>NC_134724.1:28320000-33320000 GCF_049634645.1 Pelodiscus sinensis | reverse complement strand
CATGGTGGTCCCTGCTGAGAGGGCAGGGACTGGACTTGAAGACCTCTCGAGGTCCCTTCCAGTTCTAGTGTTCTATGATTCTATGAGTCTATGTGAACAAGAGTCATCCAGGTGGCAGTAAACTTGCCAAAGTCCCTCTCCAAAGGCTCTTAAGTGACATAAGTAGTCATGGGATAAGAGAGAATGCCTTTTTATGGCTCAGTAAGTCTATGGCTACACTGCCATTTTTTTTCGGAAGAAGATATGCGAATCGCGCTCACATTTCCATATCTTCTTCTGATTCTTGTTGCAGAAGAGGTTTTTGCAATATTTGGCCCATGTAGACAGGGCTAAATGTCGGGGAAAAAACCTCTTTGGCAAGACCCCTTATTCCTCATAAATCGAGGTTTACAGGGTCTTGCAAAAGGGTTTTTTTCCAACATTTGGTCCCATCTACATGGGGCCAAATATCAGAAAAACCTCTTCTGCAAAAAGAATAGGAAGAAGATATGGAAATGTGAGCGCGATTTGCATATCTTCTTCCGATAAAAACCAGCAGTGTAGCCGTAGCCTAATTGGTTAACAGGATAGGAATAAATGGCCAGTTTTCACAATGGAATGGAATAAATAGTAGGTTTCCCCGGCTTGGTACTGGGACCAATGCTGTTCAATGTACTCATAAATGAACTGGAAAGGGGGTAAACAGTGAGGTGGCAACATTTGCAGCTGATACAAAATTCCTCAACATAGTTAAGTCCAAAGCTGTCTGTGAAGAGTTACAAAAAAAAGTCACTAAACTGGATACCTGAGCAAAAAAAATGGCAGATGAAATTCAGTGTTGACAAATGCACAGTGATGCACACTGGAAAACATAATCTCAACTATATATCCAAAATGATGAGGTGAAAACTAGCCGCTGCCGCTCAAGGGATCTTGGAGTCCTTGCAGATAGTTCTCTGAAAACATCCACTGAATGTGCAGTAGCAGCCAAAGATTCTTTGAAAGCCTCAGATAAAAAGCTAACAGACTGTTAGGAAGCATTAGTAAAGGGACAGATGATAAGACACAAAATATCACACACAATGTCAGTATATAAATCTGTGTTACACCCACACCTTGAATGCCGGGAGCAGTTCTAGTCAACCCATCTCAGAAGAGATATCCTAGCAGAAGTAGTACACAGAAGGGCAACCAAAATGATGAGAGGGATGGAACACCTTCCAAGTGAGGAGAGATTAAAAAGACAGAGACTGTTCAGCTTAGAAAAAGAGACAATTTGGGGGAGGTCTAAAATCATGAATGACAAGGAGAAAGTAAAGAAGGAAGTGTTATTTACTTTCATCACCCAATATAAGAACCAGGGGTCAACCAATTAAATTAAAAAGGCAGCAGGTTGAAATAAAAGAAAGTTTGTCTTTCCACAATACACAGACAACCTATGGAACTCATTGCTGGGGTTATCGTGAAGCCCAAAAGTATAACTGGACTCAAAAAAGAACTAGATACATTTATATGGTCCATGAATGGCTAATAGACAAGATGGTCAGAGATGCAACCCCATACTCTGAGATTACTTACAGCTCTGGCTGCTACAATAGGAGACGGATCTTTGCTGTACATTCCCTCTGAAGCCCCTGGCCACTGTCAGAAGACAAGATGCTGGGCTAGATGGACCATTGGCCATGTTGGGTCAAATCATTCTTATGTTCTCATGACTTGTAGAGAATTATTTTTGTTTACACCAAATACTCTTTCAATCCCAGGCTTACTGGAAGGTCTTTTGGTGGCTTTTCTCAGCATTACTAGGTGGTTAGCTGGGGTTTCTAGCAACCGTTTGCATAATGTGACCCAGAATACTTTGCACGTCTCCTTTTGAAGCTATGACCTGATTACAGTCATCAACGCATTGCACATGTACCTCTCTGGGCCCACAAGCACCAGGGGAAATGAATATATTAGTATTTATCATATTAATACAGATCAAGCTAGGTATTTGTTCTGACATTTCAGTAATAGCTTTTTCCATTTTTTTAAGAGGGAGGTTGTATTTCCTTCCCACTTAAATAATTTATTGTCACATTAAACTTATTTTAAACTTGGCTCTTTTTCTTTTTTCCTCTGCAAACCCCAATGTTATTTGGATGGCCAAAGGGAAGACAGCATACAGATGAAAACTCTTCTCTTTCCTCTCTTCTCTCGCGCACTCTTCCCTCTCCCCCTTCCCCTTTTAGAATCTCTTAATCAAAGTGACAATCTGTCTTTACCAGAAAGGGAGCTGGAGCCTTTGAACAGTGCTGCTCCGATAGCTCTTTGCTTTGATGTGGGATTTAACTTGTGCCTTTAGCAATCTCCAGCGTGTACGCACGCCTGCACGTGTGTGTGTGTGGCTGTGTTTTTCCTTCTTGCACATCAATTTCCCAATGCCCAAAAAAAGAAAAGGGGGGAAGGGAAGAGACAGATACACAAACCAGCAACATGCCCCTCATGGAGAGGCTTGCAGGAGACTGAGTTCAAAGGGGATTCTGCTCTTCACCTTTCCTGGCATAGTTATAACTTGACAGCTGGAAGTTGATTCCATCAGTACCCTAAAGTCTTTCCATTAACTTCAATGGATGTGGACTCAGCCTTTTATGGAATCTATTCAGCAAGATTCCACCCCTGTGGCCCACTGGTATACATGCTAAGCCGCTGCATTTGTGGGGACTGCAGCCCTGCCCCCTAAGAAGCACTGCCCTACTGGGTGCACTGCGGAGACATTATGCTTTCTTCTGGAGCGCCTCGGCTTTGCCCCCAGTGGAGCTAGGAGCGGGAGGGACCATCGGTATGGTGCCTTCTGGGGAGCAGCCCCTGGATTCTGAGACGTGGGAGTGTCCACAGCACGATCAGTCTGCACACTCCACTCATCATCCTGCTTTTCTCATTGTGACACCTGCCGCTCCCCTCAATTCCTCACAACCTCTCTTCCCCCCGGGGGACAATCCCCATGGCCTCATCCACTCCCACTCTCTTAGCCCCACCTCTGGCCTCCTGTTCTGGATCAATCCTCATACCATCAGGGTCACTCGCTTGACCTCATCTTCACTACAGACAATAACTTTAACCTACCTCATGGGGCATCGTTTCTGGTGCCTCAGAGACAAAGCTCCATGTAAAGGCAAAGGAGAAGCCCCATGGTGAGCCCGGGGACCAAGGCTGGTTTCTGGCATGTCAGTGCACAGAACTGCAGTTGTGCCAGAGACCTGGCTAAAAGAGCCTTGTCCAAGTTGTTCTCCACGCCAAGGACTTCTGCATGCTGCTGGGTGCCCATTTCCATCAGGAGGCCTTTTGGAGACCAGACCTCCGGGAGTAGGTGAGCTCCACTCTATTTCTAGTGGTGTCTGCCCTGTTAGACTAGGGGAGAACATCCAGAAAGTAGAAGATGAGCTTCAGACCAGCCTGCTTCTTGACTGCTCAGCCCCACTCCAAACCAGATTCCACCCTTGGCCATTGCAGGACAATTGGCCATTCTAGAGACTCTGCTTTGTACCTCTGCTTTTATCTGCTTGGTATCTTTGGCTCAAGGCCCCTGTGCTTTGTGGGTCTCTCTGTTCTCCCTGTGCACTGCCTTGCTGGACAATGTGATCCTCTGCTTGACTTGGTCCCACATTCCCACCAGTGCCCATTCGCTTCCCAATAGCCACTAATCTGGGCACCAGCTTCTATAGGTCTTCAATCACCTGAACGTAGAAGAGCATCCCTGTGCCTGACTCAGGTGCCTTCAACTCTTACCACCCCATCAATGCCCTGTTACAGTGAATGTTCTTTATCTCCCCCCAGCAAAATGGTCCAGAGGAAACGCTCTAGCGTGATTGCTGTTAAAAACCCAGCAAGGTCCGGCAGTGATGACACAGAAACGATGCCTTCAGTGGGTGTCCCTGGGTGGCAGTGAGACATCCTGAAAAACTTCTGCACACCCGTGATCAGACCACCCTGAACTGCATGTGCCCCCTGGCTTTAGGATTAGACGGTGCCAGTGTAACAGCAGGGCTTGGATGATTGCAAGGGCGGAATGAGAGAGAAGAGAGGAAGAAGGAAGATGGGAGAAGGGAATGATCGAGGGAGAGCTGGAGCACAAGGAGCCAGAGAGGAAGAGGGAACACGAGGAAAGGTTTGCAGTGGAGAGAGCACATCTTGCCCCGTGTCCCACACTGCACGAGGGCCAGGCTCACTATGTCCCTTTCACGGGTGATGACAATGAAGCAAAGAGCTGCGGAGCCTCACATTTGCAAAACCAAGTGCCCAGAATCAGGCACTGAAATCCAGATTCAGGCACCTGAATGAGTCCCCTTGTTTTTAGAGGCTCTGAGCCCCTACAAGTCCCACCAAAGCTAATGCAGAGCTAGGGTTAGAGCTAGTACTGACAACCAGGCCAGGTGTATAGGTGCTTCAATAAGGATTTCAGTTCCTAGCTTTGGGCACCCAAGGTTGGACATTTCAGCCTGAGGGACCTATCTGAGACACCAGAAGAGCCAAGAACAAGCTGCATCCCAGACCCGCATCTCATTCGAGGGTAGAGCTGCCTCCAGAAGATGTGTAAGGTTCAGCAAAGGGGTAAATACATGAAGAGACAGGTCTCCCTGCAGCCCAAAGGCAGCTGCGTTTCCCAGCTGGTTCAGGAGGCCCAGTCTAGAGTAGAGTCTTGTTGATGAAAGCCACTCGGGGCCCATGCTTTTCATTCTAATCCTCCCTCCAGTCCAGTGCATGTGCCCCAGCGGAGTGCCTCTGCCCAGCCTCAGGTATACCCAGACTTCCTGATTTATGCAAATTAAATACAGAAACGTTGCCCTCCCTGCACCCCATCCCCTACCCCCTAAAAATAAAAGAATAATTCCTGGGCTTGTAACCAGAAGCACTAATTATATGTAATGACGGACAGTCGGCTCCCCGAAGCGTTGGCATAATTACGAATGCTAATAGATTCAGAGTGTCTCTCTCCTTTTGGAGGAAATTTAATTGGAAAATGCATAAAAATGTGATGGGGCGAGGTGGGGGCAGGGGACCTTGTGTGGGTTTGAAATGACGCGTGCCAGGGGAAGAATTTCTGCAGGAGGGAATTCTGAAAACTGACCGCTCACCCTCAGCTGGTCTGAGGAACCCAGATTGCTTTCCCTAGCCCAGCCTCACATCCCCCCCCCTATTCCTCAGGGAGTGGGCAGGAGAAAGGTCTGCAGAGCATTCTAGGCAGCTAGTGAGATCCAAGGGAATTATAATAATGAGGCTTAATGAAACTGGGAAGTGCTCAAAAGGAAGCCACAGAGGCAGAGAAAAATGCTTAACCACTGCCTGGTCACTTGGATTTCCTTGGCACTCAGCTCACAGCTGGACGCCCTTCCATGGCCTCACCCTTCCTCCAACAGCATTGGTTTCTTCCCTCTTCTCCCAAAGCAAGGGACTCCCACCCTGTGTTCCTGACACAGCTGCCCTTCCGCAGAGTGATACCGAATGCTGCCCCCTGTGCTGGGGCAGCCCAGTATGGAACTGAAAGGGTCTGTGCTCCCTTTGATGTGAGATCTGGGAGCCCAGCATGCTAGGAAGGGTGAGTGGAAACTCTTCCTGGGCTCCGTCAGGTAGGATAAGCTCTCCTCAGGTCTGCACTCCCACTCCCACTGCTTTCCAGGCTGCGTGTCTCCATGACATACGTGTCAGGGCCCTGCTGTGGGAAATAGCAACCTGGCTGCATTTTCCAAGCCCCCTTTCTCTTCTTTCTCCTGTCCTCACCTTCACCTCCACTCCCTCAGCCTCCCAGGAGCCAGAGTCAGTTGTGGGCATAGGGGGCAGTCGTGCCAGTCTGAATCCTCCAGTCCCCCAGAAAGTTGTGCCATTACATTGAAATAAATTTCCAGTCACACTAGGAGTAGCTGGTGAGGCAACAGATGGCTGGGAATCTGTAAAACTCCAAAAACTCCAGTGATTTTATTACTGTATATTTATACCTGCCTCTGGAATTTCCACTACATGCATCTGACGAAGTGGGTCTCTGCCCACGAAAGCTTATGGTCCAATACATCTGTTAGTCTATAAGGTGCCACAGGACTCCTCGTCGCTTTTGTAGATCCAGACTAACACGGCTACCCCTCTGATAATTGATTTTATTGTGAGCTCATGTCTATTGACGACAGTTTTGGATGCATATCACATCAGAGACATGGCCTCCCAAATGCCACCCGCAGCTAAGGAGAGGAGAGAAAACCACCCTCACCCCGACAGCCACGAAATTCCTTGGGGACTAAAGCAGATGCCCCAAAAGGGTAGCCAGGCTCAGTGTTGGGGTATTGGGAGAACTCAGTTCTATGACCTCACCGTCTTGTTACTTCAGCATAGTAGTGAAATCCTAAGGGAAGGGACCAGACATTTTTTTATTGGACAATAAAGAACCATGCATACCTACCGCTCTACATAAATAATAAATAATAGTAATAACAGTGTCCCTTGAGCAAGGCAGTTCCATCTGCAGGGAAACTGTCCTCTTGTTCCATCCTAACATTTGCAGGCTGGCAGGTCCTGGCTCAGTGAGATATTTGTACCACATGCTCTTTAGGAGGCCAGCTTGCTGCTCCATTTCATTGGGATTGGCATGTAACTAGGAAGAAAATTTGGTTATTTATCACCTTCACTGTGTGAAAGGAGTTTGGTTAACTTTCAGCACTTGTGAGAATGAGGGACTTGACCTGTAGCAACCTCGGGAGGGGGGGGGGGGGGGGGAGGGGAAGGGGAGGAGAGAAAACACCATTTTAAACTGCGCACAGCCCAGGAATCTTACAGCAGCCGTATGTTTTCCTAGGGTGCGTCTGCACCGTTTTTCCAGAATAATGGCCATTATGTCAGAAAAACAATACTAGCATTTGCACTACAATTGTGTTATTTTGACAGAAAGTCGAAATAAAGGACTTTTATTAAAGCTTTTTCCAACGGTGGTAAACTTCATTCCACAAAAAATAAGCCCTTTTCTGAAAAAGCTTTTCCTGAAGAGGGTGTGTGTAGATGCTCCACTGCTGCTATGTCAAAATAGCTCCTTACCAGGGCTATCCTAAAGTTATTCCTTCCCAGTGCCTCCTGAGGCTCTAAGTCAAGATAGCATGCCCACGTTAGGGGAGCCTGCCTCAGACTAATTTTGAGGCTTCCCTGTAGTGTAAAAGCTTATTCCGAAAGAAGCCTTCAATGTAGACACACCCTTAGGAATGATTCTAGGATTATGGGAAAAAGTTTCTAGTTCTCCAAACTGCCCTAGTCTCAATACTTCTTCTATTGTTCCCTCAAACAAGGCTATAGCAGCTTCTCCAAGCCCTCCTCTTAACTACAGGAGTTAGACTAAGGTAACAGAAGCAATGCCACAACGAAATGCAAAACAAATTGCATGAACCAAAGATCTGATTCCACACACATTGACATTAATACAAGCCATAAGTGTTCAGCACTGTCAACTCCCCACCCCCAAAGAATCTTCTATTATGGAACCTAGATTTGACTTCCAGAGTCTAGCTTTAGTGCCCAAGTTTTCAAGTGACTGATTTATGCTTTTAACAATGCTTCTGACTCATTTTGGAAAGGAGCCAATTAACCTGCAAATTGATTTAATGATAATAAATTCTGATTTTTATCCCATAGCTCCTGTTCAGTCGAGCCCTCAAACAACAGAGCAACAGCCATTTCTCTTAGGAGACTTCCACAGTTTAAGAAAATGGTCCTTTGTTTGATTTAAACATTTGGCTTTTAATCATTCCACATAGTTTTACACACATGTTCAGTTCTGACTGAAACACTCTGAAATCAGCCTGGGTCAGAGTTTGCTCCATGGCTACGTCTAGATTGCATCCCTTTTTCGTAAAAGGGATGCAAATTAGATGCATCACAATTGCTAATGAAGCGGGGATTTAGATCTCCCCTGCTTCATTAGCATAAAAATGGCTGCCGCTTTTTTTCGGCATGGAGCTTTGCTGGAAAAAAAGCACCCGTCTAAAATAAGGGATAAGGGATCTTTCGGAAAAGGCTTTATTTTTCCGAAAGATCCGCGTGTAGACTGGCGCTTTTTTCCAGCAAAGATCCATGCCGAAAAAAAGCGGCAGCCATTTTTATGCTAATGAAGCAGGGGAGATTTAAATCCCCGCTTCATTAGCAATTGTGATACATCTAATTTGCATCCCTTTTCGAAAAGGGATGCAATCTAGATGTAGCCCATGTGTGTAACCCAACAGAGGTACATGACAAGTTTTCTGTCCACAAACTGTCACAGTCTGAGAATATTTCTCTTCTCTGGCTGTCCACAAATTGTGATATGCTGTTCCTGGGCCATTTTGGGTTTCAACCAGGCTTCTCTAGATAGATCAATGAGATGAGTCATGTTAGTGTTTCTCCTGTCTCCTGAACTGGTCCAGCTAACTCACTGTGACCAAGAGCATCAGCTCAGCAGAATCTATTTCTACCTGGTTTCTCCAAAGGAGAGAGTGAAGACATTTTAGCCGAGTTCTTGGACTTGGCTGAGAGAATCTGGAGGCGAGAGAATTTCTTTTCTCTAAACCCTTGTGGCTCATTCTAGCAGAAAGGAAGTGGGCTGGGACATTACCTTCTGTAATTCCTCCAGCTCCTGTCTACTGTCTCTTTGTTTTATCTTTTGACACACATGAGAACTGCTGTTAGGCTTGGTAGAATTCAATTTTTTTAAATACATTTGGCAGCTAACGTAACTATTTATTATTAAGCATTTTTCTATTTTCATCCATTCAAATTTTCACAGCTGGGCAAAAGTATGGATTTTATGCCTTTCTTTTTTATTTTAAATTTTCAGAGTTATGGGAAATTATAGGGGGTGCGGTTAATAATTATGTAATGACAGTAGATGCTGCAATGAATTAAATGTAAAGCTTGATAATCATGAACACAAACCGTGAACATCCTATGTCAAAATATACAAAGTAATTATCCTTAAATCTAACTAAGAAATTTTCAAGGTTTTGTTTTTTGTTTGTTGAGGGGGCGTTGTTTGGTTTGGTTTGGGGGCTTTTTTTTTTTTGACCTATCTGTAAATTTCAGCTGTTATCACCAGAAATTACTTTTGTCCGTTTGTGTGTTTAGTGAAATCATCATTTACAGATAGAAATCTAGGCTTGGGGTGGGATGTAACAGAACACTGTGTACCAAAGCATCTTTCTGAATGCCAGGGATCATAAAAGCTGTGTATACCAACTGTGACAGCAAACAGTTCATGAACATGAGTTCATGGTGATGGGGTTTGCACAGGTCTGGATATACCCACTGGCTATACTCAGTTCCTTACCCTCCATGGTTTTTACATCCTCCAAGCATTTGTCGATTTCAAACAATACTAAAAACCTGCAAGTCGTGGAATCCTGTTCCTCCTCATTCAACATGAAGCAAAACAAGTCCCCGAGGCTCCGGGCCTGCACTGAAGACAGTCAGATTCATTCTCTTTTTGAAGGTGGTCATCCTAGAAAAAGGCCCTACCGTCTTTGTACTAAACTCATCCCAGTGCCCACATTTCCTACACAAAGCCATGAGGACCTGGGACTATGCCTCATGCATACCCGGGAGAGCGTGTGCATTAGTTTCCTGTAGTACACAGAGGAGTAGTGAAAACTTTTGAATAAATAAAAGCTTTCTGAGTTACTGCCAGAGGAACTCTCTGGTACCTCAGGGTTCCACTCCAGACTCCCCAGCTATGGGTGTGTTGTGTGGGTGTACGTACGTTGCCTGCAACAGGTAGCTATTACAAGATTCAAAGTGCTTCCCAGACTCACCTGGGCTGGAAAACGGGTGGACAGATATGTGTAAGTCTAACCCAAGCCCAGACTCACATAGGTCCATGTACAACATTCTCAGACAGGCCTCCTTTGAGAAGAAGTCTAGTTTTGTGGATAGGGATGCAGGAGATCTGTATTCAAATCCTAGGTCTGCAACACACTCCCTGAGCAAATCACAACATCTGTAAATGGGGATGCTAATGCGTCCTTGCCTACACTTTAAGCTTTTTGGCAGGGAAGAGAATCTTACTTGTAAGTATATAGAGCCTACAACAATAGACCTCTAAGCACTACTGTAATACAGATAATTACTACTAACTACACAAGCATATGCAGATTATTACACACATACAGGTGCACAGACACAGGCCCTGCCAACTCCACCCCAGATAAATCATACCAAGGAGCAGTGCTTTGCATTAGCATCTCTGGGACCAGAGGCTATGACCGAGCAGGACAGAAATATTATCAAACTCATACACATTTTCAGGCTCTGCAATCCAAATGGGAGAGCCGGATTGCCTCTATGACAGAAAAAAAAATCACATTATTTCCAGTCTGGAAATACAGCCCCATGCAAAATGCATAATGCCCTTTCCTTCAGTTATGTTCAGAGGCTGTGAGGGGGTGGTTGGTTTATTTCTTTCCCCTTTTTCAAATGTAATTGCAAATGACCAACAGGATGCAAAGTGTGGGACTCTTGGCACATCTGCCATCAACATTCCTGGTCCAGTAGGACAGGAGAGCTGAGTGATGTGAGTTATTTCAGTTTTAAAATTAAAATCTTACAGAGAACACATTAATAACGCCTGGGCGGAACGGTTATTTGAATATGACTTACACTTGCTGTCGAGAATATTCATGTAATATCAATGTGTCACTTCCATTTGCGAGCTGGGAAGACTATGATTTGAGTGAAGATGCTGCAGTGATCTTGGAGTTTTGTCTTTCTCTTCTTAGCCTCTTCATTCTCCTTTGTTGTGTCTTTTGCTTTCTATACAACAAGGGCAAGTGCAGAGTCCTGCACTTGGGACAAAAGAATCCCAAGCATTGTTACAGGCTGGGGACCAACTGGCTAAGCAGCAGTTCAGCAGAAAAGGACCTGGGGATTCCAGCAGATGAGAAGCTGGATATGAGTCAACCATGTACCCTTGTAGCCAAAAAGGCTAATGGCATATTAGGGTGCATTCGAAGGAGCATTGCCAGCAGATCTAGAGAAGTGATTATTCCCCTTTATTTGGCACTGGTGAGGTCACATCTGGAGTAGTGTCCAGTTCTGGGCCCCCCACTACAGAAAGGTTATGGATGCATTGTCCAGTGGAGGGCAACCAACATGATTAGGGGGCTGGAACACATGATCTACGAGGAGAAGCTAAGGAATTTTGGGCTTATTTAGTCTACAGAAGTGAAGAGTGAAGGGGGATTTGATAGCAGCCTTCAACTTCCTGAAGGGAGGTCCCAAAGAGGATGGAGAGAGGCTGTTCTCAGTAGTGACATATAATAGAATGAGGAACAATGGTCTCAAGTTGCAGTGGGGGAGGTCTAGTTTGGATATTAGGAAAAACTATTTCCCTAGGAGGGTAGGGAAGCACTGGAATGGGTTCCCTAGGGAGGGGTGGAATCTCCATCCCTAGAGGTTAAGTACTGGCTTCACAAAGCCCTGGCTGGATTGGTTTTGTTGGGATTGGTCCTGCTTTGGGCAGGGGGCTGGATTCGATGACCTCCTGAGATCTCTTCCAGCCCTGGGATTCTATGAAAGAACCACCCTTTGGGTCTCAAATACCCAGGGCTTGACAGAGAAATCTACTCATCAGCCCCGCACTGCGCATGCACCAGACCTGCATTGCACATGCACACGCTGCCGGTGAACGGGGCAACCGGCTGAAATCTACTCACCACAGGCGAGTAGATTCACTGATTTGTCGAGCCCTGCAAATAACTATAGCTAGGCTTGTTCCCACACACCCTTACCTTGCTGCAGACCAGGGTGTGAATCGATCCTACACTAGCTTGTGGTACACTCAGTATCTGTGAGGATGCTGGTGGTGCACACGAACGGGTCCTTAGAGCACTTCGATATATGCGCATTTGGAAGGAGGAGCGCACAAAGACACACAGAGTAGCCACATGGACACTGATTTCTGCACACTGATTTCTGGCAACATCGCAAAACAGAGAACATGGTGGCATGTGCCACTAATGGACTCACAAACTAGTTAGAGGGATACCAGCTTATTCTCATCCACTATAACCCTTCAAAACAATAGTAATGTTGTGTGCAAGGGTGAGCTGCAATGGGAGGAATATGAGCTTGTGTCTTTTTTCGCTTCCATCTGAACATAAGAACATAAGAACGGCCGTACTGGATCAGACCAAAGGTCCATCTAGCCCAGTAGCCTGTCTGCCAACAGTGGCCAGCACCAGGTGCCCCAGAGAGGGTGGACTGAAGACAATAATCAAGCGATTTGTCTCCTGCCATCCCTCTCCAGCTTCTGACAAATAGAGGCCAGGGACACCATTTTATCCCCTGGATAATACCCTTTTATGGACCTAACCTCCAGGAAATTATCCAGCTTCTCTTTAAACTCTGTTATAGTCCTAGCCTTCACAGCTTCCTCTGGCAAGGAGTTCCACAGGTTGACTACACGATGTGTGAAGAAGAACTTTTTTTTATTAGTTTTAAACCTGCTACCCATTAACTTCATTTAGTGTCCTCTAGTTCTTCTATTATGGGAACTAATAAATAACTTTTCTTAATTCGCCCTCTCTACACCACTCATGATTTTATAGCCCTCTATCATATCCCCCCTCGGTCTCCTCTTTTCTAAACTGAAAAGTTCCACTTGTTTTAACTTCTCTTCATATGGGACCCGTTCCAACCCCCTAATCATTTTAGTTGCCCTTTTCTGAACCCCTTCCAAGGCCAAAATATCTTTTTTGAGGTGAGGAGACCACATCTGTACACAGTATTCAAGATGAGGGCGTACCATAGTTTTATACAGGGGCAGTAAGATATTCTGGGTCTTATTTTCTATCCCTTTCTTAATAATTCCTAGCATCCTATTTGCCTTTTTGACCGCCGCTGCACTCTGTGTGGAAGTTTTATGGGAACTTTCCATGATAACTCCAAGATCTTTCCTGATTTGTCGTAGCCAAATCAGCTCCCATCATACTGTACGTATAGTTGGGGTTATTTTTCCTGATGTGCATTACTTTACACCTATCCACATTAAATTTCATTTGCCATTTTCTTGCCCACTCACTCAGTTTGGTGAGATCTTTTTGGAGTCCCTCACAGTCTGCTTCTGTCTTGACTACCCTAAACAGTTTGGTATCAGCCGCAAACTTTACCACCTCACTGCTTACTCCTTTCTCCAGATCATTTGTGAATAAGTTGAACAGGATTGGTCCCAGGACTGACCCTTGGGGGACACCACTAGTTACTCCTCTCCATTCTGAAAATTTACCATTTATTCCTACCCTTTGTTTCCTGTCTTTTAACCAGTTCTCAATCCATGAAAGGACCTTCCCTCTTATCCCATGGCCATGTAATTTACACAAGAGCCTTTGGTGAGGGACCTTGTCAAAGGCTTTCTGAAAATCTAAGTATACTATATCTACTGGATCTGGTGTACGAAGAACGGCCTGGGAGCTTTAAGGTTTTGTTCTCTGCTTGTTTCTGAAGTTAGAGATTCAGGTCCCGTCTCTCTGGTTTTTCCTGGAAGAAGTGGATGGAAGGAGAACTAATCATTTTAGGATAGCAGAGGGGCCAGGAGTCTGGAGTCCTAATGCTGGAACATGCACTTTTTAATGTAAAACAAAGACATGAAGAATCCACTCAATCCCTTGAGGAAAAAAATCCTCAAGACTGAAGAAGGGAGCAAAGAAATCTGACCTCAGGCTATGTTGACACTACACTAATGTAGTGGAAAAAGGTACGCAAATTGCACCCTGCAATTTGCGTACCTTTTTCCGAGAGTTTTTTCGGAAGAGGCTTTTCTGAAATTTTAGCCCATCTATACTGGGCCAAATTTCAGAAAAGCCTCCTCTTTTGGACAAGCCCTTCTTCCTCATGGGAGGAGGAAGACAGGGATTCCGACAGAGCACATCTGCTTTTACACAAAAAAGTGGAAGAGCAGACGGGTTCCCAGGACGTGGCGGAGTTTTTCCGGGATACCTCCAGAATCCCAGAAAAACCCCGTAGTGCAGACATAGCCCCAGAGACACACGAATAAAGGCAAGTAAGTGACTGCACACACGCACACGCACACACACACAAACAGAGGCGGGCTATGAATTCCCCAGTATTCTCACTCCACTCTGCTACAACCACCATGCTTTCCCGGCTGCCCCACAATGAAGAAGTAGCTTGTTAGCACAGACTCATAGGAGTTAGGCATGGAAAAGACTGACCGGGTCGGCTAGGCCCAGCTGCCAGTGCTGCTTTGATTCGGCCATTGCAGCAATGGCAGGTAATTACCGAGATGTCCCCTTCCGTGTCTGAGGAGATGAGGGGAACATTACCAACCTGCTGGAGACTGAAGAAAATTACCAGACACAGGCTGACTCTTTCTGAAGGGTCAATTGAAACTGCTAAGCTTCAGTTTTACTTCTGTCTGCCCCTGCTGGCTGGAAAGATTATCCCCATGCCTGTGGTGTACAAAAGCTCGGGAGGAAAGGAAGTTACATAAAAATTTGTGTTACAGGCACGGTCAATTTTAAAACAAAAAGTCTACAGTGCACAGAAAGTGTAAGCAATACTGAGACCCCGTTGGGTCCAGAAACAATGCAGGGCGGTTTTATTGGTGAGATTTTCTTTGGGAAATGATGGCAAGACAATTCAGGCTCCATGTTTGTTCTACCCTGCTCTTCCCCATTCTACTCCATCCATAGGCCCCAATCCTGGCCATGAGTGGGGGCGGGAGACGCATCAGTCCCTCCTGGGTTCCCTTCCGATGCTGTTATTGTTCTGCATTTGTACAGCACCTAGCACAACGGAACTCAGGTCCATGACTGCGGTTCCTAGGCACTACAAAGAAATTACCCACCCATGGAAGGAACCAACCAGGGAAGAATCGGACCCCTTCTAGGGATTCCATTTCAGGAAAACATCCCTATTCCTGACAGCACGTAAGCATGTGCTTTGCTTTAGCCTTATGCTTATGTCCCATGGAAGTCAATGGAAAACTGAAGCTTTTCGTTGTGAACTTAACTGGGACTTAAATGCATATCTAAAGAGAGTCATGTTCTTGAATGCAGTCCTGAATCAGGACCAGGATGACCAGGGAGCAGAGGAGAATTATTGTGTTGGGAGCAAGACACGAGGAGTCATTCTTCCACTCTACTCTGCGCTGGTTAGGCCTCAGTTGGAGGATTGTGTCCATTTCTGGGCACCACATTTGAAGAAAGATGTGGAGAAATTGGAGAAAGTTCAAAGAAGAGCAACAAGAAAAATTAAAGGTCTTGAGAACAAGACCTATGAGGGAAGACTGAAAGAATTGGGCTTGTTTAGTTTGGAAAAGAGAAGATTGAGGGGGGACATGATAGCAGTTTTCAGGCATCTAAAAGGGTGTCATAAGGAGGAGGGAGAAAAATTGTTCTTCCTGGCCTCTGAGGATAGAACAAGAAGCCGCAAGGGAGGTTTAGGTTGGACATTAGGAAAAAGTTCCTAACTATCAGGGTGATGAAACACTGGAATAAATTGCCCAGGGAGGTTGTGGAATCTCCATCTCTGCAGATATTGCAGAGTAAGTTAGATAAATGTCTATCAGGGATGGTCTAGACAGTATTTGGTGCTGCCATGAGGGCAGGGACTGGACTCGATGGCCCCTTGAGGTCCCTTCCAGTCCTAGTATTCTATGATTCTATGATTGCATATGCTCCCTTTGGGATGCTCTTTACTGAACAGGGAGCTAGCCAGCAGCTTTGGATTTTCCCACACTAACTGCAGCAGGCTGAGACATGGAAAACTCTGAGGGTATGTCTACACTACCACCCTAGTTCGAAGTAGGGTGGTTAATGTAGGAAACCGAAGTTGCAAATGAAGCCCGGGATTTAAATATCCCGGGCTTCATTTGCATCTTACCAGGTGCCGCCATTTTTAAAGCCCCAGTAGTTCGGACTCCGTGCCCGTGGCTACACGCGGCACGGAGTAGGTAGTTCGGATTAGGCTCTCTAATCCGAACTACCGGTACACCTCATTCCATGAGAGAGCCTAATCCGAACTACTTACTCCGTGCCGTGTGTAGCCGTGGGCATGGAGTCCGAACTACCTGGGCTTTAAAAATGGCGGCGCCCGGTAAGATGCAAATGAAGCCCGAGATATTTAAATCCCAGGCTTCATTTGCAACTTCGGTTGCCTACATTAACCACTCTAGAGTGGTAGTGTAGACATACCCTGACCTACTTTCTAAGGTGTTTGATCATGGCAAGCTCTAAGCAGTTTGTTCAGGTCAGAGATGTGATTCCCCCTCCTCTGCACACACAAACCCTTGCCCAGCCCTGAACCCAATTGCGTTAAGCCCTGTGTGTCCCTACTAAGGGGATCCCAGATACAGCACACATGCTGTGGGTCACAGGAGCATTAAACAACCCTGCCTTTGGGCCAGTCAGACAGCCCCGGTTTCCTTTTCATCTGTCTCTTGTATCCTGTCTCCCATACGCCCCCACAGCTGGCCCATTTCCTGAGCCAAACATTAGCTACTCGAGGGCACCAGCTTCTCTTTGGTGTTCAGTCTTCTACTCACCGAGGTCATGTTTCCTACAGAGAAAAATCAGCAGTTGGCGTATTCCCTTGCCAGGGAGAAGGGCTCTTTGCACAAGAGAAGAAACCAAGCTAGATGTGAACCGACTAGGTCCTCAGGGTCTGCTGATCTTGGCAGTTTTGTTGTTGCTTCCATTAATCATAGAATCATAGGACTGGAAGGGACCTCAAGAGGTCATCGAGTCCAGCCCCCCACCCTCAAGGCAGGACCCAGCTCCGTCTACACCATCCCTGACAGATGTCTATCTAACCTGTTCTTAAATATCTCCAGAGAGGGAGATTCCACCACCTCCCTTGGCAATTTATTCCAATATTTGACCACCCTGACAGTTAGGAATTTTTTCCTAATGTCCAATCTAAACCTCCCCTGCTGCACTTTAAGCCCATTACTCCTTGTCCTGTCCTCAGAAACCAAGAGGAACAAATTTCCTCCTTGTGACACCCTTTTAGATATTTGAAAACCGCTATCATGTCCCCCCTTAATCTTCTTTTTTCCACACTAAACAAGCCCAGTTCATGAAGCCTGGCTTCATAGGTCATGTTCTCTAAACCTTTAATCATTCTTGTCGCTCTTCTCTGTACCCTTTCCAATTTCTCCACATCTTTCTTAAAATGTGGTGCCCAGAACTGGACACAGTACTCCAGCTGAGGCCTAACTAGCGCAGAGTAGAGCGGCAGAATGACTTCACGAGTTTTGCTTACAAACACACCTGTTGATACAACCTAGAATCATATTTGCTTTTTTTGCAACAGCATCACACTGTTGACTCAGTCAACTTGTGGTCCACTATGACCCCTAGATCCCTTTCCGCCATGCTCCTTCCTAGACAGTCGCTTCCCATCTTGTATGTATGGAACTGATTGTTCCTTCTTAAGTGGAGCACTTTGCATTCTCTTTGTTAAACCTCATCCTGTTTACCTCTGACCATTTCTCTAACTTGCTAAGGTCATTTTGAATTATGTCCCTATCCTCCAAAGAAGTTGCAACCCCACCCAGTTTGGTATCATCTGCAAACTTAATAAGCGTACTCTCTATCCCAATATGTACATCATTGATGAAGATATTGAACAGTACGGGTCCCAAAACAGACCCTTGCGGAACTCCACTTGTTATCCCTTTCCAGCACGATTTAGCACCATTAACAACAATTCTCTGACTACGGTTATCCAGTCAATTATGCACCCATCTTATCGTGGACCTATCTAAGTTAGATTTGCCTAGTTTATCAATAAGAATATCATGCGAGACCGTATCAAATGCCTTACTAAAGTCTAGGTATATGACATCCACCTTAGTCCCTTATCGACAAGGCTCGTTATCTTATCAAAGAAAGCTATCAGATTAGTTTGGCATGACTTGTTCTTCACAAACCCATGCTGGCTATTCCCTATCACTTTATTACCTTCCAAGTGTTTGCATATGATTTCCTTAATTACCTGCTCCATTATCTTCCCTGGGACAGATGTTAAACTGACCGGTCTGTAGTTTCCTGGATTGTTCTTATTCCCCTTTTTATAGATGGGCACAATATTTGCCCTTTTCCAGTCTTCTGGAATCTCCCCTGTCTGCCATGATTTTTCAAAGATCATAGCTAAAGGCTCAGATACCTCCTCTATCAGCTCCTTGAGTATCCTGGGATGCATTTCATCAGGACCTGGTGACTTGCTGACATCTAACTTTCCTAAGTGATTTTTAACTTGTTCTTTGTGTATCCTATCTTCTAAACTTACCCTCTCTCTGCTTGTATTCACTACATTAGGCACACCTCCAGACTTCTCGGTGAAGACCAAAACAAAGAAGTCATTGAGCATCTCCACCATTTCCAAGTTCCCTGTTACTGCTTCTCCCTCCTCACTAAGCAGTGGGCCTACCCTGTCCTTGGTCTTCCTCTTGCTTTTAATGTATTTATAAAAGGTCTTCTTGTTTCCCTTTATGCCTGTAGCTAGTTTGATCTCATTTTGTGCCTTTGCCTTTCTAATCTTGCCCCTGCATTCCCGTGTTGCTTGCCTCTATTCATCCTTTGTTATTTGTCCTAGTTTCCATTTTTTATATGGCTCCTTTTTTATTTTGAGATCATGCAAGATCTCCTTGTTAAGCCAAGCTGGTCTCTTGCCATATTTTCTATCTTTCCTACACAGCGGAATTGTTTGCTTTTGGGCCCTTAACAACGTCCCTTTGAAATTGTCACATACGGTTACGATTCAGCACCAAAGCCGTTCTTAGCACAGTCAACATGCTCACTGCATGGCCCTGTCTCTATTGTCCCGCTGCAGCTACCTCATTGCAAGTCCCCAGGGCAGCTGTGCTATAACCGTGCAAGACAGGACTGGTACCAGTGCACGTAGGTGCTAAGGCCAGAAGGGCCAGTGTGACTATCTGCTCTGATCTTCTGCATAACACAGGCCATAGAATCTCAGCCAGTGATTTCTGCCTCCAACCCAGGACCTCCTGCTGTGAGAAAGATGTGCAGTCGCAAATGAGAAACACCAAGTGTACGTCTAGACTACATGCCTCTGGCGACAGAGGCATGTAGATTAGGCTACCAGACATAGGAAAATGAGGTATACCTGGGATGAGGTATACCTGGGTGGTCGACAAATGCCTTTGATGTCGCCACCCGCACATCCAGACTATCGCGCTGAGCCGACAAACAGCTGATCAGCTTTTTGTCGGCTCAGCGTGGCAGCCATGTAAATTTAAATGAAGCGGCAATTATTTAAATCGCCGCTTCATTTTCCTATGTCCGGTAGCCTAATCTACATGCCTCTGACAACAGAGGCATGTAGTCTAGACGTACCCTAAGTGTTGAAGAATCTATACCCCATAGCAAGTTAACTTGGAGCAAGACCTCCCTGAGGTTGCACCAGCAGCTACTCAAGGGGAAGGGAGCTTGCAACCTGAATCCAGCTGTCACAATCTGGGAAGGAAGGCAGGTGTCTTCGGTAGCCCAGAGCTTCTCAGCCCTTGACCCAATGAGCACACAGCTGGGGGCCAGTTTTGAGCTAAAAAATGCAAAACTTGTCTTTCTGGTCAGGCAGGGGCAAGGAGACAGCACCCAGTAGCCTGCGCCAGTTCTCCTGCCAGCCGGGGGCTGGTAAGTGCTGCAGGGGGAGCAGGAGGCAGGGATGTGGGTCTGGGGGGAGCTTTATGGGGCAGTGCCTCTGGGCAGTGCTGGGCTGGGAGCACTGGGAACCGGGGGGTTGCTGGGGTGCTGCAGCACCTCCAGGTTTAATGTGCGGCTCCTCCCTGGCCCCATTCTCAGGTCCTGGTTTCCAGTCCCTGTCAGGCACTCAGTTCCTGCCCATTCCCATGAGTTTGTCTGCCTGGCCCCATGCAGTGGTGTCCCAGGGTCCTGTCTATTCGGATGCACCCTGCTCCAGGCCCCACTCTGGGGGAGGCGCTTGGCATGGGGCACTGTGGGCAGTTTTGGGGGGAGGGGTGCTGGTGTTCTTAATGTGTGGCCCACAATGATAAACAGGTTGAGAACCACTGATGTAGATTGGTCCCTTCTGGCCTTAAAGTCTGTCATTCTGGTCATTTAGTCTGACCTTCCCACTGCAGGCCACAGAACCTCACCCACCCACTCCTGTCTTCTTTAGCACAGCTTGCACGTGACTGGGATGCATGGCTGAATTTGGTCCACTGGTTGCATCATTAGCTTCCACAGGCCGGGTTCTGATGGGGAGTGTGATGTGATGTTGATGCAGCCACTCCTGTAACAGACCCCTAACCTCTGGCTGAGTCACGATACTCCTCAAATCCTGATTTAAGACTTAAAGTTACAGAAAATCCACTTTTGTCCAGAAACGTGCCTGCGACAGAACTCTGCGTAGAAACTTGGAGCCCTCCCCAACCGTTAGCGATATTTCTGCTAGCAGTCACAGACCGGCAACATGCCACTGAACGCAGTCTCATCAGACCTTATCAAGCGCAGTCTTGGAGCCCGGGGGCTCCCCTTGGAAAGCTGTTCTAGAACTTCACTCTTCTGATGAAAACAACAGGAGTCCAAGGGCACCTTAAAGACTAACCATTGTGTTATGGCATGAGTTGCAACTCACAAAAATGATGGCACAATAAAATTGTTAGTCTTTAAGGTTCCTCTGGACTACTGGTTGCTTTTGCTGAAACAGACTGTGAGGGGGCACGAGGGGGTCACTCACCACCGTAGCGGGGGTCCATCATCTGTCCCCGGAATCAGTTCTTTCCATCTGGCCAGGCCTCCGCTCACGGGCGTTTCCCCTCTGGACCCCTTCCAGTCACGTATGTCTCTTCGCCACATTGCCCTCCGGCAGTGCCCAAGTCACTCGCTCTGAGCCCCCCTTCTGGGGGTCTGGTGTCTCTCCAGCTAGGCCTTGCCGCAGGCCTAGCAGGCTGGCCGTCTTGTCTGCCCGAGCACCCTGGCCCAGCCTGGCTCTCTAGCCCTACCCTAGCTCCAGAGAGCATCCTGCTCCCTCAGCAGCCAGGCTCACACTGCCTGTGCTGAAGCAGCCCTTCCCCTTTATAGCTCCCAGCTGGGCCTTAATTGGCCAATGCCGCCCAGCTGGGCTGAACTCCCCGGGCCTGCTCCAGGCCAGGGTTTGGCTCTTAAAGGGCCAGTACAGGGCAGCTGCCCTGTTACACAGACGAACACAGACATCTCTGCAACTCCTCTGAAGGTTAGAACCCCTTCTCTAATGTCAGGCTTAAACCTGTTGATGGCCAGTTTATATCCATTTGCTCCTGTTCTGCACAGCAGCGAGGAACACGGGCGGGGAGGGGGGAGGGTTTCAAAGGAGCTATCCAAGTCCCATTGCATTGCAATGTGTGTGGGGCACCTGAGCCTGCCACACTGCTATGACAAGCCCTGCCCACATGCCGTGCTAAGTCCCGCGGGGACTGAGAAACTGGCAGAGTCATACCCCCACACCAAGCCTCCCACGGGGACACAGCGCTCCTTCGCACGCATGGGGCCAGGCTGAGGGCACGCTGGGCACACAGGCACCATTCAGTGCTTTGCAGGGCTGGATCTGGAGCTAACCCTGCACCCTCCCAAGTCATGACACAGCACCTGGACATCCGTCACCACTTGGTTTTATCATTCAAGGGCCCTTCTAACAGCAGCTCACAGGTGCCTCATTCTGGGGAGGCACTGGGGCAGCGTTTCTTTCTGGCACTTTTGGTTGTGCTGCTGCCTACCCATCTCCTCAAGACCCAGCAGCCTTCTCCGAGCTGTTCCTGCCATTAAAACCATCATTTAAAAACCCTGGCATTTCTTCAGGTAGGTTTCCTCTCCGTTTGCAGTGGGTGCAGCTCCCTTTCCTCCCCAGGTCTTAGAGCTCCAATTTAGCCAACCTCGCATTTCCTCACTCTCCTGTCTCGTTTCCATGTGTGACGGCACGTTGGGGTTTTCACATCTCCTGCACCCCCGTAATGGCATGGGCTTACTCCACTTGCCAGTAGAATATAGGGTGTTTATTGCTTCTCCAGGATACAGCACAGCACAGATGTAATCTGGTTACAGGGCAGGCCTAGAATGCCTCAGCCCCCCCTTGAGATGGGGGGGTGGCTGGGCCCTACAATCCCAGCCCCCTCCCTAGCTCCTTCTCCCCTGCTACCCAGTCAGAAACTAAAACTCTCTTCCAGCCCTGCCCCCCAGCCAGGGGCAGCATTCCACCTTCCTTTGTTTCTCTCCCTGGGGGGTAGCTGGTCGGACAGGTTGAGAGACCCTTACCTAGTGACTC
Source organism: Pelodiscus sinensis (assembly GCF_049634645.1). Lineage (NCBI taxonomy): Eukaryota > Metazoa > Chordata > Testudines > Trionychidae > Pelodiscus > Pelodiscus sinensis. Next base: position 33,297,743 of record NC_134724.1, on the reverse strand, counting down.
ATCCCATGTCCTGCTGGGCCACGCTACAGACAGCAGCCAGTGGGGGTCACCCACAGCCCCAGCATAGAAACCAGCAAGGTACCCCCACTACGTCACACCATGACACAGAGTGGCCCCCAGCCACACTCAGAGCTGGTGGAACAGGCTGCGGTGCCAGTGAAGAAGCATCAGTCTCTCCGAGCTTGGAATGTGATTTGAGCCTCTCACCTCAGGCCTCGGCCGCTCTCTATTCCTAGAAGGGTGGTTTTGTGAGTCACATGCTGGGTTGAGACTCAGCACTCTGGATTTGCTCCCCAGCTCAGGGACAAGCCCCCTGTGTTCTTGCTCAAGCTCAGGGCTGGCTTTATCATGAGGCGAACTGAGGCAGCCGCCTCAGGTGCCAGGCTGTGGGGGGGCACCACCAGGACCCAGAGAATTGAGACCTTTCAAAGTTTTGGCCCAAGTGAGAGGGTATGGGGGCATCATTTGAGCTCCCCGCCTCAGGTGCCAAAATGTTGTGGGCCAGCCCTGCTCAAGCTGAGTCTCCCCGAGCTGTTGTTCTGTGACTGTAAACTGGAAATACCCCCTTCGAGCTCCTCAGTCTATGCAGATTGTAAGTCTTTGGGGGAGATCCAGTCTCTCAGCAGGCATTTGTACAGCATAAGAACGGCCACACTGGGTCAGACCAAAGGGCCATCTAGGACATTGTCCTGTCTGCTGACAGTGGCCAACACCAGATGCCCCAGAGGGAATGAACAGAACAGGGAATGGCCCCCCACTATAGAAAGGACGTGGACGCAGTGGAGAGGGTCCAGCCGTGGGTAACCAAAATGGTTAGGGGGCTGGAGCGCATGACCTATGAGGAGAGACTAAGGGATTTGGGTTTGTTTAGTCTGCAGAAGAGAAGAGTGAGGGGGGATTTGATAGCAGCCTTCATCTTCCTGAAGGGAGGTTCCAAAGAGGATGGAGAGAGGCTGTTCTCAGTAGTGACGGATGGCAGAACAAGGAGCAATGGGCTCAGGTTACAGATGGGGAGGTCTAAGTTGGATATTAGGAAAAACTATTTCCCTAGGAGGGTGATGAAGCACTGGGATGGGTTCCCTAGGGAGGTGGTGGAATCTCCTGCCTCCTAGTTATGAACAAAGACAGTAGCAAAGATTTTAAAACTTAACCCTGATCTCTCCAGATTCAAACTAGGTCTGAAGAGATCATTCCAGATACCTTTTATTTTGTCTGATTGGGTTGGCCTGTTCCTAGTGCATTTTTGTTTCAGGAATGTCTCCAACCTCCACAACAAGAAGAGAGACAAGGTAGAGTGAGGTGCAGCAATGTGAGCACCGAACCCAGAGAATAAATACTCCATCTGCTGCCCCAGAACGAAGGCTGCTCCAGTCCAGAAATGAAGGGAGATCAGTAGAGAAGCACATGGGGAAAGATCAGGACAAACTAAACATAAAGACGGAGTATGAATCTCCTCTGGTTCACACAGGTGCGACTCCATAGACTTCAGTGGAGTTGTTCCTGCCTGATGCCAGCATAAGGGGGCAGAGAATCAGATCTGACTTCCTAAATGCCTCTAAAGAACAGGATCAGAGGGGACTTCCCAAGGTCAGGCCTGACTGAACATAGCTGCAGCTGCACTAGCAGCTGTCAGGTGGTATACAAAGAACCCGTAGCTGAACAAGTATGTGGGAAAGCTAAAAGGAATCACACAGAAATGAGACTGGACCTGCTTGGCTTGCACTATGGCCCTCTCACCTGGTCTGTGGCTGAATAATTTAGAGAAAGCACACCTAGTTCATGTCCAGGTGAGCCCTGGGTGAGACACAGCTGACCTGGAGTGTCCTGGAAAGAGGAACTAAATGATGGTCTTGACAGCTGAGAGGCACCAAACATGCTGTGGCATCTGGCTAAGCAGCCTGGCTCAAACTGTCACTCTCTTACCAAGGAGACATTGACTGACAGATTGGATCAGACACGCAGCTGGCGAGTGACAGTCGGGATGGGACATCTTGAAGGCCCATCTCAAAACTGCCCGCTGCTTTCCATTTGTGGCGTTAATCTCCAGTGACAGGGGGGCCCTACTGTGTCTACACCAGCTGTGCAGTGCCAGGAAGTAGGACAAGATATCATATGATCTCAGGCCAGTTTGATCTCTGGGGCAGAAAGGACTCTCAGGGCAACTTGATTGGTGGAGAGGAGCAGAGTATCCCCAAATCCCAGTCAAGAGAGGAGGAAGGTTGAATTTCTCTCTGTGGAGGGGGAGCAGATCCCTGCAGGGAGCAAGGATGAATGTGAAAGCCACCGGGAAAAGTGGCGGGGTTGAAGCTGCCTTTGATGAGAGATAGTGCAAATGGTGCTGTGGTGCACTGAGAAACATCAAACCACTCAGCAGTCTGCAATGGGTGCTGGAGACGGGGATGGTACTGATCCTGGAGGGTCATCTCCTGCTGTCTGCATCACCCATGCAGTCACGATCAGCCCTCTCCGTGGACAGCCATTCCTGGTCGCTCCCTTCCTCTGCTTTTCAGCTTTACCTCTGTTTGATCTACTCCTCCAATATTCCACCGCCAGCTCCTCTCTCGTCCCCAGTGGTGCAGACACCCTCTGCAGAGCCATGAATCATGATAGAATAATAAGCTCATTTACGAGAGGCACACAAACCCAAAAGACCAAAGAGCAGAATAAATCGCTACAAAGCTCCCTAAGCTGATTTTAGTCATTCAACAAGTTTCCTTTGACTCTAGCCTTCGGTAACTGGAGTCCAAACAATGCCACAATGGAAGAGAGGACAAGTGGCACCTCCTTTCAACAGGGTCATTATTTTAATCTTTTCAGCATCAAGGAATGGAGAGAATTCTCAAGGGCTCGAATCTCAGAGCGACAGCCAAGCTCCCCACCACTGTGACTGACGCGAACGCTAGAAAGGCTGTGTACTATGTAAATGACTTACCAGCACAAGAGTGCAGCCACTAACTCCACCAGCAAGAGATGCCTCTTAACCTCTAGGTTATTCGCTCTCAAATGATGCTGCTCGTTTCAACCTGGGTCTCTTTAGAAAATGGTCCATTGACATTTTTATATGGAATGAAGTGATACAATACTAGTCAATGAATATGAAATAATGCTTTTCCTTCCCTGTTCCAGCACCATCACTCTCTGCAGATATTAGTTACTTAGTCTCGCAGGCCTCCCTCTTCACCCGCAGCACCATACAGATCCATCACGACTTTCCAGATGGGGAAACTGAGGCACAGAGGAATGAAAAGACTTGCCCAGGTTTGCACAGTGGTGGTGCAGGGAATAGAAGTCTTGAGATTACTAACCATTAAAAGATGTTCCTGCCCTGGATGTTGGCCTGACCTTACACCTCAAACCAGTCAGGTGATGGAAAGAATTTGTCTTAATGTTTTCCAAACAGGACTGGGAGTGACTATACCAAGTGCTGGGGGAAAGCTTTATTCTTGTAGCATTTCCAGCTTCACTGAAACCCAGCCGCTGATGATAATAAGTGAGAAAACTTTCCGGCTTTCCTACTTGATCCGTCACCCAAAGGGATTCAGACAAACGTCTGAACGTGGAGGTGCTTCTCCTAAAAGAGACATCTGATTTAGCTGAAGCATGAGCTCTGGAATCTGGAGATCTGAGCCAGGCTCTGTTGATGGTCAAGTCACTTACCAGCTCTGTCCTCCTATCTCACAGGGATTCTTATTTGCCAGGTGTATAAGTCAAGGCCAGTCAGTACCAGGACACACGCTTCTATACACTGTACAAACATACAATCAAAAAGGAGTTCTTGCCCCAAAGAGCTGTCAGTCTAACTCAAGGCAAACTTGGGAGAGATAGCAGAGGGAGGACAATAAGGGCAGTGGCAGGAACTCAAAAGGCCTCGTTAAGCATGTATCCAATTTGGTGGGTTCATAGGGCTAAGTGAACAAGAGATACTATCAAATCACTGGCAGGCCACCTGCCTACCTGTTTCATTAGGCCACTCACCAGTGGTTACCATCAGCATCCCGGCTTAAGAAGGGCTCACTGCATTTCTTGGTCCATCGTGCTTGGAGATCTTTAGGCAGACAGAAGGCATTACACAGAAATGCAAAGTAGGATTAGCCAGATCTGTACAGGATCACCCATCATTAGTATGCTCGTTACCTTTATTGCTGCTCTCTCTCACAGCTCCAGGAGGCTCTCTGAAATTGCTACCCAGAGAGGGTATGTCTACACTGAAAAGTTAGTTCGAACTAACGGACGTTAGTTCGAACTAACTTTCCTAGGTGCTACACTAGCGCTCCGTTAGTTCGAACTTAATTCGAACTAACGGAGCGCTTAGTTCGAACTAGGTAAACCTCATTTTACGAGGACTAACGCCTAGTTCGAACTAGCTAGTTCGAACTAAGGGCTGTGTAGCCCTTTAGTTCGAACTAGTGGGAGGCTAGCCCTCCCCAGGTTTCCCTGGTGGCCACTCTGGCCAACACCAGGGAAACTCTATGCCCCCCTCCCGGCCCCGGACCCCTTAAAGGGGCACGGGCTGGCTACGGTGCCTGTGCCAGGTGCAAGCCTGCCAGCACCCAGCTAGCAGACCCTGCACCTGGCACGGCACAGAGCCACCCACCCGATGCCCCCCAGCCCACCCCCTCTTGCCGGGACCAGGCTGGCGGCTCCCGGGAGCTTGCCCTGGACCGCAAGAGGCGGGCACCTTCCTGGGCTAGTGCGGACATCGTGGACCTCGTCCATGATCTCCGCACTAGGCACAGGAAAGTGGCCGGCTAGGGCAGGAGAGCTGCCAGCCTGGCCACCCAGGAGCAGGTGTGCATGAAAATCAAGGGGGTCCACTGAGACCCCCGACCATGAGCCCTGAGCTTACAATGGCCGTCCTGGGTCAGACCAAAGGTCCATCTAGCCCAGTAGCCTGTCTGCCGACAGCGGCCAACCCTAGGGACCCTGGAGGGGATGGACTGAAGACAGTGACCAAGCCATTTGTCTCGTGCCATCCCTCTCCAGCCTTCCACAAACTTTGGGCAGGGACACCACTCCTACCCCCTGGCTAAGACCACTCCATGGACCCAACCTCCATGACTTGATCTCACTTCCCTTTAAACTCTGTTCTAGTTGTAGCCTTCACAGCCTCCTGCAGCAAGGAGTTCCGCAGGTTAACTATTTGCTTTCTGAAGAAGAACAACTTTCTCTTACTAGTTTCAAGCCTGCTACCCATTCCTTTCCTTTGGTGTCCTCTAGTCCTTCTTTATGGGAACTCAGGAAGAACTTTTCTGAATGCACCCTCTCCACCCAACCCCTGCTTTTAGAGACCTCTATCCTGTCCGCCCTCCGTCTCCTCTTTTCTAAGCTGAACAGTCCCAGTCTCTGTAGCCTCTCTTCATATGGGACCTGTTCCCAACCCCTGATCATTTTAGTTGCCCTCCCCTCTCCCAGCCTCTCTCTTCCCCTCTCCCACCTCCTTTTCCCAGTCTCCCCCAGTTTTGTTCAATAAAGACAGATTCCATTTTTGAACACAATTGTCCTTTATTTTGTACATCAAGAAAAGGGGCTAGGGAATGGTAAGTGGAAGGAGGTGAGGGAGGAATGGGGTACGAGCCCCCGATGGGGAGGACTGGGCTGGCTCTGCGGGCTTCTGGGGGTGGAAGCTCTCCTGCAGCCCCCCAATTGCCCCCTCTCCCCAGATGGCAGCCTGTGGCAAGTGCAGCCGGGCTGATGGCCGAGTGCTGTGATGTGCCCAGTGTGGGTACTCCGGGCACTCCAAGCCAGAACTTCTTTGTAAGCGGGGCACCCCTTAGAACTGTGTGTCCGGGGTGGGGGTCGGGACCCTTTAAGCGCAGCCCTCAGCTAGCCTGAGACAGCATCTCCATGCTCTAAGTCCTCCTTTTATGCCCTGCCGGCACTGCTTCCGGCCATCCTTAAGCCCTGTTCAGAGTCCACTCAATGTGGACTTGCTAGTTCGAATTAGCAAAACGCTTATTCGAACTAGTTTTTAGTACTAGACGCGTTAGTTCGAATTAGCTTAGTTCGAATTAACTAATTCGAACTAAGTTAGTTCGAACTAGCGCTGTAGTGTAGACATACCCTGAGAGAACAGTTGCTTTTCCAACCGCGCTGCCCTCATGCCGAGGGTACCTTTCATTTACCAGCATAGGGATGAAGGAAGTAGAGAGGGGGGCATTCAGTTCTTATGTATTAATCCTTCTTTGCTTTCCAGCAGCCCAGGAATCTCTCAGCTGGTATTTTGTTCATGTCTTAAAGCCTGCACAAAAGTGTAATACATGGCTTAAAGGAACAGCTCGCTGGGAACACATAAACAAACCGGCAAATTCATGCTGCCTCTGCTTTGCAACAGGAGTCAGAGAAGCTGGGCTTCCTTCATTTACATAATTAACTGACTGATTGTTCTCAACACAAGATGGAACCACTTTGAGTAGGCTGATTGCAAGAAGTGATGGAGCTAGGGAGGGTAGCAAAACTGTGCTGCTAGAGAATAAAAGCCCCAATCTCGTGGAGGAGGAACACAAATTACAGAACAAAAAAAATGCTAGAGGTTAATAAAAGCCCTGCAAAATCCAGCTCCCTCCACTTTCAAGTGCGTACCTATTCTTGTAGGTGTCAGAATTGTTCTGAAGTTTCTGCTATCCAGGAGCAGTGAGGAAAAATCCAAGAACAAAATTGCCATGGACAGTGAATTCTCCCTCACATCATCAGTCAGGACCTGACTCCACACCCATCAAAGTCGATGGAAGTCTTTCCACTGATTTTAATGGCCCCCTAACCAGGCCATGGATAGGTGTCATTGTCAGGAAAAAGAGCCCAGCAGTGAACAAAGACTGAATTCCCTTCACATACCCCATCGCATGGTGATCTCTCTAGTCCTTCCTGGTACAGGTTGTTTGTTGTCCAGTGCAGAAGCAAGAACAGAGAAGCTCCAAAGATGAAGGAAGGGCACTGGGTGCTCCAATATAAGAAATGCAGCATGAAAGGGGGGAAGTTCCTTACTTCAGTGGTTTTCAAACTTTGGGTCACAACCCAGTAGTGGGTCATGAAATGTCAGGCACTGGGTTGCTGTGCCCAGGTGACTAGCAGGGCAGCAGGGGAGGGCTAAAGGAGATTTCCTGTCTGTCCTAGCACCATGTACTGTGCCGTGCCCTGGAAGCAGCCAGCAGCTGGTCCAGCTCCTAGGCAGGTGGGCCACAAGGCTCCACATGCTGATCCCCCACCAGGTTCTGGCTCTGCACACCCATTGGTCAGGAACTGGGGGAGGGAAGGGCAGTGGCCTGCCTGACTTGTCAAATGATATAATTACATTGGGTTATGGGCATCGTAGGTGGAGGGATTTTTCTGAAACTTCTGCTTTCCAGGAGCAGTGAGGAAAAATCCAAGAACCAAATTAGCATGGACAGGGAAATCCTCCTCGCAGCCTTGGTTAGGGTGGATCATAAGAAACTGTTTGAAAAAGTCTGAAAACCTGGGCAAACCGTACCCAGCTCCAGCACTGGCCTCCCAGTGGAGGGGAAGAGCAACATGCCGAGTTCCCAGTTATGAGGATGAAAGAGAGACCCGGTGTTTTGTCATGAATAAGACAGGAGGCTTTGCAGCACACTTACAGAACAATAAAACCAGGGACAGCAGCTGAGAAAACAAAGCCTGGCAAATTATTCACACTCTGCAGGAATTCACAGGAACACAAAAAGCAAATCCCTGCTGTGCCAGGATTGCAAAGGGAACACTGGTGGGCAAGCCCACACATTGCACACAAGGGATGGGAACCAGGAACAAGGAGCTGCCCTCCGATCCTTGGGTGGATGATGCTGCCAAAATGCAAGAGTTGCCTGACCATAGAACTCAATAGTTTTTGAATGCACTGCTGCCCACCGACCAGCATTGCTGGGTACCTAGATAGGTACCTACCTGAATAGGCAAAAGATAAACTTCTTTTGAGACATAAGTCTCATTCCTTTGTTCCCCTCTTGATTTTGCTCTGGTCCTCCTTCCTTGGTTTTGCTTCACCGAGCTGGCCCTAAGTACCCTAAAAGGCACTGACCATGGGGTGTAGGCTCCTAAAGCACTTAGGCACCTTGAAAATTTTATGCTAGGACTCGAGATATCTAGGCTCCATTCTCAGCACTGCTACAGATGACCTGCATGACCTTGGGCAAATTGGTCAGTCTCTCTGTGGTTCAGTTTCTCTTCTGTACAATTCCAACTTGACTCTGTAGATTGCAACCTCATCAAGGCAGAAACTGCCTTTCCCTTTCTGTTTGCATAATGCCTGGCACCCTGGTCTCGGTGGGTGTCCCTAGCCGCAACTGTAATGCTAACAACAAATAATTCCAAGCCTGCTCCAGCATCTTATTGCATTCTGGTTAGCCTACTTTTAGATGCAAAATAACCCCTTAAATTTAGGTTCCCATCAATAAGCTGCCTGAGACAGTGGAAAGAATGAAAAGTGGAAGGACTGAATGGCAGGAAAATAAAATTAAAAGGTGCCTGAATGGATGAGTCAGACACTCGCCTCCGTGTCAGATGCACAATTAGTCCGCTTCTTGCAGGCCTCCTAGTTTGATGTTGTGTTTGACAGACAAATCAATCCTCTCCCTTTCCTAAACACTGTCTAATGAATAAATCAGCAAGGTCACTGATGTCGCTGCCTCACCCTGCCACTGCCTACCAGCTTGAGTTGGCCTGGTTGCCTGGATCCATCTACAACCATTCCAATCAGCAACAGCTGATTGTTCTGCAAAAGTAGACTGTAGTGGCCTGAAAAGGAGGATAGGTATCAGGACTCATGGGTTTGATTCTTGGCTCTGCCACTGACTAGATCACATCCTTAGGCAAGTCACTTAATTTCTCCTCTGGGGAGTAATTGTGCTTTCATCTTCCTGGGTTTGAGTTGTTTTTATGCCAGGGGGCTTCAAGCAACTGTTTGGGCCCAATTCATCCTTGCCCTGTACCTAGTGCAGTCCTTCACACAAGTGCATTGGGTACAGTCTGACACCTACAGTCAGAAAAGTCGGACTTTGAACCACTTTAAAACTACACAAGTACTTATGGCCAGCCCTGGCACCTCACTAAAGAGAAGCTCAGATAGGCCTGTACTGCTTGCTAGAAGGCTGAATTAGAGCCTTGTAGGCAACTGGCCCAGGGACCATATAATTTGCCTTTGCACAACATCCCCCGTGAGTGATGAATTTTGCAGAATCAGTTGTGGATTAAGAGAGAATAGAATGAATGAGCAAATCTGGGCCCCATTCTTCAAAGGGGCCCCTACATTTCTAGAAACCTCTGAACTGGTTGTGACTTCTGCTTTCCTGCTAGGGTCTGTGTGCTTGTGGATACCTTGTCCCCATGCCACACCACACCTCGACTGTCTGTTTCATCCGCCAATTAGGTCCTGTCCGAAACACAGGTTATGAGCTCCCTAGGTAGGACCAGTCTGGTGTCTCTGTTACTTGCGTCCCAGATACCTGGCACAGTCACAGGTCCTGTTCATTGGGATTCCCAGGTGCTTCTAAAATATAATCCATTACAGTAATGACCCTGGACCCATTCTCCTCTCCCCAGAGACTCTGGATTTACTGATGCAAAAATAATAATCCACATGGCTCCGAGTGCGCACTAAGTGCCTTCAGGACATGTCTGAAGTGAAGACAAGGTCCCTGCCTCACACCAGCTCACCTGGCACAGGCAGCCTGCAGACACAAGCGGGAGGCAATGAAAAGCAGCGCACAGAGCTGGCAGGTTCAGGCTCCCAGCAGCCCTTTGACAAACTTCTGCCTCTCCCCAAAGCAGGGAATCCTGGGAGTTTTCCCTGTCCCTGGGAAATGGTGTCCCCCTCTGGATGCTGCTGAGCCACCCCTGAGACCATCAGCTTGCCTTTGGAATGGATCTCATTGCCCTAGTACAGGTATTTTCCAAACTCGTCCCCTGGGGGATTGTCCCTGGGTGCCTGTGGCCATTTGGGACCCAACTGAGGTGTGTAAGACACCACTGAGCCCAACTTTTCAGTCAGCCTGGGCCCCCTTTACCTGGTCTTGCTGAGCCAAGCTCTCCAGCCTCCTAGAGCAAAGCACACACGGCGCTGGAGTCATTTACTCACATGTTCACTCCTCCCTTGCAAACCCCAAATTATATAAAGTTCAGCTTCTTCCTCCGTGTGGAGGAAGGCAGGCACAGCCTCTCTTGCCTGTGCCTCCCCCGCCGGCTGGAAATTACACTATAAACCAGACAGTGTATTAACTAGGAAAGCACGTATGTAAGTGGTCCAAGAGCCCCTCTCGGCCATACTGGGCATGCGCCAAGTGCGGGGGCTATAAAAGGAAGCTGCCCAGCTCAGTCGGCGCTGGATTCTAGAGAGGAAGCACTTGTGGTAGAAGCTCCAGCTGAGAAAAATCCCAACCCTGCTGGGTGGCTGGAGACCCTACGGCTGGAGTAAGTGTCTGTGGCTGATGGAGCTCCAGGGAGAAACCTGCACTGAGGAGCCTGGAGATGCCAACGCGGGCTGGGCTGCCACAGCAGGGAGAACACGAAGGGAGCGATCTCTGGCTAAGGGATGCCTGCGCTTCGACAGGCCCGAGGCTCACTGCAGTCCCTCCCGCCAATTCTCTCAGCACTGTCGGAGGCACGTCTAGCATCTCTACTAGTCCTCCACCTGTTCTTCCACTGCCAGGGCTGCCCTCTCCGCCCCAGACAGCGATTCACAATGCGGCCGCCTGGGGGCACTGGCAAAGAGGGACGCAGAGGAGGGGGCACTGGCCACGTGACCACCCCCGCACTTAACTCCTCTCTGTGCCAACTGGGGGGCAGTAGACACTCCCCTCCACTCCAGACACCACCTCTACCTACCTCCCCCACCTCATGCCCTCTTCCCCCCATGTCCTCTCACCCGGCAATGTGCCCTGGGAAACTAGTGCAGTTTGGGCACCCACTGCAGGGGTCTAGCCCCCCCCACACTCATTGGGAGGGAGGGGGCTGCCCCCCGGCTGCCAGCCATACCACTGCTTCCCACCAGTGAGTGTGGAGGGGCACCCCTCTCCAGAAGCTGGGGAGCGGAGCCGCATTGCTTCACTCCCCCTCACGGCTGCCGGTGAGCGCAGGGGGCTCGACTCCCGCTGTGGGCACCACAGCCCCCCAGCAAGTTCCCTGGGCCACCCAGAGTGTCTGTCCCATTGGCCCTTCTGCCCGTGGCTTTTGGGGGCCACATGGCCCCTCAAACCCTCCCCCATGCACCCCGTGCTGGGCACTGACCTTGTCTGTGAAGACAGAGGCAAAACAAGCATTGAGTCCTTCAGTTTTTCCAACATCATGTGTCACTAGGGTTGCCCGGTGTCTGGTATTCAACCGGACAGTCCGGTTTTTGGGCCCTCTGTCAGGTAAAAAAAATTCAGAAAATACCGGACATGTGCAATGTCCGGTGTTTTCTGGTTTTCCACCTGGACGCCTGACGGAAGCCTGGCGGGGGCGGGGGGAGTGGCTGGGAGTTGGGGTGCGATCAGTGCTGGGAGCCTCTGGTTGCGTCTGACGTAGGAGTGACGCCTTGGGGAGGAGGAGAAGCCCTGTCCGTGCTCCTGAGCGCTGGTCAAGCGCATTGTGGAGCCGTAGCTGGACTCGCTCGTGCTTCGCCGGGGCTGTGTGCGAGACGGGCAGCGCCCTGGGATCTGCATGTGCCTGGGTCAGTCCCGCTCCCTGCCGTGCTCCCCCCCCAGCCAGCCCTGCTCCCCCCAACCCCCTCCCACCAGCCCTGCTTCCCGCTGGCTCTTCCCCCGCCCCGTATCTCCCCTGGCCAGCCCCACTGCCCCCGACCCCTCCCCCCATCAGCCCTGCCTCCCGGCCCAACCCTGCTCCCCCCCCCCCCCATGAAGTGTGTCTGATATTTTTTCTGAAGCTACTTCTGAAGCTACTTTCTATCTGTCACTAGATTGCCTTCCCCAGGGTACGTCTACACTACAGCGCTAGTTCGAACTAACTTAGTTCGAATTAGTTAATTCGAACTAAGCTAGTTCGAACTAACGCATCTAGAACTAAAAACTAGTTCGAACTAGCGTTTTGCTAGTTCGAACTAGTAAGTCCACATTGAGTGGACTCTGAACAGGGCTTAATGATGGCCGGAAGCAGTGCCGGCAGGGCATAAAAGGAGGACTTAGAGCATGGAGATGCTGTCTCAGGCTAGCCGAGGGCTGCGCTTAAAGGGTCCCGACCCCCACCCCGGACACACAGTTCTAAGGGGTGCCCCGCTTGCAAAGAAGTTCTGGCTTGGAGTGCCCTGAGTGCCCACACTGGGCACATCACACCACTCGGCCATCAGCCCGGCTGCACTTGCCGCAGGCTGCCATCTGGGGAGAGGGAGTAATTGGGGGGCTGCAGGAGAGCTTCCACCCCCAGAAGCCCGCAGAGCCAGCCCAGTCCTCCCCATCGGGGGCTCGTACCCCATTCCTCCCTCACCTCCTTCCACTTGCCCTTCCCTAGCCCCCCTTCTTATTGATGTACAAAATAAAGATAACGTTTCTTCCAACATTGACTCTGTCTTTATTGAACAAAACTGGGGGAGACTGGGAAAAGGAGGTGGGAGAGGGGAAGAGAAAGGCTGGGAGAGGGGAGGGCAACTAACATGATCAGGGGTTGGGAACAGGTCCCAGATGAAGAGAGGCTACAGAGACTGGGACTGTTCAGCTTAGAAAAGAGGAGACGGAGGGGGGACAGGATAGAGGTCTCTAAAAGCAGGGGTTGGGTGGAGAGGGTGCATTCAGAAAAGTTCTTCCTGAGTTCCCATAAAGAAGGACTAGAGGACACCAAAGGAAAGGAATGGGTAGCAGGCTTCAAACTAGTAAGAGAAAGTTGTTGTTCTTGACAAAGCAAATAGTTAACCTGTGGAACTCCTTGCTGCAGGAGGCTGTGAAGGCTAGAACTAGAACAGAGTTGAAAGGGAAGTGAGATAAAGTGATGGAGGTTGGGTCCATGGAGTCCTATTAGCCAGAGGGTAGGAGTGGTATCCCTGCCCAAAGTTTGTGGAAGGCTGGAGAGGGATGGCACGAGACAAATGGCTTGGTCATTGTCTTCGGTCCATCCCCTCCAGGGTCCCTAGGGTTGGCCGCTGTTGGCAGACAGGCTACTGGGCTAGATGGACCTTTGGTCTGACCCAGTACGGCCATTGTAAGCTCAGGGCTCAGTGTCGGGGGTCTCAGTGGACCCCCTTGATTTTCATGCACACCTGGTCCTGGGTGGCCAGGCTGGCAGCTCTCCTGCCCTAGACGGCCACTTTCCTGTGCCTAGTGCGGAGATCGTGGACGAGGTCCACGATGTCCGCACTAGCCCAGGAAGGTGCCCGCCTCTTGCGGTCCAGGGCAAGCTCCTGGGAGCCGCCAGCCTGGTCCCGGCAAGAGGGGGTGGGCTGGGGGGCATCGGGTGGGTGGCTCTGTGCCGTGCCAGGTGCAGGGTCTGCTAGCTGGGTGCTGGCAGGCTTGCACCTGGCACGGGCACCGTAGCCAGCCCGTGCCCCTTTAAGGGGTCCGGGGACGGGAGGGGGGCATAGAGTTTCCCTGGTGTTGGCCAGAGTGGCCACCAGGGAAACCTGGGGAGGGCTAGCCTCCCACTAGTTCGAACTAAAGGGCTACACAGCCCTTAGTTCGAACTAGCTAGTTCGAACTAGGCGTTAGTCCTCGTAAAATGAGGTTTACCTAGTTCGAACTAAGCGCTCCGCTAGTTCGATTCAAATTCGAACTAGCGGAGCGCTAGTGTAGCGCATAGGAAAGTTAGTTCGAACTAACGTCCGTTAGTTCGAACTAACTTTCTAGTGTAGACATACCCCCAGTCAGTAAGGCTACATCCACACTGAAGGGTTTTTGCACAAGAAGACTTTTGCACAAGAGTTCCTGCACAAAAGCATGTCCACACCTCAAAGCACATCACTTTTGCGATGCACTTTTGAGCAAGAGAGCGTTCACACTACATGGACACTCTTTTTCTGTGCTTTTTCAGATAGGCTCTATTTGCGCAAGAAACCCCTGTGGAGCATCCACACCTGCCTTTTTGCACAAGAGCTGTAGCACAAAAAGGAGTTATGCCTCATAGAAGAAAGTTTACCTACATCACAGAAAGCCCTCTGTTCTGCCGATTGACTGTAAATGTTCTTGCGCAAAAACTCTCTTGAGGTGTGGACGCTCCACGGGTTTTTGTGCAAAAATGGTTGGTTTTGCACAAAAACCTTTTAGTGTAGACTTAGCCTAAGGATCCTTCCCTGGCCTTTTTATTCCTAACATGCCTGTAGAAATCCTTTTTCTCACCCTGCACATCTCTTGCTAGCAGCAACTACAATTGTGCTTTGGACTACCTGATTACACCCCTGCTTGCTCAAGTAATGCTTTTACTCTCCTCCCTAGTCATCTGTCCAAGTTTCCATTTCTTGTAAGCTCATGGGTTTAGACCGGGTGGGCAACGTAAGGCCCAGCGGCCGAATGCAGCCCCTAGCTTGCCTGGATCCAGCCCCTGAGGCTTAGGGTTCCCCCCAGTACTGGGGTGCTGTGACGACGCGTTGGGGATCCCCCGTCTCCTGCACCCCCGGAATGGCACGAACAGACTCCACCAGCCCGTAGAATAGAGGTGGTTTATTGCTTCTGCAGGATACAGCACAGCACAGATGTCATCAGGTTACAGGGCAGGCCTAGGATGCCTCAGCCCCCCCTTGATATGGGGGGGGTCTCGGCTTCTAAACCCCCCAGCCTGTTGCTGAGGCTGCTTCCTCCATGCTCCCAGACTGAAACTAACTAACTCTCTTCCAGCCCTGCCCCCCAGCCAGGGCAGCATTCCCCCTTCCTTTGTTGCTCTCCCTGGGGGGTAGCTGGTCAGACAGGTTGAGACACCCTCTTTGCATAATGACTCATCGCCTGTCTTGCTCGGTGGTGCTACAGACAGTAGCCAGTGAGTTAGCAAGTTACCCCCCATTACGTCACAGGTGCTTGCATCGGTGAGGGGTGGAGGGTTCTGTTTCTCACTTGTCTGCAGCCCCCAGCTGATTTTTCTGTGGGTCAGTGGCCCTTACTCAAAAAAGGTTCCCCACCCCTGGGTTAGACCATGCAAAGAATCCATCCCCCCATCCAGCGTTTCCTTTGCACTGATCACTCCCAGTTCAGAGCCTGATGCTTGGCTGTGGGGTGGGGTTTACCTGCCCAGAAATGATTGTCCCTGCCTGTCATCAGGTGGCTCATTAGCATGTTCACAGAAGTCAGACTGCTTGGGAGAAAAAGGTTCCCCTCCCTGTATTAAAGAAACAGAATTAGTCCTGCCAACTACAGCAGGCAAGACTTTTTGTACACACGGGCCTGGATGCAGATACCTTCTGTCACCAGTCACCTCTCTCTCTCCAAGAGGTCAGCCTTGGGACTGCTCCCCTCCAAGAGCTAAGATACCCGGCTCCCCCTGAAAACCAGAGCCACAATGGAGGTGACTGGGGTAACCCATGCAGATCCAGCAACTTTTCCCTGTTCAAACCCTTCTATGTAAGAAGTGGGGAGACACTTCTCTGCTCTCCCACCTTCCTCCTTAACATCTTTCTGTGGGCCCCTTTCAGGGTAACCTTCAGTGTTGGCTCCCAGTCATGACAGCTCTTCACTGGCCAGCCCTGTACCATTCTCCCTCTTTGAATTGGGCTGGCCTCCAGTTACCAAGCCCATGGAATCCTCATCCCCCTCCAGCAGCGTCTTACCCCAACTTTCCCCTGAAGGCCTCCCTCCAAGGCACATTTCTTGATGCATCCTAGGGCAGGATTTGTGCCTCGCTTAACTGCAACTCCCTGGCAGCCAGCAACCTGGACAAATGCCCCACCACCAGGCAAAACATTCCCCTCCCCTAAGGGGATGACCCGGGACTCGAGCTGGTTCCATCCACCCTAACGCCTTGTGGCAAACAAGGCTTTTGCACTCCTGGAAAGAAATTCAAGACACTCTCCCATTTCCTTAGCAGTTTCTGTAGCTTTGCTTCTTCCCGCTAGGGCTTCAGCACAAACCTCCTTGCTGCTGTCAGACCCAGAGACATCTAGCCAGCTCAGAAAGTCATTCCCAGGCAGAAGGTGTAGGACTCTGTGGGATGGCAGCCAGTCAACTCAACTTAGAACCCTTCCATTTCCATGTGCATTTTAGCAAAAGGCACAAGGATTTTGTGACCACCCACGAACAAAAGTCTGTCCTGGCAGCATGTCTTTCTCCAGCACCTGTTCTCTCCTGACCAGAGCAGCTTCTGCTCCGGTATCTCTCCATGCAGGGAGTTTCTGGCTATTCACAGAATCCTAGGACTGGAAGGGACCTTGAGAGGTCATCAAGTCCAGTCCCCTGCCCTCACGGCAGCACCCAGCCTTCATGTGTTAGCTGCCTGGCTGTGCAGCGGCAATCTCCGCAAATCCTGTGTGATAAGGGGCAACTGCCCATGTGTCTCTGTGCTCTGGGCAGTAGCATTTCCCTGGGTTACCTGCTGCCTGTTCCCACTCAGCACAGGGCGTTTATTCCTCATGGGCTCAGCAGACGTACAATGATAGCACCTTCTGGGTCCTCTGCTTTACAGGGGATTTGGGATGAGGACCAGAGGAGTGAACTTGGAGATGTGAGTGCCCAGCCTCCCATCTACCCGATTTCTTCCCAGGGGTAAAATGGGGACCTGGCTTTCCACCAAAGTTAAACCCCTTCTTGTGGTTTATCCCTACTTGCTGCTTGGGAATATCGAATTTATCAGCATAAAAAGCAAGTGCTTCTGCTTTTCCTACCTTTTTATCCCATAAACATGGTTTTACAACATATGGGCCAGTTCCTGAACAACCCAATCGCACATTCCCCCTCCCCACTTATCTACTAACCCTCTCATTTGGTTTACATAAGACACAGTACTTAACTCGGTCTCTCTCGCTTAAGAGCCATCAAGCCCTCTCTGACTTTTCCATGGTAGTTCCTGAAGTGTCAGCAATGGGAGTGACCCAAAGCAGCAGATATGAAAGACAGATACACAGGTACACACACTAGCTTTGTCTACCAAAATACCTGCATACAAATGGGGTAATCAGTCAGTAAAGCATAACCTGTCCTGTGATATCTTACATGAGCTATCTTGAATAAAACAGACCTCAGTCATGTCATTCTTATCGTGAACATTTTCATAAAACATATGGAATGCCACATCTCCAAACCAGCTATACACACACACACACACAAAACTATATAAACTTCCACTTTGCATCCACTTCCTTCACTTCTGCTTCTGCCCGCACACTGCCAAGTGCCCCAGAGGAAACCCAGCCTAGAGAAAAATGCGCCTCCCCCCTCTGCACCAGGCCCTGTGTCCAGGGTGCGGGTCCCAGTGAGAAGTGTGAGTGGCAAGGGGTAGTGTGCTCCTGTGCTTTCCCACAGAAGTAACCAAGGGAAGAGGCAACCTGGTGGCTACCATGGGGAGCTGAGTGGATGCAGGGGAGAGGATGGAAGCTTGGCTAGCTAGGGGATGCAATGGAGCTGGGAAGGGGTTTTCCTCCACAGTACATTAGTGAGGGCTTGGCTGCATGGAGCGCTTGCCTCTGGTTGCCACGGCACAGCTCTCTTTTGGGAGGGGGGCTGGGGTGGTCTCATTCCATGCCCTGATGGACGTCACACAAACCACCACCACAAATGGCCCCTCTCCAGCTCGGAGGCAAAGGGCTGAATGGGCTGTGGAGACTGTTCTGTCCTCCCTCCCTGGAGGAGGCCACTGAGATAACAGTGCACCTCCTGCCCTGCCTTCCCTTCCCCCACAGCATTACATGGAAGGGCTTTGTGTGCTCTGCCCAGGCCCGATCTGCTCTGGCTTCCACCCCTCCAGCCTCTTTCGCTTCTGCTGCTTTTGGTTTGCTCCCCACTCATACCGGGATGCCACACAAGAGCTTTTTATCTTGCTCTAGGGTCCTGCCTACTCCTCCTTAACCTGCCCTGCCTTTCTGCCCCACTCTCTGTTCACAGACTGCAGTCTCCTCAGGGCAGGGATGGTGGCCTCTGTGTGTGGGCTCTAGGGTGGGTGTGAATTGGAGGGGCTTCGTGGGGAAATCCTTGCCGCTGCCACTCATTCCCTAAATCCGTATGTCGTTTCTCACACACCCATGCACAAGGGCTCTGAATAATACGCCCGGGCTCAGCACAGCAGCTAGTCTAGTGCTGCAGGTGCCTCAGGAGCACAAACAGCTCCATGAAAGCAGCCCTGGAGAAGGGGGGAGTGTGAAGCAGAGGCAGGCAGGCAAGAGTGGAGGGCAGAGTGGGAACTCCCAGGAGGAGCCGGGAACTGAGGCAAAGGAATGGTGCATGGGGCCAAGAGGAGGACAGCAGAGGTGGAAGTGGAGTTCTATGTGAA
Organism: Pelodiscus sinensis; assembly: GCF_049634645.1. Taxonomy (NCBI): domain Eukaryota; kingdom Metazoa; phylum Chordata; order Testudines; family Trionychidae; genus Pelodiscus; species Pelodiscus sinensis. The sequence goes on along the minus strand of NC_134724.1, from coordinate 33,279,413 downwards.
CCAAGCGGGTATTTCTAATCAAAGCTGGGGGCTTGTCTGCCCCTGAAATGCTACAGCTGCGCTATGGCAGCACTTCAGCAGTGAGGTAGCTAAGCCACCTCCCCTAGAGGCAGCAGCCAGTTTGATGAAAGAATCCTTCCATCAACCTAGCACGGTCTGCACGGCGACTTGGGTCAGCTTCACGACATTGCTCAGGGGCAGTGGCCCAGTAAGCTGGGCACTTGTGCGGCCACTCAGGAGAGATTCCAATGCTGCCCAGCTGATTAGCAGAGCACCCAGGGCTAAGTTTTGTGTTTCTCCTGGTGGTGCACATCCGCACATGCTCGGTGCACATAAAAATGTATTCTGCACATGGATGGAAAAGGTTGGAAGGAATGTTGCTTGGGGGGGTGGCTTTTTTGCACTCCTGGGAGATGTAGCTGGATCAACCTAATTTTCTACAGTAGGCCAGTCGTATAGTGCTCCTGAAATAACTCTCCAAAGCTCTGGAGTTGATCAGGGACTGGCATCTTTCTATGGGGCTTTGAACCCAGGCTCTGCAATTCAATAGGAGGTGTCTAATGATGTATTTGCCTCCTTCCATGAGTGAATGGCCAAGGCAGTTGCTTTCCTCTGGGTCCCTGGGCCAGGGCACTGGGGAGCAAACGCTAGAGGTGATCATCCCACCCCAGAGTCTGGCCATCTTTTGGAAATGCTACAAGTCTCACCTCATTGACACCACAACAGTATACTGCTGCCCCACCCCTGCAGAGGAACCCCAGCCCAAACAGAGCTGCGTGTAACTGGGGACGGGGGAGGAGCTGAGGAGTCCATGAAGTTGGCAGAGCTGAGGTACTGTGTGACAGGCAGCATACCGATCTCCAGCCTAGGTAGATAATTAACCAAGGCCACGTGCAGGTGGCGGGGAGCACCTTGCCCCAGGGCCACCATTTCAGAGGGTCCCCAGACCCACCAGGAGTTCCCCTCAGTGTTTAGCACCCTTAAGTGATTGGATTGTTTTTTCTCTCAGGTACAGATTTCACCTCAGACCCACGGAAACCGCACTGCAGATAGCGAGGTGAACTGTGCCTGAGCCCAACTTTCCATCAAAAGTTCCGACTGAAATCTAGCTTAGACACGAATCAGTAAATGCAGCGACTTTTGTTCGCTCTTTCCTCCATCACAGCCCAAGCTGGCAAAACTGAACCATTCCTACTCAGGACCTTACTGTGTTAAAAAAGGGCTCTAATCCCTGGTCTACTCTAGGGCTTTATCTCAATACAACCCCCTTCGGTCAAATTTGTAAGTGGAGCATCCACACAAATCCAAGCCCGTTATTTCAAAATAACAGGGTGCTTACTTCAAAATCTGTACTCCAGTATGATAGTTTCAAAACAGTTTCCTAGTGTAGACGTGGCCTAGAGGTGCAGTGTAACGAGAAAGCCCAGACTTCGAACAGTGTTGGAAAAGACAGAGCCCAAAGACGAGCCAGGTGGTAATAAGAGCACTAACCATGCAGCCTTTGGTTCTAATAGTAATTCCAAGTACTTTTGTGTGTCTTGCAAGCCCTCATCATTACACAGGTAGCAAATGCAGCAGCTAGTTTCCACCAAACTGCAGTCATCAGGCAAAAAGCAGAGTCCTGAGTGGTTATGAATCACTGAAATGTGGCTACTTCTTGGGCGGGATGCACCAGAGCAGCACAAGGCAGGAAACAAAGTATGCTGTATCCATCTGAAACTGCAGAGGGAATTAAAGCAGGCAGAATGAGCCAAATTCTTCCCTGATGTAACTCTATTAAAGTCAATGGCGTTGAACCGGAGCTGGATTTGTTCCAGTCTCCTCATTAATGCTGGAGCTGGATTTCGCACAGGATGCCCTTGCTCTTGTGAAAAGCACCATCCAAGTTTTACTGGCAAGAGGAGATTCCTTGGTTCCATGTCTCCTCTGAAAGACCCCCACCCCTCTCAGTCTTCAACCTTTCCGAGGACACAGAAGAGGAAGGGCTAGTTGGGGGGCACAGGGAGCCTGCAGAGCCTTGTGCTACGCTTGCCGCCCAGCATTGCAACCCACACCACGTCTGAAATCACAGCTCAAACATGCACAGCAAAAGACAAAGGACTTTGGAAGGAGAGACGCTTTGCTTCCACCATCTGCATTCCCTGGGCTTGGCTGGCTTCCTCCTTATGCCCCAGCCCTGGTGACTGATGAGTTAATTTTCTGCTGATTTCAGCAAGCAGGGATGCACAAAAACTGCTTTTTGGTTTGAACAAGCATTGTCTCTCTGTCTCTCTCTCCCTCTCCGTACTTTGTGTGCATGGGTATTGAGTGGCTGGTGGGGCTGTAAATCCGGTGCTAAGACAGTAAATTCCAGCTTTGTAAAAACACACATCCATTGTCAGTGAGCGTGTGAACCCGAGGTTTTGCAGACAGCAGGGCTATTAAACGGTGCTGTCAGAACAGCTTTATTTGACTGCATCAGCTTTTGCAGATATGAGTGAAATGGAATTTACAACTGCTTCTGAGTGCCAGCAGCCTACTCCAGCCTGGGACTACAGGGCTGGAGCTGCTGCTGCCTGTCTGTGGGATCCCCTCCACTCGGGCAGAGATGCAGGGCACACGATCTGCCCCATGGGATCCACTCCAGGAAAGGAGGTCTCTGTCTAGCACAGAGGTCTCTCTGTGTCTTCTCGCTACACAGACCGAGATGTGTCAGAATGCCACCAGGGAAGAGCAGCAGCACCATCCTGACTCGTGTGAGTAGCTTTACTGAAGCCAAGAGGGTTGCTCAGGGTTAGACCCTGTCCCCATCACGTCCCCCACATGGCTTTGTGGGGGAGGAGACAATACCTGCCTGCAAACACTGCTGTGACCATTGGCCAGCACTGCCTGGCACTTACACTCAAATGAAACGCTTGGATGGGCCACGTTCTGTAGACCCTCCAGAGCTGACAGGGTGGCTCTGCCTCCCAGCCCTGCAGCAGACCAAAGGGGGAAGGGACAACATACAGCCAGACAATCCTTTGGCTGCAGGGCCCAGGTGAGAATGACACATCATCCCCTCCCCAGTGGGAGCTCTGCTGTGAGCACCTCCCTTTCTACCACCCCTTCAAAGTAGCTAACCCAGAGCCCACTGGCCTGAGACTGATGGGTCATGCTCACCTGGGCTTGCTGTTGACAGGGGAGGGAGTTTTCTATTTCCAGTAGTTTGTGGGGTCCTTTGTAGAGGCCTTTTCCTTCCCATTTTGCTCACCACACAAGCCTGGACAATTCTGCCCTCCAGCCTGGAGAGCTCCGAAACAAACATTCCCCCCTCAAGCAGCAAGGCCCCGTTTGCAGGGCTCTGGCCTGAGCCTTCGCCTCAGAACAATTAAAGAGGCTGGAATTTATTCTGGCTTCACAATGTGATGGAAAAGGCAGAGTCTGCTGCTGCCACTTCCAGATGGGCCAAGCCCAGAGTGGCCCAGCCTCGTAACCTCTGTCCCACAACCCTAATACAACTATTGACTGCCCTCCTCCAGAGTTCTCCTTGCAGTGTTTTCCTCCAGGCTCCTAGCCTGCGTCTATTTTCAAATCACATGTGCTTTCGCACTGCTGCAATATGGCAGCAATAGCCAGCATTGGGTCAGATGAGACAGACACGGATGTCACAACTTCTACAGGCGATACTGTTTGTCCCAGGGTCGGGGGAGCAGTGGGTCTGAATCTATGCAACATTATATAGATCAGCAAAATTAAAAACAGTTGACAAGCTGGCCTAGCAGTTGTGGTGTCAGGTCTCTCATCTATGCAGTGGAGCTAATATTTCCCTTTCCCCATGGGGGCTGTACGGGTGAGTCAGAAAACATCTGCACAGGACTGTGAACATACACAGTGCTATTTAGATGCTAAGTGTGATTGTTACTGCTCAGAGATGGTCCTTGGCAGGTCTTCTCTGCAAGCAGATGGCAGTGACTTATGGGCCCTACAAAGACATGGAGGCCTCTTCTCCCAGGGGATGAAACAAAGGAGAAACAATAAGAAAGGTAGATGCTGGTGTAAAGGCTTGAGAGAGGAGCAGACAGGCATGCAGGGCATGGCCCACATGCGGCACCCCACTGTCCGGACCCGTCCCCAGGGAGCAGGCTGCGAAATCCCCAGGCTGTAGTGCTGAATCTGCCCCACAGGGCCAGCCAGGGCTCTGAGCCTGTGTGCCCTGGCACCGTCAGCCACTGACAGTTTCAACATCCGCTGCTTAAGGTGGCCCTGGGCCCTCCAGCAGAAGCAGGGAGACAGTGCGCACGGGTGCCTGGTTCACACAGCAGCAGACCTCTCCCCTCCCACCCAGGCATGTGCCAAAGAGCAAGAACAGACATGCAGGGAGCCACAGCTCTTCCCCCGGGCCAGCGCTGCTGCATGGCTTTTGCCCAGTGCCCCTATGCACAGGGAGCTCTTTCCCCTTCTTGGACAAAGGTGGCTTCCACAGAAGGGCCCTTCTCATGCCCGTGGGGTCTTCGCTACGCCATGAAGGGTCACTTGGACAGGGCCAGGAGGAGCAGTCCTGGAATGGAGGGAACAAGCCGCAGGGAGAGAGTCCTGGCAGAGAGGGTCTGGCACAATCGCTCCCAGGCTCAAGCCAGCCTTGGGGACCACTGGGGCTTGACCACAGCTAGGCACTGGTCCAAGGCTTCCAGTCCAGCTCCTCTCTCTTCCGCAAGAGGCTGCCCCAGTGTCCATTGTAATGCAGGTGAACTGGGTGTTCTCAGCCTTCAGGCGGAGTCACCGGGCTCCCGTTGTTCACAAGCCCCAGAAATAGTGCCCTGAGACATTCCCCTTCCCGTGAGGGTGTCCCATGCGGAAAGGAAGGTTTCTGAGAATCTCATACTGCATCTCAGAACATCCCATGCGGGACAGGGGGGCTCCCCTTTAGCTGTCAGTCTGCCTCTGGAGGGTCAGTTTGCACACTGGATGCAGGGCATGTGGCTTTCATGTGCTGTGGTCCACCCACCGCACGCTGCCTGGCTCTCATTTTTGCCCTTCCCTTTTACACTGGCGTGCAGATTTCTGTCTGGCGTAGGCATCTCCTAGGGACCCAATCAAGCCCCGAACGATCTCACTCCACCCCACCACTCCTTGCTTCAAGGTCCTGAAAGAGCCGCTTGTCTTCAGTCAGAGAGGAGAGAGATGCAGCTCTCCAGCCTGCCTACACACAGCATAATGTCCTTCTGGCTACAGCTAATGAAGCCAGCTGGCTGCTAGGGACCCATTCTTCCTCTCCTTTGGCAAGGCAGTTCCTGGATCCGCACAGATCAGAGCGTGTCCCAATTAGCCACCCATCCCCAGGTGAGCACAGGAAACACAGCGCCAGCCTCATGGTGGAGAGAAGAGCAGCCGGTCACTCTGGGCTTTTCTTTCTTTAGCAGTGCCAGGCTGCGGGCTGTGCAATTTGTAACTCCCAAGCCAATGCACAGACAATGTGGAGTGCAGCCCAACAGACTGCACTGGGCAGACCCCTCCCTCCAGTGGCTCTAGTAGACTGCTGCAGGCACCCCCCCTCTTAGAGCAACCCCTTAGATTGCAAGGGCACACGCTCTCTGCGCCTTAGCCCAATAGACAATACACTGTACAGCCTCTCAATTTGCAGTGGATGTCATTTCCCCCGCCCCCCCCCCATGTTGCCTGGGGCACCCCCTATTTGCAGTAGCCCTATGGATTAATTGCAAGACAGTCTCCTTCCACAAGCCAGTGGGAACAGCCAAAAAGAAATAATGTCATGACTGGGCAAGGTGGCAGCTGCATTCACCAAATGAAACAGGAGTCGGTTGAAAAGCTGCACCTTAAAGATCAAACTATGGATTTCGCTCTGGTGTTACTTATTTCCATCTTAACATATGGGTGCGAAAGCTGGAAACCCACCAGAGGTACAGACGTCTAAATGCCTTCCAACTGCACCTGCCTCTGGAAAGTACTAGATATTAAAATGGGCACAAATGCATAACACATTCGCTCCAGAGTTATCCGGAAAAGGAAAAGATCTGGGACCTGCCTTACGAGGGACGCCAGAGCAGGCTGCCAGTGGGCTGCTGGAGGGACACTACAGAAAGGCAGAGAAAAAGCCTTTCCCCAAACTCTACTCTGAGCAGCACAGAGGGCACGTGCAGAGCAGCCCAGAGACACAGAGATGCCACAGCCTTGTGCATTCCCTAGTGAAGTCCAATGGCATGGAAAGGATTCAGATTCCTTGTACACTGGGACACATGCTCATTCTGCAGCAGGCCTGAGGGTGCCTGGGGCACTCCCTGCTTGCAGCTGCCAGGGACACACCTGCTCCACGCTGCAGCCCTAGGGTCTGGATCCCATAGACTGTCCCCCTCTTGCAGCACTGCAGCTTTGCCGTGTGCATGCGCCCTTTGCAACCTCTGGCCTTAGCACTGAAGAGTTAATCTTTCATGCAGTACTTTTTATTGGGAGCTAAATCTCTCACTGGGAGTGGGGAGACTTCGGCCGCCGTGCCAGGATTTTTAATCACATCCCAGCATTCATTTTAAAATGCCATTCCTCATCTCAGAGACTCCTTCCTGTTTCCAGGAGGGAGGGAGGGAAGGAAGAGAAGAGACAAGGGTGTCGCGTGCTCAGAGATGGGGACTCCTACAGCCCCAGCCTCTTTCTATATTGCTCTCTTCCTTCCTCTTTAACCTACTTAAAGTATTTTTTTCCAGCGCCTCCAAATCCAGGGGGGGATTTTTCTGACACCCAATAGCTCCCTCTGCTGGAAAATTGCAGCCTCGCACGCATGGGAGAGGCAGAAAGGTGCTGTCTCAGCACCAAGGCTTGGAGCAGGGCTCTGTTAAAAATAGCCTGTACAAGGAGAAGGGGCGTTCTGGCTGCAGGCTGTCCTCAGGCAGGAGAACAAGGGAGTGAAGAAAGAGACGATGAAACCCAGCTGACACCCTTGAGGAGCCCAGGACCAGACAGGCAGCCGGCCTGGCTTCGGTAGCTAATTAACCCTGCTATGGGGAATCCACAGGGTGAGCCCTGGGTAGCTCAGTGAGAGAGCCTTGCTGTCCCTTGGCTCCCCACACAGCACGGTGAGATTCACACGCTGCGGTCAGCCTACAGTGTGTGCTCAGTCGGGAAGCCAATGGCACAGGCCTCCTCAGACAGGGAGCAAAGGTGCCTGAGCCTGACTGGGCTGGGGAGATGGGCTGCGTGACCCAGCGGTGCTTTGGCCTCTCTGCAGTCTGCTCTTTTAGGCTTTTAAAAGGCCAGAACATACAGACATTACCAGCCAGAGAGCTGGGGAACAGCCCCTTCCCCAGCCTCTTGGCCCATGCAGCAGGAAGGATACAAACACAGAGGACCCTTACACTGAAATCCTGTTACATAGGTTCATCGAAGATTAGGGCTGGAAGAGACTTCAGGAGTCATCTAGTCCAGCCCCCTGCTGAAAGCAGGACCAACCCAACTAAATCAACCCAGCCAGGGCTTTGTCAAGCCGGGACTTAAAAACCTCCAGAGATGGAGATTCCACCCCCTCCCTAGGGAACCCGTCCCAGTGCTTCCCCACCCTCCTAGGGAAATGATTTCTCCTAGGCTACATCCACATTGTAGCCTTCTTCCAGAAAACCTTATGCAAATGAAGCGTGGAGTGGAATATCGCTGTGCTTCATTTGCATAATTAATAGCAGCCGTTTTTGCGCAGGAGGCTTTTGCGCAAAAAGGAGCCGTGTAGATGGCTCCTTTTGGTGCAAAAACCCCCTCTTGCGCAAGACCCGGTCTTCCTAATTTTTTCAGGAAGACTGGCTCTTGCGAAAGAGGGGGGTTTTGCACAACAAGGAGCCATCTACACGGCTCCTTTTTGCGCAAAAGCCTCTTGCGCACAAACGGCTACTAATTAATTATGCAAATGAAGCACAGCGATATTCCACTTTGCGCTTCATTTGCATAATCTTTTCCAGAAGAAGACTACAGTGTAGACATAGCCCTAATGTCCAACCTAGAGCTCCCCCACTGTAACTTGAGAACTTTGCTCCTTGTTCTGCCATCCGTCACTACTGAGAACAGCCTCTCTCCATCCTCTTTGGAACCCGCTTCAAATAGTTGAAGGCTGCTCTCAAATCCCCCTCATGCTTCTCTTCTGTAGGCTAAATAAGCCCAAATCCCTCAGCTTTTCCTCATAAGTCATGCGCCCCAACCCCTCATCATTTTTGTCGCCCTCCACTGGACTCTCTCCAGTTTGTCCACATGTTTTCTAAAGTAGGGGTCCAAAACTGTATGCAATATTATAGATGTGGCCTCATCAGTGTCAAATAGAGGGGAATAATCACTTCCATAGATCTTCTGGCAATGCTGCAACTAATGCACCCCAATATTCTGTTAGCCTTCTTGGCAACAAGGGCAGAGTGTTGGCTCATATCCAGCTTTTCATCTACTGCAATCTCCAGATCCTTTTCTGCAGACTGCTGCTTAGCCAATCAGTATCCTACTTGAAGCAGTGCTTGGGATTCTTCCATCCTAAGCGCAGGACTCTGCATTGTCCTTGAAACTCAGGTTTCTTTTGGCTCAATCCTCCAATTTGTCCAGGTCACTCTGGACCCTCTCCCTGCCCTCCAGCATATCGACCTTTCCCCCTGCCTCCATCTTAGAGTCAGCTGAAAATTTGCTAAGGATGCAAACCAACCCTTCATCCACATAATTAATGAAGATGTTGAACCAAACCGGCCTCAGGACGGGCCCCTGGGGCACTCTGCTTGATTCTGGCTGCTAACTAGACATTCAGCCATTGATTACTTCCTGTTGAGCCCAACAATCTAGCCAGCATCCTATCCTCCTTATTAGCCTATTCAGCCAAGCCAAACTTCTTTAATTAGCTGGCAAGAATATTGTGGGAGTCTATAATCAAAAGTTTTACTAAAATCAAGGTATATCATGGCCACTGCTTTCCCCATATCCACAGAGCCAGTTCTCTCATCATACTTCTATATCAGGTTGGTCAGGCTTGACTTGCCCTTGGAGAAACCATATTGACTGTTCCTCTACTCCCCAAAATACAGGACTATGTAGCACTTTAAAGACTAACAAGATGGTTTATTAGGTGATGAGCTTTCATGGGCCAGACCCACTTCCTCAGATCAAATAATGGAAGAAAATAGTCACAACCATATATACCAATGGATACAATTTAAAAAAAATGAACACACATGAAAAGGACAAATCACATTACAGAACAGAAGGGGAATGTGGGGGGGGGGGGGGGGGGGGTAGGGGAAGGAAGGTGAATGCCAGTGAGTTAATGATATTAGAGGTGGGGAAGGGGAATGTCTGTGAGTAAATAGTATTAGAGGTGATAATTGGGGAAGCTATCTTTGTAATGTGTAAGGTAGTTGGGGTCTTTGTTAAGTCCAGTGTGGAGAGTGTCGAATTTTAGCATGAATGCCAGTTCAGAGGATTCGCTTTCAAGTGCAGATTTGAATGTCTTCTGAAGTAGGATGCAGGTTAGCAGGTCAACAAACCCCTTGCAACAAACCCCGCTGCCAGCTTTGTCTACATATTCACTCTGCTGACACCATTATTGGGCCTAACCAAGTGAGTTACAAGATCAAGAACACATATTCCTGCGCCTCCAGAAATATAATCTATGCTATCATGTGCCGAAAGTGTCCGTCTGCTATGTACATTGGACAAACGTCTCAGACCCTTCGCCAAAGAATCAATGCCCACAAAACAGACATTAGACAGGATCACAAAGAAAAAACAGTTGCTTGTCATTTCAACCAGAAAGGGGACAGTCTCAATGACCTGCTAACCTGCATCCTACTTCAGAAGACATTCAAATCTGCACTTGAAAGGGAATCCTCTGAACTGGCATTGATGCTAAAATTCGACACTCTCCGCACGGGACTTAACAAAGACCCCAACTACCTTACACATTACAAAGATAGCTTCCCCAATTATCACCTCTAATACTACTCTAATCACCACGAAAGCTCATCATCTAATAAACCATCTTGTTAGTCTTTAAAGTGCTACATAGTCCTGTATTTTGTTTCAGCTACCCCAGACTAACACGGCTACATCTCTTTCACTATTCTACTCCCCAAGTGTTTCAAAATGGACTTGCTCCATGATTTTCCCAGGGACTGAGGTGAAGCCAACTGGTCTGTAGTTCCCCAGAGCTTCCTCCTTCCCTTTTTAACAGTGGGCATTACATTTGCCTTTCCAGTTACCCCTGAGCAACACGAGTTTTCAAAGATAATGGCCAATGGCTCTGCAATTACACCAGCCAATTCTCTCAGCACCCTTCGATGCATTACACCCAGCCCCAGGGACATGGGCCCCTCCTGCTTTTCTAAATAGTCCTTAGCCTGTTCTTTCACTACTGGGGGCTGCTCACCTCCTCCCCATATTGTGCTGCCCAGTGCAGCAACCTGGGAGCTCACCTTGTCCGTGAAGACTGAGGCAAAAAAAGCATTGAGTACTCCAGCTTTTCCCACATCTTCAGTCACTATTCAGTGAGGGTCCCACAGTTTCCTTGACCTACTTCTTGTTGCTAACATGCCTGTAGAAACCCTTCTTGTTATCCTTAGCATCCCTTGCTAGCTGCAACTCCAATTGTGCTTTGGCTGTCCTGATTACACTCGCATGTAATTACGCTCCTCCCTAGTCATCTGTCCAAGCTTCCACTTCTTGTAAGCTTCCCTTTTGTGTTTAAGTTCACCGTTAAAGTTAAAATTGCTCTATTAAGCCAAGTAGGTCACCTACCATATTTGCTATTTCTTCTGCACATCAGGATGGTTTGTTCCTGCCCCTTCAATAATGCTTCTTGGAAATACAACCAGCTCTTCTGGACTCCTTTTCCCCTCACATTAGTGTCCCAGGGGATCCTGCCCACCACTTCCCCGGGGGGGGTCAAAGTCTGCTTTTCTGGTATCCGGGATCAGTATTCTGCTGCTCTCCTTTTGTTGGGATCCTGAACTCAACCATCCCATGGTCATTGCTGTCTAGGTTGCCACCCACATCTACTTCCCCTACTAATTCTCTGTTTGTGAGCAGCAGGTCAAGAGGAGCATGACTCCTAGTTGATTCCTTCAGCACTTGCACCAGGAAGTTGTCCTCAACGCTCTAAAAAAAATTCCTGGATTGTCTGTGCTCTCCCCGCGGATGTCAGGGTGACTGAAGTTCCCCATGAGAAGCAGAGTCTGTTATCTGCAAACTTCTGTTAGTTGTCCTAAGAATGCCTTGCGTACCTCATCCTCCTGCTCCGGTGGTGTCCCAGGGGCCCCAATTGGCTCCGTGTATTTCCCTCGGTAGGGCTCTAATGTCGTGGGTTGCATGGCCACCGCTCCCGCTGGCGGGGTGGGGGTCCGGGCCCTCCCTCACTCCCGGACCCTGGCCCAGGGCCCTAACACAGGAGCTCGGCTCCTGATGGAAGCAGGTGGGGGCTTGCCCCTAAACACGCTTGCTCACGGGCTCCGCGACCCTCCCTCTGTTCCGGGGACTCGCTCACCTCCCCGCTTTCGGCTGCCTCTTTCTCCTTCCCGGTACCTCCGCCGCTTCCTGAGACCTCTTTCTCCTCCTTGAGACTTCTGTCGGCCGTGCCTTTATCCCCGGCCCGGCCCCCTTCCTCCTCCACTTCTGAGTGCCCCGCCCGGCCTACCCCGGTTGTGCTGGTGACGTCAGCTGACGTTCCCAGCCCGCGGTGATGACCCCTCCCCTCCCCAATCTCCTGCCGTCCTGGCGTGGCTGGGGCTAACCCCGCCGCTTCACCGTCTGCGGCCGAGCTTCCGGGCGGCAGCTGGTGACGGGGTTGCTTCACCCTGTCACAGGTGGTCTATAGCAGATGTCCACCATGACATCACCCTTATTGCTCTCACCTCTAATCTTAACCCAAAGATTCTCTACAGGCTTCTCTCCAGTTTCATACAGGAGCTCTGAGCAGTCACACTGCTCTTGTACATACAGTGCAACTCCTCCACCTTTCCTCCCCTGCTTGTCCTTCCCGAACAGTGTTCTTCCCTTCCATGACAGTGCTCCAGTCATGCATGTTACTCCAAGTCTCTGTTATTCCAATCACAGCATAGTTCCTTGACTGCGTCAGGACATCCAATTCTTTCTGTTTCTTTCTCAGGCGTCTTACGTTTGTGTACAAGCACTTAATTGCCCTACTTTCTCAGTAGGGACCACGAGTCTTCCCCTTTTGCACCTCCTCCTTGTGTTTCCTCCTGGTACTCCACTTCCCCACTTACCTCAGGGCTTGGGTCACCATCCCCCAGCAAACCTAGTTTAAAGCCCTCCTCACTAGGTTTGCAAACCTGCCTTCAAAGATGCTCTTCCCTCTCTTCATTAGATGGATCCTATCTCTTCCTTATTCCTGGAATATCCCATGTTCGAAGACTCCAAAGCCCTCTCTCCAACACTACCTGCGCCCCTATCAGGGGTGCCATTGCAGATTTGGGGGGAGGGGCAACCTGTGCATGCCCTTATGGGGGAGAGAGAGTGAGAGAATGGGGGGCAGATGAGGACAGTGGCTTCAGCAGCGTTATTGAGCATGCTCAGTACAAGACAAGCAGCAAATTGGGGGGGGACATATTCCATTCGCCCTATACGCACATCACCTCTCTTTAGGGATACTAAAGAACTGGAAAACTTTAGTTTTTTTGGCAGATAACTTAGCAATTAGCTGAGGGGAGCATTGTATCTAATTCCTCTATGAAAGAAAGAAAATTTGAATAAATATTAGACCCAGTCAGCTCTAATACAAACATGTTCTGACATCTTGTGGCAAGTCACTTCAGGGACACTGGTTAGTCTTAACATTTTAATATATAGTCTTACTAACTGCAGGGCGGGGGGGCGACTGTCAGGACTTCTAGGTTCTATCCCAGCTCTGGAACTGGAGTGGGGTCTAGTGGGTTACGGCAGGGGGCAGATATATTTGTGCTCAATATAGCATCAGAATGGCCATACTGGGTCAGACCAATGGTTCATCCAGCCCAGTCTTCCAACAGTGGCCAAGAGCAGGTACTTCAGAAGGCCTGAACAGAAAAGGCAATCATCAAATGAGCCATCCCCTGTTGCCCATTCCCAACGTCTGGGAAACAGGAGCTAGGGACTCCATCCCTGCCCATTCTGGCTAGTAGCCATTGATGGATCTAACCTCCTTGAACTTATTTTGTTCTTATTGAAACCCTGTTACAGTTTGGGCCTTTCCACCATCATTTCTGTTGCCCTTTCTGTACCTTTTCCAAATCCAGTAGATCTTTTTTAGATGAGGTGACCAAATCTGCATACAGTATTCAAGATGTAGGCACAGATGATCTCTAGCTCAGCTGTGCAGTGCTGCTGCTTTGAAGTACACCTTCTCCCCGCCTCCCCCCTTCTGCCTCTATGTGATAGAGGCAACAAGGGGGGAAAAATCAACTAGTTGACTAGTCGATGCTTGTCAGATAGTCGACTACAGGCAGTCCCCGAGTTACGCGGATCCGACTTATGTCGGATCCACAGTTACGAACGGGGCTTTTCTCGCCCCAGAGGACGGGAGCGGCGGGACGCCCAGATGCGCCGCGGTCCGCCGCCCCCATCCTCCGGGGCGAGAAAAGCTGCTCCCCGTCTCCCTGGTCTGCAGGGAGACGGGGAGCAAAGCCTTGGAGCACGCCCGCAGCGGGACAGCCCGGGCGCGCTTGAGCTGTCCCCCTGCGGGCGTGCTCCATGGCTTTGCTCCCTGTCTCCCGACCAGCAGACCAGGGAAACGGGGAGCAAAGCTGCGGAGCATGCCCGCAGCGGGACAGCCCAAGCGCGCCTGGGCTGTCCCGCTGTGGGCGTGCTCCAAGGCTTTGCTCCCCGTCTCCCTGGTCTGACCAGCAGACCAGGGAGATGGGGAGCAAAGCCTCGGAGCATGCCAGCAGTGGGACAGCTGCAGCGCGCCTGGACTGTCCCGCTGCCCGCGTGCTCTGCGGCTTTGCTCCACGTCTCCCAGGTCAGCAGACCAGGGAGACGGAGCAAAGCCGTGGAGGACTTGGGCGGTCTCGCCACCCCCGTCTCCCTGGTCTGCTGCGGGGGGGGGTGCAGCTAGTGCCCCATCCCCCCCAGCAGACCAGGCTTTTCTTGCCTACCTCTGGGGTAGAGCAGCTGGGGGCTTCCGGGTTGGTCCCGCAGCGCCGCTCCGGACCAACCCGGCAGCACCCCAGCTGCTCTGCCCCAGGCGTCCTGATTCAGCCGCTGCTGGTCAGTTTCAGCAGCGACTGAATCAGGACGCCTGGAGCAGAGCAGCTGGGGTGCTGCTGGGTTGCTCCAGTAGCGCCGAGGAGCCGTGCTACTGGAGCAACCCAGCAGCACCCCAGCTGCTCTGCCCCAGGCGTCCCCAAGTCAGCCGCTGCTGAAACTGACCAGCGCTGACTACAGGAAGCCCCAGGCAGAGTTGCTCTGCCCCAGGCTTCCTGGAATCAGCCGCTGATCAGTTTCAGCAGCAGCTGACTTGGGGACGCCTGGGTTTCTTAAGTTGAATCTGTATGTAAGTCAGAACTGGCGGTTAGTTTCAGCAGCGGCTGAATCTGGACGCCAGTTCCGACTTACATACAGATTCAACTTAAGAACAAACCTACAGTCCCTATCTTTTACGTAACCCGGGGACTGCCTGTAGTGCCTCAGGGACAGCCTACGCATTTGTTTTGTCCATTTAGTGTAGAAGCTCTTCAGGGCAAGGACTATCTCTTATGTGCATCTACAGCGCCTAGCACAGTAGGACATCGTCTGGGCTACTAGACACTAGCATAATGCAACAATAATAATAGTAAGAAACCAGGCCACACTGGCATTACGCTGGGATTTAGTAGCATTCACTACAATGAAGACTGTTAAACCTTTTTCCATTTCTAACCTCATTTCAATGTGCTTTCTGAAACACTCCCTTCTGGGCTGACATTTCCTATACTTGGTTTCTTTCCAAAACAGAGTTTGTTTGGATCATCTCAGCAAAATCTCTTCAGCTGTTTGTGAGTTACAACACAAGGGAAAGGGAAAACGCCAGGCACTTTCAGAGAAAAACCAAAAAAACTACTCAGGCAGCACGGCTGGAGCCTGAAACTTGAACAGGGTGAAAGACTCTGCTTTCCTAAATTGGAAGCAAATTGGTTTTGATCTCACAAAGTTAGACATGTATGAAAACTGCATACTTAGCATGCGCACGAGTAAATGCCTTTGTGCAGTCTTAACACTGCATTAGCATATTCTTTTCCATTTAATTAAGTAAGTGTTACAAGTTGTTTTTCTGTTAATTATTTCAGCTACGGACATTATTATTTTCCCTTTTGGAAAGCAGAATCTATTTCAGAGGGTTAATAATCCTGCTAGCTCTCTGCTCCCACAACTGTTCGCTGATGTTGATAAGGTTCCACTCGCTTTTGTTAGACTGTAGGCTTTTAGTTCATTTATAATTGGAAACATCCTGTACCGAATGTCTCCTGACACACTGATATGATATCCCAGACGGTAATATTCTCTTTTCCCCCAGTGTGTAATTTCACAAAAAGACCCATTGACAGCCGGTGTTTAAAGAAAAAAAAAATCTGTGTATGCAGACATGTTAGGTGAGCAGAGCTGCTCCATCTGAGGGAGGGGTAAATCCATTCCGAGGAAATAAGAAGCAAGAAGGAATGTGTTCAGGTGAAAGACTGGAATTTGGGACTGCCAGACTCTAGTGCCACCTCAGCCACTAATTTACTATAGGCCCTCTTAAACGCCCCCTGCCTCCATGTCCCTATCTAAAATGGAGTTATTATTGGCTGTGCCTAGGTTACATGGTATTGGGAGGATTTTAGTTTTTGTTAAGTGTGATGAGTTCCTCAGAGGGAAGGTGCCATACAAATTCAAAGCAGCAGCATTGTGAAATCTTGGCCACCCACTCTGCTCTGGCAGTAAGGATACAGCTACCCATGTTCCTGAACCAAGATGGGTCCATACAGCACTGGAAGGTGCGTTTGCAGCTTGTGCAGGCTTCAGGACAGGCGAGGAACACAGAGAGACTGGGCCAGCTTGTTCAGCCCATGTGGGGGCCAGGCTTCACTGCTATGTTCAGCCATTGCTACAGTTTGAACCTCCCTGGTCCGGCATCCTCGGGACCTGACCAGTCCCAGGTGAGGGATTATGCTGGACCAGGAGAAATCATATCAGGCTCCCTCCACTACTGGCTCCCCCCAGCTCTAGACTGGCCACCAGCTCTCCTCCCCGCCTCCTGCCACCAACCCCTCCCCACTGCCAGCTCTGTTGCCCTGCCAGTTCCCTCCCTCTCCCTCCTAAGCCAGGCAGCCCAGCTCCAGCCCAGCTGCCTATGGGCCGGGCTCCTGGCCATGCCGGGCAGCCCCTCTGCAGCATGCCAGACTCCTGGCTCCACTGGGTTGTACCTAGCAGTCCAGCTCTAGGGTGCTGGGCCCAGCTGCCAGCCTTCCATCGGGACTCTCTGGTCCTGGAACATCCATAGTCCTGCTGGCCAGGAAGTCCAAGTTAACAGAGGTTCGACCAGTAGTATGGATCTGTCTTTGCAAGTTGCAGTCATGCCTCTGGTTCAGTGTGGACACACTCACAGAGACAGAAAGAACAAGAACACAGAGCAGAAACCCATTTACAGAGGAGGATTCTTTGTGGAGCTCGACACCCAGTTTCCTTTCCATATTTTTGCTTACACAAGGGTGAATTCTTTATTTAGCACGTGGCTATACGGGAGTGATGGGCAAAACTCAGGGAATTTGAAAATGCAGTCCTGCATGAACAAGCACCCGTCTATTTGGATTCATAGCTTTGGAAAGCTGAGCTGAAAATCTCACAGGAGAAAAACCCACTTGGCTTCTGGTCCTTTCTTCCAGTTCCTGTGAGAACAGATTTTCTTCTATTCTGCTACCTTCAGTCCTGGCTAGAACCAGGAAAGTCAGAGCTGTGTGAAATGGTTTCTTCTGACCAACGTACAGGGCTCACACATTCTTCAGGACTTGCCAGGAATCAGGGAGAAGACAAAGAGAACCAGCATCTTCAGAGCTCTTCACTACACTTTGGCTGTGTCTAGACTGGCCAGTTTTTCCGGAAAATCAGCCACTTTTCCGGAAAAACTTGCCCACTGTCTACACTGGCCGCTTGAATTTCCACAAAAGCACTGACTTCTTACTGTAAGAAATCAGTGCTTTTTGCAGAAATACTATGCTGCTCCCATTCGAGCAAAAGTCCCTTTCGTGCAAAACTTTTGCGCAAAAGGGCCAGTGTAGACAGCTGAGATTTGTTTTCCGCAAAAAAGCCCTGATCGTGAAAATGGTGATTGGGGCTTTTTTGTGGAAAAGCGCCTCTAGATTGGCCACAGGCAGTTTTCCGCAAAAAGTGCTTTTGCGGAAAAGCGTCCGTGCCAATCTAGACGCCCTTTTCCGCAAATGCTTTTAACGGAAAACTTTTCTGTTAAAAGCATTTGCAGAAAATCATGCCAGTCTAGATGTAGCCTTACAGACCACCTGAGCAGTTGCTGTTAGTCTCCCAATTTTACAGATGGGGAAACCCAGGCACAGAGGCATTTAGGTTGAGATTCTCAAAAATGATTAATGATTTGGGGTTTGGGGAGGGGAATTTTCTAGAGACACCTTAACAGGGCCTGATTTTCAGAATGTGCTGAATCAGCTCCAATCCAGTGCTCAAAATCACTGGTTGCTTTGGAAAATCTTCACCAAGGCTACATAGCAGATCAGCAAAGCAGATGGGCTTTGGACTCATCTGTAGCCCATTACTCAGTCCAGTACCAGCATCTGTGACCCAGAAAGGCATTGGGCTTTGGGACCCTGCATCCAATTCTCAGATATACACTGATTTGATTCACCTTTTGACTTCTACCCACCTCTGCCTCAACCCCCACTCTCCTCCTGTGCTTATCCCTCCACCCCTCAGTCTTCTCCTCTCTTCCTGCACTGTTTGTCTTTCCATTAAACTCACGTGCAGCCTCAGGTAAATGTTAAGCCTGTGGCCCTACATAGGGTCAAAGGCTAGCATCCAAATTTACTGCACTGTCTCTATTCCCCCCGGGAGTCTGCTGAATCCTAACACAGATATCTGAAACAAGATGCTAATACTGGATTATCCGGTTAATCTCCCTGAGTTACTTCCTGGGCTTGCTTGGTTATAAATAATGAATTAGGCCTTTACTTATTATTTCTCCTGCCCTGTGGGGTCGCTGCGAGTCTCAGGAAAGAATACAGATTTAAGAATATTAGATCCATTTATTAATATAAATTTCTGCCAATGCTGCGTGAGGATTGTCACTTTCTCAGCACTGAGCCATTGATATAATGAAATGGCAGGGTCGGTAACAGCCTGTATCTAATAGCTAAGAACTGGTCTGGGTCTCACTCACCATCCCCATAAATTGGATTTTAAAAGGCAGGCGGGTGCATCGTAAGTAGAAGAAGATTCAGATGCCAGCTTTGATTTTGTTCCCTTTCCTGACTGCTTGTGAGCTTAGTCTCCCCTCGCTTCTTCCACATGTCTGGCAGCACAGCTTGTCTCAGTCTTAGGCACCCTGGCCAGAACCTCCATATTGGGTCCTCAAAGCAGCGCTGCTAATGCATCTTAACCATTTTACTGCTGCCTTCCACAGCCGTGTGCAGATCAGTGGAGCCATGCTTAGTCCACGTGGCCGGTCTGCTGTTCTGTTACCTGCATCCCTCTCAGTTGTCCTTAGACTGCTTGGAAATGCACCACAGTCCTCCCCTGGCTGTTGTTCCTCTGCTACACCACACCTGCAGCCTTAGATAGGGCCTAGATCTACATGGGCATTTTTCTTGCATTGCCCCACTATTGTGCCACCACTAGCAATAGGAATAGCAGCTGTACCCATGCAGACCAGCTGCGCTAGGTTGTCCAATTCCGCTCAGAGCAGGTCTACATGACTCAAATCACCAGGGACTGGCTTATTCTTGCTGTTCCGACAATGTGACCACCGCTCAGGGCTGGATTACCCAATAGGCAGACTAAGCACGTGCCATGGGCACCAGCAAAGCAGGGGCATAAAAAAAAAGAAAGTTTACAGTATTGTTTTTATTTTGAATTACATGTGGGGGGCACCATAATCTTTACAGTGCTTAGGGCCTCTAAAGGCCTTAATCTAGCCCTGCTACTGCTGCTACAGCACTTGAGGGAGATAAGAAAAATGCCAGTATGAGCAAGGCCTTTGTGTTTAATGCACCTCAGTCCTGCCTAACACAGGGCACCACTGCTATCCCCGGCCCAGAGCCTGTTTCACCTCATGTGTGACCTGTATGTGGAGCTGCTGCCATTCAACCCTGCCCAGCCCTGTGACTCCATTAATGTCACTGACAAAGAGAGGCCTGAATGGAGGGTAGCCCATGGGTTGAAGGAGGAGGATAGCTCCCCATGAGTGCTGGCTCTCTTCCCCATCTCTCTCCTCGGGAACTATCACATTTCTGTGAAAGGCAGCTCTAATTAATTGGGATTGGTCCTGCTTTGGGCAGGGCGCTGGACTTGATGGCCTTCTAAGGTCTCTTCCAGCTCTATGGTTTTATGATTCTATGTCCACCTCACTGCCCTGAGATGGAATGAGACTGTTAAATGGGGTTCATTCAGCGTATCTGTTCAGAGAAGGCAACGAAAGAGGAAGGGTTCAATGGAGCATCACTATGCCAACAAGAGCTGTTATCAGGCAACTCTCGAGGATTTCCTGTAACAGTACGTCTACACTGCAAGGTGCCAAGGCTCTGAGCTCAGGACAATTGACTTGGGCTTGCAGGGCTCAGGCTGAGGGGCTTATAAACAATGGTGAAGACACCCCCGCTCCAGCTGGACCCTGGGCTCTGGAAACCTGGGAGGGGAAGGGGCTTTAAGCCTGAGCTCCAACCTGACTGGGAACATCTCCCTCTTCATGTAGCCCCACAGCCCACATACCCAACTTAATTAGCTGAGACCCTGAGACTCCGTGCTTCACTGGTTTGTTTTTGCAGTGAAGACACCCCCCCCCCTCCCCAGCCTCCTGAGGGTACTGGGCAGAGCTAGCCCCTCACTCTAAGTGCACATACAGAATAGAAAACACCCCTGTATTTGCCCTGCCTGTTTGAACTGAAAGAACTTCCAGGCAAGGACTGTCAGTCTCTCACTGTGTGTTTGTAAAGCAGCTCAGGCAATGAAGCCTGATCTCAAGTGAAGTAATAACAATATATTATTGCCAACAACTGCATCAACAGTTGATAACCTCACAGATGCTTGAAGGCTATTCCCAGGATAGTGGGATTACAATGGGCAGCCTGGCAGCTTTCTGAACCAGTGAGAGAAATCCAGACGTACTCGCAGTCAGTTAAAAAGGGCCCTGAGGGTAGGTCTACACTGCCACCCTAGTTCGAACTAGGGTGGCTAACGTAGGCATTCGAACTTGCAAATGAAGCCCGGGATTTAAATATCCCAGGCTTTATTTGCATGTTCCTGGGCGCCGCCGTTTTTAAATGCCCTGTAGTTCGAACTCCTTGCCCGCGGCTACATGCGGCACAGACTAGGTAGTTTGAATTAAAGCTCCTAATTCGAACTACTGTTACTCCTCATTGCAGGAGGAGTAACAGTAGTTTGAATTAGGATCTTTAATTCAAATTATGAGCTTTAATTCAAACTGCCTAGTCCGTGCCGCGTGTAGCCGCGGGCAGGTAGTTCGAACTACGGGGCATTTAAAAAAGGCAGTGCTCGGGAACATGCAAATAAAGCCTGGGATATTTAAATCCCGGGCTTCATTTGATGTTCGAATGCCTACATTAGCCACCCTCATTCGAACTAGGGTGGCAGTGTAGACGTACCCTGAGTTCCTTACAAGGGCAAGCTGAACTGACCTAAGCCAGGTTTAAAAAAATAAAAACCAGTGTAAGAGTATCCACACAGAGAGTTTCACCAATAGTAGAACGAAGGTCACCTCTCCAGTTAGTGTCCCTTTGTATAGACCAGACCTCATTCTAGTCCCACTGGTGATATCTTTCTGCTATAAACCAGGACCACAAATGGCCCTTTTTACAGCCCTGGCTGAGCTCCCTTAGCAGAGGGGCTGTGTCAACTGGACACAGCCTTTGAATCCCAAGCGCCCAAGCAACTGGATCTGGACAGATTCCAAGCACTAGCTCTGGGCATTCTCTCAGGTGTGGACTCTGAGCCTGGAACCTTCTCTTAGGTGGATGGGACCTTTACAGTTGCCCATCTCCATCCTCACAAAAGACAAGTGTGGATCTTGCCAAACTTCCCCAGTTTCTTACGATGCTCTGCTCAGAGTTCCACCCCGATTGGCCCTCCAGTTCACAGTGAAACTCAGTGGCGGGACATGAAACATGGGCATTGAGGCAACATTCCTGAATGTCCTGAATGCAATCTCCTCCTCAGAGTGCCACAACCCCAAAGAATCCTTCATGTTGGTTAGTGTCCTTGGGGGAAACAGAGCCTCCCCTGTCTCCACTCCTTCAGCTGGGACTTCTTAACCATGTCCACTTTACTGTCACGGGCTGGCTCTTTCTCAGCTTGTCACTTTCAAAAGAAGCCTTTGACACCTTTTTTTGTGTCTCCTCTTCCGGAGATTCCTGCCTCCCCCCCCCCCTCCCCCACACACACCCCGCAGGACTTCTAGGCAAAGAGTGGATTCTAAATTGGTGGTTCTGCTAGGTAGCAACCTGACTGTTCTACCTGGGTAGAACTATTCAGTCTTGTCAGTTCTACCATTGCATTGTTATGCCTCTCCAGACAGTTTCTCACTACAGTCCAGGCTCCTGCTATCAAGTTTTAACCTAATTCACAGCTGTTACAACCATAAATGCTATTTAAAAAACAAAAACGGAATTCATGAGTTGACATGAGTTGTTCCTGAAACTGTCATGGCATGAATATCCATTCTCTCATCAGCTTCCAAAAACCTCACTAGTCCATAAAAACAGAACTTCCCTCTTACTCTTAAGGGTACGTCTGCACTGGAGATGGAGGAGCAATTCTCAGCTCAGACAGACATGCCCATGCTTTCTCTGACTGAGGTAGCATGCTAAAAATGGAAGCATAACCATGAGTGATGGGATGGACTACCCACCCTGATCACAATCCCATCTGAAACCCTAGGTCAGTGGTCACCAACCAGTAGATCAGGATCTACCGGTAGATCTTGGATCCTCTGACAGGTGATCCTGACTGGTTTGGCCACAAAGCTATCAACTGCTGGCACTTCAGTTGCTCCTCCATCCATTGTCATGCTGCTCCTGTCTCCCGCCTTGGTGCTGATCCCTGAGAGCCTCCTGCTTGCTGTGCAGGGTGTGGGAGGGAAAAGAGGGGGGCACTGATGTCAGAGTGACCCTCCTCCCCCCACTCCTGTACACTGTCTCCACATAGAGAGAAGAGGATGGAGGGAGGCTCTGTCACTCTCACACATTGTGGCTGTGTCTACACTGGCACGATCTCACACAAAAGTGGCCGCTCTTGCGCAAAAACTTGCTGCCTGTCTACACTGGCCGCGTGTACTTGAGCAAGTAAACTGATGTTCTAATGTATAAAATCAGGGCTTCTTGTTCCAGAACTCTGATGCTCCCACTCAGGAAGAAGCCCTCTTGCGCAAGAGCTCTTCCAGAAAAGGCCAGTGTAGACAGGCAACATGAATTTCTTGCACAAGAAAGCCCTATGGTTAAAATGGCCATCGGAGCTTTCTTGCACAAGAGAGGGTATGTCTACACTACAGCACTAACTCAAACTAACTGAGTTCGAATTAGTTAATTTGAACTAAGCTAATTCGAATTAGTGCATCTAGACCTAAAAACTAATTTGAATTAGTGTTTTGCTAATTCGAACTAGCATGTCCACATTGAGTGGACCCTGAACCGAAGTTAAGGCTGGCCGGAAGCAGTGCCGGTAGGGCATCAGGTTAGGACTTAGAGTGTGGAGCTGCTGTCTCAGGCTACACTGGCATAGATGCTCTTCTGCAAAAACACATCTCTTGTGCAAAAGCACATGCCAGTGTAGATGCTCTCTTCTGGAAGAGTTTTTGCACGAGAACACGCCATGCCAGTTTAGACATAGCCTGTGTGTGTGTGTGTGTGTGTGTGTGTGTGTGTGTCATTCTCATAAACACACACTGTCCTTCCCTCTCTTCTCCCGACTCAACACGCAGGTGGGGGGTTGTTGTTACTCCTTTTACTGCTAGCAAAGTGGGTTATTTTTTGTTTTGACTGGTCTGTGCATTTCACAATTTTCATTTCTCTCTTATGCTTAAATTTAATTCTTTGAGTAGTGAGTTCTAATATGCTTAACCTGTCCTGGCTGGAGTCATTATCCCTGTGGTAACTGCTGCTCCT
Source organism: Pelodiscus sinensis (assembly GCF_049634645.1). Lineage (NCBI taxonomy): Eukaryota > Metazoa > Chordata > Testudines > Trionychidae > Pelodiscus > Pelodiscus sinensis. The sequence goes on along the minus strand of NC_134724.1, from coordinate 33,256,125 downwards.
GGAGGTGGCTGGCATGTCCCTGCAGCCCCTGAGAGAGGCAGAGCAGGGGGTCTCCACATGCTGGCCTTGCCTGCAGACACCACTCCTACAGCTCCCATTGATCAGTAATGGGGAACCGTGGCCAGTAGAAGCTGGGCAAGGGTATCTGGGTTTGAGGTAGATCTTACACTGCACTTAAATTGAAAAAGTGATCTTGTGGTTAAAAAGGTCGGAGACCCCTGCCCTAGGTGCACTCTCAGGCCGCTGGCCTCCCCTTCCATACATGCAGTTGTCATTACACTTCTGTTGCTAGTGCTCTAGCTCAGTCAGAGCTAGCACAGATGTGTCTACTGACACTGAGCCTTTCACTGTCATCTCCACGGAGTATCTGTCCTTACAGCGGAGTCCTGTCAGTCACAGTTGAGGCACATTGTTGGGAGAGTGCAGTGGAAGCTCATACGGCTGCAGCCAGTGCTGTCCCTGCCCCATGGACTTAAGCCTCCAGAGAGGTCAGTCAGCCAGACATCCACCCCTGGCACCACATGGTCACTACATAGCTGCTGAGAAAACACCGGAAGATCATAGGTGGCGAGTTATATGGGCTCGTGGTGCCCATGCTCCAGGAATATTCAGAGCCGGGGGCCCTGCTCCACCAATATTTGGAACTGGGTCTCTCCCCTGGACCTGCCTGGAGCATCTGAAACGCCATGCAACAGCTGAGAGGGGAGACGCCCAGGCGTGGTGTGATGTCACGACCCGGGACTTTAAAACCACACGGCCCAGAGTTGCACCGCGCAACCCAGCTCCAGGCCCATCAAGTGCTCTGGAGCCCCAGAAGCAGCTGGGGCCCGATCACAGACTCCAGCGCTGCAAACTGGAAGGAAGAAGGTGGCACGGGGAGGGGTGGTGCGGAGAAAGGGAAAAATAGGGGGAAGAGGTGGGAGAGGAAGGGGTTTGTGCTGAGGGGAGGGGGCAGGTCAGGAGAAGAAAGAGGAAGGTACCAAGAGACAGGGTGGAGGAGAGACAAATGCCAGGTGGCCAAGTGGAGACTGAGGAAAAGGGCAGGAGGAGAGGTGTCAGTAGGAGGGGGGACAGGGTGATTCTGGGAGAGGAGAGGGTAAGGGCATTGGGGGCTAGAGGAGGGAGAGGGAGGTGCTGGGAGAAGGCTTGAAAGAAGGGGTGGGCACGAGGAAGGCGGAGACAGAGCAAGTCATGTGAGAGGGCACAGGGATGTGAGGGGAACGGGGGGCAGAGTGTGGTGAGGGGGTGGGCATCAGGGAATAAGAGGGCAAAGGCAGCAGGGGCAGTGAGGGAAGGGGGGGCACCAGGAGGGTGCAGGGCTAAGGGAAGGTGCAGATGCCAGGGGATTCTGGGGGGTGAAGCAGAAGGGCAGACACCTGCAGGGAAGGGACCAGCACCAGAGGAGAGAGGCAGGGCAGGTGTGTAGAGGGAGGTGTTAGGAGAGGGGATCATACAATCATAGAATAATAGGACTAGAAGGGACCTCGAGAGGTCATCGAGTCCAGTCCCCTGCCCTCAAGGCAGGACCAAGCTCCGTCTGACAGATGTCTATTTAACCCGTTCTTAAATATCTCCAGAGAGGGAGATTCCACCACCTCCCTTGGCAATTTATTCCAATATTTGACCACCCTGACAGTTAGGAATTTTTTCCTAATGTCCAATCTAAACCTCCCCTGCTGCACTTTAAACCCATTACTCCTTGTCCTGTCCTCAGAAACCAAGAGGAACAAATTTCCTCCTTGTGACACCCTTTTAGATATTTGAAAACCGCTATCATGTCCCCCCTTAATCTTCTTTTTTCCACACTAAACAAGCCCAGTTCATGAAGCCTGGCTTCATAGGTCATGTTCTCTAAACCTTTACTCATTCTTGTCGCTCTTCTCTGTACCCTTTCCAATTTCTCCACATCTTTCTTGAAATGTGGCACCCAGAACTGGACACAGTACTCCAGCTGAGGCCTAACTAGTGCAGAGTAGAGCGGCAGAATGACTTCACGAGTTTTGCTTACAACACACCTGTTGATACAACCTAGAATCATATTTGCTTTTTTTGCAACAGCATCACACTGTTGACTCATATTCAACTTGTGGTCCACTATGACCCCGAGATCCCTTTCCTCCATGCTCCTTCCTAGACAGTCGCTTCCCATCTTGTATGTGTGGAACTGATTGTTCCTTCCTAAGTGGAGCACTTTGCATTTCTCTTTATTAAACCTCATCCTGTTTACCTCTGACCATTTCTCTAACTTGCTAAGGTCATTTTGAATTATGTCCCTATCCTCCAAAGAAGTTGCAACCCCACCCAGTTTGGTATCATCTGCAAACTTAATAAGCGTACTCTCTATCCCAATATCTACATCATTGATGAAGATATTGAACAGTACGGGTCCCAAAACAGACCCTTGCGGAACTCCACTTGTTATCCCTTTCCAGCAGGATTTAGCACCGTTAACAACAACTCTCTGACTACGGTTATCCAGCCAATTATGCACCCACCTTCTCGTGGCCCTAAGTTATATTTGCCTAGTTTATCAATAAGAATATCATGCGAGACCGTATCAAATGCCTTACTAAAGTCTAGGTATATGACATCCACCGCTTCTCCCTTATCCACAAGGCTCGTTAGCCTATCAAAGAAAGCTATCAGATTAGTTTGGCATGACTTGTTCTTCTGGGATGAGGAGGGGTAGCTCACATGATCAGAGTGGGGCTACTAGAGGAGTGGGCACAGGGAGGAGAGAAGGGCTGGTGGAAGGGGGCAGGTCTCAGGAGGGTAGAGGGCTGAGGGCAGTGAGAAGGGCAGGAGTTAGGACAGCAGAGGAGGGTGAGGGGTTGGGGGCAGCAGGCACCAGGGGAGCTGATGGAGCAAGGGGAGGAGACATGGCAGCAGAGGGAAAAGTGATAGTGATATTGTGCAATAAAGGGAAACAGATAAACGCTTACGGTTTCCAGTCCATTTTTACATTTTACGCTTATGGGGTGGGTGGGCAGGCAGGAGGGTGGGGGAAGGGGGGGGACTAGACCCATTCTGGGCACCACCAAAAATGTTACAAACCTGCCGCCCCTGCTGAAGATGGCACCAAGAAACGCTGCCTTCTGATGTGCTGGAACAACAGTGCTGCCATGGCAATAGCCGGGCCTGCCCTATGAGCCAGACATACAAACCCTGGTTTTAAGAGAATTACAATGCAACAGGTTTCAAGACACTTCTCGAACCTTCGCAGTTTTAAGATCTGATCTGTTTCCTTCCACTTGAGTAGTTTCACACACACAGCATCCCTCTTAACCCCCTTTCCTTTCCTTTCCTTTCACATCAGCACAACCGTAGCTTCTCTTGCAGTCACAGCACTTCTAACTTGCAGGCAAAGAGACAATGGAACGGAGGGCAGATCTAAAAGCACAGGGTGGGCATGCCTCACATGAGCTCTCTTTTCAATTAGCAAAGGAATAGTGACTGGAGTTTCTTCTGCAGTAACAAAATCCTAGTGAGGATTTAAAATGCCTCAGTCATTAACACCACATTCCTATTCATGATGCGAGAAGCTGAGATTGTGACAGAACCCAGTTTTTCCCGTCATCTGGGACCAGGGGGTTGGATCTCCTATGCATGTTGAAAAATCTCGTGTGGCAAAGGGACAGCCCCATTAGCTGGAATCGGAACTAAAACTTGCTTCTTTTTGCTTTGCTGTTATCATAGAATCATAGAGCTGGAAGAGACCTTACAAGGTCATCAAGTCCAGCCCCCTGCTCTAGGCAGGACCAATCCCAACTAAATCAACCCGGCCAGGGCCTTGTCAAGCTGAGACTTAAACACCTCTAGGGATGGAGACTCCACTACTTCCCTAGGTAACCCATTCCAGTGCTTCACCACCCTCCTAGTGAAATAGTTTTTCCTAATATCCAACCTGGACCTCTCCCACCACAACTTGAGCCCATTGCTCTTTGTTCTGCCATCCGTCACTACTGTGAACAGCCTTTCTCCATCCTCTTCGGCACCTCCCTTCAGGAAGTTGAAGGCTGCTATCAAATCCCCCCTCTCTCTTCTCTTCTGCAGACTGAACAAACCCAAATCCGTCAGCCTCTCTTCATAGGTCATGTGCTCCAGCCCCCTAATCATTTTGGTCGCCCTCCGCTGGACCCTCTCCAATGTGTCCACATACTTTTTGTAGTGGGGGGCCCAGAACTGGACACAATACTCCAGATGTGGCCTCACCAGAGCTGAATAAAGGGGAATAATGACATCTCTGGATCTGCTGGCAATGCTCCTCTTAATGCAGCCCAATATGCCATTAGCCTTCTTGGCTACAAGGACAAACTGTTGACTCATGTCCAGCTTCTCATCCACTGTAACCCTCAGGTCCTTTTCTGCAGAACTGCTACTTAACTGGTTGGTCCCCAGGCTATAACAATGCTTGGGATTCTTCTGTCCCAAGTGCAGGACTCTTGCCTTTGTCCACTTGCTTTGCTTCTTTTGCCTCATGCTATCTGCCTTCAGCACATTACTGGGCTGACCAGGGAACCCTCCTCCACCTGATTAGGATCCAGGGCCCAATGTAAGCAGCTCAGTCCTGCACGGCCAAAATGCTATTGTGCAGGATCACTTCCTCTTTCCCACCAGGTAACAGAGAGTAAATAACTGGAAATCACAGACAAAATCTCAGACCTTCTGAGAATCCCCAATCTCTTCCTTGAGGGGCTTCCCCCATCTCTATAGCTATGCAGCTGGGGTGCCAGTAGATTTATTCACCCCCTCCCCACTGCCTAGAGCAGTTTCTTAACCCCTTCCTTACTGGTGCAGGGTGTGTATACTTTCTCACAATGCAAGAGAGGTGTATTTGTCAGCCAAGTTAGCTTAAAGTATGAACCCCCTCCTTAAAACTGGTATGTGGATGCAATTTAACACCACGAGGAATGCATGAGTTGGCTGCCTGGTATGTTCTTGAGTCTCCTGGGCAGCAGGAGATAACAGCACAAAAGAACGAATGAAAGAACGAAGGAACGAACGAACAAACTTTAGATCGGGAAAAGCAAAGCAGCCCTCTGTTTAGCTCAGCTGGCTGCCAGCAGCAATCTGTTGACCTGGGCAACCATCTAAAGATCTGTGTCATTTCTAGCTGTTCCCCTTTTAATTATAAAAAGCACAAAACAAATGGAAACTGTAGCTGGAACTCATGCTTAAACCTCATATCATGTCAGAGTTGCTGATCACACTAGCTAGAATAGATTGAGTGCAAGGGACTGGACTAGACAACCTCTCAAGGGTCCTACCAGTCCTATGATTCTGTTCTATGATTCTAATTGTGGAAGAGCGTGGTGACAGAATGGCTTGCTGTGGTGAATCACTGGAGAGTAACTGCACTAACTGGGCATCATCCCACAAATAACAGTTGGGTTCAATGTGAAAACAGTAATTCATTGTCCTTAGCCAATGCAACACTGGGAATCAGCTTTCAGAAAAGGCAGCCTAAAATACAATGTCACCCAATGTAATTCCCCACTATTACTGCCTCTGCTTCAGTAGATTTTACCCCTGAATGGTTTTCTTTTACAAAATAAAAGCCAGCTGCCTCCCGGGCTGCAGTGAGAGAGAGATAGGGTATGTGCTGTAGAGTCCAGAGCTTGGCTTTGCACTGGAGGCCAGGTGGAGAGTGAGGGTAGAAGCACAAGGTTGAAAGATGAGCAGGAGGAGGAATGTTGCAGGGGTCATCCTCACAGACGAGCACTCTGCTATCTAGGAGGATGGAGGCCTAAGTGAAGGGCAGTGCAGCATCCACCACTTGTGGCTTTGCCACAGCTAAAGGCGGCGGCAGCGGGGGGGGGAGGTTGTTTGAAGAATTGCGAGTAGAATAAACTTGGTAATTTTACTTCAAAAATACATAAATATGTATACAGAAAAATGTTTGACAGCTTTGTAATTTTTTGCGATATGTAATTCATACGTAGGCCCTTCATTTCCACTCACCTGAGTCCTACATAACCTTAATCCGGCCCTGGCTGAGGAGCAAGAGTCCTTGCTGAAGATGCTCCTGCTGAACTTTGTATGAACCGAGGAATGTCAGAGGCCCACAAGCAGCCTGCCCCAGAGCTCAGACACACATAGACAAGCAACTGGCAGCCCTTCCGCTCCGGACAATGGGAGCCTGAGCCTTGTAATACTTCTGAGGCAATTAAAAAAAAGCGGAAAGGGAATTCCTAGATGTGTTGAAAATGATGTAGGAAGGCTCAAGCTATGAGCCCAGGTAACTCACTGCTACTCAGTGTGGGATTCTAGGCCACTCTGTGCCTGATTCACACAAGGCATGTGAGTGTGCTACACCAACAGGCTAGGAGCCTGGCTGACGTCCCTTCCGCTTTCAGCCCTGGAGTGGCTGTCCCATCCATAACTTCCCCAGATTGCAGCTGTTGTGGGCTGGGTTAAATCTTGTTGCTATGGTTACCGCCAGAGCCAGAACTAGGCATAAGCAGACTAAAATGTGTTGTGAGCAAGACACGAGAAGTCATTCTTCCGCTCTACTCAGCGCTGGTTAGGCTTCAGTTGGAGTATTGTGTCCAGTTCTGGGCACTGCATTTCAAGAAAGATGTGGAGAAATTGGAGAAGGTCCAGAGAAGAGCAACAAGAATGATTAAAGGTCTAGAGAACATGACCTATGAGGGAAGACTGAAAGAATTGGGCTTGTTTAGTTTGGAAAAGAGAAGATTGAGAGGAGACATGATAGCAGTTTTCAGGTATCTACAAGGATGTCACAAGGAGGAGGAAGAAAAATTGTTCTTCCTGGCTTCTGAGGATAGAACAAGCAGCAATGGGCTTAAACTGCAGCCAGGGAGGTTTAGTTTGGACATTAGGAAAAAGTTCCTAACTGTCAGGGTGATCAAACACTGGAATAAATTGCCCAGGGAGGTTGTGGAATCCCCATCTCTGGAGATATTTAAGAGTAGGTTAGATAAATGTCTATCAGGGATGGTCTAGACAGTGCTTGGTCCTGCCATGAGGGCAGGGGACTGGACTCAATGACCTCTCGAGGTCCCTTCCGGTCCTAGTGTTCTATGGTTCTATTCTATGATTCTAAGCAATTGCTTGGGGCCTACAGTAACTCAGAGGGAGTGGGGGACTGTTAATTGTTAATATGAGGGGTTCGTGGGGCTGTTTAACTGCAGCATGAACTGGAGCCTGGGCTCTAGGACCCTATAAGGTGGGACCATCCTAGACAGAGCTCAGGCTGCAGCCAGAGCACGTGGGAATTAAACAATCCCTTAGCCCACCTCAGGTGGCATGAGCCAGCCATGAGATGAAGGAAGGGCACTAGAGTGGGTTCCTGCATGACTTAGGGGATAGGACATGGGCGTGGAGGGTGGTGAGCTCTAGAGCCACCTCTGCTCATACTCAGAGCCACCAACACAGGATATAAGGGATGACATGAAGGAAGGGAGGTGGGGTGTCTTCTGCTGTATAAGGGATGTGAAATTGCAGTGTCAACATACCCTATGACATTCTCAGCTCTTGCAAGCTGTGCTAGGACTGCTCTAGTCCATGTGACACCTGCAAAGAAAACCCAGGATGCTGCAAGGAGGTATTACTGGCAACTGAATAGGTAGGTGGCAGTCCCCTTTCTGAGTCAGAACCCAACCAATGCACCCACTTCTTGCTGGAGTGCTAGCTCTCAGATCATCGAGCTGGAAGAGACCTCAGGAGATCATCAAGTCCAGCCCCCTGCCCAAGGCAGGACCAATCCCAATTAAATCAACTCAGCCAGGGATTTGTCAAGCTGAGACTTAAAAATCTCTAGGAATGGAGATTCCACCACCTCCCTAGGTAACCCATTCCAGTGGTTTACCACCCTTCTAGGGAAATAGTTTTTCCTAATATCCAACCTAGACTTCTCCCACTGTAACTTGAGACCATTGCTCCTTGTTCTGCTATCCATCACTACTGTGAACAGCCTCTATACTTGTCCTTGTTGAACCTCATCAGATTCCTTTTGGCCCAATCCTCTAATCGGCCCAGGTCGCTCTGGACCCTATCTCTGCTCTCCAGCATATCTACTGCTCCCCCTAGCTTAGTGTCATCTGCAAACTTGCTGAGGGTGCAATCCATCCCCTGATCCAGGTCATTAATAAAGATGTTGAACATAATCGGTCCAAGAACAGATCTTTGGGGCACTCTGCTAGAAACCAACCGACATCACTACCCATTGGACCCAACAGTTTAGCTAGCTTTCAATCCATCTTACAGTCCATTTATCCAATCCATACTCCCTTAACTCGCTGGCAAGAATACTGTGGGAGACTGTATCAAAAGCTTTGCTAAAGTCAAGATATATCACATCCACTGACTTTCCCATATCCACAGAGTCAGTTACCTTATCATAGAAGCTAATCAGATTGGTCAGGCATGACTTGCCCTTCATGAATCCATGTTGACTATTCCTAATCACTTTCCCCTCTTCCAAGTGCTTCAAAATGGATTCCATGAGGATCCCCTCCATGATTTTTCCGGAGATTGAGGTAAGGCTGACAGGTCTGTAGTTCCCTCGATTATCCTTCTTCCCTTTAAAAAAGATGGGCACTACATTTGTCTTTTTCCAATCATCCGGGATCTCTCCAATGGCCAAAGTCTCCGCAATGACATTTGCCAACTCCCTCAGTCGCCTTGGATGTATTAAATCTGGGCCCACGGATTTGTGTATGTTTAGCTTTTCTAAATGGTTCCTAACCTGTTCTTTCCCCACCAACAGCTGTCCACCTTCTTCCCATACTGCATTGCCTAGTGCATTTGTCTGGGAGCTGACCTTGTCCGTGAATACAGAGGCAAAGAAAGTATTGAGTACTTCAGCTTTTCCCACATCATCTGTCACTAGGTTACCTCCCTCATCCAGTAAGGGCCACACTTTCTCTCTGATCACCCTCTTATTGCTAACATGCTTGTAGAAACCTTACTTGTTATCCTTCACATCCCTTTCTAGCTGCAATTCCAATTGCGCTTTCACCTTCTTGATAACTCCCCTGCATTCTCGAGCAATATATTTATACTCCTACCTAGTCATATGTCCAAGTTTCCATTTCTTGTACGCTTCCTTTTTGTGTTTAATCTCACCAAGGATGTCCCCAGTAAGCCAATCTGGTTGCCTACCATGTTTGCTTTTTTTGCTGTGCATCGGGATGGTTTCTTCCTGAACCTTTAATAAGGCTTCTTTAAAATACTGCCAGCTCTCCTGGATTCCTATCCTTTTTGGGTATGTCTAAACTACATGGCTCCATCAACGGAGCCATGTAGATTTGTTTGTTTGGCAAAGGGAAATGAAGCCGCGATTTAAATAATCGCGGCTTCATTTAAATTTACATGGCTGCCGCGCTGAGCTGACAAACAGCTGATCAGCTGTTGTCAGCTCTGCGCGCTAGTCTGGACGTTCCCCTTCCGACATGAAAGCCTTTTATCGACATCCCCTGTAAACCTCATCCTACGAGGCATAAGGGGGATGTCGATAAAAGGTTTTCAGGTCGGCGCAGCGCGTCCAGACTAGCGCGCTGAGCCGACAAACAGCTGATCAGCTGTTTGTCGGCTCAGCGCGGCAGCCATGTAATTTAAATAAAGCCGCAATTATTTAAATCGCGGCTTCATTTCCCTTTGCCTATCTGTCTAATCTACATGCCTCCATCGATGGAGGCATGTAGTCTAGACACACCCTTCATGTAAGCATCCCAGGGAATCCTGCCCATCAGTTCTCTGAGGGAGTCAAAGTCTGCTCTTCGGAGTCCAGGTTGTGTATTTTGCTACTCTCCTTTCTTCCTTTGGTCAGACTCCTGAAATAGACAATCTCATGATCACTGCTTCCCAGGTTGTCACCCACCTCTACTCCCACTACTAGTTCCTCCCTGTTTGTGAGCAGCAGGTCAAGCTGCACATGGCCTCTGGTTGGTTCCTTCAGCACTTGTACCAAGAAGTTATCCCCAGCATTCTCCAAAAACTTCCTGGACTGTCTGTGTACTGCCGTATTGGTCTCCCAACAGATGTCAGGGTGATTAAAGTCGCCCATGAGAACCAGGGAGCTGTGATCTGGAAGCTTCTCTCAGTTGTCCAAACAAAGCTTCATCTAACTCATCCACCTGATCCAGTGGTCTAGAGCAGACACCAACCACAACATCACCCTTGTTGCTTCCACCTATAAACTTAACCCATAGATTCTCAACAGTGTTTTCTTCCTCTAAGTTCTGGAGCTCCGAGCAATCATACTGCTCTTTTACATACAATGCAACTCCTCCTCCTTTTCTCCCCAGACTGTTCTTCCTGAACACTTTATACCCTTCCATGACAGTGCTCCAGTCAGGTGAGTCATCCCACCAAGTCTCCGTTATTCCAATCAAATCATAGTTCTTCAGTTGGGCCAGAGCTTCTAATTCTTCCTGTTTGTTTCCCAGGCTTCTTGCATTGGTGTACAAACACCTTAGATAACCAGTTGATCGCCCTACCCTCTTCATCCGAATCAGGGGTCCTCCTTTGTTGCTCATTCCTCCTTATGATTCTTCATCACTTACCTCAGGGCTTTGGTCACCATCCCCCAACGAACCGAGTTTAAAGCTCTACTCACTAGGGGTATGTCTACACTACAAAGTTAATTCGAACTAACGGACGTTAGTTCGAATTAACTTTGATAGGCGCTACACTAGCGCTCTGCTAGTTCAAACTTAATTCGAACTAGCGGAGCGCTTAGTTCGAACTAGGTAAACCTCATTGCACGAGGACTAAGCCTAGTTTGAACTTACTAGTTCAAATTAAGGGCTGTGTAGCCCCTTAATTCGAACTAGTGGGAGACTAGCCCTCCCCAGCTTTCCCTGGTGGCCACTCTGGCCAACACCAGGGAAACTCTATTGCCCCCCTCCCAGCCCCAGACCCCTTAAAGGGGCACGGGCTGGCTACGATGCCCATGCCAGGTGCAAGCCTGCCAGCACCCAGCTAGCAGACCCTGAACCTGGCATGGCTCGAGCCAGCCACCCGCCCGATGCCCCCAAGCCCTCCCCCTCTTCCTGGGACCAGGCTGGCGGCTCCGGGGAGCTTGCCCGGGACCGCAAGAGGCAGGCAACCGCCTGGTCTAGTGCAGACATCGTGGACCTCGTCCACGACCTCCGCACTAGGCACAGGAAAGTGGCCGTTTAGGGCAGGAGAGCTGCCAGCCTGGCCACCCAGGAGCAGGTGTGCATGAAAATCAAGGTTGTCCACTGAGACCCCCGACCCCGAGCCCTGATCTTACAATGGCCGTAGTGGGTCAGACCAAAGGTCCATCTAGCCCAGTAGCCTGTCTGCCGACAGCGGCCAACCCTAGGGACCCTGGAGGGGATGGACCGAAGACAGTGACCAAGCCATTTGTCTCGTGCCATCCCTCTCCAGCCTTCCACAAACTTTGGGCAGAGACACCACTCCTATCCCCTGGCTAATACCACTCCATGGACCCAACCTCCATGACTTTATCTTACTTCTCTTTAAACTCTGTTCTAGTTCTAGCCTTCACAGCCTCCTGCAGCAAGGAGTTCCACAGGTTGACTCTTTGCTTTGTGAAGAACAACTTTCTGTTACTAGTTTGAAGCCTGCTACCCGTTCCTTTCCTTTGGTGTCCTCTAGTCCTTCTATTATGGGAACTAATGAAGAACTTTTCTTGATGCACCCTCTCCACCCCACTCATGCTTTTATAGACCTCTATCCTATCCCTCCTCAGTCTCCTCTTTTCTAAACTGAAAAGTCCCAGTCTCTTTAGCCTCTCTTCATATGGGACCTCTGCCAAACCTCTGATCATTTTAGTTGCCCTCCCCTCTCCCACCCTCTCTCTTCCCCTCTCCCACTTCCTTTTCCCAGTCTCCCCGAGTTTTGTTCAATAAAGAGTTATTCTATTTTTGACCACACGTTTTCTTTATTTTGTACATCAGGAAGGGGGGCTAGGGAAGAGTAAGTGGAAGGAGGTGAGGGAGGAATGGGGTACGAGCCCCCAATGGGGAGGACTGGGCTGGCTCTGCGGGCTTCTGGGGGTGGAAGCTCTCCTGCAGCCCCCCAATTGCCCCCTCTTCCCAGATGGCAGCCTGCGGCTGTAGGGGTAACATATTAATGTATTAAAAATGTGATTCCCCCAAATGGAAGTGACTCCCCATAATTTGTTCCCCACAACTTAAAGTATTTAGATTTATTATTAATTCTTCTTACTTATTATTATTTGTTAAGATTGTTAAATGTTTAGATTTATTATTATTATTGCCCCCTTTAGAAAATAATGTATTAGGTAATATAACTTAGAACTGTTAAAAATATAATCCTATGTAACCAGAAACAGCCCCCCCCTCTGTGCTCCAGGGCATGCTCAAGCTTGTGCAAGGGGCTGCTTGAAATTGACATTGCAGAGATACATTGTAACAATGCATTGTCAAGCCATTAACTCTGCTATGGGAGCCAAGCCCTGTAATTGACTAAGGCCATTGTTACTTAATTGAGGCCTGTTCTCTTTAAAACATTGTAACTTTATTCAGCACTCAGAGAATGTTTTAAGCAATACCACCCAGAAACTTTCTGTAACTACAACTCTGATATATGTAAAGTTATTATTACCAGAAACTTTTTGTAACTACAACACTGATATATGTAAAGTTATTATTATACAAAAACATTGTATGGGAAACATTAAGGAATGTATGTAAGAAAGAGAGAGAGAGTGCTTGGATGATGAGTGAATGGTTCTAAGAGGTGCCAGCCTGAGAATACAGCAACAAAGGGCTGAAGAAGGCGTCAGGTGCCAGTGCAACCAAAACGTGTCAAGTGGAGAAACTGGAGGTCCACCCGATGAGATCACTGATGAGCACCTGGCAGCCACCCTGGAGACATCAGCATGATACAGCAATTTCCATAGACTGGCATAGGAAGAAATTCCTATAAGAACTGGACTAAAAAACAATGGAATCAGAGTCCAAGGTTCTGCTGCCAGCCCACCAGGAGCTTCAGATGCGCATCTGATCAGGACTTCGCTCCCCACTACCATCACTTGTGTACAGAGTACCTGGCCAGTATCCTGTCACAAGCAACTTCCAGGCTGGTAACTATACACAGAACTTGAATGAATGGATGTATGAACGAATGGTTTATATATATATATATATATAAGTGTATAAGGGTTAAGTAGTGTTAGGAATAAGTAGTTAAACAACGTTGTTTTCTTCTATCTTTTCTTTATTTTTTATTATTATCTTTACAATAAATGTGGCTTTTTGCCTTATCCCCCTCATAAGATCCTGCTTGCTTTTATTTGGTACAACATTTTGGTGGAGAATGCGAAAGGGGGAATATTGGTAAAAAAGCCTCAGGTATTGTGGACATTGGTGTGCACACAGCTGACTCTACAAAGAGCAGTTCTTTTTTTTTTTCTTTTTCTTTCTTTTTATTTTTGGTTAACCAAAGCCTGCTGACCTCCAGAGGGTAGAGGCTTCACAAAAGAGCTCATAGTAAATAGAAGCTATGGTTATTCATTGAAATAATCTAGGCTGTGTAAGAAGCTACGATTATTCATTGGAATAATCTAGGCTGTGTAACTAGAAGCTACAATTATTAAAATAATTTAGGCTGTAAAAAGAAGCTACGATTATTAATTAATAGTCTAGGCTGTGTCACTCGCTGCAAGGGTTCAGGGGTGATAAAGGAAACTACACAAGTATTAAAGATGTTTAAGAAAAGTCCAGGAAAAAGCAGTCTCAGAGGGAGGAATAGAGTTTGAAGGAGCTCTAACCTTACCTTTCATAAAAAAATAACACCCTTTAAACAAATCCTTCAGAGATATGGGTACAAGTCCTTGGACAAGCCCTTGAAGATGTTTGTAATATTTTGGACCTAGAGGATAGATTGGCACAGTATATCCTCATGTACAAACTTTCTAATGCTGCCAAAGGATATGCAGCAGCAATTTGGCTATTATGGGAGGCATGCAATAACAGTTACATCCACTTAGCTACCTGCAAAGAAGAAAAAAAAATCTCTCTCTGCAGGAAAAGCTAAACCCAAAAGAAAAAGGGAAAAGAAAACACAGATTCAGTTTGGCTCCTATGAAACCTGTAAGGAGGTGTTCCTCAAATTAACTGAATATAAGAATTCAGATATGAAACTGCAAAATGTAAAAGCCTCTGCTGCAGAAGCAAAAAGGTGGAAATGTCTGTCCCTCAGTACCCAGACACAGCTAGATTCCCTTAAGGATGGGTACTGAGAGTTAAAGTAGCACTCTCAAAGTTTTCAGGAATATGCTTAAGAAAAAGAACCAGAAGGTGTGGGGTTTAGTGAACAAGGCCACCCTCCTTGCTAAACTGGTAATGGGACAAAGCCTGTGTCCATGGAAAAGGGCCATTCAGCAAGAAAAACAGGATCAGGCCCAGACAAGCAGGCAGGCAAAAGATAGATTAAAGGCCTTGTGGTAAAACTGGGAAAAAGCAGTAAGTACAGGCACTGAAAATCTAAATTCTTAAAATAATACTTACAAGAAGTAATATCTGAAGCAAGGCCAGTTTTCATTTTAAGAAATAAGAAAGTGTTTTAAGAAAAAAAAAAACCACAGAAAAGTTAACTCTACAAAATCTGGAGAAAATTGAGCAGTTGTGAAAATGCTAAAATGTTATAGGAAAAGAATTCTTGGTTTCTTTGCAGCCATTCTGAAGGAAAAAGGGGCCCTTTTCCAAAAGAGTGTCTGTAAATAATCCAGGCAAATTTCACTAAAGAACTTCAAGAGGGTACTATTGGAAACTTAACTACCCCCAAATGAATAAAAGTGAATGTAATCTTTGTACAGGTATGTAAAAATAGTGTTAGACATATTCAGAGAATATATGCATGTATCTGTGTGTAAATATAGTGTAAATAGTAGGTGAAGTTTTTAAGATCCAGAACTCCTGTTTTGTAGGTTAGTAAACTGTTTTGTATGCTTAAAACAAATTGGTTTGTTAAAACTCAGTGAGCATAAAAAAATAGTTACACCCAATGCAAAAATTAATATGGCTAAATAACATTATAAACAAAGAATGCACATTTTCCTGTAACATGCAATGTATATTGTAAAAGGAGGTAAAAACTGCAAACAAATCAAAATCCTGTGAAGGCTCCAGGAGCCACAACAGGTTGTAATTTCCTTTTCAGGTTGCTGTGTGAGAGAGCAGGACTTAAAGTAAAAACTCAAAACTGTAAATCTCTGGCAAAAGTTATTGTGTCCCTTTTTAAGACAAAGCTACAAACAGCTTTTAATCTAAAAGCAAGCCAGAAAGTGTCTGTGGTGCAAATGCCCTAGCTGGCAGCACACACAAAAAAAAATGTTTGCAGGTAAATAAATAGTTTGATTAGCAAACTATCTGAGACCAGAACAAAAAGGGGTCTGCATATGGAAAAATTTCAAGATGGTTTTAAACACACTGGTCTCAAAGCTAAGTTGTCTAAATAAAAGGCATGCTATCACAGGATACTTAAACACCTATTGGTAAGATCCACAGGGCTACTTGTTATTTAATACTAATGTTCATAATTAACCATGTAATATGTACATGATTTTCTTTTTAAAAAAAAAGAAAAACCTTTAAAATGTTAAAATAATCATTGGAAACACATCTCACACTTAAAACCCTCCCAGCATTATAGTAATAATGCTTCTTGGCTACTCTCTATTCATAAACCTAACACAGCAGAAACTTACTAACTTAGTCTGCTGTATAAGAGAAAAACTAAAGTACACCTCCTAAATTTAATAATTACACAGTGGGGTAATTCACCCACAAGAAGGGGTAAAAACCATTAAAACCTGTTTTGCCTACAAAACAAAAATATTTAACTATAGGAGTAAGTGTAAGCAGAGAGGAATAAAAACATATTTGTAAAAGAGAAAGTATGTAAATAATAATGCCACCCCCAAAGGGGTAGAAGTATGTTCTTGTTTTGTCTTTCAGAAAATCAGGACAAGCTGGTACCAGCTAAATACCCTACAACACCATGGATGTATTGTTGCAACAAAGATTGTTTTATGTTTTGTGTTTGTCTCATGTCTGTCTGTCTGTCTAACTAACTAGTATACTGTGTTAAAAATAATCTGCCCTAGGCAGGAAAGGTTCAATAAGCATTAAACATGTTAACTGCATTTAGAAAAACCCAGTGTAAATGGCTGTGGAGAAATCTCAGAGGAACTGATAATTGTTTCAGAAGAGGCAGAATCAGCCAGGGAATTGGAGCAGTCTGGCAACCAAGTGACTGGGTATGACCAGCTTGCTGGGAAGTCAGTGTGTTTGGGACAAGAGTGTTCCCAGGGGAGGCACACCCAGTCAGGCCTTTTGTCTTTGGAAGAGGGAGCTTTGCATTTAAAATCACAGGGCAATGGGGCAAGACCTATGTGGCCAAGGAAGGCTGCAGATTTTTCAACCTAAAAACCCAAAATTGTCAGCGTACACTTGGGATGAATTTGTTCCTGCTACTTATGCTAACTTTCATAACCACTGTACTGCAGTTACTAAGAATGTAACAATGTTCAATGTGCAGGATTTTGTACCAAAACCCTGGAAATGGTTAAAAAAAAAATGTACCCAAGAGCACATTGTATGTTCAAAAGCCTTGTAACACTGGTATTTTACTGTTAGTACTTGTAATTAGTGTTGAAGCTTCTCACCTGAGAAAGGGGAATTCCAAAATTGGTGTGTGATGTGAAAAGGGAAACTGAGGCACACCACCAATTTTGTTTTCAGGGCTAAATGCAAGGATGCCTACACTATATGGGATGAGAGCACATAAATTCATGCACTGTTAATTGGGTTTCAAACTGTTGCCCAAGCTGCCCTGGATAAAATCACTATTTTTTCTCTCGCTCTGGGCAAAGTCACCTAACCTGGATAAAGAGAATATTTGTTACATTACAATCACAAACACATGTTGCCTCACAATACCTTCTCTTAAACAGATTAAATACAAAGTGACACTACGAGTATACCAGATATCGTAGTGTCAAAAGGGGGAGTATGTAGGGGTAACATATTAATGTATTAAAAATGTGATTCCCCCAAATGGAAGTGACTCCCCATAATTTGTTCCCCACAACTTAAAGTATTTAGATTTATTATTAATTCTTCTTACTTATTATTATTTGTTAAGATTGTTAAATGTTTAGATTTATTATTATTATTGCCCCCTTTAGAAAATAATGTATTAGGTAATATAACTTAGAACTGTTAAAAATATAATCCTATGTAACCAGAAACAGCCCCCCCCTCTGTGCTCCAGGGCATGCTCAAGCTTGTGCAAGGGGCTGCTTGAAATTGACATTGCAGAGATACATTGTAACAATGCATTGTCAAGCCATTAACTCTGCTATGGGAGCCAAGCCCTGTAATTGACTAAGGCCATTGTTACTTAATTGAGGCCTGTTCTCTTTAAAACATTGTAACTTTATTCAGCACTCAGAGAATGTTTTAAGCAATACCACCCAGAAACTTTCTGTAACTACAACTCTGATATATGTAAAGTTATTATTACCAGAAACTTTTTGTAACTACAACACTGATATATGTAAAGTTATTATTATACAAAAACATTGTATGGGAAACATTAAGGAATGTATGTAAGAAAGAGAGAGAGAGTGCTTGGATGATGAGTGAATGGTTCTAAGAGGTGCCAGCCTGAGAATACAGCAACAAAGGGCTGAAGAAGGCGTCAGGTGCCAGTGCAACCAAAAGGTGTCAAGTGGAGAAACTGGAGGTCCACCCGATGAGATCACTGATGAGCACCTGGCAGCCACCCTGGAGACATCAGCATGATACAGCAATTTCCATAGACTGGCATAGGAAGAAATTCCTATAAGAACTGGACTAAAAAACAATGGAATCAGAGTCCAAGGTTCTGCTGCCAGCCCACCAGGAGCTTCAGATGCGCATCTGATCAGGACTTCGCTCCCCACTACCATCACTTGTGTACAGAGTACCTGGCCAGTATCCTGTCACAAGCAACTTCCAGGCTGGTAACTATACACAGAACTTGAATGAATGGATGTATGAACGAATGGTTTATATATATATATATATATAAGTGTATAAGGGTTAAGTAGTGTTAGGAATAAGTAGTTAAACAACGTTGTTTTCTTCTATCTTTTCTTTATTTTTTATTATTATCTTTACAATAAATGTGGCTTTTTGCCTTATCCCCCTCATAAGATCCTGCTTGCTTTTATTTGGTACAACACGGCAAGTGCAGCCGGGCTGATGGCCGAGTGCTGTGATATGCCCAGTGTGGGCACTCAGGGCACTCCAAGCCAGGACTGCTTTGCAAGTGGGGCACCCCTGAGAACTGTCTGTCCGGGGTGGGGGTCGGGTCCCTTTAAGCACAGCCCTCAGCTAGCCTGAGGCAGCAGCTCCACTCTCTAAGTCCTCCTCTGATGCCCTGCCGGCACTGCTTCCAGCCATCCTTAACCCCGGTTCAGGGTCCACTTAATGTGGACATGCTAGTTTGAATTAGCAAAACGCTAATTCGAACTAGTTTTTTAGTCTGGATCCGTTAGTTTGAATTAGCTTAGTTCGAATTAGTGCTGTAGTGTAGACATACCCTCAGTTTGCAAGCCTTCCTGAGAAGATGCTCTTTCCTCTCTTGGTTAGGCCCTTTTCACAAGAATACAGAGAGAACGTGCATCTATGGTCACATTTCAAAGTGGATAGTTATTCTCAGACTACATAAATGCCACCTGCTGCTTCAACTGGCTGCAGGATTCTTCCTTCCAGCCTTGAAGTGTTACATTGTGTCACCGAGTTCCACCTCAAATGTGGCTGCAATTTAGTAGAGGTTGAAATGATTTCTGTGTACAGGGCTTACCCAGCAGCTTGGAAGTCCTGTGGAATGACAGGGTGTGTCTAAACTACATGGCTCCGTCAATGGAGCCATGTAGATGAGTTTACTAGACAAAGCAAAATGAAGCAGCGATTTAAATAATCGCTGCTTCATTTACATCAAAACAGCCACCGTGATTGTCGGCACAGCGCGGTAGTCTAGATGGGGATCAACCGACCCCAGAACCCTTTGTCGTCAGATCCTGTAAGCTGTCGACGGAGACATGTAGTCTAGACACACCCACAGTGATCTATATCCCTGTTACTTTTATTCATTATATCTGGTGCCCTACACACTGCTGCCACTTCTTCTCACCAGCCGGAGGTACGGTTTTAAATGAGAAGAGATGAGGAGCAAAATGGTGATTTTAAGAACCCAGTTAAGGTGCAGAAGTCCAATATGAGAGATTAGAGCAGCAAAGTGAAAGTTAAAAGCAGCATCAAGGCACAGCTTGATCATCTGTCACCAACCAGTCCTGAGTCCTTTTTATACAGTGGCTGCCCCAAGAAATGATTTACCAGTACAATTTTTAAAAAATGCAGGAGATTTCTCAGATTCCATCTCAGAGCATTTAAAATCCTGACACCAGACGACACAACCACATTCATCATCATCACCATCATCTTTTGCTCTTCTCCACTATTTTTCAATTGATAATCTCAAAGCAATTTACTAATTTTAGCTAAATGAACATCACAACAGCCCCACAAAGTAAGTAAAAGAGGCGTAGGATATCTATTCACCTCTGAGGCTACATCTAGACTACAATGTTTTATTGGAAAAAGGTACGCAAATTGCGCTCTGCAATTTGCGTACATTTTTCCGATAGTTTTGTCAGAAGAGGCTTTTCCAAAATTTGGCCCGTCTACACTGGGCCAAATTTTGGAAAAACATCCTCTTTCAGAAAAGCTCTTCTTCCTTATGGAATGAGGAACACAGGGCTTCCAAAAGAATGCATCTGCTCTTCCTCAAAAAAAAGGGGAAGAGCAGACAATTTCCCCCGAAGTCTAGACATAGCCCAAAATGCAGTCACTTCTAGGGTGGAGTGCCACAGCTGTTTAACACAGTGCAACACTAGGGAAATGCATTATGGCAGGCTGGGAAGGGGTTTACAATTGTTATTATTTACAGTGGGTTGGGGCTAGGGATGGGACACATAGGTTGTCAATTCTTAACTAATCAAGAGCCATAATCACAGCACGGCACCAACCTGGCAGATTACTGTCTGCAGACTGCTGCATGAAGAATAGCTGAACTATCTGAGGCTACATCTACACTGCGCAATGTTGCGCAAGAAGATATGCAAATGAGGCACGGTGATGAATATCGCCGTGACTCATTTGCATACCTAATGAGCCACCTAATGAGCCGCCATTTTGCAGAAAGGGCTTTTGTGCAGGAGCCATGCTGCAACAATGCACAGTGTAGACGTAGCGCTCGTGTCTGCAGTGCCTACATCTCCCCTCCGAGATGGACAAAGGCAGCTCCTTGGTAGCCAGGGCCCTGACACAGAGAAGCAGGGTAGCTGGTGGCAGAAAGGGTGTTTTGCTGT
The DNA here is from genome assembly GCF_049634645.1 of Pelodiscus sinensis. Classification (NCBI taxonomy): domain Eukaryota; kingdom Metazoa; phylum Chordata; order Testudines; family Trionychidae; genus Pelodiscus; species Pelodiscus sinensis. The sequence goes on along the minus strand of NC_134724.1, from coordinate 33,235,724 downwards.
CACGTGGCTGTTTCAGTTTGGAGGCAGCTCAAGGAGGCCATAAGATCAAGAAAAAGACATAAGACTCCAGCCCAGGTGAGGGCTGGTGGGCTGGCCAGATTAGTTGCTGTCCAGACAAACTAGATGACTGGGCAACAAAATTGCAGATTAATTTTCATGTTAAAAGTGCAAAGTAGTGCATATTGGAAAACATAATCCCAACTATGCGTATAAAATGAGCTGTTACCGTTCAAGAGCAAGATCTTGAATGTGCAGCGGCAGTCAATAAAGTAAACAGAATGTTGGGAATCCTTAAGACAGGGACAAAGAATAAGGCAGAGAATATCTCATTGCCTCTATATAAGAGCTGGTCTTAAGTGGGGAGAGCTGGGTGGTTGCCTGGGGCCACCTTTTTCAAGGGGCTGCGAACAGAGCCCGACAGAAGCTGGCTCAGGACATGCAGCAATTAAAGGGGCCGCAACCTTTCTTTTTTTTATCTTGCTTGACAGATTTTCCCGGTGGTACGCCCACATCTTGAATACTATGTACAGATGTGGTTGCCTCATCTTAAAATATATATATACAGGGCTCGCCAAACCACGGAGAGCCCCGCTCGCCAGCGGCGCTGTCCGGTGATCTGCTCATGTGCAGATCGTTCTGTGCATGCGCAGATCGCCCAAACCCGGCTCTTCCGGGTTGTAATCTATTTGCCACAGGTGAGTAGATAGCATTATTTGTCAAGCCCTGCATATATATATATATATATATATATATATATATATATATATATATATATATATATATATATATATATATATACAAAAATTATTAGGATTATTAGGGGTACGGAACGGCTGTCATGTGAGGAAAGATTAATAAGACTGGGTCTTTTCAACTTGGAAAAGAGACAACCCTCCCACAACTTCTTCCCTTCAGGCTTAAGAGCTCCCTCTCCCTACTTACCTCTTCCACCTTCTGTTCAAGACCAGGAAGGAGCTGGCCACAGAGAAGCCAGAGTTTGCTCTTTGTTTCCCCTTCTGGGAGATCCTCCCCTGTTTTTATCTTAGGCCACATCTATACATACTGTGCTGGAGATTGATCTTCTGGTATTTGGTTTAGTGGGTCTAGTAAGGACCTGCTAAATCAAACACTGAGGGCACTCCCCTGCTCTCCTCTCTTCCCCTCCCCCCCCCCCCCGCTCCTCCCCCGTCAATGCCAGTATTCCTCAATTTGCAAACAGAGCATTTGTTCCCATCAGCTTCCCGCTGTGGAGATGGTGCCAAACTCATCTTAAGGTACTTTGACTCTAGCTACATTATTTATGTAGCTGGAGTTGTGTAGCTTAAGCTGACCTTCCAGGCCTAGTACAAACCTGCCTTTACTTTCACGCTAACATATGTCAGGCAGTCTCAGGAAATCTTAAAACAAAGGGCATAGAAAATCTTCAAAAACTGAGTTTCCAAATAGACAGGAGGGGAAAATAGCAGGTGTACTTAAAAGTTTGTATTTTTTTAAAAAACCTCTAGCTGTTAAGAATCTGTGTAAACCCGTTAAACACACTTTATGAATCCTTACAACAATATTACCTTTCTACTGAAACAATCGCAAGAGCAATTTCACCTGTACTTACTGTCCAGTCATCTGAGCATAAACAGCCAGGAGATTTATGTCTGAGTGGAAACATAATTTCTATTATCTTCAACATTAAACTTGGTGATGGAAATTCCTGTGCCTGGAGTGGAAAATCAATTTCAATAACCAGAAGAGCAAGAAGTCAAATTGCAAGGCAGGACTCAGAAAGGACACTAATTTCTGTAACAACTGGCCTGGTCCTTCGGAAATGAAGCGACACTGGATTGTGCTAGGGGAAATCTGTTGGTTTTGGCTTACATGGGACTTTGTGGGAAATAGACTGAGGGGCATAATCTAATACCAGCAGGGGCTGGTAATGGACTATGATCTAGTAGGCTCTTTCCATAGAAATACAGAAATTGGCAGACTGGATTAGCTCCAGAATTCATCTACTCCGATAACCAGTTTCTTGCCATTTTAACCAGAAAGGACACTCTCTCAATGACTTAACCACCTGCATTCTGCTACAAAGACCTTTTACATCTGCACTTGAAAGGGAATCCTCTGAACTGTCATTCATGTTAAAATTCGACACTCTCCGGGAAGGAATGAACAAATACGCAAACTATCTTACCCATTACCAAGATAGCTTCCCCAATTATCACCTCTAATACCATTAGCTCACAGACGTCCCACTCTCCCCACCTCTAATATCATCAATTCACAGACACTTACCTTCCTTCCTTCTCCCCCCCCGTATCCCCCTCGTGTTCTGAAATGTGATTTGTCCTTTTCATATGTGTTCATTTTTTTTAATTGTATCCTTTGGTATATATGGTTGTGACTATTTTCTTCCACTATTTGATCTGAGGAAGTGGGTCTGGCCCACGAAAGCTCATCATCTAATAAACCATCTTGTTAGTCTTTAAAGTGCTACATTGTCCTGCATTTTGCTTCAGCTACCCCAGACTAACACGGCTACATTTCTATCACTATCCGATATCAGAGGTCAGCACTTACAGGAAGATGCAAGAAACCGCAGCAGGCAGATGTGAGATTGCCTGCCTGTCCAAAAAGTTTTATGCTAATCCCTAATTAGAGATTTGGCATAATCCCTGAGCATGAGGTGTTTAATCTCTTTCAAAACTCTTCTTTTGCCATGAAACACTGTAACTCTGTAGATAATCTCCATCTACACATCCAATCCCTCTTCCAATTCCACCCCTAACTGCCAGTGTTTAGGACAGTCGCAGGCTGTGATGTGCTAAAGTGCAGACTGCAATTACATGCACCAGGATTCGTCTCTGGCTAAGAAGTAGCTACATCGACAGCAACACGAGTTTTCAGATTCTAGAACGTCTTTCCTGCCAGTACCATCTTCAGAAGTGAGGAGCTGCTGGTAAGGATTCCACTAGCCATGTTCTTGTACCCAGTAATTAAGAATGCAAGAGTACCATGAAGCCTATGCTTGGGCTTTCTGATCCCCACCCCCACCAAGGATTGTGTGGAAAGCAACCATGTTAGTGTTGCTAGCCACACAAAAGAAGCTGTAGCCAACACCAACTAGCTAACTCCCAATGTCACTCAGATGACTTTCATGTCAATAAAAGTCTTGGTATCCATTGCATCAGCCTTACCGGCCTTTCCCTCTTAGTGGGAGCTGTCACCTGCCAAATTGCTCTTGTTCCACTGAGGATGAGTAGAGACTGTTTCTGGGCTAAATGTCCTGTGCCAGAATCAGACAGGGAAACCTATCCACCCATTTGGAGGAGAGCGTAAGAACATAAGAACAACCAGGCTGGGTCAGACCAAAGGTCCATCTAGCCCACTGTCCTGTCTGCTGACAGTGGCCAATACCAGATGCCCCAGAGGGAGTGAACAAAGCAGGTGATCCTTCCCCTGTCATCCATTTCCAGTCTCTGACAAACAGAGGCAGAGGACACCATTCCTACCCATCCTGGCTGATAAGTATTAATGGACCTATCCCCCATGAATTTATCTAGTTCTTTTTGGAAGGCTGTTAAAGTCCTGGTCTTCATAACATCCTCTGACAAGGAGTTCCACAAGCTGACTGTGCGCTGCATGAAGAAAAGCTTCCTTTTGTTTGTTTTAAACCTGTTACCTAGTAATTTCATTTGGTGACCCCTAGTTCTTATGTTATGGGAACAAGTAAATAGCTTTCCCTTATTTCTCCTCACCAGTCATGATTTTATGAGCTCCTTAGTTCCAGTGCTGTTCCCATGGGTCTTTCACATTGAAATACCAAGCCTGAGTGCTAAGCCTCCAGTGAAGAGGGTCCCCTTTCTGAGGTAAATGCAAGGGTGGCGTAGGAAAATAGCCATTTCATCAAATTTGTGGAAAAGAGAAACACAAGGGACAGCTAAAATCTCCTGCAAGAGGCAGAAACATAGAAGTATAGAATATAGCGTGAAATGCTCAAAAGTTGTGTAGTTCCGAGCATGATATCGGAGTAGATGACACAAACATAATTGACAATTGTGAACCCTAAACCCTCAAGGCCTTCGGGTGGCCCTGCTCCTAATTCCCCTCACACACATACACACGCGGTAACTGAAAGCCAGTGTTACCAGAGAAAACAGGGAGAGAGAAACTCCTGAGTGATCCTTCCTAATAGATTCGTCTTTTATCATGTTTTCATGACCTTTGTAAAAGGCAATTTACATTCTAATTGTCCTGTGAGCACCAGAGGAATCAATTAGTGACAAGAGATGCTAATTGTACAGAGTGGGAGGACGCATTGCCAGACTCCTCTGCTGCAACCCGGGGTTAACAGCCCAGGGGATTCCTGGGATGGCTGGGACTTTAATCAATCCTCCCTTTTTAATAGTTTCCATGTTGTGCTGCAGTTGTCAAGGTCCATTAGTCTTCTGGAGTGCTGGATGAGTCAGTGGTGTCGCCTCCTTCCCTGAGCGCACACAGATGCTCAGACAGAAAATGTGTAACATCACTGAGAAGCCAGACCCTACAAATTCCCTCTCCTCCCCCACAGCTCTCAGTATAGATACTTTTCTTCACTGAGAAACCCATTAAATGTTCATACCGGGGCACAGGCAGATACATCCTCCTGGTCTTCATGTCCTTTGAGAGGAAGCTATTTCAGCATGAGGGACTCACCATTGCTGGCACTTGTCATCTCAGATTCCAGCCAGAACTCTCAGGCAGGAGTGCTCATAGCTTGTTACCCCGTGTGGTAGATGTCTATGAAACTCCCTTTTGAAAGGCCAAGCCAAGATCAGTAGCTAAACCCAGAGTGCAGACTTGCAAGTGTAATCCACACACCTAGGCTGTGTCCAGACTGCATCCCTTTTCCGTAAAAGGGATGCAAATTAGACACATCGCAATTGCAAATGAAGCGGGGATTTAAATCCCCCCCCGCTTCATTTGCATAAACATGGCTGCCGCTTTTTTCCGGCTCGGAGCTTTGCCGGAAAAAAGCGCCAGTCTAGGCGGGGATCTTTCGGAAAATAAAGCCTTTTCTGAAAGATCCCTTATTCCTCTTTAAAAAAGGAATAAGACATCTTTCGGAAAAGGCTTTATTTTCCGAAAGATCCCCGTCTAGACTGGCGCTTTTTTCCGGCAAAGCTCCGAGCCGGAAAAAAGCGGCAGCCATGTTTATGCAAATGAAACAGGGGGGATTTAAATCCCCGCTTCATTTGCAATTGTGATGTGTCTAATTTGCATCCCTTTTACGGAAAAGGGATGCAGTCTAGACACAGCCCTAGTGTGGTTACTGAGCAATGCAAGTGGTACCTAGACCACGGCAACAGTTAAGACCAAGAGACCTCTACAGCATGGGTTGGAAGCAGGGCCGGCTTTAGGAAGTGCGGGGCCCCATTTGAACAATTTCAATGGGGTCCTGCAGCAATTTTGGTTGACCAAAAAAAAAAAAAAAAAAAAAAAACAGCACAAAAAATCCCCCAGAAACACACACACACACACACACACACCCTCCCACGGCAGGGAAAACCCTGCGCTAAACTCACACCTCCTCTAGTGCAGGCAGCCGACGCACTCCTCCTCCGGGGCTGGCAGGGGCGGCAGATTTGTATAATTTTTGGTGGTACCCCATTAGCCACACCCCCTGACCTCCATTAACTACGCCCCCACCCCCATTAGCCACACCCTCTAACCCCCATTAGCCACACCCCCTGACCCCTCAGGGCAAGATGGACACATGACCAGAAGTAAAAGGTGTCATGTCACCCCTCTCAGAGGACTTTTCCCACCATCCCCCTACCAACAGGGATTAGTTTGGCCCCCACCAAACCCCCCTCATGCAACTATCCTGCAGTTGCATTAACCCAAGCGTGTGACATTAACCCCAGGGCAGAGAGACTGGGAGAAGTGTTCCTTCTAAGGCTATGTCTACACTCGTGGCTTCTTAGGCAAGTACAGCCACACTGCCTTCCTGCTCTTGCGCAAGGAAATTCACAGTACGGTGTGGTAAGAGAGGGTGTCTTGCACAAGAGCCATGCTCTTTTCTAACAGGTGTAAGCTCTCTTGTGCAAGACAGCAGTATGGATGCTCGGCAGGGATTTCTTGTGCAAGAAACCCCTATGGCTAAAATGGCCATTGGAGCTTTCTTGCTCAAGAAAGCGTCCACACTACCATGGATGCTCTTGTGCAAAAGCACAGCTCGCACATGGCAGTGTGGACGTTTTCTTGCGCAAGACTTCTCGCACAAGAACCCTTGCGCAAGAAACCGCCAGTGTAGACACAGCCTAAGAGTTTCCTCCCATGAGCAGAATGGATTTTGTGTTGTGCACCTGTATTGAGTTCATGTGGCTTGTTTGGATGTGCCACTGTGGCACCCAAGATATTAATAAATATTTTATAAACCTCTCCCTTTTCTCTCTGCTGCCATGTCTCCTCTCCTTGTTCCATCAGCTCCCCTGGTGCCTGCTGCCCCCCAACCCCTCACCCTCCTCTGCTGTCCTGACTCCTGCCCTCCTCATTGCCCTTAGCCCTCCTGAGACCTGCCCCCCTCCACCAGCCCTTCTCTCCCTTCTGTGCCCACTCCTCCAGAAGCCCCACTCTGATCATGTGAGCTATCCCTCCTCATCCCCTCTCCTAACACCTCCCTCTACACACCTGCCCTGCCTCTCTCCTCTGGTGCTGGTCCCTCCCCTGCAGGTGTCTGCCCTTCTGCTTCACCCCCAGAATCCCCTGGCATCTGCACCTTCCCTTAGCCCTGCACCCTCCTGGTGCCTCCCCCTTCCCTTACTGTCCCTGCCTCCTTTGCCCTCTTTTTCCCTGATGCCCACCCCCTCACCACTCTCTACCCCATTCCCCACCTGCCCCTCTGTGCCCTCTCACATGACTTTCTTGCTTCATCCACAACTTTCTCATGCCCACCTCTTTCAAGCCTTCTCCCAGCACCTCCGCCTCTAGCCCCCAATGCCCTTCCCCTCTCCTCTCCTCTCCCAGCATCACCCTGTCCCCCCTCCCAGTGACACCTCCCCTCCTGCCCTTTTCCTCATTGTCTGCACTTGGCCCCCTGCCATTTGTCTCTCCTCCACCCTGTCTCTTGGTGCCTTCCTCTTTCTTCTCCCCCCCCCCCGCACAAGCCCCTTCCTCTCCCACCCCTCCCCTACCTTCTGCCTTCCATTTTGCGGGGCTGGAGTCTGCGCTCGAGCCCCAGACTCTGAACCCAAAGCTAGGCCACGCGATGCGACATGGCGCCGAAGAGTTTTAAAGTCCTGGGCTGTGATGTCACGTCACGTTAGGGTGTATCCCCACCCACCTGAGAATGCTGCACATGAAAGTGCGCGCCAGCGAGGGGGAGCCGCACCGAAAGCCGTGCACGGCAGGGACAGTCCGGGGCCGAGGGGGACGTTCTGGGGGTGGGGTGGGAGAATGCACGAGGGGGCCAGTAGGTGAGGTCCGGGGACCACTCCAGGCAGAGCCAGGCAGAGACTCAGCTCCAAATATTGCTGGACCAGGGCCCCTGGCTCTGAATATTAACTCGCCACACATGGCGCCCAGCACACTTCCGGGTTCAGGGCGCGGGGCCCCTTTAGGTGCAGGGCCCCATTCGGGGGAATCGGCCTAAGGCTGGCCCTGGCTGGGAGACATCTGGCTTTTAGCTCAGAGGGTAGAGGCTCCTGGTGGTGGTTACACAAAAACATGGAAACTATCTGAGCACATAGAATCTGGAATCTAAAACCAAATAGCAATACTAGATTGTCCATCCCTTCTTGAAGCAGGGAAATGCTGGAAAACAGAGAGTTCCCTGCATGACCATGAATGGATTCCCCTGTGTCTCTCGGGATATGTCTACACTGCCACCCTAGTTCAAACTAGGGTGGCTAATGTAGTCATTCGAAGTTGCAAATGAAGCCCGGGATTTAAATATCCCGGGCTTCATTTGCATCTTGCCGGGCACCGCCATTTTTAAATCCCCGTTAGTGCGGACTCTATGCCCGTGGCTACACGCGGCACGGAGTAGGTAGTTCGAATTAGGCTTTCTAATTCGAACTACCGTTACTCCTCATGGAACGAGGTGTACCGGTAGTTCGAATTAGAGAGCCTAATTCGAACTACCTACTCCGTGCCGCGTGTAGCCACGGGCATGGAGTCCGCACTAACGGGGATTTAAAAATGGCGGCGCCCAGCAAGATGCAAATGAAGCCAGGGATATTTAAATCCCGGGCTTCATTTGCAACTTCGAATGACTATATTAGCCACCCTAGTTCAAACTAGGGTGACAGTGTAGACATACCCTCGGTAAGCTAGAGGGGTCTGGCCAGGGTCTAAGGAGCATGACCCCATACCAGTAATGCCTTCATTATGAAGGGCAGCGTCCTAAACAGCTGGGTCCCGAGTGGAGACAGGCCTTCACAGCACTTACTCCAAACACTGCGTCTCTTCTGCCAAGTCCCTCCAAATGTCCGAGGGCAAAACCCACTGTCTCTGCCAGGCTCTAAGGCTCTGCTACCATCACTGGGCCAGAACCTGATCTTCTTGCCCTCTCTTGCTCAGAACGCCCCCCTCTCTCCTGCATTGCTCAGTGCACTCTCCTTTTCTCAGCCAGCAGCTGCCACTCCCAAAAAACCTGTGGGTGTCTGTCCAGGCCTAGGTGGGAGCCACCAGCCACACACCCCCATTCTGATGGGTGTCCAGCTTTTCCCTGACCAATTGCCTTTGGGAGCCACAGCATCTCCTCCTTCAGTCTTTGCACGCTGGTCACCTGGAATCCCTTCTCTGAATAACCCTGCCCCGGAAAGCAGCCTTCCCCTCTCCCGGAGTGGCTAGAGCCGAGCACTCACCTAACCAGGCCTCTTTGTCTGTTAGCCACAGGGGATTGTGAAGTGTGATGCAGTGCGATGCCCCACACCTGCAGGGCTGACCACTGCTTCTGTAGCACACCAAGCCCGACACCCCAACTTTCAGCATCCTGGTGGCAGCTTGTGGTGCTGCCTGCAGACTATCAGGCCACATCACCGCTCAAAGAGGAATCATCCTCACACACATTCTTCTCCTGCCGCACCAGCCTGTCACAAGATTTTAAGAACTACAATGTGCCCTCTCCCTTGTGTTGTTGGCAAGGGCCTGTTATTGCTCCCCTGCCAAAGCCCAGGCATGTCTGGAGGGGAGGGAGGCACTCCTCAAGTCAAAGGGGAAGATGAGTTGTGTCTCCCCTCCAGAGCCATTGTGCTTAGGTCTTTCCACCAGGCACCAGGCCAGCCAAAGCGCCCGGAGGCCCTGGGCACCACTGGCTAAGCCACCAGCACCGACAAGAGGTACAGGAATCTGTTTCTCTTCCTCCCCAAGCCATCCCTTCTGCACTAGCCTTTCATCTCCCCAGTGAAATCCCACAGCAACTCGGGGGAAGGGCATTGCCTCGACAGCCCCTGCTGCCAGCACCACCCATCCCCATCCCCTGAGAAGGGGGGGAACAGGTCTCATGGGCAGGTTCAGCTACTCCTGACAGTCAACTGCAGGAAGGGGAACACTCCTCAGCAAACACCTTTTCTTCTGCATTCTCCCCATGGACACAGGCTATTTTTAACTGTGCCACATTTTCTAATTGCCTCTGAAACAGGTGGCCCAGGCTGGGAAAGAGAGAGCACAGCACCAGCATGCCCCATCCCAGGGCCCATAGTAACATTCTGTACCACATCTCAGCACCGCTAGGGGCACACACAGCTCTGCCAATCAGGGTTCAGGCCAGAGGCTACAACAGGTTTTCACCCCCTTGAACACTGTCCTGGATTGAAGCCCCACAGAGCTGCACCCTGCAGAGGCTTGCAGAGAAACACACAACTGCACTCCCCCACAACGTCTCCCGCAGAGGGCATCTTTGTGCTGCAGTGCAGGCTGCCGGGCCTACCACGGCTGGCTGAGCTTCCTCCCCAGCTGTGAGGGCAGCAGAGTCTAGAATGCAGAGCTGCTGGGGCAATCCAGGCAGCTAATCCAGCACAGGGACCGCTGCCCTCAAGGCGAGGACCCTCGGCTGTGAGAGATGGAAGGACTGATGGGCTCTCCAGAAGATGATGGTCCCTGCAATGGGAAGCCCCCCAGGCTTCTGTGCAGTGAGCCTCCCAATCTCATACTCAATGCAGGAAGACACCCCCCTTCCCAACTCAGGCCCCCCATTAGGAGAAGTCTGGCTGTGCCCTCGGGCACAGGCATTCAGTAATCCAGCATGATTACTGCCATCCCTGGTGAGCCATGCTTTAACTACCAGCCCCGAGGAAAGAGGGACATGGTGAGGCAGAGGGGCACTGGGAAAGAAAAGAACTCAGGAGTCCCAAATCCTGCTTCCCTGGCCTAACCACTGAATCTCTCTGCTTCCTAATAGAACCTGAGAGTGTGGACCTACTCTAACCATTGGTCCTCCCTCCTGCCTCCCTACATCAAGCTTTGCGCATGATTGAAGCCAGGCTCCCCAAGTCAGAGTCGTCCCCCCATAGCAATAAAACACCTTTTTTAAAGCAGAAATATATTCATAGAATCATAGAATAATAGGACTGGAAGGGACCTCAAGAGGTCATCGAGTCCAGCCCCCCGCCCTCAAGGCAGGACCAAGCTCCACCTACACCATCCCTGACAGATGTCTATCTAATCTGTTCTTAAATATCTCCAGAGAGGGAGATTCCACCACCTCCCTTGGCAATTTATTCCAATATTTGACCACCCTGACAGTTAGGAATGTTTTCCTAATGTCCAATCTAAACCTCCCCTGCTGCACTTTAAGCCCATTACTCCTTGTCCTGTCCTCAGAAACCAAGAGGAACAAATTTTCTCCTTCCTCCTTGTGACACCCTTTTAGATATTTGAAAACCGCTATCATGTCCCCCCTTAATCTTCTTTTTTCCAAACTAAACAAGCCTGGCTTCATAGGTCACGTTCTCTAAACCTTTAATCATTCTTGTCCTGAGAAGAGCCCATCCCACCCCTCAGAGGCAGAAGTGCTTTCAGCATGAAGCCCTGCCTGTGAAGAATCTTTTCCCTAAGGCAGATTTGTGAACATCGGCTTCCCCAGGCAAAGGAGAGGCAGCACGTGGAAGAAGCATGTTTTCAAGGGACCTGGGTAAATGCTCTGGAAAGTTCCTTTCTGAGCTTCAGAGCTGGGCTTTGGAACAAGTGATGGCCAGAAGGAATCCAGCCCTGGTTTTACACTAGAGGCAGGGTGTGCTGGGAGGTGACACTTAGGAGGGGCCACAAGGGTTTGACTGTCAGGCAGGCCACGGTCCAAATTCTCAGAGTCCAGAGGAAAGGGAGCAGCTGCCAGCTGGCTTTACAGAGCCCACTGACATTCTTCCTGTGTTCAGGGTTTAAACTAAGAGCTCAAAAGTGCAGCGTGCGGCCAAAGACTGAGTGTAGTTAAGAGGGCAAATGCAATTTGCTCCTAACGCCATGAGCTCAAAGCCCCGAGCACCTCCTTCCTGGACCACCTTAGCCAAAGACCATTGACATCAGTGGGGAGCTCAACCATCAACTCCAATGGGCTTTGGATCAGGCTCAAAGCATGCTGGGGAATTAATTGATCCATGACAGCTGGCCCTGCTACCTAGCAATCCCCTCGTTTAATGCCTGCAAGCTGTGGTCTCTTCTGACCCAAGGGAGAACAGGATCTAAACACACACACACACACACACACACACACACAGTGCATTTCTCAGGTGGGTCACAGGCTATGACGGATGATTCCAATAACTGGCAGACAGCATGGTGTAGTGGACTGGTAAAATGGTGGGCTTAGTCGGCCTGTGGGCAGTTTAAAAGGAAAGGGAACAATTTCCCTGACTTTGGAAAGTTCCGTGCAGAATCAAAATCTCTATGTGGTCTCTGCTTTCAGAGCCAGCTCTGTAGGAGTGATTATAAAGCTCCTTGTATCCTTTAAGAATGAGACTTACTTGTTCCTTAACCTGGGGTTTCCAGGAGCCCTGGGACACACCCTGCAGTTTCATTAAAAACGCTGGCATGGGCGGTAGTGTTCTGAGGACCAAAGGACTCAGTTGCTCTCCAGACCTGACTAGAGAGCTCGTCCCAGGTCAGGGTGGGGGATCCTGGATGGAGTGAGCTGAGCGAGCATGAGGCGGGTCAGTGTTGAGACCGGACAGCACAGAAGGTGGAGGGAGGCCGCCAGCACACAGCAGTAATTGCAGAGCTGCCAGCCCCAGGATCCTAGAGCTTTGTGCTGGAGTAATGGGTTTCTGTGCCTCAGCTAGGAATAAAAGCTGGTGAGTGTAAACTGCAACCCAACGTTGGTCCTCTTCTCCCTCCCTTCTTCAGCTGGCCCTGCTGTGCTGCTGCATTCTTTACCCCAGCACCAGAACAAAGCCAGCTTCCCTCCCACCACCTGCAGGAACCAGAATTAGCTATTTTTCTGCCCATGCTCTGCCCAACGTATCTGCAAAGCCCTGCTTGAATTTCCATTAAAAATAATAATACATTTCGTTCTGCTTCACGAGGCCCATTGCTCACCTGCCCACAGTCTCGCTCAGAGGCCACTAAGCGCCTTCTCTTTCACCAGCATCATTATTTCACACCCTCTTTTCTGCAGGCTGGCTTTTGCGTGATTCTGGACACTATCGGCTGCTGAGATTTACAAAACCATTCATGTAGAGATGGCTCAGAAAACAGGACCGGACGCCTGCACCATGGGCTTCGTGATATGGTTCCCGTGTTACAGAGCTGGGACTGGGATCAGCAATCCGGGACGCTCCGTAGGGCCCCCATGTTACTTAGGATTAGCAACAGTAGGGTAAGCCCTAAAACCAGGACCTTGTTGTGCCAGACACGAGATGTACACATGCCTCACAACCCCTGACTGTCAGATGTAGGTCCACAGCATTGCAGCAACCATGCCCCAAGCTTCTGACTGGCTGGACAGGCAGCCTTCCCAGTGAAAACCGGGCCTACCCATAGACTCCAACGGAAAGAGGAATCTGTTTGAGCAACACTCCCCTGCCTGCTAGTGCAGCCTAGACCATTCTGACTTGCCTGACTCTGCCTTGCCCCTGACCTACTGCTCCTGCCAGCCCAGCCTTTAGTCTGGCTTTTCCAGCCCTGTGAGAGCACCAGCCATTGCCCGGCACTGCCCTTCACGCCAAGTGACCTCCAGCTACTAGATCACACGTGCACCACTTGATCATGGCTCTGGACTGCTCCTAGCCCACGTCAGCCACTGGGCATTACAGTTTCATGTTCTCCTGTAATATTGGTTTTAGTCCTACAGGGCAAAGGCCATAGATCCTCTCTCCCAGTTCTACTGCCCTCTCTGTCCATGCACTGAAACCAGGGCATCATTTATTAAGAACCACAGCTGTCTGTCTTCACCGGCTGGAATCTTCTCAGTGGGGCGCCTGGCACCCTGCAGCTGCACCCCTATGAGACCTGGGTCTTGCTCTGCTTAAAGTGATCCTCCTGTCCAGGAGGAGAGAGGCCTGACCACTCAGAACTAATGGACTTGCCTGTGAAAACACACAAACCCCAGGCTCAGAGACTGACTCCTGTTAGACCAGAGAGAAGTTGGTGCAAAGAACAAGGCCGAGAGTGGCTGAAAAATGAAGAGCGATGGAGCGAGTTGGGTTAAAAAGACAGGGGAAGGGGGATCGCAGCCAGCCCTTCTCAAGCAGGAACTTGAATTGATTAGCTTCCAGTGGCCTGAAATGATCATTGACACCAGTGCAGCTGAAGAGCCGTCATTATTTTTCACAGTCATTTTCTCTATCAGGAAATGTGGCCACATTTGTAAATTGCACAAAAAGCACATGATCCACATCCAAGGAGCAGACATTCATCCCACCTTCCCACAGCTCTTTCTGGCACTGACCATGTAGCCCAGCAGCATAAGCCTTGACAGCATCAGGCCCTCAGCCCAGTCCCCCGCTGAGCATGATGGTACCAGCCCCATGTGCATGGGCAACAGAAACCCCACCCGCGCTGAATCCCCATGGATCAGTCTGGCACTGACCATGCCGGGACCAGGACCCCAAAACACTGAGGCTGCTCTACAGCTCAGAGTCCCCCCTCTACTATTCCTGCCCCAGAAAGAGGGTGAGCTGAGAGTGCACTTCTAGCTCCTCTCCCCACCCCGCCTTCAAGAAAATGAAGAAGCCAAACAAACAGACACAAGCATCTGTGAACAAGCCACGTGAAGAGCTATATTTACTGGGCAGCATCCTGGCTGCCATACCACTCACTCAGCAGTTGTCAATGGCAGGGGGAGGAGGCGTGTGTGCGGCTGTGACAGATGGCTCAGGATTTATGGGCTGGTATTGCATTTCTGAGTGTCCACTTATGACAATCCATGTACTGTCTGTGTGAGGAATCCACCAGCTCACACGGAGAGGAAGGGAGCCAGGGCTAGCCCCATGCCTGACTGAGGAAGTGTCACTGGAAGAAGCATCATGTGTCCCATGCACAGCATCTCCTCAGAGTTTCTGTCCTTAAGTAGAAAAAAAAAATCTCTCCATCTTGAGCTAAACACCTGGGCTCCACAGCTGGGGGTGACTCTAAACCACATCCTCTCTGGATTGAACACAGGGGGACACAACACACACTGATCAGTGGGCTACACAAACACCCCCTGGCAGAGAGAGAAAGAGAGAGAAAGAGAGAGAGCAATGACTGTCTGCAGTGCATCAAGTCCAGCTAAATACAAAAGGGCAGGTGCCGCCAGCAGATACCTGTAAGCATAAAAGTGCGGCAGTAAGAGAGAGACAGCTCCCGCAAGCCTAGGTGTGGGAATAAAGAGGGTGGAGTTACTGAAGCATCCCATGTTTTACCCAAGGCACTGCTGTCACCCACCAACTGGCACCCTGTGCCCAGGGCTCCACTGCTGGCCCCACACCCTGGGGTCCACTGCTGGTCCCACGCCCAGGGTTCTGGCTGCTGATCACCCCCAGGGTCCCAGCTGCTCCACACCTAGCCCCAATTCCCCCCCCCCCATCTGTGGCCCCAGCCTTGGCCTCCATACCCCTGTCCAGTACCCCCACTATTAAAAATGTTCCAGCAGCACTGCCAGCAAGGTGTCCAGATGGGAGGGAGGGAGCCCTGGGGAAGGGACAAAGAGTGGGGCTGCACAATATTAGCTGGATCCCTTCTGGAAGCATAGAGAGAAATTTTGGGAGAGAAGAGAGAAAGCAAATTCCATGAACCAGGGCAGGAGGACATAAACTACGGACTGAGAATACTGCTACCAAACTTACCCTGTGTTGTTTCCCAACACATATTAGCAGGGCTTCCCAGAGCTATAAGAGTAAAAGGATTTCTGTATTGCTGTATTACCTTAAAGAAATGGTACATTGGCCTGCCACTGTAACTGGCCTGCTCCATCCATCTGGCAGTTATTGTCACATGTCACTAGAAATCAAGAAGTCTTTATTCTCTGGAAAGGAAGACCAAGGAGGTGAGGAGAACCAACCCCAGGCTGGGGGGCACTGTTGTGCAGGTGGGAGGGAAGATTGTCCTAAGACCATAGATGGGGTGAACAACAACACAGCAGGAGCCCTCTCACTTTAGTGCAGTGTTTCCCAAAGGGGGCCATGGGCCTGCTTTGGGAAAGCCACTAGCAGGCCTGTGTCACTTGGTTTACCCAAAAGGTCTGTAGTTACGGAGCCTCGTGCCTCCCCGTGGCTGGAAACGGTAGCCTGGGCATGCTGCTTTCCACAGCTCCCATTGGCTGGACACGGCAAACCGGAGCCACTGGGAGCCACGAGGCTCCATGGTTACAGGCCCTTTAGGTAAACAAAGCCGTGTGGGCCCACTAGCTGCTTTCCCAAAGCAGGCCCGCAGCCCATTTTGGGGAACGCTACTTTAGCGGTACAAGGATGTGGTGACCTGCTACAGCAACTGAAGGCACAATTTGATACAATAGCTCTAGTCTGAAAAAGAGATTAACTAAGTCAATGACAAAAATCTGTTTATACTTTCAAAGTACAGCTAGTTGGAAACTAGTAAATATTTTCCATCAATATGTTCAAAAGAAATACAACCTTCCATTTTTTCTAAAATCTTTTTATGAAGGTTTTTTGTTTTTTCTACCCAAACCACCTCAATTTTTCAGTTTTTGAAACAATATTTTTTCTATTTTCAGTTTTTCATTAAATCAAACAGGATTTTGAATTAAACACATTTTTTCCACACAAAAAATTGGTTTAGAAAGAAAGGCCATTTGTCATCCTACAACAGTTCCAATTTTTGACCAGCTCTGTCTAATTCAAGATAACAAAACAAATGTAAAAAGGGAATAGTCACAGCCCCGGACGACGAAGAACAAAGAAAAATGGCCCCAGACTCACAGGAGTAAACCTATGTGTCAGGCAACAGGAAAGCAGTTTGAACAGCAAAGGTAACTGGGTAGTGGATTGAGGTGCTATTGTTTCAAAGAGTCACATACAGGCTAAATCAGATAGCTATTGGGCTAGTGCACAAAGGAGCCCTACAAATGGGATAGCTCAAACTGGATGGCTTAAAAGGTCTGTCCTGGCCCAACTTCCTGGGATGGATTTTGTGAAAGGTAAGTAAAGTGAAAAATAATGGGCTTGGTCAGAAGGAGCAAGCATGGTAACTTTTAAACCCCTGATTAAACCAAGCCAGGCTGTGTAACACCCAAATCAGTTCCAAGATCAATATTTCTATTCATTTACAAGCATGCGAGGTTAGAGAGGCAAGCAAAGTAAATAATTAACTCATTTGCAGCTTTTTTAAACAGAAAGAGTCATTTTAATCTCCTGTGTAATTAGCTATGCAGTTGACATCAATCACAGCTGCAGCAATTATTTAAAGTATTTGATTAATATATCGGGGGGAGAATAGGAGGAGGAATAGAGTAATGTCAAACTGTCTTGGCTTGTTGGCTAATCATCCACCCCTTGGGTATTTGTCTTCAGAAATGTGGCAGCCTTTCTCTCGTGGATATTGTGACTAACATCGGCTGCAGGCATATAAACAATATTTGTCTCATACCTGAGATGTGACAAATAGAAATCTACAAACTTTTATCCTGTACACATAGGCTTTTACTGTTTAAACTAAAGAAAAATCTCCAAGAACACTGGACTAACTGTACTGTTCCTTACATCCTGTGAACCTCCAGCCCCTAGATGGCAACACATTTGTGCTGGTCTGACAATCCATCCTGAAGAGGGCAGAGAAACTAACACATCACTGCATGAGTGACCTAGAGAGGATGTATGCTAATCTACTAGATATCATATATTTAGTAGCCCAGTGTCTGAGAGTCTGTAACGTGGAAATGCTGGCTGTTCCCTCTGGGGGGCACTGTTGCCTGGCATGCTGGCTGTTCCCCTTGGGTGGCCCGTGCTGCATGGGGAGTGTGGGGCCCAAATGGCTGCTTGCACCGCTTGCTCCCCCACGGTGGCCCGGCTGAGCAGCACAGAAGTCAGCCGAGGGGAAGAGGGACGGGGCGGTGATGTACATGGCCAGGGGGCGGGGCCTGGCTGTGTATGTCACCGCCCCGCCCCCCTTCGCCTCCCGCCATGGCGTTCGGCTGACTACTGCGCCGCTCAGCCGGGCCGCCACGGGGGAGCCCAAATGAACGTTTGCTCCCCTGCAGCAGCCTGGCTGAGTGGTGGCGGGGGGGTGGGGCGGGGCGGTGATGTGCAACGTGATAGCGGCTCCAGGCTCCACCCCCTGGCTGTGAATGTCATCACCCCACTCCCCTTTGCCTTCCACCGTGGTGCTCAACTGACTTCTGCACCGCTCAGCCAGGCCACCACGGGGGAGCAAGTGGCGCAAGCGACCGTTTGGGCTCCGCACTCCCCATGGAGCACGGGGAGCATGGAGCCCAAAAGGCCATTTGGGGTCTGCGGTCCCCCGAGTGAGAGGCAGGAGGGGGAGGAGAGCTGAGAAAAAGAGCGGGGGAGGCAGGAGGAGGAGGAGAGAGAAAGAGAGGGAGACGGAGCGAGAGACCAGAGGCTCAGGAGAGAAGACCGATATGGAGGAGAGACCTGAAAATCCCGTCTCATGACAGGCTAATTGGCTAGTTTGAGAGAGTTTGTGTGTCTGTCCATCTGTCTGTCTGTAAGTCTCTTTGTTCCAAGAACTCCTCCTAAATGGTAATTGCTAGGACTACCAAATTTGGTAGGCAGCTTTCTCTTATCATAACTTAAAGGAAGGTCAGGGGTTGGTTGTACCAGGACAACCGGATGTGCCCGGAATGCGATTGTTTCTCATAAAATGAAAAGGAAGGGATCTGCTAGCAGGGACAGTTATACTGTAGAATGACCACAAGAGGGCAGTAAGGGGCCAGAGATAGAGACTGAGACAGCTATAATCTCATTGGGGCAGGAGGAGGCAGGGATAGAGAAAGGGACAGCTATCTACTATACATTTGAGTTTGTCTGTATGTCTGTCTGGGGGACATGCACCCTTCCCCTGACTATGCCTCCTGGAGCCATGGACAGGCACTTCTCATCTGGCACCAAGTTGCTGTGGTGACGGAGGGCTGGGGTTGTCCTCTCTCCCTTGGGCAGCCTGCATACTGTACCCCTCGGCCCCAGCCCCACCCCAGAGCAATGATGTAAATGAAGAAAAACAAAATTTATTTCAGTTAAGGTTCCAAGCAAAACTGGGTGAATCCTCCAGTAGAGTCATTGCTCAAGAATACAAGTACCATTTGGATAAAAGTACAAACCTGGAACATTATTTTCTTTTTAGAAAAAGACTCTAAAGAAATGCATCCAATTTGTTTTAATGACACTGTCCAAGTATATGCCCCATCTCTCCCAGTAGCTGATCCACTTTACTACTATTACGAGCTATTAGAGTTACTCTGGCAGCAGCAGTAGCCTATTATCCCGTGGATGAACTACACTGTAATGACGAACACAATACATTTTTGCCAGTGTGTTACATATATAATTATTAGAGATGTTCAGAAACCAGAATTTTCATTTCATAAGAAATTGTGACATTTGAAGATTTCTTTGTTTCAAATCAGAACAAAAAGCCAAAAATTCCAAATTTCCTATGAAATCAAATTTCTAAAAAGTTTAACTTTGGAATTGTTTTGTTTCGTTGCAATAATGTCACAAGTTTATTAAATATAATTAGATAATATGATTTTTTAAATTAACATTTATGTAATATTTCAGTCTAAATTAAAGGAATCAAAGCAGTAGTCAAAACAAAACATTTCTACTTTATCAAAAATCTAAACGGAAATACGAAAATCAAAACTAATTGTTTTGACTTTCTCTCATTGAAAATTTCATCAAAATCAACACATTCCTAGGAAATATTTTGATTTTCACATGTCTTTTCCCATAGAAAGCTATTCTGTCAACATGTTTTCAAACACCTCTACTATTTGTTATGTGTCTCTTCATTTCCTAGTTTCAGAAAGACAGACTTTTTCGATATCATAAATAAAGTTTCTTTGCATATTTTTCCTGAGCTTGCTGAAATCAGGAATTCTGGAAATCTCACAAGAATTCCTGATCTTGCTAGAGATCCAGCTCAACTATAGACCAAAGACCCTCGGATAAGTTAAATTAAGCAGACAACCTTTTGGATAATTAATTGCCCAAACCAAACTCTAGAATGTTTTGGGGGTTGCTCACAGTGACCAGCACAGAAATTTTATTGAATTGTGATTTGTTCACATCTGCTTTTGTGCTGGATTATGTTGGTGGTTTCAAATAAGTAAATGTCAATTCACAAAACAAACTTGGTTTTACTTATAAGTAAAGCAAAATGCAGCATCAAATGCTTCCACAGTTCATTACAATGGCTCAAACATTTAAAAAGAATGAAAATGACAAGGGCAGGTGCATTTTTTAAAAATCCCTTACTGAAACACTACATGCAAGGCACTACATTCTTACTGAAACACTGTGTATATTGCTGATCGTTATTTATTTGGGTTTTACAGCCTCCAATCTGACCTTTTATATGCTCCACACAAATTCAACTAATGCTTTTTAATACAAAAATTAAGACCAAATCACATCCTTGGTGGATTGCCACTACTCCCACATGGAAACAAGGCTGTCAAATGATCATAGCAATAAAATGTCCTATTCAAACCATTTGTGTCAACCTGCTGGCCCTCTTCTTCCCTGCACACCCTTGAGAAAAGGGCTTTGCAATGCACACAGCAGGGTAACCACTCCAACCCCTGGCATAGCAGGAAGGGAAGGAATTCCAAAGTCCTTGCAGAAAATGTCCTACCAACAGCTGCTTCCCATTTAAACCAAAGGGGTTCTAATTTAAGTCCTTCTCCTGACTGCCAGGGCAAGGGTGTCTCGTGGGGAGAAAGGCGGTGTCTGAGATAACCAGCACATGCATCTTTATGGCAACACTCACTGCGCGCCTTTGCCCCTGGGTATTAGTCTGGTGCTCAAATGGCTTATTTCCTACATCTGGCATGTAAAATACCTCCATATTGAAGAACGCCCCGTTTTGATTTAAATTAATGCATTTATTTCCAAATGTGAGCCCGTAAGTTAAACAAACCCGTTTCTCTCCATGCATATGAAAGCATTGTTTTGTCACAGATGTACAGTATAATACATTTATTTTCTCAATTGTTTTGTGTTTGTAAGGCATTGCTAGTTATTTGGATTGGTTTGTAAGGGTGAGGCAAATTGCTCTGTGGGGCTCTATTCAAGGAACATAATATTCCCACAAAGGCACCATAATTCTGCATGCAGCAACTCAAACCACTAAGACATTGTAGCAGCTGGCAGGGCGCGTACAGTTAGCATTATCTAAACCAGTGTGACAGCTCCACTCCAGAACCACTCAGACCCATAAATTAATGATGTGTGCACACAGATTAACCCTCTAAAGCCTGCCCGGCATTGAAATGTTTAACCGCCACAAAGTTATTTTAGATCTTTATAAAGAAAATGGCATAATTTGTGTCCTCACAGAACCTTTTCTGTCATTGTAACCACATCTACATATCCACATTAACAAACTGCCTGACCTCCTTTGTACCAGCAGTCGGGGCAGCCCCCCAGCTGAGGACACAGTGCACAGACAGCACTGCTAGCGAAGTGTCACACTACACACTGTGTGGTGTTCTTCCACCCAGGAAAGCAGGAGGTAGGAGACCCAGCCAAACCAATTACATAAACATGATGCACCAGGGTCTTGTCACACTGCAAAAAAAGCATGTTGAGTTGGATCTACACTCATCTTCCTTGCCTATCCATTTGCTTAATTAACCCCCCTTCTCTTTGAATCCTTCTTCTGGCTTCCCAGCTGGCTTCCCTTGTCCAGTGTGCTATATAACCCCGTCCCCTCTTCTCAGCCAACCCATTTGCAGATTTTCACACAATCCCTTCCCTGTAGTACCCTTCCATGCCTGCTTCAACCTTCCTGGGCTCATTTGCCAACATTTAAGTCCTTCTTAGAGACCCATCTCTATCATGATGTCAAGAGAGAATCAAGACACTATATAATGTATCAGCTCCCCTGATCTCTGTCTACTTCTTTGTCTATAGATTGTGAGCTCTTTGGAGCTAGGGTCACTCTTCCTACATGTCTGAAAAGTACAAATAAATAACCAAGTATAGAAAGAAAAACACATGTCAAACAGGACTATGATGCTGCTGGCAGCCACAGTAACTAGCTAAGCATTAACCACATGGTGTTTGGATGCAAACTACTTGATTATGTGCTAGAATTAAGGCTGGGCATTGTGGGATAGGAAGGTTGGTTAGAACAAGGGTTGCTAAAAGTGGGTCTGGCCCACGAAAGCTCATCATCTAATAAACCATCTTGTAAGTCTTTAAAGTGCTACATTGTCCTGTATTTTGCTTCAGCTACCCCAGACTAACACGGCTACATCTCTACCACTACCTTTCACATGTAAGCCCCTTTTTCCTCCCCGGGTTACTCGGGAGCAGGTCACACTCACAGGTGTGCCTGGGCACCTGATGGTCTTGACATAAAAGGAGATCCTGAGTACCCCAATGGTGATGTTGTTTGGTTGGGGAAAACCTATCCACCCACTTGCTGCAGTCCCTTGCTTATAAAGAATGTACAATGGTAGTACCTCCACCTGGCTGGCCCGGTACACTCTGGTATGCCTTGGGAGCCTCCAGGAATAAACTTATTCCAGCAATAAACTGGATCTAACTCCAGAACAACAAATTACAAATCATAAATATACACATCTAATAGATTGCAGTAGAATGAACACCCTTTACTTAACTTAAAGAAACAGGATTTAACAAATTAACAGTGAATAACATCAATTAAAGTACAGAGACATAAAGGGAACTTATCTAGCTGCCAATATTTATCCAACCCCTGTGTGCACACCCCTGGACTCAGAGTCCCAGACTCTTGCTTGCTCGGGCGCTCTTGAAGAACTGCAGCTGTAATAGAGATTCTCCGTAGAATCTCTGTAGTGCATATGTGGTTCCAAGCTATGCAGCAGCTCTGGTTCACTGGGTTGGCCTCTCTTTGATCCTAGAGTTAGTCTGAATCTCTGAGGTCTGTCCCAGGCAGCATTTTCCCAGTGATGCCCAGTTACTCAAAGTCTCCTTCTGTGTGCTGGGTGCAGAGTAGCTTCTAGCCACAAGTACAGCCAAAGGGCCTCCCCTCTAGGGCAATCAGAAGCAGCCTGCTAGATCCCAGTTCCAAAGGCTCGCTGTCCCAGTCTGTAACTGCAACAAAACAGCTCCTGAAAAGGATCAAACTCTTCCACAGCAGCCTGGCCCCCTTTCTGCTCCAAAAACAGAGGAAAGAGTCCACAGACTGCTGAGTCTTCCACCGCACATTCGGAGAGACTCAGATCTCCCAAACAAGAGTCACTTCCTTCCTGTTTTTCCCCAGGGCTCATGAGAATTGTAGTCTATGAGGCTAGATTGCAGCACACAGGGTCTTCCCAGAAAATAAGCAGTGGCACTTTTAGTAAGGGGACTACACACACATTTCTTAATTTTAGCCAAAAGCAAAAGCACCAAAATACCATGAAACACTAGTCTTGTGGCGTGTCTGACTTGTGGAGCTAGTAAATAGCAGAGGTCATGGGAAGACGACAACCCTCAGGAGACTGCCAGCCAACTTGTCTGCCCTGGTAGAAACTTGGGTTGATTCAGCTAAAGCTTCAAAATATCTTTCACATGTTTTGCCAGCCTCTCTTAACTGAACCTCCACCAGGACTCTACCCAATCAAACATTGCTAAGCCCTTGACTCCTTTTGAAAGCAGTAGAGAGCAAGATGATTTGCACCCCTGAATTGTTAGTGCATGTGACTAGTGAGACTGACCCTTTCTAAGGATAACCTTAGGTAGCCCATTAGGTAGCCCCGTTTTCAGCAAGCTCTTGAAAGCCTTCCCAAGGGTTCCAGTGCCATTGGTTTGACCTTTAGTTAAAGACGCATCTCTCCTTAGTGACCAGTTCCGAGGGGGTTGCTTAAGGCAGGTTTCCCTATTCATTGTTCTTTGTGGCCTTTGAAACCACTTCTGGAATCTGGTTGCTGCACCTGTTATCATTTACGTACTGCAGGAGAGTTTGAACTAAACCCACTCAGCTTGTTTTCCATTGGCAGGGGTAAACCACGTAAGCCACACTCTGCAAATGAACAAGGCAATGTCAGAAAGCTATGGTGAGAGACCTGAAATGCTCACTGCTGGCTCCGAAGGGGCCATTGACATGAATGCTTTCTCCAGCGATCTTTTGGAATCTGGGTAAATTAACTCATGTTGAGAGTGCATGATGGTGCCTTCACTTATAAAGCAGCCTCTGCTCTCAGTCCCCAGTGGAGACTCCACTCACAAGGGGTAAGAAAAGATGCTCACTAGGACAAAATGAATTGTCCACGGTGGAGGGAGAGAACGTACCATGGTCAAGCCTAGCAGGGACAACAAAACCAAGTGACAACATAGGGAGAGGCAGAGCTGTCAAGGTCTGGACTGTCTTGGGATCCATTCTGCAGGCTTCATAATCCAGGAAGGGTTCCACTTCTGCTGCTCTCCAGAGAGTTAATCAGACTTGCAGAACTCGGACCCAGCTTCCCCTCCTATGCCTGCTCCAGAAAAGAGGTCCAGAAGTACATTGTTCTCCAATGCCCACATGCAGCTCAATGTTTGTAGATCATTTCTGTTTTGTGCTGTAGCAGCCCATGCCACTTATGGCAAGATGTATGTAAACAATTACACGGGTGAAAGGTCATTAGTAACTGCACGAAAGGGGCTGTGTGTAGAGAAGAGTTGCCATTTGTCTGGGTTAGGGCAGAATACAGTTGTGATCAGCCAGCTCCAGCTCCTGAATCCAGAACCTTAGGCAGTCCAGCATCACTGGGCTGTGATGATACCTGTGCCATGTGAGATGATCCCATGTCACTGCAATGAGCTAGTGGCAGCACAAATGGACATGCTGTACCAGTGCAGGCAGGGGGGGAAAGGAAGACCACATATCAGGGACTCCCACTAACCCTCCTAATGATCATAAACATTAAGTGGTTTTCTAACCAAATGGGCCCTGCTCTGTCAAATGGGTACCCAGTGCTCTCTAAGGTGGCCTGATCATCTGCCCCGAAAGCCACCTAGTGTCTCTCCCAGAACTGTCCTCCACTTAGACCCAATGGAAGCAGGATGGAAAGGACGCCCCTGCCCTGACACACACACACATGCCAGAAGACCTAAAACATGATGGCTGGACTGTCAAAAGACACTCTCCCTTACAGGCATCCTACCTCATAACACACCAGCCAGGCCTCAGGACAGAAAGTCATGGAGGCAGGTAACACATCTAGTGGCCTCTGTGCTGTCCAAGAGAAAGCATGAGAACTACCCGGACCCCTGCTGGGAAGCCTTCCTCTGTCAAAGATAGGGGTCATACTAATAAAGCGCAGCTCTTACACAGCACTTTCCACTGGTGCTCTCAAAGCAGTTTAGTAAGATGGGCAAATAACATTAGCACAGTTGTACAAGTGGGCAATCTGAGGCACAAGAAGAGAAAGTGATTCATCCAAGGGCCCGAACAAGTCAATGGCAGAGTGTCAGGGTGCAAGCCCCCCACCGTGCCTCAGTGCCCCCTGACTGTCCTCATCTAGCCCCTCTCAGGGCAAGTTACAGTCTGTACGGGTTGCTCATCATTGGCATATTGTCTCAACTGCTCACTTAGTCAGCCTCATGATCCGCCCGCAAACCAGGGCTTTGTCTCCAGCCCCCAGCCAGGAGGAGTCTTGGCTGGCTATCCCCAGCTTGTCTCCCTCCAAGGAGCTCCTGCTTCCTCTGCAGTCAGCCCTCCACTGGCCCTCTCCTAAGCAAACTGTGCTTCCCTATTTATAGCTGGCAGCTGGGCTCTCACTCGCCCTAATGGCTTCCACTGGGCTTTTCCAAGCCAACCCGGCTTTTCTGTGTAGCTGACAGCTGGGCTCTCATTAGCCCAACAGCTTCAGCTGGTCCCTCTATTCACGCCCTGGCTCAGGGCCTGAGTCCTGGTCTTAAAGGGCCAGTGTAGGGCAGGCGCCCTGTCACACAGAACCACTGAAAATAATCTCTCCTGGTTTCCAGGCCACAAGGCCACATGGGAGGTAGATCTTCATGATCCCACCTGGCATGCAAAGGGCTCAGCCAGCCCAGGGAACCAACCCCCATAGGCAGAGTTCTGACAATTATTCTTTTCCTTGATGTTGTGGCGTTTTCACTGTGATTGCACTATGCTGGGCACACGCTGCCATGGGAGACCAAGGGCAAAGAGCAGCCCACAGAGGCAAAAGTCCCCTCTGGTGCTGGAACACATCCCCTTTTCAGAGTGGGCATGCCAGCTCCACCCGAGCAAATACCCCAGGCCCTTGCCATCAAAGGGATTAATTGCACGGCAATCACGAGACGCAAAGGAAGTGTCTTTCTTCCAGGTGACCACGAGGTGTCTCTCTTGCTTAACATGGGACAGGACAAAGATTTTTCTTCCTCAGTCGGTGATAATTTGCTCCTTTTTCCGATCCACTCCAGCTGCTGAATTTCAGAGGTGCCAGGAAGACTCCACTCACCTCTCCTTGATTCACCAGTTGCTAATCAAAGCAAACCCCTCCTCCTTTCCCTCCGTGCAGCCCTCTGTGTTCATCCCCGCGTAACTTAGGAGCACCACAGGCATCCCCAGGGAGCAATAAATATTGCCCCTTTATAGGCTTCATAACTCTTTGCATGCTTGTCACATTGCCAGCCAGCGGCGTGGGGGGTATGTGCAAGTGTGAGATGAAGCCACCGGTTCTCCCCGGAGGCAGCTGCATCCCCACTTTTTGGATTCAATGGGGATTCAATGGGGCCAATTCCTGCCTTGCAGCTCCATGATCTGTGGGCAACAAAAGAAGGTTACAGTGGTTACAAAAGGAGAACGGTGGGCAGCAGGAAAGGAATCAGCAGCATCATTTCCTCCTACCACATGGGTTTCCCTACAAGTCTCCTATCTCCTACTACCAAGACCCACGGCATCCGTGTTCCTAAAACCCAGTGAACTCACGTCCCCAGGGAGCGGAGCTGCAGCTCTTCCTCAGTCCCCTACAGCCAAGAAGAATTTTTGTGGCTAACCCAGTCACTCTCCTAGGACACCACTCCGAATTGGCCTCTTTATGAAAACAACTCTGTGCTCTACACAGCAGAGTTCCAGTTGTGTTAATGATGCTGCAAAGAGAATGCCCAGCTGCCAAGACCCCCAGCATGCCCAGCCTGCTGGACACATGGGAGGGCTGAATATTGCCCCAGCACCATGAGCAGTGGAATTGCTTGCAGCTTAAGTCCCTTTGGAGCAGATTAGCTACTCATTTAATCGCATTAAGGGGCCAATTCTGGGAGTCTCACGGCTGCAGAACAAGGCCCTTCTTGATAAGGCTTTGTCTCTTTAATTGACTTGCATCTTTTCAGTCAGGGCACGTCTACACAGCAGCATTAATTCAGAATAACTGACGTGATTTCGAAATAACAGAGTGCATCTACACAGCAAACCATTATTTCGAAATAACCTCGAGCTGGAGAACTTCCTACTCCAACTCTTGTAACCCTCATTTCACCAGGGCTTGTGTCTAGACTGGCAAGTTTTTCCGCAAAAGCAGCTTCTTTTGTGGAAAAACTTGCCAGCTGTCTACACTGGCCGCTTGAATTTCCGCAAGAACACTGACTTTCTACTGTCTGAAATCAGTGCTTCTTGCGGAAATACTATGCTGCTCCCGTTTGGGCAAAAGCCCCTTTTGTGCAAAAGCTTTTGAACCAAAGGGCCAGTGTAGATGCTCAGATTTGTTTTGCGCAAAAAAGCATCTAGATTGGCCCCAGACGCTTTTCCACAAAAAGTGCTTTTGCGGAAAAGCACCCGTGCCAATCTAGACGCTCTTTTCTGCAAATGCTTTTAACGGAAAACTTTTCCGTTAAAAGCATTTGCGGAAAATGATGCCAGTCTAGACGTAGCCCAGGAGTGAGGGAAGGCGAAGGAAGAGTATTCTTCCTTCAAGTCCTGCTGTGTAGACAGCGCCAAAACCGAAGTCAGCTATTTCGACTTCAGCGACGCAATTGACTTAGCGGAAGCTGTGTAGCTTCATCCGATTTTTGCCTTGCAGTGGAGAGAAGCCCTCTGAGAGCAGATTCTTTCTGCTTTCTCCTGCCGTGTATTGGAATAAGGTACATTCCTTCGGAGAGCGCAGGAGCCCTCTAGCGGTGCTCACCATGTTCTGTGGATTAGAAGCCATCAGAGCAGCCTTGAGTACATGTAGTTGGCTTTGCCTGTTGTGCACATTCAGTAACCCCTGTTATTTGAACCTCACCGTGCCTGTGTCACTTCTTCACAGTTTGTTGTACAAAAAGCAGAAGATACAACTCTTCACTCACTTTCCTAGTTGCTTCGTTCTCGCTTTCTTTTTTCTTGTTTCTTCTCTCTCTCTCCCTGTTCTGGCTCTCCTTTTCTAGCCATCCCTCCTCCCCCTTGTCCCCCGCTCCTTTTCCTTTCCCATTCCCACTATTTCTGCCACAGCTCCATCATTCTCCACAGAGCAGGCACACAGAGCATGTGTACATGCACCCTGCTGGTCCATTTCCACTGTGTCTCTATGGTAGACTTGTCATATCCCCAGCATGTCCACAACCACTCACAGAGAATGAGATTGGCAAAGATAAATGGGGTCTGGATACTTAACTGCCCTTTTTGCCTTTGAAACTCTGGCCCATAATGCATTTGTAACCCACTGGCAGGTGTATCTTACAAGTCCCCCTCTGTGCCCACATGTCCACCCCTTGACCAGCACACCAGAGACTGAGCCAGGAAACTCCAGAGCTAAAACGCATGTGCAGCTACAGCATGCACTCAAGAGGCAACCTTGCACAGCTTGAGGCTGTAACAGTTTGTATCCTCTGTGGATGAACAGGGAGAGGCTCTGTAACAGATGCTCACTGATGGGATACATGTGCAGCAGACAGGGGGAGGAGGGACTCAGCAGCAGGGACAGCAAGAAAGAGAAAAAACGCCCCCCCCCCCCCACACACACACACTGGAGAAGAGCACAGTACGTTGTGGGGCAGAGCCCAGCCAGAGGCAGAGAGGCAGCGACTATCCCACACGGTACCATCCCCATCCCACCACTTTGGAGCTGAACTGGGAAAATGCAAGTCTCCAGCTGGGGGGATGGGTGGCTGGGGACATCTCGGTGAGACTGACTAAGAGGAAGCTGAAAATTAGGACTGAAAACTGCCCGCGTCTCCAGACAACAAATGTTCTGAGTGATCAGCAGTTCGAGGCGATGAAAGGCGCTGGGCTGTTCCCTCCCACGGGGAGAGGGGACTGTGCAGCTTCATTCCATACTGTGGAGGAAATGGGAGTGATTGATGGGGAGGGAGCTGGGAAATGCACATTCAGCTCCTATTTACAATGTAAATTATTTGCAGTCTCCTCCTCCTCCTTCCGGTGCTTGCTGGTGTGCCCGGCACAAGGCGGGCAGATTCTCTCTTTCATCTCTGGTTTCTTCTCAACATTTTCCTTCGATATTTCGTTAAAGCAAAGTAACAGAGGAAAGAAAATACCAAATGGCCCTTTAGTAATGAGCCCTGCAGCCGCTTGCTCCCAGCCCCCGGCCTGTGTCCTGGAGGGGGCAACGTGGAACCACACAGCCTGCGCCTGCAGCCTCTGGTCCCAGAACCAGCCCAGCTCTGGGGGCAGGGAACAGCTCTGCAGCCCCTCCTCCCAGGCCCACAAGCTGGCTGTAAGAACACAGCCCCTGCACATAGAATCTCCCCTTGTGTTACAATCAAAATGTACAGGAAAGGCGGCGGGGGCGGTGAAATGCCATGGGCTACATTAGGACTCTTCACAGGCAGGGTGAGGGACAGAGACGATTATACTGCTGGCCCATCGGCATGGAGTGAACCCACAGGAATGCAGCCAACACCCTTTTAGAATGAGGCCAGGCCCCATTCTTTCTCAGGGGGCTTGGCCAGAGATGCTGACTGAGCCAAAGCGGGCTCTGAGATCCTACAGAGCCAGTGTTGTTGCTGGGCCCTAACCCAATGAATCTGTGACCCACTGGTTCCCACTCTGCTCCCTGACCTGTTCCCATAGCACTTTCCAGCAGCGTTACATGCAAAATAGCCCCGCCCGGCTCCCCAAAGGCTTTGGAGGAGAGTTCAAAGCTCTGCTCCGGTAAACAATTCCAGCCAGGCCGGAATGCCATTCCAGCCTCATGTCCCAGGCGAAGGGAGGGGGCGGAGGAGAGATCAGTTGCTAAGGGAAACAGGAAATGCAGGCTAAGTGCCTGGGATGTTAAGGAGTCAAAGGAAAGCCCTGTGGGAGGGGCTAGGGTTTAGCCAGGCTTCCATTCCTGGCTCGGGCTATGAGCTGGGATGTGTCTACACAGCAAAGTCTCACACCACTGAATCTCCGAGCCTGGGCCCATTGAGTTGGGATCCTGGGTCTCCGACTGCAGGGCTAAAAACAGCAGCATAGACACAGGTTTCAGAACCTGGTCTCCAGCCCAAGTCCAGATCTGCACTGCTGGTTTTAGCCCGACAACTCGACCCCAACAAGCCCAACTCGAGTGACCCGGCTCAGACGCTCACTGGTGTGGATCTTTGCCGAGTAGACACACCGGAGGATCCAGATGTGGAGCCCTGGAGCTCAGTTGGCTGTGGACGCACAAAGCAAAGCACAATGGCTGGCAATTCGTTGGCTGTTTCAGATTTGCAGTTGTGGCCTGACTGAAGCGGGTCCTTGACCAGTCCTTACACAGCTCACTCTCAATGTCTCAACGCAACCCTGGGTCTCTCACTCCTCCTGTCATGCTGCTGGCACCTGGCTACAGTCCACGAGGGGAGCAAGTGCCCAAAGGGAGGCCATGTGGCCGACCAGCACATCAGCCTGTAACTTAGGAGACCTGGGCTCTAGTCCCAGCTCCGCCACTAGCCTGTGGGTGATCTTGGAAAAGTCACGTCCCTTCTCCAGGCCTGTTTCCCCCTTTGCAAAATGCAGCTGAAGATGCTTATTGCTTACACGCTTTGTAAAGTGCTTTGAGACCTGAAGCTGGCAAGGAGAGGTCGCTGATGGTATTGCTGAGAGGACTCTGGGAACCAGGGCATCTTTGGCATTAATAGAGCTAGTCCAAAATATGAGCCCCCTTGCCTACTTCTCGCCCCACCTGCTGGCTAGAGAAAGGCTCTGCACAGCAAATGCACCTCATGAAGGGCCAGACGGAAATACAAGAGAGGCAAAGCCCCCCCTCCCCCATGCAAAACAGCAAGAACCCTGCCCAGAGCAGCATGTGGGTGATGAATGGAAACTTTGGAGTTCGGGCACCACCAAGGGAGAGACGCTTGTAACTCTGCTCACACATCTCACGGGCTTCTGCGAGGGGCTCCCACATGCTTGACTCCTGTGCGCTTCCTGTGCTGGGCTCTGTCTCCGCACAGGCTGCCATGCTAATCCCCACCTTGGAGGGACATGTTCCTCTCACCCCACCACCCCGTCCCTTTCCCCCTTCCCAGCCCCCTCAGCAGGGCATTGCCCTTTGCAGCCTCACTCTGCTCTACCTTTCAGACAGACCTGCCCTGGCAGGCCCCCAGGGGGACCCAGCAGCAGAGGGAAATCACTTTTACCTCTGTGGAGCTGAAATGGTGTTAGCTGCAGCCTGGCAGGTTGGTGCTTGGCTGGCTCTTATTTATGCGCTAGTGGGACTGCTGCACTCTGAGATGGCAATCAGCTGGCTCCCAATGAGGGAACTGGGTAATTACAGAGAAAAACAGCAGGCGCTTCAATCATGGCCCGTGCGCTACCCCTCTCCTACGTGTCAGTGGAAAGAAACGTTGGGATAACAAAAACCTTTCACCTGCCTGTGAAAGCGCCTGAGCGTGAGACAAGGGGAACCAGACTGCCACATGTTTCTCCCCACTTCTTCTTTTAAGTGTGATGTGGCAACTTGTGGCTGCTCCCCCAGAGTCTGAGTTGGGGGTGCTGGCTGGGAAGACCCCTGCAAGGCATAAACTAGAAATAGAGAAGTAGGAATAAAATGGTCTCACCCGGTAAATGTCTCCCAATCTGAAACCAAACATCTTAACTTTTGCTTTGGTTGGCTTTGTTTGCTCTGTATTTTATTTGCACCTCTTCCTTATCATGTTGGTTTTTATGTAGCATCAGGAAAGCATTATCTCATGACACTGTTCCATTTCATTGACGTTATCTGTTAAATATTCCTCCTGACGTTTTGACATGCATCACTTAGATAGACACTTAGGCATTTAAACCATGAAGGCTGGTTGAAGTGTTAGAAAATTACAAAATATATGGACATCTCTCTTGCTATTTGAAAGGTATCAAAACTCTGAAAAGTCCTGCCTCTGTGCCAGCAGACAATAACACACACACACACGCACGCACACAACTCCCTCACACTGCACGTGGAAGGCATGCAGGCCATCACAAAGCTGGCACTTAGAAACACGTGTGCAATACAGTATTATCCATGCATATGTTAAGTACATATACAAAATATGCACACATTACACACTAAGGAGTCACACAGACATGAACTCGACAATGAAGACCAGGCTGGCACATCTATTTTCAACAACAAATTTGCAAAATTGCTGTACAAAAACGACATGCATTTATTATGCACGTGCTTACTTTTTCAAACCGCAATCACAATAACACAACTGTATACGTAACTGACATCTATGTATATGAAATATGCTGAGAGGTGAGGTGAAAACATGAAGTCATCTCCAAATACATGCTCCTCCTGTCAGATTCAATTTGTCACATTCTAGAAGTGCATTCAGAACCGCAGGCACAAACACACAATACAACACATTCCCACAATCCCTACGTCTATGCCTGGTCACAAACTGCACACTCGGAGGCAAGAAACAAGTACACCATCACTCCTTAACATCCACACACACTCATGGTGTGTTCACAAAAGGCACATTCTCACTCCTAAAAAACTTACAATGTTACAGTCTGTCTGGAGGATTGGACAGGCTGTACCAAGAAGTTGGAGACCCTGGGTTAATTTCCCAGCTGGCAGAGAACATGCACAGTACTTAGGGCACTGGGTTTAATCTCCCATCTGGCACAGCAGACGCACACTCGCTAGGCGGATGGATTGAATCTCTCGTCTGGTATAGCGCACACGTGCCAGGCCTAATCCCCCACCTGGTTGAGCACCTGCCCCATAACCTGTACTGCTGGGTAAGAATCTAGGCTTAGACTAGGAACGCGGAATAAGCAGCGATCACAACCCCGCCTCGCAGCTGGGACTCACAGGCTGGGAGGCGGGGCTACGTTCGGCACTGAGAGCCTGTGATTGCACAGGAGCCTTACGGGGGCGGACTCCCAGCCACTCCCCCCCCCGCCCCCGCCAGGCTTCTGTGCAATCACAGGCTCCTAGCGCGATCGTGGCTCCGCCTTCCAGCCACTCCCCCCCGCCCCCGCCAGGCTTCTGTGCAATCACAGGCTCCTAGCGCGATCGTGGCTCCGCCTTCCAGCCACTCCCCCCGCCCCCGCCAGGCTTCTGTGCAATCACAGGCTCCTAGTGCGATTGTGGCTCCTCCTTCCACCTGCTCCCCCCGCCCACACCAGGCTTCCGTCTGGTTCGCAGCTGGAAAAATCAGAGAACACCAGACTTTGCACATGTCCGGTATTCTCTGATTTTTTTTACCGGACAAAGAGCGCAAATCTCTAAGGGTATGTCTACACTACAAAGTTAGTTCAAACTAACGGACGTAAGGGGCGGGCACCCGCCTGGGCTAGGGCGGACATTGTGGACCTTGTCCACGATCTCCGCACTAGGCACAGGAAAGTGGCCGGCTTGGGCAGGATAGCTGCCAGCCTGGCCACCCAAGAGCAGGTGTGCAAGAGAATCAAGGGGGTCCACTGAGACCCCCGACCCTGAGCCCTGAGCTTACAATGGCCATCCTGGGTCAGACCAAAGGTCCATCTAGCCCAGTAGCCTGTCTGCCAACAGCAGCCAACCCTAGGGACCCTGGAGGGGATGGACCGAAGACAGTGACCAAGCCATTTGTCTCATGCCATCCCTCTCCAGCCTTCCACAAACCTTGGGCAGGGACACCACTCCTACCCCCTGGCTAATAGCACTCCATGGACCCAACCTCCATGACTTGATCTCACTTCCCTTTAAACTCTGTTCCAGTTCTAGCCTTCACAGCCTCCTGCAGCAAGGAGTTCCACAGGTTGACTCTTTGCTTTGTGAAGAAGAACTTTCTGTTACTAGTTTGAAGCCTGCTACCCATTCCTTTACTTTGGTGTCCTCTAGTCCTTCTTTATGGGAACTAATGAAGAACTTTTCTGTATGCACCGTCTCTACCAACTCCTGCTTTTAGAGACCTCTATCCTGCCCCCCCTCCGTCTCCTCTTTTCTAAGCTGAAAAGTCCCAGTCTCTTTAGCCTCTCTTCATATGGGACCTGTTCCCAACCCCTGATCATTTTAGTTGCCCTCCCCTCTCCCAGCCTTTCTCTTCCCCTCTCCCACCTCCTTTTCCCAGTCTCCCCCAGTTTTGTTCAATAAAGACAGATTCCATTTTGGAAGACACGTTATCTTTATTTTGTACATCAAGAAGAGGGGCTAGGGAAGGGTAAGTGGAAGGAGGTGAGGGAGGAATGGGGCACAAGCCCCCGATGGGGAGGACTGGGCTGGCTCTGCAGGCTTCTGGGGGTGGAAGCTCTCCTGCAGCCCCCCAATTGCCCCCTCTCCCCAGTTGGCAGCCTGCGGCAAGTGCAGCCGGGCTGATGGCCGAGTGCTGTGATGTGCCCAGTGTGGGCACTCAGGGCACTCCAAGCCAGGACTGCTTTGCAAGCGGGGCACCCCTGAGAACTGTCTGTCCAGGGTGGGGGTCTGGACCCTTTAAGCACAGCCCTCGGCTAGCCTGAGACAGCATCTCCACGCTCTAAGTCCTCCTCTGATGCCCTGCCGGTGCTGCTTCCAGCCATCCTTAAGCCCTGTTCAGGGTCCACTTAATGTGGACGCGCTAGTTCGAATTAGCAAAACGCTAATTCGAACTAGTTTTTAGTTCTAGATGCGTTAGTTCGAATTAACTAATTTGAACTAAGTTAGTTCGAATTAGCGCTGTAGTGTAGACATACCCAGACTGTCCAGCAGTATACCGGACACCTGGCCACCCTACCCTCAGGCACAGCCAAGCAAGGCTGGGGACACTCTAGCCCCCAGCACCGAAACCAGTGCATCTTCTCTATCCTCCCAGTGGGTACAGCGCCAAGAGGCTTCCTGCAGTAGCAGGAGCATGATGCGGAGCGTTCCATCACACAGGCCCTCAGCAAAGGCCTCCAAAGGCCCAGCACCCAGAGACTCTGCTCCCTGCAACCATTTGGAGCTCATTTGGTTGGGCAGCTGAGCAGTTTCCTTCTCTCCTGGCCCCACAGGATCCGAGCACAGAAGTGGGCCGAAAGGGGAGCAAGGGAGCCTTTCCTCTCCCATGAAGGATAACAAGGCAAGCTGCAATCACTGGGGGAAGGCAAATTTTGGGGGGGGGGAGGCACAGGCTTGTGGTTCAGACTCTGCAGTCGGTTTTGGAAGGCCTCGGTTCATTTCTGCTGGCTGCCCTTAGTCTCTGTCCCAAGTTGCTCTTGAAGCAGGAGTTGCTGGACCTGGGTTCCCTCTAGTTGTCTCCTGAGTATTCCCAGACCCCCCACTATTGCCTGCTGGGTTGCTCTGCTGGGATTCCCACCAAGTGCCAGGGATTTTCCCCAGACACAGCTGGGCAGAAGAGCTAAACAAAGTGAAACAAAACAAAATCAGGGGAGCCTAACAAATAGAAATAACGGCAGAAACACACTTGCCGCTTTTCTCCTTGTAATTTTCCCACCCCAGACAGCTGTAATGTGGAAAGTATTGAAATTTAAATCACACTTCGGCCTAACCTCAGCTGACAGGCTGCCGACGCAATAATCTCAGGCTGGCTATCTTCTCCCAGGGAGAACGACAAACCAACTAAGGGAAAGTGATAAATTTTCAATTTTATTTTAAAATATACCAGATGGGAGATTTTATTGGAGTCATAAATATGTCAAGAGCAATGCTGGTGTATGATTGGAGATTGCCCCCACCAAGGGACCGGCGCTCCCTGTTTAGAAATTCCATCGGATTCTTAATAAGAGACTCCAGTTAGACTGCAGTAAAATAGGTGCTATATTAAACCAATTGAATTCCTATTTGCCAGACATCTTTTTTCTCTAAGCTTCCCAGATGCTGCCAGGGGGTGGTGGGGAGCAGGGAGCAGTGTTGTTTTGGCCAGGAAGATGGGCCTAGATGCATCAAGGCTCTGTTTGTACATGGGCAGAGCAGGCAAGCGAGTGGAAACAGAGCCATGTGGAAACAAGCAGGCTCAGAAAGGAGCAGATGAGGTAGGTAGGAGGGTTCATGGGGGCATTTCCCCCTCCCCCGTTAGCCACACTGGGAGGGACTGCGGTGAGCGCGATTACAACCCCATTGTTCCCCACTTGGGCTCCCACCAGAGGGATGTAAAATCCGGTTTAATTGTTTAACGAGTTAAACATCCATGGTTACCCAGTTAACTGATTAAAGGGGGCATAGGTTGGGGGGGCCACTCCAGCCCCCGTGGGCCAGGCTGGAATGGCCCTCCCACGCTGGCAGGGGCTGGTAGCCTGGCCAGAGCAGCACCTACCTCAGAGCGTCCAGGCTCCAGTTGCTTGCAGGGCACCCAGGCCCACCACGAGGCTGAGCAGCCTCCTGCCCACAGCAGATGGGGATCTGCTCCAGCCTCCACCGATTAACGGTTAACCGGAACCAGTGAGCATCACCCATTATGGTTAACCTTTCACATCCCAATCCCGCCATGACAGGAATGCTCTGAAATAGGTTTGATGGGGCTGATTCAGCTCCACACCCATGAGAGTAACTTGAGTGGCTACCCTGACTTCCACAGCCCCTGTCGCTTATTCTGACTGCACCTTCAACAACCCCACCCCCAGCTCTCTCCCTGAGCCTGCACCCTCTCCCCACCCACTTTTCTGGCCCCAAACTCCCACATCCCCTTCAGCCCACAAACTCCCTACCAGAGCCTGCACCCTCACCTTTCTTGCACCCACATTTTCTCCCACTACCCAATCCCTCACCTGGACCTGCATCCAAACTCCCTCCCAGAACCTGCACCCTGCACTGCAACCCAGGATCTGCTCCCCTTCCTCATCCAACCCCCCTCCCAAAGCCTGCACCCCTCATCCCTACCTGCACCCCTACCTCCTGCGCCTACCCAAAGCCTGCACCCAGCACCCAGAATCCATCCCAGAGCCTGCCCCCCTCACCTCCTCTTGCACCCAAACTCCCTCACAGAATCCGCACCCCCCTGCATCCAACCTCCTTCCCAGAGCCTGCACTCCTCCACCAGCCAGCCTGCCTTCCAGAGCCTTAGGCAATGTGCGAAGAGGGCGTTTGAGTGGCACAGGGCGCGGGCTGGGGACATTCTGATTTCATTCTCCCCGTTTACCAGGAATTGCCCAACCTTCTCACAGAAGAAAGACTCCAATCTACCCCTGCTGATTTCCTGAGGCCCTCAATTCATCTCATCGAACCGCTGATGCTCTGAAGTTGGTACGTGTGCAAGTAAAGAGGAACAACAATATGTTACGTTTATGGTCTCTTTGGTATAAATGCTTTACAGATTTAATCATATGGTTACAGAACTGCATACAAGAGTTACAGAATTAATACCAGATCTAATATATAATGTATTTAGAGACTGGTATTCTACCGGTAAAGCCAATCCACAACACAATTACAGAGCAGCAGAGGGGAAAGCAATCAAGATGCATAAGCAAAAGCTTGCTTTTCAGAGCCAGCTGTCCCGGGGCCACTTAAGCAGTATCTACACGGCGCACTAACCCTAGACTCCTACCCAGAGGTGAGCCCAAGTCCTTCTATCCAGCCTAACACAGATCAGTCTGACTCAGATTAGCAATCTCTCAGGACCTGGGGCCTGGGACCCTGCAAGGAAGGGAAGGGAACTCAGAACCTGAGTCTCCCTGTGACCTGGATCCTCACTCTGCTATTTCGCAGTGTGGACACAGCTCAAGCTGCAACCCCAGCAAGAAAGTCTCTGTAGCGCACCATAGATCCATGAGAATCGCTGTGGGACCCAGGCCCAACAGTTGTCAACTAAGGTTTACAGGGCAGTGTGGACGCTCACATGCAGGCTTAGAAACACTTAGTCCCCAAGGCAGGGTGCCACAAATCAGGGCTTTTGTGTGTGGTGCAGACATATCCTAAGGCTCCGCTTCTTCCTCTGCAACCAGGCCAGTTCAGCCATCTCCACACCAGACTGCTCATTTGCTGTGGCAGGCTCTTTACAGAAATCTCCCACCACCAAACCCCGTCAAAGCTATAATCAACCGTCATCCTCTTCTCCGCAGATTCCAATCCTGGACGAGCGATCCATTGGTCATGAAGCAGCAGATGTACGGAGACAGGCTGAGGCTTTTAACAGCTTTCTAATCGGAAGGCGCAGATTGAAACAGACGACTCCAACCCATCAGTCTTGAGCCTCAGAAACTTGAGCTAATGTGCTGCATGCTGAGGTAGGGATTGTGGTGCTCTCGCTACCTTCTGCGCGGTTTCTGATGGGAATGTGTGCGATTTGTCGCTGCTTAGGTGCAGGGTTGAGGGAACCTGGAGCCACTGGGGGTCTTACAAAAGAAAGCTGGGAAAGAACTCAGAAGGCGATGAAATGTGTTGGGTGAAATACAATCTGGTCTACCTGTGTCTAGCCTCCCTCTCCCATGAGAACTCCCAGAGGAGGGAGGAGTGGGGGTGCTCCACGCTTACCTGAATCCCACTGTATCCCACATGCCCTCGATCAGCCTCAGAACTGAATACAGCCAGGCGACAGCACTGGCCGTGCAGATGAAAGGTGGGTGCTGGTGCTAGTTGGGTTTATCGTGGTGGCTCAGTAGGACGCTGGAAGGGGATGCAATTCCCTTTGAGGGGCCCCAGAGGTTTCAGCAGGGCAGCGTCTTGTCCTTACCAGGGAGCCTTGGCTGTGGAGCCCACTAGCATCTGCACATAGAAACGATGTGAGCCCACAAGGTGCTAACACCACCCCACACTTGGTTTCCTTGTCATTGACCTCAGGCTGTGCAGATCCCTGGCTGTCCCAGCGTCTGGATGGAACAGGCATGGGTGAAAGCCGCCCAGCTCTGTGTTTGCCATTGTGAAGAGCTCACAGACTATCCCTCCTCCCCACCGGGCACAAAGGCCCAGCTAGAAAGGCAGAGAAGATGTGGAAGGGGCGACCAGCGAGAGCGAGATGGGACGGTCCCTGGAAGGAGGGGGTTGGGATTTGTAAGGCAGTGGGTGCCTGGCAGGCTGGGCACTCACTGGGAGCAGCAGCTCTCTTGCAGCTTGGTGAACTGCTGCCTCCCACTGCTGGCAGAGACGCGCCTGGGTCCCAGAGGGAAGCTCGCTGGGGGGTGGCACAGAGAGGTAGGGGGGCTGGCTCAGGCCTGAGGGCTAAGTTGGCCCTGGGTTTGTCTCGCTCTAAGAGGCACCACGTGGCAGAGCAGGTGCTGCCTTAGGCTGGCGGCGGAGAGCGCGTGGGGGGGCTGGGGGCACGTCAGGAGAGGAGAAAGGAATCACATTCCCAAGGCAGCAGAAAAGGGGCTTTGAAACAGGGGCTGCAGCTCCTGCTCCCAGGCCCACAGATGGGAGGCAAGAGGACCCGGCAATTCAAAGGGGCCCAGGACTCCTGGCCACTGCCACCAGAGCCGTCCCACCCATAAGACGAATCAGGGCAGCTGCCCCAAGCCCTGCGCTTGTGGGGTCCTGCAGTGGCCCCCCAGCTCTCCTATGGGCGGGGGAGTGCGGCATTACAGGGTCTGGCGCAGCGGCAGCAGGGCTCGTCTCCTCCCACACATGCACTCCCCATGTGGGAAGCAGGAGTGGGGCAGCCTGGCAGCCCTGCTTTCTCAGCAGAGGCAGGAAGCAGAGCGCCCTGCCCCAGGGCACCCCGCCTCCTGCAGAGAAGCGAGGTGCAGCGGGCAGGAGGGCAGCTGGGTGGAGAAGGCTGCTGGACTGCTCCAGCTCCCGCCACCTGCGTGGTGAGTGGGCGGGTGGCGGGGGGCGGAGATGACCCCTGCTGCTGCTGCACAAGGCTCTGTAATCCCCGGGACACTTTGCTCGGGGCAGGGGGCAGAGAGTGGGGGCAGAGTAGAGGCAGGGCTTGAGGGCGGGGCTGTGACAGGGGGTGCCCAGGCCTTGCACCCCTCTCGAGACAGCCCTGGCTGCTGTAGTTACCGTGGCTACGGCAGCAGCCAGAGGCCCAGGCACCTTTAATCACCACCAGCGCCCTGCGTGCCATGCTGCACTGCCCCAGGGGCCACGCCCCAAGGAGTCCGGGGGGCATGGACCAGAGGACTGGCTGCTGTGGCCCTGCCCTTTCTGCCTGAAGGCTCAGCCCTATCAGGAGCATGGAGCTGGGGCCCCCACCTTGCCCAGGGACCCAGGGAGTCTGTTGGCTCGCCTGCCTGCTCCCTATTTGCCTCCAGGCTGTGTCACTGATTTATGTGCGTTTCCACAGGAAAGCAGCATGGCTGGGGGGCAGAAAACCAGCCTGGGGTCAGGAGCTGTGACCACTGTGGAGACGCGGTTCGTTAATGGTGGAAGGTGCTTGGAGAGCCTCAGATGGAAGGTGCCACCCACCCGTAGCAGGGCAATAAGCCCGGGAGCTCTTGGGGCAGGGACTGACTCTTTGAGTGTGATTGCACAACCCCCAGTCCAGTGGGGCCCGGATTCCACCTGGGGTCTCCAGCACCGCTGTGACACCGCGCTAACAGCAAATGCTAGTGTCCCCTTGGGGTCCCCTCTCCCCGCGTGCCTGCAGCCTCCCTGGGCGGGTTATTCCGTCACAAATGCTCTGCTACCGCTCTGGAGCTTTCTGAGCCCAAACGGTGCCGGTGTCGGTCAGTGTCCACCCAGCAGAGGACTCACTGGGCCGTAATCTCCAGACCGTGCAATGTTGTCACCCACACTGCAGCAGCAGGACAAGCCCCTCTCAAGGGGCTCAGACTGCGGGGGAAGAGGGCTGGGCATCCCTGGGAGGCTGTTGGGTACTGGAAGGATTTTACGCTCCGATTTCAGGGTTGGTGCCAGCAGCTGGTTATCTTCTCTGCTGGAGAGATTGACACAAAGCGTCTCCCTTTCACTCTGCTCCTTTCCCCAGGTTCATAGCCACAGCCCGCGGGGCTGGGAGACAGCAGCAGGCAGCCCAGCCCTCTTCCCCTGCAGTCTGAGCTGTGTCAAGGGGATCCCACTGGGGTTTCTCCTTCCCCTCCCGTCACCCGCCCTGCCTCCCCCATATCGAGGCAGGCCAGGGAGGGGCGAGCACATATGCTGGGTCCTCGCCACAGCAGCAGCTGCCTTATAAATTATACGGCTAATGAAAACAACTTTATCACAGTGATGACAGAGTCATCTGCAGCATTTATGGGTTAATAAATTGTGTCTGCGAATGAATATCTGCTGACTCATTAACTAAGCCGTAAGTGAAAGTCATTCATCTTCCATGCAGCTCCATGAAAACCAGTGTCCTGCTCCTGCCTGGGGATTTGTTTTTACTTCCCTGCCTCGGAGAGAGATGAGGGGAAGGAGGGAATTATTTCCTTTCCTACCTTTCCTGGCATTAGTGAAGCCCTGGAGGTTATTTAAATGGTAGTGTCAAAGCAGGGTCTATGATCACACTATTTACTGCTGTAGGAGCCACATTTTGCAGGCAGATTGAAAAGTTTTTCTGACTCCAGGGAGAACAGCAGCAGTGACAGGTTTGGGAGCCACAGCTCAAGCTAGCTCAGGAGACAGGACAGAGGAAAGAGGCAGGGGGCATAGGAAAAGGGCACTTGTGTGTGGGGGGGGTAGCTTCTGACATCCTGCAAGGGAGTTAGTGGCAGCAAGTGCCCCTGCACTAAGGCTGTTAAATTGTGGTTAATTTACTAGTCGAGTAGTCGATGGAATTTCCATCGAGTACTCGACTAGTCGATAGGCACTTCCGCATTCCTGCTTTGAAATGTACAAGAGACCCCACTGGGCCCCCGCTGGGGCTCTTGTACA
Source organism: Pelodiscus sinensis (assembly GCF_049634645.1). Classification (NCBI taxonomy): domain Eukaryota; kingdom Metazoa; phylum Chordata; order Testudines; family Trionychidae; genus Pelodiscus; species Pelodiscus sinensis. The sequence continues at coordinate 33,194,149 of NC_134724.1, read as the reverse complement.
TTTCAAAGGAGGAATGCGGAGCTCTGTGTGGAGCTGGAGCCAGCGGGAAGTCCCGCCAGCTTTGAAATGCACAAGAGTCCCTGGCTGACCCGGGCTCCATGCTGCGCTGCCGAGTTGAAATGCAACGTGGTGCCGGGGTCAGCTGGGGACTGCCAGAGCTCCACACGCACCAGCACCGCTCAGCTGATGCCAGGCTCAGCTGTGCAGTGATACCCCTTGAAAGTACCCCTTCTTCCCCCCCCTTCTCTGCCTCCATCTGATAGAGGCAGCAAGTGGGGGGCGGGGGGATTGACTAGCCGACTAGTTGACTGACCATCGGATAAGCACATTTGCTAATCGGATAGTTGACCAGTCCTTCACATCCCTACTTAGCACCACCCAAGCCCTCAGAGCCCTGCGGAGCGGCACTCCAGCGGCACTTCAAAGGGGGCAGGGGCTCCGGCTGCCGCCACTGCTGTAGTAGCGGAGCTCTGGGCCCTTTGAATCTCTGGGCCCTGGAGCAACTGTCAACTGCCCCCGCCCCCCTCACCCCAGCCCGCTGGCCTGAGGCCAGGCCATCACTTCTCACATGGCCTCCCTGGGATGCCCTGCGCCTATTGGTGCTAGTGCTGCCGGGCCGTGATAGCGCTTGGCGGGGCCTGCGGAGGCAGCGGCGCCCCATGCTGGGAAGCGTTCTCTCGGCGCTGGTTAATTCTCTAATCCGGTTAAGAAAAGCTCCATTGAATCACTTTTCTTTTTTAAAAAAGATTTTTTAATTGGTTTATTCCACTTCAGCAGCCATTGTCCTGCAGCCTTAAAACAAAGCCGGGTCTTGCGCAGAGCACGTTTAGGCCTTCGGCAGTAGCAGCTTTTAGCCCTTCGTGAGCAGCTTGGCAGAGCTGCCCTGGCAACTGCTCCCCGCCCTCCCCTTGCCCACAGGAGCCATAGGGTACATGGGAGAAGCGGGGACCCGAGCTCCTCTGCACCCTCCCCTGCTCAGAGACACCCCCTCTGACGGTGGCATGTGCCTCCTGGACGCTGACCTAAGCACACATGGCAGGTCTGAGTCGTGCCATTGAAGACACTGCTGTACAGCACGCAGCACGGGACAGGAACCGGTACAGAACAGACAGGGGAGCCCACAGCCTCGTGGGCCCAGGAAAGGTAGGGAAGGGGGTCGGGCTTTGCACTCCTGGAAGGGGTAGGGCCTTGGAAAGAGCAAGGCTGGGGCAGCCAGCCCCCAGAGCTACCCAGATCGCAGCACGTCCCCCCCAGCCCCCAGAACCGCCTGGATCACAGCACGTCCCCCCCCAGCCCCCAGAGCTACCCAGATCACAGCACGTCCCCCCCCAGCCCCCAGAGCTACCCAGATCGCAGCACGTCCCCCCCAGCCCCCAGAGCTACCCAGATCGCAGCACGTCCCCCCCCAGCTCCCAGAGCTACCCAGATCACAGCACGTCCCCCCCCAGCCCCCAGAGCTACCCAGATCGCAGCACGTCCCCCCCAGCCCCCAGAGCTACCCAGATCGCAGCACGTCCCCCCAACCCCCAACACAGCCCAGATCACAGCATGTCCCCCCCCAGCCCTCAGCACCGCCCAGATCGCAGCATGTCCCCCCCCATCCCCAGCACTGCCCAGATCACAGCATTTCCCCCCAGTCCCCAGAACCGCCCGGATCGCAGCACGTCCCCCCCCTCCCAGCCCCCAGCACTGCCCAGATCGCAGCACGTCCCCCCCCAGCCCCCAGCACTGCCCAGATTGCAGCACGTCCCCCCCCAGCCCCAGCACTGCCCAGATCGCAGCACGTCCTCCCCTCCCAGCCCCCAGCACTGCCCAGATCGCAGCACGTCCCCCCCCAGCCCCAGCACTGCCCAGATCGCAGCACGTCCCCCCCCAGCCCCAGCACTGCCCAGATCGCAGCACGTCCCCCCCAAGCCCCCAGCACTGCCCAGATCGCAGCACGTCCCCCCCCAGCCCCAGCACTGCCCAGATCGCAGCACGTCCCCCCTCCCAGCCCCCAGCACTGCCCAGATTGCAGCACGTCCCCCCCCATCCCCAGCACTGCCCAGATCACAGCATTTCCCCCCAGCCCCCAGAACCACCCGGATCGCAGCACGTCCCCCCCTCCCAGCCCCCAGCACTGCCCAGATCACAGCACGTCCCCCCTCCCAGCCCCCAGCACTGCCCAGATCACAGCACGTCCCCCCTCCCAGCCCCCAGCACTGCCCAGATCACAGCACGTCCCCCCCCCCCCAGCCCCCAGCCCTGCCCAGATCACAGCATTTCCCCCCAGTCCTCAGCGCTACCCAGATCTCAGCATGTCTCCCACCCCCAGCCCCATCTGGATAGCAGCCCCCCCACCCAGTCCTCAACACTGCTCGGATCCCAGCACACACCACCCCTTCCCCCCCAGCCCTCAGTGCAAAACCAGTAATTTCAAAACCAAAAGTTCTTCCCCATCCCAATCTGACATCCATGGCTCTTTGGGAAGCATGTGTATTTCCATGGATCTAATCCTTTTCGGGTGATTATTAATGTGCATGAAGGCATGGAACTGCTAGCAACAGCTAGACCTCACAGAGGAGCTCAGAGATCAGGATGGTAAATGTCATACTGCCAGGAGCGGCTCAAAACCATGAGTGCCAGGCTCAGAGCAGACTGTGAAGATGCTGGAGGAAAACACCAGACTGGTTTGGTATGTTCTGTAATTAGATTTCACCAACCCAGTAACAAATGCAAACTCCTAAAGCACCATAGCAGTCTTGCCCCCCTCCAGCATCCCAGTCTATCTTCCCACCCAGGAAAGTTGGTCTTTGTGGTCCACTTTGTTCAGTGGTCACCAGCCTTTTTATGCCCAAGATCACTTTTTCGATTTAAGGGCAACACAGGATCGGCCCCGTCCCTTCCACTAGGCCCCGCCCATTCCACTTGCCCCTAGTTTGGTCACTCACTGTCCCTCACCTTCACTCACTTTCACTGGGCTAGGGTTCAGGAGAAGGGGCAGGCTCTGGGTTGGGGCCAAGGGTGCTGGAAGGCATGAGGGGTGCAAGCTCTGGGAGGGAGTTTGGGTGCAGAACAGGGCTCCAGGCAGGGACAGAGAATTGGGACCCAAAGAAGTGCGCAGCGATGTGCCAGCAGTTGGATGTTTCTGGGAGTGGCATGGAGCCATGGCTTATCTGAGCCTGCTGGACCGCTGGACTTTTAGTGGCCTGGAGAGTGCGACTGACTGAATTGATTGTGATCGGCATGCTGGTGACACCTGTGATAGATGACTACTTTCACTGAAAATCAGATCGATGTTCAGGTTACTTCCTGTCCCAAAGAAACACTCACTTACCCAGGTCAACTGTACTCCAGATCTCAAACCAAAGAGAACACTTGTGGCCAATTTTGTAATTAACTAACGATTTATTAATCAGGAAAAAGACACATGAGAGTTATTCACACAGTTAAAGCAGGAAAAGATATACTCACAGCTGAGATCCAGGCTGATGAAAATAGCTGCTCTAAGTCCCTTAGGGCTAACCCAAAGAGCTTGCGGTCCCTTGCTCACACTCAGAAATCCTTGTCCCTCGGAGTTTGAGAAGGGCAGGGATACACATTTCTCCTGATCAGGCATTTTTATTTTCTTCCCCCACATTCAAGCTGGGATGGGACAAGGGCTTGGGCATGTCCCTTCTTCAGGAGCATGGGGGAAGCAATTGACCAAGTCTTTTGTCCAGAGTGGTGTGTCTTATGTCCGCGTAGACCTTTAGGTGGGGAGGAGATAATGCCTCTTGTGATGAACTAGCAGCCGACACTTGGGAATGCTTCTCCCCTGGCTGGGGCGGATGTGCAGTCTTAGCAAAAGTTTTGTACTTACTGACCAAACATTTAAACATAACCTAAAAAGAGGGGAGTCATGTACAATAAGCAAGATTAAGACGTGCAGCATCCCACAGCCATGTATTTTCCAGTGTGCTGTGTGGCCTGGGAAGCAGTGCGTGAATGCCTAGGCAGAAAGGAAGTAGGTACCTCAGAAGCATCCATCCGATCTTCCAAGGCACCGCCATCCTGACATGCAGGATCCCAGTTGCCCGCTCCATAACGTAGATGGATATTTGTTAGACGGCTTTGCTCTATTTAGCATTTGTTAAGAATTCCTTGTATGGATGGTAGATGACAAAATTGTTATATGAAATTGTAATATGATAGGCCTGCATTAATCTGGAGTAATTCCACTGACGTTAGAATTTACATAAGAGTTCATAAAATCATAGAATCCTAGAACAGGAAGGGACCTCAAAAGGTCATCAAGTCCAGTCCCCTGCACTCATGGCAGGGCCCAGTGCTGTCTAGATCATCCTTGACAGATGTCTATCTAACCCGCTCTTAAATATCTCCAGTGATGGAGATTCCACAACCTCCCTAGGCGATTTATTGCAGTGTTTAATCACTCTGACGACTAGGAAGTTTTTCCTAATGTCCAACCTAAACCTCCCTTGCTGCAGTTTAAGCCCATTGCTTCTTGTTCTATCCTGAGAGGCCAAGGAGAACAATTTTTCTCCCTCCTCCTTATAACACCCTTTTAGATACTTGAAAACCACTATCATGTCCCCTCTCAGTCTTCTCTTTTCTAAACTAAACAAACCCAGCTCTTTCAGTCTTCCCACATAGCTCATGTTTTCTAGATCCTTAATCATTTTTGTTGCTCTTCTCTGTGTTAATGAATCCAAATTTTACCCTAAGTCCTCAGATCACTAGGGATTGCATGAGACACAGCGACTGGGTTTTCTTAAAGTGTTCTGAAAGAAAATAACTAAAGGATAAAGAGCAGCAATATGAAACAATGATGGTACTGTTTTTGCAAAAGCTTTCTACAGGGAGTTTAATCAGACAGCTGGGAAGGCTATCCTATGTGTAGGGCTCTGTTCTGGAAGCTCACAGATGAAAAACAAAATGTAAATTCAACAAGTGAATATTCATAAGATAAAACTTCACAAGATTCTATATTTAGAACCCTATGCTCAAGACCATGCCTTCCCAACACAGATGTTTTAACTAGTCAACCTGCCTGTTACCCTCCCTGTGGTTCCAGTGATCTTCAAGAGGCTAGTGGGACCTTTTCCCAGTGAAAGAACATGGTGGATATTAGTGACTAGCATATGGTGAATATTCTTAAATGTGTGCATGTATTTATTAGCAATGAACAATTAATCAGCAGACCACACACCAAGCATGCTTAACTACTCCCAGGGAAACAGTCTGACATCTCCCAATGGCCAGCCTGAGTCCTGTCATCTGGGGCTCCAGCTTCTACACAGTCTGGTCATGCAGGGGTTAAAAAGTTTTCTCTCTGTCAGACTGTTGGGGTTAATGTCCAACAAAGCTTGCCTTTTAGCCCTTATTATATAGTTACAATGAGGTTCTCTCTTGTCTACGAGTTAACCAATTATTTTGCCTTAAGCATGACTAGACAATAAATCTAACCATTCATAACTCCAATGGGCTAAAACGATTTCTCTAGCAACAGCAAAACCTCATAATTTCTATTTATCAGCAAAAACTACCTCAAAACAAAACAAAAAACAAACAAACAAATGAAAAATCTTACTCAGGCATCCAGTAAGAAACTGGCAGAAACTCAGGATTAGCATGTCCCTCCTCCCTTCCATTCCCATGAATCTATGATTTCACTGTGTCTGTTAGTAATGCCGTGGCTGTGGCTGATACTTCACTATCTAAGCCAAGGCCAAATTCTCCTGATTCTATAGTTTTTGTTTCCACCTTATGGTGGCTAAACATGCAAGATGGCTGCCGGGTTATGTTAAGAAGCCTGTGGGACATGTCAAGTCCAGGGCTCCCCTTACAATCCAGACTGATGTTAGCTAGGAACCCTCTTACTACTGAAATTTAGGGAAGTGTCTTTTGAGCGAGTTCTAGCAGCTGATGGGAATCCTTCCTCCATGGACAGAAACAGAATCAACTCAAAGTATATTTTGGTTGCCCAAATTACCAGCTTTTTGCTACCCACAGCACCCTAATAAACCAATAAAACAAGTTCTCCATCTTTCTCTGTTCCATTTTCTCCTTTGTGAAGCAGGGTGGGAGATGTGCCTTTTTGGCCACAGTCTCCTCCTGAAGGCTTCCTGTTCTTTGGGGCTACACCCACTGAAATGTGGCACCCAACATGGTCACATATCTAGCTTCTGTTTTAAGGCACTAAGGCAGAGTATCCCCTTGTAGCAAATGTCCATCAGAGTGGACATCTTCCTTTCAGGCAGCTGGAAGCTGCATTTGGTATGGCTGGGAGGTGGGTGGAGGCTGAAACAGTACAGAAGTGATTCTCCAAGGAAGTAGAGTGGAGAGAAGAGGTGGATTTTGGAAAGTACTGGCTCAGAAAAGGATTTAGGACCATGGTGGTCCCAGTGTGACTCCATGGCTAAGAAAGCAAATGTCTACTCAGGAGAAAAGGAAGTGGAGGTAGGGAAGTATTGTCGCCATTGCATATGGCACAAGTGAGACAGTCGCTGAAATGCTGCATGCAGTGATGGTGTCCACACTTCAGAAAGAATGTAATGAAAGTGGAAGGGATTCTGAACAGGACTGTAAGACTATTGTGAGGTCTGCAAAACCTGCTTTACTGAAAGAGTCTTCAAAAGCTCCATCTATTTTGTTTGAACAAAAGAAAGAGGCAACTTGATCACGGCCTTTATGTACCTACACTGGGTCTGGGTGAGGGTTTCTGATAAAAGAAAGCCCTTAAATCTAACAGCCAAAAGCGAAACAAGATCCAGTAGCAGAAAACTGAAGTTAGACAAATTCAGAAAAGAAATAAAGCTCATTTTTTTTAACAGTAAGGATAATTAACTATTGGAACAGCTTATTGAGGAGTGAGATGGATTTTCCATCATTGGGAGTCTTTAAATCAAGATTGAATGTCTTCCTAAAATACGCTGTGAAGCTTAAACAGAAGTTAATAGCTTGCTGCAGGAATAATTCAGGGTGGGGTTCTGGCCTGTCTTTTGCAGGTCAGACTGAATGATCCTTCTGGCCATAAAGTCTATGAATCTATAAGAGTTTACTGTAGGCAGTGGATTGGCCTTGTGCTGGGGTCTGCCCTAGACCTTGGGGGAAACATAACAAAAGCACTTCTGCAGTTTAATATCACATGAAAACTGCAAAAAATACCTTACTGGAAAAAAAGAAAAAATCATTGGGATGATTGAGATATGAGCTAAACAGATCAACCGGAGATCAGCAAATTGTAATTTGTTGCCAAAAACATGTAAACCCCACACTGAAGGCAATGATAAATGTGCTACGGTATTTGCTACAGGACCCAGCTCAGAATGCCATTGTTCAGACTCTGTTCAGATACATGGCAAGAGGCAGTCCCCGGCCCAAAGAGCACACACCCTAAGAGGCCGGGAGAAAAGATTGTTGTCCCCTTGTGACACACAGAGAAATGAGGTGCAGAAAGACAGGCCCAAGGTCGCACAAGAATTCCATTCTCTACAAAACAGGTCCTCATGCTTAGAACCATGGTGGAGCCACATTTCTATCCACAGATGTGGATATCCACTGGTATAATATCAGTGTCTGGTGAACTGCAGGCTCCCAGGAAGTGCTGCAGCCAAAGATGAAGAACATGGAGATGCCGCTTCTAGGAGTCAGCACCTCACACCAGCAGATCCGCCTAGCCCCACCCTCTGTGGGGTATACAACCCCAGCCAGGAGGAGCCAGGAGGAGCTGCCAGTGTGGAGCACTAGCTTCTGGGAGCAACAGCCCCCCAGTCTTCTGCTTTAGCTGCTGCCATTCCTGAAGTACAGCCCTGCGGTTCAGTGGATACTGATTTATATCCATGGATATCCGCATCTCCTGACAGCAACGTGTATCTGTACAGGGCTGTAGCCCCGCATCATCTTAGTGTTCCCCCAGTGCATTGAGTGATGTGACCAATAGGGAGACAGATGGGAATGAAGCGATCACCTGAGGCTCAGCGCAATGCTTTAAGCACTAGGCCATCCATCCTTCTTCCTGCTTTGCATTGCGGTGGGGGTGGGGAGGAAGGTGGGGAAATATTTAGCCCTGCATAAGGCAAAGCATTAAAGGCTTTGCCATTACAAAAGGCTAGAATTCAGAAAAGTTCAAATTAAAAGCAAATTGTATCATTTAAAAACCCAGCTGAGGTAGCAATTGTGAAAGGTTGCTGTAAATTAACCAAAGTGTTATTTTTAAAAGGAGGAACTGATTGTTAGGATATAGGGCATAGAAATCTCAGGAGTCATCGAGTCCAGCCCCCTGTCCAAAGCAGGACCAACCCAACTAAATCAACCCAGCCAGGGCTTTGTCAAGCCGGGACTTAAAAACCTTTAGGGATGGCGATTCCACCCCCTCCCTAGGGAACCCATCTCAGTGCTTCCCCACCTTCCGAGGGAAATAGTTTTTCCTAATATTCAACCTAGACCTCCCCCACTGCAACTTGAGACCATTGCTCCTCATTCTATTATATGTCACTACTGAGAACAGCCTCTCTCCATCCTCTTTGGAACCTCCCTTCTGGAAGTTGAAGGCTGCTATCAAATCCCCCCTCACGCCTCTCTTCTGTACACTAAATGAACCCAAACCCCTCAGCCTCTCCTTGTAAGTCATGTGCTCCAGCCCCCTAATGATTTTTGTTGCCCTCCACTGGACTCTCTCCAGTGTGGCCACATCCTTTCTGTAGTGGGAGCCCAGAACTGGACACAATACTCTAGATGTGACCTCACCAGAGCCAAATAAAGGAGAATAATCACTCCTCTAGATCTGCTGTCAGTGCTCCCACTAATGCATCCTAATACACTTGCTGAGGGTGCAATCCATCCCCTCATCCAGGTCATTAATAAAGATGTTTAACAAAACTGGACCCAGAACCGATCCTTGGGGTGTTCCACTTGAAACCAGACGCCAACCAGACATCGAGCCTTTTGATAACTACCCACTAAAATTGATAATCTAGCCAGCTTTCTATCCACCTTATAGTCCAATTATCTAATCTCTTCTTCCTTAACTTGCTGGCAAGAATGCTGTGAGAGACTATCACTGACTTTCCCATGTCCACAGAGCCAATTACCTCATCATAGAAGGCAACCAGGTTGGCCACGCATGACTTGCCCTTGGTGAATCCATGTTGACTGTTCCTGATCACCTTCCTCTCTTCCAAGTGCTTCGAAGTGGATTCTTTGAGGATCCCCTCCATGATTTTTCTGGGGACTGAATGAAGCTGAGAGGTCTACAGTTCTCTGGATTGTCCTTCTTTCCTTTTTTAAAGATGGGCACTACATTTGCCTTTTTCCAGTTGACCTCCCCCAATCTCCACAAGTTTTCAAAGATAATGGGCAATGGCTCTGCAATCACATCAGCCAACTCCCTCAGTACCCTCAGATGCATTAGATCTGGACCCATGGATTTGTGTATGTCCAGCTTTTCTAAATAATTCTTAACCTGTTCTTTCTCCACCAATGGCTGCCTGCCTCCTTTCCATACTGTGTTGCCTAGTGCAAGCAGTCTGGGAGCTGACCTTGTCTGTGAAGACAGGCAAAAAAAGCATTGAGTCCTTCAGCTTTTCCCACATCATCTGTCCCTAAGTTACCTCCCCCATTCAATAAGAGTTCCACATCTTCCCTGACCACCCTCTTATTGCTAAGATGCCTGTGGAAACCCTTCTTTTACCCTTCACATGCCTTGCTAACTGCAATTCCAACTGTGCTTTTGCCTTCCTGATTATACCTCTGCATGCTTGAGCAATATATTTATACTCCTCCCTGGTCATCTGTCCAAGTTTCCACTTCTTGTAAACTTCCTTTTTGTGTTTGAGCTTGCCAAGGACTTCACTACTAACCAAGCTGGTCACCTACCACCTTTGCTTTTCTTACTGCACTTCAATAAGGTTTCTTTAAAATACTGCCAGCTCTCCTGGATTCCTTTCCCCTTCACCTTAGCATCCCAGGGGATCCTGCCCATCAGTTCCCTAAGGGTATGGCTACACTAGCTAGGTAGCTCAAACTACCTGCCCGCTGCTACACGCGGCATGGGCTAGGTAGTTCGAATTAATACTCTTAATTCGAACTACCTAGCCCGTGCCGCATGTGGCCGTAGGCAGGTAGTTCGAGCTACAGGGCATTTAAAAATGGCGGCACCCGGGAACATGCAATTGACTACATTAGCCACCCTAGTTCGAACTAGGGTGGCTAGTGTAGCCATACCCTGAGGGAGTCCAAGTCTGCTTTTCTGAAGTCAAGGGCATGTATTTTGCTGTTCTCTTTTCTTTCTTTGGTCAAGATCCTGCAATCGACCATCTCATGATCACTGCTGCCCAGGTGCCACCCTCACCTACTTCCCCAACTAATTCCTCCCTGTTTGTGAGCAGCAGGTCAAGCTGATATTCAGGCCTGCCTTTAAAGGCCTCTGAAGGCTTGTCCTTTAGGAATTTAGGTGTATTATTATTGGTTAGTTAATTACAGGGGTATTAAAAACAAAGAATCAAAATCACAGTCTGCATGCATATGGGCCTTCTCTCACTGTGACAGTCTGAGGCCTCAGTCTTTGGCTATGGCTTTTGGCAGCCATAAGCGGGGAAGCCTACGGTTACACCCCACACTCTAAACTAATCACAATGAAATAAGAAAATGTGGGGCTGCTAGAAAGACGATCCAATTTATCTCCTCCACATAATGCGAAGAGCCTGGAAGATATAAAGAAATCTTAGGCTGATAGCTTTCTTTCTGGTTAGAACCCACTCATCAATAGTTAGGGTTGTGAAATCCTCGTTTTTAAATTGTTTTAACATTAGGGTCCCCATTTATCTGTATGATTTCTGGGTGTTGTATTGTTTCTATCTATTGTATAATCAATTTTGCTAGGTGTAAATCAATGAAGGTGGCCAGGTATGATGGGTTAGATAATTTGGTTGCGGTATGTTAGGATTGCTTAGTTAAATTTCAGTAAAATGATTGGTTAAGGCACGGCTACTCAACATACGACCTACAGGCCAAAGGCAGCCTACAGCCCGTTTGTGGCCTGCGGTGTGGTTTGGGTTTACGTGGGGCTCAACATGGGTGGGATCCTTGGAACATGGCCTTTGCTGGGAACACGCTCCACAACAGCGAGGTGTCTTCCAGGTGGGGTGAGCATTGAAAGATACAAGTGGACGGGCTGGCTGAAACAAGCGGTTACAAGGTGTCGGCATTTCTAGCCCCCAGGAAGGAGATGCAAGGAGCCCCCAGGGAGCAGCGCCGGGGCATTGTGGGAAGTGATTTGTATTCATGCCCTTCAGTGTGATAGAAGCTATTTGTATATATTTGCACATATATTTGCATGTATATGCAATCACACTTAAGTTGTGGCCCTTGCCATATGTTGTGAATATCATTGTGGCCCCCAGGGCTTCCAAATTGAGTAGCTCTGGGTTAAAGTATAGCTGAGAATATTACTATATAAATTGGGGGCAAACAGGAAATAAGTTGCGGAAAAGGAAACTGGATTCATACTGGCTGGAAGCTCACCCCAATGAACATCGCATAGTTTACATCTCCCAACTTCAGGTATTGCTGTTCTCTGTTCACAGGAGAAGGGACAGGGAAGTGGAAGGAAGAAAGGATAAGCCCTCTAACGATGATTTTACAGCTAATGTGGAATTCCCCCAGTATCCAGTGTTGTCAATGGAGGGCCAATATTTTCCATCATCAAACTGGGTCCCTGTCATTTGGGAAGCATCAAATGACAAATGCGACACAAACAGTCCCATTCAGCGGAGAGAATGAAGCAGCAGCAAGTTATGTTTCAGGTTAATCAGTATTGAGCATCTTAGCTATTATAACTAGGGCTCTGCCAAAATCATGGTCCATTTTGGTCAATTTCATGGTCAGAGGATTTTTAAAATGGTAAATTTCATGATTTCAGACATTTAAATCTGAACAGTTGCAGTGCTGTAATTGTGATGACCCAAAAAGCAGTTGTGTAAGGGTTGCAAGGTCATTGCAAGGGGGTTGTGGCACTGCTATCCATACCATGCATCCTCACTTCTGTGCTGCTGTTGGCAGCCGCACTGCCTTCAGAGCTGGGCTCTCATCCAGCAGCCACTGCTCTCCAGCTGCCCAGCTCTGAAGGCAGAGCTACCACCAGCAGCAGCACAGAAGTAAGGATGCATGGTATGGATTTGCCACCCTTATTTCTGCGCTATTGCCAGCAGCAGCAATCTCCGGGTGCCCAGCACTGAAAGCAGCAGTACAGCAATAAGGGCGACATGGGTAGGGTAGTGCCACCCTTACTTCTGCTGCCTTCAGAGCTGGGCACCTGGCCAACATTATAACCATTGCTCTCCTGTTGCCCAACTCTCAAAGTGGCACAGAAGTAAGGGTGGCAATACTGTGACCCTTCTAAAATAGCCTCCCTGCAGCTCCTTTTTGGGTCAGGGTCCCCATTTGAGAAACACTGGCCACCCCCATGAAATCTTCACAGTATAGGATAAAAGCACCCAAAAGGCCAGGTTTTATAATCCGTGATGTGTTTTGCATGGCTGTGAATGTGGTAGAGTCCTAATTATAACTCATCTCGAAATGCTCCCAAGGGAGTCTGCATGTGGATTCCTCTGGGACAGGACAGAGCAGTGGCTGGAAAGACTGCAGGGCTGGGACTGGTTTGTAGAGCCAGTTTTTAACTGAACTGCAGGTTGCTGATCTGTGGCTGGTCTGGGTTGGTAGGAATTGAATGGGAAATCCTGCACAATTCTCATTGACTCCGAAGGAGCCAGGATTTCCCTGTAATTGTTCTTACTGCCTGCCAGCTCTGTAGTGGCCTCCATGAGATGAGTGCATGGGACCAATCCTACTCTTGGGCTGTGGGGTTTGTGTGGTGGACACGTATTCCTACTACGTATGGCAGTTTTAAGCTAAGGAACGAATGGATCTGGAAACAACTATTTTCTCAGTGAAGGGAGAGCCTGGAGGGACAGTCGGGACTGCCTGGAGGAGGCTGGCATTACCATGACTCATGTGTTGTCTCCAAAGACACATGTTGCCAGTCACCAGGCAACCAGACACCAGCACACAATTCACTTTTACTAAAGCTTGGGTTTTGTTCAGTCCTTGGCCCCCACCCTGCCTTTGTATTGTGACCACCTGTGCTCTGGTGTCATTTCTACAGAGCAAAAACCCTCCTATCTAGAGTCCTGTCGTTGTTCTGGCCTGTTAGTCACTGTCCAGTGAAACTTGACTAAATCGGAGCTTTCCTCCCATGCCCTTCAGCTCAATCAGGGAGGAGAATCCCAATCTCCCTGCCGCCTCAGCATCCTCCTCCCTCTCCCACTCAACCCTAATGCCGTTGTCTCTTCTATCTGCCACTTATCTCAGCTCTGCCCTATGGGACTTAATCTGGCCGTATGTTATTGTGAAACCAAAACCAGCCGCCATCCCGAAGTCCAGACCAATCAGCCTTCTTCTCTCTTCTAATTAAAGCAACTGTCCTGTCCTCTACCTTGCTCATTTCCAGCTGCCTAACCTTGACCCCATAGCCCTTATTTTATCCTGCACCACCTCCATTATGGAGGCTACCTGTGCATTGTCTCACACTGTGCTTACAGCAGAGTTGATTGAATTTGGCTAGGCAGACTGCAATGGCCCATGAACCATTTGTGATTGTTTTGCCTAGTGTTTTTGTACCAGAATACATTGTACTTGTGCATAACAATCCCATAGCAGAGAGGATCTTGAAGCTGAGACAGACACATTTATAAGCTAAAGAGAACAGGAAGCATACAGAGACCAAGTGATTCAATCAGAAGAGATGACACTGCACACATGCAAGAGTAACCTCCCGCTGTGAGGATTCACATGGAGAAAGCAAATATTGAAGGTGAGAAGGGACATCAGAGAAGGTGGAGAGGAAGTTGGAGAGTTTGGATGGACTGAGACCAGGGACAAGGTCACAGAATCTTGCCCTCAGTTATACCTATGCAACCAAACAGGAATTACAGGCCACCAAGGGTAAGACTTGCGCCTAGAAATCCAGCAAAGCAGAACTGACCTGGGTTTGGAGATGGATCAGCCAGTGGAGATGGTAGGTGATGTAAGGCTGTTTCCTGGAAGAAGGGAGAAGTCTCTAGAATTCAAATTAAGGGCATGTCTACACTTGCCATTTAAAGCATAAAATGCCCCCCCCCCTTTATTTTTTTGCACAAGAACTGTGGGAGCATCTACACTTGCCAATGATTTTTTATGGAGAATCTCAGAAGTTTTACCTTAAAAAGAAAACTGCCACCATTAGAGGCTGATAGCTCTTACTGGTGATGTGCAGGTGAAAGCAGATTCTTCCTGTTTGCAGAGTTTTTAGCCTTGGGGATATCTAACAGTCAGCAGCTCTGCTGCTCTGTCTTCTGGTAAACAGATGGCCACACCCTCTCCTCTCTCTCCTTCCCCTGTAAATCCCCAGGAACTCTGAAAATCCCCTTTCTGTTTTCTTAGCAAGTGCTCGCTTATTATCTAGCCAGGTGATTATGGCTGCTCCACTGAGAAAATGAGCCCCTGCTTGGAGCAATGCTGAGTTCCTGGAGCTGATCAATGTTTGAGGAGAAGAGGCTGGGCAGGGACCCAGCTTGTCCTGTGACCACTCCTCCTCTTCCCACAAGACCGGTCATCAGAATGGAGAGAGCTGGTCACCTCAGTGGTGGAAGTAAACACTCTGAAGCCTGTGGAAGTGAGTAGGTACACAAACCAGTACTTTTCTTTCACCAGTTCACTGTGACACTTGAAACTGACAGCATAAAACCTTTGCAAATGAAACCATAGCCTAAAGCAGTGGATCTCAAAGTGTGGTCCAAAGATCACTAGTAGTCCATGACTGTCTTGTAGGCAGGCCGTAGGCTTGGAACTCGCCCTCCCTACTGCCACTCCACTCTGGGGAGCCCACACTGGCACTCCAGCCCCGCACCGTCCCCACAAGATGGTTGACTGGTGGTCTTCAGAAAGATTTACGTGGAGTGGGGTGGGCCACAGGCCTAAAGTCCCCACAAAGGGAATTGCCATAGTCACGAAGAGAAAATATAAATGTTGGAGGTGATGCCAGCATGTCCAGTCACCACTGCAAAGCTCTGTGGCTGTGTGAGAGATGTCTATCCGTATTTCCACATCCCTCAAGTTGCTGCTTTTGCAAGCAGTAAAATCATTGCACAAATCCCAGAGAATAAACAGAGTGAGCACCCCATTAAATACAAAGGTATTTGAATGCAAGGAAGGGACATGCCCAGATTCAACTACCCATGTAGGAATTGGCCCATAGGTAAAATATATCAGCTACACTGACTGATGTTTTAAATGTAGATCTGAGATGCTTGGGAGTGAATTTTACAAAAGGATTTCCACACGGTAAGAAGGATGTGTGTCCTTTTGAAATGTGCTTAAGCAGCACATATTTTTGCCATGCACATTCTTTCTACAGTGGGGCAAGCACCCCAGGGAATTTAGCCAGGAATTTCTATGTTATTTATTGTATTTCCTGTTATCAGTAGAATGATTTTCCTATCTCCCCACACAGATAAAGATCTTCAGCTTACAGCTTCAGCTTGTTGATCTTGTCAATATTTCAGCCTTGCCTGGAAATTGGTCCCAGAGAGAGGAGCGTTGTTCTTTTTTTTGGTGCATTTCATAGAGGAGAAGATGATTTAAAACACTTATTTCTAATGCTGTGTCTTATTTTTTACACATCCGAGACTGCCACAGTTGTGAGCTCCCCCCCACACCCAACCCTCAGATGTTCTCCTTCCAGCAGCTTCTCAATAGAAGGTTTGGTTTGTTGTAAAGAATGAGCTTTGTCTCAGCTACTGTTCCTACACTGTTCAAAAGCATCATTCCTTGCTGTGTAAGCAGTAACAACCCATGGCATGGCACTTGGGACCTCTGGAGCTTAATGAATATGAGAGAGAGAGAGAGAGACTGTCAGGACTCCTGGGCTCTATCTCAGTTCTAGAAGTGGAGTGGGGTCTGGTGGGTTACACTAGAGGACAGATATATTTGGGCTCTATATAAGATCAGAATGGTCATATTGGGTCAGACCAATGGTCCTTCTAGCCCACTATCCTGTTTTCCAACAGTGGCCAATGCCAGGTGCTTCAGAAGGCATCAACGGAAGAGACAATCATCAAATGAGCCATCCCCTGTTGCCCATTCCCAGCTTCTGACAAACAGGAGCTAGGGACTCCATCTCTGCCCATCCTGGCTAGGAGCCATTGATGAATCTATCCCCCTTGAACATATTTTGTTCTTATTAGAACCCTGTTACAGTTTGAGCCTTTCCACCATCTCACAAGTTGACTGTGAAGAAATAATTTGTTTTAAAACAGCTGCCTATACATTTCATGTAATTCTTGTGTTATGTTAGTGAAGGAGTAAATTAACATTTCCTTATTCTATTTTTCCACACCATTCATGATTTTCTAGACCTGTGAGGAATCCCCACACTCCTTAGTCATTTTTTTTCCAAGTCCCAGTCTTGTTAATCTCTTCTCATACGGAAGATGTTCCTTACCCCTAATCATTTCTGTTGTCCTTTCTGTACCTTTTCCAGATCCAGTAGAACTTTTTTTAGCTACGGTGATGAAATCTGTACACAGTATTCAAAATGTGGACATACCATGACTTTAAATAGAGGCAATATAATATTTTCTGTCTTATTATCTATTCCTTTCCTAATGATACCTAATATTCTGTTAGTTTTTGGACTGCCACTGTAAGTTGAGCAGATGTTTTCAGGGAACTATTCCTGATTCCAAGATCTCTTTCTTGAACGGTAACAGCTATTTTAGATCCTATCATTTTTGTAAGCATAGTTGGGATTATATTTTTTCATGTGCCCTAATTTGCATTTCTCAACACTGAATTCCATCTGCCTCTGTGTTGCCCAGTTTCTTGCACAAGAAACCCCTGTCCACACTGCCTTCTTGCTCAAGAGCTCTTGCGCAAGAGGGCTTATTCCTTGTGGGGAGAGGAATAACTCTTGGGCAAGAAGCCCTCTGTTCCGACGCTTTACTGTAAATTTACTTGCACAAGAACACGCGTGCAGTGTAGACACGCTACAAGTTTTTGCGCAGGAACAGCTGCTCTTGCGCAAAAAGCCTGCAGTGTAGACGTAGCCTTAGGGTGCGTCTACACCAGGGGAATCCAAACTTTTTTCAAAGAGGGCCAGATTTGATGAAGTGAACATGCGTGAGGGCCGACCATTTTGCCTGATATTCTTTGAACCATTAAAATTAAATGCAAATTAACTATTTTATGCAAAGTTTATTGCAAACGGCATACTTTTCATTTCGTCACATGGATGACAAATTTAAACAGGTGTTAAATCACTCTGCCTTTCATATCTGAAGGCCAGATGAAAAAAAAATCCAGGAAGCTGAAATATATGTCAGGAACATTGTAAAGTACATTACATATTATTGGTAATAAAGGTTGTCTGTCAACTTTTAAGTTCAAAAAATATGAACAGGAACATAACACCAAGTATACATGTTGTGTCCAAATATATTTATAACTGATTTAGACCAACTGACATTAACTGAGATTTTACAATGTATTCATCTCAATACATATGGATTCGTTGGGGGCCTTAAAAGATAGATATTGCCAAATTACCTGTGGGGCCGTATTAAACCGGAACACGGGCCGCAATTGGCCCGCGGGCCGGACTTTGGACATGCCTGGTCTACACTGTACCCTTAGCTCAAAATAAGCTTCTCAGTTTGAGCTACGCAAATTGCAAAGCTTATTTCAAGTTACTTTAAAAATAAACCGCTATTCCAAAACGTACCTTAATCCTTGTGGAATGAGGTTTACAGGGACATTAGAATAGCACGCCCGTTATTCCAAAAGATACTTTGAAATAGCCGGTATGCTATCAAGATGCAGAATAGCTATTTCGGGATACCAGCAGTATCCTGAAACAGCGCTGCAGGGTAGATATCCCTTTACTTTTTGAGTTCCTGGGACTGGCTATTCCATTGCCTACAACAACCTGCCATAAATGATGCCCTTGGCTAAGGCTGTAGAGCAAACTCATTCTCTCTCTCTGTGTACGTGGTCTAAGTGCCACTGCATGAGACAGTGAACCACACTCAGTAGGTGCGTGGGTTACATCCTCACCCAGGCTTTAGCTGTGCTGGAACGCTATTCCAACCCAGTAGCTTCTCTGGGAGCCATAACAGCCTTCTGGTACATCCAGTACTATCACTTCCTGGAAGTTCATTTCAGCACTTCTGACTACCTCAGAGCTGATACTCCTCTCCAGTAGCTCCTCTCCTTGGACAGGGTGTTGGTGGAGAGATTGCCATCATGCTGCTCATCATAGGTGACTTGTGCACTGCTCTCTTGTGCCCCTGCCAAAATTCTGATTGCTAACTGGGATGCTTTCTCACACCCTCCTCTTCCTGTTCCTCTGGGTGGCCCTCCCTGCACCTCCCCCCTCACAGGCACCAGTTGCCTCTGCTCCTAATGGTTCTCTTTTATCACAGTCCAGATAGTAAAGAAGCTAAAGGGATAAAACCTGTGACTTTTCACCCTGCTGGCTGTTGGCACAGTATTTATTACACCTGAGCCAAGAAACCTTTTTTTTCCACTTTTTAGCCAGCTGGAAATATTAACACACCTACCACTTGCAGGCAAGACGACAACTTCACAAGAACATTTTGGCAGTGTTCAGGGTCACTAGCAATGCTGGAATTTTCCTGTAATACAGAAACATCTGTCCTTCTCCTAGCACCTTGAAGCAGAGCATGAACAGGAAAACGCACCCTCGTATGATCAACTAGAACGACTGTCTATCTAAAACAAAAGCAGGGGCTTTATTTTGGATGCACACAAGTTCACACCACAGCCTTGATTTAGTAAGCAACTTGCTCTAACAACAGGCCTTTTTCACTCCATCTCAGTTATGCTATATTACCATTAGAGGGCACTGCCTCTCCCAGTAGGAATTAGGTTCCTTTCTGTATAGATTTCAGCCATCTGGATATATGTATTTATCTTGATTGTGAAATCCTGAAACTAGTATGCAGCAAGAATTCCACTTTCACATTGTAACATTTTCCTCTCCTAAGCTCTTCAGGAATGTGTGGAATTTGGATGTTGGAGCTTAGATGTACACACACAGAGCAGGAACTCCTTCCTCCCAAATGCCTCTAAATCAGCAATGGATGATTGTGAACTTCATGGAACACTATAGAATTTATTCCTTCCCCCCTTATTCTTGCTGTCCCTACCCCTTCACCTATCCCCTTTTTATTACTAGCAGATTTGAAAAAGTTGGGAAAATTACCCATCCTTTAAAAAGCACAATAAGTCCCCCTCTGGGCTGTATTCTCCTCCACAAAAGAGAACAAAACAGGCAGGAGCCTTTCGATAGAACTTGCACTGTATAATTTATGTGTAAATTGGAATGCCAGAGACACTGGTTATCAACTGTGTAAGAGAGAAAGATTCCTCCCCCATTTCTGTGAGTCAGCCTTATACCTGCCAGAAAACAGTACATCTTTAAACATCCGCATTTTCCCTTGCTATAGATCTTTTCTTAGCTAACCCCACCAATGGAATACACTTGGAAAACCATATTCTTTTATGCATAGTGTCAACACCACCCAGAATCAATATATACAAGGACAGCAGCATCTATGCTGCTGCTGTGTCTAAGAGCATGGGCAGCATTTGTGCAGAAGAGGCAGCTTTCCTGGAAAAGGATTAGGCCTAGTTAGGTTTCCAGAGCTTTTCCATTCCCCAAGGTTCAGACATCCTGCGGTCTTCTAATTTGGATGTACTTCCCACGTCCCTCACCTATTCAGAACTGCCTCCCTTTTTCATTCAGGAACTAAGGAGGAAACAAAACAAAAAACACCTCAGCAGGAATTTGAAGTGTCATACAGGAAACAAACTTCCTCTGAGAAAAAAAATACAGGACTATGTAGCACTTTAAAGACTAACAAGATGGTTTATTAGATGATGAGCTTTCGTGGGCCAGACCCACTTCCTCAGATCAAATAGTGGAAGAAAATAGTCACAGCCATATATACCAAAGGATACAATTTAAAAAAATGAACACATATGAAAAGGACAAATCACATTTCAGAACAGAAGGGAGATGCATGGGGGGGGGGAAGGAAGGTAAATGTCTGTGAGTTAATGATATTAGAGGTGGGGAAGGGTAGATGTCTGTGAGTTAATGGTATTAGAGGTGATAATTGGGGAAGCTATCTTTGTAATGGGTAAGGTAGTTGGGGTCTTTGTTCAGCCCCCCGCGGAGAGTGTCGAATTTTAGCATGAATGCCAGTTCAGAGGATTCCCTTTCAAGTACAGATTTGAAAGTCTTTTGAAGTAGGATGCATGTGATTACATCATTGAGACAGTGTCCTTTCTGGTTGAAATGGCAAGAAACTGTTTTTTCTTTGTGATCCTGTCTAATATCTGTTTTGTGGGCATTGATTCTTTGGCGAAGTGTCTGAGATGTTTGTCCAATGTACATAGCAGACGGACACTTTCGGCACATGATAGCATAGATTATATTTCTGGATGCGCAGGAATATGTATTCTTGATCTTATAACTCACTTGGTTAGGCCCAATAATGGTGTCAGCAGAGTGAATATGTGGACAAAGCTAGCAACGGGGTTTGTTGCAAGGGAAAGTACCAGGGTTGGTATTAGTGTGGTATGTCCTGTGGTTGTTGGTAAGAATCATCTTGAGGTTAGGTGGTTGTCTATAGGAGACTATGGGTCTGTCTCCCAGAGCTTCTTGGAGTTTAGTGTCCTGTTCCAGTATAGGCTGTAATTTATTGATAATGTGTTGGACAGGTTTAAGTTGGGAGCTGTAGGTGATGACAAGTGGTGTTCTATTGTTGGTTTTCTTGGGACTTTCAAATCTGCACTTGAAAGGGAATCCTCTGAACTGGCATTCATGCTAAAATTCGACACTCTCCACGGGGGGCTGAACAAACACCCCAACTACCTTACCCATTACAAAGATAGCTTCCCCAATTATCACCTCTAATATCATTAACTCACAGACATTTACCTTCCTTCCCCCCCCCCCATACATCCCCCTTCTGTTCTGAAATGTGATTTGTCCTTTTCATATGTGTTCATTTTTTTTAAGTGAAATGTCCTGTATTTTTTTTTCTTTGGTATATATGGTTGAGACTATTTTCTTCCACTATTTGATCTGAGGAAGTGGGTCTGGCCCACGAAAGCTCATCATCTAATAAACCATCTTGTTAGTCTTTAAAGTGCTATATAGTCCTGTTTTTTGTCTCAGCTACACCAGACTAACACGGCTACATTTCTATCACTTCCTCTGAGAAGGGAGGGAAAGGCCACTGCCACTGTTAAAGTTCATTTTGAAAGGTTGCGGGGAGAAAGGCTATTGAAACAGCTCTAAAACTTCAGGCTGGGATTTGCTTCCCAAGTGTCTTGGGTTGAAGTGTTAATTATTTCAAATTAATTAAATGAGAGAGTTTTCTCCCTGTGCGACACTCGGGTAGATTTAATAAAATGAGTGGTGTTCACATGAGACAGGCACAAGGGAATGCCACATTAGTATCATCCTCATATTGAAACTAACCAACCCCCCTTGATTCCCAAAAGCAGAGGGACTGGCTGCTTGACGGGTGTAAGCTGGCACAGCTCCATCAAACTTGATGAAGCAATGCCTGGTTATGTCAGTGCAACTTCTCGCCCACAGAATTGGAAAAGTGAAATGCTTTGCTCAGAAATGAAATGTTTGCAATGTAAACTCCTTGACAGAAAGTGGAGACCTTTTCAGACTGCCAAGTAACACATTTCTAGTAAATTAAAAGGCATTTTACTTGCTAAAGCCTCAGTCTGAGATGGTGAAACCACCAATTTGTGAACAGAAGAGGGAGGGGTGTTTGTGTGAGGAGTTAGCTGTGTCTACAGTAGCAGGGGTAGTCGACCCAAGTTCCACAACTCCAGCTACATCAATAATGTAATTGGAATGGATGTCAGTTCAGAAAAGGGCAACAAAAATGACTATGGGTTTGTAACGGGTGCCACATGAAGAGAGATTAAAAAGACTGGGACTTTTCAGCTTAGAAAAGAGAAGACTAAGGGAGTTATGATAGAGGTCTATAAAATCATGATGGGTATGGAGAAAGTGAATAAGGAAAAGTTATTTACTTATTCCCATAACATAAGAACTAGGGGGTCACCTAATGAAATTATTAGGTAGCAGGTTTAAAACAAACAAAAGAAAGTACTTCTTTATGCAATGTACGGTCTACCTTTGGAACTCCTTGCCAGAGCATGTTGTGAAGACCAGGACATTAACAGGGCTCAAAGAAGAACTAGATAAATTCCTGGAGGTTAGGTCCATCAATAATTATTAGCTAGAATGGGTAGGAATGGTGTCCTTACTCTCTGTTTGTCAGGGGCTAGAAATGGGTGATAAGAGAAGGATCACCCAATAGTCACCTGTTCTGTTCACTGCCTCTGGGGCATCTGGCATTGGCCATTGTCAGAAGACAGGATACTGGGCTAGATGGACCTTTCGTCTGATCCAGTATGGCCATTCTTATGTTGCTTAGATCGACTTAATGCAACGTCTGCACTCTGCTGGGTTGATGGGAGAAACTCTCTCATCAACTTCTCTTACGATTCTCATCCAGGTGGAGTACTAGAGTTGAGGGAACACAAATCTGCAGTCGGTCTTCACTAGACCCTCTAAATCAGGCATGTCCAAAGTCCGGCCCGCAGGCCAATTGCGGCCCGTGTTCCGGTTTAATACGGCCCCACAGGTAATTTGGCAATATCTATCTTTTATGGCCCCCAACGAATCCATATGTATTGAGATGAATACATTGTAAAATCTCAGTTAATGTCAGTTGGTCTAAATCAGTTATAAATATATTTGGACACAACATGTATACTTGGTGTTATGTTCCTGTTCATATTTTTTGAACTTAAAAGTTGACAGACAACCTTTATTACCAATAATATGTAATGTACTTTACAATGTTCCTGACATATATTTCAGCTTCCTGGATTTTTTTTTCATCTGGCCTTCAGATATGAAAGGCAGAGTGATTTAACACCTGTTTAGATTTGTCATCCATGTGACGAAATGAAAAGTATGTCGTTTGCAATAAACTTTGCATAAAATAGTTAATTTGCATTTAATTTTAATGGTTCAAAGAATGTCAGGCAAAATGGTCGGCCCTCACGCATGTTCACTTCATCAAATCTGGCCCTCTTTGAAAAAAGTTTGGACACCCCTGCTCTAAATCAACCTCCATGGATCTATTGCCACAGCATTGATCTCCCAACTGTGGAGATAAGTCACTGTACAGTCATTTACACTAGTGCAAAGTTGATGTTGATTGACATCACTGGGTAGCGTTCTGCACCCCCATGGCACAGGTGTAAATGACTGCACAATGGGCAGAGCAATAAAGAATCAGACCCAGAAAGCTGAAGTCTGCCCTGGACAGGGGAGAGGGCTGTTGACTCTCAGAAAATTGCTTAAAGGTTTGCAGTCAAAACATTTGTGGTGCTAGCAGAGGGGGAATCTCAAATCTCTTTTTATATTTCTATTTTTGAAACCTTGCCCATTTCTCTTTCCGTAAATATTGTGTACCAGAAAGTACCAGACTAGAGATGAATATCTTTTAAATGAAAAATATTGTCTCGATTTGCCAAAGGATGAAGGCTTTTTCCTTGTATGTGACCTTAAAACCCTGTTCTAGTTTTGTTGATCAGCCAGGAACCTCATTTTGTTGCATAATCAGACTTTTTTCCCTACTGAACCTTCCCAATGATTAATTTAATACTTGTATTGCTGTACTAGCACCCAGTAATCCCTCTCATGATCTCACTCTTAGGTATCATACAAACACATAGGAATACACTCTCACCACCTCAAAGAGCTTGATCTTGCAAGGTAGACATCATGCACCACAACATGGCAATGGGGACATGCTCATTCATGTAGATTAGCCTACAAGGTACAGAGTAAATTTGAGACAAGGCACAACAGGCCTGGGTGTAACAAGGAGAGGTGGGGAGATGCAGGAAGGGAGCGGATATGAATAGTAAGACCACATCTGAACACAGACTAATAGTGTGTACAACTGGATGGATTTCATATTCATGCTTCATTTAAAAACCTCTGCCTATCCCCACTTTTCATTTTAAATTGTGCCTCTCATTTTAAGCCTCTATATCTAGATTTCTGGTTTTTTCTTTTAAAAACAATAGCTAGTTTTGTTTTTTAACTGCTGCCGCTCAGATGTTCCAAGTTATTTTTATCCTATGAGTACTTGGAGACTCAAGTGACTTTACAGACACAAGAAGGCTCACTCACCTTGATGGAATCACTCACATGTATGTAAAGTTAATCTTGTGCTTATATCTTGTAGGATTGAGGCCTAAACTCCCAGCTGAACTAACCACTTACATGTGACACTACAATGCACACAGTCTCTCACTGTCCCTCTCACACTTCCTCATCCAAGATGCAGTGCAAAGGTTAGCAAAGAGTCTAGATAATGCAGTAGCGATGGTCGCTACCTATTTAGCGATGGTGAGGCAGTGGAACAGAGGTAGCTGGAGATAGGTGAAAGGAGTCAGAGAGGACAATCTGTTCCTTTCCCTCCCCCATTCTTCCATCTTTTCTGTTTGTTCCTTCCCCCCCCATCCTTCCATCTCCCTATAATTACCCCAATATTTCACCAGAAAATTTTTGCACCAACTTTCACCCATTTTTAAATGTTTGTAATAAACACAGATAAAGTCCCTGAGAAATTTTTAACAAAATAAAAACAAAACATTAGACCTTTCCTATAAACACCATCCTTACAGAGGGACCTTTCCTTGTATCACAGGAAACGGGATTTTTTTTCAATTATCTCCTCATTTAATTATTCAGTCATTAACTAAACTGGATCCTTGGCACTATTGAGACCTTCTTATTAGGAGACTGATTCATATAAAAATCTACAGAATTTAATAATGAGACCATCACACCTAAAATTGGAGGACTACTGTCTTCTGACTACAGGCAAAGTCAGATAATGATAAATCTATGTTGTCTTGGCACTACAACTGAGTGAGCCAGAAGTTTGAGATGGAAAAAATAAATATTTCCCCATTCCAGTCATCTTCTCACCAGTCTTCTCACCAGTGCAGGCTTGAAAGGAAGTTCAAACTTGCAGCAACATCAATTCAAAGAAATCAACCAGCAACACCATTTTCCATGAGTGGGGCTGAAGACTTTAGGATAGGAGGCTGTATGCTTGTGTAACATCCCATTCTCCTGTATTGCAGTCACCTTTTCCTCTTGGCTTTCCTTCTTTATAGCTGTGCTTTAGTAAAATTCCAACTGCATCTGCTTGCTATTACTTGTCCATAAATATCCAAACTTCCAGCTTCTTTGGCACACATACATAAATATATCCTTACCGTGCTAGTCTCCACACACCAGTTTACAACAATCAGACAGGTTGGTGACAGTAATCACATTTTAAAACTTTTGGTCCTTCACTTGCTGATGGCATCCAGAGTTCAATATTCGTATCTTTACACAGCCATATAGCTCATCAGTGCTTACATTAAACGAAGAGGCCAGTCCCAGGTGCTAGTCAATAGACTCTGGTTTCAGGGTCTGACTTAGCCAAGGTCACATCTGTTCTCTTACTAATTAGTGGACAGACACCTGACCAGGTTGTGAACTCTACTCACACCCCATAAATCTGCAGCTTTTGCAATTAACAAGACAATTCCTGAATTTGACTAGGAAATCCCAAAAATTGAAAAGAAAAAAAAAAACCAGTCAGTGCTCTCAAACATTCAGTGCCTTCAACAATGAGGAAGGAAGAGACAAATGATCCGCTGGTCAGTGGGAGATCATTACAGAAGAGCTGAAGGATAACCTTTACCTCTAACTAGACTGAATGTGTGCCAGGCTCCAAAGAATACAGCTGTACTCATGCTAAGTATAAAAAAAATCCTCACTTGAAATCTCATCTACATTACTGACAGGAAACTGCCTACAGGACAGGAAAAGAGCTGTGAGCTTTTCCTCAAAAAGAACCCATCCTCCCCACCTCTCCTAAAGATTATTAATCACTGACCCAAATCCAGCAGCTGCACAGCAAAGAGGGATTAAGAAAAGGAAGAAACAACCAGTGGAAATATTCCAACGCATTATGGTTTGTTTTAAAGAAAGCATGATTGGCCACCATCTGCTGTCTGACGTCAGACACAAGGATAGCAGCACTGTCTGAAAGGGAAATGGATTCCTGCCTTTGATGATGCACTTCTTGTGGCTGTTTGTTACTTTTGCAGGTGTGCACCAGACCTATGCTTAGCAGTGTTTAGACAGGAAAATGCTGGCGGGTACCCTTTCCTGGGTCACCTCCATTTTGGAACCTTAAAGGCTTATAACATGTGTGATGCCAGATATTCAAGCTGTGATGCAAAGCCAAATGAGCATATATCCTGATATCTGCAAGAGTACTGAGACCAAGGACTTAGATGTGTATGAATTAGTAATCAGAACTGGCCATCATGATAGGTGTGACCATGGATGGATGGCTGCCTAAAGTCCAAAAGTTTTGGAAGGAGTTGCCGTGCAGGAGAAATTCATGTAGTCAGAATAATCCTTTACATTGGGGGGGGGGGGGCTGCATGGCAATAAAAAGATGGCTAGAAGACAAGTACTCCCTTCCCAGTGAGCAGGAATGGGAAGACCGTTGGAAAGTTCTGGAAGGGGAAGGAATAGGAGCGGAAAAGATTGTGGATAATACAATGGAAGATGACCAAGAAAAAAAACAGGAAAAAATTGGTGGGTGGATGAGCAAGGCAGAAAGGTAGAAAGAATCTGCTCAATTTAGAGGGTCACGGGCCATTCTTTGCCTACGGCTTACCCAAACAATGATGCTATATGACCAGTCAGTTTTAATGGTCTTCATGGGATTTTCAAAAGTTGTTACTTTCTTCAGGTTCCAAGCTACACTTGGAAGAGGGCAGCTATTTATCTACCCCTCTCTCTCAGCACAAGGGCCCTTTCACATAGAACTAATACATTTGGGCTGCAGAGGATGTGTCATTCCCATTCATTCTATGATTGCCTGAAACTGAGTATTTTCCCCCATACTACTTAAAAAGTGTCACATTCACATAAAACCAAATTACAATCCAGCATGTAGTTCCAGAATGCAAACAGACTCCTCAAACAGCGAACCCACCATTCAAATCAGCAACCAGGGAAATGAAGGTATTGCCAATATAGATTGCCTAAGAGTTTTGGTGACTAATGTGGAATTGACAAACTCTCTCAGACAAGATGGCAATAGTGGTAAGATTTCTCTCATTAACATGCCGTTAAAACTGAATCAGAATGGATTCAATGTTGAACAGTTTTAATGAAGCAAATGTCAAGCAAGCATATCATCTTCTTAAACAAAGAAAGTCTAAAAGTTTAATTACAAAAACACCTATACAGAAAACTTGGCATTTCAGCAATTCCATACACATTAATCCAGCAAATGGAGTTCACTTGAATATAATTTGGTTAACATTTCTCACAGCGAAGAAAATGTCTTATATCCTACTTCTCCCCACATCACCACTTAATTTTTTTTGTCAGCCAACACACAAAAAAATGTAAACTGAAGTGACACTCATAAAAACACTGAAAAGGCAAAATTCATTTTTCATTGGGTAAATCAGTGCAGATCTGAAGTTTCTTAATGAGACAAAACACCTTCTGTAATAATGCTGGAGAGCAATAACCCAAACAACCTCTACTGCATCCCAGCTGCCATGCAACCCCATCTTTCTTCTACAATGGAGAAAAGAAAAAGATTTGTCAGTATGTAGCTAATATTAAATATCCCCTTCAATCTCCCATGCAAGCACAGGCATGCTTTGCTCACCATAGAGATTTTGACAATGTGTCAGGAGCTGGTGGCTCTATCTGATTTGTGTATGACATAGCAGCTTGCAACCATCCACACCTTAAATATGGACCCAAAGTGGATCAAGCCCTCACATCGCACATGTGAGTCTCAGTGGGGCATACCTCTGTACTAAAGATAAGAGTTATCATTGACTGACTTGTTAGAACTCTGTGGAACCCAGTTTTGGCTCAGGACTGCACTAAGGCTAGTCCCACATCAATACAGCAGTCAATTGACACTATTACTAAATGGTGTCAGGTGCATGAGATGCTGTTTATCTACGGGATGTCCTCTCTCCCAACTCCTTGTTCATTCTCAGAATTCATAACTAGTTCACATTAACATCAGCTGGTCTTGCCTACGTTAAGGAGAAAGAAAGTCAGTGCATCAAGTTGCAGCTTTTGTGGGTGAAGTCTTGAAAAATGCTGAGAGAGAAGACAAAAATTAGTCCCTCCCTGAAGGAAGACTTGAGTTTACAAGCAAATTTTTGCTGTTTGGCTGCAGTGAAGGTAGCAGCTGCAAGGCAAGGTGTGAGCCCCTGTCATAGAGGGCTTTGACTTGGAAGTGGCTTCAAGCAAGTGTGAAATCTGTGCAGTGTGCACTAAAGAGTAAAAAAGGAAGTACTTTTTTATCTTCAAGTAAAAAATTGGGCAGATGCTTACACTGCAGATCCATGAAACTGTTCTTTCTTGAACCAGCAAGGTAATAAAAGAATGCCCAGTTCATAATGGGAAAAGTGTCAAGATTTTCTGAAGGAGGAGTGGGAAGGTGGCATGTGGACCAGAGAGCATGGCTGAACCATCATAATAAACCCTAAGGGTATTCAAGAAGTGCTCAGCAGAAGCCTAAACTAATAATTGGACAGGAGCCCAAGGGCTGCAAATAATTTGCTGAAGAGGGTGCAGACAGTAGATGTCTTCATTTTTGACAAGGAGGTAAGGTGCAACTCAGAGAAACTACAGATTTCAGCATGCAAAAACACACTAGCCATGAGTGAAAGGCCACATCTATTGTATAAAGGGGAGGGTAGCCATTGGTTGCACTGCAGAATTTTATGTGCCACAATTTGATCATCTCTACTAAAAAGCTGCTCTCTGTGATTACCCTTCATTGCAGGCCCCTTTTATAAAAACAGTTTATTAGCAGATGGACAAAGGGAAATGTAATTCCCCTGTCCACTTCCCTTTGTGCTGGAGAAACGGCTTGGAACATAATATTATTTGTTCAAGTAGGCTGCAGTATACACCATATTAGATAAAGCAACATATCAAGGGACAGAAAAGAGACGTGTTTTACTTTATCTAAAATAAAGTTTTGCACTTTTCCTACTGGCTGAGAGGAGCCAGCCTTTCACTTTCTCTCTTGATTACTACTGACCTTTTCAGCAGTAAAATGCTGCACCAGACCTTTTCAATAGAAAGGAACAGCAGTGCCTTGCTGAGAAGCAGAACACTGCATACGTGCAGCAGAGATGCTTGGAAAGAGTAGGTGGGAGGGGGGAAAAGAGAACAATTCCTTCAGTACAGCTAAGTCCTGAAGCACCAGGTACAGCCTATACCAGCAGGAAGGATCCTCATGTACGAGATGAGCCGAGCACAAAAAAGAGAAGCTTGAATTGAAGACACAACAGGTAGGGCAGGATGGTGCAGTAAAGAAGCCTATGACTGTCATAGCAAAGAATTCAGATGTTGCTATACAGCGCAGCAAACATCAGCCAACAGGAAAAGGACAAAAGGGTTAATGAACCCCCACAGAAAGAATATGAAGAGATAGAAAGCAACATAACATTTCAAAGCTCCATTACCACAAAATAAAGGCTGCCCCTACTACACAGACTGGAAGTAGATTCACTTCCAGTGTTGTCCAGTCCACAGTGTGTTGGATTTCCCTCCACCCAACTGAAATGATGGAAAACTGATGACTGCATGGTAGTCACATGCTTTGAAAGCTTTACATGAAGGACAGTTCAAATGTATAGTTGGTGGTGCCTGTGGCTTCACAGGGGCTTTCAATTCATTGAACAGTTTGTCTCATAGGCAAGCTACATAGGCAGGGACCAGGACTGATCCTGAAGTCCTGCCTCTCACCATCACTCTGTTTCCACCATGGCTTCTCATTCCTCACTGACTGAATCACTTTTTAAAGACACTCCTGGCCCAGGAGCCCTGCAGATGAAACAAAAACAAAGATTAGACGTTTAGAACAGTCTGTCAAAATGAAACAAGACTTCGTGTAGAAAGGGTTAATTTAAGGAGACCATATAAAAGCACACAAGATAGCTGGCAAGCCTACGGAGAAAGGAGCTTGTCAAAATGCTTGGATAACTTTCCAGTGAGAAACCAGAATATGATCCTTTATAAGAGTTATCAGGAAGTCAGCTCTGAAAAATCACCTTATAATCCGTGTTTCAGACCACTTATTTTCAGATAAACCATTTCCCCATGTATGTGTGCGTATCTTTGGGGCAGGGACTGTCTGTACAATGCCCACATTCTTGGTTAGTCCCTAGGCACTACTATAACAAACTACTATAATAATAATCATCATACAATGTAGCTCCCTAGGCTACCGGGAGCCTGTATTAAAGTGTGTCTGTAACTCTGGACATGGCACAGTCTCCCTGGGAGGAAAGGGGAGCCAAGGCAGACTCAGAGTCGGCTAGGCAAGAAGGAGAGAGGAGAGCCACTCTATATAGGGGCCTACCACATTCATGGGCGTGTAAAACATATAATGGGCTGTGAAATCTGGTCTCCCCATGAAATCTGATTTTTATGTATTTTTACCCTATACTACTGAGATTTCCGGGGGGGGGGGGGGGGGGGGGAAAGACAGTGTTTCTCAAACTGTAGGTTCCGACCCAAAAGGGGATCAGGGGAGGGGAACTTGGAAGGCTATAGCAGAAGAGTTGTGGTATTGGCACCCTTTTTTCTACGCCGGATGCAGAGCTGGAGAGCGGTGGCTGGAGATTGGTAGCAACTAACCAAGGGCCCAGCTCTGAAGGTAGCAATACAAAGTGAGGGTGACAGTATAATACTGTGCCATCCTAACTTCTGTGGTGCTGCTGACGTGGCTTTGCCTTCAGAGCTGGGCTTCTAGCCAGCAGTTGCCGCTCTCTGTCCTCCCAGCTCTGAAGGCAGCACTGCCACCAACAGCAGTACAGACGTAAGGGTGGCAATACCACAACTCCTCTACAATAACCTTGCAATCCCTCCACAACTTCCTTTGGAGTCAGGACCTGTACAATTAAAATTTCAGATTTAAATATCTACTGTCATGAAATGTGTTGTTTTTAAAATGCTATGACTGTAAAATTGACCAAAATGGATTGCGAATTTGGTAAGGCCCTAATTATATAGAATACCAAGGATCCTGTTGGTTTGGGGTCCTTCTTGGAGGAATGGGCAGAGTCAACTGATTGACAAGTGAAAGCCCAGGAAGACTTTGACCAACAGAGAATGAGCTGCCATACCATGTAAGCCCTGGAGGTGGGAAAAGCCATTTTGGAGTTGTCTGGAAACAGCCATAGACAGGGCAGGACTGGTGAGGGGGAGCTAGTGAGTCCCAACCATGCATGCAAGGTTCCACCTGAGAACTGGCCTCTGGAAACTTGGAAGCAACTTCCCTCTGGCTTAGGCCTTTCCCATGCCACTGCAGATCTCAGTTTGTAAAGTTTTCTGGGGAAAATTTCCCCAGCTTGGCTGAGTAAGTCCTTCAGCTGCCTAGGGAAAAATCAGTCTCTATCTGGTACCTCTGCTCTGGTCGAGAGTCCAAGGCTGTTACTGGTTGTGAATGCACCTGAGCACTAGAGTAAGAGACTAAAAAGTATGGGATTTTATTATAGGTGCAAACATGCATCTTGAGCCCTGCACCCCTTTGCAGTGATGGGAAATCCTGGGTCCAGAAGCAGTCTCACTCCTGCATAAGAAGGGCACTTGCAAGTAGCGATCAGCCCCTTTGCAGTGACTAAGGAGACCAGAGTCATCTCTGAACCTGATGACCATTTGTGGAGTTGTGAGAGCTTCATCCTTTCATTAGCTAATCAGAGAGTGTTTAGGAGATCCTTCTACTCTCTGAGCTATGTGCTCAAGCTGGGGGGAAGGATTTGAGGATTTAATTACCTGCTACCTATTAAACCTGTAGAAGGACATACTATCTTATCCTACTTGTGAGTCTTTGAACCCAGTCAGCCAACTTGCCAACTGCTGCACAGAAGGTATTGTGGTCATAAGTTATGAAATGCCCCTACTAAGTATGTCTATCGATGGGATGCTAATGTTTATGTTTGCTATATTAGGTCACGTAACTGAGGGAATTCAAGGGTATCATAAGTGTGGGCACCAGTGACACTGAGAATAGTGTTTTACCTGTTATATTATACTTATCTTCTGTTTAATATAATTACTGTGTTGAATATACCTCAAATGTGTATTATTTCTTAGAAGTCTCCAACTATTTGGCAACTATGAGGAGGTTACCCTGTGGTTAGATTTCCACTCCAACTGCCCTGTTGATTTTACTAGGAAAGATGGTTGAAGTGCTTCCAAATAAATTCATATGGGAAGAAAACTAAGAAGTTACATCCTGCCAAGTGGGAGGTGGGATACAGAAGAATCCAGGCCTGCCCATCAGAAGCCATAAGGAAATTGGAATTAAAGGAGGTAACTGGGTGGATAGAGGGCCCTACACCTATATTTCTGTATACATACAGTGTTATCTCTATATTTTAATATTCTGTTGGGTGTTTCTGTTCTTCAGTGGTGTATAATTCAGTCATTTGATAGGTATGTTAGCCATTAGAAATAAGTTAGCTCTGAGACTAACATTTTTGAAGAATTCCATAACTGTAAAGGCAAAAAGGTTTCTGATCTTTGGTTTTATTTTTAAATGTGCCTCTGAGCGTCAAGAAATCTATCTGGCTGATACACATTTTTTGGGAGAATACTTATACTGTATATTCAGACTATTTAAGGGAAGATGGTGCTAATAACCTGCCAATGGTCTTTGCAGTATGGCATCTCTAAGTTCTCTGACCCTCTCCATTTTTAAGGTTCTTGCATTTGTTGAACCCTCTTACACAAAAAACCCCATAACCCTCTCCCTCAAATTGCCTTTTCAAGCTCTTGTCACTGGATGCCAAGTGCATATCAGGATAATTAATTGCACCATGAGTGCCTGGAACATCAGGCTCAATTGTTTGTACACATTTGTATAAAAAAGGCAGGCCATTATTAATTACATTTAAAAATTGTCTTCTATACTGTTTTTCTAGAGATCGGTTAACCTTTTAACCATACTTGGGAAGGAGGATTTCTGGAGCAAAAACTTCCCCCCCAAACTGCTCAAAGCTGTTTCCAATTTTTCTAAAAGCAATACATTTACATTTTGAAACCACAGAAAAATATCAGTAACTCCTAGGAAACAAGAGTCTCCAGAGGCTTCCCAAGACAGCTAGGGCCCAAAGCATACAGTAGAAAATGCCTAGATTTTTGTAACTTTGAGACAGGTGTTTTCTCTTTAAAGCACCAAAACCTCTCTCAAGGACTAGGGTGCCCTTTGAACACCTAGCAGAGGGGAAACCACGTTACCAGTTATTCCTTTTTAGCACAAGCTCTCCCAGCCCGCTCTAATCCTCAATTCTCTCTCTCTCTCTCTTTTTTTTTTTTTGAGTCTACATAAGTGCTAATTAAAAACACTGTGTGAAAATTAGAAGGCTGATGAGCTTTTGAAAATCCCAGACCTAGATCCACAAGCTGTTCCCTTTCATAAACAGCAGCAGTAATGCCACTTCTTTATTCTGCTGGGAGCTCAGTCATCTCTTAGAACTATAGTCCGTTCCATCTGGCTACTCACTGGAAGGACAATGATCTTTTGGCTTCAGCCATGCTATAATGGGGAGATATAATTAATTGCACTGTGCAATATCACAAAAAGTCATAACCAGGAAGGATGAAAACTCCTGCCTTCATATTTTGCAGTTAAATCAGACTCATAACACAAAGTCAGAATTTTAGATGCTTTTTATACATGTCATTCATTGAGCAGAATATACTGGGATATACTGTATATATTCCAGAAAATCCAGGCCAATGTACTTACTGCAACAAAAGCAGGCAAAACATTTAACATATTCAGATCCAAATTGCAACATTATAATCCATTTGTTGCTCCACAAAGTACATTAATCTATGTATAGCATGAAAAGGTGCACTATGTTGCAAAAATTGGGTTGTTTTGCTTGCTTGCCATTCATCAAGTCTCTTATTTAGGCTTTTCTAGCTGGTGAGCAAAAAAGTAAAATTTGTAGGCTTGTGATATCTGATATATTATATGCATATCACAAAGATGTATTAGATCATTAAACTTCAGCAAATGCTACATGTGGCCTGACCCAGTTATATCTGTATACAATTTATCTGTGTATTTTTGCAGGTCCTGAAGAACCTAACATAACCAACTTGACAGTTTCCATGTGCTACAGACTTGCTAAGTGTCCATAACAAAACTGGAAGCTGTTTTAACTTTAGGAATTCAGTTTAGCTGGTGAACAATCTCTTGGTGATAACAGGATTTCTCAATGATTACCACAACTAGCACACATTTACTGCAGAATTCTTCAGATTCATCATGCCTGACAGAGACATCTTCACCATTAGCATCCACTACAGTTTCACCAGTACATGTCACATGCTAAGAAATGTTCCTCCTTCTCTGTTCTACTCTAGATTTTGGCAGTCTTATTATTCCTCTGACATCAACCAAAACGTGAAACAATCCTGAAACATACCAAGCTCTTGTGTCTGCCTTAGAAATCAGGGAGGAGATTTTCAAAGCCATAAATGGGAGTAAAAAGGCCCAACAAAAACTGGTAAACAATCTCAATACTTTTTATGTCTTTAAATATCTCCTCTCATTTATTTCCAGGCTTGGTGCAATGGCTGTGGTGTAGGTGCTGGTAAGCAAACCAATCTGAGCAAGAACATGCTTACCCAAGTCACTAGCGATCAAGCCGGCTTACAACCTCTCGGACTGTGGCTATGAGATTCTCATTCTCCTGTGGGTTAGCCAGAATAATACTGTGCAGTCTGTTCATGTATGAATCAATGGTATCCATTGTTGGAGTCTCCCCGCTGCCTACAGAAAAAAACAAGCCACACAATATTTAGTTAAACTACAGCAGTATCAAACATTATGGAAGGTTTGTGCCAAAGGAAAACATAACACACATAGTGAAAAATGATGAGATCAAAAAGAAATGGAACAGAAGTAAAGCATAAATATTTAGCAACAAAAGCCCTGATCCTAAAAGGTATTTAGGTGCCTAACTTTCATTGATTTCAGTAAAATTTAGGAACCTAGGAAGATTGAGGCCAAAGTGATCATATCATAGAATCACAGAATATTAGAACTGGAAGGGAGGTCGAGAGGTCATCAAGTCCAGTCCCCTGCCCTCACGGCAGGACCAAGCACCGTCTAGACCGCCCCTGTTAAATGTCTGTCTAGCCTGATCTTAAATATCTCCAGTGACAGAGATTCCACAACCTCCCGAGGCAATTTATTCCAGTGTTTTAACAACCCTGAAAGTTAGGAAGTTTTTCCTAATGTCTAACCTAAACTTTCCTTGCTGCAATTTAAGCCCATTGCTTCTTGTCCTATCATCCTAGGTCAAAGAGAACAATTTTCTTCCTCCTCTCTATAACACCTTTTTAGATACTTGAAAACTGCTATCATTGTCCCCTTTCAGTCTTCTCTTTTCAAAGCTAAACAAGCCCAGTTCTTTCAGTCTTCCCTCATAGCTCATGTTTTCTAAACCTTTTATCATTTTGTTGCTCTTCTCTGGATATCTTTCTTGAAATGTGATGCTCAGAACTGGACAAATACTCCAACTGAGGCCTAATCAGTGCAGGGTAGAGCAGAAGAATGACTTCTTGTGTCTTGCTCCTGTTAATGCATCCCAGAATCAGGTTTGCTGCTTTTCTTTTTTTGTGTGCAAGTGTTACACTGTTGGCACATATTTATCTTGTGGTCCATTAAGACCCCTAGATCTCTTTCTGCAGTACTCCTTCCTAGACAATTACTTCCCATTCTGTATGTGTGAAACTGATTGTTCCTTCCTAAATGGAGTACTTTTCATTTGTCCTTATTAAACTTCATCCTATTTACCTTGGACCATTTCTCTAGTTTGTCCAGATCATTTTGAATATGGGTACACAGCAGTACTGTTCAATATGTCTGCACCTGTAAATGACCTCTGGGATCACAAAAAAGAGAAAAGCTTCAATACAGAGAGTAACTGTATTGGGAAGGTTACAAAACTCTAGCCCCCATACTGCATCAATGACTTCCAGCACAGAAAAGGCTTAAAAACAAAGCTGTTGCTTAAAATTACTAAACCGGGTCACAGATAGTAAATTCACAGGAAACAGTGGCATACAACTAACAGAAGTTGGGCGTAAGCAATGATAGTGAAGCCCTATAAGGAAAGGGGGATTACCTGGTAGTGGGACTCCGGAAAAGCTGCTGGTGAGTGCTTGTCGTAAAGTCTCCAGATGCTGCTGCAGCACTGTGTTCCGGCTGCGCTCCTGAATCACATCCACCTCCAGCTTCTCCACAGCAGTGCGCATACTCTCCACATGTTTCTGCAGCGCAGCATTCCTCTCCTCAAACTCCATGTTGGATTTACGCAGCTGGCGCAGCTCTGCTTCCCGTGCTGTGAACACACCCCAAAAAAGGTACAAAGTAATTCTAGAAAGTATTCCTGTGATCAGGGGTGGTGAAGCAGAATGGTTAGGGATGTCTGCTGAACTGAGGATTAAAAAAAACAGTGGTATTTTGGGCTTCACCATCCCCCGATCACAGGAAGCCTCCCACCAGAGAACATATAATGCCTGGAATTCTGAATTCAATGCAATACCAGAGACATTGACAAATCAGAGCAGAGGTACAAAAATGGAAGGAAGGAAGATTGAAGGAACTACTGTGAATACATTCAGCACGTTAGCTCAGCAAAATAGTGACCAAAGGTATAGAGACCAGCAACTGACTACAAATAGTAGCAGGATGTACACTTTAGGTGCTTGACGCTGAAATCTGTTCGAGTATAATATAACTTCCCAAGGGAACTGGCAGAAACCCCATCACTTGAGACATATGAATATAAAAATCAAATCCTACACCAATGGAGAAGATATTGTAGAACAATTTTGGCTGGAGTCATGGACAAATTGGCTCAAAGAGTCTTTATATTTTCTAACTTCTGTGACTACAAATTAAAATGTTGTGAACTAGTCCACATTATCTACTCAAATATTTCAAAGATTTCCTCATATTAACAGCAACTGCAGCTAGGGAAGACTGGGAAAATAGCATCTCTCTGAGCTCGCCTACAGTTTGTACACCAGCACCCTTCTCCACAGAAAACCCTGTTGGAAGAGGAGACGTTGTCAGCTCATCCAACAACCCTCGGAGATACAGTAAGCTTCTCAACACCTTGAGCCATCTGACTTCACTCTTTCTGTAAAGCACTTTCTCCCATTTCAGCCAGGCAGACATCCCTGTGCAGGGCTGGCAAAAACACTGCATGAGCTTAATTCACCTTTGCTGTGATTCAGGAACTGTTCTGTGAAGATGGGGATATCAAAAACAGATCTCTCCTTTGTGTCTGCTTCTTTCTGCAGATAGAAAGTGACACAGAGTTACATCCTGCTAATTCTCAGCAGTTAAATAAAAGAAGTGACAGATTTATTAAGGAATCAAAAAGGATAGAGATGATTCAACAAGCCCCTTTTACTAAAGAAGCTATTGGACAAAACATACACTGAGCTGGAGATAACAAAGACTCCCAATCCAACCCACAAGGTAGAATAATAGAATCATTGGGCTGAATAGGGTCAGGAGGTCATCAAGTCCAGCTCCCTGCCCAAAGCAGGACCAATCCCAACTAAATCAACCCAGCCAGGGCTTTGTCAAGCCAAGACTTAAAAACCTCTAGGGATGGAGATTCCACCACCTCTCTAGGTAACCCATTCCAGTAGTTCACCACCCTCCTAGTGAAATAGTTTTTCCTAATATCCAACCTAGACCTCCCCCACTGTAACTTGAGATGTATTTGAGATGTATTGGGAAAATGGGAGTTTAACAAATGTAGATCTCAGTGATCCAGAAATTTCATATAACCTGCTACCAGACTTTTTTGCCTTAATGAAATTACACAACACTTCAATACATTCATTGCTAGTCTCATTAATTCATCCACTGCTCCAAATCACCATACTTCAGAACAAGCCTGTACAGTAAGACAAGAGGGGAGATAAGGTAAATGATAGTTATGGTAAGTTTTATAGCTTTGTTTCTGATCATCAGTGCCAAGATATCCTGTTACTAGTGAGAGAACAGGAAAAGGAGCTGAGAAAAGAAAACAGAGAATCTTGCTATGGTCTCAGAGTTCCTTGTTTCTGTCTGTTAGGGATTGCAGAAGGTCCAGAGGTGACATATTCTCCCTCAGAAATAAAAACAGGAGCTACACAATACTTTAAATGAGCCATATCTTTGTCAAGCAGGCTAGTAATCAGAGTTTTTGTAATGGATGAAAACAGATACAGTGGCATATAATTTATGCAAGTTGCCAAAGGGAAATATTGCTAAGACTAGCAACGGTAAGGTGATTTCTGTTTCATTTTCTGGGGGAAGAAAGAGAGGAAAAGGAAAGTGTGTGAGTGTTCTTTTGAAAAAGCAAACTTTTCTTCCCATACACTCTTCTTGGTTCCTGATTACAGTGGCACTTATGCAGATCTCCATCATTGTTGGGATGACTTCAGTCATTTGGGTTTTTACCCTTTGCATGCTGCAAAGCCAAGCTGCGCATGGGTGAGGTTCATAAATCCACAACTGTACAACGGCATTGATCATTTTCTTTCAGACTGGGGGCACAGGAGCTATCAGGAACCACTGCCTGGGGCACAATTCTCATCCCCACCTCCAATGCATAATGTTGTCAATCAGGTGTACATCAGGGGTTATAAGCATGTAGTTGGAGGTTGCTTCTAACTCTCTTAACAACACACTATTGGCAGGTGAGCAGCAAAGCAAAACATACAAAATCCTGACTTCTGAAATATTGTCTGCTGACACTTCTAAAATTAGGACTCTAGTAAGTTTTATTGTCCACCCGTGCACAGAATAGAAACATCAATAGATCCTAAGTCAGTGAGCAGAGAAGGCAAGAAGGAGGCAACACTAAGTTGAACACTATTTGCAACAATATTTGCTGGAGGTCATCTTTTGTGATCCTAGGGATGCTTTTCTCCTATACAGAGGGACTGTACGTAACTGTACCCTCACTTATTACTGTAGATCATTTTCTGTAGCAATGACATGAACGCCTCTTTGGAGAGCATTGAATCTGCAAAGGAGGGGCAACAACTTTGCCAGTGTTTGTACAGATTTCAAACTTTGGCATTTTTCTAGTCAGATATGGAAGGAAGTGTATGTCTACACAACAGGGCAAAAGTTGACTTAAGCTATGCAGCTTCAGCTACGTCAATTGCATAGCTGAAGTCAAAATAGCTTAATTTGGCTTTTGGTGCTGTCTACACAGCAGGAAGTTGAAGGGTACTCTTCCTCTGACTTTCCTTACTTCTTGTAAAATGAGGGTTATAGGAGTCGAAGTAAGAAGTTGTCCACCTTGAAATTATTTTGAAATAATGGCTTGCTGTGTAGATGTGCACTATGTTATTTTGAAATAATGTCAGTTATTCCAAAATAACGCTGCTGTGTAGATGTACCTGAAGTGAAAAGAAAACAGAAACTGTAACACTGACTAGTGCTGAACCAATTCCTCAACTTGGGTCCAGCAGATACTGTGCTTTTGGTGGTCATTATTATTTTTTAAGTGCTAGTAATGCGTGTGGTGGAGCTAGGCAAATTTTCGGTGAACAGTTTATTCACTGAAAAATAAATTTCAGTTGACACAAAACCCTGTGAATTTTTGTCAAGATCATCAAATAGTTTCAAATGAACTGGAGAAAAATGAAATGTTTAATTTTGATTCAACCCCAATTTTATTTCAATTACTGGCATTGTGACAAAAGCAGAGGAGGACTAGAGACATAAAACAGAGAGCAGGACAGTGGCAACAGACTCTTTTCTAATCTTTAGTTTAGTGGCTAGTGCATTCTCGTGAGTTAAGAGGGATGGGTTCAATCCCCCATTCTGCCTGATGCGGAGAAGGAATTTGAACGTGGGTCTCCCTAATTGCCAGAGTGTCCTCTCCTCTTGGCTATGGAATAGTTTAGGATGAGTCTCTCAGTGTCTTCTGTTGAAGGTCTTCCACTGTTTATAAATAGTAACTGGAGCAGAGACTTTGAAATGCCAGGTGAATGCTCGAAGTATCAAGCTACAGAGTTAGTCTCCCTTTCTATCCCTGTCCCAATGACTATTTATTATTATACCCAGTGACAATTCATAGCCATTCATAATGCCAATAAATGGTTCAACTGATGTCCCCACATCAGGCAGATGGGGGAACTGAGCCCACAGCCCTCTCGCATCACTACTGAATGCCATAACCACATCCCAGGCAGGTGCTCTGGCCACTGAGCTAAATGTTAGAAGGGAGGCCTCCTCCTCTTCAGGACAAAACAAAAATATTTCATTTTGATACCACCTGAAAATGTTGAGTTTCTTGCTTCCTCAAATACTGCAACAAATTTTGTGTTTGGTGTAATTCAAAACAATTTTTTTCCCCAAATGTTTAGAATTGCCAACAAATAAAAAAAAAATCCATTATTTACTCAGCTCTAATGTGCAGTGTTGTATAACACAATACTTAGTAATCTTTTTAAAATTAGAATTAAATCAAGAAACATGATCACCTGTAGTCAAACATCTAGTAGTTTTCAATAATGCATCTGCTGCCTGAGTCAAATTAAATTATATTCTAAAATCCCTTTGCAGATTTTTGTTCTATACAGAAGTAAGTTTTCACTTTCTTTCTGAAAATGTTGAGCTGTCATAGCCTACCCAAAATTGATAATGACTAACGTGGGCAATTTCAGTTAGGGAATAACATTTCAGTTAGGGATGTAAAATCCTGTTTAATTGGTTAACCAGTTAACTGATTAAAGGGGGTCGGTGGACAGGCCACTCCATCCTGCGGTGGACGGGAGGGTGGGCTGGGGCCCGTTCACATCCCTAATTTCAGTGGCAAAAGAAGTGATCCCAATGTATGGTTTATGTGTCTATTAAGTATGCAAACTGTTTTAAAACCCTCAGAGATAAAAGGTGAAATGTTAGTGGAAGACTTTCTTTACAAAAAAGTAAAGAAAGACAGACAAAAAGTAACCCTGAAGAATTATTATGAAGGTTTTTTTTTCCTTTAAGGATTTCTACAAAGAACCTTAAAGTCCATATTTTTAGTGATGCTTCACCACAAGTCAAAAGCAATAAGAATAAAGGTTTGCTTGCAAAGTATAAATTGATTATGTTAAAGAAACAACAGAGCTTTCTTGTTTGAGAAATTGGGGCAACTATAATCAAACTGCTGTTTAATATCAGAACAAAGATAAGCATTAGAGAAATTGCTACTGATAGTAGAAGATTCTCAAACCTCTAAAACATCACTTGACTGGTAAAATGCACCAAGAAATCATTCTTT
Organism: Pelodiscus sinensis; assembly: GCF_049634645.1. Classification (NCBI taxonomy): domain Eukaryota; kingdom Metazoa; phylum Chordata; order Testudines; family Trionychidae; genus Pelodiscus; species Pelodiscus sinensis. The sequence goes on along the minus strand of NC_134724.1, from coordinate 33,152,554 downwards.
CAAAACCATGTTTAAAGCGTGAGATAAAAATGCCTCCCTCCTGCTTCTGCCACCACTATAGTCTCTTATATTTGAACACCTTGGGCTTTAAATGAAATGTCAAACATGATTTGGTACCCAGAAGAAAAGCTAAGTGGCTATCAGGGAATTCTGGCAGCTAAGCTTAGTGTTTCATATTGGTGTCTGGCTCATAAAGGGGCTAGACAGGGGTGAAGCGAGAGCCATTTGGCAGTCAGCCAAGACAGACCTGGCTAGATGGAATTTCAAAAACTCTCCAACTGTTTACCTGATTTAACTGTCAAGAGTTAGTTTATTTATTTTTACTTTCTTCTTTAAAAAAAGTAAAGCTAAGTTACATAACCTGGTAAAATTGCAATTGGGCTAGATTCAACAAGAGAGCACAACGCTACAGACCAAATGGGCTTGTACTCAAGACAGAGCAAAAATAAAAAGAGTCCTGATTTTCTGAGGGGCTGAAGAGATGCAATAAGGTAACAATCACTTCCCTTATCATACCCATTATCGGCCCAAATTCCGATGCATGTTACTACAGAAAAAAAAAATCTCAGCATGTATATTCAGAAAATGAGGAGTCACATATAGCAACAAGCCTGGCAATGTACTCATCTAATCTTAACACTCTCTAGACAACCACAAATTAATTTCTTCTAGAACTCCAGGGTCCCAGCAGTTACACACTCCAAGGAACGCGGACAATTATGCAGCTTGCCCTTCAAGTGCTTTTGCTCAATCAGCCTAGGCAATTCGTGCATGGTAGTACAAGCTGTGTGTAGGAAGGCATTGGCAAGGGCCAGTAATGACTCCTGCAGACTGAAGGGCAGAGGAGAGGGTATTACAGACATTATATATGCTGCCCCAGGGTAGAGATTTTTCAGGTACAAAATAAAAAACATTAACGCAATTAGGTGGAATTGCTCTGTCTCTGAAAAGCAACAGAGAAATTCTACTTAACGGAAGAGTGGTAATGAAAACCCATCAGCACTCTTCCATTACCAAGTACATTACCCAGCATGTAAAGGATCCCCTTGGGGACTTGGATAGACTTAAGCCACTCTAAGGCTTGCTCAGGGGATTAAAATCATAAGGATTTGATTACCTCTTCATTGAAAAGGCCTAATTTGTTCAGGCTGAGTGTCGTTTTATATTTCCCATAAATTAAGAGAAACAAAAAATGTATTGTTTCTATCTTTGTCCTTAAAAGAGATGGAGACATTTCCAGAATGTCACCCTGGAAAATTATTCACTGAGCTGTTAAACTGGGGTCTGTGTTAGGGGCTTCAGAAACACACTGAACTTGAAGTACTTAACAGCAATAGAAGATTGAAGGTATGTGGGGAAAGAAAGAGAAAGAAGAGAGGTCTTTTTGAATTGCAATGATTGTGCAATGGCTGTGACTATCATACAAATACCTCTCAAGTTCTCTGCATTATAATGAATACTTTCAACTGGGTAGACAATTTTTGCGGTGCTCTACTACTTTATCAAGCCATGTGCCTTACACTGTACTCTACATTATAGACACCATGAAGCAGGCCTCCCTCACCTAAGCATGGTCACTTCAAGCCATGTTAATAAGGAAACATTTTCCTAATCAGCTAAACAAAGCTGGGGGTTCTCTGATGCAACAGTTTCATGAAAGGTAGAGCAGAAGAGCAGGGAAAGAGAAAAACACAGAGTCTGTGTCTACATTGGCAAGATTTAGCACAAAAGCAGCCACTTTTGCGCAAAATCTTGCTGCCTGTCTACACTGGCCGTGAACATTTGCGCAAGAACACTGACGTTCAACTGTATGAAATCAGTGCTTCTTGCGCAAATATCCTGATGCTCCCGATCAGGGATAAGTCCTCTTGCCAAGTGTTCTTGCGTAAGTGGCCAGTGTAGACAGGTAACATCAATTTCTTGCGCAAGAAAGCCCAATGGCTAAAATGGCCATCGGAGCTTTCTTGCGCAACAGAGCATCTACACTGGCACGGATGCTTTTGCGCAAAAGCAAATCTTTTGCACAAAGGCACATGCCAGTATAGACACTCTCTTACTCAAATACTCTAATGCAAAAACACTTGCATTTAGAGTATTTGCGCTAAATCTTGCCAGTCTAGACGTAGCCAGAGAGAAAAGAGCTGAAGAGAACTGAAGTACACAATAGCGTTGAGACATGACATACAAACAATGCAATATGCTAAGGGAAGGGAAAATAACAATCCTTTAGAAAGTCTTGTTACATTTGAGGTTTGTAAGGTCACTTTTGATTAGTGTGAAATACTGAGAGTGTAAATACACAATCTGTTATTTTAAACCAAGAATAAAATTCACAGCAATCACTGTTCATCACGTACAATAAATTCCACATAAAAATACATGAATATTGGATTTATAGAAAGAATAATCTATATATTTTACTGTCACTAAATCAAATGTACTACTTTTTTTTGTCCTTTGCTACACGTTTTGAAGGTCATTGCTATGCATGTGCACTATCAACATTGCTGATGGTAGATAAACTAGTACCACTGAAGAAAAGCTTCCTTGACTAGCTAGAGGTGCTCTCACATTTTTGCAAGAGATAATTTCACAGATCCTCTCTGATGGTCACAGAATTACCACAACAGGGAAGCAATAGGGAACTAGAGCAATAGAGAAAGAAGAATGGGACATAGATCCAGGAGCTGCAGAGATCTTAAATCTAATAGTGACTTGCTATGCAATCTTGGATAAGTCACTTAACCTTTCTGTACCTAAGCTTCAGGGGGTAGCCAAGTTAGTTTGTAACAGGAAAAACTTAAAAAACAACAAATAGTCTAGTAGCACTTTTAATACTAATAAAAGATGTAGATGGTATCATGAGCTTTCGTGGGCACAAACCACTTCTTCAGATGAATGGAATGTTGGACTACAGGTATATAGTACTACATGCCAATTTTTTTAAAGACGTTTCCTATTTGCAGGATTTTCTGCTTCCAAAATTTTCACTGCAGTTTTGCACCTGATGTCGAATTGTACATGTACAACAAGTATATAAAAGATACAATTATTCCGCCGCAGACTCAGAATCTGTTCTGAGATTCCAAATCACAAGTGTAAGTTTTGCAATCAAATTACACTTACAAAAGGAGAGGCTGGGCCTCTGTCCTTTTAAAAACAAACCCTAAAAAATAATTTCCTCTTCATTTCAGGTAACTTATACCTGCATAGACTAGCTCCTGATTTGGTAAGTAGCACCAAAACAGTGCAGACATTTTTCAATTGCTATTCACTTTTGATTCTGTATAGTTTTTTTTTTTTTTTAAGGAGCAGCATGTGTAAATGGTCCCCATTGTCAAAGAAAAGGTGAGAAACTTGCATAAATCTATAAGGACAGACCCTAAGAAGGTATAAACTGTCAGCTTCCCCCAACTTCAATAGCCATTTTCCCCTGCCGTGTAGAAGGGAGGAAGGCATTTACCTCATGGTCATGGACAGTCTGTCGTGCTCCATCTAAAACAAATAAAAAGATAAGATGATCTTGGGGAAAAAAAAAGTAATGAAGGAGGAAACTAGCTGTACAGCCCAATAAAACACACCTAGTTATTCTATAAGGGCCTTAGCACGTAGTACCTTGGTCTACCTTAGGTTTTTCTAATGCACAGTAGAGGCTATGTAAAACTAATCACTCTGCAAGGCCAACCAAACAAAGTAATATGTTCTAACCAGTGTAAGAATCACAGGCTTTATTTAAAAAAAAGGGCTTAACACCTGCTAATTGACTATATGCCTGGAATATTTTATTACTCTAACTAATATTGGTGACTATAAGAACTGCCATGATGGGTCAGATTAATGATCCATCTAGCCCAGTATCCTGTCTTCCAAGTGTGAACAATGTGTTCCTTATACTTGTAAGACGCGATTCTGTTAAGGTTTAATACCTTGCCGGTGTGATTTGCCTTTCTGCCTGTCCTGTGCTTTCCTGCTAAAGACTTTGTAGGCTTCTGTCTTCTGGTACTGCTCCAGTTCCCTCATGTAACGTTCCTTATCTCTATCCGCTTCATCAAGGTAGCGCTGCAAAATAAGAAAACAGAGAATGTCAGGAAAAAAAACAAATAATCATATGAATAAATTGGTGACCATCTTACAAGGATAAATAGGAAATGAGTGAGAATGCTTGAGAAGCTCAGAACATGGAAACCTGAGAGAGGATAATCATGGCCAAAAAGGTTAAAAACAGAGATCTCTCCATAACAGTTTTTATCTAACTACTCCTCCTCCTATTAAACTTAATTCTTGACTGATTGCAATAATTGACTTAGTTACTGAGGTGACTTGCTACCAGGCTACTCAATGCAGCCAAGTGTTATCTTCACATAAGGCAGGTCTACGTTATGTGGAAAAGTTGAGCTAAGCTACACAACTTGAGCTATATTAGTAACGTAACTCAAGTTGGCATAGCTTAGATCTACTTACCATGGATCCACACCCTTTGGGGTTGACGGGAAAAACTCTCCCGTCAACTTCCCTTGCTCATCTCTTCCTGGTGGAGTACTAGAGTTGACATCCAAGCGATTGGTGGTAGATTTAGCAGGTCTTCACTTGATCTGCTAAATCAACCCGTTGGATCGATCGCTGCAGCATCGAACCAGGCTATAGTGGAGACAAGCCTCAGTCAGAAAATATTTATGAGCTGGATGTTTGTGGCTAGCACTATGCATTGTTGAACAGAATGCTCTGGGTGCAGCTCACCCTTAAGAGCTCAGATTGTTCCCGAGGTACATCAGTCTTCCTGGAGCAGAGTACTGTGTTTTTTAACCTTCAGACCTCTAGGAGAAAGGCCAATACCATGCTGTGTCATCACAATATCTTGTCCTATCATCTGATGGGGAGACAGATGTAGCTACCATGAGCGAACAGTTTAGAGTGAATAGAAACAAGAAGGGTCTATCAGTTTAAGCCTTAATGGTATTTCAGTCTATTTTTAAGAAAAACTGGAAGCATCTTCATACATTTGCTTAATGCAGGGAGCTCTTACACAATATACAGAAACTGCTGACCTGCAAACCATATAAAGATTAGCCATATCACAATGCTTGAATTAATGGGACCCTTGCATCAAAAAGCTATCTTCCCTACTATCATGTTTCAGCACAATATACTTCAGGCTTTTCCCCCCATTCAAGTTTATATCATGCAGTATTATGCAAATCTACTCCTATTACTCAGGCAAAACCTTAAGTGACCTCATATGCTTTTATATCCATCATATCAAGAGATCAGTAAATCTGGCTATCACACATTCATGCATTTGGGATATTATTTTGCCTCAACGCTGTTGAGGTCATTGTTAAGATTTTGCAACTTTGACACTGAAGTTTATATTACTTCTGAGTAGTGGAGATGGAAATGAACACCTTATGGAGCATCAAATACATTGCCTACAACACTGTCAATCTGAAGGTAAAAAGGAATGCACAAGTCTTACCTCAAACTTTTTATAGCCACCCTTTTATGGTTTTAAGTAGATTGTGTGTGTCCTGCTGCAGCTCAACTGCCACCAAATGCAGTTTTGGTTTGCCAGTTTTCTAGGGTTTTTTATATAGCCTGGGTGTACTTTAGTACATAGCTCCCCTGATACGAGGAGAAAAACCCATAGCTTAGAGATCCTTGTCACAGGATTGACAGGAGTTTGTCCCTTTGGAGACCATTCCCTGGAGGGAAACTTGAAACGTGCTTTTCCACTAGATTGAACAAGTACTCACTAGTCAGCTACGGATCAGGAATTCTGGATTTCATTCCAGAGTCTGGGAGAGGAGTGTGGTTAAAGCAAGGAGACTCAAAACCTAATTTAGTCACACTGAAAGGTAGTGTGGTGGACTGCATAAGACAGGTTTGTCACACCAGAGACCTGGGTGTCAGGCCTGGAGTGACCTTGCATGAGCAATCTGCTCACTTATTTAAAAAAAGTGATCGAGAGAAGACTAAGTGTTCAGTAGCCCTTTCCTATCTTCTAGGCTGGGACTCAGGACTTTACTTTTACCTTAAAGACAACAGTGATCCAGTGAATTCCATAGCAATTTAAACAGCAGTTAAAAGAGGAAAGATTTGAATTGCTACTCTACTCCTTCCCAGATTTCCTTAGGCTACTGCCTTTCCCTTGGCTACAGGGCTATTTGTTAAGGGAGTATCTGTCCTTTTTCTTTTTTGCTCCTAGAAGTAAGTGACAGCAATCATTCTGCAGCAGATTTGTCATCTTGACCTTGACACACATTTTCTATTACGATTAAAATGTTATCAAATGCTGTACAGACACTACTGTAACTGTTATCCTAGGAATCTGCACATGAACAACAATGTGGACAAAGAACAGAGTGTCTTAGATTTTTTTGTAAAAAGGGTACAAAGAAAAACAAATTAAACATTGTTTAAAAAAATACCAAAAGGATTGTTTTTCAAGCTCTTATTCTCTTCTGTCAATTCATTTTTCATCTAACACAATGAAAACTTCAAACAGTACTTAAAGTTTATATTCTGGGGTTGTTTTTTTTTTTGTCATTGCAATAAGATTTTTACAAAATAAAGGTTTAAAGCTTCTGTTGAACTGAACTCTCTCGTGTAATCTTAGCTACAGTGAAACTAATGCTGCATCATACAGAGATGTGAAAGGTTAACCAGTTAACTGATAAGCATCACCCTATTAAACTTACTTCTGATAATGCTTACCAGTTCTAGTAAACCAGTGAGGGCTGGAATAGCTCCATCCCATGCGGCCTGCTGGAGCAGTCCCTATCCATGGCGGGCCGAGGCTCCCAGCAGACAGGAGCTGCTCCGATGTTTGGAGCAGCTTTTATCTGTGGCAGGCCCAGGCACCTATGGCAGGGATGCCGTTCCAGCCCCCCTGTTGCCTGCCCCTCCTTTATCTGGTTAACCAATGCAGGTTAACCAGAAGAAGGAACAGACCAAACTGGCCCATTGCCTGAATTTACATATAAGTTACAGTGCAGAAGGCCCAGGTAGACTGATGAAGAGAAGAGACATCATATTCTAGTTGAAGGGGGGGGGAGGGGAATGCTCTCATTCCTGGGATAGATTTCTATACAAACTAAAAATAAACACAACACTCTCGAGCATAACTTACAGAGCTACGGCTTTCTTTACCAGCAAGCAGACCTTGAAAATGGACAAATATGTTGTAAAATAGAACAGCTCTACCCCAGCCAGCAGTGAGCAGCCCATCCCTTTTGACCTGCCGATCTTTCTTTTCTGAAAGATGAGCAGTTTACATACAATGATGAGTTAATTAACAAGACAGAGTAACTAAAGTTCACCTAGCAGCCCTGAAAATCTTAGCTTTGACTACACTCCACAGCTTTTTGCAACGTGGCTGTGTCTAGGAGAGATGTGTGGGGAGAAGGAGCAAAAAGGTCACGTGCCCCCCATGAAGAGGGGAAGAATCGTCCAGCAGGCAGAGCTCTGTTGGATAGTTTGAAGTTGGCCTTGTGCCGGCAGATGTGTCGAGCCTGTCCCCATACTGACCAGTGGTGAGAAGTGGAACGACCCGATCCCAGTCCACTCTGCTTCCCTGGCTTCCAGCCACATCACCCTGGGGAGGAAGCTTGGGGGAAAGGGTAGAACCACCCTTGCACTCACCAGCAGCAATAAGAAGAGTGACACAGCTGGGAGCGGAGAAAGTGGAGTATGTTGGGGTTGGACACGCCACTTCCCACCACTGCCAATGAGTGAGGGGGGAAGACCTGACCTCTGCTGCCAAGCACCAGGCACCCTGCTAGTCCCCCAGGCTGAGTTGCTTAGTGAGGGGACTTGGGGAAAGAGACAGGGAGGGAGGCGGAGCAGGGACAGGGACAGGGACATGGGGGAAGGGATAGGGTAGGACAGAAAGAGGAATGGCTTGAGGCATAGTGCGGGTTGTGCCAAGGTCTGTGCCCTCCTAGGGACTAGGGGTGGCATGGAGAGGTTTCACATGGAGGGGCAGTCACATGGCAAGCGCCCCCCCCCCATACTGTTCCCAAGCAGTCACCTAAGGCTGTGTCAATGTAGCCATTTCGCTAAAAGTCTTGGCAGCATGAACAAGTTTTGTTGGTGCACTAGTGGACAAAATACTTCTTCCCTGTTTGACTTTGACAAGGAGCCATTGATACTGCCACTTCCCATAGCAAAACTTTTGTCTTTTTTAATGACAAAAGTTTTGTCATTTAACGCTTTTCCTCAACTACACCGAGAAGGTGTAGCCTCTCTACATCACGAATTTCACCCTTGGAAACATTCAAGCCTTAGCTCAGATTTAGTTTAGAAACAAATATACAGGTCCCAGAAGGGAAGATAGCTTCCTAAACCTCTCATGTGTATCCTGAGTATAACCTTGCAGTATTTATAGGGCCTGTAATTTTTCACCAGCAATGACTGGAAAGAGATTTTTATCTGAAAAGGGTTCCTTTCCCCTACCTAAAAACACCTTCTTAAACACTGCCATAGTCAAGCACTGATGTCAGTTTTCACAGTAAGCAACAGTGTTCCCATTAAACAATCAAACCCCAGCAAAGAAAAGGGAAATTAATGGTACCCGTTTCTCCTCAGGAGGCAGCTTACTCCACTCATTGCCTAGCATCCTGGTGATCTCTGGAAAAGGGACTTCAGGCATCTTCGCTCGAAGCTGCTCCCTACGCTCATTCATGAATCGCACATACCCTGTAAGGGGGGATTTTGGGGCATTGCTGTCTCTAAGGGGTTTCTTCCGTTTTCTCCCTTTGGACCATCCTCCTCGTTTAGTTCTTTGCTGCACAATAAAAAAAGAAGAAAATTCAGATTGAAAGGGTAAATAAAAAAAATCACAAGAATAATTTTACTCCTGGAAGGAACTCTGCACCTATATTTCCCCCTGCCTATGGAGACCCACTGGCACCCTGCATCAACTCCCTTAGTTCAGCAATTTTTCTTGTAGTAGAAAGTTACACATGTTATCTACTATACTGTATATTAACTAATATTTCCTATTCTAATCTGTTGCATTTGAATATTATGTTTTCCAGTCCTCATGTATCATGGAATATTGTAAACAGGTATATACTACTGGGCTTTCTCTCCCATGCTCATTCAAGTTACTGCTATCATTTTAAATTACTTTGAACTTTTAAAAACTCCTTTCATCAGTAAATTGAAGAGCTTTATAGGAGCAGTCAAGTACTGGTTTACAGGTGGAGAAGCTACAAAGTAGGGCAGTTAAATCATTTGCTCAAGTTCTCCAAACTCCACGTTTCTGTAATAAAGTCTGGACAATGCTGTCTTATGCTAGACACTGCTATCGTCTCTCTCTTCTTTTAATCTCTCCTGAAATGGAAGTTTCCCCTCTCTGAAGCTTCTTATTACGTTGATTGCCTTTCTTTGGCATTTCACTGCTTCTGTTGTTTTTGAGATGGAGTGATCAAAACTGAACATAGATTTCAAGAGTGGACATAGAATCTGGCTGTGTAAAAGCACTTTGAGATCAAACATTTGCTTCAGTTCTGTGCAACATCAACATCCAGAAAGCTGTTACACAGCTCCAGTCTTAGCAGCAATAGCACCACTTATACCTTTCTAAATCAGGAAAAGAGCTTGGTATAGAACTCAAGTCTGGATCTCAGTTCCCTACTCAAACCATCAGATCCTACTATTTCCCCAAAGAAAGGAAAGGATGAAAAGGCAGCAAACCTTTGAAACAGTGAGCTCTGTTTGCTACACTAGGGAGTGTCACAGATGTCACTCTCAGAGGGCCTGCCTGCTATGTATTTGTGACTATAGGAAAATAGGTTGTGACTATAGGTTGCACATCAAAGGAAAAATAGCTATAGAAAGAAGAGAGATGAAAAACAGTCTCCTGCATATGGTGGATGGCTAAAAACTGGTAATCCTATGAGAAAATACTTAAATTAATAAGGTGACAGATCCAGTTAGTCAGTTGTGTTAACTATATTATTTTAGCTCACCTCTTCCTCGAGTCTCTGCTCGCTGCTTTCAGCTGTATTAGAAGACTCATTTTGCAGCAACTGAACTTGTGACATGTCCTCCACAAAATCTGGGTTGTTCACAGACTGTGAAGCTCCTTCACCATATGATCCCTCAGAGTGGGCTAACCTGGAAAATCAAGTTGTGTGAAAAAGCACACGCATCATTAAAGTAATCTACTTCCCCTCTGGTCCTCTGAACTGTGCAACGATGTTGCAAATATTATGTAACTTTGAAGCCAGACAAAGATGAGACACTACAAAAACAGCAACTCGGACAGCTGTATGTTCCATCTGTCCATCTGATTTCCAGAACACTGTCTACAGCAGTTACCAGGGATTTAGATAAAGCTCTTCTAGGTCCTGATTAAGGATGCTAAATATCATGTAATTGACTAATTGAATAGTCTATGCATTTTTTTAAGTACCTTGCTGCGGCTTTGCCCCCTCGCCCCACTTCCTGCTTCCATTTGATAGAGGCAGCAAACGGGGAGCGACTAGTCGACTATTCTGACACTATCTGATAAGTATTTGCTTATCGGATAGTCGACTAGTCCTTAACATCCCTAGTCCTGATGAAGACAAAACAGTCCTAAGAAAACTAACATTTGGAAGAACTTGTGCTTACACAAGTCAAGCACAAACAAAACAAAATCTGTTTCAAATAATAACCAAGTGGGTAGAAATATGAAGGGAGGTGCAGAGCTGCAGGACTGAAAACAGGAATCCTGCAACTGTGTTCAGGGGACCCCCAGCACAATAATAAAAACAGTATGAAATAGAGGGTCTTATCACTTTCACTTGTCTCCAAGTAATGCACCTTTCAGTATGCATTTCTTGTAGTCCTGTATAAGTGTTTTTGCCATTGGGCTCCATGAAATTTGGATGGAACTCTTTACAGTATTGTCTTCTGGTGACATACCTAGATATCTAAAGAAGACCCAAGTACCAATTTTCCTTCTAGGCCCTTTAATGTTGCTATTTTTTAGTCAAGAGCTGCTGCTGATGGCATTTCAGTCAACAGCAACATCCTGCAGGAGCCAGGCTGCCAGTAGTAGAAAGTGTGGTAAAGATGTACACTTCTACAACACTTTATCCTGAAATATACAATGGTTGGGCCAAAATTGTTGGTAACGACGCAACCCGGAATGAGACACACTTGACATTCAGATCTCAGGTTGAGATCAGAGCCAGCAGTTATTTTTTCTTATACACTATGCATACTGAGAGAGCACGAGCACCTACAGAACCCCAGTGATATTTTCAGTCACTTTTCAAATTTTAATCCACATGAGACATCACAATGGTCTAATCTACTAACAAATTACAGAATATTAGAACTGGAAGGGACCTTGAGAGGTTTCAAGTCCAGTCCCCTGCCCTCATGGCAGGACCAAACATGGTCTGTCTAACCTGCTCTTAAATATCTCCAGTGATGGATATGCCACAACCTCCCTAGGCAATTTATTCCAGCGTTTAACCACTTTGACAGTTAGGAAGTTTTTGCTAATGTCCAACCTAAACCTCTCTTGCTGCAGTTTAAGCCCATTGCTGCTTCTCCTATCATGAGAGGCCAAGGAGAACAATTCCCCCTCCTCCCTGTGACATACCTGAAAATGCCACTGTCCCCCCTCTTAGTCTTCTCTCTTCTAAACTAAACAAGCCCAATTCCTTCAGCAGTGCCTTGTAGCTCATTTTTCTAGACCTTTAATCATTTTTGTTGCTCTTCTCTGGATCTTCTCCAATTTCTCAACATCTTTCTTGAAATGCGGTACCCCGGAACTAGACACACTACTCCAATTCAGGCCTAATCAGCGCAGAGTAGAGTGGAAGAATGACTTCTTGTGTCTTGCATTAACAGGAGTGTTGTGAGCATCCCAGAATCATGTTTACTTTTTTTGTGACAGTGTCACACTGTTGACTCCTATTTAGCTTGTGGTCCACTATGACCCCTACATACCTTTCTGCAGTACTCCTTCCTAGACCACTTCCCATTCTGCATGTGTGAAACAGATTGTTACTTCTTAAGTGGAGTACTTTGCATTTGTCTTTATTAAACTTCATCCTGTTTACCTCAGACCATTTCTCCACTTTGTTCAGATCTTTTTGAATTTTGACCCTATCCTCCAAAGCACTTGCAACCCCTCTCAGCTTAGTATCATCTGCAAATTTAATAAGTGTACTGTCTGTCAACATCTAAATCGCTGATGAAGATTCTGAACAGATCCAGTTCCAAAACAGAACCCTGCGAAACCCCACTTGTTATGCCCTTCCAGCATGCCTATGAACTGTTAATAACTACTCTCTGAGAACGGTTTTCCTGCCAATTATACACCTACCTTATAGTAGCCCCATCTAAGTTGTATTTGCCTAGTTTAGTGTTAAAAAAGTCATGAGACCCCATATCAAATACCTTTCTAAAGTCTAGGTATACCACACCCACTGCTTCTCCCTTATCCACAAGACTTGTTATCCTATCAAAGAAAACTATCAGATTAGTCTGACATCCTATCAACTTATTTTCTTCCAGATGTTTGCAGATGAATTCCTTAATTACCTGCTCCATTATCTTTCCTGGGTTGTTCTTATTTTCCTTTTTATAGAGGGGGCACTATATTTGCTCTTTTCTAGTCTTCTGGAATCTCTCATGATCTCCATGATTTTTCAAAGATGAAAGCTAAAGGCTCAGTTACCTCCTCTATCAGCTCCTATTCTAAGATGCATTTCATCAGGCCCTGGTAACTTACAGACATCTAACTTTTCGAAGTAATTTTTAACTTAGACATTTTTAATACAGAGAAGCTTTTAAAACTACATATGTAGGAAAAATTTTAAGCCTGGTGCATGAAATTTCAATGAAAGGTTATCAAATATAATTCCCTTAATCACTCCTAATCGCATGTCAAGATTCCTGTATTCACCACGCTTGGTGTCAGCAAATCCTGAGAACCAGAGATATGGGGCCAAGTTCAGACTGGACATAAGCAGGTGCCTCTTTGCTTAGTTATACAAGCAGGTGCAACTCTATGTAAGGTCTGAATTTGCCCTTTGCAGGTCTAAAGAACAAAAAATATACCAGTAAAGTACAGCCACATGTAAAAAAGAAATTCTCTATTTAGTAGTGCCACTGGAGAATAATAAAGGAAATAATCACCATATCTGCAGACTCACTCGAGAAGGCTGTCCTTGGAAGGCAAGATTTTACAAATAACAGAAGAATACATAAAGAGAAAGTTAACAGTGTTCAATTGGCCTACTTGCCAAAGTGTACAATCAGGAATATTTTCTCTGGAGAGTCTGCAAAGAGATAATATCTGTGTGGTGAATATAGAACAGCAGTTGCTTACCCAGTTGTAGCCATATCACTGCTCTCTTTTGAACCATCATCATCTGCAAATAATGGAGGCAGAGATGAGCCAGCCATCAGGTTCTCCATACCTCTAAGAAAAGGAAATGGAAGCAAAATTAATTCTCCCACATATCCTGCCCATTTAAAGATCTGTCTTTAAGTCTAACTTAACTGCCAGTTTTTAAAAGCAATACAGCACATGCACTCAGCAAAACTTTTTAATTATTTAGACCTATAGATTTGATTTTGTGATGTGTACCTACCAACTTATATTACTGAGTTATTTTGTGTTGGTCCCATCAATCAGGTATTTATAAGTAGAAGGAGGTGGTCAGGGAGAGCATAGGACTATTATTGAGTGGGGAAGGCAACCTAGGTTTTGTCTACCCTTAATTTAAAACGCAGTAGCGACAGTGCTTTAAATGGAAAGTGTGGCCACTGTCTGAGTATAACCACCCTTGGGAGGGGAGTAGCTAACAGTGCTGGGAACACAGCTCCTAGCTCTTTAGTCTGGTTCACACTGGTGTCTTACAGTGCTGTAACTTACTGCTCTTGGGGAGATAGGAAGGGGATTTTTTTCACCCCCTATGACTACCGAGGTTATTTCCACAATGATGACAAACCCCCAGACTCCCTACATCCAAGTGAGAGACTCAGATCCAGACTAATTGTCGAATGTAAACACTTTGGCTACCGTAGATCTTTTTAAAAAGGTATTTATGTAGTCCAGGACGACAAGAAAACGCCTAAAAAAGTCCCAGCTGTAAAGTATCTGACTTGGTAAGGCAGTATTATTTTAAAAAGATGAGCAGCAGAATGCAGGATTCGCTACTAAACAGATGTTTGAAGGAACAGTTACAATCTGTGAGGAGAAATCAGATTTTGAATGCTAAAAAGGCCATTTGCTGCACACTTATCGATGCTGCATCATAGCAACAAATCCTGCAACTTCTGCATCCTTGTGGTCCCTTCTAACCCTATTTTTTTAAGTATTCAGTTAATTCTCTGATCAGCAGATCAATGTGAGGGCTAGGTGAAATCAATCTAATTTTTACCTAGAATGGAAATCATGCTTTCAACATTTCAATACAAAAAATGTGTTGTAGATGCGTGTATGTATGGATTGAAGGTGGTAGGAGGAAAATAAAGGAGTCAATACCTTCTTTCTACTTTGCCTACTTCTGGAAATCCATTATACTGCGTCCTTTCTAATGATCTCAATATGGAATTGAAAATGAGGGACCCGTTTCTTTGGAATTTAACAAAAAATATAAAGTTTGGGTTCCTACCTAATATAAATTGTGATCTGTTATGGGAAAAGGCAAGTGCCTCTTATTGATATAAGAGAAAGAGGCTCAATCAGGAAGGCAGATAGCCAATACTGGTTTCCTATACGATGGGAACTCTTTATCAAACACCATTCTCAAGTGTGTAAAGAGTGCAATAATGATCGGAAGTGTTCTAAAATAGGAGATATGTAGGATACACTGATGGAGTAGAGCAGCGTTTCTCAAAGTGGTCTGAGAAACCACTTTGAGAAACATGCTAACTGGCCACGCCAGTTTGTTTAGTTACTGACACCACAGCCACAGAGCCTTGCAGCTCCCATTGGCTCCAGTTTGCCTTTTGCAGCCAAGGAGAGCCACAGGATCGGGGTGTTCGGTATTTTTAGTTAAACCATCTGACAACCCTAGCTGCAGCACTGGTAAATAAACAAATTGGCACGGCCAGTTAATATGTTTCTCAAAGCGGTTTCGCAGACCACTTTAAGAAACCCTAAAGGAGAGTGAAGCATTTTGATCCTGAAGGAAATTAAGAGAGGGGCTGATATGATCTTCTAAATCAAGGTGGAATTCTTAAAAAAAGCACTGTGGGAAAGTGCAAAAAATAATTAACTTGGAGGCCTCTTTTGTCAGATGACACTGTAATCCACATGTCTTGAGAGAATATATACTGTCTGCTAGTGAACAAGCCATCAAAGTGCTTTTCTGTCCATCATGCCCAACATGACTCCTCTTAATGGGTTCCTCTTTATATCTGGAGCAAGTCAGCAAAAACAATGCCTCAGCTTGCTTTCAAACTGCCAGTAAGCAACCAGACATCAAACTCAACAACATACAAGCACACCACAAACACAGGAAGCTGGGAAAACACACACTTCTTTCTTCTTTAAAGTTTGTGCTATTTCCTCCATATGGTTTTCATACTAATTCCTTCAGTCAGAGAACAGACAGGCCCCAAAAAAAGAAACGGTTGAAATACTAATTAATAAGCAACGGCTGCTGAAGTGTTCCAGTAGACAGGAAAACAATGCAATTCCTATCATGATGGCTGCAAATGGATGAGAATCTGTATATGATGGCAGATTAAGGGTGATTTGCCAGCACTGGGGCTTCCAAGCCACTTCCTGTTATTGGTCCTTCAGTTGTGGTCTCTGTGCCTGAAAGCATTCCAACCCTCAGTCCCCATGTTATGGTCAGTAAGGCCCAGAGTGGCAAGACTCTTCAAAAACGCAGAACGCAATATTTTGGGAGGGAAGTTATTGCATCCAGTGGAACAATGCGGTGTCTCACTGACAAAGGGGAGGCTGTTTGGACTTTTCTCCCAACCTTCAACCTAGCAGTAATTGTGGGAGAAGAAAGGACTTGAATAGGCTAGTCACAGCTCTATCTAGCCTGTGACAATTCTTATACAGCTTTGCAAGTATGAATTCTGACCAAAGCATTTACAGAACTAAAGTGATACTGTTGTGTCTGAGATATAGACGCTGATTTAAAACAATACCATCAATTTCTTGGGTTTTTTTACAGCCTGCTTTTTGGTTAAAAACAATATAAAGGACTGTGACAGGGCACACACACCCTGCACTGGGCAAGGAGTGGGTTAGCCCTGTTCTGAGGACTGAGAAAGCCGCACCCCCTTTGCCTTACTGGGCACGCTGGAGCTGCACAGATGTAAAAGGGAGGATCTCAGCTCAATTGGGAATGGCAAAAGGATGTGCATTGCCTGCTGCAGGCAAACTGCAGTGACCACCCAGACATTGAGGAACTACAGCACAGGCTAAAGGCCAGTCGCTTCCAGAGAACTCAGAGTATTAAAACGCAAAACAGGCATAGACAAATCCCAGACAAGGAAGGAGAGACAGAGATCTGCACTGGAGCTGAGGCGACTTTAGCAGGAAGCAGCCTAGGGGAACCAATGGCTACTTGGTGAGTGAGCTGATGCCAGGGAGTCAGTATGTTTCATTTGGAGCTTTTTGCCCCCAATTCAGTGTCTAGAGATACAGCCACTAACAGGGTACAGACCCTCCCATTCCACTGGAACCCTGCCCAGGACCCTCCTGCTGGGGGATGTAACTTCCTCCCCTATCTCCTGTCGCTTGAAAGGGGACTACACAACCCTGCGAAGTGGATGAAACATATCAACTTTGGCCATCAAACCACACTGCCCTGTGAATAGGGGTGAGTTATGAACTACAGCCACCGGTCCACACTACCTTGTGGATGATGGCAAATTACTGACTTTTGTTACCAAGCCACTCTACCCTCCAGATAGGGGCAAGTTACCGACTCATGCTACTGAGCCACTCTGCCCTGTGAATTGGGGCAAGTTATTGACTATAGCCATTGGGATGCACTACCCCATGAATGGGGAAAATTCACTGACTTTGGCCATTGGGCCACCCTATCCCATGGACTGGGTGGGGATTTGGCAGAAAGGCCACTCAGTGGTAGAACTGTGGGTGGAGCTATAGGCACGGATTGGGGAGAAAAAGCAGAGAATGACATGGCAGCAGCAGAAGGGAGCCAGGCACACTCTCTGGGCAGGGTTGTCCCAATCTGCATTACAAGGACATTCCAACAGTTAACTCCACAAGAGCCAACTTAAACTCAACTTCACTGCTTAATATTTTTGATTACCCTAGAGATATTTGTTTTAAATTCCAACAATGGCTAACACTGTTTCAGCTTCACCGAATTAGCAGCGTTCAGAGCCCCACTGGAGAGGTACTGCTGCCATTTAAGCACAATGTTGAATAGAAATGCTCTGCACTAGAGTAAATAACATGATGCTTAAAAAGCCACCTGCATATGAATGATAGGGCTCTCAACATCACCAGCACTGCTGAAACTCAGCCAGTTCAGACAGTGAGAATGTTTTGAAAAACAAATCCCCACTACATGCAAGAAATGCCATGGTGTCTCTTCCACTGACTTCTAGGATTACATTTGCATCCTTCATGGACAAGAAGAGTCCTACAGGTAGTACAGATGCTTCTCTTAATAGATGTACCACTGGATCTCCTTTGATACATTACCAGGGCATGGAGCAGAATGGGAGAGAAACAGAATTGTGCATGAGAGTAGTAAGGAGAGGGATGCTAAAGATGGGGAAGAGGAAAGTCCCCTTCACATTCAACAACACAAAAGAATAAATGCAGGATCTTTTTCCATGTGTTTCCATGCATGTTATTTGATGGGCTAATATGCATGTTTTTAAACTTCTTTGTATAAAATCCTAAGTTTCAATTCCTGGGTAACATAGTAGCCTTCCCTGAGCAATGTGAGAGTAGGACATAGAGTAACTTGTCAGCTATGGCTGGGATGGATGGACTCTGGATGGTGTCTCTAGCCACCTATCCATTGAGACTTATGATGGGTATCTGGAGGGAGCATAGGCCAGTAATGGAGCCCTCACTTTCTGTCCCTGCCACAATTCCCTCTGTGCTGATGGGGCTGTCAACTTGTTCTTCCCAGCTGTTTTGGTCCAGCAGGAGCAGCCACAAGATAAGATTGTCTCTTAGCAAGTACAATTGTGGGCCATTCATTCAGCCCAATCAGATACCGGAAATCTCCACAGGAACGTACAAAAGAGATGCCAGTTGTATGAACCTCTGCAGCTGTAGTCACAAAGTCATGCCAACATTGCAGCCGCATTTTACTCCTCCAAGCTCTTTTTAACTTCCTTCTGTGTGTTTGATCTGGATTGACTACTAGTTAATCAGAAGCCAGTTAGTTACAATTTGCCGTATCTGTTCAGACACAGAGGGTTGAATGCCACCAACATCACAGCTAATGAGCTGCTTGTGCTTTTGTTACCATGGGCAGTAAGGAGTCACCAAAGACACCCTGCATTGTAGGTAACCACAGCTACACCATTTAACCAAGACTGTAAACAGTCAGTGGTATTGTCTGCTCCAAGCATAAGTTTGTTGTCATATTCTCCACAGTCAATACTTAGTTAACAAATGCAGCAGCTAATAGTGTTTCATCCTTGCCAGCATTATATATTGTTATCACATGGCCATTTTCTTCTGAATAGTTCAGCATACCTATTTACTGCAGAGCAGCTAATTCCCTAGTATACCCACATACACAGTCTGCCCAATGCTGCACCTCCAGGCAGATGGAGATTTCAAGACATATTGCCACCACATATGGAAGCCATTACTCTATTTATGTAACCCCTTGCATTCCATCTGCTGTGAAGGCCATGAGATAGCTACTTGGAGTATCCAAGAATGCTCTGTTCCAAAGTGATACTGTAGATGTGGACACACAAACAATGTCAGCTGTGAGGTAGAAAGGCTGCAGCATAGACACAACTCAAAACAATGTTTGTTGTAAACTGGTATAGATGAAAGAGTGTCAGGAACAAGTTACAAAACCACACTATGAACAGTCTATGTTTAAATATTAGTGTGCACTCTGAACAAAGCAATAGGTTAGAAAATGCACACAAAATGTAACCAAGGGCATTTGTCAAGTCATTTAAAATATTTTTTAAATCCGTTGACAAAGTTAAACATTCAGTTACACAGCAGCAGCAGCAGCTTTTACATACAAGCCTATCCCACCATCCTCCCCCCAAAACACTACTATACTTCTAGAATTAAAATTGGAAGTAATGTTAACACCTAAACAATACTTTCCCTTCTTATTGGGCTATTTTGCAACTTTTAAATTGTTTGTATCACTTTCAGAAAAAAAACACACACACCCACCTCCACCAGCTATTTTGCTATCCCTGAAATAGCCAGAATTTTGCATTTGCTCTGGCAGATTATGTCGCAAACAGATGGACTGGGTCCTCCGCCATAAATCTTTTGAACTATCCAAAACAGGTTCCACGACCCCACTCTTAGATATTATTTTTCATTACCACTTCCTCTCTATACCCACATATTTCCCCTACAGCAACTTCAAACCCAGAGAATGGCCCCTCATCTGAGACTCTGATGAACTACAGTTATATTGAATTCTCCCCCACCTCTATACTCACATTACACATTTTTTTATCCTTTTTGGTATTTAACCGCCCTCCCCCAATCCTGTATTTGTTGGAAAAAATCAGTACAACAGTCACCTTATCTCTGCTCTGAATTCTGCTATTTCATTTCCATATCTTAAATTTCTGATGTTTAGTGTCCCCTTTACTATCCATACATTTATGGCAATTTATGCTGGATTCTCAGGAGACAGTTATTGTATAATACAACAGCAAAGAGCTAGGTCTATTACTGTTGAGCTTACAGAAGCTATGCAGAAAAATGCTAGTGCTAACTTGAATTCTTTCTGAGATTGTTCAGATTAGTACTAGGGATGTTAAACTGCAGTTATCTGACTAATAATGTAGTCAATACACACGATTAATCAATAAGGACCGCTCTGCAAAGCTACAGCTGGGGTAAGTCCAGGAGTCGACTTCTGCTGCCTCCGGGAGCCACAAATGCTGCAGCTCTGCATTTTAAATGTAGTAAGAGCCACCAGCAGAGGCACAGCGTTCTGGACCAGAATGAGCTGGGACTGCTTGGTCCTGGCTCACTGTGACGGGGTCTGAACGCCCCTGTTGCCGCGCTCCGCGGGGAGCGTGGAGCCCATATTGCCACTTGCACTGTGTGTTCGCGTGCTGCTGCACAGCTGGGCGGCGCCATGAACCGGAGCAGGACGCCTTGGGTGTGTAAAGAGTGTGCCAGGAATGACATAAGAGGGGCGGAGAGGCCGGGGCACATAGCGGTGACATCACAGGGAGGGGTGGGGCAGGAGAGACAAGGCGGGAGGTACGAAAGAGAAATGGACACAGGAGCAGAGAGGAGACGAAGGAGGAGAGAGAGGACAGTCACCAAGAGCGAGTGGAAGGAAGAGCAGCAGGGCTCAGCTGGCTTCGGTGAGCAGTCTGCTCTGGTCAAGGAGACGGCCGGGAGCAGTGCGGACTTCCCCCAGCTAGAGCCAGGGTAGGAAGTAGCCCAGAGCGGGGCTTCCCTGCTAAAGCCTGCTGTCTGATGAGTTATGGCAGGAATCCCTGTCAGCCGGACAGAAACTTGTCTATGCCTGTCCTTAGGGCCGGCTGCGACCCATGAGAGAGGGCGGGTCTGGGCCCCCTTACCCTGACTGCCAAGGGCGGGTGCCAGTGTACGAGCTATTGGAGGCCGAGACTCTAAAAGACTGCCGAAGAGGCACGGTGGCCTGTGAAAAACTCTGAGCAGAGGGCCAATTAGGAACGTGAGTGGGAAACCACAAGAGAGGGGGACTAGCCCGCTCGTTCATACTCATGCTGAGTCCAGCAGCTACTGTTTGCTGCTGCTGGAGCAGGCCCTGCCTTCAGCCAGCTCTGACCACCGTGAGCAGAGGCTGCTCCGGCACCAGGCCCTGTTCGCAGCAGCCAGGGCTCTCGGCCCACCGCGGGTAGAGGCTGCTTTGCAGCAGCCTCCCCTATCCCCCGCGCCGCTGCTCTAGTAGAGGCAGCAAGTGGTTAGGGAGAAGACGGAACCACAGAGCCGGTGCTGGGGGAAACTGGCTACACTAAACTTAGAACCACAGAGCTGGAAGAGACCTCAGAAGGTCATCAAGTCCAGCCCCCTGCTCTAGGCAGGACAAATCCCAATTAAAGCAACCCAGCCAGGGCTTTGTCAAGCCGAGACTTAAACACCTCTAGGGATGGAGACTCCACTACTTCCCTAGGTAACCCATTCCTGTATTTCACTACCCTCCTAGGGAAATAGTTTTTCCTAATATCCAACCTGGACCTTTCCCACCACAACTTGAGACCATTGCTCCTTGTTCTGCCATCTGTCACTACTGAAAACAGCCTCTCTCCATCCTCTTTGGAACCTCTTTGGAAGTGGAAGGCTGCTATCAAATCCCCCCTCACTCTTCGCTTCTGCAGACTAAATAGACCCAACTCCCTCAGCCTCTCCTCATAAGTCATATGCTCCAGCCCCCTAATCATTTTGGTTGCCCTCCACTGGACCCTCTCCAATGCGTCCACATCCTTTTTATAGTGGAGGGCCCAGAACTTGACACAATACTCCAGATGTGGCCTCACCAGAGCCGAATAAAGGGGAATAATGACATCTCTGGATCTGCTGGCAATGCTCCTCTTAATGCAACCTAATATGCCATTAGCCTTCTTGGCTACAAGGGCACACTGTTGACTCATATCTAGCTTCTCATCCACTGTAACCCCCAGGTCCTTTTCTACAGAACTACTACTTAACTGGTTGGTCCCCAGCTTGTAACAATGCTTGGGATTCTTCCGTCCCAAGTGCAGGACTCTACACTTGTCCTTGTTGAACCTCATCAGATTTCTTGTGGCCCAATCCTCCAATCTGGACCCTATCTCTGCCCTCAAGCGTATCTACCTCTCCCCCTAGCTTAGTGTCATCTGCAGACTTGCTGAGGGTGCAATCCATCCCCTCATCCAGGTCATTAATAAAGATATTGAACAAAACCGGCCCTAGAACCGAACCTTGGGGCACTCCGCTAGAAACTGACCGCCATCCTGACATCGAGCTGTTGATCACTACCTGCTGGGCCTGGCCCTTTAGCCATCTTTCCGTCCATTTATCCAATCCACATTCCCTTAACTTGCTGGCAAGAATATTGTGGGAGACCGTATCAAAAGCCTTGCTAAAGTCAAGGTATATCGCATCCACTGACTTTCCCACGTCCACCGAGCCAGTTACTTCATCATAGAAGCTAATCAGATTGGTCAGGCACGACTTGCCCTTTTTGAATCCATGCTGACTATTCCTAATCACTTTCCTCTCGTCCAAGTGCCTCAAAATGGATTCCTTAATGATCCCTTCCATGATTTTTCCAGGAATCGAGGTAAGACTGACTGGCTTATAGTTCCCTGAATCGTCCTTTTTCCCTTTTTTGAAGATGGGCACTACATTTGCCTTTTTCCAATCATCCGGGATTTCTCCCGATCTCCACGACTTTTCAAAGATAATAGTCAAAGGCTCCTCAATGACATTTGCCAACTCCTTCATTACCCTCAGATGCATTAAGTCCAGACCCATGGATTTGTGTATGTTTAGCTTTTCTAAATAGTTCCTAACCTGTTCTTTACCGACCACTGGTTGTCCATCTTGTGTCACTTAGCCAACCTTGTCCGTGAATACAGAGGCAAAGAAAGCATTGAATACTTCAGCTTTCCCCACATCATCTGTCACTAGGTTACCTCCTTCATTTCCGATAATCCGGCACCTTTAGGACCCAGGGGGTGCCGGATTATCAGATATGCTGGACTATCGGAAGGGGGGGGCTATGAGGGGTCTGGGGTGGGGTGGAGGGGATGCCACCCCAGACCCCTCATATCCCCCCATTCCGATAGTCCGGTTCTGCCGCAGGCATCCCCGATTGAGCTACTGCTAGTCAGTTTCAGCAGCGGCTGAATCTGGGATGCCTGGGGCAGAGCAGCTGGGGTGCTGCCGGGTTGGTCCCACAGCCCCGAGGGGCAGCACTATAGGACCAACCTGGCAGCACCCCAGCTGCTCTGCCCCCGCCTTTCCCAATTCAGCTGCTGGTCAGTTTCAGCAGCGGCTAAATCGGGGAAGCCGGGCACAGAACAGCTCCAATTGTCCGGCAGCCAGATCACTTCCGGGTTGCTGATGGTGCCGGACCATCAGGAGTACCGGAGCATTGGATGCCGGACCAATGGAGTTTTACTGTATTAAGCCAGCTCCTCCCAGCACTGGCTCCTGTCTCATAGACTTTAAGGTCAGAAGGGACCATTATGATCATCTAGTCTGACCCCCTGCACAGTGCAGGCCACAGAATCTCACCCACCCCTCCCAGAATAATCCTCTCGCCGATATCTCAGATATTGAAGCCTTCAAATACTTTGAAGACCACAAGATGCAGAGAATCCTCCAGCTGTGATCTGAACCCCATGCTATAGAGGAAGGCGAAAAACCTCCAGGGTCTCTCCTGTCCTCCCCTTGCTGCCTCTCAATTGGGGCTTGAAGTGGGGGAGTGTCAGGGTGGCTGCGGGCTGGATCCACTGACTTGGCAGGCCAGATCCAGCCTGTGGAGGGCCCTTTGCCCACCCTGCTTTAACCTCACTCAACACCCCTTTGCCCCAACCTCACCCCCATGCTCCCCAGAGTGAGGCTGCCCCCTCTAGGAAGTGTGGTCACCACTGCCACGTGGGCAGGGGAAATGGACATTGGTGGCATGCCCCCTCCATCCCCAAGCTTGCCCTCATGCGTAGAGGTCAGGGAGGGATTGGGGGGGGCGAAGGGGGTGGTGTAGCGCCCCAGACAGGCCACCATCTTACCTGGGTGGGAGGGATGGAGGTGCCTCCTAATCCACCTCTTCCTGCCACCGCCACCAGCAAAATCAGCCATGCGGGCAGGGGACACTGCGGTTGGAGGTGTGCACGTGCTCTCCTCCTGCCCCCCGCCATGCAGCTATTCCGGCCTGAGCCGGAGCTGCAATCTGCTGCCATACGCATGGCTCTTCCAGCCCCAACTCCAGACATTTTTCCTTCACATTCAGCAAAAGACTTGTACTTCATGTTCTAGAACTTCAGAATCATTTATGTAATGTTTTGATGCTGTTACTGAGTAAAGGAAGGAAGAACTAACTGGATTTGACAATCCTCTGAACGTCTGAGAGACCAGCTGTCTAGATTGATGGACAGGATGAGAAAGGAGAGAGACAAAGAATAAAGGAAATGAATGGCCCTCAAGAGACAGAGTTCAGCTATATTTTCCTTTTTCCTTTCTTCTTATTCTGTTTGTCTTGTCACAGCATTAATTGCTGTAATAGCAGCCTGTGATCTGAATGAAGGAAAATTCCCTAATAAAATCAGGAAGGATCACGTACTTAGACAAAAGAATGGAAAAGTTAATAAGTAGTGGTTATAGAACAATGAATATCACTATATAATCCAAATTCTGATCTAGAGTAAACTGCAGCTAGTCATCCCAGTGCACTAGAAGTAAGAGTGAATGAGGCCATGAACTGCACTGGTTGACTGACTTTTCCATAAACAGCAGCATGGTGGCATTTTGTTTCATTCCAGGCACCCTCCTATGGGGCAGTAATATTCAGCTTCAGGCCAAATAATAATTTTTAAAGCAGATTTCTAAGTCTATTTAGTATGAAACTGTGAAATCATTAGATATCTACTTAAAGTACATACACAGTAAATCAATTATAGCCAATTTGTCTAAAAACAATTACATTATTTACAGGACTGCAGCCAACCACACTAATCCATCCAGATGTCCATCTGGATAGAG
This sequence comes from Pelodiscus sinensis, assembly GCF_049634645.1. Taxonomy (NCBI): domain Eukaryota; kingdom Metazoa; phylum Chordata; order Testudines; family Trionychidae; genus Pelodiscus; species Pelodiscus sinensis. The sequence continues at coordinate 33,127,683 of NC_134724.1, read as the reverse complement.
CACACGATGTATCCCTTTTTATTAATAAATGGTGATAGAACTTGCAAGTGAGAAAATATATCCAGTGCCTGCAATAAATGTCTCAGTAGCGTTAGCCAGGATATGTTGTTGTTTCCTAAGCCTAGGTCAGGAATAGAGAAAAAATAAAATAATACCTCAGCCCATAAGTTTATTGACTCAAAATCATATCGAACACATGAAAGAAAAACAATCTGAGCAAGCAAGAGTCCCCAAATACAAGAAAAAGGTGACATTTTAATTAGAAGATTAAGTTCAAATACTTCTGTATAGTTGGAAAACTCTGTACCTGTCAACACAGCTGAATGTCATAAATGAACATTTGGTATTGCTTTGCCCAGGGGTGGGCACTAATTTTTGATGGGGGATGACACTAAGAATTTGATAAGCGGTCAAGGGCTGCACTGTTCCACGAAGATGAGAGAATCTGGGAAAGAGGTTGGGTGCAGAAGGAAGCTTGGGTTAAGGGACTGGGGTGCAGGAGGCAGTGTTGGATCTGGGAAGGAGTTTGGGTGAAGGAGGGTTGTGACCTGGGGCAAGGGCGTAGGAGGGGGTGCAGGGGATTAGGGTGTAAGGTCTGTGAAGGGGTAGGGATGCACGAGGGGGGCAGAAGGTCGGGGACAAGGAGGGGCTGGGGTGCCAGAGGCAGGCTCTGGCTGGAAGGCACTCACCTGGGTAGCTCCCAGCCAGCAGCTCAACAAGTTCCTCAGCCAGGCTCCCTGCCCCCCATTCAAAGCAGCTGGCTGTAGGGCCATGTGCAGGTCTGAATGCTGCAAGCCTGGAGGGGTAGGGATACTTTGTGTGCTGCCTGGCCTTAAAACAGGCAGTTCCCATTGACCCAAAGAGATTGTGCTATGGGTAGGGGCAGAGTGTGGAGCCTCTCTTCCTCACCCCTCATGCTCACATCATTCAGAGCAGTGTGCAGGGGAAAGGCATTCAGGAACCCTGGCTGAGGTTCCCTCTGGGCTGTGGGCCAGATCTGGCGGCTTGACAGGCCAGATGTGGCCCGCAGGCCATATTTTGCCCATCCCTAGCTTTGCCACATCTAAGCACAAAAGGCTTTTGGATGGATGAACAGGGTTGTAACATTTCTAATCACACAAAATGGAAAACCCATGCCTTGCCCCAATTCCCTCCATCACTTGCTCTCCTCTGCCTTTACTCACTTGCTTACTCATTTTCACTGGACTAGGGCAGTAGGTTGGGGTGCAGGCTTCAGCGTGAGGCCAGAAATGAGGGTTTCAGGGTGCAGGAGAGGGGCTGGGTCTGAGGAATTGAGATGTGGGAGGTGTTGTGGGCTCTGGGAAAGAGTCTGGGTAAGGAAGGAGTCTCAGGGCTGGGGAAGGAGTTTGGGGTGCGGGAAGGACCCCCTTACTGGGGCCAATGGCTTCAGAGAGTTGGAGGGGGTTTGGGCTGGGACAGGGAGCTGGGGTGCATGCTCTGGGCTGTGCTTACCTCAGGCAGCTCCCAGGAAGTCACTGGCTCCTCAGTAGAGGTGCCACTTGGGAACGCTGTGTGCTGCCCTTGCCCACTTGTACCACTCCCGCAGCTCCCATTGGCTTTGATTCCTGGCTAATGGGAGCTATGGTGTTGGCACTTGACGTGGAGGCAGAGTGTGGAGCTCTTCCCACCTAGGAGGTGGAGAAACACGCTGGCCACTTCCCAGGAGCCACTCAGTCCCACGCCAACTAGACTTTTAACAGTCCAGTCACCAGTGCTGAGTTCTACGGTTCCATTTTGACGACGTGTTCCAGTTGAAAACTCCTTCCACACTTTGTTTCAAGTGTCTTGTGTCTGTCTTTGCCAGGCAGCCAGCTCTGAAATGTGCTGCACAAAAGAGAATGGGTAAAGAAATAAGTTCCTCTCTCTGAGGAGAGCACAGTGCACTGGAGTTTTATAAGTGAATAAAAATCATTTCACAATGTAAAAAACCAAAAAACAGTAAATGAAAATCAAAGGATCTGTACTTCAGCACAGACAAAGCAGAAATATCATGATTCCCTCTGGCATCATGTATCCAATCATGTTATAACAGAAAGCCAGCAGAGGTGTAAACAGGTAAATTTCAGATTGAACCATTCTGCTTTTATCCAAATGAGAAAATGCAGACTCCTGTAAAAGCAACAGATTGCTCCAATTTGATGGAGGAAAAGCACGTTGACTAGCATACTTAGCTGCATATGTGATTTTATTTGTTTATATACATAGCACTTTAGAGGAAAATCTAAGGATTCTAGAAGATCAGTACGAAAAGCCTAAATTAGGGAAGATCCCTTTGCCCAACCCTAATGATGAATATAGCAATAAAAATATTTATTACTGATGGCCAAGAAGATCATACCAATGCCTAAATTGCAGAAAAGACACTAGCTGACTGTTTCTAAGCAACCTGACTGCAGCATAAGATGGGGAGAAATGTAAACCTTAAGAGTTCTACAGATAGTTATCTGGATCCCTGCATGAAATTCCAACAATGCCATTAATACCTCAGGCCTTCAGTAACAATTGCTAAACATTTACACAATTCTAATGTTTTCAGATCCACAGATTACTACTCCCACTTAAGTGCATTCTGTGGTTATAGAATGTGTCCTAACATCTCAGGAATATACAAATTCTAACACTACACATATTTTTGTCCATTTCCCTGTCTGTCTCTCACAAAAATAGTCAGAAAGGATATTCCCTTAAACAAAACAGTTCTTTGCTCAACTTTGCCATTTCAGACATGTGAGAGAGAAGACTTAGCACTTTGCCCAAAGATTAATAAAGTAAACTCTCTCAGAAAAAAGAGAACAGGGCACAAAATTCAGATTTGAGAACAGTTGATTGATAATGTCCTGACCAAGGGAGCCAACAGCCTCTGCGGGCCCATGGGCAAGGAGGGTGGGAGGGAGGAAACCATACTTCTGAAAGGGGTGGGGCATTCAGTCCTCCGCACTGTGCACCCTCAGAGCTGAACACGGTGCAGTGCTCCAGGAGCAATTTAAAGGGCCCAGGCTCTGGCCATCACTGCTACTGACTATTATTTTTTAGGCATTTCTCTCTTAACTTCTAAATTTGACTCCTGTTCTAGTATGTGACATTTTCTTTTTGTGTAATTTTTTTTTAAAATTGTGTATTATAAACTAAAGATAGACCTTAAATATTCTCCTGCAGCATCCAAATTCTTTACTGAGCACAAAGGATTCTCATTTTTTTTTACAAAAATAAACAAATGCGATCACAAACAGGTCTCTGGTAAACTATGATTAATTTTGAATGATCAGATAAATCATTTGATATTGTAAGTTCCCAGCTGAATTTATGCACAGCCATTTTTAGTCAAATTTAGATTCAGTGTCTGTGAGCATTGGTGCTAGTAAGTCATTTTAATGCTGGTGGAATGCAAACACAAAATGGCCATGAGTATAGCAATTCATTAAAAAATGTAAATGAATGATCTCTAAAGTTTTTTCATGCTGTTTGCTCAGATCTAAACTTACTAGCAACATTCTAGTGTTGCAAGGATTAATTAAATGTGTGTAAAGTGGCTTGGTGACTTGAAATGCTACATGATATGAGCAATTAAGAATGTTAGATAATTCTAACTGGTTAATGAGTAACAAATTATACATTTGAAGAGAAAATAATTTAAAAATAAAAACACCTGCACAGACTGAGAAATTTAAAGTGATTTTAAAATAATATTTTGTAGGGCTTTTTCTCCCATAAAGCTGTACTCTGATTTCCAGGGGGGAAAAAAATCTATGGCAGAAGTAAGCTCCCAACTCACTTGGATTCTATGAAAGGAAACTCTTAAAGATGATAGCTAGGAGCCAAAGAAGGCTACATGAAGCCAGAGACATACCCAACAAGATGAGTCATTAGTGATCATTTTACCAAAGAGGGATGAATACTCTGGATGAGAGACCAGAGACTAGAATGTGAAAAAGCAATGGCAATACAAGGGGTGATTCACCACTGACCCAACAGAAAAGCATCTCCCTTGACCAAGAAAAGCAGCCAACACAGCTTGGAACTAGATATTTTAATACACTAGTATGTATGTCAGGGCAGAAGGTTAAAGGAAACGAAATGTGGGAAGAGGAAGATTCTCACACTAAGAAAGCTACTCATTCTTTTAGATGTCAGAAACTATTAATCTTTATGAACTTAAGCAATGCCAGTTTTCACATACATTCTTTTTTCTCATGTCTGCTGTTGTCCTTGTACTAAGTGAAATCTACTGAGAATGCTTGAATCTATATTAACAAAACAGACAGATTTTGAGAGAGTTTAGGCATGCACTAACTACAGTGTAAGAACAATGCGGAGTCCTGTGGCACTTAAAAGACTAACATTTATTTAGGCATATGCTTTTGTCAGCAAAGACTCACATGCATCTGATGAAGTGGGTTTTTGTGAGTGTTGACGAAAGCTTATGCCCAAATAAAAGTTAGTCTTTAAGGTGCTGCTGAGGACCCATTGTTTTTGCAGATACAGACTAAGACAGCTACTCTTCTGATATTTGTTACACGTGCAAAGTGACTGTACAAAAATATGTATATACAGATAGATAAATATACACACATACACAGGACATTATATTCAACTTAAAAGACTTTAAGGCATTCTGCCGCTCTCCTCTGCACTAGTTAGGCCTCAGCTGGAGTACTGTGTCCAGTTCTGGGCACCACATTTCAAGAAAGAAGTGGAGAAATTGGAAAGGTTACAGAGAAGAGCGACAAGAATGATTAAAGGTTTAGAGAACATGACCTATGAAGCCAGGCTTCACGAACTGGGCTTTTTTAGTTTGGAAAAAAGAAGATTAAGGGGGGACATGATAGCCGTTTTCAAATATCTAAAAGGGTGTCACAAGGAGGAAGGAGAAAATTTGTTCCTCTTGGTTTCTGAGGACAGGACAAGGAGTAATGGGCTTAAAGTGCAGCAGGGGAGGTTTAGATTGGACAAAAATTCCTAACTGTCAGGGTGGTCAAATATTGGAATAAATTGCCAAGGGAGGTGGTGGAATCTCCCTCTCTGAAGATATTTAAGAACAGGTTAGATAGACATCTGTCAGGGATGGTGTAGACGGAGCTTGGTCCTGCCTTGAGGGCGGGGGCTGGACTCGATGACCTCTCGAGGTCCCTTCCAGTCCTATTATTCTATGATTCTATGAACTGTGGAAAACTTAGGTACACAATGACACCCAACTTGATCATTTCTCCCCCAACCTCCTTTAACCAATTATATTGCTTGTGATGTGTAGCAAATTGACAGATCAGGAAGCTAAAGTAGTTTAGTAGCAGCAGAACAAGCACTGAACAGTTGTCAGAAGCAGTATAAAGGTCAGTGGCCCAACAATAGGTCTCAATGTCTTAGTACTGATCTATGCTAAAAACTTAGGTCAAGCTAGGTGAATCACTTGCGGATGTGAAAAATCCACACCCTCTGAGAGATATATTTTATTTAATTAATTAATTTATTTGGCATATACAGTCCAGTCAAGCCAAGCCCAGCATTCTTATCAATGATGTTCAAGGCACGAAGACCTCCAGGAAGTGGCGTCATTTTGCAGTCCTCAACATTATGGATCATAGTTTGTGGCACTGACGTAGTGGACTGTCTCTAAAAGGCTATTGAAATTCTGCTGCAGCACAAATTCTATGCTGAATATGAAACCAGCTCAAAAGGCTCTATTGTCTTTGTGGTATATCAAATCTAGGTTGCTGCTGAGTGGGGTCTGAGACAGGATAATTATTTGACTTTCTCTGTGAACCAGGAAGCTTGTCACGCATCCTCTACAGGAAATCCTTCATCCAGTAAACTTATCCACAGTTGGTGTCGTAAGGGCAGAAGACTATGTGGTGGATTAAATAAATCTTTCCTTAAGCACAGATGTGGCATATTATGCAATTTCCTCACAAGTGTGTGTCACTTTCCTCTCTGTGAACACCAGGCTCAGCATTATTGCTGAGAACCAGTAAACATGGCAAAGGAGTAGATTTAAGCAGCTAAGCCGATCCAATCTTTGGTGCAGGCAGCACTAGGTTAAAGTTCCATCACCTAGTGCTTCTTAGGGAAGTGAATTATTTATGTGGCAGGGAAAAGTAGGCAGCATTTACCTTCAAACAAACAAACAAACAAACAAACAAACAAACAAACAAACAAACAAACAAACAAACAAACAAACAAGCGGTGCAGCTCTGTCACTGTAGTGTACTGAGTATAGAGAAGCCTTTAGAGCAGGGGTGGGGAACCTTTTTTGGGTCAGGGGCTGCTGAGCCATAGAAATGAGAAGCAAAAAAGAAAAAAAAACCCAAGCACCAACACAGGCTACATAATGCTGGGGGCAGCCCCGTGCTTTGGGGGGCTGTATCTGGCCCATGAGCCTTAGGTTCCCCACCCCTGCTTTAGAGAGAACCCTTTCAGCTCAGGTCTCTCAGATGAAGCTTTTGACAGAATATCACACCCGAGTGCCTAAATCCCTATTTATCATCTAAATGTAAGTATTCTGATCAGAACCATCCCTGCTGATGCAAAATGGCTTCTCTATGATCACACAGGAAGCTGGCTAGCAGAGTTGGGTATGGACATGCCATCACAACCTTGAAATACAAAATGTCTTGACATGCAATCACAAGCTTTAAATACAAAACTATCCTTAATTCTTTTTGGTGTGAACACCCATTCAGTTGCTAGAGTGAGGTCACCAATTCATTTCATACATATCACCTAACAGCCAGGGCTTTGTAACAGACTTTTGATCACTGGTGTTTCAAGTGGAAAGCTGGAACGGAAACAGTAAGATCCTTAGCAAATCTACTAACACAGTGCTTTGTAGAAACTTCTCCTAGAGACTGGGAAGATGGAAATAAGGAATACTAGCAGGTGAGGCCTGTCAAACTGGGCAAAGTCATTTTGCATAGATTACACTTACAGGGAAGTTCAATAAATTAAATATATGTAGTAGAATGTGTGTATTAATGTGCTTGCAAAAGGGAAGCAAAAGAAAAGTTTTAAATTTGTAAGATTTCAACTTCAAACATTATTAATTTTATTGAATAGTAACCATATATAGTAAATTTAAATCAGAAACTTGTAAAGCTTCCATTACTCTTTCTGTAACTAATTTGAATTATTTTGTGATTTGTAACAGTAAAAATGTTCTTTGTACTAACATGACAGTTGATCAGTCAACTCAATTTTCATTTTGTTAGCAACAATTTTTTATGAACTCTAATCATAAAAGTAATGACTTTTCCAAAGAAAAAGAAAAATAATTATTTAAATATTTCATCTAGCATACTCCGATGTAAAAAAGTAGTGCATTCAGCTAATTTAAGTGGCACGATTGTTTATGCAAAATTTGGTGTCTGTAGGTAATCGCAAAGTATGACTTTATTTTGCACAAACATATCTACAAAACAAACAAACTCTTTAAAATATATAATAGATGAGACCTTTATAGACAAAAGACTAGGAAACATTTTCCCTCCTTCCAGTGGCTGGACTCTGGAGGGAAGCTAGAGGCACAGGCAAAGGTGTTAGATGAGTCTGGACTGTGGGGGAAGCCATCAGCACACATCTCCCCCCTTTTTTCCTTCCTTCTTCAAGGTTGTCTGGTTGTAGTCCCTTCTAGACTTCCTGAGTTTCCCAAACGGGGGAGGAGGAGAAGCTATAGTTACAACTCCAAAACAGTTTGAGTCAACATCAAGTTGTAAAAATAGTAAGGATTCATTTTTTTTTTTATTAAAAAGCACGTTACCGGCAATGAGTAATTAATTTATAGACTTCCTGGGGTGACTGGGGGTGAAACTTGACATTCTGATGAAAGAGGTTTGGTTTTCCAAGTCTTTACTGGCTCCCACCAGAGCAGACTCCTACCCCTTGTAACAGTTTCCTGACCTTTAGAAAGGGTCATCCATATTTAACTCAAGACAAAATATGTGCACTGCATTCTGATACTCTATGGCAGGCATGTCCAAAGTCCGGCCCGCGGGCCAATTGCGGGCCATGTTCCGGTTTAATACGGCCCCCACATCCTCCCCCTCTCCTGGCTCCCCGGCGCTCTTTTGAACTGGCGCGCCCAGCGCGCCGCTTCCGGCCGCGCCGCCGCCCATGGCCTCCGTGGTCCTAGAGCCTGCCCTGTAGGGCACGTCCGCAGCCCCGCTCCCCCGCTCGGCTGCGGGTTCGCCCTGCCCCCGGGCCGCCGTGAGGCCGGTGTGCCCTGCGTTCTCCGCCCGCCTCCGACCCCACGGGCCCTCCGCCTTGGGGCTGAGAGTGCGGGGACGGCCCTCACGCATGTTCACTTCTTCAAATCTGGCCCTCTTTGAAAAAAGTTTGGACACCCCTGCTCTATGGTAACATGGTCTATCTCTTAAAAAAATAGGTTAGTTCAGTTCACATTTAAAATGAATGTTTTCTTTCTCATGATAAAACGTGCTTTAAAAATATCCTTGCTTGGTTAAATCAGATCATTCACATGGGACAGGGAATCAACATCCTACTTGGCTATATTGATTAGCTATAAAAGGATACATGAAGCTCACAGAAACACAGCCAGCTTCCCATTCTGCCATGCCCTCATCCCTGCACTCCACAAGCCACAGCCACTTACCCTGCATCTCATCCCCTCCTTCCTGGACCCCAGAAAGCAGCTGCTCTGACTGGCTATGTCCATCAGCAATAAAGAACAATTCCTGGCTGCCAGACACACTTGGCAACCTGGTGGAAGTCCCTGGTCCTTGGCTACCTCCGCCTTTTCATCTACAATGTCATCCTCTGGGTTAGGGCCTCCGTGTACTGCCTCCAGCCCCTCTGAAATATCCATGGGACTCTTGGTGGGACACCACTGAGGATAGCATCTGGCTCCATACAGATGTGGCTGGTCTTCTGTGAAGCACTGGAGTGCTGATTCACTTTATGGGCCTTATGATAGGCTTGTCTCAGTTCTTTAATATTTGCTCTGCACTGCAGTGTATCCCGCTAATACCCCGTTCAGACAAGGACTGAGAAATGTGGCTGTGTGTGTTCCACTTCTTACAGATCACTTGCAGCTGGGACTGAACAGACTCCTCTCCTCATACATTGATCAGATGCAACAGCTCCATGGCAGTCCAAGCCAGGGAGTCTTTGATGCAAAGGGATAGGCATCTGGGAAGACACCATGAGATCACTGCATGCTAGGCTAACCCTACACAGGGGGAGGGGTATACAGGTGCTCAGGCAGCATGAAATGGGATTAACATTTTGGGGGGCTTGCAAAGGGGTGGGGTGGGTACCTGGTCACCTGGCTACAGCACAGCAGAGTTCAAACTGCTGACAAGAGTGGCTGACTGAGAATTATGGGCCACTTCCTGAAGGTCAGAATCAGCAACAAAGCACCTTGAGGTGTTTACATTGCATGTTTGTTGACAACACAGGGAAGGGGAAGGAAAAAGAAAAAGATGGAATTGGTGGAAAGTAACCTTTATTTACAGAAGTTGTGAGGATAGGGAGGGATAGACTAGTGAATGCCACCCAAAATCCATCTATCAGATGTCTTGAGGGCAGAAGAGAAAAAAAATATTTGTCAGAGAAGGGCAAGAGAGTGCATTTTGCAGTTTAGAAACCTTCTAACCAAATAGAAAAAAAAATCAAGCTCTTTCCTTCCTCGCATCAAATCTGGGGACATCACCATGGCAGGAAATTCAGGATTTCCTTCTTTTCCTCAACTGTTGTGGCCAGTGCTGGACTTCTCACTATGGCACTGACCTTGCCTTGCGTTTTGTACACTAATCGGCCATTATGCTCAGCTTTGTGTTTTAATTGCACAGTGAGAAGCATTTGTCTTTTACAAAACTTTTTTAAAGACAGCACTTGAAAACTCTGAAATGGACAAATGGCATACCAAAAGCAAACTCTAGCTGGCAGCTGCCATCTTACAAAAAAGTGACATGTGACACTAACGGTATAGAAGCTAACTCTCAGCAATTTCCTCCCAAACCCACAATGTAATCTTTTCTCCTGCAGAGCTACACAAAACGGTAGGCTAGTGGAAAAGTTTAAGTCACTTTTCCAAGGACAACTTTGATCTCAAATGTAGTTACATTTGTAAATCACACCAGTGATTGCAGGAATGTTCTGCCCCTCACAACGTAAAAAGAGCACAAAATTAATGTCTGTATATGGGAGAGGAGAGGAGAAGGCCAACTGGGATGGGCAAATACTTCATGTATTCTCTTGATTAGTAAGATTTATAAGAAATGTGAGAAGGGAGGCTCATTTTAATTTTCAGTCTCAGATGGCAAACGTATTATTTATATCACAGAGTATTTGGAGTTCCCATGGAAACTGGGCACCCATTGTTCTAGGTACTATATACAACAAAGTAAGAGACAAAAACTATGTGTGGCAGGGACTATCTAGATAAACATGGGATATAAGGGGAAATGGAGGCACAGAGCAGTGAAGTGGCGGAGGTCTAGGTTGAATATTAGGAAAAACTATTTCATTAGGAGGGTGAAGTATTGGAATGGGTTACCTAGGGAATCACAGAATCATAGAGCTGGAAGAGACCTCAGAAGGTCATCAAGGCAGGACCAATCCAAGGCAGGACCAATCCAACTAAATCAACCCAACCAGGGCTTTGTCAAAAATAATGGCCAAAGGCTCTGCGATGACATTTGCCAACTCCCTCAGGAAGGGGGTGGAATCTCCATCCCTAGAGGTTTTTACATCCCAGCTTGACAAAGCCCTGGCTGGGATGATTTAGTTACGGTTGGTCCTGCTTGGAGCGGGGGCTCGATGTCCTCCTGAGGTCTCTTCCAGCCCTAGGATTCTATGATTCTAAGTGACTTGCCTGATTCCCACTCTAGTACCACAGCAAAAGGCCACACTAGCCTCAAACCGGGTAATTCGGAAATGCAGGTCTGAAGTTTGACTAAGAGGTAGTTAGTGATGGCTGAGATAATACCAATTAAAAAAAAAACACACCAGAATTTTCATTTTTGCATTGAAAAAAAATCAGGCTAGTATTGTTCCAAATAACAGCTAGAAATACAATGATGAGAGTATTTTTCTGTTTGACAGCACTTGTCAGTCAGGCCCTATGATTGCATTACTTTTCATACTGACCAGAGTGGTCAGTAACAGAGAAACCTTTTGGAATAAAATAAGAAAATGTGATTTCAAAGCCTTAAGGGGCAAGTACAGTACCTGAAACTACAGAATCAATTGCAAATCAATTGCATCCCTTTAATCTCTTGCCTGTTGTCTGTATTTGCCTGCAAATACCACCATGTTCCTGACCTCCGTGTCTCTGCGTTCCAGCTCAAAAACATACTTAATGGAGTCTTACAAATCCTATTCCCTCTCTCTTAACAAGGACACCTAGCAGAAAAGATACAACAAATCTGGAATCTCTGTACTGCATATATCACTGAATAAAATACCATATTATCGCTTTCATTCATCTTCCATTCCTTCTATATTTTGTAATTGTCATATGTCATATTTTGTCAGTATAACACAGGATCCCTTTGAGGAGATGACCCTGTGTTTTGCCATTCTGGCAAGCACCAAATATATTTCTAGCAAATGTTTCATTTTTGTTTCAGGCTGCCAGAAAACAAGTTTTTCCTAGCCTACAAAATCCTCCGATTGATGAAAATATTCTGTGTGCCTTTTTAAAAACCCTGAAATGGATTTATGTCAAATAAGCAAATTAGTAAAATGCAACTGGGTCAGTTAACAGACAAATTACACACCTTGTTTTTGAGACACTTGCAAAGTAAATATAACAGATTTCATCAAGAGTTGTGCTGCCCGGTGCCACTATTGTACAACACTTAGTTAACAGAAGATGTAAGAGTTTAACCAGTTAAACGATAAGCTGACACCAGTTAAACTCTGACTCCTCCTGGGGAGCTGGCTGCCGCCTCATGCAAAAGGTCCGCAGCATGGAGCAGCCGGTGTCCCAGGAACGATCCTGGTAGAAAGAGTCATCCTGGGAGCGGCCGTGGAAGCACCCCTTCAGCCTCCACCATCCTTCCCTTCCTTCTCTGCCTTCACTAGGTAAAACAATTAACTGTGTAACCAACAGGAATTTTAACTGTTACAGTAAAGTCCTGGTTATCCAACTTTCACTTATCCGACTTTCTGTTTTATCTGACGGTGCCGCCAGCACCGTGACAGCAAGGAGCTCCAGGGACACTTCATACCACAATGGCCTTGCTTTCCCTTTTTCCAGGGCTGGGCAGGTCTGCGGCACACAGTACGGGCTCGGCAACCTTACCTCTCCACCCCATGCCTGGGGCAGCTCATGCCCACGCTGCAGGCTCGCCCGGTGTTCAGGTATGCTTGGCCCGATCCTGGCTATCTTGCCGCATTAGTGGCTCTGCTTTTAGAAGCTGGCCCGGATCCACTCCCCGCTCCCAAAACCTGGGACCTGCTTACTCCTCCCAAAACTTTGCTGGCTGGGGGGGAGGAGAGGGGTGGAAGGGAGGGAGTTGCCCTCCTGCAGAGTGAGCCCGGCTCCCAGCCAGAGCAAGCGGGGAGTCCGGGCTGAGGCAGGAAGGGAAGTGTGTGGCGAGGGGAGGGGCCACCACTGGACTGAAGAGAGGCAGGAGCGCCGGGGCCTTGGGCATGTCCGGGCGGCCTGGAGGAGGAGGGAGGAAGAGGAAGGGGGAGGACGCGGCCCCTCAGGAGGATGCAGCATCCAGAATCCGCCGGGGAGGGAGCAGCACACGCGCCAACCGCCCCCGAGACAAAAAGCAGAGCCCGCCTGGGAGGGCCCCCCCTCAGCCGCCGCTGCTTCTGCCAATGCTGCTCTGCTCCCGCCCCTCGGCAAGAGCACGCCAGGCCCCCACCCCAAGCTAGCACCGTCCCTATTATTCGACATTTCCAGTTATCCGACCATCCTCCAGTCCCGTTTAGGTCGGATAACTGAAACTTTACTGTACTTGGTTACTGCGATTTTTTTACATCTCTAGTCTACACTACTCAGAGCTGGCCCAAGGTACGGGCTGACCGGGCTACCGCCCGGGGCGCCCCATTGTAGGGGTCACCTGCGGGGCTGCCGGGCTGGGTGGGGGTGGCACCGCACATGCTCCGTGCGCCCGGGGCGGTGCCATGCATGCGCCGGGCGTCCCGGGGTAGGGCTGAGCATGCGCTGCTGACCAGGGGTGGGGCTGCGCATGTGCAGGGCGCCCGGGGGCAGCACCGTGCTTCCGGAGCACACAAATGGCTCGGGCCAGCTCTGACACTACCACTTATTTCAGTACACTGTAACTAGAAGATTACCCGGCATTGCTCAGGCCCTTAACTAAATTTTTGTTTCTCTTCATTTAAATCAGTGCTTGGGGTGCGGTTGAGGATGAGAGGTTCAGTATTCAGGCTGTCCTTCTCTCACCTCAGCAGCTTAGGGCCAGGTGAAAAGCATCTCTCCATGGCTGCTGCAGTTCCAGTGGGTACAGCTGTAGGAGAGGTACACATCCCTCATCTGGGGAAGATCCAGGTTTGTCTGCTTCCTGCGCTCTTCAACCAGAGTGAGGAATGCAGCAAACTGTGTACTTTCCCCTGGCTTCCTGACAAAGGAGAACAGTCAGCAATATCCCCATATGAACCAGAGATGGGAATGCATCCTCAGCCAGCATCTTTCACCTGCCTGGTGACTCTGTCTCTTTTCTATATGGTTTTATGTGTCCCTATACAAATGGGGGGAAGCTACAGCCTCCCTCGCCCCCTCTAAAGGGTGCCTGTGGGGTGGGAGGCTCGGGGCTGCCTTTTCACCAGCTTGGTGATTCTATCTCTTTTCCGCATGAGAAGCAATCCCAGTCTCAGACCATCCCGTCTTCCTGGAACAACCAAATCCTTGCACTGGTTTAAGTTATGACAAGAGGAAGCTGCACCCCAAATTTGGTGGTCCTAGCTCTTACAGTTAGAGTTCTTGGACAGGCACACACACCAACAGATGCATGAACAGAGACATAGACACATAAATTCTCTCAAATATATAGTAGATTTGTCACTTGGGGGTGTAAATAAAACTACTCCCAAGCAATGTAAGTTACACCTGATCTAACCACCAGAGTAAACAGAACTATGTTGGAGGAAAAACTTTTCCCACCAACATAGTTACTGCCTCTCAGAGACGTGGATTTACTATGCCGACAGGAGAGAGCATGGAGTGCCTTCACCCACATGTGCTTCAACTGGCTGCTAAAGAATAAGAGGCTAACAGGTGTTTCCGGTGTTATTGTTACAACAACCCTATCCCAACTAAGGATGTAAAGGACTAGTCGATTATCTGATAAGCATTTGCTTATCGGATAGTATTTTGTGTAGTCGACTAGTCGAAATCCCTCTCCCCCCTTTGTTGCCTTTATGAGATAGAGGCAGCAAAGGAGGGGGAAGGTGTACTTCAAAGTGGCAGCGGCTCCTTCAAAGCTTCCCCTTTAAAATGCCGCCTCTGCACCTTTCAAAGTGGCAGCCATGGAGCCCAGGGTCAGCTGGGGTCTCCCCATCTGGCTCCCCACGGCATTTCCCCAGAAGCAAGGGGACTCCCCAGAATCCAGGACTCCCCAGAGGAGCCCGGGGCCAGTGGGGGCACTGTGAGTCCCTTGCTGACCCTGGGCTCCATGGCTTTGAAATGCATGAGAGTCCCTGTTGGGGACTTTTGTGCATTTCAAAGCAAGCACGCCATGTGCAGCCTGGAGTCAGCAGGACTTCACGCTGGCCCTGGGCTGTACGCAGATTTCCACATTCCTCCTTTGAAATGTGTAAGAGCCCCAGTAGAGGCTCTTGTACATTTCCAAGGACGAATGCAGAAGTGCCTATCAACTAGTCTATGGAAATTCCATCGACTAGTGGACTAGTCAATTAACCACATTTTAACAGTCTTAATCCCAACATCAATACCAAGCTTTTATTGGCTATGTAGTTCAATGATCCACATCTGCAAAATCTGAAGAAAAAGCATATGGTGCACTACTGATCAATACATCTTTTACATTTTAAAATCTTAATTTAGAAGACTACAGAAACAGGCAATTATAAATTCTTATCTGAAGACTTTGCTGGCCTTAGAATAGAGATGAATCTCTGATAAATTAGTGCTGCATGAATTAATATATTTTTAAAATATACAGTTTAATTTTCAAGAGCATATACTAAATAACTAAAACATGAACCTAAAAGCTATGGATAGAATTTTAGAAATGTTCTGGCATTTTCTATGCCTTTGTAATATCCTCTAGCCTCCCACACTCTCTCTATTATAAAACTTTAAATACTTTGTGTTTATTTGCATATCAATACTTACAATGAATGCTCTTCCAGTTCACAGCAGTAGAGGCATCTGAGCTCTGGGAACAAATTGAAAGAATCTGTAAACTCAGTCATTTTCTACATATTTTGTAACTGCTTTGATAAACTTATATACTTTTCATAGTTTTCTTGATAAAACTTTTGCTGGACAAGGTCATAAAATAGCCTAAATTCTGCTTTAAAAGTGCTAATAAGGAATTAGTTCAATGTTTGTTCCAAACTGCTTTTTTAAAATACATTTTTTTTTCCAAAACCGAGAAAAACTATTTGAAGTAGCTCTAGCTAGGAAAATTAAATATAAGTTCTTCTCTGAGAAGCATTTTGTGAGCAGAAGCCATGTTAGTATGTAACTTTAAAAAAAAAAGTAGCCCTGTAGCACCTTAAGGTACATCTACACTGTGGAAGTATCCCACAATAGTTATTCCGCAATACTGAAGTAGCCCGTTATGTCAAAATAGATTTTAAAATAATGGGTGGCTTATTCTGATGTCCCGGTAACCCTCATTCCACAAGAACTAAAGAGTGTTTTGGAATAGTGAGTTATTTCAAATTTGGTGCTGTATAGTCAGCGGCAGAGTTTTTCCGTACCAGTCTAGACGAACCCTTAGACTAGAGACTAATAAAATATACATATATATGTGAGCAAAATCTCCTTCCTCAGATGAGTGGAGAGAGACCCTTTTTTAAAGGGTCAACAATACCCTCAGCCTCTGTGTATTACTCTTGATTCAACACAATTCACTTTAAAATTAAAAAAACCCAAACTCTCAAGATTTAAAGAAAACAGTCTGAAAATACTAGTCCAGAACAATTGCATTCAATTTTGGACCATATAGCAAACAAAATCAATCCTTGCGACTAGAAATATCTGGGGACCAGTAAAAATGCTTTCAGGATCAGTACAGTTTTCCAGATTATTTCAAGATGTGAATTAGAGGGGAAAAAAACCCCAAAACGTATTTCCATAGCTCATGGTACTCAGAACTTCAGGCTACTATTGAGTACATTTTTAAACCCCATATTATTTACTAAAGATGGTTGTCCTCAAACATAAGCAGTATGTACTGGAGTCTATTTATGGCTTTAAAATATTTACAAGAATATGAAGAAGGATCAGAGATCATAGCTGAGTCATGGTTTCTTCCTGCCTTCTCAACACCAACCAAATATAATTATTCAAAAAGCCATTATTAGTGCTTCTAGATTTCAGTATTAATGCTTAGTGCCTTTTAGAAATCATTTTACAGAAATATAGTAACACAAAATATAATTGTTTAGTGATGGATAAGGCAAAATGGGGAACTGTCAGAGCACTGGTAGAAGAAGATTGTGTCAAATGCAATCTAGCACAGCATCCAGAACTTTTACAGTCAGAATTTTAGGCTCCATGGTATGACAAAATGCTTGTTTGCTCCCAGAACACCACACACACAGAGACTAACAAGACAGCTTGCTGGATCCACGCTGCCTCCACTCAGCTACAAAGTAGAGTTTTCATGTTATATTCAGGATAAAGGTGTTCAGATTCAGAATAACTTGTATACCTACATAAAAACAGAGCAATAGATGAAAGTAAAAATGCTATTTCTTTAGTTTATGTTTCATCTGGCCTCATTCTCCGAGGCCTCAGTATTGCCAGCCCCAAACATTTAAAAATCACAAGTCAGCCTCCACCAAACCAAAATCATGTCATTGGCTTTGAAATCATAATTTTAGAAAAAAAAAGTTCTGAGGTTTTTTTGTATTGTGATGCTGGGGTTTTGTGATGCTGTGCATAAAAGAGGTGACCATTCATCACTACTGTTACCATTATGTAAGATTTATGAAAATATATAACAAAGTGTATCATGTAAAGTGTCAATAGAAAGGTACTTATGATTATCCTGTTTATATGCATATCTAGTCTTTGTATAAAAATTATGAATATTGGCTATGTACCTGTATCTAAACATGTATTTCATTCCTGGATGACACCCCCTAGATAAAATTTACATGTTGATGGCCCATCAAGAACTCCCAGTTCTCACAATGGTCCACTGAAAAAATGTATCCGGCCAATAGCCACTCTTCTGTGATTCAGCAAATCAGGTAAGGACCTGTTAGATACTCATGTGACCCTGGACTCCACTTTGGGCCAGTAACTTTCCATGAATAGTGGCTGTGGGCTTTATTTGGGACAGTACATTTCCATGCACATGGCAGAGGATATAAAAAGGCACCGACATCTTTCCTGCTCTGATTCTCTGGACTGTGCATTTACAACTAAAACAAACATCTTGAACTGTGGACTGAGGACCTTCCAATCTTTTGGAAATTACCAGAGAAATTTTACAAGCCAGCATGCTATTTTATCACTGCCACAACACTGATAAGGACTTTGCAATCATTTGCATATAGATGATCTATCAACCATTTATAACTCTCCTTTTCTTTTATTAATAAACCTGTAATTAGTTAACTAAAGATTTACTGACAGTGTGATAATTGGGTAAGAGCTGCTATTCCCATTGCCCTAGGAATTTGTGATCCCTAGGTTGATCCAATGGGTTTTCAATAATCTCCCACTATTGTAGAGTTTGCTGTTTAGATGGGAGCCAATGCCTGGAATATGTTGAGGGGATAGCATTTGGCTTCTGGTTAACCAGTTGGGTCCTGCAGAAGCCCTTTTGTTACTGGCTTGGTAAATTGAATTATAGAACAACACACCAGTTTTGAGGATCATCTGCTCTATTTATAAAGAAAGTCATGCAAATCCATGGGTATCTGCTTTTTATGTGGGGTATCTGCATCCACAGATATCTGCAGGTCATTTTTAGAGATTGTGGATCTGATACAGATATAAATGTTGTACCCACAGAGTGCTCTACCTATTTCTTAGAGTCTATCCACTGTGTGGCATTTTCATGGTGGCCCATCCCAGGTACCCAGTCGCAATCTATCATCTGATTTTTTGAGATTCTGGAGTTCGCATTTTCAATCTTATTTGCAATCGAAATTTTTTTAAAAATAGGTTTTTAGCCACAGAAAGATGAGATTCTCACTTAATCACATGACTCATGAAAATGGACCTTTAAGATAACCACCAAATATCACAAAAATCAGCAACATTGAGCCCCTAAGAAGGTGGTAAGGGGGCTCTGCAAGTTGGAACCAATTTCTTCTTGGACAGTGAAGGACAGAGGAGTACTGGGTCAACTGCAAAGCATCTTCCCAGTTTGTGGAAAGTTTATTGAGAGGATTGCAGTAAAACAAATGAGAGGTTCTACAGATTTTGGCTTTCCTGAATCCTACACATTTCGGCTTTACGCTTGGGTTTGGGAAACAAGCAAAACTGATTACGGAGCTTCTCTTAGAAATGGAGGAGAATGAATTTTGTGTGCTGATTTTATACCATTGCCTGTGATACCATTGCTTTTTGTAGTAAGGAATATATGTGTTAAAATGGTTCTGTTCTTTCCTTACCTTAGTGGGGTAGAAAGCAGGCCTCAGAAGCCTTCTTAACTAGAAGGGGGACCCATGCCATTGTCCCTAACTTTTGTGGGTGGAGTTTCTAGGGGATGGACCCACAGGGGCTCAAGGTTACAGTTCGCCTAGAGATCCAAACTGCCTTAATGTGGCCCTGATCATATGGTACTGACAAGGCAGTCTGAGTTTGTAAGCCTCACCCTGCAAATCAACCCCAGTTTAGCATTTACTAAAGCTATACTAAAAAAAGCAAATCATGGATAAACAGCTTTGTGAGACTAGAAATTGACATACCATTAGGAGTCTAAGGTTTTGAAAGAAAGCCAAGGGAATTAGTAAAAGTACCAAGCTATTTCAGAAAGGAGGTTGACAAAAAAAAAAATTCCTTCAGTTCTAACTCCAGCTCAGCTGAAGAAGCATGAACTAGAAACCACATCTGTTTCAACCATAATTTCAGTTAAAGTTGCTGAAAAACAGTCTCATTGAAACAATAATGGGTTTAAGGCTGACAGTGTCTTAGTTTCACTTGGCTTCAGAGGTGACCTGTGCCCTGCACTAGCTCCCTCCTGGCACCCCACTGTATCAGAGGCAGCAGTGCGGAGTGGCAGGGAGCTCCTCAGGCATGGGGATGGAGCTCACTGGCTGCTGGCCTCATGGCCAGGGACTATAGAATAGTCAACTAACCGATAAAAAGCTTCAGAGGGGTAGCCAAGATGGTCTGTTACAGGAAAAAAAACAACAAACAGACTAGTAACCCTTAAAGACTAACAAAGCATGTAGATGGTATCATGAGCTTTCATGGGTGCAACCTACTTCTTCAGTTGACTGGAATATTAGAAGTCCAGATGAAGTGGAAATCCATCTGCTACACAAAGAAACTTGCACAGATCCAAACAGACATCATCTTCCTGTCAAAGTGCAAACAGATGATCATCATACCTAAGGGACCAAGGGTGAAAAACCCACTGCAATCTACGTATCCCACAGATTACAGCCAGCGATTATGCCACACTCTCGCAAAGAAACTCAGGAACCACCTTATCAGCATTCTATACAACAAACATAAGAAAATCAAGGAGGAGCTCTCAACATTAGAAACTATTGTAAAAAACCAAGCTTCCACACACACTTCATCTTTTCCAGACTTTACTAACGTTCAACAACAAACCACCTACAACGACTGCTTCATCTCCCTTAAGAAGAAAATGGACAATAAACTATCCAAACTCCTACATGCCTCATTACCTCTCATTCTAGATACTTTCAATTCACCTAGCAACGTTGTCAACCTATCCAACCACTCTCCTTCTGCCCCACCGCCCCTACGAATATGATTTAGTTCTGTGGAGATCTGGAAGCCTATTTTCACTGCCTCCGCCTAAAGGAATACTTCCAACACACCGATGTACAACACACTGACCTTGCTGCTCCCCCCGCCAGTCCCACACGAGGAAGGCTTCTATGTGGACCCCTAATAATGATTGTAAGGAGAGTCTTGACTTCTACATCGACTGCTCCCACAAACGTGCTCGAGCTGACATAGTCAGCAAACAGCAGCATATAACATACAACTTCAGTCAGGCAGAACGCAATGCTAAACACAGCCTCAAAAAGAATTCTAACACCATAATCAGAGGCTGACAAAGCGGGCACTGTAGTCGTCATGAACAGAGCAAATTATGAACAGAAGGCAACCAGACAACTCACCAGCACCAGATTCTACAAGCCTCTCTCCTGTGATCCCACTAAAAAATTCAAAAGAACCCTGAAACAACTACTCATAAAGCTCCTTGATGCTGCTCAGGACCACAGTCCCCAAACAGGAGGTACACTGTTACCCAAGATACATAAACCTGGAAATCCCGGACGACCCATCATCTCAAGCATTGGCACACTTATAACAGAATTATCTGGTTATATTGACTCTTTCCTCAGACCCTATGCTACCAGCATTCGTAGCGATCTTCGAGACACCACCAATTTCCTGCAGAAACTACAAAACATCAGTAATCTACCTGAAAACAGCACCCTGGCCACCATGAATACAGAAGCTCTTTACACCAACATTCCACATGAAGATGGATTACAGGCTATCAGGAACACCATCCCAAATGACAGCACTGCACACCTGGTTACAGAGCTCTGTGACTTTGTCCTCACCCACAACTACTTCCGATTCGGAGACAATCTGTATCTTCAAGTCAGCGGCACAGCTATGGGCACCCGCACGGCACCACAATATGCCAACGTCTTTATGGCTGACCTTGAACAACATTTCCTCAGCTCTCGCCCCCTAGAACCGTTACCTACTTATGCTACATCGATGACGTCATCATCATATGGATCCAAGGGAAAGAAGAATTTTACAGGGACTTCAACAACTTCTACCCCACCATCAACCTCAGCCTGGATCAGTCCATATGAGAGATCCACTTCCTTGACACTACAGTACAATTAAATGATAGACAAATTTCTACCACCCTACACTGGAACCCCACCAGCCGCTACACTCATCTCATGCCTCTAGCTTCCATCCCAGACACATTTCTCAATCTGCTGTATACAGCCAAGCCCTAACACACAACCAGATTTGCTGCAATCTCACAGACAGAGACAAACACCTGCAGGATCTATATAGAGCATTCATAAAACTGAAATACCCACTTGGAGAAGTGAAAAAATAGATTGATAGAGCCAAAAAAGTACCCAGACACGAACTACTTCAAGACAGGCCAAAAAGAGAAAACAACATAATTCCACTTGTCATCACCTACAGTCTACAACTTAAACCCCTCCAATCCATTATCAACAATCTACAACCTATCCTGGAAAATGACCCCTTACTCTCTGAGGCTTTGGGGGAAAGGTCAATCCTTGCTTACAGACAACCTCCTAACTTGAAACAAGTTCTAACAAGCACACAACATATCTCCATCATAATCATCCAGGAACCCACCCCTGCAATCAGCTCTGGTGGCAAATCTGCCTACACATCTACACAAGTGATTTCATCACTGGACCCAACCACATCAGCCACCAAATCAGTCGCTCATTTAACTGAACATCCACTAATGTAGTCTATGCCATCAAATGCCAACAATGCCCCACTGCCACGTATATTGGCCAAACTGGACGGTCTCTACAGGAAAGAATTATTGGACACAAATCAAATATCCAAAAAGGCAATACACAAAAACCTACTGAAGAACATTTTAATCTACCTGGACACTTATTAATGGATCTACAAGTCACCATTTTGTTTCAGGCCAATTCCACAATCCAAATACACAGAGAAGGATTGGAACTTAACTTCATTTACAAGTTTAATTCTTATGCAAATGGTATGAACAAGGACATCGGCTGGCTTGCACACTACTTTCCACATCCTATGACTTAACCTACCAACCAAATAATGGAGGTGCTAATTGTTCTTATCAGCCTGTTGATACTATTTGAACCATCTACTCACTGGCTCTCTATTTTTTTCTCTTTTCCCCCGCCTTTTTTCTTTTTTTCTCCCCCTCCCCTTCCCTTATTTCTTCTTGGATCTTGATTTCTAATGTTCCTGTCATCTGAAGAAGTGGGCTGTGCCCATGAAAGCACGATACCATCTACATGTTTTGTTAGTCTTCAAGGTGCTATTAGTATATGTGTTGTTTTTTTAATTTTAACCAATAAAAATTCATTAGGTTAATCGACTATTCAATTAACTGATATTTAACATCCCTAATGTGCCTATGCCAGAGGTGAAGAAAGACTCCATTATAAGGATGTAAAATCCTCTTTAATTGGTTAACTGGTTAAATGTTATGATTGACCAATTAAAAGTGGGGCAGAGCAGGCAGGGCCTGGTCCAGTGCAGCCAGGCTGGAGTGCTCCCAGCTGTAGCATTCCCGGGCCGAGCCTGCCACTGACAGGAGCTGCTCGAGCTGGGTTTTAGTGCCCCCCTTTATAGCTTCTACGGGTGAGGAGTTGCTCTAGTCCCCACCAGTTAACTGGAATTGGTAAGTCTCACCCTTTAAAGATGAGGCTTACTGGTTATAACCTCTCACATCGCTAGCCTTCACTACTCTGTCCAAAAGACAAGTCTGCAACTATTCTATTGACTGACAGTCTGGTTACTCCCAGCTACATTCATATGAAAATGAGTCTTTCAAAAGGAAACGTCTCCTTTAGTTGACAAAAATGAAAGATTTGAAATGGGCTGGCTGCTGTCGTGGAGGAATGCATGGAAAAGGTAAACTACATCGTTCTAGGTAAAATCAGAGCCCGCAAATTGGACTCAGGTCTCTCATTACCCACAGAAGGATTTAGGAAAGTTTCAGATGCACTGAAGGCTAGTTGAAACAAAAAAACAGGACTATATAGCACTTTAAAGACTAACAAGAAGGTTTATTAAGTGATGAGCTTTCATGGGCCAGACCCACTTCCTCAGATCAAGTTATGCCTCCCATTTGGAAGCCCACAATGCCAGCTTCCCCAAATAAGTTGTTATTGGGCTCAGCTGTACTTGATATTCAATTCTATCAGCTGCTACCCAGTCTTTAGTCTTCCCTTCTGTGGAAATTTGTGACAAGGCAATTCTGATATCAGTTGCTTAAACCAGTTCACTCTCTTGTTCTGAATACAAGGGCTGTGTCTACATTGGCACCCTTTTCCGGAAAAGGGATGCTAATGAGATCAGTCGGAATTGCAAATGCCGCGGGGGATTTAAATATCCCCCGCAGCATTTGCATGAACATGGCTGCCGCTTTTTTCCGGCTCGGGGTTTTGCCGGAGAAAAGCGCCAGTCTAGACGGGATCTTGTGGAAAATAAACCCTTTTCCAGAAGATCCCTTATTGCTACTTCCGGAAAAGGGTTTATTTTCCGCAAGATCCCGTCTAGACTGGTGCTTTTCTTCAGCAAAACCCCGAGTTGGAAAAAAGCGGCAGCCATGTTCATGCAAATGCCGCAGGGGATATTTAAATCCCCCGCGGCATTTGCAATTCTGACTGGTCTCATTAGCATCCCTTTTCCGGAAAAGGGTGCCAATGTAGACACAGCCAAGATGTACACAACTCTGGTCTTTGTTGCCAGTAGGCTGATTAACCTGCTAGTATAGTTGATTAATCGATAAGCAAACGCTTATAGGTTAATGCTACAGACTACATGCATCCCCACCCCCCTAGCCTTGCAAGTCAATTTTTTAGCAAGTTGGCCAGCAGCCTGGCTCAGTCCCATCTTGCACCGGATCCAGGCCCTAACCCCACTGCAGTCCTGCATTTAAAGTTTAGAAGCCAGGTGGGCAAGCAGCCCAGCTCAGTTACGGCTCATGCCAGGTACGGGAGCTCAGACCCCCCCAGACAGAGGCTGCTGCTATGCCGTGCTGCTGCCTCTGTATCAGAGGCAGCAGCGCATAGTTACAGGCAGCTGGTCTGCAAGGAGACCTGAGTTTCAAATTGGCTCCCCTTAAAGACCAGCTCCAGCCTGGCATGGAGTGCGGAGTGGCAAGGGGCTCCCTGGGAGTGGGGCCAATTCCACTGGCTGCCAGACCCACTCCCAGGGACTATAAAATAGTTGACTAACTGATAAGAATTCATGAAGTTAATCAATGGTTCAATTAACCTATATTTAACATCCCTACTAGGCAAGCATAGATTGGCAAAAACCGTTATTGCCCCAAAGACAAACATCACATTCAGGAGAAAAAGAAAAAAAAGTCAAACAGAATGAAAAAGTCTGAAAAATTTTAGTATCTAGGAAGTAAAAATGGATCAGTGCATAGGAGAACTCATGAAGAGCATTCACGTAGCAGGAGTTCAAATGGATTCTGCATGTTACAATAGAGTGTTCCGAACTACTGCTTCCATAACATCGAAATAATTTAGAAATAGAATTTCATTCAATTAAGAACAGTTCTAAAGAAGTGGCATTACAATTATTTTGTAATTTATCTACACTTTATTTTGGAACAAACAAAAACACGACTAGCACAGCAAACTTCCCTTTTGCAGTGCAGTGAAAGAATAAAAACACAACACTTCTGCAATATTTAAGAACAAAGGAATTTTAAG
Organism: Pelodiscus sinensis; assembly: GCF_049634645.1. Classification (NCBI taxonomy): domain Eukaryota; kingdom Metazoa; phylum Chordata; order Testudines; family Trionychidae; genus Pelodiscus; species Pelodiscus sinensis. Next base: position 33,102,855 of record NC_134724.1, on the reverse strand, counting down.
CTTGCTCACAATTTTTACTCCCTTTTCCACAGTTCTTGGGTTCTTTTTTAAATTAACTGCTACTTTTCACTAAAACTCCTTCGTTTTTCCAGGTACTTCATGTACACTGCTGTATCAATAACACATTTCAGTCATTAAGTTTCAGCTACAGTGATTTTTCTTGGGTTCCACATGATGGCTATTCTTTAAACTATAACATAATATCAGTATAATGTTTCAGTTGCTTCCTTCATTAGCTTTCTAGCATCTTAACGACACACTTCATGGGTCAACAGCAATATCACAACTGATGCTATTTATTTTCTTTAAAAAACCCTATTTTTAAGAACATGAGAATGGCCATATTGAGTCAGACCAAAGGTCCATCTAGCCTAGTATCCTGTCTCCTGACAGTGGCCAAGGCCAGCTGCCCCACAAGGAACAAACAGAACAGGTAATCATCAAGTGACCCTGTTTTCACAACAATTTCAAATACAGTAACATGGCAAAACGAGCACTATTTTACATTTGTTCTGTTTCATTTAGTTTGACCTTCAGCGGAAAGTCAAAGTAATATACGCAACTCCAGCAAAATAAATTACATAGCTGGAGTCTTAAATCGCATCTCTGTGTCATCCACACACTGGGAGGTCAACAGGAGCGAATGTTTCCGGTGGCTTTCCTTACTCTTCATAATAAGCAGAGTACTGAGGCTCTCTGGGTTCAATTTAGTGGGTCAATACTGGACTTGCTAAATCAAACCCCAGAAAATAGACCTCAGCAGCATAAATCTTCCACCTAGAGTAGACGTGCCCTAACAGACATGCCCACATCAACATACCGTCTTCTCTTCTATAACAATTAATATCCTTTTGCAAGTTGGGGTGTGTGTGTGTGTGTGTGTGTGTGTGTGAAAGAGTTCACTAAATTATATAATAGAAGGCTCTTAAAATGAATTAGAGTTGATACATTTAATCATTTTCTTATCACCTGAAAAAAAAAGTTATGAAGATTCTAGTCTTTAAATCCTTCATAGTTGTACCTCTACTGCTGGTAGTCACAGGGGAGGTGCAGATGTATAGAGCCCTGTAAATCTGCAGATATCCACAGGTAACTTCATATGTGGATGTGGGTATCCATTGCTCATTTTTGCAGATATGTATCCGAATATAAATTTTGTATCTAGATCCCTGCACATTTTCGGATATCCGTGGGTATCTGTGCATATGGCTGCAGATATCTGCAGCTCATTTTTGTGTATATGGATGCAGATACAGATACAAATATATCTGGACAGGGCTCTGCAGATGTACACTGGACTTCATCCATTCTGCAAACATACTTTTTAATGCTACCCAGGTTAGGCATATATAACATGAGTAAAAATGCCAGCAGCCATCTCAGCCTTGTCTAAATTTAGTGGTCTCACTAAGTGTAGCGCTAGTAGTATAATACCTTTTTTTAAAGGCTGGTGCAAGCAAGGCTTTACTGGTAGTTTCTCTGGATCAGGATTGACACATTGATAGTAAAACAAGAGTGGGCAATTAAAAACAAAAAAGCAGTCCACCAGGGTTAATTCCTCGCAGATCACTGTTGCTTTATTTACCAGTGCCTCCACAGGTAGCGGGTGATCACAGCTCTCATTGGCTGTGGATCGCCATTTCATAGAATCATAAAGCTGAAACTGACTTCAGCGGGTCATCAAGTCCAATCCCCTGCTAAGAGCAGGACCAATCCCAACTAAATCATCCCAGCCAGGGCTTTGTCAAGCCAGGACTTAAAAACCTATGTATGGAGATTCCACCACCTCCCTAGGTAATCTATTCCAGTATTTCACCACTCTCCTGATGAAACAGTATTTTCTAAAATCTAATTTTCTAATATTGTGGCGAATTGGAGCAGTGAGAAGCAGCATGGACATTGCTTCCGCAGCTCCCACTGGCCATGAATGGCAATCCACGGCCAACAAGAGCTGTAGCTGCTCGAGGTGCAGGCAAATACAGAGGTGGGAGCCCACCAGGGACTAACCCTGCAGACTGGATTCGATCCGTGGAACAGAATTTGCCCACCCCGAAGTAAATCTTGCACTACCTCTTTGAACTGTATATGTCCTCTGGGTGGAGATACAAGCAGTATGGGAGAGGATTCTGAAGATGCAGGCTATAATGACTTGACACACACTTTTAGGCTGTGTCTAGACTGGCCAGTTTTTCCGGAAAATCAGCCGCTTTTCCGGGAAAAACTTGTCAGCTGTCTACACTGGCCGCTTGAATTTCCGCAAGAACACTGACTTCCTACTGTAAGAAATCAGTGCTTTTTGCGGAAATACTATGCTGCTCCCGTTCGGGCAAAAGTCCTTTTGCGCAAACCTTTTACGCAAAAGGGCCAGTGTAAACAGCTCAGATTTGTTTTGCGCAAAAAAACCCCCATCGCGAAAATGGCAATCAGGGCTTTCTTGTGCAATAGCGCATCTAGATTGGCACGGATACTTTTCCGCAAAAAGTGCTTTCCGTGCCAATCTAGACACTCTTTTCCGCAAATGCTTTTAACAGAAAACTTTTCCGTTATAAGCATTTGCGGAAAATCATGCCAGTCTAGACATAGCCTTAGTGTTTGGTGCCAACAGTGTGCTAGTCATTATTCAGTTCATAGCACAAGCAAGCACTACACCCTGTATGAATTACAGAACCAAAATAATTAAGCTTAAATTCATACCAAACCCAACCACTTAAGCCAGAAGGACACCAAGTCAGCTAATAACTGGTAACAGAAGGGTCATTTCAAAGGGGCAGATGATCAGCTGTGGGTTTTTTCCTCAAAACACATCTTCACTACGGCGCAGAAGCAATAAAAGTGAATGAGTTCTGAGCTCAACAACCTCCAGATTTCTGTCTGAAGCCTTTGTTTCAATCAGTGACGAGGTATGCATCCAGTCTGGAGGAAATCTCTATATCTAAGATTAGCTTTGATACACCTCTCTTTATGGCAAAGAGGATGACAGGTGTAAAACACAGTAGCTCACCTGCTTTTTCAGGATGAACGAGCTTTGTGACAGATTGTCCCCTTGTGCTGGTCATGCCACTGAGCCCACCAACCAGCCCTTTGGGACACTCCACTACCATGTCCTGCTGGGCCAAATGTTATGGTCTTCCCCAGCCAAGTCCCAGATTTGGGGCAATAGCCCTCCAGCAGAGCAACACAGATACTAAATCAGTTCAGCTCTGGGAGGGCTGGGCTATAAAGCCACTGACAGCTCCCAGAGGACCAAAACCCTCAAATAAATCGGTCTTACTCTGTGTGGAAGTATAACACAGAGAAATCTTATAAGTTTACCCTCTTTATCAATTAAAGAGCAATATGCTCAGTGGTTGATCCCCCCAGATAACTATTATTTACACTGGGCTTGATAATAAACAAAACTGTTTTTATTAAGTATAAAAAAAATAGAATTTAAGTGACTGAGTGAAAACTAGGGATATAAAACATCATTTAAAGAGGTAACCGTGTAACCACTAAAAATCTTAGTGGCTACTTTATACTGAAGAGCCTCTCTGGGAGTGGGGTCACCAGCCCCTGCAGGCTCTGCTCCTAGGGAGCTGGAGCACTTAGCTTGCTGTTGGGGTGCTAAGCCAGACCTGTCACAGACAAGGGCTGCCTGCAATCAGACTTACCAATTAACCTTTTACATCCCTAGTGAGCGTAGACAGATCAAAGTAAGTTACTAAGCCAAAATAAACAAAACACACCAGCTAATCCTAATATTCTAAGAAACTTGTCACAGGCAAAGCATATTCCTCACCCCTTATCCCTTTTTCAGGTAAAATGCTTCAAAGGAGAACTGATTTTTTTTTCCTGATCTGGATCTATAACACTCTTTGTCTTTAGAATTCCTTGTTTTCAGGTCATGTGTGTCCTGTTAAAGTGGGAGGCAATTTCAAAAGCCAGCTAAATACAAAAGCCTGATGGGTTGCCATTCCTTAAATAAACTTCCCCCAGGCCAGGAACCCTTTGTTTAATCTCACTATCCCCATGGAAAAACACCAGATTCAATATGGATTTCAGTACCAAGTAGTACGGTCATATGTCTTTCTAGGACCAACCACGGTTTGAGCTAACAGACAAAACCATTCACAGGTCATTGTCTTGACCACCGAGCCATTTAAGTTCCTAAAGTAGCATTAATTGCTTTTATGAGTTTACCTGGACTAATAAAACAGGTTTCCTACTTAATGTTTCTAAGTTCACATATGAAAAAGATACACACATACACATATATACATACATATACAATTCAGGGTACCATATGCTCTTAGATTATAGGTTACATTACTTGTTTTGCATAAAGCAGCTCTGAGTTATGCTGCAGCCAATGTTCCCTTTAAGCCAGTGTTTCTCAACCTTTTTTTAATAAAGTACCCCTTTAAAAAAATTATAAGTAACTGCAGCACCTACAGTTTTCTGACGCACATTTTCTTCTACCATTGCAACACATTTGTTTAAACAAGATGAAATTTTTATGTGTAAAATGTACCAAAATAATAAAGCACTGTAAAACTTAAAACAAAAATTCAGTTTTCTCCAAGTTTCATTTGTGTTGATGTACCCCCCAGGCTTCTCTCAAGTACCCCTAAGGGTACTTGTACCACTGGTGGAGAAACACTGCTCTAAGCTGCATAGCAGCACAGCTTCACCCAATCAAAGGCTCAGGGCTCTGAATCTGGTATCAGCTGTGTGCTAATTAGGCCATGCATTGAGAAAAACTGCTCTATTGATTCTGGTGCTGATCACAGAAGTGTAGGACTGGAAGGGACCTCAGTAGATCATCTCATCTAGTCCCCTGAACTTAAGGCAGAACTATGTAATAATTAGGCCATTCATCTACCCTGTTCTTATAAACCTTCAATGATGGAGATTCTGTAATTCTCCTAGGCAATTTATTCCAGTGCTTAACTAGCCTGCCAGTTAGGAATTTTTTTCTTAATGTCCAACCTGAGCCTCCTTTGCTGTAATTTAAGTCCATTGCTTCTTGTCCTATCCTCAGAAGTTAATGAGAATATTTTTTCACTCTCCTCCTTGTAACAACCTTGTATGTACTTGAAAATTGTTATTGAGTCTCCCCAACCCTCTCCCCCATCTTCTCTAGATGAAACAAACTCAATTTCTCCCTAGATTTTTAATCCCTCTCATTTTCTTCTCTAGACTTTCTCCAATTCTTCCACACATCTTTCCCCAAATTAAGCACACAGAACTGAACACAATGCTTCAGCTGAGAGTGGAAGAATTACTTTTCATGTCTTGCTTACAACACCCCTGCTAATACATCCCAGAATGTTTGCTTTTTTGCAACAGTGTTATACCGTTGACTCATATTTAGCTTGTGATCCACTATAGCCCCCAGATCCCTTTGAGCAGTATTACACTCTTAGCAGTCATTTCTCATATTTTGTATATGTACAATTGATTGTTCCCCTCCTAAGTGGAATACACTGCATTTGTCTTTATTGATATTTGTTCTGTTTACTTCAAACCATTTCTCTAGTTTGTGCAGATCATTTGGCATTTGAATACTAACCTCCAAAGCAGGTATCCCCTCACAGCTCGGTAATACCCACAAACTTTGTCAAAGATGAGGAATCTACGGATTTGGGGAGACCATGCTGGTGCTCAACCCCCTCCCCCCCACCCTGCTTCCCACTTGTGTGCAGCCCCCAACTGATTTTTTTATAGGTCAGTGATCCCCAACCCAAAAAAGGTTCTCAATCCCAGCTTTAAGTGCACCCTGTATATCATTATTTTAATCATTACAAAGAGACTGAACAGAACTGAACCCAGGACCTATCTCTGTAGGATACCATTCAATATGCCCTTCCATCTTGACTAAGAAGATTTTTCTCTGGAAACGGTTTTCCAACCAGTGATTCAGTCAACTTATAGTTGCTCCATCTAGGCTATATTTCCTAGACTGGTTATCTGAGACATATCAAAAGACTTACAAAAGTCAAGATATACCCCATCTACTGCTTCTTCCCTGTCCACAAGTCTTCTTACCTTATGAAAGAACACTATTTCTACAGACATGTTAGCAATAAAGGGGCATCAGAGAGTGTGTGGGGCCCTTACTGGATGAGGGAGGTAACCTAGTGATAGATGATGTAGGAAAAGCCGAAGTACTCAATGCTTTCTTTGCCTCTGTCTTCACAGACAAGGTTGGCTCCCAGACAAATGCACTAGGCAACGCAATATGGAAAGGAGGTAGATAGCCCTTGGTGGAGAAAGAACAAATTAGGAACTATTTAGAAAAGCTAAACATACACAAGTCCATGGGCCCAGATTTAATGCATCCGAGGGTACTGAGGGAGTTGGCAAATGTCATTGCGGAGCCTTTGGCCATTATCTTTGAAAACTCGTGGAGATAGGGAGAGATCCCGGATGATTGGAAAAAGGCAAATGTAGTGCCCATCTTTAAAAAAGTGAAGAAGGACAATCCAGGGAACTACAGGCCAGTCAGCCTTACCTCAGTCCCTGGAAAAATCACGGAGGGGATCCTCAAGGAATCTATTCTGAAGCACTTGGAAGAGGGGAAAGTGATCAGGAATAGTCAACATGGATTCACGAAGGGCAAGTCGTGCCTGACCAATCTAATTAGCTTCTATAATGAGGTAACTGGCTCTGTGGATATGGGAAAGTTAGTGGCTGTGATATATCTTGACTTTAGAAAAGCTTTTGATATTTTCTCCCACAATATTCTTGCCAGCAACTTAAGAGAATATGGATTGGATAAATGGACCATAAGATGGCTAGACTGTCGGGAGCAATGGGTAGCGATCAATGGCTTGATGTCAGGTTGGCGGTTGGTTTCTAGCGGAGTACCCCAAGATAATCTGTTCTAGGACCAGTTTTGTTCAATATCTTTATTAGTACCCGGAATGAAGGGAGAGATTGCATCCTCAGCAAGTTGGTAAATGACACTAAGCTGGGGGGAGAGGTAGATACGCTGGAGGGCAGGGACAGGGTCCAGAGTGACCTGGACAGATTAGAGGATGGGGCCAAAAGAAATCTGATGAGGTTCAACAAGGACAAGTGTAGAATCCTGCACTTGGGACGGAAGAATCCCAAGCATTGTTACAGGCTGGGGTCTGAATGGCTAAGTAGCAGTTCTGCTGAAAAGGACCTGGGGATTACAGTGGATGAGAAACTGGGTATGAGTGAACAGTGTGCCCTTGTAGCCAAGAAGGCTAATTGCATATTAGGGTGCATTAGGAGGAGCATTGCCAGCAGATACAGAGAAGTGATTATTTCCCTTTATTCAGCTCTGGTGAGGCCACATCTGGAGTATTGTGTCCAGTTCTTGGCCTCCACTATAGAAAGGATGTGGACACATTGGAGAGAATCCAGTGGAGGATGAACAAAATGATTAGGGGGCTGGAGCAAATGACCTATGAGGAGAGACTGAGTGATTTGGGTTTGTTTAGTCTGCAGAAGAGAAGAGTGAGGGGGAATTTGATAGCGGCCTTCAACTTCCTGAAGGGAGGTTCCAAAGAGGATGGAGAAAGGCTGTTCATAGTAGTGACGGATGGCAGAACAAGGAGCAATGGTCTCAAGTTACAGTGGGAGAGATCTAGGTTGGATATTAGGAAAATCTATTTCACTAGGAGGGTGGTGAAGCACTGGAATGGTGGTGGAATCTCCATCCATAGAGGTTTTTAAGTCTCATTTTGAGTAAGCCCTAGCTGGGTTGATTTAGTTGGGATTGGTCCTGCTTTGGGCAGGGGGCTGGACTTGATGACCCTCTGAGGTCTCTTCCAGTTCTATGATTGCGTTGGCTTGACATGATTTATTCTTGACAAATCCAAGTTGATTTATCACCTTGTCTTTTAGGCCTCTAGATAGGAGGTGTTTGATAAAACTTCTTAACTATTCTTTTGTTATCCATCAGCATGGCAAAGCATCAGTTTCACTGCAACTATTCAAAAGCTTGTGTGCATCAGTGAAACTGTCAAAAAAGCCAATTTCAAGCAACTGCTTCTCAGAAAACAATTAGCCACAGAAGGAGCCATTGTAAACATGCGGGTTATGTCACAGGGGAAAGACCTTACATTAAAATAAATGAAAGGTGGGGACAGAGTGAACTAGTAGTCTGTGAAAGAAAGATAATGACAGAGAGATTCTTAACAGAGAAAGGAAAAAAAAAGAAAGTTCTCTTATCCCCACCATCCCCTTCTAACCACTAGATGTGAATGAAAGAAGAACACTATGGCTATGTCTACACTCGCGGCTTCTTGTGGGAGTAATATGCAAATGAGGCTCAGCATGGAATATCGCTGAGCCTCATTTGCATACCTAACGAGCCACCTTTTTTCCAGAAGAGGCTCTTGTGCAAGAAGGAGCATCTACACTGCCCCTTCTTGCGCAAGAAAAACCCTCTTGCGCAATGCCGTTACACCTATTACTTTTCAGTATTGCGCAAGAGTGTAGACGTAGCCTACATGTGGTTGCTAAAGACAACTACCCGGTAAAAAATAAAGGCTGTGTCTACACTCCTGCTTTTTCCCAGAAAAGGAAATGCTAATCGAGCGCTAATTAGCATATATCTCGCTCTCATTTGCATATTCTTTTCCAATCCTTTTTGCAGAAGAGGTTTTTGAGCAAAAAAAACACAGTGTAGATGGGGCCATTTTGTACAAAAAAACCCTTTAATGCAAGAACCCATATTCCTTAAGGTTCTTGAGGAATAAGGGGTTCTTGCACAAAAGTGTTTTTTTGTGCAAAATGGCCCCATCTACACTGTGGTTTTTTGCTCAAAATCCTCTTCTGCAAAAAGGATTGGAAAAGAATATGCAAATGAGAGCATGAGATATGCTAATTAGTGCTCCATTTGCATTTCCTTTTCTGTGAAAAAGCAGGAGTGTAGATATAGCCTCAGACTCCTCACTCTTCTCAACTGTTGGTCAGTTCATACATCTCATCCTCCATAAATACCTCTAAGAATAGAGTTAGTTCTCGAGTTATAGTGTCTTGTAATCTCTTCAATCCTCCGCTGCATAACTTAAGACAAAACAAAGGTAAAGTAAGCTGAAGAAGTGGGTTATGCCCACGAAAGCTCATCTACATGTTTTTTTAGTTTTTAATGTGCTGCAAGACTATTTGTTGTTTAAGTTTTTCCAGTTTCGCTGTGTCTAGACCACAGTTTTACTTTCTAAATGGTGCTTTTTCAAAAAAGCGCCATGACACAATTATGCAAATCAAGGGCAGGATATTTAAATCCCCACTTCATTTGCACTTTCAAAGTGCCTCATTTACATCCCTCTGCCAACAGAGGGATGTAGTCTAGACATAGCATTACAGACTAACTCGGCTACCCCTCTGAAGTTTTTAAAAAGTAATGTTAATGTTCCATTTTGAATTAGCAGTTGAAAAACTGGTCATCGTGCTCATCTGTGTCTGTTACAGTTTCCTAGCATTTTAAATAACCATCATAATCAATGAAAAACGTTTTTATTTTCAACATGCTGTTAGGTATATATTTTCAGGGATCATAAATCAACACTGTAGTGCCAGTGTTATCTCAAGTTCAATTCCCAGCTCAAGCACTGATTTGTTATGGGCCTGAAGCAGGTTAACCCTCTTATATGCCTCACTTTTAGCATCTGTGAAATAGGTTTTGAAAAATGTACCAGTCACCTACTAAAAGAGTTCTAAAGCTATTAACTATATGCCAGTGAGAAATATGCTTGTTTTCCTTCAGCAAATTTCAAAGCCAATTCCTTGGTAGGAAACCTAGACTGCAACTGCTGAAAAGGTGAGCAATGTCCCAATCTTTCATCTTTCTGCCTCTAGACAGGAGGCGATTGATCTAATGCTGCTTCTCACTTCCAGCAGTTTGTTTTCTCTCTCTTCCCCACACAGCTTCCTGGCTGCTAGCAGAGGGTAAAAATACATCTTACACCCCTTCTCAGGAGGTATGCAACTCCAGCTATGTTAATTACATAGCTAGAGTCCACATACCTTGTTTCAAGTTTCCCCACCAACTCCACAGTGGGAGGCTGAAGGGAGCAAATGCTCCCATCAGCTTCCCTCCAGGCATCCTCTGAGTTCCATTTAGTGAGTCTTAACCAGACTCACTAAATCAAACTCTGTAAAATAGAGCTCAGCAGCTTCAATTCTCCCTTCAGTGAAGGGGAGGTAAGAATCATTCCACTGTTTCATTCCACCTACAAGCATATTTTGGGGGGTACCTTTGAAGGGCATTCCTTAACAGAAACAACATGACATTGACATCAGATTCATCTGTTTTACTGCTAAGCCATTGGTCTCCCTGTAGCAGTGAAACTGACCAGTCTTGTCAATTCTATTCTGAAATACCTGAAGATTTAAGAAGAATTTTCTCTGCAAGGAATAGAAACTTAAATGCTACACGAACTGGCTGTGAAAGCTCCCCATTAATGAGTGGATTTTCAATCTTAGTGTTAACTCCCTACCGCCTCCAAGATAGTTCAGGTTAATGGAGGAAAGACATTAAAGGACCAGCATCCCCTTATTTGTCCCTTTGTGCCGTAACAAGCCTGGGGGTTGTATGAGAAGAGGTCCCAGATCCGCCTGACACGTCCTTCCCCTCCGAGCCTCCTCCCCACACGAGGCCCTGGTTCCTGGCGTAGAAAAAGCGCTTCGATTTCCTTTGGTGTCCGGTGGGGATGGGAGCGAGGAAGCCCAGTGGCTCATCCCCTCCTCTCCTCGCCACGAGAGACGTTAGTGAGACTGAGTAACGGCTGCGGGGCTAGTGAGGGCGGAAGATTTCTCCTGGGGTCTGAGTGCCTGGGCAGGCCCCTTCCTCTGAGAGCCAGGAAATGGGGTGTCGCCTCCCCGGAGAGGCCCTCTCACGCACCCCACGAACGGGAAGAGGGGGCGAGGATCTCCCACCCCCTCTTTACTGACCTGCCGCAGGATGGCTTTCCAGGGGGTCCCCTACGGAGCAATTCCCCTCACCCCACTCAGTCTCCTCCAGCCTCTCTCACACAGCCGCATTACCCTCCTCTTGCCCCTCGCAGATCTCTCCGCCCCCTCACAGCCTCTCTCCCCGCTCCTATTTCCCCGTAGAAAGACTCTGCAAGGGACTCGACAACGAAGGCGGATGGAACCGACTCCTCTAGCTCCACCTTTGAGGCCGGAGAAAGGAAAGGGGCAGAAAGGCAGCGAGGAACTATTTGATCCAGCTGGCGGCAGTGTACTGCCTCTTGCACGCACAGTGACGTGTTCAATTTTTAAAGGGCCGGCGGCAGGGTGGGCGCAAAGGATGCTGGGGGTCGTAGTTTCCCCCTTTTCCAGCACCGACCACGCTGGGAGCATGTCTCGACAAACCGGTCGAGCCTACCTCGCCGCGCCACGCCCTTTGCTACGATTCGAGCCAATCGGCGTGCGCTTTGGGGTCGCGCGCTCCTGGCTCACTCTCCTATACGCTCGGGAGCGCGCGACTAGCTGGAGTCTCTTGCTCCGAGCGCGCAAGAGAGGATGGGTGCCGCGCGCGGGGAAGGAGGGACAGTTAGTGTCACGAGCCGTGGGGGGCGTGGTCTCTGCCTGTGGCCGGCCGCTGGCTCGGGTAGTTGAGTGGAGTGAGGCTGTCGGTGCCAGAGTGAGTCGGCTCGTCCCGGGGCTCGGCGGCAAACGAACCCCTCAGCCCCGCCAGTGTCCGGGGCCCGTGAGCGGTAAGAACGGCTGGGGGGGGGGAGCCAAAGTGACTTCGGGGCGCATAGACCCTCCGTGTGAAGGGCGGGGGCCGGGCTGACCCAACGGGCTCTTGAGCGGGGGTGGGGACTTCTCTGCGGGGGTAGGAATTGGCTCCCTTTGAGCGTGAGGAGGGACGTGTGATGGGGCGGGAGGGAAGGAGGCAGAGCCATCTAGGGACAATGAATTGGCTTCCCTTCCCCCATGGCTCAGGTTTCCTCTACGGGACGCCTCCTAAGTTGGGGTCCGGGGTGGGGGGCGGTAGGAAGGAAGAGACGCGTCTCTCCCGCTCAGCGGGTTTCTGGAGTAGAAGCAGCAACGATACCGTGGAAATGGCTGATCAACTTTGTTTTAACATCTCTGTCTCCTGAGGGATGGGGGCTGGGAATTGAGGGGGCATTGACGATCCAACGACAATGAAGGACGCCTAATGAGCCATCCTTCCGCAGCTCGGGATTCGTTGCTTGTCTCTTCATTTCCCCCTACAGTGCTCTCCTCCTCCCGAGCATCTAAAAGTGTGCTCCTCAAACTTAAAGGACAGAGCAGCTCCTTGTGGCTCAGATCAGATTGAGTCTATAGATCTCAACTGCTTTTTTATTACAGATCGATTATTTATTTGTAGGCTGGGGAGGCCAGGGCAGTTGCCACCCTTAGTATCTTTCACTTTAAACACATTTGATACTAGTGTCTTTGACACTATTTTTTAAAATAAGCATAATTGTTCTTCTTCTTGTGTATATATATATTGCATTTTCAGCATGCTCATTTGCTAAACATATTGCAAAGCAGTCTATCTCAGTCAACTGTTTTGACATCTTTGTGAGCTGTTCTTCTATTTACTTGCAAAATTCCTAGAAAGTGAAAACATTGCTTCAGACTCCAGTTTATTCTACTTTTCAGACATTTTTATTCATTTTTATTCCTTTCATTTTTATTACTGTACATTATCAGCATAAAGGAAATGAGACTAAAACTGTTAATTTATAAATACCAAATTAATTTTATATTGTATTAAGCTTTTCTGGTTTAAGTATTCTCTTCTGTCCCTTATTTGGGATTTGGTATATTGATCTGTGTGACTCTTTCTCTCCTTGTCCTGTTTTCCCCAATGACTAAGCTGGGACCAGATATGAAAGGGTTGAGAAGTTATTCATTGAAATCTGCTTTGTAATAATGAGTAAAAAAAGATGTTTATGTAGTGCAGCGATTATCATTATTTACTGAGCAGCTGGTATCTGACACAAGATGGCCATGCTCTTTTTGGCTTGCCTCAGGAACAAGAAACATTCCTGCTTGGATGAAGTGGATCTTTGCCCACGAAAGCTTATGCCCAAATAAATCTCATAGTCTTTATGATGTCACAGGACCCCTTGTTCTTTTTACAAATACAAACTAACACAGCTGAGCCTCTGATTAGGGATCTTAAATATCCATTAATTGAATAGTCAATTAACCTCATGAATTCTTATTGGTTACTCGACAATTCTATAATCCCCAGGTGTGGGGCCAGCAGCCAGTGCAATCTGGACCCATTCCCAAGGAGCCCCTTGCCGCTCTGTGCTACTGCTTCTGTATCAGAGGCAGCAGAGTGGTGTGCCAGGCAGGAGCTGATTGGAGAGAGGAGCCAGTTTAAAAACCAGCTCCCCTTGTGGACCAGCTGCCTGCCATCCCCGCTGCCTCTGATACAGAGGTAGCAGCATGGGGTGGCAGCAGCCCCTATTCGGGGGAGTGTGTGCGGATTTGAGCTCTCGGATCCGGAGTGAGCCAGAATGGAGGCGGGCTTGCCTGCCTGCCTGGCTCCTAATACACATCGAATGCAGTGCTGCAACAGGGATAGGTCCTGGACCCGGTGCAAGCTGGGACTCAGCCATGCTGCTGGTCAGCCTGCTAAAAAAAATTACCCGGGGGAGCAGGAGATGGAGGGGGAATGTGTGTCATCTATAGCATTAACTTATACGCTTTTGCTCATTAGTTAATCAATTTTACTACTACATCCCTACCTCCTGCTACTTGTTAAAATAAACAGAAGTAATCTTTCTAGGGAAGAGGCTGTGATCAACTCTGAGTAGATTCCAATGGATAACTTCTCAACCCTTTTATATCTGGTCCCAGCTTAATCTTTGAGAAAACAGTAGAAGCGATAAGGGGAGACCAAGAAATACTGATCATGAATTTGATGAAGTAGGTCTTTGTCCATGAAAACATATGTCCAAATCTGTTAGTCTTTAAGGTGCCACAGGACTCCTCATTGTTTCTGTTTATTTTAGTTACATTTTGGATGGTTCTTTTTTGTAGAACTCTTAATTCTGTGCACTTTGATCAGTACTGACGCTTCTACTTTTACTATAGGGCTATGTCTACACTCGCGGCTTCTTGCGCGAGAAATATGCAAATGAGGCTAAATGTTTTAAGAGTTGTCTCCTGTCTGTAAAAGCACTTTCCTCCAAAATTTGTGATTCTATGTGTCTGTGAAAAATGTTACTTTACAATATAGATACAATAAAGAATAGAAAAAATTAAATACAAAATATTAAATCAAACAGTTTATTATAGGATTCAAAATTAAGGTCTTGAGACATTCACTCTAGATTTGATGGAATACTAGAATTCAAATTCTATAGTTAGATGAAGGCTATTTAAAACTGATTGTCCTATAGTTTAAAATAAGCCGTATATATGTTTGTGTTACAGGTGAGATTCATTTAGTTAAGTGTGACTATATCTGACCGATGACTGACTTTTATACTCAACTGGATATATGGTTTGATTCAGAGCAGTAAAGTAGGAGATATTTGTACTGCTGAACATTTTGCTTGGTAACTTTGACCTAGGTTTAATATGATTAGTTAGAGCTCTTCACCTGATTCCATCTTAGCTTATAGATTTTTGTTCTGCAAAGTAGTTATTGATGATTTTTCCAGATAAAATGTCTGGCAAAGCTTTAGCATGTGTTTCAGGAAAACCTCATATTGCTCTCTGTAGTGTTGAAATATGTAAGAAGTGAATTATTCACTTTCCATGAGTAACTTTCCGTGAGTAATCCTACACTCTCATTTCATGATGGGGATACCTTATTGTCAGAGTGTCCTGCGTTGCTCCATTTTCTGACTTCCCAAATTACTTTTCAAAAATTGTTTGGCTTATCTTGACTCTGGTGACTCATTCACACATGAACTACAATGGCAGGTAGTGTGTGTTTCTTAAGTTATAGGACAGAAGGTATCAATTTAAACCGAGACAAATCTAGTGACGAGCAAGTTTAATTATAGATCTTTACTGTTACTGGTCAGTTTCACCTAGCTACATTAAGTTCAGAAACATGGTGTTAATATTAAGGACAGGAGCCATTAAACTTACTGTGTATGTGTTTAACAGCATAACATTTACCACTGTGTTGATAAGTCACAGTGTGCTACAATTTTTATTCAGTACATTTTATACTTTTTTTGGAAGGGATGTGTGTGTA
Source organism: Pelodiscus sinensis (assembly GCF_049634645.1). NCBI lineage: Eukaryota > Metazoa > Chordata > Testudines > Trionychidae > Pelodiscus > Pelodiscus sinensis. The sequence goes on along the minus strand of NC_134724.1, from coordinate 33,087,692 downwards.
AGGAAAGGGGTATATCTGTACAAAGGACCACTTTGCAAATACACCTAATTTCTGTAGATACAACTCCATATATACCTTTTTTAGATTTTTTTTTTTTTTACCTACATAATCCTTGATGTATGCTGTTCAAATTAATTGAGTACATTTAATACATTAGGAAACATGACGTGTTTTTTGAGCTAGTAGAGCTTTAATGGTCTCTTATGTAATCAGAACAGTCAAACTTTTTACATGAGCCACACCATGATCACAAGTTATGGTTTGGAGTCATACATGTGCTAAGCCTCTCTGTTCTGTTAGGAAACATGTACACAAAGTAGATATACAGGTTGAACCTTTCTAGTCCATCATTCTCTGGTCCATTAACATCTGTGTTCTGGCATGATTTAAGTTAGCTAAATGTACACTTATCATGGGTGTGGCTAAGTTTTCTGCAGTCCCATAAAGCAGGGGTGGGGAGCCTTTTTTGGACTGGGGCAGCTGAACCACCGAAAAGTCAATTGGGGGCCACACGCAAGTGAGAAGCAAAAAACCCAAATCTTAACTGATGTGGCCCCTAACTGAAAAGGAGAAAGACACTCCTTATATTCCCCTCACATACCAGAGCCTAGTAGATTTTGTGTGCTCCAGCCTTACGGGGAGGTGTGTGTGGTGGGGAGCTGGAGCGCCAGAGTGGGCTCCCCAATGCTGAGGGGTGCCCTGAGACTCGGGGCCCGGATCCAGACAAGCTGGGGGCTGCATGTGGTCCCTGGACCTTAGGTTTCCCATCCCTGCCATAAAGTTTGTTTCCAGCCACCAACCCTGGTTTTCAATGGCCCGTGCTATTATTTACCTCCAGTTTACCACTAAATGTCTTCTAAGAACCCAATAATCAGTGGAAATGTTGGTAAAGTTGCTAGACAAATAGACCTCCTGAGGTTCAGCATTGGTCAGGTCCTGAGGGTACTGGACTACAAAGGTTCAACTGAGAATGTAAGCAACCAATCACTTCTACCATTAGCTGCCTTTATCAGAGTGGGGTGCGGGAGGCAGGGCTGAGGGGAGCTGTCTTAAAATACATGTAAAAGGCTGATGCGCAGTGGAGGCGGGGGGGGGGGGGGATCCGGTGCAGCTGGGAATCAGCTGTCCTGGGCTCACACTGGGTCCCTCCTGCTGTCAGTAGGCTCTTAATACATTTAAAACTCAGAGCTGCAGTGGAGTTAGATCCTGGGCTGGGAGCTAACCCCACTGTAGCTCCCTCACTTCTTGTCTAGTCAATGGAAAATCCATCGACTAGTTGATTAGTTGATTAAATTTAACATCTCTAGTTGAACCTGTAGTATAAAAATACCAAGATATAACATTTTGTGTCTATTTCTCTGCTGTGTTCTTTCATTTCTGCACTTATGCCTTTGTACTATCCTCTTGTGTGGTCCTTTTTGCAATTTTTTGCTTCTTTTATGGACTTCTGTAATTCTATGTTTATAATTAACCTCTCCTTAGTGCTCATAAGTCCGTCCACATTACTTCTGGTTTGATGGGAGCTGTTGCATTGACTCCTCTTTGTCTTTCCTTCTGTTCTTTCTGGCCACATTCTAACATTATCTTTTCTGCTGCTGCTGGCCTGAGTTGTCGTTTTTTGTTTTTCATATGTGACTGTTGGGATTCTCTTTTCTCCTAAGCTCTTAACAATTCATTTATAAATTTTGGTCTCCTCTTCTCAAGTATTGTTCAGGCCATAGGTCTACATTAGCTTCCACATTTACTCCCAAGTTCCTGAGGAGTTCTGCCTAATCGAATCCTCCTCAGCTGCTCCCTCATATACAATCAGTCACAGCAAACATTCTGACATTATTATATTTTTATCTAACTATACATGTTGCCGGAGCAACTGCCACCGCCCACCACGTAGTGGCTTGGGCCCCGGCAGCAGCCCACCATGTGGTGGCTCGGGCCCTGGTTGCTGGAGCAGCTCTCTGCCTGTCACGCAGCGGCTCGGTCTTACAGGGTGATGCTTGCCAGTTACGATTAAGTGGCAGGAGCTGGAATGGGCAGGGGGCTGCTCTAGCTGTGTGGGGCCCACTGTGGGTGGGGACGCTCCAGCCCAGCTTAGCTGCCCCTGCTCACAGTGGACCTGGCATTGCCGGAATGGTGTGCACCTGGCAGGGGCACTCCAGCCCAACAGGAGCAGCCCCCGATTGTGACTGGAGGGGCTAGTCTAGCCCAACTGGGCTGGAGCAACGTTTCCTCCACCTCAGTTTAAGCAGTTAACTGGTAAAATAGAATGTTTAAGCAGTTAACTGCTTAAACAGGAGTTTACATTCCTAGGGTGCCAGAGATGTTGGTGACAGAAGTAAAGAATTTGTTTTTAATCTGTAACTTCAGCAGTTCTGTCTAGTAGTCTAATATTATAATTGTGCATCATAATAAAAATAAATTGTGGTTTGGTGTTGCTGGTCTGCTATAACCCCAGACTGACTGATTAGTTGAAATGTGCAAAGCTGAATTGGACAGTGGAATTGGTTCTGAGGTTAGAATATCTTTTTTTAAAGACCCATATGTACCATGCAAAATTTACCACATTAGGAAAATGAGTTGCATAACAGCAATAGTTCAAATGTTATACAGGTTGGACGGAACTCTGGTCTGGCATCCATGGGACCTGAGCTGTCCCAAATCAGGGAGTTTGATGGACCAGGGAAGGTTAGTGCTCCCCTGCTGGCTTCCCAGCTCCTGGGCTCCTCTCTCTGGTGCTTCCTGCTCTGCCTCTGGTCCACTCATGCTGTCCTGGCAGGAGCTCGTCACCTTGCTGCCCACCTGCTGCTGCCAGGTTTCCCTAGGGTTCCCAGCAAGGACTGCCTGGTTGCTGCTGTCCTATATTAGGGGGTTCTCCAGGTTTCCCTAGCTGGGGCTCCCCAGCTACTCTGGCCTCTCTGCCACTGGGGATTCCCTGGAGTTCCCAGCCAGGGCTGCCACTGGCCCCATTGCCTCTGGGAGTTTCCTGGATTTCCTGGTGAGGCTGCTCACTGATGCTAGTCCTGCTGTAGCCACGGGTTCCCTGGCCACGGAGTGGCTGCTTCCCAGCTGTCACCTGGCTCTGCTGATGCCTGGGCTCCCCAGCTGCCACCTGGCTCTGCTGATGCCAGGATTCCATGGATGTAGGCGGACCAGAGAGTCCTGTGTTTTGGAGTTTCGACCTGTAATATGGTCTGCTTTTGCCCGTGTAAATGGGACTTAGTTGGCTTATATACACAGAACTTTGTTGTGAACAGGTTCCAGAAACATATCTGTTCTGCATCTTTTGTGGTTATTTACACTGGTGTCAAATGAAGCTACATCAGGATGGTAGTGTTTTTACGCCCATTTTGCATTCAGAATACATGAAGTAACAGGGAATTGGACTTCTGCTCTTCTGAGAGCTGATCTATACTAGAAAATTAGGTCAACCTGTGTACGTTGCTCACGCACATGAAAAATTGACCCTCCAGAGTCTTGGGTCATGTCTACACTTAGAAGTTTGCATCAGCACAGCTGTATTAGTACAGCTGTGCTCCTGGAAAAGTCCTTGTGTAGCCACATTAGAGAGCTCTCCTGTTGACATAATAAAATCACCTCAATGAGTGATAGTAGCTCCGTTGACAGGAGAATGTCCAACACTAACATAGTACTATGCACATGAGCACTTATGCCATCAAAACTTAGGTTGTATTTTTTCATATCGCTGAGCAACAAAAGTGTTACTGACATATGTGCTAAAGTCGACAAAGTTAGTTAACCTGACCTAAGTCACAGTGTAGACTGTGATAGGTTGATGCTAAGTTTTTGTTATTGTTGATTTAGATACTATTTCTTGGATAGATGGATTTATTACAATGACTCTTTCCATTGCTATAAAAGCTTCAGAGGGATAACTGAGTTAGTCTGTAACAGGAAAAACTTAAAAAAAACCAATAAATATTCTATTTGTTTTTTAAGTTTTTCCATTGCTATACAGGCAGTCCCCGGGTTACGTACAAGATAGGGACTGTAGGTTTGTTCTTAAGTTGAATCTGTATGTAAATTGGAACTGGCGTCAGCCGCTGCTGAAACTGATCAGTTTCAACCGTGGCTGAATCTGGATGCCAGTTCTGACTTACATACAGAGTCAACTTAAGAAACCCAGGCGTCCCCAAGTCAGCTGCTGCTGAAACTGATCAGCGGCTGATTGCAGGAAGCCTGGGGCAGAGCAGCTGGGGTGCTGCCGGGTAGGTCCGGAGCGGCGCTGCAGGACCAACCCGGCAGCCCCCAGCTGCTCTACCCCAGGGGTAGGCAAGAAAAGCCTGGTCTGCTGTGGGGGGGCACTAGCTGCACCCCCCCCAGCAGACCAGGGAGACGGAGGTGGCGGGACCGCCCACGTCCTCCACGGTTTTGCTCCGTCGCCCTGGTCTGCTGACCTGGGAGACGCGGAGCAAAGCCGCAGAGCATGCGGGCAGCGGGACAGTCCAGGCACCCCACGGCTGTCCCACTGCTGGCGTGCTCCGAGGCTTTGCTCCCCATCTCCCTGGTCTGCTGGTCAGATCAGGGAGATGGGGAGCAAAGCCGCGGAGCACGCCCGCAGCGGGACAGCTCAAGTGTGCCGGGGCTGTCCCGCTGCGGGTGTGCTCCGCAGCATTGCTCCTGTTCCCCTGGTCTGCTGGGGGGGGGGGTCCAGCAAAGCTGCTGGACCCCTCCAGCAGACCAGGGACACCAGAGCAAAGCCGCCACCTGGGCGGCTTTGCTCCCGGGCAAACGAGCAAAGCCGCCGAGGCGGCGGATTTGCTCGGGTGTCCCTGGTCTGCTGGGGGGGTCCAGCAGCTTTTCTGGACCCCCCCACCAGACCAGGGAGACCAGGAGAAGCTTTTCTCGCCCCGGAGGACATGGGCGGTGACCTGCCGCTCGTGAGCTCCGGGGCGAGAAAAGTCCCGTTGGTAAGTGCGGATCTGACATAAGTCGGATCCGCGTAAGTCAGGGACTGCCTGTAATAAGTCTTGATGCAGCTGCAACATTTCCATCGAGGACTGTTAGCATGCTGCAATTCTCTTTTATGAGCGTTCTTGTAATCTGGATTGACTATGGTCTCAGCCCTTTCAAGGCATCCATTCACACAAACTCTACACCTGCAAGGCTATAGTGAATACACCAAAATTGTTTAATAATCTTTAAATTTAGAGGTTGTTTTAAAGACTGCAGAAGACTAAATGTCCTGCCACATTAAGAAAGGTAGAAATATAGTGAGAGAATCTTAGTGTAAGTCTTCCACTAAAGGATTAGTTATTGTGCTGTATTGTATTACCCATTTTTGAAGCCAAACTCTTCACTGATTCTCTTTCAGAAAGAGTGAGGGTGTGGGTGTGTTTGAAATCTGAAAGTATGAGTCTCATGAGCATGACTCTTTTTCTCACTGCCTAGAATGATCCATGGAGAAGATAAGTATATTTAATAGCTTGTGTACTGAAAACCGGAAATGGGTTTTTCATTTGTTTTTAGAAATAGGGGAGATTACTGATAGTGAAGATGCAGAAAATGTAGGACATAAGAAGCTTCTCTTACAAGTGTTTTTATATAATAAGGCCCTGATCCCAACTCTGTATATGTAATTCCACTACAGGCAATGAAACTACTCACATACAAGCGAATAAAGGTTTTTATTTTTGATTTTGTGATTAATTTTTATTTTATTCATTAAGAAACAGAACATGAAAAGTATAAAAAGAAGTGGATATGAGTAAGTCTTTGTATGACTGGGGCCTAAATGCTAAAGGGTAGTTTGACATTAGATCAGTAACATTTATTTATTCAGATAAAAACTGTGGTACTGTATTTTATTTTTAGCATATATTTGGGCTGAATGAATGGAATATCCTTTTGAATGTGTGCAAAAATATCCTCATCTTCAGGTCTGTTTGGTGCTATGTTATGAAGCTGTCATTAATGTGTCTTTTTCCTGTAATCATAAACTATTAAGAATACTATGTCTAGGTGTTTCTGGTTTTGATTTTTGTAGGCAAGTACTACTTTGGAAAGAACATTTGGAATATTAAGGAAACAAAGCTGTGTTAAAGCAAAGCCAATGGGAGCCTGAAGCATATAAAATAAGTTCCTATGACTAATGATAGAAATGTAGCCGTGTTAGTCTGGTGTAGCTGAAACAAAATACAGGACTATGTAGCGCTTTAAAGACTAACAAGATGGTTTATTAGATGATGGGTCTGGCCCACGAAAGCTCACTTCCTCAGATCAAGTAGTGGAAGAAAATAGTCACAACCATATATACCAAAGGATACAATTTAATGTTTTAATTGTATCCTTTGGTATATATGGTTGTGACTATTTTCTTCCACTACTTGATCTGAGGAAGTGGGTCTGGCCCACGAAAGCTCATCCTCTAATAAACCATCTTGTTAGTCTTTAAAGCGCTACATAGTCCTGTATTTTGTTCCTATGACTAAGACCTTCTTGTAAAATGAAGGTAATATTCCTGTTAGAGAAACTGTCAAGATAGGCTGACTGAAACGTGCAGAGCTTAAAGTGCACTTCATTACTTCTCTGTAATTTTCATTGTTGCTGGCAGCTATCTCAGCATTATCTTTTCACTCCAATAACCTATTGGTGTGTGGATGGTGGTGGTGGTGGTGGTAAAGGTTTTTTAAAAGTTAGCTCTATATATCTTCTTAGAGTTGGCAAGAATCTCTCTTAAGGGTTGTTCTTTTATGAGAGTTGTTTAATAAAGTGCTGCACCATAAAGAATGCTGTTCTGTAGCACTAAGAGTACCTGCGCTTAGCCTTAGAGAGATACTGTTAGTAACAGTTGCCATGAAAAACCTTCTGCGACAACAGCTTTGCAGATTTAAGGTGAAATTGAAAAGCCTTTAGACAGAGATTCCTCTGCTTCAGTGGAGCTTTAGTCATGGTAAGTTCATGCTGTGTGTCTTGTTTTTTGCTTGTTGGAATGTGAGAAGTATGTGATTATTCCTGTTGTTTGCATAGTCACTTTCATTAGGAATCACTGAATCAGTTGCTTTTTTCATTGGTATTACCTTTGTGCATTTGTATGGTATTTAGTGAATAAATTCTTCAAACGCTGTATTGCAAATCTTTCTTGATCTTCACCATAAACGGCAAGAAATGGTGCATTTTAAAAATATAATTATCCAATCTATTTATTTTGCAAGCATTTAATAACCTCTTTACTGTGGGATGGTGCAAATATAGCAGCCTTTTCCCGTCTCTGTCCTTTCCATGTGGACTGCACTGTTTATATTTTACATTATCTTTATCTGTGTAAATCAACAGAGATAATGCTGAATGATTAAAAACCAACCCTGAGATTTTTTTAAACTAAATTTGCAGATTAAGGAGCAATATTGAGTTGAAATTGATAACCAGCGCAATCAGCATGCACTGTATGGTCTACAATTTGTGTGCTCCAATAAAGAGGAGACCATGCCCTAAATAATAATGTTATAAAGCATTCATTCTCTAGTACAAGAACTACTGAGGAGATGCAAAAATATAATTCAAATGTGAAATCACTAAAAAGAGGAAACACAATTGATCCACATCCAAAAAACCTAGCATAATTAAAAAATCAGAGGCAGAGGTCTTATTTTATATGAAATTGTATATGATGAAGTTGTGTGCATCAAAACAAAATTAAAATCTGTGGAATGTAGAAAGATGCACAAATCCTTGAAATAATATGTTCAGTGCCAGGCATTATTTAGGAAGAGGGCTATCGGTTTATCAGTCCTTGGCATAGTGATATATGTGCAATATTTTCTGAATTTTTTTTAATTGCACTGGCTATGAGAGTTAATTTGATCCACTTTTTTTTTTTTTAAAAAAAAGAGCAAATTGCTAGCACAAAAAGAAAGATGGAAAAATAAATCTATTGAAAGATAAGAATATAGTGCTGTTTTTTGCAGTTGCAGTGACAGTGAAGATGCAAATGGCTGAGTCATGTATGAAAGCTTTATTATGCAGGTGAAATGATTAAAAATAAGTATCAGTATATAAGCAATATGCTGCTACACTCTTCCAAAAGTCACAATAGTATTCATTTTTAGTGCACTCATCATAGAATGGTGGGCACATCATTGAGCTACAGCAACATCACATCAGAGGCAACTTTTCCAGGGTGGAAGGATATTTTCTTTTTCAAAAGTCACTTACATGCTTGAATTAAATTGATTTCAAGTCATTGGAGTCAAATTTCATTTCAATCAAATGTCAGTCTCCTTCGATATCACTTTTGTGTGTGTGTGTGTGTGTGTGTGTGTGTGTGTGTGTGTGTGTGTGGTTTTTTTAAATATGTCCTATATTTCACAGCTGTTATGGAGCATCTCTAATTATCTTTATTGACATAACCAGAAATTTATCTTACTTCCTTATTGGCTATATATCTGTCTATTTTTAGGGATTTTTTGACATTACTTTGGTATCTACAATCAGTGCTTTTTCAGGTAGTTGACATTCATTTTAAACTCCTTAATTTATCTCCCCATGACACTTTGTCTCCCTCTTCCTCCTTATCACAGGAAGAATAATACTCCTTTAAGGAGTAGTAATTGGGCATGAGATCCAATATATTGACTCCTATATGGCTTTTAGAGATGGACAGCAAAATATCTGGCCCGCTCTTACAATATTTTTGAGTTGTGAATTTTTTTTCTGACTTTCTGTTAAAAGTACAGGCAAGATACAGCACATACTATACGCACCAGTCAGTCTGAAAATTTTGGGTTTCCTGTAGTATTTATAACCAAGCCATCAATCTCTATCTCTAATCATTTCTTTTCCAACATTATTATTAGCGATTTCAGCAGTGGCTTTCTGATCAAGTTCAGAACTGAAAATTGTCAGACCACATGGAGATGGGAGTGAGTCAAACTGGTTAACTTGAGAAGCTAGCATTCTAGTTTGTGTGTTGATAATAAGGGTATAATAGCCTAAACTTATTGGTTACCATCAATGGTTACATGCAGGCTACTGGCCCCACTCCCAAGAAGCCGGCTGCCACCCTGTACTACTGACTCTGCAGCAGCTCAGGATGGCAGCCAGCTCCCCGGGAGTGGGTTGGCAGGCAGGAGCTGGCTTAAAAACGCTGCAGGCTCGGCAATATAAAGCTTATACTGCAGATCCCACAGCACAGCCAGCTCCGCTCCCGGGGAGCTGGCTTCACAGCCGGCTCTGCAGTATAAAGCTTATACTGCAAGCTCTCAGAATGCAACACTTTAACCACTGAAAATCTCAGTGGTTATATGGTTACCTAATAACCGCTTTTTAACATCCTTAGTTGACAAACTTAAAAATATGAACAGACAATCCCAATTATATTAGGATTGTACCCTAGGCTGGTAACGAGAACATAGTGATGGTGGATTGTGTGTAGAAAGGAATTTCAGTTTCAGATCCTTGGTGAAAATGACACTGCCTATCAAGAAAAATATTCAGAGAGAAAGTGGTGTGCCTCTTTTCTTGAAGTTCAATAGAAGTGTATTGTATGAAATACTATTAATTTAGCTTTAGTTAAGAAAAATGTACTGAAATGTGAGTGTTTGTTCTCTTTTTCAGGGGACAAGAAGGAAAGATTCTCGTTAAAAAGATAATTATATCTTTAAAATAGTTCTATGCAGCTTATTCCATGCCTAAAGAACAATTTTAATTGTGGATACAGGCATCTGTGATAAACATATTTTGGATAAACAGCATATAGGGTGAAAATAGGGGAAGGATTCTCTTGTTTGCCCAAATAAGACATGCTGCAATTAATGTGTGCTTTTTTTAAAGACTTTTTTTTTCTTTGTATATTTTGTTAGCAGGAATAATTCTCATGCTTTGTGGTGTTCTTTACATAATCTTTATGCTTTCATAGTTTTAAGCACAGTTTCAAGTAGTTTGGGAATACTTCTTTCATAGATATCTTGTAAAATTTTGGGATGCTGTGCTGTCTACTTCTATACTTCTGAATTTTAAAGAACTGTATTACCCAGAGTGCATTTAAGAGATTTTCTAAATGTCTGGTGTTCTGAGTAGAAAAGACGTTTGTTTCTAGTAGTTCAGATTTCTAAATAGTTATTTGGAATTTACTGCATCAAAAGCTTAAGAGTATATGAAAAAAGTAGTGGCCTGAGAATGAAAATTATTACTATTTTCAATAATTTACTTTGAATTTTCATAAACATGCATAATAATCATTCTTTTGCTCGATAATCAGTTTTTTGTGTGTGTCTAGTTTATTGCTTTTGAGATTCAGCTTATGGTATCCTTGACCTGGGAGACAGAGGCTAACACAGAAAATAAGATGCTTGAAATGTCCAGTGTTGTAAGCAAAGTTAAAAGGAGTAAGAGGCACAGGCTTCAAAAGAGATTGTTTCCATTTTGGTGAGTGTGCTGAAAGTTTCATGGGTTATGAGGGGAAAAAAGTGCCTGGCTTACTGGATATTTTAGATCCAAGCTGTAAGATTCTTATAACTTTAGTTATTGTCTGTACTGCAATAGTCTGTTGGAGGCTGCTGTTAATTAATTTTGTTGTAGTTAATGTTACTGCTAAAGGTCCAGACTGAAGTCTGGAGTCAATTCTTGTTGTCTAGATAGTAGAATGTCTATAAAGCAATATAACACAGGTAATGGTGGTGAAAGGTCCCTGCGGGATCATGTCAGTACGCCTCAAAAATGAGCTGGAAGGAGAATAAGATAATGGAGACTGGATTAAATTCCTTTTCTACCACAGACGTCTGGTGTGCACTTAATTTCTTTTTACTTCAAATCCCCTGCAAAATAATTGTTTTCTCCAATTTGTCTGTGGTTTGTTTAGACTGTAAGATCTTCATGTCAAGGATGGTCTCTTACAATGTGTACTTGCAGTGAGTGACTACCAACATATAAAACCCTGATTTAGGATGGGGCTTCCAAATACAACTGTAATGATAAAAATTACCTGAAGGGATAAATGCTAGGAATGAGACTCCTGCTTCCATGGTCAATTCTGTGTTTTAGAGACTGTTTGGGCTTCTTTTTTGTTATCCTGTCTAGTATCTGTCAGTTTGAGGCCAAACAGTGTTACCAGCTCTCACAAATCTATCATCATTGGCCACTGCAGTCTCATGATAATATGAAAAGCAGCAGTCTTCACATGATTTTTGGAAACAAACCAAAGCAAGACAGACTGATTCCCACATACAATACCCTGAAAGGAAGGATCATTCCGTGGTTAGAGTTGTAGAGTGGAACTTGAGAGTGACTTTAATCTGCCACAGCCTTCCTGAGCAACCATAGACAAGTCACTTAGCCTATGTCTAGACTATAGCCTTTTATCAGAAAAAGCTACACAAATTGCGCTCTGGAAAAGCCTCCTCTTTCGGAGAAGCCATTATTCCTTGTAGTACGAGGTATACAGGGCTCCCTGAAAGAGTGCATCTGCTCTTCCGCCAAAAAAAGCGGAAGAGCGAACGCATTCCCTGGACATGGTGGGGGTTTTCTGGAATACCTCTGGTATCCCAAAAAACCCCTGCAGTCTAGACATACCCTTAGTCACCCAGTATCAGAGGCAGCAGTGCGGGGGAGGGAGGCAGGCAACTCCTCTGTGCTCCCTACAAGCACTGGCTCCCACCTTCACCTCCCTCCCCACCACGCGCTGTGGTCTCTGATACAGAGGCAGCAGCAAAGTGTAAATGTGTAACTGCTGAAAACTTCAGCAGTTCCACGCTTCCCAAAATAAACGCATTTTAACATCCCTAGTGGGCATCACCCTCTGGCATCAGCTCTGGGAAAGCGGGGGTCTCCATCTGTTCCTTGCATCTACCTGCCTCCCCCAGGTGATTTAAAATGTCCCAAAGGCTGCCACCGCCAGCATGAGCGGTGCAGTAGGGTTAGAGTGGATACCATTTGCTAGGTGCGTGCCACTGCTGGCATGTCCCTGAAGTATGACGGAGGTGTGTACAGAACCGACTTGTGTGTCGGAGTTTGAGGTGACCCTGTGCTTTGGAGGGCCCCTTGGCAGCACCTCCCCGAATCATCCTATGGACAAGACAGTTCCCCCATACTCAGGTTCATCTGCGGGACCTGGACAGACTGGGGCCAGCAGCAGGGGTTGAGGCCTTCAAATGCCTCCCATACGCACTGTGGTGGTGGGAACTGCAGAAAAGTGGAGTGATACACCAGCATACTCTGCTCTGCTGCCGTCTGCCAGGCCAGCTTGGTCGCTGTGCTTCGCTTTTAGGTAACCACTTTGAATCCTGCCCAGCTCAACAATTGTTTAAAAGTTATTTCCATCCAATGGATATTCACTACACTCTATCTGAGATAAATTTGGTGTATCATTTCTAATTCCCATATCACAAATTCATTACCATGTTTTTTAACTATGTTGTAAGCAGGGACTGTCTTGACTGATAAGCCGATATTTATCGCTTAATGTTGTTAGTTATGCTCTGCCTGCCTGGGGAGTTGGCTTCCCCCCCATGGCAGCCTCTGCTGTTTAAGACAGGGCTACTCAACTTTGGAGGCCCCAGGGGCCACAATGATACAGCACATGCTAAGGGCCACAACTTAAGTGTGGTTGCATATACATGTAAATATATATACAAATAGCTTTTTTCACACTGACGGCATGAATACAAAGATTAAGGCAAGACTACACAACACACAGGCCCCATTTAAGTTTGTTCTGCTGATAGTAATAAAATGCAATATTTACCCGATTTCCACCCATATCATAGCACTTTTAATGAGTAATGACAATTTAACTACTAAAACACTTATCTAAAGAAGACCGTTATATTGACTACTGTTTTGTTTTGGCTCCCACCCATGGGACACATGTTGAGCCCGATGTAAATCCAAACTGTATTGTGGGCCGCAAACAGACGGGCTATGGGCTGCATGTTAAGTAACACTGGTTTAGGAGCTGGAAGGCTCTGTCCCAGCATGAGCCAGATCCCAGCTGCCAGCTATATGGGAGCAGGGCTGGTGGGGGCTCCCAGTGAGCCGGCGGCAGAGTCGGCCCTGAAGCTTGCAGCAGCAAAGTTTTCTCCATGTGAGTGGAGGTGGCTTCGCTATGGCGGCTATGCTTCCCCAGGAGTTGGCAAGGACTGGAGGCCCCGCTCCCAGGGAGGCTTCGCTGTGGGATCTGCAGTTAGCTTATTTAAACTTTATACTGCAGAGTCTGCAGCACATGTAACTGCAGTTACACAGTTTAGCGGTTACACAGTTAGGCTGTGTCTAGATTGAATACCTTTTCCGTAAAAGGGATGCAAATTAGACACATCACAATTGCAAATGAAGCAGAGATTTAAATCCCCCCCGCTTCATTTGCATAAAAATGGCTGCCGCTTTTTTCCGGCTCGGAGCTTTGCCGGGAAAAAGTGCTAGTCTAGATGCGGATCTTTCGGAAAATAAAGCCTTTTCCAAAAGATCCCTTATTCCTTAAGGATTTAAATCCCCGCTTCATTTGCAATTGTGATGTGTCTAATTTGCATCCCTTTTATGGAAAAGAGATGCAGTCTAGACACAGCCTTACTGTTTTAAGAGAATTTTTACATCCCTAGTATCTATGTGTTTGCAAAGTGCCTAGCACAGGGGCCATGTATCAACTGACTTCTTCAGCAGAGCTCTTGCAGCAGGGGCCAAAGTTATGTTAGTCTCCTTACACTCTGACTGAAACGCAAGACAGTCTAGAAATGTGATTTAATCTCTGGACCCAAAAGCATTATTTAAAATAAAATAACATATCTTTATTGGGGGGAGGTTGAAGAGGGGAGAACGTGAGTCATGATTTTGAACTTTTTGGGGTTGGCAACACAGTCATCAACTTATGTCAAAAGGACTGCCTGTTAAGGTCAGCTGTGCATGATTGAAATTTAAAATATCAGTCGGGATTTTGTCTCAGCTTTTCTCGTCATGTAAGAAAAAGGACCAATGCAGCCCTCTTTTTGTGGGAAAACTCCATTCAGTTGCTTCGGCATTATGGCAATATTGCATTTCCATGATCATTTTATCTCATAGTTTCTAATTCTTTCAGTAATACCGACTCTTCAGTTGTACCTTGGAATACCAAATAAGATGCTATGTAAAGCAATTTTTAATCTTAGTGCTTTTTAAAAGTGGAAAAAGACAAACTAGTGTTGAATAACTTCCTAGCTTGAAATATCCTGCTGATTGTCCTCCTCCCTGCCCCTTCCCCCCCATAACGAGGCACTTATTAGAACATAGGTGATACAGGACCAGCTTAGTCTAGTAAAGACTTGCAAATTGCTTTAAGCACATGAGAAATCCCATCAAAATCAGACAATTAAACTAACATGATTAAAATTATATTTTTTGCAGGATTGGGACTTTAGTTTTGCATAGAGATGTAATAGTATAGCCAATTAATCGATAAGCAAAAGCGTATTGGTTAATGTTATAGACTACACACATCCTTCCCTCCCCACCCCCCACTGCCAGTAAATTTTTCAGCAGATTGGCCAGCAGCCTGGCTCAGTCCTGGCTGATGCTGGGTCCATGACCTACCTCTGCTGTGGCTCTGCATTTAAAGTGTTTTAGAAGCCAGGAGTGCAGTTGGCTCGGTTCCAGCGTGCGCTGGGTCTGGGAGCTCAGACAGCCCCCTGGCTGCTGCCATCCTGCAATGCTGCCTCTATATCAGAGGCAACAAGGCAGGGTGACAGGCAGCCGGTCCACAAGAGGAGCTGGTTTTTAAACTGGCTCACATTGCCGACCAGCTCCTGCCTGGCACCCCATGCTGCTGCTTCTGATACAGAGGCAGCAGGTGCAGAGTGCCAAGGGGCTGCTTAGGAGTGGGGTGTATTGGTTGCCAGGCCCACCCCCTGGGGACTATAGAATAGTCGAGTAACTAATAAGCATTCACGAGTTTAATCGATTATTCCATTAACGGATATTTAACATCCGTAGTTTTGCACCTTAAATATACTGAAAATACATACCATGGATTGTGCTCTGTATTTGCTCCTCTATATTAGGGCTGCTTCTTCATTATAACTTGTTAGGCAGTGCAATGCAATCATGTCTAAAATAATTTTTTAGGTATTTGAAATAATTCCTGGTTTTATGATATAAGATTGTTTAAACTAGTTTTTATTTTGCCTATGTTTTACCATGTTTTAATTTTAAACGTGTAGTTAAACATACTATGCTTTTGTAGTCTGCTTCATCCAGAGGAATATTCAGCAGCCCTTGAGCTTGTTGCTGTATGGTTGATTAAGGTCTAAGTTTCTAGAAATAAGACAGTAGGCAAAGTTTCTATATTTGTCTCCTCTTTCAAATGTAAAATTATGAGGAATAGCAGTGAGCAGATAGTGGAGGGCTCTGTGAGGAGTTTGTAACTAACTTGAGCTTTTTTTATGGTAGTTTCCCCCCCTTAATATTTCCTACTACTGATACAACCAAGTTAGCGCCACACATGATATCAAAGGGGAGAACCCTGGTGTAACAAAGTGCTTGTGGTCATTGGTGTTTTCACTACAATGTTATTTACACTTTCTCTGTAAAGGGTGTACACATGCTGCAGGAGCTCTGTCTATAAATATTCCTGCTGATGGAGCCAAACCAGGTGAAAGGTTTTTTTGGAAGTAGGTCTAGGGTAGCTGCCACTGAGGTGGTTGAAATGTTTACTAGGAACGCTCATGTAATAATGGATACAACTTAGTAAAGTTAATTTATGTGTTATGTGATGCTTCTTTTGCTTTACAATTTTGGAATGTGTGCAGTGGAGTCCAGTTGTCTTAACTATCAATAAAAGTTTTAGAGAGGTGATAGCTGTAACATTAAATAACGACCCTTCTGTACTGAAGACCTGAAACAATGTAGTGATAGAAATGTAGCCGTGTTAGTCTGGTGTAGCTGAAACAAAATACAGGACTATGTAGCACTTTAAAGACTAACAAGTTAGTTTATTAGGTGATGAGCCTAATATCATTAGCTCACAGACATTTACCTTCCCCTCCCCCCCATCCCCCTTCTGTTCTGAAATTTGATTTGTCCTTTTCATATGTGTTCATTTTTTTAATTGTGTCCTTTGGGTATATATGGTTGTGACTATTTTCTTCCACTATTTGATCTGAGGAAGTGGGTCTGGCCCACGAAAGCTCATCACCTATTAAACCATCTTGTTAGTTTTTAAAGTGCTACATAGTTCTGTATTTTGTTTCTGAAACAATGTAGTCTTGCTAGCACTTTAGTATTGAGATGTCAATTTTAAATCTGTATTAACATTTTTGAATTAGCTCTTAGATTGTTAGCACTTTTAAAATGTTTGACTTTTGCTGGCTAATTTCATTTTTTTACTTCATATTTATACATGTGTTTTTGAGAATCATATTAGCGGTGTATTTATTAGAGGCTGATGACAGTTTTTTTTTAGCAAGCTTTTAGTGGTTGTGCAGTAGTGCTATGATGTGGGAGACAGTTATATATTTTAAACTTGGGGAGGAGGGAGAGGAATCAGAAAAGTTTGCTCATTTGGTCGTGTCTGACCACTGTTGAGTTAACTAGGTTAATATGGCTTGTTTAAAATAAATTCTTTAAAAGACTTTCAGGAAACATTATTAGACCACCCTTTGGTTTCAAATTGTTTTCTATTGTATCGCAGTGTGTAAGACTCTTCAGTTGACATAGCTTATTAAAGAGGCCCTAAGCAAGCCTTTGTGTTTTTGGGTCAGTGATTTACAAACATTGTTTGGACCAATGAACTGTGAAATCAATCATTGTATCTTACTGACACTGTCTTTAGAACTGCTTTATTGATGACAGTACAAATATTTGTGTCTCTCTGTTTTCATTTATAAAAATTCCAAACTCATCCCAACTGACAAATAGTTAAATGTCATTGTCATCCCAAAGACAATGGGATGTCAAAGTGAAATGCAAAGTCTTTGAGTCTTTGTATTTTGTTAAAATGAACAACAAATAGGGACTCCCTAGAGTCAAACTCTTGATGATTTTGCGTATATGAACAATACATTTTGTCTGTTCTAGAGAGAGACTCTGAAGCTGCCTTATAAAAACAGTCTAGTTGGCTGACTAACTGCATATACAAATCTTTTTTCTTTTAAACTACTATAAATATATTTACTGGTGTTATACTATGAATGCTTGTTAACAATAACATTAAATATATTTGAATGGCCCATTGAGAAAAGAGAGAGTCTGAAGAAACTTGGACCTTAAATAGTAGTGATTCCTATTACTGTATGTGCTTTATCGGTAGCTCTACCAAATATGGCACCTGGAGTGGAGTTAAAGTAGATTTCTTTCCCCATCATGGTTCTTTTCATCCACTGAAAGGGTGACCTGCCCTTCTTGTCCCATAGCAAACTATTTTTCACTTTAAAAAAAAAGTGATAATAGAATTACCAAATTAAGCTCTCTGGAAGATGGAACCATTTGTTTAGTCACAGAAAAATACAAAATTAGTGGGGTTTTTTCTCCCAAACACTGCTTCATCCAGTGTTCCTGAGGATGATGGATGAAGACTTAGTTAGCTCTTTCTAGTCCCCTACTTGTTTGTTGCCCTTCCACACGGGACCCAAGCAGTGCTATGGTAAGTACCAGAAATTCATATGAGTCTTTCAAAGAACAGAAGTGGTCTTCTCTGAATCAAATGTATGAATGACTTGGGCCTCATTATTGTGGACATTAAGTCCTGTGATATTTTTATTGTGGTTAATATGCATAATTTCTCTAGTAATGCCCTACTGTGTCCTAGAATTTTCAATTCTTTGAGTGTTGTCCTCATGGGTGCTCCAGTTAGGTGCTTCAGCCTCTCTGTGCACATGGCTCGGAGATCTTTGGCAGCAGTCCCCCGGCTACTGGCGCATGCTGCACTATTGCGCAGTCGCGCTGAGTGACAGTTAGTCACGCGCCGGTGGCAGTCCCCTCAGTTTCTTCTCAACTGCCACTGGCATTGGTCGCAGTAACAACAGTCTCCTGAGAAACTTTTTAGATCAGAAAGTAAAGACAATGGATTGAACGAGAGAGAGCTGCAGAACATCGGAAATAAGTGGAGTGGAGCGCTGGAGCAGCTGCTGCGTCTTGCTCACCAGCGGCGCACCAAAAAAAAAGAGAAAAGAAGAAATGTGCCCATAAATCTACTTGGGTGCAAGATTTACAGTGGACTATTGCTTTCATGGACAGAACTGTGGCTGACAGCCTGATCCAACCCCTCACCCCCCAGTGCTACACCTGGGATGGAGGGCAAAAGGAGCACTCTCTGGGAGGGATGTGCTAGAGTGTTGGACCGTGAGCTCAGCACAAACCGCTCCAGGTCCTCCACTGATGCTCTGCAACAGAGTGTTAAAAGCTCATCGGACAAGGAGGCTGACAGTGCTTGTCCCGACCAGGGCAGCATAAAGCAGGTTAAGGAATCTTGCTCTGAGAGAACCCCTGATCCCAAAGTGAAGCATTGAGCTGCTGCTGGCCATGCTTCAAGCTCTCCTCAGCATGAGCCTGCAGTACCTCAGGAGAAGTCGGTACTGGCAGCAGATGACAGGGCAGGCAGCTTGCGCAGCAGCAGAATGCCACCCCAGACACAAACACAGTACCGTCTGTACCGGTGCACCCCAAAGCATCAAATACATTGCTGCGTCCAGCAATGGTACACTGTATAGTGTGGCCACCACTGCCTGGTACCAAGATATGTGACCGAGATAGACCTAGCAGTACCATAGGTACCAGTGTGTGGTACCGTGATGCGTGCCGGAGCCAATCCTCGCGGTACTGTTGGTACTGGTACGCCCTAGAGCACTGAATGCACAGATACCTTCCATGAGGGCAGGCTTTACAGGATGCCATCACCACCCTGGTACTGAGATACGTGACACAGGCAAACCTAGTGGTACCGTCGGTACTGGGGCACTGTACTGTACTACTTGACAGTGACAGACCTCGTGGTACCGTTGGTACTGGCGCACCCTAGAGCACTGAGTGCACAGAGGCATTCAGCAATAATGGCTTTACAGGATGCCTTCGCTGCCCCGGTACCAGGATACATGACAGAAGCGGACCTTGTGGTACCGTTGGTACCATGCTAACCATTATTTGGTACCAACGTTACACCAGGGTATGCCGGTCCCGTACTACCATCCCCAGCAGCATCGCTCATCTCACCGAGATCTAGCATGGAGGACCAGGGGGAAATAAGGGCTCCCTATGTTGTCCCAGACTTGGCATGTGACACAGTGGGTACCCCCTGAAGCTCCCACCTCATTGGACTTATGGGGACCTGTGGGCACCCTACAGGCAATGTCAGCTGCATCAACAACAAACCCTCTGGGTACTAAGGACTCTGTTGGCCAACCCACACATGGGGGGGGGATGAGCTGACTACAGCCTAGGCAACCGTGACAATGAGTTATCGACGGAGGAAGCAACACAAGATTGCTTATCCCTCCTAATACTTACTGTGTAATGATTGACGACCACAGTATGCCTGCGTTCCTGATTAGAGGGGCAGATTTGGTAGGGTTCAAGACCTATTCCGCAGGATTGCGGACACTCTACAATACAACTCCCAGATGCAAGGCAAAACAAACACACACGATTGGCTCTGCCAACGACCAAGGCCTCAATGACCTGGCTAAGGCCATATTCTGGTCCCTGCATTGGTGCTGGCAGGGATGGTCTAGACAGTACTGGGTCCTGCCATGAGGGCAGGGGACTGGACTCGATGACCTCTCGAGGTCCCTTCCAGTCCTACTATTCTATGATTCTATGACTTCAAGGTGCACAGATAAGAAATGCTATGCATTTTTCACTGTAGGCATTGCTGGTCAAGGCTGCTACTCTGAGGGGGCAGCAATAGCAATGCCCCAGAGCGCAGAGTCGAGCAACGCGATAAAGAGGATGGATGCTATGGGGAAGAAGACATATTCCTTAGCCTCTCTTTAACCCTGAAGGGCTAACTGCATAGCTTTATTAGCGAAAGAGTCATACCAGACACCTGGGCCATTCAGTTCCTTTATTCAGTGTTGACCAGAAGAGATAAAGGAACAATGCGAATCACAGGTGATGGAAGGGTTTCTGTTCTCCTGTACAGCATTACAAGTAGTGTTGCATGCTGCAGATGCAGCAGCCAGGTCCACGCCGAATGCAGGGCTGCCACTGGCCAGTTGTCTCAAGGAAGTGCAATCCAGCATCAAAGATCTCTCATTTGAGGGAGAGAGACTCTTTGTCGAGGCAATGAATTCATTGCCCCACACCCTCAACAGCTCCAGGGCGATGCTTTGCACATTGTGCAGTCATCTGCCTAGGCTCAAGAATACACATATAATCGAAGGCTCAGGCCAACATGGGATAACTAACAACAAAGGCTGTATGGAACAATGGACAGTTGTAAACAGACTCGCTGAATACTATATGGCGTGGAAGACCATCATATTGGACCAATGACCCTAGCAATAATACCAACCAGATAATGCATACCATTCACATCAGTTTCACCAACTCATCCACCCCCTCACCATCCTTCTTCAGGGGTTCCTCTCGTGAGAGTATCCTCTTCGAAGGGGCACAGCGCTGCGTGAAGCTAGGCACCATAGAGGAAGTATCCAGCTGACACAGAGGCTTCCGACCTATCTAGAAATCGGGGAGGGGGGAACGGAGGTAGAGATCCATCCTGGATCATTGTGGTCCCCACCAGTTTGTCAAATACCAGAGATTCAGCAGGGCTACGCTGAAGGAGTCATACCTGCCGTGGGATACAGGAGCAGGGTTCTCTACCCTCAACCTCAAGGACGCATACTTTCATGGGTCAATTCATCTGGTACACAGGTGGTTTCTCAGGTGCACCATCAGGGAGTAACCTTGTCGGTACAGGATTCTCCCTTCGCCCTGTAGACAGCACCCAGGATATTCTCCAAGGTCCTTGCCGTGGTGGCTGCACACCTAGGCTATGTCTAGACTGCAAGCCTCTTTCGAAAGAGGCTCTTTTGAAAGTATCTTTCGAAAGAGCCTCTTTCGAAAGAGAGCGTCTAGACTACAATACGCGGATCGGAAAATCGATCCGCTTTTTCGAAAAAGAGCGTCCTGACTGCTGGACGCTCTTTCGAAATTCAAAGCCATCCGGAACCGCTTCTGCCAGGGCATGGGGGCAGCATTTCCTTCTGGGTGCTGCTGCCTGCCTGCCTGTTGCAGAGACGCCGCGTGGTGAAAGGGACACTCCTGAGCACCTGTTGCTCTTCTCCTGCAGCTGCCTTTGCTGTCCCTCTAGGAGGTAAGCAAGGCATTGCTGTGCTGGTTTGGAGTGCTCAGCTTCCTGGGACACCCCAGCAGCTTTTTTCTCTGGAGGTTTTTCTGTTTGAGACCCATTTTTGTGGCATGGAGCCAGAGCTGCCCCTGGGCAGGCGATGGCCCCACACCATCATACTGCAACTGTTGCTGCATCTGCATGACACAGTCATGAGGCTACTTCCCCAGCTGGACCCAGACCAGAGGTACGAAGGGCTCCTCCCTCAAGCAGCCGCACTGCCCTTGCCTCCAAACTTCTTTGTGGACAGGCGTGTTTGGAGGCTTGACACCAGCTCTGACTGGTGGGACCGGCTCGTGATGGAGATCTGGGATGACCAAGAGTGGCTACGCAACTTCAGGATGCGAAAGACCACTTTCCAGGAGCTGTGTACCTGGCTCGCCCCTGCTCTGCAACGGCAAGACACCCACCTGCGGCCTGCCATCCCCGTGGAAAAGAGGGTCGCCATTGCCCTCTGGAAGCTGGCAACCCCCGACAGCTACCGCTCCGTGGGACACCAATTTGGAGTGGGCAGGTCTACCGTTGGATCCATCCTGATGGAGGTAAGTCATTGTCTGGGGACAGTCACAGTTTGGGGTGGGGGGAAGGGAGACTGTCAGGAAGGGCAAAGTGGAGTAGGAGTGGGAGGGAGCTCCTCCACTCACCCTGAATTGTTGGGGGAGGAGGGTTCTGAGGAGGGGATTCCCGGGGTGTTTGAGAGGGAAGGTGGGCGGTGGGTTCTCGTCCTAAGAGATAAGGCACCCCTTCTAACATTTTGTTGTCTGTCTCGTTCTGCAGGTGGTGAGGGCCATCAATTCGGAGCTGCTCAACAGGCTCATCTGTCTACAAGATCTGGACAGCGTCATGGTCGGCTTTGCTGCCCTTGGCTTCCCGAATTGTGGAGGAGCGCTCGATGGGACACACATTCCAATCCGTGCACCACCCCATCGAGCAGCCCAATTCATCAACAGAAAGGGCTACTTTTCTATGGTCCTCCAGGCCCTGGTCGACCATCGTGGCCAGTTTTCGGACATTTGTGTTGGGTGGTCAGGGCGGGCACATGATGCCCGCATCTTCAGGAACTCGTACCTCTACCGGAGGCTTCAGGCAGGAACATTTTTCCCGCATCACGAGTTTGCGGTTGGGGATGTGCACATGCCGGTGTGCATAGTGGCTGATGCCGCCTACCCCCTGATGCCATGGCTGATGAAGCCCTACACCGGCCACCTGGATGCGAGCAAGGAGCAGTTTAATGCTCACCTTAACCGGGCTCGCAACCAGGTGGAATGTGCATTCGGACGTTTAAAAGGCAGATTCCGGTGCTTGCTCACACGCCTAGACATGGGGGAGAGCAACATCCCTGAGGTGGTGGCCGCGTGTTGCGTTCTCCATAATCTGGTGGAGAGGAAAGGGGAGGCCTTCCTACCAGGGTGGGGTAGAGGTGCTGATGGCCAGGAGAGGCACTTTGCCCAGCCCTGGACAGCTGCCATCCGCCAGGCTCACCGGTCTGCTGTTGGCATACGGGAGGCCCTACAGGAGCAATTCTCAAGTGGAGGCCACTGACTCTACTGAGGGGCTTCTGCCTGGGGACTGGGCCCTGGCCCAATAGAAGCTTCCCTCCACAACCCATCTCCTGACCCTGTTTGGAGAAATCATTAACACCAGGGTTTGTTGCAAAATAATATGTTCTGTTTAATTTTTTTTACATATCTCTCAAAAAATAGTATGTGTTGCAAACATAAAAAAACTTTTTTTCATTTTTGATGTTGACAAAACTATTTACAATAAACATATTGTTGAACCCTTTCTTTGTGCTTTAACTGGGGTGATGGGGGTGCTTGAAACCTGGAGGGGGGGAAGGGGACTTGAAACCTGGAGGGGGGAAGGGGACTTGAAACCTGGAGGGGGGAAGGGGATCAGGTTGCACGGTGCTTGCCTGATTTCCCTCTCCTGCCTGGGCCTCGTGTTCGGGGTGCTCCATGGCCACGGGATCGGGTGGTGCACCTGTCGGTTGGCTGGCTGGGGTGCTCTTGGGACGTGGAGGCCTGGGGGAGGGGAGGGCCAGGGGGAGAGAGGGGCTGGGGAACTGGGGGGGCTGGAGGAGAGGGAGGTCCAAGGGGGGAAAGGGATGCTGTTGTGGAAGGGGGGGTTGGTGGGGTGGGGTCATGGGGTGCTGGAGGAGCAGGACCAGGCACAGGAGCAGGCAAGCCGCAGACCTCCCTGAGAGTGGCAGTCAGGGACGTGCGCTGCAGGACCAGCTCCTCCATCAGCCGGTCACGCCAGCGATCCTCTGCCTCCGCCCTCTCTCTCAGGATGGAGTTGAGCTCCTGCACGGCCTCCACGTGCTGCCTGAGGATGTCCGCATAGACACGCCTGTGTCTGCGGCTCCCATGTCCCCGAGATGGAGATGGAGATGGAGGTGGGGCTGGGGTGCTGCGGCCCTCCTGCACGGCTGGTCCGGCTGTGGAGGAAAAGAAGAAGACACAATCAGTCCTAAAAAACTGGACTCTGTAGCACTTAAAATACTAACAGGATGGTTTATTAGGGGATGAGCTTTCGTGGGCCAGACCCACTTCCTCAGATCAGAGTAACACGGCTACATTTCTATCACAATCAGTCATGTGTGCAACAGCTGTCCAAAAGGGCATGCCCTCTCCTTGAGACAGGGGAATCAGACATTCTGAAGGTAACACTGTGTGTGACCTGGGTATCAGCCTGAGCATGACAGGTTTCCCTTGTGCATCACCCACTGTGCACCCACCTACCTCCCTCCCCCCCCGGGTGTTACACAACCTCACTGTACTCACCTGCTGCTTCCTCTCCTGTGCCAGATGACACCTGGGAGGCCTCTGGGGTCTGGGTGACTGGCTCCAGGGTGAGGGTTGCCGTCTCCTCACTGTCCTCCTCCTCTGGTACCATGTCCCTGTCTCCAGACTGCTCTGGGTCCTCCTCGGGAGCGTCCACCACAGGGTCTGCCAATCCTGACTGGACAAACCTCTGTGGTGTGCGTGCTTCACCACTGCCACCCAGGATCTGGTCCAGCTCGGTGTAATAAGGGCAGTAGTAGGGGGCTGCCCCAGAACGGGAGCTCTCCTCCCTGGCCTTGACGTACCCCTGGCGCAGCTCTTTTACTTTGGAGCGCACCTGGTCCTGGGTGCGGGGGTAGTGGCCCTTCTGGGCCAGGGCTTCTGCCATGCGGCCATAAATGTCGGCATTTCGCCACCGGCTTTTGAGGGCTTGTAAGGCCTCCTCCTCTCCCCAGAGCTCCAGAAGGGTCTTGAGCTCTGGGCCAGACCAGGATGGTGCCTGGCGTTTGGAGCCCTTGGCTGGGTCCCCAGAAGGCTCTGTGGAAGGGCCAGGACAGTCTTGGGGCTGTGACATGCTGCACCAAAGTAGCCGTGTGCTCTGGCTCCTTCTCTGCAACAAGTGGCTGTGAGGGTGCCTGTTCCTTTAAGAAATGGCTGCAGACAGGAACCACAGACATGCAACCCATGCCCCAGATTGTCCACCAGGGCTTCTTCCTGGAGGCCAATATTTTCGAAAGAAAGGGCTCCCCCCGTCCACACTCACTTATTTTCGACGGATCTCCGTCGAAAAAGGCGTTCTTCCTCGTGGAATGAGGTTTACCACCGTCGAAAGAAAAGCCGCGTTCTTTCGATTTAATTTCGAAAGAACGCGGCTGCAGTCTAGACGCAGGTGAAGTTTTTTCGAAAAAAGGCTACTTTTTTCGAAAAAACCCCTGAGTCTGGACACAGCCCTAGGGAAAAAACAGATAAACATATGTCCATATCTCTACGACCCTCGGAGCATGCACCCACGTATGGGCCACGTAGCAGGTGTTACACCCAATAAGGCAGTTACTCAACACCCTCTGGCTCCTATGGAATGGGGACAAATGTTCCTTCATTCCTTTGTAAACACTGAAATATACAGGAGCGCAGCTGGACAGCACCAAGGGTATAGCAGCAGTGCCAATCCACAGAGGGCAAAGGTTAGGTGACGTGCTCTCATCAATGCAGTGTTGCTCATGCACCTCGGTGAGTACAGGCCTGCAGATACTCGGACACATGTCTGCGCCCATATTCATAGTCCCATGTGCTTGACTACATTTGGCACCATTCCAGGCATGGCTCAACTCTGTGTAGCGGCCCAGACACCAACTGTTCCACAGGGCACTCCATATTCCAGGTCAGGTCAGGCCACCCTTGACAGGTGGACAATGTATGCAGGGAGCTTCCGTTTCAGGCATCAATACCATCCATCGCTGTCATAACGTACGCCTCACTGCTAGGATGGGGAACCCACGTGGGACCGTGATATCCTTGTCACTGGGGTAAGAGCCTGGGCTCCTTTCCTACAGGTTGGGGCTTCGGGCCGTCAGATGGGCATGCTCCCCGTTGCTTGAGCACATACATAACTAAGGCAGTGAACATTATGTCGAACACTACTGCAACGGTGTGGTTCGCAGACAGACTCGGGGGGGGGGGGGGAGTCGCGTGGCCTCTGTGTGAAAGCAAGGGATCGGTGCCGATGGTGTCTCCCACCCACGATCACACCTACTGCAATGCATTTACCGGGCACAGACTGTGTATTAGCACATGCCCTTGGCAGACAATTCCCACGGAACCACGAATGGGAAGTCAACGGTTCCATCAGGAACAACCTTTTCAAGGAAGGGGTTCTCTGGTAGGAGGATGTGGTTGTGAAGCACACCAACTCCAAGTGCCCCCTGTACCGTTCCAGGGCAGGCATTGAACCGTGATCCCTCGGGGATGCATTTGCAGTCAGCTGTGACTTCACATTGGCATACGCGTTCCACCTGTACTTCTTATGCAACAAACAGTATTGAAACGGGATGCATGAGGGGCACGCTGGTAGCCCCAGTTGGGTGAGCCAGATTTGGTACCTTGCCGTACTACACCCCACAAGAGGACGCTGTCTTGTAGAGTCAGAGATATCCCGGTCAACTCTGAGACCCTCTACAAGACAGGACTCATCTACAGATATGGGCCCGATCTTGAGCCTGGAGTTCTTGAGTATATTCTCCACTGGTGTTTATCAGGACTATCTATTAGTTCTCTCGATATACACTAGGCAGCTATATCTGCAGTACATTCAACGAAACAGGGGTATTCCATTTCTTACTACACATGAGTGAACAGATGCCTGAAAAGGACACGAAACCTCTATCCACCACATACAGACCCAGAACCATTATGGCGTTGTCTCTAGTGCTGGACTTACTCATGAGACAGCCTTTCGCACTGCTCGCCACGTGCCTGCTAATCCACCTTCCAATGGGAGTTTCTCTTGTACAGATACCATCTGTTAGAAGGGTAGGAGGAATAGCAGTACTCATAGCGGATCCACTATACAGGGGGTTGCACAGGACAGGGTCATCCTTGGCCCCCACCCAAAATTCCTTCCCAGGATACCTACCGTGTTCTGCTGTAATGAACCAATGTACTCACCTGTGGCTTTCCCCCAAATGCCCATGAGGACGTCTATCATGCAGGGCTGTACACCCTGGAGGGGCATAGGACATTAGCCTTTTACTTAGGAAGTACATGACTCTTCTGGCATGCTCCCAAACTGTTCGTGCCGTGCACGGCCAGGTCCAGAGCACAACTGGTTTCCAGCCAATGTATATCTAACAGGATTTCTCCATGCACACAACTGTTTTACCCTTAGAAACATAGACAGCCTCCCACAGTCATACGGGCATATTTCATGAGAGCAGTATCTACAACTGTTTCCGCAGGGGTCTTCCATAGCCGTTGTTTGCAAGATGAGCTTCGGTCAATACCTTTGCATATCATTACACTATTCAGTTCTTTCAGGACTCAGACATTAGCTTTGGCTGTATCATGCTATCCAACAGCCAATCTTGCATTACTGAGTGCCCACCTCATGCACGAATACTGCTGTAGTCACCTAAGTAGAGCACCCACGAGGACCCTTGAAGAAGGGAAGGTTAATCACCTTGTATAGTAACTGGAGTTCTTCAAGATGTGTCCCCGTGGGTGCTCCACACCCACCCTCCTCCCCTCTGCTCCAAGCTGACAATGGTCCGGCGTAGAGAATGAACAGAGGGGTCTACCGCTGGTGCATGCCTAACTGTCATTCAGTGTGATTGTGCAATAGCGCAGCAAAGATCTCTGGGCCGTGTGCGCAGTGGGGCGGAAGCATATAAGTGGAGCACTCATGGGGACACCTCTCAAAGAACTCCAGTTACTGCACAAGGTGAGTTACCTTCCCATTCTTGCTTTTCTGTGCCATTTGTTATCAGATATATATAATGTGTGTGAGAACTATTTAGAAAAAGCTGATGGAGCAGGCTGTAAGAAATGTAAAGGCACCAATTTTTCATTTATGCCAAACATTGGGAGGAAGCATTTGCTGTCTTAGGTAGGGATGTTAAGGACTAATTAACCATTTGCTTATCATATAGTCATCAGATAGTCAACATGCTAGTTGACTAGCTGCTGCACTTCAAAAGAGGAATCACCTGGCAAAATGCATCAACTATTCAATTAGTCAATATTTAACATCCTTAGTCTTAGGTCCTGGCAAGGCTTCTTGATCCCTGAAAAGTCATAGTAGTCTTCATTGGAAAATGAAGACAACTGTTTGGAACATCACGCCATTCTGGGAACTGGTTATACAACGATCATTCTTAAGAAAATTACATGATTCACATGTTAGATTTACGTTAAAGCTCATATAATGGGGTATTCTTTGTTGACTAGCTGTTGATTGTAAATGAGCTCTTTGAGATGTTTCTTTTTATGGCTTGCATTTTAGGAAGGACAAATAGCAAATGGTGAAGAAGGGAAGATGAACTACTGAATGTTTAAGTTACTATGAATATAGTGGTTGCTGAAAGTGGCAAACTGACTGCTTTTGTATTGGGGGAGGTGGCATCATTGCTTACTTCTCTGCCAAAAAGAAACACCACTAAGGCCATGTTTAGAAGGGATGTGAAAGGTTAACCAGTAAGCATCATCCTTAACGAGTGATATTTACCCATT
The DNA here is from genome assembly GCF_049634645.1 of Pelodiscus sinensis. Classification (NCBI taxonomy): domain Eukaryota; kingdom Metazoa; phylum Chordata; order Testudines; family Trionychidae; genus Pelodiscus; species Pelodiscus sinensis. Next base: position 33,059,426 of record NC_134724.1, on the reverse strand, counting down.
CTGTGTTAACTGGTGGGGGCAGGAGCAGCTAGTCAACTAGCATGTTGACTATCTGATATGCAGGCTGCTCCAGTTGTCCCTGTCCACCGCAGGCAGGGGCTGTTGCAGTTGTCTCAATATTTTTGACTTTTTCAAAATTAATTGATCAGTTAAGTATCTGCCTGTGTTTAAAAGTCCAGTAGTTTATAAAGTGTCTTGTTCTTCTTTTAAATGAAAGTCCACTCATGATATGGTTCCTAAAGCTTGCAATAATAGAAGGAAACATGGCCTAATGGCTCCTATATCTTGTGATTTTACACCAAGACATCTGAGTTCTGTTTCTGACTTTATTGCTAGCTCACGGAAAATTCAGGCACAAGGAGGTTAAAGGACTTGTTCATCTATAAAATGATGATGCATAACAAAAAAGATTAATGTAAAGTACATTATGGTTCTTAAACAGGAAGGCTTTTCTTATCCAGAGTGGTGGTGGTGATGACGAATAGAGTATTCAAGGGTTGGTGAGGGAGAAGTCTGGTTTTAGTGATGTCACTTAGCTCAGCCTAAGTTTAGTCTGTTTCTTTCTTTTAAATTGTCACTGTCTGAGCAAATATTCTACTGACGTCATATTTATTGGGAAGTTCTTCAGTGTTTTAGTTAATCCAAACAAGTTAGTTCTGGTCTTTGAGCAGTGAGTTAGATGGCTCCAGTATACAAATGCACACAATAATGGAAGGGAGGACGCATGTGTTTGCTTGTCTTTGATTAAAAGTACATATTTGGATAAAAACCTTAGATGGACATTCCTGATCAACTGTGAAATGGTTAACCTGAGAATTTAACAGTTCATCATCAAGTGGGGAATTTTTCAGTTCTGGAATTCCGGAATATGAGGGCACCCTGTCTGTCTAACTCTGGGCAAGATTGCCTTCACAAGGTGCACATGCTTACATGTCCCCTGAATGAATACTGTAGGAACAACATTTATGGAAATAAATTGACTGCATAAGACTAACTAACTCTCAGTGAAAAAATGTCCTAAGAGCAATTTGATATGTTTCGTATGTTAAAGGATTAAGATATGCAATCTTTTGCAAATATCATTCAGTACAACTGCTGTACTCTTTCATCCTGGCAGCATCCCAGATGCTAATAAAAAGCAATTTGCATTTGGCAGTGGGGCTAATGGTGTCTCCTTGTTGGAAATGTTTTGCTACTGAAGTGGTAGGAGTTGGGATTTGTATCTTAACATGTCAGAACTAAAGCTGGATGGGTATCAAGATACTAATCAACTACCTCAGGGCTTCTCTGCACTTCAGTTAGCACAGAATACGCTCTCCTTTATTTTCTATATCTATCTATGTGCATATATGAATTTATATACTCTGTGTGTGTGTGTGTGTGTGTGTGTGTGTGTGTGTGTAAATATATGAATGAATGACACCTAAAAGACTAGCAAATCACAACCCAAACTACATTAATCAATGCTAATTTTCCGTGTTGTAAAAATTGCTAGTGCAGAATATAATTCTTTTCAGTATTCACGGAATTCAACATGCTGGAGCAGCATTTCTCAAATGTGCAGTTTACTTCATACTGTTTTGAGCTCCAGAACTAGCTTGACTCCATATCAAGGAAAAGAAACTTTCCAAGAAACTCTGTTATAAGGGAAAAAATTACAGCAACTTAGTGTGCTAAAATCTACCAGTTTATTTTCAAGGAAAGAACTCCAAATGATTCCCAGTTTGTCACAAGCTTTTAAGAAAAATTGTTTTTCAATTTGAATAGGTGATGTTAATAATTCTAAGAGTGAGTTTTCAAGGGCCAGTGTAGTGCAACATCAAGGTGAAGGATTAGATTTGAGTGTAAAACAGACTAAACATGATGGAGATTCAGTGTTTGCAGGACAAGATGAGAGATTGGGATAAATAAACAAATACCAATGGCATCTTAAAAATTCTAGAAGTTAATAACAATCTCTTTGAGATGGATGAAAAGTGGTTTATTATTGAGAAAACAGAGGCAACTGCAAGAGACTATATATTGTGCTCTTGTGAACCTAATGTACAAATCTCAAACAATACTTTCATGTTGATCCTTAATTGCTGTGTATCAGAATTCTACCAGATGACTTTTTCCAACTAAAAATAATTGTAAAAAAAACAGTCCAATTCTTTTTTGGAATCTGCAAGGTGGGAAGCTTCCAGAATTTGGGCTGCAGCTTGAGCCTGAGCATTGACATTGCAGTTTAACAGTCACTTAATCCCAGCCCAAAAGTCCAAATCAGCTGGCCCAAGTCTGCCATACGAGTTTAACTGCAATGTAGATATACTCATAGTGAGTATATATGTGGCTATATGTGGCCCTATACTTTGCTTCCTACTGTAAGTAATTCCTGCATAGTGAATTGCAGTTGTAGTGCAGGCAGAATTAATGTGAATACAGTTCTGTGGGACACAACACATCGCATACATTGGCACATTTACCTAATCATGTCTCACTGTTGCCTTATTATAGGGCAGTCTTGGCTGAAACATATTTACAGTATGTCCTAGTGGCTTTTGCCAGCTTCAGGGGACAGAGTTAAGGCTGAGAGGTGGGGCTGTTCATAACTTAACTATGTGTTTCCTGGTTTTCAGCAGTTTAAATATAGGTTATTTGATGTGACCTGGAATGGAATGAGGCATTTCCAGTCAGTCTTAATGCGGTGTTAAACTTTCTGGTCAGTCAGTGAACTTAAGTCCCCTTCTTTAGCACATTACTGCAATGTACACTGCAAAAAATAACTATTTCTATTGCTAGATGCATTTAAAAACTAGTTAAAAGAATGCAAACATTGCAAAATCAACCACTTGAAAGTTAGGAAATACTACATTTATAATTGCCTATTTATTTCCTTTTATTAGTTTTCAATTTGCCTCCTTTCAGTTTCAACAAATGATCATTTGTCAATGTTAAGAGAAGTGAAATAGAAGTTCCCGATCTACTTATTCTATGGTTTTCATTGGGTTGTATACTTTCATTGCATCTTTAAAAAAAAAAAAAGAAATAATCTGTTTTGTAAAGTATAGAGTCAAATATTGCCACTCTTTGAATGTGAGCGCTTACTGTGATCTAAATCTCCTCTTCCTATTAATTTTTTTTGAGGTTACATGATCAGAACTGAACACAACATTCCAGATGAAGAGTGTACAGTGGCTTTACATTGGAATTGTAATATTTTCTATAGTAGAACTGCTCATGGTAACCAGTAAAATACATTGTCTTGAGTAACTATTAGTACCTTTTCTGAAGCTATTTTTTAAAATACCTGAAAAGGAGAATCTCTTGCCTAGAAAAACTAGTCTGGGTTCTAGAAGTAAGCTATCCTGCTCATATGGTCACTGATATCCAAGAACCTGGTCTTCAGATGCACTTGCCAAGAGTTGTAAATTTAAGATGCTTGAATTAACAGCCAGGTTCATATACTGCAGATTACTTACATTTTTACCTGCTTCCTAAGCATTCTCATTTCGGAATGTGTTACTTGCAGTAACTGTTGTGTGGGACACCTGCTGCAGCTCTGCCTTTTAAATGTAGTAAGAGCCCCCCTGCTGCTACATTTAAAAAGCAGAGGCACAGAGTCTGGGCCTGGCCATGTGCTGGGACAGCCGAGTCCCCCGCCGTGCCTCTGCCCCCCCCTCACAGATATAGCTTCCCCCAGCACCGGCTACTGCTTCCCACCCTTGCTGCCTCTGATAGACTTATGCTTAGGTTTATTGGGTATTCGACTATTTGACAAATTGCTTACATCCCTAATCAGAATGTGTTTAAAAAATTAGTAGCAGAAAACAAATTGCAAACCTGGAGAAATAACTCCTGAGTTAACAAATGGATATTTGTATTGATTTTCTAAAATTAATAAAGCTTACTTTTGGGGGAATTCTGCACCAAAAAATTAAAAATTGTGTACCCGATATTTTAAAATTCTGCATATTTTATTTGTCAAAATAACAGAACATAATCATGCCATTTTCAATTGTTTTGGTAATGTATTTCAAAATACCTATCAGCAGGGCTAGACAAATCACTGTTTCTACTCGCCCGTGATGAGTAGATTTCAGCCGTTTGCCCCGTTCACCGGCACTCTGCACATGCGCAGTGCTGGTCTGACGCATGCGCGGTACAGGGCTGGCAAGTAGATCTCGCCGCGGTTTGTTGAGCCCTGCCTATCAGCTATTATTACTAACACTATAGAAAGCAAAAGATTCAGGAAATGTTTTTGGCAAATGGATTCCTTACTAGGCACATTAATGCATAACTTTGAGTAATAATTGAAATGTAGCAGTGTTAGTCTGGTGTAGCTGAAACAAAAAAACAGGACTATGTAGCACTTTAAAGACTAACAAGATGGTTTATTAGGTGATGAGCTTTTGTGGGCCAGACCCACTTCCTCAGTTCAAATGGTGGAAGAAAATTGTCACAACCATATATACCAAAGGATACAATTAAAAATGAGTCAGTGGGACTCACATAGTTACCTACATGCTTGCAGCTCCCATCCAGAACACACCATACGATCCATCATCTATAGCCAAGCCCTTCGATACAACCGCATCTGCTCTAATCCCACTGGCAGAGACCAGAAACTTCAGGATTTCTACCAAGCATTTATAAACCTCAACTACCCACCCGGAGAAATAAAAAAGCAAATTGAAAGAGCCAGACGAATACCTAGAAACCATCTACTTCAAGACAGACCCAATAAAACCAACAATAGAACACCACTTGTCATCACCTATAGCCCCCAACTTAAACCTGTCCAACACATTATCAATAAACTACAGCCTATACTGGAACAGGATACTAAACTCCAAGAGGCTCTGGGAGACAGACCCATAGTCTCCTATAGACAACCACCTAACCTCAAGATGATTCTTACCAACAACCACAGGACATACCACACTAATACCAACCCTGGTACCTTCCCTTGCAACAAACCCCGTTGCCAGCTTTATCCACATATTCACTCTGCTGATACCGTTATTGGACCTAACCAAGTGAGTTATAAGATCAAGAACACTTATTCCTGCACATCCAGAAATATAATTTATGCTATCATGTGCCGAAAGTGTCCGTCTGCTATGTACATTGGACAAACGTCTCAGACACTTTGCCAAAGGATCAGTGCCCACAAAACAAATATTAGACAGGATCACAAAGAAAAAACAGTTTCTTGCCATTTCAATCAGAAAGGACATTGTCTCAATGACTTGATTACCTGCATCCTGCTTCAAAGACCTTTTAAGACTACACTTGAAAGAGAATCCTCTGAACTGTCATCCATGCTTAAATTCGACACTTTATGCCTAAGTTTGAACAAAGACTTTAATTATCTTACCCATTACAAAGACAGCTTCCCCAATTATCACCTCTAATATCATTAGCTCACAGACATTTACCTCCCCCCCCCCATTCCTCTTCTGTACTGAAATTTGATTTGTCCTTTTCATATGTGTTCATTTTTTTAATTGTATCCTTGGTATATATAGTTGTGACAATTTTCTTCCACCATTTGATCTGAGGAAGTGGGTCTGGCCCATGAAAGCTCATCATCTAATAAACCTTCTTGTTAGTCTTTAAAGTGCTACATAATCCTGTTTTTTGTTTGAGTAATAACTTATTTATACTATAATACAGAAATAGATTTCTCTCACCCTCAGTAGCAGTGCAAAGGCTTGAGGGAGTCTGAAATAATGGAGGAACTGAGGTAGAGGGAAATAATTGCTGCGAAGACTTGAAGAGTTGTTGGGTGTGGGTGAGAGAAGCAGGGAACAGTTTGTGGAGGGCTTGAGGGTGGAGAAGGGATTGTTAGGGAGCTGGTGAGCCACCCCATGCAGACCCTAGCTTTCAATCAATCAGGCACATCTGTCCCTGTCTCCATGTGTCCCTGGATCCCCATTCAGTCATCCCTTCCCTGCAGTAGGTCCTCACAGAACCCCAGTCTATGACCCTCTAACAGCCCTTATGCCCCAAGCTGTCTTTTCTCATGTATCTTGTGCTGCCTCACCTGGCCTGATAGGCAGGGCACTGTGAGGAATGCAGTCTCTTGCACTGCCTGTTTGCAGCTGGCTGTTCCTGCCCAAGAATGGCTACCCTTTGTTCTGGTGCCACAGCAGCTCCTGGTGGGTGAAAGGTGTAACTGCAGCTCCTCTCTAGTAGAATGTATTTTCTGCAGAGGATATAAATCTCAGAGGTTCTAAAAACAGTTTGTAAAGTGGGAGTGCTGAGAGCCATTGAACCAAATTGTTAACCCTTTGCATGATGGAAACCACATCAAGCCAAAGGATGCAGTAGCACCCTCACGACCCTGAGCTCCAGCACCTATATAAATTCCGTTTGTGCAACAGTGCAGAATTCCCCCATGAATAAAAACTAAACAAAAAAATTGGTGTTTTTTTAATTGATTTTGAAGTTATTCTTTGAAAGGTTATCTAGATAATTCTTTCTGCATTATTTGTTTACATGAGTGTATAGCTCATGTACTTTTCCCCCTTATTTTATCAGTTGCCCTTTTTGATGAGACTCGCACTTTATAGTACAGCTTCTTCAGTCCAAGAATGTGCATTCAAGAATATTATAGGACTGTTAGCTGACTCTACAGTCAGAAGGGAAGCTCTGCTGTGGAAAACCAACAGTTTCAAGATTCTTTTCAAATTGCACAGTTGCAATGAATTTTGATTCCAGTGTGAAAATTGGCACCATTATCTGTGACTCTGAAGGTGAGAGGTTACCCAGTCTGGTCTACACTGAAAAATTACGTCAGCATAACTGTGTTGTTGAAGGGTGTGAAAAATATCTCCCTTGAGAGATGTATGATTATGCTGACCTAGCACCATCCCCTTCCCTTTATGTGGACAGTGCAAGGTTGACAGAAAAATTCTTCCATGATCATAGCTACTGCCTCTTGGGGATTATCTACAGTGATAAGAGAATCCCTGCTGTTGCCAGAGTGAGTGTCTAAGTTGAAGAATTGCAGCTGCAGCAGCACTTTTAACTGTAGACCTACCCTTTTCTACTGTTGCCATATGGAAGCCACCACTAGATGAAATTTGTTGCAAATTTAGCTTTCATGTAATCAATAACAGCTTGGGCTGTTCAGTCATTTGGACAGCATCCCAAAAGCAGACAAATTACATAAGGTTTCAGCAGAGCCACAGTTGTATATCAGCCATCAAATTACTGTTTTTAAGGGAAGGAGGGGAAATAAGAGTGGTGGACTATGGTATCCATTTTAGCAAATGTTACTTCTTGACTGTCTGAGAAACAAGCTCATTACCTCTGGTCTAGAGAATGCATGCAGGCATATCAACAAGATAATCATACTGTAGTTGCAAAGTTTGCTGTGATTTCACTCTGCGGTCCAGATGTCCTGTTTGCAGGAACATTTTGGTGATAAGAACATTCTTGTGATTTAAAAAAAAAATGCTTTGTAACTGAGGTTGTAGGTTTTTTACTTCGGTTTTTTTTTAATGCTTTTGTTTTTTATTTCAGCTTCTTTTTTAATGGTTTTCTTTTGTAATAAGCGTGTATGGGTATTGGCTTTCTGAAAATACTATGATATAAGATATGATACTGCTACAAGCCTACAGTGAATCCTAGAATTAAAAATGAATTAGACTTAGAAAAAATGTAAAATCCTTTTCTAGTAGTTGTCCATTGTAATAAACTACTTAGGTGCCATAGCCATAATTAAATACACATTGTAATATTTCTGGCTCTGGCATCCAGGGACTTTAATCAAAGTAATAAGAGGTCCTATGGATCGTTTCATTTAATCTTAGTACGTAAAGCAAAATATCTAGTTAAATTTTTGCGAGGGAAGTTTGTTTCTTCATAAAACTATTTCTTGGATGCAACTCTTAAATACAGGCAGTCCCCGGGTTACGTACAAGATAGGGACTGTAGGTTTGTTCTTAAGTTGAATCTGTATGTAAGTCGGAACTGGCATCCAGATTCAGCCGCTGCTGAAACTGATCAGTTTCAACAGCGGCTGAATCTGGACGCCAGTTCCGACTTAAATACAGATTCAACTTAAGAACCCCAGGCGTCCCCAAGTCAGCTGCTGCTGAAACTGATCAGCAGCTGATTCCCGGAAGCCCGGGGCAGAGCAACTCTGCCTTGGGCTTCCTGTAGTCAGCCACCGGTCAGTTTCAGCAGCGGCTGACTTGGGGACGCCCGGGGCAGAGCAGCTGGGGTGCTGCTGGGTTGGTCCAGTAGCGCGGCCGCTCCTCGGCGCTACTGGACCAACCCAGCAGCACCCCAGCTGCTCTGCCCCAGGCGTCCTGATTCAGCCGCTGCTGAAACTGATCAGCAGTGGCTGAATCAGGACTCCTGGGGCAGAGCAGCTGGGGTGCTGCCGGGTTGGTCCAGTAGCGCCAAGGAGCGGTGCTGCGGGACCAACCGGCAGCACCGCACCTGCTCTACCACAGGCCCCGGGCTTTGCTCCACGTCTCCCTGGACTGCTCGGGGGGGGGGAGCACTAGCTGCATCCCCCCCCAGCAGACCAGGGAGACGCAGAGCAAAGCGGCGGAGGACCCGGGGCCGGACCCGCGGCACTTCCAGATCAGCGCCACGGGTCCGGCCCGGGTCCTCCGCCACTTTGCTCCGCATCTCCCTGGTCTGCTGGCTCCCCCAGCAGACCAGGGAGACGGGGAGCAGCTTTTCTCGCCCCGGAGGAGGCGGGCGGCGGGACCAGGCGTCCCGCCGCTCTAGTCCTCCGGGGCGAGAAAATCCCCGTTTGTAACTGCGGATCCGACATTAATCGGATCCGCGTAACTCGGGGACTGCCTGTAATAGGCAATAGGATTTCTATAACTATATAGTTTTTTAAAAATTCTGATGCCTTGAAAAAAGTTTTAATAATGGAAGTAAATTACTTAATGCAATAAACTATATTTAAATAAATCTAAAGTAGTTTTGCTTTCTTTGTACGTACAAGGGCCCAGCATGGCCTTTGCCTTTGTCCCTCTTATCCCTCACTTTAATGAAGGTGCATCAGGGGGTAGCCGAGTTAGTCTGCACAGTGCCTATGAAAGCTCATGATACCATCTACATGTTTTGTTAGACTTTAAAGTGCTGCCAGACTATTTGTTGTTTTTTTTAAGTTTATCTTAATGAAGGTGATTATGATGCTCATGGCAGTTTTGATTGCTTTGTAGAAAATTTCCACATTGTTTCACAGTACAGTAATTCCTCATTTAACACTATCGATGCATTTCTGAAAATGTTCATGCTAAATGAAAACATGCTCAGCGGGGTCAATTTTCCCATTAAAAATAATGGAAAAGGTGGGGGTTGTGTTTCAAGTGGTGGCAGCAAAGTCAATTTTTTGTTGGTGCTGAGTCGTCAACGTCAACATTAGGTATCTAGTAACACAAGATATCTAGCAACACAAGTCGCCGCAGTTTGTTAAAACACAAAGATTAAACGTGAATGAGCAGAGGATCACTGTGACCACGTGTATTTATCCACTCGTGCATATTACCACTGTTTTCACCAACTTATACTGCTGCACTTGAATATTTTTGTGTTATTTCAGGGATGGTCATGTTGTTCGAAAAACGTTCCCTAAAAAAATTGTGCTATTGTGAAAACGTTAAACGAGTAATTACTGTAAACACAATTTTTTTTTGAAATACAAAAAAGCACTAAAATAAGAACTGATAACAGTACATTGACATTTTTATCCCAGAAACTGGGAAATAAATACTATACACATCCTAGCCATGGTATAATCATCTGTGATATCCAGAGAGCACCCCTTTTCAGGACTAAATGGTTACAAGGTTATTCTGAGAGCACTCCATGGGGAGTAAGCATACTGGGTACAGTTATATAAAAGTTACAAGGTTTTTGAGCTTGATCTGTTTCTTGAAGGTATTTTAAATACACTTTTAACCTTAAATCTCCACTCCTGTAGGTGGATATTTATTTTAGTGAATGTAGTGACATTTGGTTATAAGAAAAGTGCCTACAGCTAGATGTCCTAGGGATTAGTTTGAGGTCATCTAATATCTTGCTACACCTTTTTATAATTCATTGAATAGATTACGATAACTGCTGTACATTGTATTGGTGCTTTGAGTGAAATTCTTAGCTCACTGAATTTTATGAAAGTTTTACTATTGACTTCAGTGGCAGCAGGATTTCATTCAATTTTTTTTTTTTTGGACCTATAAATTATATTAGGCATATAAAGTGATAAAGGAGAACTTGTGTCAGAGTTGGGAAAAATCTTATGATTACAATAAAAGCCAATAGGGCAAGATGACCAGTACAACACTTTCTACGGCAGGGCTACTTAAATTTGGAAGCCCCAGGGGCCACGGTGATACAGCACATGCTGAGGGTCGCAACTTAAGTGTAGGGGTGTGTGTGTGTGTGTGTGTATGTATGTGTGTGTGTGTGTGTGTGTGTGTGTGTGTGTGTATATATATATATATATATATATATATATATATATATGGAAAAAGTTTCTTTCACACTGTTGGGCATGAATACAAAGCACTTCCCACGATGCACCGGCACTTCCGGTACCTCCTTCCTGGGGATCTAGAAATGTAACACCCTGTACCCATCTGTTCTAGCCAGCCCTTCCGCTTGCGTCTTTCAGTGCTCACCCCGCCTGGGAGATGACTCGCCGTTGTGGAGCATGTTCCCAGTGGAGGCTATAGTCAAAGGATCCCACCCATGGGCTGCGTGTTGAGTAGCCCTGCTCTGCTGCTTTAGTGCTGGAATCTAACAAGCAAAATAAAATCAAACAGATTGATAAGTGTTTGTTTTTATGACACAGAACTGTTTGTTGCCCAGGAGTTTCTTGGCTGGCATCGCACAACTAATTTCACTCGATGGCTATGATAAGTAACAAAGTCATATGTAAGAGAATATTGCATTATGTTAGTGTACCATAAAGATTTCTGCCTCTCATCCTTTATCTCAAATAGCAGTTTTGCTTTTCAGACTGTCAGAAGCAAGTAAACAGACCCTTTCAAGGTTATAACTGTTCATGCTTGAGTAATGCAAATTCATGAGTCTAAACACAACAAATCAAAATCTGTGAAATGATGCATGGCTTCATGCTTGTGTAATTTTAAGACAGTACCTATAGATTTCCATTCTTCCATGCCAGAGAGATTTTGAAGGTATGTGAAGTATTTATAGTTATTGACATCTAACTTATACATGCCAGATTTAATGACTCACACTTATTCCAAACAATGGAAGGCCTTCCTGGGTTGCTGAGAGAACATTCCTTCATCATCTCAATTGCTGGTTCTTATATATTTATTGTGACGGTGTGGCGAATACCAGTTGTCATGCTATTGTTAGACTTAATTATCCACCAACCACACTAGTTCCTTTCCACCTTCTCTGGCTTTTCCACCCCATAAGCATTGCATATTTGCTGCTTGTGCTTTCATTTTGGATTACATAAAAAAGATGCAGAAAAACAAATCAGGATTATACTGTGATTAAAACATGACTTCATTTAAGAGGAATTTTGTAACTTAATTATTCAGAGATTTATTCAGGTTTTTGAGCTTCCACTGGACTTTGTTGTAAAGTGGCTAGGTTCAGTCATGCTTCTAAAACCAAACTTATTTTTGCAAGCAACGGAAAATATATAAAAAAATAGTTGCTTGGAGGTCCAACTACTTAATGTCAGTGGTACGGATGCCTTGTGTTTCCCAAACAGTGTACCATTTCTTCTCATTTAATAATTTTCATTGTTGAACTGCTACATTAAAATCTGATCAATGCTGCATGAATTCCAGAAGTTTACTATATATTTACTAATTTATTTTGAATTCAATTCAACATATAAACAATAGAATATCTATCGCAAAATGTTGGCAATCTTGGCAAATAGATTATATTATCAAATATTTTCTAAAAACATTAACTGTCTTCCTCTACCTTAAAGAAGATAAAGCTTCAGAGGGGTAGCCGAGTTAATCTAACAGGAAAAGCGTAAAAAACAACAAATAGTCTAGCACTTTAAAGACTATTTGTTGGGTTTTTTTAAAGTTTTTCCTAAAGAAGATAGTCCACAAAACCCTAATCTCACTACACAAATACAGTTTTCTGAAATATTCCAAGATTTTGGTAGTTTCCTTAAATATAATTATCATCTTTCTTCCTTTTTTAAAAAACCTCTGAACAGTTCTAGTTGAATCAAACAGGCTGAAGTATGCACATGAGATATGCACCATTGGCTTCTGATGTATCAGGTTATTGTGGAGTTCAGGAGAGGAACATAGACAACAGTGTTGGGGGTGTGGCAATTGGAAACTTTCTCTTGCCTAACCTCCCCACACCCACTTTAAAAAACAAAAATAACCCCCAAAACATCAACATCCTTCCCACTTCACAAAGACAATTTTTTTCTCTTAGGGTATGGCTAGACTACAAGTTTTTTTCAGAAAAAGGCAGAAGAGCAAACACATTCCTTGGACATGGTGGAGTTTTTTCAGGATACCAGAGATAACCCCCCCCCCACACACACACACACAGTTTAGCTGTACCTTTAGGGACCCATTACAGGCATTCTTTCCTTTAAACAGGGACTGAGCATATGATTTTGTAATTAAATGTTAAAGAATGCTAGAAGAAATCTGCTTTTATATGGAAGAATACACGGGCAGGAGTTTGCTGTGTTCCAAGTATCTTGCTTGTGATGTCTCAGTTCTGGAAATTGCATTTTGTTCTTGCTGTTTGAAAAAATGATTTGTCATTCTTCAATATTTTTAAATAGTTTTCTCTTTTTATGGGGCACTGTAAAGGAAACGTGAATTGTTTCTTTATTATAAATTGCAAGATAAATGGTTACTAGACTATATTTGCACTTGCAGTCATTCATTATATTCTATCTTAAATAATTACAAAGGCTTGTCAAGAGAATTTGTGGACCCTGTTGTCCTCGTTGCATACATTTTCTTCTTCCCAGCTACATTACCCTTCCTCTGATTGTAGTAATCTTTCTCTTTCTTCATTTGGAATAGGCGCAGAGTTGCAATTTATTAGGGGGGATTTTAGCCTTATGTTACTTTGACATTAACACTGAAAATCAGAATAGATTTAGACTGACTGTTCTGATTACTCATCCATAGTTTCTCTCTTTCTCCCCTCCACACACTCTCTTACAAAATAGCAATAATTTTGGCTGCATGTATTAGTCATTTCATTCTTTGAGGCAGTGAAGATATTTGACACATAAGAGAAATTAGAATGCATTTATATCTATTTATAGAGATAGATATCTTGATTAAATGTCTTAATGTACTGCAGAAGGTCTAATAATTATATATAAACCTTCCCCTTTTGGGGTTCCTTCCCAGGGTGTGATGCACTCTACCTGCTATAGAGCACTTTACAGCTTGCTTAATACAAAAACAGAAATATAGCAACATCTGTCTTAATATGCTTCCCCTCTAATTAGTGCAGGGTTTCATCTTATGGTCCATGCAATTGCTTGGTTATTAACATCTGTTATGGGCTCATAATACCTGATGTGGAAGAAAAAAAATATGGGTTTACCATTAATCTCTTGACTCTTTTCAAACTTATAGGACCAAGTAATTCTAGTCTTCTATTGATTCCAGTGGAATAATTTAGGACTAACAGTGAAAGGATTATGTGAAGAATGACCTGCCAGTTTACTTACTTTCTTCACCTTCCTTGACAGTTCAATGAATAAAAATGCTCAATCCTGTTTGTTTTCCCAAATGACACTCTCTTTGATATATCAACAGTTTGATTTTGGGGTTTTGTTCAAGGAACTATCCAATCTGAGCCTGAAAAGTGAGAGACTACTTGTTCTTGTGGATTCCTGAGACAAGCTATTGCCTAGGTAACTTCTCTCATTGCCATCTTCAAGATGAAGTGATGCGGGATAAAGTGACTTCTTCAAACAGCACCAATATTTCTCTTTCACTTTTATTGGATGGTGAGAATTTGTGTGAAATATAAAGTTTACTCCCTGAGAATTTCTTTGGGTATGTGATTTACAAATTAGATTAAATTAGCCATTCGTAATTTTCAGGGTGTGTAAAATGCACTAGGAGGATTTGAAATATTTCCCAGCTGTACACAGAGGTGGGTATCTTTCGTGGTATGCCATTCAGTCTCTCCCAGTGATATTCCTAACAAATCTGACCTTTTTTGGTCAGAAAATACTGATTGGCAAAATTAAAATACTCATGGAGTTGTATCTACTTTGTGTGTTTAAAAAAAATCCTGGAAATTGCCAAAAAGCCTGTGTGTGTGTTTGTATTCCACAGTTCTGTTTATTATAGCTTCCCCACCGCCAGCTTTAAATTTCCCTTTGTTTGAGCAATTTGACCTAAACATCTGGTGTACATGCTCAATAAAAGGACTATAATGTAAAATCAGTAATTGCTTGAAGGACCATAGTTCACATTTCTGGTTACCTGATGCAGGTGAAAATCTGGTGCAGGTGAATAGTAGCTGAGGTCTTAATGGTGGTACTAGAACTGCCAAACTGCAACAGTTTAGACTTCTCTATTAATCTGCTGTATTTAATGGTTTAATATTTTTAGAGGATGGTGATCAAGAATCTTTTGGCTGTATAGTTAGTGTCATAAGTGAGGATTTTGACATTTGGCCGAAAGGAAGTAATGTTATTTTGCTAAACAAGCTGACCAATTTTAAAAGATTGCTTTTGGATGTGTATTGAATACACTGTTCTCCATGCCATAGTGATTTTCTTCATATAACATTTTTGTAAATGTCGTACATCGGTATCTTCAGTGGTCTGGACTGTCAGTGTCGTCTTGTCAGGGTCATCCTGGCGCGCTCTTGACAGGACCTCTACTTCGTCGGTGATGATAAACTTTCGGCTGCATGCGTAACAATTGGTACTCCCTTTATCTTGAGTGTTAGACCCTGTGCACTTGGGTCAACACAGGAGATCTCTGAAAGGCCCCGGAAACGACAGATGCAGGCAAGGTTTGAAATCAATCGAGCAGGTTTATTGTCAAATGCGAAGCTCTACCAGTTGGTAACAGAGATCAGTACAATGTTACACCACTGGGCATTATGGCCCGTTTTGACAAGGTACCAACACCGGGCAGGCCTATTGCCATATATCAGATATTAACAGCAGTTAGTCATAGTTAAGCTACTGTGCATTCTGTAAGTTTAGGCATTGACACCTGCCGTTCAGGTGCCTAGTGCACGCCCTCCCCCCCAAGGTCGGCCGGAGAGCACCCTCTGCAGTGTCCTTTTATAGACAGGTACAAACAACTTACATCATTTCTTTACGTACCAGGTTGCCACCCTCTGTTGCCTAGTTACCACCCCTCACCTTATGGAAGGGGGGCTTACTTACTATCCTTCATGCTGTCGGTCTCGACCCGGTCCTGAACCTAGGTCAGTCTGTGCATTAGTTTTTAGGGAGTTTTTGTACCAAGACATTTCTTAAGATGTTCCGTTACTCTCTTTTGGCTTACAGTCTGTACTTGGTGCTTCCCTGTGTTCTTCCATGCTTCACCTAACTTACACAATTACATATTTATCAGTAGGGCCTCTTTCTTGGCTTCTCTGATGCTGAACCAAAGTCTTGCTCACTAGATTGCAGGCCTGTTGCTGTTTTCATGTTACAGGCCTCTGTTCAGGCCTGCTGACTCCATGTTACTGACCCTCAACTTACTACAGTAAATAAAGTGTCCTTATAAATGTACTGAGAGTACTGCATAATGCATTAAAATACAATATACTGTACTTGCAAATATAGAACCAAGTTATTGTTAAAAATGAAAAAAAAATTTAAAGCACATTAAATGTTAGCAGTCAATTCACATTGGTTGTCATTTTTGAGTGTGGATGATCTCAGAATTCCTAATATTTCAAATATTCTTTAAAACCATTTGTAAAGTCCTAGATTGGAATTTCAGAAATTCTGAGTTTAAAATGTCAACTCCTTACTGATAAAATCAATCAGAGATTATGTTTTGTCATTTTGTTAGTGTTTGGGGTTTTTGTTTATATGATACAGTCAGGCCAAATCATTTCCAAATGTTGCTTGAAAGGTTTGTTTTGAAAGGGTGCTTTCCTCTCTCCAAATTAACCTCTTGAGGGTTCCACCAAAAATCAGGCTGCTTTTGTTTGGCTGCAAAAGTTTTTTCTGCAGTTCTGTAACTCAGCTGCCGTAGAGCAACAAAGCTTATGTGTTGCAAAATCTCCATGTTTTTGCAGCATTCTTGCTCTAGTGAGGAGTAACAGTTCTTGCTTCTCTGACTATCTGGTTTAGATGAAACAAAACCGGCTACATTTCTATCACTATTCTATCTGGTTTAGAGATTCCAAATACTATGAAGGTGAGTTGTCATAAAATGCCTATAAATAAAATAGGATACTGTGTGCCCTTAAGAACAATGCATATTTCATGGTACTTAGTGTGTTGAGTTGGTCTGTTAACTCACATGCCTTGTTTGCTTCATTCTCACATGCCTTGTTTGCTTCATTTACGTTCACAGATTAGTTGTGGCTGACAATCAGGCAATTTTCTGTTTTTTATTTTATTTTTCACAAATGGCCTGCACAATTTAGATTATTTCTAACATATTAAAAAATCAACTTGTGAGCTGGCAAAGTGCTAGATAAGTGTATGAGCTCTGGTCTGGCTGCTTAGAATCAGGAGTTGTTAAGAAGGGCCTATATACCATCCACGGAAAAATATAACCCTGATTAATAAAAGTAGCTAAGTATTGGAATAAAATGATGGTAGAGTAATTATTAAACTACAGGTTACATGGCTGAATATATCTGTATTTTGGTCACTGGGATAAGACTTAGTGCTGCACGGAAAAAAGAAAAACACTTCTTAAATAATATCCACTTGTTTTCTATGGCTCTGTATAAAGTTCCCATCACCCCTTTTTCCCTTATTAGGTAAAATTATTGCTCTCTACAGTGATTAATATCTTGCTGATTATATCAGGTTTTGAAAACAACATGTTTTGAGGCATTCATCATCCTCACACTTCCACAGAACTAAAACCTTTACTGCAATACAGCTTTTGATTCTTTCATTAATACTCATAAAATGATTCTTAATCTGATACATTTTACTCTGTTGATAAATGGAAAACTCTGTTAAAGTCATTGAATAATGAGGGAGTGCTCTGAAAAGTTTAATATGGTATTTGTTCAGTCTTAAGGTTTTGTTCTTGGAGATTTGTGTTCAGGAAATGACACTGTTATATAAATACTGGAGCAACCAAAAGGAAAAGGGATTAATATACTCAAAGCTTGGGGGGGGGGGGGGGGGATGGGATGGGTTTGTTGTTGGTTTTGGGGTTTTTTCAGTTAAGTAAAAAAATGTGTCAGCCATCTGGAATAAAAACTTTTAGAGCATAACATGAATTCAGTATCCCTGCAAATAATGTTGATGGATTCTGCATATAAATTGGCAAACAGCCTTTAAATTTTGTTGAGAGATTTTGTGCAGAGATGTGTATAACTCATTGAAAAGACAGGGCGAGGGGTTATTTTGTCACTACCTGCACTGCAAATGAGGCCCACGCAACTCCCATTCAATGGTTTCCAGCCAGCAGGAGTTGGGAGAAGTCCTCAGATTAATCCCTCTGGCTGTGTCTAGACTGGTCAGTTTTTCCGGAAAATCAGCCGCTTTTCTGGAAAAACTTGCCAGCTGTCTACACTGGCCGCTTGAATTTCCGCAAAAGCACTGACTGTAAGAAATCAGTGCTTTTTGTGGAAATACTATGCTGCTCCTGTTCGGGCAAAAGTCCCTTTTGCGCAAAACTTTTGTGCAAAAGGGCCAGTGTAGACAGCGGAGATTTGTGTTCCGCAACAAAGCCCCGATCGCGAAAATGGCGATCGGGGCTTTTTTTGTGGAAAAGCGCTTCTAGATTGGCCATGGACGCTTTTCTGCAAAAAGTGCTTTTGCAGAAAAGCGTCGGTGCCAATCTAGACGCTCTGTTCCGAAAATGCTTTCAACATAAAACTTTTCCGTTAAAAGCATTTGCGGAAAATCATGCCAGTCTAGACATAGCCTCTAAGTAACCATTTTGTTCCATTACTAGATTATAGTCCTTTCTTTTGGCATTTTGGAGTGAGGACAAGAAGTTGAGAGTAGAAGAAGATACAGTTCATATATTTTGTGTAAATAAATAAGATTACACGAAGATTACTTCACCTACTCTCCACATTCCCCTCATTGAAAATTACATACTTCTCACCAAAACTTTGTCTTCCTTTCACGCTTTCACAAGCTTGTCCTAAGATACAGGTTTTTTGGTGAAGGGAAGAGAATTTAACATATTCTTGCATTCAAATTATTCTCTCTCCCTGCCTGCTTATTATGGAATATGAAGTGTCCCTGCAGCTATTCTCTTGACAGTGGATCAGGGCTATTTAAAGCAATAGATTCTGAGTGAAGCAAAATAAAAGTACTTTGAAAAGCGGCTGAGTAAAAATGGCACAGTAGGATTCACTTTTGTGCCTATTCTCTTACTACTTATCATTTGCTTAGGTTAAAAAGTAGCATTTTTGGCATCTGAGTCCTGTAAGATCAGCTTGGGATCTGAGAATCTATATGTATTTGGTTTGGCTTTTATCACCAATAACGATTTGAGTGCTTGGTCACATCTATTCCAATCAGGTGAGCCCATGCCACGTGTACAGATGTTAAAATTTTTTCCTCTTAGCAGCCCTGGTCAGGTCAGTTGTGGAAGCCCCTGAAGTAGTGCATTCATTGTGCTCAATATAAGACCCTGCCAACCCAACCCTCCCCCCTTCAATTCCTTCTTAACATCTGTGACAACATTAGAACACAGCTTGCTTGCGAGTGCTCCCTTAGCTTCGTTGTTAGTAGTTTAGTTAGCGTTCTTAAAACTGGTAAGAATTGTTTACTGTTAGTAATTGTTCTGTCCTATTGCTTGCCTGGGTCTGTGGGGCATAACATGAGCTCAGGAATTTAAAGCTTGCAGCTTCTGCTGAAAACCAGTGCTAAAAAGCAACTCCCATGACTCTTCCTCATGTCACCTGGGGGAGGCTCATCAGAATGATGCAAAATTTGCAAGGCTTTCAAGCCTCACACGAGAAAAGAGACTTTTGTTTAAAACAGCTTCTGATGAAAACTGCATTTAGATCTGAGGCACTCAGTTGCCAATGCCTGAGTTCATAGATACGGAGTGCCTCAGCATCAGTACAGGAAATGGTGCATTGAAAGGACGCAGCAAAGGAGCCCCAGCACTGCAAATCAATGACACCATGCCAGGAGGTGGAGCCACAGCACCACTTTACATCATCAATGCCACTCAAGCACCACAAAAGAGACGACGGGAATCATTCCTCGTACAGGCCTGTAAGCCCCCCCTTGTGGCCAGAGAGCCTACAGACAAGAGTTAGCCACAAAACAACATGAGGTTGAATCATTGACTTTGGGAGCCGACACTCTGAGTCTGGCACTGGGGGGGCTGCCCTGCCCATCAGGACCTGATGGAGGTTTTCAAGCCACCATCAACGCCTGACACCTTTTGAAGTGGCCAGAGGCTTGACTGAGTTAATGACACCTCCCAGGTAGGTGCTGTGGAGAGGCAAGCCTGCCTTGTTGTGGCACTCACAGCACATGGATGGCACCATCCAAGGCACTGTGCTGGGTGCCTGTCATCACTCGCCAGTGCCTATGGCATTGCAGCTACATAGAGCGCCAGTGGAGACATCACTACACTGCCGGCACTGCTGCTTATCTGACCAGAATCCAGAGGCCACTTCCCAGCACCACAGAATGAATACCGCTCCTGTGATAGCAGACACCAGAGATCACATCGTTCTTCCTGGCATAGCTCCCCAACCTCTTCTTCATGGCACTGACTGCCTGGCCAAGACTCATCGGCACCATCTTGTTTCTTTCCATCAGTCTACTCCAAGAGTTGTAGGCACAGATCAAGCAAGCCTTGTATTGATTAATGGGAGGATGATCTCATATGGCAGGTACAAGGGAGAACTTCACGTGACCTGGCAACCCCAGTGGCCACTAGCCACAGAGTGGCCCTCATCAAGCTTCGGCATCCCTTTGGTGGCTTTCAGATGGGCAGCCTCAGCAGGTCACTACAGGTCACCTGGGATAACACCCCCCCCCCCCCCGCCCCCCACGATCTTCAGTAAGACCCCTTGTTATACAAGCTTGGGCTCAAGCAGAAGTTATTGGTTGCTGGGACTTCAACAGCATGTGACCTACCAGAGAGCAGCGTTCCCTGTAAGCTGTGTACTTGTGTGGCCACTCAGGAGAGATTCAAATGCCATACAACTGATTCCTTCTAATATTTCTTCTAATCTTTTCCAACCATGTGTGGATTTTTTTCATCCATTTGTGTAAATTTTTATGTGCACCCAGGCACATGCGAATGTGCACCACTAGTCCCGGTATGTTTTAAACCTGCTACCTCTTAATTTTATTTGGTGACTCCAGTTCTTGTGTTGTGGGAACAAATAAATAACTATTCACCTTTTCCACACCAGTCATGATTGTATAGACCTGTCATATCCCCCCTTAGTTGTCTTTTTTCTAAGTTTAAAAGTTTTATTAATCTCTCCTCATATGGTAGCTGTTCCATGCCCCTAATCATTTTTGTTGCCCATTTCTGAACTTTTTCCAATGCCAAAATAACTTTTTTGAGATGAGGTGACCATATCTGCACACAGTAGTCCAGATGTGGGCATATCATGAATTTATATATAGGCAGTAAAATATTCCCAATCCCTTTCTTAATGATTCCTAACATTGTTTGCTTTTTGACTGCTGCTGCACAGTGGATGTTTTCAGATAACTATCCACAATGACTCCAAGATCTCTTTTGTGTGTGGTAATAGCTAATTTAGTCCCCATCATATTATATATATAGTTGGGATTCTGTTTTCCAATGTGCATTACTTTGCATTTACCAATGTTAAAATTCATCTGCCATTTTGTTGCCCAGTCATGTAGTTGTGTGAGATCTTTTCAAACTCTTCACCAAGTGGTGGCAGTGGGCTCCCTGGGAGGCAGTGTGTGCCGGAAGCCAGCTTTTAAGCCAGCTTCTAATGCACACTGGCTCTTGCCTGCTGTCCTGCTCCTGGAGAGCTGGCTGTCACCCTACACTGCTGTCTCTGATACAGAAGCAGCAGCGCAGGGTCATAGCCAGCTCCCCAGAAGCAAGTGGGAGCCTGGATGTAACAGTGAATGTTAATCAATAAGCCCAGGCTTATCAATTAACCATTTACATAGTTAAACTTTTAAATCCCTATTATAAACCACTGGTAGTTCCTCAGTTTCACATTTGAGTTTTTTCAGAATTCTTGGGTGAATGCCATGTAGTCCTGGTGACTTATTACTGTTCAGTTTATCAATTTGTTCCAAAACCTCCTCTGGGACAGTTCCTCTGATTTGTCACATAAAACTCAGGTTTGGGAATCTTCTTCACATCCTCAGCTGTGAAAACTGATGCAAAGAGTTCATTTAGTTTCTCTGCAATGACCTTATCATCCTTAAATGTTCCTTTTGCATCTGGATTGTCCAGTGGGCCACATTTGTTGTTTAACCGACTTCATGCTTCTGATACATTAAATTGTGTTATTACAGTACTTTGAGTTTTTGGCTAGCTCTTCTTCAGATTCCTTGTTGGCCTTCCTAATTATATTTTTGCACTTCATTTGATAGAGTTTATGCTCCTTTGTATTTTCCTAACTAGGATTTAACTTAGACTTTTTAAAGAATGCCCTTTTATCTTTCACTGCTTCTTTTACTTGGTTGTTAAGCCATAGTGACACTTTGCTGGTTCTCTTACTACATTTTAAAAAAAAATTGTGATAAACATTTAATTTGAGCCTCTCTTATGGTGTCTTTGAAAAGTCTGAGTGCCGCTTGGAGGGATTTCAGTTTTGGCACCAGCACCAACTAACACTGATACAGACACCCCTTCCATTTATCCTGGAATACTTGCTTCACCTAAAAGAACAAGGATTGGTATTGTCATCTATTACGTTCACCTCCTGGCTATCTCAGCATTCCACCCTGGGGAACAGGATCAATCAATATTCACCAACTCCATTATAGTCTGCTTTCTCAAGGGTATGAAAAGGCTCTACTTATACTAATGTCCACTTGTATCTACCTTGGATCTTAATCTGGTCCTCTCAAGGCTTATGGCTCTGCCCTTTGAGCCCCTAGCCACTTGCACTCTGCTCTGCCTCTCATGGCAGGTGGAGTTTCTGGTGGCCATTACATCAGTCAGGAGAGCGTCAGAGTTGAGAGCTCTAATATCTGAGCCCCCTTTACTCTGTATTCCATAAAGACAAGGTACAGCTCAGACTGCATCCGGCATTCCTGCCCAAAGTAGTGTCCCAATTTCACGTCTTTCAGCCTGTTTTCTACTGGAAACCATATACAGATGCTTGCCAGCAGAGACTGCATTCTCTAGACATCTGGAGAGTGCTAGCCTTCTATACTGAGTGCACAAGGACATTCAGAAAGTCAATGCAACTCTCTTTTATGGTAGCTTGTCATATAAAATGACTCCCAATTTCATCACAGTGTCTGGTCTTGGATTACTGGCTGCATCTGCACCTGCTGTGGACTCACCACGAGCCCTTCTCTAGCAATCATGCCCATCCAGCAAAAGCAGTCAAAGAGACCAGCACTCTCCTGGCCCAGGTGCCAATCCAGGAGATCTGCAGGGCGACAACCAGGTCCTCAATACACAAGTTTACTACTTATTATGCCATCAACCAGCAGGCCAAAAGTGACACGGCTATCTGGCAGCCCTCAAATCAGTGAACTCCTTAACTGCAGCTCTCACTCCCCCGCAACCCCAGGGAAGAGCTAGGGAGTCACCTGATTGGATTAAAAGTGAACAAACATTCAAAGAAGAAAAGATGGTTATTCACCTTCTCATAACTGTTGTTCTTAGAAGTGTTGTTCAAATCCATTCCAATGCCTACTCTCCTTACTCCATGTCGGAGTAGCTGGCATGAAGTAATCAAAGGGGGAAGTTAGGTTGGCAGGGTCATATATTTGAGCACCAGGAAGGCACCACTCCTGGGAGGCAGAGGGTCCACAAACGACCTGATAGGGGTTGCTGGTAGAAAAAGTGTTAAACATTTGTGCACGCAGCACGAGCACACTTGATTGGCGTGGACATGAATATTATCTTGAACAACAATTACAAGAAGGTAATTGTCTTTTCTGCACTTACTGGTTAGGATGTGAGCATAATAGAATCCAGCTCACTCGAAATCAACCTGTGGAGTTTTGTTGGTGGTAGCTTGGTTTGCTTTTGTTATTTTGCAGTTAATGGAATCAAAAAGGTCAAAAACTTATCAGTAAATTAGAGATGTGGCTCAAATAAGCTCAAGGAGCAGGTCAGTTTAGTAAGAGAGCTTTATTTCCCCATATTCATTATTTTGATCATAAATGGACTTTCATATCAGATTGATTATACAGCGTCATAAAATGTTCTTAGAATTGGAAAAAAAATCCAGGTAATCCATATTGTTGACATAAATTCAGCTAGTACACAGAGTGGGCACTCCTTTCCCTACACATATTTCCTCCCAGCTCACATAAACATAATTGATTGACAATTAAGATGACTTCTGTTTCTTTATGTAAGTTTAATTATTTTATTTTTATCTTGATTCTTGGCAAGTTAATAGAGACCCTGACAGATTTGTGATGTAATCTTTTAAAATTTAAGATTTTATGTTTTTACAGACATACAAGTTCAAAAAGATCTGATTATCAATTTTTGGGGGGAAAGCATTAGCTTGACTTTTTTTTTCTTCAACACTCAAAATGAATTCACTCCACTGAGAACCGTAATTAATGCAAGAATCAATTTAACTTGAACAGTCAAATATTTTGATCTGCACTCTTAAGTAATCAATGCTAGTTTACAAATGCAGCGGTAATCGTTTTGGAAAAACCTCTGCTGTTCTCGTGGTATTCTGCTTAAAGGATAGAACATCATGAATCCTTCAAAGGAATTCTAGTTACTGCTTTGTGTTTTCAGTCCTACTGATTTCATGGTGCTTTCCAGTATTTCATGTATTTGCATAAAAGGGTTTGCACTGCGCCCCTTACACCTGTCTCCCACAATGTGACTGACTGGCCGAATCAGGGGAATGATCTTTTTGGTGTCATGTGCCAATGGTAGAGGTTGAGGAGGGCAAGAGCTAGTGTAGTGGGGAAAAAATAGTCTTTCCTTAAAATACTTCATTGTGCATTTTTTTCGTCAGCTGCCCACAATGTGAGCTAAATTGTCAACAGGATTTTGTAACTCCTACACATCAAGATGCTTCCTGTACAGAATTGCATTTCGAAACCAATAATTTGATATTGCATTACTCCTTGTTTATGGTGAAAATAAGAGAAATTATGGTTTCAGAAACATGTTAGAATCATAGAGCTGGAAGAGACCTCAGGAGGTCATCAGCTCCAGCCCCTTGCTCTAGGCAGGACCAATTGCAACTAAATTAACCCAGCCAGGGCTTTGTCAAGCCGAGACATAAACACCTCTAGGGATGGAGATTCCACCACCTCCCTAGGTAAACTATTCCGGTACTTCACCACCCTCCTAGGGAAATAGTTTTTCCTAATATCCATCCTCTTTGGAACCTCCCTTCAGGAAGTTGAAGGCTGCTATCAAATCCCCCCTCGCTCTTCTCTTCTGCAAACTACACAAACCCAAATCCCTCAAGTATCAGAGGGGTAGCCGTGTTAGTCTGAATCTGCAAAAGCGACGAAGAGTCCTGTGGCACCTTATAGACTAACTGAAGTGTAGGAGCATAAGCTTTCGTGGGCAAAGACCCACTTCGTCAGATGCATGTAGTGGAAATTTCCAGAGGCAGGAATAAATATGCAGGCCAGGATCAGGCTGGAGATGACCAGGTGGATCCAATCAAGGAGGATGAGGCCCACTTGTAGTTAACTACAAAAGCAGCTTCTATTCTCTTGGAATTCACAGCTCCAGATCAGCTGCTAGAAGTGGGCCTCATCCTCCTTGATTGGATCCACCTGGTCATCTCCAGCCTGATCCTGGCCTGCATATTTATTCCTGCCTCTGGAAATTTCCACTACATGCATCTGACGAAGTGGGTCTTTGCCCACGAAAGCTTATGCTCCTACACTTCAGTTAGTCTATAAGGTGCCACAGGACTCTTCGTCGCTTTTCCAAATCCCTCAGTCTCTCCTCATAGGTCATGTACTCCAGCCCCCTAATCATTTTAGTTGCCCTCCGCTGGACCCTCTCCAATGCATCCACATCCTTTTTTTTGGTGGGGGACCCAGAACTGGACACAATATTCCAGATGTGGCCTCACCAGAGCCGAATAAACGAGAATAATCACTTCTCTGGATCTGCTGGCAATGTTCCTCCTCATGCACCCTAATATGCCATTATCCTACTTGGCTACAAGGGCATATTGCTGATTCATATCCAGCTTCTCATCCACTGTAATCCCCAGGTCCTTTTCTGCTGAATTGCTACTTAGCCATTCCGTCTCCAGCCTGTAACAATGCTTGGAATTCTTCTGTCCCAAGTGCAGGACTCTGCACTTGTCCTTGTTGAACCTCATCAGATTTCTTTTGGCCCAATCCTCTAATCTGTCCGGTTCACTCTACACCCTAACCCTGCCCTCCAGCGTATCTACCTCTCCCCCTAGCATAGTGTCATCTGCAAACTTGCTGAGGGTCCAATCCAGGTCATTAATAAAGATGTTGAAAAAACCCAGTCCAAGCAGTGATCCTTGGGGCACTCCACTAGAAACCGACTGCCAACCTCACATCAAACCGTTGATCACTACCCGTTGGGCCCAATAGTCTAGCCAGCTTTCTATCCATCTTACAGTCCATTTATCCAATCCATATTCCCTTAACTTGCTGGCAAGAATATTATGGGAGACCGTATCGAAAGCTTTACTAAAGTCAAAGTATATCACTTTCCCATATCCACAGAGCCAGTTACCTCATCATAGAAGCTAATCAGATTGGTCAGGCACGACTTGCTCCTCGTGAATCCATGTTGACTATTCCTGATCACTTCCCCCTCTTCCAAGTGCTTCAAAATGGATTCCTTGAGGTTCCCCTCTATGATTTTTCCAGGGAATGAGGTCAGGCTCAGAGGTCCATAGTTCCCTGGATTGTCCTTCTTCCTCTTTTTAAAGATGGGCACTACATTTGCCTTTTTCCAGTCATCCGGGATCTCTTCCTATCTCCATGAGTTTTCAAAGATAATGCCCAAAGACTCCGCAATGACATTTGCCAACTCCCTCAATACCCTCGGATGCATTAAATCCGGGCCCATGGATTTGTATATGTTTAGCTTTTCTAAATAGTTCCTAATTTGTTCTTTCCCCACCTCCTTCCCATATTGCGTTGCCTAGTGCATTTGTCTGGGAGCTGACCTTGCCGTGAAGACAGAGGCGAAGGAAGCATTGAGACCTTCAGCTTTTCCCACATCATCTGTCACTGGTTTACCTCCCTCATCCAGTAAGGGCCCCACACCCTCTCTGATCGCCCTCTTATTGCTAACATGCCTGTAGAAACCTTTCTTGTTATCCTTCACATCCCTTTCTAGCTGCAATTCCAATTGTGCTTTCGCCTTCCTGATAGCTCCCCTGCATTCTTGAGCAGTATATTTATACTCCTCCCTAGTCATCAGTCCAAGTTTCCACTTCTTGTAAGCTTCCTTTTTGTGTTTGAGCTCACCATGGATGTCCCCAGTAAGCCAATCTGGTCACCTACCATGTTTGCTTTTCTTGCTACGCATTGGGATGGTTTCTTCCTGTGCCTTTATTAAGGCTTCTTTAAAATACTGCCAGTTCTCCTGGACTCCTTTCCCCTTCATGTAGGCATCCTAGGGGATCCTGCCCATCAGTTCTCTGAGGGAGTCAAAGTCTGCTCTTCTGAAGTCCAGGGTGTGTATTTTGCTACTCTCCTTTCTTCCTTTAGTCAGGATCCTGAAATCTGCCATCTCATGTTCACTGCTTCCCAGGTTGTCACCCACCTCCACTTGCACTATTAGTTCTTCCCTGTTTGTGAGCAGCAGGTCAAGCTGCACATGGCCATTGGTCGGTTCCGTCAGCACTTGTACCAAGAAGTTATCCCCAACATCCTCCAGAAACTTCCTGGATTGTCTGTGTACTGCTGTATTGGTCTCCCAACAGATGTCAGGGTGATTAAAGTTGCCCATGAGAACCAGGGCCTGCTATCTGGAAGCTTCTCTCAGTAGTCCAAAGAAAGCTTCTTCTACCTCATCCACCTGATCCAGCGGACTATAGCAGACACCAACCACAACATCACCCCTGTTGCTTCCACCTCTATATTTAACGGATAGATTCTCAACAGTGTTTTCTCCCTCTGTATACTGAAGCTTCGAGCAATCATACTGCTCTGTTACATACAATGCAACCCCTCCTCCTTTTCTCCCCTGCCTGTTCTTCCTGAACAGTTTATAACCTTCCATGACCGTGCTCCAGTCATGCGAGTCATCCCACCAAGTCTCCGTTATTCCAATCAAATCATAGTTCTTTAACTGGGCCAGGGCTTCTAATTCTTCCTGTTTGTTGCCTAGGTTTCATAGAATCATAGAATACTAGGATTAGAAGGGACCTCGAGAGGTCATTGAGTCCAGTCCCCTGCCCTCATGGCAGGACCAAATACTGTCTAGACCATCCCTGATAGACATTTATCTAACCTACTCTTAAATATCTCCAGAGATGGAGATTCCACAACCTCCTTGGGCAATTTATTCCAATGTTTGACTACCTTGATGGTTAGGAATTTTTTCCTAGTGTCCAACCTAAACCTCCCTCGCTGCAGTTTAAGCCCATTGCTTCTTGTTCTAGCCTTAGAGGCCAAGATGAACAAGTTTTCTCCCTCCTCCTTATGACACCCTGAAAACTTCTATCATGTTCCCCCCTCAATCTTCTCTTTTCTAAACTAAACATACCTAATTCTTTCATCCTTTCTTCATAGGTCATGTTCTCTAGACCATTAATCATTGTTGTTGCTCTTCTCTGGACCCTCTCCAATTTCTCCACGGCCTTCTTGAAATGCGGTGCCCAGAACTGGACACAATACTCCAACTGAGTCCGAAACAGTGCAAAGTAGAGCAGAAGAATGACTTCTCGTGTCTTGCTCACAACACACCTGTGAATGCATCCCAGAATCATGTTTGCTTTTTTGGAACAGCATCACACTGCTGACTCATATTCAGCTTGTGGTCCACTATAACCTCTAGATCCCTTTCTGCTGTACTTCTTCCTAGACAGTCGCTTCCCATTCTGTATATTTTTTAACTTGTTCTTGTTTCTCGCATTGGTGTACAAACACCTTAGATAACAAGTTGATTGCCCTGCCTTCTCCATCTGAATCAAGGGTCCTCCTTTGTTGCTCGTTCCTCCTTGTGATTCTTCCTCACTTACATTGGGGCTTGTTAATAATCTAGAGTGGTCTAAGCTACACTGTTGTTCTATTTTGCCTGTACTGGTGATAATACAACAATCATTGGGTCTAAAATTGATCGGTTTTCCACAGTGCTCTAGGCTAGACTTAAAAACTAACTCTTAGGGTAAATTGAACTTGAAAGGATTCCCTAGTTGGTTTGAAGATAGGGATAATATAATATAAATGGATTTATATTCTTGGCATGAAAAACTCCCAATATCCCAAGGTGAATAAGAATTTGGAGCATGTAGTTGGGCTTAGTGAAGCCAAAAAAGAAACAAAATACTAGAAAAGGAGCAGTTCTAGTAACAGAGAGGTAGCTGCTACTCGATAGAAGGAAGTGTTGCTACTGTGTTCTCAAAATGAAGAACAGTACAACTTGTGAGCCGAATGGCCCAGCACTACTACAGCTTTCTCAAAAGAAAAGGAAAAGAGGAGTATAGCAACCTAGAAGCTGATTTTCTAAGGGTATGTCTACACAGCAAAGTTATTTTGGAATAATAGCTGTTATTTCAAAATAACTTTACCAGCATCTACACAGCCAAACTGCAATTTCGAAATTAAATCAAAATAGCGGAGGACTTATTTTGAAATTGGTAAACCTCATTCCATGAGGAATAGCACCAATTTTAAAATTATTTCAAAATAAGTGTTGTGTAGACGCTTATTCGAAATAGGGGGCCTCCAGCCCTTCCCGGTGTGCCCTGGTGGCCACTCTGGGCACAACCAAGAAAACTCCTCTCCCTCCACGTCTCCCCAAAGCCCTTAAAAGGGTAGACTCTGGTCACAGTGCCTGTGCCAGCTCTAAGCCTGCCAGCCCAGAGCCAGCCGTCACTGCGCCTGACCCATTGGCCCCAGCATGAGCCTGGCAGACAGTGCCAGACAGCCTTCCACTGCTCCCCAGGACCAGTCTGCCAGCTCCCAGCGGCCAGAAAAGGCGGATGTCTGCCTGGTCCAGTGTGGAGATCAGGGACCTAATTCAGGTTTGGGGGGATGCCTCCAACAGCCATGATCTCCGCACTAAATGGAGGAATGCAACTGTCTACAGGCAGATGGCTGCCAGCCTGGCCACCAAAGGACACATGCAAACCCAGGAGCAGGTTCACATGAAAATAAAGGAGCTTTGGCAGGCGTATGCCAGGACCATAGGGGGCAGCTCCCAACCAGGGGCAGACCAAGACCCCTGCCCCTATTTTGATGCCATGGACTGCATTCTGGAGGGCAGGATGGTCCGTGCCCCCAGATGGTCATCGACCCTGTGAGAGAGCTTGCTGTCTCCTGCTGCTCCAGCCCCTGCTGCCTCCCCAGCTAACGTTCCTCCTCCTCCTCCCCCCACTCCTTCTTCCCCTCTTGCTTCTTCCTCCCCAACCTCCCCACACACTGAGGGACTCTGAGGACCCTGCACCCATGGTGCTGGGCAACAGTTGGGCTGGCAAGACCCCCCAACCCTGAGTCCTGAGCCTCTCCTCCCCATTCCTCCCCCTGCCAGCTCCCTCCTCCCAGGTTTCCCTCTCCTTCCTCCCCTCTCCTACCTTCTTTCTCCAGTCTCACCTCAGTTTCATTCCCCCGCACCTCAGTTTTGTAAAATAAAGAGGCTTTGTTGTAACAAACACGTGTCTTTTATTGTACAGCAGTAAGGGGATTAGGGCAGGGTAAGTGGAAGGACGTGAGGGAGGAATGAGGCACAAGCCCCCAGTGCGGCACACCAGGGAGACTGTTACTGCCTGTAGAACGTGCTGCCAAGCTCGCAGCAACACGTCCAGAAGAAGCACCAGAGTGCCCAAGGGCAGCTCCAGCTCGATGCTGCAGAGTGCTGTGGTGTCCTGGGTAAGGGCAACTAGAGCATGCAGAGAAAAAAATGCTCTGCTGTCCCTCAGTGAGGTAGGCAAGCAAGCAGGGAAACCTTAGAACTGGCTGTCCGCGGTGGTCCCTTTAAGCACAGGTCTCAGCTACTTTGTGTGGCTGCTGCCTGAGGCTAACTCCTGACCTGATGCCCTGCCAGAACCAGTTTCGTCTGGCCTTGTATGCGATTCAGCATCCTATCAGTGTGGACGCGCTATTTCGAAATGCGTTTTGTGTCTAGATGTGTTATTTTGAAATAAGCTATTTCGAAATAACGCTATAGTATAGACATACCCTTAGAGGGATAGAGCCAGGAATGTGGCAGAGAGATGATTGTTGTGGCAGTGTATTCACACCCCATGCTGAGAGGCAGGGGGGGTGGGGTGGACATCACTTACGCCACTGCTGGTCTGTCAGTTATCTGATTCGGTCTGTCACCCTGAGGTACCATAGGCTACCAGCTAGAGTCTATAAAGCAGCACTTTCTTGTAGGACAGTATGGCCTAACAGCCAGAATTTGAGATGATCCCTTGGTCACAGGACAGCACAGCCTAATGGCCTGAGTCTATGGGGTTGGGGCAGCAGCCCCGGTAAGGATGCCTTGGTCCACCTGACTTTACTAGGCCCCAATCCAGAGCCTTGTTCGTGGGGCCAGTGATCCACCATCAGCTCAGTGAGGAATCCCACCACAACATCTCAGGTAGGAGATACCATTCGTGCATCCTTCCTACCAGGTCACTTTCTACTGTCTCTGGTGGCAGGGAAATCCATGAGTTTTCACGGTCCTCTGAGTCCACCGCATTAGTTGTTACCCACAGCTCTGGAGGCTCAATCCAGACTCCTGGTCTCCAACTCCCACTGTCAGGTTGTTGGGCTTGTCCACCTCTGGAGCTCCTGCAGCAAGTCCTTGATTTCTAGCATCCAGCCCAGACTGTGCTGCGCTGCACCCTTTTATATACTATCCCAGGATAATGCCCAGTATGGTTAGGAGAGGGGGTAGGCCAGTTTTTCTTAAGCTTTTTAAGACCGAGGAACACCAAACAATTTTTTTTATGAAGAACACCAAGGATTTTTTTTTTGTTGAGCAAAAAAAAAAAAAGGTCAGGGGGAAAAAGGGTTGGGGGAAAGTTATTGAGATAAACAAGGGTCAGGGGACGCAATTGATCAAAAAAGAAGAAAAGTCGCCTGCCCCTTTAACGGTGGCCATTTTGAATTGTTGTTCTCCATGACACACCTCCGACTGCATCGCGGCACACCAGTGTGCCACCAAACACAGTTTAAGAAACACTAGGGTAGGCCTTCCACCTCCACAGGATATTAATCCCTTCCAGCGCAGTGTGGGGTATGCACACCTCATCACATTTGTGTATCTGTCATAGTACATATGAGGGCTGTAGGTACCTGGGTAAAAGAATGCACGTGGGAGGGTAGATTCATGAGTTAGGTATAAGTGATGGTGGGTTGGTGGGATTGTGTCTGTGTGAGAAAAGTGAGTGAGTGTGGATGCACATGAGCAGGTATGTATTTGGCTATGGGTTCACTGCAGAAATAAAAGACTAACTGAAGAAGAGTTAGCTCACGTGAGAGTGGTGTCACTGCAAAATAACTCTGCACAAAATGATTATGTTTCCAGCTGGTGAGGTGGGCCTGGACTTACCAGTTAATCTGGTCTACTACATGTACTCCCTCCCTTACTGCTTGTGAATCAGAGGCAGTTGCGCAGACTGGCAGGGGGCTTTCTGGGAACATATTTGCTGCCAGCCCTGCCTGGGACTATCGAATAGTCTGAAAACATCCACTCCATGTGCAGCGGCAGTCAAAAAAGAAAATAGAATGTTAGGAATTATTCAAAAAGGGATAGAGGATGAGACAAACTATCTTATTGTCTCTATATAAAATCATCGTTTACCCACATCTTGAATACTGAGTACAGATGTGGTCGCCTCATCTCAAAAGATATATTAGAATTGGAAAAGATTCAGACAATGCGGGTCCCATATGAAGAGAGATTAAAAAGACTTGGACTTTTCATCTTAGAAAAGAGGCGACTAAGGGGAGGAGGCTGTGCTACAGGTTTATAAAATCATGACAGGTGTGGAAAAAGCAAATAAGGAAAAGTTATTTACTTATTCCCACAGTATAAGAACTAGGGGTCGGTCACCAAATGAAATGAATAGGCAGCAGGTTTAAAACAAACAAAAGGAAGTTTTTCTTCACTAAGTGAAGGTACCTCTGTATTCACGGACAAGGTCGGCTCCTGGACTTCTGCCCCATGTGACGCAAGATGGGTTGAAGATGGACAGCCCATGGTGGGTAAAGAACAGGTTAGGAACTATTTAGAAAAGCTAAACGTACATAAATCCATGGGTCCGGACTTAGTGCATCCGAGGGTAATGAGGGAGTTGGCAAATGTCATTGTGGAGCCTTTGGCTATTATCTTTGAAAAGTCGTGGAGATCGGGAGAAATCCCGGATGATTGGAAAAAGGCAAATGAAGTGCCCATCTTCAAAAAAGGGAAGAAGGACGATCCAGGGAACTATAGGCCAGTCAGTCTTACCTCGGTTCCTGGAAAAATCATGGAAAGGATCCTTAAGGAATCCATATTGAGGCACTTGGATAAGAGGAAAGTGATTAGGAATAGTCAGCATAGATTCACAAAGGGCAAGTCGTGCCTGACCAATCTGATTAGCTTCTGTGATGAGGTAACTGGCTCGGTGGACATGGGGAAGTCAGTGGATGTTATATACCTTGACTTTAGCAAGGCTTTTGATACGGTCTCCCACAATATTCTTGCCAGCAAGTTAAGGGATTGTGGATTGGATAAATGGACGGTAAAATGGATAGAAAGATGGCTAGAAGGCCGGGCCCAGCGGGTAGTGATCAATGGCTCGATGTCAGGATGGCGGTCGGTTTCTAGCGGAGTGCCCCAAGGTTCAGTTCTAGGACCGGTTTTGTTCAATATCTTTATTAATGATCTGGATGAGGGGATGGATTGCACCCTCAGCAAGTTTGCGGATGACACTAAGCTGGGGGGAGAGGTAGATACGCTTAAGGGCAGAGATAGGGTACAGAATGACTTAGACAAATTGGAGGATTGGGCCACAAGAAATCTGATGAGGTTCAACAAGGACAAGTGTAGAGTCCTGCACTTGGGACGGAAGAATCCCAAGCATAGTTACAAGCTGGGGACCAACCGGTTAAGTAGTAGTTCTGCAGAAAAGGACTTGGGGGTTACAGTGGATGAGAAGCTAGATATGAGTCAACAGTGTGCCCCTGTAGCCAAGAAGGCTAATGGCATATTAGGTTGCATTAAGAGGAGCATTGCCAGCAGATCCAGAGATGTCATCATTCCCCTTTATTCGGCTTTGGTGAGGCTGCATCTGGAGTATTGTGTCCAGTTTTGGGCCCCCCACTACAAAAAGGATGTGGACGCATTGGAGAGTGTCCAGCGGAGGGCAACCAAAATGATTAGGGGGCTGGAGCATATGACTTATGAGGAGAGGCTGAGGGACTTGGGTCTGTTTAGTCTGCAGAAGCGAAGAGTGAGGGGGGATTTGACAGCAGCCTTCAACTTCCTGAAGGGAGGTTACAAAGAGGATGGAGAGAGGCTGTTCGCAGTATTGACAGATGGCAGAACAAGGAGCAATGGTCTCAAGTTGTGGTGGGAGAGGTCCAGGTTGGATATTAGGAAAAACTATTTCACTAGGAGGGTGGTGAAGCACTGGAATGGGTTACCTAGGGAAGTAGTGGAGTCTCCATCCCTAGAGGTGTTTAAGTCTTGGCTTGACAAAGCCCTGGCCGGGTTGATTTAGTTGGAATTGGTCCTGCCTAGAGCAGGGGGCTGGACTTGATGACCTTCTGAAGTCTCTTCCAATTCTATGATTCTATGAAGTGCACAGTCAACCTGTGGAACTCCTTGCCTGAGGATGCGGTGAAGACTAGAACTTTAACAGGATTCAAATAAGAGCTAGATAGATTCATGGAGTTTAGGTTCATCAATGGCTATTAGCCAGGATGGTTAGGAATGGTGTCCTTAGCCTCCGTTTTCTGGAAATGGATGATAGGAGAGGGATCGCGTGAGGATTACCTGCTGTGTTCCTTCCCTCTGGGGCATCTGGTATTGGCAGTGTTGGCAGACAGGATACTGGGCTAGATGGACCATTGGTCTGACCCATTCTTATGCTTTTCCTGAAAAAGAATAGGTATGAGCTCCTATTTAAATACAGTAAAACCTGGCATGCCCGGGGATTAGAGCTGCCAGTAACCTAAAAATATCAAAGCGGTAGCCGTGTTAGTCTATATCTGCAAAAGCGACAAGGAGTCCTGTGGCACCTTATAGACTAATAGATGTATTGGAGCATAAACTTTTGTGGGCAAAGACCAGCTTCGTCAGATGCATGACCCGGCGTCAGACCCACTTCACATGCATCTAATGAAATGGGTCTTTGCCCACAAAAGCTTATGCTCCAATATATCTGTTAGTCTATAAGGTGCCACAGGACTCCTCGTCACTAAAAATTCTGGTAGGAGCCATGCACGGCTTACGGGAGGGGAGGGCGGTGCACAGGAGCCATGCAAGGGCTGGGATGTGGCCTTCTAGGGGGGCCACGAGCTGTGTGTGTGGGGGGGTGGAAGCTGGGGAGCGAGAGGCAGAGATGGTGGGGGTGGCCTGCCTGTGGGGTGGGGACGGGACTGGCTTGCCGGGAGTGTGAGGAGCCGCTGCGAGAACCAAGATGTTTGCAGCGTGCTTCCAGCTGCCATTTGCCCTTCCCCCAGGTATGAGCTGCATGCTCATGTGAGAAGCGGCCTGGAACTTAAAGGGCCAGTTTATTTTTGTTTTGTTTTTTGTTCTGCTTTTCCCAGCCTCAGAAATTTGCCAGTTTGTACAGTTTTTCGGATGCCTAAGTTCCAGATAGCTCAAGTTTTACTACAATGTGTTGATTCACAGCCTAGATCAGGGATGTGGTATCTTTTTTGGGTTGGGGGCCATTGAACCATAGAATAATCAGCCGGAGGCTGCACACGAGAGAGAAGTGGAAAAAAAACCACCTCACTGTGGCCCCCAAATGAGAAGGAGAAAGACACTCCCCACATTCTCTGGCACATCAGATCCTAG
The DNA here is from genome assembly GCF_049634645.1 of Pelodiscus sinensis. Lineage (NCBI taxonomy): Eukaryota > Metazoa > Chordata > Testudines > Trionychidae > Pelodiscus > Pelodiscus sinensis. The sequence continues at coordinate 33,023,979 of NC_134724.1, read as the reverse complement.
GGGGGCCTAGCCTAGTAGATTTTGTGCACTCCAGGCCCCCAGGGCAACAGCTACTGGATTGGAGCACCAGTGCAGGCTCCCCAATGCTGGGGGGTGGAGGGGTCTTGAGCCTTGTAGACTGGATCCAAGCAAACCCCTGGGCCTGAGGTTCCCCACCCCTGGCCTAGACAGACAAGAAAGATATTTGGTGCCAATTTTGTAGTATCTAAATAAACTCATGTTTCTTATTAGGGTGTAGACAGCAGGGTTGGAAGTACTCTGGTTGATAAACAACTCTGATCCATGCATCTGACGAAGTGGGTCTTTGCCCACGAAAGCTTATGCTCCAACACTTCAGTTAGTCTATAAGGTGCCACAGGACTCCTCGCCAACTCTGATCCAAATTTGTTCATTTAAGGCTGGGGTATCCAACACGCCAGCCATATGGTTCAGAACAGGTTGGACGCCATGGATTTAAAGGGTGAATTGTTCTAATTCCTATAGCCTGATTTTACTGTCTGCAAATGCTGTGCATTTCCATTTTCTTTGCTTTAACACTGAACAGTCTGTTTTCCAGTCAGTTAGTTCCTCTTTGGATCTGATGGTGTTTCAGCCATTGAGTAGAACAATACATCTCTCACTGTCTCAGATAAGAGTTTTATGTGGTCAGGTTAGTTAGATTGCCCTGTAAATTTCTAGATTGTTGTCTGGCTATCTTGACATTCTTCATGGTGGCTAGCTCACCAGTTTATCTGCTTGCTTCATTGTTTCTTTTCTCACCTCTTGTTCATGCTATCGTCAAGGGTCCCAAAAGCAGATCCCACTTCACTTCCTTAAATGCCTCACTTGAGGGAAGTCAAGCCTTAGTGTGGAGGGGTCAACTGTCAGTTACATAGAACTTTTGGGTTCTTTGGAGGACCTGAAAGAAGCTAGTGAAGTATTATTTTTCACTGCCTCGCTCTTTTTTCCTTTTTGGATTTCTCCCCTTCAGACTTGTATATTCCTGCATGCTAAACTCATGGTATTCCCTTTTGGAATGTTCTTGGAATGAGCAGTCAATCAGCCAGGAAACTGTTCACCTCTCTTCACATCCAAAAAGTCTTCAGTCATTTCAGGTTTGTATTTTTTAGATGAACAGACAGTAAAATATGCGCAAGATGATGCCCTACCAAGTTTCAAGGCTACAGTAAGCTTACCAGGAAATTACTCCCTATCAACTTTCCAGAAATAAGCTTTGTTGCACTGTTTTAGAGTATATACAGCTTCTTTCTAATTATGGGGCTTTTTCTCAATCTCCAACAAATTTTTCAGAGTTTTCATTTTGCTTGGGTTGAAACTGCCAGACATTGTTTAATTTTAATTCAAGCATATTACTTCCTTTCCATGTCACATTTTGAGAGTCCTGTACAAAGAAAATAGATTAGAGTAGATAGGAAGCGTTGGGCAGTTCACTGCAATTTTTTCTGGCTATGCATTGCAGCCATAGTTAGCAGCAGGAAGTTAGAAGCTTTCCAGCATTGTTAGGTGCAGTATTGAGTTCTGTTCCTGTTATGTATGTTGGTTTAAATCAAGTATTATAGTTGCAATAAATTGGTCTTTCCCTTGGATAGAGCATTCACAATGCAGATGGAATTTTGCTGACAGAACATGTTTAATTTTTGGTCATTATTCAGAGGTAAATAATTCAGCCAAATGTGTATAGATTTTCTCAAGGACTGTAGAAGGCACCTTTCTAATTCTAAGATTATACTTCCTGATCCAAAGTGTGGACTCATTGGGGCTTCTCAACTAAATGGTTATCAGAATTTAACACTGACAAAATAACAGTCATCTTAACCTGTTCTGAATTTTTACTGAAACTTCCCAAGACATTCAGCCTGCAATATGGACCCTTCATAGAAAATTTCAGCCTGAACAGTTGGTTTGGCAAGTTATAAACAATTGAAAATGGGGTCTTTTAAAAATTGAAGTGTTAAGCAACCTTACCTATTAGGGTTACTGCCAGCGCTACATATCATAAATAAGCACACAAAAAAAAAAATCTTAAAAAAAATTCTAGCTCATGAAATTTAAATAATTTCAGATCACCTCGTTGGCTTAAAAAAAGGGGGTCTTTTCTAAAGTTCCATGGTTAAGCCCCTACAGTGCTTAACCTTACAATTAACCATGTCATTGTGCCCATCTCTAGCAGCTTTCTTTTCATTTGGTAAAGTAGTCTATAAAGATTGACACATCTGAGGTTTTAAAAACCGCAATTTCTCTAAAATATGAGCAATTTAAATTTCTGCGCTATCATACATGTTATATTCAAGCATAGCACTGCTTAAAGGATGAAGGGAGATAGAGGAATAATTTTGGATTTGGAAAGTTTTGTTAGTCTGTGTACAGACTGTCCATGTATTTAGTTGTGGGATATTTTTCCTTATTTGGTGATATTTAGTCCAAATGATGTTTTAGTGACAGTCATCTGACCTGATAGATGTGGAATTCATTAAGTACTCCTCTAAAAGAGCTGCAACACTCTGCTTTCCACTGTACTACCAGTAAGTGTCTAAATATCAGTAGGCTGATAATAACATCTCTGTACATGGTAGCTAGCCTCATGCTGTTCTCAGTGCAGGTTGTCACTGACTTGAAAGTAACAGTTATTTACACGGAGTTCAATAATAAAATAATTTTATTAAGTAGAAAAGTTAGGATTTCCGTGATTGCAAGTACTGACAGACCGATCAAAGTTAGTTACTAAATTAAAATAAAACAAAACACACCAGATAAGCCTGCCATTTTCAGAAGAACTGTGTCTAGACCGCAGTTTTAATTTCAAAATGGTGCTTTTTCGAAGGAGCACCATGATGCGATTATGCAAATGAAGCATGGATTTAAATATCCCATGCTTCATTTGCACTTTCGAAGTGTCTCATTTACATCCCTCTGTTGAAAGAGGAATGTAGTCTAGACACAGCCCTAGTGTCCACTTGCTATTTGTTTTCCTCCTACTCCCAGTAGCACTTTCCTCCATCCTCTCAGCTACTCACACCCACTACCAACTGGGGGTACTGATGTACCTCCAGGTTCAGGTGGAGGGGCTGACGTTACACCTCCTTAAAGTCTATACCCCAACATCCAGCAAGAGGCTCTGCTTCTTCCAGCAGGTATCTGCCTTCTTCAACTACCTGGATCCTCGCAAGTGACTGGTCCTGGGCGGGGATTTCAACTGCACCCTTGAGAATTGGGACCGCATGGGGACCGAGCAGTGCCAGGCTGCTCTGGACTTCCTCGGGGAGATAATAGATCAACACTCCCTGGTAGACGTCTGGTACAATCACCAGCTGGATGAGGACACCACGTTCGCATTTCTCCGGGTACAGGATCAATAGTTGTTTTGCTTCCAGTTGGACCACATTTACCTTTCTCGTCGCTGACTTTCCTTGGCCCACTCCTCCAGCATTCAGCCAGCCTTGTTCTTGGACCACCACTTGGTGGCTGTGACGACCTCTCTTTTTTCAGAAACACCAGGGCCAGCCTACTGTCATTTCAGCAGTAGTTTGCTGGAGGACATGGGCTTCATAGTGTCCTTCAGGGAAAGCTGGATGGCCTGGTGAGGGCAGTGGTGCTCCTTTCCCTTGGCACAGCAGTGGTGGGATGTGGGGAAGGTGCGCACGTAGCTCTTCTGCCGTGACTACGCCAATGGGCTAGGCAGCAGTGGGATACGGTGATAGAACAGTTGGAACAGGAGGTTTTGGAGCTGTGTCCGGCCATCAGCCCCGGAGATCCACCACTCTATAGAATGTACCGGGAGAAGCAGGAGGAGCTTCGGGCCCTCAACAATCATCGGGTCCGGGGTGCCTTTGTTCATTCTTGCATCCATCTCCTCTGGAAGCCTTGTTGTCATAAGGAGTAAACCAATACCGAAAAAATCAACACTGAATGCTAATTAACCATAGAATCATTTTCTAAATAATCCAGTAATAGCAACTGGACATTTTAAAATGTACATTAAATTTAAGGATTTTTTTATTTTGCTTTAATGAAAAGGCTCATTTCTTTTAATATACTCTTCTCATGGAAGTCAAAATTTAGAGAAGACAGAAAATTAAGAGCCAGGGTGAATCTCTGACATGTCAGTTTGGTGCTATCAATTGTCTGAAAAGCCTTGTTCATAGGTATAGTATAGACACATCATAGGTAAAGATTTAATTTAGTGAAGTAATGTCTGTTCTGGAAATAAGAGAAATTTAAGGTTCTGCCACCATTTGTCGTCTCTCCCAACTCCTGATCCCCTAGCCCCCTTAAGTTGTTTTAAAAGCTTGAAAGATGTAATTGAAATTTTTTAAAGTTAATGATCCAGTCAGGAAAACAGTAATATTTTCACCTGTTTGGACAGATAGACGAGTGGTCTGGGGACATAAATATTAATAGTTCAGGAATTTATTATATCAGTAGAGTAGGTTTCAAATAAAAAAAATCTCTGTTCCAATAAAGGGACACTATGATAGTAAAAATCATAATTATGAAATAGAATTTCATTATTTTTTACAATTTTTTTAAGGTGAAGTGGCAAGTTAAAGACATGGAAAGGAAAAACTGAAGGTGGGTGTAAATGGGTTATAGATTGTTGTAATAAGCAGTCTTTAACCCATTTATCTCTTCTTCTAGCTTCTCCCCCTTATTCCCTATGACTGGAAAGGTATTAATGGGCCTCTTCATTGAATGGCCCTTGACATATGTGTTAACTATTCATGCTAAACAATCTGTTCCACCTTGTATCAAGCTATAACACTCTGACTACATTTCCCAGAACTAAAAAGGAGCTCTGTGTAGCTTAAAAATCTCTCAACAATAGAATTGGGTTCAATAAAAATTATCACATCCACCTTGTGTCACTAGTTTCCTGGGACCAACACAATTACTAAACTACGTAAAACTTCTTCGTTAATTTTCAAAGTTGAATTACTTTCCATTGTTTTATTTGTCTTTATTGTTGGATGTTTTTCTCCACCTGAACAATGAAAATAGTCAACTGCATTCTAGTTTCATGTTCTGATGTCTTTCGCAGCGCTGCAATGTTGAAATTGAAAGCAATCCAAATGAATGTTTACTTGCTGGAAAAATTTGTGTGCCGTGTTTTAAAATATCTAGAAATATTGCTGTTGGTCTTAAGCTTTTGCAGATAAAATGTAATAAAACAGCAAAGTTGACCTGATAAGTGTCTCTCTTAAGACTCTGACCTCACAGCACTTCCTGCTCTTTGTGAGTAGGACATTAATGCATAGATTTACATTTTTCTTTTTGTATTTTTAAATAGCAAGCAAAACTATCAGAAGGAATTTTCATTCCTGTTGAAGTAAGATTTCTTCATCTCAACATTGTTGTACAGAGTACAGTATGACATACAACTGGAATTTTCCAGCTCTGTCCAGCAATCCCATTAACTGTATATCTATCTATAAGCCACAGAAAGCTTTTTGCGGTACTTCCTGGTTTTGATATAATGCTTTGTGTTTAAAGCCGAGTCAGTTTTCTATATTAAATAATTCTGTGGCAAACAACTAATAAAAAGTATAATTTCCAGTTTAAGTGAATTGCAACTGAGCATCTGACATGATGGGAAATGGTTGTGTGTTGGATTTGAAAAAGGAAGCTGTAATTAATTTGTCTTATCTACCTCAGTCATCCTAATGATTTTGCATTTGTATTAAAATACAATATGTCATTTCCTAGTTCAATAGGGAGATAGAGATTTCAGAGTTTTTTCTCTAGTGTGCCTTAAGGACTTCTTCATCCTACCCACAGCTGTAGTATTTCCATTCATTAGACTTAGTGTTTTGGGGGAGGTGGTGCTAGAATGAATAAACACTGCTGTCTGTTCTAGAGATAGATAACAGATAAAGGAAAATCATTATCTGTGCTGTTACAGTAGTGGCATTATTTGTTACAAAGTTAAGTAAAACCATTGGGAAGATTTTTTTCCTGGTATATTCATCTTCAAGTTTCTTTTTGTTCATTTTATCCCATTAATTCTATTTTAAATCCCTCATGTGGCATCCTAAATTCTTCTTTCTCCTTGTTTTACACACTTTTCAAATGTTTGTAGTCCGTTGCATCGATATATTTAGTTCATCTGAGTTTCCTATTAAGCAGGGAACAGGAGGAACTGAGTTATTTTTGTGACAGTGTTCTGAACTCATTCCAGTGTTTTATAATGAAGTGTCCAGAACTGAACCCAGCATTACAGATAACATCACAGCAAAGCCATATAATGTGTATTTACAAGGAGCCCAAAATTGCATTCGTTTTTTTGGTGTTAAATCTCCTAAAAAAAAAAAAACCCTCATTTCTAATTTGTTGTTCAATATCACCCCACGCCTGTCACTATATTACTGCTTTCCAAGATTCTCCTACATTTGTATTTTTACATTATTATTCCCCTAATATTTGCATTTTTTTAGATCTCAATCCCAATTTATTTTTCTTGTCTCTCTAGATTGCTTTATATTTTTTCTTCTCACACCATTTCCAAATTCATACCTATGGCAAGACTCCTAACTCTTTCTCAACTTCCACCCCGTCATCAAACTTAGCCTGGACTAGTCTACATAAGAGCTCCACTTCCTTGACAATTCAATACAATTAAATGATGGCCACATTATCACCACTCTGTACCGGAAACCTACTGACCATTATTCTTATCTCCATGCCTCTAGCTTCCATCCAGGACACATAACATGATCAGTTGCTTACAGCTAGGCCCTAAAATAAACCCGGATTTGCTCCAAATCCACAGAGACAAACATCTACAAAATCTTTATCAGGTATTCTTAAAACTTAAATACCTACCCCTGGGGAAGTAAAAAACCAGACTGACAGAGACAGATGAGTACCTAGGAATCAGCTTCTTCAAGATAGGCCCAATAAGAAAAATAACAGAACACCACTAGTCATCAGCTACAGCCCCCAACTCAAAGCTCTCCGGCGCATCATTGACAATCTCCAACCTGTCCTGGAAAGCAATCCCTCATTCTCACAAGTCCTGGGAGACAGATCAGTCCTCGCCTACAGAAGCAAATTCTTTCCAGCAGCCACACATTACACCTCAGACACACTCACCCAGGAACCTACTCCTGGAATAAGCCTCATTGCTAACTCTGTCTACACTTCTATACATGTAACACCATCACAGGACCTAACTACATAAGCCACAGCATCAGAGACTCATACAGCTTCATATCCTCTAATGCGATCTATGCCATCAAGTGCCAGAAGTGCCCCTCTGCCATGTATATTGGCCAAATTCTAGAAGCAAGGACTCTTAATCCAAGAACACCTTGCCAGGTAGTCCTTGAGAGCACTTTAGCTCACTTTAGATACTTTGCTAGCACCTAAGAAGAGGTGATCTCTCAGGTAGCCAAAGTTAAAGAATTCATCTGTCTCAAATCTAGAAGAACAAGATGGCCAGAAGAATTTCCTGTTGGATTCTAATTAATTTCAGAGAGTTTTCTGTTGTGTGATATCATAAGAACCTAAAGAAGAGCTGATCTGGACTTATAATAGAATGGAGACTAAGAAAGTCATTTAAGAAGAAATCCAGGACCAAGTCTAACAGTAAATTGTTTTTCTTCTTCGAGTGATTGCTCATGTGCATTCCAATATAGGTGTGTGCGCGCAGCGTGCACGCGCCGTTGGAAGGTTTTCCCTTAGCAGTACCCTTAGGGCCAGCAGGGAGCCCCCTGGAGTGGTGCCGGTATACCGGCCCTTATATACCCCTGCTGACCCCCTCACCCACTCAGTTTCTTCTTACCGCTGTGACAGTCCTTGGAATAACCCTCAGTTCCTGAACGTGATCATTGTCTTCATTGTTTTTCTTCAATCTTTAGTTAATCTTCAGCTAAGTGTCTGCAATTTAAGTTAAAGACTCTGTTGTTGTTTTCTGTTGATTGTTCCCTGCATGTACGGCCTGCAAGGCTTTAAGCCCTGCAAAAAGTGTAATAGGCCTATGCCATGCGGTGACCCGCACTCATCGTGCTTATAGGAGAAGCACACCTTACAGAGGTGTATAAAATATGTAAGGCCTTCAAGCCCCAGACAAAATGCAAGAGAGCGTTGTGCCTTAAGATCCTCCTCATGGAAGTGGTGCTCTGACCGGCACTGGACTCGGCACCAGCCTCCCGGAGAGCATTGGCCTTGGTGCGCGACGTTTCCATGCACCTTGCCTCTTCGGCACCACGGGGCCCGGCACCACTCTCGAAGAGGTGGCCTAACAGGGGCCGGTCCCTGCCTAGGCACGTGTCCTCCGTGTGCCCTCCAGTGGGCTACGTGGCGCTGATGAGCCTGGGCCTTCTAGGTTGGGTGGGCCTGCCTCCCGGCAAGCAGACATCAGCCCTCTGGAGGACTTCCCAGAGCCATCTACACCGGAGGCTTTGGAGGCAGCAAGGGTTCTAATCAAGTCCTCCCCCACCCCAACTCCAGCACCCTCTAGGCGGCATGGGGACGCTCGGCACCGATCACCTCCCGGAGCAACCAAAGGCATAGTACGTGAAGGCAGACATCGCCCAACCCCAGTGACACACCGCATGCAGCACCGGCCATCGAGGCACTGGCTCCCCCTGTACTGGCCAAAGATACGGCACCAGACTTGGCGTGGCAACATCGCCCAGCATCGTCACCGCCCCAGGGCCCATTGGCACCTACCTCCAGGCTGGACTCCCACGTGGCCATGCCTCCTCCACCGCCTCAGCACCGCGGCAAGCCGGAGTCCATGTCTCGGCACACTGCAAGTCCTTTGGCATCTCCGCTGGCACCACCCTGGTCTGCCTCGGCATGCTCATCTGACTCAGAGGCGGAATCTGTCTGGTCCTCGAGGGCCTCCAGGTCTCACTCACGGTGCTCCTCCCACTCTCAGCACCATTCTCAGCACCGTAGTCCTCCACTCCCGTATTAGCAGTGGGCTCAGCCAGTTCCAGTGCCCATGGCCCCCCTCAGCCTCCAGGGCAATGGCCCTTCTGGACTTCCTGGGCTTACCACCAGAGCCAGGGTCCGGACCCACCGAGACCGGCTTCTGTCTCCTTGGGGCCACGAGTTCCTCTGTCGGCAACATCTCGTGTCAGGTCCCCCAGCTAGGGATGTTCCCTACCTCTGGGCCAGTCATCCCCGGCTCCAGGGGGAAGCGCAGCTCCTGTGAGCCATCCTCCCCCCTCTTCATCTGTGGACACCTTGGATGATCCAGGTCACGAGGATGCCCCTGTGGGTGAGCGTTAGCCAACTCCACCCCGTCCATGCTCTCCAGGGGTTTTGACAGGACCTTCAAGGGCATCTTACCAGTCTCCTCTCTACCTTTCTGGGGCCATTTATTCCATTTCCTCCAGGCCTGGCGGTCTGTTACGTCAGACTGATGGGTGCTGGAGATAGTGGAAAGGGGTTATGTAATCCCTTTCCATTTGCCCCCTCTTTCCCAACCCCCTACCCTGTCCCTTTTCAGGGACCCCTCTCGCGAGCCTCTATTACAGGAGGAAGTAAATCATCTCACGCTAGGGGCAGAGGAATGCATTCTCCTACGAGCTTCAGAGCAGGGGATTCTATTCCCATTACTTTCTGGTTCCAAAGGCGAAGGGGGGCCTTTGTCCCATTCTGGACCTCAGAGCTCAAAACTCCTTCATCATCAAGACAAAATTCAAAATGGTGACTCTAACGTCCATTATCCGTTCCTTAGCCCCCAGAGTCTGGTACGCTGCCCTTGACTTAAAAGACGCTAACTTTCATATTTCAATTACCTCCCGCCATCGGAGGTTTCTATGGTTTACCATGGGCCCGGACCATTACCAATTCATGGCCCTCCCCTTTGGTATTTCTATGGCCCTTCATGTCTTCACCAAATGCATGGCAGTGGTGGCTGCCGAGCTCAGAAAAAGGGGTGTCCAAGTGTTCCCCTACCTAGAAAATTGGCTTCTGAGGGGCGAGTAAGTGGCTCAGGTGGGAGCCCACATCACCACAGTCCGCAGTCTCTTCAAAGACTTAGGCCTTCTGTTGAATCTGGACAAATCGACCCTGTCCTCCATACCCATCTACCCTTGGGACTCCTCTCTCCCCACCACAGAGCAAGGAAGCCCCGGTGTGTGCCTCTTCTGGCGCCTTCCTCAATTTTCCAGGTATCGCCCTCTCCACCGGCAGACGACCTAAAACAATTCTAGGAATTATTTAAATGAGTGGCTCAATCACAGGACATTATACTCCAAGAGGTACAAGACAAACAATACAAATTACTCACAATACTGCAACCAATGGCATCCTCAAAGATAGCCTTAATGAAGCTATTTTGCAACTGTCAGATGTGCTTTGGCAAACTCCAGCCTCTCCCCCCAACCAATCACAGGGCGGACATAAAATATTTCGTCTCAGCAAAAGGTATAAACTTCCTCTTCTCACATCCCCAACCAAATTTACTAGTCGTAGACTCGGTTAATCAAACACCCACAATTTAAGTCTACACCTCTAGACAAGGATCGCAAATGGCTAAATATCTTTGGCCACAAAGTATACTCTTCTGCCACTCTCCAGTTTAGGATAGCGAATTACATAATCCTCCTGGCTAACTACAATCGTGCCAACTACGATCTGGTACAGGATCTTCCTGAGAATAAGATACTACACCTCCAGTCCATTATCAAGGAGGGCCTATCCATAGCAAAATCTCCCCTCCAGGCTTCAATGAATGTGGGGGACACAGTAGCTAAGGCCACAGTCAAGAGATTGTAGAACTGGCAGTGGAAGTATGAGACACCTTGCCAGGTTGTGTCGGTTTGGGATGTAGACAGTAGTAATGTATAGAGCCTCATCCTCATCGCTACAATCATCAGGAATCCCAAAAGAATTACAGTCTAAGGTGGAGAACCTCCCCTTTGATAGAAACCAACTGTTTGCTGCAAAGACAGATGAAGTGCTACACTCAATAAAGGACACTCATACCACACTCCGCACTTTGGGGATGTACACTGCACCTAACAAGAGACTCAAATACATTCCTTACCAAAGGCCAAGGGACTATAACTACTATAGACAACAGCAGGGGCCATACAACAACAGGCCCAAGCAGTACTTCAACAGGAGGAGGACTCAGCATAAATGACATAATCAGCATAATATAATGCTCAATTGACTTCACACAGCAGATTTGAAGTCTTGGTGGGAGGTCTGAGTAACCACCTCGTAGATCCAGTGCATCCAAATGTCACCTTCCATTACTGCCTGAGACCCTTCTACCAAGAATGGGCCCACATTACTACAGACAACTGGGTCCTGGAGATTATGAAATCAGACTACACAATCCCCTTTGCAGCTATACCCCCCCACCCTACCTTGTCCCTCTTCAGGGACCCATCTCATGAGCCCCTGTTACAAGCAGAAGTACAAAAGCTACTCACCCTAGAGGCAATAGAACCAGTTCTCACAGAACATCAGGGAAGAGGTTTCAATTCCAATTATTTCCTAACAGCCAAGAAAAGGGGGCTAGAGGCCAATCTTGGATATCAGGAAACTCAAGTTCATCCTCAACACAAAAATCAGAATGGTGACCTTTGCAACTATCATACCCACACTGGACAAAGGGGACTGGTTCTCAGCCCTTGACCTTCAGGATGTATATTGTCGTATAAACATCCATTCTGCTCACAGGAGATTTCTCAGATTTGTGGTAGGTCAAGATAACTATCAATACCGAGTCCTTCACTTTGGTCTTTCCATGGCCCCTCGAGTGTCCTCAAAGATTGTAGCCGTGGTCATGACCTTTCTCATCATTATCTTTCCCTGCCTCGATGACTGTTTCATCAAGAGATCCACACGTTAACAAACATATCACCTGAATATCAAAACTCTGAAACTCACAGCATGGCTCCTCCATGGTTCCAAAATGAAGAACTTACCTGTTCACAGTCGAACACTTCCTATTGAACAGTTAATGTGAGATGCTCCTACCAAAACACATGGAAATGTTTTCAACAATGGTGCACCACATGGTGTTTACACCCCAATACCACCCCCCATACCTACTGTAATAAAGTACCTGATGGACCTCAGTGATGCAGGTCTCTCCATCAGCTCTATCTCTGTCCATCTGGCAGCAGTCACGACTTTCCATGAACCCGTGGATGATTTCTCTCTTTCCACATCCAATGATAAAGTGATTCCTCACAGGCTTGCAGAAAACGCACACCCCCGGTGCCACTTTGGGGCTTAAACATTATTTTTGACACACTCACCAGGCCACTCTTTGAACTACCAGCCACTACATCACCACAATATTTGTTTATGAAGGTAGCTTTCATAATGGCAATAACATTGGCAAGACACGTAGGTACAATTGCAGCCCTCATGACCAATCCGCCTTTCACTACATTTACTAAAGATAGTCATACTCAGTCCTCACCCCAAGTTTCTCCCCAAAGTCATATCCGACTTCCACCTAAACGAACCAGTATACTTACCTTCATGCTTTCCTAAACCTCCTACTTCATCCAAAGAGTCCATCTTGCACACGTTGGATGCAAGACAAGTTATTGTGTTCTACTTAAATAGAACCAAAGAGATCAGAAAGTCGGACAGGCCATATAGGGGAACAGCTGTGTCAGCACAACATATATCCAAATGGATTGCTAGCTGCATATACACAGTTTACGAACTTACGAACTACAGAAAGGACCCATACCCACCACCTCTGTGGCAGATGTGGTCCTTCCTTCCTCTACATAAATGATTCCAGTGCCCACCACCATCCGGCAGGTACTGCTACTGAGTCACCTGAGTGGAGCACCCACAGGGATACCACTTGATGGCAAAGAAGTTACTCACTTGGCAGTAACAATGATTCTTCAAGATGTGTGTTCCTGTGGGTGCTCCATTACCATCCCTTTCTCCCCTCTGCTTAGAGTCCTTTAATGGATTTCAGATAGAAAAGGAACAGTGGGAGACTCGTGTTGTGTGTGCACCCAACAAATGGCAGCAGCACAAGACATGGAGTGTGCAGGCACAGCACTGCCGAGCAAAAAATCTCCGATCAGCGGCGTAAGGATGCACCGAGACCTGAGTGGAGTACCCACAGGCACACACATCTCGAAGAACCATCATTACTGCACAGGGTGAGTAACTTCTTTTAAAAAAAAAATGGGAAGTGACTGCCTAGGAAGGAGTGCTGCAGAAAGGAATCTAGGATCATAGTGGGACCACAAGCTAAATATGAGTCAACAATGTGACACTGTTCGGGGAAAAAAAAGTAAACCTCATTCTGGGATGCATTAATAGGAGTGTTGTAAGCAAGACAGAAGAAGTAATTATTGCACTCTGCTCTGCATTTACTAGGCCTCAGCTGGAGTTTTGTGTCCTGTCCTGGGCACCACATTTCAGGAAAGTTGTGAAGAAATTGGAGAAGGTCCAGAGAAGAGCAACAAAAATGATTAACCTGTGAGGGAAGACTGAAAAAAAATGTGTTCGTTTGGTTTGGAAAAAAGAAGACTGAGAGGGGACATAATAGCTTTCAAGTACCTAAAAGGGTGTTACAAGGAGGAGGGAGGAAAAAATATTCTCCTTAACATCTGATGGTAGGACAGGAAGCAATGGGCTTAAATTGCTGCAAAGGAGGTTTAGGTTGGACATTAGGAAAAACTTCCTAATTATCATGAAGGTGAAGTACTGGAATAAATTGCCTTGGTAGGTTGTGGAATCTCCATCTTTGAAGATTTTTAAGAGCAGGTTAGACAGGCCTGAAGCAACTGCAGTCGATCTTCCAGGGTTCAAATTAGCGGGTCTAGTGAAGACACGCTACTTTGAACTGAGAGGGTTCTTCCATCGATGCCGATAGTCCTGCTTCTACGAAGAGTCAGGGAGGCTGAAGGGAGAGTGTGCGCTTTTCGAATTCCTGCATTGTGGGTGGTGCCCAAATTTAAGTTAAGATACTTTGACTTAAGCTATGCAATTAACGTAGCTGAAGTTACCGTATGTTAATTTGAATTTATCCCCTAGTATAGACCAGGGGCCAGAGCTAATCTAGATGGTGCTTGGTCCTGCCATGAGTGCAAGACTGGATTTGTTTACTTCTCGAGTTCCCTTCCAATTCTAGTATTCCATGATTCTAGGAGTATATAGGCATACATTGGGGCAGAACTACAGTTGTACAGGCAACTTTGATACATTAAATAATGCAAATGTTGATAAAGCCTTAGTAATACAGAATATTTGATCTCTAAGTGAATTGTAGTTTACTTTAATGTAGTTCCCTTGAAAAGTATTCTACAGCAACAATCTCTGCTAAATTCCATTGTATTGTATGAATTATTTTAAGTTCAGTAGAAGCTCAGTTACAATTACGCATCAACTTTAATAGGAAAATGACACTATCCATTTTCTAATTGACCATGTTTTACGTTTTTCCCCCTCCCACCACTTTCAACAGTTGTGTTTCATGTAATTGCTTTATTAATGTAGTATCCTTATTAGTAATTCTGTAATGAGGTGCCACTTTATTTAGTATATTTTGACAGTATAGCTGATGTGCTACTGTTGACAGTAACTAGAGAGTGAGGAATGTTTTGCAGATATGGCTTGTGATTAATTTGTCTGCATGCATCACATGACAGTTTTTATATTCAATTGCTACTCACTGCAGCCTCTGATTAATTTTTCCCATGATTGGGGACAGAAAGGGAATGCATGCATGTTGGTCTTTCAACTTTTTTTTAATATATTCTCTCTATATAGCTGTCTACTAGCCCCCTAGTACCAACCTTAAAATGGGAGAGGATTTAATCTGTAATAAGTAATTCTCATTTTAGCATCAATCTGTGGTATTTGAGTACATTAGGGTTTTAATTTTCACTGTAAAAAATGGCCAATGCTATAAGTACTTTTTTGTTTTGAATAATGTATTGAGTAGTATAGTTATGATTGCAACAGTTCCCTTAGCACTAACGGATACAGTCAAGATTTTTCCTTTGTGATACTGTCCTTGATTTGGAGAACAAAAGATCGTCTATAGCACCTTGGGAGTGCTGCAGTGGTCAAAGAGTTAACCTGTAATGCCAGGTGAACTGGCTACCTTCAGATTATTCTTGAGTAATGAGCAGGGCTTGCCGAACCACGGCAAGCCCCACTCGCCAGCTGCGCTGTCCGTCGATCTGCGCATGCGCAGATCGCCCGAACCCGGCTCTTCCAGGTTACAATCTACTCCCCACGGGCAAGTAGATTGTATTATTTGTCGAGCCCTGGTAATGAGAATTCCCGGATTCTGTAGTGCTGGTATAGTACTCCATGCCACCCACTTCTGCTCCACAGTATGTAGAGGACATTCCTGGGAGAAAGGGGACATGGGTAGCGAGTCTTTACCCTAGTAATCTCCAGCTCTCAGAATGGATGGGCAGTTAGCTGTAATTTTGAGCAAATCTATGTGTTACACTTAAGTTATACCAGGGACCAGAATGTTCCTTGCGAGTACAAGGATTGTGAGAATGTAAAGGTGACTTATGATATCTTTATCCGCACAATGTTCAGTCCTTAACTGAATGCAGGTAAGCCAGGCACCTGCATCTTCCACCAGTCCATCTTCCTCAAAATTAAGCATGTGTAGTTATGCTGTTTAAACCAGCAAACTTTATTCCTCTTTAGTAATGATCCCCCCTCATTTCCTCTTTCCCAGCCTATTTAACATACACACTTCACTCCATATCTCAATTCCTTTTCCCATTTGTAAGGATATGCCATCTGATCCATGGGATGGGTTCATAGGTCTTGGAGTTCCAGTCCTTTTCTCAAGAAATGGATCCCAATGCTCTTTCCATTGTATACTTCATCTTCTATGTCCTTTAGTGCTTCCCTCTTCATCCCATGCTTTCCTTAGTGGTGGTGATACTTCTCCCAACTAAGAAATGTATATTCTCCAGCCTATCGCTGACAGTGCCACGTTCATTTCCCCCCCAAATTCTTCCATGCATGTTTTGTCTACTCTGCACATGCCTGCCTTTATCCTCAGTATATTATTTTCTATGACTTGTATAATCTTTTCTTCCACCTCCCTAAGAACCAATGTTTCCAAACCATAGAGCAGACAAACACACAAAGCATACTTTTCCAATCCATTTATTACTTAATAGCTGGTCCAACAGCACTCCTGCCACCCTTTTGACTGTTGGGCATGCACATCAGGCTTTTTTCAATTTTCCAGACCTCTTTTTGATGGCAGTCGGTCTAACTTTTTAAATATACAAATTCTTGGTTTTAATTCAGCTTTTCTCCAGGAATTTGAATCAGCAGAAACTCTTCCAGTTTCCCTACTTTCGTAATTTCAGTTTACTCTGTATCCTTGGTCCTCCATCACATATTGTGACTCTGATACCATATCTACCAAATTCTCGTGCTATCGGCCAAAAGAGCCGGGTTGTCAACATGTATTAGTTTTCGGTCTCCACGAGCTTTCTTCTTCTCCTAGTTAATTTCATAACTAGGATAAGAAGTTGAGTCACCACATGGCAATGTCTCAATCTTATCAGTACCTCAAAACATCCTGAAATTCCATGTATTGTTACTACCCCTCCCATTCATTTAAATACTCAAAAAAAACCCTCAAGCCAAGTTATATGCCTTCTCAAGATCTACTTAGCAATTGCCCTCTCCAGTATCATTCTTTCAAACTTCTGTCTCACTGCAGATATTGAGTCTACAATATGCCTTCACTTCCCAGAGTCATGCTGTTCTATGCTTTTTGTCATTTTGCACCTCAGCCCTACCTCCAAAACTCTTTTTAAAGGCTTACTCTTCCATAAAGGCACAATCAACCCCATTCTCAAGTCACCTAGTATCCTATCTTGATCCCAGGAAATACATGGTAATCTATCAAACGACCTTACTCCAGTAGTTCCAACTTCCTTGATCATATCATCATTTGTTTTCAGCAGGTGCTTTAACCTTTTTCCATCTTATTCAATGCTTCTTCTACCTTTTATATAGAGATCAATAATTTTTGAGCCTCTATGGGGGCATTTTCCACAATTTGAATACGTATGGTATGCAGTCTTGTGGTGGGGCGGGAGGGAGGGCAGTGATGCCAGATGTCTCGGGCCAGCCTCCCACTGCTTGGGGAGGAGACCGGAGGGAAGAGCCATCTTCACTCCCTGATTCATTCATAAAGTACATCATAAGTCAAGTACCACTAAATAAGTAAATTGGAAGTTAAACTGATACCTATTATTAAAAGTGGTAAGACCCCCTACTCTTCTAAATATTTAAAACTATACCTATGCTTCCACCGTTTTCATATATTCTCCTCTAAAAATATAGTCAAGTTAATGATAGAATCATAGAATTAAAAGGAATATCAAGAAGTTATCACGTCCAGTCCCCTGCACTCATGGCAGGAACGAACACCATCTAGAACATCCCAGACAGGCATTTGTCTAACCTGTTCTTACAAATCTCCAATGATAGAGATTCCACAGTCTCCCTAGAGAATTTATTCCATTGCTTAACCATCCTGACAAGAAGCATTTCTTAATGTCCAAAATAAACCTCCCTTGCTGCAATTTAATCCCATTGCTTCCTGTTTTATCATCAAAGATTGAGAACAGTTTTTTCCCTCCTCCTTGTAACAGCCTTTTAGGTATTTGAAAGCTTTTATCATGTTCCCTCTTAATCTTCTCTTTTCCAGGCTAAACAAAGCCTATTATTTCAATCTTGTCTCATAGGTCATGTTTTTTAGATCTTTAATCTTTTCTGCTCCTCATCTCTGGACCACTTCCAGTTTGTCCACATCTTTCCTGAAATGTTGCAGAAGAGGATTCTGGCCTGGGGAAGGGGCACTGGGAGAGGGTACAGGATCTGGGAGGGATCTGTGACCTGGAAAAAGGGATGCAGACTGCA
Organism: Pelodiscus sinensis; assembly: GCF_049634645.1. Lineage (NCBI taxonomy): Eukaryota > Metazoa > Chordata > Testudines > Trionychidae > Pelodiscus > Pelodiscus sinensis. Next base: position 33,006,111 of record NC_134724.1, on the reverse strand, counting down.
GAGGGTGTGGGTAGTGACTTGGGGCAGGAGAATGGGGTGCAGAGTCTAGGAGGGTACTTGGGTGTAGTAGAAGATTCTGGCATGGGGGAGGGATGTAGAAAGGGGTACAGAGTCTGGGAGGAAGTTGTGATCTAGGGGAGGGAGTTGAGTTGTGGGACAGGCAGGGGTACCAGAAGCAGGCCCTGGCTGGGAGGCGCTTATCTAAGTATCTCCTGGCCAGCAGGCCTGCAGCACCACCAATGTAGGCTGGACTCCAGGCCTGTTGCAGCCTCAGGCTGCTTGAAACTGCAGGCTGTTCCCTCCATGTGGCTCTCAGCTCCAGGAGGGAGAAGAGGCTTACATTGCCCCCATCCTCCAGGCCAATCTCTCTCCTATTGTTTCCAGCCAATAGGAGCTGAGAGGTTGGCTGGGATCAGAAACGAGGATTGGGTTTGGGGCAGGGAGATCACACAAAGCCTCCCCCTGCCTGCAGAGCAGAGAGTCGCACAGACGGTCCTTTAAACCACAGCAGCTGCGTGCCTGAGGGTCCCGGCAGGGTGGTCTACAGGCTGGATCCGGTGGCTTGGCAGGCCGGATCTGACCACCGAGCTGTGTTTTGCCCAGCCCTGCCAAAGCCTATATCCCCAGCTTGATCCTACACCTCTCCCACACCTCAGTGTTCGTGCCAGCCTGGAGCCCCCTCCCACACTCTTATCTCCCTCTTCTAATTACACACCCAGCCAGAGCCTGCATCCCAACCCCCTAACACAGCCTGGTGAAAGTTAGTGATGGTGGGGAAGAGCGAGTGACTAAGGTGGTGGATAGAATGAGTGGGGGCAGGGCGTTGGAGAAAGGAGAGAACCAGGGTATACAGTTGGCAACCCCACATAGGAATCATCATGAGCCTGAAGCAGTGGTTCTCAAACTTTTTGGCTTGCGTCCCCTTCCTCCCCCCCATCAACGCACTTCTTTCCATGAACCACCCACCTACCACCTATGATGACAAAATGGGTGCAAAAGGAGGGTGGAGTCTGGGTGGGAGGTTGGGTGCAGAAGCAGGCTGAGGGTGATGGAGGTCTGGGAGGCAGGGAATCGCTAGGAGTGGGCTGTGGGAGGGTTGTCTAGGTGGGAGGGAGGGTGAATGAGTGGGGTTGAGGTCCGGAGTGAGGGTACTGGAAAGGGGTGAGGGTGCATGATCTCAGCAGAAGGGGGTAAAGGGTTTGGGAATGAAGGGAATTGGAGGCATTACCTGGCCATGATTACAGCTAACAGAAGCAGTGGTGAAAGCTTCCAGGTGAGTGATTTCCTGCACTGCCATTCCGCCAGCTCGGGGGAGGGAGGCTTCCTCCGTAAGCCTGATCCAGCCCATGAGGCTCCCCCCTCCCACCCCACAGCGGGTAGCACAACGCTGGTGCTCCAACGTCGCAGTGGGATGCTGCAGTGCTGTAGTGCCATCCCAGGTGCTCTGCTGTGGAGGGTGTGAGCCCTGAGCCCACAGCCCATCTGCAAGATGGTCAGTCAGAGGACTATGCTTTGAAAACCAGTGGCCTACAGCAGCAGTTCCCATCTGCCAGGCCACAAACCACTGGCTACTGTCCCATGGCAGCTCTGGGGGCCGGGGTTGGGAATACACCACCCTGCGTCTTCCCTCCTATCGCGGCTGTTGAGAGAGGTGCATTCTGCCCAGCCAGCACCAGGCACGGGTCTCTTCCTGGCCACAGAAGAGCAGAGCCCAGCACTGTAGCCTTAGAGAAGCCATGACCTGGGCAGCAGCGTTCAGCTGGTGACAGGGAGGCAATGCAGGACTAGATGAGGGAGGCAGGACAAGCACTGGGAATGCCAGGAATGGGGCTACTTCTGGAGAGCTCAGAGGTGGGGGGCTCTAACAGTTGGGGGGCTGGCACTGGACTGGGCGTGGGGCTAGTAGTGAGGAGGCTACTGGGGCAGGGCTTGCACTAGGGGCAGGGCTGGCACTAGGGACAGGGCTAATAATGGAGAGTGGGCTCCGGAGGGGGTTGGGTATGGGGAGGGTCTGGAAACAAGTTTGGGACTGGGGGATCTGGTGGGGGGGGCTTTAAGGGGCGGAGGGCTGGCACTGAGGCATTTGGGATGGGGGGCTGGCACTGGGGGGTTGGGTGCAGGGGGACTCTGGGGTTAGTGGTTGATGCTGGGGGCTAGTGGAGGGGTGGAGGGCTCTAAGGATTGGGGCTGGCACTGGAGGGTTTCGGGGGCTGGGGCTTTTTATACTGCACACTGGTAAATCTATTCACAAACTTTTGGTGGACCGTAACATTTATGTACATATTTGCATGTTAATTATTTGCCTAATGAATATGCAAATATTCAAATAAAATGTTTCTGGTATGCCAAAAGTTCCTGAATGGATTTGCTGGTCTGCGCTATAAATAAGGTTGGGAACCACTGGACTAGAGGTTGCAAAGAATGTCACGATGGCAAAAAGAGGAGGAGACCAATTAATAGCAGTGTGGTTGATAAGAGAGTAGGTTGATATGTGTGGTGTGAGCAAATGCCCCCAATAAGGTAAAGAAAGAAAGCTTTAGAAATGAGCTGGCAGAGTTGCTGGTTATAGTTTAAGAATAGGACTGTCAATTTAATCTCAGTTCTTCTTTGAGTTATTGCTCATATTGATTCCAGTTAGGTATGTGTGCTCTGTGTGCACAACCAGCAGAAGGTTTTTCCCCTAAGGATACTCTTTGGATCGACTGTGGAGCCCCCTGCAGTAGCACCCCGTTTGGTGGGGAATATAGACTCCTGCTGACCCCTCCGCCTTCTCAGTTCCTTCTTATTGCCTGTGATGGTCATTGCAGCTACTTTGTTCTTTTGCCTTAGGCAAGCTCTTCTCCTAGCTCACAGTTATTCTTGTACTGAACAATATACTTACTACAGTTTTTCTTGTGCAGTTAGTTCTTAGATAAAAACCCTGATTTGACAATGATAATGTTCTCCTGTGACTTTGGAAAAGTCACTTAATTATGTCACCTCAATAACTTCATCTGTAAAAATCACAAGGAATAATTAATGTTTGTATAATACTTTGACAATTAAAAGTGCTAAATAAGTGCTAAGTCAAGGGTGGGGAACCTAAGGCCCGAGGGCCATAGCTTGCCTGGGTCTGGCCCCGGAAGGTCAGGGCTCTTCCCCTCCCCCCCCCCCAGCATTGGGGAGCCCGCGCTATTACTCCAGCCTACTGCTGCCTCCCCATGGGGCTGGAGCACACACAATCTACTAGCCTAGGCTTTGTCATTCGGGGGCCCTCGACCCCAAAACCCCAAAAAGGTTCCCTACCCCTGTGCTAAGTCTATTGTATTAAAATGAATTTATTAGCTTCTCTAAAATTCTCTTGCCTCTTTTCATTTTATGCCTGCTGATTATTTCCTCTCCCTGCATATAAAGTACAATTCTACAAATGTTAATATCAAAACTCCCTTTGTTACTTAACTTTTTTCTCCTCACCAGGTAAAATAGTCACCTATCCTTGACCCCGCTTAACTCCAACTACCACCTCTTTCATCCAAAAGCTGATTGAAGCACAGTTTACAATCACTTTCTGGTGTTCCTCTCCACCAATTCCATCATAGAACCTCTTCAGTCTGACTTCTGCCCTGTGTGCTACATTGACACCACACTTGTCAATGTCCCTAATGAACTCCTTCTAAGGGGTAGCCGAGTTAGTCTGTAACAGGAAAAACTTAAAAAACAACAAATAGTCTAGTAGCACCTTCAAACTAACAAAACACGTAGATGGTACTCGGGTTGCCAGATACTTTCACACAAAATATCGAACAGGGTGGAAAAAAAATTCATTGAGCAAAAAAAAAAAATTAATTCCCACGCCAGATGGTATACGTGTCTGATATTTTCTGGTGGTTTTTTTTTGTTTTGTTTTGTTTTGTTTTGTTTTTAAACCAGACAGAGGCCTCAAATACCAGACTTTCCGGGCCAGTACCGGAGGGGCATGAAAGCTCATGATACCATCTACACGTTTTGTTAGTCTTTTAGGTGCTACTAGACTTTGTTGCTGTTTTTTAAGGAATTCCTTCTAGTTGAAGATAAAAATCAATACTCTGTCTTTCTCTTTCTTGACCTGTCAGCTGACTTGTTGCAAAGCTGAGGTTTGAACTTCAGGTTCCTCTCTGAGGGTGTAACAGGAAGACTGGCAGCACCACTGCACTTAGAAACCCCCCAAAAGCTCTTTACTAAAGTAAAGAGTGCCTAGTGTTCCAGCGTCACTACCTGAAGTACTATTCCTTGTTTCCGTACCAAGAATTGGAAATTACTGCATTCTGCTTTTAGAAAGAAGAGTTGGGGAGGGGTGAAGAAAGGAAAGGAGAAGAGAAAATGACCCTTTTATACCACTCAAGCCATCTTGCAAGTTTAACAATTGTCTAATAAAACAAAGGCCTGTGCATGATTAAACAACCTTCAGAAAAGAAACTAAAGCAGGTTAGAAAAACAAAGCAATAACTGCCCAAATGCTATTTTTATTCTTGGTGGGTCATTTGATATTAGGGTGTAGTATGGAGATTTGTGTATCCCTATCCAAAAATCTGTTCAGGCCTTCCACCTTGGAAAGAGAGGCCAATTCCAAATGAATAAGATGAAGTAGAGGTCTCCCTTCAAGTATTCATTGCAAAATATGAAAGATTGGGAGGGTTCTAGGGGAAAGGAAAATGTATTAGATCATATTTGAAACTTGTTTAAGCTACAGCAGACTTATCATTTCATCTTTGTTTTTCAGAAAACATTGCTATCTGATCTGTAGTTGCAAGAAAAAAGGAGTAATAATAAGAAGGAAATCTCTCTTGGATAAATTGGAAGCGCTTCAAATTTGCAAAGGGATTTAGTGCCAGCTGCTGTAGAAGGTTTTACAAAGCCACCTTTGGCACCAGGATGGATGAAATTCTTCAGACCTAAATGGTAACCTTAATTCTTCCATCATGGTTTTATTTCTCTGATGTAGCCCTCTAAGATAATTTGTACAGATTGTAAAGGATTTTCTTCTTATACCAGTTAGGTTTAAATATAGCAGTCTTACAACAGATACATTCTGTATAAATCTGTAATTTGACAACTTGAATGTATTATAATGAAGTTTGCGGTTTTAGCTTTTATATCTGATGTTTAAGTTTGTGGCATATATATATATATATATATATATATATATATATATATATATATATATATATATATATATATATATATTTTGCTCATTTGTCTTCCTCTTTTGGGGTAGGGAAATGCAGATTTAAGGCAGGGGTCGGCAACCATGCCACAAGCAGCACGTGAACCGATTTTCCCATGGCATGTCTCCCTGCACAGCTGAGAGCTTGTGCTGTGGCTCCAGCCTCAGCTGCAGGCCGGAGCACTAGCTCCAGCTTCCTGCTGGGGGGAGGGGGGCCAGGAGAGGTGCATGTGTGTGTCCCTGGGGTTGCCCCTGCCCAGCCTGGGTATGCAGCTTCCGGGAGCTAAGGGATTTAACCCCCTCTTCCTAGCTACAGGCTTCTTGCTTCGGGAGGAGGCGGGGCTGGGTGACCAGCAAATGTGGCACACCAGGCTGTTCCCTGCAGGGAGTGTGTGAGGTTGGGGAGCCCCTTCCGCAGTGCCCCTCTGCACTTGGCCGGCCTGGGCTCTGCCTACCCCAGGCCTGGAGCCTCAGCCTGCACCCAAGGGGTTGGTCCAGGCAGGGAAGAAACTCTGCCCTCCTCCCCTGCCAGGAACAGCCCATGATCTGCCACAGTTGTAGGGGATGCCTGGAAGTGGAAACGGGGCAGAGGAGGAGGCTGCTGCTTCTCTCTCTGCATGATGCTGCCACTTTCCAGCACGCGCAGGCTGGGAGGCAGCAGCCCAGCATGGGGTCATAAGCAGCCAGGCTGGAGCAGTCCCTGCCTGGAAAGTGAGGACCACTCCAGCCCACCCCCATTTAATCAATTAACTGGTTAAATGTTATGTTTAAATGGTTTAACTAATTAAACAAGATTTTACATCCTTACCATTGACTGAGCAGTTCCTTGCACAGGGCAGTGATATTAGCAAACCTGTAACCACAGAACCAAGTCTTAGGACTATGTCTTGATGGCAATAAACCTGGCCAAGTGCCTTTGTTAATGAGCCGTGCCTGTGGTCTTCCTTTGAATAACATCAGTGTCTGCTGAACTCCCATGGTGCTCTAGCTACTAATAACATTGGAGCTTCAAATACAGAAGCACCTAAGCAAAGATACTGAGGCAACAACATTTCTACCTCTAGCACTTAATCACACTGGGGATTACTATGAAGTCTGCTGAACCAGCTATAGGTGGTGTACTGGGAAAGCACACAAATATGCAAGTCAACTGACAGCAGAAGTATTTATAGAATTCATAGTATGGCACATTCTGTCAGAAACTGCTGCCTAAAGCTAGTAAGTATATAAGCACAGCATGAGCGATCTGATTATTTTACATCTAGCTCTTTTCAAAACTGGACTGACACTACTAATGTATTTTATATTGAATGCCACCAAACAGCTGTCATATTGTAATGCCTGTATTACAGTCGAACTGGGAAATATATGAACCAGGGACCAAAAAGCAAAAGGCTTTCAATTTTTCAAGGCAGTGTAAAAAAAGACAACCTTATGTTAGGTCTCCGTCCCTCTTCTCCTTCAAGCTCTTGTTCTCAAACCCTTGTGCAGACCTTCTTTTGAACAAATAGTACTTTTCCCATTGCACATTATCCTAAACAGTGATTTTTTTTTTTAAGTGGTGATCATCTCAATTTAAGTTAGCTCTTGATTTCCTGCTCGTGCTTTCTTATTTTGTCTCAGAAGGGTGGCTATGTTAGTGTGTAACTTTAAAAAGTCATAATATATTTGTTAGTCTCTAAGGTGCCACTGGACTATCATTGTTCCTTATTCTGGTCATTCAGTAGGATAAAGTCATCCATAACCTCTGGGTTGTCTGTGCTGGGAATTTTGCACAAACTTTCTCAAACATTTTGGCCTGTGACCCACCCTGTTCAATATAAACCTTTCTACAAACCACAAGTTGCTCATGGAAACTCACCATTAATTATATAATTACGCTGGAGCCATTTTGCTAGTGCTGCAGCTAGGGAGAATGGTTTAATTGAACCAAAAAACGGAAATATTAATCAAAATTATTAAACAGAGTAAGCACTTCAGTTTTCTCATGTTTACTAAACTTCATTTTAAATCAAATAAAATATTAATTTATGTTCAACTCAAAAGATTTCAACATTGTCTTTGTTTATGGCAGGGGCAGGAAACCCTTTTTGAGTTGGGGACCCCTGATTCACAGAAAAATTTGTCAGGGACCACACACACATGTTAGAGAAGAAACAGGTGACCCAGGAGCAGATAGGGTAAAAGGAACTGCTTTATTGCCTATACACATTTACCTCGGACATTCAACACAATGTCTCCAAGTGGCAACAACCTAGTGCCAATTACACCCTTTTATCTAATTTAGTATGTAAATTTCACTACTTTTCCTAAAGCCTTATTTAGTAAAGTTAACTCCCATGAAATGAATATTAATAAGCAAATAATTAATACAATTATACCTGCCCCTAATTACTATTTATATAATTTCTAATTGAATCAACACTTTTAAACTACAAACTAACAAATTACAGAGATTACAAGGAATTTGATCCTGAAGATACATTATGCAGAGCCAATGAGGATAAACAAGAGACATAACAAAATAGAGCAACTCTATACTTATTTGGTTTTCTAGGCTATGGAATAGAGGCAGGGAGCAAGTTTATATATCAAAAGATAATATTGGTCTCGACCAGACCCTATCTTCCCAAACTACAAAAATAAAAGGAAAAAGCATGTTTACGGGTAATGCTGTGGCTAAACCCTGAACTACTAATGTATAAGGCCATTTCAAACCTATTAATTTTTACACACCCCAACAACACACAAAAACCTGCCTACTACAAAATTCCCCAACCCTCATTGATATGGCCCCCAGCTGAGACCTCTCACTCCCCTGATGCTCCAGCCCCATGGGGACGGGGGTGAAGAGAGACAGGGAGGACTGATGTTCAGGACTTCCCATAAGCCAGATTAATTCTGCTGGGCTTCTGGATTTTGTGGATATTCCTAGGCTCTGGAGTGGCTCCAGAATGAGCATTCAGTGTGTGCTCTGGGGTGCCAACAACTGAGGTAGGGAAGGGGGTTCAGGATCTGGGCAGGAGGTGGGGTTCAGGAGGTAAGGTGCTAGGAGCAGGCTGGAGTAGGGTAACTGGCCAGTGGGAGGGTACAGGACTATGGGTGGGTGCAGAGTCTGGCCAGGAGGGAGGATGCAGGAGCAAGCTGGGGCTTTTGGGTCTTGGCAGTCTTGTGTGTGAGAGTGGTGGGGTGTGAGGTCTGGGCATGACGGAAAGGAGTGGCACGTACCTGCCTTTGTGCCATCCTCTACTCCCAGGCACGGCCTCCAGGCAGCATGTCCATGTCCTGCTGTTTCCCCAGCCGGAAGAGGGGAAGCCACAGCACATGCAGCCACTTCTGCTCTTCTTCTTCCCCATGAGCTGGATCTGGCGGTGAGGTTTGGGGTTTTCTTTCCCCTCCCTTTCTCCCCCGTGGGAAGCCGGAGCTGGTGCTCCAGCCTTGTGGGGGGCAATTGGTCGAGGCTGGAGTTCCACCATGGGCTCCTCACTTCAGGGAGAGAGGAAGAGCTGTGCACAAGCCATGGTCCATGGACCACAGTTTGAGAATCACTGGGCTACACTGATATACAGTTGCACTGTTCCACAATATATGTTAACTTGAATCAGTGCAGGTTACCCTGTTTTGAAAGGAAGATACAGATGTTGCTAAATATACATAGTGCAATAAATGCTTTTTATTTGCACAGGATCCTAGAAGCTAGAGATTCCCTGTTTTTCCTGTTACTTTGTAAAGGGAAAATAATATTACTAGTATTTCATTTTGATAAAATAATTAGAGCCTGCATTTCTGAATCTTACAAAGATAGCTGTGCTACCTTGTCTAGTCAAGTGGAGTGTGTAGTGTAGTCAAAAGTGCAGTGGGAGAAGTTTCCCAGTTGCTACAATGCCGTCTCTTCATATTTTCTTTGAATTTTATAGTGTAAGGGCTTATCTACATCATGCTGTAGGCTGCATTAAGGGAGTGGAAAATCTAATGTGCACCCGCTTGTCGTGCACTAACTAGTGCACATATACCTTGCTGGTGCACATTTAAAAGTCCCTACTTCATGTTAATGTAATACTTTTTGAAGCATGATTATGTTAATACACGCTGGGGAATGTCTCTGAAACAAAAACAGGACTATGTAGCACTTTAAAGACTAACAAGATGGTTTATTAGGTGATGAGCTTTCGTGGGCCAGACCCACTTCCTCAGATCAAATAGTGGAAGAAAATTGTCACAACCATATGTACAGGCAGTCCCCGGGTTACGTACAAGATAGGGACTGTAGGTTTGTTCTTAAGTTGAATTTGTATGCAAGTCGGAACTGGTACATATTGTAGGGGAAACTCTAGCCAAACATTTCTCCAGAGCTCAGTTTTATTCTCCCACACCTCACTTCCCTTAGTCCTTTATTCTCAAGCTGAGGTGTCTGCTGAGAAAAGCCGCTCCGTGTCTCCCTGGTCTGCTGGGGGGGAGGGGGGAGCGCTAGCTTCGCGTCTCCCTGGTCTGCTGGGGGGAAGCAGCTAGTGTGGAGTTGCCTCACCCCGTTTGTAAGTAGGGATCCGATGTAAGTCGGATCCATGTAATCCGGGGACTGCCTGTATGTGTGTCAGTAGGGTTTACACTGGCCAGTTACCAAATGATGCACTGGAGCTTATTGGAATGGACTAATATATTGCATAGACAAGCCCAGAGGTTGGGATTTTCAAAATTCTTAACATTAATTGTAATTGTTTCCATTGAAATTAATGGTAAAGTTCCCGTTGGTATGAAAAGAAAGCAAGAGTTAGGCCAGCACTGTGCACTTTGGAAAATTCCACAGTAAATGTTATGACTTTGTGCTGATGCATCATTTGGTCAAAAGATCAGGCTGTCCTTTCCCTAATTGGTTTACTCTGTTCACTTAAAGTTATCTAGTTCAGAACTTGGTTGTATGTATTGTATTTGTTTCTTTGTTTTGAAAAGTAGGCATTCTCCTTTTTAATTGTAAGACTACTTCAAAATATTTCCTGTCCTTTCCCCATCTAGTGCCTCAGCTCCTCTTTTTTTTTTTTTTCTTCTTGTCTTTTTGTGGATCTTTATAAAAGCTAACTTCTGTTTCACTTGCATTTCTAAAAAGAGCAAGATGAGAAGCAAACTCATGTTGTAATATCTTCATTTGCCCAAAGTGCAGAACTATGGCACATCAGAGCACTTATTAATTTTAGAGGTCATATTAAAATCTAGAATGTCCCCAGAATATTGGCATGGGAGGTTATATGATGTACATCACAAGCCCACATAGTTCTCTATGAAAAACACTGATGTTTTATTGAATAAGAGAACATGTGAATGCAAACTTGAGTCTGTAACTGAATTAATGTCAGTGTGACATAGTAAAGGGCTTGAAGAACTCTAGCCAGAGCAGCCTGTTTCTGTCTTGTGCCATTGCTGCCTGCAGTTCAGCCATTGTATTTTAAGCAAACATTGTGTAAGCACTTAGAAATGCATTTGATTGTGAAAGATTTTAGCTGAGGGAAAATCATTCTGGAAGCTTGTATTTGCACTTAAATTAGATTTTTCTTTAACAAAAATTAATAGGAGGGGTGGTGGAACAGGAATAGCCAGAGGATGCCAAGTGAGAGCATAGTTTCTTGGCACAGGAAGACCCTACCAGGCTGTGTAAGGAGGAGTTGTTTTGGCTCAGGAAATGCTTTATGAAGCTGTGTGGGAGGAGATCTTCCATGGGTAGAGAAGAGCCAAGGGATGCCATTTGGGGGAGGTTCCTTCTCACCGAAGTCAGCCTAGAATTTTTCTAGCTGAGAAGTGCCTAAGAATGCCACATGGGCTAATTCTTTCCTTATTTGAGAACAGCTGGAGGATGTTGTATGGGAGGGTTCTCTTGGCTCAGGGAACATGCGGTATGGGAGGGTTCTCAGCTTGAGAAAACATTTTTTTCCATTTGAGTCATAGTAAAGTCTAAATGAGGTAATAAAGTTTCTAAATTAATGTTCAATCAGTTAGAATAATAAAAGTGAATTTATCATCAGGAAGGAAGACCAGAGTAAGGGAAAATAATCTATAAGAGGAGGAAAACCACCACCTTCTCAGTAACAAAGAAAGGTTGTAGATCGCTGGGTAACGCCTTTTTTGGACAAACTGATTTGGTCTCCATCTACACAATTGTTTATAAGTAGACACAGCCATTCTGCAAGAGTTAGCAGTCCCAGATGCACAGTCTGTTTTCTTTTGTTTTCTCCCAGGGATGCTCTCCTCTCTATATACTGAAGATTGACCATTTTGACACACATGTACTATGTGAATCTTCCTATAGAAATGTTAGTTTGTGTACACTAGAGGAAATTGCCCATAGATTCCAGCGGTGTTTTTTTTTTTTCTTGGAAACAACCCCAGCTTTTCGTTTCCTCTCTTTGACTTGGCACACAGAATGAGGAAGGAACACATAAAACATATTGGTGCTGATGCAGAATCTGATTTGACTGAAAATACTTTGTTTCAACATTTACTGTATAATTGTATATATAATTATATTTTTATGTACAAGCTCGTCAATGGCCTTACACTATATTTTTAAGGACAAAAAGGAACACTCATAGCTACTTCTCAGACTTTTCATTCTCTCATAATGATTTTACATTTACATATTTTCAATTTTGATGGAATTGCCATATAAAACAATAAATAAGATTGATATTGCAAAGCTGCGTAACAGAAGTTTAATTTAAGGAACAAGTTGCTGAAGAGAGCAGGGTAGGTGCTTGGTGAAGGAGAGAAGAGGCTATTTCAGCCATAAATGGTGGTGTGCTATGAAAGAAAAGCCAAAAGATGCTTTTGCTCATCTCTGAAATACAGCTCACTTTAGAGCAGAAAACAGGAGCTGGAAAACTATATACACCATCATGCTGTGACACTTCAGGTTAAAGAAGAGAAAATACTGCATACAATTTTATTTTTTCATTGTGTTATCTAAAATACTTTGTCACATAGGCTGACCTTTCCAATACCCTACTTATTTTGATAGAAATGTAGCCGTGTTAGTCTGGGGTAGCTGAAGCAAAATGCAGGACAATGTAGCACTTTAAAGACTAACAAGATGGTTTATTAGATGATGAGCTTTCGTGGGCCAGACCCACTTCCTCAGATCAAATCTGACATCCAGTTCTTGCTCACTTCATAAGTAGTAATTCCCAAGCTGCAGAAGAGGAAAGGTTATCCCCAGTACATAAAAATAAATAAAATTAGGACTTGTGTAAAATGTAATTGTTGCCTCATTAATGACAACATAGTTGTCCTTTTTTAATTTTCTTCACAGTTATACTCCCGAATTAAGATTGCATTTTAAAATATAAAGTGTATGGTCATACAGTTGTGAGGAAAACCTTCAAAATATGAAAAAAATATAAACCAATGCATTGATGTTGTATTTGAATCTGCAGAGAGAAACAATAGCTCTTCGATGTGTGAAATGCCTAATTTATCTCAATGGGGTATTGGCTTTGAAGCCTAATGTTAATTATTTAGCAGTTGACATTTTAGCAGAAACATCAGGCAAATGTGCTACTTCATTATTAGATGCAGTGGTAAATGTTATCATGGATTGTAATAGTTGCTGTCAAGGCTGTTTGGGTGGGAAATTTAGAATTCATCTCTGTCCTCACAAATGTACTCTTCTTTTCATCCTGTCTTCAAAAGATGGAAAGAAAGAGGAAATGCCTTTTTTCTCAGTACCAAAAGCTCCTATAGTTACTTCGGGTGGCTTTTACATTTTTTTTCTTGAAATCAAATAGCCACTTTTTGGATGGTGTTGAAGAAAAGTATGCATTTCTTTTTACACTTCAATATATACCCAGAACAGCCTTAATTTCTTTATTTATATCCAAATCTGCTACATTCTTAATACTGTTTTAATATAAAAAATGATTATTTTTCAACCTTTTCAGTGGTTAAAATCATGAATTTTGGGCATCTTTTATCTGAAGTATAGTTGAGCAGATTGAATTCAAATTTTGTTTTGAGGGAAAAAATCATTAGTATTGAGCTGAGACCTTTATTGCTAGTTTTCAGCCCTAAGTAGACTTTTCCAGCCGAGTTATAAACTCCTGAAGAAGGTGATTCATAAATGGAAACATGGTCAGACTAAGTCATAATAAAAGAAAATATTTATAAAGGATCTAATTGTGATTTGTATTTATTTCCACAGTGGATTATTACTCTTTCTCTGGCTTCCTCTGTGACCTGTGAAAACTGCTCTCTTACAGATGAGTTAAATATTATATTTTGATTATATGCTCATCTAATAAGGAGAAAATGTTTCTCTTTTTTTTAAATTCATGCTGATGAAATGGCTCCCTCTGGAAATGTAACCAGGACAGACAATGACAAGACAAAATGGAAAAAAGCATTTCATAGATTTTATAAAGTTCAAAACATGTTGTATTGCTGGGCTAGCCAAAGACTGCTGTGTGTCACATTCAGACTGTGCTGTGCTACTATGTATCACACAACAAGCTTCTTTTTTGTGATGATTATATTCTCTAGCAATAAGGGCATCTAAAGATGTCAACTAGAATCCAAAATGGCCCAAAATCTATACTTAAAAGCAACTGGTGGTCTCTGTTGAAAACTACAATCCTGAAATAGGAGATAGAGGCAAAAGAATCTCATGGATTTTCTTTTTACAAGAAGTTTTAATTTGATCCAAATTAATCATCTATTTATTTTCTTGTAATGGACATCTATTTCTAATATTTCTGCTCCCTCCCATACTACCCTTAGGGAATCAGAGTAGTATAATCCCAAAATTGTCAATTAAGGTACTTTATGAGGACAGGGATGCTCCATACAAGCATCCCATTTTTGTCTCAAAATAGACTTCTTTAGTGTTCAGGTAGGAGGTATATGAATAGTTGGAGCCCCAGGTCTCATAAGCCTTGTTTTGTTGTTTTTGTTTTTTAATACATCCATCCACAATTAGTACCCATTGTATTAATCATGCAATACTAAACCTTGTATACTTCCATTTTTAAAGAATAATTGTTTGATATTTATTAGATTTTACTTCTTTCAAGCTAAATTTCACTTTTCCCCAACCTCCTATTATATAGTATAGTAGTGGCCAGGAATTCATTTCCGGGGGGCGGGAGGAAACCTGTTTAACCATTACTTCAGATGCTGCTGATTTAGAGATTCATTGATTCGGGGGCTGGAATAGGTATTTCCCCCTCCCCTGATACTACAGCAAACTGCAGTGATTTTGTGTAAAGCGTGAGAATGATTGTGTTCTGGAAAAAATGTTGTGTATGCAGTTGCCATAGAAACATGTTATCCAGACCTACAAAACAGAACTGCAGCCTACGGTGTCTCTGCTGTTTTCTGACACCAGCTGTAAATCAGAGAGGTTATATTAACTCCCTTTTTCTCCCAGTTTATGAAATGGCATGTAGGAAGTTATATAAAACACTCCTCTGGTTTGGCAGGTTTGCTAATGTTAAAAGGAAAGTGAGGCTGCTGTTTCTAAAAAATGTAGTTGAGGAACAGAAGTAAAATAGATCTGCCTAGCATTGTCTTAACACAAATGTCATTGTAACCGAGATACATTCAATAGTATTGTGCCTTTCATACTGATGTGATTTAGTTAGCTATTTGAAATAGTTAAATTACTTCAGAAACTTTAGGCACAGTAGAGCTTTCTGATTTGGTGTCAGTGATATGCTCTGTTTTATTGTCAAGGGTATTTTTACAGTTGAATCTGTCTTTTTGAATATATGATTAGATAGAAACAGTTGAACCAACTGAGATTTTATCTTTGCCCATTCATTTTAATAGTCTAATGATCATAACTTCAGCCCGAACACTAGTGCCTAAGATACTTAGATCATGGCACTGATGGACGAATAGATAATTGTTAATCCATTTAATTTAGGATCATGCCAGTTATTACTATATCAGTGCAGATGATCACATATTATCCATCTCTGAGATATGGGTATTTCCTAAAATTGTCAAATATTGTATCAAATTAATTTTCATATTCTGACAGTAAAGACATGTAGTGCAGAGACTTTCATGTTAAGAGCAAAAGTTGTGTGTACCATTACACCAATGTTGAATTTCTGTGATGACGATAGAGGATCTCCAGTTATCATGAAGTTTAGTAAATAGTCTATAAACTCAACTCAGTAACAAAAAAGTTGAGTGAGAATGTATATGTATGAATATTATTTGAATGAATTTGCTATCTAGTATTTAAATGAAAAGCAAATTACAAAGCAAACAGAATTTCTGTGGCAGATTTTCTTCAGATTTTTAGATCAGCTTCCCCACATGAATGCCTCTGGAGAAATTATTGGTGATCTTGTCTACAGTTTTGTAAGATGACCTAGGTTTTGGCTAAAATAACTAGCAGTTCTGTGGCACCTTAGACTAACAAATTTATTAGATCTTGAGCTTTCATGGGTAAAACCCACTTTATCAGATGAGTTGGAATGGAAATTACAGAATTATGGGTATAACAGCAAAAGAAGTTACCTGTCATAGTAGGAACAGTGTTAATGGAGCTAATGATGTCAGGGTGGATGTGTCTCATTCATAATATTGCATGTGGAGATGCGACTGTGAAAGGCTGGGAAATTGTCTTGGTAGTGTATTAACCAGTTAAGATCTTTATTCAAGCCCTTCTTTAAGATCTTGGTGACCAGGTCAATCCAGAAGGGCGTTCCTATTGATATTTGGAATCAAAATGCCATGTAGCGAATGAAGTTAAAATATAACGACTGAAACCAAGATGTACAGGATGAATGTACAAATCACATCTTAGTGGGATTAAGTGCAACAACTGAATAGTTCTGTCACTTCTGCTGTAAACAAGATAAACCTTAGAAATTTAGAGAACAGAAAGACTTATTATGTGATGTGATATGCCCAGCCCCTTGATGTTGTAAGAATATACTCCCATCATAAATACTAGAGTACTTAAAAGCTTGTGAATTTGAAGTAAGCGTATGAAAGATCCCATTTTTGGCATGTCACTGTTTTTCCCGGACAATAGTAAGAAATTAGTATTCTTGATTTTCAAACATTCTGAATTAAATGTGCCGTGTCTGTTATTTATAATCATCTTTCCAGAGTTCACTGGTTTTAGTCAATAATTTGGGTTTTTGAAAAGCAGTCTTTGTTTCTTGGGATAAATTTATGTAAAATGGTGATAATTACAAAAATATGTCCTCCAGTCTGCATGGTCTCTTATGAAATAAGTTAGACTTATAAACATTTAGGCTATGTCTACGCTCGCGGCTTCTAGCGCAAGAACATCTTGCGCAAGGGTTCTTGTGCAAGAAGTCTTGCGCAAGAAAACATCCACACTGCCATGTGCGAGCTGTGCCATGGCAGTGTGGATGCTCTCTTGTGCAAGAAAGCTCTGATGGCCATTTTAGCCATAGGGCTTTCTTGTGCAAGAAATCCCTGCCGAGCGTCCACACTGCCCGCTTGCGCAAGAGTCCTGCGCAAGAGAGCTTACACCTGTTAAAAAAGAATGTAGCTCTTGTGCAAGAAGCCCTCTCGTACCACGCCGTACTGTAAATTTCCTTGTGCAAGAGCAGGCGGGCAGAGTGGACGCTCTGCAGATTCTTGTGCAAGACCGGTCATACTTGCACAAGAATCCACAAGTGTAGACACAGCCTTAGTTTCAGGTTAATACAACCTTGAGCATACAAAATTTTAAGGATTGGACTGAGTTTACGCAAGAGACATGAAGATTCACTCTAATTGTTGAACTGTTAAGCATTATCGATGAGCTGCATGAAAATGATTTTTCTAATGTTGAAATGGTATGACAGCACCAAGCTAGTTGAGTGAGAAGTAATCCTTATCTAAAAAATATCCTATATATCATTAATACAATACAAAAGATTTTTAAGTGGTAATATTTTACATTGTTATACGTCACCATTTGGTACAAAAAATAACCTAGAGCATGTGACTATTGATATTTACATATATTTGGTGTCTGCAACTGTGCAACAGTCAGTATTTGGTTATTGATCTAAGTATCACTAAGAGAACTGTCTCCAGCTGTTTCTAATTAGCGCTGGATTGTTTCATGTCTTCTTTCCAGTTTCTTTTTATTCATGGAATCCGTGGCTTTCCAATTTTTCTCACTTTCTGTAATATAAAAGAAGTAATATATTTCTGAGATAACTGGAGATAAAGCAAACAAATCTATTGGGAAGCTGGTGTTGTTAGCATCCTCCTTAACTGTGACTTTGTCTTATGCATATTTTCATCTCTGATACAGAAGTAATTACCTAGAAAGATGTCCTTTCAGAACGGTTTAGAATAAATGGAGAATCTTAAAACAGCAAGTGGGTTCTATAAAATCTGATATCTAGGCTTTGTAGATCATTGTTCCTTATGAGGGACATCACCAACCTGTGGAAGGAAAGGAACTTCTGATGGAAAATATATATAATTCTCCCTCTCCCCCTTTCATCTGCACCACAGTATTTCTAATTTACAGTATTGGCACATGCAGTTATGGATATCTTATCTTCAGACAGTCAGCTCAGCTGTATGTTTTCAATTCAGTATTCAAGTAGCCATTACCTGTTGTGTTTTGTGCAGCCTTTCAACCCTTATTCCAATCCACCACCAAGGTTATTACATGCATATTACTGCATCTTTTGCAATAAGTTTGTCAGTCTATGGCAGGGGTCTCCAAACTACGGCCCGCGGGCCGGATGCGGCCCGCGAGGCCCTCTCATCCGGCCCGTGGAGACCTTTTTGTCTGGCCCCGCCTTCTTCCGCGTGCTGGTGTGATGAGGCGACCCCCGCCCGTCCCTGGGGTGCCGCCGAACGGGCCCTTCTTGCCGCGGGGGGGGGGGCCCTGTCAGGGGTGTGCGGCGTGTACTCACGCCGCACCGGGGCAGGAGAAGCGGGCCGCTCCACTGACAAGCGGCCGCACGGCGGCAAACGGCGCAGGGGGCGGGGGTTAGCACGGGCGGCGTTCCCCCACCCAGACTGACAGGGCAGCCGGCCAATCAGGGGGCAGGATGGGCGGTGGTGGTAACACCCGCCCGGCGACGTGCGGGGGAACATGAACCCCGGCGGGAACTTTAAAAAGGTGACCCCTTCCACCCGGGGGGGGGGAAGGAGTGAGCGGTGGCAAGCAGGAGGGGAGGACAGCGTGCAGAGGAAGGGGAGAGCAGGGGGAAAAGCCCCCCCCCCCCTTCTCAGGAGTCCAGACCTGACGGCCACCCAGACGGCAGGACCAGCCCCGGCGGGAGGGGTGGGCGTCTGGATATACGACCGTCAGCCTGACGGACGAATCAAAGGTGACCGCCCCACGGTGGGGGGAGATAGAGGGTCACACGAGGAGGGAAAGGAAGCAGCCCAGGGCAGAACTCGTTAGAGTTGGCGGGCTGACGAGTTACGGCAGGAGCCCCGTCAGCCGGACCGGAGCCAGCTGGTTCCGTGTTCTTAGGGCCCTGGGCTGGGGCCCGTGAGTGAGGGTGGGCCCGGGCCCCCCTTTCCCTCCCCTTCAGCACTGGAGGGAGTGCATGGTCAGAGTACCGGCCGCGCTGCGACAGAGGGCGCAATAGGCAACTGAAATTCCCCGTCGTGAAAGCGGCCCCCGAACTGCTGTTTGATAGTTAATGCGGCCCTCGGGCTGAAAAGTTTGGAGACCCCTGGTCTATAGGATAAGGATCCTGCTGTTGTGTTTATCTAACTAAATCTATCTATTGTTTCTAATGTACCTATCACTGAGTGAAGCAAATATCCGTCCTGATCTTTGGGATCATTTACATTCTTGGCATCATGTTAAAGAGTTAAACCACTTCACAGTTCCCCAGTCTTGGGGATGATTTGCACCAGTTCAAATGAGGATATCATGAAGGCTCCACTAATTTATGCCAGCAGTACATAACTCTAAAGAAAATATGACAGTTATGCCCCTCATCTATCTTGGAAGGTTCAGACAAAACAAATGCTGCATCTTGGCAGAGGGTTACACTAGATAACCCTTCTGATCCTTTTTAATCTTATGAGGCCAAGTATAGAGGTGGTGCAGAACTGCTATAATGGCAGCAAACCATGTAGGTATTCTCTAAAGGCAGAATCCTCAAAGGGCCAGTTAAGTGGACTCAAGGCAGGGACACTGAGTGGGATTCCAACGGTGATTTAAAGGGTCCAAGGTTCCCATTGCTGCTTTGGTGACTGGGAGTCCTGAGTACCTTTAAATCACCAGGCCCTGGGGCAGCTGCTCGTTTTGCATTTCCCCCCCACTTGGCTCCTACTTGGCTCCTGTTCAACAGCCCTGCTTGAAGGTTTCTTTATGCCACCAGATTGAATCAAAGCATTATATACTTACTCTCATTATATACTTTCTTTGCTTTTGTCATGTGAAAGATATATATCAACTATGCATGACTATCTTTGATTTGTTTTTGTTTATAAGTGTCCTGAAAGCATTCCAGAAGAAGTTAGTGTTAAGACATAAGGCAGTGGGCAAGCGACCAAGGAGCTTGCAAACAGGACAACTGCGATGGATGCTGATAGGTCTGCTGTTGTTACTTGCACGGAGTGTGCCATGTTTGTCTTCCTCCCGGAAGAAAGAACGGATTTCATCTGCACTAAGTGCAAGCTGGTCGCCATTTTGGAATTAAAAATTAGAGGACTGGAGGCCCAAGTGTCAACCCTACGCTCGATCAGAGAGGATGAAGGAATTCCTCGATAGAAGGCAGCGTTTAATCCTTCAGACACGGCAGGCGGAAGAGCCAGAGAGGGAAATATAGGAGCAGGAAGAGAACTGGCAGCATGTAACTTCTAGAAGGGGAAAAAGGCCAGCATGGGAATCCCCCAATGCTATAGAGGTAAGTAATGGCTTTCAGGCTCTCTCCACAGGCTCTGCAGGGCTGAATGCTTTGGAAGGGACCTCACAAGGAAGAAATCGGAAGGGAACACCAGCTCCTGGAAGGCATGGGTTGCGTAGTCCTAGGGATGGGGGTTCCACGGCCACCACCCCCAAAAGAAAACGACGGGTGGTGGTGGTCAGGGACTCCCTCCTAAGAGGGACTGAGCCATCTATGTGCCGTCCGGACCTGGAATCTCGAGAGGTGTACTTCTTACCGGGAGCTCACATTCGGGATGTGACTGAGAGGCTTACCAAACTGATCAAACCTTCGGATCGCTACCCCTTCCTGCTTCTCCATGTGGGAACTAACGATATGGCCAAGAATAACCTTGAGCGGGTTACTGCAGATTATGTGGCGCTGGGAAGAAGGATCCAAGAACTCAGAGCGCAAGTGGTGTTCTCGTCCAACAGGGAAGATGAAGGGAAAGGACTGGGCAGGGATCGTAATTGAGGACATAAATGTGTGGTTGCGCAGGTGGTGTCGCAGAGAGGGCTTTGGTTTCTTTAACCATGGGACTCTGTTCCAGGCACAAGGATTGTTAGGAAGAGATGGGATCCACCTTACAAAGAGAGGAAGGAGCAACTTCGCGGGCAGGCTTGCAAACCTAGTGAGAAGGGCTTTAAACAAGGTTCGTCGGGGGACGGTGACCAAAACCCTGAGGGGAGTGGGAAAGTCAGATATCAGGAAGAAATGCAGAGAGGAATGAGCAAGAAAGGAGGACCCCTGATTCGAATGGAGAAGATAGGGCGATCAAGTTGTTATCTGAGGTGTTTGTACACTAATGCAAGAAGCCTGGGAAACAAACAGGAAGAACTGGAGGCCCTGGCTCAGTCCAAGAAATATGATTTAATTGGGATAACAGAGACTTGGTGGGATGACTCGCATGACTGGAGCGCTGTCATGGAAGAGTATAGACTGTTCAGGAAGAAGAGGCAGGGGAGAAAAGGAGAAGGAGTTGCACTATATGTAAGAGAGCACTATGATTGCTCTGAACTCCAGTATAAAGAGGGAGAAAAACCTGTTGAGAGTCTATGGGTTAAGTTTAAAAGAGCAAACAACAGCAGTGATGTTGTGGTTGGTGTCTGCTACAGGCCACTGAATCAGGTGGATGAGGTAGACGAGGCTTTCTTTGGACAACTGAGAGAAGCTTCCAGATCGCAGGCCCTGGTTCTCATAAGGGACTTTAATCACCCTGACATCTGTTGGGAAACCAATACGGCAGTACACAGGCAATCCAGGAAGTTTTTGGAGGATGTTGGGAATAACTTCTTGGCACAAGTGCTGAAGGATCCGACCAGGGGCCTAATAGGGGAAGTAGAGGTGGGTGACAACCGGGGAAGCAGTGATCATGAGATGGTAGATGTCAGGATCCTGACCAAAGGAAGAAAAGAGAGTAGTAAAATACACACCTTGGACTTCAAAAAAGCAGATTTTTACTCCCTCAGAGAACTGATGGGCACCCCTGGGATGTTAACATGAAGGGGAAAGGAGTCCAGGACAGCTGGCAGTATTTTAAAGAAGCCTTAGTGAAGGCACAGAAAGAAACCATCCCGATTCGTAGCAAGAGAGGCAAACATGGTAGGAGACCAGACTGGCGTACAGGGGAAATCCTTGGTGAACTTAAGCACAAAAAGGAAGCTTACAAAAAGTGGAAACTTGGACAAATGACCAGAGAAGTGTTTAAATGTATAGCTCGAGAATGCCGGGGGGTTATCAGGAAGGCGAAAGCGCAAATGGAATTGTGACTGGCTAAGGATGTGAAGGATAACAAGAAAGGTTACTATAGGCATATTAACAAGAAGAAGGTGATCAGAAAGGGCCCCTACTGGATGAAGGGGGTAACCTAGTGACAGATGATGTGGGGGAAGCTGAGGTACTCAATGCTTTCTTTCCCTCTGTATTCATGGACAAGGTGGGCTCCCGGACTAATGCGCTAAGTGACGCAAGATGGGATGAAGATGGATAGCCCTTGGTGGGTAAAGAACAGGTTAGGAACTACTTAGGAAAGCTAACCATACACAAATCCATGGGTCCAGACTTAATGTATCCAAGGGTACTGAGGGGTTGGCAAATGTCATTGAGGAGCCTTTGGCCATTATCTTTGAAAAGTCATGGTGATTGGGAGAAATCCCGGCTGATTGGAAAAAGGCAAATGAAGTGCCCATCTTCAAAAAAGGGAAGAAGCACGATTCAGGGAACTATAGGCTGGATCCAGAGATAGGGTCCAGTCTTACCTTGGTTCCTGGAAAAATCGTGGAAGGGATCCTTAAGGAATCCATTTTGAGGCACTTGGAAGAGAGGAAAGTGAATAAGAACAGTCATCATGGATTCACAAAGGGAAAGTCGTGCCTGACTAATCTGATTAGCTTCTATGATGAGGTAACTGGCTCTGTGGACATGGGAAAGTCAGTGGATGTGATATACCTTGACTTTAGCAAGGCTTTTGATATGGTCTCCCACAATATTCTTTCCAGCAAGTTAAAGGAATGTCAATTGGATAAATGGACAGTAAGATGGATAGAAAGATGGCTAGAAGGCTGGGCCCAGCGGGTAGTGGTCAATGGCTCGATGTCAGGATGGCGGTTGGTTTCTAGTGGAGTGCCCCACAGTTCGTTTCTAGGACCGGTTTTGTTCAATATCTTTATTAATGACCTGGATGAGGGGATGGATTGAACCCTCAGCAAGTTTGCGGATGACACTAAGCTGGGGGGAGAGGTAGATACGCTTGTGGGCAGAGATAGGGTCTAGAGTGACTTAGACAAATTGGGGGATTGGGCCATAAGAAATCTGATGAGTTTCAACAAGGACAAGTGTAGAGTCCTACACTTGGGACGGAAGAATCCCAAGCATTGTTACAATCTGGGGACCAACCACTTAAGTAGTAGTTCTGCAGAAAAGGACCTGGGAGTTACAGTGGATGAGAAACTAGGTATGAGTCAACAGTGTGCCCTTGTAGCCAAGAAGGCTAATGGCATATTAGGTTGCATTAAGATGAGAATTGCCAGCAGATCCAGAGATGTCATTATTCCCCTTTATTCAGCTCTGGTGAGACCTCATCTGGAGTATTGTGTCCAGTTCTGGGCCCCCCACTACAAAAAGGTTGTGGACGCATTGGAGAGGGTTCCCTGGAACCTAGAAGACAATGTGCACACACAAGGAGGCAGTTAATTTTGTGCATTGAAACTTATCTTTTGCAATTATAGTGTGTGTGTGTGTGTGTGTGTGTGTACATGTGCACATGCACCTATCTGTGCCCAGAAGGTTGCATTTATATAATTTTTGGCCGTCTGTATAAACGAGCAAGTTTAGACAGTATTAGACTAAATTGCTACCACTGAATATAATCATGAATTCTGTTTATTAACAGAAAATAAATCTATCAAACAACTTCCTTGAAGCCTTCCTGGGATAATTTTAGGAAAGTAAAAATCTGACTAGCTAAATAACTAGTACCTCCACCTGTGTGTAACATTTATTTTTACATATCTCTGTCTGTTTTAGCCACAGTGACATTAGTGCAAACATCTGCCCTATCAGATCATAGTGCAGAATTGGGGCTTAGATTATAAGAGACTGTGACTGGAAGTGTTTTTGTGCTTTTTATACCACAATGAAGAGCTTTTGTCCTCTCTAGATAACAATTTCATATTTCTACAGTTTTGCAGTGGTTCAGTGACCTTCCTGTATATTTTCTGAACACATAAAACAGGAAAGTAAGTTTAGCATGAGATAATACTAAGGGTCAAATTAAAGTCACAAAAGCCAGGAAATTCAGAGTTAGTGTTAAAACTCCACTTATTGTGCCTAATTATGTAGTCAGACAAGCTGCATGTTGTATCTTAACTACTTCATTTCATCCAGAAATCTTACATATTTGGGATCTGTTTATATTTGTTACTTTTACTGTATATGGTAGAACTGGGTTTCTTTCAACTTGGTCTGACATTAGTATGTGTGTCCATCAAATCTCTTTTCATAACAAAAGTAATGCTGAGATGTTATTGGAGCTGTTTGTAATGGGTAGCATATATTTGGGATTTTAACAATATCCAAAAAGGACTTAGTAGACTTGTATCAGAGGGGTAGCCATGTTAGTCTGGACCTGCAAAAGCAACAAGAATTTCTGTGGCACCTTATAGACTATCAGATGTATTAGAGCATAAGCTTTCGTGGGCAAAGACCCACTTCGTTAGAACTAGTTGACTTAGTTCTGTTACAAATGGAGACTTTGCTGCAGTGTTTGTTGTTGTTTGTTTAAATATTCTATTGTATTAGCTATGTAACGTACATAGAAGCAGCTTGCAGAAAAATGTTTCTAAATTCCATGCCTTGGCTGTTATTTAAGACAACATACTGATAAAGCAAATCAAACTGGGTATAGTGAAAACAACAAAAATCAAATCCAACTGGTAGCTTCCCTAAAGGAAGTAAGAAGACAACAACATAGTCCAATTTGCTTTGTTTCCTTCTAATAGTAGCATGGGAACTTATTCATTAAACTACTGTGTACTCTGTGAGAGAGACCAAGTCCTGATTGCACTCCAGGTTGCCTCCCCTTATGAAGAATCTCTCTCCAGGAGAAGTCAATTCACAGAAAGTTGGAGACAGGATAGATAGATGTTTTAGAGCTCATTGGTCCCTTCTCAAGAATATTTCATGTCTTTGTTGTGCTGTTCCCCATATAGTTAGGTACATAGAGATGGAATTCTATTAATATCTCTTCACGCAGATGCAGTTCTGCTTTCATTCACAATGGTACACATCCAGGGCAACCTTGGCTAGTGAATGGGCCGCATGAGTGGTTCTCCTTCATCTCAGTGGGCCGCATGGTGGACCACACACAGAACCCCAATAGGCCACACATAGGGTTGCCAGGTGTCCGGTATTCACCTGGACAGTCCAGTATTTGCTGTCTCCGTCCGGTAAAAAAAAAAACAAAAAAAAACAGAAAATAGCGGACATGTGAAATGTCCAGTATTTCCTGTTTCCCTCAGACAGAAACCCAGCAGGGACAATTTTCCCCTGCCGTGTCGGGTGGGGGAGTGAGGAGCGCGGCAGAGTCTTAGCGAAGGGGGGCAGGAGGAAGCACTTGCCAAGCACCACGGTAAAAGGGCCCTGGGCTGGAGTGGGAGCGGAGTGCACACTGCTCTGGCCCACAAGACCAGCAGAGACCTCAGAGCTGGCCACATACCACCTCCCTCTACATAATGTGAGCCGAGGCAGCCCGGCCGGGCGGCAGGAGCAGCAACTTTAAAAGTAAGATTAACTTACCCAGCCGTCCCGTTCCTCTGGTGCCTGGCTCTGCGGGGGGTGGATTTGATTGGGGCGGGGCATTCCAGGCACTGGGGATGTCTGGCTCAGGGAGGGGTGAGTGCACTGGTATGGGGAATGCTGCGGGGGGCCTGAGTCTGAGGCAGGGGTGAAAACTTATCTTTTGCAATTAGTGTGTGTGTGTGTGTGTGTGTGTGTGTGTGTACATGTGCACATGCACCTATCTGTGCCCAGAAGGTTGCATTTATATAATTTTTGGCCGTCTGTATAAACGAGCAAGTTTAGACAGTATTAGACTAAATTGCTACCACTGAATATAATCATGAATTCTGTGCACTTGCCAAGCACCACGGTGGGGAGGCTCTAGGGGGGTCTGGCTCTGGGGGAGGAGGGAGTGCATTGGGATGGAGAGACTAGGGGACCTGGCTCCAGGGGAAGGGTGGGTGCATTGGGGGTTAGTGTGTGGCCCCAAACTGGAGGGAGTGGTGCAACTTTTGCTTAACAACTTTGGTCTCCCCTTTTTTTTCCTTGACAGACTTTTTTCCCAGTGAGTTTTTTTGGGAGAGGAGGGGGAGTAGGGAGGGAATGGTATTTTTTGTTAAACCATCTTGCAACCCTAGCCGCACATTGCCTATCACTGATCCGGAGTAACTCCCGTAAGGTCAACAGAATTATTCAAAATTAAATATTGGTGTTCACGAGAGCAGAATCTCACAGATTCTGACACAGGCAACTCAAGTTCCATAATCCTCAAGGGTTCATCTACAGGGTGATGATAAAAAACCTGGCCCAGATCAGATGATTTGGGCTCACAGGGTTTGGACTGTGTAGCTATACAATTGCAGTGTAGATGTTCAGGATTGAACTGGATAAGTATGTTAAAATGTGGATAATCAGCTAATCTAGTCGTTGATGGAATGTCCATTGACTACTCAATTAGTGGATATGGGGGAGGTTGCTTGGTACCCTCGCTGTGGCTCTTCAGTTTAAATGTAATAAACAGTACCTGCACGTGCTGTCCCCTGAAGCTAACTCTTCTGCAGCTCTGCCTTTTAAGTGTAGTAACAGCTGCCTTTCTCTTACTACATTTAAAAGGCAGAGGCTCAGTGGGGGACCGGTCGTGCGCTAGGAATCAGCTGTCTTGGTTCATGCCTTGTCTTAGACTCCAGGCAGCACTTACTACATTTAAAAAGCAGATGTGCAACCTGGAACTGGGTGTGAGCTGTGACAGCTGATTGCCAGCTCGCGCCTGATCCCCTGCAGTGCCTCTGCCTCCCCTGCCCCTCATAGAGGCGGTGCTGGTGGAAATCAGCTTTTGATAGAGGCAAAAAGCGGGGGGAAGCGGTTATGTGAAGCAATTATTTAAGTAGTGACTCGACTACACGAGCCTAGACTTATCAAGTAGTCGGCTATTTGACTAGTCACTTACATCCCTAGGACTGGAGTCCAGGCTCTGGGACCTCCCCGCACGTGAGGTTACAGAACCTGGGCTCTAGCCCAAGCCTAAAATTGCCTGCACTACAGTTTTACAGCCCCAGCCTCAAGAACATGAGCCAGGCCAACCATGGTTTTTTTTTTTATTGCAGTGTAGAAATACCCTTGAAATACCTGTGGGATGACATTTTTATGTGGCTCTAAGGAGGTCTTTTGCTTTTCTGCTCAGCCAGTACAGCCAATTGTGTAAACTAAGGAAAGGGATGTCCCAGAATATAAAGGATTAGAAAGGGAATTATTATAAATATATTCTGGGCCACCTTTGATTAGTACTATAATGAAAAAGAGCAAACACTGACTCTTGGAATGTAGAATAAATTTTTTTATAATCACAGTACGATAGTACTTTTCATACAAATGCTTAGGACCTGATTTTTCAAAACTGTAAACATAAAAATCTCACAGGCACAGAACACATTGCTCTTTCTTATTGGTTTGGTTTGAGGGTTGGAGAGGGATACTAGCAGGCCCTGCTGGCACATGCTTTTACTTCATTGCTCCTGCTCCTTTTACTGTGACTTCTGGGGAGCTGTGGGCTTTTCAGCTAAGTATTCATTTGTTTTTTCTTGTTTTATATTAAATGAATCTATAATCTGTTCTTCACAAGTTTATTTAAAAACTATTTTGCCACATTTTCTAACCCCTTTTCATGTTGCCACCACTTGTGAATTGAATTCATACCATCAGCACTTAGTGATATAAAGTAATTCACAGTAGAATCAGATAAGCTTTAGTCTTTAACCAACAATGAATCAAGAGTCTGCATGCCATAGATGACAATGGCAAGCGTAGCACTTCCAGGAAGGGTGATAGTGAGTTTTACAGGCCTGCTATTTTAGCTTAGAACAGCTGTGTGTTGGTGGATTGAATTTCTGAGTTGCACAGCGCATTGCATTGTGACGGTGACCAAAACTACTTTTGTTTATGGGAGATTTTAGTTTCTTCTGTTAACAGTGGACTTCTGGTGATAGAGGACAATACAAACACCTTATTCTGCCTCCAAGCAACTTTATGAGGAATTGACACACAAATCTCTTTGATTTTTGAATTTGAGTGGCTTCAATTTTTAAACCAAAACTAAGTTAAAAAAATCTTTTCTTTTTTTAAAATAGTTTTTAAATATTTAACTTCAAGCGTAATGACAAGAAGTCAAACTAAAAAGTATTCTTTTGCTAGTACATTTCTTGAGTTTGTCATTTCTAATCTACAGGCCATTAATGTATACAAGGTCATGCTTTACTGCTTGCATTACTATCTTTCAAACTCATTCCTAATGTGCTGAAAGCTATGTTTGTATTTACTCAGTAGACTGATGAGGCCATAGTTACCTCAAGGTAGTGGGGGTTTTCACAGTCCTTCTAGTTTCACTCATTGCCATATGCTCGATGAGACAAAATACCATGTTGGATGCCATATTACCTATTCTTGTGTTACAAATTATTCAGATAACAATAAGGATTAATTTTTCATACTGAGTGAATTTTGAAAGACAGAAAACTGCAAGATAAAAAATGTACCAACAGTACTGCACAAAGAATGCCCCTCTTTTAGAATGTACCAGTGTACATGTCTTCATGGCTGAGGATGTTGGAGAGATTCCCAAACATGAGCCATTCTTTTTAGGTGACAAATCTGAGGAATTGTCCCAGATTGACATGTCATTAGAGGAGGTTTTGGAACAAATTGATAAACTTAACAGTAACAAGACACTGGTACCAGATGGCATTCACCCAAGAGTTCTGAAAGAACTCAAATGGGAAATTGTGGAACTATTTATTATGGTTTGTAACCTTTCCTTTAAATCAGCTTCTGTACCCAGTGACTGGAAGATATCTAATGAATGCCAATATTTAAAAAGGACTCTAGAGGTGATCCTGGCAATTATAGACCAGTCAATCTAAAGTCCGTATCGGATAAATTAGTTGAAACTATAATAAAAAATAAAATTGACAGACAGACAGATGAACTAATTTGTTGGGGGAAAGTCAACATGGTTTCTATAAAGGTAAATCATGCCTTACTAATCTGCTAGACTTCTTGGGGAGGGGGGGTCAACAAACTTGCGGACAAGGAGGAATCCAGTGGATGTCGTATACTTAGATTTCCAGAAAGCCTTTGATAAGGTCCCTCACCAAAGGCTCTTAAGTAAAGTAAGTTGTCATGGGATAAGAGGGAAGGTCTTTTCATGGCTTGATAACTGGTTAAAAGAGTCAAAGCCAAGGGTAGGAATAAATGGTGAATTTTCTGAGTGGAGAGAGGTAATTAGTGGGGTCCCCCAAGGGTCTGTCCGGGGACCCATCCTATTCAACTTATTTATAAATGATCTAAAGAAAAGGGTAAACTGTGAGGTGGCAAAATTTGCAGATGATACCAAACTGCTCAAGATAGTTAAGACCAAAGCAGAATGTGAAGAGCTTCAAAAGGATCTCACAAAACTAGGGCTGTGTCTAGACTGCAGGCTTATTTTGGAAGAACCTCTTTTCAGAAGAGATCTTCCGAAAAAACTTCTTTCAAAAGAGAGCATCCACACACAAAAGCACACTGAATGGACGCTATCTCACATTTAAGCAGTGATTTACTATGGACAGAGTGGTCACCAGGGCACCTGTGCTTTTTCCTCTTTCCTCTTCTTTTTGAAAGAACTCCCTCTTCCCCGTCCATACACGCCTTTTTTCAAAAGAGCTTTTTCGGAAAAAGACTTCTTCCTTGTAGAAAGAGGATTACCAACGCTGGGAAAACCCCTCTGTTCTTTCGGTTTACATTCTGAGGAAGGTGACTGCAGTGTGGCCATAACTCAGGTTTTGCTGGAAAAATGGCTGTTTTCCCGACAAAACTCTGTAGTGTATACATACCCTAGGTGACTGGGCAACAAAATGTTAGATGAATTTTAATGTTGATAAATGTAAAGTAATGCAAATTGGAAAAAATAACTCCAACTATATATACAATGTGATGGGGATTAATTTGGCTATAACTACTCAAGGGAAAGATCTTTGAGTCATTGTAGATAGTTCTCTGAAAACATCCACTCAGTGTGCAGTGACAGTCAAAAAAGCAAATAGAATGTTAGGAGTCATTAAAAAAGGGATAGAGAATAAGACAGAAAATATCTTATTGCCTCTGTATAAAACCATGGTATGCCCACATCTTGAATACAGCGTACAGATGTGGTCACCATTGGATAAGGTTCAGAAACGGGCAACAAAAATTATTAGAGGTTTGGAATGAGTTCCATATGAAGAGAGATTAAAAGATGTGGACTTTTCAGCTTAGAAAATAGGAGATTGAGGGGGATAGGATAGAGGTCTATAAAATCATGACGAATTTACTTACTTATTCCCACAATGCAAGATCTAGAGGTCACCAAATGAACTTAATAGGCAGCAGATTTAAAACAAACAAAAGGACGTTTTTCTTCACTCAGCACATAGTCAACCTGTGGAACTCCTTGCCAGAGCTTGCGGTGAAGAATAGAACTTTAACTGGGTTCAAAAAAGAGCTAGATAGATTCATGGAGGTTAGGTCCATCAATGGCTATTAGGCAGGATAGGTAGGAATAGTATCCCTAGCCTCTTTTTCTCTGGAGATGGGTGACTGGGGAGGGATCACGTGAGGATTACCTGTTGTGATCCCTTTCTCTGGGGCATCTGATATTGGCCACTGTCAGCAGACAGGATACTGGGCTAGATGGACCTTCAGTCTGACCCAGTACGGCCGTTCTTATGTTCTTATTGTAAGAAACCAAATAATGGCTCCTGTTTAAGCAGTGGTACTCTACAAAGCACTGTGGTGGCTCCAGAGAGCGCTCAGCAAACCCATTGGAGAATCCTATTGCCAATTCAGAAAATGCTTTTGTCTTCCTCTAATGTACTGCACACTGAGCATTGTGATAATATTTAACACTTTGTATAGCACTCTAAAGAGGTAAAATATTGTAAAAAAAAATGACTTTCTAGTAAGACCAGGGGGGGGGGGGGGGGGAGGATAAGTTGTTATTTCCATGTTACAAGTGAGGTCACTGTGACAGAGGTTACAATTAGCTGAAGGCCACAGATAGTGCTAGGGTTGATGTTACAACTCTGTTCTTAGTTCAGTCAGATAAGTATTGTCCTTTGACATCTCCAAATAATTCCTGAAGGCCTGTCCCTTGCATGAAACACATCTGCACCAATGTCCACATATAATTCTCTGATTGCTATAGTTTATCTGAGTGTATAGACCCTCTTTTCCATTGTTTTTGGAATGAATGATGTGTCATTGATAAGGGCCCCAGAGGCTGCCATTTAGTCCATATTAACATTAAATACTTTGATAGCACTGTGGAGGGAACTTTTAAAAGCATACGCTAGTTAAAATGATATTTTTCCTAAAATACATTTTCCCCCTTTTCTGAATTTGCAAATTGCATTTATTCCCCACCCAGTAGTTTGAATAATGTGGCTTTTGGGAATTTCCTTTAGAGCAAAGATCCCCAGAGTGTGAGCTGTGCCCCCTTAGGGGGCCTGGAGAAACACCTGAGAGAGGTGCAGCAGAGCCTTGGTCAGTCCCCACAAAGGTAGGGAAGGAGCATCACTCAGCCCTTCCCCACCCTCAGCTACCTCCTGGGCTCCTAGCTCTGTGCTCATCCCTGTCCCTATGTTTGAAAGGCTCCATTCCTGGCCCTGGGCTGAGGCTGGGGGAAAGGCAGAGGTGCATCTGCACCTGGCCACAAGCTGTGGCCCAATTCCAAACCTAGGGGTAAGGCCTTGGCCCCCTTACCCTCTCTTCTGATGGGTAAGGGGGAGAGAAAGATGACCAAGCATGGGGTCTTCTACTTTAGAGCATAATAATAAAAAACTACCAACCTAAAAGGGATGCACTACAAATTGAAAATTACATTTCTACCTGAAACTTTCATACATACTATGAAATAACCTCTAGAACTAGAATAAAAAGATTAAAGAAGAAGAAGGGTTTGTTTGTGCTTGTGACAGCACTTTATCAGTGTGACCAACTCTAAAAATATTGCAAGACTCACAATAAAATGGTTAGTCCCTCATCCTGGGGGCATTTGATTAGATGAGAATCTCAGCTTTCTTTTAAAATAAAGTAAGTTTCTAGTTCTCATGGTTCTGGAAAAAAGATTGAAAATGTGACTCAAGTGTGTCGTAGAGATTCAAATATCAGAAGGCAAATAAACTCTCCAAGTTTATTATTTCTTCACAATTTCATGTTTTTAAGCCAATCTTATTATTTTTATGGGGCCTAAGAAATAACATCACTTGGGATTAGCAATACAGGTATGTCACTGTTTTGTCGATCATTGAGCTCTTCACTGTGCGAACTGTATGTGCACTTCCCTGGGCTCTTCAAGAAAGTGTTTACCAAAAGTGTATCAGCAACAAAAATGAAACTTGAGGCAGCAGACTGATATCTGCAGAGACACAAATAGTGGGTAGTGGAACCATTGGGCCCAAATATATTTAGGGTAATTCTTGAGCTCACTCAAAAGATCTGATAAATACAGAAGAGCACCTCTTTTAAAAATTGTATGGACTTTTTTTTAAATGAGGATATACTGCCTGGCACTGTATACGGGTGAAGTGTAAGTGAATTAGGCTTTATTATTGTATATAGTAGATCTTTTAGTAATTGCTTTTGCAGTGCGCTATATTAATTGCTTTAGAATCTATAGTATTTAAGATTTAAATTGTTAGTAATTGGTCTTAAGGCTTGTAAAACTTTAAACAACTGTATTAACTGCTTAAAGCTTACAATAAATAAGAAAGTGGTTAAGTAGCCCTCGAGTGTCCTGGTTTCCCTTGGATATAAAATAAATTGAACCGCATGACAGACTGCCACCGAACATAAGAAAACCTCGAACTCTCCCTCACTTAAACCTTAGACTAACAGAAGGGTCTCTCCAGCCCGCTCTCTACCATCATGGGTTAGTACTGGAGACAAGCCAAACATCTCGGGCACCACATGCCTTTGTACCACGTTGGTGACAGACCCAAAATCAAGGTCTGAACAGACCAACTACTCTGGCACCGAAGAGATCTGGTGCCAGGCAGCACAACAAGGCTTCAGCACTGCTGGCATCACCGGCGCCAACCAAGACTTCAATGCTGGTAAAAGCTAGATCTAAATCCATTAAACCCGTGCCTCACATGCTGAGTCCAGAGTCTGTGCCACCACCATCAGCACCACATTCCTCAGCACCACAAGAAGCTGTGTTGAGCCGTCATCATTCTTCTGCTTGCTCACAAGAATACAATGCACTGGTGCCACATATGGAACCAAGACCTAGATCTCCATTCACTTCCTCCTTGAGGCACCAATCTCAATCCCCCTTCTCAGTTTGTGGCTCTCCTCAGCCACCACAGTCACCAGTACTGTCACAATACAGCGACTATGATGGGGATTGTCGGAATGTGTTTTCATTTCAACTCTCCTTTCCAACCAGAGCTCATTCATCTTATGATAGACATTGACCACACTACTCTCACCATCATCAGAGTTATCCTGACTGGTCCTATCACCCGCATTATCCAACTCACTGGTCTCTATATCATCGCTGGGCATGCCCACAGCACTGTTCTGTGGCACCGTCAATACCCCCTATCACCCTCATACTTCTCCCTCCCCAATGGTGGATCAAGATACAGAAGAGGAACATAGAAGAGGATTGTCATGTCCAGAATCTACCAGGTCCATTGAGGCTATACCCTGAAAGTTCTTTGTAGGGCCTTTAGGCAGTGTTGTTCCAAACCACTCTGGACTCGTACACTGCCGCAAGGGACCTGCTTAGCCTCTTAGTACCAGTATCACCAGCAGTACAAGGTTTATGAAGAGTACTGATGCCTGCATCTACTTCCTCACTGTGTTAAGAGCCTGCAGTATTGCTATCTCCCAAGCTTCTGTGAAAGCTGGTGCAATGAAGAGGCAAACATTCAATGATATCTCTGATATCGACATCCCCAGACTCAGACTACCACTTTCCCATCCCAAATGTTGTGTCTTTCCATTGTCAGAAAAATTGGACACTTTTTCAGACTCAGATGCGAGGTAATTTTATAGCCCCATCAGAGTCTTGGGGACAGTGGGCAGTGCAGCAACCTCAGCATTGTCTCTAAGGGACAAAGGTTTGGGCAAGGATGGGTTCCAGGAACATACCCCTTAGCTATCTCGTTCAGTATCCTCAAAAGTACTCTGGGGTCATCAGAGCCATGGGCATCATTCTCTGGTAACACAGAAGTCACTTGGGTAGCCTCACTACCACAAAAGATAGATCTGCCACCACTTCAAAAGCTGGTTGTGTTCTCTTCCTCATCACCAGATGTGGCTATTGAGACCGCAAATGTTTTGCTACTGCCAGAAGACCACAGAGCTCATCAAAATCTTTTGAGAGTGACAGGTACTTTGCTCGACATTCAGGCAGATGAGGTGTTTGAAAGCCCTCACAAGTTGTAAAGCATTATCATATACTGGCTCCTGCCAGAGTGGATTGATCAGTTAACAAAGCCATTCTGGAGCTAGTTAAGACATTTTGGCAGACAAGTTGCTCCTTGCCTATCACAGCAAAACAAGGTACTCCATCCCTTCTAGGGGAGATGACCATTTCTTCTCATCTTTTTCCAGGTTCTCTTGGTGACAGTTTCCAACAAACAAGAAGAGAAGTTACCAGAGGACTGAAGGCAGGAGTTTGTAGTAGTAGTGGAACAGGGTAATCTGGTTGCCAGAACTGCTTTCCACAACACTTTAATTCAGTGTTTCTTAAACTGTGTTCCATGGCACACCGGTGTGACGCGGAGAACAAGAGAATTCAAAATGACCACCCTCAAAGGGGCAAGAGACTTTTTTTTTCTCAATAACTTCCCCCAACCCTTTTTTTCCCCTCAATAACTCCCCCCCCCCCCCGACCCTTTTTCCTCCCGACTTTTTTTTTTTTTTAGAGCAAAAAATCCTTGGTGTTCCTCATTTTAAAAAAAAATTTGTTTGGTGTTTCTGTCTTAAAAAGTTTAAGAAACACTGCTTTAGTTAGTGCCGACTCATCTGTTTGAACGGTGGCATCAGCTATTACTTTGAGAAGGTGTTTGATTGCAGTCATCTGGGTTGCCCATCCAGGACCTCCCTTTCAAAGGTTGCTTGTTGTTTTCGGAGGTGGGGGGAGGGGAGAGGAAGCAATAAGTTCAATAACCTAAAATATTCCAGGGCAATATTAAAATTTCTTGGAATCTATAACCCAGCAATGAAAATTTTAGTTTTGTCTGCAACAGCCATAGAATCATCAAGTTTTTGCTCCCCAAGTCCACAATCCATCATTGAGAAAGGGTAGGTGTTGTATTAGGCAGCCTCCAAAGCACTCCTTCAGCCTCAGCAGGCTTGTGCCATCCAGCTGCCGTGCCCACACACTATTGTTGATGGATTGGCTGAGGACAGTGTACCAGTTATCATAGTTCTGTTGGTTCTCCACCTTTTGTTTACCAATCCCACTTTCTAAAGGCAACATATCAGAACTGCAAAAGCGACGAGGAGTTCTGTGGCACCTTATAGACTAGCTGAAGTGTAGGAGCATAAGCTTTCGTGGGCAAAGACCCACTTCGTCAGATGCATGTAGTGGAAATTTCCAGAGGCAGGAATAAATATGCAGGCCAGGATCAGGCTGGAGATGACCAGGCCTGCATATTTATTCCTGCCTCTGGAAATTTCCACTACATGCATCTGACGAAGTGGGTCTTTGCCCACAAAAGCTTATGCTCCTATACTTCAATTAGTCTATAAGGTGCCACAGGACTCCTCGTCGCTTTTGCAGATTCAGACTAACATGGCTACCCCTCTGATACATATCAGAACTGTAGGTCATAAGCACAGTGGGATGGGGATATGCCCGACAGTTCATTTCTGCCTCCCTTTCCTGTACCTCTTTAGGGACCACTCTTTCAGAATTGCCCTTCAGCAGGAGCTGCTCTTCACAGAGGAACCATAGAGGAAGTCCCATAGTACCTCAAGGGGAAAGGTTTATATTCCTGTTACTTCCTTAAAACAGCAGAAAGGCATCTCAGAGCTACTGAAAAATTCCCCAGAATAACCAATGTTTCTTAATCCTAATGCCACATACTCTTTGATGTACATCATCTAAGTGCTGTGCAAGCATCAATTTATCCTCACGAAGAACTGGCTCAAGCCTACACTATAAATCAATGGCAGTCAGCATTAAAATTAGGATCTCTTAGATTCAGACCCATACTTATTCCATTAGACAGGGGGTTGAGTACCTATGGCAAAAGAAACTAAGTTAAGTTGCTTTCTACTTGTGTGGCCTATAATTGATTTTTTTCTATGGGTCAGTGGCCTATGATAGAAAAAAGGTTCTCCAACCCAGCATTAGACCATATAGCATTTCAGCAGACTTTTTATTATATTAATAGCTGTCAACCTAATGATGCTTTGTATGTTTTTTATATAAATTATTTAATTAGCTAATTTGCATAAAACTATAAAGCTTGCTTAAAATTGTGTGATTTTTAGTGTCAATAAGAGCCTGAGAACTCTGGTATATTATTTATTTACAGGACCACAGCAGGGCAGGCTTCCACTAAACGCTGCCATACGCGGATACTTCAGTGCTGATGTAGTAGGATAGTTAGTTCAGCAACCAAAGCCCTTCCAGTTTGTCACCCACCTGCAGAGTCTGCCAGTGAGTGTGGCACGTGGTGCTGAGATGGTGATGTAGGAGGATTACAGGCAGTGAGGCATTTTGCCTACATTGATCGTCCATAGACACTGCCTTCTGCAGCTCCCCAAGATGGCAGTTCTCTGTTTCTGGCCAATAGGAGCTATGGGGCCAGTCTCTGCAGACAGTCAACATCAGCAAATGTCTCATGGCCCATAATCAGATTATCCTGATGGGCAGCGTTCAGTGCACAGGGCACTGGTTTTGATAATACTTAGTCCTTCTATGAGTATATGGTACGGGACTGGATGGCCTCTCAAGGCCCCTTCCAGTTCTAGGATTCTAGTAAATAATGCTACTGGAATCCCTGACGTGGGCAATTAGGGAATTACCCTATCCCCAAGATGGATTTCTTCCTAACCCACACAGATTGGCTTATGCACTGATGCTGAATGGCTTTATATCCCTTACATGTTTTTATCTTAGCTAATGTAACTGTAGATCGGGGTGGCCAACCCATTAAATGAAGAGAGCTTAAACAGCGGCGGAAAAAATGCAAAGAGCCTCACCAGAATTGTTGAGGGGGAAGAAAAAAAAAAAAGCTCCCCATCAGCCAGAGTTGTTGAGCAAAAAAAAAAAAAGGGACACTTTTTGGCCACATCAGGCTCCCATCAGCACCGCCATTTTGCCGTGCCGGATGGCTCACCTGTACCCGGGGCCGTTTGTAGGGGCGCATGGGGTGGCTTCGCTAGCTGCACTTTCAGGGGTGAAGGGCCACATGCAGCTCGCGAGCCATGGGTTGGCCACGCCTACTGTAGATGTTCTCATTCTTTATATAAAGGTCCAGTCCTTTTCTGAATCTCACTAAGCTCTTGGACCCAGTGCTGTCTTATACCTATTAATAATTTTATACACAATACATAATTTCCTTGTAACTGTTTTAACTGTGAACCTTTCAAATTCATCAGATTTCCCCTTGTTCCTGATTTATAAGAAGGTAAACAGGAATGCCTGGTCTCATTTCTACACTAACAATCCTAATCTTGTCAATTTCACTTAATATAAAAGACTTTTCTTGCCTCCAAATATTCAATGCTTTTACTTGAGCCCTTTTATTTTTTTTCTTGTGATAAGAAGTGAACACAATATTAAAGAAGAGAACATGCCATTGACTTATATAATGTTATCTTCAGTGTAATTTGTTATCTCATTCATTGTGAATCTTAACTTTTGTGTGCTTTTCATTGTGCAAATATTTTCATTGAGCTGTCTGCAGTGACACCTCAGCCTGTTTCCTAAGACCAGGTTTATACTAGACCTGGAAGATTGGCATAAGGTATGCAATTCTAGCTACATAAATAACATAGCTGGAATCAAAATACGTAAAGGCGAGCTTGACACCATCTTCACAGCAGAAAGTGGATAGGAGCAAATGCTCCCATCAGCTTCCCTTATTCGTCATGAATCAAGGACTACTGGAGATGACTGGGGGCACCTCATCATCCTTACCAGACCCAATCAATCTCCAACATGGCAAGTGGAGATGTGGCCTAAGTGGTTACACTTAATTTAGAATCCAGCAGTATGTATGAATATTTCAAATTATTCCTTCTATTGTGTCTTGTGGTCATCATATATTTTGTCATATATGATCTAGATGGTGCTTGTTCCTGCCATCAGGGCCGGGGACTGGACTTGGTGACCTCTCAAGGTCCCTTCCAGTTCTAGTATTCTATTATTCACCTAGCTTTGGTAGGTTCCTTTGAAGTTTATTCAGTTTTCTCAAGTCTTAACTAGCCACAATAGTTTTGTATCATTTGTATAGTCATGCTGATGCAAGAAATTGTTTGACATGTCTACAGTATCCTATATTTTTACTTTCTAGAAGTCGAACAGATCTGTTTTCTTACAAGCTTTCTTCTGATGCACTGAATTTTTTGTTTGTTTTTATATCCTTGGATAAATTGTTCTTCACATTCCTTTGTCACTTTCCTCATTTCCATTTTGTGTGCCATTCCATTTTGATTATTTGATGTAAGCAGAAGGTGAGAGAAATTATTTTTGGTGGCACTACATTGAACAGAGCAATGGATGTCATGTGAAAATTGAAAAAGCCAGAGGATGTAGTAATTTAGATAAGAGAATGACAATTACTTGAAATAAATTGAGTTGAAAAAAAAATCGATTCATTAGGATAGTAATAAAATTCACTGTTTTCGTTTTCAAACTGTGTGATCAACAGAGGTGTAACCACAAACACCTTGCCAGCTTTTATCACAGCAGAAGTAGTGTCAGTGTTTCTCAGGTCTTGCATTATAGTTTATTATGTGTACCCACCATATGCACTGTTGTAAAGTTGATTCTCTCTAGTCATTTTCAATGTACTTTAACAGCTGGTTAAAAAGATTTGAGTATAGGGTCCTGTAAACTGAATCCTAAATGTACTGTTGTGTCCCCAGTAGATGTAAATCAAAGATAATTGAGTTGGTCAAAGAGAGTCTTACTGATGTATTCTTAGTTCAGTGTGAGGAGCTTGAGTCAGACAACTCCAATTGATTCTAAATTGAGTTATGACTAAACTCAAATCCATTGAATATGAGTGATGCAGTTACTCTGAACTCACTTCTGCAGCAGGACACATTGTACATACCCCATTTTAGGAAGCAAGAGCAACTATGTCTGTCTGACTTTCTATCATTGGCTACGTCTAGGCTACAAGCCTCTTTCAAAAGAGGCTTTTTCAACAGATACTTTTGAAAAAGCCTGTTTAGAAAAAGAACGTCTAGACTACAACCAGTACTTTCAAAAAAGCAAGCCGCTTTTTCGAAACAATGCACCCAGGCGGTCTGGATGCTCTCTTTCGAAAAAGCACAGTTTGCATTACATAGCGCATTTTTTAGAAAGAGCACTTTCGAAAAAAGGTGTTGTTCCTTGTAAAACAAAGTTTTCTGCGGTCGAAAAAGCTGCCGCATTCTTTTGATTTACTTTTGAAAGAATGTGGCTGCAGGCTAGACGCAGGGGAAGTTTTTTCAAAAAAAGGCTACTTTTTTTGGAAAAAAACCTGTAATCTAGACACACCCTATCTGTTTATCTCGCTGTCACAAAATACTAAAGACCATGCAGAGAAGATTTTTTCTTTTTTAATAAATAATGACAAATTTTTGCAGGAATAAAAAGAAATGCTATGCTAAAAGGATTTACTCTTCAGCGCTGTTTGAGTAATTCCTGATTTTTCTGTGTTTTGGGTATACTGACAACTATACAGTTATCAGGCCACTTAATGGTATATTTCATTTTGGACGTTCCCCAATTAGTTTTTTTTATTGTACTGGAACACAGTATAATTAATTAATTTTTCAGATAAATCAGCTACCCGTTGTATTGTGCTTCAAAACCAGTAACTAAAATGTTAGCATTAACGCGTGTTTTGTCGCAAATTTTATTAGTCAAGGTTTAATGTAATTACTTGTGCAAGCATTGAAGACATTTCTTTCTTCTTCCTATAGGCAAATTTGTCAATTTGGCTTAAATGAATTGTGGGGAAATTGTCTCCTTTTTCCTCTGAAGTACTGCATATTGTCTACCCAAGGGCAAGGTATTTGAGTTAGATGAACCAGTGGCATGATCATTCTTATGGCACATTTTCTTATGCAATATAGAATGGCAAAAATACATTTAAAAGGTTTGCTAACCTACTTGGTTTTATGAAATGTGTAGTTTTCAAAGTAGCCAAGTATCATACTTTATAGCAAGTATCAGCCTGTATAAAATGATGATATAGGTATTTATAAAATGCTCAATCTCAAAAGATGCCTCCCTGAGCTCCCCCCGCCCCCGTCCCATCAACCTTCTCTGAAAGTACCCAAAACATTAACCCCCTGATTACATAGTTTAAAAAATGAGCATGTGTATAGTAAGTGCAGATCAATATCTGTTAGAGGGTACAACTTTGAGCAAAACTGTGGTTGCTGATACATGAATCCATTACTATTCAATTTCTCATTAATTTCAGGCATACTATCACAATTTTAACTGTTAATCTATTGTATATAATATCAGATTAAGAGTCAGAAAACTTGGATTCTATTTCTGACTCTGCTTTGTGACTTGATATTTC
This sequence comes from Pelodiscus sinensis, assembly GCF_049634645.1. Lineage (NCBI taxonomy): Eukaryota > Metazoa > Chordata > Testudines > Trionychidae > Pelodiscus > Pelodiscus sinensis. Next base: position 32,965,501 of record NC_134724.1, on the reverse strand, counting down.
TCAAGGTTACACTCATTTAACTTTGGTGTTCATTCCCCCTTCTGTAAAATATGTATAATAATTCTTACCCATTTTTGTGAAGTGATGTGAGTTGTCTGGATACACTATATAAATGTTAAGCATTGCCTTTATTATCTCCAGGGCTTGACAAATACATTTATCTACTCGTCCATGGCGAGTAGATTTCAGCCAGTTGCCCTGTTCACCGGCGGTCCATGCATGCACAGTGCGGGTTTTGCGCATGCATGGTGCGGGACTGGCAAGTGGTTTTCACTGCAATCGTCGAGCCCTGATTATCTCCAAACTTCTGCTGTAACACTACTAATATTGTATATATTTACCGTAAAATCACAAGTATAATGCACACCTATCTATAATGCACACCCTAACTTTTCTGTGAAAATCATGGAAAAAACTGAACATCTATCTATAATGCGCACCCTGAATTTGCTGTATTTCCTGGCCTTTTGTATTGCCGGTCGATTACATGTGAGCACACGAGTATATAATGCACAGCATTTCGATGCTCTCTTTGTGACACCGTGAGTTGTAGGCGATCTTACACTACAGCTGAAAAACTTAAGGTACTTAGGTATGCTGAGGCTCATGGCAAATAAATGAATTTGATGACATTGCAGAGTCTAACATTCAGCTTTGGAGACGGCAGAAAGAGCGCCTGCAAGCTTTACCTCGGACAAAGATGGCTGAGCAAGGTAAAAGCTCTGCATATCCTGAGCTGGAGGCCAAGCTGCTTGAGTGGACTGCTGAATGTCGACAGCAAGGCAGTGGTGTTAGCATTGCAGAGGTTCGAATGAAGGCTTTGACTTTTACGAACACTTGCGCTAACACAGCCAAGTTTAAAGCTTCTCATGGCTGGGATGATCGGTTCATGCATCAGCATGGCCTATCGGTCTGACGCCGAATGACAATTGCGCAGAAGCTACCTGTGGACTCCGACACCAAGTTATTACAGTTCCAAAAGTTTATCATAAAACTACGCAAGGAGCACAGGTACGACCTTTCATTAATCAGTAACGCAGATCAGACACCTTTAAATTTAAATAATCCTTACGATAGACCGCTTCAAGTGAAAGGTGTCAAGACCATCTCAATTGCTACCACAGGGCATGAAAAGTTGAGATTCACCATAATGCTTGCTTGCATGGCTGGCGGAATGAAGCTGCCTCCTTATATTGTCTTCAAGCGCAAGACAATGCCAAAGAATGTTATATTCCCGAACACTGTTCACGTGCACGTTCACCCTAAAGGCTGGATTGATGAAGCTTTAATGCTTGAATGGCTATAGACGGTTTGGGCGAAGTTGCCAGGTGGACTTATCAGAAAGTGGTCTGTAACAGTTTTGGATGCATTTCGTTGTCATCGTATGCCATCCATCAAGAAAAGGATTCAGAAGCACAAAACAGACTTGGCAATTATTACTGGTAGAATGACCAAAATGTTGCAGCCGTTTGACGTGACAGTTAACAAGCCAATGAAAGATGCACTACGCAGAAAATGGAACACCTGCTTTTTGGAATGTGAACATACATTTACTGCAGGTGGACGTATGCGAAGTCCGACGCTGTAAGACGTGACCCAGTGGATAGCGGATGTCTGGCTTCAACTTGATCCCGCCATCATAAGGAAAGGATTTCTGAAATGCAGCATCTCTAATGCTTTGGATTGCAGCGAGGATGATGCCCTGTGACCAGATCCGAGTGACGATGAATTGGCCGAGGGAGAATTATGTGAAGGTTACAATGACTTGTATTACCTGGATGAAGATGTCACGGGCTATACCCCGGAAGATATTGCTCATCTGTTCAAGGATGATTCTAACAACAGTGAATTCGAGGGCTTCGAAGATGAGTAGAAGATCAATTAACATATTTGCGTGTTTGAGCTGCGGTGTTGATGTCCTTACTTTTACTTACTTTTTTGAAAGTGTATATAATTGATTGTCTCTGCTAATAAAATTCAACTTAACCTCCAGTGTCCAGCAATTAATTGACGCAGAACTGCCAAATGAAAACTTAAAAAAAAAACCTCAAAAAGATAATGCGCACTCTGACTGTCACTAAAAAATCCGGAAAAAGAGTGCGCATTATCCTCGCGATTTTATGGTGTACATGTTTCACACCTCATTAATAAAGCCTGCACAATTACTCAGTACACTGGGTGTTATATTTAAATAAAGTGCGTGTGTGTCTGCATGCCTTAACTTGGAACCATATTTTCTCTTAGGTTTCCTGGCCATAACATTATACTGCCTCTGCTGTAGTCTCTGTATGCAATAGATGTTACAATTAGCTTCACTTCTGAGTCTCTTCCATTTGGACCTAAACCATACAACGGAGCTAAACTTGGCAGTTTATTGGTGAGGGAGGCTCTAAACTGGTATTTCTCTCCCCACATGCCATCTCTGTTTGGATTCACAGTTAGTAGTGCTAGATGTGCTTAGATTACAGCTGCCTAAATGAGTCAGTGTGTTATGCCTCTGAGTGGGGGGATGGAACAATTTTAGAGGGTGCTCCTAAGTAATAGAAAGGTAGGTATAGTTTGAGAATTTCCAACGTTCTTAATCATAATTAAAAATTAAAGGGATGGAGAAGGTAAGATATTGAAATAGAGTGTGTGAATTTTCTCTCTTTTCTTAATTGGTACTGTAATTTGTGACTCTCAAAGAGAACTGCATGGGCAAGGCCTAGTGGTTTTGTGGTAATGTTATGAACTCCCATCCAGGAAACCTAGGTTGGATTCTTATTGCACGTTTCTGTGGGCTGCAAGTGCTGCAAAGGTAGGGTTCTTTAACGGTTGGAGGGTGGTAAGAGAAGCATGTGTTGATTACTAGTTTAAATAGCTGTTAGGATTGAATCTTGGTGGATGCAACTCTCTCTGGAAACTAAGAATGGTAAAATTCTCCCACAAATGGCCATGCTGAAGATAACACCCTTTCCCTAAAAGAGGAAAAACAACACTGTGCTTTGATACGGAGTTCCTAGCAATCAAAAGTTATAGTACTGCAATAGCCGATGATTGAAATACATACTTGTCCATATTGTCAGCACATGTAATAGGCATTCATTTAAGAGGAGGTTTTTGCAGTATAAAGCATTGAAAACACATGTCTAATAGGTGCATTCATTTTAACATATTCATTGAGCAGGCCTGATTAATTAGTGCGTGTCACCATCTGGTACTTACTAAGACTATTCATTTGTAAAATGTTGAAATTGTAGGGAATGCAGCACACCAATTAGGTTTTTTTAACTGAATTATGTTGGTATAAAGTTTTAGTGGAGGTCATCATTGTGATTCAGCTAAAGGAGAACTGCCAACCGGAAGATATTTAGAACAAAGGGAAAATGCATGAAATGCATTGTGGAAAGAGAAGGAAAATGCATGAAATGCATGTATTACTTTAGGCACAAAATTTAGATGCAATAAATAAGAGCCATAAAAATACTTCTGCATTTCTGTGCAAAGTTCATTACCTGACATCAAGATGTCTCACAAGAACATCTCTTCATCCTTATGTAGTGGCCTTGAACCTGTCATCTTGTACCGCAGTGTACTGAAAAGTGTCATAGTTTGTTACATTTTCATGAGCTTGATATCAGCATAGTAGGCCAAATTCATTCTGCAGGTAAACAGTCATGTATCTGTTGAAATCAGTAGAGCACTGTGCTCTAGAGGAGTGGTTCTCAAAGTGCAGTCCATGGATCATTAGTGGTCTTTGGCCACCTCCAAAGTGGGCCGCAGCTCAAGCTAATCCTCTTATCCCCCCACAGCAGGGATAGTACTGGCACTCTAGCCTCGCGTCTGCCAAGCCCTGACCCCGCCAGACCAACTCAAAAGAGAGAGAGAGCAGAGCCACACTGCATTTCTTGCCTCCCTCCTGCCCAGCTCAGCTGGGGGAACAACAGCGTAATCAATGGCTTTCCCTGCAGGAGCCGGGAATTTGAAGAAAGCTCAGACCCCAGACACAGCATAATTAAGGGCTTTCCCTGTGGGGGGGGGGGGGAGTGTGAAGAGAGAGCAGAACAAGTGGCTCTATGCTGTATTTCTCATCTACCTCCCTCCACCCAGATCTCGGGGGGAACACCAGCGTAATGATGGGCTTTCCCTGCCACTCTTATTGGCTTGAGTTGCAGCCAATGGGATCAGCGGGAGACCATATTGGGACCCACGAGGGCACAGAGCCAGGTAAGCAGCACCCCCCATGCCCAGACTCTGCAACCCAATCCCCTTTGCCCCCCCAAGACCACACACACCCTCGCTTGCTCCTACAGCGAGGTAGAGCAAAAGATAATCTGCAGGCAATTCAGCCCGCGAGAGCCTCAGCTGTCCCCCTGCCTGCCCCGCCCTCTCTCGGCACTCAGGAAAGCTGGCTGCAGGGCCATCTGTGTGTGTTTCTGTACACTGAGAGCTTGGAGGGAGGGGGGACAGGCTTCTCATGTTGCCTCCATCCCCATTAGCTCCCATTGGCCGGTTTTGGCCAATAGCAGCTACTTGTTTGCAGGATAGGCAACATGGAAAGTGTCCCTCATAGCCCCACCTTTACAGCATTCAGTTCAAAGCAGTAAACATGCTTCTGCAGCTCCCCTGAGCACATACAGGGGCTGGAAGACAGGGAACCTGGCTAAGGAACCTACTGAGCTGCTGGCTGGGAACCAGGTAAGGTCTCCCAACCAAAGTAAGCCCTTCCCTCCCCCAAACCTCTGCTCCCCTACCTCATGTAATCCAAACCTTCTGCACCCCTGCTTCAGCCCCCATAGACCTTCCCAAACAATGCATCTCCTGTATGCCCCACCTCGTGTGTCAACCCCCCTCTGCAGACTTGCACCCCAATCCACTGTTCCTGTTTACAGCCCAGATCACTGAATCCACTTCTGCCCCAGGTCCCAATCCCCTCCCAGGCCTTGCACTCCCTCCTTCTACACCCCTCCCCCAGGCCAGAATCATCTTCTGCACCCATGCCCCTCCCAGACTTTGCACCCCAATCTCTTGTCCCAAGTAACAACCCAAACCCCTGCACCCTCCCCCACGTCACATTCCCCTCCCAGTCCTGAACCCCCTTCTGATCAAACTCTGTTGCCCCAGGGCACAATCCCCTCCTCCACCGAAACCCCCTCCCAGATTCCACACCCCAATCCTTTACCCAAGTTCCCTTCTGCACCCAGCCTCCATCCCAGACCCCCGCACCTCCTCCATTCATAATGGAAGAGTGCAGCTCTTGATCACTTCCTAAATTCTTGGAGTGGCCCCCATCAAAAATTATTGCCTGTCCCTGCTCTGCACCCTCCCTCTTGGCCAGACATTCTTCCTCCAACCTTCTCCTGCACCCTCCCTTGTTCCTGCCCCCTGCCAAGACACCCTACCCCAAGCCCACTCCTGAACCCTACCTTGCTCCTGCACCTTCCCCCTAGCCGGACACTTACTCCCACCTTGCTCCTATGTTCACCATTGCTCTTGCACCCTCCATCTTGGCCACACACTGTACCCACCTTTGCTCTTACTCCCTCCTCCCTAGCCAGACACCCTAAGCCTGTTTCTGAACTCTAACTCTCACCCAGACCTCACACCCTGCACCCCATCTCCAGCCCAGATCCTGCATGCCTGTCCCACTTGCTGGCAACCCTGTCCCACACACAGAACTCCTCATTTTTGTTCCCACCCAAGAGCCAAAGGAGGTCCACAAAAATCCATTAAGTCTGGAACCCCAGAAAAGTAAATCTGGTCTATGGGAAACTCTGAACTTTAGTCCTCCATGTCCCTTCCCCTCGCCCCAAGGGGCTGGAGCGCCAGAGGAATGAGGTGTCTCAGTTGGGGGCCACACCAGTGAGGGTTGGGGTGGTTTGGAGGAGTTTATTTGCTACTCAATAGTGTGGTCCCCAGCTGATTTTTCTGTGGATCAGTGGCCCCTGACCCAAAAAAAGGTTCCCACCCCTGCCATAGATAAAGAAAACATTGAAACCTTTTGTGATGAACATAAATTAATATTTTAGTTTATTTAACATTGTTTGATAAACAACCATGAAAAAATAGCTTAATCTGTTTAATAATTTAGATTGAACCATTCTCCCTAGCTTCAGCACTAGCAAAATGACTTGGGTGTAGTTATGTAATTAACTGTGAGTTTTCATCAGCAACTGGTAGTCCATGGAAAGGTTTGCATTGAGGCAAGTGGTCCATGGGCCAAAAAGTTTGAGAACCACTCCTCTAGAGGATTGAATTTGGTCTACAGTGTTGTCAAACTTTTTTTTTTTTAAACTGGTGCATCCATCTAGTGAACAAGAAAGTCTGATCAAGTGGCTAGGAACACTACGTTAGGAGGTAAGATCTGGATTCTATTCCTGCCTCTTCCAGTGACTTGCTCTGTGCATTTTAAGTTATTTAATTTCTTTGAGCTTTAATTTCCCAGTGCATAAAATGTGGATGTTTATGCTTGCTCACATTTCTTCGTGCTTCGAGGTCTATGGATGAATAGGAGATCAGCTTTAAGCATTAACTATTATCTTTTATTTGGGAAGCCCAGTTTCTGATTATAGTGAATGTGTGTGTTCTGGTTTTAATTATTTTCATGGAAATATCAAAGCAATTTTATCATTCATTATAGTGAATACTTACAGGAATTTCCACGGGTTTTTTTCTTACTTGCTTCAATGGCTAGGTAGCTTCTTGAGTGGTATCATGCAGGCTATGAAGAGAGAGAGAGAACATGATATCTGAAGAATAGTAAGAGATTGTCAGGAGAGACGTTTGTAAATTTGGTTTTCTTCATGAGCACCTTTCTTGTAATAGTCACATTCAGTTTTGTTCTGCTATTCAAAGTGAATGTTAGATTATTTCAACCAAGTGAAATTTTAAATTATTCTTTTTTGAACAAGATGTACTTTGTGTATGTTTCCATTAGCTTCAGTAGAATCTCCTGCACACTGTCAAATAATAGGTGTTGCTGGTAACAGCTACAAGAACAACATTCAGAATGTGGGGACACCACAGTAGCAAATCTACAGTTAAGGTTGAAGGGTTGTCATTTTTAAGGATAGAAAGGGGAGAAGGAAGTTCAACAAAATTTGTTAAATCACTTTTTAGTTATGTGCCAGTGAAGAAAAAGGTACAGACTTTTTTCTGTATAGAGTTCAAACACTGATTTTTAAATGTCAAGTTCACTATGAATTTAGTTCTTAATATTGCAGAGTGCCTTTGGTGATGTTTGAATTCCTTTATTTTTCCAGCCCTCAAACAACACAATTACCTATGGTTTGGAGGTGCAGAGTTCCCTTCTCACAGCTGCAGGTGATTTCAGAGGATGTTACATGGGGTGCCCAAATCAAATCAAACATCCTGTGACTGTCCAAAATCAATCCCGTGACTGTCTGGAAACCGATCTGTAGTTTGAGTTTTTAACTGAATAACTCTTGCCCATTTCACAGGCTATATTAGAAAACTGCATGTCATGTCACGTGGCTATGTGAAAACCATTTATATTAGGTTTTAATGTTCTAAATTGTTAAGTTAATGTTAATGACTAGCAGTGGTTTTAGTGAGGTAAGCAAGTAGTCGACTACCCAATAAGCTTAGGCTACTCACTACTCCTCCCCCCGTTGTTGCCTCTTTATCAGAGGCAGCAATGGGGGGGAGGGCAGGAATCAGTGCTGGGGGTGGCACAGAGGGTAGGGGAGGCTGCCATGAAGCAGCCTCTGCCCGCAGCAGTCAGGGCTAGCCATGAACAGGGGCCACCCCCACTGTGCCTCTGCAGTTTGAATATAGTAGGAGCTGGGCTGCTGGGGTAACTCCTGGACTGGTGCAAGCCAGGACAGAGCACCTTCCCTTATTGACTAATCATGTAGTCAGTACAATTGGTTTTCAAAGTTGGGTAAGGTGCAGGCAGGCCCGCAACACGTTGTTTATCTAAGTGTCTGTAGCCATGGAGCCTCACAGCTCCCAGTTCGCCATTTTGGTTACAGTTCGCCGGTTTTAGCCAAGAGGGGCTGCGGGAAGCAGCATGGCCTGTGAAGCTCCATGATTTTGAACACTTAGATAAAAAAAGCATCTCACCCACCAGCGGCTTGTCAGTGATTGAAAACCACTGGGCTAGTGTATGCCTGATATGTATTCTGTGTGTAAGAGAAAGTGAGAGAGTTCAGAGTCTACGCTGTTGCCTTTGGGATATACAAATGTAAATTTATGTACAGCTGTGATTGTGTATTGTTTTAATATTTTAGTTTGAGTGGTGCTTTTTAAATGTGAAACTCCTTGGTTTCTTCCAATTCCTTACATCTAACATTCAGATTCATTTTTCAATATTCAACTTTGATTTGGAAGAGGAAAAAAGCTGATTAGTTTCAGTGTCTCTAGAGAAGAGGGAATAAATAAAATCAGTAATAGAACCAAATAAATCTTAAAAAACACACTCACTCTTTTTTGAATTATTTGCTCAGAGATTTTCTGGAATACAGACGTGTTATTACTGGCAGATCTACACTAACCCCCACTGACAATCTAATGTATATGACTTCAGCTACACAAATAACATAACTGAAGTTGATGTGCTTACAGTGGTGTCTTGCATGAAGTAAGGTCCACAGGAGCTGCTCTCTCGTCAATGCCTGTTACTTGTCTCATCCTCATGGAGTACTGGCATTGATGGGAGAGCACTCAGAGACCAATTTACATGATCAATCAATGGCCAGTGGATCAATTGCTCCAGTGTCGATCTCTGGTATAGTGGGAGAAAAGCTCTTAGAAAACATTTAGTTTGGACTCGAAACAGCATATTTTTTTCTCTTTACATACTGGATATATGAATGTAGGGAGATAGCCAGAATGAGAGATTCAGCACTTCCCTTCTTTCTCTTAAATATTTCAGGCGATTCATTTCTTGAATTTACCTTTTATAATAAGAGTATATGATGAGGTTGTGGCATGTTGGGATAGCTAAGCTTCAAAGAGTTCAATGAAGAAGGAAGAGGCATATTCGCCAGAGCAAAAGGCTTAACATTTGAATAGATTGGTGTCTGGCAAAACTAATATCTGTTGGATCATATAGAGGATTCAAGGGGAGAAGCTTGTCTCTAAACATCATTAGCCAATGTATGAAATACAAGTTCTCTGTTACCAAGAATGTGCTGTATGAAACTGTTCTAATGCTAGGCTACAGCCCCATCTGGTGTTTGAACAGGGTTGCTTTTTAGGCAGCTCTCATATATCCTATGAATAGGTAGGCACATTCTCATATACTACTTGAGAAAACTGACATATTCAAGTGTCCGATTTTATTAATAACTTCTATTGTATGCCATACTGTGATGAAAGCCAACTGTGTTTTTGATGATTTCCAGCATAACGATTCTGTTGATAACCTAATTTAGTAGCTGGCATTTTAAGGACTGTTTTTACTGGATAGGTTTATTTACATAGTATGAATTTATTTCTGTGATAAAAAATGAAATATAAATATTATAATAATAATATATTGGGATATACCGTCTCTTAGAGCTGGAAGGGACCTTGAGAGGTCTATTCCAGTCCCCTGCCCTCATGGCAGAGCCCAGTACCATCCCTGACAGATTTGCCCCAGATCCCTAAATGGCCTCCTCAAGGATTGAACTCACAACCCTGGGTTTAGCAGGCCAATGCCCCTGCGCCTGCATATATATTAAGCTCAGAAAATAGAAAGTGTTGCTTCTTGTTTCTTTTATTTTACATGAAAAATACTGGCCCCATGGGTTTAAATTAGCGAGACATTATTCATGAAAAACTCAAATTCTACATACTCTAAAGGCTCAAGTTTAGTGGGTTCATATTTGCTTTTTGACATGAGGCTAGTTATTTCAGTATCGGATCAAACTCATTCTCAAATAGTTTTCCTGTTAGCTGAGAGATCTTTCTATTCATATTTCAATTTTGGTATGAAGAGTACAGGTGAAACAAACCAGTGCTTAAAAGAAACATTTCCTTGCATCATGCATTTACATAAAGTGGGAACTTGGACAGATGATCAGGAAGGGGTATAAATGTATAGCTCGAAAATGCACGGTAGTAATCAGGAATGCAAAAGCGCAATTGGAATTGCGACTTGCAAGGGATGTGAAGGATAATAAAATGCTATAGGCATGTTAGCAAGAAGGTGATCAGAGAGGGTGTGGGGCCCCAACTGGATGAGGGCGGTAACCTAGTGACAGATGACATGGGGAAAGCTGAAGTACATAATGCTTTCTTTGCCTCTGTCTTCAAGTGATGCAATATGGGACGAAGGTGGACAGCCTTTGGTGAGGAAAGAACAGGTTAGGGGCTATTTAAAAAAGCTAAACGTACACAAATCCATGGGTCCGGACTTAATACTTTTGAGGGTACTGAGGGAGTTGGCAAATGTCATTGAGAAGCCTTTGGCCATTATCTTTAAAAACTCGTGGAGATCGAGAGAGATCCCGGATGACTGGAAAAAGGCAAATGTAGTGCCCATCTTCAAAAAAGGGAAGGACGACGATCCAGGGAACTATAGGCCGGTCAGTCTTACCTCAGTCTCTCGAAAAATCATGGAGGGGATCCTCAAGGAATCCATTTTGAAGCACTTGGAAGAGGGGAAGATGATCAGGAATAGTCAGCATGGATTCATGAAGAGCAAATCTGATTAGCTTCTATGATGAGGTAACTGGCTCTGTGGATAGGGGAAAGTCAGTGGATGAAGCAAGGCTTTTGATACAGTCTCCCACAATATTCCTGCCAGCAAGTTAAGGGAATGTAGATTGGATAAATGGATGGTAAAATGGATAGAAAGCTGGCTGGAAGGTCGGGCCCAGTGGGTAGTGAGCAACGGCTCAATGTCAGGATGGCGGTCGGTTTCTTAGCGTAGTGCCCCACCGTTAGGTTCTAGGACCGGTTTTGTTCAACATCTTTATTAATGACCTGGATGAGGGAATGGATTGCACCCTCAGCAAGTTTGCGGATGACACTGAGCTAGGGGGACAGGAAGATACGCTGGAGGGCAGGGATAGGGTCCAGAGTGACCTGGACAGATGAGAGGATTGGGCCACAAGAAATCTGATGAGGTTCAACAAGAACAAGTGTAGAATCCTACACTTGGGACGGAAGAATCCCAAGCATTGGTATAGACTGGGGACCGACTGGCTAAGTAGCAGTTCTGCAGAAAAGGACCTGGGGATTACAGTGGATGAGAAACTAGGTATGAGTCAACAGTGTGCCCTTGTAGCCAAGAAGGCTAATGGCATATTAGGGTGCATTAAGAGGAGCATTGCCAGTAGATCCAGAGATGTGATTATTCCTCTTTATGCGGCTCTGGTGAGGCCACATCTGGAGTGTTGTGTCCAGTTCTGGGCCCCCAATTACAGGAAGGATGTGGGTGCATTGGAGAGGGTCCAGTGGCATGTGACCAAAATGATTAGGGGCTGGAGCATATGACCTTTAAGGAGAGGCTGAGGGACTTGGGTCTATTTAATCTGCAGAAAAGGAGAGTGAGGGGGGATTTGATAGCAGCCTTCAGCTTCCTTAAGGGAGGTTCGAAACAGGCTGGAGAAAGGCTGTTCACAGTAGTGATGGATGGCAAAACAAGGAGCAATGGTCTCAAGTTGTGGTGGGAGAGGTCCAGGTTGGATATTAGGAAAAACTATTTCACTAGGAGGGTGGTGAAGTACTGGGATGGGTTCCCTAGGGAAGTAGTGGAGTGTCCATCCCTAGAGGTGTTTAAGTCTTGGCTTGACAAAGCCCTGGCTGAGTTGATTTAATTGGGATTGGTCCTGTCTTGGGCAGGGGGCTGGACTTGATGGCCTTCTGAGGTCTCTTCCAGCTCTATGGTTCATATCATTTAAGCTAGATTCTAGGTTGACCAAAAATAATGCCATGAAACTGAAGTGTGTGATTTTTTTGTATATGGTGGATCAGTGTCTTTTATCTAGCTCTCTTTTTGGAGTCACCATTTTCTCTTTGGCTAAAGTATCTGCTGCAAAAATAACTTGACATTGATGGAAACATGACTAAAATTACTGAAAGGTTTTTGAACTATGGATTAAATTAAATTATTCAGGCCAGTTTTCTCAGTCAAACAATAGTACATTCACCTTTAAACCTCAGACAAATGGTTAACCAATAAGTCTCACCTTAACTGTGTGAGGCATATCTGTTCCGATTAATTGGTGGGAACTGAAGCAGCCCGCGTTAGTGGCAGGTCCAGCCCAGACATACCACAGGCAGGGGCATTCCAGCCCAGCTTGAGCAGCCCCTCTTTGTGGCATGGGAGCTGCTCTAGCCTAGCCAAAGCAGAGGGAGGGTGGTGCTCCAGCTCAGCTGGGCTGGAGTGGCCACCACCCGCTCCCCCTTTAATCAGTTAACAGGATAAACATTGTTTAACCAATTAAACAGAATTTTACATCCCTACTTTTAATTGCATTTGAGAAACTAAATATATTCTTTCATCAGCAGCATCCTGTCTGGTATTTTGGAGAATGTTTTCTGGCCCCTTCTTTTTAGTTTTAGGTCCCATCTTCCTCAGCTTCCGGTTTATCAGGCAGAATAGAAGGTCAATAGTACTGAATTAATAGGGGGGTTAACACTATATTCCTAATCGTTGTCACTTGTCTATATGCATTAACCTTACTGCCAGGTTTACATGGGCATAGTTGCTATGCACGAAACTGGTTCTTTGAAACCTATATGAGCAGAAAGTAGAATATATACATAGGGCATTGGGCAATATTAGAGTCATAGTATTTTTAAAATAATGATTTTCATGATTTCAGCTATTTAAATCTGAAATTTTATAATGTAATGTAAGGGTCCTGACCCAAAAAGGAGGGGGTGGGGGGGTCACAAGGATATTGTATTACAGTATTGCTGTCCTTACTTCTACACTGATGCTGGTAGTGGTACTGGTTTCAGAGCTGGGCACCTAGAGAACAGTGGCAGCGGGGTGAAAGCTCAACTCTAAAGGCAGAGCCACCACCAGGAGTAGTGCAGAATTACTTGCGTATGGCATGGTATGGAATAGGGGTGTAAGCGAGTGGTCAAGTACCTGACTACCTGATAAGGCTAAGCCTATCAGACAGTCGAGTTGAGTACTCGATTACTCACTTCTCTCCCCCCTTGCTGCCTCTGTATCAGGGGGCAGCAAGGAGGGGGGAAACAAGAGCCGGTACTGGGGGGAGCTGGCTTAAAAGCCATCTCTGCAGTTCTGTCTCCACTCCTCCCCTGCTGCTGCCTCTATCAGGGAGCTGCCCACCTCCTTCCCCCCGAGAACAGCCTCTGTCAGCAGCCAGCACGGGCCACCACAAACAGGGGCTGCCGTACTTGGCACGAGTAAGAACAGAGCAGCTCTTGCTACATTTGAAATGCAGAGCCACAGCCGTCCTGAACCCAGCATGAGCCAGGACTCCTCAGTTGGCTCTTACTACATTTAAAATGCAGAGTCGCAGTGGTCCCAGACCCAGTGCAAGGCAGGACTCCTTAGTCCTGGCTTACACCAGGTCCATGACCTACCCCTGCTGCAGCTCTACAGCAGTGGTCCCCAACCTTTTCAGGTTGTCGGGCGCCAGGGGGCGTGGCCGTTCGCCCGCCGGGCGCCAGGGGGCGGGGACACTTGCCCGCCTGGGGGCGGGGCCCCCCCAGCCGCAGGCCCGGGGGCGGAGCCCCCCCATAGCCACGCGCCCGGGGGCGGGCCCCCCCCCATAGCCACGCGCCCGGGGGCGGGCCCCCCCCCATAGCCACGCGCCCGGGGGCGGGCCCCCCCCATAGCCACGCGCCCGGGGCCGGTGCTCCCCCCGTAAGCACTGCGGGGCCAAGGCCGGCGCCGGGGCCAGGGCACGCGTGGTGCCCCCGGGGGCGGGGCCAAGGCAGGGGCCGGCGCCGGGGCCAGGGCACGCACATCGCCCCCAGGGGCGGGGCCAAGGCCAGGGCCGGGGCCAGGGCACGCGCGGCGCCCCCGGGGGCGTGGGTCAGGGTCGGCACCGGCATGTGCGGCACACCCGGGGCTGGGACCGGCCATGCGCCCGGGGCTGGCCCAGATGCTCCGCGGGCGCATGTAAAGAGCCCAGCGGGCGCCATGGCACCCGCGGGCACCGGGTTGGGGACCACGGCTCTACAGGTTAAATGTTGTAGGAGCCGGGCTGTCTGCGCACCCATCTCCTACTACACTTGAACTGCAGAGCCAGGGGTAGTTCCTGGACTGGTGCAAGCCGGGGCAGAGCACCTTCCTTTGTCCACTAATCATGTGGTTGGTACAAATTGTATCGACTACACAATTAGTCAGTTACCTGCCTCCTAAGATCCTTCAGATGGCAGTGCCCCCCTTACTGATACACTGTTTCTGCCAGAGTACTGCCTGCAAAGCTGGGTGTCTGGCCAGCAGCCACCACCCTCTTGCCATCAGCTCTAAAAGCAGTGCAGAAGTATGGGGAGAAGTACCATGACCCCCACTCTCCTGCAACTCCTTTTTGGATCAGGACTCCCAATTTGACCATCACTGGTCTTGTCTGTAAAATCTGTATAGTATTGGGTAAAAGCAAACAAAAGATCTGAATCCGGGAGGAAGGGCAGATTTCACAGTCCATTATGTGTTTTTCATGGCTATAAATTTGGTAGTGCACAATCTATATCTAATTTGGTTTACATTTCAAATATTTGGTTGTGTGGAAGTCAAACTGCTTTTAGTTGTCAGATAGAAACTACTTGGCTATTGTGTTATTTAGAGTTTACTCGTGGGGGAAATCTGTGCCAAAAAATGAAACCGACAATGCACAATATTTTTAAATGCTGCAAAATTTTGCATCTTTTATTTGTGAAAATAATGCCATCTAATCACATCACTTTTAATTATTTTGGTTATTTATTTCAAAATACCTATCAGCAAATATGTCTTTAACAATACAGACAACAAAAAAGATTGCCCCAAAAGTAGAAAGATAAAGAAACCCATATGACAACACAATTCTAGTTTCTCTGTTATGTTTTGGTTGGGCACCTCAATCTGCGTGTGTCACAAGTGCTAGCTAGGCAATCTTGGGGAAAAGCTCTGTCCTGCCAATCTTCTGCTTGATTCTCAGGTTTTTGACCTATCCCCCAAGGGTTACCATAGAGGTTTCCACATAGAGGACATGGAGGTGGGGAGTTGGAAGGGGGTAGTGTGTACTGAGAGAGTGTATTTCAGGGATACTGAAAGGGGCTGCATGAGGCACACCCCAGCCCAGACAGCTCTACCCCCTCCAGAGCCCAGTCATAGAGCCAGACACCCGCACACAGAGCCCAGCCGCAGGGCCAGACACACATGCACATTGCCCCAGAGTCCAGCCATGTGGCTTCTCTCAGCCCAAACACCTGCATCCTCTCCCCCCAGAGCCCAGGGATCCATACGGAGAAACATCCTGATGTTAGTCAGACCAGACTTGTATGAAGTTTCCTGTGCTGATTTCAGTCTTGGGTGGTGCAAAGTTGACACTGCACAGGTCCTCCATCTCTGCTGGGTGGAGTGATTAACTGACTGTGAGGCCATGACCCACATGCTGCCTCCTTCTTCATGTCCTGCTAGGAACCACAGTTGCCAGGAACCCTCCAGTTCCCTCTCTCTCTCTCTCTCTCTCTCTCTCTCTCTCTCTCTCTTCCCCCGAGCTGTGGAGCTTGGCTCCGCCCAGACCGGTGGTCCTTAGTGGCAGGTAGGAACTCTGAAAGAGAGAATGCATTTCTGCACAGAACAATGATTCTCTGTAAATTTTGCACTGCACAGCAGCACAGAATTCCCCCAGGAGTAAGTGTTTTAAAAGGAGAAATTGTCAGAATATGATTGTAAACAAAGTCCTTCATTTGTCACTGAATGTTATGGCTTTTCCCCATTCTTATCTTTTGTTTCCTCTCTTTCATTTTTTAGAAAGATCACTATTTGAAGAAGTAACCAGAATAAATGAGCAGAGTGAAAACAAATGGATGAAGTTCTTACCATGCACTGAACACTGGAACATCAGATGCAAAGCTCTGGGAAAATGTCTGCTTGCAACACCTTCACTGAACACGTCTGGAAACCTGGTGAATGTAAAAATTGCTTCAAACCCAAAAGCTTGCACCAGCTGGCCCCAGCCTCTGAAAAGGCTCCCCTCTCTCATGGTAATCTGAAAACCAATGCAAATCACAGCAACAATCACCGTGGTAGAAATACAGGAAATTTCCGACCCCCTGTAGCAAAGAAACCCACGATAGCTGTGAAACCCACCATGGTGGTGGTAGATGGGCAGAGTATCAGTGGTGAGATCAGCACACCAGATCATTGTGAGAACAAGCCGATAATTAAAGGATGGAACCGAAACAAGGCTGTCTTGAACAAAAAGCCACCGAACAATAATAACGAAGATGAAATTGAAGGTTATAGCCACATTCATAGGCCTTATGGCAACAATGATAGTGTAGGTAAGATACCAAATAATAATGATAATGGACTGACAGAAGTGTTAAAGGAAATTGTAGGTTTGGACACCACACCTCAGCTAGCAGCAAATGAAATGAACTCAAAGGAAATGTTCTTGGGAAGAATAAATAATTGCTATAAAAGATCATTAGAAAGACAGATCCCTCCAAGCTGCATGATGGGTGGAATGAAGGATTCTCATAGTAAGCATGTTATTCTGAGTGGAAGCACTGAAGTAATAAGTAATGAAGGTGGGCGCTTCTGTTACCCAGAATTCTCCAGTGGAGATGAGAGTGAGGATGATATGTTTTTTGCCAGCATGCAAGAAGAACATGAAAGTTGGGATGAAAGTGATGAAGAGTTACTAGCAATGGAAATTCGTATGCGGGGCCAACCTCGCTTTGCTAACTTTAGAGCTAACACTTTGTCTCCTGTCCGGTTTTGTGTTGACAAAAAATGGAACACTGTGCCTTTAAGGAACAAGTCTCTCCAGAGGATCTGTGCCGTAGACTATGATGATAGCTATGATGAAATTCTAAATGGTTATGGAGAAGAAACTGTGATCCTTTATGGTCAGGAAAGCCTGCAGAGTATGGTATCATCTGATTCCACATCTCCTGATTCTTCTTTGACAGAAGAGTCTCGGTCTGAAACAACCAGCAGTTCATCTCAAAAACTCTGCAATGGAGGGTTATCTCCCTGTATCCCTAAGGAGATCAAGTTGATTGAGCCAGATTATGAGAGTCTTTGTGATAAGCAGCAAGTAAAAGATGTGTCAAAAGCTTCCAGAAACACTACAAAAATTCTAGAGACTCACAAGGCAGTTCTTGCACTTAGATTGGAAGAGAAGGATGGCAAGATTGCAGTACAAAGTGATAATCAAGAAAGCAAAAGTCCGACAGAAGTTACTGGTCAAGCAGTGACTATAAACTTGGTACCAATGGAAGATCAAGCCAAACCTTACAGAGTGGTGAATATGGAACAACCAGTGTGCAGGCCATATACTATAGTGGATGTGTCAGCAGCCATGACCAATGAATGTATGGATGGTCAAACTGAAAGCTCAGATACAAACAGTACGCCCTCTAACCCAAATTCACCAGGAACTCTAAGTACACAGATTATATCTACTACTGCATCATCTGGGCGAGTAAATGCCAATCTAAAGAAATCCAGTGCAGTCAGATACCAAGAAGTATGGACATCTAGTACTAGCCCACGACAAAAGATACCTAAGGTGGAATTAATTGCTAACAGCTCAGGACCATCAGTCCCTCCAAGGAAAAGCAGCCACAAATCTGCTCCTACTTCACCTACAGCCACAAATATTTCTTCAAAAACCATCCCAGTAAAGTCACCCAATTTGTCTGAAATAAAATTTAATAGTTACAACAATGCTGGCATGCCACCTTTCCCAATTATCATTCATGATGAGCCTACATATGCTAGAAGTTCAAAGAATGCTATCAAAGTTCCTATTGTAATCAATCCAAATGCATATGATAATTTAGCCATCTATAAAAGTTTTCTGGGGACCAGTGGAGAACTATCAATCAAAGATAAAACTACAAGTGTAATAAGCCACACATATGAAGAAATAGAAACAGAGAGCAAAGTCTCTGAAAACATACCCAGCAAACCCTCTGAATTTATCCAACCCAAGGGTAATAGCACAGAGTGTAGACTAGGATCTGTGGCTCAGAAAATTCAAGAGTATAATAGCTGTCTCAGTAAAGGTCAGCCCTCAGCACAAATAAGCCATAGTTCTGGCCACAGTTCCCCAACCAGAGTCCAGAAGACAAGTCAAGAGCCTACAGCCAAAATGGAAGGAGCACAGGATGCTTCTAGTGGCAGCAGTAATAGGGAAAATGCAAATGTAGTGCTTTCTCAGATCGTGGCTTCTATCCAGCCCCCTCAGTCTCCTCCAGAAACACCTCAATCGGGGTCCAAATCTTGCAGTGTGGAAGAATTATATTCCCTACCACCTGATGCAGATACCATTAAAAGCAACGTGGTGCGACCCAAATCTCTCTTTACCACACAGTCCATCAGTGATACTGAAGTATCCAATGCCGCAGAAAGCACTACCACTAAAATGCAGAAGGACACACTTTCAAAGCCACTTACCACCCACTCTTCAAAGCCAGTAACAGGCACCCATAATATCATAAGTCCCAAAATAGAACAAGCACCTCCATTTCCCCCTCCACGTTCCACTTCTTCACCCTATCATGCAAGTAATCTGTTGCAAAGACATTTCAGCAACTGGAACAAACCAACCAGTCCCACTAGATCCACAGAGGCAGAGGCAGTACTCCATTCAGAAGGTAGACGAGCTGCTGATGCAAAGCCCAAGCGCTGGATCTCCTTTAAGAGCTTCTTCCGTCGCAGAAAGACTGATGATGAGGAAGAAAAAGAGAAGGAAAGAGAAAAAGGGAAACTAGTGGGTCTTGATGGAACTGTTATACATATGCTGCCTCCTCCTCCAGTTCAACGTCACCATTGGTTCAGTGAGTCAAAAACAGACTCCAGTGAGAAGCCATCCATTGTTTTCATGTATAGATGTGAACCAGCACAGGCTGAACCAAACACCAACCAGAACAAGCCTGGAGTGGAGTCTCCAAATAGAGATACAGTGGCAAAGGACAACGCAGAAATGGAAGAGATGTTGCCAGAAGATTCTGAACAGAAAATTAAGAGTCATTCTTCACCATCTCAGGTTCCCAAGAAAATCCTCAGGTAAACTGCTGTTATGTCTTTAACTCGTGCCTTCAGTGTTGTGGAACATGCTATACATTTTTCAAGAAATGAGAAGTGATTTAAGGGCTTTACATAGAACTTTATATGTGTGTTTGTAATGTTTTTGTTAGAGAAGAAACAGGCGACCCAGGAGTAGATGGGGTAAAAGGAACTGCTTTATTGCCTACACATGTATACCTCGGACGTTCAACACAATGTCCGAGTGGCAACAACCTGGTATTAGTCAGACCCTTTTATCTATTTTAGTGTGTTAATTCACACATCTACCACTACTTTCCCTAAAACCTTATTTAGTAATGTTAACTCCATAAAATTAATATTAATAAGCAAATAATGAATACAATTATACCCGCCCCTAATTACTATTTACAGAATTTCTAATTAAATCAACACATTCCTATGCTACAAACTAAAAGGTTACAGAGCTCACAAAGATTTTAACTCTGAAGATATTTTATACAGCGCCAATGAGGATAAGCAAAAGACACAACAAAGTGGAACAGCTGCATGCTTATCTATTTTTCTAGGCTGCAAAATGAAGGGAAAGAGCATGTCCAAGGGTAATGCCTGCTTTGGCTGAAATCCTTTCCACCATCCCGTATTCATTTTACATATCCCAACAGTTTTTATGGCCTTTTTTTAATGGATAGTTGTTTTTATTAGCACCTTTCATCATATGACCAGCATCCAGGATTCTCAACTGTTTTCATTGTTTGAGTTTAATTGGGCAATTTTGCTCCACTGAATCAAACACCCATGGCTCTGAATTTTTACATTACCATGGTATTTATATGCTGTAGAAGACTAAAGAACTCTGGTGTAGAAGTGGGGGGGTAAATATTTCATGCAGACATAGAAACTGCACTATCCATAGTCACCAACTTCCTCTCTAGCTGGGTTGCTGTAGCCATTCTAACCCTTCCCCCCCCATCTCCCACCTCTTCCTGTCTCTGCTCTGCCTCCACCCCCACAACCTCTCTTCCCCCCCAAGCCCCACCCCTGCCATGTCTTCCCTATCCCTGCTCTGCCCCCACCCTACCTCTACCCCAACCTCCTTTCCCCAAGCATCCACGCTTTTCCCACTCCCTCCCAGAGTGACCCACTGCCAAATGGCTGTTTTGTGGCAGGCGGGAGGCGCTGGAAGGGAGAGGAGCAGCGGGAGAGCTTCTTGGTTGCTGGTGAGTACTGAGCACTCACAGAGTTGGCATCTATCATGCTATATATCTGTCTGTTGTGCCTTTCCAGAGGAAGGAAACGTCTCCAACTGTAGTTTTATTAGCATGAATTTTAGTCACATGAAAATGATATTTAGACTTCTGAATCAGGTGAGGCAATGCTGAGTGCAGCAATGTCTAAACACAGTAACTCCTCACTTAACATTGTCCTGGTTAACATTATTTCATTGGTACATTGCTTGTCTATTAGAGCACATGCTCATTTGAAGTTGTGCAATGCTCTCTTGTAAGTCGTTTGCCCTCTTGCTTTGTTCACTACTTGCGGGGTTTTCTAGAAAAGCAGCCTGTCCTCATGGGGAGGCTTGGAGCTCCCCCATCATCTCCCCTAAGTTCCCTGTAAAGTCCTGTATGCGCCTGGGGGCAGTTCTGCTGCTGGGAGTCCCCTACTTGGAGGCAATGTGTTGCTGATGTCAGGATGTCTCTCTGACTGAGCTCTCCCGCTCTGTACCACATCTACACAAAACAGGTCTGCTGCATTTCCTCACTCTAAATCAGGGGTTCCCGAACTTTTTGACATGGGGACTAGTAAATCCATTCATGAGTTTTTGGAGGACCTGGAACATTCATTTGCATATTCATGAAGCAAATGATGAATATGCAAATAAGTTGTTTCTGGTCCTCCCCAGTGCCAGCGTTAGCAAAGCTTTTGATATGGTTACCCACAATATTCTTACCAGCAAGTTAAGGGAATATGGATTGGATAAATGGACTGTAAGATGAATAGAAAGCTGGCTAGACAAGGGTTTCCCAAATCTGACTGGTTCCAGATGAGGGATTTTTTGGACCAGGGGAGGTCATTTCAGGGCTCCTGGTTCCCTCCTTCCCCACTAGGCTTCTTTGCACCTCCCTCCCCTGCAACCCAACTGAGCTGCCCACCCCCACTGGTTCCCTGCACCTCCCCCAAAACCATCCCCCACAATCCAAGGGAGTGCAGTACCAGTTCCCTGCAGCCCTTCACAGCCCAGCTGAGCTGTCCTTCTGTTCCCTATGCCTTCCCCCATCCACCTTTGCCCAGTTGAGCTCCACACTGGTTCCCTGCATGCCTCCCCCACAGCTGAGCCCCATTTTCCCCCCCAAGCCTCACAAAACTGCTGAGCTCAGCTCTGATTTCCTGCGCCTCCCTCCCCTTGAGTCTAGCCCCAGGTTCCTGGCACCTCCCTCCTCCTGCAGCCCAGGTGAGCCCAGCGCCCTCTACCTACTCCCCCCCCCCCCACCCGCAGCCCAGCCTGGCACCCCCTAGCATCAGAAGAGTAGCAAGGGTGTTATGTGCCCTGGGGCAAAAGCAAAATCTCCCCCCTTCCCCCACCTGCCGCCATGAGATAGGGCCCTGAACCTGGCTCATGGCTTAGCTGGACCCCGGGGGATGTACTGCATCTTCCCCCACCCCTTCCAGTTTGGGGCAGGCCCCAACGTGCACTATCCACAACAACACATGGAGGGAATTGATCACCTCAGTAATGCTAATACCTTTAGAATTGAGGCCCGGATTATCCAGCACAAGTTGAGGTAGAGAGGGCACTGTTTGCACATATCTGATATATTTTTACCAAAACTGCTACCTTCCCAACTTGCCAAAGGAGAAAGGAAACAGGGAGGCCAACAGGAATGGTTTGGAGCAGTGTTTCTCAACCATTTTTTTATAAAGTACCCCCCTTTAAAAAAATTATCAGTATCCCCAGCACAGTTTTCAGACATACACAAAAATTCTCTACCATTGCAACACATTTGTTTAAACAACTTAATCTTAGCCAGGTGGGTGATGAAATTTTTGGCTGTAAAAAGTACAAAAATTATAAAGACCTGAATAACTTAAACAAAAAATTCAGTTTGCTCCAAATTTCAGTTGTGTTGATGTACCCTACAGACTTCTCTCAAGTACCACTGAGGGTAGTCATACTACTGGTTGAGAAACACTGGTTTAGAGCAGCATTTTTCAACTTTATAATATTTTATAAAGTACTCCATTTAAAAAATTATAAGTATCCCCAATGCACCCACCCCTCCCCCACATCCAGGCATCCCCAGCCCACCTGCTCCAACCTAATGTCCCTTCTGCCCCAGAACACCACCCGCCCCACTCTAATCCAATGCCTATCCCCCAGAGCCAGGCACCCCCAGCTTCCCTGCCCTAGCCCAATCCCTCTCCCCCTTCCTCAGAGCCAGGTAGAATAACCCTATCTTTAAAGTGGCTGCTCCTGCTGCTTGGCCCTGCCTCGGAGGTTTGTTTGCACAGGGATCATGTGGCCCGACAGCGCTCCTGTAATGTAGAAAGCTGCTACCTTAGAAAAATGTGCTACTGCTAGCATTTTCTTATCTGTACAATTGTAAGGAAATACTCCTATAGGAAACTGCTATCAGAAGTAGCACAAACCTACAGAGAGTATTTCCATATAGACCAGGTTTGCCACTTGCCACAGCTCATGGCGCTATGCGCTCTGCTTCCACCCCAGCCTGGTGCCCCCCTACCGTGGCACCCGGGGGCAACTCTACCCGGTATTTTTTTCCCGCAGCCTGGTACCAGGCCCATAGTTTGGGAAACGCTGCTCTAAATCACTCAGTCCATGCTGCCTTGTAGAGTGTGAACCTTTATTAACAACGTGTTAATCCTTGAGGGTTCAGACAAATGATAGTTCATCATTCTGTAGCAAGACATTCCTGGGAAATATTCCACCCTCTGAGTCAGTGACCTCCACCAAGCTTCACAATCATCCTTACTATGTACAGTATTACATTGTTTGAAATGGTTTAAAAAGTATATTGTGTGTGTATATTGTCTTTTGTCTGCTGAAAAAAATTCCCCTGGAATCTAATTCTCCCTCTTTACATTAAAATTATTATGGAGAAATGGGATTTTTTTAACATAGTTTCACTTAAAGTAGCATATTTCAAGAACATAACTACAATGTTAAGAGAGGAGTTACTGTCCCTTTAAAAATCTGGGCCTTCGTGCACTCTGGCAGCAGGTATAGGAATATGTTGGAGTTTGTCTTCTGAATAACTTAGAGATTATCTATCCTATAAGTGCTGTAGCAGCGCAGATACACTGCTGTAGCGTATCTGGTGAAGATGCCGTATGCTGATGGGAGAGAGTTCTCTTGTCATCATAATAAATTCACCTCTGCGAAAGGCGGTAGCTATGTCAGTGGGAGAAGCCCTCTGGCCAACATATCTCTGTCCATGCCAGTGCATATGTTGGTGTAACTCATGGTGCTCACCTCTAAGCAATATAGTGATATTTTACAGTTCTTCATCGAGTAGTGTCCCCGTGGGTACTCCACTCGAGATGCTGTGCTTGTCCCAGCGCCGCAAACTGGAGGAATTTTTCATAGCAGTAGCCCCCTACCGGACCGCGCATGCACAACTGCCTGCTCGCGCCTCTCAGCTGAGCGCGGTTCTGTCCTGCCAGTTTCTCTCCAACCGTCTGCAGTCACAGACGGAGTTACATTAGGCTCCCTTTGCCTCTCTGAGGGGAAAGGGAGATCTCTTAGTTAGACTTCGTTTCTTGCTTTATGTATCTCGGCCCCTTCTGTAGTCCGCCATAAGGACTCCGCTCCGGCACCCAAAGAGGGCTTGCGAGCGGAGTCGGTGCCGGCAACGGCTCTAACGGCTGCTGTGGAGCCAGCAGGGGAAGCCCCGGCACCGAGACGTTCTGCGCATGCGCAAGCGCAGCTAGCTGTACCGGCACCCGCAGGGCTTTTCCTCAGTGCCATCCCATGCTCCCCGGTGCCAGAGGCAAATACAGCACTGCACCAAATACAGCACTGCAGCAGGAGACTCTGCCGGTGCAGCCTGAGGCCATGACGTCATCACCTGATCCAGCAGCACAGAGCTTGAGCTCTGCAGAGGATCAATTTACAGAGCCTCCCTTGCTGCCTGCCTTGCTGCCACTAGCGGTTCCCCAGCCTTCCTTCACTTCCTCAGTGCCATCCAAAAGGCAACACAGTTCTGCACAGGTTCGGACACCATTGCTGACACCGGACCGTATGTCCTTCTCCCCTGGACCTGACTCACCTGCCTCGGTCTGTTCTTATACCCATCATCGTTGTCATCGTTACACACTTCCCAGAGAGCACTACTATAGGTCACCTCGTCGCTCACCGCCACGTCGATACTACCGGAACCACTGTTCGCGGTCTCCTCACTAATCCAGGAGATCCTTATCACCATGGTCTCCAAGTCCAGCATATTCTTGTTGCTACGACACGCTCAGAAGACACAGCCGGTCTCCGTGCTACGACAGGCGGTACGAGCGATGTTACCACGAGTGCTCTTCCTTTCGTCTCATTGCAGAAGGCATTTGCAGTCATGCTCACCGCAGTTATCTCGACCTGAGTCACCACACGCTTCAGGCGAGTCTGCACGTTAAGTCGCTCCACCGTCCTCTGCTGGAGATGTGGATTCAAGCTATCAGGAAGACAAGCAGGACCACACTCCTCATCAGGAGCAGCAGTGCCCTGATTCTCCAGCACGCCACTCCTCTTCGTCGCCTGATGATGCAATGGTCCCCGGTGACTTGTCTCCTATGGAGGACCACAAACAATTCCAGGAGCTCTTCAAAAGAGTTGCTCAATCCCGGGACATCCAGACCACGGATGTGCAGCAGAAACCGCATTGGTTGCTAAAGAATTTACAACCCTCCCAAAAGTCGAAGCTTGCCTTTCCCTTTGATGACACTATCTTAGAGGTTGCCAATGACATCTGGCAGACTCCAGCTACATCCTTACCTACTAATAAGAGGTCGGACAAGAAGTACTTCATAAGCCAGAAGGGTATGGAGTTCCTGTTTACACATCCTCAGCCCAACTCCCTTGTGGACGCTGCACAACAAAGAGTAAAAATGTCCCAGGCCAAGAATGCTTCTAATGACAAGGAGGCTAAACGCCTGGATGTCTTGGGCAGGAAAATATATTCCTCTGCTACGTCAGCTCTGAGGATGTGTAACTTTGCAGCACAACTGGCAAATCATGATTGCGACAACTATTCAAAGTTGGTCCCTCTATTTGAACACTTGCCTGATTCCAAGTGCCAGATTCTTAAGGTGGTAATCCAGGAGGGCTATACAATTGCCCAAACAGCCTTGCAGATTGCACTCGACACGGCTGATGCAGCCGCTAGATCCACAGCTTCAGCCATAGTCATGCGTCGAGCGTCTTGGCTGCACCAGGCTGCTGTTCTGAAGGAGTTGCAGGCCAAGGTGGAAGATTTGCCTTTCAATCGCCAGTCACTCTTCGCCCAGTAAACCGATCAGGTCTTCCACTCGGGCAAGGATACACATACAACTTTAAAAACGCTTGGAATGTTCACACCTCCCTATAAGCGTAGAAAATATGTTCCCTATAATAGGCAAAGGCCTTTTTCTTATGCGACATCTCGAAACAAGCCATATGAACAACAGAGGCCAAGAGAGCGCCCCCAAAAGCGTCGTCAACCGCCTAACAAAGCGTCCTCCCAGCAGAAGGGCCGGCAGCAGGTTTGATATGTTGATCGAGGGACTGTGGACCACCCCTTTGACAGAGACTCCAAACATCACACAAGGAGTGTTCCGTCATCATCTCAGGCCCTATCAACATCGTTGGGCTCTCATATCCACCGACCGGTGGGTTCACGACGTAATCACCTCAGGATATGCCATTCCCTTCACTTCTCTTCCCCCTTCCTCCCTCCCTTACCCGTCTCTTTTCAGGGACCCTTCTCACGAGACTCTTCTTCACCAGGAAGTCTCTCACTCAGGTTAGGAGCGGTGGAAAGGGTACTGACTCGCTTTGTGGGAAGAGGATTCTATTCTCAATACTTCCTCACCCAGAAAAAGTCAGGGGGTTGGAGGCCTATCCTGGACTTATGCCGACTCAACCGTCATCTCAGACGACAAAAATCCAAGATGGTCACGTTATCTTCAATCATTCCTGCTCTTGACAAAGGGGATTGGTTCGCATCCCTCAATCTTCAGGACGCTTACTTTCACATAACAATACATCCTGCTCACAGAAGATTCCTTCGTTTCGTAGTGGGGTCCAACCACTATCAGTACCGTGTACTACCCTTTGGTCTCTCAGCAGCCCCATGAGTTTTCTCCAAAACCCAGCGGTAGTGGCGGCTTACCTACGGCGCCTCGACATTACAATATTTCCATACCTATACGATTGCCTCCTGAAGGCTTCCACTGTCGACGAGGCCACGAGGGCAGTGTCCACCACTACCACTCTATTTACAGCCCTTGGACTTCTAATCAATCTAGAGAAGTCCTTCCTGACGCCAACTCGCGACCTGGAGTTTATCGGAGCAAGACTCGAGTCCCTGACCGGGAGGGCATATTTGCCTCTAAAGAGGTTTCATCTCATACAGGACTTGGTGCAGTCAGTATCAATATCTCCCCAGTCCCGAATACTCACCTGTTTACAGTTGTTGGGGCATATGGCAGCCACCACATATGTGGTTCCGCATGCCAGGCTTCATCTTCGCAATCTTCAACATTGGTTGTTCACCGTGTACACGCCTCGGATGCACAGTACAAACAGGGTGGTTTCGGTGCCAACACAGGTCCGGACTTCCTTGGCATGGTGGGACAGCCCCAACAATATACTGGAAGGGGACCACTTTCATGCCCGCAAGCCAGCACTACAGATCACGACAGATGCCTCCCTGCTCGGTTGGGGCGCTCACCTTCAGGAGCATCGGGCGCAGGGTCTCTGGACACCCCCGGAATCACTACAACATATAAACTTTCTCGAACTAAGGGCAGTCTTCAATGCTTTCAAGCATTTCCTCCACATCATTTGAGGTCGCTCAATACAGATTCTCACTGACAACATATGCACGGTGTATTATGTCAACAGGCAAGGAGGGGCATGCTCCCGCTCTCTTTGAGCAGAGGCGGTACACCTGTGGAATTGGGCAATTCGGCAAGGTATTACCATAACAGCAGCATACCTTTCCGGCAAGGACAATGTGATCGCCGATACTCTGAGCAGGCATTTCCTCTCACAACACGAGTGGGAGTTACACACCGAGGTGCTCCGTCACATTTTCCAACTCTGGGGCTTCCCCAGTGTAGACTTGCTCACCACCCAACACAACAGAAAATGTTGTCAGTATTGCTCAGGAACGGGCATCAGCAAAGACTCCTTGGGGGATGCCTTCCTGCTGGACTGGAGTCATCATCAATTGCTGTACGCCTTTCCTTCTCTTCCACTCATCCCAAGAGTTTTGGAGAAAATAGCAGCAGACGGCGCAACAGTAATTCTGATAGCGCCTTTCTGGCCCCGACAGGTCTGGCTAACACAGCTGTCAAGAATGTCGGTTGCCGAACCACGACGGCTACTGAATCTGTTCAATTTACTGTCTCAGCAGCACGGCACAATTCTTCACCCAGCTATTGACCGCATGCACCTGACTGTGTGTAACCTAACTGGCTCCAAGCATCTGAGCTCTCCTGCTCTCAGGACATGAGGCACATGTTAATTAACAGTAGGTGGCATACGACACGTAAATCCTACCTCCATAAGTGGCATCGTTTTATAATATTCTATGTGATGTCTGACACTCACCAAGAACGAGGTGAAGCCCTAAATTTCCTTCATCTGCTTGTTCTCAAAACTTTTGTCTATATAAGAAAAATGCACTGATTAACTTAAAATTATTTTTAAATTATTTAAAACATGCAAGTCTATGTGTGGACATTCTTATTTCAATTTATTTTAAATGGATTGCTAAGCAACTTGGCCTAAACTGAATAGCATGTTTTAAATTGACCATAGAAGTCACGTGCTCAGTCTTTTGCATGAGTTGAAATTTCTATTGTTATTAAAACTGGCGCAATATGAATGAGGACTTATTTATTTATTGTTCTTCTAGTTTTGTCAGAGTTGGAAAGCTCAAGTTTTTGTTAAGTTTTTTATTAAAGTTAGGGATATAAATTATGATACTAGGAATTATCACCTTGCTTGAAAGATGAAAAGAAGTGCCTTCAACTGCCCCAGGGATAGTGCTGTTACTTCATTTTATCACAGCTGCCTAGGTATGTTTGTACTATTACTGTTTGCAGTGGTTAGTCTTTCTTTTTCATGTTTTCCACCACATTTTAGAAAATTTGTCTTCCCTCTTTCCTCCAAGCTTTGGTTACACGGTCTGAAATCATAGCGCAGAATTTTCCCAGGGTAATTCAATTTTATTTGCTACTAGAAGATTTTCCCTGGCGTTTCTCGAGTCCTTAACTCAAATAAGTTTTGTTATTTTTCATTTAAATCATTGCTCTGGGGTGGGACTGGTTCAGTATGCAGAGATTCAGTATGCAGGTTGCTTCAGGGAGAGAGGACAACTGCAGCCCTCTCTCACCACAGCAGCTTGGGGCCAGGTGAGAGGCACCTGTCCATTGCCTGTACAGCGGGCACAGCTGGGAGTGGGGTGTACGGCCCCTAGCTGGGCAACAGATACACAGACAAACACTCTCAAATAGATAGTAGATATCTGTCCTTTTCTCCACCCCAATGACCCAATGGGGTTATAACTGTCCTGGTCTGCATCTCTGGCCCTTCCTGCTTCCCTGTGGTCATTTTGCAGTATAATTGTCCCTTCTGCCAGACTCCTCCCTTCCCATTTTATGAGAAATAATCTAATTCCGGGCACATCCCATTGCCCGGGCACAAGGAAACCCTGGCCTTGCTTTAAGTTATGATAAAAGGAAGATGCATTCCAAATTTGGTGGCCCTAGCTTTGCCTGTTTAGTTATTGGACATAAGGATTCATGGATGGACTGACAGATGCACATTTCTAAAAGATATAGTAAGAAGATGAATTCTGTTTATAAAAAATACTAATACCATTGTGATCTTTCTGAGAATTTTATTTTTTAAGAAAAGAATGAAACATTGGGAGTTTTATAAGCAGAATTAGATTTGGCAGCTTTTTATAGCATGTCTATTTTTATTGTCTTTGATGCATTTTGGTGTCTTAAGCTAATTGTTTTTGCTTGATTTTAATTGTTGTTTAGGAGGGGACAGAGGGAGGGGGGAGAGAGACCTTTTCAATGCCAAAATTAAGCCAATATGTTTTAAGGATTTTGATTTATCACTCTTACAGTATTTGTGAACCAGGCCTCGCAGCTTGCAGTTTTGTATCAATAGGAAGTATATTTGATTTACCAAGTGATGCTACACTTATTTTGTATTAACTCATCATACGTTAGCTAACAGTCAATGCTAATTCAGGCTAAAATGTGTGGAATGGGGGGAAAAGTTCAAAATATTTTGTTACCACTGCAGCAGGCTTAGAGAAAAATGTAAGACATGAAGATAAAGATCAATGAACATGACACTTTTCTAAATGAGAATGCCAACAGCTATAAGCTCACTGAAAGATCAAATTGATGACCTGGAAAATAAGATAGGATTAAGAAATGTCATATTGGTAGGGGGTCCTAACGGCATCTCAAGGAGAGAAACTGTTTTTTTTTTTTTAAATCCCATAGTGGATTATGAAGGTGGTAGAAACTGATAACTTTAAATTCCTGGAAAGGTCAGTTCATCACCCATAAAAGCAGTTGCAGAATATTCATCTCTTGAAGTGAGGAATAAACATTTGACATTGAATATATTTGAGTCTGCGATAGGGCCCTCAAGTGTTTTACTCATGTGAGGTCTTGTTTTTCTTTGGCATACTTAGTGGTTAAAAAGATGCTAGCAAAAATGAAACTGGCATTTTAGTAGAGGGCATTGTTCTTTAGAAACAAAAATCATAGTAACTAAGTTTTAACCAATGATTATAGATAAAATTTATTGTGTTTGGTGGTGAACAATTTCCTGCTCATTCTGGAAATTTGAGCAATTCTCTTGCAGATAATTGCATTTAAGGCTGTGTATTATGTCTTAGGAATGTGAACAGCTAGTCGAATGTCTGATAAGGAAATGCTTATCAGTTAGTCAGCACTCTAGTCCACTAGTCGGTTCCCCCCCACACACACATCTTGCAGCCTCTATCAGAAAGAGGCAGCAAGAGGAGGAGAAGAGGGTGTGCTTCAAAGCAGAAGCATCATATGGAGCCCGGGGCCAGACCCTGGACTCCACACGATGCTGCCACTTTGAAATGTCATGTGCAGCCTGCGGCCAGGTTGCATAAGGCATTTCAAAGTGGCAGTGCCACATGGAGCTCAGGGTCAGCGCAGGAGTCCCCAGCTGGCTCCAGGCTGCAGGAGGCATTTCAAAGCAGCAGCGCCATGTGGAGCTGGGAGTCAGAGGGGAGTACCCCACTAACCCTAGTCTTCATGTGGTACTGCCACTTTGAAATGCTGCAAGGAGCCCACCATCAGGCTCTACACAGTGTTTCAATGTGGCAGTGCTGCATGGTGCCCGGAGTCAGCTGGGGACTCAGAGTTCCCAGCTCACCCCAGTTTCCATGTGGCATTTCTGCTTTGAAATGCGCTGGAGAGAATGGGGCCAGCAGGGGACTGCTTGAGTCCCTCACTGGCACCTTGCCCGTAGCGTAGCGCTTTCACCTTTGAAGTGTAGCAACACTACACTTCAAAGGTGAAGGTGCCTTAATCGACTAATCGCATAGTCGATGCAAATTGCATCATCTATTAAATTAGTCAATCAAAATTTAACATCCCTATTATGCCTGTGCTGAATGAAGGATGACTAGGGATAGGTTCAAGAGAAGAGAGAAAATATGGAATCTAAAGCAGAAATTATACTTATTCCAGAGAATTTTGGGGTTGTCTCTTCCACCATTCCTCATACTCACTGCTCCCTCAAAAGCCCTCTACCACAGTAACCCTCTCTGGGTGTATCTACATTGCAGCTAGGAGCTAGCAATGAAGGCCAGTTAGATAGACTCAAGCTACTTGCACTTGAGCTAGCACTAAAATTAGCTGTGTGGACATTGTGACTCTAGGCTTGAGCTCAGGTGGGTAGTCTGAGTTTCTGGTGCATCTGTAAGCCCCACACAGCTATTTTTAGCATGTTAGCTTGAGCCTTGCTAGTGCGAGGCTGTCTCTGTTGTGGGAGGCTCACTCCCAACTGCAGCATGTAGGCATATGCTCTACTTCAGAAGAGGGTTAATTATAGCATGTCTATAGAGCAAGTCTAGAGCCAGGTGTATGCTGGGGGGAGGGGGAGCAAAGCTGAATTAAAGTATGCAACTCCAGCTATGTGAATAGCAGTGTACCATAGTTCAAATTTCTGTGGTGTCCCTGCTCTGGGGGGGTTGGCAGGAGAAACTCTCCCATTGACTTCCCTTACTCCTCGCAAGCTGGAGGAGTACTAGAGTTGATGGGAGCAAGATCAGCGATAGATTTAGTGGGTCCTTACCAGTGTTCCCTCTAACATTTTCCATCCTTGGACGGGCTGAATTTTTTTTTGGACCAGTTGAAATGTCTTATATGCACCACCAATACTAAGTTTGTATATGGATGCACAGTGTGTCCCTGTACGAACAAAAAACTAGGTATAAATATATATTTTAAACAGCCCATAGATATGGAAGACAATATATTAAAACAAAGGATAATTAACAAGGAACAGTGCTTAATATGAAATCAAATAAAGAAAACTAACACTACCCTTTCAATATATGAATTGTGGTCTTTTCTAACAACTCAAGCTAGAGTTGGGGCACACTACAAATAGTTATATAAATAATTCAAAGACATGGCCATTAAGTAAAAGCCTAAAAAATATGCACAGCTTTTAAGATGCCAAACAAATCTATGAGGCATGCTCTTCTTGAAAATAATAATAAAGTATTTACTGACACTGGAAAGGAGAGTAAAAGGCATTCACTCCGGCTTATACATTTCCATGCAATGCAAATGAAACAGAGGTCTGTAAAACTGATGAAAGTTCTGGTTTGAAACTTTCAACTTATGTGTGTGTCTAACTCAGAGTAGAAGCCCTTGGAGCACTTGCCCAGAATCCAACTCAAATTAAAAGGCCAAACAAATAAAACAGGATCCATGGTAAAGTTCTTCCAGTTTTAACAATTTATCCTTTGCTAGTGACACAGGATTTAAAAAAAAATTATTCAGATCAGAGTTTGCAGATCTGTACAACACTAAAAATAAAATTTAAAAAATCCTCTGTTAAGGTAAGAAAGGAAAGGATTCTTTTAAGCTATTAACACTTATGTAAACTTTGTTTGAAATGTAATTATGCAAATGTCATGAGCTTGGCCTTTTGTTCCAGTATTCAAAAGCAGCCTAAAAGCTTTTAACCTACCTGAAAGTTTGGCACCACTCCATACAGCGTGCCCCAGCTCAGGAAAGAGTCCTAAGTCTGCAGCCCAACTAGGGCTGCTGTGCTGAGACAGACAGTCTGGCTCTTGCTGCCTACAGTCCAGATGGGAGCAAGTTAAGACACCCCAAACAAACTCCCCTC
Source organism: Pelodiscus sinensis (assembly GCF_049634645.1). Classification (NCBI taxonomy): domain Eukaryota; kingdom Metazoa; phylum Chordata; order Testudines; family Trionychidae; genus Pelodiscus; species Pelodiscus sinensis. Next base: position 32,932,733 of record NC_134724.1, on the reverse strand, counting down.
TGCTGGCTCCTCACTATACAGACATCACCCCCTACTTCGCCCACCTATCCCGATGCAGTCTGCTCCCTTTCTCCCGGACCAGGAAGCTAGAGGAGTGTGCTGCATTTCCTCACAGGAACCTGCAGGCAAACACAGGTGCTGTGGTCAGATTTCTAATCAAACCTCTCCTCTCTGAGTCGCATACTGTTTGCACGCTCCAAACTTCCCATCCCAGCCACATACATACTTAGTCCCTTCCTCCCTCCTCCTTATGTCCCCTCCCCCACCGCACGCTCTGCTCACTCGTTGTCTGGAGCAGGGAGGTTCTGTTGCTCAGGGAGTGCCCCTCCCTACCAGGAAGCTCCCTGCACAGAATCTCTAAATGTCTAGGCAGGGCTAATTTAGTACCTACATGGCCGTCCTGCCCTGCAGCTTATAGGAAACTTAGGTCCTTACGAGACTTGCTAAATAGACCCCTGGGAGATCAGTCTCTGCAGTCTTGATCACCCAGTAAGTGGATATAGATTATTTTGTGAACCCCTGTACATCCTCCTGGCATGCTTTACAAAGATTTTGTTTTTTTACTGATGTATAATATTTTAGTTTAGGTTAGGCTACATGGCTGAATGTCACAGCTGATCTGAGATTTACAACATAGTATAGCTAAAGTTATAATTTTCTTTTGTTATTTATCGCAGCTCATTCAAAGGGCTTCTTCCTGGAGGAGGTGATTACAAGCTCGGTCTTGGTAAAGATATTTTCAGAGTACTAAGCAGGGCTGGCTCTAGGCACCAGCAAAACAAGCACGTGCTTGGGACGGCACATTGCCAGGGGCATTCTGGCTGTCCCTGAGAGACACTGGCCAGAGAACTCCTGACTCTTACTGCCTGACGCGGGCTTGCCTGTGGCTGCCCAAGGCAATGGGCGGGGCAGTGGAACGCGTGATGGGCCAGCAGCGAGTCACCCTCTGCAGGTGGGGTGTGCGGGGCAAGCCGTGCTCATAGCCCCGCAGTGATGGCTGAGGCGCCATGACATTACGGTTCTGGGGCTGCCTTGCTGCCTTCCCTTGGCACCAGGGAGAAAAGTGCATCCTCTAGCTAGCACAAGAGGGCGTTCGGGCAGGGCGGCCCCGACTGGAGCACTGGCCACGCGTCATTCCAGTCGCCTTCCCGGAGCAGCTGCCGCTGCCCAGCACCCAGCAGCCACGGAGCAGGAAATGCCCGAGGGAGCCTACCATGAAGTAGACTCCAGCACCCGGGGATAGTTTGCGCTCCTCTGACTGGCACTAGCCAGCATGGCCCGACGTGCAGGGGGGCGCACCATGGGCTTTAAGAACAGCGGCGGCGGCGGAGCGCTACGGCCCTGGTGTGCGAGCCGCTCTCCCAGGGCTGTGCGGGGCAGGCTGCACAGAGTGATCCAGGGCCAGGCAAGGGGCAGCCCAGGTCACTGCAGCCAGAGATCACGCTGTGAGCCAGGTGCCTGTAGTCATCTCTCCACCTGTCTTACTAGTGACCCCTCCGGCCGGAACAGGCACCATTGGCCAAGGAGTTTGCAGGAGTGTGTGGGGGAGGGGAAGGAGAGTAGCGCACATTGGCAAATGGGGACGACTCCCCCCCCCCCCCCCCCCCGCTTTTCTCTGCCTCAGTGCTGGGTGTGGAGGGAGGGGAGAGCTGCAGCCTTAGTGGGGCCGGGCAGAAGAAAGGCCCTGCCTGGGCCAGGATGATTAAAGCAGAGGCACCTAGGCTGGGGGGAGGGAAGAGCTACTTTGCAGCCCGATCTGGTTGGTCTGGCGGTGAGGAGCCACTGGAGGGGATTCAGAGATTTAGCGGCGGGAGGGAGGGAGAGAAGTGTCCCTGGCTTTGCCCATAACGTTTCCCGGCTGTGTCTGCGTACATCCCCAGGGGGACACATGCCACTTTCATCTCTCCCCCAGGGCATTCCGAAGTTTCCGCGCGTGCTGTGGGGAGAGGACACGAGGGTTTGGCAGGGAGAGGAAAAGGAGACAGAGTTCAGTCAGTGGGGGGAGGTGGGAGAAGGGAGCGGACTGGTCCGGTGGGGGGCAGGGATTGGGTTTGGCTAGGAGGGAAGAGAGGGCACAAGGTGGATTAGGTGGGGGGACAGAAGGGAGGGCAGACTGAGTCCGGTCACTGAGGGGTCGGGTTTGCCTGGGATGGGAGAGAACTGGGTTCGGTGAGTGGGTGGGAGAGGGGTCAGGATGTGTGTAGAGGGGAGACAGGACATAGGCTGGGTTTGGCTGGAGTCAAAGAGCCGCAAGGTGAAAGGGGCGCTTTCCTCCTCAGAGCCTGTCCTGCAGCAGTGGGACAAGGGAGGAGAGGGGGAAGCAGCCAAAAATTGTATAGCTTGGGGCGGTAAAAAACCTAGAGCCGGCCCTGGTACTAAGTTCCAAAATTCTTATAATAGATCTTTCTCCTCTTGTGGTTTGAAGAAAGAGTATAGAAATGTCAATTAATGGCTGAGAAACGAAGCCCTACTGTAATGCACATCCATTATATTCAACTTATGGAAAAGGTCCAAATAATTATCTCTTTGCACAGACACTGGTACTTTTTTTCATCCAAGCTGTTGCTACACTCTTCTGAAATTATTAAAGATGCCTACTTTAACAACTCTGTGTAGCACAGTCCTGTTTTTTGTTTCAGCTGCACCAGACTAACATGGCTACATTTCTACCACTACTTTAACAACTGGCTTTTTAATAGCAATCACGTCAGTCAGATGAGCATTTAAATGAACAGTTCTGTCCACAGAACACCAGTACTCTATTTTCATATTGAGGTGGTGGTTCTCGGGACAAAGCAATCTTTTATCCCTAAAGTGTCAAAGGAGACAGTACTGCAAGCTTTCTGTCCCAAATCACAGTGTCCAATGGAAAAGTTGTGGAACAGCATTCTTTACCTGTCCAATAATAAAAATACATCTACACAAAACTGAAGTATTCAGGAGATAGATTTCATAATTTTGTCTTGTTGGCTACCTGTAAGGTACAAAAAGATTTAAAAGCCTTTGGTGAATCAGATTATAAATAGCTAAGGCATAGAAGATTAAAAAAAATCATGTTTTTCACATATGCAGCATTGTCTCTTGCATTGAGACATATATTTTTTTAAGAATAAATCTACAACGCATCCCAGTTTCCATACTGAAAGTTAGGTCATCTCTTCATTAGTAAGGTCATAAACTAAGCCACTGACTGACAGGTCTATGTTCCATCAAGATGTAAACAGGCCTCAAACCAATTATGATTTATGGATCTTACTACTTGAAGAAACGAAATGTTTACATTCATCCATATACATTTCCCTAATGCTTTCTGAATTTAACAGTAATGCATGACACTCCACTGTGAAGTTCTACAATACATCATGAATCCAGTTATAAGTTCTGGAGAATTTAATATTAGGTTCCATAGCTGTGAGAGATTACAGATGTCAGGATTTTAAAAATTCCTTGCTATCCTTAGGAAGTCATAATATCATATTCACAGATTTCAGAGAGCATGGCCTTTGAGAAATGCCCACAGGCATTCCAGTTCTTGGGTTCAACTCTCCCCTGCAATGTGAGCTTGATAACTTTGGAAAACTGTCTATTGGGATCTGTATCTTTACAGATCTTTACCCGGTTGTAACCAAAGTTTATGAAGGGGTTATTCTTTATATTTCCTCTGGGGCACAAATTAATCATATCATAGTATTTTAATCTTTTTTAGAACATTTGTCAGAATCTTCTCTCTCCCATCACACTCCGAAGGCAGTATTTCTCAGGGCTCATCTAGACTATGTGGAATATTCAAAAGAGGATATGCAAATATCCTTAGGAATTTGCGTATCTTCTGATTCCACTTTCAAAAGCATAGCTTTCAAAAGAGAAAGTAATCAAGACGCGTTTTTCTGTCAACCCCCCCCCTTTTTCAAAAAGCTGCTTTTTCTCAAAAAATGAGGTATACACAGCTTTTCAGAAAAGGGGGGGGCTCCGCTTTCTAAAGTGAGATCGGAAAAAGATATGTAAATTCCCACGGAATTTGCATATCCTCTTTTGAATCTTCCACGTAGTCTAGATGAGTCCTTAGTGTCAGTGCAAAAATCAGAAGAATGCACTCACATTGAATACAGTATTTATTTCTGTGTGTAGTATTGTTGTAGGTGTGTATTCATTTCTGGTCATCCTGTCTCAGAAAGCATGTAACAGAATAGCTGGTGTTCTACACAGACTTCTGAAATCCCTCTGGATTTCTAAGGTATGAAGCTAAGGATTTAGAATCATAGAGCTGGAAGAGACCTCAGGAGGTCATCAGATCCAGCCCCCTGCCCAAGGCAGGACCAATCCCAACTAAATCAACCCAGCCAGGGCTTTGTCAAGCCGAGACTTAATCTCTAGGGATAGAGATTCCACCACCTCCTTAGGGAACCCATTCCAGTGCTTCACCACCCTCCTAGGGAAATGGTTTTTCCTAATATCCAACCTAGACCTCTCCCACTGTAATGTGAGACCATTGCTCCTTGTTCTGCCATCCGTCACTACTGAGAACAGCTTCTCTCCATCCTCTTTGGAACCTCCCTTCAGGAAGTTGAAGGCTGCTATCAGATCCCTCCCCTCCCTCTTCTCTTCTGCAGACTAAACAAACCCAAATCCCTCAGTCTCTCCTCACATTCCAGCCTCCTAATCATTTTGGTCACCCTGTGCTGGACCATTTCCAATGTGTCCACTTCCTTTCTCTAGTGGGGGGCCCAGAACTGGACACGATACTCCAGATGTGGCCTCACCTAAGCTGAATAAAGGGGAATAATCATTTCTTGGATCTGCTTGCAATGCTCCTTCTAATGCGCCCTAATATGCCATTAGCCCTCTTGGCTACAAGGGCACCCTGTTGACTCGTATCCAACTTCTCAATCACTGTAATCCCCAGATCCTTTTCTGCAGAACTGCTACTTAGCCAGTCAGACCGCATCCTGTAACAATGCTTAGTATTCTTCCGTCCCAAGTGCAGGTCTCTACACTTGTCCTATCATAGAACCACAGAGCTGGTAGAGACCTTAGAAGGCCATCAAGTCCAGCCCCCTGCTTTAGGCAGGACCAATCCCAACTAAATCAACCCAGCCAGAGCTTTGTCAAGCCGAGACTTAAACATCTCTAGGGATGGAGACTCCACTACTTCCCTGGGTAACCCATTCCAGTGCTTCACCACTCTCCTAGTGAAATAGTTTTTCCTAATATCCAACCTGGACTTCTCCCACCACAACTTGAAACCATTGCTCCTTGTTCTGACATCTGTCACTACCGTGAACAGCCTTTCTCCATCCTCTTTGGAATCTCCCTTCAGGAAGCTGAGGGCTGCTATCAAATACCCCCTCCCTCTTCACTTCTGCAGACTAAACAGACCCAACTCCTTCAGCCCCCTAATCATTTTGGTTGCCCGCCACTGGACCCTCTCCAATGCGTACACATCCTTTTTCTAGTGCAGGGCCCAGAACTGGACACAATACTCCAGATGTGACCTCACCAGAGCCGAATAAAGGGGAATAATTACATCTCTGGATCTGCTGGCAGTGCTCCTCTTAATGCAACCTAATATGCCATTAGCCTTCTTGTCTACAAGGGCACACTGTTGACTCATATCCAGCTTCTCATTCACAGGTCCTTTTCTGCAGAGCTACTACTTAACTGGTTGGTCCTCAGCCTGTAACAATGCTTGGGATTCTTCCGTCCCAATTGCAGGACTCTGCACTTGTCTTGCTGAACCTCATCAGATTTCTTGTGGCCCAATCCTCCAATTTGTCTAAGTCACTCTGGACCCTATCTCTGCCCTCAAGCGTATCTACCTTTCCCCCCAGCTTAGTGTCATCCGCAAACTTGCTGAGGGTGCAATCCATCCCATCATCCAGGTAATTAATAAAGATATTGAACAAAACTGGTCCTAGAACTGAACCTTGGGGCACTCCACTAGACACCGACCACCATCCTGACACCGAGCCGTTGATCACTACCCGTTGGGCCCAGCCTTCTAGCCAGCTTTCTATCCATCTTCACCATCCAATTTTCCAGTCCACATTCCCTTCACTTGCTGGCAAGAATATTGTGGGAGACCGTATCAAAAGCCTTGCTAAAGTCAAGGTATATCACATCCACTGACTTTCCCACAGAACCAGTTACCTCATCATAGAAGCTAATCAGATTGGTCAGGCACGACTTGCCCTTTGTGAGTCCATGCTGACTATTGCTGATCACTTTCCTCTCTTCCAAGTGCCTCAAAATTGATTCCTTAAGGATCCCTTCCATGATTTTTCCAGGAACCGAGGTAAGACTGACCAGCCTATAGTTCCCAGGATCGTCCTTCTTTGGTTTTTTGAAGATGGGCATTACATTTGCCATTTTCCAGTCATCCGGGATCTCTCTCAGTCTCCACAACTTTTCAAAGATAATGGCCAAAGGCTCCTCAATGACATTTGCCAACTCCTTCGATACTTTCGGATTCATTAAGTCCGGACCCATGGATTTGTGTACGTTTAGCTTTTCTGAATAGTTCCTAACCTGTACTTTACCCACCAAGGGCAGTCCATCTTCATCCCATCTTGTGTCACTTAGCGCATTAATCTGGGGGCCCACCTTGTCCGTGAATACGAAGGCAAAAAAAGCATTGAGTACTTCAGCTTTCCCCACATCATCTGTCTTAGGTTACCTCCTTCATCCAGTAGGGGCCCCACACCGTCTCTGATCACCTTCTTCTTGCTAACATACCTGTAGAAACCTTTCTTGTTATCCTTCACATTCCTTGCAAGTCGCAATTCCAATTGCGTTTTCGCCTTCCTGATAACCCCCCAGCATTCTCATTTATACCCCTTCCTGGTCATTTGTCTAAGTTTCCACTTTTTGTAAGCTTCCTTTTTGTGCTTAAGTTCACCAAGGATTTCCTGTTTAAGCCAATCTGGTCTCCTACCATGTTTGCCTCTCTTGCTATGCATTGGGATGGTTTCTTTCTAAAGGCTTCTTTAAAATACTGCCAGCTGTCCTGGACTCCTTTCCCCTTCATGTTAATATCCCAGGGGATTCTGCCCATCAGATCTCGGAGGGAGTCAAAATCTGCTATTTTGAAGTCCAAGGTTTGTATTTTACTACTCTCTTTTCTTCCTTTGGTCAGGATCCTGAAATCTACCATCTCATGATCATTGCTTCCGAGGTTGTCACCCACTTCTACTTCCCCTATTAGTTCCTCCCTATTTGTGAGCAGAAGGTCAAGCTGTGCACGGCCCCTGGTCGGATACTTCAGCGAACCTCATCAGATTTCTAAGGTATGAAGCCAGTATGAAGAGGCACAGAGGGGAACCCATGCCAGCTTGGACTGCTTTGCTCCCTGCGGGGGCAGGAAGCCCACTGCCTCTCTCCCTTTGAATTATACAGGACCTGCCATGGCTCTTGTACATTTTAAAGGAAGAGGCTAAGTGAGATAGCGAGCACTCCCCTTATCAACTGATCGAGTAGTCAATATAACAGAAGGATGGATATAACAGAATAGTCGTTCAGACACCATCAGAAAAAATCATTGAAGGCATAGAAAGACTTCCGTGTGAAAAGAAATGTAAGAGAAGGTGATTGGTTAGAGAGGAGGCCAATAAGAAGGGACATAATATAACTTTACAAAATAAGGAATGGTGTACAGATGGCAAATCTAGCACTCAGGTATGTATTTTCTCAAAATATAAGAAGGGACATCCATTAAATCAGTGTTTCTCAAAGTGGACCATAAAACCACTTTGAGAAAGCTGCTAACTGGCCATGCTGGTGTGTTTGTGCCAGGGCAATGGAGCCTTACGGTTCCCATTGGCTCCGGTTTATCGTTTGCAACCAAGGGGAGCCATGGGACGTAGCATGGACCAGGCCGCCACTTCCCACCGCTCCCCTTGGCTGCTAACGGCAAACTGGAGCCTTTAAGCTCTGTGACTGCAGTGCCAGTAAATAAACACACCAGCACAGCCAGTTAGCAGCTTTCTTAAAATGGTTTTGTGGGCCACTTTGAGAAACTCTGAGTTAAATTGAAAGGTAGCAAATTTACAAAAATGATGATAAAAAGAAATACTGATTTTAAAAAAAACTGTGGACAAACTTCCTTTATGGCTTGGCAGTTCTAAATTGTTAACTATGGAATTCTTTCACCTCTGCTAAAGCCTCTGTTCCTAGCTAACGTCAGAGACAGGAAACTCAACTACAGGCATTACTGGTTTGATCTAGCATGACAGTTTGTTTTCTTATTCCCATAATATAAACCCATAAAGTTAGTCAGATACAAAACTGGTGGTTAATCCTCCCTACTCTGTTTCATGAAGATAAGATGATCCTTCATCCTGATTTTAAGTTCCTGTCTAAAGTGATGTCTGATTTCCATCTCAGGCCATTAACTTGCCTGTATTTTTCCTCAAACATTATTCATTTTCAGGGAGTTCAGGCTTCATACCAGCTTTATACCTTAGAAATCCAGAGGGATTTCAGAACTCTGTATAGAACAAGCATATCAGTGAATTCCTTGGACTTTATGCAATTCATCAGTAGAAGACCAGGAGCCTTCTCATGTATGTGACATTATGATCTTGCAGCTATCAGCCACCAGGGAATACCAGAGCACATTCAAATAGTTCTAAGACAGTTTCCATTTTTTTATTATTTCTGTCACTGATATGCAAGGCTATTATTTGCAGTTTGGTATAATCGTTATGCAGAATTAGTTCTTCAACTAGATATCTAGATCTGATCAAAATTCAGAGTAATTTTGTATTCACTCACAGTAGATATTTCTCATTCTTACCTCTTGGAGGGGTCACTACTGATTTATTAATCATCCAAATGTGTAGGAAGCATATGGGCAATAAAGAAGAAAAAACAGTTAATGTACTCACTGTGGTTCATTAATAAAATTGGTTCATTAATAAAATTGCCCATATGGATGATCCAAATGCTTGTGTTGTCCATTTCTTCTGAGTCTTTCAGATAACATAAATGTCTGATATGGTGAAAAATCTGAGGAGAAGTTAGGTCCACAGCCTCTGTGCCCTCAAAATCCTATGCAAGAGGGTAAATGGTCTTAGCAGACACTGGTTTAAAGAAAATTCTTAACTTGTGCAGTGGGACATTATAATCACAGTAGTATGAAGAGGTAGTCATCTTCAGGACAACTGTTGCCATGGTAATTTTATAGGTGTTATATTTTCCCAGAAAGCTAACAAAACACATTACATTTTAAATGACCAGATAAAGCAAAAATATTCACAGGTTCCAAGTAGGGAAGTTAAATTTTGATTGATCATCTAATTGAGTAGTTGATGGAATTTCCATCGATTAGTCGATAAGGGGAGTGCTCGCTATCCCATTGTGCTTCTCCCTTTGAAATGTACAAGAGCTGTGGTAAGTCCTGTATATTTCAAAGAGAGGCAGGCAGCGGGCTTTCCACCCCAGCAGGGAGCAAAGCAGTCCCCACTGGCACGGTTTCCCCTCTGTGCCTCTTCCTTTGAAATGCACAGGAGCTGCAGGTGGCTCTTGTACATTCCAAAGGGAGAGGAGCAGCAGTGGGACTGGCATGAGCAGGACTGTTTTAATCCCCTCTTGTGCTGTTTCCCTGCTGCCCCCTACTTCCCCAGCCCCCAATGGAAACGGTGCTGATGGGGGGGAAACTGGCTTTTAAACCAGCTCCTCCCAGCACCGGCTCATGCTCCCCCACTTGCTGCTTCTCTCTGATGGAGGCAGCAAGGGGTGGGAGTTAGCGACTAGTTGAGTTCCTACATTTGCTTATCGGGTTGTCGACTGGTCACTTACATCCCTAGTTCCAAGTGATCTGTGTGGATTAATTAGTAGTGAGGAATTATTTCTATTTTTCTGTATTCCTACTTCTGTCTTTTGTGGGTGGTGTTAGATTTGACCTTTCATTAAACAGCTAGGTGAGGCAGTATAAAGTGTCTTAGCTTGATCACTCAGAATCTCTCCCTTTCTCCCATAAGAAGAGAGATGCTTTCTCCAAAGTGTTGCAAACTGACATCTCATTGCTGCCATTTTCAAATAAATCATTTATTTTTTTTAAATATTAGTATCACTTTGAACACCGATTAAAATGTTCATGTACTTTTAAAGTTAGGATAATTTTGAGCACTTTAATGGCTTACAATATATGTGGTGTTAGTGACCATTGAAACTATTCTTACTAGTTAATGTGACTGCGAACATACTTGGCAGAATGTAAAGTACATATCATGTGTCACGGCAGTGAGGGAGTTAAGAAGGCTGGGCTACAACTTTGGTGACTGTACATTCCTTAAGGTATTTTAACACCTCCCTCAGACCAACCCCCTAAAATAAACATCAAGGTGCAGTAAATGATATCACTGTGTGCGGAGTTCAGCCTTGTTGCTCACAGCTTGCACACTGTGGAATCAATGGTTCACCAGAGTTTCAAGACATGATTAAAAGACTCAAGAAGGCCCTAAAAGAATTTCCTTTAATGGGGAATTGTGTGAGTGAGTATAGTGGGTGAGTTCATTTTTTTTCCTCTCTCTCTAGCTGTTGATATTCTTTGTTTGGCAAAAGCTTCTGAACTTAGATTTATTGTATGTGCATGCATGTGTCTGAGACTGGGAATGAGTCTATTCTGTACCTCACCAATCAATACTAAAATTGTTTTATGAGATACGAGAATTTCTATTACATGGTAGTATCAGAATAGCAGATCTGTTATAGGCTATACATTTTGAACAAATGTATTTTTATTGGAGAGGTACATAGAGGTCTGTATAAGATTTGTTGGTGATAAGATAACCTCGTGTGTTTAAAATGATTCCTTTGATTTAAAGAACCTTGTTACAGCTTTGATATAATGTGTTTTAATTTTTAAACGCCTTTGGTTAACTCTTTAATATGCACTTATTTTGATGCCCATAATGTGCTTTTTTTCACCATTCACATGCATGTTAATAAAAAGTGATTGATGATTTTGACACTAAATAATTAAAACTTCAGCTTTTTGGACTTTGCCCTTTTGTCTCTGCTCTGTTACTACTATGTTTTGATAGTGCTTGTTTTTTATAAATCTGCACTTAAAATTCCAAAAGTATGAAATCTGAAATACCATGTGCCTACTATACATGAAATTTTTAGTGTTTGTAGTCTGAGTTATGAACGGTTGGGAGACTTTTGAACTCTTATGGCCAGTCAGCTTTGGATTGGTGTAGAAATGCTTTTTACAATGTACGACAAGTCTGTAAGGGCTCAATCCTTCCTTCGGATGTGCAAATGTAAGATCATTAGTATATCATGGAAAATTAGCTGCTATGCGGTGTACACAAACACAATGCGGCAGGTTAACAAGATATATATTTATTCCATCTTATCAAAAGTTTGGATTGGATTTGAAAACCTACACTTGTATACATCTATAGGGCCAGATCATGGAACGTTCTAAGGCCAGATCTATCCTAGACCTGAAGGATGGTATAAGGTACACATCTTCAGCTATGTAAATAACAAAGTTGTAGTCGACATATCTTAAGCCAAACTTGACACTGTCTTCACAGTCGGAGGTCAACCAGAGCAAATGCTCCATTCGGCTTCCCTTACTCCTAGTAACTGCAAGGAGTATCAGCACCTACCAGGGGCACCCTCAGCATTTGATTTAGCGAGTCTTTACTAGACCCACTAAATCGAACACCAGAAGATCGCTCTCTGGCACAGTAAGTATAGACTTGGCCTGAGTCTCTCCTTGAGGAAGTGCCTGCCCTAAACCTTAATTGAAATCAGTGGAATTTAGGGGTTCTCCGTTTTTTCAGGACCAGGCCCAAATCATGAAGAGCTACTGAGATTTTGTTCTCAGAAGTTGATTCTAATGAGTGTGTAGATAAAGAAATGTAATTAACCATTATCTTCAGTGTTACAAATGGTACCATCATTGACAATCACTGGCGTAATGCAATAGTCAACAATTCAGTGCTTAAACCTGGCCAGGACTAATTTTTATTTGTTATATATTTTGCATCATTTTTAAACTATCTACAATAAATATTATACTTGTAAGGTGATTATTTGATTAAGATGACTCCCACCAGTTACAAGCAGGGTAGGAGAAAGAATCCCCCCTACCATTCTTGATATAAACATCAGTGGCTGCATTTTAATCTTCAGGTATATTTTGTGTAGGTCGCTAGGGAGACAGAATGCTAGATTAGATGGACTATTGGTCTGTATTCCAGTGTGATAATTCCTATTGTGTTGCCAGAATTTGAAAATGTAGCTTTAAAGTTTTATGCATTTCCTAAAACAGGGTGGGAAACCTCAGGCTCAAAGATTGGATGCAGCCCCGGCTTGCCTGGATCTGGCCCCCAAGGCTTAGCACCCCTCCTCCCCGAATGAGAGAGCCTACGCTGGTGCTCCAGCCCCCCTGCTGCCCTCTGCAGGCCTAGGACACACCGAATCTCTACTACCCTGACATAAAAAAGGTTTCCCTACCTCTATCCTAAAGAGTTTAGGAGTATTCTCCTGTGTGTAAATGTATGACTCTCATTAAAGCAAAATCCTTCTAATTGGCTTAAAAAAATACCCTTAATAACTGTTGCTGTTCTATAAATTGTACAGCTGCTGTATGATATAGAGTATTATCTCTGTGCATTACATGTACTTACATGTATTGACTACGCTCAGTTGTCTGAAACATTTTGTGACACTTTTGTACGAAAGATGTTTTTTATCATTGATACTTTAGTGAAAAGTGAATGCACCTTAGTGAAGAGACAGAAAAAACTTGCTAGAAAAATAATTGTAAAATATTTGGAAAGGTGAAAGGGACACATTTTTTGTTTCCATTTCCCAGTTCTTTGCCTTTTAGGCAAAAGTATTGTATAATTCCAAAACTATGTTTTACTGATACCATATTAGTACCTTTAGTTGCCAGGTGAATTTTGTTTGTTTGTTTCAGTCAAGTGCCAGCTGAGACTACGGTGGAAGATTTATCTCCTCAGATTCCAAGAGCTGTTTTTGTGAAGCAGGATATTGGTGGCAGTACCTCTGTTATACCAGTGTCAACTAACCATGTCCAACAGGAGGAGGAAGAAAAGGAGGAAACATCAGATTCTTCTGACTTGAGCCCTTTCAGTGCTACATATAGCAATTTAGGTAAGTGCATTTACAAGACAAACTTCAGCCGTCATGCCATTGAGAAGACTTATCTTGATATGAGGGGCTGTTACCTCTTGGTTCATCTGTAGAGACCTGCAGATCTGCAGATACACACTTTATATCCATGGATATGGCTATCCACAGCTCATTTTTTCATATACAAATTTTGTATTTAGAATTTGCAGATATCTGCTTTACCACCATGAGTATCCAAATCTGCGGATGTCATTGAGAATATCCACAGCTCATTTTTGCAGATACAGATGTGGATGTGGATACAGAGCTCTAATCACCTGACACCAGTGTTCCCTGTAAGATTTTCTAACCATGAGCAGAGTGAGTTTTGGCTTGTGCACCAATACTGAGGTCATGTGTGCTGGTTTAGATGTGTGCCACCATGGCACCCAATTTAACAACGCACACGTTCCCGGCCGCTGGAGCAGAACCCCTGCCCCTGCCATGCAGCATTTCCCATTGCCAGCCGTCAGAACAGACCCCGCCTAGCCATGGAGCATGTCCCGTTCCTCGCTGCTGGAGCGCACGCACGCGCGCACACACACTCCCCCCACCATGCCACAGATCCCATTCCTGGCCCCAGTCGCCAGAACCAGCCCTGCCCACGCACTTTCCCCCCCGCCACATGGCAGCCCCGGCCACTAGATCAGGCCTCACCCCCAATACATGATGGCGGCAGATCCTGCCCCGTCGCTCAGCCCAGCAGCTACCGCACCATGCTGTCTCAGCCAGCCCCGCCTGCTGGAGCAGCCGTCTGGTGTGAGACTGCTGCTGCACAGTTCTCCAGAGGAGGTGGATGAAGAAAGAATTTTTTGTGCATGGCCATGCAGATGCACACCTTAGCAAGAACTATGCCTGACACCCTTTTGAAAAAAATGGGTTCTTAAAGATATCTCAAACTTCACCTACTTTTAAAATATCAGTTTTTAGTTCTTTGTTGAAAAAAGATGCTTTTGTCTCATGACTTATGAGCAACAAGCAAAAGGAAGCCAATGAATTAAACATTTCTAAGATTTCAAGATCACTGAGGGGGAGGGTTGTAAAAATATGAAAAATAGTCTTTGTGTTATCTATATTATGTCTTGTGTAAGTGATGCCTTGGAAGAGAGCCACAATTTTCTATATTTTTATATTTTCAAAGCCATTTTACCAGAGAAAAGTTTTGAAATAACAGTTGTGAACATTTTAACTCTTTCAGAATAATTATTAAACTAAAATATCTTTTCCTGATACTCTCAGTAAAATCCAGGACTTTTTCTTTTACAATCTAAATGATGTTTCCTGGTGCATTTTGAAGCATCTTGGTAAATAAGACTATACTCGAATTTTATTCTAAAAAAGTTAGCAATTTACTTTTAATCTTGCAAACCAATTGCAGCCTGTGCTTCAGAACATACATCTTTTCATCGTGAATCTATCCATCAATAAATTTGTGTCCCATATTAAATATTTGTAGCTGTTTGGATTTTTGTGGAAGTTTTTCTGAGAGGCCAAAGGAGGGAATTTAAATAATTCATTACCAGTGTGTGTTATCAATATTGTAGGCATAATAGACTTTTTGATTTAAAAGTACTACATAGAGATTTGAGTGTACAGCTTGGCTAGTAAAACAGAAACAATCAGAAACACCTAGGCCGTGTCTAGACTACACCTCTTTGTCGACAGAGAGATGTAGATTAGGCACATCAAAATTGCTAATGAAGCAGGGATTTAAATATGCTTCATTAGCATAAACATGGCCACTGCTTTTTTCCGAAATGGAGCTTTTTAAAAAAAAAGGCAGTCTAGACGTGGATCTGTTGAAAATAAACCCTTTTTCAAAAGATCCTGTATTCCTCAAAAAATGAGGTTTACAGGATCTTTCGAAAAAGGGTTTATTTTCGACAGATCCACATCTAGACTGCCATTTTTTTCAAAAAAGTTCTATTTAAAAAAAAAAAGCAGAGGTCATGTTTATGCTAATGAAGTGTGGGATATTTAAATCGTATATTTAAAACAGATATTTAAAACGTACCCCTATTGTATACTTACTTTACTTTGTTGTGTTCTTGCTTTACATGTGATATGTGATCGAAGTATGTGACACCAATCAAAATATTGAAAGATTTTCATTAAGAAAATCTGCATAGTTTAACTTTTTGCATATGACGAGACTGACTGCGATGGGCCTGCTTCCAAGTGTAAAATTAAGCATTTTGCATAATCAAGGGCCTATATTGTTAAGCCTTCAATGTATAAATTGTATAAATAGGTGAATGATAAATATTCAGTGAAAGTGTAGTGATTCTTACTGGCTTAATAGCAGACATCTGGCTAACTTGTTCCACAAATGAAGCATTGCTGTTATTGTTTATAAAATCACTTGAAGATGAAAGACATAATGTTACTATATATTTATTTATTATTAACATAAGAAAAAGCTCTGTCTGAGAGGAAGAAACTCAAAGTTAGGGTTCTCACATAGAAATTGTTTAAAGACATGACAGCAAGCTGTGGTTTTAAGTATGGGTGCACGGTTGAGACACTAACTTGTCTATTCTATAGATCTGATTCACTAACTTGTCTATACTATAGATACCATTTCTAGTGTGCATAGGACCTAGCCATATCCTATAATCAGGACAACATAAGGTATTATTATTTTAAATTCTGCTAGGTGTGAAATATCACTCAATGCCAGTGGCTGCTTATCTGACAGCTTCCATTCTGCCATTAGGTTTTATTCTATTGCAGGACTGCTTATATTAAAAATGCCATTTAAATAGTGACATCAAGAATTTCCTCCTGAGCCATTTGATACATTTCAACTTAAGTTTCTCATGAAAGATTTTAATGCTGATGACTGTTACAACAGGGTAGATCTGCATTGCTCTAGTGCAGGGCTACTCAAGTTTGGAAGCCCGGGAGGCCACAATGATATAGCACATGCCAAGGGCCGCAACTTAAGTGTGGTTGTATATACATGCAAATATGTATGCAAATATATGCAAAGAGCTTCTTTCACGCTGATGGGTATGACTACAAAGATTAAGGCAAGACTACACAACACACAGCCCCATTTAAATAAGTTCTGCTGATATTAATAAAATGCAATATTTACCCTATTTCCACCCATATGACATCACTTTTAATGAGCAATGATAGTCCAGGAATTTAACTACTAAAATGCATATCAACAGAAGACCATTATATTGACTCACCGTTGCAGTGTGTATTGCCAGTGGAGGCCATCTTCAAAGGATTCCACCCGCAGGCCGCATGTTGAGCCCCATGTAAACTCAAACTGTACCGCAGGCCGCAAACAAACAGGCCATGGGCTGCGTGTTGAGTTGACCTGCTCTAGTGCTTCAGTTTAGACTCTACATATGCCAATATGAAGGGTTCTTCCTTCAGGATAAGTAATTCACCTGGCCAAGATATGGTAGCTAGGTTACTGAATGAATTCTTGTGTTATCTAGTGCTCTCTACGTGGGGAGAAGGGCTAGAACAGCTAAATAGTGCCACTCAGGGTATGGACTTTTCACACCCCAGAGTGACATAATGAAGATAGAAATGTAGCCGTGTTAGTCTGGGGTAGTTGAAGCAAAATGCAGGACTACATTGTCCTGCATTTTGCTTCAACTACCCCAGACAAACACGGCTACATTTCTATCACTATTCTACATGCAAGGCACTACATTTAGCCGTTTGGAATGGAAATCCATCAACCATATGAAGAAACTCGCACAGATACAGACTTAAAGTGCTACATTGTCCTGCATAATGAAGATGATTTCATTTTTTAGTGTGGATCAGGCCTCGGATTTTAGAACAAGCAGCAGATTCTTTCTTCAGTAAATCTCTGCAGTGGTTCTCCCTCTCCATCACATTAAACATAAGCTGCCTGTGTTCACTTTGAAGACCCTTCCCAATCACTCCCCACCTTGCATATCATTCTCATTCGCAGTCCACACTCACTTCTGATCGGCCCATGATGGCAACCTCCTTTGCCCACTTAATTAAATTTTCAAGAAAGCACATTTGTGTTTTCTCCCATATTGCCCTTTACGCCGAGGAAATGCTCTGTAAATATCTGCAAAACTACTCCTCCTTCAAAGCCCTCCTTAAGTTCTCTTTTTCTGTGATGCTTACAAAACACACAGCAGAGGCTATGCATTGTGTGCTAAGATAGCTGTCTATCTTGCTGGCAATATTGACTCATTGTTCACACGTACTCCTTTGTCTGTCTGTCTATTCCTCCATTGTCTCTTTACTTAACTTGTTAGCTCTTTGCAGTAGGGACTGTCTTTTTATTGTGTTTGTTGGGCACCTAACACAACAGGGTCCTAGTGCACGATTAGGGCTCTGAAGTATTTATTACAAATACTAAATGATGATCATAGTAAGACTAAAGACATGGTAGACACATCTGAAATTTAGTGTTAAAATTTTAGTTCAATCTGTTGTTTTGCCAGTGTATTTCCAACATACTGTGATGCAAAATGGTATCTCTTGGCTTTTATTTGTAGCAGACAGTGTTTCTCTTTCTCAGATTTCTGTCGGACTTCCAGTCACCTAAGTTAGGTTTCCAGATGTGAAGGCATTAATAGCTAACCTTAGGCCTGGCCTGGCAAGTTTGTTGTAAAAAGCAATGCTACCATACATGGCATTGAATTTTCTGGCTCCAACACAACTTTTTTTTTCTCTCTCTCTTCTTTCAGCTACTTCCAGTAGTGGTCAAGTGGTTGCCAGGTTGGGAGATTTTATAAATAATTCCTCTTTCTTTTTAGGTTTCACCATAGGCAAATGACAAATGTTTATTTTTTGCAGTCAGTAAATTGTACTTGTGTCTGACTGGCCCTTCTTCACTGAAACATGAACCTATAATTTTATTTCTCTAGTTCGGATTTACAATGAACTGTTTTTATTGGCAGATCACAGTAAATACATATAAATACATAAATATTTTGACTTACTGTGATCATAGATGTGATGGGGTTGATATAGTTGGTCCATTTAAATAAATACCCTAGTTGGAATACTGTGTCGAGGTCTGATATGCACAATTCAAAGATGCTGAAAAATAAGAGGGTTCAGAGAAGATTCATGAAAATTATTAAAGAAATGAAAAACATGCCTTAATAGTGAAAGGCTGAAGGAACTCAGTCTATTTGGCTTATTAAAGTAAAGGTTAAGGGGTGACTTGATCATGGACTTGGGTTTTACCAAATGCTGATATTGAACTCTTCAATTTAGTAAATGAAGACATAACAAAATTCAGTGTCTGGAACGTGAGGCAAGACAAATTTATTCTAGAAATAAGGTGTGAATTTTTAACAGTGAGGACATACGTGACTAAAGAATACCTAAAGAGCTGAATATGTAATCTGTTTCAGGAATTTGTACAAAACCTTAGTTTTAGGGAGGGATTCTGTGAACAACAGTCAAATCGTCAATTGTTTTACAGCATTTTTTTTTAATAAATAGTATCTCAAACTACTTGATATTGCATGCTGCTGAACAGGAGTAATAGAAAATAAAGGTGCCATATAGTAGCAATATTAATATTGTGACCAGGTCAGGTCAAGGGGATATAAAGGAGTGCTAGAAGGAAATAGGTTTCTGTTCTCTGGGTAAACTAGCAGGGGATGGCCTAGAACCAACAGGAACTTTCCAGAAGCAGTCTGGACAAATCAGGCCAGTTAACACCTGAAGCTAATTAGGAGTCTTCCAGGGCCAAGGGAGTCAGGCTAATTGAACTTCTTGGGGCCTGTCATGGGGCAGACTCACCAACCCAGCACTTCCAGCCAGCAGTCCTGGGAATTAGCTCTCCCAGCTCACTGGACACCTCCCCCTAGCTGGTGTCTCCCCTTGTTGTCTCTCTTCCCTGTAGTCCAGACCCATGTCACTCTTTGGCCATGATGTCCTCTTCAGGACACTGCCCTCCGGCAGTGCCCACTCTAGTCTCTCTGCACCCCCTTCCGGGGGAGGAGGTTGTTGTTTACCCAACTGCTCACTCCAGGGTCCTCCCAGTTCTTCTTCGCGGAGTCCCCATGGGTACTCCACAGAAGGCAAGCCCAGCACCTTGGCGCCGCAGGACGGAGCGGTAGTCCGGCCGGACCGCGCATGCGCGGAGAGCATCTCTCGCGGCTTTCGCGCCCTTTCGCGCTGCTCGGTCCGGTCCCAGCCAGTTCCTCTCAACTGCCTCAGGCTGCAGACAGAGCAATCCTCTTCTCCTGACTACCCCACTTGCGACGTTTTCAGGCGTGTCTTGCTTCAATATTAGTTTTTTCTTTCCCCTTTATAGTTCAGAGTCTTTATATCCTCCTTTTTTAAAAAAAAACATGTTTTTTCCTTTACTCAGAGTTAAACTTTCCGGCTTCACTTAGATATGTAAAGTTGTTCTTCTTTGCTGTGTTATAAATTTTCGTTTCTAGTTGCTTTTAATACAAAAAAAAAAAAGAAAAAGAAAGAGAGAGAAAAGCATATTCAGAGAGGGGTGAGAAGGACACGAGGTTTTCAAGACACTTCAGTTTTCCTTCATTGGGACCGAGTGATGCAGTTTAACCGGCACTGACCAAGGCACCAAGACTCATACCATCGGTGCCGAAAGTGCACCATCAGCCAGCACCGGCAGATACCGCACCGAAGACTTTGGTGAGCGGCACAACGGCACCGACAACAGCGCCTAGAGACGCAACCACCCCATCGGCACCGCTGCGCACCGACAACCATGTGGCACCGAAGCACTCAGAGGACTACACACCAACTGCAGCACCGCTTCCAGTGGCATGGAGAGAGCCTTCGGTGCCGATCACCCCTCCGGACAGAGAACAGCAAAGACGCCAAGACCCAAGAGTCTGTCTCCTCTCTCTCTTTCCCCTGCATTCTCCCCAGAGCCCACCTTGCCACCACCATTACAGTCTCCAGGAAGGATGCCTCCTAGCAGGTTCTCTTCATCAGAGCGTCTCCCATCTCCATTTCTGACACCTCCAACGCACTATAAACATCAGGACCATAGAACCCACTACCACAGCTTCTCTGCGTCTCCTCCTCCTGTACATCTTACCTCATATTCTCCACCAACATCGTACAGTAGATCCAGATACCATGACCGCTCTCCATTTCGGTCCTCATATTACTATATGGACCTGTGTGACAGACGTACATATTACAGGACCCATTCACCTGATCGCTGAGCTTTGTATCGATCCTTCAGATCGTCATTCAGAGCGAGGACACGTGACTCCCCTTATAGGTACTCTCCACCTCTACCAGTGTATATTCCTCATTCACCATCAATTCCTCCACCTCAACCTGAAGGGGAGCACCATACACTTCAGGAATCACACCAGGCTCGCAAGTCTCCCGAGGATCCTTTGTCATCCTCCCCCAATGAAGCTGTGATACCAGGTGACATCTCTCCCCCAGATGATATTAAGCAGTTTCAGGACCTTTTTAAGAGAATCGCCCGTTCCCAAAACATCCAACTTACTGAGATACAGAGCAAACATCACAAGCTCTTTAAGAGCTTAGAGATATCACAACCTCCCAAGTTAGCGATCCCTCTGGACGAGGCGATCCTGGAGGTTGCAAATGAACTATGGCAAACACCGGCTTCTGTACCCCCAACTAATAGGAAGTCCAACAGGAAATACTTTGTCCCACCTAAAGGTTCAGAGTTTTTATTCACGCATCCACTCCCCAACTCCCTGGTAGTAGACGCTCCACGCCAGAGGTCACGAGGGCCACAAGACAGGAACCAGACTCCTTTCTTTGATAAGGAATCAAAGAAACTGGACTTATTTGGTAGGAAGGTTCATACCTCCGCAACCCTCCTTCTGCACATAGCTAACTACCTAGCTCACCTATCTAACCACAATTTTGATAATTATTCGAAATTTATTGCTCTCGCTGACTCCTTACCAGAATCGAAGAAGCCTCTCCTCTGAGCATTGATCCAGGAGGGATACGCCTCTACCAGAACCAGCCTACAAATAGCAGCTGATGTGGCAGACACGGCAGCTAGAGCCACAGCTATGGCAGTGGTCATGAGACACTCCTCCTTCTTACACGCTGCAGCGGTCCCTAAAGAGCTGCTAGCAAAGGTCAAGGATCTCCCATTTGAAAAAGATGTCTTGTTTGCGGAGAAAACGGATACACTACTCCACTCTAGTAAAGACACCAGGTCCGCTCTAAGGACTCTTGGTATGTACACACCACCTTTTAAAAGACGCCGCTATACACCATTCCAGAGGCGTTACGACTTTTACCACCAAAGGCAACCATGGCAACAGCAGCAGCACTATCAGAGGCCATTTGATAGTTCTTGACAACATCAACGACCTCCCAGATGCCATAATCAAAATACCCATGTGCAAATTTAGCCGTCGGCCAGGCAGCAGGTTTGACTCCCTGGTCGAGAGCAATCCTCCAGTCACAGCCGACACCGTCCATTTGTTCCATCACCGTCTACTCCCTTTTTACCATCAATGGGCGGCTATCACCAACGACAAATTGGTGCTAGAGATTATAGAAACTGCTACACAATACCCTTTCTCTCTACCACCCTCAACCCATCCCTTTTCAGGGACCCTTCTCACGAAGATCTGCTCAGATTGGAGATACATCATCTACTGCAGATTGGCGCAGTGGAACCAGTTCCACAAGAGTTCAGGGGGAAAGGGTTCTATTCCCACTACTTTCTCGTTCAAAAGAAGACAGGGAATTGGAGGCCAATACTGGATCTCAGGCAGTTGAAGAAATTTCTCTGAAAACACTGCTTCAGGATGGTTACGCTTTCATCTATAATCCCAGCTCTAGATCAGAACAATTGGTTCATTGCTCTCGACCTTCAGGACGCATATTTCCATATTACAATTCACCCTGCCCACAGGCGATTCCTCAGATTCGTGGTGGGCAACGGACATTATCAGTACAGAGTCCTTCCCTTTGGGCTGTCCGCAGCACCAAGAGTATTTAGAAAGGTACTTTCAGTGGTTGCAGCCCACCTACGTCACAACGGGATAACTATATTTCCCTACCTCGACGACTGCCTCATAAAGGCCACACCCGCCACACAGGCGAGCAAAATGCTGGCATTCACTATGCAGGCCTTTCATTCACTGGGGCTGCTTGTGAACAGCAACAGGTCAACATTAGCTCCCACTCAACACATAGAGTTCATTGGAGCAAGTTTAGATTAAAAGAAAACAAGAGCATTCTTACCCATTGTAATATTCCAGACCATTCAATCTCTGATAAATGTATGCACATCCAACAACACCAGCCAGGTGCTTATGCTCCTCAAGCTCGTGGGACACATGGCCACAAACACATTTGTTGTCCAGAATGCCAGACTTCATTTTTGAGCCTTACAACACTGGCTGGCCACCATCTACAATCACACCTCTCGCGACGTATGCTGGTCAGTTACCATTCCGCCCAACGTCCTCTCTTCCCTCACTTGGTGGACAGTAGACAAGCACCTACTATCTGGAGTGCCTTTCCGCTCCCACCTTCCAAGTTGTCAAATCACTACAGATGCTTCTCTCCTCGGGTGGGGAGCGCACATGAATGGAATGTCTATGCAAGGCCGTTGGACGCCTCGCGAAATGTTGCTCCACATAAATCTACTGGAGCTCAGGCTGTCTTCAATGCATGCAGACACTTCCTCGATCACATTCACAACTCTGTGGTGAAGGTCCTCACAGACAACGTAGCCACGATGTTTTATATCAACCGTCAAGGGGGAGCTCGATCACGATCCCTCTGTGCGCAGGCAGTCCGACTTTGGAATTGGTGCATCACCAATGGCATCGTTCTTGTGGCATCATACTTACCTGGAGTAAGCAACATAACAGCGGATTCCCTCAGCAGGAAATTTGCACCAGACCACGAATGGGAACTCCACCACAGACCCCTCCACTTCCTATTTCACGAATGGGGCATACCATCGACCGACCTCTTTGCCACACGCACCAACAGGAAGTGTCTCCGATATTGCTGCAGGGCAGGACTCAGTCGCCATTCCCTGGGCAATGCATTCCTAATCAGCTGGAATAGCCCATTGATGTATGCATTCCCTCCAATACCTCTCGTTCCCAGGGATCAAAGCACATTGGGTCACAGTGATCCTAATAGCTCCAGCATGGGCCAAACAACATTGGTACCCTCAACTCCTACAACTGTCCCGTTACCCGTCCTACCAACTACCACTCTTTCCAACTCTACTCACTCAGGATCACGGGCGACTTCTCCACCCACAACTTCACACGTTGCACCTTACAGCCTGGTACCTAGCTGGTTAAATGAGTCGGAAGCCCAATGCTCTGCAGCTGTCAGAAATGTTCTCATACACGGCAGCCGGAATAGCACAAGAACTGCATATCTATCAAAGAGGTCTAGATTTCGAATCTGGTGCGCTGAACAATGTATGGATCCTGCAGTCACCCCCATATATTCTATACTACCATGACTGCCCCTTGCAGCCTGGGGGCTTGCTTAACCAGAGCTTCCCTAGCCCCCCAGCGGGAAGCCTCCTGCTTCCCAGGCATCTAGGTCCCTCCTGCTCTCTAGCAAGAGCAAAAATGAGCTTCCCTCTCTCCCTCAAGGAGCCCTTCTTTATATAGCCCTCATTAGCCAGAACTGCCTCATCTGGGGCTTCACTCTCAGCCCTCACTCAGGGCTGGGCTTTTGCCCTTAGAGGACCAGTGCAGGGCAAGTGCCCTGTCACAGGGCCAATCAAGAATCAGTTGAGACTGATTTAAAAGTTAGTTGGGAGGCACTTGAGGAAGGAAAGAGGCAAAGTGCAGAGAGTGAGAGGAGTCTGGGTGAGAACTGGGAGCTGCAAAACCAGAAGAGTGTGTTGGAGGAGCAGGACAAGCTGCTCAGGTACCAGAAGAAGGGAAGTAGTTGCTAGATGGGAGTAGAACAAGCCCCATCTGTTGCCACTACCTTAGGGTCCGTGGACTGGAACCCAGAGTAGTGTGCATGCCTGGGTTCCCCCCAGCCCTCTCCACACCACTACTGGATCTATCCCTGCATAGGTAGGCCAGGACTATAGAGAGGTTTCACCCCTATATTATGGACTAGTGATGAGCATGGCTCAGTAGTCTGTGAACCCTGCTGCTAGTAAAGAAAGAGGACATGTGGTGGGACACAGTGAGCCTTTGAGGCTGAACACTATCTGCCAGAAACACACAGGCACAGCCAGAGCTCTGCCACAACATAAATTAAATTAGTGCATGCTATTCGCTAAAAGAAGATTTAGAAATAGACAATAGAATGAAATTGGATTTATGACGACTGACAATTAGTTGCATGTCCCTCAGGAGCAGGAATTCACTTTCTCCCATCTATGGTGTCCGCTTAGAAATAGGATTAATGGAATAAGAAGGCCTGGGCTTAATCTGTAGCAAGAGGGATTAAGGTACAACATTAAAAAGAACTTTCTAACTGTAAGAATAGTTAAGCTCTGGAATAGAGTTCCAGGAAGGTTGTAGAATCATCATCATTGGAGGTTTTTAGGCACAGGTTGAACAAATACCTGTCAGAGAGAGTGTACTTCAGGGGAACCAACAGCCATGGTCAAGGTCGGGGAAGTGCTCTGCACTCCCAGAAAGGATGGGACCTCAGACAGAAGGGGTGGGGCCAAGGGCAGCCAGCCCTCGGTGCTGCCCAGATCACAGCACCATCTGCCAGTGCTGCCTAGAACATGCTCTGAGATGCCTCCGCCTCTCCAGGCAGCCCTAAGAGCTGCCCAGAGCATGTCACATGGTGCTCTAGTGATGATTTAAAGGGCTCAGGGCTTTGGGCCCCTTTGAATCACTGGGCCCCAGGACAGTTGCCCCCATTGCACCCCTCTGTTTGTGGGCCTGGTCTGCTTGGTCCTGTCTCAGTGCAGGGGGTTGGACTTGATGATCTCACACAATCCCTTCCAGCCCTATATTTCTGTGATTCAAAGTTAATTCAAGAGAAGATTTCAAATCAAGCTATGGAGAATAAATTGGGAGCCGAAGAGGAAGCCGTTTCAGACATTTTTAATCTAACTTAATGATGTTCCTTTTTGACCTCAGAAGGATGCTGTGAGGGTTAATGCATGAATGTTTAAAAAGCACTGTTAAAGTCTCAAATCATAAGTTATGACACTGTTTCTTAAAGCTACCTAAAGGTGTCATCTGTATTCAGTTGAGAAAACTTTGACAGAGTTAACATCTTTCTTCTTGTATAGTTCAGAAGACTTTTAAGGACTTTTTAAAGTGGCAGTTAATACTGAGCCTCTTTCTACTCTTCATCTGCCTCAACTGCTGAAGTTCAGATTGTGCTAGAGCTGTTAGGAAGCGAATAATTAGTGAATCATGTAATTGATAGAATTTCTATTGACTATATAATTAGTGCGGCTCTTTACTTCAAATGTAGTAAAAGCCAGGTGAGCAGGCAGCCCAGCTCCTACTACATTTAAACTGCAGAGTCACAGTAGGTGTAGGTCCCAGACTCGGCGTGAGCAAGTCCCAGATCCAGGACTGAGCCAGGCTTGCTCAGTCTAGCCTCGCGCCAGCTTCTGCCAGAGCAGCCTGTGTTCATGGCCAGCCTGGACAGCAGGCAAAAGGGAGGGAAGGCTGGCGGCATCACTGATAGAGGCAGCAGCGCAGCGGGGAGGCAGGTGGCACCACTGAGTTGGTGCTGGGGGGAACCGGCTTTTAAGCCAGCTCCCGCCCAGCACTGGCTTCTGCTCTCCCAACCCCGCTGTCTCTGAAACAGAGGCAGCAGGGGAGGCAAGAAATGCAAGTAGCCAAGTGGTCGGCTCGACAACCCAATAAGCCTAGGCTATTGTAGTCAACTACTCACGTCCCTAGACTGAACTCTGTAATATTGAAGAGCCTGTGCAGGAGGCAACGAAGTAAAGGATGTTAAGAAAGCTGACAGGCAAGAAGGAGAAATGTTTGTTCTGTTGCTAACCTTTGTTTAAAAGAGGTTTTTTCCTTACACAGAGGATTTAATAGACAAACATTTTTCTCCCTCAGAGAGACTGACACACAAAAATGTGGGTATGTAGTGTTTCCAGAAACATTTAGAAAGCTGAACTGGAAGGTTTGGCCCTACAGGCATGAGAAGAATGTACAGGGTTAAGAGATCAGCATAAAAACAGCACTGATATGTAACACTTAATTCAGATGGATGAGTTTCACTGGGAAAAACTTGTCCTTGTGGGGAAGAAACAATAGCCTGGCATGACAGATCTTAGATTCATTTCCATGGATGGGGAATACGAGGCATTGGTTTAAATTGGGTCTGAATAAATCATACAGTAACTGTTTGGACTTGTATGTAAATTCCATCATTGCCAGTGGACCTCTCCGAGGATCTCTTCTGCACAGCTGGATGAGTTGTCTATCAATAACCTTATAACTGTCCTACTGCTCCCTCCCAGAGCTGGCACACTTCCCCCACCCAAACTCCCTCTCAGAGCCTTAGGTGAGGCGAGGGAAGTTTGAGAGGGAGAAGGGTGTTGGCTCTGGGCATTCTGGGCACCACCAAAATTTTTGCAAACCTGCTGCTTCTGGTTAAAGGGATAGGTAACTCCTCCCCCAACTTTCCCACAACCCCCGCCCCTCCCCTCAGTCTTCTCCTTTCCAAACTAAACAAGCCCAATTCTTTCAATCTTCCTTCATAGGTCATGTTCTCTAGACCTTTAATCATTCTTTTTGCTCTTCTCTGGACCTTCTCCAATTTCTCCACATCTTTCTTGAAATGTGGTGCCCAGAACTGGACACACTACTCCAACTGAGGGCAAATCTCGTCAATTAAATGATTGCAGACTTAAGTTCTTAATCTCCTGTTTGTTATGAAGCCACTAATGAATTTGCAGAGGCAACCTTAATTATGTCTGCTCTCAAGGCTTAGATAACTATTGTATGCTGTTTTTCATACAGATTTCCTGGGGAGCATTTTCTGGTATTTTGAATGTATGTATCCCCTTTCAAAACAGACAATCTCAATGTTTTACCATGAGTATATATAAAAAAGAATTACTTCATCCACCAGTGAAATGCAGTCACCTGGGATGAAATACTCAAAGTACATTACAGTTTAGAACAGGAAGTGAGGAAAATACTGTAACCAGCAGGAGGAATTAAGGGAGACAGTGTAATTACTGAGATTTGGAATTTGGGTAGAGTGCCACGCTTGAGTGCCATACCTCTGATTTGCATTCTCTTTCATGTTTTAAGTAAGCTAGCACTGAAACCCGCTTTGAGCACAGGAGCAGTTAAACAAGTCCAGGTATTCTTTATGGGATAGTCTGCATCTGGTGCATGTTGGTATGTGTCCTGCAAAGCACCACCCTCACATTTTCACTTTTTTATCAGACTTGGATTCAGGGGAGTGTGGTCCTTTACATCATCCAGCTATTCTCTCATTTGCCCATTTGAGCTTCTTTGTGAAGTGTGACTATGCAGTCACAATAAATCTAAAGTGTTCTAAAGCTTTTGGGTTTGTTTGTTTATTATACAGGTCAGTCCAGGGCAACCATCATACCCCCAAAGCAGCCCCGGCAGCCAAAGGGAGCTTTGGATGATGCCATTGCCTTTGGAGGAATAGCAGACCAAGAGGCAACTAACAGCTCACAGCCAACACCTCCTCCCCTGCCGAAGAAAACCATTTTGAGAGCCAACACAGAGCCAAACCCCAGAGAACTCCAGAAGCAGATCCTGGAGAGCAATCTTTGTGTTGTGGCCAACCCCACATACGACATTGACACCAACTGGGAAGCAAGCAGTGCCTGCTCTTCAGTCAGCTCAGAGCTCAAGGCACTGGACATTGAGTCTGGAGATTCCTTGGACAGACCTTCAGAAAAAGGAAAAGCAGCCAACTCAGCAGCCAACAGCGTTTCAAGCCTAACCATTCTCAGTGTTAAGGATAGGTGCTCCAACAGCTTGGAGTCTCTGTCTGGGCAACGCATCTCCCAGACTAAGCAGAGCAAAAATATACAGAAGCCACAGAGACAAGCACTTTATCGAGGAATTGAGAACCGAGAGGAGGTGGTAGGCAAAATCAGAACCCTTCATGCTGATTCACTGAAGAAGTTGGCGAACAAATGCGAAGATCTTTTCATGGCTGGACAGAAAGACCAGCTGCGATTTGGGGTGGACAGCTGGTCAGACTTCAGGCTAACCAGTGACAGGCCATGCTGTGAAGCAGGCGATGCAGTTTATTATCCAGCTTCTTATGCAAAAGATCCCCTCAACAATTATGCAGTCAAGGTAAGAAGGAGAGTTCAAAAATAGTTGTCCCCAACATTAATAATAATAATTGCTCTTTGTGTTTAGTTTACCCAATTGTGCTGTTTTCAATGGTTAATCCATGGATGGTATTGATCTGCAGTCACTGGACTTTCTTAAAGTGCCACTGTTGTCAATGGCAGAATTAACCTTTAGCTACGTCAACTGTATGTTTGGGGCAATTCTTTAAATGCCACCAACTCTCTTACTAGCTGTTTAGCATAACCATTATGTAATGACATAAGAACAGTATAAACAGCTGTGTTTTGAATGCATAGAATGCAGAGAGGTGTTTGGAATCCTTTAAGGTTTATTTGTATGCACAGTCACCTGGATTTCAAAGGTTTTTATTCATGGCTGTTCATGGATTTTATTGATATACATTCCTAATTAGTATGCCTTTCCATACACTTATATCCTTATCAGCAGGGCTTGACAAACCGCGGCAAAATCCACTCACCAGCCCCGCATTGCGCATGCGCATGCGCCAGAGCCGCATTGCGCATGTGCGCGCTGCCAGTGAACAGGGCGACTGGCTGAAATCTACTCAGTAGATACACTGATTTGTCGAGCCCTGCTTATCAATCATTCTGAAGCCCTATCTTGCTGTCAGCGTGGGTTTCCATTCATGTTTACTAGATCACAGAACTAAACAATGTTGATTTCAGAGAGAGAGAGAGAGAGAGAGAGGTTTTGGAGTCATTGTGGATAGTTCTTTGAAAACATCCACTCAGTGTGCAGTGTCAGTCAAAAAAGCAAACAATGTTCGGAATCATTTAAAAAGGGATAGCGAATAAGACAAAGAATATCTTATTGCCTCTGTATAAAACATCGTATACCCACATCTTGAATACTGAGTACAGTATTCAGTACTCAGTGATCTGAAGAAGTGGGTCTGCCCCACGAAAGCTCATCACCTAATAAACTATTTTGTTAGTCTTTACAGTGCTACATGACTGCTTTTTTGTTTTACCAAGTTCAGACTAACATGGCTACCTCTCTGTAATTACAGATGTGGTCACCTCATCTAAAAAAAGATATCTTGACATTGGGAAAGGTTCAGAAAAGGGAAACAAATATGATTAGGGGTTTGAAACAGGTCCCATGTGAAGAGAGGATAAAAAGATTGGAACTTTTCAGTTTAGAAAAGAGGAAACTGAGGCGGGATATGATAACGGTCTATAAAATCATGACTGGTATGGAGAAAATGTATAAGGAAAAGTTATTTACTTATTCCCATAACATAAGAACTAGAGTCACCAAATGAAATTAATAGGTACCAGGTTTAAAACAAACAAAAGAAAGTATTTCTTTGTGCAGCACAGTGTCAACTTGTGGAACTCCTTGTCAGAGGATGCGTGAAGACCAGGACGTTAACAGGGTTCCAAAAAGAACTAGATAAATTCATGGGGATAGGTCCATCCGTGTTTATTAGCCAAAGTAGGTAGGAATGATGTTCCTAGCCTCTGTTTGTTAGAGGCTGAAAATGGATGACAGGGGAGTGATCTGGGGCATCTGGTATTGGCCACTGTTGGAAGACAGGATACTGGGCTAGATGGACCTTTTGGTGCTCACACTTCCACTGCTCATGAGGTGACAGTGGTCATCTTCTCTTGGGTTTATATTTGTTCAGCCATCCAGGCTCTCTATTGTTGCAAAGATCACAGATGTAATGTTTGTGCATTATAAGACGATGAACTGAACTGTCTACTAACTCAAAACAATAGAGAACCGGGACATGAATAAGTTGATTATATATTATTTGTCTGGCAATGTTGTATGGTTGCAAAATCAATGGTTTTCCACTGATTTTTTGTTGTTGTTGCTTGTAATGATGCAGAAATAATCTGCCAGAAAGAGGTGGCAGGTGGTTTGCTTGTTCATGCACTATAACTAGCCAGCAGACTTACAGTTTGACTAGCCAACAGACCTATAGAGGGAAGTGTTATATTAAATGTGGAATAAAAATGCTTTGTTGATTAACGTGACTTAAAGCCTTTCTAAACATGCAGTCAGTTGATGCTCTGGAGGTGGGTTTCAGTTTGCTTTTTAAATGTATTTTAAAAGGAAAGAAATAACCAAATGTTCATAGCCAAAAAGAAGAGTGAAGCCAAATGTGTGCTGGGTTTTTTTTCTTTATCATCAAAAACATGGTTGAAAATCAGTTCACAAACTAACAGGAATTAACTGTAGCCTAATAAGTATGATGGTCTCTAGACTGAAGGATCCATAAAATACTATTCATTCCTTTGGAGTGTTATACTTTCATGGCGAGAGGAACAGTTAAGCTTGAAAACAACTTCCCTGGCAGCAAATGTGATATAGGAAGATACTTTGAGTACAAATGCTCACTGATTTGTAAGCAAAGCAGTGCTAGCTGAAGGGATTGCTCTAGTCTTTCCATTTTCTCCTTTTCATATCTTCAAACATGCTTTCAACCAAGACTGGCTCACTTTATTTGTATGTTTCCTTGATGGATTTTTTTTTGTTGCTTTGCCATTCTCTAAAGTATAGTTAGAAACTCACTTTTAAAGAGGTTTATAACTCTGCTATAACATTTGGCTCCAGGCTGAGCCATGATGTACAATATCTCAGTCCACAATCAAGTGTTTTTGAAAATATAATGTAAAAAAAAAAAATCAATTGAACTGTTGTAAATTAAGAGTGTTAGCAAAAGCAGCAGAAGTTTACTCTCCTGCAGATTTTTTTACACTAACTACATTTTGTAATTAACCATCTGCATGTGAATGTGCTATGCTTCTGGTATTTTATACCATGAAAAAATATAGATGTTGAGATCAAATCCTACTATGAATTCATAGTATTGACTGCTTATGATGGTTAGACAACTATAGTCAGGGCTCGACAAATTATACAATCTACTCGCCCGTGGCGAATAGATTGTAACCCGGAAGAGCCGGGTTCAGGCGATCTGCGCATGTGCAGAACGCCGGACAGCGCGGCGTTCAGCGAGCCCTGACTATATAGTAATAAAAGAATCTTACAAGAAGGTGTCTTAAGAGTTTGCAAGCGGCCATTTGCAAGCGACCTGTGCTGCATGGGGAGTGCGGACCCCAAACAGCCGCTTGCACCGCTTGCTCCCACACGGTGGCCCAGCTGAACGGCACAGAAGTCAGCCGAGCGCTGGAAGGAACAGCCAGGGAGCGGGGTCTGGATGAGCATGCGTGTCTGATGTCAGGAAAGGGCGCCAGATTCAAAAGGAGGAAAGCGGAGGAGACAGAGGAGAACAGGAGGCGGAGAGTAGGCGGAGAACAGCGAGAGAGAGAGATGCAGCAGGAGGAGAAGAGAAACAGAATGAGAGGCGGGAGGGGGAGAAGAGAAAGGAAGAGAGAGGCAAGAGGCAGACAAGAGCTGAGAGAGAGAGAGAGAGAGAGAGGCCGTTTGCGCCACTTGCTCCTGCATGGTGGCCTGGCTAAGCGGCACAGAAGTCAGCCAAGCACTTCTGCGGGAAGTGAAGGGCGAGGGGCAGTGATGTACACACCCAGGGGGCAGGGCCTGGACAAGCATGCATCCCAGACGGAGACAGAGGAGAGCGAAGAGAGAGAGAGGCAGGAGGGGGAGAAGAGAAAGAGAGACGGCGCGGAGAGAGAGTAAGAGGCAGGAAGGGGAGAAGAGAAAGAGAGAAATGGAGAGAGAGGCAGAAGGCGGAGGAGAGTTGGGGGGGAAGGGAGGCAAGTGGAGAGAGAGAGACGGAGTGAGAGACCGGAGGCTCAGGAGAGAAGACAGACGTGGAGGAGAGACCAGAAAATCCCGTCTTATGACGGGCTAATTGGCTAGTCATCTAAGAATCTGGTTCAAGGCTTGACAAACCCTTACTACATCCATGACTATATTAGATCTGAAAGAGATTTTAACAATGGAATATTTTTTCTTTTTATGACTTTACAAAAAACAAAAGACAACAAACTACAAAATTATAATGGCAGTTTTAATAGGTGTAGAAATGTAGCCGTGTTAGTCTGGGGTAGCTGAAGCAAAATGCAGGACAATATCACTTTTGATCTGAGGAAGTGGGTCTGGCCCACGAAAGCTCATCATCTAATAAACCATCTTGTTAGTCTTTAAAGTGCTACATTGTCCTGCATTTTGCTTCAGTTTTAATAGGTGTGAGTGATGGAAAACCAGCTAGTCCCCAACTCATCTCTTTTGCCGAAGTCCAGGTCTTAAACTGGAAGGCCAGTTTAAGGTATGCAACTCCAGCTACGTAAAATTTGTAGCTGGAATCAGCTTACCTTAAGCCAAGCTTAGTGCTGTCTTCACAGCGGGAGGCTGATGGGAGCAAATGTTTCCCTTATTCCTCACAACTGTGAATACAGGTGCCAGCTGAAGCTGCTCTCAGCTGTCGATTTACGGGTTTTAACTAGACCTGCTAAATCAAACGCCAGAAGAGTGATCTCTGGCATGACAAGTAAAGATGTGCCCTAGATATTGCAGGAATAAAACTGTAAGGGAGTAAAATTTTAGCCATGGAATGTGTCAGGAGATACTTGCTAGCTGAATAAATGAGCATGCAGTTCTTAGTCATGCTATTTGTGATAAATTTCCTTTAGTCCCATCTCCTAACAAGTGTCCTTTGCAAAAATGTCCAAAAAACCATGTGCAAACAATACAAACCCAAACAATAGATCCAGCTCAGAATTGTATTTCAAACAAGCAAATACAAGGATCTCTTTACAAAGCTTTTATAAAATTCCTGGCCCTTGGGTATTTTCTTTTCACAGACAAGAACTAATACATGTTCTAAATGAGTGGTCACCAACCAGTAGATCCTGATCTACTGGTAGATCTTGGAACTTTTCACAGGTGATCCTAATAGGTTTGGCTGGGAAGCTATCAAGTGCCAGCACTTCATCTGCCCCTCTCAGTACTGCCATGCTGTTCCTGCCCTCTGCCTTGGAGGTGCCCCTCACCCACAGGAGCCTCCTGCTTGCTGTGCAGGGCACAGGAGCAGGGGTGCAGAGGTTAGGGTGCCATAGAACAGGAGTGGGGGCAAGGATGGAGAGATTTTGCTGGCTGCTTTTGAGAATGGTGCAGCGCCAGGGTAGGGTGACCCTGCCTTAGCCCCCTACACAATCACCCAGAAGCCACCTGTGGTAAGTGGTGTCCAGTTGAAGCCAGCATTCTAAACTCTGGCCCCAATCCTGAACCCCTCCTGCACCCCAATCCCTTGCCCTAGTCCTGAGTCCTCTTGCACCCAAACTCCCTCCTAGAGCCTGTACCCTGAACCCCCTCCTGCACCTCAACTCTTTGCCCCAGGCTCAGCTCAGAACCCCTCCCACATTCCAAATTCTTCTGTCCATGATCAGCATCTGCACCCCCCTCTAGCCCCAGCCTGATAAAAGTGAGTGAGAATGGGGGAGAGAGGGAGGATGGAGTGAGCAGGGGCGGGGTCTTAGAGAAGAGATAGGACGGAGGTGGGGTAAGGGTGTTTGGGTTTGAGGTAGATCCTGGATTGCACTTAAATTCAAAAAGTGATTTCACGCTTAAAAAGGTTGGAGACCACTGCTCTGAATAATTAGTAGTACTAGATCAATGTGTCTCTTCCTCCATAGCACTAAAACGGGATTCTTGTCAGTAGTTCCAGATTTGTAGAAAAGTTGCAGTGAAGTACAAGTTAGCAGTGAGCACTTCTTGTAAAGTGTATTGGACAAGTGTATCCCAGTATTGGGTGTTTTTCTTCAACATACTGAATTAAGCAGCAGTATAGCAATGATCTAAGTAAAAGAGCATTAGCAAAAATAAGTGATTATTGAGAATCTTATCGGGATTGGACTATGAAGATGGGTAATTACTGTTTCCATGATACAGTGAAGCAAACTGGAGTGGAAATTACTTCCACTTCTAAAATTCTATATCAAACATTATTAATGTTGAAACACCACCAAAAATAATTGAACAGTATTATGCATTAGGGATATGAACGACTAGTCGCTTCCCCTCCCTTGCTGCCTCTATCAGAAAGAGTCAGCAAGGGCATGAAGAGGAGGCGGTGCTTCTAAGCGGCAGTGCTGCATGGAGCCTGGGGCCAGACCATAAGCTCCATGCAGTTCTGTCACTTCGAAATGCTGCATGCCCAGACTGTACGCAGGTTTTCAAAGTAGCAGCTCTGCACGGAGCCCCGGGGTCTGCTACTTTGAAATGCTGCATGCAGCCCGGATCCTCAGCTGGCCCTGAGCTACACATGGCATTTCAAAGTAGCAGCACCACGTGGAGCCCTGGGTCAGCTGGCCCTGTGCTCCCTGCAGCACTTTTGCCTTTGAAGTGATGCCTCTCCCTTAACCATAGCAGCTCCATGCCGGGGTTAAGTGAAAGGGGCCCCTCTCCCCCATTTACTAGAGCTCAGTCCTGGGGCATTGTGGAGGGACCCCTCGACCATGGTGCCCAACCTGGTAACACTGCTTTCCGGTTAAGTAAGTGCTGGATAACAGAGCTTTTACTGTGTAAATAAAATGCTGTCCGGCTGCCTTCCGCTGGGGGAAAAAAAGTATATTCCTGTCTTTGTCTACTTTTTTAGGGCATGAATTGGTTGTGGTGAGGGTTTTTTTTAACTCAGGCTCTAAATTGAATGACCCTCCTGGCAAAAGTCTTACGTCAGATCATTATAATACTTTGTAGTTTGGATCAAGCCACAGTTTTATACATTAAGCACTTAATACATTCTAAGTGCAGTCACAGTAACACTGAGTTGTTATGTCTTGGCATGGCAGCAAAAGAGCAAAGTATTACTCCCAAAGCCAGATCTGTGAAATGAGGTCAGTGATTAAACTGGACTCTTGTACTTGGCACAATCTGCTTTCTAAGATATCAATATGGGATTAGCAAGCTTCCATTTGACACTGTATTTCATTTGTAGCTGTGCTTTTGGGTAATATGGCAAAGTAGCACAGATGGTGCAGTGTTTGTGATCCTCAGTGTTTTTCATTTTCATCACTCTGCAATTCATTCCCCACATATCCATCTCATTTAAAGGTCACCGAGGCCTTGTAAAATGCATAGGACGTAATAGAAACTAGATTTCCTGGTGCTAAAGTGAAAGTCAGCTAACAGCATCCTGGGCTGACTGGACCCATAATAGAAAAATAAAAGCTAATGCAAAGCATTTTTTTGGAGTCTTGTAACATGAAATTCTTGCTTCTGTGGGGGAAAAGACTTGGCAATGGAAATGGAGAGGTATGGAGGAGCCTAGCTTTGTTGAACTAATTACACTAGTATAGCCTGGAGTTCAAGGATCCCAACTTGCAGATATGTATTGATATGGACACAAGTGTAAAGAAGGTGAAGACATACAGTTAGAGCTTACTATTCATATCTCCCTTATTTCCCTTTCCTCCCCTATAATTTTCTATCACAGTATAAAGAGGTTGTTGACCACTCCTATGCATCCTTTGACCTGTTCATTATGAGTATTAGCAATATATGATTTGCCATATTGGATCAATCCATTCCTCCTTTGAGTGACTGTGTGCGCGCATTCAGTTCTTGGTGCGCACAGCATGTGGCCCAGCCCTCAGAACCTTTTCTCCTCAATGGCACCCATTGGGTGGCTCACACTTCCCCTCCAACTGTGCGCCACTACATTTAGGTATAAATGGCAGAACTGCCCCTAGCTCGGCTCCTCCTTTCCACTCATTATTGCAGTCCTTCTGTACAAGAATAATTCTTCTTTGTGATCGTAGCATTTGTGTGTAGCTAGTCGAGTGAGTGTGTGGTCTTTAGAATGGTTAGAGTTAGCTTCATTTCTACATCATTTGTCTTTTAGACTTACTGTTTTCCCTGTTTGTGGGTCTCCCTATTCATGCTTCTGAGGTATGCTCCAGGGCTTTCAAGCCAGGTGCTTCTTGCTCCAAGCCTGTGCCAGTGAGTGACCCATGCCACAGCTGCCTGAAGTGCTTTGGGAAGTGTAGATGAAAGACTACCCAGAGTTGCAGGCAGTTCGAATGAGGAAGGGATAGGGAGGTTAGGCTGAAATTCCTGCTGACGTAGGTGGCTCTCTGGCCACCATTGGTCTGACTCAGTGTAGAATGCTGCAGCTTCAGTGAGAAGTGCACTGCCAGCTTTGGTGGCAGGATTTCACTATTCTCCCTCACCATGAGGAAGAAATACAAAGTGGCTGCAGACAAAGGAATATTTCCATCCTCATCTGAAAAGAGGATTGAGAAGGAGTTGAATAAAATGCACCTGAAACCTAAGCACTCCTCCTCCAAAGGGGTGCCTAAATTAGTTCTAGTTCCACAAGGGGCACCACTTCAACACCACAACAACAGAGCATCTTGGTGTTTGCAGAGACAAGTAGTGTCATTGTGAGTTAATTAGGAGGTATTGAAAACCACTCTTTGGGTGAAATACAGTGTGGCACAGGAGTTATTTACAGGTACTCTTTTGTACTTTTCGTACCAAAAAACAAGTTTGACTTTTAAAATGAAACTCTTTTAGGGTGAGTAGTTTATAATTTGGACTGGATCATTTTGGTATTAAAAGCCCCCAAGTTATTAATATTTGAAAAATGACTGTTACATGAGCACAGTAATTATTTTCTAGAATTTAATACTTCTATCTACATTAACATCATAAGAGGTTCAAAAATCAAGATTAATGAGATGCCTATCACGAGAAATCATAATGTAACTGGAGAGATCTGTATATTTAACACTAACACTTTGTGTGAGGAAAATGGACAAACCATGATTA
The DNA here is from genome assembly GCF_049634645.1 of Pelodiscus sinensis. Classification (NCBI taxonomy): domain Eukaryota; kingdom Metazoa; phylum Chordata; order Testudines; family Trionychidae; genus Pelodiscus; species Pelodiscus sinensis. The sequence continues at coordinate 32,895,612 of NC_134724.1, read as the reverse complement.
TTTGTTATAAACCTTCCTAGCACAAGAGAATATTCTTCACTGATGTTAAAGATAATAAAATGAATACCAACACACTTCTGGTAACACTGCCTGGTTTCAGAGCACAACTTGTCAGACTAGGTAAATTTCACTGGCTTGGTGGAGTTAATCAATGTACATTTCCCAACTCACTTTGAAAACGATACATCAAATAGTTTAATCACAAACTGTTACTGAACAGAACTAACACATTGCTATTTTAGCAAGAGCAGGTGTTCATCTATTGTCATGATAGCAGAAACATTCAGCAGGTTACAGATATCGAAGAATGCAATGGAAATGTAAAATGAAGGGAGATGCTTTCCCTAGAACTCAATACAGAGACTGAAGAACTCTTTTGAATAGAAAAGGGAGGAACACACCACTTTATTTTTTTCTAATCTCTGTTTTACATTAAATGCAGGGGGCTGAATGGCTTGGATCAGAAATGGGGTATGCAGTCTTTCCACGTTGCCAGTTCCAATTCAGCAATGATCAAAAGTTGGTCTAACAGCATTTTGATGTCCCATGCTGAAGGTCTTTAGTCTAGTTCTTATAGATCAGTGTCCTCTGTCATAGAAAACCATCACCCCAGCTGGAATGACTAGCCACCCTCTTGCTGCTTATCCCAAGAAAGAGGCCAAAGATGTAACTGGTGTGGAAAGTGAACTAACCTCACACACCTTCAAAAATGTTTTTCCAGATGAAGTTTAAGTCCCACTGGTGGTACGCTGTGCAGCAAGCTTACCCTTTTGCTGCCTCTAGTGTACCAAATATTTGGTGGAGTAAAGGACTTCAGTCTCTGACTGTCAGCTGCCATGTTTCACTTCATGAATGTTTACAGGATCAGGGCCACAGAATTACTATGCTATTCTATATTTTTAAAAGACCTTGGGAGATAATCTGTTGGTGAGGTAATGGTTAAGATCACTCCTCTCCAACCATTTAAAAACATATTTCTCATTGTAAATTATCAAGAGCCAATACTCAGCATCCTGAAGGTGTTTCATTTTCTTTTTTAAATAAAATTGACTAGAAAATGCATTTTGTAAATGTATTTTGCTTCTCTATATAACAGCGATAAACCAGAAATTTAAACTACAGTATGTTTTTTAGCAGGCTCATGTATTCTGAAATATTGGAACATTCACAGAATCAGAGTGAGGAGGATTGAATAAAAAATGTAGTCACCTTGCATGTCTAGTTGCATATGATTCTGACGATGCACTTTCTGATTAGGCAGAACAAAGGACTTACTCTCCCAGTAAATTATAGTTGCTAATACTGCAAACTCATAAAAGATGAAAAAAATACTTTGTTAAAATTAAGGGCCAGTCTGACTCCCGCATCTTCTGGGGTGTAATGATTCTATGTGGCTATTGTACCAGCCTTTTTAAAGGGCATATGGTCAAGTTCAACACTTTCCCTGTGTATTAGTCATCAGTACTAAACTGGCACAGGAAGCTGCAGGTATTTTGTAAAAGCCACAGGTATCCGGAAAAAGGCATAATAGCCTCTGCTCTGGCCTGCATTCCCAGAGACTTTGGATCTATCTCTAACACCTACCATAGCGCCTCTACTGTGCCTCTATGTGGGAAGTGGATGTAGAGGCACAATGTATGCACAAGTGTTCAACTAGTCTATCTGGTAAGCAAGTAGAATATCAATCAGTCTATACAGAGAGGATATGAATGATGGAGGATCCTTTGCCTTCATTATAGGCATTTATAACCATCCTGGTGATAATAGCACAGGTCTCAAAAATGCTTGTTTTTCAGAACTAATTTGGTGGCATTACAGAGCTGCTGTTCAAGAGTCCACTATCTAGCATGAAGCTGTTTGAAATGGATTTTTGTAATGACATCCCAGTTTTCTTTCCTAATATCAAGCACTGAACTCACATACTTAGGGCACACTGTCAATATAAGGATCCACTTTTTCCTTTTATTTGACATTTTCAATCAAAATGTCAGTAAAATCATATTGATTAACAAATAGTAAAGACAAAATTCCAAAGAAATTATTTTTTCCCCAACAATTACTGTTTGTCCAGTATAAGTTCTTTAAAGATCTTGGGCTCCATATTAGAAAAAAGGACAGCTACCAAGGATCCCCTAAAATAGTAAGAAACTGCAAGAAATACATGACATTATGCATTCTTATTAATTAATATACAGAAAACTGGAGCTGTGAAGCTAGCGATCAAGGGTGGCATGCAGAGGCCATGTGGCTATCCTTGCACTTGGGAGTCAGACATGCTGACCATTTCCAGGAGCCACACAGAGCCAGGGCAAGCAGGGAGCCTGTCTTAGCCCAACTACACTGCTGATTGGATTTTTAGCAGCCTCATCAGCAGTACTGACCGGAGCCACCGGAGTCCCTTTTCAACCAGGTGTTCTGGTCGAAAACTGGGTACCTGGCAACCCCAAATGATGTTAATTCAGTTTAAAAACCAACCACTTCTTTCTGCACACTTGTGAATCTGAGCTATATCAGACAAAATGTAATACTTTTACATTTTCTTTATTTCTGCATGGTTCAAACATTATCAGTTATTGAAATGAAGGTGACTCTCAGTGTTTTACACTAAGCAGCAGCTGGGAGAGAAATTCAAAATAGAATTTAGAAAGTTTTAGTAATTCGCAAAGATTTGTGAAATTTTCTTCCCATAATTGTTTGAAACAATAAAGGAAGCCTATACAAGAGATCTGAGCCATCTGACTGCACAGAAAGACTCAACTTCCAAACATTATGCGCTGTGATATAATTTTAAGTTACTTTCATGCATACGTGTTTATAGGATTTAGTGACGTTTTTAATTTTTTAATTTTTAAACATTCTTTTTTTAAAGAAGTAATTTTAGACTCTCAATCTAACTCATAGTTGAATTGGCTGGAATGGGATTGTAATGTTTGAATAGCAGACGTAACTGTATGGAACAATATATTACAAGATGGAGTAACTGAATGAGCACAGGACAACTTATCAACAGCTTGTACAGCCCCTATGGCTGTTTTGGCCAACATGGCTATCAGTTGTGAAATGATGATGGGAGAGTAAAGGAATACCTTTCATATAAACTAAAGAGTGGGGTAGGGGAAAAACCCCAAGATTTTCTTCCAATGTGATCCCAGAAGAGTAACGTAGGAGTACATGAGAAATATATAAAATAAAATCTCCAATGAACTGTGTCATCACTTAAAACTCCATGATATATTTAAAAAAATATTAAATAGAAACACACCATGCCACTCACCTTCCAGTGGGAAGGCGAGTGGTGCTGCGCAGCTCTGCAAAGGAGGTGGGTGGGCAGAGAATTGTTTGTGTGCGGCCGCGCAGGCGCTCACCTTAGAGGGAACTATGCTAGAAACCCAAAGTATCAGAGTTCCAAAGTGTGCTCCCTGAGGGCAGAAGAAAGGGGGTTTAAGCCTCTCTCTCCCTAATTTCAGTATCTGGGGTGTGACTGTAGCTAGGTGCACATTTAAAAAGAAAAAATATTTATGAATTAAAAATTGTACCAATTGACTTTTGTTTTGTGTTCTTTTCTGCCAACAGATTTGTAAGAGCAAAGCTAAAGAATCCCAGCAATATTATCACAGCTTGGCTATCAGGCAGAGTCTAGCTATTAACTTTAACATCCAGCAGGATTGTGGCCATTTCTTAGCTGATGTACCTGTTCGCCTCCTTCCATGGGAGGATCCCAATGCACCTGAGGTGGAGGAGGAGGATGAACAGGAAAAAGAAGAGGTAGAAGATGAGCAAAAGAGCAAAGAAACTCCCTCCTGTTTGGAGGCTTCACAGAAAGACAATTCAGGCAGTGAGAAGAACATCAGCAAGCAGCGTAGCCGGGTGGTGGTCATCACACGAGAGGTACCGTACCTAACAGTGGCTGACTTTGTGCAAGAGTCCACAGACCGCCATGCATATAACCCAGACTTATATGAAAGGCAGGTGTGTCTATTGCTCTTACAGCTGTGTTCAGGCCTGGAGCACCTGAAACCCTATCACATCACACACTGTGATTTGCGCTTGGAGAACCTGCTGCTAGTTCACTACAGACCAAGGGGAGGCCTTCTGAACTATGAGCCTGTGGAGCCCAATCCCAGCTCAGCTTGCCCAGCCAGGCTAATTGTGAGCAACTTCTCACAGGCTAAGCAAAAAAGCCATATGGTAGATCCAGAGGTCCTACGGGACCAATCCCGTCTGGCACCAGAGATCATCACTGCCACACAGTACAAAAAGTGTGATGAGTTCCAAACTGGCATCCTCATCTATGAAATGCTGCACTTGCCCAACCCCTTTGATGAGAATCCAGAGTTGAAGGAGAAGGAGTACACTCATGCAGACCTCCCCAGGATCCCCTCCCGGTCCCTCTATTCATTTGGGCTCCAGCAACTTGCCAGCTGCCTGCTGAATCCCAACCCTTCCGAGAGAATCCTCATTTCTGAAGCCAAGGGAATCCTTCAGTGTTTGTTATGGGGTCCCCGGGAGGATTTGTTCCACACTCTCAGCTCCTGTTCCAGCCCAGTACGGAAGGATGCTGTGCTGCAGAACTGGCTGGACATCAAACGGACGCTGCTGATGATCAAGTTTGCAGAGAAGTCATTGGACAGGGAGTATGGAGTCAGCCTTGAAGACTGGCTTTGTTCTCAATATCTGGCGTTTGCCACTACAGACTCACTCAGTCGTATTGTGAAAATTATGCAGCAACACTAGTTTGTACCAGCTGTTGCTTTTCCTCAGCCCCCTACTCTTTGCTCTATTCTGCTCTCACCTTCTTTATTCTAGGGTTCACACTTTGCACAGCTGCTGAAAAAAAAGCTTAGATCTCAGAGCTAGCAACCCCGAGCAAATAGGTTCTAATTGGAAATAAGTCTCCTATTGAAGATACACTGAGGATTTTATTCAATTCCCAGGCCTTCCATCTTTAATCATATGTAAAATGACTGCAGTTGGATTATATACTGCCCAAGTTGGATAATTGTTCAACAGACTGAAAAAGAGAAGAGGCAAGAGTCCTCAATGTCCAATATTGTTGCCTTCTCTGACTTGCTACTTGCCCAGATCCCTTCCAAGGATACTGCCTTAATCTGCCATGTTTATCAACCTGTCATATTGCCGCTGAAAAGAAATAGAACATGCATATTTCTCTTCCCACCAGTATAAATGACCAGATGATCATATATTGTAGATATAACACTGTTAAACAAGAGCAACATAACATACCAAGAGCAACTGAAACATCCCTCCCACCCTAAAATGCAGCCAATCCCACTTCAGTTGCCGCTATGCATCAGATATCAAAATAGCAGCCTCCTTCTTTGGGTTTTATTTTGGTTTGCTAGCCACTTGTGGCATATTGCAAAGCAGGACTCAAATTGGCAGTGCTGGTGTGTTGGTAGGATATAGCTACACAGGCAAGCGCTAAACAATTCTAACAGGCCACGTGGAGATGGTTTTAATTCAAATGTTGTTCTCTGCGGGAAGAACAAGGGGCAAACACTGATTTAATTACTGAGAAAGCTGTAAAGTTTGGCAGCTGTAACTAGCGTGACCTGATCCATTTTCCCCATGGGAGATATGAAGCCAAATACTGCTATCAGTGTTTACTAGTGTACCAACAGCATCAGATAACACCCTAAAAATGGAATGGCTGTCAGTGTAACTCAGAAATCATTGCAATACCGTTTAGAGTGAGGAGCCACTAGTGAGTATTAAGGTGACAGGTTTTAAAAAAAAGCCAACCTGAAGTCGCTTTTCACTTTTATATGCAGTTGCTGTTTCCCTTCCCTGCAATAGCACTCCTGTGAGTGCCTACAAACATGCAGCTAGTCTGTTTGCTTAGCGTTGCTAGCTTCTGACTTGTCACCAAGATCTCTGAAGAACACAATGGGGGCAAAGGAAAGGTGATATTTAATATTCTGAGATGGGTGGAGGAAAGCATACAGCCCGTTTTGAGCCTGTGCTTCTCTCCTATGGATATATGTGCAATTCTTGTATGTATTTTTTAAATCTGTATATTACAGTGTTTACATTATTTACCAGACTTTACCTGATGCTAGATCTGCAAATCCTTCCTTTACTTTCCTGGCACATAAATGCGCAGTTACATGTGCTCTTTATATGGATGGATATTTCATTTTTCATTGTTTGTTAAAACTGTGAGAAACCAGTTTACTTCAATGTTGCTAACAAATAGCCACTTTTTATACAAAATGCATGCTTGGACCAGATGAATGGAAACCGAACAAACCTGCAGGCATGAGGTCAGCAAAACTAGCTCCATATACACACCATGTATTTGAAGAGTGTGAAATTTCTCTGACAACTGTCAGAGCCAAGCCTTGTGGTATGTGGAAGCCAACATTGATTGTGCGGTAGATATAGAATACTTTGTGGCCTTTTTAAACTTTCTGATGAAATATCCTTTTGTCTGATTCATCTGTATCAGAGAAGAATCAGGCAAGGATACGGATCACGTATTTTAATGTGATTTTATATATCTATATATATCTATATATATATATATATATATAGTTAATGGGGGTGGCAGCATTAATGCAAAAAGAGTGCAGTGCACTTAAGCGCAAATGCAACGCATGGAGCTGATGACTTCTAACACTTTGAGAAATAGATTTTCTGCATAATGGAGAGATTTGTGGTGGAAGCCTTTACAAAGAATTGCACAGTCATTAAATGCAGCCCTGTTTCATGTGGGCACTGAATTGTGTGATAATGCCTTTTGGCTTATATACACTGATCTGCATGAGTTGACAGCTCACTTAAATGCTACCTGCAAACTGCCAGACAGTCATCAACCCTTTAAGATAATCACAGGACACTGCTGCTTCTTGTTTCCTGGTCTGGTTTTGTGTGGGTTTTCTTTAATTTAAGTGCCACCTATCTGCACATAACTTCTGGCCTGACGAATATACTCTGTATGAGCAACACATGGACCACTGGCCATTCCGGTAGGCACGTTCCTTCAGGCCACCTGCTTTTTTTTTTTTTTTTAATGTATGTGGGGTTTTTAATGTATGTGGACAGGTTCTCAGTGTCACTTTCAGGCCAACACACACATGCAAAGTTGAATATTGAATGTTTTACAACCTAATGTATTTACCTTAGCTGGTCCAAAGCCTTTGTTCTTTAACTATCTAATTTCAGTTCATATTGTTTGTGATTGAATTTCAACCAATACTCTTTTTACTTCTGCAGTATAATCGAGCGTGGGTGAATGTTCATTACCAATCTGTGTATTGTGCTGCACTGGGTTAACTTTAGCAATTTGTAAAATCGATGTGTGATTTTTTTTTTTTACCTTTTTTTTTCTTTTAAGAACAAAAGAAGGGTCAAGGAGGACAAACACAAACAGGCAAGAGCTTCCGTTCCTCGGTGGTTCTGTAGCTGCTTTTGCAGACATCATTGGGGATTGTACCTTGGGGGGGAGGGGTTGCCATACTGACTAAGAACACATTGCACAAATACCTGAGAATGTATGCTTGAAATTGACCATAAACAAACAAAAGCAAAAAAAACAACATAATTTCTAAACAAATGAGAAAAAAACCTGTCAGTGGGATATTTTATGTATCAGGAATGAAACCCCTGCCTATGTACATGCCTTTGGACATGAGCAGACTTTGGATTTTTAAGTAGTGTGGCACTTTTAGTTGAGCTCAGAAAATGTGAAGAGCTGCAATTCTAAGATAACAATATTGATTGTAAATATATATTTTTCTATTACTAAATGCTGCCATTTCACTGTTTTTAGCTATAAATTATATAGATTTTCAAGTGCGAAATAGATCTGGAAAATCACTAAATTGTTTGATGGAGAATTAGAATTAGTGGTTCCTGAAACTTTTCGAACCACTAATAATCTTTTTAATGTTTTGAATGGAACAATCTAAATTAGCAATTGAATGCACAATGTATAGTGCCTTGTCAAAGAATTAGAATAGTAATGAAGAGAATCATCAGAATCGCTCTCTGCCTGCTAAACAGCCTTATAAGTAATACTGCCCACATAGGGTATGAGCACACACCAGCAGGGGACCACGCAGGGTTTGTATACACACTGTAATTCCCAAGGAGGGGTAGATAGATATGTGCTAGCTCTGCTCAAGCTAGTGCCTAAAAATAGCAGCTTGGCTATGACACCTCAGGCTAACCACCTAAGTACTATCCCATTGTCCCCTTCCCAGTATGTACTCAGGCAGCTAACCTGAGCCTCCCCTGCTAGGATAGCTACAGTGCTATTTTAGGCACTAGCTTGAGCCTAACACCTCCCAACTGTTGTGTAGACATACCCATAAATCTAAAAGGATGACTACAAAATAAAATGGTGCACTTCATATGATGCTGAATTAATAAATGTAATAAAAGGAACATTTGCTGGAAGGTCAAGTTCCTTTGAAGTTACTCATAATACCAAAACAAACCCCAAATGACAGCAGGTGTCTGTGGATTTTTTCACATTTGAAATTGAGGCTCACCACTAGCTGAGAAATAGATGAGATAGCACTTGGTCTAGATAGAATACACTAAAATTCTAGAGTCCTATTGCTTTGACAATCTCTTACAGACACTCCAGCTCCAGAAGATGAAGAGAATATGTGTAAGATGTGCAGCTCCTCATTACATGCAGTGGATGTGCTGCACATACATCTATATGCTATGGAGGCATTGATGCAAACCACTGTTAATTTAGGAATTTTGGAAAACAGGAATGTGTTCTTGAAAGTGGACTTTTGGTGTGTCTCCTAAAAAAAAAAAAAAAAAAAAAAACCCAGTTTATCTTCCAAGCCTCTGGTCTGGTCCAGTGAATATATGTGGCTCATCTAGACAGAATTTAAATGCTGCAGCAATTACAAAAATTCATAGAGAAATCTCCAGTAATGAGTGTCAGTTTTTTTCTGAGGGCTCTAGAATGTGATAAAATTAGAGAACAGGCTTTTAAAATTCAGATGTCAAATGAAGACTAAGAAGTAAGTAATAAAGTTAGAAATCTCAGCTTCTTGGAATACTGTGGTGCTGGAAACACCAATCTGCAGTCCAGTTTGTGCATAGTATTTCCAAAAGGTCGAACATCCTATCGACCTTCAAGCTCCAACATCCAGTCCATATTTTCTTTAGGGACCTGCCAACAGCACCACGGGATCTGCATGCATCATCTGGACATTGTAGACCAGGCAGATTCTAGTAGGTTAGAGGGAAGAATAAATAGTTTAAATAAATCTAGCACATATTTGCAATCAAATGCTCTGGAAGATACCCAGATGCTTCCTAGCTTTTGTCTGAAAAACTTACCTAAATGTTCCTCTTTTCAATTAGAGACCTAACCTTGCTCTCACTGATGCCAATAAAAGAGTGTTTTGCCTTTGGAAGCAACTATAGATAACAATATCAAACCCTTCAGTGCACTACCCGTCCGTCCCCCCCCCCCCCAAAAACACACACAGAAACCCTCCGAAAAACCTCAATTTGATCAAGATTGAGCATTCTGTTTCCTGGCAGGTGTAGAGGTGTAGTAAATGGGTAGTACTCCCCACATGACTGGGTCACCAAGTTTATGCTGATTTAAAGGAGGTGGGTAGTGCTCATGCTGCTACTATTCCTGAAATCCCAGAGCACACTCAGCCCTTCAGTAAAATGCTGTCCATTTAAAGAGGAGCTTGCTGTGTAATGTGGGCCCATGTAAATATTGCAATGCATGGAGCAGAATCTGTGAGCTGCAGTGTGGATGCTGGAGGCGCAGGTCCAGAAATTCTAAACTTAAGGTCAATATGCAGTGCCAGTGCTCAAGCCCTGGGCTTACAGACCCAGAATCTCATTTCCTAAAGTCCTGCTAACCCTGGCCTTACACTGCAGTGTAGACATACTAGATCTGCTAGACCAAGTCACTCCAATTAAACCAAGAGGCTTTTCTATTGTGATGATTTAAATACACAATTGATAATACCAAAGAAATGCAGAGTAGAACTTTCAATGCTTCAGTAGGCAAACTGTTCCCAAAACTCAAATCAAGGAAGCTCAAATCAAACCAGCACACAGATTCCAAAACAGAGCTCAAGAGTCAGGAAAAACAATTAAAAATGCTTTTGTAAAAGAGACTCTGGACAGAACTTTTAATGTAAGGTGACTACTACTCTAAAAGAACCAGGGAGAAGTATTATAACCCCTCCTTCTGACCTTTGGTTGTATTGTGAAGAATTTCTATTAGATGTTTGCTAGATTGTATTAGACACTATTGGAAGGATTATGGTTTGAAGAGACATAATACAAAGAACTTTGTGCGTGGGAGATTTCTTTATGAATTTAAATAATTTTCTATACGCCTCCTTGCAGTAGATGTTTGGCACTCCACTCCACATCTAGTTAGAGACTGAATTAAATCCATAGAATATTTCAGAAGCTGTACCTAAGCATCTTGCTATTCTAAAGAGTATAAAGTTTTATACATCGTTGTAAGAGGAGCCATCTCATCCTTTGTTTTCTTAAATCCAGAAAGGAGGTTTCAGGGATTTAGAAGTTGGAATGTTTTTTATATAAGAGATATATGTTCATATATATATATATATATAAATTTTATTGTACAACAAAAAATTCTTTGACCCTCTTTTGTTGTGTGTATATGTATATTATACATCGCATATAAAATATGCTGTACGTTTTCTTGAATTTTAACACACCAGTTTCATGTAATCAATTACACCTCTTTATGAAAAACTTTCAAAAACTTGGATTCTTTTTATTTGGGTGTTTTTTGGTTGAAGAAAGTTTTGCAGCTCGAATTCTTGGGGTGCTTTTTTCTTTTCATCTTAATTATGATGAGCATTTAAGTGTAAACACACTTATTTTTAATACAAGGAAATAAAATTATTTCTAAATTAGAGATTCCTAAACTGGTGATCTTTTATAAATGGGATTTTTTTTTAATTCCTCCGATACGGTTGACTCCATTGTCCTGGGTAAGCTTTGTGTTTGGAATTCCTGACTGCATTGCTTTATCAGGTGCTTCATATCTATATTGACCCATTCTATATAAATAAGTGTATAAACTCCAAGCCTTCCTTTGCCAGGGAGGGTAGTTACACTCTGGTTTGCTGTGGTACTTTGCTGTGTACTTGTGGCACTCGCGTTACTGTGTAAATAAACTAGTTTTATTACACTGAAAACCAGTTGTCATTGTCTTACTTTTCTATCATTCTTTCCTCTTTAGAAAAATACTGTGTTTACAGCAGGTCGGGGAGCTTATGGCTTGCTGGCTGGATCCAGTCCCCAGCCTTCCTTGATCTGGCCCAGGAGGCTCTGGGCTCCCCCACACATACTCACACTGCAGGGGAAGCAGCAGGGAGCCAGTGTTCAAGCATGACCAGCTCTGCCTGGTGGGGGGAGGAAGCTGCTCTGTGTTCTGCCGTCCCCCTGCCCCTTCAGATGGGGGAATGATCACACAGGGAATCTCAATGACCTCCTGAGGACTCTTCCAACCCTATGATTCTAGTGCTTGCCTGCAGGCTTTTCTACTGCTGCTCCCATTGGTCAGGAATCACAGCCAATGGGAGAGGTGGAGGAGAGTGCCTGCAGGTACAGGGCCACAGGAGCCACCTGTGCCCCTCCCACAGGAACTCTGCCAGGTAAGCACCCCAATCCTGTGCTGCCTCCCACATCCTACTTCCTGCCCAGACCACTCATCCCTATGCCAGCCTGCTTCTCCATCCTCCCATCCCACTGACAGCCCCCTTCACACTGAACCCCCAGAACTTAGGGGGATCACAAATTCCACTGGTTCCAGTCCCCCAGAAGAGTTAATCTGAGTCACGGTGCCCGAGTTGCATGAGTGAGACTGGAGGAGGGAAGGGGAGTTCAGCATCTCAGTGAAGGGTTGTTGGTGGGTTTGGGCGGGTTGGCTTCTCACTTGACCCCAACCCAATAAAAGGTTCCACGCTCCTGGTTTTCGGTAAAGATGGCCTCTTGCTGAATTATGGCAAATGCTGGGGGGGAGGGGAGGAATGTTTTATTACAAGGAAGCTGAATAATGTCCATTGTATTAATGAAGCAGGTGCAATGTTTAATGTCTCTGGGTCCATACAGAGAGATCAGACATACCATAATTAAGGCAGAGAATAGTTCAATCTTAATATTCATCCTCCCTGTGGGTTCTTTGCACTGTTCAGTCTACTTCAGCCTTGAGGGATTAACCGTTTCTAAAGAGAAGAGAATTTACACTCCATATTCATTTGATCTCTGGCTTCCCTCTCACTTAATACATTTTGTTACTGCCCTGAATGGAGACCTACTACTTGGGGGTGAGAGCTAAATCCTCTAAAGCAGTGGTTCCTAACCTGTGGTCTGCGTATCGATGCTGCCGGGGGTGGGTGGAGAGTTTAAAAATAAGGATCGTACTTTTTTTCTTTTTCCTCCCCCAGGGACGGGGGGGGGGGGGGTCTATGAAATGTTGTTAGATTGAAAAGGGGTCTGTATGCTCAAAAAGGTTGGGAACCACTGCTCTAAAGCAAGCATAGCTCATGCTCTTTAGTCTTGTGTCTAGGGACCCTCTAGTGGCAGCAGTGGAAACTACAACCACTTGTGTGGACTCCAGGCATATTCTGCATGATCAACTCTAAAGCTCTTACCACGTGGATATTTTCTAAGTTTGTCGTAGTTGCTAGCACCAACTCAGCTCCACTAGTGTTAACAATAATGGGAGCCCTACTGCAAAGAGGCCGCTGCTGCTGCTCTATTAACCACCATGCTCATTGGACTAGGGATGTTAAAATTAATCAGGAATTTCCATCGACTACTCAATTAGTCGATAAAGGGAAAAACTGCAGGGTGCTTAGCTCCTGGCTCTTACTACATTTAAAAGACAGAGGTGCAGCAGGTGACCAGGCATGAGCTGGGAATTAGCTGATTCCCAGCTAGTGCTCAGTCCCCCACTATGCCTCTGCCTTCCCTCCTTCCCCCGCAGAGACAGTGCTGGAGGGATCTGCCAAATAGAGGCGACAAGGCAGGAGAAGTGATATGCTTAAGGGGTAGTTGACCACTCGGCTAATAGTGAGGCAGCATGTTACACTAGAGCTCTAATTTTTTATAATGAAGCTGAGCCACTGTTCACGATTCTACCCTCGTACGGACAGGACTTAAATTGCCTGCTGTGAAAAAATAAAATGGCTTCAGTGGTTTTTTATATGTGGTGAGAAAACCAGCTGCTGTCAAGCCATTCATCTGCCACAGAACTGACATTTCAGATGCTCAGTTACCTTGAAGCATCTGGCCGAATGGAAGGTCCATTCAAAAGCAGACAGCAGTAGCTACAGGCAAGGACGCTCGGCAGCGTGTCATTCGGTAATCGTGTAACTGACATTTTCTCAGACATGATTAACCGCTAAGCGGCTCAGCATTCAAAGAGCTTGAAAGGGGTGGTGAGTGCAGCGTGACCGGACCCCTGCTGCTGGCACCAGATCCCCAGCCCTGCTAATCCCCTTGGCCACATTGCTCGGGAAAGGGGAGTGGGGGAAGGGATGGAACAGAGGCAGAAAGAGGTAGGGTCTGGGACACAGCAGGGTTGTCCAGCCCTTCTCCAGACTGGGGAGGGGGTATCCCCTTGCCTCCCCTCACCGGTCACTCCTGCTTGCTGGGGAGGCTTGTCCGTTGCTTGGGCAGGACGATGCCTCGGTCACTGGGCTTTATGCCCTGCTCTTCCTGCAGCAAGCTGGTGCCACTGAGCGACTTACACTCAAGTTGCTGCACGTGCTGCCTGGCACCCTGAAACAGGCTGACGGCCTCCTGACGGTAATCAGCCCTGAGGTCTTGGTAGGAGCCAGGGCAAGTGGAGCAATGCGGCCCCAACTCACTTTGCTCCCCTCACTGTGGTGCTCCACTTCTTCTTCGAGTGATGTCCCCGTGGGTGCTCCACTACAGGTGTCGGGCTCGTCCCGGCGCCGCAAACCGGAAATTTCTTAGTAGCAGTAGCCCCCTCCGGAGGACCGCGCATGCGCAGAGTGTCCCGCGGCGTTCGCGCCTTTTCTGCGTCGCACGGTCCGACCCGCCAGTTCCTCCTAACCGTCCACGGCCGCAGACGGATTTGGAACGCGCTCCTCTCCTGAGGAGAGATCATATAGTGAAAAAAATTAGATATATGTTCTGTTGTTTCCCAGTTAGCCCCTTCCCAACTTAGAGTTAGTCAGTTATATACCGTTAGTTAGAGTAGTTAATTGTTTAAAAAAAAAAAAAAAAAAAAAACTGTTATTTCAATTCCCCGTTATAATTCCGGGGGTTACATTCCAACAACCAGCCATGCCCGGTTCTCCCGGGTTCAAGAAGTGTGCCTCATGTGGCGAGGCTATGCCCGTGTCGGATGGCCACTCCTGCTGCATTCGCTGCCTAGGGGAGGGCCATATTCCTCAGAAGTGTGGCCATTGCGCCAAGCTAACGGCGCGCACAAGGCGCAATAGAGATGCGCCTTAAAATGCTCTCCAGCCGCTGTCGACAACGGAGCGAGAGACCGCGGGTACTCATAAGGCCAGGGAAAAGGCCTCCGCTCCGTCCAGGAGTCTAAGGGCGGCAGAGTCGGGAGCCGCGTCGGGCCACCCGCAGGCAATGGAAAAGCCTTCAAAAGCCTGTAGCACATCAGCGCCGAGCCCCGCACTCTCTGTGGCATCGGCCCCGCCAACCCGTCCGGAGTCGGCACCATCATCGGCGGCACCGAGCCTCCGAGCGACACCGCAGCCAGATTCGGTGCGGTCCTTGGCACCGAAGCAATCGGCACCGTTGGCGCATGACCGCGCCCAAGCTGAGACGGCACCGGCGGCCGGCCCGGCACCGAAACCTAAGCAGGCACCCAAACCTAAGCCGCAACAGCCTAAGGCACCGGACACGGCACCGAGGAAGCACTCGGCACCCAGACCTCATCCAAAACCTAGCGACGCAGCTATTCCTCTCACTCCGGGCGCGTCGGCACCGCACCGACCAACCGCTGGACGTGGAGGAGCCGTCCCCGTCTCCCGTTTCGGCACCGGCTCCGACGACCCTACAGCCTCATGTTTCTAGAGAAGAAGTGCCTCCACCTTCCTCGTCTCCTGCGCCTCGATCACCACGCCTTCCAGGAGAAATCTCCGATGTGGCCTCGCTTGTCTCGATTCCAGGTAGCCCGGTCCCCCATACTTCTAGGGCGGTACCGACTAAGGCGCAAAGGAAGACGCATCATCCTCGTACCCCTTCTCCAGGCTCAGATAGGGCAGCCTTCTCCCCGGGACCTTCGATTTCACCACCTCAAAGACGGCGGAGCCACTACCATGAGTACTCTCCTACACGCCGATCTATAGATCCCCGAGAAGGTCCATCACACCGCCCCACTATCACCGCTCATACTACTCGAGATCGCCGTATCGTTATTCGTACTGCTCTCGTTCCCCTCGATCACCTACTCGCTCCCGCTACTATCGCCACAGGAGCACGATTTCCTATTCTCCACAGTACTCACATCGTGCGTCTCGCCATCGCTCACCGCATTCTGAGCATTCACAATCAATCACAAGGCGCTCGCCCTTGTCTCCGGACCGACAACCAATATACTCGCCACCACCAACTACCCAAGGCTCTATTCCACTGGCTCAACGCCCACCAGCGCCTACGGGAGATGCGTCCACGACTTCTGCCCCACAGGACGATACCACTCAGTCACCAGTGGCGGAACACCAGTCCGTGGCCTCCCTGACAGATGTCGCTTCCTCTTCCCCCGACGACGCGGTGTTTAATGACGAACCTCCTCTAGCGGACGATTACAAGTAATTCCATGAGCTTTTTACCCGGGTAGCGGACTCACAAAACCTACGCACCTCTGGGGCGCCTCCAAAACACCATGCTCTGCTTAGAAATTTGCAACAGTCCAACAAATCGAAGCTGGCTCTTCCTTTCGATGCCGCGATATTGGAGGTAGCTAATGACATCTGGCAAACCCCGGCATCTACGCCTCCTACCAACAAACGCACAGACAGGAAATATTTCATCGATGCCAAGGACGCAGAGTTTCTCTTTACCCATCCTGTCCCAAACTCTATTGTGGTTGATGCAGCCCAGCAAAAGGCGAGATCCGTGCAGGCGAGGAATTCCATCGCGGACAAAGAGGCCAAACGCCTGGATTTGCTAGGCAGAAAGGTGTATTCATCGGCAACGGCCACATTGAGGATGGCAAACTACTCCGCCCATCTTGCCAACCACGACTTCGACAATTATTCGAAGTTAGTGCCGCTGATACAGCATCTCCCACATTCAAAAAGGGAGGTACTGAAAGCCATAGTGCAAGAGGGTTACACAGTGGCCCGTAATGCGCTCCAGATATCTCTCGATATCGCGGACTCAGCTTCCCGCACGACGGCGACGTCGATCGTCAAGCGACGAGACTCTTGGCTCCACCTGGCTTCGGTGCCAAAGGATCTACACCCTGAGGTGGAGGACCTCCCCTTCGACCGAGCATCCCTGTTCGCCCAAAACACGGACCAAGGGTTTCACTCAGGAAAAGACTCTAGGAATACGTTAAGAACGCTAGGAATGTACACCCCACCCTTCAGGCGCAGGAGAGCTTGGCCGTATAGCAGGCAGAGGCCTCCTCCTTCCTCGGCTTCTTATTATCCCAATCAACGATTTAGACCATACGAGCAACATAGACAGAGGCAGCGCCCCCAACGTCGCCGCCAGCAATCTAACAAGACCAACAACCAACAACAATCTAGGCAACAAGTTTGACAGACTGATCGAGAGTCTGCGGACCATCCCCCAACTAGAACCCAATGCGCGAGTAACCAAACTCTTCAGCCGCCGTCTGTACCCCTACTCCCTTCGTTGGTTTGCCATCACCACGGACCGCTGGGTCAGGGAGATCGTAACCTCAGGACTCACCATTCCATTCTCCACTTTACCTCCCACCAACCCTCCCTCCCCACCCCTTTTCAGGGACCCCTCTCACGAAAATCTGTTACGACAGGAGGTCGTACATCTTCTTACCATAGGTGCGGTGGAAATAGTTCCTCCCGAATTCCAACGCAGGGGCTTCTATTCCCGATACTTCCTCACAGAGAAGAAGTCGGGGGGTATGGAGGCCGATACTAGACCTTCGCGGTCTCAACCGCTACCTGCGAAGATACAGATTCAAGATGGTTACTCTGGGTTCCATCATCCCAGCACTACACAGGGGGGATTGGTTCGCGTCTCTCGATTTACAGGACGCATACTTCCACATTCCTATCCATCCAGCTCACAGGAGATTGCTGCAGTTTACCGTCGGAGACGACCATTACCAATATGCGGTCCTTCCCTTCAGCCTATCCGCAGCTCCGAGAGTATTTTCAAAGACCATGGCAGTCGTAGCGGCGTACCTCCGTCGAGCGGGCATCACCATCTTTCCTTATCTCGACGACTACCTCCTCTCGGCTCCTTCGAGAGAACAAGCCGAGACGGCAGTTGCCACTACAAAAGGCATCTTCGAGACTCTTGGTCTAATTATCAATCTGCCAAAATCTACTCTAATTCCGGCCCAGTCCATCGTGTTCATTGGGGCCAGACTAGACTCTGCCACTGCTATGGCGTATCTGCCTACGGACAGAGCCGACACCATTCGAGACCTATCGAATGTCTTGCTTACAGCCCCAAAGGTTCCATACCTTACCTGCCTGAAACTATTGGGCCACATGGCCTCTACCACATACGTCATAACCCATGCTCGCCTCCACATGCGATGTCTGCAACATTGGCTCCTCATAGCCTACAAACCGGGCATTACCAATATCAACAGTTTCACAACCGTCCCTGCCCAGGTCAAGAAATCACTCGCTTGGTGGGTTCAACCTGCCAATACTCTAGCAGGCGTTCCCTTCCAGGTCCAACCCCCATCCATTCAACTGACCATGGACGCGTCCCTAATAGGCTGGGGGGCACATATGTTACACTATCGGACTCAGGGACTATGGTCCCATCAGGAATCCCTACTCCATATAAACTTCCTGGAGCTCAGGGCAGTTTTCAACGCATGTCGCCACTTCGTCCGCCAGATTCAAGGACCTGTACGGCGGTTCCCTACGGACAACATATGCACGGTTTACTATATCAACCGGCAAGGCGGGGCCCGGTCCAGGACTTTGTGTGCGGAAGCAGTGCGCCTTTGGAACTGGGCGATTCGTCACGAGATCACGCTCACAGCTTCCTATCTCCCCGGCAAAACCAATACGATTGCGGACGCACTCAGCAGATCCTTCCATTCCCAACACGAATGGGAACTCCTTCACTCCGTAGCCCGCGATCTGTTTCAGAGATGGGGTTACCCAGAAATCGACCTCTTTGCCACTCGCGACAACAGGAAGTGCCGCTCTTACTGTTCAAGAGCAGGGATAGGCACCCAATCGATGGGGGATGCCTTCCTACTCAAGTGGGGAACATACCATCTCCTGTACGCTTTTCCCCCAATTCCGCTGATACCCCGAGTAATACAGAAAATACTATCAGACTCGGCGACAGTAATCCTGGTGGCTCCTTTCTGGCCGCGCCAGACTTGGCTCACGCAACTCATGCAGATGTCCGTGTCCAGACCTCAACGTCTTCCACGGATCAACAACTTGATCTCACAACAAAACGGCAACCTTCTCCACCCGGATGTCGACCGGTTGCACCTGACAGCTTGGCTCCTAACTGGCTCCAGGGCCTAGAATTAACCTGCTCCCAAGCGGTCAAGGATGTTCTCGTGCAAAGCAGACGCCACAGCACCCAACGATCCTACACCTATAAGTGGCGTCGCTTCTCAGCCTGGTGCCAGCCACAAGCCATTAACCCCCTAAATGTGCAGATTCAGCGTATTCTAGACTATGTCCTGCATTTACATTCCCAAGGGTTGGCCGTTGCTTCGCTAAAAGTACACTTGGCAGCTATTTCGGCTTTTCACACTCCCATAGAGAGTTTTTCCGTCTTCTCCCATCCGCTTACGAAGAAATTCCTCAAGGGAATTTCCAATCTCTGTCCACCGCACAAACCTATCTCGCAGCCATGGGACCTTGGCCTTGTACTGGACACTCTTACCCGCCCACCATTTGAACCACTTGCGACTTGTGAGTTACAAATTCTCACGATTAAAGTTACCTTTCTCCTGGCGATAGCCTCAGCTCGGCGAGTCTCAGAGCTTGCAGCACTCTCGGCGGATCCTCCATACACAATATTCACTCAGCAGGGAGTCTCACTTAGATGTCATCCAGCCTTCTTGCCAAAAGTCAACTCGTCCTTTCATGTCAATGAGCCTATAATCTTCCCGACTTTCTACCCCAAGCCACACGCTACACCTGAGGAAGCCCGCTGGCACACTCTGGACATTAGAAGGGCGTTGGCATTTTATCTAGACAGAACACGTCCCTTCCGGAAGTCTCCGCGTTTGCTATTATCACTCGCTAATCGCTCTGAAGGTCATCAGCTGTCGTCACAACGTATTTCGTCGCATATCGTTAACTGCATCACCCGTTGCTACAGCCTCAGGGGGAAGTCTCCACCCTGTCTGCCAACCGCACATTCAACCAGGAGTATGGCTGCCTCCACGGCTTTTATGAAAAATGTATCACTTAGGGACATATGCAGGGCAGCGACATGGTCGTCCGCATCCACTTTTGCTAGACACTATGCCCTTGACCGTCTCAAGGAGGCAGACACAGCAGTCGCTCAAGCAGTCCTTTCGTCCGTGCACAAGTAAATCCGAAGCACAATCAGTGCGAGGGTGACTGCTTCATACTCACCTGTAGTGGAGCACCCACGGGGACATCACTCGAAGAAGAAGAAAAGGTTACTCACCTTGTGCAGTAACATCTGTTCTTCGAGATGTGTGTCCCCGTGGGTGCTCCACGACCCGCCCTCCTCCCTGCTTCGGAGATCTCTCTTGTATCTTGCAGATGTTCCGGCTAGGAGGAACTGGCGGGTCGGACCGTGCAACGCAGAAAAGGCGCGAACGCCGCGGGACACTCGGCGCATGCGCGGTCCTCCGGAGGGGGCTACTGCTACTAAGAAATTTCCGGTTTGTGGCGCCGGGACGAGCCCGACACCTGTAGTGGAGCACCCACGGGGACACACATCTCGAAGAACAGAAGTTACTGCACAAGGTGAGTAACCTTTTCTTCCTGTGTGTGAGCACGGGACCGCCCCTCCCCCAGCAATGCAGCCGGAGGACTGCAGTGAGCGGGGGCTGTTGCTTTGCTTGCCCCACCACTGCCAATGAGGGGGGAGACCAATGCTTCAGGCCCCAGTCCTTCCATTAGCTCCCCTGCCAGTTGCTGGCCTGCCTGCTGCCCCTCCCACCCATTGTGTTTCCATGTCACCTATGATAGGAGCCGCAATCACTCTGCACTGATTCGCAGCCTGTTCCTCCTCATCGGTACCTAAGAGGAGGGCCCATATACAGAAGGGGAAAGTTGCTCCCCGGTACTGAAGAGAGTTCATTTGAAATGTCTTCTGCTTTCGAACCAGCACTGGGGCTTATTTCAGCCTTTCATCCTAGGTTGCTTTTCTCATAGGAAAAGGCCTGGCGAGGGTGTTTCCTCACATTAAGGAACTGGTTCCCCCACCCCCACTCCCACTTTGTCCTGTTGACACTGCCCTTCAAGCCACTAGCAATGTGATCTGTTGCACCTCTTTTTGGGTGGCCCTAGGAGAGTTTCAGAGACCTGTCTGTCTCAGAATCCTTGCCTACAACCCTCTTCAAAGATAAAGTGCAGCTGGCTACATCCACGTTCAAAGTTTCTCCCAACAGTGGTTTCACAATTTCACTGAAACCAAGCAAATTTTATACCCAAATTCTATCCTAGGCGGTACACAGCTAGGGAGGAACAGCATCTGTACTCCTTGGACATTAGGTGGGCCCTGGCACTCTAAAATCATGGCAGACAGGGGAGATTCCAGAAGACTGGAAAAGGGCAAATATTGTGCCCATCTATAAAAAGGGGAATAAGAACAACCCAGGAAACTACAGACCGGTCAGTTTAACATCTGTCCCAGGGAAGATAATGGAGCAGGTAATTAAGGAAATCATATGCAAACACTTGGAAGGTAATAAAGTGATAGGGAATAGCCAGCATGGATTTGTGAAGAACAAGTCATGCCAAACTAATCTGATAGCTTTCTTTGATAGGATAATGAGTCTTGTGGATAAGGGACTAAGGTGGATGTCATATACCTAGACTTTAGTAAGGCATTTGATACGGTCTCGCATGATATTCTTATTGATAAACTAGGCAAATATAACTTAGATAGGGCCACGATAAGGTGGGTGCATAATTGGCTGGATAACCGTAGTCAGAGAGTTGTTGGTAACGGTGCTAAATCCTGCTGGAAAGGGATAAGTGGAGTTCCGCAAGGGTCTGTTTTGGGACCCGTACTGTTCAATATCTTCATCAATGATGTAGATATTGGGATAGAGAGTACGCTTATTAAGTTTGCAGATGATACCAAACTGGGTGGGGTTGCAACTTCTTTGGAGGATAGGGACGTAATTCAAAATGACCTTAGCAAGTTAGAGAAATGGTCAGAGGTAAACAGGATGAGGTTTAATGAAGAGAAATGCAAAGTGCTCCACTTAGGAAGAAACAATCAGTTCCATGCATACAAGATGGGAAGCGACTGTGTAGGAAGGAGCATGGCGGAAAGGGATCTAGGGGTCATAGTGGACCACAAGTTGAATATGAGTCAACAATGTGATGCTGTTGCAAAAAAAGCAAATATGATTCTAGGTTGTATCAACAGGTGTGTTGTAAGCAAAACTCGTGAAGTCATTCTGCCGCTCTACTCTGCACGAGTTAGGCCTCAGCTGGAGTACTGTGTCCAGTTCTGGGCGCCACATTTCAAGAAAGATGTGGAGAAATTGGAAAGGGTACAGAGAAGAGAGACAAGAATGATTAAAAGTTTAGAGAATATGACCTATGAAGCCAGGCTTCATGAACTGGGCTTGTTTAGTTTGGAAAAAAGAAGATTAAGGGGGGACATGATAGCGGTTTTCAAATATCTAAAAGGGTGTCACAAGGAGGAAGGAGAAAATTTGTTCCTCTTGGTTTCTGAGGACAGGACAAGGAGTAATGGGCTTAAAGTGCAGCAAGGGAAGTTTAGATTTGACATTAGGAAAAAATTCCTAACTGTCAGGGTGGTCAAATGGAATAAATTGCCAAGGGAGGTGGTAGAATCTCCCTCTCTGGAGAACAGGTTAGATAGACATCTGTCAGGGATGGTGTAGACAGAGCTTGGTCCTGCCTTGAGGGCGGGGGGCTGGACTTGATGACCTCTTGAGGTCCCTTCCAGTCCTATTATTCTATGATATTCAGAGGACCAAACCATTCTGTAGATCACCAAAAGGGCGCTCAGAGGATTTTGTCCTGGATCATGTTGTGCATGTTACCATGTGTGTTATGATTTTGCAGGGGTCCACCTTCTGCCAAACCTGACCGCTAACTCCACATGAGCTAGGAACATGGCAGAAGATACCTAGACTAAGTCCATAATCCAGGGATCTGCAGGGCTGTGACATCCTCAGCACACATTCTCTCTGCACACTCTGCCATCATCCAGCAAGCCAGAGACAATGCCCACTTTGGCCAAGCTATGTTGCAATCAGCTTGTCCTTAAAGTCTTCCCATGCAACGGCTTGTGAGTCACCGACATGGGCATGTTGCTAACTTTTTATAACTATTGTTCAAGATGCACTGCACATGTGCGTTCCTCAACCTACCACTCATCCCCTCTCCTGGAGTGATCAGCAAGAGGGGCGCACAAGCCAACAGATACCACTAAGGGGAAAAATTCCGGCAATGGTGCTCCTAGCACCCAGACACCTACATGAATGGACATGTGCACCGTGTTTTAAAGAGCAACCATTACAATAGCTTGTTAAGCATTTTTGATTATTTGTCCCTGTAGTAGTTGGCAACCTACATCAGCAGGAGGATCCTGTCACTGAAACCCCAGTCCAGTCTCCAACACAACACCATTATCTTCTGAACTGAGCAAGTGTCAGTTCTGAAAAAGAAACAAATTCACATTATCTCACTCACTATGCAAAATAAGGGAAAACCCATGTCCTATGTTGTATCCGAAATTGCATTTTCCTCTCTGGCTTCTGTAGAGTATAAAACATTGCCTCTATATAAAATCATAGTATGGTCACATCTTGAATACTGAATGCAGATCTGGTCACCCTGTCTAAAAAAAAGATATATTGGATTTTGGGGAAAGAGCAGAGAAGGGCAACAGAAATGATTAATGGGTAAGGAACAGCTTCCATATGAGGAGAGATCTAAAAAACTGGGACTTTTCAGCTTGGCAAAGAAATGACTGAAGGATAGGGAATATGTTTGAGATGTAAAAAGTCATGAATTGTGTGGGAAAATTCAATAAGGAAATGTTTTTTATTCCTTCACTAACATAACACAAGGTCACCCAATTACATTTATAGGCAGCAGATTTAAAACAAAACAAATTATTTCTTCATGGTCCACCTATGGGAACTCTTTGCCAGGGGATGGTGGAAAGGCCCACACTATAACACTGTTCCAATAAGGTTGGTGTAGCCTGTCAGGGGTCATGGAGGGGCTCTTCCCCCTCCAGGCCAGTGGGCGGCCCCTCCGCCTTAGTCCACTGAGTCTCTGTATTCCTGGGTCTTGGGCCTATAGCCAGACAAAAGCAGCAATTAATAACTCCCTGGCCCTCTTTGGGCTGGCAATTTCTAGTCCTGTGGCTCAGGCCGGCACTTGGGCTGGGCCCACAGTCCAGGGCCCTGGGGCAGGGTGGGTCAGCAAACAAACAGTCACAGTGTGACTGGCCCAGGCCCTGGTTCAGGGCAGGGCAGCAAACAATCGTGTCTCCTTGTTCCGGTGGAGAACTGACAAGTGCAGGCTGTTGGCCTGGAGTAGCAGAGTGGGGAGACTGCCACCCAGGGCTTGAATGGCAGGGAGGACACAGGCCCACCCACTCCACTGCATCCCCGCCCAGGGCCCGCAACACGCTGACCAGTGCTCTGGATTGGCCACACTAACGACAGCTATCCATGGGCTTCTTCCATTCTCCCCCATTGCTTACCTGGGCCCCAGCCAGTCCTCGGGGGATTTGGGGATTGACAGCTGTGGCAGGGGTTGAAGTTTCTCCCGGTCAAAGTCCAGCTGGGATCCCGTTGGTCCAGGCCAATCCTCAGCTTCCTACAAGTCCTCCACAGCCTCTCCATTCAGGAGCACATGGCAGGCATCTGGTTCCTCAGGCAGCTGGACCCAGACCGAACTCCTGGGATGGGCCCAGGTTCTGTCCAAGAGGGCTTACAGAAGGGCTCTTCCTATTCTAGGTTAGTGGGCGGCTAATCTGCCTCACTACAGTTGGATATTAGGAAACACTAGTTCCCTAGGAGGGCGGTGAAGCACTGGAATGGGTTTCATAGGGAGGTGGTGGAATCTCCATCCCTAGAGGTTTTTAATGCAAGGCTTGACAAAGCCCTGGCTGGAATGATTTAATTGGGGGTTGATCCTGCATTCAGCAGGGAGGTTAGACTCAATGATCTCCTGAAGTCTCTTCCAACCCTAATCTTCTATGATTCTATGACCACTGGATTAGAGAGCAATGTGAGAATCAAGAGAACAGAAAGTTATGGAAGCCAAAGGAACACAGTACTTCAGGAAGAGCACAGCTAATGGTTCACAAGGTAGCTGATTCCTCAAGGAGGAGTAAAGGGTAGAGTACTGTCCTGCACTTCAGAGAGAAGCAGTTTCACTGGAGTGTAAGGAGCAGAAGCTAGGCTTGAGGTGCCGTAGCATGGAATTGGAGCAAAGGAACTCCACATTGTGATTGTAGACTGAATGTTAATTGAACTTAGAGACACAATGGAGATGGGGCAGAACCTGGTGAGGCATCTCAGGGTGATGGATGGATTTTTAAGATAAGAGAACCTAGAACAAACTTGTATTTTGAGAAGAAAGAGTTAAAAGAGGAGCCAAAGGTGAAGGAGAACTTAAGTGTTAACCTGGCAGCAGATGAGTTAAGTACGATTTATTCTCATGATTTTATTGTCACAATGATCCAAGGTATTTTGGTTTGGGTTTCTTTAAGCAGGCATCAGAAGGTTTAATATAATTCAATGACCAGCATTTTAAAACCCAAACACTTTTCTACCAAGCATGGTGTGACTCTGCCATCTAGAGGACAAGATAATAAGAGCAGATAATCTACAATCGGATTCTCAGAGGGTTGAAGTGATGAAAGCAGTTTAAAAACAGGTACAGTCAGTTCCAGTTCTAATATCAAGTCTGTATTCTTTTAACATTGTGTGGCTAGTGGTGAATAGTACAGTTGTAGGATGACATCACATAGATTCTACAGAGCCATTTCTGCATCAACAGTGGAAAAGGGCTATAGATTTTGTCCAATGAAAGCACAAAGCCTGAAACTGAAATAAAGGCCATAAAATGATCCTGCCCCTTATATGTGGACTAGTAATATGATCATTCATATACCAGTACCATCAGTGGTCAATGTCAGATTCATCAGAAGAAAGGGAATGCTCCATAATATACCCAACCAGCTGTGCAATTTTTGTGTATCTAGAGTGAGCAAGTCTCTTTCCAAACATTCACCAATTTACTCCTGAAAACATTAGATTTATTTTCTCGCATATCAGTGCTCTAGTGTCTGGACGGCGTTCACTACCAAAAAGCCAACAATTAACACATAGCCCATTGGTACTGTCCAAAACACGGAATAGAAAAGATCTGTGGGATAGCTGGGGCTGCAGTGTGGTACTACATGGACACCGATTTTTAATAGCAATAAATGTTAATGCTTGATAACTTACACGTTTTCAAATTCAGTCCCACATTGTGTCTCTGACTTTCTGAATCCAACAGTTTGCCTCTGTTGTTGCATGAAGCATTTCCCTTGGAATTTACTGCTTTGAATGCCCCAGTCTCTCTTCACACATAAATCCTGCCATGCAGCCCCACTATGTTCATCACCAGTATTTGGTCTTTTGTACATACAGTTTCTTTTCAGACAAGATGACTAAACCTGAACTGAGGATGTGTGAACAGGATATACTGTCATTCAAAAATAAAAATACTGTCCTATTTTCTTCTCTCTCCTTATTATAGAATCAAGGATTAGGGTTGCAAGAGACCTCAGGAGGTCACCTAGGCCAGCTCCCTACCCAAAGCAGGACCAACCCCAAGTAAATCAACCCAGCCAGGACTTTGTCAAGCCAGGCCTTAGAACCACAAGGGATGGAGATTCCACCCTCTCCCTAGGGAACCCATCCCAGCGCTTCACCAACCTCCTAGGGAAATAATTTTTCCTAGTATCCAACCTGGACCTCCCCCACTGCAACTGTCATGTGTCCCCACTGAGAACAGCCTCTCTCCATCCTCTTTGGAACCCCTCCTCCCCCCCCCCCTTTAGGTAGTTGAAGGCTATCAAATCCCCTCACCACATATTTTTAGTCTTCTGAAGACTAAATCAGCCCAGCTCCCTTAGCCTCTCCTTCTAAATCCTGCGCCCCAACCCCCTAATCATTTTTGTGACCCCCTGCTGGACTCTTTCCAATTTGTCCATATTCTTTCTGGGGTGGGGGCCCAAAACTGTGCAATAGTTCAGATGTGGCCTCAACAGTGCTGAATAAAAGAGAATAATCACTTCCCTTGATCTGCTGGCAATGCTCCTCCTAATGCAGCCCAATATGCTGTTAGCCTTCTTGGCTACAAGGGCACAATGTTGCTCATCTCCAGCTTCTCATCCACTGTAACCCCCAGGTCCTTTTCTACAGAACTGCCACTTAGCCAGTCGGCTCCAGCTTGTGGAATTGCCTGGATTCTTTTCCGTCCTAAGGGTAGAACTCTGCACTTGTCCTTGTTGAATCTCATCAGATTTCTTTTGTTCCAGCCTTCCAGTTTGTCTAGAATACTCCCCACTCTCACCTCTCCCTGCAGATTAGTGTCATCCACAAACTTGCTGAGGGTGCAGTCCATACCATCATTCAGACCATTAATAAAGATGTTGAAAAAAAACTGGCTCCAGAACTGACCCCTGGGGCATTCCACTTGATACCAGCTGCCATCTAGACATTGAGCCATTCACCATTACCCATTGAGCCTGACAATCTACCTAGCTTTCTATCCTCCTTATAGTCCAGTCACCCAAGCCATACGTCTTACACTTGCTGGAAAGAATATTGGTCCATAACAAAAGCTTTGCTAAAGTCAAAGTATAACATGTCCACTGCTTTCCACATACCCAAATGGCCAGTTATCTAATCATAGAAGGCAATTAGGTCGGTCAGGCATGATTTGCCTTTGGTGAAACCATATTGACTGTTCCTGATCACCTTCCTCTCCTCCCAAGTGTTTCAAAAGAGATTCCTTGAGGACCTGCTCCATGATTTTCCAGGGACTGAGGTGAAGCTAACTGGTCTATAATTCCTTAAATCCTCCTCCTTTTGTTTTTTAAGGAATTCAAGCATCCAATTTGCCTGACATTGGGCAGACATCTCCCTGGCAAACTTCACGTGAAAATACCTAGATCTTTTACATCTGAAGAAACTGTAAGCGCTGAGCATTAGTGAAAAGTTGAGTAGAACTGTAAAAATCTGTACGATAGGTGTAGTAGATCTGTGAGCAATAACTATGCCTTGGGCTTTGCTAAATCCCACTATGACATTGCCATGCCCCTGCTTCACATTCTATCCAGTCTCACTTGAGTGTTTTGGAAGACTCAGCAACCAACCATGGCCTTCGGTAACTCAGAGCAGCAGCTGCGCTTCACACTGAGAGACAAAAATCTTTGCAGCTCACCCTAGAGCAGTGGTCCCCAATCTTTAGAGGCTCCTGGGCGCCCAGGGGTGGGGCCACTCATGTGCTGGGCGCCCGGGGGCGGGACCGCGCATCTGGGAGCATGCCAGGTGACTGGGATGCCCTTGCACCCGGTGCCGGCATGTGCCCTAGGGCTGGGACTGGGGCTGGCCGAGCGCCTTGTGCCCGGGGCCAGCACTGCCGCCCGAGCCGCGCACCTGGGGCTGGCACCTGTGCCGCTCGAGAGCCGCGTGCCCGAGCGCCTGCATGTGGGCTGGGGCCACCTGAGCGCCACGCACCCGGGGCCGGCGCCTCCTGTGCGCCGCAGGCAGGGCTGGCCCAGGTTGTCGGCGGGCGCACACAATGACCCGGCGGGCGCTATGGCACCCGCAGGCACCGCGTTGGGGACCACTGCCCTAGAGGTTATCTGGAACTATGCATACAGTGAAAGTTTCTGCGAGAGCAAGACCCCGTAATGAGAGAGTGTCTTCCTTAGCTAGAGAAACGCTAGACAGAAAGCCAGCTTTTACATTTATGTACTGAACTGTCTAACCCTGAATATTATAGCCCATATAGGGGGCAGAACGAACAGGTGTTGGTGGAGCTAAGCCAACTTACACCAGTTAAGGATCTGACCTGCAAGCACAATTAATTAGTTTCAATGATTTTGAGGAGAAATCCTGTGAGATTTACAGATTTTCTGTATTTCTGTCAATACTCTTCCTGTCACTATAACTGAAATAAGTGTCTGAACCTGTTATCCCTATGACCACAGGCTGCATATCACACTGACAAGGGCACAGAGCAACTCCCATAATGCCAGTAACAGCATCTCGCTAACACAACTTTTTAATATCACCTTCTTCCCCTGTGCTCTTTCTTCTTTGATTTTATGCAGAATTTCCCTCCCTTTTATTAATTAAATGTCAACTTTCTATATATCTTGTAATCAGATTATCCGTTAATACTAGTCAAAAGCAGTCAAAAGTGATTAAAATAAAGGGTGGATGTTACATTATTTTTAATACAAATGATTTGGTTCATGAGGCTTCGATTGAATTAAATGTGAAATAAAGTTAACTAGGGAATTAATTAAATTGGAAACATTTGGTTGCAATCTTTCCTACCTCTACAAATAACAGAGAGAGGCCAGTGGTATTACCATGAATTCACTGTCTCGCCTGAAAACATGGAAGAGAATCTGATTATTTACTAAAGCGATGAGGAGTCCTGTGGCACCTTATAGACTAACTGAAGTGTAGGAGCATAAGCTTTCGTGGGCAAAGACCCACTTCGTCAGATGCATGTAGCGGAAATTTCCAGAGGTAGGAATAAATATTTTCCAGAGGTAGGAATATGATATTTATTCCTACCTCTGGAAATTTCCACTACATGCATCTGACGAAGTGGGTCTTTGCCCACGAAAGCTTATGCTCCTACACTTCAATTAGTCTATAAGGTGCCACAGGACTCCTCGTCGCTTTTGCAGATT
Source organism: Pelodiscus sinensis (assembly GCF_049634645.1). Lineage (NCBI taxonomy): Eukaryota > Metazoa > Chordata > Testudines > Trionychidae > Pelodiscus > Pelodiscus sinensis. Next base: position 32,866,275 of record NC_134724.1, on the reverse strand, counting down.
CAGACTAACACGGCTACCCCTCTGATACTTGATTATTTACTGTACATCGGAAGTGCTGATTTATACCAAAGAGTACATGATGAATGCTCAAAATCCTAAGCAATTTTAAAGGAAGCTAGCATAACAGCAAAGGCAACAGACTGGGTAATAGCCACCACACATTAGCACTAGAACTGAAGCCACCACACATTAGCACTAGAACTGAAGAATAAGCTCATTGTTGGGTTCTTATAATAATACACAATATGTGCTGGATTTCCACAAGTCCTGAATACCCGCAACGCCAGTGGACATCAACAGTAGCTGTGGTTGTTCTCTGTGTATTTTGTGAACATCACTTTATGAGAATCCTGTCTCTCCAATCACTCTATATCAAGTGCATTTGTGATGGATTTGATATGGAAATCTATTAAATGATTTCCGATGGGAATGCATTCACTGGCTCTGAATAGTACAATATTTTAAAGAATCCAGGTTGATATCCTGGACCTATATTTGCTCAGGGAACCATCTGAGAAGAGGAGCTGAGTTTTGTTTCTCAGTTTTAAAATTCACCACATGGGATTGTTGGGAATTCTATCCCTGCTCTCCCCTCTGAATTCTGCCTCAGCATAGTAAATGTACAGGTCTGCTGTGCTCTGTTTTATTCTTTCGCGTGGGATTTTAAATGGCTTTTGGATAGTTTAGTTGACTTAGATGGATCGGTCCCCCTCCCCATTTGTTATGCTAATTATTTAGCCAAGTTGATCGGTTTGTCCCTATACTTATTTGGCTTCCCCTATAAATGTGTAAAGATACATTTTTCCTTACTTATGTGTATTTCTTTTTTTACTAACAAAGTGGTGCAGCAAGAGCACTAAGCAGATTATTCCTTTCAGTGTAATTTAAATGTAGTAGCCTGCACTGCAAAAGCTGTAAGCAAAAAAGAAAAACCTCATCACCCTGAAGTTGTAAACTAATTCTCTCCTTGTCTCTAATGAAATTCCTCTTCCTCTCTCCAAAATGTTTTAGGTTCAGAACAGCCGCCCTTATTGTAGAGAACAATCCTGCCTCTTTGCTCCAGATAGGTCACTTCAAGAACAGAAGAAATAATAGTGAGTAACCCGCCTGGAACACAAAACAGCCCCAGTGTTTATCCAGATGGTATGTGTCTGGGTTGTGTGTGAAACACTTTGGACAGATAGAAAAGGCTTTGTGTAAAATACAGCTGCATTTCAGATGATAGAGAAGAAATGACTTTTAACTGTTGATTTGATCAAACTATCTGTACCCATGATCAACCACAAAAAAGTACCTGCATCTAATATGGAATGGGATGCAGAGTGGCCCATTCCCTGGGAAATGCTCTAAGCTTTTTGATTGCTTAGTGTTAAATGAAAAAAAAAAAAATGTTCTGCATTTTGGAAGCTGGGGTGCAGATCAAAAGGTTGGCTTGGGATCAGGAATCATCCATGTCACAAAGAGATTGATGCTGCCCTCATACATACAGGGCCAGATTCTCAGATGTTGCAAATCGCCACAGCCAGCTACACCAGCTGAGGACCTGGCTCACAATGTTCAAACTGAAGTCGGGGTAGGCTTGTTACGTGCCTTTGGTAGTGAATTTTATGTAGATATTACATCTTTTAGCTGGTAAAGCAGCATAACAATCTAATAACACTGACATTTTAAAGGCTGAGTTATAAAACCATAAAACCATAGAAACGGGAAGCTCAGATTCACAGCTACCAAGTCCTTAGCCACATACAGATGGCATGGGGAGAAGCTAGAAGAGAGAATTCTTAAAAACATGACCACATAATACCAACATATATTAGTCTCGTTGAATTGGAGCATCACCATGGTATCACCATTTTTAGGGAAATGCTATAGCTAAGAGTCTATAAGGTGCCACGGGACTCCTCAATGCTTTTACATCAAGTCTATTTCCACTAGGACACCCCACCCAAGGAATCATAGTTTATGATGATCCTTGTGGTATGAGACACTGCTGCATTCTTTGCCCATTAGCTGTTAGCTAATTAATGTCTGTGTGGCACCTTCAAAAATGTAAAGTGTAATACACAGCATTGAAAATTCCCTCCTTTCCCCCAGGAAATTCACTGTCTTATAGGGAAAACTCCACTGAGCTACACGGGAAACCTGTTCCTCTATCCTTGCTGAACAGGACTATAAGTGCTGCTAAGCAACAGTAATGAACCAAAGCAGGAGAGGGGCTGAACATCTACAGCACTCATTGACTTCAGTGGCGCTCACATCTTGCAGGGTATGGCCTGTTGTTGTTATTCTTTCTTCAGCCTTTCTCAAGTATCTATGGAATAGAGCATCACTACATATTAATATGTTGTTATTTGTATGATAGTTATTCTGTCAATATGCTACAGTCAACAGGGTGCAGCCAAGTGCTTTGGCTGACTGGTGGGACTCATTCAAGCAAATATAGGACACCCTGCAATGACATTCAATTGGCTACTATGGCTGCAAAGATATTCAGGACCACGGCATACACACCCCTTCTGCGGAAGGATCAGACCACAGAACTGGTACATGTCTCTGTGAGGGGATGTAGGGCAGCAGAGGATAAGAGGCTTGCAGGAAATGACCTTCTCCATTTGTCCCCTTGCCAGCATGCCTACATGTCATTTTCTGGTATGAGGAGGCAGTTTTGCCCTTACGGACAGAAAATACAAAATAGCCACTTTCAGAACAAGAAAGGGCCTGAGATGCCACCACACCTAGCAAGCACTGATTTTGTTAAAGGGGCAGTGAATTGAGTCTGTTCACAGAGAAGCATGGATCCTGGATCCAACTTCTGCTGGAGATTAGAAGCTCTCCAGAGACTTCAGCAAGGGGATGCATCAGGCCATGGAGGGAATCCTTCTAAGACATTACATTCCTCCTTCCCTTAGTGTAACCTGCTTTGTGCCTCTAACTACCCCATGTCCTCACTGCCTTCATACACTGAAGATGTGGCAATTTAGAGAAAGGCTGACTCTCTAGTATTTGGCTGCAGAAATATGATGGAGGGAGGGGGTTTCTGAGCAATATAAAAGACAGCCTGATTCTATTGACTAAAATCCATCACAGAATCCCTCTCTCTAACTCTTCCCACCTGGAGCAGTTTGCTGTCAGGGAGGACTGAGTGATCTGTGCCTGTCAGTGATGATAAAAGTAAAAAAGGAATACATTTACTGCAAATGGGTGAAAAGCATTGGGTGAAAAACACAAGAGTGGAAAAATCTGTGCATGTCCTTGTATGTTTCTTTTTCATAAAATCCCCTCAATGCAATTGAAAAGGTTTTAATGAAGTTAAGAAACTGCCTGCAGAGCTAAAGGCTTGCAGAGTTCAAAATGTTTCTCAGCCAGCCAGCCTGCCTGGCCATGTGCTTGTGTGAATAACTGAGCTGGAGGAGAGAGGGTGTGGTTTCTGGCCAGAAACCAGCCAATGGGATTGTGCTGGGGGTGAGGGCAGTGCCTGAAGCTTTTCCCCCCTCCCCTCTGGGATTGCAGTTTTGAAAGGGAAATGAGGCAAGGCAGCCGTGTTTCCAAGTGGCATGTGGGGCAAGCAGGGGAGCCTGCCTGGGTGGCTTGGCAGGCAGGATCCAGCCCCCAGGCTGTATTTTGCCTTGGCCTGGTCTACTCTATGCTGAAAAGAAAATGAATAGAAATCTTAGCCTCTGGTGGATTTTGGCTGAATGTCTATGTGCACATAGTTAATAGAGCAAATGCCAGCAGGTGATGTTTAAAAATATGTAGTATAGTTCCAGGATTTTGTACACTGCAAATGCCTTCTTCTGGCAGCTATTTGAATCTGCTCTCAACAGTTTCTATCAGTGATACTGAACTCTGTCTCCTAGTGCTATAGTCTTCAAATCAGATGTGTCTATATTGATATCAAGCACCAAAGACATCAGGGCAGTATGGCATGGCAGCAACAGGGAGTATGTTTCAGGAGGACAGAATTAACAGCAGCAATGAAGTGATGACATTGACAACTAGATCTGCACTTGTTCAGCATTAAAGCTGGTGTGGCAATACATGGGACAGCTGCAAAATGACGTTGAGGGCAGATAGAAAGTGGTATCATCCTGCTGGCAACTGAGTAAATTGCTGCTGCAGTCCAGCTAGATTAGTACAGGCAGTCCCCGGGTTACAAGGTTCTGACTTACATCGGATCCCTACTTACAAACGGGGTGAGGCAACCCCACACTAGCTGCTTCCCCCCAGCAGACCAGGGAGACGCAAAGCTAGCGCCCCCCTGCCAGCAGACCAGGGAGACGCAGAGTGGCTTTTCTCAACAGACACCTCAGCTTGAGAATAAAGGACTGAGGGAAGTGAGGTGTGGGAGAATAAAACGGAGCTCTGGAGAAATGTTTGGCTAGAGTTTCCCCTACAATATGTACCAGTTCCGACTTACATACAAATTCAACTTAAGAACAAACCTACAGTCCCTATCTTGTACGTAACCCGGGGACTGCCTGTACTTAGGTCAGCCCAGCATATTGTCATGACTTAGTGCCAGACACGGATCTAAATAAATACCACCCCAATGCAAGTATAGGAATGAAATGAGTTTCAGCCTCTGGATAATTTCACCAACAGTGCACTAAAGACATAAGGAGAGGGCTGGAAAAGAAAGCAAATTATCCTGCTTATTTGTCAAAAACTGTGCTACCTTCCAATAACCAGAGAATTATGCCAAGTTGCATTTCTTAGAGTTAATTGTACTTAGTTATTAAAACATGATTATTAGAAGTCAGAACTATTCTCATATATTCATTGACTCATTATGTGACTTTTGGCAAGTTATGTAACCAGCCTCTATACCTTCAAAAAAAAAAAAAAAAAAAAAAAAAAAGACAATGTAGCACTTTAAAGACTAACAAGATGGTTTATTAGGTGATGAGCTTTCGTGGGCCAGACCCACTTCCTCAGATCAAATAGTGGAAGAAAATAGTCACAACCATATATACCAAAGGATACAATTTTAAAAAAATGAACACCTATGAAAAGGACAAATCAAATTTCAGAACAGAAGGGGGATGGGGGGGGGGGGGGAAGAGAGATAAATGTCTGTGAGCTAATGATATTAGAGGTGATAATTGGGGAAGCTATCTTTGTAATGGGTAAGATAATTAGAGTGCTACATAGTCCTGTTTTTTGTTTCAGCTACACCAGACTAGCATGGCTACTTTTCTATCTCTATACCTTCAGTGTGCTTTTATGGCAAGAGTCACCAGGTGGCACTGTTACATACAGTCATTCAAGTTCTTTTTCTTACTGTAACTTTATAGAATTTTTGAAAAAAAATACTGTATTATTGTTCGTTGATGATGGAGCTTCTTTGGCAAGGAAGAAGACATTGAAAACTAAGGTTTCTTTTTCCCTTAATGTCTTCATGTAGAGATTCTTGTTGCAAAATTGCTAACTGAGAACTTAGGCCAGGGTGTTGGGCTGGGTTTTCTAAAAGAGGGGTTTGCATGAATACTTATAAAGGTCACCCCAGTTAAAAACTGATGCCCATACTGTAAATAAACAAGTTGCACAAAGAAAATACCCAGCTTTCAAATAGCTTATTTCACCTGCAAACCTCCACATGTTATCACTCAACAGAGCAGCAACAATACCAGTTTATAAAATGGGTACCATGGAATAATTAATGCCAATCTCCTAGTGAGGTGGTGAGGGTTAATTAATACCAGTAAAGTAATTTTGGTTGCTCAGATTAAAGCAATTATAGAAGTGCAATGAATTCCTATTTATTATTAACACAACTCCATTTAACTCCACCTTTTACATCTTCCATCTAAAGTGCCTCATACCAGACATCTGCTTCAGTCAGGAGATAATTAAAGACAATAAAACATTCATACGATAGATCCTTTCCTTCCCCTCTTCATCATCTTTTTAAAGCAACATTTATCTAATTAACATATATTAGGAATTACTGCATAATTCCTTCATGTGTCAGAAGAACCACAGTCCCCAGGATGGTATAGTCTATGCAAATAAATATTTACAGCATTGATTTGAATTATTCCATGATATATGTACAAATGCCCAGTAGGTGGCAGCAAACAGAATGCACTGTAGTAAATTTTATCATGGTGAAAAAGTATAAACTGGTACAAAACATTCAGCATGGATAGACAACCATTTTAATTAAATGCATTTTTATTTAATCCATTTTGAACTGATCTGTTTTGTATAGTATGGAGAGAAAGACCAAAAGCACCCTGATTCAAAGGAGATAACACAAAAGGACCAGGATAAAGCATTTACCAGTACAAAACAATGTTTCTGCCAATTTCATAAAATTCTGAATTATTTGAACCACTTGCCCTGTAAATTGAAGGCTATCACTAAAGATTTCTCTGCATAAATCAATAAGGCCATTAAAATAATTTCAGCTGGAGAGTAATTTGTTATGAAATGAAGGTCAAGCTCATTAGATCACTGTGGCAGGTATCCTAATAACATCCTGACAAAAATGATCTAACATTATAAAAACTGCGTAATTATTTTATTTGAAATATTAGGACATCACTAAATGAGCGCCACAATATACCTCACAGGGGACATAAATTCTTCCCCTGAAAAATTGGCCTTCAAATGCCACAGGGGTTAGAGAGGGGCTGTGGACTCTGAACAAAGCCTGCCATTTCCATTTAGATGATGGTATTACCTTTGCCTGATACAATCTGCTGCTTTTGTTGCTACATCTGGGAGTGAGTCTGAGTTGTGATGGTTTGGCTGATGTTACCCAGAATATTGCATAGACACAATGAGAAAACTAGAATGAGCTGGGAAGATGTTTTAATTTTCCTTGTAACCAGCAAGAGGAATTGGCATTTGCCAACTGGAAAAAGACAAATCATGGTGGGGAGGAATACACTTATTTTTACAAACAACTTAAAGTAAACAACAGCCAAATACTTATCATTATCCCTTTAATCATTCCTGTCAATTCAAAAAAATTAGTTACAGAAGCCTTGCTCTTCAGATTTTCCTGCTCACAAACTTTTAATGAGTCTACAGTGGAAGCTGATGATATCTGGATGTAAATAGGAAAATTAGCAAGCTGGATCATTCAAGATACTGAGCACTCCAGCCCAGATGTGGACAAATACTGACCCATGGGCCAGATCTGGTTTGCTAGGGTTAGCCCCTGGCAGGCCCCCCATACCACTATATTAACCTGCACCTCTGCAGGTATGGGGGAATCATAGCTCCCACTGGCTGCCAATCACTCTTCCCAGCCAATGAGAGGTGCCATTAACTGTATCTGCAGAGGTGCAGGTAAATATAGCAGCAGCGGCCCATCAAGGGCTAAGCCTGGTGAATAGCTACCATTTTATTGCCCACCTCTGCTCTAGCAGGAACTAGTAAAAGATTTCAGCATGTTGGTGGTCCTATTGACTTCAGTAGAACTGCTTGCATAATCCAGTGCAACTTTAACACAAGCTAGAATGCTTTTCTGCTCAGCATTTTGCAGGATTGAGCCCAAAGTGAAAAGAGAACCAGGCAAAGATCATTCTGTGCTTGACTCAAGACAGGAAGAGAAGGTGGGTGAGGTAATATCTTTTATTGAACCAACTTCTGTTGGTGAGACAAGCTTTCTGTAGCTCTTGGAAACTAACTCAGTGTCACTGCAAAGTGGAGCCAATTGTTTAGCATAAATAACTAATAGTTAAAAGGTCCTATATTTCAGGGTCTATTCAAGATGAAGCAGTACAGCTGTCTCTCAAATTAAGAGAGCCAAATCTATTTGTGATGGTCTTTTCTTTAATTGTTTTACAAGCAAGTAATGAGCTGGAGTAAGTCACAATGGCATGTTACTGAGGGATGGGAAATGATTAAAGAGTAAGATTGCACTTGGGCTCCAGCCTATTTTATGTAATGAGTCGATGAGGAGGAAAAAAAAAAAACCAAGCTAAAAGCAAAAGACCTCAATAAGCCATTAGTAAAAGAAACACTAGGTATTAGGAGATCCCAAAGGCTTGCATGAGAGTCTACTGAATATCAGGTAGGCCCAGATCCTTCAAATACTTATGTGACGGACCAGGCTGAGTCTGGGCACAGCTGAGGGCGTCTGCTCAGGGCGAATTGCTCAAATGCGGGGCTCCTTACAGCCCCCAGACTGGTGACCTCTCTGAATAAGCCACAAACCAGTCCCACAGAGCGCTTCAGCTGCCTGCCTGAAGCCTCACGAGCAAAACCCCTCCGACACCCCCAGCAATATCCGTGCCTCAGATGGCCCCAGGCCTCATACACAGGTGGGGGGTCCTAGCACCCAATCCCACCTACCCCAAACAAGTCCTGTCCGGTTCCAAGAAACCAGCCACAGATCCCTGGTCAATTTACCCTCTGGATCTTATCCACAAATCACTCTGGACCAATCCTTTAGAATCTATATCTAAAGGTTTATTATCACAAGAAAGAAAAGCATGAGAGTAAGGTTGTTAAAGAATAGTACATTACATGCACCGAATCTCCCAGTTCTCGATGCAGGCTCTAGCAGAGATGTTACAGCTGCTGGTTTAAAAGTCCTTGTTGCACATCCTAGAATCAGAATGGGTTCACAGGTCTTTCAGACTCTTCAATCCCTGCATTGCTGCCTCTGGGATGAAGTGCTGAGCTGAGAACAAAATGGCATCGACCACATGGCCTCTTTATACCTCCTTCCTGGCCTCTTCTTGTATGCAGCCGGTCACCTGGCCCTCAGCCTCTCTCTGCTGGCAGCTCTTAGGTCTCCGCCCTCATGCTTTAGGTGTGTCCGTGGCCCATAGAGTGCCATTGTCCCACAGGGCCTCGCTAATCAGCCTGTCCATAGGCCAGGCTCTGCCCAATGCTCAACCACATTCAGAGAAATATTCAGTTTCCACACAGATTACAGATTTCTACCTACACACACAGACATTATACACTCACATAAATAGCGTACACAGGATCAGCAGACAATAAGCTCCCATTCAATACCCCACATGGCCCCCTTTTATACCATTTTTGGGGCCAGCACCCCCACCTATGGGTGCAGCCATGATCTGGCTGCTTCCCTCAAATTCCAGTAACGTGACAAGTAAAAGAAACACTAGGCATTAGGAGATCCCAAAGGCTTGTATGAGAGTCTACTGAATATCAGGTAGGCCCAGATCCTTCAAATACTTAGCCACATGCTCAACTTTACTCTTGATTAGTCCTAGAAGAGCTAAAGGCTAAACTGGAAATAGTAGGACTTTGATTCTCCAGCAGAATTTTCTCAGTGGGACTAATGATGAAAGCAACAGTATAGCCAGAACATAGGTGTTTTTACTGTCCTTGCATTTACTTGGCTCTTTATGTTCCTTTTTATGATGTACTGTTGGCAAATAGAGTGCAACTTTGATTGATCAGAAGAATGTTCCTGGTACAGAGGAACATAAGCAGAAACAGAATATAGTAGTGGTATTTTCTTTGCTCCTTATCAGAGAGAGCCTGCAGTGGAAGGTACTTTTTACTTGCACTCCTTTTGCATGTTGTTTTCATAATTACGAAATAGGAGCCCCGCAGCAGATTTTTGTCTGAAGATTTATATTTAATAAGGCTGTTTATCCTTTTATCCCTACTATACTGAAATGTAAGTGTCAGTGTAGACTGAAATTTTAAAGGAAGACACTTATTAAATAAGTGCCAAAAACAAAGGGAGCTAACAGGAAGGCACTAGCTAAGCCCATGTATAACTATCTTTGATTGTAACTGGATTCCTGTTGTTGCAATCAATTTTTTTCTCTATGGGACATGTCACAGACACTGTATATCTTCCAAGAAGAACTGGGAGCAGCTCTTAAAGGGTTCTTTTTCTCTCACATTCAATTCATAGTAATATTCAGTTTACATATCGAGTCCTTTTCAGAAGTAAAATCAATCTAGAAATCAGTTGCTGTGTTTGTGCTGATTTCTCTTCTACAATCCATTCAAAACACTTTGATCTGGCCCGTGGATTGCATCTGGCCATTTTCTATTTATATCCTGCTGTCTGCACCACCAAATTTCCAGGTGGTGACTCAGGCAGCAGGATCCTATTTAAATGGCCGCACAGTTCCTGGTCACTAACTTGGCAGGGGCCAGAGCCGTGAACCTTTTAAATAGCCACAGGCAATGAAGTAGCAGTGGGGTTGGGAGCCACGAGCCCTTTTACTTCAAAGCCTCTGGCCCCAGACAGCTCATAGGAGGAAGATAGTCCTCAGCCTTGTCCCTTCCACCCCAGGCTCCATCCCTTTGGGGGAGTGCAGCCCATGACCATGTACCAAAATGCATTAAGTGACCCCCCCTTATGTGAAAATTATTGCCCACCCCTGCGCTAAAACCATCTTCCTTAACTTCCTGACACCACCCAGATACACCCTTCCACTGTGCCTATGCTTTGAATTTTTCTTTTTTACAGTGTCAAGTTTAAGGCCATCTCTGCACTGGAGAGCTTACAGCAACACAGCTGTTCTGATGCAGTTGTACTGCTATAAAGTCTCCTGTAGCTGCTCTATGCCAGCTAGAAAGAGTACTTCTGTCAACGTAATTTAACCACTGACAAAGAATGGTCTGTAGGTAAGCGTCTCTTGCCAACATAGTGCTGTCCATGCTTCTGTAGGTGAACCTTATGTTGCTGGGGGAAGGAGGAGGATATTCCTCCAATACAATATTGCATTAATCAAATCAGCCTAACTTGAGGCTTTTATCCTAATACTGTGGCTTTTGTGCTATCTCAGATCCAAAAATACTACCTACAAATCCCAGCACCTATCACAGTGCCATGGCTACTAGCACCAAAACCATGTATTAGAATAAAAAGGGAACAGAAAGTCCAGTTAGGTTGCAAAGACAGATCTTGAATCCTACCACTGCTTGAAGTCACTTAAAATTAGGGATATATTATATATCTTTGCTTTCCTAATTGACTGAAAACACTGTAATTTTTTTTATTTTTTGGTAGAAAGAAACCTAATAGGTGGGGATGTTAAACAAATTAGAAGAAAACCTCAGCCTTTAGTCCCCATTTTGTCAGATATGTTTCCTCACTAGGGATGTTAACAAACATTCATTTTGGTAAACATGTAACTGCTGAATTAGCGGTTATACGTTTACACTCAGGGGGCAGGTGGAAGCTGATGCTCGTGGAGCTTCAGCTTTAATGCCAGCTTCCTGCAAGCACTAGCTCCCACCTGTCCCCTCCCTCCTGATACAGAGGCAGCAGCAGGGCGGGCGGGCGGGGGGAGGGCAGGTAACTCAGCTTGAAAGCTGGCTTCCTGCGTGTAATGGCTCTTACCTGCCCCACCACAGCCATTGCACTGCTGCCTATCAGAGGCAGCAGTGCAGTGGGGCAGGTGGCTCCACAGGAGTTGGTGTTTGGGGGTAGCTGGAAACCACCGGCTCCCAGAGCCACCTGCCCCTCCTCCACTACTGCCTCTGTGGGAAACAGAAGGGGGTGGAGTTGTGCAGGTGGCTCCATAGGAGCTGGTATGCACGGAGAGTCATCTTAAATGCTGGCTCCCCGTGCATACCAGCTCCTGCCTGTTCCCTTCCCCCGTGCTGCTTCTGATAGAGGTAGCAAGGGGGCAGGAGGGATGCATGTAACTGTTAGGATTAACGGATGAGCCCAGGCTTATCAGTTAATCATGTAAACAGGGACACACTAACATCCCTATTCCTTATTTTCTATAAATATAATTTTCTATAACGTACTTTTCGCCACTGGATCTAGAATTGGCTTCCCAAACAGTATCTGAAGAGTAATGTGAACCATTCCTCACCCACTGATGTCATGTAAAGCCCACAACTTGAAGATTCATCAAAAAAGGGAAGAGAAGCAAAAATGACTTCTGCAAGATAAGTTAGTACCAATGTAGGCCAAAGAAATTATTGCAGGTTCTAACTTGCCTCCAACAAGCTATTAAATAAGGTAGGTGGAACTCAAATAGGTGAGTGGTTTTTTTTTCTCTAGAAAACATCAAAGAATATCTGAAACCATCATGGCCCAGATATTTAAACTGAAAGCCCCAATATAAAACACTAGCACAAGTGTACACCAGCTTTTTGCATGAGCTAATCCTTATCACTAGAAATCATAGAATCATAGAATACTAGAACTGGAAAGGACCTCAAGAGATCATTAAGTCCAGACCCTTGCCCTCATGGCAGGACCAAGCACTTCTATAGCTGTCTGTCTAGCCTGCTCGTAATTATCTCCAGTGATGGAGATTCCACAACCTCCCTAGGCAATTTATTCCAGTGTTTAACCACCCTGATCATTAGGAAGTCTTCCCTAATGTCCAACCAAATGGAGACTGGGAAAACAAAATTCCGCTCTATATGCCTGACATTTGAAACAGTTAAGTGATCAGCATGTTTAATTATGACTTCTCAGATTCTCATTAACTTTCCTAAATTCTGCAAAATTAAAACCTTTTGGAAGTTTAATTTGTCTCTGCAGTAGCTGAAGAGTGTAATTTTGTTTACATGATTAAAAATGGATTAAACAGTATGAACGGTTAACTATAGGACTTTTATGTAACCCTATAAAAAGTGTAAGGGAAAAGAATTAGTTGTTAGTTTTATTACCTTATTTACTATTTCAGGTTCAAATGGACATCGCTATGGATCAAAGCACGTGGCAATTAGACCTCCATTTTGTAACCTCCATCCTTTTCCAGTAACACAAATGAATTCAAAGTATGTGAGAACAGCACTGTGTAGTCTCAAAATGGTTCTGGGATGTAGAGTGTTAAATGTCTGTAGATTTGAACGTCACTTTTTCTTTAGATGATGAATCCTTATCCAGATCCTTATGAGACATCACTACCCACACACTTTTACAAGTTTATGCTGAAAGCCCCATGTCATGATCGCTATCCTTCCACATAAGAACTGTAGCAACTCTCTTCAAAGTCCTACAATGGGGCACTGTATTCTCCTATGCAAACATGCCAGCTCCACCCCACTTCCACTAGTCTGAAAACAGCTAAGGGAGCTATGGAATTGGCATTCAAGGGAGGGACAGCACCCAGAAATCCTTAGGGGCTGCAGGGACATGACAGCCGTTTCTGGGAGTGTCACCGAACCAGACTAGACAGGGAGCCTGCTTTAGGCCTGCTGCACCAACGGACTTTTAGTGCGCAAGAGACCCTGGGTGGGGGAGAAGTTGAGAAAGGGAGGGAGGAGTACGAGATGATCTGCAGGGCCCACTGACCCTTTTGGGGATCTCCAGGAATCTATAGACTGTGGTTTAAGAAAGGCTGCATGAGGCTATATAGTCGTCGTAATTCCTTTACTGGTCTAATTAATAATTATTTAATGTGGAACAACTTCAATAGATGAGATTAAGGGAAGCGCCATGCATCAGTACATTACATAGCCTCATGATTAGAGCGCTTGTGAGCAGGGGTAGGTCACTGTTCAAATCCCTTCTCCTCTGGGGTATGTGCTAGAATTTAAATTTGATCACTTTTGGAAAGGCACATTAAACACACACATATTATACACAACAAAGAATAACAATACTAGGGATGTAGAAACTACCCAGAATTTTATTTAACCAATTCGTCATCAGCTGCAGGCAACAAGGGCTGCTCTGGCCTAACCCCACAAGTGCGGGGGCCTCTCTGGACCATGCCCCAAGGCTTTGTACATTTCAAAAGCAAAATGCATGCAGGCAGCATGGGGCCAGCAGGTGACTGCTTGAGTCCCCCACTCACCCTTGCTCCTGCTGTGCTTCTGCTTTTGAAATGTAGCAAGAGCCCCATTCTTACTACATTTCAAAGGCAGAAGTGCCACCATTTCCTCGCTGTGCTGCCCAATCCCCACACTGCCCTTCTCCCCCACGGAGACAGTGCTGGGGGAATCGGCTCTCCCCAGCACTGGCTCCTGCTCCCCCCTTCCTGCCTCTCTCTGATAGAGGCAGCAAAGGGGGTGGAGGGGAGTGACTAGTTGACTCAACTAGTTGCTTACATCACTAGCATAGAGGGCTCAGCCAAACTGGAGCATCCCTCACCCACACAGGGTGGGGAGCTACTTCAGCCTGGCCAGTTACCCCTTTACATCCCTAGTCTTAGATACCTAACAGTGGGATTTAGGCACCTGTTACCATTATGGATCTCATCTCGAGTGTCTTTAATGTACTTTTCCACACTCCATCTCCGATTTTACATATGGGGAGCAGACTTAGAGAGATCTGCACTTTTGTATGTTTTAGAATCTAGGTACTAAAGAATCTTTAACATCTTGTCCTATGGTTGCAGATAAGGACTAAATAAATGTGAATTATAAAGGGGAACACTATATTTTTAAAAACTACTTGGCTATGTCTACAATGCAGGCTTTTTATGCAAGAACAGCTGTTCTTGAGCAAAAACTTGCAGAGCATCTACTCTGCACGCACGTTCTTGCACAAGTGAACGTACAGTAAAGCGCTGGAAAACAGGGCTTCTTGCGCAAGTGTTATTCCTCTCCCTATGAGGAATAAGCCCTCTTGCACAAGCGCTCTTCCACGAGAAGGCAGTGTAGACAGGTAACGGGTTTCTTGCACAAGAAAGCCCTATGGCTAAAATGGCCATGAGAGCGTTCTTGCGCAAGAGGGCTTCACACTGCGGCTGTATCTAGACTGGCAAGTTTTTCCACAAAATCATCTGCTTTTGTGGAAAAACTTGCCAGCTGTCTACACTGGCCGCTTGAGATCGTCAGTGTTCTTGCGGAAATACTGTGCTGCTCCCGTTCGGGCTAAAGCCCTCTTGTGCAAATCATTTGCACAAGAGGGCCAGTGTAGACAGCTCAGTACTGTTTTGCGCAAAAAAAGCCCCGATGGCTAAAACGGCGATCGGGGCTTTTTTGCGGAAAAGCGCGTCTAGATCGGCACGAACGCTTTTCCGCAAAAAGTGCTTTTGCCAATCTAGACGCTCTTTTCCGAAAATGCTTTTAAGGGAAAACTTTTCCGTTAACAGCATCTGCGGCAAATGCTGCCCATCTAGACGCAGCCTGCAACGGGCACTCGCCAAAAGCACCAGGCAGTGCGGCTGCCTCTTGCCAAGAGGCCGGCAGGGTCCACACGGGCTCGGCACTGGGCTCTCACCATCCGCAGGGAAGCTGACTGGGCCGGGCTGTGTAACGCTGCATCCCCGACTTACCCCGCAGCCCCTGTGCCGCTCTCCCCGCCCCTCACCCCGCAGCAGAGCTCGCGCCCGGCGGGAGCGCGCCATTCGCCTCGCGGGGGCGCCCGCCAAGGCGTTTCCTACCCGCCCCGCCGGGCGCGGGGAGCCCCAGGGCAGAGACCCGAGCGCGCGCACGCGACTCTCCGCTTCGTTACGGCTTAAAGCGCGTGATTCGTAAACGGCCTCAGGGCCTGTGCCGGGCCCGCGATCCCGGGCCTGTGTCCGGCCGGGCAGGCAGCCAGTGCAGGGCGGCCCAGTCCAGTGCGCGGAGCACAAAGAGCGGGCGGGTCGGCCTCTTGCCTCCCTTACGCTACGACTACATACACACCGTCCCCTCGCTTACAGGGCGCGGCTCCTTTAAGAGCAGAATGGGCGCCATCTTAGGTACCTCCCCCATCAGGTGACAAAGGCAGCCGCCATCTTAGGCTCCTTGCCCGTCCCCTGGCCTGGGTCACGTGAGGCGGGCCAGCTGGCGGCGGCGGAGCGAAGAGGCGAGACGTGGGCAGCGGCAGGCGCCGGAGCCATGGGGCAGTGCGGCATCACCTCCTCCAAAACCGTCCTGGTCTTCCTCAACCTCATCTTCTGGGTGAGCCGGCCGAGCGGGCGCGCTCCTCCGCGGCGCGGGGGCTGCTCCCGACCGATTGGGTGGGACGCGGCCGGCGCGTCCCCGTCCCCCCTCCGGACCCCCTGCTGGCGGGCGGCTCGCGCTGGTGCTGCCCGGCCTGCCCCTGCTCGCAGCGCCTTGCAGCCGGGGAGCCCGCGCTCTCTCCCCCTCCCCCCCCGCCGCAGACGGGAAAGGCTGGGGACAAACTTCCAGGTCCCCTCTGGCTTACCCTGGCGCGAGTCCTGCGCCGCCCGCTGCGGGCACACGCTGCCGAAAGAGGTGGATCTGCCAGGGGAGTGCCAGCGAGGGACGGCCAAAGAGCCACTGTTGGCTTCATCCCGGTTATGAAGTTCTTGGGGGGGCTTTTTTCTGGTCTCTGCTCTTTGTGGTCATCTAACACTTAACAAGGAGCTATATCAAAATAATGTACTGTCGGGAGGAGCGGGAATGCAGATTTCGTGGAAACAGTAATCCTGCTATAAACAAAGCCAGTAATATGCACTTTCAATATAGTCTCAATCTAACCAGTCATACCACTGCTATAATTAAAACATGGGGACAGGAAGAAAAGAAGCTTATCTGGGTTAGTAGAACAATAGATCTTTCTCTTTAAGCCATGTTTTCCAGTGTAGACAGTGAGGCTATATTAACACAATTTCATCTTGGCCATATCAGTACAGCATAGCTTAAGTAAAGATAATCCATTGTACGCATGATACATTAGTGCAGTTTTCCCAGTTTGATGGAACTGGGATTATAGGCATTTTAGGCATGCAAGATTGTTGCTCCAGCTGTTAAAAAAATCTCAGACTTTGAAAGGAGAAGGGATAGTTGGTAATGGAATATCAGAACATGATTAACAGTGATATATAAATAGTTCCTTTAAAATGAGGCTGGTACTAGATTTAATGTCCCCATGTTCTGTGGAATGTGTGGTCTTAAACTTTAAGAAGAAATTTCTTGATTAAAAATATACAGGAAACCCCCAAGATGCGACCACCAGCACTTGCAACCAGTTTTGTAAGTGCAGAAGGAGCCGAAACCCCCCGACTTGTGACGCTTCCCCAGGAACCAATCGTGTTGCAAGTTGGGGGCCTCCTGTATTTGAGTAACTCAAGATGGTACAGCAAAATCTGTATATATGTGCTGCTTCATATTAGGGATATGATAGCGTACCCATTTAAATGGTTATACGCGCATCCCCTTCACCTGCGCTGCTGCCCCTGATCCGGGGGGAGGGTGCGGGGGGAGCTGGCCAGCTTTTAAGGGAGCTGCCTCTCTAACACCCCCTCCTCCCCACATTGCTGCCTCTGATATAGTGTGGGGGTGGAGGACAGGCAGCTCCACCAGAGCTGGTATATGCAGGGAGCACTGGCTCCCACCTGCCCTCTTTTGCTGCTGTCTCTGATACAGAGACAGCAGCATGGGCTGGGGGGTTGAGGAGCGGCTCCGTGGGAGCTGGTACGTGCAGGGAGCTGAGCCGGATTAAAAGCCAGTTCTCCATGTGCACTGACTCCCGTCTCTCCTCGTCCGTCCCCCAGCACCTCCCCTCCCACACGTATGCAAATGCATAACCACTGAAAATTTCCCTACTTCATGTTATAGAATTTCTGGATGTATTTGCCTACATTGAGATGAATCCGCCACCTGAGATCTGTTTAATTTTTAAATTGAGTGATGCAGGTGCTGTTTAGCCAAAATAGCCTCCCTAATATCACTCTTTATTTGGAGCACAGCGCATTGCTGGCTGTTACTTTCAAAGATGGGTTGTGTTCTGTATTGTGCTAAATATACTGTAGCTTCAACCAAATATTTATCCTGTGAAATTGGTTATACATGGTGGTAACGAGTCAAGTAACTGTTGTAACTGGAGTATTTTTAGAGGGTTTTAAAATAGATTGTTCTGACTTGATTGATTATTTAAATCGGATTAGCTATAGACGACCACAAACTTAGTTCGGGTCAGTCATATGACTGCTTATCATAGGTTTAGTGATGATGTCTTCCTATATTATGTACTTACTGCCTCCAAGTATATAATTCTACACTGACTCATTTATGTAGTGACTGTTCAAGTTAAACAATGGTTGGACAGCTGACTACTGTCAAGGAAATCGTTCAGTGCAAGGTTATAAGGTTACTGATTTACATTTCTTAATGCTGTTACCTTGGTTTTAGAGAAGCATGAGCATGATTCATTTACAACATATAGTGAAATAATTGCTAGTACCACACGAAGATGTCTAATCATTTTTTGCATCCGTTTGTGCTGCCAAAAGTTGGGAAAAAAATTTTTTGGCAGAGTACAATCAGGGCAGTTCTGTTAATATGGTCAGTTAATGCTGAGCTGCCTGGAGAAGAAGGGTACATATGATAGAATTCTGAATTCAGTTGGCTTGCATTGTGACTTATTTTCAGAATTGGTGGCATAATGATATATTGTAGAATACTTTCCTTTGCCAAATGTCAGTGCTGAGATTAAAAATCTGGATCCAATTTTTTTAAAAATTCTAGTTGAGAAGGAAAGAAATCAGTGTTTGTTCCATCTATGTATTACTTGTTGCATCTCTCTCTGGGCTCTACATATGGCTTTAATATCAGTTTTGTTGGTTAAGTAATACATTGCATTATCTCAGCTATCTTTGCTTTTTCATCTTTATGTAGTTCTGGTTCTGTTACAGGCAGTCCCCGAGTTACGCGGATCCGACTTATGTCGGATCCGCAGTTACGAACGGGGCTTTTCCCGCCCCAGAGGACGGGAGCGGCGGGGCGCCCAGATGCGCCGCGGTCCGCCGCCCCTGTCCTCTGGGGCGAGAAAAGCTGCTCCCCGTCTCCCTGGTCTGCAGGGAGATGGGGAGCAAAGCCTTGGAGCTCGCCCGCAGCGGGACAGCCCGGGCGCGCTTGAGCTGTCCCCCTGCGGGCGTGCTCTGTGGCTTTGCTCCCCGTCTCCCGACCAGCAGACCAGGGAGATGGGGAGCAAAGCCTCAGAGCACGCCAGCAGTGGGACAGCCGCGGCGCGCCTGGACTGTCCTGCTGCCCGCGTGCTCTGCGGCTTTGCTCCGCATCTCCCAGGTCAGCAGACCAGGGAGACGGAGCAAAGCCGTGGAGGACTTGGGCAGTCCCGCCACCCCCGTCTCCCTGGTCTGCCGGGGGGGTGCAGCTAGTGGGCCCCTCCCCCCAGCAGACCAGGCTTTTCTTGCCTATCCCTGGGGTAGAGCAGCTGGGGGCTGCCGGGTTGGTCCCACAGCGCCGCTCCGGACCAACCCGGCAGCACCCCAGCTGCTCTGCAGTGGCTGAATCAGGACGCCTTGGGCAGAGCAGCTGGGGTGCTGCTATGTTGCTCCAGTAGCGCCGAGGAGCTGCGCTACTGGAGCAACCCAGCAGCACCCCAGCTGCTCTGCCCCAGGCATCCCCAAGTCAGCTGCTGCTGAAACTGACCAGCGGCTGACTACAGGAAGCCTGAGGCAGAGTTGCTCTGCCCCAGGCTTCCTGGAATCAGCTGCTGATCAATTTCAGCAGCAGCTGACTTGAGGATGCCTGGGTTTCTTAAGTTGAATCTGTATGTAAGTCAGAATCTGGCGTCCAGATTCAGCCGCGGTTGAAACTGATCAGTTTCAGCAGCGGCTGACGCCAGTACCGACTTACATACAGATTCAACTTAAGAACAAACCTACAGTCCCTATCTTGTACATAACCCGGGGACTGCCTGTAGTTTCTTCAGACTTTCACTAAGCCTTTGGCAGTAAGTTGCAGCCTGTAGTTTGCTAAATAGTTCTAAAATCTCCTGTGATTGCTTTTATTAATTTAGTCCATCTCTAAATATCTTATGTAAAATATTGTTTTCTCACTGTTTTCTTCACAGCCCATTCTTAATACAAATACAACAGACTGCTGTTGGGTGTTAGTGTAGAACTGTGTATACTAGGCTTCAGCAGGAAGACATAAGTTCTCCCTTTTTCAATATCCTTCAGTCATCAGAAACAAATTTAAAAACAACGAATGGTCCCTGTAGCACCTTATAGACTTACAAAAATCATAGTGAGCTTTTGTGGGTACAACCCAGTTCTTCAAACGAATGGAGCAAGGGGTCCAGAGGTACAAATAAATAACAGAAAAAGAGGGGAGACAGGGAGGGAAAGAGAAGAAAACAGTCTTGTCTATTAGAGTGTCTGTGCTGAATGAGGCTAATAGTAAGTTGTAAGTGCCCCATGCTTAGTTTTTGATGCCATTAGGGTATTGAATAAAAGGCCTATCCAGATCGTGACTTTGTTCAAACCTTGATTAAATGTCAGATTTGCAGGTGAAGGCAAGTTCTGCAGTTTCCTCTCCAGCTGTGTGTGTGGTTTTTTTTTTAAAATTGCTCTGTAATAACATAGTCACTTTTAAATCCATGTATAAGTGCCTGGACAAGTTAAAATGTTCCCCAACAGGTTTCTTCATGTTAACATTTTGAATATCTGATTTATATCCATTAAACCTTTGTTGTAAAAACTGTCCGGTTTGGCAGGGATGTTGCTTGTATAGAAGTGTGGACAAAGTGGGCACCAGAGTTTATTGCAGGGGGTGGGTTCCTGGGTGAGTATGATAGTGTACTGTATGGTTGCTGGAAATAATTTGTTTCAGGTTAGGGCAGGAGTGGGCAATCATTTTTGATGGAGGGGACACTGAGAATTTGGTAAGTGGTCAAGGGCTGCATTCTTCCATTATATTAATGAAGGGAGTTGTGGGGGTCTGGGATGGAGGTTAGATGCAGAAGGGTACTTATGGTAGGGAATGGGGGTGTGGTATCTGTGAGGGAGTTGGTGTGAAGGAGGGGATTGTGAACTGGGGTGTAAGAGGAGGTGCAGGGTCTGGAAGAGGGGGTGTGATCTGGGGTACGGGTTCAGGGGTTTGGATTGTGACCAGAGACAGGGGATTTGGTTTCAGGGTCTGGAAGAGGTATGGGTGCAGGAGAGGATTCTGGTCTGGGGGAGGAGTGTAGTAGGAGGGGGTCATTACCTGGGAGAGGAGTGCAAGAGAGGGTGCAGAGTTTGGGGGTGACGGGTTACCACCTGGGGCAGGAGGACTTGAGCTGAGGATTTGGGCTGTGACCAGGGACAGCGGATTGGGGTGCAGTTTCTGGGAGAGGGTTGTGACCTGATATGGGGTGTTGGAGGGGATACAGTCTCTGAAAAGGTGTATGGGGGATAGAGCAGGGGTGCAGAACGTTCGGGTTACATGGGGGAGAGGTTTGGGAGAGGGAGGGGCTGGCGTGCCAGAGGCAGGCTGTATCTGGGAGTCCTTACCTGGGTGGCTCCCAGCAAGCAGCCCAGTAGGTTCCTTAACCAGGATCCCTGCCTTCCATGCACCTGTACTGCACAAAACACTGAGCCTTGGGATGAGGGGGGAGGGGCCCTTCACATGCTGCCTGTCTTGCAAACAGGCAGCAGCTATTGGCTGGAAACAGGCCAATGGGAGTTACGAGGGATGGGAGCAGTGTGAAAAGCCTCTGTCCCCTCCGCCGGGCTCTCAGCATTAAGAGATGCAGATGGCCCTGCAGCAGCCAGCTTCCCTGAGGGACATGGGACCGGCTGAGGCTCTTGCAGGCTGGATCTGGCCTGCAGACAATATTTTGCCCAGCCTCGGGCTACGGGGTTGTCTATAGGCTATGATTGGCCTGTCCCCCAAGGCCTGTGAGAGTGAGGGATCATTTTCCAGGATAGCTTACGGATTGTTAATGATGTGCTAGAATAGGGTTTCCCATCCTATGGGTCGGGACCCAAATATGGGTGGCCGTTACATTTCAAAAGGGTCACCAAGTATCTCCCCAGGTGGCTCTGCCCTCTCCCCTCCCCCCATTTTTGAATTGCTTTGGGTCACCAAGTCTTTCTGAATTTTCAAAATGGGTCCCCATCTGGAAAAGGTTGGGAACCACTGCACTAGAGGGATTTAAGTTGGGGACTGTAGTTCTGACTAGTGGTGGTCTGTTATTTTGTTGACTGAAGGCAGGCCCAGCAATCAGGCGCACACAGTAATTGAGGAAAATTTGAACTTCCATAATGTGGTTTCACTCCAGTATTATTACTTTCTGAATACAGTTTAAATTGGGTGCTTGAACTCCCTCAATGTTGATGATTTCAGATATTTAGCATGATTGTACCTGAGAAGCTCTCACTTTCTTGTGTTTAATGTTGTTGCTCATTCTTCCAGTTTTCATTTAATAGTCTTTTTAATGTATAGCATCTGTTAGTGGACCTCAAAAAACAGGACTATGTAGTGGACCTGTGAGCTTAAAATCTGTCTAGAACAACACATCTGGATCACAGTTAACTTAGGCTATGTCTACACTGCAGGCTTCTTGCGAAAGAACAGCTCTGCTTGCGCAAAAACTTGCGGTGTGTCTACACTGCACGCGCGTTCTTGTGCAAGTAAATTTACAATAAAGCATCAGAAGAGAGGGCTTCTTGTGCAAGAGTTATTCCTTTCCCCATGAGGAGTAAGTCCTCTTGCGCAAGAAACCCCTATGGATAAAATGGCCATCAGAGCTTTCTTGCACAAGAGAGCTTCCACACTGCCATGGATGCTCTTGTGCAAAAGCACATGGCAGCATGGACGCACTCTTGCGCAAGAACTCTTGTGCAAAACAGTTCTTGCACAAGAAGCCTGCAGTGTAGACGTAACCCTAATGTTTTTTTTTCTTACTCACTTAATGCCGCATTGAAGATGATGCTTCCTTAAAAGAAACTTGTAACTTGTTCCAAATTCATGTCTCTTGTCTTTTAGTTCTAGTGGCTGATCAGCAGTTAATCTCTTCCGTTTTGCCAGAAGTAGAGGCTTTGAATTAAGCTGATCTTGAAGAGCTGTTGTAAGGCCAGAAACAGGGACCTAAAATATCATGTTTAGATGTTGTAGACCATTAGCACTGAAGTGTCCTCAAACTGTCCATGTTTTGTTCTTCCATTTCATTAAACAGTTTCATTTATTCTTGAAGAAACAGCATTTGAGATGAGCACAAATCTTTTGCATCTTGCTATAACTCTTGACAAGGCTTAACTTCTAACATTATTTTCAGTGTTTCAGTTTATTCCATATCTTGTTCTAGCACTTACCTCAGTTATGCTCGCATTTAATAGTCGCTCATTTTCTGAACACATCAGCACCATTTGTTTCTTATAGTTGGAATAAAGAAGTCACTTTCTGAACACAAACAATGAACACGTAAAAATCAGATGGGCTATTAATTTTCATGCAGCCCTATGTTATCAAACCCCCTGCCCATCTTTCACGTTTTCTTAGAATCTAATATATCAAGCCTGCTAACATGTAACTGCTCCACCCACTTCCACTTCTTCATCCAATTACTCAGTTTCACTCACCGGGTTGCTTTTGTCTCCAGTCACCAATGACTCCCCAATGATTCCCCATTAAGTAACACTGATGTTACTTTCTTGCAGTTTCCTAGTAGGCATTGTAAGAACTTGACTGTGCTTTTATTAAAATTCTGTAGAATAAATTGTTTTTTGATATATTCATTCTCTCCTAGAGGCCTGTATTATCCCCCTCCCTCCAACATTGGGGGTTCTTCCTTCATTTTGTCCTGGTAATAGTTCTAAACCTATATTCCTTTTCTATGAGAAGGAGAGAGAGAGAAAAAAGATTGCTGCTGAGGAAAGGCCCAGGTCATCTATATCCAGTTGCTGATATTCACTAATCCTGGCATCTGCACTGCATTGTCACTGGCCTTCATGCTTCTTTCCAGGCCTCTAGGTCAGAAATTTCATGATATGCCTGAGCTTCACTGGCATGGAGAACAAAAATTCAAAAGTGACTCTCAGATTGGTCCCACTGTGAAAACATGCATTAAGCTAGGGTATTAAATCATGCTAGTTTAGTTCCATCTTAATATGAAATAATATTGTAGCTGCTAATTCTCACATCTATATTTTGGATGAGTCACAAGGCATGTGTAAAAAATTAAAAAGACCTTCATGGAAACATTAACAGGAAATATCAGAGGCTGACCCTTCTGAGAGAATCAAGTTATAGCTGATAAGGAGATATTGAACTGATCTACCACTTAGCAACATTTCTTTTCCAGAAATTAATCTTGGTCCAAACATGACTAATGAAGGAAGAAAGCCTTAAATTATAAACTTATATCTCACCAATATGGCATCAGGTTCTCTTGTGCAACGAAAGGACCGCACATTTTTTAAATCTAGGGACATGTGGCAAATATTTATGAAGACAGGCTGTAAAGGAATTTAGCTTTTTGCTGGTACAGATAAATGAGCATCTGAAGTCAGACAGCATCCATCAAACTTTAGAAGAAACAGTAGGATATCACTAGTAAATATTTCTAGAGAATTTTAAACAATTACAATGGATTAAAGAAATACTAAAATCTCACTTGTATTTAAGACTGGATTTAGTAAATGATGCACGTATAAGTCTGACTTAATAGGAAAGATTCTGGAACTAAGGACGCACTAGAGGAACATACAAAGTTGTAGCTTTTAGGATTGTTGCTATCCTGCCTCAAAGGAATTACACCACTGTTGGTAAGGCAGCATGAAGCCTTTAGTAAAAAGGCAAAACAAAAACAGGTATATGATCCAAGACATCCATTGCACGGATGCTTTTCTTCAGTAGGCTGAAGTGCAGAAACTGCTCTGCCTCTACCCCAAAATACCTCTGGGAAAGGCTACACAGTATTAAAATTGCAAGAAATGCTGCTGATTTTTGGAGAATCTGGTCCCTACAGAACTCCAGTGTGTGTGTATCTGTGTGGTGCGCACCTCTTTGATGCCAGTAAATATTGATGACAATATGTAAACCAGTGGAAGCTGAGGAGTGACCCCAATGTAAATGTGAAGAATATAGGCAAACGTTTGAACATTGCCTGATATAATGCTCTCTGTCAACATACTGTACTCCTGAGGAACTGAGTTAAATGATAACACCAGGTCTTAAAACAATAACCTGGGGTAGGCAATAATTTTAATGTGGTGGGGGCACTACAAGAATTTGGCAAGTGGTCGAGGGTTGCATTTTTCTATTAATGGAGAGGGATGTGGGATCAGTTCTGAATAGGGGGATTGTGGTGCAGGAGAGGTTGTTTTAGATCCAGGAGGGAATTTGGGGGGAGGGAGGGATGACCCAGGGCAGGAGGAGGGGGAGGGTCCAGGAAATAGTTTGGTTACAGGAGAGGATTCTGACCTCCAGGAGGGGGTACAGAGTTTGGGTTGTGACCTAAAACAGGAGGTGAAGTACTAGGGGCTTACCTTAAGTGGCTCTCAGCCAGTGGCTCAGAGGGACCCTTAGGCAGGCTCCCTGGCTGCTGTGCTACTCAAAGTGGCCAGCTACTGGGGCCAACATGTCTCTGCATGGCACACCCTTTGGGGGAGGGAGAATGAGGCAGTGGGTCTCTGCATGTAGCAAGTACTGCCTAGGCAGCCAATGGGAGTTAGAAGGGTTGTGCTTGGGGCAGGGTTAGCACACAGAGGCCTCCGGCTGTATAAGGAATATGTGCTACACAGATGCACACATGCTGGACCCAGCTGCTGGCTGTTTTGAGCAGCATGTGGGGTTGTAGCAGGCAGGGAGCCTGCCTAAGGGTCCTGCTGGGCCGCAGGATACTGGCAAAAGAGAATATTGTGGTAGGCCAAATCTGAATGTGTGTCAAGCTGAATCCGACCTGCAGGCTGTATTTCGTCCACCCCTGTGATAAACTATGATCATGAGCTCCAAGATTACTTTGGTAGCTTCCTATTTTTTGTTTCTGAGTACTGTAGGTCAGGAAATTAAGAAGATATTAAGACTAAGTACCTATACGTGGAAATTTCAGAATAGAAGGATGTGTTTACGGAAATGATATTTGAATAACAATTTTACCAAAAATATTTGTTTTAATATATTTCTAATGTGGGGGGGGGGCGGAACAAATATACTGGGGAGGTTAAAAATCTTGAAGATCGAGATCTGCCTAAGCTCCTGTTATAATATATGTGGCTTACGTAAATCAATAACTAATGAGGTCAGAGCAAAAAAAGCCCCTTCCTGGTACCTTCTAAGACAATGAAACGTGCTACTTAATTCTTATATGGTGAAAACCTCCAATCCACATCAATCCAGTTTTCTGTAAGGAGAGGAGACTAATCTTTAAGAGAAATTTTTGAGAAGTTCATGTTGCCAGATCAGTTTATAATAGCACTTTGTTCCTTTTTGCGTTCTCTTCAGCTGTCTATTGTATACCTTTCTCAGGTGTCAGTAGAAGTAGAACGTTCTCAGCATCTATTCTTTCACTGTGACAATTCTGCCACTGCTGCAGTAATGACAAAAGTAGGATTTTTTAATTATTACAGTATTGCATGATCTCAAGCTTGCTTTTGTAGACAATGCCCCTGTTGGCACAGCTGTACTAATATAGCTGTGCTACTATAAATTTGCTTGGTTAGATGCTCTATGTCAGTGGTCACCAACCAGTAGATCAGGATCTACTGGTAGATCTTGGAGCCTCTGACAGGTGATCCTAAATGGTTTGGTAGCCCAAGAGGCTACCAAATGCCAGAACTGCTCCTCTCCCACTGCTGCTCCTCTCCCACTGCTGCTCATCAGCTGCTGCTCATTCAGCTGCTTCTCTCCCACTGCTGCTCATCTCCTGCCCTTTGCCTTGGAGCTGTTCCCTCAGGAGCCCTCCTGCTTTCTGTGTAGGGCAGGGGAGGCAAAGAAGGGGCGTTGATGTCAAGGTGCCCCTCTCTCCCACTCTGTATCCTCTCTCACCAGAACAGAGAGGGGGCACAACAGAACTTGGGGTGGAGTTTGTTGGCTGCTTTTAGAAGTGATGCAAAGCCAGGGTGAGCCTGCCTCTAGCCCCAGTGCACCATCACCTAGGAACCACCTGAGGTAAGCCGTGCCCAGCTGGAGCCCACATCCCAAACTCCTACCCCAGTCATGAACCCTCTCCTATATCCCAAGCTCTTGTCTTAGACCCGAGCACCCCTGCATCCAAATGCCTTCCCAGAGACTCCACCTAGAACCCCCTCTGAAACCCTAACTGCCTGCCCCAAGCTCAGCTCAGAGTCCCCTCACACTCCAAATCCTTTAATCCAAGACCAAAGCCTGTACCCCAACCTTCTTCCCCAGCCTGGTGAAAATGAGGGATGGAGGATAGAGTGAGCAGGGGTGGTACCTCAGAGAAGGTGCACAAAGGAGATGGGGCAATGATATTTAGGTTTGAGGTAGATCCTGGATTGCACTTAAATTCAAAAAGTGATCTTGTGCTTAAAAAGTTTGGAGACCACTGCTCTATCTTGATGGGAGTGAGAGATCCTATGACTTGAAGGGACCTAGGGAGGTTATTAGATGCAGTTCTTTGTTACTGCCACTTGTTTAGGTGATTTTTCTAAGTGAGTGGTGATAGCTATGTTGGCTGAAGAGTGTCTCCCTCCAACACAGTGCTGTGTGTACAAGTGCTTATTCCAGTGTAATTTTTATATTGCTCTGGGGGGTGGGTTTTTTCCACACCCCTGAGCAACACATTTTTGCTGACATAAAGCAGAGTAGGTATGGCTTTAGTCACAAAATAGTAGTAGCGTTAAGAAGCATTATTGAGAGAGTGTCATTTAGCTTAATTTTGTGTAAATTTTATTTTAAGTGAAAATCATGAGAACAGTTCTGCAAAGCCTCTGAACACCCAGCTCAAAATAGTTAAAATTAAATAATGGTATTAAATCATAAGAAATCATTCTAAAACCACAGAAGAAGCTTGGACATGTGGAATATAGTGCAAAATCTTATATACTGTCTTTACAAGAAGACTGTGCCTACCTTCTTTTCTTAACAAAAACAATTTAGGGTGTCTAATGAAAAGTGGCGTAACGGGCAGTAAGTAAGTAATGAAAAGTGAGCTAAACAAGAAAAGGCTAATCTTGCACATGACTAAATTAGCTGACAAATCCTCTTCTGTGGTGGTAGCTGGAGAATTGTCTCCATTTCTCTTTGTAAGTTAAAGTCAGAAGTAATTCTCAAGTGTCTTTCAGAGAGCATAGATGAGCTACTGGGCTATCCAATGGGAATCATTCAGCTGAAATCTTGCTCCTGGATCCACTTGTCATCTCTTACTGTGAAAATGGCTTAATTTCTGCTGCTGAAGCTGTTAACGTGAAAATCAGCAGGCCCTTTTGGTGGGAGGAAAAAGTGTATATTCTGGGAACCTATACGTGAATAGCTTAAACATTTTTTATAACTGATGGGTTTTTTTTAAAGCTGCCCTCTTGAAACTGATATGGCATGTTTGAATTATTTCATTTATTTTGAGACAAATTTTCTGTCAACACATGTAGTCTGATCTTGGGAAGACAAATACTTAACTTTAAACCCACTAGTAGGTCCCACTGAACTCATTTAAAAAACATGATTAAATAGTTGCAAGATTAGGGCCTTAAATGTTTCCACTCCTGTAAGTTGTTATATTATTTATTTTCATAATGTATTTTTAAACTGTTTATAGCCAGAAGCAGCAAAAACAAGTCAGAAGGCTAAATGTGCTATCTCTGAATAGTGCTTCAAATTTGAAATATTTTATCCAGCAAAAGAACACTTTACTGCATGGAAGAATCTTCATTGTTCTTGTGCAGTGCAAGGAATCTGGAAACAATGGAGGATTAGATCAAGTGTTAACCCTTCCCTATCCTTTTCCCCCACTCCCTCCTTCCCTATGATTCTATGAATACCAAAAGAATGAGGGTGATAGGACTCTATGTGTTTGAGACTTTCAGCCCAATGATTCTCTGATTACAGGAAGCAGTGTTACTTGGTATGTATATATAATGCTACTAGCAGATGAGGCCCGTCATTGACTGGGCAGAGTCATTCTGTGTAGATTACACGTATAAAAAAATTCAAGAAATTAAATATATATATGTAGTAGAATCTTACATTAATGTGCTTGAAAAAGGGAAGAAAAAAGTTTTAAATTTGTAAGATTTCAGCGTCAAATATTATTCACTTTATTGAATTACCATACATAGTAAATTTGATTCAGAAACTTGCAAAGCTTCCATTCTTCTTCGAGTGATGTCCCCGTGGGTGCTCCACTACAGGTGTCGGGCTCGTCCCGGCGCCGCAAACCGGAAACTTCTTCATAGCAGTAGCCCCCTCCGGAGGGCCGCGCGTGCGCAGTGTGTCCCGCGGCGTTCGCGCCTTTTCTGCGTCGCGCGGCCCGACCCGCCAGTTCCTCCTAACCGTCCACGGCCGCAGACGGATCTGGAACACGCTCCTCTCCTGAGGAGAAATCGTTTAGTCAAAAATTAGATATATGTTCAGTTGTTTTCCCAGTTAGCCCCTTCCCAACGTAGTGTTAGTCAGTTTTATATAGTTATTTAGTTAGTTAGATTGGTTAATTGTTTATAAAAAAAAAAAAAAAAAAAAAACCCTGTTACTTCAACCCCCTGTTTTAATCCCGGGGGTTACACCCGAACAGCGAACCATGCCCGGTTCTCCCGGGTTCAAGAAGTGCGCATCATGCGGCGAGGCTATGCCCGTGTCGGATGGCCACTCCCGCTGCATTCGCTGCCTAGGGGAGGGCCATATCCCTCAGAAGTGTGGCCATTGCGCCAAGCTAACGGCGCGCACGAGGCGTGACAGAGAGATGCGCCTTAAAATGCTCCTCTTCAACAAGGCTCTCCAGCCGCCGCCGACAACGGAGCGAGAGACCGAGGGTACGCACAAGACCAAAGAAAAGGCCTCCGCTTCGTCCAGGAGCCTAAGTGCGGCAGATTCGAGAGCCGCGTCGGGCCACCCACAGGCGATGGAAAAGCCTTCCAAAGCCCGTAGCACATCGGCGCCGAGCCCCGCACTCTCTCTGGCATCGGCCCCGCCAACCCGTCCGGAGTCGGCACCATCATCAGCGGCACCGAGCCTCCGAGCGGCACCGCAGCCGGATTCGGTGCGGTCCTCGGCACCGAGGCAATCGGCACCGTCGGCGCATGACCGTGCCCCGACTAAGACGGCACCGGTGGCCGACCCGGCACCGAAGCCTAAACAGGCACCGAAGCCTAAGCCGCAACAACCTAAGGCACCGGACACGGCACCGAGGAAACACTCGGCACCCAGATCCCATCCAAAGCCTAGCGACGCAGCCATTCCTCATCCTCAGGGCGCGTCGGCACCGCACCGACCGATCGCTGGAAGTGGAGGAGCCGTCCCAGTCTCCCGTTTCGGCACCGGATCCGACGACCTTACACCCTCAGGTGTCGGGACAAGAAGTGCTTCCGCCTTCCTCACCTCCTGCGCCTCAATCACCACGCCTTCCAGGGGAAATCTCTGATGGGGCCTCACTTATCTCGATCCCAGATAGCCCGGTCCCCCATACTTCTACAGCGGTACCGACGAAGGCACAGAGGAAAACACACCACCCTCGTACCCCTTCTCCAGGTTCGGACAGGGCAGCCTTCTCGCCTGGACCTTCGATTTCACCTCAAAGACGGCGGAGCCACTATCACGAGTACTCTCCTGCACGCCGTTACTATAGATCCCCGAGAAGGTCCATCACACCGCCTCACTATCACCGATCATACTACTCCAGATCGCCATACCGTTACTCGTACCGCTCTCGTTCCCCTCGATCACCTACCCGCTCCCGCTATTATCGTCATAGGAGCACTCTGTCCTATTCTCCACAATACTCTCATCGTGCGTCTCGTCACCGCTCACCGCATTCGGAGCGTTCACGATCAATATCGAGGCGCTCACCCTTGTCTCCGAGCGAACAGCAAATATATTCGCCAACGACCCAAGGCTCTATTCCACCGGCTCAACGCCCACCAGCGCCTACGGGAGATGCGTCCACGACTTCGGTCCCACAGGACGATACCACTCAGTCACCAGTGGCGGAACGCCAGTCAGTGGCCTCCCCGACAGATGTCGCTTCCTCTTCTCCTGACGATGCGGTGTTTAATGACGAACCCCCTCTAGCAGATGATTACAAACAGTTCCATGAGCTTTTTACACGGGTAGCAGATTCACAGAACCTACGCACCTCGGGGGCGCCTCCAAAACACCATCCGCTGCTCAGAAATTTACAACATTCTAGTAAATCCAAGCTAGCTCTTCCTTTTGATGCCGCGATATTGGAGGTAGCCAATGATATCTGGCAAACTCCGGCGTCTATGCCTCCTACCAACAAACGCACGGACAGAAAATATTTTATCGATGCCAAGGATGCAGAGTTTCTCTTTACCCATCCTGTTCCAAACTCTATCGTGGTTGACGCAGCACAGCAAAAGGCGAGATCCGCGCAGGCGAGGAATCCCATCGCGGACAAAGAGGCCAAACGCTTGGATTTGCTAGGCAGAAAGGTCTACTCATCTGCAACGGCCACATTGAGGATGGCGAACTACTCCGCCCATCTTGCCAACCACGACTTCGACAACTATTCGAAGTTAGTGCCGCTCATACAGCATCTCCCACATTCCAAAAGGGAGGTACTGAAGGCCATAGTGCAAGAGGGTTACACAGTGGCCCGTAATGCGCTCCAGATATCTCTCGATATCGCGGACTCAGCCTCCCGCACTACCGCGACGTCCATCGTCATGCGACGAGACTCTTGGCTCCACGTGGCTTCAGTGCCAAAGGATCTACACCCTAAAGTGGAGGACCTCCCATTTGACCGAGCATCCCTGTTCGCTCAAAACACAGACCAAGTGTTTCACTCAGGAAAAGACTCTAGAAATACGTTAAGAACGCTAGGGATGTACACCCCGCCCTTCAGGCGCAGGAGAGCCTGGCCATATAACAGGCAGAGGCCGCCTCCTTCTTCGGCTTCCTACTATACCAACCAACGATTTAGGCCATACGACCAGCATAGACAGAGGCAGCGCCCCCAACGTCGCCGCCAGCAATCTAACAAGGCCAACAACCAGCAACAATCTAGGCAGCAAGTTTGACGGACTGATCGAGAGTCTGCGAGCCATCCCTCAAATAGAACCCAACGCGAGAGTAACCAAACTCTTCAACCGCCGTCTGTATCCATACTCCCTTCGTTGGTTTGCCATCACCACAGACCGCTGGGTCAGGGAGATTGTAACCTCAGGACTCACCATTCCGTTCTCCACCTTGCCTCCCACCAACCCTCCCTCCCCACCCCTTTTCAGGGACCCCTCCCACGAAAACCTGTTACGACAGGAAGTAGTTCACCTGCTTACCATAGGTGCGGTGGAAATAGTTCCTCCCGAATTCCATCGCAGGGGGTTCTATTCCCGATACTTCCTCACAGAGAAAAAGTCGGGGGGATGGAGGCCGATACTAGACCTTCGCGGTCTCAACCGCTACCTGCGAAGATACAGATTCAAGATGGTTACTCTGGGTTCCATCATTCCAACACTACAAAAGGGGGATTGGTTCGCGTCTCTCGACCTGCAGGACGCATATTTCCACATTCCTATCCATCCAGCTCACAGGAGGTTTCTGCGATTCACCGTCGGAGACGACCACTACCAATATGCGGTACTTCCCTTCGGCCTATCCGCAGCTCCGAGAGTATTTTCAAAGACCATGGCAGTCATAGCGGCATACCTCCGTCGAGCGGGGATCACCATCTTCCCTTATCTCGACGACTACCTCCTCTCGGCACCTTCGAGAGAACAAGCCGAGATGGCAGTTGCCACTACAAAAGGCATCTTCGAGACCCTTGGCCTAATTATCAATCTGCCAAAATCTACTCTAACTCCGGCCCAGTCCATCGTGTTCATTGGGGCCAGACTAGACTCTACCACTGCTATGGCGTATCTGCCTACGGACAGAGCCGACACCATTCGAGACCTATCGAACGTCTTGCTCACGGCCCCGAAGGTCCCTTACCTTACCTGCCTGAAACTATTGGGCCACATGGCCTCTACCACATACGTCATAGCCCATGCTCGCCTCCGTATGCGATGTCTGCAACATTGGCTCCTCATAGCCTACAAACCGGGCATTACCAATATCAACGCTTTCATAACCATCCCTGCCCGAGTCAGGAAATCGCTCGTTTGGTGGACTCTACCTGCCAATACTCTAGCAGGCGTTCCATTCCGGATCCAGCCCCCATCCATTCAACTGACCACGGACGCGTCCCTAATAGGCTGGGGGGCGCATATGTTGCACTACCGGACTCAGGGACTGTGGTCCCATCAGGAATCCCTACTCCATATAAACTTCCTGGAGCTCAGGGCAGTCTTCAACGCATGCCGCCACTTTGTCCACCACATACAGGGGACCACCATACAAGTCCTTACCGACAACATATGCACGGTTTACTACATCAACCGGCAAGGAGGGACCCGGTCCAGGACTTTGTGTGCGGAAGCAGTGCGCCTGTGGAACTGGGCGATCCGCCACAGGATCGCGCTCATAGCTTCCTATCTCCCCGGCAAAACCAATATAATTGTGGACACGCTCAGCAGATCATTCCACTCCCAACACGAATGGGAGCTCCTTCACTCTGTAGCCCTCGATCTGTTTCGGGCATGGGGTTACCCAGAGATCGACCTCTTTGCCACTCGCGACAACAGGAAGTGCCGCTATTACTGTTCGAGAGCGGGGATAGACAACCAATCCTTGGGGGATGCCTTCCTTCTCAACTGGGGGGCGTACCATCTCCTCTACGCTTTTCCCCCAATCCCGCTGATACCACGGGTAATACAGAAAATTCTATCAGACTCGGCGACAATAATCCTGGTGGCTCCCTTCTGGCCGCGCCAGACTTGGCTCACGCAACTCATGCAGATGTCGGCGTCCAGACCTCAACGTCTTCCACGGATCAACAACTTGATCTCACAACAAAACGGCAACCTTCTCCACCCGGATGTCGACCGCTTGCACCTGACAGCTTGGCTCCTAACTGGCTCCAGGGCCTAGAATTAACCTGCTCCCAAGCGGTCATGGATGTACTCGTGCAAAGCAGACGCCACAGCACCCAACGATCGTACATCTATAAGTGGCGTCGCTTCTCAGCCTGGTGCCAGCCACAAGCCATTAACCCCCTAAATGTGCAGATCCAGCGTATTCTGGACTACGTCCTGCATTTACACTCCCAAGGATTGGCCGCTGCTTCGCTAAAAGTACACTTGGCAGCTATTTCGGCTTTTCACGCTCCCATAGAGAGCTTTTCTGTTTTCTCTCATCCACTTACGAAGAAATTTCTCAAGGGAATTTCCAATATTTGTCCACCGCACAAGCCTATCCCGCAGCCATGGGACCTTGGCCTTGTACTGGACACCCTTACCCGCCCACCATTTGAGCCACTTGCGACTTGTGAGTTACAAATTCTCACGATAAAGGTTACCTTTCTCCTGGCGATAGCCTCAGCTCGGCGAGTTTCAGAGCTTGCAGCACTTTCAGCGGACCCTCCATACACGATGTTCACTCAGCAGGGAGTCTCACTGAGATGTCATCCATCCTTCTTGCCAAAAGTCAACTCGTCCTTTCATGTCAATGAACCTATAATCTTCCCTACTTTCTACCCCAAACCACACGCTACACCGGAGGAAGCCCGCTGGCACACTCTGGACATTAGAAGGGCATTGGCATTTTATCTTGACAGAACACGTCCATTCCGGAAGTCTCCGCATTTGCTATTATCACTCGCTAATCGCTCTAAAGGTCATCAGCTGTCGTCCCAACGTGTTTCCAAACATATAGTTAACTGTATCACCCGTTGCTACACTCTCAGAGGGAAATCTCTGCCCTGTCCGCTAACCGCGCATTCAACCAGAAGTATGGCTGCCTCCACGGCTTTTATGAAAAATGTATCACTTAGAGACATATGCAGGGCAGCGACATGGTCGTCCGCATCCACCTTCGCTAGACACTATGCCCTTGACCGTCTCAAGGAGGCAGACACAGCAGTCGCTCAAGCAGTCCTTTCGTCCGTGCACAAGTAAATCCGAAGCACAATCAGTGCGAGGGTGACTGCTTCATACTCACCTGTAGTGGAGCACCCACGGGGACATCACTCGAAGAAGAAGAAAAGGTTACTCACCTTGTGCAGTAACTTCTGTTCTTCGAGATGTGTGTCCCCGTGGGTGCTCCACGACCCGCCCTCCTCCCTGCTTCGGAGATCTCTCTTGTATCTTGCAGATGTTCCGGCTAGGAGGAACTGGCGGGTCGGGCCGCGCGACGCAGAAAAGGCGCGAACGCCGCGGGACACACTGCGCACGCGCGGCCCTCCGGAGGGGGCTACTGCTATGAAGAAGTTTCCGGTTTGCGGCGCCGGGACGAGCCCGACACCTGTAGTGGAGCACCCACGGGGACACACATCTCGAAGAACAGAAGTTACTGCACAAGGTGAGTAACCTTTTCTTACTCATTCCATAACTAAATTCAGTTATTTTGTGATTTTTGTAACGGTAAAGTTCTTTGCACTAAAATAACAGTTGAATAGGTGACTCAATTTTAATTTTGTTAGCAAATATTTTTATGAACTCAAATCATGTCATTTTTTTTCAAATTGGAAAAACAAAAATAATTATGTAAACCTTTCACCTAGTATATTCCAGTGTAAAAAGTAGTGCATGCAGCTAATTTAGGTGGCAGGATTGTTTATGCAAAATTTGGTATCTGTAAGTAATGGCAAAGTATGCCTTTATTTTGCACAAACAAATCCATAAACTCTTCAAAATGTATAGTAGATGTTCAAATGAATCTTATTCTCCATGTAAACATAAGGCTGAACTAATGCAGTCTTCATTCTAAATGGCGGTGTCAGTTGTGGTTACCATGACGTGGTATGCAGCATATATACGGGTTACATTGCTTTTGATTGTTTTAGAAGAATCTAAGTCATGCAAATTAAGTGCCTTATACAGAAACAATTCCTACCACTTGTTTACAAGCTCTTCTAAACAAACTTTCAGTGTAAGATATAACAGTCGCTCTAACATGCTTTCAAAGCATACAGACTATGAAGGGTTATTAGGCTATCAGATCTTACACTTCAAACAGTTTGTTCAGAAAAGCTTGCATATAAGCCTCAACTTAGTTTGTGCAAATTAGGGATGTAATAGTGTACAGGTGACCCCCGACTTGCGACGTGATTGGTTCCCGGTGAAGCGTCGCAAGTCAGGGGCATTGTAACTTGAACCCTCATTGACGATAGGTGCCGTGTTCCGTTGTAAATGTGGGCCGAGGACATAAGTTGGGGTTTTTTAGCCCCTTCCACGTTTAAGTGCGGGAGGGTCACAACTCGGGCAGTCGCAACTCGGGAGTTTCCGGTACTCTGATTTAACTGATAAGCAAAAGCTTATAGATTAATACCATAGAGTACACACATTTTCCCCCTTCCTTCCCTCCCTCTCCTACCCCGTACATTTTTTAGCAGCCTGGCTCATTGCTGGCTGGCACTGGGTCTGGGACCTACACCTGCTGCGGCTCTGCATTTTAAGTGTATTAGGAGCCAGGCGGGCAGACAGCCTAGATCAGTTCCGGCTCGTGCCTGGTCTGGGAGCTCAGTCCTCCCTCTCACCCTGCCCCCAGACAGGGGCTACTGCCACCCCACACTGCTGCCTCTGTATCGGAGGTAGCAGTGCTGGGTAATGAGGAGCTGGTTTTTAAACTGGCTCCCCTCATTCACTAGCTCCCACCTGGGCACCCTATGCTGCTGCCTCTGATATAGAGGCAGCAGTGTGGAGTGGCAGGGGGCTCCTTGGGAGTGGGGCCCAAGTACACGGGCTGCTGGCCCCACCCCTGGGGACTATAGAATAGTCAAGTAACCAATAAGAATTCATGAGGTTAATCAACTATTCAGTGAACTGATATTTCACATCCCTGGTACAAATGGTAAAAATAAGAGGAATATCTTAATCCCCATGGGTATGTCTACACAGCAGAGTTATTTCGAAATAACAGCTGTCATTTCAAATAACTTTACTAGCGTCTACACAGCCAAACCGCTATTTCAAAATTAATTCGAAATAGCTGAGTGCTTATTTCGAATTTGGTAAACCTCATTCCACAAGGAATAACGCCAAATTTGAAATGGCTATTTTGACGCTATCTTTTAAAAAAGCAGATCACTTTTTCAATGCGCTTTTGCTGTGTAGATGCTCTCTTTCAGAAGTTTTGGGGTTTTTTGGAAGATCTCTTCTGGGAAAGCTTCTTCCGAAAGAAGCCTGCAGTCTAGACATAGCCCCACACTCCAACCCCTTTGGCCCAAGACCAGAGCCTGCACTCCAATCCTCTACCCCAGCCTGGAGAAAGTGAATGAGATTCGGGAAGGAAGGGGGATGGAGTGAACAGGAGGGTAAGGCTTTCGAGAAGGGGTGGAATAGGGACGGGGCCTCAGAAGTGGGGTATGGAAGCTGGCAAGGGTACTTGGGTTTGAGGTTCATCTTACTTTGTGCTTAAATTGAAAAAGTGATCTTGTGGTTAAAAGATTGGAGACCACTGCCCTAATCAGGGCAGTTGCTACACTTCAAAGCACCGACCCCGTGCTCGCCATGACGTTTCAAAGTGTCAGCGCTGTGTGGATTCCCCTGCTGACTCTGTGCTCTATGCAGCGCTGTCACTTGTATCCTGGAGATTCCTCACCCCCATCTTCCTTGCTGTCTCTTTCTGGGGGGGGAGAAGAACTAGTCGACTACCTGACTAATCGTTCATATCCCTACTCCTATGAACTGTGTTTTCTTGGATGGGGGGAGGGGGGAGAAGCCACTTTAAAATTTCATTTAAAACACTACAGAGAAGAACAAAGAGGCTCACAAATGGTGCTGATTTCAGTCTTCCTTTGCGCTCTTCATATCTGGTGACAGCTGCAGATTTTTTTTCCCCCCACTGCCACCTTGCCAAATACCACATTCCCGACAAGCATCTTAATTCTTTGAAGTGGG
Source organism: Pelodiscus sinensis (assembly GCF_049634645.1). Taxonomy (NCBI): domain Eukaryota; kingdom Metazoa; phylum Chordata; order Testudines; family Trionychidae; genus Pelodiscus; species Pelodiscus sinensis. The sequence continues at coordinate 32,828,653 of NC_134724.1, read as the reverse complement.
GTATGACATCACTGGCACATTCAGATGTTTCATTGCTAGGCAACACAATATAATCCCATTGTTCCTTGGGCTCCTTTGGTTCTTCGCTTTGTATCCCAAATGTGCGTGTCTGCATTGTTCCATAGCATAAAATGCTAGCATATTAGTGTTTCTAGTTCATCTTTTCTATGTGCTGAATACCTAACTTTGACTGCAATAAGCCATTAAACACATTTGTGTTACAGTGCTTCATTTTTGTGTTTTTGCTCCTAGCTGATTTTTTTCATTTATCTTAATATCTATAGAGTACCTTATCTGGCAGAGGTCTAGGTTGGACATTAGGAAAAACTATTTCACTAGGGGGGTGGTGAAGTACTGGAATGGGTTACCTAGAAAGGGGGTGGAATCTCCGTCCCCAGAGGTTTTTAAGTCTCAGCTTGTTGACAAAGCCCTGACTTGGGTAGGGGGCTGGACTTGATGACCTCCTGAGGTCTCTTCCAGTTCTGATTCTATGTATTCCCTGTGGACAAATTGGAACTTATTAGATGACTAATTGGAAGAGGTTTTGAGATTCCTATTACTTCTCTGCTTCATCAGCTCTATCTATAAAATAGAAGTGAAATACTGCTGAGGTGAGCCACCTACAGAACCATGCTTAGAATTAGGGAGTGCCTAAATCTCATTCTTGTTTATTTTTTGCATTCAGAGTAACAGTCTGAATGTATAATTGAATTTTCTGTGTTTAACTTGTTAATTCAGCAGGAGCTTTCACTCCTAGCCCTGCTATTATGGTAAATGTTATTTATGTGAAAATCTGGCAGATACATAAAAATTAGTCTCTTTTGCCTGTTTTTGACAAGGGAGAGAGGAAACTGCTTTTTAAGTTTTTAAACATAGTTCAAACGTCTTCAGATATGTTAATAGTTGTTATAAAGAGGACAGTGATAAATAGTTGTTATAAAGAGGACAGTGATAAATTGTTCTCCATATCCATTGAAAGGAAGGCAAGACTGTAAAGCCTGTGACAAAGGCAAAAGTTAGATATCAGGGACAATGATAAAATATAAGTTCTGGAATAGGATCCTAAGGGTGATTGTGGGATCCCCATAATTCTGCAACCTATTCTTAAAAACCACTAAATACCTGTTGCATGTGTGTTAAGGTTTACTCGGTCCCATGTCAACACAGGTTTGGACTTGTTGACCTCTTGTGATCCCTTCTAGCACTACATTTCTATGATTTGTAAAACCAAAGTTAGTAGAAGACAGGCAGATGTAAACCTGAAATTCCTTAGCTCATTTTTATCTCGTCAGTTCTGTAAAATTGAAATACTTTGAATAACCTACTGGTAACATTTGTACTTATTTATCATTTTTGTGGCTCCTATTCACAGAAAAGTCAGAAGTTGTTTGGGTCCTGTATTGTACATTCAAGAACACTGTAATGTGAAAATGACTTTTCTTTCTTCTCTTTCCCTCCCCTCTCCCCCCATGACTATTTTTTCCATATTGGGTTAGGACCTGCTTATGAGAGCAGAAGCATAGTTCTCAAATAGCTTCTGAAACTTTGTATCAAGAGGAAATTCAGCTGACACACAGCTTGTTCTGATAGTAAAGATTAATCCTGGTCAAATGATAGATTATTCTCTCCTCTCCTTAACATTTCCTATATCCTACATCATCAAAGTGTAAAATAAATTATAAATTTATAGCATTTACCAGCTGACATGCTCACAGGTCAAGGCTAATATAGTCACTAACACTTTAGATGAGCAGTGTCTTTTTTAGGCATTGATCTGGGGATATGTCTACACTGCAGGGTTTTTTGGGGGTTTTTTTCATAAAAATGGTAGTTTTTCCGAAAAAACTTCACTCTACGTCTACATTGCAATCATGTTCTTTTGGGGAAAAAAATCGAAAGAACAGAGGGGGTTTTTCTGACATTGGTAGGCTTCTTCCCCGTAGGAAGAGGTTTTTCTCAGAGTTCTTTCAGAAAAAGGCGTTTGTGGACGGGGAAGAGGGAGTTCTTTCAAAAGACGAGGAAAAGGTACAAGTGTCTTGGTGGCCACTCCATCCATAGTAATCACAGCTTAAATGTGAGATAGTGTCCACATTTAATGTGGACACTAGCTTTAGAAAAAGCAGATCGCTTTTTTGATGCGTTTTTGCTGTGTAGATGCTCTTTTGGATGGTTTTTTGGAAGATCTCTTCTGGAAAAGCATTTTCTGAAAGAAGCTTGCAATCTAGACACCACCTGTGACTTAAAATACGCCAGTAATTGGATAAGTATAACATTATCCCAGTTCATATCTTACCATTTAACATCTCGTCTTGTCTTCCTTTTCTGTTCATTTAATATCTTCCAAACATCTTCCCTTCCTTAAAAGTTCCAGAATTTTTTTTTTTAAATAACAATGTTTTCCTTTTACATTCAGATTGCTTGCATATTAGATCCTTCCCCATACTCCTTGTGTTTAGCTTGTAAACCTTCCAAGGCAGGGACTTAACTCCATTCATATTGTTCTTAAAGCAGTGAGCCCCCCTAAGGCCTATAGTAATTCAAATATGCAGTAACATTAAAATGCATCTGCAGCTAAACTGTATAGCATCTCTATGCTGCATGTGACCTTATACGTACAGACTATGATCAGCCTGTATACCAGGGATGGAGAACCTAAGGCTCAGTGTCTGGATGCAGCCACCGGCTTGCCTGGATCTTGCCTTCGAGTCTCAGGAGTCCACGCTTGCACTCCAGTCTTTCTACCTTCTCACCATGGGCTGGAGCATGCAGAATCTCCCTAGGCTCTGGTGTGTGAAGGGAACGTGGGGAGTGTCTTTCACCTTCTTAGTTGGGGGGCTTTATTTTTAGTTTGTGCTTTTTTTTCCCTTCCCCCGTTGCTTCTCTCTTGTGTGCGACTCCCAACTGTTTGGCGTTTTTTTGGGGGGGGTAGGGGTCGGCAGCCCTGCTGTATACTTTAATAAAAGTTTAAAACCATGGGGAAAATTAACACCTTTTAATATTGGAGACAAGCTAACCTATTGTGAGTCTGAGCTCACTTCAGGAGTAGTTTTATGTTGCTAGCTCACCAAAGTCTCTGTGGTGAACTGTCTTGATGCATATTAACTCAAGATGAGATGAAATAATATTTAGGTTCATGTGATGACTCCGTAAAACCAGTTTGAATAACCTAAAATGTTCTATGGCAGCATACTAATATAAACAAGGAGACAGGCTATTAATTTCACTTGGCTTAGGTGTGTTTGACAGTCTAACACATTGAACAGATGGAATATTATAACTGAGTACACAGCTTCCATTATTTTAATTGGCATAGTTCTCCCATTTAAGCTGTTCCATGCCAAATTTACCTTGAGTGTCCTAGATGTTGCCATGGGGCCAGAGAGATGTGAAGAGAGGACAGCAGGTTTGTTGTAGAACTGCTCTGCCCCGGGCTTCCTGGAGTCAGCCGCTGATCAGTTTCAGCAGCGGCTGAATCGGGGATGCCTGGGGCGGAGCAGCTGGGGTGCTGCCCGGTTGGTTCCGTAGCGCCGTCCCTCGGCACTGCGGGACCAACCCGGCAGCACCCCAGCTGCTCTGTTCCAGGCGTCCCCAAGAGCAGCTGGGGTGGTGCCGGGTTGGTCTTGCAGTGCCCCAGCTGCTCTGCCCTAGGCATCCCACAGCAGCGGCTGAATCTGGGACGCCTGGTGCAGAGCCGGACTATCGGAAAGGGGGGTTATGAGGAGTCTGGGGTGCCATCCTCCCCACCCCAGACCCCTCATAGCCCCCTCTTCCGATAGTCCGGCATATCTGATAATCTGGCACCCCCTGAGTCCTAAAGGTGCCGGATTATCGGAAGTTTACTGTAATACATTATCTCATGGACTCAGCTGGTTATCTTGAAAGTGTACTTCCATTGAGGTGAGTGGGAATCCTTCTGCTTTCTGACTTGCAGTATAAGAACAATATGCATGCATCAAAGGGTGCAATAAGATCTAATTTTGAAAATCCTTAGCATTAATCTGTCAGTAAGTTACAACAGCAGAGGTAATATTTTACCTCTTTGTGCAGAAACTGGCTAGTTCACACAATGTTTCTGAGACTGGTTCATTTGAAGTTGAAATTTCACCATGTGAATTCTATAGATGTGCACCACAATGCTTGTATACTATTCATAGTGGAAACTTTATTTGAACTGGAGTTAATATTCCTTTTTTTTTCTTTTTTTTTTTTTTTTTAATGGAAAGCTTGTTACATTGGTTTCACAAAAGACACATGTTTGGGAAGGAGGAACACAGGAGTGCAGTGTTCACAACATAACATCTCTTCTTCCCTTATTTTAAGGCTTTGGAGGTTAGGTTAAGGTAAACTGACTCAAGTGTTTTATTTAGTTAGGATGCAGGTGAATCTGGTAAATCTAGATGAAAATTTGAACTCCAATCTAACTGTGAGGCTTAGACTATGTGTAAAATTGGAGTTAACTATCCACTATCCTCTGCTTTCTCTAGTCTAGACATACCCAGTGACAGAGGAAGTACTGGCTAAGTATTTATAGCTGGGGTCCTATAGAAGAGCAGTTTTACTGACATTAGAAATGGTCGCTAAAGTACTCCTTGTGAAATTATAACTTGGGATTTATGTAGAATTTGATCATCCTAATTTTTTTTTTTTTGCAGGCCGCAGCTGGCATTCTATGCTATGTGGGAGCCTATGTCTTCATAACATATGACGACTATGATCACTTCTTTGAAGACGTCTATACGCTTATTCCGGCAGTTGTTATCATAGCTGTGGGGACGCTTCTCTTTATTATTGGGCTTATTGGATGCTGTGCCACAATCCGTGAAAGTCGCTGTGGACTTGCCTCTGTAAGTTGCTGTTTCACGTGAGCTTTTGAGGCTTATTGTTCTGATGCATATTTCACCTTAGTGTTTCTTTTGAATGAACAGAGTCTTAATGAAAGTGTTTAAATTGGAAACTGACATAAGTTTAGGTTTATTAGCTATATAGTCTTACAATCTTTTACAAGCTTAGTATTTTATCCTAAAATGTGTTTTTTGTTGGAACATATTAAATCAGCCTTTTTCTAGTACTGATACCTTTTTATATAACATCCTTCCAATGTCCTGTTTCTGAATAATCAGCTTAAAGCAGAAAGGTTAACACTGTGAACTTGGTTGGTATGTTTGTATTCAATTTGTGAAAATAATTATTTTGAAACACATTTGTGCTTAAGACTGCCGACATCTAAACTAAAATTGTGGATGGCACTGTTGATGGAATTTAACTGAGTATCTTGTAGTGTAATTAAAAGTGGTTTTTTTTTTCTTGTGGTGAATTGGAACTGGGTTGCCCAAGCTGTACTTGTTTAAATTAGTACTTTAGTTTCTGGTGTTCCTGTTTGATACCTTAACGTATATTTGAGTAAAACTAAAAGATATATAGGGTACTAATGTGTTTATAAAACTGTCACCATAATAGATAAGCCTTCTGTGGATTTGAATATTTTTGGTTTGATTTCATCGGAGGTTGTTGGGTAATATATAGGAGTTCAGATTAGATATGGTGGGCCCTTCAATATGGAAACTCTGACTCAGTTTCCTTGTCTCACTACTTTAACTTTCTTTCACAATAGACTTGGTTCTTTTAAAGCTGCTACTGTGGAGAAACACATGGCTGCAGTACGCCAACATGATGCTGTCCTCCAAATGGACAATATTTGCCTGAACCTTTTTTTTTGGCATTTTCTGATTATTTTGTTGGGTGCTGAAGCCATGAGCACTCAGTTACTTAGATGAATTTAGGTCTGAACTTTGGTTCTTTGAAATGCAATTTCTATAAATTACATTACAAGTTAGTACTTTGTATGGCAAGAATGATAAACCTGACAGGCAGAGTTTAAGTTCTCAAACGTATGTGAGCAAAGCTACATATGATCTAAATATTTTGGATTATATTTAACAGTTTGTGATCATCCTCCTCTTGGTTTTCATCACTGAAGTCGTGGTGGTAGTTCTGGGATACATCTACAGAGCAAAGGTAATAACTTTTCGAAGTCCAATAAATATTTTATTGTAGGTTGTGACCAAACTGGTGAAAAACAACCTTATATACTGCAGGTATTGTTATATTGGGGATTTTCTAAAACTGCTGTTGAGTATTGTGAAGATGTTTTGATTCTGTACATTGTATAAGATCAAAGAAAGTTGCAGGCCTGAATAATAGCAAAGGTGGTGGAAAAAAACATTGAAACAGACTACTTCAGAGGTCTGGAAGTAAGTGACTTTAATATAGTTATGGGTTACTGAACTTTGATAAAAGATGGCTAATTTTTAGGGAGGGAAACTGGTAACTCACTTGCTATTTAATTGTATTCTGGCTGTATAGGGCTACTTTTTTTTTTTTTTTAAGGTGTGGATATAATTTATATACCAATTCAGCCTGATGTTTAGCAGGTTTTGTCAGTGAAGAGTGAGGTGGAAAACGGATACACATACAGGATCATGCCATAATTAGCATGTCTCCATTTGCCAAGTATTCTAGTCTGTTTTTAAAAACGCTTGAATCAATGTGCAGCATAACTTGCACTACATTTGGGTGGGTTGTGAATCAATGCTTACCCTAACTTAATATCTTGATTTTTAGTTACTCTTTAAGGCAGGGGTGGGCAAAAGGATCTCCGCGGGCCTTATCCGGCCCACCAAGCGGGTTGATCCGGCCTATGGAGGCCCTGCTGCTCCCCTGCCCCCAGGCCAATTAGAGCTTTGAAGTGCTACGTGCTGCTCACAGGGCAGGAAGAGATGCCATGCGCTATCCTGCATCCCAAGTCCTGATTGGCCTGGGGGTAGGGGAGTGGTGCAAAGTTTCCTCACCCTCTCCCCTGCCCTGCGAGTAGCGCACGGCACTTCATAGTGCCATACGCTCGTACAGGGCAGGAGCAAGGCGAGGGAAGCTTCACAATCAGGACTTGGGAGCAGAGGAGTGCATGATGTCTCCTTTCACCCTGCAAGCAGCACGTGGCACTTTGAAGTGTCCCGTGCTACTCGCAGGGTGGGGGTAGGGCAGGAGGAGGCTTCGCATGTTCCCCAGGCCAGTCAGGGCCTGGGGGCGGGGGAGTGTGTGAAGCTTTTTCCCACCCTCCCAGGGGCATGGGTACCTAGTGGGAAGGGGGGTGGGGCAAAGGAGCGTCCCCATCCCCAGACCAATTAGTTGGGATTGGTCCTGTCTTGGACAAGGGGCTAGACTTGACCTCCTGAGGTCTCTTTCAGCTCTGTAATTCTATGGTCTGGGCGTGGGGAAGCCCAGAAGCATTCTGGCTCCGCTCCTTCTGGGGCAGCCCAGGGCCACTTCAAAAATTATTGCACACCCCTGGTTTAAGGTGTAGTTGTAAAGTAAGCAGTCCAAATGGACTAGGTACTTAATCCAGATAAATATTTAGTTCCTTCTACGTCATCACATGACTTCAGATCTAGACCCTTTATTTATTACTGATTGGAAGATATAATAGAAAACAAATTGCAGTAATGCCACAGTTATAAAAGCAAATATTCCATTTTGTCCTAGTAATTAGAAATGACATGCCATAATGGAAAGAGCATAGGACTGTAAGTCTGGGAACTTTTAAATACTAATCCTGGCTCTGCCTGATTCCATTGCGCAGTCCGCAGAAAGTCTTACTTTCTCCTCTGTAAAATGGGAGTAACATTAGCAGTCTTCAGCTTAATGCAAGATGTGGATGTAAAAATGCTTTGGAAGTGCTATATATTAGTAGAAACTGGCACTTCTGGGTATGGCATATCAGACACATAGAACCATAAAATAGTAACGCTTTTGTAACTTGATCTTAATTGAGTGTGGCATCTGAACAGCCTTCACCTTATCTTGGCCTTCTCTTGCTGTAGCTGAAGTAGGCAGGCACTGAACTTGGCATTTTCTTCCACTGCTTTTCATTTTTGTTAGTGTGCCCTGACAGTGTATAGAACATAAACATGTATTATTCACTTGTTCCTTCACAAAAGGAAACTTCCCTGAAACAATCTTGCCTAAGGAAGAAGCTGAACAAAGAAATGACTAGCTTGACCTGTGTCCCACGGTCTGCTGACTTATCACTGTTGAAGCACTGAGGATAGTGAGTTTCACAGTAGACAGCTTCAGTGTAGGGATGTTTTAAGTGTAGATTCTATTCAACATAGTGGGAGTAGAGGTGGCTGCTCAAGTAACCAGAATTTAAATCCTCTAGGTAGGACCCTACCAAATTCACAGCTGTGAAATGTCACAGACCACTGAAATAAGCACTTCCGTGTGAAATCTAGCTATTGGAGCAGTGCCCCGGCCCTGGGCTCCCACTGCTCGATGAGCTCCAGTCCCCAGGCTGGGTAAGGATTAGGGATGTGGAAGTTTAACCAGTAAACATCACCTTTTAAGGGGTACCAGTTCTGTTTAACTGGTAACCGGTAGGGGCTGGAACAGGTCCCTGCCTGTCTGTCATGAGCCTGACATGGGGGAGAGAGCTAGTATGGGGCTCGGCGCTGCTCCGGCCATGCTGGTGTGGTCCTCAGCTTAAATCCCACTTAACCAGTTAAATGTTGGTTTGACCTAAATTTAACAGATTAACTGACTAACCGAGATTTTACATCCCATAGTTAGGTCCCATCGTTCTCCTCCCCTGCACAGCTGCTCTCAGAGGTGAGGGGATATCAGCTGCACCTCTGGGTACCTTGTGCATCTGCAGGAAGGTCTGGGGCGGTAGCCCAGCTGTGTCACTTCCTTCAGCAGGGGAAGGTACCTGGCTTTGCAGCATCCCACTCCCAACAGCCCCTGTTTGGGTTAAGATCCCACCCCAGTTACAACATCGTCACACTTCCGATGTATACATCTGAGAATGTGAATAGACTAATTTTTCAAATTCCAGCAGTCACTAGTTCAGACAGAGTACAACGCAGTACTCTAGTCTAAAGGTCACAGTTAGGGATTCCTGCGCTCAGGAGCAGGTTGAGCCTCAACCTGCTCATTCTCTTCCAAAACTGGAAAAATAAAACCCATGTCACCTACATCAGATGAAAATGAAGGTCAGACTTCCCTTTTTTGCTGCCTCTTCATGACCCCGGAAGCCAAATACTTCTAACATGACTCTGGACAGGAAGGACACCAAAATAGAACCTAGGTCTCTGGTAGGAAAGAATTTGCCTCAAACTACCCTCTACTGCTGAAGGATCTGAAAGTATCGACATAGACACTTGATCATTGCAGATTAACTTCTCCTGGCAACTAGGGATGTTCAGTATTGGTTAAATGAATAATCAATTAACCTTATTAATTCTAATTGGTTAGTTGACTATTCTGTAGTCCCCGGGAGTGGGGCTGGCAGCCAGTGGGGCTGGCCCCACTCCCACGGAAGCCCTCTGCCACTCTGCACTGCTGCTTCTCTGAGGCTTTGTCTACACTGTGAGGTTTTTGTGGCAGAAAATGTGCTAATGAAGGACTCGTTAGCATAAGTCGCCATCTCATTAGCTCGGAGAGGCATAAGGATCTTGCGCAAATCAGGGCTTTTGTGCAAAACGGAAGTGGCTACACTGCTTCTTTTTGCACAAAAACCCCTTGGGCAAAAAGAAATGGCAGAAAATACGCTAATGAGATTGCGATTTATACTAATGAGTCCCTCATTAGCATATTTTCTGCCACAAAAACTCAGTGTAGACACTGCCTGAGGCAGCAGTGCAGCATGCCAGGTGGGAGCTGGTCCACAAGGGCAGCCAGTTTAAAAAACTCTCCTCGCAAACCAGCCACCTGCCACTGTGTGCTGCTGTCTCTGATATACATAAGAACGGCCGTACTGGGTCAGACCAAAGGTCCATCTAGCCCAGGATCCTGACTGCCGACAGTGGCCAGCACCAGGTGCCCCAGAGAGGGTGGACTGAAGACAATGATCAAGCGATTTGTCTCCTGCCATCCCTCTCCAGCCTCTGACAAACAGAGGCCAGGAACACCATTTTATCTCCTGGCTAATAGCCTTTTATGGACCTAACCTCCATGAAATTATCTAGCTTCTCTTTAAACTCTATTATAGTCCTAGCCTTCAGCCTCCTCTGGCAAGGAGTTCCACAGGTTGACTACACGCTGTGTGAAGAAGTACTTTCTTTTATTAGTTTTAAACCTGCTACCCTTTAATTTCATTTGGTGTCCTCTAGTTCTTCTATTTAGGGAACTAATAAATAACTTTTCTTTATCGGCCCTCTCCACTCCACTCATGATTTTATATACCTCTATCATATCCCCCCTCAGTCTCCTCTTTTCTAAACTGAAAAGTCCCAGTTGCTTTAACCTCTCCTCATACGGGACCCGTTCCAAACCCCTAATCATTTTAGTTGCCCTTTTCTGAACCCTTCCAAGGCCAAAATATCTTTTTTGAGGTGAGGAGACCACATCTGTACACAGTATTCAAGATGAGGGCGTACCATAGTTTTATAGAGGGGCAGTAAGATATTCTGGGTCTTATTTTCTATCCCTTTCCTAATAATTCCTAGCATCCTATTTGCCTTTTTGACTGCCGCTGTACACTGTGTGGAAGTTTTCAGAGAATTGTCCACAATAACTCCAAGATCTCTTTCCTGATTTGTCGTAGCCAAATTAGCCCCATCATACTGTACGTATAGTTGGGGTTATTTTTCCCGATGTGCATTACTTTACACTTATCCACATTAAATTTCATTTGCCATTTTGTTGCCCAATCACTCAGTTTGGTGAGCTCTTCTTGGAGTCCCTCAGTCTGCTTTTGTCTTGACTATCCTAAACAGTTCGGTATCATCTGCAAACTTTACTACCTCACTGCTTACCCCTTTCTCCAGATCATTTATGAATAAGTTGAAAAGGATTGGTCCCAGGACTGACCCTTGGGGGACACCACTAGTTACCCCTCTCCAATCTGAAAATTTACCATTTATTCCTACCCTTTGTTTCCTGACTTTTAACCAGTTCTCAATCCAAGAAAGGACCTTCCCTCTTATCCCATGGCCATGTAATTTACACAAGAGCCTTTGGTGAGGGACCTTGTCAAAGGCTTTCTGAAAATCCGAGTATACTATATCTACTGGATCCCCCTTGTCCATATGTTTGTTAACCCCTTCAAAGAACTCTAATAGATTAGTAAGACAGGATTTCCCTTTACAGAAACCATGTTGACTTTTGTCCAACAAATTATGTTCTTCTACATGCTTCACAATTTTATTCTTCACTATTGTTTTGACTAATTTGCCCGATACTGAAGTTAGACTTACCGGTCTGTAATTGCCAGGATTACCTCTAGAGCCCTTTTTAAATATTGGTGTCACGTTGGCTACCTTCCAGTCATTAGGTACGGAAGCCGATTTAAAGGATAGGTTACAAACCACACATACTAGCTCAGCAATTTCCCATTTGAATTCTTTTAGAACCCTTGGATGAATGCCATCCGGTCCCGGAGATTTGTTAACATTAAGTTTTTCTATTTGTTCCAAAACTACCTCTAATGACACATCAATCCGGGACAGTTCCTCAGATTCACCACCCACAAAGGATGGTGCAGATTCGGGAATCTCCCCAACATCCTCAGCCATGAAGACTGAAGCAAAGAAATCATTTAGTTTCTCCGCAATGGCTTTATCGTTCTTGATTGCTCCTTTTATAGCTCGATCATCTAGGGGACCCACAGGTTTTTTAGCAGGCTTCCTGCTTCTAATGTACTTAAAAAAACATTTTTGTTATTTCTTTTTGAGTTTTTGGCTAGCTGTTCCTCAATCTTTTTTGCTTTTCTTATTACATTTTACACTCGATTTAAGTTCCTTTCTATTTATCTCCGTAGGATTGGACTTCCACTTCTTAAGAAACCTTTTTGTCCCTCACCGCTTCTTTTACATGGTGGTTCAGCCACGGTGACTCTTTTTTAGGTCTCTTGCTATGTTTTTTAATTTGGGGTATACATTTAAGTTGGGCCTCTATTATGGTGTCTTTAAAAAGTTTCCATGCGGCTTTCAGGGATTTGGCTCTAGTCACTGTCTCTTTTAATTTGTTTAACTAACCTCCTCATTTTTGTGTAATTCCCCTTTTTGAAATTAAATGCCAGGATGCTGGACTGCTGAGGTGTTCTTCCCACCACAGGAATGTTAAATGATGTTATATTACGGTCACTATTCCCAAGCGGTCCTGTAACGGTTATATCCTGGACCTGATCCTGCACTCCACTCAGGACTAAATCGAGAATTGCCTCTCCCCTTGTGGGTTCCTGCACCAGCTGCTCCAAGAAGCAGTCATTTAAGCCATTGAAAAATTTTATCTCCGCTTCTCTTCCTGACTTCTGCCATCTGCACTAAACCCCTGTCCCCATGCAGCTCACCTCATACACATATGCGCCACAATACAAGGGATGAAAGGGACACTGGTACCTGAGCTGTACTACTTACACTAGTAGTTTGAAAGTGTATTAATGTTTGCTTTATAGGTGGAGGATGAAGTTGATCACAGCATTCAGAAAGTGTATGACGCATACAGTGGGACAAACCCTGATGCTGCCAGCCGCGCTATTGACTATGTACAGAGACAGGTGAGAGTCAACATTATGGAAAATTGATTGTAATTATAGATCTCATTATGTCATATTGTAGGAGGAGCTCTGAATATTATGTTGCTCTGAGGTTTGTTAGATGCTGTCCACATTAAAACTTTGACCAAGATAAGATTATAGGAAAAACTTAAAACAAATAGTCTAGTAGCACCTTACCGACTAACAAAACATGTAGATGATATCATAAACTTTTGTGGGCACAACCCACTTCTTCAGATGACACATTATATAGTGACCAAGCTCTATAAACAGTTAACTACTAGTACCCATGATACTTAGCTGTTGCAAGAGACAAATATATCATTCCGTGTCCTTCTTAAACCACTTAAATATGCTTGTGGGGGGGAGAGATTATTAACCATGGGAGCTGGACTCCCAGTTTTTTTCCTTTAATACTTTTTATCTCTGTTCAATATTTCTCTCTGTTAGGACATCCCAGAGTGTACTGCCCCATCTGCTGATAGCTCACTGTTGAGGTGGATACAGAAATGCATCTGTGGTAGCATAAAGCTACTTGAAAGGCCCTGATTGACTTTATTTTAACAATTGCAAACAATTTCAAGTCTAGGCAAGATCTAGAGCAGTGTTTCTCAAACTTTTTGACTTGCAGCCTGGCCCACAGCCCACCCCACTCAACATAATCTTGCTGTGGACTCCCAGCAAACCACCTATTGATGACAAAATGGGTGTGGGAGGGGATAGAGGTGCAAGGTCAGGAAGGGAGTGTGCAGGAGAGGACAGTTCTGAGCAGCAGGCAGGGTGCAGGAGCAAGGTGGGGATGAGGGGTCTCAGTGGGAGGGTGTCTATGTGCAGAGGATTGGGGCATGGGGTCTGACATGAGGGATGTAAGGGCTGCCTACCTGGCTCCGTGCCCCCAAGGCACCGCTCCCTGCTGCTCCGATTGGCTGGGCTTCCGGCCAGTGGGAGCAGCAAAGAGAGCCTCCAGGTCAGTGGTTTCCTACACTGCTGTTCAGTATGCAGTCACTTCCTCCCCCACAAGCCAGATCCAGCCCCAAGGCTCAGGGGGTCTGTTGTAGGCATGGTTTCTCAGCTTCCTAATTTAAAAGTTCTTTTACTATGGGAGAGTTCAAGTTACTTAATTTTTCCAAGTCAGCAATCATAAGTGAATAATTGGTTAACCATGTCTCCCCTAATCTTTAAAAATCTGTTGATTTGTAATTTGGATTAAGATCTGGATTATTCGCAGTAAGTGTCGCTGACGAGGAAAGAAGTTCTCTCTGTCTCAGACCCATAGCAAAGGGTACATTAAAAGACATTTGTAAATTTCTGAAGTGTGACTTTTTAAATTAATCCACAGTAACCTAACAATATTTACACCACCACAGTTTTCTTGTTCAGTAGTCTCATTGTCTAGGTTAGTGTCCCAATCCATTATTGCTTTGCACTGGTTGGTTTCATAGTCCCATGTAATATTTGTTACAGTAAATCATTGTTTAATGGATTTGTACAAATATCTGCACTCGTTGGTCTTCCCTTATTCTGTATCGGTTCATACAAGGAAGACACCCTTAGCTGAATATTCAATTTTTTCCCACTGTGGCCATTCTTCCCAACCAAGAAACTTATATTCTTTCCCCATATATTTTTTTAATTTGCTGAAGTGATGGTTTCATGTTTTAAATGATAGAGCTCCTCTAGGTTGTTCGAGATGTGAATTCCCATGCATCTTATAGAAATTGTTGCTCATTTGTAACAAATTGTCTGAAATAACGACTTCTTTTTGTAATTTAAAATGGGAATTTTACACCAATATTTGACTCACTTTTGAGCTGGTATGAAGAGCATCCATTAAGATATCGGAGGACAAAGTCCATATGAGAGAGGATTTGAAATGGAAAGTTATACTGTATCCCCTCAAAGGCTTTCTGTACATCAAGTGATGAAAATAAATGGTTTTTTTTTAAATCTGGCATTATGGATAACTCCAAGTACTCTCCAAATATTGTGTTAATTTTTGTGTCCTTAATCCATTTTCACTTGTTTATATTAACTGAGAGCATGAACTGAGGTTGCTTAATGTGTGTCTGTCTTTGGTCATGTTACTTTTTAGTCTGCTGAGAAACAGAAATCAAAAGCCCAGAACTTTCAAGAAGCAAGAGCTAGTATTTAGGTTGAACAAACTAAAGCCATTAATTCATTTTTATGAAATTGTAAATTATGTGTAGCATGTTTGTGGTGAGATTTAATTGTAATTGTTTTCAAATGAGAAATGTAGGGGTTTTTTTAATACAAAGTCTGATTTAAATTTTAAAAAAATCCATTTGCCTTTGTCATAAATATTTGATTTGTTTTACCTGAAGGCTTTATCAGTAGACTCAGTCATCAATAAATTCAGTTTCCCACTAATATGCTTTTAAAAACATGTTTTTACAAAAGCCTTTTTGTCTAGAGCGGGGATTTAAAATCGTGGTTAAACAATTAACATATTAAACAAAATGTTTAACTATGATCCCATAGAGGGGGCTGCCTGGCCCAGGTTCCACCTGCCCCCGCTCAGGGCTTGGGTTGCCACAGCAGCAGTTCACTGGTGCGGGGAGATGGGACCCTGGGTGTATGGGGGCTGGGGCTGCCACACAGCCAGGACCAGAACTACTGCTCGGAGTGGCCAGGCCAGGTCCTGTCTGCCTCTGTCTGGGTAGCCAGCTGGGGTCCTACCCTCGCCCACCAGGCTGTGGCTGTTATGGGGCCAGAGCTGTTGCTATAGCCCGGTTGCCATCGGGGACTCTTCAGCCCTGCCTGCTGCCCTATCCAGGTTCCCGCTGCCTGGTTAACCAGTTACTTCTCCAGTAAACCTTAGGTTTACTTGGTAATGTCAGTCCCCGCAATACGCGAAGTTCGAAAGGGATGCCGGAAAGAGTGAGACCACGACTTGGGGTTGCAAAAAGAAAAACTGATTTTATCTGAATGATGACTCTGACACCTAATGACTGAGAACTCAGTCACATACGCGGATGCCAGACATTTATCAGAACAAAAATTAAGCAAATCACCAAACAATATAAAACAATTCCCTGAGGCTTTTCTAAATCACAGTAATTGTCAATAACTGCCCAGGGGTTAGGAACAGTTGAATTAACACTAATATTGTTCATGAAGTTAACTATCTACACTATTTTATACAAGGGAACAGTTAAAAACTTAGTTTACAAATAGTTGTTGTTTAACACAATAACTCTTTAACCCCTGTCACTTGACAGGCAATAAGGGCAACTGAAGAATCAATCAGGATAGGGATAATGGCGGGGGACGGGTGTTATACCAGTTCTGGAGACAGCAGGAACACGAGTACCAGCCACATGCTCATAAACTGTCTCCACTCGGGTCGACCAACTCGGAGTACGCTCAGTAAGACTCGAGAGCGGGGGGCGCAAGGCGTCTGGGTGATCCGGCCAGGCGTTCACACGATGCGATTCCCCACTCAGAGGGGTTCGGCTGCCTGTTTTATTGCCAGGTCACTTGTCGCCTCATTGGTTGATCTTTGCTGCAGTGGGTGGAGCGAGCAGGGGAAGATAATTATTCTGCATGCCCTTATATGGAAAGCGCTCCGCCTCACAGACAGAGCCCCCTATACCAGCCCTTGAGGTGTAACAGGCTATGGCTCACCTGCGACGGGCAGCCATTTTTGTTGTTCTGTCTCGGACAGGTAACAGTTTACATCCTTATTCTAGAGCTTCATTTTTCAGTAGAGGTTCTGTGTATCAGCTGACCCGAAACATTTCTGTTTAATGATTACGTTTTCCAGGAAGATTTTTATAAGGGTCTTGCAAGGTCTACGGGGAGGAAACAATGTCCTGTGGGACACTTTCCTTTCTTTTAGAGAGTCCCTTAATTCTTATTTTTTCCTTTTCACTCTTTTCTATATCCTCCAATTCCATGTGCATCTTCTCTTTTTTTCAGCAGTGCCGTGTTCTGCACTGCACACTCACTGGTTTTGGTATTTAAGTCCAGTGTGCCTAGAGTCTGGCCTGTTATCCCTTCAGTAACGTCCTTCTTTAATACTGGGTATCAGATGATTTCTCATGGCTCCAAACTCTGAGATTAACTCCCAAGTGTCAATGGCTGCTTGATTTTCTTTAACCCTGGCATTTTTACCTAACGTGGCTGCCATCTGTTGACTTGGAGTCTGAAAGTCTCTCTCTATTGTGAGCCGGAAATGCTGATGCTTAGTGAGCTATTTTAAAAACATTTTTGATTTTTAAGAAACCACCATTCTCTGCAGCTGTGTGCTTTGAAGTGTGTGGATGGGCAGGGACTTTAGGGAGTTTAGTAGACTTATGAGACCTGACGAAAGCAGAATGCTTTACTATCCCATTCAGGCTCAGACTTAAGGCCATAGTTTTAGTCTGTTACAATTTTAGTGTAGTACAATGCTGCATTGATTCACATTTGGTTCACATTTTGAAGGCTTCCTTCACACCCATGAAGGCTAGAAACATACTTGTTTAAAATGGGAGATCTAAATTTTGATGCATAACTCTATGGTAAGAAGTGGACTCCACAGTTTTCTCTGTAGTCATTTGAGCACAAGAATGTCTGAAGAAAATATTAATGGAACAGGTCTTTATTAAGTTTATAAATCATCCAAAATTATATATGGGATTGAGGGCATAGAAAACTCAGTTAAACATTTAGCATCCGGGGTGGAATTTTAACAATGACTGTTGCATAGCTAGTTTTCAGAATCTTTACCATAAAACTAATTTGAAGTTGAAAATAATCACTAAACACTATTCAATCTGTAACTTCAGTCTTTGGCAAAACATTTACTGTGCTAAGTGGCACGTGACCAACTCCAATATTCAATATTTAACACAGACTTTTCTAATGCAAATGTGTGCGTGTGTTGCGTTGTAATAGTCGCTGCATATTCTTAATGATTTTCCCTTTGAGATAACTTTGATATACTCAGTGGCTTTTTCTGTTTTCTGCAGCTGCGCTGTTGCGGGATCCACAACTATTCAGACTGGGAGAACACCAAGTGGTTCAAAGAAACTAAAAATAACAGTGTGCCCCTCAGCTGCTGCAGAGCAACCAGCACCAATTGTACTGGCAGTTTGGCCCACCCAATGGACCTTTACTCTGAGGTAATCCAGGCCTGTGAATTCAGTTCGCTAGTATGTACAAAGCTGATAGTCTTTGTAAAATTTGTTCTAATGGCCAAAGCATAGATTTGGGGTATAGTTCATAAATCAGGGATCTGATCTGGAGTCTGAAAAAAATAACTGATTTTTTTTCCTGTCCTAAAAGCCGATATTTAGATCTCATTACTTCTAGAATGTAAAGCTTTTTGCACGTCTGTCCATTCTGCTTGCTATATTTGTCTGACATTTGTTTCTTTTTGTTAGTGGATATATATGCAGAGCTCCTGTGCAAAGTTATGACCAGGCTGAGCACTTTCTAAATGGTCCTCTTTGCTTGTTTCAGGGGTGTGAGGCTTTGGTTGTAAAGAAGCTACAAGAAATCATGATGTATGTTATCTGGGCAGCACTGGCATTTGCTGCCATTCAGGTGAGATTTCAAAACATTTGGCTGATAGTCCAGAGTTTCATTTTTATATGAAAAGCTATGATCCCAGGTTACTAATTCAACTGCTGGACCTTCTGAGGAAATGAAATTATGAGTTAAGAATTCTCTGTACATAAATGTAAAGAGTTGCTAGCTCAAACTTTCCACCTGATAGTTCAGGGAGTACACTGTCATAAAGCACATCTTTATAAAAACTGCACCTATAGTCTGTTGAATTTGGTTAGTTAAATGCCTTAATGGTCAGGTACATTATGAACAACTTACAGATGCTGTGAATAAAATTTTGCAAGGTATGGCAAAATTAAAACATGTTAACTAGGTTCCACAGATAGATATTGAGATGCATATTAAAACAAAATTTAATTCTTTATGTAAATGGACCTTGGAAAAAGTATGCTGCCATGTACTCTTAAATGTGCCTGTATGTTTGGAATCCTGCTTCTCTGTTCATGTAGTTTAGGCAGTTAATGCTCTGATATTGTTAGAGGTATTAGCCAGGTGTCTGCAGATGCAGCAGTGGCATTACAGACCCCTATGAAAATACTATGCAAGCTGTTGCTACGATTTTTTTTTAAAGCAAACTAAATATTCCTCAGTGCTTAGCAGCAGAAAACTTTAATTGGTGTAAATTTCTGCCTTTAGTAAAGTCAAGCCAGCTATATAAAGCTATTAAAGTTCAGTTTATCTGTTGGACTGAAATTTTTCAAAAGGATTTTTTGCCAATATTCAGCACCCGAAAATGCCTCTAGTAATGGAACTCCATCTCCAAAATAAACTTAAGTGGCTAACTAATCTGCATATAAATGTTAGGCATTTAATATGGTTTCATTTTCTTGAGCTGTCTTATTTGAGGTATCTAAAATGCTAATTTTTGCTTTTGGATAGATCTGATTATTCCATCCCTTTTAGGTGATTTGATCTCCTGTTAGTCATACATTTTGCCTTGGTGTTTGAAAAATGTGCTTTGTCTAATACTCTTCTTGCACTATATAGTTTCTTGACATTCCTGTGGAGAGATGTTTTCTTTCCTGTGTAAACTTAATGTATATGAAGTCATAATCTTAAATTAAAGGCGCTTCTGTGTTGCTTTTAGAGTTAACCATCTTGCAGTATGAGAATGTAATGTTAGTTCAGAACTTTCATCTTTCTGTCATCAATTATTTAACTTTAAATATTAAAACCTACTTTAACTAAATCAGTGCTAGAGCACGAGCAGTTTATAACAGGGGTGAGCAGTTGGTGCTCAGATAAATGAGTGTTCAGGAATAGTTCTGTTTACTCTGGAATAGGGCTTCTGAATAGTCACCTATTGACTGGAAATGGTAACAAGTGCTGCTGGCTTTCTATATGGTAAGGTAGTTGTCTCTAAAAGGGTCAATTGGCAACTAAACAGTGAGGAAAAACTCACAGCAATGCAACTTTTGTCAAAACACGTCCAGTTTCTGTGACCAACGTCCACTCCTACAAGAGACTCTTTATTTCTTCTCCCCTCCCTTTATTGTTAGAGAGCCAGTGTGGACATTGCTGTTTGTTTTGTTGTCAGAACTGACTTCCCTCAGTATCCCACAATGCCTGACCTGGTGGCTTTGCTCAGTGTTTCGCTCTCTGCTGCTCTGTAGTCATGCACCCCTCCCCCTTTCAAACCTCTAGGAAGTATCTGAATGCACTGAAACAAAGAGCAAATCATTGGAATCCTCCTGTTTTCCTCTGCACTAGGAACAGCGCAGCAGTGAGCTCTGGCCCCACTCCTGAGGAGCCGCTCTGCTGCCTCTGACTATGTCTAGACTTTATCCCTCTTTCGAAAGAGGGATGTAAATTAGACATATTGACACTGCAAATGAGGCTGGGATTTGAATTTCCCGTGTTTCATTTGCATAATTGTCATGGCATTTTTTTGAAAAATGCTATTTTGAAAGTGAAACCGCAGTCCAGACGTGGTTCTTTTGAAAAGAAAAGGCTTTTTTGAAAGATTCTGTAAACCTCAAAAAATGAGCAAATGAAACGTGGGAAGTTCATATCCCAACTTCATTTGCAATTTTGATATGTCTAATATCCCTCTTTCGAAAGAGAGATCTAGTTTAGACATAGTCTCTGTCAGAGGCAGCAGCACAGGGTACCATGCAGAAGTTGGCCCAGAAGGGGAGCCAGTTTAAAAACCAGCACTGATACAGAGGCAACAGCACCTATCCAGGGAATGTCTGAGCTCCCAGATCCAGCACGAACCAAAACATTAGCCAGGCTGCCTGCCCATCTGGCTCCTAATACACTTTAAATGCAGAGCTGCAGCGGGGTATGTCTGAGACCTGGCACAAGCCAGGCTGCTGTCCAGTCTGCTAAAAAATGTACCTGTAAGAGAGAGGTGTGTAGTCTATAGCATTTAACCTATAAGCTTTTGCTTATCAGTTAATTGATTACACTATTACAGCCTTAACCCATGTGCATTGCTCGCCTTGTCCTTTAGGGATTTTAACAGATAACCAATTCCTTAAACAGTCTTGGTTAACCATAAAACACACAGGCGCGCACACATACGCCGCATGCTCTGCATTTAAAACTCGGACCGGCAGGCTGCCTCAGCCCCAGGTTTTAAATCTGCTCCCCTTGAGACTGGCTCCTGCCTGTTGCACCAAATAAACATGTAACCATTAGGAATTTTAACAGTTATACAATTAGTAAAATAACTGATTTTCAATATTCCTACTGTCGAGTAATAGCAGTATGAACTTACTGAGATGAGGAAAATTCAACAGAAGAACCTTGTACATAGTACAAAAGTGTTAAATCAACTTGTGTGTAACTTTGGCCATCAACTCGAGAGGGAGAAGCGGGGGGGGGGGAGAGAGAACAACCGAAGTAGTTTCCAGAGAGAGGCATCCAAAATACACTTGAACCTCTTTAATATAGCATCCCTGTGAAACGGGCTATTCCAGATTAAAGATTTTGCTGGGCCAGGGAGGGCATTTAAGGAGGATGGAGCACATTTTGCCCTAGGGGGCACACAAGGCTCCATGCCCCCCACATTTTCCCCCAAGTGGGAAGAGGGGGAGCAACAGCATGCAGAGATACTTCCTCCTCCCTACCACAGGTGTTCCCATATTAGGGATACCCAGAATAGTGAGGTTTAAGTGTAATTGGAAGCAAGGACTGATGGTCAAAATAGGATTGTTCTATTCATGCAACTCTGCGTGTCATAGAAGTTCTCTTCTAGTATCTTTTTTGCCTCCTTCCATAGTTGGTCATGTCCTTTTGTTAACCTGCACGTGGTTTGCTACAAATGAATTTAAGCTTCTTGTCACTTCTCCTTGAGAGCTTTTGGCGTCTTAACTGCAGTTTCTATGTTTTGTCAAAAGCTTCAGTATACCCTGATTAACTCAAATGAGTAGTCCTGTCACACACAAATATACAGAATCTTATATTTATGCCACTGTACAAAAGGCTGCAGAGAACTGCTGGAGTGTCTTGATATTCTAGTTTCAGTTCTGTTTATTGATGCTTCTTAGTATTCCTTTTCTCTGATTGGTGCCAGGCACAGAGTTCAGTGTTTACTAACCATAGTTGCTTTTTCTTGCCTGGGTTTAAAGGAAAAAAAATAAAGGGAGACTGCTACCTTAAGAAACACTAGGTGAAATGTTTATGAAGCTGTGTCCTAAAAGTGGCACTTATTTTGGAATCTGAAATAGAAGAGTTCTTCCCCTCTCCCAACCCATAACAGCATTATTAAAAATCCCACCCCTTCAGCATGGGGCTATAACCCTTGCTACTCTTTCATTTATGGCCATGTGTGCCCATTGGTCTCTCCATTGGCTTACCAGCTGTGAGCAAGCATGCTCATTGAATAGTCTCTGCATTACATGGCTGTAATCTAGCTATCAGCAGAGGGTCCAGGTTGTCTGCAGCAATGACTATGTAAACATTTTGCCAAAAAAAGAAAAGAAAAACATCAGTGAAGGTTTTCTGCCCAGGCCAAGATACTGACGCAAGTTATTTTGAAATGTTTCATTTCTATGTGAAAACAAACCCTGCAACACCCATTAAGAAAATATATTGGATCTTAAACATATAGTCCTGGTGTGTTCAGTAAACAGTTTCTATTATTTCTGCTTAGTTCTGACTGCAGTAGGAACTTTTTAGGTAATTAGATGTTGTAATGCATTTTAATAGGTTTTGTTGTTGCCGCAAGGTTTCTGTATTAAATAAGCTATTTATCTTAATGTAGTTCTCGATATTCAAACTCTGCTTTCCTTTCAGCCTGGTCCTAGTTGACCTAACTTTGTATCTTTTATTAACTAAAACCTCCAGTAGCCCATTGTAAAGCCATAGCATGCAGTGTTGCCATGATTCTGTGTGCAATACATAAAAGTGTAATTTCAGTATGTCCTTTGTGCATATGGCACAGCAAGATGATATAAAAATTAATTGAAACATGAGAGAGAATGTAATCTTCAATAAATAGGCTCTGACCTATAAATGTGAATTGGAGCAGCAGTGATCTTCCCCATTCAGTAACATTTTTGATCAAGGCTTTAAGAATGCACAAAGACCTCATTCTGTCGTGTTTGTAATATACAGGAAGACTAATGCTTCTGGCAGCTCTGCTTACAGCAACTCTGCATTGTCACTGTAACCTACAAATTTAACTTGTTTGACTGAGGCAATGAAGGATTACTGAACAATGTTTGTTGTAAAAAATAGCCCTTCTTCCTAAGAGCTGGCAATTTCCTGATACTGATCCAATGCAGAACATTTTAATAGCAGAAACTAGACCCACAAGAGTTTAGTGGAGTCAATAAGACACTTCCATTGATTTCAGGTTTTCTAGAGCCTCTTTCTCTTAAATTTAGTTTGTCAGTCTTCAATTTAGTGAGTTTGTGCTATGACAACAGTTACTGTTTCTCATCGGTTGAAGCCTGCCCCACCTCAAATTTCAGAAGTTACACATTTACACAAATGCATGATTTTTAACATCGCTAATCAATATTTTGGTGACTATTACAATTTTTTACATTAACCAACATTGTCTTCATACATAGGTAGTACTAATACATCCGTGGTCTTTATTTTAGGAAAAAATAAAACTCTGAAACATGGAAATCTTACCTTTGAACCAAAAATTTCAACAGCATGTTTTCCTTTCAGAGTCTGACACCTGAGAGCTGATGCAGTTGAAAGGCCATCAAACTATTCTATGACATAATTGGCCATTAAATGTATACAGAATGTCCGACATTAGTTCAGATCTGAGTTGACCCAACAATACATAATTTGACTGTTTTCACCTGCTCATAAGCTAGGATTACAATGATTTCTCACAAAACTAAACTCTATGAAATTCCTAACCTGACATTAGTATTTTGATTATATGGTTAGTGAAATGGGTTGGCTTTTTTTTAATGACAACTCAGTAAGGAATATTTATGGTGGTGGTGAAATTGCCGATGATTGAAAACTAATGCACCTACACTGTTCAGAACAGTGATAGTTTAACTAAATTTAATCCTGGCTGAGAACTGTAACACAAATTTTGGCACTGATTTAAGCTAACATCACTTAATGTTATTGAGTTTCAATGTGTAAGTGTATATTTATGGACAAAAACAGAACATTTGATACATAACTTTAATAGTTTCATATAGCTATCCAGCCATTACCCAGTACTTTGTTTCCTTGGTCAATAAATAATGCAGATCTGAGAAGTGTGACTTTCTTTATTCAATTCAATGGTGTGTTTAACTCTGAAACCCAATGACAATGTACCTCAGCACAAATCAAGAAGCTTCAAAATGTCTTGGTCTGCCTGCAGTCCTATTTTCTATTAAACTTGAAGCATGGACAAATTTCAGCTTGACTTGACTGAATTGCAATGTATTGTACCATTTACTTTCAGTCCAAGGAAAGGAACCAACTAAAGTTCTAAAAATGTCACCCTGTGGGCATATATCAAGTTATGTAAAAGGGCTGTTGTTTGTCTGGCCTCTTTGGGAATTACATCTGTTCAGACTTATTCCTTTATTCAGCCTTATCAACAAATCTAAACAATAACTTCATAAGGCATCGTGAAAGAGAAAGCCAGACGTTGTAGACTTGGTTGCAAAGCAGTTCCAGCCTTCTCACTGATGTCTTCCTCGAGCATTGAACTTGTTGTAAAATACTTTGTTACAGCCCTGAGTGCATTATTTTCACATTAACATCCCATGTATATTTATATACTAATTAGCTGAACCCCTTGGTTTCTGGCAAGATGCCAGAGTAGCCATTGGAGTAACAGTGCAACCTTTGCAGCAACTAATGGGATTTTAAAAGGTGACAACTGCAACTATGGGCACTTTTTCCAAATTTGGCCGCATTAACAAAGGACAGGTTTCCAGCTATAGTGTCTTTTTTTACAGACCTGTTAAATTGTCATAACTTTAAGTGCTTTTGTTTAACTGCTTTTGTTCATTCTGGATTATAGTAACTATATATTAAATAGCATGGTTCTAATTTCCTCTTTGAAATGTTATACTTGTGGCACACAGATATTTCTTCTATGGCAATTAAATATTAAATCACCTTGATTTCCATCTTTTATATCAACTAATTCAAAGTTTCCACCTTCTTAAATTAGTCTTGTTTTGCCTCTGTTTCCCTAATAGATGCAGAATACAGCAGGTGATTTGACCAAGGAATAGCCTAATGAAAGATGCTCCTATAAGACTTTTTTTTTTTTTTTAAAGGATCCGCTTGGAGCTTAATTTTATGTAGTAGATGAATAGCTGGTAAACTTTTCAAGTCCTCTTATTTTGCCTCTTGTCACACTTCAGGCTTTATCTATAGTAATTTGAAACTTCCTTTGATATCTAGAAACTAAATCTCTGGCAAGAATATCCTGTGTGCTCAGTTTTGTTTTTTCTTTCCATAGCTGCTGGGCATGCTGTGTGCCTGTGTAGTGCTGTGTAGAAGGAGCCGGGATCCCGCTTACGAGCTTCTTATCACTGGCGGAACCTATGCATAGAAGATAATGCAAACCTGAGCTTGAATCTCTTATTTCCTTGGAAGGTGAATGGGCCTGGTCTACTGCAGTAGTTTTCCTGCCTGTGTAGACTTAGCTAAAACACACCCTGCACAGATGAGGACAGCTGTAACGTACACTGGTGATGGGCAAAGCAACTTGGCTTTCCACATACCCATATACTTACCTGTGACTTGCTATTTAGCCAGCTGTTCATGTATCTAAATATGTTTTAGTCTAATAGCAAACTTTCTAATTTCAGAACCATTTGCAGATCAAGATTAATTTGGTTGACATGAAAGTTAAAGGAAGTGTGCCTAATTTGGTAAATTACCTCTAAGCATTAACTAACTGATTCTTGCATATGTATATGGAATCCTTTTAAATCTTCACTATGTGGAATGTTTTTGGCCAAAGTTGTACAAAGGAAGTCAACTGTATTTAATTTGTGATGGCTAATATAGTCTTACCTCTCACCAGTGTCAGGTTTTTTTTAAAAAAAAACATAGGTAAAGACAGTACACTCTAAAGATAAGTTGTATGAAATGACTACTAACCAAAATAATTTTAGAATCACAAGTGTGCATCTTTGATCTTAAATTCAGAGATCCAATCTTTCAAACTTTAGTGTTTTAAAATAAAGCTGGCTTTTCAGGAGCAAAATGGTATGCACTACTGTTCTATAATGAATTTTCATTTTTTCTATGAAGAGCTGTTTTATGTGTTGAGTAAACTGTTATATTGTAGATCCTAAGTTGGTTTGGAAATAATGTAGCCATGTAAGGTAGCAAAATGGTATGTGAAAGTGATCTCAACTGTAAATAGTAAATCTGATTAAATCTCTGTATATCCTCCCTCAAACATGCCTACTTGTATTTCATTTCTTGTAAAGATTTCAGCATATCCAGCCTCTGTTGCTACACCTCTCTAATGGGAAAACATCGAATTTATTGACAGATCTGCATTTCCTTATGTCAAATTCACCATTCTCTGGATAAATGATAGTCCCATTTAAGGACTATGCCTGCTTGAACTTGATTCAGCAAAGATCTAGTACTTGAAACAGGTTGGTGGTTAAGTTATTGCTCCCTTTGGAGATACTTAAAAGTATCTCTTTGTGTGAAATTGCAATCAGATCTGGATAGTGCACATGAGTTGCATTTTCAAATCCAATTTAAGCACTTTAGAGCCTAATCCCAAAGTCAATTTGCAACTTAAATTTTTGAAAATGTTACTCCTTTTCTGTCTTGAGAAAGTGCTTCCCACATATACCTTGCTGTGCCCATAGTCTTGGTTCCCCTTTCCCTCACAAGGTGGTGCTACAAAGGCCCTGCAACACTTCTGAAACAGGCAGCACTCTAGTGCATTGTTTTCCAAACTTGGGTCCCAGGGCTGCCGGTGTAAGCTGCTGGCAGGTCTGCACCTCTTTGTTCACTTAGTGTGTCAGTAGCCACTGAGCCTTGCAGCTCCCATTAGCTGGGGTTCATGGTTACCCCTGCAGCTCCCCTTGGCTGCAAATGGTGAACTGGAGACAATGGGAGCTGCAAGGCTCCCTGGCTACTGGCACGCTAAGTAAACAAAGTGGCGCAGGCCTGCCAGCAGCTTACTTACAAGTTTGACAAACAGTGCTCTAGTGACACCTGTTGTATTAACTACTGGAGGAAGATGGAAAAGACTTAATAGCATAAGGGAAAATGTCAGACTGAGGAAATCAGGAAGGCTGGTGTGAGGGAGTCAAAATTGAGTGTAAATTAAAACAGCGGTTTTAAAGATTTTTTTCGGGAAGATACCAAAAGGCTCTTGGACACAAGGAGAACACGAGCTGCAGCAATGAGGAAAATACAGGACGCCCATTTTACAGATCTGAAAATACTTTAGGAAATAAAGGTTATGAGCAAGCTCCATTGTCGCTGCACATGTTCACATGTGGTGGTGCTAAGTTTGATGGGACAAACAGGACTGATTAGTCCAAGATATTAACATGATATTAATAATGGAGCAGGTAATTAAGGAAATCATATGCAAACACTTGGAAGGTAATAAAGTGATAGGGAATAGCTAGCATAGGTTTGTGAAGAACAAGTCATGCCAATCTAATCTGATAGCTTTCTTTGATAGGATAACGAGCCTTGTGGATAAGGGAGAAGCAGTGGATGTCATATACCTAGACTTTAGTAAGGCATTTGATACGGTCTCGCATGATATTCTTATTGATAAACTAGGCAAATATAACTTAGATAGGGCCACGATAAGGTGGGTGCATAATTGGCTGGATAACCGTAGTCAGAGAGTTGTTGGTAACGGTGCTAAATTCTGCTGGAAAGGGATAACAAGTGGAGTCCCGCAAGGGTCTGTTTTGGGACCCGTACTGTTCAATATCTTCATCAATGATGTAGATATTGGGATAGAGAGTAGGCTTATTAAGTTTGCAGATGATACCAAACTGGGTGGGGTTGCAACTTCTTTGGAGGATAGGGACGTAATTCAAAATGACCATAGCAAGTTAGAGAAATGGTCAGAGGTAAACAGGATGAGGTTTAATAAAGAGAAATCCACTTAGGAAGGGACAATCAGTTCCATACATACAAGATGGGAAGCGACTGTCTAGGAAGGAGCATGGCAGAAAAGGATCTAGGGGTCATAGTGGACCACAAGTTGAATATGAGTCAACAGTGTGATGCTGTTGCAAAAAAAGCAAATATGATTCTAGGTTGTATCAACAGGTGTGTTTGTAAGCAAAACTCGTGAAGTCATTCTGCCGCTCTACTCTGCACGAGTTAGGCCTCAGCTGGAGTACTGTGTCCAGTTCTGGGCGCCACATTTCAAGAAAGAAGTGGAGAAATTGGAAAGGGTACAGAGAAAAGCGACAAGAATGATTAAAGGTTTAGAGAACATGACCTACAAAGCCCAGTTCATGAAGCCTGGCTTGTTTAGTTTGGAAAAAAGAAGATTAAGGGGGGACATGATAGCCATTTTCAAATATCTAAAAGGGTGTCACAAGGAGGAAGGAGAAAATTTGTTCTTCTTGATTTCTGAGGACAGGACAAGGAGTAATGGGCTTAAAGTGCAGCAGGGGAGGTTTAGATTGGACATTAGGAAAAAATTCCTAACTGTCAGGGTGGTCAAATATTGGAATAAATTGCCAAGGGATGTGGTGGAATCTCCCTCTCTGGAGATATTTAAGAACAGGTTAGATAGACATCTGTCAGGGATGGTGTAGACGGAGCTTGGTCCTGCCTTGAGGGCGGGGGGCTGGACTCGATGACCTCTCGAGGTCCCTTCCAGTCCTATGATTCTATGACCATGTTGCTGTACCATACAACATGTATTCAACATGACTCAGGTGGTCCTGACTACAGAGACTATGGCCTGCTACTCCCTACAAGCACACATGTTCATGCAAAAGCTTGGAAATTTATTGTTTAGGACACAGAGAATTAGAAACTAAAAGTGTATTGAAATTTGAGTGGGTTATGCAAGACAAACTTACAATCTTTCACTCACTCTTCAACAATGGAACTTGCAATTATGGCAGGTGTGTTGGACGTTGTTAAAACAGTATCTTCTCCCAGAAGCTAGCATGGGTTATTGGGGAGGTACAAAACCACCATCAATAGTGAGACTAAGACATTGGAGCAAAACGATTTAGGACAGGCACACTTCAAAAGTGGTATATATTAAGTGTTGAGTAACCAGTATTCTTGTTCTCTTTAGGTATGTACTTTGGGCATGTGGATGGACTTTATCATAAAATGCCCTGCACAAATCATGAAAATACTCATTTTACAAGCATTAAGTCTTAACTGGTTACATATGAATCATTTCCTGCCCTCCAACTTTGTTGTAATTCTAGCTAGAAGTAAATATCTCCTTGAGTAGATGGCTCTGTTCTCTGCTTTAAATCCACCTGTAGTACCAACTGTTCCCTCGCTGCATTGGACCTGCCCATAACATCTGCACAGAAGTGACTGCCAGCTTTTGATATCTGAAGATGGATTTCCCACTCTAGAGACAGCAGGAGTGCAAAAACAGCCCTACAAATTTTTGGACTGTTCATTTTCACAACTGGACAATAAACAATTAGTTGCTCAGTGATCTCTAGGTTCTGAATTTTCCATTTTCCAAAGTGTCATAAATCTGGTAGACTGAAAGCCACATGCCTTTAATATCCAGAACCTGATTAGTTCTATCTACTTCTCATTGTATGTGAGAGCCCTACTGAAAGCCATGGGCCAAGTCTGTTTATACACCAGAGATCAATGTTCTGGCATTCTATTTAGTGGGTCTAGATAAGACCTGCAAAATTGAATGCTGAGGGTGCCTCCAGTTGGTGCTGGTACTCTTTGCAGTTGCAAGGAGTAAGGGAAGCTGATGGGACTGTTTGCTTCCATCAGTCTCCCACTATGAAGACAGTGCCAGGTATACCTTAAGCCAACCTTCCAAGTCTAGTGTTGACTGGCCTTAGATTTAACTTAAATATTTTAATTTAAATAAATAAACCTGTCTTGCCTAGAGTTGGGGGAAGGTAGAGGAAATGTGAGTAATTTAGGATATTCAGTATTTTTGATGCCCTACAAAAAGCATTTTAACTTTAAGATGCATCAAAATAATGGAAGGCAGCATGATCTTTAAGTTAGAGGACAAAAGCAAATACCTAGAATGGGGAAGAAAATATCAACGTAACATTCTAACAGGATCTTCCCTTACTCCTTGCAACTGCAAAGAGTACCAGCACCAACTGGAAGCACCCTCAGTATTCAATTTTGCAGGTCTTATCTAGACCCACTAAATAGAATGCCAGGACATTGATCTCTGTGTTTTGGAGTTTGTGAACACCATTTGCATTATAACTATCTTTATTCCCCTTGACAATCTACATTTAATGGCAGTCAAAATATCTCTTGGACTGTCTTTCCTGTACAATTTTACATCAAGTGTGTTGCTTTGGCTCTGGGTTCATGGCTGCAATTAAAGCATTTTATAGTAAACCAGCTAAAAGAGTGCAAATTGTAGTTTTGCTTCTAGGTCTACCTGATAGGGGATTCACCTTGGCCAGATATATAAGGGGGAATTACAACTTATTTTGTCTGTGATTTTGTTTGTCATTTTTCAGAAAATACTAATTTCCCAGTAGTGAATCAAACAGTTATAACATATCACTGGCAGTATTCTGGTCTACAAGATTGGCCAGACAGAAACAAGGATGTAATCATTGAAAATTATATGCCTACATCTAAGGAGAAATGAAATGGAACACTGACCTTCTCCATGGAAGATAGTTATAGTTGCTGTAACATTAACAATACTGTGTATGAAAATGTGCTTTATAGCTGGAATTTCCCTGTCATTTTGGAGTGATGGGGTTGGTTGTGGTGTTTTGTTTTGGTGGCTTTTTTTCTCTTATGTTAAAAAGGAAACAAGTTTTTTTTAAGCTGAAGTATGTAACTTTCTAATCTGGATCCACTGTTATCTAGGTGAAGCTGTACAGATTTACCAGCCTTGTGGCCATATTCCCACATGTTCTGGGTCCAGTCTGTCTGGTGTTAGAATTCTGTTCTGTTTTCTTTTGAGTATGTGTTCTTCTAAGCAAAATCACAGGGCTGGGAAAACAGACTTCTGTTATGTGGGTGGAAAAAGATATGCAGTGGCTCTAAAGTTCTGGCTGTTAGGAAGCTGCTGAGATTAGTGACTGTTTTAGGTTCTTCCTGCATGTAACTTGAGTGCGATTTATCTATTAACTCTTCTTTCTCCCCACCCCCGTGCTTTGATTTACATCCTGACTACAATGTTTTCTGTACTAGGACCTTCCCTACTGCTGAATGAAGTACTAGAAAGAATGGGGGAAAGTTTAGTGTGGGCCTGTGTGCTTCGTGATTGTCTAGTTTCCTGTTTGTTAAAAAGCTAGCAATGTATTTTACTTTTTTCCCATCTCCACTGGGTCTGTCACTGAACTAGCAGGGCTATTGTAAGTCAGCATTGGAGTATATTGGCTGCACACATTTACAAAGATTTGGCTCTTCCACATTAGGACTGTGAAGTAGGTGCCCTTTTGCTGACTCAGCCTTGACCGTGCTGTTGTTGCTTTTTCCTCTCCATTCTCTCCTAGCTTACAGATGTGGCTGTTTTCAGCCATAGCATAAATCTTTGTTCCTATAGGCTGTGGGCTAGGTGCAGTCTCTGCCCCGTTACTGACAGTTCTCTCTTGCTCTCATGTTAGGCTTGTCTTCCCTCCCTGCTTGTCTCTTCTGGCTTGTGTAACTCCTAACGTGAGGGTGAGTATGTCCAGGCCTGCCGATGGGAGAGCGGAGCAAAGGGGACAGTTGCCCAGAGGTCCTGGTCACTGCCACAGTAGCTCTTGATACAAAACAAGTAGTCCTGTGGCACCTTTAGAGACTCACTCACTCAACTGATGTGGCTTCAACCCATGATAGCTCATGTATTTGTTAGTGTCTAAGGTGCAAGAGGGCTACTCATTGTTTTTAAAGTTACAGGCTAACATGGCTACCCATTTTGTTATGCTGCAGGCAGGTAATGGGGCATATTCTACATGGGGCATATCTACATGGGGCATATCAAAAGCATCTGCTTAGAGCAGGCAGGTTGGGTCTGGGGAAAGGAAGAATGGGGCTGAGTTGGCCCAGAGCTCTTCTGGGGGTGGGTGGAAGGGCTGACTCTCTGTCTGAGAGGCCGGGGACCCATTGATTTCTGTCCTAGGGCCCCAAATTCCTGATGGTGGGCCTAGGTGCTCCCCTCATTAGCATTTTAAGCATCTTCAATACACAATGGAATTACTTCAGGGAAATTCTATAGCCTGTGCAGGAAGTCAGACAACATTCTTGCAAATGGCCCCTTTTTTTATCTGGGAACCTAAAAAAAAATCCATCTTTTTTAATTTCAGCACATTTAAGTAAGTTTTATCAGTTTCCTTCCTGTCACAATATCCCTTTATATTCTTTTTGACTGAAAGTCAGTGCTCCTGGTGAGACAGTTTTTCCTGTCAATTACATGTCACTACCTCAGAGGAACCTGGGTAGGAATGTGCAGAGCGCCAATCTTACCCATTCACAAGACTTCGTGTCTCTGGATATTTCCAGTGGTGATATAGCTGCATTGGTCCCAGCACGTTAAAGAGACAAAGTGAATGAGGTAAATCTTTTATTTGAATCCGCTTCTTGTTAATGAAGGAGAGGAGACCAAGCTTTCAAGATATGCAGAGCTCTTCCTGAGAAGAAGTGGCTTCATTAAAAGGGATTGCCTTACCTTGCCTATCTCTGGTTACTGTGTTTCTTTCTTTCCACAGGAAGCTCGTTTTTACCTTTTTGCTTAATTGTTAGTTTAATCAGAGTAGTGTGCCTACATAACACTCCTATCTCATTACCATTTTATATCAAGTGGCTCCCCTTGCACAGTGTTAACTTCATGAAAGATATTTATCTGATAACTGGATTACAATAAGCCTTAATTTTCCTGGTATAAAAACAGCACTGTAACTTGCTGCACTTTGGGGTGGGAGTGTTTTTTTACACCCCTCAGCCAGAAAGTTGTAGCACATTAAAGTGTCAATGTAGACAGCCTCAGGCTGTGAGGCTATTTATATACTAAAATGCTAGAATGGCATTTGTGATGCTTCAGTGTAGATGCTAAGTACAGGCACCGGAGGGTTCTCCTGTTGCAGCTGTTAACCCAACTCCCTGAAAGATGATAGCTAGGTCAAGGGAAAAAATGTGCTGTAGACAGCAGGGGTGAGGGCAGCTACATTTCTCAAGGGTGTGGATTTCTCACAGCTCTGACAGACTAGCTATGCCTGTGCAAGTTTTCAGTGTGCACTAGCCCCAATGTGATTTGAAGCACTTTGTCAACATCAGTGGGCATTACAGTAGCATCACTTTTTTCCCCATTTGTGGTGTTTTCCGCATTAGAGGGCTCCCCCTTGGCATATGTCTCCTGCTGTGATCTGAAGGCCTGCTGTACACATTCCCGCCGAGCCTTCTCAACAATCGGGTCTAGCATTGAATCACTCGAGCCTTGTCTCATTTTCTCCTGATCACTCCAGCCTGGCCCCACCAGCACTGGTTCAGTATGCTCACGAGCATACCCTCCTTGGCCCCTCCCGAATCACCTGGACTTACTGTCACAGGATCAAGGTTTGCTTCTGAAACTGTCTCGTGTTCCTGCACCTTTTGGCCTGGATGCTCCATGGTTAGATATGGAAGAGCGCACCTGCCTGGATGATGCCCAGCAGGTTCTCCTTTGGCACCAGCAAGTTGTCTACAAGCCTAACATTTCAGGCAAAGTGGATGATACTCTTGGGTTTCAGCATGCGGTATCTCACTGGACTGGCTCTCCCTCTCCCTCTTTATATGTCGGGCCTATTCTGATATGTACAAGGTTAAAGGAGTTGGCAAAGGGCTCTGTTCCTACCGCCTCTATCCTGATAGGATTTTGGGCATTTATCAAGATTGCTTATATCGTTAATAGCAGGACTTACATAAGAATGGCCAAAGGTCCATCTAGCCTAGTATCCCGTTAAGTGATCCATTCGCTGTCGCCCATTTCCAGATTCTGACAAACAGAAGCTAAGGACACATTCCTGCCCATTCTGGCTAATTCTTCCATGAACTTAACTAGCTGCTGCGCTCTTTTTTTTTTTTTTTTTTAACCCTGTTATAGTTTCGGACTTCAGAAGATCCTCTGGCAAGGAGTGTTATGAGGAGTAAATAACTCTTCTTTATTCAATTTCACACTAGACATGATTTTATAGACCTCTATCATTGCCCCCTCCCCCATCTCTTTTCCAAATTGAAAAGTCCCAGTCTAATTAATTCATATGGCAGCTGTTCCATACAACTAATCATTTTGTCAGTCTTTTCTGAACCTATTCCAATGCCAAGCTATCTTTTTGAGATGAGACGACCACATCTGTATGTAGCGTTTAAGATGTGGATGTACTATGGATTTATATGCAGACAATACGTTATTCTGTTTTATTCTGTATCCTTTTCTTAATGATTCCTAATAGTTTGCTTTTTTGCACTGCTGCTGTGCATTCAGTGGATGTTTTCAGAGAACTACCCAAATGACTCCAAGATCTCTCAGTGATAACAGCTAATTCTGTCTCCATTTTAAATGTATAGTTGGGATTTTGTTTTGCAATATGCATTACTTTGCATTTATTAACATGAAAATTAATCTGACATTTTATTGCCCAGTCACCTAGTTTTGTGAGATCCTTTTGAAACTCTTCACATTCTACTTTGGACTTAACTATCTTGAGCAGTTTTATATCCTCTGCAGATTGTCACCTTGCTGTTTACCGCGTTTTCTAGATCATTTATTAATATATTGAATAGAATTTCTCCCAGTATGGACATCTGGGAGATACCACTAATTACCTCTCTCCATTCTGAAAGCTCACCATTCATTCCTACTGTTTCTTATCTTTTAATGAGTTATCTGTCCATGAGAGGACCTTCCCTCTTATCCCATGACAAATTATTTAAGAGCCTTTGGTGAGGGACCTTGTAAAAGGCTTTCTGGAAATCTAAGTACACTATATTCCCTCCCTGGATCCCCCTTGTCAACATACTTGTTGACAGAACTCTACTAGATTGGTGAGGCACGATTTCCCTTTACAGAAACCATGTTGACTTTTCCCCAACAATTTATATTCATCTTTTTGTTTGGCAACTCTTTTCTTTACTATAGTTTCATCCAATTTGCCCAGTACTGAAGTTAGACTTACTGGTCTGTAATTGCCAGGATCACCTCTAGAGCCCTTTTTAAAAATTACATGAGCTATCCTCCAATCATTTGGTATATAAGATGATTTAAAGGGTAGGTGACAAACTACAGTTAGTAGTTCTGCAATGTCACATTTCAGTTTTTTCAGAACTCTTAGGTGAATGCCATCTGGCCATGGTGACTTGGTATTGTTTAGTTTATCAGTTTGTTCCAAAACATACTCTAAAGACTCCTCAATCTGGGACAATTCTTCAGATTTATCACCTAGAAAAATGGCTCAAGTTTGGGAATCTCCCCCTCATCCTCAGCAGTGAAAACTGATGCAAAGAATTAATTGAGTTTCTCCACAATCACCGTATTATCTTTGAGTGCTCCTTTAGCATCTCGATCGTGCACTGGCCCCACTGGTTGTTTAGCAGGCTTCCTGCTTCTGATGTACTTTAAAAAAATCCTATTATGTTTTGAGTTTTTTCTATAGCTGCTGTTCAGATTCCTTTTTGGCCTTCCTCATTATATTTTTATACTTCATTTGACAGAGTATATGCTTCTTTGTATTTTCCTCACTAGGATTTAACTTCCATTTTTAAACAGTGCCTTTTTATCTCTCTCTGCTTCTCTTTCTTGGTTAAGCCAAGCCACTGACACACATTTTCGGTGTTCTTATTGTGTTCTTAATTTGGGATATATATATATATATATATATATATATATATATATAATTTGTTGAGCCTTTATTATGGTCTCTTTGAAAAGTTTCCATTCATCTTGCAGGGATTTCACTTTTGCCATTGTACCTTGTAATTTCTTTAATTATCCTCATTTTTGTGCAGTTCCCCTTTCTGAAATTAAATGCCACGGTGTTGGTGTGCAGTGGCGTTTTTCCTGTTTTTCCAGGGGTGATAAATTTAATTCTGTTATGGTCATTATTACAAGTGGTCCAGCTATATTCACCTCTTGGACCAGATCCTGTCTTCCACTTAAGACTAAATTAAAAACTGCCTATCCTCTTGCAGGTTCCAGAACCAGCTGCTCTAAGAAGTGTCAAGAAACTTTATCTCTGCTTCTTTTCCTGAGGTGATGTGTACTCAGTCAATATAGGGATAATTGAAATCCCCCATTATTATTGTTTTTTTTATTTTATTTTTATAGCCTCTCTAATCTCCCTTAACATTTCACAATCACCATTCTGGTCAGGTGGCTGATAACATATTCCTATTACTATATTCATATTATTAGATCATTGAATTACCATCCATAGATTCCATGGAGTTTGGTTCATTTAAGATTTTAATTTTGTTTGATTCTATGCTTTCTTTCACATAGTGCTTCTCCCCCAACAGTATGACCTGTTCTGTCTTTCCAATATATTTTGTACCCTGGTATTACTGGATCCCATTAATTATCCATATTTCACCAAGTTTCTGTGATGCCCACCATATCAATAAACTCCTTTTAAGATAAGGCACTCTAGTTGACTCTTCCTATTTAGACTTCTAGAGTGCGTATGGAAGCACTTTAAAAACTTGTCACTATTTAGCTGTCTGCTAATTAGCTGGGTTCTCTGTGGGGTTGTTGTGGGTTTTTTTGTGTTGTATCCTCCCTCATGGTGACTGAATCAGAAGGTGACCATAGTAAAAAAACTTTAGCCGCTGCTTAGCAGAACAAAGTAATTGTCACTCAGTCTTGGTTCTTCTCAATGGGCTGAAACAAGAAGGGCCCCACACTTTTTCCTCTAGAGGCAAAGCTTTTCTCACATCTATCAGTGTGTTGAAGGCTCTTCCTTTCATGCTTGTGTTAATGTTCTTAGTCTGGGAAGGTTAAAGTTCACTGGTTTCCCAAGAATCTTCAGCACTGACTGTTCCAACTTAAAATGTCCAAACAATTCTTTCTTAGACAAAAGCTGTTGGGCACTGGCAAAGATGAAGGGAATGTACAAAATTCCCTCCACAGCTCTCTGTATTGAAAGTGAATGGTATCGCATACGTGCCACCCCCAGCCCAAGAGCCATCTAATTTTGTTACAAAACAAGCGAGGGCATCATGTACACAAGATAATACACCCTTGGTTTTGAACCAACGTTTCCACTGCAAATAGCAATCTATCCACCATCAAAAACTTGTTTAGACTGAGTTTGGAGCTGAACAATGGCTTTAATACCATCTGAAAAGTGGATAGGGCTGCTAATCTAAAAGTGTTTTATGTAATGGGGTAAGCATTATTATTCCCATATTTCAGATGGAGAAACTGAGGCACCAAGTGATTTTTTTTTAAGTGACTTGGCCAAAGTCACAATGCAATTAAAATACTTTGCTTGGGTCTTTCAACTAGCCCAAAGTTTTACATTTGTAGGAAATTTTAGTTGGAAATATGCTAATTTTGGGGGGAGGGATGGTGGGTGTTAAGTGTGTTGTGTGCTTGTATCCTCCAATAAAGAGAGGTGGGGGAAGAAGGCTAAGTGCTCTGCCATCAAGTCAAATGATGTTTGATCAAACAAAAATGCCAATAAAGCTGTCACTTAATATAGCCCACTAAGTCTCAAGGCAGGGTGTGTAGTGAGGTGAGCGGCGTAATGAATTACGGTGCTGGTTGCACAGCTGTGACTATAAATGCTATGTGTGAAATGCTCTCCCTGAATTCTGTAGTAAAACTCTTTGACTTCAAGGAGCTCATTAGGATTCTTTAGGATCCCAAATGGTTTTTTAAATAATGCATTTGTGTGATGGTTTTGTTTTTGTTTTTGTTTTCTGCCTGACGAGGCCTGAGTCTAAACCAGTTGTCACCAACCAGTAGATCGGGATCTACCAATAGATCTTGGCGTCCCTGACAGGTGATCCTGCCTGGTTTGGCCAGGAAGCCATCAAGTGCTGGCACTTCAGTTGCCCCTCCACCCGCTGTCATGCTGATCCTGCCCTCTGCCTTAGAGCTTCCTGTTGGGAGCCTCTTGCTTGCTGTGCACTGTGTGGGAGGGAGAAGGGGGGGGCACTGATGTCAGGGTGTTCCTACTCCCCCCACTCCCGTACCCTGTCTCCACACAGGGAGAAGGGGATGGAGG
The DNA here is from genome assembly GCF_049634645.1 of Pelodiscus sinensis. Classification (NCBI taxonomy): domain Eukaryota; kingdom Metazoa; phylum Chordata; order Testudines; family Trionychidae; genus Pelodiscus; species Pelodiscus sinensis. The sequence continues at coordinate 32,790,754 of NC_134724.1, read as the reverse complement.
GACCTCAGCAATGCAAATCAGTCACTCTCACACACTGTTTGTGTCTCGTTCTCACAAACACACGCTGTCCTTCCCTCTCATCTCCTGACCCAACACATACAAGGGGCTTGTTACTACTTTACTGCTTGCCAAGTGGGTTCTTTTTAGTTCGTGACTGGTCTGTGCATTTCTCTCTTCTACTTCAATTGAATTCTTTGAGGAGTGAATTCTAAACTGCTGAACCTGTCTTGGCTGGTATCATTATCCCCATGGCAATTGCTGCTCCTGGAGGTGGCTGGTGTGTCCCTGCAGCCCCTGAGAAAGTCAGAGCAGGGAGTCTCCACATGTGTCCTTGCCTGCAGACACCACTCCTGCAGCTCCCATTGATCAATAATGGAGAACTGGGGCCAGTGCGGGCTGTGGGGTTGGTGCCTGTAAATGAGGGGTGGCACATGGTGCCATTGTGATAAATGCCAGCTGCTTTCAGGAGTGGTGCAGGGCCAGGGCAGGAGTAAGTCTGCCTTAACCCCAGGGCTCCATCCCTGTGGCAGCTGTCCAGCCACTCCCAGAGTGGGACTTCAACCCATAACCTTGCCCTCCCCAGGCAAATGCTCCCCCCACTCCAGAACCCAGCCCACCTACCTGCAGAGGGTACCTTATCCTGTGTTGGCTGTCTGGCTAGTCCCATGGTGGGCAGACGGGATTGAGTCCTCCACCCTGTGCTCCAGAGGCTAATGCCCTGTAATCCATTCCAGAACCCAGCCCACCTCTCTAGAGTCCCTTATCCTGCCTTCCTAATATGGGAGCCAGTTCCGTCCCTGGGGGAGCCTGTTTTGGTTGTCTGACTGCTCCCATTGCAGGTGGAGGGACTCAAGTCCCCAACCCTGTGCTTCTCCATAGCACTTGAGAGCCCAACCTGCTGCCTTGCTGGGGTGGGAGCCTGCTCCATCCTGGGGCACCTGGTGTTGGCTGTCCAGCTGCTCCCACGGTGTGTGGGACTTGAGCCCACCACCCTGTCCTCCCCAGGCAAATATATTCCAGAGGCCTCCCCACCTCCCTACTGTCCTTTATCCTGTGTTGGCTGCCTGTCACTCCCAGGGTGGGGGGGGGGGGGGGGAGAGACAGGACTTTAACCTACCACCCTGCATTGCCCAGGTGAATGCTCCATCCCCTAAGCCACTCCAGAAACCAACCCAACCCCACTTCCTGACCTTCAGTGGGTCCCTTATCCTGCTTTCCTAATACAGGTGCCAGCTTCTTCCCTGGGGCAGCCGGCGTTGGCTGCCCGAGTGGGTGGGATTGAGGTGCTCCAGAGGCTGATGCCTATCCCCCAGTTCACTGGAGATCCCCCTCCACCTCCCTTCATCCAGCAGGACCCTTAGCCTGTTTTACAAATGCAGGAGCCAGCTCCAGCCCTGGGGCAGCATATCTGTCTGCTCCTGGGGAGGGGGCAAGGCTCAAGCCCATCCTCTAGTCCACTCCAGAGCTCATCCCACCTCCTTCCGGTCCCTTATACTTCCTTCCTAATGCAGGAGTGCCACCCTATGCTGGCTGTCCAGCTGCTCCCAGGGTGGACAGAGGATGGGCAAGACTTGAACCCACTGCCTTGTGCTCCCCAGGTGAATGCCACATACCCTAGGCCACCAAGAACTGATACCACCTCCTGAGGCTCCCTTACGCTGTGCTGGCTGTCTGCCTGCTCTCAGGGTTGAGGCAGGGACAGGGAGGGACTTGAACCTACCACCCTGCGCTCCCCAGATGAATGGCCCCTCCCCCAGACACTCAAAACCCCTTGGCCCAAGACCAGACCCTGCACCCCAACCACTTACCCCAGCCTGGTGAAAGTGAATGGGATTCGGGAAGGAAGGAGGTTGGAGTGAGCAGGGTGAGGCTTGGGAGAAGGGGTGGAGCAGAGGCGGTGCTTCAGAGAAGCGAAGGAAGGAAGCCAGACAAGGGTATTTGGATTTGAGGTTGATCTTACATTGCACTTAAATTGAAAAAGTGATCTTGTGGTTAAAAAGGTTGGAGACAACTGGTCTAAACAGATCATCCCACTCTGAGCTCAATGCTGTTTGTTACTTGTCCTTAGCAATATCAGGATGATCAAGGCTGGTGTTTGCTGGAGAACATTTGGTAAGTCTCAAGGATGTTTATTATTAGTTTTAACATCTTAACTGAAGGGAGTTAACAAGCTGAATCTGTAACAAAGAATACCTCTATCCAAGATGTGAATTTGACATTGACGTTAAATAGATGCCATCAAACCAAAAACAACTGTTGAAATTGTAATTTAGAAGTTGCTTTGCTTCTCTTGATGTGTGTGATGTCATTACACTTATTTAGCAGGACCTGTATTTCTAATGTTAAAAAAAAAAAAAAAAAAACCATAATCCTGCCACATCTTTTAAAAAGAACACCATAGCATTCAGCCATCTGATTTACAAGAAGCACAGAAGGATCCATGCTCAGTTTTTAGTTCTCTTTAGCAGGTTCATTGAACCACTCTAATGGACCAAGGGGAAGTGAAGCAAAGCCAAGCTCCTCTATCCTTACTAGTACTAAATATGCTGAGCACGCTCAGTTTTGGTACAATATAATAGCAGCGGGGCAGAGTTTTTCCTTGCATTCAAAATGGCGGTGAGTGGTCTCTGCAGAACACCAGTAACTTATCCTGCTTCTACTTTCAGCTTTGCTAAGCAATGCTGACAATGCCTTACTTCTAATGGGGCTTAGTTGCCTAGTGCAATAAGAAATATCATCTGTGGCAGCTGTAAGGGAGAAGTTGCTATGTAGGCGCAGTGGCTGATTTTTTTTCAGGCCCTGACCACGTTTGTTTCAGGCTCTTCAAATTTGGTATGAATCTGGGCTAAGGGCGAATGGTGATTTTTTCAGCACAGGAGTGGAGCTTGACTACTCTAGACTTGTACAGTTAAGCCTAGATGATGGGGGAAGCAGCTCTTCCTTAACAGATGCTGTGTGAGCAGCTGGCTGACACCCTACTCAACGTACATCAAACAGCTGGCTTTGTGCATAGGACATCTCCCCTGCAAGAGAAGCAGAGCAAATGCAACTATACAAGTATATCGTGCCCAGGAAGTCTGTTATCCTAGCCAGAGGGTGCTCAGAAGGATTCAGGACCTGCTACAAGGGTAGGGAAAGAGGACAGTAAAGAGGAGGGAAATATCAGTCTCAAATACCCTTGTCTGGCTTCCTTCCTTCACTTCTCTGAAGCACCGCCTCTGCTCCACCCCTTCTCCCAGGCCTCACCCTGCTCACTCCATCCTCCTTCCTTCCCGAAAGGAGACTCAGGGAGCTTGGCTTGTTTACCTTAACCAAAAGAAGGCTGAGGGGGGACATGATTGCACTTTTTAAATATATTAGAGGGATAAATACCAGGGAGGGAGAGGAATTATTTAAGCTTAATACCAATGTGGACACAAGAACAAATGGATATAAGCTGGCTAGTAGGAAGTTTAGACTTAAGATTAGACGAAGGTTTCTAACCATTAGAGGAGTGAGGTTCTGGAACGGCCTTCCAAGGGAAGTAGTGGGGGCAAAAGATGTATCTGGTTTCAAGATTAAACTAGATGGGTTTATGAAGGGGATGGTTTGACGAGATAACATGATCTTGGTAACTAATTGACCATTCATTATCAGTGGGAAATAGGTCAATGGAGGGATGATAGGAATTACTAGAGAACTTTCTGGGTGTCTGGCTGATGAGTCTTGCCCACATGCTCAGGGTTTAGCTGATCACCATATTTGGGGTCGGGAAGGAATTTTCCTCCAGGGTAGATTGGCAGAGGCCCTGGAGGTTTTTCGCCTTCCTCTGTAGCATGGGGTACAGATCACAGCTAGAGGATTCTCTGCGTCTTGGGGTCTTAAAAGTATTTGAAGGCTTCAATATCTGAGATATAGGTGAGAGGATTATTCTGGGAGGGGTGGGTGAGATTCTGTGGCCTGCATTGTGCAGGGGGTCAGACTAGATTATCATAATGGTCCCTTCTGACCTTAAAGTCTATGAGTCTATAAATGCTACGGGGGGATAATTAAAACATGGGCTGTTCCAGCTAAAGGAATACGGTTTTGTGTAATTTCAGTTAAACACCCATGTGTGGGCAGTGGCAGCTGACTTCAGCTTAAAGCGCCGCTTGGTTGTGGCTCCACTCTGAGACCGTCCCGCCTTTCAGGGTCCTGTGCCTGGGAGCTTCAATTAAACAGCCTCTTAACCTGAGTCCTGTGTACATGAGCTGGATGTCATGGATCAGCTGCAAGCAGGAGCGGCTTGAGGAGAGCTGCCGGCAACTGGTGCCCTAGGTGGAATGCACGATCGGCGCCTCTGCTTCCATAGCCCTCAATGGCGTGACATCATCAGTGGGCGCTGTGTTAAATGCGGCACCCTAGGCAACTGCTGAGGTGGCTTACATCCACGAGCCGCCCCTGGCTGCAGGTATCTAATTCCAGTGCAGACCTACTCTAGGATTATGTCTGCACAGCAGAGTGAACTTGAGTCACCTTCTGGAATTAACCCAACTTGGTGACACACTTCTGGCTTTAGGGTGGTTTTCACTGAAACACTGTGAAGTCACATTCCAGCTGCACAGACTGTTTACGTAGTCATGTTAGTTACTCACAAAATCCTAGTGGAGACAAGGCACAACATGTAGCTTTGACCTTTCAGATGCCTTACGGTTATGCTTACTAACCATCCCACTTTTTCCAGGACCATCCCGATTTTTAATGTGCTGTCCTGGTGTCCTGAGCAGCACTGAAATGTCCTGGAAAGCTCTGGGCCTCCAAATGCAGCTAGAAGCTGCTGCATGCTGCTAATTCCCCTCCCTCGGATGGGGGAACAGAAGCCTGAAGCCTTTCCCTGCTGCTGGGAATCTAGCCAATAGGAGCAGGAGGAGGCATTTCCTGTGGGAGCCCAGAAAAATAAGTAAGCAGCTGGAGGGAGGGGAAGGCAGGGAGCTGTCTCACGATTCAGGTAAGTTGTGGGGACAGAGGGGTTGGAGTGTGGGTGGTAATGGTTCAGCTGAGTTGCAGGGGGAGTGCAGGCACAGAGAGTGCCAGACCAGGGAGGTCCAACCCCCTAGCCCAAGTTCCCTCCTGCACCTTCCCTCCTGGTCATACACCTTCCCTCCTGGCCAGACACCCTTCCCCCATCCGCTCCTGTACCCTCCCTCCTGGCCACTCTACCTCCAGTCCACTCCTGCCTCCTCCCTCTTGGCTATACCCCTACTGCATCCACTGTTGCTCCTGTACCCTCCCTCCTGGCCACACACTGCACTCTCCCTTGTTCCTGCTCCCAGCCTGCTTCTGACCTTACCTCCTACTCAGACCTTGCAACCTCTCCCCCTTCTGCACCCCGCCTCCCTCCCAGATCTTGCACTTCCATCCCGGTCCCACTCACTGGCAGCCCTGTCCCACACACTGAATCTCTAGTTTTTATCTCCCCTCCCCCCAGAACCTAAAGAGGTCCGTAAAATCCACCAGAAAAGTAATTCTGACCTATGAGAAGCCCTGAACCTCAGCCGTCCCTGTCCCTTCCCCTCGGCCTGTGGGGCTGGAGCAACAGAGGAGTGAGGTGTCTTAGTTGGGGGCCATAGTGAGCTTTGGGGGTCGGGCAGGAGAACTTTTGTTTCCTGCTTGTGTGATCCCCAACTGATTTTTCTGTGATTCATGGCCCCGACCCAAAAAAGGTTGCCCACCCCTGCTATAAAGAAAACATTGGGACGTTTTGTGGGACATAAATTATTTTACTTTATTTAAAATGAAATTTGATAAACTAACATGAGAAACTTAAAACGCTTAATCTGTTTACTAATTTAAACTGTTCTCTCTAGCTGCAGCACTAAGAAAATGGCTTGGGTGCAGTTATGTAATTAACAGCGAGTTTCCATTAGCAGCTGGTGGCCTACGAACAGGTTTACATTGAGCCATGTGGTTCATGGGCCAAAAAGATTGAGAACCATTGAAATAGAAGCACTCCCATCCTCTCTCCCCGAGTGAATGCAGTGCAAGGTGGATTAACGCAATTTCAGTATAGTTGCATGGGAAGGTTCTTTGGGGCCTTTTAGAGGGGTCACACAACACCCTTTACTTCCAGTCGTGTACGTTTTGACCCCGGAAGTACTACCTTCAGGGGTGGGACTTCATGTGCTAGGTGGGTATGACATAAGGGATTAGCGGGCATGGCTAATGAGGTCAGAGGGTGTGGCTAAAGTGTCCCTATTTTGGTCCAGAGACCATGGTCACCATACTTATGGTAAAACTGTGCTCCTCCCCATGAGCTTGCTTGGCTAACTGCATCGTCAAAAGCTTCAGGAGGTAGCCAAGTTAGTCTGTAACTGGAAAAACTTAACAAACAACCAATAGTCTAGCAGCACCTTAAAGGCTAACGAAACACGTAGTTGTAGCTATTTTGTTAGTCTTTAAGGTGCTGCTAGACTATTGGTTGTTTAAGTTTTTCAAGTTACAAACTAACTGGGCCCCCACTCTAAAGGTAGCTATAGTTAATGATTACAGGTGTGAGAGTGCCTGCCCAGAAAATAAATAATAGTATATTGTGCAAACAGAACTCCACCCTCTGGAGGACAATCTAACTCCCTCTGTGCATGTATTACACACCTGCCCTTTACTCATTCTCTCCATGCTCATCAGATAAAGGTTGTGATAGTGCTACTGCCAGTTTCTCTCTAGTGAAGCTGTGGACAAAAGCGTGAATGTTGGGTATTTCTCATCCTGCAGCTCTGAGAACAGTTTCATGCACTCCGTCCCAGTCAGACCATGATGAAAAGTGCTGCTGGCTGCAAGTGTCCCATGAAATTAAAGTTTACACTGAAACTATACAGCCTTGTCAATAGTTGTTGTTTTGGTACCTCCTGTTGGTGGGAGCCAGCCTAGTTGATAGTGTTGTGTCTAGATGAAACCAGAAATGTAACAGTCCAGAACAGTTCAACTAGATGCTTTAAAGTTTAACTGGCAGAGAGAAGATGGTGAACAAAAATGGGCAGAAAAGGGCAGTTTACTATCAGGAATGTATGAGGGGACAATCCCATTTGGAAATTTTTCCATCTGGAAAATAACTGTGTTCCTAAAGGAAAACTTTGTGGGGGAAAAGGTACTTGTCTCCCAGTTTTTTACTTTATTTTTTTCCATTTTTTCCAGTTGGGAAAAAATTAAATTGGTGGAAGATAGGATATGCTCCACTTTCTCACTCATTGACTGTTTCCCAGTTGAAAAAGTCAGTGTTAGTTTGTGCTCAGTGAAAGTCTTTTTTTATTTTCTCTTTTTCTTTTGGTATTCTTTTCCCCTTTTCCTAGGGGAATGTTTTTTTTTTTTTATTAATCAAGGATTTTTGTTTAATTTTTGTTTGAGAAGGGGAAAAACATCTTTTTGACACAACCTCTCTTTTGGGACCAACTTCTTTAAAAAAAAAAAAACTGCCAAAACATGAAGCCTGACTTTTACTGGATATGACCCATTTCAGTGCATCGCTGCAAATAGGGCAATATGCAATTTCACAATCATATGTGAAGTATCACCCTTTTTGAAGAGTGTCTTTTGCCGTGAAAGCTTTGCACAACTCTGGTGAGACTCTGTCTCCAGCCTACTGCAGCAATCTTATTTAGGCCACTCTAAGTGGGTGATTCTTAGAAACTGAATGTGCTCAGAGGGCGGGGATATTTTGATGCACTCCTCAGTGTCCTATTTCTGACACATGCTACCCAGGCTGATAGGGAACTGCATAGTTACAAATATTTTTGTAATCAGTTATCAGCCAAGCCCTTGACTCTAAAGCAGAGAAGATAAATTATGAGAACGCTGCTGCTGCCTTTCTACCTCCAGAGCAATCCCAAATTCACACCCTGTGCCCAGATAGTGATGGGCACATTATAAATAACGACATACATAACCTCTTCAGTCTATAATTTGTCACTTAGTCAAGGAATGACTGGGGGAGATTGCAAATTATGAAGTGCTTTTATGGGATGGCAAGAAGCTCTTGGTTATGGTTACAAATCTGGTTATGACCTCATGATCAGAGCTGCAGGTAATAGCTCACACACAGTAAGGGATTCTGCAGACAATATAGCACACAGGACTGGTGCTCAAATGCTTGGTGAAGCTCCCTGTGTTCTCAGAGGTGTGTGATCTTAACTGAATCCTGGTGTTATATATCTTAGCAGATCAGACAAGATCTTGAGGGAAACTTTTTTTTTTTTTTACTGAAATCATCTACAAAATGAGGATCCCCAAAAAGCCTGCACTCCTTTGTTTCCCAGCACAGAAATAAAATTAAATCTACTGTGGGTTTCCTGGGCTCAACTAGTTCATTAACATGCTACAGGCCTGTTGACTAGGATGCTGGACCAGTCCCTCAACATTTCTTTCTGGCTTCATAATCCTCACTCCACACACACAATACCTCCCCACTTTAAAAATGTACTTGTTTATGTTGATTATTTATGCTTTAATTTGACTTGATTTTGATTCAAAATCTGAAATTTTAGATTTGGTCCCTAGGAAGTAGTGTTCCCCCAAGCAAATGGAGGTTTGTGTTGTGGTACTAAATGTTCCAGGAAGATCTTATGGGGTCTGAGTAAATATTGTGGATTTTGAATAGGAAATAGACCTGATAGACTAGGAACTAGTGAAGAAATTGATCTCCGATGTACAAAATAACTAGCTTTACTTATAAGACTTTTGCAAAGTGTGAGTGTCAGGGAGGGAGGAAAGGTCAGGCCCATGGCAATGGTCTGAGGTGCAGAGGCTAGGAATGGAATGGTCTGGAAACTGTCATGCAGTGGTGGCAGGCCGTGAGCCCTGCCTGCCGGGCTGTGGCGCTCTGCCAGGCCACACCCCCAGTCGTGTGCTGAGGCTGGAGCTGGGCCCCGGTGAGGCTGTCCCTACTGCGTAGCCTCATCACAGCCTTGATTCCAGCTCTGGGGCAGCCTCACGACCTGGCAGTGGGGCCACATGGTGGGTGGTTGCTCCGGAGGGTGGGGCTGCTCTGGGGTGCCTGGGCCGGCTACACCTGGGGCGGCCACCCGCCGGGGCTGCTTTGGGGTGGCTGGGCCATGTGGTGGAGCGGGATTCCTCTAGGGGGCTGGGGCTGCTCCAGGGCTGGCTGGGCCACATGGCAGAGCAGGGCTCCTCTGTGGGGTTGGGGCTGCTCCGGTGACGAACAGGTCGCATGGAACAGGGCCACCCAGCCATGCGGGGTTCTGGGGGTTGGCTCGAGGACGCCCTGGCATGGCAGCGGGGATTGAGAAGGGACCGCCACTACTCAGGGTGGGGTGAGGGGACAAGGCTGGAGAATCTCTCCGAGCCAGAGTCAGTACCTTGCTGCTTTCAGCCCAGCCTCTCCCCAGCCTGATCCCTCTTTTCTTTTCTCTTTCTTTTTCCTTTTTGCCACAACTCCCCCTCTCCTGCCCTGCCTGCTGTACCCCTTTGCCCAGGGGCGGATATAGGGCAGGTCGAAAGGGGTAGCCGCCCCGGGCCCCGTGCTTCAAAAAGCCCCGTGGCAAAGGGGGGGCCCCGCGGACTTACGCTGCCCAGGGCCCCGCAAAACTGTCATCTGCCCCTGCCTTTGCCTCTCTCCAAAAAACAGTGAAAACCAGAAATATTCTGCAGAGCATGCCATCTGTTTCATAATGTGTGATTTTGATCTTCCCATCCACGCAATGACATGTATAGTATGTGTACAGATGCAATGTAAAATAACACGTGACTGCTTAAAATTAATTACTACAATGACTATGCAAATAAATTAATTGCCACAATGAATATGCAAATGTTTCCCTGCCGGTCCACCAAAAGTTTTTGAATGAGTTTGCTGGTTCTCGGTATAAAGAAGTTGGGAACCACTGTAGGGGAAGGGCATTGGAAAGAGGTAAGTAGACAATCATGTGGTCTGGGAAATGGGATGGGCAGAGGTTAAATCAGGTAACATAGGACAACTACATGAAGTCTAGCAAATGATTGGCAGCTTCCTGATGAGCTTGCAACAGGCAAGTTTGGATAATGCAGCTCCTGTGACAGCCTTGACTTACTTTATTTTTAAACATGACAAATCATAGTGAGGGTCTGACACAATCCATCAAGTAAGCCAATGGCTAATAAAGATTAAGGTCGTGCTATAGCCTCATCTCTTTGCCGTTGGGCCAAGGGCCGTAGAGGACTTGGGGTTGGTGGTGGAGTGGGATGGAGGGCTTATGTTTTCTTCTCCCAGGGCATGGCACAATCCTTTGAATGCTCTTTAAATGTCTTTAGGATTTGTCATCATTGCTGTCTGATGATAAAATAGGTGAGGAATCTTACCTATTTCTCCTGGGATGCCCATGCAGTGTGGGGGAGCTGCATGAAGTTCTGTCTCATGTTGTATAGCTAAGACCCTGCTATGTGCACCATCACCTGAGCACCGTATATGTACACCCCCCGCCAAAGTCCACATTGCTGTCAAAGATGTCTATTCTTCCCATGCAGAAAAAGGAAGAGATCAGAGAGAATATGACTGTTACCACAAAAGTGTCTCAAAATCCCAGCAGGAGGTGATTCAGAAGTACCGAGGGACATTTCTCATTGTCCATTTTGTAAGTAATATTTGTTGGGGGGGGTGTGTTTTTCCGTACTTGTCATAGCTTTGAGGCAGCGATGGAATGCGTTCAATGCAACATTTAAGGGACAGTCAAAGGGATAAAAGCTTTTGTAAGAAGGAAATCACCACAGTCTCTCTGGGAAAACTCCAGTGTGGAAAGAAAGGCCTAAAGAAAAAGGCACGGACAATTTATTAGCCCCAAGTAATAATCTTAGAAGACAATGCTATGGGCTCCCCTTGCTGAGCTGTGCCTGACCGTGTGCCATTTTAGAGATGAAGGCATTTTTAAGGTCTTAAAGCAGATGCAACTTTTCATCAAAGCTTTTCAAGGTAAGACCCTGGCACAAATCCTTGTTGACCATTCCTTTCTGCTGTCCACCAGCCATCCTCGCCTTCTGCAATGACCGCTACGATGTCTCCCGCACTGATATCCAGCTCATCGTCGTTCTAAAAGGAAACACCCAACAGAGGGAGTAGAAATTTGGTTAGCCTGAGTACTCAGACTCATCTGTGTCTTGTCTGGGTTTTTCCCTTGCTCTTATGGGCCTCAAGCAGAGCGTTGTCACTGTGATAATGAATCTGAAATATCGGACAGCGTATGGCTCCATTTTTACTGAGCTGGTCATACTGGGGCTCTCAAATTTCTTCCCATCTCCTGAAGATCTCTAGCATGCACCAGAAGAGTACCCATTGTGCATTCACTCCCCATGCAGATTAGCTCTTGTACCCTAGGGACATCCTTTGCCAGAAGGGACTAAGGCAAGTTTTACGCGATAAACGTACATTGGTATAATTACGTCACATGCGGATATGAAAGAGCAACGCAGATATCACCCAGTGCTATGTTAATGGCAGAGTTCTCCCACTGATCTAGCTAATGCCGCTCACATAGGTGGATTAACAACGCTACTGGGCAATGCTTAATTTGCCATGAAAGTGGTCACAGGACTCTCCCATCAGCACAGCAGCATCTTCACTAAAGCACCAGTGTCATGCAGCCAGTGTCACGTAAAAAACTGTATCTTTGACGTGTAAGCCTGCCCTAACCGTGACTCCCCCCACAGGGGCAATGTGCGGGAGGGGCATAAATGGCCCCTCCCTAAAACACCAAATAGGGACAAGGGGCCAGGGGCTGAGCTGCAAGGGAAACGGCAGGGCTAGAGCCTTTCCTCTTCCAGTTCTGGCTCATGATACTATATGTATGTTAGTCTGTAAGGTGCCACAGGACTACTTGTTTTTAAAATTACAGACTAACAGGGCTACCCCACTGAGAACCCTGCTTTGTTTGACTTCAGTTAAAACAGGAATAGTCAATTATTATTGGTCAGGATCCAAATTTCATGGTCAAGGGATAGATAAGGTCCAGATAAAACAACAACGAGTAAAAAAAGATCTGTTCATAAGTATCTCGTTGTCTGGATGTGTCCCACAGTCTACTAACTCCAAAGTGGAATTTGACTAATGCAAACCCTCTTACGAAGTCTCCTAAGCATCATGTTTTCAACGTGGGTCTTGTAACACAGAACAAGAAGGCTTTCAATGGAGCTGACAGGTGGCCCATTCAAAACTAATAAAAGGAAGTATTGTTCATCAAACAGCCCATAGTTCGACTGTGGAACTCTTTGCCAGAGGATGTTTCTATAAGCCAAGAATGAGCAAAATTCAAAGAGAGCTTGGCCATTTATATGGATAGTAAAAGTATTCATATTTCACACCAAGGAAAAGAGTATTGGAAGGGAGGTAAAACCTCATGTAAACCAATCTCTTACTATTAGGGACTGGGATGATAGCCCACCTCTGTTTACTGTGAGGCTTCTTACACCATACTTTGCAACATCAGGCCACGGTCAGAGATAGAAGAGTGGCCTAAATGGTTGTGGCCAGTAGGATGACTCCTATATTTCTTTCAGAGAGGCAGCCATGTTAGGCCAGGTCTACACTAGCCTGGTTTAAAGTCTGCAACTGTCTTCCACATAGCTGGAGTTGGTTTAGCTTAAGCTGAGTTTGGTGGTGTCCCCATAGTGGGAGGCCAACGGGAGCAAATGCTCCCATCTGCTTCCCTTACTCCTCGCTAAAGGAGGAGTACCGGATGCCAGTAGGGGCACCCTCCGAGTTTGATTTAACAAGTCTTAAGCAGGCTCACTAAATCGAACTCCGAAAGATTGATTGTGGCAGCAGCAATCTTCTGTGTAGTGAAGACAAGCCCTTGGTCTGTGTCAGTAAAACCAAAACAGTGTCCAGTAGCACTTTAAAGACTAATGAATTTATTACGGTATTGGAGCTTAAGATTTCATGAGCTCACAAAAGCTGATGCTCTAATACCCTAATAAATGTGTTACTCTTTAAAGTGCCACTGGACTCCTTGTTCCTATACTGCTGTGTTTCATGTGTAGGGGTATTAAGGGCAGTCATATGACTAAAGCCTGTGTGGATGCTTTGACAGTCTAATCTCTAAAGAGGGGAGGTTGTATACCTCTTTTGTAAAGCACACTCAAATCTATATATGCAAAGGTATGTGATGTTAGTAAACTCTTGCTTTAGCAAGTCAGCTAGTCTGTGTTGTGACTTTATTCATATCTAACTTAATTAGGTCTGAAGTCAGGAATATAACCATACCCTAGTTCTTGCTCATCAGCAGTATCTTCAGATTGAGTGAGCATGTCAACCTAAGCTCCTTGCTAGTTGCCCACGGGGCCTGTGCTAGGACTGGCATTTGTCAGAAACAATCAACAGGGCATAGGATAATAACATGGGGAGAAATGCAGGGAAGGGCAGTGCCATCTGACTCCACATGACTGTCGAAGTGCGTGTGTGTTGTCGCAGTGGCTTTTTCACTAATGCATGTGTTTTTCCTCTTCATGGATCTGTTGAATGCAGCTAGAATAATACAAGCTCATAGTATTTCCACCACACAGGAACTGGAGCAGCATGACAAAGCCAGGTCTCATAGTAGCATTTCAGCTCCATTTAAAAAGTGCCTCTGGGAGGGGTAATTTAAACGAAAAAAGGATACAACTATTTATATTACAAATCCCACCCACAACCATAACTAAACTGAGGCAAAGGTAGAAGACAGGCTGTATTTGGCAATTGATATGAACAGGAAATCAATATGACTTATGCTGAAATCCTTTTGTTCAATCTATCTTTGCTATGGACTACACATTGGGCTAGGATTCTCCAGCTGAGGATGGGGTCCAATGGAGAACACTTTTAGAGAGCCTGTCAAATATTCTCTCTCCTGTTTTCAGGGTGAATAAAAGCCAGGGAAGGTTTTATAATAACATGAGCTGCAGCCATACTGCCCTGGGCTGTGGGCTCATATAATTTCACAAGTGAAATAGGGTCAGAACGAGTCATTACTTGGATGGGAGAGCACAAAAGGAAACTCAGGTGCTGTACAAAGTGCTGTTTCCTGCTGACCTGCTCTAGACTGTCCCAATCTGAGGGTGCTGTGCTATGGGGGAGATGTAAAACAGGGTCCTGACCATTTTGATCCCACTGTCTTCTTCAGCAAAACCAGTACGAGAATTAGTCCTGCTTTCTGCCAAGGTCCCAGTTGGAGTACAGATAGTCTTCTGCCTTAAACCTCCTTTGCAACAGGATACAATATTCGTCTTCATTCCCTGCCCTTCATTCAGCTGCCATTCAGCTGTTCTGGATTCTAGTCCTATACCAAGCCCCACTTGTGTGTCCCTCTGTAGAGCCCTGCTGGTTCATTGGCATAGGTGCTTGTACTCATAGGGTATGTCTACATTACCCTGCTAGTTCGAACTAGGGGGGTAATGTAGGCATACCACACTTGCAAATGAAGCCCGGGATTTGAATTTCCCGGGCTTCATTTGCATAAGCGGGGAGCCGCCATTTTTAAATCCCCGCTGGTTCGAACCCCGTGCAGCGCGGCTACACGGGGCTCGAACTAGGTAGTACCGGTAGTTCGGAATAGGAATCCTAGTCCGAACTACCTAGTTCGAGCCCCGTGTAGCCGCGCTGCATGGGGTTCGAACCAGCGGGGATTTAAAAATGGCGGCTCCCCGCTTATGCAAATGAAGCCTGGGAAATTCAAATCCCGGGCTTCATTTGCAAGTGCGGTATGCCTACATTACCCTCCTAGTTCGAACTAGGGGGGTAGTGTAGACATACCCATAAATCCTGATGCTGGATCAGGGCCTTAAATAACTTCTCTTACTTGGGTGGGGGACAATTTTTACACATTTTCCTGTAAAGGCAGGTGATTTAGTTACCATCAGTCAGAATGTATAAAACTTCTGTTTTGAATGAGTCTCTCACATCCCCTTTCAGAGACAGGGGTTGGGATGGTTTAGCATGGTTCTTGATGAAACGCATTAATGTACAGCCAACTGAATGAGCTGGTACATTGCACTGTTATGTTGGAGGCAGTATGGCCTAGTGGCCAGAACGGAGCCTTGGGAGTCACAACTGCTGGCTGCCACAGACACGTTAGGCGACCTTGGCTAAGTAACTCTCTGTTCCATCCATTTCCCTGTCTATAAAATGAGGATAATACCTAACCCCAAGCCGTGTTGAGACTGAATGAGCTCTTTGGGTCAAAGGAGCTATCTTAAGCCTAATGCGTTACAATGAATTCACTTTCTAACCCCTTGCCTACCTGGGCTGTATAGTCGTAGAGCACTCTGTAGTCCAGTGATGCTGCAGTCGGTGCTGATTCACCCACATTAATGGATGCATAGACTCCATCCACTTTCTCATCTAGAAAAACAGGGAGATCCAAGAGTTCAGCTAATAATAAATGCAAGGAATCGTTTGCAAGCGTTCACAAACACCAGGGTGTCTATTCTTGTTGCTGTGTGATGCGATGTGCATGTGCCTAGAGAAGCTGCTATGGGCCCTCAGTAAAGCTGTGCATAACAACCGCCACTGGCACGTTTGGAGATAATTCTGTTTGCTAGCTGTGTCTACACTAGTGCTTACGCTAGCATAGCTATGTTGGTAAAACATCACACCCTTATCCGCCACAGCTCTCCCTGTATACAGTAGCTATACCAGTATAATTTGTAAGTGTAGATCCAGCCTAAGGATTATTCATGAAGAGTCTGAGCCTGCAACCCTGTAGTCATTGAAAGTTTTGCCATCAGCCCAAAATCCCCACCAAGCCACTTTTTCAAAAGCATTTAGCACTGACCTAATTCTGCTCTCATTGAACTCAATGCCCTGGCTTCATAGTAATGAATGGACATCAAGGCAAAAAAAAGATGCAGTGTTTTAAACACAGGCAAAGGGCACGTTGTTGTTAAGATAAAAATTTCACAGTACACACACTGTGGCTGTGTCTACACTGGCATGAATTTCCGGAAATGCTTAAAACAGAATAGTTTTCGTTATAAGTATTTCCGGAAAAAGAGCGTCTACATAGGCAGGATGCTTTTCCAGAAAAGCCCTTTTTCCGGAAAAGCATCTGTGGCCAATGTAGACGCGCTTTTCCGGAAAAGAGCCCCAAACGTCATTTTCGCGATCGGGGCTTTTTTCTGGAAAAGACTACTGGGCTGTCTACACTGGCCCGTTTCCGGAACAGTGTTCTGGAATAAGGACTTATGCCCGAGCGGGAGCAGCGTAGCTTTTCCGAAATAGCAGCTGATTTTGTATAGTAGAGCGTCGTTGCTTTTCTGGAAATTCAAGGGCCAGTGTAGACAGCTCGCTGCTTATTCCGGAAAAGCGGCTGATTTTCCGGAATAAGTGGCCCCATGTAGACACGGCCTATGATTTTAGGCAATTGCACTGTGTCAGAATTTGAATGTATTTTACACCTGGCTGGGTAAAAGGAACTTATTTCTGACATACTTTACAACATTCCTCCACAGCACTGTACCTGCCCAGTCTGCCCTCTTGCTAAGGCAGGAGGGAACTTCCCATGTAAATTACTGGTTCATCCATGGGATAATAGAGCCCTTGCAGAGGGCTGAGAAGATAAGATCCCTGTAAACCTTCCCACAGTAAATCCTGACTCCCATTCCAAGCAGTGGTATATGAATTCTTTGACTGGTATGAGGGGGGAAGTTTGGCTTGGAGTCTTCATATGACTGTAGGAACAATGTAGAAAGTGAAGAAGCTGAATGCAGGTAGATAACTGTAATAGGCACAAACCACTGAAAATGTGGTCTTCATTAGGAACAAAGATGCGTTCTGAGCTTGAGTGAACTAAACTGAAGTAAAAGCCTAGTGAAGATCAGGCAGTCTGTAATTTTCACATGAGTTAGTAAAACTAGGTAAATCCTAGACTGCCCCAAGTTGTTATCTTAGGCTACATCTATACTAGATCAATGCACTGGTGGCCGATTTAGCACAGGGGTGGGGAACTTAAGGCCCCTGGGCTGGATGTAGCCCTCAGCTTGCCTACATCAGGCCCCCAAGGTTCAGGGCTCTCCCTCCAGCATTGGGGAGCCAGTGCTGATGCTCCAGCTTCCGCAGCATCCCCTCATGGAGCTGAAGCACACAAAATCTACTAGCCTGGGTCCCCCTAAGCTCTGGTGTACAAGGGGAATGTGGGGAGTGTCTTTCTCCTTCTCAGTTGGTGGTGTGGGGTTGGGTTTTTGTTGTTTTTGTTTCTTACTTCTGTGCGGTCCCCGACTGATTTTTCTGTGGGTCAGTGGCCCCCGACCCTAAAAAGGCTTCCCACCCCTGATTTAGTTGATCTAGTGAAAATCTGCCAAACTGACTGTAGATCTCTCTCCATTTGACCCCTGTACTCTATCTCTAAAGAGAAAAGTAAGGTAAATCAGTGGGAAAGTATCTCATATCAGCCCTGTATGGTATAGACCCCATGGTATGTTGAGCTAAGTTAATCACATGGCCAGTGTCTTGTACCTTAGGTGGACTTACTGCAGTAGTGTAGACCTACCCTCAACTTGCTAACTCTTTTGAAAACTACAAATTGCCTTAAGCTAGGAATTTACCTTGTGTTAATTACCATGTGTTCCCTAATGTGTGCTAAGAACTCATGGTTTTCTTTGAGAGAAGATGCACCCAAAGAACCTCAGACACATCTGGGCAAACTGTAAAAAGAAGGTATGTTTGAAAACTTCATTAGAGTGCCTTGCTTACTCTCTACATTTAGGGGCATGCTACTCCTCCCATAGAAGTCCATGCCAAAACTCCCACTGCAGCCAGCTCACTCAATGAGACATATGCTGCCAATGAACATGAATATGAGGTTATCACAGGAGCCCTCAAAGCCCATCTGTGCACAGTGTTTGGTCCCAAAAGTATAATCTCACATTACAATGAGCCTGCTCTGATCCTTCAATAAAGTCACAATCCTCCCTTTGTGATGTCAGCCTTTACTACCATATAACTGATTATGATGATGATAATTATCCGATAGTGGCCTGGATAAAAAGAATGATCTAAATTGGCATAAAGGAGAAATTAATGCAATGCAGATGCCCAAACAGCTGTGAACAGATCGGGGAGGCATTAAATGTTTGTAGGATCCAGTTCTGGGAGGCACCAAATTCCTTCAGCTCCCATTCAAGTTGCACTCACAAGTACACCACCGAATTTGTTAGAAATGGAAGGCACTTGGGCTTACACTCTTAAAGGAGACTAAGGGTGCGTCTACACTACAGGGTTTAACTCAAAATAAGCTACGCAAATTGAGCTATGTCAATTGCGTATCTTATTTTGAAATAGGGAGCATCTACACAGCACTTATTTCGAAATAGAGCACTCTTCCTCCGACTTCCCTTATGCCTCATATGATGAGGGTTACAGGAGTCAGAGTAAGAAGTCCTCCAGCTTGACAGTGTTTCGACACTATTTTGAAATAACTGCCTGCTGTGTAGACACGGACTAAGTTATTTCAGAATAGCTCTAGTTATTTCAAAATAGTGTTGCAGTGTAGATGTACCCTAAGTCTCACTGAAAGTCTCCTAAATGCCTATTTCACACTTGAAAATGAGACTGAGACTCCTAAATCAGTTTGCCCATGAAAGTTTATGAAACTCTACATATTTTTGTTAGTCTCTTTGGTGCCACAGAACTACTCGTTTTTAAAGTTACAGACTAACACTTTTTAAATCAGCTAGGCACTGCAACTCTGAGCAGAGCAACATCTACACACTTTTAAAATCCCAGACTTTGCATATCTAGCCAGTATGGATTGCATTGAAAATTCCCACAGCTGAGGGAGTCAAGAAGGAATTTAGGAGAGATGGTATTCCATCCACTTCTGGGGGGCAGATGTGATGAAGGAAACTGGTTCCAACAGCATTTTTTTAATGAGGGGAAAATCACAGTTTACATCTCCTTGGTTTGTTTAAACTGACCCAATAAAAATGTTACAAAACAGTGTTTATTGTGCTGTTAAAATATTGTGCTTTAGTGCCCCCTAATGAGAGTGACACCAATTACATCGGATTTGATGCAACAAAACATTTGAGGACACTGGACTGGGCCAATGGAAGGGTTGGAAGGATTCCCTGTGCTCTACCTAAGCTGAGAAAAAACTGTTTCTGGACCTGGGGATCTCAGTCAGAATATAAACCTCACACATCCAGAGGGGGGTTTAGGAACAGTACAGCTCATATTAGTCTCCATGGTGAGGATAATTGCTTGCCTCATGATTGTGCTGTGTAGTGGTGTCTAGATTATAGTCTCATAGCTAACACAGTATCATATTAATAGTTTACTCTCCATGCAGCAAGCACACAAATGATTAATAGGACCAGACACGTTGGGTAAAAACTTACCAATTGGAGGGGCAGTGGGAATGACTACTTCACTGGAATTTTTGCTATTTCCATGCAACAATCCAGAGAATCTGTGGAAACAACAGAAGCCAGTGTTGGGACATACATGATAGATTCCTCAAACTTCCTGAGTTCTAGCCTCCTGCTGTATAATCTTCTTCCCATTTGCAACCAACTCCTTTGGCCAAATGTTTTCTCTTGGAAATTTATTTTTGTTTTGCATGAGAGCAACAGACACAATTATTTTCATTTAAAACAAAGCCTGATAAGCTAGCAAATCATTTCAAGTTTACCAGTCACTAAAGTGCACACAAAATAAAGCATATTCTTATATTATACATTTATTATTGTGTTAGTTTCGACTTGTGGACAAGACAAGATCCAAAGACACATGAAGGAAAGTTTAAACTGCTCCAGCATGACAACATGATGGATCTATTGACTGGTTAACTGCAAGGGGGATGATGTCTCTTCCTTTCCCCTCCCCCTTTCCTCCCTATGATAATTAATTTGAAAATAGAACATGCTGGTTTTTGAAATGTTGTAGAACGTGATACACTTGTCAAAAAACAATCAGTTTTAAAATATAGCAAACTATATTTTTCTTCCTGGATATTTCCACAACCAGCATAAACTGTACTAGTGTAAGCACTCTTCTTCCAATACAACTGGGTCCACACTGGAAGTTTCATCAGTATAAATATTCCTATATAATGCCAGTCCCTAATTAACAAGACTATACCACTGAAACTTTTAAGAGCACACCAGGCTTAAAGCTATTTGCTAATCCTTTGCCTGGCAGTGCACTATGGTTTAGCACAAAAGGTATTGCTAGAAATGAGAACTGAGTCCCCTTTCTCAAAAAGCACATTTGTGTGCCACACCTGAGTGTCTTTTAAATTTGTCCTTTCCTCTCCCTTCCTGCTAATAACAATGTGAATCTTGTTCTCCTTTACAACTTATTTATTGGTCTATAGATATGATATGAATGCATATCACATCTGTCATTCACCACAATCAAGGCCGCAATTACTCTCAAAATCCTGATTACACACATGCAGATGACAAACCAGATATAGCCTGCTACACAGAAAAGCATTTCTACAAGCAATCAAAATTGGATACTCACCTTTTCATCATCCCACAAGACTGGGTTGGACTGTTGCTACATCTAGGAGATTCTTTTGCATAATAATTCTCATATCCTATTGGAACTACAATGTGATAATGTAAAACACAAAGGTGTAAACAGGCAGAGTGTATCCATTTCCCCCCTGCACCAGCAATGCAATTGGTTTTTTCTAGAGCACGGTGTTTAGAGTCTTCTAGAGGAAGAGTGGCCAGTGGAAGTCTGCAGTGAAACCAACTTCCTCTTTAAGACACAGGTGCAGCCCTCACAGACACATGAGCTCATCTACACGAGGAAAACCACTAACGACAGATATCAGTAATGGATACTGCTGAGCTCAGGCTTAATACCATTTGGCTGTAAGTATAGACACACACACACTACATTCAGCACCATTTCAATAGCTATGGTCAAATTCTAATAAAAAAGGCAGCTGCCTCAATAATAGGATTTGTGCCATCTTTGTCATCCCATAGCACCTTAAGGAACCAAACCTGCAAAACTCAGCTACTAACTGGGGATGAGGACTCAGTCAGCTCTTCTGCATTTTTGATGCTGAGCAGAGCTTCAGCAATTCTGACCACAACTGGGGAATTTCTTGGCCCTGCGATGTAGGTATGTACTGGTTTTCATTTGTACATAAATATCAGCCTACCTCTCTCATCTCCAAAGAGGGAGAGAGAAAATTTACTGTTAACCCATAAATATGTATTAATTCCTCCTCACTATCCACTATCGGCCTAGTGAGGGCTCAAACTAAGAACATTTCAAGGTGTGGTCAGTAATTAGGGTGTCCCTGGACTGTATTGAAGGTATCACCCCAGTAAACTGTTACCTCACAAGACTTTACTCCCACAACTCACCTCAGAGTAATAGTTTGAAGAAAAAATGTTTCTTTTTCATAGAGAAGTCCTTGTCTCTGTGGTGAGGTTACCTGGAGTGCTCTTAGATAGCATAATGCATTTGGTTGGCTCCGTCTTCTACACTTTAAAACACTACAGCTTGCAAGCTAGAAACTTGCCATGATCTATGCTGAGAGCTAACTCACCACAACTGAGGGCAAAGAGTAGCATTCATACTGAGGGTATGTCTACACTGCAGAGTTTTTTTGAAAAACGGCCATTTTTCCGAAAAAACCTCCAGTTAGGTCCACACTGCAATCACATTTTTTCAAAAGAAAACTGAAATAACAGAGGGGTTTTTCTAACATTGGTAAACCTCTTTAGATGAGGAAGAAGCCTTTTTCAGAAAGAGCTCTTTCAGAAAAAGGTGTGTGCGGATGGGGAGGAGGGAGTTCTTTCAAAAGATGAGGAAAGAGGAAAAAGCACAGAAGCCCTTGCTTAAATGTGAGATAGTATCCATTCACTAGGATTTGCCTTCTGCTTTTAAAAAGATGTCTTTTTATCTGTCACTGCTTCTTTTACTTGGTTGTTAAGCAACGGTGGCACCTTTTTGGTTCTCTTACTGTGTTTTTTAATTTGAGGTATACATTTATGTTGGGCCACTATTCTGGTGTCTTTGAAAAGTTTCCATGCAGCTTGCAGAGATTTTACTTTTGTCACTGTACCCTTTAATTTTTGTATAACTAACCACCTCATTTTTGTGTAGTTCCACTTTCTGAAATTAAATGCCACAGTGTTGGGTTGCTGAGGAGTTTTTCCCATTACAGGGATGTTAAATTTTATGGTGACTATTTCCAAGCAGTCCAGTTATATTTACCTCTTGGTCCAGATCCTACGCTCCACTTAGGCCTAAATCAAGAATAGCCTCTCCCCTTGTGGGTTCCAGAACCAGCTGCTCCAAGAAGCAGTCATTTAAGGAATCAAGAAATTATATCTCTGCATCCTGTCCTGAGGTGATGTGTACCCTGAAGGGATAATTGAAATCCCTCACTATTATTTAGTTTTTTATTTTGATAGCCTCTCTAATCTCCCTTAGCATTTCACACACTATCACTGTCCTGAACAGGTGGTCGATAATATATCCCTCCTGATATATTCTTATTACTGGAGCATGGAATTACTACCCATTGAGATTCTATGGAATATTTTGGCTCATTTAAGATTTTTACTTCACTTGCTTCTACATTTTCTTTCACGAATAGTGCCACTCCCCCACCAGAATGAAGTGTTTTCTCCTTCTGATGGGACATGCGACCCGACCCCACATTTTTTGGGCAGAAGAGGGAAGGAGGCCAAAGTCTTTGAATGGCTCTGGGGACTGGCAGGGGCCTTCTCTGTGTTCATCAGCAGTGGCCAGGGGGATGCAGAGCAACACAGCTCCACTGCCCGTGCTCCCAGCCATGTTACTGGGAGGAAAGGGGGCCTGCCCCCCCACCACACTCACGAGAGGGAAGCGGAGCCACATGGCTGCCAGCTGGGGGAGCGGAGTGGGCTGCAGCAGCATCACTCTGCTTCCTCAGCCACCAGTGCTGCTGGTGAGTGCAGGGGGCAGACCTCTGCTGCCAGTGCCAGAGTCCTGCTAGCTCCCAGTGTTGGGGGGAATAACGGGGAAGAGGCGATGTGGGAGCAGAGTAAGGGTGTTCCTGACTCTGAAGCTCTACTTTATATGGCTATAACTGCATTTACTCTGGGGACCAATATAACTGCATATTGGTGAAAAAATCACACTCCTCCCTGACATTTTCACTGAATGTCAAAGGAAACAGCTGTTTGTTTGTGTTTTGTGTGTATGAAACATGAAGTGGCCTAGAACTCTTTCTGCTGCGAATACATTCCTAGAACCCCTTTCAGGGTGGTTGCTCTCCCAGCCAGAGGCTGAAGAACAAGTCAGAGTGCAGAATTGTTCCATTTTACAACTGCTATCAGTTCAGTTGAGCTCCGTGGCAAGACTCTCTCTTGGGTGCTGGTGGTCAGCCCCCCGAGCTATCGCACTGTTTCTATGTTCTGGATGCCTTCAACTAAGAGAACCTTCCCAACTGGATTGATGGTCAGATCTAGCAACGTACCTGTTTGAAACCTTCTACGAACATCAGCTATTTAAGCTGCTTACTTTTACTTGAGGCCTATGCGTATTATCCCCATTTGACAGAGTGGAGAAAATAAGGATCAGATATGTGTTTTTTTCCAAGGCTACAGTTGGAGAGGGAGCATTTCTGTCATATGGATTCTAATTGGCAACAAGGCCAAAACAGCTGCTGAGGTTAATTACCTGGTGGATCTTTTCCTGTCGTTTTATTCTGAATGAAGTAATTTATGTCTGCTTCTACGTTACAGTTCTCCAAACTCAGCCGAACCTCTTCATACATCTACAAAACAAAATAGAATGATTTTAACTTCCAGCATTTAGTGACGAGCTCTTAAAACCGAATCTTCCACTAGAATTTCTCTTTGTCTTTAAAGGACACCGTCTGCTTTAATCACGTTGTGGACGTAAACACATTTTTTACCTGTTATTTTTACCTTAGAGTATGAGCAGGCCTCTAACATGGAGCCCAAGGGGGAATTGCTTTGGGGCCCAGTATTTCAAAGGGGCCCAGAGCTCCCAATCACCACCATGGCAGCGCTGGAGCACCGTGCTGGGCGCTCATGTGGCTTTGTGGTCTAGAGGGAGGGGCCCAGCTTTGCTCTGCAGGCCGCACTAAGGACTGCCTGCCCTCAGCCCTTCCCCTCCTGTTGGAGGAATCCAGTTTTAACACCTTCAAAAGCTGGTACTGAAGTGTTCTTTGAATCCACTGGAAAAAGGCACCACAAGAACCAGTGACCGGAAGTTAAAGCCAGACAAACTAAAACTAGAAAGAAGATACAGAATTTTAGAACAAATCACCAAAGGAAGTGGTGGAATCTCCATCTCCTGAAGTCTCCAAATCAAGACTGGTGGCCTTTCTATAAGGAAGGCTTGAGCTCAGTAACTTGTGTTGACTAAGTACAGAGGTAACCGTGCCTGTTAGAAAGGGGTTAGACTAGATGATCTCACAGTCTCTTCCGGCCTTTAAATCTATTATTGCCAAGGGCATCTCTGAACACTTTTTTGGCTCCGTGCTAGGAGACCCAGGCCCTGTACAGAGAACCAGTCCCTCCCCCCACCCCACTGAAGTCAGAAGAGCTCTGCATCTGTGCAAACCTCTGTAGGAGTGCATCCGCATGGGGGGGGGAAAAAGATTACGGATTTTTCCCACACACATACACTCTGGCTATGACTAGACTGGCCAGTTTTTCTGGAAAATCAGCCACTTTTCCGGAAAAACTTGCAGCTGTCTACACTGGCCGCTTGAATTTCCGCAAAAGCACTGACTTCCTACTGTAAGAAATCAGTGGTTTTTGTGGAAATACTATTCTGCTCCCATTTGGGCAAATGTCTTTTTCTGAAAGACTTTTGCGCAAAAGGGCCAGTGTAGACAGCAGAGATTTCTTTTCCGCAAAAAAGCCCTGATCGCGAAAATGGTGATGGGGGCTTTTTTGCGGAAAAGCGCGTCTAGATTGGCCACGGACGCTTTTCCGCAAAAAGTGCTTTTGCGGAAAAGCGTCCATGCCAATCTAGATGCTCTTTTCCGAAAATGCTTTTAACGGAAAACTTTTCCGTTAAAAGCATTTCCGGAAAATCATGCCAGTCTAGACATAGCCTCTTAGGAAAAGTGTATAATGTAGAAAAAATTCCAGGAGATATGCTCACAAAATAATCAATTTTTTCCTGTAAAAAAGGAATAATAATAAGAAATCCTTATTTAAAGCTGACCTGGAGGTTTGAGATTCTACCCCATAGTATGGAGAGGGAGCAGAAGGTTACCGGAACCAGGTTTGCTATAGAAACCCTGATTCTCAAAATTCATTTTTAATTGAGTGCGGAGGGCAAACCTGGCCATGGTTTGCCCTGCCTAAGTGTGGTGAGATGGACATCATCACCACTGTTGGAGGCATTTGGTGAGTAAAGACGGGGGCAGCTGGTATGGTGGCTTTAGAGGACACGTGTGTCTCCATACATGAGAATTGGGATTCCTTGGGTAAAAGCTCGTACCTCATCATCCTTCACACACTGCATGGACAGCTGGTTACAGTGAACCCAAAGGGAGTTCCGGAGGATGGTGATACGGTCACATTCCTGGAGCTGAAAGGCCTAAATCCAAAGGAAGAGATGTCAAACTTCATACTAAGTATTATTACTAGGAAGCTGTGCCCCCTGCTTGCTATGCTTGCCAATCCCCTCTCTGTCTTCCGCAGCTGGATCATGGCCTTCCCTCCTACCTGTGCTGCAGCAGGAGGGGGGCTGCCACCAGCCCTTTCTGCAGCCAGATGGGGGCTGGACCACATAGCCTGGCCAGGACAGGACGCTGCAGCCAGATGAGTGCTGGGCTCCAACTGGACAGGGTGTCTGGCCGGGGGTGGGGTGCAGGAGAAGGCAGGGGACAGGGTGTTTGGCCGGGGGAATGAGGCAGGAGTGGGCTGGGGGTGAGGCAGGGGAGGGGAGAGTGAGGCGCTGAGAGTGCAGGGTCTGGGCATGGCGGGGGACTTACTTCTTTTCATGCTCCCAGGCATGGAGGCTTTCCCCACTGCTCCAATGGGGAAGCCACCGTCTGCCTCAGGCCAAGCACTGGGGCTGCTACCTGCCTCACCTGCCTGGTGTTGCAGCCCTGTGGCCTCCCCTCCCTCAAGATTAGAGCACCAGCACTGGCTTCCTCACCCCCACCAAAAGCCCTGAAGCTCTGCACCAGATCTAGCTTGCAGGGAAGTGCGTACGTGCTGCTGCCCTCCCCACAGCAGCGCTCGCGCTTCCTTGCAAACTGGTTGTGGTGCGGCGCTTCGAGGCTTTCTCCTCTGCCTCTCCCCGCAGGCAGCCAGCACTGGTGCTCTAATTTAGCAGGGAATGGAGGTAGAAGTGGGGCCAGAGGTGACTGCCACCACTGCCCCTGACCCTCCTGCAGGAGAGCAGAGGGCCAGTGAGAAGCCCAGGGTGCCCCCCGAGAAGGAATCAGGGGGACCCCAATCCATGGCTGCCGCCTCCCCTTCTGAGTCCATGGAGGCTAGGGGAGGAGACACAGAGTGATGTGATGATGTCACTCTGTCATCCTGTAGGAATATTTGTTTATATATAAAGAGAGATGTGTAACGCAACAGCACCTAGAAGCAAACCCTGTGCAATGTTTGTGTGCCTGCAGACCATTCTGAACCATGCTCAGTCAGGATGCACTACAGAAGATGATCTTAAAAATAAATCACACAAACTGATCACAAAAATAGTCACTCAAATTGCAAATGGAAGATGTTAGGTTTTTACTGATCTCTCTAATTTCACTCTGAGTAGCTTTCTCACGAGTAAAGAGGAGTTCTGTGTAAGCTTAGATGTTTGTCTCTTTCACCAACAGAAATGAGCCCAATACAACATTTCACTAAGTTAAGATATTGTTACCCCATTTGACTCAAGCATCTAGCTAAATATTCAGGGCAATTGGGAAGAAGAAATCGATGATGGTGTTAGAGACCCTTTGATGCAATCACATTTACTTAGAAATAATGTACAAAGTCCTGTTTCCCTGAACACAAGTGGAACCAAACGGGAGATGATATCCTTGCTCCAAGCCTCTTTTAGCTAGCCCTCAGCCCAAAAGGCCCCTCTCCAGTCTTTGTCCATAACCACACATAGTGTGCTTGATTAGATTGTGTTTGGCTTTCTGCCCCTTCTCTGGGCTTGTCAGTACGACTCACGCTTTGCTGGCGTAGCTATCCTGGCTATACCCATCTCCTCCCCGTGTGGCACGAGCAAAGCAGACAGAAGCACTCTCATAGGTGAGAGCACTCAGTGGCTTTCAGGTGCATTCCTGTACCAGCAACATTTTGCAGTGTAGACAAGGGCCATATTTACACTATCAGCTAAACCAACAGTGTTATGATCAATGCAGCAGTGTCGATTTAGCGAGTCTGGTAAAGACATGCTACATCAATGGGAGAATGCTCTCCCGGAACATCTGTTCTCCACCTCCCCGAGAGGCAGAAGTTATGTAGACGGAAGAGCATCTCCTGCCAACATAGTGCCATGTAGAGTTCTGTAAGAAAGTTATTTTGAATAGTTACGTAACTTATGTAAGTGAACTAGCATCTTAGATCACATTGCAGCATTAGTGTAGACTCACCCTAGCCTCATGGTGTTTCTGTACTTTCTTGCCTGTCTCTCTGTCTCCTTACCCAAAACAATACTCAGGAACCCCACTCCCAACCACATAGCTCAAATTCCTGAGTACTCTTACCTGTGCCTTTGATTTGAGTGGTATCATGTACCTGTACTTTGTTTTGGAGACTTCTGAAATTTCACACAGGATGTTGAGTGTTAAGTATTACACTCACCAGCTTCAAGGAGCTTTAAAACAACTTTTAACAACATTTTTCCCAGACAAAAAATTAGAGGAGGAGAAAGGAGATGAGGCTGGCACTGATTTGAATAGCAAATAATCCCAAGGATTTAGAACCCAGAATCCTGTTGTAACAAGATGAGGGGACAAGCTTTTTGCATTTATAATACAGGTAATCCTCTAATGGAAAGCTTTGGAAAAACACTGTGGCTATGTCTATGCTGCTGGCTTTTTGCACAAGAACAGGCGTTCTTGCGCAAAAACTTGCAGAGCATCTACACTTCACGTGTGTTCTTGCACAAGTAAATTTACAGTAAGGCATCAGACCAGAGGGCTTCCTGTGCAAGAATTATTCCTTTCCCCATAAGGAATAAGCCCTCTTGTGCAAGAGCTCTTGTGCAAGAAGGCAGTGTGGATGGGCAACAGGGGTTTCTTGCACAAGAAACTCCTATGGCTAAAATGGCCATCAGAGCTTTCTTGCGCAAGAGAATGTCTACACTGCCATGGACGCTCTTGCGCAAAAGCACATGGCAGTGTGGACGCACTGTTGCGCAATACCTTTTGCGCAAGAACTCTTGTGCAAAACAGTTCTTGTGCAAAAAATCTGCAGTGTAGACATAGCCTGTATGTAGAACTTGTTGGATTCATGCATTGTTTCTTCATTTATTTCTAAGACTGTTTGCATAGCAGAACAGAGCTTTTGTTTCTTCAGAGTTCACTTGCTCCTTTCTTCCTCTTCTTGAAGTAATAAATCCTTCAGGGAGAGGGCTTCCCGTGTGAATTCAGGAGGAGAAGTGAGCAGGTGAACATCTTTAAAATAAATGTTAACAACAAAATCAGAAATAAAACTGATCTCCAAGCTGAATTGTTCTTCTAAAGAGAATGCATGTGTTAGTTTTCCATAAGGTGCAGCAAGCTCAAACTCTTCTAGCCATCTGCTCCCCTCTTCTTTCATTACTATTTGTGTCCATACCACCATAAATGTACATATAATGTTTAATAAAATACTAAGATATATTCCCTGCCCTCTAAAGATCTCATAATGTAAGAGATAAGGCATAGTACAACAATTGAGGAAGGGTGTGAAAAAATCAGCTGGTAAAAAGAAAAGGGTAGGAAGCATGCTTGGGAAAAATAGCTTTTCAAGAGAGATTGAAAGAGATGGGAGAGGGTACTTCATATGGAGCAGCAACTCAAAAGTACTTAAGCATATGGCTAAAGTTAAGCACTGTTGAATCGGTTACTGCTAAGAGCTGCAAATAAGAAACCATTTGCCGTGCATAACAACTATTCTATTGCTCACAAGTGTGTCAGGTCATTAGAACAGACACTATTTATTATGTTGTAGATGATGAACTTGACATGCCAACTGAATATGCACATGGTGAGATGCTGGTTTTTATATACAATCTCTATACATAGTTTAGAACTGCATTAGAAGTGGAGTGGTTTGGATTTACCCACAAGCACTTCTAGAAGAAGGGGTACATGACTGCCATTCACTGAAGAGTGATAAATCTATATTAACTGCAGTGGGCAGGCTATGGGTTCTGAAGCGCACTTCCAGTCTGGGGTGTGCATAGCTGTGATAGAAAGGGTAGGGGTGGGGGAGGAGGAAAATGTGAATCCTAGTGGAAACTTCAGATTTTTTGAATAATTTCTGTGGAATGGTTGCCATGCCAGCTATGGGACAATTCCAGAAACCAAGTTACAGGGAGGCAGGGATGATGTTAAAAATACCTGGCAAGTATATTAAAAGCAGTCAAACAGATTCTCTGTGGGCTAAGAAGGACTGGAGGCCCCCAGAGTTAAAACAGTGTTCGAGCACTTTGTAAATGGGTGCTTCTAATGGGTTGCTTGGGATATAGATTTAACTTGGCTTTGATTTAAATAAAGCATCTCTAAAACTAGCAGGATCTTGTATTCCAACCTGGGTTAGATCCTCAGCTGGTGGAAATTGGCTGTAAGTATGGCTCAGAATCTGGCCACCTAAATTTAATTTGCAAGCAAGAGGAGAATAAGCAAGTCAGAATGTTAACAGCTGAACGTTAAATCCATATTTATGGCAGGTGCACTTTTGGTCTAATAAGCATAGACCATCAAAAGTTCCTATCAGATCCTTCAGTGGTAACAGTATATCTGGGACTGGGACATGTGAGTGGAGTAAAAAAAAAAAATGCACAAATGATTATAAAGGTCAAAATAGTTACCTCACAGGTGCTGATATGTTCCTTTTCCCACTCTATTCGGGCCTTATCCAGCTGTTCAATATACTGCTTGTACACCCTCTCTGGAAACAGAGACATGAAATAGAAACTTCCCTACCGACACAGAATAATGCAGCGCCCCACATTTCCTCTTGCTAGGTATGGTGAGGTTTTACTTTGGCAGAACATAGCCCTAAGATACATTCTACAGATTATAGTACAGTAGAACCGGATTATGCAGAAAGATGACTGAATTAGCTCATGCTATTTTTACTGGCGAGAATGATCTCTCTGACTTGTTTGCAAGTTGACCACAAACATCTCAGATGGACAATGAAACTGTTGATAGCAGCCTTTGGATCGTTAATCATGATTGATACTGTGGAACTGCATTATCTGAAGTGCACCAGGTGCATAAGGCACGACACACAAGTACCCCACTGGCAGAGGAGCCTTTCGTGAGGGTCCAGGGTGGAATGCTCCCCTTCAGTCACAGAGCACGTGAGTTTCCTGTTTCTGATCATGAGGCTGTGTATACATGGCAGCTGGGAGATATGACTTGATTTAGCATGCTAAAGATCATGGTAAGGGGCAACAGGCAGCCCGTCAGGCTAGCTGTCCAAGTTCGATCCCACCCAACCCCTTGGGTATGAGCCACCACTTGTGCCGCTGCGGTTACACTTCTGTTTGTAGGCTGAGCTAGCACATGGCCACCTCCTACAGATGTACTCTAAGGCTACACTACGAGTTTTCTCGACAAAAAATATGCTAACGAGGGACTCATTTGCATGAGTTGCGATCTCATTTGCGTATTTTCTGCCAATCCATTTTTGTGCTGGGGGTTTTTGTGCAAAAACAAGCAGCGTGGACGTTTCCTTTTTGCACAAAACTTCCTTTTTCTGCAAGATCCATAAAAACAAGCAGTGTGGACGTTTCCTTTTTGCACAAAACACCCTTTTGGAAATGTCCACACTACTTATTTTTGCGCAAAAATCCCTAGGGCAAAAACGGATCGGCAGAAAATACACAAATGAGATCGCGACTCATGCAAATGAGTCCCTCGTTAGCATATTTTTTACTAAGAAAACTTGTAGTATAGACGTAGCCTGAGTGTAGACCCATAGCTGGATCTGGAGAACAAAGCCATACTAGCTTGCCCATGTTTAATCATGCAACTATCCCTGCCTTGCATGGAAGACCCAAACAATGTTAAAAGAACCAACAGAAAAGAAAGCACTTATTTAAAGTGTTTTAAATAAATTGTACAATATATAAACATATGTATGAGCATCAGATTTATCTGTCTTTAGTAGAATGTAAATCTGGGAGTCTAAGGTGGTAGACAGGTCCCCCAACAGCACTTTCATTAGTTTAGTTTGGGAGTCCTTAGGAATCTGCACTTTATAGGTGGGTTTTTTCTTTCCACAGTACACCACTAAATCAGCTGGGTGTAAGACTGTATGTAGACCAATACCTGCTTCATTTGCTGCATCTTTGCATTGTTTGGCTTTGTTTTGACTCTGAAATATAAAAAGAAAACACTGAAATTAAGCCCTTCCCATTTTCTTGTATGTTTCCTCATTTTCTTATTTTACAAAAGCAGTGTGTGAAGAATCTGGTCCCACACTTGTTCCCATTGATAGAGAATTTGTGAGCATGTTCAATTTTAATGGAAATAAATGACAATTGCAATTCCTCATCACGGGTTTCTTGGGTTCCATTCAGAGAGAAGTAACCAGGCTTTTTAAAGGAACACTGTCAGGCTGCGTCTAGACTGGCATGATTTTGCGCAAATACTTTTAACGGAAAAGTTTTTCCGTTAAAAGTATTTGCGCAAGAGAGCGTCTATGTGCCTTTGCATAAAAGATTTGCTTTTGCACAAAAGCATCAGTGCCAGTGTAGACGCTCTCTTGCGCAAGAAAGCTCTGATGGCCATTTTAGCCATCGGGCTTTCTTGCGCAAGAAATTCACGTTGCTGTCTACACTGGCCTCTTGCGCAAGAATACTTGTGCAAGAGGGCTTATCCCTGAGTGGGAGCAGCAAAGTATTTGCACAAGAACCACTGATTTTGTACATTACAAAGTCAGTGTTCTTGCACAAATACTCACGGCCAGTGTAGACAGGTGGCAAGATTTTGCGCAAAAACGATTGCTTTTGCGCAAAATCATGCCAGTCTAGACACAGCCCCAGACTTTTAAAATCTGTTGTGAACACGCACGTTTCCTGGCTGCGTCCAATAACACATTCATGATTCCAAGATCAGAAGAGCCCACTGTGATGATCTAGTCTACCTGCCTGCATAACACAGGCAAAGAACATCCCCCAACCATTCTGAGAGCAAATCTCTTAGAGAAGGATTTTCAAGCTTGATTTAAAAATGGTCAGTGATGGAGCATCCATCATGACCCCAGGGAAACCTAGCAAATGCTTTTTATTACAGCTTTTTAAACTTTCAAATGTAGGTAGGCTATTGAATCCGAGCGCTTCCTGGTTTGCCTGGTGATCACAACATGTTAACATACAAAGCTCAAAGTCTGTATGACGTTCTGCATGTCAGTCCTGCAAGGCAGTGTTCAGATTAGTGATTCCAACAGGCATACTCTTCAAGGCTGCTGGCTGGAAACATGTACTGAGCACAGCATCTTCCTTCTTAGTCACTTCTGGGGGGTGTATGTGTGTGTGTGTGTGTGTGTGTAAGTCAATGGGAGTTTTGTCATAGATTAATTTATTACTTGTGGAAGATTTTTGGAACATCACCTGTAGAAAAATGCATATTTCTGATGCCATTTTTAGATTGCTCTTTCTCTTCTCACTGCCCCAGAAAAAATGATTTTGGATCCTCTCTGTTTTTGCTGCACTCAATTTATGGAGCAAAAGAGAGTTAATTTTCTTTCTCCATCTGCTTCACTGTAAAATGTTCTCATGAAAGGTTAGTGGATTGTCAGCTAAAAAGTAAGATGATGTAATGAGGGATTGAAATGCCTTGCTTTTCAATGATCTATTTTTAGTTTCATCAGAATTCGCAAATTTAAAGACCTACCAGGAGAATGCTTAATAAAAAAAGGGCATTTAATGTAAGTTACTGTACCTCCTTTGGTTAACATGGGACCCAAAGGCAGAAACAGCTGATTAATGCATTTCAGATGTTTTCTTTCATTTTTAGGAATAATTCGAGGCTTAAAAAAACCTATTAAGTTTCCCCTTAGGATTTAGGAAGCAAATGGATTTGCATTCTAATGATAAGCCATACCAACTGCTTCACTGAAGCTCTTGGCTCCCAGGCTCTTTAAAAATACAGACAACTGTGAACTTGTTCCAATTCTATTTATTGCTCAAAGGGCAGAACCTAAATGTGGAGGAAAATTTCCTAGAAAATGTACAGTGTTAATTAGAACACAAGGCAGCCTCTGAAATGGGCAAGCTTTGTTGCAAAAGTGGGTTGTTCCATTACATTCTGCTGTACGGTAACTACAAAAACTACAGAGCAGTCTGCTAACATTGCTTGAATAGCACTGTGGTCTTAGATACCTTCTCTGTTTGCTTTTGGTTGCCTGAAGCACTTGTTCTCTCAAAGACATGCTCAGCCTCATCCGCATCCTTGCATTTCTGCTCGTAGGTCTTCTTTGACTGCATGAAAACAAATTCAACAGAATGTTTTCTTTTTTGGCTAGATAACTACTCCACTGTGACATGATCTCTTTTGCAAACAAGCGGAACAAATATACTGTTTGGCACATTACAAAGCCAGTTTTTCCTGTCTTTAACAAAAGCTATCCAGCCCATTTCATTAGCTTCTTTAACACAGGTCCTGATAGGTACTTCTTCTACTGGTTATATACAGACAGTCCCCGGGTTACATGGATCTGACTTACATCGGATCCCTACTTACAAACGTGGTGAGGCAACCCCGCACTAGCTGTTTCCCCCCAGCAGACCAGGGAGATGCGAAGCTAGCGCCCCCCCCCCCCCCCCTCCCAGCAGACCTGGGAGACGCGGAGCGGCTTTTCTCAGCAAACACCTCAGCTTTAGAATAAAGGACTGAGGGAAGTGAGGTGTGGGAGAATAAAACTGAGCTCTGGAGAAATGTTTCGCTAGAGTTTCCCCTACAATATGTACCAGTTCTGACTTACATACAAATTAAACTTAAGAACAAACCTACAGTCCCTATTTTGTACATAACCCGGGGACTGCCTGTATATATCTCTTGGTTTCTGTAATTTTCCACTCCAATTCTTCTGATGAAGTAGGTTTTGCCCATGAAAACTCATGGTTCTATATATTTGGATTAGTCTCTAAAGTGCCACAGGACAGCTCATTGTTTTAAAAGTTACAGACTAACACTCAGGCATTCATTTACATTTATATCACCAAAAAACGGCTCCCAAGGCTTCCCACAACGTTGACCATGACCAGTTTAACACATCTTTTAAGCATGACTTACTTTGCCCACACTAGGTGCAATGTCCTGTTTAAAACAGTTGGTTGTTGCAGCCCAGAACTCCATTGGACTAGGTGTGATACAATTGCCCACACAAAAGGCAGGCCTTCCCCCTCCCCAAGAAGCTTACAAGTTAAGTAACAAGAAACACCAGGTGTATATAACAAACCTGAGAGAGCCTAAGGAAACAGCACCAGACCATGTGGCAGGAAGTGGCCTCATAAGACCAGCTGCCTGTCACTAAGGGTTTCTTGTGGTATCATGAAAAGGGGAGTTGTAAGAAGGGAATCTGAGCAGAATGAGGAGTCAGTTTTAGGGTTTGACAGGGAGCCCCTTGTGGGAAGGGGCAGCATGGGAGAAAACACAAAGTACATATTTTGGTGATGGAAGCTGGCATCATTATCAGAGTGGAGGTTAAAATGTTGCCATTTTCCTAGTAATAGACCTGGCAATAATTCATCAGCAGAGCTTCTCTGTCTGCTTGTTCCAGTGCCATAAATGCCGACCTCAGCAACAAAAACCATTTATGCTGCTTTTCGCTTGGGTTAGTCTTCCCGAATTAACAGCTCCAGCAGAGGAGCTTGCTGCCTATGCTTCATCACTGCTATCTAAGTGCAAGGGTTGGGCCACATTCTGCTATCCTTTATAACACTGGAGTTGCACAGGTGACCCTGAGGTCGCACTTGGCCTGTCGAATTGTCATTGATGGGGGTGATGCATTAGCCCCTAGGAACTCACTTGAGTTTCAGGTCTGCAGGCTGTGTAGGCCACCCCAGGAAAGTAATCTTAGACTAAACACTGTTGAAACCAGACATAAGGCTAGGTAACTCAAAGTTAACTCTTAAGGTGCTGTATGAGATCTTTAACTAGATGTAGAGGAAAACAAGCTTCCATATCTTAACCTCATTGGTTGGCATCACACACTCTCTTTATTTCATTTCATAACATTATTGACATTCCTTTAAAGAACTGTCTGAGATGAAAGTTTCACACTCCCACTTTAATTAGTCATCATTTGTGATGGGATGAATGTATCAGTAAACCTCACAACTTACCTCCATTGTTTTTTTATAAAGGGACACCTTGCTCTTTTGCACACGATCCATTGCAATCTCGTACTGTAAGAAACACACAGGACTAAGCATTTCTCCTTTTAGTGGCAGGATTAGAAGAGCATTTGTCGCACCATTTCTAAGAACCACATTCCAATGCAGAAAATGTTTTGATGTTGCTTTTGTAACTGACACCCTTTTAAATGATGCAGGATGCAACAATAAAACTAATCCAAGATAATATTGCTTCACTGGCTTCCATTAATAGCCAAGAGGATGTGTCTTCATTTTCTCTTTTATCCTAAGAAGCTTATATGGCACAACACCCAGTCACATTGTGCACTAGCTTTGCTAGCATAGTTTTCCATAATAGCACAAGAACCGTAGGACCTTGAGTCGTTGCTGTTTGTGCAAACAAACCAGTCAGTGCCCCACCTTGCCATTCCAAACCTGGGCCAATTCTCTGTGATGAAGAACATATCTCTTTACGTGTCGGCTGATTATATTCTATCTCATTAGCATATCAGCTAGTCTGCATTGTCTCAGCCTCTTCTTCAATTTCACATGGCTTGAAATACCCAGCTCCGAGCTTTAAAACAAGAGCTTTTCCTATTCAGCAGCCAGACACAACTCTCTTCCCATGACATAGACTTTCTAACAGAACTTGATCTGACTGCAGCTGGCTTTGTTTCAGGTTATGAAATTTTCATAGTGTAATTCTTCTCACCTAATTTCCTGGGCTGAGCACCAGAAATCTTAGTTTTCCATAATTCTTTGATTTAAAAAAAAATCTACATTTTTCTGTGATTAAAATTAAATGCTGAAGTTTAGCTTCCCTAGCCACCATATACACAAGCTGAACAAGGTGCTTAGAAACCAGTTTAACTGAGCCTCCATTATCTGGTTCTCCATATTAATTGAATCACCAGCTGTCAGTGGCTGACAGTCAGGGAGAAATTAACTCTTCTGGGGGCCTAGGACTATGGCCTCCTAGGCTCTAGGGTGGGTGAAAAATGAGGAGTTCAGTGCATGAGAAGGGGCTGCCAGGGAGCAGGGTAGGATGTGAGCTCTGGGCAGGAGGTAAGGTTCAGGAGTTAGGTGGGGGTGCAGGATCTGTGTAGGAAGTAGGATGAAGAGTGGGGTGGGAGTATGGGTTCTGGATGGGAAGGAGGGTGCAGGAGTTGGGTGGGGGAGTAAGGTTTGGGCAGGAGCAGTATGGGGGAGGTAGGATACAAGGGGGCTGAGGGTGCAGGGTCTGGGTGGGAAGGGGCAGAGGATTGGGGTACTTACCTAGCACAGATCCCAGGAAAGGAACAGGGGGCACCGGGCAGCTCTGTGCTTGCAGGATCCACCCACATTGCTCCCATTGGTCACGATTCCCAGCCAATGGGAGTGATAGGCATGGAGACTGCAGACAAGTGCCCCTACCAGCCACACAAATAGCTCCAGCCCAAGGGGGGTGCACTGAACTGCAGCTCCCCCTTTTGCTAGACAGATCGGCAGCATACAGCTGCAGCCCCTAAAATCCCTTCCCTAATGAGCCCATAATGAACCCATAATGGCCCACAATGAGCTCCAGGAAGGTGGGGTTTTATCCATCAGCTCCTTTTCCTTCTTCCATCTTAAAATAAGGGCTAGAAAGCTCTTTGTCAGTTCTCCTGATTATTCCAATTTTTGATGATCCAATCTGTTCCTGGTCCCAATTAGATCAGGAAAATGGGGTTCCATTGTAAATCTGAAGCACGTTAAAAATTCAGTGACAAGAGGGGGAGGTTGTGTGCCCAGTAAGTGACAATTGGACTCTAAATCACATATGCGTTGTGAGGCAGCTGTGGGAATCAGACCAGGGCACTGTCAGAAACAGGGTCGTTTCCACTCACTCTGAAACGCTGAAGTGCTTCATTGGCCTGAGTTCCCACCTATCTTGTGGTACAGAGACAATGAGGTTGGTACACTGGGAACTACATGGATTTGCCTTGCTTTTTTAAAAGGGAAGCGGGATGTGGAAATTTTGCAGGGCTGCCACAAACCATCATTGCTTTCAGTGGGGCAAGCCACCAAGCCCTTTATTTATTCCCACAGAGGACCAGAGAGGGTTTAAAAATCAAAACTCTCACTCAATTAGCAGATGCTTTGTTAAAAGGCTGCTGAATGTGGGTAGGTCAAAGGGAATGGTAGCTGGCTTAACTACAGATAGATTAATTTTTTAAAAAAACAACACACCTAGGGAGTACTAGATGAATATAACTTTTTTCCAAGATTTCTAACAAGCTCATCACCTTATTACCTTGGATGCAAGTTCAACACAATGCACAACCTTGTGCTAGTGCTTCAGTTTCAGCGGGTTGCAATGATCTTGCAGGATACTGTTGAAACAACCTGCTTAGCAGGAGTTTAAAAAGGGATTAAGTACTTACAGGAATAAGAATAGCAACTGCAGTTACATTAGCTGAAGAGTGAAAGTGACAAGGGCTCTCAGTCTTCATAGTTCAGGGCATTATTTAATCACCAGCTGGGATCAGAGAGACAGAGATTTTCCCCTGGTATTGAGTTAGCTAAGAGCTTTCCTTTGGGGGGAGGTAGGGTGGGGAGGGCGGGTTATCATGCTCTGAAGTGCCCATCGCTCACAACTGGAGACAACATACAGAATAAATGAGCCAGCCATTGGTCTGATCTGCTCCAGCCATTCTTCTATCGCCTCACCTTTTTTCGTTGCTCCTTCTGTCTCTCTCTGAATTCCTCTATTCCTTTCAGTTCATCCTTCAGCATCAATGACAGCTGGATATGAGAGTTTCCTACGTTTTCAATTTCTAAGATGAGAATTTATAGACAATCAATGAAAAGGCTGCTAATAAATACAAAGTCGGGTTTTTCAGCAGGCATTTTACTGGGAGATAGCAGAAACGTAAGGGAGGGCCTTTTGGCCTGGTCTATTCTATACCAGGCAGGTCGGCTTAAGGTACGCAACTTCAGCTATGCAAAATGTGTAGCTGGAGTCAACTTACCTTAAGCTGAGCCATGGCGGTGTCCGCATAGTGGGAGGCCAACAGGAGGAAATGCTCCCATTGGCTTCCCTTACTCCTTGCAGAAGGAGTACCAGATGCCAGAAGGGGCTGCCCTTAGCCTTTGATTTACAGGTCTATACTAGACCAGCTAAATCAAATGCCAGAAGATTGACCTCTGGAGCATCAATCTTGTGTTGAAGTATAGAGGTGCCCTTTTTGTTCTGATCACTGTGTTATCAATTAAATGAGTATAGGACTCATCTAATCTCCTTGATGCCTGCAACATACCTGGAGCCAGAACTGCTGCTGTTGTGACACATGCCAAGATCATGCATGGAAATATTTTTTGCTGTCCCCCGTTCATTTCTTCATATTCCCCCCATGCACCTCCAGTCTCTCTTTTTTAAGGGCTTCCTCTCTTCCCTCTCTATGGCTACTTTTAGACCTCCCTATAGACCCAGGCCCCTTAGCCACATTGTGTTCACCTTCCACCCATCTCATTTCTTGACATCAGTCTCTCTTGTCAGCTACTTCCTGGCAGGATCATCCCAGCACTACCACACAATCAGAGAGGCTGAAAATGGGCAGAGCTCAGTAATGATGGGAACTATCTTACTTTCGAAGCTCAGTTGTAAAATGTCCAAAATCAAAGCGTGCTGAGCCCCCACCTCTCTGAAAACTGGGCCTTTTCAAAACGAGAGTGACCTTAAATCTCTCACCACATCTGAAAACCTCGGCCTTTGGATCTCTGCTGTAGGGGGCACGTGAATTCCATGCCCCATTGTGGACTAGGCAATTATGCCATTGCATGTTAGGAGTATACAAACTGTACTTGGTGCACAAGAGGATGCAAATCCCATTGTTTTGACACAGCTGGGGCTTAGATGAGGGTTAATAATTCAAACCAGATAAGAATGAGAGTGTAAGGAAGCAGCCTAAAAATTGGTGCAAATTCCATTATTATTCCTACTTGGAGAGTGTGAGCACAGTCTGCAGCCCAGAGGCACACTCCGGGTGTGCTAGACCCTGGGATATCAGTGTGTCCAGCTTGTGACCACGGTGAAGACTGCAATCTGCCCCGGGTGCTAGTGAGCTGGGTGTGCCTTTGTTTAGTGGGGTTCCTCTGGGGGGATCTGAAGCAGCTTACAACTGCAGGAGAACTATGACCGTCCATCCCCACTCTATACTGGAGTGAACTGAGGTATAGAAAACGAAACAGCCTGATTGCCAGACATGCTGCCTTAAATCATTTGTCTAACATCACACAGCAAACTAGTCTGCTGCTGTGCTGAATGTCTAATACTGCATTCTGATTGGCCAGCTGGTCCTTTTTGTTTATGTGTCAGTCATGGGTCAACTCCTAATTGGTGCTGGGCAGGGATCCTGTTACCAAAAAGAGGAGAAAATCCCTCTGTATGAAGCGGATGAGCTAGGAGGGAAAGCATGGTTCCTGGTACCGAGCCCTGAGGACCTACACTGGAGACAGCTTTAAGGCTCTTTGCTTTCTTAGGAATTCAGAAAGAAGGAGAGTTAGCAAAGGAACAGGGATGAGAGCTTGTCCCTTCCTCTATAAGTGGACTGTGGTGGATACCGTCCATGCTACTAGGGAAAGGACATTTGGATTAAATGTGGAGCAGCTGAGGACACATGTATCCCCTGTGAATATCCACCTCCCTACACTGAGGGCTAGCGTAGTAAAGGGTGTAATAACAAACAGTAAAACACATGGAATGGAAAATCTGTCATCTTCAGAAATGGCTTGGTCTCATGACAAATTCAGCCACTCTGGACTCCAGCAGGAATAGCAAGAGAGAATATAAACTTACGTTGCTTTAGGACCTCGAATGCTGCCTTCAGTGTGCTGAGAAAACAAACACATACTTATTGGTATAGTGTCCTAATGACAGACTGTGAATCTAACAAAAAATAATCCACTACAAGACTTTGACTCTCAAAGAAACACAGTAATAAATAAAACGTTTAACAGCCCAATCAAAAAAATTGACCATGCAAATGGGAGAGATTACATTTATAGGTTATCATTAGGCCATGCAATAAAAAGCTTCATTAAATTAAAGAATTAAAGTCTTCTGCTTCTGAACTCCAGGTGCACCATACTCTTTAACCCCTCAATATTAGTTATTAAACATGTTAATATAAAATTGTCTGTACTAATGTCTATACCAATCCACACATGTAGTACTTTGCCCACCCAGTATGGGGTGTAATCTGCAAATTTGATAGAAGGACTCTCCACACCAAATTCCATGTCATTAATGAACATATGAACTAATACTAGAGCTAGAGCCTGGACTAACTAGGCCAGAGTACCTCTCTAATATGATAGACTCATAGACTTTAAGGTCAGAAGGGACCATTATGATCATCTAGTCTGACCCCCTGCACAGTGCAGGCCTCCTAGAATAATCCTCTCACCGATATCTCAGATTTTGAAACCTTCAAATACTTTGAAGACCCCAAGATGCAGAGAATCCTCCAGCTGTGATCTGTACCCCATGCTACAGAGGAAGGCAAAAAACCTCCAGGGCCTCTGCCAATCTACCCTGGAGGAAAATTCCTTCCTGACCCCAAATATCGTGATCAGCTAAACCCTGAGCATGTGGGCAAGACTCACCAGCCAGACACCCAGAAAGTTCTCTATAGTAACTCCTATCATCCCTCCATTGACCTATTTACCACTGATAATGAATGGTCAATTAGTTATCAAGATCATGTTATCTCATCAAACCATCCCCTTTCTGGCTAAACTAAGGGATTTCTTACACACGTGGTCCAAAGCCAGAGGAGTGAGGGAGAAAGCTGGGAATGAACCCTTTTCTCTTCACACACAGTTTAGATTTCACTCAGTAGTCTTTCTCAGAATAAGCAGGGGACTGGAAGCCAGACTGTGATCCCTGCTCTAATACTCATTTACTGTGTAATCTTAAACTTAAAAAAACAACAAATGGTCTGGTAGCACTTTAAAGACTAATAAAACATGTAGATGGCATCATGAGCTTTCATGGGCACAGTCCACTTCTTCAGATGACCAGAGAGTTGGATGTCCAGGACCAAAATAAATAAGGAAGAAAGGGACGGGGTGGAAGAAGGAAAAAATGGAGGGGGAGACTAGAAGAGGCAGTGGGTAAAAAATATCAAGGGGAAAGCCAAGCTGGAATGGAATAGGAAAAATAAAAAGTCGACCATTGGGGCCCTCGTCATGCAGGTATGGCGTTCTTGGGCTATTTTCCCAGGAGTGGGGTGAACTGCTAGGATGCGGAACCCTAGGGAAAGGAGGGGTTGGGGGTGGAAGGGATGGTGGGGGAAGCCCCCTTTCCTGGGTGGTTTTTCAGTCCCGCCCTCACACAGCCCTGCTAGGGGATGGGCTACAAAGGGGTTGCTCCTGATGTGTGTGGGGAAAGGCGGGGCTCGAGGACCTCCCAAGGGCTCTGGCACCTCAGTGATTCTCTGTTTGTTTCTTCTACAGGTCAACACTGTCCTGCTGCCCAGAGTCATCCACCTCAGCACCCACATCCCCATCCAGGCCCCTGACCCCTGGGCATTTGTCTATTATCAACCACAAGGGGTACTTCTCCATGGTCCTGCAGGCCTCATCAAACACCATGGGCAGTTGACTGATATCTACATCGGGTGGTTGGGGAAGGTGCATGACGTCTGGGTGTTCCAAAACTCCAGCATCTTCCAGAAGCTGGAAGCCGGCACTTTCTTCCCCAACTGCACCATCAGTGTTGGAGACACGGACATGCCACTCTGTATCATGATGGATGCAGCCTGCCCTCTGTTGCCCTGGCTCATGAAGCCCTAGATCAACCACCTTGACCACTCAAAGGAACGCTTCAATGCCAGGCTCAGCTGGTGGAGGACGCCTCTGGGCATCTCAAGGTGAGGTTCAGATTCCTCCTCACCCAGCTGGACGTAAGAGAGCAGAACATCCCACAAATGGTGGCTGCGTGATGTGTGCTCCACAATATTTGTGAGAGGAAGGGGGAGACGTTCCTCCCTGGGTGGGTGGGCAGAGGCAGGCCGGGTCAGAAGGGCTTTTGAGCAGCCACGCATAGCTGTCATCCAGCAGGCCCATCAAGGGGGGGGTGCCTCACAAGGACCCCAGTGACACTCTCCCCAGGGCCTCCCCACTGCCTTGCCCCTCTCTGCCTGTCCTCCAACACCCCTACTTTCCCCTTTTTCCCTGCCTCCCCTGCAGAGACACTAAAACAGACAGTTTTGGAAACCATAAACTCTGTGTGGTTTTTATTTGGGGTCAAAGTAATTGGGGAGGGACTGAGGAAAGATCCTGGGAGAGGAAAGTGCGGGAAAGGAGGGGGGGAATGAAGGGTAAGGGGAGGCTCAGGGCTGGGATTGGGATTGGCAACTGGCGCAGTTGATTTCACCACCTCGTGTGCAGGGATCTTGGCAACCATGGGCCATGGGGAGGCTAGGGGGAGAAGCAGGAGGTGGAGCTGAAATAGGGTCAGGCATAGGAAGTGGGGCAGGACCAGGAGCTGGGGCTGGGTCTGGAGCAGGAGCGGCAGCAGGAGCTGGAGCAGGCTCCAGGCGGGTGAGGAGAGACTGAACGGCTGTGCATATGGTGCACTCCCTCTTGGTCTCTTTCTGCAATTGCATGTCTTCCTGGAGCCTCTGGTCCAATGTCTCATGCAGGGCTCAGAACACGCAGATGCGCTCCTGCAGCAGTTCCTCCTGCGTTCTCCAGTGCCTGCTTGTCCCCCTGTGTTGGGTGGCTGCCTCGGGTGGTGTCGCCCACTCCCCTTTGGCAGCTGGTCTGCCTGAGGAGAAAAGAGATGGGTCAGTCATCCCTTGAGACACTGTCCCTGAAGCCTTGCCCTCATCTGTGAGCTGAAACTGACAGTTCTTAGGTCAGATGAAGGTGATGTACTGGGAGCAAGGCCATCTGTGGCCTGGACAGCGGGCCCTTTCCTACAGAAGCCCAGATGTCCCCAGGGGAGCAGCCTCACCACCCCTACATCCTGGGGACAAGCAGGCTGGGAAGTTGCCAGCCACTCAGGGATCTTGTGGGCAGGAGGGGGTCCCCGGGCCAGCTGGGCTTGCCTCGGTACTGCACACATGCCGGGTCCAGCAGTGGTGGTGTCCCAAGGGGTGAGGACTTGTATCCCTGGCCGCTGGGGCAGAGGGGTTAGGGTGTAGGGGGGAGGTGTGTGTTAGTGGTAGATGGTCCTGCGCCTCGTTGCGCTGTCCCTGAGTGTGGGTGCTGCCTCAAGCATGCAGGCATGCCCGGGTGCTGTGTGCGGCACTCCTGAGTGTGTGTGCATGTGGGGCCATGTCCCCAGCCTCCTTCTAGTGGTGGTTTGTGGTGGGCGGGTGTCCCACCTGTGTGTCAGAAGTGTGGCAGGCCTCCCCAGGCCCTGTGAGCAAGAGCCCAGAGGTTCTCTGGTGCAGCTTCCTGGGGCTGTGTGGCCCAGACTGGCACTGCACGTGCATCCTCGTGCACGGACTTCAGCACTATACCCCAGGCTGAGATGGCCCCGCGAGGAGCACACCCCAGCCTCTTGCTGCCTGCCAGCTCCATCCTGTCTGTGTCAGGTGACTGTCACTCACCTGATGTTCCTTCCCTGGCCTCAGAGGATGCCTGGAACACATCCAGGCCGTGGGGTACCAACTCCAGGGTCAGCGTGGTGATGGTACTGGCCGCGTCGGGGTCCTCCTCCTCTTGCTTCTCCTCCTTCCCATGACTGGCTCTGCCTCCCAGGAGGGCAACGATGGGCTTCTCTAGCCTTGAGTTAACCACTGGGGTGGGGAAAGGACTGCACTGCCCCTAGAATGTGGTGCAGGTCCTGGTAATAGGGGCAGAAGTGGGATTTTGCCGTGGAGCAAGAGGTGTGCTCCCCTGCCCTGGCATACGCCTGGCGGAGCTTCTTAACTTTCATCTGGACCTGAACCTGGGTCTGGATGTGGCCCTCTGTGGCCAGGCTTTTGGCCATATGGACATATATTTCATCTGGTGCAGAGATCCTGGAGGTATTCCTCCTCACTCCAAACTTCTATAAGAGCCAGGATCTTGCAGCACCTGGCAGGCTCCTGGAAGCCATCACAGTGCTCCCTGGGAGCAGTGGAGGGCTTTTGGGTCTCTCATGATGGTCCTATAAGTTGCTGTAGCAGCTGCAGTGTGGGGTAGGCTGTGTGAGCCAGCTTCCTGCCACAAACCCGTTCCCCTGTGGCTGCAGCTTTAAGGGCTACAGAGGCAAAGGAACTATAGAGTCGTGATGCGTGTGGACAGATTGGCCAGCAGAGCACCTGTGGGATTTCCTGGAGGCTCCTAATTTCGAAATAACTCCAGCTGCCCTATTTTGGAATAG
The DNA here is from genome assembly GCF_049634645.1 of Pelodiscus sinensis. Taxonomy (NCBI): domain Eukaryota; kingdom Metazoa; phylum Chordata; order Testudines; family Trionychidae; genus Pelodiscus; species Pelodiscus sinensis. The sequence continues at coordinate 32,745,965 of NC_134724.1, read as the reverse complement.
GCGTTATAACTTGTGGAATGGGGTTTACAGAAGTCAGAATAAGCCATCCCTTATTTCAAATTTATTTTGAAATAACGGAATTGCTGTGTAGATGCTTGCATTGTTATTTCAGAATAATGGCTGTTATTCCAAAATAACGTTGCTGTGTAGATGCACCCTACATAAGTAAGTAATTGAATCTAACGTTCTGTGTGGGATTTGGGGGAATAGAAATGCAAACAAACTTGGTAAACAGATATGAGAGAGACTAAGAAGGTCAAATTTTAGGCCTATTAACTTTTAAATACCTCTTTAATTACTTGAGTTCTACACACTATAGCAGGTATAGCCCAATGTTTCAGCTATATATCATCTTCTGAAGTTCTGACATGCAGGGCTCCCTCTAGGCTTTTTGCCGCCCCAACCAAAACAATTTTGGCTCCCCCCCGCCTCTTTTTTTGTTGGCTTTTACACGTTTGCACTTTGCAATGTTTTTTTGTTTATTTGTTTTTGTTTTTGTCCTGGCGTTTTAGCCCTATAAATAGCAAATAGCATTTTCATTCATTTTTTCCCATAAAGGCAAAGGTGCTTCAAGTAAACTCCCCCTCCCCTTTCACTTGCTGCTGGGTCACAACAGCCTTTTCCCTGCCCTGCCCTGTCCAGCCCCTCCCTATGGACAAGCACCCCTCTTTCCTGACCCACAGGGGAGCAGGGTGCAGGGACAGTGCAGAGCCAGAGAGGCATGGGGAATAGGGGGAGCAGGGGAACTGGGGTGCGCAGAACCAGAGGGGTGCGGGGAACAGTGTGGGGGGTACAGGGGTGGTACATGGAACGGGAGGCGCAGAGCCAGAGGGACGCAGAGATTGGAGAGAGCGGGGTGCAGGGGAGGCAGAGGGAATGGTACGTGGGGAACGGGAGGGGCAGAGTGATCGGAGTCCAGGGGCAGAGCGGGAAATTGGGGGCACAGACCCAGAGGGGCACAGGAAAAGGGGCTGCAGGGTGCAGAGGGGGCACAGAGCCAGAGGGGCACGGGGCCCAGGGTACAGGGGCGGCACAGGGAACAGGTGGCGCAGACCCAGAGGAGCACAGGGATGGGGGAGCAGGGTGTGGAGTGTAAGGGTGGCACAGAGCCAGAGAGTCGCAGGGAACAGGGAGAGCAGGGGGACCGGGGTGCAGGGGAGCAGGGTGCGGGGCGCAGGGGTGGCACGGGGAATAGGCTGCACGGAGCCAGAGGGGCGGGAGGTGGGGCAGGCGCAGCGAGCTGGGCAGCCGGCAGGGAGTGCTATCTCGCCGGTGAAGGGGGCTGAGGCTGGGGCTGCAGCAGGACTGGAGCTGGGCCTGGCCCCGCCACACTCTGCAGCCAGCTCCTGGGGACACGCAGCCAGAGCCAAGCTCCCGTAGCCCTTTAAAATTGGCGGGGCGGGGCCGGGCCGGGCATTGTCGGGGGCGGCTGCTTACCTAGAAATGCCGCCCCTGGAAATGTGCCACCCCAAGGACGTGCTTGATTTGCTGGTGCCTAGAGCCGGCCCTGCTGACATGGCTAGAACAGCTCCTTCCAGTATACCAAGATGTAGCTGTGTGGGTGAAGTAAAGTTTCTCATTTGGTGGAGATGTATGTGTGAGATACGTTTTGAGAGTATTCTTGAATGCAGAAGCATCTAGTTTCAGAGCCCCTTCCCAGGTGGGTGTGATTTCCTATTGAGATTTGTAATGTTTTTGTTCTAATATATTGGGGGAGGGGGAGATGTCCCATTTTTAGTCCATCCGAACAAAATTCATTGTCCTCACACTGACATTTTTAAGGTGGGGAGGGAAAGGGCCACTATTTCAAGTCTGGAGGGTTGTTAATCTAAGTTACACAGGCAAAGTGTCAGAGGCTTAGCCTGGAACCTCCCCCCAGCCAGTCTCCTTGTGAAATGTCTATAGAGACGTGCGGTGTGCAATTAAAGCCTTGCACTGAGTCAGGCATGGATTTAAAGACCCAGTTTTCATCAGAAACTCTGGCAGAGAAATGCACGTGCTTCGGGTCAGAGCCAAGGGAGCTCTGGAACATGGCGCAATAACCAAGCCTCAACTTCAGGTGATTTTTGCCATCTAGTGGCAGAAACTTTTTCCTGTTAAGCAGGCTGCTGACATGGACTAGAGATTTCAGTGCTTGCTGTTCTTTTAAGACTTTTTAAAAATTCAGCACACTGTTGAAAGAAGTAAGTGTTTCCAGTTATTCTGAAATTAAAAACACCAGCCTTGCTTTTCCCGGGTACTTGCTTGGGAAGCAGTCACCACATGCCTTTGTTTCCTACAGACGAGTTTATACCTTGTATTCAAATATGAAGACGCAGGCTATGGCATGGGAAAGACTTTCATTTCCTGGCTCTTAGATAGTGCTTGTCATCAAAGCACTTTACAAAGGAATAAGGTGACTTGCCATAGGTCACCCAGCAGACCACTGGCTGAACTATGAGTAGACCCAGTCTCCTGAGTCCCTCTCTAGTATTTTATCCACTAGACAACACTACTTCCCCGATAGCTTTTCTGACTGGATAGAAATTGCAGGGATTGGTCACTTGAAAACTGACCCTGGTTTTCTTTCCTCAGGACCTGTTCTCTGTGCTGCCTCCCCACCTCACCCCCCACTCAAAGGTGGTCCTTGTTTGGTGCCTAGTTTCCCATGGACCATATGGAGCTGCTGAGAAGAAATGGATCAGACTGTTTTCAAGAACTGCTCATGTAAAGTATCCATTAACCAGAAGCAGGATTTTGTACTCGATGTAGGATGGCAATCTTTAAAACTAAGCTCTGTCCCTTATTTGCCATATAGATGTCCTTTATTTCCTTGAAGGACTTCTACTCTCATCCTTTTTCCTTGTCTGCTGATGAGCATTCTTTCCCTTTCTGCTTTATAGAGCTAGTCTGCCCTGGGAAATGTCCTATCTGGTCTTAAGCAAAAGTGCAGCTGCAGTGGCACTGGCAGGAGTGGCTGTGGCTAGGACTCAGGGTGCTTTCACCACCCTGTCATGAATGCCTGGCTTTGTGACAGAGTGAGTAAAATCAGCTGCATCCTGTCAGAGCGGGTGTTCACACCCTTGATAGCACTAGTGCACACTTCTGTGAAATTGCTACAAAATGTTCTAGTACAATATATACTGAACGCACTTCCTGTCATGGACAACCTGCATAGATTCTCCCTGCGTAGATTTTTGCTCCATGCTCCTTTCTCTGTATCCAGTAATGTTTTTCCTGTGCTGTTTTTTACCCCTGCCTGCCTACTAAAGCGTGTTCAGCTGCATGTGAATGAGCTATGTCCCAGCACTTTCCTCGGTTGTTATAGTTAAAGGAACAGTGTATCTCAGTGAACTTTGGCCTCAGATGGCAGTTCCAACTGAAAAGTAAAATCTTGCCAGTGCCAATTTGAGTTTTTCTGAATGTCTTGCCCACCATTTCCTCAAGCTCAGAACAGGCTAACTCAGTAATTTATTAAGTGCCTTTACTTCTGATGTACAGGAAGACAAAACAGTGACTTTTTTGACAGGAAAACCACAGATTATTTTTTTTCCTTTGCTTAGTGAATAGGAGTGGAAAATAACAGTGCCTCAGTCATATCTCTTATAAATAACAGCAGCATGATGCACCGTGTTCTCTGTATAAAAAGTGTGGTCTGTTTAAAATGGAGAGGGAGAGACCATACATAGCCTCTGCCATGCAAACTTCTGCTCTACAAAGAACGCTCTCCACTGGCGGTGTGTGCTTTGACTCAGGTGAATTAGACCCAGCTATATATTTGGAGACCAATTAAATATCAAGTCCCTCTTTTCCATCCATGGCTAGTGTTAATATCTGGCTTGGTTCTAAACTAACAGTATTTGGATTCCAAAGGCCAGAAGGTCTATTATAATCTCTTGCATAACATAGACCATTGAACTTTCCCAAAACAAATCTGAGAGCAGATCCTTGAGAAAAACATCCCATCTTCATTTTAAAATAGCCAGTGATGGAGAATACAGCATGATCCTTGATGAACTGTTCCAGTGATTAATTACTCTTATTGTTAAAACTATATCCAATATTTCTGGTATGAATTTGTCTAGCCTCTGGCCAGTGGGGCTTGTTATGCTTGTCTCTGCTACACTGCAGACCTATTTTTAAATATTTGTTCCCTGTGTTGGTATTTATAAACGGTGATCAAATCATGCCTTCTTATTCTCTCTTGTAGAGTGAGTTCTTTGACGCTATCAGCACAAGGCATATTTTCAAACTGTAACAAGGTCGCTGCAGGATGCTCCCGGCTCTGCCTTGCTTGGAGACCTTTTTGGGCAATGCTCACCTCATGCTTTTATTTATAGCAGTGGCCTCAAACCAGTTGAAGCACAAGATCACTTTTTGAATTTAAGTCAGTCCAGGATCTACCTGACACACAAATACCCCAGCCCTGTTCCTTTGCTGAGGCCCCATCTTCTTCACTCTGTCCCCCTCCCGTATATCCCATCTCCAGCGAGTGACATCAGCACCTCTGTCTCCCCAACCCTGCACAACAAGCAGGAGGATCCCAGAGAGCGTCTATAAGGCTCTGGGCAGGAGCAGCAGGGCAGTGGGGGGCGGGGCAGCTGAAGTGCTGGCACCTGATAGCCTCCCAGTCAAATTCGTCAGGATCACCTGTCAGAGGCTCTAAGATCTACCGGTAGATTCTGATCTACTGGGTGGTGACCACTGATTTATAGGCTATGCTCCCACCACCCTTTCCCCACACAGGTTGTCCTGTTTGCAGTACACAGGCAGAGGACAGGGGAGCGCTACCTCCCTCTGCTTCTACTCTCTGCCTTTCTCCTTTTCCAGCTCTTCTGTTCTCACTGCCTCCAGACTTTTAACCTCAACTAATGAGCCTGACGGGTGTGGGCAGCTTCCAGGCCAGTCTCCATTAATTGTCGAGCACCAATCCATTTCTCCTGAGTGGGGCTGGAGTGGCAAGAGCTGATTAGGGTTTCCTTTATATTAACCACAATTAACCCTTTATTCATTCTGACTGTTCTTCTCTAAACCCTCTAAGGTGCATCTAGACTGGCAAGATTTTGCATAAAAGCGGCTGCTTTTGTGCAAAAACTTGCCAGCTGTCTACACCGGCTGCTTGAATTTGTGCAAGAACACTGACTTTGTAATGTACAAACTCAGTGCTTCTTGCGCAAATCCTTTCACGCCCCCGCTCAGGAAAAAGCCCTCTTGTGCAGGAATACTGGCGCAAGAGGGCCAGTGTAGACAGGGAAGAACTGTTTTGCACAAAAAAGTCCCGATGGCTAAAATGGCGATCGGGGATTTCTTGCGCAAAATCACATCTAGACTGGCCACGGATGCTTTTGCGCAAAAGCATCCGTGCCAATCTAGACGCGCTTTTGCGGAAATAGTTTAACGGAAAAAGTTTTCCGTTAAAAGTATTTCCGCAAAATCATGCCAGTCTAGATGCAGCCCTCCAGTTTACCAACATCCTTCTTGAACTGTGGATGCCAGAACTGGATACAGTTTCCTGCAGCAGCAGCACCAGTATCAAATTCAGAGGTAAAATAACCTCTCTGCTCCCATTCAAAATTTCTCTCTGTCATGCATCTCAGAATTGCATTAGCACTGTGGCCAAAAAGCTGCACTAGGAGCTCATATTCAGCTGATTATCCACCACAATCCTAAAATCTTTTTCAGAATCACCTTTGCCAGAATAGAGTCCCTCCTCATGTAAGTGTGGTCTATATTCTTTGTTCTTAGAGGTACACATTAAGCCATACTAAAATATATCACTTGCTTGCACCCACTTACAAAGCAATCCAGGTTGCTCTGTAGTGGTGACCTGTTCTTGTCCTTATTTATTACTTCCAATTTTGGTGTCGTCTACAAATTTTATCCAGCAGAGTCACATGCCTGTGAAGTAGCTGTGATGTGATGAGTCAAATGAACTTTTATCTTGAATGGGTCCTAGCAAGTCATGTTTCTTGAGCAAAAGTCAGTAATGGAGCAATTTAGGTTTCTTGACTCCCTCAGAATTGCTTCTTCCAATCTCATTTGTGGTCAGCTTCATGCTCTACTTCCACCAACCTCAGCAGCATAAGTCTCCTGTAAAAATGTACCTTCTTCTGCATGTTGGATATGCCTCCACCATTGTAGTCATCTTGGTTCCTAACTGGTGCAAGACTACATCTTGTTTAAGCATTTTATTTGTGACAAAATCAATAAATAGATGTTAAGAATATGCTGTAACTTTTGACACTGAAAACTATTTAGTTTCCTCTTTAGTCATGTTTCTGCTCCATATAACAGAGCAGATATATCTACTGCATTGAACATTCATATGTTGGTTGTGTCACAAACATCCCAGCAAGTGCTTAATTTGTGCCAGGGCATCTCTAGGCATGGCAGTTCATAGCTCTTCGCCTCTGGGCTTGCCACATCACAGTTATGAAAGTAAAAACTTTTCTTGAGCCACAGCACCTAATTGCTTTGAACACCAGCACCTCTTTCATTATACATTAATTATTGATCCCACCAGACAAACAGAGGCCTCTTAAGATGCTAAAATGACACTGATGCAAACCAATCTGATGTCACTTCATTGGGTAAGGAACATCTCCTGCTGTCAACTGACTACCCAGATAGATAATTGCATTAAATGGATAAATAATTTTGCCATCTACATGCAATGTAGGTAGATCATTGGTTTCTGTTCTACAGGAAGTATGCATAACTTTAGGTTTATCACCACTAACCTTACATCCCATATACTGCAGTTTTTCACAGCTCTTTCAACATTAGCTGTAGTTGGTCAATAGTTTCTCCAAATAAAGCATCATCATCCGCATATTCAAGGTCCTCTAAAGATTAATCTTTACATTTCACATCTCCTACTTTGGCCTCAGTCAGCTTTGTCATCAGATCTGTATCAGTGATAATTTTCAAGTATTCTTCCAGATAACCCATAAAAATGTTAAACAGTATAGGGCTAGAAGTGGTCCTTGTAGGACCCCACTGGAAACACACCGGCACAATGGTGATTCCCCGTTTTCAATTACATTGGCCAGTTTTCAATCCATTTACTCTGTTCCATTTGATATTGGTCTAGTCTGTTAATCAGAATATCATGAGACACCCAGTCAAATACCTTACACACAAAGCTAAGTTTATTATATCACCTCAACTCCTTTATTAATCAAGCTTGTAGTAAGATAAAAATCATTATTTTGACAGGCTAGATTTTTCCATAAATCCATTTTGACTGGTATTAATTATATTACCTACCTTTAATTCTTTATTAATCGAGTCCAGTATCAATAGTACATTATCCTGCCTGCAATCAATGTCAGATTGATAGACCCTTAATTAGCCAGGGCATTCCATTTACTTTTTTTAATTATTGGCACAACATTAGCTTTCCCCCAATATTCTGGAACTCTCCCAGTGTTCCTTGGGCTGTTGAAAATGAGTGTTAGCAGTGTTAGAGAACTGGGAACAGAGAGGCCAGCTGAAGCTGTTAGGGCTAGGGAGAGCCTAGCTGGCAGCTATGTAGGGCAGCACAGTTGGCTTGGTGAGGCAGCTGAAGCCGTTAGGGTGAGTGAGGGCCCAGCCAGCAGCTATATAAAGAAGCACAGTCCCCTTAGAGAGGGGCTAGTGAAGGGCTGACGGCAGAGGAAGCAGGAGCTCTCAGAAGGGAGACCAGCTGGGGATAGCCAGCTAGGGTTGGGAGAGGGCCAGCCAAGACTCCTCCTGGCTGGGGGCTGGAGGCAAGGCCCTGGGTTCGGAGGCAGATCACAATACAGCCTAGGTAAGCGGGGCAGTAGAGATAACCCCAATGCCAATGATGAGCAACCCATATAGACTGTAACTTGCCCTGAGAGGGGCTAGATGAGGACAGTCAGGGGGCACTGAGGCATGGTGGGGGCGTGCACCCTGACAGGTAGGTTGTGGATTTTCCATCATTGGAAATATTTAAGAGCAGGTTCGACAAACACCTATTAGGGATGATCATGGTGTTGCTCCTATCCTAAGTGCAGGGCAATGAGATCTGATGACCTCTCGAGGTTCCTTTAAGTTCTTTGATTCTATGATGTTAACATTCGAATCGAGTGACTCGTCCAAGTAGGTTTTAGTAACACTAAGTAGATCAAATTCGTGCTCTCAAATAAATCCAATTCCTTTTGTTTGTTACCCAGAATCTTGGGATTGACTTATATAAGCAATTAAAGATTTATTTATTTATGTATGCTTCTTGTCCTTTGGTTCCCTGGTCTAATTTTGTTCTCCATAATCATGCCATCTTCTTGCAACATCTGATTGGGGAAATCAATTAAAAGGTTGTTTGTCTTCTCCTACATATTATGAATCTGGGGCTGTGACTGCCCTGCAAAAATGTGTTTTTACCCAGTGATAGTTATCTTGAGGCCAGGTTTACACTTTTGCTGGTATAGTAATGTCAGGGGTAGGATTATTTGTATGCAATTTTGTATATAAACAAAAGCCCTAACATAGACACATTATACCACAAAGCCCCATTTGATGGTACACCTCAGGAAAGTGGTATAAGCACAGTTTTGCTAATATAAGCTGTGTTTACACTAAGGCTACGTCTACTCCGGCATGATTTTCCGAAAATGCTTTAACGGAAAAGTTTTCCGTTAAAAGCATTTTCGGAAAAGCGCATCTAGATTGGCAGGATGCTTTTCCGCAAAAGCACTTTTTGCGGAAAAGCATCCGTGGCCAATCTAGACGCGGTTTTCCGCAAAAAAGCCCCGATCGCCATTTTCGCGATCGGGGCTTTTTTGCGGAAAACAGTACTGTGCTGTCTACACTGGCCCTTTTGTGCAAAAGTCTTTCGGAAAAAGACTTTTGCCTGAACGGGAGCAGCATAGTATTTCCGGAAAAGCACTGACAATCTTACATGAGATCATCAGTGCTTTTCCGGAAATTCAAGCGGCCAGTGTAGACAGCTGGCAAGTTTTTCCTGAAAAGCGGTTGATTTTCCAGAAAAACTTGCCAGTCTAGACACAGCCTCCGAGGGTTCAATGTGTATCATACCAGCAAACTAGTACAGTAGACTGGGGAATAAGGCACTGGCAACTTTTATCTCCATCCAGCTAGTTGAGGTCAATCCTATGTCCCTTATCACTCTCTTTGTTAAGGTTGGTAGACCAAGTTCTTTGAGGCTATCAGTATAAAGTAAATTTGTGTTATGATTAGTCATAAATTTAGCCACTGTTCAACATGCAAAGACTTTGATGTGGATGCCAGGATTTATACATGCTAAGTATAAGAAAATGAAAAAACCCTCAGAATTACCTATAACATATGTGTCATAAAGTAAAAAAATTAAGCACATAACAAAATGGCTTAAAACAGAGGTCCCCAACGCACTGCCCATGGGTGCCATGGCGCCCATCGGGCCATTTCTGTGCGCCCGCCAAGTGATCGGGAATGGCCCGGCCCCCGGGCGCATGGGTGGTGCCGGCCCCCTGGGCACACGGCGTATGGGCAGTGTTGGTCCTGGGCGTGCAGCACATGGGTGCCCCCCCCCCCGGGTGCGCAGTGTTTGGGTGGCTCTGCCCCAGGATGCGCCACATAAGGCCTGTGCTGGCTCCGGGCACGCAGCACAGGAGCGGCGCCAGCCCTGGGCACGCAGCACATGGACAGTGCCAGCCACGAGCGTGCAGCGTTTGGGTGGCCCCACCCCTGGGCACGCAGCGCAAGGGCTGTGCTGGCCCCTGGGCGCATGGTATATGGGCGGTGCTGGCCCCTGGGTGCTCAGCACAGGAGCGGCGCCACACCCGGGCATGCAGCACATGGGCAGTGCCGGCCCCGCTCCTGGGCGTGCGGCTCATGGGCTGTTCCGGCCCCAGCGCACGGTGTATGGGCAGCCCCAACCCTGGGCACACGGCACAGGAGTGGCCCGGCCCCGGGCATGTGGCGTATGGGTGGCCCCTTCCCCAGGCATGTGCGCAGCCCTGCCCCCGGGTGCCCGGCGCGTGAGCAGCCCCGCCCCCGGGCACCCAGCAGCCCGAAAAGGTTGGGGACCACTGGCTTAAAATATATAACTAAGATTTTTTCCCACATTTTTATTTAGGTAGGTAAAAAATCTTTTCATCAAACCCATAAAGACTATCGGTTAGTTGAACGTCTGCAAGAATGCAACAGATAACCGAGACTGAACAATGTACGTAATACCTTCGTTTCTCCAACAATGGCCCACTCTCCCACACCAGCCTAACAGTATGTAACCTACAAAGAGATCTATGTAGCATAATCACATCTTCTATAAACTTCCACCTAATATTGTGTGACAGCTTCTCTTGGCCTCATTTCATGTCAAATCTAACCTACTCTTCGATCGTGCAATGCGATCCAAATACATGGTACTTTACTCTTTCGTAGAGTCCTGCTGACATCATAATAGAATGTGCAAACCCTTTCAAAGTTCAGGGCCTTATGTCATGTCTACACTAGGAAATTATTTCAAAATTACTAAATTCAATTTAATAACTCCCAATTTAACAAATTCAAACTAGCATGTCCACACTACAGGGAAGCCCTGACATTAGTCTGAGGCAGACGCCATTAATGTAGACGTGCTACCTCAGACTCAGAGCCCCAGGAAGCACTGGGGAGGAATTAAGTTGAATTACCCTGGGGAGTAATTATTTCAAAATAGTAGCACTGGAGCATCCTCACTACTCTTATTTCGAAATAACTATTTTGGCATTAGCATTACTCCTGATGAAAAGCAGGAGTACAGATTTCAAATTCCGCGGCCCGTTACTTTAAAATAGCAGGCTTGGTAGTGTGGACACTCCGCTTATAAATGTGACCTTGGGGAGGTTATTTCGAAATAAAGTCCTAGTGTAGATGGGGACTTAGAGTGGAGAATAAAATCTTTGCTGAAAAGTGACCACGCGGAGAAGCAACTTTTCAGAATGATTTTAGCTGCAAGTCAAAGAGCAATTTGTTCACATGTACAATAGAGAAAATTTAACATGACTAATGCTTTTCTATGTCAGCTCTTATACTGTGCTTATCAACAGAGTGTCTGAGCTCCTTCCTGTGAAAGATACTATATTTATATGTGGTACACAAAGTCTGTTATGAATTTTCCTTTGTTATTTGACAGACTCACGCATGTGCTCAGTGCAGGAGTCTCACAATTTTAAGCACTGCAGAAAAGTGCACTGCAGAAGTGGGTGTAGGGGAGTGACTTTGCCCTGTTGGCAGAAGCGGATGGAAAGGGGGAGACAGCATTTATATGAGGCACAAGGAAAAGAGAAGCATAAAGTAAAAAAGCCAACCTGCTAGGAAAGGCAAAGCTTAACCAGCTTCTGCATTTTCTTTGTTACGGAAGTGAGGTCCCCACCTCAGCTGGAGTTGCAGCTGCTTAGCCCCTCTGAAAATCAGGCTCTCCCACTCATTTGTTTGCTGTAGCTCAGTGGCCCTGGAGTCACTTAGGGAACACTCCTAAGCTGGAGCATAAGGCTCCTTTGCAGCACAAAAGGGCTTTTTCTCTTTAACACAGGGTGACTGTGTCTAGACTGGCCACTTTTTCTGGAAAAGCAGCCGCTTTTCCAGAAAAACTTGCCAGCTGTCTACACTGGCCACTTGAATTTCCGCAAGATCACTGACAATCTCATGTAAGATTGTCAGTGTTTTTGCGGAAATACTATGCTGCTCCCTTTCGGGCAAAAGTCTTTTTCCAAAAAACTTTTGAGCAAAAGGGCCAGTGTAGACAGCTGAGATTTGTTTTCCTCAAAAAAAGCCCCGATCGTGAAAATGGCGATCGGGGCTTTTTTGCGGAAAAGCACATCTAGATTGGCCACGGATGCTTTTCCGCAAAAAGTGCTTTTGCGGAAAAGCGTCCGTGCCAATCTAGACGCTCTTTTCCGAAAATGCTTTGAAAGGAAAACTTTTCCGTTAAAAGCATTTCCGGAAAATCATGCCAGTCTAGATGTAGCTGGTATGTCTACACTTGCACCCTATTTTGGAATAGGGCTGTAAGTGTAGGCATTCGGAATTTCAAATCAAGCCCGGGATTTAAATATCCCGCACTTGATTTGCATCTTCCCGGCCGGGCGCCATTTTTTGAAATTTACAAGCCCGGACTCACTGCCCGCATCTACACGTGGCAGTGAAACGGGCATTCGAAAAAAAGCCCTATTTCGAACTACCTGTTATTCCTCCTGCAATGAGGTTTAGATGTGGGCAGTTATTCCGGGCTTATAAATTTCAAAAAATGGCGCCCAACCGGGAAGATGCAAGTCAAGCGTGGGATATTTAAATCCCGGTCTTGATTTGCAATTCCGAATGCCTACATTTGCAGCCCTATTCCGAAATAGGCTGCAAGTGTAAACATACCCTCAGAGGGTTCAAACTGGTTGTGAATCAGGCATTTGCAAAGTCCATGTCAAGGCCCCATGAACTCTTCAAATGCCACCCAATCAGGGCAAGGGCAATCTAGCCTGATGGTTAAGTGAGTGTCAGGAGCCAAGGTCTAGGGTCAGTAGCTGGAGCAAAGCAGCAGGTTAGGAACTGGCCGAAACAGAGTAGCAGGCAAGGAGTATTCAAAGTCAGGGCAGGACATAGGCAAGGCTGGGTGCAACATTCAGGAGCAGCAGGAACCAAGTGACATGAAAGCAGGCAGGAGCATCGAGCAGCCAGCCATCTGGACTGATGGCCCCTCTAGCCAAAGAGGCAGGCTGCCTGCGGCTGGCCAGCTGTAGTGATGAGGCTGCCTGAAGACTTGCTTTGCCGCAAGCTCTGGTACCTAACAGCAAGCACCCTTGAGCATTGTCATTTGGTTGGAAAGCCTGGCCCTTTTTACACAGCCTTTGGGGACATCATTTCCCTGCTGCGTGGAACTTACTGAGGTTTTTCATCTCTTTACCACTGTTGCCAAAATATGACAGCCTGGTTGCCTAGGCTACAGAGTGATAATCAGATCCAAAGCCTGGAGAAGGATAAAAGTCCTAAACTAGCCCTTCTCCATCTAGCATTCACACAGACGAGATTTTGCCTACAACTTTAGGCTGCAGCCATGCAATTATCTCAGGTTTTATTTTAATTCAAAACTCTAAAAGTCCGGTTTGTACTTGCACTAATATACTCAACTCCTTCCTTTGAAATTCTGGTCCAGCAGCCTCTCTTCCCTGCTCTTTCACTAAGACCTCTGGACCACCTGCATCCCAAAGTCCCAGTGTGCACTGGAGGATAAAGGTGATTAAAAAATATGGCATGAACTGTCTCTCCACCCCTTCCCTGTCACAAGATGGACAGTTGGGACTCTAGGGTGAATGTGCTAGGAGAAAAGCCTGTTGTAAAGGAGCTGGGATCAGTCCTCTGTCTTTTTTACTGTGTTATAGCAAACTAGCCATGGCCCTGGCTAATGCCTCCACCGAACTGATGAGTTAAATTTGAACAACAAGGCTAGAGAGGGATACACTCATTCCACACCAAATCGGAAGTAGCTTCCACAGCTGCAGAACTCCAAGAACAAGCAGTTACAGTCTCTAAATTTGCCTGGCTCAAGCTATCTGTGTGAAAGAACTGGGTGCAGCTGGAGGTTTGAGAGGACGAATTTGGACTGTTTGTTTGTTGTTACCATGGCAACCAGCAGCAACTTCTCATCTGCTGGGAAATGGAACTGCCACAGCATGGCCCCCTCAGCGCTTAGACTTGAGAGCAGCTTCACCGCTAGTGTAAGCCAGACGTGGCCATCTTCTGTAGCAGTTCACAAAGAGCGATTGGCACTTCCTGGAGCTCGTTCCCATGTAAGCCAAGTCTCAGCAGTGTTTCTGAACTAGTTTGGAAGATGGTTTTGATGGCCCCTCGGGGACATAAACCCTGCAGCCAGAACTAGAACAGGGGAATCTATTGATGAAAGCCACTGTTCAGTGTGCTAGTGCCAATGACAATAAAGTTGAAGATGTCATATTCTTCTCTTTTTGCTACTTAAGTGGGTTTTTTACGAAACCCTTGTTTAGCTCAGAGTATCTGGAGTCAGATCTCATTCTGCATTGGTGGTTTATTGTATTGTTGTCCCCATGCAGAGCAATATCAGATGTTAGGATAGGGCCTTACATGTCAGTTGCCCAATGGAAGAGAAATCTGTGATGTGGAGTCTGGGGAAATTCTAAGTATGGCTTGTCTTATTGAGACATAGGCACCACTCCTGGGATAGAGATGGTCACAAACTTCATGCAGGCTACCCCTTCTTCCAGGGATCAGTTTAACACCAGGACCTAGAGAGTAACTGTAACAAGAATTAACTCTAATCAGACACCAGTGCTGTGGGCACAAGTTGCTACTGCTGCTGTCACTGCTCCTTCTACCTAGAACCTTGTGAACCAAAACTAACAACAATGCACAGCAGGTTTTCTCAAGAATGAACATCTACTCTCACGCTAAGACAAGGAATTTGGAAGGCCGAGTAGCAGCAATATTTGGTGATATTTGCCATAACAACATACTTGGACACACACAAAGCAGTAGGAAAAGATTCAGCATTGTCGTTGCATTTTAATAGCTAGCCACACTTTGCCTTGGAGTTATAGAGCAGCAAGAGGCTGGTACGTAAGTAGAAATAATTGGGAAAGGAAAGCCAGAGAGAGATTAAGGATGCAGGTTGCTAGGCCACTAGGACTACATCTATACTGCAGCGCTATTTCAGGATACCAAAGTATCCCAAAACAGCTATCCCACGTCTTAACAGCAAGCCTGTTATTTCGGGCTCGCTATTCCAACATCCTTGTCAACCTCATTCCATGAGGAGTAAGGGATGTTTTGGCATAGCAGGTTATTTTGAAATTTGGTGCTGTGTAGACAGCGCCAAATTATGAAATAAGCTATTTTGAAATAAGATTGAAATAAGATATGCAATTTGCATAGCTCTAATTGTGTATCTTATTTTGAACAACAGTATAGTGTAGATGTAGCCTGGAAGAAAAAGACAACAATCTAGCTGAACAACAGCAGTGTGTTTAAAAAAAAATGCAAGCATATTCTTCTTTGCTGTTAATGACAGACCTACATTATAATAAGTTATGTTCTTCCAGAAGTTTTGTACCTGTACACCATTTTTCATTTTGTTTAATTAGTTCTACTACTGAACTTGTAATAGCTATAAAAGTTGGTAAAATTGATATGACAGTTCTCACTACAATACTTAACACGTGCGTGGTCCTTTTCACCTTCAAAGGGCTTTTCCATCTCCATTGCACCCTTCTGAGCAGCAGGGAAGAGTCAGAGGGCCAGCAGGATGAAAAGTACTGATTTAATATTATGGGTACCACAAAGAAAATGGCAGGTTTGCTGGGGAGGGCTGAGGTACTGCTGTATTCCCAGTTTCTATTGCCACTTCTCTTGCAGGGTAGAGGTGGGGTTGTTCAGGCAGCATCAATGTAATGGCAAAATCATGGAATCCATTTTGGAGCACTTAGAAGGGAGGAAATTGATCAGGAACAGTTAACATGGATTCACCAAGGGCAAGTCATACCTGACCAACCTGATTGCCTTCTATGACAATGTAACAGACTCTGTGGACATGGGGAAGGCAGTGGATGTGATATTCCTTGACTTTAGCAAAGGTTTGATATGATCTCTCACAGTATTCTTGCCAGCAAGCTAAGGAAGTATGGATTGGATAAATGGACTGTAAGTTGCACAGAAAGCTGGCTAGATTGTTGGGCACAATGGGTAGTTATCAGTGGCTCAATGTCTGGTTGGTGGTCAGTTTCAAGTGGAGTGCCTCAAAGATAGGTTCAAGGGCTGATTTTGTTCAACATCTTTATTGATGACCTGGATGAGGGGATGGATTGTACCCACAGCAAGTTCACAGATGACACAGCTAGGGAGAGAGGCAGATATGTTGCAGGGCAGAGATAGGGTCCAGAGTGATCTGGACAAATTGGAGGATTAGGCCAAAAGAAATCTGATAAGGTGCAACAAGGACAAATGCAGAGTCCTGCACTTGGGATGGAAGAATCCCAAGCATAGTTACAGGCTGCAAACCAACTGGCTAAACATCAGTTTGGCAGAAAAAGATCTGGGGATTACAGTGGATGAGAAGCTGGATATGAGTCAACAGGGCATCCTTGTAGCCAAGAAGGCTAATGGCATATTAGGGTGCATTAGGAGAAGCGTTGACAGCAGATTTAGAGAAATGATGATTCCCCTTTGTTTGGCATTGGTGAGGCCACATCTGGAGTATTGTATCCAATTGTGGGGCCCCCATTACAGAAAGGATGTGGATGCATTGGAGAAAGTCCAGCAGCGGGCAACCAAAATGATTAGGGGGCTGGAGCACATGACTTATGAGGAGAGGCTGAGGGATTTGGTCTTATTTAGTCTACAGAAAAGAAGAGTAAGGGCGGATTTGGTAGCAGCTTTTAACCACTGGATGGGTAGAAAATGGACAGAAGCTGTCCTCAGTGATGACAGAACGAGGAGCAATGGTTTCAAGCTGCAGCGGGGGAGGTCTAGGTTGGATATTAGGAAAAACTATTTCCCTAGGAGGGTGGGGAAGCACTGAGATGGGTTCCCTAGGGAGTGGGTAGAATCTCCATCCCTAGAAGTTTTTACATCCCAGCTTGACAAAGCCGTGGCTGGGATGATTTAGCTGGGGTTGGTCCTGCTTTAGGCAGGGGGCTGGACTTTATAACCTCCTGAGGTTTCTTCCAACTCTAGGGCTACGTCTTCACAGCGAGATCGTCTGGAAGAAAATATGCTAATGAGGGACTCATTAGTATAAGTCGCAATCTCATTAGCATATTTTCTGCCGTTTCTTTTTGTGCAAGGGGTTTTTACACAAAAGGAAGCAGTGTGTTTTTTTGCGCAAAATCCCTGTCCTGGAGAGGCATAAGGATCTTGTGCAAAACAGGGGTTTTGCACCAAAAAAAGTCCATACTGCATCTTTTTGCGCAAAAAGAAATGGCAGAAAATATGCTAATGAGCTTGTGACATTAGCATATTTTCTGCCAGAAGATCTCACAGTGAAGATGAAGCCATGTTCTATGATTCTATGAACACTGCATTCACTGCTTTTTAAGCTGTTACATTATGGAGCACAGAGCACTGGTCTGTATCTACATTAACTCCATATTAATGATGGTTTTCACGTGTAAATTATATTAGAACTTGTGTGGAAAGTTTGGCAGTTCCAGGCTCTATGCCTGCGTTCAGACTGCATTCTTCTCCAAGCTCATTTATAAATAATATGTTTGAACTACAATGGCATTTTAAAAGCTAACACTATTTTAAAAATCATCATACTTCCTGGCTACGTCTACACTGGCCCCTTTTCCGGAAGGGGCATGTAAATTTCACGAGTCGTCGTAGGGAAATCCGCGGGGGATTTAAATATCCCCCGCGGCATTTAAATAAAAATGTCCGCCGCTTTTTTCCGGCTTTTAAAAAAGCCGGAAAAGAGCGTCTAGACTGGCCCCGATCCTCCGGAAAAAGTGCCCTTTTCCGGAGGCTCTTATTCTTATTCAAAGTAAGAATAAGAGCCTCCGGAAAAGGGCACTTTTTCCGGAGGATCGGGGCCAGTCTAGACGCTCTTTTCCGGCTTTTTTAAAAGCCGGAAAAAAGCGGCGGACATTTTTATTTAAATGCCGCGGGGGATATTTAAATCCCCCGCGGATTTCCCTATGACGACTCGTGAAATTTACATGCCCCTTCCGGAAAAGGGGCCAGTGTAGACGTAGCCCCTATGATTCCTAACTTTTCTTTTAGTAGTAACTTGAAGATTTACCTGGCATTGCTCAGGTCCTTCAAGGCAACGGGCTGAGGGTGTGGGGGGTGCAGGAATCAGGGCAGAGGCTTGGGTTGTGGGGGGCTCAGGGCAGAGGGCTGGAGGTATGTGGGTATAGGAATCAGGGTTGGGGAGTGAGGAGAGTCTCAGGGCAGAAGTTGGGGGATTAGGGCAGAGGTTGGAGGCAGCTAGTGGTTAGGTCTTCCTTGTGTTTTGATCCAATTTAGGAGAGGGGAATCTTTTCATTTTACCAGGGAGTTTTCACAACACATTGTCCTAGGGACATGAAAAATGGACAGACTGGGCTAGATAAAATGTAAGTAACTGAATCCAAAACTCTATGGGAAGCTTGAAAGAGTTTGGTTACCCCTGAAGAACTAGCCTGGAGTCTCTTTCTTTGGGGCCCAGTCTCTGTATGAATCTTTGGTTCTAAAGATCCATCTCTTTGCTGCTTGGTCCTCCCTTGAGCCCAAACTGGTCCTCCCTTGAGTCCAACCACTTGACTATTAGGTTGACAGTCCCCTTTTCCTGGCACATTACCATGGGCTGCTGACTGTACTTCTACCAACCCAAGTCAGCTACTGTGGAGAAGAGGCAGCTTGCTCATGAAGGTGAACTCTGGTGGACACACATTCTTGCCTGTACTGCTTAGGGTCCCATTCCAGTTGGGCTGAGGTGAAGACCTGAATAGGCTTTCCTGCACTCCAGCTAATTTCTCTTTGCCTCTCTTCTCCAGTTCCCAGGCCACTTCTCCAGGTATAGTGGACATTAGAGAAGACCCAATCTCTGAGGCTTTGTCTACATTGGCAAGATTTTGCACAAATACTTTTAGCGCAAGAGTTTTCGCGTTAAAGTATTTGCGCAAGAGAGCATCTACACTGGCATGTGCTTTTGCACAAGAGATGTGCTTTTGCGCAAAAGCATCCGTGCCAGTGTAGACGCTCTCTTGCACAAGAAATTCACGTTGCCTGTCTACACTGGCCTCTTGCGCAAGAACACTTGTGCAAGAGGGCTTATTCCTGAGCAGGAGCGTCATAGTTCTTGCTCAAGAAGCACCGATTTCTTACATTAGAACGTCAGTGTTCTTGTGCAAGAACTTGCGGCCAGTGTAGACAGGCAGCTGCTTTTGCGCAAAATCTTGCCAATGTAGACACAGCCCAAGGGTATGTCGACATGGCAGTGTTATTTCAGAATAACTGATGTTATAATTGATGTTATTCCGAAGTAGCATAGTCCATATCTACACACAAGCAGTTATTTCTACATAATGTCGAAATAGTGTCGAAATGGAGGCCTTCTTACTCCAACTCCTGTACCCTCAGGCTACGTCTACAGTGGCCTCCCTTCCGGAAAAGGGATGCTAATGTAGCACTTTGGAATAGGCAAATCCGCAGGGGATTTAAATATCCCCCGCAGCATTTGCATTAACATGGCTACCGCTTTTTTCCAAGTTGGAGATAAGCCGGAGATAAGCGCCAGTCTAGACGTGATTCTCCGGAAAATAAAGCCTTTTCCAGAGGATCTCTTATTCCTGCTTTCAAATAGTTTGCCTATTCCAAAGTGCTACATTAGCATCCCTTTTCTGAAAGGGAGGCCAGTGTAGACACAGCTCATTGTATGAAGAGTACAGTAAGTCATTGGAAGAGTGCTCTATCTTGAAATAACTGCTGTGTAGACAGCACCAAAAGTGGAAATAAGCTATTTCGAGTTAAGCTACGCAATTGACATAGCTCAAATTGGGTCGCTTATTTCGGCTTTAGCCTTGCTGTGTAGATGTGCCCTAAGTTCCTTTGGGGGCAGGAGATGTGACGTGCCCAGTGGAAAACAATTGTCTGAAGTTGGACAGAGCTGTTCATATTGCCATGAGCATTTGGAGCACTGTTGGGCTGCTTACTATGCAACTTCCTGGATTTGGCAGAGACCAATTTCTCCCTTTTTCTGCCTGCAGAGTAGGTTTGCCAGTGGCTCTTTGCAAAGAAGGCCAGGTGATCCTAGAATGGGGCCATGTAGGTTTTATGCCTAAAGCATTCCAGCCTCTTTTGCCTTTCAGTTTCATTTTATGTAAGTTCTCCAAAGAATCATTGTGACTTGTGGATGCCATGGAGGTATTTTTCAAATAGTTTATCAGTCATGTCAGTCAGCACTGGCTGTTTTAATGTTCCATCAGATTTACAGCTTAGCCTTGTCATTGTTTCTCTCTAGGGCCTTCTGGAAGTTCTCTGTGTGTATTTATGGGGGTAATTTTTCCTCCCTGGTGCCAATTTAAAAATCTTGAAATAAAGGGATGAAATTAAGAGAGGGACCTTTTTAAGGCTAAATGTCAGGAAAAACTTCCTGACATTGAGATCTGCTAGAATATAAAATAATTTCCCAAGAGAGGTGATGAAAAGCCTTTTCCCTGGAGACATTTAACATTAGACTGGACAAAAGACTAGGGAACAGTCTTGTTCTAGCAGGAAGATAGACCAAGTGACCAGTGATGGATTTTTTCCATCTTTAGCTTTTATGAATCTATATATGGCATGACACAGGATGTTCACTCAAGTTTTCTGCAAGAAAAACTGAAGCTGTTTTTCCTTAGGTTACATTCCAGATTTACTGCTGTCCAGATGCACATTCAAAAGCTGCATTTAAACATGCTGAGATATTTTATTTCAGGTTCAGTCTAAATTTTTGAATACTATTGGGAGCAACCAGTTGACACTATTACAAACAGACTTACAAGTTCTATTTCATTAGAATGTGGAAGGTGAAGTTAGTTGTGGTGCAATTCTTTTAAAAACTTTTTGACTATCACTGTTATGTTTGTTCCCTCTCTGAACATTGCTTCTTAGATGCAGAATTGCTGTCTGCAGCATATATTCAGGCAAGGAAACAAGAACATGATATGGAATCAAAATATAGGCTATGAAAACTACATATATTTTCATTAGTCATGCCAATAAGTGCCATGCTTAGATCTCAGTTCTGTCTAGTTTATACCCACACGTCTTCTGGACTGGAGTCTTTTCTAAGTCCATATGTATGGCTCTTTAAATGATCAGAGAGGATGCTGAGGGATGAATGGTATGTTCTGTCCCTCTCAACCCCAATATACTACTGTAGTGAGACATCTGTGACAATAGCATCATAGCAAAGAGGCTCACTAGCATTAGACTGGCCATGGTTAAATAGAAACATCACTGTCTAAATGAGCTTGAAAGCACATTGTGATAGTGTATTCACCTATTTGTGCATGACAAAATATTACAAATACCGGTGTAAAGTAAAAATGCCAAGCCCTGGATCCAAGCATACCCTAACTCTAGGGAAATTAAGATCCATAACCCAAGGCTGAAGCCTGGGCCCAGAGGCCTGTGGGGCAGGAGGTGCAGAGTGAGGGCAACTGCTTCAGCAGTTAAACCGTCTCAGGGGGGACGACATGACCCCTCGTGCCCCGCCAAACCGGACCTATGCCTCGGACTATCTCCAGATCAAATTATTATAACTGTTAGGGACACAATTTCTATAGGTTGCCTACTCCAGTTGTGGGACAGCAACACAATCCTGCTAGCCCCACTTTGCCAGGAAGGAAATTTAGAAGAAAGTTTCTTGTCAGTCCTGGCCTTACAAAAGGCATACAGATTTCACTGAGGATGAAACAGTCCATTCTCGTTGATCCGCTCTTTTAATTTGCAAACCCTTATTGCCATTTTCCCTCATTTTCACTCTATGAAATGAGCCATCAGGGTATTTAAAGTCATTTTCAATGGAAATTGCAAGAAACTGATTTTCCCTAATGAGAGAATTCTTCAATGTTCCTTTTAATATACTGGATTTGCTTAAAGACCCAGGAGAAGGGAGAAAGAAAGAGCGTGCAGAGAAAAATGCCCTTAGTGTGAGCCTCAAAGCTCTCCACTGTTTTTCACTAGTTCAAATTAATGACCAGATCAAATTCAGCATTTCCCTAAAGGCCCTTTAATCCGGGATGTGCCACTGCATGTGAGGGCTAGTACCACAGGTGATTGATTGGTACTTGCCTACTGTGATGGTGCCCAGGAAATAATCCAGGGATTTGAGGTCAGATTTTCCATTAAAAACTAAAAGAAATTCATATGCGCATCAGGGGGAGTGAGTGATAAATTGATCAAACCAATAGGATGCAATTAAAAAAACTGATCTGGGCTGGAGGGGGTGGGTGACCCTGAAGAACTTTAGTGAAGGTTTATATAGATTGGAGTCCCCTCTTTCAGCCCTAACTATCGTGACCCCAGATCTTCATCCTCTTCCACCTTATTACTACTGCTTATTACTTATGGCTGTAATGACAGGATGTCTCATTACTGCTGCATCACTCCGTAATAGCAGCAGCTCAGCAAGGCTGTTTATGAAGTAGAATTCCTTGCCAAATACATCCCTATCCCTCCCCTTCTCCACCTCCATTTATACACACTGACAGCAAACAGGAGAGGGCTCAGATAAATACTATGTGTTGCTCTAGCCTGCTGCAGGACATTAGTTAATAGAAGAGTGAAGGTCTTTCATGCAGCTCTAGAACTAGGCCTATATTTCTAATATAAGCTTAAACAAGATTTCTACACCTGCCCAAGTCCAAAGCCCTTTTCCTTTCCATCCCTACACAGACCAGCTGCAGAGAGCGATCATATGGAAATAAAAACTTGGTAAGGAAACTCCCAGCTACAACTGCCATTTTATTACCAAACAGCCAAGAGGGGCCAAACGGAGAAAAAATGCTTAACAAAATGAATTGAACTTTGCTGTACAAAGAGGTCACCTGAAATGGAAGCTTATTTCAGTGTGAAGTGGACCTTTCTGATCCGTTCCTCAGTGAAGACCGTGTATCTGATGTATCAAACAGGAAGCACTTTAAAGCAACAAGCTTGAAAAAGACTTACTTGATTTCTGTGTGTCCTCCTGCTTTTCGTGCAATTTGAACCAGCTCTTTCCCATATCTCTCTTCTGCTTGTGCCCTATTAACAAAATTCCTTAGTTATTTCTTCTGTTGAAGCTGAGCCTATATTTGCAAAAATGCATCTGTAGCTGACTCTAAGATATAAACAGTTGGTTTGTAACTGTCTTTATTATAATCTAAAAGTTTGCTGATGTACTTGGAAGCTCTAGCTGCTTACAGAGAATACATTTTTGTATTAATCGACTCTTCCATTCTTTTTTACTTGGCTCACAGTTGGGTGGGAAAGTAGGACTATAACTAAGTGGTGTACTCTTGGTGTAGAAGAGTAGAATTACCATCAGGTACCCTTTGGGTAACATTTTCAGTAGCACATGTCCCATTTTCAAAAATAACAACACGTAGAAATCCAAGTTGCTCATAGAAATTCGATCAGGCACTTTTGAAAGACATTACCTTTACCCAAAAAGAATTCCCAGACAAGGATATGGCTATTTGGCCTAACAGGCCCCGTTTAAATTAATAATTTCCCTTGATTTGGCACTCTGTCCTTTGGACTATGTCTACACAGCAGCGTTATTTCGGAATAACGTGAGTTATTCCAAAATGACACGGCCCGAACATTATGTTGAAATAATGTTGAACCGAAAGACTGCTTACTCCGACTCCTGTAACCCTCATTGTATTGGGAGTAAGGGAAGTTGGAGGAAGAGTGCTCCATCTCGAAATAACTGCTGCATAGACAGCACTAAAAACCAAAATAAGCTATTTCGATTTAAGCTATGCAATTGACGTAGCTCAAGTTGCTCAGCTTATTTCGGCTTTAGCCCTGCAGTATAGACGTGCCCTTGTTTTTCATCCAAAATTAGTAGTATACCAGCTGTTCTCCACATGGATTCAGACAAGTCCCCACCACAATGAGATTTTTTGATTGATCAGTTCTGTCACTAGATGCCTTTCACACCCTTCTATGCCAGGTGTGACCGGCCTTACTTTGCAACTTGCTGTACTTGACTTCAAATTTTGAATAAGTTATTCTGCTGACATTTCACATCATTATCACCAGCCCCGATAGCCTGCCAGTTTATTGCTGCAGCCCACCATGGAGGAAAGTGCCCTTCAAAGTGGTGGTCTATGTGCACATCCAGCCACGTTTGTGTAAATGGTGTTGCAATTTTCTGGGACAAAAGGGACCTGAATATCAAGTATGGTTCCAAGTATGATTCATTACCCTGTCCCTTTTTTAACACACTAGATTTGTAAGAGATGCCTTCAACGTGAAACTGACTAGTCTACTTTAAATGGCTAACATGAGAGGAAATGCAGAGTAAACAGTGAAAAGTAAATTCCTATGTTTTCCTCTCTTTTTTAAAAAAGAGACAATGTCATTGTTCTAGGTAAGGACTTTGGCTCCAAGCCTCACCTGTGTTTGGGTCTTTTGCTTCACTGGAGCAGTACAAAGCAGCCCCGCGGCCAAGGTACTGAGCCCTGGGAAAAAACACCCAAGCGTATCCTAAGGTAACACAGAGCTTGCATAGTGGCTCCAGGCCACAGGCCCCTCCTGGCATCTGGTTGAGGAACATAGCTGCAGAAAAGGGCCATTGCCAGGGCTCCCCAGTAATTTTCCACTTGCTGCAATGGACCTTGGGGGCCAGACCTGCACATAGTCAGCACAGGATCAGGGGAGCGCAAAGGCGGATTGAAGCCTTCTTGCTGCACTCCCAGCCTGGATGCATTGTGCGTTCTGTAGCTCCAAATGTGGACAGGAGCCTCTTTATTATTTTGCAAGAGACAATTTTTAACTAGCAGTCTTTCTTTTTCAAACACGGAAAAGGATGCTGAGAATTTGTACTTCCTGCCATAATTCCACATACAGGAAGTCGTTTCAAGCAAATGTGTATGTTACACATACTTCTTGTGTTTTAAATTCTTGCAAAGCAAAAACCACAGCACAGGGCATTGCAAAACCACTTGAACTTTTGCAATGACTAGAAGCCCTCACCAACAATGCCATATCTGAGTCCTAAAAAGGGTGATGCCTGGACAACCAAGAGCATTCAAAGTGAGAACTGGGGTTGCTAAGGAAGTATGGAAAACAGACATCTCAGAGCTTTGAGCCTGGCCCTTTACTGTTTGAAGTGTGATCTCATCGTGCATTAGCTTTCCGTGTCCCCTTGTATATGTGCAGCTCAGAGCAGATAATTTTCTTACAAAGTGGCAAGATTCTCATTTTCTTCTGGGCTAATGTTCTTACAAGCCAGATGGCTTATGATTTGCATGCAATACATGTCTGTTCTGAAGAAGAGGACAGTGTTTGAATAATAATAGTTGTACAGGATGGAGCAGTCAATTAAGCAATTTATAGTTCTCCTTGCACATGGGAAGTGATTAATTTTTGTTCTGTTAATATATTCTGATGCTTCTGTGTTTATAAGTATGAAAACGTGGACAATCATCCATGAACAAACACTGCATGGTAAATTAAGAGGGGTTTGTGATAGGGCTTTTGTTTGTTTTGAACTGGAGATGTGGAATCTTTTAAATGCATATTATGTTATTGCAACACCGACAAACCCCGGTTGTTTGCAGGCAGAATCAAACCCCAGACCTCTGGAGCATGAGTCTCTTCTATCATATGAGTTATAAGCCAGCCTGTAGAACAGGCTCATTATTATTTCTGTAAGTGGTCTTAGTGCTACTAGATGAGACAGTGCACCACTCCCAGAAAGTGTATGGTTACACTATGGTGATAAAATGGTGTTGTCAGATTTCATGATATTCTTGTTTTTTCTGAAAGCTCCAGGTCCTGGAGTCATGTGATTTCCACTGAGACTCTCAGCTTATGTTTTTTTAATGTAAGTTGCACAGAATATGAAATGCAAAGGTCCTAAAATCAGAAAGCAAAATGCGTTTTTTATAAACCTTATGATTTTGGGGAGGGGGGAGCGAATGACTTATGACTTTTGAATTCCTGTGTTTTATTGTACTGGTCTATGCATAGGATGACCAAGGTTGCTGATAAGCTGGAGGAGACATATGAATTTCACAAAATCCTTATTAATAGAATCAATGTTTGGTCCCCATAAAGGAGAACCTCAGTTCTCATTTAACACAAATGTAGGTTTCTAAGCCTTTGGTATGAGAGACTGGAAAACATAACCAAGCTGGAAGGAAGAGGGGATGGAAAGACCTGACAATCCTTACACCATCCTTGTGTGTAGAATAGGGTAGCTATGGACAGAATTTGTTTACATTTGCTAGGATTGGTGGCAAAACTGCACCCACTGTTGGTGTCATCAAAGCAGCTTCTGAAAGGACCTTGTTAAAATCAAGATTACAACTCATGTGGCTTCCAAGAGTAAAGATTTGGTTAGTCCCATTTTATTCCCGCTTCTGTCCTTCTCATCAGTATGTATTTATATCATGCTTGGAAGGGACAGCTTCAATGTACTTCTAACCAAAAATAGAAGATTTTTCTGTCAGCTGCTGTATGTGTGCGCATTCGAACATGTACAGGCCTACGGTTAAGAGGAGTGGGTTGAAGGAGGAAATTCTTGAAAAAAAACAACATTTTGAGAGATTTCTTCAGCTACTTGTTTCAGAATGGCTTTGAGATGAAGCTTTCTCCTTCTTTGTGGAAAGTCCATTTCAGCCATGGTTAAGCTTATCCCACTAATGACGGAAAATTTGTACCTCCAACGTACTTTAGTCTCAATCACATTTCACATACTATAATTCCTAAGTTTCAGAGAGGTAGCCATGTTAGTCTATAAGGGTAGAGGGATGCAGATTAGATTGGGCAAAATTGCTAATGAAGTGGGGATTTAAATATCCTGCGCTTCATTTGCATAAAAATGGCTGCCGCTTTTTTTCAGCACGGAGCTTTGTCGGAGAAAAGCGGCAGTCTAGAAGCTGATCTATCGCTAAAGAAAGCCCTTTCCGATAGATCCTGTATATCATATTTTACGAGGCATAAGGGATCTATCGGAAAAGGCTTTCTTTAGCAAGAGATCAGCCTCTAGACTGCCGCTTTTCTCCGACAAAGCTCTGTGCTGAAAAAAAAGCGGCAGCCATTTTTATGCAAATGAAGCACAGGATATTTAAATTCCCACTTCATTAGCAATTTTTCCCAGCCTAATCTGTATCCCTCTGCCGGCAGAGGGGTGCAGTCTAGACATACCCTAAGAGTGCGTCTACACAGCAGCATTATTTCAGAGTAAGAGCCATTATTCAAAAATAACAATGCGAGTGTCTACATAGCAATTCCGTTATTTTGAAATGAATTCAAAATAATGGACAACTTATTCCGACTTCTGTAAACCTCATTCCACGAGGAATAACTCCTATTCCAAAACAGCTATTTTGGAGTAGTTCTTCCAGAATAGCTTATTCTGAAATAAGTTTGCAGTGTAGACATACCCTAACTGAAAAAACTTTAAAAACAGCAAATAGTCCTGCAGCACTTTAGAGACTAAAAAACAATGTAGATGGTATCATGAGCCTATATTATATGAGCTTAGAGCTATAATTCCTAGCTAATACTAACACATGCCAAAAGGGTTTGACCTCCAGATGTTTATTGACCACAAAAAAGTAATTTCAAATGAGTACAACTCATGTAATATCATTATTACATGAGAGAGCAGCAAAATCCACACCCTGGACTTCAGGAAAGCAGACTCCCTCAGAGAACTGATGGGCAGAGTTCCCTGGGATGCTTACATGAAGGGGAAAGGAGTCCAGGATATCTGGCTATATTTTAAAGAAGCCTTATTGAAGTCACAGGAACAAACCATCCAGATGCACTGTAAGAAAAGAAAATATGGTAGGCGACCAGATTGACATAGTAGGGAAATCCTTGGTGAGCTTAAACACAAAAAGGAAGCTTATAAGAAGTGGAAACTTGGACAGATGACCAGGGCCGGCTCGAGCCGTTCCTGCACCCCGGGCAGCAGGCACATCACGCATGTGCGGTTCTGCCCCCAGGCACATGGCGCATGCATGGCCCTACCCCCAGGCGCACTGCGCACCTTACAGCTGCAATCGGGTGTGTAGCGCCTCATTGAAGCTCAAAGGGGCGCTGCACAGCCTCTGGTCCCAGGCGCGCGGTGCCTGATTGCAGCTCTAAGGGGTGCTGTGTGGCCGGGCGCACAGCGCCCCTTACAGCTGCCATCAGGTGCCCCCCATAGGTTGGCGCCCTGGGCAGCTGCCCAGCTAGCTCCCCCCTTAATCTGGCCCTGCAGATGACGAGGGAGGAGTATAAATATATTGCTTGAGAATACAGGGGAGTTATCAGGAAGGCAAAAGCACAACTGGAATTGCAACTAGCAAGGGATGTGAAGGGTAACAAGAAAAGTGATATAACTTCTAGAAGGGGAAAAAGGCCAGCATGGGAATCCCCCAATGCTATAGAGGTAAGTAATTGCTTCAGGATCTCTCCACAGGCTCTGCAGTGCTGAATGCTTTGGAAGGGACCTCACAAGGAAGAAACCGGAAGGGAACACCATCTACTGGAAGGCATGGGATGCATAGTCCTAGGGATGGGGGTTTCACGGCCACCACCCCCAAAAGAAAACGACGGGTGGTGGTGGTCAGGGACTCCCTCCTAAGAGGGACTGAGCTACCTATCTGCCGTCCGGACCTGGAATCTCGAGAGGTGTGCTGCTTACCGGGAGCTCGCATTCGGGATGTGACTGAGAGGCTTACCAAGCTGATCAAACCTTCGGATCGCTACCCCTTCCTGCTTTTCCATGTGGGAACTAACAATACGGCCAAGAATGACCTTGAGCAGGTTACTGTGGATTATGTAGCACTGGGAAGAAGGATCCAAGAATTCGGAGCACAAGTGGTGTTCTCGTCCATCCTCCCTGTTGAAGGGAAAGGATTGGGCAGGGATCATCGAACTGAGGAAGTAAATGTGTGGTTGCGCAGGTGGTGTCACAGAGAGGGCTTTCGTTTCTTTGACCATGGGACTCTGTTCCGGGCGCAAGGATTGTTAGGAAGAGATGGGATCCACCTAACGAAGAGAGTAAGGAGCATCTTCGCGGGCAGGCTTGCAAACCTAGTGAGGAGGGCTTTAAACTAGGTTCGTCGCGGGACGGTGACCAAAACCCTGAGGGGAGTGGGAAAGTCAGATACCAGGAAGAAATGCAAAGAGGAACAAGCAACAAAGGAGGACCCATGTTTCGAATGGAGAAGATAGGGCGATAACTGGTTATCTGAGGTGTTTGTACACTAATGCGAGAAGCCTGGACAACAAACAGGAAGAACTGGAGGCCCTGGCCCAGTCCAAGAAATATGATTTAATTGGGATAACAGAGACTTGGTGGGATGACTCTCATGACTGGAGCGCTGTCATGGAAGAGTATAGACTGTTCAGGAAAAACAGGCAGGGGAGAAAAGGAGGAGGAGTTGCACTATATGTAAGAGAGCACTACAATTGCTCTGAACTGCAGTATAAAGAGGGAGAAAAACCTGTTGAGAATCTATGGGTTAAGTTTAAAGGAGCAAACAACAGCAGTGATGTTGTGGTTGGTGTCTACTACAGACCACTGAATCAGGTGGATGAGGTAGACGAGGCTTTCTTTGGACAACTGAGAGAAGCTTCCAGATCGCAGGCCCTGGTTCTCGTAGGGGACTTTAATCACCCTGACATCTGTTGGGAAACCAATACGGCAGTACCCAGACAATCCAGGAAGTTTTTGGAGAATGTTGGGGATAACTTCTTGGTACAAGTGCTGAAGGATCTGACCAGGGGCTATGCGCAGCTTGACCTTCTGCTCACAAACAGGGAGGAACTAACAGGGGAAGTAGAGGTGGGTGACAACCTGGGAAGCAGTGATCATGAGATGGTAGATTTCAGGATTCTGACCAAAGGAAGAAAAGAGAGCAGTAAAATACACACCTTGGACTTCAAAAAAGCAGATTTTGACTCCCTCAGAGATCTGATGGACAGAATCCCCTGGGATGTTAACATGAAGGGGAAAGGAGTCCAGGACAGCTGGCAGTATTTTAAAGTAGCCTTACTGAAGGCACAGAAAGAAACCATCCCAATGTGTAGCAAGAGAGGCAAACATGGTAGGAGACCGGATTGGCTTACAGGGGAAATCCTTGGTGAACTTAAGCACAAAAAGGAAGCTTACAAAAAGTGGAAACTTGGACTAACGACCAGGAAGGGGTTTCAATGTATAGCTCGAGAATGCCGGGGGGTTATCAGGAAGGCGAAAGCACAAATGGAATTGCGACTAGCTAAGAATGTGAAGGATAACAAGAAAGGTTTCTACAAGCATGTTAACAAGAAGAAGGTGATCAGAGAGGGTGTGGGGCCCCTACTGGATGAAGGAGGTAACCTAGTGACAGATGATGTGGGGAAAGCTGAGGTACTCAATGCTTTCTTTGACTCTGTATTCACAGACAAGGTGGGCTCCCAGACTAATGTACGAAGTGAAGCAAGATGGGATGAAGATGGACAGCCCTTGGTGGGTAAAGAACAGGTTAGGAACTATTCAGAAAAGCTAAACGTACACAAATCCATGGGTCCGGACTTAATGCATCCGAAGGTACTGAGGGAGTTGGCAAATGTCATTGAGGAGCCGTTGGCCATTATCCTTGAAAAGTCGTGGAGGTCAGGAGAAATCCCGGATGATTGGAAAAAGGCAAATGTAGTGCCCATCTTCGAAAAAGGGAAGAAGGACAATGCAGGGAACTATAGGCCGGTCAGCCTTATCTCGGTTCCTGGAAAAATCATGAAAGGGATCCTTAAGGAATCCATTTTGAGGCACTTGGAAGAGAGGAAAGTGATTAGGAATAGTCAGCATGGATTCACAAAGGGAAAGTCGTGCCTGACCAATCTGATTAGCTTATATGATGAGGTAACTGGCTCTGTGGACGTGGGAAAGTCAGTGGCTGTGATATACCTTGATTTTAGCAAGGCTTTTGATACTGTCTCCCACAATATTCTTGCCAGCAAGTGAAGGGAATGTGGATTGGATAAATGGACTGAAAGTTGGATAGAAAGCTGGCTAGATTGTCGGGCCCAACAGGTAGCGACCAATAGCTCGATGTCTGGTTGGCAGTTGGTTTCAAGTGGAGTGTCCCAAGGATCAGTTTTAGTACCAGTTTTATTCAACATTAATGACTTGGATGGGGATGGATTGCCCCCTCAGCAAATTTACAGATGACACTAAGCTAGGGGAAGAAGTAGCTACTTTGGAGGGCAGGGATAGGGTCCTGAGTGGCCTGGATAGATTAGAGGATTGGGCCTAAAGCAGTGGTCTCCAACCTTTTTAAACAAAAGATCACTTTTTGAATTTGTCAGTCCAGGATCTACCTCAAACCCGAATACCCCTGCTCCCCCTCTTTACTGAGGCTTCGCCCTGCTCGATCTGTGAATATGCAGTACAGGAGAGGAGGACAGAGAGACATCAGTGCTCCCCGGCCTCTGTCTCCCCCACCATGCACAATAAGCATGAAGCTCACAGAGGCAGCTCTGAGGCTCTGGGCAGGAGCAGATGGGAAGCAGAAGTGCCAGTGCTTGATAGTCTTCCAACCAAACCAGTCAAGATCACCTGTCAGAGGCTTTAAAATCTACCGGTAGTTCCCGATCTACTGGTTGGTGACCACTGGCCTGAAGAAATCTGATGAGGTTCAACAAGGACAAGTCCTGCACTTGGGATGGAAGAATCCCAAACATTGTTACAGGCTGGGGACTGACTGGCTGGGTAGCAGTTCTGCAGAAAAGGACCTGGAGATTACAGTCAATGAGATGCTGGATAGGAGTCAATAGTGTGCCCTTGTAGCCAAGAAGGCATATTAGGTTGCATTAGGAGGAGTATTGCCAGCAGATCTAGAGAAGTTATTATTCCCCTTTATTTGGCACTAGTGAGGCCACATCTGGAATATTGCGTCCAATTCTGCCCCCCCCCCCCCCACTACAGTAAGGATATGGATGCATTGGAGAGGGTCCAGTGGAGAGCAACCAAAGTGATTAGAGGGCTGGAGCACTTGACCTACGAGGAGAAGCTGAGGGATTTGGTCTTATTTAGTCTGCAGAAGCAAAGACTGAGGCGAGATTTGATAGCAGCCTTCAACTTCCTGAAGGAAGGTTCCAAAGAGGATGGAGAGAGGCTGCGCTCAGTAGTAATAGATGGCAGATCAAGGAGCAATGGTCTAAAGTTACAATGTGGGAGGTCTAGGATATTAAGAAAAACTATTTCACTAGGGGTGTGTCTAGACTACATGGCTTCATCAATGGAGCCATATAGATTAGTTTACTCGACAAAGGGAAATGAAGCAGCGATTTAAATAATTGCTGTTTCATTTAAATTAAAATGGCCGCCGTGCTGTGCCGATCAGCTGTTTGTTGGCACAGCGTGGCAGTCTAGACAGGGATCTGCTGACCCCAGAACCCTTTGTCGGCAGATCCTTTATGCCTCGTGAAACGAGGCTTACAGGATCTGCCGATGAAGGGTTCTGGGGACAGCAGATCCCCATCTAGACTACCGTGCTGTGCCGACAAACAGCTGATCGGCACAGCACGGCGGCCATTTTAATTTAAATGAAACAGCAATTATTTAAATCGCTGCTTCATTTCCCTTTGTCGAGTAAACTAATC
The DNA here is from genome assembly GCF_049634645.1 of Pelodiscus sinensis. Lineage (NCBI taxonomy): Eukaryota > Metazoa > Chordata > Testudines > Trionychidae > Pelodiscus > Pelodiscus sinensis. The sequence continues at coordinate 32,713,712 of NC_134724.1, read as the reverse complement.
TATATGGCTCCATTGACGGAGCCATGTAGTTTAGATGTACCCTAGGAGGGTGGAGAAGCACTGGACTGAGTTACCTAGGGAAATGGTGGAATCTCCATCCCTAGAGGTTTTTAAGTCTCGGTTAACAAAGCCCTAGTTGGGTTGATTTAGTTGGGGTTAGTCCTGATTTGGGCAGAGGGCTGGACTCAATGACCTCCTGAGGTCTCTTCCAGCCCTAGAATTCTATAATTCTATGATTATGAGACTGCCGTGGGATTGTGAGACACAGTAAGGGTATGTCTACACTACAAAGTTAATTCGAACTAACAGACGTTAGTTCGAATTAATTTTGATAGTCGCTACACATGCAAACCGCTAGTTCGAACTTAATTTGAACTAGCGGAGCGCTTTATTCGAACTAGGTAAACCTCATTGTACGAGGACTAATGCCTAGTTCGAATTAAGTAGTTCGAATTAAGGGCTGTGTGGCCACTTGATTCGAACTAGTGGGAGGCTAGCCCTTCCCAGTTTGCCCTGGTGGCCACTCTGGGCACAACCAGGGAAATTCTTCTGCCCCTCTCCCGGCCCCGGAGCCCTTAAAGGGGCACGCTCTGGCTACGGTGCCTGTGCCAGGTGCAAGCCTGCCAGCACCCAGCCAGCAGACCCTGCACCTGGCACGGCACGAGCCAGCCACCCGCTGCCACCCAGCCCTCTGCCTCTTCCCAGGACCAGGCTGGCGGCTCCCAGGAGCCTGCCTGGGGCTGAAAGAGGCGGGCACCCGCCTGGTCTAGTGCGGAGATCGTGGACCTCATCCAGGTTTGGAGGGAGGCCTCCAACATCCACGACCTCCGCACTAGGCACAGGAAAGTGGCCGTCTAAGGCAGGATAGCTGCCAGCCTGGCCACCAAAGGCCACATGCAAACCCAGGGGCAGGTTTGCATGAAAATCAAGGTGGTCCAGTGAGACCCCCAACCCTGAGCCCTGAGCTTAGAACATATGAACATAGGAATGGCCGTACTGGGTCAGACCAAAGGTCCATCTATCCCAGTAGCCTGTCTGCCCACAGCAGCCAACACCAGCTACCCCAGAGGGGATGGACCAAAGACGATGACCAAGCCATTTGTCTAGTGCCATCCATCTCCAGCCTTCCACAAACAGAGGCCAGGGACACCGTTCCTACCCCCTGGCTAATAGCACTCCATGGACCCAACCTCCATGACTTTATCTAACTTCTCTTTAAACTCTGTTATAGTCCTAGCATTCACAGCCTCCTGTGGCAAGGAGTTCCACAGGTTGACTATTTGCTTTGTGAAGAAGAGCTTTCTTTTATTAGTTTGAAGCCTGCTACCCATTCCTTTCATTTGGTGTCCTCTAGTCTTTCTATTATGGGAACTAATGAAGAACTTTTCTTTATGCACCCTCTCCACACCACTCATGATTTTATATACCTCTATCATATCCCCGCTCAATCTCCTCTTTTCTAACATGAAAAGTCCCAGTCTCTTTAGCCTCTCTTCATATGGGACCTGTTCCAAACCCCTAATCATTTTAGTTGCCCTTTTCTGAACCCAAACATCTCTTTTGAGGTGAGGAGACCATATCTGTGCACAGTACTGAAGATATGGCATATCATAGTTTTATACTTCCCCTCCTCCTTCTTCCCCTGGTTTCCTCCTTCCAGCTCCCTTCTCCCAGGTTTCCCCCTCCCCTCTCCCACCCTCTCTCTTCCCCTCTCCCACCTCCTTTTCCCAGTCTCCCCAGAGATTAATCCCCTCCCCCCAGGTTTGTTAAATAAAGAGTTTCTATTTTTGACCACACATGTCCTTTATTTTTTACATCAGGAAGGGTATGTCTACACTACCCTCCTAATTCGAACTAGGAGGGTAATATAGGCATACCGCACTTGCAAATGAAGCCCGGGATTTGAATTTCCTGGGCTTCATTTGCATGAAGCCGGCCAGCGCCATTTTTAAATGCCGGCAGTTCGAACCTCGTGCCGCGCGGCTACATGCGGCACGGAGTAGCTAGTTCGGATTAGGGCAAGAAGGAGCAGGTGCAGTACTCAGAATTACCATGCCTATAAGAAATATTGGGCATGGGAGTGAACTGGACTTTAAAGTCTGGTTCAGCTCAGATCATGAGTACAGGGAAAAGGTGTATTCAATCGTGATCAGGGTATTTTTCTTTGTTTTGGTTGTTTGGTTAAACCTCTCTGTGTAAATCTATGCCTTCCCTCCCCCCACTCACTATCTAAGGGTATGTCTACACTACAGTGTTATTTCGAAATAATGCGTCTACACAAAAAATGCATTTCAAAATAGAATTTTGCTATTTTGAAATAGCGCATCCATACTGAGTGGACTATGAATCACATTTAAGGCTGGCGGGAACCAGTTCCGGCAGGGCACCAGGTCAGAACGTACTGTGTGGGGCTGCTGCCTCAGGCTATCTAAGGTCTGTGCTTAAAGGGAGCCTCCCGGACAGCCAGTTCTCAGGTTTCCCTGCTTGCTTGTCTACCTCGATGAGGAACAGGAAAGCATTTTGTCTCTGTGCTCTGGTTGCCCAGACCAGGGAGACCCGAGCAAAGCCGCACAGGCAGAGGGACCCCGCCGCCCGTGTGGCTCTGCTCCTTTGCCCCCGAGCAAAGCCGCACAGGTGGCGGGATGCCGCCTGTGCGGCTTTGCTCCTGTCTCCCTGGTCTGCTGGGGGGGTCCAGCAAAGCCACTGGACCCCCCCAGCAGACCAGGGGGACAGGAGCAAAGCCGCCCAGGCGGCGGGGATCCCGCTGCCTGGGCGGCTTTGCTCCCGGGCAAACGAGCAAAGCCGCCCAGGCGGCGGCTTTGCTCGGGTGTCCCTGGTCTGCTGGGGGGGGGGGGGTCCAGCGGCTTTGCTGGACCCCCCCAGCAGACCAGGGAGACCGGAAGAAGCTTTTCTCGCCCCGGAGGACACGGGCGGCGAGTCGCTGCCCGTGAGCTCAGGGGCAAGAAAAGCCCCGTTCGTAAGTGCGGATCCGATGGAAGTCGGATCCGCGTAAGTCGGGGACTGCCTGTAACTTTTCTGTGTAGACATACCCTAAGTGTGTACCCAGAGATGTTCTCTGTGTTTTAATTTGTTTTACTTGGTTGTTCCATAACACCTAGCAACTAAGTATGCTTAATCAAGCATAGCTTTTTGTTTTGTTAATAAAATCACCTTTTTTGAGGTGATGATTTGATTCTTGTGTCCTGGAAAGAAACAGGAAGTCTGTCTGTCTGTGTGTGTGCCTGCCTAAGACTGAGAAGTCAGATACCAGAGACTGCAGTTTGTTTTCTCTCTGTTTTTTTAAGCTCTCATGTGGTAAAGGAGATTGGAGATATCCCTCTGGAAGAAGTCCAAGTACTTTCTTCCTGGATTCCAGAAAAAAAGGGTTTTCTTTTGTTTCATTTGGTAGTGGCAGAAAAGTCAGCGAATCTGTCACTCTGGGTAGTTTTTGTCAGCAGAGCCTATAGAGGCAAGATATTTAAGGTCTGTTGCGGGCCTCCATCTTCTGCACTCATAGTGCCAGAATGGGGAACAGCCCTGACGGAAGAGAACCAGTGATGATTCACTTCTAGATGTTAATAAAGAGGAACGATGCGTTAGTCAATAAATTGGGCATGTGCCGTTAAGTATCTACAAACCACAACTCATTAGAGATGGGTCTCAATAGAATTCAGGCTCTGAAGTCCTTCCAAATCTCTCTCTATTGCACTCCCACCAAAAAGAAAAATCTTTCGAAAAATATTGGATCTTAACTTTGAAACTCAAGTCTATCTGTATATATAGCACAAGGGCAAAAATCCTGCATTGGTACAGAGGGCTAGATGACTTAGTCTTTCCTCTTGGTCATGTCTACAATTCCTCCTCCAAACAGTGTTTAACTGCATGACAAGGTATAACTCTGCCATTGTTTATTTTCATTCATTTAATTTTCAGAAATATGTCTTAAATTAGCTCTCTGGATTGCGGGGGAAGGGGTACGGATTATCATTCAAATGATTCATGCACCAGTGCTTTGCTGCTAAGAACTCATTGACGCACAGATCATTTCTGTACAGACCTCTGTATTTAAAAATCTGTATGACTATATTCTTCCAATCAAATTCTGAAGTGACCTGCAGAATCATCCTGCAGCTCCTACAAGAGTGCTCAGGAGTCCATGAGATGAGTTCATAAATAGCCTTTCGTACCTCTTTTGCCACCTCTTCTTACCTCTGTTTGAGTAAGTCCTCCACATCTTTTGCCATCTTTCTTCCATCCAACATTCGCTGGACAAGCACCTCATAGCCAGAGTGGGCAGTGAACTCCTTGCACTGAAATCACAAAGGCGAACAGTTAGGTAAGATATTAGCAAACACCATTTCCAAGTATACTAGAAACTACTAAGTAGAGCTAAACAGAAGTTTGGAAAAAATAAGAACCAACTTTAACCTCTGCCCAGAAAATAAGCAATCAACAGAACTTAAAGTAACTTTCAAAAAATATTTTCCCTGTTGCCTCTACCTATAACAGCTCTCACCAAATACAGGCGTGCTAACTTACTGCCAATGAGACTGTTCTTATGTTGCCGTTAATCTTCTGCTGAGCAGCAGCAGATATCCCTAGGCCAAGGTCTTCCAGGACATTTTCACAGAGATGGAGAAATTAGTGACATGGAACAAACATGGTCAAATGGCAAGCAGACATTTACTTCTTTCAAGACTCTCCACCCAATACTAATGTCTGGTTCCTAAGGAGCAACTCTACTTTAAGAATTGCTGCTAATTAGAGATCCAGTCAGAGAGCAAACTCTCCTGTTGCTCTCAAAGTTCAAATATAGCACCACACAACGCGTCTTTCTTATAGACATAGTCTTGTACACTAAGAAATAACTTGCAAGACTAAGAGTAACTGTCACTTGGTAGCACCTGCCCTAACATTACTTTATATCCCCATCCCATCCAGACACAACAAGTACTGAAAATACCCTAAGGGAGGTCGTGCATCAGAGATCTCAGCCAATTTAGATGAATGAAAAAGTGTGACAAGAGCAGACTCAGATGTATCTGAAATGTTGGCATTTGTCACATAGGGTATGTCTACACTACAATGTTAGTTCGAACTAACGGACGTTAGTTCGAACTAACATTCATAGCCGCTACACTAGCGCTCCGCTAGTTCGAGTTTGAATCGAACTAGCGGAGCGCTTAGTTCGAACTAGGAAAACCTCATTTTACGAGGATTAAGCCTAGTTCGAACTTACTAGTTCGAATTAAGGGGTGTGTAGCCCCTTAATTCGAACTAGTGGGAGGCTTGCCCTCCCCAGGTTTCCCTGGTGGCCACTCTGGCCAACACCAGGGAAACTCTATGCCCCCCTCCCGGCCCCGGACCCCTTAAAGGGGCACGGGCTGGCTACGGTGCCCGTGCCAGGTGCAAGTCTGCCAGCACCCAGCCAGCAGACCGTGCACCTGGCACGGCACAGAGCCACCCACCCGATGTCCCCCAGCCCACCCCCTCTTCCCGGGACCAGGCTGGCGGCTCCTGGGAGCTTGCCCTGGACCGCAAGAGGCAGGCACCCGCCTGGACTAGTGCAGACATCGTGGACCTCATCCACGATCTCCGCACTAGGCACAGGAAAGTGGCCGGCTAGGGCAGGAGAGCTGCCAGCCTGGCCACCCAGGAGCAGGTGTGCATGAAAATCAAGGGGGTCCACTGAGACCCCCGACCCTGAGCCCTGAGCTTACAATGGCCATCCTGGGTCAGACCAAAGGTCCATCTAGCCCAGTAGCCTGTCTGCCGACAGCGGCCAACCCTAGGGACCCTGGAGGGGATGGACCGAAGACAGTGACCAAGCCATTTGTCTTGTGCCATCCCTCTCCAGCCTTCCACAAACTTTGGGCAGGGACACCACTCCTACCCCCTGGCTAATACTACTCCATGGACCCAACCTCCATGACCTGATCTCACTTCCCTTTAAACTCTGTTCTAGTTGTAGCCTTCACAGCCTCCTGCAGCAAGGAGTTCCACAGGTTAACTATTTGCTTTGGGAAGAACAACAACTTTCTCTTACTAGTTTCAAGTCTGCTACCCATTCCTTTCCTTTGGTGTCCTCTAGTCCTTCTTTAGGGGAACTCAGGAAGAACTTTTATGAATGCACCCTCTCCACCCAACCCCTGCTTTTAGAGACCTTTATCCTGTCCCCCCTCCGTCTCCTCTTTTCTAAGCTGAACAGTCCCAGTCTCTGTAGCCTCTCTGCATCTGGGACCTGTTCCCAACCCCTGATCATGTTAGTTGCCCTCCCCTCTCCCAGCCTTTCTCTTCCCCTCTCCCACCTCCTTTTCCCAGTCTCCCCCAGTTTTGGTCAATAAAGACAGAGTCAATGTTGGAAGAAACGTTATCTTTATTTTGTACATCAATAAGAAGGGGGGCTAGGGAGGGGTAAGTGGAAGGAGGTGAGGGAGGAATGGGGTACGAGCCCCCGATGGGGAGGACTGGGCTGGCTCTGCGGGCTTCTGGGGGTGGAAGCTCTCCTGCAGCCCCCCGATTGCCCCCTCTCCCCAGATGGCAGCCTGCAGCAAGTGCAGCCGGGCTGATGGCCGAGTGGTGTGATGTGCCCAGTGTGGGCACTCCAAGCCAGGACTGCTTTGCAAGCGGGGCACCCCTTAGAACTGTCTGTCCGGGGTGGGGGTCGGGACCCTTTAAGCGCAGCCCTCGGCTAGCCTGAGACAGCAGCTCCACGCTCTAAGTCCTCCTCTGATGCCCTGCCGGCACTGCTTCCGGCCATCCTTAAGCCCTGTTCAGGGTCCACTCAATGTGGACTTGCTAGTTCGAATTAGCAAAATGCTAATTCAAACTAGTTTTTAGTTCTAGACGCGTTAGTTCAAATTAGCTTAGTTCGAATTAACTAATTTGAACGAAGTTAGTTCGAATTAGCGCTGTAGTGTAGACGTACCCATAGGGAGAAATGGTCAGTAGTGCCTGTATTCAATCCTATCTCTAACACACACGCCCTCTGTAACCATTAGCTGGGTCACTTAATATCTTTGCCTCTGTTTCACCACATGGAAGATAATTCTCAGGTTTCTGTCAGGCCTTTTGTGTGAAGTTTCTCTAGGTGTCAGGTATGAGTGGAAGTTACAAAATACCATAGAGCAGTGGCTCTCAAACTTTTTGGCCCATTGCCCACCCTGCTCAACATAAATCTTTCTGCAATCCAACAGCCAACCTCCTGTGATAACAAAATGCCTTCTCTTAGCTTATATTAGCCTACTGGAGCACAAGAACATGCAAGTAAGGGGTATATATAACTGGGAAGAAAGGAAAGGAAATATTATTAAACAGAATCAAAATAATTAAACAGATTAAGTGCTTTAACTTTATCATGTTAGTTTACCAAACTTAATTACAAATAAAGTAAAATATTAATTTATGTCCAACACAAAAGGGCTCAACATTGTCTTTATTTATGGCAGGAATGGGGAATCTTTTTTTGGGTCAGGCCAACAGAAAAATCAGTTGGAGGCAACACAAAATGAGAAGCCACCTCTCCCCCAACTCTTCTCCCCCACACCTTCACTGGTGTGGCTCCGAACTGAGACACCAAACTCCAGCCCCATGAGGGGAGAAGAGGCAGGGAGAACCAAGGTTCAGGGATTCCCATAGGCCAGATAAACTCTTCTTGGGTCCCAGGGTTAGTAGATTTTGTGGACGCCTAAGGTTCTGGGATGGGACCAAAAATAAGGGGTTCAGTGTGCAGGAGGAGGTTGTCAAGGAGTGGGATAGTGAGGGGGGTGTAGGAGCTGGGTAGGAGGTGGGATGCAGATGAGGGAGAAAGATCTGAGTGGAAGATAGGTTCTGGAGTGGGCTGGGGGTTGGGGGTCTAGCCAGGATGGAGGGTGCAGGAGTGGGCCGGGGGGTGGAGGGGTCTGGGATGGAGGGTGCAGGAGCAGGGTGGGAGTGCAGGGTCTGGGCATGTGGAGGATGGGAGGCATTTACCTAGCTTTGCACACACACCATATCCCCCACCATTCCCAGGCACCCCTCCCGCTGCGCCCATTGGCTGTGATTCTGGCCAATTGAAACAGTAGGGAAAGCCTCCAGGCAGTGCTTCCCTGCCCTGCAGTTCCCCCATCTGGGACCCTTGTTTCCCCTGCAAGCTGGACCTGGCCCGCGAGACTCAGGGCTCCCCTACGCACAGTGGGAAGCCAGCACTGGTGCTCCGACCTTGCAGGCAGGGGCAGAACTGGACCACTAGGGGGCTGAGCCTCGAGCCACGACCCACCTAGAAGGCAGACCACACTTTCAGAGCCACTGCTATAGAGATATTAACCATTAATATCTGAATTAACTATTAATATCTGAATCTTCCAAGATTTTCAAATGCTCGTCCTTCAGCTTCTATAAGGCATAAACATTAAGAAGCTACCTAAATAAAATTTTCAGGAAAATATGATTATTTTAGTCCTTATCACAGTCTGTGATGATAGATCTGAAAGTACATAAGAATGCCAGACTAGGTCAGTCCATCTAGCCCTGTATTCTGTATTCTAATAGTCCTGGGTGCCAGATGCTTTTAGAGGGAATTAATGGAAATGGGCATTTATATATCTACACCACACATCAATTTTGAAATAAGCTATTCTGGAATAGTTATTCCAAAATAGCTTATTTTGAAATAGTACATCTACACTGCAGAAAAGCCTCAAAATTAGTCTAAGTCAGGCTTCCCTAATGTCATGCTACCTTGATTTAGAGCCCCAGGAGGCACTGGGGAGGAATAACTTAGACTGGAAAGGGGCTATTTTGAAATAGCAACAGCGGAGCATCTACACACACCGTATTCTGAAATAGCTATTCGGAATAGGCGTTATTTTTCGTAGAATGAGGTTTACAGATTTTGGAATAAGCCACTGCTGTTTCAAAATTATTTCAAAATAACAGAATGGCTGTGTAGACGCTCACATAGTTATTTCGGAATAATGGCTGTTACTCCGAAATAATATTGCTGTATAGACATTCCCCTAATGTGGACATGCATCTTCAATGTAGAGCCCCAGGAGGCACTGGGGAGTAATTACTTTGAATGGCTCTTGAGAGGAGCTATTTCGAAATAGCAGCAGTGGAGTGTCCACATTACCACTATTTCGAAATAGCTATTTTGAAATAGGAGTTATTCCTTGCGAAACGAGGGTTTGTTATTCTGAAATAAGAAGCCTGTTATTTCAAAATAACACACTTGCTGTATGGATGCTCACCTTGTTATTTCGAAATAATGTGAGTTATTTTGAAATAACACTTTAGTGCCTTATAGAAGAGGAGCTATTGGGCACATCAGTTCTCTGAGAAGAAGAAACAAAGCCATCTCACCCCTAGACTATCCACTCCAGCCAGGGCTTCCCCGTAAAACAGCAATATGCTGTGATGCACTCTTCCTATGGCCACCTGATAAAGCAGTTGTAAAAGCAGGAAGAACTTGTTTCACAGCTATGGGGTTGCACTAGTGGTTTTTGGTTCATCTGAGTTTTGGCACGGAAGGTTTCATAATATACAATTAAAGCTTACAGAGGAGAACCCTCATACCAACGTCTCACCTGCTCTGTTTGTGTACTGTATTTGGAATTACTCAAACTGTGAAACATCTTCCCATTATAAATCCATCTTGCGCCAAAGTATAGGCAGCATTATAGGCTCTAAAAATTGCTGCGAAGTTACAGTGAAATTATGTGTGCACAGGGAACCTACCAAGTATTAAGCTAGTTGGGAGTGTTGAGAGTCACTTTTAATTGCAGGCTTTGCAGTACCAGGGCCATTTTTACGTGTATTTGGCCAATTCTTACTAACTGGAAGCCAAGATTCCTGGGTTTTATTTCCTGATTCTATCCCTGGACCCCGTTTTCATTTTTGAGCACTTGATTTTTTGATCTCTTCTGTGGCTGAAGTATAAAAATACAGTGATATGCGTCACATGAGTGATACAAGGATAAACTAGTAGCCATTGTTTTATGTAGCACAGAAAAGCTGGTGTACAAGCACCCACAGGAAATTACAGATCCATCCCCAAGTTGCTTACTGTGCAATATGAAATTTGCAAAAGCATTCCATATTCTTATAGTTCATCATCTAGTCACAAACCTCAAGGGATTTATCATTTTATAAATGGAGTGACATGCTGCCTTCCCACCACAATCACCAATATCTATATCCCTTTGGCAACTAGTAGCCAGATTCTTACATTTTATGTTAAAGCAAATATATGAAGGCTTTAGCGCGTGACTTTAAGAGACGGGAACTGAGCAATGTTCAGGAATGAATGGCAGACTGCTTGCGGCTGCTTGCATCCTTGTGCAGCTGCTGTTACGCTTCCGAACTAAGGATCCTGGGTTCCAGTGGTTCTGAACAGAGTGGGGCTCCTTGGATTCGGAAGCTTTTGTTTCCTCCGAAGCTAACTTTAACCTCTGTGGTTAATCTTTTGCTATCACTTGCATATTTACAAGCTTCTGATGCCACAGTTTCCTGACAGTGGCAGCTCCTTCCTCTCTAATGGAAACTTACAGTGAGCTCTGGTATGAGGAGATGGGGGGGGAAGGGAGAATGACCCACACTAGTCCTAGACAAATGCCTCTACCAGCAAATTGCACAGTCTATAAAATGTGAGGCAATGCAAGCGCTCACATAGAAGGTGCTGGGGAGTGGATGGTGAATCCATCCATGCCACAAGTGCAACAACAGGAAATTGGTATAGTCAGAAATGCTCATTTGATCCTTGCTAGCAAGCTACACCTGCCCACGTGCTCTCATTATTTCTGTTCTATGGTAGAAATAACTTTTACACCTCACATCTATTGAGCAGTTAAAACCCTGAGCTATTGTCCCAGTGATTAAAATAAAGAACAAAAAACAAACCTACACTTGCCATCAGAGGACTGAAGTAGGGAAGATACTTAGTAACCCCACTGACAGCTGGTTGCCACGTCCTTTCCTCAGATGTCTTGAGAATTGAAGTCCTGATAGAAGGTTTGTGCTGCTGTTGTGCTGGGATCTCACTTATCCTTCCCCTGGTCTATGCCTGGAGAAATTGCTTCGGTCACATGCTCCACACAAGTCATATCCCACAGCTGATTGCATTTTTCCAGGGAAATTCCGTGATACTCTGGAGGAGCATGTCTAGGAGGGTTTCATTGTCTCCATTTAGTTTTGCTGTGATCTGTTCATTCTAGTGTAGTCTTACAGCCAGCCTATACTGCACAGGCTCTCTAGATTCAACTACATCAACCCAGCTGTATGTGACATAACCCAGTACATAGCAACAGAGGGTTGCAATATGACAGAAACTATAAGAAATTTAAGTGTGGGGTGTAATGCAAGGGACTAGGGAAGGGTGTTGTGGTGGGTGGGATTGTGGAGGGGTTTGGGGCAGTGTTCCCTCTAACTTTTTCCATCCATGTGTGGAATAAATGTTGTTATATGCACCAAGGCATGTGCTGATGTGTACCACCAGTAGAAACACAAGCTGCTGGCTGCTGTAAGCTATGGGGGCTCAGCTAATCAGCTGCGAAGCATTTGAATTTGTTCTGGGCAGCTGCCCGAGCACTCAACTTAGAGGGAACACTGGCAGGTGAGGGTGGGTGGGGAGGGAGGTACAGGAGTCAGGACACAGGTTTGAAGATATGGCGGCTCAGGGCAGGGACTGTGTGTGTGGGGGGGATGCTGCAATCAGAGTTGAGGGGTACAAGGAGGAGAGTTAGGATGTAAGGGGTGCTCAGGGCAGGGTGCTGAGAGGTGAGGTTCAGGACAGGGGGATGGGGGTGTGAGATACGTGTGTAGGGGCAAGTGGGGGGCAAGGGTGCCATTTAGGGAAGGCAGGGGGCTGAAGCCTCCCTGAGATTCTTACCAGGATGCTACTTGTTCTTCCCCTTTCTGCCAGAGGCTCTGTACGCTGCCCTGCACTTTCCTGCAGGCACCGCCTCCCACAGCTTTGATTGGCTGCAGTTCCCAGACAATGGGAGCTGTGGGGATGGAGCTTCTACTGGTGCTTGTGGTAACGAAGCTCCAGCGCAGTAGGGGGGAGGGACAACAGCATGCGAAAATGCCTCCTCAGCACCACACGCAGGGTTAGATAATGTGCAGAGGCTTTAGTGTCTGCAGCCCAGGGCTGCAGGCTAAGGGGGTCCCAGGCTAAGAGGGCCCCACAAAAAGATCTTCACTTTTGACAGCCCAGAGATCTTTTGGCAGCCCCTTCCCTTAGCCTGGGGTCTTGGGCTGCAGCCCCTAAAACCCCTTTCTTAATCCGGAGCGGGCAGTAAGTTATAGACTGCTGCAATAAGCCATAAATCCAGTGTCTCGGTCCAGTCTGTGATTTTTAGTGCTTAGCACCGTTGTGCCTTTATGGTCCCTGGCTCATCTTTTGAGAGTGTTGAGCAGGTTTCCTTTGAGGATGAAGACTGAGAGGTCAGGCAAAGAGCTTTTGTGTTGTCGAGCGTTTCCCACTGGCTGATGTGGTGTTTTTTTTTATCATTTATCATTTTCCTGTGTGAGTTCATTTGAGAGGTAGTGATTCTCTCGCTTCATGGTATAGACCACATCTTGAGTGACACCAAGATCCACTCCCATTCATGCTAGCAGAAACTTCCTTCCCCCTTGTTCAGGATTCAATTACATCTGCAGCATGGGGCCAAGTCAGCAATTGCTCATACACATTGAGAAAGACTCGATGTTTTTTCCCCCTTCCCTTCAGCTGAAAGAGCAGAGAGAGCGGAGCCAGAGCAACGTGGCTGGACAGTTCGCTGTGGACCAGCATCAAGTGCTCCACAGAGCACAGCTAGAGATTGTTGTTAAATACTCAATCCTACTGGCATGAGAAGTAAAGGTGGGGGGGAGGGGAATGCTACAGCAGCCCCCGGTCTGAAGTCTCCACCACTGGCCTCTAACCAGAGTCCCAGCTGCCAGCCTATGCCCAGGAGCTCCACTGCCTGCCAGGATCCCAACCTCTGCTGCTGGCTACTGGGTCCTAGCTCCACTGCTGCCCAGGGTCCTGACTCCCAGCCCCAGGGGCTCTGGATCCCAGACACTGGCCCCACACCTGGGGCTCTCCAGCTGTGGCCCAGCCTGGGGCAGTGATGGGCAGAGACAGCAGTAAGGGCAGGCACATCCCCACCTGTTCCAGCACCACTGCTCAGTCCTCTAGCCAATCCAGCTGAATCAGACCAATGATACATCTAGTCCAGTGTAAGGACATTAAATACCAAATAATTTACTAGTGGAGTATCAATCGGCGCTTCCGTGTTTCTCCTTTGCAATGTACAAGAGGCCCCGCTGGAACTCCGCGTGCAGCCCGGGGCCAGTGGGAAGTCCCGCCGACTCCAGGCTGCATGCAGGTGCCAGCTTTGAAATGCACAAGAGTGCCGCTTTGAAGCCTGGGATCAGCTGAGGATTTATGCCAAGTTCCGCGCAGCATTTCCCCAGAACCTGGGGTCAGCTGGGGAGTTTCCAGCTGACCCCAGGCTCCATGCAGTTGCTGTGGATCAACTGTACAGTAATGCCCTTTGAAACGTTGCCTCAGGCTCCATGCGGCACTGCCGCTTTGAAGTGCCCCTTCTTCCCCCACTTTGCTGCCTCTATCTGATAGAGGCAGCGGGAGAGGAGGGAGGGGGTTCTAGTTGACTAGTCCAGTGTCCCATCTCTGCCAGTAGCCAGTGCCAAACACTTCCGAGGGAATGAAGAGAAGAGAGTGATTTTGAGTGACCCATCCCATGTTGTCTGTCCCAGCTTCTAGCACATGGGGGTTTAAGGGCACCTGAAGCATGGGGTCGCATCCCTCAGCAGCTTGGCTAATAGTCATTGACAGATCTAGCCTCCTTGAACTCATCTAACTCTCTTTGAAGTCAGTTATACCTTTGGGTTTCATAGCATCCAATGGTAATGAGTTCCACTCAAAAAACGAGACTACTCATATGCCTAAATGTAAGCACATGCTTCAGTGCTTTAAGGGTTGCAGCGCTGAACCCAAAGAGCATTTTCTGAAGTTTCTTGCCTGCTCTGGGAATGACTACAATATCGTCAGTTTGGACTTCCCAAGAAAGTAATGTTAAGAACGGCCATACTGGGTCACACCAAAGGTCCAAATACCACAGTATCCAACAGTGGCCAATACCAAATGCCCCAGAGGGAGTGAGCACAACAGGAAATCATCACATAATCCCTCTCCTGTAACCCATTTCCAGACAAACAGAGGCTAGGGACACCACTCCTACCCATCCTGGCTAATAGCTATTGATGGACCTGACCTCCATAAATCTATACAGCTCCTTTTTGGAACCCTGTTAAAGCCCTTCACAACATCCTCTGGCAAGGAGTTCCACAGGCTGACTGAGCACTGAGTGAAGAAAATCTTCCTTTTGTTTCTTTTAAACTTGCTGCCTATTCATTTCATTTGGTGACCCCTAGTTCTTATATTTGGGAACAAGTAAATAACTTTTCCTTATTCACTTTTTCTACACCACTCATGATTTTATAGACCTCTATCCTATCCCCCCTTAGTCTTCTCTTTTTGAAGCTGAAAACTCCAAGTTTTATTAATCTCTCTTCATATGGGACCCATTCCAAACCCCTAATAATTTTTATGCCCTTTTCTGAACCTTTTCCAATGCCAAGATACCTTTTTTGAGGTGAGGTGACCAAATTTTACGCAGTATTCATGTTTTACAGAGAGGCAGTAAGATATTCTCTGTCTTATTCTCCATCCCTTTTTTAATGGTTCCTAACATTCTGGGTGCTTTTTTGACTGTTGCTGCACACTCAGTGGATATTGTCAGAGAATTATCCACAGTGACTCCAAAATCTCTCTCTTAAGTAATTGTAGCTAAATCAGTCTCCATTATGTATAGTTGGGTTATTTTTTCAAATGTGCATTACTTTACATTTATCAACATTAAATTTCATTTGCCATTTTATTGCCCAATCACTTAGTTTGGTGAGATCTTTCTGAAGCTCTTCACTGTCTGCTTTAGACTTCACTATCTTGATCAGCTACGTTTCATCTGCAAATTTTGTCACCTCAGGCTACAGCTACACTACACATTTTTGCAGCAGAAAATATGCTAATGAAGCACTCATTAGCATAAGTCTCAACATAATTAGCAGTGTGGACTTTTTTCGTGCAAAAATATCATTTTGTGCAAGATCCTTATGCCTCTCCCCATATCCTCAGCTGTGAAGACAGAAGCAAAGAATTCATTTTAGCTTCTCCACAATTACTTTAATGTTCAGAATAGTAGTTCACTGTCCCCAATCATTTTAAATTACAAAGTGGAATCAGCCTGTGTACTGGTAAAAAATACTCTCTAAAGTATCCTTTTGGTAAAGAATGAGCTTGCTGGTCAGATAAGAAAAACGTTAATTTCTTTCACTTGACAAAAAAAATCAAATTTCATCCAATAGGTTGGTCAAATGAACCATACATGAACTAGTGTATCCTACTGGTCACTGTGGCTATGTCTACACTACATTGATGTATCAGAAAAAGATATGCAAATTGCACCCCACAATTTGTGTACCCTTTTCCGATAGTTTTTTCGGAAGAGGATTTTCCAAAAAAAATTTCGTAATTTACACTGAGCCAAATTTCAGAAAAGCCTCTTCTTTTGGAAGAGCCCTTCTTCTTCGTGGGAGGAGGAAGACAAGGCTTCCGAAAGAGCGCGTCTGCTCTTCTGCCAAAAAAAGCGGAAGAGCAGATGCGTTCCCTGGACGCAGCAGAGTTTTTCCGGATTACCTTTGGTATCCCAGAAAAATGTTGTAGTGTAGACATAGTCTATGTGTTATGATCCCCCTTGGAGCTGTTACAATCCCAGCTACAAAGCTGGGTTGTGGTTCAATCTGTAGGCACTCTGGCAGCATCTAGTTCAGCTCTCAGTGTAAGGAGAAGTCATCCAAGATTCAAACTTCTGTGGGCTTTAGATGCTCCAGAAGAGCCTCCTTTGTGCAGTGGAAGTGTCTAGTTCCCTGGTCAATTCGTGTTATGTGATCCACAGAGCATGTGAATCTGCTCAGCTACGGAGGCTAATTCTTTAGCTTCGAGCAGTCCAGGTTTGTAGCACCAGTGTGGTTTCACAACAGCTGTACACTGAAACTCATACACTAATGTGGGGTTTGAAAAATGTCGTGTGTGGCTTTTTGGCGAATGTATTTTCTTCCCCACAGCTTTGGCCTATGCTACTTTTGGAACTAAGTAGAAAGCTTTTAACTGACCAATGCCTAAATTCATGGTTCTACAGTTTGCTTGCAATAGCCAGCAACTTCTCCCTAGTATTTCAGGTGGGACTTTCAAAGCAACCTAGATTAAAGCTCCCAGATCCCAGCCTAAAACAATAAGACCATGTCTTCACTAAACGAAGATCAACACTGCCACAATCAATCTTCCGGAGTTCAATTTAGTGAGCCTAGTTAAGTCTTGCTAAATGAAACTCAGAGGGCACACCCGTTGGCATCTGCTACGCTAGCTTCTGCAAGGAGTAAGGGAAGCCAACAAGAGCATTTGCTTCTGTCAGCCTCCTGCTATAGAAATGGTGGGGAAATTCAAAATATCGACTCCAGCTACATAATTAACGTAGTTAGAATTGTGTATCTTGATTCGACCTTCCCTTTTAGTGTAGATCTGGTCTAAGAAATGGGTCTGTTCCGAATAATTTGTATCTGAACTTCCCAATAGGCTGAGAGGTTGGGTCTATGGTTTGGGTTTAAGGGAAAGAATGGCAGAAAACTCCCACAAAATAAGAAAGCGATCTTGTAGGTCAGGCATGACTTGCCCTTGGTGAATCCATGTTAAGTGTTCCTTATAACCGTCCCCTAAAAAGTCTACAGAAGTTTGTATACAACTCTTTGAACAAATACAGAAATAAAATCTCAAACACTGAAAAACAGGTCCATTCCGAATACCTCAGAACAACAACAACTTTCATAAAAATAGATCTTCATTTTTTCAAAAAGCTACGATTCTAAATGCACAAAGCATACTAACTACTCAGACCTTCAGGCTACGTCTACACTGGCCCCATAAAACGGAATAGTCATGCAAAGCAGGTAAGTCAGAATAGGGAAATCCGCGGGGGATTTAAATATCCCCCGCAGATTTAAATAAACATGTCCGCCGCTTTTTTCCGGCTTGGGGAAGGCAGTATAAGGGACCCTCTGAAGGGTTTGGGTTGGACTCTGGAATTGATTAGGGGAGTAGGGAATTTGCTTAGGGGGCACAGAGTGGTGGGTTCAAGTCCTACCACCCACCGAGAGCCACCAGACAGTAAACACAGGATAAGGGAGCTGCTGAAGGCAGAGTGGTAGGGTTGGGTTCTGGAGTGGTTTAGGAGATAAAGCATTTGCCTGGGGGAGCACAGAGTGGGGGGCTTGAGCCCTGTCCTCCCTCAGCTCATGGTGGGAGTGACAGGACAACCAACACAGGCTGCCCCAGGAAGGGGCCTAGATCATGCATTAGAAAGGCAGGACAAAGAGCCCTGTGAAGGTGGGGTGGGTTCTGGAGTGGCCCAGGAGATAGGGCATTTGCCTGGGGAAACACAGCCATTCTCTAGGCCTTTTCTCCTTCTGAGCCTCAGTTTTCTTCATGAGAGGTATGCGCACGGTAGAGCTCCAGAATATGAAAGGACATGTGTTTTAGGAAATTTTCTTCATTCCCTCTTGTGTGTGGGAATGAATTCGAGGATTTCCTTTGGCTCTGGAGCTAAGATGACCAAGGTGGCTAGATAGTCCTCTAACACTAGAAAATCCTCATTTAACTGAAGAATGAATCTTCCAAATGATTTTCAACACATCCTGTTACTCAATGTGATGCAACAACTCAATCAATGAGGATAGTGTGTCATAAAGCCTGAAAGATTGTGCAAGCTGACAACAAAAAGAAACTTTGCACAACTTAAGGAGTGTTTTATGGGAACATGGAACATTTCACTGGTGTAAGAACCCGCCGACTCTCCATACGCAAATTGTCTTACATTGATTTCTCTTGCACCTTATCCCAGAGTAAACTGCTTTGGAGCAGACTGCTCCATTTTCATAGGAAATTTCATATGGACACATCTTCCTTTCGATACAAACTAGCATATAAATGCTTTCATGTCAACATGATTGCGTACAGACTCGTGATTACGCTGTATTCAACAGCAAACGCTATTGATTAGATCAACCCTTACCAGCAGGCCTACTGGCATTGTGAATAGGCTCAACAGCAACTCCATCTAATTACAGGTTGGACCTTCCTGGTCTGGCACCTCAGATGAGGGATTTTGGTGGAACAGGGGAGGTTACTTTGGACCCTTGTCTCCAGCCTCCACCCACTCTACTGCCCTACCGGGCTTCCCGGCTCCCCTGCCAGCTCAGCTGGGCCGTGCTCAGGTCTTCTTGGCTCCCAGTCCCCTGGCAGCCCAGCTGGCCATGCGCCAGGCTCCCCTTCCACACAATGTGCCAGACTCCTCCCTCCCCCCCCCCCACTAGAGTGTGCTGGGTCCCCCCCTTTTCACAACAGCAGGCAGGGACTCTCTTGATCCTGCCAGACCACACATGTTGCCGGACCAGAGGCTCCCAGTTCATAGAGGTGCATTCTGTGAATGCCTGTTCATCTGGAAAAGAACACCAGACTACGTTTGGAATCTTTTTCTTTCATCGTATAAAATAAATTGATGCTGTAACTGCTCAGACCTGTCCATTATGTTTTATGTCATGCTGTAAAAAGAACTGCAAGGGTGTCTGACTGATCTTCCTCCTACGACAGCCACATTTCATATTTGTCAACTTCCTGTGGCTACCCCTCTGAGTACACTCTACTCACTGAGTAACCCTTTGCCATGACCAAGGCTCATTTGATTATTACCTCTCTGGTCTAATGTTAGTTGTTGGGTTTAGCATGTGGGTGCTGGGTGGGTTTGTGATAGACAGTCAGGCTAGAGAATGTGGTGGTTCTCCTCTATGACTCTCCTATTGTTCCCTGGAGCACTCAGAATTGTGATAATAGGATGGAATTATGTAACCAAGGACTTGATGTTTGTTGCACTGAAGTCTCTTAGGGTATGTCTACACTACCACCCTAGTTCGAACTAGGGTGGTTAATGTAGGCAACCGGAGTTGCAAATGAAGCCAGTGATTTGAATTTCCCGGGCTTCATTTGCATATTGCCGGGCGCCGCCATTTTTAAATGTCCGCTAGTTCGGACTCCGTGCCCGCGGATACACGCGGCACGAACTAGGTAGTTTGGATTAGGCTTCCTATTCCGAACTACTGGTACACCTCGTTCCACGAGGAGTAACGGTAGTTCGGAATAGGAAGCCTACTCCGAACTACCTAGTTCGTGCCGTGTGTAGCCGCGGGCACGGAGTCCGAACTAGCTGACATTTAAAAATGGCGGCGCCCGGCAATATGCAAATGAAGCCCGGGAAATTCAAATCCCGAGCTTCATTTGCAACTCCGGTTGCCTACATTAACCACCCTAATTCGAACTAGGGTGGTAGTGTAGACATACCCTTAGGCTGTGTCTACACTGGCAAGTTATTCCGGAAAATTAGCCGCTTTTCCGGAAAAACTTGCCAGCTGTCTACACTGGCCACTTGAATTTCCGGAAAAGCACTGACGAGCTAATGTAAAATCATCAGTGCTTTTCCGGAAAAACTATGCTGCTCCCATTCGGGCAAAAGACTTTTTCCGGAAAACTGTTCCGGAAAAGGGCCAGTGTAGACAGCACAGTAGTGTTTTCCGCAAAAAAGCCCCAATCGCAAAAATGACGATCGGGGCTTTTTTGCAGAAAAGCGCGTCTAGATTGGCCACCGACGCTTTTCCGGAAAAAGTGCTTTTCCGGAAAAGCGTCCTGCCAATCTAGACGCACTTTTCCGAAAATGCTTTTAACGGAAAAGTTTTCCTTTAAAAGCATTTCCAGAAAATCAAGCCAGTGTAGACGTAGCCTTAGAGTTTTTATTGTGACTAGAACTCCTCATTCATGGGTGAGAGTAAGATTGGGCTCCAAGTTTGTATCTGTTCTTTGTTCCTTTTTGTTAACGAGAGTCTAGTGGAGGACTCCAATCACTGTTTTATGTGTGAGGTCTCCATGAGGTGTTCAGGAGGGAATGAAAAACACACCTCAGAGCAGAAAGAAAACACTTTGTCAAGAACAAATCACATCAAACCAAACTAATAGCTTTCTTTCACGGGGTGAAAAAGCCTTATGGATGAGGGAAGCAGTGGATATGATACATATTGACTTCAATAAGATTTATGTTACTATCTGGCATGATCGTCCCATAAATAAACTGGGAAATATAGCCTAGATGGAACTATTATAAGGTGGATCCATAACTGGTTGGAAAAATATTCCAAGAAAGTTATCAGTGGTTCACAGTCAAGCTGAAAGGGCAGCTTCGAGTGGGATCATGCAGGGGATCAGTCCTAGGTCTGATTCTGTTCAATATTTTTGTGAATGATTTAAGTAATAGTGCACCTACAAAGTTTGCAGATGCTACCAAGCTGGAAAGGGTTGGATTAAAATTCAGAGTGATCTGTACAAACTGGAGAAATGGTCTGAAGGATGAAATTCAATAAGGACAAATTATTAAGTCTACAAAACATGATCTATGAGGAAAGGCTCAAAAAGTTGGGTTTGCTTAATGGAGCCTGTCCTAGCTCCACACCTTGGTCGGAACTTCAGGGGCTGGCCTGATATGGTCTATGGTCTGTGGTTTATCCACCTCTCTTCTAAGCCCTCTTCTAACCCTTACTACTGAGTTTTCTAAGGCATTATAGCAAAAACTACTGCTGTTTTCATTGAAGACAAAGATAAACATTCTTCACGATTGCTTCGCTGTAGCTGTGAAACTTTTCTCTTTTGCAGACTCGTTTAGTGAAGTTTCTTAACTCATGGAAGTAGAACTGAACTCAATTTATAGTAAAGAGGCAACTTTTTAAGGAACTGCTGGAACCTAGATGCATATTTCAGCATTCTTTTTCTTTCTTTCTTATCCTGGACCACCAAAGTACCATTGAATGATTACAGTGCTAAGTTGTGGACCTTTGGTGCAGCCCAGATGGACTCCGAATGTTCTTATTGAAAAGCATTGCCAGCTTCACATTATGTAGCTGTAGTTGGTGAGAATTTTTTTACAACAAAAGACTGATGAGCCACCTGAGATGAAACAAGCATATTACATACCATCCGACAGTCAGAATCCACCCTGCTACACAATGGCATGAAAGTAAAACCAAAAGTTGACATTGACTAAACATAAAGGCTACGTCTACACTGGCCCCTTCTTCGGAATAGGCATGCTAATTTAGAATAGGGAAATCCGCAGGGGATATTTAAATATCCTCCGCTGGATTTAAATAAACATGGCCGCCGCTTTTTTCTGGCTTGGGGAAAAGCCGGAAAAGAGCGTCCAGACTGGCGCGATCCTCTGGAATAAAGCCCTATTCTGGAGGATCTCTTATTCCTACTTCCCTATTCCAAAGTTCTAAATTAGCATGCCTATTCCGAAGAAGGGGCCAGTGTAGACGTAGCCCACCAGTAGAAGTACCCAAAAGTCTGCTGTGTCCTAGGCAACCTGGTGTACTATCCACACAAATGCCCAGTGAGTGTCAAAGAGCATTCCACAGCATCTTCAAAGGAGTACAAGGGAATATGCCCTTTCAGTTAGTTGATGCAAGTCATTTTTCTCACTATTTCTCTTGAATTATTTCACAATGCAAAGAAGCAGGAATGTGGCTGTACCACTATGATCCCAGGCAAATTGAGACACAAGATGGGGAGGAGAAAGTTAATGATGCACCTTACAGTGGAGGAAAAACTTAAGAGATTAGATCTTTGGCTCTAATTGAGTTTACTGTGGACAAGAACAGGTTTCCCAGCTGTGATTAATGGCATCTGTAAAAAAGCTATGCCAGCCTAACCAAAATGTACATGCAAAGAGAATGTAGGGAACACGAGAAAAGAAAATAAATTGCCCATTGGTGCCCAATAAAGTAAGTATAATTGGGACAGGGTTGTTATTTTGAGTCCTAGGACAGCCTGGACAAGCTGTGACAACTAGAAGGTCTAAGTGATGGTGGCAGAAATGGTTGTGGTTAAACAGCATTGAGTAAGAGATCCATGGGGAGTGCTGATTCTCTATTACTTCTCTTCAAGTTACCTAACTATCCCCAAAACAACTTCAGCACTAGTTTCACATGACAAGGTGATTTGGTCTCATACATTTGTTTATTAAAGGGGTAGTGTGAAGATAGATCACAGCATTTTAGCCCATTTTGGATGAACAATATACAGTAC
Organism: Pelodiscus sinensis; assembly: GCF_049634645.1. Taxonomy (NCBI): domain Eukaryota; kingdom Metazoa; phylum Chordata; order Testudines; family Trionychidae; genus Pelodiscus; species Pelodiscus sinensis. Next base: position 32,691,430 of record NC_134724.1, on the reverse strand, counting down.
AACCCCAGATATATACCATCAGGCTAGAAGTTTCTTGGTTTTTATTCCAAAAGCATAGACAACGTGTCCCAGAATTTGTCCTTTTATATTTGTTCATTTTTTTTAATTGTATCCTTTGGTATATATGGTTGTAACTACTTTCTTCCACTATTTTATCTGAGGAAGTGGGTCTGGCCCACGAAAGCTCATCATCTAATAAACCATCTTGTTAGTCTTTAAAGTGCTACATTGTCCTGCATTTTGCTTCAGAATTTTCCTGGCTTTCAATATTTTTCTTTTTATAGAGTCTGGACAGTTACAGCAAAGGCATTTTCCATACATTCAGTATTTCATAATGCCATATCTGAAAAGTGGTGAATGACTCTTTTCGTTTATTGATTACTCTATGTATTTTTTTTTTATTTCACTCCCTTTAAAAAGAACGAGACTCCTCTTAAATTTCTTTGGAACTCATTATTCAGTCAAAAAGTGGCGGTACCCAGCTTGCAATAATATTTCTGTGCAAATGAAATCATAGAATCAAAGAATCATGGAGCTAGAAGAGACCTCAGGAGGTCATCAAGTCCAACGCTCTGCCCAAGGCAGGACCAATCCCAGTTAAATCAACCCAGCCAGGGCTTTGTCAAGCCGAGACTTAAAAACATCTAGGAATGGAAATTCCACCATCTCCCTGGTTAACCCATTCCAGTGCTTCACCACCCTTCTAGTCAAATAGTTTTTCCTAATATCCAACCTAGACCTCTCCCACTGTAACTTCAGACCATTGCTCCTTGTTCTGCCATCCATCACTACTGAGAACAGCCTCTCTCCAGCCTCTTTGGAACCTCCCTTCAGGAAGTTGAAGGCTGCTATCAAATTCCCCCTCATTCTTCTCTTCTGTAGACTAAACAAACCCAAATCCTTCAGTCTCTCCTCATAGGTCATGTGCTCCAGCCCCCTTATCATTTTGGTCACCCTCCACTAGACCCTCTCCAATGCGTCCACATATAATGGGGGGCCCAGAACTGGATGCAATATTCCAGATGTGGCCTCACCAGAGCCAAATAAAGGGGAATAATCACGTCTCTGGATCTGCTGGCAATACTCCTCCTAATGCACCCTAATATGCCATTAGCCTTCTTGGCTACAAGAGTACATTGTTGACTCATATCCAGTTTCTCATCCACTGTAAACCCCAGGTCTTTTTCTGCAGAACTGCTACTTAGCCAGTCAGTCCCCAGCCTGAAACAATGCTTGGGATTCTTCTGTCCCAAGTGCAGGACTCTACACTTGTCTTTGTTGAACCTCATCAGATTTCTTTTGGCCCAATCCTCTAATCTGTCCAGGTCACTCTGGACCCTATCCCTTCCCTCCACCGTATCTACCTTTCCCCCAGCTTAGTGTCATCTGCAAACTAGCTGAGGGTATAATCTGTCCCCTCATCCAGGTCATTAATAAAGATGTTGAAAAAAATCAGTCCAAGAACAGATCTTTGGGGCACTCTGCTAGAAATCAACCACCAACCTGACATCGAGCCATTGATCACTACCCATTGGGCCTGAAAGTCTAGCTAGCTTTCTATCCATCTTACAGCCCATTTATCCAAGCCATATTTCCTTAACTTGCTGGCAAGAATATTGTGGGAGACCGTATCAAAAGCTTTGCTAAAGTTAAGGTATATTACATCCACTGACTTTCCCATATCCACAAAGCCAGTTACGTCATTATAGAAGCTAATCAGATTGGTCAGGCACGACTTGCCCTTCGTGAATCCATGCTGACTATTCTTGATCACTTTCCCCTCTTCCAAGTGCTTCAAAATGGATATCTTGAGGATCCTCTCCATAATTTTTCCAGGGACTGAGGTAAGACTGACCCGTCTGTAGTTCCCTGGATTGTCCTTCTTCCCTTTTTTGAAGATGGGCACTACATTTGCCTTTTTCCAGTCATCCAGGATCTCTCCCGATCTCCACGAGTTATCAAAGATAATGGCCAAAGGCTCCACAATGACATTTGCCAACTCCCTCAGAACCCTCGGATGCATTAAATCCAGGCCCATGGATTTGTGTATGTTTAGCTTTTCTAAATAGTTCCTAACTTGTTCTTTACCCACCACGGGCTGTCCATCTTCGTCCCATACTGTGTTGCCTAGTGCATTTGTCTTCAAGGACAAGAAGACTTGTCCTTGAAGACAGAGGCAAAGAAATCATTGAGTACTTCAGCTTTTCCCACATCATCTATCACTAGGTTACCTCCCTCATCTAGTAAGGGCCCCACACCCTCTCTGATCACTCTCTTATTGCTAACATGCCTGTAGAAACCTTTCTTGTTATCCTTCACATCCCTTACTAGCTGCAATTCCAATTGCACTTTTGCCTTCCTGATAACTCCCCTGCATTCTCAAGCAATATATTTATACTCCTTCTTAGTCATCTGTCCAAGTTCCCACTTCTTGTAAGCTTTCTTTTTGTGTTTAAGCTCACCAATAATGTCCCCAGAAAGCCAATCTGGTTGCCTACCATATTTGCTTTTTTTGCTGTGCATTGGGATGGTTTCTTCCTGTGCCTTTAATAAGACTTCTTTAAAATATTGCCAGCTCTCCTGAGCTACTTTCTCCTTCATGTAAGCATCCCAGGGAAGCCTGCCCACCAGTTCTCTGAGGGAGTCATAGTCTGCTGTTTCTCTTTCTGTTCCCCTTGCACTCAACTCAAGTCTACTGAAATCTGGCTGTATTGAATTACCATGCTGTAACGAGAAACATTAAAGTTCATAAGAGCACTGTGACATAAAAATTTGCTGCTTATTTTCCAGTTGAGGAAACTGACACTAGGGGTATGTCTAGTGTGCATCCCTCTGTCAGCAGAGGGATGCAGATTAGGCAGGTCGACATTGCAAATGAGGCAGGGATTTAAATATCCTGCACCTAATTTGCATAAAAATGGCCACTATGTTCTGCTGACTCAGCACTTTGTCAGCAAAAAGCAGCTGTCTAGAAGGAGATCTGTCGAGAAAGAAAGCCTTTTTCAACAGATCCCTTATGCCTCCTGCAAGGAGGTTTACAGGATCTATGGAAAAAGGCTATCTTTCTCAACAGATGCCCCTCTAGACTGCCACTTTTTGCCAACAAAGTGCTGAGTCAGCAAGGCATGGTGGCCATTTTTATGCAAATTAGGCACGGGATATTTAAATCCCTGCCTCATTTGTAATGTCGACCTGCCTAATCTGCATCCCTCTGCTGACAGAGGGATGCAGTCTAGACATACCGAATGTGACTTGCCTCAAAGATCACAAAGTGAATCTATAGAAAACATAGGAGAGATCCTGTAGTCCTGATGCCCATATGCTCTAAACACTGGCTCACAATACACTTCTGGATGCTTCATTTTAACAATTTTTCACACACACACACCCCAAAAAATCAAACAAATATTAGACTGAACCACCCTGTTCTTCTAGTGGCAGGAGGATCAGGCACACACTGTCCGGGGTGTGGGGAGAGGGAATTGCCCTGGGACCCAACAATTCAAGAGTCCAGGGCTCGCAGCTGCCACTGCTGCTACTGCAGGAGCAGCAGCAGCTGGACCCCCAGGTCTTTTAAATTTCTGCCAGAGTGCCTCATGGCATGCTCCAGACAGCTCTGAGGGCTGCCTGGGGGATGGGAGGGCCAGTGAACTCCGGAAGACACCGAAGGCTGCCCCAGCACTGCCTCTTTTGCCCAAAGCCCCATCTCTTCCCGGATCACAGAGCCAGCCCCCCCTCCAACCCTAGCCAGGAACCCAATAAGTCTGTTGGCTCCCCTGTAGAAACCACTAAATTCTATTTGTTGTACGTGAAATACAGAGCAGTGAAAATGTACTACTAACCTAGTCAGTTGTAATGAAATAAAGTTAATGTAGCTAGACTATCCTGGGACGAACATCTGCACAACCATTCATTTCATTCTTCTCTGCAGCAAGGGCCACAAATCCTATTCAATAGATCTCTTGCCTCTCACTTGCTGCTGTGGAGGCAGTGGGAGCTGTGGGAAGAGCCACTTTCCATAGCTCTCATTGCTGGGAACAGAGAACCATAGTCACTGGAAACGCCAGGAGGCAGCACCTATGGATGATCAATATCAGCAAAACATCTGACAGCCCCCCACAATCAGATTACTCTGCTGGGCTGCATGCAGCTGGTGCAGGTTGCCAACCACTAGATCAGTCCCAGGTGTGGGCTGACCTTCGTGTAGCTACATCAAGATAAAAGGTACCTGTGCTTTGTCTCCACTAGGATTTTACATGAAGAGTGACAGCTCCCTGTGAAAACACCCCTTTTATTCTTTTGGCAAGGCAGATGAAACCTGAGGTAGCCATGATCTCAGGCTGAAGTGATGGATATTCCACTCACCATGCCAAAAGATCCTTAGACATATTGCCTTACCAGGAGTCTGAAGATAATCCCAATTTATTGCAGATGACAGCAACATAATGTTTACTAAAGGCTTTGCTTCCCTCATCATGTCACTCAATAAAATGGCAACGTTTTACCTCCATCAGCAGGGGACATCCATTCACACATTCATGCAATCCAGGAAAGAAAAGAACCTTCTTGACTCCTAATTTTCCACACAGCAAGAAAGGCCTACTGCAAGATGGATCAGCACGAGAAAAATAATGGGCCAGCATGAAGCTTACTTGCAGCCAGCATTCAAAGTCATCACCTGGGGCTACGTCTACACTGGCCCCTTTTCCGGAAGGGGCATGTAAATTTCACTAGTCGTCGTAGGGAAATCCGCGGGGGATTTAAATATCCCCCGCGGCATTTAAATAAAAATGTCCGCCGCTTTTTTCCGGCTTTTAAAAAAGCCGGAAAAGAGCGTCTAGACTGGCCCCGATCCTCCGGAAAAAGTGCCCTTTTCCGGAGGCTCTTATTCTTACTTTGAAGTAAGAATAAGAGCCTCCGGAAAAGGGCACTTTTTCCGGAGGATCGGGGCCAGTCTAGACGCTCTTTTCCGGCTTTTTTAAAAGCCGGAAAAAAGCGGCGGACATTTTTATTTAAATGCCGCGGGGGATATTTAAATCCCCCGCGGATTTCCCTACGACGACTAGTGAAATTTACATGCCCCTTCCGGAAAAGGGGCCAGTGTAGACGTAGCCCTGGAGATTGTTGACCTGTTGACTGTGGATCTGTTTGCACTCAGTCACTCCCACAGGAAAGTATTATTGTGTATTTCACTGGAAAAGACCACATCAGAGGGTCCCATATCTGATGGCTGAAGAAGCTGTTGTACACCTTCTCCTGCACTATTTTAGTTTGAGACACTAAAGACGTCAGGAAAAGAAGAGAGGCCTTCATTCTGGCTATCTGGAAAAGGTTAGCTAGCCGTCAGAACCTCACCTCAGGAAATCTACATTCTTCCTCTGCAAGAATGACCATCAGCCTCCTGTAACACAGGCAAGACATATTTAGCAGCCCAAACTTCGTTAAGAAAATCAAAATAATTCCCAAGTCCACCAATTTTTCATCCAGGACTTTTACTAACAAATCTCACTCCATAGCATATGCAGGAGGAAAGATGCCAAGGTAAACAGATTGCCCCAGAGATGGTGTACTTCAACATGCCCTTCTAGTTGGTATGGCAGAAGGATGGAAAGTAAAAAAAGATTTCAAAGTTTGTCTCAGTATTAATAGGTTTTCTAGGAGTCGTGCAGCAATGGAGAACTCCATCATAGCTCAATGGAACTTCATTATGTTCTGACCAGAAAAAATTCCTCAGAAGCAGTATTTTCACTATCCAGCAAATGCTCAATGCTTCTTCTTGAGACCGCATCCAGTATTAAATGTCCACTCTAAACTTTCAAAGCCTTTCAGGTGCTGCTTCCCATTGTTTCAATCAGCAAAACACTTTTTTCTCCCAATTGCTTTCTCCTGCTGTGGATGAATTTAGAAGCAATATACTTGTTTCAGAAAATTATAGGGCACCGTGTTCAATGGGCACAAAGTAGCCCTCACTACATGAACTTCTTTTGTACTATATAGGCCTGCTACCTTAGGCACCCGCGACAAAATTTAGAAAGACAATTCAACTCAAAACCATAGCCTAACCTTCTATTAAGTACTTCCTTCCTGGATAAAGCACAAGTCAATCAGGCCTCACCCTCCTAAAGACATGGGTAGAAAGAGGGACTTCACCAAATTATGTGTTTGTATCATTGCAACACATAAATACAATCTTTTCCAGCTCTTTCTTCTTCTTCTTAAAGGAAAGTAGGCAAATATCGAGTGTTTAATGGTTTAATCAGAAAAAGAACATTTTTGAAAAATGAAATATCACTTATGATAGTGTGTATTAAATATTCTGTACGCTACGTCTCCCAAATGGTTATTATTATGCCTGTAGAAATGTTGGACTCTTAGGGTGTGTCTAGACTACAGGGTTTTGTCGACAAAAGTGGACTTTTGTCGACAAAACTATACCTGCGTCCACACTACCACTGAGTTCTGTCGACAGAATGTCGACAGAACTCAGCAGTTTTGTTGACGCTGGTAAACCTCATTTTACGAGGCATAACGCCTTCTGTTGACAGAGTTTCTGTCGACAGAAGGTGTTATTGCATGTAAACTGTCCTTTGCGTCTACACTACCATGTCGACAAAGCAGCTTGCTTTGTCAACAGAACATAATGTAGTCTAGACGCTCTTTGTCGACAGAAGCCTGTAGTCTAGACGTACCCTTAGGTTTGTTTCTGCACATTCATATCAGGGCTCACAGGCTCATTAGAAATAGAAATGTTTATGAACATACCTATAACCCACTGTTTACACACAGCATACCTCTGTGTAGAAATATCGAGAGCTATCAAAAAAACAAAGCTATGTCTGAGGTTCACCTCAACAGTAGATTGTATAGGGTATCTACACAGAATTGATATAAAGTTATAAGAAAGATGAACCAGCTTCTTTACCAGTGAATTTGATAATGAATTACCAGAAGTTTAAAAGTCTCAGAGGGGTAGCCATATTAGTCTGTTAAAAAAAAAGTTAAAAAACAACAATGGTCCTGTAACACGGTAGAGAATAACACAAATATATAAATAGTATCAAAGCATTCATGGACACAATCCACTTCTTCAGATGACAAATATGGAGAAGTGGGCTGTGCTCATGAAAGCTCTGAAACTATTTAAATATTTTTGTTAGTCTCTAACGTGCTACAGGATCATTGTTGTTTTTTAACTTTTTTTCCCCTGGAAATTAAAAGTGCTATGCTTAGTCCAGGGTTGGAAATAAGAACCTCATGTTGCTAGTAAAATTTTCAATAGCACCTAAATGATCTAGGACCCTAGTTCCCACATTTAGGAACCCCCATTTTAGTGACTTTCAAATTAGGTTTAGATTCCCAGGGTCTGATTCAAACCCTGACAAAGTCAATGGGAAGCCTTTCTATTGACTTCAGTGAACTTTGGATCATGCCATATGTGCTTAGGTCACTTTTGAGATCTAGGCTCCTGAATCCAAATGTAACAAATTACATTTGGGGAAAACACCACTCCTCTAAAATTTCTTTCTAAAGAAAATGGAGCATGTTTTCCTTTGCATGCCAGATTGTGAAGACTGGACATGCAGAAGGTACTTAATTAAAAACACTAAATTTGGTAATAAAAAATGTCAGTCACAGGTTTTTTATATACCCTGAAGTTTGTCAGATTTGTTTAAAAATCTTTGTAGCAAGATCAAGTCAGTTGTCCTGCTGAATACAACATTAAATATTACAGAATATATGATGCAGCCCTTTCTGTTTTACATTTTCTTCGTCAGTATTTTTAAACTGGTTTTATATTTTAAATATATGGTTAAGCCTTCATAATCATTCCAGATTTCTACATATTTAAACTCACTGAAACAAAGACATTAATCAGTCAGAGCAATTTAGTGAGTTCAAAACAAAGTTCATTGCTCTTAGAAAAATAAAACACCAATTTATTTTGTGTAATTTTCATAACAAGACATGTTTATGAAATTTCATTATATGTTTATCTTTAAAATATGTTTCTAAAAATTTTAGGCATATCAAAGAATTTTATATCTTAGTAAAGAATCTTGGTGGACAGTTCTCTTAAAACTAGTTCATCAGATTGTCAGAAGTAAAAGGGAAACTCATTTGTCCAGCTACCTGGAAGAAAAGGAATGTTGTCCCTTTAAGGACTCTCTTCAACAGGGGTGAAAGGAGAGTATGGATAGATTGAAAGATGAGGAAGACTTTGGAAGGAAGTTTGTGCCATAGTAATTAAAATTAAAATGTATGTTTTAGATAAGGGTGGTCTTTTGAAGAATTTATTTAAATAGCTATGTCTGAAGAGCCAAGCATTTAAGGCTAAAGCTGAATTCTCAGATTGTGCCTATAAATATCTGTGTGTGGATAGGTACAACAAACTAATGAAATATTTAAAGCAAATATTTAAACCAAGGTCCTGAAGGTAGAGTAATGCACACCTGTTTCTGTCCGTAAATTCAGGGCCCGGCATGCCTGTTAAATGGTTTCATTACCACTTGATTGCTCTATCACAGGTTCAATGTTATACTCAAAGGTCTGGCAAGCAGGAAGTCTTTTACTTTTAAGTTAACAGATCCACTTTGGAGGAAGAGTCACCAGGTCAGAATAGGGATAGGATGAGGGGAGGGGGTTAAGCGGTAAGACCCACGGGAGGCATTGACTTCCCTTGCCTTTTATCCCTGCTGCCCATGCTCCTAAGTGACTGAGATGCTTTTAAAAATTATACTCTGTCTCCCAAGATGATTAAGGAAGTGCATTGAATGGTACCAGCAGATGCTATATCCGGTTCCTAGCCAGAGTTAGCTGCATTAAAAGGCTTTGATGGTGGAGATGAACTTTGTCAAAATAGGAGGATTTAGGGCCAGCTCTTGCTCCATTGCAGTCTATGGTAAAGCCCCAATCAGTTTTAATGGATCAGTATCAGACTGCAGTAAGACTGCAGTATCAGACTGCAGTAAGGCTGATAAGTATCAGACTGCAGTAAAGATGATTTTGACAAAAATACCAGACACACTTGACATTACATCACAATCTACATTACATCTTATTTAGAAAATACCGGACATTTATATTTTCTCATTTATATTTTCTCAATTTGTTTCCCGAATAGAAAGTTCAAATACTGGACTGTCCAGTTCAAAACCGGACACCTGGCAACCCTCCTGAAGAGTCCCCCCCCATTTCCCCGCAGGATTTCTGGCAGTGAAACAACAGGAGGAAATCCCAGTTTTGTAACGGTAAAACCCCTTATTTCGCATACCTCTGCCCACTAACAACCCTGCTGAAATTAAATGGAAAGGAAATGGTACAGTACAGGTGTGACAGCTGACATGGAAAGTTATCTTTCCCATAGCTTTGGTAAGATGGCATGGCTACCTTGGTATAACATGGTAACTGCAGAGCACTCATCTGCTAGTAAATTCTACGCTTTTGTTAGCAAAATGGTTTTCTATATAAGTATCTATTTTCACATCCTTCATATGTCCCCAAAAGTGTCACTTTATAGATTGGAGCATGGGACACTTCAGCCAAAAAAGTGCATTTTTACAATGTGAATAAATTATTTTTAGCAGTTCTTGTACAGAGACAGTTTTAAAAATAAAAAATTCTAATAGCCTTTTGTTTTCCCCATGTTCAGTTTTCAGCAAACACGGCTGAAGCTTGAAATGTGGCAGTCATTTCTGTGCTAAATTTTCCACGTTTGATTGGGGAGAGGAAATGGAAAATTAAACCAATTGTAATGATTCATTTTCCAGAAAGAGGATTCAGCTTTTCAAATACGGGCAACTCTGATGTAAGAGGCAGGGTAACCTGCGTTTTTTCTCTGCCCACCCTGATAGGCACAGATCTGCTGCTCTCAAGACATGTATTCACTGCAAAAGCCTGTGGATGAGAGGTTGTTACATAACACTGTATAACAGTTGCTAACACAAGAGAGCTGCCGCCATATAAAACCTTATCAGAGATAAGGTACAATTAATTTTTATTTCCCTGTCACGGTCAGCCACTTAAGAGGGATACAGTGTTGCCTTTAAGTAGCTATGACAAGCTAAAAATGACCCATGCCTCAATTTAAATCCTACTGGAGATGAAGCATAGTGTTTGCCTTATAACTGATAATTAATGTGACCTCGACCAGGTACGCTGAGCTCAAATATACCTGTACTTGGTCTCCACTAGGTTTTTAAGGAGCTATCTCATGATGTGAAAACCACCATGTTTGGTCATGAAGACATAGCCATAGTTGGTAGGACAAGCTGAATGAGGGAGATTTATCTCTTATTTAAAGAAACACAACAGATCTCTTCCAAAACCTGTATTGCCATTAGACATAGCAAAAACTCATGGATGGTAAATTAACTGCATATCCTGTGACTTAGAGCGCCTAGCTGTGTGAGCTTGCCATATTGTGCAATATCTTGTATATTCTAAGTTTTGATTTTAGGGCTGTTTTTCATTGCGAAGATATAACCACCAGACATATTTCTACCCTATTAACTAATCCAGGTATAAAACTCTTTGTAGTTAAACAATAGCAACAATAAAGGTATGTTCCCATGTAAAGAGGTGTAAACTTCAAAGCTTAATAGGAGTTATTTAAAAACTAACATTTCAAAGTGCAGACAATGGGTCTTACTAGGGAAAAAACACAATGAAAACTTCCCTAGGGCCATATTATCAGATGGTGTAAATCAACATAGCTCCATGGACTTCCATAGAGGTATAGTGATTTACTCCCACTGAAGATCTGGCCCCTAGAAGGTATATACAAAAATGTATTATGCAAAATTTAAGTTGCACAGTTTAAAAAGAAGTCTCGAAATGCAGAAGCTGAAGTTCCTATAGTATAGCCGACAGGCTACGTTCCTCACCCTGAATTTTACAGTGCGTTTACCAACCTTAACAGAAAAACAGGCCTGGGCAATCTCTCTTAGGTGCACCCACAGTTGAATTAGCAATATTGGAGGAACTTTAATTATTGTATGTTCTGGTTGTATTTTAACTGCTCAAACCTCCTCCTGTGAGCAACTTTCTGAAGATGACTGAAGGGAGGAAAGCTGACCCAGGGAAACCACTGGAGAGCGGGGTTTGGGGTTGACACCCATCACGGGAAGGAGCCCAGTGGCTGTCCCTCAGAACTATAGATATTCCAACATTCACTGGAGATCAGGATTATCAGTGCAGAAGGTTTGTGCTTCCACAGTAGCTCTGGGGCCTTCTCCAACAAGGAGGCATTAAAACTCCAGTGGAAACAAGCTGCTAAGGAATTGGTCACCTTTCAGTAGTGGAGTGGAGAGTAAATGTAAGGAAATGAAGTTTGCCTACTTCTCCTTTGGAGATACAGAGTTTAGGTAGGTTAGCCACTTCTGGTTTTGTTTTTTGTTTTTGTTTTTTAAACCACAACACTGCTCCTTTTTCCTTATCTCCCCGCTCAACTCTGCCTTTGGTCCTTTCCCTCCACTTCATCTCAGGGGGGTTCATTGTGCTGTGGGGAGCTGCATGGAAGTTAATACAGAATAAGAGTTACATTAAAAGTGGATTCTCCTCAGGTTTAGTGAAGGGATGATGAAAGTAGTGCCCTCATCTGCACTCCCTTCCCACATGCAGGCTCCCCATCCTTTGCAGGTGCTTTCCAGGGCTGGGGAGAGGTGTGGAGAGGAAGTGGGATGGGGAAGAAATATCTGTTTCAGTTTGCAGAATCATATAACATGAGCTGTTTTTCTTAAAGCCCCGGCTCCTGCACTCATGGGATTATTTTCATTAAAAAAAATGTTTCTCGCCCTTGTGTTTGCAGAGAAGAGATTGAAAATAGGACAACTAAAGGACCAGAAATGAAAACACAGATTAACCCCCTCCCAAATTTTTATTCAAATTCTTGGGATTAAGTCCTTCTCCATTTTTTTAAAACAAAAGTCCTTGACTCATCAGCTCAGGGTTTGGGATACTGAGCAACCTGAATGCCCTTCTGCATATCTAATTTAGATACACACATAGAGCAGGTGGTTTCATGGGAAGGTTCTGTGTGGGGCTGTTGGTTCAGCCGAGGCTGCAAAAATTCTAAAAGCAAGTATTAGGGAAATCAGAATCATTAGCAACAGTTCACCTGCTCAGAGCAATAACTTCCTAATTCCAACAATTCATTACAAGCACGGGCCCTTGGGGCTGCATGAAAAGCTATGCCTTGTTCCTTTCAAAAGTGTTTGAGTCCTTAGTTTTAGAAATAAAGCATCAGAATGTTACTTGTTATTTAGTTCGAGTTGATCACAGCGCTTTATAACGTGTTTTTTGTAAAAGATCAAATGATCGTCATAGCAAACAGTATATTTTGGGGGAAGGGGGAAGCTTAATCTGCGTCTAAACTCAACTTGAAGACTGAACTGTTATTATATTAATACAAAATCTTTTCAGATGTATAAATGAAGTTATAACACAGGAAATATAGAGGAACTGCACACTTACCCAAAATGCATCTTTGAACTGCAGCTGTGTCATGCCTATTGACTTATGGAGGGGGGAAAATCCTTTAACAGGTTTGCTCTGAGAGCAGAGTAGCAGCGGCACTCAGCTTTGCAGCTGTTGCTATACACCAGCAGACCAGAAAGTGAAACACTTCCACAGTCCTGTCTCTTTTAAAGAGAAAAACAGCACTGGGCAGTTTGAGGAAGCTCCTTGTGGGTGATGTGCTACTGAGAAAGAAAAAAAAAACCAATCCTCACTAACTCAAAAAATAAAAAGCAAACAAACAAAAAAACCCTAAAAAACCCAAGCCTCGCGTCAGACCTGTTTCTCTTCTGGTAAACAGTTAATATTGAAATAAGGAAGCAGAGGGATGTCAAGTGCTGTCAGTCTGCTCCTCGCCGTATATGCATGTGAGCAACTGGCAAAAAAAAAGTATCTCTGAACCTGATCAACTGCACACAAAGAGAATGCAATAAAAAAAAAGGCAAACCAGCATAATAGAAAAAGACAAAGCAGGGAGGAAATCAGATTAAAATAGTCACATGCTGAGGAGGCATTGCAGAAAAAATCATGAACCGCATTTCTTCATGATCTTTTTGGCAGAAGTTCACACACACGCACGCACAGGAAGTATAGCTGCAAAGTTACATTTTGCAGTCCCTTAGCAGGATTGAGGAAATCATAATGCCTTCATTTTAAATATAGATAATTCTCTGGTTTGCAAACGGCCTTCATACAAATGACTATAAAAAAGGATGCATGCTGCCATTGGAATGCTAATCCAGAGCTTTGTCCTGACATCATTGCATAAAGATTTTTAAAATGTGATGATTCAGTAAAATGCATGCTAGCAATGCACCCTGTGTGCTCTGTCAAGTCCTTTGCAAATAAAATGTCAAGGGAGATACTGTCTTATTTACTAAGGCTTTGTCTATACTACCAAGTTTTGTCACCAAACCCTGTTTTTTGGCAACAAAACAGTAAGAGCGTACACACTGCGATGTGACTTGTGTCAGAAAAAACACCCAGTTTCAGCAACAAAAATTTTCATCCCTACAAGAGACTTTTTTCTTTCCCCTTCCTCTATTGTTTACAGCAGGGATGGAGAACCTGTGGCCTTCGGGCCATATCTGGCCCCCTCACTTGCCTTGATTTGGCCTGCAGTGGGGCTTGGGGCCCCTCCCCTTCTTCCCCCTCCAGCAGCTCAAGCCAGCACTGGTTCTTCAGCCCCATGGGGAATCTCCAAGTCTCAGTGTCCCCTCTTTTCCCCACACATAGCTGGAGCGCAAGCTCCACCTCTTGCACCCAAACTCCCTCTCAGACCCCGCACCTCCAGCCCACTCCTACTCCCTGCCAGAACTCTCATCCCAACCCTCAGCCCACTTCTGCACTCTACCTCTCTCCCAGAACCCTCTCCTTGGCATTCCTGCACATTGAAGCCTTATTTTGGCCCCGCCCTGGAGCCTGGGGAGCCATAAAATCTACTAGTTTCTGCTCCCCAAAAAAGATAATCCAGCCCTAGGGGGAAGTCCTGAGCCTCAGTGCCCCACTGTGGGGCTGGAGCACAAGAGGAACCCCGACACCCCAAGTTGTGTGAGTGAGGTGAGTGTCTTTTTTTTTCCCATGCTTCTCAGTTGGGAGAATTTTTTTTCTTTTTTTTAATAGCATCTCACTCGAGTGTGCTCCCAGACTGATTTTTCTGTGGATCAGTGACCCTGTCCCCAACCCCACCCCTTCTGCATAAGGTTTGCTCCTTCCCGAAGCATGGAGCTACCTCCCCATTCTCTTGCCCAGAGGTCACTGTCAGTCCTCCTTTCAGGAAGACTGCTGCTGCAGGGAGAGGGAAACAGACTGCTGTGCCGTTTTGACTTTCCTCAGTACCCAGAGCTCAGAGCTACTCACAATGTTGCTCCCTTTGGCTGAGGAGGCAGTGGGAGAACTCGCAGAGAATCCCAAGATGAGCAGTGATCAGCTCTGCCTTCCCACAGTTCCTCACACTGGGATAGGTACCTACAGTGCAATGCTCACACTGACATGAGTTTGCCTCCATCAACTGAGAGACCAAGTGTGAACATCCTTTGGTGATTTTAGTTTTGGGTATTGACAAGTTTTGAAGACAAAACTTGGTAGTGTAGACAAGGCCTAAGCATCTGAATACGTACGGTCTAGAAGTAAACGTCAAACTCTAAAATGTGAGGAATGACTGAGAGGTTAGACTTAATAACTTATCAACTCAGAGGTCTGAAGTTGTTAACCACTTTGAGGAGCAGATATCCACCAGTGGACAGAACACCTCCCCCTTGGAAGACTGAAATGTGGTGTTTAAACCAAAAAGCTAAATTGGCTGACAGCTATTTTTATAGGGCTGAAAATAATTTGTACTAAGGCGGTGTTTTTCTTTTCTTTTTTTTTTTTAAACTGACTTGTCTGTGCTTTTTTCTTTATCGTCAATCAATTTGTGTCAGTCCCTTTCAAATTTTTAAGGGGTTTTCTATTTTAAACTTCTGACTGGAGTTTGAACAAGAAATCTTTTGAGTGTGAGGGGAGGGAATAGCTTATACAGAGTTCTGGAAGTCTTGTTTTCCCAGCAGCATACTACACTACCCACTTCCAAACCTGGCCCACTATATGTTAATTTCAAATGCCCAAGATGAACTCAATAAATTTTTAAATCTTGAAATAGCACTTAAAACAGGTCTCTTTCTTTGAAGGATCTCAAAGCACTTTGCAAACATTGCCCCTGATCCTGCAGCCTGATATGCACACACAGGTAGACATGTGGGCCACAGAGAGACCTCTTGACATTTCTGGGCCTCCCAAGGGGTATAAATGTCTGCTGCCAGTGATGAGATTGAAGAACTTGGTCTGCAATTATTGTAACTGGATATGTGTGTAGTGATGCAAATGTAACATAAAATAGACATGTCCCCTCACTCCCCAGAAGTTCACAATCTGAAAGGCTAGTCACAGGAAAATGGGTCAATGAGCAGAGGGTTGGTGAAGAGAACAAGGAAGGAAAGGTTTGGGCAGGTAGCAGGATTTCAGAAGAGGGAAGGCATTTGGTGAGCGAGGCGTGGGAGACTGGTCAGTGTGAGTAGCATGAAAGAAGCACAGAACCACGAGTGGCAAGGAGAAGACTAAGGGATCAGTTGTGCAAGGAGCTGAGTATGATGGTCTTGATCTAACACAGCCCGCTGAGCAAATGCTTCACTTCAAGGCTGGGAGATGGTCCTGCTTGCTGGCCCCAATCCAAAGAAAGGGTTTAAGCACGAATACTCAGCATCTTGCACAGTCAAGCCCTAACGCAGTGGTCACCAACCATTAGATCGGGATCTACCAGTAGATCTTGGAACCTCTGACAGGTGATCCTGACTGGTTTGGCCAGGAAGCTATCAAGGTCTGGTACTTCAACTGCCCCTCCACCTACTGTCATACTGCTCCTGCTCTCTGCCTTGGAACTGGTCCCTGGAGCCTCCTGCTTGTTGGGCAGGGTGTGGGAGCGAAGAGAGGGGGTGCTGTGTCCCTCATCCCCCCACTCCTGTACCCTGTCTCCACACAGAGAGAAGGAGATGGAGGGAGCTTGGCAATGCAAATCTGTCACTCTCACACACTGTGGCTTTGTCTACAGGGAGAGGCATAAAGATCTTGCGCAAAAAGGGGTTTCTGAGGAAAACGGCCACGGCCACACTGCTTGTTTTTGCACAAAAAACCCTGACGCAAAAATGGCTCGAAATAGATTATGCCAGGGGTGTCCAAACTTTTTTCAAAGAGGGCCAGATTTGATGAAGTGAACATGCGTGAGGGCCGACCATTTTGCCTGACATTCTTTGAACCATTAAAATTAAATGCAAATTAACTATTTTATGCAAAGTTTATTGCAAACGGCAAACGACATAACACCAACTATACATGTTGTGTCCAAATATATTTATAACTGATTTAGACCAACTGACATTAACTGAGATTTTACAATGTATTCATCTCAATTGAAAAAAAAACTTGCCTACACTAATGTGAAGGGTGAAACTGAGATCTGGACTGCAGTACATAGGCTAGGTCTGGTTCAAAGGCAGTGGTTTTGATGCGCAAAATGTCACGCAGGTGAGAGTCACTTAGTCTTGTCCTCACGCGGTTCTTGTTACAGTTCATAGCAGAGAATGTCTTCTCACATATATATGTTGAGCCAAACAAGCTCAGCATTTTCTTAGCCAATGTTCGAATCTCTTGAAACCGGCTCTTATCCAGTTGGCGGTAAAAGTTCACAAGAGAGAGCTGTTGGTGACGACTGCGTAACTCGCTGTCACAATGCAGCTCAATGAGCTCGAGCTGCAGCTGATCAGGAGCATCATCGGGGTCAACAGAGAATGGAGTGGAGAAAAGGCTGATCTCCTTTTCAATAGCTGCAAAGTCCTGAAAGCGCCGTTTAAACTCCCCAGCCAGAGATGCAATGTCTGCTGCATACCTGCTCGTTTGCGCACTGATATTGTCCTGTGGAAAACTGTTCATTATTTCCTGCAACGCTGAAAAATGTATGGTATTGGGCTGTGTTTGTGACAACTGCCTTATGAAAAGTTGCAGCTTTGTCCCAAAGGCTTTGAGGTGTGAATAAAGCTGGTTCACCGCTGCATCTTTCCCCTGAAGACTCGTGTTCAGTACATTCAGATGCTTTGTTATGTCAACTAGAAACCCCAAATCAGCCAGCCAAATAGGATCAGATAGTTCTCGCATTGGTTGTCCCTTTGTTTCCAAGAATTCTCCGATTTCCTTTCTGAGAGAGTAGAAACGCTGCAGTGCAGACCCCCGACTGAGCCATCTTACATCGTTGTGATATAAAACATCTTCGTATTCAGCCTGGATGTCCAGTAGAAACTGTTTAAACTGGCGGTGGCACAGGGCTTTAGAGCGAATAAAATTAATAGTCTTTAGCACCGGTTTCATAACATGATCATATTTGAGATGTTTAGCACAGAGAACTTGCTGATGAATGATACAATGGAGTTTAATAGCTTTGCCTCCTTCTTCGATCACCTTGTTACAGATTAGGGTTGATAATCCACTTCGTTCACCAACCATGGCAGGTGCCCCATCAGTAATAATCCCAGTAACTTTGTTCCAAGGCAGTTTCATGTCATCTATGGCGGAACTAACAGAAACAAATAAATCTTTTCCTCTTGTTTGGTCCGTAAGGCTCTGGAGGTCAAGTAGCTCTTCAGTCACATTCATTTCATCGTCCACCCCTCTCATAAAAATCAGCAACTGAGCTGTGTCAGATAGGTCCGTGCTTTCATCACAGGCTATTGAAAAGAAGTCAAAATCCACTCCTTTGGATGTCAACTGTCTCTTAATATCTGATGAAATCTCCTCAATTCTCCGTGCTACAGTGTTACGAGCCAGGCAAATGTTGGCAAACTCTTGCTTCTTCTCGGGACAGATATTCTCAACCATTTTCATAACGCATTCTTTGATAAAGTCACCCTCAGCAAAAGATTTGCAATTTTTAGCAATTAACGTTGCCACCTCATAGCTCGCCCTTGTGGCATTTTCATTTGACTCACGGGCTCTTATGAAAAATTTCTGTTGTGACATTAAAACAGCTTCAAGTTGCTTCAACTTTTCACTGCGGTCGTGCCCTGTAAGCTTATCGTATGTGCTATGTCTCGACTGGTAGTGTCTCTTGACATTAAATTCCTTATAAACAGCCACAGTCTCTTGGCATATCAGACAAACACAGTGATTCTCTATTTCAGTGAAGAAATATTCCACTTTCCACCTGTCCTGGAAGCGGCGGCCCTCACTGTCAACTTTCCTTCTCTTATTTACAGTCGCCATTTTTTAAAATTGACCAGAAGGGGAAGGGATCATGTGAGCGCAGTGCCAGAGGTTTAATACACTGCCCAAGTAATACACTGCACTAATACACTGCCCAACAAGAATTCTCTTGCCTTTGTGGCTGTTTGTGGCGAAGTCTCTAATGATGAGCTCCACGTGCCTGAGCCCGCCAGGAAGCTGACAGTGCGCAGGGCCAATCGCAGATACTGAGCTTGAGCAGCTGCGGAGTCCGTCCCTGATCTCAGCAGCTGCGGAGTCCGTCCCTGCACTCTCAGCCCCAAGGTAGAGGGCTTGCAGGGTCAGAGGCGGGTGGAGAGTGCAGGGCACGCTGGCCTCACGGCGGCCCGGGGGCAGGGCGAACCCGTAGCCAAGCGGGGGAGCAGGGCTGTGGACGTGCCCTACATGGTGGACTTTAGGACCGCAGCGGCCGCCATGGACGGCGGCAGAGCGGCCGGAAGCGGCGTCAGTCAGAGGAGTGCCGGGGAGCCAGGAGAGGGGGAGGAAGCGGGGGCTGTCCCTGCACTCTCAGCCCCAAAGCGGAGTGCAGGGGCAGGGTTTGGGACCGTGGCGGCGGCGGCGGCAGCGGCGGCGGCCCGAAGCGGCGCGTTGAGCGCGCCAGTTAAAAAAAGCACCGGGGAGCTGGGAGAAGCGGGGGGCCGTATTAAATCCGACCGCGGACCGCATTTGGCCCGCGGGCCGGACTTTGGACATGCCTGGATTATGCAAATAAAGTGTGACAAAATGCTAATCAGCACTTCATTTGCATTGCCTCTTCTGGCAAAAGCCATAGTGTAGACAAAGCCTGTATGTGTCTCTCTGCTTCTCACAAACACACACTGTCTTTCCCTCTCATGTCCTGAGCTAGCACATACATGGGTGTTTGTTACTACTTTTACTGCTTGAAGAGTGTGTTAGTTTTGGTTTGTGACTGGTCTGTGCATTTCATAACTTTCATTTCTCTCTGATGCTTAAATTTAATTATTTGTAGTGAATTCTAAAATGCTGAACCTGTCATAGCTGGAGTCATTATTCCGTAGGCAATTGGGCTCCTGAAGGTGGCTGGTGTGTCCCTGCAGCCCCTGAGAAGGTCAGAGCAAGGGGTCTCCACATGCGTCCTTGTCTGCAGACCATTGGTCCTGCAGCTCAGTAATGGAGAACAGTGAGGGCTGTGGGGTTGGTGCCTGTAGATGGGGGGCAGCGCCTGGAGCCACTGCTGTACATGCCAGCTGCTTTCAGGAGTGGTGCAGGGCCAGGGCAGGAGTAAGCCTGCCTTAACCCCAGGGCTCCATCCCTGGGGCTGTCTGGCTGCTTGCAGGGTGGGTGGGACTTGAGGCCACAACCATACCATCTCCAGACACGTGCCCTCTCCCCACCTCTGTACCTTCAGAGGTCCCTTATCCTGCTTTCCTAATGCAGGAGCCAGCTCCAGCTTCCTTGAAAGTAGGAATAAGAGATCCTCCGGAAAAGGCTTTATTTTCCGGAGAATCACGTCTAGACTGGCGCTTTTCTCCGGCTTATATTCAAGCTGGAAAAAAGCGGCAGCCATGTTAATGCAAATGCCGCGGGGGATATTTAAATCCCCCGCGGATTTGCCTATTCCAAAGTCTACATTAGCATCCCTTTTCCGGAAAGGGGTGCCAATGTAGACACAGCCATAGGCTTTGCTGTGCAAGGAGAGAACAGATGCATTTCACTGCCATTTACAATTAATGGCTTTCTTAAGTTGTTGTTAGACTCTTTAGCTTCTCATCTAAATTTGTGTGATCTGTAGTGTACATGGATATTTGGACTGAGGCTGTGTGAAGGGGTGACCTCTACAAAATGTCCGGCCCCCCTTCCCCTTCTTCCCAGACCCCCTAAGCCATCCTTTCCGGTCAAGGAACTTGTAAGGTTTATGGTCCGTACGTTCACCCCAGAGCAGGGTATGAGGGGGGCCTGGGCCCACCCCCTCTCCAGGCCCCAGCCCAGAGCCCTAAGGTGGGGGATGTCCACTTTCCCCCACCTGGCTGATGGGTCTCAGCGCCTCAACTCATGAGCCCACAGATGAGCGCCCACCCTGGGCTGCTTCCTCACCCCCGCTCACTCCTTTGGCCCTTCTCCTTGGCCCAGTGACCCCTCTCCCGTCTGCCTTCCGTTCCTCCTCTGGTCGGGGTGGTCTGCCCTCTTTTGTAGACCACCCACCATCCCCTCTCCGGTCCTCCTGCGCCTGCACCAGCCTCTGCTGTGTTTGCTCCGCCGCCTCCTTCGCAGGCCTTCCCCGACCTGCTCTCCAGTGCGCCTGTGCTGGCGTCCCCCGGGTTCCCTTCTGAGATGCCCGTGCTAGCGCCCTCCCTGCTGGGCGTTCCTCCCCCACCCCCACGGGTCTCTCCCAACCTGCCTCTTACTGCGCATGCGCCGGCACTCCTGGGGTTCGCTTCGGGGGTGCCTGCGCTAGCATCTATCGCCCCGCCAACTGCCCTGCGTGTTCTGGCTGCCGCCGCTGCTTCCTCTGCCGGAGGGGAGGTCGGCCAGTCGCCACCTGCCTCCACGGACCAGTTCGGGGCTGTGCGGGGTTTCTTCACCCCGTCACAGGCTGCTGTGTATTGAGGATAAATAACTTGCTAGCCCGAGGCTCTTGAAAACTGCACAAAGAAGTGCTGAAATACATTACGTTAAACGGTTTATACACTCTACTTCCAAGGAACTTGCCTTGTACGAATAATTATTTATAGCTGCTGAAAAGAGAATTGAGAGCAGGCTTCTAATCTCAGGAGACTAGCAGGTGTCGTTGATTAACTCTGCTAGTGCAGATGCAGCCCCAGAATTCTCAAGCTCCTTGGGGCCAAAGCTAATCAATTGATTTTCCAGAGTTCAAATTAGTGGGTCTAGTGAAGACATGCTAATTCGAACTGAGAGGGCACGCTCCTTGATGCTGGAGTAAGGGAAAGCCGGGGGAGTAAGGGAAGCCGGGGGAGAGTGTGCTCCCTTCGACTTCCCGTTGCGTGGAAAGCACCAAAATTCAACTTAAGATACTTCAACTTAAGCTATGCAATTAACGTAGCTGAAGTTGTGTATCTTAATTCAAACTTATCCCCTAGTATCCATTTAACATCTTTAAATATATGAAAGAGACAACACATTTCTACTTGGCATTTTCTCTGAAGAGGGATAAGAAGTAATAGTGGAGGAGCAATAAGCTACCTACACGTTGGGGAATAAAATATCTTTTAAAAACAAGTCAGAATCATACCACCAATGGATCTTTCATGGTAACAATTGCACCATCAACAGTAGTGAATATATGATTTTCCAAATGCCCCTTGTTTTCTGCCTGCTGACCACCAGCGAGATCTCCGTATAGCACGTGTGTACATGTGCTGCTAGGCAGGATCTGAAGACATTCTATTGCTGCAAAACATTTTAACTCATTCTGCACTATTATTTTTAACTCATATCAGCATGCTTCATCAGCATGTTTCATAGCTCTGTCCCTTTTTTCATGGTAACAGCAGGGACTGGGAATGACAGAGAGCTGCTTCTCTCCCCTTCCATCCAGCCCTTTCACCTGCCCTATCACAGTAGGAAGTTTGTCCTGAAGCACTTAATGAGGGAAAATGCATTAGAAGACACATGGTAAATAGAAATGCCACTGAATATAATGTTATATACAACCCGAATCAAAGTAAGGGCTGGTGTACACTTAAATGCTACAGCAGCATAGCTGTGCTGCTTTAGCACTTCAGTGCACACTAGCTATGCCAACAGGAGAGATGTTCCTGTCAGTGTAAATAATCCACCTCCCTAAGAGGCAATAGCTGGTTTGACAGAAGAATTTTACCATTGACCCAGTGCTGTCTACATGGGGACTTAAGGTTTGTTTATGCTGCTCAGGGGGGATGGATTTTTTACATCTCTTAGCAATTTAGTTATGCCAACCTGAGTTTATAGTGTAGACCAGTCCTCAGGATGCAGTTACCTTTTCTTTCCAAGTAAACAGGACTTTCATATATTTTGCAAATAAACAAATTACACCAAGAAAATAACTGTCTTCCTCTTACCAGTACCTGCTCAGCACCAGGGACAATGGTATCTATAAAACTAATAATTCATGAGACATTTTCAATTAGTCAGAAATGTCACCAATACTAACCTCAGGGTAATCACATATAGAATTCCTTCCAAATGAATTGAGTTAATTATGAGGATGAGAGTGTATTACATTTATTGTACTTCATCATTCATTCTGGCTTTTTCCCCCTTCATTCAGTCACATTTACCATGTACATTGCATTTCAGAGTATTTTCATAACTCTGGTAAAGTAAACAGAAAATCATAGAATCACAGAATACTAGGACTGGAAGGGACCTTGAGAGGTCATTGAGTCCAGTCCCCTTCCCTCATGGCAGGACCAAATACTGTCTAGACCATCCCTGATAGACATTTATCTAACCTGCTCTTAAATATCTCCAGAGATGGGGATTCCATAACCTCCCTGGGCAATTTATTCCAGTGTTTAACTACCTTGACAGTTAGGAACTTTTTCCTAATGTCCAACCTAAACATCCCTTGCTGCAGTTTAAGCCCATTGCTTCTTGTTCTATCCTCAGAGGCCAAGATGAACAAGTTTTCTCCCTCCTCCTTATGACATCCTTTTAGATACCTGAAAACAGCTATCATGTCCCCCCCTCAATCTTCTCTTTTCTAAACTAAACAAACCCAATTCTTTCAGCCCCCTTCATAGGTCATGTTCTCTAGACCATTAATCATTCTTGTTGCTCTTCTCTGGACCCTCTCCAATTTCTCCATCTTTCTTGAAATGCAGTCCAGAACTGGACACAATACTCCAACTGAGGCCTAACCAGCACAGAGCAGAGCAGAAGAATGACTTCTCGTGTCTTGCTCATAACATACCTGTTCATGCATCCCAGAATCATGTTTGCTTTTTTTGTAACAGCATCACACTGCTGACTCATATTCAGCTTGTGGTCCACTATAACCCCTAGATCCCTTTCTGCCGTACTCCTTCCTAGACAGTCGCTTCCAATTCTGTATGTGTGAAACTGATTGTTCCTTCCTAAGTGGAGCACTTTACATTTGTCTTTATTAAACTTCATCCTGTTTACCTCAGACCATTTCTCTAATTTGTCCAGGTCATTTTGAATTATGACCCTATCCTCCAGAGCAGTCGCAACCCCTCCCAGCTTGGTATCATCTGCAAACTTAATAAGCGTACTTTCTAAGCCAATATCTAAACTGTAGATGAAGATATTGAACAGGGCCGGTCCCAAAACAGACCCCTGTGGAACCCCACTTGTTATGCCTTTCCAGCAGGATTGTGAACCATTAATAACTACTCTCTGAGAACGGTTATCCAGCCAGTTATGCACCCACCTTATAGTAGCCCCATCTAAGTTCTATTTGCCTAGTTTATTGATAAGAATATCATGCGAGACGGTATCAAATGCCTTACTAAAGTCTAGGTATACCACATCCACCGCTTCTCCCTTACCCACAAGACTCGTTATCCTATCAAAAAAAGCTATCAGATTGGCCTGACATGATTTATTCTTTACAAATCCCTGCTGGCTGTTCCCTATCACCTTGCCACCTTCCAAGTGTTTACAGATGGTTTCCTTAATTGCTCCATTATCTTCCCTGGCACAGAAGTTAAACTAACTGGTCTGTAGTTTCCTGGGTTGTTCTTATTTTCCTTTTTATATATGGGCACTATATTCGCCCTTTTCCAGCCTTTTGGAATGTCTCCTGTCTCCCATGATTTTCCAAAGATGATAGCTAGCGGCTCAGATACTTCCTCTATCAGCTCCCCGAGTATTCTAGGATGCATTTCATTAGTCCCTGGTGACTTGCAGGCATCTAACTTTTCTAGGTGATTTTTAACTTGTTCTTTTTTTATTTTATCTTCTAAACCTCCCCCCTTCCCGCTAGCATTCACTTACCTTCAGACTTCTCAGTGAAGACCGAAACAAAGAAGTCATTAAGCATCTCTGCCATTTCCAAAATTCCTGTTACTGTTTCTCCCTCCTCACTGACCAGTGGGCCTACCCCATCCTTGGTCTTCCTCTTGCTTCTAATGTATTTATAAAAAGTCTTCTTGTTTCCCTTTATTCCCGTAGCTAGTTTGAGCTCATTTTGTGCCTTTGCCTTTCTAATCTTGCCCCTGCATTCCTGTGTCGTTTGCCTATATTCATTCTTTGTAATTTGTCCTACTTTCCATTTTTTATATGACTCCTTTTTTATTTGTAGATCATGCAAGATCTCGTGGTTAAGCCAAGGCGGTCTTTTGCCATATTTTCTATCTTTCCGATGCAGCGGAATAGCTTACTTTTGGGCCCTTAACAATGTCCCTTTGAAAAACTGCCAACTCTCCTCAGTTGTTTTTCCCCTCAGTCTCGATTCCCATGGGACCTTACCTATCAGCTCTCTGAGCTTACCAAAATCCGCCTTCTTGAAATCCATTGTCTTTATTTTGCTGTTCTCCCTTCTACCCTTCCTTAGAATTGTGAACTCTATAATTTCATGATCGCTTTCACCTGGTTTATATGTTTAAAAGCTGTCCTGTGAAAAGTTCACCTATTGTGAACTCTAGAGGGAAACTATTAATGAATAGAATGAAAGTCCCAAATTCTATCTGTATGTGTGCAAGTGTGAAAATAGCAGTTTATGCATTTGAGAATAGTTGTTTTTAGCTGACCTCATTTTAAGAGTAAAACCTTTTGTAAGTAAATATCAATGATTTAGTACAGGATACTTTTAATTAATGTCTGCTTGAAGAATGTGGTCCTTGGATTTTCTTACATTATATTTTGCTTAAACTATAAAAAAATTAAGTATATGGATATTATTCTTACTGGAGTGTGTTGAAATCATTTTGTCATAACCCCACATACTATGTCTACTCCCTTACCTGGGAATAAAGTTTGGAAATACAGTTGACTCATGCCATACTAATTCCTCTCCCCACCAACACAATTTTTAGTGCTTTGCTCTTCTTTATACTTTTTGTCTGATGAGCTCAATGTTCTTTTCTGACATACAATGAATTAAAGGCCATGGCACCCAGTGCAGGAGGGAAGCATTATATTATGTTAACAGAGTAAAATGAGATTCAAAGAGGGAGGTTAAGTGATTAGTTTGGTCATGTCTGTGCTACAAACTACAGTTAATGCAATTTAGGTCAATGTACAGTTGCCATAATTTGTATGTTGCTCAAGCCCATGTATACTTACCTTGCATCAGAGCTGCACATGCTCACTTATGTGTGCTTGCATTGATACAAAGTACAGTGCATTCCTGTGGGCCATGCACTGCCAACCAGTACAATGCTTTGGGGGGCATTTTTGTAAAGTTTTATGGGATATTAATGACTTGTGCTCTCTGACAAGAGAGCAAGTTCTGAGCATGGAAATTTTTCCAATTTATGAAACCAAGCTATCTATGGTTTTAGCCTTTATAGAGCTACATTGACAGTGGAGAAGCAAATGGCAATCACACTCTGGAAGTGCATGACACTGGATTAATACTGATCCGTGTTGAATTGTTTTGGTGTTGGAAAACCAACAGGCCATTGTCATATGAGCATCTGAGACTATTAATCAAACCACAACTAATGGGAGCTGTGAGGCTCCATGCCTGCAGATGCTTTGATAAACAAAGTATCTCACATCCTGCCAGCATCTTAGCCCCTGCTCTAGGACACTGGAATCAGATCATGGGCTTATAAGGATACTTTTTAATAACAAAACATAAAAAAACAAACTTGGAGAAACATTACTTGGTCGATAGGTGTTACAGAGCAACTAAAAGGGATAAAAAGGGATTAAAACACAGAGAATTGCTTCCCTGGGATTCAATTTGGAAAGTTACAATGTAAGGGGGGGGAATTACATGTGCTCAGCAAAAAGAAGTCCAACAAACCAAAAAATAAAGAAAGTAACCTAATCACATCTGACTAAACATTCTCTATTCTACTGACATACCTGAAGTTTCAAGGTTTAGTCTTTTCCTAAGCATGGATGTCACTGACTCCTCCATGCCTGGCTCTCTGGTTTAATTCATGTCTGTCCAGCTCTGCTCTGGTCACACAAAGAAAGGAACAGGAAAGTCATGCTTTCAATTTAAACATCCACACTCTGTTTCCACTGGCCCTCCTGGCTTCTTGCCAACTCACTTCCTGCTTCCCTAGCATCAGGTCCGGCTTTTGGGCAAGGCGAGCACGGCTCACTCCTTGCCCTGATTGGGAGCCACGCAGCTGTGTGGGTCAGCCAACCACAAAATGCAGCCTTGGACCCTGCGAACTCTTTGGCCGGGCCTGCCTAGCATTCTTGGAGACTCTCTTGAACCCGCTCTCTATGTTTTTAGCACTTACAGGCAAAACAATTAGGATTAGGTTTCAAGAGTTAACCATCGTGAAAAAACTGTAATTAACTGAATGACTGGAATGTCCAGAAAAGAATATTATCCCTCCAATCCATCACAAATCTACATTAAGTATTAGTGTCTTTGCCTACTGGTTTCTATTCTGTTGAACCTAGAACTTTGGCTTGCAGCTCTGTGATGCTTGCGGTACATTTATTATCTGGATCATCCCTGACAGGTGTTTGTCTAACCTCCAATTACAAAGATTCAACAACCTCCTTAAGTGATTTGTTCCAGTGCTTTACTACTCTTGACAGTTAGGAAGTTTTTTCAGATGTCTAATCTAAATTTCCTGTGCTGCAGTTTTAGTCCACTGCTTCTTCGCCTGTTCTCAGTGGATAAAGAGAACAATTTATCTACCCTTTTAATGACAAAGTTCTAGTCATAGCACCCTGGTCTCTTATGTAATTGTGTAACAGTGAAGATAAGAGGCTTAATTGTAGACAGTCTGTTACAGTGGAGATTATTGAAACATGGGGGCCATGACTGGGCTAATGAGATAATTAGGTCAGTAAGGGAAGATATATAATTGGCAGAAACAGTAAATATGGAGGAGCGCAGAGAGTGAGGTTGGTGTAGGGAGCAGTGACCATAGAATTCTCCAAGGCCTACAAAGAGAATATAGTTTGCTATTTTGGGATTTATAGGTCAATCATGGGCTTCAGCATTTGAGTTTGTTGCCTGAGAAGATCCAGTATGTCCTGAGAAGATCCAGTATGTCCTATTACATTTCTTGCTCCCTGTGATGTAGGGACTCTGAGTCCAGGGCCTGTTAATAAGAAAAGATTCAAGAAACAGAAACTAGAAGAAAAGATAGCTTGGATGGTCTGTAAACTAGTCTCTTCTGTCTGAGAAGCCGTCATAACTCTCATTGGAATGTAGTTGGGGCGAGCAGTCTCATAGTTACTTTCAAGACCATTATGAAGAGCTCGTTGCTGAGAGGTGCAATTGTGGCCATTTGTACTAACAGTAAGGGTACGTCTAGACTACATGCCTCCGTCGACGGAGGCATGTAGATTAGCCAGATCGGCAGAGGGAAATGAAGCCGCGATTAAAATAATCACGGCTTCATTTAAATTTAAATGGCTGCCCCACTCTGCCGATCAGCTGTTTGTTGGCAGATCGGGGCAGTCTGGACGCGCTGCGCCGACAAAGAAGCCTTTTTTGATCGGCACAGGTATGCCTCGTGAAACCAGGTTTACCTGTGCCGATCAAGAAAGGCTTCTTTGTCGGCGTGGCGCGTCCAGACTGCCCCGATCTGCCGACAGACAGCTGATCGGCAGAGCGGGGCAGCCATTTAAAATTAAATGAAGCCGCGATTATTTTAATCGCGGCTTCATTTCCCTCTGCCGATCTGGCTAATCTACATGCCTCCGTCAACGGAGGCATGTAGTCTAGAAACACCCTAAGTTACTACAGGTTGTACCTACAAAATCAGGCACTCTCTGTCTGGTAACATCCCTGGTCCAGCAGGACCATGGATGCTCCTGGACCAGAGAGCCCAGGAGCCTAAAGGCAGAAGGGCCAGGCAGGATGGACAACAGGGTCAGGAGCCTGGCTGTGGAAAGCATGGACCCTGGGAGTGCAGGGCTGAGGCTGAAGCCCCATGGCAGTGCGGCGTCAGAGACCCCGCGGCAAACCTCAGGAGAGCGGGACTGGAGATGGAGCCCGTGGCTGCCCCCAGGGCACAGGGCTGGGGCTGGGGCTGGGGCTGCGCAGGGCTGGGGTTGGAGCTTCAGCTCCATGGCTGCCCCCAGCTGCATGGAACCAGAGCCCCTCAGTAGAAGCTGGAGCCTATGCCACCCAGGGAGCCAGCTGTAGCTGGGCAAGCATCCCAGACAGACTGGGGGAGGGGGAGGCAGGGTTGCCTGCTGGGGCAGCCTGCCAGCAGCGGGTGATAGGCTTGGAGACTGGTGGCAGGAGACCTCCCCTGGTCCAACAAATTCTCTGGTTCGGGACTGCTCAGGGTCTGACGATGCTGACCAAGGAGGTCCAACCTGCACTTCATAATGCAGGGTTATGTTTGTGGTGGGTTGAATACAGATTTGAGTCCTAAAAGCTAGGAGGGTTCAGATTTCAAATCCTTGAATTTAGGATGGTTCTGATCACAGTTTGGTTCTGCACATTATAATGATATGGAGCTAGTTTTTTTTTAATTTGGTCTCAACTTTAAAATATTCCTACACATACAGTGCTTCCAACATGACACTTTTCACTGATATGTTAATGATTTATAGTTCTCTGATAATGCAGACAATATACTTTCTCTTCTAGATAGATGTTGGGTGGGGGGGCTCTATAGATGGAAATTATAAAAAGAGGAACATAATTAGATGGTAATATTTCAGACTATGTGGGTATCTAGTTAATGTACATGTCAAGTTTCCTTGGATAAATTACCACTCCTCAAAATCACTGTGCATGTGAAATGGAAAATAGTAGGAAACTATCTCTCTCAGATATAAAGCACCTTTCATGATGATAGCTAAGGAACAACCTTATATTAATGTTTAAAATTAAAACAATACAAACTCTAGCAGTCTATTGGGTCCTTAAATCTATACACACTGATAATAGTGAAGCATAATTTTATCTCCATGTGGGAAATCACAGCTAAAACTTCCAAGCGTTCTGCTGGCTATCTGGAAGCTGCCATTTTTATTTTCATAGAAATGGATGTCAGATTTTCAATGAGAAGCTTTATAACTATCCTTAGTTCTGTCGATTTACAATTATTTTACACCACCTTATCCTCTGTGACAAGCCAATCTCAGTTCCTATGGTAACATCAACTGCAGCCAGCAGGCCTCTGAGTGATTTGTTAGACCTCTTTTAAAGTTCAGCTCTTGCTGCTGGCTGAAAGCTAAATGTAAACCAGCAAAGTTGGGATTCAGTGTTTCCAAAACTCTGCAGCATGAATCACAAGGAGGAAAGTTAAAATATATATATTTTAAAGGGGTCTTATTCAATTGCCTTGACACAAATCCACTGTTTATAATATAGAACTTCTCTTTAATTGGTGTTTTGCTTTAATTTAATTCATATTTAAAATGTAAACCAATCTGAGAACCCCAAATATTCATGAAAGTGAAACCCATACTGAATTCTTGATGACATTTAGCTCTTGCATAGCACTATTCACCTGGGGTATGTGTACACTACAGCACTAATTCGAACTAACTTAACTCGAATTAGTTAATTCGAACTAAGCTATTTCGAACTAGTGCATCTAGACCTAAAAACTAGGTCGAATTAGCATTTAGCATTTAGCATGTCCACACTGAACCAAAGTTAAGGCTGGCCGGAAGCAGTGCCGGCAGGGCATCAGGTTAGAACTTAGAGCGTGGAGCTGCTGTCTCAGGCTAGCCGAGGGCTGTGCTTAAAGGGTCCCGACCCCCACCCCGGACAGACAGTTTTCAGGGTTCCCCACTTGCTTGTCTACCTCGATGAGGGACAGCAAAGCAGTCCTGACTTGGAGTGCCCTGAGTGCCCACACTCGGCACATCACAGCACTCGGCCATCAGCCCGGCTGCACTTGCCGCAGCCTGCCATCCGGGGAGGTCAATAGGGGGGCTGCAGGAGAGCTTCCACCCCGAGGAGCCCGCAGAGCCACTCCACTCCTCCCCATCAGGGGCTCATACCCCATTCCTCCCTCACCTCCTTCCACTTACCCCTCCTTAGCCCCCCTTCCTGATGTAAAAAATAAAGGACACGTGTGTTCAAAAATAGAAACTCTCTTTATTTAACAAAACTGGGGGGAAGGAGCGATTAACCTCTGGGGAGACTGGGAAAAGGAGATGGAAGAGGGGAAGAGAGAGGGTGGGACAGGGGAGGGGGAAACCTGGGAGGAAGGAGCTGGAACGGGGAAGCCAGGGGAAGAAGGAGGAGGGGAGGTATCAAACTATGGTACGCCATATCTTCAGTACAGTGTACAGATGTGATCTCCTCACCCCAGAAAAGATATTTTGGCCTTGGAAAGGGTTCCGAAAAGGGCAACTAAAATGATCAGGGGTTTGGAACAGGCCCCATATGAAGAGAGGCTAAAGAGACTGGGACTGTTCAGCTTAGAAAAGAGGAGACTGAGGGGGGGATATGATAGAGGTCTATAAAATCATGAGTGGTGTGGAGAGGGTGCATAAAGAAAAGTTCTTCATCAATTCCCTTAATAGAAGGACTAGAGGACACCAAATGAAATGAATGGGTAGCAGGCTTCAAACTAATAAAAGAAAGTTCTTCTTCACAAAGCAAATAGTCAACATGTGGAACTCCTTGCCACAGGAGGCTGTGAAGGCTAGGACTATAACAGAGTTTAAAGAGAAGTTAGATAAAGTCATGGAGGTTGGGTCCATGGAGTGCTATTAGCCAGGGGGTAGGAACAGTGTCCCTGGCCTCTGTTTGTGGAAGGCTGGAGATGGATGGCACGAGACAAATGGCTTGGTCATTGTCTTCGGTCCATCCCCTCTGGGGTAGCTGGTGTTGGCTGCTGTGGGCAGACCGGCTACTGGGCTAGATGGACCTTTGGTCTGACCCAGTACGGCCATTCTTATGTTCTAAGCTCAGGGCTCAGGGTCAGGGGTCTCACTGGACCACCTTGATTTTCATGCAAACCTGCCCCTGGGTTTGCACGTGGCCTTTGGTGGCCAGGCTGGCAGCTATCCTGCCCTAGACGGCCACTTTCCTGTGCCTAGTGAGGAGGTCCTGGACGTTGGAGGCCTCCCCTCAAACCTGGATGAGGTCCACGATCTCTGCACTAGACCAGGCAGGCGCCCGCCTCTTGCGGCCCCGGGCAGGCTCCTGGGAGCCGCCAGCCTGGTCCCGGGAAGAGGCAGAGGGCTGGGTGGCAGCGGGTGGCTGGCTCGTGCCGTGCCAGGTGCCGGGTCTGCTGGCTGGGTGCTGGCAGACTTGTACCTGGCACGGGCACCATAGCCAGACTGTGACCCTTTAAGGGGTCTGGGGCAGAGAGGGGGGCATAGAGTTTCCCTGGTTGTGTCCAGAGTGGCCACCAGGGAAAGCTGGGGAGGGCTAGCCTCCCACTAGTTCGAATAAAGTGGCTACACAGACCTTAATTCGAACTACTTAATTCGAACTAGGCGTTAGTCCTCGTACAATGAGGTTTACCTAGTTCGAATTAAGCGCTCTGCTAGTTTGAATTAAGTTCGAACTAGCGGAGCGCTAGTGTAGCGCCTATCAAAGTTAATTCGAACTAACGGCTGTTATTTCGAATTAACTTTGTAGTGTAGACATAACCCTGTAGATTTCAAAGTGCTTTACCAAGGATCACAACCTTGTAATCTCCATGGGTATGTCTACACTACCACCCTAGTTCGAACTAGGGTGGTTAATGTAGTCATACAGAGTTGCAGATAAAGCCCGGGATTTGAATTTCCCGGGCCTGATTCGCATAAAGCCGGGCGGCGCCATTTTTAAATGTCTGCTAGTGCGGACTCCGTGCCGCGCGGCTACACATGGCACGGACTAGGTAGTTCGGACTAGGCTTCCTAGTCTGAACTACTGTTACTCCTCGTGAAACTAGGAGTAACGTGAAACGAGGAGTAATGGTAGTTTGGAATAGGAAGCCTAGTCTGAACTACCTAGTCCGTGCCGCGTGTAGCCGCGCGGCACGGAGTCCGCACTAGCGGACATTTAAAAATGGCGCCGCCCGGCTTTATGCAAATGAAGCCTGGGAAATTCAAATCCCAGGCTTCACTTGCAACTCCATATGACTACATTAACCACCCTAGTTCGAACTAGGGTGGTAGTGGAGACATACCCCATGTTACTAAGGGGGAATGTGAGACACAGAAAGACATTACTTTCCCCAGTGTCAGAACCAGGAATAAAAACTAAGCTCCCATCTACCATCCAGGTCTCTATTCAGTAGAACCATGTATTTTCCTGTAATGATGGAAATGTTAGAAAGTTAAAAGACTTGCTCATCCCTGCACACAAAGCAATGCATTTATCAGTAATATTTGTATTTTCTTTTCCTACCTGACTTAGGTCCCACTGAAGTCAGTGTCAGTTTTTCCATTGACTTCATGGCAAGTTGGGACAAGTGTGATATTTGAAGTGTGCTCTCAGCAGAGCTATTAGTTCTGCTTACCATTGAGAAATTTATAAATGGATTCTGTCCTGTATTAAAATTGTCCCATTTAGTATTTCGCCCCAAATTATTATTTCAGTACCCAGCTGAAATAGGGGCCCTAGTGTGTTTGGTGCTGCTCTAATGTACTCTAAGAGACAACCCCAGCTGCAAATAGATACACTGTAAATAGATAAAGGGCGAGAGCAGAAACAGAGAGGTGAAATGACTGGGCCAGGGTTACTGAACAGGTCAATGACAGAACCCACATATCCTTAGTCCTAGTCCTGTGCTCTGTCCCCTGTACCTCACTTCTTCCCCCTGTGATCTTCTCATAAAAGGCTGTTCGTAGGAAATCTACCATTCTCTTAGAAATGAAACTTCCTTGTCCTTTTAGTGTTACAGATTTATTTGGCTAGTAGATATCCAAAAGTTATTTTATTTTCTTGTTAAGTCTTAATGCTAAAGGCCAAAGTTCTTGTCTTTCACTGATAACCAATGCTGGTAGTTGGACCATTCATAATATTCACATAGTGGATGACATACTGGTTTGTTTCATGGGAAATAAAGTGGCTGAAATAATTTGAACACAGACAGCTAGCTTGCAGTCTAACTTGATGATGGAGTCTTGTTCTACTATAACATTGGATAAGTGCTCTAACCACCAGCACTGACCGATGTGACAACTTCTGGTGGTTCTTTGTAGACGTGGTAGAGATGAGCGCTCCATGGCTTGCAGTAGAGAAAACAGAAAGCTTTCTGTGTCTGTAAGTGCATTCCAGCTCCCTCACTGCTACCCTTTGCACGTTCTAATGACAAAGTCGTGGTGGTGGTTTATCCCTATCGGCCATCGGCCATTACATTCAGTGAAACGCAGTGCCACTATGTAAGAGCTAGCTAAGTAGGCAACATACACAGATTTCACAAGGCTAATTTCCTAAGCAGGAGTCTTTGAATATCTTGCACTCTGCAATGAGACCTTTTAATGTTTTACAAATTTTAATTGATGTAAAAACTACATACAGAGAGTGAATCTCTGCCATGGAAATGCACTCACCTTGGAGGTAACGTGGCAATTGTTTAATAGTTCCCAGAAAATGTAACCAGTGGATTAGGATAAAAAGTTAAAAATATCTTCTCTGATTGAAACTATAGAGAAATGTACAAAGGTAACTGTTCCTTAGGAAGCTGGTGAGATTGCATAGGGAGGGGGTGGAATCTCCATCCCTAGAGGTTTTTAAGTCCCAGCTTGATAAAGTCCTAGCTGGGATGCTTTAATTGTGGTTGATCCTGCTTTGGGCAGGGGGCTGGACTTGAGGTCTCTTCAGGCCCTAGGATTCTATGGTTCTATATTCGGAGTTTGCAATGACACGCCTAAATCTTGTGAAAAATCTTTATTTGATCACAAGTCGTCAAAATATGTCACCTCCAGCAATCAGTGTCCTTTATCTAATAGAGAGGCATCAGTTTGCTACTGATTTGGAGTACCTCTGCATGGCAGCTAACAGGTGTAATTCCCAGCTCCAGCAGATGGGTGCAATGTTAGCTCTGATCAAAGTAGAAAGCAATAGCTGTGTGACTGCTGTGACATGGGTCAACATGAATTAAAGATCCTAGGTCAGTGCTCTGGCAGCTAGCCTGAACTGCCTCCTGCGGCTGGCTCCAGCAGAGCTAGTGCATGTACATCTGCCTAAGCGGGGAATCACCCTCCACGCCCCCACCCCTAAGCAGCAGTGTAAACATGCCTTTGGAGGTAAGAGACATTTTACTGAAACACCGGCATTGGTTCCTGAAGCTTCCATATATTTCTTCAGTTTACCCCTCCACCATCTATTATTCCCCTTGTAAGATCACAGCACACGTGGGATGTATGGCTACCCTACAAAGAGCAGAGAGTTGACACAAAGCTTCTTTAGAAGTATTTTATTTCCACAAATGGCAAGAATCCTCTTGTTAACAGTAGAAATAACTTCAAAAGATTACATCAGCGCTTGGTATCACACAGTTTATGTGCCAGTCATTTGTCCTCACCACTACAATCTACTAAAGTTTTATCTCTAGGTCTCCAATAGAGCAGGAACAATCCATTTCCTTTCTACTTATCATCCATGGCTACGTCTAGACTGGCATGGTTTTCCGCAAATGCTTTTAACGGAAAAGTTTTTCCATTAAAAGCATTTGTGGAAAATAGTGTCTAGATTGGCACGGATGCTTTTGCGCAAAAGCACTTTTTGCGAAAAAGCGTCCGTGCCAATCTAGACGCAATTTTGCGCAAGAAAGCCCCGATCGCCATTTTCGCCATCAGGGCTTTTTTGCGCAAAATGGTTCTCAGCTGTCTACACTGGCCCTCTTGCGCAAAAGCATTTGTGCAAGAGGGCTTTTTTCCGAATGGGAGAGTCATTGTATTTGCGGAAGAATACTGACAATCTTACATTAGATCGTCAGTGTTCTTGCGCAAATTCAAAGCGGCCAGTGTAGACAGCTGGCAAGTTTTTCCGCAAAAGCAACTGCTTTTGCGGAAAAACTTGCCAGTCTAGATGCAGCATATGTATTAGTGACTCCTCTTTAACCTTTTTCATGACCACAGAGTGTACTATAGAGTGCTGCTCTATTTCTGTGCAGGAGTGATTTGTTGCTGAGCTTCAAATGCCTTTATCCCTGAAGCTTCCCTCTCTCTAGCTGGCTACATCTAGACTGGCATGATTTTCCTCAAATGCTTTTAAAAGTTTTTCCGTTAAAAGCATTTGCGGAAAAGAGTGTCTAGATTGGTACGGACGCTTTTGCGGAAAAACTTGCCAGTCTAGACACAGCCACTATGTCTACACTGCAGACTGGAGGTATCCTAGAGGTATCCCAGAAAAGCTATGCCGTGTCCAAGGAACACGTCCACTTTTTTGGAACAATTTCCAAAAAAGTGGACCCATTCTTTTTCCATCCCTGTAATCCTCATGAGGAAGAAGAGATGTTCCAAAAAGAGGAGGTATTTCCCATGTAGATGGGCCAAATTTCAGAAAAGCCTCTTCCGAAAAAAAAAAAGCGGAAAAAGAGACACAAATTGCAGTTCGCAATTTGCCTATTCTTTTCCGACTTTTCTTTGCAGTCCAGACATAGCCTCCCTCAATTTGCATGGAAACATTGCTGGCTGTTTCCCTTTGTTAGGGAGCAAGAGGGAAATGCCCAGTTTGCTGCATTCCTCACTCTTGGGGAGTGTCTAGACTACAGGGTTTTTTCGAAAAAAAGTGGCCTTTTTTTTTAAACTTCCCCTGTGTCCAGACTGTTGTCGCATTCTTTCAAAAGTCAATCGAAAGAACGCGGCAGTTTTTTTGACCACGGAAAACCTCATTTTATGAGGAATAACATCTTTTTTTGAAAGTGCTCTTTCGAAAAAAGGCGCAATGTAATGCCAACTGTGCTTTTTTGACAGAGCATCAAGTCTGCCTGAGTGCTCTCTTTCAAAAAAGCAGCTTGCTTTTTCGAAAGTACTGGTTGTAGTCTAGACGCTCTTTTTTGAAAGTATCTTTCGGAAAAGCCTCTTTCGAAAAAGGAGTGTAGTCTAGATGTACCCTGGCTGTGGAGCACAGGGGGGAGATGAACCAGGATCTGTCCCAGGCAAGGGACATGCACCCTTCTTCCAGATGTGCCTGCTGGAGCTCCAGCAGCCATGGAGAGATGCTTCTCCCTAGTCCCAAGCTGCTGTGGTGAGAGAAGACTGGGATAGTTCTTTCTTCCTTGGGGCAACCTCCATACAGAACCCCTCATCCCAACTTCACCCAAGAACAATGATTTAAATGAAGCAAGTACATTTTCATTTTATTTTTCAAAAAACAAAAATGGATTGAGTTAAGGACCTGAGCAACACCAGGTAAATCTTCTAGTTATAGATAAATTAGATTTTTCTTTCCTGACTCCACCTCATATACAGGCAGTCCCCGGGTTACGTACAAGATAGGGACTGTAGGTTTGTTCTTAAGTTGAATCTGTATGTAAGTCGGAACTAGCGTCCAGATTCAGCCGCTGCTGAAACTGATCAGTTTCAACAGCAGCTGAATCTGGATGCCACTTCTGACTTACATACAGATTCAATTTAAGATCCCCAGGCATCCCCAAGTCAGCTGCTGCTGAAACTGATCAGCGGCTGATTCCAGGAAGCCCGGGGCAAGGGCTTCCTGTAGTCAGCCACTGGTCAGTTTCAGCAGCGGCTGACTTGGGGATGCCTGGGGCAGAGCAGCTGGGGTGCTACTGGGTTGGTCCAGTAGCGCCGCCGCTCCTCGGCGCTACTGGACCAACCCAGCAGCACCCAAGCTGCTCTGCCCCAGGCGTCCTGATTCAGCCGCTGCTGAAACTGACCAACAGTGGTTGAATCAGGACGCCTGGGGCAGAGCAGCTAGGGTGCTGCCGGGTTGGTCCAGTAGCACCCAGAGCGGCGCTACAGGACCAACCGGCAGCGCCCCAGCTGCTGTACCACAGGCGTCTGGAGCAAAGCCGCGGAGCACGGGGGCAGCGGGACAGCCCAGACGTGCCGTGGCTGTCCTGCTGCCCTCGGGCTCTGGGGCTTTGCTCTGCTTTGCTCCCCGTCCCCCTGGTCTGCAGACCAGGGGGACGGGGAGCAAAGCGGCGGAACACGCGGGCAGCAGACAGCCCAGACACGCGTCTGGGCTCTCTGCTGCCCGCGTGCTGCGCCGCTTTGCTTCCTCTCCCTGGTCTGCTGGAGACCAGGGAGAGGGCCCCGTTCGTAACTGCGGATCCGACATAAGTCGGATCCGCCTAACTCGGGGACTGCCTGTACTGTCTGAGGAGAGGACTCTTAAGTGCAGATAAAGCTATAAACTCATCAGTGGACCTAGCTACTCCTTCAAGTGTAGTTAGAACACTACAATGGGAGAGGTCTAGGTTGGATATTAGGAAAAACTATTTCACTAGGAGGGTGGTGAAGTACTGGAATGGGTTACCTAGGGAGATGGTAGACTCTCCGTCCCTAGAGGTTTTTAAGTCTCATCTTGACAAA
Organism: Pelodiscus sinensis; assembly: GCF_049634645.1. Classification (NCBI taxonomy): domain Eukaryota; kingdom Metazoa; phylum Chordata; order Testudines; family Trionychidae; genus Pelodiscus; species Pelodiscus sinensis. Next base: position 32,653,627 of record NC_134724.1, on the reverse strand, counting down.
GCCCTGCCTGGGTTGATTTAGTTGGGATTGGTTCTGCCTTGGGCAGGGTGCTGGATTTGATGACCTCCTGAGGTCTCTTCCAGCTCTATGATTCTATGAGTCTAACAACTGGTTTACTTTCATACTTAAAAACTTCCAACGGCACAGATTCATCCAGGGAGGATTTCCAAGGTGCTCAGTTCACAAAAGATCAACTGCTACTGGTATATATTCTAAGAAGTGTGTGAAACTTTCCTAGAATGTTCCTGTTTTTTCACCAACAGCTATAGGAAAGAAAAGATCACAGAATTTTCTCAGGCACGTTGTCCTTAGGTGGCAGAGAGCTGCACTTCCTCAGGTCATCATTATTCTTAAACAAAATATAAATAGTTAAAAGCACATATTGAGCCAGATCATCTGCTGGTGGAAATCAGCATAACTTCTTTCACTCCAATCAAGTTATATCCGTTTATGCCATTTGAAAATCTGGCCCATTTTTTAAAACTATTTGTTTATGCAGTTTGATCAGGTTGAGCTCAAAGACAAATAAAAATAATTACCACAGGGAGCTTTTATTTGGAGAAACATTATACAGTAATATAATCATTGGATCTCTCTATTTAACAGGCTGTTAGCATCTCTACATGAAACATGATATGCTGTTTCTAGTGACTTTTTACTGCATTGAGTAAAATCTCTCATTACAAATACTTAATAAGAATGTGGCCCATTCTTAATGGGACAAATCTTAAAGGGCACCACGTTCCTATAATTCCCACTAACCTCACTGCACAAGGTCTCAGTAAATCTGTAAGAATATGTAAGTTGAGGCACATCAGAGTTCTATGTGTGGCTTCCGAGACATTTTGTTTACTGTAGCTCAGATGCAGATTCCACAGGTTTCCATGTGTGTAGTTTTTTCCTACCGATATTACTAAAGTGACATACGAAATCAAGGGCATGTGAACTGAGGAGCATGCTGATTGTACACAACATTGACCATAAGAGCCATGTGCTCCCTCTGCATCCAATCAGTTGGCACACCCCGCACATTTTAGGTACGCAAGCGAAGTTAGCAAATCAACCCTATCCGGGAACAATCGTGTTACAATCGTGCAGCCTACTGAGATGAAGGAGGGCCACTCATGTGACCCACTCACTAGCCTAGGTTGTCCATTGCTGTCCATCACATAGAGTGGCTACATGCAAGAGCTTACGGTGGCACAGCTGCATCAGTACAGCTGTGCTGTTGTAAGGGATTTCAGACAGCGCCTAAGAGGCCTGTCCAAGATCACACAGGAAGTCTGGAAGAGCAGGATATTGACTCAAGGTCTCTTGAGTCCCATGCTAACCATTGGATCAACCTTCATGGCTAATAAACCAATCAGCAATCTATTTATTGCTACTGTAAGAAGAATTCTCTACGGTGTATATGGTAGAAGTAGAATCCCATTTCCCTTAGAAGAAAACAGCAGCCACTACTACTACTATTACTATTGGACCCCATATCATTATGAGTTACCCTGATTCCACTGGAAGTTTTCACTGCAGAACTCATATTTATCAATCAATCAATCAATCAATCAATCAATCATTTGTGAGGAAACATTTTCTCTGCTTTGAGAAAAGGCTGATTTGGGAGTTTCTTTTTTCCTGTATGTTACATCACATTGGCTATAATTCAGTTTGTTATAAGATTAGTCTTATTACACAGCATTAGCTACAATATAGCATGCATATTGTCCCAGATGCATGGTAAGAAAGCTTGTCCCATATGCATGGTAAGAAAGCTAACATGGATTAACTATATTGCAACCTTATTTATTAATCTCATTTAGTTCATCTCTCTTATCAATTGCTAATTTTAAAAAGTACTGTATCTAGTGACTGAAAAATATAAATACCCAGGAGTTGATTCTCTGCTAAAAGTGGTAACTAGAATCATCTTTGGACACTCAACAGGAATTTTTGGAAACGTAAAGTATACTTCCTACATAAGAGTTTTCCTGTGGATGCTATGGAAAATGCACAAACTAAACTATTATATATATTAACTCAGGTTACTTTGGCATTTTTACGTAAACATAAATATTCTAACAAATGAATTAACTTAAGGGGCTAGGATTTTTTAATGCCTAGTTTTTTGCCCACATGTTCAGGGTTCAGCTGATCACCATATTTGGGGTAGGGAAGGAATTTTCCTCCAGGTTAGATTGGCTGAGGCCCTGAAGGTTTTTCGCCTTCCTCTGTAGCATGGGGCACAGATCATTTGCTGGAAGATTCTCTGCATCTTGGAGTCTTTAAATCAGTGGTCCCCAACCATTTGGGGTTGCTGGGCGCCAGGAGGCGTGGCCGTTTGCCTGCCGGGCGCCCGGGGGGCGGGGCCCCCCCGAGCGGGCCCCCCCCCCATAGCCGCATTCCCGGGGCCGGCGCTGGCGCTCTCTCCCCCCCTCTCCCCCAAGCGCCGCGCGCCTGGGGCCGGCGCTGGCGCTCTCCCCCCCCCCTTCCCCAAGCGCCGTGCGCCCGGGGCCGGCGCTGGCGCTCTCTCCTACCTCTCCCCCATGCGCCGCGGGGGGTCAATCTGCATGTGCCACGTGCCCGGGGCCAGGCCAGCCCTGAGCACTTGGCGGGTGCAGACAAATGCCCCCGCGGGCGCCATAGCGCCCGCGGGCACTGTGTTGGGGACCACGGCTTTAAATCATTTGAGGACTTCAACATCTGAGATATAGGTGAGAGGATTATTCCAGGAGTGGGTGGGTGAGAGTCTGTGGCCTGCATTGTGCAGGGGGTCAGACTAAATGGTCATAATGGTCCCTCCTGACCTTAAAGTCTATGAGTCTTTTCCTTTCTAAGTAGAACATCAAAACTGTAGGGCTACGTCTAGACTGCAAGCCTCTTTCGAAAGAGCATCTAGACTACAATCAGTACTTTTGAAAAAGCAAGCTGCTTTTTTGAAAGAGAGCACATAGGCAGTCTGGATGCTCTCTTCCAAAAAAGCACAGTTTGTATTACATAGCGCCTTTTTTCGAAAGAGCATTATTCCTCACGAAATGAGGAGTACCGCTGTTGAAAGAAAAGCCCTGTTCTTTCGATTTAATTTCAAAAGAACGCGGCTGTAGTCTAAACGCAGGGGAAGTTTTTTCGAAAAAAGGCTATTTTTTTCAAAAAAACCCTGCAGTCTAGACACAGCCTAGGAATGCAGCAAATTACATTGTAAAGTATTTGGATTAAAAAGCAGGGAAAACCAAAACAGTATGCTTTTATTTTTTTTAAGGTAAATGATTACAGATATTGCTTATTATTTGTAATCTTTGTCTATATTTAGAGAACTGTTTTCTTGAAGTTCAGATAAAAGCATAATAATTTAAACAAATCACACTTTAGACACTGATTAGCTGTTTTGTCTCAGAACAAATCAGTTAATTAAATTTTTTCACTTGTTTGATTCACAGTGACATTTTGTTATGTAAACACGCCCTTAAATATATGGAGCACTAGAAAAAGTAACAGTTGTTTTCACCATCATATGACAAAAGTATTTGTAGTATTTGGGCTCCAACTACTGTTCTTTTTGCAAACTATGAATACTAGAAATGTTGATCATATTGAATCATACTTCAACTGTTTAAGTAATTAGGTCCGGTTTTTCCATTAATGTTACTCTTCCTTGTCTCATTCCGCCTTAATAGTGGTAGAGATATTTCTAACTACTTTAAAACTTTTTAAATATAATTTTTGTCTCTTTAAATAAACTCTTTGAAGATTAATTTTGTCACCTTCAATTTTTTATATTTTAATAAAATGCAGATTTCTCACCCTCTGAAAATACAGTTTTCCCAGATATGGGCCTCCATCCTAAATATCACAATTGTGATACGTGTGTTTGTCATACCATTTTATTAGGTAAAACTCAATACAGTTAAAGACTATTTAGCTCTTTTGTTCTATTCTGTGTTTCTTCCTCCATCATCTTCTCCTTAGCATCTGAGCACTGCTACCTATCACAATTGTATTAAGTGATATGTATCATATCTGTCATGTGTCGTTTATTCTGTTTCTCATCATTTCCCCAGAAGAATTGTGAGTGCATTGGAGTGTGTTGTTTTGGTGTGTTTAAAAGGTACATGCTGCTCTGTGCTTTGGCAAACTAGGTCAGATTTCACAACCCTTAGCTCCATAAAAAGAATGCTCTTTCAGTTGCAGTCATGTTATATTCCCTGTACACTCCTCTCCTGATACATTTGTAAATATAGCTTTCATTCAGAGGTTCAGAATGTTGAGAGGAGTTGCTAGAGCTTTGAGCTGATGAACGGAAGGATTTCAGAAAAAGCAGAGACATTTTTCCTGTTCATTGCATTTTACCAAGTGATTTAGTCACTGGAGCTGGAATCTTTGCAGGTTTCTCATTGCAGGTTTGTCCCAGGAATGATCTCTGTACAAAGCAATTCCTGGGAGATGTAGGCACAGGGCTTGTCTACGTGGCAATACTTGGGAAAGATGATCTGCATTAATTCAAAGGGTGATTACTTAAACTGCATTAAACACCTATATGGACACACTCATTCAGAGTTAAGGGAGCCTTTAATTCATTTTAGTTTAATTCACTTTGGCCTGGCCTATACTAGAACAGGCAGATCAGCTTAAGGTTACACCATCTAGCTATGCATGTTGCATAACTGGAATCAGCTTACCCTAAGCTGAGCTACCGCAGTGTCTACCCTGCAGGGCACACCAGTAAGTCCCGGCGTTTACTTTCATCTACAAAATTATGCAACTCTAAATTAAGTCGACATACAGCCTGAGTCATCACAGTAATTAAATCGCTTTTACATTCCTTGTGTTCCAGGATGAATAAAAATCAATTATTTAAAAAAATCAGATTTGTTTATATCAATTGGATTTTTTTTATTTATTTTTTTTATTTTTTACAAATACTAAATTTCTCATTTAAAACTAAGTTAGAAGTAAATCTTATCATAAATATGCTATACCTACACTTCTCATAAAAATGAATGACTCTACTCTGTGCAAGCTCTTGCTCCTTGAAAGTTCTGGGCTTTCAATTTCTGTTTCTCAGCCCACTGACATGTACAGAAATTGGATAGGATCATTTTTAGTCTGTGCTTATGTGTGGTGACCTGGGCCAAACATGGCAGTTAGTTAAGACAGTGTCTAAAACAGTGGTGACCAACCAGTCAATCAGGATCTACTGGTAGAGCCTTTCACAGGTGATCCTGACAGGTTTGGCCAAGAGGCTGTCAAATGCAGGTGCTTCATCTGCCCCTCTCAGCACTGTGGTGCTGCTCCTGGACTCTGCCTTGGAGCTGCCCCCCAGCCTCTGGAGCCTCTTGCTTGCTGTGTAGGGCACAGGAAGAAGAGGAGGGGGTGCTGTCAGGGTGCCCCTCCCTCCACCCTGTACCCCATCTCCATAGAGCAGAGGGGGGGACAGGGATGGAGAGAGTTTGCTGCCTGTTTGGTGCAGGGCCAGGGCAGGGGTGAGTCTGCCTTAGTCCCCTGCACCACCAACCGAAAGCCACCTGTGGTAAGCAGTGCCCAGCTGGAGCCAGCATTCCAAACCTTGACCCCAATCCTGAATCTCTCCTGCACCCCAACCATTGCCCTAGCCCTGAGTCCCCCTGCACCCAATCTCCCTCCCAGAGCCAGCACCCTGAACCCCCTCCTGCACCTCAACTCCCTGCACCAAGCTCAGCTCAGAACCCCTCCCGTATTCCAAATCCTTCAGTCCAAGATCAGCATCTGCATTCCCTCCCCCGCACCCGAACCCTCTGGCCCCAGCCTGATAAAAGTGAGGATGGGGGAGAATGGAGTGAGCAGGGGTGGGGCCTTGGAGAAGGGGTGGGAAGGAGGTGGGGCAAGGGTGTTTGGGTTTGAGGTGGATCCTGGATTGCGTTTAGAAGTGAGCTCATGCTTTAAAATGTTGGAGACCACTGGTCTAAAGACAGAGAAACAGTATATAGGAAAGGACAGAGGCAGCATAGAAAGGAACAGAGGAATGGATTAGAAAGAAAAAGGGAAAACACTATTCAGCACACACACCGAGCTTCCTATATTCCCCCAGACTTTTGCCACAGAAAAACTGTCATGGCTTGTAGGCGTAAAAGAGAACCTCTTAGGGAATATTTTGAAGATATTCATTCCCTGGGTATAAATGGAAAATGTATCAAGTGTAAGAGGTGTAAGAAGACTATGCAAAGAACCTTTTTGCAAGAATGAAACACCATAAGAAAAACCATTTACTAGGAGAAAACAATGTGGATGTCTGAAAAACAACTCTCTATGCCTTTTACTATAAGTGTGATTTATCAAGTAAACGCCCAAGCTGTTTGCTATGTTGGATGTTACTAGAAAAAAAAAGTTTTGCTTAGTTAATCCTTATGGCTTTCATAATTACTTAACTAGGTTTAGGATCTATCACCCAAGTATATAATACAGAAAGCTGCAGTAAGAGAAATCTGTAGTTGCCACTGAGTGTCATTTTCTTATTTTATATTACACTAGAAGACTTGTCCTTCAGGCCTGGATGTGGGGGTATGGAGGGCTCAGGGCAGGAGGCTGGGGATGTGCAGGGTGCAGGAGTCAGGGCAAGGTGTTGGGTGGTGAGGGCAGGGGGGGGTTAGAAATTAGGGCAGGGGGTAAGGGGTGTGTATAGGCTCAGCACAGCCCTGAAGCTGGTTGGGGCTGCACTGCTCTGGCGGTAGCTCCTTGCTAACGGGGTGGGTTGGTTGAAGAGGCTGCGCTGCCCAGCTCTGGTCAGTTGCTGCTCCCTGGGGCGGGGGAGGGGAGGCATGGCAGCAGGGCCACTGACCATCAGGGTGTCCCATGCTGGGATGGAGGGGAAAATGGGTAGGGCTGCAGTTTTGAGGCAGAGGGGTCATTTGCTGTGGCCAGTGGCCTACAACATGCAGAGCTCCAGCTGCAACTGGGCCCTCTTTTATAGATGCAGCCGTCCCTCTGTGATCACTCTGCAGTATAGCTGTCCCCTGTCCTTGCTGCTCTCCTGTGGTCATTGCAGAGCATAGCTGTCTGTGCTTCAGACCCCTCTCTTTCTGTTTCATGAGAAACAATTGGGCTGTGTCTACATTGGCACCCTTTTCCGGAAAAGGGATGCTAATGAGACAAGTCGGAATTGCAAATGCAGCGGGGGATTTAAATATCCCCCGTGGCATTTGCATGAACATGGCTGCCGCTTTTTTCCAGCTCGGGGCTTTGCCGGAGAAAAGCACCAGTCTAGACGGGATCTTTCGGAAAATAAAGCCTTTTCCGGAAGATCCCTTATTCCTGATTTTAAGAGGAATAAGGGATCTTCCAGAAAAGGCTTTATTTTCCGAAAGATCCCGTCTAGACTGGTGCTTTTCTCCGGCAAAGCCCCGAGCCGGAAAAAAGCGGCAGCCATGTTCATGCAAATGCCGCAGGGGATATTTAAATCCCCTGCGGCACTTGCAATTCTGAAGTGTCTCATTAGCATCCCTTTTCCGGAAAAGGGTGCCAATGTAGATACAGCCTTGGAGTCCAGGAACATCCAAACCAAACTCTAACCATGCTTTAAGTTACGAGAAGAGCAAACTGCATAGCAAATTTGTGGATCCTAGCTCTTATTTAGGAGATCTTGGACAGACAGACAGGCAGACATACAGAGGCACAAACTCTCTAAAATATACAGTAGATATAATACGTGCTTCTTATTTTGGAACGTCAGGGCCACAGACCATAATGGTTATGTTGTAACTCTAGTCCCTATGGGTATGTCTACACTAGCTCGGTAGTTCGAGCTAGGTAGTAGGCAAATGAGGGCAACCGGAGTTGCAAATGAAGCCCGGGATTTAAATAGTTGCAAATGAAGCCCGGGCCCTGCCATTTTTAAATGCCCCTTAGTTCGAACTCCGTGCCTGCGGCTACACGCGGCATGGAGTAGGTAGTTCAAATTAGGATCTCTAATTTGAACTACCGTTACTCCTCGTGGAATTTAAATCCCGGGCTTCATTTGCAACTCCGATTGCCCTCATTTGCCTACCTAGCTCGAACTACCGAGCTAGTGTAGACATACCCTATTTTACTTCAGCATAACTCAGCTTTCCCAAAAGAACCACATCCTATATTCATTTTCAAAGGGGCTTACTCCAAAATTAAGTGCACTCTAAGCAGTCAGTTTTAGCATTTTTGATAACTTAGAACAGATCTGAAGCAAAATTAGTGGGACTGAGGAAGATGAGAGCTAGTTGTAGGAAGTACATTTAGTATTCTGAGGACTTGTCTGTTAGAATTAATAAAACTTGAAAATGTATTAAAAAGTGCTTAAGGACACTTAAACAGCAGCCAGCAACTCAGGAGAGTGCTGCAAATGCAAATGTGAAACATTCAGTTTAATAAAATGTGTTATTATGTTTGTGTGTATGATTTAGTTCTTACCATTCCCGATGAACTGCTGCTACATCTGCAGCTTGACATAGGCAATGAGTATTACATACTATTTCCTAACTTAATAACTTGATTTTTATCTAAAACTATTACACAACGTATCCACTTAGATGTAAAATGCTCTACTGAGCTGTAAGTTAACATGTTTTAGTGATCAAATTTACACCATTGTTTGAAGGAATATGTGAACAAATAATCAGTGGGAAACTTTCAAAACTGTTACTATTTTGGTGAATTTAAGTCCTGAGAATTTAAGTGTTTTGTTAAGTGTCATCAACACTATGTTAATATCCATTTTATTCTTACACATTTGCTTCGTTAACAAAGTTAGCAAATCAAGGGAACACATGTTGAAACCACTCTTCAGAGTGTCATGGGTTATTGGAAGAATCATTAATATTACTGACAAGCAAAACCGTCAAGACAAAACAATGCACGCTTTTACTCAATAACAAAGAAGGGTTATGAGGAAAGAACACACTAGGAAAGTGCAACAGAATAATATGTTTGTAAGAAGGGTGTATTAAATATGCACAGAAAAAAATAAATGACTTCAAGCAATTTAAGGTGCCTAGTTCTGCTATGATCCAAATGGCTGTTTTCATTCTGTTGCTGACTTTACTTTATGAAAAAGAACGGTCCAGTTCTTAAAAAGAAAAAACAAAAACAAACAAAGAACTTCTCTTGGAAATCTTCTTTATTTCTGCCCCCAAATAAAACATGGGGATTTTCAATATGCAAAGTTAACAACCGCATGTAGCTCTTAAACTAAATCATAGTTTAAATTAAAACAAGACTATTGTTTCAGTCTTTGAGAAAACAAGGGTGTTTTTGAACCATTACACTTTGCTGTCTCAAATTAATATACTGAAAAGTGTATGTGCTACATAAATCAACTCAGATTGTGACATCAATGAAATAGATCATACTATTCTGTGTTCCAAAATATATATTGATCATTATTATTAACATTTTCAGATAAGCATGTACGTTTAGCCAAACAAAAACACATCTGAGTGGTTACACATAAAAACCCTCTACAACTCAAGCTTTATTTAAAGAGAAGTAAAAAGGTGTGACCACATAACTCGTCAGCAGAGTTCATATTTCCAAGAAAAAATGTATATAAGGATGATTGAGTTTTTCCTTGTAGTTTCTATATACATTTCCTTTAACACATGAAGCATAAAAATGGAGGGGGAAGGGTATAAATTTATTTAGAAAATACAAATTTGTAAGGGGACAAATGTATTGACTTTCATCCCTCAATTTTTATAGGCTTTTAACTTTTCCAATACTTAACCTCCAGCCTCAGTTTCAGATTATCATTTAATATGAGGTTGCTCACTTTTCTAATGCCATTGATGGGGTATTTTACCCCACCAAAATAAGATATTAGATTAGTCTAAAAATATTAGTGATATGAATCATTGGTTTCTTCCAAGTTTATTTCAGCCCAATATTCCATAAAAAACCCACTGTCTCATTCCATAATTCCAGGTTTTATTCAGAAAAATGTCAAATGCATGTTTAGCTCTCCTTGAATCTTGTCAAGTTCAGATGACATACAAAGGCTGAGGATGCTACCTGATTTCATAGGTAAAGTTCCATTATGTTGAAGATAAAATGAAAGATATGTGATTAGTTTACTATATCACAATTTTCTTAATTGGCACAGAAAAAAGGAACTTAGCATCACTTGATATACAGCAAACATAGGAATACCAGTTTTCATTGATAATACTGTTAATGGATAAATTGTGATGTCTTATTAGATGGGGCACCTTTCTTATTATCCCTTAATAAATATGTGACAGTGATTCCTTTAGGCATGCCCACATGCTCAGTGTTTAGCTGATCGCCATATTTGGGGTCGGGAAGGAATTTTCCTCCAGGGTAGATTGGCAGAGGCCCTGGAGGTTTTTCGCCTTCCTCTGTAGCATGGGGCACAGATCACAGCTGGAGGATTCTCTGCATCTTGGGGTCTTCAAAGTATTTGAAGGCTTCAATATCTGAGATATAGCTGAGAGGATTATTCTAGGAGGGGGTGGGTGAGATTCTGTGGCCTGCACTGTGCAGGGGGTCAGACTAGATGATCATAATGGTCCCTTCTGACCTTAAAGTCTATGAGTCTATGAGGTAATCAAATATAAAGACGAAGTTTAGAAAAAAAAATAGAAAGATGGTGCATTTAATTGTTTTAATCTGATAAATGAAGTGGATTCTGACACTGAAATATCATACATACCTCTAATGATGTAAACTAATACATTAAAAATAATTACTATCTGTACAGATGCAAAAATATAAGGTTTTTATCATACAATTAACTGCTATAGAAATCATTTAAAAATAAGCAGAAACCTTTTGAACAATTGAGGTATTAATCTTTCTGAATGTTCCTCCAAGGGTTTTAAATAAAATGTTTGATAGTGAACCTAAAACATTGCTACTTCCTCCACCCCTTCAACTTCTGAAAACATTAACTACTTATATAAATGATTAGTAACTATTGCTTAATCATGCATACTTTGTCTTTTTTCAGTAACATTCACACTCTTCGAGTCCGTATGGTAGTACAACTCATTTTACAATACAGTACTAAACATACAGATTTTAAAATGTTTTTACTTTTCCAGATACCAAAGCAGCAACTCAAGGAATGCTAAATATTTCAATTAGTTTTGAAGATTGAAAAGGTCCACAGAAACTTGCAAAAAGTACTTAAGTAATTAAATTTAGAATGTAAAACACTTACAAACACTAGTATATTATAATCACATAAAATAAAACTTAATGTAGCTTATAAATTTCAGTACTCTAAAGGAAAACTGATTTAGGAACACAGAGGCAGCAAGATTACAAATGAATAAACTAAAGTTCTTGATGATAGAAACTCTCATCATGGAGCTGCCTGCCATAATCTGTTGCTTCACTTGTAAGGAACAAATCCTGGTTCTCAAGAATCTCTGCCTCAGAAAGCTTTTTATCGTCATTCAAATCCATTTCTTCTATCAGATGAAGAGCCTTTAAAATAAATGAAACACAATGTATTTTGTCCAGTCAGCAGAATATTTAACACTGTTTCGTTCAATTCTTGCCATTAGCATTAAAAGGACTCTTATAATACAAAAATATCTGTCACCTTTGAACCAAAAAACTACTCCTTTTATGTGTTTAAGGCACTATCATTTCCCCCCTCACTAGTTAAAACTGTATATTTAGAATACAAGTTTGTTTTTTGACATTTCTTCTCGTAATACTAAGTATCTTACCTTAGACCTGAGTCCATCCCGTGCTTTTCAGCATACTGGGCTACGCATATTCTCCATGACTGTCAAGTGACCTAAATCCTCCCATTTCAAAATTAATTTTTCTACTGTTGGTAATTGTAAGGTTCCAAATCATCCTAAAATCTACCACTCTTCCTTGCTGGATTTTCTGGCTTCTAACTGAGAGCCATAATTGGTAGCTGATTACGATCTATTTGTAACCCATGCCCTAGCCACCGATGTCTTCTTTTACAAATTTTTTGGCGATAGAGACCTTGCTTTAGCCATTTTTCTGACCTCATGTTCATTTTTCTTTCCTCACAGCTTACTCCTAATATTCTCCGCAAGCACTTATGATGAAATGCATCTAACTTCTGAGCATGTTTTAAGTTGACAGGTTTTACTGCAGTAGGTTGCTATAGCTACAATGGCTGAATAGATGCTTAGTTTTGTATGTAAGAATATGGTATTACATTTCCAAATGTTCCTGAGTTTATTGAAGGCTACGTTTGCTTTGCCAATCCTTATTTCCTTAAAGCTTATACCATCCTGGCTTAATCATGCTTCCAAGAGATCTGAATCAATCCACCCTTTCCAGCTCTTCATTTACGATAGATGCCAGAGTTTTTAGAGGAGCAGACAGAGGTAGTGACCACTATTTATTGAAGGCAAGCATGATTAGATTAAAGCTTGTAAAGCTGGAAAAGAAGGCTGACAGACCTGTAATTTGACATAAAAAAGCTGCAAGCTGAGTGTCTAGTGTGTCTCAATTCTACAAGAACTTACCAATAACAGGATTAAGCAGAAGAAAACATTAAAACATTTGCTCCACACGCAGCAAAAGATAATGAAGAATCTTACTGAAAGAACAAGGTTTTTGGTTTTATTCTCCTGGTCAATGTATGTTCCACATTCCCCTTTCTATCAGATCCAGAGAATGAGTCTGTTACATCTGCAGCCACAGTGCTCAACCCAGCCTACAGGCAACTTTATTTTGACCTTTGGAGGTCACCGGTGTGTTGATTAAGAAGGCATAAGCAGGACCTCATCCAGGATTTGAGCTCATCTGATACTTGTACAGCCACTCTCCGAGTTACGAACAAGTTACGGACCAACACTTGGTTCGTAACTCGAACAGTTCGTAACTCAAACCCTACTGAGTTACACGCGACCGCACTGTTCGTAAGCGCGGATCACGTTCGTAACTCGGGGACCGCCTTTACGACCGCTCCATGGGAGCTTTGGTTGTAAGTGCGAACGGTCATAACTCGACCGTTCGCAACTCGGGGAGCGGCTGTAATGAACTTGCAGAGGAAGTAAATATATATAATCCACTGATCAGCATTTGTCAAATGTCCCCCTCTGTGCCTGATCCACACTGGATGCACAGTAGTTACTCTCAGCTACAAAAGGTCGAAGTGTGGATACTCCATTTTTCCTGCCTTGGATAGCACTAATTTGCTGGCTACACTTGCATACTTTCTGCTTTAATGATGACCTCGTTAACTTTCTTATCCAAGCCATTAAACAACTTAGTCAAATATGTCTTCAACATTTAAAAATGGCTAGTTCAAAATATCTGAAGTACGTAGCTGCAGCTGGATATTTTTATCTATTTACAATCAACTAAAAAAATCATCTAACCAGATTCAACAGACAGATTCAAAGACATAAACCACTTTCCAAAAAATTGGAAAATATTTTTACCTTCAGCCTTGGAAATGGGGAAATAATAGTTCACATAAAACTATATCTGTCTCAGGGATGTGTGTACACATGAGTTTCAACCTTGGATAATGTTACTTTTCCCGCACGCACAAGGCCAAAGCAAAATCTTGATTTTCAGAAGTATTTGAGGTAGACAGATTAAAGACAAACAACCATATGCTCAGCAGATAATTTGCAGACAGTTAATCTTAAACCTCACTCTTATATTATTCAAGTGAATAAGTAAAAAATAAGCAAGATAAAAATGTTGAAAAGGCATAGCCTTGCAATGAGATTTGAGTAGGTCTCACTTAAGACAATTAAGTTCTGCTTAAAAGCAAAACACATTACATTATGTATCTCAAAAACAAACATTTAACACCTAACACATTAGTCTCCACTCTTACATGTCCAGAGTGAAAGTATCTATTATTTTATTAGGTACTGTAGTGAAGGTGTTGACATATTAAACCACTTTCATGCTATGTGTGTTATACTACTTACTATACGCACAGCACTATCCTTGGTTTTATTGGTTTGTGTCCACCAAAAAAAACGTTATTTTGCAAATACATCATCATAAAGGATTTAAGAAAGAAAAATAATAAAAAGTCATTCAAAAAAATGAATGATACTCTGCAGGCATGAAAACTAGCACACTACCAAAGCAAAAGCTTGAGTTGTTAGTTTAAGGGGATGCATTGGATATGGGTAACTTAGAAGTCAAGCAACATACAAATCACTTGCAAGTATCAAAATGCTACTGCAGAACAACTTTCAAACTGCATTCAATGCCACATTCGATGTCACTTTCTCTTTAACGTAAAGGCTCTAGATCAGAGGTGGGCAATAACTTTTGATCAGGAGGTCACATCAGAATTTTCTGAAGTGCCCCCAGGGCTGCCCTGGAAGCGGTGGGACCTTCAGGTGGAAAAGTGGGGCCAAGACAATTCCATCTTCCCCACCCACAGACCTTGATTGGTCTGTGGGTGGGGGAGCACATGAAGTCTTTGCTTCTGCACCCCCAAGAGAACCGCAGCTTTTTTGAACAGCTGGCAATTCTCTCTATGCGCCTGTGCCCCGGGCAGTGGGAGGAGTCTTCACGTGCTGTCCCCGCCCCAGACCAATCATGACTTGGGGTCAAGGGGAGCATGTGAAGTCTCCTCCTGCCCTGCCCCCATCCTTCAAGGAGCATGTGGCACTTCTAAACGCCACACACTATTTACAGGGCAGGAGCAGGGTGGGAGGAGACTTTGCACACCTTCCCCCACCCCCAGAACTCCAATTGGCCTGGGGGCGGGAAGGAGCACAAAGTCTCTCACTCCCTGCCCTCTGGTGTGCAGCACATAGGAGTCAACCTTGGCAGTTGACTCTAAGTGCTGCGCGCTCCCCCATCCCTAGGCCCTGATTAGCTGTGAGCCAGGGGAGCTGCAGGACCTTTGCAGGCTGGATAAACCCGCTTGGGAGGTCGGATCTGGCCTGCGGAGGCTCTTTTGCCCACCCTTGCTCTCGATAAGCTCCCCTTGGTACTGGAAAAGAAGGTGTACCATGCTACAAAAAAAAAAAAAAAAAAGCATACTGAAATCCTTGCTAGGATACAGTATGAAAACTGCTATTGCCTCCTACAAGATTAAGCTATCATCTTAAAAAAAAAATCAAACAGATGAGCAAAGAATTACTGAAAAGTTGCAAGAGAATAATATGATACTTGAACAAAAAAGAGAGCATCCTGAAAAATCAGATTTGTGCAAGTAGTATCAGGATAATGGCATTCCTGCTGGTAAAGACTGATTAGACTTGCATCTTTGCAGAAATGTTATTTCAACCATTTTGCAAATTAAACAAAACCAAACAAACATTTAAAAAAAAAACCAAAATGATACTTTGAGAGCCAATACTGGGCTCCTGACCAAGTTATTTTTCCTGGTGACAATACAACAAAGATGTTAAAAGGTGACTTCAGTAACCATGCTCTCCAACTCCAAGAATGCAGTAGGCTTTCTGATACCAAATGTCCTGTCTGCCTCTAAGGCAACAACAAAAGTGACGATCTAAATGTGAGGGAGAAATCCTTTTTTTCTTTCAATCTGAAATGTCATATGGTCGGATGTGTCAGAAGAAGGACCATTTGGATAATTGAACTTAGAGAGAAAAGGAATAGTGACAGTGGCTTTCTTCATAGTCACAGTATTCAGCAACAGTGAGAACCATGTACCAAAACAAACCTTTTGATTTTGGGACACCAAATGCTTCAGTTGTATGCAGAGGGGGGGAGGGAAACAAAAAACAAAAAAACCCACACACATAAGAGGAAGGAAAAGCATCTAGAAGAAGAATCTATTTAAATTCCATATAACATTAATAAATCAGCTGAATCAGGAGTAATTTTAAATTTGTATTATGGGCCACGGATTATGATATATTGAGATTCTGTTTTGTATGTACATAGGTTTCTATTACCCAAGACACAAATACTAGCTACTTATCCTGCTGGATCCGTTGTGTCGTACCAGTTCTGAAGCAAACTAACCACACTCAACTGGCCAAATACCCATATTGTTCAAGCCAACTAGCCACACGCAACCAGCCAAATAGCCACATGTCACTAGTGGACACCATATTACCCATCTATTATTCTGAAAAAAATTATCTTCCTTAAAGTCAGATTTAGTATGTATTTTTTAGGAATACTACTGTATTAATTTTATACTCTTACTAGCATTTATATAGTTCATAGATAAAGCCCTGTCACAGATACAAAATTTGTATCTGCATATGCATCTGTATGTGCAAAAATGAGCATCCGATACCCACGGATATAAAGCAGATATCCACGATTTGCAGGGCGCTATTCACAGGTACTCCATCTGCAGCACTATAACTCTATGAAAAGCATTATTAGGTAATACTCTTCAATTACTAAGATATAAAATCTACTGGTTTTTTGTATAATAGACTAAATTAACTCAGCGTATATTTGGTCATTTTGCACAGTACTGCAATATTTTCAAGAAGTTGCATTAAGTCTAAAAAAACCTCACCTCCTCTTGTGCAATACCCTGATTATTAGGTACTACCCAAGTCAGCAATTCTTGAGGGTTGAGTTTTCCATCATTATCTTTGTCATAATCATTCATAAATCGATCCTTCTCGACAAGTATCCATTCTGGATCTTCATTTGCAGCTAAATAAAAAGTATTTTTTAAATGTAAGACCATTTAGTATCTTTGAGACTGTTGTTTTCACCACTTTTCTAATGCAAAAATTGATTAGGTTTTAGATAATGTCAACTTCAAAAATAAATTTCACTAAAGAAAGCATTACACATCATTCTCATTGAATTAAACCAACAAAACTTCTCAGGTTTCTGGCAGCTGTAAACAGACTTAAAACCAGAAACTTACATTAATGGAACATTAAGCCAGATTGCAAACTTATGAGTCAAGGAATGTAACAAAGGATATAATTAACCCAATCATCACACTGAGACAAGTGTTTTATTTAAAATTGTAATATTGCTTAAATTAATCTAACTTAAATAGGAGAAAAGTGTTTTACTTTGAGTATTTGGCAATTTAGAGAGTGTCAGTTACTTTACACATTTCTCTGCCTCTTCAATACATTTATTAAAAAAAGCAAGCATTTGTCACACAATTTTTCCCTGGTAATAAAAGTTAAAATTGAAGCATTAGCTGACAGATCAAGGCATCCTGAACCTTATGAAAATAATCAAAAGTAGTTTACATACAGAAGACGGAAAAAAATCAAATCAGAAATAGATATGTTTCCACTGTACATAAGGCATGGGTGAGGTTTCTTTTCTTGTTCCTCATTAAAAAGGATGCCTGTATGCAAGCAAGCTCTTGTTTGAGTTCAGCAGCCTCTGCTGTTGAAGTCAAACTTGCATCACAACTTGATGCTGCACAAATGGACTCTTCATATGGGGCAGGGTATAATTCTGAAATGATCAACGTTTGCCTACATAGTTGTCATCAATCATTTTGGCAGTTTTCAAGTTTTGCTTGAAAACTAGCCAGTTTTAAAAAACAAGGTCAAAGTAATTCCCGGTGCCAATAGCTGCTGCTGAGTCACCCCTCATAATCTGTGGGTTTGTAACCACTTTTTAATTGTTTTTCTCCTCCCTGATGCAGAGCAGAAGCATCAGAAATGCTTCCCTCGCCTAACAGCTTCAGAAATGGGGAGGCTGCGCCTGGGACAGCAAGAAAATGAAGCCCTTTTTAAGGATTCCAAACACTCCCCTCCTCTTTCCTCAAAGGCTTGGGAAAGGAGTGTAAGCAAGAGAAAGGTGAGGGAGAAGGATATTCCTAGCTGACTGACTGGATTCACTAGTCACTACACCTAAATAGCAGAAGCTGTTTCTCCCCTGCAGGTGCTGCTTTTTACCTAAGAACAACATTTCTCACCTTCCCCACCCCAGTGGGATTAGAATAGGTCTGGTGTTTCTGGACTTCACTGTAAGCATCATGCTAGTTGTCTTATAAAGGATGGGAAGGAATTTCCCTCACAGCCAGATTGGCATGGGGTTTTCCCCATTTTCCTCATAGCAGTTCTGAAATCTGGTGGGTAAAATGTTCATATTGTTTCATCTTGGCAGATGGCCAGTTCAGGTACATATTAAATGTAAGTTTGGCTTACCAATAAACCAAAATGGATTAGGGGAGGGCATCAACTGGAGAAAGCAGATGAGAAGTCTAATATCTGGAAAAGTGAGGATACACTCTTTTCCCTACACCATTAAAGCTTGTAAAGAAGTCCCTGCAGCAGTGGAACATTGTGGCAGCCCTCTTCCGGTGGTACCAGTTATGGAAGGAAGGTTGACCTTCAGTTACTGTTGGACAAACTCCCCAATATGTTCCATTAATAATGCTGCAGCCTAGTTTTACTACAATGTCTGCAACAATGGCAAGAGAAAATGGCTATTACCGGGAAACAGACAGTATACTAACCGCTACAAAATGCATATAAAAATGAGAGGAAAAGAAGCTAAGATGGTGTATTCTTGATAAGACTTAAGTTGTTTGCACTGTGTTTTTTAAATAAGTGTCAACTGTGCCCAGAGCCTTAAGGTTGTTCTCTCGTTAGAAGTTTAAAAAACAAACCAGCACCTACCCAGAGACAGTACAAAGAAGCTTCTGTTTATCTCCCCCCCCCCCCTTTTACTTACTTGGATCTCTTCGGTAGTCACCAAGGAACTCTTCCAGACTCACAAATCCATCACTGTTTTTATCATGTTCTTCTAAAGCCTCCTGAATAACGAATTCCTTTTGTGTGCATATGTATATGTGAAAGAAACATTAGTTATTAAAATTTTAACATTAAGAAAAACAGCAATATAACATTCTATAGAACTAAAAGAATGTATCCCATATTCTAATCACTTATTGGTTTCTGACAAATTTCTCTGTGCAGAATACTGTACAATTAAAACAGCGACAAGTCCCAGTCCTGGAGGAAATAAGTCCAGACTGCATGTTATTTGACATTTAATGCACTCACATTATACTGAAATCAAAACTAAAGGGGACATTGGATTTGAAATCCTGGAACTGAATTCAAGACAATACAAATATTTATATGAAATATAAATTTAAGAGAGATACTGTCACCTATTTGAAAATGAATCACTTTTCTCTATTGCTTTCAATTCAGTAAATATCTTTTGATAATAAAAAAGGTTTTCCCCATTAACAGGCCTGCTTGTCTAGTTTTGCCATGCCTTGTTTGTTCACCAGTATCAGTCATGTCATACAAACTGATTTTGCTTTCTGAGCTCCCTCTGGTGGCTCTACAGGAGCAAAGCACTAAACATTACAGGTTCTATTAATAGTGATAGAAATGTAGCCGTGTTAGTCTGGGGTAGTTGAAGCAAAATGCAGGACAATGTAGCACTTTAAAGACTAACAAGATGGTTTATTAGATGATGAGCTTTCGTGGGCCAGACCCACTTCCTCAGATCAAATAGTGGAAGAAAGTAGTCACAACCATATATACCAAAGGATACAATTAAAAAAATGAACAAATATGAAAAGGACAAATCATATTGCAGAACAGAAGGGGGATGCGGGGGGGGGGGGGGGGGGGACTTGAAAGGGAATCCTCTGAACTCTCATTCATGTTAAAATTCGACACTTGCCAACAAGGACTTAACAAGAATTTGAATTATCTCACCCATTACCAAGACAGTTTCCCCAATTATCACCTGTAATACCATTAACTCACAAACATCCCACTCTCCCTACCTTTAATATCGGCAATTCACAGACACTTACCATCCTTCCTCCCCCTCCCCCCCCCCCCCCCCCCGCATCCCCCTTCTGTTCTGCAATGTGATTTGTCCTTTTCATATTTGTTCATTTTTTTAATTGTATCCTTTGGTATATATGGTTGTGACTACTTTCTTCCACTATTTGATCTGAGGAAGTGGGTCTGGCCCACGAAAGCTCATCATCTAATAAACCATCTTGTTAGTCTTTAAAGTGCTACATTGTCCTGCATTTTGCTTCAGGTTCTATTAAAGCAGTGGTCCCCAACCATTTGGGGTTGCCGGGCGCCAGGGGGCGTGGCCGTTCACCCGCCGGGCGCCCGGGGGCGGGGCCCCCCCCGAGCGGGGCCCCCCCCCCCATAGCCGCATTCCCGGGGCCGGCGCTGGCGCTCTCTCCCCCAAGTGCCACGCGTCCGGGGCCAGCACTGGCGCTCTCCCCCCCCCTTCCCCAAGCGCCGCGCGCCCGGCGCTGGCGCTCTCTCCCCCCCTCCCCCATGCGCCGCGGGGGGGGTCAATCTGCGGCGCCCCCGGTGCCGGCCCTCACCGTGCGCCACGCGCCCGGGGCCGGCTCCGGCACCGCGCATGCGCCACGTGCCCGGGGCCAGGCCAGCCCTGAGCACTTGGCGAGCGCAGACAAATGCCCCCGCGGGCGCCATGTTGGGGACCACAGTATTAAAGGAAAGAAGCTATTTCTTGTCAATTTCTTGGCAAGAAAGATCAAACAAAATCCTCAGCATATTTTGGTTAAAAATTATAGAATTGTAAAAAGAAACACTCATTTAATCATACTTATGAGTAAAAATGATTCATCTATCTTTATAACCACCTAAAATTACTCGTAACAAAAGATTAGGATTTTTTTTCACTTTATTCAAAATGCTCTTCATTACATATACATAGCCAGTTTTGCTGTTTGTATAGATCTTTCATACAGAACTAAAAGAAAAGGAAAATATTTAAAAAAAAACAAACAGAAAAATGGTTGTGAAACCACAGAAGTTAGCATGGAGATACAGAGGCTTGTATAGCAGCTGAAACTTGAAAGTGTTTGAAACTGATGAGATTTCAAGTTCACAGGATTTCTTTAAAAGTAAATCAAAATTAACTTAAATTATCTAAGTAATTTTTAAACAAAAGCATCAAACATATAAGCTACTTAAATGCATTTGTCATCATGAAATTAAGAGCTCACTTCTAATCTAAAATTGTTTTACCAGACTAGAAAATTGTGTTAGTCTTTAAAGTGCTAACAGACGATTTGTTGTTTTTAAAGTTTATCCTGTACAGACTAACTTGGCTACCCCTGAAGCTTTAGAAAATCTCACACATTTTCATTCAGGCCTGGTCAACTAAATCCAGCTAATACAACGGAATGAAATTAATTTACTACTTGTTAATCTATGTTTAGAATCGTTGGGACAGACCTGTATTTTGATTCTCTGATGCCACCCCAGATGCTATGTTGACCTCCAGTCTGCTAGTGTTAGTGGAGCTGATCATTAAATTGATTTACAAATTCAAATAACTGAATTTCACAATAAATACATAGAGTGTACACACTAGCAGGCCTTAATTTAAAGATTCGTTGTGCCTATAAGATTAAATTGGGACAGCTATATTGAAGTGGATGAAGCATATCTTTAGAAAAGTGACTACCGTATATTCCGGCGTACAAGACGACTTTTGATGTTAAAAATATCCCCCAAAAATCGGGGGTCGTCTTGTACGCCAGGTATACATCCCAGGCGCGCCAGGGATGCCCCGCCGCCGGCTTCCCCCGAGGCTTTGCAAAGCTGCTGCGGCTTTGCTCCCGGTGCCTCTGGTCTGCTGGGGACCGTCTCCAGCAGACCAGGGACACCAGGAGCAAAGGAGGCGGAGGGGCGCTGGGGTATAAAACGAAACCCTATCTTTTAACTAAAAAATTAGGGGGTCTTCTTATACTCCCAGTCGCCTTATACGCCGGAAAATACGGTAAAATTTTTTCACAGCCTGGCAGATGCATATCACAGTGCAAGTGGAAACAGTTTTTGCTACCACTCATTTAAAAAACAACAACAATTATGCCCTCTTACCTAAGCTAGCATCAAACTTGAAGGCTTATCTATGGTCAGAAAAGTGACTTTCCATCCTTTTGGAGTTTGAAATATTCCTTCACTTAATCCTCTCTCATGCCAAAGGTTCTATTTTAAAATCTACATCTTTCTGATGATGTTTTTTCCAAATCTAGACATAGACATGACTCCTCCATTATAAACACAACACTCTACTGAACTACTCTCAACCTAAAGGGAGACTCATCTAAATCCAGCTCTTGTTTGACAATTTAAAGCATCTCCACTACATTACTGGGTAGACTCCTGAACCCCAAGACTGAGGACTAAAAATGTGACACATAATATGTTTATGTTCTTAAAGAGAAAAGAATAGTAATTGTCCACAAGCAAGTTTTCCAAGGTTCATTAGGCTAAAGATAACCATTAAAAGGTGCAGATCTTTAGCTCAAATGATTTTCCCTGTGTCTTACCGTCATATACTCAGCTTCTTCGGGATGTTCGAAAGCAATAAATTCATTCAGATTCAGACCAGGAATGTCATCTCTATTGGCTTTGTCAAACCGCTTCTTGTCCT
Organism: Pelodiscus sinensis; assembly: GCF_049634645.1. Classification (NCBI taxonomy): domain Eukaryota; kingdom Metazoa; phylum Chordata; order Testudines; family Trionychidae; genus Pelodiscus; species Pelodiscus sinensis. The sequence goes on along the minus strand of NC_134724.1, from coordinate 32,631,322 downwards.
TTAAATGAAGCTTTAAAAATTTTTTTCTGAAAACAGACCTGATTAGATCATTTAATAATGAAGCAAAAGAATGGACACTACAATAACTGGCTTACATCTAGAAAATGCAGTATTACCTTGTTTCATATATGGGCATAACAGAACCTGTTAGGTCTACACTAACAATGCTCATGCAGAAGTAAAAGAGCAGTGCTCTTCATTTAAGGTAATTTATTACAACTAGTACATACATGGAAACTTAATACTTTTCGATTCCCATTAGTGCAATCCCAAGCACTAATCCAGATCACGGTTAGCTGCATAAATTGAGCCCCAAACTACTGTGGGTAGTACAATAATTATGGCAAACATGACATAACAGAACTTCCTCTTTAAAACTTTTTATCCTATGCATCTGATTCTCATTTACACCAGGGCCCTTTACATTGCTCTGGCAATGTAATGAAATCTTAAGGAAGGCATAAATGTAAAGTGCCTTTATTTGTCAGAGGTATACGGCTTATTTAATGCAAAGAAGAATAAGGAACATTGCTTCTGCACATAGTTCAAATGGAAAGACTGAATTCCCTAATCGGAACTAAGTGTGATTAGAGTATGCTTTTATTTTAAAAAATTAACATGCAGTACATGCGGGTGGGTTATTATGAGAACCTTTCACATTTCCTTACTTTGTTCTCAATAAAATGCAAAAACAAACCAACCACAATTGCAAATTTTTTTAACTGTGGCAAATATAGTAAGAAAAAGCTCAGAATGTTTGTAAATAATTCATTCAAGTGAGTTTGAAGATTAATCAATGCTTGTAAAATATTTTTCTAATCCCAGAATAAAAGGTGTTGTTATACAGGTACAATGACTTAATTATAATTTCAGATTAATAATCAGAGTATATAGGCATAAGCAAGTTATGAGAAGTCACAAACACATTAAATATAATAATGCTTATTAAAGAAGAGGATATATTAATTCCTCAATTATATCCCAGTGAATTTCTCCTTTTTTAAAATCTCCTTCCTCCTCCTCCCCCCCCCCCTTCCCTTATTTATTCTTGGATCTGGACTTTTAATACTCCAGTCATCTGAAGAAGTGGGTTTTGCCCGCGAATCTCATGATAACATCCACATGTTTTGTTAGTCTTTAAGGTGCTACCTGACTATTCATTGTTTAAGTTTTTTCAAATCATAGTAAACATTTAAAACATATTGCACTTGAATGGTAAAAAGGATGGAGATTAGTGGGAAACCAAGAACAAACAAAATATTAGAGAGGGATATCAAAGCAGAACTTGGGGGGTGGAGTGGGGATAGGGCAATGCTCTTGATCTTTGCAGGGCAGGTGCAAGGCAGGCAAGAAAGAGCAGAGACCCTAGGCTCAGGCTGCAAGGAAGATGAGTCCCCAGCTGCATGGGGACAGAGCTATTCAGCAGCAGGGTGGCTTTCCCTAGGGGCTCATCCTCTTTCTCCTCCCCATAGACCTTCCTAGGGGGGGTTCCCTTCCCATTCTGCCTCTCCAGAGCCACATCAAGTATCACCAGCCTTCTGCAGCTCCACTGTCATGAGGCTTCAAAGTCCTTTCTGCACTGCTGCACGGCCAGTGACAGCCAGTCCCTGCATGTGCAAGGGGGACAGGCTCCATCCACTTCCAAAGTCTGTAAGTAATGATCGGGGGAGGGGCAGTAGAGGGGTCAGTAGATTTCATTGCATCAGCTGAAGTCAACCATTACTAACAACTACTGGTTCAAACCTAATCCTGAAAAGCTAAGCCAGCTAGAATGTTAGATACTTCAGAAATAACATGACAAACTTGCTAAATTTCAAAATGCAGAACAAATACCTTTTGAATGCCAGAATTAATGGAGTACCTAAACAAAACTGATTTCAGGTATAAAGAATTTAGGCAGGTACAGAGCATTGATAATTTAGCATTGAGTGTTTGAGGAAAGACTTGTCTTATTATCAGGAAGATGCTCTCAAATGCAGAAACTGGAAGTTAATATTTAAAACAAACCATGCTTACAAATTACCACAATTTAAAAATCTGCTGCACACAGTTAAGAATACTACATACCAGATTATGTGCTTAGAGGACATATTATGAATATAATCACCTAAATTTACATTTCACAAATTACCTAAACTCCCTGGCTACGTCTACACTGGCCCCTTTTCCGAAAGGGGCATGCTAATTTTAAACTTCGTAATAGGGAAATCCGCAGGGGATTTAAATATCCCCCGCGGGATTTAAATAAAGATGTCCGCCGCTTTTTTCCGGCTTGTAGAAAAGCCGGAAAAGAGCGTCTAGACTGGCCCGATCCTCCGGAATAAAGCCCTATTCCGGAGGATCTCTTATTCCTACTTCGAAGTAGGAATAAGAGATCCTCCGGAATAGGGCTTTATTCTGGAGGATCGGGCCAGTCTAGACGCTCTTTTCCGGCTTTTCTACAAGCCGGAAAAAAGCGGCGGACATCTTTATTTAAATCCCGCGGGGGATATTTAAATCCCCCGCGGATTTCCCTATTACGAAGAGTTTAAAATTAGCATGCCCCTTTCGGAAAAGGGGCCAGTGTAGACGTAGCCCCTGGCTGTGTCTACATTGGTGCGATCTTATGCAAAAGCAACTGCTTTTGCGCCAAAACTTGCTGCCTGTCTATACTGGCCGCGAGTTTTTGCACAAGAACACTGACGTTTTAATGTATGAAATCAGTGCTTCTTGCACAAGAACTCTGATGCTCCCACTCAGGAATAAGCCCTCTTTTGCAACTGCTCTTGCACAAGAGGCCAGTGTAGACATGCAACATGAATTTATTGCGCAAGAAAGCCCTATGGTTAAAATGGCCGTCAGAGTTTTCTTGCACAAGAGAACGTCTACCCTGGCATGGATGCTCTTAAGCAAAAGCACATCTCTTGCGCAAAGGCACATACTAGTGTAAACACTCTCTTTTGGAAGAGTTTTTGCACAAGAACTCTTCCACAAAAGAGTTCTTGCGCAAAATCATGCCAGTGTAGACATAGCCCCTCAGTTTTAAATGGAGGACTTGTTCCTTAATCCTTTTCCTAAACAGCATAGTATTTCCAACATTAACGAATTTGCACTCAGTTTTTTACTTCAGAGGTGGTTGAATTTAGGTAAGAAAATATCAGATAGAAAGGAGTTGGAATTTGTTGCAACACTGGAGCTAACAACCTCTGGAATACTACCAAAGGATTTTTAAATTACCTCAAGTAATGCGAGCCACAAAGACAATACAGCTAAACTCCAATTGTCCGGCATCCAGTAGTCCGGCACTCCTGATAGTCCGGCACCAACTGGAGCCCAGAAGTGCTCCAGCCAGCCGGACAATTGGAGCTGCTCTGCCCCCGGCTTCCCCAAGTCAGCCTCTGCTGAAACTGGCCAGTGGCTGTCTTGGGCAAGCCGGGGGCAGAGAAGCTGGGGTTCTGCTGGGTTGGTCCTGCAGCGCTGCCCACTCCCACGCTGTGCAGTTCGTTGACCCCCCCACCCCACCCCAGACTCCTCATAGCCCCGCTTCCGGTACTCCAGCATATCTGATAATCCGGCACCCCCTGGGTCCTAAAGGTGCCGGATTATCGGAAGTTTACTGTACCTATACACACCCAGTTCCTTCTAACACTGAAGGTTATCTGAGGAGATGTCTCATCCAACTTTCAGTTTAGGAGAAAATGACAAGATCATACCTTCAGTTGGTACACCTGACAGTAAGCTAGGAATCTGATTTTTCATGAAGGTCTGATACAAGAACTAAACTATATGAAAGTGTCAACCTTATAATTATTTCACAATGTATGGCCCTACAGACTATGGAAGCATCTTCACATGATTAGACTTAAGAAAAGCAGTTGTGGCAACCAAAGCAACATTTTGCTTTGATAGGGCTAATTCTTTTCCTCATAAGACAGCCTGAAACCAGAACCACTCCTTCTTAAGCATCAAGCACCACATGACCTTGCACTTTTCTTCTGTCCTGGCAGTTTGGGGAAAAGAGAAAAACTCTTGGGTGGAGTCACCCTCAGATTCAGAGGACAACAAATACAGAAGTAATTCCAACATGATGTGAGACACTGATCAAAGAACTACTTTCTGACTCTGGACAATTCCTCCCTGATGATTATTGGCTATTAAAGCAATCAACTCTTGTTCCCTCCTCCTAATCTTTCACCTTCACTTCCCTCTACACCTTTCCCTCTCTCCCCAGCCAACTGGAATGGAGAACAGCTGACTTTTTAAAGTGCGGGCTGTTCTCTGCCTAAGAGCTCCGACAAGGTGGCTTCCGCTGGCAGCCTTTTGCCAACCTCTAATTTAGCCAATCATCTTCTAACTAAAACCTTACTTGTAAAAAAAATTAATACACACAAAATAGAATGTAATAACATGACATTTGCAAACCATCACTCTGTTCCTAAGTTATGTCTCTTTCCCAAACCATTTGTCTTATTCTATTTGCACATTCTCAGTTGGCCTCTAAGTATTACTGCATTACAAATAAAGAACAGAGGGATTAAGTACATAATGAGCATTGTAAAGGAACTAAATAGTGATCAAAAAACTTTGGGGGACCAATTGAAATGTATTCGTTGTAGAAGTAGATTTTGAGCTGTATTTATAAGGAAGTGGGAAGCCATGAAAGACAGAGCAAGGAGTAGATATTTTTCCAGGAAACTGATGCAGCAAAAACATAAACTGAATGTGGAGAATGAGACAGGAAAGATTCACAGGCTAGGTTTGGATGAGCAAATGTAGAGAGAAATGGATAAAAGATGTGGCCTGGAAAGGTCTTGTTGTCTAAAGGATTACGCACACAAGGGAATTTTTAGATTTCCCAGCCACAGTATAAAGTGTAGTGTACACCAGGTTTTAGCCACTGCTACTTTTCAGCGCCATGTTATCTAACCTTTCAGGGAGCAAGACCAATTATCAGATTACAATAAACAGTGTCAGCAGCCATTCTGTACTAGGATTCCCAACACTGTTTACAGCAGTTTTATGATTAAATGAACTGGTTGAAGGATGCTACAGATCTACCCTCTGTCAGAATTTAGCAATGCAATAGGTGGTATAAGCCTGATTCAGGAAAATACTTTAAACAAGTTTTAAGTACTTTACTAGACTGAAGAAATAATGAGCAATTCTCTGTTAAGTCAATTAAAAATGCAACAGATTTAGTCATTTTGATAGAACAGTATTAAAATTATCATTAAAGAATCTTGCTTCAGGATAAGGTCAGCAACTTTGACAAACAGCTATAGAACTGTCAAAGTAAAAGAAACACATAGCATAGCATTTTTCATGTGATATTTATCCTATTGCCATTATCTTTTTAAAAAGTTTACAGGATAAAAAATGAAACATATAGCTATAATTTTATAAACTGGAAAAGCGACGAGGAGTCCTGTGGCACCTGAGGGTATGTCTATACTACCACCCTAGTTCGAACTAGGGTGGTAATGTAGGCATACCGCACTTGCAAATGAAGCCCAGGATTTGAATTTCCCGGGCTTCATTTGCATAAGCCGGCCAGCGCCATTTTTAAATGCCGGCTTGTTCGAACCCCGTGCCGCGCGGCTACACGCGGCACAGGCTAGATAGTTCGAACTAGCAAGCCATTCCGCACCATCTGTACACCTCGTTCCACGAAGCATACAGATGGTGCGGAATGGCTTGCTAGTTCGAACTATCTGTATGCTTCGTGGAACGAGGTGTACAGATGGTGCGGAATGGCTTGCTAGTTCGAACTATCTAGCCTGTGCCGCGTGTAGCCGCGCGGCACGGGGTTCGAACAAGCCGGCATTTAAAAATGGCGCTGGCCGGCTTATGCAAATGAAGTCCGGGAAATTCAAATCCCGGGCTTCATTTGCAAGTGCGGTATGCCTACATTACCCCGCTAGTTCGAACTAGCGGGGTAGTGTAGACATACCCTTATAGACTAACTGGAGTGTAGGAGCATAAGCTTTCGTGGGCAAAGACCCACTTCATCAGATGCATGCATCTGACAAAGTGGGTCTTTGCCCACAAAAGCTTATGCTCCTACACTCCAGTTAGTCTATAAGGTGCCACAGGACTCCTCGTCGCTTTTGCAGATTCAGACTAACACGGCTACCCCTCTGATACTTTATAAACTGGATTATTCATATTTATAGCACCCACCGTCATAATATCTGGGCCATGGACAAGGTTTCCTCTGATAATATTTTTTTATTTTTTCCCCTTAGCACACTGAAAAAGGAGATATAATGAAGTGATTAGTATTCTCACAACAGCAGAATTCAGAAAAGGATGTGAACTCATAATCTGTTTTATGCCCTAAACTTTAATTTAATGGGGACGAGGAAGAAATTTGTCCTATGAACAGGTTTATTGCATAATTGCTTACTGTGGGCATGTCTAAACTACATACCTCTTTTGAAAGAAGGATGTAAATTAACAGATCAAAACTGCAAATGAAGCCGGGATTTGAATTTCCCGGGCTTCATTTGCATAATGGTGGCCGTGCATTCTTTCGAAAAAGGGTATTTCAAAAGTGAAACTGACATCTAGACACGGTGCTTTCGAAAAAAACACCCCCTTTTTTGAAAGATCCTGTACTCCTCAAAAAATGTTTACAGGATCTTTTGAAAAAGGGTTGTTTTTTTTTTTTAAAGCACCACGTCTAGGCAGGGGTTTAACTTTTGAAATATCGTTTTTCGAAAGAAGGCGCGGTCACCATTATGCAAATGAAGTGCAGGAAATTCAAATCTCAGCTTCATTTGCAATTTCGATCTGTATAATTTACATCCCTCTTTCGAAAGAGGGATGTAGTCTAGACATAGCCTAAAGGATAGCTTGTATGTTCCTCTGAAGCAGCTGGTACTGGCCACCATCAGACAGAGGATAGCGACCATATGGGTCACTGGTGTAATCCTACATATTTCCATCCTACATGGTTGAGAGAGGGACCAAATGAAGTGTGCATTCTATGGATTCCATTATCAATATAGGTGTACTCCACTCAACTCTCAATGTGGCTTGTTCTGTCATTTTGTTGGTAGGAACTTCAATATTTTAATCAACTGTTAACTACTCAGCTACTCCAGAAAGCAAAAATGTTAAGTAAACACAGTCAGAGCTAACAAGAATCAATCTCTCTCTTTATCTAGCTATCTATATATTTATATTAGTCTCAGGGGGGTATCTGTGTTAATCTGTAACTTTTAAAATGAGTAGTCCTGTGGCACCTTAGAGACTAACAAATATATATTGTTATTAGTGTTCATGGGCAAAACCCACTTCTTTAGATAAGATGATCTTGAGATATCATTATTATATATTTTAGAAGTATGTATCTGTCTGTGAGTCTGTTTCTTCAAGAACTCCTAAAATGGTAAGTGCTAGGACCACCAATTTTGGTACACAGCTTCCTCTGCTCCTAATTTAAAGCAAGGTCAAGGTTTGGTTGCATCAGGATAGCCGGAAGCCACAAGAAAGGGATTGTTTTCCATAACATGGAAAGGGAGGAGTTGTTCAGAAGGACATGATACTAAGAGCGGTCACTGGAGACAGCGAGCCCGCAAGGGAGAACTATGCTACAGAGTGTCCACTAGGGGCAGCTGTACCACCAAGTGGTCACCAGAGCTGGGGCTCTGCCATCTTGCCTGCAAGCACACTGGATAAGTAGTCCTCCTACTCCAAACCCTCCCCCCACCTTCCCAGCCATTGGCCACAGTGCTTGGTGGAAGAGAGAGAAAAGCCCCCACCACCACCTGGGGTAGAGGGGGCTGGGAAGAGAGAAAAGGCCCATGCCAGATGGGACCTCTTCCCTGAGTCTCTTCCTCACCTCTCAACCCTCAACCTTGCACCCTCCTGCCCCCAGATCCCCAAGACTCTGCGCTGATTCTCGCACCCACACACACCACAAGCCTCCTGCCCGATGGACCCGGGCAAATCTGGATAAGCCTGCTGGTAAAAACATAATAGAATAAAATGACTGAAGAATCCAACACCACTACCACTTGCAAATGGTTTGTGAAAGATGATGCTTGAGTATCTTACCTGTCGAAATGATTCTTCTTCTTGATCCGCCAGGACAGTATTCTCATCAAAGTCAATTAGCCGATCATACATTTGAATGTTGTACTCCTCCCAAGATACTAATCCATCACCATCTTTATCATATTCACCAAACTGTTGTTTAGCCTCTTGTGTAACATAATGCTTAAAAGACTTCTGGATCCATGAACTTAGTTCATCTGTGGAAATTCCACATAATGCAATAAAATCCTTATTTTTGATTTTCTAATTTAAAAAAGTTTATTACAATAAACATTACATTTTCTGCATTCCTAAATGGTATAACCAACACCAAAGGCCTCTTCACATTCAAACAGTGGGGAAACTTTCACTTTTTAAAATAATTACATATATCAAGTAACTGGGGCTTTAGTTGTAGCATATTCCTGTTGTCCAAGCCAGCTGAGAGAGAACAAACCAGCACTAAAATCCTATTATAAAAGTAGTAGCACTTTCATGGTACTGCTGGTATCAATGAAGAAACTGATTAACGTCATAATGTCTTCTAGGGATGTAAAACCTAGGGATGTGAATGTGTACATGGTTAACCGATGAGCCACCATCAACAGACAGGTCACGGTTACATGCACCCAGCCCATCCCCTTGCACACTGCCTCTGTATCAAAGACAGCAGCGTGGGGGCGGGGAGCCGGTACACCTAGGGAGTTGACTTTTAAGCTGGTTCCCCATGCATGCCGGCTCCCATGGAACCATCTCTCCCCACCCCCGCCCTGCACTAGGAGGCAGCAGCATGGAGGAAAAGTGGGAAACAGTGCTCACAGGGAGCTCCCCATGAGACCCTGCTCCCACAGAACTGCCTGCCCCCCGTACTGCTGTCTCTGATACAGCAATACTGGGAAGTGGAGGAAGACAGGAGCCAGTATGTGCAGGGAACTGGCTTTTAAGCCAACTCCCCAGGTGTGCTGGTTCCCATGGAGCCACCTCCTCTCCCACCCATGTGCTGCCTCCCACTACTAAAAAGACAGCTCCCTGCAAGCACCGGCTCCCGCCTCCTCCATTTAATTGGTTAACCAGTAGGAGAATAAGATCAAGTCTCTTTTGGCTTGTATAGCACCAACAGAATTGTTTATTAGGTTGTGAATGCAGAATTTCTATTACTTCAGGAATCAGATAAAGTCACTTTTTAAAAAAAAGGTATTAACTTTTCAGTATGCATAGATGCCAAGTCTTACACAGTGCGTGAAAACAGCATTGCCCACCAAACATTTAAATCCTCATTGTTGGGTCATGGGTGAGAAACACATGCAGGCTAACTCCAGTTATAGGCGGCTTTATTTTCTAGCATTTGACATAGAACACTGACATCGGTATACACAAAGCCTATTGCCATTGATCAGAAAAGTTAAGCACTAATGTCAAAGCACCAATGTTAACCATACCAAATCTCCTTCGAGCCCTAGACTCCAACTTATTAGTTCTAACTGACAGACACCTTTAAAAATGTTAGCTCGCATACCTCTAAAGAAACAGTGACAAGGGAAAGGCTTTGCGGGCCGAATGCAGCTCCTGAGCCGGATTTTGCCCACCCCTGCTCTAGGTAGTATGTTTGATTATGAACAGCTTCTCCCTTCTGACTGCTGCAAAGGAAAGTGAACGCACTATCAAAATGCTCTGATGTGACAGAATCTCAGCTACCTGTCCCTCCATCTCCACACATGGAGCCATTCTCTCATGTTAACAACTCCACCACCCTCTTCTTTAGCTTTTGTAAGTAGCAGAGCAAAATCAACCCATCAACTTTAATGCTTAGCCATAGGAAAGGAGCAGTGAATTTGACCAATCACTTGTCACTATGGGTACGTCTAGACTACAGGGTTTTGTCGACAGAAGTTTTGTCGACAGATACTGTCGACAAAGCTTCTGTCGACAAAGAGCGTCTAGACTACATCCAGTTCTGTCAACAAAGCAAGCTGCTTTGTCGACAAAACCCTGTAGTCTAGATACAACCCTACATGCAACAACACCTTCTGTCGACAGAACTCTGTCGACAGAAGGCGTTATGCCTCGTAAAATGAGGTTTACCAGCGTCGACAAAACTGCTGAGTTCTGTCGACGTTATGTCGACAGAACTCAGCGGTAGTGTAGACGCAGGTATAGTTTTGTCAACAAAAGTCCACTTTTGTCGACAAAACTCTGTAGTCTAGACACACCCTATCTCTCTACAATGGCTTCACAAAGCTATAAGCAGCAACAGTCACACAAGAGTCTTTCAGCAGACAAAGACACAACTACTTGGCTGCATTTGTTCGGCTGTCCGCAGCTCAAGATTTTAAGTATCGAGTTGCATTATTTTTAACCCCTCCCCACTATGCCAGTGTCCCCCGCCCAGGACACCGGGTGTATGTGCAGTCAATACCATCGGTAAGGAATCCATCCGAGTCCAAGTCAATTTTCTTTATGATGGCCTTCAGTCTCTTCTGCTGTTCCTCGGGGCTGAGTTTGGCATACTCCTCTGCTTCGTCCTTTGGAAGGAGGAAAACAAACGGAGCAAACTGACACAAAGCCGGCCCGGCCCTGCCGCTGCTGAGCGGAGGGAGGGGCAGATTCAAAACCTCTCCCCTCCCACCCAAACACAAGTCACACAGCAACCAGACCTCGTTTAAAGGCGGGAGGGGGACTCGTCCCTCGGCAGCGTCCACAGCCTGTGTCGCTGGGAGACGCGCTGCAGCTCGGGGTGTCTTCCCCGCCCAGGCTCATCGCCCTACGCGCCACGAAGGGCAGGGAACTCCCCCGGCACCAGAGCGAGTGTGCGGTGGTCCCGGGCCGCTCACCTGGCCTCCCAGCAGCGCCTCCCGGTCGTAGTCGGCCCGGTGCTCGCCGTCCACGTAGTGCTGGTCGCCGGGCTCCCCGCACGCCGCGCCCAGCACCCCCCCGAGCACCAGGCCCAGCCACAGCAGCGGCCGCATCGCGCCCACGGCTCCGCCGGAGGAGGAGGAGAGCGAGCGGCGCCGCGGCTGCTGGCGCGGGGTAACCTGCTTGGCGGTTCGCTGGGCTGAGGCGCGACAGCAGAGCGGGACACGGCGCCCCACCCCGGCAGGCAGCAGCCGCTGCAGAGAGAGGGGGGCTGGGCCCAGCGACCCCAGACCCCGCCCGGCTCGGGGAGACTTGGTTCCGCCTCCCCCACGCACGCTGAGGGAGTCCCGCCCAAGCACGGCTCTCCAACCGCTCAGCCCTACCGCCATCCTGAGCGGGGACTAGGGAGCCGGGAGCCCTGATCGCCAAGTGCCCTCTTCTACCCACTGACCTCCAGAGTCCATGCCACTGCCATTCCGCATCCTCCTTTCCACAACAGCTCCTGCACGTACGCTATCTCTTCAAAGGGGAACAAAGGATCTCCTATCTTTATGTTCCATGTATTCCCAATATCAATGGGAGCCGTGTTAGTCTGAATTTGCAAGAGCGGCGAGGAGTCCGGTGGCACCTTATAGACTAACCAAAGTGTTGGAGCATAAGTTTGTGGGCAAAGACCCACTTTGTCAGATGCATCTGATGAAGTGGGTCTTTGCCCACAAAAGCTTATGCTCCAACACTTTGGTTAGTCTATAAGGTGCCACCGGACTCCTCGCCACTTATGTATTCCCAAGGATCCCAAATAGTTTAAACACTCTGATAAACAAGCTATACACTTATATTTCAATTGCACCTAATTATGGACTGGAGCATGGGTTGCTACCCAGGCTTCACCCTACCTACAACAATAGTTAAGGCACAATAAAAAGCACATAAAGACCAGGGCATATGTCTTACTTGCTTTGGTACAGGAAGAAACCCCCTCCAACTGCACATCTGTAGTTGTCACCTACTACCCAACACTGGAACACAAGGGTTATAATTAAACAGTTACAAGCCATGATCAATGGGGACCACATTCCAAAAGAAATCTTTCCTCAACCTCTCCTTCTGGCTTTCTGGGGAGGACGGGACTCTGCAGAACCTGGAGTCAATTGGGAACTCCCCAGCTGATCCCAGGCTCTGAGTGGTATGTCCACAGAACCCCAGGCTCTGAGTGCTTTGAAATATGGTGCTGGAGCCTGGGAACAGCTGGGGAGCCCCCAGCTGACTCCGGGTTCCATAGTAATGCCGCATGGAGCCAGCTAGGGAGTCCCCAGGTGACCCAGGGCTCCACACAGCGCTGCCACTTTGAAGTACCCTCTCTTCCCCCTGCCTTTGCTGCCTCTATCTGACAGAGGCAGCAAGGGGGTGAATCAGCTAGTTAACTCGACGAGTCCTTAACATCCTTACTAGTAACCCATCCTAGCCTGATATCATCTGCAAACTTGGAAGTATACTCTTTATGCCAGGGGTTCCTAAACTTTTTGGCACAGGGACCAGTAAAACCATTCACGAGCTTTTGGAGGTCCGGTAACATTCATTCATTCGGAATTGATACAACCACCTGGGAATCGCTGGCACACAACCGCCCTGCCTGGCGCAGTCTCATCCACAAGGGATGCCAAGCTGTCGAAACAAGGCGCATCTCTGAAGCACAACACAAGCGCGTGCTGCGCAAGTCCAAAGCTACCAGCACAACGATTGCAATGCCTACACCTGTCTGTCCGACATGTTCCAGGACATTTGCTGCCCGAATTGGCCTGATAAGTCATCTTCGGACACACTGTATCCAATCTCAAAGCACCTAGTGGTGTTGAGATGTTCATCGACCACCGCTGCACACTGTGTGGAAGTTTTCAGAGAACTGTCCACGATAACTCCAGACTCTCTTTCCTGATTTGTCGTAGCCAAATTAGCCCCCATCATACTGTACACATAGTTGGGGTTATTTTTCCCGATGTACATTACTTTACACTTATCCACATTAAATTTCATTTGCCATTTTGTTGCCCAATCACTCGGTTTGGTGAGATCTTCTTGGAGTCCCTCACAGTCTGCTTCTGTCTTGACTATCCTAAATAGTTTGGTATCATCTGCAAACTTTACTACCTCACTGCTTACCCCTTTTTCCAGATCATTTATGAATAAGTTGAAAAGGATTGGTCCCAGGACTGACCCTTGGGGTACACCACTAGTTACCCCTCTCCAATCTGAAAATTTACCATTCATTCCTACCCTTTGTTTCCTGTCTTTTAACCAGTTCTCAATCCAAGAAAGGACCTTCCCTCTTAACCCATGGCCATGTAATTTACACAAGAGCCTTTGGTGAGGGACCTTGTCAAAGGCTTTCTGAAAATCCAAGTATACTATATCTACTGGATCCCCCTTGTCCGTATGTTTGTTAACCCCTTCAAAGAACTCTAATAGATTAGTAAGACAGGATTTCCCTTTACAGAAACCATGTTGACTTTTGTCCAACAAATTATGTTCTTCTACATGCTTCACAATTTTATTCTTTACTATTGTTTTGACTAATTTGCCCGGTACTGAAGTTAGACTTACCGGTCTGTAATTGCCAGGATCGCCTCTAGAGCCCTTTTTAAATATTGGTGTCACGTTGGCTACCTTCCAGTCATTAGGTACGGAAGCCGATTTAAAGGATAGGTTACAAACCACAGATAATAGCTCAGCAATTTCCCATTTGAGTTCTTTTAGAACCCTTGGATGAATGCCATCCGGTCCCGGAGATTTGTTAACATTAAGTTTTTCTATTTGTTCCAAAACCTCCTCTAATGACACTTCAATCCGGGATAGTTCCTCAGATTCATCACCCACAAAGGACGGTGCAGATTCAGGAATATCCCCACCATCCTCAGCCGTAAAGACTGAAGCAAAGAAATCATTTAGTTTTTCCACAATGGCTTTATCGTCCTTGATTGCTCCTTTTATAGCTCGATCATCTAGGGGACCCACAGGCTTTTTAGCAGGGTTCCTGCTTCTAATGTACTAAAAAAACATTTTGTTATTTCTTTTTGAGTTTTTGGCTAGCTGTTCCTCAAAATCTTTTTTTGCTTTTCTTATTACATGTTTACACTTGATTTGACAGTGTTTATGTTCCTTTCTATTTATCTCACTAGGATTGGACTTCCACTTCTTAAAAGATACCTTTTTGTCCCTCACTGCTTCTTTTTCATGGTGGTTAAGCCACGGTGACTCTTTTTTAGGTCTCTTGCTATGTTTTTTAATTTGGGGTATACATTTAAGTTGGGCCTCTATTATGGTGTCTTTAAAAAGTTTCCATGCAGCTTTCAGGGATTTGGCTCTAGTCACTGTGCCTTTTAATTTCTGTTTAAGTAACCTCCTCATTTTTGCGTAATTCCCCTTTTTGAAATTAAATGCCAGGGTGCTGGACTGCTGAGGTGTTCTTCCAACCACAGGAATGTTGAATGTTATTATATTATGGTCACTATTCCCAAGCGGTCCTGTAACGGTTATATCTTGGACCTGATCCTGCACTCCACTCAGGACTAAATCGAGAATTGCCTCTCCCCTTGTGGGTTCCTGCACTAGTTGCTCCAAGAAGCAGTCATTTAAGCCATTAAGCCTGCAAGACCCACCACTGATAGGGCCCTGGGCTGGGGCTCGGAGGAGAGGGAGAGTCTGGGCTCCCCTACCCAATCCCTTGCTACAGAACTGTGATTAGGCTGCTGGGCCTGCAAGACAGTGATTTGGCCTCAGGGCCCGTGGAACTGCGACTAGGCCTGCGGGACAGTGATTCAGCCTCGGGGTCTGCAGAGTAGGGCCTGGAGCCCTGGGGTGCTGGTTCAGGGAGAGACCCGAGGTGAGGCAACCCGGTACAATCCCTTGTCTGAGATCCTGCACTCCCACTCTGCTCCTGCATCCTCCCCCGGGGTTAGACACCCTATCCCCACTCTGCTCCTGCACTCTCTCTCCTGGTCAGAGACCTACCTCCAGCCTGCTCCTGCCCCTTCCCCCTGGCCAGACACCCTACTCCTGTACCCTACCTACCACCCAGACCTTGCACCCTCACCCCCTCCTGCACCTCACTTTCTGCCCAGATCCCGCACCCTCATCCCACTCATTGGCAGCTCTGTCCTGCTCACTGAACTCCTCATGTTGCCCCCCAAGACCCAGGGGGTCCATAAAATCCACTAACCCTGGAACTCCAGAAGAGTTAATCTGGCCTCTGGGAAGCCTTGAACCTCAGTCCTCCCTGTCCCCCTCCATGGCTATGTCTACACTGGCGTGATCTTGCGCCAGAGCTATGCAAATGAGGCTAAGCATGGAATATCGCTGAGCCTCATTTGCATACCTAATGAGCCGCCATTTTGCAGAAGAGGCTCTTGCACAAGAAGGAACTGTCTACACGGCCCCTTCTTGCGCAAGAAAAACCCTCTTGCACAATGCTGTTATTCCTGAAAATAATCAGCGTGGTGGCATTGTGCAAGAGGGTTTTTCTTGTGCAAGAAGGGGCAGTGTAGACAGCTCCTTCTTGCGCAAGAGCCTCTTCTGCAAAAATGGTGGCTCATTATATATGCAAATGAGGCTCGGTGATATTCCATGCTTAGCCTCATTTGCATAGCTCTGGCGCAAGATCACACCAGTGTAGACATAGCCCCGGGGGCTGTAGTACCAGGGGAGTGAGGTGTCTCAGTTGGGGGCCACATCAGTGAGGGTTGGGGATTTTTGGGGTTTTTTTTGTTGCTTAATTCCCAACTGATTGTTCTGTGAGTTAGTTGCTTCCGACCCAAAAAAGGTTCCCCACTCCTGCCATAAAGACAATGTTGAAACCTTTTGTGTTGAACATAAATTCATATTTTACTTTATTTAAAATTAAATTTGGTAAACTAATATGAGAAAGTTAAAGTGCTTAACTTTCAGTAAATATTTCCTTTCTTACTGGTTAAATTAAACCGTTTTCCCTAGCTACAGCACTAGCAAAATGGCTCAGGTGTAATTATATAATTAACGGCGAGTTTCCATTACCAGCTGGTGGTCCACAGAAAGGTTTGGGGACGGTCCATGGGCCAAAAAGTTTGCAAACCATTGGTATTGATACACAACATCTACTGCATCCCCCTTATCCACAAGTTGCATTATCCTGTCAAAGGAAGCTATCAGGTTGGTTTGACATGATTTTTTTTTAATAAATCCATACTGACTGTTACTTATCAATTTATTATCTTCTAGATGTTTGCAAATGGAGTCCTTAATTTATTTGTTCAATTGCATTCACTGTGTTAGATGTTCAGTTGCCACCAATGCTCTTGGTGAAGGTGGAAACAAAAAAATTATTGACAAGGAGTCCTGTGGTACCTTATAGACTAACAGATGTATCGGAGCATAAGCTTTTGTGGGCAAAGACCCACTTCATCAGATGCATGTAGTAGAAATTTCCAGAGGCAGGTATAAATATGCAGGCCAGAATAAGGCTAGAGATAACGAGATTAATTCAGTCAGGTTATTAAGAAATTCAGGTTATTAAGAAATTAAGCATATCTGCCATTTCCACAGTTCTTATTGTTTTTCTGACTTCACTTAATAACAAACTATGTCCTTGATCTTCCTTTTATTTCTAATGTATTTGTAATATCTTCTTATTACTCTTTAGGTTTCTAGCTTGTTAGAAAAGCACAAAATGAGCTCAAATTTTGCCTCTACATACTTCTATTATTTGTTTTTATTCAGTCGTTGTAATTTGATTTTGTTTCCCTGTTTTGTAATACCCTTTTTTGATTTTTAGATAATTCAAGATCTCCTGGTTAAGACAAGAGGGTCTCTTGCCATACTTCCTATCTTTTCTTTTCAATGGAATAATTTACTCATGTACCTTTAATAATGTCTCGCTGAAAAATGCATTAAATGCTCTAATAACAACTATGTGGATAGAATGAAACAGTCACTGTGCTCTCAAACTCATACAGAAAATGATAAAAAGAGAAAAAACACTGTCACCTGTGGGTGAACGCTTTTCAAAGCAGTCACTCTGTGCCTGACCTCTCAGTCCTCATCCTCAAAGGAAACCTGCACAATACCTTCAAAAGATGAGCTTAAATTCATAATTTTGCCAGATAGTAAAACTCAGACTGAAAAAGAGACATGGAGTTATATGATAATCTATAACCCACTTAACTTCCCCAGCCTTTTTTTTCCTCCCCCCATCATGAATGATCCCTTAAAACAGGGGCTGGAGCACCAGTGCTGACTCTCTGATGGTGGGGGGAGCCCTGAGATTCGAGGGCTGGAGTTAGACAAACAAGGGCTGGAGGAAGCCACTCCTTGCACTGCTGCTCCTCCCTTCCCTCTCCCCCCTGTTGGGGAAATGGCAGCACAGCAAAGCACTGCCTGAGGCTTTTCCCCCACTGCTCTGATTGGCCATAATTATGGCCAATAGGAGCAGCAAGGGGTGGTGAGTGGGAGTGGCAGGAGATACAGAGCTATGTGCATCCCCAGGGAGCTGCACCAAGTTAGTGCCCCTCTTATTGCCCAGACCCTGCACCCCCCTCCTGCCCAGAACCCCCATCTCCAGCCCACTCCTGCACCCTACCTCCAGTCCAGACCCCCTACACAAATCCGCTCCATCACCCCTTTCCTGCTCAGACCCTGCACCTCCACTCCAGCACCCTATCTCGTACCCAGGTCTAGGTAGGAGATTGAGGTGCATGAAAGGGTGGGGTCCCAGGTGCAAGCTCTGGCCAGGAGGTGTTTACCTGAGGCAGCTCCTGGACGTCAACCCAGTGGACCCCTCAGGCAGGTTTCCTGGCTGCTGCAGCCCCATACACTGCTAAAAGTGACCAGCATGTGTGTCTCTATACAGCATGCCCTTTGGAGAGAGGGAGACAGCGGGTCTCCACGTGCTGCATGTACCAGCAAGTGCTGCCCCTGTGGCTCCTCTTGGCCGGTTTCTGGCCAATGGGAGCTGTAAGGATTGTGCTGGGGATGGGAGCAATGCATGGAGACCCATTTTCAATCATGGGGTGCAGAGACACAGGGACATGCTGACTCTAGAAGTCAGCCATTTTGAGTAGTGTGTGGGATTGCAGCAGGCAGAAAGACTTCCTGAGCTGTGGACCACCTCTTAATGTTTGGTGGGTAGATCTAGCCATCACCTGTATTTGATGGCTTGTGTCCTCCCCATAATAGTCTCTCAACCCCTGAGGAGTCATAACCTCCATTTTGAGAACCCCTGATCTAATTCACTTTATACTTAGCTGTGTGACACACTGAGCACATTTCCCAGAGAGTTCTGTGTGAACTCTCTCATAAAAAGAAGTCGATGCAATAAAAGGTTTAACCTCACCTACTTCGTCTCTCTATTATCCTGGGACCAAAATGGGTACAACAAACACTACATATCACACAGTTAAAACTGTGTCCATTTTGAAAATCAAATTGAGATTATCATTTGTCCTGTTTAGGCACTGATAAAAAAAAACCCTTCATATAATTTATTGAAAGGAGTATTACATTCGTTGTTACTTTTCAAAATTCGTATATTTCTGAATTTGCTGTTTCTACAAAAAACAAAAATATGATTAAGTTGTCCAAATTTCTGAATAGAGATATTTTTAAAAATAAAAAATGGGAAACTGAAATAAAAGAGTTCTCAAGATTTACTGTGCATTTCCTTTTCAAGGAACTTTAATAAATTAGTCAAATTTAAATATTTTTTCTCATTCATAAACCATCGCAGTAATTTAAATCTAACATCTTAGTCTAATTTAGATGTTAAATTTCTCATCAATATTTACTTCTGATAGTCTACTATTAACATCACATTTATAAAATCAATTTAAAACTTGGTCAGTTTCTTTACTTGTGTTGACCATAATTTGTCTTTGCACTTTCAGCTAACAGTGTTCAAACCAGTTGAGCTGTACCCACTGCTAATACCTGACAGCAACAAAGCAAAATACCTTTGCAGTGTGTTTTTAAGAACTGCCAAGTGTGTACCATAAAATGTATTGGCACAAATATTATAACAGATTTTCCAAATAATATTAACTCAATGCAGATATATTACACTCAAGCTTATTTGCAATATGCATTGAGATGACCAAAGGTAGGAAAAGAGGAAATATGATATACGGATAATAAAACAGACAGAACACAAAAACATTATATACTATGTTATACATTAGGCAAAAAAGTACAACTCAGCATTCAGCAATAACACTTTCCAAGAAGGAAAATACAGGAGATAATTTTCTTCTCTTGATAATTTGCCTGTATCAAAGATTTTCTCATAATTTTTCATTAGTTCTACAATTACATTCAAAGTCATTCTGCTGGGGTCAAGACTCACATAATCTTGATCAGTTTAGAATTAGAAATATCTGGGGAAAAAAGTTCTTGCCCTCTGTACTTCTGGAATTTTCTGATTAAGCATCTGTGCCCTCAAAGTAGGATTTACAGGAGACTAGTCCCTCAAAGTTTGCTAAATTGTTACTGCTTAGTTTGCCTAATAATCATTTTAATACCCATGTCAGAACCTACTTGCTAATTGCAGGTAAGATTTTTGATATTAATTATCTTTGATTTTTCTGCTTTCTTCAACAATGCCATCAGGTAGGATTGTGACATTTTCCCTCTATGGCTTCATTATTT
The DNA here is from genome assembly GCF_049634645.1 of Pelodiscus sinensis. Classification (NCBI taxonomy): domain Eukaryota; kingdom Metazoa; phylum Chordata; order Testudines; family Trionychidae; genus Pelodiscus; species Pelodiscus sinensis. The sequence continues at coordinate 32,611,783 of NC_134724.1, read as the reverse complement.
GAAGCTGCTATTTTAATTACAAAGAAATTTTTTTTTTTTTTAGATTTTGTCTGGATTTTCTTTATACCACTTTCAAAGAACTATAGTAATAAAGCTTATTTTGTTCTCTGAGGACTTGGCAAACTTTAATATGTTTCTATTTAATTGTCAGCATAGTAGCAGAGGTTCATCAACAAAGCCAACAGTTTACTTAACAATTTCAAACAGGTAAAATTATTTGTTCTGATTTTTTTTTTACTAGAAAACTGACATCTGTACATTTTAATTTTGCTGCTTTTCAGCTAACAATGTTTTTCATTTATTTTCTATAATGCAAACTGAGCAACAATTATAAAGAGCATAGTCTTACATTGTTCAAAGAACACACATTTCAGAATGGTGATAATGTATTGAGTATCATTTACATTTCATTCTGAGTGTCACTCTAAATTATGCCAATAATAATGAATAATTTATAACATCTTCCATTACAATGGATACAACAGAATTTTTGAAACTTAAGACACTGCAGACCTGATTTTCCATTGCTTTACCTAAGTATAGCCATTTGTATAGCTTAGATGAACTGGTTAAAAATGCTACCATTCTGATTTAATATCAGATAATAGCATATCAAATTAGAATAGTAGCATCTGGTATAACATGCTCAGGCATGATACCGAGGAGGAATGTATAGAGAGGTAGATAAACTGAGGCTTGGCAGCATACAGAATACAGCCATTTTAGGTGTGGCAGGGGAAATGGGGAAGAACACAAACACGTTTTTCTGTTGTAGTGGGTATTGGGGACAGTGACAGTAGGGGTAACATACAGCTATGACTGTGCTGAGGCATCGTGAAGGGAAGTATGCTGATATGGTAACGCTCAGTCATGACAATGGTGTAGTGAAAGACAATGTTCAGGTGTGGTAGTGAGGGGAGGGTGTGGGGCCATGATAGCATGGTTGGGCTAAGATGTGTCAGTGGGGGCAATGAACAGATGTGGCTGTATGAAGGCATGGCTGAATGGCATAATGGAATGCTAAAACTGTATTAGAATGTTGAACCGCAAGGTAAGATGGTGTGTGATATAGCTTACTTGAGCTGGTCACAGCGATACCTGGCAACGCATTCAAATGTCTGAAAGAGAGAACATTCATAGGATCTCTCTCATGATGGAAGCTTTGTAGTCCATCCAAATCGGGTGCAGAAGCTTGATCTGCTAGTAGATGTCTTTGCAACCTCCTGTGTACAAGAAGTACATGACAAAGGGAATGCAGACGTGACAAATGAGAGCAAAAGCAGAGAACATAACAGCTGTGTGTGTACTGAAGCATGGCAATGGGGGAGTGGCCTGAGCATAGCCATAGGAAAGACACAAGGCTGTGTGCAGGCATTGCAGAGTGGGAGCATACAGACATGGCTGTTCACAGCTGTAGCAATGTGGAGGACACATATGTGGCAATAGGATAACAAAAGTGACGTACAGTAGTGCCTTTAAAACAGTATTTTATTTTCACTCTTGTGTTCCCATTCTACTACACTGCAGCTGTGTGACACTCTGATATCTACATTGTCCCTAGTCATAATAAATTTTATTATTATGCATGAAATAACCTCCCTCCGCCCTTATCTCCCTCTCACCCTCCAAAGCCTCCGATCCCAGGCTGAAGCATCTTCCTGCACCCCAAACTCCTCATCCCTAGCTCCACCCCAGAGCCCACACCTTCAGCTGGAGTCTCACCTGCCTGTGCCCCAGCCCCAATCCCCCTTCAATCCCAGCTCAGAGCACTCTCCTGCACCCCCAAACACATCATCCCAAGCCCCACTCCAGAGTCTGCACCCCCAGCCAGAGCACTCACCCTCCCCTCCCCACCTCAACCCCCACCCCAGCAGGACCTCAGAGAAGGAGCAAGACAAGGGCAGAATAGGGAAGAGGTGTTTAAGTTTGGCTGCGGCCCCCCAGTAGGAGCAAGCCATCAAGTGGAAAGGGCAAGGCTGGAGGCTAGTCTCTCCCCCACCCAGCCTTCAATGCTGCCTGGACAGCAGCAGTGGCAATGGTGACCTGGAGCCCCACAGCCTTTTAAATCGCTGGGCCCCAGCGGAGCTGCCTCTTTTGCCCGCCCTGGCGGTGCTGTTGGATTTTGTGCAGGTAGAAGGCAGGAAATGCTAAACCCACAGACGGAAGTGGAGTTATCTGGGCACTGGGCTACACTGTGTCCTGAACTCGCCAGGCCTGAGAGTGCCCAGGGAAGCTCCCTTACACCCCACACTCTGTCCTGGCAATCACAGCAGATGGCCCCTCCTCCCTGCCACCCTTCCATCAGAGTCCATGCCCGTTCTTAAACCCTACTGCTGCCCCCAGTGCCGCCTCACTCCCCCTCCCGGGCTCGAGTGCCTGTGGCTGCAGGCCCGGCCATGCCTCCCCTTTGGTCCCTCCCCCCGCGGAGAGGAACTACGGGCAAAGGTAGGGCAGCGCCTTCGCTGGCTCCTACTGGGCATGCGCAGGCGGCTCGGGCCTGCTCCGCCAAGGTCTGACGGGAGGCCGTTCCCGACACTGCACCGGCCACTGGCGGGATGCGATGACATCAGCTCGGCGGGACGCGCGCAGGCGGGACAGCGCAGCAAAGAGGAGAGTGTGAGTGGGGCTCGCTTATTGCGCTCCGCGGAGTGAAGGGGAGGGGCGACCTGCTGAGCCTGGGGGGACAAGATGGCAGTTGGCCGGGCCCGCTCCCTCAGGGCGGACGGGAACCAGCCTCCCTTCCCAGTGCCGGGGTCCGACAGGCAGCTTGACACTTGCCTGGCTCTGCTGCGGGGAGGGGCTGCCGCTCACTGGCTGCTGTGGGGCCCAGGTACATAGAAACCAGAGGAGGCTTTTCCCGAAAGCGGCCCCATAAGCTCTACCTAGGGGGACCCCCCCCAAAGCCCTGCGATGTCTGGGAGCCTGTGATGTGGGACTCCTGAGTGTGGAGGAGAGAGATCTGCTCTGAGCGTGGGACCCCTTCGCCTAGCACTTGACCGTGCGCTTCCCTCCCTTGTTCGGGCTTGGGAAAAATAATTTACCCGGTTGCGCAAACTGTCCTTGGCAAGCAGTATGTAAATAGCGACCCTCCCCCTCCCCCCCCCCCCCCCCGTAAAATGTGATTAGTCTTGTTCACGGGGCAGCTGAACCAGATTATTAATCAAAAGACTTTAGCAGTGTTAGACAAGTAATGCCCCCCTCCCCATTCTTACTTGGCCATTTGGACTTGCAAGTTGTCATTCTCTGACAAAAAAATTTCAGAGAGAAACTGCTGAGTTGGAATTCATATGCAAATTCCACACCCTGAACCAAGGTCTAAACAAACACATCGAAAGTCTCAGAGGAGTAGCCTAACTTAAAAAACAACAATGGGCCTGTAGCACATTTAAGACTAACAAAAACACAGTGAGTGGTTCCCGTATTATAGGGGTGTCCAAACTTTTTTCAAAGAGGGCCAGATTTGATGAAGTGAACATGCGTGAGGGCTGACCATTTTGCCTGACATTCTTTGAACCATTAAAATTAAATGCAAATTAACTATTTTATGCAAAGTTTATTGCAAATGGCATACTTTTCATTTCGTCACATGGATGACAAATCTAAACAGGTGTTAAATCACTCTGCCTTTCATATCTGAAGGCCAGATGAAAAAAAAATCCAGGAAGCTGAAATATATGTTAGGAACATTGTTATTATTGGTAATAAAGGTTGTCTGTCAACTTTTAAGTTAAAAAAATATGAACAGGAACATAACACCAAGTATACATGTTGTGTCCAAATATATTTACAACTGATTTAGACCAACTGACATTAACTGAGATTTTACAATGTATTCATCTCAATACATATGGATTCGTTGGGGGCCAGAAAAGATAGATATTGCCAAATTACCTGTGGGGCCGTATTAAACCAGAACACGGGCCGCAATTGGCCCGCGGGCCGGACTTTGGACATGCCTGCTGTATTACAATAGTAATTTCCCATTCAGGTACACTCACCTTCTCACCACTGTTGGAGATTAGCTCTATGCATTCTGATTTAATTAGCACTTGCCACATCCCAACTCTGTACCTTTTTTCCTCTTTCTCTCTTTGTTTCTTTTTCTCTTCTGCATCTGAAGAAGTAAGTTGTAGCTCAAAAACTCTAATACAGGAGTGGGGAAAAGGGCCTCTGTGGGCTGCATCGGGCCTGCCTAGTGGGTTGATCTGGCCTGCGAAGGTCGTGATGCTCCTCTGCCCCCAGGCCAATCGGGGCCTAGGGACGGGGGAGCACGCAGAACTTAGAGTCGACCCTGGTGGCTAACTCTTAAGTGCCGCCCGCTGGAGGGCAGGGAGCAAGAGACTTCATGCTCCCTCCAGGCCAATTCCTCACACTACTTGTTCCTTGCAGGACAGGAGGGAACTTCATGTGCTCCCCTTGCCCCCAAGGCTTGATTGGCCTGAGGGAGTGGGGAAGCACACAAAGTCTCCCACCCTGCAAGGGGCTCAGCACTTAAGAGTCAACTGCCAGCTGCTGCCCAGCTGACGGGTGACTCTAAGTGTGGTGCTCCATTGGCGGACAGGGTCACATTTTGTGTGTTTTCCCATTTCCAGGCCCTCAGTGACCTAGAGGTAGGGGGCAAGATGCCAGGGGCACGAGTGCCTAGAGGGAAATGCCAGCTTTTCAGAACAGCTGGTGGTTCTCTGGGGGGATGGAGGGTCAGGGTGAAGACTTCATGTGCTCCCTCATCCACAGACCAATCAGGTTGTGGGGAGGGTGTGACGTAGTGGGGGTACTTGCTGGGCTGTGGTGACCTCTGCTGTCTGGAGCAAGACCCAGCAGGGAAAACCTTATTATGCAAAGGTACCATACAGGTTGAACCAGACTACCCCCCATGGGGAGAAACAAAGGGAGGTGGAATGCTGCCCTGGCTGGGGGGCAGGGCTGGAAGAGTGTGAGTGAGTTGCGGTCTGGGAGCATGGAGGAGATAGCCTAGGGAAAGGGGCTGGAGTTTAGGGGCCCGGTCTCCCCTATCTCAAGGGGGCCTGAGGCATCCTAGCCCAGCTCTGTGACCAGATTACATCTGTGCTGTGCTGTATCTTGGAGAGGCAATAAACTTCCTCTATTCCACTGACTGGTGCAGTCTGTTTGTGCCATTTCAGGGTGCAGGAGACAGGGGACCCCCAATGCGCCGTCACAGAGGGGAACACAGAAGTATCCTGGCTCCACTCCTTCCGCCTGAGGCCTTGCCCCTTCCAGGGCAGCATTGGCCACTTAAAAAATTTCTGAAGTAGCCCCCAGTCAAAAATTATTGCCTCTAATACCCTAATAAATGTTAATCTTTAAAGTGCTATCCCACTCCTTGTTGTCTTCTCTTTAGAACAGCTGCTATAATTTATGATTTGATCCAAGTCCTAGACTTATGATCAGCTTACATTTTATGGCTGTTCAGTGAACGCCAGTTCTGGCATAGTGGGCACCATTGATCTAGCAGATAATTAAATTATCAATTTAAAATAAATGGTTCTGTTTTTATTCCCTTGCTAAAGTTGCAAGGAACACCTTAGAGTATTATACCTGAAAGAGATTTGCTTCTTTATGTACTTAACAGCACTTTACTTATAGTAGTTTGCCCTGTTTCTGATTGTCTGATAATGAAGGAGCTACACACAGAGAGAAGTACGGGCAGTCCCCGGGTTACGTACAAGATAGGGACTGTAGGTTTGTTCTTAAGTTGAATTTGTATGTAAGTCGGAACTGGTACATATTGTAGGGGAAACTCTAGCCAAACATTTCTCCAGAGCTCAGTTTTATTCTCCCACACCTCACTTCTCTCAGTCCTTTATTCTCAAGCTGAGGTGTCTGCTGAGAAAAGCTGCTCCGCGTCTCCCTGGTCTGCTGGGGTGGGGGGGCGCTAGCTTCGCGTCTCCCTGGTCTGCTGGGGGGAAGCAGCTAGTGCGGGGTTGCCTCACCCCGTTTGTAAGTAGGGATCCGATGTAAGTCGGATCCATGTAACCCGGGGACTGCCTGTATGTGATTGTAAAATGTCAGAAATTAGCAGGAAGAACTTGAGCAAGTGTGTTATTGAAAACTACTTAAAACTTTGATTAGGTTCTAAATTGGTAGTTTCTTTTTAACAGGTGAGGACAGCAAGAAGATTTACAGCTACATAGATACTACATCATAATAGATACTGATAAAGACGTCAGTGATTGGAAATTATTGTACTAAAAGTTCTTGATATCAAGGTCTCTTGTCCTTATGTGATCACCAAAATTTAAAGTGATTATTGTAAAAATTTCTGAGGCCCAAATTTCATTTACTTTAAATACTTTTAATTTGATTGTGGGAGGTGGGGAAATTAAAATTATCTTGAGCCTAATTTACTTTGAGGTGTAAAGACAATTTTCTGAATCTTTACAGTGTTGAGGATACCTTCTCCACTTTCATCCCTTGTTTTGCCATGTTTTACATTTCTCCGTGTTGATCCAGTTTATTGTGGATGTCATTGGCTGTGATTGGCAGGTGGAAACTGGCTGCTAATTAAAGTTTGAATTCTAGAAGCCTCTGCTGATTGGCTGAGCCTTGGTAGGGGGAGGGGCTTTATAAGGCAGTGGGCAAGCGACCAAAGAGCTTGCGAACAGGTGAGTGCTAACAGGGAGTTTTGAGAGGGAGTTGGGAAGGGGAAGGGCGGGAGATATCTCTTGCCTTTCTTTTTAAATCCCTTTTCCAGGACAGCAGCGATGGTTGGTGATGGGTCTGCTGTTGTTACCTGCACAGAGTGTGCCATGTTTGTCTTCCTCCCGGAAGAAAGAACGGATTTCATCTGCACCAAGTGCAAGCTGGTCGACATTTTGGAAGAAAAAATTAGAGGACTGGAGGCCCAAGTGTTGACCCTACGCTTGATCAGAGAGGATGAAGACTTCCTCATAGAAAGCAGCATTTAATCCTTCAAGCACGGCAGGCAGAGCTAGAGAGGGCAGTACGTGACCAAGAAGAGAACTGGCAGCATGTAACTTCTAGAAGGGGAAAAAGGCCAGCATGGGACTCCCCCGATGCTATAGAAGTAAGCAATTGCTTTCAAGCTCTCTCCACGGGCTCTGCAGTGCTGAAAGCTCTGGAAGGGACCTCACAAGGAAGAAACCAGAAGGGAACACCATCTACTGGAAGGCATGGGATGCGTAGTCCTACGGATGGGGGTTCCACGGCCACCACCCCCAAAAGGAAACGACGGGTGGCGGTGGTCGGGGACTCCCTCCTAAGAGGGACTGAGCCATCCCTCTGCCATCCGGACCTGGAATCTCGAGAGGTGTGCTGCTTACTGGGAGCTCACATTCAGGATGTCACTGAGAGGCTTACCAAGCTGATCAAACCTTCGGATCGCTACCCCTTCCTGCTTCTCCACTTGGGAACTAATGATACGGCCAAGAATGATCTTGAGCGTGTTACTGCGGATTATGTAGCGCTAGGAAGAAGGATCCAAGAACTTGGAGCGCAAGTGGTATTCTCCTCCATCCTCCCTGTTGAAGAGAAAGGACTGGGCAGGGATCGTCGAATTGAGGACATAAATGCGTGGTTGCGCAGATGGTGTCGCAGAGAGGGCTTTAGTTTCTTCGACCATGGGACTCTGTTCCGGGCGCAAGGATTGTTAGGAAGAGATGGGATCCACCTAACGAAGCGAGGAAGGAGCATCTTCGTGGGCTGGCTTGCAAACCTAGTGAGGAGGGTTTAAACTAGGTTCGTCGGGGGACGGTGACCAAAACCCTGAGGGGAGTGGGAAAGTTGGATACCGGGAAGAAATGCAGAGAGGAAGGGGCAAGAAAGGAGGACCCATGTTTCGAATGGAGAAGATAGGACGATCAACTGGTTACCTGAAGTGTTTGTACACTAATGCGAGAAGCCTGGGAAACAAACAGGAAGAACTGGAGGCCCTGGCCCAGACCAAGAAATATGATTTAATTGGGATAACAGAGACTTGGTGGGATGACTCGCATGACTGGAGCGCTGTCATGGAAGGGTACAGACTGTTCAGGAACAACAGGCAGGGGAGAAAAGGAGGAGGAGTTGCACTATATGTAAGAGAGCACTACGATTGCTCTGAACTCCAGTATAAAGAGGGCGAAAAACCCGTTGAGAGTCTATGGGTTAAGTTTAAAGGAGCGAACAACAGCATTGATGTTGTGGTTGGTGTTTGCTACAGGCCACCGAATCAGGTGGATGAGGTAGATGAGGCTTTCTTCAGACAACTGAGCGAAGCTTCCAGATCGCAGGCCCTGGTTCTCGTGGGGGACTTTAATCACCCTGACATCTGCTGGGAAACCTATATGGCAGTACACAGGCAATCCAGGAAGTTTTTGGAGAATGTTGGGGATAACTTCTTGACACAGGTGCTGAAGGATCCCACCAGGGGCTGTGTGCAGCTTGACCTTCTGCTCACAGACAGGGAGGAATTAATAGGGGAAGTGGAGGTGGGTGACAACCTGGGAAGCAGTGATCATGAGATGGTAGATTTCAGGATCCTGACCAAAGGAAGAAGAGAGTAGTAAAATACACACCTTGGACTTCAAAAAAGCAGATTTTGACTCCCTCCGAGATCTGATGGGCAGAATCCCCTGGGTTGTTAACATGAAGGGGAAAGGAGTCCAGGACAGCTGGCAGTATTTTAAAGAAGCCGTATTGAAGGCATAGAAAGAAACCATCCCGACACGTAGCAAGAGAGGCAAACATGGTAGGAGACCGAACTGGCTTACAGGGGAAATCCTTTGTGAACTTAAGCACAAAAAGGAAGCTTACAAATAGTGGAAACTTGGACAAATGACCAGGGAGGAGTTTAAAGGTATAGCTCGAGAATGCTGGGGAGTTATCAGGAAGGCGAAAGCACAAATGGAATTGCGTCTGGCTAAGGTTGTGAAGGATAACAAGAAAATTTCTACAGGCGTGTTAACAAGAAGAAGGTGATCAGAGAGGGTGTGCGGCCCCTAATGGATGAAAAAGGTGACCTAGTGACAGATGATGAGGGGAAAGCTGAAGTACTCAATGCTTTCCTTGCCTCTGTATTCACAGACAAGGTCGGCTCCTGGACTTCTGCGCCAAGTGACGCAAGATGGGATGAAGATGGTCAGCCCTCGGTGGGTAAAGAACAGGTTAGGAACTATTTAGAAAAGCTAAACGTACATAAATCCATGGGTCCGGACTTAGTGCATCCGAGGGTACTGAGGGAGTTGGCAAATGTCATTGTGGAGCCTTTGGCTATTATCTTTGAAAAGTCGTGGAGATCGGGAGAAATCCCGGATGACTGGAAAAAGGCAAATGTAGTGCCCATCTTCAAAAAAGGGAAGAAGGATGATCCAGGGAACTATAGGCCGGTCAGTCTTACCTCGGTTCCTGGAAAAATCATGGAAGGGATCCTTAAGGAATCCATATTGAGGCACTTGGATGAGAGGAATGTGATTAGGAATAGTCAGCATGGATTCACAAAGGGAAAGTTGTGCCTGACCAATCTGATTAGCTTATATGATGAGGTAACTGGCTCTGTGGACGTGGGGAAGTCAGTGGATGTTATATACCTTGACTTTAGCAAGGCTTTTGATACGGTCTCCCACAATATTCTTGCCAGCAAGTTAAGGGATTGTGGATTGGATAAATGGATGGTAAGATGGATAGAAAGATGGCTAGAAGGCCGGGCCCAGCGGGTAGTGATCAATGGCTCGATGTCAGGATGGCGGTCGGTTTCTAGCGGAGTGCCCCATGTTTCGGTTCTAGGAGCGGTTTTGTTCAATATCTTTATTAATGATCTGGATGAGGGGATGGATTGCACCCTCAGCAAGTTTGCGGATGACACTAAGCCGGGGGGAGAGGTAGATACGCTTAAGGGCAGGGATAGGGTACAGAATGACTTAGACAAATTGGAGGATTGGGCCACAAGAAATATGATGAGGTTCAACAAGGACAAGTGTAGAGTCCTGAACTTGGGACGGAAGAATCCCAAGCATAGTTACAAGCTTGGGACCAACCGGTTAAATAGTAGTTCTGCAGAAAAGGACCTGGGGGTTACAGTGGATGAGAAGCTAGATATGAGTCAACAGTGTGCCCTTGTAGCCAAGAAGGCTAATGGCATATTAGGTTGCATTAAGAGGAGCATTGCCAGCAGATCCAGAGATGTCATCATTCCCCTTTATTCGGCTTTGGTGAGGCCACATCTGGAGTATTGTGTCCAGTTCTGGGCTCCCCACTACAAAAAGGATGTGGATGCATTGGAGAGTGTCCAGCGGAGGGCAACCAAAATGATTAGGGGGCTGGAGCATATGACTTATGAGGAGAGGCTGAGGGACTTGGGTCTGTTTAGTCTGCAGAAGCGAAGAGTGAGGGGGGATTTGATAGCAGCCTTCAACTTCCTGAAGGGAGGTTCCAAAGAGGCTGGAGAGAGGCTGTTCTCAGTAGTTAGATAGCAGAACAAGGAGCAATGGTCTCAAGTTGTGGTGGGAGAGGTCCAGGTTGGATATTAGGAAAAAGTATTTCACTAGCAGGGTGGTGAAGCACTGGAATGGGTTACCTAGGGAAGTAGTGGAGTCTCCATCCCTAGAGGTGTTTAAGTCTTGGCTTGACAAAGCCCTGGCTGGGTTGATTTAGTTGGAATTGGTCCTGCCTAGAGCAGGGGGCTGGACTTGATGACCTTCTGAGGTCTCTTCCAGTTCTATGATTCATGCCCTCCCCATCCCCAATGCTGCCTCTGTATCAGGCTGGCTGACGCAGGTATGTGAGGGGAACCAGCTTTTAAACTGGCTTCCTCTGGGCACGGCTCCTGTGGAGCCACCTGTCCCACTCCCTCCACCTCTGCTGCTTCTGCTCCCCTCATGCACTGAGGATGTTAAATATCGGTTAATTGAATAGTTGATTAACCTCATGAATTCTTATCTGTTAGTCGACTATTCTGTAATCCCTGGGCAGCCCCTGTCTGGGGGGAGGGGTCTGAGCTTCTGGACCCAGCACGAGCTACAACTGAGCTGGGCTGCCTGCCTGTCTGGCTCCTAATACACTTTAAATGCTGAGCCACAGCTGGGGTAGGTCCAGGACCCAGTGCAAGCTGAGACTGAGCTGGGCTGCTGGCTAGCCTGCTAAGAAGTTTACTGGTAAGGGGTGGGAGGAAATGCATATAATTTATAGCAGTGTTTCTGGAAGTGTTTTGCGAAATCACTTTGAGAAACACATTAACTGGCCACCCTGGTTTGTTTATTTACTGACGCCACGGAGCCTCGTGGCTCTCATTGGCTCTGTTGTGCTCTTTGCAAACAAGCGGAGCAGTGGGAAACAGTATCCCGGCCCACGCCACTTCCTGCGGCTACTCTTGGCTGCACAGGACAAAATGGAGCCAATGGGAGCTGCAAGGCTCCATGGCCGCGGCAACAGTAAATAAATATACAAGGGCGGCCAGTTAATGTGTTTCTCAAAGTGATTTCGCGGAACACTTTAAAAAACATTGGTCTATAGCATTTTGCTTTTACTTATCGGTTAACTAGTTAATTGACTATACTATTACATCCCTAGTGTACACCAGCTCCATGAGAGATGGCTCCCCCTCTGTATGTAAACACGTAACTGCTGAAAGTTTCAGTATTTACACATTTCCCAGAATAAACTCACTTTAACATCTCTGGTGCTGACATCTTAAATAATGTTAATGCACAAGCACATTTTATTTTGACGAATCAATTGTTTAGATTTTTGAACAAAAACAGCTATGCTAATTTCACTGTTCTTCATCCTAGGCAAGCTGTTTCAGTGTTTGACAAATTAAAAAAAAATTCGTAGAGGGGAAGCAAACTAGATTTCTGTTTAAAAAATGTATTCCAAATAATGGAGAGTAAAATGAAAGACAGAATATATTAGTTACCTGTTGGTTATTCTAAAAGCCTACATGACTTGCCAAAGTTTGAAATATTTGAGTAATATATATCATTGTATGTACTGTGTACATACTACATGGGGTGCAAGATGTTTAATGCACCAGTCTGAGAGCAGGAGAATGGCACAACTATAGCTTAAAAATAGTACTGTCATTTAACAGTGATGCGTAGGAATTGCCACATTGGATCACATGCAAGGTCCATCTAATCTAGAATCCTGTCTCTAACATTGGTCAATTCCAGATGCTTCAGAGAATATAAGAATGGTCATACTGGGTCAGACTAGAGCTCCATCTAGTCCAGTACCCTGTCTTCTGACAGTGGCCAATACCAGGACCCCCAAAGGGAATGAATGGAACAGGGAATCATCAAGTGATCCACCTCTTGTAGCCCATTCCCAGCTTCTGACAAACAGATGCTAGGGACAGCGTGCCTGCCCATCCTGGCTAATAGTCAGGGCTTGCCAAACCGCGGCGAGCCCTTCTTGCCAGCCGCGCTGTCCGGCAATCTACGCATGAGTAGATCATTCTGTGCATGTGCAGATCGCCCAAACCCGGCTCTTCCGGGTTACAGTCTACTCGCCATGGGCGAATAGATTGTACTATTTGTCGAGCCCTGCTAATTAATAGTCATTGATGGACTTCTCTCCCATGAATTTTTCTAGTTCTTTTCTGAACCCTGTTAAAGTCCTAGTCTTCACAACATTTTCTGACAAGGAGTTCTACAGGTTGATTGTGTGAAGAAATACTTCCTTCTGTTTGTTTTAAATCTTCTATTTATTTGATTTGGTGACCTCTAGTTCTTGTGTTATGGGAACAAGTAAATTACTTTTCCTTATTTATTTTCTTCGCACCAGTCATGATGCGGAGCTTCTAATGAGGCAGTTGGGAAGTCCTGGACTTCAATATTACCTCCTCTAAAAAGGTTTTAGATTTCCGTCATGTATATATTCCTTTGCTATTTTAAGAACACAATATTTTTCCAATTACATATACTGTATCACATTACTGCTATTTCTAAATGAAGATTTAAATTTTGCTATGTATTTCTTCTGATAACCTTTTGATTTTTCTGCTGGATTTTTAGCTATTTTTAATAAAACAAATTTAAACTTTTAATAAGATAGGTGTACCTATAGAATCTAAACTGGTATTGCATGTTGTAAATGCTACTTCATTTTCTGACTAATCTAAAGATGTTTAGGATTAAAATTAAAACATTGCTTTAAAAATATATTTGGCATAAACTAAAGTAAATGACTGGTTCCATTTATTTTAACACAGGTATGAAAACTCTATGGGGTCAGCCAAAAATGTGATAAGTGAGGCTGTTGATGTAGCAGAGAGTTACAACGTGATGGTAAGTCATTCATCTAGTTAACAGTGTTGTAAGATTTTTCCTTATCAGAAATAAATATGATTTTATGTAGTTTGTTTGAAGCCTTGCTTATGATTATTGTAATTAGGCATGTTAAAATGTGTGTAATTAAGTTACTGTGTAACCGCTGACAATTTCAGCAGTTACACATGGGATGGCAGTCAGCTCCTCAGAAGTTGGTGTGTGCTGGCTTTTAAACCAGCTCGCTGCACATACCGGGAGCCAGCGTGTAACCATGAATGTTAACTGATGAGCACAGGCTCATTGGTCAACCGTTTACACAGTTACACTTCCATATCCCTACTGTCATTTTCATTTAGGTTAAATTTGGGTGTCTTGTGAAGCTCATTCAGGTGACTGTATTTTTTTTAAAAGATGAAGAACCATTTAAAAAGAAGTACAAATATTTTAATGATAAATTATTGATTTGCATACTGGTATATAAAACATTTTCCCCAAACGATATGCATATATGTGTGTTTTTATTATATGTATGTGTGTATATATCACACACATAATTTCATATGGTATGAGTATTTTTCATATGGGAGACAGTCATGTACCTTATATAAAAGTATTTAGTCTATGGTTTTGAAGTAGGATGCTTTCCATGCAATTTTTATCTTTACAGTAGGTTTACAGAGATTAAAGCATGAGATCAAAGTCTTATACAGTCAGAATTTCTTGCAGGGAAAATATTTTTTCCCCCACACCCTGTAAAAGAATAGGAAGCAGCATGTCCGACCTAGAAGGAAGTGGGAGCATCTTGCATACCACACTTGCTCTTGCCACAGGCCAATGAAGCAGTATTGATAAATTTTGGCAGGGATTGCACCTATACCTTTTATGTCTGAGTGAGGGTCACTACAGTGAATCGTATTTTGCACTAAGTAAATATCAGTGTGTGTGTGTGTGTGTGTAGGGGGGGAGGGTCTGACCTTAAGATGCAGAAAAAGAAGGGGCCCAATTGGAAAACATTGGTGTTCTCTGGATTTTTGGTGATCCAGTGTTCTTTTCTGAACGTCCACGTTTTATGTCTCAGTATTCTGTATAAATCTGTTAAAATTTGAAACATTCATTTAAGCTGCAGACAGGCTTTCAGTAATGTAATATGAAAATTATGGGTGAAATTTGGCCCTCTTGGAGTGAATGGGAATTTTGCTCTTTATTTCCACATCAATTAGCGTATTACTTTTGTACTGGATAAAACTGTCTTTGCCAGTTAATATCCCTACGGAGGGAAGAGGGTAGACTAATATATTTAAAAAAAAATTGGCTCCTATATCATCCTCCCCTGTGGAACGTGGGATGGAAACCAGGATTCTTGAACTTTAGCATTCCTTTCCTGGAGCAAATAGATATCAAACTCACTGTGACTGACCTTCATAAAGGCTAACAGACTACCATTACCAATTATTCAACTCACAATCCAGATGTATGGGCTGTGGATCAAAGGTGCCAACACTACTGATGACCACGTAGGAGTTAATATGATTACACATAATGGATTTTTATGTTGTTTTTTTTTTTTAAATATCTTTAAAAATTTAGTTTAAAAAAAAAAAAAAACTAAAGGAACATTCAGGTTGCAAAGTCAAGAATTAAGCCAGTAAATGCCGGAATTAAAGTTGCCATGCAATTTGAACTTGGAAAGTGTATATTGAATAGGGCTGGGGACTGCAAATAGGGAAAATATCATGTCACTTGGCCAAACATTATATCCCTGCAATTGAAATTGACTGGAACTGTGCTTTGAACTTACTGTCAAAGGTGATATACAAATGCTAAGAGAGAAAAATCAATCCCTAGGCATCTCAAATTCAGCATCCAAAATTAGTGGGTGTTTTTAGTGCTGTAGCCATGATGATCCCAGGATATTAGAGAGGAAAAAGCATGTGAGGTGTTTATATATATATATATTTATTGGACCAACTTTGGCTCCTGAAAAAGACAAGCTTTTGAATTTACCACCACTCTTCTTCATGTCTGGGAAAGATAGCTGAAATGGGCAATTAACACCCCTGTTCCTATAAGATAAAGGAGAGCCGGTGGATGATTATTAAACAACAATAACCATGGACCTAATAAAGGGTATCAGCCAGGGGTTAGCTCAGCACACACTTCAAGGAAGGTTTCTTTGTGCATCTGAAAATTCTGTAGCCACTTCATCCCATACCCGCATGATAATGTGATCCCACCACTCAGTTGGTTTTCCTAGCCTAAAAGCAATGATCCTCTGGGCCTGCCATAGCCTAATGACATACCAGTTCATTGTCCTCTGAATACGAATACAGAGAGTCATCATTGCCTACTAGCAGGTCCATAAGTAGGTATTGCTGCAATGCATGATGTCTTCTGCACACTGCTCATGATAAGGGCCAGAAGGCTGCAATTTGTGTATGCTCACCACGGATACTCAAGCACATCTGAAGAGAAGAGTTGGCTAATGGGACAGTTTTCACATCACTACATGCCTTGTGCTCCGTTGCGTATTCCCACAGGGCTTACTGAGTGAAGGTGACACAAAGTACTGTGGAATGCATATCTTTCTGGCGATGAGGGAGCTACATATGTGGCCATGAGTTGTCAACAGTGGGTACCAGAAAAACCCTTTTGGCGAGTTTTCAGTTTTGGTGAGTTTTGCCTGTCAACAGCGCTTTCATCGCCAAAACTTGCAAGTGTAGACGTCGCCTAAGGCTTATTACAACAAAGTTATGAAAATAAGCGATCAGGCTAATATTTAGAAGATGTTGTACAGGTTTCCTTTTAAGTTTTTGTTATTTGTGGCCTGAATAACTGTCATGTTTCTCCATCTGTAAATTGGTGATAATATGCCACCTTGTGATAGAGCAGTGTTGTGAAGACATGTTAATTAATGTCTTTGAAGCACTGAGGTGCTTTGAGAGCCCCATAGAAAAGCCCATGAAAAATGTAGGAATTATGTATTCATTTCAGGGTTTGTCTGATGTGTGATAAAGTGGGCTGGAGCGTGGCATTATACAAAGAGAATAAAAAATCTTGAATTCAGTGAACACCATGCCTGCTTTGCATTGAATGGTATTCTGAAAAATACAATATGTGATCATGTAATTAAAGTCTATCTCTGGTGTTAAACCAGTTCTGAAGCAGTAGTCACTACAGTGGCTACTGCTATAGCAAACTAGCCACAGTCAACCAGCCAAATAGCCACATGTGGCAAGTGTGTTGGGCACCATGGGTCTATCTTAATGTATCCTCACAAGGGGATAAAAAAAGGTTGTGTAGGAAACCGTATTTTGACATTTCCTAATTTTTTTTGAACTCTTGGTTTTGTAACTTTAAAATTATTTTCTATTTAATTTTACATATTAAAAGCATTTTTGAAAGTATCAAACTATACTATAAAATGCTGGTAGTTACATCTGAATCTTAGTAAGATTTTGCCTGTTTTGTCACAAATTGTATGTTGTTTGATTTGTACTATATTAGTTCAGAACTTTGGGCTTCCCATGGACAGAGCCTGTTTTGTGGGTTGCTGGTGCAGCCTCTGTTACTGGGGAGCTTGTATAGTCCCCCACACAGAGACAGGTGCTGCTGCCACCCTGCACTGCTGCCTCTCTATTAGAGACAGCAGCATGAGGCAGCAGGTGGGAGCTGGATTGCGTAGGCTCCCTGGGAGGGGAGCTAGGAGCACACTGGTTGTTGGCCCTGCCCCTAGGGATTATCGAATAGTTGTGTAACTGTTAGAATTTGATGAGGTTACGCGATTATTCAATTACACTGTATCTAACATCTTTACTACCTGTTGGCTTTAAGTGATCTCTGGATTGGAAAGCAAATGTTGAACCAAGCTGGCAATTCCTGGCTCAGTTGATTAGTTACACAAAGATTTATTTTGTTAATATTGGATAACATTTTTGTTAAGAACTAAGAGTGACAACTTCTAGCAATTTTTTTGTCACAAGTTTATCATAGTTAATTATAATAGAAAACCAATGTGCATATAAATTCTACTTCTGCATGTATGCTCTATCTTTGAGCAGCCTGTTTTAATCATAGTTAATGTATCTTCAAGAACAATATAAATATTTTTCTTAGTGAAATTTTGCAGTGATGTAGTATGCCATAGGGATGTTAGATATTGGGTAATTGAGTAGTTGTGTAAGCGCATTAAATTTTTGTACTTACACAACTATCTGATAGCCCTCGGGGCGGGGCCAACAGCCAGTGCACTTCTGGCCCTACTTTCAGGGAGCCTCCTGCTAACCTACGCTGCTCCTTCTCTATCAGAGGCAGCAATGCGGGGTTGCAGGTGAGAGCTGGTCCACGAAGGGAGCCAGTTTAAAAACCAGCTCTCCAAGCAGACTGGCTGCCTGCAGCTCTGAGCTGCTACCTGCAGCAGCCCCTGTCTTTGAGGGTGCAAGATCCCTGCTGACAGAGGCTGCTGGGAGAGGGGAGCTGCCTCAAAGCAACCTCTGTCTGTGGCAGCCTGGGTTGGCCACAGACAGAGTCTGGTTTGGCAGCAGCCGCTGTCCTCGGGGGTCCGATCTTCCTGCAGACAGAGACTGTTCCATGAGATGTGGAGCAGCCTCTGTCCATAGGGAGCTCGACATCCCCCCCCCCCGGCTGCTTTGTGACAGCCTCTCCTGACAGTCCTCCCCTTCGCCCCCCGCCCCCCGGCTTCTGATAGTATGGCAGGGGAAGTGGCACCCTGGAGCTGGTGCTTGGGGGGGGCAGCTTTTAAGCCTCCCCCCCCCCCCAGCATCAGCTCCTGCTTCCCCCACCAACTTTGGGGTGGGGGAATGCGAGTAGTCGACAAGATTAACCGATAAGCCTTGGATTATTGGTTAATCGTATAATTGCCTACTTGTTGACATCCCTAGTATGCAGTCTCAAAGTAACCATAACTAATTTGTAAACTAATGCTTTTGAAATATAAAGGGGAAATAAAAACATGAATTATGTCAATGTCAGTTAATTATGAAATTGTCGAAGTCTAGTTCTTCATTGTCAAATTTAATTCTGTAAAGATGTAGTTGGTAAAGTAGTTTATCAAATAAAACATTTTTTAAAAGGTAATACATGTGTAACTGAAAGGAAGACCTAATGCGAGTTTCTTATCCGACCCTTTTTATGCTATTGTTATCTTTAAAAAATAAGTTAATCATAAAAGTTTTGTTCTTTTATCTCTAATATTAGTTTAAATTATATTTATTGTAGTAAGCTGTAATCTGGAGATCATAAAATTAGAAATTTAGATTGGGTAGCTGCATCTCAATTTAAAAATATACTGCTCTTTTTTCTCAAAGCAAAAAACCATGTTTTTCTTAAAGCAAAAAACAAAATGCTCTTTGTAAAATCAAGAACAAGATATTTTACTTTAAGATGAGTTCTACTGGGCTAATTTGGCAAATTTAGGTAAATCTGGATCTTATAAGAGTTGTACAACTTTATCAACACATGGACATTTTAAAGTTAAGCAACTGATGCAATGATACAATACTATATTAATTGAGACTGGCTTTCAACTAATATTTTCAAGAAATAGCTCAAAGAAAGATTCTATTTTTTAAATGGGTTTGAATCAGATATATGAATTAGTCTGCCATAAAATAAAGATATACAAGTTGAACCTCTCTCTTCTGGTACTTTTGGGACCTGACAGGTACCGAGCCAGAAAATTTGCTGAACCATGGGAAGTCAGTGTTGTCTAGCAGCATTACCAGCACTTCCACTGCTTACTAGGCTCTTAGAAGACATTTAGGGGTAAATTAGAGCTAAATAACAGCACAGAACACTGAGCGCCAGGGCTGGTGGCCATTAAACTTTATGGGACTGCGGGAAACTTGGCCATACCCATGAAAAGTGGACAGACATCTGGCTAACTAAAATCATGCCATATTGGAGAGATTCAGTCTGTATAACTAAGATTTAAATTTAAACTCTACCTATAAATTAATCTTTTTGTTTAATTTCATGCACTTCTGTTAATGTCTGTTGGCTAAATTCTATTATGGTCTTCCTCAGTTTGACATATACCATAAATGAGCGTCTTCAGTGATTTATAGCATAGGATTAAATCACTAAAAAGGAGTTCACAACTCTGTGTGATCTCCCAGAAGATAAATTCTTCATCATGAAACCAACAGATACTGTGGATGGGGAGGGAAGAAAAAGCATTATTAGCATTACTATCTGGGAATATGTAACTAGGAAAATAGTTTCTGAGACAGTTTCTTTAGATACTTTTTTATATTTGTCTTGAGGGAATGCTAAGAAATGATATTTTTAATAGAAAATTCAGTTATTTCTACTATATGCCAGAGTCTATTGTTCAAAGACTTTAAAGAACAATTTTTTCAGCAAGAGACTTTCAACAAATATGTTAAGTACCTTTTTAATGTGATGCAGTAATTTGCCAAAGTTCTACAAACAATAAGAATGGCACTGTTTACAATTCTAACTCTTTTTGCAGTATTTTTTTCCAATTCTGAAGAACAGTACAGTTTTAAAAAGCTCAACTGCACAGGTCTGTTTTTTATCCGTGACTTGTTGCAGGAAATCCTCTAGACCATTAATAGTGAGGAATCTGTTCTCTTGCATATTGTGCACCCTCAATTCTAGCAGAAGTCAGGGGAGCAGCTTGCCAAAAATGCTTGGTCCCTAACTGAAGAGAGTATTAACTGCTCTGCAAAATTTCAGGGTGTGTACATGACTGGGGAGAGTGAGAAGATACAATTCAGTTTTTGCTCTTTCCCTGCCTCGGTGTTTCGGTTTCTGTTTCTCATACCAATAACCAGGTCTTTTATTTCTGTTTAAGGTTTATTTTTTTCTGTTTAAATATTTGAAAGTAGAACAATATGTATTAACTCATTAAAATGTGTTTACTGATAGCTAAAGTTGCATCAGGACACACCTCCATCACCAAAGGTGAAAGTAAGCTGGTGAGCTGCACTGGGACGCAGTGGTAAGAAACTGGCAGCTACAGCTCCCACCACCTTGGCCAACTCTGGGTGCTCAGGCGGCTGGGGCAGCATGCTTCTGGCCAGCTCAGGCGGCCAGAGCAATGTGGTCTCTGCTGTCCCAAGATCTGGCAACCACACTGCACTTTCAACTTAAGTGTCCCCCCACGTCTCCAACCACCTGCCCTGAGGAACCCCCCAGACTTCTTGACCTGACTCCTGCACCCCCACACCTACCCTGAGCTTCCCATACTTCCCAATCGCCTGTCCTGACTACTGCTCTCTGACTCCTTGCTGAGCCACCGACCCCCTACCCTGACTCCTGTGTCCCCCACCCTTTGCCCTTAGCTCCCCCAAAGCCTAGCTCCGCCTCCTCAGTTCACCTGCACACACCCCAACACTGTCCTGAGCCCCCTGCATTCCATTCCACACTTACATTTTTTTACAGGTACTGTCCTATCACAACCCTCCCTAGGGGATATCGGGGGGCGGGGCAGGAGGAGTGGGGGAGTTATGCTAGGAAAGAAATTTTGTAAGAAATTTAAGTTGCTTTCACCCCTGTCTACCACACAACTTTAAAATGCAAGTAAGAAATAACAGAAAAGGACTTCAGTATTTCTTGCTACCTTTGCCATCATCTACAGTGTTGTCACTCTGATATTCCATAAAGCATTTCCCTTTGTCTTCATCAGATACTTGGTCCAACTTGTATCCTTAATTTACTAGTGACCTCCTACTCTACTATCTTGCGCCAACAGATCAGCATATCTGACTTCCATGCAGTCCATTAATTTGGTATGTTAGTCTACCTTACCATAGTTGAGGCCATGGTTAAATATTTGCTAGACAGTGTAAGATGGATGAAATCAACCAGAGAAATATTAGTACATGTATACAGAAAATGTTAATGAAGTAAAGAACCCCTGTGAAAGGGCTCTCTAATATTCTTGAGTGCATGTTAGCTATTTGCAGTGAAATAAAGATGCAAGAAAATAACACAGACCTAATATGTAAAGGGTTAGTGAGGTTTCTAGTAGTTCATATTAGTTAACTGATTATTGTAACTCCAGAAGTTTCAGTAATGGATAAAACATGCATATTTCAAAACTGTACTGGTCTTTGGGCTCTAGATTTTAACATCAGCTGAATAGCCCTCACTATAGGGTGAATGATGACTTCATTCTATCTAGGGCAATGTCTACACCAGGGCTGGGCAAAAGGGCCTCTGTGGGCCGGATCCAGCCAGCCAAGTGGGTGGATCGGGCCTGCAGCGGCCCTGCTGCTCCCCAGGCCCTAATTGGCCGAGGGGTGGGGAAGCATGTGAAGCCTCCTCCCACCCTGCCAGGAGCACATGGCACTTTGAAACGCCACGCGCTGCTCACAGGGTGGGGAGGAGAGTGGAGGAGGCTTCACGCACTCCCCCACCCCCAGGCCAATCAGAGCCTGGGAGCGGGGGAGCTGCGTGAAGCTTCCTTTGCCCTGCCTCGGCACTGCAAGGAGCCCGAGGCACTTCAAAGTGCCATGTGCTCCTCGCAGGGCTGGAGGAGGCTTCTCATGCTCCCCTGCCTCCAGAACCAGACTGACCAATCATGGTCCGGGGGTCGGGGAGCCCTACCCCTTCCTGTTTAGGCCTGCCCCTTCTGGGATGGCGTGGGGTTATTTCCAAATTTTTTGAAGTGGCCTCTGGACAAAAATTATTGCCCACCGCTGATCTACACTATGAGATGAGGTGGAATCTATTATGGTTAATTTCTGGTCACCCGATTTTGCAGAGTCGAAGGTCCATGTCCTCACTGCGGAAAGAATTCAACATAGTTCAAAGTTGCGCATCCCCATTAGGCAGACTGCTGTTGACTTTGAGAGCACTGCATTGTAGGTAGCTGTTCCTCTGCCACTTTATATTCTGGATGCACGCGGGGACCTGATGCACACTGGGACCAAAACAGTGCATCGGGTGGTTATGGGTTCATGTTGTCAGCATCCCATAATGCGCTCATCTACTCCCTCTCCCTTTGTTTGAGGTCAATGGGAAACAGCCTTTTTGCGTCCTTTTTTAGGCCCTGTGTTGCCTGTGCAGACACCATAGCATTGTAAGCATGGCCTCTTTCGCAGATCCCATTGTGCCTCAAAACATTGTTATGTTGATATCTACCATATTTTGAGAGCATACGCATGGCACTCAAGGAAGAGGAGGAATCTTCTCCATCTCAGGGTGACATCAGCTTGCTGTACAGGCAAGCCCTTCCATTCAGTGAATAGAACTGTAGCCAGCTTTCAGTCCTATTAAAACCATCAAATGCCGGTTCTGGTGTCATGAGACAAGCACAGACTGGTGGGACCACATAGCACTGCAGGTATGGGACGGTCAGCAGTGGCTGCAAAACTTCTGAATGGCCAAGGCCACTTTCTTGAAATTTGGTAATGGCTTTCCCTCATCCTGAAGTACAAGGACACCCGAAGGGAGACCTACTCTGACTATAGAGAAGTGCATGGCAGTTGTCCTGTGGAAGCTTACAATGCCAGACAGCTGCCAGTAAGTTGGGAATCAGTTTGGAGTGGGGAAGTATACAGTGGAGGGATATTGTTAAATGAGTAGCCAAGGCGGTCAATACCATTCTGCTTTGGAGGGCTGTTACTCTGGGAAACGTGGATACCATAGTGGATGGCTCTGTTGTTATGGGGTTCCCTAACTGCAGTTGGGCGATAAGTGGAACACACATCCCATCTTGGCCCCTGACCACCTTGCCAAGGAGTACATAAACCTCAAGAGGTACTTCTCAATGGTGCTGCAGATGCTACTGGATAACAAAGGCCATTTCACTGACATCTATGTGGGATGGTCAGGAAAGGTGCATGACGTGTGCATCTTTAGGAACTCCTGCCTCTTCAGAAAGATGCATGCTAGAACTTTCCCCCGGACTAGAAAATTAGAATCAGAGAGGTAAAAATGCCAATAGTGATCCTTGGCAACCCAGCCTACCCCTTGCTCCTCTGGCTAATGGACCACAGTAAGGAGCAGTTCAATTAAAGGGTGAGCAAATGCAGAATGGTGGTTGAATGCCTTTTTGGTTGTTTAACGGGAAGATTTAGAAGTCTACTGCGGGGCTACTCACCACATGGCCCACAGGTGGGATTCTTTGAACATGGCCTCCACTGGGAACATGCTCCACAACGGTAAGTCAATATAATGGTCTTCAGTTGATATGCATTTTAGTAGTTAAATTTCTAGACTGTCATTGGTCATTAAAAGTGCTGTCATATGGGTGGAAATTGGGTAAATATTGCATTTTATAAACATCAGCAGAACTGACTCAAATGGGGCCTGTGTGTTGTGTAGTTTTGCCTTATCTTAGTATTCATGTCCATCAGTATGAAAAGTTATTTGCATATATATTTGTATGCATATGCAACCACACTTAAGTTGTAGCCCTTGGAATGTATTGTATCATTGTGGCCCCGGGGCTTCCAAAATTGAGTAGCTCTGGTCTATTGACTAGATTGGACGCAACATTCCCTTTGTGATGGCAGCCTGTTGTGTGCTCCATAATCTTTGTGAGAGCAAGGGGGAAAGTTATCTGGCAATGTGGGGGCTGAGGCAGAGCGCCTCGCCAGACACCAGGGCAATAAGGAGAGCACAACGTGGAGCAGTGCAAATCAGAGGCTTTGAAAGACTGTTTTATGAATGGCCATTTTGAGAGTCATGCACATTACTTTCAACAAGGGGCCCCTACATTCAGTGTGTTCCTCTAATCTCCCACCCCACCCTTGCAGTACAAGCAATAAAAGATACTGTTGTTCAGAGATTATGTGTTTTTATTAGGAAAGACATCAGAGACAGAAAAGAATTTCATGGTGGGAACCCAAAAAGTAAGTGTGTGTGTGTGTGGGGGGGGGGGACAACTCAGAAACATGAGGAGGACAGTCTTTTGCCTCCTGAGGCCCTGGAGGTAGAGTGTGAGGCTGCCTTTGAGTCTCTTTCCCCCCTCTCCTCCCATGTCCTGGTGCCCCTTGAGGTGTAGCCTATGGAAATGGGGGAAGGGAGTTATTTTGCACAGGGTGGAGGAAGTCCTGTGGGGGTTTCTTCTCCAGGCACTCCATCACTGCCCCCAGGAAGTCAGATTCTCCTGCTGGCTTGCTTGCAGCTCCCTGCATGCTTTCCTTTCCTGCCTCTCGTCCATCCTCTCCTTCCTCTCTGCCTGCATCTCCTTCAAGAACATTCTCCTCTACCACATCTGCTCCTTAAACATAGCTTGTAGTAAAAAAACAAATTGTGAGTTCACCGGAAGTGCCCACTCCAGGATCAGTACTTGACTGGGAGACGTTCTGGGAGGATGGGATTGACTCCAACATTAGAAAAAGTTCTTGGCTCTCACTGATTGCAACCTGGCTGTTCTCTTCCTTCTACTTTTCCCTCTCTGCCATCACACTGTCTTCCATGCTGCTGCCAGGAGTGTCTTGGCCAGATTCCACAGTCAGGCTTGGAAAGTTGGTTGGGTTCCACCCCAACATGTTGGTTGCGAGTATCAGAGGGGTAGCTGTGTTAGTGTGAATCTGCAAAAGCGACGAGGGGTCCTGTGGCACCTGATAGACTAACAGATTTATTGGAGCATAAGGTTTTGTGGGCGAAGACCCACTTCGTCAGATGCATGGGACATCCAATAAATCTGTTACTCTATAAGGTGCCACAGGACTCCTCGTCGGTGTTGGTTGTAGAAGCGGCATGTTTGCGGTGATGCACCAGACCATCTGTTAGCCTCCTTTTTTGTGTGGTATGACTGCTTCAGCTTCTTTATTTTAACTCAGCACTGTTTGGGATCCCTGGAATATCCTTTCTCCACAACGGGCTTTGCAATCTTTGCATCGATAGCGCCATTTCTTTTGCTGATTCGGAACTTGGAGAGAATGAGGTCCAAGATCTCCTGCACACTCCACACTGGTGCTCTTTTGCGCCCCTGGGAACTAGAGCGCCTGGGACTTGAAGTCATGCAAGTCATGGCCACTGTGCTGCTCAGGTGTGTTGCCTGCTCTGAGGTGTGCTTGCAATTTTGGCCGCATGGGAAATTAAATTCAAACTTTCTTGGGCCTTTACCTGTTTACCTGCAGAGCAGTAGAGGTGCAAGCTGTGGTCAGAGTGGAGCAGAGTTGTCTCCTGGAAGCTAAGGTGCCAATGCTGCATCTATGGTACCGTAAATTTGACCAGGCAATGTCAGAAATTGAGTTACTCCTTATAAAAGTAGGAGTACCCCAAATCAACAATTTTTCAGAGTAAATCTGAATGTGGATATGATCAAAGTTCTGCAATACAGCCCACCACTTTTCTCAATTTTGAGAATATTCACAAAGGAAAGTGCACTGCTTTAACTAAAGCCATGATTTTATATTGATGTAGTTACAGCAGCACAAAAGACTTCTTGAATAGTCTTATTTTGGCTTATTTCAGCAAGGTGAATTCGGTTAGAAATTGGTTTAATTTAAATGGAACTAAATTCATACTGAAATAATGTTCATACAGATATTTGCAACAGTTTACAATGATTTAAAATTAGATGCATGTTAAACTGGTACCTCTTGCTTGTGTTGACAAGACATAAACTGTCATCCTAGAGAGTGTAAAGAGAGCAGACTGTCATGTTTATGCATATTTGTTATGGCCCTCTCATTCCTGACCAGCTTGTAGGTCGCTTGATTGGGCAAACTTTGGGCATCTTTCCTTAATACATCTTGTGCTGATAGTTTATAAACTCCTCTATTAGTAGTGTAAGCCAGCCTCTGAGCATATTTTAAGTTCTTCAGCAGGAGTAGAATAAAAAATTAAAATATTATTTTGGACTGACACAGGTATTGTCTGTTTTTAACATTTCCTGACAAGTACAGGTTAAACCTCTCTAGTCTGGCATTCTCTGGTATGTCAGCATCTGTGTACAGAAATGGTTTTGGTTCAGGAGTGGGCAATAATTTTTGATGGGGAGGCCACTCCAAGATTTTGGAAAGTGGTCAAGGGCCACACTTTTCTGTGGAGGAGGTGTGGGGTCTAGGATGGAGAATGGGTGCAGAAAGGCGCATGGAGTAAGGGACTGGGGTGCAGGAGATGGTGTGAGGTCTGAGAGGGAGTTTGAATGAAGGAGAGGGTTATGACCTGGGCAAGTGGTTGGAGTATAGAGTCAGGAAAAGAGAATAGGTTCAGGAGAGGTTTCTGTCTTGGGGGAGGAGTGTAGAAGGGGATACAGGGTCTGAGAGGGAATTGTGACCTGGAGCAGGGGGATGCAGAGGGTTTGGATGGTGACCTGGGGGAGGGAGTTGGGGTAAGGGTGCCAGAGGTAGGTTCTGGCTGGGAGGTGCTTACCTAAGCATCTCCCAGCCAGCAGTCCTGCAGCACCCAAAGGCAGGCAGGGTTCCCAGACCGCGTGAAACTGCAGGCTGCTCCGTCCATGTGGCTCTCAGTTCCAGGAGTGGGGAGAGGTTTGCGCTGCTCCTGTCCTCCAGGCCAATCTCTCAGCTCCTGTTGGCTGGCTGTTTCTAGCCAATAGGAGCTGAGAGATTGCTAGGGTCAGTTCTTATTGGCTGGTTATTGCTAGCCAATAGGAGCTGAGGATTGGGCTGGGGGAGGGAGTTCACGGAGCAGTCCTGCGTTTAAAACTGCAGCAGCTATGTTCCTGAGGGTCCTGGCAGGGTGCCTGTGGGCCGGGTCTAGTGGCTTGGTGGGCCAAATCCAGCCCACAAAACGTATCTTGCCACCATTTATCATAGGTGTGATCAAGTTTCCCATTGTTCCATAAAGTTTGTTCACCACCACTAGATCTGGCTCTCAGTGATCTGTGGTGTTGTTATGCTTTAAAGTACCCCTAAATGTCTTCTAAGAGTCCAATAAGCAGAGGAAGTGTTGGTAATGCCCTAGACTCTCTAGGCCTCCCGTTGTCCAGCAAATTCTCTGGTTTGGCACTGGTCAGGTCCCGAGGGTGTCAGACTAGAGAGGTTCAACCTGTAGTTTTAAACTAAGATGAATTGCAACAATTTTAATATAGGCCCCATTTTTGAGTTTGCCCTCCTTGGAGTTCCTTTTGAACAACATTAAATAACTCATTCCTTTTTCATATATTAGCTTTCCTTTGCAGCTCAGTTACTTTTTAATTGTACTTCTTTTGTTAAGGACTCAGTCTGGTTTACAGTAATTCTCTGTGTAGCACTAGATGGCACACTGTGGCTTTGAAACAATCTACTGAAGAGGATGATAGGAGCCTAGGTTAAAATATTGTTGGAACAAAAATTCAAAATAATGTGCAGGGTTTTTTTCACACATACTTATTGCATTTCATACTGCGTAGATTAAACAGTTTAAACTATGGTGGCTCATCAAGTACAGTCAGCAGTAATTTTTAAAAGACTTGGTTATTAAAGGAGAGAATGCTCATTGACTGAAATGGTTACAAGATTGGAGGTCTTAAGTTATAAACATAATACAGGAAACATTTTGAACTGTACTATCAGTGCTTAAAATATTGAATTTATTAACTTTTTCTGGTTCATTTTCTCAACACGGACTGCAAACAGTTAACTACATGAATGCTTATGTTGACTTCAGTGGATCTGCTCACACAAGCAGATTACATATTGTAATTTAAACTTTTAAGTTAACTTTTGACCAGAGCACTCTAAGTTATATGTTTTGAATTTTTAAAATGTACTTTAAACTTGTTACAGGAGCTTTTCTTCTCTCCTGTTTACCTTTGAAAAAGTCTTTTGCAAGGGCTTAAGAACATCACCCCCACATTTTTCAAGCCAGCACTTCCCTCCCCCTTTGTGTGTACATACCTGACTGTTAATTCCTGCCTTTCCATTTGAGTTCTGCTACTGCGATTAACAGTAAACTCCCTCTTGCAGAGTTCGAGAGGGAGCATCCTAGCAACAAAACAGTAAGACTAAACACAATGTGCTGTCAGTTCAACAAAGTAAACAATCTGAAAAAAGAGAATCTGTTTTATTTCTTTCAATTGCAGTTATCTTAGGGTTTATTTGTGTCCCTTTAAGTGTTTGTAGAGGCAAGCCTGGAAATAGTCATGATAATATGTAACTGTAACAGCGCACAGTGGGGCATATGTACATCCCAGTGCACCTGTGACACTTTGTGCCTCTAACACTTTGACCTATAGTTGCAGGTAACATGCTCCTAGTCCTACGCTATAGGAAATCACATGTAAAGTGTCCTGCCTCTTCAGCAGATAGATCATTCCCTGAAGTGGCACTAAGATGGGGTTTTCTGAGTTTTTCAGGCAGCAGCTATGTCTACACTGGGAAGACTTAACAACAAAAGCATTGTCAACATGCAAAAGTCACCAAAACTGAAACCTGTTTTTCTGCCACCCATTGTCAGTGTTTCCTGGCCACCTTTTTAGCACCTCTGTCAACAGAAAGAGCAAAGCAATGTGGGTAAGCATCCCACCATGTCTGGCATCGCTTTTAATTGCTATGCACTGTGGGAATGCGCAATGTAGTACAATGCATTTTGGGAATGTGAAAAAGGTTCCATCAGCCACCTCTTTGCTTCCCAGCCCTCCCTGGGCTTTCACGCCACTTGAATGACAGTCCTTGCTGCAAACTCTATCATTTCCTGTGAGAAATTGTGTTCAATATGCTTAGGACATCACGCATTGCAGCAGAGCTATTAACGCAATTAATAGCAGAGGACAAAGACTCTGGTGAAGTCGAGGTAAATGACAGGGACAGCACCAAATTGGCATTGCATTGGGCTGTCACTGATCAGTTGTGTACAGTAGATTGTCACTTTTGGGCTAGGGAAACTAGCACTGAGTGGTGGGATCGCATTGTCATACAGCTGTGGGATGAAGATCAGTGGGTATAGAACTTTCCCATGTGTAAAGTAGGGATGTTAAATTTTTACTAATTGAAGAGTCGATGCAGTTTGCATCGACTATTCAATTAGTTGATAGGGTGCCTCTTCCTTTGAAGTGTAGCAACAGCCCTAGCTTCAAAGGCGAAAATGCTGCAGGGAGCACAGGGCCAGCAGGGCAGTTCCCCACTTAGAGCCGCGTATAGCCTGGGGTCAGCTGAGGATTCGCTTGCTGACCCTGGGCTCCGTGCGGTGCTGCTGCTTTGAAATGCTGTGGGGAGTCCGGCGTCAGGCTTCATGCGGCATTTCAAAGAGGCAGCACCACATGGAGCCCGGGGTCAGTAAGGGAGTCCCCATCTGAACCTGGGCTCCACTCTGTGCTGCTGCTTTGAAGCACTCCTCCGTCTCTTCCCCTCTCCCCCACTGCCTCTTTCTGAGAGAGGCAGCAGGGGGGAAGGGGAAGCAACTAGTTGACTAGCCCGTCGACTAGTCGTTCACATCCCTAGCTTAAAGCAACCTTTCTGGAGCTGTGTGCTGAGCTGGCCAATGAACTGTAGCACAAGGACTCCTATATGAGAGCTGCTCTCTCTGTGGAGAAGCTTGTTGCCATTGCTTTGTGGAACCTACCCACTCCAGATTACTACCATTCAGTTACAAATAGTTTGTAGTGGGGAAGTCTACCATTGGGGCAGCACTTCGCAAGTGTGCAAGGAAATAAATTGCATTTTGCTGCATAGGGCTGTGACTCTGGGAAATGTGGATGACATAATGACTGGCTTTCCTGACATGGGCTTTCCAAACTATGGTGAGGTGACCAATGGCACACACATTCCCATTGTAGTGCCACTCCACCTTGCTTCAGAGTGCATCAGTCATAAGGGGCACTTCTCGGTGGTGCTTCCGATGCTTGTGGATCACCGTGGGTGTTTCACAGATATAAATATAGGGTGGTCTGGAAAGGTGCATGATGCACTCATCTTCAGGAACAGTGGTCTGTTCAAGCAAGCTGCATGCTGAGACTTTCTTTCCAGACCAGAAAATTACAGTGGGGGCTGTGGAAATGTCCATAGTGATCCTAGGTGATGCAGTTTACTTTATATTATCACATTTTGATAAGAATGAAGGTTTTAAAAGGACTCAAGATTGGAGCTTTATACCCCTTCCTTACTTGATGGAGATGCCTATCAACTCACAGTATCTTAAAGGGATACTTCCAGGCTAAATGTATTACTTAAAGTTGTTTAAAATCCTCAGATAGAAAATGATGTAGAAGTACATTATAGAAATAATTTTAAATAAAAATGACTGGCATACTGCAGGAGTAAAAGTACAAATATTTATAAGTTACATATTTGTAAGTAAATATTTGTTAATTTGTAAGTATAATTTTATAGGATTTTTTAGCTAGACTAAAATGCGTAAGATTTCTCTTGATAGCTTATTAATGTGGACTCTGACCCTCACTTATTGTAATTACTTTTTTGAAGTCCTATTTTAAATGTTAGGTGATTTCAGTATAATGCAAAAAATAAAATCATGAAAGAACAATGTTCCATATTTCCTAGCCCAATTATTTAATTTTGTTTGGTAAGTTGTCGTTAGTGTTTTTTTTTGTTTTGTTTTTGGTAACACTTTTTTCAACAGTGTACAAAAATTAAGATTCTCCTTTATTTTCCATCATCTTATTGTTAAAGAAGTTCAGTCTCAGTGGAGCCTCTTAAAAAGCCATCTCTTGCATGTTATGCCTGTCTCAGAGGGCCCCAGTCTGTTAATCAGTAGTGCCATAATATAAAGTCTGCCTTCTTACTTAAGCTAAGGTTGGCCAATTTTCCTGACCCAATGCCATTGCCATGAGCGTTGGCAACCCTCGTCAGGCTTTTTCCTGTGGAATACCCAGTTGCATTGGGTTGTGAGGCAAGAATTTATTTAGTTGATGTGAGTGGAAGTGAGGTAAAGGACTCTGCCCATCTATTTTTCTGTTAATTGTAAGCATTATTTCATCTTTGCTTTTGACTGATCAATTTCTTATTTAGTAATTTGCACAAAGGATTTCAGCCATTTAGTAAACGTCTATGGTTTTCTTTCAGAGCAGCAGTTTCTGCTTCAGTTGCTAAATCTTCATTGTATCTCCATTTATCTTTCCTTGCATTGGTTTTCCCTTTTTTTGGTCTGCTTTCTCGTAGCCCTCTTTTTGTTTTTTCCAGTTTTTCATTGGTCTTAGTTTTCCTTTCAATGCTTTCCTTTCCTTGCTGAGAAACTATGGCTCTTGGCTCTTCTAATTATTGCTGTCTATGCTGATATCCAGCTGTAACTCCTGCACCTTCAATCCTGTTATCTTTGAGTGTTGCCCATTTTTCCTAAAGTTCAGTCTGTGTGTCACTTTCGTTTGTCCTTGGCAGTGCTTCAAATCTGTTCCTTGATTCAAGGTGGAATTTCTCACAGTAGTCTTGCATTTTCAACTTTGTACTGTTGATTTTGTGTCACTTTCTGGTTAAAAGTCGATCTTCCTTAATTTTATTTTCAGTTTAGCAATGCAGAGATTGTGATCACTGCTAATATCCGCTGCTTGATATGCCCTTGCATCTTGGACATATAACCTGAATCTTCAGTGGATATATACATTGTCAATCTGTTTTTGTGTGTGTTTTGTTTTACCATCTGTTGAATTCCATCTTTCGTTGTGTATGTCTTTTGAAGGGAACAGGGTGCTTGCAAGAGTGAGGTTGGATAGCAATCACGGTTTAATAAGTCTCTTGCCATTTTGATTGATGATTACCAACCCATTCTTTTCTATCTACTGTTTCCACATCCTCAGATAGTATTATAAGGTCATCCATCAAAAGGATTAAATGATGTTTTGATATTATGTCAATCACATTCAGGAGGCAATAGAAGAACTAATCTTTATCCTGGTAGCTGTGTCATCTGACAGAGCATAGCACTGTGTGATTGACACTTCTGGTTCAGTCTGTGTTCCCTGGTGTATGCTCAGCTGATGAGTGATATTTCCACAGTCTGTCATAATGAGGTCTACCCCCACTCAGTGTCTCTTGCTTTAAGTGCTTCTTGTCCACACCTCGTCGTTTTTCTCTCACTGATGTCCAGGATTTTGAATCCATAGTGATTCATTTCCCTCATGATTTGTGAGATCATTGATGTTTGAATGTTGTATTGCATTCCCATAACCAATTCTGAGGTGTTTCCAACAAGTTTTGTGGGGTCCTGGACAACTTCCTCTGAATTTTTTCCATCCAAGTACAGAATAAATTTTGTTATGCGCACCAAGGCATGTGCAGATGTGCATTACCAGTAGAAATGCATTATGAGTGCTGTAAGCACTCTGCTTATCAGTCTGGCAGCATTTAAATCTTTCCTGGGTGGCCACCTAAGCGCTCAGCTTACAGGGAACGCTGGCCTGGCTTCTACAGACTTGCTTTCTCCAGGACCCTTCATGAAACGTGGCATTTGCAGTCATCTGTACTGATTCCATTTCTACAACTAGGTTGGTTTTTTTTTTAAATGGGGCTAGTTATTTGCCTTGTGCATTTTATCCAGGTTTACGAGCTGCAGCTACATTCAAGTGTAGCATGTTTACACAGGAAACACACTCAGAAAGGAATAAACACTCTGCTGGCATTTGCAGTTAATTTAATCAAGTTTAAAAAAAAGTCAGGTGCAGATAAACCCCAACTGAGAACTAGACACTAGTTGACATTGTGATTAAACAGTCTGCTAGAAGATACTGTAAGAGCTAGGACACATGCCTCTTTTCTGCAGAAATGAATGAGAATATCCGTACCATCCACACAGGTTGCAGTAAGTGGTGAAAATATAATACCCATCTCATAGACCTCAACAAACAGTACAGATTGCACCTCCCTAAACTGGGACTCTCTTGTCCAGCAGAGTCTATGGTCTGACAGGAGCGCTGATGTTGCTGAACAAGAGAGTCCCGGGGCAGGAGGGCCAGCAGCTGAGAGCCCTGTGAAAGGTGAGGCTGATGGTAGCAGGGACTGGGCTTCACCAGACCAGCGGCAACAGCAGGGTAGGGGCAGCCTGAGCATGATGGCCCAGCAGCGGGGTTGTGCTATGGCAGCCCAAGTGGGGCTACATGCTGGCCTGGCAGTGGGGCCAGAGCTGCAGCAGCCTGGCTGGCAGTAGGGCTGGGTGGTGGCAGCCCTGCAGGGGAAGTCCATATGGCACTGGCTGGCAGTTGGTCTGCTGCTGCGGCAGTGGGGCTAGAGCTATGTGCTGCCATGCCGGCAGTGGGGCCCGAGCAGCAGTGCTGAGGCAGCCATGTCGCTTGCCCGGCAGTGGGACCGAAGGAGCTAGCGGTTTGGAGAGGCAGTAGGCTGAGAGGACTGGTGACAGGGAACCTTCCCTGGTCTAGCAAATTCCCTCTTCTGGGACTGCTCAGGTCCCAAAGGTGCTGGCCCAGTGTGGTCCAACCTGTAGTTGATATTTATACTTGTGTGAGGAATGTCAACTGTAAACCCCGCTTGCATATTTTAGCATTAATGCTGTGAGATATATTAGCTTGCAATAAAATGATGCATTTTTTCCATTATTTCACATTTTCAGGCTTCTTTCCAGCGCTCTAATAGTCATGACAAAGTGAGGAAAATTGTTGCAGAAGAGGGTCGTACAGCAAGAAATCTTATTGCGTGGAGTGTCCCGCTGGAAAGTAAAGATGATGATAGTAAGTATTGAACTTCCTTGCCCCCAAACTTTCCCTACTCTCCCACCCAAAAAGAAGTTGGTTGAAGTAAAAATGTTTATACTGAAAAATCCTCTCCTAAATTTGAGAACTCCCCCTCCCCCCCCCCTTCATACGGGAAATTTGCAGGTTGTTCCCCTTAATCAGGGAGTGAGGGGAAAGTACACAGTTTGCTGTATTCCTCACTCTGGCTTGGGAGTGCGGGGGATAGGTGACTCTGGACCTGCTCTAGCCGGGGGACATGCACCTTTCTACTGGCTGTGAACACTGGAGCTGCAGTGGCTATGGAGGGGAGCTTCTCACCTGACTCCAAGGTAATCCTCTCTCCCTAAGGCAACCTGCATACTGAACCTGTCATCTCCAGTCCCACTCCAGAGCAATTATTTAGATGATGCACGTATGTTTTCATTTTATTTTCCATAAGATAAAAATTAATTTTAAGGGACCGAGCAATTTTGAATAAATCTTGTAGTCCACTATAAAACAAAATAAACATGAGTTACACTTGCCCAGTATTTCAAAGGCTTGAGATTCTGTACTTTCAGCCTCTGATCTTTTTACTACAACCTTATCCTAGCTATATTGATTTACTGGAGTTCTTGCCTGAAATGTATAAGTACGTTCTACCAGACTTTTATATAGCAGAATTATCAGTATGGCATCTGTTTTTGCTGTCTGCTTTCTGGTGACCTGTGAA
The DNA here is from genome assembly GCF_049634645.1 of Pelodiscus sinensis. Classification (NCBI taxonomy): domain Eukaryota; kingdom Metazoa; phylum Chordata; order Testudines; family Trionychidae; genus Pelodiscus; species Pelodiscus sinensis. The sequence continues at coordinate 32,577,324 of NC_134724.1, read as the reverse complement.
TTCTTATATTAGTTATATATAGGAAGACAAGATAGAATGATAGCTAATTGTAAAGAGGTGGCTTTCTGATTATTCTGTCTCTCTGGATCAAACTGCAGAAAAAGGACCAGTTTTATTTCACTATCTGATTCCCTTCTTATAGAAGTTCAGTGTAATATAAGAAGAAAGAAAGAACCTAAATTAAGGCTCTTTCCTTTCATTGGGAGACTCTAGCCTTCTATCCCAGTGTTAGATCACCTTCAGCGATACTGCTTTACTTTGTTTACACAGCAAATATGGAAATTAGACGTCCTTTCTGTTCTGGGGAAGGGTTGTAAAACACAGGGCTGAAAAGAGAAATTTTACATGATTTTATTCCATCACATCTATATCACATCTACAAAGGAGGAAAGAGAATTTCAAGAGTAAAGAAGGGAAAGGAGACTATCCCTATGGTCTGAAGGAGGGACAAGAATGGAGCTTGCACTCACTCTTCAGAAGCTCAAATATCTAACCAAAATAAAAATAGGGGAGTGGCAAGAAACCTTTTTGTCTCCACTGCTGTTGCCTGAAAACCCCCTTCCCAGACTCCAGAAGATTCGAGGGAAAAAAATTAGAGAATGTGTCATAGCTCAAACTCTAGGGTTTCTGCCTAGTTTTAGAGTTTTCTATAAACTGGTTGCTTTCATTGTGACAGCAATGAGTTACAAATAATTCTTGATAAGAAGGAACACTTTTTTGTTTCTGTTTTTGTCAAGTTGGATGGTGACGAGATCCTTAACATAGAGAGTGCTAGTGAAAATGGAGTAGTTTTAGAAGTTAAAATAAAATAACAAGTTAAAAATTACTTAGAAAAATTAAATGTCTTCAAGTCACCAGAGCCTGATGAAATGCATCCTAGAATACTCAGAGCTGTTAGAAGAGGTGTCTCAGCCTTTAGCTGTCATCTTTGAAAAATCATGGAAGTTGGGAGAGATTCCAGAAAACTTGAAAAGGGCAAATATAGTGCCTATCCATAAAAAGGGAAATAAGAGCAACCCATGAAACTAAAGACCAGTCAGTTTAACTTCTGAGCCAGGGAAGATAATGGCACAAGTAATGAAGGAATTCATCTGGAAGCATCTGGAAGATAATAAGGTAATAGGTAACAGCCAGTATGGATTTGTAAAGAACAAATCATGTCAAACCGATCCGATAGCTTTCTTTGATAGGATATCAAGCCTTGTGGGTAAGGGAGAAGCTGTGGACATGGTATACCTAGACTTTAGTAAGGCATTTGACATGGTCTTGCATGACTTTCTTATCAATAAATTAGGGAAATGCAACCTAGATGGGGCTACTATAAGGTGGGTGCATAACTGGCTGGATAACCATTCTCAGAGTAGTTATTAATGGTTCCAGTCATGCTGGAAGGGCATAACAAGTGGGGTTCCGCAGGGGTCTGTTTTGAGACGGGTTCTGTTCAGTATCTTCATCAATGATTTAGATGATGGCATAGAGAGTATGCTTATTAAGTTTGCAGATGATACCAAGCTGGGAGGAGTTGCAAGTGCTTTGGAGGATAGAGTAAAAATTCAAAAAAATCTGGACAAAGTGGAGAAATGGTCTGAGGTAAACAGGCTGAAGTTTAATAAGGACAAATGCAAAGTACTCCACTCAGGAAGGAATGATCAGTTTCACACATACAGAATGGGAAAAGTGATTGTCTAGGAAGGAGTGCTGCTGAAAGGGATGTAGGGATCATAGTGGACGACAATTTAAACATGAGTCAACAGTGTGACACTTGCAAAAAAGCAGACATGATTCTGGGATTCCTTCTTCCACTCTACTCGGCACTGATTAGGCCTCAGTTGGAGTATTGTGTCTAGTTCTGGGCACCACATTTCATGAAAGATGTGAAGAAATTGGAGGAGGTCCAGAGAAGAGCAACAAAAATGATTAAAGGTCTAAAAAACATGACATATGAGGGAAGACTGAAAGAATTAGGCTTGTTTAGTTTAGAAAAGAGAAGACTGAGAGGGGACATGGTAGCAGTTTTCAAGTATCTAAAAGGGTGTTACAAGGAGGAGGGAGGAAAAAAATTGTTCTCCTTGGCCTCTGAGGATAGGACAAGAAGCAGTGGGCTTAAATTGCAGCAAGGGAGTTTTAGGTTGGACATTAGGAAAAAACTTCCTAACTGTCCAGTGGATAAACACTGGAATAAATTGCTTAGGGGTATTGTAGAATCTCCATCACTGGAGATATTTAAGAGCAGGTTGGACAGATACTTGTCAGGGATGATCTAGACAGTGCTTGGTTGTCTTGTGAGGACAGGGGACTGGACTTGATGACATCTTGAGGTCCCTTCTGGTTCTGTGATTCTGTATTTCAAGAGTCTTACAGTGTGAACACATTCATGAGAAAGGGATGTTTCCATAATTCAGGTGGAAGAATGTGTATGTCTGAACCAATGTTCCCTCTAATCTTTTCCATCAATATCTGGAATAAAATGTATGTGCATCTAGGCATGTACAAATGTGCACCACCAGGAGAAACACAAACTTAGCTGTGGTCACTCTACTAATCAGCTGGGCGGCATTGGAATCTTTCCTGAGAGGCTGTGTAAGCAGACTCTGCACTCCATTCCTCTGCCCCAGGTCACCATCCAAACCCACTGTAATCTTCACACCCTTCTTGCAGGTCACAATTCCCTTCCATACTTTGCATCACCTCTTAGAGCCCCTTTCCCGGGCCAGAATCCTCTCTTGCACCCATACTACCTTCCTGACCCTACACCCCAATCCACTGACTGAGGTCACAACTCTCTCTTTTGCTGAAACTCCCTCTTAGTCCTCATGCCATCTCTTATACTCCAGTCCCTTACCTTGTGCACCCTTGTGCACCTAACCTCCATCCTACACCCTGCATCTCCTCTACAGAAAAATGTGGCCACTTTCCAAAATCTTGGCATGGCCTCCCACCAAAAAATATTGCACACCCCTGATCTGGGGTTAGTGGAAAAAGAAATAATTTAGCTGAGTGGTATCAGCATAGTGTCATAGTGAAAAAGTCTGGCTTGTAGTGCTATCTCCTCTCGATATCTTGCATACATGTGGAAGAGGATGGTTGACAGAATAGAACTTTGTAGGACACTACATGAGAAACCTGGAGAAAAATGAACAGTTCCCTAGCCCTGTTCACGGAGTGTACTCAGAGAGGAAATAACAAAACTACTCAAGTGTTTTTTTTCCATCCCTGCCAGGGTTCACCGACAGAACCTCATAGTCAACAGTGTCAAAGGCAACAATAGATGTAAATGAAACAATGGATACTCAGTCTTTGTCTGCCACGCTGATGATTTTTGAGACAAGTGTGGTCTTTTTAGTGCTGCTGCTTAGTATCCTATTGAAAGATATCAGAGAAATCTGACTCTGGCTATTGCCAGAATTGCATTCCTTTCTCAGTGAAGTTTACTAAGAAAAGATGTAAGATGATAGTTCCTGAGATTGTCAGTGTAAAAGAGGTCTTTTTTTAATGTAGTTAAAAACAGTAAGTAGTCCTGCAGCACGTTAGAGACTAACAAAAAAATGTAGATAAGCCACCACATCAGAGGCTCATATAAATGCACATCCACCAATGTGATCTGTACCAGTAAGTGCCAGGAATGCTCTTCTGCCATGTATATTAGCCAAACTGGATGGTCTCTAAGACAAGGGTATAGTGACACAAATCAGATATTCGAAATGGTAACATACAAGAAACCTGTTGGGGAACATTTTAACTTGCCCAGACACTCACTAGTGGGTTTTAAAGTGACTGTGTCATTACAAAGTAATTTCAAAAACCAGCTTGAGAGAAACGCTGCAGAATTTGGTTTCATTTACAAATCTGATGCCTTGAACCAAGGTCTGAACAAAGGTCTTGTTTGGATGGGGTGCTACATTCAACACCTTAATGACATTGCAAGTTAAATATTAGCTTCGCTCTGTTAGCCTCATTTAGCACAGACTCTCGAATTGACAATTTTCCTCCTTTCTCTTTCCGTCCCCATCCCCTCTTTTTCTGCTATTTATTTGCAAGTCTGGATCCTTTTCTCTATTCATCTGAAGAAATGGGCTATATTCATGAAAGCGCATGATACCATCTACATATTTTGTTAGTGTCTAAGGTGCTGCTGGACTACTTACTGTTTTTTATTTTTTTTTCTGTTACAGACTAACATGGCTATTCTTCTGAAATTTTTGAACTGTTTATTTTAGCAATACTGGCACTTTGCCTTTCTGATGACATGTACTGTTTCCCTACACAATGACTCAATCTCTTCCTACTAGATCTAAAACTTACTGAAAACTCAGAACTTCATTACTTCATTTATTTTACAATGGTTCGTTAATAACTAACATGATGATCATTGGTCCCTACTGTTTTAGTTTAAAATGGAATAAGTACTTCATAAGCAAAAGGCTTCATACCCAATTATCAGTCTCATAGTCAATCTAATATTTTACAGTTAGGATGTCTGCACAGCAGTATTATTTCGGAATAACTGACATTATTCCAAAATAACAAAGAGCATGTCTATGCTGCAAGCCTTTATTTCGAAATAACGTCAAGCTGGAGGACTTCTTACTCCAATTCATGGTAACCCTCATTTCACAAGGAGTAAGGGAAGTTGAAGGAAGAGTGTTCTTCCTTCGACTGCCTGCTGTGCAGACAGCGCCAAAAGCTGAATTAAGCTAGTTCGACTTAAGCTACGCAATTGGTGTAGCTCAAGTGGTGTAGCTTAATTCAACTTTAGCTCTGCTGTGTAGATGTATCCTTACAGAGTAGGAGGTCTCATAAATACATATTAGCCATAAAAATATTTGTTCAGTAGAAAATAGTAGTGAAGCAAGAATGCATGGCTGATGAAAAGGCGCACTTGCTTGGCCAGTACACTGAAAAAATTGTTTAATAATCTTTCAGAAAATATTACCTGTCTTAAATTTCCAAAATCCAGTGTTGACATAGGATTTATGCTTTTTTATGTGATTCCCTTGCACATCAAACCTTCCTGGAAATTGCTTTAATCTCTGCACCTGACTTGAAACATTTTCCACTTTTTTCTCACGAGTCACCTTTTTTGCGCCCTCTAAAGAGATGGGATTTTTTTTTTATCCTTCACCATAAGTCTATTTTTAAGAATGCCAAAATGGATGTGCCAAATTGATGAAGTTTTCTGTGCTGTTTACACACATGCACATTCTGCCTTCTGGGAATGTAAACAGTTTCAGATGAGAGCCCTCAGTTGTGGTAATATTTTAATCTTCTTAAACCTGGTATACATCTTATCTGGAATTTGATGATTTCAGTGAATAGAGATCGTAATATGTATTCTGTGGACAATCTCTTATTTGCTAATGCACAAGATCTCTTTTATTTCTGAAACCTGCTCACGTTGAGTTCAGAATCTTTTACATGTATTTGTGTTTGTAGCTTTGGTTTACACAGTGTTTGGGAAAAATTCTAAAGGAGGTAATGTAGATTTTTGTTTAAAAATGAAAGGTCTGGTTCACTAGTAACGTAAAGTAGCAATAAGCCTAGTTTTTCTCATTCAGCCAGTTGCACTATATCACCGGAACTGTGAGAAGTAGTTGGCCCTGTCTGTGAATTTGACCCCCAAAAATCTGTTAAAACACATGGATGGAGTTGGTTCCAAAATCTAGGAGTGGCTGCCAGCCAAGTATAGGAAGGACCAATATTAAGTACAGTCCATTATTTGCTTGATTCTATTTTATTAAACAATCTTTTATTAAACAAATTAATTCAATAAAATTTCTGAATTTTTCTCCAAACATATGCCTATTATCAGAAAGTACATTTACCATAATTTGCGTTTTTCTTCCATTTCTTTCACTTTGAAAATAGGACTCAGTAGCTTTACATTTTATGTATTTTTGTAAAAATAAAGTATCAGCTCAGAGGAATAAATTAAGAAAAAAAAAAGATATTAAAAAATGGATTTTGAAATTAGTTCTTATTTGAGCAGACCTGTCCTCTAAATCCAAAAGCCTATTCCCCATGAAAACATTCCAATCAACAAAACTTCTTACTCACTAATAATAGATCTAAGAATACTGTGTTAATATAAAGAAACTACATGCTCATTCTGAGAAATTCTTTTGTAGTTTATTGTTTGCTCTGTGGTAGTTTATAACGTTTGCTAGTTTTATGATCTAATGAGAACCTGCGAAGTTATCAAAAATGATATAAAAAGAGGGCTCATAAGACTGCTTGGTTTCTGTCAATCTTCACCTGTTGGAAGGAGCATGTAAGCTAGTGATGGGCAATAAAGTGGTGGCGGTTCACCAGGGTTACTTCCTGGTGGGCTGCTGCTATTATATTTACCTGCACCTCTGTAGGCACTGGTACTCAGAGCTCCCATTGTCTGGGAACAGCAATTTGCAGCCAACTACAGCTGTGATTTCCCATACATGTGGAGGTGCAGGTAAATATGGCAGTATTAGGAGCAGGGGGAGTGGGGCATAAGCTAACCCTGGCAGACTGGATCGAACCCATTACTGAGTGCTTATTTTGATCTAAATTCTATTACAAGAAAAAAACACAGAAAAAGTTTAGCCATTAATTATTTTTCTTGAAGAACTGTTTGGAGAATGGCGCTTAGACAATTGGCTTATATCGGGGTGTGCAAGTACTGGTTAATAACACCAATATTTGTTGACTTTTTACCTGAAAATTTTAACCATATTTGAAATGTGTATAAAAATGGCATGTTTAATTTCGAGTGATGATGATCTGGTTTTCAGCATCTTTAGAAAGCAGTCCATACTTGTGTCCAAAATCTTCTACTTTCTGTGTTTTTGGGCTTTTATTTGCAAGCTTTTTAATTGTTGTTTTCTTCTTTTAGAACTGATGGAAATAGGTCAAATTCAGTACATGCAATTTTTCAAATAGTTTTTATTCATTAAGTGTTCCCATTGTCTGTCTTATAAGTGTAGTGCATGATTTTTAACACACTACCAGCTTGGATACATTAGAATATAATATTCTTCCTAAAATAGTTATTGCTTATTAAAATAACATTTTGCCTTACAGGTAAGTCTAAATGGCAAGTAGGTGGAAAATCTAAGAGAGTGACCCATGGAACACACAAAACTACAAAACAGGTATATATGTTGAACTTTTCAGTTTCTTTTACATTTCAGTTACAGCATATAAATGCCATTAAATGGTATATTCTATTTCCTCAATAATGTGTTTGTGTGCATGCATATATGTGTGTGTATAAAAAAATTACACACACACAAACCTCTTAAAAGAACATGATTAATGTTGCAAAGTCAAGTATATGGAAATCAGAAAATGCTAGAATTAAGGTTGCCTATGGAAGCTTATTTTGGCTCCCATATGCGTATGCATTATGAAACTGTCTTTAATTGTTCAAGTGATGTTCCAATGTGTTGTTCCAATGTGTATCTTATATGTGGATACACATGTACACGAGGCACGCAAGTCTGCAAGTTCTTCAAAGCAGTGTCTATTGTCCTCTGCTCATGATCCTGATCCAGGGTATGAGAGGCATTGCAGATTGATACCTCACCAGTTCCTTTTTAACACCATGTGACCTGATGCAGAATCATGTTCCCCTTCAGTTTGTTGCATAATCTATGTAGAAAATATTTATACATAGATTCTCAAGATCTGTAGTTAGCAGTTTAAAAAAAGTATTCTATAGTATTCTTTCTCCCCAGTTGGTGAACCTGTCTCCTGGCTCAGGGACTATGTCTAGAATCCTAGGATTCAAGAATTACACCTCCTGTCGTTGATCTTTCTTCATTAGTGATGAACATCATTTGATCTGTACTGCTGGGTGAAGCACATATTTCTACAAAGTGCAGTATTTGTTGCTCCTTCCCACCCAGAACTTGAGATGCCCGGGAGTTTCGCTTAAGGAAGCACCTGATGGAGAAGGCTATGAGGCTACTCTCCAATCCAGGCCAGGGACAGCCTACTGTATTTTGGCTATAGCAGTCTACTGATCCCCTTCCAAGCACATGCCCTGGAGTGAAGCTCTCAATTCTAAGACCAAGGATATTTTTTCCAGGGTTTCTCATAAAAAAGAGAGCTCTCTCATGGATGCAAGGGCAGATGCCTTTTTGAGGTCTGACCACAAGAGAAACACTTCCTCCCTGAGCTGATCCGGGGGGGGGGAGAGGGGCCGCGGCGGCGGCGGCGCGGCATTGTGAGTGGAACCTAAGAAATGGACTTTGATGAAGACCCTCAGATCTGACATCAAGATACATAAAAGGAAATATGCACTGGTTCCATCTGTTATCGCAGTACTGAAGCATAAGGGTAGATGTTTGCCAGTTCTGTCTACAAGTATTTGCCTGCCCCCTGAGAGATTTGCTAGCTGTTTTAAAACAGCTGGCAGTTTCCTGTAAGTGCCGCAGCCGGAGGAGACACTGCGTGCTCCCCTTGTCCCAAGGCCATTCAGGGTTTGGGGGAGGGAGGGCCGGGCAAAGTCTCTTGTCACCTGCCTGGTGTGCATGGCAGCTAGAGGGAGCCACCGGCTGTTCTAAAACACCCAGTGGTTCCCTCTGATACCATGCGCTCCTGGGGGGGAGGAGACTGCACATGCTCCCTCCACCCGTAGGCCAATCAGGGCCTGGAGCTGGGGAGACATGCAAAGTCTCTCACCCTCTGCCCTCGCCCTGCCAGGGATGTGTGGTGGCTGTTTTAAAATAGCCATGTTTCTCTCTAGCTGGAGTGTGCCCTTGGCGGGAGAGAAGAGACTTCGCACGCTACCCCGTCCCCAGGTCTTGATTGGCTTGGGGGCAGCAGAGCAAGAGGGCGGCCACTTTGCCCACCCCTGCCCTAATGCCTGCACCTCCTGTGCCTCAACCTGTGCACTGCACCCTTTTTGCTCCTACGCTCTGCACCATTTCTGCCCCTATTCCCTGCACTCTTCACCCCTTCCCTCTACACCTCCCTCCTGTGCCCCTATCCCTGCTACTGTGCTCCCTTCACTCCTGCTCCCTGCATCTCTCTGCTGTGCCCTCAACCTAGAGGTGGACAGTAATTTGGTAGGTGGTCAAGTGCCATGCTTTTCCATGATATTAGTAGAGGAGGTGTGGGATATGGGATGGAGGTCGAGTGTAGAAGGGATCCTGAGGTAAACTGGTGTGCAGGAGGGGAGTGTGGGATCTGGGAGGGAGTTTGGGTGAAGGAGGGGGTTGTGACCTGGGGCAGGAGACTGGGGTACAGGAGGAGTTGCAGGTTCCGAGAGGGAATATGTGTGCAGGAGACTATTCTGACCTCAATGAGAGATGTTGAAGGAGGATACGGAGTCTGGGAGAGGGTTGTGACCTGAGACAGGAGTGCAGGAGTGGATGTGGAGATTTAGGTTGTGACCGTGGGTAGGGGATTGTGGTGCAAAGTCCAGGAGGGGTCTGTGATCTGGAGGAGTGAGTGCAGGGTCTGGGAGGGGGTATGGGTGCAGGAGCAGGGGTGCAGAGACTGGAATAGCAGTGGCTGCCTGGGTGAAATGAGCTCTTGCTTTGGAGGAGTTGGCTGGTCATTCAGCTGTCCCTTGCAGCCTCTGTCTCCCTACCCCCAGTGCTCCTGCTCACCTGCCTCTTGGTCAGGTGGGAATCCAATTCTGGTCATGGCACCCCCTTTGGCAGGCCATTCTAAGGTGAGAGCTCTGATGGCCCACCCTGAAGGCCAGCCCTGCATTCATATACAGGCAGTCCCTGAGTTACGCGGATCCAACTTATGTTGGATCCGCAGTTACGAACAGGGTTTTTCTTGCCCCGGAGGACGGGAGTGGCGGGACGCCCAGATGCGCCGTGGTCCCGCCGTCCGCGTCCTCCGGGGCGAGAAAAGCAGAGCAGGGAGACGGGGAGCAAAGCTGCGGAGCGCGCGGGCAGTGGGACAGCCCAGATGCGCCGCGGCTGTTCTGCTGCCCGTGTGCTCCGCGGCTTTGCTCCCCATCTCCCTGGTCTGCTGGTCTCCAGCAGACCAGGGAGACGGGGAGCAAAGCCACGGAGCACACGGGCAGCAGGACAGCTGCGGCGCGTCTGGGCTGTCCCGCTGCCCCTGCACTTCGCGGCTTTGCTCGGCGTCTCCCTGGTCTGCTGGGGGGGATTCCCCCCCAGCAGACCAGGGGGACGCGGAGCAAAGCCACGGAGGACCCGGGCGGCGGGACCGCGGTGTGCCTCGGTCCGCCGCCCGCCTCGGTCTGCCGCCCGCGTCTCCCTGGTCTGCTGGTGGGGCGGAGGGGGCGCAGCTAGAGCGCCCTCCCCCCCCCCCCCCAGCAGACCAGGCTTTTCTCTGGATGCCTGTGGTAGAGCAGCTGGGGTGCTGCCAGTTGGTCCCGAAGTGCCGCTCTGGGCACTACTGGACCAACCTGGCAGCACCCCAGCTGCGCTGCCCCAGGCGTCCTGATTCAGCCGTTGCTGGTCAGTTTCAGCAGCGGCTGAATCAGGACGCCTGGGGCAGAGCAGCTTGGTTGCTGCCGGGTTGGTCCAGTAGCGCCGAGGAGCGGTGCTACTGGAGCAACCCAGCAGCACCCCAGCTGCTCTGTCCCAGGCGTCCCCAAGTCAGCCGCTGCTGAAACTGACCAGCGCTGACTACAGGAAGCCCGAGGCAGAGTTGCTCTGCCTGGAATCAGCCTCTGATCAGTTTCAGCAGCAGCTGACTTGGGGACACCTGAAGTTCTTAAGTTGAATCTGTATGTAAGAACTGGTGTCCAGATTCAGCCTGTTGAAACTGATCAGCGGCTGATTCCAGGAAGCCCGGGGCAGAGCAACTCTGCCTCGGGCTTCCTGTAGTCAGCCGCTGGTCAGTTTCAGCAGCGGCTGAATCTGGATGCCAGTTCCGACTTACATACAGATTCAACTTAAGAACAAACCTACAGTCCCTATCTTGTACGTAACCTAGGGACTGCCTGTAAATGAGATAATCCTATTCGGGCAATCATAATCTTTTCAGTGATATCTTACATGAACCCTCTTGTATAAAGCACATCTTAGTTATGAAATATTCATATAAATAAGCATATTTCATAAAGCATATGGAATATTATGTCATACACAGTATAGTATTTGCTTTTTTTGGTCAAGTGAATAGGCTTAAAGTGCACACTTTTACTTATTGCTCTTTGTTTCTCTTGCACTGTTTTGCTTTGCAAAACTAAATGTACAACAACTTTGGTAAATTTTATTGTGATAAAAAATGAGTACAGCCATTGAGATCATGGTCAACCTAATTGCAATGTATGCTCCTTGATAGTTATGAAATAAAATTTACCACACATTATATAATGTTAATATATGGAGATATACCTATCTCATGGAACTGAAAGGGACCTTGAGAGGTCATCGAGTCCAGTCTCCTGCCCTTACAACAGGACCAAGTACCATTCCTGACAGATTTGCCCCAGATCCCTAAATGGCCCACTTAAGGATTGAACTCACAACCCTTGAACTCACAACCCAGGCCAATGCTCAAGCCACTGAGCTACCCTTCCAGTCCCCAATGTATTTTTCAGTGCATACAGAACAGGAGCAATTTGAGAGTAAGACAAGACTGGAATGCAGAGACAACCCATAAAAGGATCCAGGAGTTTTAATAAAGTTGATCTTCAGTAAACAGTTTGGCAAGTTCTGCCCTCACACAGTTGTGCAATTCACTTCTGGTTGGTAGTTATTAAGTAACTAGCCAATTAGCCCGTCATAAGACAGGATTTTCAGGTCTTCTCTCCTGAGCGCTCTCAGTCCGTGTGTCTCTCTCTTTCTCTCTCTCCTCCTACTGCCTCCCCCCCCCTCAGCTCTCCTCCGCCTCCTGCTTCTCTCCATCTTTCTTTCTCTTCTCCCTCTCCTGCCTCTCACTCTCCCTTTCTCTTCTCCTCCTCCTGCCTCTCTCTCCCCTCCGTCTCTCCCTGCCCCCCTTCCCCTTCCCTTTCCCTCCCGCCGTGGCGCTTGGCTGAGTGCTGCGTGCTCAGCCGGGCTGCCGTGAGGGGGGGGGGGGGGGGCAGTGACGTACATGGCCAGGGGGCGGGGCCATGTACGTCACCGCCCCCCTTTCCATCCTCTGCTGGGGCCTGGCTGAGGGGCACAACACTCAGCGCCACGGCGGGAGCGGAAGGGGGGGCGGTGACATATACGGCCACGCCCCCAGCCATGTACGTCAGCGCCCCACCCCCCTTCCCCTCTGGCCGGGGCCCAGCTGAGTGGCGCAGAGCGCCACGGCGGAAGGGGAAGGGGGGTGGGGCGCTGACGTACACGGCTGGAGGTGTGGCCATGTACGTCAGCATTACAGACACTGGGCTACTATATATATAATGGGAGCATATGAAATGTGACCTGTAGATTAAAATCTTCTAGAAAAGAAGTAGGGACATTTAGGGTATGTCTAGACTACAGGCTTTTGTCGACAGAAGTTGTTGACAGATACTGTCGACAAAGCTTCTGTTGACAAAGAGCGTCTAGACTACATCCAGTTCTGTCGACAAAGCTAGCCGCTTTGTCGACATGACAGTGTAGATGCAAAGGACAGTGTAGATGAAATAATGCCTTCTGTCGACAGAACTCTGTCGACAAAAGGCATTATTCCTCGTAGAATGAGGTTTACAGTCGTCGACAAAACTGCTGAGTTCTATAGTTTTGTCAACAAAAGTCCACTTTTGTCGACAAAACCCTGTAGTCTGGACACACCCTTATAGTCTTAGAATACAGTACTTTAAATATTATAATGACTCTCACCTACTGTTCCACTTTTAAGTGTCATTTTTACATAAAAATATGATTTGATGTATACATTTTCCAAATATGCCAAGAAAAAAAATATAATTTAAAACTAGCATAATTTGTTGAAAGTGGCTTTGAATTTATTCCAGTGGGTTTATGATGGAATACTACAAATCACAAAGAATCTTCTGAGAAGAACAAGGAAAATCCTCTGTGCACTTAATATTTGCACAGTCTTGGGATCTTTTACACAAATGCCAATGTAAAAAATGTTTTTCTAGTTTGCCTCTAATCCATCTACCTTCCACTTATAACATTGAGACTTTCATCCAAAATTACTGAAGAGTTTGCATTTTAACTTGTATTGCCTGTAGGCTTAGATGACATTTCTACAATGGTGCTCTGTCTCTGTTGAATGCAAAATTTCCTGCCATGAAACAAACTTTTGGCACAGGAGAAAAATGTTTTTCAGCTTTTCACTGAGAAGAAGTAGGATTTGAACACAAGCCAATTATTATAGCATCCTGTTCTCAGTATTGTAGTTAAGATTAGTTGTTTTAATTATAAACCCTGTTTTTTCAAGGATTTAGTAGCTAGCTAGGGCTGTTTTAAATCTCATTGGGTTTAATCTCGGAATATGAAAGTAGTAATCAATAAGCTTTTTTGTTTCCTTAACTGACATAAACTGTAGAAATCTTCATTGCTGTGTTTCATTGATGTATCCCTTAAGCATCCTGGTTCATTTATATTATTTCAGTCCTTCTGACATGCAGAAAGATGAAGTTTTATAGAATTTGGACTTTGAAAAGATTGAGTTCTCCAAGCAACACTGAAATGCACTAGTGTCTTGCTCAAGACTTTCTAGAGATCTCTGCTGCAGAAACCCTATGCAAAAATGAAAGTTTGAAAGCATGTTTCTCAACTAGTGGTATGAGTACCCTTAGGGGTACTCAAGAGAAGTCTCGGGAGTGGGGGGTGAGGGACTGCTGAAATTTGGAGAACTGAATTTTTGTGTTAAGTTTTACAGCGTTTTATTATTTTTGTACTTTTTACACCCAAACATTTCATCGCCCACCCGGCTACGATTAAATTGTTTAAACAAATGTGTTGCAACGGTAGAAAAAATTTTGTGTGTCTGAAAACTGTAGGTACTGGGGGGTACTTTAAAAAAAATTATTAGGGCTACTTTATATATAAAAAAGGAATGCTTCAGGATCAGAATTATTTAAAAGAAAATTGAAACAATATTTTTCCATTTATGTTTTTGTTTGGTTAGTGAAATAAGGTGGTCAGTTTTACTTTCAGTTTAAAGTTGGTTTTGTTTTCAGACCTCATGCCGTAACTAGCACAATGTTGTGTTTGTGTTAGCAGTACTAAGGGAAGTGTATATTTCTCTCATCAGTCTTTTCATATAAAAAAAAGTACGCATGAATGCCTTTTTATTTATAGAACCCTGCTCTCCATTGTTTTTGTTTTGTGTTTGGCTAGCTGTAATGTTATAGTTCTCAATATCTTGCCAGTGTCTTTTTAAGGAGATTAGTGACCCTATTCCTACATTTCTTTGAAATAGTCTTAGAAGTGACTTTTTGTTGTTTAAAGGTAAAAAATCTAATTTTCTTTGTTTTTGTTTTAATTTTGGTATTTCTCTCCATTTAGACCATGAAAATAGATGTCAGTTTCATTGATTTGTAATCACTTTTTAAGAAATTTGTGTTTTCATACACAGTAACTAGTGTTGTGCTGCATTATTTGGATTTTACGTGCTACAGAGCAATATTTCATATTTACATTTGGGCTTGCATATTATTTTTGCAAAACCTAAATTTAGGGACAATTTTGACTTTGGTCTGTTTTGTTCTCAAATCCCATTCATAGATACATGGTAAAACTGCATGTAATTGAGGATCACTTTGGATTATTTTGGAATGCGTACCACAGTTGCTGGTAGGGATGTAAAGGGTTAACTGGTAAGCATTCACCTTATTAGCATGTTTACCAGGGTAACCAGTGCTTGGTCAGAGCAGCCTGTGGCACAGTGTGGCAGGCCCTGGCTGGAGCCGCCCCCTGCCTTCAGTGCAGTGTGGTGGGCTCAGTTTTGTCTGGCCAGAGCATCCCGCGGTGCGCCAGTGGTGGGGGGCTATTCTAGTGGCCCCCTGCCTGTGGCGCCATGCAGCAGTTCAGTTTACTGGTTAAACATATTGTTTAACTGGTTAATATTTTAAATAGCTTTATATCCTTAGTTGCTGGTGAGGAACCTCTATACCCAAAACGCTTCTAGTACAGGAACTCCTTCCTTTTTCTTGGCTGTTGTGGGAGAGAAACTTAGGCTTTATCAGCCCAGTATCCTGAATCTGGTTGAATTCCATTTTGGAGTTATCAGCCAGGGAAAGGTGCTTCTCATCTCTTTGGAACAGTGAGGGGCAACCTACGCTCAGCTTGCATGCCTAGATTTTGGGGGTATGCCTATTGAACCATAGCAGCACTTTGATTGGATGCACAAGGAGTACATGGCTTTCACAATGTTGAGTGCAATCAGCACACACCTCACTTCACATGCCCTTGTTTTAAGTGCATGTCACTTTTGTAATACCAGTAGGAAAAAAACTATGTGGATGAAAACCAGCAGAATCTGGCATCCCTTTGCATGGGCCTTGGTAAACAAAAAGTCTTGTGGGCTACACATGGAATCCATAGGTTGCCCGCCACTGCTTCTGAATGTCTTCTATGACTGAGTTATAGTATATCCGTCAACCAAAGAAAAACTTACATCCCACACTATGAAAAGGAATGAATTGAACCTGCAAGCTCAGCAGATATGTAAGGCTGTTATAGGCTGTCAATTATTGTTTTTAAGATGGCACATGAGAGCCTCTGTGATCCAGAAGTCATTAAGAAAATTTGGGAGTGATTAGAACCAAAGAATTTGGGAGTGATTAGAACCCAAAGAAAACAGAGTAATCAAATTTAACATAGTGGTTATACCTCAATAATTTGAAGAGAGCCATACATTTATGCTCCCATTTCTTTTCACTGAAAATGAGGATAGACTCTCATGTGTTATGGGGTACGTCTAGACTACATCCCTCTGTCGGCAGAGGGATGTAAATAAGACACTTCGAAAGCGCAGATGAAGCGGGGATTTAAATATCCCACACTTCATTTGCAATCGCGTCATGGCACTCTTCCAAATAAGTGCCATTTCGAAACTAAAACTGTGGTCTAGATGCAGTTCTTTTCAAACTGGCAGGCTTTTTTGAAAGATCCTGTAGAGTACTAGACTGCGGTTTTACTTTCAAAATGGCGCTTGTTCGAAAGCACGTCATAACGCAATTTTGCAAATGAAGCGCAGAATATTTAAATCCCCGCTTCATTTGCACTTTCGAAGTGCCTCATTTACATCCCTCTGCCGACAGAGGGATGTAGTCTAGACACAGCATAAGTCTGCTGAAATCATGACTCTAGAATCAAAACAACAGAGACAACTTTAAACCTGGCATAAGCAAGAGCAACAAAATTAAAGTTTATATACTAGATTTAAATTTACCTTGTCATAGTTGAATGTGATGAATGGAAAGTCACTTACCCAACAAAGACATGAATCTTTTAACATATGAAAGCTTTTCTTTGTAACTAACTTAGTGCTTACTGACTTCTTTTCTACAGGGTAGCAATAAAACATTGATTACAAGGCTAGTCACTGCTGTGTTCACTGGCCTTAAGACTTGCATGCTCAAGTTATCATATTTTAATCAAATTTGAGACAAAACATTTTATACAGTATGTTTGAAATAATATTTGTGTGCTAACAATGTACCTGGCATAGTTATTAGCACAATAGTGCTTTCATTTTTTTGAAAGTTATTCTTATCAGAACAAATAATGGGGCAAATGCTACTTTCCCATTTAATTACAGAGCAGAATATCTTCTGCTATGGTGCAGATGTAAATATTGGGTGAGATATGCCAGAGAAACAGAAACTGTGTTCTAGAAACTTGCCCCTTTTGTTTAAGGTGAGAACTTGTTTGAAGAACTCAGTCAAAGGGATATGGCATAAGCCTCAATGAAGGATGTCTTGTTTGAAAGTGTTGACATATGTTGAAAAAAGTATTTTATACAGAAGCCCAACCCCTTACGACACTTATATGTGTGTGTGTGTGTGTGTGTGTGTTTTTATGTTGTATCTCATCTCTTCAGAGCACTACAGTAGACTGTAAAATAACAGCAGCTGCTGGGGATAAAAACTTTGACAAAAGCCCAACAAAAACAAGGCAACCTCGAAAAGTTGATCTGAGAGCTCGATATTGGGCATTTCTTTTTGACAATCTGAGACGGGCAGTTGATGAAATCTATGTTACTTGTGAATCGGATCAGAGTGTAGTGGAATGCAAGGTAAGACTCTTTTTGGTGTCCTTTTCCAATTTTTGCAATGTGTCTCTTGTTGCTATTCTTCTCATTACAGATAAGCTAAAAGCAAGAAGCAGCACCTTAAGAACAAATTATTGTATGATTTGGATTTTAATTGAGGGCCTTAGATAAGAAAGCTGAAAACATTTATTTTTGCCAGTAAAAAGTTGCTTTCATCTTATATGCCGGCTGGTTTGGAATGATATGAAACTTATAGCAATATATAACTTTTTCTTAGACTTTTAACACTGCAGTAAGATTAATTTATATTTAAATAAAAACCTAAAAATGCCTTATTCAGTCTGTGATTTTTTTTTTTTTAGCAACTGTCATATCCTTTTGCCTGCTATACTTTTTGCTGTAGGTGGCACTGTTGGGATTTGGCCTGTTATCACATTCTTCAGTTTCCTGTTTAATGTCTTAATTACACATTACTCTGTTTCGACAGAGATAGTTATCACTCTTCTAATTCACTCTCTGGTGGTAAGAAAGTGCAATTGATGGCCAACTATAAACAGTGTCTGGGTGGGATGTCATTGTAAGGTGTTTTTTTTCTAATTTTAGATAACCTTATGTTTGTAATAAGATGTAAAACAGACACACAAAGTGTTGGTGACTTTCCAGCACTTCGGTAGGAAGACTATTGCCTTTTAATAAGAGTTCATTGTACACTGTAGTTCTTTATAATGAGTTAAATGATCACAAGAATTAAGAGATGCCAGAACAGTACATATAATAATATAATAAAGGTTCATCTTTTTCTTTGCATTAAACATAGCTGAAAGTTCAGCAAATTCTGGAAGCCATTATCTAATCATTGTGATATGTGTGTGTGTGTGTGTGTGTGTGTGTGTGTGTGTGTGTGTGTGTGTGTGTGTATATATATATATATAGTTTAAAACTTTCATCTTATCATGTGTATCTACATTTCTGTTGAAATCAGAGATGGCTAAATTAGCTTTGGGATTAGCATACAAATATATGTAATTGAAAACAGGTTTCAGAACCAAACAGTAGCTGGAGGCTTCCAAAACCGTTAGTTGGTCTAACACAATTTAACATTTTGTTAGTGAACTGTTTTCCTGCTCAGGAAATTTCTCTGATGAATTTTTCTTTTTAAGAAAACCAATCTGCCCTGTTATATAATCAGATTACCATTTAAAAACTTTTATGACTGAAGGAAAAGAAGTTTATTTCTATATTATCACATCTTTAAGAGCTGAGACCTCACCTAGAATTCCATTCATACCACGCAGTCTGTGCTGAGAAGGAAATAATGTATATGTCTCAAACCAGAATCTTCATTTAAAAAATCAGATAAGGATAGCAAGTGATGGCAGTGCAGTTACCTGTCACATTGTTTGCCTGCAAAACTCCCCAGATACTTAAAAGCACAGAAATGAATATTTATGGAAATCCTAAATCTTACACCGCCAAACATTTAGTAACCACATTATTTTCATCACATATAAAGAAATGTCTGTTTCATCACAAAACCACCACCTTCATACAACCCAGTGACTGTTGAGATTTTATGTATGTTGTTTTTGTTATAGCATGTTGATTTTTGAAATTTTCTTTTCAGGGATACCATTGAATAGACAATATTATCTGTTCATATAGCTTTTAACTGAGGTTTTTTTGAAGATGAAATGTAGGAAAAATGGAAAACAATGTTACTGTTGCTTGCAGTGAACAATTATTAATTATATTTGTTGAGCTGATTCTTTTTGCATGATTGCATTGGTTTTATTGTGCTGTGCAGTGATGGGCAATACTTTGTGAAGTGGCCCCTCTGCAAAAACTTTGGAGGTGGTTGTGGACTGGCTCTGCCCCCAAAGGGGCAGGACCTTAGATGGACGGGGCGTTTCCCTCTAGGTGTTCCGCACCCCTGGTAGGGGAAGGAGACTTTGTGCCAGTCACCAGCTGCTTTGAACAGTAAACAACTTTGCACACTCCCCCACCTCAAGGTCTCAATTGGCCTGGGGATGTGGGAGCGACACGGTGGGCCGTGGGTCGTATCCAGCTTGCGGAGTGCATGCTGTCCACCCTTGTATTAGCTAAATGCCAAAGATACCTTTTGCACAGTATAAAGCAGAGACTTTGATAATATATTTTTTGATGTATGCCTAATAGTAGAATGTTTTGAAAAAGTATTACTTTTCCTTTTTCTTAACTATATGTGCAACATTAATCTTAAGCAAGAAAAGGGTATATATTTACGGTAAAATTCTATATGCATGTGGACTTGCATGTGACACTGATCAGTATACCTTTAGCATGCTTGTGTATACATCATTTTCCTTTATTTTTAAAAGGGATTTTGTGCAGTGTAAGGTTGGTGGTAAAATTTAGGTACAGGCAAGTCTCTTCCAGAAACTAGTTTCACAGTTGTGGTTCTCCACACCTGCAGCTCTGCCCTCACTCCTACAAGGCATACCTTAATATATGTCAGCCAAAGTGCTCTAGCTGAATGCAGCTTTAATTTCATGGTGCAGAGAGAAGCAGTCATTCAGGTAGCTGGCGTCAGCTCCCATAGGGCTTTGTAATTGAGGATTAGGCTCTTGACTTACTCTTAGAACTGGATATGCAAACAAAGTTGAGCATGAAGGACTAGTGTGAGACCTTGTCAACAGTTCTTGTGTAGTAAGTGGGCCACTGCATGCCTTAATTTATGGATAGCCATGGTGACTCTCATGTACAATGCATAGTACGTTACAATAGATCCATATATGACATAATTCAGGAAGTTTTACAATAAAACTTTGTATCCATTTCTGATTTTTAGAGACTACTTTATCCCATTGGCAACATCCTGTCCTGTTTTTGCTGTGGCATGTTGTTCCTTGCATTGCAAAGGGCCTTTGTTTGTTTTATAACTTCACAGGTGAGAGCCTGTCCCACTCTCCAGCCCTGTTCTGCTATTTAAAAGGTCTGGAGTGGTGTAAAAACCCTGTACTCAATTGAAATAGACTTTTCCTTGGTGCAGAAAACGTGGTGGAGACTCATAAACCTGTCTTCAAAGGATCCTCTACACTAGTTAGATATAGCTGCAGCTCAGGCTTTGGGACCCTCTTATTTTGCAAGATCCCAGAACAAGGGGGGCAATAAAACAGCAGTGGTTCATCAGGGTTAGCCCCAGTGGGCCAGCTGCATGCTTTTAATTGCTGTGTAGAAATAACCTGCAAGGCCCAGGTGCTGGGGGCAGGGTGTCATTTTAGGAATGGTGCTTCAGCCCATAGCACTGTAGTGATTTTAGACAGTACTGTGGCTTACAGGCAACCTAGGGAGACTAACATAATTTAGAGTGTGTTCCAGGTTTTGCTTAAGCCCTCAGATAAAAATCCCCTTACTGTGAAATTCATGAAAATGAACTGAATTTTGTAGGGCTCTAGATATTAGACACACAAGATAGGTGAGGTAATATTTTTATTGACCATCTTCTGTTGGTGAAAGACACAAACTATCAAGATACACAGAGCAGACATGAGGAAGAGCTCAGTAGCTCAAAACTTGTCTCTTTCATCAAAAGAAGTTGATCCAATAAAAGAGATTTGTCATCTGTCTTCCCTCTTTTTATTCTGTGTAAACTGAGCAGTTGATTTTTTCCTCCTGTTTTCCATTTTGTTGTTTTCAAACATGCCTAAGCCAATTAGTTAGCCTTCATTTATTAAATGTCCCAATTCAATTGTAAATAATATGTGAAGTAAATTGTCAGAAACTAGAATATTATTATTTTAAGACTAACTTATAGGTTGAGTTAAAGCTCTTTGAGAACATGGCCATAACCACCGATCTTTGTTTAAGTTAGTTGCCAGTAATTTTTATGCTCTTATGAAACCAGGCAGCTGAAGCAGTAGGAAAACCATCTAAAACACAGGCACATGGGGAAATCTTGAATTTAAATTTAATATTGTGGCCCACAAAGAACTTCTCTGGGGACTGATATTACAGGGCATTGATTGTATTGAAACTGTTTTATGTGGGTATCTGAGAGAGAAAATAGAGAAATCTTAGAGAGAATGCAGCCACAGAAGCATTTGTAGCAAGGCCCGTGAAAATGCAGAGAGAGAGAACTTTTGGACTTAATATTGGCTGAAAGAAATATGGAGGTGTGAGCAAAGAAAGTATCTATTCTTATTTGATTTTTCTTGTGTTCATTGAAAGAAGATTTCTTATATTCTTTGTAAATAAAAAGAATATATGTGTCTGTCATCAATTTCTCCTAACTGAAACAATCCACAGGTCCCTGAACTTTGGTAACCAATTGAGTCATAAAGGGGTAACAGTTAACAATGCATCTTCAACCCACATAATAAAGGGAAGGGAAGAAAAACCCAGTGTGAGTTGAGGGTGGCAGTTTCATTCTTCATGCTCTTTTTATTCCATTTGTTGTATTGCATCACAATCTTTTAACTGATGGCTTTGTAAAGGAAAAATATTCTCATTTTCAACACAATTAATAGAATTACACCTTCCTGATACTGATAACTTAGTGAGCTGAGCTCATTTGACTCTTCTCACTATGCACAGTGCAGTGCTGGAAAATAATAGAGATTAGATACAGCTGCAGCTCAGGCTTTGAGACCCTTCCATTTTGCAAGATCCCAGAATGAGGGGGGCAATAAAACAGCAGTGGTTCATCAGGGTTCATCACTTTTCTGCATAAACTGTGGCAAAATAACACACAAAAATAAAAGGTAGCTCTCCAATAGAAAAATATAAAAAGCTGGCAGAAGCAAACAAAACGGACTATTCAAGAGTTAAGCTTAAACACCTCGGAGCTTCAAAATACAGAAGTGACAGTAAAATTAAGAAACAGAGGAAAGATCCCAAGTAATTGCTTCTCAGTCATGCAAAACAGTGAGCATTTGTAGTGCTAGGCGAAGGATCCTCCTTGTGGTTCACGTAAATAAGAACTGATGGTTGGGGCACTTCATATACTCTCTGGTGCATGACAGTTTCCCCAAGGGCAAAAGGCTTAATGGAACATATTTTAAAGTGCTTAAAAGGAAGACTCTTGTCTGAAGGTATGATACCTCAGGGCTTTAGTTCAAGTACAGAATCTACCTTTCAGAGAACAATTACAGGTAGATAATATACCCTCTACATGCTTGACTGACCATATTGTTCTGAATCTGATTTGCTTACTTGGTTAAGCACATATATGTTTTTTTTTCTGAACATGTACTGTTCAACCTTTACTTCAGTCTTCACCAGTTGTGATCAGATGCTTAACACAAGTAATATTAACAAGAGGGAAGGCTCTTGAAAAAAGATCAGGCTAAAGTTAGAGGCATTCAGGTCAGCTGGGCCTGACAAAATTCACCTCAAGGTACTGAAGGAAGTAGCAGAAGCTGTCTTTGAGCTGTTAACAATTACCTTGGAGAACTCCTGAAGGATGGAAGAACTGGAGCAGGGTAAACATAGTTCTTCTTTGAGTGCTTGTTCATGTGCATTTCAGTCAGGTGTCTATGCATGTTCATGCTTGGAAGCTGGAAGATTTTTGCCTAGAAGCAAACGCTGGGTAAGCGTAGGTGCCTCATGGAGTGGTGTTAATATGGTACTCAATATATAGACTTCCTGACCCAACAATCCTCCAGTTCCTTCTTACCACTTGCTGATGGCAACTGGAATACTTTGCTCCTGCTCTTTGCAAATGCTCCTAGTAGTAGTTTGTGTATATAGTTCTTACAGTTACAGTTAATGTTAGTTAGTTAATTGTTGGTAGTTTACAGTTTAGACTGAAACCAAATTTCTTCCCCTTTCCTGGGATCGGACATACTTCAGTCTCTGAGGTTCAAAGCTTGCTAGGCTTGTGGCAACCTTATGCTAAAAACTGACCCTCACAGACCCTCATCCCCACTTGTTTGAAGTATCTGGATGACGGTCACCAGAAAAAGAAGTGCTGCCTTTGTAAGAGTTTTTATCTGTAGGCACTGAAAGATCAGGAGCACTAGGTGAGGTCAACTAGAGGAAAAAAAAGGGTTGGGGAGAGAGGATGGTCATGAAAGCAGTCTCCATATATGTAAAAGGTAGTCAATACAGAAGATGGAAATCAGTTGTTCTTCATGTCCACAAGAAGTAATTGGATAATTTTAACAAGGGAGATTCAGGTTGGATATTACGAAGAGCTTTCAAGTTATCAGGAGAGATCCCTGATGGTTGGAAAAAGGCAAATGTAATGAGGGGGCTGGAGCACATGACCTATGAGGAGAGACTGAGGGATTTGGGTTTGTTTAGTCTGCAGAAGAGAAGAATGAGGGGGAATTTGATAACAGCCTTCAACTTCCTGAAGGCTGTTCACAGTAGTGATGGATGGCGGAACAAGGAGCAATGGTCTGAAGTTACAGTGGGAGAGGTCTTGGTTGGATATTAGGAAAAACTATTTCACTAGGAGGGTGGGGAAGCACTGGAATGGGTTACCTAGGGAGGTGGTGGAATCTCCATCCCTAGAGGTTTTTAAATTGTGGCTTGACAAAATCCCTGGCTGGGTTGATTTAGTTGGGATTGTTCCTGCCTTGGGCAGTGGGCTAGACTTGATGACCTTCTGAGGTCTCTTCAAGCACTATGATTCTAAATTATAAAGGTAGTTATACTCTGGAATAGATTATCTAAGGAGATTGTGGAATCCATAGCACTGGAAGTTTTAAAAATTTGGTTAGACAAACACCAGTCATCAATAGTCTCAGGTATACCTAGCCTCAGCACAAAGGGCTGGATTAGGTGATCTCTTTAAGACCATTTCTCTTCTGTGAACCTGAGCTATTGCAGTATGTCCACTAAATAGGACTTTTAAGGTAGATTTGCACCATTTTGTTAAAAACATAAGAGCATAAGAACAGCCATACTGTATCTGACAGTGGCCAATGCCACATGCCCCAGAGAGAATGAACAAAACAGGCAATCATCAAGTGATCCAGCCCATTACCCATCCAGCTTCTGACAAATGGTGTTAGGGACACCATTCCTATCCATCTTGGCTAATAAGCAGGGCTTGATATATGGTGGCAAAAACCGCTCGCCAGCCCTGTACTGCGCATGTGCAAGAGCCGCATTGTGCGTGCGCGCGCCGTGAACGAATGGGGCGCACAGCTGAAATCTACTCGCCACGGGCGAGTAGATTGTATTGTTTGTCGAGCCCTGCTAATAAGTATTGATGGACCTGATTTCCATGAATCTATCTAGTTCTTTTTTGAACCCTGTTAAAATCCTGGTCTTCACCACATCCTCTGGCAAGGAGTTCCACAGGTTGAATGTGCACTGCATGATGAAAAACCTTCCTTTTGTTTGTTTTAAAACCTGCTACCTAGTCATTTCATTTAGTGTCCCCTTCTTATGTTATGGGAACAAGTAAATAACTTTTCCATATTCACTTTTTCTATAACGATCATGATTTTATAGACCAACGTTTCCCAAACTATGGTACCGGAAAAAAATACCGGGCCTCAGCATGGCTGGTGGCTGCCGGCAGGGCTGGCTTTAGGCCGATTCGGGCCCCACACCCCGAACCCGGAAGTGCCGGCGAGTTACAGAGCCGGGGGCCCTGCTCCACCAATATGTGGAGCTGTCTCTCTCCCTCGGCTCTGCCTGGAGCAGGCCCGGCCCCTCCCCCCGCGCATCCTCCCACCCCTCCCCCAGAGCGTCCCCACTGTGCGCGGCTCCTCCTCACCACCTGCTGCTGCCTATGTGCAGCGTTGCGCGGGGAAGTTGCCTGGGCATGACGTGACATCACGGCCCGGGATTTGAAAACTCTTCGGAGGCACGTGGCTGGGGCACACTGCCTCCGGGGCCGGCCTCCGGGGCCTGAGTACGGCCTCTGGCCCCGCAATGTGGAAGGCAGAAGGTAGGGAACGGGCTTGGATGGAGGCCAGGAGGCGGCAGCGGTAGCGGAAGGGGAAGGCACTAAGGCACAGGGTGCAGGAGAGAGATACAAATGCCAGGGAGCCAACTGCAGACAATGAGGGAAAGGGCAGGAGGGGAGGTGTCAGTGGGAGGGGGACAGAGTGATGCTGGGAGAAGAGAGGAGAGGGGAAGGGCATTGGGAGCTGGAGGAGGAAGTGCTGGGAGAAGGCTTGAAAGAAGGGGTGGGCATGAGGAAGGCCAGGATGGAGCAAGTCATGTGTGAGGACACAGAGGGGCAGGAGGGGAATGGGGCAGAGAGGTGAGAGGGTGGGTATTAGGGAAAAAGAGGGCAAAGGGGGCAGGGGCAGTATGAGAAGGGGGAGGCACCCGGAGGGTGCAGGGCTAAAGGAAGGTGCAGGTGCCAGGGGATTCTGGGGTGAGGAGGAGGGGAGAGCTGGCCACTGGAAGCAGTACTGGACGGGGGAATCGGGGCAGGCTGGGGAGACTGGGAGGCCGGTGGAAGCAGGGCTGCTGAGGGGGTGCGAGGTTGGGGACAGGGAGCTGGCTGGGGAAGATGGGGGCAGGGGAAAGAGAAGTGGCCGCCGGAAGGAGGGCTGGATGTGGGCAGCTGGGCTGGCCAAGGGAGATTGGGAGGAGAAGTGGGTGAGAATTGGCTGCCCGGGAGAGGGTTGGGGGAAGTGAGGCTGGCCAGAGGCGCAGCAGGGGGGAGGAATGAATCAGCCTGCGGGGAGTGGGACTGACCCGGCCCGGGGATTCTATTGTCCGTCCCCCCCCCCCCCCCCCCCCCTTGAATAGTTGCAAACTGGCTGGCTGGTAGACACACTCATGCAGCCTGAGCACATTTACCAGCCAGGCAGTTCAAAACTACAAACTGATACATCTAGTAATAATACAACTTACCTACTGAGAAAATACCAGACATGTTATATGTCTGGTATTTTCTCAGTTTGTTTTTTATGTGTTTATATTTTTGGGCTGCAAAAAGCAGTGCTGGAAAAAAAAAAAGGGTTCCAACTAAAGTAAAATGTTTGGGAAATCCTGGTCTAACCAGCTTTCTGTCTGTCTTACAGTCCATTTATCCAATCCATATTCCTTAACTCGCTGGCAAGAATATTGTGGGTGACCATATCAAAAGCTTTGCTAAAGCTGGCACTGGGGGGTTTTGGAGGACCAGAAACTACTTATTTGAATATTCATCATTTGATTAATGAATATGCAAATATGCAAATGAACATTACCAGTCCTCCAAAAGTTCGTGAATGGATTTACTGGTCCCCGTGTCAAAAAGTTTGGGAATCCCTGTTATAGACCCTTCTTCTATCCATTAGTTTCCTCTCTCCTAAAGTGAAAAGTCCTAATCTTTTTAATTTCTCTTTATCTGGCACCTGTTCCAAACCCCTAATTATTTTTGTTGCCCTTTTCAGAACTTTTTCCAATGCCAATATGTCTTTTTTGAGATGAGGCGACCACTTCTGTACACAATATTCAAGATGTGGATGTGCCATGGATTTATTCTCTATCCCTTTTTAATGATTCCTAATATTCTATTTGCTTTTTTTTGACTGCTGCTGCACATTGAATGGATGTTTTCAGAGATCTATCCAGTGACTACAAGATCTCTCTCTTGAGTGGTTATGGCTAAATTAATCCCCATAATTTTATATGTATAGTTGGGATTATTTTTGCCTTTCTCCAGATCATTTATAAATATGTTGAATAGGATTGGTCCCAGTGTGGATCCTGGGGGAACACCATTAGTTGCTTCTCTCCATTCTGAGAACTGACCATTTATTCCTAACCTTTGTTTCCTATCTTTTAACCAGTTATCAATCCATGAGAGGACCTTCCCTCTAATCCCATGACAATTTACTTTGCTTAAGAGCCTTTGGTGAGGGACTTTGTCAAAGGTTTTCTGGAAATCTAAGCACACCATATCCACTACATCCCTCCTGTCCAGATACTTGTTCACCTCTCGAAGGATTCTAGTAGCTTAGTAAATTGAACAATCATAAGGAAGTACTTCTTAAAACAATGCAGAGTTGACCTGTGGGACTTATTGCCAGGGGATGTTATGAAGGCCGAAAATGTATTTGGGTTCAAAAAAGAATTTGTGAAAAATAGGTCCAGCAATGGCTGTTTGTGAAGTGTAATGCATGTTTACAATGCTGTAGCAATGTTTTGTAAAAATAATATTAAATAAAGAAATATAATACCTGGTAATTGTTGTTTTTCAATTGTCCTTTGAAAATGAATAATAGTCATTAAGAAAAGCTTTCACATAGATTTTATTAAAATAATCTTAATTTATTATTTTAAATATTTCAATTTCAGTCTGGGAAAGTTTTTATTACTTTTTTCCATATACTGATAAAAATCAAGCAGATATATCATTCACTGTTATAAAAGTTTTAATTGTGTCAAAGGTCAAATTATAATAAAAGGTTAATACTCCTATAAAAATAATATCTGACCCTCTTACCAATGTATAACACATTCAGATTAATCCAGGATATGTTGAAAATTGTTTGTTTTGAAGTTTTACAGTTGACATTTATTCAATCTTATGATTTGAAGTACTTGGTTATTGATTACATTGTCACTGTTGATAGTGTTTAATGCTTCCAAATGGGACTGAGGTCTGGTGGCAGGTTGTGGTTGAAATTGCAGACAAAAGCATTGTGGTAAGAATGCAAACAGTTGAAATGTGTGTAAGAAGATCAGCTATTGTATACGTTTCCTCCCAGTTTTGAATGGTGCCTAAGGCAGTATCTCAGTAACTCTTGCTAATGGCTTGAAGCTGAGGTATTCGAAACCACAAATGTAGGTATTGATATTTCATGCTTAAGTATACAGTGACATATGGGTTAAACTAGCTCTAAAGAATCAGTGTTTGTCAAGTTTAAATTAGTCTGTCCACTGTCCAGTGGTCAAATAGGAAACAAAGGTGAAATGTTAAATTATGAAAATATGAACTATATTAAAGTCCCTCCACATTCAAGTTAAATATTGCTAATCTGTGTATTTTGTATCTGTGTTTTATTTTATTATCTAGTTTTTTCTAGCCGGACTGAAGAGTAGCCTAACCTTCTGTAGGGCATGACACACTCCCCAGTCCATAATGCATGATTGTATTCCTTTCCATTGAAATTTGGAGGTGGTCCCATGCGCATTTAGTCTGACTGACTAAACTTCACCCTTAACTCGTTGTTTATGCAGATTCAGAATAACAGGGCTACATCTCTGATACCCTCCCCCCCCTTAACATGTGTCCACCAGACTTTGTTCCTTTGACTCAGGGGGAAAGTTCAAAATTTAGCTTGTCCCAAGCAATTTGCTGTGTTTCATGTTGCTCCTAGAGTGACATTTTGCAGATATAAGCATGTGATGTGAATGTGTTTTCTGAGCTTGCCTAAGCTGGAAGGGAATGGAAGGAATGATTACACAGTGAGTCAGTGGCACAACTGGAAATGAAATCCAGAGACCTATTTATCAGTTCCATGTCACCCACCAGGCCATCCCTCAGTACAAATATTAGTGCTTGAAATATTTTCTTTTTTTTTCTTTTGTTCTCTTATTCCCAATCCCACTCTGTCCTCCTTGATTAATGTTTGGAAAACTAAGAAAATAAGATGGCATACAAATATATTAGGCTAGTGGTGAAGGTTTTCTTGCATCCAGTTAATAGGTAATCTGTATTGACTCAGATATAATATGGCATCCAAATATTATCTAAAAAAAATTGGGAGAATCTTGAGCTCATCTTTCTTGTTAGGAGGTAGTTTATCTCTAGAATTGACATACCAAAACTAGGATTAATTAGTTCTTCAGAGTTGTGCTTAACAGAGATGAATAAGAAGTGTTTTACTTCACGGTATAACAAATGTAAAATAGTTTGGTTCCAGATGTAATGAGGACCAAGATTCAGTGTCAGGTATCTTCTTCTGCAATGGGTAGGAAGAGAATGTCTCTTAAATGCCTGCCTGTCTCCTCTTCTAATGCAGTAGTCTTGAGAAAGATATACCAAGCCATCAAGGGGATTTAGTTATTCTAGCACACACCTAGTAAGTGTTCCATTTACGAAGTGGTCTGTTATCCCAATTCGCCACAAAGCCTACTAAGATGGTCTGAAATTTTAATATTAGCAAATATGTAACTCTTGTGCAGTGTTATTCACAAGTTTTTTCATTTACCATTGAAATGAGGTTTCATAGGTTTAATATTGTTTGGAAAAAGCTCAGCGTTATTTGGAAAATGACCTTGTTTTTGTTTTCCTATGGAGAAATCCACATTTCATTTAAGAGGCTTTCCAAATAGATTATGGTTTGAATATAGGCCTTTTACGATCAGGCTGGAATTTCAATATCAGTTAGATTGAGGGTATTCTATGAGACCTGTGGCCTTTAGTAGAAATGTGTCTGTTCTTGAAATATATTAGGCTGCCATGTGGAGTTCATATCTGAGTAAAGTATTATTTTCCTGACTCTGAATATAGATCAGTTGCCCTATTCAGTAGGGCAGCACTTCAGTCTGTTTCTAACTAAACACTCCCTGGTCTCCTGTGATTGTGATTCTGCTGATTAATCTCCTGTACTGTTCTGATGAGCTAGTTCATTAAGGAGAAATGAAGGTTGCCTAGCAATGCTTGAAATTCTCTGACTATAGAGGGCCAAATTCTATTTTGTTACCTAAGTATAAACCACGAGTGATTCAGTTGAAGTCAGTGAAATAGAATAGATGTAAAATCAGTGTGAGATTGGTTAAAGGCCTATTGCTTCTGCTGAGACAAATTCATCCCCTCCCTCCCCCCTCCTGTTTGCAGTCGCTTAATGGATGCTTTGACAAGGAAAGAAATTGAAAACAGATATGGAATCCTGAATATTTGGGTCCTAGAGTGCCACAAGTCACTCAGCAGCTTTAACTACTAACAGTTCAGTGGCTTATGTGCATAGAACAAGACTGCTACAGTTGGGAGTTACAGAAGCAACATTATTTGGAGAACTCTGCAGATTTTGATGTATTATATTAATTTGCTCCCCTACTACACAGTTTTTGGCCACTGTATGTTCTCATCTTGCTGTAATTTTTCATTGACTGAGGATAGTTCTATTTGATAGAATAAAGGGATTTCTTCCCTACATCTTCTACAGCTATGTCTACACTTATAAGTTTTGGTAATGAAAGTGCTGTCGACAGACAAAAGTCACCAAAACTGGAAACTCGCTAAACTGGTTTTTCTGGTACCCGTTGTCGACAACTCATGCCCACTTCTGCAGCTGCCTCATTGACAGAAAGAGTAAAACATTGTGGGTATGCATCCTACAGTGCCTTGTGTCACTTTCACTCACTATGCCCTGTGGGAAAGTGCAACGTAGCGCTAGGCATGTTGGGAACATGAAAAATGTCCCGTTAGCCATCTCTGTTTTTCCCAAATGTCCCTGGGTTTCTGGCTTACTTTTGTGCCAGCTTGAGCATCTATGGTGAGAAAACATAGAGCTCAGCCTTCTGGCCCTTATCGTGAGCAGTGTGCAAAAGACATCACGCATTGTAGCATACCTAATTATACACCTACTAGTCTACGGCTCATATATAAGTAGGAGCTGTACTTCTATAGTATCTCCTACTGTTGCTGACACTCCACTGTCTTCACACCCTCTGTCATCCCTTCAGTGTAAATGTGTTGCAGTCTGCAGTGGATTAACTCATGTATGCTATTTCTGACTTGAGTAAGAGACATTAATTATATTAGTAATCTCTGCTTTTTAGTAGGCATGATGGATTGGACAGTAGACCTCCTCTGGGCTGGCTATCTACACCTAGTCCCTGTGGAGGCCCTAGAGATGTATTTCCATGGAGTCAGACAGAAAAAGAGAGCATTAGTAAATTTGCTGTAGATATTTTGTAAAAATAATGAGGTCTTACTAATATTAGACATCTTTTCATGCTCTGCCACTAAGCCATTGCTAAGAAGTGAGGAGAAACCCTTTTTGTGTGTATGAATTATAGGTTGAGAGGTTCTAATGTCTGGAGATTTGTCCAATATTTATTCAAGGGTTATCCTCGTTAATTGCCCACAGTTGAAACTTATGTCGCTTTTTCAGGTTCACTAGAAAAATACTTTAATCTACTATATATTTGAGAGAGTTTGTCTGTGGTCCTTCTGTGAGTATGTTTGTTCAAGAACTCCTCCTAAGAGGTAACAGCTAAGACCACCAAATTTGGTATGTAAATATCCTGTCATAACTTAAAAGCAAGATGAGGGTTTCGTTGTGCCAGGACCATGGAATGTGCATAGAATCCAATTATTTCTCATCACAGGAAAAGGGAGAGCTCTGACAGCAGGGACGGTTATACACCAGAATGATCACAGGAGAGCAGCAAGCATCCAAGCCCTGGGAAGCAGCCATAGGCTGACCGACCCTATCCCTGTACCCTGCCTCTTGCATCCCCCACCTCCTACTCTGAGCACCCCTACCTTCCAGTACCCTGCCCTAAGTCCTGCACCACCACACCCTACCCTGTGCCCCCCCCCATACCTTCTGAACCACTACTCTGACTCCTGCACCTCCCACCCTGTCAGCCGACGGTCAGGCCTGTGTGTGTGTGTGTGTGTGTGTGTGTGTGTGTGTGTGTGTGTGTGTGTGTGTGTGTGTGTGTGTGTTTCCGAGAAAAGGTTTAACGTCCATGTATTTATTGCTAGGACCGGGGTCCCGTCGCAGAGGGTAGCCAGCAGGCCAACAGACACCCCTTTATAGGAAGAGCTTATTACATCTCAGATTTTAGCTGCTAGGATGCAAAAATCCCTTCGCAGGGGGCAGCCTGGGAAAGACTGAGAGGTGCCCCAACGGGAGTGACACAGATCCAAATGCCCAAGCTCTTCCTATACCTGTCCCTTATGACCGGCTGAAGTTCTTTTAAAATTGTGCTTGGTTCTGTTACAGCAACTGAAGGAGTCAGGTTAAAAACTTAAACAGTTACAGGTTTATTAAAAAAAAACTTATAAAAGCATATGGTTACAATGGCTATTGCTCTATTTCTTAACTGTTAGCAAATACAGATTTTAAAAATGGTTACAAAGAAAATAAAGATAGAAAATAGAAATAATGGTACCAAGTGACAGCTTAATCTTTAAAGAGCTAAGTCTATGTGTACACTTAAGACAAAGGACCACATCCAGGTACAATTTTTACCCCTTTCTGTGCCTCTCGACTCCAGCGGGTCAAGCCAGGGCTGGCCTCTCAATTCCTAGGAAAGACGAATACGAGGTGGGCGTCCCCTTGGAACCTCAGGAGGTCAAACACCTAACCCGACCAGCAGATAGATGGTAGATTGACACTCAGAATAAATGTGCTGCTGGACCCATCTTTATACCCCTGGGGGCCCGTATCCTCTTTCTTATCTTAAGATGCCAAATTGTACTGGTCCGTTTTGTGGCACCAGTTCTTACAAGCAAGTTTCAAGTTAATTTACACTTGCAAGAGAGAGAACTAAATTGTGAGTACTAGACATTTTTTTTTAACTGGGCGAGAGATTCCTCCCCCCCCCCGCGGATGGCTGTGTGTTCGTATCAATAAGGGTTAAGTCAAGGGCACTCCTTGGCAGCCTCTTGGTCAGCAATTGGCATATCTCTGTTTACAGCCATTCACGGTCACACAGCCTGGGCCTTCTGCTCTGTGTGCCCTGTATGCTCGAGGCAAGCAAAAATGGATGTTACAGGGGGGGTTCCTGTCTGGCTACACACACCCCTGTCCAGAGATCCTCACTCCGATCAACTCCCTGCCTTGATTCCTGCACTCCCATATCCTCGCTGAGCCTTCTCATGCTCCAATCCTGACTCCTGTTTTCCCCAACCCCATGCCCTGAAAAACCCAAGGAATGCCAGGTAAATTTTCTAGTTAAATGTATCTTGTTTAAATTCCAGTTTAAAAAATTCCACAATCTATATATACTAGAAATGTGCATCTGTCTGTCCATCTGTGAGTCCGATTGGTCAAGAACTCCTCCCCCCCATTCATGGGACATATACCCCTCCCACATATGTTCCTGCTGCAGCAGGCATAGAGTTTCTCACCCAAGCTGCTGCAGTGAAAGAGAACTGGGGCTGTCCTCTTTCCCCCGTCCCCCAGGGCAGTCTGCATACTCAACCCTTCATCCCCAGCTCTACCCTAGAGCAATAATTTGAATGAAGTCAAATATTTCAGTTAAGGACCCAGGAATGCCAGGTAAATCCTCTAGTGTGGTTATACAGGCAATGAGATTGCAGGAGCACACATTCATTGGTTTTTGTAATGCAGTATGGTAAGGCTTCTCCAAAGGTGTTTAGGAAAGGTGGGGACATCCATGGAAAGGCTTACTATGAGCTCCAAATGGAGGAACACGAAATTCAGATTAAAATGTGTACACATTTGAAATAATGTGGTGTTATTTCAAATAAAGCTAATGATTCAGGGCTGGGGGAAGGAAATACACTAAGGTAGATAATTAATATGTGAAGAAGTCATTAGAATGATGCACAGAGGAATTGTAATATTGCAGAAATTCTTCTGTTTCACATTATTTCCTATTGGTTTTAAGGCCATCCCCTCAACCCCAATCTGTTTTCTTAGCTTGCATTGGCCCTTTAAAAAAAATTCTGAGTTACACCTGACCTTGAAAAAGAATGGGATTTAAAATTGTCTTGACTGTCATGCAGCAGCATGCTACTTCATAAAGGTTCCTTTTTGTCAGCACCTTTTCAAGTGGTACAAGTTTCCATTGCTTCAGCACCAGAGGGTATATCTGCTACACTCAGTACTGTAGGTGAACTAGAGAGCCAAGACCCTAGGGCCCTGTGCAGTAGTATTGTGTATCAGGAGGACAAAGGGATGGCGCCAACCATCCTGCTGTATGCGCCAGTAACTAGAATTAATTACAAACCAATCGAATCCGTTGCAGCCAATTGGTAAACTAATTGGTAATTTTAGCTGTACATCTATATGTAGTTATCTGGATGCCTGTAACGGCGCTTTCAGAGCCACTTTTGTTCTGCTTCATCCTGCTTGACAAAATGGCCTTCATAGCTTTAGGGAGAAAGATGTGCATCAGTGAATGTGGGGCCGCTCCAGCTGCTTGTCTTGTTTGTATTCCCTTGTTCGTAAAACATGACTCAGATTACAGCTGCATGGTACTGCTCTGATCATTTCTGATAATGTGTAGTTAAAGATTCCTTAAAAATGGGTTGTTTAAGCGATTTATTGTATTTTCTTTGTGCCATCTAGATTAAGAAATATAGCTTATTTGGATTGATTCAGTTTTTAGCAGAGAATTTTAGTAGCAGACATTTTAAAAGAAAGGATTCTGAAATAATCTTCCTTCTTAAACTCCTACTGTTAATAACATTTGGTGAAAGATAATATGACTAATTTAAACTCAGTTAGAAACCTAGAATTTTATTAGTGGAATTGAGAGAAGATGCCTGGTTAAAATATGCAATTTGTTTGTTTTTTGTAGCAGACTTTTCTTACTAGGTACTTTGCAGAAAAATAAATAAAATGTTTTGTTTTTGTGACGCTTCAAGATAAAGATAATTTGTATATCAACATTATTCTGTTTGATTTTTTTATAGACTTGTAAATATTTACTATAAAGGCACTTTTAGAATATGTCCCACTGATATGTTTGTAATTATCTTTCATGTTTCTATGTATATTTAAAATCTCAGTATTAACATTTTTTCATAAGTGCTGGTGAGTTTTCTTCTCTTCATTATGGATGAAAATCATCCCTGTACAATATGTATGTCTCATTTAAGTCCTATTTTGAGTGCTTAAGTGGTCCATAGGCCTTGTGCTGCTCTTCTGTACAGAGCTGAATTGCATTTGTCTAAATTAAGGAGAAGAGAATAAGGAAGTCTGATTTAGATTATATGTATAGATATTTGAAGTGTTTAAGGGCATCACGACATACTTAACAGACTTCCAAAGCTTGAATGAGCTGAAAACCAGTATGTATTATGAATCATTTTCAAAGTTAAGCATAATGATATTTTTGCTACTAGTAGAAAATAAAGACTTTTAATTCAGTTTTACTCAGTCTACATGATTATTGTATCACTAATTCTCCTCTTTAGATGTGAGAAATATTACATTCACGTTATAAGTTTGCAGCTGTCAAACGTTATTTTATTGTTAATTATTATCAGTGTGTGTGTATAACTAGGATCTATCATATTAATAAGACCTTGCAAGACATTATTCATTATCAATTGAATTCCAAAATACTGTGTAAGTCTGGCTTCAAATCATGAAAGGTAGTCTTGGATGCAGCTTTAACTTTGTCTAACTGAAATAGTTGATTTTGAATCAAGAAATATAGATAAATTCTTGAACAATTATATTTAATTCGACAGTATCTTTCCAAATAAGATAATAGAATCACTTATCCATAAAAACAGGATGTATAATCTAATTATTAGTTGTTGTTTGTACTAAATATATAATTATTCCAAAGCCATGCATGTCAATTCTGTGGCTTACAATCTTAAAGTATAATTATTGTGAGAAAAGAGAATGTAAAGTTTACACCCTCGGGTTCTGTGCTTTTATCTTGAATGATAGAATCATAGGGCTAGAAGAGGCCTCAGGAGGTCATGAAGTCCAGCCCCCTGCCCGAGCAGAGCCAACCCCAACTAAATCATCCCAACCAGGGCTTTGTCAAGTCGAGACTTAAAAACCTCTAGGGATGGAGATTCCACCACCTCCCTAGGTAACCCATTCCAGTACTTCACCACCCTCCTAGTGAAATAGCTTTTCCTATTATCCAACCTAGACTTCACCCACTGTAACTTGAGACCATTGCTCCTTGTTCTGCCATCCGTCACTACTGTGAACAGCCTTTCTCCATCCTGTTTGGAACCTCCCTCAGTAAGTTGAAGACTTCTATCAAATCCCCCCTCGTTCTTCTCTTCTACAGACTAAATAAGCCCGAATCCCTCAGCTTTTCCTCGATCTAACTTCATATTAAATATATTCTATTTATAAGTTAATGGGCCTTTCCTCCAACAATATTCTGTAATTATGGTATAATTTATAATTTTGTTGATGCTGAGGTGTGCCACAATTTAGGAATTCTGTGGAAGAGAAGGTTCTCTCCTGTGGGCTGGAAAGCTAGGCTGGGTGCTTTTTCCTTTACAGTTGCTGAGATCCTAGGATTCATTAGAGTGAACTCTTCCTGCTGACTTTACGAAATGTGCAGCTACCTTATCACTTTGCACACTACACGTTACACCTCTAAAAACCAGAATTCTCTGGTCTGGCAACATGTCTCAGCTGGGCTGTGGAGGGCAAGGAGCTGGTGTGCAACTCATCTGGGCTACAGGGGCAGGATGGGTGGCAGTGGCTCAGCTGGCTATGGAGGGGGCAGGGCAGAGGGTGTTGGTAGAAAGGGGTCCAGAAGTGACCTCTCCAGTCTGGAACAATCCCTCAACTGGGATCAGTCAGGTCCTGAGAGTGCTGGACCAGGAAGGTCCAACCCGTACACAGCTAAATGAATCATTCATGTTTATGCAATGGTTTGTCCTATGCAAGACATAATTTATTTAAAAAAACTATATAAAATGTACTGCATATATCCAGCATATGATTTTTAAAAGATAATAACTCGTCAAATCAAAATCAAATTTTACTGGAGCATTTAGAGATGCTCTTAATGAGACTCGCATGCCAGATTTCAGCTTTCTGTCCTCGGCCGTTTTGTTTGCATAAATGTTCAAATAAGTTCACAAGAATTATTTGTAATAGGAAAAGTATTTTTATTTATCCTTAAAGCCTGAATTATTTTTGATCAAGCCATTCAAAAGGTCTCTGTTCAAGCAGGGATTGAGACTGGTAAATTTCAGCCCCAAAAGTATGCATTTCAGAAAGTTATTGACAACTTAAAGCAGTTAAAACCTTTGCTAACACAAATGTTGCCACTTCAGCTATAATAGATTGACATTCATATAGTCTGGTCAAGTTTTTGCTGAATTCTCTATTTCTTTGGCTTCTCCAAACCCCATAAATATAAATACCTGATGTAGATTGTTGTTTTTCAGGAGGTTCTAATGATGCTAGATAACTACGTAAGAGATTTCAAGGCATTGATTGACTGGATACAGCTACAGGAAAAGCTAGAGAAGGCTGATGCTCAAAGCAGGTAATCAAGATTTTTTTTCTTTTCTTTTAATGTATTTCCTAATATTCTGTCGGGCAAAATTCACCCTTGTGCAAAAGGCTAGAATGAGGACCACTGAAGTCCCACTCAAACAATGTTGCCAGCTTCAGTCATTTAAAAAAATCACGAATGAAGCTTGTGAAATCATGGTATTTAAAAAAAAAATGTATTTTGAGTTTTTTTTTATTTGCAGGCTAGCAAAAGAGAGAATACCCAGGTTCTCTGGTGTGCTTCAGCCCACACACAACTCTGTGCTTCTATGTCTCTTGTACCATTTTTGACCATGCTAGCTAAATTAAAGCTAGAGTAGTTATGCCAGTCTGTACTGCTATCAAATCTCAGATTGCAACGTAGGCTTACCCTTGGATCCTAGTTCATTGGGATGACACAATTTTTACCTGTTAGCTACAAAAAAAGCAGTCTGTTTGTTTATTTGGATTCCTGTTTTCGTAAGGAAAACTAATTCCTGCTTTCTATCAACAGTTTCATAATATCCAGTGCTTCTCAGCAGTACCCCCAACCTTACAAAATCTCTTAAGTAATTTTCTGAGAAGAAAAAACATAGAATCCAGGCTTCAATACCATCAATAACAATAATACCTAGCTCTTCCATAGCAGTTTTCATCAGTAGATCTCAAAAGTGCTTTACAAAGGAGGTTAACATCACTATCGCATTGCACATATCAGGAACCTGAGGCTTAGGAAGGTGTCGTCAGTTA
Source organism: Pelodiscus sinensis (assembly GCF_049634645.1). Lineage (NCBI taxonomy): Eukaryota > Metazoa > Chordata > Testudines > Trionychidae > Pelodiscus > Pelodiscus sinensis. The sequence goes on along the minus strand of NC_134724.1, from coordinate 32,539,438 downwards.
TCAAAGGTCATTCAGTGGGTCGGTGGTAGAATTGGGGATGTAACCTTAGTTCCAATTCTTTGTTCTTTCCATTAGGTAATACTGCCTACCTATTGTGTGTGTGTGTGTGTGTGTGTGTGTGTGTGTGTGTGTGTGTGTGTGTGTGTGTGTGTGTGTGTGTGTGTGTCTCACTCACTCACTCACTCTGCATTAATTGGTAGTTGACATATATTTTAACCACTGTCTGTGCATATGGCAGGCTAGTTCAGGTAGAATTTCCACTGTTGCTATATCACCAATATCCACTGATTTTTTTTCTTTTAGGAATCCATTAGGAATATCCATTAAAATGTTATAATCACTGCCTAGGATTTATTCTTAATTCTTTCTCTCCTGAATTTTCAGACCTACTTCATTAGCCTGGGAAGTAAAGAAGATGTCTCCAGGACGCCATGTAATACCAAGCCCATCAACAGATAGAATCAGTGTAACATCAAATGCTCGGAGAAGTTTAAATTTTGGGTATGAAAACAAACTCCTGTATTAAAAGGTGTCTATTTGATCTGAGGAAGTGGGTCTGGCCCACGAAAGCTCGTCATCTAATAAACCATCTTGTTAGTCTTTAAAGTGCTACATAGTCCTGTATTTTGTTTCAGCTACACCAGACTAACACAGCTACATTTCTGTCACTATCCTGTATTAAAAAGTTTCAGGACTAACTGGTAGCTGGTTTTCTTTTTGCAGCTAATGTGTTCTTTGGGGTGCCATTTGCCAATCTGTATTTGAACTCAAATGTTGATCTCTGTGAACATGAGAGAGAAAAATACTCAAAACAAAACAAAACACTGCTACCAAAAGATCTAATTTTTAACTTCTATTTACTCAGACATTTTGTTCCTGGGCATTCCAATGATAAAAACGAATCAATATATTTCATGTTAACTGTTTAATAAGATTACCAGCCAGTTCCTTGTACAAAACAAAGGTCAAAGTATATGTAATTAACTTTTTAAAATTGCCTGTGTGTGCACCTGTGTATGGCTAGCTGAGTGTGCAGGAAGTTAATGTTGATCACTAACAATGAATGTAAAATTAAATTTTTGATGAGCAGCAAAATTTATATTAGCCTGAAAGTCAGAAAATATTTATTATATAAATACAAACTCCCTTATTCTGTTAAGTACCAATATGTGGAGCAAGTACACTAAAATTGCATTTAAATTAGTTAATGCTCCTCTGAAATAAGTGTTATCTTCATTGAAGCCCAAGTTTTGGAAAGAATTTAAGCCCATGCAGTAAGTCCATTCCTCTACAGGGCATGTTTAACTCCAGTCCATTGGGACTTTCCTGGTTTCTGGCCAATAGGAGCTAAGAGATTTTGCTGGGGGTGGATTATTGCTTTATAGAGAAATTTGATTATTGTTGTACAGAGAGATTTGTAGCTAATTCAGCTGTTATCTCAGGAGATGTTTGTTGATGTAGGCCCCAATCCTGCTGTGAGAACTTTTTTGATACACCTGTGGAAATGTTGTGGCACAACTTTTCATGTATATAGATCACTGCAATCCTGTCTGTATAGAAAAGCAGAATTTAGTCAGTCAGACTCTTTGATCTTTCTAAAGCAGGGCTACTCAACATGTAGCCCGCGGTGCAGTGTGGGTTTATGCGGGGCTCAACACGCAGCCCATGGGTGGTATCCTTTGAACATGACCTCCACTGGGAACACGCTCCACAATAGCGAGTCAATGTAATGATCTTCAGTTGATGATGTGTTTTAGTCGTTAAATTCCTGGACTGTCATTGCTCATTAAAAGTGCTGTCATATGGGTGGAAATTGGGTAAATATTGCATTTTATTAATATCAGCAGAACTGACATAAATGGGGCCTTTGTGTAGGGTAGTCTTGCCTTAAATCTTTGTATTCACGCCAGTCAGCGTGAAAGAAACAATTTCCATATATATGCATATATATTTGCACGTATATGCAACCACACTTAAGTTGAGGCCCTCGGCATATGCTATCCGGGTCATTGTGGCTCCTGGGGCTTCCAAAGTTGAATAGCCCTGTTCTAAAGGATGGAAGAATGGCCCCCAGTATATACAATTTATTTTTGATAGATAATAGAAACCTTCAAAATAGCATGGATTTATTTTAGTTAGATATACAGTGGAAGCTTAGAAAATATAATGGATCCCTGAACTTGTATGTATTCTATATTTATAGTAGAAGCACACAACATAGCAGCCTATGCGTGACTAAGCTCACAGCCCTTTCTACATGAGGCATGTAGATCTTGGGCAGAGAACAGGGAGACCTCTTTGAGGGTATTGCGCAATTGGTTATATGGTGCTCCCCAAACATTTTTTTCATGCTTTACAAACACATGATGTCTTTCCATCAAAGGATGCCACATTTAGGATCTATGTTCTCTAATCACTTCAGTTACTAGTTCCCTTTTAATTTTTGGTTTGTTTGAGACTTCGGCATCTTGTTGAATTAAAATTCCACTGTTGTTTGTGTATGGAGGAAGTGTAAACAGTCTCACTCTTGGCCTTTGTACTACAGATTGGACCTCCCTCATCCAGAACCCTTGGGAGCTGGTTGAGGGTCCTGAACAAGGCATTTTGCCACCTAGGGGAAGCCCCCTGTCATGGGCTCCCCCAGTCTGCTGCCCCTCAGCGCTTTTGGCTCCAGTTCCGCCCCAGCTGCCCCCTTGCCTGAGGGCTCCTCCCCGTCCGCTCCGCCCCTCCTCTTCCCTCCCCCCTGTACTGCTGGCTATGGCCAGGCTGTCTGCTGGGCTACCCACCTGCTGCTTGCAGGACCCAGCCCTGGCCAGGCTGCTGGGCCAACAGCTTCAGCCTCAGCTAGGCTGCTGGGCCACTCTGCTGCTGCAGGCTCTGAGCCAAGGCCTCACTACCACAGGCCCGGCCCCACTACCATAGGCTCTGGCTCTGGCCCTGGCCCTGCTGCTGTTGGCTCTGGCCCTCCTGGCACTAGGTTACAGGGGCTTTCTGGTTCAGCAGCATCCATGGTCCATAGCTAGACCAGAGAGTCCTGGTTTTGGAAGGTGTACTAGTGTCTCCTCTCTGAAATTTTGTATAATTAAAAATGCAAAACAGTACAAATTCATGTGTACTGTTGATCAGCTAGGATCCAAAAGGAATATTTTTTTAATGTTGTAAGTTCCTTTCTGTGTCTTGGTTTCCACTGATATTATCACCCGCCCTTTAGTTCAGACAGAAAAGTTGTGAGGATTTTTTTCCTCAAGTAAAATATCAGGAAGATTTTCAGCTCTGGAAATTGTATAAGTTTAGAAAGAGAGATAGGGGCAAGAATGAGAGCTTTTTCTTGGTTGCCAAAAGGTGCTTTTGTTTTGGAGCCACCCATCAATCTGAGCCAGTAATGTCAAGACACAAAAGAAATGACCACGTAAGAAATTCTCCAATAAACCGTCCCATTATTTTATCAAAATGTATTATATCTACGATTTATTTATTTATTTTTACTCAGGAATCCATCTGTGTCAATTGCTGCCACTCGTCTGGCTTCTTCAGGTGTAAGTTGGGCTGATAAGGTGAAAGCTAACCATGGAGCTAAAGGTGCCACTCTAGAGCAAGCAACTACACAAATCTGCATGCCAACACCAGTGCAGAAGTCATCACGGAGAAATGGCAAGTGTCTTTCAGTGAGCTGTTATCTAAAATTATTATAGCCCATTTATATTGATAAGTAAGTTCAAAATGAGATGATTTATTGTATAACAAATACCTCTTAAAATCACAACCTCAGTTATTACTTTACACTAATTTAGCTTTACATAAAATAACAGTAAAATTGAATTAATGATCAAAATGTAGGCTCTACCAATATTGCTTTTTCAATGCTGCAGTTGAAGTTGAGGAAAACTTGTGTTTTCAAGTACTGATAACTTTTCATTGACAAGTAACCTACCTGACAACTCATAGGAAAAAAAAATGTGACTTGAACTTTTGGTTTATTGAAACTAGTATTTACCTTTCTTTAAAACTCCTTCAGAGGTTTGTTTTCTAAACTTCATCATGGACATCAGGGATCACAACTAAAAAGCAAAATGTGGTTTGATTCTCAGGTTCAGAAATGTACAAACGACCCCACAAGAATAATCCTTGATATTTTCCAAGAGAGCTTAAAGATGTGTGTCCACAGAGACTAGTGCACTAGACCTATGCTAAAGAAGTGCTAATGGATGGCTTGTTCTTTCTCTGTAGATTGCCACACTAGATTGTAGTTTCTTTCCCTTTGTTTAAAGAGTGTCCTTGGAGAAGCTTTTAATTCACAGCCCATCTTTACCTTTGTGTTATGAACTTTCTCTCTCTGCCAGGATATTCTTGGGCCTTAGGGTTTTCTCCAAAGATTGTTTTCCCCATTGGTCTTTTAATTTATTGACCCAGTTTTCTTCATGCAAACAGAGCATTGAGACAGTGGAAGCAATATCCCCAAAACATGACTTTAGAGTCCTTATTCTAATATATTTAGTATCTTTAAAAAATCAGTAGAAAAGAAAGCCATGCACTTAGTGTATTTACATATTAAAACTGTTAGTAATTATGCACAATGTACAGAGCTTTAAATTTCCATATTTTTACAAATATGGTGATGTACAAAGTGTCAGATGTGTTTCTGACCTCAGAATATCTTACAAATTAATTTAATTCAGTTTTGTAACAGCAGTTTCATAGTCAGAAAAGAACAATTGAAAGCTTACTAATTTCTTGTCTCTCATTCATTCTGTTCTGCTATTTTATTGGTCTTTCGCCCTGAGCAACATTTTAAAATTGCCTCTTGTCTGTAGTGTTTTGGGTTTTTTTACAATGCATGTATTATTTGGAAAACTGAGAAGTCACTGTTACTAAATGACAGGACTGCCAGTATGACATATGATTTATTTCAGTGATGCATGTGATTTTTTCATATAAAAATAAAATGTACAGGAAAAATGAGAAGCAACAGATATCATTGGTTCTTTTTTTGACATATGTGAACTATGCAGTAAGTCTTATTTATACCCAGGAGTAAGCAAAGAGGAGGAGCTATCTAATTGTGACACTGGGCCCCAATATTTTTATGGAAATAGGTTTTTGAATATAAATATGCATAACCTAAAATGCAAAATGGGGCAAGTAACCTATCATTAAAGAGCATGTGATCTTCTGGATGGATATATTCTATTTGTGTACAAGTATCTTTCTTGTGTGTGAAGTTAGAAATATGAAGAGTACAACTGTCTAATAATCTTTTCTAGCAAGACCTATTAGTGGTACCCAGTGCTCAAGGCAATGATCTGTAAATGGTCTTGGTTTTTTGGTAAGCCTAAACTGAGGTTGGTCCCACAAAGAAAAGTGCTCTCGTCACCTAGGGCTGGATCCATCTTGAATTTTGTACTCTTCTGGTGGGGAGAGAAGAACTGAACAACGGATTGCAGCCCTGGAGAAATTCAATTTAAGTGGTGGGAAGGGTGTGTATAAACAATGGCTTTTAAACTGCCTTGTCACCCTAAGAGGATACACAAGAACACCTGAAAAAAAAAAAAAGAACTGAAACAAGAGGGTGGGAGAAATATTGCTAGGCTCAGGTCAGAGGAAAAAGTTCAGCTCTGTCTTTTTGAAGAACTACACCTGAAATAAGAACTAGGGTGAAAAATATGATTTGTAACCACTTCTCTTTGGGCACATCCAAACGGCAGAGCAAAAGTTGAATTAAGCTACACAACTTCAGCTATGTCAATTGCTTAGCTAAAGTCGAAATAGCTTAATTCTACATTTGGCTCTGTCTACTCAGCAGGAAGTCAAAGGAAGAACACTCTAACTTCTACTTCCCTTACTTCCTTGTGAAATGAAGGTTACAGGATTCGGAGTAAGAAGTCCTCCTGCTCACCATTTTTTTCAAAATAATGACTTGCTGTGTAGACACGCTCTTTATTTTGGAATAATATCAATTATTCTGAAATAACGCTGCTGTGTAGACATAGCCCTAGTGTATTAGGTTAGCTGGCATGTATTATTTTATTTGTGCTTAGTAACTTACTTAGATCTGTCTGTTTTCACTTGCAATCACATAAATAATACTTTTTATATTTAATAATATCCCTTTTGTTTATTATCAAACGCCGTGTGAATAATTATCAACAGCTGTGCATCTCTCTTGTTGATAAAGGGGGCAAGCTTTACGAGCTTTCTCTGGCTACATCTACACTGCAGGCTTCTTGCGCAAGAAGCTTTTTGCGGAAGAGATCTTCTACAAAAACTTCTTGCGCAAGAGAGAGTCCAAACTGCATGGACGCTCTCTCAAAAGAAAGCTCTGATTGCTATTCACAGAATAGCCACCAGACACCTGTACTTTTTTCAGTTGGCTCTTTTTGTGCAAAAACTCCCTGTTGCCTGTCCCCACACACCTTTTTGCGCAAGAATTCTTGCGCAAAAAGGAGTTATTCCTTGTAGAAAGGAATACCTACACCACAAAAACCCCTCTGTTCTTTTGATTTTACTGTAAATTTATTTGCGCAAAAATGCACTTGAGGTGTGGACATTCTGCGGGTTTTTGCACAAAAACGGCTGTTTTTGCACACAAACCCTGTAGTGTAGACGTAGCCTCTGTGTAAAGCTTTTATACAGACTAAGACAAATTTATTTGGGGTTTTGGTTGCATCTCGGGCTGTGCTCTTAGATGCTGACAAATCTCTGTCACTGAGCCCTCCCAGAGCTGACTGGTATCAGTGTTTGTGTTATTCTGCAGGGGGTCTTCTACTACAAATCTGAGCCTTTCCGGTGGGGGGGGGGGGGGGATTAGAGTATGTGGCCTAGCAGGACAGGGAGGTGGGGTGCCCCAGAGAGCAGATAAGCAGGCTCAGAGTTACGATCAATACATCAGGTGACAGTTTCAAGTGGATCTCTCTGATATGACTCATCACACGCAGTCTTAAAAAGAAACTTGAGGGACTGCAGGCTCTTCCTATAGTAGTGTCATAAGTGGCATATGGGTACCATGCTGCTACAGACAGCACTTGTTCTGAAGTAGTACTAGGAAATATTACTACTTGTTACACTACCTAAATAGAAAATGCCAAAAAAGAACATGCCGGGGTCGGCCTGTGAGCCTAGGCAGACTAGGCAGTCGCCTAGGGTGCCACCGGCCTGGGGCACCCGATGATGACATCACAGGGCACTCGGATGCCCGATTATTACGTCACGGCCGTAAAGGTGGGGGTGCCGATCGCGCCTTCCGCCTGGGGTGCCAGCTGCCACATCTGGCCTCGGGCCACTCCTGGCACCAGCTCATACTGAGTACACGTGCTGCACTTGTTGAAATATTCCCTTCACCAGATTTTTTTCCATTTGCCAACTTTAGCTCAGCATGTTATCACCTTGTGTCATGGGGTGCACCTCTCATTTCTGCGCTAACATTTCCTCCTGGTAACTCTTGTGTTAGCTCTTGAGGCCGACATCCCCATCCACACTATCATTCTGATTCTGGTCTGCAGCTCCTGTTGCTCCAAGACCGTGTGTGTTTCCTTTGTGAATTAGCCCTCTGGCTAGATCTTTCCGCATTCCCCTTGCTGGGGTTCAGCCTTCCCATTCAGTGCCTCAGTTCTGTGCCGAGCCCTCAATGGCTAGTAGGGGAACCTGGGCCCACGCTCTCCTCTGGGATTCAGTCCAAGGATCTTCCACTCAGCAGTTCTGGGCTTCCTCTCTGCTTCACTGCTCCTTCCCTAGACTGCTTTGCTACATTCTGGTTCTCTTCCTCTCTCCACTTATACCACTTCTAAGAACCCTCTTCTTGTTCCCAGAGAGTGACTGCTGCTTACCTTCTTGAAGCCTTTCCCAGCTGCCCCCAGGTACTCTTCCCTGATCCCAGGGAGTGACCAGGCCCTCTCAGAGAATAACAGAGGCCTGGGCCACTTTGAGTTTAGAGGCCCCAGTCCAGCCCCAGGCGTTGGATGTATCTAACTTCTCATCTACAAGGTCATATTGAAACCAAAAGAATATATGAAGATGAACACTTCAGACAGTTATTTATTAACAGTTAAGTCATTATACCAATAGCATGTATGTTAAAAATGTAACTTGAATTGTGAGTTTCGACTGCAAGCAAAACTCTTCATTTTAGGAATACTTTTCTGGCTTTGATGTATGCAAACTTGCTAATTACTTGAAGAAAAATCTAATTTATGTGCTGTTAATCACTGTTAATGTTAAGCATTTCGAGCCCATTTAAACAGTCTTGTCCCATTGTAGAACTATGACAGTTCTTTACTTGTTTTAATAAGTAGAATGTGCATTCACCTGTAGCCACTGATGCAGGGAAATTGACAAAAATACATAATGCACTTGTGATATTAGGAAGTACAGTTGACACACCGAGATTGAATATTTCTTGAAGCAATTCTTGTGGCTTGCAGTCTGATTTAAAGTTGGTGGAATGTGTACATTTCAGGAAGATGCTGTCATCATAGAGATCTTTTGAAATTTCATTGTTGTACCTTTGTTGAAACTGTTCAGCCACTGAATATAGATCTTCATCACTTAGTCCTCTGAACTCCCAAAGGAATCCAAAAAGGGTATACATTTGTTGCAGTGACTCAAATTGACACGTAAGACCAGATTTGAGGGAGGCAGTAATAACAACAGAAAAATTAACTCAATAGTGCCTTTCTGCATTAGATTGAGATGTTAGGCTGTGATTACTGGAAGACTCAGATAAAATGTCAATAGCCTGTGCTACTGATTTCTGCTCCAAAAGGATTACCTTTAATTGATCACGAATCTTTTGAATATCTTTATTAAAACAAGTCATTCAGTGTTAGCCCTGTCAACATCTAATGTACTATTGTGTGCTTGAATTACAAGATTAGTTTGGTGGATCAGTTTTAGCAGGTTCAACCACATGGCCAACATTACAATAGAATCGAATTTGGATGTATACTTCTGAATTGACTTCAGCTCAGTGTGAGCCTGTGCTATGAGAGTAAGAGATTCAGGCTCACTTAAAGCCTTTCTCACAGAGTCCAAATGCTGTGCAACTAGTTTAATGCCATCAACTCGTGCTGACCATCTTGTTGTTGACATGCTGTGAAGGGAAACAGGCTTAAGAATTTCCCACTTTCGAGGACAGCTGCTAAAGAGGTTGTATAATTGCTGGATTGTACCAAAGCATGTGATTGCATCCTTGCATTGATCCAGCGCAATCAATGTCAACAAGATTTATTGTGTGGTTGCCACAACTTGAGAAAATACAGTTTGGATTTTGCTCAAGAAGGACTACTTGTACTCAGTTGTTCTTCCCAGCCATATTGGATCCATTGTCATAGGCTTGGCCTATGCAGACTAGAAAATAATTAATTAGTAGCCTTCCAGAATTTCTAATACATGAGTAGTGATTTCTTTTCCATTTTTGGGGTGAAATTATCAAACTTCAATTGAAATCTTTGAACTTCCTGTAATTTTAACATATTGAACAATCAAGGGTGTCTGTTCTTTATGAGAACAGTCTGGAGTTGCATCAGTAATAATTGAAAAGTAGATTGCATGTCATATCTCTTCAAGAATTGTTTGCACAAATGTCCCACACAGCTCAATAAACTCATTTTGTATTCTGGTAGACAGATAATGGACTTGCATGTGTTTTCAGCTTTCTTGTGAGTCATGAACACGCTTAACGTGGCCTGTTAAAAGTGGGTCATACTTGCTAAGAAGCTCAGGTATACCAAGAAATTTTCCATTTGTAGGGTTACCGATATGTTGACTGGAACCAAACAAAACCAATTCCCGTTCAAAAAGAAAAAGAATGACATTCAATGTGTGCTCAAGGAGTTTTTTCCAATTATCAGTTTCTGGGTTTATTTCACTCAGCAGTAAGTTTTTTCAATTGAACGGTCAGCTAGTGCTGCTCTTCTACTTGATTTCCATGTAACATACTGCCATACATTCAATGTATGTTTCCATGGAACATACTGCCCTCCATATCTGTTGACAATCACTGAAGTCTTCAGCAACGCAGTTGAGTAGCATGTACACAGGTACCAAAGCCAACAACAAAGATTCTCAAGGGTAACAACAGGAAATATTGTTTTAGCAGATGACCCTCTTTTAAAGAGATGGCTTTGATAGAGATGTGGTTCCTAATAGCAATTTTGGTGCTTAACAGCATAGACTTGACATTGGCGCTGGATTGAGTCCTCGGTTCCATGAGAAGCGTGGATGCCCTGTTGACTGGATGAAAAACTTGTTTGGAAACAGAATATTAGCAGCTTCCCCTCCCCCCCCCACCAACAGACAAGATAGAACCATGGAACATTAGATATACCTAGGTTTGTGATTCCCTCCACCAGACCAAATTAATAAAAATAGTTTGTTTTTGCCAGTTCTGAAAGAGTGATTTGAACTTCGAAGTTACACTAGCAGTTAAACTGTTGCTGATAATCACTTTCAACAACAGATATATTTCCTGGTAGAGTATAGCCATTAAAACTCTTGATTGAAATATCCCTTTTTGAGCTAAAGGGGCTTCAGTGAATTTTATGATCCAGAAAGTATAAATTTTCAGGGGGTTAACTTTTTCCTAAGACTAAAATGAAGAAAGTCCCTTCTTCGCAGTATCATTAGAAGTTTAAAGAGCTGCAGAATAATTCCATTCTAAATGTTATAGGCCATCACCTGCAGCTGAAGAGCTTCAAAAAGAGTGAAACAATTCCGGTTCTGTAGTACTGGCCTATTATTTCAATACATTTTTACATAATAGATGGCATAAGATTAAATCGCAAAATATTTGAATTCCAAAGCTAAAAATACTCTTTGTTTTGTGAAGGTTTTACTTGGGAATTTGCATCATGCATATGTTTGCCCCAGCCTTTGATTTTGGGGATAGTACTGAGTTTTTAATGCATACATTGGATTATTAATAATAAATCCAGTGCACTTTATAGGTTCTCAGAGAATCAGAGAGCCATAGGGTTGGAAGAGACCTCAAGAGGTCATTGAGTCCAACCCCCTGCTAAAAGTAGGGTCCAACCCCAACTAAATAATCCCATCCAGGGCTTTGTTAAGCCATAACTTAAAAACCTCTAGGGATGGAGATTCCACAAACTCTCATGGTAACCCATTCCAGTGATTCATGAACTTCTTAGTGAAATAATTTTTCCTAATATCTAACCCAGACCTCCCTCTCTGCAACTTGAGACCATTGCTCCTTGTTCTGCCATCTGTCACTTCTGAAAACAGCCTCTCTCCATCCTCTTTGGAACTCCCACTCACTCTTCTCTTCTGCAGACTAAATAAGCCCAAATCCCTCTGCCTCTCCTCATATGTCATGTGCTCCTAATCATTTTTGGTTGCCCTCCGCTGGACCCTCTCCATCCTTCCTATAGTGGGGTGCCCAGAACTGGACACAACACTCCAGATGTGGCCTCACCAGTGCTGAATAAAGAGGAATAATCACTTCCCTAGATCTGCTGGCAATGCTTCTATTAATGCACCCTAATATGCCATTAGCCTTCTTGGCTACAAGGGCACACTGTTGACTCGTATCCAGCTTCTCATCCACTGTAATCCGTAGGTCTTTTTCTGTTGAACTGTAGCTTAGCAAGTCAGTCCCCAGCTTGTAGCAGTGTTTGGGATCGTTCCGTTCCAAGTGCAGGACACTGCATTTGTCCTTGTTGAACCTCATCAGATTTCTTTTGGCCCAGTCCTCCCATTTGCCTGGGTCACTCTGGATCTTATCCCAGCCATCTAGCATGTTTACCTCTCTTCCTCCCCAAGCTTAGTGCCCTCTGCAGACTTGCTGAGGGTGCAATCCACAACCTGATCCCGGTAATTAATAAAGATATTGAACAAAATCTGCACCAGAACCAACCCTTGAGGCACTCTGTTTGAAACTGACTGCCAACCAGACAGTTGATCACTACCTGTTGGGCTCAATGATCTAGCCACTTTTCTATCCACCTTACAGTCCGTTTATCCAATCCATATTTCCTTAATTTGCTGGCAAGAATACTACGGGAGACCGTATCAAAAGCTTTGCTAAAGTCAAGGTATATCACATCCACCGACTTCCCCATGCCCACAGAGCCTCATCATAGAATCCAATCAGGTTGGTCAGGCATAATCCTCCTAAAGGGTTGTGCCCCAGAGGAGACAGCTAAATTTAGTTTGGCTGAACCAGGGCCTGTGAGTCGGCGTCTTGTGGACAGGATCCCTTCTGACTCAGACTGATCTGCTGTTAGGCCCCGGATGAAGTGGAGCAGGTGGACCTGTGTCCCCCCTGCCACTCCAATCCATGGGTGGCAGTCTCCCTCCTGCTGTCTACACTGTGGGAAGTCAAAGGGAGAACTCTCTCCCTTTGACTTCCCTTACTTCTTGTAAAAGCAAGACTACCAGCATCAACTGGAGCACCCCTCCTAACTAGACCCACTAATTTGAACCCTGGAAGATCGAAAGCGCAGCTTCGATCTTCCTCTGTAGCATAGGCGTGCCCTTAGAGAATAATAAAAATATATAGAATCATGAGCTTTCGTGGGTAAAAGAGCATAAGTTATTTATATGTACATTATACTATGCTATTATATACTGTACAAAGCTGCTGCATCTCTCACACAATTGAGGGGCTTTTGTCAGTTTCATTTCTATGATTTGCTCTCTATCAAGACAAACATTCTTTCTTGCAGACCTTTCCATTCTTTAGGGGAATAGTCCTTTATAAGTTATATTATCAAAGTGTATAGGTTATATTATGATTTTATAAGTTACATTATCAAATACTGTCTTTTGTTAATTCCTTGGAATGCAAAAAACCTAAGTTTATTATATTGAGATGCTCTTCTGCTTACTATTTGCTTATATTTTTTCAATCTTTTTATTAGATAATAGTGTTTGTGTTGCCTCCCTTATTAATGGATTAACTCTAAATTCTAAATAATGTTTCTTTGTACAAGGAAGCTTTTGAAAAAGTGTTTTTTCTTTCTTCGTTTAAAATAAAATGTTTCATCATAGTGTTCACAAAGGTGGAAAACGAAATATTCTGAAAACTAAAATCCAAGAGCGTACAGAGTAGGCTTATCTTTTATTTATTTTGTCATAAAGGCAGTCCCCGGGTTACGTACAAGATAGGAACTGTAGGTTTGTTCTTAAGTTGAATCTGTATGTAAGTCGGAACTGGTGTCAGCCGCTGCTGAAACTGATCAGTTTCAACAGCGGCTGAATCTGGATGCCAGTTCTGACTTACATACAGATTCAACTTAAGAAACCCAGGCGTCCCCAAGTCAGCTGCTGCTGAAACTGATCAGCGGCTGATTCCAGGAAGCTCGGGACAGAGCAACTCGGCCTCGGGCTTCCTGTAGTCAGCCCCTGGTCAGTTTCAGCAGCGGCTGACTTGGGGACGTCTGGGGCAGAGCAGCTGGGGTGCTGCTGGGTTGCTCCAGTAGCGTGGCTCCTCGGTGCTACTAGAGCAACCCAGCAGCACCCCAGCTGCTCTGCCCCAGGCGTCCTGATTCAGCCACTGCTGAAACTGACCAGCAGCGGCTGAATCAGGACGCCTGGGGCAGAGCAGCAGGGGTGCTGCCGGGTTGGTACATTAGCGCTGAGGAGCGGCGCTGCGGGACCAACCCGGCAGCTCCCCAGCTGCTCTACCCCAGGCGTAGGCAAGAAAAGCCTGGTCTGCTGGGTGGGGAGGGGAGGCACTAGCAGCACCCCCCCCCCCCCCCCAGCAGACCAGGGAGACGTGGGTGGCGGGACCGCCCGCGTCCTCCACGGCTTTACTCAGTCTCCCTGGTCTGCTGACCAGGGAGAGGGGGAGCAAAGCCTTGGAGCACGCCCGCAGCGGGACAGCCCAGGTGCGCCCGGGCTGTCCCGCTGCGGGCGTGCTCCAAGGCTTTGCTCCCCGTCTCCCTGGTCAGCAGGGAGACGGGGAGCAAAGCCTTGGAGCACGCCCTCAGCGGGAAAGCCCAGGCGCGCCCGGGCTGTCCCGCTGCGGGCGTGCTCCAAGGCTTTGCTCCTCGTCTCCCTGGTCTGCTGGGGGGGTTCCCCCCCCCAGCAGACCAGGGAAACGTGGAGCGGCTTTTCTCGCCCTGGAGGACAGGGGCGGCGGGACTGCAGCGCATCTGAGCGTCCCACCGCTCCAGTCCTCCGGGGCAAGAAAAGCCCCGTTCGTAAGTCAGATCCGCGTTATTCGGGGACTGCCTGTACTTGTTTTAAGGGGCTACATTTTAAGATTCTCTGGGGACAGCTACACTGCGGGCTAAAGTCAAATTAAGATACGCAACTTCAGGTATGTTAATTGCGCCACTGAAGTCAAAGTAGCTTATCTCGGCTTTAAGCGCTGTCTACACCGCAGGAAATCAGAGCAGGGATATGCTTCCTTCAGCTTCAGTCGGAATAAGAAGCCTGATACTTTGAAATTATTTCAAACTAACGGGCTTGCTGTGTAGACACATACTCTATTATTTTGAAATAATGTTGTTGTGTAGACATGCCCTTTGTTAATTTGTGCTTTCTCTAAAACAGTAGCATTATAAAAGCATCAATTTTATTAATATATTTTAAATTAAAGATCTATGTTCAGTTTAGGATTCCTTTTTTGTGGTGGTCTTTTTTTTTTTTTTTTTAACCACCCAGATGTGTTTACTTTTAGCTAGAGGAATAGACCCATCAATCCATGAATCTTTGTGCATGCATACAATTAAGCAAATACATTAAGTAAATCTCAATCACTAGAAAATGATGCAGAGCCCAGCAAAAACAGATTACTAAAAGTGCAAAATGTATCTATTTTCTAGATTTATTTTTTTTTAAGCCAAAATTATTTGTACATTTCCACATATTCTGTTGCTTAAATGTAGCAGTAGAAGGCAAAATTCAGAGAACAAAGGCTAATTTTAAAATGAACAAAAGGTTATTTTTAGAATAGCTTCTCCTGGAATAAATTTTCTTTTCCCCATAGAGATTTTATAGATAATATGTATTAATGTCCATTAGAGTGCAAACAATCTGCCAATATATTTATATGCTAAAGAGTCCAAAGTCGTACAAAAAATTTCCTTCAGTTTACTTTTGAAAGCAAAAGGATTGGGGAAAGCTTTAATAATGAGTCTTTCATAAGCTTTGCAAGAACGCATTGGCTGATAAAGTGTTAGAAATAATGCTAATGTTGCATGTTCTTCTCAGGACTATAAAAATCCTACAAATTTTGGCTAAAGAAGGCTCATCCTGCATATATTTAGGGCTATTAAAGAACTTTCATATGTCCCCCAGCACTGAATTTGTCAGGAATCTCTGAACTGGGGATGATGGAGTTATTTTTATTTCGCAATTATTATAATTCAATCAATGCAGTTTATTCTTTAACATTAATTCGTCCAGCACTATAAAACCTGTGCCAAATGATAATATTTTAATAAAACGAGCATGTATAAAATCAGTAATCAATAGAAACATTTCCATGAAATTAAAAAAAACACAATGAAAATTGCTCTTCTAAATAAATGTTGCAGTTTTCAACTTAGTCTTCCCAACATTGTGTGATTTCATGAGACTCTGACGGTATATTATCTGGAAATTGACACTACATTGTATATTTTTATCATCCAGTCTGAGCAAAATACAAAAGTAAGCCAACAGAATACATAGAAAAATATTAAATTATATATTTAAAATACTTTCACTTTTAATAGCATAAGGCCTTAATCTTGCAATTGTATTTGCATGGGTAGATTCTTGTACTTTCACTGAGGCCCAGTCAAGTCATTGGGGTTTATAGGGTTGCAAGAGTCTTGTGTTCCAAGCTGTGACTGCAGGATCATGGCCTGAGAATGTAAACTGAAACGTAGGTAAGAACGCCTGTTGTTAAAACGTATGCGTATATACCCAAAAATGTACAAACGCTTATGCTCATGAATAACTTGCTCATGAAAGTAGCCCCTCGGAAGTCAGGGAAACTATTCTCACTAGTAAAGTATCGACAAAGGAATTTGCAGGATTGGTTCCATAATTTTTAAATTGATAGTTCTCCTTGGAAGGAAAATTAATCTTGTACAGTGTCTAATAGGTTCCATATATTTTTTAAGAGAAAAGATGTTATTTTGTGCAAGAATAGTTTAGGCAAATGTTAATAAAATTGCTAATTGTGACTGCAATATTGTATTTATAAAATTATTTCTTGCTGGGTGTTTTTGCTTTTTTGTTTAGAGCGGAAGGATGCAGAAGGCTGGGAAACAGTTCAGCGTGGAAGGCCTATTCGATCTCGATCTACAGCTGTTGCAACAAAAACTCCTGTAACTGCAGAATTGTTAAGAGCTAAAGATGACAGTGACAAAGAAAATGTAGGCTTCAGGCCATCAGAGTGTCAACAGAAGAATTCATTCGATAGAGATAGTGCACCCAAAACTACAGAACCTCTGCAGAAAGATTCTTTATATCTGAGTGAGCATCCTCTTGCTGACAAGACTCAGGTAAGTATAATTTGGGAACACTTCATATCTTTATTATTGCAATAGTTTTCTTATTTATATAGAAATATTATCAAAGTTATTATGTTTGGAACTTATATTAATTCCCTTTTATTATGGTTAATATGCAGAAACTACATTGTGAATGACAGTAAGGTGATGATATAAACTGACTGATAAGAGTTTTTTATCCGATAGAGGTGCACTATATATTTTATAATGTCTAGAAAAATATCAGGTGGAAATGCTTAGCTGGAGTCAGTGGATCTGCTCACCCATAAGGGCTGCAGGATTGGACACATTTATTGTGCCAATAACCAAAATGTTTTAATGTTTTTGAAAGTATAAAATCAAATTTGGCTTTAACAGTAGCTTCTAGCTCAAACTACCAAATATTTTTAAAAAAACCTAAAGACATCAGAAAAATTATTTGTATTCACTTACGTACACTCCTTATGCCATCAAGGCCACATGCCTGTTTTGGGGATGGTTCAGAGCTACAATATGTCCTGGAGTTCTCTGGCACGTAGAGTATGTCTCCAAACGTCTTTAGAGCAGTGTTTCCCAATTGGTGCTCCATGGAACCTCAGGGTTCCGTGAAGCAAAAGTAAGGGTTCTGCGACAACTTGGCACTTGCCCGCCTCCTCTTAAAGAAACAGAGCCTTTTTGCAGCGGGAGTCAGTGGGTCTTTTTTCCCCCCCCTCAACAAATTTTATCCTGGCAACCTTAGGGGTTCCTTGAAATTCTTTCAAGCTGAAAAGAGATCTGTGGCCAAATAAAATTGGGAAACACTGCTTTAGAGGGATACAACTTAATCTTGCCTCTGTGGCTGTCATCTCTGATGAATGATGTTGAGGTAGGGTTGCCAGGTGTCCGGTATTTGCGGGCTGTGTCCGGTAAAAAACCATGGAAATTTCCTGTTTCCCTTGGATGGAAGCCCAGTGGGGACAATTTTCCCCTGCTGCATCTGGCGGGGGAGGGGAGAGTGAGGAGTGCAACAGAGTTGTAGTCAAGGGGGGCAGAAAAGGGCACTTGTCGGGCGCCACGCTAGGGAGTGCCGGGCACTTGCCGGGCACCACGCTAGGGAGTGCCAGGCTGGGGTGGGAGCAGAGTGCGTGCTGCTCTGGCCCACGTGACCAGTAGAGACCCAGGAGCTGGCCATGTGATGCCTCCCTCAATACCAGCCGTGGCTATCCCGTGGCTCTTGCCTCCCAAAAGTGTGACTTGCAAAGCTGCTTCTGCACCCCTCCCCATGGCCCCGGACCCCGCCCCCTGCCAGCTCATCCCTGGCCCCCGGCTTCCATGTACTTACCAGGTGGAGCTGCGGGATTTTAAAAATGGTGCCCAAGATGGTGGCCATCTTAAAGGGGCAGCCTCTTTTAAAAAAAAAATTAAATTTTTTTTTCCTCCGTGATTCTGTTCGGGGGGGGAGGGGGGGCTTTTTTTTTTTTTAACAACAACTTTGGTCTCCCACTTTTTTTCCCTTGACAGAATTTTTTCCCGATTTTTTTTTTTGGGGGGGGGGGAGGGAGGAGGGGGTTCAGTATTTTTTGTTAAACCGTCTGGCAACCCTATGTTGAAGAGATTATATAAGGGATATAGCTTTTGAAATTTACTGTGGCCCTCCCCACTTCCTCTGGTAGTGACTAAAATCCTACGGGGGATACAGTTCTTGTACTCTAAAAATATGTGTTAGCAATAATGTGATGGGATTGCAATTTTAGTTGCTTTCCCATTCCTTTGCTGTTTCAGTAACATCCCTACATGGAGACTCCCTTTCTTCCTCTCATTGCAAAGGCCGGGCAAAATCTGGCCATGATTTAATCCTTTTCATGAAAATGAACTATTGTATGACTGGTAGCCGTGTTAGTCTGAATCTGCAAAAGCGACGAGGAGTCCTGTGGCACCTTATAGACTAACTGAAGTGTAGGAGCATAAGCTTTCGTGGGCAAAGACCCACTCATGCATCTGATGAAGTGGGTCTTTGCCCACGAAAGCTTATGCTCCTACACTTCAGTTAGTCTATAAGGTGCCACAGGACTCCTCGTCGCTATTGTATGACTCTTATATAAAACCCTAGTTGCATATATATTAAAATGCAGTCAAAGGGATTGCGCTTTGTAAGACATGCATATAATTATATCATGTATAACAATCATAATATTGGTGGGAATTATTTACTGGTCAATATTGTTTGGTTAAAATATTATTGTTAGGAGACCCTAGTAACAAAGCTACATATGGCGGTTTTCTCCATTGTTGTATTGATGTCTTTTGCTGAAGTGGGAATGTTTGTATTTTTTTAACATTATTTCATATAATTACTATTGATTTTGCCATGTAACTATTGATTTTTTCATATACAGTTATGACTACACTGTAAACATCAGTCAAGCTAATATAAATATTATGAATAAGAATATTAGCAACAGTGACTGTGATATAAATAATGTTGATGCCAGTATAAACAAAATCTTATACATGATATTTAAATCATTAGAATGATAACTATTAAAAGTATACATATTGGTTGATTTAACAATGAGGCCAAATTTTACATATTTACCAATGTAATCCTGCTGATTTAACAGAGTTGCACATAAAGAAGCATACCTGTTCCTGCCTCTGCAATTTTGGGTGTTCCCTTTTGAAAAGGGACCAGTGTTGTCATTCTACATAAGAGGTGGATGGCAGGAATCTGAAGAATCCACATTCTGTGTACACCTCAGTTCTGGTGTCCATTTTTTTTGACAAAGCAAGAAGTAGGTGGGAGGAGAAAGGGATAGTGCCTGGAGATCTGCCACTATACCAATGTTCCCGTTTTCTTCTATGAAGGAAAAGGGCCCACGTAACACATTCCAGCTTTTATTTATATGCTGGTATTAACACTGAATAGATCTTATATCCCTTCTGCCAAGTTCTGCTTTTTTAGTTATACAGCAGTACAATCACATTGTCTTTGGTGAGGTCACAAGTCCCTGCATTTTGCTTCTTTGGGAACTCTCACTCACTCCTCTCTGCATTGAGAAAGGGAGGGGAGATCATAGGCCTTAATAAAATAATGTTCTACTATATTTCCATATATTATCCTTGTCGTCTTTTTTTCAGTCACCTCCTCTACATCTTTGTTTTTACAGACTTGGAAGCTAGAATTAATTCCATGGCTTTGAGCTACCTATGCTCGGATTTCAGAGAACTTAACATTTTATATCACTTTGTGTGTTCAGAGCAATTTAGAGTTGCAGTTGTGTGTTCCCAGCACTTCAGCAAAAAAGACCTCAGGTGTTTCAATTTGGGTGCTCAAAAAATAATGAATTTTTGGTCACCTGTGGAAAATTTTGGCTTATGAGACTTGCTCAACATCCCATAAGAACTTTGGTAGAGGGAGAAATAGAATCTACTTCCCTAGAATGGCATTTAACAGTTTTAACCATGAGACCATCCTTTCTCTTCCTGCAATTCCTTGCCTCATTTACTGCATTTACTTCCAGCTTCTTCAACAAAGGAAGCAAGTATTTTGCAGACAACAGACTCATTGACCGAATACACTTGTCCTGTGCATCAAAGGAGGCAAGATTCTGTACTGAGCATGTAAAAATGGAGATATTTTTCAGAGCCTTTCAAAACAAAGGTTGTAAGATTTTTTTTTTTTAATGTCCATAAAACAATGTGTTTTCCCTATCCCTTGTCCTTGGAAATGGGTGAGCTGCTTTAGCTGAAATCTTCCAACAACCAACCAACCAACCAACCAACCAACCAACCAACCAACCAACCAACCAACCAACCAAACAAACAAACAAACAAACAAACAAACAAACAAACAAAATCAGCTTCAGGCAGGCACTTTCACCCTGCAAGTTTTATAAGTGTATAGGAAATGCTAGGCAACTCTAACTATTTCTATCACTAGTCAAATCACCTACTATATGCGGGTTAAATGTGGCATTTTATTAGGTTTTTTTCAAGCTGTGTATTTGAAAATCAGTGTGTTGCATCTGACTTATTTTGTAAATGTGTCTTTTACTAGTTCACAGCACACACACTAGAAGATTCCAGAAACAGTGGCAACATGGTTTTACAAGATAGCTCTTGCTTACAAACACGTTCTGAAATGCCTGCAGTTGTCATAGACACAGAACATACTTCAGAAAATCTACAGATTGATGACCCTCTCTTCCTGATCTTGGGTAGTAGAGAACAGCACCAAGAAGGAAAAAAAAAGACAGAAAGTGAAATGGACCCCTCAGACATTTCAAATGTGAGTGCTGCCCGATTGGTAAGACAATTTACAAGAATTCTGAATAAACCATGTCTTGGGGTTTCTCATTTTGTATTGCACAAGATATAATGTTAGCCTGCTATAAAATTTGTGGAAAAGTTCACAAATGATCAAAAGTATATAGTATAGAAAAAATGTCTTACACATTTCCAAGCATATTCAAGTAAAAATTAATTACAGTAAGACGGTTGAGTAAGGCTAAATGTACAGTAATGCACTGGTTTGGATTACAAGGATCACAACTCCAGTTCTTTCTAGATACATGATTACAATGATTTTTTTTTTTTTGCTTCCTTTCATTATTGTTGATTAGACAAACATGGAACTGATCAGACTTCTTTCCCCATTAAAATCAAACCAACCCTTCTTTTATGCAGCTAGCAAGCATAGCTGACATTTGTTTGGGGAAAGTCTTGGGGTAGCCATGTTAATCTGTAAGTACAAAAATGAGGAGTCCTTACAGCCTAACACCTTACAGCCTAACAGATTTATTAGGGCATAAGGTTTCGTGGGTAAAAATGCCCCTCTGCCATGTATATTGGCCAAACTGGACAGTTTCTACACCAAAGGATAAATGGACACAAATCAGACATCATGAATGGTAACACACATAAACGTGTAGGGGAACACTTTAACCTGTATGGACATTCAATAATGGATTTAAAAGTAGCGATTTTTCTACAAAAGAATTTCAGAATCCAATTTCAAAGGGTGACAGCTGAACTGGAATTCATTTGCAAATTCAACACTATCAATTTAGGATTGAATAAGGATCTTAACTTTTTAATGAATTACAAAGGCAATTTCCTCTCTTTTCAGATCCATATTTCCATATCAACTGCTGTGAACAAGTACTTCCTCTCTGACTTGATTAGCCTCATTTACATAAATAACCTTTTTCTTTTGTTGTGCGCATGCGCACACAACTCCACTCCAATTCATCTGATGGAGTTTTAGCCATGAAAGCTTATGACCTAATAAATCTTAGTCTCCAGAGTGCCACAGGACTTCATATTGTTTGGGGCCATTTCTTACTAGTGAGCTTGTACAATATAAAATATTTCCTTATAACTTTTTCTTTGCTGACTTTGAGTAAGCTGCATGAATATTATATTTCTGATTCTTTCAACTATTTGGTACTTCAAAAATATGTCTTAGTGCAAATAATAATTTTTACTGTGTACAACAGCAATGCACAACCTAGGCTAGTGAGTGGGCTGCATGATTGGCCCTCTATCTCAGTGGGCTGCAAGATTGTCATAACCAAGGCGCTCTCCCGGGAAAGGGTTGTTTTGCTAACTGTGCTTTCATACCTAGAATTTGCAGGATGTGCCGATTAAACTATAGCAACACATGGATAGGATGCAGAGGGCATGCAGGACTCTCAGGGTTAATGTTATATACAATCAGCATGCACTTTGCTTTACATGCATGTCACTTTAGCGATACCATTAGGGAAAAAAGCCCTATGTGAACAGAAACTGGTGGAATCTGGCAACTCTTCATGTGGCTAATGGTAAACGAAATGTTTTTCAGGGGACACACAGAACCATGTGTGCACGTGGCCCACAGGCCATAGGTTGCCCATCACTGGTGTACAATTCAAACATATTGCTTATTGTTCATACAGAATTTTTTCTTGTCTATAAAGCAAGCTAAAAACTGTTGATCTCTCATGCTGTTAACATCATACATGGATGTCACTTTGCAGCAAGAGGATTTTCAAGAACAGAGTGCTAATGTTATTTAGTAGCATGAAATAAATGTAATTAAAATGCCTATGACATGCAAGAATGTTTTCTAATAAAAGGAGTCACCATTTTCTTATCTTTGGCAGAGGGGCTGATGAATTTCTCCATTATATTGGACTAATCTAGTGCTAGGTAACTTCTAAAGGGAGGTGTCTGTAGTAAAGAAAATTTTCAAAAATATATGCCATCATAGTTAACACTGGTTCACCTTCATTGGTGTTAGCAGTCATTGGAGTCTTAGGGTAGTTGTATCTACAGCTCATAAAGGAATTTTCTGTTGATTAGAAAGTATCCTTTCATATATATTAGCACTTCCAACTTTGCTAACAGCATATGAGCTGAATCAGTGTTAATAGTGGTAGATATTTGAGGAAGTGTCATTAAGAACTAAATGAATTCATGACTAGTAACTAGAATAAAGTTCTCCAAAGATATTATCTGCGTAGACTCTCACTTATTTTCTGAATTCTGTATAGATGTTCAGGAATAGAAGGTAGGGTCTGCATGCCTTTCTTTGTTGTCTAGCAAGATATGTGAACTCATTTAGGCTATTACTGTTTCTGGATCCGCTTTGCTTAGTCCTTGACACTAGCAAAGGATTTGTGAAGAGTCAGGAGGACATGTCTACACTTGCACCCTCTTTCGAGAGAGGGATGCAAATGAAGACAATCAAAATTGCAAATGAAGCCGGGATTTAAATATCCCGTACTCCATTTGCATTGTTAAGACACGGTTATTTTGAGAGAAAACCCTTCTCTCGAAATAACCCTTATTCCTCATATAATGAGGTTTACCAGTTATTTCGATAGAAGGGTTTTCTCTGGAAATAACCACATCTTAACAGCGTCTGTTATTTTGAAATAGCACCATAACGCAAATATGCAAATGGAGCGCGGGATATTTAAATCCCTGCTTCACTTGCAATTTCAAATGTCTTCATTTGCATCCCTCTCTTGAAAGAGGGTGCAAGTGTATTCATGCCCTCAGACAATAATGGTAAATCATCTTTGTTACTTTCAATGACCAATAGTATCTTGTAATATTCTTGTAGTATGATGTTAATGTAGATAAACAATGTAATGATAATGATATCATACCTTAAGAAATTTTCTTGTGGTCATTTTAATTAATTAGATTAAAACTGCTAGCATTTTAGCCTGTTTTTTTAATTCATTAAATGTATCCTTTAAATGTAGCACAAGTGATATAAAATATTGGTAAACTGACATAAAATGTAACATGATTAATATGTGGGAAATTACTTATTTCTAACACTCTGGTCCAGATTTAATTTCTGATTTTCTATACAGTCTATGGCAGAAGTTCTTGCTAAAAAAGAAGAGTTAGCAGATCGCCTGGAAAAGGCCAATGAAGAAGCAATAGCTAGTGCCATTGCAGAAGAAGAACAGTTAACTAGAGAGATTGAAGCAGAAGAAAATAATGACATTAACATCGAGACTGACAATGATAGTGATTTTTCTGTGAGTTTTCAGTCTCTTAAAATTAGTAATTGTTACTTGTTTTGGATGTCATCGGAATATAAACATAGAATTTAATTTCACATTCTTACTTGCTTTTTGCAGTTTAATTTATATTAGAAATATAAAATACTGTTTATATATTTAAGAACTTTAAGAATTTACAGATATTTGCCTAAGGTATTTTTAATCCTACTGTGTTTTACTTTTTGTATTCTGTATTACTTTAGTTGCTAATTACTCACCCTGGCCAACTAACTGGCAGAACAAATACGTATTTTTTTTCTTCTTCGGATAGTGTCCCCGTAGGTGTCGGGGCCCACTTCAGGTGTCGGGCCCGTCCCAGCGCCGCAGGTCAGAGAATTGTCAGCTGTAGTTTGGCTGGACTGCACAAGCGCGGCAGTGCGTGCTGTTCACGCCCCTCCTGAGCTTGTGTGTGATCCGGCTCCCGCCAGTTCCTCCTAACTGTTCACAGTCTCAGGCGGCGCGAGCCTTGTCTCCTCCTGTCAGAGAGAGAGAAAAGTTTTATAGTTTTTCTTAGCGTTAGCCATAGTCTAGTTAGTCAGAAAGTTATTTAGTAGTTAGTGTTAATTAGTCCAACAGGCATTCAACTTGTATTAAATGTCTGGGCGAGGGTCCTATACTCCAAAAATGCCCACATTGCACCAAACTGATGGCCCGGGCCAGACGTGACAGCGAAATGCTGTTAAAAATGTTTCTCTTCAACAAGGTGCTTCAGCCTTTCCACCCGGAGCAGGAGGGAACAGCAGAGTCCACGGCTCCGAAACTCAGTAGAAAGTTATCCCCCCGCTCATCTACATCATGTAGGAGTATGGACGGATGGACGATAAGCCAGGTACCTTGGGAGCAGGGTTACCTCGACATGCTGAACAGCACAAGCCAAGCCGCTGCGTCACAGAGCCAAGCCCTTCCCATCATAGGGAGACGGTATCCATGGCTGCAACTCTTAAGACCTGAGTCGGCCCCGGCTCCAGTAAAACGGAAACCACAGGCTGGAACTGCCCACATCGGCACCGATCGCCCAGGCACTGACCGCCCCGGTACTGAGTTTCCCATCCACGCCGGCACCAATGGCACCAACTCCTCCTACCGCGCTGGCACCCTCTACTGCGCCGGCACTGGCGGCGTCAGACTGACTGCATTCACAACAGTCCCAGCGGAACGGGCAATAGTATGCTCGCCAGCACTGGCTCACAGCGGATCGTCAGCACCATCCGCACAGAGTACAATGGCACTGAGCACGTCTTATCGCAATGCACTGCCAACTAAGCACAGATCACATTCCGAAGTGAGTCAATCTCCAGTGCGCAAGAAGGCCAGAGACAAGTCAAGGAGGATAAGAACGCCCTCCCTGAGTCCGGAACTGGCCATCTTTTCCCCTTATCCGCAGTCACCTGCTTCAGTATTCTCAGTGCCACTACATCAAGAGACGCAAATTCCTCACGTCTCTCACCGCAAACACTTGCCTGGGCTCTCACCTTTGCCTCAGCGATACCATACATTCTCTCATTCACCATCCTATATCGCTCACAGATCTCATTCTCTTACGTCTCCTTCAAGATTGCCATACTCCAGATACTAATATGATTACAGGAGAACATATTCGCCAGGGTACTCCCCGAGGCATCGCTACCATGATCGGTACTATCAGCAATGCTACCGCCACCGATATTCCTCAGAACATTCCTCCTCCAGGTCTCTGCGCTGTCATTACTCACAACCTCACGGTGATTACAGACTGCCAACGCCACTGGCCGATCCTACTCACTCACCGACACCATCGGGAGATGTACCTATCCCTCCTGCACAACCGGAACCAGCACAAGTACCAACACTGGAGCACCCCAACCTCAAGCAGAACCTCCACTCGATAGATCCTCCTCATCATTGGATGATGCAGTTTTCCCGGGGGATTCCTTTCCCACCGACAACATCCACCAGTTTCATGAGCTTTTCACAAGGGTGGCGGAATCCCAAGAATTACATCTCATGGAGGTCCATCAGAAACAGCACCGCCTCCTTAAGAATTTGCATCGTTCGCAGAAACCTAAAATGGCTTTACCATTGGACGAAAAAATTAAAGATCGCCGATGACATCTGGCAGATGCCTGTGTCTTCACAGCCTACGCATAAGAAATCTGGCAAAAAGTATTTAGTCCTCTCCAAGGGGATGGAATTTTTGTTTGTGCACCCACAACCAAATTCTCTAGTTGTTGATGCAGGCCAACAAAAGGCCAAAATGGCACAGCACAAAAATGCTGGTGCAGACAAAGAGGCCAAACGTCTGGACCTCTTTGGAAGAAAAGTTTATTCTTATGTCAGTCTCATTCTCAGGATGGCGAATTATGTGGTGCATCTATCCAATCACAGCTTTGACAATTATTCAAAGTTAGTTGTGGCTTTGGAGCATCTGCCCGAGGACAAACGGCAAATGCTGAAATCAGTAGTCCAGGAGGGCTGTGTGGCCTCGACAATGGCCTTACAGTTTTCCCTGGACATAGCTGACGCAGCAGCCACAGCTACATTGGTGGTCATGAGAAGGTCATCCTGACTACAGTTGGCCTCAGTCCCTAAGGACTTACAGAGCAAAGTGAAGGACTTGCCATTCGATAGGCAGAGCCTTTTTGCAGAAAAAACTGGTCAGGTGCTCCACTCGGGTAAGGATTCCAGGACAACTTTTAAGAACTCTTGGGATGTACACACCTCCTTACCGTCATAAGCATTACACGCCATACTACAGGCAGAGGCCCTTTTCCTATATGGGGCCCAGATAGGCGACAGGAACAACAACAACAAAGGGGCAGACCCCGTCCCCAAAAACACAGACCACAAACCAACAGGAGTTCCAACTCCCAGAACAGCAGACAGCAAGTTTGACGGTCCTATTGAGGGACTGTGGACCATCCCACTCACATACTTCCCGGGAGCACAGAAACTTTTTCACCATCGCCTGAGGCCCTTTCAACAGAGGTGGTTTGCCATCACCACAGACTGTTGGGTCCGGGAGCTAATATCAACAGGGTATTTGATACCTCTTCTCTCCCTCCCTCCTACTACCCCTCCACCCCGTCCCTTTTCAGGGACCCATCTCACAATACACTCTTAATGCAAGAGGTTGTCTGACTCATCGAGATAGGAGAGGTGGAGAGGGTTCCCGAACAGTTTCAGGGCAAAGGATTTTATTCTCGCCATTTTCTCACTGAGAAGAAATCACAGGGATACAGATCCATCCTGGACCTTCGAAACCTGAAAAGGTATCTCAGGAAACACAAATTCAAGATGGTGACCCTAGCTTCCATACTCCCAGCTCTAAACACCAGGGATTGGTTCATGTCCCTCGATTTGCAGGACGCCTATTTCCATATTACAGTCCACCCAGCGCACAGGCACTTCCTGAGATTTGTCATAGACACACAACACTTCCACTATAAGGTACTTCCGTTCAGCCTATCATCAGCACCGAGGGTCTTTTCCAAGACACTAGCGGTAGTTGCCGTGTATCTTCATCATCAAGGCATCATGATTTTTCCATACTTGGACGACTGCCTAATCAAGACTCATTCATATGATTAAGCACTCCGAGCCACCGAACTCACAAGGGCACTGTGCGCAGACCTGGGCCTTGTGTTAAATGTGCCAGTGTTGACACTCACACCACAAAGATCCCTCGTGTTCATTGGGGCACAGTTAGATTCTATAACTGCCAGGGCCTTGCTTAAACACTTACAATAAGCCCGAAGGTAACAATACTCACCTGTTTACAACTGTTGGGGCACATGGCTTCCACAACTTATGTAGTACACTACACGAGACTATGTCTCAGATGTTTACAACGCTGGCTGGCCTCAGTGTATCGCCCAGGCAACCACAACATGCACAGACTGGTACAGGTCCCATTACTGGTGAAGCAGTCACTGGCATGGTGGATGTTGCCCGTCAACATGCTCTCTGGTGTTCCATTTCACCGCCCTCAGCCGACCATTCAAGTCACCTCGGATGCGTCTCTTCTGGGCTAGGGAGCTCATTGCGAGGGCGCATTTGCCCAAGGCCAGTGGAACGCAGAAGAATCCCACCAGCACATCAACTTACTGGAGCTCAGGGCAGTCATCAGTGCGTGTGGAGCGTTCCTTCCAAAGATTCAGGGCCAGGTAGCACAAATACTTACCGATAATACTACCACAGTTTATTATATCAACCGTCAAGGTGGAGCCCGATCCAGATCCCTATGTGCGGAAGCCATAAAACTATGGAACTGGTGTTTTGTTGGCCTCCGTCGGTCAGTTGACCATGGATGACGTATCCTAGTTCTCGTCTTGGTTTGTGTCGGATTGTCTGGGACAGCGTCGGGGACAGCGTCGTTGGTGGCTGAAAAGGCCAATCCGGGACAGGCATTCTTTGCCGCAGAAGTCGCAGCTGTAGGTGGTTCCCTGGCTGTTGTTGTTGCATAACTTCCTGCGGGCTCGCTTTTCTTCTGATGCACGCATCATGTTCATTTCGCCTGACTTGAGCTGTGTGGTCAGGGTGCCCTTCCACTTCAGGCGGTCTGCTGCGAGGTCTTCCCAGGACTGCGTGTTTATGTCGATGGCTTTCATGTCCCTCTTCACGACATCTTTAAATCGCAGGTTCGGGCGCCCTGTGGTTCTCTTCCCAGATGCCAGTTCCCCGTAGAGGATGTCCTTTGGGATCCTCCCGTCCTCCATGCGGCGTACATGGCCAAGCCAACGCAGGCGACGTTGTCGGAGCATGGTGTACATGCTGGGGAGGCCGGCTCGAGTCAGAACTTCGAGGTTGGAGACTTTGTCTTGCCAGGTAATGCCCAGGATGCGGCGCAGACCTCGTAGATGGAAGGCGTTCAGTCTCCGCTCTTGTCTCGCGTATGTGGTCCACGTCTCGCTCCCGTACAGCAGGGTGCTGATAACGCAGGCGTTGTACACTGCCATCTTTGTTGCGGTTGTCAGCCTGGGGTTGGTCCACACTCGGGTTGTCAGGCGGGCTAAAGTAGAGGCTGCCTTCCCGATCCTCTTGTCGAGCTCAGCGTCAAGGGAGAGATTATCGGTGATGGTGGAGCCCAAGTACGTGAACTGGTGGACGACGTCAAGCTGGTAGTCGTCTACTGTGGTGGCTGGTGGAGTGACAGTGTCCTGGCTTAAGACGTTTGTTTTTTTCAAACTGATAGTCAGCCCAAAGTCTTTGCAGGCCATGGAAAAACGGCTCATCAGCGACTGTAGTTCTTCCTGGGTATGTGTGACGACTGCTGCGTCGTCGGCAAATATCATGTCCCTGATCAGCGTCTCGCGTATCTTCGTCTTGGCTTTGAGGCGAGAGAGATTGAATAGCTTGCCG
This sequence comes from Pelodiscus sinensis, assembly GCF_049634645.1. Classification (NCBI taxonomy): domain Eukaryota; kingdom Metazoa; phylum Chordata; order Testudines; family Trionychidae; genus Pelodiscus; species Pelodiscus sinensis. The sequence goes on along the minus strand of NC_134724.1, from coordinate 32,510,118 downwards.
TCCGATCTGGTGCGGAGGTAGATTCCTTCCGTTGCTGAGCCGAAGGCATGCTTGAGGAGCAGGGCAAAGAAGATCCCAAACAATGTGGGGGCAAGAACGCAGCCTTGCTTGACGCCGCTGCTAATGCTGAAAGGCTCGGAGCAACTGCCGTTAAACTGCACTGTTCCCTTCATGTCTGTGTGGAAGGATTCAATCAAGCTGTGCAGTTTTGGTGGGCAGCCGATCTTGTGAAGGATTTTGAAGAGTCCGTCTCTGCTGACCAGGTCAAAGGCTTTGGTGAGATCAATGAAGGAGACGTACAGGGGCATCTGCTGTTCTCTACACTTCTCCTGGAGTTGTCGTAGGGAGAAAATCATGTCTACAGTTGACCGTTCTGCGCGGAAACCACACTGTGACTCCGGGTAGACACGTTCAGCCAGCTTCTGCAGTCGGGTCAAGATGACCTTAGCAAATACTTTGCCTACGATGCTAAGAAGGGAGATGCCTCTGTAGTTGTTACAATCACTTCTCTCACCCTTATTCTTGTAGAGGGTGACGATCTTAGCATCCCGCATATCCTGCGGTACGGCTCCTTCTTTCCAGCACTGACAGAGCACTTTGTGAAGAGGGTGCAGTAGGGAACACTTGCACTGTTTCAGCAGGTCTGGAGGAATCCCATCGCTGCCGGGGGCTTTTCTTGAGTCCAGTTTATCAACAGCCTTGCTGAGCTCTTCTACTGTTGGCTCTGCATCAAGTTCTTCCATGGTTGGCAGGCATTCAATGGCATCTAATGCTGCGGAGGTCACCGTATTCCGTCTGGAGTAGAGGTCGGAGTAGTGTTCCACCCATCTCCCCAACTGTTGTTGCTTGTCGGAGATTATTTCTCCAGTAGATGACTTGAGGGGTGCTGTTTTGCTCTGGGTAGGGCCCAGCGCTTTCTTGATGCTGTCGTACATGCCTCTTGTGTTCCCTGATATGGCTGCTTTCTGGATGTCGTTGCTGAGCTGCTGCCAATATTCGTTCGCACAGTGTCTGGCAACCTGTTGAGCCTTGCTCCTAGTAGCCCTGAGAATTTGTAAGTTCCTCTGGCTTGGTGACTGCTTGTATTCTGCCAGGGCGGCGCGCTTGGCTTCTATGACTGGAATCATCACAGAGGACTTTGCTTCAAACCAGTCGTGCGTCTTTGTGGTCCTCTTTCCAAAGGTTGCCAGGGCAGTGCGGTGCATTATGTTCCGCAGTGTTTCCCACTTTTCCATGGCAGAGTCTTCTATCTGTGTGGCGTCAAGTTCCTTCTCAAGCGCTTCTGCGAATTTCTGCGTCAGGTCAGGCTGCGACATCTTGCTGACGTCGATGCGAGGATTTCCTTGTTTCCTTGAACGATGAAACCTCTTCGGGTTCAGCCTGATCTTGCAGCACACTAAGGAGTGGTCTGTGTCGCAGTCAGCGCTGTGATAAGAGCGTACGTGCAGGACGCAATTGATAGCTGAGCGGCGAACTAGTATAAGGTCCAACTGGTGCCAGTGTTTCGAGCGCGGATGTCGCCAGGAGACCTTATGCTGGGGCTTGGTCTGGAAGTATGAGTTGGCGATGCACAGGTTGTAGAAAGCGCAGAGCTCGAGCAGGCGTTGGCCGTTCTCGTTCATTTTGCCGACGCCAAATTTTCCGAGGCACGAAGGCCATGAGTCATTGTCCGCACCTACTCTGGCATTGAAGTCACCCAGAAGGATGAGTTGTTCCTTGTCGGGGATGCTGTTGATGACAGATGTTAGGTTCTCATAGAACCGGTCTTTAGTTTCCAATGTTGCGTTCAGAGTTGGGGCGTATACGCTGACGAGGGTGATAGGGCCTGTGGTGGTGTTGAGACGAAGGGTGAGGAGTCGTTCTGAGCCATTACTGCCTGGTTCTACCATACTCAGTAGGCTATTTTTCACCGCGAAAGCTACGCCATGCTGTCTGGGCTCGTCTGGGGCCTTTCCCTGCCAGTAGAAGGTGTAGTCTTTTTCTTTCAGAATGCCTGAGTCTGCCAGTCGTGTTTCCTGTAGGGCGGCGATGTCTACGTTCAGCCTCAGAAGTTCGTTGTTGATTACTGCTGTCTTTCGTAGGTCGTCAATGTCCCGTACGTCTTTGGAGAGGCCCATCAACATTGTACGGACATTCCAACATCCCAGTTTAAGAGGTGGTCTCTTTCTCAGTGTTTTGTTGCCTGGTGAGATGGTTGCAGCCTGCCGTTCGGAATGTTCCTAATCCCCATGCACCCAGTGAGGAAAGCAGACTGTGGGGGACTGGAACTGGTGTATAACTCACAGAATTACCATCGTGAGTACATACCTCCCAGGCAGACACAATAAGTCACCGATGCACTGAGCAGATGTCTTTTTCCCCAACATGAGTGGGAGATCGATCACAATGTAATCCAATCTGTATTCCAACGGTGGGGATGCCCCGCCATAGATCTCTTAGCGACATATCAAAACACAAAATGCCTGAAGTATTGTTCCAGAGCAAGCCTGGGGCTGGACTCTCTTGGGGATGCATTTCTGATGAACTGGGCTCATCATCTCCTCTTTGCTTTTCCCCCCAGTTCCACTTCTCCCTAGAGTGTTAGAAAAGATAATCCGTGACAAAGCTACAGTGATACTTATAGCACCGTTTTGGCCCAGAAAGACGCAACTTCCCCTGCTTCTGCAAATTTCCACCAAACCTCCTTACCAATTACTGAAGCAACCCGATCTCCTTACACAACCGGGTCTCTCCATGGCGCAAGCCCAGATCGACAGACTACACCTTAGAGCATGGTTCCTAACTGGTTCCAAGATACAGAAATTCTTTGTTCCGAATCTGTGAAACAAGTACTACTCTGCAGCAGACGCGACTCCACACGCAGAACTTACCTCTATAAGTGGCATCGTTTCCACTCGTGGTGCTTAGACAACTACTGCATTGCAATGTCCACCCTGATCCATTGCATCTTGTACTACGCACTCCACTTACACCAGGCGGGATGTAAGCACTTTCCTCAATTAAGGTCCATCTCCCAGCAATCTCTGCGTTTACACAATCCATAGAGGGATCCTCATTAATGGCTCACCCAATGACGAGACGCTTCCTGAAAGGACTAGCAAACCTGCATCCCCCACGCAGAAAACCTCCCGCATTATGGGATCTAGAGCTTGTGCTGGATACCATTACTTTTCCCCCCGCTCCCTCTTTGAACTCTTAGCTACCTGTGACATGCCTATGAAGCTGGCCTTCCTCCTAGCCATAACATCGGCTTGACAGGTAGAGGAATTAGCGTCCCTCCCGGCCAACCCACCATGTACTCTGTTTACGAATCAGGGAGTAATACTTGGATCTCACCCTAATTTTCTACCAAAGGTGAACTCGGAGTTCCATATTAATGAACCAATCATACTCCCTACATTCTACCCCCAACTGCATGCCTCGACCCACGAAGTCTGGTTGCATACACTAGACGTGTGCAGGGCACTGGCATTTTACTTAAAAAGGACCCGTCCTTTCAGGCAATCGCAACGACAACTCCTGTGCTCAGACAAAAGGACCACGGGCCGGGCACTTTCATCACAGCGCATTTCTAAATTAATAGTGAAATGTACTACAAAGTGCTATACGTTGAGGAATACGCCGATTCCTAAATCAGTGACAGCCCGTTCTATTAGAGCAACAGCAACATCACTAGTGTTTCTTGCAGGACATTCGCTGTACAGTGACATGGTCTTCAGATGTGACTTTGCTAAACGTTATGCCATTCATGCTATTTCTCGAGACTCAGCGGTAGCCTCTGCAGTGCTATCCAACAGTAAGGAAATGTTAACTCCAATACCACCTCTGTAGACAAGACTACTTCTCTGTACTCATCTGAAGTGGAGCACCTACGGTGACACTACCCAAAGAAGAGAAAGTTACTCACTTTGTGCAGTAATGACGTTTCTTTGAGGTGTGTGTTCCTGTAGGTGCTCCAGGACCCACCCTCCTCCCCTCTTCGGAGTCTCTTCTTGTGTCTTTCAGGAGTGATCCGATTAGGAGGAACTGGTGGGATCTGGATCATGCAGAAACTCGTGAGGGGCGCGAACAGCACACACTGCCACGCATGTGCGTTCTGGCCGAACCACGGCTGACAATTCTCCGACCTGCGGTGCTGGGACGGGCCAGACACCTGAAGTGGAACACCTACGGGGACACACGCTTTGAAGAAATGTCGTTACTGCACGAAGTGAGTAACTTCCTCATCTGGAAAGATCCTATGCTATTTTTAAAGAAAGCAGAAATGGAAATTGAAGGGAGATGTTTGGTATGATCAGCACATTTAATTTTTTAGTTGCCTTAAACAACTAAAGGGGATGGATCATTTGATGATTACCTGTTCTTTTCGCTCCCTCTGGGGCACCTGGCATTGGCAACTGTTGGAAGATTAAATATTGGTGGGCTAGATTAACCTTTTGTCTGACCCAGTATGGTCGTTCTTATGTTCTTAAAGAAAATTTCTCCCTGTCTTGTTGCAATCTGTTTTATCCTTAAACTGTCAAAGAATCATTAACATTGATAGCCAAAAAGTTCAGTTTTGCTAATATTAGTCTCATTTTCTAATATCTTACTCCATGAATTGTTTTCATTGAAATGTGTTTGTCCACTCATGAAGTAAAGTACTACTTACACTCTCTTTTTGCTACTGTTTGCCACATTGAGTAAGTGAAAACAAAAAGTGAAAACAAAGATTAATTATGCTAGGACCAATCCTGCGAATACATGTGTGAGTGAATTTAGTTGAATGAGTGAGATTACTCATCTGAGTAAAATGATTCATTTATATTTGCAGGGTTGGAACTTTTGATTATAAGGTTTTTAAGGTAGGGATTATGTTAATATAGTACAAAGCATGGTGGAGCCCCAGTGCCTACTGAGGCATTTGGGACACTTCTGTGAAACCTGTAATAATTATAAAACTCAGGATTCAGTAAACAGGTTGTGAGACTTTATGGTAGTTTCAGTCTTAAGAGATGTAAAAGGCTTTTTTTGATTTCATGGATCATTTTGTGATATTTCAGGCTAGCATGGGCAGTGGAAGTATATCTTTCTGTGGTGTATCTATGGACTGGAATGATGTCCTGGCAGATTATGAAGGTAAAGATTTATGTATTCATCTAAATGTGCAAAGTAAGAGTTTATGAAAAAGACTTTCTTTTCATACTCAATTATACATTTGGAATGAAAGTGAATCCCAAATCACTGTGCAGTTCAGAGAGATGTTATTTGGATTTTGTTGGACATTATAGTGTAAATTATATAAATGATTCATTTCTGTGCAGCTCGTGAATCATGGCGACAAAATAATTCATGGGGTGATATAGTGGAAGAAGAACCTGCACGTCCACCAGGCCATGGAATACATATGCATGAGAAACTCTCTTCACCATCTCGCAAAAGGTCTTGGCATTTTCAGCTAACTTGAATTGCCAGAATAGAAGTAGATTCACCGTTGCATAAAGTTATGATAATATTCTATTTTCTTTATAAAGTGCTTTGAGATTTGTGGAGGGAAAAAAGCTTATATAATAGCTTATTGTTATAAAGTGTGTTACTTTTGTACTGTATTCTAGTTTAAATGCTAAAAGGTTCTGAAATTGAAAGAGCAGAACAAAGATAATATTAAACACATTAATCAAAAACCTCTAAATGAGATTAAATAAAATACATTATAGTTGAGAGGTATACTACTTTTTATACTTTCCTAAATATATTTAGAAAGCTGAGTTGCTCGTAGGGTTGTCAGTCCCAGTTCCTTGTCTCATTGGGTCATTTTATCATGTTTATATTAAAAGAACAATAGCAGAATCTAAAAAGAAACATGAGGAGAAACAGATGAAAGCTCAACAGCTGAGAGAGAAGTTACGTGAAGAGAAATCACTAAAGCTTCAAAAACTGATGGAACGGGTAAGTTTTCTATAGTTAAAAAGATCCAGTGTATTTTTATTTAGAAGACTATTTTTGTTCTCTTGGTCCAAAAACATATTCTACTACAGGTTGAACTTGTCTAGTCTGATATTCTCTGTTGCGGCAACATCCGTGATCTGGCATGATTTGAGTTAGCTGGATGTCCGCTTACCTTAGTTATGGCCAAGTTTCCCACAACCCCATAAAGTTTGATAACAACCATCAGTCCTGGTTTTCCGTGTTCTGTGCTGGTATTTAGCTCTTGTCTTTTGGGTCTGTGTTAGCAGAATCTTAGTGCAACACAAAAGTGATCTGACTTTCTAGGAGGCTTGTATATTAATATTAGTTATATTACCCAAAGTCTCATTGTAGTCTGGGTGCCCATTGTATTATAAGTTGTGCAAATACATAGACTTTTGCTCCAAAATCTTAGCAATATAAAAAGAGAAGCAAAAGAGAAAGGGTGGAGAGAGTGGAGGAAACAGGTGAAAAATATATAAATCACTGATTCTGTAAGGCTGACAGCTGGAACTGAACGTAGGACCCTGGAGCTTAGTACATGAACCTCAGCAGCTTGAGTTAAAAGTGAGCAGTTTCTCCCTTTTTTAAGGCTATGTCTGTGCTACTGAGTTTTTCTGGGATAACACCGCAGTGTCCAGAGAATGCGTCTGCTCTTCTGAAATGTTTTTTGGAAGAGTAGACATGCTCTTTTGGAAGCCCTGTAAATCTTGTTTCATGAGGAAGAAGGGCTCTTCGGAAAGAGGAGGTTTTTCAGAAATGTGGCAGAGTGCAATTTGCGTACCTTTTTCAGAAAAAGAAGTATAGTGTAGACATAGCTTCTGTGTCTAAGTGCCACTACATGGGCCAGCATACCACATCCAGAAGGAACGTGAGTTACAATCAGGGTTATGATGTTCACACATCTTGTTAGTTCATTCATTCATTCATTCATTCATTCATTCATTCATTCATTCATTTTGGCACCCAGACAGGGGATGGGGAATGAATGGGTAAATAAGGAGTAAAAGGGAGGAGGGACATCAGTGGGGCTATAGAGAGATTGGTACAGAAAGGGAATGAAGAAAGGACAAATGAGAGGTCAGGGACACTGTGACTGGTAGGTATAGGTTTGTGCAGGAGACAGATGAGAGGCGATTGGGGTGAACAACCAACCACAAGAGACAAAACAATGTCCATACTTTGTAAAAAGTTTGTAAAAAGCAGCCTTCTGATATTGCTAGATTCCAGTGACTGTGCAGAGATCTCTCTCTTCCATACTGCACCAAGCTGTTTTGCGGAAGTTCCTGATGCTTCCAGGGATTGGCTTCATCAGAGGGGCCTGTTCTTCTACCTGTCCCTTAGAGTTGTTATATTACCTGAAGCCAAAAATGTATGTCATCCTGTGTACAATACTGCACTGGACTTGTAAAATAGTGTTAACATCATTAAATGGAGAGTTATTACCAAATCATTAAGTGCTGTGAGATTTACTGAGAGAAGTTGGACAATGTTGGGGATAACTTCTTGGTACAAGTGCTGAAGGAACCAGCCGGGGCCACGCGCAGCGTGACCTGCTGCTCACAATCAGGGAGGAACAAGTAGGTGAAGTAGAGGTTGGTGACAACCTGGGAAGCAGAGATCATGAGATGGCAGACTTCAGGATCCTGACCAAAGGAAGAAAGGAGAGTAGCAAAATACACACCCTGGACTTCAGAAGAACAGACTTTGACTCCCTCAGAGAACTGATGGGCAAGATTCCTTGGGATGTTTACATGAAGGGGAAAGAAGTCCAGGAGAGCTGGCAGTATTTTAAAAAAAGCCTTATTGGAAGGCACAGGAAGAAACAATCCCGATGTGCAGTAAGAAAAGCAAATATGGTAGGCGCCAGGGAAATTCTGGTGAGCTTAAACACAGAAAGGAAGCTTACAAGAAGTGGAAACTTGAACGGATGACTAGGGAGGAGTATAAATATATTGCTCAAGAAGAAGGGGAGTAATCAGGAAGGCGAAAGCGCAATTGAAATTGCGACTAGCAAGAGATGTGAAGAGTAACAAGAAAGGTTTCTACAGGTATGTTAGCAATAAGAGGGCAATCAGAGAGGGTGTGGGGCCCTTACTGGATGAGAGAGGTAACCTAGTGACAAATGATGTGGGAAAAGCTGAAGTACTCAATGCTTTCTTTGCCTTTGTCTTCGTGGACTAAATCAGCTACCAGACTAATGCACTAGACAATGCAGAATGGGAAGGAGGTAGCCCATGGTGGGGAAAGAACAAGTTAGGAACTATTTAGAAAAGCTAAACATACACAAATCTATGGGTCTGGATTCAATACATCCGAGGGTTGGCGTTGACAGATGTCATTGCGGAGCCTTTGGCCATTATCTTTGAAAACTCTTGGAGATCGGGAGAGATCCCAGAAGACTGGAAAAAGACAAATGTAGTGCCCATCTTTAAAAAAGGGTAGAAGGAAAATCCAGGGAACTACAGACCAGTCAGCCTTACCTCGTTCCCCAGAAAAATCATGGAGGGTATCCTCAAGGAATCCATTTTGAGGCACTTGGAAGAGGGGAAAGTGATCAGGAATAGTCAACATGGATTCACAAATGGCAAGTCATGCCTGCGCAATCTGATTAGCTTCTATGATGAGGTAAATGGCTCTGTGAATATGGGAAAGTCAGTGGCTGTGATATACCTTGACTTTAGCAAAGCTTTTGATACAGTCTCCCACAATATTCCTGCCAGCAAGTTAAGGGAATATGGACTGAATAAATGGACCGTAAGATGGATAGAAAACTGGCTAGACTGTCGGGCCTAATGGGTAGTGATCAACGGCTCGATGTCAGGTTGGTGGTCAGTTTCTAGCGGAGTACTCCAAAGATCTGTTTGGACTGGTTTTGTTCAACATTTTTATTAATGACCTGGATTTTTATTAGTGGACCCTGAAAGCTGCATGGAAACTTTTTAAAGACACCATAATAGAGGCCCAACTTAAATGTATACCCCAAATTAAAAAACATAGCAAGAGACCTAAAAAAAGAGTCACCGTGGCTTAACCACCGTGAAAAAGAAGCAGTGAGGGACAAAAAGGTATCTTTTAAGAAGTGGAAGTCCAATCCTAGTGAGATAAATAGAAAAGAACATAAACACTGTCAAATCAAGTGTAAAAATGTAATAAGAAGAGCAAAAAAAGATTTTGAGGAACAGCTAGCCAAAAACTCAAAAAGAAATAACAAAATGTTTTTAAGTACATTAGAAGCAGGAAGCCTGCAAAAAACCTGTGGGTCCCCTAGATGATCGAGCTATAAAAGGAGCAATCAAGGACAATAAAGCCATTGCAGAGAAACTAAATGATTTCTTTGCTTCAGTCTTCACGGCTGAGAACGTTGGGGAGATTCCTGAAACTGCACCATCCTTTGTGGGTGATGAATCTGAGGAACTGTCCCGGATTGAAGTGTCATTAGAGGAGGTTTTGGAACAAATAGAAAAACTTAATGTTAACAAATCTCCGGGACCGGATGGCATTCATCCAAGGGTTCTAAAAGAACTCAAATGGGAAATTGCTGAGCTATTATCTGTGGTTTGTAACCTATCCTTTAAATCGGCTTCCGTACCTAATGACTGGAAGGTAGCCAACGTGACACCAATATTTAAAAAGGGCTCTAGAGGCAATCCTGGCAATTACAGACCGGTAAGTCTAACTTCAGTACCGGGCAAATTAGTCGAAACAATAGTAAAGAATAAAATTGTGAAGCATGTAGAAGAACATAAATTGTTGGACAAAAGTCAACATGGTTTCTGTAAAGGGAAATCCTGTCTTACTAATCTGTTAGAGTTCTTTGAAGGGGTTAACAAACATGCGGACAAGGGGGATACGGTAGATATAGTTTACTTAGATTTTCAGAAAGCCTTTGACAAGGTTCCTCACCAAAGGCTCTTGTGTAAATTACATGGCCATGGGATAAGAGGGAAGGTCCTTTCTTGGATTGAGAACTGGTTAAAAGACAGGAAGCAAAGCGTAGGAATAAATGGTAAATTTTCAGATTGGAGAGGGGTAACTAGTGGTGTAACCCAAGGGTCAGTCCTGGGACTGATCCTTTTCACCTTATTCATAAATGATCTGGAGAAAGGGGTAAGCAGTGAGGTTGTAAAGTTTGCAGATGATACCAAACTGTTTAGGATAGTCAAGACAGAAGCAGACTGTGAGGGACTCCAAGAAGATCTCACCAAACTGAGTGATTGGGCAACAAAATGGCAAATGAAATTTAATGTGGATAAGTGTAAAGTAATGCACATCTGGAAAAATAACCCCAACTATATGTACAGTATGATGGGGGCTAATTTGGCTACGACAAATCAGGAAAGAGATCTTGGAGTTATCGTGGACAGTTCTCTGAAAACTTCCACACAGTGTGCAGCGGTGGTCAAAAAGGCAAATAGGATGCTAGGAATTATTAGGAAAGGGATAGAAAATAAGACCCAGAATATCTTACTGCCCCTGTATAAAACTATGTCCTTGGCCTCTGTCTGTCAGAGGCTGGAGAGGGATGGCAGGAGACAAATCGCTTGATCGTTGTCTTCGGTCCACTCTTTCTGGGGCACCTGGTGTTGGCCACTGTCGGTAGACAGGATACTGGGCTAGATGTACCTTTGGTCTGACCCAGTACGGCCGTTCTTATGTTTTTATGTTATGTTCTTATGAGGGGATGAATTGCACCCTCAGCAAGTTTGCAGATGACACTAAGCTAGGGGGAGAGGTAGATACCGTGGAGGGCAGGGACAGGGTCCAGAGTGACCTAGACAGAGTAGAGGATTGGGACAAAAGAAATCTGATGATCTTCAACAAGGACAAGCGTAGAATCCTGCACTTGGGACGGAAGAATCCCAAGCATTTTTACAGGCTGGACACTGACTGGCTAAGTAGCAGTTCTGCAGAAAAGGACCTGGGGATTAGAGTGGATGCGAAGCTGGATATGAGGCAACAGTGTGCCCTTGTAGCCAGGAAGGCTAATGGCATAATAGGGTGCATTAGGCGGCCAGCAGCATTGCCAGCATATCCAGAGATGTGATTATTCCTCTTTATTCGGCTCTGGTGAGGCCACATCTGGAATATTGTGTCCAGTTCTTGGCCCCCCACTATAGAAAGGATGTGGCCGCATTGGAGAAGGTCCAGCAAAGGGCAACCAAAATGATTAGGGAGCTGGAGCTCATGACCTGTGAGGAGAGACTGAGGGATTTGGGTCTGTTTAGTCTGCAGAAGAGAAGCATGAGGGGGGATTTGATAGCAGTCTCCAACTTACAGAAGGGAGGTTCCAAAAAAGATGGAGAAAGGCTGTTCACAGTAGTGACGGATGGCAGAACAAGGAGCAATTTTCTCAAGTTACAGTGGGAAGGTCTAGGTTGGATATTAGGAAAAACTATTTCACTAGGAGAGCAGTGAAGTACTGGAATGGGTTACCTAGGGAGGTGGTGGAATCTTCATCCCTAGAGGTTTTTAAGTCGTGGCTTGACAAAAGCCCTGGCTGGGTTGAGTTCGTTGGGATTGGTCCTGCCTTGGGCAGGGAGCTGGACTTGATGACCTCCTGAGGTCTCTTTCAGCTCTATGATTCTATGAAATTGCTCTAAGTATTGAGCTACATCTAAAGAACTCTCTTAATTTTAGCCATTTTTTACTCAATTCCTGTAAGGTTTTGGAGGATAGCTTAACATTGTACTGTCACAACTATAGATGAAGGTTACAAAGTAGAAAATACTGGGAAAAATGTAGGCATTAATTGCCATATTATATTAGTTAATAAGATACTGATGCACTGTGTGTAGGAGAAAGATGTTCGAAAATGGAAAGAAGAATTATTGGACCAGAGACGCCGGATGATGGAGGAAAAATTACTCCATGCTGAATTTAAACGTGAAGTGCAGTTACAAGCAATTGTGAAAAAAGCACAAGAAGAAGAAGCCAAGGTAGGCTGTCTCTATGAAAAAGCATTTATTATTTGTTGAGAGTGCTCTACCCTGAAGGACATACAGATGCAGTATGGTTCAATATACGATTGTCAGTCAAGCAGATAAGGTTCAGTCTCAGAATGGTGAAAGTTTTCCTTAAAGTGTAAACTAGGGGGCTGCGCTACTAGCTTGTTACTCTCGCCTGTTAAGCAACCCTGGCTCTTTCCCTTCAACTGCTGGGAAGGGCTGTTTTGCAGCCGTATCAGCCCGGGTTCCTTCTCTCTCCTCTCCTTCCCCAGCCATGCCACCCGAGACCCTTTCTCCGTACCCACCCGCTTGTCCCCAGCCGTGCCAGCCCGAGTCCCTTCTCCCTCTCCCAGCTGTGCCAGTCTAGGCCCCTTCTCCCTCCCCTGGCCGCGCAAACCTGGACCCTTTCTCCTCCCCTCCGCTGCGCCATCCTGGAGCCCTTCTCCTTCCCCTTCGTCCAGCTGCGTCAGTCTGGGCCCCTTCTACCTACCCTGGCTGTGAGAGCCTGGGCCCTTTCTCATCTCTCCCCTCTCCCCCTCTTTTAGCCCGGACTCTCCCCGCCAACAGTAGCCCGGGCCCTTTCTCCCTCCTGCCCACACAAGCCTGGGCCACTTCGCCCTTCCAGGGCTGCACCAGGCTAGACCCTTTCTCCTCCTATCCTCCGCCACCCTAAACACTTACTTCCTCCCTGCCTCCTCTCTCTGGCCATTCCAGCCTATGCCCTTTCTCCCTCCCCACCCCCCTGATGCACCAGCCTGGACCTTTTCTCTTCCTCCTCCCTGCCTGCAGCTGCGCCTGGATCCTTTCTCTCACCCTCTACTCCAGGTGCAACCTAACCCTAACCCTCCCCCCTCCCCCCACGGGCCATGACAGGCCCAGCTCTCTCCTCCCAGCCACCAAGCGGGGAGGGGGGCTGCTCTTAGGCTTTGGAGGCCCCACGCTGTCCCCCCTGACCTCCAGGGGGCCACTCTAAGCCCTTGCCAGGCCCTGTGCTCTCCCCCCAGCCATCGGGGGGCCACTCCATGGACTTGCAAGCCCTGAGTGGCAGCTGAGTACTGGGGAAAGGGGAGGGGGAAGGACAGAGGAGGCAGGTGAGATGCAAAGTGATGTGATGATGTTATTCTTTCATCCCGCAGGAAAAGGTTCTTTTTATATATAGCGTAGGGATGTTAAATTGTGTTTAACTGACTAGTTGATGGAATTTCCACTCAATAGTTGATAAGTGGGGAAACTGCGGAGCCACAGCAGGGTTAGCTTCCGGACAGCTGATTCCCAGCTCACGTCTGGTTCCATTCGCTGTGCTTCAGCCTTTTATATGCATTAAGAGCCAGCCATCTCTTAATACATTTAAAAAGCAGAGGCGTGGCATCTGGGACTAGGCACGAGCCAGGAATCAGCTGATTCCTGGCTCATGCCCAATTCCCCGCTATGCCTCTGCCTTCCCTGCTCCCTGCAGAAATGGTGCAGGTGGGGAACCAGCTTTTAAGCTGGCTCCCCCAGCACTGGCTCTTGCTTCCCCCACTTGTTGCCTCTAATAGTCATTACTCGATTGTCCGATTCAAGTCATTACTCGATTGTCCGATAAATTTACACTAGTCACTTAGGGTATGTCTACACTACCCCGCTAGTTTGTGGAATGAGGAGTAACGGTAGTTCGAACTAGGAAGCCTAGTTCGAACTACCTAATTCGTGCCCCGTGTAGCCGCGCTGCACGGGGTTCGAACGAGTGGGGATTTAGAAATGGCGGCGCCCCGCTTATGCAAATGAAGCCCGGGAAATTCAAATCCCGGGCTTCATTTGCAATTGCGGTATGCCTACATTACCCTCCTAATTCGAATTAGGAGGGTAGTGTAGACATACCCTTACATCCCTTAAAGGGATGTAACTAGTCCGCTGGTCACTTACACCCCTGAAACATAGAGAGATAAATAACCTTCATGGGTGAACTATCATTGGGGGAAAAAAACAAGAAATGGTCTGGTAGCACTTTATAGGCTAACAAAACATGTAGATGGTATCGTGAGCTTTCGTGGGCATCTACATGTTTTGTTAGCCTATAAAGTGCTACCAGACCATTTGTTTGTTTGTTTTCTTTACAGACTAACTTGGCTACCCTCTGAAGCTATCGTTGGGAAGCTTGTGGAAGAAATGTGTTTTGTTTTAAGAAGGAATTTGAATAAAGAGCAAGTAGTGCTCTTGCCACCCTTTGGGAATATGGGATGTGCAAGGTGGGGATGGCTCATTGTGTGCTCTCTGTGCTACACTCCCACTCTAGGACTAAGAGATAATCTGGTCCTTTAAATGGAGTCCTGCAATATTCTTCAGATGTTCATAGTAACTCTCTCTCTTCCTTCCCAGTGGTCTGGATTTAGATATAACTAGAATCCCAAAGACGAGTAAAGTGATTGTGAATGAGTGCACTGAAAATAATTGACAGCCCCACTATGTATCTATCACACTTTAAAATTTACTTACCTCCTGGGTCTGTGAAATATCTCATCAAAGAAACAAGAATGTAGATGAGAATCTTAATTTTATATATTAAATACACAGATGATTATGTTTGTACCTGTTTTTTTCTTTTTAAATCAGTAAGCAGTTAATAATATTAAGTTACTGGAGAAACATGTAACCAGAGACTTTCATAGAATCATAGGACTGGAAGGGCCCTCAAGAGGTCATCTAGTTCAGTCACTCATGGCAGGACCAAGGCTATGTCTAGACTACGAGGAATATTCGAAAGAGGAATCCCATGGAATTTGCATATCTTCTTCTGATCTTACTTTCGAAAGCGGAGCAATCTAGATGCGTTTTTTTCAGCAACGCCGCCTGTTTTTCGAAAAGATGCGTAAACCTAATTTTTTGAGGAAAAGCGGCTTTTCGAAAAGGGGCGGTTGAAGTGAAAACGCTCTGCTTTCGTAAGAGATCAAAAGAAGATATGCAAATTCCATATTTCCATATCCTCTTTCGATTCTTCCCCGTAGTCTAGATGAGCCCTAAGTATTGGCATGATGTATTTATTCTAGGAAAATAGTTAAAACTTATCAGTGCTTTCTTGACTAAACGCCTAACATGATAGTTGCTGATAGTTTTAGTTTACTAACAATTCTTCAGTAACTTAAAAGAATTTATATTAAAACTCCTTTTTTGAAACAGAAGTGTCCTCTTAATATTGGAATGCTGTGTCTTGTATGTAGTGAAGCCTTGTATCTGAACTATGATTGATGCACCTTTTCAAACTTGTTAATTATCATTATTATGACAAAATTGGTTTAGCAGTTTAACTTAATGGCTGTTTCTGTCACTTAGTTTGCAATAGATTGTGGACCATCTAATTCAGTTTAACACATTTACCTTAATTATTATTTCATTAAACCAGTGTGGCTTCTGTAATAATATTAACTAAATCACATTTAACATAATTCCCAACTAAGCAGATGTTTGAAGTGTTGTATGTGTGAGATCTGCTGCCTCTTGTGGTTCTTTTGTTGTGGAAGATCAAGGTTAATTGGGTTTATAGGAATACTAGCTGATGTGTATTATGGTTAAAAGACCATGATGACTGTTGCTGCCTAATTGGTTTTCCGAATTCCCACTGCTTGCTGTTCACTGAACTGCAAAATCCATTCTGTAAATGTATTCTAGTCAGTAAACAAAGCAGAAACTCTACGTTTTGTTTGGTCTCTTATTAGATTCACTGATTTACATCTGCTCAATCCTTTTATGGATTCTCACAAATATAATAGGTTGTGTACAACAGTGTAGTCTCTCTTGTATTCAGTGTATTTTCTAATTTGTTTTCTTAATGCTAATAACTTTTTGTGATTTTTTTTTTCCTCAAAAATTTTCCTTCTGAAATCAATTGCATTTAGACTCATAGACTCATAGACTTTAAGGTCAGAAGGGACCATTATGATCATCTAGTCTGACCCCCTGCACAGTGCAGGCCACAGAATCTCGCCCACCCCTCTTAGAATAATCCTCTCACCTATGTCTCAGATATTGAAGCCTTCCAATACTTTGAAGGCCCCAACATGCAGAGAGTCCTTCAGCTGTGATCTGTGCCCAATGCTACAGAGGAAGGCGAAAAACCTCCAGGGCCTCTGCCAATCTACCCTGGAGGAAAATTCCTTCCTGACCCCAAATATGGCGATCAGCTAAACCCTGAGCATGTGGGCAAGACTCACCAGCCAGACACCCAGAAAGTTCCCTATAGCAACTCCTATCATCCCTCCATTGACCTATTTCCAACTGGAAATGAATGGTCAATTAGTTACCAAGATCATGTTATTTCATCCAACCATCCCCTTATCATAGAATCAGAACTGGAAGAGACCTCAGAAGGTCGTCAAGTCCAGCCCTCCGCTCTAGGCAGGACCAATCCCATCTAAATCAACCCGGCCAGGGCTTTGTCAAGCCGAGACTTAAACACCTCTAGGGATGGAGACTCCACTACTTCCCTAGGTAACCCATTCCAATGCTTCACTACCCTCCTAGTAAAATAGTTTTTCCTAATATCCAATCTGGACCTCTCCCACCACAACTTGAGACCATTGCTCCTTGTTCTGCCATCTGTCACTACTGAGAACAGCCTCTCTCCATCCTCTTTGGAACCTCCCTTCAGGAAGTTGAAGGCTGCTATCAAGTCCCCCCTCACTCTTCGCTTCTGCAGACTAAACAGACATTTAAGGTTACATAACGGTTTCCCCGTTCTCAGTTGTGTATAACTTTCTGAAACGTTCACTACGTTCATTATAATGCAAACATTATATACAGGGTTCGACAAATTATGGAAAACCCTACTCGCCAGACAAAAAAGGGACTCGCCATCTGCCCCCCAAAAAAGTGGTTTCTTTAATGGCATAAATTCCTAATAAGAATAAGAACAGTAATTACTAATACGTTCTTAATATCACCCAAGTTATTAATAAATATCTTATAAACTTCTACTTTTTCGCTCTGCTGCCGTGTCTCCTCCCCTTGCTTCATGAGCTACCCTGGTGCCTGCTGCCCCCCAACCCCTCACCCTCCTCTGCTATCCTGACTCCTGCCCTTCTCACTGCCCTCAGCCTTCCTGAGATCTGCCCCCCTTCACCAGCCCTTCTCGCCCCCTACGCCCACTCCTCCAGTAGCCCCACTCTGATCAAGTGAGCTACCCCTCCTCGTCCCCTCTCCTAACAACTCCCTCTACACACCTTCCCTGCCTCTCTCCTCTGGTGCTGGTCCCTTCCCTGCAGGTGTCTGCCCTTCTGCTTCACCCCCAGAATCTCCTGGCACCTGCACCCTCCTGGTTCCTCCCCCTTCCCTCACTGCCCCTGCCCCCTTTGTCCTCCTTTTCCCTGATAGCCACCCACTCAGCACCCTCTGCCCCCATTCCCCTCATGCCCCTGTGCCCTCACACATGCCTTGCTCCATCCCCACCTTCCTCATGCCCACCCCTTCTTTCAAGTTTTCTTCCAGCACCTCCCCCTCCTCCCTCTAGCCCCCAGTGCCCTTATTCTTACCCAGCATCACCCTGGTTCCCCCCTCCCACTGAACCCTCCCCTCCTGCCCTTTCCCTCAGTGTCTGCACTTGGCCCTGTGGGATTTGTCTCTCCTGCACCCCTGTCCCTTGGTGCCTTCCCCTTTCTTCTTCTTCACCCCTCACTCCCAACCCACAGGGAAAACAGGGTGCAGGGACAGCACAAAGCCAGAGGGATGCAGGGAACAGTGGGAGGGGGGACAGGGGTGGCTCGGGGAACAGGAGTCACAGAGGCAGAGGGACGCAGGGATCGGGGGGAGCAGGGTGTGGTGGAGGCACAGGGAATGGGACGCGGGGAATGGGAGGGGTAGAGGATTCGGAGTCTAGGGGCAGTGCAGGGAATGGGCAGCACAGAGCTGGGGGGCGGGGAGAGCAAGGATCAGGGGGTGCAGGGTGCAAGGGCTGCGCAGAGCCAGAGGGAGAGCAGGGGATCCGGGGTGCAGGGGTGGTGTGGTGAATGGGCGGTGGGAGCCAGATGGGGCGCGGGGCGGGTGCAGCGAGCGGTCTTTTGCCGGCGAGGGGCTGGGGCCGTGGCATGGCTGGAGCCGGTAGGGTGGGGCCTCGCTTCGCCGCGCGTCGCAGTCAGCTGCTGGGGACACTCAGCCAGTGCTGAGCTGGCAGGACCACGTCACGCCAGTGTCCTGGAGTCTGCCGGCGCCCCGCCTCCTCGCGCCGCAGCTGCACACACGCAGCCCGGCGCTGAGAATCGCCGCAGTTCCCCCTCCCCAGCAGTGCTCTGCTCCTCTGCCAGCTGGCAGATTGGATGGGGCCACGCCTCCCGTAGTGCGGGCTTCAGCCAGCCCGTTACAAAGGCCCACCGGGCCAGTCCGCCTCTGCACTCGCCAGCTAGCAAAATCTACTCGCCGCGGGCGAGTGCATTTGTTGAGGTGTGTGTGTGTGTGTGTGTATATATATATAGAGAGAGAGAGATTTGCCAAAATCTTTCCAGTAGTTCTTGAGTATAAAGAGAGGGTTAAAAAGTACACTTATTTCAGATAATTTAAAATAATAACTGTGTAGCTCTAAATCAAAAACAACAGGGAATACAAAGCTTAATTTTTGGCACATTTTTAATGTAAAAAATTAAAATATCTTAAAAGCACTTCAAAACTGGTCCTGTACATCGTGGGTTTTTTTCATGAGTATTAATAGCCAGTGTAGAATTAAAACATTATGGATTGTTCTTCTCTGGATCAATATAATAGTAATTGTAGATTTATGAAAGAGAGCATAACCAGGTATGAAAGAAAAAGACTATTCAGCTTGACATATTTTCCTTAATTACAAATATGTCTATTCACACTTTAAAACATTGCATTTTGTGAGGTAAACATTAGAATTTAATGAATCTGTAAATACATAAAAATTTCCAAGTAAAAGGTGGAAAAAACTGATTGAGTCATAGAGGCCCTAATTCTACAAACACTCATGCACATACCTAACTTCATGAATGTGTGTATATTGGCTAGTGCATTATTTAATCTTGTTTTAAATTTCCCAATTATGTAGCTTCTATAACTTACCTTGAGAAAACTTCCACAGTTCAATACATTTCATTATTGGGAAGAAATTAAACTTTTTTTTGATAGCTTGTCCCATTTTTTTTCTTTATGCTCTTTGAGCTACCTTATTAAAAAAAAATAGTGTGTGAGGGAAAACAAGACTCTCATTTCAACTTGCTGTCATTTCTGTCTGTCTCAACATATAACTTTTAAACACCATATCTGATCAATTCCAAAATGTCAGGGAATCATCCAGGCATCAGTTGGCAGAACCCTGTTAGTTTCTGTGAAAATCAAAAACATGCTCTAAGCAGAGCAATTGCTCCTAGTACCCCTACACATATCATAAACAAGCAGCTTAATGTGCTGCTTTCATTGGGTTCAGTGTACGTGTGCAACAATGTGTGATCCTTTTGTTGTTTGAATACGGTATTCTGTCCTCAGACTGAGATGAAAATTATAAGGAATATTAACTCTTGTGGTTTAGTAAGTAAGCATAAACAATGAAGCATTCAACTAACTAATAAGAATAAAGATATATTTTTATAATGTTGTCAAGCTAAAAGTCTCTTTAATGTTTTACAAATGGCAATGAATTCAACTTCATAAAACTTTTGTGAGGTAGCTATTCCTATCCCCATTTTGCAGATAGAAGAACCGAGGTACTTGCAAGTTAAATGACTTGCAAGTCTGTGACTGAGAAAGAAGCAGAGCTATGTGCTGTGCTTTAACTACTTACATGCCTGATCTTGCAACTAGATATATTGATCCTTGCATCCCCGCAAAGCTTCATTATTTGCTCTGCTAATTGACCAGCCTTTTTTTGGTCAGCTGATTAGAAGAGATGGGGTACCAAAAAAGTTTTTTGCCTTAGTCAACAAAATGCCTAGAGCTTATTCTGAATGTGTGTGCATGGGCGGCGGAGGGGTGAGGGAGAGGATCTGGGCCTAAGTAATGTTTTCTCTCTGTGGACTTTTAACAATTCTCCTGGTTGGTGTAGCTGTGAGATGAAGGGTTGCATGCCCAATCCTACTAACTAGTCACATGTGCAAAGTGAACCCAAGAACAAATACTTGCAAGGAGGGGCCTATGTTTTTTTTTGTTTTTTAAACCTAAACCTAAAATTATACTGAGTATATGAGACTGCTTGTAACCCAGAGTCAGCTTGTATTCCAGTCTAAAGTAAATTTAATTTTAAAAAATAATTAGAGATTCAGCACGGTGCTTTAAATTTAGACTTAAATTTAGGGTTGCCAAATTACCTTTAAATTACCTCGCTCCTCCCGCCCTCACAGACGCCTCCAGCCATCCATCCGAGGAAAACAGAAAATATTGGACATTTTACATGTCTGGGATTCTGTGGTTTTTCTGTTTGTTTGTTTTGGTTTTTTTAAACTGGATGGAAGGCCAAAATACTAAACTGTCCGGGTGAAAACTGGACACCTGGTAGCTCTACTTGAATTTGTGAACAGTCCTTTTAAATTTAGTAGAGCTACTATTAGTAAGACAGGCATGTGCTTAAATACATTTCTAAATGAGGGACTCATACTCAGTAGGGGTTCTGTTTTAATCTGGCAACCCTGTGAAATGGGGTTTGGTGAATTAAAAGTTTTTCTGAGTCAGGGAGGAAGTAAGGGGAAGGAGGAAAGTGTGCTTACCTGGCACTCTACACCCATGGTCACCAACCGGTTGATCACGATCGACCAGTTGATCGCGAGGCGTTCGCCCCCCCCCCACCCTTGAGAAGCCCCACTACCTACCTCCAGCGACAGTGGAGGTAGTGCCGGCTTCCCATGGGGTGGACGGAAGTCCTGCAGCTTTGCGCCACTTCCGGGGGTTCCAGAAATTCGCTGGTGGCTTCCCTGCACCACAGGAGGGGTGAGTTGATCCCGGCGCACGTGCGCACGTGGGGGTTTCCCCACACCGCGGGGGCGGGGGCAGCCCTGGGGCAGGCGCGCTACAGGAGGCGCGCTCCAGCTTCCCTCGGGGTGTGGGGAATCCAAGAAGGAGGCGGGAGCAGGAGACTCCCTGCCCCCCCTCAGCCTCCTGCCCCCTGTGCCCCCTGTTCCCTCTTCCCTGCCTGGCCCCTGTTCCCTCTTCCCACCCCCAGCCACAGAACTCTGTCCCCAGCGGCACCCTGTCCCCAGCTGC
Source organism: Pelodiscus sinensis (assembly GCF_049634645.1). Classification (NCBI taxonomy): domain Eukaryota; kingdom Metazoa; phylum Chordata; order Testudines; family Trionychidae; genus Pelodiscus; species Pelodiscus sinensis. Next base: position 32,489,050 of record NC_134724.1, on the reverse strand, counting down.
AGAAACCTGTTCCCACTGACACACTGTCCTCTGCTGCAGAACCCTGTCCTCTCCCTTCCCAGCACCCTGTTCCCTCTCCCCTGCCCCCAGCTGCAGAACTCTGTCCCACTGGCACCCTGTCCCCTGCTGAAGCACTCACTAGCACCCTTCCCCAGTACTATGTCCCCTGCTCTCACCAACATAGTTGGGGCCACATTAGTGAAGCTTGGAGGAGGGTTTTTTTGCATCTCACTTGTGTGGCCCCAACTGACTTTTCTGTGGGTCAGTGACCCCGACTCAAAACAGATTCCCTGCCCTTCTCAGAAATAAAGACAACGCAGAAACTTTTTGTGTTTGACATAGTATTTTATTTGAAAATGAAGCATGGCCAACAAACCCTCAATTGGGGCCAAGTCCCCATCTGGCCACAGCATCATAACACTCCTGGGGTATATCTGTCGATAGAGCCATGTAGCTTAGTTTACTAGACATAGGAAAATGAAGCAGCGATTTAAATAATCGCCACTTCACTTACATCAAAATGGCTGCCGCACTGTGCCAATCTGCTGTTTGGCGGCACAGCGCGGTAGTCTGGATGCTTCGCGGTTGACAAGGGAAGCCCTTGTTGACTGCCCTGGTAAACCTCATTCCACAAGGTATAATGGGGCAGTCGACAAGGGCTTCCCTTGTCGACCGTGGAGTGTCCAGACTACCGCGCTGTGCCGCTAAACAGCTGTTTGGCAAAGCGCGGCAGCCATTTTGATGTAAACGAAGCGGCAATTATTTAAATCCCCGCTTCATTTTCCTATGTCTAGAAACCTAATCTACATGGCTCCGTCAACGGAGCCATATAGTCTAGACATACCCCTGCACTCCCCTTTCCCCCAGACCCTAGATCTGAGCCTATCATACACTGGAACCCCCTGCCCCTCACATACCTCAACCCAAATTCCTGCACCCTCACATCCAGAAGTCTGTGGCTTGCTTAGTACCCTAACCCTACATCTGACCCCAATACTGCCCGGCCTGGAGCCCCCTCCCTGAGCCAGTGTCCCCTTATCCACCTCCTTCTGCATCCAGATTTCCTCCCAGAGCTTGCACTCTCACTCCTTCCCACACCCAAATCGCTCATTCCACCCCAAAGCGTACACATCCTGTCTCAACCCAGCGATGGTATTGCTAGACTGCAGGAGTTTTTCAGGATTCCGGAGATATCTCAGAAAAACTCTTCTGCATCCAAGGATGCGTTTGTTCTTCCGCTTCATTAAGTGGAAGAGCAAACATGATCTTTCGGTCACCCCTATATTCCTCTTTCCATGAGGAATAAGGGGACTTCCAAAAGAAGGGATTTTTCTGACATTTGGTCCAGACTAGACACGCCAAATGTTGGAAAACCCTCTTCCTACAGAAGAATTGGGGAAAAAAAGCAGCAGTATATGGGTTGGAGATAGCAAGTGATGGAGAGGAGGAGAATAACGAGGGCGGGGCTTTAAGGAAGGGGCGGGGCGGTAGATCTTGACTTGTTCTGTCATTTAAAAGTGATCTTGGGAGTAAAAAAGTTGGAGACCACTGCTCTACGCCCACCACCCTCCCAGGCACCACCCTCTGTTGCTAGGAGAACAGTGTGGCAAAGCCTCTGGCTGCACACTTCTCTTCACTGCCATTCCCCCAACTGGGGAGGGAAAGGGACAGTGGCAGCATGTAGAGAAGCTTCCGCCTCCACTTGCCGGGGTCCATGCTATGGGTGCTCCCGAATTAGGGTTATAATGTAGTTCTTGATATGTAGAGAAATCTAGGTAAATTATTTAAAAATATTTCCATTTTTTCTCATGTTTATCTGAGTCCTTAACAAAGGATAGCACCAGATTGAGTGTAAACAGGAAAAGGTTTATGAAAAACCAGGGTTTTGATGAAAAACCTAAAAGGGTACGCTGTGCTGTAAACTTCTTATCTGCAAAAGTTAGAAATATACCTAGGATACACTGCATTAAGTGGAAAATGTTACTTTAATCTTCACATTTCTTGTACATTTTGGTTTAATTGCAGGTGAATGAAATTGCATTTATAAACACCTTAGAAGCCCAAAATAAACGTCATGATGTGTTGTCCAAATTGAAAGAATACGAACAACGACTAAATGAATTACAGGAAGAACGCCAAAGGAGGCAGGAAGAAAAGCAAGCGCGTGATGAAGCTGTTCAGGTATAGTTTAACTTTTCAAGTGCAATAAATAGTTGCAAAAATGCACTAAAAAACCAGTACATTTGCTCTTAGCTATACACTGTATAATCATAACAATCTGCTACACTAACTTGCAAAAAAGCAAGTTTCCATGGATAGTTTCTTTATTATGCTTCAGGAAGCTAGGAAAAATGTGCTTGTTAAAAGCTGTTACAGGGCTGTTTATATAAATACTGGCTAGTTGGGACTCTTCACGTCTTCAGTTTTTAATAAGAATTTAATGGCTTTCTTGTAATGGAATACCAAATATATTTTAGCAATACTGAGGGCTTGATGATGAAATCATGAAGATATTCAATGCAAAAACTGTAGATAAATAGTGTTCATATGCATACTAATAGAAATATTTCAATTTTATAGCGCTACTTGAAGCCACACAGAAAATGTATGTGTGTGTTCCTGGAATTCTGTATTTTTGACTCTACCCTTCCAATGCTATATTTCTCTAGGCTCATATATCCGCTCTTTGGCACTGCTTTCTGTGTTACAAACAAAAGCATAACTTTTTCTGTTATATAAACTCCTTCTTCTTCTGTATACATGCCTGAGATCACCACAAGTATCTTTCATATGTGAAACTTTAATCACACTTTCTTTGGTGCTTACTAATAATCCTGTGCCGTTGATAGGTATCAGTGATGAGCTGGAGTCTGTCTCTTTCTGGAGAAACAGAGCTCTCATTTTTTCATCTCTGATAGCTTTAAGGGTTATGCCGAGACAAAGGTAACTACATACTTACCCATCTGCCTTGATAGAACTTGGACTGATCACTCAAAAAAACCTGAGTTCCCAAATATTATATGGCTCACCCTCTGTGAAAGAGACCCCAGTTAGACTGGTTAAATCCATGAAGAAAACTTGTCCTTGAAGATCACCTCCCTAGCTTTTCTTCTTATCTTCAAGGGATGATCTACTCCTTTGTGCCTGCAGCTGTTTTCCTGTGATCTTTGCCTGCTTTTGCTCCTTTGGGTACCTGCCACTAGTCCTGCCTCCATCATGGGTTCTAGGCTGTCATCTGTGTCCCAGTTAGAAGAAGCCCTCCAGACAGTCCATGTACCACCACCACAGCAGCCAGCTTTTCAGAGGGGTGGTGCATGTGTAGTTTGCCCAAGGCAAAGAATAAGAAGGGAGTCACCAGAGAGGAGAAGAGGACAGAGAGTATGAGACAAGACTAAAAAAGTAGTAACAGAGGGGAGGCTTCTCTACAGAAGAATGAAGGGGCAGAAGTGGAGCCTCCAGCAGGAGAGAAAAAAGCTATTAGCCAGAATGGGTCGGAATGGTATCCCTAGCCTCTGATTCTCTGAAGGTGGGTGATGAGAGGCATCACGTGAGTATTCCCTTTTATGTGCCCTGCCTCTGGGGCATCTGGTATTGGCCACTGTTGGCAGACAGGATATTGGGCTAGATGGACCTTTGGTCTGACTCAGTATGGCCATTCTTATGTAAAAAAAGGAACTATCTACTAGCAGAAAGGGGCATATTGAGTGGGATATGAATAGAATTTATCCCATTTCCTCAACTCTTTGACCTCTTCATCAGTTAAAATATTTTTCACACTATTTTTTCATTTGCATTTATTTATTTGAATTTATAACTAACTGGGGCCTGGTGTACACTACATGGGAAGGTTGAAGTAAGATATGCAACTCCAGCTATGTAAATTACTGCATTCTTGCACCATTATACAGTGAGAGGCTGATGGGAGCAAATGCTCCCGTTGGCTTCCCATACTCCTTGTGAGGAATAGGAGTACCAGCGTTGACGGGGGTGCACTTTGAGTTGGATCTAGCAAGTTTATACTACACCCACTAAACTGAACCCTGAAAGATTGACTGCGGCAGCATCAGTCTTCTGTATGGTGTAGATGTGCCCTAGCAGACTTACCCAGTGTTGCCTGGGTCCTTCGGAGCCTTGGAGATGTGGGGGAAAGGCAGGTCTCAGTCCCCAGGCAATCCCACAACCTGCCAAGTGCCTGTTTCCCTCCCTCCCCCCAGCAGGTCAATCCTCCCCCAGCACACCCAGGGGCTATTCTCTACCCAGGCAACTCTCCCAGCCTGCCTGGGGCCTGTTTTTCCCCTCCCCAAAACCACCATCCAGCCTGTTTTTCCCCGCCCCAAGCCTGCCTGGGGCCTGTTCTCCCCCCATCAGCTCACACCCCGAGGGCTGTGGATCAAGGGCCTCCCACCCGCTGGCACCACAGACCAAGGGTGTGGGGGAAGGGTTTTGGGTGGGGTGGTACTTACTGGTGTGCTGGCAGGCAAGATGGGAATAGCCCTGCTGGCTACTCCCTTGGTGGTACTGCAATACAGCTGCCCCTAGTGGCCACTCTCATATCAAGTCCCTTGGAACAGCATCCACTCCCTTTGCATGTTATAAAACCAGTCCTTTTCCCAGATTTTCTGATTGTCTTTGTTCAACCGAGCCCTGACCTGACTTTAAGCTAGGAGAAGAGGAAGCTGCATATCACACTGAGGGGCTCAAGCTCTTACCAATTAGAAGGCGTTCTTGAACAAATGGACTTAAAGACAGACACACTGAGGGTTACAGGATCTTTTGAAAAAGCGCCCCGTTTTTGAAAGAACCATGTCTAGACTGCAGTTTCAATTTCAAAATAGCACTTTTTCGAAAGAGCGCCATTATGTGATTATGCAAATGAAGTGCGAGATATTTAAATCCCCGCTTCATTTGCACTTTCGAAGTGCTTCATTTACATCCCTCTGCTGATAGAGGGATGTAGTCTAGACACACTCTAACTGTAGGGTAGGACACCTTATGAATCAGTTCTACCTTCTGAATCAGTGAAAGTTGTAGAGCCTGTTGCAATAGTCTGACCTTGAAGTGTTAATGGCATGATTGAGGATACCAAGATTTGCATGTGAAACATACATTCATACTCACCAGGCGTAGATGGTAAAATATCTTATTGTCAGTTATGCCACCTGGTCTTCTAAGTGCCACTGCTTATTAGCCAACTTAGCATAATGCAGATTGTTTATCTTCAGTGCTTCACCTTATTGTTCTGTGTTCTTTAGGGCGTGAACATAACTAAGCAAAATAACTTTAATAAAAATATTAAAATATAAAAATTGTGCTTCTGGAAACAGCATGTGATTCTTTTATTTAAAATAATAATGCATTTAGTTGCATTACTTCATTTGTTTAGGTGTCTGCAACATTGAAATACAGTGTAAAATGAGAGAATCTGACCAGTCAGACACAGACCAGCTGTTCACTGTTCATAATTGCTACAGATTCACTCCTTCCCGGTATTGCACTTATTAATACTTGATTCTATTATATTCCATTGTATTTCAAATTCTCTTCAGATTTAGCATGTTTTTGAGATTAGTAATGCAGACTCCTAATTCAAAGTCTGATAGACATACTTGTTCATTTCTTATCTTTGGGTATGTCTGAACTGCATTATAAAGCCAGGGTAGGTGAGATGTGAATCATCTGATCTTGGGATAGATAAACCAGGGCTTGAGTGTGTACCCTCATTGTTAATCCTGTATTAAGAACTTTCTAACCAGGGCTCAAACCTGGGGCTATAACATCCACACTGCAGCAAGCAGACCCAAGCCAAACCAACCTTGCTAGTTGCTCTGGAAATGTGATCCTTTGTCTGCATGCACTGTGGAAAAACTTGATTGTCCACCCTGCACTTTACTGGAACATCCTGCCAAGTAATCATTTTGGTCTCTGTGCTCCCAGTGAATGCAGGCAGCAACACATAGGAAGCATCTTTTGAAGAACTTCTCTTGCTTGTGCTTTCATGCTTGTGTCTGAAAATGGACAGAGCTTCTGTGAGATGCTGGTGGAAATTTCTTTGCCATTTTCTAATCCTCCAAAGGCGACTGACAGAACTTATAATTGAGCAGGAAGAGGAAAGCGACATGGCAAACTTATACTGGCTGATGCTGCTTATGACACGCAGTACAGCTACTGATGTCCTCTACATAGACTGGTGCTTCTGGAGCAGGGGCCACCAGCACAAACTGATAGGACCACATACACACCTGGGATGAGCAGCAGTAGATCCAGATATTTCGCATGAATCCAATAAATCCAATATATGGAGATACCTATCTCATAGAACGGGAAGGGACCTTGAGAGGTCAAGTCCAGTCCCCTGCCCTCACAGCAGGAATGAAGAAACTCATATTTCAGTGACAGGGTTGATTGCCATGTAATAGATTTGTGAATGACATGACCACTTATCAAAAGAGGAGTTAATTGACAGAATGGATTGATGTAGACAACAGTATTGAAGAATAACAGTTTTATACAAATTTCTTTGTCCCTAATCACTTAGGGTATGTCTACACTACAGCGCTAATTCGAACTAACGGATCTAGACTAAAAAACTAGTTCGAATTAGCGTTTTGCTAATTCGAACTAGCATGTCCACATTAAGTGGACCCTGAACTGGGCTTAAGGATGGCCGGAAGCAGTGCCAGCAGGGCATCAGAGGAGGACTTAGAGTGTGGAGATGCTGTCTCAGGCTAGCCGAGGGCTGCGTTTAAAGGGTCCCGACCCCCACCCCAGACAGACAGTTCTCAGGGGTGCCCCGCTTGCAAAGCAGTCCTGGCTTGGAGTGCCCGGACTACCCACACTGGGCACATCACATCACTCGGCCATCAGACCGGCTGCACTTGCCGCAGGCTGCCATCTGGGGAGAGGGGAAATTGGGGGGCTGCAGGAGAGCTTCCACCCCCAGAAGCCCACAGAGCCAGCCCAGTCCTCCCCATCGGGGGCTTGTACCCCATTCCTCCCTCATCTCCTTCCACTTACTCTTTCCTAGCCCCTTTTCTTGATGTACAAAATAAAGGACAATTGTGTTCAGAAATGGAATCTGTCTTTATTGAACAAAACTGGGGGAGACTGGGAAAAGGAGGTGGGAGAGGGGAAGAGAGAGGCTGGGAGAGGGGAGGGCAGCTAAAATGATCAGGGGTTGGGAACAGGTCCAATATGAAGAGAGGCTAAAGAGACTGGGACTTCTCAGCTTAGAAAAGAGGAGACAGAGGGGGGACAGGATAGAGGTCTCTAAAAGCAGGAGTTGGGTGGAGAGGGTGCAATCAGAAAAGTTCTTCATGAGTTCCCATAAAGAAGGACTAGAGGACACCAAAGGAAAGGAATGGGTAGCAGGCTTCAAACTAGTAACAGAAAGTTGTTCTTCACAAAGCAAAGAGTCAACCTGTGGAACTCCTTGCTGCAGGAGGCTGTGAAGGCTACAACTAGAACAGAGTTTAAAGGGAGATCAAGTCATGGAGGTTGGGTCCATGGAGTGGTATTAGCCAGGGGGTAGGAGTGGTGTCGCTGGCCAAGGTTTGTGGAAGGGTGTAGAGGGATGGCACGAGACAAATGGCTTGGTCACTGTCTTCGGTCCATCCCCTTCAGGGTCCCTAGGGTTGGCCGCTGTCGGCAGACAGGCTACTGGGCTAGATGGACCTTTGGTCTGACCCAGGACGGCCATTGTAAGCTCAGGGCTCAGGGTCGGGGGTCTCAGTGGACCCCCTTGATTTTCATGCACACCTGCTCCTGGGTGGCCAGGCTGGCAGCTCTCCTGCCCTAGCCGGCCACTTTTCTGTGCCTAGTGCGGAGATCGTGGACGAGGTCCACGATGTCTGCACTAGCCCAGGCGGGTGCCCGCCTCTTGCGGTCCCGGGCAAGCTCCCGGGAGCCGCCAGCCTGGTCCCGGGAAGAGGGGGAGGACTGGGTGGCATCGGGTGGGTGGCTCAAGCCGTGCCAGGTGCAGGGTCTGTTGGCTGGGTACTGGCAGGCTTGCACCTGGCACGGGCACCGTAGCCAGCCCGTGCCCCTTTAAGGGGTCTGGGGCCGGGAGGGGGGCAATAGAGTTTCCCTGGTGTTGGCCAGAGTGGCCACCAGGGAAACCTGGGGAGGGCTAGCCTCCCACTAGTTCGAATTAAGGGTCTACACAGCCCTTAATTCGAACTAGTAAGTTCGAACTAGGCTTAATCCTCGTGGAATGAGGATTAGCTAGTTCGAACTAAGCGCTCTGTTAGTTCGAATTAAATTCAAACTAACGGAGCGCTAGTGTAGCGCCTATAGTGTAGCGCTAGTTTAGCGTCCATTAGTTCGAACTAAGTTTGTAGTGTAGACATACCCTTATTTACTTATTATTTTAAATGCACATTGTGTGATATGATACAGTGATACCAATGTATTTCCTTTATAAAATAACATAAGTTTTATTTATAAACATTGCCAAACAGTCCAGCTGTCATTACCACTGAAATACTAGTAACACCAGAACCTTAACACTCAGCTAGTCCCCCCTCCCCTCCCCATCCAAAGTGCATAAGCAAAGGAGGGAGCATGGAGGGCTGCGTGGAGCAAAGTTACCTCATCCACTCATGGGACTCAACTGCATGGACAATCCAGCCATGGATTTTTTCAAGCTGTTTCTAGACTGCATCATAGGATACTGTGCAAAGAGCTCAGGTCGTGGAGTAGTTGATGCAGAAAAACTGGTACTCTTGCAGCTATGAATATCAGCTACTCAGAATAGTAATAGAAATGTAGCCGTGTTAGTCTGGTGTAGCTGATGCAAAATGCAGGACTATGTAGCACTTTAAAGACTAACAAGATGGTTTATTAGATGATGAGCTTTCGTGGGCCAGACCCATTTCCTCAGATCAAATAGTGGAAGAAAATATGGGTTGTGACTATTTTCTTCCACTATTTGATCTGAGGAAGTGGGTCTGGCCCACGAAAGCTCATCATCTAATAAACCATCTTGTTAGTCTTTAAAGTGCTACATAGTCCTGCATTTTGCATCAGCTACTCAGACTGTTCTTTTTGCTAAGTTCTGTCCTCTTTCCTTAGCTGCCATTCCTGTTCTGAGAGCTACAAAGCAAGTGCATGCTCCTTTGTATTGAAACCCTTTCCTCAAGCTGTGCAGTCTGAGAGTTTCCTCTTGCCTCTCCTGAAACCTTTCCTCTAGCTGTAAGTTCCTCTATATTTGGTACTTGACCTGCTTGTTGGCTCTGTCCAAAACTTCAGCCATAAGTTCATCATGGAAACGCTTTCTTTTGGAATGCTTCATGAGTGTTTAGTGACCCAGGATTCTGGCAGAGTATGGGTGAGCTCTGGAGGTATTGTAGCCAGTAGAGATCAAGGGGCCTGAAGTAGGATAAGAAGACAGAGGTATTTTTTTTTAACTCAAATAGCTCAATGCAGGAGCACAGAAAAAAATCCTCGTGGAATTTCAAGGACATAAAATGTTACTTTTCTAAACTGAACTTCAACATATTGCAAGAGAAACACCTGTGATAACAGAAGCTCCTTGGATACAGCCTGGCTAATCACAGTGAAAGAAGTGCAGAGACAAAAGTAAATTTAAAAAGTCAAAGGTGTGTTTTGTTTTCTAAAATTTGCCAAGCTCCTTGGCTACGGCTACATTGTAGCCTTCTTCTGGAAAAGCTTATGTAAATGAAGCGTGGCGTGGAATATCACCGTGCTTCATTTGCATAATTAATTAGCAGCCTCTTTTGTGCAAGACGCTTTTGCGCAAAAAGAAGCTGTGTAGACAGCTCCTTTTTGCACAGAAACCCCCTCTTGTGCAAGAGCTGTTCTTCCTCATTTTTTGAGGAAAAGCAGCTTTTTTTAAAAGTGGGGGTGAGGGGACTCACCGAAAAAGCCACTTCCAAACTACTTTCATTTTTGAAAGCTCTGCTTTCGAAAACGAGTTCAGAAGAAGAGGAGTCTAGATGAGCCTTAAGTGCCACGTGCCCCTTGCAGGGCTGGGACAGGGAGCAAGAGACTGTGAGAGCTCTTCCCACGCCCCAAGCCCTGATTAACCTGGAGGCAGGGAGAGTGCACCTCTCCTCCAGCGGCACAGTCACCAGAAGGAATGCAGCTGGCAGCTCTCTCTGGGAGGGGTAGGAGGCAAAGGCTTAACATGCTCTTCCCCACCCCCCAGGGCCATCAGGGTTTGTGAGCAGGGAAGCATGGAATTGTCCTGGCCCCACCTTTTCTGCCTGAGGCACTGCCCTTTTCCTGGGTGGCCCAGGGACATTTCAAAAGTTTGTCTAAAATTATTGCCCACCCCTGCTTAAAGAGCTGAGTAGAGGAGATCTAGCAGGTCTATCAGTCTTTTTTGTAGTGCCCCATAATGCACTTTGTATATTTCATAGGGCAGTTTGCATTTTTGTTGTACAGTCACAGTCAAATGTGATTACTTTTCTTATTTACCTTTTTTTAAAAGAAGGAAATTAAATGCATTCACACCATTTTATTGAAGTATTATACATGTGCAAGTTAGAATAATCATTTACGGTTCTTCTTCGAGTGCCTAAAGTGTTTGGGTGAGGGTCATCTAGCTGATTCTTGCAAGATTTGCAAGTTGTTCGAGCCCTGAACTAAGAGGGAGCGGGATTCGAGACTGAAACTGTTGCTCATGGAGTCTACGCTCCAACCCCAAGCACTGGAGGCCGCGTCGGTGCAGAGTGCACCAGGCTTGGTGCGGGAGGCTGGGCACCAGGGGAAACACGCCTTGGCACGGGAGCACAGGTCAGCACCACAGCACCAGTCCCAGTCCCTGGCCCTGCGTGCGCATAAGAAGGTGCACAGGGACAGGTCCTCCTCGTGTAGAGGGGAGACCCGCCGGAGGAGTGGGCGCCAGAGACCTCCGGCACCAGAGCAGAGCCATAAGGAGCCGAGCCCTCGCAGAGAGAGCAGCTCCGAGTCCCCGGACCTGTCTGAGGAGGAGGTCCATCTGCCGCTGACACCAGAGATATTCCTGGAGGCTCAGAAACTGATTGAGCTCATGATGTCCCTGGGACCGGCACCGTGTGGTACGCAAGCCCATCCCAGACTAGATGTACAGTCAGCACAGTCTACAGCGGCACCAAGTGTCTCGGTGCCGCCCCATCCAGTGCCACAGCCCCTGGCACCGCAGGCCGTGGCACCACCCCTGTTGATGCCAATATCGGCTTAGCCAGCACCAGCGCAGCAGGTACCCCCGGCACCGCTTGGGTTAGTGTCAACCCTGCCGGGCCCACCGCCGTAGCTCTGGCACCATTGCTGCATGGACCAGAGACATAGACCATGCCCCCGCCGGTATCACCAGGGCAAGCCAACGGCGATGGCTCTCTACATGCACCAGGAGGGGCAGGAGCAATCGACAGCACCACCCTGGTCAGCTTCTGACTACTACTCCGGGTCAGAGGTGGAGTCCATCTCTTCCTGGGCCTCCTCCAAATGCTCCAGTAGGCCGCGGAGGTACAGCCCTCGGCACTGCTCGAGGTCTCATCATGGCTCGAGTTCCCAGCATGGGGACCGGTCTCATTGCCCTGTGGAGGTGCAGATCTGGCCTCCCTAGTGGCAGCCCCCTCAGCAGTGGCGTTTCTGGACCCCCTAGGCATACCACCGGGCTCAGGGGCCAGAGTCAATGAGGTCGGGGTCGGTGACGCCCTTTTCTCGCTCTGGGCGCAGGGCGGCCCCTTCGGCGACCCCGCTGGCTAGGGACCCAAGGTCGGAGAGCATACCTTCCCTTTCGGGCGTGGCGGGGATCAAAGCCCCCTCGCATCAGCCACCTACACTGGTCCAGATGGTCGCCCAGGCACTACCGCAACATCTGCCTGGTTCAGGGGACATGCTTCCCCAGGTACAAATGGAGACAAGGGATTCGTCGTCCTCATTGCCTGACGAGGGCTTGGGTGACCCAGCCCCGGCAATGCCGGCCATGGACATGTGAGCCCACCAGGACCTCCTGAGATGCCTGGCCCAGAATTTGGGGGTCCAGGCAGAGGAGGTCAAGGAGGAGCAGGACCCTGTCGTGGACATCATCACTGTAGATGGCCCAACTAACGTTGCCCTCCCCCTAAAGAAAATGGTGGCCAGAATCACCAAGACGCTCTGGCAAACCCCGGTGTCCATGCTACCTACACAGAAAGGGGTCAAGAGGCAGTATTTTGTGCCTCAGGCTGGCTATGAACATCTGTTTTGCCACCCGCCGCCGGGCTCAACAGTCGTGCAAGCAGCCTGTAACAGAGGCGCAAGGACAGCTAGGCCGCACGCCAAAGAGTAGAGAGCCCTAGGAGCTAGACCTATTGGGCAGGAAGGCATATACGACTACAGGCCTGCAATTGAGAATTGCCAGTCAACAGGTCATGCTTAGCAGGTATGCCTATAACTCTTGGGTGGCGGAGGATAAGTTTACGGTGCGCTTGCCTCTGGAAGCCCAGCAGGAGTTCGTGGCCCTCACTGAGGAGGGCAAGATAGTCTCCAGGTCAGCCCTGCAAACAGCCCTTGACGTGGCGGATGCAGCAGCACGAGCTATGGCTACAGGCATAGTCATGCGCTGAAGCTCCTGACTTCAGGTCTTCGGCATCCCCACGGAGGTGCACACTACTCTGCAAGGCTTGCCCTTTGAGGGCCCGAGCCTCTTCTCGGAGCAGACAGACAGTCGGCTCCATAGTTTGAAGGATTCTCAGGAAACTCTGAAGTCCTTAGGCCTCCATACCCCTGCCCCGCAGAGGTGACCCCTAGCCCCTTGATGTTAGAGGAGGTTTGGTCAAGGGGCCAGGTTCGAGAATAGGCATAGGTCCTGGGATGGCAATAACAGGAACGCCAGGAGGCATTCCCAGTCGGGCTCCGATAACCAGGGGCCTTTGCACAAGTGCCAGGGCCCCAGGTTGGGCATTTGAAAGTGCAAACAAGGACGGCAATCCAGTAGAGGCCCTAAATCGACCCTTTGTGGACAGGTTATTCCCTTTCTACCAGGCTTGGGCGGCTATTTTGTCAGACCGGTGGGTCCTCGAGGTGGTGGCAAGGGGATATTCTGTCCCGTTTCTTTCCCTCCCTACCCCGTCCCCCAGTTTCCAGTCCCTTTTTCACGGACCCCTCTCATGAGCACCTCCTCCGGCAGGAAGAGGTTCCCGTGGCCTTCGGGGGAAAGGGTTTCTACTCCCGCTACTTCCTCTTTCCCAAAGCGAAGGGGGGGCCTTTGCCCCATACTGGACCTCAGGAGGTTGAACGCCTTCATAAGGAAGGAAAAGTTCAGAATGATGATGCTAGCCTCCATTATCTCGTCTCTCGATCAGGGAGACTGGTTTGCTGCCCTCGACCTTCAAGATGCCTGGGCTCCAGGTTCCTAAACATCAAGGGGTTGATTCAGGACTTCCAGGCTGCCCCCTTGACTACAGTGAGATGTTGCCTGAAACTCCTGGGGCACATGGTGGCCTGTACATATGTGCTTCGGCACGCCAGGTTGAGACTGTGCCCGCTCTAGTCTGGGACCACATGGACAGGATGGTCACCGTCCCGCCAGCGATCCTGTTAACATTGGAATGGTGGACGAAGGAGGAGGAGGTGCGCAGTGGGGTACCATTTGTGCCTCTCCCTCTCCCCGCCATGCAGCTGGGCACGGATGCCTCGGAAGCAGGTTGGGGAGCCCATCTGGATGACCTGATGACTCAAGGTATGTGGTCCGAGGCGGAGAAGAGGTTGCATATCAATGTCTGGGAGTTGCGGGTGGTCCGGTTCGCATGTGTGGCGATTCTCCCACGCCTCTGCGGAAACTGTGTGTTGGTCCAGGTAGACAACACGGCCGCTATGTATTATATCAGCAGACAGGGTGGTGCTCGCTCCTCTCCCCTGTGCCAGGAGGCGATGGCCCTTTAGGAGTTGTGTGTGGCGCACGACACATACGTGCAGGTGACCTACCTGCTGGGAGTGGACAACACCCTGGTGGACCGGCTCAGCAGAGCTTTTGCAGCCCACGAGTGGTCCCTCAAGGGGGAGATGGTCAGCTCGCTCTTCCTGAGGTGAGGTGCTCTCCTTCTCAACCTGCTTGCTTCGAGCAGCAGCAGGAAATGCCCCCGGTTCTGCTCATACAGGAGGAGGGGAAGCGAGTCCCTGGGGGACGCCCTGATAGGGTGATGGCCCGAGAGCCTCCTATACGCATTTGCCCCTTATTCCTGAGGTCCTCTTATGGGTCAGGCGGTTACGGGCAACGTTGATCCTTGTTGCCCCGGCGTGGCCCCGCCAGCACTGGTACACGACCCTACGGGGCCTTGTGACGGAGGACCCCATCCTCCTCCCGCAGGTCCCAGACCTGCTCACGCAGAACATCGGGCAAGGTCTCCTCTGTCACCCGGACTTGCATTCCATGCACCTCAGGGCATGGAAGATCAGTGGCTAAGTGGGGAGGAGCTCCTCTTCTTGGACCCGGTTAAAAGGGTACTGATGGAAAGTAGGAAGCTTTCTATTAGGGCTACCTATCAGGCTAAATGGCGGAGGTTCGCTTCTGGGGAGCGGGAGCTGGACCCCTTTGTGGCCCCTACACAGTGTGTCTTAGACTACCTGCTGGAGCTCAGGCAGCAGGGGCTGTCTACCTCCTTGGTTAGAGTACACCTGGCAGCCATTGCGGCCTTTCATCAGTGTGAGCGAGGGCGCTCGGTATTCGCCCTACCGATAGTCAAGAGATTTTTGAAGGGCCTGGACAGGCTATGCCCGCAGGCCAGGCAGCCCATCCCCAGTGGGATTTAAACCTAGTACTGCGCGGGCTCATGGGGGCCCTGTTCGAGCTGCTTGCTACCTGTTCCCTGTCTCACCTATCCTGGAAGATGGCATTCCTGGTGGCCATTACCTTGGCTAGGAGAGTCTTGGAGTTGCAGGCCTTGTCCTCAGTGTTCTCCAGGAACAAGGTGACCCTCCGCCCTCACCCAGCTTTCCTACCCAAATTAGTGTCCCCGTTCCATATGTCCTAGGAAATCTATCTCCCGGTTTTCTACCCCAAACCTCATGCGGATGGGAGGGAGCAGGCACTACACACATTGGACGTTAGGAAAGCAGTGGCATTTTATTTAGAAAGGACAAGAGCATTCCGTATGTCCACGCAGCTCTTCGTCTCAATAGCAGAGAGGATGAAGGGCTCGCCGGCCTCGGCGTAATGTCTCTCCTCGTGGATCACTGCTTACATCAGAGCGTGTTACGAGCTGAAAGGGAAACCAGTGCCTCAAGTGACTGCCCATTCCACTAGGGCCTGGGTGTCGTCCACAGCGTTCTTAGCCCAGGTGCCAATCCTCGATATATGCAGGGCGTCCACGTGGTCGTCCAGGCACATGTTCACCATGCATTACGCTATCTCACAGCTGGCCTGGCAGGCCACGGCTGTGGGGATGGCTGTGCTACAATCTCTCACTATCTAGACTTCTGACCCCATCTCCATAGTTAGGCTTGGGAATCACCAACTGGAAGGGACGTAAGCAAGCACTCGAAGAAGAAAAAACTGTTACTTACCTCTTAACTGTTGTTCTTCAAGATGTGTTGCTTATGTCTATTCCAATCCACCCCGCCTTCCCTTTGTCGGAGTGTCCGGCAAGAAGAAACTGAGAGGGGTTGGAGCCAGCAGGGGTATACATGCGTGGCTATGCCGGTGCCACTCTAGGGGGCTCCCCACCTGGCCAAACGGGTGCTGCTAAGGGTAAAAATGTTCCGACGACTGTGCATGCAGCACGCGCACACCTACTGGAATGGACATAAGCAAAACATCTCGAAGAACAATAGTTACAAGGTAAGTAACCGTTTTTTCCCACAGTAATCATAACCCAGCCACATTGCACATGTATATTAAATCATTAAAACTATCACCGTATGTAGCAACACACAACCTACTATATACTTGAGAGTGTTTGTCTGTGTGCCCATCTGTGAGTCCATTTGTTCAGGAACTCTTAAACAGTAAATGCTAGAACCACCAAAATTGGTATACAACTTCCTCTTATTTTAATTTAAAGCAAAGTAAGTATCTGGCTGTGCCAGGACAATGAGATATGCCTGGAATTCGGTGGTTTCTCATAAAATGGAAAGGTAGGGATCTAGTAGGAGGGACAATTATACTATAGAATGACTCCCTGGGTAGAGGGGCAGGAAGGGGCCAGAGTTTCGGACCAAAATAACTATAACATCATTAAGCCTGCGCCCATTGCAGCTGCAGCAGTCAAGGACAAATGCCTCTCACCTGGCCCCAAGTTGATTCTCTGAAAGGGGGCTGGGATTGTTCCGTCTCCCAAGGAATCCTGCATACTGAATTTCTTATCACCAACCCTGCCCCAGAACAATGATTTGAGTTAAGGGCCTGCGCAATGCTGGGTAAATCTTCCAGTATTCACATCTGAAAAGGGGGGCTAAGTTATGGCTACTGTTGTCATAACTCTTAATTTCCTGACTTTTACTAGTGTAAAATCAAACCGTAATTAAGTTAAACTTCAAAAACAATAAATGGTCTGGTAGCACTTTATAGACTAACAGAACATGTAGATGGTATCATGAGCTTTCGTGGGCATAGCCCACTTTTTCAGATGACTGGAGTTTTGAGTTTAGGATGTGCAGACCCAAAATAAGTAGGGGAGAAGGGAAAGAGGGAGGGGAGGAAAAAAAGAAGGGGGCGGGAAACAAGGAATATGGGTATGAAAATATCAAAGGGAAAAACAGGTAGGCAGAGCTGATAATCTATAAGCACCTAAAGATTGGATAGTTAAAAGAAGCCTATAAGGATCATAGGATAGCAATTAGATAGGAAGGGTACCTACGAAAGAATCTACCCAGACAAAGAGCTGTTGGTACCTTCATTGAAAGTTAGGTTCATAATGTCCCAGCCATCCATTATCTCGATTGTGGCCATCAGTGTGAGAATTGAATTTGTGGATGAATTGTAATTCCAACACCTCTCTGTGTATTTGGCTTATAGAATTGGTTTGTGAAAAGGCAGCCACCTGGAAATCTTTTTAAAGAGTGATTAGGTAGATTGGAGTGTTCTCCAACAGGTTTCTGTACGTTCCCTTTACGATTTGTGGCCATTGATTCTTTCCCATAGGGACTGTCCAGTTTGTTCAATATATACAGCAGTGGGGCATTGCTGGCATTTGATAACATAGATGAAATTACTGGATGTGCAATTAAATGAGTCTTTGATTTGGTAGCTTATGTTGTTGTCTCCAGTGATGAATTCGCTTGTATAGATATGTGGGCAGAGTTGGCACCGCGGCTGATTACAAGGCTGGGTTCCTGGATGCTTATGATGTGGTTGTATAGCATGGTTATCGAAAAGAATTCGTTTCAGGTTCGGGGGTTGTCTGTAAATGAGAATAGGCTTTTCCCCCAAGGCCTCTGAAAGTGAAGGAACATTTTCCAAGATGGGTTGCAGATTGTGTATAACGCATTGGAGGGGTTTGAGTTGTGGACTGTAGGTAATGACAGGTGGAATTCTGTTTTCTCTATTGAGTCTGTCTTGAAGTAGTTCATGTCTGGGTGCTTTTTTGGCTTTGTCAATCTGTTTTTTTCACTTTTCGGGGGGTATTTCAAGTTTAGGAAAGCTCTATAACATGGGTTCCCAAACTGGGAGGCATGAAGAAATTTCAGGGTGGGTGTGAGGCGACCCAGTCCCCTGTCCCCTTTCAATTCCCTCTCTTCTAAGTTTTGCTGCTATTGGGGGGCATTGAGGGTTTCTCAAAAATCAGAAAGGGGCGGGATGCCGAAAAGTTTGGGAACCACTGCTCTATAAAGATCCTGTAGGTGTTTGTCTCTGTCCGTGGAATAATTAAGTTAGTTATATATCCACTACTAAACAATATCATGCAAAATGGTTCTAGGATCATGCTCAAAGATTTTGGAGTTCTTTGAGAGGATATTTTGTTTTTATAGCATATAGTATTCAACCTCTAAGAAATGTAGAATATGCCCAAATGTTACTGTTAATTGGTCAGGATTTTTTTTGAGTGAATTGAGTAAATAGAATGCATACTCACTTAATGCCCATAGATGTGTATACAATTGCACATTGAAATTATTATTTAAGTGGTTATATGTGTGTACATTTGTGAGCAACTTTTTGTGCATATTTCAAGGCACGTCTCCGTACATATCTGGTTCTTAGAGCATTTAATGATAAAGTATAATTTCTTACGATTTTTCATTTTTAAATAAAAGTCAAATGCTGAAAATAATTTTTCTATTATTAGGAACGTAAAAGAGCTCTGGAAGCAGAACGCCAGGCCCGGGTTGAAGAGCTGCTGATGAAGAGAAAAGAACAAGAAGCTCGTATTGAGCAGCAACGGCAGGAGAAAGAGAGAGCACGGGAAGATGCAGCACGGGAAAGGGCCAGGTAAGTCTCCTTACTATCTTGGGCTCTAATGCTGTATGGTGATCCATATAAGTAGAATGTTGCTCCTGAACAGATCATAGTGCAGGTTTGGGACTTTGGTTTTGGTATTTTTAGAGAGTTACATTTATAAATGTGTTTGAATAGACAGATCAGGTGAATCATATTACTTATGAGACCTTTCTGGAAGATTCCTTTTTCTGTGTTGGAAAAAGTGCTGTGTAAATTAGCAGTGCACACTATACACATTATTATTTTATTATAGTATTAAAATTTGCCATATCATAAACTTTATTACTAACAAGACCTTTCAACAAATTGCCTTTTTCCTATTTTTTATGGTCTGTTCATAATCAAAAATCCACAAAGAGGTTTTTAATTCAATAGCCATTTCAGCTGTTCACCTCTCTATCTCTGTTGGGCCAAATATGAGTTGGATGCATATATGAATTTTGACTTATTGAACCTATAACCATCATTATACTATGTATGAAAAACTTTCTTCATGTTAAAATCACCTTCTGCTTAAGTTAGAATAATAGAATCATAGGTCTGGAAGAGACTTTGGGAGGTCATCGTGTCCAGCCTCCTGCCCAAAGCAAGACCAATCCCAACTAAATCATCCCAGCCAAGGCTTTGTCATGTCAAGACGTAAAAACCTCTAGGAATGGAAATTCTACCACCTCTCTAGGTAACCCATTCCAGTGCTTCACCACCCTCCTAGTGAAATAGTTTTTCCTAATATCAAACCTAGACCTCCCCCACTGTAACTTGAGACCATTGCTCCTTGTTCTGCCATCCATCACTACTGAGAACAGCCTTTTGTTTCAGCTAGATCAGACTAACACGGCTGCATCTCTATCACTAGTGTAGATAGGACATCACATTCCTAAGTGTTTTTTACCACCATGTCATCTTATACCTGCTCTGAACTGGACGGGGGTCTGGAATCTGGACAAGGTCTCAGGTGTCTGCTGTTATGAGGCCATCACATTTAAATGTTTCTGTTATTTTTAGTAATTAACCTAGTTCCTTCTGTACTACTATCGTCTCCCTCCTGAGCTACCTTTATCTTAAATGGTGGTTAACACCTCTGGTTTTCTTTTTCCATCTCAAATACATATTGTAACTATAAATGTATATTTCATACCTTTACCACTTTTATTATAATTCATGTTCTTCTTTGGTAGAGATCGAGAGGAGAGGCTGGCAGCTCTCACTGCAGCTCAACAAGAAGCAATGGAGGAGTTACAAAAGAAGATTCAGTTGAAGGTATAAAGCAAGAATTATTCTTCCTAACTGAAAATGCATTTCTTGTTTAACATTGAATTTCCTCAAAATTATTTTCTTAAGTATTTTTACTTAGCAAAGTCATTACCATATAGCCATATTATAGCCCACATTTTGCTACTGTAGTTCAGATTTTTTATCTAGCCTGTGAAGATGGGTCTGATTTTGCTCTCCGTGTGACTGTGTTCTCACTCCATGGCTGTCTGGGCCTGGGAACTGACCCACTTCTCCTGGTACCTGATGCCATGTCTTCTCAGGGCAAAATGTGGGGGACATGCAGGGTCAAAGGCCCCCTCCCCAGATTTCTGTCGGAGTTCACACCAGAACATGGCAAGCAGCAACCTTTCTGCAGAATGTGAGAAGGTCAGGATGGGAGCTGCTTCCAGCTGAATGGGGGTGGGGGTAGGAATGACCTGGCCCATGTTTTTCCAGATGTCATCTTTTCACTCCCCCCTTTCACCCCCACCCTGCACTAGCTTGTCCCTTCTTGCCCATAGAAAGGCAGCTAATATATCCAAGCTCTTGCTGGCTGTTTACATAGGCCAGCCAGCTCCTGACCCCTGGCTACAATGCAGGCAGGAAGGGGTTAAACCCTAAGGTTTCATTGAGAACCAGGGTCCAGGGAACCTGACTGTAGGGGCTTCAGGAACCCAGCCAGAGAGGTGGCTTAGCTGGGAAGGGTACCTGGGGAACAGAGCAGTCTCCCATTCCCTGAGGGCAGGACCTATGGCAGGGGGGTAGCATTTGAATAGGGTGCTAAGCTCCCCTCACTGGGGTCCTGCAGGGTCAGAGCACAAACAAGCTGGAAATACCTTCCTCCCTGCCACTCCTGTGCTTAGTTGAGGGTCAGAGAAGCTTCCTTATGCCCGCCACTGTGTGAGGCTTTAGCACATGGAGGGCTTAGTTCTCCTGGCCAGTGCCCCAGCCAGAGGGTCTTTAGTTTTCCCTGGGTGCCAGCCCAGCCAGAGGCAATGAAGGAAGGAAGAAGCTGGCCAGCCAGGCTATTGGTGAGCTGCATGATCTGACCAGGGTCTGGATTTCTGCACAGTGCCAGGAGTGGGACATACCCACCGGAGGGATATGGCGGAGCAGTGGGGCTGGAGGGAGATGAAGGAGTGCAGCAAGGAGAGGACAGTGAGAGAGGAAGCATGTAACGGGCCGATGGGTGGGCAACAGAGGTGACATATAACTAACCGCTGCCTGCTCCCTCTCACTGGCCACTGCAGCAAGCAACCAGTGTTGGCTGGAATCAGGATGTGGGAGGTTGAGGGAGGCCTTCTGGCCAAGAGGAGGCCTGCAGCAGGGACTGCACTGATGGACCAGCAGGGGCAGAGACCAACACTACACACTACAGTTTTTCCTGACCACCAGCCCTGCACCTCCACCCCCATTTTCAGCCACTAGACATCCCCCACTCACCACTGGTGAGGGAGGCAGCTGGTGAGCAAGTATCCAGCCAGCAATAGGACCTACCAGTACTGATGGGAGAAGAGAGAGAGAGAAAATATGGGACAAAAAAGTAGGGACACCTGCAAGTGGGCTTAAATATGAGACTGCCCCTTTAAAAACAGGACTTTTGGCCACCTATGCCATCATTTTGTGGTTGATAAACTAAACGTTGTTTGAAAGGATCTAGTGTACTGCAATCTAAATAAATTATTTATTATTATTATTATTCCATTTTAATTGATGCCATATTGCTTTCACTCCATAAGGAGAACAAATGCAATTATACAGTGATGTCTGCATGATTCTGGAAGTTGAATTGGTGTCTGTCTCAGAGTTCTTCCTGAGGATGAAATTCAACATGAGCCCAAAATACTGAATGCAACAATAAGGCCCTAGATTTACAAATGATATTAGTCCACACAAATAACAGCATAGTGTTATATTTTAAATTATATCAATAAGATGTGTTACAATATGGTACATCCTTTTTGACATTTTGGATGGTATTATACTTAAGTTTCAATGTAACGTTGCATCATCTAGTACTTATTTGATGTTGTCTACCATTTGTTGTTTTATTTAGCATGATGAAAGCATTCGGAGACACATGGAACAAATTGAACAGAGGAAAGAAAAGGCAGCTGAATTAAGCAGTGGGAGACATGCTAATACTGACTATGCACCCAAACTTACACCATATGAACGAAAAAAGCAGTGTTCATTATGCAATGTCTTGGTAAGTTGGATTGAAGTGATGGCCTATTTAAAGTTTTGATCTACCAATTTTGTTGTGATTTGCAGACATAAATGTATGATAAGTGGAGCACTGCCCCTATACTCTCTCCTGCTTAGTCTGCTTTTGTGACCAGAGTTGTGAAATGTAGCAGATTTTATATTGCTGTTTCATTTGACTGTTGTTCCTTTGCACTGCAAAGTCTAGCAATGTCCCAGAAACAGGAAGAGAGGAGCATATAATCTAGGGCACAGTACACTAAATTGGGAGTTAGGAGATTTTACCTCACTTGGGCTGATTGCTATTTGTTTTTCTGTGTATTATGGACTCCTTATCATTGAGTGAGGCTTCATAACCAACCCAAGAAGTCAATTAAGAGGAGGAGCACATGTCTCTGTCTGATCCATCTATTAGGGGAGGTTCTATTAATGGAGATGCTCTATGTTCTAGTCAGGAGGAGAGGATGGAAGTATGGGACGGATGAGATGAGACAATAAAATGAAAAAGAGTCTAACACATCAGGAACTGGCAGCCAGATAAATAGTGACAAATTATTAAAGTGCTTCTATACAAATGCTAGAAGTCTAAATAGTGAAATGGGTGAAATAGAGTGCCCAGTTTTAAAGGAGGATATTGATATAATAGGCATCATGAAAACTTGGTGAAATGAGGCTAATCAATGGGGGACAGCCTATTTTAGGTACAAAATATTTCAGAAGGACAGAACAGATTATGGTGGTGGGGGAGTGGCCACTATACATGAACGAAAATGTAGAATCAAATGAAGTAAAAGTTTTAAATGAGCTAAAATGTTCCATAGAATCTCTATGGATACTAAATCTATGTTCCAATAATAAGAATAGCATTATGGATATATTATCAACCACCTAACCAGGACAATAATAGTGACTATGAAATGCTAAGGGACTGGGTATACGTCACCTCAGGATGGTATGCAGAGATGAAATTTCTTGATACCTTAAATGATTGCTTCTTGGAGCAGCTGGTTCTGGCACCCACAAGGGGAGAGACTATTCTTGATTTAGTTCTAAGTGGAGTGAAGAATCTGGTTCAAGAGGTAAATATAACTGAACCATTTGGGAATAGTGACCATAATATAATAAAATGTATAATCCCTGTGGTGGGAAAAACACCTCAGCAGCCCAACACTGTGGTGTTTAATTTCAGAAAAGGGAACTACACAAAAATGAGGAAGTTAGTTAAACAGAAATTAACAGGTACAGTGACAAAAGTAAAATCTCTGCCAGCTGCATGGAAACTTTTCAAAGACACCATAATAGAGGCCCAACTTAAATGTATGCCCCAAATTAAAAAACACAGTAAGAGAACCAAAAAAGTGCCACCGTGGTTAACAACCAAGTAAAAGAAGCAGTGACAGATAAAGACATCTTTTAAAAAGTGGAAGTCAAAGCCTAGTGATGAAAATAGAAAGGAGCATAAACTTTGTCAAATTAAGTGTAAAAATACAGTAAGAAAAGCCAAAAAGGAGTTTAAAGAACAGCTAGCCAAAAACTCAAAAAGTAATAGTAAAATGTTTTTTAAGTACATCACAAGCAGGAAGCTGGCTAAACAACCAGTGGAGCCTTTGGACGATCGAGATGCTAAAGGAGCATTCAAATATGATAGTCATAGCGGAAAAGCTAAATGAATTCTTTGCTTCAGTTTTCATGGCTGAGGATATTGAGTAGATTCCAAACCTGAGCCATTCTTTTTTTATTACAAATCTGAGGAATTGTCCCAGATTGAGGTGTCATTAGAGGAGGTTTTGGGACAACTTGATAAACTTAACAGTAACAAGTCATTGAGACCAGATGGCATTTGCCCAAAAGTTCTGAAAGAACTCAAATGGGAAATTGCGGAACTATTAACTGTGGTTTGTAATCTAGCCTTTAAATCAGCTTCCGTACCTAATTATTGGAAGATAGTTAACGTGATGCCAATATTTAAAAAGGGCTCTAGAGGTGATACAGGCAATTATAGACTGGTAAGTCTAAGGTCAGTACTGGGCAAATTAGTTGAAACTATATTAAAAAATAAAATTGTCAGACACATAGAGGAACACAATTTGTTGGGGAAAAGTCAACATGGTTTATATAAAGCAGTGTTTCCCAAATGGTGCTCCGCGGAACCCTGGGCTTCCGCGAAGCGAACGTAAGGGTTCCGCGAGAACCTGAACGCTCCCCTCCCCCCGCCTATAAAGAGACAGAGGAGCCCGGCGCGCAAAGACGCTGGCTCCTTCCCTGCTCCCCTTTCAGACATCTCCCACGTCCCCCGATGCCGCTCTGCTTTTACCACCGGACCTAGCAGCAGCAACAGCTGCTTGTCCCGCTTCTGCCCGATCAACCCAAGATCACTCTCCCACGTCCCCCGCTGCCGCTCTGCTTTTACGACCGGACCTAGCAGCAGCAACAGCTGCTTGTCCCGCTTCTGCCCGATCAACCCAAGATCCCTCTCCCGCGTCCCCCGCTGCCGCTCTGCTTTTACCACCGGAAAAAGCAGAGAGGCAGCGGGGGACGCGGGAGAGGGATCTTGGGTTGATCGGGCAGAAGCGGGACAAGCAGCTGTTGCTGCTGCTAGGTCCCTTGGTAAAGGCAGCATGTGTGTGTTTGGAGGGGGGAGGAGTACTATCAGTGAGTGGAACACGGGAACTCCTACTCACTGTGAGGATCGGAACAAATCCCCTACAAATCCTACACACTGTGAGGACACGTGGCTCCTGTGTGTGACTTTAAGTTTAAGAATTCAATCTAATATCAAAATTCCCCATGGATCGTTGGTTAAAAGAAGGAACTTTAAAGAGAAAAGTGAGTACTTCAAACTCCAATATTTTTACTGAAACCAGCAAGGAAAATACTGAGGCAGCTCAAGTTAATTATGAAAAATTTCAGCTGACTAATAAGAAACGCAAGTATTGTGAGGACTATTTGACATTTGGATTCACAAGCAATGGAAATGAAGATGCTCCAGGTGCCCAGTGTGTAGTGTGCAACAAAATATTATCTAATAGTACCTGCTAAATTGCGAAGACATTTTGAAACAAATCATCCAGAATACAAAGATAAAGACATTAGTTTTTTTAAGCAAAAGCTTGTATCGCTTGAAAAAAGTAAACTCTTCATGTCAAAAATTGCCAAATCTGATAATGAAAATGCAACAGAGGCATCTTACAAAGTAAGCTATCGTATATCGCTTGCCGAAGAAGCACACGCTATTGGGGAATCACTCATAAAACCTTGTGCAAAAGGTATTGTGATGTGTATGTTGGATCAGGAGTCTAGTAAAAAAGTTGAGGCTGTGCCACTATCAAACAATACTGTCACACGTCGTATTCACGATCTTGCAGCTGACATCGAGAAGGAGCTTATTTTTCGGCTGCATTTATGTGATGCATATGCATTACAATTAGACGTTGCAGGTCTTGCAGTTCTGCTTATATTTGTCCGTTACGATTTTAATAGTTCTATTGAAGAAGACTTACTTTTATGTGAATTTTGCAAACCAATACAACTGGTGAGAATATATTCAATTGTGTGAATAACTTTATGAAAACACATCAAATAAGCTGGGAAAAATGAGTTGATGAGTGCAGTGATGGTGCCAAAGCAATGGTAGGAACAGTGGCTGGCACTGTAACACGAATAAAAAATGTAGCACCAAACTGCACCAGCAGTCACTGCATTCTCCACAGACACGCTCTGGTAGTTAAGAATATTTCTCCCGCTCTTAAAAATGTGTTGGACGAAGCAGTACAGATGATTAATTATATAAAAACTCGACCATTACAATCAAGACTGTTCAAAATTATGTGTGAAGATATGGGTAGTCAGCACACAGCCCTGCTTCTACATACAGAAGTCAGGTGGCTATCACGAGGAAAAGTGCTGGTTAGATTATTTGAATTGCGTCATGAGCTCTCCGCAAATCTGATGGATCACAAATTCCAACTGTCTGATGGTTTAACAGACTTTTTGTGGTTATCTAGAGTTGCGTATCTTGCAGACATCTTTACCAAACTAAATGAAGTAAATCTGTCGCTGCAAGGAAAGAATGTAAATATTTTTAATGCGAAAGACAAAATTTTGTCATTGTCATGGAAGCTACAGTTTTGGATCTCATCTGTAGGATGAAATGATTTGGATTGTTTACCAACTCTGAATGATTTCCTTGAAGAAAATGGATACAAACTTGATGAAGATATTCGCAGCAACATTGCAGATCATCTCCGCGATTTATACACAAACATCATTAAGTATTTTCCAAACATCAATGACAACAATAACTGGATTCGAAATCCACTAAGTTTAACAGAAAAGCCAGTCATTTTTTCTATACAAGATTATGAAAACCTAATTGAAATCGCTTCAGATGGCCAATTAATACAAAAATTTAAAGAAGTTTCTCTGATTACATTTTGGAGTGACTTATGTCAAAGTCAAGAATATTCATCTTTATCAAGACGTGCAATTCGTCAGCTGTTACCCTTTGCCAGTACATACTTGTGCGAAACTGGGTTCTTGAACTATGCAGCAATGAAAACGAAATACAGAAATGGACTGAATGCTGTACCAGATATGCGAATCCAACTTTCTAGTATTAAACCAAATATAAAAAGAATTTGCCAAGAAAAGAAGAAAAACCACTCTTCGCATTGAAAACTATGAATATAATTAATATTATTTGATAGTTTTATTTTTTGTACATATTTAATATGATTTTTGTTGAATATAAATGAATGGTGTATTCAATATCTTGAATTTAAATGAATGGTGATCGCATGACTGTATTTAGCATCTTATTACTACCAATTGTGGTGTACTGGCAGTCTGTGTGTGTTTGGGTGGTTTTTTTTTGTTTTTTTTTCTCGACAAACTTAATACCTGGCTTGGTGGGTTCCTTGAAATTTTTCTGAGTTTGAAAGGGTCCCGTGGCCAAAAAAAATTGGGAAACACTGATATAAAGGGTATTCATGCCTTACTCATCTACTAGAGTTCTTTGAGAAGGTCAACAAACACGTGGACAAGGGGGATCCAGTGGATATAGTATTTTTAGATTTAAAGAAAACCCTTGGCAAGGTCCCTCACCAAAGGCTTTTAAGTAAAGTAAGTTGTCATGGGATAAGAGGGAAGGTCTTGTCATGGACTGATAACTGGTTAAAAGACAGGAAAGAAAGGGTAGGAATAAATGGTAAGTTTTCTGAGTAGAAAGAGGTAACTAGTGGGGTCCCCCAAGGGTCTGTTCTGGGACCCATCTGATTCAATTTATTTATAAATGATCTAGAGAAAGGGGTAGACAGTGAAGTGGCAAAATTTGCAGATGATACCAAACTTCTCAATATAGTTAATACCAAAGCAGACTGTAAAGAGCTTCAAAAAGATTTCCGCAAACTAAGTGATTTTGAATACTGCATACAGATGTGATTGCCTCAGCTCAAAAAAGATATACTGGCATTGGAAAAGGTTCAGAAAAGGGCAACAAAAATGTTTAGGGGTTTGGAATGGGTCTTGTATAAAGAGAGATTTAAAAGACTGGGACTTTTCAGCTTAGAAAAGAGGAGACTAAGGGGGGATATGATAAAGGTCTATAAAATCATGAGTGGTATGGAAAAAGTGAATATGGAAAAGTTATTTACTTATTCCCACAATATAAGAACTACGGGTCACCAAAGTAAATTAATAGGCAGCAGGTTTAAAAGAAACGAAAGGGAGATTTTCTTCACTCAGCTCACAGTCCAACCTGTGGAACTCCTTGCCAGATGATGCGCTGAAGGCTAGAATTTTAACAGGGTTCAAAAAAGAGCTAGGTAGATTCATAGAGGTTAGGTCCATTGATGGTCATTAGCCAGAATGGGTAGGAACTGTATCCCTAGCCTCTGTTTCTCTGGAGGTGGGTGACAGAGGAGGGATCACATGAGGATTACCTGTTGTGATCCCTCCCATATGGTATTGGCCACTGTCAGCAGACAAGATACTGGGCTAATTGGTCCTTTGGTCTGACTCATTATGGCCGTTCTTATTTTCTTATGTGAGATAATATCTTTTATTGGACCAGTCTTTTATTATTTATTGGTAAAATATTTTTTTATTCACTTCTGTTAGTGAAAAAGACATGCTTTCGACCTACACAGTGCTTTTCTTCTGGTCAGGAGTTGTATGTGACTCAAAAGCATGCCTCTTTCATGAAAAATTTGGTCCAATTAAAGATCTTATCGTACCTACCTTATCTTTGTAATAACCTAGGACCAGCATGGCTACAGCATGTTGTAAGCACAGAGATAGTTGAAGGATGTCCTGGGTTGGTTTATGCATCAGAGAGAGAGACAATTCTTACTCCTTGTACCTTGGATCTTGTGACAGCTTAATAAAATGCAGTCCCTGTGCTAAACATTACTATTGCTCTTATTAGCTGAACTCTAGACTGTATTTCTAGGCCTTATCTGCATCAGACAAACTTGGTATTCTCACCTTCTGTGCTGTTCCTAGGACATCTGTATTGCAGCTCCTGTCCAAACCTAGAATTATTTCAAATGGTGCACAGGCATTTACACCATTTTTAATTAAACTTGCTTAAAGCAAAAATAAAGAACCCTGGGCCCTCCATTGTGCCAGTTTCCACTATAACAGTATGGGGATGGGGTGGGGGTGGAAACTGTTGGTATGATAACCCCAAAATCGTATAATAGTGGAATTCCTTCATGTTCGACCATACCTCTGGGTGCATATGCAGTACTGCCCAAACACCAGTGCTAATGGAATACAGTGTCTGACATCTATTAAGCATCGTCATGTATGCATTAGTTATTTAGCTCAGATTACAGCATTGTTATTAGCGGTGTTTTTTTAACGAAGAACCATTTAAAAAAAAGTAATTGAAACTTTAAAAATCATAAATATAGATTCCAGTTTTAATCAAATGGTAAAACCTAAGCATACTTCCTTGTTACATTTGAGAAATATTATAGATACCTTGTTGAGTAAAATGATTAATCACCAGTAATTCTCATTCCAGATTTCCTCAGAGGTGTATCTTTTTAGCCATATTAAGGGGAAAAAACACCAACAAGCAGTGAGAGAAAATAGCAGCATCCAAGGACGAGAGCTTTCAGATGAAGAAGTGGTATGTTTTGTAAAAGATTTTAATATTACTATTCTTCTGGTTTATAGTGCCATCTGAAATTTAATATTCTAAGACTGATTTGAACAAGACAGAACAAAGAGTAAAAATCAAGTATCAAATATAAGAGATACAATTGTTAGCAATTTTAAAAAAGTGAAAGAAAAAAAAGAAAGAATGTAAAATAACTTGATTTTGTTTTCTACTATGGATTTTTTTCTATCCTCCTAATCTAGTGGTTTTCATCCTATGGGTTGAAAGGGTGAGAGGTCATTACCCCAATTCAAAATTTTAAATGAACAAAATTTTAAAATCACTGATTTCTTTGGCACCTCACTAAACTCTACTTACACCACATGTTTTTACACTATAAAACCCAATTTATGTATAACTGCAAAACAGGATGTCACCAGGGATCCTAGATTTTAAGCAAAACAGCAAAAATACCACCACACACACACATGCTAATTGCACACATGAAAACCTGTTTCCCACTGCAAAATAGTGTGTATTTTTCTCCCAGATTACTCTTGCAGTTTTTCAACCTCCTAGCCACCTGCAGTCATGTTTCTTTCCATCACCCTCTCCCTCCCAGAATCACCTGAAAAACAAGTGGGTATTGTAGCATGTCTGAAAATTTATGGTCAATCCTTCTATCTGTCATACTTACATGATCGTTATCACCATAGTACGTGAGCACCTCATGATCATTTGTGTATTTATCTTTACAACTCTCCTGTTGAGATCTCAAATCCAGGCTGTGGGAAATCAAGAAAGGACATGAAATTCAAAGCCATCTTTATCTAGAACTAGCAGGTGAGGCCCGTTGTTGACTGGGCAAAGTCATTTTGCAAAACTCGCACATGATACCATCTGCATGTTTTGTTAGTCTATAAAGTGCTACCAGACCTTTTCTTGTTTTTAAGTTTATCATGTATAGGAAAGTTCAAGAAATTAAATATATGTAATACATTTTTTTATTAATGTGCTTACAAAAGGGACATAAAAGAACAGTTTTAAATTTGTAGGATTTCATCTTCAAACATTATTCATTTTATTGAATAATTACCATACATAGTAAATTTGAATCAGAAACTCAGAAAGCTTCCATTACTCTTTCCATAACTAATTTGTGATTAGTTACAAATTTTGTGTATTTTGTGTTTTGTAACAGTAAAAATGTTCTTCGTGCTAAAATGGCAGTTGAATAGGCGACTCAATTTTAATTTTATTAGCAAATATTTTTATGAACTCTAAACATAATAGTCATGACTCTTCTCCAATGAAAAACAAAATTAATGTTTTTCAGAGTGGTCTGTGGACCTACTGCGAGAGAGCTGCTACCAGGCTGTTCCGGTTTCTTTACTTACTGGCTCCACAGCCAAGGAGCCTTGTGGTTCCCATTGGCTGCGGTTTGCCATTTGAGAAACACTGTTTTAAACCTTGCTGTCCATTTATGAGGGGGAATTTGTTGGCATGAGTGCCTCATATGACCTCAGCTATCTCAATACACAGCGTAATGAGTAGACATTGAACAAGTAAGCTACCCATTTCTACAAAAACTGCAGTTTACGAAGGACAGCCCCTTGCAATAATTTAACTTTGAGATGACAAAAGCATGCATAACATGGTGAAACTGCACCCACAGGAAAAAAGACATAACTTCCTTCCCAAATACATATGTTAAGCACACTTGACAATCGTTGATACCTGTGAATGCAGCAGAAGCAACCAAAGTGCTAGTGCAGTCTAGGGATTTTAAATATTGGTTAATAGAATAGTGGATTAATCTCATGAATTCTTATCGGTTAGTTGACTATTCTAGAGTCTCCGGGCAGACCCTATCCGGGAGGGAGGAGTCTGAGCTGCCAGACCTGGCCCAAGCTGGAACTGAGCCGGGCTACCTGCCTGACTCCTAATACACTTTAAATGCAGAGCCGCAGTGGGGGAATGCCCAGTACCCAGTGCAAGCTGGGACTGAGCTGGGTTGCTGGTAATGGATTGGGGGGAAATGCATGTATTCTCTAGCATTAACCTATAAGTTTTGCTTATTGGTTAATCGACTATATGCTTACACTCCTAGTGCAAACATAGCCTGAGAGACATAAATCCACTCATGGGCACAGCGACTGTGTTGTCTTGTGGATTCATAGAATCATAGAACTGGAAGAGACCTCAGAAGGTCATCAAGTCCAGCCCCCTGCTCTAGGCAGGACCAATTCCAACTAAATCAACCCGGCCAGGGCTTTGTCAAGCCGAGACTTAAACACCTCTAGGGATGGATACTCCACTACTTCCCTAGGTAACCCATTCCACTGCTTCACCACCCTCCTAGTGAAATAGTTTTTCCTAATATCCAACCTGGCCCTCTCCCACCACAACTTGATATCATTGCTCCTTGTTCTGCCATCTGTCACTACTGAGAACAGCCTCTCTCCATCCTCTTTGGAACCTCCCTTCAGGAAGTTGAAGGCTGCTATCAAATCCCCCCTCACTCTTCGCTTCTGCAGACTAAACAGACCCAAGTCCCTCAGCCTCTCCTCATAAGTCATATGCTCCAGCCCCCTAATCATTTTGGTTGCCCTCCGCTGGACCCTCTCCAATGCGTCCACATCCTTTTTGTAGTGGGGGGCCCAGAACTGGACACAATACTCCAGATGCGGCCTCACCAAAGCCGAATAAAGGGGAATGATGACATCTCTGGATCTGCTGGCAATGCTCCTCTTAATGCAACCTAATATGCCATTAGCCTTCTTGGCTACAAGGGCACACTGTTGACTCATATCTAGCTTCTCATCCACTGTAACCCCCAGGTCCTTTTCTGCAGAACTATTACTTAACTGGTTGGTCCCGAGCTTGTAACTATGCTTGGGATTCTTCCGTCCCAAGTGCAGGACTCTACACTTGTTTTTGTTGAACCTCATCATATTTCTTGTGGCCCAATCCTCCAATTTGTCTAAGTCACTCTGTACCCTATCTCTGCCCTTAAGTGTGTCTACCTCTCCCCCCAGCTTAGTGTCATCCGCAAACTTGCTGAGGGTGCAATCCATCCAGATCATTAATAAAGATATTGAACAAAACCGGTCCCAGAACCGAACCTTGGGGCACTCCACTAGGAACCGACTGCCATCCTGACATCGAGCCATTGATCACTACCCGCTGGGCCCAGCCTTCTAGCCATCTTTCTATCCATCTTACCGTCCATTTATCCAATCCACAATCCCTTAACTTGCTGGCAAGAATATTGTGGGAGACCGTATCAAAAGCCTTGCTAAAGTCAAGGTATACAACATCTATCGACCTCCCCACGTCCACCTCCCCATGTCATAAGGAGGAGGCAGTCTGGACTCTTAGACTATGTGGCATTATCACTTGTGGCAAAACTGATGTCACTCAGGGGTGTGAATATTCCACCTCCCTCCTGCTTTCCTCCACCCCTTCCAAGTGACATAAGTTATACTGACATAAACACTAGTGCACACAATTGTGTGTTTGCAGAAGTGCTTCTCTTGCCAACAAAGTTCATGCAACTCCTGGGGGTGTTTTTTAAGGAGAGCTTTCTCGTGTTGGCATAGAACTTCTTCACCAGGTACAGCTCCAGCATACACATGTTGACATGGCCTTGGAATTAAGACTTTATTAGAACTAATACAGAGATACATAAAACAAAGGAGAACGATGTACTTCTAGCCATGTATCTAACACTTGTTCACTTCCAACCTGTTCTTTCTAGCATGTGCTCTTTTCTTAAAGGCACGGAGCTTATTTCTAACATACCTTTCTAGCAAAAGCAATCAATCAGTATAAGAAACGTACCAACCATTTCCCTGTAGGTACCATAACACAGTGTTTCTCAACCTTTTTTTATAATGTACCTTTTAAAAAAAATTATAAGTACCCCCAGTACCTACAGTTTTCAGACCCACAAACATTTTTTTTTTTTACCATTGCAACACATTTGTTTAAACAACTTAATCATAGCAAGGTGGGCGATGAAATTTTTGGGTGTAAAAAGTAAAAAATAATAAAGCGCTGCAAGACTTACAACAAAAATTCAGTTTTTTCAAAATTTCAGTTGTTGACGTACTCCCCAGACTTCTCTCTAGTATCCCTGAGGGGTTGAGAAACACTGCCATAACACTCAACTTCATTAGCAGTGCTCAGTGAGTCTTTCCGATGCTCTGCTATGAGGCAGTTCTTGCACAAGCTAAATCAGCAAACTGCTCTATTTGTTGATCTGAAAAATTTTCAGTGATTTTTCTCAGTGCTTTGCTCTGTAGCTGTTGGTGAAGTATCTGCCTCTTCACCCCCCTCTTCATCAGGAAGAGGCTGCAAATGAAGAGGTATCCTGTTCTGAAAAGTACAGGGTTCTGTATTTAATAAGATTGTGGGGTGACTTCACAAATCGCTACTGCTCTGTGTGTACCACGCTGAACTTGCATTTACACCTCTAGGCTTCAGAGGCTGGAACACACAGGGCCCTCTGTCATAATACATCCTGTGTTTATACGTCTCGTGTTGCTTATATGCATTTACATCAGCATTGCCATTGAGGATTACTAGTGAGTTAAGGAGTCTTGTGGTCAACTTCCTGCCAGACAATCTCTCTGCAGCTTTGGGCAGGGGGTGGATTTGATGGCCTTCTAAGGTCTCTTCCCAGCTCTATGATTCTGTGACCATCCAAATGCGAAAACAACAAATAGACTAGTAGCACCTTAAAGATTAACAAAACATATAGATGGTATCATGAGCTTTTGTGGGCGCAACCCACTTCTTCAGCAGACAGGAGTATTAGAAGTCCAGATCCAAGAATAAATAAGGGAAGGGGAGGGGAAGGGAGACGGGAAAAAAAGGAGGGGGAAAGGAGAAAAAAATAAAAAGAGTGAGTAGATGGTTTTGATAGTTACAACAGGCTGATAAGAACAATTAGTACCTCCATTGTTTGGCTGATAGGTTAAGTCATAGGATGTGGAAGGGTAGTGTGTGAGCCAGTCAGTGTCCTTGTTCATACCATTTTCATTAGAATTAAACTTGTGAATGAAGTTAAGTTCCAATCCTTCTCTATGTATTTGGCTCGTGGAATTGGCCTGAAACAAAATGGTGACTTGGAGATCCATTAATGAGTGTCCAGGTAGATTAAAGTGTTCTCCAACAGGTTTTTGTTTATTGCCTTTTTGGATATCTGGAATTTAACTTCATTTACAAGTTTAATTCTTATGCAAATTGTATGAACAAGGACATTAGCTTGTGGTGTCCACAAGAGGACTTGGTTTTTAAACTGGCTCTCCTCATGAAACAACTTCCGCCTGGAACTCCGTGCTGCTGCTGGCCCCACCCCAGGGGACTATAGAATAGTCGACTAACCGATAAGAATTCCTGAGGTCACTCGACTATTCAATAAACCGATACTTAACTTCCCTAGTCCAAATATGAATGTGTACCTGAGTCAGTGGCCTTTTTCAAAAGTCACAAGAATTTCCTCATCATTCTCTGCAAGACTATTGGATTGAAGATACCTGGGACTTGATGTTACATCTTGAAATCCATATTTTCTAGCCCTTCTTAAAAAATTCATGCCCACCACAGGTTAGATTTGCATTTTGATGTTTCACACATTTTGTCAGTTTTCTCTATCTCATTTTTAGGGCTCTGTTTCTGTCACGGAGGTGGCAGAAGCCATCAATCTGGGTGGACTCAGGGCTGCCTGAGCAGTAGTTCTAGGGGTAGATGGAGCTCCCAGCATTAGTCCTGAAAGCTGTCAGAACAGTGTCTGGTAGATATCCTGGAAGGCAGCCGCACCGGCTGCTGGTCAGGGAGGCCAGGGCATTGCTAAAATAACAGTCCCGGGGGTGGCAAGAGCAGCAACGGGTGGGCAGCCTCAGGGGTGGCCTGAGCAGCTACTGCTCTTTGGCTCCCTGGCCTCCCCCTCAGCAACATCCTCTCCAGGCTGAAGTTAAGATTTAGTCAGGGATTCATAGAATAACTCATGGACAGGTTATGGGCTATGAGTTTGTGTTTATCTCCTGTGACCTGGCCATGACTTTTACTAAAAATACCCATGATTAAATAATAGCCAATCTGGCTCTGAGTTTTCATTTCTCTGTGCCCAAGACATGTAATCATGTTCGCTTTTAACATGCTGGACACTACTATTCTGTTTTCACTAAACAATATGTGGTATTCACAACAGACAGTTCTGCTTTGTACAGGAGGCCCCTGACTTCTGACGTGATCAGTTCCTGGGGAAGCGTCGCAAGTCGGGGGCGTCGTAACTCAAACCCTCATTTACAATAGGTGCTGTGTGCCATTGTAAATGTGGGCTGAGGACATAAATCGGAGGTTTTCAGCCCCTTCCGCACTTACAAAAATGAGTTCCTCATTATAAGCTTCCTGTTTAATCTGTTACTTTTTAACCTTTTACCACAATATCCAAAACATTTACACGAGCACTAGTTTGTGGGCTACTGGAATCCCATTAGTCTCTAAGGCCATGTCTGCACTAGGAAATTATTTTGAATGTACTAAATTCAGCTTATGTACTCCTGGTTTAATAAACTTAAACCCAACTGAGACCCACCACCTCCGTGCAGAAAGCACATAGCCATTGCCCTCTGGAAGCTTGCCATGCTGGGCAGTTACTGCTCAGTCGAGAACTAGTTTGGGGTGGGAAAATCCACAGTCAGAACTGTGCTTGTGCAAGTAGCCACGGCCATCAACCACGTGTTGCTATGGGTACCCTTGCAGGGGAAGCCATTGGGCAAACGGGAGTTGCCTGGTGGCCATCTCCATAAATGCCGCCATGCGCTCCATCACTGAGGTGAGGCTGGAGAATATGCCGATGTGCTGGTGCATTAACTCTTCCTGGTCAGCTCACCACTCCTCCTAGTCAGCTCGTAGCTCCTCTCTCTTGGCAGCCTGCTCCAGGCATTGCCTTGATGGTCTGTCTACAGTCCCTAGTTCAGAGACTCTACTCCCTCAAGAGCTCCTCCCAGGTTCTTTTCCACCTGTAGATCCCACTCAGATGGGTAGATGCTGTGGGTGGTGGGGGACATACCGAGATCATAACTGTCCCAGCTCTGTAGAAGTTACAAGGGCAGTCATCACAGGAGATACTTTGTATGAAGCCTACCCCTAATCTCTGAGCCGACACTGACGGTCTCAGTTCAGACAATGGCGATGTGTTTAGAGCTAGATCATATGTTACCTATAAAGTGGGCACTTTCCCGCAGGTGCACAGACATCCCAGGGGAGCATTGCAACAATGCAGCCCAGGGACAGGCAGGCATGGGAAAGTGCTAGCCAGGCCAGGAACCGTGGTGGGAGGGGGGGGAGGGAGAGAGGAAACGGGGTGGCTCAGCTTGCTTCTGTCCCCCTCACACACTAGATCCAGCACTTGCAGTGTCCCACAAAGAGAGAACTTCTATTGCTGCCCGCTGGAGGCAGAGATTTGGGGGAGGTGTGTGAGAGTGGCAGACACCACTTGCTGAAGAGAGTACTAATGGGTTCCACTCCTCTTCCTCCTCCTGGCAGGTTCCCATTCACAGTATGAGTTTTCTCTGCATCACTGTGCTTGATTGGGAGTGAATGCTGACTTGAGTATGGGCATGAATCTGGGCCATGTGGTTCCATGACCCCAGACTACTTAGTG
The DNA here is from genome assembly GCF_049634645.1 of Pelodiscus sinensis. Lineage (NCBI taxonomy): Eukaryota > Metazoa > Chordata > Testudines > Trionychidae > Pelodiscus > Pelodiscus sinensis. The sequence continues at coordinate 32,452,450 of NC_134724.1, read as the reverse complement.
GTGGCTTGGAGTGGGAAGATGCCTACCATGGGGACCAGAATAAGGCAGGCCTTTCCAGGAACCTTGTGAGAAGGATTGAGGGGTTCCTGTGTGAGAGCGTCATGGACCTGAGTGCTCCATACTGGCACTCCATGTGCAGACATGTGAACAAGCTGTTGTGAGACCCCCACGCCAAGTAGGTCCAGAGAGGTGCACAAGAGCCCCTTTCACCTGTCATCTGACCCCACTTGTAGATAGGGAAAGGTAGAGAACTCACCAGAAGTGCCATTGCTGACGTTGTTGGAATCCTGGGAGACATCGGAGGGGTGGAGGTGGGGAATGTGCTCCAAGGTGAGAAGCAGCTCCTGGGTTTTGGGTATCGTTGCCTGGCTGGCGGCCGCCGCCGCCACCTCCTCCATGTCGCTGGTCTCCTCCTCCACCATCCCACCCTTCTGCAGGCTGATACTGGGTATATCTTGGCTGGACTCAATGATGATAGCAGGGAAGGTGATAAGCCCCCCTCCCAAGATGGCATAAGAATGGGATACTGGGTCAGAGCAAAGGCCCATCTAGCACATTATCCTGTCTTCCAACAGTGGCCATGCCAGATGCCCCAGAGGGAGTGAACAGAACAGGTCAGCTGATCCCTCTCCTGTCCTACATTTCCATCCTCTGTCAAACAGAAGCTAGAGACACCATTCCAACCCATCCTGGGTAATAGCTATTGATGGACCTAACCTCCATGAATTTATCTAGTTCTTTCTTGAACCCTGTTAAAGTCCTGGTTTTCACAACATCCTCTGGCAAGGAGTGCCACAGGTTGACTGTGTACTGTGTGAAGAAAAACTTCCTTTTGTTTGGTGACCCCCTAGTTTTTATGTTATCGGAACAAGTACATAATTTTTTCCTATTCACTTTTTCCACACCAGTGATTATATAGACCTCTATCACATCCCCCTTTGGTCTGCTTTGGTCTATCTTGAGCAGTTTGGTGTCATCTGCAAAATTTTACCACCTCACTGTTTACCCCTTTCTCCAAATAATTTATAAATAGGTTGAATAGGATTGGTTCCAGTATGGACCCTTGGGGGACAGCACTAGTTACCTGGCTCCATTCTGAAAACTGATCTTTTATTTCTACATTTTGTTTCCTGGCTTTTAACCACTTATTAATCCACGAGAGGGCCTTCCCTCTTATCCCCTGACAGCTTACTTTGCTTAAGAGCCTTTGGCGAGGGACCTTGTCAGAGGCTTTTTGGAAATCTAAGTACACTATATCCACTGAATCCCCTTGCCCGTATGCTTACTAACTCAAAAAACTCTAGTTGATGGGTACGGCATGATTTCCCTTTACATAAACCATGTTGACTTTTCCTCAAAAAATTGTGTTCATCTATGTGTCTGACAGTTTTATTCTTTACTATAGTTTCAATTAATTTGCCCAGTACTGCAGTACCTTAGTCTTACCGGCCTGTAATTGCCTGGATCACCTCTAGAACCCTTTTTAAATATTGGCATCACATTAGCTATATTCCAGTCATTAGGTACACAAGCTGATTTAAAGGATGGGTTACAAATCACAGTTAATAGTTACACAATTTCCCATTTGAGTTCTTTCAGAACTCTTGGGTGAATGCCATCTGGTCCTGGTGACTTGTTACTGTTAAGTTTATCAGTTTGTTCCCAAACTTCCTCTAATGATGCCTCAATCTGGGGCAGTTCCTCAGATTTGTCACCTAAAAAGAATAGCTCGGGTTTGGGAATATCCTAACATCCTCAGTTGTGAAGACTGAAGCAAAAGATTCATCTAATTTCTCCATAACAACTTTATCATCTTTGAATGTTCCTTTAGAATCTCAATCATCCAGTGGTCCCACTGGTTGTTTATCAGCCTTCTTGCTTCTAATGTACTTAAAATCATTTTGCTATTACTTTTTGAGTTTTTGGCTAGCTGTTCTTCAAACTTCTTTTTGGCTTTTTTTACGATATTTTTACACTTAATTTGACAATGTTTATGTTCCTTTCTAATTTCCTCTCTAGGATTTAACTTCCACTTTTTAAATAATGCCTTTTTCTTTCTCACTGCTTCTTTTACTTGCTTGTTAAGCCCCGGTGGGACTTTTTTGGTTCTCTTGGTGTGTTGTTTAATTTGGTGTATACATTTAAGTGGGGCCTTTGAAAAGTTTCCATGCACCTTGCAGGGATTTTACACTTGTCACTGTACCTGTTAATTTCTGTTTAATCTCTTCATTTTTGTGTAGTTCCCCTTTCTGAAATTAAATGCCAGTGTTGAGCTGCTGAGGTGTTTTTCCCACCACAGGGATTATACATTTTATTACATTATGGTCACTATTTCCGAATGGTCCAGTTTACCTCTTGGACCAGATCCTGCACTCCACTTAGAACTAGATCAAGAATTGCCTCTCCCCTTGTAGGTTCCAGAATCAGCTGTTCCAAGAAACAGTCATTTAAGGTATCAAGAAATTTTATCTCTGCATCCTGTCCTGAGGTGACATGTACAGGTGTTTACAATAGCACCAGGTGTGAAGTGCCACCCCAGACTGTCCACTCTGTTCCCTAGCCTTCTAGTAGGCCTGGTGCAGCCCTTTTATCTTTTAAGCTTGCTCTGCTCCAGGTTCCTGCTGTGGCCTTTCTTTGCCAGGCTGGCGACAATCCTGCCGTTGATGTCTGCATTCTGCTTTTTGGTGCAAAGATCTTGGAGGTTGTACTCCTTCCCTCACATCTTGATAAGGTCCAGGATCTCTATACCAGACCAGGCCAGAGCTCTTCTGCATCCCTGGGCAGTGGAGGCAATGGGAGCAGCCATTGGAGGATCCAAGGGAGTATTGGAGTCGCCCATGTCTCGCTGTTGTCCTTGCTTGCACAGGGCTTCTGAAGCTGGGCACGTGGGATGGGCCATTCTCCTGTTTCCGGGACTTTTAGAGTTCTGTGGGAGGAGGAGAGCAGTGGAGATGCCTGGTGTGGCCAGAGCTGACAGTTGTGAGAGGCCTCTGAATGCCAGTTAGTTAGAATTAGTGGTACTGGAGTGTCCACTCTAACATTATTGCAGACTTACAAGTTCGGAATTAGTGTTCTTCCTCATGAAAAGCTGAAGTACGGAGTGTTAATTCCGCAGCCCCTTATTTCAGAATAACGGACTTTGTAGTGTGGCTGCACCGTTTACAAATTTGAACTTGGGAGTGTTATTTCAGACTAAGTTTCTAGGCCTAAGGAAATTGTGTCCATTGGTTAGATCCTTCCTCTTCAGATAAGCTCCTTAACAAAGGTGCTCTTTTGTGCTGCTGTCTGTGCTGTCTTCCAGGATTACTGCAGCCATATGCATGCTTTACTTCCTCTTCTGCAGTAGTTAATCCTAGTTGCATACTTCAGAAAAATGTCTGTATCTCTGACAAATATTGTAGTGGAAAGCGAAAGCTGAGCATTGTTGAAGTCAGTGTTTGTGTCCATATTTTGTCAATCCTTGAAGATGGCCGTTGTGTACTCTTGTGCTTTTTTCATGCTTCTCTGTGGTTTTTTGTTCTTTCTGCTTTTTTCTCTCTTCACTGTATCCAAAGTGGTTGTGTTCTGTTTTCCTTCCATTATTTTTATTTTCTAATGCCTGATAGCCTTACTGCTTTATCCAAAGTGTGATTTATATCCTCCAACAGTCTCTCTTGCAGCTTTAGACCTCTTGTTCCATTTCCAATTTGATCCATTATATTTGAATCTGTTAACTATCCATAGCTGCAGAACTGGCTCATTAGCTTCAGCTTTGTTAGGAATTCTTCAAAGGACTCACCTTCCATTTGTATTCTAAGGTAAAATATATATTTATGTTTAATTCTTTTTCGGTACACCATACTCTTCAGTGTTGCAAAATTATGTCATAATTTGCTCTCTCTCTCAACTTTGTCGCATGCTACTAAAGACATCCACTGCCAAGACCTGAAAAGTAGAACATTGTATTTTCTGCTGACTTTTTTTCACCAATGCTGACAGCTTACATATATTGATATAGATGGATACATTTAATGCCTTTCAAACCTCCTTTGAATCTAGTCTGCTGCATTACATGATTTCAGCTCCTTGGGAACTTTTAGTTGCTCCAAGTCTAAGATAACTCTGATTCCTTCACCGCTGTCCTCTTTTCTACCTCACTGTAGTACCATATGTTGTCTGAGAGATTTATGAGGAGGCGGCACAGCCTGGACTCTTAGAAGTAAGGCATTATTAAAACTAATACAGAATTACGTAAGACAAATGAGAGCCACAGCTGAGAGCATATGGATCTGGTGAAATTGATGCTTGATCGCTTCCAGCTGGTTCTTCCTTGTACAGAGGTGGGCAAAATATGGCTGTGGGCCAGATCCAGCCCACGAAACATTAGGATTCAACCCACAGCCCAATGGGACCCTCAGCCAGGCTCTCTGCTGGCTGTGGTCCCACACACTGCTCATAGCGGCCAGCTGCTGAGGCCAGTGTGTGTGTTTCTGTGTGGCATACCCCTTGGGATGAGGGGAGTATCTCTGTGCTGCCGCTGCCCCTGCCCTCAGCACAATTCTCACAGCTCTCATTGGCCAGAAACCAGCCAATTGGAGCTGCAGGGGCAGTGCTTGTGGGTGCATGCAGAGACCCACTTAATTAATGAATGTATGTGCAGTGCTGTGGCTTACTGTGCCTGTCTAAAATTTTAACCTAAAGCCACCATAGAGTACTACTACTAGTGTAGTACCAGCTTATTGACATTTTAATAACCTTATCATAATAATTTGATTTATACCTACATGTTATCTGCTTCTATGTACACAATAATGAAACTATACAGTTGTATGAATTGTGGAAGTACTCTCAGAATAAAACCCTTTTCATTCACTAAGATTAATGTTGTGTTCTTTTCATTTGATATGCACAATTAATGCTAAACTTTCTCTCTCCAATAAATAAAGCATTTAATAATGTAGGTTTAGGTCAAGCATACTTGAAAGCACGTTTCCAGCACAATATATAGAAGTAAATAACGTGTTAAAAATAAGGCAATGTAATGTTCTCAGTCACTAGCTTCTGAGTTTCAGTTTTAATCAATGAAGGTATATATAGTGAACACACTTGCACTACTTAAAGTTATTACTTGTCATCTGTGATGTCTTTATATTATATACACCTTGTCTGTGACCCTTCTTCTTTGACATATAAGATTTTATTTATACCACCTTTAACCTAATAAAATTTCACCTTTAACCTTATGCACTTGACACCTCAGATAACTTACTCTTGATCTTTGACACATTTTGTTTTAAGCCTGTTAAGTGTAATAGGTAGCTGACTAGAAAGAAAGCTTTTATTGTTTTTAATTGTAATTTGACCATAGACTTTCTCTAGTGTTGCTTGAGAGATCACAGAAAGAACTGAAACATGATTAAATTTTGTCCATGTCATTGTCACAAAATTTAAACTATAAGGTATCCCAGTCTATTAATATGTTATGCAAGCATTTAGTTTTCATAGTATGTGGATTTTTAAAAAATTGTTTGATTGTCAGAAGAATGTTAAATGGCTGATGCTGTTTAAAATTTGAATGAACACTGAAACACTGCTTGTTCTGGGCAGTGTGGAGACTTGCTGAAGGTCAGTCTTGCTCAGCGTGAGAAAAACCAAAATCTTTTCTGTTTGAGTTCTGTGGATTATTTTTTACTTGCTGTCAAGTGCATGAATTCTAAAAAACCGTGAACAGTATAAATGTTAGTTTTTAAACTATTGAGATATGAAAATAAATTCCATACTGAAGCAATTTCCTTAGTGTGGGTAGAAATATTCAGAGCTTGTGCAGAGCAGGCATGTAACATAATTAGTAGAATTAGTTAAATTGTTGTAAATCTACTATATACTTGAGAGAGTTTGTCTGTCTGTCTGTTCAAGAATGCCTCCTAAATGGTAAGAGCTAGGACCACCACATTTGATATACAGTTTCCTCTTATTGTAACTGAAAACAAGGTAAGGATTTGGTTGTGCCAGGAAAATGGAATATCCCTAGAATGGGATTGCTTATCATAAAAACTGTAAGAAAAGAGACCTTTGTTTAGAGTGTTCTCTTTATCTTTGACCTTCTTTTAACTCACAGTATATATAAGAGAAGTCTGCCATCTTGCATTCTGTGCATTTGACATAACCCATGAAGATTGTTGTGCTTGATAATAGCTGTCAGGCTGGAGATTTGTACCCTCATTAGTACTTCTTCATTGGTGGTTTTATCTTGCCAGGTTATTCTTAAATGAATCTCAGGCACCATAGATGAAAACTATTGAGTCTCTTTTCTTGCCTGCTACATGAAGTCCTCTGCTGTAAAAGAGGCTGCTGGCTATGAAGTATTTATAAATCAAGATCTTAGTCTTCATCATAAACTTCTTGTTCTTCCATGCTTATTTGTGAGGGACCACATTTGGTGGCTGCTTTTCCATTATTTTTGTTCAACTCCTCATCCAAAGATAGGCTCTAGTTAAGAGGAACTCTTTGGTAACAAAATGAGTCCATGGTTTGGAAATTGGTATCACTGAGTATAATGGAAGGTTGGCATTCTGTACCTTGTCCCATGATTACTATGGTTTTTGCACTGATGGTCAGTGAAAAAAATCAGCATTCATCTTGAAAGTGATGTGCAAACTCTATTACATGAACTTCACTGTGAAGGGCAGCGTTATCAGTGTAACGGAATTTTCTCAATGCAACTTTTCGTACCTTAGTCTTCGCTTAGTCTAGCAAAGTTGAACTTCTTGCCATCAAATTGTGTATGAAAATAAATATCTTCTACATTTTTAAATGCATAGCTCAACAGTACTGAAAAGAACATTCCAAAGAGTGTAGATGCCAGAACACACCTTTGTTTTTCTCTGCTTTCTACCTCAAAACCTTCATAGGAGTTTCCTTCACATTTCACTTAGCTTTGCATCATGGAAAGACTGTATTATGCTGAGGAGCTTTGGGGGCATTCAGTTTTTTGCACTGCTTTGTACAGACCGGATCTACTAAAAGCATCAAAAGCTTTAGACAACAAAGGCAATAAAACGTGATTTATCTTGTTCTCTACTTTTCTCCTGTGGTAACAGAGAGAATATCATATACACTATAGATCGGCGTTTCCCAAACTCTGGGATGCAGCCCAGTACTGGGCCATGGGAAAAAAAATACCAAGCCTCAGTGTGGCTGGAAGGAGGGGGGTGGGGCGGGGCGGGCTGGGAGTAGGTATGTGTGTGTGGCGGGGGGGGGGGGGAGAGAACCGGCCACCGGGAAGCAGGGTTGGGGGCAGTGGGGCTGTCCGGCAGAGTTCGAGGCAGGTGGGCGGGCAGCAGAAACAGGGGTGGCCAGGGGAGATCAGGAGGAGGAGGACTGGAGAACCAGCCGCCAGAAGCAGGGCTGGACAGGGGCAGCAGGGCTGGCCAAGGGAGATCAGGAGGAGAAGCGGGGCAGAACTGGCTGACTGGGAGGGAAGTAGGGCTGGTCAGGAGGGTTGTCGGGGGGAGCAGGGCTGGCCGGGGAAGATCGGTGGGGGACGGGGGTGGGAAACTGGCTGCTGGAAGCAGGGCTGGATGCGGGAGATCGGAAGAAGTGGGGCGGGCATGAGCACATCCACCAGCCAGGCAGTTTGCAGTTATGGTTGATACACCTAATAATAATAAAACTTACCTAATTAGAAAATACCAGACATTTTATATGTCCAGTATTTTCTCAATTTGTTTCCCGGACAGAACCCTCAAATACCTGACTGTCCGGTACAAAACTGGACACTTGGCAACCCTACACCTCCTTTCACCCTCCCTCCTAGCCAGATACCCTACCCCCAATCTGCTCCTGCTCCCGCCTCCTGAAGTGTCCATGCGGCACTGGGGCCCCCTACCTCTGGCCCAGGCTGGGTGGAGGATGCAGCTGGGTGAAACACTGAAAATTTATTCATTTTTAATTCTTTTTTTATATGCATTTATATTTTTGGTCTGCAAAAAACAGAACTGGAAAAAAACGGGTTCCAAGTAAAGTAAAAAGTTTGGGAAATCCTGGTCTAGCCAGCTTTCTATCCATCCTACAGTCCATTTATCCAATCCATATTCCCTTAACTTGCTGGCAAGAATATGTGGGTGACCATATCAAAAGCTTTGCTAAAGCTGGCACTGGGGGCTTTGGGAAGACCAGAAACAACTTATTTGAATATCCATCATTTGCTTAATGAATATGCAAATATGCAAATGAATGTTACCGGACCTCCAAAAGCTCGTGAATGGATTTACTGGTCCCTGTGCCAAAAAGTCTGGGAACCCCTGCTATAGATATTTCTGCTCAAAATCCACATTGTGTCTCTGGGTAGACCTTTTCAGCAAGTACTTGCAGCCGTGTAAGCACCACTCCAAATAGGTTGCCAGTAATGCTGGGAATTGAAATGCCTCTGTAGCTGTTACAATCTCCCTTGTCTCCTTTGCTTTTGTAAAGAGTAATTATACTTTCACACATGCCCTGAGGAACTTTTACTTTCTTTCAGCATTGAAGGATGTAGTAAAAGAGTCGGTTTCTCACATTTGAATACCTCTGCCAGAATACCGTCTTTTCCAGTTGCTTTTCCAATAACGAGATAATCAAAATCCTTATCCTGCTCTTCAGTGCTTTGTTCTTGATCAAGCTCAATTAGTACATCAAGTGTTGAGAGATCTTTAAATAATTCTTTAAATACTATTAGAATATTAATAATAATAATAATAATAATGTGTAATTTGTCTGTCAAGATGTGACCATCTTTAGATTTGTTAATCACGGGGGCTATTTTGTATATCAGAGGGGTAGTCATGTTAGTCTATAACTTTTAAAACAAATAGTCCTCTGGCATCTTAGGGTATGTCTACACTACCCCCCTACTTCGAACTAGGGGGGGTAATGTAGTCATACGGAGTTGCAAATGAAGCCCGGGATTTGAATTTCCCGGGCTTCATTTGCATGAAGCTGGCCAGCGCCATTTTTAAATGCTGGCTAGTTCGGACTGCGTGCCGCGCGGCTACACGCGGCACGCAGTCCGAACTAGCCAGAATTTAAAAATGGCGCCGGCCGGCTTCATGCAAATGAAGCCCGGGAAATTCAAATCCCGGGCTTCATTTGCAACTCCGTATGACTCCATTACCCCCCCCAGTTTGAACTAGGGGGGTAGTGTAGACATACCCTTAAAGACTGACAAATTTATAGAATCATGAGCTTTTGTGGGTAAAACCCACTTCATTAAATGAGTGCCACAGGCCTACTTATCACTTTGGGTATCCTGGGTCAGAGAACTCTTTTAGGGTGTGTCAGCCGACAGTCAGGGCAGTGTGTGCATGTGTGTTATACACCCGAGACTTCAACTGCTGAGACCGGGGTCCCTTGCTGCGGGCAACCTGGAGGAGGTTGACGGGCGCCCCAATAAGTTTACAGAGAGAGCTTATAACACCTCAGATTTTAGCTGCTAGGATACAGAAATCCCTTCGCAGCGGGCAGCCTGGGGAGGCTGAGAGGTGCCCCAACGGATCTGTCCCCTGGAAGTGTCACGATCCAAAATGCCCAAGCTCTCCCTATATCTGTCCCTTATGACCGGCTGAAGTTCTTTTAAAAATTGTGCTTGGTTCTGTTACAGCAACTGAAGGAGTCAGGTTAAATCTTAAACAGTTACTATTTTATTGTTACAGGATAAACTTAGTTGTTAAATGCTACTACTGTGTTACAGATAACACAGTCACTACAAAGGACAGGACAGAAATTACACTAATAAGTCACTTACAGGTACCATGAAACCCTTTTGGTTCTCTGAGCTCTTATTAAATGCATGCAAAATAGACATCTAGCAGGTATACATTCTCACCCCTGCGTTCCAGACTTGGCGTGGCCAGCGTCTTTCTCTCAATCCCTCGGGAAGAAGTAGGGCGAGGTTGGGCGTCCCACAGACCTCGGGAGACCATCAATACCTGCCAGCAGGTATAGATGATTGGAGCTCAAATGGGGCGGGCTACTAAACCCCTCTTTATACCCCTTGGGTCACGTAGTCTTCTTCCTGGTCTCAAGTGGCCAATTAGGAAAAATGACTTTGAATGCCGAGTTTCCCACGCAGGATGCAAAGCATAATTTACACCTGGGAAAATGCAGACAACGGGCACCTCTGGTATGTGATGGGTGAAGATTCCTCTCCTGGGACAGTGCAGGCGTGTCAATTACTGGTACTAGCCATCAGGGCGACGGGAGGCCCCGGGTCGTCAGCTAGCCCATTTACTGTCTGGTTTCTGTTTATGGTAGAGTCAGGGACAGGCAGCACACCTGCGTTCCCAGGGCATCAAAGGCTGACTGCCTTTCTCTTGCTCTCTGGGGGGGACGACAAGATGGGGTTCGTGTCTGGCTACAGGGTGTGTCTAAATTACATGGCTCCATCGATGGAGCCATGTAGATTAGGCTAATCGGCAAAAGGAAACGAAGCCGCGATTTAAATAATCGCGGCTTCATTTAAATTTAAATGTCTGCCACGCTGAGCCGACAAACAGCTGATCAGCTGTTTGTTGGCTCAGCGCGCTAGTCTGGACTCTCCCGCGCCAACCTGAAAGCCCTTTATCGAACTCCACGTTATGCCTTGTAGGATGAGGTTTACCGGGGAGGTCAATAAAGGGCTTTCATGTCGACAGGGGAGCATCCAGACTGCCCCGATCTGCCAACAAACAGCTGATCGGCAGAGCGGGGCAGCCATTTAAATTTAAATGAAGCCGCGATTATTTAAATCTCGGCTTCATTTCCCTTTGCCGAACAAACAAAACTACGTGGCTCCGTTGACGGAGCCATGTAGTCTAGACGTACCCTCAGAGCCATCATGCCTGGGTCGCAGATTTCCAACATCTGCTACAGATTGTATACTGTGGCATCCAGAACTTGTTAGCACATTTCCTTGAAGCTTTTACGCAATGACCCTTTTCCTTTTTGCAGGTTTTCTAAAGTCATTAGTATATTTTACGTACTGATGGTTCTGTTTTAATATACATTGCTATGTAAGTAATAGGCTTATCCGGCTTACCATGAATATTTTTCAAGTTAGTTATTTGTGGGCCCAATCCTTAGATCTCTGTGACTTTTATCAAGTGATTTTAAAATGTTTGTTTTAAAATACATACATTAATTTGTGTCACTTTCTCCTTTTCCATAAAGTTATAGTAATATGGCCCAACTTTAATGAAATGTGGTGTCCTGTGTTTTAGGACACTGTATATGTGTTTCTATATATTTTTTTGTTCTTCTGCATAAACAGTGTGTGCATAACTTTATATAATTTTGATGCAGTGTAATGTTGTAAGTTGCAGTTCTTTAGAATTTGTTACACAGCTATTTAAATAGAGTTTACACATGATAAGCCAAATTTAGGAGAGCCATATGCCGGCATTTGCCATTGCAGGAATGTGTGGCTGCTATTCTTGTGTTTGTGTGTGTTTACATGCCCAAATGCGTGCTTCAGGACCTAAGAACCGTTGCAGTGGTAGCTGAACAGGAGGTATAGAATGGACAGTAAAAAGGTTTTTTTAATATTTTTATTTTTTAATACAGTGACTGTGAAGAAGTTCATATCAGTGGAATGCCTTTAGGATGCTGGTGCAAACTACATCTTTAATTTTTCTGCCATCCTTAACTTCTCCATAGAAACCTCTTAAAGGATTAATTTCATCTTAAATATAGACAGCTTGTCTTACACCTCCCAGTGCCGACTTACACTGAATTTGTCCCTAAATATACTTGCAGTAAGAGTATCCATAATTTCTTTTTGCGCTCATCACTTCCTTTTTTAGTCCTAGATACCTGAGTAATGCTATACTGAATGTGTACATTTTAATGAAAAAGAAAGACATCCTAAATAAAATATGTGATGAGGGTGTTGGCATGTCTTGATTCTTCAGTATGAAAATAAGATGAAGTGGTAATAAAAAGTAAATTATTCTTATTTCCTCTACTGCTGTTTCTAATAATTTTAAGTGCATTTGCTATTTTCCTTCACTTCCTGACACTTTTCTAATTCAGAAGATAAATGCTATGTGTGGTATAGTTCAGTATATTTTTATTTATTTAAATACTTAAAATATCTCTAAAACACTGACTTTCACAGTGAGATTTTTAAATAACATCAAGATTATGTTAATATCGGGGAGAGGTATAAAGAATTATGCTTGTTAAAGGCCCAGCATTACATATATATTCAAATTCTACTTCATATAGGATGCATTTAGATCAGCAAAATTAGACACACAAATCACAGCTAACATAGCTTCTCATTATCATTTGCTACTTGGCCTGTACCAGTTGGTCTTTCTTTACCAGCAGTTCCTGACTTGGCAGCTTTTGCAAGATTTACTTTCCTGGTTAGCTTTAGTTACAGTTAGGACCACATGGAGATAAAATAATCTTCTCCAGCTAGTGGAAGATCAGATAGAAAAGGCAAGGACTGTACATCCTTTGGGCTGGTTCTTCTGAGAAATCTTCAGTTCCCTCTATTTTCTTGGCACACAAATTCCTTTGAGAAGCCTCAATTATTAATCCTGTAATTAATCAGTCCAGAAGGCCCACTCCAGATGCAACTTATTTCACGTGCTATTCAACAGCACTAAACTATTCTTGGAATCCCTAGACTCAGCCATCGAGTAGATGACATTTTATTATCTCTTACTCCTCTTGGGACTCTCACTCAGATCAGCTCTGGTTGTTCAAATTTTTATGAGAATATTGTACCTGTAATAATCCTGACCTTGCTTTATTTTACTATTTTAGTTTGGACACTTTGCTTCCCTCGTGTTGTTTTACATTCCAATGTTACTCATTAATGTTGTCTTTTTTTTTTCAAAAGCTAGATTTTTGTATTAGAAATAATTCCATGTATAATCAATATAACTGAACTTTCACTTCTGATGACTTAGTTAATGCTTACAAATATGGTATTCTTTCTACACCTACTCAACACCACTAAGAGCCATCAATGCATATCAAAAATGACTATATTGTGTATTGTGTGTGGACATGTTCTCTTCAGTTTTCAGGTTGAGATTTTTTTTATTTGAGTTTTTTTGGCGAGGATGATTGGGTTATTACATCAAATAGTACCTCAGGAGTAATGGAGTGCTATTATGACACAATACATTTGACAGTCTTCTGTAGGTCAATACCCAGTATTAATCAGCAGTTTTTCTAGATACTGGCCATTGCCAATTATGGATAAATGCTTGTGTTACTCTCATTTATTGGCAGGGTTATTCTCCAGCTGTTGAATTTCACATCAATGAACAAGAATCAGAAGGGTTACTACATAGTTTAATTCATCTGAACTGCATCCTACTTGGAAAATATAGTTTCTCAGCGTTTTCAAGTATTTCATTTTTTTTAATGGAGAAGTTTTGTAATTGTATTGTTTGGATTCTAAAAGAATCATGTGCTTTCATCAAGTAGCATTAGTCATAACTGTAGTATAACTTCATAAATAAAAGAAAAAGTTGTGGAGAGGGGATTTATGAATAGAAGAATATCTGCCCCCTATAAGAAGTGCCTATTGAGCGGAAGGCCTTATCAGCTACTAGATCTGATATTCATTGAAAAGTTCAGTTTCATATGGCACATTTGCATCAGAGATGGGGATATCTAGCAGGAACGTGATTTCTTGGGTGACCTTAACCTCTTCTGGTTTAGCAGTAGTGGTTTTGTCAATTCAGTTTCTCATGCAGTTTGAGGATAAGACACATTTGCTGCATTTGGAAAGTTACAAAACTGTCAGTGATTGAATGTCTGAACAGTGGGAAGGAGATTAAAACTCTTTCTCTGTGGCTCAGTTGGTCTCTCTTATCTATTTATGCCGCCTCCTTCTACTCTGAAGCAAAATACAGGACTATGTAGCACTTTAAAGACTAACAAGATGGTTTATTAGATGATGAGCTTTCGTGGGCCAGACCCACTTCCTCAGAACAAATAGTGGAAGAAAATAGTCACAACCATATATACCAAAGGATACAATTTAAAAAATGAACAAATATGAAAAGGACAAATCACATTTCAGAACAGAAGGGGGATGGGGGGGGAGGTGAATGTCTGTGGGCTAATGATATTAGAGGTGATAATTGGGGAAGCTACCTTTGTAATGGGTAAGATAACTAGATCCTTTGATTAGACTCAGATGTAAAGTGTTGAATTTTAGCATGAATGACAGTTCAGAGGATTCCCTTTCAAGTGCAGATTTAAAAGGTCTTTGTAGAAGGATGCAGGTAGTTGAGTCGTTGAGACAGTGTCTTTTCTGGTTGAAATGGCAAGAAACTGTTTTTTCTTTGTGATCCTGTCTAATGTCTGTTTTGTGGGCATTGATCCTTTGGCGAAGTGTCTGAGACGTTTGTCCAATGTACATAGCAGACGGACACTTTCAGCACATGATAGCATAAATTATATTTCTGGATGCGCAGGAATATGTGTTCTTGATCTTATAACTCACTTGGTTAGGTCCAATCAGCAGAGTGAATATGTGGACAAATCTGGCAACGGGGTTTGTTGCAAGGGAAGGTACCAGGGTTGGTATTAGTGTGGTATGTCCTGTGGTTGTTGGTAAGAATCATCTTGAGGTTAGGTGGTTGTCTATAGGAGACTATGGGTCTGTTTCCCAGAGCCTCTTGGAGTTTAGTATCCTGTTCCAGTATAGGCTGTAGTTTATTGATAATGTGTTGGACAGGTTTAAGTTGGGGGTTGTAGGTGATGACAAGTGGTGTTCTATTGTTGGTTTTCTTGTGTCTGTCTTGAAGTAGATGGTTTCTAGGTATTCGTCTGGCTCTTTCAATTTACTTTTTTATTTCTCCGGGTGGGTAGCTGAGGTTTATAAATGCTTGGTAGAGATCCTGAAGTTTCTGGTCTCTGCCAGTGGGATTAGAGCAGATGCGGTTGTATCGAAGGGCTTGGCTATAGATGATGGATCATATGGTGTGTTCTGGATGGGAGCTGGAAGCATGTAGGTAACTGTATGAGTCAGTGGGTTTTCTGTAGAGAGTGGTATGTAATTTTCCATTGTTGATTTGTACTGTGGTGTCCAGGAAATGGACCTCTCGTGTAGAATGGTCCAGGCTGAGGTTGATGGTGGGGTGTAGGTTGTTGAAATCTCTGTGGAATGTCTCCAGTGTTTCTTGGCCATGCGTCCGGATCATAAAGATGTCATCGATGTAGCGTAAGTAGAGAAGGGGTAAAAGGGGACGGGAGTTGAGGAAACGTTGTTCTAGGTCAGCCATAAAGACGTTAGCATACTGTGGGGCCATGCGTGTACCCATGGCTGTGCTGCTGATCTGGAGGTATAAGTTATCTAGAAGGCCCTTAAATATGTTAATATAAAATATCTCCTCGTGGCCATACTTTGTGGCTGGCTATCATAGTGTCCGCTAGATATACTAGACGCTATATGCGGTCCAGATTCTGCGCAAAGATTAACTAGTATGCCACTTTGCGAGTTGATGTAATTCCTTAGGATTACTTGCAGAATAAAATAGTAGCCAGTGTGTGCAAAGGTGGCAGAACCTCACCATAATCTTTGTGGAATGTTTCAATATATGGGAAAAGGTATGGTCCAAAATAGGAAATGGTAATTGTTTTTGCTTATGTATAGCAGTTGTTTCTAGATAGCCATGGTGCTTTTGAGACTGTGTGGTCAGTCAAATCAGTCTTGTTAAAATTATGAAACAACTATCAACTTCAAAGATTTAGTTATGTGAACAACAGTCTTAATAGCATCAGATTTCATTTGAAAATATGTTAATATAATCACAGAATTTATACTGTCTTGATTCAACAAAAGGTGGGAAGTGTATAGCTACACTGAGATTTTGGGGCACTTGTGGTTTCTCAGTTGCAGAATTAGCAACATAGTCCTTTACACCTTTGTATTGCTGTAGAAAACATATTAATAATCCTCACAATGCTCCTGTGAGGTAGGTAAGGAGTATCTCTTCTTATATCTAACATTCATTTAAAGAAATGTTTTTGGCAAGAATTAAATCAAATGCCGATCAATTACAATATATTATCTTGATTAAAGATCAAACTGTGGAACTCCATAATGTAAATATTGGTTACCAAAATAAAACTTTAGGAAGATTAGTCCAATTTACTTGCTAAATAGTATTGTATAGGGCTCAGTCGTTCAAACATTGATATATTTACATATTGATGAGTCTAAATGTATGGAAGATTAGGTCCTGTGCAGTACTTAGCAAATAAATTGGTTGGGTGGCAATGTGTATATTCTCTGTCATCCCTTGTCTTCAGTGGAATGCTCGGACAACTAAAGTTACATGAATAATTGTTCTCAGGATTGCAAATTGGTATGATTTACTAATTATGTGGACTTCAAAAATTACATTATTTCACACAAATATTACAAGCTTTGCAGGACCCATGAGTAAATATTCTTATATAGTTCTGAAGCACGATGTAACTACTGTTGAGTTCACAGAGTAAAATTGCCATTTAATACCATCTGAGCTATTAGCTGCACTTGTTTCACACCTAAGGGTGCTATATCTGCCCAGTGTGATAATCCTACACTTTGATCTCCACATTCAACGAGTGACAGTTATTTGTGACACAAGGTGTTGTTATTCTAGTCTTATTTTAATGAGCTGTGAGGATGAAGTTTGATATTAATCCAAACTGCCACAATTGAAAGTTGAGAACTCTGAGAAACATACTCTGCTAAAGTGCTTGATTTCATTTGTACAGCATGTTTTGTAGCTATCTCATGTTGTGCTATTGGCAGCTAAGACCTTTTTTTGGCCCTCACAAGATGATAAATGAATGAGCTTGTTGAACTCTGTAGTTCTGTTTGAGTCATCTATTAAGCAAAAGATTAGATCAGGAAAGAGACATTGGACCCTGCAAAGGCGATACAAGGCTTTGTCTCATTCATCATTCCCACCTATCAGAAATCTGATAGAGTGTTTGTAACTGTCATTGGGTGGCGGCGGGGGAGGGGGGGGGAGAGAGCTGGTTTACTCTCATCTTATATCGGAAGGAAGATTGCCTGCTCTTTTATTTTAGATGGTGTCTGTTTCAAAGCAGAGAATTAGCTTCATTTTGCTCATACTGCCACTTTGACTGGTATAAGTAAATTGATTGTAGATCTGATAAACACATGAATCAGTTCCACACCTGTAGAGTCATAAGTTAAAAAGTTTAATTATTCAAATAATTTTAAACACCTCGTGAATTACAGAAGGTATAGTTGTCTTGCCACAGCGTGATTTGTGTGAGATAGCATCATTAGAAAAAATGATAATAGTGAAATATACTAGAGTACAGTTTTAAAAGTTGAGAGATCATCTCAAGAAGTAGTTATACCCATGAAAGCTCATGATACCATCTACATGGTTTATTAGTCTTTAAGGTGCTACTAGAATATTTGTTATTTAAGTTTTTCTCACTAAAATTGTTATGGCTCCTGTTTTAATATGTGCCAGGCACTGGATGTCTCAATGTCCAATGAGACAAAAGTGTTATACCAAGTTTTCTTAAAATTAAAAAAAAAACATAACACCAACAAGCCATTGGGGCATAGAAAAGCATTGATAAGACTTGTGACCACACAGGTTTGGTTCAACAGTGTATATGTTGCTTATCCCTTCTGAGCTCTAGCAAAGTCTGAAGGATCTTAAGTCACCTATCCTTTCACCAGAAGCAGTCAAGTATTGACTAGAAGGACAGTGGTTGTGAGAGTTTGATGAACACTACTAGGGGCTTACTCCTGTGGCTTCCCTTCTGGACCAAATGTCTCCAGGAGTTTGAGGAGTTTTATTAATTTTTCTTTTGTTAAATGTTAAATCCTTAATATATATAGGATGTGCACTATGACCAACTTATTATTGTATTATTTACTTTTTAGAATTTCCTGAGGTTGGTGGGCTTGATTTCTTAGCCATAGTATTGGTTTAACATTCACTTTGCATACATATGATTTAAGATAGAAACTTCAAGCCTTATTTTGATTTTGCTAGGCTAGATTGTACTGTAATGTTTTATAAAAATTAAGCAGCCTTTTTTCCAGGAAATGTCACAAAGATTAATTTAGTTTTTAAGAGGCGTACATTTTTCCTGGACAAGTAAAAGAAAATATGATCAGTTGTTTTCTGGAACATACTGTCTGTATTGCTGTAGAATTAGGCACAGAATTTTTTTTCCTCTAGTTGATTTTATTTATTAATTTAAATGTTTATTTTTTTCAGTTTTAATTACATTTTTTAAAAAGACAGGGCCTCTTCTGATTATGATCCTGATAATTTTCAAAGTTTAATAATAATAAGTGAGCAGTTTCTCATTTATATTGTCCTTCAATGTGTTCAGTGCTATCCAAGAAACATACTAATGAATGTACTACAAATGAATATAGCAACTGAAATTAATGCATCTAGTTAATTTCATGTTCCTCCATGCCTCAGGCTCA
The DNA here is from genome assembly GCF_049634645.1 of Pelodiscus sinensis. NCBI lineage: Eukaryota > Metazoa > Chordata > Testudines > Trionychidae > Pelodiscus > Pelodiscus sinensis. The sequence goes on along the minus strand of NC_134724.1, from coordinate 32,434,002 downwards.
TTAGCTCAAATTAAATTTAATCATCCCAAGCAGTTAAGATACAATATGGAAATCTGTGATTTCTACTAGTTGCAATAAAAATACTTTTGAATGACATCTGGAAGGTATGAATATATATCTTAATCACATTTGGAAGCAGAAGTAGATTTAGAATTATACCAATAATTGGATCACATGTTGCTGATAATTTTTTTTACCTTTTTCTTTTTCAAATGCCTAGGAAATTACATACAGCAATTACATTAAAAGAGTCATCATTTTAAAAGTTATGAAATGATAGTTTGTTTTTATTGTCTGCATAACCGTAATTTGGCTCCCTTGTAAATTTGCATTATGATCCATAATTTAATTTACATGATCAAATACTATTTTTTTCTACAAGACTTGTTCAATATGGAAGATAAATGCAGAAGTTTTGATTTAAAAAAGCTAAGTAGTTTAATCAGTTGAAATGAGTCACTAGTTGAAATAAAAGTGGGTTAACAGTAACTATAGAAATGTTAAGAATTATTTTTCAGTTTGAGGTCTCTTGTGCACACGCAAATAACAATAAAATGGCATAAGATACAGCATTACTTTCCTACACCTATCATGTATATGTTGCCTCCACTTTTTACATGCCAATCAGACTGAGGACATTTAGCCCTGGTCTACACTAGAAAATTATTTCAAAATAACTGCCTTTAGTTTGAAATAAGAAGTGGAGCATCTAAACTACCAACCCTGTTATTTTAAAATATTGGGCTGGTTGTTTCAAAATCTGTGCTCCTGCTTTCCTTGGGGAATTTTGGGAGTTGTTATTTCCAAAATAAGTTATTTTGAAATAATTTCCTTACTGTAACAGCTCTTGGGCTGGCACAGTATATGTCTCTTCTGGAGCAGGGGGAACTTTGAAGCAGCTAGTGATTCAGAATCTGCTTAAGGTCAGCTCCTGGAGCAGTACAGTTACATACTGCCCATAACTGGGGTTTGTTGGAAAGCCATAACTGGCTCCTTTGTATTTATGGGGTATGTTTTTGAGGGATTTTAAAAGCTGATTTTTATTATATGTTAACCTTTTTGGAATAATTTTGCTCTCCCTCCCAGTACCAAAAATTTTGGAGTTGGGATTACTTTTATTAAATCATGCGTGGAAAAACTGTTTTCTTTACTTTTTCTTATCTGTATATCATTTTCTGTATTTGCAAGTTTTTTTAAATTAAATATACATTTATAAAAAGTTTTAAAAGGGTTTCAGTAAAAAAAAGTAAAAATGCCACAAATATAATGAAAAATATTAATGTAATTGAATATGCAATTATGAAATGTAGTGAAATTTATTTTAATGTAGGACATTAAGAAATTAAAATTGAAATCACTCCTCTGGTTCATTTGACTAAATATTCTCTCTTATGGTGGCCAGGGCAAGATGCTTGCAAAATAGCATAAGAAAAACCTTGCAAATAGACAGAGCCCATTGAAGTCAATGGAAGGACTCCCATTAATATTTTTAGGCTCATCTAGACTACGCAGAATGGTCAAATTTGCATATCCTCTTTCGACCGTTCCGTGTGGTCTAGATGAACCCAGTGAGTTTGGAATTGGAGCCTAATGGCATAACTTGCTCCTAAGGAAAAAATTTTTGTAATCCCCATCAACTAATGATTAGCTTATTCTCTGAAGTGTTTATATCCCTTCCAAAATTTTGTTCCTGGATATATGATGATTATACAGTAATTCCTCATTTAACACTATAGATATGTTTCAGAAAATGATCGTGTTAAGTGAAAACGTGTTATGCGGGGTCAATTTTCCCATTGAAAATAATGGAAAAGCTGGGAATTGCGTTTCAAGCAGTGGTGTCTGTTGGGACCGGGACATACGGTTAGGAGAGAAAGAGGACTGGGTTACAGAAGGGAGGGGAGGTGTTTGGCTCTGGGGAAGGGGAGCACAGGGGAGGGGGATTGGGTTGGGAGTATGCCCCTGTGATGGGTCTGCCGGGACCTGCACTGTGTCCGGCGAGGGAGCGTTGCCGGGGAATGGCATGGCCAGCGGCAAACTCTCTGCCACTTTGCAGGGAGGTGGGAGAGCCCCGTGCAGCCGCTAGCGACAGGCAAGCTGGGGAAACTCAGCCGCCGGCCTGCAAACAGGAGAGGACAAGGCGTCCAGCGAGGAGGAGTCAGTGGGGAACGGTGCGGTGAGCGGCGAACCCTCCGCCGCTTTGCTGGGGAGGGGCCGGAGGAGAGGGGGCAAGGCATCCGGTGAGGGGGAGTCGCACTGTGCCGGATCAGCTGATTGTGTGGTTAAATACATGAAGAGCTAATTCATTCTAGTTGGAGCAGTGGCAGCTGTGCCTCACTGACTGAGAGTGACCTGTGGAAGACGGTTATCAATGTTTCTACCATTACCATCCCTGGGCAGCTTTTCTTATGCTTAGAAGCATGCGGGATCTTTTCAGAACAAAGGCAATACACCATGTTTATTGAGAATACAAGAATGTAAAAAGAATAATACAGAAATCATCATGTGTGCAAGCACGCACACACGCACTCTGTGCCACCACTGATGTTATAGTTACAAATCAGAGGCTTGGACCGACTTAGTGATGAGCTACATTGGATGCAAGGAGGGAGCTTGGTTCTGTCAGTAGCAATTCCGATGCACTGAGGCTGTGGACAGCACCTTGCAAGGCACTCCATCTCTTATAGAAATCCCTTCTCATGCAAGTCTATGGATTTTGCTGCATCATGTTGTAATCAGTCACTATACAACATAAGTTTATTTGGAGATTGTTTTCATTGATGTTTAACATCAGTCTACTGGTGACTTTTCTGGGTGTTGCCCCCCCGGTTTTGATGGGATTTCTTAGGAGTGCTTGCTTCTAACTTCAGGCTTGTCAGTCTGCTCTCATCCTGACAGGAGTTTGTGACCACAGAGATTCCAGCTCTCCCCTTTTTGATGCATCTGAGCCTAGAAACGATCTTCCAGGTTATCTAATTAACACATACGTCCTTCATTCATACCGAAATGTTATCACTACAAAGTACAGAGCTATTTGTAATTATACAAATCAGAGTTCTGCCTTATTGCTTACATCAGTGATGGGCAACCTGTGGCCCGAGAACTGCATGCCGCCATTGGGGTTCTGTGTGTTGCCCATCAGACATTTTTATTTACTCTTGCACATACACAGAGTTGCCAGATTCTACTGACTTCTGTCCACATAATTTTTTTCCTACCAGTATAACTAAAGTGATACGCACGTAGAGCAGGGGCACATGAAGAGAAGTATGTGCTGATTGCGCACATCACTGACTGCGAGAGCCATGCGCTCTCTCTGCTTCCAGTCGAAGCGCTGCTAAGTTTTCATGGGCACACCTGCGAATTTTAGGTGCACAAGTGCAATTAGCAAAACTACCCAACCAGCGAATCTTGGGGCCCACTGACATGAAGGAAGGCCGCTATGTGGCCTACTCACTACAATCATAGAATCATAGAGCTGGAAGAGACCTCAGGAGGTCAAGCCCAGTGCCCTGCCCAAGGCTGGACCAATCCCAACTAAATCTACCCAGCTAGGGTTTTGTCAAGCCGAGACTTAAAAACCTCTAGGGATGGAGATTCCACCACCTCCTTAGGGAACACATCCCAGTGCTTCCCCACCCTCCTAGGGAAATAGTTTTTCCTAATATCCAACCTGGACCTCCCCCACTGCAACTTGAGACCATTGCTGCTTGTTCTGCCATCCGTCACTACTGTGAACAGCCTTTCTCCATCCTCTTTGGAACCTTCCTTCAGAAAGTTGAAGGCTGCTATCAAATCCCCCCTCACTCTTCTCATCTGCAGACTAAACAGACCCAACTCCCTCGGCCTCTCCTCGTAGGTCATGTGCTCCAGCCCCCTAATCATTTTGGTCATTCTCTGCTGGACCCTCTCCAATGCGTCCACGTCCTTTTTGTAGTGGGGGGCCCAGAACTAGACAAAATACTCCAGAGTCGAATAAAGTGAAATAATCACTTCTCTAGATCTGCTGGCAATGCTCCTCGTAATGCACCCTAATATGTCATTAGCTTTCTTGGCTACAAGGGCCCACTGTTGACTCATATCCAGCTTCTCATCCACTGTAATCCCCAGGTCCTTTTCTACAGAACTGATACTTAGGTAGTCGGTCAACCTAGTGTAGGTTGCTCATCGCTGGTTTATATCAACAAGTCCTATGCCATATGGTGACCATAATTAGTCACTATGACTGTTCTGATTTGTTTCTGCCTTGGTATCACTGACAGAAACAGGAAGCCTGGCAGATGCATCTCTACCAACGGCACTGCTAGTCAGAAAGAGTGATTGGCAAATTACATGAGGCACATAACATGCAGTAGTGGTTCTCAAAGTGTGGTCCAACTGTCTTGTAGGTGGGTGTGGGTCTTGTTCCCCCTTGCAATGGGGAGCTTATGCTGTTGCTCCAGCCCTGTGTCCCTGGCCCCTGTGAGGTTGAAGTACCAATGTCGTCTTCACGCTGTGGTTCAGGGCATGAGTCTCGCAGAACAGATCTGGCTTGGGCGGGGGAGAAGCAGCTCCATGTGCTGCTGCTCCCCTTGCCCCTGGCTGGGGGAACAACAGTGCAGGAAACCACTCACCTTGAAACTTTCCATGCTGCTCTCGCTGGCAGAATCATGGCCAATGGGAGCAGCAGAGGTCAGTGCCTGGGAGCAGCAGGTGGCCTAGAGCCAGTAAGCACCCCCCATCCTCATGTCCAAACCTCCCACCCCTACACCAGCACAGACATCCTACCCCACTCTTGCACCCTACTCCCCATGCAGACCTCCACTCTCAGCTCACTCCTGCACCCCACATCTCACGCAGACCTACTATCCCCTTCCTGCATCCTCCCTCACTCCCAGACCCCCCCTCAGCCAGTTCTTGCACCCTACGTCCCGCTTAGACTCCCCACCCTGAACTCACTCCTGCACCCAGTTTCCCAGCCATACCTCGCACCTCCACCTATTGTTGTCATCATGGGTAGTTGACTGGTGGTGCACAGAAAGGTCTGTATTCAACAGGGTGGAATGCGGGCCAAAAAGCTTGAGAACCCCTGGCATAAGGATTTTTATTATATTATACAAAAACTGAAATAGTACATTTTAGTTACATGGCTACATTTTAACTGCCTGTGAAGAATCCCACTTAGAGAAACTGCATAATGCATTCAGCTCATTCTCTGGCTGGCCTGGACATGCCCTATCCTGGCCAATCCTGGTCAGTTTGGGGCAGATTTGTAAGCAGAGCAGGGTTTACAGGCACTTTGGTGCCATTGGTGCCCCACTCCAAGTATTTTCCAATACTAGAGGCTTGCTATCACAAGATATCCTGGGATATTTTGGGAACCCCAATAATTATTCTACAGCTAAATCTGTTCTTAAATCTTCTGTTTTCACCTCAAAATGCACCTTAGGTATATGGAAATGTTTTATTGGTTACATAATTACTCATTACTTGTTTTAGTGATATATAAACAGATATTCAAAACAGATGCATTGTGGGTGCTTTCTTAGTAGTTAAGATTTGCTATGAGCAGCATATCTTATTGCTTTATTTTGTTTTTTGCTTTTGCTTTTATTTTGTTTGTTTTTTAGCTTCATTGGCTTTCCACCCAGCATAATATAATTAAATAATATTTTAGTAGCTTAAGAATGATATAACAAGCCTTCGCTACTTGCTATAAGAAATTTAAAGCAAGCTTTTCTGTCAGTGGTTCACAGAAACATTGATGGATTAAATGTCCCCTCATCATTATTAGTTAGCTAGGACAAAAAAAGAAATAAATTCAGGTTTTGCCGAATATAGGCTCTGATCCTGTAAACAGTGAAGCACATGCTTAATTTTAAGTGTGTGAGAAGTCCTATTGAAGATAATATAATTATGACCGGGTAAATAAGTGGAACTGTGTGTTCTGTAAGTGTTTGCACCATCAATATCATATCGGCTTTGTATTAAATTTTGTAAAACTACTTTTGATTAAGTAGTGTGTGCTTTTGCCTTTTTTTGAGCTAATGATGACTTATTCATTCAGTTTGATCTGATCAAAGGGTGTGTATGAATGTCTTGAGTTTGTAATTATCAGAAAGTGTTTCCAGAAATATTCAGTCATACTACTGGTTTGTAGAAGGACAGATGACAAGGAAAAGATATGAACAAAAGTTTATATACATCAATTGTTTTGGACCTTTTGTTAAATATTTATCATTGATGTTCTTTTGACATAGAATTCTTAGTTCCTTCACTTGCTGTAAAAATGAAAATTGAATATTATTTCAATGTCTTCTTCAGGAGCACCTGTCATTGAAGAAATACATTGTTGATATTGTGATTGAAAGCTCTGTTCCAGTAGAACCTTTAAAAGATGGGGAAGAGAAGCAAAAAACTAAAAAAAAGGCCAAAAAGCTGAAGGCACGGATGAACTCCAGGTAGTGCTAATATTTTTATAGCTTTTCTGTAAACTTTATCTTTTGTCCTTTAACAGGAATGCTATGGAACACTGAAAAAAGTGTAAAGTTATTTGCTTCAGAAATATCTTGAAAATAACACTGATGAGCCTAATTTATAGCCACTTCTCTGATTGGGAAAGAAAACTGAATATCGATCTGGAGCCCTTGCTTTCACCTGTTAAGAGCTTTTCTCATAATTGGATGCCAGTGCCCTGCCAAAACTGTAGCCTCTTTCAGAATACAATAGTATGTTTAAGTATGTGTAAACCATGCCTATTTTTCTTCTTAGCTATTGATTTTTAAATGAAGTATCAAAGAAAATCAATAGTAATCAACAAATAGACGCCACCCTGCTGTAGAGTCAAATCCCATGGCTGGATTTAATCAATTTTGTTGCCTGTCACAACAAGAAAAAGTTAGAAATATCTTAAAATGGAAAGTGAGTTTTCAGACCTGTAGTTTATCATTAGTCTAAAAAGTGACATCTGCAGATCAAATTATATGCAGTGCATCTTTATATCATGAACTATAGTGTCTGATAACTGAAATGTCTTTAGCTCAGGTTAGCTTAACTTGAATAGCATTCACAAATGTATTTTTCTTTCTTATTTTTAATTATGGTAAGGAGTTATTTGAATAAATTTAGTAAAACAATAATTTCAATAAAATGTTTAACATTACTACAATGCAATAATGATAACTTGAATCTTGCGCAGATTTACTTGCTCTGACATCATTTTGTCACCTCAAATTCTTGCCTTTCCATTTTGTTCTTTTGTGTGATAGGTTTTTTTTATTGTCATTGGTTATAAGACCACCAAATTAGAATTTACTGTTTCATAAGGTGCATGTTTTAAAAGTCAGACTCTACTTTTTGGGTTCCTGATTGGTAGAGGTAGAGAGTTACTCATATTATTGATTTACTGCACTCATTTAGTCCAGTCTTGCATTCCTTACTCTCAGAAGTTCCAGCGACTTAAGTGAGAAATTTGCCCCCGGGGCCAGGAATTCAGGATCAAGCCAATTTGTTGTTGGCATCAAAAACTGACACATCCTGTTAATACATATTGAATTTTCATGTGTCACATGAATTGGCATATTAGAAAAGCATTATTTATAATTACATCACTAATAATAATGTGGTATGGTTAATAGATTTCATTTAATACAATATTGAAATATGTATTGAATGCTTTAAAATCTAAAGAAAAAGAAAAATATGAAATGCAAGATATTTAATACTCATATTTTTAATGTCAAGGAGTAGCCAAGGGTCATTAACTTTGAAAAGAAAATATAGTTGTTAGTGTTGAGCATTTAACTATTAATTCTTAAGCACAGCCATAAGAGGCAAAAACAAAACCTTAGTAAAAAGACTTTGCATATACTGCATTTGGTAGTATTTGGCAGCATATTGCATTTTAAGTGTGCAGCTTTTGCTTTATTTTTAGGCTTATAGGCTGACACCTTAATAAGTCATCGTAATATTGATAAATACTGCCTTGATGCTCTCATGAAATCTCATTGTAGGTGTGGAGTAGAAGGGTTTCCCATATGCAAAACACCAAAGACAACTTTATTAGATTATATGATTAAAACAGATGAAGCAGAAGCTTATGTTATGAAATGAGTTATTTCATACCATTATTTCAAGCAATAATCCAAATTCTAAGACCGCCAAACAGTTGGGTCACTATTCAAAACCAGCTCAGATCTTAGCTGGTCTGTAGATTTAAAAATGTTAACTATACCCAGCCCTCTCTCTCCCCAAAATATTAAAGTGAGATAGTAATAAGTAATTTAAAAATTCCCAGGAAGCCTTAAGTTGAGTTATCTATATACCTTATATCAGCATGGTCATAGGAAACTTCTCATAGGCTTGGAAACTTATCAATTATTTTATATACATATTGTAAATTTTTAAATTTGAATGAAGTTTTGACTAACCCACACCTAAAGACCCTCCAACTTACTGGGTTTCAGAGTCGAAACCCAAACATGTACACTGCTTTTATGAGATGCTAGATCTTAAATCAGAACCAGAATATGAAAGCAACCAAGATCAAAGGTGAATGAAAGGGCAAATTGTGATCAATGGTTTATTAGTTCTGTGTAAAAGTTTTGTTGGTCTACTAATAATATTTATAACCCAAAGCCATTAAACTGGTGCTGTAATAACAGCTGATATATATCTACGTAAATTATCCCAGATGTATGTGATGCTATCTAAATAATGTTTCAATGTCTTCATATCAGATGAATGGTCAGTGAAAACTAAATAATAAAATGGGACAGTACAATAGACCTGAAGAAACTAATGAAAGAATATGTTTTGTGATTTCTAATTTATAATTCATTTAAAATCTTCCTTTCACAGAAGATTGTTGTGGTACATATTTCAGGTGAATATTAATTTTTGGTTTATTTTTCTGGGCCATACTTCAAGTTACAATGCCTTTGTACTGGATAAGAGACAGAAAAAAAAATAAGACTAACTGGTTAGTTTTCATCAGTGGGGTGCCACAAGGTTTCTTACAAACTTTAGTCATGTTTAATATACTATATTAATGATTTGGAAAGGGGAGTACTATTTGCCATTTACTGTTGCAAGGTAGAAGAACTTTCAGGTGACACAAATGATACATCTAAACTCCAATTTAAAAAAACACAGCACTGAGTATCAGACCCCAGGTCAATTGACTCAAGTTTGTGGGACTCAAGTTGTGGGACTAAAATTTGCAATGTAGATGCTCAGGCCAGAGCCCAGGCTCTAAAACCTGGTTTCAGAGTCCAGGCCCAAACATATGAACACTGCTATTTTTCAACTGGAAGAGATAGCTCGAATTAGTTGACCTGGGCTCTGAGACTCGCTGCTCCACAACTTTTTTTGTTGTGTAAATTTGCTCTAAATGACTTTGGTTAGTCAGGTTAGGAAGACTGGAGAATTCAGAGGAACTTAATGAAGCAAGATGAGTGGACAAATGACATTCACAGTAGATAAATGCAAAACAACAGGAAAAACTTAAAAAACAACAAATAGTCTGGTAGCACCTTAAAGACTAATAAAATATGTTGATGGTATCATGAGCTTTCGTGGGCACATCCCAGATCCTCAGATGACCAGAGTGTTGGATGTCCAGAACCAAAATAAATGAGGGAAGAAGGAAGCGGGGGGGAAGGGGGGAAAGAAGGAAAAAAAATGGGAGGGGGTGGGACAGAAAGAAGCAGAGTATAGATAAGAATCAAAGAGAAAGCTGAGTATGTATGTGACTGGAAGAACTGGAAAACAACAGATAGTCTATGAGCACTTAACGACTAGATAGGTAAAAGAGGCAGGTAAGAACCATTAGTTAGCAATTAAAACCAGACATAAAAAACCATTGGTACCTTCATTAGTTGGTTGGTTGATAATGTCCCAGCCATCCAGTATCTCTATTTAAACCATTAGCATGAGAATTAAACTTTGACTTAATTGTAATTCCAACGCCTCTCTGTGTATTTGGCTTGTGGAGTTGGTCTGTAACAAAACAGCAATTTGGTTAATGTGTGTCCAGGTAAGTTAAAGTGTTCTCCAACAGGTTTCTGTAAGTTCCCTTTATGTGTATCTGATTTGTGTCCATTGATTCTTTCCCGTAGGGACTGTCCAATTTGTCTGCTATATATAGCTGTGGGGCATTGCTGGCATTTGATGGCATAGATCAAATTACTGGGTGTGCAATTAAATGAGTCTTTGATTTGGTAGCTTATGTTGTTGGCTCCAGTGATGAATCACTTGTGTAGATATGTTGGCAGAGTTGGCATCAGGGCTGATTGCGGGGCTGAGTTCCTGGATACTTATGATGTAGCTGTGTAGCATGGTTACTGGAAAGAATTTGTTTCAGGTTAGGGGGTTGTCTGTAAGTGAGGCCTTTTCCCCCAAGGCCTGTGGGAGTGAGGAATCATTTTCCAAGATAGGTTGTAGATTGTGGATAATGCATTGAAGGGGTTTAAGTTGTGGTAATGACAAGCGGAATTCTGTTGTTTTCCCTTTGGGGTTTGTTTTGAAGTAGTTCATGTCTGGGTACTTTTTGGCTCTACCAATCTGTTTTTTCACTTCTTCAGGTGGGTATTCCAGTTTTAGGAATGCCCTATATAGATCCTGTAGGTGTTTGTCTCTGTCTGTGGAATCTGGGCAAATCCAGTTATATCTTAGGGCTTGACTGTATGCAGTGGACTGAGAAATGTGTCTGGGATGGAAGCTGGAGGCATGAAGGTAAGTATAGCAGTTGGTAGGTTTCCAGTATAGGGTGGTGGAAATTTGTCCATCATTTAATTGTACTGTAGTATCAAGGAAGTGGATTTCCCGTGTGGACTGGTCCAGGCTGAGGTTGATGATGGAGTGGAAATTGTTGAAATCCTTGTGAAATTCTTCAAGAGTGTCTTTTCTGTGGGTCCATGTGATGAAGATGTCATCGATGTAGCATAAGAAAAGTAAGCATGTTAGGGGGTGGGAGCTGAGGAAATGTTGTTCAAGGTCAGCCATAAAGATGTTGGCATATTGTGGTGCCATACAGGTGCCCATGGCTGTGCTGCTGACTTGAAGATACAAATTATCTCCGAATCGAAAGTAGTTATGGGTGAGTACAAAGTCGCAGAGCTCTGTAATCAGGAGTGTTTTGCTATCATCGGGGATGATGTTCCTGATGGCCTGTAATCTGTCTTCATGTGGAATGTTGGTTTAAAGGGCTTCTATGTCCATAGTGGCCAAGATGGGATTTTCAGGTAGATTACTGATGTTTTGAAGTTTCTGCAGGAAGTCAGTGGTGTTGTGGAGGTAGCTCAGCGTGCTGGTAGCATAGATTCTGAGGAGGGAGTCGACATAGTCAGATAATCCTGTTGTAAATGTGCCAGTGCTTGAGATGATGAGTTGTCCAGGATTTCCACTTTTGTGTCTTTTGGGTAGCAGATAGAAAGCTTCTAGTTAGGGATTAGGGAGGGTGTTAGTGTAAATTTGGTCGTGAGCAGCATCAGGGAGTTTCATAAGCAGTTGTTTCAGGGTTTTTTTGGTATTCCTTAGTAGGGTCACAGGAGAGAGGCTTGTAGAATCTGGTGGTGTTGAGTTGTCTGGTTGCCTCCTGTTCATAATCTGTTCTGTTCATGATGACTACAGCACCCGCTTTGTCAGTTTCTTTGATTATGATGATAGGATTGTTTTTGAGGCTGTGTATAGCATTGCCTTCTGCATGGCTCAGGTTATATGTTATATGATGTTGCTTGCTGATAATGTCAGCTCGAGCACATTTGCAGAAACAGTCAATATAGAAATCAAGACTCTCGTTATGACCATTAGCAGGGGTCCATATTGAAGCCTTCCTCTTGTGGTATTGGCGAGGGAAGAGGGAGAGCAATTCTAGTATGCAACTCATTTCCCATTTGGGCACCTAAAGAAGTAGCTTAATTTTTCTTTCTGAAAATCTGAATGATTTGCCCCACGTTAGAGACTGTGTCAGTGACAGAGTTACAAATAAAACCTCATCAGTCCTGAGTAGCAGCCTTCCCTAACTCAGCTGTCACTGCCTCTCCACAGTAGTTTCAGCATATGCTGTCGTTTTCTTTCTAAGTATGAAATCAATGTGGAGGTTTTACTGGTGAATCCAAAGCTGAATTTTCTACCTACTCAGTTTGATATTTCTTTCACAATGGGGTTCTAACTATGAAAAGTAAGAATTTAAATTTTCTGCATAATCATAGTGTTTAAATGTGATTTACCAAATATATTAAATTTTAATGAATCCTGTCTTAGGTTGATGAACTGATGATGGCTATCACCAGTCGGAACCACACTAAGCAGCATTAAAAAAGTATTGTCTCAAACTTTCCTTTACTTTGGCATGTGGCCATTGTAAACAAGAATATATTTAAGTGTCTACACAGGTTTATGCTTTTGAGCCCTGCTTACATTTCCCAAAGTAATGCGGACATTCATAGAGCAATTTATTTTAGAGATGTACATCTTATTGTTATAGTACCATCATTAGTGTACCCTCATGTATTTAACAATTTGAATATTAACACTTGTGATAAAGCTATCTTTTGATCCATTAGACATATCAAAATTAGTAATGTTTTCATTTATTCCTGCAGTGATATGTTCAGGATAAAAATAATATTTCTCTCACCATTGCTGCACATTCCACTTGTTATGATTTTAAAAATTAGCTTACAATAATTTAAGTACACAACCGGTGAAGTTAAAGTATTAACTATAACTTTTCAAGTCCCTGGCTGTTTTTTAGAAACCAGTACAAAAAAACCTTACAATAAACTTGATTTTCAGAGATGCCCAATGACTTGTATGGTGTTATGAAGTAGAATAAATTAAATGTTAGAATTATCTAATTGGCTTTCAAACACTGAATAATTAAAGAATAATCAGTGTTAATGAATGTTTTCCCCCCAGGGCTAAAGAATATGAAAGTTTAATTGAAGCAAAAAATGCCACCTCTGAATCACCATACAAAGCAAAGTAAGTATTTAACTGTTTACTTCAGTTTGTGTTTTTTGAAGGCATGCCTCAGAAACTTTTTGGTAAGGGCCATTGTGGTAAACTTTCCATTTGAAACTTGGTTATATTGTCCTTTTTAACCTACAGATCAGTTCCTAACACAGAAATTCAGTGCCATTACCACTTCAGTAAAAAAGATACAAAACACTTGTCTCCACACAATAGGAAAAGACGTTAGCAGAAGCCAACATTTTAGGTTCCAGGGACCCAAATAAAGCCACAGTACAATATAATGCCTGTAAGAGAGAAAAGAGTTTTTGCATGAGTTTTCAATTATTTCACAAGGAATTTAGTCATTAGCATTGTATCCTGGCCAGATCCTCAACGACTTCAGTGATCTTTCCCCAGTGTATACCATCTGAGTAATGGTCTGGCCAATTGTCTCTGTAGGTATATACTTTATACAGGCAGTCCCCGAGTTACGCGGATCCGACTTATGTCGGATCCGCAGTTACGAACGGGGACGTTCCTCTCCCTGGTCTCCAGCAGACCAGGGAGAGGAAGCAAAGCGGCGGAACACGTGGGCAGCGGACAGGGCTGTCCACTGCCCACGCGCTCCGAGGCTTGGCTCTGCTTTGCCCCCCCTCCCCCTCTGCAGACCAGGAGGATGGGGGGGGGGGGGGCAAAGCAGAGCCAAGCCGCGGAGCGTGCGATCAGCTGACAGCCCGGACGCGTCTGGGCTGTCAGCTGGCCGGGCGCTCCGCGGCTTGGCTCTGCCTTGCCTCCCCTCCCTCCCCCTGGTCTGCAGACCAGGGGGACGGACGGAGGGGACGGGGGGGGGGAGGCAAGGCAGAGCCAAGCCGCGGAGCGCCCGGCCAGCTGACAGCCCAGACGCGTCCGGGCTGTCAGCTGATCGCAGGCTCCGCGGCTTGGCTCTGCTTTGCCCCCCCCCCCATCCTCCTGGTCTGCGGGGGGGGGGGGGGGAAGCAGAGCAAAGCCGCGGAGCACACGGGCAGCGGACAGCCCAGACGCGTCTGGGCTGTCCGCTGCCCGTGTGTTCCGCGGCTTTGCTCCCCGTCCCTCTGGTCTGCAGACCAGGGGGACGGGGAGCAAAGCAGAGCAAAGCCACGGAGCCCGAGGGCAGCAGGACAGCCACCGCGCGTCTGGGCTGTCCCGCTGCCCCCGTGCTCCATGGCTTTGCTCCGGACACCTGTGGTATGGCAGCTGGGGCGCTGCCAGTTGGTCCCATAGCGCCGCTGTGGGCGCTACTGGACCAACCGGGCAGCACCCCAGCTGTTCTGCCCCAGGCGTCCTGATTCAGCCACTGCTGGTCAGATTCAGCAGCGGCTGAATCAGGACGCCTGGGACAGAGCAGCTTGGGTGCTGCTGGGTTGGTCCAGTAGCGCCGAGGAGCGGCGGTGCTACTGGACCAACCCAGCAGCACCCCAGCTGCTCTGCCCCAGGCGTCCCCAAGTCAGCCGCTGCTGAAACTGACCAGTGGCTGACTACAGGAAGCCCCTGCCCTGGGCTTCCTGGAATCAGCCGCTGATCAGTTTCAGCAGCAGCTGACTTGGGGATGCCTGGGGTTCTTAAGTTGAATCTGTATGTAAGTCAGAACTGGCGTCCAGATTCAGCCGCTGTTGAAACTGATCAGTTTCAGCAGCGGCTGAATCTGGATGCCAGTTCCGACTTACATACAGATTCAACTTAAGAACAAACCTACAGTCCCTATCTTGTACGTAACCCGGGGACTGCCTGTATACCTATTTTATTGATAAGCAAATCTAGGAAGCTGAGGACCAGAAAATTCATTTCAATTAAGTTAAAAATCATAGAATAATAGAATACTAGGACTGGAAGGGACCTCGAGAGGTCGAGTCCAGTCCCCTGCCCTCATGGCAGGACCACATACTGTCTAGACCATCCCTGATAGACATTTATCTAACCTACTCTTAAATATCTCCAGAGATGGAGATTCCACAACCTCCCTGGGCAATTTATTCCAGTGTTTGACTACCCTGACAGTTAGGAATTTTTTCCTAATGTCTAACCTAAATCTCCCTTGCTGCAGTTTAAGCCCCTTGCTTCTTGTTCTATCCTTAGAGGCCAAGATGAACAAGTTTTCTCCCTTCTCCTTATGACACCCTTTTAGATACCTGAAAAACGGCTATCATGTCCCCCCTTAGTCTTCTCTTTTCTAAACTAAACAAACCCAATTCTTTAAGCCTTTCTTCATAGGTCATGTTTTCTAGACCTTTAATCATTCTTGTTGCTCTTCTCTGGACCCTCTCCAGTTTCTCCATATCTTTCTTGAAATGCGGTGCCCAGAACGGGACACAGTACTCCAGCTGAGTCCTAACCACCACAGAGTGGAGCAGAAGAATGACTTCTCGCGTCTTGCTCACAACACACCTGTTAATACATCCCAGAATCATGTTTTCTTTTTTTTTTTTTGCAACAGCATCACACTGCTGACTCATATTCAGCTTGTGGTCCACTATAATCCCTAAATCTCTTTCTGCTGTACTCCTTCCTAAAGTCGCTTCCCATTCTGTATGTGTGAAACTGATTGTTCCTTCCTAAGTGGAGCACTTTACATTTGTCTTTATTAAACTTCATCCTGTTTATCTCAGATCTTTTATCCAATTTGTCCAGATCATTTTGAATTGTGACCCTATCCTCCAGAGCAGTCGCAACCCCTCCCAGCTTGGTATCATCCGCAAACTTAAGTGTACTTTCTATGCCAATATCTAAATAGTCGATGAAGATATTGAACAGATCCTGTTCCAAAACAGACCTCTGCAGAACCCCACTTGTTATACCTTTCCAGCAGGATTGTGAACCATTAATAACTAATCTCTGAGTACAGATATCCAGCCAGTTATGCACCCACCTTATAGTAGCCCCATCTAAGTTGTATTTGCCTAGTTTATTGATAAGAATATCATGTGAGACCATATCAAATGCCTTACTAAAGTCTAGGTATACCACATCCACCGCTTCTCCCTTATCCACAAGACTCATTATCCTATCAAAGAAAGCTGTCAGATTGGTTTGACGTGATTTGTTCTTTACAAATCCCTGCTGGCTGTTCCCTGTCACCTTGCTACCTTCCAAGTATTTCCTTAATTACCTGCTCCATTATCTTCCCTGGCTCAGAAGTTAAACTAACTGGTCTGTAGTTTCCTGGGTTGTTCTTATTTCCCTTTTTATAAATGGGCATTATATTTGCCCTTTTCCAGTCTTCTGGAATCCCTCCTGGCTCCCATGATTTTCCAAAGATTATAGCAAGAGGCTCAGATACCTCCTCTATCAGCTCCTTGAGTATTTTAGGATGCATTTCATCAGGCCCTGGTGACTTGCAGGCATCTAACTTTTCTAAGTGATTTTTAACTTGTTCTTTTTTTATTTTATCTTCTAAATCTATCCCCTTCCCACTAGCATTCACTATGTTAGGCGTTCCTTCAGACTTCTCAGTGAAGACCAAAACAAAGAAGTCATTAAGCATCTCTGCCATTTCCAAGTTTCCTGTTACTGTTTCTTCCTCCTCACTGATCAGTGGGCCTATCTATCATATGTAAGACCAGTGAATTTACAAGAGTTTAAGAGTCAGACATGTTTTGGAGAATGCTTCATGAAAGAATGAATAGCAAACATGCACTCAGAATAGCATTATAATGTCGAAAAGTTAGAAAACAATTTAAAATTGAAATTGTTTGGACAACTATTGAAGTTTATTTTACAGTGCCATCCATAATCAACGATGTTCACCGATATTTCTTCTTAAAGTTCCCCTAGCCAAGAATCATTATGCTGCTCTTGAGTCCTGCACACAGATGATGATTCTGACAACTTGTAACTCCTAGCTCCCTTCCTGTTATAGATCTCTTTGCTATCTGAGTATATGCAGCCTCCTCTACTGGCAAGGAGGGGAAAGAGAATGTTCCTGCTTTCCTGGGCGAGGTTTGCGCAGTAGCTGTAACAGTTAGCCGATGGAATCACTGGTTTCCAGTAGTAGTTCTCTCAACCAACTTCTTGAGAAGCTTGGTTTGCCCAGGCTGTGGCCTTCCATATAAAATCTCAAATGAATGTTACAAGCCCTGAGTATCTTTTCAGAAGTGATATAAAAAGTGACCCAAGAGATTACGGTGTTTTCCATTCCTTAAATCAAGAGTTCTTTCCGTTCCTTAAATCAAGAGTACTTTGCATTGCTTATTGTCCTGTCTTCCAAAGCACTTGTAATGCTACCCATCTTGATAATATTTGCAAACTTTATAAGTATATTCTCTATGCTACTGATGAAGGTACTGAGCAGAGCAGGACTTCATTTGATATGCCTTTCCGGTTTTACTGTGAACCACTGAAAACTATTCTCTGAGAACAATTTTCCAGTCAGTTATGCATTCATTTTATAGTAGCTCCATTTAGGTTGTATTTCCCTAGTTTGGTATAGTAAGTTATACATAAATATATCTCATCTAAGCAAGTCCAATAACAACTAGAAAAGAGAGTCAACTCAGAGTTTTGGGTACTTTTTGTTAACAAAATAGTCAGCTGCTAATGATGCAGTTTCCTCTTAATCACATTGTTTTTTCTCCTTTATTTAGTTTATAGGCTTCTGATATTAATTGCCTTATACTGCTAATAATAATAATAATAAAAGAAATTGTGCCCATTTTCCATGTGATTTTATCAGTGATGGCCATCAATAGGTATATCTATGATGGCACATCTTAAATTTCCTGGGTAGATGGCTCTGTTTTGACTTCAGTTTTTTAATAATCAGTGTAAGTATTGTGACAGATTAATGAGCTTGGATTTGTACATCTTGTGTGTAGCTGCTAGGAAATTCTCATAGATAAAGCCTGATTGTCAGTCAATAACAGGGTGCACATGTCTCATTAGAACACTGGTAAACCAAAGTGCCCTCAATCATCTTGTTGAGCTCTACCACAGCAGAATTTGAATTTCTCTCCTCTAATTTTTCACCTGAAATTTTCTTTTAATTTTGTCTTGAACCAAATATAATGATTTTTTTTGCTGCATTGAACTCACCAAATCCTGCCCCGCACAAACTTCTGTGGTTTTCTTCTTTTGATCTGATTTGTCTCCTTTCACCTGTTTTCTTGTTTATCTTCTTTATTTTTATATTTCTCGTTTCAGAAGAATTTATATAAACTCTTCAGGAATCCTAATCCTGGTGGATTATTCTATTCCTGGTGTAATCTGTCTGTTGGGAAGCCTGCAAAGTTTTATAAATTCTTCTAGAATGTTGACAACATTCTCAAAGGCTCAGATATTCATAGCAAATATTTCCCCCAAAAAATATGCCCCATGAACTTGACTGAGGAGAAATGAATAAAATATTTTAATGGTTACTAAATTAACAATTTTTAGCATATAATGCCAGAAATATTTGGATATTCTAAGTTTTCTGTATACTGGTGTGTGGTTTTTTGGATACAAAGATACGTAGACACAATGCATATTGTTGAGAGTTAACCATAAATGAATAGTAGAAGTGGGAGATTACTATATAATACATTATATTACATCCGTTTTGTAATAGAACACTGACACTAGTGACAATAACACTTAATGAGATTTATGCACACAAATGGAAATGTAGGGGACAGAAGACTGGTACATGTGGTCCACCAAATTTAACTATTTCAATATGTTCCAAACTAAAACAGGTGTTCCCAGAGTCCTATAATAAAAAATCCCTAGGCTGAATCCTATTATCCTATCCTATTATTAGCATTTTGCTAATTCGAACTAACATGTCCACATTGAGTGGACCCTGAACCGAGGTTAAGGATGGCCGGAAGCAGTGCCGACAGGGCATCAGATTACGACTTAGAGCGTGGAGCTGCTGTCTCAGGCTAGCCAAGGGCTGTGCTTAAAGGGACCCGACCACCACCCCGGACAGACAGTTCTCAAGGGTTCCCCACTCGCTTGTCTAACTCGATGAGGGACAGCAAAGCAGTCCTGGCTTGGAGTGCCCTGAATGCCCACATTCGGCACATCACAGCACTCGGCCATCAGCCCGACTGCACTTGCTGCAGGCTGCCATCCGGGGGGGGGAGGTGTCAATTGGGGGGCTGCAGGAGAGCTTCCACTCCAAGGAGTCCGCAGAGCCACCCCAGTCCTCCCCGTCGGGGGCTCGTACCCCATTCCTCCCTCACCTCCTTCCACTTACCCCTCCCTGATGTACAAAATAAAGGACACGTGTGTTCAAAAATAGAAACTCTCTGTATTGAACAAAACTTGGGGAGACTGGGAAAAGGAGGTGGGAGAGGAAAAGAGAGAGGGTGGGAGAGGGGAGGGCAACTAAAATGATCAGGGCTTTGGAACAGGTCCCATATGAAGAGAGGCTAAAAAGACTGGGACTTTTCAGCTTAGAAAAGAGGAGACTGAGGGGGGATATGAGAGAGGTCTATAAAAGCACGAGTGGTGTGGAGAGGGTTCATAAAGAAAAGTTCTTCATTAGTTCCCATGATAGAAGGACTAGAGGACACCAAATGAAATGAATGGGTAGCAGGCTTCAAACTAATAACAGAAAGTTCTTCACAAAGCAAATAGTCAACCTGTGGAACTCCTTGCTCCAGGAGGCTGTAAAGGCTAGAACTATAACAGTTAATGACAAAGAGAAGTTAGATACATTCATGGAGGCTGGGTCCATGGAGTAGTATTAGCCAGGGGATAGAAATGGTGTCCCTGGCCTCTGCTTTGGAAGGCTGGAGATGGATGGCACGAGACAAATGGCTTGGTCGTTGTCTTCGGTCCATCCCCTCTGGGGTAGCTGGTGTTGGCCGCTGTCGGCAGACAGGCTACTGGGCTAGATGGACCTTTGGTCTGACCCACTACGGCTGTTCTAAGCTCAGGGCTCAGGGTCGAGAGTCTCACTGGACCACCTTGATTTTCATGCAAACCTGCTCCTGGGTGGCCAGGCTGGCAGCTATCCTGCCCTAGACGGCCACTTTCCTGTGTCTAGTGCAGAGGTCGTGGATGAGGTCCATGATCTCCGCACTAGACCAGGTGGGCGCCCGCCTCTTGCAGCCCCTGGCAGGCTACTGGGAGCCGCCAGCCTGGTCCCGGGAAGAGGCGGAGGGCTGGGTGGTAGCGGGTGGCAGGCTCGTGCCGTGCCAGGTGCAGGGTCTGCTGGCTGGGTGCTGGCAGGCTTGCACCTGGCACGGGCACCGTAGCCAGACCGTGCCCCTTTAAGGGCTCCGGGGCTGGGAGGGGGGCAGAAGAGTTTCCCTGGTGGTGCCCAGAGTGGCCACCAGGGAAAGCTGGGGAGGGCTAGCCTCCCACTAGTTCGAATTAAGTGGCTACACAGCCCTTAATTCAAACTACTTAAGTAGAACTAGGCGTTAGTCCTCGTAGAATGAGGTTTACCTAGTTCGAATTAAGCGCTCCGCTAGTTCGAATTAAGTTTGAACTAGCGGTTTGCATGTGTAGTGCCTATCAAAGTTAATTCGAACTAACGTCTGTTAGTTCGAATTAACTTTGTAGTATAGACATACCCGGGGAGAGAGAGATACGGTGGAGGGCAGGGATAGGGTCCAGAGTGACCTAGACAGATTAGAGGATTGGGCCAAAAGAAATCTGATGAGGTTCAACAAGGACAAGTGTAGAGTCCTGCTCTTGGGACGGAAGAATCCCAAGCATTGTTACAGGCTGGGGACCAACTCGCTAAGTAGCAGTTCTGCAGAAAAGGACCTGGGGATTAGAATGAATGAGAAGCTGGAGATGAGTGAACAGTGTGCCCTTGTAGCCAAGAAGGCTAATGGCATAATAGGGTGCATTAGGAGGCCAGCAGCATTGCCAGCAGGTCTAGAGAAGTGATTATTCCCCTTCATTCAGCTCTGGTGAGGCCACATCTGGAGTATTTTGTCCAGTTCTGGGCCCCCCACTGTAGAAAGGACATGCACGCATTGGAGAGGGTCCGGCGGAGGGTGACCAAAATGATCAGGGGGCTGGAGCACAGGGCCGGCCCACAATATTTTGGCACCTGAGGCAGGGAGCTCAAATGATGCCCCATGTCCTCTCGCTTGGGCCAAAACTTTGAAAGGTCTCAATTCTGCCTTCTTCCTGTTCTGTTCCTCTTACGGCACTCCACCATCTCTGTGCATCTAGAGCAGAGAGAATACATATGCACCAGCAGCAGGCACAATTTTCTACACTCTGGGTTCTAGTGGTGCCTCCCCACACAGTCTGGCACCTGAGGTGGCCGCCTCAGTTCGCCTCATGGTAAGGCCAGCCCTGCTGGAGCACATGATCTATAAGGAGAGACTGAGGGATTTGGGTTTGTTTAGTCAGAAAAGAAGAGTGAGGGGGAATTTGATAGCAGCCTCCAACTTCCTGAAGGGAGGTTCCAAAGAGGATGGAGAGAGGCTGTTCTCAGTAGTGATGGATGGCAGAACAAGGAGCAATGGTTTCAAGTTATAGTGGGGACGGTCTAGGTTGGATATTAGGGAAAACTATTTCCCTAGGAGGGTGGTGAAGTACTTGGATGGTTTACCTAGGGAGATGGTGGAATCTCCATCCCTTGAGGTTTTTAAGTCCCGGCTTGACAAAGCCCTGGCTGCGTTGATTTAGTTGGGATTAGTCCTGCTTTGGGCAGGGGGCTGGACTTAATAACCTGCTGAGGTCTCTTCCAGCTCTATGATTCTATGATTAAAAAGGGATAGAGAATAAGACAGATCATATTGCCTGTTTATAAATTCCTGGTATACCCATCTTGAATACTGCGTACAGATGTTGTCACCTCATTTAAAAAATAAGTTGGCATTGAAAAAAGTTCAAAAAATAGCAACAAAATCATTAGGGGTTCGGAATGGCTGCCATATAAGGAGAGATTGAAAAGGCTAACTTTTCATCTTATAAAAGAGGAGACAGAGGGGATACGATAAAGGTCTTTAAAATCATGACTGGTGTGGGGAAAGTGAATAAGGAAAAGCTGTTTACTTATTCACATAACATAAGAACTACAACAAATGAAATTAATAGGTAGCAGGTTTAAAACAAACAAAAGGAAGTATTTATTTATGCCATGTACAGTCAATCTGTGAAACTCCTTGCTAGAGGGTATTGTGAAGAGCAGAACTTTAGGAAGGTTCAAAAAAGAACTTGATATATTCATAGAGGATAGGTCTGTCAATGCTTATTACCTAGGATTGGTAGGAATAGTGCCCCTAGCCTTTGTTTGACAGACGGAAGGGATCACTCGATGATTACCTGTTCTGTTAATTCCCTCTAGGGCACCTGGCATTGAGCATTGTGGGAGAATAGGGTACTGGGCTAGATGATCCTGTGGTCTGACACAGTATGGCTGTTCTTATGTTTTTATGAATTTGCTTGCCTCTGCATTAGATGTTACTCCCTATTCTAGTTTATGGACTCTGTTTTCTGTGTAAATAATTCTTATAGTTAGATAGTTTACTATTATCAGTCAGTGAGATAGTGTAGGTCCTATAGGGTCTTAGCATAGGGTCAGGGCATGGCCCCTTACCCAGGCTTCAAGTTGTGTTTCAGTTGGCGCATGTCAGTGAGTGACCCCCAGTGTTACTGTGGTGCTTAGCAGAGGCACATAGTAGTGTTTGGAAATCATTTAACCTCTCATGAAAAACTAGAGGGACATTTGTCTTAAGGCTCTCCTAATGGAATCCACCTTAGCTCCAATGCGTGAACTCTGCACTGAGTCCCAGCGTGTCAGTGCATAGCACTCTGCCAGTGCCCTTGGCCTCCTGGCACCATTCTCTGGCTCTGTGTAAGCCCAGGCAGGGTAGGGGCAGGTCTGCAGCAGACTCTTCTGCTGTAACACACAGACCTCTCAAGCCCCTTTGGTGCACAGTTCATGTTATTGCTCTCCTGCTCCCTGTGAGTAGTGTCGAACAGCTCTGGGTGCCATCAATGCTGGAGTCTTTGCATGCAGCCCAGTACATTATGTCAATACTGGTTCCAGCTGCACACGTAATTAAAGGATCACACTTTAAAGGAAGCATGCCATAGCACCACCCAGGTCTCCATTGGAGCATGGGTCCTTCTCAGATCAAACATGTAAGGCTCACCTCCACATGGTGAGAGCTGCAAAGCCTGTAGCCCAGCATGGTCCTCTGCAGGATCCAGGGCCTCATAAGACATCAGGCAGAGCTCCCTGGGTCTTAGGTGCCCCTGCCTCCATGGACGTTATACTCAGGACCGGTACTCACTGCAGTTTGTGTCATTCATTAGGGGTCCACCTACTGAAGAGAATGAAGAACATCTTTGCAGGCAGGCTTGCAAACCTAGTGAGGAGGGTTTTAAACTAGGTTTGACGGGGGAGGGTCATCTAAGCCCTGAGATAAGTGGGATACCAGGAAAAAATTTGAGGAAGGTGAAACTGAGGAGGACCTATTCATACTGAGGAGGTAGAGCAATCAGCTAGTTATCTTAGGTGTCTGTACATGACTGCCGGAAGCCTGGGAAACAAGCAGGAAGAATTGGAAGTCCTGGCCCAGTCAAAGAACTATGAGTTGATTGGAAGAATGGAGACTTGGTGGGTTGACTCAAATGATTGGAGCGCTGTCATGGAAGGGTATAAACTGTTCAGGAAGGACAGGCGGAGGAAAAAAGGTGGAGGAGTTGCACTGTATGTAAAAAAGCAGTATAATTGCTTGGCGTCTCAGTATAAAACTGGAGAACCTTTGGGTTAAGTTTTGAGGTGGGAGCAACAAGGGTGATGTTGTGGTTGGTGTCTGCTATAGGCCACCAGATCAGGTGGATGAGATAGTTGAGGTGTTCTTCAGACAACAGAAGCTTCCAGATCTCAGACCTGGTCCTTATAGGGGACTTCAATCACCCTGACATCTCTTGGGAGACCAATACAGCAGTACTCAGGCTATCAAGTTTTTGGAGAATGTTGGGAACAATTTCCTTGTACAAGTGCTAAAGGAACCAACCAGGGGCCATGCACAGCTTGACCTGTTGCTCACAAACAGGGATGAATTAGTAAAGGAAGGAGATGTGGGTGGCAACCTGAGTAGCAGTGATCATGAGATGGTAGATTTTAGGAACCTGACCAAAGGAAGAAAGGAGAGCAGTAGAATATACATCCTGGACGTCAGAAAAACGGACTTTGACTCCCTCAGGGAACTGATGGGCAGGATCCCCTCGGACACTAACATGAGGGGGGAAAGGAGTCCAGGAGAACTTTCTGCATTTTAAAGAAGCCTTAGTGAAGGCTCAGGAACAAACCATCCTGATATTCAGGAAGAAAAGCAAATATGGTAGGCGACCAACTTAGCTTAACAGTGAAATCTTTGGAAAAACTTAAAAAACAACGAATAATTTAGTAGCACTTAAAGTAGCACTTTAAATGCTACTAAACTATTTGTTGTTTATGTTTTTCTTGTTAGACTAACCCTATGAAACTAGTGAAATCTCTGGTGAGCTTAAACGCAGAAAGGAAGCTTACAAGAAGTGGAACAAGATGACTAGGAAAGAGCAGAAATACATTGCTCGAGCGTGCAGAGGTGTAGAGCGCAATTGGAATTGCTTCTAGCAAGGGATGTGGAATGTAACAAGAAATGTTTCTGCAGGCAAGTTAGAGGGTAGTCAGGGAAAGTGTGGGACCCTTTCTGAATAAGGGAGGTAGCCTAGTGACAGATCATGGGGGAAAAGCTTAAATACTCAATGCTTTTTTTGCCTCTATCTTCTTGGACAAGGTCAGATCCCAGCCAGCTGCACAGGGCAGCACAGTATGGGAAGGAGGGGGGCAGTTCTCAGTGGAGAAATAACAGGGTAAAAACTATTTTTAAAAGCTTGATATACACAAATCCATGGGGCCAGATCTAATGCATCCAAGGGTGCTAAGGGAGTTGGCAGATGTGATTAGAAACTCGTGGTGATCAGGGGACAGGTCCTGGACAATTGGAACAAGGCAACAATTGGAGACAACTTTCTGTTTCAGAAGGTTGAAAAAGCTACCAGAGGAGAAGCTGTTCTGGATTTGGTTTTAACAAATAGGGAGGAACTAGTTGAAAACTTGAAAGTGGAAGACAGTATAGGGGACAGTGATCACGAAATAATAGAGTTCATGATCTTAAGGAAAGGTAGAAGGGAGACCAGCACAATTGAGGTAATGGATTTCAGGAAGGCAGATTTTGATAAGCTCAGAGAACTTGTAGGTAAGGTCCCATGGGAAGCAAGACTGAAGGGAAAAACAACTGAGGAGAGTTGGAAGTATTTCAAAGGGACGTTGTTAAGGGCCCAAAAGCAAACAATTCCGCTGTGTAGGAAAGATAGAAAATATGGCAAAAGACCAGCTTGGCTTAACAAGGAGATCTTGCATGATCTCAAAATAAAAAAGGAGTCATATAAAAAATGGAAGCTAGGACAACTAACAAAGGATGAATATAGGCAAGCAACACGGGAATGCAGGGGCAAGATTAGAAAGGCAAAGGCACAAAATGAGATCAAATTAGCTACAGGCATAAAGGGAAACAAGAAGACCTTTTATAAATACATTAAAAGCAAGAGGAAGACCAAGGACAGGGTAGGCCCACTGCTTAGTGAGGAGGGAGAAGCAGTAACAGGAAACTTGGAAATGGCGGAGATGCTCAATGACTTCTTTGTTTCGGTCTTCACCGAGAAGTCTGGAGGTGTGCCTAACGTAGTGAATACTAGCAGAGAGAGGGTAAGTTTAGAAGATAGGATACACAAAGAACAAGTTAAAAATCACTTAGGAAAGTTAGATGTCAGCAAGTCACCAGGTCCTGATGAAATGCATCCCAGGATACTCAAGGAGCTGATAGAGGAGGTATCTGAGCCTTTAGCTATGATCTTTGAAAAATCATGGCAGACAGGGGAGATTCCAGAAGACTGGAAAAGGGCAAATATTGTGCCCATCTATAAAAAGGGGAATAAGAACAACCCAGGAAACTACAGACCAGTCAGTTTAACGTCTGTCCCAGGGAAGATAATGGAGCAGGTAATTAAGGAAATCATATGCAAACACTTGGAAGGTAATAAAGTGATAGGGAATAGCCAGCATGGGTTTGTGAAGAACAAGTCATGCCAAACTAATCTGATAGCTTTCTTTGATAAGATAACGAGCCTTGTGGATAAGGGAGAAGCGGTGGATGTCATATACCTAGACTTTAGTAAGGCATTTGATACAGTCTCGCATGATATTCTTATTGATAAACTAGGCAAATATAACTTAGATAGGGCCACGATAAGGTGGGTGCATAATTGGCTGGATAACCGTAGTCAGAGAGTGGTTGTTAACGGTTCTAAATCCTGCTGGAAAGGGATAACAAGTGGAGTTCCTCAAGGGTCTGTTTTGGGACCCATACTGTTCAATATCTTCATCAATGATGTAGATATTGGGATAGAGAGTACGCTTATTAAGTTTGCAGATGATACCAAACTGGGTGGGGTTGCGACTTCTTTGGAGGATAGGGACATAATTCAGAATGACCTTAGCAAGTTAGAGAAATGGTCGGAGGTAAACAGGATGAGGTTTAATAAAGAGAAATGCAAAGTGCTCCACTTAGGAAGGAACAATCAGTTCCATACATACAAGATGGGAAGCGACTGTCTAGGAAGGAGCATGGCGGAAAGGGATCTAGGGGTCATAGTGGACCACAAGTTGAATATGAGTCAACAGTGTGATGCTGTTGCAAAAAAAGCAAATATGATTCTAGGTTGTATCAACAGGTGTGTTGTAAGCAAAACTCGTGAAGTCATTCTGCCGCTCTACTCTGCACTAGTTAGGCCTCAGCTGGAGTACTGTGTCCAGTTCTGGGCGCCACATTTCAAGAAAGATGTGGAGAAATTGGAAAGGGTGCAGAGAAGAGCGACAAGAATGATTAAAGGTTTAGAGAACATGACCTATGAAGCCAGGCTTCATGAACTGGGCTTGTTTAGTTTGGAAAAAAGAAGATTAAGGGGGGACATGATAGCGGCTTTCAAATATCTAAAAGGGTGTCACAAGGAGGAAGGAGAAAATTTGTTCCTCTTGGTTTCTGAGGACAGGACAAGGAGTAATGGGCTTAAAGTGCAGCAGGGGAGGTTTAGATTGGACATTAGGAAAAAATTCCTAACTGTCAGGGTGGTCAAATATTGGAATAAATTGCCAAGGGAGGTGGTGGAATCTCCCTCTCTGGAGATATTTAAGAACAGGTTAGATAGACATCTGTCAGGGATGGTGTAGACGGAGCTTGATCCTGCCTTGAGGGCAGGGGGCTGGACTCGATGACCTCTCGAGGTCCCTTCCAGTCCTATGATTCTATGATTCTATGATTCTAAGGCAAATGTAGTGCCCATCTTTAAAAAAGGGAAGTGGGAGAATCTGGGGAACAACAGACCAGTCAGACTAACTCCAGGCCCCAGAAAAATCATAGAGGGGATCTTCAAGGAATCCATTTTGAAGCACTTGGAAGAGAGGAAAGTGATCAGGAAAAATCAGCATGTATTCACGAAGGAAAAGTCATACCTGACCAACCCGATTCCCTTCTATGACAAAGTAACTGGCTCTGTGGATATGGGGAACCTGGTGGTTGTGATATACCTTAACTTTAGCAAAGCTTTTTCTATAGCCTCCCACAGCATTCTTTCCAGCAAGTTAAAAAAGTATGGATTGAATAATTGGACTGTAAGGTGGATAGAAAGCTGGCTAGATTATCAGGCTCAAAGGGTAATGATCAACAGCTCAATGTCTGGCTGGCAGTCGGTATCAAGCGGCCCCCGGGTCAGCTGTGGAGCCAATTTTGTTCAACATCTTTATTAATAACCTGGATGAGGGAATGAATTGCACCCTGAGCAAGTTTGCAGATGACACTGAGCTAGGGCGAGAGGTAGATACGATGGAGGGTAGGGATAGTGTCCAGAGTGACCTAGACAAACTGGAGGATTGGGTCAAAAGAAATCTAATGATTTAATAAGAACAAGTGCAGAGTGGGACGGAAGAATCCCAAGCACTGTTTCAGGCTGGGATTCAACTGGCTAAGCAGCAGTTCTGCAGAAAAGGACCAGGGATTACAGTAGACGAGAAGCTGGATATGAGTCAACAGTGTGTCCTTATTTCTAAGAAGGCTAACAGCATGTTAGTAGGAGCATTGCCAGAAGATCTAGGAATGTGATTCTTCCCCTTTATTCGGTGCTGGTGAGGCCGTATCTGTAGTATTGCATCCAATTCTGAGGCCCCCATTACAGAATTTATGTGGAAGCAATGGAGAAAGTCCAGCAGAGGGCAACAAAAGTTATTAGGGGACTGGAGCACATGGTTTATGAGGACATCTGAGGAATTTGAGCTTATTTTGTCTACAGAAGAGAAGAGTGAGGGGAGATTTGATAGCAGCCTTCAACCATCTGAAGGGAGGTTCCAAAGAGAAGACAGGCTGTTCTCAGTGGTGACAGATGGCAGAACAAGGAGCAATGGTCTCAAGTTTCAGAGAGGGGAGGTCTAGGTTGGATATTATGAAAACTACTTCATTTAGGGGCATGTCTGCGTAACAGGGCTAAATTCGCAATAAGCTATGTTGTACTTGCGTAGCTTAAGTCGAAATAACTTTTGGCACCATCTACACAGCAGTTATTTCAAGAGAGAGCACTCTTCCACTGACTTCCCTTACTCCTCATACAATGAGGATTACAGGAGTTAGAGTAAGCAGTCATCCAACTCAGCACTATTTCAGCATTGTGTCAAAATAATTCCTTGTGTGGAAATGCAGACTATGTTATTTCAGAATAACTACGTTATTCCAAAATAACGCTGCTGTGTAGACACAGCCTTGGAGGGTGGTGAAGCACTGGAATGGTTACAGAGAGAAGGGGTTGAATCTCCATTCCTGGAGGATTTTAAATTCTGGCTTGACAAAGCCCTGGCTGGGACGATTTAGTTGGGATTGGGGATTGGACTCTGTGGGGTTTTTTTTTGTTTTTTTGTTTTTTTTTTAAATTGTATCCTTTGGTATATATGGTTGTGACTATTTTCTTCCATTATTTGATCTGAGGAAGTGGGTCTGGCCCACGAAAGCTCATCATCTAATAAACCATCTTGTTAGTCTTTAAAGTGCTACATAGTTCTGTCTTTTGTTTCAGCTACACCAGACTAACACAGCTACATTTCTATCACTATTCTTCCAGTCCCATGATTCTAAGAGGGCAATTGAGGGGACTGCAAAATAGCAGTTATGACACTGACTGCGAGACCAGTTCTGCACTGGAAGCCTCTTTCTTGAGGGGAATACATTACTAGTAGTTTTTCTTCCGCTGAGGTTGGAATTGGACATAACTTTTAGCTCCTATTACTGAAAAATCCCCCTAATTCTGTCATTCTTTCTTGAAACTACGTTTAAACTAAATCAAAGTTTTGATTTACCTCTGGATTAAATACAGACCTCTTGTGTTCACTGAGACTATGTCTACACTGGCCCCTTTTCCGAAAGGGGCATGTTAATTTCAGAGATCGTAATAGGGAAATCAGCGGGGGATTTAAATATCCCCCGCGGCATTTAAATAAAAATGTCCGGCGCTTTTTTCCGGCTTTTAGAAAAGCCGGAAAAGAGCGTCTACACTGGCCCCGATCCTCTGGAAAAAGCGCCCTTTTCTGGAGGATCTTATTCCTACTTTGAAGTAGGAATAAGATGCTCAGGAAAAGGGCGCTTTTTCCGGAGGATCGGGGCCAGTGTAGACGCTCTTTTCCGGCTTTTCTAAAAGCCGGAAAAAAGCGGCGGACATTTTTATTTAAATGCCGCGGGGGATATTTAAATCCCCCGCTGATTTCCCTATTACGATCTCTGAAATTAACATGCCCCTTTCGGAAAAGGGGCCAATGTAGACGAGCCCTGAATGTTCCTTATGCTTTTATAAATACTATTGGCATTAGGCTGAATATATGCTAAATTCATTAAGACACTGATATACATGTATTCTATAGATATGTTTAGGTACTTCATAGTTCACTGTTTAAAATATTATTACTACTTTCTGTAGTGGTGAAATAGTCTTCCAATCAGCAAAGTGGCCATTTTTCTGTCAAAGTAGAATGTTTTCTCCATAGTTTTACACTTGCTTTGTCTGCTACCTTATTCTGACAGAATAGTAGCCCAAGTTCAAATACAAAGGGGAAAAACATTTTTAATGGCCTTTTTGCTTTCACAATGTAAATGAAACTAACTATTGAAACGCTTTGTTTCTGAATACACCATTTTTAAAATGCATCTGAATACACCATTTTTAAAACGCTGTCTTCCTCCAGAAGAGCAGGGCTCAGGTCTACCTACACCTAGATAACCCTGGATGAACCAGTGAATCCAGAGTAATGTTGCACTAACAAAAACCCTCTTCATCAACCTATGCCTTCTTTTAAATGAGCTCAAGTCCCCCCAGGTCTTGAGTCAAAGGATAGAATTCATCAGGGCCCTACTAGACTACCGCAGCATCTGTCAGGCCTCATATCCTCCTTTCAGCAATTTTCCACAACTATGGCACAGACCTGAATGTGACTCCTAAGGCACATGGCAGCCTATACTTATGTAGTTCATTCAGCACACCAAGCAATAGCTACATCTATGCCAGTTGCAGTTCTGGCTGGCAAGGGTCTACAAGCCCAATATAGACTTGAGAAACAGATTGGTGATCTTCCCAGATCTTCTCTTCAAGTTCCTGACCTGGTGGCTACAGCCTCAGGTGATCCAGGCTGGAGTGCCCTTCCTCAAGCCCCAGCCCACACTTACCCTCCCAGTGGTGCTTCAAAGATGGGGTGAGGAGGCACACCTCAGCACTCTAAAGACACAGGGGGTATGGTCCTGATCCAAACTCTTGCTGCACAGTAACATTAGGGAGCTTCATGCAGGGTGCCTCACCTGCCAAGCATTTCAGACCCAGCTGCAGGATTGGTATGGCTTGGTGCTGACAAACAACAGTGTAGTAATGCTTTATATAAACAGACAGTGGTGCTTACTCCTCTCCTCTGTGCCAAGAAGCCCTTTACCTGTGGGACTTATTCCATCACATCCACCTGCAAGTGTCATACTTACTAGGGGTGCAGATCAGCCTAGTGGACCACCTCAGCCACTTGTGCAGCACCCATGAATGGTCGCTCAGAGCAGATATCACCTTGTCTATCTTCTGCAGGTGTGGTCATCCCCACGTGGACCTCATCACAACAAATGGCAAATGTGAATGCCACCTGTTTTGCTCCTTCCAAAATCACAGACATGCGTCTCTAGTGGACACATTGCACCTGTCCTCTTCAAGCCACCTCTTATATCCCTTCCCACCCTTTCCTCTCATACACAAGGTGCTCCTCAAAGTCCAGCAGAACAAAGTGTGTCTCATTTTGGTGATCCCAGGCAGCACTGGCTCACCATACTACTGAACTTGTCAGTGGAAGGGCTGTTGGCATTGCCTCTGCTCCCAGATCTCATCACTTAGGACCACAATCATCTATTGCACTGCAGTCTGAAGTCCCCCTGCATCTCATTGCAGGAAGCTCCATGGTTAACTCACCTTGAGCAGCAGTGCTCGGACCTGGTCCATGATGTCCTCTTGGGTCATGTAAACCCTCTACTTGTGCAACATTTCTGGCTAGGTGAAAGTGTTTCTCCATTTGGACTGCTCAGTAGGGCATCCATCTGAAACAAGACCCTATTCATGCTCTTCTAGACTACCTCCTGCATATAAAGCATCAGGCCCTGGCCGTCTAGCCCATCAGAGTCCACTTAGTGGCCATCACAACATTTCACCCAGGAGATAGTGGTAGATTCATCTTTCCTCAGAAAACCCATGGTGGGGCAGTTCCTCAGGGTCTGGACAGGCCATACCCCCAGGTCAAAGACCCAGTTAAGCAGTAGGACCTGAACCTGTCGTCTTTAACTTATGGGACCCCCATTTGAGCCCCTAGTGGCCTGCTCCTTAATTATAAACTAAAGTTCAAATTTTCATTTTTATAAGGCAAATATTCATACCTTTTTTTTTCCTTCAAAAAATGGTGCTCAAACATGGACAAATAGTATTTGCATATTTTGGATGTCAGGCAAGCACTGGTCCTGTGTCAATATAGGACCAAGACTTCTGTACTTTTTGTTTATATGATGATAGAATGGTGAAGCCAGGCAGCTTCAGCAGAGTTTCCAAATGGATTAATTTCTGTATTACAGCAACTTACAGGCTATCAAACATTCCTCCTGACCAAAGACCATTGACCCATTCAGCAAGAGGTCAAGCAACTTTGGTATATTTTTCAAAGAGACAGTTGTGCATACATTCACTCATCATGATGCCATGATAGTAGCTTCAGGATGTGCTATAAACTTTGGGAAAGCATATTGAGTCATTGTTTAAAATCTGCTTGGAGCTCCATCTAGTGCCATTGCTGCTTTTGAGATGCCTGAGTGGAATACACATGTGTAGCCACTCAAAGAAAATCTGGTTATTTGCCTGTACTGTAACCACTGTTCTTCAAAATATGGTTGCACACACATATTCCACGACCCTTCTTCCATTCCTCTGCACTGAATTTTGAGCCAACCATATTTCGGTGCAAAGGCATTGATGGAAGATGCAGTGGCACTGCTCTCATGTAGCCTTAGGAGCAGCCATGAGAAGGCAAAGGGCATGTGTGCTGCACCAACAGGTATGGCTTCAGAAAACTTGCTAGCTCAAGCACATGGGGCATGCATCGCCGGTATGTGTTGCCTGAGTAGAATACACGGTTGTGCCTACTTCTCAAAGAACAATAACTACAGTACAGGTAAATAAGGGTTTCTTCCCTTTTTTGTAATATCATTTTTGTTACTCTAATTTAGGCTATTTCCTCACTATTTTCATCCACCAAAGAAAACTATTTCATAGGAAGTAGAGTTTTTGACCAAATATAATTAATCAGAACTGTTTTTTTCTATAAATATAAGATGTATTCTACTTTGACTTGCCAGAGCAGTCCATAAAAAAAGATTTAGAATGGTAGCAAAACTGTCAAACTGGAAAATAGTTCTCTAGTTTGGAAATAAAGGTCTCGGCTTCATTCTAATATGTCTGTAACAAAGACCTCAGAATGTACTTAACAGTGAATGGCTGTTACCGTCTCACAAGATTCAGTTCCACTGATGGCTCTGTTACCCAGGTTTTTACTGTGATTACAGGTGTATCTCTCACTACTCCTGAGACAATCCTTGCTACACTTGGCCTTCATCCCTGGTAGATACTCCTTCAACCAACTTCTATAACAGCCTGGCTTGCCCACAACTAGCTTCTCATTTGTTCCCTGACTATGCTAGAAAGAGAGGGAACTCTGTTCTCACTCCTTGCTTTCTGAAACAGCTCCCTCACTCTCTTTCCTCCTTTTTTCAGTAGTAGCTCGCTATCCTGTTTCGAAGGGTGAGCCCATTCCAGTCAATGGCTCCCTCTGTATTCCAGAGGAAGTGCAGGGCACCCCCAATCACTGGAGCAGAACATAAAAATTCATATATAAAATCTTTTCTTGAGTGCGATTAGAAATCAGCATGTACACTTTGAAATAGGTCTGTGTTGAAATGGAGGAACAGAGTTAGGCAATGTTTTTCACTGTTTTTTTTTTAAATATTTGACACAATCTGGACCTTGTAGAGTTAAAAAAAAATATTGTTCTTCAGAATTACTTACTTTTATGAACCCTGAAGATTTTAGTCATCTCTGGCAAGGATGATAGAGCTAGATCCAAGGTAAAGCTCCATCTAATTCATGAAATCACCCATTTCTTCCTTCAACTTCATGGGGTTCCCAAAGTACCATCCAGCATGTCCCTAAATTATTCTTATCTCTTAATTACCAGCCTCGTTGGTTCATAAGCCATTAAGACAAGACTTTCTAAAAAAGTTCTTTCTGAGTACTGTTCTATACTGTCTCCTTGAAATAGACCAGATTACGCCTCCTCTCTCTCTGTGGAAGGGAGTTTTTACAGGTCAGTGTGAAATAAGGATAATCACTGACCCTGCAGAGATCCTAAACTCCAGATTGCAGGAAAGATGAGAGTGGAGCTGGGAAGAGTCTGTCTCTCTCACTCTCTCTCTCTTTTTATATATGTAACTATAGATATGTAGCAAGGAACATTACAGTTACAAAAACCTATTTAAAAAGTATAGAGGATATAAATTATAGAAGATTAAAATAGCAAGGATATATGAATAATTACATTCACAGTTTATACAGTCTCTTAATTAAATGTATATTTGTAAAAGATCATATTGTATATTCCAAAAGCAATTATAGCTCTGCGATTATATGCCCTTCCACAATCTATCTTTCAGATACTATAACATCTACAACTTCAGAATTTAAAGAAAAATATTGAGGAAATAAGTCGTCAGTAAGCCATAGAGGTCAAGGGCATAGATTGGATGGGCATCCAAAAATACAATAAACATTATTCAGACCATACATTTAACTTAGAAGTATTTGTTAATAGTCACATATTTTTTGCTCAGTCTTATAAAAAGGTCAGTCAATATAATCCAAAACAGATAAGAAAAATTCCTACTGCCAAACATGCAGGCTAACATTAAAACTAACCAACATTTCCAGTAAATAAAGATAACTCCAGACAAAACAAATTAGTGTGAATCAGTGCCCTCCTTATTTGGGCGCAGGGAAAATAACTGAGTAAAGAGCAAAATCTACTCTGGTCATAGATAATGTTCTTGTTTCTCAATATTGCTGATAATGTTTAATTAAAGCATTTATACAGACTCACTGATATGTAACAATATAACATTGTGTGAAAACTTTGCCTTGCCAATTGCACACAAAAGGTCTTTCCAACTTAGGAAACTTGTCAACAGAGATGACAGTTTAATATTATGATCATTCAGTAAGACTTTTTTCACTTCCTTCTAATCCTTGTCCTTGGCTTGCCTTGAGCGCAGAGTCTTAGGTAATGATAAGTACTCTGCATACTGATGTCTGTTCCACATATAGATGTAGATAAAACACACACATGCTTTCTCATCAAAAGAGGCTTTAAGATTTGCCATATGGAAAAGCGAAGCTTTATCATCTTTATCCACCAAATTCTTCTTTTGGCCTCCATGGCTGAGGTCTGATCTTACTCCCATTTGATTTCTGCTCTTTTTATACTACATGCAACAAGCAGAATTTTATCTTGTGCTCTCTGATCAGACAGAGTTGTGATTATGAGGCTTCTCTCTCTCATTTTGTATGGTTTTTCCTCATGGGAATACAGTAGTTATTTTCAAATAGATTTTCACTTAGATTCAGAAATCTTGCAGATTTCACAGAAAATTAAGTAGGTCTCAGCCTTCTAGACCTTTTACCTTTCTAGATCTTTTTTGTTTTTCTGAGTTTGGACATTCTGTCTTTCACTAATTTGTTTACCTGCTCATGTTGTTCAGTCAAGGTATTTAGTTAATGAGATTTGCAGTCCCAAGTCCTACACTTTTTCTTTTTTTTTCCCACTTCTGTTCTCAGTTTAGTAAGTACGGAAGAAATTCTTTCAATTTAATTTTTCACAGGGGACATGGCAGTGCAGAGAATGTCTTGTTTAGACTTAAAACATTTCCTTTCCCAGAAAAATCCTCTGGCTGAATGTCAGTGAGTCCAGATGACCAGATACTAAGAAGTCCTAGACTCAAAGAAATCCTAATGATCATTTTTATTTTTACTGGACATTTTAACTCTTTAGATTCTGAGTCATTAAGGTCTTTCTATAGATTTATTTACTTGCTATTTTTCCGTGAAAGAAATAAAAAAATATCAACTTTCACTATTAAACTGGAGCTCTCCCTGCTTAGTCCTTGCTGCCATTTAAAATATTGTTAATTAACTACAAATTATCTTAATAGATACTGTAGACATGCTGTCTCCCTTTTCACCCTTCTGGTTCTAGTTAAGATCAACTTCCCTTTCCTATCATTTTGTTTCCTTCCCCCATTCATATTCAGACTTCTTGTGATCAACTTCAAGGTCCTGCATACCTTCCTTCCTTGTCCCTATTTGTTTCGTCTGTCATCCTCCCACATTTATGTTGCTCCGGCAATGAAACCAGCTCTAGCCCACCTTATCTCTATATATGCCACAATTGCCACCATACTTTCTTTTTTACCTCTGATGAATGGAATGTCATTCCTGATCTGGTCTGTAAAGTCACTTCACTCTCTTCATTTCGGTCTTCCCTAAAAATCCATTTCTTAAGAAACAAGTTAAGTCATCTACTGTTCTATGTCCTTTAGTCATTTTTGTGCAGGGAGATAGTTGAATGCTGAAAGGAGAAGACAAAGGGTGCTGGAACTAAACCTGGAAACAGTCTAGTAGCACCTTAAAGACTAACAAAACTGTCATTTCCATAAAAAAGACAAAAGCAGTGAACAGGTGACTAATAAGTGTTTATGATTGCCCTAATCTCTTTACTTCTCCCTTACCTTCCTCTTTCATCAGCCCCTTGTAGGTATGTGCTTGCTAGGATGAGGCTTTGTCTTCCTCTTTGGTGCACATTTTGGATGCTACTGCAGAATGAATAATACCTGTATGCAGATTTTTCCTTAATTGTTTTAATCAAATTAAAGTATTGTTAGAAATCTTTACAAGATGAAATTTTACTTGAATGTAAGTTTTTTTCCCTCTCTTTTAACTCATTTTTGTCTTCTGTTTAATGTTGAAGGCTACAGCGATTAGCAAAAGATCTTCTAAAGCAGTTCCAAGTACAGGACAGCAGTTCATTGGCAAACAACAAGGTTTCTGCTCTGGACAGGACTTTAGGAGAGATCTCTCGTATTCTGGAAAAGGAGGTATAATTTACTACCTAATTCATAATTAAATCATAGTATGCCCAACTTAATGGGCATCAAGAAACTACTAGACTTGTATGTATGTGAATATAGCAGATATAAACATTCCTACATCAGGGCGTTGCGTATTTAACAGAAAGGGGTTATGAAGAAACTTTCCTTGTGAGCTTGCTGTTACATAATTGACCATTCTGGAGATTCCAGCTTCTTCCCCAGTTTCATTAGATACTGCCCATGCTCAGAGAGAGACCAGATACACCTTAGTCCATATGGTATTTTCTATGTTCATAGTTAGTTTTTTTAATATGAGAAATTTTCTTTTTTGCTCTTCATAAAAACCCATACCTTTTAAACATAAAATAACATGTAGCAAAAGAAAATATGACTTTAAATAAAAACTAATATTTTTTGCTGCTTAAACATATTTTTCCAATAAAACCTCAAAATGCAGGGAGTGCATTTGTCCCCATTCTTAATTTTGTGAAAGTACCCACCCTTTTTTAACAGATATATTAAAGACCATCACTGTACACATGATGCATAAGTACAGTGATTTTCTTTGGTTATTATATGAAGTTGAATATTGTTTTTCATTTTGGATAGCAACAGGATTACATAAGCTTTCTGTGGTTTATCAGTAACTTTAGACATGTGAATGCTGTTACCACAAGTAAATAAAGTTTAAACAGATGGATTTGACATGGATTTTTTCCAGTTGCCTTTCCTGATATTTTAGAATACTGCCAGATGTAAGTATGGATCCAGCTGCAAGTCTTATTAACCTGAACAAGTAACTTTGAATCAGCCAAAATTTATAAGTTGATATCAAGGGGAACCGACAGCTATGCCAGGCCCTTGGGCAAGGTTGGGGGAGGTACTTTGTGGTCCCGGAAGGGTGGGGCCTCAGAACAAAGGGGGGCAGCTAGCCATCAGAGCCAGCTACACCATGGTGCCTCCCCCACCCAATGTGTCCTAGAGCACAGTGCATATTGCTTCTGCTTCCCTGGGCAGCCCTAAGAGCCTCCAATTTGCAACTCATTTACATCAGAGAATCCTTAGCTAGGAAGATTCAGCAGCTCTCTGCTTATTTATGCTACCAGACTGGCACAGAAGGTTCCAAATAAATAAGAAAATCTAGCCTTGTAAATGTAACGTGTTTTATTCCTTTAACTTGTATATATTCCAAATGGCCATGCTACTCTGATAGTAAGCTTTCAGATTCACTGGAGGACTTGGTTTTTTACTTTCTTAGAATGGAAATTCTCAAACTCACAACAATCAGTTTAGAGCAGCTAGTATCTTTTAAGCCTCTCTCACTTTCTGACCTCTTGCCAATTCTTGAGAGGCAGTTCATACCAATTATTACATCACCATAAGAATGGCTGTCATATGTGTTTCCTTTCCCATCATATTAGAAGGTTAGAATGACGTTATGCTTCCTACATTGCAAAGTATAGTAGCTCAGGCTGCTCAGAACAGACTGCTTGGGTAAACAGTACTGAGCCATCGTTTTCAGTAAAAAGGAAAAAATAATTATTTTATTATTGCTGTCAAAATGAAACTGAAGAATAGTTTATATTGCTACTGATATTTGCAAGCTGAGGAGGAGATATCCCATTTCTTCTTAGAAATGTTATAAAGAACTGAAGTTTGAAGAGCTCTGTTTAGTTAGTTTTTTTTCTTTGTACTTGAAGTGAAATTTTTCACTGGTTGAAATAGTACATTCCTCAATTAAATAATTTGCCTATATTTTCTTTTAGGGCTTTATCCAAAATACACTGAAGTCAATAAGTGTCTTTCCATTGTTATCAGAGGGCTTTTGAGTAGGCACTAGGACAGGGGTGGGCAATAATTTTTAATGATGGGCCACTCCAAGATTTTGGTAAGTAGTCAAGGGCCACACTTCTATGGAGAGGGGTGAGGGGTCTGGGATGGAGGTTGGGTGCAGAAGGGAGCTTGGGGCATGGGACTGGGCTGCAGGAGAGGAGTTTGTGTGAAGGAGGGAGTTGTGATCTGGGGCAGGGGCTTGAGATCAAAGAAAATGTAATATAGAAATAGGCCATGGAATTCACAATGTTCAGAATATTTTGTAGAATACAGCCATTTACACACATCCAGCATAAAGATATTAAGAAAACCCTTCAGTACCATTCATGAAATCTGCAGAGGTGAACATTTTGTTTTTTCCATAAGCCACAAGCTGCAGAGACCCCTAGAGTGGCACACATATGGTGAAGTATATAGTCCACTGCCAACCCTTCCCTGCTCAGTTCCTTCTTACCAACAGTGACGGTCATCAGAGCTTACCTTCTCTTTTGTTTCAAGCAAGCATACCCCAGCTTTCTAATGTAAATAGTACAAGTAGTTTGTCAGTTTTTGATAATTATTAGTTAGCACCGTGTAAATAGTTCTTAGCAGGGAGTACTTTGTTCTCTTTCACTTCCCCAGGGCCGGGGCAAGCCTTGGCTCCACAGCTTTAAACCTTGTGTCAAGTGCCAGAAGTTTATGCCTAAAGAGATAAGACTCTTGTCTTAAATACCTGGGAGTGGCCCACCTTGCAGACAAGTGCAAGATCTCCAAGGGATTTTGATCAAGAATTTGGAGAGACAGAAATTTATACTCAAGGAACTCCTCATGGGGCCCTCTTTGCATCCTCATTCATGCCATAAGCCTCTGGGTTGAAGCAAACAGCCTTGGCGCACAGTGCATTGTTCTCACTGAGGAACTTTGTGGTTCCAAAGAAGAACTCTTGATCGAAAAGTGCATATCACCACCATTCACTGGTGCCAAAGACATTGGCACCAGCCGCCCAGAACTGATCACCCTTGCTGGTACCTCGTAAGCATCAGAAGTGCCCACTCCAGAGGCGACAAAATCTAAAGGGATGCATCTTGCACCTGGAAACCTGTTGGAGTCCAAAGACCAGCCAGTACCATTGACTTTGGTGTAGCAACCAGCTCTGACAAATCCCATTCTAGTGGACTCCCCTGCCAAGATAAGCCAGGCAGGGGATGTGGACATGTTGTCCACCCCCCAAATTTATGAAGTGGCCAGGGACTTGATTGAATTAACATCAGGCTGCTGAACTCCATGAGGCAGGAGTCAGCACTGTCTCCAGTGCTGGGCCTCATACAGTCATGTGGCAGGAGGCAGGACTTTAGCAGAAGGGGAAACCATAAAAACTGCCGATGGCTCCTTAATGTGAATAATAATCATAATAACCAGGGGCAGTCCTCCTTAAAGCAATCCCAGGATACCAGGAAAAGCTTCTGAAGCTGCATTCAAGCACAGTGCTCTAATTTTAATGATGGATCCAGTTCCTATGTTTGGGCACCGTTTATCCCATTTTTACTCTAGATTCAAATTACCACCTTACAGCTATGGTGCAACTGGGGTATTAGTTCCACTTCTTTTCTACCCCTCCTTCCCACTCCCTTTCTCTGGCCCTCTTCCGGGTCCCCTCTCATGAGCAACTCCTTTATCAGGAGATTCAATTGCTCCTCCATCCAGGAGCAGTGGAAGAGGTTCCACAAGAGTATTAGGGCATGCGGTTTTATTCCCACTACTTCCTTTTCCTAAACTCCATGGGTGGGCTGTGTCCCATTCTCAACCTCCAAAGCCTCAAACACTGCTTGAAAAAGCTCAGGGTTCTGATGATCTCTCTGGCCACTATTATCCCCTCTCTGGATCTGGGTGACTGGTATACTGATTTGAAGGATGCTTTTTTCCACATGTCCATAATTATGCCCCATAGGAGATTTTGCTGGTTTTTGCTAGGCTCAGCTCACTGCTAGTCTGCAGTCCTGCTCTTTGGCCTGTCAGTGGTGTCCAAAGTATTCACAAAGTATATGGTAATCGTGGCCGCATTCCTTCACTGCAGGGGCATTCAGGTGCACCCCTACTTGGACAACTGGTTGATCAATAGCTCTTCAAGAGACCACATGGAGAGGCATGTGAACCTTGTGCAACTAATGTTTGTATGTCTGGGCCTGGTGCTCACTGTAGAGAAGTCCGTCTTGACTCTGTCTCAAAGGATAGAGTTTGTATGGACCTACCTAAAATCAATAGCCGCAATGGCGTCGCTGCCTCACGCTCGATTAGTAAACATGAGCAAACTAATTCATGTCATTAATTCATTAAGGTGCTGCAAGACCTTCGCTGTTTTTTAATTCATGTCTGTTAGTGTTCCCAACGAGCATGGCCAGAACTTCTCTCAATACTGCTCAGTACATAATACAGTTTGCCAGACTGCACCTGAGGCTTCTGGAGGCATGGTTAGCCCAAATGTAAAAACTGGGTCATCATTCCTTGGACAGAGTAGTCACCTTGACTCCCTCTTATATCTTAAGAGAATGTTTTTGTTGCACACAACTAAGAACGTAGAGTAACCTTATGTGTTCCGTCCAAACGCTTCTGAATTCATTCCAGTCAGACTTGCTGAACCCTCCCTTACAATTTCTCATTGTTGCTGCTTTTTTTAATATACTGGTGTCAAGGCCCCTTCCCCACTCTGGCACGATAAATGCAGAAGTGGGGGCCCACAAAAGTACCCCAAACCTTATCTTTCCAGGCTTTGGAATAAAACTTCCCCACAAAATCTTTACAACCTAGATTTTGGAGATAAAAACTCCGCTGCCACCACCCAAGTGATGATAAGAAAATCAGGGAAATCACTTGGGAGATCACTTGGGAAATCTCACCCCCTAAAGTACAAACCAGGACACAAAAATGAACCAATACCAGGTTAATAAAAAGAAAAGAGAAAGAACTTTTATTATCACCACAATATTCCTGTTTCAAGCATAATGACTAGATGGAAAAGTAACAAAGTAATATACTCATGGAGGGGAAACCTACCATGGGCCAGGAGCTTAGTTACAAAGGAGAGCAAAACCCATTTTTAAATGCACAGACCAGTTCCCATTTCCCAAACCATAAAACAACAAAGCCTAACAGATTTATCTAAACTTTACCCTACTTGCAGATAGTGAGTTCTTTTCTTGGAGGGAGACATTCTATCTGTCTCCCTCAGTAGCTGGAGAGAAACTGCCCCAGAGACAGACGTGGGAAAACCCCCAAATTCCTTTGTCCCAGTTTGAAATTCCTACCTGTATTCATGTTGGCTAACACTACCTGGGTTAGGTATAGTTAACCCCTTAGTTCCCAGGCTGCTGGCTAACCCTCATGATCATGACAACCTGTGCAAGTATTCTGCATAGCTGTAGTAATTAAGAGTAGCTGGGAAGTGATGCATTTAAAAATCCATGAGAATAAATAAGTGGTGTTGAGATTTGGACCTTGCATAATACATAAAACAATTGTTGGGACACTTGGGATCCCATCTACCCTACCAGCAATAGAAACTTCAGATGGCCAAGAAGTGAATTCTGAAAGCTAATTCAATTTCAGTAAATGTGTGGTGTTCTTAAATTATTGATTCTGATGTTTTCTGGCAGCAGCTTTCTCTCTGCTGTTGCTGGAACAAGAGTGTGCACATACAGCAGCGTCATCATGACACTGCCAGCTGTATGTTTTTGCTGTAGTAGAGCCTTAT
Organism: Pelodiscus sinensis; assembly: GCF_049634645.1. Lineage (NCBI taxonomy): Eukaryota > Metazoa > Chordata > Testudines > Trionychidae > Pelodiscus > Pelodiscus sinensis. The sequence continues at coordinate 32,391,729 of NC_134724.1, read as the reverse complement.
GGCAATACGCCAGCTCCTGTGAATCTTGGTTTTAAAGCAATCCTTTAAAATTATACAAATATACCAGATTGCAGATACTTGTTGCCTCACTGGATCGGATGACATACAGAGCCTTTCAGCAGTCAAGACACTGGTTGAAACTGGTCTCCGTGTCAGTAGTAATTCTCAGAATGCTGTTCATTGGCTTTGTGGAAAAGTTAATGGATGTAGTCATGTTTTATTCACATACAAAAAGCCACATTCACCACAATTGGCCATAATTGCCCCCCATATTGATAAATACTTTAAAATAAAAATGGCTATTTCTTGCATTCGTAGGCAATACCAAGCCAGCCAATTTAGGTTAGTGCATGAGGAAAAATATTATGACAGTGTAAAAATAGCCATACTGGGTCAGAGCAACGATCCACCCAGCCCAGTATCCTATCTTCCAACAGTGGCCAGTGCTAGGTACCCCTAGAGGGAATGAACAGAACAGGGAATCCTCAAGCAATCCCACCTTTGTCACCAGTTCCCAGCCTCTGACAAACCAAATTAATAATTAATGTTTAATTGTACTTCATATATCAATAACCATCTAGCTCTTTTGTGAACCCTGTTAAAGTTCTGGCCTTCACAACATCATCTGGCAAGGAGTTCCGCAGGTTGACTGTGTGTTGCATGAAGAAGTACTTCCTTTTGTTTGTTTTAAATCTGCTACCTATTAATTTCATTTGGTGTGACCCCTAGTTCTTGTATTATTGGAAGAAGTAAATAACTTATTCACTTTTTCCACACCAGTCATGACTTTAAGACCTCTACCATATTCCCTCATTAGTCTCCTCTTTTTTTAAGCTGAAAAGTCCCAGTCTTCTTAATCTGTCTTCATAGGGCAGCCTATGAAGTGCCTCTGGACTTCAGAATTCACTCCCTAACCTGCTCTGAAACAACACAAATGCATTGACTTTCAGGGCAGATTGCAAAGCTTGTCTTTTCTGAATAGGCCTTTTGGATAAGGTTGAATATGTGTGATGTAGGGATTTTTGTGGAGGAATCTAAGTGATGGGGAGATTTTGTTATGCAATGTGGTTCTTTTTTGACTAGTTTTATGTATGGGGGAAGCCTTTGTTTTTATTGTTCTGTTAATGATGGCATGACGCCTTTTTAATATTGATTAAATAAAAAAAGTAATAAGCATAATAAGTAATAAGCATCCGCAGAATCTTATGCCCTTATTACAGTTTACTGCTCCCTCTGGATAATATTGTTCAAGAGATTTTCCAGCAATAGAGTATTCTGTATATTCTCTCCCAACTCTTAGAAAATATCACTTGTGAGACCGTTTTCTTTGTTTCATATCTATAGTCATACAAAATAAAACGAAATATCTTACCTTGTTGTACAGCTTGCAGACTCCAGGCCAGCTGCTGCCCAGTATAATCAACACCAAGCAAAAATATATCTTCTTATTAAGGTTATGTTTATCTACATTGTGTATCACAGTCAATCTTCACTAACATTTCTAAATCACCTCCTTCCTTCTAGTATTTTACTGTTTACTTTGAGCTGTTTAACAAACTTAGTGGTTTCCTTAAACCAATTTGTGCCATGTTCTCAGATTCAAATTTGTATCATAAGAAAAATCCATTTACTGTTACTTATTTCAAAGAGTGGGAGATGATCATTGTCTTGCAAGTATAAAAGATACAACAGTATTGCTGTGTCTTTGTAAGGGGCTTAGCGTTGGGTGGCCTGTGTTTGCTCTTAAATAAAAAGTAGAATAATAGTAACAATAATAATAATTATTTATTTTATTGCATACAGTCTCTCATTAGGTGTTTCCTGAAAATGCATTTTAAAAGATACATGAGGTACAAGTAAACATTAATTATTAATTCTTTATAACATTTTGTTGCTACCAGGCTCTACAGTGGAGAAAGGGGAAAGGGAAGATAAATTTGGTGGAATTAATAGGCAAGGCCTCAGTTTTTTTCTTTTTCCCAGGCATTATCCTGCCACCAGTGAAGTCTCATTTTTTCTAAGCATCCTAATCAATAGGGTCATGAAAGATTGATTTGGTAACTGTCTGTATGTTTATGACATGAATCATATATAGTCATTTATGGAAGTAGGCTGTAATTCTCTTGTTAACTTGCAAGTCAAGAAATCAGCAGACACATCTTGCACGTCAGTGGGTGGTGAAAAGAATCTTGATGGTGTCAGTCATTGAGAGGTGGAGCCTGACACTGTTAATTGAATTTCCCCTGGGAGTGTAAAAATATACCACAGTGTAGGGGGAGGAGTGAGGGAGTGGGAACCACACAAGCTGTCAGTGTGTGAGAGCTGGTTACATTGATTTACCTCTGTTAATGGCCTGGGTTGGATAAAAAATTTCCCTAAGGGAGGACAGAGTTCACTACAATAGCTCCTTGCTACTTACTAAAAGTCTTACATGCCTACAAGGAGCGACATAAAAAATAGTAAAATAAAATAGTTCTCACAAAGCCCATTAAAGGCATAGTATAAACAATTTTCACAGTGAATGTTTCTTCTGCTAGCAGTTCATATTGATTGAAAGAAATATGTCTTCAAGGGAATCCGCGCTCTATTTGAGCGTTAGTATTCGAACAGGTAGCTTCTTAAATGGTTTTTCTTCACTTTAAAAAGCAACACTGGGGGTAAAAATAGTCTTATATAGTATCACCACTGAAATAAAGGCTTTTTAACACAAATAACATTTTCAGCTGCTATTATTGTAAATAATAGTAAATAAGTAAAATGCAAGCATCTTTCCTGTTTTTGTAACACTCTGGAGAATGTCTGAATATATTTAGAATAGTGATAGAGATGTAGCCATGTTAGTCTGGTGTAGCTGAAACAAAATACAGGACTATGTAGCACTTTAAAGACTAACAAGATGGTTTATTAGATGATGAGCTTTCGTGGGCCAGACCCACCCACGAAAGCTCATCATCTAATAAACCATCTTGTTAGTCTTTAAAGTGCTACATAGTCCTGTATTTTGAATATATTTATACCATTTAATTTTTTTCCCTCTTCATTAAATTCCAACACATTTTAAACCATATCCAGTACAACCTTATCCAGTTTTTATAAAACACTAGTAGGTAAAGACAGTATCTAAAGCAAAAATAGATATACATCACTCAGTTCAGTATAAAGTGAATCTGCTTGCACAAAAACAGTGTAATTTTTGTAGCCTGTTAATATGAAGTTAACTTTTATGATGCAGAACTTCTGAACAAACTGAAAGGTACATTACATTTACGTGAAACACAGTGCTCTACTGAAAATGCAGGTTGTATGTGTATGGGCATACGCCTTCTTCACCTATGAATAACAAAACTTAAACCAAAACTTAGGGTATTAAAGAATAAACTTATGACTTACAAATTACTTACTGGATACAGGTTGGACCTCCCTCGTCAGCACTCTCAGGACCTGACCAGCCCCAAATGAGGGAATTTGATGGATCAGGGGAGGTCCCCTACCACTAGCCTCCCAGGACACTGCTCCTCCCTCCTGCTGGCTCCACTCCAGCCCAGTTACCAGCTAACTGGGGTTCTCTGGGGATGGAGCTCCGCAGTCACCCCGGTCCGGCTTCTGTCTTACCTGGCTGGTGCTTCCTGGTGACGGGGCTCTGAGGCTTCCACACTTGGTCGGAACTCCCAGCAGGGGTTCAGCAGCTGCCCTATCTCTGCCATGCCCAACCAAGGGCTTCCCATGGATTGGGCACCGTGGCTGCCCCACTTCTGCCATACCAAGTTAGGGCTCCACGGCTGCCCTGCTATGCCAAGCCCAGCTGGGGCTCTCTAGGACAGGACTCGCCAGTCCCTATGGTGGGGCTCTCCCACCACAGACTCCCAACTGGCTCGCATTTCCGGGCACCAGGGCTCTCTGTTCCTGGTGGACCACAGATGTTGCCAGACTAGAGAGTCCCAGATTTAGGAGGGTCAACCTGTCTAACCATAAAGGACAGTTGCCTCATTATACCAGATATTTTCAGTGCTCTTCTGTAAGTAAAATTGAACAAAACCTCAAAAGTTCTAAAAATCACTGAAGTCCCAACATTTCAGCCCAGTGAAAAACACATAAGAGAGTAAAGTTATCTGTCACTACATAAACAAATTGTAACACTCAGGCCATATAGCCCATAGTATTCTCAGAAATCAATTCACTATTTGTATACAAATTCACATCCTGACTGACAAACTCTGGGAAGAAATTATATATAGGCATCTGTGTGTGTGTATTAATGTAAAAGAAAAAGCACAGTAATAGTCTTAATAAAGGCAATAACAAAGAAGTCTGTCTTGAGGCTTTGTGTAGCCCTCAGCGAACACTGATATGGGACCTCACACACCTTCACAAGGTCTTAGAAACTATATCAAGCTTAAACTCTCCTTCTGTTGTGGGCCCCCTGAAATCACCTGTTTTGCTTATGCCAAAGAATAAATTCCAAAGTCTACTGAGATATAATTGAGGTTTGAGACCGCTTCAACCAAAATATGTGACTCACCACACAGCTTTTTATTTTAATCTGGTTAGCCATTAAGGGCCTGATCCTATATGTCTCTCATCAAAGGCAGAAGGGATTTTGAGTGTGTAAGAAATCCAGGCTGAGTTCATATGCTTAAATTAAGCTGCCTTATATACAACCATTGTATATACAGAATTGTATTGTGATGCACTTTGAGGAAAAAATAATTTTGTAGTTCATTTGGTAACTGATAACTGCAATTACACTTGGCACCTCTTATGTTCATATTGGCCTCTTCCTGCTTGCAGCACTCCAAGAGCCATGCAAACCTTTTGTGACTTTGACTAAGCACGTAAGCCCCTTCTCCAGCTACCATCTCCCTGAAATTCAGAAAAAAATATTCTCCAAGTTACCCAGCAGTAGTATCCCCAGTTGCACATTCATCACACACAATTTTTAAATTATCATAAATCACTGCAAAGTTGATTTGGCATTTCTTAAATAGAGAAAATGACAAAATGAAATAGTAATTAACTTCCTCTAGATTGAAATGACAAGAGTGCTACTAGACAGACACAGTTATTGATTTACAAACTATGGAAATATTACATCCAGCCCAGACTGTTTCTAAACCTAAAGACTGATAGGACTTCTACCAGCTTGTAGCGTAAAGTTCAGCGTATCTCTGAAAGTCTGTTGTGCCAAGTCTCAGTAAGTGTACTTTCTTCTTAATGCTGTTCTTCCTTGGACTAGTACAAAAAGTTCTTCTCCAGGTGATTATTCATGTTGATTCTAAGCAGGGATGCACAGTCATCAGAAAGGTACTGCTAGGGGAAAACTATCTGCTCAGCCATAGAGCTCCTTGGAGTGGTGCAATTATGGTGCTGTATATGGTCCATTGCTGACCCTCTCTTTGCTTAGTTCCTTCTTACCACCAGGCTAGGTCTACACTACAGCTTTTTTTTTTTTTTTTTTTTTTTGGAAGAGGCTTTTCCAAAATTTGGCCCGTCTACATTGGGCCAAATTTCAGAAAATCCCCCTCCTTCAGAAGATCCCTTCTTCCTCATGGAATGAGGAAGATAGGGCTTCCGAAAGAGCACGTTTGCATATCCACAAAAAAAAAAAAAGCGGAAGAGCACAAACATTCCCTGGACACAGCAGAGTTTTTCCGGGATGTATCCCAGAAAAACACTGCAGTATAGACGTACACCCAGTGACCATCATTGGAGCTTTCTTTCTCTTGCCTCAGGCAAGTGTTTTCCCTAGCTTTCATCTTAATTCTTGTAAATAGTTGTCATTAGGTAGATATGTATTAGGTTGGGTTTTCTTTTTCTATTACTTAGTGGAGAGCAGTCCCTCCTCCCCCATTGCCTGGGGACTAGGGCATACCTTGGTCCCAGGGCTTCAAACCTTGTGCTTCTTATCAGAAGGATATGCCAACTGGAGACCCTCATGAGTCTTAAGAGAAGCCTATCAAACAGACAAGTGCATGATCTGTAAGGGTTTCTGGCCTTGTACGAAGAGGAACTTAGACTTAAACTACTCCTCAGTTCTACACCCTCAACTGGTGCAGCGGGGCCTGCCTCCGAAACTGGTTTTGTTCTTGGTGAGGACAACACAGCATCACTGAAAGACTTGACCTTCAAGACTCCCCAGCATCACTACTCTCCGGGGTCCTAAGGCTGGGGCAGTAAACTCTCAGCACCGATCACGTTTTCCAGGCCAAATAAGAGACAGAAGCTGCTGGAGAGAGGGAAATCGCCTATGACCAGTAAGGCTGAGTACGCAGAACTCTAGTTGAACGCATCTAACACTTAAATCATGGTACTTTTGAAACTCTTACCTGGATGGTGCTATTTTCAGTTGAAATAAAAAATAGTTAAAGTATCTGTGGTGAGAGTAATCAAATCTGGGGTTACTTTACATGCAAATTCAAAATATGTTTGTCTAGAAATTGATTGTTTATTTCATATCACAGTTTAGCAGAAAATGAAGAATATAGAAATTCCATTGTCTGAAGGGTAATAAATATTGCAGTGTAGGGCTACATTCTGATACATGTGAAACATTGATTAACGTATCAGAGAAAATAATTTAATGTGCCACATATATTGTATGCATTGATGTTTTTTTAATTGCCTTGGAGACATTTTCTTAGTGTGTCTTTATACAATACCTAGCGATATAGGGCCTTGACATCAGATGACATTTCTAGGGATTATCAAAATCATGGCTTGGCTTCGCGAACGAATATCTAGGAAGGAAATCCACGTCTTCTGCAGGCACGCTGGTGGCTGACGAGGCCTATGCGGGACAGGCAGGTCCTTCCACAACGGGTGCAAATATAGGTCTGATCCGGGATAGGTTCTGAGGGGTCACGGTTCTTCTTCCTTCTCCTTTTGTCCTCCATACAGGCCCTGCAGGTATCTTCGAAGAAGGAGGTGGCCTGGTGGACTGTGTGCCGCCAAGAGTTGCGATCAGCTGCTTGTGTTGCCCACTGACGGTGATCGATACAACAAGCAGTGAGGGACTTCTTCAGGGAGTCTTTGTACCGCTTTCGTGGTGCCCCTATGTCACGGTAGCCAGAGGACAGTTCCCCATACAGCACGATCTTGGGTAGGCGGTGGTTCTCCATCCTGGCGATGTGCCCTGCCCAGCGAAGCTGTATCTTGAGGACCATGGCCTCGATGCTGGTGACCTCCGCTAACTCGAGGACTTCAGTGTTGGCGACGAAGTCACTCCAATAAATATTGAGGATTGTGCGGAGGCAGCGCTGATGGAAACACTCGAGGAGACTCAGGTGACGATGGTACGTGACCCAGGACTCAGCGCCATGCAAGAGAGTGGTCAGCACAACAGTTTTGTAAACGCTGACCTTTGTGTCTCTTTTGAGGTTGCTGTTGTTCCAGACACGTTTGTATAGTCTGCCGAATGCACTGTTTGCCTTGGCCAGCCTGTTATCGACTTCTTTGTCGATCTTGGCGTCAGACGAGATCACGCACCCCAAGTAGCTGAACTGGTGGACAACTTTCAGTTCTGTTTGTTCAATGAAGATGCTTGGTGGATGGTGCTCCTCGTGGGGTGCTGGCTGATGAAGAACTTCAGTCTTCTTCAGGCTAACTTCAAGACCGAAGATCTGAGCAGTTTTTGTGAAACAAGACATAATTAGCTGCATAGCTGCCTCTGTGTGAGCAAGGATGGCGGCATCGTCAGCAAACAGCAGCTCCCTGATCAGTTTCTCCATGGTCTTTGTATGGGCCTGCAAACGCCTCAGGTTGAACACGCTCCCGTCGAGACGAAAACGGATGTATACGCCATCAGCGTCGTCAAGGTCCTCTGTGATCTGCTGGAGCATCATGCTGAACAAAATGGTGAACAGCGTGGGAGCAAGAACATAGCTTTGTTTCACGCCATTTGCAATAGGGAAAGGCTGCGAGAGGTCGCTGCTATGTCTGACTTGTCCAAGCTGGTCTTCATGAAGCTGGATGATCATGGTGAGGAACTTCGGTGGGCAGCCTAGTTTTTCCAGGATTTTCCAAAATCCCTGCCTGCTCACGGTGTCACGCTTTTGTCAGGTCCACAAAGGTGATGTACAACGCTTTGTTTTGCTCCCGGCACTTCTCCTGAATCTGCCTCAGGACAAACACCATGTCTGTGGTTCCCCGGTTGGCTCTGAAGCCACACTGTGTCTCTGGGAGGTGATCTTCTGCTATCGCGGGTACCAGTCTATTCAGCAGTACTCTTGCGAGGATTTTGCCGGCGACGGACAGAAGTGTTATGCCGCGATAATTGGAACAGTCTGACTTCTCCCCTTTGTTCTTGTACAGGGTGATGATGACTGCGTCCTTGAGGTCATGAGGGAGTTTACCCTGCTCCCAGCAGCAGATGAAGAATTCATGGAGTTTGGTGTACAGTGCTGGGCCTCTGTTCTTCCATACCTCAGGAGGGATGCCATCAACTTCTGCAGCTTTACCACTCTTCAGCTGTTCAATGGCTTCCTCAGTCTCTTGTAATGTTGGTGCCACATCCAGTTCAGTTTTCACTGGTTGTTGTGGGATGCGGTCAATCGCTGGTTCTTGGACTGAGCGGCTAGCATTGAAGAGGGTGTAAAAGTGCTCAGACCAGCGGTTCAGGATAGAGTCCTTTTCGGTGAGCAGTTCTTTCCCGTCTGCACTCCGCAAGGGGCTCAGGATTTGGTACAAAGGGCCATATACCGCTTTTAGAGCTTCGTAGAATCCCCTGTAGTCGCCAGTATCAGCACAAAGCTGAGTTCTTACTGCGAGGTTGGTCCACCACTCGTTCTGAATCTCTCGAAGCTTGCACTGGAAAGTGCTGCATTCCAGGCGGAAGGCTGCTTTTTTGTGCAGGCAGGATGGTTGGGCCAGGTGGGCCTGGTGTGCTGACCTCTTCTTTGACAGCAGCTCTTGGACTTCTAAGTTCTCATCGAACCAATCCCTGTTCTTCTTCGTGGAGAATCCGAGGATATCTTCAGATGTTTGCAGAACAACGGTTTTGATATGATCCCACAGCACTTCTGGAGCCGGAGGCGAGTCTTCTAGGAGCTTGGTTCCTCTAGCCTGGATCGTAGGCTCTCCTGGAAAACCGCCTTGACCGCGGCAGACTGAAGGCTGCAGACTTTGAGCTTCTTCCTCTGGGCGCCACCTTTCCTTGGTTTGGGCTCAAAGTGGAAGCTGAGTTTGCAGCGGACAAGGCGGAGGTCTGGGTGATACTCAGCGCTGGGCATTACCCTAGTGTGAAAGACATCTTTTAGATCACGCTGGCGCACTAAGATGTAGTCTATGAGATGCCAGTATTTTGACCGAGGGTGCATCCAGGTCTGAGGGTGCATCCAGGTTGTCTTCAGACTGTCTTTCTGATGGAAGATAGTGTTGATAATGGAAAGCTGCTGTTCCGCACAGAGTTCAAGTAACAAGCGTCCATTTTCGTAGCAGCTGCCCACACCAGGCCTTCCAAGTACGCCTTTCCAGGTTTCCAAGTCTCTGCCCACTCTGGCGTTGAAGTCACCCAGGATGACAATCTTGTCATCAGCTGGAACATCCTGCAGAAGGCTGCGTAGGTTGGAATAAAACTTGTCTTTGTCAGCAGGGTCTGCCTGGAGAGTTGGAACATACACATTAAACAGTGTGGCGTGTTGCTGGTCACGAAGTGGTAGATGCATTGAGATGATGCGGTCAGAGTGGCCGGTTGGCAGGCTTGCAAGCTTGACAGCGATGGAGTCCCTGATCATGAAGCCGACACCTGAAAGGCGTCTCTCTGTCGCTGACCAGTAGAGGGTGTAGCCTGCGCCCTGCTCTCTTAGACTTCCTTCCTCTGAAAAGCGGATTTCGCTGAGTGCGGCGATGTCAATATCCAGCCTAGTGAGTTCGTGTGCAATTAAAGCGGATCGTCGCTCAGGTCGAGTGCTGTCGGCTGAGTCTAACATGGTTCTGATGTTCCAGCATGCGAGTTTAAGTCCTTTCCCACCTTTTAAGGCGAGTGGGATGCGCCGTTGATTCTTTGATATACTTCGACCGCGGAGATGGAGATGCCCGTTGACCGCGGTAAGCCAACTGGGGGAGAAGGAGATGAGCTTTGTTTAGGCCACCTTTTCTAGGCCCCTCTCCGTGTGGAACAAGCAGTGCTGTCCCTAAAAAAGGCTGCTTGGTCACGCAGGATGCTGCCGAGTGATGATGTCGTCTCCAGGTCATCATCAGACGACCACTAGCGCCTGAGCTGCCTGCGTGCAGGATTGAGACTGAGGCTGCCAGTGTCATCTTACACCTGCCGAGTTTGCCCCTTTCCCATCGCTACAGGACTTAGTGAGACCGGGGGGAGTAGACGTGAGTATTTCCTTCTTGCCTGCGCAAAGGAGTTTTCAAGTGGAGTGCAGTGTGCGCAGAACTGGCTCCACCCTTTAAACCCAGGGTTCAGCTGCCATGGCCTAGCAAGCTGGGACGGTGACAGCGAGGTCCTTGGGCCGTAGGTTTTACATCAGAGTTCCCTTCTCCTAGGCAGACGGCCTTCCAGGGCTAAAGAGATCCACCTTCCCTGCTATTTCAAACCATAGCTGGTAGGCCACAGCCGCAATCCACAATAACGAAGTGGCGTGCCTTGGTCCCGAACACTTGGCCGTTGGGTCCTAACGAGAGCCTTCCGCCCTGGCCGGTGACTCCGTCGTGGGAGTTCATTCGCCCAGTGATGCAGTGTAAACATCACCCCCTCAGGTCGTTTAGCCCGCCAGCTGAAGCGGTTTACCGGGGTGTGGCACTAGGAGCCAGACGTGAGAGATTTAGGAGATGGATGAGGACCAGTGCTTCCGTCCACTCAAAAATTGAGTGCAGCTATCAGAAAAACAAAGGTACTACCTCTACCCAGAGCTCCCTACATATCAAAATACTACTAATAAATAAGTATACCCTTAGTTCCATAGTGAACTTGATATTAAAACTTGAGAATGGTATAACCACTTAGTCCATACTTATTTCTTCTTTGTACATCATTAATAAGAACTGTATATACTGCAACAAAAAATTAGTTAACTATTTTTCAATGACCTTACTAAGCTGAAGAAAAAAATAATTTTGTACTGTTTAATGTAGTCACCATATAAGAAGCAGATTTCAGAAAAGAAAAAATATTGCCCTAACAATATTTATCTTTTTATTTTCAGAACTCTTTGAATCTGGGTATTATGTCTATACTTTTCACTTTTACACTATTACTTTTCTAGATTGATGCACATTTATGACCTTTATGCTCCCCAGTTGTGAGCAATGGTTTATTTAGTGTCAAACAACATTTTTGTTTTCTTGATTACTAGATACAGGCAGTCCACGACTTACGCGGATCCGACTTATGTCGGATCCGTAGTTACGAACGGGGCTTTTCTCGCCCCAGAGGACGTGGGCGGTGGGACCGCCCAGACACGCCGCGGTCCCGCTGCCCGTGTCCTCCAGGGTGAGAAAAGCTGCTCCGCGTCTCCCTGGTCTGCTGGGGGAGCCCCCCCAGCAGACCAGGGAGATGCGGAGCAAAGCCTTGGAGGACGCGGGCGGCGGGACCGCCCAGATGCTCCCCCCAGCAGACCAGGGAGACGCGGAGGATGCGGGAGGACCGTGACGCGTCTCGGCGGTCCCGCCGCCCGCGTCTCCCTGGTCTGCTGGTGGGGGGCGGGGGCGCAGCTAGTGCGCCCCCTCCCCCCAACAGACCAGGCTTTTCTTGCGACGCCTGGAGTAGAGCAGCTGGGGCGCTGCCCGGTTGGTCCCGCAGCACCGCTCCTCGGCTGACTTGGGGACACCCGGGGTAGAGCAGCTGGGGTGCTGTCGGGTTGGTCCCCACAGAGCTGAGGTACGGCGCTGCGGGGACCTACCCGGCAGCGCCCCAGATGCTCTGTCCCAGGCGTCCAGATTCAGCTGCTGTTGAAACTGATCAGCGGCTGATTCCAGGAAGCCCGGGGCAGAGCGACTCTGCCTCGGGCTTCCTGTAGTCAGTCGCTGGTCAGTTTCATCAGCGGCTGAATCTGGACGCCAGTTCCGACTTACATACAGATTCAACTTAAGAACAAACCTACAGTCCCTATCTTGTACGTAACCCGGGGACTGCCTGTACATTTGTAGCCCATTGGTGCACCAGTCATGATGTCAGTTTTTTACATTCTGGTAAAATGTTTGTTGTAACTTTCAAATACAGGGGGACTGTAAAGAGACAATGTTTATCACATTACAGAGACTGTCAGAAATGGTTGGCCTCAACAGTGCAGCATCAAATCCTGTATTTACATTAAAATGTAACCAACTGACTGGCCTGTTCTGCAGTGACTGGTTGCTACCGTGATGATTAATAAAACAGTTTTTTGTGGGTACAGCAGGTTGCCTACCTATATGTTTCACTGGACATTTGCTTTCTCTTGTCATGGACCTGGCCACAACAATGGCAAGAAGCAAAAGCAATCGTGTAAAATTAAAAACAGATGCGATACTTGTTCATTAAATTAATCTATGGCAAAAGTAAGGTATAGAATAAAACTAACATTACATAGAATCAATCATTTTAGTATATATTAGACTTTAAACCATTTGTGGTGCTTAAAATTAATATTTCTAAAGAGCTTGAAGAGACAAGTGTGATATATTATAATTGTTATGAGAATAAAAGAAAGAGGGTATTATTGTGAATTAGTCACATTTGCATTTTACAACCAAGAGTCTGTGAAGCTAGGATAAACATCTGTGCAGGGATTCCTGGCACACAAGAGGACTGCTGAGACAGCAAGGAACTCCCATGCCAACTCTGACACCTTTTTCCCAGCCCCAGCCTTCCATTCCAGAGAGATGCACTTTAGAGATCCACACCTGCCAGAATGGGGCTTGGAACCTTGGAGTGCCAGATGCACCTAAATGTCAACAAAGGCCAGAGTGGTCCCCTATTGGTTCCAGAATCAGAGAACTAGACATGGCAGAAAGCCCTCTTTCCCTTCTTCTCCCTCCCTCCTCCCCCCATCTGCCTTCTCCTGTCTTGCATTGAACGTAGCTCTGCCAAGACAGGAGATCTGCTCCCTGGTGTATGTGATTCTGAAACTGTCGAAGAGAATATTGTGTATGCCATCCCCAAAACTGCAATGGTATTAACTACTGAAGCTAATGCACAACCTTTTTAGAAGAGCAGAGAAGCCACTTTTCCAGATTATGAAATTATTTTATATGGCCTTTGCAGGAGCAGGAGAGCAACAGATGGATTTATTGAAGGGATAAAGAATTGAATACTGTTCCTCCAATTAAATAGCAGAGCACCTTTGCTGCCATGCCACCAACATTAGCTGTGTCAGCATTGATAGGCCTTAGCTGCATCCCCACATGTGATTTGTCTAGTGTGTGGATTTGTAACCTGGGGGTTGCAGTCCTCAGAAAAATGACTACATCAGCAGATCACAAACAGCAGGTGCTCTGCTATTCCTATGTTGTTAAATTAGAGGGATCTTCAGCAAGGTCTTAATATGGAAAAGGTTGGGAACTGTTGGTCTAGCGAATTTGCCCAGGTCTCAGACTATGCCCCAGACCTTTGCTTGATCCCACTTCCAACTCTCACAAAGAATGCTTCATTCCATACCATGCTTGGACCTGAAAAGCCTCCTTTATTTCTTAACCTCCTTGAACAGCACAACCGTACTGAATATTAGACCATTGGCAGCTGCACAATTAAGCCAGTAGGATTTCAAGATAGATTTAGCAAAAAGTTATTAGAGACAGTACAAAGCATGGAAATGTATACTAATAATAGCCACGCTATACAGGCAATCCCCGGGTTACGTACAAGATAGGGACTGTAGGTTTGTTCTTAAGTTGAATATGTAAGTCGGAACTGGCGTCCAGATTCAGCCGCTGCTGAAACTGATCAGTTTCAACAGTGGCTGAATCTGGATGCCAGTTCTGACTTACATACAGATTCAACTTAAGAACCCCAGGCGTCCCCAAGTCAGCTGCTGCTGAAACTGATCAGTGGCTGATTCCAGGAAGCCCGGGGCAGAGCAACTACCGCTGCGCGCCTGGGCTGTCCCGCTGCGGGCGTCCTCCGCGGCTTTGCTCCCCGTCTCCCTGGTCTGACCAGCAGACCAGGGAGACGGGGAGCAGCTTTTCTCCCCCCGGAGAACGTGGGCGGCGGAACCGCAGCTCATCTTGGCGTCCCGCCGCTCCCGTCCTCCGGGGCGAGAAAAGCCCCATTCGTAACTGCGGATCCAACATAAGTTGGATCCGCGTAACTCGGGGACTGCCTATATTACACTGTGCCACAGTATCTCTTTCTCTACCTGACTACGGTTTTTAAAAAATGCTATAGTGCTACAAAAGTTCAGTAGAAAAGCAAAATCCAATGGGTATTTTTGTGATACAGAATCATTCTCATGCTTTTTATCCTTGAAATTTTGACTCTCTGCTGTAGCTTGTGTTGGGGGCAGGAAGATTGTTTTTATTTTTGTTTTGCTTCATTTTTAAATCTTTCGTTTCTCCACTAGAGGACAGTACTAGCAGGAACACTGCACAAATACTTTGAATCCTTAAAAGTGAAAGAATTGGCATCAAAAGTAAAAAAAAAAAAAATTCAAAGGGGAGATGCATATACATCATTAACTTGGATTATAATGATGATCATTTTAAATACATTATTTTAATTCTGAGAAGGTATTTTGTTTTTAAAGTTAAGCGTGAGGATACATTTAAAACAGGAATTCATGTGTATAAATTGTATATTAAAATGCTCTCCTTAATTTTATGTAAATAACTTTATGCTTTATTGACTTCATATGAGTACTCCCTTTGCATAAGTTTCGGACCATCAGAGCTATGGTTTGTGCTCAACAGCCAGTGTCCTTCAAATTATACACATTTTCTATTGAGCTATCTGCATTGGTATGTTTTTTTCTTTTTAATACACCGGATATATATACACGTACATTCATTACGTGACCCATTCCCCATCACCCATTCCCAGCTTCTGATAGTGTCTAGGGACACCATTCCTGCCCGTCCTGGCTAATAGCCAATGATGCACCTATCCTCCATTAATTGATCTAGCTCTTTTTTGAACCCTGTTATAGTCTTTGACTTCACAACATCTTCTGGCAAGGAATACCACAAATTGATTGTCGTGTGTGTGAAGAAGTACTTCCTTTTGTTTGTTTTAAACCTGCTGCCTATTAATTTCAGTTGGTGACCCCTATTTCTTGTGTTATAGGAAGAAGTAAACTCTTCTTTATTCACTTTCGCCATAGCAGTCATGATTTTATAGACCTTATCATATTCCTCCCCTTAGCTCTCTCTTTTCTAAGCTGAAAAGTCCCAGGCCCTGATCCTGCCAAGGCCTAACCATGTACTAAACTTTATGCACTTTTTTACACTACATTTTACAAATTTTAGTGTTTGGATTGAAGTCAGTGGGATGAATGCATGCATAGTCCAGAGTCAGTCATGTAAGCTCTAAAAAAAAATGTGATGGATAGTCATAAAGCCAGACATGTTTATCATGAATTGGCTATTCATCTGGTAGCATAATGTTTAATACATCATGTTTAGATGGATTTTTTTTGATATTTTTTATTTTTTGCTCATTTGATATAATATATCAGAAGATGCTACCTTGAGCTTCATGTTAACCAGAAATTTTTATGATGCATTTCAGGTAGCTGCTGTAAATTTCATGAGTTTCCTATTTTTAATGAAAACTAACAATATTTGCATAACTTATACAATTCCCACATATTAAAATCATTTTTTATTTAAATATGTTTTATTTATAAATATTTTACTTAAATAAATGTTTAGAATAGGAAAGTGTTAATTAAGTTCTCTGGCATATCTGGTTGAGTTAAAAAAATATTTCTGGTGCTGTACTGTTCTTGCATAAAACCTAAACCTCATTCAAAACAGTAAGAATTGGCATTCCTCCTTGGGGCTCAGAGGTCTAAGTATCAGTTTTTTAAAAGGCACAGCTTATACTTCAATTTATAAAACATATTGATTAATAGGACTAATGAATACATGCTAAAAGCTTATATTTTCATGAAAATTTAATTTGGCTACCTGTATGGTGCAATGAGATGAAGTGCTGGATGTAAGGAGGAAAAAATAGAATTAACATTGGACTTTCAGTTTGTCCTTAATCCAAGAACAAATAAATCAGAACTTCTTGTTCTGTTATGGGTTGCATGATTCTTAGAAAGTCTAGCTGAAAAACTCTAAAACTGCTCTTTATTAGAAAAATGTTCACTAGTTGTCAAGCAGTGCCACTCACAGGCTTGAAATACTATGATAAAATGATTTTTCTCAACAGAGTATAGTAAGGAAGTATACTAAATAAAGAAATATTCCAGTGGCTGACGAGTGCAGAGTTCAGTGAAATTTGGGGCTGCGTCTAGACTTGCATGATTTTGCCGCCTGTCTACACTGGACGCAAGTATTTGTGCAAGAACACTGACTTTGTAATGTACAAAATCAGTGGTTCTTGCGCAAACGCTCTGATGCTCCCACTCAGGGATAAGCCCTCTTGCGCAAATATTCTTCCACAAGAGGGCCAGTGTAGACAGCAACATTAATTTCTTGTGCAAGAAAGCCTGATGGCTAAAATGGCCATCAGAGCTTTCTTGCGCAAGAGAGCATCTACAGTGGCACGGATGCTTTTGCGCAAAAACAAATCTTTTGCACAAAGGCACATGCCAGTATAGACGCTCTCTTGCGCAAATACTTTTAATGGAAAAACGTTTCCGTTAAAAGTATTTGTGCAAAATCATGCCAGTCTAGACGCAGCATGGTTGTTTACTGAGTTGAAAAGTATCTTCATTTTGAAAAGTACACTTGGGATCAAACCCATTAATGCTGCATATTTAATCTCTCATGTATAGTAACCATTAATGGGCCAATTTCTGCTCTGTTATAGAATCATAGAGTTACAAGACAAGATAATAAAAATCAAGGGCACTATATATGTGCTCACAGAATCATAGAACTATATGATTAGAAGAGACCTTAGGAGGTCATTGAGTCCAACCTGCTGCTAAAAGCAGAACCAATCCCAAATAATCATTCTAACCAGGGCTTTGTCAAGCTGAGACTTAAAAACCTCCAGAGATGCATATTCCACCATATCCCTAGGTAACCCATTCCAGCAGTTCACCACCTCCTAGGGAAATAGTTTTTCCTAATATCCAACCTAGACCTCCCCCTCTGCAACTTGAGACCATTCCTCCTCATTCTATTATCTGTCACCACTGAAAACAGCCTCTCTCCATCCTCTTTGGAACCCTCCTTCAAGTAGTTAAAGGCTGCTATGAAATTCTCTCTTCACTCTTCTCTTCTGTAGACTAAATAAGCCCAAATCCCTCAGCCTCTCCTCATAAGTTATGTGCTCCAGCCCCCTAATAATTTTGTTGCCTTCAGCAGGACTCTCTCTAGTGTGTCCACATCCATTCTGTAATGGGAGGCCCAGAATTGGATGCAATACAGGCAGTCCCCGGGTTACGTACAAGATAGGGACTGTAGGTTTGTTCTTAAGTTGAATCTGTATGTAAGTCGGAACTGGCGTCCAGATTCAGCCGCTGATGAAACTGACCGCCAGTTCTGACTTACATACAGATTCAACTTAAGAACCCCAAGCTTCCCCAAGTCAGCTGCTGCTGAAACTGATCAGAGGCTGATTCCAGGAAGCCTGGGGCAGAGCAACTCTGCCTCGGGCTTCCTGTAGTCAGCGCTGGTCAGTTTCAGCAGCGGCTGACCTGGGGACGCCTGGGGCAGAGCAGCTGGGGTGCTGCTGGGTTGCTCCAGTAGCACCGCTCCTCGGCGCTACTGGACCAACCCAGCAGCACCCCAGCTGCTCTGCCCCAGGCGTCCTGATTCAGCCACTGCTGAAACTGACCAGCAGCGGCTGAATCAGGACCTGGGGCAGAGCAGCTGGGGTGCTGCCGGGTTGGTCCAGTAGTGCCCAGAGCGGCGCTGCAGGACCAATCGGCAGCGCCCCAGCTGCTCTGCTCCAGGGTCCAAAACAAAAGCCTGGTCTGCTGGGGGTGGGGGGCACACTAGCCGCGCCCCCCCCCCCAGCAGACCAGGGACACGGGGAGCAGGGCCGCAGCGGCAGCGGCAGCGGGGTGCCGCGCCTCTGAGGCTTTGCTCTGGCAAAGCCTCAGAGGCGCGGGGAACCGCAGCTGCTGCCACTTCAGTCGCGGTGCCTGTGGTCTGAAAGCCCCGTTCGTAAGTGCGGATCCGACGTAAGTCGGGGACTGCCTGTACTCCAGATGTGGCCTCACGGAACCTCATCAGAGTTCTTTTGTTCCAATCCTTCCATTTGTCCAGGTCACTCTGGACTATATCCCTATATTGCAGCATATCTTATCTCTCCCCCAGCTTAGTGTCAGCCGCAAACTTGCTGAGGGTGCAATCCATCCCCTCATCCAGGTCATTAAAGATGTTAAACAAAACACATCCCAAAACCGACCCCTGGGGCATTCCACTTGATACTGACTGCCAACCAGACTGTTACGTGCGAGTCTCTCCCTCCCCCCCCCCCCCATCCCCTATTAAAAGGGGGTGGGGTCGGGACCGCTCTCGTTAGGTTCACGGAGCCCCCACCCCTAGTTTACTCTGGGCCCGCACATAGAAAGGGAGAGTCGCCCATATGCCTGGGCCGGTCCCGAGGCACAGGTCCCTCCTCTCTCTGGGCCATTACAAGGCCCTGTTAGAAATCACAGTCTGGGTCCCAAGCAGGTGTCCCCCTCGGTCCAGGGTCTAAACTCCCCTTTGGGTCTACTCAAGTAGTCTTGATTTGCAGTCTCTTGGATATGTCAGGGAACTCGGGCCCTCCCTTGCTCCCAAGCTCTAGCCCCAGGACCCTCAGGGTAAGGCCTGCCGGTCCTCGCCCTAGCGGTGAGTCGTACAGCGTTTTATTCACCACCCCCTCTCGGGGGCCGGGGAGGGGGTTGCTTGCCGGTCCCCCCCCCCACGCCCTGTCCTGGGCCTTCTTCCTACAGGGTCTACATGCTCTTCCTTTGTGCTCCTTTCCCCCAGGCAGCCCCTCTCAGTCTCAGTACCTTTGAGTCGCGCTCCTGCTCGGGTGGAAGCCCCCGTTGTGGGTCCACGCTCGCGGTCCCCGGTCTGGCTCCATAGCCCCTGCAACCCCTACCTGCTTCGCTCGTAGGGTCCACATCACCTGCCCCATTGGCCCAGGGTTTGGTGGCGTTAGCTGGCTCCTCCCCGGTGTCCGCTTCCTCCCTCGGCGCAGACTGGGCGCTTTTGGACTCTTCTGCCACTTCCATTGCAGTCCTGGTGTCCTTGGCCGCCTCTGCCTCGGCTCCTGTCTCCACTACTGCTCCGACTGCAATCCCGGCGTCCCTCGCCGCCTCCGTGCTGGCTCCTTACTCTCCTGCTGCTCCTGCTGCCCCAGCCGCGGTTCCAGCATCTCTCGCCGCCTCCTCACCGGCTTCTCTTTCCTCCCCCTCCTTCTATTGCAGCAGCAACCGGGGGAGGGGGGAGGGCAGGGCCGGCCTCCTGCAGCGTCGTGCATCTGCTCAGGAGGAAGGAAGGGGTTAACTCGTCACACAGACATTGAGCATTAATCACTACCAGTTGAGCCCAATAATTTTGCCAGCTTTCTATCCACCTTGCAGTTTATTTATCGAATCCATACGTTTTTAACTTGCTGGCAAGAATACTGCAGAAGACCATATCAAAAGCTGTATGAAAATGCAAGTATATCATGTCCTCTCCCTTCCCCATATCCCCAGAGCCAATTACTTCCTTATAGACGGCAATCAGATTGATTAGGCATGACTTTGCCATTGTGAATCCATGTTCACTATTCCCAAACACTTTCCTCTCTTCCAGATTCTTCAAAATGGGTTCCTCAATGATTTTTCTAGAGACTGAGATGAGGCTGACCAGTCTATAGTTCCCAGAATCGCCTTCTTTCCTTTTTTAAAGACTGGCACTGCATTTGCCTTTTTCTAATAGCTCGGGACATCCCGTGCTCACTACAAGTTTTCAAAGATAAAGGCCAATGTCTCCGTAATCACAACAGCCATCTTCCTCAGTACCCTCAGATGCATTAGATCCAGCCCCAGGTATTTGTGTATGTCCAGCTTTTCTAAATAGTTCTTAACATGTTATTTTTCCACTGAGGGCTGTGAGCTGATCTTGTCTAAGAAGACAGAGGCAAAAAAAAAAGCATTGAGTACTTCAACTTTTTCCACATCATCTGTCAGCAGGTTACCTCCCCCATTCAGTAAGGGTCACACACCTCTCTGCCCACCCTCTTATTGCTAACATCCCTGTAGAAACCTTTCTTGTTACCTTTCGTATCCCTTGATGACAGCAATTCCAGTTGTGCTTTGGCCTTCCTGATTACACCCATGCATGCTCAAGCAATGAATGTATACTCTTCCCTTGTCATCTGTCCAAGTTTCCACTTCTTGTAAGCTTCCTTTTTGTGTTTAAGTTCACCAGAGATTTCACAGATAGGCCAAAGTGGTCACTTACCATATTTGCTTTTCTTGCTGCGCATCGGGATGGTTTGTTCCTGTGCCTTCAATACGGCTTTTTAAAATACAGCCAGCTCGCCTCGATTCGTTTCCTTCTCATGTTAGTGTCCCAGGGGATTGGGCCCATCACTTCTCTGAGGGATTCAGTCTGCTTTTTTTGAAATCCAGGGTGTGTGTTTTGCTGCTCTCCTTTCTTCCTTTGGTCTGGATCCTGAACTCAACCATCTCATGATCTTGGATGCCGTGTTTGTCACCCACACCTACTTCCCCTACAAATTCCTCCTTGTTTCTGAGCAGCAGGTCAAGCTGAGCATGGCCCCCGGTTGGTTCCTTCAGTACCTGTACTAGGAAGTTGTCCCCAACATTCTCCAAAAACTTTTTTGGATTATCTGTGTACTTCTGTATTGGTCTCCCAACAAATATCAGGGTGATTGAAGCCCCCTGTGAGAACCAGGGCCTGTGATCTGGAAGCTTCTGCTAGTTGTCTGGATATCTCTCCCATTAACTCCATTATGAGGGTGGCAGAGAGCAGAATGTGGCTTGCTAACTGTGATATGGTATTATAAAGGAGGAATAATCCCATTGTTATTTCTGGAAGGAACTGAGAAGTATGCCACAGTAGATCAAATTGTTCACTCAGGTACACAAGTGTAAAAACAGAGCAACTTCACTTTCACCCTGTTTATCAGGAGAGATTGTTGCTATGAGACACATGGTTCCAAACTGATATTATTGCACATTATCTAAAGTATATGTTTAGATTTTGTTCTGCCATGTTTTGAGAGGTTCACAAGTAGATTGCTTGTTAAGTAAATGAGATGAAAATCTGTTTTGGTGCTTAACTTCTCTCAAAGCTATTTCATTTTTGTGATGATAATATTGCCAAAAGCATGGGAGGTTGTCAGAACTGTAAAAATTTTACCCCACTGACACAAGTAATGCCATTGATGTGTCAAAAATTCAAGTGTCAATAATCCAGTACGCATATTATGATGACTTATATAAAGTTTTCAAATAACATAATAGAGACATCATAAAAATCTTGAGACACAGGTAGTCTGTGTTAACCATTAGTTAAAGAGCACTTATGCAATGGTCATGTTTTCCTAATAACATCTCAGTATAATTTCTAAAATTTAGTTTTGGATATATATAATCAAGTTTTCAAATGCACTAGTCCCCTATATTCATGCTCAGACACTAGAAAGTGCATTTTTGACCATTAAAAATCATGCATGCAAGGTTTAGTTCTTAAAAAGTACACAAGCAGATTTTTGAGTACACAATGGAAGTGATATTGAAACCTCTATCAACACTTGGCTCCTAAACGTGTTTTTGGTGACTACAAAATATTTCATTGCATATTGAGTTTGGAGTTCTTCCAGTGCAAATTCTCTGTCCTCTACACAAAAGGGAGGCCAAGAAAAATTATTCCAGGTAAAAAGGTATAGGAAACATGAGAAATCCAGTGCTGCCTCATCTTTCAAATGAGAACTCTGTACAAGCTCTTGCTCCATTTCTGTTCCTTGGGATTCAAAAAAGGATAGCCTGTTTGACTGAGAGATCTGATAGAGCAAGTACAAACCACCTTCTACATCTCAAATCACAAACATAATTCAAGCAGTTGTCCCCAGGAAGGACCACCCAAAGGAGAACTTCATCTCCCATTTCATAATCCCTCGGGAAGATGATCGATTTGGAAGATATGCATTAATCATAACTGTTACAAATAATATAAAATCCAAAAGAGGAAAATGCACTATATTTGCAGTGACAGAAAATATTTATTCATATCATGGACCTTGCCACTCTGGCTGCTGTAATAGACAAGGATAAGGATCAGTCACTCAAATGTTATGACTTTTATTTCTTTCATGTAGATGCAAAGAAATGTGTAATTCCTTATGAAGAATCACTCTTGTGTGTATGCTAAACCTCAGTATTTGTCAAGGCTAAATATAATTACACTCAACCCTGTGTAATTTGCTCATACGTCTCCTGTCCTTCCTGTCTTTTGTGTAGGATTTCTGTTATGATATAATTAGGCCCCTGCCAAATTCGCAGTTCATTTTGATCAGTTGCACTACCAGAGAGTTTAATTGATCAAGTACATGTTTTCAGCTGCTTATATCTGAAATTTCATGGCATAACCACGAGGGTCTCAACCCAAAAGGTACCCAGAAGAAAATGAGTCTGATCTCCTCCTTTCTCTGCCCCCCAGAGCTGTCATTCAACAAGGAACGACAAGTCCTGTCCCTCCCCACTGCAAGAGGTCTCACAGCTAAGAACACCTGGCGGGGGCACTCCCAGTTGCAGGGGAATATCAGACCCAACTCCATAAGTCTCCTTAAGCTGCAAGAGCCTCCAAGACTGGAGCTTCCAGCATGCGTCTGATCTCCCCCTGAGAGCAAGTCCTCTCCCGGCCCAACTTAGTTGGGACTTGCAGCTAGGATCCCCTGGGCAGAGGTTCTCCCAGCAGCATGGAGATCAGATTTTATACAGAAGGGCTTATTTCATGGTCTGAAACACATTTTTCCTGGCTGTGAAATTGATAGGGCCCTATATATTTCTTTTTACTCTCTCCTTTGCTCCACTATAGTGAGAGACAATATTTGATTCTTTCCTAGGGCACAGACTCCATTTCCGGATCTGTGTAATCTGGGCACTATTCACTGAATACTTAACTTTACCTAGGGAAACTAGATAAGGCCAGCCAGGATGCAGCTGATGTGAGCATCCTTCTATTTCCCAATTTGGAAAAGAAGGCATGCCAGTCCCAATCAGTATGCCTTTTAGAAAAGTTGTGGTTTAGTCTTATTTTGAGGACCATTTTCTCCATGGACACACATGCCTTGGAATTACCATCTTGGGTTATTCAATTGAATTTCCCTGCTCCTCCTGCTTACAGCATACTTTCTTTTCTCCATCCACAGCTTTAAATGAACTGTCTATCCTGCAAAAGATCTACAGCTTGTTTAACATGGGAATAATTCACCCATGCCTCCATTGTACAGAAACCTACCCATATTATGTCATTGTATCATAGAGGACTGAAGATCTTCAGCCTAAATTGTATCTGTTCCTTTTCTGCCCTTGAACAAGGAAAGTTACATTTAGGGAGAAATTCTTAATATTCAGATCCAGGAGAGCTCACTAAGTGCATTATGCCTTTCGGTGAATTTCAAGAATGTGTACTTCCATATCCATTCAACACTTCACAAGCTCCTTTGTTTTTTCCACTACATGACCTTGCTTTTGGCACTTCTGCTTGCAATATGTTCACAAAGATCATATTAATAGTGATTGCCACTCTCTGAGCATCTCAGTCAAGACAAACTCTTCATCTTCTCTGCTTGTTGGTATAAACAGTAGTCACTGTCTGGAGCAGTGTTTCTTAAACTTTTTAAGACTGAGGAACACCAAAAAATATTTTTTTTATTGTTTTAAAAGTTATTGACAAAAAAAAAAAAAAGGTTGCCTGCTCCTTTAAGGACAGGGCCATTTCTGTTGTTCTCTGTGGCACACCGGTGTGTAGGTGTCCGGTATTGACCCGGACAGTCCAGTATTTTCGCCTCTTGTCCGGTAAAAAAAGATTCAGGGAAATACCGGACACCTAAAATGTCCCGTATTTTCTGATATTTTTTTTTCCGGCCAGGAGGTGAAAATACAGGACACCTGACAACCCTAGGGCCCGGGCCCAGCCCCCGGCCTTCCTCCCCCCACCCCCAGACCCCATGCTTACTTGATTCCGCAGGGAAGCTAAGTTCTGGCTTGAACAAGAACACAAAATGGCCGCCGGCAAAAAAGCCTAAAGACCAAGGGGAAGCAATGCCTTTCTTGGGTCTTAGTGCTCAACCCACTCCCCTGTTCCTATTCCTATTCTAACGCTAACTTTTTTTTTTCTCAACAACTTTGGCCTCCCCCCCCCCCCCCCTTTTTTTTTTTTCCTCAACAGAATTTTTTCCCTGGTGTGTTTTTTCAGGGGGGGGGAGCAGGGGCGGTGGGTGTTCAGTATTTTTGGTTCAGCCATCTGGCAACTACCGGTGTGCTGTGGAACACAGTTTAAGAAACACTGGTCTGGAGGGTGATGCTTCAAATAGGGATCTCTTCAAGACGCCATATTGTCATCTTGGGATCATCAGACAAATCTCTAAACAAGTGCATTCAGTTTTTTTCTGGGGCCCAGAGGATGCTTTTCTGAAGTCCAAAGCATCTGTCTTCTTGCAGATTGCTATCACACCCCTCCATTTCTAGGATAATGACTCATATCAGCTTTGGAAGCTGCAGGTTATGAATGTGCTGCAGGGCATCTCTTATCTATACTGGAAGCATAGAAAAATACAAATTTCAGTTGCAAAATCAAGATTTAAAAAAGGTGCTAAATAATTTAAATTAATAAAGAAATTAAAAATCTACTAGAAGAACCCTGGGTTTGATTCTCTGGTTCACTATGGCTATTCTGCACTGCATAAATGGTACAGAGTGGCTTTAAAGAAGTCAGAGTTAACAAGGGGAAATTCCCCTTGCACAAAAGAGTTCTCCTTTGTGCCCTTTTCCCTTAGGTAATGAGGGAGCAAGTAATACCATTCAAGGGATCAGAAATGGGTAGCATGGGGAAAGCATGATACAACAGTGCTACACCATCTCTCGACAGACATGTCATAAATTAAAACTGCTGCCCTGCAACTTTAATTTATTTTGGGATCAAGTGTCTAAGGATCAGGAGACAGAGCAGTTTCTTGCAGCCTGCCACTCTCAACTGTGCCTGAACTCAGCTGGCTTCAGCAGGTCTGGAGAATCTACCTACCCACTCTGTACCAATAACTATTTATTTGTGACTGTAACAGCAGCTCTCTTCTGTTCAAATTCTGTTTTCATTATGATTTCACCAAGAGATGGAAACTTTAGATAAGTAAATCATATTATTGCTGCTGAATTTTTAAAATCTGTGTACATTTTAGAGCTCAGCTCAGATGCAACAGGCAGCTTTTTTTTTTTTTTTTTTTTTTTTTTTTGTAATGCGTATAGGCCAATTTTACAGCTGTGCTGACTGACTCGGATGCAGGTCAAGAATTTGTGCAAGGTCACATAGTGAATGAATGGCTTAGCTGTAATTTGAACCTTGATCTTCCTGCTTTTTGCTACAGATCACACAGCCTCTTTAGACTCCCCAAGTAGCTGGTCAAGAGCGTTGAGGATAGCAACTGTGGGCTCAATCCTGCAGGCCCAGTTTACAAATGTTAGGACCACTAGACTGGACCCTGTAGCAGCAACAAGTTGCCAGTGATCTTTGTCTTTTTAAACTTGTGCTTGCCATAATGTATGCATGGCTTTTCTGTTCTTCCAAAAAAAACTCTGAAAGCATCACAGACTGAGAATTCCAATAATTTGGAATTGTCTGAGCTGATATTTTGGCAAATAATATTTATCCTACCACTGATTTGGAGTTTGGTGATCTTAATAAAGGGAACCCTTAATCTGAAATATCTGTCATCAGTCAGCATAAAAAGTTGGCACTGATTCCAAAGACCTCATTTTAAAAATATCAACAACCTAATATTACCCCAATTGTAGCAAAGTAATTGCCCTCAATAATTATATTTATTTATATTTGTGTCATCCTTGATAGGCATACAGTAATATCTTGCCTGAATTCATCAGCAATAAAAACCAGCAATTACTTGACTGGCTTTTCCCGTACTCTGCAGCTTGGAGGAAGAGGGAATCTGTGGTCCACATTTTAGGACTTAATGCTACATATCAGGCCCTTGGGTTCAACTTTGAGCAATGTTGCAAAGTTTTATACTTTTAATCGTATAGCAGTCACATAAGAATTCATTAATCAGATTTAAATGTGAACTGAAATGGCTTTTTAAATAATTTAAAATTGTGATCCAAAATTGTTAAACAGATCTGTTGTCTTGTACAACTTGCAAATGAACGTGTTTTAAAGGTGAACAAAATTTCTTTTTAGCAGTTTAGGCCTTTGGGTGTCTCTTTTTCCTGCATGAACTATATTGCTTTTCTTGCTAGCATTAGCCAAATCTTTAATTATACTTGAGAATCACAGAAACTTGAGAACTTAAACTTAGGGCTTGGTCAAGCATGTAGGCAATGGAAAAATATGCTAACTTGATTTTAAAATGAATTTATGCATTTTTAATAAGACAATAAAGTGGTAGTTTATTGTTTTGCTTTTTGAGGGTGCCCTCTGATGACACACAACCATTGCAGGAAGCAGCTGAAGATTAGCAAAATTATCATGCACAAGAGTGATAGAATTTCTGTGAATTGTTTGGCTGTGAGAAAATGAGCCCTAATATTAGGATACAATTCTACTAAAACAACTGGTTCTTATGCCTATGGTACAAGCACACTGCTGTTAATTAATTTAATTTCTTCCTAGGCTTGTTCTGCAACTTATTCCTTCTCCCCTTTTAACCTTCTGCTCCTATTGTGTGTCCAAAAAGGGGGGGGGAGCGGGGGGAAATTGGCTATAGTCTTCCCCTTTTCCACAAGTTCTGCAGGTTTTTCCGATTAATCAATCAAAACTGATACACTGTCTGAGGACAACCCTGGGTTATCCTTCAAAAAACACAAACTTGTTTGTAAGCACGAAAGTGTCAGTACACAAGCTATTAACTAGTCCAGTAAGTTATTCCGCTGAATACCACACACACAGAGCCCGCTTCCCTCTCTTTATGCTATCTGTCAAAATTGAAAAATGCCAACCTTGCCTGTAAACGTAGGGCTACCTACTTGTATTTATGTGTGCTACATGTGAATGAATGTTGTAGGCATTGGAGCACCTGTGTCATCTAATTCCAGCATACACAAAAGCTTCCCACCTAGTTACAAACAATAGAGTATCTAATTGCATGCTCTGAAAAGGGCTTAAGTCTAGATCAAATTCTTCCCAGCTGTTTTGTTGCACCCTGTGGCAAATTCACCAGTGGAATAGTGATGGGGTGACTGCTGCTTGGCTTCTCCTGGAATTTCCATCAAGCAAGGCAGATTTAACAACTGGGCATTTGATAGGAGAATATGTTCAGCATATCACCAACTGCACTTGTTCCATACCAGTGCCACACATTTTTTGGGGTGTGCTTGTTGACTCCTGGCCTTTTAGCAGATTGGCTAGTTTCAGGCCTCTTACAGCACTATAATCCAACACACTAGACTGCTCACCAAAGGTAGGCTCTCTGTCATTGTCTGGCAACACCAATTCTGGGTGAATTTGGCCCACTAAATCTAATACAACTAACCCAAATCAAATTGAAAATATACTTTGAAGAGTGTAACTAGTGTCTGAAGCACTGAATGGCAGCCAAGAATTCCTGGACTCTAAACATGGCTCTGATATTGACTCTTTTGGTAGCTGTGGTACTCTATTGTGAAATCTGTGGCACTTTGCCTCAATTCTACAATATGAAAGGCTGTCATGGAGATTATTTACGTGATATTGTGAAACACTTTGAACATGAAAACCTGTAGTTTTGATTGCTATAGCTTCTGCAGCACAAAGATAAGAACTGGAGGTCCTATACAGTGAGTATGAATTCCTTTTACATTATGAAACAAGGCTCACTGCATGTTGCCAGCACCTTGTCATATGTCAGAACCTGACAATGAGGCAGGTCCAGGTGACGAGGGGAGCAGGGCAAGCCTGATGATCCTCTGCTTCACAGATGCACTGAAATTATCCCATGCCTAGTATGAAAAAAAGAAACCACATGAGCTACCTCGGTTTCAAGGCTTCAGAAACAGCCAAATTTTCAGCTTGCATGAAGAATTTATTCCCATCTTTCTTCCTCTTAGTTGTGCATACTATCCCAGCAGGATGCTTGTGACACTTACTGTATTGACAGGAGGTAGGGTACATAATATAAACAAATAGCCCATCATCATTTTGGCTTAATTTTAATATTATAAATGCATTTTAGTTTTGTCAAAATGTTTTAAACTGTTTACAAGTAGAACAACAAAACTAGAGATGCTTCCTTTGGACTAGCATTGATTTTTTTTGGTAATAGCATAGGTTAAGATTTTTCTCAATGCCAGATCAAAACAGGTTTACAGTTACATACATTGAGCTTTAAGAATGGAATAATGGACTTTTGGCTAAAAGTAAGACGTGTGAATCAGCAGATTTGAGCTTTATTCCTGGCTTTGCCAGATCCTTTCTTAGATAAAACACTGAGGCCAAAATGTTACTATTTCATTGCCAAAAATTAGGAACCAAAATTCTTAGACACCTAAATAATTTATCTTTTTTCAAAGGTGCTGTGTGTCCACGGTTCTCATTAACTTTATTGTATCCTACTTTGCATTTTTGTGCTAACCTCTCTGTTTAGTTCTTCAATCAAAATTAAGATAATACTTTCCTGCTCACAAAGGTGAGGCTTAATTGATTAATGCCTGAAAAGAACTTGAGATTCTTGAGTGGAAAGGACTGTATTAAGGCAAACTGTTGTTGTTAAACTGGTTTCACAAAACAGAGTACTTGGTAAGCTCAAAATGCCAATTGTTATTGAGAGAAATGTTTTGGGAAACTTTCTACCATATGAACTTTTATATTTATATGGTCACTATACGAACTTTCAGTACTACAGCAGTGATCAAAAGGGATTTTTTTTCTCTTAAGTGCACAGATTTCACTAAAGTTCAAGACCAAGTAATCAGAGATTTTTTTTTTTTAAATAAATACAAGGAGCCAGCTTAGGATCCAGCTGTCTGTTTCTGTTCTTGGTGGGTGGGTGGGTGGGTTTGTTTGTTTGTTTCTTTGTTTCTTTGTTTCTTTGTAATGAGACTTTGAATTGTATTGTAAGCCATTGGCACTTTAAGATAGAATTTCTACTATGAGAGAGAAGAAAATATTTCTTAAAATAGAGCTTAACTATATTTTACTAATTAATTACAAACTCTTCTTTAATAGTCTGACCACTCTTGCTTCAATTTAATAAGCACAAAAATGAGTTGTACAGATTGAGTGCATTCTCTCAGTAACAGAACGCAAAGTGTACAAGAGAGTTTAATTTTAATCCTGCTAGAAATTTTTTTTCCATTTAAGTATTTATAGACTGTGATGAAGTCACCTGTTAACCCTGTCTTATAAAATAAATAGATTGAGCTGCTTTAGTCTCTCAATGCAAGGCAGGTTTTTCAGACCTCGATTCTCTCAATTCTTTCTTGTAGCCCCTTTCTGAACCCTTTCCTATTTGCTAACATCCTTTTCTAAAGTGTGGGACCACAACTGGATGGCTTTGTTCTAGTATCGGTCTCACTAATGCTCTCAAATACTGTATGCAGAATTCTAAAACTACTATTGGTTAAAAGTTCCATTTACTTCAGTGTAGGTAGTGTTGTGTCCAAGTTTTCACTTCCTGCAGTACATCATTTCCTGAATTTCAAAAATGTTAAATTGCTACAGAATCTGAATAATTGTAAAATAACTGTAAAAATGAAAAAAATGTAGATAAAAAAATCATTTAAACTACTTTAGATTAGTTAGGTTGCAAACTTTCAAATTGAAGATTTGCCAAACCTACTTGGGTCATTCTGTAAATGGTGCTTCTGGAGTTACCGCAGATGTTAAACCTTGATAAAATCCACCCTATTTTGTTAATGAACATGCAAGTAGTTGTTCCCCATCTGCTGCCTCTGTCTAAAAGGCTAGGAAGACCTTCCTTCTTGATCACAAAGGACATAATTATTGTCTGTAGAAGAGTCAAGTACAAATACAGTTCATCCAGTCTGACCGCTACTACACTAAAGGCCACCAAAGATTAACAGCTGCTTCTCCTTTGATTAGGTTAGGTAATAATAGTTACTTTAGTTAATAATTGGATGGATTCCGAGGCCATGTAATTCAGGTTTAGGCTGTCATTTTTTGCTGGCATGTAGCTGAGCTGTATTATTGGAATGGAGCCTGTAATCCTATTAGTCAGTTGTCACTCAAGTCATAGTAGAGAAGATAAGGGGAATTCAAAGCCACTAAGGCGTTGTAACAGGTAGGAAAATCAGTGAACCACACATATTCTTTTTTCAGGGAACTGTCCTAATTTTGGTTCTTTAATTAAATCCAATTCACTCTAATTATAAAAAGAAGAAATTTTAGTTTAAATATTTTATTTTTCATAATTAAATCCTTTCATAGAATTGCAGACTAATCTATATAGAAAATAACAAATTATCTTTGTTTACTTATCCATCCCTACATGGATACCTCTGAACAGATGCATAACGCTTGAGATGTTACATTGAAGAGAGTTGCTGTATTTTCTATATGACAACTTTACAATGGTCTAAAGATTAGAAATTAATTTTTCATATCTCTTCAGTCAAGTGTGCTGGCTTTCTCTAAAACAGGACTACTGCATTTCAAAATGATAAATACTTGTGAATGGGCAAAAAAGACCTTTTTTATGCAGCATTGGTTTTGGTTACTGCAGCTGCTATTAACTAAATTATGTCTCTAGTTAACACTTTCTAAAGGTTAGTTTAAATCTTAGGTTGCTTAAGAAAACAAGTTTTGATAAAGCCTTTTTTGTTATGAAATGTATATATTACAATGATAGCTACTTTTGCATGCTTGATACCTGTTCATTTGCCCTTGATTTTCTGCAAATTTTCTTAAACCTCCAAATCCTTTTGCACCTGGAAATCAGATGTTTAATTATGTTCTACACTTATTTATGCAAATCTATATAGAGAAGGAGCAAAATAGTTTCACCTGCTGTTCCAAAGCCCAGCTGGAACACACTGATTAACATTTTCTAAACTAATCCTTTTATATGGATTAGTTTGGGGAATAACTTTTATCAGTCCAAATATGTAATTCCTTTCAGAAGGCCAGGTTTTCTAGTCAAGTTTATAGAATGGGTCCCAGTTCAATATCTAAGCAGAACTACTTTGGAAGCTAAGCATTTTAAGGATTCCAGGCTGTTCTTCAACAGTGCAAAGAGTATTTGGTACTAGATCTTATACCCTTTCCAAATAGGGTTTTAACAGGTACCCAGGGTAAATTACTTACTCCTGAGGGCATTCTGCACCAAAATACTAACAATCCCTCACCAAAACAAAAAATTGTGTACAGTATTTTAAAATTCTACAAAATTCTGCAAATGCGAAGGCTCTAACATGGCACTGGAGGGCACAATATGAATTTGGGCCACATTGTGGAGGAGTTCATTTATGGGGAAAAATTTCAAGAGAACAGATTTCCTTCATGCTTTGAAAAAGATTTTGTTAGATCAGTACATAGACATATCAAAAGATAATATAATATTAGATGTATGAAAATTAATGTCATCTTTTGAATTTCATATTTCTGAGATTAACAACATTGATATTTTTCTTTTTTAATACCTTTATTCTTCTTTTTGCACAACTCGTCTTTCGACTATAGGCCAGGGTATATGGTATGTAGCTGAGGGTGCCCTCCCTTGTGGGGGCACACTTATTTTCTCATCACTCATTCAGGTACAGTTTTCATTATTAGGGATCTAGTTGCATACAACATACACTCTTGGAACATTATTTGTGGAGAATTCACCAGTGATACTACTTTTCTTGTATGGACTAGGACTGCACCTTTTTGGTTTCTATAACCTCTATTGACCCAAGACCAAGAGCCCCAGAGCTGTCCCTGAATCTGGGATTCTCAGGTAGAACGGTAGTTTGCTATGACTTGGTCATTAGTAGAGCTGTACCAGTTTCACAGCCTGAAAAACACGTCAAGGGCCTTGAGATAAGCCCTTCCCTAAGAAATGTATGTCTCCTTGTTTCTAGGAGCAATACCATCTGTCCTTCCCCTGCCCAGTCAGAGGTAGAAAGCCCACTTTGATAGGGCCCTCTCAGCAGCACATAGAAGAAACGATCCAGCTCCAGAAGTCTCCAGCTGCAGGAACCTCAGGCTGCTGCTGCCCCATCACAGACAATGTCCTGCAATGGGATAGGCACGTGGGTGGGTGGGTGGGTCTAGTCTGGTCTCTCCCTCTCACCACCATAGAAGGGGGAGAGACAGATCCTGTCCTTCCCCTGCCCAGTCAGTGGGAGGAAGACCTTTTTGAGTCCAGCTCTGAGGACAGCACAGAAGTAAGGATGGCAAGCCAATGACCCCCTATAACAGGTTTGTGGACTCCCACCCCCCACCCCATATATTTGTGGGTCAGGACCCCATGGTTATAGCACTGTGAAATTTCTGGTTTAAACAGCTGAAAATGTGAAATTTACCAATTTTCATATCCTATGGCCATGAAATTAGCCATAATGGACCTTGAATTTGGTAGGACCATAATTATTAGGATGACACACACATGTGCCAAGTATTAGCAGTTAATTCAGTCATTAGCAATCTGTGTCAACAAATAGTTGAAAGACTCTTAGAAATTTGCTTTAACTACTGTAACCCTGTTTATCTAGAAAACATCCTTTAAGATAAGTTTGTCCAAGAGCATTCCAGAAATCAGTGAAATCAACAATGGATTCCAGATTACTGAGTACCAGGTTTTAAAGTCCCTTTACTTCAGTAGGAGCTGTGAATAAATAATTTGTTCGTGTATTTACCCCAAATATGCTACCATAATAATTTAGGTTAATCTTCCCCTGTTCTTATTCCCATATGTATGTAGTCAGCCCTTCAAGTCCTACTTCTCCATTCCAATCTGTCTTGAACAGTTCTTCAGAAAATCTGCAGTTAGCCAGAGCGTTTTGTATAACATCCCTCCATTCACCACAATAGTTTTAGTTAAATATCCTGATGAATATAAAAGATAAACAAAGCAACAAGATTAAATTTAAGGCTTTATCACCTTTATATCCAAGCACCAAAAATGTTCTTGAATTTTTATTGATGATCTGTGTGATAAAATAGATAGGATATTAATTTTTTTTGTTTCAGAAATACTGAATTGGGAGGATTTACAAACGCAGTGGAGGTCAGAGAAAGAATATAAAGGGACACAAAATAAATTAGAAACATAGACTAAAAAGGAAGTTCTTCAAATATGCAAGTTGATATTTTGATCATAAGAATCTAAAACACAGATACACAGTAGGAGAGATGTAACTAGAAGAACAATACTAAAAATCACCTAGAACTAGACAAGAGAAAACATTAAATTGGACATATGTTTGCAATGTGATACAGAGATCAAAAAAAGTCAGTGCTATTTTAGAGTACATGTATGAAGACATCCTGTTTCCACATACATCAGTAATAGTCCTTTTCTTTCTGGCTTTAACATGACCTAACCCAAAACAAGGTTTGCATTTCTGGGCATTTCATTACCTGATATATAGACTTTGAGAAAGTAGGAGGAATTTGGAAAAAGCAAGAAAATTTGGTATGGAAAAATTACAAGGAAAAGGAAAGATTTGGAATGAAATATGTTTGCTAAACAAAAACCAAAAGAAATTTTAGGAATAGTGTAATCATGAAAGAGGGAAAAGACTTGGTATAATAAAATTGAATATAGTTTGAAGTAATGGAACTGAAAAGAGAAGTGGTGAAAGCTGCATTGCTTAGCTCATTTAAAACTATAGAGTAGATGCAACACTAACAAATGAACTGTAGGGAGCAGTCCCACACTGACAGGTTGGTGGCTTTTCCATCTGTATTGTCTGATGCTTGTATACCAAATATATCTAGGAATTCTCATACACATTTCTCAAAATGTATTGTACGTACTGTTATCAGAAATCACTAGTGTGGTGTCCTGACAGATATTTTGCTCTGTCAAATGTTGATACCCAATCAGCTGTGCATGTGTTCCCTGTGTTTGCTGTTCTTGCTTTACACAGGTAGCTAGGCCAGCAGTCTCCAAGAAAACCCACAAGGGCCACAAAATCAGATAAGGTACAAAGGTGCCAGGCCAGGTTTATTGTCAACAAAACATGCTCCTATTATCTAGCAGACTCTACCAGACCACTAACACATATATGCCCATTTCAGGGGACCAGTTCAGTCAGTGGCTGGACTCTCCACTGCCCCCTTGGCCAGAGAAGAACAGTCCCTGTATGGTATACACAGGTATAAACAAGTTCCACATCATTCCTGACATTTCAGGGTGCGACCTTCTGATATATTTGGGTGCCAACCATTACCTTGTACGTGGTGGTTTGATTAAAACATCGCTATGCTTCAGTCTGCAGAAGAGAAGAGTGAAGGGCGATTTGATAGCAGCCTTCAACTACTTGAAGGGGGATTCCAAAGAGGGTGGAGAGAGGCTGTTTTCAGTGGTGACAGATGGCAGAAGAGGTGGTGGAATCTCCATCCGTAGAGGTTTTTAAGTCTCAGCTTGATAAAGCCCTGGCTGGTATGATTTAGTTGGGTTTGGCCTTGGTTTCAGCAGGAGATTGGACTCGATGACCTCCTGAGGGCTCTTCCAACCCTAAGATTCTATGATCATGCTGTCATCTTGAACCCTTTCCCGGCTCTGGGTCATGTTCCTATTATCTATGGGGAGTGTGTTGGTACCAAGATGTTTCCTAATGACGTGTTCTGGTATCACCGTTTGGAACGTGTTGGGTGCCTGGCTTGTGCCTTGTACTTTTTAGATGTGTGTTTCTCCATCAGCCCTATTCATGTCAGTATCTCTGAGCCGAAGCCTGTCTTTTGCTCACAGCTCAACTTTACTTTATATTAACAAAGATGACTACTTTCATCTAACTTTTAAGCTTTACACTAGGCTTGTGATTTATGGATTTATTTCAGGCCGCCTTCTTACTATACAAACATGTTGATTGTTTTGTGTATGAGGTTTCCTGGTAACAATGCATTACAAAATTGAGCATACGCTTTCAATCACAATAGAAAGTGGTAGCTTAGACATGCTTTGAACCTTCCCATAGGATTCAGTTCTGCTCTCATTAAAATCATTTGAGGAAATTTCCATTTACCTGAGTGATCCAGACTCTCACCCTGTTGGAAGATGTGACTTAGGCCACATTGTCACTACCAGAAAGATTGACACTGCGGCAGACACTCTTCCAGAATTCAATTTAGTGGGTCTAGTAAAGACCCTCCTTAATTCACAAGGAATAAGGGAAGTTGATGGGAGCGTTTGCTCCTGTTAACCTACATCTGTGGAGTAGGCTCTGGAGGTTGAATTAAGGTGCAGTGACTCCAGTTATGCAATTGAAGTCGCTGGAGTTGTATATATTAGTATCACCTTTCAAGTAGAAGGTACCAGGGGTCAGTTCTGGAGCTGATTTTGTTCCAGGTCATTAATAAAGATGTTGATGAGGGGATGGATTACACCCTCAGCAAGTTCATGGATGGCTGTATGCTCGGCAGAGAGATAAATATACCTAAGAGTAGGGGCAGGTCCAGAGTGACGTATATAATTTGGAAGATTGGGCCAAAAGAAATCTGACAAGTGTAGAGTCCTGCACTTGGAGCGGAAGAATCCCAAGCATTGTTACAGGCTGGGCACCAATTGGCTAACTAGCAGTTCTACAGAAAAGGACCTGGGAATTTCAGTGAATGAGAAGCTGGATATGAGTCAACAGTGTATCCTCCTGTCCAAGAGGGTTAATAGCATATTAGGGTGCATTAGCAGAAGCATTTCCAGCAGATCTAGGGAAGTGTTTTTTCCATTTATTCGGCACTGAGGAGGCCATATCTGGAGTATTGCATCAAATTCTGCGCCCTCCTTTACAGAAAGGATGCAGACGCATTGGAGAAAGTCCAACAGAGGGCAACAAAAATGTTTAGGGGACTCGAACACATGACTTACAACAGTAGTCACCAACCAGTAGTTCGGGACCTACTGGTAAATCTTGGAGCCTCCAACAAGTAATCCTGACTGGTTTGCTCAGGAAGCTATCAAGCACTGGCACTTCCGTTGCCCCTTCCCCCACTGTCCTGCTACTCCTGCTCTCTGCCTTGGAGCTGCCCCTTGGGAGCTTCCTGCTTGCTGTGCAGGGTGTGGGAGGGAGATGAGGGGGGTGCTGATGTCAGGGTGTCCCTCCTCCCCCCACTCCTGTACCCTGTCTCCACACAGAGAAAGGGGGATGGAGGGGTCTTGGCAATGCAAATCTCTGTCACTCTCACACACTGTGTGTGTGTCTGTCATTCTCACAAACACACACTGTCCTTCCCTCTCATCTTCTGACCCAACACACATGTGGGGGGGGGGAGGGGTTGTTGCTACTTCTTTAACTGATTGCAAGGTGTGTTAGTTTGAGGTTTTTACTGAACTGTCCTTACCTGCAGACATCACTTCAGCAGCTCACATTGATCAGTAATTGGCAACCGCGGCCAGTAGAAACTGTATGCTCAGTGCCTGTAGATGAGGGGCAGCACGTGGTTCCATGGAGCCATCGCTGTACATGCCAGCTGCTTTCAGGAGTGGTGCAGGGTCAGGGCAAGAGTAAGCCTGCCTTAATCCCACTGCTCCACCAGTTGAGCAGCACCTGTTTTGGGGAGGGGAGGAGCAGCGTGCATGCTTCCTGAGATGCCAGATCTGGTGCGCAGCCACAGGATTCCTCCCTACCCCCCTGCCGCAGGAAGCCAACACTACCTCCGTTTTTGCAGGAGGTTGTAGCTCCAACACGGGCTCCTTCTTGAAGGTGGGGAGGGATGGGGGGGAGGGAACACTTTATGATCGACTGGTCATGCCACCGCAATTGACCAGTCGATCGTGATCAACAGGTTGGTGACCACAGGGGTACAGCCTTACCCTTGTGTGAATGTTTGCCTGAGAGGTCTCAACTTGCTTGAAAGAAAATTATATGCTCTTAAATCTTGTTTTGTACTGTGGTGTTTATATATGATTTCTAATATTGATAAGAAAAAATATGAGCTATGAACTCCTATTAAAATATTTGTTATTACCATAGTTCATAAGGGGCTGTTCTGGCCATGCAGCATCCACAGAGTGCTTTACAGATAAATCATAAGGGAATATGATCCTTACATTGAAGTTTTTACAGTCTAATTGTATACATGACACACGTGAAATCAACAAACAAGTGGAGAAGAAAGGAGGAAATTGGGAACAGAGGTTGAGGGTCCCACAATTGTTAGGTTTGTTATGTGTGGGATTGGTCCTGCACCATTAAAATTAATGGAAGTTTTGCTATTGACTTTTTTGGGCCAAGGATCAGCTAAATACATTTGGGTAATTCCTATTTATGCTCACAGAAATTAATCTCAAATAGGGAAAAAAATAAAAAATGTTATAAAATACATACTTGTCCCTCATTTTTAGACTGTGTCCTTCAATGTTGCACCTCAGATATCAGCTAAATGAGGCTCGTGTTAAAATAATCTTCATTATTGGCCTGATCTTGCTTCCATCGAAGTCAGTTAGCGCTTCACCATTAACTTCAGTGGGAATAGGTTTGAGCTTTGAATCCATATCTATTTAAAAAGCTCATAATAGCTGTGGTATTATGATAAAGTGAAATATCAGGGAAAAAAACATATTAAAATGACTAACTCCTGTTTTTTCAAAGGGGTATTCTGCTCTGTGTTTCTATAGTGAAAGAATCAATGCACTAATTAAAAAGGTGAAGAATCTGATTAAACTGTATCTACTAAGTGTACATCAAGGCAGTTACACAGCAGATACGGCTTTTAAATACTAAATTTTAAATACTAAACTAAATGTTTTTAAAATTTCAGTAAATCTCCCAGATAATTATTATTCTTTATTTGTATTTCTCCAGAACGTGGCAGATCAGATAGCATTCCGGGTTGCAGGAGGACTCTCAGCTCTTGAACACATTCTTCAAGTAATGATTTCTTCCACGAATCTGAGTGCAGTTTCACGGATTCCTCCGAAGTATGTATGGAGCTACCATTGCCATTTTGAATCATAGCTAGATTATGCTATCCTTGATGTGGATCGTTCTTTTCCACTAATCCCGTTGACTTTATTATTTATCTACTTGCTTGCTGCTCCTTCTTTGTGGTGTAGAAGTTAAAAAACGAGGGCTGTAATCTATCTTGCCATTAAAGTTCCTGATGGAAGACAGTATTTGGCCCTAGGACCAGTTTTAAAACTCTAGGACCAATTTTAAATCTGTGTTTCACTCTGTTTCTTTGAGAGATGATCTCCCTGCCTTTCCAGAATAAGGAATGCATGCTCATTCTGGAACAGCGGAGACCTGTCTTCGTTAAGACTAACAAGGTCCCTATTTTGTTGTTTTTTAAAAGTTCTTTTATGTGTTGTGATCATAACGTGATCCAAAAGGAAACAGTTGTTCCTAGAGATCACCTTAGATTCCTCCTATGAAACTGACACGTGGGCAGTCTGGTTCCTCCACTGATTACAGTGATTTGCTAATTGTGGTGCTTCTTCCCAGGGTGATTCCATCACAGGGATGGGCAGTAATTTTTGATGGGGGGCCACTCCAAGATTTTGGAAAGTGGTCAAGGGCTGCACTCTTCCATGATATTAATGTAGGAGAGGG
Organism: Pelodiscus sinensis; assembly: GCF_049634645.1. Classification (NCBI taxonomy): domain Eukaryota; kingdom Metazoa; phylum Chordata; order Testudines; family Trionychidae; genus Pelodiscus; species Pelodiscus sinensis. The sequence goes on along the minus strand of NC_134724.1, from coordinate 32,352,817 downwards.
AGAGCTTGGGATAAAGGAATGGAGTACAGGGAGGGCATGTGGGGTCTGGGAGGGCATTTGGATGAAGGAGGCAGTTGTGATTTGGGCACAGGACTGGGGTACAAGAGGGGGTACAAGGATTTAGGTTGTGACCTAGGGCAAGGGATTGGAGTGCAGGGGTTTGGGTTGTGACCTGGGGCAGGGGACTATGGTGCAGCAAGGGATGTACAAGGGTTTGGGTTGTGACCTGAGCTAGGGGATGGTGAAGAGTCTGGGGAGGGGGTATGGGTTCAGGAGGAGGCAGAGGTTTTGGCTTACATGGGCAGAAGGTTGGAGGGAGGGAGGGAAGGGCTCAGTTGTCAGAGACAGGAGAATTACCTGGGTGACTCCCAGCCAACAGCCCAGCATATTTCTGAGGCAGGCTCCCTGCCTTCCCCGCCCCGCCCCGCACAGGCTGCAGGAGCCATGTGCATCCAGGGCCAGATTAAGACCTTTAGAGGCACTAAGCATTGAAAAGATTATGGTGCCCCGCCCCCCCCTTATGTAATTCAAAATAAAAACAATACTATACTGTCAAATCTTTTTTTGTGTGTGTGTGCCCCTGCTTTGCTGGTGCCCTAAGCACATGCTTAGTCTGCCTATTGGGTAATCCAGCCTGGCGTGCATCTGTGAATAAGGGCCTGAGGGGAGGTGGGAAGGGTGCTTCCTGTGATGCCTGTTCTTCAAACAGGCAGCTCCTATTTGCCAATGGGATTGTGCTGGGCGTTGGGGCAGTGCCTGAAACCGCCCCCTCTCCTCCCTCCCCCTCCCGCCCCTTGCTCTGGCTCACAGCTGTGAAACACAAACAGCCTGGCAGAGGAGTCTGCTTGAAGCTCCCCGCTGTATCCATTGGCTGGATCCAATGGCTTGGTGGGCCGGATGCAGCCCATTGGCCATATTTTGCCCCACCCTGTTCCAGGATATATGGTATCTTCTGTCACTGTCTGCTTTCCTTGCTTTCCCTTTCTTCACTCAGATATCCAGTTCAGTGCTTGTTAAGCATGTCTCCTATCTTCCATGTGATGTACATATCCCAATGACCAGAGTTTGCTTTCTTTGACAATATTTTGTAACATCGCCTGCTCTTTTGAGTTCTTTGAGTCTCTCATTTCTTATTTTGTCTTTCCATGAAATGAGTAATATCTTCCACAGCCATCTGTGATGGTCAGCCTTCATCCTTTTTTTATTAGCCACTGTAATCAGTGAAGTCTCTGCTCCATATAATAGCATATTCAGTACAATTCCATGGTATAATCTGACCTTTAATATGGTATGGAGACTTCTGTCAGACCAGATCCGTCCAAAATTATTTGCTTTTCTTGATCTTCCCCATGACATTATACTCTCCAGAAAAATGAGCTTTTCTTCCTGTTCAATTTATGCTTTCAATTTTTGCTGCTTTCTATTCTACCTATGATACAAAGGCAGTCATTCCATTCCATGGCATACTTCGGAAATCAATATCACTGGCAAAATAAGGATCATGTAACTCATCTCTGCTAACACATTTTACATCATTCACGAAATCTTTTGTTGCCTGCTTACTCACCCAGTCTGTTGCTAATGCAAAGAGGATTAGTCATTGCACATGTTCTTGTCTAACTCCTCACAATATCAAACCACTCACACAGGCCTGTGTCAGATTTTACTGAGCATACGTTTCTAACAGAATTCCTTAGAATCTCTCTGTGGACATTATCAAACAGTTTCTTAAAGTCAATAAAGTTGATTAAGAAGGGTTTTTTCCCCTACAAACAGTGGTTGTGGGGGGGAGTTGGTGATTTGTCAGTGTGAATTCTAGTTGCATAATGATCTGTTTGAAGGGAACCCCATCTGTTGTTCTCATAATATTCCATATGCTACTCTCTTCATTCCATGCAAAATAAGTGTAGCCAATACTTTGCCTCAGAATTAATTGAAATATAAACACATCTTCAGTTTGTGCACTCAATGAGATTACCTTTTTTTTGGCAATACAATGATATTGACTTTCCAGTCCTATGGCGCTTGTTCTTTCACTCTCTGGTGGGTTTTGAGGGTGCGAGCTCCGCACTCCGTCACTCCCCCGCACCCCGGGATGGGGCCGGCGGAGTGGGGGATGGGGCTCCGCAAACCCACCGCCTCCGGGAGTCTAGTTGGCCCTGTATTCGGGGTCCATAAGGGTGCGGGGCCGGGTGCGATCACCCCTCGCCCCGTATGGGCCAAGGGGGTTCGGCGGACCCGGCCCGGTGTCTTCCCGGGCGACCCCCGGCCGGGGCTCTTGAGCCGTCCCTCTTGTCTCAGTCTCTCCCTCTCGTTCTCTCTCGGGGAGGGGTAGTGTGCCAGGCTATTACAGCCTCGGGGACCTACTCCGAGGCAGGGGGTGTGCGGAGTGGGGGACCCCGGCCCGCCCTCACCACCGGGTCCCAGCCCGAGGCCTTAAGTGGGGTGGGTGCTTTACAGCGATTCCCCCCCGGCAGGCGGGGCAGCCGCCCGAAACTCGCCTGCCCACGGGCGCCAGAACGGTCCCGCCTCGGGCTCCTTCCACTCCCGCGTCGCCGGCCCCCCTGGCCGGCGCAAGGTCGAATCACTCACCCCGTCGCAGACGCCGTGCCCATCCCAGGGCAAGTCGCCAGCTGCCTGCGTCGTCCTTCTTTGTTGCCCGGAGGGGCTGGGTGCTTGGGGTGCCGGGAAGCCAGGATGGCTGCCCTCTCGCTCCCCCCCTCCTGAGCGTCTCCTCGCCCCGGTTATAGTCATGGGCGGGTGACGTCTGGGGCGTAAGCCCCGCCTCCTCCGGGGATCTCCGGTCCGGCCCCGGCCGGGGCGCGCCCGAGGCTCCGCCCCGGGACGCGAATCGCGGCACCCTGATCGGGCATCTTTCTGTGGCCCGGGGCTTCCCCCGCTTCCCTCCGGCGTGCACCCGCCCGCCCCCACTTTCTGCCACGGCGGGGCCGGCAGCGCAGCGCAGCGCCAGGCGGCTTTCTGCCGCGTGCGGCGGCCGCTTCCTGCTCGGGGGCGGGAGGTCCTTCCCCCGCTCGTCGTGCAGACCCTGCTGGGTCCGTCACACACTCGTATTACATCTGAGGGTTTTGTTAGCTGCTTAGCCAGAATTTTGCCTCATACCTCTGCTTGAATTCTACCAACCCCAAGAGCTTTGGCATGTTTGATGTCTTTGATGCTCCTTGATATTGCTGTCTGAAATTGCTACTGAAAATCTATCAAACTTCACTGACAGTGCAGGATATAGTGTGTGAGAAATAAAAGGCTGAGGTTAACACATCCAAGCCCCTAAAATGGTATGAGCAGAATGGGCTACAACTTAGAAGAAATTCATTGGTAGCATGATTCCCTCCTTTATCTAATCTTTTCTCTGTAATTTGTATCTACTTTAAGACCCTCCTATACTTCCAGAGGAGAGTAAAGAGGCTTTAGTGTGAGAATTGGTCCCAAGGTCGTCTTTCGTTAACTGTTTTCGTTGTGTGTTCAGAAAACCCAGTTGGAGCACCACCGGCCACATTTAGCTTACTACAAACAGCAATACTTCATAGATTTCCTGTGTACTTTGAGAGCTAACTCATCTCTGTTGTAAAGTGTGGTATGGCAGAATTGCATCTCTAGAAAAAGTGCACTCAGAGGTTAAATGCCTCTTAGTTTTCCCTGCTTGTCCCGGGAGGAAGGGAGAAAACATTTCCTACACTCCTTTGTTGCATGTAGCATACTACTTCTTGCAGATCTCGCCTGCTTCATTGCATCCAATGTAGGGATGATTCCTTTTGCAGTAAATTGTTCCTAGAACACAGGAGCTGTGATTAAATGTGCCTAGGTGAGAATCCTGTCTCCTTTCTCACACTGTGTAGCCATAATTTATCCCTAACTGTACAGAATGACTTTTTTTTTAAACCTCATTTTGGCAAGGTTTTCTTGGGGTAGTTTGGGAAAATTGTGTTTACATTACTGAGGAAAATTTGTTTAAAGTTTGCTAGACAGTAAGAAAATATATTCGTTTTGAAAGGAACTTGCTGTGCTGATAAATGAAAACTAACTTCAGCTGTAATGTTCATATAACAAAAAAAATCTTAGACGATACCATCAAAACTTTTTTTTCCCTCTTCTTAGTAACCACCCTGTGTCTGGTTCCTGTGGTTCCTTGTCTTCGTGAGCACTAAAGTTACTATTTTAAAGTACTTTTTGCTTATGTAACACTTTATATTAATACATAAGCTTTTAACTTTCTCTAAACTACATTCCCAAATCAAATATCTACAGAATATAGAGATAAATGTTAACCTTTCTATTTGTTTTATAAATCTAGCAGATTCGCAGAGACCTCTGTAACAATAATTTTACTCCCATACTCAGTATAGTTCTTTTCAAGTTATTATAAATTATAATCAATAGTAAGCATCCATAGATATAAAAGCATAACATTAGCATAACTAAAAGGAAACAAATTTTAGAAACACATTATTGAAATGAATAATGTCTGTCAGACATCAGGGTGTGGTATATCTTAATCTGAAGAAAATAAAGTAATAGAAACCTTTTCTAAATGAAAAAGTGTTAATGTAACAAATCTGGGTCTCTTGAGAATATCACTAATAATGCTTTCAGACAATTTTGAGGAAATGATGGACATTTTTAAAAAGACCCTTCTCCATGGAAGGCATAGAATCATAGAACCATAGAGCTAGAAGAGACCTCAGAAGGTCATCAAGTCCAGCCCCTTGCACTAGGCAGGACCAAACTCAACTAAATCAACCCGGCCAGGGCTTTGTCAAGCCGAGACTTTAAACACCTCTAGGGATGGAGACTCCACTACTTCCCTAGGTAACCCATTCCAGTGCTTCACTACCCTCCTAGGGAAATAGTTTTTCCTAATATCCAACCTAGACCTTTCCCACCACAACTTGAGACCATTGCTCCTTGTTCTGCCATCTGTCACTACTGAGAACAGCCTTTCTCCATTGTCTTTGGAACCTCCCTTCAGGAAGTTGAAGGCTGCTATCAAATCCCCCCTCACTCTTTGCTTCTGCAGACTAAACAGATCCAACTCCCTCAGCCTCTCCTCATAGGTCATGCGCTCCAGCCCCCTAATCATTTTGGTTGCCCTCCTCTGGACACTCTCTAATGCGTCCTCATCCTTTTTGTAGTGGGGGGCCCAGAACTGGACACACTACTCCAGATGTGGCCTCACCAGAGCCGAATAAAGGGGAATAATGACATTTCTGGATCTGCTGGCAATGCTCCTCTTAAAGCAACCTAATGTGCCATTAGCCTTCTTGGCTACAAGGGCACAGTGTTGACTCATCTCCAGCTTTTCATCCACTGTAACCCCCAGGTCCTTTTCTGCAGAGCTACTACTTAGCTAGTTCGTCCGCAGCCTGTAACAACGCTTGGGATTCTTCTGTCCCAAGTGCAGGACTCTGCACTTGTCCTTGTTGAACCTCATCAGATTTCTTGTGGCCCAATCTCCAATTTGTCTAAGTCACTCTGGACCCTATCTCTGCCCTTAAGTGTATCTACCTCTCCCCCTAGCTTAGTGTCATCCGCAAACTTGCTGAAGGTGCAATCCATCCCCTCATCCGGGTCATTAATAAAGACATTGAACAAAACCGGTCCTAGAACCGAACCTTGGGGCACTCTGCTAGAAACCGACTGCCATCCTGACATCGAGCCATTGATCACTACTCACTGGGCCCGGCCTTCTAGCCATCTTTCTATCCATCTTACTGTCCATTTATCCAATCCACAATCCCTTAACTTGCTGGCAAGAATATTGTGGGAGACCGTATCAAAAGCCTTGCTAAAGTCAAGGTATATCACATACCCTCGGTCATGAACGGGCTCCAACCTCTCCCTCAGAGTTCTCCTTACCTCAGATCTGTATATAGTTCTCATCAAGTTTCTTCTGCGTTTTCTTGTTCATGTTTTTGGTTCACTGTTCTCTAAAAACTTAAAAAAATAATAATTTTTTTTTTACTTAGCGGTAGACGCTGTCTCTGAGAAATGACTGGGTCCCCAGGCTTTAAGAAGTGTGCGGTCTGCTGAGAGCCCATGCCAGTGTCAGATGGGCATCAGTCATGTATACGGTGCTTGGGAGAAGCACACGTACTGCAGCGCTGTCAGCATTGCTGCAAGCTGACAACCAGAGCCTGCAAAGATCGGGACAGACTTAAAACTTCTGTCAATGGACAAGGCTTTACAGCCGGCTGAGCTGTCTGCCTCTGCTGGGCACAAGCGTCCCATCACTGATACTGAGGCTTCTGCCTCTAAGAAATCTAAGCTCTTCACAACCCAGTCTCTGCCAATGGCTCTCAGTACCGGATGGGGCTCAAAACAGGGCTCAGGCACAGCCAGAGCAGGGTACCGGCATCTGCCAGACATGAAGGGAAAAAAGCCGCTGCCACCAGCACCAAGAGCTCAGTCGGCACTGGCTACAGTGGGGTCGCACAAATTGACAGCCGCTCCGCCAGCACCGGGGACATCAGCACCAGCAGCAGGAATAGTAGCAAAGCCTGCAGCACTGGCAGCAGGAACAGCTGCGGTGCCAGCAGCACTGGCGCTGCCAGCACTGGCAACTTTGAAGCAGCAGGGGAGCTTGCAAGCACCAGAGCAAGCAACCTCAGTACTGCATGACCCAGCACCGCTGCAGGCTAACATCACAGCGGCCCCAGGGGAAGCCTATGAACACGCAGTTATGCACTCAGGTTTAGTTCTCCGGCTCCAACTTTCTCACCTGGGCTACCCCCCTCCCTGTCAGCACATCATCATCATTACAATAGGACAGGCAGCCCAGTCTCTTCTGATGACTGTTCCTGCTACAGAGAGCCAAGGTACAGAGAGAGGAGGCTCTATCTCTCACAGTCCTTATCTCCAAGGCACTCGTTACGTTATTCACGATCACCCATCTGGTCACCAAGACGGCATTACTATACAAGGCATAGCAGTGTGTTCTCTTTCAGGCATTCATCACCAACACGCTCAGAGCAGTGCCATGGTCATTACCACAGGGGATACTACGACCCCATTCATCATGACCGGACCTCCTAACGTTACAAGAGACACACATGCTGCTGTTCATCTACCGATTCTCACTTGTCAGTCCCTCAACGCACTCAATCGTCACCTCCTCCTCCGAAGAGCCCAACAATTCAGCTTGAACATTCTGAGCCCGAGGAGCATCAGTTGTCTGAACCAGAGAATCCTCAGCAGGGTCCTTCGTCAACAGATCACTCATCATCTTCTCTAGATGAGGCAGTAATCCCAGCTGATGTCTCCTCATCAGATGACCTGAAACAGTTTCAGGATCTGTTCATTTGTGTTGCAGATAGTCAGGAGGTGCAGTTAGAGGATATTCTCATGAAACAACACCGCCTCTTAAAAAAATCTATGCCCAAAACACCACAATAGAATCACACTTCCCATTGATGAGGCAATCATGGAGGAAATATGGCAGACCCCAGGATCTGTTCCTCCAACGAGTAAAAAAGCGGATAAAAAGTATTTTGTCCCTTTTAAGGGTTTGTACTTTCTGTTTAACCACCCGCAACTTAACTCTCTGGTGGTAGATGTGGTGCAACATAGGTCAAAGTTACCACAGTATAGAAATACCATTCCAGAAAAAGATAAGAAGCTAGATATCTTTGGAAGGAAAGTGTATTAATCAGCGATGTTACTACTGTGTATTGCCAATTATTCTGCTCACCTTTCCAACCACAATTTAGGCAATTATTCAGAGTTGGCAGACCTTCTACAACATCTCCCTGACTCAGAAAGACCACTACTAAAATCCATAGTGCAAGAGGGGTACGCCGCATGTACAGCTGTATTGGAGATTACCATGGATGTGGTGGACACTGCTGCAAGAGCCACTGCAACAGGTGTGGCAACGAGAAGGTCTTCATGGTTGTCATCTGCAGCAGTCCCCAAGGAACTTCAGAACAAGGTTGAGGACTTGCCTTTGACAAGCACAAACTTTTCTCTAACAAAACAGATGAGGTCCTGCACTCAGGGAAGGATTCCCGAACTGCACTTCACATGCTAGTCTCGTTCAGACGAAGATGTTGTTATACTTACAAAGACGATATGACTTCTCCTTCCATAGGCAGCAACCTTGTACCCAAGACCATCAACGATTCCGTTAGCGTCCTCAACACAGGCGACAGCAGCCGAACTATACCTCCAATCAGGCATCTACGAAACAGTAAATTTGAAGGTGTAGTTGAGGATGCAAACAAAACTTCCACCTCACTTCTTTTCCAACATCGTCTAAGACCCTATTACCATCATTGGTCCATGATCACCACAGACAAATGGGTGTTGGAAATTGTAGCTTCTGGTCTTACCATTCCTTTCATTTCACTTCCCTCAACCACTCACCCACCCCGTCCCTTTTCAGGGACCCATCTCACGAGGATCGGTTGAAACAAGAGGTCCATTGTTTACTCACCATCATAGCAATAGAGAGAGTGCCCAAGGAATTCCAGAGAAAAGGGTTCTATTCTCGATATTTTCTTACTCCAAAGAAGAACAGAGGATGGAGACCTATATTGGACCTACGAAACCTAAACCGATAACTCCAGAAACAATGCTTCAAAATGGTCACCCTAGCTACAATTATACCAACTCTGAATGAGGGAGATTGGTTCACAGTCCTCAACTTACAGGATGCTTATTTCCACATCACAATAGATGTGGCACACAGTTTCTTCACTTTACAGTAGCAGATGAACACTTCCAGTATAAAGTGCTTCCATTTGGCCTGGCATGTGCTTCAAGGGTATTTCCAAAACTCTGGCAGTTGTGGCAGCTCACAGGCACAAAGCAGGAGTGACAGTTTTTCCCGACCTGGACGATTGTCTCCTCAGAGGTCGCACTCATACAGAGGCGAGCAAGGCAGTAAAAATAACAACCCGAGCATTCAATTCTCTCGATCTTGTTCTAAACATACAAAAATCATCACTGGAACCAACTCAGAAATTAATTTTTATAAAGGCGCAACTTGGTGCAAAGGCAGCTCACGTATACTTACCAGCAGAACGCTTCCAGTCAATACAGGACTTAATAAACACCATTATACATCCTTCAATGATGCCAGTACGCACCTGCTTACAGTTGATGGGACACATGGCAGCTGCCACTCTCGTGGTTCAGCACACAAGGTTACATTTCAGATGTCTCCAACACTGGCTGGCTTCAGTTTACATTCCAGCGAAGCACAGTGTCCACAAGTTGGTAGTATTGCCACCACATGTCAAGGTGTCCCTGCAATGGTGGACCAAACCACAAAACTTTTTACAGGGTGTTCCCTTTCATCACCCCCAGCTATCAAGGCAAATAACCACCGACGCCTCCCTTATGGGCTGGGGCGCCCACATGGACAACCTGACAGTCCAGAGCAGAAATGTTGCTGCACATCAATATACTCGAAAATACGGGCAGTATTCTGAGCTTGCAAACATTTCAAATTGCACATAAGGGGCACAACAACCAGAGTGCTCACGGACAATGTCGCAACCATGTATTAAATCAACAGACAAGACAGGGCCCATTCTCAATCTCTTTTCATGGAAGCAATTCACTTGTGGAATTGGTGTATCCGCAACAAGAAGTTCCTCATAGCGATGTACTTACCTGGTGTAAACAACATCATTGCAGAATCACTAGGCAGATAGTTTCCCCATGATCACGAATGGGAGAGCCAAACTGACATTCTTTATTGGATCTTTCGACATTGGGGCTTTCCAACAATAGATCTGTTTGCCGCACAAAGCAATGCCAAATGTCCAAAATATTGCTCCAGGGCAGGAATAGGTCATCATTCCATGGGAGATGCCTTTCTCCTTCGTTGGGGAACATCTCTACTCTATGCCTTCTCTCCAGTGGTCCTTGTACCCAGGATCATAGAGAAAATTACCATGGATGCGGCTCGCGTGATCCTTGTAGCTCCAGCATGGGCTCGCCAACCATGGTATTCCATACATCAATTGTCGGTAAAGACCCCCTGCCGTCTGCCTGTTCCCCCTAACTTGGTGACCCAACAGAACAGCTCCCTACAGTATCCGAGACCCGAGGTTCTACAACTTGGGTGACAAGTGGTTCATGACATCGGAGAACTTCTGCTCCCACCCAGTCAAGCATTTACTAATGGCGAGCAGGAAAAGCTCTGCACGAGCCACATACTCAGCGAAGTGGACTTGATTTGAGGCCTGGTGTGTTAGAAATGATGTCAATCCACACCTTTCACCGTTGCATAAAATACTTGCATATATACTACACCTGCAGCAAGAGGGCCTATCTTTAGCCTCCCTACAAGTACATTTAGCAGTAATCACGGCTTTTCATCACATGATAGATGGAATTTCCTTGTTTTCCCACCCCATGACAAAACAGTTCTTGATGGGGCTTACAAATCTTAACCCACAGCAAAGACCTCCACCACCTTCATGAAATCTCGATCTGGTGCTGGTTACGTTGATGCGCTCCCCATTCGAACCACTAACTGCAGCTTCTCTGCACCGGCTTACAATCAAGTCTCTCTTTTTACTGGCCTTAACTTCAGCATGTAGAGTGAGCGAGTGAGCTTGAAGCCCTCATATCATCACCGCCATTTACAAGAGATGCAGTCACATTAAGGTCTCACCCAGCATTCCTTCCTAAAGTATGCTCAGACTCTCATATCAATGAGCCCATTGTGCTTCCCTGTTTTTGCCCAAAACCACATACTTCATTGTGTGAGGCAGCTTTACATACCCTGGACGTACGCAGGGTACTAGCTTTTTATACAGATAGAATGCGGGGTTTCTGCAGAACAGACCGTCTCATTGTCTCACATGCATCCCGTTCCAAGAGACAATCACTTTATTCCCAACACATTGCGAAATTAATAGTGACATGCATTACCACTTATTGTTCCATATGGAACAAACCACTCTTGGCCCAACCTAAAATCCGTTCCACAAGAGCAGTAGCCACAACTACAGCTTTTTTAAGACATGTGCTCTTTCGGGACATCTGACGAGCGGCCGCATGGTCCTCCAACGAAACTTTCATGAGACACTATGCAATCTTGCATCATTGGGCTTCAGACTCATCGGTGGCAGCAGCAGTATTCCCCCCCAGTTAATAAACTGTAATTCCGAATCATGGTTCTCGCTGGGATACTGCTCCGAAGTCACCATGAGTGGAGCACCCACATGGACACATCTTGAAGAACAATTGTTACTGCACAAAGATGAGTAACTTCTTCTTACACATCAACAATGTAGTTTTGATTTGGTGGAGTACCAAATTACCTTTGAATGCGTAGTGCAGAACTTTCTTGAGTTGAGACTGGTTAATTAATGTTGGTCAGCCATGTGCCAATAAATATTGTATTGAATTCAAATATGTTTGTTTATATTTAAAATACTTTTTAACTAGTGAGGTCTGAATGTTGGGAATGCATTACAGCTGGGAAATATTCTCCAAAATGTAGTTAAATTTTTTTCACTTTCTGAATAGCACTGTATGGGCAAAAAATGGCAGCATGTGGAGGAAAATCATAGTTTAGCAACTTATTATTGTGCAAGAAATAGTAAATATTTTTACTGTGACATACTCGATTCTTTTGATGATGTGAAACATCTTTGATTTGTATTTAATTTATTAGCAGTACAAATCCTGACTCTTTGAAAGGTATTTGAAAATGCTGAACACAGTCTAGTAAGTTTCAGTTATTACTTAACACAGAAGATGTGTTTTAAAATAGTTCCATACAAATGCAAAATCACTTTTTCAACTTTTCTGACTCATCACAGGTGTATACATCTATGTTTTAGGAAACAATCAGTTATTTTGACTTTTTTATGTTCATGAAAATTGAAAGAAGTGGTAACATTCCAAAATCATGCAAAAGAAGTTGGGGTTTTTTTTCCAAACAGCAGCATTGACCAGCTCCAGGATATGTAAAGTATAACCAGTACGACCAAAACATAAAAATTATTGCAGAGCATAGACATTCTAAATTTAACATTGACGTTCCTTCCAACAAATGCAGGGTAAGCCTTTTGCTGTGATTTTATATTTCTTTCTCTGAGGCATTACTGTACAGTCCCATTTACAAATTTGTCATAAGTGTTCAGTTCTACATAGATTAATTTCAGTTAAAATTAACATAAGTTTCAGATGTGCTATTCTGAAATTAATAATAGGAAAATCCAGTCAGATTTTACATTGTGTCCCTGCTATGTGTATACTATACTACACGTGATAAGACACTGCTTTTAAAGTTAAATATCTCAGCAAGTTCAACGTACCAAGAGGTTGTGGCCAATAGGCATAGCAAATAATGTACCTGGTGGGCTTACTCCACAAGGTTACACACACAAATATTGTCTGCGTTTCTTAGTTGGAAAGTTTTTGATTCATCATCAAAAACTTTCAGAAATTGTCAACTACATTGTAAATGAAGGAAATGGACTAATGAAACAAATTTTACATATCACAAATTACATAATTGAGTCTGTGAACTTATCTGGCCAAATTTCAAGCCTAATGCAATGGCAGATTTATAATGGCAGATTTATAAACCCTTCAGAAAAAAAGTTAGAATGGAAATTCAAACAGATATAATATCAAACCAGCTATTTTTCTGTCTCTGTTTAAAGATCTGTGAGCAGTAACTTGCATGTTTATGAATACCTTCAATGAAGCTAATGTTAGGATTTTAGTATATAAAATAAACATGTATTGGCAGCATTTCATGTTTGACTGTAATTCATTCACTTGGTATATCTATTCCAGATCAGCTGTTGCCAATATCAGAATCAATATAGTTCACTTGGTAGAAAGTCAGGAAATCCCTTTTTTTGAGATTTTATTTTGTAGAGGTTGTGATTAAATGTGTGTGTGGCACGTGAAATTATAGTATTTTTAAGAATGGAAAGTGTTGTGATGGTTTTTTTTCTATTCACTGTCTAAATACTAAGTGATCAAGATCAATCTTTTCAAATCTAATGTATTTATTGTAGAAAGATATTTTAATTATTTTTCTTAATAGAAAATCTTATACAATGCATAGTCCATTATGCAACTCATTACGTTTGTTTGCATCTGTATTTAAAATTACACCTAAAGTCTGTTTATCCAACTGTATGTCTTACTTACTGAGGCGTATGTGCTTACTTGTGAACTTCACTTCAGCCCTCCTTTTTTCTCTTCTACTTCCAATTTTTAGAGCTCATGTGGTACAAAATAGTAAAATTACTCAAGTTAGTGGACCCCATATATCGTAAAAGTATGTGAATGCATTTAAAAGGGATTGTACCACAGTAAAAAGGGATTTTATGACACCTTATTGAAAACATAGTTCTTCTTCAAGTGTCTGTTCATGTCCATTCCATGTAGGTGTGAGCGTGCACCAGGCATGTGTTGCTTGAAATTTTTCCCTTAGCAGTACCCATTGGGCCAGCAGGGGAGCCCCCTGGAGTGGCACTGGTATACTGGCCAGTATATACCCCTGCTGGCCCTCCACCCCCTCGGTTCCTTCTTACTGCCCGTGATGGTCATTGCAACGTGCTCTTGCTCTTAACTGGCAAGCGCCCTTTAGCAGTTAACTCATTCTCAAGTTCTTTGTTCCTGTTTTATCAGTTTGACCGTATCTGTTCCTGATTAGTTGCTGAGTGCTGTTTTCTTAGTGCTAAGTACTGTTTGGTAGTGCTAAGGGCCCGTGCGGTCCTTGCCCTGCGCAGCCGGCGCATGCAGCAGGGCATGCCTGGCCCCTAGGGCTTCAAACCCTGCAAATGGTGCCAGCGGCCTATGCCTTGTGGTGACCCACACTCTGCCTGCCTTAAGTGCCTGGGAGAGGCTCACTTGTCAGAGGTCTGCAAGACCTTCAAGGCGTTTAAACTGCGAACAAAGCATGAGTGCGAGTCGCACCTGAAGATTATCTTAATGGAGGCAGCTCTTCGACCAGCACCAGCATTGAACCCGGCACCAGCGACGCAAAGTGCACCGGCCTCGGCGTGGGAGCCGTCAAGCCACACATGCGCCTCCCTGGCACTGCGCAGACCTCAGCACCGTCCCCAGTCCCTGGTGCCTCAGAAAAAGAGGAGACCCAGCAGGGGCAGGTCGCCCCCATTCCATGTGCCCTTCATGTGCCCTTGAGTGGGGCACATGGCACCATCAGGTGCGGAGCCCGGGCCATCGAGGTTGGGCAGAAGAGCCAGCCCACACCAGGACCCTAGTCTGGTGTGTGACTTCCCGAAGCCCTCGACTCCATAGGTGTTTGAGGTGGCCACGGACCTTATTGAATTGTCCCCTACCTCTTCACTGATACCGGCTTCTGGACAGGATCAGGACCTCAGTTGACACCGATCAGAGCTCAGGGCACTAGCCGTCCTGTCACCGGACCCGAAGAGGCACCGCTCTGTGGCCTCTTCCCAGGCCACCGCAACACCACCTACTGAGCTGGCACCTTCTGCGGTGTCTAGCCCAGCCTGCCCTGCAGCACCGGACCCAACACTGAGTCACGGGTCTCACCCGGCACCGAGCACGGCACCGACCACCATGTCTGCCTGAATTGTTCAGGTCCCGGGCACGGGCCTAACCATGCCTCCTACTCCTCCCCGTTGGCACCAGGAAAAACTGGAGTCAGTGGCTCGGCACACCCCAGCTGCAGCAAGGTCCCTGACGGCGTCTGCCTCTGCTCCACCCTGGTCAGTGGTACTCCACTGACTCAGAGGTGGAGTTGGTCTGGTCCTCGAGGGGATCTGGGTCCAGATCTAGGTCATAGCACCAGTCCTACTCCCACCAGTCGCGGCACCATAGTGCCTCTGCCTACCAGCAGCAATGGATGCACCTGGTCCCAGTACTGATGATGCAACATGCCTGGCCTTCTCAGGCCCCAGGGGCCCCTCATTGGCCCTTCTGGACCCCATGAGCCTATCACCAAACCCTAGGTGTGGTCCCCTCTAGGCCGGAATCGGTCTTCTCTCGGTCCAGGGGACCCCCCCTTGGCAACCCCTCTGACCCATTCCCCCACGTCAGAGCAGTCACTTCCCCTGGGCCAGACGTCCCCTAGGCCCTTGGAGCCTGAGAGTTGGGAGGGACAGCCAACCGCAGTGCCATCATCAGTGGCCTCCCAATATCCCTCACAGGCTGAGGGTCCTGTTGAGATGGGGCTAAAGGGTCATCATCATCCTGCCCTGATGAGGCCCTAGATGACTAGGCCTTCCATGCCCTCCATAGATTCAAGGGCACACCAAGACCTCTTTAGGTGCCTGGTCCAGAGTTTGGGGGTCCAGGCCGAAAGGGTGTCGGAGGATTCCAACCTGACTGTGGACATCTTGCAGTCGGATGCCCCCACCAGAGTGGCTCTTCCTATCAATAGAACAGTAGCCAAAATATCGAAGACCCTTTGGCAGATTCCGGCGTTGATTCCACTGATGTATAAGAGAGCTGAGCAGTGGTACTTTGTATCCCAAGAAGGGAACGAATACCTTTTCTCCCATCTGCCCCCAGGCCCCTGGGCATTCAGGCCATAAACCAAAGGGAGAGGCCTGGCCAGCCGGGCACCACCCCCAAAAACAGGGATGCTAAGCACATGGACCTGTTAGACAGGAACGCCTACGCATTGGGAGGCCTAAAATTTCCCAGGTTCTGCTATCTTGCTGTGCATAATAACACCTGGACCTCCCTGGATAGATTTACGGAACTGCTCCCCAGAGACTCCCAGTCTACGTACAGAGCCCTCTCAGGGGAAGGCAGGGCAATATCAAGGGCCGCTCTCCAGGCTGCCCTCGATGTGGCAGATGCAGCCAGATGGGCCATGGCTACCGGACTGGTTATGCGCCGCAGCTCTTGTTTTCCAAGCAGAATGATCAGAGTCTGCATGGTCTCAAGGACACCCAAACCACTCTAAAGTCCTTGGGAATCCACACCCTGGCCACCCAGCAGTGCTCCTTCTCAGGGAGGAAATTCCCTAGACGCCCCTAGCAGGGCACGAGGCCTAACTTCCCATGCCGAAACAGAAACAGCAATGGGAGGAATGGCAGGTGCCGTCCCAAGCCAAGCCTGGAACAGGGTCAAGGGCCCCCTAGTAAACTTGCAGGACCCCATCAAGGGTTTTGAAGGTATGCCCAAGGTCAGTGTACCAGCCTCATCCCTCCCCTTTCAGGACCGATTATTTCCTTTCCACCAGGCCTGGGAATCTATCACGTTGGACTGCTGGGTCCTGGAAACGGTGAGAAGGGGGTATTCTATCCTCTTCTGCTCTCCCCCTCCCTCCCATCCTCTACCCCATCCCTTTTCAGGGAGCCCTCTCACTAGCTTCTCTTGCAGGAAGAGGTATTCCAGCTCCTCTTGCAGGAAGAGCCGGTTCCCCCTGATGCCATGGAGGCTACATAGCTAACAAGTGCAGGAGGTGGTGTTATTGGGGAGTAGGTTTCGTCCTATCCTGGATTTGCGGGGTCTCAACGCCTTCATTGTTAAGTAGAAAGTGATGGTACTTGGTCCTGCTGTGAGGATAGGGGACTGGACTCAATGACCTCTCAAGGTCCCTTCCAGTTCTATGAGATGGTATATATTAATATTATTAAAAGTCAGGATGGTGACTCTGGCATCCATAATCCCATTGCTAGCCCCCAGAAACTGGTACACTGCCCTCAATTTGAAGGACGCATACTTTCACATCTCCATCGTGCCTCCTCACTGATGGTTCCTTCGCTTCACGGTGAACAGGAACCACTTTCAGTTTACGGCCCTCCTGTTTGGGCTGTGTACGGCACCCAGGGTTTCACAAAGTGCATGGTAGTCGTAGCTGCTGCACTCAGAAAACAGGGAGTCCAAGTGTTCCCGTACTTAGAGGATTGGCTCCTACAGGGGCGCTCTGCTGACATCACCCTGGCCCAAGAGCTCTTTCAGGAAGTGGGCCTGCTTCTGGATATGCCCAAGTCAACCCTGGTGCCCTCTACAGTCGTAGAGTGCATGGGCACTAACCTGGACTCAACAACGGCCAAGGCCTCCCTCCCCAGATCACGCTTCGTGATGATCAAGTCAACGGTTCAGGACATGCAGAGGTTCCTGCTCACAACAGCCAGGACTTGCATGCGTCTCTTGGGCCTAATGGCTGTGTGCACTTATGTGGTACAGCATACCAGGCTCTGCATGCATCCACTGCAAATGTGGTTGGCTCAAGCTCACAACCCCTCCTTTCATGCGTTGGACAGAATGGTGACAGTCCCTCTCCGCCCCCACCCCACCTCCGACGTCCTTCATTCTCTGGACTGGTAGACCCAGGAGGAGAGGGTTTGAGCCGGAGTACCATTCTCCAGGCCATTACCAACCCTGTGACTTGTGACGGACACATCGAACACCGGTTGGGGTGCCTACTTCAGGGACCTGCAGACACATGTGGACACGAGGTAATCTCTCCCTGCACATAAATGTCAGGAAGCTGCAAGCAGTTCACCTCATGTGTCTGGCCTTCCTCCCTCGGCTCAGGGGGAATTCGGTTTTCATCCTGTATGACAACACATTGGCAGTTGCATTCATCAACAGGCAGGGTGGGGCCCACTCTCCTCACCTGTGTCGGGAAGCCCTTCACCTGTGGGATCTCTGCATCAGAGCAGATATTCACCCAGTTGCCTCCTATCTCCCGGGCTTCCTGAACATATTGGCCGACCACCTGAGCAAGTCGTTCTATGCTCGTGAATGGGCCCTCGGGGGATGTGACCCTGGATATCTTCTGCAGGTAGGGGTTTCCCCACCTGGACCTGTTTGCAACACATCAGAACAAGAAGTGCCCAGGGTTCTGCTCCCTCATGAGCCTGGGCAGGGGCTTCCGAGGGATGCGCTGCTAACCTCCTGGCCCGGGGGGGTCTGCTGTACGCGTTTCCCCTGTTCCCGCTGATTCACCGAGTGCACCTCCGGGTACAGCAGTTGAGGGCGTCTCTGATCCTTATTGCACCGGCATGGCCCAGGCAACACTGGTTCTCCACCCTCCTGAGCCTATCGTGCGACAAGCCGGTAGCGTTCCCATTGGTCCCTGACCTAATCACGCAGGATTGTGACAGACATCACCACCCCGACCTGTGGTCCCTGCACCTGATGGTGTGGAGGCTCCATGGCTACTTCTGCCTTTCACCCAAGGGTTGGGAGGAAAACGGTCTTTGCCGACCTGATGGTGAACAGGTTCCTGAAGGGCCTGGACAGGCTTTACCCTCATGTTCAGCAGCCAGTCCCCCAGTAGGATCTTAATCTGGTCCTGGCCAAACTCATGTGGCCTCCGTTTGAGCCATTGGCAACATGTTCGTTGCTCTACCTGTCCTACAAGGTGTCCCTGCTGGTGGCTATCACGTCAGCTAGACGGGTGTCAGAACTGAGGGCCCTCACAGTGGACCCTCCATATACAGTATTCTTTAAAGACAAGTTTAGGTTATGCCCTTACTCCGCCTTTCTGCCTAAGGTGGTGTCAAACTTCCATGTGTCTCAGGACATCTTCTTGCCCATCTTCTACCCCAAGCCACATGCCTCAAGTAAAGAACAGGCATTACACACTCTAGATGTTAGGGCTTTAGCCTTTTATTTGGAAAGGACAAAGCCATTTTGTAAATTGCCCCAGCTCTTTGTCGCCATCGCAGAGCAGCTGAAGGGTCAGCCGGTCTCCACACAGAGAATCTCCTCTTAGGTCACAGCATGTATCAGGGAGTGCTACGGGCTAGTTGGGATTTCAGCCCCTCCCCTCACGGACCACTCTACTAGAGCCCAGGCCTCGTCAATGCCTTTTGTGGCCCAAGTACCCATCCTGGACATCCAGGGCTGCCACATGGTGTTCAGTCCACACCTTTGCCAATCATTGTGCTTTGGTGCACCAGGCAAGGGAGGATGCTGCCCTGGGTAGGGCTGTCCTGCACTTGGTTGAAGGTTAGAAGTCCATTCCCGCCTCCCGGGGGTTCTGCTTTGGAGTCACCAACATGGAATGGACATGAGCAAGCACTTGAAGAAGAAAGAACAGTTGCATACCTTATAACTGTTGTTCTTTGAGATGTGTTGCTCATGTCCATTCCAAATCCCACCCATGTCACCT
This sequence comes from Pelodiscus sinensis, assembly GCF_049634645.1. Classification (NCBI taxonomy): domain Eukaryota; kingdom Metazoa; phylum Chordata; order Testudines; family Trionychidae; genus Pelodiscus; species Pelodiscus sinensis. The sequence goes on along the minus strand of NC_134724.1, from coordinate 32,333,754 downwards.
TTCTCGGAGTAGTCGAGTAAGAAGGAACTGAGGGGGTAGAGGGCGAGCAGGGTTATATATTGGCCAGTATACAGGTGCCTCTCCAGGGGGCTCCCCTGCTGGCCCAACGGATACTGCTAAGGGAAAAATTTCCGACGTGCACGCAGCACGCACACAGCTACATGGAATGGACATGTGCAACACATCTCGAAGAACAAGAGTTACAAGGTAAATAACTGCTCTTTCTATTTGTTATATGTTAAATTGCTTCTGAGTACAAATAGTCTACCCAGGAGTGAATTTCGCCTTTGGAGACTGCGGACACAGAGGACATCTTCCTAAGCATTCATTTAACTAAGTATCTGAAAAATAACAATATTCTGAAGGTTAAGATGTAAATTTAGTAGAACTTTTGTTGCTATTAGGACAGCAACATTTCTACCACATAATTACCTTATTCACAAGTATAGATCTCACTTTGCTGATCAGACTGTAATTTTCAGATTTGCAATTCAGAAACATGTAGTATTCCTTCAAAATCTATTACCTTTTCTTGAGCTGAATTTAAATGTTTTTGTAAATGTCCAGGTGTACTGCAAGAAAGACAGGCAACACTGGATAGGATTTAATAAGACCACAACTACTCCACAGATAAAAGTGTACAGTGTAGGTAATACCATGATCATTTCAACATCTACCTGGGGGCTTCTGTCAGTCCCCCATTTTCTCCATACTGGTCCTTCAGCAACTCATTGCTGAGACCTTACTACTTACCCCATCAAACGAGAATTAAGGTGGGTTATAAGGAAGGCAGTTTGGCTCCCTGACGTATCAGTCATAGGAGCCCTGAAACACTTTTCCCTCTCCTCCTTTAACTCTTTAAAACCATAACCTCCAAGTCTTTAACAAGCCATTTGTCGGCTCACTCTATCCCTTCCCTATTGGTCTGCTTTGCACATTGGCCCCACACTTATGCAATGAGTTGCAAGCAACACCACTATCTAACTCCTTTTCCTGCTCACCATAACAAAGCCGCTCTAAACTACTGCAGGGTGGCCCCATTCCATTAGGCCTGTCTGGTGGTGAGGGAAAAATTCCTTCTCACCACTCACCCTCAGGAAAAAAGTGACTATTATGATGCCCATGGCAGGTCCTGACTTAACCTGGTATTTTTCTTCCTCCATGAAAAGGGAGGGCAATTGGGGATGCTGCTCTTCCTGTTCCAGAGAAAAGGGGCTTCTTTCACTGGCCTCATCCCTTATCAATTCCCCAGGCCTTCTAGTCTCTGGGGATGAATCAGCATCACAACACTGACTCACTACCCTTTTACAGCAGATTCTGAGTCTCTCTCACCCTCTGCCCATAAAGTACTACTACACCCCTTCTGTGGCAAGGTGGACAATGTCCCCCAACCCATTAAAGGTGCAGTTCAATCATTGGAGATGTTAATAGTCCAGTGTACTACTTAGTTTATTCTTAGAGCTGCTTCTCTTCTTTGGATGTTGTGGAGTAATGAGCTAGGAGTTATTCGTATAATTTCCCTTTTCATAATATGAACAACATTGCACCAACATTTATCCTTTACACAAGACAACACTACATCACGTATTCCTTTATAGACCCAAATCCACCATGAAGTGTCACAAATCCACATCATACTCATGAGTGCTGTACTCTGCATTTGGGGTGATAGCTGTGCAAAAACACATAGCCAGACATAACCTATGGGCTGTTACACACTCTACAAAAATTAGATTGTATACATTATTCTTGCCTTTACATTTATTCATTAATTTTTTTCTTCCACATTCAAATTTTTCAGACAGTATAAATATCTGGTGTGCATGTTTTGTGCTTGTTGATGTTGACTAATGCCACTGTTTTTCAAACCATACTCCCTTTTGAAGGCTCTGCTAACAGAGAAGAGTGAGGGAGGATTTGATAGTAGCCTTCAACTTCCTGAAGGGAGGTTCCAAAGAGGATGGCGAAAGTCTGTTCACAGTAGTGACGGATGGCAGCACAAGGAGAAATGGTCTGAAGTTACAGTGGGAGAGGTCTAGGTTGGACATTAGGAAAAACTATTTCACTATGAGGGTGGTGAAGCACTGGAATGGGTTACTTAGGGAGGTGGTGGAATCTCCATCCGTAGAGGTTTTTAAGTCTTGGTTTGACAAAGCCCTAGATGGGTTGATTTAGTTGGGATTGGTCCTGCCTTGCACAGGGGGCCGGACTTGATGACCTCCTGAAGTCTCTTCCAGCTCTGTTTCTATGAAATCCATAACTTTTCAACTTGTCAAGCTTTTTTCTAGAGAATGGCAAAGCCTTACTTTGACTCATAGACTCATAGACTTTAAGGTCAGAAGGGACCATTATGATCATCTAGTCCGCCCCCCTGCACAGTGCAGGCCACAAAATCTCACCCACCCCTCCTAGAATAATCCTCTCACCTATATATCAGATATTGAAGCCTTCAAATACTTTGAAGACCCCAAGATGAGAGAATCCTCTAGCTGTGATCTGTACCCCCATGCTACAGAGGAAGGCGAAAAACCTCCAAGGCCTCTGCCAATCTACCCTGGAGGAAAATTCCTTCCCGACCCCAAATATGGCGATCAGCTAAACCCTGAGCATGTGGGCAAGACTCATCAGCCAGACACCGAGAAAGTTGGTTAGTCCAACTCCAACTCTTTGGTTAGTCTATAAGGTGCCACAGGACTCCTTGCTGCGTTTGGTGACTTTATAGTTCTTCTTCAACTGCTGGTTCACGTGCCTTCCAGTTAGGTGTGTGCGTGCATACGTGCACAATAGTTGGAAGATTTTTTTTTCTGTAGCAGATACCTGAAGGGTCAGTCTGGTCACCCCCTGGAATGGCGCCATCATGGCACCCAATATAGGGCCCTGCCAGCTCTCCCCCTGCTCAGTTCCTTCTTACTGACAGTGATGGAAGCTAAGACTTCCCCTTGCTTGTCTCTTGCCTCTCGAGCAGATGAACATTTTCTCAAGCTGTTGTACATAGCTGAGCATTTAGTTCATAGTTACAGTTGTTTGGTTGGTGTTGTTATTTTCAAGACAAGTTTGTTAGTGGGGTTTCCCCATCTTGTCAGAGCTATTCCTGGGGCACGCTTCATTCCACAGGTTTCAAGGCTTGCCAGTCTGCACCAAGCACATGCCTCATTCTTCCTGTTGGAAGTTCCTGCACAAGAGTCATCAAGAGGACTACTGCAAGATTTGTCAGGAGTTCCGACCTAGAACCTTAAGAAAAAGGGAGCAGAGGCTCTGAAATTTACTCTTGGGGGAAGCTCTGAGACCACAGTCAGATCCAGGCACTGCAGACCTGATACCTAGTTTGTCTTCATCCATCCAGAGTGCTCCAGTGCTGATCTCAAAAGATATGGCACTGAGGACTACGGCAGGACTCTGCAATGGCACTTTTGGACCCCCTAGCCTTTTACCAGGGTCAGGGCAGGAGTCAAGTTTCATGCTCTGGGGAAGCATCCATGGTGTCAGCAACCTTCAGGTCAGCATGCATTAAAGAGCAGTGGTTGGATTCCAGCCTGCACCGACACCGATGTTGTCATCAGTCCTTCTCAGTGTCCGGATACTCAGATTTTGTCCGGGGTTACTTCAGTAGCTCTGTCTACTGTCACAAATACCCCAGCCTTCTATATGTTGCCTTTCCACCGGGCTCTGACCCACTGGAGATGATAGGAGAAAATAACCACCTATGTTGCCAACATCATCCTCTTCCTCATCTGATGAGGCCCTGTCAAGCTCATCTGTGGCCCCTGCCCTAGAGTACCCTTGGATTGTGCAGAAGCTATTGCACAGAGTAGCCCAGGGATTGGGTATCCAGAGAAGAGGTGGTCAATGACATTCTGGCATCATCGGGTCCATCTAGGATTGCGCTGCCACTTATTAAAACTGTAACAGACATGACGACAACTAGCAGCAGACACCAGCTTCATTGCAGCTCATGGCAAAGCGCAATAATGTCCCCTCCAAGGGGTATGAGTACCTATGGTCTCACCCACATCCTGACTCTCTAGTAGTGATGCTGCTAATCAGAGGGAGAGATGAACACTGCAAGGACCCTCTTTTAAGAATAGTGAGGCTAAACACCTAGATCTCTTCGTTTGAAAGATCTAATCAACCAGTAGTTTGCCAATTATACATTGCAAACCAGCCTGCCATTGTTAATAGGTATGCATAGAACACCTTCTCAGCAATGGCCAAGTTTATTGAGCTCCTATCCTTGGACTTCAGGACTGAGTTTTTGGCTTTCATAGAAGAAGGTAGATTTATCTCCAGTGCATCACTGCAAGCAGCTTTGAACTCAGCTGATGCTGCTACTAGGGTGATGACCACTGGAATTGCCATGGGTAGGGGGTTCTGGTTGCAAGTCTCAGGCCTCCCCTACAAGGTCCAACAGATGATTCAGGACTCACTGTTCTCAGAAAAAAGTTAGAGGCTCAATAGCTTAATAGACTCCAGGACTACCCTGAGGTCCCTGGGCCTTTATACCCTCTCTACCTAATATTGGCACTTCCTACCTCAGCTTCAGCAGTGTTTCCCACAACTGAGCACCAGGACAGCTTTAGAAGGAGAAAGTGAAGTGGCAGAAAGAGACCTTGTCAGCCCTCCAGCCAAAACTCAGTCCACCCAAAGCCCTCTCCAGACCAAAAACTACCTTTTGAAAGCCTGGTCCTGGATGCAATGCCATACTAGCCAATAGACCCACCTCAACTTACCTTTTCATCTCTACTATCAGGAGGTTCCACAGGAGCAAAGGGTTTCTAATACTAAAAGCCAAAAGAGGGCTCAGACTGATCCTAGACTTGCAAGAACTCAAGAAATCCATAGAGAAGTGCAAGTTCAACATGGTTTCCCTGGCCTCTATTATCCTGTCATTGGATCTGGCAGATTGGTATGCTGCCCTTGATTTAAGGGATGCTTATTTTCATATAGCAGTTGCCCAGCCACACAGGAAATACATGAGGTTTGTGTAGAGTTGCCAGATGGTTTCAACAAAAATACCGGACATGCTTAACATTACATCACAATCTACATTACATCTTATTTAGAAAATACCGAACATTTATATTTTCTCATTTATATTTTCTTAATTTGTTTCCCGAACAGAATGCTCAAATACTGGACTGTCCAGTTCAAAACCGGACACCTGGCAACCCTAGGTTTGTAGTGAACGGAGTCATTGGTAGTCACTATCAGTCACGGAGTGCCCTTCATCAGAGTCGCTCCCTATCAACAAACAGCAGTGCACATTCCTCTTCCCCGTGCTGAGAAGCCCTCCTGCTCTGGGACTTCTGTGTAGAATATTCAATTCTCCTACAAGCTTCATGCCTTCATTCATGCAGAATGAACTGGCAGACTGCCTCAGCAGGTCGTTTCAGGGCCACAACTGGTCTCTGCAGCCAGAAATTGTGAAATCAGTCTTCCAGCACTTGGACTTTCCCCAAATGGACCTATTCATCATGAAGTACAACAGGAAGTGCCAGCACTTCTGCTCCTTCTAGAACCACAGCCCTGGATCAACTGCAGACATGTTTCTCCTCTTGTGGGCAGGCTCACTGCTATATGCCTTCCACCCACCCTGCTTATTCACGAAGTAATACTGGGGATTTTTTTTCAAGATGAGAAGATTTCTAGCTGAATATCTTTGAAAACCAAAGGAAGTCATTGATGGTAGCTGATTCTTTAAATGAAAAATAAAACATAAATCATCTTTATCATCTTGGGAGTACGAGTGAAGGAGTTTGGAGCGCAGGTGGTATTCTCTTCTATCCTTCCTGTCAAAGGTAGGGGCCCGGGCAGAGAGAGGTGCATCCTGGAGGTGAATGCCTGGCTGCGACGATGGTGTCACCAGGAGGGATTCAGCTTCCTTGATCACGGGGTGCTCTTCCAGGAAGGACTGCTTGGCGGAGATGGAGTTCACCTTTCCAGGAGCGGGAAGGCCTTGTTTGGACACAGACTGGCTAACCTTGTGAGGAGGGCTTTAAACTAGGTTCGACGGGGGCAGGTGAGCAAAGCCCACAGGTAAGTGCTGAATGTGCGGGACTGGGAGATGGGTTGGAAATGGGGGGGGACTACGGCCTATAATGGCAAGGAGAAAGGAGGGTCAGGGCACAACAGGGAGGCAAGATCAAATCAGTATCTTAGATGCCTATATACAAATGCGAGAAGTATGGGTAATAAGCAGGAAGACCTGGAATTGCTAACCAATAAATACAATTATGATATCATTGGTAGTACAGAAACCTGGTGGGATGGGACGCATGATTGGAATGTTGGTATGGAAGGGTACGTCTTGCTCAGGAAGGACAGACAGGGAAAAAAGAGAGGAGGGGTTGCCTTGTATATTAAAAATGTACACACTTGGACTGAAGTGGAGATGAACGTAGGAGATAGCTGTGTAGAGAGTCTCTGGGTTAAGCTAAAAGGGGTAAAAAACGAGGGTGATATCATGCTAGGAGTCTACTACAGGCCACCTAGCCAGGTGGAAGAGGTGGATGAGGCCTTTTATAAACAATTAACAAAACTATCCAAAGCCCAAGATTTGGTGGTGATGGGGGACTTCAACTATCCAGACATATGTTGGGAAACTAACACAGCGAGGCACAGGCTATCCAATAAGTTTCTGGACTGCATTGGAGACAACTTTCTGTTTCAGAAGGTTGAAAAAGCTACCAGAGGAGAAGCTGTTCTGGATTTGGTTTTAACAAATAGGGAGGAACTAGTTGAGAACTTGAAAGTGGAAGACAGTATAGGGGACAGTGATCACGAAATAATAGAGTTCATGATCTTAAGGAAAGGTAGAAGGGAGACCAGCACAATTGAGGTAATGGATTTCAGGAAGGCAGATTTTGATAAGCTCAGAGAACTTGTAGGTAAGGTCCCATGGGAAGCAAGACTGAAGGGAAAAACAACTGAGGAGAGTTGGAAGTATTTCAAAGGGACGTTGTTAAGGGCCCAAAAGCAAACAATTCCGCTGTGTAGGAAAGATAGAAAATATGGCAAAAGACCAGCTTGGCTTAACAAGGAGATCTTGCATGATCTCAAAATAAAAAAGGAGTCATGTAAAAAATGGAAACTAGGACAACTAACAAAGGATGAATATAGGCAAGCAACACGGGAATGCAGGGGCAAGATTAGAAAGGCAAAGGCACAAAATGAGATCAAACTAGCTACAGGCATAAAGGGAAACAAGAAGACCTTTTATAAATACATTAAAAGCAAGAGGAAGACCAAGGACAGGGTAGGCCCACTGCTTAGTGAGGAGGGAGAAGCAGTAACAGGGAACTTGGAAATGGCGGAGATGCTCAATGACTTCTTTGTTTCGGTCTTCACCGAGAAGTCTGGAGGTGTGCCTAACGTAGTAAATACAAGCAGAGAGAGGGTAAGTTTAGAAGATAGGATACACAAAGAACAAGTTAAAAATCACTTAGGAAAGTTAGATGTCAGCAAGTCACCAGGTCCTGATGAAATGCATCCCAGGATACTCAAGGAGCTGATAGAGGAGGTATCTGAGCCTTTTGCTATGATCTTTGAAAAATCATGGCAGACAGGGGAGATTCCAGAAGACTGGAAAAGGGCAAATATTGTGCCCATCTATAAAAAGGGGAATAAGAACAACCCAGGAAACTACAGACTGGTCAGTTTAACGTCTGTCCCAGGGAAGATAATGGAGCAGGTAATTAAGGAAATCATATGCAAACACTTGGAAGGTAATAAAGTGATAGGGAATAGCCAGCATGGGTTTGTGAAGAACAAGTCATGCCAAACTAATCTGATAGCTTTCTTTGATAAGATAACGAGCCTTGTGGATAAGGGAGAAGCGGTGGATGTCATATACCTAGACTTTAGTAAGGCATTTGATACGGTCTCGCATGATATTCTTATTGATAAACTAGGCAAATATAACTTAGATAGGGCCACGATAAGGTGGGTGCATAATTGGCTGGATAACCGTAGTCAGAGAGTTGTTGTTAACGGTTCTAAATCCTGCTGGAAAGGGATAACAAGTGGAGTTCCTCAAGGGTCTGTTTTGGGACCCGTACTGTTCAATATCTTCATCAATGATGTAGATATTGGGATAGAGAGTACGCTTATTAAGTTTGCAGATGATACCAAACTGGGTGGGGTTGCGACTTCTTTGGAGGATAGGGACATAATTCAAAATGACCTTAGCAAGTTAGAGAAATGGTCAGAGGTAAACAGGATGAGGTTTAATAAAGAGAAATGCAAAGTGCTCCACTTAGGAAGGAACAATCAGTTCCATACATACAAGATGGGAAGCGACTGTCTAGGAAGGAGCATGGCGGAAAGGGATCTAGGGGTCATAGTGGACCACAAGTTGAATATGAGTCAACAGTGTGGTGCTGTTGCAAAAAAAGCAAATATGATTCTAGGTTGTATCAACAGGTGTGTTGTAAGCAAAACTCGTGAAGTCATTCTGCCGCTCTACTCTGTGCTAGTTAGGCCTCAGCTGGAGTACTGTGTCCAGTTCTGGGCGCCACATTTCAAGAAAGATGTGGAGAAATTGGAAAGGGTACAGAGAAGAGCGACAAGAATGATTAAAGGTTTAGAGAACATGACCTATGAAGCCAGGCTTCATGAACTGGGCTTGTTTAGTTTGGAAAAAAGAAGATTAAGGGGGGACATGATAGCGGTTTTCAAATATCTAAAAGGGTGTCACAAGGAGGAAGCAGAAAATTTGTTCCTCTTGGTTTCTGAGGACAGGACAAGGAGTAATGGGCTTAAAGTGCAGCAGGGGAGGTTTAGATTGGACATTAGGAAAAAATTCCTAACTGTCAGGGTGGTCAAATATTGGAATAAATTGCCAAGGGAGGTGGTGGAATCTCCCTCTCTGGAGATATTTAAGAACAGGTTGGATAGACATCTGTCAGGGATGGTGTAGACGGAGCTTGGTCCTGCCTTGAGGGCGGGGGGCTGGACTCGATGACCTCTTGAGGTCCCTTCCAGTCCTATTATTCTATGATTCTATGTTTTATTGAAAGAAGTTTGCAATTTACTTTTCTTAGTTATGTTGTGTCTTGGATATAACTGTTGACTTTTTAAAATGACAAATGAAATGGTATTGTCCTCCTATGTTTAGCACTAACATAAACAAGAGGTAAAAACATGTTGAAGTAAATTAAACTAAACATTATCATGTATTAATTATCTGATTGACTTACCCCATCAAATAGGCCTTGCATAAGGATGCCACTTTACTTACCTGAAATAGTTTTTGTGACATTGTATGATTTAACCATTTGTGCTCATCTTAAGTTAGGAATCTGTCTGCTATTTTATGATGAGTTTAAGCTATTTAGAAGTAGGTGAGGAGATTACACGGGCTATTATCCACATCTCTCTTTCCCCAAAATCCTGGCAGCATGGTGCAGCTCAGAATTTAATCCCATGTCTACAAGATAAAGCTTTATTATAAAAAGATTTAACACGTATGCCTGTTGTTTTGTACTGCCCAGATTGCTAGTGAGACCAGCAGGATAGCAAGTGCTGCAAGAAAGATGTGGCATTTGTAAAAGACAGATGATCCATTTAGTGTGGAGGTCATTTTTTAAGAACAAAAGACTCAAAAGGGGAGGAGAAAGAATTTGATATAATAGGTTTTATTATTGGTGTTAAGGTATTAAGAATTAGTGTCCAAGTGTATTATTTCTTAGAGAAACCTTTTTGTAATTTTCATAACTGACTGGTACTATAGTTTAATTTTCTCAATGCAGAAAAAGCCATAATTTAGCATTCTTGAGTTAAAATTCCCAGTTTTGTAATATTGTATCTATGTGTCTTCTGTGAAAATCAAATTGGAGTTACACAGCAAAAACTCTGTATGAGTAACAGAACCCAGGCAGAGAACAGGATTCCTTCCTCCACCATGGTCTTGCTTACTGTTTATGGGCAAATCACTTAACTTTTCTGTACTTTTCCAAATAGGTGAAGCAGTATTTATGTATGACAGAATAGTGTTGTGAGACTTAGATAGTTAGTTCTCTAAGTGCGCATCGTATTATAAAAAAGGCCAGTTATTTAGAGGCTGATAGGAGGGACATTTGTTACTATTAAAAACTAGATTGAAAAGGGAAAACATTTTTCTTTTTCCTTGTGTCTTGCCATATTGCTTCTTTCATCATTCATTCATTATAAATATCATAGGAAGCCAGCCTGAGTGTAGCTGTGGTATGTAAAAATACTCTATAGATAGGTGGATATACTTGTTAGCACTTATAGTATAATATAAAATATTTTGCAATGAAAGAATTAACCACTACCCTAGACTGAAAATACTTCCATAGAGTGCTCTCCCATTTTACAGTTTTTGTTCTACTTAATAAATATTTCCAGATGTGAAGTGCTCTGATTATTCAGTTTTACAGTATTGTCCACATTGCTTGTTAGCTGAGGTCCAAAACAAGCTTTTTCTGCCAGGTTGCACCTTCTAGAGAAATATTTATTCAACACTGTCAGGGTATAAGGGTTCTCTGAAGAGAATGACCTCCTTGCAAGATCAGGACTGCAGCATCTGTTGGATTTCATGACTGTTTCTCTCTCTTTCTAACAGTGATGGGTTTCACTTTTGACAGTACAGGCAGTCCCCGGGTTACGTACAAGATAGGGACTGTAGGTTTGTTCTTAAGTTGAATTTGTATGTAAGTCGGAACTGGTACATATTGTAGGGGAAACTCTAGCCAAACATTTCTCCAGAGCTCAATTTTATTCTCCCACACCTCACTTCCCTCAGTCCTGCAGACCAGGGAGACGCGGAGCAGCTTTTCTCGCTGCGGAGGACACGAGCGGCAGGACCGCGGCGGGTCTCGGCGGTCTGCTGGGGGGGGAGGGGCGCAGCTAGTGTGGGGTTGCCTCACCCCGTTTGTAAGTAGGGATCCGATGTAAGTCGGATCCATGTAACCCGGGGACTGCCTGTACTCAGCACAAAGCAACATTGCTTAAAGCAGTGGGTCTTAACCTTACTGCAGCCTGCACCCCTTTGGTTCTCAAAATATGTTCTCGCACCCCTTATTAAAAATTGTTGAAGTAGGTCAGTATTAAACTAAGATATATCATAAAAATCTTGCTTGTCTTGCACCCCAGATTAAGAACCACTGCTCTAAAGAATCAGTTTATGAACTGTGTAGATGGAGCTCTTTTGGATTGTTTTGAATATATTTTAGTGTGGCAACAATTTCTTTCAGTTAATTAAGTCAGGGCCTCTGAACTTTATACAGGAATCTACATTACTGTGGGAGTAAATTGTACACGTGATTTGTCATATAATATCTGAAACTTAAACTTTAGCTAGTGGAAAAATAGAGGAGGACTCCTGCTGTTGGCTTCCACTCTACTTTAGTTGTAGTTAGTCTTTAAAGTGTGTCAGTGAATTAAGATCGCATTAACGATAAACAGGTAACTGTGATTTATGAAGATGTAATTCCTTTGAAGTTTTCTGATGACATATAAACCATGTGAGTGAAGCTCAAGTTTCTTAACGCAGTCTTGAAAATCTACAGATTGCACTGTAGCTTCATGATTCAGCATTTTCCTGGTTGATTTTTAATTTTACATTTCATCCTATATCCATACCTTGTTTGTCTTTTTCTTCCCTGTTCACTGTTTGGCCATTATGTGTGTGTGTGTGCACGCATGTACATGTGTTTCCACGCTTGAACTACTAACCCATTTGCCATCTCCATTCTGCTCTTTTTTTGTCAGATACCACACTTTCTTTCCCTATCAGGACAGTGGAAAGACCTCTCGAGCAACTGTCCATGATCTAGTCAAAGAGCAGTTTTTGATAAAACTTTACAGTTGGCTATTGTGGTAGCACAACCGTAAATCTGGTTATTTAAATCTTGTAATAACTTACCTTTGTCGTACCTTGAATTTATGAGAGCAAAGATTATGACTTTTTACCCACATATCCTAGAGCACAAATATGAATTAATTTTGTGTTGCACTATTAAAATTTTAGATAAAGGCCACAATTCTCTACTCATTTACATTAGGGCAAATTAGAAGCAACTCCACTGAAGATACTTGTGTAATTTAGAGGAGAATCAGAACCATAAATTCTAAACTCTTCTGTATATGAAGCCATATATTACAAATAAACATTGTCCACATTTATTTATGTTCATGTAAAATAAATAATATAATGTATATATGTGTATTTTGGTCTAAGTTCAGGATAGAACTCTTTTCTGGAGCCAAAATTTGTGTATCATAAAGAGTGTATTTATAATTGGATTTACTGTAATTTAGAGTAAAGCCTTACATTAGAGAGTAGACTTATTATGTGGTTTGAGTATAAGTGCTGTCTAACTTAGCTTTAAAGCTGATTTGTGTTGTGATACAAAGTTTATAACAACATCAGTAGTTAATAAACAACTGCTTTATGTGTCAGGAAAATATTACCCTGACACAGTTTTGGAAGCGTTATTGATGCTTACTTTTCTAAAAAATGTGAGTAATAAAATCTTCCAATATAAAAACATTAAAAATAAATTTGCAAATTGGTGAATTTAAATTATAGTTAGATGAAGTTCTTGCTTGATACACAGAGCATTCTGTGCTTCTCTCAGAGGACTTATTCAGAAATGGTGACAGTTGACAGCTGTTGTTCCCTTAATAAGATTAAAGTAAGGAAATTAGTTGTGCTGACTTTAATCTGCCATTTAACAACGCAAACCACCTGGGGCCTGCTTCAGTGCTGACACTTCCAATTTTGAATTAAAACATTCTATAACTGAATCTTTAAGCACATGTCTAAATACATTCTGAACATAACAGTCTATAGTTAAACTTATGTTATCAATTAAAAAAGCCCTCCTTACTGTGAAAATTAATTTGATATGCATTTGCTTATGCCACATTTTCAAAGGTATTACTTGAAACTTTGGAACTTCAGCTACTTTTCTGGATATGATTCCTTTGGGAAATTCAGAGCCAGGGTACATTACTTCAGGTTAATTTATTCTGCATCTAAGACAAAGGATTTGTCATGTTAGATCTATCTAGAACTAGCACATTTACCTAGAATTGCTTGGGTCTTTGAGGGGCTCAGGGCAGGGGAGTGTGTATAAGTATGGGTAGTTTCGTACCAGGGTTCTTTCCCTTCCTGTCCCTGTCAAGGGGTACGTCTAGACTACATGCCTCTGTCGCCAGAGGCATGTAGATTAGGCTACCCGACATAGTAAAATGAAGCAGCAATTTAAATAATCGCTGCTTCATTTAAATTTACATGGCTGCCGCGCTGAGCCGACAAACAGCTGATCAGCTGTTTGTCGGCTCAGCGCGATAGTCTGGATGTGCGGGTGTCGACATCAAAGGTCTTCTGGGATGAGGTTTACCTGGGTGGTCGACAAATACCTTTGATGTCGACACCCGCGCGTCCAGACTATCGCGTTGAGCCGACAAACAGCTCATCAGCTGTTTGTCGGCTCAGCGCGGCAGCCATGTAAATTTAAATGAAGCAGCGATTATTTAAATCGCTGCTTCATTTTACTATGTCGGGTAGCCTAATCTACATGCCTCTGGCGACAGAGGCATGTAGTCTAGACGTACCCAAGGAGCAATAACAAACTGCACAGCCCCCTGTGCTCCCCAGCTGGAGTGAGGAGTGTAGCAAACTGTGCACTTTCCCCTGGCTACCTGATGAAGGAGAACAGCCAGCAATGTCACCATACAAATCCAGCAGGAAGGGAGCTTCACCCCCTCCACACACGTACACACACAGACCCCTCCCTAAAGGGTGTCTGGGGGGGTGGGAGATTTGGGGCTTGTGCAGTCCCATACAGGGGGCACACCCTCAACAAGACCCTTTAATCTGCTTGCTGATATTGTCTCTTTTCTTTATGGTTTTATGAGAAGCAGTCCCACTCTAGGCACATCCTATTTTCCTGGCACAACCAAATCTTTACTTTGCTTTAAGTTATGACAAGAGGAACCTGTGTACAGAATTGGTGGTCCTAGCTTTTACTATTGAGGAGGACCTCTTGAACAGATGGACAAACTAAAATATATATTAAGTGACAGCTCTTTGGAATTATGAAATATGCCATCTCTTCTGAGCTCTATTTCAGTGAGGCTACATCTAGACTACACGCCTTTTTTCGAAAGAGGCTGTTGCGAAAGATACTTTCAAAAAAGTCTCTTTCGAAGGAGAGCGTTTAGACTACAAGCAGATTTTTTGAAAAAGCGAGTCACTTTTTCGAAAGAGAGTCTAGACGCTCTCTTTCGAAAAAGCAGTTTACATTTAATAGCGCCTTTTTTCAAAAGAGTACTTTCAAAAAAAGGCATTATTCCTCATAGAATGAGGTTTACTGTGATCGAAAAAACTGCCGTGTTCTTTCGATTTACTTTTGAAAGAACATGGCTGCAGTCTAGATGCAGGTGAAGATTTTTCGAAAAAGGGCTACTTTTTTAGAAAAAACCCTGTAGTCTAGACACACCCTAAGAGAACTACATAATTCTTAACATTTTGAGATAAATTATCAAGATGCAAAGTTAATCTCTTAACTTCAAATTTCAAGGGTTTGGAAAATATATTTTCATATTTGAATTAATTGATCTTTCCCTTACGGCATTTGGTGAAAGAGTTTTCATGAAGGTGAGAACTAAATCTTCTTCTTTATATAGTGAAAATAAACGTTGCCAGATCTCCTTTGTTTCTAACTGTAATAGTCTCATTAATACACATTGACTTATCTTTGCTGAAAAAAAAAAACCTAAGTCATCTAGGGCAGTATTTCTCAACCTTTTTAATACCAGGGATCAGCTCTCATTGCCTTCCTAAACTATATCAGGGAGCAGTTCCAGTTCATGGACTGGTTGTTGAGAAACACTGATCTAGAGCATATTTCAGAACTACTGTAGGAATATCTTTTCACCCTTCTGCCAAAATGAAGGATATAAACCTCTTTGAAAAGCTATGTTAGGAAAAGAGAGCTTGGTTTTAAACTTCATATATAAGAAGCATGCTAGTTGAATTTTCCACAGGAATTATCAGTGTAGATTGAAAAGTGCATGACATTGCAGCTCAATAAGCTGATTTTTGATATTGCATTTTATAGTGCTTGAACTTCATTTCCAGAAAAAATGCCTTCCAGTCAGAGTGAACATATTAATTTATAACTGTATAATATAAATAATACACAAAATTGTTTTTCCTAATATGGTCATAGTCAGAATATTACTGAATGGGCATTATAATCATATGGATTTCCATGCCTAAAAGAAGGGAATTGTAATATCATCTATCATATAAATAAGTTCTCCCAAAAATGTAATTGTTCCATTTTTAAAGGTTGTATCATGGTCTACATTCCTATCACAGAGTCAGTAATATCTTAAAGTTTTTACATTCCTCCATCATTAGTGCGTCATATGCTGTCACTTTCTTTGTCATCCAAGGAAGGCTATATGGCACTCCTGTTGAAGTCCATTAATGTCCATTTTCATCTGGTGGAAAAGCAATTGAGCCCCACAAAGTAATGATTAATTACTATAAATACAATGTTTTCTGAGCATTCTGAGTCTACACTGCACTGTAAACTCGAAATAAGATACGCAATTTGCACTACACAAATTGCATAGCTTATTTCGAGTTTATTTTGAAATAGGCTATTTCAAAATTTGGTACTGTCTACACAGCACCAAATTTTGAAATAAAGTGCTATTTCGAGACATCCCTTAACTCTCGTGGAATGAGGGTTACCGGGATACCAAACTAGCATGCCCGTTATTTCGAAAAATATTTTGAAAAAATGGGTGGCTTGTGAAGACATGGGGTACCTATTTCGGGATACCTCTGTATCCCGAAATAATTTTGATGTGTAGACATACCCTTAGTGACTTGGGAAATGTGGGAAAGAATTTCAAATTGATGTATATGATGCCTCTGGAGCTAGATGATCAGCTGCAAGAGTGATGGAGGGAAAGAGAAGAGAGAGATTTTCAAGAATTCCTCCTAAACTGTAAGGGCTAGCGCCACCAAACTTGGTAGGCCACTTCCTCTTATCCTATCTAAAAGCAGGGTCAGGGTTTGGTTATGCCAGGACAACCAGAAACCGCAGAAAAAGAACTGTTTTCCATAACATCTGAAGGGAGGGGCTGCAGCAGTTAGGAGGGACTTGATATGAGAGTTGCCATTGGGGCAGCAAGCCCACAGGGGATAGTTATCCTTCAGAATGGCCACTGAGGGCAGACGTCCCACTAAGGGAGTAGCCAGCAGGACTGGGGCTCCACCATCTTCCCTGCCCACACACTGAGTAAGTAGCCTCCCTGCCCCAAACCCTTTCCCCCTTCCCAGCCCTTGGCCACAGCACGGAGGGAGAGGGGAAAGAAAAAAGCCCTCTGGTGCCTGGATGGGGATTGTGGGAAGAAAATGCCCCATGTTTGGGACCCTCCTCCTGAGCCCCTACTCATCCCCCAACCCTTACTTTCCCATACCACCAGCCTCCTGCACTCCCCGTCACCCTCCCTCAGGCCTTGAGTTCTGCATCCCTCACACCACCCTGCCCTGAAGGATCTGAGCAATGCCATGTAAGTCTGCTAGTACAATATAAATAAATATCTAGTCAGGCTTCCTCAATGTCTGTAATAAATAGATCTTATTTAATAGGAGATTGCACAAAAACACATTATTAAGACTCTGACCTTTGGCTTTCTCTCCATTCAGTATTTTCCTACTCCATGCACACCAAGTTTCAAGAAAAAATAAAAACGTAAAAGAAAGACACATTTATTTAATGAATTTACAGTTAATGAAGTCAGTTGTGTTGTATGTGTGTTTTGTGTCTGTGTGCTTGTCTATAACCAAAGACAATTTGGAAAATAAGCTAAATCAAAGAAAATATTGTGGGGGAAAAAAAATTATTTTGAAAGTGAGAAAATCCTTAGGCTGATTTCCTGTGGCAATGAGTTCCATGCCTTGGACCAGTTCCTGTGAAAGTTCTGACTCAACATAAAGCATTCATTTTACATCGGCACGAATAACTTCACAGGGTACAACATGGGGAAGAACCAGGCCTACTATATGTTACACCCAGTTTGTTTATTACTTTTTGCTTTCGCAGTTTTTCCAGAATTGGCTCTCTCCCTTTTGCTATTCCAAACCTACTGTCCATTCCTCCTGGATACCTATGAGTAGCTCCCATCATTGCTAAAGTAGTTATGCTCCACATTTACAGTCCCCATAATGGGGGTGCCAGTGATTCATGGTTTCTGTATATGTTTAAAAGCTTGTCTGTCTCCTCAGCAGAGACTGGTAAAAGATATTGCTTCACCCACCTTTCTCTCTTTAAGGTCAAGTCCATACTGGCAAATTACTGTGCAGGAAATGAGCCCCCACTGCTGTAACTTTTGTGGTGTCCACACTGGCAAGGCACTTAGTGTGTGCTAGTTCCACAGTTAGTATGCTCTGCGAGAACTGGATAAGGAGGTGTTAGTGCCGTTATTTGGAATACCGTGTGCAGTTCTGGTCTTCCATGTTTAAGAAGGATGAATTCAAACTGGAACAGGTACAAAGAAGGGCTACTAGGATGATCCGAGGAATGGAAAACCTGTCTTATGAAAGGAGACTCAAGGAACTTGGCTTGTTTACCTTAACCAAAAGAAGGTTGAGGGGAGATATGATTGCTCTCTTTAAATATATTAGAGGAATAAATGCCAGGGAGGGAGAGGAATTATTTAAACTCAATACCAATGTGGACACAAGAACAAATGGATATAAGCTGGCTATTAGGAAGTTTAGACTTGAAATTAGGCGAAGGTTTCTAACCATCAGAGGAGTAAAGTTCTGGAACAGCCATCCAAGGGAAGTAGTGGGGGCAAAAGACCTATCTGGCTTCAAGATAAAGCTAGATGGGTTTATGAAGGGGATGGTTTGATGAGGTAACATGATCTTGGCAATTAATTGACCTTTCACTATCAGTGGTAAATAGACCAATGGTGGGAAGATAGGATTTGCTATAGAGAACTTTTTTCTGGGTGTCTGGCTCGTGAGTCTTGCCCACATGCTCAGGGTTCAGCTGATCGCCATATTTGGGGTCGGGAAGGAATTTTCCTCCAGGGTAGATTGGCAGAGGCCTAGAGGTTTTTCGCCTTCCTCTGTGGCACGGGGCACAGGACACTAGCGGGAAGATTCTCTGCATCTTGGGGTCTTTGAACCATTGTTTCAAGGACTTTAATATCTGATATATAGGTGAGAGGATTATTCTAGGAGGGGTGGGTGAGATTCTGTGGCCTGCATTGTGCAGGGGATCAGACTAGATGATCAAAACGGTTCCTTCTGACCTTAAAGTCTATGAACTGTGGAGCTTGCTGCACTCTGGATACAGTGCTGAAGTGCCAGTATGGACACCGTGGTGTGGCACTATGTCATGACTAGCCTCTGGCACTGTTCCCACAGTGCCTGTTCTTGGCTCTCTGGTCATCTGTTTGAACTCAATTGTCCTGCTCTCAGGTGATCAACCCTCAGCCCTGCCCTTTGTGTTCTTCCTGAAATTTGAAAGTCCCCTTCCTGTTTGATCAGTAACATGTGATGTGTTCTCAGCATATCTCTCCAGCTGGCCATGCCTGCACTGTGCACCAGAAGATCCCCTGCTTAGAGCAATGCTGAGATGTTGAACCTTATCAGCATTTGGGGAGAGGAGGCAGTCCAGGCTCAGCTGTGCTCCAGCCATATGAATTATAATATCTACAGGAACATCTCAGGATGCATGACTGAAAAGGGCCATGAACAGGACATACTGCAGTGCAGGATCAGAGTGAACACGCTTTGAAATGCCTACCACAAGGAACAAGAAGCAAACCACCACTCCAGTGCTGTGCCCATGACCTGTTGTCATCGACCAAGTCCAGCTTCCTGTAGAGTCATCAGCAGCGGGCCTTCAAACAGCCAAAAGCACACACTACTGCCATGGTGTCCAATACGTTAGCCAATAACCCCGTGTGGCTATTTGGCCAGTTGAGTGTGGCTAGTTCACTATTGCAGTAGCTTCAGAACTACTGTTGGACACCACAGCTCATTCTGCACCTGCTCAGCCTGTTATTGAAATGCTAATTGCTGATGTCAAGGCTCCCCATGTATGGCTTCAATAGCCACAGTATTAAGGGGAAGGCAGGGTCTCTAAGGATCACAATGGGTATTTCCACTTTCCTTACAGTGATCTTCTGGCCTGGGAAGAAAGTGCCTGCTTGCAACTTCCTGAACAGGCCAGTGTTCTGAAAAATGTGTGCGTCATGCACCTTTCAGGGCCAGCCTAGTATCTATGAAACACCCAAGGTGATCCACAAGAAATACCCCTTGGAGCTAATTTGTTAACTGTTCTTATGTTCAGTACAGTTCACCTTGGTTTGCCGGGCCTGCAAACCAGACCCTCTCTAAAGCTGATCCCAGTACAATGTTATAAATTGACCAGGAAGAAATGCTTACATATCTTTCTTTCTGAATATTCTGCTACCAAACTGATCAATGTGACTTGCATGAGACATGTAAATTCAGCCAGAAAAAAACATTAGATTTTCAAATTGTGCAAAAATAAGAATTTTATTGATACTGTACAGAAGTTCCTTTTTTCTTTCATTAACTATATTTCTACTATATTTACTATATTTCTAATATACCACTGATTAAAAAGTATCAAAGGTCTGTATTATTGTTTGTTTAAGGATGTGAAGGTGTGTGTATTTGCACAGACATTTAATACCACATGTTAAACACTTTCATTTCAAAGGCATGCAATTTAGTTTTAAGTCGAAGTTCTGGTTCTAGAGCACGGGCAACACATTATGGAATTTGGAATGTCTATAGGTTCACTCAGAACTTCTGTATTCATGTCAATATTTATTTAACCTACCTCATGCTGATTTGTATTTTCTAAACATGAGTACAAAAAGTTAATTAAATATATGCCTGATGATCTTCCTCACAGCATAATATTTATATTTGATTTTATAGATTAGTATATTTAAGAAGAAAAGTATGTTGACATTTCATTTTTTATTTTAGGTCACTCTGCAATGCCATAAATGTTTACAACCTGACCTGCAGTAATTGTACAGAAAACTGCACCTATGTTCTCTTTAGCAATAAGATCACTTTTTTAATGGACCTGTTGTTGCATCAGTTAATGGTATGTAATATTTTTATCTTGATTTAGAAATTAATATGTTTGCTTCAGTGCCAGTTTACTAAAATATTCGGTATATTAAAATACCTGAAAAATATGGGATTCTCAGTCAGATGAATTTCTGAAATAGAATTGCCATAGAAAATGTTATATATGTTTGTTAGCTAGGAAAGTTAAAAAAGAGTACTTAGCAAATTTTCAGTTGGCACCACATCAAGCTTACCACTGCACTCAGAATACACCAATACAAATTAAAGTGATGGGCTATTACTTTCTCATGTGTGTTTGGATACTATGTATCTACTATAATTGTGTATACAATGAAAAAATTGCTGGCTGATTCTGTGAACATGCAAAATATGTTCTTCTTTGAGTGCTTGTTCATTTTGATTCCATTCTAGTTGTGTGCATGCTCACGTGCTCGGTCATTAGATACTTGAGTTTGCAATATCCGTGGGACCAGCTGTGGTGCTCATGCATTGTTACATCAGGTGCCGTCAGCCCTATGCCTTCTTAGTTCTTTTTTGCTGCCTGTGGTGATTGGAATTAGTGTTTTTTCTCCTACTCCTGGAACCTTGTGTTCCAGCTGAAAATAGTTTTGTTTGTAGTAGATTACTTAGTTAGTAGCTGTTAAGTATCCTACTTGGTCAGTTCAGGTCCTGGTCTCTGGCTCTGACTGCAACTGTCCCATGACTGTTAGTGACCAACATAGTAGCTGTCTGAAGTGCCGGGGTTAGCCCATGTTAAGGAGATGTATCACATCTGTAAGAACTTTCATTCCAGTGCTTGAAGGCCCTCCTCCATGGAGGCCACTCTTCATCCAGACTCTGAGCCAGCCCAGCCTGATGCAATACCCAATACTTTGACTTCAATGTGTAGTATACCCCCTGCACCAGTCCTGACATCAATCCCCCTTCTCCAGTGTCTAAGGAGGGATCTGCCACCAAGCAAACCAGCTCAAGGGCCACTGAGCAAAGGACCTTGCTTGGGCCGCCCACCCACACCAGTGCCATCAAGGGGCTTATTTGCCCCCAGGGAGATCCACTCTCCTAATGGGTCCACCACTGACTCCCATCACAGTCAGTGCCATGTGCAGCAATGGGCCCAGCTAAGGTTCCCTATAAGGAAAAGGTCTCCCCGAAGACAAGTGAACACCACCAGTCTGAAGCCAACCAGAACCCTTTGTCTCCGCACCTTTGGTCTCCACATCAAACCAGCTCACTGGTTCGCTGTTACAGGTCACTGGCATCACATTCCTAGTCTCTGCCCTTGCCCCAGACCGTGTCTAGAGGTAGGTGCTGATTGTCTTACTGTTAGCATGATTGTCTTCCCTCTAATGGTCACAGTCATTGAGACCTTGGGGATACTCCACAGCTTGGCTCCACACCCCTATTCCTGGCACAAGTCAGACCATTCCAGGCACTGGTTACCCACAGTGACAGTTAGCCACCAGCACTGGTCACCAGAGGAAGAGGACTTCTCCGGCACAGAAAGTCACCATTGTGACTAGGCTCTGGAAGGAGTATCCACTGTGGCAATGCCAATCTGACAGCAGGGCCAGTGGCCTGCACAATGGCTTCATTGCAATGCCTTGCACATACCCGTTATATTGATGTCACAGTCTGATCAGTCCTCAGTCACCCTATCAGATTGGGCTCAGTACAAGATGCGCCAGTGGATGCAATGATGGAGGGACAGGTGCCCACCACCTGATCATGCAGGTTGTGCATTTAGTCATTCTCCTTCTCTTTGGATGAGGCAGTGGTGGAGCCTTCCTGGGCTAGCTGACCAGATGACTTCAGGGAGCATCAGGTGCTGCTCCGCCAGATGGCCCTCAACTTGAGCCTCAAAACGGAAGAAATGGCATTGTTCAATGCGCTCTCCACATTCACCTCCACAAGTGTACTCCCAGTCCTAAACATTTCCAAAGCCATCTGGCAAACCCCACCATCCCTCCCGTCCACTTCCAAGAAGGCTGAAAAGAAGTATTTTATCCATGCCAAGGGGGTTGAATATTTTATACCCACACTCAGGGCTTTTTGGTATTATTATTGATGGCCAACAAAAAGGACAAGCAGGAGCTGGTCAGTTCCTCCTCCAAGAATAAGGAGGCCAAGAGGCTGGACCTTTTTGAAAGGAAAATTTATTCCACTGCCAGCCTCTAGTTCTGGATGGCAAACCACCAGGCTCTTTTGAGGCATTATCATTTTAAGCTGTGGGACTCCTTCCTCAAGTTTAAAGACTCCATGTCCTAAGGGATGGCCCAAGAGTTTGGGGCTCTGGTGGAGGAAGGTACCATAGCAGCTTAATGCTCCTTTCAGATATCCTGGGTTGTGGCCAATTCAGCATCCCAGGTGGTTGCCTCATTGGTGGTCATGAGGTGCAGCTCCTAGTTTCAGACTGGTAGTCAGCTGTGTTTAAGAACTAAACTAAAAGGACTTCAGATGGTCAGCTAGTATTTTGTCATTAACTGTTCCAGCTTCAATTCACTATTGATGACATTCAGGGAATAGTTATCAGGGCTTTAGTTGTGCACGTGTTCAAATCTAACATGTTTTTAAATCTAAAAATATCTAAAATTTAAGTCTGCTTAATTTGTAGCCTTAATTTGATTTGCAAAATAGTTAAACAGCAGGCCTATTTAACCAAGGAACTTTTAATTTTGCAATGTTTCATTTAAATACAGATATCATTAAATATTTTATTTGAAAACTCATTTTTAATTCATAGTGATCTGCTCATCATGAGATATTTAGTCTAGAATTTCTACTTATAAATTGTGTGTATGTATTTTCTTGAGCCAAGCAGTTTGTTAATTGAAAAATTATGTACATGCCTTAAATAATTTAAATGACACTGTTAGAGTCAACAAGCCATAGGACTGTTAATGAACACTTAAAAAGCGACTCTCAAAAGATCTCTGACAGACAAAGAATACCTGAAAGCAACCTTTACATTTTACTCTCTTTAATTGCCAGCTCATGGTTTTTCACCAGATTTTTCCAAAAGGATTCTAGGTATGAGATGTTAATTATATATTGTGAAAGTTGCATGTATAGTGTTGGCCAACCACAACATTGTTTTCTTTCTGCTGAACAAGCCAAAACACAAGACTCCATGGCTAATTACACAATACATTAAATACTAGTGACAAGATTCATTCTGATACCAAACACATTTCACTTCCTAATTTTAGTACCGTGCCAATCCTACTTTTGTTTCAGAGGGGTAGCCATGTTAGTCTGTATCTGTAAAAACAGTGAGGAGTTCTGTGGTACATTAGGGTATGTCTACACTACCACTCTAGTTCGAACTAGGGTGGTAATGTAGGCAACTGGAGTTGCAAATGAAGCCCGGGATTTGAATTTCCCGGGCTTCATTTGCATAAAGCCGGGCACCGCCATTTTTAAATGTCCGCTAGTGCGGACTCCATGCCGTGCGGCTACACGTGGCACGGACTAGGTAGTTTGGACTAGGCTTCCTAGTCCGAACTACCGTTGCTCCACATTTCACGAGAAGTTCTGTCGCTATAGTAGCGGCCGTTGTATTTCTCAGTGGCACAGCCTCAGGGTACCGGGTCGCATAATCCACTATTACCAAGATGTACTGGCACCCCGAGCTTTCTCGAGGGGCCCCACCAGGTCCAACCCAGTGCGTTCAAAGGGGGTGCCTTCCACCGGCAGGGACACCAGGGGGGCTTTAGGGACCCCCTCCGGGTTGGTGTGCTGACACTCGGGGCAGGACTCACAGAACTCGCGCACCTCCCGATGGATCCCCAGCCAGAAAAACCTCTGGGCCACTCGCTGTAGTGTCTTCTCCCGACCCAGATGTCCGGCCCAAGGATTCGTATGAACCAGCTGCAACACCCCCTTTCTATACTTGGTGGGGACTAGGAGCTGCGCCAGTTCCTTCTCGGTCTGCGGCTTCCGGACCACCCGGTAGAGCCGGTCGTTGTGTACCTCAAACCTGGGGCCCTGCTGCCTCGGTGCGGTCCCCGGTTCCTCGTCCCGCGTCTCCTGGACCTGCTCCCAGGCACGGCTGAGTGTTGGGTCCTCCCGCTGGTCCCGTAAAAAATCATTGCTACCTCCCAGCCACGCCGTCTCCTCCTCCTCTGCGGGCCGTCGTGGGGTTCTCGCCGGACCTGGCGTCCCTGCTTCCTCTACCGGTGCTCAGCCGTTGTAGCAGCTGCTGCTGGTGCTCCATTTCTTTGGCAGCCCATTTCTGCAGCATCTTGCTCAGCTGTCGCAGATGCTCCCGGTGTCTCTCTGTCAGTACTTCCAGCAATTTTGTGGGTTCCATCCCGCTATCGTTAAGCCCCTGTCTTGGTTTACTAGGCATTCAGTTATCCCTTCAGTTCAGGGGTGTTCACTACCCACATTCTCCACCAGGTTGTCGGTGTACGCCCCTGACGGGGGCTGCTGACCCCCTTATACTGACCTGGGTCTCAGTCCGGGCCCATACCGCACCCCAAAATCCCCAAAAGTCCAGGCCCCTCTATCAGGGGATCTACGGTATCCAATGTCTCAGCACAAAGTCCAGGCCGCTCTATCAGGGGATATACGGTATCCAAGGCCTAGTCCCTCTGAGGAGCCTCTCCCGGCCCCAGGCCTGGTTATCCAAGGGGGGGGGGGGCTCTGCGTGGTAGGGGGACCCGGGCCCTCCCTCTCCACCGGGTCCCAGCCCAGGGCCCTTTAGGCAGGGTCTGTGGCTCCTGCCGGCTCGGCGGGGAATCCGGCCGATACACGCCGAGCCAAACTTTGTATCCCCTGGCCTGGGCTGCTTCCTACCACGCCCCGGTTCCCCGGGGGCCCATTGTCCTCTGAGGCAGTACCTGCTGGGGTTGTGGGTACGTTCCGGTCTCCTGGAATCGGGGTCCGCTTCCCTTGGTGTCAGGGTCCAGCACTGGCAGCGTCTCTGGTCCCAGCGGCTGCAAAAACACTGGCTTGGTTTGGTCTCCTCCCTCCCCCAGCTGTCCTCCTGCCTGCTGGGCTCTCTCTGCCTTTATACCTGGCCTCTGCTGGGAGCATGCCCAGCAGGGCCGGAAGGGCGGGGCCCTCTCAGCCAGCTGGGCCTGTGCTACTCCCAGCCCTGCAGTGCGGGGCCTGTTCGCCCTGTCACACCCTGCTCTAGGGCAAGTGCAGAGCTTCTGCACCTCAGGGTAACTAAAGCAGCTGCAGAACTTCTGATCTCCAAAGAATCATCCAAGTTCAAGAGGTGATTTAAAAAAACTGCCTCCTTTCTGGCTTCACCCCTTCAGTTGTAGGTTGAGGATCATCACCAAAGAGAAGCAGAAGTAGGGGAAACCCACTTAATTAAGATATCAAGCAGTTTCTAATATAATAGAAGGCATGCTTCAGGGTTCAGCACCTAGATGACTCGTTAAGGCAATCGTTCTGTAATTCTTGCACTCCAACATGCTTTCTTTCTTATGTATTGTCACTTACACAGATCTTGTCCATTCCTTAGGTTCCTTCCCTTCTTTCCACGCTATATTAGAGTCAATGTATTTCCTGAATCATACTTTCTGCACCATATTTGATCATCGCTCCCATGATCTTATCATTTCCAGGGCTCTTCTTGTTCTTCAATTGTTTCACTGCTCTTTACTCATAGACTCAGAGAGTTTAATTTCAGAAGGGACCATTATGATCAAGTCTGACCCCCTGCACAATGCCCACCCCCTCCTAGAATAATCCTCTCACCTATATCTCAGATATTGAAGCCTTCAAATAGTTTGCAGACCCCAAGATGCAGAGAATCCTCCAGCTGTGATCTGTACCACATGCTACAGAGGAAGGCGAAAAACCTCCAGGGACTCTGCCAATCTACCCTGGAGGAGAATTCCTTCCTGACCTCAAATATGGCGATCAGCTGAACCCTGAGCATGTGGGCAAGACTCACCAGCCAGACACCCAGAAAGTTCTCTATAGTAACTCCTATCATCCCTCCATTGACCTATTTACCACTGATAATGAATGGTCAACTAGTTAGCAAGATCATGTTATCTCTTTCTACTTTCTCCTTCAGAATATCGGTCTTGCTCTTAATGCTCGGTGGTGATATCTTTCAATTCTTCAGTCAGTCTCTCTGAGGCACTCGGGTCCAACTGTGCTTTGTACAGATTGGTAAACTATCTCATACATCGCTGCACAACCTTCTCCTTGTTCATGAGCACCTTATCAGTCTTGTATTTGATCACCATCCGCTTCGGCTGCTATTTCCTATTAATATTCCTAATAATTTTATACGCCTCCCTGATCTTACGCTCACCGTAATACCTCTCTGTATCTTCATATTGCTCCTCTAACCATTTCGCCTTATCCATTCTGCCTTATCCATTTAGCCTTATCCATTCCATCCAACTTGAGGTTCGTTCATGATATTATCATCAAGGAATATGAAGAGAAGTTAGCGAGAATGGTACAGGTGCTAAATGAGGAAGGGAAGCAGTATGGACTGATTATGAATATCGATAAAACAAAGAATGATATTTTTTTATAAGGAAATAGGAAGGAAGATCAGTGTAGATGGGATCGAACTAGAGAATGTCGAGAAGATAAAGTATTTGGGGAGCAACATGATGTATGATCTAGACCAGTATTACTATAAAGTATCCTTTTTTAAAGAAAAAAATAAGTACCCCCTTTAAAAAAATTATAAGTAACCCCACTATCTAGTTTTCAGATACACAAATTTTTTTTCTACCATTACAACACATTTGTTTAAACAAGTTAATCGTAGTGGGCAAGTGATTAAATTTTTGGGTGCAAAAAGTACAAAAATAATAAAGCGCTGTAAAACTTAAAACAAAAATTCAGTTTTCTCCAAATTTCAGTTGTGTTGATGGGGCTACCCCCCAGACTTCTCTCAAGTACCCCTAAGGGTACTCGTACTACTCGAAACACTGATCTAGACTGTAAGAAGGAAATAGCAACTAGAATAGCAAAAGCAAGAGCGAGTTTGAAGGTGATGGATAAGATCTGGAAAAGTAAAGCGATTAGTTTAGTAACGAAGCTGAGTGTCTTGAAAACGTGTGTATTTAGCAGCATATTGTATGGATGTGAGACATGGGTGATACCGAAAGATTCAAAGAGACAGATATTGGCATTAGAGAGGAGTCGTTATAGAAAGATACTGAGAATAGGATGGATGCAGGAGGTTACTAACGAGGAATTATATAGGAAGATACAGCCAAAAGAGAACCTACTGCAGAAGGTTATACAGTGGAAGGTACAGGGAAAGATGGAAGGAAATAGTGAGGGAGGCATCGGACACCAACGGGCGCTGATCCCATTGTTGATGATGATGCTTCAGTGTTGGCATGTAAAAAGCATCTGACACCACTCGTGTCTTTGCAATCCTGTTTTGAATGTTTTGAGTTCGTTTTTATATTTTATTGCAACATTTGTGAATCATTTTGCTTTTGAGAGGAGACCTTGTAAGTCACATTTCAGCCTAGAATGCAAGTTTAGTGCCAAATGAAAAGTGGGTTTATAGTGGAAATGCTGGCACAACATGTTCTGCTGTGTTTCAAATGGCACTGCCCTAATATTCTGGTTAAATTGGTAGCCCTTGTTCTCTTTTAGAGAGAGAGTGTGTTTTGTTTTTGTCTAAAGGTTGAAGGATTGGAAATGCCAGAAGCTAAAGAGCTCTGTTTATTCCTTGGCCAGGTACAGTTAACAATAATGCAAGCTTTCTCCACACCCACCCTGCTATTGACCTGAGCCCTGACCTGCAAAGACCACCCACCTTAGGGGTGAGCATTAGCTCAATTTTCATAGCTTAATTGTTCAGTTCATATGAGGAGCCATTAGTATTTACTGCAAATACTATTTAAAAGTGCACATTTTCCAAAATGTGTCTGTTCAGGCAAGCCCAGTGGCTTTATGTCTGCAGAAAGCACAGCAACACCACTGATTGAATGAAAATACAAAGACAAGTGACTTAGAGAGCAGAGATAACATCACAAGGTGTGCAACACCCCATCATACAGAAACCCTGTGGGCAAGTTGCTTAGAAAGCATTTGTATAAGTAAATCCACTCACAAAATATCACCATATTTAGATAATCTTGTGAATACTTAGAGTTGGTCTGTTTTGGGATCTATGGGCTCCTGACTTTTGTAAGAGTGATTAAAAACTGCAAGTTTTCTGGGACAGACCCTTGTCTTATGTAAATTGTGAGTCTGTGGAGCTATAATATTTTACATCAGATGAGGATCTGCCCCTCAGGCTCTAAAAAAGTTTACTTCAAGCTGAAATCTTATGAATGAATCTGGACTATAACACAAAGAAATTAAAGTTTGAAATATAACACTGAACATTCTTCATTTGGGAACAGTTCCGGGTGGTCTGTTGAGCAGACATTTATTTTAAATCTTTGTCTCTGTGCACATACTTAGTACTTCATTCCCTTTATATAGGAAATGTAATGCATTGAGATATATATAAAACATAGTCTTCAAGGGAGTATTTAAAATAATGTAAAATTTCATCTCATTCATTAGTTATGAAGTACTTTCTAGCTCCATCAGTGCTACAGAGATTGCGGAGCAGAGAATGTTGTTTCCTGCCCTGCCTAAAATCACAGTTCCCCAATTTGACAAAATCTGGATATAAGACCCATCAAGATGTAAGTCTTGTATAAATCCAGGCCTGAGTTTCTGTGATCCCTTTTAAAGCTAAGGAGGGAGAGGAGTGTTAGGGGCAAGCTAATCATAGAACTGGAAGGGACCTTAAAAGGTCATTGAGTCCAGTCCCCTGCCCTCACAGGACTGAACAAGTCCCTCTAATTCCTAAATTATGAAGATACATGAAGTTATTCATCTGTTTCTGAACAACTCAGTTTGTAGACAAGCTTTCAATGGAGGAAAAGCTATCAACATTAAGACATCATCTCTGTCGGTACGTCTAGATTACAACCTTCTTTCGAAAAAGCTTCTTTCGAAAGAGAGCATCCACATCTCAAAACCAGATCGAAAAAGCAATCTGCTTTTTTGAAAGAGAGCATCCAGACTGCATGGACACTCTCTTGAAAGAAAGCCCTGATTGCTATTCACAGAATGGCCACCATGGCACCTATGCTTTTTTTTTTGATTGCCTCGCCTTTCGAAAAATGTCCCTGTTCTGCAACCACACGTGCTTTTTTTTGAAAGAGCTCTTTCGAAAAAGGCATTCTTCCTTGTAATTTGAGGTTTATCAATGTCGAGAAAAACCTGTGTTCTTTCGATTTAATTTTGAAAGAACGCGATTGCAGTGTAGATGCAGGTGAAGTTTTTTAGAAAAAAGGGCAGTTTTTTTGAAAAATAATATAGTCTAGACTTACTTGTCAGAAATAATTTTACAGGCAACAGAAGCAACTCAAAGGAAATGCTAATATTTGAGGTGTGTCTGTGAACATTTTACATGTACTTTCTTATGTTACCTCATGCTAATGGCTATTGAGTGCATATTACATTTTATAAATATTGCATTCAAAGTAACATATAATTGATTTTATATAGAAGTGAATTCTTAATTTGAAATGCCAAATGTTGAAACTAGTATGTGATGCTGAGAAAGAAACATAGCCAGACCAAAACAGAACATCTGTTCCCATACCACTTGAGGTTGATGAAAGTTTTGTTGCTGAATTCTATGAGAGCAAGATTGGGCACAAGAAGTTGCACTTTGATGCTTAATGGAAGCTCTTGTTTCTTTCTCCTGTTGGACATATACAAATAAGTCAGAATACTTGTTGTGGGTTTGTTTGTTGTAGAAGTGCTGAAATACAACTATCATCATGGTGTTATGAGACACTGAGAACCACATACTTTGTTGCATTTATTACATGTGAAGTGTTTTACTGGATCAGAGCCAGAGGACTCAGCACCTTGCTGGATTAAGTTTAAATGAAGGCTACAGTTGAGGAAGCTATCCCAGCAAAGGATTTCCCCACACATGGTAACTTCTCAGTCGAACAGTTAAGCTGACTTGAAGTAGCCAGAATAGTGCAAGTTGATTGCATCAGTACCGAGACTCTGGCCCTAGGACTAATGTACAGGCAGTCCCCGGGTTACGTACAAGATAGGGACTGTAGGTTTGTTCTTAAGTTGAATCTGTATGTAAGTCGGAACTGGCGTCCAGATTCAGACACTGCTGAAACTGACCGCCAGTTCTGACTTACATACAGAATCAACTTAAGAACCCCAGGCATCCCCAAGTCAGCTGCTGCTGAAACTGATCAGCAGCTGATTCCAGGAAGCCCGGGGCAGAGCAACTCTGCCTGGGGCTTCCTGTAGTCAGCGCTGGTCAGTTTCAGCAGAAGCTGACTTGGGGACGCCTGGGGCAGAGCAGCTGGGGTGCTGCTGGGTTGCTCCAGTAGCGCCGCTCCTGGGTGCTACTGGACCAACCTAGCAGCACCCCATCTGCTCTGCCCCAGGCGTCCTGATTCAGCCGCTGCTGAAACTGACCAGCAGCGGCTGAATCAGGACCTGGGGCAGAGCAGCTGGGGTGCTGCCGGGTTGGTCCAGTAGTGCCCAGAGCGGGCGCTGCAGGACCAATCGGCAGCGCCCCAGCTGCTCTGCCCCAGAGTCCAAAACAAAAGCCTGGTCTGCTGGGGGGGGGGGAGCACACTCCAGCAGACCACAGGCACCCAGATTGAAGCGGCAGCAGCGGCGGTTCCCCGCGCCTCTGAGGCTTTGCTCTGGCAAAGCCTCAGAGGCGCGGGACCCCCCCGCGGCTGCGGCTTCAGTCCGGGAGCCTGTGGTCTGCTGGGGACGGTCCCCAGCAGACCACAGGCACCCAGATTGAAGCGGCAGCAGCGGCGGTTCCCCGCGCCTCTGAGGCTTTGCTCTGGCAAAGCCTCAGAAGTGCGGGAACCCGCCCGGTGCCCCTGGTCTGCTGGAGACGGAGCAGCTTACAAACGGGGCTTTCTCGCCCCGACTTCCGGGGCGAGAAAGCCCCGTTCGTAAGTGCGGATCCGACATAAGTCGGATCCGCGTAAGTCGGGGACTGCCTGTATAAGGACTAATTGGAAAATGAGTAGAGAATTCAGGATTTGGTGTAATATGTGCAATAATGCTGTTTTCCAATAACAATTGTTGAAACAGCACTATGCCATTGGATGAGGCAATAGTTTATTTTCCTTTTATCATCAGTTGCTTGAAAATGCTTCATGCCAGTTACCAGACCCATCCTTTTTAAATCCTTATGACAAATATATATTTGTCATTTAAACACTTAAAAGCCTCAAAAGACTATTGTATTTGAAAATTAAAAAAATAAATGTACAAATTCAGTGTATGACTCACATCATTAACTCTGAACTTGCATCTCTATACATAAATAACATAAAAATTAGAATCTGAAACCCATAAAATAACGCTTCCATAATTCTACTATTTAAAATATAAATTATCCACATACAAAGTCTATATAATTATCAACAAGCAGCCTTAACACATTAGCTTGTATGCACATATTCCATATATAAATTATAAAAATCAACCAAATCTTGGAATTATTACTAATTATTATAGAAAACACCATTGAAATACATATCTATCAACATAAAATCTTTGATGTGTGTAACTAAGTGCCATGCATTTAGAAAATACAACAACATAGATGTATAACACTGTGAGAAAATACAAGACGCCATCTGTCTTAAGTGCTATTCATTATAGCAAATGGAAAGCTGCTAATACAAAAAAAGAAAAAGGTTGCATTGCACAAGCAATGGAAAATACGTTAGTAATTTTAAACCCTGGTATTCATAGTGTAAGGCTGCTATATTTAAATTGATATACACATTTTAAAATGCAATCCATCAATTTCAGCAGAGAATGTATTTATTTAGTAAAGAATCAAAATCATTAGGCATGAATTATTTTAGTCAGTGTAGATTACTGGAGCAACATAGTATTTTTGTCAATCAAACTTGAATTAGTAGCTGAAGCTTCTCACTGGCTGACTTGGCTCATCACCAGGAACCAGACTATTACAGTGAGTTTTAAGTACCAACACAAGGCTCAGAGCTAATGAATAATAAAGAAATGTGCATGTTTTTCTTTGTAACCAAGTGTTACCAAATCCCCTCCAGACACCTGTACAGGGCTAAACTGTGGGAGCAACTGTATTTTAGGAATCCACTAGTATATATTAATTCTACAGCATTATACAATTGAAAAAAAATCTTCAAACAGTATTGATCATTAATTATAGGGTGAAAAAAATCAAGTTCTTTGTCATTAAATTGTTTCTACAGAACAAACTATGCTGCTGTGCAGATGTCAGCACCATTAAAAGCAGTGAGCCCAGCTAGTATTTTTTGATGCATGTATCCAAAATGACAAGATTCTGTGAGTAAAGCTGAGAAATCATTCATATTCTCTTCATTTCTTGGGGCTTTTTTCTATCAGTTGCCAAATCCTGGAACCTTCAGTGCTCATAATGGGGCAGATCTTCAGCAGGTATAAACTGTTATGGGCTCATTGGCTTCAGAGAAGTTGCTCCCAGCTCGCGCGCTCTCTCTCTCTCTCTCTCTCTCTCTCTCTCTCTCTCTCTCTCTCTCTCTCTCTCTCTCTGTGTGTGTGTGTGTGTGTGTGTGTGTGTGTGTGTGTGTGTGTGATTATAGCCTTCATATTTTACATGTAATAAATCTGTCCATGTATTGCTACCATCTTTAAAGTAAAATACTTCCAGATGGAGTTTTACTCAGAGTCTAGCAAAAATAAGCTTTCACAGCTGTGATTCAGGAGAGTCTACTACTTTCCAAGCAGCATCACATATTATGTTTCTAACATGTCATCATATGTGTTGGCTTCTGTTACAATCAACAGAAGGTATTCGTCATTGACGAATTCAGGCCTCATCCAGGTGGCATAGAGGGTGAAATACTTAATTTGCCCTTCACCAAGACAAAGGCAACACCTTGGCTAAAATGGAGGATACAAGATTCTTGGTTTGCTTGAACTGATTCATAAGCCCTGGGGGGAGCTACCACACTATCAGTTGCATTAAAGATGTTTTCCCTCTTATCCTTAGCAGTGAGAAAATATGAAGGGCATTCCAAGAGCACAAATTTGGGCCCTGCTATTTGGTTTTATGTCATTCATAATTTGAGATTTAACCAGAGAACATGTGGGACTAATTGTCCTTCTCATTCTAGTCACCATCAGCTCCTCTTCTAAAACCATTAGCCCATTTCCTCCCTTTACGATATTCCAGCATGTCATGTTAAAATGACTTTGAGTTTATGGAAAATGGCTGAGCCCTTCAATATGAATTTGTCTCTCATCCCAACCACGTTCTCACACAAACTGAGCTTTTCAAGAACGCTTCCCTCAAGATTCTGTTAGAACATATTTCCTAATCTGTGACAATAGAAACTGTTACAATGAAGCAGAGGTCAGGATTTCTTTTCCCATTATCTGGCTTACTTTTGTTGCTCAGATCGTCTAATATCGTTTTCCAAAGAGTTAGCTGATAACGCCTCCTGATTTCAATTTTTTTTCCTGATACTAGTTTCTGAGTTCCATTCCAGTCAATAACCTTTTCATTTTCTTTGAGTGCTTGCTCATGTATATTTATGATGGACAAAACAACAGCAATATTTTCTATCAGTAAAAAGAGAAATGCATGTTCTTCTCCCCTGTTCTGAGAGAACCTCTTGATGTAGAATTTTTGTGAAAACATTATATTCTTCTGCAAGTTTCTTCCCTCCCAAGGGTGCAGAATGAGATGGTAGACCACCTCAGCAGGTTGTTTCATGGCCACAAGTGGTCCTTATACCCAGATGTTGCGAATTTGATTATCCAAAGGTAGATCTTTCCCCAAATGGACCTATTTACCACACAACACAAAGGAAGCGCCAGCAGTTCAGCTCCTTCTAGAACCGCAGCTCAGGCCCCACCGAGGAGATGTTCCTCTTCCAGAATCATAGAGCTAGAAGAGATCTCAGGAGGTCATTAAGTCCAGCCCCTTGCTCTAGGCAGGACAAATCCCAACTAAATCAATCCAGCCAGGGCTTTGTCAAGCCGAGACTTAAACACCTCTAGGGATGGAGATTCCACCACCTCCCTAGGTAACCCATTCCAGTACTTCACCACCCTCCTAGTGAAATACATTTTCTTAATATCCAACCTGGACCTCTCCCACTGTAACTTCAGACCATTGTTCCTTATTCTGCCATCTGTCACTACTGTGAATAGCCTCTTTGGAACCTCCCTTCAAGGAAGTTGAAGGCTGCTATCAAATCCCCCCTCACTCTTCTCTTCGGCAGACTAAACAAACCCAAATCCCTCAGTCTCTCCTCATATGTCATGCACTTCAGACCCCTTCCCATTTTGGTCATCCTCCGCTGGACCCTCTCCAATGCGTCCACATACTTTGTACAGTGGGAGGCCCAGAACTGGACACACTACTCCAGATGTAGCCTCACCAGAGCCAAATACAGGGGAATAGTCACTTCATGGGATCTGCTGGCAATGCTCCTCCTAATGCACCCTAATATGCCATTATCCCTCTTGGCTACAAGGGCGCACTGTTGACTCATATCCAGCTTCTCATCCACTGTAATCCCCAGGTCCTTTTCTGCAGAACTGCTACTTGGCCGTTCGGTCCCCATCCTGTAACAATGCTTAGGATTCTTCTGTCCCAAGTGCAGGGCTCTACACTTGTCTTTTTAGAACACCATCAGATTTCTTGTGGCCCAATCCTTTAATCTGACCTGGTCACTCTGGACTCTATCCCTGCCCTCCAGCATATCTACCTCTCCCCCTAGCTTAGTGTCATTTGCGAACTTGGTGAGGGTGCAATCCATCCCCTCATCCAGGTCATTAATAAAGATGTTGAACAAAACTGGTCCTAGAACAGATCCTTGAGGCACTCGGCTAGAAACCGACCACCAATCTGACATCAAGCCGTTGATGGCTATCCGTTGGGCCCGACAGTCTAGCCAGCTTTCTAGCGAACTTGCAGTCCATTTATCCAATCCGTGTTCCCTTAACTTACTGGCAAGAATATTGTGGGAGACTGTATCAACAGCTTTCCTAAAGTCAAGGTACATCACATCCACTGACTTTCCCCTATCCACAGATCCAGTTACCTCATCATAGAAGCTAATCAGATTGGTCAGGCATGACTTGCTCTTTGTTGACTCTTCCTGATCATTTTCCCCTCTTCCAAGTGCTTCAAAATGGATTCTTTGAGGATCCCCTCCATGATTTTTCCAGGGACTGAGGTAAGCCTGACAGGCCTGTAGTTCCCTGGATTGCCCTTCTTCCCTTTTTTAAAGATGGGCACTACATTTGCCTTTTTCCAGTTAGCCGGAATCTCTCTCGGATGCATTAAATATCCGGACCCATGGATTAGTGTATGTTTAGCTTTTCTAACTTGTTCTTTCCCCACCAAGGGCTGTCCACCTCCTTCCCATGCTGTGTTCCCTAGTGCATTTGTCTGGGAGCCCACCTTGTCCGTGAAGACAGAGTCAAAGAAAGCATTGAGAACTTCAGCTTTTCCCTCATCACCCATCACGAGGTTACCTCTCTCAATCAGTAAGGGCCCCACATCCTCTCTGATCACCTTCTTATTGCTAACATGCCTGTAGAAACCTTTCTTGTTACCCTCACATCCCTTGCTAGCTGCAATTCCAGTTGCACTTTCACCTTCCTGATAATTCCTCTGCATTCTTGAGCAATATATTTATACTCCTCCCTAGTAATCTGTCCAAGTTTCCAATTCTTGTAAGCTTCCTAAGCCAATCTGGTCACCTACCATACGTGTTTTTCTTGCTGTGCATCGGGACGGTTTCTTCCTGTGTCTTTAATAAGGCTTCTTTAAAATACTGCCAACTCTCCTGGACTCCTTTCCCCTTCATGTAAGCATACCAGGGAATCCTGCCCATCAGTTCTCTGAGGGGCTCAAAGTCTGCTTTTCTGAAGTCCAGGGTGTGTATTTTGCTACTCTCCTTTCTTCCTTTTTTCAGGATCCTGAAATCTACCATTTCATGATCACTGCTTCCCAGGTTGTTACCCATTTCTACTTCCCCTACTAATTCCTCCCCATTTGTGAGCAGCAGGTCAAGCTGCGCATGACCTCTGGTCAGTTTCTTCAGCACTTGTACCAGGAAGATATCCCCAACATTCTCCAAATACTTTCTGGACTGTCTGTGTACCGCTGTATTAGTCTCCCAACAAATGTCAGGGTGATTAAAGTCCGCCATGGGAACCAGGGCCTGTGATCTGGAAGCTTTTCTCAGTTGTCTGAAGAAAGCCTCATCTACCTCATCCACATGATCCGGCGGTCTATAGCAGACACCAACCACAACATCACCCCTGTTGCTTCCACCGCTAAACTTAACCCAAAGACTCTCAACAGTCTTTTCTCCCTCTAAATACTGAAGCTTCAAGAAATCATACTGCTCTCTTACATACAGTGCATCTCCTCCTCCTTTTCTCCCCTGCCTGTTCTTCCAGTGCTCCTGTCATGTGAGTCATCCTACCAAGTCTCTGTTATTCCAATTAAATCATAGTTCTTTGACTGGGCCAGAGCTTCTAATTCTTCCTGTTTGTTTCTCAGGCTTCTCGCATTTCTGTACAAACACCTTAGATAACTAGTTGATCACCCTACCTTCTCCATCCAAATCAGGGGTCCTCCCTTGTTGCTCGTTCCTCTTTGTTTTTCTTTCTGGTATCTGACTTCCTCACTTACCTCAGGGCTTTGGTCACCATCCCCCAACGTACCTAGTTTAAAGCCCTCCTCACTAGGCTTTCAAGCCAGCCAGCGAAAATGCTCTTTCCTCTCTTGGTTAGGTGGATCCCATCTCTTCCTAAAAATCCTTGTGCCTAGAACAGAGTCCCATGCTCGAAGAAACCAAAGCCCTCTCTCTGACATCACCTGCTCAACCACGCAATTACTTCGTCAATTCGACGATCCCTATCCAGACCTTTTCCTTTAACAGGGAGGATGGACAAGAATGCCACTTGCGCTTCAAATTCCTTGATCCTTCTTTCTAGCACTACATAATTTGCAGTGGCCAGCTCAAGGTCATTCTTGGCCGTACATGGAGAAGCAGGAAGGGGTAGCGATCCAAAGGTTTAATCACTTTTGGAAGACTCTCAGTCACATCTTGGATGTGAACTCCTGGTAAGCAGCACACTTCTCGAGATTCCAGGTCTGAACGGCAGATGAATGACTCAGTCCCTCTTAGGAGGGAGTCCCTGACCACCACCACCACCCATCGTCTTCTTTTGGGGGTGGTGGTCGTGGAACCCTCATCCCTAGGACTACTCATCCTATGCCTTCCGGTAGATGGTGTTCCCTTCTGATTTCTTCCCTGAGAGGTCCCAATGGCCAAAGCATTCTCCACTGTAGTGCCTGTAGAGAGAGCCTGAAAGAGGTTACTTACCTCAACAGGAATGGGGGATACCTGAGTTGGTTGCCTTCTTCTTCTAGAGGTTACATGCTGCCAGTTCTCTTCCTTGTCCTGTACTGCCCTCATTGGCTCTTCAGCCTGCTGTGCCTGCAGGATTAAATGCTACCTTCTATCGAGGAAGTTTTCATCCTCTCTGATGGAACATAGGGTCGATACTTGGGCCTCAAGTCCTCTAATATTTTCTTCCAAAATGGCGACCAGCTTGCACTTAGTGCAGATGAAATCCCTTCTTTCTTCCAGGAGGAAGACAAACATGGCACATGCTGTGCCGGTAACAACAGCAGACCTATTACCATCCATACCTGCCTTCCTTCTGAGAGATTCCTCAGATGTTATTAAATGCCTCTTTGAAGGCCAGGAGTGTAGTAAAAAGATTTTAAATAATGGCGAGTGTATCTCTTCCCCCTTCCCAACACCCTCTCCAAACGCCCTGTTATCAGCCCCTGTTTGCAAGCTCCCTGGTCGCTGATTCACTGCTATATAAAGCCCTGGACTGCCTGATAGCCCCTCCCCGGATATGTCTACACATCAAAGTTAATTTGAAATAACAGCTATTATTTCGAATTAACTTTAATAGTGTCTACACAGGCAAACCGCTATTTTGAATTAAATTCGAAATAGCGGGGTGCTTAATTCAAATTTGGTAAACCTCATTCTACAAGGAGTAACACCAAACTCAAATTAGCTAATTTGAAATAAGTGCTGTGTAGACACTAATTTCGAAATAGGGGGCCTCCAGCTTCCCAGGGTGCCCTGCTGGCCACTCCAGCCTCAAGAAAGAACACTCCTCTTCCTCCCCCGCCCTCCCGAGAGTCCTTAAAGGGATAGACTATGGTCACAGTGCCTGTGCCAGCTCCAAGCGTGCCAACCCAGAGCCAGCAGTCACTGCCCCTACCCCAGTGGCCCCAAAACATGAGCCAGCAGTCCACTAGCAGCCAGCCCTCCACCACTCCCCAGGAGCAGTCTGCCAGCTCCCAGAAGCCTGCCAGCACCCAGAGAAGGCGGGCACCTTCCTGGTCCAGGGTGGAGATCAGGGTGGACCTTACTCAGGTTTGGGGGGGGGGATTCCCCCAATGTCCATCATCTCCATACTAGAGGGAGGAACACGGCCGTCTATGGCAGGATACCTGCCAACCTGTTCACCAAAGGCCACATGCGAACCCAGGAGCAGATTCGCATGAAAATCAAGGTGGTCTGGCGAGACCCCCAACCCTGAGCTTCCCCTTCCCCTTCCCCTTCTTCCCCTTCCAGCTCCGTCCTCCCAGGTTTCCCCCTCTCCTCCCCTCTCCCGCCTCCTTTCCCCAGTCTCACTAGAGTTTCATCCCCCCCACCACCAGTTTTGTTAAATAAAGAGAGTTTGTGTTCATGAAAATATGTGTATTTTATTTAACATCAGGAAGCGGGGTTGGGGGGAGGGGTAAGTGGAAGGACGGAGACACAAGCCTCCAGTGGGGCAGACCAGGCTCTCAGTGCTCCTCAGGGTGGAAGCTCTGCCGCAGGGCCTCCTGGATACTGACAGCCCCTGATGGACCTCCCGGATGGCAGCCTGCAGAAAGTGTAGCCAGGCTTGCAGCAACATGTTCACGAGAAGCACCAGAGTGCCCAGGGGCAGCTCTGGCTCCATGTTGCAGAGTGCTATGGTGTCCCAAGTGAGGGCAACCAGAGTACTCCGAGACAGGAATGCTTTGCTGTCCCTCAGCGAGGCAGACAAGCAAGCAGGGAGACCTGGGAATCGGCTGCCCAGGTAGGGGTGTGTGGGTGTGTGTGTGTCCCTTTAAGCACAAGCCTCAGGCAACAGCCACACAAAGACACTCTTGACCTGATGCCCTACCCCTTACCTGGTTCCAGCCAACTTTAAATCCGAATCAGTGTCCACTAATTCGAACTGCATTTTGTGTATACGCGTTAATTCGAATTAGCTTAATCGGAATTAACTATTTTGAATTAAGATAACTCAAATTAACAGTGTAGTGTAGACTTACACCCCCGATTAAGGCTCAACCAATGAGCAGAGGCTTCTAGATTTCAAACCTTGATTGGAAGCTCACAGCTTCCACCTGCCAGCCACAGCACACACTCCTTGCAGGGGCGGGGCGGAGTGTGGGGGGGAAGAGGAGGGAAAAAAACCCATACAATTTGTAACAACTACACAGTTAGTCGATAAGAGACTACTCTGCAGAGCCGCAGCAGGGGTAGTTCCTGGAGCCACTGGGCTCTTACTACATTTAAAATGTAGAGGCACAGCGTCCCAAACCAGGACTCACACTGAGTCCAGCAGCCCATATTTGCGGCAGCCAGAACTGACCACAGACTGGAGCTGCTCCTGGAAGCAGCCTCTTGCTGGAGCCAGCCCTAGCTGCCATGAACAGAAGCTGCTCCAGCAGCAGCCCCGGTTCATGGCGGCAAGGGCTGTCCGTGGACAGGGGCTAATGCCAGAGCAGCCTCCCCTGTTCTCTCCCCCCACTACCCCATCAGCACTGGCTCCTGTTCCCCCCCTTGCTGCTTCTCATACAGAGGTAGCAAGGCGGGGGGAAGCAAGTAGTTGAGTAGCTTATGCTTATCAGGCAGTCGAATTAGTCAACTACTTGCTAACATCCCTAGTTGATCGCACCACGTTGGCCATGTCAGTACTGATACCATCTCTGGACATGTCCATAGAAACCCTGATCTCTCTACCATACTCTTCCTGGACCTTTTAACTCAGGACCACAATCCCTTCTAGCATCCCGAACCTGGAGTTATTGCATCTCACAGTGTGGAATATCCACTGCTGAACCCATCAGAGCTTTAGTGGTAAGACCAGGTTAGACAAGTCCTCCCTGGCAGGAGGAAACCCTCTACAAAAGCCACATGTATTGCCAAGTGGAAGAAATTCTCACTATGGTCAGCGCAGAACAGCTCATCCCCAACCCTTGCTTCCGTGCCCTTGATTTTGGACTACCTTCTCCACCTCAAACAGCAAGGTCTGTTTGTTTCCTCCATAAGAGTCCACTTAGCTACCATGTCAGCTCTCTATCCGGGCACACATGGTCATTCTGTGTTGGCAAACTCCATGGTTAGCTTATTTTTAAAGGGCTTTGACAGACTTTACCCTCGGGTTTCCCAACTGGTTTCCCCCAGGACCTCAGTCTAGTCCTCTCCAGACTAATGGGAACACTATTTGAACTGTTGCCCTCGTGCTCCCTACTCTACCTCTCATACAAGGTAGCATTCCTGTTAGCAATAATCCCACCAGGAGGATGTCTGAGCTTCGGGCCCTAACATCAAAGCCCCCCATATAGTTTTCTATAAGGGCAAGGTACAACTCCAACCACATCTGGCTTTTCTCCCAAAGATGGTGTCATATTTCCACAGGAGCCACATCTTTTCAGTTTTTTTACCCCAACCCAAACTCTAGTGCCTAAAGACAGAGACACCACTCCCTCGACTCACATAGGGCACTGGCTTTTTATATTGATGGAACAAAGCAATTCAGGAAGTAACTGCACCTGTTTGTAGTGGTAGCTGATAGAATGAAGGGCCAATCCGTATTGGCTCAATGCAACTCATTGTGGATGGTATCCTGAATCCCGGAATGCTACAGCCTCACAGGATTGCCTTCACTCCATTCACTGTGCACTACATCAGGGCTCAGGCCTCTTCCACAGCATTCCTGGCTCACATCCCTACTCAAGATATCTGTAGAGCTGCAATCTGGTCCTCTGTACACAATTTTGCTGCACATTATGCAATTACACATTGCAGCATTTGTACAGACAATGCTCCAATCAGTGCAAAACTTTGACCCCACTTCTTGAACATGGATTTGTGAGTCATCTAACTGGAATGCACATGAATAAACACTCGAAGAAAAAAAGGTTATTTGCCGTCTCGAAACTGTTGCTCTTCAAGATATGTTGTTCATGTCCAATACCTACCCCACTTCAGAGTAGCCACCAAGAAAGAAATGAGGAGGGTCAGGTTAGCAGAGCTATATATTGGGTGCCATGAGGGCGCCACTCCAGAGGGTGCCCAGGCTGATCCTACAGCTAACTGCTAAGGGAAAAAATCTTCCAACTATTGTGCATGTACGTGCATACATACCTGATTGGAGTGGATCTGAAAGAACAACAATTCTGTTTTTCTTTAGGTTCTTAATTCTTCTGGGACAAGAAATTAACAAAAAT
This sequence comes from Pelodiscus sinensis, assembly GCF_049634645.1. Lineage (NCBI taxonomy): Eukaryota > Metazoa > Chordata > Testudines > Trionychidae > Pelodiscus > Pelodiscus sinensis. The sequence continues at coordinate 32,292,022 of NC_134724.1, read as the reverse complement.
AGATATGTAGGGGACATTCAGTTTTCGCATCAAGACAAAGTCTATCAAAAGTTTGCGGATGACACTAAGCTAGGGGGAGAAGTAGATACCCTTGAGGGCAGAGAGAGGGTCTGCCCTAGAACTGGCTGTCCGGGGGGGGGGGGTCCCTTTAAGCACAGGTCTCAGATACCATGTGTGTGGCTGCTGCCTGAGGCTAACTCCTGACCTGATGCCTTGCCAGAAGTGGTTCCAGTTGGCCTTAAATGCAATTCAGTGTCCTATCAGCGTGGATGCACTATTTTGAAATAGCAAAACGCTATTTTTTTAAATAAGATATTTCGAAATAACTATTTTGAAATAAGATAATTCAAAATAACACGGTAGTGTAGACTTACCCTTAGAGACTAACCAAAATACGTTACCCTCTAAGGTGCTACAGGATCATTCATGTTTGCAATATCAGGCAGATGGATCATCAGAGAAGCAAAAGTTGCACTTTGCACAAAAGAGTAATGCCTCTATACCATTCCAAGCTTCAAGCAGCCTGAGAAGCAAATGATCAGACCCAAAGATTAGATTTGAGTTTTTCACATGATAAAACAAGGAGTCAGTGAGCCGTCCAATTAGTTTATTTACTTTATCATTTATTAGTTAAATTGAAAATATTTTTCTTTCTGGAAGAGAATCATCATGAGACCTTAATAATGATACCTTTATATAGTTAAGTACTCATTTTCTGTAAGGTTTCTCTTTAGGATCGTATACACTGAATTCTTTTTAGGAATTTCTTCATTTTTACCCATTACAACACATTGTGCACAGACATTTTACATGCATTGTAATTGTGAGAGGTTTTAAATGGAGTTCACCAGAAATGGAAGATGGAAAAATATAATCTTATAATCATCTGCCTAATAAAAGATGCAGTATTGTTCATCTGTAATGCTGGAATATTTGTTTCCTCAGTTATTATTTATAGTTCTAATGCAGGGGTGGGTGATAGTAGCCCATGGGCCAGATGCAGTTCACCAGGCTTAGTGCCTGGTGGGCTGTCAGACACTTTATTTACCTGCGCATCCACAGCTACAGTCACTTGCAGCTTCTGTTGGCCGTGGTTTGCAGTTACTCCATCAGTGGAAGCTGTGGGAAGTGGTAGTCCAACCCACTTCACTTCCTATACCTCCTGGTGTCCGGGAACAGCAAATCGTGACCAATGAGAGCTGTGGATGGTCATAGCTGCAGACACACAGGTAAATAAAACATCCAGAAGCCCACTAGCAGCTAACCCTCATGAACTGTGTCTGGCTTAGAGGCTGCTTATTGCCCACTCCTGTTCTAATGCATGTTTGTGTATACCATCAGGTTTTTATGATTGTTTCAGTGCATGCATTAATTAAAAATATTTTCTTTGGAGAACAATAGTCTCTAGTTTAATTTTACATATTTTTATTGAAATGTATGTATTGTTTCTCTTTATATAGGTGTGTGTTCCAGATGAATATAATGCAATATTAGGAAGAAGTGCAAATAAGCAAGTATTTGAAGGTTTGGCAACTGGAATTCTCAGAATCATTGCTGTGGTCTTTGAGTGTCTGATCTCCAGTCTACCAGATGTAAACAATCAGCCCACTGCACCTAAAATAATACAAGAAGTGAAAAACAAACCCTCAAAAGTTGAGGCCTTTAACTGCAGGGTTCAGGACCTGATCAGGTAAAAACTGATTAAATGCCTTTAAACTTTGTTTGTGTGTTTTAGTAAAAGGAAATTAAAAAGATCTAGCAATGGTAACAAGCCTAACTCAATAAGACTAACATCTATGACCACTCAAAGGCTACAGTGGTGTGGGTCAGAAGACCATTCATAGGTTATTCATGCAAAAGCGTTCTTGGAGAAAACTGTGGGACAGATTCTGCCCTCAAACATGCATGTACACTGAAGTCTACAGAGATTTGTGCGTTTATCTATGTGAACAATTTAGCCTTGTGATTGTCCAGCTTTCTCCTGTGATGTGGAGAAATTTTCCAACTCTCTCTCCAACCTCAAAATATCTCCTTATTGACAGAAAAGAAAGTAAAATGTACACAGAATTGTCACTGCTCCCCATGCTTTATGAAGATTGGCTTATAAATATGCATAACTCAAATATGCTTTATGTAAAACCATTCGTGTAACATATTAATTTTAAAATTACAATCTGATGAATTGTGTATATGCTATTTTTGTGCATATGTTATTCTTGTATGTGAAGTTAGAAATATGAAGTATGAATCTCTTTATAGTTCTAAAAGTTCTATAGTGCTGTAGTGCTAATGAAAGACATTACTGATGCTCTGGTTCTTAATGAATCGGTACTTAAACCAATGACCTGTAAATAGTCTTGTTTGTCCAGTAAGCTCAGACCGTGGTTGTTCCTCAAAAGACATATGACCATGCTACCTGGTACTGGAATCCAAATTGAACCTGGTATATTTTTCCATGCGGATGCAAGGTTGCCAAACAAAAGGTTCCTTCCCTGAGTGAAAGTCTATTTAAGCAATGGGAAACCATCAGTCATTTGTCTTCAGCTGGCTTTTGAAACTGCCTGGCCAACCCCAAGAGAATACACAGAACTTTGAAAAAGCTGTACACCCAAGTCAGAATAAAGATCAACTCTGACTTGAAGCTTTTACCTGAGATAAGAACAGTTGTTTAGGGTAAGAATTTGAATGTAAAAAGTTTTAGTGAATTAGAATTAGCTAAGTGTTTTTTGTTCATTTTAATTTCATAATTTACTTTGATCTGACCATTTTCACGTTGTCGTCATCATCAACAACAACCATGGGCTCAACTCCCCTTGGTGTCCGATGCCTCCCTCACTGTCTCCTTCCATCTTTCCCTGTCCAATGCAGAGTGGCTTAGTTTTTGTGGACTAGCTCCACACCAATCTACTATATCATGTACCCATTCTCTGTGGGGTCTGCTTCTCCTATTCGGACCATCCATTATGCCGAATACTAAGGTCTTGAGTTTTCGCTCATTGTTCATTCTGCAGATATGCCCGAATAGCTGTACCTTCCACTGTATAAACTTCTGCAGTAGGTTCTCTTTTGGCTGTATCTTCTATATAATTCCTCGTTGGTGACCTTCTGCATCCATCCTATTCTCAGGATCTTTCTATAACGACTCCCCTCGAATGCCAATATCCTTCTCTTCAAATCTTTCATTATCACCCATGTGTCACATCCATACAACATGCTGCTGAATACACACAACGACTTAGATCCTACTTTTATACTTAATAAAAACACTTGTTTATTATTAAGCCCCATGTAAATAATTGTTAGCTGGGGAGAGGGGAGCAACTACTGTGCATATCTCTCTTTCATTGATAAAGTGGGCAGACCTTATGAGCCCATACCACATAGTCTTTGAGTGGTCATAGATGTTAGTCTTATTATCTGTATAAAACTTTTACACAGATTAAGACAGATTTTGGGGGGAAGTGGTCCCATTTTGGGGATTGGTTTCCTGGGTGCTGAGCCCTCAAAGCTGAAGCCTCCTGGAGCTAAACTGGCTCAGTGTCTATGCCGCTCTGCAGGTGGGTGATAACTCCCAATTCTGTGGTTTGGCTGGGAGAAACCAGAGGATCTGTCCTAGCACGACAAAGTAATGGTGAGCCCCAGAGAGCTGGAAGGCGAGCATCAATGGCATGATCAGCACACCAGGGAATAAGCCTACAGGAATTTCTGAGAGTCAACACATTACAAGAATAAAGGCAGCTGATGTATAGAAAGTCAGATAAAGTTTTTATGGAGAATATAAAAGATATATGTATGGCCACTTTGCATATTTGAATAGGGACTATTAGTTAGTAAGGTACTCTGGTAAAATCTGGACAAGAGGAATACCAATCAGAACAAAAATCTTATTAAGGTATTTGCTAATAATTTTACATTATACACTTTTAGCATTTGCCTTTTATTCCATGTAGAAATTTGTGTTTCTCAGTGATATTGTCTTTCTTCCCGCCCACCCGCCCGTGCGCACCTGACAGGATCAGGATCCTAGTTTGTTTAATTGTATTGGATTAGCATTGCCCAAATTCTGCCTTTGCATAAGCATGTTTCCTTTGTCAGTGGGAGTCCTTGTATTATTTGGCTGGTTACTCATTCGTTCTGTCCTTTTTTCTTAAATAAAGATGATCAAAATTTTCTATGATAAAAGTCCTCCAGACAGTCCATAGTTAGCAATTCTGTATAGGGAGCCTTACATTATTTTTATATAACATTTGTTGAATCCCAACAATGTGCTGCACTGTATTCAAACCACAACATAAAGACAGTCCCTGGATATAACCGTTTACACAGATAAAACGTTAAAAAGACTTAGAGATTGATAGTGTTTCTTTTGTTTTTTAAAATATTGCGTAATTTGCCTTTCTTTTACTTGGCAAAAGCAATATATATATATATCTTTTAATACAGAATATATAACCGTCACAGTTGCAATATATTGTTCTTCCTTTTTGTTCTACCTTACTCATTTCATATTTATCTACATTTACTCTTGAAAGTTCCTTATGCTACCCTTCTTCTCTCTATCGAGTCACACATTCTTACTTAGTATTATTAGAAAATTTCATCATGTTGTATGTTCTTTCTTTTAAGTTATTAAATAAAGAGTCCTAATTAATCCTAGTATTAATTTTTGTTACACTCGGCTACTTACCTCCTTCCATCTTGGGTAATCATTGTTCCCAATTTCTTCTCTTTGACATATAAGGAATTTCTTGCTTACTCATGCCACTCCCTTAGTGAACTGTCTGACTTTATCAGATTAGTCTTTGGTATGCTACTGTATAAAACTCCTTTTTAGGGCCCATTCCTGGCCAGATGGCAAACGCTCTCAATTCTCACTGATTTTAATGGAAGTCAAGGACAGGCAGGATCTCACTGAAGTAAGCTATGGACGTTATTTAATTTCATTTTACTTTTTTAATTCTATGAGGTATGGCAGGTATTACCATCTTTTTCAAAATCTATGCTAATTATTGATTAGCCTCTGTTTAAACGATAACACTCTTGATATATTGGTAGGTCATCCCTGGTTATTGGTTTAATTTATATCTCCCTCAGGTCTGTAGTTTTCTACATCTTCATAAATCTCTTCTCAGATCTAAGTGTTATATTAGCTTCCCCCCAGTCCAGTATCCATAGAGGCTTCAGATCAATTTGCTAATAGGTAGCCTATCTCTTTTTCTCTTAGAATACAGCCTGTGTGGTCCTTGATTTTAGCTCTCTACAGATTTTCTAATTTCATGGTCTCTCTCTGCTGAGACTCTGATTTGGGAATTTGTCTGTTCTGAGCATTTGTCTTTTTAACCTTTTCTGTAAAGGATTAGCCTCATGGCTGATTTTTCACTAAGTCTTACCTCTTCAATTAAAAAAATTACTTTTTTATCTCACAGAGTCTGTCTGTCCTCATCACTGTCCACTTGTTCCTTATGCACTTGAAAAAATTATGATTTATCTTAACTTCTTCATTTGCACTTTTGATTTCATTCTCTTCTTTGATTTTTTTTCAGTTTTAGTACACTGTACTTCAATGTGTATTTTTGCACACTTTCTCTATACCTCATTCTTTATATAATACTTCATAATATAGCTCTTTCTTACCCTTAATTACTCTGGGCACTTCTTTTTTCATCTCCACTGACCTTTTTAACTCCTGGTATATTTATTGTGAGATGGCACATATAACATATGGGTCCACAATAATTAATCTTTCTGTGCTCTCCTTTTGATTTTTTTATTCCTTTCCCTCAGTTTTTAATATTTAATTTCAATAATTTCCTTTTTTCCCCTCATAATTCCATGTACTAAAATACACAGGTGTACATATTTGTGCATATATTTGAGCATGTGTGTGAAGGGGGTTAATATAAATACACATACACAAACCATATTTTATACACAGTTGGTAACACCATTTATTATTATGAAAGTTGTCTGACACATCCCATCATAATGCCCTGTTTCCAGTTACTTATTACTATGCCATTCTTGAACCTTGGACTGAAATTTTCCATACCAGGTTATCTGTCACATCCTGAATTGTTTTGTAAAATTCAAGCTTAAAAGGTTCAGCCATTTCTGAGAAAGTGGAATGAGGGAAATGTTTTTTTCACCATGTTAAAATATTCTGGCAATCTTTCCTTCAGTAAGTCCCCCATGCAGCCCCTGGCTTTGATGCCGAGACTTGAAATTTGGCAGAGGGTGATCTTGGTATCAAGGATGTGTCTTTGAAAAATAGTAATTTGCCCCGATCAGTAGTTGCTAGTTAGAACTTCATAGTTGAATTCTCTGAAGAGTCTCTCTGCATTAAACACAACAAGGGGTTGAGCGGGACTTTCCCCATAGTTCCCATTCTGGGCTGCTGCAGGCTGTGCCAGAGCTAAGCACCAGAACAGAAAGTAGAGGGACTTGTCTCTCCTGTATGCTCATAGCCCCCTCTTCTGATGGGCAGACAGAGAGTGGGAGGAAACTGCCTGAATGGAAAGCAAAGAGTATAAGAACCACACCTAGGGGATTCTGGCATTTTAAAACTTTTTAGAACTTGACTCTGGAACCTTAATGGTGTTCTTTAACATACCATGTGTGTGTTACATACATATGCACACACACATACATTCATAGGCGTGCGCAGCACATTTCATTAGTGTGCACCCAGGGATTTTTTTTTAAAGGCAAACATTTATTGAATAAAGAAACTAAAACTTAACTAAACTTATTTTTTTAAATTACAACTAAACTTTACTTAAAAGAGCGTATCATGCTATTAAATTAAAATGCAAAGCCACTTTTTTTTAAGGCATTAGGGTGTGCCTGGGTACACCCGGCACACCACCTGCACACGGCTATGCATACGTTATAGATTATATAAAATGATCCCTTTTAGTTTCAATTCAGTCCTAATGTCTTGTATCACTATTAAAGGCATGTTTCATCATCTTTCCATCAGTGATTTTTCCTTTGTTACTCAGAATGAAATCAGTAAATGTTTGCTTTTTTTTCCTTTTACTTTTTAGGAACATAGAATTTGTCATGTCAAATCAGATCATTGGTCTGTTTAATCAGAAATCTTATCTACTGCAATAAATTGTTATGCCCTCATGATGCAGAGAAATCAATAGAAATAAAAAATGCACTTAGTCTCTTGTGCAGTGCTTAACATAAGGGAGCAAATTCGTTCTGATTTCTGCAGATCTTCTTTCAGCTAAATGTTGAGAATTGTTTGCCGTTACGTTAACCCTCATTACTACAAATAATGTTAATAATTATGTAATTATCCAGCCCTTTATAAAATCCAGCCATAGTGTTTAACCTTCTGAGACAGTGAATTCCACAGGTTGATTATACATGATCTATACTGGTATTTACTTTTGTTGTTTCTATACAGAGATTTTATAAGCTAAATCACTCCGGTATTTTGAGTTGAATGTAGTTCTTCATTTAGTGTATCCTAGGTACTTGAAATATCTCATTACTATTTTTCTCTTTACAACTCTAGTTTTGTTATTTTCTACAGATTAGTTATTTGAGAAGATATGTGTAGCAAGTTTCTAGTCTCTTTTGCTTGAACCCAGACAATCTCTCAGCTGCCCATATTTTCTTTATGGTCATCCTGTTGTACATGAACTTTTCCAAGTTTTTTCTAACTTCCTGTTTTGTGTGTCATTCATTGGGTAATGCTGCCTCTTTAAAACACAGATGTACTATTAGACTATGCTATTAAAGTTTCCCACAAGTAATGAAGGCATGCCAGAATGAATATACGTGGCCAATGAATATACATGATATATGTAGAATTCAAATGGTTAATCTAACTGCTCCATTTATTTCTTATCCTGAGTCTTTGGCTTTCCTTTTTTTTAGCAATTAACCATCACAGAATAACAACTTCACAATACACAATCTTGCCATCTGGCATTTCTGTCATTCTGATTTTTTACTATTTGTTAATTTAATGTCTTAACTAAAGTAGGGAATTAACTTTTCTTTTCAAAATGCTGGTTTATAAATCAGTTTTGCACGTATAGTTATGTCCTAAATGTACAAAAATCATAAAGAATCGTTTTATGCCAATCCAAGAATAGAATACTTATTATGGTGGTACGAAAGTCTGGCACAGGCAACATAGTAGAGCTAAGTAATTACTTTTTTTTTTTTTTTTTGGTGCATTTTAAAACTCTTTAAATCTGGTATAATGTTGGCTGAAATAAATCTAAGAAGACAGCTGTAGAGGAAGGCAAAATAAACAGTTGTCATTGATACCAGTGACCCCTAAAACAATTAAGTTTTAGAGGTCACTGATATCTTCCCAATAAATTCGCTCTCTTCCCAAATAGGGAACTTTGCTCTCTCCCCAATTGGGTTTTCAAAGAGCATGAAACTTCAGGATTGTTTTCTTCTCATAAAGAAATGAAAGGATGGGCACAGTGCTCCCTGTAAATTGAGGGCTTGGCCGGACACCCAGGAGACATTCAGATGCCACCCAGCTGATTAGCAGAGCACCTATAGTCAGCAGCTTGTGTTACGACTTGTGGTACACACCTGCATATGCCTCAGTGCATATAACAAAATTTATTCCACATGTGGTGGAACAAAATGAGAGGGAACACTGAGGGAGGTCTGCTTATTGATATTTTGTACTGACATCTGAAACCGACTGGGCCAAGCATGGGCATACCTTCAAAGCAGGTCCACTGATGGGGAGTAGGGAGGGAAAGAGGGCAATTGCCCCAGAACCTGGTGATTCTAAAGGGCATGGGCTCCTCTAGCAGCAGCCCGATCCTCAAGCCCTTTAGAATCACTGTGAGAGTGCTGCATGGCACACTCCAGAGCCCGCTCGCCACATGCTCTGATCCAGGCAGCACTTGGGCTGTTCCTTCTGGGAGCAGGAAGCCAGACTCTCTCTCTCTCTCACATGCGCACGCACACACGCTCTCTCTCTCTCTCTCTCTCTTTCCCTCCCCCCCTCGCGCTCCTCCAGGCCCAGCTACCCTGCCTCAGAACTAAGAGGCATGAGAATCAGACTAGGCTCTTCACCTGGGCGCTTGAAGAGATCTGGTTCTAATAGGGGACTGAAAGGTCTGGTGGCAGAGGAATAGTATGATTAGGAAAAAGAAGAGGGCAGATCTTTTAAATTAGCCACAAACAGATACATTAATATTATTAATGAAAATCTTTCAACTCCAGGCTACTTTATCATGTATTCTTTTGAAGATGTATTCTTTTGAAGGTTCCACAGGATTGACCAGAAAATGTGTGCCTTTGATAAACTGTCATTGTTAGCTTCAGTTCATCTCCTGTTCATCCTCTTTCCCCCTCCCTGTTCCTCAGAGATAAAAAATCATAGAACACTAGAACTGGAAGGGACCTCAAGAGGTCATTGAGTCCAGTCCCCTGCCCTCAAACAGTAAAACTCCAGTTGTCCGGCACCATCTGGAACCCGGAAGTGCTCCGGGCAGCCGGACAATTGGAGCTGCTCTGCCCCCGGCTTTCCCAAGTCAGCAGCTGGTCAGTTTCAGCAGCGGCTGACTAGGGTACGCCTGGGGCAGAGCAGCTGAGGTACTGCCAGGTTGGTCCTATAGTGCCGCCCCTCGGCGCTGCGGGACCAACCCGGCAGCACCCCAGCTGCTCTGCCCCAGGCGTCCCCAAGTCAGCCGCTGCTGAAACTGACCAGCGGCTGACTCGGGGAAGCCCGGGGCAGAGCAGCTGGGGTACTGTCGGGTTGGTCCCGCAGCACCGAAGGGCACATCCCCCCCCACTCCACCCCAAGCCCCTCATAGACCCCCCTTCTGATAGTCCAGCATATCTGATAACCCAGCACCCCCTGGGTCCTAAAGGTGCCGGATTATTGGAAGTTTATTGTAGTAGGACCTAGTATCATCTAGACCATCCCAGATAGATGTCTATCTAACCTGCTCTTAAATATCTCCAGAGATGGGGATTCCACAACCTCCCTAGGCAACTTATTCCCGTGTTTAACCACCCTGACAGGAAGTTTTTTCCTAATGTCCAACCTAAATCTCCCTTGCTACAGGTTAAGCCCATTGCTTCTTGTCCTATCCTCAGAGACCAAGGAGAACAATTTTTCTCCCTCCTCCTTGGAACACTCTTTTAGATACCTGAAAATCACTATCATGTCCCTTCTCAGTCTTCTCCTTTGCAAACTAAACAAGCCCAGTTCTTTCAGTCTTCCTTCATAGGTCAGGTTCTCTAGACCTTTAATCATTCTTGTTGCTCTTCTCTGGACCTTCTCCAATTTCTCCACATCTTTCTTGAAATGGGGTGCCTGGAACTGGACACAATATTTCATTGTGACCTAATCAACGCAGAGTAGAGCGGAAGAATGACTTCTCTTGTCTTGCTCACAACACTCCTATTAATGCATCCCAGAATCATGTTTGCTTTTTTTGCAACAGCATCACACTGTTGACTCATGTTTAGCTTGTGGTCCACTATGACCCCCTAGATCCTTTTCCGCAGTACTTTTCCCTAGACAGTCACTTTACATTCTGTATATGTGACACAGATTGTTCCTTCCAAAGTGGAGTACTTTGCATTTGTCCTTATTAAAGTTCATTTTGTTTACCTCAGACCATTTCTCCAGCTTGTCCAGATCATTTTGAATTATGACCCTATCCTCCAAAGCAGTTGCAACCCCTCCCAGGTTCGCATCATCTGCAAACTTAATAAGCATACTCTCTATGCCAATATCTAAATTGTTGATGGAGATACTAAACAGAACAGGTCCCAAAACAGACCGCTGTGGAACCCCACTTATTATGCCCTTCCATCAGGATTGTGAACCATTAATAACTGCTCTTTGAGAATGGTTATCCAGCCAGTTATGCACCCACCTTATGGTAGCCCCATCTAAGTTGTATTTGTCTAGTTTATTGATAAGAAAATCATGTGAGACTGTATCAAGTGCCTTGCTGAAGTCTAGGTTTACTACGTCCACTGCTTCTCCCTTATCCATAAGACTCGTTATCCTATCAAAGAAATCTTTCAGATTGATTTGACATGATTTGTTCTTTACAAATCCATCCATTTTACCCAACTTACACCCTAGCTATCTTCCTATAATTTGCCTATCAATATTGGAAAGCATGTTTATGACTTTTATGGTGCAGGTGAAGCGTTTAGATCAGAAATCTACAAGACATCTAATACTTAAGTCCACGAGAGTGTTACTAATAATCTTCAGTCTTCTTTTAATAAGATTTTGAATGGTCTTTTAATACTGCAATGAGACATCCTATTTTGTACACAATGTAATTTTATTCATAATTTCTCATATTGTTTCCAGCAGCTACCTGTCAGCTTTGTGAACATTAGCAGAAAATCTAATTTCTAGTCCTGCCACTTTTGAGGAGAAGGTTTCAGAGTGGATTGATAATAGCTGGGGAGCAACGTTTTAGAGTTGAAAGAGGCAAAACAGCAGCAGCTGCAGCCAGAAATGATGAGGATGCAGTAATCAAGGCATGAGATGATAGGGCTTGGACCAGAGTTTTAGCTAGCACAATAAAAAAGTCTTACAGTAGAAATCTGTTACATAATTGTTAAATTTTAGTCAGTTAAATTGTTGCCTATTAAAAAAGAGAATAGGTAATAGTCATTACGGTTCATGTTGTAATAAGACTGTATCTGGATAACATCCTCTCATTTTTTATTGCGTTCTGGGAAGTTTTCCTCTTCTAGTTTAAAAAAAAAAAAGTTATACTACTGCAGAAATATAGAGATTATTATAAATCATTTAACTATGGCAAAATTTCACTGACTTGCTAAGAGTATTGTAAAATAAACATATTAATTCATTTTACTTTTCAAATATAATAGAAGTTACCCTAAGATAAACCATTCTCATAACAGAAACTTCTGATAGCTAGAGAGAGCCAAATGTAAGATTATTGCAACTTGAACAACTTTATTTTTTATTTTACTGTTTATTTTTGTATATTTGTGAATGCAAAAGATGCTTTTTTTGTACAAGTTGATGCTGATAATGATAATACCAAAACAAAAAAACAAATAATTACAACTGGCCGGGTGCCAGATCTTAATGCAGTGGTGTTTTTTTTTCCCCCTCCACTTCTAGTTATGTAGTGAATATAGGATTGATAGACAAGTTATGCTGCTGTTTCCTCTCGGTCCAAGGTCCTGTTGATGACAATTCAAAAATAGCTACTTTTCTGCAAAATGCTACAGCAGTATTACATGGAATGTGTCAACTCTGTTTTGCTGTCAGTGGAAGGTAAGTACTCTTGCTATTATCATATCTGATTTGCTCTTTCACCTTTACTTTAAGCATCTGAAAAGCAGCAAACTTGGTGGCCACAAGCATATGCTCCTTATGTGGCACTGAATGCAGGAGGCCCCCGACTTGCAATGTGATTGGTTCCGGGAGAAGCATTGCAAGTCGGGGCATTGTAACTCGAACCCGCATTTACGATAGGCACCGTGTGCCGTTGAAAATGCAGGCCAAGGATGTAAGTTGGGGGTTTCCAGTTCCTTCCACACTTACAAAAATGGTTGTAAGTGAGGGGGGTCGGAACTCGGGCAGTCACAAGTCGGAGGCCTCCTGTATTATAAGTAAAGTTACAAAGTAGAACTGCTTTTAGTTTAACCAGGGTTGGTAAAGATGCTGGTATCAAAAGTTCAGTGTGTCCGTATTTTTACTGTGCAACTGTATTCAGTCACAGGCAACCATCCTATTAGTAAGTGATTTAGCAGAATCACAAACTTTATCTCCTTCATTCATCATAGAAAATGTTTTATCACTAGTCATTTTAAGTAATCAGTAACCTGAGGATTTCAGTATTGTTTTATTAGCAGCTAAGCTCAACTGTTAAATAGTTTATTTTGAATGGTCTAATTTATTCTCTGTACTTTAAAATTCCACCTGCAAGAAGGAGTGATTTTTTTTTTTAAATAGGAACACTTTCTGTGGAATTCATCCTGCTGGACAGGAGGAGATTTGTAAGGGTCTGGACTATACCTAGCATCTTTCTACAGAAGCATTTTAATAAAGAATTTTATTTTTAAAATAGAAATAGATAAATTGGTGAAACACCTCCAAAAACTGGACATCTAAATTTTAGGTTACATTTAAATATTTATAAGGGAATGATGAAAAGAGCAAATGCTTGTTTTTCTTTATCATTGCAGAATATTTGAAAAACATTCCTGTTAACTGGTGTCATGCAATTATTTTGTTAATAACACAGGGAAAAGTTAACCATAGAATGCAAACCTAGATAAGGAAGAAGAGGAAAAGAAAACAACATTGATGCAGGAGAAACTTAATTCTTGAAAGGGAAAAGTAACATTAGTGATGAAAAAACCACCAGTTAGTAAAACACAAACTGTGGAACAGATCTCTAAGTGGTTGTGATTTCTGATAAGTACGAGTCCCAGAACCAACAGCTGCAAATATAAGTCCACAAAGACCATGCAGACTTAATGAAATTTGTCTTCTAGTCTCTCACCAAGTTGTCATTTTGCACTTTCAACACACTATTGCCAAAAGTCAAATAGATACTAAAGACTCCTCTTTCTCTTATAAGAAAAATTATTCTAGCCACAAAAATAAGTGACAAGCTATTTGGAATTTCTAAAATAGACATAGCCTTTGAAAAATTAATTAGAAAATATCTAGCTCAAAATAGGGGGAAACTCTTTCAAGAAAATATGTACCTTGTATCAGGTCTAGAACATCAGAGCAGATAAGCACTGCTTCTACAACTATCCCAACATTTCTGATTTTACTGTTTTCATTTGATGACAATGCTGTTGCTTATGTCAGAATGTACAGAGCATGTTCAGATGCCTAGGACTGACTTGAGCATAGAAGGGAATGTGTAGAATCTGTTTTCAGATTTTTAACCACTGTTGTTGAATCATAGAGCTAGAAGAGACTTCAGGAGGTCATCAAGTCCAGCCCCCTGCCCAAGGCAGGACCAATCCAACTAAATCAACCCAGCCAGGGCTTTGTCAAGCCAAAACTTAAAAACCTCTAGGAATGGAGATTCCACCCCCTCCCTAGAAAACCCTCCTAGTGAAATAGTTTTTTCTAATGTCCAATCTAAACCTCTCCCACTGTAACTTGAGACCATTGCTCCTTGTTCTGACATCTGTCACTACTATGAACAGCCTTTCTTTGGAACCTCCCTTCAGGAAGTTGAAGGCTGCTATCAAATCCCACCTCACTCTTCTTTTCTGCAAACCCAAATCCTTCAGTCTCTCCTCATAGGTCATGCGCTCCATCCCCCTAATCATTTTGGTTGCCCTCCGCTGGACCCTCTCCAACGCGTCCATATCCTTTCTATAGTGGGGGGCCCAGAACTGGACACAATATTCTAGATGTGGCCTCACCAGAGCCGAATAAAGGGGAATAATGACATCTTTGGATCTGCTGGCAATGTTCCTCCTAATGCACCCCAATATGCCATTAGCCTTCTTGGCTACAAGGGCACACTGTTGACTCATATCCAGCTTCTCATCCACTGTAATCCCCAGGTCCTTTTCTGCAGAACTGCTACTTGGCCATTCGGTCCCCATCTTGTAACAATGCTTGGGATTCTTCCATCCCAAGTGCAGGACTGTACACTTTGTCCTTGTTGAACCTCATCAGATTTCTTTTGGCCCAATCTCTAATCATCTGCTAGCCTTCCTTCTTTGATCAAATGTTACATAGAGGCCTGTAGGAATGGTAGTTTAAAGAAAATGTTTTTTTCTTCTCCCAGTCCACTCTCATTAAAGAAATAAACCATGGGTGTGATTCTGCCATATTGTGTTATACCTAACTTCTTTAGTAGCCTCACAGTAGTATCTGTTCAGCATATCACGATAGAAATGGACCCCATATTTGTTGACCTTTTAAACTTGGTACAATGCAATAAAACCAATGTCACAGAAGCTATCTCTATGAGTAATTCACAAACACTGCTTAGATTCCGGAGAAGTGGTGACAAGACTTCAACAGTGTAACCTACTTGTTCTGTTTCTACTACTTTTAATGCCTAAGTACTGCTGCAAATACTGAAGTAGTGTCTTGATAAATGTGAATGAGTATGAACAAGAGGCATACTTCAGATAGGCACATATTAAAGTATGATAATATGTCTAAATTAATCTCCAGTTATTATTGTAAAAATGAATAAATACATCCAGTCCTAATTACACTAGAGTGTTGAAAGAGATTTTGACAGTTGAGATATTAGTGTGAAAAGCTCTTATAATTGGTTCAAGAGTGACATAAAAGCACTGTAACATGAAAAACAGAAGCTTCTATATAAGATTGTAATAATTATTTTTCCTCCAATGCATATAGTTAATAGTCACTACAACAGATGGAAACTGTGTGTTTATCAAGGAAAAATATATAGCTGAAGTGGTAGAATAGCCCGTGTATGCCTTACACACTGAAGAAATAAAGAGCAGTTCATCCAAGATAATATATGACCCTTAATTCAGCCAAGTTCATGGAAATCAGCTATGATCTGCTGTGAAGCTGACAATTGTACAAGTTTAATCTTCCCTGGAACTATTTTAACTTGCTAATAAGACTTCTATAATGTGGGGGGAAATAGCCTATGTGGCTTCTACCTACAGCAGGGACATGGCAGAGTCTGAATGAATAAAAACTAAAGTGAGCCAGAGACTCTGGCTTTCTATTCTCAGCTCTGGCACTGACTTTCTCTTCAGTCTTCTTGAAGTCTTTCTGCCTTAGTTTCTCTATCGGTAACCCGAGAATACCAAAACCTACACTGCTTAGATTCAGAAGAAGTGGTGACATGTCTACATTACAAGGACATTTTGAAAAACTCACATTTACCAGAATGTATGCAAACCTTGCAATGACAGAGGGCCTCACATCCTGTACACCTTGGACTTATTTGGACAATTGTCCCATGAAACACTTTCTTAAATGTGATAGAAGTCACACCCAGGCAGACGGCTTCCAGTTCTGTATCAGGAGCTTGATGTCAGTTCAATGATTTTCCTTCTCTTTTGAAAATAAAAATAAATCTTATCCCCTCTGTACCTGACACTAGTGCCAGGGGTCAGTGGGACACCTGGACATTATCAGTTGAAGGCATGTTGTCATAACAGCAATAATAAATAGAGAAGAATCTCAAATAATTTAATATGAATCAGAACAGGAGATGTTAGATGAAATGTATGATTCATATACAGTAGAAGTTCAACTTTGGGACATAAAAACAAAGATTACAGATTGTATTTCCAAGATAGACATCATATAGCTAGATACAATTAAGGATACTCTAATTTAATAACATAAATTTGAATATTCTTAATTTTAGCACCATAGAAGTATTTAGTTATTGAAATGAAGGAATCCATTCTGAACATAATATATAAACATACATTATAATGAGAGGGATTTTAAATGATTCACCTTTGAAATTGATCTTATCTTTCAAATGTTAATAAATGTTTGATTTTTTTTTTCATTTAAATTTTGCAGTGGATGTGATATCACGGTTTACAGTTTATATGTATAAAAGATCACCTGTTAAAAACATGAATAATCCTCTAAAATGTGAGGGTTTTGTTCTGATAATTTGGTATTTTGGCGTGATCTCTTACACCATAGAAATAAATGGGAATGGGTTGGGAACGTCTTACCTGAGACACTGCTGCTGTCTTCATGTCATACTATAGGTTTGTCTACACCACACTACATGCTTTTTTCAGCGATGTATAAAGGTCTTAAACCAGTTGCCCTCATAACACAGGTATAAATAACAAGGAGACATGGCTAGGGTACGTAGAATACAGACATGCCTAAAGGCAATGTTCCCTCTAATCTTTTCCATCCATGTGTGAAATAAACTTCTAAATGCAGCAAGGCATGTGCAAATGTGCACCTCCAGTAGAAACAAAAACTAGCTATGAGCACACTGCTACTCAACTGGGTGGCATTTTAATCTCTCCTGAGTGGGCAAACAGGTACCCACCTTATAGGGAACAGTGCCTGGACGGGGTGACTATGTACCCGAGTACATATCCTGCACAGCTCTCTACTTGCCCAAGCCATGCTTCCTCACCTTCCCTGTTATATTTAGATGTTTAGTGTCCTGTTACCTCCCTGCAGCAGGAGGCTTTCCCTGCCACAGGAAGAGACTCTAGCAGAGATCAGTTGTGGTCTTTAGGACCATGGAGCTTTGATCCTGTATCAGATTATGGGTCACTTGTCTACAGATGCAAAAAATGCCTAAACTTTATATGAGATCTAAACCACTTTCAAATAGCAGTGCCTAATATGATGTTAAATGATCATATGAACAAATGTTATTGAAATCACATGCTAATTTTGAGCAATAATATAGTGTGTGGACTAAAACCAGCATAATAATATACAGTATTTGTAATGGGAACATGCATGGAAAGGTTCAGATTAATATGATATTTTTCAATAAGTTTTATTCTATCCAAGCAGGGTTTTATCATGGCCATTATTATGTAGCCTTATATAGCTATAACTATAGCATTCATGGTTGTAAACATTTTAACTATTTTATTATACTTTTAATATACGTTACAAAATACATAATACACATAATATTTGAATATTTGATATATTATCAATATTTGGGTAATTTCAGATTGGTTTGTACAATATGTAAATGTGTACTTGTGTATGGCGTTATTTTGTAGTACAAAAACCTAAACATGATATAATATAGTATTTGATGATATTACATGAACCCACTTGATGTTCAAATAATTAATATCAGCTTTTATTTACGTGCTTAGGAGAGTATTATGCATGTTAGAAGAGAAAGGTCTGAGTAACTTTGTTAGGGCCAAATGCTGTTATTAGTTCACTGATCAAGTTACAGAATGGTACATCAGGAAGGTTTTCAGTGGTCCAGAGACTTCCAGCAAAGTCACTTTCAGTTGCTTTTAAATTACTTAAATTACCAAGAAAACTCCAGATTCAATTATATGTATCATCTACAAGTGTCTTTGGTCAGGGAGGGTCTCTGAATGTAAATTTGGGCTGTCAGTTTTGAGAATCATAGCATTATAAGTTTGGAAGAGACCGCAGAAGTAGGGATGTAATAGTGTAGTCAATTAACCGATAAGCAAAAGCTATAGGTTAATGCTATAGACTACACGCATTTCCCTCCCCCTCTTCCCCACCAGTACATTTTTTAACAGGCTGGCCAGCAGCCCGGCTCAGTCCTGGCTCACACTGAGTCTGGGATCTACCTCTGCTACAGCTCTGCATTTAAAATGTATTAGGAGCTGGGTGGGCAGGCAGCCTGGCTCAATTCTAGCTCACTCTGGGTCTGGGAACTCAGACTCACCTAGACAGGGGCTACCACCACCCCACACTCCTTCCTCTTTATCAGAGGTAGCAGCGCGGGGTAACAGGCAGACGGTCCATGAGGGAAGTTGGTTTTTAAACTGGCTCCCCTTGCGGATCAGCTCCCACTTGGCACCCTACTCTGCTGTCTCTGATACAGAGGCAGTAGCAGAGTGGCAGAGGGCTCGCTCCTCTGGAGTGAGGCCAGAACACACGGGCTGCCAGCCCTGCCCCCAGGGACTATAGAATTGTCGACTACCTGTTAAGAATTCATGAGGTTAATCGACTATTCAATTAACCGATATTTAAAATCTCTACTCAGGAGGTCGAGTCCAACACCCTGTCTAAAGCTGAATCTTTGACAGATTCTGCTTTTTTATACTTCTATTTCCATTACAGATTTTAATACAGTAGTTTTTTCCCCTGCTATTTTGAACAGCCCTAAATAAAATATAGCAGATTAGTTTTCTTGGTAAATTGGACATTGTACATTGAAACTATATGTGCTCTTAAGATACTCTATGCATTCTGTTTAGAAAATTCATGCTCAATGTACCTTATTCTTGGAAGTTGAAAAGCAGCTATTGATTATTGATTATCATGGTGAAAGATTTAGAACTCTATCGCAAGATATTAGAATTTGAAAATTTTGGCCATTCTAATTATTATGTAGTAGGTAACCTTTTCTCACTGCTCCAGCTGCCCTTAAGCAGAATTGAAGCCAAGTTAGTTTTAAAAACTTAAAACAAATCAAATGATTAAATAGTCTTCTTTTTTACCCAGTAACAGCTTTACTTTTATATAGATCTGTTCTTGTGGACCAAGCAATGTGTACCCCTCTTAAAGGTTTTAACACTAATGGTGTTCCTGCTTCCCAACATTTACTGTAATTATAGATCATAAGAATGGCCATACTGGATCAGACCAAAGGTCCCTCTAGCCCAGTGCCCTGTCATCTGACAGTGACCATTGCATGGTTCCCCCAGAGGGAAGAAACAACAGATAAACCTCAAGTGATCCATCCTCTGTCATGCATTCTCAGCTTCTGGCAAACAGAAGCTAAGGACACCATGTCTTGCTAATAGCAACTGATGGACCTCTCCCCCATGAATTTATCTAGCTGTTTTTCATACCTGTTACAGTCTTGACATTCACAACATCATCTGGAAAGGAGTTCCACCGATTGACTGTGTGTTGTGTGAAAAAATACTTCCTCTTGTTTGTTTTTATACCTGCTGCCTATAAATGTCATTTGGTGATACCTAATTCTTGTGTTATGAGGGAGTTGGGTCTGTTCAGTCTGCAGAAGCAAAGAGTGAGGGGGGATTTGATAGCAGCCTTCAACTTCCTTGAAGGTAGGTTCCAAAGAGGATGGAGAAAGACTATTCTCAGTAGTGACAGATGGCAGAACACGGAGCAATGGTCTCAAGTTGTGGTGGGAGAGGTCCAGGTTCGATATTAGGAAAAACTATTTCAGTAGGAGGATGGTGAAGCACTGGAATGGGTTACCTAGGGAAGTAGTGGAGTGTCTATCCCTAGAGGTGTTTGTCTGGGCTTGACAAAGCCCTGGCTGGGTTGATTTAGTTGGGATTGGTCCTGCCTAGAGCAGGGGGCTGGACTTGATGACCTTCTGAGGTCTCTTCCAGTTCTATGATTCTATGAAATAACACTTCCCTATTTCGTTTCTTTACACGAGTCATGATTTTATAGATCTCTGTCATAACCCACTTTAGTCATCTGTTTTCCAAGCAGAAAAATCCCAATCTTATTAATATCTCTTCATATAGCAGCTATTCCATACCACTAGTCCTCTTGGTTGCTTTTTTCTGAACCTTTTACAATTCCAACATATCTTTTTTGAAATTGGGCAACCACATCTGAATGCAGTATTTAAGGTGTATCATAGAATCATAGGACTGGAAGGGGCCTTGAGAGTACATCAAATCCAGTCCCCTGCCCTCATGGCAGGAGTAAGCACCATTTGGACCATCCCTGACAGGTGTTTATCTAACCTGCTCTTAAAAATCTCCAATGATAGAGATTCCACGACCTCTCTATTTATTGCACAGATGTGACACATTATGCATGTAAATACAAGACAGAGAATGATGAAAAGAGTAGGGAGCACAAGGAAACCTGATCTACCATTAATAAAAACATTGCTGTGCTGAGTCATCTTATTCCATACTGGCTGCAGGAGTGAGGCCTTAGAAGGAAAACATGGAGTCAAGTTCTTCATCAACATGCTAAGGATCACATTTATGTCAGTTTCCCTTCATGCATGTGCATTCTTCAGTTCCCTTTTTTATCCTGAGTATCTTTGAATAAGACTGAGTTTAACTGTAGCTCTCTGTAGAAGACTATAGCTAATGCGTAAGCTCACTTGTGACAATGTTGTCTCTGCTTACATTCATACTGAAATGTGACAAGTTGTCATACTATGTTGTTCACTGCATAAGGACTTGTCAGATCAAGACCAGTGTTAAAAATTAATTAGTCTTGGGCTAGCTGATTAATAATAATTCTCTGTGAACCCTGAATGAAGAACTTATGTAAAGGGGAGGAAGGAAATTTGTCAGATCAAGTACACCATAAAGGCTAGTTATATCCAAATCTTCTTTTAAGGACTGTAAAATAGACTAATAATAAAACAGACCCAAGGATAAAACTTGATTCTGCATAAGGAGAATATTGCAATCTAATTCTCTCAAATCAGGCTTCTTGGAACATCAGTTTACAGAGTATATTTGTCATTGCTGGATGTGAGAACTATTTACAACTCCCTTGCTAATGTAATATGAAAATAGAATGTGACATCAATACAGCAGTTATGTTGTTGCTATTGAATCTTATCTTAAAACAGAAGTGTTTAGATCCTTGTCAGTGTCTAATGATTCTAGACTGTGAATTACAAGCTATAACAGTGGTATACGGTAAAAATGTAGAATTTTGTCCAAGAAAATAGCAAATGTCAGATCACAGAAAGGCAAGGGAAGTATGCTGGTTTTTCAGTTTTATTACAGTAATTAAGATAATGTCTGTTTTGGCAGCTGGATGGCAAATTGGATATAAGCAGTTTGCTAGAGTACTGATTGTTCTGCTCTCCTTTGCCAAGACAGAGCAGATTCAGCAAGTAATGTAAACTACATGCAAATAACTAAAGCTTACTTAGAAGTAAAGAGACTAAAAGCAATCATGATTTTACATACCATATAATAAAGTGAGGCCTACCTTTATTATGTTAATTATAGCATGTATAGAAGTTTTTTGTGCTTATTTATTGTTTTAATTTAAAAAATGTTGTTGACCTGTACATCCTAACATGAAAAGACAGATTACCTCCTCACAGATCTTTCTGAAAGTTATTTCTTCATTTGAATACTGTAACTACAAACATTAAAATATATCTCCCACAAAGACTCATTACTCCTTTGTAGATCAGTTAAAATGTTTAAATATACTTTTTTTTTTATAAATGTCTGTGCTACAGAGCAGTAATAGCAATACAGGTTGAAACTCTCTTAACCGGGATTCTCTGGTCCAGCAGCATCCATGGTCCGGCATGGAAGTTGCAGGACCAGAAAGTCCAGGTGGAAGGGGCCAGTGGCATGGATCACTGCAGGGCTGGTAGGGCAGTGGGCCACACAGAGCAAGCTGATGGCAGGGCCACCCAGTGTGTGGTAGCAAGGCTGCCCAGCAGGGTTGGGAGATCCAGCATGAGGCTGCCGTGATAGGTCACTGGGGCTGGGAACCGTGCTGCACGGCTACCCAGCAGGTCCCGGAGCCCTGGTATGTGACTGCCCTATGTTTACTGGAGCCCCAGCATGGCGCATGTGGCTGCCCTGTGGGTCCCAGCATGGTGCACACAGCTGCTCTGCGGGTCCTGGAGCCATAACTGGCAAAAGATGTGAAGGGTAACAAGAAAGGTTTGTACAGGCATGTTAGCAAGAAGGTGGTGATCAGAGAGGGTGTGGAGCCCCTACTGGATGAAGGAGGTAACCTAGTGACAGATGATGTGGGGAAAGCTGAAGTACTCAATGCTTCCTTTGCCTCTGTATTCACGGACAGGGTCGGCTGCTGGACTAATGCGCTAAGTGACACAAGATGGGATGAAGATGGACAGCCCTTGGTGGGTAAAGAACAAGTTAGGAACTATTTAGAAAAGCTAAACATACACAAATCCACGAGTCTGGAATTAATGCATCCGAGGGTACTGATGGAGTTGGCAGATGTAATTGAGGAGCCTTTGGCCATTATCTTTGAAAAGTCATGGAGATTAGGAGAGATGCCGGATGATTGGAAAAAGACGAATGTAGTGCCCATCTTCAAAAAAGGGAAGAATGATGATCCAGGGAACTATAGGCTGGTCAGTCTTACCTCAGTTCCTGGAAAAAATCATGGAAGGGATACTTAAGGAGTCCATTTTGAGGCACTTGGAAGAGAGGAAAGTTATCAGAAATAGACAGCATGGATTCACAAAAGTCAAGTTGTTTCTGACCAATCTCATTAGCTTCTATGATGAGCTAACTGGCTCTGTGGACATGGGAAAGTCAGTGGATGTGATATACCTTGACTTTAGCAAGGCTTTTGATATGTACTCCCGCAATATTCTTGCCAGCAAGATAAGGGAATGTGGATGGGATAAATGGATGGTAGGATGGATAGAAAGATGGCTAGAAGGCCGGGCCCAGCGGGTAGTGATCAGCGGCTCGATATCAGGATGGTGGTCGGTTTCTAGCGGAGTGCCTCAAGATTCAGTTCTAGAACCAGTTTTGTTCAACATCTTTATTAATAACCTGGATGAGGGGATGGATTGCACCCTCAGCAAGTTTGAAGATGACACTAAGCTAGGGGGAGAGGTAGATACGCTTGAGGGCAGAGATAGGGTCCAGAGTGACTTAGACAAATTGGAGGATTAGGCCACAAGAAATCTGATGAGGTTCAACAAGGACAAGTGTAGAGTCCTGCACTTGGGACAGAAGAATCCCAAGCATAGTTACAGGCTGGGGACCAACCAGCTAAGTAGTAGTTATGCAGAAAAGGACCTGGGGGTTACAGTGGATGAGAAGCTGGAGATGAGTGAACAGTGTGCCCTTGTAGCCAAGAAGGCTAATGGCATATTAGGGTGCATTAGGAGGAGCATTGCCAGCAGATCCAGAGATGTGATTGTTCCTCTTTATTCAGCTCTGGTGAGGCCAGATCTGGAATATTGTGTCCAGTTCTGGGCCCCCCACTACAAAAAGGATGTGGACACATTGGAGAGGGTCCAGCAGAGGGCAACCAAAATGATTAGGGGGCTGGAGCATATGACTTATGAGGAAAGGCTCAGGGCGTTGGGTCTATTTAGTCTGCAGAAGCAAAGAGTGAGGGGGGATTTGATAGCAGCCTTCAACTTCCCGAAGGGAGGTTCCAAAGAGAATGGAGAGAGGCTGTTCTCAGTAGTGACAGATGTCAGAACAAGGAGCAATGGTCTCAAGTTGTGCTGAGAGAGGTCCAGGTTGGATATTAGGAAAAACTATTTCCCTAGGAGGGTGGTGAAGCACTGGAATGGGTTACCTAGGGAAGTAGTGGAGTGTCTATCCCTAGAGGTGTTTTAAGTCTCGGCTTGACAAAGCCCTGGCCAGGTTGATTTAGTTGGGATTGGTCCTGCCTAGCGCAGGGGGCTGGACTTGATGACCTTCTGAGGTCTCTTCCAACTCTATGGTTCCATGATTCTATGAACTGTGTCAGTTGCCCAGTGGGGACAGCAGGAGGTGGGGAGCCAGCTGGGTGGCCAGCAGGCAGGCCAGAGGACCCGTGGCAGGGTTCCAGAAATGACCTCCCCTGGTCCTGCAAAATCCCGCATCCAGAACTGGTCAAGTCCCCAGGGTGCTGGACCAGGGAGGTCCCACCTGTTTTATTGCTATATGAGTATTCTGTTCCCTAATAATAATTCCTGTTATGGTTCTATAGGTAACTTTTGTTAGTTTTGACAGATAATCTGTTTTAAAGGCAATAGTTGTTAACCTGTAAAGAGATTATCATGAGATTAGCATAAGTAGTATGCAGTATGAACATAATTAATTGTTTACCTTAGTTTTTATAAGCGTCTCTTCCAGTAATCTAAATTCTGTGGTTATTCATTGATCCCCTTAAGGGAGAGTTTGAACTCTAATGGGCACCAGATTTTCATAACAGTAGTGCAGACACCCTGGCTTTTCTTAAATTAAAAAAGAAAAGCACCCATTTTAGGAACTGTGGCTAAAATTCAAATACTCACCTGATTTTTCATCCTAATTATAGCTAAGAGATTGGCCCTTAATTATTACATTATGGTAGCCATTCTTCCAGACCCATAAAAAGAGTGAATCTCCTTCAAACAGGCCATTCAAACAAAAAGATACCAGGGCAAAACCAGAGAGTAAAAACAAGCATAATAAAAGTACCTTTTCCCACAAATATAGGACTGCTTGTAGAATAAGGGCTCTTCAGTGTGAGTAAAAAAATCTGAATCTGGCCCTTTGTGTGGGAACTGACATGAAGTTATTTGCATTTTTATTTCTGAAGTTCAACAACACTTTTATTCAGAACTTTAATTTTAACTAGCAGTGTAGGATATGCAACCTTAAATTGTCAAAATGTGATACTGATGATTGGAACCATTAGTGCAAAAATTGTGGATATTGTAATTTTAGTGAGTAGGAAGGGAAAGATACAAATGACTTGCACAAATAACCTTTCCTCAAAGAGGTTGTGTGTGTTTGCAGAACCCTCATTTTCAAGTGCTTTCTGTTATATGTACTTACTTCAAACCTAAAATAACTATGGCAAAATTGTACATTCTGCCCATATGGTTTTTAAAATTTTATTCTGTTGCTTGACAGTTACCATTGAGTTTTCCATTAGACTTCTCAATGTTTGAAAGAGAATCAAAAGATTTTTGAAAACTTCTTCTATGTAAGAGATTCACTGTTCTACTAGGTTGAACAAAATCACTCGAAGCAGCATATACAGAAGTTCTTATTTTATTTTCCTTCTTCACATATCCTTTTTTTCTATTTTAAGCTCACAACTGGTATGAATATGGTCTTTTATATTTTTATTGTAAACATTTAGAGTTAAAGTGATTATAATTGGCAGTTAAAACCAACAGGAGCCAGTGGCCTGTTCGTGTACAAATTATCTGCAATACAGGCAAAATAAAACATAAACATTTCCAACAGTTCCTTTAGTTCCACATTAGTTTTCTAAAGCCAAATACAGCAGACAGAGGGGGTTTTTCACTGTTATGTCCAGTGGCATAGTTGCAAAATGCTGAAAAAATGCTTGAGTTTTTTACATCTGACTTCTTTTAACATATATTTCTGATTGATTGCAAAAGAATTGTATCCAGCTAAATAAGCTTTATCATATTGATTTGTTTAGAATTATTAATGGGATGGGAGATTAAAATAAGTTAATATTAACCTCAGGTAAAATTGATCAATCTTTTCATTACAAATAGTTCCAGAAATTACTCTGAAAGTAGCATACTCAGAATTCAATTTTAGGTTATATCGTTGTGATGAATAGATTTAATCTTTATTCTTCTATTTTTATACCATAGAAAATCCTAAATCTTATCATTAAAATTAAGAAATGCTAATTAGTGAAAGCAAATATATTATACTTTGAAGGAAAGAAAAGTATTTAAGTGACTTAAGTGTTAATAATATATCTAAGTAACTAAATAATCTAGTACATAAAAATTAATTGCATAACACAAATAAACCCCATTATGCTTGTAACATGAATGTTAGTCCTTCCCTTCCGGAATAGAAAAGGCACCACACAATTTCCAAAAACAGAGAATTCCAACTGAAATTAGAGTCTTTGACCAACAGTTAATCTTTGAAGACATCTTTCTTATAGCAAAACATAGACCGTATTTGAAACAACTGCTCCAACCTGGCTGCTGGAATAACATTAATGGCCTTGGCATTTCCCTCTTCTTCCCCCTTCCCTCCACTCCCAAAGAACAGAAAATTTTCCAAGCAATGAATCTGCAGGCTGTGCCTTCACCCAGCACCTAAAACAGGGATGGGGAACTTTTTTGGTTTGGGGGCTGCTGACCCACAGGAAAATCAGTTGGGGGCTGCATACAAGTGAGAAGCAACCAAATGCTTATTAACATGGCCCTCAGGGGGGAACCCCCCAAACCTCAGGGGCTGGATCCAGGTAAGCTGGGGGCCAATCCAGCCCCAGGGCCTTAGGTTCCCCACCCCTGACCTAAAGCATGACTTCTCTCAGCCACCCAAAGAGCTATGCAGATGTTGTGTTTCTACAAGGTAGAAGATTTACTCCTATGCTCTAGTTCCCAACATTTCCTCCACAAGAGACGTATACTACTTCGTTTCTAAAAATAAAAACAATTAATAGTCCTGCGGTACCTTAGAGACAACAAAAAATGTAGACTGTATCATGAGCTTTCGTGGACACAACCCACTCAGATGAATGGAGTGCGGGGTCCAGGGTACAAATACATAGCAGAAAAAGAGAAGGGATGGAAAAGAGAAGGAAAAGCATATTGTCAATTTGAGTGTCTGTGCTAAATGAGGCTAATAGAGTGGTCTGTAAGTATCCCGTGCTTAGCTTTTTATGTCGTTAGGATGTGGAATGCCGTGCTCCATCCAGTTCAGGTCTTTGTTCAGACTTTTATTACAGGTGTCAAATATGTAAATGAAACTGAGTTCTTCAGTTTCTCTCTCCAACTGGTTTTTGAAATTGTTTTGTAAAAGTATTGTCACTCTTAGACCTATTAGTGAGTGCCCAGGCAAGTTAAAATGTTCCCCAGTAACTGTCCAGTTTGGTCAATATACATGGCAGTGGGGCACTGCTGGCAAGTGATGGCATAGATCACATTAGTGGATGTGAGCCTCTGCGGTAGTAATTTATGTGGGTAGGTCCTATGATGATGATGTTTGTATAGATGTGTGGGCAGAGTTGGCACTGGAGTTGATTGCAGGGGTGGGTTCCTGGATGAGTATGATGGAGGTGTGCTGAGGGATTGCTGGAAAGAATTGGTTTCAGGTTAGGGGGTTGTCTGTAGGCAAGGATTGTCCTGTCTCCACCTACATCTCCCAAAGTGCTCCTTTTATTTAATCCTTAAGTCCAGGGTTAAGAAGAACAAGGAAATGAATCCCAAAGTGTTGGCTATGGAACATTCCCTGCAAACACCCTCTGAGACTGATCAGGAGATGACCCCTCCACACATCTGTCCCTGAACAGATCCAGTACCCCATCAACCTCAGGACATGCTTCTCCTAAGAAAGGAAAGCCTTTGGAGCACTCTGGGAAGACTACCAAAAAGAGGAGCACAGACTATATCTAAGTAGCCAGCTCCAAAAAAGTCCAGATCTCCATCAAGATCCTCCCTTTCTGAGGGTACCATTGAGGCCATGTACACTTTTCTGCCAGTACCAGCAGGTGTATGAAGACCCAGAGCTCGAAGGAGAGGAAACACAACTCCAGTAGGACGCCTGTACCCTCTGCTAGTAGAAAGAGAAAACACAGGGTACAATCAATCTTGGCCCCATTATCAGCACCAAAGGATCCCATTCAGCTGTTGGTGCCTTGCACCTGCGCCCAACTATTGGTGCCAGTGTAAGCAGCTGAGCCTGGGAAAGACAAGAGAAAGCATCAGCATCTAACAAAGACTCATCAATACTGGTACCATTGGCTCCAGCCATGGCAACCAGTTACAGTGTATATACCAGGGTCCTTTCTGGTACTGCAGAAGTTCACATACTCAAGGGAACTCTCTCTTGGATATCTAGTCCGCATTGCTGTCAAGTACCAAGCAGTTGAGATATAGGTCTCTGATTCCACCTCATTGGTATCTTCCCCCATCCACCCCACCCCAGCATGGAAGGATGCAGAGGAAGAAAAGGGCTCCCAGTCAGTATCCTTGATTTCTGATAGGGACTGTCCTACATATGCCTTTGAGAATCTGCTCTCACACAGGGAGAACTTCAAGGCTGGTCAAGGACCATCCTTGTTTGTCCCTCGTGGACCCCCCACAGTTACCATGTTGGAACCTCAGGCTGCCTATCAGCAGTACCATCCTTTAGGGATCCTATAGGGGGTTTTACATCCTCCCTCTACTCTTCACAGCAGGAAGAGATGTTTGAGGAGCTAGAGGTTAGAGCAAATGAAGAAATCATCCTTGAGATTCCCATTGCATCATTGCTAACAGTTATGCCTCCCCCTCCTTCCATCACCAGTGGTTTCAGACAATTTCAAGACCTTGTTAGAAGGGTGGCTGACATTGCAGCTCCTTCTGGATGAGATCAAACATTCTAAATATTTTGCAGTCAGCAACACACTCCAGAGTGGCACTGCCTATTAATGAGGCTTTCTTAGCTTTCTAATAGAAATGTAGCCGTGTTAGTCTGGTGTAGCTGAAGCAAAATACAGGACTATGTAGCACTTTGAAGACTAACAAAATGGTTTATTAGATGATGAGCTTTCGTGGGCCAGACCCACTTCCTCAGATCAAGTAGTGGAAGAAAATAGTCACAACCATATATACCAAAGGATACAATTTAAAAAATGAACACATATGAAAAGGACAAATCACATTTCAGAACAGAAGGGGGATGGGGGGGGGGGAAGGTGAATGTCTGTGGGCTAATGATATTAGAGTGATAATTGGGGAAGCTATCTTTGTAATGGGTAAGATAACTAGATCCTTTGTTTAAACTCAGATGTAGAGTGTCGAATTTTAGCATGAATGACAGTTCAGAGGATTCCCTTTCAAGTGCAGATTTGAAAGGTCTTTACCCACCCAGAGAAATAAAAAAGCAAATTGAAAGAGCCAGACGAATACCTAGAAACCATCTACTTCAAGACAGACCCAAGAAAACCAACAATAGAACACCACTTGTCATCACCTATAGCCCCCAAATTAAACCTGTCCAACACATTATCAATAAACTACAGCCTATACTGGAACAGGATACTAAACTCCAAGAGGCTCTGGGAGACAGACCCATAGTCTCTTATAGACAACCACCTAACCTCAAGATGATTCTTACCAACAACCACAGGACATACCACACTAATACCAACCCTGGTACTTTCCCTTGCAACAAACCCCGTTGCCAGATTTGTCCACATATTCACTCTGCTGATACCATTATCAGAAATATAATTTATGCTATCATGTGCCGAAAGTGTCCATCCGCTATGTACATTGGACAAATGTCTCAGACACTTCGCCAAAGGATCAATGCCCACAAAACAGATATCAGACAGGATCACAAAGAAAAAACAGTTTCTTGCCATTTCAACCAGAAAGGACACAGTCTCAACGACTTAACTACCTGCTTCCTACTACAAAGACCTTTCAAATCTGCACTTGAAAGGGAATCCTCTGAACTGTTATTCATGCTAAAATTCAACACTCTACATCTGAGTTTAAACAAAGGATCTAGTTATCTTACCCATTACAAAGATAGCTTCCCCAATTATCACCTCTAATATCATTAGCCCACAGACATTCACCTTCCCCCCCCGCATCCCCCTTCTGTTCTGAAATTTGATTTGTCCTTTTCATATGTGTTCATTTTTTTAAATTGTATCCTTTGGTATATATGGTTGTGACTATTTTCTTCCGCTATTTGATCTGAGGAAGTGGGTCCGGCCCACAAAAGTTCATCATCTAATAAACCATCTTGTTAGCTTTCTAAGACAGTCTCCCAGACAACAGCCACTAGTGCAGCAATGTGAAATAGGGTGGACAAGAAGTACTACATGTCCCTTAGTGACTGCTTTTCATTTTCCCACCTTCACCTAATTCCCTTGTGATGAATGCTCTGAATTAACAGCATAGGAATAACTTTTCAACAATTATCTGCCTATGACAGGGATCAAAAGGCACTTGGATCTCTTTGAACAAAAGCCTTACTCCTCAACAAGCCTGCAGTTTCAGATCACAAACTATCAGACAGTCCTGGCCAAATATAACTATCAATTACGGCACTCATTCAGCCAGATCACAAGTGACATCTGCTGGATTTCTGAAGAATGTCCCAGTATCTAAGATATTTAGAGCCACTATTGGTCTTCAGTCTATACATTTTCAAAACATTACTCCCTGATCCATGCCATTAAATCTGATGCAGCATTTGCCTCTGCTCTTCTGTCTTCATCTTTGTATACTGCTCTGAAACTCCCTCCTTCTTCTAGGAATACTACTTGGAAGTCCCCTCCAATGGAGCATGCATAGAGATACTGCTTGAAGTACTCATCCTGTACAATAACTATTTCTTTGAGGTTTGTGTCCCTCTCGATGCGCCATCATCCACTCTCCTTGCCCTCTTCTTCATTTGTTACCTAGAAAATGACTGAGTAGAGAATAGGGATGTTAAAAACTAGTCAACCATCCAATAAGCAAATGCTTATCGAATAGTCAGTCAACTAGTTGATTCCCCCCACCCCCTTGTTGCTTCTATCCAATAGAGGCAGCAAAGAGGGAGAGAGGGTGTACTTGTAAGCAGCAGCCTGCACAGCTGAGCCCGGGCTCAGCTGTGTGGCACTACACACATGGAGCCCAGAGTCAGCTGGGAAGTCCCCATCTGATCCCAGGTTCCAGCACAGCATTTCCGTGAAACCAGCTGATACCAGGTTCTAGGGAAATGCTGCACTGGAGCCCCAGATCAGCTGGGGAGTCCACAGCTGACCCCAGGCTCCACACGTGCAGAGCCACACAGTTGATCCTGGGATTATCTCTGCGGGTGTTGCGCGTGGAGCCTGGGGTCAACTGGGGAATTCCCAGCTGATCCCAAGTTCTGTGGAAATGCTGTGCTGGAGCCCAGGATCATCTGGAGAGTCTCCAGCTGACCCCAGCTCTGCATAGCATTTCAAAGTGGCAGCTCAGCATGGATCCCGAGGTCAGCTGGGGACTCTTGTACATTTCAAAGCTGGCACCTGTGTGCAGCCCGGAGTCAGTGGGCTTCCCACTGGCCCCAGGCTGCACGCATAGTTCCTCCCAGCAGGGGCTCTTGTACGTTTCAAAGGAAGAATGCGGAAGGGCCTATCGACTAGTTGAGTAGTTGATGGAAGTTCCATCAACTACTGAACTAGTCAATTAACCACTAGTTAACATCCTTAGTAGAAAAGGAGCTTAAGGTGGTTTGCTCATGCACCCTGATAGGTGTGCCACAAGGTGTGTGTACAAGCCAATCAAGCAGTGATGGTAGAAATCAGCAGATAAGGGTACAAGAGACATGTGTGCCCCTCGGATGGAGCACTCATAGAGACTATTACTGCACAGGATGAATAACATTTCCTTCCCTGGCTGACTTGACTTCAGTCAGCTAAGAAATAATATTTAAGGATTAAGCACTAAGCAAGGCTTCCTCTTTGGCAGTTTCAGAAGTCAGCTAGAGCAATGAAGAAAATGGTCCTCTGACTCCAAGTTTACCTGGAAAGCAAAACCAGTCCCTCTCCCTACCCAGTGCCACACTGGGAAATCATTCCAAAGCTAGGTTCAAGTGACTACTACTACAGGCTTCACTGCTCCCATTGGAAAGAGGCTGTCCTAAGAATTGGAACTAGCAGGGTGCAGGAGGTGGCTAGCTCATTTGCATTAACTCCTTTATGAAATCTTTATCACAGGTTTCAAAGTACAAGTGCTAGCCACTGACACAAAGATTTAGCTTCTGTATTATACTGAACTTTCCAGGGTCAGCCTCCTATAAGGCCAGAATCTGCTGGATAGACTCTTAAGAGAGTCAATCAGCCTGTTGGTGTAAAGCAACCTGCTCTTGTTGATCAGCAAAATCTGTTCTGTGCTCATATTACAATTCAGCGTTTCTTTCCATTTAAACCAAATGTTCAGACTACCTACACCCTAAACAGTCCTGAAATTTCACATGCCGCATCTCATTCCATGCTACAAACAATTAGAAAAGGAGTTGTATGTTCTGGAGAGGGATTCTGCCTCCCACAGTCCCACTATGCTGTTGTGGCAATATACAGAGGTTGTAAATGCCCCTTGCAATCTCTTATGTTGCTGGGGGAGAATCTCTGTAGAGCAGGGGTGGGCAATAAAGTAATGGCAGCCCACGGAGTTAGTCCCTGGTGGACTGCTGCCACTATGTTTACCTGCGCCTCCGCAGGTATTGGAGGATTGCAGCTCTGTTTGGCAGCAAAAAACAATTCGCAGCCTGTATAAGCAGCGGGAAGTGTCATGGAGCAGGATGCCAATTCCCGACACTTGCATTGTCTGCGATCCTCTGATACCTGTGGAGGCGCAGGTAAACATGGAGTTGTGGGCCCACCAGGGACTAACCCTGTAGACCAGCTCTGGCCACCGGCCCGAATTTGCCCACGCCTGCTATAGAGAGAACTACAGAGATTTGGGTTGCAGAACTGTATTAGCTGCGTGCGGGAGGTTTCCATATTTGTGGTTCATGTTGGTCCCTGATCAACCAATAATCAGAGTGCTCATCTTTGTCTTTTTTTTCTCACCAGGCTGTGCCTCTGTGTGCTGCATCTACTGAAAGCACAGCTCATAATTGCAACCCTAGTGTAAAAAAAAAAGTCCGTATTTTCTTCAGGACAGGCTACAGGGATTTTTTTTCTTGTTTTCCCCCCACCTTTCCTTCATGTACAGCTATAGCCTGAGATGCATTCATGAAGAGCTGTTTGTGTATGTGTACAGAGCAATGTCTGAAATTATTTTAAAATATTTATAAATGGAAGTTCAAAAGGTACTGACTTGGGTCATAGATGGAGAAAATGTGAAGGGGGCAGGCAGGATGGAAAAGAAGGTGATGAAAAAGGAGAGAAATGGATTGGCAGGAAATGGACTGGTTGTCATGGAATAATGCTGCTTAGTCTTGAATGAGTTCTTTTAGAAAGGAGTAAGGAGGTGATTTATGTGCCTAAGAGAGAAGGTACACTGAACTGATCATGCCACCGGGAATAAAGGAGAAATTCAAGGGACTAGGAACCATGGAAGGGGTGAAGGGAAATGAATGAAATTTGTAGAGTGGTGCAAAGGACTTGAGAAGGAAACATGGAATCAGAAGATCACACAGAAAGAACAAGGGTAAGGGATGAGGCCAGCACGTCTGTTGACCTTATCTTGCCTTGTTATTTACACCAGGAATCCAACTAGTTATACCCAGCCATATAATCTATCATCACTCACTATCACTGTACCTGACTTCTGCTGTCCACCCAAACCTAGCATTGCCCCATAAAATATGCAAATGTATACACAAAGGTCAAACTAAAAAATGTTTAGCAACTGAAACCCATTTCCTAGTCAAAAGTTCCATTTCCAGTATTCCATCCTGTAAGATTTACCCTGAGTTGCTCAGGTCCTTAACTCAAATAAACGTTTTTCTTCATTTAAATCATTGCTCTGGGGTGGGACTGGGGTTGAAGTTGCCCCGGGAAGAGAAGACAACCTCAGCCCTCTCTCACTGGAGCAGCTTGGGACCAAGTGAGGAGCGCCTGTCCATGGTTGCTGCAGTTGCTGGGGGCACAGTCAGGAGAGGGGATCATGTCCCCATCTGGGGGACAGACAGACAGGCACGCAAACTCTCTCTAAAGTACAGCTGACTCTTTTTCTACTCCTGTGTCATGGACTCCCAGGTCATGCTGACATTGAGCCATACAATACCCAGGAGGAACCCCCTCTAGTGTGACAGCCCCTTCTTGGCAAGTCCATTCTCCCTTGGGGGTTATCCCCTCTGTGTCCTAGGACCCCATCTCTCTGGCCTTCAGCTCACATGTTTCTGCTGTGGGTCCCCTCAGGGAATCCACTCACTCTGGACTCCTGGAGTGTCCACTCCCAGAGGGAATAGTGCAGTCTTGTTCTCCAGACCACAGTGACACTCAGCCAGCATAAAACAGGAAGGTTTATTGAGCATTGACCACAGCAAAGGAACTCTCAGGACTGTAGACCTGACCTCCCTCAGCCTGAATCTCTCCTGTAGCCATATGGGCTCTCCCTGTTGACTCTGCCCAGTCCAGGAAAAAAACCTTTCTCCAGGCTCCAATATTCCCCTCTAGCAGCTCCTCCTCTCCTCTGTTCTTTGTCTTTTGTCCAGGTAAACAGTGGTGAGGAGTCCTGTGGCACCTTATAGACTAACTGAAGTGTTGGAGCATAAGCTTTCATGGGCAAAGACCCATTTGGTCAGATGCATGTAGTGGAAATTTCGAGAGGCAGGTATAAATATGCAGGCCAGAATCAGGCTGGAGATGACGAAGTGGATCCAATCAGGGAGGATGAGGCCCATTTCTAGTAGCTGGGTTGCCTGGAGCCCTCTCTTCTCTGCCTCTCCTGTCCTCTCCTCTAACCTTTGTTCCCCCCGGCTGGAACCAGATGGGCAGTTCACCAGGGTTCTCTCATCACAGCCCAATGTCCTCTGACTGGCCAGAACCAGGTGTGTCATCTCAGCTAGGTCTCTCAGTCATCTGGTTGCTGGGATCCCGGTTGCTGGGATCTCCAGTTTTGTGCTGTTCCCTGTAACAACAAACTCCTTAGAATTATAGAATCCTAGGGTTGGAAGACACCTCAGGAGGTCATTAAGTCCAACCCCAGCCCAAAGCTGAACCAACCCCAGCCAGGGCTTTGTCAAGCCGAAACTTAAAAAAGAGATGGAGATTCCACCCCCTCCCTAGGTAACCCATTCCAGTGCTTCCCCACACTCCTAGTAAAGTAGTTTTTCCTAATATCCAACCTAAACCTCCCCCACTGCAACTTGAGACCATTGCTCCTTGTTCTGTCAACTGTCATCACTGAGAACAGCCTCTCTCCACTCTCTTTGGAACCTCCCTTCAAGTAGTTAAAGGCTGTCAACCCCTCCCCCACACACACACACACTTCTGTAAACTAAATAAGCCCAAATCCCTCAGCTTCTCCTCATAAGTCATGTACTTCAGCCCCCTAATCATTTTTGTTGCCATCTGTCAGACCTTCTCCAGTATGTCTATATTCCTTTCTTAATGGGGGAGCCCCAGAATTGGACACAGTACTCCAGATATGGTCTCACTAGTGACGAATAAAGGGGAATAATGACTTCTCTAGATCTGCTGGCAATGCTTTTCCTAATGCAACCTAATATGTTGTTAGCTTTCTTGGCTACGAGGGCACACAGTTTACTCATATCCAGCTTCTCATCCACTATAATCCCCAGGTCTTTTTCTGACAAACTGCTGCTTAGCTAATCAGTCCCCAGCCTGTAACAGTGCTTGGGATTATTCCGTCCGTAGTGCAAGATATCTGTCTCTCCCCCTTGCATCACCTCATCCAGGTCATTAATAAAGATGTTGAACAAAACCGACCGCAGAACCAAACCCTGGGGCACTCAGCTTGATACCGACCACCAACTAGACATTGAGCCATCCACACTTCCCTAACTTGCTGGCAAGAGTGCTGTGGGAGATGGTATCAAAAGCTTTGCTAAAATCAAGGGACATCACGTCCACTGCCTTCCCAATATCCACAGAACCAGTTAACTTGTCATAGAAGGCAATC
Organism: Pelodiscus sinensis; assembly: GCF_049634645.1. Taxonomy (NCBI): domain Eukaryota; kingdom Metazoa; phylum Chordata; order Testudines; family Trionychidae; genus Pelodiscus; species Pelodiscus sinensis. Next base: position 32,256,143 of record NC_134724.1, on the reverse strand, counting down.
AGGTTGGTCAGGCATGACTTGCCCTTGGTGAATCCATGTTGACTTTTCCTGATCACTTCTTCTCTTCCACGTGCTCCAAAATGGATTCCTGATGGATTCCCTCCATGGTATTTCCAGAGACTGAGGTGAGGCTGACCAGACTGTAGTTCCCTGAATTGTTCTTTTACCCTTTTTTAAAGATTGGCGCTACATTTGCCTTTTTACAAAGGTTCAGGACCTCCCCCAGTCATCACAAGTTTTCAAAGATAATGGCCAATGGCTCTGCAACCACATCAGCCAACTCAGCTTTTCTCCTGGAGCTCTGAGTAATCATACTGCTCTCTTACATACAGTGCAACTCCTCCACCTTTTCTCCCCCCCACCTGATTAAACCAGTAATATCTAGGGACACAGTGCTATCCCTTCAACATGCAAGCCCTTTAAACCCCCCACAAATCCCCAATTTCATCAGCCCCTGCACACTGCTGACCTAGTGGGGTTATAGCTGTCCTGGTCCCCATGCCTGGCCCCTTGCCCCCCTGTGGTCATTCTACAGTATAACTGTCCCTTCTACCATACTGCTCCCTTTCCATTTAATTAGAAACAATCTCATTCTGGGAACATCCCATTGTCCTGGCATATCCAAACCGTGACCTTGCTTTGAGTTATGATAAGAGGAAGCTGCATTCCAAATTTGGTATAACAATGACTATTCTAAATAATTTTGTATCACATGCAGATTTTATCACTTTACTGTTTCACGCCCTTTTCCATATTATTAGGAAGTATATGAAACAATACCAGTTCTGATTTCAGTAAGGAAACCCAGTGTTAACCACTTGTTGAAAATTGACCATTTATTCCTATTCTGTTTTCTATCTGTTTGTCATAGCAAAACTTTCACCACAAGACTATTTAGTTTCCTCAATAGACTCTTATGAGGGGCTATGTCAAAGGCTTTTTAAAAGTTTAGATTTATTAAATCTGTTAGCTTTCTTTTAAACATGGGGTTTTTTGGTTGGTTTGTTTGGGAGGTTTTTTGCATTCACAAGAGATTCTCATAGATTGAAGAAGTATGGTTTTCCATTACACAAGGTGTACTATTTATTCTTTTTCTGTAGCTTTTGCTACCCTGTAGTCTTCTAATATAGTAGCTGATTTTAATAAGAGGTTGTATATTTTTGTTCTGAGCTCATCTATTTAATTCTTAAAATTCATTCTTCTTAACTTTAGGGTGAATGTCATTTGATACTGGTATCTTGTTGCTATTTAATATGTCCATATTTCCAGTTGTTCAAGCCACCATGTCTTTGCCCATTAAATTGGTGATGGTCCCTAGGACACTCCTCCACCTCTCCCGGCCATTGTCATAAAGAAGCTTTTAAAAAAATAGAACGGCCATACTGAATCAGACCAAATATCTAGCTAGCCCAGTATCCTGCCTTCTGATAGTGGCCAATGCCAGATGCCCCAGAGGGAATGAACAGAACAAGGGATCATCAGGTGATCCCTTCCCTGTCACCCATTGTCAGCCTCTGATGAACAGAAGCTAGAGACACCATCCCTGCCCACCCTGGCTAATAAGCATTGATGGACCTATCTTCCATGAATTTATCTAATATCTTTTTTGAACCCTGTTAAAGTCCTGGGGTGTGTCTAGACTACATGCCTCCTTCGACGGAGGCATGTAGATTAGCCAGATCGGAAGAGGGAAATGAAGCCGCGATTAAAATAATTGCGGCTTCATTTAAATTTAAATGGCTGCCCCGATCTGCCGATCAGCTGTTTGTCGGCAGATCGGGGCAGTCTGGACGCGATGCCCCGACAAAGAAGCCTTTCTTCATCGGCACAGGTAAGCCTCGTGAAACCAGGTTTACCTGTGCCGATGAAGAAAGGCTTCTTTGTCGGGGCATCGCGTCCAGACTGCCCCGATCTGCCGACAAACAGCTGATCGGCAGATCGGGGCAGCCATTTAAATTTAAATGAAGCCGCGATTAAAATAATCGCGGCTTCATTTCCTTCTTCCGATCTGGCTAATCTACATGCCTCCGTCGAAGGAGGCATGTAGTCTAGACACACCCCTGGTCTTTACAATGCCCTCTAGCAAGGAATTCCACAGGTTGACTATGCATTGCGTGAAGAAATACTTCCTTTTGTTACCAGCTACCTCTTAATTTCATTTGTTCTAGTTCTTATGTTATGGAAACAAGTAAATAGCTTTTCCTTATTCACTTTCTCCACACATGATTTTAAAGACCTCTATTATATCTCATCTTAGTCTCCTCTTTTCTAAGCTGAAAAGTCCCAGTCTTTTTAATCTCTCTTCATATAGCAGCCGTTCCAAACCCCTAATCATTTTCTTGTTGTTTTCTGAACTTTTTCCAATGCCCAGATATCTTTTTTGAGATGAGATGACCACATTTGTACGCAATACAGAGCATACCCGCTATACATCCAAGATACATTCCAAAAATGTGCATGTATAGCGAAATGACTTAAAGCGGGGAATTTTTTCCCCACAGCTGACTTCCATTTGTGCAATTATTTTGCACGACTTAAGAACAGGGAATGGGAAGACTTAGAACTCATCAGCTCCTACAAGCGTCAGTAACATTAATGCGGAACTGACGTATACCTGGGCTACTTAAAGCGGGGACACCCTGTATTCAAGATGGGGGCGTACCATGGATTTATACAATGGCAATAAGAGCGGAAGAGTACTGACACCATTATCTACACAGACAAAGAACCATTGGCACCTAATATTCTGCTTGCTATTTTGACTGTTGCTGCACATTGAGTGGATGTTTTCAGAGAACTATCCACAATGACTCCAAGATCTCTTTCGTGAGAGGTAATAGCTAATTTAGTCCCCATTATTTTGTATGTATACCTGGGATTGTGTTTTCCAATATGTACTACTTTGCATTTAGCGATATTAAAATTCATCTGCCATTTTGTTGCCCGATCATCTAGTTTTATGAGATCCTTTTGAAGCTCTTCACATTCTGCTTTGGTCTTAACTATATTGAGCAGTTTAATATCATCTGCAAATTTTGCCACCTCAGTTTACTTTTTTCTCCAAATTATTTATGAATATGTTGAATAGGATTGGTCCCTATACGGATCCCATGTGGGAACACCACTGTTTACCTCTAAAAAATGACCATTTATTCCTACCCTTTGTTTCCTATCTTTAACCAGTTATCAGTGCATGAAAGGAACTTCTCTTTTATCCCCTGACAACTCACTTTACTTAAGAGCCTTTGGTGAGGGACCTTGTCAAAGGCTTTCTGGAAATCTAAGTACACTATATACCCTGGATCCCCCTTGTCCATATGCTTGTTGACTCCCTCAAAGAACTCTGGCAGATTAGTAAGGCATGATTTCCCTTTACAAGAAACCAACAAATTATGTTAATAGAATATGGGGTATAGACTAAATATATGTATTAGATGTGTGCAAGGAGTTACTATGAGTGCTCCAAGTTATCATAACTTTCAAGCTATGGAGTTCCTGCCTGGTATCAACTGGTTAGCATGAACCTAGGAGTGGATCAGAGCTCGGAATCTTTGGAGAAAGATTATAGAGATAGGTGAACAGTTATCTAGAGAGCCTTCATATATAAATGAGTGTACATTGTTAAACATTTTGCAGAAATACTACAGTTTCATGATATATTACAGACATCAGATTTGTTCATGTTTTCTTCTATTTGACATATTTTAAATGTTAGCCTTTCTGATAGTTTTCATTTTAGACAGTTTAATGCAGGGATTGCAAATTCATGGCCCACAGGCCAGCTGCGACCCAAGCAGTTTCACAGACCGACCTGTGCATGGCTGCTGGCATGTAAGGGTATGTCTATACTAGCCCCCTAGTTCGATCTAGGGAGGCTAATGAGGGCGACTGAAATTGCAAATGAAGCGCGGGATTTAAATATCCTGCGTCTCATTAGCAGGTTCCCGGATGGTCGCCGTTTTATAAGTTGACTAGCCCGAAGTAACTGCCCGGGTCTACACACGGCAGTGAAACGGGATTCCGAATTAAAGCCCTTAAATCGAATTAGCTGGTAAACCTCATTCCAGGAGGAATAACAGCTAATTCAATTTAGGGCTTTAATTTGGAATCCCGTTTCACTTCCACGTATTGATGCGGGCAGTTACTTTGGGCTAGTCAATTTCTGAAATGGCAACCAGCCGGGACCATGCTAATGAGGCATGGGATATTTAAATCCCGCACTTCATTTGCAATTTTGATCGCCCTCATTAGCCTCCCTAGATCGAACAAGGGGGCTAGTGTAGACATACCCATAGTTCCTGCAGCCCTATCGCACCCCTTGCCACAAGCCCTGTCCCCCAGGGATGTGCCCTCGGGGATTACCGGTGAGCGTGGCACAATTTGGCAGCATAGGTTGGGTCCCCTGCACTAACTGAGTCTTCTTTATAACTATTCCACAATCTGGGCACCCCCAACAGCCTCTGCTCTGCCCCACCACCATCTCCCAGGGCAGTCCAGGCTGGCTTGGGAGATAGCAGCAGAGTGGAGCAAGCTGCTGTGTAGCTCCGCTTCCCTGAGGCTCCCACTGCTGCAGTGAGTACTGGGGAGCCTGACTGCTGCTGCCAGCCTTAGCCCACCCAGGGCCCCACAAGCTATTCTGTTCATAGAACTGGTCTGGCAGTCGCCATGAGGCCCCCCCCAAAGCGTAGGACCTCAAGTGGCTGCACCAAAGCATGCTATGGATAGGACAGCTTTGCACACAACTCTCCTGGGCTACAGGGATGTGCCAACAATGGTACAGAACTATCAGCCAGAAGCCATTCTAGTCTAGTGGTGGCAGAATGGGCTCCCAGGGAAGAAGAGGGAATACATTCTCTGGGGGCAGTAGGTGGGGCCAAGAGGACGCACGAGGGGGTCGGGCAAGAGTGAGGGCCAGCAAGTGGGGCCAGGGAACACATGGGGGATATGTGTGGAGATACACACCCCTGCAGCCTTGCCAGAGGAGGGGAGTTCCCACTGTCCCACTAGGAGGATTTCAGTACTGGCACTGACCCTAAGGTAAATTGAGTTTGAGACCCCTGATTTAATTTTTCTTTGACAGGTCTTGGACTATATTTGACAATACACGTCAGGATCCCACCGGACTAACTACAGTTCTTCAGACTACAGATCTAGTTGGAGTCTTGCATATGCTGTACTGTATTCTTTTCCATGGCACAATCTCAGACCCAAATACAGCAAGTCCCAAAGAGAGTTATACAGAGAACACAATCCAGGTTGCTATTCAGAGTTTATGCTTCTTCAATAGCTTTGCAGTTCTTGATCTGCCAGCTTTTCAGGTAACAATTTTTGTCTTTTTAGCTTGTGCTTAAAATTAGAACATACATTGTTGTATGTATTTTATAAATTTAGCCAAATGCATATAATTGTATTTAAAATTAACTTGAGGAAGAGTCACAAATGAAATAAATACTTTTTGGTCTCATTTCTCCATTCATAGAGTTGCCATTTGTTAATGTTACTTCCATTGCCTAAATATGAGAAATAATAAATATAATCCGTTTTTATTATAAGACAGACATTCAGAACTTGCAAACTAAACTGAATATATAACATTACTATTTTTGTTCTACTGATTTTGAGAGTGACCAGTATTTTACATATCAAATCTAATCTCCTATGTTACAAGCTTTCAAACCTTCCGTGCCAACGTCCACAAACAGCTTACTTGTGTAAGAACTGTTAATGTGAGCTGCTTAGGTGCTTTGAGTTGATGGCCCCATCCTTATATGACACTGTGTTTAAGTGTGACTTGCCATTTACTTGAATTTAAGATGGGGCAATTCAACCAGAATAATACTATTTTTTAAAATTCCTCACGAAAAGAAAGCATTAAAGTTTTGCAGGTGGGGACCAAATCTCTCTTGGAAAAAAAAAATTTGACTGGCAATTAGTGCATGATGCAAATAAATAACTTTGCCATTTTAAGAAAAAATACTATTAAAGTATTCCAAAAATAAAAGGGTAAAAGTTGTTTTTATTAGAGAGATGAAATTAACATTATTTTGTTAAACTTTTTTTTGCTAACAACAATTTCATGCAGTATATTATTCAATATAAAATGAATAATTTGTCCAATCATATTGTACATCCTGGACTCATTTCTGCACTGCACTGAAATCAGCAGGAGTTTTGCCTTAGTAAAGAATGCAGGATAATTCACACTCAACACCCACTTCTTAATTTTTTGTTTTAGTACAACTAATAGCCCTGTTCCAACAAAAAGGTCTATGTGGGTACGTCTACACTTGCACCCTAGTTCGAACTAGGGATGCAAATGCAGGTGACCTAAATTGCTAATGAAGTGGGGATTTAAATATCTCGCGCTTCATTAGCATGATCTCGACGGCGCATTACTCCACTCAACAGCTGTTTTGAAAGTGAAAGTGCGCGCCGGGCGCATTAGTTCGAACCAAAGCCCTTGGTTCGAACTAACATTACTCCTCATTTTTTTTTTGAGTAACATTAGTTCAAACCAAGGGGCTTGGTTCGAACTAATGCGTCACAGCCCGCACTTTCACTTTTCAAACAGCTGTTGAGCAGAGTAACGCGCTGGTGAGATCGTGCTAATGAAGCGTGAGATATTTAAATCCCCGCTTCGTTAGCAATTTTGGTCGCCTACATTTGCATCCCTAGTTTGAACTAGGGTGCAAGTGTAGACATAACCTGAGGGAAGACTCCTTCATCCACATGGATCCAGTTGCAGAGTCAAGACCAGTCTTTGGGGGCAAATTTCCAAAAAGTAGATGGTATCTCATATGTAAATTTTTCACAATTTGTTGACCCATGTTTCTGTATTTTATAAAATGATTCTTCAAGAAGTTGTCTTCTACATTATGTTCTGTGGTTCTTGCTGCTGGAAACATGTTATCAGTTGGTGCAGACATTATGGTTATGCATCAAGAGGCAGATCCTCAGCTGATACAAATTACCAGAGCTGTAATACATAGAACTCTGTACCATCTTTAGGGCTACACCTAAGATTTCACTCTACTTAAAAAAATATTTGCTCCCTAAAGTCATACAGGTTGAACCTCTCTACTCCAGAATTCTCTGGTCTGGAAACATCAGTGGTCCAGCATGATTTGTTAGCCAGATGTCCACTTACCATGGGTGTGCCCAAGTTTCCCATGATCCCATAAAGTTTATTTACAGCCACCAGTCCTAGCTCTCAGTGTTCTGTGCTGTTATTTTACTCTAATTTACCCTCAAACATCTAAGAGCCCAGTAAGAAGTGGAAGTGTTGGTAATGCTGCTAGACAATATTGACCTGCCATGGATCAGCAAGTTCTCTGGTTCGGCACCAGTCAGGTCCCAAGGGTGCTGGACTGGAGAGGTCCAACCTGTATCAGAATATTTAACTTTAATTAAAAAGACACCCAGTGCTATGTTTGTCTACTCATTACCATTGTATCTGAGCATCTATGACCAAACTTGCATTGTATCACAAGCCCTCCATTTGATATAACCGTGTTCATTTGTGCTCTGTAGAACTGATTTGTATTAAGTATAGCAATTAATGACTATGTGAATCTGAGGTGGGCTTCAGTTCAGTAAAGCATTTGCTTACCAGCTTTGCTGAATTGGATTGTTTTGAATAACAGAATCGGTGTTCCATTCTTAGTAACTGCGTGTCTCCATCTATTATTGTTAACTCTTTAGTTAATATTAAAAAGGCAGCATACACCTGAAACATATTATTGTCCTTTCTGACCCTTAGAAACTATAGCAGAATAAAAGGCAGGCAAGAGTTTATGTGCTGGTGACAATTATTAGCTCTCAGGAACAGTTTCCTCCTGTAATAGTAAGATCACAGAACAGTTTTCTGATTAAAAAAAGAGGTCCACTTCTGGCACGATATGAATTAATATCAGCACAGACTCATGGGTGTGTACATCTAACTTGACAGTCTAAACAATTGAAAGATGATAGTGAGAAACAATACACGGAATACTATTAATTCAGGCTAAAGAGGAAGCACAGTTTCTTTGAAAAATTAGTTTAACTTTTATACACAAACTTGTGTACCCCTTGGCCTGTTGTTATCAGGGAAGGTTAAACACAGATCATTAGGTCACAGCGTGCATGGACATGACTAATTGAATAAAAACATATTGATATATTATATAAAGTAGCAATTAGTTACTATATTATATTTTGGAACTTGAAAGTATTATTACTTATTGGGGGTATTAGCTAAGGAGATGGAAACTATCCATTGCTAGTTTTCTAAAACAAAAATTTCATTTTTCTGGGCTGAATTTTTTTTACGTTAAATCCTAACTCTACCACACGGACTAGAAGATATGAAATAAAGAAGACTTTCAGATGAAAGATATTTTCCCACAGGCCTGCACTGTTCTTTCATTAGAGTTAGTAGACTGTCATGCTCATTCCTTATGCTTCAGCTTTCCCCTTTGACCTTATGTCGCTCTGTCTGTTTGACATGTTTATTAAATAGAGGCTGTAGGCTGCACAGATAAAATCTAATTCTCCTGAATCTCCACATTACAGCAATTTGCCTAGTTTCACAAAGTATCCCAAAAAAGAATTGCAGCTGATGGTTGTCGTCTTTTGGATGTTTCTAACTTTTGAAAATGTTTGTTTGGAAAAGTTATTAGTTATTATTTATCCTTCTTTTCCGTTTAGAACACACAAGATATTAATGAGAAATGTATTCTGCTCTTTTGCAAAAATAGGGAATGATTTGTTTTCCTTTGCTTATTGCCGAGAATTATTATTAGTATTAAGTTTTCCCGGAACATGTTCTGCATATTTAAATAAATTGGCTACTTAATGCTAACATAATGCCAACTGAGAAGAGCCCATATTTTTCTTTGACCACTTAAAACTAAAATTTAGTTTTATTTACCGGGGCATTTATCATATTAATTAGCATTGTACTGATAAGTTGCTGAAAAAAGGAGGAGGAAAAGGAAGGAGTTCATTTGGCTTATTTTACCAACACCATTATGCTACCAAAAGAATAACCAAAATCTTACTTGAATACTTCCTGAAAACATTGAAAAGTATGCAGTTTGTAATTTCAGCTCTCATTTGTTTCAGTTAGTCCCTGTAGTATATTGCTAGGTTATGATTTCATGTTTTCTGTCAGTCTGTTATAGGTGCTGAAGGACTTTCCCTTGCCTTCCGTCATATTATCAGCTCTTTGTTGTGGTACTGTTCTCAGCATACCTGTGAAGGACTGCTACATGAAGTCATTGTTTGTGTTGGGTATTTTACTGTAAATCACCCAGATAATCAGGTAAGGAAGTCAGAAATTTGACTGGGATTATAGTGCACATGTTTAGACCCTGATCCTGAAACAATTTAATGACATGAGCAGTGCTACTGAAACTCAAATGTGTAAATGTATGTATATACCGAAGCATCTATAAGATAAGAGCCTACATTTTGTATTAGGACAAAAATATCTGATAATAGTTGTTACCAAATTCAGACTAAATGGGGAATGTGAAGAGGGACATCATTCTTTTTGCTATTGATTTGGTATGGTTTTGGTTCTCTTATACTTGAGATACTGATAGCACTGACCAACCATATGGTTGCACCTGGACGCTACCAGAACAGGACTGTTGACAAGTATGTTTTACGTGTCAACAAGAGTGTTATATTTTATGTTTATATATTTTCCTTTAATCTTGTTTCCTATTGGATAAATATTTGTCCAGAGAGAAGGCCAAATGCTATATTTGAATTCTACCAAATTCAAATGTTATGGAAGCCAATAAAAGCTGTGCATCAATCTTCCCTCCAAGCTGCGCAATAGTATGGCCTGCACAGCTACTTAATGAGGGGCTCAGGGCTGTCGCGCACTGAGCTGACTAGCTGGGGGAGGAGCACCTCAGGTACAGCAGCAGCAGAAGTGCCCCTCTCTTAGCCAGGCAACTCCTTGCATGGCAGCCCTGAGCAGGGCTCATTAAGCAGCTGTGGGGCCATGCTACCATGCACCTTACCAGGAATCTTGCTGTGCATACATATTTGACAATAGAATTTATCCCTTTTTCTTCATTCTTCTATTCATTTTACTTTCCTGTTTGTACATTGCAAATTCCCTTCAACTTTCTGGACACTGTGCCCACAGTTATAATGAACTCCTTGAACTCCCACACTAAAAAGAATTGCTTACAAATAATCATGATGCAAAACTTTGAGGATATTTGGGATTAAACTTTTCCCTTTCTTACAGCTCATCCAAGATTCTTGGTTTAGACTGAGTTTACCATGGTGTAAATCAGAGCAGAACTTTGCCTTTGCTATTTATTTTTCAATATTTGGGCTTGACTGTGTATATGTGTATATAAGTTGTATTATGTCGAATTATCCTTTGATATTATTTGGTTATATAATGTATTTTACATTGTCATTTGCAGTATTACTCTTTTATGTCTGTTTCTCCTGTATCCTTTTCTATTAAACTATTTTATTCAGAACTAAATGTTTTATCCCCTTCATAAATTGAAGAGCAGATGTAAGTGAATGTTTCAACTTGTCAGTATAAGTTTAAGGGGGGAAACCTTTTGAACCATAATGGTAGGGCTGTCAACAGCAATTCGAACATTGTAACATCTTAGGGCTGACAGTATAAAATATAATTTTGATGGTTTTGGCCATGGCTTCAGAAAAACTGGTGTACCCTGAAGCAAAATGCAGGACAATGTAGCACTTTAAAGACTAACAAGATGGTTTATTAGATGATGAGCTCATCATCTAATAAACCATCTTGTTAGTCTTTAAAGTGCTACATTGTCCTGCATTTTGCTTCAACTACCCCAGACTAACACGGCTACATTTCTATCACTGGTGTACCCTGGCTACTGTGTGAAGCCAAATCCTAATTCAGTATCTAAAAGTTGCCTGGCACTGGTCCTTCAAGAAACTGACTCCCAGGATGGTGCTGTGTTTTGCAGAGCTAATGTTAAGTAACTTTTGGAAGTTGAATCAAGGTTTTAGACTTCACTGAAGCAGAATTCAAGAAGTCCTGCAGATACACTGCTCATTCACATAGACTGCCTGCAGGTATTTTTGTAATGCGCTCATTTTGAGAGATGAGTGGTATTGCTGAGCTTCCCAGAGTCCCACTGCCATCTAACTGGTCTGGTTGGTATACAGAAGTGCCAGTGAACTCCAACTTCCTTTTCTCTCCACTTCAGAAATTATTTTTTTGGCACACAAGTATAAACAGATGTGATCCGCTGGAAAAGGGACATGCACAGAAGAGGAACTTCTTTCCAGAGATGTCAGTTGTAGTGCTCTGTCGTGCCTTTTGCTGTTTAAATTTGTGCCCTAGGGCAAAGGTCTGCCAGCTTGTGAGCAGGCACCATGCCATCCTAGCAGATGGTTATGGTGAGTAGGTAGCCAAGAGATAAAGTATGTGCATAAATGCGTTTGTCTTGAGGACATGATTCCCAGCTGGTAAATTGCAGTCTGTTTAAATCTTCAGCATCTGTACTTGTAGATAGTCATGAGCCATCAATCTATCTCTAAACTGGATTAAGTTTGAGGAGTAATAAATAACTTCTTCAGCTACATAAAACAATTTTATGTCATTGCTAAAATAGAGACAGTATAGCATAGTAGACCTTTGATGGCAATTCTTCAAGCTATTTATTTCTGTTAGAGATATGCAGAACTAATCAGTGGCATGGTGAGGGGGGACAGAGGGGACAGTTGCCCCCGGGCACCACACTAGGGGAGCGCCAACGTAACTGCCAAAAGTTTAGCTGAACGCTCCGCGGTCGGGAGTGGAACCTTGCCCTGCAGGCTGGTGGGTTTGGGGCTACAGACGGGCTCTCGCTACCCCTTCAGTTGTGTGTGTTTTCTATTGCTGTGCACCAGGCTGACCAGCCAGGCTGGCCTTGGCACGCTCAGAAAGGCCCCTGTTCCTCCAGGACTTCTCTTCTCATTTTCCTTCAGCAGCAGAAAGTTCCTTTGCGGGGCTGGTTTCAATCCTGTTAATCCGAGCAGCGGAGTAAACAAGATTCGGGCACGACTAAAGCTGAAGAGCTGCACCCTCGAGCCAATGGGGGTTTCCACAGTTTTTTAGTGGCTTGTTTTAAAATAAATTCCCAGGTGATTTAGGTCAATAAAATCCTGGGTGCTTTAAATCATTCTCCAGCTCGGAGCGGGGAGCAAGAGCTCATTCCCAGGAAATTGGAATTATTGTTTCTGTTCCCTCCACGTTTCCAGGCAGGCCTGATGGGTGCGTCTGGTTTCACACGCCAGCCTGCAGGCGCTCTTTCAGGGCAGTGCCCCGGGCCTGTCCCGTGGCTCACAGGCTCGCCACAGGTTTTTCTGGCCCCTTGAAATATGCTACATTAACCCCGCACTTTGTGTCTGGGAAACAGGAATCTGAGGGCACCACTTTCCCTTTGACAAGGCGGGATGCATTCAGACGCCGACCTCAACTCACCTTCCACAGGGGGCTGTATTTTGTTGTCTGACCAGCAAAGCCCACAGCCCCATGAACCTGAAAACCAGACCCCAGCAGCGCCAGCTGCAGGCTCAGGTGGGTTGGAATGGGTCAGACTAGTTTGCACCCCCGGGGGGGTGCAAATTTTGTCTTTGCCCTCGGGCGCATAACACCCTCACTATGCCACTGAAACTAATGGCCATTTTGGCTCTCATTGTCAGACTATAAAATTCTTTACCTGTAGCTGAATGGCAACTCAAAAAGATACGAAATTATTTTCTCTTCGTACTATTATTTAATATTTGTCTGTCAGTAGCACCCAGAAGCTGTTGTTAGGATTAGTGCCCCATCATGATAGCCACTGTGAACACACATACAAAGACATGGTCACAGTCTCATTACAGTTATCATTAATGTACTCACCACAAAATAAGCTTTGGTCCATGTAGCCAAATAATCACTGCAAGCAGTGATCAGATAAAGGGATTCTCTTTTGTTTGGCCCAGACTAGCTCAATTTATTTTAAAATTTCTACAACTTTCTGACATTGCCCATATTTATTTTATTAGTAATATTTGTTTTTCATATCCTGTTTTAACCTCCAGCTTTTTTCTAGGTCACTACTATCACAAAATGAAATGAATGGGTTATGAAACTAAAAAATTTTAAAGCAAACAATCCTGTAATATGTTAAATGTTTTAGTATCATTAGTCAAGAGTAAACTTCACTGTCTGTTTTGTATCAGCACGTGAACTTTTATTTACTGTAGGGTTAGACAGCTTGCATTTTTACAAGACAAGGAATTCTATAATCATGTGCTAGTGTGAGATTGCTTTATTAGGCATCTGCTTTGCATAAAGTATGGTCAGTGAAACTGGTTCTCTTTGTCACCATTTAGTCTATTAACTTAAGAAAACAGGCCCCATGGTACTAAAGATGCACTCAAAATAATAGTAAAAATAAAATGAATGTCCCTATCTTTGATTAAGCCAATCATCTATTTACTATAGGATTAGAGTTTCTAATTAAACTCTTGTTGTTTAATTAAAAATCCCCTCATATTTTATTAAATTTTCATTCCCTTTTCTACTTTGTCTGATTTAATTATTATAATAAACATAATTGGTATGTGCTGTCAACTAATCATCTACTTCATTTGCATTTTATATTGGATAATTGAATGTAGCCTGATAATTAAATTAACACAAATGACAGATGATTTGGCTTCCATCACATTACTGTTTGGGGAATAAAAATCTTTGCATATTCATTGTAGCTAGGGAATATTCTTAATTTGAAAAATCTCTGCAAATTAAAGACTGTAGACCAAAAGAAGTTACACTGTTCATCCATCTAGTTGTGCCTCTGTCATAAATCTGGTTTTATTGCTTTCAGGTATTCACACAAACAATTTATTTAAATTAGTTTTGTATACGTATGACTATATCAGAGATAGGATACAGAACCTTATACCTCTAATTTATCAATCTGAAGCATGCTGTTATTGGATCATTGGGTATAAACTCCCCATTTATTTTCCAGGGAAAAGTCATTTCAATTTTATTGTGAATTGATATATAATGTATATCATTGGATTTACAATAATCCATCTGAAAATAGGAATACAATACTGAAGGATTCATTTCCATTGAATATTGTCATCTGCCTGTGAGGACACAGCAATAACTTTTTCAATGTGTCAAATATAATGCAAAACTGGCAGAACCTTTTCTTCAACACCAACTGTAATTTGAACATGAAAAAACACAGTGAACTTTTCAGTATAGGAGATTTCTTCTTCGGTGATGTCTCCATGGGTGCTCCACTTGAGGTGTCAGGCTCGTCCCGGCGCCGCAGATCAGAGGGTTGTCAGCCCTGGTCCAGCCGGACCGCACATGCGTGGGGCACGTGCTGCTCGCACTGATTGTTAGCTTGCACTGAGTCCAGCTTTCCGCCAGTTCCTCCTTACAATTCAGCGGTCACAGACAGAGCACCTCCCTTCTCTTCAGCTGTTTAAGAAAGATTTCTGTAAATAGTTAGTCAGTCAGCCAATAGTTAGTAGTTAAGTTAGTTTAGTTAGATAGTGTTTGTTTAATAGTCCTCTGTTTCAAAAAAAAAAAAAAAAAAAGTTTTTCCCTCAGTTCACAATGCCGGCTTCCTCTGGCTTCAAAAAGTGTTCTCAGTGCCATAAAGCTATGCCAGCATCTGATGAACACTCATTCTGTGTCAAGTGCCTGGGCGAGGGGCATGTACTCCACAAATGCCTCCATTGTCAGAAATTATCTGGCCAAGCGAGACGGGACCGCGAGATGTGGCTGAAGTTGCTTCTTTACAGCAAGGTGCTTCAGCCGCAGGATATTCACTCAGAGCAAAGTACCCCGGCAGCAGTGAAAACCCCAAAGAGCAGGGGTCACAGACCGACCGGGCTACAGCAGCAGGGCGAGTGGCATGGGAAGAGCCACAGTGTTTCTGAGCCTAGTCCCACCTCTAGTAGGGGGACATATCGGGCAATGGAGGTGCCTCCCAGATTGGAATCGACATTGGCGCCGATCCCCAGGCACCCACACACACCCGCAGCTGCAGGTGCTTCAGCCCAGGTGGTCCCAATGTCACAGTCGGCACCAGCAGAACCAACCTTGCCACTGTCGATTCCGATCAGCGCTGCACCGGCTAATGCGGCACCTATACAGCCCGTGCCAGCTCTGTCTCTCTCTGTGCCAGATAGCATGGCACCAGCCATCTCGGCACCAGTGACTGCGGCACCAGCCACCTTGGTGCCAGCTGCTACGGCACCGAGCGCAGCACCGGCTGCCCCGGTACATCTTCAGTGCCCCTTCTCTCCGGCACTATCACTGGCACCAAGCTCAGTATCAGCAGGCTCTTTGCCGGCACCGGCTTCAGCTGAAATTGACAAGCACTGAAGCGCTAGTGTTTCAGGGCTGCTCTGTACCAGCTCCCAGCTCATTCACCTGCACTGCAGCACCAAGGCTCCCTCCAGAGGTCGCATCAATCATTGCTGCCCGCAGGAGCTGACCATTCAACCAGCACAAGGCTTCACTTTTCACCAAGCCCTGAGCACTTAGCTCCTTATTCACAGCCCAGATCACCTTCTTCCACTTTCTCCGAGTCACATAGGCATGACTCTCACGTTACCAATATCTTGAGAAGACACTATCATCAATACTCACCATCACCACGTCGCTACTGCAGACATTCTCGATCACCTTCGTACACCAGATACAGATCTCGTTCACCTAGGTCACTACGCGCTTATCTTCACCTCGATATTGTCACGAGTACAGACGATGATACTCACCTGCATATTCATTGTCTCATTATCGTGATCATCACCGTCACCATAGCGACTATCCTAATGAGCGACGGTACTCTTCTGGGCGTTCTTCTTCCCGATCACCACGACGCTATAGGTATTGTTCCCACACCAGCTCCAGGGTCTCTACACCACCGGCTGCTTCCACTCGACCTTCGACACCGGCTGGAAATGTGCCTCGCCCTCAAGTACACTTAGAGTCAGCACAACTAGTGACACCAAAACAGCAACAGCAGGAACAATCCCCAGTGGACCATTCTGTTGCTTTTTCCTCTCCAAATGATGCGGTGTTCCCTGGAAATTCTTCTCCAGTAGATGACACTCGTCAGTTTCAACACCTCTTTAAAAGAGTGGCAGAATCACAAGACATGCATGTAGCGGAGGTCCAACAGAAACAACATACACTGTTGAAGAATCTTCAAAAATCCCAAAAATCGAAGATGGCATTACCCTTTGATGAAGCAATCATAGATATTGCTGATGATATATGGCAGGCACCGGCGTCCGCTCAGCCCACTCATAAGAGGGCGGGCAAGAAATATTTCATTCCACTGAAGGGGATGGAATTTCTCTTCATGCACCCTCAACCGAACTCGTTAGTTGTGGACGCAGCCCAGCAAAAATCTAAGACACCACAACATAGGAATGCTGTGGCTGATAAAGAATCTAAATGCTTAGCTCTTTTTGGACGGTAAGTTTATTCTTCAGCCACACTTATACTGAGAATGGCAAACTATATGGCTCATCTTTCTAGCCATACCTTCGATAATTACTCGAAGATGGTAGCAGTTTTAGAGAACTTGCCTGATGAGAAATGGCAGCTCTTCAAAATCAGTTATCCAGAAAGGCTATACGGCCTCAACAACGGCCTTACAAATTTCCCTGGATATTGCCGATTCAGCGGCATGAGTCACAGCGACATCAGTGGTTGAAACACTCTTCGTGGCTACAAATGGCCTCCATACTTAAAAATTTACAATCTAAGGTAGAAGACCTGCCTTTTGACAGGCAGAGTCTATTCGCAGAGAAAACAGACCAGGTTCTGCATTCGGGCAAGGACTCTAGAACTACTCAGAAAATGTTAGGAATGTATACACCTCCATATCGTCGCAAACGATACACTCCCTACTTCAGACAGAGAACTCTTCTCGTATGGGGCACCAAGATTCAGACAACAAGACCACCCACAACAACAACAGCAACGCCCCAGACCACGTCAACAAAAGCAAAGACTTCAAACCGGACGAAACCCTAATTCCCAGAACAACAGACAGCAAGTTTGATGGTATGATCAAGGGACTGAGGGTCCTTTAACGTATGACCCGGAAACACAGAAGTTTATTCCATCATTGACTGAGACCGTACCAACCCAGATGGTTTACCATCACCACAGACAGTTGGGTAACATCAGGATACTCCATCACTTTTCTTTCCCGTCCCCCCACCACCCCTCCAAACCCCGTCCCTTTTCAGGGACCCATCTCACGAGAATCTCCTAATGCAAGAGGTTCTCTGTCTCATAGAAATTGATGCGGTGGAGGCAGTACCCGATGAATTTTGGGACAAAGGATTCTACTCCCGCTATTTTCTCACCAAGAAGAAATCAGGAGGATGGAAACCGATCCTGGACCTTCGCAATTTCAGTCGGTACCTCAGGAAGCAGAAATTCAGGATGGTGACTCTAACTTCTATATTTCCAGCCCTGAACAAGGGTGATTGGTTCATGTCCCTCGATCTACAAGATGCATATTTCCACGTGATGATACACCCAGCACAGATGTTTTCTGAGGTTCGTCGTAGACACGCAGCACTTTCAATACAAAGTCCTTCCGTTTGGCCTCTCCTCCGCACCCAGAGTGTTTTCAAAGACACTTGCGGTGGTGGCAGCGTACCTTCATCATCAAGACATCATGATCTTCCCATACCTGGATGATTGCCTGATCAAGGCTCATTTGTTCGAAAGTGCACTGTCGGCCACTCAGGTCACACGAGACTTATTCACGGATGTGGGCCTTGTATTGGACGTTCCGAAGTCTTTGCTCATACCACAAAAATCCCTCATGTTCATTGGGGCACGATTAGATTCTACGATTCCTACAGAAAGATTTCACAGAATTCAAACTCTCACACAGACACTGTCCCTCATCCCAAGATTGTCAATACTTACTTGCCTCCAACTCTTGGGACACATGGCGGTGGCAACATATGTAGTGCAACACACCAGACTACGCCTCAGATGTCTGCAGTATTGGCTGCCGTCCATATATCGTCCGGGCAATTGCGACATATACAGGCTAGTAACATTGCCATTGACAGTGAAACGATCCCGCGTGTGGTGGAATTCTCCGACCAACATGCTCTCTGGGGTTCCTTTCCACCATCCGCATCCCACTGTCCAAGTTACTTTGGATGCCTCTCTCCTAGGATGGGGAGCCCACTGCAAGGGCGAATTTGTTCAAGGCCAATGGAGTACTCAGGAAGCCCTGCAGCACATCAATCTTCTGGAACTCAGGGCGGTGTTCAATGCATGCAAAACATTCCTTCCCAGAATCTGCGGTCAGATGGTTCAGGTCTTCTCCGACAACACGACCACGGTGGGCTACATCAACCGAAAAGGAGGGGTCCGATCAAGGTCCCTGTGTGCAGAAGCCACGAAGCTATGGAATTGATGTATCAATCACAAGATCACTCTCATAGCAACATACCTACCTGACAAAGACAATTCCACGCATCACAATACCAAATGTCCCAGATACTGTTCAGGGCCCCAGCCAGTCAGGGCCCCAAATCTCTGAGGGATGCATTCCTGATCAGCTGGACTCACCACCATCTTCTGTACGTTTTCCTTCCTGTTCCACTTCTCCCAAGAGTGCTGGAGAAGATAATCAACGACAGAGCCACAGTGATACTAATAGCCCCCTTCTGGCCCAGACAGACCTGGCTCCCTCTTCTACTGCAAATGTCTCGGCTACCACCATATCCGTTACCCAAACGACCGGGTCTGCTCATGCAGCCAGGGATGTTCATGCCACAACCGCAAATTGACTGAATGCACCTTGCAGCATGGCTCCTAGCTGGTTCTGTAGCACAGAAGCACTTCGTTCACAAGAGGTGAAACATATATTACTTCATAGCAGGTGTGACTCCACATGAAAGACTTACCTTCATAAGTGGCATCAGTTCCATTCTTGGTGTGTAGCCAACGGGTTCGATGCAATGTCCACTCCAATTCACTTCATTCTGGACAATGCCCTCCATCTGCACTGCTCTAAACTGGGTCTTTCATCTATTAAAGTCCCTCTTTCGGCAATTTCTGCATTCAGACAATCAATTGAGACTTTTCAATTATGTCTTACCCGATGACTAAACGTTTCCTGAAGGGATTAATGAACTTACACCCTCCGCACAGGAAACCACCTACTCTGTGGGATCTTGAGTTTGTTTTGAACACTCTCGCATATCAACCCTTTGAGTCTCTAGCCACATGTGACATTCAGACTCTCACCATGAAGGTGATATTCCTTCTAGCCATAACGTCAGCCAGATGAGTTGGAGAATTGGCAGCTCTTTCGGCCGATCCTCCATACACCCTGTTCATCAACCAAGGGGTAATACTACACTCGCACTCAAAATTTCTGCTGAAGGTGAATTCGGAATTTCATATCAACGAACCTATAATACTCTCAATTTTTTACCCCAAACCATGTGCAATGACTCACGAAGTCTGTCTACATACCTTAGACATCCGCAGGGCGCTTGCTTTTTATCTGGATTGGACTCCCCCTTTTCAACAATCCCAGCGGCTTTTCCTGTGCTCTGACAGAAAATCCAATGGCCAACCATTGTCTTCACAGGGGGGAGGCATAGCTCAGTGGTTTGAGCATTGGCCTGCTAAACCCAGGGTTGTGAGTTCAATCCTTGTGGAGGCCATTTAGGGATTTGGGGCAAAAATTTGTCAGGGATGGTACTTGGCCCTGCTGTGAAGGCAGGGGACTGGACTCGATGACCTTTCAAGGTCCCTTCCAGTTCTAGGAGATAGGCAATCTCCATTAATTTTTTTTTAATCTAAAATAATCGTGAAATGTATTACCACTTGCTATACTTTACGGAACAAGTGCATATCAACGCCTATTATGGCTCATTCCACTAGAGCAACGTCCACTTCTCTAGCTTTTCTCAAAGGAGTCTCAATCCAAGATATTCGCAGTACAGAGACATGGTCTTCAGACATGACTTTTGCTAAGCACTATGCCATCAACACAATTGCTCGAGAATCAGCACTGGCCTCTGCGGTGTTGTCCACAGCAGACAAATCTTACTCCAATACTCTGGCTAAATACCCAGATGAGCCTGAGGACCCAGAGCTGATGGGCCAAATACCTGGACAGACCTGAGGAGCCCAGGTAGGAAGTAACCCTGGGGAGGCAGGATTGGCTGATGAAGATCATGGTAGCTTAACAGTTTGAAGGCTTAACCAGAGGGTCAGTGTGTTGTGTTGAGGATGCCCACCGAAGTCGACTAGAACACAGTGGAGTCAAGAGACCTACATTCCCATACCCCTGCCAGTCCTCCCCTCAGATGGCAGCCTTCACACTGTAGGTTTCAAGACCAATGTTTGTCAGCACTCCTCTGGCTAAGGGACAGTGCTACACACTGCTTTGTTGGCGCTCCCCTGCCTAAGGGACAGCGTTACACGCTGCTTTGTTGGCACTCCCTTGCCTAAGGGACAGTGCTACACGCTGCTTTGTTGGCACTCCCCTGCCTAAGGGAGCGTGCTACACGCTGCTTTGTTGGCACTCCCCTGCCTAAGGGACAGCGTTACACACTGCTTTGTTGGCGCTCCCCTGCCTAAGGGACAGCGTTACACACTGCTTTGTTGGCGCTCCCTTGCCTAAGGGACAGTGCTACACGCTGCTTTGTTGGCACTCCCCTGCCTAAGGGAGCGTGCTACACGTTGCTTTGTTGGCACTCCCCTGCCTAAGGGACAGCGTTACACACTGCTTTGTTGGCACTCCCCTGCCTAAGGGAGCGTGCTACACACTGCTTTGTTGGCGCTCCCTTGGCTAAGGGACAGCGTTACACACTGCTTTGTTGGCGCTCCCTTGGCTAAGGGACAGCGTTACACACTGCTTTGTTGGTGCTCCCCTGGCTAAGGGACAGCTTTACACACTGCTTTGTTGGTGCTCCCCTGGCTAAGGGACAGCTTTACACACTGCTTTGTTGGTGCTCCCCTGGCTAAGGGACTGCTTGTCGGCGCTCCCCAGCCTCAGAGATGTGCTACTTGCTGATGAGTCACTTGCTAGCACTTTTCCCCATCAGAGGAGGTGTGTGTGCATGTCAGCTTTTCTCTCAGCATCACCACCCCTGTTGTCCCAGCAAGGCATCACTCTCCCCCCCCCCCCATGGCTAATTCTCCTCTTTCCTAGAGAGGTGTGACCCAGGGCAACCCCACAAGGCAGTGGGCCATCCGCCTCATTATACCATGGAAGGGAGTGCAAAGCCAGTATACCTTACTCTCTCCCTTTCCTAAGCCAATGGAAACCCACTTCACAAATGAGAGAAGAGGAATGGAACTAACTAGGGAGCAATAACTCTAAGGCCGTATTTTACCAGAGGAGCACAGCTGAAGTTCCTGCTGGTAAGAGAAGTATCAGCTAGTTGCTACCGATAGAAGCACCGTATTGTCTGTTTCCCTTGAATCAGGCAACCAGGGCAGCTGTCACTCTAGAGAGCTGCAACATAACTCCTTACTCATGAGTGCCCCACCATCCAAAGAGTTGAGCTTGCCTCCCTTTCAGAATCCAAGTCTCTTGAGGTTTGGAGGCCACAACTTTGGCATGTTCATGAAATCTCAGACTCCTTCCCAAACCAAGAGAATGCAATGGAAATTCCACAGAGGACTTCTCAGAGTCTTCTGAGTCTCTTTTCCCTTCTCCTGGTTTCTTACGCTAGGAGCACACAAGTTGAGCCAGGAGTTGATTTGCAATTTTATTTTAAATTATTGTAGAAATAGTTTAAAAAGGCTTTGTCAATGTAAAAATCACAATTACATCTGAAAATAATTTCCCTGCTTTTGTTACAGATAACATCAAAGATTATTTCATCAATAGAATTTAAAGAAAATAATGCATTAATTCGTGTAGATGGGTTTTTTTGTACATTTGATAGCACTTTGGGTATAATTTTCACTCTTTCTCCACTGTAGTCTGTCAAGGCATGTCTATACTGGGAAGTTATTTCAAAATAATTCCCCTTATTTCAAAATAAGAAGGTGAGCATCCACACTATGGGCTCATCTAGACTACAGGGAATGGTCGAAAGAAGATATGCAAATTTCGGAAGTGAAAGTAAGAAAGACGCAGCTTTTTCCAGTGAACCCCACCCTTGTCGAAAAGCCGCGTAAACCTCCTTTTTAGAGGAAAAGCCGCTTTTCGACAAAAGGGGCGGTTGGCTGAAAAAGCCGTGTCTTAATTACTTTCACTTTCAAAAGTGCGATCCAAAGAAGATATGCAAATTCCCGTGGAATTTGCATATCTTCTTTCAACTGTTCCGCGTAGTCTAGATACGCCCTACTAAGCCTGTTATTTTGAAATAATAGGCTTGTTATGTCTGCTGCTTGTGAAGAGGAATAAGTTTATTTCAAAATAGTTATTTTGGGCATTATTATTTCAGAATAACTTATTTCAAAATAACTTGATAGTGTAGACATAGCCTCAGTGCCCACTGTCATCTGTGTCAGTCTTTCAACAAAAGGAAAGAGCAAAACTTTTAACAATAAGATAATGGAATTATAAAACCAAAGAAATTGACAGGGAGGTTTGGAGATGGGGGTAGGAAAGAGAGGTTGGAGACTCCACCAGTGGTTTTGTTTGTGAAGTTGATTATTTATTTTCTGTTATTGCTGCTGGGATAGTTGGCATTGTGGGTTCATTCAGACTGCCTCTCCTGTAACCCTGAGTGCTTCTGTGCCATGTAACATCTCAGAGCCTGACATCAGCAGCCTGCTTACAGCACAGTGACCTCGCCCTGGCTTCCATCACCTGGGTGACACCAACAGACAGTCCAGTCCAGGCTGCTTTTAGATACAGATTATAACAACAAGAAGTAGAGGTGTTCAGGCCATCTGAGGCTTTGTCTACACTTAAAAGTTTAAAGCATAGTTGTGGCAGTGTGTCGTAGTCTGGTTCACACTGGCACTTTACAGCAATGTAACTTGTTGCGCAAGTGGGGGAGGGAAGAGAAAGTGTTCATACCCCTGAACCAGAAAGTTATGGTGCTATAAATTGCCAGTGTAGACTTAGCCTAAGACTACTAGGGAGCCTCTTGCTCTCTGGCTGTGGGGCACTATTAGGGTCCTAGTAATGCTCTCTGTGAGTTGATTGTTAACCGTTAGGAATGAATTGTATTTTTAGAGTTTAGCAAGGTCACCACCACATGGGATAGGTGCTCTTTTTTGTAATTAGCAGAAACTTCACTAAATAAATGAAGCCCCAAACTAAGTAGATTTCATGTTAATAGTTCTTTTAACATAGGACTTTAAATACCAATTTGACTATTAATAGCCACATTTTTTAAAATCTTATACTAAAAAATATTTTTTTTTCTATTGGAACCATAAAATCATTAGAGATATTCTTGAATACTTTAACATGTTCACATATTATATGGTGTGTTGTAGTCTTGATTAAATGTACCATTAAGAGTATTTCAACTTGTAATCCAGAAAAAATCCACTTGTAATAATACTCACTGACTTAAAATGGAACAGATTAAAACACAGTTTTAGTTTATACAGTGTCTCAGCAAGTTTTACATAACCCAAGAGAAGTTTAAATGGGCAAAGGCCTTCAATAAGAATGATTTTCCACTCAATATACAATTGGGGAAATAAGGCGCAAAGAGAATGAAAATTTTCAAAATGCAATAAATAACAGTGATCCTAGGCAATTCAAAGAAGGCAAAATCTTTAACAGTTTTGTAAGTTAACTGCATTGATAAAACACAAAAGTGTGGATCCTGTGCTTTGTGAAACATTGACATACCTGAGCAAAAATGTTATGATGATGAACCGCAATTACATTTAATTAATGATTTCTGATTTCTGTGTTTTTGAATCATCTGCAGAATAAGCTTAGTCCCTGACATGGTGAAAAGTACTACTTTTTCCAGCCTTAAACATGTAGCCCATAACAACCTTCAAGTTGGGCAAAATTCTAAGGAGAAAAAGAGAATTGTTTAAAGCCCTGAATTAATCCACTAGCCTCTGGAGAATTAATTGTAATCTTAGGCCAGAAAATTATCTTGGTTTCCTCATCTTAATCTCTAGTGGACACTTGTTCACTGTGCTTTTTTTGTAAAAATAAAATAAAATAAAATAAGGTGCCAGTACTGCGGGGGAAAAGCTGTTGAGAAAAAAAAGGGCGGGGTGGGGCTGGCATTGCCCTTTTAAGACATGCTGCCCCTTTAAGACACACGGCCCAGCCAACTGTCGAACATTTGCATGCAGAGGTGCCAGTACACTCCATTCTTTCCAGGTAAGCTCTGACTGGAGGTGCCTGTACTGCATACCGGCCAGTACCATCACAAAAAAAGCACTGCTTGTCCATATTAAAAAGAACGCCACAGAATTAGGCATGATTCTGCTTAACAAGTAGGTTCTTCTCAGCCAAGACCCAATCCTGAAATATTATGGGTTTGGCCAGTCAAGGTGGAGGTTCTTTGGCAGAGATGTTTGAATAAAATTGCATGATGTCTGCCTTTACTGTGTATGAGTCTAACCAAGACTATCAGTCTCTTATTTTCATTAGAATTAAATTTCATACAAAAATTTAAAACAAAGTCTGAAGTCTGCAAATCTTTAAATCACTTGCTGAGAGCCATCATCTGTTTTGCCTAGTGTGCGAGGGAACTCTCCTGTAACAGCCTCATGGAAAAAGTCATTCCTGTAAACCTCCTTGCAGGAGGCATAAGAGATCTGTCGAAATAGGCTTTCTTTCTCGACAGATCCCCCTCTAGACTGCTGCTTTTTGCTGACAAAGTGCTGAGTCGGCAAAAACAGCAGCAATTTTTATGCAAATTAAGCATGGGATGTTTAAATCCCCACTTCATTTGCAATGTTGACCTGCCTAATCTGCATCCCTCTGCCAACAGAGGGATGCAGTCTAGACATACCCTCAGTGTCTGCCATCATTAAATAATTATTGTATTGACCCTCAATATTTTTTCAACCATGAATATTTTAATTAGTAAATATAGGGGGAAAGGCTTAAAATAAATATTAATATAAAAATCAAATCCTGCCAAACCTAATTTAAAATATAAGTTGAAAATAATCTAACCTAGGTGAGTACTATGAAAAGTTTTGCTAGTCTGTAACTAAACTTAGTTATTGGCAAATGATAGTATACCTTTCATGGCAAAAAAGTGTGTTTTCTCATTTTCAACTTAAAGCTTTCTTTCTGCCATCTATCTCCAAAATATAACAGAGCACTATTTTTGAACCTTTACTGGTTGGTCACCTATTGTTTGAAGTCAAATGTTTTCACAATCACATCACACTTACTATAAAAATATCAGTAAAAAGTATCTCGGCTATAGCAATGATAATGCTATATAATATATTTGTGTTTGTTTTGAAAGGTTGAATGAAAATACTTACCCTCGGATGGCAATGGTCTGTAGGGAGTAGGAGAACAAGGCGTGGGGTTTTTGTTGTTGTTGTTGTTTTCTTTTTTCTTTAGATTGTGATAATATTTTCAGTGCCTTGCCACTGACATGATTCTCTGGGGATATTGCCCACTGATTGGGAAACACTGTCTAGAGAATCTCTTCAATTCTGATGGACGAACCTTCCTCTGATAATCAGATTTAATTCCTGAAAACCAAGATTCTGATTTTCCTCTGACTAGTTTGTCAAGACTAGCTCCATTTTAGTCAATTAAATTACAGTGCTATAAATGAGAAGAATCAAACTGTGAATGGCAACTTTTGATTAGAATTTAAATATTGCATCACCCTTTGATCCAGACTTATCTTAAATATTTATGTTACCTATAAGATCTTATTTCCAAGGGATTCTTTCAAGTACAGATTTCTCCTAATCATCATCAACATATGTGAGGCCTACTTGTGTGTTTCCTAGGAGCAATGCTGAAAGACTACACATTAGTAAGATTTATTCTCGTTACAGATACTGGAAATGGTAGCATTCCAGACCTTTCCTATTACTCGCTTTATATAGGTGTAAATAAGACAATCAACAGACTTGCAGGGCCCTGGGCAAGATGGGAGGGTTGGCTCCACACCCCCAGAAGGATGAGACTTCAGGCAGAAGGGGTCAAGCAGAGGCTAGCCTCCCCTGCCAGCGCTTCAGCATCATCTGGAGCGCACTGCTTAGGTCTCTAACAGAGATTTAAAAGGCCGGGGCTGCGGCCACTACCACAGTAGCAGCAGTGGTAGCCGGGAGTCCTGAGTCCTTTTTAAATCACTGGGCCCTGGGGCAGCTGCCCTCTTCCCCAGATGACTACACAAGAATGTGGTGAATCAGGCTCATTGAATAGAAAGGGGCTATACAGTTCTCCTGCAGTCTTAAAAGACCTTCCCTTTAACGCAGAAAATAAAACCTGAGGTCATGTAACCTATCTCAAATTCAGCAACATGTCAAGGCATGCTTCAAAGACCCTCTAATGTCCACCAAGCCAGTATACAAACACTTGACACTACAGAGTAGGTAGTAAGAAATTGAATAGACATAAATAACCACACTATTAGGCACATAATTGATATTTAGTGATAGCTGATGTTGTGTTGTTTTTCAACTGACCAAGCACCCACATTTGTTTTGGTTTTTTTTTTTAAATGAGATCCAGTTCCTTACCTGCAGCAATACTACAGCTGAACAGTAATGACTACCATGACAGAATTTCCCATTCACACAAACCAATTCAATACATTTGAAAGAATCAGTGACATGTTATACACAATTTCCAACTGTTTAATCTAAACTCTGCAATCCAGTAGTGTTCCGACACTACCAAAATATCAAATTAATAAAGACAGAAGGACATAGTTTAAAAACAATTATCAGGCCCCAGTTCAGGAAAATACTTTAAGCACATGAGTAGCTGAGACTTCTCACACACTTAAAGTTAGGCATATGCTTATGTAATTTCCTGAGTCAGGACATTACAACTGGTTAGATATCTAGTTGTTCACAGCTCCCTGAAATGAAAATAATGTGCAAAGGACCATACTTATCTATTACTATTATCAGTGTACAAAACTCTGAATGAACCAGCTCAAACTTTTAAACCTCTTTTTAGCTTTCACCACAGAGCTAATTTGAACAGATAGTGGAATAAAAGATTATGTTGTGAATGAGACACAGGAAGTATGTATTTATTGAAAGAGTAATAATTAAACTTTGAAATTACTAAGATAGCTCACCATGAATGTTGAATAATGATTATGAACCATAACAGAATCTGATCACACTAAAATTTCACACAAGATGTATAAACAAAAGAAAAATTAGAAAGGGAGCCTGTTTCACTTCAGAGATCATGAAATCACTACATACAAAAAGATTAGCAAATTTTTGTGTAATATTTGTTATGTTAAGCAGAAATGTCATTTAACTGTTTTGAAGCTCACAAAAAAAAAAGTATGATTACACTGTACAGTAGTAAGGTAAGTTCAGGCCAGAAAATAGTTCACATTAAAAGGTTGCACTACTTTTCTCATGGTACACATACAACACCTTAAAGAGTACATCTACTTTAAAATAGACCACATTGGCCCCAGGCACAAACTAACTCTTCCACCAGAGCTTCAAAGCATCTATGAATGTTTTCCATTGAGAGTATTACAAACTCCTACCTTTTTATGCTGCAATGCAGCTAGTCTTCTGAAAAATCTGTTACTTCTATGCAGAACTGAATTTCATCTGCTTTTAGTTCTTTATCTATTATAATTTTTTGTTATTAAAGCAACTACTTAAATAACTTCTAATAAATCTTTCAGGATAACACATTTTTTCTTATATTAAAATTTTAAATTAGGAATATATTGAATTTATATTCACTTTTACCAAAACTGATAATATCAAGAAACCTAGCTAAAATATATCTAAATATGGTGCTTTGTTTGCAACTAATCTTTGTAGTAAACAATAGAAAGATTTGGAATTATTATACAAATTGTGTTTGGCCACATTCTCTCTTCAGTTATATAAGCGTGCTAGACCATCAAACCCTAAAGCAAAGCCAAAATAGAAAATGCTGGTGATGTGGTCACAGCAAAATTATTGTTGTTTCCAAGCTACCATTCTTTTTGGAAACATACATTTTTATTTAAAGAAAACAAACATTTTCAGATAAACAAAATGGTCATTTTTAACAATACTCAGAATGGTACTGAGTATTGTTTTCAATATAGAAATACTGCTCTGATCCATGATAAATGTTAGAGAAAAATTTACCACATACTTTGTTTAGAGGTTATAGCCTTGCCAATGGTGGAGTTAGCAAAATGGAAAAAAGGAGCTTGACCTTAATACAGAAGAAGAGCCTGAGTGGTGACATATTCTGCTGATTAAATGCTAACAGTATGGGATTTGTTTATATAGTCTCAAAGAAATAATGCAGATCTAACTTTGAAGAGAAACTGAACTGCTCATATAAAGACTTATTTCTTTTACAAAGTTGTAAATAACCTGACATAAAACCCAAGCATTTAACCGTTTGATGGAGTACTGTGAAACTAAAAAGAATAGCTGCAGTGTATTTAAGTTACCATTTGGTAAAATAACTCCTTTATATAGATTCAAAATTGACATTTATATAAATGATAAATAAATAGGAAATAGTAATAGTCTCCGTATTCACAATGCAATAATAAAGGTTCAATGTTTATCATGGACATGTGTTGAGGTTTGGAACAGCACTCACATAAGATTCTGAAAATGGTGAGTTGGTTGCCTCTTTAGACCCATTAGCTTTTTAGCCTGAACTGTCCTAAGAGAGTTGTTTCTGAACAGGAAATACATTGTGGCAGAAGAACACAGTCAAGTAAAAGTTTTGATGCTTCATTTAACAGGGAGTAAAATTTTGTTGAGAAAGATACATTTCTGGAGAGTTAGTTCCATCTCTCTCAAATAAATAGTACATTTTATACAGACTATGCATGGAATATGTCGTAACATCAGAACGTTTTTCTCCCATCATGCTAAAGAAAGCTGTACCCTCTGAGTAAGTTTAAAAGCTAGATGTAAAAACTTTCCAAACCACTTCTTAGCCTTCTGCAGTAGGCCATTCTTTTATGTTCTCTTCCACCTCATTTCCTTACATTACAGTAATTCTGTCAGTTTTTTTTGTCTGCTCAGATGACTAAACTTCCAGGCATTTGGTCAAATGACTACATATTGTTATTCTAGAGAGAAGATGGGTAGGATGCTGTCTCTTATTGGACCATCTTCTGTTGGGGAAAGAGACAAGATAGTTGCAGTTTCGCTGGCTTCAGTGTGGCTGTGCTGCTGATGGCAGTAGAATATTTAACCTATGATTTCTTAAGCAATGTAAACTGGATTATTCTACATAGAATCATGTCTTGAATGTTTGTTTTATACACTTAGCAGCATAAACCATGACATAATTTGTTAACATAGACATTTAACAAAAGAACTAGGGATAAAAAATTATACAACACAGCCAAATTAACATTGGTGTGAAAACCTTAGTTTTTGAATGTTCTGACTTTCTTTTGTATTTGATTTTTGGGTGGCAAAATGAGTCAGAGGGTAGAGCCAGAGTACTAGGAACCAGGCAGCCTGGAATGAATTCCTTCTAGCTTCATTGGTGTTAGATCAATATTAAAAATATTAAACTATTTGTTTCTAACTTGGATCCCCCGAGTGGATACAAACATGTGGTCAAATTTAAACTCATGAGTAGTTCCAGTCACTTCAGTAGGACTGCTCACTTGAGTAAATCAAGCACACGTGTTTCCAAAATTAGGAACTTTGATTGTTTTTCTCTCCCCAATGAGGATTATAAAAGGAAGAGCCAAGTTTGACGTTCCAAACCATGCTTTAGTTACACCACTGCAAAATTCAGTCAGAATGTGTAAGAGACAGGGATATTTTCTTCCCACATAAACAGTTGAAAAAGGGACAGCCAAACATTTGTAAATAAATTGTCTTTGGAGTAAAATAAGCATAAAAGAATTCAGTCCAAAAGGAATTTTCTTGGGGAAAGTAATGACCAACTAAAAAGGTTACACGGAAAGAGGAGTTAGAATGAAAACTGGAACAGAAACTCAACTATGGGGTTTGCTGTGGGAAATGCCCAAGCACACAAACACATTTTGCAATACTTTGAACATATGCTTCCAGCGTGTTTAAGATATATAAATGTAGCCATTTTGTCAACAAGCCTTCCAAATCAAATAGAAATAAAAATAAGAAATTACCTTTTCAGGTTTTAGGTTGACCCATTATCACAGCCCACATGACACAGTATGGAAGTGGCATTAGTTCGGTTGCACCTCCAAAGGCCAGTTGTGTTAAAATACCAAAGCCCTATATTTTAGGGACCTGGAATAATGAATTGTCATTTGAGAGATATGCCAAGATGAATGGGACTATGTGTATGTGGCATAGTAGATAGGAAGTATTGTTTATCTCACATTGAGATACCCGACCTCTCTCACTAAAGATACCCGTGAGAGAGTGCACACCCCAATTATGAGTAAGATATTATTATTATCTTATTATTAGTAAGATACTTTCTAAAGAAAATATCCCTGTCTCTTACACATTCTGCCTGAATTTTGTAAATAATAATAAGGGTTTCATTATTAGCAATATAGATAGATTTGCAATGACCAGGAGACTGACATAGTGAATTGTCTGCCAGGTGTGAAGGTTGTAGACCTTTAGATACTCTTCTGTGCAGTTCTGGGGAGGAGCCAGTAGTCATGGTACACATATGTACCAATGACATAGTGAAAGGTAGAAAAGAGGTACTGGAGCCCACATTTAGGATATTAGGTAGGACACTAATGTCCAGGACCTCTGGTAGCATTCTCTGAAATGTTTCCAGGTCCACGTGCAGTGCCAGTTAGGCAGGATTGCAGGGTATCAATGCATGGATAAGACTAAGGTGTTGGAAGGAAGGATTTAGGTGTATTAGGAAAAGACTGCAGAAAGGATGGGCTCCAGGTACACAAAAACAAAATCAGATTGCTGGCATGTAAAATTTAAAAAGTTGTAGAGAAGTTTCTAAACTAAGTCCTACAGGAAAGCTAGCGAGTGCAGATGAGGATTTATTAAGGGGGATAGTATGTATCTTAGTACAAAGGAGTGGATACAAGTTGATAAACTACAGCTTGGAACTGAGGAGAATCAGTTAAATGAAAGAGAGTCCCATTCAGCTAGATCACATGAAGACAGAGAACTAAATATTGAGAAATTTTATAGTACCTGTATACAAATGCTAAAAGTACAAATACTAAGATGGATGAACTTCTTGATTGATATTAAATGAGGGTATTGCTATAATGCATGAATGTTGCTCATGTCCACTATCTGGAGCGCCCCTCCCTCCTCAGTTCCTTCTTACAGTCAGTGACAGGTGCTTGGAACAATGTGCTCTGGCTTTGGCTGTGGCAAGCACTTCCTTTGCATTGAAGTTCTCCATTAACAAACCGTGAAATAGCTGTGAACTGTTCATCTTCAGCCCATTGAAAGACTCCTCCTGGGGGACAGGAATGCCCCCGCTCCCCTACTTCAAAGCCTGCGCAGCATGTCACAGGCCCATGCCAGTGAGCAATCCACATGCTGACTGCCTCCATTGCCTTGGGGGAAGGACACATTTTGGACAAGGGTCACATTTGCAGGACCTTCCACCCCAAAACTATTAAAGAGCATAGTATCTGTCTCAAAGTGCTCTTAATGGAGTCCCGCAAGATTAGCAGTCAGACTCGGCACTGGGTCCCAGTGCCTTGGTGCACAGCATACCACCGACGTCAACAGCTTGGCACCATTCGTCACCCACAGTCCCGGCTAGGCAAGAGACAAGTACCCTCGCAAAGGTAACGGGAAAGAAAAGTGACCAGCCAGCGGATAGGCTTGAGAAGCTTCAAAAGGCACCAAGCCCAGTCTCCAGGTTGGAGGTCTGTGTCACCAAGTACCTGGTCCACCTCAAGTTCTGTATGGTGTCCCTAGCCACTATTATTCCTGTACTGGATCCTGGGGACTAGTATGCCATCTTCAGCTTCCATGATGTGTACTTACATATAGCCATCTTCGAGGGCCACAAGCGCTTCCTGAGATTTGTAATTGGAAGGAACCACTTCCAATTTGTTTTCCTGCCCTTTGGCCTATCCACGGCCTCCAGTGTTTTTATCAAGTGCATGTTGGTGATGGTGGCATACCTGAGGCATCAAGGTGTTCAAGTGTACCCTTATCTGGATGACTGGCTCGTCAAAGGCCCATCGAGGCAAAAAGTCCAGTGTGACGTTTGTCTACTTCTGGACGCATGCTGTCACCTCAGTCTGTTCATAAACAAGAAAAAGTCCCTCTTGGTACCTACCCAGAGGATAGAATTCATAGGAGCAGTTCTGGACTCCACTAGGGCCATTGCATTGCTCCCTCAAGAAAGATTTGCATCTCTTTCAACCCTGATTAATCAGCTAACACTTGTCCTCAAGACCTCAGCGCAGGTGTGTCTGCAAATCCTGGGACATATGGTGGTCTGCACATGTGTTGTGCCCCTGGCCATGCTCAAAATGAGGCCCCTCCAACTGTGGTTGGCTTCAGCATATGTACCAGTGAAACACGCCCTGGAAAGGGTGGTGACAGTGCCTCCCCAGGTCCTGTCCACTCTGGCCTAATGGACAAATCCAAATCAGATCATGTCAGGCCTCCCATATCATCCACAACCAAGCTTGAGGGAGCTGGGAGCTGACACTTCGTACTGCATTTGGGGAGCCCACATGGGGACCCTTCACA
Source organism: Pelodiscus sinensis (assembly GCF_049634645.1). NCBI lineage: Eukaryota > Metazoa > Chordata > Testudines > Trionychidae > Pelodiscus > Pelodiscus sinensis. The sequence continues at coordinate 32,223,331 of NC_134724.1, read as the reverse complement.
CCCAAGGCATGCGGTCTCCTCCAGAGAGACATAAAAGAACTAAGGGTGATCAGGAACGCATGCAAGGTGTTTCTCCCTCACCTCAAGGGCAGGGTGGTGTGCGTCCTCACAGATACCATTGGCACCATGTACTACAAAAACAAATAATTAGAAGCCTGGTCTCCAGAGCTATGCAGAGAGGCTATGGGGCTCTAGGAGTTTTGCATCCTGCACGCCATCATGGTGGAAGCCCATCATCTCCCAGGGATTCAAAACACGATCACAGATTGTTTCAGCAAGAGTTCATCTCTCGCCAAGAGTGTACTCTCCAGCCCGAGGTGGCTACCTCCATCTTCCATGATTGGGAATCTCCCCTAGTGGACCTCTTCGCAATGAGAGACAATGCAAAGTGCAGCTAGTTCTGCTTCCAGTTTGGCCTCAAATGTGGCTGTCTTCCAGACACATTCCAGTACGAGTGGTCGGAAGGTCTCCTCTACGCCTTTCCTCCATTTGCCTTCATCAGCAAGGTCCTGCAGAAGGTCAAGAGGATAAGGCGATGGTCATCCTTGTCACACCAGAATGGCTTTACCAGCATTGTTTCTGGGCCCTGATGAACCTGGTGTCCTGCACTCCCCAGCTGGACCTGCTCTCCCAAGACCAGGGACACTTGCTCCACCCAAACCTCTGCTTGCTTCACTTAACAACATGGTTCATCATGGTTGAGCCCCCAGGAGCTAGCATGTTCAGGTGATATCCAGAAGGTTCTCCTTGAAAGTCGAAAGCCCTAAACACGGTCCACCGATGCTGCCAGGTGGACCCGTGTCTCAGTTATGGGCACAGCAGCAGTGAGTGGTTCCAGCTGAAGCTTCCCTTCAGTAAATCCTAGACAACTTGCTACACCAGAAGCAGCAAGGCCTTGCTTTGGCCACCATTAAAGTCCACCTGATAGCCATTTCTGTGTTTCACCCTCCCATGCAAGGTTGTTCAGTGTTCTTCGATGGTGTCACCTTTCAGTTCCTGAGGGGCCTGGAATGACTGTACCCTCAGGTCAGAGACCCTCTCCCGCAATGAGACCTGAAACTGGTCTTGACATGGCTCACAGGTGCCCATAGTGGCTGCTCTCCTTCAAGGTTACTTTCCTGATTGCCATCACCTCAGGTAGACGAGTGTCAGAGCTCCGAGCACTGATGGCGGAACTGCTATATACCTGGTTCTTCAAGGATAAGGTCCAGCTGTGGCTTCATCTGCCCTTTCTCCCCAACATGGTCTCTGCCTTTTACGTGGACAAGGACATTTTCTGCTGGTCTCCTACTCCAACCCTCATGTGAACAATGAGGAAAGGCTCCTCCACACATTGGCCTTTTATCTGGAGAGGACACATGCCTTTCACAGCTCTATGCAGCTGTTTGTGGCCTATGCAGAACACGGGAGAAGTTCTCCCATTTCCTTCTAGTGTCCATCCAAATGGATTATTTCCCACATCCTCATGTGCTACAAGTTGGCAGGGGCTCAGCCACCGGAGTTGATTAGGGCCCACTCCACCAGGGCTCAGGCTTCCTCGTGAGCTTACCTTGCACATGTCCCAATCCAGGACATCTGTAGGGTGGCGACATGGTCGTTGGTCGATATGTTCACATCTCATTATGCCATTATGCAGCAGGCCAGGGAGGATGCCACATTTGACAGGGCTGTATTGCAGTCTGTATTCTCCTACCCACCTCCACAGACACTGCTTACAGTCACCTAGTTGAATGGATATGAGCAAGCACTGGAAGGAGAAAAGACAGTTACCTTTTCTGTAACTGGGGTTCTTTGGGATGTGTTGCTCATGTCCATTCGACATCCCACCTTCGTCCCCTGTCGATATTCTGGCAAGAAGGAACCGAAGAGGGAGGCGTTGGGGGTGCCCTATATAATGTGGCATGCGTGTGCACTCCAGGGGGTGTTGGGGACCTCAGCCCCTACAGCTACTGCTCAGGGAAAAACTTCCAGCACCAGTGCATATGGCAGGCACACACATACCTATGTTGAATGAATATAAGCAACATATCTCAAAGAACACTAGTTACAGAACAGGTAACTGTCTTTTTTAATTTAGTCCTGGTGGAGCTAGTCCAAGAGCTGAACCATAAAGTAATATCAAACTGAATTTAACTTCTTTGTAAGGGGGAAAACGTGGCATTTAACTTCAAAAAGGGTAATATACTAAAATGAGAACAAGGTGATGCATAGGAAGAACAAGAAGGGTCATGTGCCCCTTCTCAGATGCCTGGTGGGAGCAGGAAACTGCAGTGGCAAATGGAGAAGAATGTGGGCCCAACACTTCTGTACCCCCCCAATCCTGCCCCAGCCCTTCCACACAGCTGCATCTCCTAGACTCTGTATTGTCCCACTAAAGGTCGGGGTTAGGGGCAGTACAGCTGCACTGGAGGAGCTGCCAGCTGCAGCTGCCACTCCCAGGAGCCAGCATCCCACCCTGGCAGCTCCTCCAGTGCAGCTATATTGGTACCATCCCCGCTCTGTCCTCCAGCAGGGGCAGTACAGGCCCCTGGAGAGACGGTTGCACAGAGAGTCTGAGGGAGGTACAAGCACACTGGAGAAGTTGCCAGCATGGAGCTGCCTGCCAACCCCACATTCTGCTCCTTTCACTGCTGCAGTTCCAGAGAGTCCTACAGCCAGCACAGCAGGAGGACAAAACCACACCCTCCTCCATCACATGGGAGGGGGAGAGACACGAAGGGCGGGGGGGGGGCCTCTGGATGGGGGCAAGTTGGAGTAACTGGGGTTACTGGAGTACTGTTCAACATACTCATAAATCATCTGGAAAACTGGATGAACAGTGGTGTGACCAAGTTTTATATACAATACTAAATGAGTCAACATAGTTAAGTCAAAACTGACTGAAGAGTTACAAATCTTACAAAAGTGGGTGATTGGGCAACAAAATGGCAGATGAAATTCAGTGTTGGTAAATCCAAACATAATTGCAATATCCATGCAGAAATCCATGCTAAATTAACTGTTGCCACTTAAGAGACCTTGGAGTCGATCATGAATAGTTCTCTGAAGTCATCGGCTTCTTGTGCAGCTACAGTCCAAATAGCTAATAGAATGTTAGGATCCGTGAGGAAATGGGCAGAAAATGTCATAATCCTGCCATATAAATCCATGGTACATTCACACTTTTAACACTATTTGAAGTTCTGGTCATTTCATCACAAAAAATATAGCCAAGAATTAGAAAAGGTAGAGAAGGGGAACAGAAATGATAGAGGTATTAGAGCTTCCACATGAGAGGAAACAAACTGGGACTCTTCTTTTTAAGGAAAAGAGATGATGAATGGAGTGAAGAAATTGAATGGGGAACTATAATTTACCCCTTCTCATAACACAAGAACCAGGGGTCATGCAATGAAACTAGCAGGCAGCTGGTGTAAAACAAACCCAAGGAAGTAGTTCTTTGCACAACACAGTCTGTAGAACTAAAACTGAGTTAAAAAAGAATTAGGTAAGTTTGGGATCATAGATCCATTGAGGCCTATTAGCCAAGGATACAACCTTATTCCTCTAACCTTCAGAAGCTGGGACTGTGCACAGGCATGTACATTCCCTCTGAAAAACCTGGAACTGGCCATTGCCAGAAGACAGAATACTGTGCTAGATGGACCATCGGCCTTACCCAGTATGACCATTTTTATGTTCTTATGAGTTCTTTGATAGATGGGGACACAACTTGAATAAAATCAAATGCTTTTGGGAGTTTGTTCTTTTGATTAGTCTTGAAAGCTTTTTTTTTCCTCTTACTATAAAGGAAGACATGTTGATAGGTTTGTACCACATCCCTTTAAACATGGCACTTGGGCCTGGTCTACACTAAAGGGGAAAGTAGACTTAAGATATGTCATTTCAGCTATATTAATTATGTAGCTATAGTCAATGTATCTTAAATCATGTTTTCAGGCCATCCACACAGCGGGAAGTGCTCCCCTCAATTTCCTTTGCTCCTCATGAGGAGCAAGACTTCCAGCACCAATGGTGGTGTCCTCTCAGTTCACATTAGCAGGTCTTCACTAGACCCAATAATTCAAACCCCAGAAAATCAACTGCAGCAGTGTCGAACTTCCACTTAGTGTAGATATGGTCATAGTGACCTATTTTTTTTAACAGAAGAACACCCTTTGCAGAAATAATTCATCATGAGTGAATATTTTTAATTAGTATTCAAATGCTTTAGGACAGTGACAGTTGATTTATTTGTGGTTTATATTGCTCTGAAAATACAGATATTACTCAGCAAATAATAAACAACAGTGAGATCTGTACTATTGGGGATGACTTGCAAAAGATGTATTTTAACAAGTATTTGACTTGTTTCAATATGTTCATTACTTACTTCCAAATTTTGTTTTGACTTTATAAATACATTAAAATTTGTCACTTCGTCTGATCAGACTATTAATTAGGTTTGAAAGATAATTCCATTGTTTTTGTCATGGATATGGGCAAGAATAATTGGTATGAATGATACCTTTCCAAAACTGAAATGCATAAAGACGTGGAAGCCAGATAAGGAATAAGCTAAATACTCCTTTAAAAATCTACACTTCAACTCTTCAGTAATTCTAGATTCAATTTCTACAGTATATAAGGAGCAAAAGAGATTAGGATTGAGTCTGCGTTGTTATTTTGGTACTTGTAATAAATGTGTATACAGTACTTAGTATGTGAGCTATCTGTGATCAGAACTGAAGTTGAGCTTCTCTAAATCTACCTAAATGTTTTTTGCAAAATTTTAAATTCAATTAGTCATTATTCTGTTTCTCTCTATATATATTTTTCCTCCCCCAACTCTAAGCATACATAAAATGTATGCCATCACCATTTGGAAATAAGAATTTTGGATTGTCTACAAAAATCCTTGTTGTTAGGTTAAAAACATAAATTCTCTCAAAATAACTGTGTAAGTTACTAGTATTTGAAGATGTCAGTTGAGTAGTGTGCATTAATAATTAAAACCTGCACATGATTTTGTAAATTTATCTAGTGTATAAATCACCGTCTTCAAATCAAAGTTATCTAATATCATCTGTTTTCCCAGTATTTACATGCATTCATTCTGTAGATTTGCAGCTTTGACTGTGAAGTTTTTGTTTGTTTAATAAGAAATATATTTTTGTCAGTCATGGAATATGTATGCCACTTAAGTGTATGGCTGTTACAATGAGAGGATCCTTTGTACAGTTTTTGTTATAAAATTGAAATGCTTCAAGAAATTTGTCTTCTGATTTGAAAGGTAACTTAGTCTACATCACTCAAAAGAGCTGAATCTCATTTGCTATGAAAATTTCATAATACTGCTTTGAAAAAAGTTTCTCTGGCTCCAATTGCATAGATATGTGCATAGTTGCAATGTTACTTTGTGTGATCAAAAAGAACTTAGAGACTGATTAAACCAAACCTTGTATCATTGGGAACTGACCAAAATAGAGAGCCCCATCCTAGAGCTTCTCTGTGTAACAGGGGTGGGGAACCTAAGGCCTGGGAGCCAGATGCAGCCCCCAGTTTGCCTGGCTTCCCCCAGCATTGGGGAGACCATGCTGGTGCTCCAGCCCCCCCTATCATCCACTGGAGCAAACAAAATCTACTAGCCTGGGCTCTCCCTTCCTCCCCCCCCCCCCCCCCCCCCCCAAGGAGAATGTATTTCTCCTTCTCAGTCAGGGGCTGCCTCATTGAGGATGGCTGGGTTGGGAGTAAGAGAAAGGAAACAAAATTCCAGATGCACACTGTTTTAGAAAGATCAGGTGTACCTTGTGGCCACTGGGTTCTGCTGTGAATTAACTGGTTCTGTGGTGTTAGACCTCCTTGTATTTTTTTTTTTAGCACAATATTTGGAAATGCATCCTGTTTAACTAGAATAGTGCTTGGTGTCACACCAAATTTGCACTGTGGCATGGTGATCTATTGCAAGGACTGTGGCTTGCAATTCCCACTTATTGATATCCAGGCTGGGGAGAGCATCCAATGCGAAAGGTGCCTGCTGGTGGAATCTCTCAGGAAGCATGTGGGAGAGCTACAGGAGGAGGTGGCTAGGTTGAGGAACACCCACATCCATGAGGAATTTCTGGACCGTGTTCATGAGGAGACTGATGAGGTAGCTGTCCCGGTACACAGGACTGTGGACACACCACTGGTGGAGGAGGAGACGACTCAGGGTGGACAGTGGCAGCTGGTTACTTCTGGCAGTAGGCGCTATTCCACCCCTGCTCCGAACCCTCCCACCGTGGTACTGGAAAACCGTTATGCTCTTCTTTATACAGGAAATAAGCAATCACCCCCTACACGGAGGAGGAGAAGTCCCGTACCCTAAATGCTGGGAGGTCTGCTGCCACCACTGTGAATAGGAAACGTAGGGTAGTGGTGGTCAGAGACTCTCTTCTGAGGGGGACAAAGGAGTCCATATGTTGCCCTGAAATGTCATCAGGAGGTATGCTGTCTGCCGGGGGCCCATATCTGAGATGTTACAGAGGCATTGTCGAGGATTATCCGGCCCTCTGACTACTACCCCATGCTACTCATCCATGTGGGCACTAATGATACTGTGAGGTGTGACACTGAGCGGATCAAGAGTGACTACAGGGCTCTGGGAGTATGGGTGAAGGAGTTTGGAGCACAGGTGGTATTCTCTTTGATCCTTCCTGTCGAAGGTAGGGGCCCGGGCAGAGACAGGTGCATCCTGGAGATAAATGCCTGGCTGCAAAGATGGTGTCGCCAGGAGGGTTTTGGCTTCCTCGACCATGAGATGCTATTCCAGGAAGGACTGCTTAGCAGGGATGGCATCTACATTTCTAGGAGGGGGAAGACCCTATTTGGACACAGAATGGCTAACCTAGTGAGGAGGGCTTTAAACTAGGTTTGACGGGGACAGTTGAGCAAAGCCCACAGGAAAGAGGTGGACATGGGGACCTAGGAGATGGGAGATGGGTCGGAAATAGGAGGGAGCGTGAGCTACAATGGCAAAGAGAAAGGAGGGTCAGGGCAAAACTGGGAGGCAAGGTCAAATCAGGATCTTAGATGCCCATATACAAATGCGAGAAGTATGGGAAATAAGCAGGAAGAACTGGAAGTGCTAATAAATAAGTACAATTATGACATTGTTGGCATCACAGAAACTTGGTGGGATAATGCACATGATTGGAATGTTTGTATAGAAGGGTACAGCTTGCTCAGGAAGAATAGACAGGGAAAAAAGGGAGGAGGTGTTGCCTTCTACATTAAAAATGAACACACTTGGAGTGAGGTGGAGGTGGGCATAGGAGATGGAATATTGAGAGTCTCTGGGTTAGGCTGAAAGGGATTAAAAACAAAGGTGATGTCATGCTAGGATTCTACTTCAGGCCACCTACCCAGGTGGAAGAAGTGGATGAGGCTCTTTTTAAACAACTAACAAAATCATCCAAAGCCCAAGTTTTGGTGGTGATGGGGGACTTCAACTCTCCAGATATATGTTGGGAAAATAACACTGCGGGGCACAGACTATCCAATAAGTTCTTGGACTGCACTGGAGACAACTTTTTATTTCAGAAGGTTGAAAAAGCTACCTGGGGGGAAGCTGTTCTAGATTTGATCCTAACAAATAGGGAGGAACTAGTTGAGAATTTGAAAGTGGAAGGCAGCTTGGGTGAAAGTGATCATGAAATCACAGAGTTCACAATTCTAAGGAAGGGTAAAAGGGAGAACAGTGAAATAGAGACAGTGGATTTCAGGAAGGCAGATTTTGGTAAGCTCAGAGAGCTGATAGGTAAGGTCCCATGGGAATCGAGACTGAGGGGAAAAACAACTGAGGGGATTTGGCAGTTTTTCAAAGGGACATTGTTAAAGGCCGAAAAGCAAGCTATTCCGATGTGTCAGAAAGGTAGAAAATATGGCAAAAGACTGCCTTGGCTTAATCATGAGATCTTGCATGATCTAAAAATAAAAAAGGAGTCATAAAAAAATGGAAAGTAGGACAAATTACAAAGGATGAATATAGGCAAACAGCACAGGAATGCAGGGGCAAGATTAGAAAGGCAAAGGCACAGAATGAGCTCAAAATAGCTATGGGAATAAAGGGAAACAAGAAAACTTTTTATAAATACATTAGAAGCAAGAGGAAGACCAAGGAGAGGGTAGGCCCACTGGTCAGTGAAGAGCGAGAAACAGGAAACTTGGAAATGGCAGAGATGCTCAATGACTTCTTTGTTTCAGTCTTTACCGAGAAGTCTGTAGGAATGCCTAACATAGTGAATGCTAGTGGAAAGGGGGTAATTTTAGAAGGTAAAATAAAAAAAGAACAAGTTAAAAATCACCTAGAAAAGTTAGATGCCTGCACAAGTCACCAGGGCCTGATGAAATGCATCCTAGAATACTCGAGGAGGAGGTATCTGAGCCTCTAGCTATCATCTTTGGAAAATCATGGGAGACAGGAGAGATTCCAGAGGACTGGAAAAGGGCAAATATAGTGCCCATCTATAAAAAGGGAAATAAGAACAACCCAGGAAACTACAGACCAGTTAGTTTAACTTCTGTGCCAGGGTTGATAATGGAGCAAGTAATTAAGGAAATCATCTGTAAACACTTGGAAAGTGGCAAGGTGGTAGTGAACAGCCAGCATGGATTTGTAAAGAATAAATCATGTCAAACCAATCTGATAGCTTTCTTTAATAGGATAACAAGTCTTGTGGATAAGGGAGAAGTGGTGGATGTGGTATACCTAGACTTTAGTAAGGTCTTTGATACGGTCTCACATGATATTCTTATCAATAAACTAGGTAACTACAGCTTAGATGGGGCTACTATAAATTGGGTGCATAACTGGCTGGATAACCATACTCAGAGGCTGGATAACCATACTTTCAAGTAGGAATAAGAGATCCTCCGGAAAAGGGCTTTATTCCGGAGGATCGCGCCAGTCTAGATGCTTTTTTTCCGGCTTTTCCCCAAGCCGGAAAAAAGCGGCGGACATGTTTATTTAAATCCGCGGGGGATATTTAAATCCCCCGCGGATTTCCCTATGCTGACTTACCTGATTTGCATCCCTTTTCCGGAATTTATGGCCAGTCTAGACGTAGCCAGAGAGTAGTTATTAATGGTTCACAATCCTGCTGGAAAGGCATAACAAGTCGGTTCTGCAGGGGTCTGTTTTGGAACCGGCTCTGTTCAATATCTTCATCAACGATTTAGATATTGGTATAGAAAGTACGCTTATTAAGTTTGCAGATGATACCAAGCTGGGAGGGATTGCGACTAATCTTGAGGATAGGATCATAATTCAAAATGACCTGGATTTAGGAAGGAACAATCAGTTTCATACATACAGAATGGGAAGCGACTGCCTGGGAAGGAGTACAGTGGAAAGGGATCTAGGGATTATAGTGGGCCACACGTTGAATATGAGTCAGCAGTGTGATGCTGTTGCAAAGAAAGCAAACATGACTCTCGGATGCTTTAACAGGTGTGTTGTGAGCAAGACACGAGAAGTCATTCTTCCGCTCTACTGTGTGCTGGTTAGGCCTCAATAGGAGTATTGTATTCAGTTCTGGGCACCGCATTTCAAGAAAGATGTGGAGAAATTGGAGAGGGTCCAGAGAAGAGCAACGAGGATGATTAAAGGTCTAGAGAACATGACCTATGAGGGAAGGCTGTAGAAATTAGGTTTGTTTAGTTTAGAAAAGAGAAGATTGAGGGGGGACATGATAGCAGTTTTCAGATATCTAAAAGGGTGTCATAAGGAGGAGGGAGAAAACTTGTTCATCTTGGCCCCTGGGGATAGAACAAGAAGCAATGGGCTTAAACTGCAGCAAGAGAGGTTTAGTTTGGACATTAGGAAAAAGTTCCTAACTGTCAGGGTGATCAAACACTGGAATAAATTGCCCAGGGAGGTTGTGGAATCTCCATCTCTGGAGATATTTAAGAGTAGGTTAGATAGACATTTATCAGGGATGGTCTAAACAGTATTTGGTCCTTCCATGAGGGCAGGGGACTGGACTCGATGACTTCTCAAGGTCCCTTCCAGTCCTAGTATTCTATGATTCTATGATATGTTAATTTTTTCTTTACCCTCTTGGGTTATATTTAACATGTAATTAGAATAAAATAACAAGACTAGCATTAAGGGTAGGTGGCATAGGCTACCATCTAGAGGTATCAGAAATGAGGGTTGTGCTCTCCCAAACGATCAGCTTCACAAGCATCAGTTCAGAATCAGGATGGCTCTTTGCTGGAGTACAGCATGTGCAAAGTGTAGCCAGGGCCCAGGAACTGTTCACTTCACCAGACAGTGAGGGAGGGATGCCTGACATTAAGGCTATGTCTAGACTGGCATGATTTTCCGCAAATGCTTTTAATGGAAAAGTTTTTCCGTTAAATCATTTGCAGAAAAGAGCATCTAGATTGGCACAGACACTTTTCCACAAAAGCACTTTTTGCGGAAAAGCATCCGTGGCCAAACTAGATGCGCTTTTGTGCAAAAAAGCCCCGATCGCCATTTTTGCGATCAGGGCTTTTTTGCGCAAAACAAATCTGAGCTGTCTACACTGGCCCTTTTGCACAAAAGGACTTTTGCCCGAACGGGAGCAGCACAGTATTTCCGCAAGAAGCACTGATTTCTTACATGAGATCGTCAGTGTTCTTGTGGAAATTCAAGCAGCCAGTGTAGATAGCTGGCAAGTTTTTCCGCAAAAGCAATTGCTTTTGCAGAAAAACTTGCCAGTCTAGACACAGCCTAAGTCACTGGAGATATCAGGTTCTGTTGGCACAGGACAGAAGCTAAAAGATCAATTGGTAGGATAGTGAAGGACAGACACAAGTAGGCATCTCCCAAAGGCCAGACTCAATGTGACCCTTCTCCCAATGAAAAGCATACATCAAATCAGACACATCCACCGAGGTACCAAATTCCCCCACACACCCGTGGCAAGTATCCCACCCCTAACTGCCAGACCTCCTGCATCCCCAGCCTCTGATGACAATAGCAAGAAAGTTGTCCCTTTCCTTTTAAAGGTTTTCCGTTTTAAAAAGTATGGTAACCCTACACAGCCTGCTCAAGAGAAGAGGACATAGGAAAAGGTCATCACATTAGCCTTCTGCCTAGAAGTAGGCCCAGTTTTCTCTTGTATTAATATATGCAAATTAAATACTAAAATTAGTGTAAGTGATTGGGAAGGTTGAAAATTCAAGCAGAGACCAAGCATGAATAATGTCAGTCTTTTAGGAGAGTGTTTCAGAAAGTTAAGAATAAGTGAAAAGGGATGTTAGAATACAAATTATTTTTCAGACTTATGTATATAACAGTCATAACTGGTGCACCTGCTATCATACCAAAGATTTGATATAAACATTAATTAAATCATCCTACATAAACCAGTAAAGAATATTGCTTCTTATGTATATGTATTGTTATAACTAATATATTTTGTGCAATTTTAAAGTTGTGTTCTCAGCAAGTTCTAAGCTTCAGCTTAAATGAAAATGTTATCTTCATCTCTACAAGATGGAAGATACTTAAATGCTAAAATTAGGAGCTATCTTCTTAAAATTAAGGACATAAATAAGTCTCTTCATACACAGGATAACACTTAAATGTGTGCTTCATGTTACTTATATGAGTCCAATACTGTGGCCTTTAGCTCTAACATGTAGCTGACAACTCCTCACCAGTATTCACTGATCTTTACATGATGAGTTTTTGCTGTTCTTTCACTTGTAGACAAAGTACAATGTAAAATCCTTTAAATAGTTACTTCATAGCTGTATTTTCCAGATATTTGTTTTCTCTTTCTTGGTAGCGGCATGCATTGTATGAGTGGCTCAGCCTATTTATGTAAACATTTCCCATTTCTTTACCAGATTATTTTCCTAATTATGTATTTGGCCAAAATACAGCCTGAGGTAAGCAGGTGCATCTCTCATGGCAATTCTCTGAGACAAGTTCAGCAGTAAATTAAGCAGTAGAGCTTTATGATTTTTTAATTTCAACAAAAAACAGAACGAATAAAAATATTTTGCAATTTTTTAACTAGCAGTGCTGTAGATAATACACTGGCTTAAGTTGGTCAAAAAAATGGGCATCAAAGCAATGTTAGTTTTTACTGATTTGACATTTAGGCCTCAGTTCAGGAAAGTATTTAAGCAGATGCTTAACTTCAGGTATGTGCTTAAATCCTATGCTTGAGTGCTTTGCTGAAGGCCTGCTGAATTGGGGATTTTAGAAAATGTGACAAACAAATGTATGCTCAACAGCTAAAGTAAGAGTGGCAAGAAAAGCAAGTTACAGGAGAATTACCAGTTCAGATAGACAATGAAAAAATAAGCACTTTTCCTCACTGAACTGTGGGAATTCTAGCTCAGGTTACATCATCTTATTACATCATTTCTCAGATCGTACAAATCTTGCAAGAATACCTCAGAAAAGAGAGGCAAATGAAGATCTGATTATTTTAAGAGAGAGAGAAATGAATGTAAATTTTAAGACTACTTAACCATCATAAAGGAGAGTAAAAGGAAGCATTTCTTATTTTTCTTCACTTTCACTATTATAAGTCAAATGCTGAATTTTTTTACTCCATTCACTGAATGAAATAGCTATACTTTTGTTTTGTTTTTCAGTAAGAAGGTAATTCTCTTGTTATTTTCTTAGAGTGCATACTCCCACTTATATCAGTTTTATCAGCCATGATGAATACAGTGAACTGAAATCATTAAATTGATTCCATATGTGATAAATACCAGACCTAAAATAATCAGTGCCTCTAGTATATTAGCTCACTGGATTTATTTGTGATGCCTACCCAACCCTAAAACTGAAAAGAAAAAGATGTTTAAATATTAATTCTATGAATGTAGTATGGAGTTATGTTTGGACAGGGATGCTAACTATCCATGCATTCGTTGAATAACTAGTTAGAATTGATATTGGGCATTGAGAATGGAAGTGTTCTGGAAATCACTTTTCTTGCCCAGATGTCATGTACAGTAGCCATTAACAGGAAGCCAAAACATTCTGTCATCCTTGAGTAAGAATTGCATCATTTGCAGTTATTCCAGCCTATGGTGGCATTTTTAAATTAATGACTCTTACAGCAGTAGAGTTTAAAGCGAAAAATGCAGAGTTGCATAGAAAATATTTAATCAGGTTGGATTGAAAATAGATTCAACTTTTTTGGATTCAAAAATGGTGATAATTTGGTTATAGAATTTGTAGTTGATCATTAAATATAGATTCATTCTGGTACTTTATTCACAATGTAAATAATATTTTCCTCAAAAGAAAATGTCTACATATTAAATTGTCTCATTTGGCAGGGGGGTTATTCTTGCAGGATTTAAGAGAATTAAGGCATTCCTATCTGTATCCTCTGAAGGGTTTTCAGTCTTCTTGGCTATTGAACTGAAAAATGTGAACTATTAATTTGTTGATCTTGTTCTTAAACCAAACTGCATTATCAACTGAGAGTGTGTTCTTAACATATTGTTAAAAGTGCTTTGAAAACTTGTAAATCCCTGTAATTTATGTTCCTATGGTCTCCGCTGCTTCTTTCTGTCCTTCTGGTTTTAATTTGAATGCAGTCCTGTCTGGGTGTGTACCAGTAAAATTGTGTTTTTTCAAGTACAATTTACAGTCATGACCTTAAGTTTTACAGTGTTCCTAACCTTATAGGAGCTTCCTCTTATACTGAAAAGCCAAGTTTGGGTCAAGCAACTCTTTCATAGTATAATTGTCTAATCAGGGTTACTCAGAACAGATCTGATTTTGACATTTTTTAGTTTATCATCAAGTCTTTGTAGGACTAGTGAGTAAATTAGGAGGGTTCCCCTGCAAGATACCATTAATGGCATTGCTTTATTTCTTAAGATGTACACAGTTGTAAACCTAGCCTGCTTCATGACAACAGTTCCATTTATCTAAACAATTCTCCTTTTAGAGTCAATGGCACTGATAGAAACTGAGATAAGAAATACAGATGGGAGGATCTTTCTGAGTCTATACTTGCTGAGACTCATTGCTGTGCAACTTACAATCACCTTTTCTTTTCAGGGCCTGGATGAATGCATAGCAGATATCTATGATGAAACATAGTCTTTTATAATTGCTAGAGAGAATTCTAGAAAAGGATGAACATGCATCATAAGGGTTACTGGGGATCACTTTATAATATTTCTAAAATCATGCTTATTATTTTAAAAGTGTGTGTTTGTAAATTATAGTCTTTTTGCAGTATTTCCTTGTCTCCCTTACAGCACTATTAAATGATGCATAGCATAGTAGTCTTCAACTTCAGTTTTTATTTGCTTAATTGTTTCTTTTAGTTATACAGGAAAAGGATGTTTATAATGAAATATTCCTTTCTTTCTTGTCTGTTATGGAAATAATAGTTGCATTACAGAAATTATATTTATTAAATCCTCTGAGCTTTTTTTTAACGTTCATTAAATACTTTTGTCTCAACCATGTTCTTTAGTTGCTATAATTTCCAAATTCCTGCCAATTAATATAAAAGGAAGAGTAGATATCTCAAATGTTCTAATGTTATGTTACTCTTGTATTTTCAGGTAATTGTACAATCTGGCCGTCACCCCACAGTGCTGCAAAAACTATGCCAATTGCCTTTCCAGTATTTTAGTGATCCTTGCCTAATCAAAGTGCTCTTCCCTACGCTAATAGCTGCTTGTTACAATAACCTTCAGAACAAGATCATTCTGGAGCAGGAGATGAGTTGTGTGTTACTTGCCACGTTCATTCAGGTAGCTATTCCAGTGATGTGTAATTACACAGGATCTGACTACAGTACTTTGGTATTCTATGCATATGAAATTAGTTTACGTTAAACATTTAAGCATTTTAAGATATCCTCCAATTATTTCTCAAACCACTGATTATTTCTGTAGTCAAGGCTTCTTATTGTACTAAAAGGTTTCAAAGTAGTTAGGTTGTCACTGTCACACATGGGATGAGATTCTTTCCATGAAAGCGAAATTGTACATGTGTTGTATTTTACAATGCATTTAGTTACAGATAGATATGTAGCCGTGTACAACAGATTTGCAGAGAGAACTTAACAATCATGTTTGAGTGCGAGCACACGCACATACACGAATAAAAATACCAGAATACATATTATGGTCCTGATCTTGCAATCTTTGTACATGTAAATAAACCATTGTGTTAATTGAAACTACTCTCATGGACAAGGATTTGCAGTATTGTATTCTCTTTGTAAATCAACATTCCAGACTTTATTCATGAGATTTTAATGTAAATATGAAAAATTTGTATTAGCTATTTTCAAATTAAGAAGTACATGCAGATTGAATATTCTGATTTTTAATTTAAAAGGCATATTTTGATGTTGACTGAATGAATGGAATTCTGTAGCAGTCAAGTGAAAGTTATAATTGTTGACAAAGCAGTGTTGTTCGTACCTGCTCATGTATGAACAAATGAAAGGAGAAAATTAAGTTGTTTCTTTTCTTGAATGCTTTTCAGTTTTTCCAAATCTGGACTGGATATGTTTTGGGGAGAGGACATGAAAGCTATATAATTATTTAAAAGTGTTCAGATAACATCACACTTTTTAGTGTAACTTTGTATTTTCATCATTCAAAATTTTTGCATATTTGTTACAAAGAACGCTAGAATTTTGTATTGAAAAATGTATTAATCTTGTAGCCAACTAATTATGTATGCATATAAAATAATTCATTTTTATTCTGATTTATTTTAACAATTATTAAAATATGCTAGTATGATATCGTTAGGTGCCTTTGACATAACTTAAGAAACACAAGCAGTTTCCTCAACCAGAAAGGGGGGGGGGGGATCATTCCAGACACTAATCTAATCCTTATCTGGATAATTGAAGTTATTTTCCTCACTGTAAGAGTGAAACTAGCATTTGGTGATGATCTCTGATCAGCAAGTCATAGTATATATAAATTTAGAAAGGTTATTTTTACTTTATTAAACATTAATTCAGGTGCTGTTTGTCCTGATTTGCATATTCCTTCATAGGAATATTTGAAGTCAAATGCTTACAAGCACATGGATTTCTTATGGATTTTTAGAAAATGTTTTTGCATCAAAATTAAAAATCTAATGGCAGAGCCTCTGTTGGTACAAATTGTCACAGTTCAGTGAAGCTATGACAGTTTGCACCTGCTAAGAATCTGGCCTGAAATGTTTAAAGCACATAATAATAAGGACTATAAGAGTCAATGAATTTTCAGAGGTCAATAAAGCAAATAATAGATTTACATTTGTATTTATATGTCTGTTCTGCCATCAGTGGATAGACACTGGAGTCCTTACTCAAGTAAATCTCCTATGTGCTTTAATGGAAATTTTATCTGAGTACGGACAGTACGATCTGCTCACCACATTAAAGAATTTGCTAGGAAATGCAAAAAAAAATCTTTCTAATTATTTAAATATTAAGCAACATATACAAATGTGTGTCATTAAAACATAGTTGTGATTTAGAAATGTGTATAAGTCTAACTCAAGAGGAAAATCAGACTTTACAATTCTACATTTAACATCACCCCAGAAAAAGAATTATTTCCACACTCTACATCATCCTAGTTATTTTTGTTGTTTTGATGTAATATATTAAAATAGATCAAAGTATTGTTTAACAGAATAAATATGATTTGATAAATCATTGCTCTTATATCAGATAATACATCAGCATGAACCAAAAATATCAGCTATGTTTGACAGATACAAAACTACAAAAAGGACACATGATATGCAGGATTGGGCACCTACATTTATTACGATCTACAACTATTGTACAAACGCTCATGATATCATCTACATGTGGTGTTAGTCTATAAAGTGCTACCAGACCATTTGTTGTTTTTTAAGTTTATCCTGTACACACTAACTCGGCTACCCCCTGAAACGATTGTACAGTCAGTTGTTGTATGTTCCAGAGTTAATCACATCTGTGGCAAAACTGCACTTGATTTCCATGAGATCAGGATCAGACTCTTGCCATCGGCAGAGATAATAAAAATTAGCAAGATGATATTGACAGTTCAAGAAACCCTTAAGGATATACTATAAAAAGTGGAAAATATAAATCAGACAAGACTTTTGTTTAAAGAAATAAAGCAATAGCTAGAGTTCTGTTAAAACTAAAAATCATAATGATAAAAAGTGGTTCTAATTTCATAAGAAGGGATTCTGCTTGCACAAAGAGGCAATTTTTCTGGAAAACGCTATTAAAATTAACTGCATATAATAACATTTAAATTTTAACCGTATTTTGTTATTTATAACAAACAGATCTAAGTTTATTCATTCACAGGTTTCATTAGAAGTATTTTATTTTCTTCTATTAAAAGTTGTATCTCATCTCTTTTTTAATTCTGAAAATTAAATTGTTTTGTTTTGTAGGATTTCACACAGAGTTCAGGCCAAACAGATAACCAGTCTTCTCAACAAAGGGGTATGTCTCCAGCAAAATTTACCAAATTCGTGATTATATAACAAATGTAGAAGCTTTTTCATTTTGGTGTGGTTCAGTTCATGGTATCTGCCCTCACAATAAAAAATTGCAGTAAACAACAATGTGACATCACAGATTTAGAGAGACTCTTTTAGCTTCCCCTAGGGTAAACGTACACAGGAGTGTTATTTCAGAATCATTCCGAAATAACATAGTCCGTGTCTGTACTACAAGCTGTTATTTCGACATAATATCAAAATACTGTCGAGCTAAATGACTCTGACTCCTGTAACCTGCATTTTATGAGGAGTAAGGGAAGTTGGAGGAAGAGTGCTTTTTCTCGGATTTCCTGCTGTGTAGACAGCACCAAAAGCCGAAATAAGCTATTTCAAGTTATGCCACACAACTGATGTAGCTCAAGTTGAGTGGCTTATTTCGGCTTTAGCCCTGCTGTGTAGATGTGCTCTTACTGACATGACTTGTAACTTGTAGTTGTGCTGCTTGTAGCATCAGAATTTCAGAGTGTAGATACTCATACAGTATATCCTGGAAACATGTACACATATGCATCAATTTACTCATTTTAATAGCTCTCTTGTCAGGGGTTTTAAGTCACCAGAACCACATGTACATAGCAATGCACCGCAATAGCCACTCCAGACAAAGGCCATAAACTAGGAGTAAAATATTCTCCTCTGATTATATGCATAAACACTCTATGCCTTGGTCTACACTAGGACTTTATTTCGAAGTAACCCCCCCAAGGTCGAATTTATAAGTGAAGCGTCCACACCACCAAGCCTGTTATTTTGAAATGTCTGGCCACAGAATTTGAAATCTATGCTCCTGCTTTTCATCAGGAGTAATGCTAATTCCAAAATAGTTATTTTGAAATAATAGTAGAGTAGATGCTCCAGTGCCACTATTTCAAAATAATTACTCCCCATAGTAATTCAGCTAATTACTCCACAGTGCTCCTTGGGGCTCTAAGTCCAAGGTAACACGTCCACATTAACGGAGCCTGCCTTGGACTAATTTCTAGGCTTCCCTGTAGTGTGGACGTGCTAGTTTGAATTTGTTAAATTGGGAGTTAAGTCAAATTTAGTAATTTCAAAATACTTCCCTAGTGTAGACATGGCCTATCAGTTTGTAAAAAGTTACAGAATTGTTTTCCTGTAATTGCAAATATCTTTTGAATGTGAGATATGAGTAACCATTGCAAGCTAAAATTTTGAAAGATATTCACCTGAAACAGCCATTAGTAGTAGACTGGCTTGAGATTCAGATGTGTTGGTAACTCAAGAGCTGGTCATGCTATTTAAAAGGATTCACTGTACTGAATGCTATAGTATTTTTTTATTATTATTTTAGCCACCAAGAAGTGATCCACAGTTGTAACCTGTTAACATATTGGTATATTTAGCAGGATGCTGACAGATAGCCTAGGTACAAAATTAAGTCTTTGAGTTTTTAAAAAAATGTTTACAAAATCAAATATTATAGCAGTTTTGTTATACTTTTAATATCAATTAAAACACTTTGGGTTTGATTTGAAACAAACACTTTGCTGCAGTGTTTGTGACACAGATATTATAACATAGAACCTGCAAGTGAAACAAACTAT
The DNA here is from genome assembly GCF_049634645.1 of Pelodiscus sinensis. Classification (NCBI taxonomy): domain Eukaryota; kingdom Metazoa; phylum Chordata; order Testudines; family Trionychidae; genus Pelodiscus; species Pelodiscus sinensis. The sequence goes on along the minus strand of NC_134724.1, from coordinate 32,204,242 downwards.
TTTATTTTCATTGTCCAAACTAAATGAAAGACAGAAATACAATGTGAAAGTGGCTTCACTTCTAACCTAATTCAGATTATAACAGTCTGTGGTATGATTAACAATATTAAAATGATTTTAAAAATCCTGATTAACATCAAAGATAATGTCCCATTACATAAACAGTGGACTTTCATTCTACTTGATTCAGTGGAAAAACCAAATTCCACTGTATCATGAAGCTGAATTATGATCATTTACAGTACTTAGTCTGATCTTACAAACCTTTATTTTCATGAGTAATCCCATTGACTTCACTGGCAAGTACTTATGGAAGAAATACACGTTCGTAAAATTTTGCAAGATAGATCCCAAAGTTCCTGATCTTGCTATGAGCTTTCTGTGAACAGCTCTCATCACCTTCCTGGAGCTTCTTTAAAGTACAGTAATTGGCAGCCAGTCACAAATTAGAGTAGCCTCATAGCTGCTGTGACTTGTGAAAGGGACTGACTTGGTCGCAGAGAGGTCCCAGAACACAGGGAGCACAAAAGTTCATACAGCCCAGTTAATATCTAGAGCAGAGCTTAGATGGAAAAGATAGACACAAATGTTCTGCAATTAACTTCACTGAGGTAAAACTGCTCCCTTCTCCCAAAAAGTTATGCATCCATAAATGTGTAGAATTATGTTTCCTTGTTTTAAGGCCTTTGTTTATAGATGGTTAAAGAGGTGAATCAAATTGAATTGCCCATGTTTTCTTTATTCTTGTTTCATGATCATATTAAAGAGAGACTAACATGACAATTTTATGCTTTCTCTTTGGCAGAAAAATTCTTCACTTCCCAAGATTATCTTGAGCTGTCTAACAGATTCCCTTGCCAAGCCTGGGAAGAAGCACGACAGTTCTTCTTGAAAAAAGAGAAAAAATAAGTGTTTTGTTTCCGTGTTTAAAACATTTAACATGTTAATGTTAAGCAATTTGTGCTAACTACATACTTTAAGAAACTATTTTGGAAACGTATAGATATTCCAAATACTTGCATTGTGGATATATATAATTTACACTATTTATATCTTAAGTACTGTAGATACTTTAAAGTTCTGATTTTTAATTTTGAAAATTGTTTATTTCATTTACATACTACTTCATGGTTTTGTTAGCTTCTACTATGTGACGTGTACTTCTTGCACTGTAAAACTGCTGAAATTAGGTTATAAATATAGAAAGTGATACCTTCTATATACCTTGTAATAAAATAACTTATTCTGTTTGTAGTGTGACTTATTCAAAATACTATCAACAACACAATCTCAGAAATAGAAATCTTATGAGGCATCTTTTGAATGAATCAAAATATTAACGAGTTTGTCCTGATTTGACTCAGTTTACAGTTCATTTACACTTTTCTCATGATTTAAAATAGTCATTTGTAACAACATTTTAAGCCACAAACATGTTCAAAGTTTGAATTAGACTTTCATAATAATTGTTTAAAATTGTGATGCATCTTGGTACTGTTAATGGTGAGTTTTCATAAAGCTATGTCAAGCAATATTAAAATACCGAGTTTCTGTTGAAATTTTTTTTGCATATTTAGCTAAGCTAAAATTATTTCTCAAAAATATGAAAGTCTGTGAAGATTCAGATCACTTCTTTATCCTGGTGAATGTACCAGGCATGCACCAACATGAGATAAGAAGAAAAATATGGATATTATAAACTTATTCAAAATGAAACTTTTGAGAGATGCATTTAAAAGGTATAAAATAAATGCCACCATGTTGTAAGCAATTAACAAATTTGTGTGATAGAATGTTCAACAAATATGGTATTAAATCAGCCCCTAGGCCTCCAAACTCATCTGCAAATGCTGGGGTGAACATCTTGAAGAATACTGTTGCAGAGCTCCCCACCATACTTAGAAAGAATCTGAATTATAGATTTTGCAGGCTCCCACTCAAGCCCCCTTTTTCCCCCATTTTTCCTCAATATTGAGGTTTGTGCATGTAAAATTATTTGATCCTTTTAAGGCACCAATCTCTGACAAGTCAATGTGTTTAACATCACAATTTACACTTTACAGTCACAAGAGAGATTCTGTGGGGCAAGCCTTCATGATCACATGAACGATGGGGCAAGGAAAGTACTAGTCTGATTAGAAAGGAGACAGTGTAGAGAAGAATCTGAAAAATCAAAATTGTTGCCATAGATAATTTACAGAACACTGTCATTGTGATAAAGCCCTGTGCACATTTATAACATTGCAACACTTTACTAAAACAAATATATCAAAACACCTCACAAGCATTATTGAGCCTCAAACAACCCTTGCAAGTTCCTTAGAGGCAGGGACAGTTTTTGGTTCTGTGACTGAACAGCGCCCAGTACAATAGAGTCCTGATTCATGACTAGGCCTCCATACAGTTATAATCATACAAATTAATAGTAAGACGTCCCCTCTGTAAAGAGGTAATAGGGAGGAAATAACCCAGTTCCCTTCCCTAACTGCTAAACAGAGCACATGTGAACTCTCTTGGTGAGACCCTCTCTTTTCAAGTGTTTCTGAGCACAGTAGTGGTTGTTTAACAAACTCCTGCTGCTCACAAACGGCTGGCAGGGCTGGATGAGAGTATCAGTTGCAGCTGGAAAGGCACTCAGTTCACAATGTCACTATATTTCAAGGTTTCCTATTTTCATAACCAAAAGGAAATTTGGAATTAAACATTCCCAGAAAAAGGGAAATGGAAGACAGCAAATATGAAATTTGCTGTTGGTGTTAATAAAGAGGAAACAAGAGGGCACTTTATCTCCTGACTTTCTCATTATTATTGCTCCAAATGAGTGGGGGGGGGTTAAGATAGGTTGCCTTCTGTTTCTTTGTTAAGGTCTTTAAATCTATTTAAAATAGCCATCTTGCTGGCTGGAATAGTCTGTGGTTCTTGGAAACACTACGCGTTTGGGATACAGCAGCCATTAAGTAGATTTAGAGGGTTTGCAGAGAGGTCCCAGAAGAATCACTGAAGCAGCTTTGATCACCAAGGATTCATTCAAACTTTTTTTTCTGGGGCAGAAATATGGGGTAGTCGGTGCTTAAATACTTTATTCAGTAGAAAGCAGCCCCTTGTCAGCAGCAGGCAAGGCAGGCTAAAGAAAACAAGCCCTTATGTGGTGATGGAGGTGTTTGGGCCATATCTTTCACAAGGTGTCAGTTTGTGGTGCCAGGCATGGGGCTCTGCTGGGAGGCACCAATGACAAGCAGGTAACTGAATGGACCCTATGCCCAATGGTTGGTGTGAGGGACCTTCCTTTTTAAGTTCAGATGTCCAGCGTCCCTATATTTTGGTGAGTTAGGCAAAGATCTGGGACCAGATCCTGGGTTTTCCCCGTGTAGACAAGACAAAAATTAAAACAAACCAAAGCTTTGGGGCTAGCAGACTTGCCTAGTGAGGTTTCATGTACAATCGCTGCTTCTCTGCCAACCCTCCCCGCTTCCATTTCTACTCAGCCACAGGCCCTTGCAGCCTGCCCTCCTCTCTGGAGATTTTCCAACCATGGCCAGGCCAGCTGTGATGGAGTTTTTGTCACAGAGCAGCCCTCTCCCTTATCATTAACCTGCTGCGGCCGCTGGTCCGCTCCCCTGGGATGCCCTTCGCAGACTCCTGGGCCTGGGGGGGGCCGCTTGTCTATTTCCTCCAGACCTTGCTGTGCTCCCCGCACGTGATTCACAGCCTGGATTTTCAACTGGTCCATAAATCACCGTATTCCCGGCGTCTAATAAATGTGCCAGGACTCGGATGACCCCAGATGGTGGAGACATTTGTCCTTTTCACATAAAACTTCAAGCCCGCGTTTGTGGGGGTGGCAAGGGGAGGCCGCGGGGTGGCGGGAGCTGCGTTAGCGCCAAAGGACGGGGAGGGGGCTAGTCACAGGTCGCGTCTTCCTGCTTTCTCGTGGCGGGCCCCATCCCGGGTAGGGAGATTGCAGCTGCTGGGGGTTTGCAAGCCCCAAACAGCGGCGACCCAGCAGCTCCCGGGCGGTAGGGGGTCAGGCTCCCACGGAGGATCCGCCCCGGGTTTACACGACTCCCTCCGCGGGCAGCCCTGAGCCGCGCCGGGCAGAGGAGCCCTGCGGCAGCAGGATCTCCCGGGACGGGCGCAGCCCCATTGCTGGCTCCCTGGCAGGGCGGGGGAGTCCGCCGGGATTTCCTGCCGCGGGTCCCTGGGCAGCGCCGCCCCGACAGCAACACGCAGCGAGGGGCCCGGGACCCGTCTCCAGACCGGCGCGGAGGCCGCTTCAGGCTCCGGGGCAGCAGCCCTGGGAGGCAGCGGGGCTGGGCCGGGCGCTCTGCGGTCTCACGTTCCCCGCTGCCAGCTGGGCCTGCCCGCGGCGCCTTCCAGCCCCCCCGAGGTGGCCGCGCAGCTGGGGTCGGTCTGCGCCGGGCAAAGCGCCCGCCCGAGTCTCTCCCGCTCCGCAGCTGCACGTGCCCGGCTCTGCCCACGCCGCAGCCGGCAGCTCCCGCGTGCGCCGGTGCCGGGCTCGCCCGAGACCCCCGGGGCCAGGCGCTGCAGCAGCGCGGGTGGTCCCGCTTGGTGGCCCGGCCTGGATCGCACTGGGGGGGGCATGTTCGCCAAGCGCCCAGCGATCCTCCCGCCCCCGTCAAACCTGCAGCTGCGGGAGCTGGGGCCGGCCGCTGCCACCCCGGGCCGCCCGGAGCGAGCCCCGCCGCAGCCACCTCCGGGGTCCCGGGTGAATAACGTGACCCCTGCTGCCCTCCCGCAGCTAGCTCGGTGGGGCCCTGCAGCCTCCCGGGCAGAGCCCAGGAAGGCCGGGAATGACCCAGCGTATGGGGCTGCCGCAGGCGGGGAGAGGCCACTGCCTTGAGGCCCAGCCCACACCATTTTGGCACCTGAGGGGGGGAGCTCAAATGACGCCCCCAGGTCCCCTCGCTTGGGCCAAAACTTTGAAAAGTCTCAATCCTCTGGGTCCTGGTGGTGCCCCCCCCCCCCAGTCTGGCCCCTGAGGCGGCTGCCTCAGTTCCCCTCTGGTAAGGCCTGCCCGGCTGCCTTGCGCTACGATTTCCAGCGCTCAGCGTGAGGGCAGCACCGCCTGCCCCGCCCTAGGAACAGCCACAGGGCGGAGTTTCGGGGCGCCCTGTGGGGGGTGAGGCCTGTGCCCCGGGAAGGCCTGGCTCGCTCAGCCCCCTCCTGAGAGCTGAGCCGGCCTGGGTTAGTGAGGCGGGATCCCCAAGCGCTCTGTCTGACAGGCAGCTGGGCGGCGAGCCTGGTCCTTATTAACGCGCCGATCTAGACTCCTATCTCCAGTTTGCAGCCCCATTTCCTACCCGGGAGAAGGGCGCTTATTAGAGGCAAAGTGCCTCGGGAACTAGAAGAAAACCAGATTCCTGGCCCTTTGCATCCTCCTCGCCCCTCCTCCGCCTCCTGGAATCCCCGGGCCTGCAGCCCCCGCTGGCCCGCGAGGCTCCTTGGGGGACACACACAGACACGCCTCTAGCAAAGTCCAGCTTTGCCCCTCGCTCAAAGACCAGCCCTGTGACCGCCCTGCGGGCTGGAGACAGGCTCTGCTAGCCCTGCCTGGGCAAGGGGGCAGGTTCCCGGCGGGGGAGAGAACTGGCACCAAAGGGTTAAATATCTGTGGCTGAGAAGCCGAGCTCGCAGCCTGGCCCCAGGGCCGGTGGACATGCGGGGTCTGCAGCCTGTTTCCTGCGCTCCCCAGTGAGTTTCTCTTTGACACACACGCCAGGGCCGGCCGGCGGCGGAGTTTGAAATGTCACACCAGCTGACCTGGGCACGGCCTATCCAGGGGCCATTGCAGCAAACGGGGCCCCTCCCCGCCCCAGAGAAGCCCTCGCCTTGGGGTCTGCAAAGAAAATAAACGCAGGACACGCCAGACTGGTTCTCGGGGGGGCAAGCAGCGCCTTAAGGGAGGGTGGCTGCTGCTCCTTCAGTGTATCGCTTGCAGGTGATGCCAGACCCAGATAAGGAGCCGCCCGGCCTTTGCCTCTGTCTAGACAGGAGAATTAATAAATGCAGCTAGATTGATCACATCGCAAATCCACTCCGGGGACAGCCAGGACAAAGCGGCCTCTCGCGGGGCTCCCCGGCTGCTGGGACAGATCTGAGCGGCGTCCCGTGAGCCCGGGGCCCCTGCTGAGGATTTTACTCACTGGCTCCCGGCGAGTCCCTGGGAGGGGTCCCCCGGACTTCTCCCCTGGCCGCCCCTAGTGCAAGGGGTCTGCTTCTGCAGCCGCTTAGCCCGCTAGCAGAGCGCTTTGGGGACGCACCGGGCACTCGCGAGCGGCCCGGTTGCTCACTGACACCGCTTGGCAGGGAGACAAGGGGCTGTAGGCGGCTCCGGGCGCAGAGCCTGTTCCCCAGACGGCAGCGAGGTGCGAGCCCGGCCGCTGAAACCTAACCTGCAGCGCTGGCGGTTAGTTACGCGGCTGCAGAGCAGAACCGAGGTGTGCTGGCTACGGCCCCGGCAGCGGCGCTGGGCCAGGCCGGCGGAGGGGCACTGGGTGGTGCGCGCTAGGGCCGGGGCTGTGCGCTGACGCGCGCACACCTGGCTGCCCTGGCGGCTTTAGCTGCAACCCCTCGCTCCCGTTCGCCGCAGAAGCGGGAGGCTCCCGGCCCCCGCCAGCGGCCGCTTTCCTCCCGCGCCGCCCGCTGCCCCACGGAGCAGTGAAAATGCGCCTGGGCCAGGGCCAGGGCCAGGGCTGCAAGACGGGGCTGAGCGGGATCGGCCCGGGCGGGCGAGGCGACTGGAATAACCAGCCCCACGTGCTGTCCCGGTGTGAATGGGAAGCGCTGGGCTGGCTGCGCCTTCACACCAGGCTGCGGGAGGGGCGCAGGCGCTGGGACCGTCCTGCTGGTTCTTGGGTTAACTGCGCTTCACACGCCCGGGCTCTAACGTCGGCCTCGCTCCCAGCATGAACCAGGGAGAGACCCTGAAAGGAAGCGTGGGGGGGGGAGGGGAACCGCTGCCCAATGATCGCACCTCCCCAGGCGAACCTGGAGGCCAGGTGACTGCTACCGGCAGCCCGGCCCGTCACGTTCCCCGGGAATAAGGAGCCCGGCGCCGCCAAAGCCGGTCAAACCCGGACACACTCGGGCACTGCCTCGTGGGGGAGGACGCAGATTAAGGCTGCCTGCAAACGCGAACGCAGGATCGCACGTGAGCGCAAAACGGCTCCAGTTCTGGGGCCACCCTTAATAGCTTTGTGGGGACACGCCCATCAGCTGGCAATAGCGTGTGAGCTGCAACAAGAAGCTGCAAAGAGAAGCAGCCGCACAAGCAGCCCTGCCCAGCCTTTCAATGCTGCTGCTCGGAGGGAGATCAGATCCTGCACGTTACTGCAGAGAAAACAAACATGTCCCCGGCGCTGCGCAGAAGGAAAGCTTGGACTGGGATTTGGAAAAGGTGGTTCAATTGAAACTGGCAATTTTATTTTCTAATTTAAAAATAACCTGTGTGATCAGACAGGCGGTGCTAGGAGGCAGGAAGGCATATCGAATAAATTAATTATACGCTCCCATTCTTTTGGGGGGAAGGTTTCTGCTCCTTATATCAACCACGATCTCCAACAAAAGTATTTTTTAAAATACACGTTGCTACGAAAACCATTGTAAACAATGCGGTTCGATAAACGTGGCTAGTTTTATGATCTCACGATTCCTGGCTGCTCTGTAGCAACATGGCTCTTTAGCTGCTCCGTGTATTCGTGTAAACTAAGCCTCGGACCGCCCCTGGCAGACTACAACCAACGCTGTAGTTTGACCATTTTGAATCCGGATGGTAATTTCGAAGTAATTTTATTTTTAAGGATGGTCCCTTAGAATTACTTCGGCGGATTGTTGACGCTGGGTTTCTCTTTATGCTTCACCTGGGTCGCAATACACACACCATGTAGAGCTCTTCAATTAGGCCATTTTTATTAAAATCAAAATATTAACCCCACTATTAACTGCTGCTCTGACAATAAATAACAATAACTTACTTTTGTTCTTTAACGGCTCAAGCAATCTATCCTCCGTCCATAAATTAACATTTTCAATAAAAGTCTCGTTTCTGTATGTATGGTTTCCAGCAACCATGCGGCTTGGGGGGATTCCTCGGCCCCCACCCCCGCAAAAAAGGACAAGGCTCTCAAGTCATGGATAATGCAGAGTAGGGCAGGACCTGGGATGGAGAGGGCTACTCAAAAGACAACATCGAGCTGAGATGATTTAACTGGCTTCCAACCAGTCTTTTTCCCGCTCACAAGGAAACTACTATGACACCGTACGGAATGTGGGGCTAGTTTTAGTAAATCCAGTTTTGCTCTGGGGGAGGGAAACAAAATCCACAGAAAAGAAGGGGGGCTCTCTCCGGTTTGGTGAAGGCAGCTAGAATCTTGGTGCTTTTTGGCAGTCAAGACATATTTTTGTTTGTTTTTAAATAATATTTTTAAAGTTTTGTTTGGAGCTCTGGGCCAGCCTGCGGCTGGGGCTTGTCTCATGCAGGGAGCAGGAGCATGCGAAAGTCCAAATCCGCTGGGCGTGCTTGTCTCACGTCTCCACAGGACTGGGCACCATGCTGTTGGGGGTGTCAGGTAACTGGGAAGATAACGAGGTCACATCGCTGCCGGAAGAGTTACCCAAGGAGCCAGATTCGGAAAAGGATACCTGGGAGGGGAAAGGAAAGGGAGCGGACGATGGATGAAAGCCAGGTGGGCAGAATTCAGATCCCCCAATCCTTGCCTTGACTAGACAGGGAAAAGCTGTTCTAAAAATCGTGTTAAATAACCCGTTTTAAATGGGTGCTGCTAAAAATATTCTAGTACCTGATGAAAGGCAGGGTTTGAAAACTAGCTAGGAGTCACCTGCCCCAGTTAAAATACAGCATGCCCTGCCTCCTCGAGGGCTTGCGCACGTGTTTAAAAACGCTCTTTGTAACCCTAGTCTTGACTTATCCAAGCAGGGATGCCCCCTGGCTAAAGAAACCTTCCATCCTTTCCAGCTTTGTTAGAGGGTATTTCCATAGACACCTACAGCCTGGGGCTAGCACAAGGTGAGTGACACAACGTGCAGAGCCCAAATTCCTTCTCTTGCCCAAATTCAAACCATAACATCCCTCTGCCAGGCAGGCCTTGTGCTGGCAAAATAAATCTCATCGTTAGTACAACGATCCTTATTTGCACTAAGGGTAAGTACAAGGATATTTAACTAAATAGACAAAGGGAGCTAATGAGAACCCAGGCGTCGGAGAGAGACTGTCCCTCCTCTGAGGAATCTCGGTGGGCACTAGGGGTAAAAAGATCCCCCAACTCAAACGCTGGTGCCAGTCGCACAGTCCTAATGCAGCCCCCGGGGATTCCTTTGCCACGGGAAGAGCCCATTAAGAAATCGGCTAGACTTTTCGAAGTTAATTTCAGACTAGGCAGTGGTCCAGTGGAAGTTGCGCAGTGCTGGCTCCATACATCACAGGATGATGTATGTGCAGCATATTTCATCAATTCGCTCTTCCAATGCGAGTAAATGATGGTTTAATTATTCACGCAGCACTCCTAGCTCACTTTTCCATTATATTAGCGAAACATAACACAGGATTAATTTTTGATTATCTTCTAAAACATCACAGTCACATCGGAGAAGCACATTAACGGGGGGCCTCAGCCGCGTCTTTCGCTAAGCCTGATTCCCCTCCCAGCACGGCGAAAAGTCAGCACAGCCCGGGTAGTGTTAAAAACCAGAGCGCCCGGATCCTGAAATCCTCCCAGATTTCCAGGCAACTCACAGCCAGTTTTGCTTGTCTAGAGAGAATCTCAGTGTCTAACTAGGAATGAGTCAGAATATCCGGATCGGTCCTCTCGCAGCTATTTACCGCAGTGGCCATTTATACAACACCAGCTGATTTGTCCCGCAGAATTTCGCTCCCTTCCTTTTTGCAAGTGCGATGGAACTGGCTGGTTTATTGTGCGCGCTAATACGGACACTTGTTCCCTCGCTAAAGAGCGCGGGGACCTGTTGAAACGGGCACGCCCCGAGAATACGTCCCTGTCTCGAATCCAGTTTCTATCATTACTGTTCGCCTGGCTTCCTTGCATTGACACTGCCCTGCCCGTGGATCCTCGCTCCTGCCCGGAGTGGGCCATTACAGCGCCTGCATGCAGACGGCACTGGCTGAGCTCCCCTGGACACAGCCCTTTCCCCTACTTCCAATCGAAACGTGCCCAGGGAAATGGAAGGGCGCCCTAGAGCGCCTGAGCCATTCCACCTGCGGGCACGGGGCAACTGTCAGGGGCCCTTCCCGCCTCCTCCAAGAAATCTGCTCACGGGGTCCCCGGAGGCAGCTGGGCTCCTAACTTCTAAACGGGGCCGGGGTGACGCTCCGCGGGGACATCGGGGATTGGGGAACAATACAGAGGGGCCCCGCTCCCGCAGCCGGGCCGGGCCGAGCCGAGGGGCTCTTACCAGCTGCTGGAAGGCGGGTTGGTCCAGGTCGCTCTGCAATGCGAATTCACTGAGCGCTTTCCAGGGCGGCTGGTAGGTCTGGACCTCCACTGCGCTGCCTTGCACCGCGCTGTCATGACGGATGGGGCTCCCGGCTACCAGGGGGGTCCCGGTCAGGCCCTGCAGACTCTGGAGGGGAGACACGCAACAAAGCTCAAGCCGGGCGGTCCCTGCGGCCCCGGGCGCGGTCTGGGAAGTTGCGTGGGCCGCAGGAGTCGGCGCGGGGCCCCGATGGCCTCCCCATGGAGACCGCCCAGCGCCCCGGCCCCTCCAGGTGCGGGGACCCCTTCGTCTGACCGCGTGAAACCTGCAGCGCCAGCAGATCCGGTCAGCGCGGCCGCGCGGAGCTGGCAGGCCGCCGCCAGACACCGAGAGTCACGTCTCCGCCAGGGACCGTTCTCAGCGCCTTTCCGGGCGCCCCTGCTGCCCCCGGCCACCGCAGCCACAGAACTGAGCTGGCCCCGGGCCCCGGGCAAGGGCCAGGCCAATGCTCCGGCTTCCCAACAGGCCAGAAGCCCCGGGGCTTCGTGCGCCGCGCGAGCGATTTATCGTTTTGAGCAAGGGCCCGAGAGCGACACGCTGCCAGGAGAAAATCGCTCCCCGGGGACACGCGCGGGCCCCCTCGCAGCGGCACTTCCAAGCGAAGCGCTCTCCGTGCGCCCCGGGACGATCCGCGCTGGAAGAGCGTTTGTAACGGGGCGAGAGCGCCGGGCCCGCCTGCTCTTGTCTTGACTGGGGCATTTCTCTCGGCTAACGACTGGTCCCTGTCACTGCTGCAGCCAGTCTCGCTCCTGGGGCCTGCACGTGCTGCCGCGACACGCAGGCAGCGCAAAGGGGTTTGGGTCGGACTTTTTCACTCCACACACAAATCTGATGCCGGGCCTGTGGGAGCCCATTTGCCACAGAGGAGCGTGGAGCCCAGGGTGTCTTGTACCAACACTGCATGGCTGTGCCACCACGCGCCCCGCAGAGATTTCATCCCCTGCTGTTCCCACGTGAGGGGGTGGGGGCAGCCATGGCCTAAGCCGTGGCCGGGGTCCTGGGGATTGCAGGGAAAGACGTTCCCTTGGGCAAAATGGGCCCTGCCGGGCGGGTGGAGAGATGCCCCGAGCTTACTGTCTTGTCGCTGTGCTGCTGCTGCTGCAGCTGCTTCATCAGGATGGATTTCTTCTTGTCCTTGCAGCGCTTGTTCTGGAACCAGACTCGGATCACTCGGGGGCTCAGGCCGGTCATCTCCACCAGCTGCTCCTTCATCAATGCGTCAGGCCGCGGGTTGGCCGCGTAACAGGTCCGCAGCGTATGCAGCTGCTTCTCGTTCAGCACCGTCCGGACGCGGGTGGTCTTCTCCGTCTGTTTGTGCACATGGGGCCGGAGAGAGGGCTGGCGGCCGGGCACGGAGTCTGCAGCGGGGAGAGGGGAAACAACCAATTCCAGTTAGTGCTGGGGCCTGAGCCATTTCCCAGGGCGCCCCAGCAGCCTTGGGAGGGATGTCTGGCCAGAGAATCCGGGCAGCCCCCTCTTTCCCTCCGTCTCCCGCAGTGCAGCCTCCACGGGATTAACGCCGGGGTCCGGGATCCCTGCTAGAGACCCCGCTGGGGCTGCAGTTTAGCCCCTACACTAATGGCCTGGCAGATTAGCTTGCCAGGGCCAGGCCCAGCGCCTCTGCACCCGTGCGGCCTGCACCTCCTCCATTCCCAAAGCACCCGGACGCCGGGTAGCGGCCTCCTTCCAGCCCCGGCAGGCAGGGAGCGATCCGAGCTACGCTGCTGGGGAAGGGTTCCTGCTTGCCCAGCCGGGTGTGCGGCCGCGAGTCAGACACGCGGCGAGGCAGGCAGCTGTGAGGGAATGCCGGGGGTCAGAGAGGGGACTTCGCAACCTAGCGGCGGTAGGGGAAGCTGCTGCCTGCCGCCCCCCAGAGACGGGCCCTGGGCCGCGGATTGCAGGCAGGACGAACACACACAAGTGAGAAGCTTCAGGGAGTAACCGAGTTAGTCTGGGCAGAATACACTTAAAAACAACCAGTGGGCTGGTAGCACTTTCGAGACTAAGAACATGCAGATGGGACCGTGAGCTTTCGTGGGCACAGCCCACTTCTTCGGATGACCGGAATCAGGCAGGAGAAAAATCACCCTACGAGCCACTAAACTGGGGCGAGGAGGGGAGCGCGTGGGCCCGGCTAGGAAGGACCGGGGCAAGAAAGGGGCTGCTCCGAGCCACTCGTTAGAGCAAGACGTGTGGGGAAAAGCCGGGGGGAGGGTCACAGCCTCGGCAAATAAACCCCTTCCCCTCCCCCAATACGAGTTATTCCAAAACGGGCATTTGCCCTGGTCAGGGACATTTCACCTTTCGGTCTTGTGTCAAGCGCAGCCCAGGGATCTGGTCAGGGCGGCCCCGCTCTCCCGGCCACCCAAAGCGGCCCAGTGCCGAAAGCGGGAGCCCGGGGAATCGAATTAAAGCTCTTGGGTCCAACAGCCCTGCAGATCCCGGGGCGAGCGGCCGTGCCGGAGCAGCGCCCCGTGGCGCAGCAGAGACGGATCATGAGGGCCGGGGTGCTAACAAGCCAGCGACTGTCGCCCTCCCCGCTAATCTCCGCGCTTCTTTTTTACCCTGGCAGCTGTGGGATCGCAACAGCGTTCCTCAGAGGCGGGTGGTGCCGCTCAGGGCCGTGCAAACGGGGCCCTCCTAACGCAGCTGACGGGCAGGAGTCCGCGCAAACACTCCCTCGTTCTCGGTAACGCGGGCGGCAAAGTCACCCCCCAAAGGGGAAACGCCGCTTGTCGCCATCTCTAGTTAGCGCTGATTGTTCACATTTATTCGAAAACATCATTAGCAGCGCCAAGCCAACGGGTCAGGACAGAGCCCGCGGCGTTAGCGCCGGATAATCTGGACAGGCGCAGACCCTAGCCAGCCAGCACAAAGACACCTCAAAATAGACAATCGAAGCCAGGTCTTCCCCCTTCCTCGCGGGACCCCTGCTCCCTCCCTGCAGGCCGGGCTCGCTTCCTTGCTGCCGTTCGCTCTTCCCGAGCAGAGGGACAATCTCGCTTCTGCCTGGCGCTGGTGGGGGGGCTTGGTTTGGGTTTTATTTTTTGCAGCTCGATACTTTTTAAATTCACGTGATTTTGTTTTCAGATGAGTCCAATCTCATCTCACCCTTCCTGGAAACGCTCCACCGACCGACCTAGCGGCCCAGGCACCGGCTGTGCGCAATATGCCTCTCCCCACTCCCAGGCCGCGGCCGAGCGCGCAGGTAACTGGGGACTAGCCCCGGCTCCAGCTCTCCCACCTCCCGCGCTGCAGGCCGGGCTACGCTGGCGGCGCCGGTCCCGCTGCTGGAGTTGTCCCGCAGTTCCAGCCTTCCCGGCCTGTGGCTGAGGCCGCTCCGGGCGCCCGGGATGGATCCTCGCCCATTGCAAATCCTGCACCTATTTGCTCTCCCGCCCCTTACGGGACCGGCGCTGGAACTGGGCCAGACTCTGCAGATCTGTCTTGCTATCCTCCTGTGCAGAGCCCAGAGCGCCAGCATCCGGCGCTGGGATGAGCAGGGCTCGCCCCTGGGCGCTCGCTGAAGGATGAAGGTCGCTGTGTGAGCGACTCCGCCCCTCCCCCGCCCCAGACAAGCCATCTCTGGAGCCTCCAGTCCTGTGGGGCTGAAATTCCCTGCCGGGCCTCCTGGAGCACTGCAGGCAGCTGGAGACCAGCCTCGCCCAACGCTCTTTGGCTCCTACCCGGCCCGCAAAGGGGGAGGGGGGTCGCTTCTTTTGTCCCTTGGCGTCTCTCTGGTGTCTAGAACAAGCTGGGTGGCCGGCAGGCTCTGCCACCTTCCTCGAGCTTTTCCCTCCTTCTCTCCTGGGCAGCCAGGGCTGTCCCAGTCCCTCTCCCCTTCCCTGCTGCCTTCCTTCCTCGCGGCCCAGTCCATCCCAGGGGCGCTGGCTGGGATTGGCTGCAGCTACAGGTAGCAATATTCAGCCGCCAGGACTGTATAACGCTCTCCCAGCCTGCAGCTCCTTCCATTCCCTCCCCAGCCACTCCGGCATCTCGCCCAGTCTCCCTCTCCTGAGTGTGCACACAAGCTCACATTGCCTTGGCTAGTGGCCTGTAACATCCAGTCCTTCCCACTCCCCAGCCGCAGAAGAAAGAGGCCTAAATGGAGAAGGGGGGGCGATTCCAGGAGGGAGCAAGCACCTCAGCACTGCGGAGTCTCTGGCCAAAGCCCATAGGCCTCAGCAGGCCGTGGAAGGAGATAACTGATGTATTTTCTACCGCCATTTCAGAGGGACAACTAAAGATGCAAACGTCTCCGCAGCGTTAACAGACAGAGACCGAATTAGACAGAAAATTGTCCATGCACCTTTCAATGCAGCCACCTCGCAGCCACAGCTACATAGGTTTGTACAGTGCGGGACAGCTTGGCCCGGGGACGAGGCGATGGTCTCACACCCCCAGCGCCCGGCAGGTCTGTTGCTCCTTACCTGATAGATGCAGGCCTCTGGTGCTCTGTAAATGGCCGGGGCTCCTCGGACTGTCAGTCGAGCTCCTATCCAGCAGCAGGCTGTGGTCGGCCCGGCAGAGCAGCTCGTGGTCCCGTAGAGAGAACTCATCCCCGGGCAGAAGCTGGCGGCTGCAGACTGAGCAGCGGAAACATTCGATGTGATACACATTTTCCCGGGCTCGCATCACCAAATCACTGCTGCTGAATCCCACCTTGCACTTCGCACACTTTATGCCGAATAACCTGCAGGAAGAGAAAGGGCCATGAAGCTAGACCCTCACCCCACTGTTGCCAGCTCACCCTCCCCAGGAACTAACCACTCCGGCTGAGAAACCCAGAGGGTCCCCTCTGCTCTCTTCCTAACAAGTCTGATCCAATTCGAGAAGAGGGATCGGGCTCAATAAGAAATTTTGCCTTGTCCACATTGTTCTAAAACAGGCATTAGGGAGTGTGCAGATCAATCCTGTTTATTGCTTGCCGACAGGCGGTGATTTATTATTAATTATTATTATTATTATTTATTAATATGATTGGTTGTATCAATTGTTAATAACTTCCTGTCTCCGAAGCCGAATAAACAGGAATAGCATTTGTCATTATCACAGAAGTACTGACTCCCTCCTTTAGCAAGCCGGAGGAGATACGATTTCACAGATGGGGAGCTCTTTGAAATTAACTCTTAAGAAATGGGTCGAAGAAAAATTTTTTTAATGGATAAAGAGCTTTTGAATCACCTGATATAATCCCTTTTACAGTATGTCTTGCCATCTCTCACAAAACAAGTGCAGGTTTCATCCAAGTACTGGCTGCATTCAGCGCATTTGAGACATGCTGCATGCCACTCGAGGTCCGGGGAGACCTTCAGGATGTACTGGTCATGGATCTGACTCCCACAGCCCACACACATGGCAATTCCGGGCTTTTCTACCAGTAGAAATGAGCAGAGGAAATTTAGAACGTATACTGGAGGCATATCATTTCTAATCAGAACTGTCTCGAAGGACTGCAATCACAGAGGCATTCGTAATTAGGAGACATTCTCTAGTAATGTTCAGGCAATGAAAAGAAAGAAAAGGTGAAATTGATAAACTGCAGCAGCTATTCTCCATATAGTTAATTTTACAGTCACCTGAACTGCAAGATTTTACAGGAGCAATTGGTAGGTGTAACTACAATGATAAAGATTGGAAAATATAGAACGGGTACTTATTAAAACACAATGGAAAACCAGATGAACTCTGTCAGCTGATTATTTCATCTGTATTTGTTATACCTTTTTAAAAAATTAGGCTTTTTCCCTCTTTTAATTTTTCTTATTTTATATAGTAATAATTAATTACTAATTTGTAGCTATTAAAATAACAGACATGCAAAGAGCAAACCCCAAGAAAATATTTATTCTTTAAACATAAAAAAGAAACAACGAATTCTGCAGCCTGAAAGCATGACACAGCAAGATAAAATAGCTTTAATTTAAAAAATAAGAAAAGGCAATGGATTGCGAAAGAGCAAAAATAATCCTGGCTTTTAAAAAGGCATGATTTTAAGAATGTTCTCTAAAACTATCTCTGTAAATAAACCACTTGTAGAACCAGTTTAACGTTTCAAGTAAAATATTTAAAATTACTATTCAGACCAAAGATCAACTTACTCTTTGAATGATCCCCCATAGCACCCAGAAAAGGATAATGAAAAATAATATCCACCATGCAGAAAGAGATGTGTGCAACGTGTTATGATGCAGAAGGAGCAGGATGCCTGCCTAACGCTTGCTGTTTGCTAACTAACTCCTCCAGCCTGGAGGAGTTAGAAAGTGGAGACTGCCCTGTCCCATACGCAGCATGACGTCAGCACGCATCAGCCCAAGGCTGAAGGGAGGGGGTGGAGCAGTGACTTCACCAGGCCGCCGGAGCAACCCCCAGAGGCGATTGGAAGCGAGGGAGAGGGAGCGAACGTATTGGCCGGGAGTGAACAATGGAACGCGGAACGCCGCGCGCCGCACGAAGATTCTTTCTGATTCAGGTTTCCCCGTGGCGAGAAGTAGCTGTTCCCTCCCGGCTTACCTGGTCCGAGATGCCCTCCTAGCTCAGCGCTCTCCGAGCCAGAGATGATTACTGCCTGTCTGAGAGAGCGGAAGGGCAGACAGGCCCCCAGCCCGCGCTCCTTTCCGAAGGACACTTTCTCCTTCCGTGGTAATTACTAAAATCTCCCCCCCTGTGATGAAGTATTTGTCGCCTTGCGCTTAACTCAGACAAACTCCCTCAAGTATGTTAAATCTTAGCTCACGAATTACTTGGGGCGTATTTCAGTGACGCGTCACTATATCTTGTTAAATAGTGGTAGAAATGTAGCCGTGTTAGTCTGGTGCCCCTGAAACAAAAACCAGACTGTGTTTTTTATATCTTGTTAGTCCCTATTTGCCAAGATGCTTTATTTACGCTTCAAACTTATGTGGAGGTGCAAGAAAAGTGCCCACGTCTACATGTGACATCTATAGCTGAACCTTATTAATGTATTTATTGGAGAGAAAAGAAAGGCATAATTTAGCTGGGATCTTAATCTTGAAACTGGCAGGAGCTGAAGAAATATTTTAAATAGATTGGTACATTACACCATTTCGTACCATTACACCATTTTCGTACCTAATTTCGTACCATTCTGCACAACAAAATATTTCAAATTTAGTTTATTTCTCAAATCAATTATTATCATAAGAAACTAACGAAAAGTGTTGCTAACCCGAACTGATCCGTTACTCTTCCCCTTTTTATAACACATTTCTGAATGAAAGACTGATTTTTCATTCCCTTTTTAACATGTAGTTATTTAATTGTATTAGTTGTAGAAATACCGATGGAGACAGTGCTATGCGCCACTATTTAGCGCATATTTTTTATGGGCAGATTATTGCACTGAAAAGCCTATTGAATTATTTTTTCTTGGAGAAATGTTTATAGTCTGTATTACAGCTTTCAGTCACGGTGTCTCTTGAGCAATTCATGATGGCAAACTATCACCAGAATGTATCAACCCTTTCTGTGACCAGCTGCAAACGTGTGGCTTTCTTTTGATCTTTTAAAATCTTCTCTCCAGAGGAAAGCGGGTGGGGGGGGGGGGACTTTGCCCTTTATAAAGCTGCTTAAATAATCACAGGGCTGAACAACCACAGTTCACAGCCCCATTATTTCTGCCTTCTTTTTTAACCTGCAACTTGGAAAAATCTTCGCACGAAAAAGGTAAACAAATATTAAAAAGGGGATTCTTAAAAATCTTTTTTGTCTGATGAATTTGCAAGTCGAAGTATCCATTTGTTTGTGGGAAGAGAGGGAACCATCCCACAGAAACCTGTTACCGTGATCTTGGAGTTCATAAGACTTATCAGTCAGTAGACGTTTCAGTGCATTTCTGTTTTCTTTTCACGTTTAAACTCCCTTTACCCAATCCCTGCGGTCTGGTTTCCAAAGCGGGGTTCTGCATTTCACTCGGATAGAAGGACCTCTACTGGGAGAATGGATAATGGGTTAAAACTTGTCGCCAGGCTTAATAAACCTCTAATCTTCAAGAAGGCACATTGATGTTACATGAAATACTATTAATAATTCAGGGCTGGCGCTCACAGAGCCAGGGAGTATTGCTTTAAGTGATCTGCTAGCAGGGACTTTTCATTGTTAATGTCCCTTTTAACTCGCTCCCTCCCGAACACCGCCATCATCCCCAAACGGACTGGGCTGCCAGCGGGGCAACCTTAAGGAATGTCGTGGCTAGTTAGCTGGCGGGTTTGTGGGCACGTTTCCCCTCCTGTACGGGACCGCGAGAGCGACCTGAAGCTTGGGCAGGGGGGTGGACAAGGAAAGGAGCTTGCCAAAACTGCGATGAAAGCCTCTGGGTACTTTCTGTGGCACATCCCAATCAAGCTACTGCACCTGGAAACACTGTTTGTTCCTGCCCAGCGGGGGTCTGGACTCGTGGCGCTGCGATCATGCCAACTGGCAAACCCAAGCGCGATCTCCAGGCAGGGCCGCTGCGCTGGAGTAATTTGTATAGCGCGGGTGGGTGTTGAACCAAACGTATGGGGCAAACCACGTGAAGCCAGGGATGCTGCAGAGTTCCCGGTTCCCTTACTTCCAGCGCCAGAGTCTCCAGGAGCAGAACCTGCTCCCTTACTTCCAGGAGCAGAAGATAGATCAGAGCCACCTAACTCCATCAGGGCTGGGCATGTCTCAGCCACCCCAGGCTGCACAAACCTTGGGCTAATCGGTACCCAAATGCGGCCACATAGGGTAGGTCTACACTACAGGATAAGGTTGAATTAAGATTCCCAACTGAAGTTGAAATAGAGCTTGATTCACCTTTTGGGCTGTCTGCACAGGAGGAAGTCAAAGGAAGAACATTCTCCTTTGGCGTTCCCTTACTCCTCATAAAAGGAGGGTTAGAGGCGTTGGAGTAAGAAGTCCAGCTTATTTTGAAGTAGTGGCTTCCTGTGTATACACATATTTTGTTATTTCAAAATAGCACCAGTTATTCCAAAATAAGGTTACTGTGTAGCCATACCTGTGAGAGCAGAGCTACCCACATCAGGGTGTGCCCTTCTCAGTTCGAATGAGGGTGTCTTCACTAGAACAGCTAATTCAAACCCTGGAAGATGCACAGCAACAGCTTCAATCGTCTCTGTGGTGTAGATCTACCCTAAAGGCGCCACAGAGCAAAGGAGTGAAGCGCAGCCAGGCAGCCCCAAAGGAGAGAGACTTAGGCAGGCTGGGGAAGGCACAAGGTCCCTCAAGGTCCCAGCTCTTGACAAACACCTGGGAAGCACTGGCCGGGGCTGACTGACCAGAGAAGCAAATAGGCGCGTGGTTGCCTACTAGCTGCGATCGCTCCCCAACACAGACGCGGTTTCGTTCTGTCGGTGAGGCGTCGGGATGCCCAGTGTGATCCGCGCCCAGCCATTAATCTCTCCCTTCAAATGTCAGGCGGACCCCTTTCAAATCACGCCGCCCGGTTCCTGCCTTTGAAGAGCGGCACCGAGGAGCAGTTTTTGAGCGAAGCGAGCCCCCCCCTCACATTCCTCGTTACACAATCTGCCGCGCTGAAGGTCAGGAGTGGTCAACCCCCCAACCCAGCTCGGAGGGAGATCTGATGTAAAACAACATCTCACACTTGGGCCAAAGTACCGGGCGTCAGTGAAAGAGGCCAGTAGTTTGGGGTCTAACCAGCCCAGGGGTGGAGTGGGGCGGCGGTGTGTGTGTGGTTTCCCCCTTAGGCTTAGAGTGAAATCAAGCAGGTAACAACGCTGGCCGCTGGCTTGGTG
Organism: Pelodiscus sinensis; assembly: GCF_049634645.1. Taxonomy (NCBI): domain Eukaryota; kingdom Metazoa; phylum Chordata; order Testudines; family Trionychidae; genus Pelodiscus; species Pelodiscus sinensis. Next base: position 32,183,954 of record NC_134724.1, on the reverse strand, counting down.
CTGATCTTAGCTCAAGAGGCAGCCCACAGAACCACAGGTAAGAACATCATGCGCTGGATTTTAATCTTCCTACAACAACCCCGCTCCGGCTTGTGCGTGTGACTCTAGAGGGTGGCAAAGCCGAGGGATCTGCTAGAGTCTGAAGAGCAGCCAGCAGGTAAATCGCCTGTCCAGTGTAAGGAGCAATCACATCTTAGTAACACATCGGAGTTGGAGACGGGTGGAGTTTCCCCTTGAGCTGCAGGAGTCCAACGTCGTGTCACGCAAGTCACACAACAGCGGCGAGTTAATAATAAGCCTAATAATTCCGGGTCAATGCATTCAGCTGTGAATATGGCACAGGCATGATGGGCGTTTAAGACGCCAAAAAACAATCACAAAATTCATGAGAAACAATAAGGAGCGATCCAGTATTGCAATGTCTTACTCCTGGGATAATTCTTACTCAGGGGTTAGTCCCACTTGCTGCAGTGGCCTCGTCTTGGTTTTGCAGACGGGGTTCATATGGAAAGGTACGTTGCACATTTCCAGCACCCTGTAACCTAACGATCGCCTCTGGAAGGCAGGAAAGCTCCTATTTTGCAGCTGAAGAGAGTAAGTGACTTGAGCCTGACTCATCTGACAGTCAGAATTCAGGGCTCCTGGCTGAAAGCACTGGGTGCCACATCCTCTTTCTCAGGGGAGTAAAACCATCACAGAGGCAAGCTCCGAGGTGCAAGCAGGAACGTACGAGCCCATCTGACATTTCTGGCTGGAAGAAGACCCCGGGGTTCGAATTTACCAGCACCTGGTGATAATCCTTTCGCCTGTTTGGGATGCAGACCTTTGTCTGTAATGGGGACCCTTAAAGCGGGGAAGGGAGACCTGAAAACTGGAATCGAAAGTCAGCAGATCAACAGTCTGCCCTCTGCACACCCCACACCTTCCGAGATGGGCTCCCTTCTCCAAGGGGTAGGGGGAAACACAAAGCAAGCGATGGATTTTTTGCACAGTTCACGGCGCGATAGGCGGGCTGCTCCCCGAAGCAAACTCTGGCCCTTTCAGCTGATCGCTTCAAGGAGCGAACGATTCGTTTTAACTTTTTGTCTTGTCCTACGTACAAATGTTTCCAGCCAAAGGGCAGCTCAAAATCAAATCCGGACAAAGAGCCTGCCCGGACTGTGTAACACATTGTTACCAACCCCCAGCTCTCTTGTAAGGGTAGAGTATCGAAAATCAGGCACAGGGGACAGGCTATGACTACGGCTGTTGCCCTGTCTCTTTTCCTGTTTACATGAATGAGGTAGTTGTTTCTTTGGGACATACTCTTTATTCCACAGGGAAATCGCCGGCAGAAGTTACTGAGTAATGCTTTACAGAGGGCGTGACAGAAGGATCTTTACTAAAACCACAAATCGGCTGGGGAGGAGTGAATTACCAAGTGCCACTTTGCCTGATATATTGGTCCCACCAGGGGCTCGAGCTGTGGACACGGAGCTGAACGCAGATGTCACTGCGCTGCCGGCACCCGCTGTATCTGGGCTGACTCACACGACAGAACCGCGATTTTTCACTTTCAAAAAGTTGATTCTCCAGTTTCACCAAGTCCCCAGGCAGCCCTGTAGTGAAATTGCCACGTCACAAGCAGCATCTCTGCGCTGTAAAGTGACTTGCTCGTTCGCGATGCACTCAGTACCTCCGGAGAGGGATTCAGTGCAGGGTGGAACCCCTTAGGGACTTCCACAAAAGCATTAACGCATCCAAGCGAAGCTCTACTCCGCCTCCATCCCCGCCCCCCGCCGGGCCCGAGTCTGTGCAGCAAACAGACGCACTGAAATCGATGGAGCTGCTTTCCGAAAAGGGGCTTGCTAGCCCTCGAGGACTCCGAGCCGCTGAGGGAACCGAAGGGAGTGGATTCAGGGGAGGGGTCTGCTCATGTTTCATGCCCTGGTTTGCTCTCCCAGCTAGCTAATAATTGCACCGCCACGAAAGGAAAGCTCAGCGGTCCTAGCCTGGGTGGGGCCATCCCTGCCTGTTTCTCGTAGGCTCGCAGAGGCTGATCTAAGCAGGGTGGATGAATCGTGCATCTTTCCCTGATGTTCTGGCACATTCTGGTGGCTAAGGCTTGTGCTAGCCGGGGAGGCCCCAGCCGGGCTTTTATCCAGCAGCACACTAGTCCCAGCCTAGCAAGAAGGGGAAGGTTAATTTCAGTGCTGTCCATCGCCCCATGACCTGATAGCGAGCAGGTGCTGCGGGTAGGTCCTGGGCTGCTGCGGGTTTGGAGAAGCCATGGAAGCGGCTTTGCTGGGAGTTATTTTGTTGGAGGGAGTAGCAGGATTTCCCCTGCTTGATTCTCAGTTTGGGGGTCCGAAGTGGGTTTTGGGGGAGTGACTCCAACACCCTAGATTCACCCACCCAGATTTTGCGCACACCCGTGTGTAGGCTAGTTCCATTGCAGCTGGGTCCGCTACTGGGTCTCCGGGGAACTACATAGGTCTGGGTCCCTGCTCCATAGGCCAGTTCACTGTGTGTTGATGGAAGGACAATTTACAATAGACACATTCCCAATTTGAATCGGCAAGGAGAGAGGCAAGGGAAGCAAGTTACTCGCAAACACTCATGGGCTGTGTCTAGACTGGCCAGTTTTTCCGGAAAATCAGTCGCTTTTCCGGTAAATACTTGCCAGTTGTCAACACTGGCGGCTTGAATTTCCGCAAAAGCACTGACTTCCTACTGTAAGAAATCAGTGCTTTTTGCAGAAATACTATGCTGCTCCCGTTCAGGCAAAAGTCCCTTTTGTGCAAAACTTTTGCGCAAAAGGGCCAGTGTAGACAGCTGAGATTTGTTTTGCACAAAAGCGCATCTAGATTGGCCACGGCCGCTTTTCTGCAAAAAGTGCTTTTGCGGAAAAGCATCCATGCCAATCTAGATGCTCTTTTCCACAAATGCTTTTAATGGAAAACTTTTCCATTAAAAGCATTTCTGGAAAATCATGCCAGTCTAGACATAGCCATTGAGCCTATCTGAAAAAGCACAAGTGCTCTGATGGCCATTCCATGCAGTGTGGATGCTCTTTTGCACAAGAAGTTTTTGCACAAGAACTCTTCTGCAAAAGACTTCTTGCTCAAAAATCCTCCAGTGCCTCAGACAGCAACTGCCACAGGTGGGGAAGTAAAACTAACTTGGCTTTGGAAGGATACATTTCACTTTTCATGATGAGTGTGCTAGCTAAATGCCAGTCTTTTCCAGTTTATCTGTGGGCTGGGACATTCTGGCTATATTATACTAGGAGTTTTCTCTGCAAAAAACATGCTAATTAGGGACTCATTTGCATGAGTAGTGATCTCATTTGCATATTTTCTGCAGATCCATTTTTGCGCTTGGGTTTTTGCGCAAAAACAAGCAGTGTGGATGTTTCCTTTTGGTGCAAAAACCGCTTTTCCTGCAAGATCAGTAAACCTCCTTTTTTGGGGCATAAGGATCTTGCGGGAAAAGGGGTTTTTGCACAAAAAGGAAACCTTCACACTGCTTGTTTTTGCACGAAAACCCAAGCGCAAAAACGGATCTGCAGAAAATATGCAAATGAGATCGCTACTCATGCAAATGAGTCCCTCATTAGCATATTTTTTGTAGAGAAAACTCATAGTGTAGACATAGCCTCTTTGTTTCATTGGTCTGTACAGCAGGTCCTATTCCCTGTTTGGTGCTCCTAGGAAAACTGCTCCTATTAACAAACAATTAAGAGGTAGACCTTAACAAATCAGTCTCCCCAAATGAGCTGCTCTCACTTTAATTCTAGTATGCTGGGTCCTGACCAAGTTAAGCCTTCTTTCTAGAGTAGACCACAGGTGGCAGAAAATTACGAGAAAACTTTAGCTTGATGAATATTGAAAAAAGCTTGAGAGGTTGGCAGAAGTTGGCTCCGAAATATTTGTTCCATGAGGGTTATTTCTGGAAAAGTTTCCTCTGTCTGTACGTGAAAGAAAGATTTACAACTAGTACAACTAGAGAATGTCTCGAAAAGGCTGATCTTTTTCAATATAAGGTGACCCATCTGACATCTTGCAGAAAATTCCTAATTGCACTGATAACAAGGAAAAAAAGTTTATTCTTCATGATAAATTCCGGCAGAAACAGGACTTTTTTCCAAAGAGAGAGTTATATTTCAGCTGCAATAAAGATTTAGTGGATGGTTTCTATAACATTTATCAGCATGCAGAATGTAATTATCTGTTGTTTGATGATTGATGGCAGGACTTTTATTATTGTTAACAACCTGTGCTTTCCATTATCTAAAAGTGCTTAAGAGATTTCAAAGACAAAGTAAGTAACAAATGCAATTTTTTAAAAAAGTTGACTGCTAATATTCTAGTGCTTCAAATGACAATAGTGAAATTGCCATCAAGAAGTCATTCCCAGTTGTTATGCTGAGTACTTAACACTGGCAATATTTAGAATTGCATCAGTTTCTTTCATTTCTGTTGGAATAACTAAGGCAAGTAACTGGAAAATTACTTCTATCTCTACAGTATTTCCCTGCCTTATGTAAGATTTGGTATGGCTGAGTTAAAACCAAGCCATTTGACTTATGAAAGGAAAGAAAGTGCAATGTACACAGGCTATAGAGTAAAAATGTCTTGTGTGAACTTTTAAAATTAGTGCTGACCAACTAATTACTTTAAGGTCCCTCTGAAAATTTCACTGAACTACTTAGTTGTATGTCTCTGATAAGTTTTACAGTATAGACATATATACCTGATCCTCCAGTCCAGACAGGTAAAATGCCTTTGACTTCCCTGCCAGTTTTTCCAGCCTCAAGGCTTCAAGTCTGGGACTTACATCACAGTGTTTATCTGGGACAACTTAGAAACCTGGTTACAGCCCAGTTCTGCCTCTGATTACATGGGTCCAAATCCCAGAGAGTGTTAAGGGAGAACTCCTATCCAATTTACTATATCTCTGAAGGATTGTGTCACTAATTTGCTGCTTGGAGGGAAGAAAAAGTGGACATTACCACAGCATGATTTCATTGCTGTCTGAGGGAAGGGATCAGAGACAAAACAGTAATGACTTCTGTTTCCTCCACACTTGTTCAAGAGCTTCAGTGAAATCCTCATCAAGGTAGGATTTAGGGAATCAGGCTGCCACTCCCTGCAGCATTCCTATGGAATTCCCAGCAGAAATACAAAGGGTTAATGCTGCTCTGGGATCCACATGGATAAGGTAGATGGGTTATCATGTTCTTGCCCCCTTTCAGAGTCACAAGTGTATGTGACTAATGCTGTGTTTACACAACAGAGCTTAACTCGAAATAATCTATGCAAATTGAGCTACGTCAATTGTGTAGCTTATTTCAAAATTGGGAGCATCTACACGGCACTTATTTTTAAATAGAGCATTCCTCCTCTGACTTCCCTTTCTCCTTGTACATTGAAGGTTACAGGAGTCAGAGTAAGAAGCCCTCCAGCTTGACAGTATTTCAACATTATTTCGAAATAACTGCCTGCTGTTTAGACATGGACTAAGTTATTTCAAAATAATTAGTGTTATTTTGAAATCATGTTGCTGTACACCTAGATGCAAAAAGTCATAGGAATTGCATTCCATTGATTATTTAATAGTCTGAAATTATCTTCTCAACTATCAAATAATCAACTACCAGTTTAAAACCATTGAACCTCCCAGGTCTCTTCCCTGTACTGCACTGCACTGCACTGATAAGTCTATGGGTTTGTAATCAATTAGTTACAAAGAATTGTTAAGGCAAAATCCCTGAAAGTCATGTCTTTGTCATGAAAGTCATGGCCTAGGCAAGCATACATGGTTGGGCATGAAGTTTGCCTACTTTGCTTTGCCTTCCAGGGGGTTTTCTTGTATGACTGTGTCATTGGTGGAGAGCAAGGCTGGGGTATTGCTCTCCTAATGGAACATTAAGGTAGGATTTTGGGAAGTCTTAGCCCCGGCTTTGCTCTGTTTCCAATGAAGTCGATGAGGAATTTTACCATTTACTTCAGTGGGGACCGTTAGGCCAACACTGAACGCTTATTCTTTTTTAACCAAGTCCAGGGGGCCCAGACACCCATTTTGAGTGGCTGTACATGTACTGAAAACCTGTGCTTTGGGCCTGAAGGGGAGAAATTTCCTGGTGGCTGAATTGGCATTACTGTAGGGGCGAAGGATATATTACAGTGGATCTTCTGGGTTTGTCCATTCCCCAGTCTGGCCTTGCCTGCTTCTGTTACCACCCCCCTCCAATCCACTGATTCTCCAGGAGTCCTCAAAGAACTCATTTGAACTGTAAGATCTTTGGGACAGGAACTTTCTCTTTGTTCTGTTTGTACAGTCCCTAGCATAAAGGGGTGTTGGTTCATGATTCTTAGATGCCAATATAATAAAAATAATAAATAGTAATAATTAATCTGTGTTTCACACTATGTGGTGCACAAACACCCCTCCAGCCTGCCCTTGTAGTCTCAGCATTGTATGGTGGGTTGACCATTTAATATTTAGGGAGTGTTTTCTCACTATAGTTTTCCATACAAAAGCCATACATATTTTTTGTTTCAACAAATGTTCTTTTATTTCTCATATATTTGCTGATGCAAAGCTAGGGACATTGTCTGATTCTCATGAAATGCCTGGAGATCTGGGTATGAACTAAAGAACACACTTTATTTGAACTTTGTATCCCTTTTATTCAATGTTTTATTATTTGTTTTCTTCTTTAGTCTCCATGGGTTTTTTCTCTTGACTTAATGGAAAAATAGGAGAGCACTTCAGTGGCTAAAATAATACCTTTACATTCCCAAAGACTGTAGCATGGTGGAGATTATGTCTCCCTTATAGTTGAACACTAACAGCTCAAAAGATCGGATAAAGCTTGTGCTTGGTAAAAAAAATCTGTACCTTTTCTGCAAACAGATTTCAGGTTAATTCTTGCCTCTTTCCTCAAGTGAAATTAAAGTAGAAAATATCTTCACAAAGTTTCACATGCAAATGATGAACCATCTTCTTCAGCTGTAGAAAGATGTGATATCTTAACAAAAAGTCACATTACAGGATATGTCTTTAACGCTTAAATATTTTTATATTTTTACACACTCTGAGTTCTTGAAGTAAATGGGAATGACAGTGTGTAAAATTGGGCAAATACATAAATTGTTTTACAAGGCTTAGTATCCCTCATCTTTTCCCCTCTCTGATTTGTTAGCTTTCTTATGGTCAAAAAAGAGGTGTGGTACCTTCTCAAATGAACCTCAGGGAGAGCTTTATTAAATTATTTTAAAAGACCAGATTAAAAAAATGTACAGACATATGTAACAGCAGGATACAGTAATCCCACTGGTTTTAAGAAACAGATTGCTCAATACAGAATTTTTAAGGCTCTAGAAGACAGGCTATTTGCCATGTGACCCACTCCTTCCTCATCTGACTCCAGATTTACACTGGTGAAATGAGAGCAGTTGTTCTTTAGATAATTTAAGTCTATTTGGAATGTGTTAATCTAAGTGTATACTAGCAAGAAAATTCTGGGTTGACAGCTTCAAGTCTTTATCTTACTCCATTGTTCCTTGGATTTGCACCTTGTAAAAATCACCTGCTGTTGGGAGATCCTTGCATTACTCATACACAAGGAGGTGAATGAAAGAGAGTGTTTTAGTTCTAACTCTGGGTTTACCTGTTTTTCTTCTTTTTAAAGACACACAACTGTCTAGATTAAAATGCAGTAGAAATACATGTATTACAAATAACTTCATGGGCTACAAAAACTGAACTAATGTTTTACAATCTATTTATTTTTTCCTTGTTCTGTTGTGTTTACTTCTGTCTTTCAGCTTGGTACTTGAAATTAGATAGACCTGGCCCCAAAAAGACCTATTTGCCTCATCCATGTGAATTTTTCCTATTAAGTTACGGAAATAACATGAGAATGACGAGATTATGTCACAACAATTGTCCATCTAGCCAGGTATCCTGTCTCTGATGGTGCCCAGTGGGCAGATGTTTCAAAGGGAATGAATGGACCAGGGCAATTATCAAATGATCCATCCCATTGCCCAGATCCACCATCTGGCATCAGAGGCTTAGGGACACTGAGTGCATGTGGCTGAATCCCTGGCTATGTTGTTTAATAGCCCTTGATGGACCTATATCCTCCATGAATGTATTTAGTTCTTTTTTTGAACTCTGTTAAACTTTTGGCCTTCACAAAATACCCTGGAAACTAGTTCCACTGGTTGACTATGCATCATGTGAAGAAGTACTTCCTCTTGTTTGTTTCTGATGCCTATTAATTACATTAAGCAACCCCTGGTTCTTGTTTATGTGCAGAAGAAAATAGCACATCTGTATTCACGTTCTCTACACCATTCATGTGTTTCTATATCTCTATCATATCTCCCTTAGTCATCCGCTTTCTAAGATGAATTGTTTGTCTTTTAAAAACCCTCCTTATATGGAAGGTTTATTCCATTACCTTAATAACTTTCTTGCCTTCTCTGAATCTTTTTTTTAATTTTGTAATAGATTTTCTTTGAGATGGGGTGGCCAGAACTGCATGAAGTATTCAAGTTGTGGGAGTAAATATTTTTTTTGTTTTAATATCTAACCCTTTCCTAATGGTTCTATCATTGTTTGCTTTTTTTGACTGCTGATGCACATTGAGTAGATGTTTCTGAAGAACTATCGACAGTGACTCCAAGATCTCCCTTGAGCGGTAACATCTAATGTAGACCCCCTTCATTGTGCATGTATAATTGTGTCTGTATTTTCCAATGGGCATAACTTAGCAATTATAAACATTGAAGGTCCAGAGCAAAAAGGGCTGGACTCTAGTTCTCAAATATAAAGCAAAGAATGAGACATTTTGACTTAACCAGATGCTACAGAAGAGCCCATGCATTGTGGGTTAAATCCAGGATCCACTCAAAGGGACTGGGAATTTTGCTGTTGACTTCACTAGTGACAGAGTTTCACCTTGAGAGTCCAACCCAAAAGTGTTATGAAATGGGTAAGCCTATCTACTGATCTGAAGAAAAGAACCAGAGAGCAAATTAGTTTGCTAGCCAGCATAGAAAAGTATGATTGATGAAACTCCAGAATGTAGAAAAGGCCCATCAGCAGGTCTAGAAAAGCAGGAGTTCTTGTGTAAGTCAGTATTTGCACATGTAGTAGAGTAATAATAATAAAACTACCATCAGTGGGAGACTGTCAGAAACACTAATAAGAATTCAATATATTGGGCAGTAGTTTTTTCTTGCATCATTTTTCAATTTTGAGGGCAATGCCACCAATTCTTTGTATGCTTTCAAACAATCGCTTCCCTCAATTTAAATATAAACAAACAAGGATAAAGCAGGTTTTGTTTTTAAATAACCATCTTTCTTGTCTGAAGCCAAATTCTTACTTCGGTAATGCTGGTGTAAATCTGAAGTTGCGCTATTGAATCCCAAATAGAGTTACTGTGCATTTAAATAGGTGTAACTGACAGAAGAATTTGGTCCTGAATGGCAAGTTTTAGTATGTAATCATACCTCATGCAAAGTTTAGTAAAAATTACAGCAAAAAGGATTTATAATGAATCCTAAACTAAAATAGTTCTAGTAAATCATGCTCAAAAATCTAAAAATATTTCTCCACTAAAAATGCTAAGAGACCGAGAAATCAACTAGCCTTGGAGATCTCACTTGCATTTGACAGATAAATTAATTATGACTTTTGGGGCATATATTTCTTCACAGAAGAATTAAGTTAACTTCCAGTCACTGAAATGTGTGATTGCCAATAGTCAATGTAACCTATGTATTCACAATTACTGTTTCTTGAATCACTTTTCTATGCATGACTCAAATCCTCAATCAGTTTTTTAGAAAAATCTCCTCTTGATGTCAGTGAGACTTCCGAATACTTACAGTTATGTCAGGGTATGGCATTAGGTTTGCTAATAATGTTTTCAGACATTTTTTGGAATAATTTTCTGTTTGTCATAAATTTGATGGATCAGTCCCATTATAAACAGGAAACAACGACTTTTGCAGCAGATTGCAAAGGTAGTAAATGCTGATTCTTTCAGAGTCAGTCATAGATTAAGTCCGTTTTAAAATTAAAACAGATGGAAGACAATTTCACTCAAGTTACAAAAAGGATAGGAGCCATCTGTAATAAGAATTAGGATTGCAAAAAGCTATTGTTATCATGTTACTATTAAAAACCTTTAAATGATTTTCTTCATAAACTTCACATAACTCAAATGTCTTATTTATTCCTCTTCCCAAGAAGATAGTCATACTTTATTTAAAAACATGACAACTCTCAAGGATCCATGTCTGGACTATAACAATATGCAAATGCAAAAACAACCAAAACAAAACACAAGACCCCCCCCCCACTAAAAACCCCAACAACAGTAAAACTCATAAGTTTGGATCTGCTTACAGCCTTTTCAGCAACTATTTACCAAAGTACAGTTCTTTTGTCATTTTTCCCTTTAAAAACATTGTCCCTAAGCACAAGAAAATGTCCAATACTGAAAATAGATAATTAATGAGATAATTGGATACTGAATGTCACCTCCTGTCCAATGGGATTAGCTGATGGCTAATTATGAACAGATTGTGATTAATGTGATTATGGATTGGATATTAATCAGATTTTGGATTGATCTAGTTATGTTTTAGTCTGCTCCAAATGGTTAATTGGATCTGATATAACAGAAATGCAGCTTGCACCAGATTTTGCCACATCAGTTGATGAAGTAGCTTTTTTGATTGGGTAGGATTGTGAACAAAAAATTATTTACAGCTCTTGGGAAAACTACTCTCCCTTAGAATGTACTTATTCATTTTTTATTTTCAAGAACCTTTACAATTCAATATTTTTTTAAAAGTCTTGTCGACAATTGAATAGGATGTCTATAACTCAAACAAATACGAAGAAATTAAACAGTGGTTAACCCATTGTCCTAATGTCCTGTATTCCTCTGCGCTGTGGAAATGCTACATTCAGTTTCCTGCTTTGGCCTACAAGACCCTCAGAGTTTGGGAGTGCTGCTGAGGTAGAATGTGTAACCGTGCAAACAAGTATTGCACAATAGCTGTGAATTACTGTTGGTAAGATCGAAAAGGGAGTTTTCCCTATTTTTCTTCTGGTGAGGAGAATCCACCACTGGAAAAGACTTCTAGAATCACCTAGTCTGGCCTCCTATACAACAAATAACATTGAATTCTACCCAGTAATTTTTGTACAAGCCCAGTAACTTGTGATGAGCTAGAGTATACCTTTTAGACAGACACCCAATCTTGATGAGTGATGGAGAATTCTCCACATCCTTTGGTAAGCTGTTCTAATTAAAAATGTACACCTTATTTGCATTGTACATTAAATTAAATTCCAACTATTGGATTTTGTTATGCCTTTGTCTGCAGGATTTAACATGATGGACATACTATAGGATCTTGAGAATACAAAGGAGAAACTGGGGGGTGGTGGTGGCACATTTTGTATTTCAAGGCAAAATATATTGCAGACAATATATCCCACCCTCAACCCATACAAAATGGTTGCTATCATAGTACATAGGATTGGTCTACTGATTTAACAACAGATCCTGGAAACCAGGAGAGCTGTTTCTTTCTCTGACACAGACTTCTTGCGTTAAAAGTGGAGTTATTTTTCTTCTTTTGAGTCCAATGACTAGCTTCTTAGATTTCTAATCAGTAGAATGTTTTATAGTTAGACCTACCTGTGGCATGTGATGATACTTACCTCATTAATTATAGGACAGAAAAAAATGTAAAGATATATTAAAAAATTACTCATGATTTTGGCTTCTCTAATTCTCTGGTAACAACCTGAGACACCATAAAGGGCCTGATGCTTCGAAGGGTTGAAACCTGGCTTTCTGAAAATCAGGCCTGTTTATAATGTTGCAAATTGGACATCCAAAAATGAAGGGATTGACTATCACTAGAAACTTTTGAAGAAATAGGGGAATTACTGTGATGCCTGCATTCATATAGGAATATTATTTTCTAGGCTGCATTTTGAAAGCACTTTGAGAAAGCTGACTGGAAGCAAACATGGCTAATTCTCAAGAGGCAATCATGTACATAGACTTGATGTTTGTGGTTTATAAGGAAAGATTCAGGATTAGTGAATAGGAAATAGTGAGTGGTATGCAGATTCTTCTCTAGCCATCTAACAAGCACAAAAAGCAGATATATGTTAAAATATGGCAATGTATTTTGCCATTGAATTTTACATACAACTCCTTTTAAATTCCCTGGGGGCTCTGCATACAAAATGATGGTAGCATACAGTCAAATTCTAGGCTGACAATATTGATTTATCACTACAGACATGAAGAGATGGTTGTCTTTCTATCAGTCCATTGTAGCCTGAATATTCCTAAGTAAACTGCTTTGCAAACAGTCTGAACCACAAATATTTTCAAGGAAGATTCCATCTGCTTTTTAAAATTAACTTAAGCCTTCACTTCCAAAAAGGTTTGAATTCTAGCAATGCTGCTGCTAGATCATTTAGTTTATGAACACATGTACTCCTTAAAGAATACAATAGGTCTTGATTCTGCTCCCATTGCACCATTTTACTGCTGACTTCAAGGGGAACATGCTCTTTATTACTATTAGTGATTGCTTTACATAAGTTATGAAAAAAAATCACATGTTCTCTTTTCCATATTATCTCATTATCTAGAATAATATAATTATTTAGAGCTTCATTACTATGCCACACTGCAACCATTCTTCAATTTACCTATTAATGGCACTTCCTAATCAGAGCAGGTTCTGGAAATTTGGATTCTAGTCCCAGCCCTCTGTGATTGGGCAGGACAAGTGGCCATTTTGTGCCTCAGTTTCCCCAAGATGTAAAATAGAAATAATACTTCCCAAACTCAAAGGGCTGTAGTAAGGGTAATTAAATTAAGATTATAAATTGCTCTGATATACTCAGATGAAAGATGCTATAAAGGGTATAATAAATATCATCATAATTATATTTTACTATCAAATAATATAATTATCAGACAGGATTAGACTTATTCTTACACTGGTGTGAAACAGGGGTAAGTCAGTGGTGCAAGTGAGGACCATCAGGCTCTATATACAGAGAGAGGTCTAATTTATTTTCTCTTTCAATATTCATGTACTGCAGAAATTATGCCAATGAGGAAGGATCAATATTAACTAGATTAGAAAAAAATGAAAGACTTGAAATATATAGAAATGGGCATATTTGCACCTTGACATGGCAAACATGCACATGATTGCCCTTACACATAGAGTAGAGCCACAATGGGATTAACTTTGAACATATGAATACTCTCACGCATAAGTATTTTCAGGATTGGTGACGACACGATTCAACAACAGAATTATCTGTTCCGTGCAATGGGATAATATAATTTAAAATGATAGAAAAAATTATCCTCAATCAGCTTCTCTAGTGACTCTGGTTAACTTATTATTCCTCTCGTTTTCTCTTCTTTCATGGTGCATTTCTTGCTCTGTTTTTTATTCATCCCCTGTAATGTCATATAGCAGATACTGTCTATTCAATTGTTAAATTCGTCAGTAGAGTGGTAAGCAGATTCTGATTGTTTTAACATTATTGGATTTTGACAGATTAGTAGGTGAATCCTTTCAACTCTTGGTAGAGCTCCTGAATGAAGCTCTTTAATTTATCTCCGAGTCAGCTATGCTCCTCATCACTGCAGAAACAGTAAACTGAGGATGACCCATCCCATACGAATAAGTGGTGTTGCTATTAAAAAAAAATAAACTAAACCCCTTAGTCATGGGAATCTATTCACTGGTTTCCAGATCTCAGAACTGAGAATTTTGATTAATGTAAAATACATAATTCTAACACATACTCTTTGTATCCAGTCTAGTTTAATTTCCCCCATGGGTCATACAGTTATTGGAGTAGAGGTTTTTTTTGTTATGTTTTCACTAAGCTACTATATTTAAATAAGTTTGAGCCATCTTCAGTATACATCTAACTGCACAATGTGAAAAAATATAATTCCCTTTACAATGAAGAAATTGGGTCAGCAGGTCCTAATGAAATAATCCTGGATAACAATGCACTATACACAGGACATCTTCTACTAATTAACCATTCATTTTTCTTGCTAAATGTATAATTTCTCTACTGTTAATGAATTCCGAATTCATAGTTCCATTGGTCCTTGTGTATTTTATGTTTTATCCTTTCATTATCAGAACCCATAACGTGGGAGATGAAACAAAATAAAGCTTTTTGTCATGATTCAGCTCATGTGGATCATGCTGATATAATCCCTACCTGATTACAGTTTTATAAGCGCCTAAAACACTAGCCATAAGTGATGAAGACTTCCTTTGTGCATCAAGATGTAATCTTTATTGAAACTGGCTTGATGAGGATTACATATATCTGAGGTGCTATTGAGGTTTTAAATTAACATTAAAAACAGAATATAAAATCAAGCCTGTCTCTCTCGCTCTCTTTTTTTTTGGATCTGCGGAACTTTTACTTTGAAATCTGACCTAGAGTTTGACAGAATCACTTTGCTGATCAAAATATACTTTAGGCTGTTAAACAGATGCATAGAAAGAAACAGTTTGACTTACTCTGAGCTGTTATCTGGACTGATAACCATGTTGCCCAAACTGATCTAATGTTAATTTCCTGATAGTCTAGTTAATAGGAACAAAAATAAATACTATAAGCCTATTGTTTTTTGTAAAAGCTTGATTCCACAAAATATGCCTTCTGCTTCTATACCATGAAAGTTAATTTTGGGAATGGTGGTGGTTAAAGTAGGATTACCAAAGGGTATGCCACGCTTTGACGAGTAAAGGATATATTAATTAAAAACATTTTTAGTCAAAGGGTACACAAAGAGGATCTTTACCATATACCTAATTTATTTGTGCTCCTTTTATTAGATTACTTAGGATGCAGAAAACATGTTTTTCAAAGCAACTAACAATATTTGGCAGTTGTGCCTTTTAAGCAAGACACAACTCTCTGAAGAGATGGGAGGAAGCTGCCTCATCCCTGACATTAATTGCACTTATTTTTGATTAACACCAATTTTCATGGAGCCACAATGTTAGAAGTGTGAGAAGAGAAACAGGCCTGGTGATGACATTTTTCAATTTTTCTGAGGTGAATTCTTTCCAGAATGTGAAACCTAGAGGGCTGGCTCCTTAGCATCATGGAAATCATGAAGGAGAGGCAAAGATGGCTCTCAGTCTAAGTCATCTTTCTACCTCCCTTGATACTGGGGTTGGCTGATGAGTCAAGCCAGCCCCTAGTTTAAGTTATAGTAGCTTTAAAGCTAAGGGCCTGAGGCTACTCTAATTTATGCCATCTGTAAGAGCCCCCTAGGGACAATCTGATCAGTTAAGATTGGCTGGGCACAGTTTACACCAGCCTTGCCTTTTCTAGCCCTCATCACAGGGTCACTCTATACAATAGCCCATGCACCAGGGCCAGGAAATGAGATGTTCTGTGTCACCATAATGACTGTCCCAAATATCATTTGTCTTGACAATCATAAGTTAACTGTCCATCAATATAAAATATCTGAATACACATGGCCACATCCTGCAGCAGGATCTGCGGTATTTCTTGGCATCTGCTATGAAAGGCATGTGGAAGGATGAACTTCCTAGGCTGTGGAAAAGCTGAAGTGTTTTGCACTTGTCTGAAAGAGATCACGGTGGTGATGCATTTCTAGAATAAATCAATAACATGCTGCAAACCCCTCATATATTGGGGGGGGGGGAAATATGCATTGTTGTGAAATGGCTAGAGAATATGAAGAATATTAATAAGGAAGACAATGTATGTGATGATTTCAGAGTCTTAAAGCCTGCAGTGTTACAAATCTGTAAGCTCTTAGTATTGCTGGATTCATTGATTTTTGTCTTTTGTGGAGAGGTTGCTGTTAGTCTTTCCAGGATTTCAGAGACATTTTTCAATAGATCTACAATGCACATTTTTATGGGAGAATTTAGCCTTAAATATTTTGTTTAATATATTTTTAAATCAATCCTTTTGTCACTAGGAAATTTTACAAAGCAAAACACTACCTGCTATTTCTGTGGACCCTATTATAATATTATAATTGGGAAGCATCATAGCCCTTAGAACAAAGTGCAGAGTTTTGTATTGTCCTTACTATCTGAGAGTATGTCTACACTACCACCCTAGTTCAAACTAGGGTGGTAGTGTAGACATACTCAGGTAGATTCATGCATTAATGTTGTTTATTAGGGCAGTGGGCCTGTTTCAGATGTCAGTTATGTGGATGTAAATCTAGAATAATTTAATGGAAGTTGGGTTTACACTAATACAGCCAAGATCACAATCTGGCCCTGTGCACTTAGAATCCTGATCTGTAATAGAAGTCCTGCTCTGTAAGGTTTTGTCTATGCTGCTGGCTTTTGCTAGCACAGAGTATGCAAATGAAGTGCTGATTAGCATTTTGTCACTCTTCATTTGCATAATATATTTGAGCCATTTTTGCGCAAGGAGGTTTTGCGCAAAAACAAGCAGTGTGGACATTTCCTTTCAGCGCTTCATTTGCATACTTTCCTCTGGCAAAAGCTGGCAATGTAGACATAGCCTAACAGAAGCTATTCTGTGGTTAAATAGAAAGTTTTATTACAGGAAAATAGATCAGGTACCATCTTACAAACACTGAAATAGCTATTTAAAAATGAGTGAAGATACAATGTTGTTGGTGCAGTATGTGGAAGTCAAGAAATATAGGTTTTAGATTAAGCTAGTAAGCACTTGTCATGCAGTCCTGGCAAAGCAGGGTTGCCAGATACTTTCACAAAAATATGGAACATGGCGGGTAAAAAATTGGTTGAGAAAAAAAAAAAAAAAGAGAGTGGGGGAATCAAGCTTGTTGAGCAAAAAAACCAAAACAAAACCCGCATTAAAAGAAAGAGTGGCTGTACCTTTAAATCCTTCCAGTCTCCACTCCTCTCCTCCTCCCTCGGGCCAATACCGGAAACCTGGCAACCCTATGATAGAGTAACTCCATGTAGAGTAACTCCCGGACATTTCAGCTTTGATTGGGTTTATCTGTGCATAGTATATTTTACTGAGCAAATAATATTTCAATAATATCTGCTGACCACTTAAAATGCAGTACTCCACCATCTTTGACCTGGAACCTGTTTTGTAACTGTGTTACCCCATCACAGCCTCACCTGGTACAGTTGGGTCACTTTTCTGCGGAAAGGGTTTGGGGTCTGGGATGGAGGCTGGGTGCAGAAGGAAGCTTAGGGTCAGGGACTGGGGTGCAGGAGAAGGGTTTAGGGTCAAAAAGGGAATTTGGATGAAGGAGAGGGTTGTGACCTGGGGCAGGGGATTGGGGTGTAGGGTCTGGGAAGGGGATGGGTAGAGGAGAGGATTCTGGCTTGGGGGAATGATGTAGGAGCAGGTGCAGTGTCTGGAAGGGAGTTGTGACCAGGGATAGGGTAGGAAGATGCAGAGGGTTTGAGTGGTGACCTGGGGCAGGGCATTGGGGTATAGGGTCTGGGATATGGGTGCAGGAGAGGATTCTGGCTGGGTGAGGGGTGTAGGAGAGAGTTGGAATATGGGAGGGAATGGGGTGCCAGAGGCAGGCTCTCAATGGAAAGCACTTACCTTAGCAGCTCACAGCCAGCAGCCCGCTCAGGCAGGCTTCCCTGCCTACCAGCAACCCTAGACTGCTCTGTTCCATGTGGCTCTCTGCACTGCGGGGAAGGCGGAAGGCCTCACATGCTAATCCTATTGGCTGGTTTCTGGCCAATGGGAGCTGAGAAATTGTGCTGCACTGGCCCTGCCCTCAGCAAAATCTCACAGTTCCAATTAGCCTCCACCCCACAGCCAGCCACTTTGAGTGGTGCTGATCCCTGATACAGGGGTGGGTCGCAGATTAAAAGGCTTGGCAGGCCAGATCTGGCCCATGTGTCATATCTTGCCCGCCCCAGTGTACAGCCACCAGTCATGGCTCTCAGTGTTCTGTGGTGTTGTTTATCTCTAATTTACCCCTAAATGTCTTCTGAGAGCTCAGCAAGCACTGGAAGTGTTGGTAATGCTGCTAGACAATACTGACCTCCCATGGTCTGGCAAATTCTCTGGTTTAGCACCGGTCAGGTCCCAAAAGTGCAGGACTACAGAGGTTCAATCTGTAGTGCACTGAGAGGTGCAGAGCATACAGGCTGGAGAGGGACGTGACCGTGTCTATTGGATTTGTGTCTATATGGATGTACTGGCCAATCCTTTCATCCATTGGGTGGGTGAGTGCACAGTTGTCACAGAAGGTGCTGAAACTCTGCCTGCAGTCTTGGTGGCAGTTAGATTCTGCTGGCATGATGCAGCCGGGAAAGGAGGATTTTATCTCTTGAAGGGCACCTCTGCACAAAGCCATTTTTTACATGAGCTTTGCAGTTTGTGGCAAGAAGATTGACTCGTTTACTTTGGAATTGCTGTATATCATATGTGTTTTTTATATAGCAGGGACACAGCAAGGATGCACACCATATTTTGCTGAACTCTCCTTTAATCATTTTCATATTGTTAAATGAAATATAATCCTGAGTAAAATACATTCAGCTCCTTAAAAATTAAAAAATCTATAAATCATTACAAGCAAATGAGCCATTCTCCAAAACAGAAATGGGCTTTGTGGCTTTTGACTATAATGCTGAACGTGAGGAAGGGGCATTGGCTAAAGGAGCTATACATCTGTCCTCTGTAACAGGGATACTATTCTGGCCTGGTGTTACTTGACTGGTCTTTGAAATGTCAAATGACTTAGACAATTGGCAGGACCTAGAGTATGGAAAAAGCCTGGATGTCTGGTCTCTTCTTCCCTGTTCCAGCACCTATGGACAGCTGAACTAAAGTTTTTTTTTTCTATTCTTTCTTCTGTAAGACTATATGAGATGAAAGAGAGTTTTACTATGGGCTGTGCTATGATATGAATGTTGAGTTTCTTGGTTTTGGCAATAGGAACTTAGAGGGGCTTCCAGAACTTGCCTACAAAGAGACTTTTCAGTTTGGGACCCTGTGGCGGGGCCGCCCCGCCACTCCCGGAGCCGACCGCAGCGCGGGCTTACCCCGACCGCCGCGAGGCGCGGTTCGGGACGGCCGGCAGATGCCGCCCAAGGGAGCGGCGTCCACCCAGCCCGGCGTGGGGCCTGACGTCAACCCCGCGACGGGGCCAGGCGGCGCGCACAAAAGACGTCGCGGGGGACGTCACCCCCCGGCGTCGGGCGGCAGATTTAAACGCCTGGCCGCCCGTCTAAGGGGGGGAAGGCGAACAGGGCGAGCGAGAGAACCCCGGAGGGCCGCGGGGAAGTGGCTACTGGCGCCCCTGGGTGAGGTAAACCCCGGGGGCCAGCAAGGAGGGAAGAGGGACTTGGGGAAAGAGGGAGAAGTGACCCAGGGCTGGGCCGCGGAACCCGAGAGCGGGGGAGTTTAGGGTTCGCAACCCCCCCCCCATTACTGGCTAGGACGAGCGTCCTGGCTTTAGGGCCCTGGGTCGGGGTCCGGAGTGAGGGCGGGCCCGGACCCCCTCCCTCTCACCCTTTCCCGAAAGAGTGGTCATTGGGGCCACGGTCGCATTGTGCGGGATTGGCGCGGCGCAGCGAGGACAGTGGAATTAAAGATCTTTGATTAGGAAACCTAGTTTGTTTGGCGTCAAACCGGTCAGGGAAAGGGGGACCCCCCCACTTTTTCCCCGAACCCGGGGCGGAGGCGTCACACGTGGTGGAGAATGTGGGTAAGGGCCCCGACACAGGGGCCTAGGGGGGACGGTAAGCGGTATTAACGGGGGTTTGACTCGTAGACGAGATGGAACCCAACCGGATCATAGAGTGGTGGACCAAGACGCAAAAGGTGCAACAGCAACAGCAGATGCAGGCCCTGCAACAGCTGCTGAACCAGTTGCAAGAACGTCAGGAGCAGGCGGCCCGGGAGTCACGGGGCGCGACCATGGGAACCATGGCCGGAACGCCAGGAGCGGACGAAGAGAGCGGAGCACGGCTGCCCATACGATTGACAAAACTGGGACCGGACGATGACCCGGAGGCCTTCTTGGTCACATTCGAGCGGGTGGCTACCGCGGCCAGGTGGCCACAGGAACATTGGGCGACCTTGTTGGCGCCCTACCAGTCAGGACCCGCCCAGCTGGCCTACCGCGGGATGTCGGCACGAGACACCTTGTGCTACTATAAAGTAAAAGAAGCAGTCCTCGACCAGTTAGGCGTGACCCCAGAGACCCACCGATGGAGGTTTCGGGAGGCCAGGTATGACCCACAGGAGCGACCAAGGGCGGTGGCACAAAGGGTGAAGGAGGCTGGGATGCGGTGGCTTGAACCCGAAAATAAGACGGGGACACAGGTGGCCGACATGGTCATCTTAGAACAATACATTCGGATACTCCCCACGGAAGGGCAGCTATGGGTACGGCGTCATCTCCCCGAGACCCTAGATGAAGCCGTGACTCTGATGGAGCACTTCTTAGCCGCGGAGGGGATAGAGGGAAAGCTGGCTGGCGGGCCGCCACGGGAGCCCAGAAAAGGTGAGCCACCCCCGGCGAAACTAGCCGCACCCCTACGGAGCGGGGAGGGTCAAAGAGGCCCCTTAGGACCCCTACAGGAGAGGAGGCTGGCACCACGCTGGAGCCGACCCCCAACGGAGCCGAGAGTCGACCGGGCGACCGAGACCAGACCAGGGGTTCCACCACCGGAGGGTGTGCCCAAAGTGGTGTGTTACCAATGCGGCCAGGAGGGCCATTACAAACGGGACTGCACAATGATGGACTGTACCTTCGGCCAGAGGCGCGGAACCACAAGCACCGCACAGGTAACCCGGAAATTGTGGGGTACGGTAAAAGAGGAGCTCCAAGTTATGCTAGAATGGGGAGTGATACAGGAATCCCATAGCGAGTGGCGGAGCCCCATTGTCCTGGTGCCCAAACCCGACGGGTCCATTAGGTTTTGTATAGATTTTAGAAAAGTGAACGCCATATCCCGCTTCGACGCCTATCCCATGCCTCGAATAGACGAACTGCTGGACCGCCTAGGAGGGGCTGTATATCTGTCAACATTAGACCTGACGAAAGGCTACTGGCAGATCCCCTTGGCAGCAGAAGCACAGGTAAAGACGGCGTTCGCCACCCCCTTCGGCTTATACCAGTTTACGAAGATGCCGTTCGGACTACATGGGGCAGCCGCGACTTTTCAGAGGCTGATGAATCGCGTCTTGAAAGATCACCAGAACTATGCCGCCGCCTATATCGACGACATCATCGTGTTCAGTAATTCCTGGGAGGAACACCTGGAACACCTGACAGCGATATTGGCAACCATACGACAGGCAGGTCTAACAGCCAACCCCAAAAAATGTCAGTTTGGGAAATCCGAGGTCTCGTACCTAGGGTACACAGTGGGGAAGGGGAAGCTCAGGCCCCTGATAGACAAAGTTCAGGCCGTGCGTGAATACCCCACGCCCACCACGAAAAGACGGGTAAGACAATTTCTCGGCTTGGCAGGGTATTATAGACGATTCATATCTAATTTTGCGTCGATAGCTGCCCCTCTTACAGATCTCACCCGAAAAGGACAACCCGACCGGGTAAGATGGACACCGGAGTGTGAGACAGCCTTCCAGGAACTAAAAGGGCGGTTGGTACGCGCGCCAGTGCTGGCACAACCAAACTTTGATAAACCTTTCGTACTACAGACGGACGCGTCAGAGGCCGGATTGGGGGCTGTCTTGACCCAGGAGGAGGGGGGCGAGGGTCATCCTATCTTATATTTGAGCCGCAAGTTATTCCCTCGGGAGAAGGGGTATGCGACAATAGAGAAGGAGGCCCTGGCTTTGAAATGGGCAATTGATTCACTGCGGTACTTTCTTGTAGGGGGGAAATTTACCGTGGTGACGGATCACGCGCCACTTCAGTGGATGCAGACGATGAAGGAGACCAACCTGCGAGTATTAAGGTGGTACCTGAGCCTGCAACTGTACCAGTTCCAGGTGACACACCGGGCAGGCGCCGCAAATGGAAATGCGGACTGCCTGTCACGAATAGATGAAACATTGGAGGGCGGGCCGGTAAGGAGAGACCCGGACTTGAGGGGGAAGGTGTGTGGCGGGGCCGCCCCGCCACTCCCGGAGCCGACCGCAGCGCGGGCTTACCCCGACCGCCGCGAGGCGCGGTTCGGGACGGCCGGCCGACGCCGTCCGGGGGAGCGGCGTCCACCCAGCCCGGCGCGGGGCCTGACGTCATCCCCGCGATGGGGCCAGGCGGCGCGCACAAAAGACGTCGTGGGGGACGTCACCCCCCGGCGTCGGGCGGCAGATTTAAACGCCTGGCCGCCCGTCCAAGGGGGGGAAGGCGAACAGGGCGAGCGAGAGAACCCCGGAGGGCCGCAGGGAAGTGGCTACTGGCGCCCCTGGGTGAGGTAAACCCCGGGGGCCAGCAAAGAGGGAAGAGGGACTTGGGGAAAGAGGGAGAAGTGACCCAGGGCTGGGCCGCGGAACCCGAGAGCGGGGGAGTTTAGGGTTCGCAACCCCCCCCCGTTACTAGCTAGGACGAGCGTCCTGGCTTTAGGGCCCTGGGTCGGGGTCCGGAGTGAGGGCGGGCCCGGACCCCCTCCCTCTCACCCTTTCCCGAAAGAGTGGTCATTGGGGCCACGGTCGCATTGTGCGGGATCGGCGCGGCGCAGCGAGGACAGTGGAATTAAAGATCTTTGATTAGGAAACCTAGTTTGTTTGGCGTCAAACCGGTCAGGGAAAGGGGGACCCCCCCCTTTTTCCCCGAACCCGGGGCGGAGGCGTCACAGACCCAAGCACCATATATTCCCCATCTGTGTAGAAAATGTCGACGGAGCCATGTAGATGAGTTTACTAGACATAGGAAAATGAAGCGGCGATTTAAATAATCGCCGCTTCATTTACATCAAAATAGCCACCGCACTGTGCCGATCAGCTGTTTGGCGGCACAGCGGGGTAGTCTGGATGCTCCATGGTCGATAACGGAAGCCTTTGTTGACTGCTTCGCTATGCCTCGTGGAATGAGGTTTACTGGAGTGGTCGATAAAGGCTTCTGTTGTCGACCCGCTTCCGTTGTTTGCTCACCCGTCTGGAGATGGGTGAGCGGAATGCAACGGAGGTATGGGCCACATGCTGCGTTCTCCACAACATTGTGGAGTGGAGTGGGGAGGCCTTCCTCCCTGCATGGATGGCAGCTGAGGCACAGACCTTTGAACAGCCCCACACAGCTGCCATCCGCCAGGCACACCAGGATGGGGTGTGCATCCGAGAGGACCTGACGGGCATGTTCGCACAAGCCCCATAGTAGGGTCGCTTCGGTCTCCCCATACAACTCCCTCCCAACCCCTCCCCTACCCCCTCCCCTCTCCTTACCTCCCCCCAATTGTAAATGTACTGCATAGAAGAAACCAACCTTGGTTATACTTGTTTGTTTGGTTACTAAGACTCCCTTGGTAGTCTTGTCTGTCAGGTCAGGTCAAGCGGAAGGCTTGCACCTACCAATTTAAATTGGGTCCAGGGTTAGGTTTAGTTAAATTAGCTATAGTCGTCGTGAATGTTCGTCAGGCAGTGTCGGTTCCAAGCATATAGGCCATCATCGTGCATGTTCATCGGGTGCGTCGGACGTAGCTAGGGTTTTTCTTTTAGTTTAGGCTAGGGTTTAGGCCACCATCACCTGTCCGAACTATCCCGAAGAACAGGAAGAGGATTCGTGGTTCGTGTGGAAGGCTCGAGTCAGTGTACCCGATTCCAGTCGTCTTCGAGGGATCTCCTGGCTGTTCCTCTCCCGAGGCCCGGAAGGACCAAAGGATTGAGGTTGCCAGCAACACTACAATCGTCCCTGCATCTATACTATGTACATATTCTTTTGTATGCGTCTTTTAACCTTTCTTGCTTGTTTGTTATCTATGTTAATGTAGTTATGGTTTAAATTTTACCTAAAATTGTCAGTATTTATTTATGCACCACAAACCAATGACTAATTAAAGGAATGACTGGTGATAGATACGGCATTTGGTGTCCACATTTTGTAATCCTCTTAAATTTAGTTGGCTAATTGGCATCTCAAATCATTTATTAAAGTTACCTCGAGTAACACAATAACCAACACAGTTTTGTTTTCAACTGAAAAACTTGTTTTTATTTACAAGGGGAAGAGGGGGAGGAGATCTTCAACTGGGAGGGGGAGGAGACCTTCAACCAGGAGGGGGAGGAGCTACTCCTCGGAGGGGTGGCCCCTGCGACCGCTCCTGCGGGGGCGGACCTGGACATGGGGGGCAGGCAGCAGTGGGGCAGGCTGCACGGGGAGGTGGGCAGGAGGGGCTATTGCAGGAGCGGCAGGAGGGGGCATTGCAGGAGGGGGCCTGCGCAGTGCTAGGGGAGGGATGGCGGGGGCATGGGGTAAGGGATGGCATGGGCTATGTGGGCGGTGAGGGTGGTGATGGAGTCAGCCATCCTGGTGCACTGGGCCTGGAAGGCGGCCCAGGACTCCTGGCACCACTGCAGGTCTGCCTCCACATGTCGAGTGATGGCTGCCTCGATGCGCTCGACGGCCTGCATGTGGTGCCGAAGGAGCTGGTCCCGGTGGCGGAGCCTCTGCCTCCTTGGTTGGGCAGCTGGGGGTGCCGCTGCTGCCAGACTGGACGGTCCCCGGCTTGTGCTTGGTCCCGCTGCAGGGAAGAGAAGAAAGGATGGGTCAGTCAGGCAGCCCAGCCATTGTTCCCACACCTCATGCCCTCCACCCCTGAGCCCAGGTGACACCACAGTAGTGTGGCTTGTGCCCACTCGGTTCCCCCACTGTTCCCCGTGTTGTATGTTTGCAAAGAGGACTGCCCCTGGAGTAGGGTCCTCCTCCATGTATTGCAACCACCGGTCTGTATCCTGGCCATGTGGAGGGTGGGAGGGCATTTATGTTGTGTTAACCTGTGGAACTCCCTGCTGGTGGAGCCTGTGAGGCTTTGGGCTAATCACTGGTGTTTGACAGGGAGCGAGATGCAGCCCCACACAGTGCCTGGGAGCACATCTGGCAGAGGTGGTCTGGGCTCTCAGATCCCCATGGTGTGGGATATCTCCTGGATGGAACCAGGAGAGTGACTGGGGGGGGTGTCCCATCCTTGCAGCAAAACTCAGGCGGCCCTAGGGGTGGCCCGAGCGCTTCCCCCCCCCTTCTCCCTCCCACTATCCCTCACACACGTAGCCCAGGGACATGTGTGGCCGCAGTGAGGACTTCCCTCAGGGAACCAGCCAAGGCACCGGGAGTAGGCGAGGGGCTCGGTGGGGGCCACGTTCACAGGGCTGTGACGCTGCGGTTTTCCCAGGAGCAGCTGGCTGTGCCTCACAGCCAGGCATGGGACAGTGTGCCGTTCTCCATGCTGCAACCTTGTGGAGGTGCGGACTCTGGGCTGAGTCCCTGCGGCCCTGGCTGGTTCCAGCTGGCATCCACCCTTCCCCCTGGTCCCGCCGCATGTGTGTGAGCAGCACGGTCCCAGGCGTGCCCTGCAGCTGCCTGCTGCGGTCACATGCCGCTCGGTCACCAGGCTGCACGTGGTTGCACGTGCTGCTTCCTGCCTAATGCTACACAGTGTGCAGCTCACATGGCCTGAGTGACGTGCTCTCCCCCTCCCCCCTCTGGATGCCTGGCTCTCCCCCTGTCCCCCGCCCTTGTGAGTGCAAAGTGCAACACTCACCGGTGGATCCTTCCCCAGCCTCCGAGGATGTGCGGGAGACGCCGGGGCTGCTGGAGGGGGCCTGCTGGGTGGCAGTGCTGGCCTCATCCTCCGACGCACTGCTGTCGCCTCCTTCCCCCACCTTGGTGGTCCTGGTGACGGGGCAGTGCACGCTTGCCGGGGCTTGCAGGGGCTGGCAGGGCTTGCGGGGCTGGCTGGGGCTTGCGGGGCTGGCTGGCCCAGGATGGCATGGAACCGGTCGTAATGGGGGCAGGTGTCTGCTCCTGCCCCCTGGACCTCGCTGGCCCGCACATAGCCCTGGCGCAGCTCCTTCACTTTAGCCCGGAGTTGTTCGAGGGTCCGAGCTGGATGGCCCTGCTGGGCGAGTGCCTGGGTCACACGGGCAAAGATGTTGGTGTTCCGGCGCCGTGAGCGTGTCTCATGGAGGCCCTCCTCCTCCTGCTACAGGTCGAGCAGGGTGTCCAGCTCCCCCGACGACCAGGATGGGGCCCGTCGTTTGTGGCCCCGGGGGCCTCCTGCACTGGGGGTGCGGGTGGCTGGTGCCCCCGGAGCTGCCATCCTGCTGCGGGGTGGCTGTTGAGGACGCAGGGGCCACGTGGCAGACCTCAGCCCTGAGGTCCGAATAAGGGTCCTGCCTGGTGACCCCAGCAGCCTGTGTCTGCTTTAAGACGGCTCGCATTACCAGGAAGTCCGGGAAGCTGAGCCTGGCTACGGAGCCTCAGAGAGCGCCTAGGGGTTTTTTTTGTTTACCCTGCTTTTGCGCTAAACATCTTAGCTGCCTGTCTACACTGGCCCTTTTGCGCAAAAGCATTTCCGGAAAAGGGCTTTTTCCAGAACAGGAACATCAAAGCATTTTCGCAAGAAGCACTGATTTCGGACAGTAGATCTTCAGTGCTTTTGTGCAAAATTAAGCGGCCAGTGTAGACAGGTGGCAAGTTTTTGCGCAACAGCGCTTGCTTTTGTGAAAAAACTTGCCAATCTAGACGCAGCCATTTAAACAGTATATTCTTGTCCTGTTGCTGGATGAATCCGTTCTAATTTTTCCATTCTTGGCTTCTTAGCCCAGTCTATAAAGCAAGGCTGGGCAAGATGCAGCCTCGGGGCTGGATCCAGTCCTGCTAACAATTTGATCCATCCTGTAGACTGCATCTGGCTGTATATCCTGTTGTCCATGCCACTGAATTTCCAGGTAGTGGCTCAGGCAGCAGGATCCCAACAACTCCCAATGGTGGAGCTACCCTGCAAGGGCTGGAGCCATGAACCTTTCAAATGGCTGCAGCAACCCCAGGTGGCTGCCAGGCAATGCAGTAGTGACAGGCTGGAGCCACAAGCTCTTTGTTGTATTTTTACTCAGGGTGGCGGGGGGGGGGGGGGGAAGAGAGGGGGAAAGGGGAATAGTCTAGACCAGTGTTTCTCAACTTTTTTTTATAAAGTACCCCTTTACAAAAATTATAAGTACCCCCTTTAAAAAAAAAGTACCCCCAGTACCTACAGTTTTCAGACACAAAGATTTGTTTCTACCATTGCAACACATTTGTTTAAATAACTTAATCATAGCTGGGATGGCGATGAAATTTTTGGAAGCAAAAAGTACAAAAATAATAAAGTGCTGTAAAACTTAAAACAAAAATTCAGTTTTTTCCAAATTTCAGCTGAGCTGACATACCTCCTAGACTTCTCTTGAGTACCCTAAGGCTACGTCTACACTGGCATGATTTTCCGAAAATGCTTTTAACAGAAAAGTTTTCCGTTAAAAGCATTTTCGGAAAAGCACGTCTAGATTGGCAGGATGCTTTTCCGCAAATTTTCGCGATTGGGGCTTTTTTTGCGGAAAACAGTACTGTGCTGTTTACACTGGCCCTCTTGCGCAAATGATTTGCGCAAGAGGGCTTTTGCCCGAACGGGAGCAGCACAGTATTTCAGCAAGAACACCGACGATCTTACATGAGATCGTCAGTGTTCTTGCGGAAATTCAAACGGCCAGTGTAGACAGCTGGCAAATTTTTCCGCAAAATCAATGCGCTTTTGTGGGAAAAAGCCCCGATCGCCATTTTAGCCATCGGGGCTTTTTTGCACAAAACAGTACTGTGCTGTCTACACTGGCCGTCTTGCGCAAATGATTTGCACAAGAGGGCTTTTGCCCGAACGGGAGCAGCATAGCATTTCCGCAAGAACACTGAGGCTGTCTAGACTGGCAAGTTTTTCCGCAAAATCAGCTGCTTTTGCGGAAAAACTGGCCAGTCTAGACACAGCCTGTTAGCAACAGTGGAAATGTGTGTTTTAAGAATGTAAAACTAAGATCTTAAGATCAAAGACATTAGTATTTATAGTTAGCTTCTGTAATACAAACACCCAATTTCATGAAGTTTACATCTATCGTGAATGGAAGTTTGTCCCCACCCAAACTTTAAATTCTATTTTTTTGAAGTGTGCAAAGCTGAAATCAGCGGGATATTTGTTTTGCTGTAAGATCTGGCCTTTATCAGGACACTGATGCGGAGCTGGAGTTGCTAAGTCGCCCTACTGTGGAAGGAGTCTCAAACTGTGGAGTAGCCCGTCCTCGTTGAGAGCCGCGCCTCCCTGGCATAGGACAGGTCTGCGAGCTGCCCGCAGGCAGACGTGCCCGTTCTGGCCGCGGTAGAATCAAACTCTTCCCCAGGCGGGCCCGTGATTGGTGCTCAAAGCCAAGTTTTGCCAGCTGGCCCTGCGCTCCCGGCTTGGAGCGCTGCGCCGCGCGCCATCGGGGCCACCGCCCCTCGCAGCAGCGCGAGCGCCAGCAGGGCTCGACCGCGAATGACATCACGCAGCCTGGCAACCGGCCCAAGAAACCCCCGTCACTTCCTGATTGGCTGAGCGCGCTGGCCAATGGGAGCAGGCAGAATGTCTAGCGTGTCGTCCCGCAGAACTCTCGCGAGATTGAGGTCTCGGGTGTCGTTGGCTGGAGGTGAGCGCGCGCAGAGGGAGCTGCCATCATGTTGCAGGCGCTCGGCGCTCGGCGCCTGAGGCGGGCGGTGAGTGCGGCGCGCCGCTCGAGGCCCGCTCCCTCAGCGCCGGGCGGGGGAGCCGCCCCCCCGTGGAGCCTTTTCCGGGGGCCGCGCGCACGGCTTGGGGAGGGCTGTGCCGGCAGCACCGCGCACTGGGCCGCAGCTCGCTCCCGGGGCGGTGCGCTCTGGCCCGGGGTCCCAGTCACAGCCTGCGCTGCGGTGGCGGGCGGGACTCGGGCGCTCAGCCCGCCTCCTGCGCTGGCCCGGGCCCAAGTGAATCCAGCGCACCCCGGGCTCTGCCGGGTGCTGTCCGACCTGTTGCCAAACCCCCCAGTGCGGGGGCTGGCAGCCTGTCCCGGGGTCCCGCTCTCCGTGTGCTTAGAAAACTGTCCCTACTGTCTAGCCTAAACCTGCCTGCTGCCATCGAAGCGTCTGAGCCTGCCCCTGGGGACGTGGAGACCAGTTGATTACTGGTAGCTTTTTTGACATAATTTAAGCACCAGTGAGGGGAAGAGGCAGAGAAAGAGGGTTATTTGGTCTAATTTGTACTGCATTATGTAAGAGTCTGGACACCCATGGCTCTTGAAAAATACATCTCCATAGATTGATTATCTCAATTTAAATAATGGCTCCTCAAATGATAAAGCATTCATCTAATAGCAAAAGACAAAAAAGTTGTCCTGGTCTGCATTTACTGCAAGCAGAAATCCAGAACTTGCATTTTAAATGATTTTAAAACTGTGTAGCACAATGACAAATGAAAATACATTTACTGCAGCTGTAAAAGACTTAGTTTTGGTGTCTGGACCTTCTGAGAGTATATAAAAACTTGTGTGTGTCAAGGGGGGAGGGGTTAACTGGACTTGTGGTGGTAAAATGGGCAGATCACTTTTATATGTTGGGATCAGATCACTTTTATATGTTGGGTCATAGCAAGCTATTTACTTTGTTACGTCATACTCTGTGTTCAGGCTTGTATGTTGCTGAGCTTTAAACCTAAGAGAATGCTCCAGGTTACTTGGTGGGTGGCTAGGTGAAGGAGTCTTCCTGCATATTGTCATTAATTTATTATTCTATATTTGGAAGGACATTCAGCAAGTCATTTATATTCCACCTACCTAAGTACCCCTTTTAGTAAAATGGTGAGAAATTTTATTTGTAAAATCCTTTCAGAACTTCAAGTGGTATGGAAATGCAAAGTATTAATACAATAAATGTGCCTTGTCAGTAACAGTGGTTTAGTAGGTCTGTCAACAGACTGTGAGGTAAGTTTCACTGTTTTTAGAAGATACAAATTGTCATCCTGACAAATTCTTACATTAAAGATTTTTTTGGGGGGGACAAGGATGATCTTTTCCTGTATGTCTGTACAGCTGCTTGCTTGTTTTGGGGTACTATTGTAGAATAAATAATAATCCTTTATTATGATCAATTTAAAGTTCCAAGTTTCCCAAAATGGGAAATACAAGGCCAGACTCCGCGTTTGTCAACATTTGCTCCCTCATTCTTGAGTTTGTAAGATAGAAATGTAGCCGTGTTAGTCTGGTCTAGCTGAAACAAAAAAACAGGATTATGTAGCACTTTAAAGACTAACAAAATGGTTTAGTAGGTGATGAGCTTTCGTGGGCCAGACCCACTTCCTCAGATCAAATAGTGGAAGAAAATTGGCATCACCATATATACCAAAGGATACAATCAAAAAAATGAACACACATGAAAAGGACAAATCAAATTTTCTTAATGGATTGTTCACTTTCAGTCCTTTGGGTACGATGTCCATCTTCTTGCACTTGATTTGTCCTTTTCATGTGTTCCTTTTTTTGATTGTATCCTTTGGTATATATGGTCATGCCAATTTTCTTCCACTATTTGATCTGAGGAAGTGGGTCTGGCCCACAAAAGCTCATCACCTAATAAACCATCTTGTTAGTCTTTAAAGCAGTGTTTCCCAATTTTATTTGGCCACAGAACCCTTTTCAGCTTAAAATAATTGGTTGATGAAGAAAACCTGCAAAATACTGTCTCTTTAAGAGAAGGCGGGGCAATGCCGCATTTTCGCGGAACCCTTTTGCTTCGCGGAACCCCGGGGTTACACAGAGCACCAATTGGGAAACACTGCTTTAAAGTAATGGCAGTGTTGTGATCAAGACTCTCTTCCCTGCAATTTTTTAAACAGTAAGCATTTGTAAAGAATGAAGGATAAGGAGACACCCATAATTTTAGAATATTTATCCTATGCAACAAAGAGAAGGGGAGGAGAATTTTAATTGAAGAATCCTGCTGTGGTATCAGCTGACATGAGAATCATATTTAAATATATGGTATAAGTGGCTTTGTAAATCAGAACACAGAGCAATGCCAAGGAACCTGGACTTTCAACTTGTTTACTTCAGAGGAAGCTCCAGTGGCTTTTTTTATAGGAATAATGTGTAATCTGTTTGTTCTACATTTTGAAACTAAATGTATGTAAAAACCAAATTCACTACTGTTGCAAGTAGATGTGACTCCGTTGATTGCAATGGAGTTGTACCCAATTGATTTCAATGAAGTTTTGAGGTCATGTGGATAGTCAGAAGGAATTTGCAAATATTTGTGACTTTCTGTATTAAAATCCTGGATTCTCCATTGCTAGTAAAACACATTTGCCTCATCTTTTTGTGTGTCAAAAAAAAAAAAAAAAAAAATCCGGGAAAAAGCCAATTCCCAAAAGCATTCGAGACGATAATGTTCTGTTTAATACGACTATTTGATTACCTTGCTAACCACTATTAAACATCCCTATTTTGGACTCAACCCTTATATCTTACCATTTGTAAAGATATTTGAGATCTTGGATGAAAGATGGTAGAATTTAATTTTTCTGTATGTCTAGTATTTCTTTTTTCTAAGAAGTTCAGAGGTCTTTCACCAAGGATGTGATGATGGCTCTCACATTATCATCCACAGCAAGAACCATTAGCTCCTTCATTGTTTGTTCATTAAGATGTGGAAGATAATGTGTGAGCCATCCCCATCTGATATCCTGGCTCATACCATTTGCATGAGAATTAAACTTGTGAATGAAGTTAAGTTCCAACCCTTCTCTGTGTATTTGGCTTGTGGAATTGGTCTGTGCCCAGGAAGACTCTTGATACCATCTACATCAGTGGTCTCCAACTTTTTTACACCCAAGATCACTTTTTAAATCTCAGAACAAGTGAAGATCTTCTGCCCCATCCTTCACCCAAGGCCCCACCCTCTCTATTCTCCTCCTCATTCCCTTGCAATCCCCAGCCCTTGAACACTCTACACTGCCACTTTTTTTCCTGATTCTTCTATAGGAAGAGGTTTTCCCAACATTTGGCCTGTCTAGACTGAACCAATTGTCAGAAAAACCCCTTCTTTTGGAAGCTCCCTTATTCCTCGTGAAATGAGGAATATAAGGGTTACCGAAAGTATGTTTGCTCTTCCACTATAAAAACAGAAGAACAAATGCATCCCTGGATGTGGAAGAGTTTTTCCGGGATATCTCCGGAATCCTGGAAAAACTCCTGCAGTCTAGCTGTACCCTCACTGAGTTGAGACGGGATATGTGGGCTCTGGGGTAGGAATGAGGGATTTGGGTATGGGAAGAGGTGAGAGATGCAAGCTCTGGGAGGAAATTTGGATGAAGGAGGAAGTGGAGAAGGGGATGCTGGCTCAGGGAGGGGGCACCATGCTGGGGAGTATTGGGGTACTAAGCAAGCCACGGGCTTGTGGATGTGAGGGTGCAGGAATTTGGGTTTGGGTATGTGAGTGGCTCAGGGCAAGGGGTTCCAGTGTATGATAGGCTCAGATCAGGGCTGGCCCTTTTTGGCGCCCCGGGTAGGCGGCGCCACCCCGGGTGCACGGTGCATGCGCAGGCCCGCCCCCAGGGTGCATTGTTGAACCTGTGTCTTACCCCCCGTCCTGGGGAGTGCGGGCCAACCTCTGGGTTCATGTCGCATGTGCGAGCCTGCCTCCGAAGTGTGCAGGCCTGCCTCTGGGTTCATGGCGCATGTGTGAGCCTTCCCCGGGGTGTGCGGGCCTGCCTCCGGGCGCATGGAGTATGCACTGCCTGGCCACGGCTGCTGGCATGCCACCTGGGCGGGCCGTGCCTTACTCTGCAGGGCCCCACGGTCGCGGGGGGAAGGGCACTGCGGGGGTTAACGCAGCTCCCGCCCTGGGCGGCCACTGCAGCTGGGTGCGCGGTGTCTGATGGCAGCTATAAGGGGCACCATGTGCCCCTTACAGCCGCCATCAGGCGCCCCCCATCGGTTGGCGCCCTGGGCACCTGTGACGGTGCGTTGGGAGTCCCCCGTCTCCTGCACCCCGAAATGGCACAAACAGACTGCACCAGCTGGTGGAATAGAGGAAGTTTATTGCCTCTCCAGGATACAGCACAGCACAGATGTAATCTGGTCACAGAGCTGGGCTAGGATGCCTCAGGCCCCCTTGAGATGGGGGAGACTGGGCCCCTAAACTCCAGCCCCTTCCCTAGGCTGTCTCCTCCATGCTCCCAGACACCAACTACACTCACCCTCTTCCAGCCCTGCCCCCCAGCCAGGGCAGCCTCCACCTTCCTTTGTTCCTCTCCATGGGGGGTATCTGGTTCAACAAGTTTGGCATCACCTTTGCATAGTGAGGTTTTCCCTGCTGGGTCTTGCTCCAGACAGCAGGGGTCACCACAGCCCAGCAAGTACCCCCACTACGTCACAGTTCTCCCCCCTCCGAGAGCGAACTGAGCAGGGTCACTCCGCTCGTGACCTAGGGAAGTTCGGGCCCCTCGCCACGGGACAGCGCATCGGCGATGATGTTGGCGCTCCCCTTGACGTGGATCACTTCCATGTCGTAGTCCTGTAGGAGCAGGCTCCACCGCAGCAGCTTGGCGTTGGTCCCCTTCATCTGGTGCAGCCAGGTCAGGGGGCAGTGGTCGGTGAACACCGTGAAATGCCGGCCAAACAGGTATGGCTGCAGCTTTTACAGGGCCCACACCATGGCCAGGCATTCCCTCTCTACGGTCGCGTAGCTCCGCTCCCGGGGCAACAGCTTCCTGTTCAGGTACACGATGGGGTGACGTTCCCCTTTCTCGTCCGCCTGCATCAGCACCGCCCCCAGCCCGGTGTCCGAGGCGTCCGTAAACATGATAAAGGGCTTGTCAAAGTCCGGGTTTACCAACACTGGCGCCTTGGCCAGGGCTTCCTTCAGTGCACAGAGAGCCTTCTGGCACTGCTCTGTCCAGACCACCCTGTCTGGTCTCTCCTTCCTGCACAGCTCTGTGATCGGGGCAGCGATGGAGCTGAAGTTGGGCACAAACCTCCGGTAGTACCCCGCCATCCCAATGAAGGCCTGGACCTGCTTCTTGGTCTGAGGCACAGGCCAGTCTCGGATGGCTCCCACTTTGGCCGGCTCTGGCTTCAAGCAGCCGCTTCCCACCTTATGGCCCAGGTAGGACACTTTGGCCATTCCAACCTTGCACTTCCCAGCCTTTACGGTCAGCCCAGCCTCCCTCAGCCGATCCAGTACCTGGCTGACCTGGGCCACGTGTTCCTCCCAGGACTGGCTGAAGATGCAGATGTCATCTATGTACGCTAGGGCACAGTTCTCCATTCCCCGCAGCAGCTGGTCCACCAGGCACTGGAAGGTGGCCGGCACCCCTTTGAGGCCGAAGGGCAGGACTAGGAACTCAAAGAGCCCCAGCGGCGTGATGAAAGCCGATTTCAATCTGGCTTCCTGGTCTAGCGGCACCTGCCAGTAGCCCTTGGTGAGGTCCAGGGTGGTGAGGTAGCGAGCTCCCCCCAGCTTGTCCAGGAGCTCGTCGGGCCTTGGCATTGGGTAGGCGTCGGACACCGTGATGGTGTCGAGCTTCCGGTAGTCCACGCAGAACCGGATCGACCCGTCCTTCTTCGGGACCAGCACCACGGGCGAGGCCCAGGGGCTGGAGGACGGCTGGATCACCCCCAGGGCCAACATGTCCTGGACCTCTCTCTCCAGGTCCTGGGCTGTCTTCCCCGTGACTCTGAAAGGGGAGCAGCGCACTGGGGGGTGAGTGCCCGTCTGCACCCGGTGGACAGCCAGGTTGGTGAGACCAGGCTTGTCGGAGAACAGCTGCTGGCGGGAGCGCAGCACCTCTCGGATCTCGGCCTGCTGGGCCGGGGTGAGCTGATCCGAGAGGGAAATTGACTCCAGCGAAGAGTCCTCTCCGGTCCCAGGGAACAGGCCCGCCAGGGGATCCTCCCCCTGCTCCTCCCAGGGCTTACACACGGCCAGCACCAAGTTCTCCCTGTCCCAGTACGGCTTCATCATGTTAACATGATACACCCGCTGGCCGCGCGTCCGGCCCGTCAGCTCCACCACGTAGTTCACCTCGTTCAGCTGCTTAACCACCTTGAAGGGGCCGTCCCAGGTGGCTTGCAGCTTGTTCTTCTGCACGGGGATCAGGACCATCACCTGGTCCCCGGTAGCGTAGGCGCGGGCCCGTGCGTTGCGGTCGTACCAGACCTTCTGCTTCCTCTGGGCCCTGCTCAGGTTCTCTCTGGCCAGGCCCATGAGCTCGGCAAGTCTTTCCCGGAATGTCAGGACGTATTCCACGACTGGCTCACCCTCTGGGGAGACCTTCCCCGCCCACTCGTCTTTCAGTAAGTCCAGGGGGCCCCTCACTCGCCTCCCATATAACAGCTTGAACGGCGAGAACCCCGTGGACTCCTGGGGCACTTCCCTGTATGCAAACAGCAGGTGGGGTAGATACTTGTCCCAGTCCTGCGGGTGTTTGTGCATAAAGGTCCGTAGCATCTGTTTCAGAGTCCCATTGAACCTCTCCACCACCCCGTTGGTCTGGGGGTGATACGCCGAGGCCCAGGTGTGTTGCACCCCACTCTTCTCCCACAAGCACCGGAGCAGGGCCGACATGAAGTTGGATCCCTGGTCCGTGAGAACCTCCTGGGGAAACCCCACCCTGCTGAAAATGGTCAGCAGGGCATCTGCCACCATGTCTGCCTCGATAGAGGGCAGGGCCACGGCCTCGGGGTAGCGGGTGGCAAAATCCACCACCACCAGGATGTATTTCTTCCCTGTCCGGGTCGCTCTGTTGAAGGGCCCCACAATATCCATCGCCACCTTCTGGAAAGGCTCCTCTATGATGGGCAGGGGTCTCAGTGCAGCTTTCCTCCTGTCTTGGGCCTTCCCCACTCGTTGGCAGGAGTCGCAGGACCGGCAGTACCGCTGTACAGCTGCAAACATCCCCGGCTAGTAGAAGTTTTGGAGCAGCCTCAGCCGTGTGCGCCGGATCCCCTGGTGTCCCGAGAACGGGATGTCATGGGCCAGGTGTAGCAGCTTGCGGCGATACCTTTGGGGAACCACCAGCTGCCGCTGAAGCCCCCACTTCCCTACCGTCCCGGGGGAAAGCCATTCCCGGTACAGAAATCCCGTCTCCCACCAGAACTTCTCCTGGCAATCTCCTCCTAGGGGTTGAGCTGCACCCAGGTCAGCCCGGTCCCTCAGGGACTGCAGGGAGGGATCCGCCCGCACCTCCACCTGGAATTCAGCGGCTGGGGCTGGGATAGGGCCGTGGCTCCCCCCACTGCCTAGGTCCAACTCTAGGTCTGCTGGGACGGGGCCCTGGGCCCCCTGTTGGGGAACCTCGAGTTCCGGGCCGCCAGCCCCTCGCTTGCTCTGGCTACGGGTGGTGACCAGCGTCCTGTGGGGTCCGTCTGGCCACTCCTCTAGGTCACTCCCCATCAGCACGTCGGTGGGCAAGTGCGGGTGCACCCCCACTTCCTTGGAGCCCTCCTTGGCCTCCCATTTCAGATGCACCCTGGCTACGGGTATCTTAAAGGGGGTGCCGCCTATGCCCCTCAGTGTCAGCTGAGTGTCGGGTAGCATACGGTCTGGGGCCACTATGTCGGGTCGGGCCAGTGTCACCTCTGCCCCCGTGTCCCAGAAACCCGTCACCTTCCTGCCATCCACCTCCAGGGGTATGAGGCAGTCCCTTCGCAGGGGCCGCCCTGTCCCCACCCGGTGCACAGATAAATCTGTCTCCCGAGTGTCAGACCTCCCATGGGAGGGGCACTGAGCATCCTTCCCCCCTCCCCGAGCGGAGGTTTGCCTGCCAGCCCCTGCCTCTGGGGCAGCCTGCCCTTCCTCCCGCCCCAGCCAGTTATCCCTGGAAAGTCCCAGGTCCTGGGACCTGTTCTTGTGCCTGGTGCATTGAGCCCTCTTGTGGCCTCGTTGCCCACAGCGATGGCAAGTTAGGTTCTGTGGGCCCATTTGGGTCGGCTCTGCCCGGGCCCTGGCTGGTTTTCTGGGGTATCGATGACTGGTCATGGTCCCTGGGGCTCGCTTCGGCGGTGTCTCTCTCCGTTGCTCAGCCGAGAACCGGTCTCTGCGCGATTCTCTTTCTCTCCGGGACTCCCGTTCACACCCGGACCGGCTCTCTGTGAACTCATCCGCCAGTCTCCCGGCCTCCTGGGGGTTCTCTGGTCTCCGGTCCTTGAGCCACAGCCTCAGTTTGGGTGGGCACGCTTCATAGAACTGCTCCATCATGACCAGCTGGAGTAGCTCCTCTGGGGTCTGGGCTCTGACTCCAGACACCCACTTGCGGCAGTATTGCGCCAGGTGGGAGTCCAGGTCCACATAGGTCTCCCGTGGCCCTTTCTGCACCCCTCGGAACCTCTTCCTGTACATCTCGGGGGTCAGCCCGAACTTGTGCAGCAGGGCCTTCTTGACTCGGTTGTAATCCCCTGGCTGTAGGTCCTCCAGCTGACTGAGCACTCCGGCCGCCTCCTGGTTCAGTGCGGGGATGAGCTCCTGCAGCCAGTCAGCTGGAGGGACACGCTGCAGTCCACAGGCCCTCTCAAAGGCACTGAGGAACCCGTCTGTCGCCCATGTCTTTCAATTGGGCCACCACGAGCCTCTCCAAGCGTCTGGCAGTCCTGGGACCCTGGGGCCCATCCGCACTTGGCGCAGCTGGTGCCCCGCTGGGTCTCCGCTCTGCCATGGCCAACTCATGCTGTCGCTGCCTCTCTCGGTCCTGGCGGTCCCTTTCTCGATCTTGGCGCTCCTTCTCTCGGTCCTCTGCTTGCAATTCCTTTATCCGCAGCTGGATCTCCAGCCGCCGCAGCTCCGCTGGGCTGGTCCCTGCCCTAGATGGGCTACGGCTTGCAGGCCTCCCGGGAGACGCTGTCTCATCTCTCCAGTGGGTTCCAGCGCTCCTCCCCCTCTCTGAGCCTGACACACTCTCGGGGGGGGGGGGGGTCTGGCTGCTTCCCCTGGGGACAAGTTCCTGGCCCTGTGGCTGGTCATTCTCTTCCAGCTGGGCAATCAGCTGGGCCTTGGCTGCTTTCTGCACAGGCAAGCCCCTCTCTCTGCACAGCCCCACCAGCTCTGCCTTCAAGAGTCGGGCGTAGGCCATCTGCCCGCTGGGCCCCTCGGTGCAGACTCACCAGTCTAGTGCTGCAGCGCCCCACGATTCCCAGGAACCGCTTCGCTCTGTCTCCAGCACGCCTGGCTCCAGGGCTCCTGCTTCTACAGCGCCTTGTCGCTCGCCGCTGGAAGCTCCATCCACGGGGTGCAGTGCATCCCACTTCTGACACCAGTGTGACGGCGCGTTGGGGGTTCCCCGTCTCCTGCACCCCGAAATGGCACAAACAGACTGCACCAGCCGGTGGAATAGAGGAAGTTTATTGCCTCTCCAGGATACAGCACAGCACAGATGTAATCTGGTCACAGAGCTGGGCTAGGATGCCTCAGGCCCCCTTGAGATGGGGGAGACTGGGCCCCTAAACTCCAGCCCCTTCCCTAGGCTGTCTCCTCCATGCTCCCAGACACCAACTACACTCACCCTCTTCCAGCCCTGCCCCCCAGCCAGGGCAGTCTCCACCTTCCTTTGTTCCTCTCCATGGGGGGTATCTGGTTCAACAAGTTTGGCATCACCTTTGCATAGTGAGGTTTTCCCTGCTGGGTCTTGCTCCAGACAGCAGGGGTCACCACAGCCCAGCAAGTACCCCCACTACGTCACAGCACCTGCCCGGCTTGCCCACTCCTTAGTCCGGCCCTGGCTCAGATCTAGAGTCTGGGAGGTGCAGGAGTGTTATAATGCTGCGGCCAGATTGGGTCTTGGCTCCAATTGGGGGGTGGGGGGTTAGCCAGGGTTCATTTTTAAATAAAAGACTGTCAAACACAAAAAGTTTCTGCATT
The DNA here is from genome assembly GCF_049634645.1 of Pelodiscus sinensis. NCBI lineage: Eukaryota > Metazoa > Chordata > Testudines > Trionychidae > Pelodiscus > Pelodiscus sinensis. Next base: position 32,145,040 of record NC_134724.1, on the reverse strand, counting down.
GTCTTTATTTATGAGAAGGGCGGGGAACCTGTTTTGGGTCGGGGTCACTGATCCACAGAAAAGTCAGTGGGGGCCACACAAGGGAGATGCCAAAAAAAACCCAAAACAAAAAGAACTACAGCCAACAAACTCCTCCAACTCCCCCCCCCCCCCCCCCCCAAGCCTCATTAATATGGCTCCATCTGTGCTGGTTGGAGCAGGGGACGTGGTACTGGGGAAGGATGCTAGTGGATGCTGGGGCAGGGGACAGGGTTCTGGGGTGGGGACAGGGTGCCAGGGAGCAGGGAGTCCCCTGCACCCACCTCCTCCCTGGACTCCTTCATGCCCCGCTGCCGTCATGGAGCAGGGAAGCCCTAGTGTGTGCTGCCTCTGGGGCCAACTCCTCCCTCCCACAGGGAAGGGTGCACTTGGGCTGAATGCTATGGCCAGCTGGCTGGGCAGCCACTCCTCTTTGCTCTAGCCCAACTGCCCTGTGCTCAGCCCAGGGAGGCCGTGCTGCACTCCTGCTGATTGGGAAGCCCTTCCTCTTTGCTCCAGCCCAGCTGGATGGAGGCACAGCCTCCCTGGGCTGAGCATGGTGCAGCTGGGCTGGAATAAAGAGGAGTGGCTGCCTGGCCAGCTAGCCATGGCGCTCAACCAGGGTGCACCACTCTCCAGGTGGGCTGAAGCAGAGGGAAAATTGCCCGAACAGCTGGAGTGTGGTGCAGCCTCCTTTGTCTGTTTCAGCCCTCCCGACCTAGCAGACCTCACCACGCCGCCACAGCTACTCACCTGTGTTGCTGCTCCATGAGTAGCTGCTCTGCAAAGAGTGCCAATTTAAAATTAGTTGCGCGCAGGTGCACAGTTCAGAGGGAGCTGAAGATCTGCAGAAAAGGACCTGGGGATTACAGTGGATGAGAAGCTGGATATGAGTCAACTGTGTGCCCTTGTAGCCAAGAAGGCTAATGGCATATTAGGTTGCATTAGGAGGAGCATTGCCAGCAGATCCAGAGATGTGATTATTCCCCTTTATTCGGCTCTGGTGAGACCACATCTGGAGTATTGTGTCCATTTCTGGGCCCCCCACTACAAAAAGAATGTGGACGCGTTAGAGAGGGTCCAGTGGAGGGCAACCAAAATGATTAGGGGGTGGAGTATATGACCTATGAGCAGGGCTCGACAAATACTGGAAAACCCTACTCGCTAGACAAAAAAAGGACTCGCCACCCTCCCCCCCAAGTGTTTTTTTAATAGCATAAATTCCTAATAAGAATAAGAATAGTAATTACTAATATGTTAATAAATATCACCCAAGTTATTAATAAGTATCTTATAAACCTCTACCTTTTCCCTCTGCTGCCATGTCTCCTCCCCTTGCTCCATCAGTTCCCCTGGTGGATGTTGCCCCCCCAACCCCTCACTGTCCCCTGCTGTCCTGGCTCCTGCCCTTCTCACTGCCCTCAGCCTTCCTGAGACCTGCTCTCCTCCCTGTGCCCACTCCTCCAGTAGCCCTACTCTGATCTGATCCTCATCCCCTCTCCTAACACCTCCCTCTACACACCTGCCCTGCCTCTCTCCTCTGGTGCTGGTCCCTCCCCTGCAGGTGTCTGGCCTTCTGCTTCACCCCCAGAATCCCCTGGCACCTGCACCCTCCTGGTTCCTCCCCCTTCCCTCATTGCCCCTGCCCCCTTTGCTCTCTTTTTCCCTGATTCTCACCACCCTTATGCCCCTGTGCCCTTGCACATGCCTTGCTCCATTCCCGCCTTCTTTCTAGCCTTCTCCCAGCATCTCTTGCTCTCCCCTCTAGCTCCCATCTTGTCTCCCCTTCCACTGACACCTCCCCTCCTGCCCTTTACCTCATTGTCTGCACTTGGCCCCCTGGGATTTGTCTCTCCTGCACCCCTGTCCCTTGGTGCCTTCCCCTTTCTTCTTCTTCTCCTGACCACCTCCCCTCTTCAGCACAAGCCTCTTCCCTGTATTTTTCCCCTCCCCTCCTCCCTCCACAGCCCAGCCCAGCCCAGCCCAGCCCCTTCACCTCCCCCAGGGACAGCTCTAGGTTTTTTGCTGTCCCAAGCAAAACATTTTTGGCTGCCCCCCCCCCCTTTTTGTTTTTCTTTACATGTTTGCATTTTGTAATGGGTTTTTTTTTTTGTTTTTCATTTTTGTCCCAGCATTTTAGCCCTATAAATAGCAAATAGCATTTTCATTTGTTTTTTTTCCATAAAAGCAAAGGCGCTTCAAGTGAACTCCCCCTTTCACTCACTGCTGGGTCACAGCAGCCTTTTCCCTGGCCTGTCCAGCCCCTCTCTATGGAATAGCACCCCTCGCTCCCGACCCACAGGGGAAATGGTGCAGGGACAGCACAGAGCCAGAGAGGTGCAGGGAACAGTGGAGGCACAGAGCCAGAGGGACGCAGCGTGCGGGGTGTGGTGGAGGCACGGGAAATGGGATGCGGGGAACGGGAGGGGCAGAGGGATCGGGGTCTAGGGGCAGTGCAGGGAATGGGCAGCACAGAGCTGGGGGGCAGGGATTGGAGGGGAGCAGGGTGCAAAGACGGCACAGAGCCAGAGTCACAGGGAAGAGGAAGAGCAGAGGGTCCGGAGTACAGGGGTGCAGGGGCGACATGGGGAATAGACGGCGCGGAGACTAAATCGTGCGGGGCAGGTGCAGCGAGCCGGGTGGTCAGCCGGGAGCGGTCTTTCACCGTCGAGGGGGTTGGGGTCATGGCAGGACTGGAGCCGGTGGAGCGGGGCCTGGATGGGTTGCAGCCAGCTCCCGGGGCCACACGGCCAGAGTCGAGCTGCCACGGCCCTTTAAAATCAGCGGGGCCATGTCACGCCAGCGTCCTGGTGTCTGCTGGCATCCCGCCCTTTAGCTCGTGCCCCGCCTCCTCACACCAGAGCTGCACACAGGGAGCCCGGCGCTGAGAATCACTGCACTTCCCCCTTCCTGGCAGCGCTCCACTCCTCCACCCAGCCGGCAGATTGGATGGGGCCGCACTGGCCGTAGTGTGGGCTTTGGCCAGCCTGTCACAACTTCCCACTGGCCCAGTCCACCCCTGCACTCGTCAGCCAATAAAATCTACTCGTCATGGGCGAGTGCATTTGTTGAGCCCTGTGTATGAGGAGAGGCTGAGGGAGTTGCGTCTGTTTAGTCTGCAGAAGCGAAGAGTGAGGGAGGATTTGATAGCGGCCTTCAACTTCCTGAAGGGAGGTTCCAAAGAGGATGGAGAGAGGCTGTTTTCAGTAGTGACAGATGGCAGAACAAGGAGTTGTGGTGGGAGAGGTCCAGGTTGGATATTAGGAAAATCTATTTCACTATGAGGGTGGTGAAGCACTGGAATGGGTTCCCTAGGGAAGTAGTGGAGTCTCCATCCCTAGAGGTGTTTAAGTCTCGGCTTGACAAAGCCCTGGCTAGGTTGATTTAGTTGGGATTGGTCCTGCCTAGAGAAGGGGGCTGGACTTAATGAACTGAGGTCTCTTCCAGGTCTATGATTAATTGGTCAACCTAAGCATACTGTTATAGAGGCACAAGTAAATATAGCAGGCCTCTATGGGTGAACCCTGGTGGACTGGATCCAGCCTGTGTGCCGGTATTTGCCCCCCCCTGCTCTGGAGGGTCTTGGTCTTGGAGCAGGTATAAGAAGTGGCACTGTGAGGGCAGCTGCTCTTCCCTTGTATTCTCCCATACAGTAATGAAGATCTTGGAGGATCCTCTTGGGTTCATTATCTTTGTGGGGTTTTGTGGCACTAAATATGCAGGAGATACCTGATTACTATCTTATGTGATCTTATATGTTGATAAGGAGAGATTTATGACAAATCCTTTGGAAAATAATACAGGTATGAGTTGAAGGTGGCTATATTTCTTTTTAAAAAATCACTCAGTTGGGCAGTCAGTCTACATAGTTAATTCAAAATACTATCTGCAATAGTGTTCAGTGATTTTGTTTATTGTGTGTGAGTGGCCAATGCTCTGCTAAATTAATCTACTGTATGCTGTAGTGAAATACAACTGAAGTATTAGTGCGTGTTTGCTGTGTCTTTGCCTGTTTTAAAAGTGTGTATGTGTGTGTGTGGGGGGGTGTAATTTCAAGCATGGGTTTAATTTTCAAATGATTAAAATCTCACAATTATTGGGGGAAATGGTGTATAAACAAATATGGTGTCTGATATTGTCAATAATTTAATTGGCAAATTGCTTGAAACAATTTTAAAATCTTATAACAAGTATGTGAGATGAAATACAAAGTATTGTTACAAAAACTGATATTATTCAGATCATGAGTACAAATTAGGGCCCTGATCCTGCAAAGGTTTATTTTCATGGTTAACTTTATGCACTGTGAGTAGTTCCACTGAAGACCTGAGACTGGTCACACTCTGAAGGTGAATTGGTTAAGTCTTTGCATGATTCACCCTTGCACTGGGAATTCTAGCCCTCAAATCTTCTCCACCTTTTTTGTTGAAATGCATAATCACCCATTTTGGGAGTATATAATTTATTTTGAATAAATATATCTGTTTTCAGGTTTCAATGCTGGGGTTTCATTAACATTTTTACCTACCAATATTAACAGGGTTTTTCCATATAAAAAACTTAAGTTAAAATGGAACTTTTTAACACTAATGTGTGTCTGAATTATGTTATGCTTAGGCTGACCAATTAATTAGGATTGAAAAGAGTAATCTCATTTTTACAATACCCTGTATTTGCCTTATAGAAGTAATATATTTCTGGCATTTCATTACTGTCTGGAAGATGGTGAAACAAAGTAACAATGTTTAGAATTCTTTGTTTCATTTCAGTTTGATCCTGTTTCTGTTGTTGCAATTTTTATAATCTGAAGTGCTGCAGAACTAGTTCTAATAAAAGACCAGAATTGATTAAGTGATTATTTTAAGTGGCCATATTGGACTCTGTTGGGATATTGTTTGAATCCTCAGAAAAAAATTGATCATTTTAAAAATAAAATATATTACACTTAGATTAAAGTGTGGATACAGTCCAATAAAAGTGGCGAGGAGTCCTGTGGCATCTTATAGACTAACTGAAGTGTAGGAGCATAAGCTTTCGTGGGCAGAGACCCACTTCGTCAGATGCATGTGCAATAGACTTTGTTACAGTTTCTTTAGATTGCAAATTGCTTAAGATCCTAATTATTAATTTATTTTCCCAATTCCTGACTGTTATAAGGCAAAGTAAGAATACAATATTTTTACAAAATAAGCACAGGCTCTCCCTGATGGCTGTAGGGAGAACCAGGGTTGCCTGTCCCTTGTGAGAGGGGTGTTAGTGCGTGTAGCGATCAGTATATGTACAAATAAATTTTTCCTACAGGATGACTGAGTGACATTTTCACATCACTCTGCATCCCGCTGTGTGCCTCTGCCCTCAGCTGCGTGGCCCCTGGGCGGGAGCCATGTGACCTACCTCCTCCCTGGTGCGTCTCTTTCTGTCCCCTCTCTCCTTTCCCAGTTCTCCTGTGGCCCAGTTCATTCCCCCTGAATCCCTGCTCTCCCCTCCAGTTCCTGACTTCTCAGTGACCCCACATCCTTTCATCTCCGGGTGCGCACCTCTCCTAGCAGTCCACTGCGGTGCTAGCAGCGCCTCTTGGCTGTCCCAGCAGGATCCTGAGTTGCAGCTTTTGGGGTGAAGGTGAGGAGTGTAGGGGTCCAGTCCCCGGCAGTGGCTGCAACACTGCATCTCCAATGCGTCCTGTGGTGGCACCACTGTCTTGTTCTCTCCCATCCAAGATGGTGGGGAGCCTCCCCCGAGCATGAGCGAATCCTGCAGGAAATTGAGAGCATGGACATGGCCAGTGAGGAGCTGGGGCTGGGGGTCTGCAGATGGTGTCTACTGGGGCTGGACAGGGCTCCTGCACTGACAGCTCCCCTCTGAGATTCCCTGGCTCCAGTGAATATTGTGGAGGCACAGCCCTTTGGGGGGTTGCCCCCACTGAGTTTTGGGGCACCTTGGGGCCCCTCGAGAAGGCCTCGCCCTCTGGGGCTCCATGTCCGCCCCTTTGTCCCCAAAGCATTGTCGACTTCCTGCTGGAGCCCCAGCTCCCTGCTTCCCCCCTCTGGCTCCTGGCAGGGCTCTGCTTTCTGCACTGCATCCTGGCCTTGCCGGGAAGGGGTGCACCCACTGAAGCATTGGGGCCAGGCACCTGGCTCAGATGGCCCTTTGGGGGTGGTGCAGTTATGCTGCACCCTGGCTCTCCAGAGTAGCTGCTCTACCCTTTGACTCCTTGAGTTTGCCATGGAGCAAAGGTGCCCCAAAGGCCTTTCACACAGGGTTAGACAAACCTCAACAAGCCTGATTGGAAAGGCTGGGCTGCAGCTGAGCGTGCGGCTCAGTGAATTCGTGGGTGGGGGCAGGGTGTATGTAGACAGGGAAGAAGGAAGGAGAATGGCACATATGTGGGGTGCAGTAAGGGGGATTGCAGGCAGCCACAGCTCAGCTATAATTTATTGGCCTTGCTCAGTCAGAGGCTCAGGGCTCCTTGCATGGAGCTGACTTACTGGGCAGGGCTGATTAATCATCTGTGAAGATGTGCTGCCCTGCAGCTTAGAGGGAACACTGATTGTGGGGGTGAGAAGGGGATATAGGAATGGAGACAGGGGATGGGCAGTGTGCGGGTGCAGAGAGGGAGGGTTTAGGGAAGGATGGGGAAGTAGGAATGGAGGCAGGGGGTGAAGACTTGGATAGGCAGTGTGGGGAAGGGGTTAGGGAAGGATGGGATAGGCAGTGTGGGGTGGGGAGAGGTTGGGGAGGATGGTGAGTATAGGAATCGAGGCAGGGGATGAGGTATAGGGTGGAGGATGGAGGTGGGAGTAGGGATGGAAGGAGGGGGGTGGACTGTGGGCTGTGGGTCATGGAGTTCTGGGATAAGGATTAACAGCCCAGATTACCCCACCGTACTCTTTCCTTGTGACCCAGTGGAGTGTGGATGTGTAAAGCTGGGGGCTCCCCTATGATTCCATGTCTTTTGCTTGTGCCCTGTCCATACAGAGCATGTCCCAGCCCCGGCAGGAGCTTGCTTGCCAGGTTGAAGGACACTTCTGGAAAACTGCAAAGATGGGCAGTAAGTGGGCGTGGAGAGCAGGAAATTCTCTCTACCTGGCTGCTTGCATGTAACCCAGCCTCTGCCCCTTGCTCGCAAGCCAGGTGCCCAGGAGCACCCAGAATGAAGGGGAATCATTTGGAGTTGGGGCCCCATTTTACTGATTGTGTTTGGTTACACGTGAGGCCCACAAGCCTCCCATGCTGGCTGCTAGAAGGAGAGGCAGGTGGGGCACAACCCCCTAGTAATCATCTATTTGCTTTCAAACAGTGTGTCCTCCATTTTCCCTCCCATTGTGTCCTGCTTTCTTTCCCTTGTGGATTTCATCCTACAACCATCCAAGTTCTTTATTACTTCCATGTGCTCAGCAAACCATTTAACCAGGCATTTCACCAGGCTGATCAATTGACCTAAAAATCTAACTTATGAAATTGTTATTCCTTAGTTCTAACCATTATTTCAAAACTGCTATGCTGCATATAGACTGAAGTTAAGAATATTGTCACTTGCTTAGAGCCTGATTTCTTCAAACACTTTAATAAAAATAAGTTAGTTCAGTTGATTTGTTTGGTGTTAGTGTACAAGAAAAAATGCTTTCTATGAGGGTGTGTCTAGACTACAGGGTTTTGTTGACAAAAGTGGACTTTTGTCGACAAAACTATACCTGCGTCCACACTGCCTTTGAGTTATGTCAACATAACGTCAACAAAACTCAGCAGTTTTGTCAACGTATGTAAACCTCATTCTACGAGGAATAACGCCTTTTGTCGACAGAGTTCTGTCGATAGAAGGCATTATTGCATCTACACTGACCTTTGCGTCCACACTGTTATGTTGACAAAGCGGCTTGCTTTGTCGACAGAACTGGCTGTAGTCTAGACACTCTTTGTCGACGGAAGCTTTGTCGACAGTATCTGTTGACAAAACTTCTGTCGACAAAACCCTGTAGTCTAGACATACCCTAAGGCACTAGGTGGTTTCTGTAATACTGTAAAATACTTTGTTCCTTTAACATTTAATGTTAACCCTATGCGTGTTTCTTTTTTAAGGCCTCAATGCTCCAGCGATTTCAGAGTACATTGGTAATAGCTGAACACACAAATGAGTCTCTAACACCCATTACACTAAATGCTATCACTGCAGCAAAGCAGCTTGGAGGTGAAGTATCTTGTTTAGTAGCTGGTACTAGCTGTGACAAGGTAAGAAACCTAATCATTTTTCAGTCCAGATATGTTTAAACAATGACTACAGTTAAGTAATATCAAACAAGGTTTGGGTCGGTTTGAAGAATGTCCAAGTAAGAAACTATGCCAATGGTTACTACGGATGTGTTGGTGTAAACATGTAATCGATGAGTGTGGGCTGATTGGGTATCTGTCGTGGTTACACATAGACCACCCCTCATCCAAAATTTTTTCAGCATTTACACGTTTAACTTAATAAACTCATTTAAACATCCCTAATGGTTAGTTATGTCAAGGAAACATCCTGCTTCTAAACCGCTGATCTTCTAAACGAGAAATGTGCATTTTGGGTTTTTTAAAATAGGTGACAATGCTAAAAGGGAGTGTATCAACTTAAGTTCTGTTTTTAAAAAAAACACCAGGTTTTTAATATAAATACCCAGGCCAATAAAAATGTTAAAATTGCAGTTAAAATTGTTTTTTTAATAGCATTCTCCTATAAAGCTTGAAATCCAGATATTGCAGCTGAGAATCTGAAAGCAAAACTTGCTTAATGAACTTTTTTATTCTGTGAAAATGGCAAAAAGTAAACCGCGCATAATGGCAAATAGAATTTTTTAAAAAATCTCAGTTACTAATCAAAGGTGTTACTAACATAAAGATTTGGTTACAGTGTACTGGGGGCGGTGCCCCCTGCTCGCTACAGTCGCCAAACTCCCTCTCAGGATAGGTAGCCTCTCCCTCCCCACACCTTCGACAGCCCAGGAGGGCCAGGCTGAGGGATGGCAGGCTAGCCCTGGCTTCCCTCTCTTGCTCCTGCTGCTGGGGGGGTGGGTTGGGCCGAGGGTGTGGCTGGCCAAGTTAGCTCCCTTCAGCTGCCGGGGATTGAGCTGGGCTGAGTCTGGCCTTGTTCTCTCACTCCAGCCGCCGTGGGGTAAGAGGGCTCTCTTTGGGGCCTTGCAGGCCCTTCACTCTTCCCTGCATCCCTTTCCCCCCTTCCCAAGACTGCTTTGGCTCTTGGGTTCTATTGTCTCCACCTCTTTGCCCCCCCTGGCACCAAGGAGGGGAGCCCGGTTGAAGCCATGCTGGTCCCAGCTCTCTCCCTCCAGCCATCGGCGAGGATCCAAGTCCATCTTGGCCCTTGCCCCCCCTGCCACTTTGCCCCTCCCCATGGCTGCTTGGGAGGGTGGGGGAGGAGGCAAGGCCTGGCTGGGCCTGGCTCTCGCCCTGCCCCGGGTGTCTGGGGGTTGGACTGAGCCAAGGTCACGGCAGGGGAGGCCTTGCGGGACGAGGGGGCGCAGCTCCCACACTTCCCTCCAGAAGCTCCGGGAAGACTGGGAAGGGCATGTGGTTGCCACCTCCCCACCCCCCCGCACACTCACTACCCCCAGCACCAGGGAGGCTGGGGCCCTCAGCACAAGTAAGGGAGGAGGCCGGTTGGCTGAAAGGGGAGGGACTGCAGGATGCAAAGTGATGTAATGACATCATGATGTCATCCTGCAGGAAAAACTTTTTTATATATAGAGAGATGGTTAAATTGATAGTGTTTCTGAACTTAATGTATTGCAAGTGTTTAGAGAACTAATGCCTTGTTTGCTTGCCAGTCATCTCAAGAGACTGTACTAGACCAGATTTGTTGCATTGTCACTAAGGATTTTGAGAATAGCTTTTTATCACTTGACACCTACATGCCAATACAGTGTAACTATATAAGGACTGTGGAAGTGATTATCATGTATGGTAATTAGTAAAATTTACACTGAATTAGTATAGAATTGTTTTTCTTGTAGTCAGAATTATTATTTTGGGTAGAGAACTAGGGTTGTAAAAATTAAATGGAACTCATTAGCATCTGCTTATTGGTTAACCAGTTAAACGAAAAAACTTCCACAGGGCCCCATGAAGCTTGTTTAGCCATGTAACTGATTTCAGATTTTATTTGGTTATACGGTTAATATTTTTAGAAGCTTTTACATCCCTGCAGAGAACCATACACATGGCAAATGCCATTAGTGACATTGAAGTTGTGGCATCCTCTTTAATCAGAAATCTCAAGAAAAAGTATTTATTATAAGCTAGCTATAATCCTAGTTTTAAATTCAAAACCTGACATGTAAGGTTTGAGGCCAGAAGCAAATACTAAGTTTCAGAAAAATCTGGTTCATGTTTTGTAGCAACATTAATACAGGTTGGACCTCCCTGGTTTGGCACCCTCAGGAGCTGACTGGTACTGAATGAGAGATTTTGCTGGACCAGGGGAAGGTGATTTCTGATGCCCCTGCTGCTGGCCCCACCCTCTGCCCTGCCACCCCACTGGGTTTCCTGGCAGCCCTCCTGGGCCTTGCGCCAGGCTTCCTGCCCTGCACCAACCCCATTAGCTCAGTTGAGCCATGCACCAGCCCTACCTGGCTGCCATTCTCCTTCCCCCAAACCCAAGTGAGCCTAGCACCAGGATTCTACACCTCCTCTCCCCCTGCATTGTGCCGGACTCCTGTCCCCCTTCCCTGCATTGAACCAGGCTTTTCCACTCCCCCCTCTCCCCCCAAGCATGTTGAGACTTTAAGATCCTGGAACATCTGTGGGCCTGCCGGACCATGGATGTTGCCAGACCAGACAGTCACAGTTTATAGAGGTGCAACTTGTACCCCTTTATTTTGGAGATTTTTTGCTCTCATAACTTGAAAATGAACAAGTTTCACCCATTACTTTTAATGCTCAATGTGTTTGTGTTGTGAATTAGGTTCTTTTAGAAAATGATACTGCACTGTAAAGTGAACTTCAAAAAGAAAGTTGTAAGATTGTGTACAGGTGGCTCAAACTCATAATACATGTTATGTAATGGCCATTTTGGGTTTTATTTCTTACACCCCTTGTTATGTTTTTTTGGGGAAAACACTGGTATTCAGGAAAGCAAGGAAGTAGTGTTGGTTGGGACAATACAAGTGCAGTTTTATAAATTTACCTCAGTCCAATTTGCAACAACCCTTTTGTAGATTAGGCTTTGGTTCTGTGCATTGGGGATGTTAATTTATCATTTAAAATGTTAATCCATTTCAACTCTAGGTTTAACCAGTTAACCTTGGAGCAGCCCCATGCCCATGGTGGGTTGCCCTGGCTAGGCTGGGTCCCCTACTTGCCTGCAGCTCATCGTGGGCTGCCCCTCCTGGCTCAGGCCACCAGTTAACCTGATACAGAGGCAGCACCATGAGGTGGCAGCAGCCCCAGCCCAGGGGTGGGGGGTGGGGTCTGAGCTCCTGGACCCAGCATGAGCTGGAACTGAGCCAGGCTGCTTGCCTGCCTGGCTCCTAATACACTTTAAATGCAGGGCTGCCGGGGGGAGGGGAGTAGGTTCCGGACCTGGCACAAGCCGGGACTGAGTAGGCTGCTGGCCAGCCTGCTAAAAAATTTACTGGGGTTAGGGGTGGAGAATGCATGTTGTGTATAGCATTAACCTATAAGCTTTTGCATGTTGGTTAATCGACTATACTATTACATCCCTACTTCATAGGAGAGTGAAACTGGACTATGAGAACAGGAGGGGAGGGGACTGGTTTCCTGCTGTAGCAATCACATGAGTTCACCCTATCGCTTCCCTCATTTTTCCTTTATTCAGTACCTCTTAAGTCCTTTATCAGGCCATTTATCTGGTTTCTGGATGTCTTGCCTATGGAGTACCTTGCACTAGATATTCATCCAGCCTTATGAAATAAACTGCTATTTATAGCTACGCTGATCATGTGTCTCTTTCTTTTTTCTGTGACTCTCCCAAATTTAAATGCTCTGTTCCGGTGGTCCATCAAGTAGTGAAATGTCCCAGAAAGCCCTGCCAGAAATCTCACTACTTGATGGGACACCGGTGCAGTGCAGCAGCTGGGCCAGCTTCTGGTGGTGCATGGCCCCTCTCTCTCTCTCTGTCCTCTTCCTTTCCCCCATGGGACCGCCTTTGCCATATGGGGCCCTGGTCTGGTGGCCCCACCTTCTTCTCCTCCAGGCCACCTTGGAGCCCTGGCAAGAGCTGAACGGAGCCCAGCTGGGGCGCTGCGGGGTGAGGTGCGCTTGGCTTAGCAGGTGCTGGGACTGGAGCGGGGCCCATCTGTGGAGTTACTTTTAGTACTGCATTCTAGTCCCCACGGGCAGTCCTGGCTCCAGCTGGACTCAAGTGGCAACCCCATGAGGTGCGTTTCGGTGAGTCTGCCCCGGCTGGAATGTGCCTTGTGCGGCTGCTGCTTGACTGCACCTGGAGCTGGGCAGCCTGCGGGGACTGGATTGTAGCACTAAAAATAGCACCGCAGGTGGCCCTGGCTCCACTCCCAGCAAGCGGTCCCATGTCAGGAGCGGCTGGGGTTGTGGGGACTTCTGGGGCTGGGCTGCAGGCTCCAGCCCTCAAACTGGAAGGCAGAAGGTGAGAGAAGGGGCAGGAGGGAGAACTAAGGAGAAGGTGGGGGTGAGGAGAGGAAGGGGCTTGTACTGAGAGGAAGGGGGACAGGGCAGGAGAAGAAAGGGGCAGGCACCAAGAGGCAGGGTGGAGGAGAGAGAAATGCCAGTGGGGCAAAAGGAGATGGTGAGGAAAAGGGCAGGTGGAGGGAGGGAAAGAAAGGTGTCCAGTGGGAGTGGAAGAGGTGAGGGGACAGGGTGTACTGGGAGAGAAAAGGGGAGGGACAATGGGGGCAAGAGGGAGAAAAAGGAGTGGGTGCATGGAGAAGAAGCATTGAAAGGAGGGATGGACATGAGGAATACAGGGGATGGAGCAAGTCATGTGTGAGGCCACAGACGGGCATGAGGAGAACTGGGGCAAAGGGTGGTGAGGAGGTGGGCACCAGGGAGAAAGTGGGCAAGGAGGGCAGAGGCAGTGAGGGAAGAGTGAGGCACCAGGAAGGTGCAGGGGTAAGGAAGGTGGAGGTGCCAGGAGATTGTGAAGGGCAGACACCTGGAGGGGTGGGACAGGCACCAGAGGAAAGGGCAGATGGGTAGAGGGAAGTGTTAGGAGAGGGGATGGGGATGGGTAGTTACAGATGATCATAGTGGGGCTAGAGAAGAAATGGACATGGGGAAGAGAAGGGCTAATGCAGGGGAAGAGTTAGGGATGGTGGTGAAAAGGGCAGGAGCCAGGACAGTAGAGACAAGTGAGGGGGGAGGAGGCATCAGGGGAGTAGATGGGGTAAGAGAAGGGTAGGAGACATGGCAGCAGAGGGAAAAGGGAGAGGTTTATAAAATATTCATTGATACCTTGGCTGCCACAGTGGCACACCTCCAAACAAGCACACATGAACTCAATACTGGTGCACAAGACAAAATTTACTCTGCTCATGGGAGGAAAATCTTAAGGGAACACTTCCCTCAGTCTCTCCCCTGAGTTAATGCAATGCAAATTGGGTTAATGCAGTTGCAGAATAGTTGCATATGGGAGGGGGTGTTTTGTGGGGGCCAAACTCATCCCTGTTGGTAGGAAGACGGTTGGAGGAGTTTACTTCTGGTTATTTGTCCATCTTGACCCGGGGAGTACTACCTCAGAGGTGGGACTTCTTGTGGCAGTGGGTGTGGCTAATGTGTCCCTAATTTTGGTTCAGAAAATATGGTCACCATACTTACAGCCTATGACCTTTTTTTTTCTTATCTGAAAAAGTTCTCCCTGACACTTGCTCCTTTTTTTTAATGGTGGCCTGGAAGGAATTTTTCCCACACTTTATGCCTTTTGTACCTCACATTCCTAAAGGGAATGAAAAACCTGCCTGCCATCCACCTCTGACCACATTTCTTTTCCCTTCCCTGCTTTGTTAGCCCAGACAACCCCTCCCCCACTTATTTGTGGTGCAGTCATTGATTTCAGAGGAAGTAATATTAAGCTCTTGAATAATCAGTTGAAGCAGTTGTTAATGGATTTTATAATAAATGTTTCTAATCTTGCAGGAGTTGTCTTCAACCTTTTTAAACTCAAATAAAAACTTAGACATTTTTGGAACTTGGTGCCCCCTCCATGACCATAAACAATACCTTTCATTCATTCAAATTTGTACTGGTCACTGCTTCATCACAGCAGAGGAGTGGTTGGTTGAAACCTGAGAGTATGGTGGTGTGACCTGATGCTTGTCATCTCAACTTTACTGTAATTACAGAAATATTTGGAGGCTCACTGTCCCATCCCTATTGATAGTTCCAGTGCCATAAGGTTATTGCATGCTACTATTTACAAGAGGCCAGCATGTTTTACAGGCAGTCCCCGGGTTACGTACAAGATAGGGACTGTAGGTTTGTTCTTAAGTTGAATCTGTATGTAAGTCGGAACTGGCATCCAGATTCAGCCGCTGCTGAAACTGACCGCCAGTTCTGACTTACATACAGAATCAACTTAAGAACCCCAGGCATCCCCAAGTCAGCCGCTGCTGAAACTGACCGCCAGTTCTGACTTACATACAGAATCAACTTAAGAACCCCAGGCATCCCCAAGTCAGCCGCTGCTGAAACTGACCGCCAGTTCTGACTTACATACAGAATCAACTTAAGAACCCCAAGCCAGCTGCTGCTGAAACTGATCAGCAGCTGATTCCAGGAAGCCTGGGGCAGAGCAACTCTGCCTCAGGCTTCCTGTAGTCAGCGCTGGTCAGTTTCAGCAGAAGCTGACTTGGGGCCGCCTGGGGCAGAGCAGCTGGGGTGCTGCTGGGTTGCTCCAGTAGCGCCGCTCCTCGGCACTACTGGAGCAACCCAGCAGCACCCCATCTGCTCTGCCCCAGGTGTCCTGATTCAGCCGCTGCTGAAACTGACCAGCAGCGGCTGAATCAGGACCAGAGCAGCTGGGGTGCTGCTGGGTTGCACCAGTAGTGCCCAGAGCGGCGCTGGGGGACCAACCGGCAGCACCCCAGCTGCTCTGCCACAGGCGTCGGGAGAAAAGCCTAGTCTGCTGGGGGGGGGGGGGCGTACTAGCTGCGCCCCCCCCACACCAGCAGATCAGGAAGACTCGGGCGGCGGACCGAGATGCACCGAGATGCACCGCGGTCCCGCCGCCTGGGTCCTCCGCGGCTTTGCTCCCCGTCTCCCTGGTCTGCTGGAGACCAGCAGACCAGGGAGATGGGGAGCGCCTCTGAG
This sequence comes from Pelodiscus sinensis, assembly GCF_049634645.1. Classification (NCBI taxonomy): domain Eukaryota; kingdom Metazoa; phylum Chordata; order Testudines; family Trionychidae; genus Pelodiscus; species Pelodiscus sinensis. Next base: position 32,129,731 of record NC_134724.1, on the reverse strand, counting down.
GACGCCGGCAGCGGAACAGCCCAGGCGCACCTGGGGTGCCCCGCTGCCCGAGCCCCCCCCCCCTCGGCTTTGCAAAGCGCGGGGAAGCCGGCGGCGGGGCAGTCCAGGTGCGCCCGGGGTGCCTCGCTGCCCGAGCCCCCCCCCGCGGCTTTGCAAAGCGCGGGGAAGCCGGCGGCGGGGCAGTCCAGGCGCGCCTGGGGTGCCTCGCTGCCCGAGCCCCCCCCCCCCCCGCGGCTTTGCAAAGCGCGGGGAAGCCGGCGGCGGCGGGGCAGTCCAGGCGCGCCCGGGGTGCCTCGCTGCCCGAGCCCCCCCCCGTGGCTTTGCAAAGCGCGGGGAAGCCGGCGGCGGGGCAGTCCAGGCGCGCCTGGGGTGCCTCGCTGCCCGAGCCCCCCCCCCCCCCCCCCCCCCCCGCGGCTTTGCAAAGCGCGGGGAAGCCGGCGGCGGGGCAGTCCAGGCGCGCCTGGGGTGCCTCGCTGCCCTCCCCGCCCCCCGCCCCCCCCGCCACTTTGCAAAGTGCGGGGAAGCCGGCGGGGCAGTCCAGGCGCGCCTGGGGTGCCTCGCTGCCCGAGCCCCCCCGCAGCTTTGCAAAGCGCGGGGAAGCCGGCGGCGGCGGGGCAGTCCAGGCGCGCCTGGGGTGCCTCGCTGCCCGAGCCCCCCCCCCCGCGGCTTTGCAAAGCCGCGGGGGGGGGGGGGGGGGGCTCGGGCAGCGAGGCACCCCAGGCGCGCCTGGACTGCTCCGCCGCCGGCTTCCCTGCGCTTTACAAAGTCGCGCGGGGGGGGGGGGGGGGAGCTCGGGCAGCGGTGCTGCCCCGCTGCCCGAGCCCCTCCGCGGCTTTGCTCTGCGTCTTCCTGGTCTGCAGACCAGGGAGACGCAGAGCAAAGCCCCAGAGTACACGGGCGGCAGGACCGCGAGGTCCCGCAGTCCGTGTACTCTGGGGCAGCCCCGTTCGTAACTGCGGATCCGACATAAGTCGGATCCGCGTAAGTCGGGGACTGCCTGTATGATGGCTTCTTTTGCAGTTTTTGTCTTATTCAGAAATTTTGTGTACTTAATGCAGTGCTGGGCAAAACTCAGCCTGGGGGCTGAATCCAGCCTGCCTAACACTTTGATCCATGTTGCATAAAAAAGCCTCCACCTGAGCTTGATTTATATACTTGGATTTTCTGAAACTACACCAAACTGTAGGGTCTAAGGTTTTAAACTACAACTCATTGTGATCTTTGTCAAACTTTGTAATCCGTGTAACTCTCAAATTTACTGTAAACTGCAACATTGTCTCTGCCACCTTGCTTGTAACTTTCCCTAAGCTGCATTCTCCCCTGAATGAATGGCGAGAGAGTGAGATAATGTGTTTGAAGAAGGCTTAGAACAATGGAGCACATTGAGTCAATGAGTCATCACAGTCTGGGCATGCTCCTTGCTGGATAAAGGGAAGTCTGGGCATGCTCCCTGATGACAAGGTGAATGAGTTACAGGAGCCATTCAGACACTATATAAAGAAAAGGAGAACATGTGAGACTCTTTTTTTTTTTTTTTTTTTCCCTTCTCGTGCTCCTGAGAAGCTCCTCTCCAGAGTCTGTCCTCCTGACCAGCTTCCCCAGCCATGAGCCGACAGACCCTCCAGAATCCACATGCCTTGGCTCCTTCTGCAACCCATATGTCTGTCTAAGGGTGTGAATGCCTCAGGGCAGGAATGAATGGGTGTGTGGGTGTGAGTGAGAGCGTGTGTTCTATCTTCTTTAGTTTAAACCTTTTCAATTTAGAAAAGAGGAGATTGAGGGAGGATATGATAGAGGTCTGTAAAATCATGAGTGGTGTGGAGAGGGCGAATAAAAAAAGTTATTTATTAGTTCCCATAATAGAAGAACTAGAGGACACCACATGAAGTTAATGGGTAGCAGGTTTAAAACTATTAAAAGGAAGTTCTTCACACAGCATGTAGTCAACCTGTGGAACTCCTTGCCAGAGGAGGCTGTGAAGGCTAGGACTATAAGGGTATGTCTGCACTACCACCCTAGTTCGTACTAGGGTGGTTAATGTAGTCAATCGAAGTTGCAAATGAAGCCCGGGATTTAAATATCCCGGGCTTCATTTCCATCTTGCCGGGCGCCGCCATTTTTAAATCCCCGGTAGTTCGGACTCCTGGGCTTCATTTGCAACTTCGATTGACTACATTAACCACCCTAGTTCGAACTAGGGTGGTAGTGTAGACATACCCTAACAGTGTTTAAAGAGAAGCTAGATAATTTCATGGAGGTTAGATCCATAAAAGGCTATTAGCCAGGGGATAGAAATGGTGTCCCTGGCCTCTGTTTGTCAGAGGCTGGAGAGGGATGGCAGGAGACAAATTGCTTGATCATTGTCTTTGGTCCACCCTCTCTGGGGCACCTGGTGCTGGCCACTGTTGGCAGACAGTCTACTGGGCTAGATGGACCTTTGGTCTGACCCAGTACGGCCGTTCTTATGTTATATAAACCTTTTGTGGCTGCTTTCTCCTCTTTAGTTTTACCTAGTGGAAATAAACCCATACTAGTGTAACCCTGGGTGGTCTCCAGTGAGAATATTTTGGGGGTATCAATCCATGCTTCTTGCTGCTTTCTATTTATAGCCTGCTGCCCATGCCACCAAATTTCCAGGCGATGGCTGAGGCAGCCAGATCCTATTTAAATGGCTCATAGTCGTGATGCTACCCTGGCAGGGGCCAGACCCCAGAGCTTCAAGCCCTTTAAATAGCCACAGCAACTCTGGGTGACTGCCAACCAGTGTGGTAGTGACGGGGCCATGAGCCTTTTGCTGTGTTTTTTAATTCAAAGCTTCTGGCTTCAGACAACTCTGGGGCCTCTAGCCCCTGGTCTAGTGTATAGACGTTGGGCTGGGAGTCAGAGATCTGTGTGCTGTTTCATTAATTTTGTCACTGACCAGCTACTTGACCTCAAGCCAATTTATGCTTCTGTTCAGCTTCTGAGTTTGTCTTTTCTATAGAGTGTGAGCTCTTTGCGGAAGGTACTGTTTCTTACTATTTGTTTTCACAGTACCTAGCACCCTGGCATTTAAAGCTCAATTGGGCCTCTGTGTGCTGGTGCAAACTAATAATAATACTTTTTGTAATCATAGGTAGCAGAAGAACTCAGCAAAGTGCAGGGTATTGCAAAAGTTTTAGTGGCTCAGCATGATATGTACAAAGGATTTCTAGCAGGTGAGCAATATTTGTATATAGCTCTTGGCCAAAAATAGTCTATCATTCTTAGCAATGAAAACTGTAATCAAAAGGGGGAGGGATAGCTCAGTGGTTTGAGCATTGGCCTGCTAAACCCAAGGTTGAGAGTTCAGTCCTTGAGGGGGCCATTTAAAGATCTGGGTCAAATCTGTCAGGGATGGTACTTGGTCCTGCTGTGAAGGCAGGGGACTGGACTCAATGACCTTTCACGGTCCCTTTTAGTTCTGTGAGATAGGTATATGTTTATATTATATTATTATATTTTATTTAAAAATATAAATGAGACTGTTATAAACTGTGGCATGTATTTTTCCTCAGAGGAGCTGACACCATTGATTTTGGCAACTCAAAAACAGTTTAATTACACACACATCTGTGCTGGAGCATCTGCTTTTGGAAAGGTGAGCAGATAAGAGAAACACACAAATGTATAGTATGTAAGAGGCGAAGAGCCCATTACAATTAAGTGAGAGTCAAAAATCCATGAAATACTTGTATATTCTGTAACCATGTTGGACTTTTCTGAAATATAGCAATATAAAGGAGCAATTTAAACCAAGTATTTAATTTTAACTTTTGTGGGTGTTAAATAAAACAAATAGGAATTAGAGATCCAAAATCATTTTGCCTTTAGAAAAGAAGAGTATAAAAAACTAATTGTGGTATCTCTTTAAAGTAAAAATTAGCTTTTTTTTCTATTCAGTTTTGTGTTGTGCATCTATGAAGAAGGAAAGCATGCATGCTCCTTAGCATTAAGCTATTTTTTTACATATGTCTATCGAGTAATGCAGACTAGAGTGTAAAAATATATATATATTGTCTATGAAAAACACTGAACTGTAACTCTAAGTTTTATCATTTTTTTTAAATGAAAGTACAATTCTCAGTATCTCTTTTGTCTATCACATAAACATTCAATCAGTAATTAAATCAGGCTTCCCTCAGATGAATTTTAACTTGCAGTCCTTATACAGGTTGGACTTCCCTGGTCCAGCACCCTCTGGACCCGACCAGTCCTGGATGAGAGATTTTTGCCAGACTGGGGTGTATGTGTGTGTCATTTCTGGCCCCCCTGCATTGGCCAAACTGGCCAGCCTCACTATGGCATGCTGGACTTTCCAGCCCCACCAGACAGACCTGCTGCCCTGCCAGTGCTCAGGGCTCCCAGTTTCCTGCCCTCCATGTGGACTCTGGTTCTGGAACAGCCATGTCCTGTTGGACAATGGATGTTACTGGATCAGAGAGATCTGATCTAGAGAGGTTCACCCTGTATGTAATATTTTAGTTTTTAATAAAATTCTTTAGATGCTTTTTGTCCCAATGCAAACTTTCTTGGCAGCTTTGGCTTAATGTTTAGCTTGTTAAAAATGATTGCTTCATTTTTCTTATCATAACATCTAATTCTGAGTTCATTGTTCACATTGAGTAGTAATTTCAGTAGGAGTAATTGAGTATACGTATTCCTGTAATAAGGTACTGCTTAACAAAGGTATCAGAAGTGTGCCCTTTATTTTATGCATGTTGTATCAAGTCAGAAGAAAGAACTTAACCCTTGTACTGCTTATTACATATAAGATCTGTGCTGCTTAGCTTCCTCCCTGATATTTTTAAATATATGTAAACTTTCTGTAGTGAACTATATGCAAAAAAGTCTCTTAAATGTTATTATTTTAATATATTTTCATTTGCTTTTGTTGTCTGCTAAAGTAAGGATTTATTCCTCTCTCTTGGTATTTGGGAACTAACTTGTAAATATTTTTAAAAAATCCACAAAAACTTTACTTGTCAGAGTCCAGCAATCCATGCTTGTCAATTTTGTGAGCAAATGGCATCTGTTTTCAGTTTAAAACTATTAAAGCAAACAAGCATAATTCAACATATTGAATTAAGGGTTTACTTACTGTAAGTCTCATAAAATTTCTAATGTTGTTACAGTAATGGGCTTTCATTTAACCGCAAAGGCTACATGAATCTATAGTTTTGTGGGCCTCCTCACACAGAAAGCATTATAGAAAAAAATTAGGGCACTGAATGTATCTTAATTATAGTTTATACACCGTAAAGGTATGTTTTAAATTTCCTTATGTATTCAGGGTACAAACTGTCAGCATATAGAATGTTTTTCTAACTTCTCATACGTAACTTTTTAGAATCTTCTTCCTAGAGTGGCAGCTAAACTTGATGTTGCCCCTATTTCTGACATCATTGAGATTAAATCATCTGACACATTTGTGCGAACTATTTATGCAGGTGAGCAATATAAGAGTATGCTGTACAATAAGGATTGTCGTGCTTACCTGTGTTACCAAAACTCAACGTGGGATGTGTAAGGAATTTCAGGATAGTATCCTAAATCATTATGGTTATCAGGAATTAAACTAGAAGATAAGTTATTTTTGTAAAAAATAAAAAAAAAAACCAAAAAACCACAGAGCATTTTCCCTGATGTTATAGGAATGCAGCTCAGAAACCAGAGCTATAATTTTAATTAAGTCTCTGGTGATGATTTTCATACATATTGTATTTCTCTGTTAATGTACTTCTGATCAGATTTTGCAAAATGTAAGATTCAGATAACTCACTTTATTTAATATGGCTAGCATTACTTTTGATTTCAGATAGCCATAAAGTTATTTTTCTTAATTATGTAGACATTGATCAGATTATTTGTAATATTTAATTGACTTTCTTTAGTAATTATTTGCAGGCTTTGCTTCAGTTTAGTTCTCTAATGCCTGTCTTACTCTTGGTTTTGTTTTTTGTTTTGTTTTGTTTTAAATGTAGACATGAGCTCATTAGCTTGTTTCAGGATTTTGTGGCAGAATTTGCCTTTCTTAAGCCTACATAGTAGTATCTTGAGATAATTGTGATACTACATTTGAGATGTGATGTCAAAACCTAGATAAGTTGCATTGCATTTTAAATTGCTTCCTTGTCATTCAGATTTAAGATACTTTTTATGGGTAGCTGGTAGGGATGCGAATGGTTAACTGGTAAGCCTCACCTTTTAATGGCCCAGGTGCACAGGGGAGAGGAGGAAAGGGAGTAGAGCTGCTCCAGGCTGGAATGGTTCCCCCATCCACCTCCCCTTAATGGATTAAACATTGTTTAACTGGTTAACCAATTAAACAGGATTTTGCATCAATAGTAGCTGGCATTGTAGCATTTCTTTTCCTGTCTCTGTTCTCAGTGCCTTCAGTTGAGAGAGATTAGTCAGTTAAGGTTGTGAAAACCAACTGTTTGGTGGAACGGGATTGAATTTTTTAAAAATCTTGTGATCATTTAAAAGGCTGTTCATGAAATGGAGGCTTTTCATATTCTTTTATTAAGTTTTTAATCTTGCAATCCCAGTCTCAAAAATTTAAAAATGCTTGGAAGTTGAGAGCTCACTTGAATGTAGTCTCTGATTGGAAAGGGGAAAGGCACACTTTCTACTGGCATGTTACTTAAATCTTGTGTGATAGGAAAGAAATGTAAAATACAGTTTTAAGGCTTCTCATTTTGTAATGTTGATGAACTAAAAGTGCAACTTAAATTAAAATCACAAGATTATTTCCTTAAACGCTGCATTTTCTGCTAAAATCACTAATTTCTGGTGATTCACTGGTGCTGTTATTTTTAAAAAATATCTTCCCTAGGAAATGCTCTGTGTACTGTGAAGTGTGATGAAAAAGTAAAAGTGTTTTCTGTACGGGGAACCTCTTTTGAAGCTTCACCAGTGAGTGGTGGTAGTGCTAGTGTAGAAAAAGGTGGGTATTTAATTTTGATACATTTTCATCTTTTGGTTTTAGTTTTGCAAAAATATGACTTCACAGAATTTCTTATCAAAGTAAAATCATTATTATAGTCTTTGTACTTTTTAAATTTTGCCAGCAAAGGAAAAATAGATATTGCTAGTCCACCTATGCTTTTCCCTCTTCTAATCACACCTGTGTAAATACTAAGTAACTGTTTCCTTTACTGTGCCTGCTTTATGGTCTTGTACCTGCTTTATGGCTTTGTGCTATAAGTTGTCTTGTATTTAAAGTTGAACCAGTTCGAGTTTTTAAATTGCTTTAAACAACAACTTGGTTAAATGGATGCAAAACAGTGTGAAAATCCATAATTTGATTTTGGATTCAGTTCTATCGCAACTTTTAGTTTAAGTTGATTTCTTATTACATTAAGATACATTGATAAACAGATTTAAACCAGATTGAATATTAGGGATGTTAGCTTGTGGTTGCTTACATGATTAACCTCTAAGCCTATGAGAGGTAGCAATGCTACAGAGGGGCAGGTGGCTCCGCGGGAGCCGGTGCTCGTGGGGGGCTGACTTTTAAAAGTTGACTCTCCACGAGCACTGGCTCCTGCCTGCACCCTTGCATTGCTGCCTCTGTGGGAGGCACTAGGGGGTGGGGCAGGCAAGTCAGGCAGAAGGCGGGAGACAGTACATAAGGGAAGTGTACCGCCTTCTGTGGTGCCATCTCCCCCCACTGCCTCTGTATCAGAGGCAGTGGGGGAGAGGGTGAGGCACGCTGGAGCTGGTGCTCCCTGTGAGCACCAGCTCCCACTTGTCCCCTGCGTGTAAATGTGTAACTGCTGAAAAATTTAACGGTTACATGTTTACCAAGAACATGTTTGATAACATTCCTATTCAATATCCCAGCCTGTGTTTTGCACCAGTTGTAAATAAGTTACATTCTTAGTCAAAATCAGTGTAACTTTGAATAAAGACAAAGCTATAGTCACATGTGTCCTTTCTTTGGGTGGCACCACTCAAGACAGTTCCATGAATCAACCAGAGGGAGTTGGTAGCACCATTATTAATGATAATGTCAGGGATGTTGAGCTTCTGAATTCTTCTCCAGCATTCACCTTGTCAACTCTGATCAATGGATATTGGCATGTTTCACTGTCATTAGATCACTTAGCCAGTGTGCCTGTCTGTCTCTTTTTAAAACTGAGCTGCTTCTGCTAGGAAAATACAGTATGTGTGTCTTTTACAAAGCTTTGTTTTAGTCCAGTCTAGTATGCAATGTGAAGATAGTTTTCAGTGAACTGTGCATGCAGCACTACAAAAACATGTAAATAAGATATAAAGGAGGCAAGCTATTTTAGTGGCTAATAAATAGACTTAACACATACTTTTTAAAATATTGTGACATAAGCAGTAACAGCTCCATCACCAGTTGGTCAGTCTGAATGGATTGAGCAGAAGTTAACACAAAGTGATCGTCCAGAGCTTACAAGTGCAAAAGTGGTCGTATCGGGTGGTAAGTAAGATAAGAGTTAACAAGTGCTGTTTCAGTTGTAGTACAAACTCCATCTTTGACCTGCTCTGCTATTTATTTACAGTATGTGGCTCTCTTTTTTTGGGCAGATACCCAAAATCACTTAAATCTTGTAAACTGCAAACTGCAAGCTTGTAACACATAGTGACAAATATTTTAGGGACTTCACGTTCAGTAAGACTGTAAATTTAAAGAGATGCATGCAAATAATTAGATCCAAATGTGACCTATGTTAAAATTAGTATAACCAATGTACAGTAATCCAATAATAATTAAAAATTCATCGTGCTATCCCTGAGTAGGGTTATTAAAATGCAGCTAAGTAAACATGCAACCATTGAAAATTTCAGTGGTTATTCGCAGGTGGGCAGTTGGCTCCCAGGGAGCTGGTTTTTAAGCTGGCTCTTTGTGCATACTGGGAGCCACGAAGGTTAACTGATGATCCCAGAGGCTCTTCGTTTAACTATTTACACCGTTTCACTTTCACATCCCTATCCCCAAGTAAGAAAATAAAAAGCTACATGATGCATTTTTGCTCTGCAATAGCAGAGCTATATAACTAGAGCAGTGGTCCCCAACCTTTATGGGCTCCCGGGCGCCCGGGGGCGGGGCCACTCACGCGCCGGGCGCCCGGGGGCGGGGCCACGCGTCCTGGGGCACGCCAGGGCCGGGGCCGCCCAAGCTCCTTGTGCTGTGGGCCCGTGGCTTGCGCCGCCGCCCGTGCTGCGCGCCTGGGGCTGGCACCGGCGCCGCGCGCCCGCATGTGCCCCGGGGCTGGGGCCGCCCGAGCGCCGCGCACCAGGCGCCAGTGAGTGTCGCGCGCCTGGGGCCGGCGCCTCCAGTGCGCCGCGCGCCGGGGGGCGGGGCCAGCCCGGGTTGTCGGCGGGCGCATACAAATGCCCCGGCGGGCGCCATGGCGCCCGCGGGCACCGCGTTGGGGATCACTGAACTAGAGCCAGTAGAGGGAGCACAAATTGACAACAAATCCTGTTCCCACATTTGAGAGAGAATTGATTATGCTGCTCACAAATAAGGAAGCAAACCAGACAGGGCAATATTGATGCATGAATAAGAAATAACCACATGTTAATCAAGGAAACACAACAAAATCTGTATGAATTTAATTTTTTTCAAGATGCTAAAAATATTGAGTAACATTAAAAGTACATAGGAAAAAATCCATAAGTGCCTCTCTGAATATGCATAGGTTCTCTATTACAAGGTATTTATTCAGAATATTGAATGTCTCCTTCCTTTTTTACCTTTTTAAGGACGAGGTTTGAAGAGTGGTGACAACTTCAAATTGTTATATGACCTTGCAGATCAGTTGAATGCAGCAGGTAATTTTTTTTTCTTGTTTTAATTGTGGATGTTTAACACTGACACAAAAGAACAAAGCTTGATAGTAATAGAGTTTTTTATAGTCTTTTTGTCTAGCCATTGTGGTTTGTGTTACTATTACTGGCTTCTTAACACTATAAAAAGGAAATATCTTTTCTTTGAGTGCTTGCAAGTGTCCATTCCACAGTAGGTCTATGTATTTGCCATGTGCACCTGTGCCAGAAGTTATTCCCTCAGCAGTATCTGTAGTAGAGCAGCCCTAGCAGCCTCTGCAAGTAGTGCTTACATGGCACAGCATAAGGTGTGCTTCAGACTTTCTCCCTTCCCATCAGTTCTTGTTGCCAGGGATGGTGCATTGGAACAGCTGTGCTTTGGGCAGCTTAATTTTTGCTGCAAAAGCAGTTAGCTTTGTGTAGATTGTGCTGGTTATTAGTTGTTAGTCAACTAATTTAGTGTCCTAGATGGGAGTTAGCCTAGGGATGGGACATACCTCAATCCCCAGGTTTTAACCCATGTTTAGAATGCCAGCATCCTATGTTGGTTAATGATCTGCATAGCAGCAGCCTGAAGTGCTTAAGTGACGGGCACATTAGCAATAAGTGACACGTTTGAAAGTTATTCAAGCCTCATACAGAAACAGAAAGGGACATTTACCTCAAAGTGCTCTTAATGAGATCAGCGCTAGACTTGGCATTGGAGATCAGTTGGGCCTAGACCTTGAGTGCCATGATCTCCATACAGGGCACTCCATCAGTGCCTCCACCAAGTCAGCATCATTCCCCCTGGCAGTCCCGGTCACGGATGGCAAAGATGCTGGTGAGGGGGCACTCCCCGATATCCTGCAAGGGGAAGATGTGGGGTGGAGAGCTCAGACTCATGATGGGCAGCTCATCAGCCTCCTCAGGTAACTGGTGCTGGCTCAGGCAGAGCAGCCAACCCCTTCCCATTCCACTCTGGCAACTCCAAGTAGCAATGAAGGCCTCCAGCACATATTAAAAACATCTACACTGGAGGCCTTTTTGGGCAGCGCAGCACATCTTGACTCTGTCAGTGCCAGTAGCACCTGTTCAGGCTGTAACATGTTCCAGGGGCAAGCCCATGTTGGACCCAGTACAGGCATCTTCTTCCAAAGTACCATCCTGCCAGCACTCTCCAACATACAGCCTTCATGCCTTGGATAATGGGAGGTGGGCTTCATGAGCGCAATTCTAGTTCTCCACTTCTGGGCACAGGGGCAACATCGATCAGAGCTCCAATGAGCATGGGATTCCCATTACCCGAAGATCTTGGTCCTACTTCCAAGACAGCTTGGTCCATTAAGGTCTTCGTCATGCAGTCACCGATCTTCATCATGTCTGTCTTCCTGGTTGAGAAGGTCTTTGGATCACAGCTCCCACTCCTGATCCAGATCCTGCCCTGTATCCTGGTGCATGTGAATTTTGGGAGTTATGTATTGCTGGGTTCTCGTTGCCGGTCTGCCAGATTACACAATGCTTCAAGGGCCTGAGACAGAGATTTGTCCCATTGTGACAGGTCCTCTCAGGTTGGCATCTCTTGCTGGACACCTGGAGAGCTATGACTAAGTTTGAGGAGGTGCTCTGAGAGTATTCTGGGAAGGAGTTCAAAGCTCTACTGAAAGAGGGAGCAGCAGTGGCCAAAGCAGTCCTGCAGGCAGCTTCTGATGCATTGGATTCCGCTACTCTCACAATGGCATTGGTCATTTCAATGCATCAGGCTTCTTGGCTACTCTTCTCCAGTCTGTCAGAGGTGCAACACTCTCTCTAGGACCCCTTATTTGACAGCTGTGTTCTGCTTTCTGAACAGATAGGCTCAAAGTCACAAGAGATTAAGGGAGACTACATTATGCTTAAGACTCTGGGGTTGTATGTTCTTTCTCTATTTGAAAGCGGTTCAAGCCTCCACACTCTACCAGTCAGGGTTACCAACCATGCCAGGAGCCTCCTACCAAGCAGATCAAGAGCTACAAGTGCTGACAGTAAGCCCTCTGTTCCAGCCCTGTCAGGCTTGATCTGCCCCAAGCAAGGGGCAAAGAAACAATTTTGAGGGTGTGCCTGAGGACAATATCAGACATCCATATGAAACCAGTTCCTCCTTTCCTCCTCCCCCCTGCTTGGCAACTGCCTTTCCCATTTCTTCCTGACCCGGGCTTCCATAAATTTAAACTATAGCATCCTGATCACTATCTCCCAGGGTTATACCCTCCAATTCCTTTCTCTCTTACCCACTCCACTCCCCGTTCCTCTTCAGGGACCATTCTCATGAGTCTACTCTCCTGGGAGGTTCAGGAGCTGTTGTGGTTGGGGGCAGTGGAAGAGGTTCCACCCAATATTGGAACAGGGGATCTATTCCAGATATTTTCTAATCACAAAGACCAAGGGAGGTTTGCAGACCATCTTGCACCTGAGAGGCCTTAAGTTTCACATGGCTACCCTAGCCTCAGTCATTCCTGCTCTGGATCCAGGAGACTAGCATGCTGCTCTTGACCAGAAGGACTTCTACTTCCACATGGCAATCTTCCTTGGTCACAGGCATTCCTTTACTTTATAGTGAGGTCCACCCAGTAACACTTTATGGTCCTCCTCTTTGTGCTGGCCTCACTGCCAAGTGTATGGAGGTAGTGGCAGCCTACCTTAGGTATTGGGGTATCCAGACTTATCCTTACCTGGACAGCTGGTTGGTCAAGGAAAGTTCCAGGCCCCATGTCCAAAGCAGCGTAGCCATCCTCTTAGCAACCTGCCAGTCCTTGGTGCTCCTAATCAAGAAAGTCCACATTAGTAACACTCTAAAAGATAGAATTCATCAGGGTGGTACTCCACTCATCCTTTGTAAAGGCCTACTTCCCCCCAGACAGATTCCAAGCCTTGAGAAACCTCATGGCCTTGGCGTTTTACCACAGCCAGGATCTGCCTGTGTGTTCCGGGCCATATGGCAGTAGGTACATACATTGTTCACCATGCAGCTGCTCCTGGAGTGGCTGGCATTGGTTTACTCTGTCTCGGTACCACAGGCCATGTCTACCCTACAGAGAAGATCAAAGTAGCTGCAGTCGATCTTTTGGTGGTTTGAATTAGTGGGTCTAGTGAAGACATACTAATTCAAACTGAGAGGGTGCTCCCATCGATGCCAGTTGTCCTTCTACAAGAAGTAAGGGAAGTCGAAGAGAGAGTGTGTTCCTTTCGACTTCCTGCAGTGTGGACAGTGCCAAAATTTGATTTAAGATATTTCAACTCAAGCTATGCAATTAATGTAGCTGGAGTTGCATATCTTAATTGGAACTTAACCCCTAGAGTAGACCTAACCCCATGGACAAAGTGATCACAATTCCTCTGCAAATACATACCACCCTATGGCATTGTACAATTCCAATCAATGCTCTAGAGTAAATCCTGTTTGATGCCCCAGCTCTCTCAAACTGAGGTTGGATGCCTCAGATCTCAGCTGGGGCTTGCACCTCAGCGATCTCCTGACCCAGGGAATGTGAATCCTGGAAGGGATATGGCTCGACATTAATGTCAAAGAACTCACAGCTGTTCATCTCGCCTGCAAGGTCTCCCTGTGTCAGGCAAAGTGGTGCAAATTTTCATGGACAATATAGCCTCCATGTTCTACCTCAATAGGCAGGGAGGGGCACACTTGTTAACCCTTATGCCAGGAAGCACTCCTTCTCTGGGACTTCTGCATCTGTCAGAATGTCCATCTTGGGGGCCTGTTGTGTCCTGGATGTTGACAGTGCTTTGGCAGATTGCCTCAGCAGGGACTTCTCACCATGAGTGGTCACTCCATTTAGAGGTTTTAGAGGTGGCTGGCACAATCTTCCAAAGGTAGGGATTTCCCCTAGCGGGCCTGTTTGCCACCAAGCAAAACAGTGTCACCAGTGGACTGGGAATGGGCTCTGTCTCTCTGAAGTATTTCTCCTGTCATGGTCTGAGGTCCTGCTGTACGTATTTCTGCAAATTCCTCTTGTCTTACAGTGGATCAAACAAGATAAGGCTCAAGTGATCGTGATTGCTCCAGTGTGACCCTGCCAGCACTGGTTTTTCATGCTCATGAGCATTATGCAATACCCTCCTATGCCCCTTCCAAATTGTCCGCACCTCTTTTTACAGGGTCCTGATGGGCTTCTGTATCCCAGCCTTGCATCCCTGCACTTGTTGGTGTGGATGCTCCATGGTTGAACTCAGAGGAGCATACTTGTTCAGAAAAGGTCCAGCAGGTTCTAGGCAGCAGGAAGCCATCTACAAGTCTAACATACCAGGTGAAATGGACAAGGTGCTCTCTTTGGGCTTTGGAGTGCAGGATCTCGAAGGGACATTTTCTGGTCCAGGTCATCATGGATTACTTACTGCAGCAAAGGAACGAGGGTTTGGCACATTTCTCCAAAAGCACCTTTCAGCCATCTCTGCTCTTTGTGAGCTGATCCTAGGTCAAATGGTTTTCTCCCATGACATAATGGTGAGGTTTCTGCAGGGCCTCAGAGGTTCTATCCGCAGGTTTGGAACCCAGACCCACAATGGAACCTCAGATTAGACCTTTCACTGGGCCACCCTCCAAACCCCTTGGCTACGTCTACACTGGCCCCTTCTTCGGAAGGGGCATGCTAATTTTGAACTTGGGAATAGGGAAATCTGCGGGGGATTTAAATATCCCCTGCGGGATTTAAATAAACATGGCCGCCGCTTTTTTTCCGACTTGGGGAAAAGCCGGAAAAAAGCGTCTAGACTGGCGCGATCCTCCGGAATAAAGCCCTTTTCCGGAGGATCTCTTATTCCTAGTTTGAAGTAGGAATAAGAGATCCTCCGGAAAAGGGCTTTATTCCGGAGGATCGCGCCAGTCTAGATGCTTTTTTCCGGCTTTTCCCCAAGTCGGAAAAAAAGCGGCGGCCATGTTTATTTAAATCCCGCGGGGGATATTTAAATCCCCCGCGGATTTCCCTATTCCCAAGTTCAAAATTAGCATGCCCCTTCCGAAGAAGGGGCCAGTGTAGACGTAGCACTTGTGATGGACCGAGCTGGGTCTGGGCACAGCTGAGGGTTTCCACCCCAGGCAAATTGCTCAAACACGGGGCTCTCTATAGCCCCTGACTGGCAGCCCTTCGCAAACAGGCCACAAACAAGTCACACAGAGCACTTCAGCTGCCTGCCTGGCCAGCCTGAAGCCTCATGAGCAAACCCCTCTGACACCCCAGTTCTCTCTGTGCCCCAATCAGCCTGCCCACAGGTGAGGGGTTTTAAAACCCAATCTTACCTACCCTGAACAGGTTCTGTCTGGTCCCAAGAAACCAGCCACAGATCCTAGGTCAATTTACACTCTGGATCTTACCCACAAATCACGCTGAGCCAATCCTTTAGAATCTAAAATCCAAAGGTTTATTACTAAAAGAAAGAAAAGCATGAGAGAAAGGTTGTTACAGTATCATACATTACATTCATCGAATCTCTCCGTTATTGATGCAGGCTTGCAGCAGAGATGTTATAACTGCTGGCTTAAAAGTCCTTGGTGTACATCCTATGTCAGGATGGGTCCATAGTTGTTTCCGGCTCGTTGATCCCTGCAATCCTGCATGTGGGATGAAGAGCTGAGCTGAGCACATCATGATGGAGTTGGCCACATGGCCTATTTATATACCCCCTGGCTTCTTCCAAGCTGGAGAGAGTCACATGGTCAGTGGCCAGGTGTGTCTTGGCCTCCAGAGGTCCATTGTTCCCTGGAGTTTTGTTCATTAGCATGTCCATGGGCAAACATTCCTGGCCCATTGCTCAGAGACTCTTTCAGCATCAACACAGTACATATTTATAACTTCACACACAGACATTATACAGGTATATGAAGAGCATATCATCAATCAGGAGACAATAAGCTTTCGTTTGACACCTCACATGGCTCCCTTTGTACCAACTTTTGGGGCAAACACCCCCGTAGGGGTCCAGCAGTGATCTGGCTGCTCCCCTTAAAATCCAGTAATGTGACACCCCTCCATTCCTGCTCACTGGAAGGTAGCGTTTCTGGTGGCAGTGACTTCAGCAGGATGGGACTCGGAGATCAGATCTCTGACCTAGGAGCCCACATACTTAGTCTTCTACAAAGGGTAGTGTCCAGGTGAGGCTGCATCCAGGCTTCTTACTGAAGGTAGTCTCTGCTTTTCACATTAATCAGGATATAATCTTGCCAGTGTTCTGCCTCAAGTCTCAAAGGCTGGCAGAAGAGAGGCTGTACTGAACATCGGAAGAGCCTTGGCGTTTTGCCTCGAGTGTACGAAACCTGTTCGCAGATCGACACTGTTCTTTATAGCTACTGCTTTTAGAATGAAGGACCTGCTGGTATTTGCTCAACTGCTTTTGAACTGGTTTATCTCATGTGTTTGAGCTTGCGAGGAGTCTCCCACTGCCCATCATCCACATTCACTCAACTAGGGTTCAAGCCTCGTTGGTAGCCGTTTTAGCACATGTGCAGGTCCATGACCTCTGCATGACCTCTGCAGAGCCATGATGTGGTCTCGAATTCACATGGTTATGTCTCACTATGCCATTACTAGGCAGGCCAGAGATGACACAGATGACAACTTGGCAAAACTCTGCCACAGTCAACACAGCCTTGAACTCCTACCCACCTGCTTGGAGCCACCTACTGTGGAATGGACATGAGCAAGCACTTGAAGAAGACAGTTACCTGTTTGTAAGAGGTGTTTGAGATGTCATTCGTTTCCATTCCACATTCTGCCCTCCTTCCCCACTGTCACTTTCCGGAAAGAGGAAACCAAGAGTGGGAGAAGCATGCGGCACCCATTATTTCACACCATGGAGGCATCACTCAAGGAGTTGTTACAGCTCCTCTTGTACAGATACAGCAGAGGGGAAAAACTTCTGGCATGTGGCAAGCACACAACCTACTGTGCAATGGACATGAGCATGAAATCTTGAACACCAGTTATGAAAAAGTAACTGTTTTTTTTCTTCAGGCTGCAGGAGTTTTGGTGAAATATCAGAATGGTTCCTTGTAAGCAGGAAAAACTCATGTGGGGAGACTTTTCATGTGTATTTTTAAATGGCAAAGTTACTTAAAGTTTTGGATTCAAAGCTGCTTTTTACTTTTTTTTTTTTTTTTTTTACTGCATGGGTGTTGAAATGCAGGCATTGAATGAAAATGAAATCCTAGTATATATTTAGTTATTAAAGTATAATTCTGAGTGCCTTTATTTTATATATATATATATATATAATACCTGTTCAAGATTAAAAAATTCAAATGATTATTATTAGCCATTGTAATCTTTCTGATATTATTTATTTGGATAGATAAGGTGGCTTGTCATAAAAAGGGCACTCTTTAACTTAACTCACTTTTAAAAAAATTGTCTAGATTAAAAATAGTTTTACGCAAGTTTTAGGCTCTGTACCAGAGCTCCTATGACAGTTTTTGTGGTTTGTCATTTTCTTCTAAGTCTTTCCCCTTCATTGCTCTCTGATACAAACAGGAAACACCAACTATGCATAATGTGGAGGCAAAATATATGCTGTGTAAAATATTTTCTCTTTATTTAGTAATTAAGGATGTTAAAATGCAGTTATCAGGTTAATTGTATAATTGGTACAATCTGTATTGACTTTATGATTAGTTGATAGGACTGCTCTGCAGAGCCAGCAGGGGTAGCTGCAGGAACTGGTTCAAGCTGGGACTGAGCACTCTCAGCCCCTGCTGGATCCAGAAGCCACCTGTGCTGCAGCTTTCATTTTAAAAGTAGTAAATGTAGGCTCTTCCTACATTTAAAATGCAAAGGTGCAGGAATCAGCATGAGCCGGGACTGCTTGGTCCTGGCTCATGCTGAGTCCAGCAGCCCCTGTTGGTGGCAGATAGCCCTGTCCACTGCAACCGGGCTGGTGCTGGAGTGGCTTCTGTTCACGGCAGCCAGGAGCTGCTCCGGCAACAGCCCCTGTCTGCGGCCAGCCCTGGCTGCTGCAAACAGGCTATATGGTGGCAGCAGCCACCCTCCATGGGGGGGCCCAGCTACCTGCTGGGACCCCTACAGACAGGGACTGCTTCGCAGCAGCCTCCTCTATTTCCTTCATTGCTACCTCTGGTAGAGGCAGTGGGGGGAAGCAGGTGACACCCTGGAGATGGTGCTTTTAAGCTGGCTTCCCCCAGCACCAGCTCCTGCTCCCCCACCTGCTCCACTGCCTCTCTCTGATAGAGGCAGCTGGGAGGGGGGGAAGCGACTAGTCAAGTCACTACTTGTCTGTCTGATAAGCTTATGCTTATCAGGTAGTTGACTAGTTGCTTACCACCCTATCAGCAGTAGTAATTTTTTTTCCATTTCAAATGTAACAGTAATAAATAAATATTTTAAAACGTGGCTTTATAGTAAATGGGCATCCGTTGACTTGCAGGCAGTGTTTAGGCTACGGGTGACCAAATTTACTGATGCAAGGCCACATATGGTAATCTTCAGAAATTCAAGAGCCACAGCACACACCTGTCAGGGCTCCAGGCTTTAGCCTGTGAGGCATTGCCTACTGAGGTGCAGTTTTAAATCCTCTCTTGCTGAAGCCCTGAGTCCCAGAAGGTATGCCTCAAGCCCCAGTGTCTTCCCCTGTAGCTCTAAAACCCGCAGAACCTCTTCCTTGCAGGGAAACCCAGTGAGACTAGATTGAGTCGACTGCATGAGTGGCCCTCCATCTCTGTGGGCCACAAGATTGTCGTAACCAAGATGGCCTCTCAGGATAGGATAGTTTTTCTGACTGCGCTTGTGTACTTACAATTTGTGAGGTGTGCTGATTGGATGCAGTGCTTTGATTGGATGCAGAGGGAGCATATTGCTCCCAGAATGTTGTGTGCAATCAACACACCCCTCACTTCACATGCCCTTGCTGTAAGTGCGTGTCTCTTTTGTAATACTGGTAGCAAAAACTATGCAGATGAAAACCAGCAGAATCTGGAACTCTTGTAAGTGGACAATGATAAACAAAATTTTGTGGGCCCCACATAGAACCCCAGTGGGCCGCAGGTTGCCCACCACTTCTCTAACTTCATTACAGGGCAGAAGCTTTCCCTCCCGATTCCGCCCCCCAACAGTGATTTGGTAAGTGGAGAGTGAGGAGGGCTAAAAGAGCTCTGAGAGATGCATTTCAGCTGTTAATGAGCTATATGTGGCTTTTTTAGCCACATCTGGTTTAAACACCTTAGTCTACAAATAAAAGTGGAATCAAATTTAAGTGACTCATTTAGGATAACTGACATCAGGCTCCCATGGAGATGAGAGATGATACATACAGTAGAAGATAGGTAGAGTAAGCGAAAGACCTTATGTGCAAATATTTTTTTGATAAAATTAAGAGTGAGAGTGTGCCAGATTTAAATATACAATTCTTTCATGGTAGGAATAGAGATTTCCTCTTGCTTATGAAATGCATTAGCACTTAGTAACTGGAAACTTCAATCAGCAGTACAGACAGAGTAGGTTTTCAAATACATGCCATCACACAGGACTCTTGGTTAAGATACAAACTCTTTTTAATCAAGATCTAATGTTGGCTTGCTAATATTTTAAAGGAAAATACTGAAAATATTTTCTTTCAACCAGTTGGTGCTTCTCGTGCAGCAGTTGATGCTGGCTTTGTTCCCAATGACATGCAGGTTGGGCAGACGGGCAAAATAGTAGCACCAGTAAGTATGGAAATATCTTTTTCATAAGAACTGTAGGTATTCCCTATCATTAATATAAAAAAACCCTTTAAAGTAAATGTGTATAATTAGTGGAGATTTGGTATCAAACCTAGCAGCAGCATCTAAGAATCTCTTATAACAAATCAATTTTGAAGGCCACAACAGCAGGACTCCTCGTATAATATTTCCACTTTATTGTTCACCTAAATGTTCTGAATGTTACCTCAAATTAGATGTTTGTATGCTGGATTCTTTTCAGTTGTCTCTGCGTGAATGCTTTGCATAAGTGTCTTCATTTCTGGCATTGGCTTCTAATTCTGTTGGATGATAAAACTTTAACTAGTAATTTTGTAGTTTGGTATTTTGCAGAGCTTTTCCTCACATGCACATGCACATAGAAGTAATGTTCTATGTTCTTAGGTAAATCTTATTGAATTGTTGCACTGTATGCTAAGCAAAGCTTGTGCAACACACAAAAATGCCAGCGCCTGTTGGGTTACAAGTTTAGGGGTGATGAACAAGGAATATAGTCATATTGCAAAGTGCTAGTTCAGCTGCATATGGTTTATAAATGTCCAGGATCTAATGCTTCCATGAGCACATTCTAGAAGCAAGAGCATCTAAGCCAGTGATGGGCAACCAAAAATGAGCGAACCACGTGTATGGCCCTCTGGGATTCCACCTGCAGCCCTGCATCCGTCCCCCCATCTACTCCCCTCCCCCATGCACCTCTTGTGCACTGGGCACCAGAGCCCACACTTTCTGCACCTCCCCCATCCTCTCACAAATTTTGGAGCATGCAAACCACCTGACTTGCACTCTGTCCCCACTCCTCCCCCTCCCAGAACTGAAACTTCCGCAAATCAACTGTTTGTGGCTGTTCAAGCTCTGGGAGGCAGAGGGAGGAGTGGGACAGCACGAGTCTGATGATTCGCATGCTCCAAAAGTGCTGTGTGTGCGCGTGTGTGTGTGCGTGTGCGTGTGCATGTGCGCGCACGCGGTGCTCAGTGCGCAAGGAGTACAGGGGGGAGGAGAGCAGAGAGGGGGTCCGCAGGCGGCCCATTGCCCACCACTGAGTTAAGCTATTTTGATCTTCAGCCGTAGAGGCAGTTATGAAAAGCTGGAATAGAAAAGACAAATTTTTGGAGGAGGAAGGCTCACTCCAGTTGGCTAGTCATTATGAACAACATGTAAATGGTGTGTAAAACTCATATGGTCTTGGTGACCATGGTTAGGCTATCAGAATCAATAGGTGAGAGTTACTGTTTTGTCAGTAAATGAATCTTAATTAACACAACTATGTGGATGTAAATGAGACAGTTAAGAAATCCTTTTAACAGTATTTTTCTATATTTGTTTCTTTTAAAATTCTTTTTAAAATAAGCAGTTACATAGGGCATTAACACTTTTTTTAATTGAAAGAAGTGTTCCTAGTTATAGTCCCTACTTCCAGGTAAAAATGCAATATACTGTAACTTATATAAACTATTTTTATAGTCTCGGAGGGGTAGCTGTGCTAGTCTGTAATGTTAAAAACGAGTAATCCTGTAGCACCTGCAAGACAAAATATATATAGTATCATGAGCCTTCGTAGGCAAAACCCACTTCTTCAGATATGATTATCATTTGAAGATCATCTCATCTGAAGAAGTGTGTTTTGCCCACAAAGGCTCATGATACATACACAATTTTGTTAGTCTGTAAGGTGCCACAGGACTATTGGTTATTTTTACAGTGTATTTGTAAGTTGGAATTTAAGCTGAATTGATACTAACAAGGTCAGAGTTGCTAACTGGAAGAGATAATTTTGATGTTGAAAAGGTCTACGTCATCCACTTGATCCAGCGGTCTTTAGCAGACACCAACCACAACATCAAAATCAACCCCTGTTGCTTCCACCTCTAAACTTTACCCATAGACTCTCAACAGTCTTTTCACCCTCTATATACTGGAGCTCCAAGCAGTCATACTGCTCTCTTACGTACAATGCAACTCCTCCTCCTTTTCTCCCCTGCCTATTCTTCCTGAACAGTTTATACCCTTCCATGACAGTGCTCCAATCATGCGAGTCATGCCACCAAGTCTCCATTATTCCAATCAAATCATAGTTCTTTGACTGGGCCAGAGCTTCTAATCCTTCCTGTTTGTTCCCCAGGCTTCTCATATTTATGTACACACACCTTAGATAACCAGTTGATCACCCTACCTTCTCTGTTCGAGTCAGAGGTCCTCCTTGTATTTCTTCCCGGTAGCCGACTTCCTCACTTACTTCTGGGTTTTGGTCACCATCCTCCAACCAACCTAGTTTAAAGTCCTCCTCATGAGGTTTGCAAGCCTGCTCGGAAAGATGCTCTTTCCTCTCTTGGTTAGGTGGATCCCATCTCTTCCTAGCAATCCTTGTGCCTGGAACAGAGTACCATGGTCGAAGAAACCAAAACCCTCTCTCCAACACTATCTGCGCAACCACACATTTACTTCCTCAATTCGATGATCCCTACCCGGATCTTTTCCTTCAACTGGAAGGATGGACGAGAACACCACTTGTGCTTCAAATTCCTTGATCATTCTTCCCAGTGCTACATAATCTGCAGTGACCTACTCAAGGTCATTCTTGGCCGTATTGTTAGTTCCTACATTGAGAAGCAGGAAAGGGTAGCAATCTGAAAGTGATCCTGTCCTGTTAATTGGTGGAGAAGGTTTCTTCTGAGGGCATGTCTACACAGCAGCATGAAAGTTGAATTAAGCTGCACAACTTCAGCTATGGTAATTGTGTAGCTGAAGTTGAAATAGCTGAATTTGGCTTTTGGTACTGTCTATACAGCAGGAAGCCAAAAGAAGAACACTCTTCCTTCAAATTCCCTTACTCCTTATGAAATGAGGTTTGCAGGAGTCAGAGTAAGAAATCCTCCAGCTCACCGTTATTTCAAAATAATGGCTTGCTGTGTAGACATGTTATGTGTTGCAATAACACTGCTATGCAGACATGCCCTGAGAGAGTTGTCTTTTTCTCTCATTTCTATCTTTTGATGTGTTGAGGAGAAAGTTTGGTCCTGACCCTTAATTTTCCTTAGCTGCCTGACTACAGATTTAAGTCAGTCAGCTAGTGCATCACAGGATTTGCTGGGAATCCCCTCAGTGTTACAAGTTTTCATGGGCAGTTAAGAGCTTTTCTGAAATGCTGATATACTAACATGTGACCATATGGCCAGCTTAATGTTTTTAAACAACATACTCTGTTTGCAGTGCAATCCTCTGGGAATGTTCCTAGAAAACTTCCATAACACCTTTCACTTCTGTGACTAGAGAAATTAGTTGAATAAGAAACTCAAATACACGTGTTCCATTATGAACTTAAGACTTAACTCTATGCAATAGATCTCATAGTATGCTTTAGCTTTCCTGTATCTTTGTGTTTATAAAATCATGTATTCATGAGTTTCATGCATTTTCTGATTGAGTGGAGCTTTGGTAAAGTTGCTCTTGTATAGTTCTGAATACCTTGGTGTTTCCTGGGGATTTGAGTTATTCGCATTAGTGTTCCTGTCCTATAATGGTGTGTAATAGGTATGTCAGTGAGTAGACAACTACACAATTAATAGATAAGCCTGGGCTTATTGGTTAATCTTGTCAACTACATGCATCACCCCCTCCCTCCGCCTGCCTTGCTGTCTCTGTATCAGAGGCAGCAAAGGAGGACGGGAGCCGGTGCCTGAGAGAGGCTGGCTTAAAAGCCAGATCTCTCTGAGCATCAGATCCACCTCTGTTCCCCCCACTCCCGGTGCTGCTGCCTTTGTTAGGCAGCAGTGCAGAGGGTGAGTTGGGCAGATGGAAGCTAATACCAGTGGAGAACCAGCTTTTAAGCAGGCTCCCTGCATGTGCTAGCTCTGTGCGCCAGCTTTGAGGACTTGCCTGCCTCTCCTTAGAGGCAGCAGTGTGGAGGAGTGGGGCAGGAGAAGCTGCTGCAAAGCAGCCTCTGTCAGCAGTGGTCGAAGCTCCCCGCAGACAGCAGCAGCTGCCATGGAACAGCAGCGCTGGGTAGCAGGGGCCTCCCTGGAGTAAGGCCGGGAGTGTACTATCTAACATCCTTAGTGTATAGGCTAGTTTTTGAACTGACACATGAAAAGATTTTATCAAGTACAGAATTTTCAGGCTCGCGTTGAATCATGAAAGCTATTGAATTTTGAAGCTATTAAACTTGTAAGTTCCTACAGAGACAGTGTAGACAGGGCAACAGATTATTGTACATCTTATGTAGTGTCCTGGAAAATCTTGAAGTTAGGGTGGCTGAATGAGGATTAGCGATGTAGGAGAGGCAGGTGATGTGACCTCTCAGGCTTAGATCTGCAAGAAAAGAGATCACCTGGCCCCACCGAGGTTTGGTTCCTCTGTGCTACTGCTTTAGCTACCCTCTTCACAGTGGCCATATGGCAGCACAGCTCTTGTAGAAGCTGTTAGCTAGACCTACCATTGCTCTGGGCAAACGTGAGTAGATGCAAGTACAAAGATATACTCTGCTGCTGCTTTAAGTATTCAGAGGGAGACTGAGGCACCCCTTAGTTTCCCTGCCTCTTGCTCGTGGCTTTGTTCCCTGAAACTCTGAGAGCCTGCTTCTCTGTAGATTCTGGGAGAAATCATTCTAAGGAGAGCAGCATGCCCTCCACTTGCCATTTGTAACTAGAGTGGAGGACAAGCAGAGCAATCTGTCAGAAAACAGTGAAAGCTGCCCCTTCATTATCTAAAATGATCTCATTACTAGGAAGAAGCTATCCATTTGTTCTTCCATCTAGTTTTATCATCTCTAATTCTCATCTCTTTTTTGATGACAACACCCTTCATGTATGCAAGCTATTTAGTGGATTTTTCACTAGTCTTTTCTTGCAAATTCTCCCAGCCTCCCTGTTTTTGATGCACTAATAAAAAAAAACACAGCCCTACCAAAATAATTTTCCATTACACAAATTTCTCCCTTTGCTGGGGGAGGATCAGAACACATATGAGATACATAGGCACATTGGTTTTTATACCCCATTCATCACCATAGTATTGAGCATCTTCCAGCTGTATATTAAACAATGTACAATAGAATAGAAGTCCAGTTTCAGCTCCCAGCTTATCCACATCTTTTGCATAGACATGAATGTAGTATGTTATGTGCAGTCTCTCCCTAGGGAGCTGCTGCTAGCTGGTCAGCACTACCCAAGGTGGCCCTGGGGAGCAGCCTCTGGCCAGGTAGTGTGGCCCCAGGGAGCTGTTGCTGGCCAAGCAGCGCTGCCTCTGTCACTGTGGTGGGCCCCAGGAAACCCCCAACACCTCCCGGCCCCCAACCCTGCTTCTTCCCACACTCAACCCTGAGCCCTCCCAGCCTCCTGTCCTGATTGCGGCATCCCCCTCCCCTAAAGGACCTGATCAATGCTGAGTAAATCTTCTAGTTATCAATAATGCAGAAAAGCAGGAGTGCTCAATTAATATTTCTGTTTTGTGTTTATGGAGATAGAAATGATCTAATACTCTATTCCTCTACTGTTTCAGGAGGATATTAAGTAGCACCTAGTGAAGTAAACACTTTTAAATCACAGGTCTAGATAACTTGTATCCAAGAGTTTTAAAAGAGCTTAATGTTGATTTTTCATTAAGTCTTGAAATACTAGGGAAGTTCCAGAAGAATGGAAGAAAATGAATGTTTTGTGCCAATATTTAAAAAGGATATATGTTGTGACCTGGATAATTATAGGCCTGTTGGTCTGACATCAATCCTAAGCAAGAAGATGGAATGGTAATATCACTAATGCTCATCAACGTCAGTTTATGGAAAATAGATCCTGTCAAACCAGCTTTATATTTTTTTTGAGATTACAGAGTTGGTTGATGAAGTTATATGTTGATGTAATATATTTAGTCTTCTAGAAAGCATTTGGCTTGCTACTATATAACATTTTGATTAAAAAATTAAAAGTGTATAAAATTAAGTCACATATGCAGTTTTTAATCCATTTGCTAACTGACAGGTCTCAAAACGCAATTATAAAAAGAGACTTCTAGATCAGGATGAGTGGGATCTCACAAGGTTTGTTGCTATTTAACACTTGTATCAATAACCTAGAACAAAACAAAATCTTAACTGAAAAAGCTTTTCAGAGAATACAAAAACTGGAGTGGTAGAACCGGAAATTGAAGAGGGATACAGAGCAATCTGGATTGTTTCATCTACTTGACAGAAGCAGACAATATGCATTTTAATGTTACTAAATGTATACATCCCCCCCAAAAAAAGAATATAGCCAGTGCTTACAGGAGGGGGACTCTTTTTATCCTGGGAAACAGTGAAAAAGATTTGAAGGCCTTGGTAGTTAATCAGCTGACTTGGAGCTCTCAATACGATTCTATGGCTAAAGGGATAAACAAATGCAATTCTTGGATGCACAAATAGTGGGAATCTCCAGAGAAGTAGAGAGATTATTTTACCTCTGTATTTGGCATTGGTTCACTGCTATAGGCATACTGTGTGCAGTTCTAGTGTCCCTGAGAAACATGTGGGTATATTGGAGAGGGGTCAGAGTACGGATGTAAAATTTTGTTTAATTGGCTAACCAATTAAACATATTTAATGGATTAAAGGAGGAGTGAGTAGGCGTAGGCCTGGGGGGAAGGGGAGGGAAGGAGGCGTATTCAGCCTTGCTGGATCAGCCCCTTTGAGTCTCTTCCCACCCCCTCACCTCCATTTACCACTTAAACTTTTATATCTCTAGTTTATAGAAGAGCCCTGAGAATGATTAAAGGATTAGAAAATGTCTCTTGTGGTAGCCTCCGAAAGCTTAATTTATTTTATCTTAACAAAAAGAAAGTTAATGGGTGACTTGATTACAATTGGTAAGTTTGAAGCAAAATTGAATGCATGTTTATCAAAAATAATCTGGGAATTATTTGAGGGAGATTCTGCAGTTTTTGTTTTGCAGGAGGTCAGATGAGATGATTACAGCCTCTTCCCAATTTACGAACCGATTACAGACCAAGCAATTGGTCGTAACTCGGTTCGTTCGTAAGTCTGACCCCATTGAGTTACACGCGATTGCGCTGTTCGTAAGCGCAGATCGCGTTCGTAACTCGTGGACTGCCATTTACGACAGCTTTGGTTGTAACTCGGGGGCTGGCTGTGTAGTGGTCTCTGCTGCCCTTGGAATCTGAATAATTCTATTGTCATTGGTGATTGCAGCTAATATTTCAGATGAAAAATAAGAAGACTGAGAGAGAGCAGGTATTTCAGAAGGGATAATAGCTGAAACCCATTAAATGAAAGTCTACAATGTGAAAGTATTGCAATACATAAAAGTTAAGTATTGTATATGTTGAAGAAGATCACAGAGCAGATATAGTAACCCTTTATAGTTCTGGTGTGACCACTTCTAGAGTATTGTATTTAGGTCTGAGTACTGTAGATGAAATCCTGGCCCTGGTGAATTTGATTGCAATGCTTCTATTGACTTTGTTGGATCCAGAATTTTACCCCATGTTTCAAAAATACATTACCAGGTTGGAGGAACTTCACAAAGAACAACAAAATGTATCTACATGATGGGAGGAAAAACTGAATTGGCCACATAGATATTGTTTAATACAGCGGCTTAAGTTCCCTGTAAGCCATGTTGCTGTGCAGCTGCCTGGTGCTAAATAGGCAGCTGCACAGCAGCAGCATGGAAGTGCACAAGAAACCTGCCTGGGATCTTGACACAGCTGAGGGAGGTCTTCCCTAACCCAGCCTCCACCTTGCCATGGCCAGAGGAGGGTGGCCTGAAGCCAGCGCCAACCTGAACCAGCTTCAGCCCTGAATTAGTCCTAGCTTGAACCTACCGAGAAGGGGAAGTGGTGCCTAGCCTGCTGCCATGGTGGGGAGAGGTTCCTTCCCTCCCAGCCCAAGTGCTGTGCTTGGAGAGAGAGCTCCAAGATTGAGGCCCCTCCCACACTTAGAACTCCTATCCCCGCTACATGAATTTTATTATGCATCAATATGAAGGTGATATTGGTGCACATAATTAATTCTGCTCAGTGTTGGGAACAATTAGAAGACACTATACAGCAGTTCTTAAAGGGATGGAGGGAGTGAGGGGGAGAGAATCATAGAATCATAAAATACTAGGACTGGAAGGGACCTCAAGAGGTCATCGAGTCCAGTCCCCTGCCCTCATGGCAAGACCAAATACTGTCTAGACCATCTCTGATAGACATTTATCTAACCTACTCTTAAATATCTCCAGAGATGGGAATTCCACAACCTCCCTGGCAAATTTATTCCAGTGTTTGACTACCCTGACAGTTAGGAACTTTTTCCTAATGTCCAATCTAAACCTCCCTTGCTGCAGTTTAAGCCCATTGCTTCTTGTTCTATCTTCAGAGGCCAAGGTGAACAAGTTTTCTCCCTCCTCCTTCTGACACCCTTTTAGATACCTGAAAAACGGCTATCATGTCCCCCCTCAATCTTCTCTTTTCTAAACTAAACAAACCCAATTCTTTCAGTCTTCCTTCATAGGTCATGTTCTCTAGACCTTTAATCATTCTTGTTGCTCTTCTCTGGACCCTCTCTAATTTCTCCACATCTTTCCTGAAATGCAGTGCCCAGAACTGGACACACTATTCCAACTGAGGCCTAACCAGCGCAGAGTAGAGCGGAAGAATGACTTCTCGTGTCTTGCTCACACCATACCTGTTCATGCATCCCAGAATCATGTTTGCTTTTTTTGCAACAGCATCACACTGCTGACTCATATTCAGCTTGTGGTCCACTATAACCCTAGATCCCTTTCTGCCATACTCCTTCCTAGACAGTCACTTCCTATTCTGTATGTGTGAAACTGATTGTTCCTTCCTAAGTGGAGCACTTTACATTTGTCTTTATTAAACTTAATCCTGTTTACCTCAGACCATTTCTTCAATTTGTCCAGATAATTATGATCCTATCCTCCAGAGCAGTCGCAACCTCTCCCAGCTTGGTATCATCTGCAAACTTGATAAGCGTACTTTTTATGCCAATATCTAAATTGTTGATGAAGATACTGAACAGAGACAGTCCCAAAACAGACCCCTGCGGAACCTCATTAGTTATACCTTTCCAGCAGGATTGTGACTCATTAATAACTACTCTCTGAGTACGGTTAACCAGCCAGTTATGCACCCACCTTATAGTAGCCCAATCTAAGTTTTATTTACCTAGTTTATTGATAAGAATATCATGCGAGATGGTATCAAATGCCTTACTAAAGTCTAGGTATACCACATCCACCGCTTCTCCCTTATCCACAAGACTCGTTAGCCTATCAAAGAAAGCTATCAGATTGGTTTGATATGATTTATTCTTTACAAATCCATGCTGGCTGTTCCCTATCACCTTGCCACCTTCCAGGTGTTTACAGATGGTTTCCTTAATTACTTGCTCCATTATCTTCCCTGGCACAGAAGTTAAACTAACTGGTCTGTAGTTTCCTGGGTTGTTCTTATTTCCCTTTTTATAAATGGGCACTTATATTTGCCCTTTTCCAGTCTTCTGGAATCTCTCCTGTCTCCCATGATTTTCAAAAGATAATAGCTAGCGGCTCAGATACCACCTCTATCAACTCCTTGAGTATTCTAGGATGCATTTCATCAGGCTCTAGTGACTTGCAGGCATCTAACTTTTCTAGGTGATTTTTAACTTGTTCTTTTTTTTATTTTATCTTCTAAACCTCCCCCCTTTCCACTAGCATTCACTAGTCATTCCTTCAGACTTCTCGGTGAAGACTGAAACAAAGAAGTCATTAAGCATCTCTGCCATTTCTAAGTTTCCTGTTACTGTTTCTCCCTCCTCACTGACCAGTGGGCCCTACCATGTCCTTGGTCTTCCTCTTGCTTCTAATGTATTTATAAAAAGTCTTCTTGTTTCCCTTTATTCCCATAGTTAGTTTGAGCTCATTTTGTGCCTTTACCTTTCTAATCTTGCCCCTGCATTCCTGTGTTGTTTGCCTATATTCATCCTTTGTAATTTTTCCTACTTTCCATTTTTATATGACTCCTTTTTTATTTGTAGATCATGCAAGATCTCGTGGTTAAGCCAAGGTGGTCTTTTGCCATATTTTCTATCTTTCCGACGCAGCGGAATAGCTTGCTTGTTAAGGGCCCAAAATGTCCCTTTGAAAAACTGCCAACTCCCCTCAGTTGTTTTTCCCCTCAGTCTTGATTCCCATAGGGCCTTACCTATCAGCTCTCTGAGCTTACCAAAAATCCGCCTTCCTGAAATCCACTGTCTCTATTTTACTGTTCTCCCTTCTACCCTTCCTTAGAATTGTGAACTCTATGATTTCATGATCCCTTTCACCCAAGCTGCCTTCTACTTTCAAATTCTCAACCAATTCCTCCCTATTTGTTAGGATCAAATCTAGAACAGCTTCCCCCCAGGTAGCTTTTTCACCCTTCTGAAATAAAAAGTTGTCTCCAGTGCAGTCCAAGAACTTATTGGATAGTCTGTGCCCCACTGTGTTATTTTCCCAACATATATCTGGAGAGTTGAAGTCCCCCATCACCACCAAATCTTGGGCTTTGGATGATATTGTTAGTTGTTTAAAAAAAGCCTCATCTACTTCTTCCACCTGGGTAGGTGGCCTGTAGTAGACTCCTAGCATGACATCCGCCTTGTTTTGAACCCCTTTTAGCCTAACCCAGAGACTCTCAACACTTCCGTCTCCTATGTCCCATCTCCACCTCACTCCAAGTGTGTTCATTTTTAATATATAAGGAAACACCTCCTCCCTTTTTTCCCTGTCTATCCTTCCTGAGCAAGCTGTACCCTTCCATACAAATATTCCAATCATGTGTTTTATCCCACCAAGTTTCTGTGATGCCAACAATGTCATAATTGTACTTATTTATTAGCACTTCCAGTTCTTCCTGCCTATTACCCATACTTCTCGCATTTGTATATCTAAGTATCTAAGATACTGATTTGACCTTGTTTCCCAGTTTTGCCCTGACCCTCCTTTCTTTCTGCCATTATAGCCTACGCTCCTGCCCATTTCCGACCCATCTCCCAGGTCTCCATGTTCTCCACTTAACTGTGGGCTTTGCTTACCTGTCCCCATCGAACTTAGTTTAAAGCCCTCCTCACTAGGTTAGCCAGTCTGTGTCCAAATAGGGTCTTCCCCCTCCTCAGGAGAAAAGGTTGTGGTCTTTTGCATGGCAGGGAACAGGTTTCAGGGGTCTGGGACCTGGGACTGAAGCCAAAGCCTGAGCGCTGCTGTGGGGCTGAAGCAAAAGCCCAAGCAACTTAGCTTCATAGGCTCACCTGGGGCTGCTACTTCCTAAGGCTTGCTACTTCCTAAGGCTGACCTGAGCTTTTAATCTGCTAGATATGTAGTAAAACAGTTGTGGCATAAGTTGCCTGGGTAGACTTTTGTAGAATGTTGGGTATGCTTCAGAAAGAAAAGGTTGAGAACCATTGGTTTAATAGATACAACCAAGGGAGGGATACAAGTCCAAAATATTTGAAGGGCACTATCACCAAGGATGGAAAACAACATCATGGAGCTGGTATATACTGTAGAATTAACTTAGATTAAAATAGGCTATGAGTTTAAAGCACATTAACTACGATGTAGATATTCTCATTCCATTCTCATTCCAGAAACCCTAACATATAATAAATCCCAAATAACTAGGAATAACAGGATGAAATAATTGAGGAATGGGAAAATGGAGTCTGAATAGTAGAAAAACATTTATTGGTGGTGAGACACATTTATGTGGTAGAATAGTCTCCCCAGGAGAATGGTGGAAGCTCTATCAGTTTGAGCATTTAAAACAATAAAAATCTCTTTTTGTGCCACATTGTATTAGACAATTTCTTTTCATTCAATACATCACACTACTTTGTGTTGCATGATCCATCTGAGGCAATATCATATACTTCAAAGCTGCATTATTGTATTTACGGTACTTCTTTAATCTGCTAATTCCATTTATTGATCGGGGAAACAGCAGTGAAATCAGCGTATACAATATATGTATTCTTTATATTAATGCCTCTCCTGGTTCTGTTACTCACTTAGGTGCTTACAAGTTCTTTTCTCAATATGTATTGTATTCCATTATTTTCCTTGGGATTATTTACTTGTCCCATCTGGTGAATGCTGTTTGTTCGACTAGTTCTCTCATTTGTGGAGGTTGCACCAAGTTGTCTTTATTTCAGTGTTCTTTCTCAGATCAGACTCCCTTTCAAAGTAATTGCTATCAGTAAGTGAAATAGTTTAATTCCCTAAACCATATGCCATCTGGACCATCTGAACAAAATTTTCATTACCTCCTAATTGTACGTGGCTACAAGGGTGTACAGGTGGTCCCCGACTTGTGACACGATCAGTTCCTAGGGAAGTGTCGCAAGTCGGGGGCGTCTTAACTCGAACCTGTATTTATGATAGGTGCCATGGGTCATCATCAATATGGGCCGAGGATGTAAGTCGAGGGTTTTCGGCCCATTCTGCACTTACAAAAATGGTCATAAGTGTGGGGGGTTGCAACTCGGGCCATTGTAAGGCGGGGGTTTCCTGTATTGAAATAGCTAATGTTCAGTGATCATGCATACGGTTAATTACTTATGTTCTCACACGTATTGTTACCTTCTTTATGGAGATGTGCTGTTTGTGCATTACATTTGAGTATTTTATTAGGCGACCAGCAGGTGCATTTGTATAAATGGTTGAATTGAGGTTGCTAGGTGGGTTAGCTTTGCGGAAAATGGTCATGCTTAGGAGATTTTGTGTTTTGGACTGTCTCCTCTGCAAATTCACTAGTGTTGAAAAGTAGCTCTACAGCAGCGAACTTTAGAGAGCTGTTTGTATGCAGCTGGGACTGAATTTACAGCCTACCTTTCTCTGACTTGCTAAAAAGCTAAAGATTGACAACCCTTTCA
This sequence comes from Pelodiscus sinensis, assembly GCF_049634645.1. NCBI lineage: Eukaryota > Metazoa > Chordata > Testudines > Trionychidae > Pelodiscus > Pelodiscus sinensis. The sequence continues at coordinate 32,097,296 of NC_134724.1, read as the reverse complement.
TCCTGCATTATCCAGCATGGCTTTTAAATCCAAGAGAACTGTGTTCACAAATTGATGCTCTGTTCCTTTGGGGTTGGTGCAGAAACATTAAATTGTACTAAAATATTCATATGTAAGTGCATTTAGCTGAAAGCAATTGATGTACAGCTCCCTGGAGAGCAAAAAGAAATGCTGTATGGTCCTGTACTCCAGCAGACACCCTAAGCATGCTTCTTTAGAGTAATTACATGCCCTAGCTGATCAAAGCCCTTAAAGGTTCTTTAAGCGAAAAAGATTAAGACTGGATGGAACTGAAATACTTTGTGTAATGTTTAGTAACTTCTGCTATTTGTAGGTTATTGAATAGCTTGCATTAACTTTTTGGAATAATTGATACACAGCGTGTTAATAGTTCTTAATTGGTAGGGATCCTTCATGTGACTTAACTCTCATAACTAAGATTTCTTTCTAATTTCATTGTCCTTTTGCTCTTACAAACAAAAAAATTATCCCATCTGTCTATAGAAAGAACACATGTTCCAAAGGAGTTCATTAAACTAGCTGCTTTTAAAAGCATGCCACTGCAATGATGACAAATTGATGTACACCGAAGATTTTAAATGTAATTCAAAAGTTGGGATGAAAATCAATAGAAGCTGACAGTTGCTTTGCAAGTGTGCTGTCTCATCTTGGATTACACCTGTGCAAGATACAACACTATCTTAAGAGCATTCCCACTCATATTATAAATGAAAATAAAGTATTTTCTTGTGACTCTCTTAAGAAAACCCTAAGGCGCGTTGGGCATTTTAAAATAATCTTAAGTAAATATCAACGAGCATTAAAAGATATAGCACATTTAGGAAATCTTTGTTTCATTAATCATTTGGGGATCTGTGTCCACTTGAAAAATATTCTACGTTGATCCATAAACCTACTGTAACTGGACATATTGAGTACAGATGAAATTCTACAACTTCTGTATAAGGAATCTCATTGACTTTACTAGGATTACTTGAATAAGGGTTTGCACTATTGGGTTTTTTAATTTTGACTCTGAACTGGTAGTTCAAGAAGTAAAGATTGTTCTCAGCCTAGAATTCTGGCTGTGTGAAACTTGAGTCAAAATCCAGAAGATATATAGAATAAGGGAACTATACAATGTTGTAGAAAATTAGAACAGCCAATTAGGGTGCTCTAACTTCTCCAGGGTCTCAAAATCTGGGAAACAGAAAGACCATTTTTGTCCACTTCCTCCGGGACTGTGCCTCCGGAATCTGGCCTCGCATTCTCTTGTATTTTTATACAGCACTTAATTTTGACTAGGGACAAAACTTGGGTACTATTCTGGAACAAATGATTCTAGAGTTTACCTTGGAGCTGAGGTAGAAGATTATAGTTTCAGTAAATGCATGGAAGTGGGGTGGTTTTATATTATTCTTAAAATGATTTAAAAAAATTAAAGGGAAATATGGCTTTCTTAATCTTCCTTATCTGGACAGGAGGTATGGCTGAGAGCCTTGTGGGTGACCAGATTCTTCCTTGAAATGGTTATGTGGCAATTGTGTTTGTACTTAGCAGCTTGGAAATTTTAGTGGCCAAATCAGCTTTGTACATTTAACAGTAACATATATAAATGGAGTCTCCTTAATATTAAGACTTTTTTTCAATAGAGAACTATTAATTAGAAACCCGCTGTTCTGTGCAATGTCTTCATAATTACACATTCAGTGAAACTGTTGCCTACTTGAAGTGGTCTACCATGCAAACTACAACTGGTCAAATGGATTGTATTTGGGAAGCTGAAGAAAAGCAAATTAATAGTGTTGTGCATAAGTCTTAAACATACTGCTAAGACTCTTCTTTGTTTTTAAACAAATCTGGTAATGTATAAATGACCTTTTAAATTCAATATTTTATTAAATATATCTAGGAAAGGTAAAGGTAATGGGAAATAGACATGAGTGTTTGGAATTTGGACTCCTTCCAAAAACAGTCTTTAAAATTTAGCAAACTGACAAGAGGAACCTGGTAGTCTAGAAGACCAGTGCTTACTGTAATATGTTTAGAGATTCATTAACATGTTTTAAGAGGGTTAAAATAGAAATATAATATGAGAATAATTTATCATGTAGACTCCACTCTTTCTTTTGGAGATAACTACAATATCACAGTCTAACCATGTGTCCTTCTGTTTACATATTATATATTATATTTCACTTGTTAGATGTAGCCCTGCAGTTGAAATAAGGTGATCCCAAACAGTAATCTATTGAATAAGAGGGGAGAAAACAAAACTCAGCACATTTTGTAGCCTCTGACTCTCATATGAATTTGTGAAAATGCTCAGAACTGAGAAGCATTTCATAGCCTTGCTCATAGACTTATTAATTCAAAAGGAAAAATTCTCTCATCATTCTACTCTTCTTTGTTTTTATCACTATTAGAGTTCTCCCTCCCCTGGCTTTGTTTCCCCTGAGGAAGGGGGCAGGAATTGGCTCATTTGGTATCAAACAATAATAATGCTATTGTGTGCTAGCATCCAATAGAATAAAATATTCCATTTAGGTGTTCTCCACAGTTCTTGGAAAGAAGAGAAGCTTCATGTAGGAGGTAGGAGAACAAGTCAGAGGGCGTGAAATCTGGGTTCTAAACATGATCTGTGCATGTAACTTTAGAGGGAACAATTGAACAGCAATGGCTAACAATTAAACTGAAATGAATAAAAGAGAAACCACCACATCCATGGCCTTTTAATTGAAACCTCCAATAAAACTATACTTCTGTATCCATTTCTAGATTTTGGCATACAATTTGTAACTTTTGGGCCTCTAAGCCTGTTAGCTGGGGAAGAGGGAAAGGTATAATAAAGACTAGGGAAAGTTGAGGCATAATTTTCTGAGTAATACCTGCCTCTTGTAAGATCAAGAAATCAAGATTGGAGGTTTCAGACTGATTTTTCTCCAGATTAAGCCTGGGATATGGATGTGGGAGAAGGGAGTAATGTGTGTTGGGTTGGTGAAGTTTCTTTAGGATGGAGCATCAAAATTGTTTTATGTCTAGCTGGCCCGCAAATGCTAACTTGAACAAGAACACTTTGATTTTAAAAAAAAATGTAATGTCTGCCTTACCTCCTTGATTGTAATGGACATTGCTCTTTCTACATTGCAGTATAGGTGTTATAAACTAATTGGGCATCATAACTAATCTTGTTTTTAATTTTTGTTTTTAAATTGGAGACATTGAATGGAGAATAGGAGGCATACATCTTTTGAGCTAATAACTGCTTGTCTTGGTCTTCATGAATGACGTGGTGAAAAGTACTCTTTGTTTCTCTTCTATGAATTTTTGAAGGAAGACAAATGGTAAAATGTTGACTGCAATTTGAACCATTAGTCTAAAACTAGGAGACCGGATTGGCTTACCGGGAAATACTTGGTGAACTTAAGCACAAAAAGGGAGCTTACAAAAGTGGAAACTTGGACAGATGTCCAGGGAGGGGTATAAATGTATAGCTCAAGAATGCAGCGGAGTTATCAGGAAGGCGAAAGTGCAATTGGAATTGCAACTCACAAGGGATGTGAAGGATAACAAGAAAGGTTTTTACAGGCATGTTAGCAAGAAGAAGGTGATCAGAGAGCGTGTGGGGCCCCTACTGGATGAGGGCAGTAACCTAGTGACAGATGACATGGGGAAAGCTCAAGTACTTAATGCTTTCCTTGCCTCTGTCTTCATGGACAAGGTCCGATCCCAGACTAATGCGCTATGGGACGAAGGTAGGCAGCCCTTGGTGGTGAAAGAACAAGTTAGGAACTATTTAGAAAAGCTAAAGGTACATAAATCTATGGGTCCGGACTTAATACATCCAAGGATACTGAGGGGGTTGGTAAATGTCATTGAGGAACCTTTGGCCATTATCTTTGAAAAGTGGAGTTTGGGAGAGATCCCGAATGATTGGAAAAAGGCAATGTGTCGTGCCCATCTTTAAGAAAGGGAAGAAGGACGATCCAGAGAACCTTAGGCTAGTCAGTCTTACCTCAGTCCCTGGAAAAATTATGGAGGGATCCTCAACTAATCCATTTTGAAGCACTTGGAAGAGGAGAAAGTGATCAAGAATTGTCAGCATGGATTCACAAAGGGCAAGTAGTGCCTGACCATCTGATTAGCTTCTATAATGAGGTAACTGGCTCTGTGGATATGGGGAAGTCAGTGGATGTGATATACCTTGACTTTAGCAAAGCTTTTGATACGATCTCCCACAATGTTCTTGCCAGCAAGTTAAGGGAATATGGATTGGATAAATGGACGGTAAGATGGATAGAAAGCTGGCTGGAAGATCGGGCCCAGTAGCTAGTGATCAACAACTCGATGTCAGGATGGCAGTCGGTTTCTAGCAGAGTGCCCCAAGGTTTGGTTCTAGTACTGGTTTTGTTCAACATCTTTATTAATGACCTGGATGAGGGAATGGATTGCACCCTCAGCAAGGTTGAGGATGACACTAAACTGGGGGAGAAGTAGATATGCTGGAGGGCAGGGATAGAGTCCAGAGTGACTTAGACAAATTGGAGGATTGGGCCACAAGAAATCTGATGAGGTTCAACAAGGACAAGTGTAGAGTTCCCTTGGGACAGAAGAATCCCAAGCATTGTTACAGGCTGGGGACCAATTGGTTAAGTAGCAGTTCTGTACAAAAGGACCTAGGGATTACAGTGGATGAGAAGCTGGACATGAGTCAACAGTGTGCCCTTGTAGCCAAGAAGGCTAATGACATATTAGGTTGCATTAAGAGGAGCATTGCCAGTCGATCCAGAGATTTGATAATTCCTCTTTACTTGGCTCTGGTGAGGCTACATCTGGAATATTGTGTCCCGTTCTGGGCCCCCCACTCCAAAAAGGATGTGGATGCATTGGAGAGGGTCCAGTGGAGGGCAACCCAAATGATTAGGGGGCTGGAGATTATGACCTACAAGGAGAGGCAGAGGGAGTTGGGTCTGTTTAGTCTGCAGAAAAGAGTGAGGGGGGATTTGATAGCAGCCTTCAACTTCGTGAAGGGAGGTTCTGAAGAGGCTGGAGAAAGGCTGTTCACAGTACAGTAGTGATGGATGGCAGAACAAGGAGCAATAGTCTCAAGTTGTGGTGGGAGAGGTCCAGGTTGGATATTAGGAAAAACTATTTCCCTAGGAGGGTGGTGAAGCACTGGAATGGGTTACCTAGGGAAGAGGTGGAGTCTCCATTCCTAGAGGTGTTTAAGTCTGGGCTTGACAAAGCCCTGGCTGGGTTGATTTAATTGGGATTTGTCCTGCGTTGGGCAGGGGGCTAGATTTGATGGCCTTCTGAAGTCTCTTCCAGCTGTATGGTTCTATGATTCTATGAACTGTTGTTTCATGAATTCAAAATGTACCTGGTTTTGAGTGGCTCATAGTCAGGATAACTGTCAAGCTAAGGTGAAATGGTTTTCTTCTATACATTAAAACCACCAATATATATGTGTGTGTGTGGGGGAGGGGGGTTAGGAATTTACATTAGAAATGGGTAAGAATTGATAAGCATACAAATTCAAAATGTGTTAAGTTGCCAAATTATCAACCCTACATATTTAGGTCCTATTTATCTCTGCAATACAGACAGTAGCAAACTAGTAATTTAAATCACTATTATACATGATTTAAATTATTGGTTTTAATCAAATTTTGCATTTGTATTTTTAGTTACTTTCAGAAAGAGAGGCTGATTCTTGTTAATAACATAATGTGTATATTTGGAACATAAACATACACTTTAGCAAAAAAGAAGCATTGAAGTTAGTGTAATCAGGTGGGTTCACTCTGTGCATATTTCTTATGTAGCTTAACTTCTGTTTATTCAGATTCTTAATTTTTCCATTTTTATTGTATTTCAGAATTGCATCACTAATCATGTTTTATGTATAGATGAAAATTTTTCACTTGAGATTTGTATGAAGGATGAACATTCAATTAAATGTGCACACATTTTAATTTAATTAAGGCTATATTATGTGTGCTGATATGTAACAGGTTTATCAAAACATGTTTTGCATTTAAAACTAACTGATCTGTTAATTTAGAAAAACTGTTTAGCGGTAGTTAGCAATAGAGATGTCAATGTGTAATTGAGTAAACGATTGATAGGATTAACCAGTAAGGCCAGACTTATCAACTCCATGCAGAAGGTTGGAGCCAGTGCTTTTAAGCCGTCTCCCCAAGAGCACCAGATCCTATGGAGCCACCTGCCTTACTTTCCCACGCTGCTGCCTCTTATAGAGAAGCAGTAGCATGGAGGGCAAGGAGGCATGAGGAACCAGAACACGTGGGAAAGCTGGCTCTCCACGAGAGCTGACTCTGCGGAGCTGCCTCCTCCACCACCACCACCACCACCACCTTGCTGCTGCTTCTATCTGAGACACCTAGTTTTTATTCATGGCTTGAAAGAGAGAAACAAGCCTTCCTGCTTTTTCAGATCTCTTGGTTTCTAAATTTTGATGGAACTAGTTATTGAACTGAACTAGTTCAGTAAACAGAAAAGATTATTTTTTAATGCACCTGTAGAAGAGGTTACTGCTTTAAAAAACTGATTCCAGATGCGTAACCAGTGACTACCACTAGTTCAGTGGGTGACTTTCTTTGAAACTGGTTAGCAAACCTATACTGCTTAATATTATATTTTGCTTTTAATTTAAATGTAGACTTTAGCAAAAGTTGTCAGTTTCATATTGAATTTTAAAAAGATTTCTTTTTTAGAAATAAACCTGTTTTTTAAAAATTAAAAATGATAGTGAAAAAATTTCCAAACTCTGAGAATCTGAAAGATCTTCCAGTGATGACAGTCCCATCCTTTAACTGAATTGTGTATACATACATTTACATCAAAGGTGGGCAATACCTTTTGTGGGGCGGGGGGAGCACTCCAAGATTTTGGTTAGTGGTCAACAGCGGCATTTTGCGCTCCCTCCATAGATGAGTCTGGGGCAGAGGTTGGATGCAGAAGGGAGCTCAGGGTAAGGGACTGGGATGGAAGAGAGGGTATGAGGTCTGTGAGAGAGTTGAGGTGAAGAAGGGAGTTGTGATCAGGGGCAGGGGAATGGGGTGCAGGGTTGGGGTGAAGGTATGGTTGCAGGAGAGGATTCTGGCCTGACTTTGAGAGAGGGTGTGGGGTTTCAGAGACAGTTGTGACCTGGGGGAGGAGAGGTATGGAGGGTTTGGGTGATGAACTGGGACAGCAGGGGGCGGTGAGGTGAACTGGGGCAGGGAGTTGGGGGGTAGAGGAAGGGACTTGAGTGCCAGGGGCAGGCTACAGTTGAAAGTCCTTTACCTTGGCAGCTCCTAGTCAGCAGCCCTGCCAGACCTGAGGCCATTTGACCAATGAGAGCTGAGAGATTTTGCTGGAGGGTGGAGGCAGCACACAAAGCCTTCCCCTTTCCCCAGTGCTGGGAGCAGCATGGGGGTTCTCTGAAGCATCTGGCTGCTCTGTGCCTGAGGGTCCCAATAAGAACATAAGGAAAAAAATAAAAATATATGAACGGCCATACTGGGTCAGACCATCTAGTCCAGTATCCTGTCTGTTGGCAGTGGCTAATATCGGATTCCCCAAAGGGAGGGGACACAACAGGTAATCCTCACGTGATCCCTCTCCTGTCACCCATTTCTAGACAAAATAGGTGGCCCTTGGGCCAGATCCAGTGAATTGGCAGGCTGGATCTTGCCTGTCCCGATTTAGGTAGACAGGACATTACTGTGGTTCTGTGCATGTGCCAGATGCTTTTTTGTCTCCTTTTTTTCTTTTGTACTCCAAAACTGGCCAGGTGGATATCCCTAGGATATCTGCCTACTGTGTACCTATCCTGGATTTCAAGTAATCTAGACAAGAAACGATATATTAAAATTCTCTATCGTACCAATTTTTTTGTTAGTTTGTAACATCTCTGAAAATATCACTAATGTTAATAATTCTTTTTCTTCTAGGAACTTTATATTGCTGTTGGAATATCTGGAGCAATCCAGCATTTAGCAGGGATGAAAGACAGCAAGGTACAGTCTGGCATGAATTAGGAAAGACTGAAAGAAGTGGAAATGATTTTTTTTTATGGCAAAATAACAGATCGGAGTAAAACTTGTTCCAACATTTGTGGAAAGTGAACATGGAAAGATGATTGGTTTGTTCTGCTGCATTAAAAATATCAATTCTCAAATGATGTTAAATACTGTGAAAAAAGTGTTTCAATAGCAAGCTAACTTTGAAAGAAATGTGTTGCAAAAACAGTCATTCATCAGAAAAGACTTAATTGATTTAATGCATTGTTTAAACACAAATGCCATTCTAGAGTACTGTACTATAGTTCTGCTCACATGTATTTCAGAACTTGACACATTAATTCATGCATAACAATATGCAATTTGAATTATGAACTTACTATTCCATAAAGTAAAAGATGCCTCTGACATTCTTGCATTTATTCATTCAAATGGAAACCTATTATAAAATGGTAATAAAACTTTAAAAGGCTTAACTCGTGAGTAGCTGAAATGTACTGGCTACATATGAAATTGGACTGTGGACTGGACATTGAGAGTTTCCTAATAGATTGGCAGGATCATGTGCAGTAATAACAGCCAAAAATAGAAAAGTTGCTTTTTCTTTGTGTAATTTAAAAAAGTGACCATTTGTATCTCTTCAGGAGACTGTGTTAAAGTAGATTTTTATTAAACAGGCTCAAATGTATTTCTGCTATGGCATCCTGGTGAGGCAGGAACTGTTTATATGTGGGGCAAACATTTCTGTTTTCACCTTTTGATAAATGGGTCTTAACTTTTTTTTCTCCTGAAATTTTAGAAAATTCCCTTCTGGCCACAGCAACAAATTTAGCTTGGTTAACTATCTAGTAATATTCTTAGCATGAGACAAATTGCATAGTAGGATAAGCACTCACTTTAGCACCTAGTTTCTTCTGAATACTGCATTTTGATGTGTGAATTTTAAAGTTAAATGTGAAACTTTTTGGGGGGACACAAGAATGAATAGAGTGCTGTGCTAGCTGCCAAATTTAGTTTAGAGCAAATGCTATGGAAGATGCAATGTAATACAAGTTGTATCCTGCTTTAGAATTATACAGTTGGAAATTTAAGTTGAGAGAAATTTAAAGGGTATGCCCTTGGCAGTGGAGGAAAACTTTCAACTGGGATTGTGAGGTTGAGAGTTGCAACCTACAGTGGAAGAAGCAGATTTTATGCCAGTGTTAGTGAAATTTGTGTAGCATTAGCTTCTTCTCTTCTAAACAGAGAGGTGAAGAAGGTGATAAAAAAATATGAATTCCTGCTAATAGCATAATATCCCTGCTCTTTCTCCAATACTATATCCTGAATTCTGAAAATTCTTTGTTTGTTTGTTTGGTATCAACTATATGTAAAAATTAGGTGATTTTGAGTCATACCATTTTAAGGTTTCCCTTTATAATATTTATATTTACATAAACTTGTGTATATTTAAGACTTTTCAATTTTTAGTTGAACTGTGACCTAGTTTTGTTTTTAGTAAAAGCAGTTGGGTACTGTATTTAGTGAAAAGATCCAATTTAAAAAAAAAATCCCTGTAACCATGGCTACAGTCTCTCTGGTGTGATATTCTCCCCCTCCCCCACTGTGAATTATCTGGCATTGTGAACTTGCACACTTAAATATGTTTTTAGAAGTAGGGAAGCTTTCTCTGAGTGAAATGTATAATTTATTTGTACCTTTACAATCAGGTAGAAAAATCCCTTTTCCGGAAGGGAACTAACATATTCATGTTAGAAGGGAAAGGCATTGCAAATCCATAAGAGACAAAACAACTAAAAGGTTTACTTTTGTATGTCTTACCTCATTTATGTGCCAGTCAATTAGCATTATTTTTAAATGTACTGAATCCACTCATTTTACAGAACAGCGATTAAAATATTCCAAAGCTACTGAAACACTACTGAAAGAGCCCATGCTCCTGAAAAAAAAAGAGGAGTATGGGTTTTTTCGAAAAAGGTTTTTTTTTTTCAAAAGAACCGTGTCTAAACTGCGCTTTCACTTTCGAAAAACCTTTTTTTGAAAAAGCGCTCGGATGCAAATATGCAAATGAAGTGTGGGATATTTATATCCGCTCTTCATTTGCACTTTCAATTTGCCTCATTTACATTCCTCTTTCAATAGAGGAATGTAGTTTAGATGTGCCCTTAGAGCTTAACAGACTTTTCTGTTGTTATTGAAGACATTTGGCTCCTTTATTGAGACTGTCTTCATAGGTCTTGTTTTTAAGGCAGAAATGGAAAATATTTGTCAAATGCACTTAACCATATCTGCTAGGTCTAGTATTCCAGTGCGAACTAAAGGCATGCTTTCTGTATTGGAAAAATTGTAATATATAACTGTATGTTTGAAACTGTAGCTGTATGTTTGTTTTTTCCTCCTGCTTTTAGACCATAGTTGCTATTAATAAGGATCCAGAAGCTCCAATTTTCCAGGTTGCAGACTATGGATTGGTGGCAGATTTATTTAAGGTAACGCTAACCTTGAGGTGGGGGCGGGGGAACGGGGGTGGAGGAGGAATCACCTTCAAGTTTTTTAGAGCTGCCCTACCAAAAATCAGTTCTGCATAGTTTTTTTCTTTTTTTTTTGTTTTTTTTTTTAATTTGCTCCTATATGAAATTTTGAAGTAAGTGTAAAGATGTATTTAAGGAAATATTAGGATAAGGAAATAGTGTTTTAAGCTGATATATAAGTATCTGGATAGGGGAAAAAATGTTGACTGAATAAGAAACTCACATGATCAATCCTCTGATGTCTTTAAAATTGTCTGCCATGAGGCTTTTTGTAGATGAAAACCATTCCTTAAAATGGTTGGTAAATTTTTTTCCTTTCATTTTCATGTAGACTAATTATAATTTAATATTGTACCTGTGCTTCTCTGTATTATAGTAGCACGTACTTCTCCTATTATCAGATTACTATAACAAACTCACAAATTATTTAGTACTGGGAAGAAGGATCAAAGAATTCGGAGCACAAGTGGTGTTCTCGTTCATCCACCCTGTTGAAGGGAAAGGACTGAGCAGGAATCGTCGAATTGAGGAAGTGAATGCATGGTTGCATAGGTAGTGTCGGAGAGAGGGCTTTGGTTTCTTTGACCATGGCACTCTGTTCCGGGCACAAGGATTGTTAGGCAGAGATGAGATCCACCTAACAAAGAGAAGAAGGAGCATCTTCGTGGGCAGGCTTGCAAGCCTAGTGAAGAGAGCTTTAAACTAGGTTTGTTGGGGGACGGTGACCAAAACCCTGAGGGGAGTGGGAAAGTTGGATACCAGGAAGAAATGCAAAGAGGAATGAGCAACAAGGGAGGACCCCTGATTCAAATGGAGAAGGTAGGGCGATTAACTGGTTATCTGAGGTGTTTGTACACCAATGCGAGAAGCCTGGGCAACAGACAGGAAGAATTGGAGGCCCTGGCCCTGTCCAAGAAATATGATTTAATTGGGATAACAGAGACCTGGTGGGATGACTCGCATGACGGGAGTGCTGTCATGTAAAGGTATAAACTGTTCAGGAAGAACAGGCAGGGGAGAAAAGGAGGAGGAGTTGCACTATATGTAAGAAAGCACCATGATTGCTCAGAACTCCAGTATATAGAGGGAGAAAAGCCTGTTAAGAGTCCATGGATTAAGTTTAGAGGTGCAAACGACAGCAGTGATGTTGTGGTTGGTGTCTACTACAGGCCACCGAATCAGGTGGATGAGGTAGATGAGGCTTTTTTTGGACAACAGAGAGAAGCTGCCAGACTGCAGGCCCTGGTATTCGTGGAGGACTTTAATCACCCTGACATCTGTTGGGAGACCAATACGGCAGTACACAGGCAATCCAGGAAGTCTTTGGAGAATGTTGGGGATAACTTCTTGGTACAAATGCAGAAGGATCCGACCAGGGGCCGTGCGCAGCTTGACCTTCTGCTCACAAACAGGGAGGAACTAATAGGGGAAGTAGAGCAGTGATCATGAGAGAGAAGATTTCAAGACCCTGACCAAAGGAAGAAGAGAGAGTAGTAAAATAAACACCTTGAAGTTCAGAAAAACAGACTTTGACTCCGTCAGAGACCTGATGTTAGCATCCCCAGGGGATTCTCCCATGAAGGGGAAAGGAGTCCAGGAAAGCTGGCAATATTTTAAAGAAGCCTTATTGAAAGCACAGAAAGAAACCATCCCGATGCGTAGCAAGAGAAACAAACATGGTAGGAGACCGGATTAGCTTACAGGGGAAATCCTTGGTGAACTTAAGCACAAAAAGGGAGCTTACAAAAAGTGGAAATTTGGACAAATGACCAGGGAGGGGTATAAATGTATAGCTCGAGAATGCCGGGGGGCGGAGGTGAGGTTATCAGGAAGGCGAAAGCGCAATTGGAATTGCGACTGGCAAAAGATGTGAAGGATAACAAGAAAGGTTTCTATAGGCATGTTAGCAAGAAGGAGGTGATCAGAGAGGGTGTGGGCCCCCTCCTGGATTAAGGAGGTAACCTAGTGACAGATGATGTGGGGAAAAAGCTGAAGTACTCAATGCTTTCTTTTCCTCTGTCTTCACGGACAAGTTCCGCTCCCAGACTAATGCATTAAGTGACGGACGGAAGATGGGATGAAGATGGACAGCCCTTGGTGGGTAAAGAATAGGTTAGGAACTATTTAGAAAAGCTAAACGTACACAAATCCATGGGTCTGGACTTAATGCATCCAAGGGTACTGAGGGAGTTGGCAAATGTCATTGAGGAGCCTTTGGCCATTATCTTTGAAAAGTTGTGGAGATCGGGAGTGATTCCGGATGATTGGAAAAAGGCAAATGTAGTGCCCATCTTCAAAAAAGGGAAGAAGGACGATCCAGGGAACTATAGGCCGGTCAGTCCCTGGGAAAATCATAGAAGGGATCCTTAAGGAATCCATTCTGAGGCACTTGGAAGAGGGGAAAGTGATCAAGAATAGTCAGCATGGATTCACAAAGGGCATGTCGTGTCTGACCAATTTGATTAGCTTCTATGATGAGGTAACTGGCTCTGTAGACATGGGAAAGTCAGTGGATGTAATATTTCGCCTGACTGCCCAACGCTCAGTCCTTGCCTGGAAGCCTCGCATATGCTCCAGATCAATTAATACCTTGACTTTAGCAAAGCTTTTGATACGGTCTCCCACAATATTCTTGCCAGCAAGTTAAGGGCATGTGGATTGGATAAATGGACGGTAAAATGGATAGAAAGCTGGCTAGAAGGTCGGGCCCAGCGAGTAGTGATCAATGGCTCAGGTTGATGGTTAGTTTCTAGCGGAGTGCCCCAAGGTTTGGTTCTAGGACTGGTTTTGTTCAGTATCTTCATTAATGACATGGATGAGGGGATGGATTGCACCCTCAGCAAGTTTGCAGATGACACTAAGCTAGGGGGAGAGGTAGATACACTTGAGGGCAGAGATAGGGTCCAGAGTGACTTAGACAAATTGGAGGATTGGGCCACAAGAAATCTGATGAGGTTCAACAAGGACAAGTGCAGAGTCCTGCACTTTGGATGGAAGAATCCCAAGCATTGTTACCAACCAGCTAAGTAGTAGTTCTGCAAAAAAGGACCTGGGGATTACAGTGGATGAGAAGGTGGACATGAGTCAACAGTGTGCTCTTGTAGCCAAGAAGGCTAATGGCATTAGGAGGAGAATTGCCAGAAGATCCAGAGAAGTAATTATTCCCCTTTATTCGGCTCTGGTGAGGCCACATCTGGGGTATTGTGTCCAGTTCTGGGCCTCCTCCCTCACTACAAAAAGGATGTGGATGCATTGGAGAGGGTCCAGTGGAGGGCAACGAAAATGATTAGGGGGCTGGAGCATATGACCTACGAGTAGAGGCTGAGGGAGTTGGGTCTGTTTAATCTGCAGAAGCAAAGAGTGAGGGGGGATTTGATAGCAGCCTTTAACTTCCTGAAGGGAGCTTCCAAAGAGGTTGGAGAAAGGCTGTTCATAGTAGTGATGGATGGCAGAACCATGGTCTCAAGTTGTGGTGGGAGAGGTCCAGGTTAGATATTAGGAAAAAACTATTTCACTAGGAGGGTGGTAAAGCACTGGAATGGGTTACCTAGGGAAGTAGTGGAGTCTCCATCTCTAGAGATTTTTAAGTCTCGGCTTGACAAAGCCCTGGCTGGGTTTTTTTAAGTTAGGATTGGTCCTGCCTTGGGCAGGGGGCTGGACTTTGGTACCTTCTGAGGTTTCTTCCAGCTGTATGGTTCTATGATTCTGAAGTAAGTGGAACTGTGTATAACGAAGTCTGAACCAGGAAGATAGTTCAAAATCTCTATTAAATCTGACTCATTCTGAAAGAGACTCTTAAAACGAGGGAGGAGACTTAGATACTATGGAACATATACAGAAACTGATGTTTAAAATGACAGTTTGTAGTGAGTTCTTCATAACTGTGTCCTGGAATCACTGTTTTACTTAAGCTTTTGACAGTTATACTATTTAAGAGGGAAAACTAGCTACTATATATACTAAGTACTGCCCTTTTAAAGATCTTTTATTTTGTAATATTAGGTCCATTATTCCTGCCACTTGTCACAATCAGACGTTTTTCATGCTCCTTATACTAGCCAGCATCTAGGTCAGGGGTGGGCAAAAGGACTGCTGCAGGTCAGATCTAGCCTGCCACGCCAGTGGATCAGGCCTGCTGCCACCTTGCTGCTCCCCTGCCCCCAGGCCAATTGAGACCTAGGGACGGGAGAGCGCACGAAGTCTTTCCCACTCCAAGGATGCACAGCTGCTAAAGAGAAATGCCGGCTGTTTTAAAACAGCCGACGTTTCTCTCTAGCTGCCATGTGCCCCTGGCAGGGCAGGCACATGGGGGAGAGAGAGAGACTTCACGCGCTCCCTGCCCCCAAGCCCTGATTGTTCTGGAGGCAGGAGGGGAGTGTGTTGAGGTCTCCTCCCACTGCTGTGCCTACAGGGTCTGTGGCAGGGGACCCTGAGAAGTCTCCTTGCCCTGCCCCTTCTGTCCAAGGCAGAAATTTGTGAAGTGGCCCCCTTTTAAAAATTATTGCCCATCCCGATCTAGGTTGTGCCTTTTTTAGGATGCACATTATTTATTCCTATATTTTGGACTGTGTCCTGAGCCAGTTACTTTGTCATCTCCTACTTCTCATCACATGTGATAAATAAAAGTATCATACATAAAGCAAAGTTTATTGGATAATCAAGAGAAAGTAAGTTTGGCGTAGAACATTTTTTAAGTCTACGTCTTGGCTTCTCTATGGAGCCCAAAATCTCTTAGAAGTTAAAAAAAAAAATCTGAATGCTATGTGTCTTGGGCTACCATGTTCTTTCCCTACATTCAGTACCCCAATATTGGATCAGTAAAACTAGAAATGTAAAATCCCATTTAGTTAGCTAACTGGTTAGCCAGTTAAACTTGCAGTGGGTGAGGGTGCTACTCAAGCCCAGCTGGGCTGGAAAGCCCCCTTTCAACAGTTTCTGAAGAGCAACTGTATACTCATTCACTGAGTTTTTAGCCACTGCATCATGTGGAATCTAACCCTTTCCACCAAAGACTTTATTTCCTGAACACTGGAAATATGGAGTACACCAGTCCATGGCTCACTACGGATGAGGGCTGCCCCAGCCGTACTCGTTAACTATAACTGGTAAACCTCACACATTAAGGCTGGGGCCTATGGGTTAACCGTCAACATCCCCGAAGTGAAACTGTCCCATCTCCCCTTTGCATGTATACAGAATTGTTTGGAAGCTAGTTATACTCTTAACGTGCAGGTGTGAACAGACTTAATTGTTGTGTGAGCGCTACGTTTCTGAAACTCCTTTCATTTCACAGCAGAATTAGCTTGTTTAATGAGCCTTTTTTTGGCTGTGTGAAAGCAAGGCTTAAGAAGTCCTATTTCTTGTCTACTGTTGATTTGCTTTCCAGACTTCTCTTAATTCTGGGAAAGTTATGACACAAAGATGTCAAAACAATACCCATAATCAAAGCTCTGTGAGTGGAAGCGGGGGGAGAGGGCGATTCCTGTGCCTCTGCAAATATCTATTTGAATTTTATTTAGATTTGTACTAAAAGGGCATTCATCTTGTGCACTCAGTTCTGAAGAGCAACTGTACACCCATTTACTGAGTTTTTAGCCACTGTATTATGTGGAATCTAACCCTTTTCACCAAAGAGTCTATTTCCTCAACACTTTAAAGTTTTCCCTCTTTAATCCTCTGATCTGTGTTGCATATTGAAGGTATTTACATTCCCAGATACTTCACTTTAAGAAACTTGAACAATTTGTTTTTTAACTTCTTATAGAAAAAAAATACATTTAGAGGCTACACAATTTGTACAAAATTTGCTGCTAAAAGAACTCATATTGAAATTGTTAAAATATAAACCTACATTTTAAGACCAAGATAGAGTTGCTTGTAATATGTAAGGCAAACACAGCCACATCCTACAAGGTTATCCCTAAATTTTTTTAGTTGAAGTATGAATGCACGTGGAGTTGATGCTGACTTTAGATGTTTGTGAATTGTTTGGGGCAGTAGTTCTAGTTTTGTACAGTGTGAAATAAAACATGCGTGTTTCTTAATATTAAACTTATCACCTGAGCTCCTACCATCATATCAAAAACATTATGTGAAAAAGTTTGAACCTGGAACGTTGGAACTTCAGAGTGCTGCTACAGGTTACACTTGAGGCTCTGTTAGCACGTAATGTGTATGACTGGCATGAGCTCATAGTATATCTACTGAGGAAAGTAGGCAGAAACATTGCCAGCACTTAATGCCATTCCTGAACTAATGCCTGCTGGCTTGGCAGTAAACATGGGCCTTTTAATAAGCTGGAGACAAAGTGACATTCGGAAGAAACAACATGTAGACAATTTCCTTAATAAATTTTGTACGAACACATTAGTTCCACCTAATGGCAATGTAGATCTCTTAAATAATTGAGAGGCTATATTCATCAGCGATGAGTTCAGCTGGGATCTCTTTGAGCTGAGGCAACCTGCAGCCCCTTGAAAGACAAGGTAATTGATATTTTACACAAGTGACTCAGAGAGGTTTTCAGGTGCAATCTATGGACTAATCTACCAACTCTCTACATGCATTACTGCTCTTCCTAACACTAGTCAGAATTACAGTGCAACATGGTTGGTATGTAAGTGACAAAACCACAACAGGTGCCAAGGCTTTGGCACTAACTCACTTGAAAAACATGGTTTAATGCTGGTTAAATCAGCTTGTCCACTTCTTTCCTTATGACTTACTCATTTTGTGTAGCTTGACTAGTAGATCCATTTTACTTTAAACCAGGGTTACTCAACTTTGGAAGGTCTGGGGACCACAATGATACTCACAGCACATGCCAAGGGCTGCAACTTAAGCATGGTTGCATATACACGCAAATATATACAAATAGCTTCTTTCACACGGACAGGCTTGAAAACCAAGATTAAGCCTTAAATCAGTGGTCTCCAACCTTTCGTGGCTGCTGGGCACCCATGGGCGGGGCTGCTCATGTGCCGGTGTCCGGGGGCGGGGCCGCTCATGCACTGTGCTGCTGGGGCCGGCGCCGTGCATGTGCCGCGCGCCCAGGGGTTGGGGCCGCCCATGTGCTCTGTGTCCGGGGCTGGCACTGCGCATGTGCTGCGCACTGGGGGTAGGGTCCACCCAGGGCCAGCACCGCGCATGGGCCGCACGCCCGGGGGTGGGGGCTGCCCATGCGCTCTGAGCCCAGGGCTGGTACCATGCATCTGCCGTGTGCCCAGGGGTTGGGGCCGCCCACACACCCTGAGCCCAGGGCCGGCGCCCGGGTCAGGGGCCACCCATGTGCTCTGTGTCCGGGGCTGGCACTGCGCATGTTCTGCGCGCTGGGGGTAGGGGCCGCCCACGTGCCCTGAGCCCGGGGCCGGCACCACACATGTGCTGCATGCCAGGGGGCGGGGCCGCCCACGCGCCCTGAGCTCGGGGCTGGCACTGCATATGTGCCAGGGGTAGGGGCTGCTCACATGCTCGGGGCTGGCACCACGCATGTGCCGCGTGCCGGGGGCGGGGCCAGCCCAGATGTTTTGGCGGGCGCACATAAATGCCCCGGCTGGTGCTATGGCACCTGCGGGCACCGCGTTGAGGACCACTGCAAAAATCATGGCTTTGGATCCAGCCATGGCCAGTATGAGCCAGTCAGCCTTATGGGCAGAGCTTAAGAGGTGCTAAGCAGCCAGCGCTTCCCACAATGCTCCACTGCTCCTCCTCCCTGGGGGCTAGAAATGCTAACACCCTGTACCTGTCTGTTCCAGCCAGCCCATCTGCTTGTGTCCTTCAATGCTCACCCTGCCTGGGAGACGCCTCACCATTGTGGAGCATGTTCCCAGTGGAGGCCATGTTCAAAGGATCCCACCCATGGGCCATGTGTTGAGCCCCGTGTAAACTGAAACTGCTCTGTGGGCCGCATGTGTTGAGTAGCCCTGCTTTAAACTGTTTTTTGGCCAAGGTGATATTTGCTGCAAATCACTTTCCCATCTCTTCAGAATTAAATTTCTCTGATTTAGTTCTTCTATTTTTCAGTTTTCCAAGAAAATAATAGAAAAATATAAAACAGGACTATGTATCACTTTAAAGACTAACAAGATAATTTATTAGGTGATGAGCTTTTGAGTGCCAGACCCACTTCCTCAGATCAGTGGATCTGGCCTGCGAAAGTGGGTCTGACCCACGAAAGCTCATCACCTAATAAACCATCTTATTAGTCTTTAAAGTGCTATGTAGTCCTGTTTTTTGTTTCAGCTATACTGACTAACATGGCTACATATCTATTACTATAGAAAAATATGTAATTTCTGAAAGCAACTCTGATATTCCTAACCAAGCTGGAACTAGAAATTTGGGGAATAGGACCTTAACTCTAAGGATTTTCAAATAGTCAAGGGTCTGCATGTTTCTAATTTCACCCTCTTAAAATTGGGCTGTAACTGTGTATCTTATGAAGCCTTACAGAACTGATAATGATCCTTCTTGTAATATCAACTGCTGCACCTTTCTGTTGAAAATCACCCGATATTTAAATATTTACCAGGCAAATTGTAGAACTGTTCAGTACACACATTACAGTATAGTTTTTGTATTGATTGAGATTAGATTCTGACAGTCAGTTGGGTTGAGTCCTCCAGCTGAGTTCAGTGTGCAAATGTACTAATTTTTTTAAAAAATAAGCTAAATCTAAACAAGAGTTCATTAGGCTGTAATTTAATGGCATATCAAATCAATTTCTTGGTGTTTGTGTCTTACATTATGTTTATACAGTATTTTGTATCAGCAGCTCTCTTTTCCGGTTCTAGCAGACATTTTTTGTAGAAATTTGTACATACTTACTTTGTTTAAATTTGCAGGTAGTTCCTGAGCTAACTGAAGCATTAAAGAAAAAGTGATTTTGAAGAAAAGAAAGATCTGTGTGCAACACCATTGAGTTGCTGGTTTCAGGCAGACTTTGAAATAATGAAAAATTGTCTACATTTTAACTTTGTCCTGTGTACTACCCTCATTTGCCTTTTCAGCTGATGTTGGACTGCAGATAATTTTGTGACCTGTCCCCCAAATTCTATAATAAAACATACAATGTAAAATCTAGCAGCTGGCAGTTGGTCTCCTTTTTAACTCCGAACTAGATTTGTGGAGGGGACAGAAATTATCCTTCTTTTCCAGAAACTTGTCTACAAACTGTAACAAATTTGCATTTGAACTATATTTCTATATTTTAGTTCTATCTCACAAGGCACATCATAGCATAGCTCATGTTTCTTTTTGGCAGGCTGACCAATAACAAGATTAATTGAACAAGTTTTTGAAAGGCTCAACATGATTGATTTTAGATCCTCCAAATTGAGAGTTTAAGAACTTCCTTCTCGCACTTGAGACTATATGCTGCAGGATCTCAAGAATGTCAGCTTTAACCCTTCGTGTAATGATTTTTGGTTTAATTTACCAGGTTCCTTCTGCCTTGTAACTTATTTTTATACTGACGTGGATGGGGTATGAAAGTACACAATTACTACTTTGATGTGTTTCTATTTGAAAACATCTTTATTTACATTAAATAAGTCAGTGCTTTTCTGTTGAGTGGAGTCATGTTATTTAATATTATGACAACCACAGTATTTATTATGCAAAGCAAAACTCCTTGAGTTTATATATAAAATATAAAAAAAAATTTGGGGGGGGGAACTAATTTTTTTAAAGAGGTCTGCAACAACTAGACTACACTGGGAGTTACAGATGGGTTTGAAAGCCTCCAGAAATCAAGATGATTTTAGTCACTGTGTGTATCTTAGAGGAGCTTTTAGAAAGCTCAGTTTTGGATCTCTGTAAAACATTTGGGTGTTACAGAATTGTTTAATATGCCAACTACAGAGACTGATTCTGATTAATTGTGGATGAATTATGTTGAGCTGATATACAGTACTATTAATCTCCAAGTAACTGAATATATTGTTAAGCCTGTTGCCTCTTAGAGTAGTGCTATATTTGTTAGGGAAGTTAATTGTAAAAAATGTATACAAAAGTAACAAGCATCTGTGTAGTTAGGCTTTGTCCAAACACTGACCCCTGCTGGAAACTCTTAATATGCATGTGAACAATTAGTTATTTCTAGACAGTTTAATGTTTATTCTAAGCTGGGATGTTAACTTGCTTGTATTTGTGTAAACATGTAACTATAGGATTTTTTTAGTGGTTACATGTTTACATGTGACTGGGGGGTAGGAGACTGCTTTTAAGCCGACTCCTCATGTGTACCAGCTTCTTCCTGCCCCCCTCCACTGCTGTATCTCTGGGAGGCAGCAGTGCAGGGGGAAGGAGCTCCCCATGGGCACTAGCTCTTGTGCCCCCTCTTGCAGCCTCTGATACAGAGTCAGCGGGGGAGAGGTGCATGTAGCCACTAGAATTAAACGATAAACCCTAGATCATCGATTAATCATGTAAACAACCACACTCTAACATCCATATTCTAAACATTGACAAATCACAGGTAATGCTTTAACTTGACATATATGAAAGTTGGGGAATCTTAATTTATCTAAGTTTTATAAATAAGGTTAATTATCCGGAGGAAACAATAGCTAATACTAATTTACTTGGTAGAGCAGCTAGCAGTTGCAGTAGCAGTAAGCAGAAGTCCCTGGGAAATATATTTTTAAAATGTTCTATAGTGGGATGAGTGGCTGCCCACTGATCTGGAGGCGGGGAAACCCCTCAGGCAGCCATTTTGGGCACAGTCTAGACCCTCCCAGTCACTTGACCAGAAGCTTGGAGGCAGGGCTAGGACTATAAAAGTCCTCAGTTTGGGCCCAGCTTCTGGAGGAACCAGAGGCCTGCTCAGTGCTCCCTGCCTGGGAGGCCGAAGCTTGTCCTGAACCTCCAGTCTGGTCTGGAGGACCGGCCTGAACCCTTGCCCTGGCCTGCATGTGGAGACTGGCTGGGACTGGCTTGGACCTACCCGGACCCCCCAGCTGGACTTGAGCACCCTTGGCTCCCCGAGAATCCCAGGTACACGCTGAGGAGGAGAAGGGGAGTGGCGCAGGGAATAGTGAGGATGATTAAGTGCCTCAAGTAATCGCATTTCGGGCTGGAGCCCTGCTGACCCAGCAGCCAACTGTGCTGCTACTATCAGGACCACTACCGGGTGGCAGTCTCCCCCTCTCCGCCACTGCAGGCAAGCTGCCTGCACCGCTTCTGAGCAAGGAGACAGACTGTTGACTAAACTGGTTGCTTGCTGCCCTGCTCTGAACCAGGACAAGGGCTCTTTAGCCTGTGTGTTGGCTGCCCCTGCCTGAACTAAGGCCTGGGCTTCTAAAACAGCTGAACTGTGTTGCTTGCTGCCCTGCTCTGATCTAGGGCGAGGGTCTCCTGCACTTCATTTGTTCCCTTGCCTGAGCCAAGGCCTGGGTCCTGAACTTACAAACTGACTGTGGTGTTTGCAGACCTGCCTGAACCAAAGACAAGGCTTCTAAAACTGATTACACAGATTTGCCCTGCCATAATCATACCCCATACCAACACAGTTGTACACTTAACTCCTGAGAGGATACAGTCTCTGTTGTTCTTCCACTTTCTGGGATTGGAGTTTGGAGTTTCCTGGGATATTGAACAGGAACTGGAACATTCGCAGGAGCAGGGTGGTGTAGCCAGACAAGAACCCCCCCCCCCCCCCGGTAACATCCATCTTTGCTTGCCTGGAGCATACAGGGCACACAGAGCAGTAAAATCAGCATAATCTTTGAAGCCTTGACAGAAGGCCCAGATATTCTGGCTGCTGTGACCCTGGATGGCTGTAAACAGAGATACGCCAATTGTTGACCTCGAGGCTGCGAGAACTGCCTTGGTTGGCACCTATATTGATACAAACACACACTCGTCCGGGGGGAGGAATCTCCTGCCCAGTAAAGAATGTCCAGTACTCACAATTTAGTTATCTCTCTTGCAAGTGTAAATTAAGTTGAAACGCCCTTGTAAGAACTGGCGTCACAAAGACGGACCAGTACAATTTGGCATCTTAGATAAGAAAGAGGATACGGGCCCCTATGGGTATAAAGATGGGTCCAGCAGCACACTTACTCTGAGTGCCAATCTACCATATATCTGCTGGTCTGGATAGGTGATTGGCCTCCCGAGGTTCCACGGGGACACCCACCTCGTATTCGTCTTTCCTAGGAATTGAGGGACCGACCCTGGCCTGATACACTGGGCACAGAAGGGGATAAAAATTGTACCTGGATGTGGTCCTTTGTCTTAAATGTACACATAGACTTAGAGCTCTTTAGAGATTAAGCTGTCAGTTAGTACCATTATTTCTATTTTCTATCTTTATTTTCTTTGTAACCATTTTTAAGATCTATATTTGGTAGCAGTTAAGAAATAGAGCAATAGCCATTGTAACCATATGATTTATAAGCTTCTTTAATAAACCTGTAACTGTTTAAGCTTTAACCTGACTCCTTCAGTTGCTGTAACAGAACCAAGCACAATTTAAAAGAACTCCAGCTGGTCATAAGGGACAGATACAGGCAGAGCTGAGCATTTGGATCGTGTCGCTTCCAGGGGACAGATCCGTAGGGGCATCTCTTAGCCTTCCCTAGGCTGCCTGCTGCGAAGGGATCATGTATCCTAGCAGTCAAAATCTGAGGTGTAATAAGCTCTCCCTGTAATCTCTGGGGCGTCTGTCAGCCTATTGGCTGCCCACCATGAAGGGACCTGGTCCTAGCGGTCAAAGACACGGACGTTAAACTTCTCGGGGCGCCCGTCAGCCTTCCCTAGGCTGCCCGCTGCGACGGGACCTTGTGTCCCAGCAGTTGAAGACTCAGGTATAACACACATACACGCTGACCATCGGCTGAGAGGTGGTCAGTTGGTGGGGCCTTCGCTTTAGCAATGCTTTCCTGTGTTTCCGCTTATATTCGCCTGGTCTCTGCCTTTATTTCTGCTATCTTGGCCTGCATTGCTGCTAGCTTCTCCAGAGGTTCTTGTTCGGCGCGCTCCTCCTCGGCTTCTATTTTAGCTAGCCTCGACAGATGTTCTTGTTGGGCGTGCTTCTCCTCGGCCTCATGTTGGGCACACTTCACCTCTGCCTCCGCTTTTCATTGGGCTGCTCTATCCTGATATTTTGTTTGTATTTGCTCCAGTTGTTGTAAGAACTCCACCTCTCGCTCAGTTAGAGGCCTGCCAGCTGCCTTACAGGCAGTTTCCCACGTAGAAGGCATTGCTGAGGGGAGGGGAGGACTGCTATAGCTTGCTCCTGCCTTCTCAAGGTTACTCCCTCCTGGACTCACAGGCTATGTCTACACTTGCGGCTTCTTGCATGATAAATATGCAAATGAGGCTGTGTGTGGAATATCGCCGAGCCTCATTTGCATACCTAATGAGCCGACATTTTTGCAGAAGAGGCTCTTGCGCCAGAAAGAGGTGTCTACACTGCCCCTTCTTGTGCAAAAAAGCCTCTCTTGAGCAATAGTTATTCCTGAAAATAATTGGCATAACAGCATTGTGCAAGAGGGTTTTTCTTGCGCAATACAGGATCACAATACATCCTGCACACAGGCATTTCCTAATATTCATGGTAGCTTCACATTATGTCCAGTACAGAGTCCTCCCATTCGTACTCTCCTCTGCCCCCAGAGTCTTTTCTAAGACCCTCCCTGTGACAGCAGACTATCTCAGACACAATGGCATTACAATATTTCCCTGTCTGGATAACTGCTTTATCAAAGGCCTTCACAACACACCATGAGAGGCATGATCAAGTTTACAAAGGCCTTTCTTAAGTTGCTAGGCTTTATTATCAATGAGCAGAAATCCACACTATGTCCTATGCAATCCCTGGAGTTCATAGTGGCTCGCATAGATTCCATTACAGCATGGATTCCACAATCACCATTTCGACAACATAAAAAGCCTTGTCACTATTGTTACCACCAGCCCAATCTGACCCATCCTAACTTGCCTCAAGCTTATGGGACACATGGCGGCCACCACATATGTAGTTCCACACACCAGGCTGCGTTTTCGATGTTTCCAATGCTGGATTTCTTCAGTGTATATGCCAGACAGCCGCCACGTCTCACCTCCTCCACGGGTCCTTACTTCCCTCTGATGGTGGACCCAGGTGCAGAACCTGTTCAAAAGGGTGCCTTTCCATTGGGAGCAGCCATCCAAACTATAGATGCCTCACTGCTGGGCTGGGGTGCACACTTCCAACAACAGGTTGCAGAAGGGAAGTTGTCCAAAGGCGAGTCCAAACTCCATATAAACCTGCTGGAGTAAGCAGTTCACAACACATAGAAGCACTTCCTCTCACACATCCAGAGCTCTTTGGTGCATATCCTCACCGACATGACTACTATTTTCTACCTCAATCGCCAAGGGGGTGCGAGATCCCAGTTGTTATGTGCAGAGGCAATCAAGCTGTGGAACTGGTGTATCTGCCACAACATAACCATCATGGCAGCATACTTACCTGGAGATAAGAATATTATGGCAGACACCGTCAGCCGCAACTTCTTCAAAGAGAATGAGTGGGAGTTGCACGATCACATCGCCCACAAGCTCTTCCAACGTTAGGGTGTACTGCAGATAGACCTCTTCGCGACCACACAGAACTCCAAATGCCCCCAGTACTGTTCGAGAGTGGGCACGGGATATGGCTCCCTGGGAGACGTAATGCTCCTTTTTTGGGGGACCCATTTACTATACGCCTTTCCTCCTATCCTACTCATTCCCAGAGTCCTCCAAAAGATACAGGAAGACAGGGCCCAAGTGATTCTAATAGTCCCAGCATAGCCTCGACAGACATGGTTCCCATGTCTTTATCAACTGTTTCTACGACCTCCCTGCCCGCTTCTGAACTGCCCAGACCTTCTGTCCTAGAACAAGGGCTCAATACTTCATCCTCAATCGCAAACACTGCACTTGACGGCATGGTACCTATCTGGTTCTCGGAAGTGGAGCAGCAGCGCTCCCAGCAAGTGAGAAATGTACTGCTGCATAGCAGGAGGCAAATGACATGCAAGTGGCGTGTACAAATTACACGCCATTACCTGTACAAATGGTGTCGCTTTACCCAGGGGTGCACGCACAGAGGAATCCAACCCTCTGGGGTGCTGCTCCACCTAATACTGGAATACATTATGCACTTGAAACAACAAAATTTATCACTCTCATCACTCTGAGTGCACATAGTGGCCATTACGGCCTTCCATCCCCCCATTGATGGGTTCTCCATATTTTCCCATCCCATCTCTAAGAGATTCTGAAAGGGCCTACAAAACCTTCACCCACAGTGTACACCCATACTTCCCACTGTTGGGAGCCTCCTCCTGAGCTCACTAGATTTATATACATGGATTTTCTAAAGCTACACCAAACTGTAGGGTCTAAGGTTTTAAACTGCAACTTATTGTGATCCTTGTCAATCTTTGTAATCTGTGTAACTCTCAAACTTATGGTAAACTGCAACTTTGTAATCTTTGTAACATGCAGCCACCTTGCTTGTAACTTTCCCTAAACTGCATTCACCCCTGAGTGAATGGAGAGAGTGAGTGTGAGTGTGTGTTCGAAGAAGGCTTGGAACAACGGACCACATGGCCAGGGGGTCGACAAATTATGGAAAATCCTACTCAACCAGACAAAAAAGGGACTCGCCATCCTCCCCCACAAAAAGTGTTTTTTTTAATGGCATAAATTCCTAATACGAATAAGAACAATAACAACTAATAAGTTATTAATAAATATCACCCAGGTTATTAATAAATATCTTATAAACCTCTACCTTTTCTCTCTGCTGCCATGTCTCCTCTCCTTGCTCCATCAGCTCCCCTGGTGCCTGCTGCCCCCCAACCCCTCACCCTCCTCTGCTGTCCTGACTCCTGCCCTTCTCACTGCCCTCAGCCTTCCTGAGACCTGTCCCCCTCCCCCCAGCCCTTCTCTGCCTCCTGTGCCCACTCCTTCAGTAGCCCCACTCTGATTGTGTGAGCTACCCCTCCTCATCCCCTCCTAAAACCTACCTCTACACTCCTGCCCTGCCTCTCTCCTCTGGTGCTGGTCCCTCCCCTGCAGGTGTCTGCCCTTCTGCTTCACCCCCAGAATCCCTTGGCACATGCACCCTCCTGGTGCCTCCCCCTTCCCTCACTGCCCCTGCCCCCTTTGCTCTCTTTTTCCCTGATACCCACCCCCTCACCACCCTCTGCCCCCATTCCCCTCATGCCCATGTGCCCTCACAGATGCCTTGCTCCATCCCCGCCTTCCTCATGGCCACCCCTTCTTTCAAGCCTTCTCCCAGCATCTCCCCCTCCCCCTGTACCCCCAGTACCCTTACCCTCTCCTCTCCCAGCATCACCCTGTCCCCCTCCCACTGACCCCTCCCCTCCTGCCCTTTTCCTCAGTCTGCACTTGGCCCCCTGGCATTTGTCTCTCCTCCACCCTGTCTCTTGGTGCCTTCCCCTTTCTTCTTCTTCTCCTGACCTCCTCCCCTCCCCTTCCTTCCCCTCAGCACAAGCCCCTTCCCCATATTTTTCTCCTCCCCTCTCCACCCCTCCCCACAGCCCAGCCCCTTCCCCTCCCACAGGGCCAGCTCTAGGTTTTTTGCTGCCCCAAACAAAATATTTTTTGCCCCCCCCCCTTTGTTGTCTTTTACACGTTTGCATTTTGCAATGGGATTTTTTTTGTTTGCTTTCTTTTTTGTCCCGGCATTTTAGCCCTATAAATAGCAAATAGCATTTTCATTCATTTTTTTCCATCAAGGCAAAGGTCCTTCAAGTGAACTCCCCCTTTCACTCGCTGCTGGGTCACAGCAGCCTTTTCCCTGCCCTATCCAGCCCCTCTCTATGGGCAAGCACCCCTCACTCCCAACGCACAGGGGAAACAGGGTGCAGGGACAGCACAGAGCCAGAGGGGTGCAGGGAACAGTGGGAGAATATGGGGATGGTGTGGAAACGGGGGGCATAGAGCCAGAGGGATGCAGGGATCGGGGGTAGCAGGGTGCGGTGGAGGCACAGGGAGTGGGAGGGGCAGAGGGATCGGGGTCTAGGAGCAGTGCAGAGAATGGACAGCACAGAGCTGGGGGGGCAGGGATCGGGGAGGAACAGGGTGCGGGGGTGCGGTGGAGCCACGGGGATTAGGATGCGGGGAATGGGAGGGACAGAGGGATCGGGGTCTAGGGGCAGTGCAGGGAATGGGCAGCACAGAGCTGGGGGGCAGGGATTGGGGGCAGGGTGCGGGGTGTAAGGGCAGCACAGAGCCAAAGGGTCGCAGGGAAGAGGGAGAGCAGGGGGCCCGGGGTGCAGGGGAGGCATGGGGAATGGGCAGCATGGAGACAAAGGGGGGCTGGGGCCGTGGCAGGACTGGAGCCAACGGGGCGGGCCCTGGCTGTGCCATGCGCCACAGCCAGCTCCCAGGGACACATGGCCAGAGCCGAGCTGCCGCGGCCCTTTAAAATCAGCAGGGCCAGGTCACGCCAGCATCCTGGCATACCGCCCCGCCTCCTCGCGCTGGAGTTCCACGCAGGCAGCCCGGTGGGACTCTCAGCGCCGCTGGGAAGGGGGAAGTGCGGACATTCTTCCCACCGGGCTGCCTGCGTGCAACTCCGGTGCTCATGGCTTTGCCTCCATACACAACCTTTCACAAGCACAAGTTTATTCTGTGGCCTGATCCTGACATTTTTACCTAGAGTTAGGTCTGAATTCCATATCAGTGAGCTGATAGGCCTTCCCACCTTCTATCCAAAACTGCACCACTCCAGAGAAGAGGCCACATTACACACCCTGGATGTTAAAAGGGCAATTGCCTTCTATCTTGATAGTACTCAATCCTTTTGGTTATCCCAGAGATTGCTGGTATCCCTGGCTGAAAGGTCCAGGGAACAACCACTGTCTTCTCAGTGCATTTCAAAGCTGATAACATCATGCATTACTACCTATTACTCACTCCAGAACAGGCCATTACCGATGACTCCAAAGGCCCATTCTACCCGCGTGATGGGGGCATCAGCTGCTTTCCTAAAGGGAGTCTCACTCCAGGAAATACAGAGCAGCGACACAGTCATCAAACTATACATTCATGAAGCACTATGCTATTCCACCATGCTTCACAACAGATACCGCAGTAGCCACTACGGTTCTCTTCACAATCGGTAGCAATTCATTGAAGCCCACCATCCATTCATATGAGCATTGCTACACAGTCACCAATGGTGGAGCACCCACGGGGACACCACTCGAAGAAGAAGAAAGAGAAGTTACTCACTTTGTGCAGTAACGATTGTTCTTTGAAATGTGTGTCCCCGTGGGTGCTCCACAACCCACCCACCTCCCCTCTTCTTCAGGCAATAATAGCAGCCCACAAGGGCGTCAAAGAAAAAAAGAGAGAGAAAAGTGGGCTGCGCATGCTACTTCAAAGGTGGGAACACTGCTTGGGCATGCACAGCCCACCTGATGACTAGTTGAAAGCCAGGATGAGCTTGACACCCAACGTTGGAGCACCCACAGGGACACATCTCAAAGAAAAAATGTTACTGCACAAAGTGAGTAACATCTCTTTCCCCTGCCCTCTCATCTACCTACAGCCCTCAGCTAAACAGGATCCTCCTTCACTCCACGGGAGAGGAGAATGCTCTTTCTGGCAACAAATGTGACCAGGCATCAGGGAGAGGGGTTTTTACCTAGTGTGAGGTGTTTTCTAGGATCTGGTGGCCCTTTCGGCTGTCTTGATGTAAAAGGGCAGCTGGTGGCTTTGGCCAACAGAAGCTTGAGACTTTTTTCTTTGGGAGAAAGTTATATTAAAATTAATATCCAGCATCTCAACCACTACTCTTGGCAGTGTGGATGACACCCTAGTCCAGTGGTCTCCAACCTTTTTAACCATAAGATCATTTTTTCAATTTAAGTGCAATGTGAGATCTACCTCAAATCCAAATACCCTTGACAAGCTTCTATTGGCCACGGTTCCCCATTATTGATCAATGGAACCTGCAGGAGTGGTGTCTGCAGGCAAGGACACATGTGGAGACCCCCTGCTCTGCCAGGGACATGCCAGCCACTTCTAGGAGAAGCAATTATCATGGGGATAATTACTCCAGCTGCGACAGGCTAGGCATTTTAGAACTCGCTACTCAAAGAATTAAATTTGAGTGTAAGAGAGAAATGAAATGCACAGACCAGTCAAAAGCCAAAACTAACACCCTCTGCAAGCAGTAACAGAAGTAACAACCACCCACGTATATATTGGGTCAGGAGATGAGAGGGAGGACAGTGTGTGAGAATGACAGACACACACACACACAGCATGTGAGAGTGATGGATTTGCATTGCCAAGCTCCCTCCATCCCCTTCTTTCTGTGCAGAGAAGGTACAGAAGTGGGGGGATGAGGGACATCCTGACATACCCCCTCTTTTCTCCCTCCCACACCCAGCTTAGGGAAGGGGGGGTGGCAATGAGATGAACTTCTTCCACTTTTATTTCCCCCACACCCAGTTATCAGACAGCTTGTATACAGGATGGGAACAGAGTGCTACTGCATGAGCCCTGCCAACAGCCCCCTCCATGACCAACAATAAATTTCAACAACAGACATTCAATCAACTCTGGAGCTAATTAGATTAACTATTCACCAGATGCCAATTCCAAACAGCCCCACTCCCTGCACTGGAGCCTAGGAAGCCAAACCCCATAATTTTATGCCGACTATTTAATGCCAAAATAGAGACAGTGGGGTCAAAGGGAAGGAGCCGTTGTGGCACTTTAAGCTGCTGCTGCTGCACAGGTACTGCTTGCATTTCTTTGTACTAAACCAGTGCTGCCCTCCAGTCCAATGCAGGTGATGTTTGTCTTCAGACCCAAGCACCCTTAGTGGTAACTGTAACAATAGACCAAGCAGGAAGGAGGAGACTGCACTACCCTCTCATTTCCCAGAGTTGCACCCTGCAGCTTACAGCTTCCTCTCTGCACAGCATAGGAGAACCACGCAGTGCAGTACATGGCAAAGACCCAAGCATGGAGTGAATGGCAAAAATTCAGCACATTTGAATTTTCCAATCACTGGCAATATCGACTAGGGAAGTTCTAGTGCCTTAGCACTGAAATTAATACTCTCAGCTAAGGCAGCGAGGCCTGGTGTGCCAGAAAATTGGCGCAGAGATTTTATTTCATTACTAGCTGTATTCTGAATAGAGCATGGGCCAAGAGTGCATAATGTGTATACTAAGCAAGGACACGTTTGCTTCCTTCTTGAGCTCTTTTTCAATGTCACTTCATTTTAAAAAGCTCCTGTTTCTGTCTGTTCTCAGCTGAATTGGTGGCTTCATATGGAGCAGAACTTACATGCTGGCCACTGTTTATAGACCAGGCTGCTACACCTCTCTTAATAAGGTTGCTTGACACTCCCTATTGTAACACCCTGTTCTTCGAGTGCTTGCTTATGTCCATTCCATATAGTTGTGCACATGCCATGTGCCTGAAAGTCATGTGCATGAAAATCAGAGCTTTTTTCTCCCCAGTGATACCCATTGGGCCAGGCAGGGAGTCCCCTAGAATGGCATCACTATATTGGCACATATATACTCCTGCTGGCCCTCCTCCCCTTCAGTTCTTTCTTACCACCTGTGATGGCAATTAGAGAGTCTTGACTCTTTGCAAGTCCACCCTCAGCATTTGTGCATATAGTTGGTTTAGTGTTTTATTGTACTTAGTAATAGATAGTAGTTAATTGTCCACAGCAGGAATTTCTGCTTTCTCTCTCCTCTCCTGGTGAGGAGTTGCCAGGTCCACATGGGTTCAAGCCTTGTTCTAAGTGCTTGAAGCCTATGGCTTGCAGCCACCTCTGCGGGAAGGCCACCGTGCAAACAGCTGAAAGATTTGCCAGGGCTCTAAGCTCAGAACGAAGAGGGTGCAAGATTCCAGGTTCAAGCTCCTCTTGATGGAATCTGCTCTGCACCCAACGCCACCCACAATCGCCAGTCCCCAAGAAGAAGAGAACATGTAGAGGGCACTCTGAAGCTCTCCCACTCCCTCAGCTCCTCGACACTCCTGTGCCACCCATGCGCCAGTTGAGCTCAGCACAGGGTGTGAGTCTGGCACAGGACATACCTATGGAGGATGTACAGCCACCGGCGATGCCAGACACTTTCAATGCAGCTCTGGACCTTATCAAGCTGATGTCATCACTAGGTTCAGAACCAGCTGTGGACCAAGACAGACACTGAGAGCAACAATGGCTCCGCTGGTAACATCGTCAACGGCATTAACCAGCCATGCACCGGGTCCCTTCATAGCAGCATAGCCTATGGTACCAGGGCCATCTTTGGAACATATGCCACCACCCATACTGGTCTATCACCACGGGAAGCCTGCGGCGATCACGCAGCACTGATCCTGGCACCAGTCCCTGGCACCATCATTGCTGGCGCTGTCATGGTTGGGGTTGGACCACTCATCAGAGTTGGCGGCTGAGTCGGTGTGCTCCAGAACTTCTCATCTCGGTCCTGTTCCCAGCACCGGTCTTTACTCATGCCACCGTTGCCTAGTGGTGCAGCAGACTTGGCCTTCGCAGTGGCAGCCGCAGCTCCAGTGGCCATTGTGGGCCTCCCACCAAACCCAACTCCACCGGCACTTACTCTAGGGGCACCCCTTTGGCCACACCACTTCCACGGGAACCAGCCTCAGAAAGTAAGCAAAGAAGCAGGTCAAGAGGCCACCAGTGGAGGGTGAAGGGTCCAGGGTGCAGGTACCTACCCCAGTTCCACTTCAACGGGGGGACGTGCAGTGGGAACAATTGCCTATTCAAGAGTCCTCTTCATCATTGCTGGATGAGGCCCTGTCTGACTTCTCACCCCCATGTCTGCCATGGATGTGAGAGCATAGCAAGAGCTGATACACAGGCTGGCAGCCAATCTGGGGATAGAAGCTGGGGAGGTGGCAGAGGATACCAACCCTATGGTCAATATTCTCATGGTAGATGCGCCAGCCAGGCTGGCACTGCCATTTAATAAAGTGGTGCCATACATTTCCAAAAACCTGTGGCAGACCCCAGCCTCCATACCACTGACCCAGAAGGGCATAGAGAGGCATTACTTTGTCCTCCAAACAGGCCATGAACATCTATATGTTCACCTGGCCCCAGGGTCCTTGGTTTTCCAACCAGAGAGAAAGGTAAAACCAACAAGGGCACATGCCGAAGAACTATAAGAACTATGGGCAGGAAGGACTATACCACTGGGGCTTGCAGCTGTGCATTGCCAACCAACAGGCAGTTCCCATTGGCCAGTTTCTGGACAGAAACTGGCCAATAGGATTGTGCAGGGGTGGGAGTAGCATTAGAATCTTCCCCCCACCCCTCCGGACTCAAAGAGAAAGTGCCCCACAGCCACATTTCTGAGTGGGATGCGGGGTAAGTAGGAAAGCCTGCCTGGGTCTCCCCATTGCCTCCGCAGCCTGGATCTGGTGGCTTGGTGGGCTGGATGTGACCTGTGGGCCATATTTTGCCCAGGCCTGATCTGGAGGCTTCATACCTCCCCAGGGACCTGGAATGTCCTGATGGACAGGCTTAGCAGGTCATTCAGAGCACACAAGTAGTTCCTTGGCAAAAGCCTCTGTGGAAAAAGAGCATCTAGACTACAACCAGTACTTTTGAAAAAGCAAGCCACTTTTTTGAAAGAGAGCACCCAGGTGGTCTGGCTGTTCTCTTTCGAAAAAGCACAGTTTGCATTACATAGCGCCTTTTTTCGAAAGAGCAATTTTGTAAAAAGGTGTTATTCCTCGTAAAATGAGGTTTTCCGCAGTTGAAAAAACTGCCACGTTCTTTCAATTTACTTTCGAAAGAACACGGCAGCAGTCTAGAAGCAGGGGAAGTTTTTTCGAAAAAAGGCCACTTTTTGGAAAAAACCCTATAGTCTAGAGACACGCTCATTGTGAGAGATTTTCCACAGGTGGGGGTCATTCCCACGTGGACCTGTTCACCATCCACAGCAACACAAAGAGTCGGGACTTCTGCTCAGGGGCGGATATAGGGCAGGGCGAGCGGGGCAGCCGCCCCGGGCCCCGCGCTTCAAGAAGCCCCGCGCGTGCGCCGTGTCAAAGGAGGGGACGCGAAATTGTACTGCCCTGGGCCCCGCAAACTCCTCATCTGCCCCTGCTTCTGTTCATACCTGGGCCAGGGTCGATGGGGGATGCCTTACACGTATATTGGCCTCCCCAACTGCTGTACATGCTTCATTCTTTCCCCTGACACACAAAGTCCTCCTCAAGGTCAAGAGGTTCAGAGCCTCAATGATACTGATTGTGCCAGTGTGGCCCTGCCAACACTGTTTCCCTACTTTTCTGGATCTGTTGGTGGAGGAGGCCATGGTACTGCCCTTACTACCTGATCTCATCACCCAGGACCATGGGGAGGGGGCAACTGTGCACCCGAACCTCCTCTTCTTCCACCTCACAGCATGGAAGGTTTGTGGTTGAGCAGAGTCCTGCTCGGAAGTGGTCAGGAAGGTCTTTTTTGGACAGTTGGAAACCCTCCACTAGAGCTGCATGTTTAACAAAGTGTAGGCATTTCACCGTATGGTCCTCCCAGAAGTGGGTGGAGCCCATGGAAGCACCCATCCCACTCATTCTGGACTACCTCTTAGAGTTCAGGCAGCAGGGTCTATCTACCTCATCAGTTTGGTTTCATCTGGCAGCCATTTTGGCCTTTCACTCATGGGAACAGGGCAGGACTGTGCTTGCCAACGCACTATTCAAACACTTCCTCAAGGGAATGGATAGGCTGTACCCCATGTCCGTCAGCCCCTTCTATTCTGGGATCTTAACCTGGGCTTTATAAGGCATATAGGCTCCCTGTTTGAACCCCGTAGCCATGTTCCTTTCATGGAAGGTCCCCCTTTTGCTAGCCATCATGTTGACTAGGAGGGTATCAGAGCTGAGGGTCCTCACAGCAGAGCCACCCTGCACAGCGTTCTTTAAAGAGAAGATCAGACTGTGCCCTCACCTGGTCTTCCTTCTGAAAATTGTCTCATGTCTCAGGACATTTATTTACCAGTTTTCTTCCCAAAACCTCACCTTACACCTAAAGAGCGAGCCCTGCACTCACTGGATGTTGGGAGAGCCCTGGCGTTTTACGGAGAAAAAAACAAGACCATTTTGCAGATCATCTCAACTTTTTATTTCCATAGTGGAGAGGATGAAAGGCCTCCTGGTATTGGCCCAGTGTTTATCATCTTGTATCACGTCATGCATTAAAACTGATATGACCTTGCCAACAGACCAGTGCCCCCTTCATTCTACTAGGGCATAGGTCTTGTCCATGGCCTTTTTAGTGCAGGTGTCCATCCTCAACACATTCACCAGGCACTATGCCATTGCGCAGCGGGCCAGGGCCAATGCAGTCTTTGGCAAGGCTTTGCTGCAGTCCACGTTCAGTTAGTGGACTCTACCGCACCTCCTGTGGTAGAGCTATGCAGTCACCTACCTGAAATGGACATGAACAAAATGAATGGACATGAACCAGTCAAAATGGTTCAGCTTCCTTCTGAAAAGGTGGGCAGGGAATTTTTGACATTGTTTGACCATGTTAGTGGCAAAGAAAGCTCTGCCCTGCTTTGAAGCAGGGAGTAGAAATTTGGCAAGGCAGGGGCAGTGGCCTTTGTGTCAGGCCTTGTGTTTGGCAAGAGGATGCCTTTTGCAATCCCCAAAGTGTCCCAAGTTTCTAGTGCTGAGTCTGACCAGTCTGGCTTTTGTCATCTCTTCAGAGCAAAGAAGTGTGCTCCAGCCCTGGGCAACAAGGGCCAAGCCTGATGTTGGCTGTTACTGCTGCTCTGGGCTCAGGTGAGGGCAGGCTGTGGATTAGTGAGCAAGAAGTCTGACCCTCCTGTGCTATCAGTGACTGCTGCTGTCACCCAGGGTATGTCTACACTACAATGTTAATTCAAACTAACAGACGTTAGTTCAAATTAACTTTGATAGGCGCTACACTAGCGATCCGCTAGTTTGAACTTAATTCGAACTAGCGGAGCGCTTAATTCGAACTAGGTAAACCTCATTCCATGAGGACTAAGCCTAGTTCGAATTAACTAGTTCGAATTAAGGGCTGTGTAGCCCCTTAATTCGAACTAGTGGGAGGCTAGCCCTCCCCAGCTTGCCCTGGTGGCCACTCTGGGCACCACCAGGGAAACTCTTCTGCCCCCCTTGCAGCCCGGAGCCCTTAAAGGGGCACGGGCTGGCTACGGTGCCCGTGCCAGGTGCAAGCCTGCCAGCACCCAGCCAGCAGACCCTGCACCTGGCATGGCTCGAGCCAGCCACCCGCTGCCATCCAGCCCTCCCCCTCTTCCCGGGACCAGGCTGGCGGCTCCTGGGAGCTTGCCCGGGTCCGCAAGAGGCGGGCGCTCACCTGGTCTAGTGCAGACATAGTGGACCTCGTCCACGACCACCGCGCTAGGCACAGGAAAGTGGCCGTCTAGGGCAGGAGAGCTGCCAGCCTGGCCAACCAGGAGCTGGTTTGCATGAAAATCAAGGTGGTCCACTGAGACCCCCCGACCCTGAGCCCTGAGCTTAGAATGGCCATATTGGGTCAGACCAAAGGTCCATCTAGCCCAGTAGCCTGTCTGCCGACAGCGGCCAACACTAGGTACCCTGGAGGGGATGGACCGAAGACAATGGCCAAACCATTTGTCTCGTGCCATCCATCTCCAGCCTTCCACAAACAGAGGTCAGGGACACCATTTCTACCCTCTGGCTAATAGCACTCCATGGACCCAACCTCCATGACTTTATCTCACTTCTCTTTAAACTCTGTTCCAGTTCTAGCCTTCACAGCCTCCTGCAGCAAGGAGTTCCACAGGTTGACTATTTGCTTTGTGAAGAAGAACTTTCTGTTATTAGTTTGAAGCCTGCTACCCATTCATTTCATTTGGTGTCCTCTAGTCCTTCTATTATGGGAACTAATGAAGAACTTTTCTTTATGCACCCTCTTCACACCACTCCTGCATTTATAGACCTCTATCATATCCCCCCTCAGTCTCCTCTTTTCTAAGCTGAAAAGTCCCAGTCTCTTTAGCCTCTCTTCATATGGGACCTGTTCCAAACCCCTGATCATTTTTGTTGCCCTCCCCTCTCCCACCCTCTCTCTTCCCCTCTCCCACCTCCTTTTCCCAGTCTCGCTGAGTGTAGTTCAATAAAGAGAGTTTCTGTTTTTGAACACACGTGTCCTTAATTTTGTACATCAGGAAGGGGGCTAGGGAGGGGCAAGTGGAAGGGGGGGAGGGAGGAATGGGGTACGAGCCCCCAATGGGGAGGACTGGGGTGGTTCTGCGGGCTCCTTGGGGTGGAAGCTCTCCTGCAGCCCCCTGGTTGATCCCCCCCGGATGGCAGCCTGTGGCAAGTGCAGCCGGGCTGATGGCCAAGTGCTGTGATGTGCCGAGTGTGGGCACTCAGGGCACTCCAAGCCAGGACTGCTTTGCAAGCGGGGAACCCCTGAGAACTGTCTGTC
Organism: Pelodiscus sinensis; assembly: GCF_049634645.1. Classification (NCBI taxonomy): domain Eukaryota; kingdom Metazoa; phylum Chordata; order Testudines; family Trionychidae; genus Pelodiscus; species Pelodiscus sinensis. The sequence goes on along the minus strand of NC_134724.1, from coordinate 32,060,274 downwards.
CGGTGTGGGGGTCGGGTCCCTTTAAGCACAGCCCTTGGCTAGCCTGAGACAGCAGCTCCACGCTCTAAGTCCTCATCTGATGCCCTGCCGGCACTGCTTCCGGCCATCCTTAACCTCGGTTCAGGGTCCACTCAGTGTGGCCATGCTTGTTTGAATTAGCAAAACGCTAATTCGAACTAGTTTTTAAGTCTGGATGCTCTAATTCAAATTAGCTTAGTTCAGATTAACTAAGTTCGAATTAGCGCTGTAGTGTAGACGTACCCCCAGGTGTTATGGAAAAGGAAGTTGAATGCAGAGTCGGTGAAAGCTGAAGCAGCAGGAAAGCAAGTAACCTGGTGACACTGATCTGGAGACAGGTGAGACTGCTGTTGGAAGTTGGGAAAGGGATGCTGGTCCTGGCTTAGAAAGGACATTGGATCTGGAAGCGAAAGAGAGGCCAGGACTGGGAGCCAGCTGGGATGGAGGAGATGTGTGGGACGGAAAGCAAGTGAGATTGGATGAGGAGCTTTTGGGGGAGTGGGAGGAAGCTTTGCCTTGTCTGGCCGAGGAGACTGGGGCTCAGAAATAGATGCGGATGAGGGGAGAACATGGGTAGCAGGCAGGGAGCAGAGCTCTGACAAGGAGCTGGAGAACAGCGCAAGAGCTGGGACTGGCTCTGCAAAGAAACTGGGATGAGAAGCCAGGCAGATGGTGGGGAAGATATTGAGCTTGGATGAAGGTGGAGGTGCAGGCTGGGATCCAGTTTGGAGCGGTGGGGCAGCTCTAGATTGAATGAGGAACTAGGAGGGATCAGGGACTGGCACTGGCCTGGCAAAGAGACTGGGTCCAAGTAGTTGCAGTGGGAGGGGAAACTGGCAGTGGCTGGCAAAGCGTTTGGGACTGGATGTGGGTGGGGGAGAGTTCAGGGAGGAGGAGCCTAGAAAGGGAGAAGAGGGTTGTATGAGAGCAATGGATGAGGAGCGTGAGATGGAGGACAGAGTGCTGGGACAAGTTGAAAGGGGCCAGAGTGCAGGAAATGGGCAGGAGACCAGACCTCATGCCCCTCCAAAGCCTGGGATGGAATCCAAGATTCCTGGAGCTCACCCTTCCTCTGCTCTCATTACAGCCCACGGCAATCCCAGACTCTTACATGCTAGTCACTTTCTAGTACAATTCACACAAGGACTGAGAGTCACAGGCACAAATCTAACCACAACCTGTCCTGGAAAATGACCCCTCACTATCACAGGCCTTGGGGGGGGAAGTTTAAGCCTCATCTACAGACAACCAGTAACCACGCAACACACCTCCATCATAATCATCCAGGAACCCACCCCTGCAATCAGCCCTGGTGCCAACTCTGCCCACACATCTACACAGGCCATTTAATCACAGGACCCAACCACATCAGCCACTACATCGGGCTCAGTTACTTGCACATCCAGTAATGTAATCTATTCCAGAAATGCCCCACTGCCATGTATATTGGCCAAACTGGGCAGTCTCTACGGGAAAGAAGTAATGGTATCCGCAAAGGCAACACACAGGAATCTGTTGGAGCACACTTTAACCTGCCCAGGCACTCATTAATGGATTTCTGTCACAGTGTTTTTTCAGGCCAATTCCACAATCCGAATACACAAGGAAGGGTTGGACCTAACTTAATTTACATGTTTGATTCCTGTCAGAGAGGAATGAATAAAGCTAGTGGCTGGCTCGCATAGTACCTTCCACATCCTAATGACTTAACCAACCAACGGGTACGTATAGAGGTGCAAATTGTTCTTACCAGACTCTTGTAACTTGAACAATCTAATATACTATATTTTTTCTTTTTTTTTCTTCTTCCCTTCTCCTCCCCCCCCCCCCCCCCCACCTGCCCTTATTTATTCTTGGATCTGGACTTCTAATACTCCTGTCATTTCAAGAAGTGGGTAGTGCCCACGAAAGTTCATGATACCATCTATATGATTTATTAGTCTTTAAGGTGCTACTAGTCTATTTGTTGATTAAGTCTTTCTGAAGCTTTAGAACGAGAGTGTTCTGCGCAGCAGTGGGCTAGAGGTCAGTATGGAATCTCCAGCTAGATATTGTGAAAGGACACATGAATGGGGTATGTCTGCCCCTTTTGTCCGGGCCAGACAACTCCCCCCCCCCCCAATCCTTCATCCACAGTTGTTTCTGCACCCTCCTTCCTGGCCACACATTGCATGCTCCCTCCACCTGGCCAGACACTCTGCTCCCAACCTGCTTCTTCAATTTTCTTCAAAAATCACCTCTGCCTCCCACCCAGACCTCACAACCTTTCCCCCTTTTGCACTCCACCTCCCTTCCAGATCCTGCACCCCCTGGCAGTCCCACTCAGCCCTGTCCCACACACTGAACCCCTAATTTTTGTCCCTACTCCAGAGCCTAAGGGGGCCTATAAAATCCACTAAATCTGGAACCCCAGAAAAATAAATCTGGCCTAGAGGAAGCCCTGAACCTCAGTCCTCCCTGTACCTTCCCCTCACCCTGTGCGGCTGGCGCACCAGAAGGGTGAGGTGTCTGAATTGGGGAGCCACTTCCATGAGGGTTGGGGATTGGGGAGAGTTCTTGTCTCACTTGTGTGATTCCCCAACTGATTTTTCTGTGTCAGGGGCCCCCCGACCAAAAAAAGCTTGCCTACCCCTGCCATGAATAAATAAAACATTGAACCCTTTCGTGTTGGACATAAATTAATATTTTACTTTATTTAAAATGAAGTTTGGTAAACTAACATGAGAGAGTTAAAACACGTAATATGTTAGTAATGTAAATTAAACCATTCACCCTACCTGAAGCACTAGCAAAATGGCTTGGGAGTAATTGTGTAATTAACAGTAAGTTTCCATTAGCAACCGCGGAAATGTTTACATGGAGCCAGGTGGTCCACACACCAACAAGGTTGCGAACTACTGAAATAGAGGTACCCCTGGCCTCTCCCTCTGAGAAACTGCCACAGCCTCCCTGCTGCTCCACAAGAGCCCACAGACAGAACGGGTCTGTTACCACAATGGTGAAATCACCATGTCACTCTGGTGTGGATGATGGACAGGTTCTTTATGAGTCTTCTTCATCCCAGCAGTTGATGATTTAAACAGTGTGTTAAGATGCCACGTGAAAACACTTGGTGCATCCACAGAAAGTCAGGCTGTATCATCTCTCTCCAGAGAGGATTGTCATGACTTGTGTGTTTGGCTGAACCAGTTCTTTGTCAGGTCTGTGAAGAGGTGAGATGGTTTGACTTCCAGTTTCAAGGGATTTGTTCTTTTGTCTTTGGGCTGCACGTTGCCTAGACCTGACTGGAGTTAGCTGTGACAATGTGTTTCTGAGTTATTCTGACACATAAAATGAAACCTGTGCTAAAGACCCCACATCCAGTGAGAGAAAGCACTGCTGTCAGAATTCGTCAATTCAACGTCTCTCCAATTTTCTTCAAAAATCACCTCTACCAAGCAGTGGGGCTTTGACTAATCAGTGCCTTAAAGGGTGACTAAATGTTAACTGGATCTTCTTGGGTAATATCAACAGATTGCTTTGGGCCCAATCCTAGCTTACAGTTTAAATTGGATCAGGCTCTTTGTAAGTAGGTTGGGAAATGGTCTCATTTGGCAATGATTATTATTAGGTATTATTTACATACTATAGGCATTGCCATCATGGTATTGACATGTACATTTCTCAGTAGCTTTACATGTAAAATAGCTCAGCCCCATTGGTCTCCATGGGAAAGGGACCTTTCAAGCAGTGGTAGTAAGGGTTAGTGACATGATCTTCTCCACCCTGTAATTGACATTGTTAGTTCAGTATTGTCATTCTGGCATGTGGAAATGGAGGGCACGCGATAGTTTTGCAGTATCTTCAAAAAATACAGCTGCAGTCCATCTCATTAGGGATGTAAATTCCCATTCATCGGTTAATGTTAGGTCACACTGGGGCTGCCACCAGCTCCCCGCCCCCTCTGGACCAGCCCCCTGTCCACAGCAAGCTGGACTCTGCAGGGAGAGAGGCTGCTTCAGACACTGGTGCAGTCCCTGCTTGTGGGGCCCCCAGGTTTCCCAGAGACAAGGGCTGCCCTGTCTGCAGCGGGCCCTCTGCATGGCTGGAGCAGCACCTTGCCCAGAGCAGGTGGGGAACTGCTCCAGCCCCCTCTGATTACCAGTTAATTGGAACTGGTAAGCGTCATCCATTAAGAGGACTAAGGAAATTGTCCAATGAAATTGTGGACTAGTTCTGGATGATTCCCAGGCTCTGAGTCAAATGGGGCTGCAGCTACACTGCACAGTAACAGGTCTCAGGTCCCTCATCTCATCTTAACTTGAGGTTGGGCCCCTAGCACTGCAGTGTCATGGGACCTTCGGTCTAGACCCTGGTTAATGCAATTGCAGTATAATTGCCTGGGAAGCTCCTATGGGGTCCAAACCCATCCCTATTGGTAGAGGATGATAGAAGGCGTTCTTGGAGGGGGTCACATGACACCCTTTACTTCCAGTCGTGTGTTCATCTGGACCCCAGAAGTACTACCTCAGAGGTGGGACTTCCTGTGGCAGGTGGGTGGAGGTTAAGGGGGTGGGGCTAGTGGTTTCAAGGGGCGTGGCTAATGTGTCACCATAGCGCAGGAGCAACAGAGGGTGTCACAGCAAGCTGGGGGTGAGGGAGTCTTGGTGGCAGGGAGGGGAGTGAGCGAAGGGGATTGGGGCGTGGGAGTCTGGGCATGAGGGGGATACTTACCTGGCTTCACGCCCCCTTTAAGTGGAGAAAACACGATGCCATTCACCCAGCAGGCTCAGCCCTCCACGCTGTGGGCAGCCCACGCAGCCACAAGACTGCAGCACCAGCTCTGGCTTCCCGTTAGGAGGCACAGGGGAGGGGGAGATGAAGAAAGCCCCGACCCTGCCAGACCCAGCTTGTGGGGAGTGGCAGAATGAGTGCCTCTATGCGCTGCTGCTCCCCCAGCGGGGTGGGAAAGGGTGGGGGGGAGAAAGTGTGGCAATGCATGGAGTGCACTGGCTGAGCCCAAACTTACCCCACCTCACAGCACCCCAGCTGGATGCCACATGGTCCCATGGTCCACATGGCTCAGCTGGCATCTCACCAGGTTTTTCCTTGGACTGGCACCTTCCCCGGCTGGCAGCAGCAGTGGCAGTGGCCACTGTACAAAGAACAAGCAGCTGCCTGTGGATGGAGGAGGCAGTGTGGCCACACCAGTGGCCCCATATGGTGAAGGCAGGCCCGTGGAAGGATGGAAGGGGTGGTGAGGGCTTGCTGGGTGGGGGTGTACACTGGAAACCGTGTAACACCAGAGGTGGCCCTGTCTGCCCACTGGCAAAGCACCAAAGGAGCTGCTTATGCATTGGATGGAGGCAGGGCATTACTGCTGCACTGTGCATCTTCAAAGGTGTCCCAGCAGGGGAGGGAAATGGTGGTGCCATTACTAACTGGATCCAGCCAGGCTTTCCAGGACATTTTCCTCCTTGATGTGACACCAGGACAGAGCATTCTAATTCGGGACTGTCCTGGAAAAATTGGGACGTATGGTCAGCATAGGTATGAGGAGTGGCAGAGTTACCTGTTAGCTTTACTCTCCCAGAAATCATTGTGCTGGTTAATTTAGTAGCTTGTTTTAAAACCCCTTTTTCTCCCTCTCCATTTGTCCTATAGAGCTAGATGTAGGAGGGGGTGCAAAGGGGGCGAAAGCACCACCCTCACCATCCCCCAAGTAAGCACACTACGGTGGGCCAGGGGACGCCAGGAGCGACATGCTGTCCGAGCCTCCCGCCCCCGTGCTCTGGCTGGCTGGGGGAAGGCTGGGGCTGATGGCAGCCATGATGGGGGGGGGCTGGACGGGGGGGGATGTGCATGCACACCCTTGGAATCCACATTTACTAAAAAAGCACACCCCTGAAATTCCTGCTTAGGGGCCTGTCGTAGTTCATTTTGGTAGAGGAACTGGCACTAGACTGCCTGGGAAAAAGTGCAGGAGCAGTCGCTTTCCATTCACCCTGGAAGCTAAGCTGTAAACCAGCGGTTCCTGGCTGCTGGTCTGTGGATGGTGCCGTCTGCGGACCCCTGGTTCCGGTGGCTGACCGAGCTCAAGCCAGCTGTTTGCAGTAGTTCAGCTCCAGCGGCAATGGTGACTGAGGTGGCAACAGGAGGAGTTGGGGGCAGGAGGAGCTTCCCTCCCTCCACAGTTGGGGAGACAGGGCGTGGAGGAGGGAGCATATGCCTGGAAGCGCTGGGGCTGAGGCAGCATCAGGAGGAGATGGAGCAGGAGGTGCCGCCTTCCTCCCTCAGTAATGGGGGTTGGCCGGGTCTCTGTGCTCCCTGCCCACGCGAGCACAAGATGCACTTGGGGGGAGCGTGCCTCGCATGGCAGTAACAGCCATGCTCTCTAGGGGGCAGCCTATGAGGGCGTGATGGGTTCATGGGACAACAGGCTGTTGGCATGGGCTGTAGGGGTAGCGATTAAAGGGTCAAAGGGTACGGGGTGGGGGGGGTCAAAGGGTGTTAAGCACTAGGGAGCAAGAGGCTCAGTTGGGGCTAGGCGGACAGGAAACATTTTATTTGCATATTCATTACTTGCCAAAAGTTTGTGAATGGGTTTGCCAGTCTGCGGCATAAGAAATGTGGGAACCACTGCTGTGAACAGACACTTCCTGCAAATCTCAGTCTTTGGACAGAGGCAAATCCAGCTGGAATTGAGTCACAGGTAGCGTGTTAGCAGCTCTCCGGAGGATAGGTCTGCCAGCGCTCTAAAGGAAGACGAGGCACAAGCTGTGATAAAAGTAACCTAATAGCAGGCAGGAGAGATTTTACTCTTGGTCATTTCATTTCTCCTTCTTTTGAAGCTCTGTGTTGGCCATTTGCCTATCTGAGCCCTGGTTATTAGCTCCACTTCACTACCGAGAGAGGTGTTTTGCAGAGATGCCAGCCTTTGCTGTGACCTCCTGACAGGGTTACAAAAGCAGAGTGCATCAGCTCCTGTACAAACATACAATGAAAGGAATGGCCCTGCCAAACCACTGGGAACAGACAGAGGGAAATCTGGCCTCATACAGCAAAACTGCACCACGCTGTATCCTCCACAGCCACTGATTTGTTACTTCTGCCTGGCTGCCCACATCTCTAAACATTCTGGCTCTTTCTTCACTGAACCCTGTGCTGTGCTGAGGAAAAGCTAACATCAGTAGCACAGGGAACACCCTTAGCCAGAGCTAAAACAGCTTGTTCTTTTTTTGTAACTGTATCCTCTCTCTTTCCTCCCTGCAATCTGTTTGTTACGTTCCTCTTCCGTCTTGTCTTGTGAATTCTACACTCTGTGGGGCCAGGACCATTATTTGCTATAGGTTTGTACAGCCCCTAGCACAACAAGGCACTAAATAATAGCCCGTTTTTGTGGGTGATGTTTGGCTGAGCCTTCAGCTATAAGTGATTCCGGCTACCTCCTTTGCAATCTTGTGCTTGTAACTTGAACTAAGCTCCAGCATTCCAGAATACTAGAACTGATCTATGGCACTGGCACTTTGAGGGTAAAACCCTGTTCTGGGAGAAGGCTGAGAGCAAAGCCCAAAGGTGAGGCCGATACTGCCAATTAGGGCCCGTCTGGGGGCTGTATAAATAAGGGCTCCCAGAGGGAGGAAGAGAGACACAATTGGGGAGCAGAAAGGGCCTGCCTGCTAAGGAAGCTTGACAGCTTCCCAAGATAGAGCAGAGCTGGGGAAAGGCAGGCCGAGGGGGGAGCTCTAATCTGACCTCACGCCCAGGCTGCAGGGCCTGAGGCAAGGCTTGAGGGTGATAGGACTGCAGGGAAGCAGCCCGGGTTGGAAAAGACAGCAGGTTCACACCTCCTTGCCAATGATGAGTGGCCATTTCAGACTGCAGTTTGCCCTGGGCTAGCTGAAGACTGGCAGTGGGTCACTGAGGCAAGGTGGGTACAGGGGAATTGGGGGTTCCCTGAAGGGGAGGACCCCAGAGTGCAGAGTCTGATAAATGTCCTCTCCCCCCCGGAAGGGGGCCAAGAGACACTGGAGCGAGTGGGCATTGCTGGAGGGCAGTGTCCTGAAGAGAGGCGTGGGTCCAGAGCTGGAGCGTGAAGTGAGGGTAGGAGGGATGCCCACTAGGCAGAGGTGCCCAGCTTCCAAGCTAATTCCCAGTTCTACCAGCAGGAGGCACTGTGGTGGTGAGTGGCTGCCCCATGACAGGAACTAATGAAGCAGAGAAAGGAAGGATTCACTTGCTCCTGGTTAAATACAATGTAGAACAGAGCACAGGGAGCTCCACTGATGAAGAACACAGAACTGCCTTTATACAACTCTGAAAAATGACTTGCATCCAAGTAGCTGGGTTATCCCAGGAACAACCCTCCCCTCAATATTTTCCTTACCCAGAACTGAGGCTGACATTATTTGGGAAGTGGAAGAATTCAAACATGGTCTCTGGAAAACAAATCTTTGGTACGGTGTCTGATTAGATGTTCTTAGGGACTGCTCCAATACCCATCAGGACCAAATTTGCACCCTGAGAGGAGAGTTTGAAGATTTACCCCCCCCCCCCCCCACGCACACATGCAACAGCTTCAAATTCAATACTGCTTGTTGTTGGCATTAATGCTACACAGTTATCAGCAACTCCAGCAAAAATATATTTGGGCTGTGTCTGGACTGCATCCCTTTTCCGTAAAAGGGATGCAAATTAGACACAGCGCAATTGCAAATGAAGCGGGGATTTAAATCTTCCCCGCTTCATTTGCATAAACATGGCTGCCGCTTTTTTCCAGCTCGGGGCTTTGCCGGCAAAAAGCGCCAGTCTAGACGGGGATCTTTCAGAAAATAAAGCCTTTTCTGAAAGATCCCTTATTCCTCTTAAAATCAGGAATCATAGAACTATAGAGCTGGAAGAGACCTCAGAAGGTCATCAAGTCCAGCCCCCTGCCCAAAGCAGGACCAATCCCAACTAAATCAACCCAGCCAGGGCTTTGTCAAGCCAAGACTTAAACACCTCTAGGGATGGAGACTCCACTACTTCCCTAAGTAACCCATTCCAGTGCTTCACCACCCTCCTAGTGAAATAGTTTTTCCTAATATCCAACCTAGACCTCCCCCACTGCAATTTCAGACCATTGCTCCTTGTTCTGTCATCTGTCACCACTGACAATCTCTTTGTGATTCTGATCACTTCCCTTCCTCTCATGCTTTCTTCCACTCAGCCTTTTCTGTCTGTGGCAAAACAAAAAATGAGTACAGATTACTATTAGTAATACATTTGTCATTTCAACAAATCAGACTTACCTTTCAAGCTGTACACTGACTGAATTCCATAAACTTATTTAATGTAGTGGTCACTTATTTCATGTAAATGACAAATACCCACAGTGTGCATGTATTACAGAAGGGTGTTATTTTATTATGTTAATATTTCACAATTAGATCAGAATGATTTATTCAGTCCTGATCTTTCAAACACTTATGTACATGCTTAATTTTACTACAGTTAGTAACAAATCTCTAGTACTACTCTTGGTGATAAAGTTAAGCTCATACATAAGCGAGTGTCTTGGCTTTAAAAAAAAGGGTTGCACAGTGGTCCAGGACCTTATACCAGCTAGTAATGCTGCCTTCCTAGAAGGAGTTTGACAACATCAGTGTTTGACTGGATACTTTTCAGAAAGCAGTATATGTAAGCAAAGGGCAAAATACTCCTATGCAAAGCAAAATAATCTGTTGCTGATCTGTGGAAAAAGGATGATCAATGTAAATCCCTCCAGTCTCAGGAAGGGAGTTGGCTTCTCTCAAGCACAGAACTAATGATCCCTTTTAATCTATCAAATTCCACACAGTCATCCAATTTTTGTTTAAATATATTAGCACTTGACTTTACCACCTCACTTGGAAGTGCATTCTACCCACTCATCATGCTCTCCACAAAACTCAGCAAAATGCAAATGAGGAAGTATTTATTGTCCAAATATATAAATGAGAAGCATCTGTAGACTGGTCCATAGTAGAGTAACTTTGAATGGGACCCATATGAAAACTTATGTCTCCTTTTTACCATTCCCTAAGGAACCAGGTACAAGTTAGGGGAATTAGAGCATTGTATTAATCTAGGCAATAGTAAGATAATATAGGCTTGTAATTAACACCAGACATCACATGCCTCAATTAAAAAACCAAAAAATTGCAGTTGATTACCTTGCAAGAATCACTGGCTAACAACAAAACAGTTGTGCCTTTTCTATTGGGAAGCTTTTTGACTGAACCCATTTATGAACGTTTTCAGACATGCTTTTCACCCAGCAGCCCCATTGATGTGTCTTTTTAAAACCTGGCCCTAAATGTGAATGCTGAACATCCTGGAAAAAGTGGCCACTTAGTCTTATGAAGAGAAGCAGAACAAGAGAGCATTCACTGAAATTAGGATGCAGCAAATTAAAACTAGAATGTGGATATAATTTATAATGCAATTCCATGATACAAAATATGATGGATATAAAGTGAGACCTGGACTACACTAGGGCTACGTCTACGCTGGCAGCTTCTTGCGCAAGAACTCTTTTGTGCAAAAACTCTTCCAGAAGAGAGCATCTACACTGGCATGTGCTTTTGTGCAAGAGCATCCATGCCAGGGTAGACGCTCTATTGTGCAAGAAAGCTCTGATGGCCATTTTAGCCATAGGGCTTTCTTGCGCAAGAAATTCATGTTGCCTGTCTACACTGGCCTCTTGCGCAAGAAGGCTGTGTCTACACTGGCAAGTTATTCCAGAAAATCAGCCGCTTTTCCGGAAAAACTTGCCAGCTGTCTACACTGGTCGCTTGAATTTCCGGAAAAGCACTGACGATCTACTGTAAAATCATCAGTGCTTTTCCGGAAATACTATGCTGCTCCCGTTCGGGCAAAAGTCTTTTTCTGGAAAAGGGCCAGTGTAGACAGCACAGTAGTGTTTTCCGCAAAAAATCCCCGATCGCGAAAATGATGATCGGGGCTTTTTTGCGGAAAAGCGCATCTAGATTGGCCATGGATGCTTTTCCGGAAAAAGTGCTTTTGCGGAAAAGCGTCCTGCCAATCTAGACGTGCTTTTCCAAAAATGCTTTTAATGGAAAACTTTTCCGTTAAAAGCATTTCCAGAAAATCATGCCAGTGTAGACGTAGCTGAACAGTTGCACAAGAGGGCTTATTCCTGAGTGGGAGCATCATAGTTCTTGTGCAAGAAGCCCTGATTTTATACCGTAGAACATCAGTTTACTTGCCCAAGAACACATGGCTAGTGTAGACAGGCAGCAAGTTATTGCACAAGAGTGGCTGCTTTGGCGCAAGATCGTGCCAGTGTAGACAAAGCCTAGGAGTTTACATCGAATTTAGCTTCATATATTTGATTTTCTAAATGATGTGTCCACTCAACTAAGCCTGTCTTGTCAAGCTCAAGGGCAGCTGAAATTGTTGTTGGTTACTCCTGATTTCATGAGGAGTAACACAATTTATGACCTTGTCTGGTTGAGTTTATAGACTCATAGGATCCTAGAACTGGAAAGAACCTCAAGAGATCATCAAGTTCAGTCCCCTGCCCTCACAGCAGGGCCAAGCACTGTCTAGATCATCCCTGATTGATATCTGTCTAACCTGCTCTTAAATATCTCCAGTGATGGAGATTTCACAGCCTCCCTGGGCAATTTATTCCAGCGTTTAACCACCCTGACAGTTGAAGCCCTTGCTGCAGTTTAAGCCCATTGCTTCTTGTCCTATTATCAGAGGTCAAGGAAAACAATTTTTCTCCCTCCTCCTTGTAACACCCTTTTAGATACTTGAAAACTACTATCATCCCTTCTCCGTCTTCTCTTTTCTAAATTAAACAAGCCCAGATCTTTCAGCCTTGCCTCATAGCTTATGTTTTCTAGACTTTTAATAATTTTTGTTGCTTGTCTCTGGATCTTCTAACATTTCTCCACATCTTTCTTGAAATGTGGTGCCCAGAAACAGACACAATACTCAAACTGAGGCCTAATCAGTGCAGAGTAGAGAGGAAGAATGACTTCTCATGTCTTGCTCTCAACTCTCCTGTTAATGCATCCCAGAATCTAGTTTGCCTTTTTTACAACAGCATCACACTGTTGACTCCTGTTTAGCTTGTAGTACACTATGACCCCTAGATCCCTTTCTGTAGTACTCCTTACCAGACAGTCACTTCCCATTCTGTATGTGTGAAACTGATTGTTCCTTCCTAAGTAGAGTACTTTGCATTTGTCCTTATTAAGCTTCATCTTATTTACCTCATACCATTTCTCTAGTTTGTCCAGATAATTTTGAATGATAGAATCAGAGAATCAGAGAATAATGGAGCTGGAGGAGACATCCGGAGGTTATCAAGTCCAGCTCCCTGCCCAAAGCCGGACCAATCCCAACTAAATCAACCCAGCCAGGGTTTTGTCAAGCTGAGACTTAAAAACTTCTAGGGATGACGATTCCACCACCTCTCTAGGGAATCCATTCCAGTGCTTCACCACCCTCCTAGGGAAATAGTTTTTCTTAATATCTAACATAAACCTCCCCCACTGTAACTTCAGACCATTGCTCCCTAGTTCTGCCATCCATCACTACTGAGAACAGCCTCTCTCCATACTCTTTGGAACCTCCCTTCAGGAAGTTGAAGGCTGCTGTAAAATCCCCCCTCATTCTTCTCTTCTGCAGACACAATAAGCCCAAATCCCTCAGCCTCTCCTCATAGGTCATGTGCTCCAGCCCCCTAATCAACTGCAGGACTCTACAGCTGTCCTTGTTGTATCTCATCAGATTTCTTTTGACTCAATCCTCTAATCTGGCTAGGTCACTTTGGACCCTATCCGTAGGGGGATACTTCTCCCCCTAGCTTATATCATCCGCAAACTTGCTGAGGGTGCAATCCATCCCCTCATCCAGGTCATTAATAAAGATGTTGAACAAAACTGACCCTAGAATTGATCCTTGGGACATGCCACTAGAAACCGAGCGCCTACCAGACATTGAGCCATTAATCGCTACCTGTTGGGCCCAAGAGTCTAGCCAGCTTTCTATCCATCTTACAGTCCATTTATCCAATCCATACTTACTTAGCTTGTTGGCAAGAATATTGTGGGAGACTATCAAAAGCTTTGCTAAAGTCAAGGTATATCACATCCACTGACTTTCCCATATCCACAGAGCCAATTATCTCATCATAGAAGCTAATCAGATTGGTCAGGCATGACTTGCCATTGGTGAATCCATGTTGACTATTCCTGATCACTTTCCCCTCTTCCAAGTGCTTCAAAATGGATATCTTGAGGATTCCCTCCATGATTTTTCCAGGGACTGATGTAAGGCTGACTGGTCTGTAGTTCCCTTGAGTCGACAGAAGGCTCCATTAATGGGGATGCGTTACTTAAGACTATACTGAACTCCACAGTGGAAGACACAGACTTTTGACACTTCGGGTGTACAGAAATTTACCATAACAGATTCAACCTTATCTCGTAGTGTCATATGGCCTGAGTTTCATAAAACTTTCTATGATTATAAAGAGCAACAGCAGTTTCACTAGCTAGGGAACATGAGATCACCATCTAAGGTCAGAAAGTCTCCTTCTACATGGTACAGTAATACACAGTTAGGTGCACTGTGCAGGTTTTCTTCCTTTCTTTCAATTACACAGACCAGCCACTAGTGGAAACAGGCTATTGGACTGCTATTGCTAGGTCCTATGTTCTTATCCCAACTTGCAGCTGAAATACTTGCAAGTACTCCAGTCTAGACTCTAAAATGGATAATTTCCTTAGATATTCCATTCTAAAGATACAACATTCAAAAGGTATTTCCTTTGATAATGCCCAGTTTTCGCACATAGGCAAGTCTTCTAGGGCCTGACTGTCCCTGACAATGCATGAGCAACTTCCACTGAAACCCTAGTTGCTTCATATGTGTGTTTGCCAGAACCAATGGGGCACTAATACTGTGGATTTGATCAATACACCTTCTTGCATAACCAGCACAGTATCTAAAAGGGTCACAAAAGCATACACATTTCACTGGATTTGTTCTGTAAATTGCAAATAACTCAATTATAAATAAATAGTACTATTTCATTAAACTAAGTTAAATGTAAATGAGATTAAAATAATTCCCAAATGGAAGATGAAAACTCACACTAATTACTTCATGAATATAGCCTACTTCTAAATCTGTAAAGAAAAAAAGGCACAGAATGAATATATTTATTTGTTTCTTTAATTAAAATTGAATTTGCAAAATGTGCATTTTTCACTTATGTTGACTTGAAGGTGAAAACAGTATTTTCTTTTCCAAAATACTGTTTTTAAAGAGCCCATGCTAAAACAAAAACAGGTCACACTTCTTTTCTTTAATTTGCATCACCCAAAATGCGCCTTGAAAAGAACAAAAATAATTGCAGAATTTGTACAAAGGGGTTTACAGCTGTTATCATGTACAAAGGGACAGTAAGAACCCTTAGAAGGAAAAGTTTACATATGCACATACCATACCCTGCTGAAACTTGACCTCACAGAAGGCTGTTCAGAGTTACATAAAAATTGTTGATGCATTTTTAAGAAATGTCACAAAACCATGATTAAAAATCTGTACATCTTTGAGGTCATTGATTTGTAATACAGAATGTTTTTTTTTCATCTGGAGCTTGGCCTGAGGACCTCTGAAGCAAGAATGTCATGGATTCATGTTGGCTCTCAGAACTCATGCATTTTATGAATATTCAGTTCATTCAAACCACACAAGGAGCAAGACATCCAGCCAACGATTGTTCTGAGGGTGCCATTAAAGCTCTAGAATGTCCCATCTTTTCCTACAACTTTGGAGAACTATGAATCTGGGTCCCTATTCAATTTTTGCTCTTTGGATTCCAAAGATTTGTACTTGTCACAGATCACTGAGACATTTTGCTGAAGGTGAATAACTGGCTTAATCTGGGGCACATCAAAGCTCTCTTGGTTCTTCTTGTTGTAAATATTCACTCTGTGTTCCAGCTCAGGACTAGCTTTGGTAGATCCTGCTGGACTAGGCAATTTAAGGTTGACTGGATCCAAGCCTTTTTGTGTCAAGCAAGAATCCTCAGACAATGATAAAAGTTCCTGAACTACTGCACTGCTGACCCTATGCCTTGCGGAATCAATTTGATCATGTTTTGCATTCCCAGCCCTGTCTAAGGGGCAGTTTTCAGAAGGTTCCTCCCGGGTGGTACTGCAGTCTGTGGAAGAGCCAAAGGTTTGGCTGCTGTCACTTTGGGTTCTGGTTACAGAGCTGTCAGTAGATCTGCAGGCACTGCCTGATGTGACACTAGCAGAAGTTTCATTATTTCCTATCTTCATGGGCACTTCCACTGTGAACAGGTCAGAACACATATTGGGGTGGTGCACGTCAATGGCTGCTGTGGTAATGACACAAATACCGGCTTCAGGAACTCCACTATCTGTAAGTACAATAATAAAAATGCTGCCTCTAAAATCCGTGGAAAAAGACTCGACAGTACATTTCATGTAAAATTGTTTGGTAAGTAGAGAATGCTGATTATATTCATAGAAATAGTAGTAGTAGTAGTATTTTCCATCGTGCCTAGAAGTCCTAATCATAGATCAGGACCCCATTATGCTAGGAGCCGTACAAACAAGGAATAAAAAACAAAGAGCTCCTGCCCCAAAGAGCTTACAATTTAAATTTATGTATAAAAAATGCTGTATTTCCAAGTATCTCATAATGGAATCTGTGTTCACAAGGACACAGGAAGATGTACACGGGACTGAAATATTCCTGATTATTTTTAAACTCATTTGGGAGTAAATACTTTTAAGTGGAACATTAAAGTGCCACATAAGTGATGGTATTTTTGTTAACCAAATTTGAACAGTCAAGTGAACTGTGCTTTGTTGCACACCTTTTAAAGTCCAAACTACTGGGTATTCAGGTACGAAAACAGTTCATTGCAATGCAAAATGATATTCCTATGACCCTTTAGGGGCTACAATTCAACTTAAAAGTAAAGAAATCCATTTGAAGTATGATGCAGAGCTAGTGCTCAGTATTGTCTGATGTTGAGTTTTCTTATCTTTCATTCATTCAGTTTAACCTTTCTAAAAGCTTCACAGCAAGGGGTTTGTCTAAGTTTACTACTTATTGATTTTCTGTTCATTTATTTCATCCCTAGATTTCTTTTCTAGGTTTTCTAGATTTGAACCACTCTATTGAGTACATAACGTACTCAAGGAAAAATGCACACCTGAATCTTGAAACAATTATGGTTGACTTCAGTGGGAGCAAGATCAGGTCCCTTATCCTTTAGAGATTATCAGTTTAATATAAACTTTCAGGGAAAACATGATAGATTTTGATATTGGTTTAATTTCCCAGGTTGATCTACTTAATTGCTCAGTCTTTCTTGTCAGTCAATGTAATACAGCAGTTACAAATGGCTGACACTCTAAATTCAGTTTAAATCAAAATCTTTAAAGAAAACTCACCACTGCTAGGCTCATTGTAATACTGACTGATGTAGTTGTTCATATCATCCTTGACCATGGCCTCTGGAAGAGTAAGAGGGAATGCCATTAGAAATCACATATTTGATGATTTCTTCAAATCTATGTGATTGAAATTCCATATGCTGCCACACTCTTTCTGCATCATTTACCTTAGGCCCACCCATTGTATCTCTGATGACACACACTGTGAGGTTATAAGCTGCTTTAGATATGGGACGAGGGAAAGCCAACAGGTGCAGAGGAGCACATGGATTGGACAGAGACATCTCTTAGGGGAGGGTCTGTTAATAGAGATTATCTATGTTCTACTAAGGAGGAGAGGATAGAAGATGATAAAATATGGGTAAGATCAGATGAGAAACAGTCAAATGAAAAAGAGCACTATTCAAACACATCAGGAAATGACAGACAGATAAATAGTGACAATTTTTAAAGCGCTTAAACAAATGCTAGAAGTCTAAATAATAAGATGGGTGAACTAGAGTGCCTTGTATTTAAGGAGCATATTGATATACTTGGCATCACAGAAACTTGGTGGAATGAGGGCAATCAATGGGACACAGTCATACAAGGGTACAAAAATATATTGGAAGGAGAGAACAGGTCATGCTGGTGGAGGAGTGGCATTATATGCAAAAGAAAATATAGAATCAAATGCTGTAAAACTCTTAAATTAACCAAAATGTTCCATTGACTCTCTATGGATAGTAATTCCATGCTCTAATAATAAGAATATAGCAGTAGGGATATATTATTGACCACCTGATCAGGACAGTGACTCTAAAATACTAAGGGATATTAGAGAGGCTATAAAAACAAACACTTCATAATAGTGGGGGATTTCAACTACTCCCATAGGGTATGTCTACACTACCCCGCTAGTTTGAACTAGCGGCGTAATGTAGGCATACCGCACTTGCAAATGAAGCCCGGGATTTGAATTTCCCGGGCTTCATTTGCATAAGCGGGGAGCCGCCATTTTTAAAACCCCGCTGGTTCGAACCCCGTGGTTCCACGAGGTGTACTGGTAGTTCGGAATAGGAATCCTAGTTCGAACTACCTAGTTCAAACCCCGTGTAGCCACGCTGCACGGGGTTCGAACCAGCGGGGTTTTAAAAATGGCGGCTCCCCGCTTATGCAAATGAAGCCCGGGAAATTCAAATCCCGGGCTTCATTTGCAAGTGCGGTATGCCTACATTACCCTCCTAGTTCGAACTAGGAGGGTAGTGTAGACATACCCATATTGACTAGATACATATCACCTCAGGATGGGATGCAGAGAGAAAGTTTCTTTGACACCTTACACGACTGCTTCTTGGAGCAGCTAGTTGTGGAATTCACAAGAGGAGAGGCAATTCTTGATTTAGTCCCAAATGGAGCACAGGATTTGGTCCAAGAAGTAAATATAGCTGGACAACTTGGAAATATTGACCATAAAGTTTAACATCCCTGTGGTGATAAAGACACCTCAGCAGCCCAAAACTGTGGCATTTAATTTCAGAAAGGGGAACTGCACAAAAATGAGGTTAGCTAAACAGAAATTAAAAGGTCCAGTGACAAATGTAAAATCCCTGCAAGCTGCATGGACACTTTTCAAAGACATCATAGTAGAGACCCAACTTAAATGTATACCCCAAATTAAAAAAACACATAAGAGAACCAAAAAAGTACCTCTGTGGCTTAACCACCAAATAAAAGAAGCAGTGAGAATTAAAAAGGCATCGTTTAAAAAATGGAAGTTGATTCCTAGTGAGGAAAACAGAAGAGTATAAACTCTATGGCTATGTCTAGACTGGCATGATTTTCCACAAATGCTTTTAACGGAAAAGTTTTCTGTTAAAAGCATTTGCGGAAAAGCGCATCTAGATTGGCACAGACGCTTTTACGCAAAAGCACTTCTAGCGGAAAAGCGTCCGTGCCAATCTAGACGCGCTTTTCCGCAAAAAAGCTCCGATCGCCATTTTCGCGATCGGAGCTTTTTTGCACAAAACAAATCTCAGCTGTCTACACTGGCCCTTTTGCGGAAAAGCTTTGCGCAAAAGGGACTTTTGCCCGAACGGGAGCAGCATACTATTTCCGCAAGAAGCACTGATTTCAGACAGTAGGAAGTCAGTGTTCTTGTGGAAATTCAAGCGGCCAGAGTAGATAGCTGGCAAGTTTTTCCACAAAAGCAGCTGATTTTGCAGAAAACTTGACAATCTAGACACAGCCTATTTGATTAAGTATAAACATATAATAAGGAAGGCCAAAAAGGAGTTTGAAGAACAGCTAATCAAAAACTCAAAAAGCAATAGTAAAATATTTTTAAGAACATCAGAAGGATGCTAAACAAACAGTGGGGCCACTGGATGATCGAGATGCTAAAGGAGCACTCAAAGACGATAAAGTAATTGCGGAAAAACTAAATTAATTCTTTGCTTCAGTCTTCATGGCTGATGACGTTAAGGAGGTTCCCAAACCTAAGCCTTTTTAGGTGACAAATCTGAGGAATTGTCCCAGACTGAGGTGTCATTAGAGGAGGTTTTGGAACAACTTCCTTTAAATCAGCTTCTGTATCTAATGACTGGAAGCAGGGCTGGCCTGAACCATTTGTGTGCCCTGGGAGTGCAGCACCGCCCTCCCCGGGAGCGCAGCACATGCACAGCCTTGCCCCCGGAAGTGTGGTGCATGCGCGGCCCCGACCCCGGGGCACCAGCGCATGCACGGTCCCATCCCCGCTCAGTCTGGCAGCCCCGCGCGGTGCCCCCTACAATGAGGCGCCCCGGGTGGTAGCCCGGTCAGCCTGTAGCTTGGGTCAGCTCTGACTGGAAGATAGCTAACATGATGTCAGTATTTAAAGAGGGCTCTAGAGGTGATCCTGGCAATTACAGACCAGTAAGGCTAAAGTCAGTACCGGGCAAATTAATAGAAACTATAGTTAAGAATAGAATTGTCAGACATGTAAGATGAGCATAATTTGTTGGGGGAAAAGTCAGCATGGCTTCTGTACATGGAAATCATGCCTTACTAGAGTTCTTTAAGGGGGTCATCAAACATGTGGACAAGGGGGATCCAGTGAATATAGAATACTTAGATTTCCAGAAAGCCTTTGACAAGATCCCTCACTGAAGGCTCTAAGTAAAGTAAGTTGTCATGGGATAAGAAGGAAGGTCCTTGTCACGTTATTGGATTTTAAAGATCACTGTTGCACCCTTGGGGGAGTGTTTACCCCAAAAGTCTGTACAAAGGGGGTCTTGTGAGATGTTAAATGAAAGCTTATTTTCTACTGATTCTGTATATGCTATTCATGTACTTGTATAATATCTGTATGTGGAGTTATAAATATGTACTCTGTGTTGATGCTGGAAAATTCTTTGTCTGAGAGGGTATGTCTACACTACCACCCTAATTCAAACTAGGGTGGTTAATGTAGTCAATCAAAGTTGCAAATGAAGCCCGGGATTTAAATATCCCGGGCTTCATTTGCATCTTGCCAGGCACTGCCATTTTTAAATCCCCAGTAGTTCGGACTCCGTGCCCGCGGCTATACGTGGCACGGAGTAGGTAGTTCGAATTAGACTTTCTAATTTGAACTACCGTTACACCTCATGAGGAGTAATGGTAGTTCGAATTAGAAAGCCTAATTCGAACTACCTACTCCGTGCCGCATGTAGCTGCGGGCATGGAGTCCGAACTACCAGGGATTTAAAAAGGGTGGCGCCTGGCAAGATGCAAATGAAGCCCGGGATATTTAAATCCTGGGCTTCATTTGCAACTTCGATTGACTACATTAACCACCCTAGTTCGAACTACAGTGGTAGTGTAGACATACCCAGATAGAGCAATAGGCAAAGAATGTTCAGCCAGTGGCTATGATAATTGGCAAGGAGACAATGAATCTCTAGGTACCAATACACACCTGAGGAATGTGACTGATACCTGCAAACCAGCCAGGGCATAATGGCTGCCAGCATGTGAAACAGATAGGTCACTCGACCATGTGACCTGCTCTGGCCAGGAGGATGCCAGGAGAAGTATATAGGTGCCATGTGACAACCTCCATCTTGTCTTCAGTTCAGCACTTGATCCCAGATGCAGCCTTGCAGGGAACAACAAGCTGGAAAGAACAGTGGCGCCATCCTGACATAGGATGTACACCATAGACTTTTAAGATAGCAGTTTATAACATCTCTGCTAAGAGCCTGTATCAAGAACTGGGTGATTTGATGCATGTAATGTATTCTCCTTAACAATCTTCCTCTCATGCTTTTCTTTCTTTTATGAATAAATCTTTATATTGTAGATTCTAAAGGATTGGCTCATTGTGGTCTTGTGGGTAAGATCCAGAGTGTAAATTGACTGGGACCTGTGGCTGGTTTCTTGGGATTGGAAGAACCCATTCGGGGTAGGTGAGATTGGGTTCTAAAGCCCCTCAGCTGTGTGCAAGCCCAGGGCTGGTTGGGGCACAGGATGAGCTGGGATGTCAGAGGGGTTTTGCTCATGAGGCTTCTGGCTGGCCAGATTGGCAGCTGAAGCATTCCGTGTGACTGGTTTGTGACTGTTTAGAAGGTCTCCAGTCTGGGGCTGTAAGGAGCCCCGAGTTTTCAGCAATTCACCCTGAACAGACACCCTCAGCTGTGCCCAGACCTGGCCCAGTCTGTCACAGTCCTCTCATGGATTGATAACTGGTTACAAGACAGGAAACAAAGGAAAGGAATAAATGATCAGTTCTCAGACTGGAGAGAAGTAATTAGTGGTCCCCCAAAAGTTGTACTGGGACCAATCCTCTTCAATATATTTATAAATGATCTGGAGAAAGGGATAAACAGTGAGATGGACAAATTTGCAGATGATACTAAACTTCTCAAAACAGTTAAGACCAAATCAGACTGTGAAGAGCTTCAAAAGGATCTCAGAAAACTAGGTGATGGGCCAAAAAAAGGGGGAGCGGGCAGATATGATAATGGTCTATAAAATCACTATGGAGAAAGTGAATAAGGAAAAGTTATTTACTTGTTCCCATAATATAAGAACTAGGGATCACCCAATGAAACTAATAGGTAGCAGGCTTAAAACAAACAAAAGGAAGTTTTTCTTCATGCAGCACAAAGTCAACACGTAGAACTCCTTGCCGGAGGATGTTGTGAAGACCAGAACTTTAACAAGGTTCAGAAAAGAACTAGATAAAGTCATGGAGCATAGGGCCATCAATACTTATTAGCCAGGATGGGTAGAAATATTTAGCTTGTGGTCCCCTATAATCTCTAAATCCCTTTCTGCAGACTGTTTCCTGGGCAGTCATTTCTCATTTTACGTACATGAATGTGCAACTGACTGTTCTTTCCTGTGGCCATGTCTATATCAAATGAAGAACTGACACTGTGGAATCCGATCTTTTGGCGTTTGAGTTAGTGGGTTAGTAAGGTCGGCTACGTCTACACTGGCCCCTTTTCCGGAAGGGGCATGTTAATTTCAGCGATCGCAATAGGGAAATCCGCGGGGGATTTAAATATCCCCCACGGCATTTAAATAAAAATGTCCGCCGCTTTTTTCCGGCTTTTAGAAAAGCCGGAAAAGAGCGTCTACACTGGCCCCGATCCTCCGGAAAAAGTGCCCTTTTCCGGAGGATCTTATTCCTACTTTGAATAAGATCCTCCGGAAAAGGGCGCTTTTTCCGGAGGATCGGGGCCAGTGTAGACGCCCTTTTCCGGCTTTTCTAAAAGCCGAAAAAAGCGGCGGACATTTTTATTTAAATGCCGCGGGGGATATTTAAATCCCCCGCGGATTTCCCTATTGCGATCGCTGAAATTAACATGCCCCTTCCGGAAAAGGGGCCAGTGTAGACGTAGCCGACCTGTATAATGGAATGCTGAGGGTGCCCCTGTTGACTTTGGTGCACCTCACAGCTGCGAGGAGTAAAGGAAATCAATGGGAAAGTTTCTCCTGTCAATCTCTCACTGAGTGGATGGTGGAAAAATTCAGTTAGGATAAATCAACTCCAGCTACATTATTTACATAGCTGAAGTTGTGTTTCTTAAACTGATCTTCTGGTTTAGTATAGGTCGGCCCTAAGTGGAGTGCTTTGTGTTTATCTTTATTGAATTTCATCCTATTTATGTCAGACCATTTTTCCAGTTTGTCCAGATCATTTTAAATTATAATCCTGTTCTCCAAAGCAATTGCAATGCTTTCCAGCTTGGTATCCTCTACAAACTATAACATAGTTTAAAGAGACGCTAGATAATTTCATGGAGGTTAGATCCATATAAGGCTATTAGCCAGGGGATAGAAATGGTGTCCCTGGCCTCTGTTTGTCAGAGGCTGGAGAAGGATGGCAGGAGACAAACGCTTGATCATTGTCTTTGGTCCACCCTCTCTGGGGCACCTGGTGCTGGCCACTGTCGGCAGACAGGATACTGGGCTAGATGGACCTTTGGTCTGACCCAGTACGGCCGTTCTTATGTAAACTTAAATTTAACTTGCAAATAGATCTGATAAGATCTGTCCCTCCCTCCTCCCCCACTCTTCTGATCTACTTTAGGACAAAAGTCAGTAGCTATTCCGCTGGGTTCTGAGCCTTTTAAACCAAGGAATATAAATATTGTAAATCTGATACCTGAAGTTACACTACTGAGCAATCTCCTTCTATCTAATTATTCTTTATTAAGTGAATGATTCTCTATGATTTAGAATAGCAATGGTACTCTTGTATTACTTTAGTCCTATTAATTATGACCTCACCCGTGCTGACCATTTCCTACCAATCTGCAGCCAATCCCTTAATCTGTGAGTGATCCATATCTCTGGAAGTTTCTCTAGCATTTGGGATTTGACTTGCAAGTCTTAATGGTATTTAATTCAACACTTTTTTCAGAATTCTGGGATGCTAACCAAGTGGCCCTGGGGGTCCTCTCTTTCACTTGTAATTTCTTTTTTAAAACCTGTTCTGCTGTCACTCTCCATTTTGATGAAATTTAAATCTTTCTCTCTGGAAGATTCAGTCTGTTTCTGGCCTCTTTTCTCTCACTCTTGATGTTCAACTCATTGGCTCTAGGGATTTTAACTCCAGGCATGCTGCCTAGAAAACTGCCCAGCACCGCCACGGCTGTGAGGTCCCGCTTCTGGTTCCACCAGCCCCAATACTGATGAGCAGCCTCCTCAACCTGTCACAGTTTGCTGCTGCCAGAAGTCACCAGCAGGGACTCGTTAACCATTAAGCGTAGCAGTAAGCCTCCTGCTTCCTGGTATGCTTAATGGTTAACCGCTTTAACATCTCTAGAGCTGGTATAAATCTACAGCACTCCATGAAGCCAATGGAGCGATGCTGATTTACTGTACGTGAAGACTGGTCCTTTATTTATGCAATGGTAATTATTTTCAAAACAACTCAAGGGCCAGATCACCAGGTGGTGTAAGTTCTTTACTGACTTTGACTGAACTCTGATAACTGACACCAGTAGAGGATCTAAATATAGGATGTAACAACACACATGAAATCTGCATCTGGTTTTAGACCATAAAGTAAGTAACAGAAAGAGAAACACCAGCTGCATTTTATAGGTAGTAAACAAATTCTGTTTTCTTTACAGTAGTTGTCAATGGTTACTTTTCCCCAAAAGAATTAATTCTCTTATGGAAAAGCAATGACAATTTTACAGTAACTGTAACATATGGAAAAGATGCATCTATTTTATCTCAATTTTGAGCAAACTGAATGATGACCATTATGAACATAATGAGAACATCCAGTAAGAACTTCAAGCTTAAAAGCAACCTGATCTCTCCAATTTGTGGTGTATCATATGCTTTAAAAGCATCCTCTCCTTTTAAGTGTTCCTTTTGACACCATGTTTCAGAAAATCATGCTCATCCCTAGGAACCAGATTTCCCACATCCCCTTGGGTTTCTGTGGCTACAGTCCTGCCTTTTCACAGCACACTGTGGTTTGCAGGTGAAAGAAACAGATGTTTTCAGAAGAACACTTTCTCCACAAAACAAGACCCAAACCACTAAGCACTCTGTACCTGAAATAGCTGCACTCATAAGATGGCAATCTGACTTGACACTGAAAGGGAACATGGTTGTTTTCCTGGTTTCAATGGATCTTAAAAGCTTTTTTGGCCCCTGTTGATCTTTAAATGCCTGCAGTCAGAGGTGTACTTTGTACTAATGCCTGAGTTTAAAAAGAGGACTCAGAGTAGCTCAAGGCAATGCTACTGGATTAGGAGTACATTGCATTGCTTTTCAGCTATCAGTTCTTAAAATACACTTCATTTCAATCATACATAATTTATAATAAAAATGCCACAACCTTCACAGCTAATATATGTATGCTTTATAGATGTAGCATGCAATTTTCAAGCATATACATAACTTTCTGGGATGAGCAACAAGAAGCACAGATATTAGAGCCATGATCCATTTAAATATCTCACTAGATCTTCTGTATGTAACAGAAATTTCTTGTGTTCCTAGATCATCTATATGTTACAGATTCTCTTATGAGCTGACTTAAAAATAAGCTGGAAAGAGAAATTATGTTACAATACATTATAATGAAAAAGGTGACATAACTACCTTGAAATAAAAAAATGGTTGCTCACCTTCTCTTAACTATTGTTCTTCAAGAAGTGTTCTTGTTGTCCAGTCTTATCAGGTATACACATGCATAGTAGCCACATGGTTATCCAAGGCAACCCCTGGAGTCACACCTGCCTGGCACCCAATCTAGAGCTCTGCTGACCCGTCCCCTTCTCAGTTCTTTCTTGTCAGGAACTTTGATAGAGGGGAAGCAGGGTGGGTATTGGCATGTAATGAACAACACATCTCGAAGAGCAACAGTTACGAAAGACGAGTAACTGTTTTTTCTTCTTTGAGTGCTTGTTTGTGTGCATTCCTGTCAGGAAACTCACAAAGCGATGGGGTTGGAGTACTTCTCCTCTAAAGACTGCATCGTCCCTGGTCTGATCAGTGATTTGCACGTGGCGAAGGTGTGTGGTCCCCCTTCCTTTCTCCATGCTTTATGAAATTGACATATGGATACAGATATGCATGCCTCAAAGATGCCTTTGGACAAAATACCTCATGTAATCTATCACTTTTAATTTCTCAATCTGCTGGAGCTGTATATTTTATTTTGGTGTATGTAACTAATGAGGGTGCTGCTTCCCAAGCAGTGGCTACTTTTTACACACAGCTTATAAAGTGGCTAATTCCAAGCCAAGCTGTAAGCACATGAAGTCTATTATAATTGAATCATAGAGCTGGAAGAGACCTCAGAAGGTCATCAAATCCAGCCCCCTACCCAAGGCAGGACCAATCCCAACTAAATCAACCCAGTCAGAGCCCTGTCAAGCCAGGACTTAAAAACCTCTAAGGATGAAGATTCCACCACCTCCCTAGGTAACCCATTCCAGTGCTTCACCATCCTCCTAGTGAAATAGTTTTTCCTAATATTCAACCTAGACCTCCCCCACCATAACTTGAAACCATTGATCCTTGTTCTGCCATCCATCACTACTGAGAACAGCCTCTCTCCATCCTCTTTGGAACCTCCCTTCAGGAAGTTGAAGGCTGCTATTAAGTCACCCCTTACTCTTCCCTTCTGAAGATTAAACAAACTCAAATCCCTCAGCTTCTCCTCATAGGTCATATGCTCCAGCCCCCTAATCATTTGGGTCACCCTCCGCTGGACCCTCTCCAATGTGTCTACATCCTTTTTGTAGTGGGGGGCCCAGAACGGGAAACAATATTCTAGATGTGGCCTCTCCAGAGCTGAATAAAGGGGAATAATCACTTCTTTGGATCTGCTGGCAATGCTCCTCCTAATGCAACCTAATATGCCATTAGCCTTCTTGGCTACAAGGGCACACTGTTGACTCATATCCAGCTTCTCATCCACTCTAATCCCCAGGTCCCTTTCTGCAGAACTGTTACTTAGCCAGTCAGTCCCCAGCCTGTAACAATGCTTGGGATTCTTCTGTGCCAAATGCAGCGACTCTACAGTTGTCCTTGTTCAACCTCATCAGATTTCTTTTGGCCCAATCCTCCAATTTGTCTAAGTCACTCTGGACCCTATCCCTGCCCGCCAGCGTATCTACCTCACCCCCTCACTTAGTGTCATCTGCAAACTTGCTGAGGGTATGTCTACACTACCACCCTAGTTCGAACTAGGGTGGTAATGTAGGCAACCGGAGTTGCAAATGAAGCCCAGGATTTGAATTTCCTGGGCTTCATTTACATATTGCCGGGCGCCGCCATTTTTAAATGTCCGCTAGTGCGGACTTGATGCTGCGCGGCTACACGCGGCACGGACTAGGTAGTTCGGATTAGGCTTCCTATTCCGAACTACCGTTACTCCTCGTTCCTCGGAGTCCACACTAGCGGACATTTAAAAATGGCGGCGCCCGGCAATATATAAATGAAGCCCAGGAAATTCAAATCCCGGGCTTCATTTGCAACTCCAGTTGCCTACATTAAGCACCCCAGTTCGAACTAGGGTGGTAGTGTAGACATACCCAGAGGGTGCAATCCATCCCCTCATCCAGTCATTAATAAAGATGTTGAACAAAACTGGTCCTAGAACCGATCCTTGGGGCACTCCACTAGAAACTAACCGTCAACCTGACATTGAGCCATTGATCACTACCCACTGGGCCCGACCTTCTAGCCAGCTTTCTATCCAACTTACAGTCCATTTATCCAATCCATATTCCCTTAACTTGCTGTCTTAAATTGTGGGAGACTGTATCAAAAGCTTTGCTAAAGTCAAGGCATCCACTGACTTTCTTATATCCACAGAGCCACTTACCTCATCATAGAAGCTAATCAGATTGGTCAGGCATGACTTGCCCTTCATGAATCCATGCTGACTATTCCTGATCACTTTCCCCATTTCCAAGTGCCTCAAAATGGATTCCTTGAGGCTCCCCTCCATTTTTTTGATTTTTCCAGGGACTGAGGTATGACTGACCAGTCTATAGTTCCCTGGATTGTCCTTCTTCCCTTTTTTAAAGATGGACATTTGCCTTTTTCCAATCCTCCGGGATCTCACCTGATCTCCACAAGTTTTTTGAAAGATAATGGCCAAAGGCTCTTCAATGACATTTGCCAACTCCCTCAGTACTCTCGGATGCATTAAATTCGGACCCATGGATTTGTGTATGTTTAGCTTTTCTAAATAGTTCCTAACTTGTTCTTTCCCTACCAAAAGCTGTTCACCCCATACTGCATCACCTAGTGCATTTGTCGGGGAGCTGACCTTGTCCGTGAAGACAGAGGCAAAGAAAGCATTGAGTACTTTGGCTTTTCCCACATCATCTATCACTAGGTTACCTCCCTCATCCAGTAAGGGCCCAGTACCCTCTCTGATCACCCTCTTCTTGCTAACATACCTGTAGAAACCTTTCTTGTTACCCTTCACATCCCTTGCTAGTCGCAATTGCGATTGTGCTTTTGCCTTCCTGATAACTCCCCTGCATTCTCAACCCATACATTTATACTAGTCATCTGTCCAAGTTTCCACTTCTTGTAAGCTTCAGTTCACCAAGGAATCCCTGGTAAGCCAATCTGCTCTCCTACCATATTTGCTTCTCTTGCTGCGCATCGGGATGGTTTCTTCCTGTGCCTTCAAGAAGACTTCTTTAAAATATTGCCAGCTCTCCTGGACTCATTTCCCCTTCATGTTAGCCTCTCAGGGGATTCTTCTCATCAGGTCTCTGAGGGAGTCAAATTCTGATTTTCTGAAGTCCAGGGTATGTATTTTATTATCCTCTTTTTTTCCTTTGGTCAGGATCCTGAAATCTACCATCTCATGATCACTGCTTCCCAGGTTGTCACCCACCTTTGCTTCCCCTGTTAGTTCCTCCCTGTTTGTGAGCAGCAGGTCAAGCTGCGCACAGCCCCTGTTTGGGTCCTTCAGCACTTGTACCAGGAAGTTATCCCCAACATTCTCCAAAAACTTCCTGGACTGTCTGTGTACTGCTGTATTAGTCTCCCAACAGATGTCAGGGTGATTAAAGTCCCCCATAAGAACCTGGGCCTGCGATCTGGAAGCTTCTCTCAGTTGTTTGAAGAAACCCTCATCTACCTCATCTAGTTGGGATTGGTCCTGCTTTGGGCAGGCAGTGGGGCCTTGATGACCTGCTGAGATCTCTTCCAGCTCTATAGGGTACGTCTAGACTACATGCCTCTGGCGACAGAGGCATGTAGATTAGACTACCCGGCATAGGAAAACGAAGCGGCGATTTAAATAATCGCCGCTTCATTTAAATTTACATGGCTGCTGCGCTGAGCTGATCAGCTGTTTGTCGGCTCAGCGTGGTAGTCTGGACGTGCAGGGGTCGACATCAAAGGCATTTCTCGACCTCCCAGGTATGCCTCATCCATGCATTTACTTCCTCATCTGACATACCTGGGAGGTTGACAAATGCCTTTGATGTCGACCCCCTGCGCGTCCAGACTACCGCGCTGAGCTGACAAACAGCTGATTGGCTCAGCGCGGCAGCCATGTAAATTTAAATGAAGTGGCGATTTAAATAATCGCCGCTTCGTTTTCCTATGTCTGGTAGTCTAATCTACATGCCTCTGTTGCCAGAGGCATGTAGTCTAGATGTACCCTATGATTCTATGATTCTATACTTCATCCACCTGATCCGGCAGCCTGTAGCAGACACCAACCACAATGTCACTGCAGTTGTTTGCACTTCTAAACTCAACCCATAGACTCTCAACAGGCTTTTCTCCCTCCATATACTGGAGTTCTGAGCAATCATAGTGCTCTCTTACATATAGTGCAACTCCTCCTCCTTTTCTCCCTCGCCTGTTCTTCCTGAATAGTTTATACCCTTCCATGACAGCACTCCAGTCATGTGAGTCATCCCACCAAGTCTGTGTAATCCCAATGAAATCGTAGTTCTTAGACTGAGCCAGGGCCTCTACTTCTTCCTATTTGTTACCCAGGCTTCTTGCATTCGCGTACAAACACCATAGATAACCAGTTGTTCGCCCTACCTTCTCCATTCAAATCAGGGGTCCTCCTTTCTTGCTCGTTCCTCTTTGCATTTCTTCCTGGTATCCAACTTTCCCATTCACCTCAGGGCGTTGGTCACCGCCCCCAAATGAACCTAGTTTAAAGCCCTCCTCACTAGGGTTGCAAGCCTGCTCGCAAAGATGTTCCTTCCTCTCTTGGTTAGGTGGATCCCATCTCTTCCTAACAATCCTTGTGCCTGGAACAGAGTCCCATGGTCAAAGTAACCAAAGCCCTCTCTGCGACACCACCTGCTGAACCACGCATTTACTTCCTCAATTTGACGATCCCTACTCTGAACCTTCTCTTCAACAGGGAGGATGGACGAGAACACCACTTGCGCTTCAAATTCTTTGATCCTTCTTCCCAGCGCTACATAATCCACAGTAACCTGCTCAAAGTCATTCTTGGCCGTATCATTAGTTCCCACATGGAGAAGCAGGAAGGGGTAGCAATCCGAAGGTTTGATCAGTTTTGTAAGACGCTCAGTCACATCCTGAATGCGAGCTCCCAGTAAGCAGCACACTTCTTGAGATTGAAGGTCTGGATGGCAGTTGGATGACTCAGTCCCTCTTTGGAGGGAGTCCCTGACCACCACCACCCATTTTCTTCTTTTGGGGGTGGTGGCTGTAGAACCCCCATCCCTAGGACTACTCATCTCATACCATCCAGTAGATGGTGTTCCCTTCCAATTTCTTCCTTGAGAGGTCCCTCACAAAGTATTCTCCACCGCAGTGCCTGTGGAGAGAGCCTGAAAATGATTACTTACCTCTATAGCAATGGGGGATTTCTGAATTGGCCTTTTTTTTCATCTAGAAGTTACATGCTGCCAGTTCTCTTCCTTGTTCTGCACTGCCCTCTCTGGCTCTTCCACCTGCTGTGTCTTCAGGATTAAACGCTGCCTTCTATCGAGGAAGTCTTCATCCTCTTTGATTCAGTGTAGGGTTGACACTTGGGCCTCTAGTCCTCTAATTTTTCTATTATGTTGAGTGGCTAGGACATGCCTGTCTGGAGAGACACAGGGTCTGAAATTTCTGTAGTCTGGAGGAATTTGCTGTGAGGATATTGCTGAATTAGAATTGGTGGGAGGCCATAAGATCACTGCACCTTTGGTCAGGGTAGAGGTATAGACAGTCCATAGACAAGCTGAGTCAACTGTTGCTGCTGAATATTTTGTGCCATTCATTTTGGGAAATGACTTTTTTGACGTGGCTGAGTCTATCTCAGGGATTGTTAGCATTGAGGAGTCTTGTACCAAAATCCCAGAGGGGGAGGGAGATGTCACAAGCTGTGGAGGGGATAAGAAATTGTCTCTCTGATTCTCCTCCAGCTGAACTGGGAAATTTGCAACAAGAGTGTGGGAGGGGATATGGGGGTAGGGGAAGTGGAGGAAGGTAGCCCTGACCCTGACCCAGTGCCAGAGAGTCTGTCCAAGATGTGGGATGTCCAGGAGAGGCATGAGAACAGCGGGGAGTAGGTCCAACCCTAGGAGGCACAGAGATGTGTGTCTTAAAGCAGAGCCTTCAGACAGAGGCTGGAATCCAAGAAATTACTGTGGGAGCTGAGGGATCCAGGGGGCCTGATGACTGAAGGTTTGCCCAATGAGAAAAGAGGAAAGACTGCAGGGCTTTCCAAGGAAGGGTCTGTCACAGATGAGAGATTGTTCCTGCATCTTTAAGCCTGGAGTGTATCAGTAAACACAAGCTGCACACCTGTCAGTCATGCTGCAAGGGAGCATGGTAAGACTCTGCCATTAGCCTCTTGGAAGCAGAACCTGGGGGATCAATGGAAAGCCCATCGATTCAAAACACACTAGTGTCACACACTGAATTGGCACTTGCTTTGAGGCAGGAAGGTAGAAAACTCTGGAAGTCTGTAAATGTATGTGAATATGCTAATGGACTACCTGAGGGAAGGGTTGGGAAATGCCTCAACAAGGCATTTCTTCCCAAAGCCTCAAGGTAGCACTTGATATCAGATTCCTTACTGATGAGAGAGAGAGAAACTTGTAGCTGAACACACCCTTAGGTACACAGATGTTTAAAAGGGGAGAAGACGGTACCACACAATTGGTCTAAAGAGAGAGTGAGGTATGAGATCCATACTTGGAAATGCTATTCTATCACTGGTTTGCTGGTAACCTTATGTCTTTTCTTGCAACACCTATTGAGCAGCATGAAGACACTGATATGAATGACAAACCTCTTGAAAGTATGCAACATACATTAATTTTTGGAAAAACTTTTGTGCCTGCTGAGGACGAGAGCAAAAGGATCCCATGGGCATGCAGCTTCTAAGTTAATGACTGTTCACAGGCTTAGAGCAGGGCATAGAGGCAAAGGCACAGCAAGCCTAGACTGCTGTATGGAAGGGGACACTAAGGTACACTGCCTCATGACAATGGTGGCTAAAAGCCAAGACACTTATACATCCAAAGACATTGCTATCTGCATGCTGAAGGTACTGCTACATCCCAACATGTTCTCAGACAAATGGGGGACAGGAGCCCAGAACTTTGGTAAAACTCCCAAGAGTGAC
The DNA here is from genome assembly GCF_049634645.1 of Pelodiscus sinensis. Classification (NCBI taxonomy): domain Eukaryota; kingdom Metazoa; phylum Chordata; order Testudines; family Trionychidae; genus Pelodiscus; species Pelodiscus sinensis. The sequence continues at coordinate 32,028,216 of NC_134724.1, read as the reverse complement.
AGAACAGAATTTGGTGACAATGGGTGTTTGTGTAACAAAAGCCCAAGTGAATTTCTGAACACACTGCCTTCATTTTGGACACTGTCCAACCCACTGGCAGTAATTTCAGGAAGGTGTGATGATTTCCCCTCTTCCATGCTTTATGAAATTGTCTTATGGATACAAATATGCATAACTTGAAGATATTGTGGACAAAATACCTTCATGTAATCTATTAATTTTAATGTCTGGATCTGTATATTTATTTTGGTGTATATATCACTCTTGTATGTAAAGTTAGAGATATGGAATAGGGAATGTTTCATGGTTTTACATGTGCAAAGGATAGCCCTCAAGAGTGTTTACAATGCTGGGACACCTCAATGTCTGGGTAATCACCTGTAAACAGCTTCCTTTGTCCTTTAAGTCTAAACAGTGTTTGGCCTTAGGAAGACATGTGGCCATCCCAACTGGTAGGGTCTGACTAGGTAATTTTCCATGGAAGGGGAGAATGTAGGAACAAAGAATTCTCACCCAAAAGGAAGGCTATTTAACATGCAGTTTTCAGGCTCTTGGTCTTCAGCTGGCATGACATACCTAAGAGGATAACCAGAAACCTCAGGGAAAACAGCTCTTCCCTGGCTTGGAGGTTGAGTTGAAATAAGAACGGTTTTAGGGTAAGTTTGTATTAAGCTTTAATGTGTTAGGTCAAGCTATGCGTTTTCTGTTATTTTAAATTTGTAATTAACTTTGCTCTGTCTGTTTTCACTTGTAACCACTTAAATCTTCCTGTTTGTACTTAATAAAATCACTTTTTTATTTACTGTCAAGCTCAGTGTAAATCAGTGGTCCCCAACCTTTTCAGGTTGTCGGGCGCCAGAGGGCGTGGTCGTTCGCCCGCCGGGCGCCAGGGGGCAGGGACACTTGCCCGCCCGGGGGCGGGGCCCCCCCAGTCGCAGGCCCGGGGGCGGGGCCCCCCCATAGCCACGCGCCCGGGGGCGGGGCCCCCCCATAGCCATGCACCCGGGGCCGGCGCTTCCCCCGTAAGCACCGCGGGGCCAAGGCCGGGGCCAAGGCTGGGGCCAGGGCACGCGCGGCGCCCCCGGGGGCGGGGCCAAGGCCGGCGCCGGCGCCGGAGCCGGCAAGGGCACGCGCGGCGCCCCCGGGGGCGGGGCCAAGGTAGGGTCCGGCGCCGGGGCCAGGGCACGCGCGGCGCCTCCGGGGGCGTGGGTCATGGTTGGCACCGGCATGCGCTGTGCACCCGGGGCCGGGACCGGCCATGCGCCTGGGGCTGGCACCTGCCAGCCCAGATGCTCCGCGGGCGCATGTAAAGAGCCCGGCGGGCGCCATGGCGCCCGCGGGCACCGGGTTGGGGACCACGGGTGTAAATAATTATTACTGGGGGAACAATCAGTGTGTACATCCTCATTTCACTGTTAAAGGGGGCTTGCTTGAATGATTTATTTGGAGTTTTGATCTGAGCTGGGGGCTGGTTTCCTGGAAGATGTGCCCAAAACTGCATTCTCCTCAGACCTGAAGAGTTTCACTGTCTGTATTGCTCTTTGTAGAGGAGGAGTGATCTCAGCTCTGTCTGGAAAAGACCAGGAGGTCTAGCTCCGCAGGACAGGATGGCAAGAAGCCCCAGAGAGCAAGGAGGTGTTGGAAGACTATGTTGTTGCTCTGAATATTTCCTGAGTTGGGATCTCTGCCAGGAACTCTGTGGACAAGGCCTGTACTCTGGTGGAGTGCACAGTGAGTGGAAAGCCAAGCACTACTGCAAATCTATACCATTCACAAATGTAGGACACTATCCAAGACAAGATGCCTGAAAGTATAAAGGCTGGCCTTTCGTTCTATCGCCCACTGCTATGAACAATTGGACAACTTTCTAAATGGCTTTGTTCTCCCAATATAAAAGGCTAGTGGAGTTCCTCGTCACTGGAATGTGCCTTAGGGTAGTAGTATATAGGGAGGAAGACATCCTAGGTGATATGAAACTGACACCACCTTTAGAAGGAAAGCAGGATGAGGCTGAAGTTGCACCTTTCCTTATAAAATGCAGCATGGATGGGCTCTGATGTTAGGGCCTGAACTCAGATAACCTCCTGGCAAAAGTTATCACTATCAGGAATGCTACCTTTATAGGAGAGGTAGAGAAGAGAGCATATCGCTAATAGTTCAAATTGTGGTCCCATCAGCCTAGAAAGGATTAGGTTGAGCTTCAATGGTGGAAGGCGCTGATGGACCTGAGAGTAAAGTCTGTCAAGAACCAGATGACCATGGGATTCGCAAACACCAAGCGGCCCTGCGCATTCAGATGGAATACTGAAATGGGGGCCAAGTGAACGCTTATTGATGAGACTGAAAGTCCTTGCTGTTTCAAGGAGACAAGGTTGTCAAGAATCAGCGGTACTGAGGCCAGCATAGGGGATGAGCAGTGTTGTGCTGACCAGATTCAGAAACTCTTCCATTTGGTGAGATAGGTGGCTCTTCTAGAGGGTTTCCAATTGTCAAGGAGGACTTCAGAGAATCATAGACTCATAGGGCTGAAAGAGACCTCAGGAGGTCATCAAGTCCAGCTCCCCGCCCAAGGCAGGACCAATCCCAACTAAATCAACCCAGTCAGAGCCCTGTCAAGCCAGGACTTAAAAACCTCTAGGGACGGAGATTCCACCACCTCCCTAGGGAACTCATTCCAGTGCTTTACCACCCTCCTAGTGAAATAGTTTTTCTTAATATCCAACCTAGAACTCTCCCACTGTAACTTAAGACAATTGCTCTTTGTTCTGCCATCCGTCACTACTGTAAACAGTCTCTCTCAATCCTCATTGAAATCTCCCTTCAGGAAGTTGAAGGCTGCTATTAAGTCACCCCTCACTCTTCCCTTCTGAAGATTAAACAAACTCAAATCCCTCAGCTTCTCCTCATAGGTCATATGCTCCAGCCCCCTAATCATTTGGGTCACCCTCCGCTGGACCCTCTCTAATGTGTCTACATCCTTTTTGTAGCGGGGGGCCCAGAATGGGAAACAACATTCTAGACGTGGCCTCTCCAGAGCTGAATAAAGGGGAATAATCACTTCTCTGGATCTGCTGGCAATGCTCCTTTTAATGCAACCTAATACACCATTAGCCTTCTTGGCTACAAGGGTACATTGTTGACTCATATCCAGCTTCTCATCCACTGTAATCCCCAGGTCCTTTTCTGCAGAACTGTTACTTAGCCAGTCAGTCCCCAGCCTGTAACAATGCTTTGGGATTCTTCCATCCCAAGTGCAGCGACTCTACAGTTGTCCTTGTTGAACCTCATCAGATTTCTTTTGGCCCAATCCTTTAATCTGTTTAGGTCACTCTGGACCCTATCCCTGCCCTCCAGCGTATCTACCTCTCCCCCTAGCTTAGTGTCATCTGCAAACTTGCTGAGGGTGCAATCATCCCCTCATCCAGGTCATTAATAAAGATGTTGAACAAAATTGGTCCAAAAACTGAACCTTGGGGCACTCTGCTACATACTGACCACAAACCTGACATCGAGCAGTTAATCATGACCTGGTGTGTCCGAAAGTCTAGCCAGCTTTCTATCCATTTATCCAATCCATATTCCCTTAACTTGCTGGCAAGAATATTGTGGGAGACTGTATCAAAAGCTTTGCTAAAGTCAAGGTATAACACATCCACTGACTTTCTCATATCCACAGAACAAGTTAACTCATTATAGAAGCTAATCAGATTGTTCAGGCATGACTTGCCATTGGTAAATCCATGTTGACTATTCCTGATCACTTTCCTCTCTTCCAAGGGCTTCAAAATGGATATCTTGAGGATCCCCTCCATAATTTTTCCAGGGACTGAGATAAGGCTGACTCGTCTGTAGTTCCCTGGATTGTCCTTCCCTTTTTTAAAGACGGGCACTACATTTGCCTTGTTCCAATAATCTGGGAACTCTCCCAATCTCCACGAGTTTTCAAACATAATGGCCAAAGCTCCGCAATGATACTTGCCAGCTCCCTCAGTACTCTTCAATGCATTAAATCCGGGCCCATGGATTTGTGAATGTTTAACTTTTCTAAATAGTTCCTAGCTTGTTCTTTCCCCACCAAAGGCTGTCCACATTCTTCCCATACTGCGTTCCCTAGTGCATTTGTCTGGGAGCTGACCTTGTCTGTGAAGACAGAGGGAAAGAAAGCATTGAGTACTTCAGCTATTCCCACATCATCTGTCACTAGGTTACCTCCCTCATCCAGTAAGGGTCCCACACCCTCTGATCACCCTCTCAATGCCAACAAGTCTGTAGAAACCTTTCTTGTTATCCTTCACATCCCTTGATAACTGCAATTCCAATTGCGCTTTTGCCTTCCTGATAACTCCACTACATTCTCGAGCAATATATTTATACTCCTCCCTAGTCATCTGTTCAAGTTTCCACTTCTTGTAAGCTTCCTTTTTGTGTTTAAGCTCACCAAAGATGTCCCTGTTAAGCCAATCTGGTCACCTAACATATTTGCTTTTCTTGGCGCACATCAGGATGGTTTCTTCCTGTGCCTTTAATGAGGCTTCTTTAAAATACTGCCAGCTCTCTTGGGACTCCTTTCCCCTTCATGTAAGCATCCCAGGTAATTCTGCCCATCAGTTCTTTGAGGGAGTCAAAGTCTGCTCTTCTGAAGTCCAGGGTGTATAGTTTGCTACTTTCCTTTTTCCGTTGATCAGGATCGTAAAATCTACCATCTCATGATCACTGCTTCCCAGGTTGTCACCCACCTCTCCTTTCCCTACTAGTTCTTCCCTGTTTGTGAGCAGCTGGTCAAGCTGTGCATGGCCACTAGTCGGTTCCTTCAGCAATTGTACCAAGAAGTTATGCCTAACATTTTCCAAAAACTTTCTGGATTGTCTGTGTACTGCTGTAGTGGTCTCCCAACAGATGTCAGGGTGATTAAAGTCCCCCATGCGAACCAGGTCCTGAGATCTGAAAGCTTCTCTCAGTTGTCCAAAGAAAGCCTCGTCTACCTCATCCACCTGATCCGGCGGTCTATAGCAGATTCCAACCACAACATCACCCCTGTTGCTTCCACCTCTAAACTTAACCAATAGACTCTCAACAGTCTTTTCTCCCTCTAAATACTGGAGCTCTGAGCAATCAAACTATATGCTCTCTTACATATAGTGCAACTCCTCCTCCTTTTCTCCCCCGCCTGTTCTTCCTGAACAGTTTATACCCTTCCATGACAGTGCTTCAGTCATGTGAGTCATCCCACCAAGTCTCCGTTATTCCAATCAAATCATAGTTCTTCGATTGGGCCAGGGCTTCTAATTCTTCCTGTTTGTTCCCCAGGCTTCTCACATTTGTGAACAAACACCTTAGATAAACAGTTGATTTTCCTACCTTTTGCATCTGAATCAGGGGTCCTCCTTTGTTGCTTGTTCCTCTTTGTGATTCTTTTCGGTGTCTAGCTTCCTCACTTACCTCAGGGCTTTGGTCACCATCCCCCAACGAACCTAGTTTAAAGCCCTCCTCACTAGGGTTGCAAGCCTGTCCGCAAAGATGCTCTTTCCTCTCTTGGTTAGGTGGATCCCATCTCTTCCTAAGAATCCTTGTGCCTGAAACAGAGTCCCATGGTTGAAGAAACCAAAGCCCTCTCTCCGACACAACCTGCGTAACTACACATTTACTTCCTCAATTCGATGATCTCTTCCCGGAGCTTTTCCTTCAACTGGAAGGTTGGATGAGAACACCCCCTGCGCTTCAAATTCCTTGATCCTTCTTCCCAGCGCTACATAATCTGCTGTGACTTGCTCAAGGTCATTCTTGGCTGTATCGTTAGTTCATACATGGAGAGGCAGGAAGGGGTAGCGATCTGAAGGTTTAATCACTTTCGGAAGACTCTCAGTGACATCCTGAATGCGAGCTCCCAGTAAGCTGCACACTTCTCAAGACTGCAGGTCTGGATGGCAGATGGATGACTCAGTCCCTCTTAGGAGGGAGTCCCCGATCACCACCACCCATCTTCTTCTTTTGGGGGTAGTGGTCGTGGAACCTACTCATCCCATGCCTTCCGGTCGATAGTGTTCTCTTCTGATTTCTTCTCTGAGAGGGCCCTGCCAAAGCATTCTCCCCCACAGTGCCTTATGAGAGATTCCTCAGTTGTTATTAAATGCCTGCTTGACGGGCAGGAGTGTAGTGAAAAGATTTTGATGAATGGCGAGTGTATGTCACCCCCTTCCCACTCCTCTTCCTAACTCCCTCTCCAAACTCCCTGTTAACAGCCCCTGTTTGCAAGCTCCGTGGTCGCTGACTCACTCCTTTCTAAAGCCCTGGACCCTAGGAGGTCATCTAGTCCAAACCCCTGTTCACAGCAGGACCAACCCCAAATAAATCATGCCAGCTAGGGCTTTATCAAGCCTTGCCAGAAAAACCTCTAAGGACAGAGATTCTATCACCTCCCCAGGTAACCCATTCCAGGGCTTTACCACTCTCCTAGTGAAATGGTTTTTCCTAAAATCCAACCTAGACCTTCCCCACTGTAACTTGAGACTATTGCTCCCCAGGTTCTTTTCTGCTCAACTGCAGCCTTGCCAGTCAGTCTTCAGCTTGTAGCAGTGCATGTGATTCTTCCATCTTAAGAGTAGGACTTTGCATGTGTCATTACTGACTTCATCAGGTTCCTTTTGGCCCAATCCTCCAATTTGTCTAGGTTACTCTCGACCCTATCCTTACTCTCCATCTTAGTGCAATCTGTGAACTTGCTGAGGATGCAAACCAACCATTCATCCAAATCATTAATAAAGATGTTGAATGAAGCTGGCCCCAAGACTTACTCCTGAGGTACTCTACTTGATACTGGCTCCCAAATAGACACTGAGTGGTTGATCACCACTCCTTGATCTTGACAATCTAAGCCAGCTTTCTATCCATATTACAGTCCATTCATCCAGGCCATATTTCTTTAAACTTGCTAGCAGGAATACTGTGGGAGATCATATAAAAAACTTGTATATCATATATCACTTTCTCCATATTCGTAGAGCCAATTATATTATCATAGAAGGCAATCAGGTTGGCCAGACATGACTTGCTCTTGGTGAAACTATGTTGACTGATCACCTTCCTCTCCTCCAAATGTTTCAAAATGGATTCCTTGGGGAGTTGCCCCAAGATTTTCCCAGAGACTGAGATGATGCTGACTGGTCTGTAGTTCCTTGGCTCCTACTTTTTCTCCTTTTTTGACTTTTGCCATTTGACTTTTTCCAATCATCTGGGACCTACCCTGATCGCCAAGAGTTTTTAAAGATAATGGCCAGTGGCTCTGCAGTCACATCAGTCAACTCTCTCAGCACCCTCAGATGCAATAGATTTGGCTCTATGGACTTGTGCATGTCCAGCTTTCCTAAATAGTCCTTAACTTGTTCTTTCTATACTGAAGGATGCTCACCTCCTCCCTATATTGTGCTACTGAGTGCAGCAGTCTGGGAATTGACTTTATCTGTGAAAGTCAAGGCAAACAATGCATTGAGTATTTCAGCTTTTTCTACATCTGCCTCCAGGTTGCCTTCCCCACTCAATAAGGGTCCCACGCTTTCTCTGACCACCTTATTGATAACATATCTGTAGAAATCTTTCTTGTTATTCTTCACATCCCTTGCTATTGGAAATGCCAATTGCACTTTGGCCTTCCTGATTACACACCTACATGCTCAATGTTTTTATTCTCCTCTCTAGTCATCTGTCCAAGTTTCCACTTCTTATAAGCTTCCTTTTTGTGTTTTAGTTCACCAAACATTTCTCTGTTAAACCATGCTGGTTGCCTGCCATATTTGCTATTCTTTCTGCACATTGGGAAAATTCCTGCACTGTCAAATAAATCTTCTTTAAAATACAGCCACCTCTGCTGGACTCTTTTCTTCCACATATTACCCTACCACTGGATCCTGCCCATCACTTCCCTGTGGGAGCAAAAATCTGCTTTTCTGAAGTCCAGCATCTGTATTCGTTCTTCTCCTTTCTTCCTTTTGTCAGGATCCTTAACTCAACCATCTCACAGTCACTGCTGCCCAGGTTGCCACCCACATCTACTTCCCCTACTAAGTCTTCCCTATTTGCGAGCAGCAGGTCAATAGCAGCAGGACCTCTAATTGGTTCCTCCAGCACCTGCAACAGAAAGATGTCCTCAACACTCTCCAAAAACGTCCTGGATTGTCTGTGCACAACTCTATTGGTCTTCCAGTAGATGTCAGGTTGATTGAAGTTCACCCTGAGAACAAGGGCCTGTGATCTGAAAACTTCTGTTAGTTGTCCGAAGAAAGCTTCATCTACCTTATCCTCCTGATCTAATGGCTTATATCAGAGGTCCACAATGATATCACACTTATTGCTCTCATCTCTAATCTTAACCCAGAGACTCTCAATAGGTTTTTCTCTAGTTTCCTACTGGAGATCTGAACAATTGTATTGCTCTCTTACTTACAGTGCAACTCTTCAATCTTTTCTCCCTTGCTTGTCCTTCCTAAATAGTTTATACTTATCCATGACAATGCTCCGGTCATGGGAGTTACCCCATCAAGTCTGTATTATTCCAATCATATAAGGCAGTGGTCCCCAACCTTTTTGGGCTGCCGGACGCCCTGGGGCAGGGCTGCACACGCGCCGTGCACCCGGGGGCGGGTCTGCCCTCATGCCCGGGGGTGGGGCCAGCGCCCCCCATGTGCCATGTATCTGGGGCCGGCACCTGCCATGCGCCGCATGCCCGGGGGCAGGCCCATCCATGCGCCATGCGCCTGGCTCTGGTGCCCCCCAATCACTGCACACCTGGGGCTGGTGCCCCCTACGCGCTGCACACCCAGGGCTGGCACCCCCCATGTGCTGCGTGCCCTGGGGCGGAGCCGCCTATGCGCCACACACCCGGGGCCGACACCATGCATGCACCGCATGCCCGGGGTGGGACCAGCCTGATCACTCGGCGGGAGCACATAAATGCACCAGCGGGTGCCATGGCACCCATGGGCACTGTGTTGGGGACCACTGAAATAAGGACTTCCAATTCTTCCTGTTTGTTTCCCTGGCTTCTTTCAGTTGTGTACAGGCCCCAGTTGTCTACGGGCTGAACTGAAGCTGGAAACCTGTGGAGCTTAATGCATGAGCCTCTACTGCATGAGCTAAAAGCCAGTTGGCTATTAGCCAAGGCCATACAGCAGACTCATTGTTCTCTCTGTAAGTGGTCTCAGTGCCACTAGATGGGACAGTACACCATACCCAGCAGGTGGGTGAGTTACAAATGTACCTAAGATAACTAGCGGATTGTCCTACTTTTTCAGTATGAATCAGAAGGTGTCCTCTGCACCTCCTCTTTGTGATTTCTCAAACCTCATCTGAGAAAGGAAGCTCCATTCGGTTCATGCTGTGAGGTACAGTTACTTGAGATTTGGATTATTCACATACCTTCAAAATTACAGTCTGTGTTTTAACATGCCATATCATTATAAGGCACTTATTTAAACTCTTAAAACCCTTCAAATGCTGAATCAGTCTCCAGTTCACCAAACGGTCCATTAAACTCAGCTTCAGTCATAGCTGCTCCTGCATCGTCATCGTAGATGTCAGCAATGTTGTCCTCCGACTAAATCCTTATCATCCCTCATTATGTCATCAGCAAATATGGCATTGTCAACCACGCACGTGCACTGCTGATACAGTATTTCCAAAATTATTTTTCAATCATTTCCAAGGGAATGAGCTCTCACGCACCCTTGACCCACTGGGCAACCTGATGATTTTAGACTTCAAAAGAGTCTTGCTTTTTGACAACAGAAGTGAAGCCTCCAGGTATTATGGCCAAAGTACTCTTCATTTGTTTGTCCACATTTTTCACCTCATCTGTAATGCGTGCCCTGAACTTGTTCCAAACAAGTATGGAAGGTTTTTTGAGACGTGCCCCTGATCTCTTATTCCACATTTTTTCCAGACATTCAGTAATCCCAGTTTCATCTATCCATCCCTTTTCATGTGCATGCACAATGATACCCCCTGAAATTTTATGGATTTAGGTAACTTTTTTCTTTTTAAAATAACAAAGATCCATTGGACAAACAAGATAAAACCATTGTAAAATGGATTTTTTTCATAGCTAGTGGTTTTAATTTAAAATGTTTTTTCACCAACACCAGATCATTGTTCTGTTGCTCAGGAGAGCAATGTAATTGGTGTTTCATTCCTATTTCTGACAGCTCAAATATAATATTTCTTTTGATGTTTTATAATAAACCGTTGGAAAGTTTTGATATTTTAATTCAGGTCGCTTGGCAGTTTTTGTGCTATCTTTGTTCACTGCTGACAGAGACCATGATGGTTCATGAAGTGAATACACCTACCAGCTGATACAACAAACACTGATGGCTTTCCTGACTTGTATTTGTTGCCTGTTGACATTTGCAGAAGAAGCAGACTAATTCCAGGTCTAGCGACAAGGTACCCGTTTTGTCAACATTCAACAACAATAACACTTTGTTATTACCTATAGTCCACAACTCATACCCCTCCAACGCATTATACACAATCTGCAACCCATTTTGGAAAATGATCCCTCACTCTCAGAGGCCTTGGGGTATGTCTACACTACAATGTTAGTTCGAACTAACGGACGTTAGTTCGAACTAACATTCATAGCCGCTACACTAGCGCTCCGCTAGTTCGAATTTGAATCTTCATTTTACGAGGATTAAGCCTAGTTCGAACTTACTAGTTCGAATTAAGGGGTGTGTAGCACTAGTGGGAGGCTAGCCCTCCCCAGATTTCCCTGGTGGCCACTCTGGCCAACACCAGGGAAACTCTATGCCCCCCTCCCGGCCCCGGACCCCTTAAAGGGGCACGGGCTGGTTACGGTGCCTGTGCCAGGTGCAAGCCTGCCAGCACCCAGCCAGCAGACCCTGCACCTGGCACGGCACACAGCCACCCACCCGATGTCCCCCAGCCCACCCCCTCTTCCCGGGACCAGGCTGGCGGCTCCCGGGAGCTTGCCCTGGACCGCAAGAGGCGGGCACCTTCCTGGGCTAGTGCGGACATCGTGGACCTCGTCCACGATCTCCGCACTAGGCACAGGAAAGTGGCCGTCTAGGGCAGGAGAGCTGCCAGCCTGGCCACCCAAGAGCAGGTGTGCATGAAAATCAAGGGGGTCCACTGAGACCCCCGACCCTGAGCCCTGAGCTTACAATGGCCGTCCTGGGTCAGACCAAAGGTCCATCTAGCCCAGTAGCCTGTCTGCCGACAGCGGCCAACCCTAGGGACCCTGGAGGGGATGGACCGAAGACAGTGACCAAGCCATTTGTCTCGTGCCATCCCTCTCCAGCCTTCCACAAACTTTGGGCAGGGACACCACTCCTACCCCCTGGCTAAGACTACTCCATGGACCCAACCTCCATGACTTGATCTCACTTCCCTTTAAACTCTGTTCTAGTTGTAGCCTTCACAGCCTCCTGCAGCAAGGAGTTCCGCAGGTTAACTATTTGCTTTGGGAAGAAGAACAACTTTCTCTTACTAGTTTCAAGCCTGCTACCCATTCCTTTCCTTTGGTGTCCTCTAGTCCTTCTTTATGGGAACTAATGAAGAACTTTTCTGTATGTACCCTCTCCACCCAACCCCTGCTTTTAAAGACCTCTATCCTGTCCCCCCTCCGTCTCCTCTTTTCTAAGCTGAGAAGTCCCAGTCTCTGTAGCCTCTCTTCATCTGGGACCTGTTCCCAACCCCTGATCATGTTAGTTGCCCTCCCCTCTCCCAGCCTTTCTCTTCCCCTCTCCCACCTCCTTTTCCCAGTCTCCCCCAGTTTTGGTCAATAAAGACAGATTCCATTTTTGACCACAATTGTCCTTTATTTTGTACATCAAGAAAAGGGGCTAGGGAAGGGTAACTGGAAGGAGGTGAGGGGGGAATGGGGTACGAGCCCCCGATGGGGAGGACTGGGCTGGCTCTGCGGGCTTCTGGGGGTGGAAGCTCACCTGCAGCCCCCCGATTGCCCCATCTCCCCAGATGGCAGCCTGCGGCAAGTGCAGCCGGGCTGATGGCCGAGTGGTGTGATGTGCCCAGTGTGGGTACTCCGGGCAATCCAAGCCAGGACTGCTTTGTAAGCGTTCGATGCAAGGAGCTCCTGGCCCTCAGAGATCACATACAGGCTTTGGAGTCCAGGTGTCTGAAATGAAGGAGCTAAGGGAGGCAGAGAGGAATGCAGATAAGGCTTTCTGGGACACTGTAGAATTGTCCCACCTCCGGTCAGACAGACCCTGTGCTATTAAGGAAGATGAAAGGCTCAGGGAAGGAGAACAGTCAACTGGAGCAGAGGGAAATGATCCCATAGTTGGGACCTTCCTTCCAGATGATGTCATGGTATCATCTCGCACTGAGGATACATCTCCGGGGAAGGGAACACCAGTCATTAGGAAAAGGCAGGTGTTAATAATGGAGATTCTATCATTAGAAACATAGATAGCTGGGTTTGTGATGACTGGAAGAACTGTATAGTGACTTGACTGTCTGGTGTGAAGATTGCAGTTCTCTTGAGACATCTATGTGTAGTGCTGGGGAGGAGCCAGTGGTCGTGGTACATGTAGGTACCAATGACATAGGGAAGGGTAGGAGAGGTTCTGGAGGCCAGATCTGGGCTGCTAGGAAAGAGATTGAAATCCAGGACCTCTATGGTGGTGTTCTCTGATAGAAAAGCCAGATAGAAAAGCAGAGCTTCAGAGTCTTAATGGGAGGAGGAATCGACAGCATAGACAGGAGGGGTTAAGATTTATTAGGAACTGGGGAAACATTTGGGACAGGGGGAGCCTATACATGAAGGATGGGTTCCACCTAAACAAAAATAGCATAAGACTGCTGGCACTTAACATTAAAAAGGTTGTAGAGCAGTTTTTAAACTAAGGGCTGAGGGAAAGCTGATGGGTGCAGAGGAGCACATGGATCAGACAGAGACATCTCTTAAGGGAGGGTCTATTAATAGAGATTCTACATGATCTAGTCAGGAGGAGAGGATGGAATTATGGGTCAAATCACAATCAAAACGAAAAAGAGTCTAAAACATCAGGAAATGACAGATTAATAGTAACAATTTTTTAAAGTGCTTATACACAAAAGCTAGAAGTCTAAATAATAAGATGGGTGAACAAGTCACCAGGACCAGATGGCATTCACCCAAGAGTTCTGAAAGAACTCAAATGTGAAATTGTGGAACTATTAACTGTGGTTTGCAATCTATCCTTTAAATCAGCTTTTGTACCTAATGACTGGAAGATAGCTAACGTGATGCCAATACTTAAAAAGGGCTCTAGAGGTGATCCTGGCAATCAAAGACTGGTAAGTCTAATGTCCGTACCTGGGCAAATTATTTGAAACTATAGTGAAGAATAAAATTGTCAGACACATAGAGGAACACAGTTTGTTAGGGGAAAGCCAACATGGCTTCTGTAAAGGGAAATTATGCCTTAGTAATCTACTAGAGTTTTTTAAGGGGGTCAACAAACATGTGAACAAGAGGATCCAGTGGATACAGTATACTTAGATTTCCAGAAAGCCTTTGACAAGGTCCCTCACCAAAGGCTCTTAACTAAAGTAAGTTGTCAGGGGATAAGAGGGAAGGTCCTTTCATGGACTGATAACTGGTTAAAAGGCAGGAAACAAAGGGCAGAAATAAATAGTAAGTTTTCAGAGTAGAGAGAGGTATCTTGAGGGGTTCCCCAAGGGTCTGTCCTGGGACCAATCCTATTCAACTTATTTATAAATGATCTAAAGAAAGGGGTAAACAGTGAGGGTGCAAAATTTGAAGATGATACCAAACTGCTGCAGACAGTTAAGACCAAAGCAGATTGTGAAGAGCTTCAAAAAGATCTCACCAAACTAAGTGATTGGGCAACAAAATGGCAAATGAAATTTAATGTCAATAAATGTAAAGTAATGTACATTGGAAAAAATAATCCCAACCATACATAAAATATGTTGGGGACTAATTTAGATACAACTACTCAAGAGAGAGATCTTGGAGTCATTGTGGATACAGGCAGTCCCCGGGTTACGTGGATCCGACTTATGTCGGATCCCTACTTACGAACGGGGTGAGGGAACCCCGCACTAGCAGCGCCCCCCCCCCCAGAAGACCAGCGAGACGCGGAGCAAAGCCGCGGAGGACGCGGGCGGCGGGACCGTTGCGCGTCTCGGCGGTCCCGCCGCCTGCGTCTCCCTGGTCTGCTGGGGAGGGCGCAGCTAGTGCGCCCCCCCCCCAGCAGACCAGGCTTTTCTCGCCGCTACTGGACCAACCCGGCAGCACCCTAGCTGCTCTGCCCCAGGTGTTCCCAAGTCAGCCGCTGCTGAAACTGACCAGCGGCTGACTACAGGAAGCCCAAGGCAGAGCTGCTCTGCCCCAGGCTTCCTGGAATCAGCCGCTGATCAGTTTCAGCAGCGGCTGACTTGGGACACCTGTGGTAGAGCAGCTGGGGTGCTGCCGGGTTGGTCCCCGCAGCGCCGACATGCGGCGCTGCAGGGACATACCCGGCAGCACCCCAGCTGCTCTGCCTCAGGTGTGTCCAATTCAGCCGCTGCTGGTCAGTTTCAACAGCGGCTGAATCTGGACGCCAGTTCCGACTTACATACAAATTCAACTTAAGAACAAACCTACAGTCCCTATCTTGTACATAACCCGGGGACTGCCTGTAGTTCTCTGAAAACATCCACTCAGTGTGCAGCAGCAGTCAAAAATGCAAATAGAATGTTAGGAATCATTAAAAAAGGAATAGAGAATAAGGCAGAAAATATCTTATTGCCTCCATATAAAACTATGGTACACCCACATCTTGAATACTACATACAGATGTGGTTGCCTCACCTCAAAAAAGATATATTGTCATTGGAAAAGGTTCAGAAAAGGGCAACAAAAATTATTAGGGGTTTAGAATGAGTCCCTTATGAAGAGAGATTAGAAAGACTTGGATTTTTCAGCTTAGAAAAGAGGAGACTAAGGGGTGGGAGATATGCTAGAGGTCTATAAAATCATGACTGGTGTGGAAAACGTGAATAAGGAAAGCCAAGTCACTCACCTTGGTGCAATAACTGTAGTTCTTCGAGATGGTCCCCGTGGGTGCTCCACTGAAGGTGCTAGGCTTGCCCCGGCGCTGCAGAAAATGGAGACTTTTTGTTGTAGCAGTTCCCGGCCGGACTGCGCATGCACGGTGGTGTCTTGCAGAGTTCGCACCATTTTTAGTGCGTGCGCGGTCCGGCTCCCGCCAGTTCCTCAAGGCCGCCTCGGAATCTGGAAGATATAATAAGACAAAAAACGGACTCCAAAGCAGGGAGGAGGGCGGGTAGTGGAGCACCAATGGGGACCATCTCGAAGAACGACAGTTACTGCACCAAGGTGAGTCACTTTGCTTTCTTCTTTGAGGAGTCCCTGTGGATGCTCCATTGTGTGACTGAGCAGCAGTACTCCATCAGCAGGAAGGAGGGAAAAAACGGAGTCCCTATTTGTCTGCTGAAGAGAGCACTGCTGACGCCACCACAGTATCTGAGAGCCTCCCCTGGTGTATAGCATAGTGTTTAATGAAAGTGTCATGAGAGGACCAGGATGTGGCTCTGCATATGTCCTTCAAGGAGATACCCCTGAAGAAGGCCATTGAAGTTTCCATCACCCTTGTAGAATGGGCTCAAGACTGTATCGGGAATGGAATACATCTAAAAGCGTAGGCCTCAGTTATACAGGCGGTGATGAGTTTGGAAATTTGCTGAGAAGATAAGGGTAACACCTTCGATCTGTTGGCCAGGGACATGATAAGCCTGTCTGTTTTCCTGAAAGGTTTAGTCCGATCTACGTAGAATGCTAGGGCTCTCCTAATGTCAAGCGTATGCAAAGCCACCTCTCATGGAAAGTATGTGGTTTTGGATGAAAGGAGGGGAGGACGATTGGTTTGTTCACATGAAAAATCAATGATACTTTCGGGATGAACGGTGGCTGAAGTCGTAATGCTACACTGTGCTTTTTGAATATCGTATACGGAGGTGTCGCCATGAAAGCCAATAATTCACCCACTCTGCATGCCGAAGTAATTGCGAGGAGGTAGACCACCTTCATGGTCAATATTTGGAGCGGTACTGTAGCCAGTGGTTTGAATGGCAGAGTAATTAAAACTTCGAGCACGATGTCTAGGCTCCGGAGGGGGGGGGTGTGCTTTTGAGGAGGGCTTAAGTTCATAAGACCTTTAATGAGTCTCTTCATGGTTGGATGTGCGAATAGGAAGTGACCCTCAATAGATTGTCTGAAGGTGGAGATAGCTGCTAGGTGGACCTTAAGGGATGCTACAATAACTACCGCGGTGGCTGTGGAACAGGCTGCTGTATCTGCCACGTCAATTGCCATTTGGAGGACCGTTCTCGCAGAGGTATAGTCCTCCTGTACCACGGATTTTAATATTGGCCTGTTTGACACAGGCAAATGGTCCATCAGCGGCATAAGTCATGAAAAAGTGTCGAATAATACATGAGTCAGTAGAGTACACGTGTCTGTACTGCGGTGTTTTTGATCTTTGGTGGGCCGCATCGACTACTAAGGAATTGGGCTGGGGGTGAGTGCAAAGGAATTCCATGCCCTTCAGAGGCACAAAGTACTTCTTTTCAGCCTTTTTGCTCATCGGTGGTGCAGAAGCTGGAGTTTGCCAGATCTCTTTGGCAACCTCCAGAATAGCTTCGTCCAGGGGGATAACCAACCTTCCTTTATGTTGAGGGTGTACATTTTTGAAAAGACGGTGTTTGCTCGTCTTTGAGTTTGTCCATCTTGATTTCTTGACTAACCGCCACCCTTTTAAAAGGTCCTGGAATTGGTGGAGGTCATCGGGTAGGGAGATGTCCCCAGGAATCACGGCGTCATCTGGTGAGGAAAAGTGGTCAGTCGGAGATATCGCCGCTGGTTGATCTTAGGTGGCAAGGTGAGTGTCGTCTGGCTCCGATGGCAACTGGGGCGGCGATGCTGATTGCCCTGTTGGTGTGGGCAGGGCCGGAGTAGGTGAATGTCTAGAAGAGAGGCAGTCACAACGTGATCTGCTATGTGAACTGGATCTGTAACAGCACGAGTATTTACTGTGAGAATCAAGATATCGGTCATCATGCCGATAAAGGTTGTCCAGTGGTGAGCGTCTGTGGGTATACTGCCGGCGATGAGTATGAGGAAAATGTGGAAATCGGGAATGGGTGTACAAATGTCTGAAGGAGGCTGGAAAGGTGGAAGAGTGCTGGTAGTGGTGATGACACTCGTCCCTGTAGAATGCTAAGGAGGGATATGGTAGTCTTCGGTGTGGAGAGTATGGTGACCGGTGCCGGTTCTCCCGAGATGGTCTGGGGGACCGCGGTGGTGGTGGACATGGGGACGGTGGTGATAAAAAAGTTATAGATGGCGAGCGACTTTGGCATTGAGGCATACTTGGTGCTGATCGATCCACGTGTTCAGTAAAGGTAGTCAGTGCCGATGACAGTGGTGCCGCGTGGCGGTCTGGATTGGGAACATCCACTGGTGTTGTTGGTACTGATGCCGGCGGTGTCCGTGCCGGTGCTGACGATGCTGGCGCCGACGATGCTCTCAGCACGGAGGTGTCCGTCAGTGCCGGAGGCTTAGAAGGAGATGGTGCCAAAGCGACTCTTGGCACTGCTGATGGTGCCGCTTGCGCCGGCTTCTTTGGCTTTGACGTGGTGGGTGTTTTTGTCCATGGTTTTTCCATGCCTGAGGTGCCCGGCTTATCCCCTGTGCTGACCCTGGGGTGTGGGATGTTAGGCAGTGACCTTGTTGGACATGCCCACGATCTCTTGGGAGGAGCGGCAGTGAGGGAAGAAGCCCTCCACTTCTGGGGCTGGTCTCCCGCGGTTGCCTCTGAGCGCAGTGGCTGGAGGGCTTTATCCAATAGCAACATCCGCAGTCTCATCTCTCTGTCTCTCCTGGCCCTTGCTGTGAGTTTGGAGCAGTGTGGGCATTTTTGGGGGACATGGGTTTCCCCCAAACAGCGGATGCAGGAGAAATACCGATCAGATGCTGGCATTGCCCCACGGCATGAATCGCATTTTTAAATCCAGGTGAAGATGGCATGTCAGACGCCTGAGGTAACAGTTCACAAGAAAAAACTTTTTTTTAAAAGGTATCTAATGAAGAGAACTAACTAACTCTACAACAACTATATACAATTGTGACGGGCCGTCACTGACCCGGGGGGAGGCCGGCTGGAGCCACCCCCCAACGGGAACCGGCGGCCAGTCCCGAGCCCCCCGGCGTTACCCTAGTGTAAGCCGGAGGAGCCGGCAGGACCACTTGCCGCCGCGCCTGCGCCGGCAGGGGAGCGTTGGCCCCTCCCTCGAGGCCCCACAGGGCGGGGGCAGGACGGAGCGAGGCGGGTGTGTGGCGGGGGCGGAGGCCGGCACGCTGCCGGAAGGGGAGGGGCCCCGGGCAGTGGCCGGCGCGGCGGGCCACTTTGAAAAGGCTCACCGCCAGCGTGGTTGGGGGCAGCCTCCCCGCAGCAGCGGAGGAGCGGCCTCCAACCCAGGCCGGACCCTGAGCACCACCCAGGCCGGCGGTCGGCCAAACCTTGGCCCCGGGGCCATAGGGACAGCCATCGCCACCGGCGGTCGGCCAGCCCCTCCTCCGACGAGGGCCAAATCCCACTGCGCCGGACCCAGAAGGAACGGCCAAGCCGAGAGCGAACCCGGCCAAGGGAGCTCTCCCCGGTGACTTTACCCGGACGACCCAGGATCCGAGCGACCGAGCCAGGGTAAGTTCTGGGGGTTGGGGTGGCACCTCCAAGAGCCACCAGGAGGGAGGAAGGAGCCCGGGGCAGGACGCTTTTGGCATCCATGGGTGGACGGGTTACAGAGGGAGTGACCTCCTGTCCACCGCGCCGGGGCGCTAGCAGGCCCCAACGCTCAGGGCCCCAGGCTGGGACCCGGAGAGAGGGTGGGACCGGGTCCCCCTCCCTCTCCTAGAGGAGCACCCAGCTCCCAACAACCATAGCTAAAGTGAAGTGCAAGTCGGGACCCCGCGAGGGGGGAGACCCCGGACTAGGGACTTCGGCCCCATCCCGCAGGGACGGGTGACTATTTTAGGGTTCGCTGACCTCCCCTTCCATCTGGGAGGGGGTGATCGCACCCAAGGACTCGGGCCCCATAACAGGGACCCGGGGTACAATGAAGGACCAAAAGAGGACAAGAGGGTCCGCAGACCCCCCCTCTCGGGCTGAGAGGGGATGATCGCACCCCAAACCCCTCACAACAATCAATAAGGGGCTGTGATGGAAAAAAAAGGGTACGCATGAGAAGGGAAGAACTGTGAGGTAAGGAAATTTTTTTTTAAACTAGGGAACAAGGATCGTGACAAGAATGAGAAGCAAAGGGAATTATGAACTTTATATAGGAATTCTTGGGGGATCTCATGCAAAAAGAAAAAGAAGGAACTGGAGAGACGCAGTTTGCTCCATGTGCAGCCTGAGGTAGTCAAGAGGAACTGGTGGGAGCTGGACCGCGCATGCACTAAAAATGGCGTGAACGCCGCGAGACACCACCACGCATGTGTGGTCCAGCTGGGTACTGCTACAACAATAAGTCTCTGTTTTCTGTGGCGCCGGAGCAAGCGCAGCACCTTCATTAGCGTACCCCCGGGGACTCCTCGAAGAAGAAAAGATGTTTACTTGCTCCTATAATATAAGACCTAGGGGTCACCAAATGAAATTAATAGGTAGCAGGTTTAAAACAAACAAAAGGAAGTTTTTCTTCAATCAGCACATAGTCAACCTGTGGAACTCCTTGCCAGAGGATATGAATACTAGGACTTTAAAGAAGTTAAAAAAAAGAGCTAGATAGATTCATGGAGGGTAGCTCCATCAATGGCTATTAGCCAGGATGGGTAGAAATGGTGTTACGAAGCATGCTCAGTACAAGCCAAGTAGCAAATTGGAGAGGGCCAACCACATTCACCCTCTGCCACGCACATATCACCTCTTTCCTGGGGCTACTAAGGCACTTGAAAACTCTTGTTTTTCACAGAGAACTTAGCAGACATTAGCACTGTATCTAATTCCTATATAAACGAAAGAAGATTAAATAAATATTAGACCCATTCAGAATACTAACATATTCTGACATCTTGTGGCAAGTCATTTAAGGGACTCTGGTTAACTTTAACATTTTAATATATATTCTTTCTTTGTTACTGTGATGGGATGGGAAGAATAGTACCCTTTTCTAAACATCCCAGTATTCAGTAACTAAAGAGTTAAACCCAGAACAGTAGGTATCCAGAAAGTGTTGGCAGGGAGTCAGGAGAGCCTACGGGAAAAGAGTGAAAGATTTTTTTTAAATGAAACAAGTTTTTCCTGTTTCATTTTCCTTTGTGTATGAATCAGAGCAGGAAGTGGGAGAGAAATGGACTGAGCAGAAATAAGGCATAGATTTCCAAGCAATATCCATGTCTAAGAAAAGAAAGCATACACTTTGGAACAACAGAGATGTAACTAGAACAGGGAATGTTTAGTTAGATGTGATCAGGTTATTTTCTTTGCTTTTTTTTTTTAGTTTGGTTAAACTACTATGTGCTAAACACCCCTGTATGCTGTAACTGAAATTGAATCCCAGGGAAGAAATTTTCTGTGCTTTAATCTTTTTTTTTAGTTGCTCTGTAACACCTATCAACGAAGCATATATTCTTTTTTTGTTAATAAAATCACCTTCTTAAGACTATAATTTGGTTCCTGTGTCCCAGAAGGTTCTATGTCCATATGCCTAAACAGAAGCTCAGCTATTAAGAGATTACAGTTTGTTTTTTAGCTCTTTCCTAAGGGAGAATTAAAGAGTTTGGGGTTACCACACAGGAGAAGTTCCCATGTGAAAAAATCATGTCAAATCAACTTAATAGCTTTCTTTCACAGGTAATAAGGCTTGTAGATAGAGGGAAAGTGGTAGATGAATTATAACTCGACTTCTTAAAGGATTTTAATACTGATTCACATGACATTGTCATAATAGTTTATTATGTGTGAAAACACAACCTAGATGGAGCTACGATGAGGTGGGTGCACAATTGGTTAGAAATCATTCCCACAGAGTAGTTATCAGTGATTTACAGTCAAGCCGGAGGCATATCAAGTGGGATTTCAAAGGGATTAGTTCTGGGTCCACTTCTATTCAATATTTTCACCAATGATAGAGATGTTTAGAACGAGTAGAGGTATGAGACAAGGAGATCCAATATTGCCAAGTATCTTCATCATGCACCTAGAGAGAGTGATGGACAAGATTAAGGAAGAGGTAGATGGGATATCAGTGCATGGGACTGATTTAACAACTTGAGGTTCGTGGATGATATAGTTATCATCGAGGAAGATGAAGAGAAACTAGCGAGAATGGTGCAGGTGCTAAATAAGGAAGGGTACGTCTACACTACAAAGTTAGTTCGAACTAACTTAGTTCGAATTAGTTAATTCGAACTAAGCTAATTCGAACTAACGCGTCTAGAACTAAAAACTAGTTCGAATTAGCGTTTTGCTAATTCGAACTAGCAAGTCCACATTGAGTGGACTCTGAACAGGGCTTAAGGATGGCCGGAAGCAGTGCCGGCAGGGCATAAGAGGAGGACTTAGAGCATGGAGATGCTGTCTCAGGCTAGCCGAGGGCTGCGCTTAAAGGGTCCCGACCCCCACCCCGGACACACAGTTCTAAGGGGTGCCCCGCTTGCAAAGAAGTTCTGGCTTGGAGTGCCCGGAGTACCCACACTGGGCAC
This sequence comes from Pelodiscus sinensis, assembly GCF_049634645.1. Lineage (NCBI taxonomy): Eukaryota > Metazoa > Chordata > Testudines > Trionychidae > Pelodiscus > Pelodiscus sinensis. The sequence goes on along the minus strand of NC_134724.1, from coordinate 32,006,471 downwards.
ATCACACCACTCGGCCATCAGCCCGGCTGCACTTGCCGCAGGCTGCCATCTGGGGAGAGGGGGCAATCGGGGGGATGCAGGAGAGCTTCCACCCCCAGAAGCCCGCAGAGCCAGCCCAGTCCTCCCCATCGGGGGCTCGTACCCCATTCCTCCCTCACCTCCTTCCACTTACCCTTCCCTAGCCCCCCTTCTTATTGATGTACAAAATAAAGATAACGTTTCTTCCAACATTGACTCTGTCTTTATTGAACAAAACTGGGGGAGACTGGGAAAAGGAGGTGGGAGAGGGGAAGAGGAAGGGTGGGAGAGGGGAAGGCAACTAACATGATCAGGGGTTGGGAACAGGTCCCAGATGAAGAAAGGCTACAGAGACTGGGACTGTTCAGCTTAGAAAAGAGGAGACGGAGGGGGGACAGGATAAAGGTCTCTAAAAGCAGGGGTTGGGTGGAGAGGGTGCATTCAGAAAAGTTCTTCCTAAGTTCCCACAAAGAAGGACTAGAGGACACCAAAGGAAAGGAATGGGTAGCAGGCTTGAAACTAGTAAGAGAAAGTTGTTCTTCTTCCCAAAGCAAATAATTAACCTGTGGAACTCCTTGCTGCAGGAGGCTGTGAAGGCTACAACTAGAACAGAGTTTAAAGGGAAGTGAGATCAAGTCATGGAGGTTGGGTCCATGGAGTAGTCTTAGCCAGGGGGTAGGAGTGGTGTCCCTGCCCAAAGTTTGTGGAAGGCTGGAGAGGGATGGCACGAGACAAATGGCTTGGTCACTGTCTTCGGTCCATCCCCTCCAGGGTCCCTAGGGTTGGCCGCTGTCGGCAGACAGGCTACTGGGCTAGATGGACCTTTGGTCTGACCCAGGACGGCCATTGTAAGCTCAGGGCTCAGGGTCGGGGGTCTCAGTGGACCCCCTTGATTTTCATGCACACCTGCTCTTGGGTGGCCAGGCTGGCAGCTCTCCTGCCCTAGATGGCCACTTTCCTGTGCCTAGTGCGGAGATTGTGGACGAGGTCCACGATGTCCGCACTAGCCCAGGAAGGTGCCCGCCTCTTGCGGTCCAGGGCAAGCTCCCGGGAGCCGCCAGCCTGGTCCTGGGAAGAGGGGGTGGGCTGGGGGACATCGGGTGGGTGGCTCTGTGCCGTGCCAGGTGCAGGGTCTTCTGGCTGGGTGCTGGCAGGCTTTCACCTGGCACGGGCACCGTAGCCAGCCCGTGCCCCTTTAAGGGGTCCGGGGCCGGGAGGGGGGCATAGAGTTTCCCTGGTGTTGGCCAGAGTGGCCACCAGGGAAACCTGGGGAGGGCTAGCCTCCCACTAGTTCGAATTAAGGGGCTACACACCCCTTAATTCGAACTAGCTAGTTCGAACTAGGCTTAATCCTCGTAAAATGAGGTTTACCTAGTTCGAACTAAGCGCTCCGCTAGTTCGATTCAAATTCGAACTAGCGGAGCGCTAGTGTAGCGCCTATTAAAGTTAGTTCGAACTAACGTCCGTTAGTTCGAACTAACTTTGTAGTGTAGACATACCCGAAGAGACGTGGTATGGACTGATTATGAATATCGATAAAATGAAGACAATGGCATCTGGAGATAAGGAAATAAGAAGAAAGATCAGTGTAGATGGGATCAAAACTAGAGAAGCTAGAGAAATCCACGTATTTGGGGAGCAATATGATGTATGATCTAGACTGTAAGAAGGAAATAGCGACTAGAATCACAAAAGCAAGAGTGAGTTTGAAGGCTATGAATAAGATCTGACGGGCAGGATCCCCGGGATGCTATCATGAAGGGGAGAGGAGTCCAGGAGAGCTGGCAATATTTTAAAGAAGCCTTATTAAAAGGCACAGGATAAATCAGCCTGATGCACAGTAAGAAAAGCAAATACGGTAGGCAACCAGAGTGGCTTACCGGGAAAATCCTTGGTGAGATTAACCACGAAAAGGAAACTTATAAGAAATGGAAACTTGAACAGATGATTAGTGAGGAGTATAAATATATTGCTCGAGAATGCAGGGCAGAAATCAGGAAGGCGAAAGCAAAATTGGAATTGCAGCTGGCAAGAGGTGTGAAGGGTAACAAGAAAGGTTTCTATAGCAGTGGTCCCCAACCATTTGAGGTTGCCGGGCGCCAGGGGGCGTGGCAGTTTGCCCGCTGGGGGCGGGGACACTTGCGCGCCCGGGGGCGGCCCCTCCATAGCCGCATGCCCGGGGCCGGGGGCCCCCCATAGCCATGCGCCCGGGGCTGGTGTCCCCTCCAAGGGCTGCGCGCCTGGGGCCATTGCCCCCACCCTCAAGTGCCACGTGCCCGGGGCCGGCGCTCCCCCTGCCAAGCGCCGCGCGCCAGGGGTCGGCGCTCTTCCCCCCCCAAGTGCCGCACGTCTGGGGCCGGCGCTCTCCCCCCCCCAAGCACCGCGCGGCCCGGGCCGGCGCCCCCTGCAAGCGCCCCACGCCCAGAGCGCGGTCGGCCAATCCGCAGCGCTCCCGGGGCTGGCGCTCACCGTGTGCCATGTGCCTGGGGCCAGGCCAGCCCCGAGCACTTGGCGGGTGCATACAAATGCCCCCGCGGGTGCCATGGCGCCCACGGGCACCGTGTTGGGGACCACGGTTCTATAGGCATGTTAGCAATAAGAGGGTGATCAGACAGAGTGCGGGGCCCTTACTGAATGAGGAAGGTAACCTAGTAATAGGTTTTGTTGCCTCCATCTTCACAGACCAGTTCAGCTCCCTGTCTACTGCAGCAGACAACGCAGTATGGGAAGGAGGTGGGTAGCCCTCAGTGGAGAAAGAACAGGTTAAGAACTATTTAGAAAAGCTAGACATACACAAATCCATGGATCTGGATTTAATGCATCCGAGAATACTGAGGGAGTTGGCCAATGTCATTGCAGAGCCTTTGGCCATTATTTTTGAAAACCCGTGAGTATTGGGAGAGATCCTGGAGGATTGGGAAAATGCCATTTTTTAAAAAGGAAGAACAATAGTTGAGGGAACTACAGACCAGTCAGCCTTACATCAGTCCCCAGAAAAATCATGGAGCAGATCCTCAAGGAATCCATTTTGAAGCACTTGGAAGAGGGGAATGTGATCAGGAATAAACAACATGGATTCACCAAGGGCAAGTAATGCCTGAACAATCTCATTAGCTTCTATAATGAGGTAACTAGCTCTGTGGATAAGGGAACATCAGTGGATGTGATATACCCTTGACTTCAGCAAAACTTTTGATATGGTCTTCCACAATATTCTTGCCAGCAAGTTAAGCAAATATGGATTGGATGATGGACTGTAAGGTGGTTAGAAAGCTGGCTACATTGTTGGGCCCAACGGGTAGTGATCAATGGCCTGACATCAGGTTGGTGAGTTGGTTTCAAGCAGAGTGAAACCAACATTCTAGGGATGTTTGTTCAAAATCTTTTTAATGACCTGGATGAGGGGATGAGGTTGCACTCTCAGCAAATTTGTGGATGACACTCAGCTAGGGGAACAGGTAGGTACGTTGGAGGGCAGGGATAGGGTACAGAGTGACTCAGACAGATTAGAGGATTGGGCCAAAAGAAATCTGATGAGGTTAAACAAGGACAAATGTAGAGTCCTGCATTTGGGACTGAAGAATCCTAAGTATTGTTACAGGCCGGGGACCAACTGCGTAGGTATCAGTTCAGTAGAAAAGGACCTGGGGATTACAGTGGATGAGAAGCTGGATATGAGTCAATAGTTTGTCCTTGTAGCCAAGAATGCTAATGGCAGATTAGGGTGCATTAGGAGGAATACTGTCAGCAGATCTAGAGAAGTGATTATTCCCCTTTATTCTGCACTGGTGTAGCCACATCTGGAGTATTGTGTCCAGTTCTGGGCCCCTCACTATAGAAAATATGTGGATGCATTGGAGAGGGTCCAATAGAGGGTAACCAAAATGATTAGGGGGCTGGAGCACATGACCTACGAGAAAGGGCTAAGAGATTTGGGCTTATTTAGTCTGCAGAAGAGAAAAGTGGTGGCGGCCGGAGGGGGGGGGGGAGGATTTGATAGCAGTAGTGACGGATGGCAGAACAAGGAGCATATTACAGTCTAGGTTGGATATTAGGAAAAACTATTTCACCAGGAGGGTGTTGAAGCATTAGAATGGGTTCCTTATGGAGGTGGTGGAATCTCTATCCCTAGAGGTGTTTAAGTCTTGGGTTGACAAAGCCCTGGCTGGGATGATTTAGTTGAGATTGGTCCTGCTTTGGGTAGGGGGCTGAACTCAGTTACCTCCTGAGGTCTCTTCCAGACCTAGGATTCTATGATTCTAGCTTATGGTTCTAAGTCTAACATCCGTAGCTGGGCAAATTATTTGAAACTATACTAAAGAATAAAATGGTCAGACATATATGAACATAATTTTTGGGGAGCAAGTCAATGTGGTTTCTGTAAAGGGAAATCATGCTTGAGTTCTTTGAGGGGGTCAACAAACATGTGAACAAGAGGATCTTGTACTTAGATTTCCAGAAAGCCGTTGACAAGGTCCCTCATCAAAGGCTCTTAAGTAAAGTAAGTTATCATGGGATAAGAGGGAAGGTCCTTTTATGGATTGATAACTGGTTAAAAGGCAGGAAACAAAGGGTAGGAATAAATGGTAAGTTTTCAGAATGGAGACAGGTATCTAGCGAGGTCCCCCAAGGGTCTGTCCTGGGACCAATCCTATTCAATTTATTTATAAATGATCTAGAGACAGAAGTAAATAGTGAGGGTGCAAAATTTGCAGATGATACCAAACTGCTCCAGACAGTTAAGACCAAAGCAGACTGTGAAGAGCTTCAAAAAGATCTCACCAAACTAAGTGATTGGGCAACAAAATGGCAAATTGCCAGATGATGTGGTGAAGACTAGGACTTTAAGAGTGTTAAAAAAAAGCTAGATAGATTCATGGAGGGTAGCTCCATCTATAGCTATTAGCCAGGATGGATAGGAATGGTCCCTAGTTTCTGTTTCTGTGGAGGTGGGTGACATGGAAGGGATCATGTGAGGATTCCCTGTTGTGTTCCCTGCCTCTGGGGCATCTGGCATTGGCACTGTCAGCAGACAGGAAACTGGGCTGGATGGTCTGTTGGTCTTACCCGGTCTGGCCATTCCTATGTTCTTAGCTATAGCCAGGGGCGCCGACAGTCTCCGTGAGCTCCTGGGCATTGTGTGTGTGTGTGTGTGTGTGTGTGTGTGTGTGTGTGTGTGTGTGTGTGTGTGTGCGCGCGTGCGCATGCACGCGAGCACCACTCGGAAGGTACTGCGCCAGCCCTCAGGCAGCTCTCAGCATTGTCCAGAGTGCAATGTCCCCACAGCCTTTAGCACTGCCCAGAGCGCATGGCGTGGGCCTCTGCAGATGATTTAAAGGGCCTGGGGCTCCACTGATGGCAGAATAATAAAATAAAAATCCCTAATGATATCAGGGACAAACCTGGCCCAACATATTCAATTTGTTACATTTGATTTGCTGGGCCGTAGGGCAACTGCCCTCTTTTTCTTCTCTATTCCCCCCATCGGCAGGCCTGTCTTTATCATCTACAACAGTGAAGGCTCAATAGATCGCCAGATTTAGTTTAGGTGCCATTTCCCCACAATGAACACTTTTTTGTATTGTTTGTTTGTTTTTACTGTTTTCATGTTCACAGAATATTGTATAGCTCCCGGAATACTGCAGAAGATGCAGGATTTCTATGGATCCCTATGTGGGTATGTGTATTATTATATACATACGGGCTGTGTCTAGACTGGCAAGTTTTTCCGCAAAATCATCTGCTTTTGCGGAAAAACTTGCCAGCTGTCTACACTGGCCGCTTGAATTTCCAGAAAAGCACTGACGATCTCATGAAAGATCATCAGTGCTTTTCCGGAAATACTATGCTGCTCCCATTTGGGCAAAAGTCTTTTTCCGAAAGACTTTTGCGCAAAAGGGCCATGTAAACAGCACAGTACTGTTTTCTGCAAAACAGCCCCGATGGCAAAAATGGCGATTGGGGCTTTTTTGCAGAAAACCGTGTCTAGATTGGCACGGACGCTTTTCCGCAAAAAGTGCTTTTGCAGAAAAGCATCCTGCCAATCTAGACGTGCTTTTCTGAAAATGCTTTTAACGGAAAAGTTTTCCATTAAAAGCATTTTCAGAAAATCATGCCAGTGTAGACGCAGCCACGGTGTTTTGGAGAAATGGGGGCTTCATTCTCGGTGACCAATTTTAAAAACTGGGCTTATTTGCACAGGTGAAATAAATCTCTAATGATACCAGGGACAAATCTGGCCCAAGATATTTAATTTGTTACTATCAAAACACGTATAAAGAATGTTTCACTGTAAATATTACTATATGGCTATGGCTACACTACAAGTTTTTTTGGCAGAAAATATGCTAATGGGGGACTCATCAGCATAAGTCACAACATCACTAGCATATTTTCTGCCATTTCTTTTTGTGCAAGGGGTTTTTGCGCAAAAAGCAGCAGTATGGACATTTCCTTTTTGCGCAAAACCCCCATTTTGCCAAGATCCGTATGCCTGTCCCACTTTGAAACAGACCTGTGAATAATGGGGCAGTGCAGTCTCCAGGGAATGTAATCTAGTCACTTGAAAAATGAAACTCTTCTGCAAATTCAACAATTCCCTATAAAGAAACAGCAGAAGCAATTGGCACTATACATAGTACTCACCTCCTTGTGGTTGTAACTCAGTAATATTTGCAGTGGCCTCATCGTCATCTGAGTCTCCAATTGCCACAACCTTGTATCTATTGCTGCTCTGTTTGCTCAGCACATGAGGTACTTGCAGTGCAGCCTCCCTCTCAGCAGCCAGGTCCAAATCTTGTTGAGCTAAGTGGGCTCTCAACTGCCTAATTTCAAACTAGGGGGAAAAAACAACATAAAATGACGAGACATGCATAAACCTAGCTGGCAATCATTATTCCCCAGAAAGGTGGAGTTGAGATTAACACCCAAGATGCTGGATGCTCATCCAAAGCCTCTCACTCAAAAGACCTACAAAAATTGGTTGCTTGGAGGCTGACGGTCTTCTAATAAAGGTGAAGGGAAATTGTATTCCTTAGGGTTGGAGATACACTTCAGGGCAGTTTCCTAAGAGAAGTAATTGCCACATAAGAGTGACCCCCAACATAGGTTTCTCTGTATAAAGATTTCAATAATCATTCAGAGTGATTCTTGTTATTAATACATAGCTCTTAATATCTGGGTTTTGCACTGATGGAGGGGATTTGTTACACTACACTCAAGCACCTTCTCCCTCAAACTACTGAGTCACAGGAGTTTTGCTAGTGACAATGCTCTATAGAACTGCAGGGAAGAGGGCAGGATTTGCCTATTACTATGGGTATGTCTACACTGCCACCCTAGTTTGAACTAGGGTGGCTAATGTAGGCATTTGAAGCAAATGAAGCCCGGGTTTTAAATATCCCGGGCTTCATTTGCATGTTCCCGGGCGCCGCCATTTTTAAATGCCCCGTAGTTCGAACTATCTGCCCACGGCTACACGCGGCACAGACTAGGTAGTTTGAATTAAAGCTCCTAATTCGAACTACCATTATTCCTCCTGCAAGGAGGTTTAACGGTAGTTCGGATTAGGAGCTTTAATTCGAACTACCTAGTCCGTGCTGCGTGTAGCCGCACGCAGGTAGTTCGAACTACGGGGCATTTAAAAATGGCGGTGCCCGGGAACATGCAAATGAAGCCCGGGATATTTAAATCCCGGACTTCATTTGCAAGCTCGAATGTCTACATTAGCCACCTTAGTTCGAACTAGGGCGGCAGTGTAGACATACCCTATTATATTTAATAGGCTACGCCCATGGTGGATGGCAGTGTATACAATAAAAGTGACAATGACCAACAGGTAGAGACATAAAGAGTAGCAGTCTCATTGACAGACCCAGTATATTGCCCTGTGTTTGACAGACACATGCCTCCTATGCTATAAGAAAGAAACCTTTAAAACTCTTTTTGAGGGTTGAGGATTTTCTCATTCCTTCCTTTATACTGTATTGCAAACCCCCACCTCTAAGCCACCACAATTCTGAGGAAATACTGCATTTGGCTGCAACTCTTTGACAAAATGGACAGTTATGGTGGAGAACAAAATTCTAATTATACACAGTGAGAGGGAAAAGAAAATTAGTGAAGCAATATGTTAATACATTTAACATTTTTCTGCGCAGTGCTTCTTAGCTAAGAGATCTGGAAAAACTTTGCATAGCTGAAAGGACAGTATTACAGTGCTCATGTTGCAGTGTGTCTGTGTCTGCACTTTTTATAACTGAAGGGAACTTAGCAGTGAGGCTCTTAAAAACTTACATGTAATGGCACATTAGCTAACTGAATATGGCTCTGGCTTTCCCCTCTGCGATACTGACTCAAATACGTCTTGCTCTCATATTATACATGTGGTGGTCTTAGTTCATTCCATGTAAGACAGTTCATTCTATAGGGTACATTTCAACTGAGTCCTCTGTTGAAAAGCCATCAGGGTATCAAAAGTATGAGCACTGGATTAGTGATCACCTATAGAGAGAAGTGGGCTCTTGTAGGTTGAGATTCACATTATTACTGGAATGGGAAATGCTTCCACATACTAAAAGATATCAGATTGGTAGTACTGAAGACTGAAGTCTTCTACCACTGTACTGGGAAGGGCACTTGGCCAAAGGCACATGTATACGGAGTGAGAGAGTCATTTAGGGTATGTCTAGACTACATGGCTCCGTTGACGGAGCCATGTAGATTTGTTTTTTTGGTAAAGGCAAATGAAGCCGCAATTTAAATGATCACGGCTTCATTTAAATTTACATGATCAGCTGTTTGTCCGCTCAGCGCGCTAGTCTGGACGCTCCCCTGCCGACATCAAAGCCCTTTGTCGGCAGCCCCGGTAAACCTCATCCCATGGCAGGGGAGTGTCCAGACTAGCACGCTGAGAGGACAAACAGCTAATCAGCTGTTTGTCAGCTCAGCGCGGCAGCCATGTAAATTTAAATGAAGCCGCAATCATTTATATCGCGGCTTCATTTGCCTTTGCCTACAACCCTAATCTACATGGCTCCATCGATGGAGCCATGTAGTCTAGACACAGCCTTAGGCTATGTCTAGACTGCAGGCTTCTTTTGAAAGAAGCTTTTCTGGACGAGATCATCCGAAAAAACTTCTTCCGAAAGAAAGTGTCCACACTGCCAAAGAACATCGAAAAAGTGATCTGCTTTTTTGAAAGATAGCGTCCACACTGAATGGACGCTATCTCACATGTAAGCTGTGATTATTATGGATGGAGTGGCCACCAGGGCACCTGTGCTTTTTCTTCTTTCCTCTTCTTTCGAAAGAACTCCCTCTTCCCCATCCACACACACCTTTTTCCGAAAGAGCTCTTTCTCAAAAAGGCTTCTTCCTCGTAGAAAGAGGTTTACCAATGTCGGAAAAACCCCACTTTTCTTTCTATTTTGTTTTCAAAAGAATGTGATTGCAGTGTGGAGGTAAGTGAAATTTTTTTTGGAAAAATGGCTGTTTTTCCAAAAACACTCTGTAATTTAGACATAGCCTTAGTCTCTATCCGCTGTCAATCCTTGAGCTCTCCATTGAAGCTTCCAATGAATGTATTGAAAAGTAGTGGTTTTGTGGCTACTTATGAACTAAGGCTAAGGTGTCACTAGTGTCAGTAACATTTTTGTTATTCAGGGGTGTGAAAAAACCCACCCTCTTGAGTGACAAATTTTTCCAACATAACCACTTATGTTGGTGAGAGACATTCTCCTGCCAACGTAGCTACCACCACTTGTTGAGCTGGTTTTATTATGTCGATGGGATAGCTCTCTTCTGTCAGCATAGCATGGCTAAATGAGCACTCTCACAGTAGTACAGCCATGCCATTGTAAGTTTGTAAGGGTACACATGGTCAAGAAAGTACAGAACTGGAACTACCAACTCCTTTCACAGTAGCTTCCCTATTTAAGAGCCAAATGGTGACAATGACTGTTCATAAATGCCAGTTTGGTTCCAGATACATACAATACAGGTGAAAGATTTTACATTTCATTACCTGATCTATGCACTGCCAGTGCATACCGCTCTGTTTTCTAGATTAGATATACAATGAGCAGCTGGATAACAGAAAATGTCAGCTTTCAATATTGAATTTTTACAAGAACACGAATTAAAATAATTCTATAAAACCTCTCAAAATTTCATCTTTAAAAAAATCACACAATTCATAGCTGAGAAACAGACTGTGGGGAAAATTTGCAATGGCACGAAGGACAATTAGATGGCTAACTCCTGTTCACTTTCAATGGGAATTTTAGTGCCTTTGATAATCACTCCGGGTATGTCTACACTACCCTCCTATTTCGAAGTAGGAGGGTAATGTAGGCATACCACACTTGCAAATGAAGCCCGGGATTTGAACATGGAATGAGTAGTAACGGTAGTTCGAATTAGGAAACCTAGTTCGAACTACCTAGTTCGTGCCGCGTGTAGCCGCGCGGCACGGGGTTCGAACCAGCCGGGATTTAAAAATGGCGGCGCCCGGCTTATGCAAATGAAGCCCGGGAAATTCAAATCCCGGGCTTCATTTGCAAGTGCGGTATGCCTATATTACCCTCCTACTTCGAAATAGGAGGGTAGTGTAGACATACCCTCCCTTTATTAATAAAGGGAGACGGATTGATCTCAGAAACAAAAACACCAGCACTCATAAGAATAGCACCAAAAAGCTTTAATTCTACTAAAGATGCTGCTCTTTTTCTTTTAATTGTGGTCATAACTGATTGGAAAATAAAAACCAATTTTGATTTGGAAGCCTTTCAGAAAGCAAACAGATTAAACCATTTACAATAAGCAAACAACATGGGGAAACTGAGGCATAGCAACTGACCCAAGGTCAAACAAAAATCTGTGGCAGAAATGTAAATAGACACCAGCTCTCTAGACTCCTACTTCTGTGTTCTAATCACTAGACAATTCCACTTCCTCAAAGCAAATCTTTATAACATAAATTGGAAAAATTCATATCTTGGCCGAAGATAAACTTACTGCTGAGAGAAATGAGTCACAAAGGTATTGCAGAACAGCAGTTCAATTGAATAGTGCATTATTTCTAACAGTGATAGAAATGTAGCCGTGTTAGTCTGGGGTAGCTGAAGCAAAATGCAGGACAATGTAGCTCACAAACATCCCACTCTCCCCACCTCTAATATCATCAATTCACAGACACTTACCTTCCTTCCTTTCCCCCCCCCCCCTGCATTCCCCTCCTGTTCTGAAATGTGATTTGTCCTTTTCATATGTGTTCATTTTTTTAAATTGTATCATTTGGTATATATGGTTGTGACTATTTTCTTCCACTATTTGATCTGAGGAAATGGGTTTGGCCCACGAAAGCTCATCATCTAATTAACCATCTTGTTAGTCTGTAAAGTGCTACATTGTCCTGCATTTTATTTCTAACAGCAAGGGTTTTACTGCCATCTTATGGACAAAGGACAAAACCACATACCACATTGCCAGCCTTGTTAACGTTAGCATCTATGTATTTAGATCTTCAAAACATCTAGTTTTATCTGCTTCAGAAATCTGTTCTTGGTATCTCAGGCAGTGTGGAAAATTTCCTTCCCCTGTGTTTAAGGCACCAGAAGCATACACAGACCTCATATGTCTTTGCAACAGTATGTGAATCACTTCTATTCCTTTTTGCAATATGATCAGATTGTTCTGTTTTCACCCTTAACTCTATGCTGATTCAATTGGGATATGTGACTATATTTCCCTATACTGAATATTGGACATTTGGTAAAACTATTTGTATTCAAGTGAGTTTGATGGCAATCAATCAGAACTATACAGTTCCAATGTTTATATTAACATCTAATTAACTGAGTCCCTGTTAAAAAGAAACATTGTGCAGCCAGGCTCGCTGACTGACGGGGGCAAAAGGGGCCTGTCAATTCAAAAGCATCTGGGGCTTCCCGCTGCCTCTGCTGCTAATGTGGTGGTGGCAGCAGCTGCAGCCCTCGGACCATTAAATTGCTGCAGGAATACTGCATGCTCTGGGCAGCTCTGAGGGCTGGGGGAGTAGATGGCACACTCTGGGCTGTGCTGAGGGAAGGCTGTCCTCAGACCCGCCATTTCTGCCAGAGGCCCCACCCTTCCAGGAGCACAGAGTTGACCCCTTCCATCTTGCCAAGGGCCTGTGGAGGGTGTCACCTCCTCTGTGTGTAGCTAGTCTTTAGAAGTATAACCTTATCTTTAACTCAAAACTTCAGTCATCTGAAGAAGTGAGCTGTGCCCATGAAAGCTCATGATACATCTACATGTTTTGCTAGTTTATAAAGTGCTACCAGACCATGTGTTGTTTTTTAAATTTATCCTGTACAGACTAACTTGGCTATCCCCTGAAGCTTCTGAATGTGCAAGTCACTGCATTCAGCCGTATGGAGTGGAAATCTATCACCTTCACAAAGAAACTCACACAGATCCAAACTGACATCATCTTCCTTTCCAAATGCAAACAGATGGACATCATGCCTAAGGGTGAAAAACCCACTGCAATCTACGTATCCCACAGACTACAGCGATTATGCCACACGCTCGCAAAAAAACTAAGGAACCACTTTATCAGCATTCTATACAACAGACAGAAAAAAATGAAGAGGAGCTCTCAACATTAGAAACTATCATAAAAAAACAAGCCTCCACATCTTTTCCAGATTTTACTACAATTCAACAAACCACCTACAAGGACCATTTCATCTCCCTTCAGAAGAAAAAGGACAATAAACTATCCAAACTGCTGCATGCCTTAGGATCTCTCATTCCAGATACTTTCGACCTACCCAGCAACATCATCAATCTATCTAACCATTCTTAGTCCACCAGAGGAATTTGTCCTACCCTGTGAACTCTCCTTCTGCCCCACCACTCCCACAAATATGAATTGGTTCTGTGGGGATCTGGAATCCTATTTTTGCTGCCTCCGCCTGAAGGAATACTTCCAGCACAGCAATATACAACACACTGAACTTACTGCTCCTCCCTTCCAATCCCACAAGAGGAAGGCTTCTATCTGGACCCTCCCTAACAGTCGTAACGAAAGTCTTGATTTCTACTGTTTCTGCAAACGTGCTCAAGCTGACATTATCAGCAAACAGCAATATATAACACAAAATATCAGTCATGAAGAACCCAATGCTATACATATCCTCAAAAACAATCCTAACATCATAGTCAAAGAGGCCAACAAAGGAGGCGCTGTAGTCATCATGAACAGGACAAATTATGAACAGAAGGCAAATAGATAAATCACCAACACCAGATTCTACAAACCTCTCTCCTATGACCCCACTAAGGAATACCACAAAAACCTGAAAAACCTGCTCATGAAGCTTCCTGATACTGCTCAGGAACAAATTTACACTAACCCCTCCCCCCCCCCCCCCCCCGATCCCTAACCAGGAACTTTCTATCTGCTACCCACAATACACAAACCTGGAATACCCGGACAGCACATCATCTCAAGTATGGGCACACTTACCACAGGATTATCTGGCTATATTGACTCTTTCTTCAGACTCTATGCTACCAGCATTCCTAGCTACCTCTGCGACACCTCTGACTTCCTGAGGAAACTTCAAAACATCAGTAATCTACCTGAAAATACCATCCTGGCCACTATGCATGTAGAAGCCTTTTACACCAACATTCCACATGAAGATGGATTACAGGCCATCAGGAACATCATCCCCGATGACAGCAATGCATTCCTGATTACAGAGCTCTGCAGCTTTGTCCTCATCCACAACTACTTCCAATTCTGAGACAATTTGTATCTCCAAATCAGCGGCACAGGCATGGGCACCCGCAAGGCACCACGATGTGCCAATATCTTTATGGCTGACCTTGAACAACGTTTCCTCAGCTCTCACCCTCTAACACCACTACTTTACTTATGCTACATCGATGACATCTTCATCATACAGACCCACGGAAAAGACTCGCGAATGGCCAGGCCACAGCAGGCGTTCTCAGGAAGATCGTGGACCATCACTCCCTAGTGGACGTCTGGCGAGACCACCACCTGGCCGACAGTACTACCTTCACCTACGTCCGGGTGGAGGACGATCGGTCGAGCCACTCCCGGTTGGATTGCATCTACCTCTCCCGTTTCCATGTAGCATGAGCCCACTCCTCCAGCATTTGGCCGGCCCCATTCACTCTCTGAGTTCAGAGAGGCTGAGGCCAGCCTATTGGAACTTTAACAATAGGCTGCTGGAGGACGTGGGCTTCGTGGCATCCTTCCAGGACTTCTGGCTGGCCTGGCGGGGGCAGAGGCCCGCCTTTCCCTCGGCACGGTGCTGGTGGGACGTGGGGAAGGTGCGCGCCTGGCTCTTCTGCCGCAACTACTCCCGGGGTGCCAGCTGGCAGAGGGATGCAGTGATAGAGCAGCTGGAAGAGGAGGTTTTGAAGCATGAGAGGCGCCGGGTATCCAACCCCAAGAAACCACCTCTCCGCAAGGTGCACTGGGAGAAGCGGGAGGAACTCTGGACCCTGGAAAACTACAGGGCCTGGGGTGCCTTCGTTCAATCTCGCATCCAGCTCCTTCGGGAGATGGATCGTGGCTCCTGCTTCTTCTATGCCCTGGAGAAAAAGAGGGGGGCTAAAAATCACGTCACCTGCCTTTTGGCAGAGGACGGCACCCCCCTCATGGATCTGGAGGAGATGCGTGGAAGGGCCAGGGCCTTCTATGCCAGTTTGTTCTCCCCGGATCCGACCGAAGCCAATGCCTGTAAGGTGCTCAGCGCGGGCGACCAGGACCGGCTGGAGATGCCTCTCACTCTGGCCGAGTTCTCGGAAGCCCTCCGTCTCATGCCCAACAATAAAACCCCAGGCATGGACGGGCTGACCGTGGAGTTCTACCACATGTTCTGGGACGTCCTCGGTCTAGACCTCATCACCGTCTGGGCCGAGTCCTTGGAGAGCGGGGTCCTCCCTCTGTCGTGTAGGCAAACGGTGCTCGCCCTACTGCCGAAGAAGGGGGACCTCCGCGATCTTCGGAACTGGCATCCCGTCTCGCTCCTCAGCACAGACTACAAGGTCATAGCAAAAGCCATCTTGCTGCGACTGTGGTCCATGCTGGCGGGCGTGATCCATCCCGAGCAGACCTACACTGTCCTGGGCCGAAGCATCTTTGATAACTTGTACTTGGACCGGGATCTCTTGGAGCTTGGGTGTAGGGACGGCTTGTCGTTTGCCCTTCTGTACCTGGACCAGGAGAAAGCGTTCGACAGGATGGACCACGGGTATCTCCTGGGCACTCTGCAGGCCTTCGGCTTTGGGCCCCGTTTTGTGGGTTTTCTCTGGGTGCTGTGTGGGGAAAATCAAATAACTCCAAGTGTGTCTAAGGGGGGACACTGGAGGAAATCAAAACTCTCTAAAAGAAAACTGCTGTAAGGGTTAAAAGTTTTCCAGACCTCTCTCCCTGTATCAGAGTGGAATCATCTAAACTCTAATCAAAGACCCTTACAAATGCCTATCTCAAATTCATGGATACTCCTAGTCTGTCACAAATTATCATGTAAACTCTTATCTTTGTCACAGTTTGCCTTGTAAGACTACTCACTCCACATTCTCATTTGCCTTTGTTTTGTAAAACTTACTTCTAGCACTCCTGGTGTGAACAGAAGTCTCAGAGTACTTCTGCTGAGACTTTGATATGTAAAGGAAAACAATCAACAACTGAACTGTCTAAGCATTCTGTATAAAGGATCCAAAAACCTGTAACTCAGGGCTGACTGCTGTTGTTCTCTGGTAGCTGTCAGACTGCATGCATGTATAATAAAGTTTTTCCTTCTAGGTTTCTCTCCTGCCTCACTGATTTGACTTCCAGCCTCGGATCCTTCTGGGGGCTCTGTACCCCAGGGGAACGAGATTTCTGGTCAGGCTCAACTGGACCCTGACCGAGCCGGTCAGCTTCGGGCGGGGGGTTCGTCAGGGGTGTCCGCTGTTGGGCCTGCTGTACGCTCTGGCGATCATGCCCTTCCTCTGTCTCTTCCGTAGGAGACTGATGGGGTTGGTGCTGTGAGAGCCGGAGGTGCGGCTTGTCCTGTCGGTGTATGCCGATGACGTGCTCCTCGTGGTCCAGGACTCGGGTGACCTGGCATGGGTGGAGGCCTGCCAAGCTGTCTACTCGGTGGCTTCCTCTGCCCGGGTCAACTGGGTCAAGAGCTCTGGCCTGGTGGTCGGGGATGGGTGCCGGGCCGGCTCCCTCCCACCCGTGCTTCAGGCCACCAGGTGGAGCGCGGGTCTGCTGCTCTATCTGGGCGTCTATTTATCCACCACGCATCCTTCTCCGCTGGAAAACTGGCAGGGTTTGGAGGCCAGGGTGGGTGAGTGGCTGTGGAGGTGGACAGTACTGCGCCGGTATCTCTCCCTCCGCAGGAGAGCACTGGTACTAAATCAGCTGGTCCTGTCCATGCTCAACACCCTGTGCCTGGCCCCAGAGGTCTGGCCAAGCTCCAGAGGACAGTTTTGAAGTTCTTTTGACCAGGACTGCACTTGGTCTCTGCAGGGGTCCTGTCTCTTCCCCTGGAGGAGGGGAGCCAGGGCCTGATTTGCGTGCGCATCCAGGTCCGGACCTTCCACCTCTAGGCCCTGCAGAGACTCCTCTTTAGTGCAGGTAGTCCGGCATGGAGCAGTTTTGGGTGCGCCTTCCTCCGCCACCTCCAAGGGCTCCGATATGACCGGCAGCTCCTTTTTATCCACCTGAGGAGCTTTCTGTGAGACCTCTCAGAGTTGCCGGAATTCTACCAGGAACTCCTCCGGACCTGGAAGCTGTTCTTGGCGACCAGGTCCGTTGTGGCCACTGAGGGGACAGACCTCCTTGCAGAGCACCTGCTCCACAATCCAGCCTTGCACATACAGGTGGCAAAGTCTCCCTCGGTATGCCAGAGGCTGATCCTGGCAGAAGCCACCACGGTCGGAGAACTCCTGGATTACGACAGGGGGGACTGGGTGGATCCCCGAGCGCTCGCTCAGCACATCGGGCTCTCCATCC
The DNA here is from genome assembly GCF_049634645.1 of Pelodiscus sinensis. Lineage (NCBI taxonomy): Eukaryota > Metazoa > Chordata > Testudines > Trionychidae > Pelodiscus > Pelodiscus sinensis. Next base: position 31,989,421 of record NC_134724.1, on the reverse strand, counting down.
TCCGAACTCCTCTGCGCATACTCCAGGAGGTGACGGCAGCTTTGCCGTGGCTCACTCTTGATTTCCTGCAGAGAGCACTGCGAGAGGGTACGCCTCACCCCTCCTCTCCTGCAAACCCTCCGTCTCTTGTTATCTGGCCCCTGTTAAGTGGGCCCCCCTGGGCCCCTCATCCATGGACCCCCAGCCGGCTGCAAAATCTGCAGCTGGTATGCTTTCAAACCGTGCCTAGAGAACATCTCTACGCGCTCGTGCTCCACACCCTGCACTTCCCCCCATCTTGTCCCGCAAGTGGCGGGACTATCTAAGACCCGTAGAGGGTGGGGAACCCCGATAGGCCAGTGTGTATCCCACCCTAGTTCCGCGGCCCATCGGGGACATTAGTTGGTGGCTCCTTCATGGAACCGTGAGCACGGGCGTGTACCTGGCACAGTTCACCCCTATCCCGAACACCTGCCCCTTTTGCGGCGTGAGGGAGAACCTGGCGCACGCCTATCTTGAATGCGCCTGGTTGCAGCACCTATTCCACGAGGAGTAACGGTAGTTTTAATTAGGATCTTTACTTCAAACTACCTAGTCCGTGCTGCGTGTAGCCGCGGGCACAGAGTTTGGCCTAAGGGGGATTTAAAAATGGTGGGATTTAAAAATATTTAAATCCCAGGCTTCATTTACAACTCACTTGCCCTCATTACCTTACCTAGCTCGAACTAACGAGCTAGTGTAGCCGTACCCTTATTGAGGTTCTGGCTGCACTTTTCCCCTCACCCTATCTGTGGCCCCACAAAGTTGCGGGACCTCCTCGTCAACCTCCTCCTGGCTCTGGCTAAAGCCACGATATACAACACCAGGAGGAGGATGCTGGACGAGGGGGTCCCCTGCGACTGTGGGGCCTATTTCTGTTCCTCCCTTGTGTCACGTATCCGGGCAGAGTTCCTCTGGGCGATGTCCACTGGCTTCCTTGACAGCTTCGAGGAGCAGTGGGCACTGTCTGGGGTTATCTGCTCAGTATCCCCATCCAGTTCCCTTGTTTTGACCCTGTGACCTGCAACCCCTGACCATGTTTTTCATTATTTGTTCCACGAACTCAGTTGAGCCCCAGGTTCAGTCGTCTCTCCTGCAAGGCTTTGCCCGTCTATTTCCTGGGTTTCAAATAGGCACTACAGAGAGGGAGAAGCAGCAGGGTGCAGATGGTGCTCTACTCCTCTCCCCCTGTTCCTTCTGCCTGCACCAGCCAGAGCAGTCCCCGCCCTACCTAGCCACCACCTGCCTACTGAGGCCCCCCAGCTGTTAGACCTGCTCCCCCTGGACACTGCTGCTGATACTCACCACCACCAGCTACTGCTGCTGCCTGAGGGGGAGGGGCCTATCGGCATGCTCTCCCCCCCACTGCAGAGAGAGAGGAGGGGGACACCACCACTACTAGCACCCGCTACCTGGAGTCCCCCACCTTGGCTGACCGCTGTTCTCCTGCTGCTGCAGCTGCACCACCTGCGCCCTGTTGAGGGGTGAAGAGGAGAAGGCGCCACCATCTGGACCTGTGGAGAAGGCTTTCAAAGACTGAGTGTTTTTTCCATCTGTGCTCCTGTGGTGATGGTAAGTTGAACTATTGAGAGGGGGCCGGGGGAGGGGCACAGAGCCCTCCCCTCAGTCCAGGTACCCCCCCTTCCTGCTGCCACCGCCCCCAACGGCTTCTCTACCACCCTTAACACCTGGACTTTCTCCTCACCCCTTGACGGGGCTGTTACTCCACCTGGGACTGTGCTGTTGCAGTAGTGGGCGAGGTTGAGCCCCCACAAGCGCTCATGAGCGTGCTCCCTTCTCACCCTCTTGGACTTGGCCCCCTTCCCTCAGCTACATTTGGCTGCAAGGCCCCCCTCACCCTTTCTCACCCTCCTTCCCTACTGCCTGCCCCGTCCTGCTAGCCCTTCCCCAAAATCCTCACTTCCTCCAACCCCCTCTGCTATGATGGAGGAGGTCCCCGCCCCCTTGGCTGTTCCGGTAGTTCACAAAAATCCCTCATGGCCACCAACGCCATAGACCACTGCGGCTGACCTCCCGACCCCTGACCCTGGCTCCGAACCTGCCACGGCTGATGCCCCCCTGCAATTCGGGTGGGCTCTCCACCTCAGTCAGCAAAAAGGGCCAGGGGAGGAAGAAGGGCAAGGGCCCATCCAAAAAGGCCCAACCTCTGAGGCCACCCTGCCTGCTGCGGCCCCACCATCTGCCGCACCCCCTCCTTCCCCTGCTGTTCCCCCCACTGGCTCTAGGGGTGATCCACCCGTGGCCCCCAGAGCGTACGCACAGGTGGCCACTGGCGCCCTCCCCCGCATGCCGCCACATCATCTGCCCCAACTGCCACCTCCAGCTCCATCCCTGATGGCCAGGGCCCCTTACCCACCCTGACCAGGACGCACAGCATCTGCTGCTGTTGGCACTGCGCCAGGGCTCGGATCCCTACTTGCCCATCTCCGTGTCCCGTGAGCTCTATCTGGGGGCCCAGACGAAGGAGAATCCAGCCCTCAGTTCTGCTCCTGTTCTTCACAGATAACTGTAGGGACAAGGGCAAGGTCCAGTTCGCCCTCCAGCACTGGAGGGACTTTCACTCCATTCTCTGGGCTACAAGAGCCCTCTTGCAGGAGGGGAGAGGGCCCAATAGGCAGGACATCACGGCCTACCACTGGACATGCAGGTTCCGGGACGCCCTCCTGAACTTTGGGTTGGAGTGTGGGGCCTGCCGGAGGTCGACGATCACCCTGCCCATGAGGATCCACCTCATCCCTCATCATGAAGGACACCGTCATCGCCACCTTAAATGCTCGGGACTGTAGGGCGGGCCTCTGCAGGAGCCGGATGCTTTTCTTCCTTCGGGTGGGGGGTACTCAGTGGTTTTCCTGCAGGAGACCCACACGACTCCAGCCTTTAGCCATTTTAGCCACCTCGGCGTGCACTCAGCCAGGGTGGACACCTTGTTCTCCCCTGCCCTACGGCTCGAGCTGCTGGGGACTGCCGAGGTTGTCCCAGGCTGCTTGCTGCATGTCCGGGCCTGCTTGGAGGGGCTCACGTTGAACCTGGTCAACATCTACGCCCCAAACGTGGGTCCAAACCAGGTCATCTTTTATCAGCAGGCTGCCACCTTCCTCGGCATTCTAGATCCTCGTGAGTGTCTGGTCCTGGGCGGGGATTTCACCACCACCCTCGATGACCAGGACCGTGTAGGACTCACGAACTGCCAGGCCACAGCAGGCAACCTCAGGGGGATCATGGACCATCACTCCCTGGTGGACGTCTGGCAAGACCAGCACCCGGATGACACCATCCCCTTCACCTACATCTGGGTGGGGGACGATCGGTCGAGCCACTCACGGTTGGATCGCACTTATCTATCAAGGTTCCATCTGGCACGAGCCCACTCCTCCAGCATTCGGCCAGCCCCATTCACGGACCACCATTTGGTGGCCATGAAAGCCTCTCTTAGGGTATGTCTACACTACCCTCCTAGTTCGAACTAGGAGGGTAATGTAGGCATACCGCACTTGCAAATGAAGCCCAGGATTTGAATTTCCCAGGCTTCATTTGCATAAGCGGGGAGCCGCCATTTTTAAAACCCCGCTGGTTCGAACCCTGTGCAGCGCGGCTACACGGGGCACGAACTAGGTAGTTCAAACTAGGCTTCCTAGTTCGAACTACAGTTACTCCTTGTGAAATGAGGAGTAACGGTAGTTCGAACTAGGAAGCCTAGTTCGAACTACCTAGTTCGTGCCCCGTGTAGCCGTGCTGCACGGGGTTCGAACCAGCGGGGTTTTAAAAATGGCGGCTCCCCGCTTATGCAAATGAAGCCCGGGAAATTCAAATCCCGGGCTTCATTTGCAAGTGCGGTATGCCTACATTACCCCGCTAGTTCGAACTAGCGGGGTAGTGTAGACATACCCTTAGTGTGGAGAGGCTGGGGCCAGCCTACTGGCATTTTAACAATAGCTTGCTGGAGGACGTGGGCTTCGTGGCGTCCTTCCGGGAGTTCTGGCTGGCCTGGCGGGGGCAGCAGCCCACCTTTCCCTCAGTGCAGCTCTGGTGGGACGTGGGGAAGGCGTGCCTGGCTCTTCTGTCACGACTACTACTACCCTCCAGCCAGCGGAGGGATGCGGCGATAGAGAAGTTGGAACGGGAGGTTTTGAAGCTTGAGAGGTACCTGGTATTCGACCCTAAGGATCCACCCCTCCGTGAGACATACCGGGAGAAGTGGGAGGAACTCCAGGCCCTGGAAGATCACAGGGCCCTGAGTGTCTTTGTTCGATCCCACATCCAGCTCCTTTGGGAGATGGATCGCGGCTTCCGCTTCTTCTATGCCCTGGACAAAAAAAGGGGGGCCAAAAAGCACGTCACCTGCCTTTTGGCAGAGGACGGCAACCCCCTCATGGATCTGGAGGAGATGCGTGGAAGGACCAGGGCCTTCTACGCCAGTTTGTTCTGCCCGGATCCGACCGAAGCCGACACCTGCAGAGTGCTCTGGACCGAGCTCCCGATTGTCAGCGCAGGCGACCAGGACTGGCTAGAGCTGCCTCTCACTCTGGCCGAGTTCTCGGAAGCCCTCCGTCTCATGCCCAACAATAAAACCCCGGGCATGGACAGGCTGACTGTGGAGTTCTACCACGTGTTCTGGGACGTCCTTGGCCTAGACCTTGTCACCATCTGGGCCGAGTCCCTGGAAAGCAGGGTCTTCCCTCTGTTATGCAGGCAAGCTTATTGCCAAAGAAGGGGTACCTCTGCAACTTTCAGAACTGGTGTCCCATCTTGCTCCTCAGAATGGACTATAAGGTCATAGCAAAAGCCACTGTAGTCCGTGCTGGCAGATGTGATCCACCCCAACCAGACTTACATCGTCCCGGGCCATAGCATCTTTGACAATCTGTACTTGGTCCGGGATCTCTTGGACCTTGGGTAAAGGGACAGTCTGTCGTTCGCCCTCCTGTCCCTGGGTGGACCACGGTTTTCTCCTGGGCACTCTACAGGCCTTCGGCTTTGGGCCCCGTTTTGTGGGTTTTCTCCGGGTGCTGTACGCCCTCGTGGAGTGTTTGGTCAGGCTCAACTGGACCCTGACCGAGCCAGTGAGCTTTGGGCGGGGAGTACGTCAGGTGTCCATTGTCAGGCCAGCTGCATGCTCTGGTGATCGAGCCCTTCCTCTGTCTCCTCTGTAGGAGGTTGACGGGGTTGGTGCTCCAAAAGCCGATGACATGCTCCTCATGGTCCAGGACCCGGGTGACCTGGCACGGGTGGAGGCCTGCCAAGCTGTCTGCTCGGCAGCCTCCTCCACCTGAGACAACTGGGTCAAGAGCTCTGGCCTGGTGGTCAGGGATGGGTGGTGGGCAGGCTCCCTCCTACCCACGCTTCAGGCCATCAGGTGGAGCGCGGGTCCACTGCTCTATCTGGGTGTTTATTTATCTGCCATGCATCCTTCTCCGCCAGAGAACTGGCAAGGTTTGGAGGCCAGGGTCTTTCCCTTCAGGGGAGGGCACTGGCACTGAATCAGCTGGTCCTGTCGATGCTCTGGCACCGGCTCAAAACCCTGTGCCTGGCCCTGGAGGTCCTGACCAAGCTCCAGAGGATAGCTTTGGAATTCTTTAGGCCAGGACTGCAGTGGGTCTCTGCAGGGTTCTGTCTCTTCCCCTGGAGGAGGAGGCCAGGGCCTGGTCTGCATGTGCAGCCAGGTCTGCCTCCAGGCCTTGCCTCCAGGCCCTGAAGGTAGCCTGGCATGGAACACTTTGGTGTGCGCCTTCCTCCACCGCCTCCGATACGACTGGCAGCTCTTTTTTATCCACCAGAGGGGTCTTCCGCGAGACCTCTCAGAGCTGCTGGAATCCTACCAGGAACTCCTCCAGAACTGGAAGCTGTTCTCAGCGACCAGGTTCATTGTGGCCACCGAGGGAACAGATCTCCGTGCAGAGCCCCTGCTCCACAATCCAGCCTTGTGCGTACAGGTGGCGGAGTCTCCTTTGGTGTGCCAGAGGCTGATCCTGGCAGAAGCCCCCAAGGTCGGAGACCTCCTGGACTACGACATGGGGGACTGGGTGGATCCCCGAGCGCTCACTCAGTGCATGGGGCTCTCCACCCCCCGAACTCCACTGCACCTAGTCCAGGAGGTGAAGATGGCTTTGCCGCAGCCCGCTCTTGATTTCCTGCAGAGAGCCCTGCAAGAGGGTATGTCCTGCCCCTTCCCTTCCTGCAAAGCCTCCATCCATTGTTATCGGGCCCCTGTTCTGCGGGACCCCAGCCTACCCTGGACCCTGAGCTGTCTGCGAGATTTGCAGCTGGTCTGCTTCCGAGCCGGGCCAATGGAACAGTCTGCCAGCTTCCAGGAGCCTGCCAGGACCCGAAGAAGGTGGGCGCCTTCCTGGTCCAGGGCGGAGATCATGGACCATATTCACATTTGGAGGAATGCCCCCAACATCCATGATCTCCGCACTAGACAGGAGAACACGGCCATCTATGGCAGGATAGCCAAGAGCTCATCGTGACTCTGAAGCCAGTCCTGTACTCCCAGGACATCTGCCCGGCCATCAATGACCCTGAGGAGGCCACTTCTAGTGATTTCACAAACGTTTTCTAACTACAAGCAGGTTCAGGCAATGGAGTGTGCTGCGGTGTGCTCTCTATCTGCCTACACCGTGCAGGGGGACCGGAACAGCTTGTTTACATGTCTGAAGACGTAGCAAGTGTCTTGTCTGTACAGTTCAATGAAGCTCTCAGATAGGCACTCTTTAATCCTTTTCACAAGGTTTTGGGGGAGGCCAGCCTTATGTTGTCCTCCTCAGCAGGAGGACTTCCCATGCTAAGTCACGAGTAAGTGGTCTGGCATCATGGAGCCACATGAAACTGTCCTTCAAGGTATCTCTGATTCACACTGACCCTTGCTGTGCTCTCCTTATGGCACTGGAGTTTGACTTCTCGAACTCTCAGGCCAGGCGCTCTGTCTCAGCTCTGCACCCAGCCAGAAAAGTCTCCCCCTTGTTCTCACACAGTTTATGGAGTACACAACAGGCCGTCACCACAAAGGGAATGTTGCACTCACTGAGGTCTAATCGGATCAGGAGACTCCTGAACCTCTCCTTTAAATGTCCAAATGCACATTTCATCACCATTCTGCACTACTCAGCCTGTTGTTCAACTCCTCCTTGCTTGAGTTCAGGCTGCCTGTGTATAGGGTTTCATGAGCCAGGGGATCATAGGGTAGGCTAGGTCACCAAGGACAACTATGGGCATATTCACGTTTCCGACTCTGATGTTCTGGTTGGAGAAAAAAGTGCCAGTGTGCATATTTTGGAAGAGGATGGAGTTCCTAAAGATGTACATGCATCTTTCCCAATTACTAGTGCTTGTAGCACCATGGAGAAGTACCCATTGCAGTTGATATAATCTGAGGCATGACGGCTGGGGGTCAGGATGGGGATGCCATCTATGGTGCCCATGCAATTAGGGAAGCCCATGGTGGCAAAGCCCTCCACGATGGTGTCCACACATTCCCCCAGAGTTTATTGATGGCCTTGCCTACTTGAATGAGAACAACCCCAACTGTAGATTTCCCTACCGTAAACTGGTTCCCAACTGAGCAGTGGCTGTCTGGCATGGCGAGCTTCCAGAGAGCAACTGCACTCTGCACAGTCAGAGTGGGTCTCATGTGGGTATCCTGTCACCTAAGGGCAGGGAAGAGCCATAGCCCAAGTTCCAAGAACATGGGCTTGCATATTCAGAAGTTCTGCAGCCACTGGTGATTTCTGCATGATGATGCAGTCCCATCAGTCTGACCTTGTTTCCTGACACCAAAACTGGCATTGCACTGTGTCCAAGGGATTGACTAGCAACTGAGGTAGCATGAGCACCAGGGCTTGCCTGAGCAGGGCCTCTGTGCCATGCTGAGGTCCGTCTTCCTCCTCCTCCTCTTCCAGGTGGACCAACAAGCAGGTACACCACGAGAGACATGAGTATGACAATGCTTTCCCGCATCCTAGGTTCTATGGTTGCAGTGTTCTGGTATCTACGCAAGCAACCAGAGCACAAAAGGATGTGATCACACTGCCTCCCCTTTATATCACCCAAGGGGAGAGGGACTAGAGGAGTGCCTTATGGGGCGCAGCCAACATGAGCCCCTCTAACCATCTACTGCCAAATTCTGGACCCAATAGACCAGGCCAGACTTCCCAGCTACCTCCCTGGCAGACTCTATAATGTGGATACTCAGCTTTGGAGAACATTTGATTTTTGTCCATCCTGAGGACATGGACTTTCATCTTCTCAACATTGTGTGCCCAGAAATTGACCATAGTATATTTGACCTTTTCTCGTAGGCTGTGTCTACACTGGCATCCCTTCCGGAAAAGGGATGCTAATGTAGCACATCGCAATTGCAAATTCCGCGGGGGATTTAAATATCCCCTGCGGGATTTGTATTTACATGGCTGCCGCTTTTTTCCGGCTTGGGGAAAAGCCGGAGAAAAGTGCCAGTCTAGACGCGATTCTCTGGAAAATAAAGCCTACTTTCAAGTAGGAATAAGAAATCCTCCGGAAAAGGCTTTATTTTCCGGAGAATCACGTCTAGACTGGCACTTTTCTCCGGCTTTTCCCCAAGCCGGAAAAAAGCGGCAGCCATGTTAATGCAAATGCTGCGGGGGATATTTAAATCCCCCGTGGATTTGCCTATTCCAAAGTGTCTAATCTGCATCCCTTTTCCGGAAAAGGGGTGCAGTGTAGACACAGCCGTAGTGTAGACATGCTCTAGATGTTTTGCTTATTTTAGGCCCATTGAATGTGACTAGTTTCTACTAAAAATAATGAATTTAAAATGAAGGAATTTGAAAGTCTATTTTCATATTAAAAGTCATCCAAAATATTTAGTTCACTGCCAAAACAGTGTTTCAAACTAATATTATTCCTGTTGGGATATATAAAAATTAATAGGTCTGAAATGGCTTTACATTGGTCGTTCAGGGATCAGTCATAGCATTAACCTTAAACATGCTTTTTCCTTTTGTTTTTGTAGTTTGGGAAGATAGATTAATAGTTTGGTCAAAACCGGTATTATTCTTTCTGCTGTACAAACATGTTCTCGCTCTCTGTTCTTGTAGCCTAGGAGACAAGATGGCTACATCTAGATTGCATCCCTTTTTCGTAAAAGGGATGCAAATTAGACGTATCGCAATTGCTAATGAAGCGGGGATTTAAATCTCCCCTGCTTCATTAGCATAAAAATGGCTGCCGCTTTTTTTTGGCACGGAGCTTTGCTGGAAAAAAGCGCCAGTCTAGATGCGGATCTTTTGGAAAATCAAGCCTTTTCCGAAAGATCCCTTATCCGCGTCTAGCTGGCGCTTTTTTCCAGCAAAGCTCTGTGCCAAAAAAAAGCGGCAGCCATTTTTATTCTAATGAAGCGGGGGAGATTTAAATCCCCACTTCATTAGCAATTGCGATACATCTGATTTACATCCCTTTTACGAAAAAGGGATGCAATCTAGACGTAGCCGAGAAGTATGCAACTGCTCTACTTTGTTGTGTCCTCATTGGCGCTGTATAAAATATCTTCAGGGTTAAGTTCCTTGTAATGTCTGTAACCTGTTAGTTTGTAGCATAGGAATGTGTTGATTTAATTAGAAATTCTGTAAATAGTAATTAGGGCAGGTATGACTGTATTCATTATTTGCTTATTAACATTCATTTTATGGGAGTTAACCATAAATAAGGCTAAATAAGGCTTTAGGAAAAGGAGTGATAGAAGTGTGAATTAATATACTAAAATAGAAAAAGGGTGTAATCGTCACCAGGTTGTTGCCATTCAGACATTGTGTTCAATGTCTGAGGTAACCATGCGTAGGCAATAATGCAGTTCCTCTTACCCCATCTGCTCCTGGGTCGCCTGTTTTTTCTCTAACCTCTCCCTCTTTGTTTTTTAATGTCAATGCGTTCATTGAAACAATTTATTTTTTTAATATTCACCTTGCATTTATTTTAATACCAAATTACTAAAAAAATTTGCACCTGGAAAGATCCTAAAACTAAAAGTTGCTCCTAGAAACTAAAAGCTTCTACAACAGCATTTTTTAGTTGTTGAAAGAGTCTAAGGGTATGTCTACACTACAATGTTAGTTCAAACTAACGGACGTTAGTTCGAACTAACATTCATAGGTGCTACACTAGTGCTCCGCTAGTTCGAATTTAAATCGAACTAGAGGAGCGCTTAGTTCGAACTAGGAAAACCTCATTTTATGAGGATTAAGCCTAGTTCGAACTAGCTAGTTCGAATTAAGGGGTGTGTAGCCCCTTAATTCGAACTAGTGGGAGGCTAGCCCTCCCCAGGTTTCCCTGGTGGCCACTTTGGCCAACACCAGGGAAACTCGTATGCCTCCCCTCCCGACCCCGGACCCCTTAAAGGGGCACGGGCTGGCTACGGTGCCTGTGCCAGGTGCAAGCCTGCCAGCACCCAGCCAGCAGACCCTGCACCTGGCACGGCACAGAGCCACCCACCCGATGTCCCCCAGCCCACCCCCTCTTCCCGGGACCAGGCTGGCGGCTCCCGGGAGCTTGCCCTGGACCGCAAGAGGCGGGCACCTTCCTGGGCTAGTGCGGACATCGTGGACCTCGTCTACAATCTCCGCACTAGGCACAGGAAAGTGGCCATCTAGGGCAGGAGAGCTGCCAGCCTGGCCACCCAGGAGCAGGTGTGCATGAAAATCAAGGGGGTCCACTGAGACCCCCGACCCTGAGCCCTGAGCTTACAATGGCCGTCCTGGGTCAGACCAAAGGTCCATCTAGCCCAGTAGCCTGTCTGCCGACAGCGGCCAACCCTAGGGACCCTGGAGGGGATGGACCGAAGACAGTGACCAAGCCATTTGTCTCGTGCCATCTCTCTCCAGCCTTCCACAAACTTTGGGCAGGGACACCACTCCTACCCCCTGGCTAAGACTACTCCATGGACCCAACCTCCATGACTTGATCTCACTTCCCTTTAAACTCTGTTCTAGTTGTAGCCTTCACAGCCTCCTGCAGCAAGGAGTTCCGCAGGTTAACTATTTGCTTTGGGAAGAAGAACAACTTTCTCTTACTAGTTTCAAGCCTGCTACCCATTCCTTTCCTTTGGTGTCCTCTAGTCCTTCTTTATGGGAACTAATGAAGAACTTTTCTGTATGTACCCTCTCCACCCAACCCCTGCTTTTAAAGACCTCTATCCTGTCCCCCCTCCGTCTCCTCTTTTCTAAGCTGAGAAGTCCCAGTCTCTGTAGCCTCTCTTCATCTGGGACCTGTTCCCAACCCCTGATCATGTTAGTTGCCCTCCCCTCTCCCAGCCTTTCTCTTCCCCTCTCCCACCTCCTTTTCCCAGTCTCCCCCAGTTTTGGTCAATAAAGACAGATTCCATTTTTGACCACAATTGTCCTTTATTTTGTACATCAAGAAAAGGGGCTAGGGAAGGGTAACTGGAAGGAGGTGAGGGGGGAATGGGGTATGAGCCTCCGATGGGGAGGACTGGGCTGGCTCTGCGGGCTTCTGGGGGTGGAAGCTGTCCTGCAGCCCCCCAATTGCCCCATCTCCCCAGATGGCAGCCTGCAGCAAGTGCAGCCGGGCTGATGGCCGAGTGGTGTGATGTGTCCAGTGTGGGCACTCCGGGCACTCCAAGCCAGGACTGGTTTTCAAGCAGGGCACCCCTGAGAACTGTCTGTCCGGGGTGGGGGTCGGGTCCCTTTAAGCGCAGCCCTCGGCTAGCCTGAGACAGCATCTCCACGCTCTAAGTCCTCCTCTGATGCCCTGCCGGCACTGCTTCTGGCCATCCTTAAGCCCTGTTCAGGGTCCACTCAATGTGGACATGCTAGTTCGAATTAGCAAAACGCTAATTCGAACTAGTTTTTAGTTCTAGACGCGTTAGTTCGAATTAGCTTAGTTCACGAGGAGTAACGGTAGTTCGAACTAGGAAGCCTAGTTCGAACTACCTAGTTCGTGCCCCGTGTAGCCGCGCTGCACGGGGTTCGAACCAGTGGGGTTTTAAAAATGGCGGCTCCCCCTTATGCAAATGAAGCCTCGGAAATTCAAATCCCGGGCTTCATTTGCAAGTGCGGTATGCCTACATTACCCCGCTAGTTCGAACTAGCGGGGTAGTGTAGACATACCCTTAGTTATTAGGGAAGTTATGCTCTTCCATTAAAATGAAAAAGTAGTTACTATAAACGTAAAGACACAAGGGCTGTGTCTACACTGCACCCCTTTTCCAGAAAAGGGATGCAGATGAGACAAGTCAGAATTGCAAATGACACGGGGGATTTAAATCTCCCCCGCTTCATTTGTATAAACATGGCTGCTGCTCTTTTCCGGCTCGGGGTTTTGCCGGAAAAAAGCGCCAGTCTAGACAGGATATTTCAGAAAATAAATCCTTTTCCGAAAGGTCCCTTATTCCTGATTTTAAGAGGAATAAGGGACCTTTCGGAAAAGGCTTTATTTTCCGAAAGATCCCCGTATAGACTGGCACTTTTTTCCGGCAAAGCCCCGAGCCGGAAAAAAGCAGCAGCCATGTTTATACAAATGAAGCGGGGGAGATTTAAATCCCCCGCTTCATTTGCAATTCCGACTTGTCTCATCTGCATCCCTTTTCCGGAAAAGGGGTGCAGTGTAGACACAGACAAGGGGAAAAGACCGTTTTTCAATGTTTGTTTAATGATATCTGCATGTTCTAAAGTCATGTTTGTTTCACATATTAGGGGAGGGGAGGAGGGTAAAAATAAGAACATAGGCTGCAGTTTCCTCCAGGTAATTAGAAACTTTAGCAATCGAGGAAGTACTCAAGCTGAAGTCTGCCATCTTTCAATAGACTTCCTAGTGGTAATTTTGCAAATCTCTTATCTTAGCAACTTATTTGAGCTATTTAAAACTTCATGAAACCAGTGTCTTTAATAGACAACATAAATAAATATATCATGGATTTTTTACCCCTTGTTCTTGGCAGATCTGGGTTAGTCTTTCAAGCTGCTCATCTTGAATAATCTTTGCCTTCTCATATTGTTGAATCACCATCTCCATCTCCACTTTCACAGGTAACACATAGGCTAGAAAAAACAAACAAGGACTTGAAGAAATTAAACAGCCATTTAGCTTATCAGAGATGTCTGCATATATTTTAAAAACAGAAAGAATTTTCATGATCACCTAATCTGAACTTCTGTGTAACACAAGCCATAGGATTTTATTCAGTAATTTCTTCATGAATCCCAAAAATTTGTGATTAAAGAGGATACTGTACTGTACTTACCATGTACAGTAACTGAAGTTCTTAGAGATGGCTGTCCCTGTGGGTGCTCTATTTAGATGTTTTGGTGCGCTGCACTTCTAGTTGGAGACTTTTGCTGGCTGTGCCCTGGTTGGCAGTGCACAAGCTGCTCTGAGAAGCTAATCCAGGCACACAGCCAACCATCACTCATGATGAAGTTGAAACTCTAAAGTAGAGGGGAGGATGGGTAATGGAACATCCACAGGGACAACCAATTTGAAGAACCTCAGTTACTGCTGTGACAGACAGCTGGCTAAGCCAAAGCTCTGCCACTACAGCCTGGCTGAAAAGGGAAATGGATGCCAGCTAAGCAAGTCCATGCCTGAAGAGCTAATGGAAGCAGCTGTGGGCCTCATTATCCAGGGGGCTAGAGAAGGCAGCCAGGGGTGAAGTGGAGGGTGAGGAAAATATAAATAGCCTGGATGATTTTCTGAATACTTTTGTTCTCTCTATATCAGGGCTACTCAACTTTGAAAACCTGAGGGCCACAATGATACTAACAGCATATGCCGAGGGCTGCAACTTAAGTGTTGTTGCATGTACATGCAAATACATATGCAAATATATGCAAATAGCTTCTTTCACACTGATGGGCATGAATACAAAGATTAAGGCAAGATTACACAACACTCAGGCCCCATTTAAGTCAGTTCTGCTGATATTAATAAAATGCAGTATTTATCCAATTTCCACCCATTTGACAGCACTTTTAATGAGCAATGACAGTTCAGCAATTTAACTACTTAAACGTATATCAACAGAAGATCATTATATTGTCTACTTTTTTGTTCTGGCTCCCACCCGCAGGCTGCATGTTGAGCCCCACGTAAACCCAAACTGCACAGCAGGTTGCAAACAAACAGGCGGCCCACGGGCCACATGTTGAGTAACTCTGCTTTATATAGAATGCCAGTGTTCTATGGACATCTAGAGTGCAAAGGGAAGCCTCCCTTTTGTTGGCATGTGGCTTGAGAAAGAATACAAATAAGTAAATAGGTTTATTGAGATGGAAGAGGGAGGTAACCTTGGGTATGAATTTAGGGTGTGGACATGACAAAAGTGTAGTAACAAAAGCAGGTGACTAGCTGTTCAAAGGGTATGTCAACACTACAACACTAATTCGAACTAACTGAGTTCGAATTAGTTAATTCGAACTAAGCTAATTCGAATTAGCGCATCTAGACTTAAAAACTAGTTCGAATTAGCATTTTGCTAATTTGAACTAGCATGTCCACATTGAGTGGACCCTGAACCGGGGTTAAGGCTGGCCAGAAGCAGTGCCGGCAGGGCATCAGATTAGGACTTAGAGCGTGGAGCTGCTGCCTCAGGCTAGCCGAGGGCTGTGCTTAAAGGGACCCGACCCCCACCCCGGACAGACAGTTCTCAGGGGTTCCCCACTTGCAAAGCAGTCCTGGCTTCGAGTGCCCTGAGTGCCCACACTCGGCACATTACAGCACTCGGCCATCAGCCCGGCTGCACTTGCCGCAGGCTGCCATCCGGGGGGGGGGTCAATCGAGGGGCTTCAGGAGAGTTTCCACCCCGAGGAGCCCGCAGAGCCACTCCAGTCCTCCCCATCGGGGGCTCGTACCCCATTCCTCCCTCACCTCCTTCCACTTACCCCTCCCTAGCCCCCCTTCCTGATGTACAAAATAAAGAAAACGTGTGGTCAAAAACAGAATCTCTCTTTATTGAACAAAACTTGGGGAGACTGGGAAAAGGAGGTGGGAGAGGGGAAGAGAGAGACTGGGAGAGGGGAGGGCAACTAAAATGATCAGGGGTTTGGAACAGATCCCATATGAAGAGAGGCTAACGAGACTGGGACTTCTCAGCTTAGAAAAGAGGAGACTGAGGGGGTATATGATAGAGGTCTATAAAAGCATGAGTGGTGTGGAGAGGGTGCATAAAGAAAAGTTCTTCATTACTTCCCATGATAGAAGGACTAAAGGACACCAAATGAAATGAATGGGTAGCAGGCTTCAAACTAATAACAGAAAGTTCTTCTTTACAAAGCCGGGAGGGGGGCAGAAGAGTTTCCCTGGTGGTGCCCAGAGTGGCCACCAGGGAAAGCTGGGGAGGGCTAGCCTCCCACTAGTTCGAATTAAGTGGCTACACAGCCCTTAATTCGAACTAGTTAATTTGAACTAGGCGTTAGTCCTCGTAGAATGAGGTTTACCTAGTTCGAATTAAGCGCTCCGCTAGTTCGAATTAAGTTCGAACTAGCGGTTTGCATGTGTAGCGCCTATCAAAGTTAATTTGAACTAACGTCTGTTAGTTCGAATTAACTTTGTAGTGTAGACATACCCAAAGAGTTTTCACATGAGGGCTTTGTAGTGTAGACATACCCAAAGAGTTTTCACATGAGGGCATGGAGAACAAGGCTGGGGTCCCATATAAGACATTGCAGGAGGAGTAACAGGACTTAGTTCGGATTAACTTCTGACTGCCATGTGTAGCTGCGGGCAGTCAGTTCGAACTAAGGGGATTTAAAAATGGCACCCGCCTGGGAACATGCAAATGGAGCCTGGGATATTTAAATGCCGGGCTTCATTTGCAAGTTCAAATGTCTACATTAGCCACCCTAGTTCAAACTAGGGGCCTAGTGTAGACATACCCTGAGTGACTATTGGCTGCATGCCCAGAGTAGCCTCTCAGAGTAGCATCAGACAGCTGCTGCAAATGAGCAGCCAACCAGGGCATTGCTACCAGAAATCTCTGACTAGAAGCACAAGGTGCCAAAACATCTAAATTGGTGTACCCACAGGGACACTCCTCTAAGAAGAACTACAGCATTTCTTTTGGAGAAAGAGTTCTATCATGGGCAACCATAAGGCCCCCTGATGTGGATCATCAGCAGGATTTGAACACTGGATGTTAGATCTTCAGCTGCGAACCAACACTTCAGTTACAGGCAAAACTAGAGCTGAAATGCATATTGTAACCTTGCCCGAATAGTTGCATCGATATAGATCTATTCCAGCATTTATCACAGCTGGTTAAAAGCATTCTCTGCTTTGTATTCTGCATGTCCCAAATAACATTTTAAAAGTATGGCTGTATACCAGCTTCTAGAAGAGCTATTGGAAGGAAATACCTGTATGGAGGATAGTGATAGAGATGTAGCCGTGTTAGTCTGGGGTAGCTGAAGCAAAATGCAGGACAATGTAGCACTTTAAAGACTAACAAGATGGTTTATTAGATGATGAGCTTTCGTGGGCCAGACCCACTTCCTCAGATCAAATAGTGGAAGAAAGTAGTCACAACCATATATACCAAAGGATACAATTAAAAAAAAAAGAACAAATATGAAAAGGACAAATCACATTGCAGAACAGGAGGGGGATGCGGGGGGGGGGGAGGAAGGAAGGTAAGTGTCTGTGAATTGATGATATTCGAGGTAGGGAGAATGGGATGTTTGTGAGTTAATGGTATTAGAGGTGATAATTGGGGAAACTATCTTGGTAATGGGTGAGATAGTTCAAATGTTTATTGAGTCTTGTCCCAGGGTCTCTCTTTCTGCCCCACGTCCCCCACAAACTGGATACAATTTTGTGGTGACCTTGAGGCTTTTTTTCGCCGCCTCCGTCTCTGAGAATATTTCCAAACCACCACTGAACATCAATCTTACCTACCAGATCCCCCCTATCAACACCAAAGGAAAAATAATTCTATATGGACTCCCCCTGACGGTCGGAATTACAATCTGGATTTCTATATACACAGCTTCCGCAACAACGCACAGACTGACATTATTCGCAAACGACAACAAGCGACACACAATCTTAGCCACGCTGAACACCATGCCATCCAGAGTCTCAAAAACAACCTGGACATTGTAATCAAACCAGCTGACAAAGGGGGTGCTGTGGTCATTATGAATAAGGCCGACTATAACCAGGAGGCAACCAGACAACTCTCGAACACCACATTTTACAAACCTCTCCCCTCTGATCCCACCTTGGAATACCAAAAGAAACTACACTGTCTCCTTAAAAGCCTCCCCACAGCTACTCGGAACAAATCCACACAGAATCACCTTCTGACCCCCGACCAGGATTGTTCTATCTACTTCCCAAGATCCATAAACCTGGGCACCCCGGACGTCCCATCATCTCTGGTATTGGCACGCTCACTACTGGTCTATCCAGCTATGTAGACACTCTTCTCAAACCCTTCGTAACCAATACCCCCAGCTATCTCCGAGACACTACTGACTTCCTAAGGAAACTACAAAACATCGATAACCTCCCCAATAATACCATCCTTGCCACCATGGATGTAGAAGCTCTATATACCAACATCCCACATGAAGACAGATTACAAGCAATTAGAAACACTATCCCAGAGGACACTACTGCCAACCTGATAGCAGACCAATGTAACTTTGTTCTCACCCACAATTATTTCCAGTTTGAGAACAACTTATACCTCCAGATCAGCGGCACAGCCATGGGTACACGCATGGCCCCACAGTATGCTAACATCTTTATGGCTGACCTAGAACAACGTTTCCTCAACTCCCGTCCCCTTTCACCCCTCCTCTACCTACGGTACATCGATGACATCTTTATGATCTGGACGCATGGCCAAAAAACACTGGAGATATTCCACAGAGATTTCAACAACCTACACCCCACCATCAACCTCAGCCTGGACCATTCTACACGAGAGATCCACTTCCTGGACACCACCGTACAAATCAACAATGGAAAATTAGACATCACTCTCTACAGAAAACCCACCGACTCATACAGTTACCTACATGCATCCAGCTCCCATCCAGAACACACCACACGATCCATCGTCTATAGCCAAGCCCTTCGATACAACCGCATCTGCTCTAATCCCACTGACAGAGACCAGAAGCTTCAGGATCTCTACCAAGCATTTATAAACCTCAACTACCCACCCAGAGAAATAAAAAAGCAAATTGAAAGAGCCAGACGAATACCTAGAAACCATCTACTTCAAGACAGACCCAAGAAAACCAACAATAGAACACCACTTGTCATCACCTACAACCCCCAACTTAAACCTGTCCAACACATTATCAATAAACTACAGCCTATATTGGAACAGGATACCATACTCAAAGAGGCTCTGGGAGACAGACCCATAGTCTCCTATAGACAACCACCTAACCTCAAGATGATTCTTACCAACCACCACAGGACATACCACACTAATACCAACCCATGTACCTTCCCTTGCAACAAACCCCGTTGCCAGATTTGTCCACATATTCATTCTGCTGATACCATTATTGGACCTAACCAAGTGAGTTATAAGATCAAGAACACATATTCCTGCGCATCCAGAAATATAATCTATGCTATCATGTGCCGAAAGTGTCCGTCTGCTATGTACATTGGACAAACATCTCAGACACTTCGCCAAAGGATTAATGCCCACAAAACAGATATCAGACAAGATCACAAAGAGAAAACAGTTTCTTGCCATTTTAACCAGAAAGGACACTCTCTCAATGACTTAACCACCTGCATTCTGCTACAAAGACCTTTTACATCTGCACTTGAAAGGGAATCCTTTGAACTGTCATTCATGTTAAAATTCGACACTTTCCAAAAAGGACTCAACAAACATTTGAACTATCTCACCCATTACCAAGATAGTTTCCCCAATTATCATCTCTAATACCATTAACTCACAAACATCCCATTCTCCCTACCTCTAATATCATCAATTCACAGACACTTACCTTCCTTCCTCCCCCCCCCCCCCGCATCCCCCTCCTGTTCTGCAATGTGATTTGTCCTTTTCATATTTGTTCATTTTTTTTAATTGTATCCTTTGGTATATGGTTGTGACTATTTTCTTCCACTATTTGATCTGAGGAAGTGGGTCTGGCCCACGAAAGCTCATCATCTAATAAACCATCTTGTTAGTCTTTAAAGTGCTACATTGTCCTGCATTTTGTATGGAGGAATTACAGTAAAACTCCATTAGTCCGGCATCCAATGCTCCGGGACTCCTGATGGTCCGGCACCATCAGGAACCCGGAAGTGCTGGGGCAGCCAGACAGGCTTTCCCCATTCAGGTGCTGCTGAAACTGACCAGCAGCTGAATCGGGGAAGCCGGGAGCAGAGCAGCTAGGGTGCTGCTGGGTTGGTTTGGTAGCGCTGCCCCTCGGGGCTGCGGGACCAACCCGGCAGCACCCCAGCTGCTCTTGGGGACGCCCGGGGCAGAGCTGCTCTGCCCCAGGGGTCCCCGATTCAGCCGCTGCTGAAACAGATCAGCGGCTGATTCCAGGAAGCCCGGGGCAGAGCTGCATACAATTCCTCTATACAGAGCTGCTCTGCCCCGGGCTTCCTGGAATCAGCCGCTGATCTGTTTCAGCAGCAGCTGAATCGGGGACCCCTGGTGCAGAGCAGCTGGGGTCCTGCCGGGTTGGTCCCGCAGCGCCGTCCTTTGGCGCTGCGGGACCAACCTGGCAGCACTCCAGCTGCTCTGCCCCAGGGGTCCCCAAGAGCAGCTGGGGTGCTGCCGGGTTGGTCCCGCAGCCCCGAGGGGCAGTGCTATGGGACAAACCGGGCAGTACCCCAGCTGCTCTGTCCCAGGCATCCCCAAGAGCAGCTGGAGTGCTTCTGGGTTGGTGCCGTAGCACCGCCCCTCGGTGCTGCGGGACCAACCCAGCAGCACCCCAGCTGCTCTATTGCAGGCATGCCCGATTCAGCTGCTGCTGAAACTGACCAGCAGCGGCTGAATCAGGGACTCCTGGGGCAGAGCCGGACTATCGTAAGGGGGGGCTATGAGGGGTCTGGGGTGGCATCCCGTCCCACCCCACTCCAGACCCCTCATAGCCCCCCCTTCTGATAGTCCGGCATATCTGATAATCTGGCAACCCCTGGGTCCTAAAGGTGCCGGATTATCGGAAGTTTACTGTAGTAAACTAACGGTGAGATTCTCAAATGGTACAAATGACAATTAGGCACATAACTCCCTTTGACTTTCAATGGGAGTTGGACAACTATGTCTTTGAAAATCTTTATCAGTCCAGTTAAGACATGCTCACTTTGTTCAGAATGACTATGCAAATTTTATTGTATTTCTCGATGTTCTTCACAACATGAATCAGATCCTGAACTTTGGTCTCTGTTTCACTACAAAGGGCTACATGCTCTCCTGTTAAAACTTGGGAGTCCTCAGTATCTAGAACACAAATACCACTGTGACATGCTCTTTCTCTCACAGAAGCAAAGTGATCCTTGGACTCATTCATTCTGCATTCCTCTTCCCTGCATCCTGGAATCCCACACTGTTAGCAAAACAATTTACAGTTTGATAACAGATCTAACTGCTCTCTGCCTAATAGCCCATTCCTCGAATCCTTGTTTCCACTCTCAGACTCTACTCCTGTTCTCTACAAACTTAACTCTTCAAGCTGCTCCCCTCTGACCTAATGCTTCTGAATGGAGGCATGTCCTGGAATCCTATATAGAAGAGCCCTGGCACACAGCTAATTATGCTCAGATTAACAGCAGAGACAGATCTGGGGATCACTTGTGGTAAACTTCAAAGATGCAAAAAAGCATGAGGAATCAGACACAAAGTTATACTAAGGGCAGGCACTGAAAGTATAATGGATCAAGATAGAGGATGCTGGGGCAGGCAAAGAGGAGCTGCAAGAAAGATTGGGTTGGAAGCAATTATTTTGAAGCAGATGGGAGGGATATCTCTTGGTAAATGGTGAAAGGGAATCATGTCAGCATTATTTTCTTTTCAGGATAGATATTGTCAAAGTATATGACAAAAAATAATTCATAAAAGATCATGGGGCATTCAGCCATGAAAATTAACTCAATCTCATCAGTGGGAGTCACAACACTAAATATCTGTTTATTTCTTTTGAAATTTAAAGAACAAAAATATTATCTAAAAATAATTCTGAGGGTTATTAGTCCTTATCTTAACCAATCAACCAGTTCTTGTGTCAGCAAGCTGAATTACCACTTACCATCAATAATTCTCTTCACTCTCCAAATCCGCAGAGTTATAATGAGACTAATGGCATCCCAAGGACTGCTTGGGCCATTTGCCACTGTAGAGGCCACCATTGGAGCCAAGGATAAAATTATTACAGCACCATCAAATACCTAAAATGAGAAATATTTGTTAATGAATAGCATTTTCAAATGCTTTCTAAGGATCACAAAACCTCCCACCCTCCTTAGTGAGTCCTTGGAAGGCTTTTAATGAACAAAAGTGGTGCAGTTATGATAAACTGTGTGTGTTTCGAGGTGAGCTGAGTAGGCTGCATCCTATGAAAGCTGTAAAGCAGAATTTCCTTAGTAACTTCATCCACTTTTTGAGGTGAGAGGGAAGCATGGTCAAGGTGGCCTGCGGCTTCACAAATCCACTGGTCAACATCTCCACGCAGAAGTTGTGCCCTAATACTATTACAGCCCAGGAGCTGTAATACTGTTGGTATTCGTTACCAGTCACTAGATGAGGCACAAACACATTCCTTGCCTGAAAGAATTTGCATCTTAAAAAGACACAGGGAGAAAGAGATGAAGTAAAAGGGGAAAAACAAACAAGCAAACTGATGAGGTGGCACTTCACAATGTCCTGGTAATTCAATACGGGAATGTTCTGTGTTTGTCAGAGCTAAAGAGACTATCCCCATGGAGCATGATAGTGTCACTATTATCTGGTTAGCTTCCAGTAGGTGTCCCAACAAATGTAGATTTTCAGGGAGGATCTGAATAAGGAGAGGATTCAATGGGGATTCATGGGGAATCAGCTCCAGAAGGGCTATTCTATGTGCGGGAGGTTACATGGGAGAAGGAATAGAAAGGTCTGTGGGAGACGTGGATAATTGGCATGTCAAGAATGGAATCACTGGCAAAACAGGGAGAATGAAATTGAGGGCAATGCTAATAATGCTTGGGCTGGCCCAGCACATCCTGGGAAGTTATTATTAGGCAGAATTCTGTGCCCCCCAGCCTCTGTGGAAAGTCCCAGTATAAAGGTTCATTTATGTATCGTTTGCACAGGAAAACGGGACTTAAACATAAACACAAACTAGAAATATGCAAATAACAAGTTATAATCCTCATTAGAACCATCTGGAGGATGCTGGAATACACTTCCCTTTATAAAGTAAAATGAAACTGCTGAAATTGATGTTTTGCTGTACAGTATAATATTACATACCATCTGGCTTCCAAGCTATACTGTAAGTCTCACTTGGAATATGCAAGCCAGATAAAATGGTTTGAAGTTCAGTTATGAAAGGTTTGTACACTTCTAAATGTAGCTTTATATGCAATGAAAACCAGATTTCCTATTCTTAACTGCACAGCATTTAGTTTATTAGTTTTATGTTCCATTTAATTCCTATTTTATCACAGCAATCCTATAATTACTGAAATTATAGTGTACACTATTGTTGCACTTTATATAAATTCTTAAGTAATTGACATTTTGTTAATTATGTATGTTATCTGCTTTTGGTCAGAACCATAATAGCTACAAATAGGCTTAAACACAATTATTGACAGCAGGTTCTAGCCATGGTCTCCTTGACAAGTATGGACAGGAGTTTGTCTGTTTTGCATTGTGGGGGATTAGTCTGTGCCTTATCTATACTACAGCTAGAATCAAGTCTGGGCAGTAGCTTAAATGGTCTACAGGCAGTCCCCGGGTTACATGGATCCGACTTACATTGGATCCCTACTTACAAATGGGGTGAGGCAACCCCGCACTAGCTGTTTCCCCCCAGCAGACCAGGGAGACGCGGAGCAGCTTTTCTCAGCAGACACCTCAGCTTGAGAATAAAGGACTGAGGGAAGTGAGGTGTGGGAGAATAAAACTGAGCTCTGGAGAAATGTTTGGCTAGAGTTTCCCCTACAATATGTACCAGTTCCGACTTACATACAAATTCAACTTAAGAACAAACCTACAATCCCTATCTTGTACGTAACCCAGGGACTTCCTGTATATATTTGGACTTTCCAAGGTTTTCACTAGAACTAATTAGAAAACTGATCAAATTTTGATTTTGATTTTTTTCTACCCTAGAAAAGCCAAATCAAAAGAACTGATACAACAAATCTTTTTGAAACAAAAAAAATCTAAAGTTTTAGTTCTGAAAGTTTTAGTTCTCAGTGGTGATAGACGGCAGAACAAGGAGCAATGGGCTCAAGTTACAGTGGGAGAGGTTTAGGTTAGATAGTAAGAAAACCTATTTCACCAGGAGGGTGGGCAAGCACTGGAATGGGTTCCCTAGGCAGGCGGTGGAATCTCCAGCCCTAGAGGTTTTTAACTTTTGGCTTGACAAAGCTCCCTGGCTGGGTTGATTTTGTTAGGGTTAGTCCTGCCTTGGCCTGGGGAGGGGGAGAGGGGTAGGACTCGATGCCCTCCTGAGGTCTCTTACTCTTCCATAGGATTCTATGATTCTATGAAAATATTTAAATGGGGTGTTTCAATATTTTTGAAATGCTTTTTCTAAAAATGAATTTTTGTTGAAATCTATGATTTAGTGAAAATTTTTGGTTTTGTTAAAATAGCATTTTCCAACAAAAATTCTTTTTGGTGAAAATTTCCTACCAGCTCTAGTTTTAACTTGATTGTGGAAACTTGGTTAAACCACATCTGTCATCAAAAGTACACTAAATCTGCAATAAAACATATTATTTAAAATACTGTTCTACCCAGCATCAGTCTGATACTTCCTGCTGTGGACAGGGTTTAATTTGCATCTCACTTCATCTTTGCTTGCAGGGAGTAACATGCAAGAATCTCAGAGTGTAAATGCACCAATTCCTATAACTAAAGCACACACTGCAGAAATAATTATTTTTACTTTTCCATGCTGACACGTAAACAGTATTGGTTGTGGTATATTTACTTACCTCTATTTTGTTTTCAATGTAATCCCATATGCCAAGAACCACAATTCTCAAAATAGTCTAACAAGAAATATTAAGAAACAGACAGCAATTTATAATTTACATCACACACATTCAGAAATCCCTTTGAATTAATAAAACAATTAATTAGGAGTATCAATTCATCACAGTTAATTCATATGATTAACTAAAAAATTGATAGTGAATAATCACACTGTTAAGCAATAGAATACCACTTGAAATTTATTAAATATTTTGATGGTTTTTTACATTTTCAAATATATTGATTTCTCTTACAATAGAGAATACAAAGTATACAGTACTCATTTAATATTTTTGTTTACAAAAAATTGCACTGTAAAACTTAAAAAAATATCTTTCAGATCACCTCATACAAATGCTATATTGTGTAAACTCTTTATCATGAAAGTGCAACTTACAAATGTAGAAACATTTTTGCCACATAACTACACTCAAAACCAAAGCAATGTAAAACTTTAAAGCCTGTAAGTCAACTTGGTCCTATTTCTTGTTCAGCCTTCACTAAAACAAACAAATTTGTTTATATTTGCAGGAACTAATTCTGCCTACTTCTTATTTACAATGTCACCTCAAAGTCGGAATAGGCATTCGCATGGCACTAAAGTAGCCAGCATTGCAGGATATTTATAAGCCAGATGCACTAAAGAGTCATGTGTCCCTTCATGCTAATGAAGCTTGTTAAAAAACATGTTAATTAAATTTGTGACTGACACCCTTGGGGGAAAATTTTATGTCTCCTGTTCTGTTTTACCCGCTTTCTGCCTATATTTCATGTGATAGAAGTCTCAGATGATGACAGCACATTTTCATTTTAAGAACACATTCACATTTGACAAAATGCAAAGATGGCAGCAATGTGAGATTTCTAAAAATATCTACAGCACTTGACCCAAGGTCTAAAAATCTGAAGTGCTCTTCAAAATCAGAGGGATGAGATATGGGACATGTTTTCAGAAGTCTTATAAAAGCAACACTGTGATGAGTGAAAACTACATAACCAAACCACAACAACAACAACAAAAATCAATCTTCTACTGGTAGCATGTGACTAAGATGATGAAAAGCAACATGAATCAGTCCATCCTGCTTTGGATTGTTAAACAGCAGAGCCCATCATCAGCATGGAGGTATGTCCTCTGGAATGATGGCTAAAGCATAAAGGGACGCATGAATCTTGAGCACTTCTGGCATGTAAATATCTTGTGATGCAGGCTAAAACAGTGCCAAGCAAATACTTGTTCTCACTTTCAGGTGATGTTGTAAACAAGAAGCAGGTAGTATTATCTCCTACAAATTGTAACCAAAATAGTTCTTCTGAGCAATTGGCTGTACAAGAAGTAAGACTTAGTGGACTTGTAGCCTCTTAAGTTTTACATTGTTTTATTTTTAATGCAGTTTTTTGGTACATAATTCTACATTTGTAAGTTCAACTTTCATGATAAAGAAATTACACTAGGTGCACTTGCATTAGGTGAACTGAAAAAGACTGTTTCTTTTGTTTTTTACAGTAAAGTATTTTTAATCAAAAATACATATAAATTGGGCACTGTAATGCCGTTTTCTAATTGAAATAAAAATATATGAAAATACAGAAAATATCTGAAGTATTTAAATAAATGGGATTCTACTACAGTTTAAAAGTGCAATTAATCATTATTAATTTTTAATCACATGATTAATCAATCATAATTATATTTTTAATTGTATGTCAGTTCTACAATTAACCCCTACATGTTCCCAGGCTGCTGCTCTCTCTCTACAAAGCATAGGGGCATTTCTTCATTTTAAAATCCCAGGGAATCAGAGTGCGGGGAGAGGAGAGAGGGAGAGGGAGAGGGAGAGGGAGAGGAATGTGTGCACCCTCCTCTCAGCAAACAG
The DNA here is from genome assembly GCF_049634645.1 of Pelodiscus sinensis. NCBI lineage: Eukaryota > Metazoa > Chordata > Testudines > Trionychidae > Pelodiscus > Pelodiscus sinensis. The sequence goes on along the minus strand of NC_134724.1, from coordinate 31,963,345 downwards.
TAAAAGTTTAGTGTATTTATTTAGAAAAGAGGAATAAGTGAAAATAACATGAAACAGTGAGGGATTCCTATGAAAATTCCAACAGCATCTTTCCCATTTTTCTCTGCTGATAGTATTTTTAAAAAATCAAATTAAAAATTACTCATAGGGTAGCTGTGTTAATCTGTATCTGCAAAAACAATGAGGAGTCATGTGGCATGTTAAAGACTAAAAGATTTATTTGGGCATAAGCTTTCCTGGGTAAAAACCACTTCACCAGATGCACCTTATGAAATGTTTTTTTACCTACAAAAGCTTTGTCTAAATAAATCTGTTAATCTTTAAGGATTCCTTGTTGTTTTTAAAAAGTACTATAATTTCATTCATATAAAAGTTAAGGCTCCATTCTACACGTGCCAGAGCAGAACTCAGATTAAAATGTACATCACACACAACAGGGGCATTAAAACATAGATGTGTGGTTTATAAAATATACCAAAATGTTATTCTGCCTGTCTAAAAATATAATTAATCAGAAAGAGCTTGGCAGATATGTGAGAGAGGTGCCCATGCCAGAAAAGGAGTCAGAATTTTGCAGGGGAAAACAATAAAGAATTAAAATGTCTGTGAATATCTCTCTCTTCTATTCATTCCAAATGCAAATATATTAAAAAGCCAAAAACTCTAGGTTCATGCTGCTATCAGATTCTGAATACAATAATGGTAACCTAGCTACAGATTAGCATTGGGTTCTTCCATAGAACACTGCTCACACTCAAAAACCTGATAATCCACTGCCTTGCACTTTCTGTAGCTGTTTTCACCTGAGCAAAGTGAGCTTGAAACTGCTCCAATTCTGATAGATAGCCTTTTATACTCCGGTTACACAGATATAAATGACTACATTGATGCAAGGCATTGAAGAATCCAGCCCAGTGTTTTTAAAAGAACCAGATCAGTAATTGAGTAACCATGCAGGCAAATGGGTTAGCTAATATGTTTAAAAATAGCTCTCACAAGGCATTGGACATCTGAGTCTGTTTTACTGAATGGGAGTATGCCACTCATGATAATTAGTGTGGTTACCCTTTTCCCCTTTGAGGAAGTGTACCTTGAACCACCTTAGGAACTGATGCCAATAAACCTACATATATAAAATAAAAAATAGTCTAGTAGCACCTTAAAGATTAACAAAACATGTAGATGGTATCATGAGCAAAACCCACTTCTTCAGATGACTGGAGTGTTAAAGTCTAGATCCAAGAATAAATAAGGAAAGAGGGGGAGAAGAGAAAAAAAGAGAAAAAAAGGAGAAAAAAGACAGTGAATAGATTGTTCAAGTTACAAGAGGCTGATAAGAACAATTAGCACCTCCATTGTTTGTTTGTTTGGTTAAATCATTAGGATGTGGAAGGTAGCGGGAGCCAGCTGATATCTCTGATCATTCCAATCTGATAAGAATTAAATTTGTAAATGAAGTAAAGTTCCATCCTTTCCCTGTGTATTTGGCTTGTGGAATTGGCCTGAAACAACACAATGACTTGGAGATCCATTAATGAGTTCCTAGACAGGTTTCTGAGTTGGAACCCATTAATGGAACCCATTCATGAGTTCCAGAACTTTCTGTATGATACCTTTTCAGATATCTGATTTGTGTCCATTAATTCTTTCCTGTAGAGACTATCCAGTTTGACCAATATACATGGCAGTGGGACATTGCTGGCATTTGATGGCATAGATCTCATTAATGGAAGTGTAGTTAAATGAGCCCCTGATGTAATGGCTGATGTAGTTGGGTCCAGTGATGAAATCACTTGAGTAGATGTGTGTACAGAGCTGGCACCGGGGCTGATTGCAGGGGTGGGTTCCTGGATGATTATGATGGAGGCATGTTGTTTGGTTACAGGAAAGAATTTGTTTGAGGTTAGGGGGTTGTCTGTAGGTAAGGAATGCCTTTCCTCCAAGGAAATGGAGGCACTAATTGTTCTTATCAGCCTCTTGTAACTATCTATTCACTGTCTTTCCCCCTCCATCCTTCCCCCCCCTTATTTATTCTTTGATCTGGACTTTTAATACTCCAGTCATCTGAAGAAGTGGGTTTTGCCCACGAAAGCTCATGATACCATCTACATGTTTTGTTAGTCTTTAAAGTACTACCAGACTATTTGTTCTTTTTTAAGTTTTTCTAGTTACAGACTAATTCAGCTACCCCTTTGAAGATATGCAAAATAGCTTTTCACATGAAGGATCCCAAAATGATTCACAGATTTAGTAAACTGATAGACCATTCATGGAGTCATTACATTGACCTGTTACGTAACCACCTGTGGGCCAAGACTGCAACTGTTCAATTGTCAGAAAGAACTTCATAGCATTATACGGTTCCATCTGAGGAACAGCTCCTCTAACAATTCCACAATCACCAGTTTTATGTGGGACCATGAGCAGAGAAGTGAATTCAAAACCTGATATGGAGCTGAAGTCAATTGGAGTTGTAGGTGCTCAACAAATCTCAATATCATGCCCTTAGAACAGGAATGGGGAATCTTTTTTGGGTCGGGGGCTGCTGACCCCCAGGCTAGTAGATTTGTGTGCTCCAGGCCCCACGGTGGGATAGTGGGGGTGGGGAGGGCTAAAATGCCAGTGCAGACTCCCCAATGCTGGGGGAGAACCCCAGCCTCAGGGGCCTGATCCAGGCAAGTCAGGTTCCCTACCCTTGCCTTAGGACATCTGAATAGTCCTGCATTTACAGCATTTTCATCACATAGCATTCCCACTGAAAACACACATTGGTTGATATGCCACAATTGTCCTAGAAGTGCCACAGTTCTCAGTCCTTGCTCCAATAAAACAAGGATTTGAAAAACAAACAAACAAAAATATTCAAAAGCCCCATCCCCCTATTTCCTCCCAGAAACAGAATCAAATAAGAGAATCACAGAAGATTAGGATTAGAAGAGACCTCAGGTCATCTAGTCCAATCCCCTGCTCAAAGCAGGACTAATTCCAACTAAATCATTCCAGATAGGGCTTTGTGAAGCCTTTCCTTAAAAACCCTCTAAGGAGGGAGATTCCACTACCTCTCTAAGCAACCCATTCACCACCTTCCTAGTGAAATAGCTTTTCCTAATATCTAATCTAGATTTCCCCCAATGCAACTTGAAACTATTGCTTCTTGCTCTGTCATCTGCCACCATTGAACATAACGACTATGTCTAGACTGGCATGATTTTCCGGAAATGCTTTTAACGGAAAAGTTTTCCGTTAAAAGCATTTTCAGAAAAGAGAGTCTAGATTGGCATGAAGGCTTTTCCGCAAAAGCACTTTTTGTGGAAAAGCGTCCGTGCTAATCTAGACGAGCTTTTGAGCAAAAACGCCCCAATCGCCATTTTAGCCATTGGGGGTTTTTTGCGCAAAACAGTACTATGCTGTCTACACTGGCCCTCTTGCACAAATGATTTGCACAAAAGGGCTTTTGCCTGAACAGGAGCAGCATAGTATTTCCGCAAGAACACTGACAATCTTACATGAGATCGTCAGTGTTCTTGCGGAAATTCAAGAGGCCAGTGTAGACATCTGGCAAGCTTTTCCGGAAAAGCGGCTGATTTTCCGGAAAAACTGGCCAGTCTAGACACAGCCAACCTCTTTGGAACCCCTTTCAGGTGCTTGAAGACTGCTATCAAATCTCTCCCTCACTCTTCTCATCTACAGACTAAATAAGACTGGTTCCCTCGACTTTTGTTCATACAACACATGCCCCAGGCCCCTAATTATTTTTGTTGCCCTCCATTGGACTCTCTCCAATTTGTCCACATGCTTTCTGTAGTGGGGGTCCCAAAACTGGATACAATACTCCAGATGTGGCCTCACCAGTGCCAAATAGAGGGGAATAATCACTTTCCTCAATCTGCTGGCAATGCTCCTGCTAATGCAGCCAAATATATCATTAATCTTCTTGACAACAAGGGCACACTCTTGACTCACATCTAGCTTCTGGTCTACTGTACTCCCAGATCCTTTTCTGGAGAACTCCTGCCTAGCCAGTCAGTCCCCAACCTGTATTAGTGCTTGGGATTCTTCCATGCTAAAGTTCAAAACTCTGCATTTGTTGAACCTCATCAGATTTCTTTTGGCCCAATACCCCAATTTGTCTAGGCCACTCTGGACCCTATCCTTGCCCTCCAACGTATCTACCTCACCTCCTAGCTTAGTGTCATCTGCAAACTTGCTGAGGGTGCAAACCAACCCCTCATCCAGATCATTAATGAAGATGCTGAACAAAACTTGCCTCAGGGCCAATCCTTGGGACAGTAACACTGCCAATTAGACTTTGAGCCATTGATCACTAGTCATTGAGCCTAACAATCAAGCCAGCTTTCTATCCACCTTATAGTCCATTCATCCAGGCCATACTTCCTTAATTTTCCAGCAATACTACGGGAGATTATGTCAAAAGCTTTGTTAAAGTCAAGTATATCACATCCACCATTTTCCCATATGCGTAGAATCAATTATCTCATCATAAAAAGCAATCAGGTTGGTTGGGCATGTTAACTGTTTCTGATGACCATCCTTTCCTCCAACTGTTCCAAATGAATTCCTTGAGGACCTGCTCCATGATTTTTCCATGGAATGTGAGGCAGACTGGATTGTTATTTCCTAGATCCTTCTTCTTCCTCTTTTTAAAGATGGGCACTACATATGCCTTCTTTAATCATCTGGGATCTCTCCCTTGATCACCAATGCTATGTCTACACTGTCCCCGTTTTGCGCAACAAATATGCAAATGAGGTGAAACGTGGAATATTACTGCGCCTCATTTGCCTAATTAATGAGGCTCCGTTTTTGCGCAAGAGGCTTTTCTGCAAAAAGGAGCCGACTACGCTGCTCCTTTTTGCGCAAAACTCCCTCTTGCGCAAGAGCTGTTCTTCCTGAAAAAAATGCGGAGGAACGGCTCTTGCACAAGAGGGGTTTTTGTGTGCAAGAGCCTACATGGCTCCTTTTTGCACAAAAGCCTCTTGAGCAAAAATGGAGCCTCATTAATTATGAAAATGAGGTACAGCGATATTCCACGCTTTGCCTCATTTGCATATTTTTTGCACAAAATGGGGGCAGTGTAGGCATAGCCCAACAGTTTTCAGATATAATGGCCAGTGACTCTACAATTACATCAGCCAACTTTCTCAGCACTCTCAGATGCATTAGATCCAGCCTTATGGACTTGTTCATGTCTAGCTTTTCTAAATAGTCCTTAACCTGTTCTTTCACTGTCGAGGGCTGATCCTCCCAATATTGTGCTGCCTAGTGCAGCAGTCTGGGAGCTGTCTGTCTGTGAAGACCAAGGCAAAGAAATTAGTACTTTTTCCACATCATCTGTCACTAGATTGCCTTCTCCATTCACAGCGGGGCCAACAGACTCGTTGGGCCCTTAGGCAAGGTGTGGTGGGAGCCGCTTTGAGCTCCCAGAAGTGGTGGGTTCTCAGGTGGAAGAAAGAGGGCTGGGGGCTGCCAGTCTGGAGCACCGCCTGGAGTGTGCCATGCTGACCCCTCCCCCCACACCCTCTGCCAGTCTTGAGGGCTACTCGAAGCATGCCACACAGAACTCTGGTACAATTTAAAGGTCCTGGGGCTCCAGGCCCTTTTGAATCACTGGGCCCCAGAGCAGTTGTCCCCTTTACCCCTCTGTCAGTGGGTCTGCACATTCCATAAGGGCCTCATGCTTAGCCAGACCACCTTCTTATTACATAAGAACAGCCATACTGGGTCAGACCAAAGGTCCATCTAGCCCAGTATCCTGTCTGCCAACAGTGGACAATGCCAGCTGCCCCAGAGGGAGTGAACACAACAGGTAATCATAACATGATCCCTCTCCTGTCATCCATTTCCAGACAAATAGAACCTAAGGACACCAATCCTACCCATCGTGGCTAATAGTCATTGATGGATGTAACCTCTATGAATTTATCTCGCTTTTTTGAACCCTGTTAAGTCCTAGTCTTCAAAGCATCATCTGGCAAGGAGTTCCACAGATTAACTATGCACTGTGTGAAGAAAAACTTCCTTTTGTTTGTTTCAAACCTGCTACCTACATTTCATTTGGTGACCCCTAATTCTTATATTATGGGAACAAGTAAATAACTTTTCCTTATTCACTTTTTCCACACCAGTCATGATTTTATAGACCTCTAGCATATCCGCCCCCCCTTAGTCTCCTCTTTTCTAAAATGAAAAGTCCCAGTCTTTTTAATCTCTCTTCATATGGGACCCATTCCAAGCCCCTAATCACTTCTGTTGCCCTTTTCCAAAACTTTTCCAGTGCCAATATATCTTTTTTGAGATGAGGTGACCACATCTGTATGCAATATTCAAGATTTGGGTGTACCATGCTTTTATATAGCGACAATAAGATATTCTCTGTTTTATTCTTTATCCTTTTTAAAAGATTCCTAACATTCTGTTTGCTTTTTTGACTGCCATTGCACACTGAGTGGATGTTTTCAGAGAACTATCCAGAATGACACCAAGATCTCTCTCTTGAATAGCTGCAGCTAAATTAGTCCCCATCATATTGTATGTATAGCTGGGATTATTTTTTCCAATGTGCATTACTTTACATTTGTCAACATTAAATTTCATTTGCCATTTTGTTGCCCAGTCACTTAGTTTGGTGAGGTCTTTTTGAAGCTCTTCACAGTCTGCTTTGGTCTTAACTACCCTGAGCAGTTTAGTATTATCTGCAAATTTTGCCACCTCACTGTCCACCCCTTTCTCCAGATCATTTACAAATAAGTTGAATATTGATAACATACCTGTAGAAACTCTTCTTGTTATCCTTCATTTCCTTTGCTGGCAGAAACTCCAATTCTGCTTTGACCTTCCTGATTATACCCCTGCATGCTTAAGCAATGTATTTATACTCCTCCATAGTCATCTGTCAAGTTTCCACTTCTTGCAAGCTTCGTTTTTGTGTTTCGACTCACCACAGATTTCTCTGTTAAGCCAAGCTGGTTACCTGCCATATTTGCTATGCACATCAGGATGGTTTGCTCCTGTATTCCCAATAAGGCTTCTTTAAAATACAGCCAGCTCTCTGGAATCCTGTCCCCCTCATATTAACCTCCCAGTGAATCCTGCCTGTCAGTTTCCTGAGAGAGTGAAAATCTGCTTTTCTGAAGTCCAGGGTCTCTATTTTGCTGCTTTCCTTTCTTCCTTTGGTCAGCATCCTAAATTCAACCATTTCATGGTCACTGTTGTCCAGGTTGCTACTTCTTCTTCCCTTATCAATTCTTCTCTGTTTGTGAGCAGCAGGTCAAAAGGACCATGACCCCTAGTTGGCTCCTCCAGCATTTGCACCAGCAAGTTGTCCTCAACATTCCAAACATTTCCTGGATTGTCTGTGTACAGCTATATTGCTCTTCTAGCAAAGGGCATTATGACGGAAGTCCTGGAAGGCATGTCTATAAGGCAGGATTTGTTTCTTCTGTAAAAAATCTGCTGAGCTTCTAATCAAGAATTTGCATAAAAGTTTCAGCAAGTAAGTTAAAAGCCAGGCAAAGTAAATTCTGCAGCAGATTAGAAATTTAAATGGAAACATTCCTTCATTGAAATCCTGGGAAACATTTTTCCTGTTGCTATCCACTGACTTCACTGGAATGACATGAGGGATAAGTTTGGCCCATTTTGTCCTATGCTTAAAAACTAGTTGTGAAATGCTAAGTTAATGAGGAATTGGAACACTATTAAAAATACTCAGAAACTACTTATAAATTGCATTTATTTTTGCTGTGGTCATAGAATGCACAAAGACATTTTATCTGCAGAATAATAATGTATATCCACTACAGCATAATTTGTTGGCTCACAACCCTGAGCAGGGGTTTTATAAAACTCTCTGTTTAGGGGGCATAAAAGAGAATTTTCACATAATGTAGCTGCTTTTTAAATTCCTCTTTGTAATCTTTTAATCGAGGTGCAATACTGACCCCTTTGGCATGCCTAGCTCAGGGGTGGGCCAATAATTTTTGAAGTGGCCCTGAGCCACACTGCAAGGGCCACTGGGTCACACCAGAAGGGGTGGGGCCTCAAAAGGAAGGGGGCAGGGCCAGGATGCTTCGTGCTTCCCCAGGCACAGACCATGATTGGTCCCCTTTGCCCCCCACTTTACTCTCCTCTTTCCACTAAGCACCCATGCCCCTGGCAGTGGGAAAAGACTTCCTATGCTCCTCGAGACCTCAGGCCTATCAGGGGTATGGCAGGGGTATGGCGGAGGAAACTTTGTGCACTCTCCCCGCCCCCAGATCCTAACTGGACTGGGGGTGGGGGAGTGGCAGGGACTCCGTGGGCCGGCTCAACTCGCTGGGTGGGCTGGATCCGGCCTGCGGAGGCCCTTTTGCCAACTTCTGGCCTAGCTCATAGCTAGCCAAACAAGAAGTCCGTTTTCCTCTATTTTGCTGGTGTGAATTGGTGCAGGTCAGCAATTACTGAATATAATTATTTGATGGCTGTTTTGTGGTATATTTGGAATGAACTGGTGGGTCTTTGTCCTGTTTCCAGAAGACAGAAACCACCCTCACAATCAGTACCCTTGTTGGCAGTATTGGACAGAGATCAAAGGAAAAGCAACCAATAATCTAGAGACAAAATATAGACACATGGCTGAGCTATGCCTGACATCTACTTGTTCTGTAGATAGATGCCTTCAGTCTTCAGGGCTACACACCTCATCAACAAAACATTTATTAAAATATTAATTTAAATAGTTGTAAAGGGGTCTTTTTAACCATGCATTCATGTTCTGCTCTTTGGACATATAGGAAGGAGTGCGTGGTTAATGCGTCTCAAACACTGTGTGTATCTCAACATACACCTTCAGTGTTCTTGGTACACATCAGCCGATGCAAATTAATGTAATTGCAAGCTAATATCACCCTCTCTCACTAATCTCTGGGCTTTACAGAAAACACATGTTGGTAACACTTTTCCATGGTAGTTGTGAAAATTCCTAAACTCAAAAGAGCTTCATAAGACAAAGTTCAATAGATAATATTTTAAATTTAACAAATTAATATAGAGAAAAACTGGAATAAAAAAGGGTCACATACAAATAACATTTTAAATAAAAAAAAAGGTATTTCTTGGATAAACAAAAATATATTTAATGTGATATATTTGTACAGAGCATTTAAAAAACAGAATCTGTGGCAGGATCTGAAAGACAAAAGAAAATAATGATTAGAACATTTTGTTTGAAGAATGAAAATATAAATAACTTAACATTGAATTGTGATTATGATATTTACCAAAGTTTAAGCATGAACTCTAGCAATATGATACAATGCCACTTAAACTGGTATCTGTAAGAAAAAGGCAAAAATGACAAGCACTGTTATTTTATTATTTACATATATATAAATAACATTTTCTATCACTATAGTAGATTTGCACCTGTAGATGTTCTGCCTTTATCATGAAGATGTCATGCTATATTGCAATTTTGATGTGTAAACTTGAATATAAGCATTTAACACACATGTACATATCACCTTTTGGCTTACAGGGACAATGTCAACTTAAATTGTTTAAAACAGAAACATTCTTAAAATATTCAATTTGTGATAGAGCTTCTTTTAAATAGAACACCTTATCATAAAAATTCCTTTAAAAAAACAAAACTTTACAAACGTTTTTATCTTGGATGTTTGTAACAATCTTTTCAGCAAGACTGAAACTGATTATACTAAAATGCACAAAAAAACCCTGGAAGAATATTTGTAGTAAATTATTTTTTCATTACAGTAATTTTAGGTGTAACTATAAAAAACGAACAAATGGTCTGGTAGCACTTTACAGACTAACAAAACCATGTAGATGGTATCATGAACATTTGAGGGCATAGCCCACTTCTTCAGATGACCGGAGTTTTTAGTTTAGGATGTGCAGACCCAAAATAAATAGGAGAGAAGGCGGGGGAGGGAGGGAAAGGAGGGAATCAGTAAGTATCTGAAGATTTGGTAGCTAAAACGAAGCAGATCAGAATCAAAGTCAATTGATAGCATCCTTCCTGACATAGGAGTCTACACAAAGAGCTGTTTGCACCTTCTATGACTATTAAGTTGATAGTGCCCCAACCATCCTTCATCACAATTGAGTCCATTAGCATGTGAATTGAATTTGCGGATGAACTCTAATTCCAAAGTTTCTCTGTGTATCTGGCTAGTAGAACTGGTTTGTGACAAGACAGCTACTTGAAGATCTGTTAAACAATGTTTAGGAAGATTAAAGTGTTGCCCAATAGGTTTCTGTATGTTTTCTTTACGTATATCTGATTTGTGTCTCTAGCTTCTATCCCAGACACATTTCTCAGTCTACTGTATACAACCAAGCCCTAAGGTACAACCGGATTTGCTCCAACCCCATAGACAGAGATAATTACCTATAGGATCTTTACAGAGCATTCCTAAAACTGAAATACCCACCTGGAGAAGTGACAAAACAAATTGATAGAACCAAAAAATTATCCCAGAGATGAACTACTTCAAGACAGACCCAAAAGAGAAAATAAAATAACTCTATTTGTTATTACCTATAGTCCACAACTCAAGACCCCTCCAGCGCATTATACACAATCTACAACCCATCTTGGAAAATGATCCCTCACTCTCAGAGGCTTTGGGAGAAAAGCCTGTTCTCGCTTACAGACAACCCCCCAACCTGAAACAAATTCTTTCCAATAACCATGCCATACAGCCACATCATAAGCATCCAGGAACCCAACCAAACACGATGCCATCTCTGCCCACAGATCTATACTAGTGAATTCATCACTGGAGCCAACAACACAAGCTACCAAATCAAAAGGTCATTTGATTGCACATCCAGGAATTTGATCTATGCCATCAAATGCCAGCAATGCCCCACTGCTATATATATTGGACAAACTGGACAGTCTCTGCAGGAAAGAATTAATGGACACAAATCAGATACACGTAAAGGAAACATACAGAAACCTATTGGGGAACACTTTAATCTTTCTAATCACTGTTTTAAACTATGGTCCCCAATGCGGTGCCTGCGGGCGCCATGGCGCCCGCTGGGGCATTTATGGGTACTCGCCTAGTCTGCATTAGGCACACCCTAATGCAGGGGCAGACTGGCTTGGCGGGACAGAGCCACTGGGCTCCGCACTCCTGCACCGGAGCCGGTAGGGGCGCTGCTGGCACCTACGGCCCTGCCAGAAGACCCCACCGGGCCAAGGGACTCTGACGAGGAGGCCGGCAAGCTGACCCTAGCCCGGGAAGGTACCGGACTGGGGGAAGGGAAAGCAGGCATGGCTGTGAGAGGCGCGAGCATGCGCTGTCAACCCAGTTAGAGCCAGGGCTGCACTGGGGGTGAAGTTACACGTGGCGCACCGGAGGGGGTGGTGCGACGTCGCTGTGGCGTTGTGGCACCATCTTTTAAAATGGCCAGATGTGGATCGGGGAAGGAGGAGGAAGGAGATGTGCCGAGTAGTGTGTGGGGAAGCAGAGCCTGGCTAGAGGTGGGACGGCGGTGAGCGCACCTGGCGGGGCAGTCGTGTTGTGATGGGCCGGGGCTCTGAATGCCGAGCAGCCCAGCTCCAGGTCTGGCACGTGGTCTGGAGCCCAGGCTCCAGAGACTTCTGGGGCCCGATTGCAGCAGACTCCAGCCCTGCAAACTGGAAGGCAGAAGGGAGGGGAGGGGAAGAATAGGGGGAAAGGGTGGGAGAGGAAGGGGCTTGTGCTGATGGGAGGGGGGCAGGTCAGGAGAAGAAAGGGGAAGGCACCAAGGGACAGGGTGGAGGAGATTCAGATGACAGGGGGGGGGGGGGGGGGCAAGTGGAGACAACGAGGAAAAGGGCAGGAGGGGAGGTGTCAGTGGGAGGGAGACAGGGTGATGCTGGGAGAGGAGAGGGTAAGGGCATTGGGGGATAGAGTGGGGAGGTGCTGGGAGAAGGCTTGAAAGAAGGGGTGGGCATGAGGAAGGTGGGGATGGAGCAAGTCATGTGTGAGGGTACAGGGGCATGAGGGGAACGGGGGCAGAGGGTGGTGAGGGGGTGGGCATCAGGGAAAAAGGGGGCAAAAGGGGAAGAGGCAGTAAGGGAAGGGGGAGGCACCAGGAGGGTGCAGGGGTAAGGGAACGTGCAGGTGCCAGGGGATTCTGGGGGTGAAGCAGAAGGGCAGACACCTGCAGGGGAGGGACCAGCACCAGAGGAGAGAGGCAGGGCAGGTGTGTAGAGGGAGGTGTTAGGAGAGGGGATGAGGAGGGGTAGCTCACATGATGAGAGTGAGGCTACTGAAGGAGTGGGCACAGGGGGGAGAGAAGGCTGGTGGAGGGGGGCAGGTCTCAGGAGGGCTGAGGGCAGTGAGAAGGGCAGGAGCCAGGACAGCAGAGGAGGGTGAGAAGTTGGGGGGCAGCAGGCACCAGGGGAGCTGATGGAGCAAGGGGAGGAGGCATGGTGGGGATGGGGAGTGTGAGATTTAAAGGTCCCATGATTTTTTTGGGGGGGAGGGTGCTTTTTTTGCTCAACAACATTTGGACATCTCCCCGCTTTTTATTTATGCAGAATTTCGTTTAAAAATGAATTACAACATAATTAACATAAAATTATCCAACTAAATTAAGTTTCTATCAAATTTACCCAATTGACATTTAATATGAAAATAGCAAATTCACATGGTAAGGTGAAAGAGTAATTGCCGAATAATTTAATTAATACCTTTTACATGTAAAATTACCTTTTTTATCTTATAGATTCATATATTAAATATGATGTTTTTCGTATTATTTAATGTACAAATACAAAATAAGCCTTGAAAAATTGTTGGCACCCGCCACACTCTTCTGAAAACATGAATGTGCTATTGGCCACAAAAAGGTTGCGGACCACTGGTTTAAAAGAGCTTCAAGTGGCTGTCTTGTCACAAATCAGTTCTACCAGTTCTAAAGTGCTACCAGACCATTTGTTGTTTTTTCTGTAGAGAGAGACTAATTCGGCTACTCCCTGAAGCTATAAAAAACTACAGAGTTTTCAGATAGAAATGTAATTTCTAAGTTGATAGTGTTCTTTAACAATTTGGTGTACTATGCTCAAGTAAAAGAGAGCTAGCTTTTTGCCCTTTTTCTGTCTAATTAAGTAAGGAAACATGTTGGAGGTTTTTGCTGAGCCAAACATATGAATTCCCACAATTTGCATGAGTTAGCTGACTGTTAATATTCATTCGATAATTTAAAATAATGCTTTATTCCTTGCACAGCTAATACATAATTTATTATTCTATGACTCACTGATTCAAATTAATCTCTAGAGTAAAGAAACCAAAAGAGCAAATAAAGGGGTGAATTTCACCCCTCAGGTTTAGGTAAATGAAAGTGGTACTATCCTCAGTTCAGCCAGAGCCAATGGAGGGGAAGGAGGTGAGATTTCCGGTCTCAACATCAAAAGAAGCTCAAATTTAGATACTTGTTAATTTTTTGGCATTAAATAAGTTTGGCAACTTGATTTTTATGAACTAGAAAATCATTTGTTAAATAAAAATACCCAAATTATGTCTCTTTTTTGGTGCCTTATTTTGTTTTCATGTGTTGTCATTTTTTAATTATTATTATGGCTAGGGGCCTCAAAATCTGGAAGTGTCCTGAGCCTCTCTGGACCTCTGAGAGCATCTGAGTTCAACAGTACTGTTTGTTCTGAAAGGAGAAGATGAAGCACAGGGAAATGCAGGGGAAAAGGAGACCTTTCCAATCTCTGGTCTACCTCTTCTCCCCTAGCAATTATCATTGTCTGGCACAGTTAATCTGAAAAGAAAACTTTTGCTTTGCAGTGCACCAGATGTTCACCTTTCCCAACAAGAATACCTTGTACTCATGATGTACGAAATTGTCTTAGGTATACAAATATGTATAACTTGAAGTTGCTTTGGACAAAATACCTCTTGTATTATACATTCAAATATCAATTATAATGTCACAGTTTGCTGGATCAGTGTATCTTATTTTGGTGTATGTATCATTCTTGTATGTAAAATTAGAAATATGGAGTACGGAATGATTTATAGTTTTAGAAAGCTATTGAGAATATTTCCAATGCTCTGGCAATCTTAACGATCAACTTAATGGCCTATAAACAGCCTTGTTTTGTCTTAAGTTTCAGTAGTGGTTGGTCATGGAAAGACATGTGACCAAGTCAACCATATAATTTTCCATGGTGTGGGGGAATTCCACCCAAGAAAAAGGTCTATGTAAGCTGGGAAGCTAGCAGGCTATTTATCTTTGGCTGATATGACACATCCAAAAGGATAGCCAGGGATCCCAGGGAGAGTAAAAGATCTTCTCTGGCTTGAACGTTTGCTTGAAATGAGAACAGTGTTGGGCTAAGTTTGCAATAAGCTTTAGTGTATTAATACTAGGCATGCATTTTATTTTAATTCTGTAACTTACTTTGATCTGCCTTTTTTCACTTGCAACCACTGAAATCCTACTGTTTGTACTTAATAAAAATACTTCTTATTTGCGATCAAACCCAGTGTAAATAATTGTTCGGGGGGGGGGGGGGGGGGCAGAATCAGTGTGCACGTATTTCTTTCATTATAGGACACTTACCTGAATGAGCTTTCAATGTGTGAAACTCTCACACAGTGACAAAGAGATCTATTTGGGGTTTTGATACCATCTCGAGGTTGGTTTCCTGGACACTGTGCCCTTGAACTGCATTTCTCCCAGGGCTGAAGTGATTCAGCGTCTGCATTGCTCTTAGGGAGAAGGGGGGTGGTTATCTCAGCTCTGGGCCTTGCCTGGGGGAGACCAGAAGATCTGCCCCAGTAAAACAGGGTGGTAAGGAGCCCCAAAGAGAAAGAAGGTGAGTGTTAGTGGCTTTATCAGCAGACTGGGAATCAGCCTAAGGGGTTTTCTGTGACTGTATCTCATCACAGTCATATATGAGTGTGACGGGGCGGACAGGCCCCGCACTGATGAGCAGGGGATAGCCCAGGCCCAGCTGGCAGAGAAGGCCCCGCCCCTCCAACCCTGCTGGGCATGCTCCCAACAGCGGCTGGGTATAAAGGCCGAAGGAGCCCGGCAGTCAAGGAGGCCCCTGGGCGAAGGAGGAGCCGAGGCCGGACCAGTATTCTTGCAGCCGCTGGGTCCAGAATCGCCGCCCGCACCGGGCCCTGACACGGAGGACGCAGCTGCCGACCCAGGGCGGCAGGAGCGCGCCCACAACCCCGACAGGTACGGCCTGAGAGGCGAAGGGGCCCGGGGGGACCAGGGCGCGGTAGGAAGCAGCCCAGGGCAAGGGAAACAAGATTTGGCTCGGCGTGTATCGGCCGGATCCCCCGCCGAGCCGGCAGGAGCCACAGACCCTGCCTAAAGGGCCCTGGGCTGGGACCTGGTGGAGAGGGAGGGCCCGGGTCTCCCTACCACCCATTTTCCCCTACCCTGGACAAACAAACCCCGGGCCAGGAGAGGCTTCTCAGAGCGGCTAGGCCTCTCCTACCGTATTGGCCCTGATAGAAGGGCCTGGACTTTTGCATTGAGACTGTAGTACCGTATTGGCCCTGATAGAAGGGCCTGGACTTTTGCATTGAGACTGTAGTACTGTATATGCCCTGATAGAAGGGCCGGGACTTTTGCGTTGGGACTTTGGGGGCTGTACAGGCCCGGTAGGAGGGGGCCGAGCCCCTTGACGGGGGCGTACCCCGACAGCCCTGATAGAAGGGCGGGACTTTTGCATTGAGACTGTAGTACCGTAGAGGCCCTGATAGAAGGGCCGGGACTTTTGCATTGAGACCGTAGTACCGTATATGCCCTGATAGAAGGGCCGGGACCTTTGCATTGGGACTTTGGGGGCTGTACAGGCCCGGTAGGAGGGGGCCGAGCCCCTTGACGGGGGCGTACCCCCTGACAATGAGCATTTTATCTCCTGCAACACAGGTTGGCCCATAAATAGTTCAGTTTAAACACTAGTTAGAAGTATTCTAATTTACCTTTTTGTGGACTTCCAGTCTTCTCCAATTATTAGTATATGCCATTCACATACCATTGGGTATCTGGAACATGTTACTTGATACTCAGGTGTCTAACACATGGGTATCATCTCATTCAGAATCAAAGTTCTAGAAGGAAATAAAAGAAAGAAAAGGGTAACAGCTGACTACATCTTACATAACATTCAAATAGTACAAAATATTTTCCATATGTGTTGCATTAGAATTGTTGTGGTACTACTGTACAATATACCCACAATAATTAATAATAAATAACTTCAATAGCAGAACACCACCAAGATTGTAGACATAAGCACCTAATTCTAACAATAGCAATCACCAATTTTTTACTACATTACATAATATCTAAATTCTACTGGTGGATTTATACAAGCATGCCTGTACCAAATTTGTCCTTAGACTATATTCACTGAGAATGACAATGGATTCTAAACTCAGAATTCTAGATTCAGAAGTGTTTTACAGTCATGGCTTATTGACCTATTTGCTGCACAGCATGCCACCAAGCGGCAAATAGAAATGTTGATACAAACTTGGTCTTTTGGTTCTCTACACCAGAAGTTCCATATGCTCAAGTCTGGCTGAGAAGTTTTATCTGTATCCCTGGTGCCATGTGTAGTAGGCGCAGGGATCTTATCATGAGCAAGAAATGAAGGTTGAAAAGAGTCCAGCTGAAGAACTAGTATAGCACTCTGTATGGGTCAGAAATGTTCTGGGGGGGAAAGAAACTCAAATAAAAAGGATGAAATTTTATGAAGACTTTGTGCTACCCCTCCACAAAATCCTATGCTCTCCTGAATCCTTATTGTGTAGGAACACAATTGAATGGCTTAGAGGAGCTAGGTTTACAAAACATCAGAAGCAATGAGCAGTCCTGTGGCATCTTAGGGTATGTCTAGACTACAGGGTTTTGTCGACAGAAGTTTTGTTGACAGATATTGACGACAAAGCTTCTGTCTACAAAGAACGTCTAGACTACATTAAGTGGATCGACTAAGCGATCTGCTTTGTCGACAAAGAGCATCCAGACTGCCGGACACTCTGTCAACAAAAGAAAGCACCCGGAAGTGCTTCTGGCAGGTCACAGGGGCAGCCTTAAAGCCCAGGCACCGCTGCATGCTCTCTGCAGAGACGCGTGCTTAAAGGGATCCTCCTGGACAGCTGTTGCTCTGCTCCTGCTTCTGGCTTGCCTGCCAGCAAAGCTGCTGCAGTTTTGCTCTGGTTGCCCTGCTTCCTCGGACACCACAGCAGTTTATTTTCTGGTTTGGTTTCTGGCTTGTGTTTGTTTGTTTGTTGCCTTGTTTGGTTGTTTGGTTGTTCTTTTGTTTGTTTTTTTGGCTTTTTTGGGCATGGAGCCTGAGCTGCCCCTGGGCAGGTGCTGGCCCCACACTGTGCTGCTGGAAGTTCTGCTGCGTGCTCAGGAGAGCATCATGACCTTTGCGGCAGAGCTGGATCCTGAACCCAACTTTGAGCCCCTCGCTCAGGCTGCAGCCCTGCTGCCCATGCCCCTGAACTTATTTCTGGAGAGCGAG
The DNA here is from genome assembly GCF_049634645.1 of Pelodiscus sinensis. NCBI lineage: Eukaryota > Metazoa > Chordata > Testudines > Trionychidae > Pelodiscus > Pelodiscus sinensis. The sequence goes on along the minus strand of NC_134724.1, from coordinate 31,945,815 downwards.
TTTGGAGGCTGGACACCAGTTCTGACTGGTGGGACCAGCTAGTGCTGCAGCAGTGGGACGACGACCAGTGGCTCTGAAACTTTTGGATGCGGAAGGGTTCCTTCCAGGAGCTCTGTGTCTGGCTCGCCCCTGCCCTGCAACGCCAGGACACCTGCTTGCAGGCTGCCATCCCCCTGGAGAAGCGCATAGCCGTTGCCCTGTGGAAGCTGGCCACCCCTGACAGCTACCGCTCCGTGGGACATCAGTTTGGCGTGGGGAAGTCTACTGTCGGGGCCATCTTGATGGAGGTTAAGACATCCTCGGGGGACAGTACAGGGGGATGGGGGCGGGCGGAGATGGGGGACAGTCAGGACTAGGCACAGGGAATGGGGGATGGGGTGGGAGTGGTGGAAACCTGCCTGGCCTTACCCTGTGGGATACAGGGGACATGGAGGGGTTGCCTGAGGGGGGCTCTTGAGGTCCGGGGGGGGAGGAGGAGACCTCTCATCAGCTGATCCAAGTCCTCTAATGTCCTGTTCTGCGTGTTTCTATTTGTCCCTTTCTGCTGGTGGTGATGGCCATCAACTCGGAGCTGCTTCACAGGACCGTCTACCTGGGAAACCTGGATGCCATTGTGGACGGATTTGCAGCACTAGGATTTCTCAACTGCGGTGGAGCACTCGACGGGACACACAGCCCCATCCGCACACTGCCCCACCAAGCAGCACAGCACATTAACCAAAAGGGCTACTTTTCCATGGAGCTGCAGGCCCTGGTTAACCACCAGGGACAGTTCACAGACATTTGTGTCGGGTGGTCAGGCTGGGCACATGATGCCCACGTATTCCGGAACTCGCACTTGTACTGCAGGCTGCATACTGGGTCCTTTTTCCAGGACAGAAACTTGGCAGTGGGGGATGTGCAGATGCCAATATACATTGTGGCCGACACAGCCTACCCCCTTATGCCCTGGCTCATGAAGCCATTCACGGGACATTCAGGCTTGCTACCAGGTGGAAAGCGCCTTTGGCCGTCTGAAGAGCAGATTTAGATGCCTGCTCACTCGGCTGGACATGGGGGAACATCCCTGATGTGGTTGCAGTGTGCTGTGTGCTGCACAAGCTGGTAGAGAGGAAAGGGGAGGCCTTCCTCCCTGCGTGGGGGGCATGGGCTGATGTGGAGGGGAAGCACGTTGAACAGCCCCGGACAGCTGCCATCCGGCAAGCCCACCAGTTGGGACTGCAAATCCAAGAAGCCCTGAGGGAGCAATTCGCCCACAGAGTCTTCCAAATGTGGGATTGCCCCATGCCCCTGGTGCCTTCCTTCCCAAAACCCCTCCCGGCCCCACAGTCACACAATCTACTCCTTCCTCACACTCTGAGAACAGAGACAGGTGTGGGTGGAAACATTTCAACTGTTTATTGCACTGTTGCTTTTTGGACAAAATAAAATAACTCTTTTTTCAGAGAAAATAAACTGTTAGCAAACAAAATAAACTGCTTCCCTCAGTTACTCTCACTGGTGGGAGGGGGGAATGCCAACCAGGAACAGGGGAGGGAGGCTCAGGGCTGAAGGGGCTGCCTGGAGGAAGAGCCCCTGGCAGTTTGGCTGCGGAGGCCTTCTCGCACCCGGCTGTGTGTGCAGGTTGTGACAGCAGGGGGCTGAGTAGGAGGTGGGGCTGTACCTGGGTCTGGGATGGCAGAGGTTGGGGGGGGGGGGCAGAGGTTGAGCGGGGGTAGGGACTGGGGGGGGCAGACTGAGGAGCAGGAGCAGGACCAGGCACAGGACCGGGGAAGGCCATGGCAAATTTATCCAGCAAGTGCCAGCGCCACTCAGCCTCTGCCTCCAGCCTCCTGTCCATTAAGTCCTGCATCCATTGCAGGACTGCGATGTGCTGGCGCACCAGGTCTAAATAGGTGTGCCAGTGCCGATGGGTTCCCTGTGTCCATCTGGGTGGTGGGGCAGGTGTTGGCGCCTTACTCCTGGTCAGCTGGTCTGGCTGTGGAGGACAAGAGGGAAAAGTCGTCAGTCATGCATGCTCACACTTTCCATGAGATTACATGCCCTCCTTCTTGTCAGCAGGCAGTGCCTGTCCTAGGGTCAGAGGCTGCTCATGTGCATCTCAGTAAGGCACGGTGTGGCCAGGCCCACAACCATGGCCTCCCTAGAGTCCAGAAGGTGTGCAGGCCACCATCCTCCCCCCCACACACCCATGGCCGAGCAGCACAGACAAGTGTCAGGCCATGGTTGGGGTTCCCGCAGAGTGCTGAGAGGCCTGCAGCTGTGAGGGAATCCCTGCGTCCCCGACCCATGCCTACACCTGGCATCACTGCCTGCAGGAGCACGTGGTGCCTAGAAGCTGTGCAGGTGCAGGGGTAGGGCGGCCCTCCCTGAGGGCGGCCATGGGTGTGTTCCCCTTCCCCCCGGCTGTGATCAGCATGACATGTCACAGCACTGCACCATGCCCTTTGCTCTCGCCTGCCCTGCCCTGTGTGGTGGGGGACCCTCACAGCACTCACCTGACGTTTCCTCCCTGGTGTCCGAGGTGGTCTGCGAGGCCCCCTGAGCGTCAGCGCCTGGCTCCTGGGTGCTGTCTTCCTCCTCCTCCTGGAGCTCCTGGTCACCTGGCTGTTGTTGTGGCCACTGCTGACCGGGGTCTCCAGCCCAGACTCCACTAGCCACTTGGGAGGCAGGGGTTCCCCTGCCCCCAGGATCTGGTCAATCTCTTCATAATACGCACAGTGGTGCGATGCTTCCCCAGAGCGGGAGTTCCGCTCACAGGCTCTAACATACTCCTGCCGCAGCTCCTTCACCTTTGCCCTGACCAGCTCCAGTGTGCGGGGGTGGTGAACTTTTGTAGCCAGGCCTTCTGCCAGTCGGGCATAAATGTCTGCATTCCTCCTCCTGCTAGATTTCATGGCCTGGAGGGACTCCTCCTCAGTCCAGAGCCCCAAGAGGGCTTTTATCTCTGGCCCAGATCAGGAGGGTGCCTGCTGTTTTGTTCCCCTGGCTTCCTGGGGTGATGTGTCCCTGGAAGGGCCAGGGGGGTCTTGGGGGGATTATCCCTGTGACATGGCTCCTACTAGGCTCACCAAAAATGGAGCAGCACAGTCAGGGTCTGCTCAGGAGCTGGCTTGCTGCCACAGTGCTGATCTTGGGTGCCTGTGCCTTTTAAAGATGACTACAGGCAGGAACGAGAGAGTGGAAAGCAGTGGCAGAAGTGTCCACCAGGAGTTCTTCCTGGAGACCTTTACTGTCGACACAACTTCTCCCCTGCATCCACACTTAGCTTTTGTCAACAGAACTCTGTCAACAAAGGCGTTATTCCTCGTAGAACGAGGTTTACAGCTGTTGACAAAACTGCTGAGCTTTGTCGATGTTATTTCGACAGAACTCAGTGGCAGTGTAGACGCAGGTATAGTTTTGTCGACAAAAGTCCACTTTTGTTGACAAAACCCTGTAGACTAGACACACAGTTAGGCTATGTCTAGACTACATGGCTCTGTCGACGGAGCCATGTAAAATAGTTTATTCAGCATAGGCAAACTGGAGCAGTTGACAAAGGCTTCCCTTGTTGACTGCAGCGCGTCTAGACTTCCCCGCTGTGCCAGATCAGCTGATCATAGGCACAGCACGGCGGCCATGTTTATTTTAATGAAGCGGGGATTATTTTACATAGCTCTGTCGATGGAGCCATGTAGTCTAGACATAGCCTTAGAAACTAACAAATATATTATATCATGAGTTTTCATGATAAAACCCACTTCATCAGATGAACTGGAGTGGAAATTACAGAATCCAGGGTATATATAACAGCAAAAGCAGTTATTTGTCAATTGTAGGACCAGTGGTAGTAAATCTAACTAAGTCAGGCTGGATGTGTCCCATTCATGGCATTTAATGTGGAAATACGAATATCAAAGGCAGGGGAAATTGTCTTTGTAGTGCATTATCCAGTTAATTTTATTCAAGCCCAATTTGCTAGTGTCAAACTTGTAAATATCTGTCTCCCTCTATAACTGAGTGATAAAAATCCTTTGTAGAAGAATGGCGACTTTTAAATCTATTATTGAATGTCCAGGCAGGTTAAAATGTTCCCATACAGTGTTTATGTATGTTCCCACTCCTGATGTCTGATTTGTGTCCATTTATCCTTTGTGGTAGAGACTGTCTGATTTGGCCAATATACATGGCAGAGGGGAATTCCTGGCACTTAGACTCATAGACTCATAGAATCCTAGGGCTGGAAGAGACCTCAGGAGGTCACTGATTCCAGCCCCAAGCAGGATCAATCCCAATTAAATCATTCCAGCCAGGACTTTGTCAAGACGGGACTTAAACTTTTAGGGATGAAGATTCCACCACCTCCCAAGTAACCCATTCCAGTGCTTCACAACCATCCAAGTAAAATAGCTTTTCCTAATATCCAACCTAGACCTCCCCCACTGTTACTTGAGATGTATTGCTCCTTGTTCTGCCACCCGTCACTACTGAGAACAGCCTCTTTGGAACCTCCCTTCAGGAAGTTGAAGGCTGCTATCAAATCCCTCCTCACTCTTTTCTTCTGCAGACTAAATAAGCCCAAATCCCTCAACCTCTTCTCGTAGGTCATGTGCTCCAGCCCCCTAATCATTTTGGTTGCCCTCCACTGGGCCCTCCCCAATGCGTCCACATCCTTTCTATAACGGGGGCCCCAGAACTGGACACAATACTCTAGATGTAGGCTCACCAATGCCAAATAAAGGGGAATAATCACTTCTCTAGATCTGATGGCAATGCTCCTCCAGGTCATTAATAAAAATGTTGAAGAAAACCAGGCCTAGAACCAAACCTTGGGGCACTCCAGTTGAACCTGACCACCAGCCAGACATCGAGCCGTTGATCACTATCTGTTGAGCCCAACAGTCTAGCCACCTTTCCAGCCACCTTACAGTCCATTTATCCAATCCATACTTCCTTAACTTGCTGGCAAGAATACCGTGGGAGACCGCATGAAAAGCTTTGCCAAAGTCAAGTTATATCACATCCACATCCAAAGTCAAGTTATATCACTAGTTCATAGAACTAGTTACCTCAACACAGAAGCTAACCAGGTTGGTCAGGCATGACTTGCTCCTGGTGAATCCATATTGATTATTCATGATCACCTTCCCCTTTTCCAAGTCCTTCAAAATGGATTCTTTGAGGCTCTCCTCCATGATTTTTCCAGGGACTGAGGTGAGGCTGATTGGTCTACAGTTCCCTGGATTGGAATTCTTCCCTTTTTAAAATATGGGTGCAACATTTGCCTTTTTACAATCATCTGGGACCTCTCCTGATCTCTATGAGTTTTCAAAGATAATGGCCAAAGGCTCTGCAATGAAATCTGCCAACTCCCTCAGGGTATGTCTACACTAGCCACCCTAGTTCGAACTAGGGTGGCTAATGTAGTCATTCTAAATTGCAAAAGAAGCCTGGGATTAAAATATCCTCAGGAGTAATGGTAGTTCGAATTAGGAGCTTTAAGTCGAACTACCTACTCCGTGCTGCGTGTAGCCGCGGGCAGGGAGTTCAAACTACCAGGCATTTAAAAATGGAGGCGCCAGGGAACATGCAAATAAAGCCCGGGATATTTTAATCCCGACCTTCATTTTCAAGTTTGAATGACTACATTCGCCAGCCTCGTTCAAACTAGGGTGGCAGTGTAGACATACTTTCAGTACCCTTGGACACATTAAATCCAGCACCATGGATTTGTGTATGTTTAGCTTTTCTAAATAGTTCTTAACCTGTTCTTTCTCCACCAAGTGCTGCCCACATCCTTCCCATACTACGTTGCTTAGTGCAGTACTCTGGGAGCTGACCTTGTCTGTGAAGACAGAGGCAAAGGAAGCATTGAGTACTTCAGCTTTCCCCACATCATCTGTCACTAGGTTACCTCCTTCATCCAGTAAGGGCCCCACCCCCTCTCTGATCACCCTCTTATTGCTAACATGCCTGTAGAAACCTTTCTTGTTACCCTTCACATCCCTTGCTAGCTGCAATTCCAGTTGCATTTTTCACCTTCCTCATTTCTCCCCTGCATTCTTGAGCAATATATTTATACTCCTCCCTAGTCATCTGTCCAAGTTTCTACTTGCAAACTTTCCTTTTGTGTTTAAGCTCACCCAGAATTTCACTGCTAAGCCAAGCTGGTCACCTACCACATTTGTTTTCCTTACTGTACATCAGGATAGTTTATTCCTGTGCCTTCAAAAAGGCTCCTTTAAAATACTGCCAGTTCTCCTGGACTCCTTTTTCTCTCATGTTAGCCTCCCAAAGGATCCTGCCCATCCGTTCATTGAGGGAGTCAAAGTCGCTTTTCTGAAGTCTAGGGTGTGTATTTTGTTGCACGCCTTTCTTCCTTTTGTCAGGATCCTGAAAGTAACCATCTCATGATCATAGCTTTCCAGGTTGCCACTCACATCTACTTCCCCTATTAGTTCCTCCCTGTTTGTGAGCAGCAGATCAAGCAGCGCATGGCCCTTGATTGTAAAAAGAAGTTATCTCCAACGTTTTCCAAAAACTTAGTGGATTCTCTGTGTACTGCTGTACTGGTCTCCTAGCAGATGTTAGGGTGAGTAAAGTCTCCCATGAGATCCAGGGCCTGTGATCTGGAAGCTTCTCTCAGTTGTCCAAAGAAAGCCTCGTCTACCTCATCCATCTGATCTGGAGGTCTATAGCAGACACCAACCACATCATCGCCTCTGTTGCCTCTAAGCTTAACCCAAAGACTCTCAACAGGCTTTTCTCCCTCTATATACTGGAGCTCTAAGCAATCATATTGCTCTCTTACATACCGTGCAATTCTTCCTCCTTTTCTCCCCTGCCTGTCCTTCCTGAACAGTATATACCCTTCCATGACAATGCTACACTTATGTGAGTCTTCCTATCACCTCATAGCTCTTTGACTGGGCCAGGGCTTCTAATTCTTCCTGTTTGTTTTTTAGGCTTCTTGCATTTGGTTATAAACAACTTAGATAACTAGCTGTCCTACCTTGTCCATGTGAATCGGGGTCCTCCTTTGTTGCTCCTTCCTCCTTGCGTTTCTTCCCAGTATCCCACTTCCCCACTTACCTCAGGGCTTAGGTCACCGTACCCTGACAAACCTAGTTTAAAGCCCTCCTCACTAAGTTTGCAAACCTGCCTATGAAGATGCTCTTCTCTCTCTTTGTTAGGTGGATCCCATCCTTTCCTTGCAATCCTTGTGACTGGAACTGCATTCTCTGGTCAAAGGAATGAAAGCCCTCTCTCCAATACCACCTGTGCTACCATGCATTTACATCCAAGATTCGATGATACCTGGACCTTTTCTTTCAACAGGGATGATGGAAGACAACACCACTTGTGCCTCAAACTCCTTGATCCTTTTCCCCAGTGCTATATAATCTGCAGTGACCCACTCAAGGTCATTTTTGGTCATATCATTAGTTCCTACATGGAGAAGTAGGAATGGGTAGCGATCCAAAGATTTCAATGGAAGACTCTCGGAAGACTCTTGATCACATCCTGAATTCTAGCTCCTGGTAAGCAGCACACTTCTCAAGATTCACAGTCTGGATGGCAGATGGATGACTCCGTCCCTCTTAGGAGGGAGTCCCCAAATACTACCACCTATCTTCTCTTGGGGGCAGTGGTCATGGAAGTTATTGACATATATCACATTAGAGGATGTGCAGTTGTATGAGTCTCTGATGTTGTGGCTTATGTTGTTAGATCTTGTGATGTTGTTGCTTGTTTAGATATGTGGACAGAAATGGCAACAGGGTTTGTTGCAGGGATAGGTTCCTGTGTGAGTGTATCTGTGGTGTGGTATGTGGCTGGTGGTAAGTGGGCTGTCTGTAGGTGTGAACTGTGAGAGTGAGAGTGAGAGATCATTTTCTATGACAGGTTGTAGGTTGTCAATGATGAACTGGAGGGGTTTAAACTGGGGGCTGTAGGTGATGACCATTTGTGTTCCGTTATCTTCCTTGTTGGGCCTGTCTTGAAGTAAGTGACTTCTGGGTACTTGTCTGGCTCTGTCAATCTATGTCCTCACTTCTCCAGTTGGGGTATGTCTACACTACCCCGCTAGTTCGAACTAGCGGGGGTAATGTAGTCATCCGCAGTTGCAAATGAAGCCCGGGATTTGAATTTCCCGGGCTTCATTTGCATGAAGCCGGCCGGCGCCATTTTTAAATGCCAGCTAGTTCAAACCCCGTGCCGCGCAGCTATACGCGGCACAGAGTAGCTAGTTCGGAATAGGCTTCTAATCCGAACTAGCTGTACGCCTCGTGGCTTCTAATCCGAACTTGCTACTCCGTGCCGCGTGTAGCCGCGTGGTACGGGGTTCGAACTAGCCGGCATTTAAAAATGGCGCCGGCCGGCTTCATGCAAATGAAGCCCAGGAAATTCAAATCCCAGGCTTCATTTGCAACTGCGGATGACTACATTACCCCCGCTAGTTCGAACTAGCGGGGTAGTGTAGACATATCCTTGGGTATTTAAGTTTTAAGAATGCCTGATAAAGATCTGGTAGGTGTTTGCTTCTGTCTGTGGGATTGAAAGCAGATCTGGTTGTATCTTAGGGCTTGGTTTTGGACAACAGATCATGTGATGTGTCCTGGATGGAAACTAGAGGCATGTAAGTAAGAATAGTGGTCAATAGATTTCCGGAATAGGGTGGTGTTCATGTGTTCATCATTTAATTGTACTATAGTGTTCAGGAAGTGGCTCTCTTGTGTAAACTGGTCCAGGCTGAGGTTGTTAGTGTGTGTATGTGTGGGGGGAGGCAGGGGAATTGTAGAAATCTCTGTGGAATTCTTCACGGATTTCCTTCCTGTAGCTCTGAATGATGAAGATGTCATCAATATAGCATTAGCAGATGAGGACAGGAGCTGAGGTCAGTCATAAAAATGGTGGCATATAATGGGGCTATGTGGTTATCCACAGCAGTGTCACTAACTTGAAGGTATAAACTGTCCTCAGATCGCAAATAGTCATGGGTGAGTTAAACTTCTGCACTTTATCAAAGATTGCAAAGCCAAAGTTGAACCAATTTTTTATATCAGCGTACAAAATCCATGCGATTTTGTCTAAGTTTTCCTCTGCACCACTTGTTCCCAAAACCAAAAGTTTGTCAATATCAAGTCTTCTTAACAACTCCCCCAATACATATGTATAGCCAACAATCCAGCAGACTTAAGGAACCCTACAATAATTAAACTAGTATTCATATGGAATGGAGGAAAACATTCAGAAAAGAGTAAATTTTCCAATTCATTATGGAAGAATTACATACTTTTCTACTAAATCCTAACCTTTTTATACTGGTAAGTTGCTTGAAAAATACTGCATAATTTAATAAACAATTATCTCTTTACTTTAGGGTCCCTTAGAAGAAAGATATAGAATGGATATTTTCTATTAAATGTTGTATTTTTCCAGTAATGCCTACAGAGCCCTATTGGTTTAATTCTTATTAAATTCTACAGGACTCTCCCCTAACAAGTTTTAATTTTCCTAGAGATTGTTATAAACAAGGAGTAAAAGTATGAGAGACTACCATGAATATTTTTGGTTTATTATGTAAGTGTGAGGGAGTGGAGAAAGGAGAGCTCAATGTCTCCATGGTTAAAGAAAGCCTCTGAGACCAGCTACCCCTCTTCTTTACCTGCAAGGAAGGACCTGCAGGGAAGGAGCCTTGCTCAGCTTGGGGCTGACTAGGAAGGAGGCAGGAGCTCAATTTAGCAGTCTATAGACATGAACCAGAGCCTGTCCACTTAGCAGCTCTGGGAGTAAATAAGCTGCCCCCACTAACCTTCTGGGAAAAGGGGGGAAACCTACTGAGAAACCCCAACTAAGGAGAATCTGAACTCTTCAGGCCACAACCCAAACTTAAGGACTTGCGTAGAGAATGGTTTGCAGTTCCTGGGCCAGGAACATGGGGGACAATGCCCCCCACTTTCCACCCGCTTGTAGTGACCTAGCCACTAGGCTACTCAGCCACCAGAGAACTGGTTACAATAATTTGAGTGATATGTTTCATTTTTCTTCTCTCCTTAATGTGAAAAAGTTACCTGTCTCTGTAACTGGTGTTCTTTGAGATGAGTTGATCAGTCCATTCAATGTGAGTGTGTGTGCTCGCCACATACACCAGTAGATATAGTGTACTTAGATTTCCGGAAAGCCTTTGACAAAGTCCCTGACCAAAAGCTCTTTTGTAAATTAAGTTGTCATGGGATAAGAGGGAAGGTCCTTTCATGGACTGAGAACTGGTTACAAGACAGGAAACAAAGGGTAGGAAGAAATGGTAAATTTTCAGATTGGAGAGAGGTAACTAGTGGTGTTCCCCAACGGTCAGTCCTAGGACCAATCCTATTCAACATATTCATAAATGATCTGGAGAAAGGGGTAAACAGTGAGGTGGCAAAGTTTGCAGACGATACTAAACTGCTCAAGGTAGTTAAGACCAAAGCAGTCTGTGAAGAACTTCAAAAAGATCTCACCAAGCTAAGTGACTGGGCAACAAAATGGCAAATTAAATTTAATTTGGATAAATGTAAAGTAATGAACATTGGGAAAAATAACCCCAATTAGACATATAATATAATGGGGGCTAATTTAGCTACAACTAATCAGGAAAGATATCTTGAAGTCATCGTGGATAGTTCTCTGAAGACATCCATGCAGTGTGCAGTGGCAGTCAATAAAGCAAATAGGATATTATGAATAATTAAAAAAAGGATAGAGAATATCTTATTGGCCTTATATAAATCCATGGTACGCCCACATCTTGAATACTGCGCACAGATGTGGTCTCCTCATCTCAAAAAATATATACTGGCATTAGAAAAGGTTCAGAGAAGGGAAACTAAAATGATTAGGGGTTTGGAACGGGTCCCATATGAGGTCAGATTAAAGAGACTGGGATTTTTCAGCTTGGAAAAGAGGAGACTAAGGGGGGATATGATAGAGGTCTATAAAATCATGAGTGGTGTGGAGAAAGTGAATAAGGAAGTTATTTACTTGTTCCCAGACTATAAGAACTAAGGGCCACCCAATGAAACTAATGGGCAGCAGGTTTAAAACAAATAAAAGGAAGTTCTTCTTCATATAGCACAGAGTCAATCTGTGGAACTCCTTGCCTGAGTAGGTTGTGAAGGTTAGAACTATAACAGGGTTTAAAAGAGAACTAGATACATTCAGGGAGGTTAAGTCCATTAATGGCTATTAGCCAGTATGGGTAAGGAATGGTGTCCCTGGCCTCTGTCTGTCAGAGGGTGGAGATGAATGGCAGGAGAGAGATCTCTCTATCATTACCTGTTCGGTTCACTCCCTCTGGGGCACCTGGCATTGGCCACTGTTGGCAGACAGGTTACTGGGCTGGATGGACCTTTGGTCTGACCCAGTCTGGCCGTTCCTATGTTTTTATGTACCAGTGCCAGAAGATTTTCCCTCAGCAGTATCTACAGGGGACCAGCTCCAGAGCCCCCTGGTGAGACATGCACATATTGCTCTATACAGGTAGCTTCCAGGCTCCCTTCCTTCCTCAGTTTGGGTATGTCTACACTACAGCGCTAATTCGAACTAACTTAGTTTGAATTAGTTAATTCGAACTAAGCTAATTCGAACTAACGGATTCAGACTAAAAAACTAGTTCGAATTAGCGTTTTGCTAATTCGAACTAGCATGTCCACATTGAGTGGACCCTGAACTGGGGTTAAGGCTGGCCGGAAGCAGTGCCGGCAGGGCATCAGATTAGGACTTAAGAGCGTGGAGCTGCTGTCTCAGGTTGGCCGAGGGCTGTGCTTAAAGGGACCCGACCCCCACCCCAGACAGACAGTTCACAGGGGTGCCCCGTTTGCAAAGCAGTCCTGGCTTGGAGTGCCCTGAGTGCCCACACCGGGCACATCACAGCACTCGGCCATCAGCCCAGCTGCACTTGCCGCAGGCTGCCATCTGGGGAGAGGGGGCAATTGGGGGGCTGCAGGAGAGCTTCCACCCCCAGAAGCCCGCAGAGCCAGCCCAGTCCTCCCCATCAGGGGCTCGTACCCCATTCCTCCCTCACCTCCTTCCACTTACCCTTCCCTAGCCCCCCTTCCTGATGTACAAAATAAAGAAAACATGTGGTCAAAAACAGAATCTCTCTTTATTGAACAAAACTTGGGGAGACTGGGAAAAGGAGGTGGGAGAGGGGACGGCAACTACAATGATCAGGGGTTTGGAACAGGTCCCATATGAAGAGAGGCTAAAGAGACTGGGACTTTTCAGTTTAGAAAAGAGGAGACTGAGGGGGGATAGGATAGAGGTCTATAAAAGCATGAGTGGGGTGGAGAGGGTGCATCAAGAAAAGTTCTTCATTAGTTCCCATAATAGAAGGATTAGAGGACACCAAAGGAAAGGAATGGGTAGCAGGCTTGAAACTAGTAAGAGAAAGTTGTTCTTCTTCCCAAAGCAAATAGTTAACCTGTGGAACTCCTTGCTGCAGGAGGCTGTGAAGGCTACAACTAGAACAGAGTTTAAAGGGAAGTGAGATCAAGTCATGGAGGTTGGGTCCATGGAGTAGTCTTAGCCAGGGGGTAGGAGTGGTGTCCCTGCCCAAAGTTTGTGGAAGGCTGGAGAGGGATGGCACGAGACAAATGGCTTGGTCACTGTCTTCGGTCCATCCCCTCCAGGGTCCCTAGGGTTGGCCGCTGTCGGCAGACAGGCTACTGGGCTAGATGGACCTTTGGTCTGACCCAGGACGGCCATTGTAAGCTCAGGGCTCAGGGTCGGGGGTCTCAGTGGACCACCTTGATTTTCATGCACACCTGCTCCTGGGTGGCCAGGCTGGCAGCTATCCTGCCCTAGACGGCCACTTTCCTGTGCCTAGTGCGGAGGTTATGGACGAGGTCCACGATGTCCGCACTAGCCCAGGCGGGTGCCCGCCTCTTGCGGTCCCGGGCAAGCTCCCGGGAGCCGCCAGCCTGGTCCCAGAAGAGGGGGAGGGCTGGGGGGCATCGGGTGGCTGGCTCGAGCCGTGCCAGGTGCAGGGTCTGCTAGCTGGGTGCTGGCAGGCTTGCACCTGGCACGGGCATCATAGCCAACCCATGCCCCTTTAAGGGCTCTGGGGCTGGGAGGGGGGCAATAGAGTTTCCCTGGTGTTGGCCAGAGTGGCCACCAGGGAAAGCTGGGGAGGGCTAGCCTCCCACTAGTTCGAATTAAGGGGCTACACACCCCTTAATTTGAACTAGTAAGTTCGAACTAGGCTTAGTCCTCGTAGAATGAGGTTTACCTAGTTCGAACTAAGCGCTCCGCTAGTTCAAATTAAGTTCGAACTAGAGGAGCGCTAGTGTAGCACCTATCAAAGTTAATTCGCACTAACGTCCGTTAGTGCGAATTAACTTTGTAGTGTAGACATACGCCACCTTCTTACCAGAAACTCCAACAGAGGGGAAGGAGGGTGGGATGTTGAATGGACATGAGCAACTCATCTCAAAGAACACCAGTGATGGAAACAGGAAACTTTTCTTCTTCAAGTGCTTGCTCCTGTCCATTCAATGTAGGTGACTCCAAGCAGTATTTGCAGAAGCAGGTGGGAGTTTAAGGACACGCTGAGAGAAATACAGCTCTGCTGAATCCAGCTTCATTTCTGGTCTGCTGTGTGATGGCATAATGGGATCTAAACATATGTACTGAAGATCATATCATAGCCTTGAAGATATCCTGAATAGGGACATGGGTCAGGAAAGCCACTAAAGAGGTTTGCACCCTGGTAGAATGTACCCTCACCAATGGGGGTGGCTGAACAACTGGCAAGTTGTAGCACATACTGATATGGGAAATAATTAACTTGAAAATCCTCTGTGAGGACCCTTCATACATTCAGCAAGGGCCACAAACAACTATGGGGACTTATGGCAGAAGTGGCGCAGGTTCTGCTCCAGCCTGGGTCTGGATGAAGGTTCCCTCATGGACGCTTTCCTCTTTCCTTGGACAGAGATCTCATGTATTCATTCTTCTTCGAGTGATTGCTCATGTCCATTCCATGTTGATGTGCACGCAGTGCGTGCACAGACAGGGGCGGCCCGTGAGCCTAGGCGAACTAGGCAGTTGCCTAGAGCGCCGCTGGCCCAGGCGCCCCGTGATGACGTCGCAGCCATTGATGGTCATACAGGCGGGAACGCCAATTGTGTGGCCTGCCTGGGGCGCCAGCTGCCACAGCTGGCCTTGGGCCGCTCCTGTAGACTGTTGGAAGGTTTTTCTCTCAGCGATACCAGTTGGGCCAGCAGGGGAGGCCCTGGAGTGACGCTTGTATATACATGCATATAAACCCTTGCTGGCCAGCCACCTCCCGAGTTCCTTCTTACCACCCTTGATGGTCGATGGAACATTTCTCGCTTGTCTGCAAGTGCGCTTAGCAGTTCTCATTTTAAATAGTTCTAGAAGCAGTTCTCGTTTTTTAGTGTTAGTTGTTTAGTAGTAAATTAGTGTTCATAGTGTAAATAGTTAGGGGTTCATTTTCATGTCCCTGGGGTGTGCCCAGGCCTCAAGGCTTTAAGCCTTGTGCAAAGTGTTTTAAGCCAATGCCCTGTGGTGACCCACACAAAGCCTATCTGAAGTGCCTCAGAGAAGCTCATCTCTCTGTTAACTGCAAGACTTGCCATAGAGTCAAACCCCATGCCAAATGGGAAAGAGACTCGCAGCTGATGAGTATTCAATTAGTTTTGCCTCTGGCTAGCGTAAATACTAGGGGCTGGCACAGAATGGTAGTGTTAACACTCCGTGACAGGGTATAGCAACCCCACGCTAGGCCAGCAAGAGTTATCCCGACCTATATGGCTGAGAGAGCCAAAGCACTACTGGGCAGGCTCCAACCCGAGGACCAGTATAAACGCCAGGGGAGCAGTTCAGTCAGGGTTGACCACTGAAGGGGAAGGAGCTGCTGCCAAAGCTCTGAAACAGGAGCAGCAGGTGGACACTGTGGCGGAGGCGAGGGGAAGGGCCTAGCTCAGAAGATACAGGTGAGGAAGATGCTGGCAACCTTGGACAGGGTAGGAAGTAGCCCAGGACGGGGAAATGGAATCCCCGAGAGCTCACTGTGTTTCGGGTAGACTCCCTGCTGAGCTAGTGATGGGACACACCCAACACTGACAGGGCCCTGGGCTGGGACCCAGTGCAGAGGAAGGCCCAGGTCTCACTACCCCACCCCATTAGCCTCTCAAGGGGCACACTACACTTGGACTACTGACTTGACCATTGGGCCTTATTGCCCTGACCAGTCCAGCTCAGATGGCCTACCAAAATCTGGACCCCCATGAGGCACTGGAGTACCCTCAAATGAAGGTGACCATATTATACCAAGCTGGGGTCAGCCCGGAGACATACCACCAGCGGCTGCGCCAAGAATGGTACCCATCAGGAGTTAGGCCCCAAGTGGTGGCCCAGCAAATTTAAGATCATTGTTGGCAGTGGCTTGAACTGTATCAGGGCAATGCAGGTAGCCAGACTGGTAGCCCTGGAGCAGTATGTGCAAGTCCTGTGCAGGGGAGGGAAGGAGTGGGTGCAATGGCACCACCCTAAGAACCTTGCCGAGGCCATCTCCTTGATGGAGGACTATGTGGTGATGGAGGAGCCCCCAAGGCCAGAGCAGAAATTGGGTAGTCAGAGAGCACAGGGCAAGAGATAGGACTGAGGGCCCTGGAATGCAAACAGTGGGGTACCACCGCCCTGCCTGTGGACATCCCAACAACCCAGAGTGAGCTTGCCAAAGAAGCCCAACAAAGGTGCCCTGGCATGGGGGAGAGTGAGCGGACAGCCTAACAAGGAGGCAGAGAACGCCCCTACCTGAGCCCCCACCTATGGGACAAAGTCAGACCCCCTGCTATGTGTGTGGCCTGGAGGGACATTTCAGCCTGTTCATGGATTGCTGTTAAGGGCAGGTGCTGGTGGCAGGATCACAAGTCAGAAAGAGAAACCCTGTGAAGACATCAATCCCCATCAAAGTGTACAGGTCACCTACTACAGTGCTGGTGGACTCAGGATGTTGTCAAACCCTTATCTGTGAGGGGCTGACCTCTTCACGCCCAGATGACCCACCACAATGCCAGACCCTGGAACCCTGTTCTGAGATCCACAAAGACCTTCTGTACCACTAGGTACAGGATCCCCAGACCAAAGCAGATATTTGTCAACTGTTAATGCTATAGAGATTCCAACAGGCATTACTATGTCTAGTGCATAGTATCATGGGCCAGGCACTTGGGGAGACTAAAAAGAGTGGCCCAATGGTTTTTCTGGCATGGGATACACTGAGATGTCGGGACTATTGTGTATCATGCCCTGAGTGCCAAAAGACCTGCCCTGGTGAGTCCCGCAGGCTCCTCTGGTGCTGTTACTACTGGTGAGGACTCCATTTAAGCTCAATTTGAGGGGACCTGGTGGGACCTCTCAAGAGGAGTATTAGCAAACACAAACACATCCTAGTTATAGTGGACTATGCCATGTGTTACCTGGAGGCAGTTACATTACAAACCACAATGGCTCAATGAGCTCATGAAGGTGTTCGTGTGGGTCAGGCTCCCAAAGGAGATACTGACTGATCAGGGGACCAATGTGACCTCAAAGGTCATGGCCAAGCTATGCTGCCTGTTAAACATTCATGCTCTTAAAACTCAGTTTACCATCCACAGACCAATGCACTAGTTTAGCGTTTTAACTGAACCCTCAAATCAATGTTGTGAAAATTCATGGAGGAGGACCCACACCTCTGGGACAAGTAGCAGCTTGTCCTACTCTTCGCCATGAGAGAGGTACCCAAGCTTTGAACCGTTTTTCCCTTCAAGCTGCTCTACAGGTGACATCCTCAGGGGATTTTGGACCACGTAAGAGAGAGAAGCAGGTGACCCATGCCAAAGGTTCAGTCCACTATGTGCCGCAGCTGAAGGAATGCCTCAGAGAATTACACTGACTAGTCCATGAGAATTTGCAGTGAGCCCAGGAAGAACAAGTGAGGCAATACAACAAGGGGGGAAAGGTGAGGACCTTCTGAGGTGACACGAAGAGTAGTGCCTGTCGATTATGAGCTATAGCTGCCAGGGTGTTGGAAGAAGACCCACATATATCATGTGAACCTCCTAAAAGCATGGAAGAAATGAGAAGCCATGATGATCACCCCATAATCCCCTGAACCGGAGCTAGGGCCACTAGCAGGCATTGTGTAAGATCTCGAACCCTAGCAACAGGAATAGCTGCAGAAACTAATTGCCAAGTTTCTGCATGTCCTCAGTCAAACCAGGTAAGACGTGGCTGACAAGCCATCATATCACCCACTGTCAGAGGCCAAAAGGTGAGGGACAACAATCACCTGCTACCCAGAAAGATGTGGGACACAGTAAGGGAAGAACTGGGCCAGATGTTAATGCTGGGTGTGGTGGAGGAGTCTCAAAGTCAGTGGTGGAGCCCAATCATGTTGGTCCTTAAATCAGATGGGATGGGCAGATTCTGCATGGAATTCTGCAAGGTAAATGCTCTCTCGAGGTCGACATCTACCCCATGTCCCAGGCAGATGAGCTGTTGGAGCGATTAGGGCACACAGAGTTCATCTCCATGCTAGACCTCACAAAGGGCTATTGGCAAATCCTGCTAACCCCTTAGGTGAAGGAGAAGATGGCGTTCCCTACACCCTTGGTCTGTACCAATTCACCATGATGCCATTCGGGTTGCATGGGGCCACAGCCACCTTCCAGCAGCTCATGAACCAGATGCTGAGCCCACACAATGGGTGTGCAGCAGCATACATCGATGATGTTATCATTTATAGTGCGAACTGGATGGGCCACTTTCAACACCTAGACAAAGTACTACGAGCTTTAGGGGAGGCCAGCCTCACCGTAAATCCAGCTAAGAGCCACCTGGGCCAGCGAGAGGTGACTTATCTGGGGTATACAGTAGGTAAAGGGGAATTACAGCTGTTAGTGGACAAGGTGCAGGACCTATGAGAGTACCCTACCCCACAACAAAGAGGCAAATACAGCAGTTTTTGGGACTGGCAGAGCATTACTGCCAGTTTGTCCCCAACTTTGCCACTCTAGATACACCCTTGACAGACCTGACAAAAAACCAGCAGCCCCAGAAAGTCGAGTGGATGGTGGAGTGTGAGGCTGCCTTCCAGGCCCTACAGGACTGGCTGATGCAAGAGTCAGCGCTTACCCAGCCTGACTTCACTAAGCCGTTCATCCTTCAAACGGATGCCTTGGAGGTGGGTCTGGGGTGGTACTGTCCCAGAAAGTAAGGGGAATAGAACACCTCATTCTCTACCTAAGTCGCAAGTTGTGCCCTGGAGAGACACAGTATCCCACAGTAGAACAGGAGGTGCTGGTAGTGAAATGGGCCATCGAAGCCCTCCGATATTACCCCTTTAGTTTAGTTATAGACCATGGCCCCCTCAAATGGGTACATTGCATGAAAGACTCAAACACATGAATAATGCACGTGTACCTATCTCTCCAGCCCTACTTGTTTCAGGTGGCATTCCAGCCAGGGAAAGTGCATTCTAACGGTGATTCTTTTCCTCCGAGCCGGTGCTGAGGACGGAGAACAGGTGCCTTCTCAGGAGCCCCTCTTAAGGTGTGTGATGGAGTATACCAACCCTGCACTGGGCCGGCAAGAGTTAACCAGGCCTATATAGCTGAAAGATCCCCACTCCCACAGCCCTGTTGGACATGCTCCAACTGGAGGACTAGTCTGAAAACTAGAGGAGCAGCTCAGTCAGGGCTTACCACTGCAGGGGAAGGAGCTACTGCCAGAGCTCTGAAGCAGGAGCAGCAGGCGAATGCTGCAGAGGAGGCCAACCAGCTGAGACTGGCCAGGGAAGGGCCCAGTTCAGAGGACACAGGTGGGGAAGATGCTGGCAAACCTGGACAAGGTAGGAAGTAGTCCAAGATGGGGAATTGGAATCCCTGAGACCTCAATGTGTTTTGGGTAGACTCCCCGCTAAGCTAGTGGTGAGATGCACCCAACAAAGACATGGCCCTAGGGGTTGGGACCCGGTGGAGAGGAAGGTCCCCCTAACTCAATTAGCACCCAAGGGGCACACTATTCCTGGACCATTAACTTGTCTACTGGGCTCTATTGCCCCACCAACAGGGGCTGTTACTGATGTGGCTGCTGGGCCTTATTGCCTTGCCTACGGGAGCTGTTACTGACATGGCTGCTGGGCTTTATTACCCCGCCAACAGAGGATATTACTGACATGGCTGCTGGGATCTATTGCCCCACCAACAGGAGAGAGTTACAGTTAGATATGTAAGTCTTTTCAATTTTAGCTGTGATTTCATTGGATAATGTCTTTCTGGGCTACAGCGGATGAAATCCAGATAGTTTACTATCTTTTAGAAGATACCACAGTAAATAGCAATTATTCAGTAAAATTAGATACATTACATCTTTTTCTTTAGCAGTTCTGAATATCACTGAGCCTCACACTGATCATTTTGGAGTCAGTTTTCCTTTGTGCTGACTTACAAAATATTTTTGTGAAATCCTCTTGAGTGTTTTCTACATTATTTGCCTCTGGTGGCAGTAACAGTCACAATTCTTCCAGCTTTTTAGTAAAAGCTATGTGCACCTTTTCTGGACTACCGTATTTTCCGGCGTATAAGGCGACTGGGCGTATAAGACGACCCCCTAATTTTCCAGTTAAAACATAGGTTTTGGCCTATACTCGCCGTATAAGACTACCCCCCCACTTACAGAACGTCCCTAATCTTTTAGGCCTCTGGATGTGCGGTAATACAGTACTGTAGCTTCGGCTACATACAGAACGTCCCTATTATTACCTTTTAGCCCGCTGGATGTGCCCTAATACAGTACTGTAGCTTCGGCTACATACAGAATGTCCCTGTGCTGATACTGTATGTACCGCGCTGAGCCAATCACGGCAAGCGGTGTATTCTATTAATGCATACAAAGCCTGCTCGGATTGGCAAAGGTTGTAATAGCCCGCCTCTCTGACTCAGCCAATTCGAGCAGGCTTTGTATGCATTAATAGATGACACCGCTTGCCGGGATTGGCTCAGCGCGGTACATACAGTATCAGCACAGGGACGTTCTGTATGTAGCCAAAGCTACAGTATGTTTATACCCGGCATATAAGACGACCCCCAATTTTTGGGGGATGTTTTTTAGTATAAAAAGTCGTCTTATACGCCAGAAAATATGGTACATAATTAAAGGCAGGATACATAATATTACATGACCTCCTTCTGCTCCTTTTAACAGTCACGTAGGCAAACAGCATCAACCAGCACAGGAGCAAATCCTAAGAAGAAATGCTCCCCTCATTCAAAGAATACCTGAATCACAGAACACTAGAACTGGAAGGGACCTCGAGAGGTCATCGAGTTCAGTCCTCTGCCCTCACAGTAGGACCCAGCACTATCTAGACCAATGGCGTAGTGAGCGGGGATAGGAGGAGTAGTTGTCCTTGGGTGCCACGCTAGGAGGCGCCAATTTAGTCCCTCTCCGCTCTCCCATCATCCCTCGGCTCGCCTGCTCCTCCTCCACCCGCCGCCGCCCGCTGGAGCCTCCTCCCCGCCTCTCCACCCTCAGCCCAACCCTTTTCCATCTCTGCTGGCAGGTTAGTGAGTGCAGGGGCCCAGCCCCAAACTGGAGGGGATGGAGGAAGATATGGTACAAGTTCTCCTCTTCCTCCCATAGTCAGGCTCAACCATGTGCCAGCTTCCGGGCCCTGCCCAGAGAGGGGGATGCAAATTTTGCCTATGACCCTTGCTGTGCCTCTGGTCAAGACCATCCCTTGTAGATGTCTATCTAACCTGCTCTTAAATATCTCCAGAGATGGAGATTCTACAACCTCCCTAGGCAACTTATCGAGTGTTTAACCATCCTGACAGTTAGGCAGTTTTTCCTAATGTCCAACCTAAACCTCTCTTGCTGCAGTTTAAGCCCATTGCTTCTTGTCCTACCTCAGAGGCCAAGGAGAACAATTTTCTCACTCCTCCTAGTGATATCCTTTTAGATACCTGAAGACCCCCATCATGTCCCCTCTCAGTCTTCTCCTTCCAAACCAAACAGGCCCAGTTCTTTCAGCCTTCCCTCATAGGTCATCTTCTCTAGACCTTTAATCATTCTTGTTGCTCTTCTCTGAACCTTCTCCAATTTCTCCACATCTTTCTTGAAATATTGTGCCCAAAACTGGACACAAGACTCCAATTGAGGCCTAATCAGTGCAGAGTAGAGCGGAAGAATAACTTCTCGTGTCTTGCTCACAACACTCCAGAATCATGTTTGCTTTTTTTGGGAAAGTGTCACACTGTTGACTCATGTTTAACTTGTTGTCCACTATGACCCCTAAATCCCTTTTTGCTGTACTCCTTCCTAGAGAGTCGCATCTCATTCTGTATGTATGAAACTCATTGTTCCTTCCTAAGTGGAGTACTTTGCATTTGTCCTTAAACTTAATCGTATTTTCCTCAGACCATTTCTCCAATTTCTTTAGATCATTTTGAATTATGACCCTATCCTCCAAAGTAGTTGCAACCCCTCCCAGCGTGGTATCATCTGCAAATTTAATAAGCATACTCTCTATACCAATATCTAAATCATTGATGAAGATATTGAACAGAAATAGTTGAATACAATGAAATAGTTGAAACAGAGGGTAAGTCTACACTACAGAGTTTTGTCGGGAAAACAGATGTTTTTCCAACAAAACCTGCATTACGTCCACACTGCAATCGTGTGAACAGAGAGGTTTTTACAGCATTGGTAATCCTCTTTCTACGAGGAAGAAGCATATGTGGATGGGGAGGAGGGTTTTTTTTCCGGAGGAAGAGGCCTCCAGGAATTAACAATGGTGCCCTGGTAGACACTCCATCCAAATTAATCAAGACTCCTGGCCCCTCTTAAAGCTGCAGGTACCCAGGACAAGTGTTGTGTCAGGAAGCCGTCCTGAGAGCAGCTCCTCACCGCATGGCTCTCCCTGCCACAGGCCTTGCCAGCAATGGAAGAGCCTCAAACCCCCTGCCACCCACCAGGCCCTTGAAGGGAGCAGCCCCAGGACCCATCCAGGGGGACCAAGAGGCATGCATCCTCCTGGTCCAGAGTGGAGATCTTGTCCCTCCTCGTGCTTTGGGGAGAGGAGGACACCTTGCAGGATCCAAGCTCCGAAATGCAGAAATATTCGAACGCATGGCTGAGTTCCTGGCAGAGTGCAGACATCCACCTCGGACCTTGGAACAGGTCCAGAGTAAGGTAAAAGAGCTCCATCAGGGATATGTCCAGGCCAGAGAACACAGCTCGCACTCAGGGGCAGGACCCCACACCTGCCCCTATTACCAGGAGCTGCACCAAATCCTGGGGGGTTGGGGAAATGTCTTCCTCACCCATTCTCATCGACTATGGCCACAGTCAAGGAGGAGAAGGAGCAAGAGGACCAGGGCCAGCCGGAGGAGGAGGAGACAGAGACAGTCACCCTATCCCTGGGGCCGGTCAGCCAGGACATCTCCCAGGCTTTGTCGGACACCAGGGAGGGATATTCAGGTGAGTGCTCTCAGTTTGTCACACGCACAGGGTGGGGAAGGCAGGTGTACAGGAGGCAGAGTGCGAGCGTTGCTCAGGTTGGACATTGTGCTGCGCTCCACGCATGTGCAATCATGTACAGCATTAGTGTGTGGCACGCAGATACAGCAGGCAGCCTGAGCATGGGTAGGATCCTGCTGCCAAGCTCAGGGGAGGCCACATCCAGCTGCGGGGGGTGGGTGGGCTCCTCCCAGCATCTGCCATGGCTGGAAGCAGGCTAGCCACAAGGTTGCAGGCACGACCCCAGACACACAGAGGAGTGCCGCACACAGCACACAGCCATGCCTGCACATGTGAGACACTACCTGCTCCTGTGGACAGCGCTGCAACCCGCGGATGTGTGTGTGGACCCCAGGGAAGGCCAGGCTGCTCCCAGCTCCTCTGCTGCCCCTGGGGGGATCCCACTGGGGCCAGACACTTCCCTTGCCTGCTTGTTCATAGGCTGGGGGAGGAGGGGTGGGAAGTGGGCAGCATGGTCCCCTAGGCACCTCGGGGCCCCTGAGAGGCATGGCCCACTGTGCAGGCCTTACATGGACTTGCTCCTGGAACATCCCCCTCCTGTGGCCTGAAAACTATTGGTTGCTGCTCACAGAAGAGGGCACGGCCTCAGAGACAGTGTCTGCAGGGATGACTGTCAACTTCTCCCTCTTTGTGTTCTCCACAGTTGGACCAGCCAGGGCTGAGGGGCAAGCCACACCATCTGTGCCAGCTGCCAAAGCCCAGGAGACCTGAAGGTGCGCCAGGGTCCAGGAAGACCTCATGGCCAGCATGTCAGCATCCTGCGCAACATGCAGCAGACCCTGGCGAGGAATTGTGCATGGCACCAGCTCATGCAGCGGTGTGATACCATGCGTGCCATCATGTCATGCATGATGACACACCATCCTGCTGTTGCTCCTCCTGCCTTCCACCCTCCTGTTCCCCCTGCTTTGCCCATTCCTCCTCCGCTCCCTCCCCATGCCTCGCCTGACCCAACTCCAGCCCCCCTCCTGCCCACCCCTCTGTGGTCCCTGGATCCACGCAACCCCGATGAGGTCCCTGCACCAAAGGTGGCACAGCTAACTGGCCTCTACACCTAACATCTAACTGAGTCTCCTCCAGGTTATGAGCCCCTCTCCCTCTGCCTACCTGTTTGTAATGAAAGATAAATACAGAGTTCATTTTGTTAGAAACCAAACAGGTATTTTTATTGAGAAGTCAGGAAAGGGGTGAAGGGAGGGAAAGGGATAAGGCAGCAAGCTAGAGGCCCCTTTTGGGGAGGCCCTGGGGAGAATTACTGGGATCCTTGAGAGAACCTCTTCCTCAGGGCCTCCCGGATGCGCGACCTAGCCTGATTGGCCCGCTGGATGGCAGCTGTTCTTGGCTGCTTGAACGCTCACTCCTTGCAGCTGCTATCAGCCCCTCACCCCGGGAGGAAGGCTTCCCCTTCCTCTCCACCACGTTGTGGAGGACACAACATGCCACAACCACCACAGGGATGTTATGCTCCCCCATGTCAAGGCGGGTCAGCAGGCACCTGAAACGTGCCTTGAGGCGGCTGAAGGTGCATTCCACCTGAATCCGGGCCCGGTTCAGGCAGGCATTAAATTGGTCCCTGCTGGTGTCCAGATGACCAGTATAGGGTTTCATAAGCCACAGGATGAGAGAGTAGGCTGGGTCCCCCATGATGCACTGTGGTATCTGCACGTCGACAACTGCAAATTCAAAGTGGGGGAAGAATGTGCCTGCCTCCAGATTCCCGCATGGGTTGGAATTATGAAACATGTGGGCATCGTATGCCCTGCCTGACCACCTGACAAAAATCATAGAATACTAGGACTGGAAGAGACCTCGAGAGGTCATCAAGTCCAGACCCCTACCCTCATGGCAGGACCCAGTACTGTCTAGTCCATCCCTGATAGACATTTATCTAACCTACTCTTAAATATCTCCAGAGATGGAGATTCCACAACCTCCCTGGGCAATTTATTCCAGTGTTTAACCAACACTGACAGTTAAGAACATTTTCCTAATGTCCAACCTAAACCTCCTTTGCTGCAGTTTAAGCCCATTGCTGCCTGTCCTGTGCTCAGAGGCCAGGAAGAACAAGTTTTCTCCCTCCCCCTTGTGACACCCTTTTAGATACCTGAAAACCGCTATCATGTCCCCTCTCAATCTTCTCTTTTCCAAACTAAACAAGTCCAATTCTTTCAGTCTTCCTTCACAGGTCATGTTCTCTAGACCTTTAATCATTCTTGTTGCTCTTCTCTGAACCTTCTCCAATTTCTCCACATCTTTCTTGAAATGTGGTGCCCGGAACTGGACACAATACTCCGAGGCCTAATCGGTGCAGAGCAGAGCGGAAGAATGACTTCTTGTGTCTTGCTCAGAACACACCTGTTAATGCATATGTGATGGGCTGCTGACGGCCTGCACGCTGGCCAGCTAGAAGGGAGGCGTGGTGGGCTGCGCAGGGGGCGGCGAGCCTGAGGGGCTGGACGCTGCCACCATGCCGAGGCGTGGCGAAAACTCTTTGCCCAGCTGGGGCAGCACCAATGCTGTGAGCCTTGCCCCCGGCGTACTGCCGGGCTATGTGGAGGTGGCAGGTGGCTGCCCAGAAGTGATGTGGGGAAGCCCCGCGTCATGGAGTGGACAGGGCTGCCGATCAGCGTTGTGTCTGGTGGGCCAATTCAAAACGGCCTGCCGGCGCCAAGGAAGGGGCACGGCTGGGAGTCTGTGAAAGGTGGGCAGTGAGTCCCGGACGGGGGATGCCGCCTTCCAACAAGGTCCCACGAGGGGTGCTGGAGGCCAGACTGACGAGCCGGCCCCAGGAACTGAGGTAGGCACTGGGGAGCTGGAGGCTGCCACTCTCCAGTGGGGGGAAGGAAGCAGCCTGAGGCAGGGTCCTTGTGGCGCCCGTGGCCTGATGCGTTTTGGAAACACACTCTATCAGCCATGCAGGGAAGTGTCGACCCTGCACTTAGGGCCCCGGGCTGGGACCCGGTGGAGAGGGCGGGCATGGGTCCCCCTTCACTCCCATCCCCGTGAGGAGTCGACAAGGCAAAACCTGGTAGGGAGTACGATGGTCCCAGGCAACCGGGGTACAGAACCCCGGAACGGACTGCTGTAAGGGGGACGAGACACAGTTGGCAGTTGGGCTCACAGGGCCCTCGTCCCGGACTCGGGCGGGGTGCTCGCACCCAGGGGACTGCCGCACAAGAGACAGTTGGTCTCGTAGGAACCCGTCCCGGACCCGGGTGGGGTGCTCGTGCCCAGGGGTCTGTCACACATGGTGGAGAATGTGGGTACGTGATCCCCCGGGACAATGCTGAGTCATAAGGATTAACTGTATATTTCACGTAGGGAAGCAAGCACATAAACAAACATGATGGAGCCGAGCAAGCTCCTGGAGTGTGTCGGGGAAACCCAGTGACAGCAGCAGCAGCAACAGGGACAGCTGCTACAGCAATTAGCCATCCAGTTTCAAGACCAACAACGACCATTGATCCGGGAGTTGGCTGCTCAGCAGGAATGATGGCTGCAAGCCGCAGGCCCAGGAGGTCGCAGGACGGCCGTTGCAATGGAAGGGGAGGAGGACAATAGTGGTATGGGTTCCCTTCCCCTTCGACTCCTGGAATCTCGAGAGGTGTGCTCCTGGAATCTCGAGAGGTGTGCTGCTTACCGGGAGCTCGCATTCGGGATGTCACTGAGAGGCTTAGCAAGCTGATCAAACCTTCAGATCGCTACCCCTTCCTGCTTCTCCATGTAGGAACGAATGATACGGCCAAGAATGACCTTGAGCGGGTTGCTGCGGATTATGTAGTGCTGGGAAGAAGGATCCAAGACTTTGGAGCGCAAGTGGTGTTCTCGTCCATCCTCCCTGTTGAAGGGAAAGGACTGGGCAGGGATCGTCGAATTGAGGACGTAAATGCGTGGTTGCGCAGGTGGTGTCGCAGAGAGGGCTTTGGTTTCTTCGACCATGGGACTCTGTTCCGGGCGCAAGGATTGTTAGGAAGAGATGGGATCCACCTAACGAAGAGAGGAAGGAGCATCTTCGCGGGCAGGCTTGCGAACCTAGTGAGGAGGGCTTTAAACTAGGTTCGTCGGGGGACGGTGACCAAAACCCTGAGGGGAGTGGGAAAGTCAGATACCGGGAAGAAATGCATAGAGCAAGGAGCGAGAAAGGAGGACCCCAGTTTCGAATGGAGAAGATAGTGCAATCAACTGGTTACCTGAAGTGTTTGTACACTAATGCGAGAAGCCTGGGCAACAAGCAGGAAGAACTGGAGGCCCTGGCCCAGACCAAGAAATATGATTTAATTGGGATAACAGAGACTTGGTGGGATGACTCGCATGACTGGAGCGTTGTCATGGAAGGGTATAGATTGTTCAGGAAGAATAGGCAGGGGAGAAAAGGAGGAGGAGTTGCACTATATGTAAGAGAGCACTATGATTGCTCTGAACTCCAGTATAAAGAGGGAGAAAAACTTGTTGAAAGTCTATGGGTCAGGTTTAAAGGAGCAAACAGCAGTGATGTTGTGGTTGGTGTCTGCTACAGGCCACCGAACCAGGTGGATGAGGTAGATGAGGCTTTCTTCGGACAACTGAGCGAAGCTTCCAGATCGCAGGCCCTGGTTCTCATGGGGGACTTTAATCACCCTGACATCTGTTGGGAAACCAATACGGCAGTACACAGGCAATCCTGGAAGTTTTTGGAGAATGTTGGGGATAACTTCTTGGTACAAGTGCTGAAGGATCCGACCAGGGGCCGTGCACAGCTTGACCTTCTCCTCACAAACAGGGAGGAACTAATAGGGGACGTAGAGGTGGGTGACAACCTGGGAAGCAGTGATCATGAGATGGTAGATTTCAGGATCCTGACCAAAGGAAGGAAAGAGAGTAGTAAAATACACACCTTGGACTTCAAAAAAGCAGATTTTGACTCCCTCAGAGATCTGATGGAAAGAATCCCCTGGGATGTTAACATGAAGGGGAAAGGAGTCCAGGACAGCTGGCAGTATTTTAAAGAAGCCTTATTGAAGGCACAGAAAGAAACCATCCCGACGCGTAGCAAGAGAGGCAAACCTGGTAGGAGACCGGATTGGCTTACAGGGGAAATCCTTGGTGTACTTAAGCACAAAAAGGAAGCTTACAGAAAGTGGAAACTTGGACAAATGACTAGGGAGGAGTTTAAATGTATAGTTCGAGAATGCCGGGGGGTTATCAGGAAGGCGAAAGCGCAAATGGAGTTGCGACTAGCTAAGGATGTAAAGGATAACAAGAAAGGTTTTTACAGGCATGTCAACAAGAAGAAGGTGATCAGAGAGGGTGTGCAGTCCCTAATGGATGAAGGAGGTAACCTAGTGACAGAGGATGTGGGGAAAGCTGAAGTACTCAATGCTTTCTTTGCCTCTGTATTCACGGACAAGGTCGGCTCCTGGACTTCTGTGCTAAGCGACGCAAGATGGGAAGAAGATGGACAGCCCTTGGTGGGTAAAGAACAGGTTAGGAAATATTTCGAAAAACGAAACGTACACAAATCCATGGGTCCAGACTTAATGCACCCAAGGGTACTGAAGGAGTTGGCAAATGTCATTGAGGAGCCTTTGGCCATTATCTTTGAAAAGTCGTGGAGATTGGGCGAAATCCCGGATGATTGGAAAAAGGCAAATGTAGTGCCCATCTTCAAAAAAGGGAAGAAGGACGATCCAGGGAACTATAGGCCGGTCAGTCTTACCTCGGTTCCTGGAAAAATCATGGAAGGGATCCTAAAGGAATCCATTTTGAGACACTTGAATGAGAGGAAAGTGATCAGGAATAGTCAGCATGGATTCACAAAGGGCAAGTCATGCTTGACCAATCTGATTAGCTTCTATGATGAGGTAACTGGCTCAGTGGACATGGGAAAGTCAGTGGATGTTATATACCTTGACTTTAGCAAGGCTTTTGATATGGTCTCCCACAATATTCTTGCCAGCAAGTTAAGGGAATGCGGATTGGATAAATGGACGGTAAGATGGATAGAAAGATGGCTAGAAGGCCGGGCCCAGCGGGTAGTGATCAATGGCTCGATGTCAGGATGGCGGTCGGTTTCTAGTGGAGTACCCCAAGGTTCGGTTCTAGGACCAGTTTTGTTCAATATCTTTATTAATGACCTGGATGAGGGGATAAATTGCACCCTCAGCAAGTTTGCAGATGACACTAAGCTAGGGGGAGAGGTAGATACGCTTAAGGGCAGAGATAGGGTCCAGAGTGACTTAGACAAATTGGAGGATTGGGCCACTAGAAATCTCATGAGATTCAACAAAGACAAGTGTAGAGTCCTGCACTTGGGACGGAAGAATCCCAAGCATAGTTACAGGCTGGGGACCAACCAGTTAAGTAGTAGTTCTGCAGAAAAGGACCTGGGGGTTACAGTGGATGAGAAGCTAGATATGAGTCAACAGTGTGCCCTTGTAGCCAAGAAGGCTAATGGCATATTAGGATGCATTAAGAGGAGCATTGCCAGCAGATCCAGAGATGTCATTATTCCCCTTTATTCGGCTTTGGTGAGGCCACATCTGGAGTACTGTGTCCAGTTCTGGGCCCCCCACTACAAAAAGGATGTGGACGCATTGGAGAGGGTCCAGCGGAGGGCAACCAAAATGATTAGGGGTCTGGAGCATATGACCTACGAGGAGAGGCTGAGGGACTTGGGTCTGTTTAGTCTGCAGAAGCGAAGAGTAAGGGGGGACTTGATAGCAGCCTTCAACTTCCTGAAGGGAGGTTCCAAAGAGGATGGAGAGAGGCTGTTCTCAGTAGTGACAGATGGCAGAACAAGGAGCAATGGTCTCAAGTTGTGGTGGGAGAGGTCCAGATTGGATATTAGGAAAAACTATTTTACTAGGAGGGTAGTGAAGCATTGGAATGGGTTACCTAGGGAAGTAGTGGAGTCTCCATCCCTAGAGGTGTTTAAGTCTCGGCTTGACAAAACCCTGGCCGGGTTGATTTAGATGGGATTGGTCCTGCCTAGAGCGGAGGGCTGGACTTGACGACCTTCTGAGGTCTCTTCCAGTTCTATGATTCTATGATAAGGGGATGGTTGGATGAAATAACATGATCTTGGTAACTAATTGACCATTCATTATAGGGAACTTTCTGGGTGTCTGGCTGGTGAGTCTTACCCACATGCTCAGGGTTTAGCTGATCGCCATATTTGGGGTCAGGAAGGAATTTTCCTCCAGGGTAGATTGGCAGAGGCCCTGGAGGTTTTTTGCCTTCCTCTGTAGCATTGGGCACAGATCACAGCTGAAGGACTCTCTGCATGTTGGGGCCTTCAAAGTATTTGAAGGCTTCAATATCTGAGACATAGGTGAGAGGATTATTCTAAGAGGGGTGGGCGAGATTCTGTGGCCTGCGCTGTGCAGGGGGTCAGACTAGATGATCATAATGGTCCCTTCTGACCTTAAAGTCTATGAGACTGACCAAAATGGGACCAGAGGACCATCTGGAGGCCAACTAACAACTTTTGAGAGAGTAGCCACGGCTGCACGTTGGCCCGAGAGCCACTGGGCCACCTTGCTCACCCCATACGTATCCGGGCCAGCCGAAATGGCAGGGAGAAAACACTGGCCCGAGTGATACAGCATTTGTATCGGCCGGGAGTCTACCGGGCAGTACGTGATTTCTGTGCGTCTTGTCCGGACTGCAAGAAAGTATCCTCATTGGGGGTACCCCGGACCCCTCAATCTCTCTCCTAGTTGTGGGCACCCCCTTAGAGAGAATAGCCTTGGACTTGGTGGGGCCCCTCAAGCCTTCCTGGACAGGCCATCAATACATCTTAGTAATTGTAGACTACGCCACACGGTACCTGAAAGCAGTACCATTATGGAACATCAGGGTCCCTACCCTGGCAATGGAACTAGTGAAGGTCTTCGCTCGGGTGGGGTTCCCAAAGGAAATCTTAACCGATCAAGGGACCAATGTCACCTCTCAGTTAATAAGGGAATTGTGTAACCTGCTGAGGGTCAAAACGCTGTGGACATTGGTATATCATCCTGGTGGAGAGGTTTAACTGCACTTTAAAAGATATGTTGAGGCGGCTGAAGCAGGAGGGCCCCTGAGATTGGGACCAAATGTTACCGGCCCTCTTGTTCACCATCCGGGAAGTGCCCCAGGCATCCACCGGGTTTTCCCCATTCGAATTACTGTATGGGCACCAGCCCCAGGGCATATTAGACATTTTAAAAGAGGATTGGGAAGCACAAGCGTCGCACTGTCAGAATACGGTGCAGTATATCTTACAGTTGCGGGAGAGGCTCCGACGAGTGGGAGGCTACACTAAGCTAAACCTGCTGAAATCCCAGACAAGACAGGCCCATTATTACAACCAAGCAGCAAGAACCCGCCACTTCGAACCAGGGGATCGTATACTATTGCCCCTACCCACAAAGGAATCCAAACTCATGGCGAAATGGCAAGAATGGTATGAGGTAGTACGTAAAGTGGGGGGCATTGATTATGAGGTACGGCTCTCAGGTAGACGACGAGACACGCAGATTTTCCATGTCAATCTGCTAAAAAATTGGGTAGCACAAGAGGGCCTCCTGCTTGCACCTCGGGCCCTGGGGGGAGAATTGTCTGGAAGGGGCCGTTTCAATGGAGAAAGAGCTATTGGAAGATCAGCGACAACAAATGGGAGATCTCTTGCAGAAATTTGGCCACGTCGTAACGGAGACACCCAGCCGGATGGAGGCAGGGGTGCACAGAATAGTTATTGAGCCGAGGAAACTGGTGCGAGAGCCCCGTAGACCACTCCCCCGAAAAATGTGGGAAACGTACAGCGAGAGGTCCAACTTATGAAGCAGTGGGGGGTTACTGAGGAGTCATGCAAGGACTGGAGGAGCCCCATCATTCTTGTCACCAAAAGCGATGGGTCCGTGTGGTTTTGCATTGATATTAGACAAGTTCACGCCATCTCCCAATTTGACGCCTACCCGATGCCCCGAGTGGATGAATTACTAGAGTGCCTGGGGCAAGCACGTTATATATCCACCCTGGATTTGTCAAAAAGATATTGGCAGCCGGGGGACAAGGAAAAGACCGCTTTTTTGATGCCGTTTGGCCTCTATCAATTTAAGAGGATGCCCTTCGGCCTACATGGGGCCGCAGCGACATTCCAGAGGCCGATGGATAGGGTGCTGGCTCCCCACCGGGGGTACGCTGCCGCATATATCGACGACATTGTAGTCTAAAGCGTAATCTGGCTGGAGCATTTATACCACCTGGAGGATGTGCTATGCGCCTTGCAAGATGCAGGGCTGATGGCCAACCCTAAGAAGTGCCATCTCGCCCAGAAGGAGGTGTCCCACTTGGGATACATGGTTGGGGGGGCAGCTGAAGCCCTTGATGAGCAAAGTAGAGGCCCTACAAAACTACCCACCCCCAACAACAAAGAGACAGGTATGGCAGTTACTAGGACTCGCCGGATATTACCATAGGTTCGTCCCGACTTTGCAACAATCGCACAGCCGTTGACAGAACTAACCAAAAATATGAAACCTACAAGAGTCCAATGGACTCTGCGGGCAGACCAGGCCTTTCAGGAGTTAAAACAGAGGTTAACATGAGCCCCTGTGTCAATATAACCGCACTTTGAAAAACCTTTTTCTCTATACACAGATGCCTCTGAGTGCGGACTAGGGGTGATGCTGGCCCAGGAGTACCAGGGTGAAGAACAGCTAGTCGAAAACTGTTGCCGTGGGAAAAGAACTATGCAACAATTAAAAAGGAGGCCCTGGCAGTGAAATGGGAGGTAGAGTTATTAAGGTATTACTTGTGGGACAATACATTTAAATTGATTACAGACCATGCTCCGTTAGTCTGGCTGAATTCAATGAAGGATACCAATCCCCGCATTATGCGGTGGTACATGACGCTACAGCCGTACCGTTTTGAAGTGACAGGGCTCGACAAATTATAGACTCTACTCACCTGTGGCGAGTAGATTTCAGCCATGCACCCTGTTTATTGGCAGCACGCGCATGCGCAATGCGTCTCTTGCACATGCGCAGTGCGGGGCTGGTGAGCTGCTTTCGCCGCCATTTGTCAAGCCCTGTGAAGTGATATATTGGGAGGGGGTGAAACACCAAAATGATTATTTCTTTTCAAGAGTGTATGAGCAGGACAGAGGGGGGCATGTGTCTCCAAAGGGGGAAGGTGTGTGACGGGCAACTGACAGCCTGCATGCCAGCTGGTCGGAAGGGGGGCGCAGTGGGCTGTGCAGGAGGCGGTGAGCCCGAGGGGCCAGATGCTGCCACCGCACCGAGGCATGGCGAAGACCCTTCACCCAGCTGGGGCAATGCCAACACCACGAGCCCTGCCCCCGGCGTACTGCCGGGCCAAGCGGAGGTGGTGGACAGCTGCCCGGAAGTGACATGTGGAAGCCCCGTGTCACGGAGTGGGTGGGGCTGCCGATCAGCGTCATGTCTGGTGGGCTGATTCAAAACAGCCTGCCGGCGCCGAGGAAGGGGCACGGCTGGGAGTCCATGGAAAGTGGGCAGCGAGTCCCAGACGAGGGATGCCACTTTCCAGCTAGGCCCCAGGAGAGGCGTCAGAGGCCAGACTGAGAAGCCGGCACCAGGAACCACAGTAGGCACTGGGGAGCCGGAGGCTGCCACCCAGGGACCAGTGGGGGGATAGAAGCAGCTTGGGGCAGGGTCCTTGTGGTGCCCGTGAGTCGACGTGTTTTGGGAACACACGCTGTCAGCCGTGCAGGGAAGTGTTGACCCTGCACTTAGGGCCCCAATGGAGAAGGCGGGCCTGGGTCCCCCTTCACTCCCATCCCTGTGAGGAGTTGACAAGGCAAAACCCAGGAGGGAATATGAGGGTCCCAGGCAACCAAGGTATGGAACCCCGGAACGGACTGCCGTAAGGGGGACAGGAGACAGTTGGCAGTTGGGCTCGCAGGGCCCTCGTCCCGGACTCGGGCAGGGTGCTCGTGCCCAGGGATCTGTCAAAGCATCTTGGAATCATGTTGGCTTTTTTTGCAACAATGTCACACTGTTGACTCATATTTAGCTTGTGGTCCTCTATAAGAGCCCTTCCTAGACAGTCGCTTCCCAATCTGTAAGTATGAAACTGATTGTTCCTTCCTAAGTGGAACACTTTGTATTTGTCCTTATTAAACTTCATCCTGTTTACCTCAGACCATTTTTCCAATTTGTCCAGATCATTTTGAATTATGACCCTGTCCTCCAAAGCAGTTGTAACCCCTCTAAGCTTGGTATCATCTGCAACCTTAATAAGCGTACTCTCTATGCCGATATCTAAATCGTTGATGAAGATATTGAACAGAACCGGTTCCAAAACAGACTCCTGCAGAACCCCACTTGTTACTCCTTTCCAGCAGGATTGTGAACCGTTAATAACTACTCTCTGGGAATGGTTATCCAGCCAGTTATGCACCCACCTTATAGTAGCCCCATCTAAGTTGTATTTGCCTAGTTTATTGACAAGAATATCATGTGAGACCATATCAAATGTCTTACTAAAGTCTAGGTATACCACATCCACCGCTTCTCCCTTGTCCACAGGACTTGTTAATTACTTGCTCCATTATCTTTCCTGGCACAGAAATTCAACTGACTGGTCTGTAGTTTCCTGGGTTGTTTTTATTTTCCTTTTTATAGATAGGCACTATAGTTGCCCTTTTCCAATCTTCTGGAATCTCTCCTGTTTTCCATGATTTTCCAAAGATAATAGCTAAAGGCTCAGATACCCCCTCTATCTGCTTCTTGAGTATTCTAGGATGCATTTCATCAGGCCCTGGTGACTTGCAGACATCTAACTTTTCTAAGTGATTTTTAACTTGTTCTTTTTTAATTTTATCTTCTAAACCTACCCCCTTTCCACTAGCATTCACTATGTCAGGCATTCCTTCATCAGACTTCTCGGTGAAGACCAAAACAAAGAAGTCATTAAGCATCTCTCCCATTTCCAAGTTTCCTGTTACTGTTTCCCCCTCATCACTGAGCAATGGGCCTACCCTCTCCTTGGTCTTCTGCTTGCTTCTAATATATTTATAGAATGTCTCTTTAGGCCTGTAGCTAGTTTGTGCTTGTTTTGTGCCTTTGCCTTTGTAATCTTGCCCTTGCATTCCTGTATTGTTTGCTTATATTCATCCTTTGTCATTTGTCCTAGTTTCTATTTTTTATAGGACTCCTTTTTTATTTTTATATCATACGAGATCTCCTGGTTGATCCAAGGCGGTCTTTTGCCATATTTTCTATCTTTCCTATGCAGCAGGATGTCAAATGTCCGTGAACTGTCCATGGTGATCGACCAGGGCCTACAGAACCATAGAAAAGTAGCCCTTCTTATTAATGTACTGGGTCGCTCGATGCTCCAGTGTGTGGATCAGGATGTGGGTACCATCTATGGCTCCAGCACAGTTTGGGAACCCCAAGGCGGCAAATTGGCCACGACTGGGTCCAGGTCTCCCAGACGGATAACCCTCTGCAGCAGGATCGAGTTGATGGCCCTCACCACCTGCAGAAGGAGACAAACAAATACACAAAACAGAGAATGAGAGGGCGTGCCCGAGCCCTTAGGAGGTGCCCATCCCCCTCCCATTTCCTCCCCTATTCAAACATCCCAGGAGCCACCTCCTATGAGGCCACCTCCCCAGCAGCAGGGCTGTGTGAGGGCGGGATAGCACAACCCCCCGGGGACTGGGCTTCCCCTCACCCCCACTCCACCCCCCACAGCCTCCAATCCCCTTTTTCCAAGGGTCCCCTTTTACCAGGACTACCCCCTCCCCAAGCCCGAGTGCACCTTACCTCCATGAGGAGGGACCCATGCCAAACTCGTTGCCCACCGAATGATAGCTGTGAGGTGGCGAGCTTCCAGAGGGCTATTGTGAGCTGCTTCTCCAGAGAGGTGGCAGGCCGCAGGTAGGTGTCACATCTCCAGAGGGCAGGGGCGAGCCATGCACATAGCTCCAAAAAGGTGGTCTTCCACATGCGGAAGTTTTGGAGCCACTGCTGGTCGTCTCACCACTCTATGACAAGCCTGTCCCACCAATTCGAACTGGTGTCAAGCCTCCAAAAACACCTCTACACTGTGGGGTGTGGTTGCAGAGTGTAGCTCCTGCACCCAGGGAGAGGGTCCCCAAAATGAGCTCAGGGTTGAGCTTGATCAGGACCAGGAAGGCATTTGGCACAAAGTGCTGCAAAAACTGCAGCATGGCTGTGTTGGGCAGCTCCAGCTCCATGGCTCACAGGAAAAAACTGAGGCGTCCACAAAGCAGGGCAACCACAGCAGGCACTGTGAGAGCTCACAGGAAACTCAGAGGTACACAAGCATGCAGCAGAAGCAGAAAAACTGGGGGGAAGAGGGTCCCTTTAAGCCTGTGTGTCTGCAAGGCTCCAGCACCAGCACTGGGAAGCAACTTGTGACCTAAAGCCCTGACTGAATTGGTTCTGGGTGGCCTTATATGCGAGATAGAGTCCAATCAGTCTGGACGCTCTCTTTCAGAAGAAGTTTTTTCAGAAGAGCTCTTCTGAAAAAAGCTTCTTCCGAAGGAAGCCTGCAGTCTAGATGTAGCTAGAATCTCAACAATCTAAAGGCAAGATTTGTGTACCAGTGAGGGACATATTCCAGTACAGTGCTGATGTGGGCTTGATTTTCAAAATTTATACTGATGCTAAAATATCCAGCGACTTCTTTACAGGCAAGCAATGGGAAGGTGGGATGGAAGTTGAACTCCATGAAGAGGCATTTATCAAGCAAAGGCGATGAATCTGCAGTACATAGAAGCAGAAATTCTCATCCATACTTCATGACTTGTGAAGTATGTTATTAGAAACAACTGGAACTGAAGGAAAGACAACATTCAAAGCCAGAAAAAAATTTCTCATAGATAATGTTCTGCTTGCAGAACAAATGAACAACTTCATGAACTCTGTGCAAAATATAAAATGACCACATGGGAATATACCTGGCTACGTCTACACTGGCCCCTTTTCCGAAAGGGGCATGTTAATTTCACAGGTCGTAATAGGGAAATCCGCGGGGGATTTAAATATCCCCCGCGGCATTTAAATAAAAATGTCCGCCGCTTTTTTCCGGCTTTTAGAAAAGCCGGAAAAGAGCGTCTACACTGGCCCCGATCCTCCGGAAAAAAGCCCTTTTCCGGAGGATCTCTTATTCCTACTTTGAAGTAGGAATAAGAGATCCTCCGGAAAAGGGTTTTTTTCCGGAGGATCGGGGCCAGTGTAGACGCTCTTTTCCGGCTTTTCTAAAAGCCGGAAAAAAGCGGCGGACATTTTTATTTAAATGCCGCGGGGGATATTTAAATCCCCCGCGGATTTCCCTATTACGACCTGTGAAATTAACATGCCCCTTTCGGAAAAGGGGCCAGTGTAGACGAGCCCCCTGTGTGTACCAGTGAGCTGGCATAGCAAAAACTATGCTTTTGCGTTTCTGGAGTCAAACAACAGTGTTGTCCATATAGAAATCATGTCAGCTCTTCACCTGACTTCCTATCACACACTTATTATTGATGAAAGCACAGATATTTCTGTTAGAAAGTTGCTTATTATTTAAAGTTTGCATGTGCAGTGCATAAGACTGTTTGGTGGAGTTGTTAAATTATCTGCTTGTAATGCACAAGATATTACAGCTACTATCAAAGACTTTTACACTCCGAATAAATTGGTTATGATGAAAATGGTAATGTTCATTTCAGATGGTGCTTCAATCATGCTAAGCAAAAACAAAGAAGTGCATTCTACATTTAACAGAACAACACTGTGGCCCATGGAGAAGACCTGGGTGTAGCTGACACGTGGAACCAAGTGCTAATGAAGAAGACAATAGAGACACTTTTTAAGACCATTTATACAGTCATTTGCAGACCCTCAGTCCGAAGAGGCCAACAGAGGAAATAGCAAATGTCACAGAAAATGAGACTACATCATTCAAACCTCTAAACGAAGTAAGGTGGCTATCTAGACATTTTGCTGTAAGTGCTTTGATGTGTAATTACGAGACCCTTTTAAAATATTCTGAACAGAAAGTCTGAGAAAATAATGACTCCAATAGCAAAGTGCTGCCTGAATAAGCTCTCTGACACTAATTACCTTATCACTTTAATTGTATATTGCATGACTTAGCAGAACTGACAAAATGCTTTCAGAAGAGCTCTTTAACAACAGTTGGCCCTGTCCCTCCAGCAACCATGGCACACTGGCACAACTGGAGTTGCATGCTCCCAGCATGCGGGTCACTGGTCAGGTGACAGATCTCTGCATGCACAGTACCACTTCCCACGCTGCCATTACTCCCTGGAACCACGCCTCTTGGGATAAGACCACAAGGGTTCCAGGTCCTGTTCGACATCCCAGCACTAGGCATCTTCTCTGCGCAGGTCTCTGTTGCTCCGACACCAATCTCAGGACTGTCGTTGATCCCTGAACCACCAGCCTAGATGAACCCCACAGTCACCCTAGCTCCAGCATGCCATGGTTTCCGGCGGGCATGCAACACCATAGGTCTATGGCCAGTCTCTAGCACTGCTTGGATTGAAGCATCTAACCTTAGTCGCTCCCTCACCAACCGTGCAGGGTTACAGGTGGCTCTTTTGTCTGCCTGAGTGGGACAGGAAGAGTGCCACGCACTTGGCAACCAAGGGGCAACCAAGAATTTCCCTGAGGCACTGGTACCTCTCTCTTCAGCACTGGTACTCGGTGCCGAATCTGCCCTTTCTCCCCAAGATTAGCACTTGGACTCCATAAGGAGAACCTTTAGCCAGATGACCCTGTCTTTCATTGTCTAGGAATGAAAGGATCTAGAGATTCAACACTTCTCAGAGATGGGGAACTCTGAGTCCAAGACAATCATAATGCGGTTCGCTAACTGGCATATGCCTATGATAGGCAGCACATGCTTTAAAGCCAGGGGAGTTGGGCATGCCCCATCCCCAAGCTATGTCCCTAACAGGGGTGGAAAGAGATTAACTACAACTATTTACAATAAGAGGAGAACTACTTACAAGTGCATAAGCTAAGCTTAGTAGAAAAACTACAGGAGAGGCTGCAGCAAGCAGTTCCAAGCTCTGTCATTAAAGGCAAGAAAGAACTGTGGGTATGTCTACACTAGCCCCATAGTTCGAACTAGGGAGGCTAATGCAGGCGACCGAAATTGCAAATGAAGCGCAGGATTTAAATATCCCGTGCTTCATTAGCATGTTCCTGGGTGGTTGTCATTTTGGAAATTGACTAGCCTGGAAGAACTGCCCGCATCTTCATGCGGCAGAGAAGGGTGATTCCGAAATGAACCCCTTACTTCGAATTAACAGTTTAACCTCATGGAATTAATAACTGTTAATTCAAAGTAAGGGGTTTATTTCAGAACTGCCCTTCTCTGCCGCATGTAGACGCGGGCAATTCTTCCGGGCTAGTCAATTTCCAAAATGGCGACCACCCAGGAACATGCTAATGAAGCACAGGATATTTAAATCCCGTGCTTCATTTGCAATTTTGGTCGCTCTCATTAGCCTCCCTAGTTCGAACTAGGGGGCTAGTACAGACATACCCTGAGAGAGGAGAGGACCTGGCAGCACCCAATATAGTACAGCATGTACGTGCCACTCTAGGGAGCACTGGAACTGGTCCCCTATAGATATTAGTAAGAAAAAAAATCTTCCAGCCCAATCTTCTCACCAGTCCAGGTGGCAAGCACATACACCTCCATTGAATGGACATAAACAAGCACTCGAAGAAGAACCCAATAAATATAGCCTCAGAGGGGTAACCATGTAGTCTGTAACTTTAAAAACGAGAAGTCTGTGGCACCTTAGAGTCTCATTAGCTTTTGTGGGCAAAACCTACTCTCTCAAATGAACCACTCAAGCTCATTTGAGAAAGTGGGTTTTTCCCATGAAAGCTCATGATACTATATATAATATTATATATATTATAAATATAATATATTTGTTAGATTCTAGGGTTGCCACAGGATTACCAATAAATATATTTTAAATACAAAACAGGACTATGTAGCACTTTAAAGACTAACAAGATGGTTTATTTAAACCATCTTGTTAGTCTTTAAAGTGCTACATAGTCCTGTTTTTTGTTTCAGTTACACCAGACTAACACGGCTACATTTCTATCACTATATTTTAAATCAAACTTTAAAACACCCAGGCAATTAATACCTTAACTATTGGAAGCCCAAACCCTGTTGAATGTCGTCTCATTCCAAAACCTTTGGGGAACAGTAGCCATGATTCAGTGTGTATTTAACTTTAAGCATGGGAATAGTCCTGTTGCCCTCAATGGGACTACTCATTAAAGCCAATAGAGTGCTTATGTGTTGTGCTGAATTGGGCCTATATGAAGCAGTGGTACAGCAGAATATAACAGGCTAAAAAGTCTATATGTGCAGGCCTCTCTCACGTGAACAGACCCATTAGACTGGAACTATTAGAGTAAGTGAGGGCTGCAGAATCTGGCTCCTCATACAAATGTAACACAATTATTAAAAATATTCTGACTCCACACTACTTACCAAAGTTAATGCCAAATCTTCTGTCTCCCTTTTCTCGTCCAAGTACAATCGGGAATTGTTTTGTCTTCTTGAAATGATGCAATCCTGAATTAGCCTTGACTGCTGTTTGACTATTTTTGGCCCAATATCCTTCTGACATTCTATTTCCTCTTCTGTCTTAACATCTGTGTATTTTTTGATGTACAGACTCAACACATGTGAGCAAAGACTAACGGGCAAAGCATCACAACCAGTACATCTAATTTGACATTTACAAAAAGTCACAGAACAAAGATATTGTGATATGTTGGAAAGTCCACAGAGACTGACAGGAGAATATAAAATTAACACAGAGCAGTAAATTTAGGTTAGACTTATGGCTACAGAACATGTGTAAAGATGGAAGGACAATGCTGGAAGAGAAGCTACTTAATTTTGTTGGCATCTGCAAATTCCTGGTACATTTATCCACTAGTTTCAATCAAGCAGAAAGCCAGCTCCTATTTAACTGTAATGAGACATTCAAATGGGTGCTAATAGCCATCATTAAGGGTGCTAATAGCCATCAATAACTATCATTAAGGTTGCAAATGCTGTCCACTAGAACCCATTATTTTAATCAGACATAATTTTCAAAATGTTGAGTACAAGTGCCTTTGTGTGGTTTGGGGAAAATAATGTTGTGAATGATCACTCATACTCAACAGGCATCTGATAAGGGTTGAACATCAAATGAAACCCTGTGCTCTTTGTTTGAATAATGAAAGACTGTAAATGTCTGACTAACACAGCAAAATTATTCCCTGCCCACCCCAAAGACAAATCTGTTACATCAGGAACAGGAAATAAGTAGATGTAATGAAAATGCTGTAAAAGAGTTTCTGACTTTTTCAGGGTCTGCAATTTCTGTTAGTATTATCCCAGACTAGAACTCAGTTTCCAAAGGCTTGATTGATAAAATGCACTGCAAAAATTCTAGCCTCTTTGTGCTTCTCACATGGCTGCTACATGTTTCACAGGTGAGT
The DNA here is from genome assembly GCF_049634645.1 of Pelodiscus sinensis. NCBI lineage: Eukaryota > Metazoa > Chordata > Testudines > Trionychidae > Pelodiscus > Pelodiscus sinensis. The sequence continues at coordinate 31,904,722 of NC_134724.1, read as the reverse complement.
TTTTCTCTGATGTAAATTCAAACTATGGTCAAATGGGCTAATTAAGGGTACGTCTAGACTACATGCCTCTGTCGCCAGAGGCATGTAGATTAGGCTACCCGACAGAGTAAAATGAAGCGGCGATTTAAATAATTGCCGCTTCATTTAAATTTACATGGCTGCCGCGTTGAGCCGACAAACAGCTGATCAGCTGTTTGTCGGCTCAGTGCGATAGTCTGGACGCTCCCCTGCCGACATCAAAGGGAGTTGTCGACAACCCAGGTATGCCTTATTTAAATCGCCGCTTCATTTTACTCTGTCGGGTAGCCTAATCTACATGCCTCTGGCGACAGAGGCATGTAGTCTAGACGTACCCTAAATTAATCAATTTGGAAAGAAGCAAATTAGGAATGGTTTCCTGTATTTTACTAAGAGGGTGGGGAAGCACTGAAATGGGTTACCTAGGGAAGTGGTAGAATCTCCATACCTAGAGGTTTTTACGTCCTGGCTTAACAAAGCCCTGGCTGGGATGATTTATTTGGGGTTGGTCCTGCTTTGGGTAGGGGGTTGGACTCGATGACTTCCTGAGGTCTCTTTCAACCCTTTGATACTATGAGTCTCTGAAACTGCAAAGAGGCTGCTAACAGTATTAGAAAAATGGGTACTAAATGCAGAGGAAGGGGAGATTTACTACCAAATACCTGTATTGTCCTAAATGCAGAAAGAAGAAAAAATACAACACAGTCACAAAATGGGAAGACAACTTTGCTCATCATATTCGAAATAAGTTAATCTTAATGTTTATTATTTCTGAACCTTAATCTATAGGGAAGTTTGGACTCAGGTTTTGGAGGCTGGGAGCAAAGGTATATAGTTCAGGATTGTGTGTATTCTTTGCTTAAATTTGGTATGATTTTTAAATATTCTTCAGGTATGTAGATTTTCAGGGAGTCTTCTGACATAGCATGGATGCTGGTGTAATTTAAAAACACACAACCACGTAATCAGATTTTTGCAACAATCTGCATGTATGTCTTGAAGCAATAATCCAAACTGCTGATTTGGGAGGACTTTATATACTGTTAATATTTTAACACAGATGAAATAATCAGTTATTTCAATTTAGACATTTATTCTATTATCAACAAAGGTTTTCCCAATTAATGAATTTACGGTCCAAATACACATTTGCACAGAAATTCATCATTATTAATTCTCTTATTAATTTGCTGTATTTAATTTCATCTATATTACTATTATATGGAAAAGTAAGGAAGATATTTAGAAAAAACCAGAGCGAGCTGCTTAAGTAAATCATGAAAGGAGCTAATTTATTCTTATTCGGAACCAAGGTTTGTATAAGAGGGAAGTCCTGAATTTCTTATTCCAGCAAAATTCTTATTCAGGCCAACAAGAACTTTCCTGGAGAAAGAGTTTTAGAACCAGGCCCATTTCCTTACATTCCACGGGACCAATTTGAAATGGGAGCAATGTGATTATTCCTCCTTGCAATTTTGCTGTTATTATTTTACAAAATGTGTTCTCCCATTTTTCCTGGTCCTAGTCTACTCTAATAAAAAGAACAATGATTGTCAATAAAAATCAGATCTTTTGTTTTCCGAATACGAATGGCAAAAGCTTGACATTTTCTTTTTAAAACACATTATATGCCTGCTCCTGTTCCTAATGAAGTCAGCATCAAAATTCCCACTGACATCAGTGGGAGCAGGACTGGGCGCTGTACCCAAATAAATTGTGTTTCACCATTATACATACCTCTGAAAAGAACACAGACAAGATGACTAGGCTGATCCAGTGAATAATTCCTGCAAACTGTGATGCACTTGAAACTGTAATTAACACAATATAACAAAGGATAATTTTAATACGAGGTAGCTACTTATATATAATGGTGATTAGTACCATCGCCACTTACATTTAGGAGGAGCACTTCATCTGAAATACTATAATGAAAAAGCAACAAATTGACTAGATGCAATGGGACATGGAGCTTTACCATCTTACGTTGCTCCTTTGAATCAATACAGGTCTGTAGTAACCATGAAGTTATCTGATGACTATTCAGTGCCTTATGTTAAAAACAGTAGGTGATCTCGCTTATTGTTCTCACAGCACAGTTGCTATCACCACTACACTAACCAGAAGTCTCAGGAGAGAGGCTAAGGAATGATTGGGTTCATCCCAGTATTCTGTATTGAAATTGGGTCACCTGTGTGGTCAACTGCCTGTAGATAGGAGCCTCTGAAAAACAAAGCTAGGAATTAGAATAGGCAATGGAGACCCTCGATTCGCTTTCTCTAGTAGTGGCTTTGGAGACAGTGGGTGTCTTGAATCATGCGAATAAATTCCAACCCACCAACCAGTGATCTGCTAACTGCTGTAAAAGCTGAACTCTCACAGCAGACTTCTGTCCAGGGAGCTCATTGCTGGAATGCTGAGGGGGTTCTAACTGGTCCTCAGCTTCTATTTAAACTAATCACAGGAACAGCAATTGTCCATGCAACTAGATTTCTCCTTTGCAATACTTTCTCCTACTGCCTGAGTCTAATCTCCTACTAACCTGAACCTTCCTGCCTCCTGCCTCCCAGTTTGCCTTCTGACCCCCTGGTATTTGATGCAGCCTGTCTTCTGTTCTGATTACCAAATCAGACCACCTGGTTGAGGAAGTGGGCTACTTAGGATGGAGGTGAATCAATTTTATCAAAACCTGTCAACCTAGTTTGAAGCCCTGTAGAAAAAAAGGAACATGGAAAGACAATGAGGGTGAGAGTCTGCATTTGTTCTATGCATGCAAATCTTTGGTGCACAATATCCTGTATTATCATTCTAGGGTATAGCTGTACAAATCCTTTTGGCTTTACTAGGGGATGGAGACTAAATCCTGTGCAACTGAAAACTTAAGAGTAAAGTTTTATAAGCTAACAAAAAGAATTACTTGTTATTCTTTAAATATTTTTTTAAAAAAAATCATGGCATTAATGCTGGAAGATCAATAATTGTTTGAACCAAGTTTTTCAAGAATGCATACATAAATTAAGACAACTTTTATCGCTATTAGGCACTTAAGTAAGTGGCCTGATTTTCAGCTGTCTAACTATGGAACATAAATATTGGCTTCTGCTTTCACAGAAGAACAAGGCATTTAGACCCTGCCCACTCATAGTTAGTTAGAATCTACAAAACCAAAATGAACACCTGCATTGAGCCCAATATTAGAAAACACTTTGAAGAACTAAAGTAACTATTAACAATATTTGATCCCTGCACGTGAATCCAATTGAGCTGAATTAGAAAAATGTGAAATATCATCTGACATCAAACTGCAGGGTGAGCTCACCTTTTCCTCCCGAAAAGGGACATTGGGCCTCTGAGGCTCCTCCCTTGGACCTCCAACCCTACATACGTCCTAATGTTTAAAATCAATGGTACTGCTCCCTTGCCACAGGGCAGCGTGCCCTAGCAGCCAGAGTCAACAGTACAGGGAAGGCTAGAGCCCCCTGTGGGGTTGATCAAAGGTGGGGGACTCGTGTCTAACCTCTCCACCGGGTCCCAGTCCAAGGCCCTGTCAGCGATGGAGTGGACCACCACCCACGAGTTGGTGGGGAATCTGGCCAAACATGCTGAGCACCCAGGATTCAACCCCTTCCTACTCCCAAACTACTTCCTACCAGTCTCTCCTTTGCAGTCGGTTCCTTCTCCAGCTGCGATTCCCTGCTACCTGGCAATGGCATCTGTGTGTACCTGCGCTTCTCCTCCAGGACCTACTGCAGAACCGCCTTCCTTGTCAGTGGGCAGCCCAGACTGAGCTGCTCCACAGGCCTTTATAGCTGGCCTCCAGCTGGAACATGCCTAACAGGGCTGTGGGAGTGAAGCCTACTCAGCCAGGTAGCCAGGCTTAACCCCTGCAGCCCCAGTGCAGGGTATACCATCACACACCTTCCCTCTTAAGAGAGGCTCTGAAGGAGGTGGCCCTTCTTACTCCTCTGCTCCAGACTGGGGAAAAAAACCAAGTGTTTGCATGGGCCCTCCCTGGACAATGTGACACCTTAAAAGTACAGGGTTGGAGGGATAAATACCAGCACATAACCCACTTGTTGCTGTTGATCCAGTGTAACTGAGCATGGAACCAAAGTAAAGGTGGCTCCCAAGAGATAATATCATAATGGCACATTTCACAGCAAGTGCCTCTTGCTCTATGGTAGAATAGTGGGTCTCCCAGGGAAATAACTTGTGGCTTAATTACAAGATGGGGAGCTCCTCTTTTCCTACCTCTTGGGACAGCACTGCTCCTAAGCCAAACTTTAAGGTATCCATCTGGAAGATGAAGGGCTTTGCAAAGTCTGGCTGTTTTAACACTGGTTCATGTGTCAGCTGCTCTCACAGTGCCTGGAAGGTAACCTCACAGTCCTGGGACTCACTCAACTTTCTGGGGTTAGTGGTTCTTCGTCAGATCTGTCAGTGGGGTGGCAAAATTTGGTATGAACTGGCGATAGTAGCCAGCCAGCCCATGGAACTGCCAAAACTGCTTTTTTGTTGTGCGGGTGGGATACCTCCATAGAGCCTCCACCTTATTGATTAAGGGTTGCAGCTGCCCTTTTCCTACAGAATAGCACCTGCTGGCACAAGTGGCACTTGGCCGGATTTGCAGTGAGGCCTGCCTCACCCAGGGCTCATATTACCTTGGCTAGATGTTGGAGATGTTCCATCCAGCTGTTGCTGTAAATAATAATATCATTAATATAGGCCACCATATATGCACTGTGGGGTCCCAGAACCTGATTCATCAGCCTCTGGAAGGTGGCCGCAGCTCCATGTAACCCAAAAGGCATCATGGGGAATTGGAATGGTGTAGGAAATGCTGTCTTCTCCCTTGAATGGTGTTAGTGGAATCTGCCAGTACCCTTTTGTAAGGTCCAGGGTGGAAATGAACTCTGCTTGGACTACCCATTCAAGCAGTTCATCTATCTGGAGCATCGAATAGGCATCAAAAAGTCCACACAAAAACTAATCGACCCTTCTGGCTTGGGGACTAGGACTATCACGCTCCTCCACTCGCTCCAGGATTCTTCTTCCACTTCCAAGGCTAGCATCTGATTCAGTTCTTCTCGCATAGTGTCCCACATTTTTCTGGGGAGCAGGCAATGGTCTCTCATCTTCTGTCTGGGGATGGTGGTGCTGTGGTGGCTCGTCAGGCTTATCATCCCTGGCTTGGCTAACAACTCGTGGGTGAAGTCAGCCATTAGCTGTTGTAGTTGACTTTGCTGCTCAGAGTCAAGTTCCTTTCTGATGGTGACAGGCTTGGGCTCTGCAAGTTCCTCTACCCGATGCCCCAATTCAGCCTCTGGGGAATACGGGGCAATCATCAGAGCTTCCCATGCCTTCCAGGCTTTGAGGTTCACATAATAGACCCTTGTCTCCTTCCAGCACCCCGGCAGACATATCTCATTGTCAGAAGGTCCTACTTGCCTTGCCACCTCAAAGGGCTCCGGCCACTTCACCAGCAGTTTTGATTCAGATGATGGTAACAACAATAGCACCTGGTTTGAAGGTCCTCATTTTTGCTCCCTGGTTGTACTGGGCTGCTTGTGCATTTTGAGCCCGCTACATGTTTTCGCAGGCTAAGCTGCCAAACTCCCAGAGTTGTTCCTGGACTTCTAATATATATCGTACTGACCCTTGGATCCAGGTTTCCTGTTCTTCCCAGGTGTCCTATAAAAGCTCTAAAATCCCACAGGACCACCTCCCATAGAGAAGTTCGAAGGGGGAAAAATCCCTTTGGAGACCTTACAACAAAAAGCAAGGTGGGCAGCAATTTATCCCAGTGTCACAAATCATCTTCCATGAACTTCCGCAGCATAGATTTCATCATCCTATTGAATCTCTCTACTAACCTGTCTGTCTCTGGGTGGTAGACTAAGGTTCTAAGGACACAAAAGTTCAATAAGTGGCATAGCTCTGCCATGAGCTTTGAGGTCATATTAGTCCCTTGGTCTAATAAAATCTTTCATGGTAGCCAGGCCCTCGGTAGTTCATTGGTGATGGTGGGAGCTATGGCACCTTGTAGGGGGAGTACCTCAGGGTGCCATAGTCCACTATTACGAGGATACACTTATGGCCCATACCACCCTTCTCTAAGGGTCCCCCCAGATCTAAGCCAATCCGCTCAGCAGGCATCCCTACCAAGGGTAAGGGCATCAGCAATGCTCGAGAGTTCCCCATTGGGCTGGTTTTGTGGCACTCAGGTCATGATGCACAGCAGTCCCATATTTCCTGATGTATACCCAACCAGAAAAACTGCTGGAATATTCTCACATCGTGAGGTGCCCAGCCCAAGGCACTGCATGTGCTAGGTGCAACAACCCCTGGCAGAACTGTTGTGGGACCAGCAGCTGGCAGATGTCCATCTAGGTCAGTGGTTCCTCAACCCAGTCATAAAGAACATCCTTTCTGATCTCAAACTGGGGTCCTCGGGGCGGGCGCTGAGGTTGACCATCTCCCCAAGTCATGTTTGTCACTTGCTCCCAGGATTGGGTGACACCTTTGCTCTTCAAGGAAATCCCCCTTTCCCCCAAGATCCCAACCTACTTAACAGAGGTCAAAGGGAACCTCTCCCAGGTTGGGTTTGGGTCTTTGTGCCTCGCGGTCCCCTGAGGGTCCCTCCTCAGGGTGGTTCGGTGAGAGCCGTCCAATCAATACCCTCTGTGAAGAGGCTGAGCCTTCTGTGTTCTCACAGTATTGGTGCTCCAGTCACTCAGAAGGTCCATGAAGCCTTGCCAATCACATCATAGGACCACTGGGTAGACTAACTTTGAGGTCACTACCACCAAGCAGCATCCTTCCCTCTGCCTGGCTTCCAGCATCACCTAGGTAGTTCAGCAAGGCTTCATATCCCTGTGGATGCACTGAAAGTGGACCAGGTTTCCACCTATCTCTGTAGAATCATAGAATACTAGGACTGGAAGGGACCTCGAGAGGTCATCGAGTCCAGTCCCCTGCCCCCATGGCAGGACCAAATACTGTCTAGACCATCCCTGATAGACATTTATCTAACCTACTCTTAAATATCTCCAGAGATGGGGATTCCACAACCTCCCTGGGAAATTTATCATAGAATCATAGGGCTGGAAGAGACCTCAGGAGGTCATCAAGTCCAGCTCCCTGCCCAAGGCAGGACCAATCCCAACTAAATCAACCCAGACACGGCTTTCTCAAGCTGAGACTTAAAAACCTCTATGGATGGAGATTTCACCACCTCCCTAAGTAACCCATTCCAGTGCTTCATCACCCTCCTAGTTAAATAGTTTCTCCTAATATCCAACCTAGACCTCTTCCCGTGTAACTTGAGACCATTGCTCCTTGTTCTGCCATCCGTCAATACTGTGAACAGCCTTTCTCCATCCTCTTTGGAACCTTCCTTCAGGAAGTTGAAGGCTGCTATCAAATCCCCCCTCGCTCTTCTCTTATGCAGACTAAACAAACCAATATCCCTCAGTCTCTCCTCATAGGTCATGCGCTCCAGCCCCCTAATCATTTTGGTTGCCCTCTGCTGGACCCTCTCCAATGCGTCCATATCCTTTCTATAGTGGGGGACCCAGAACTGGGCATAATACTCCAGATGTGGTCTCTCCAGAGCCGAATATAGGGGAATAATCACGTATCTAGATCTGCTGGCAATGCTCCTCCTAATACACCCTAATATGCCATTAGCCTTCCTGGCTACAAGGGCACACTGTTGACGCATATCCAGCTTCTCATCCATTGTAATCCCCAGGTCCTTTTATGCAGAACTGCTCTTAGCCAGTAACAATTCTTGGGATTCTTTCATCCCAAGTGCAGGACTCTATATTTGTCCTTGTTGAACCTCATCAGATTTCTTTTGGACCAATCCTCTAATCTGTCTAGGTCACTCTGGACCCTATTCCTCCCTCCGGCGTATCTCTCCCCCTAGCTTAGTGTCATCTGCAAACTTGCTGAGGGTGCAATCTATCCCCTCATGCAGGTCATTAATAAAGATGTTGAACAAAACTGGGCCTAGAACAGATCCTTGGGGCACTCCACTATAAACCAGCAGCCAACCTGACATTGAGCCGTTGATCACTACCCATTGGTCCCAACAGTCAAGCCAGCTTTCTATCCCTCTTACAGCCCATTTATCCAATCCATATTCCCTTAACTTTCTGTCAAGAATATTGTGGGAAACCGTAGCAAAAGCTTTGCTAAAGTCAAGGTATATCACATCCACTGACTTTCTCATATCCACAGCGCCAGTTACTTCATCATAGAAGCTAATCAGATTGGTCAGGCATGATTTGCCCTTCGTGAATCCATGTTGACTATTCCTGATCACTTTTTCCTCTTCCAAGTGCTTCAAAATGGATTCCTTGAGGATCCCCTCCATGATTTTTCCAGGGATTGAGGTAAGGCTGACTGGTCTGTAGTTCCCTGGATTGTCCTTCTTCCCTATTTTAAAGATGGGCACTACATTTGCCTTTTTCCAATCATCCGGTATCTCTTCCAATCTCCACAAGTTTTCAAAGATAATGGTGAAAGACTCCGCAAAGGCATTTGCCAACTCTCTAAGTATCTTCGGATGCACTAAGACTGGACCAATGGATTTGTGTATGTTTAGCTTTTCTAAATAGTTCCTAACCTTTTATTTCCCCATGAAGGGCTGTCCACCTCCTTCCCATACTGCGTTGCCTAGTGCATTTGTCTGAGAGCTGACCTTGTCCGTGAAGACAGAGGCAAAGAAAGCATTGAGTACTTCAGCTTTTCCCACATCATCTGTCACTAGGTTACCTCTCTCATCCAGTAAGGGCCACACACCCTGGCTGTGTCTACATTGGCACCCTTTTCCAGAAAAGGGATGCTAATGAGACACTTTGGAATTGCAAATGCCGCGGGGGATTTAAATATCCCCCGCGGCATTTGCATGAACATGGCTGCCCCTTTTTTCCAGCTCGGGGCTTTGCCGGAGAAAAGCGCCAGTCTAGACGGGATCTTTCGGAAAATAAAGCCTTTTCCAGAAGATCCCTTATTCCTCTTAAAATCAGGAATAAGGGATCTTCCGGAAAAGGCTTTATTTTCCGAAAGATCCCGTCTAGACTGGCGCTTTTCTCCGGCAAAGCCCCGAGCCGGAAAAAAGCGGCAGCCATGTTCATGCAAATGCCGTGGGGGATATTTAAATCCCCCGCGGCATTTGGAATTCCGACTGGTCTCATTAGCATCCCTTTTCTGGAAAAGGGTGCCAATGTAGACACAGCCCCTCTCTGATCACCCTCTTATTGTTAACATGCCTGTAGAAACTTTGTTACCCTTCACATTCCTTGCTACCTGCAATTCCAGTTGCATTTTCACCTTTCTGATGACTCCCCTGCATTCTCGAGCAATATATTTATACTCCTCCCTAGTCATCTGTCCAAATTTCCATTTTTTGTGTTTAAGCTCACTAAGGATTTCCCCGGTAAGCCAGCCTGGTACCTACCATATTTGCTTTTCTTGCTGCGCATAAGGATGGTTTCTTCTTGTGCCTTTAATAAGGCTTCTTTAAAATACTGCCAGCTCTCCTGGACTCCTTTCCCCTTCATGTAAGCATCCCAGGGAATCCTGTCCATCAGTTCTCTGAGGGAGTCAAAGTCTGCTTTTCTGAAGTCCAGAGTGTGTATTTTGCTACTCTCCTTTCTTCTTTTGGTCAGGATCCTGAAATCTACCATCTCATGATCACTGCTTCCCAGGTTGTCACCCACCTTTACTTCACCTACTAGTTCCTCCCTGTTTGTGAGCAGCAGGTCAAGCTGCGCATGGCCCCTGGTTGGTTCCTTCAGCACTTGTACCAAGAAGTTATCCCCAACATTCTCCAAAAACTTCCTGGACTGTCTGTGTACTGCTGTAGACTACATCCAGTTCTGTCGACAAAGCAAGCTGCTTTGTCGACATGAGTGCGTAGACGCAAAGAACAGTGTAGATGCAATAACCCCTTCTGTCGACAGAACTCTGTCGACAAAAGACGTTATTCCTCGTACAATGAGGTTTACTGCCATCAACAAAACTGCCAAGTCCTGTCAACATTATGTTGACAGAACTTGGCGGTAGTGTAGACGCAGGTATAGTTTTGTCAACAAAAGTCCACTTTTGTCGACAAAACCCTGTAGTCTAGATACACCTTCCCTGTTCACAAGCTCCCTGGCCACTGACTCACTCTTTTATAAAGCCCTGGACTGCCTGATAGTCCCTCACAGTACGGGTGCTCCAGTCCCTCAGGAGGTCCTTGAAGCCTTGCCAATCACATCATAGGACCACTGGGTAGACTAACTTTGAGGCCACCAACACCAAGCAGTATCCTTCCCTCTGCCTGGCTTCCAGCATCACCCAGGTAGTTCGGCAGGGTTTAATATCTGTGTGGATGCACTGCAAGTGGACCAGGTTTCCACCGATCTCTGTAAGGCCAGATCTGCTCAGATGAGGGTTTGATTATAACCAAAGTCAACTAGCGCAGTGGTGGGCGTCCCATTCATTCAGACAGGAACCACTATTTTTGCCAAGTTTTTTTTTCCGGACCCAACACTTCACTACCAACCTATGTCCGTAGCTACAAGTCAAAAAAATAACATTCTCTCCTGAAGTGTCCCTCCTGGCCATGGTCAGAACAGCAGTTTTGTTTCCCTTCTGTAGGCAGCACTTCCTGGGGCCTCTCAGATCCCTTTGCGAGTCTCCTCTTGTTTGCATAGGGATGCTCCCAATGTGCTCCCTTAGTTGGCAAGGCCTCATATGGCGGGGTGGCCCAGTGAGGGAGCAAGGAATCCCTTTGCCTGGTCTGTAGGGCCTCTGATCATGTAGTTTGTTCCACTCCTTTTGACTAATTGGCTTTGGGTTTGGTTTTCCCTCTGGCACCATATAGCCCTCGGCCAGGGAGACAGCTTTGGTAAGGGTTGCTAGGTGGTGCCGCTGCACCCATTCCTTCTCACCCCCCGCAAGATCTGTACAAATTGTTCCAGGGACACCACCTTAAGCTATTTGTGCACCCATCTGTGGCTCCAGTTCCAGCCATCACCAGCAGTGATCATAGACTTATAGAATCCTAGGGCTGGAAGAGACCTCAGGAGGTCATCAAGTCCAGCCCCCTGCCCAAAGCAGGACGAACCCTAAATAAATCAACCCAGCTAGGGCTTTGTCAAGCCAGGACTTAAAAACCTCTAGGGATAGAGTTTCCACCATCTCCCTAGGTAACCCATTCCAGTGCTTCAACACCCTCCTAGTGAAACAGTTTTTCCTAATATCCAACCTAGATCTCCCCCACTGTAACTTGAGATTACTGCTCCTTGTTCTGCCATCCATCACTCTGGAGAACAACCTCTTTCCATCCTCTTTGGAAGAAGTTACTCACCCTGTGCAGTAACAATGGTTCTTTGTGTGTCCCCCTGTGGGTGCTCCACTCAGGTCTCAGTGCGTGCCTGCACCAGGGATTGGAAATTTTTGTGAGCAGTGCCCCTCGTGCTGAGCCTGCGCACTCAGCACCTCGCGCCTCTGCTGTTTTGTGGTGTGAGCGCGCAGCACGAACCACATCTGTTCCTTTTCTACCTGAAGTCCCTGTAGACTCCAAGCAAAGGGGAAGACGGGAGGGTAGTGGAGCACTCACAGGGGGACACATCTGGAAGAACCATTGTTATTGCACAGGGTGAGTAACTTCTTCTTCAGCAAATGGTGTCCCTGTGGGTGCTCCACTCAGGCAACTCCGTAGCAGTACCCACCCGATGGAGGTGGGCATTTAAGTCTGTTATGCGGAGGAAGGAAGGATCGCTTCTGCTAGAGATGTTGCAGGTATTGGCCCCTTCTGTAGGGCGTAGTGCTATGCGAAAGTATGGTGTGAGGACCAAGTGGCTGCCCTACAGATGTCCACTAGTGGTACATTGTTCAGGAAGGCCGTCACAGTGGCCATCACACGTGTGGAGTGAGCACTGATAGTCTGTGGGGGCTGTTTGCCCTGGAGTTAGTAGGCAGTATATATGGCACCTGCAATCCATTTGGACAGGCATGATGCTGAAACAGCTGTTCCTGTGTGAGGTCCCGACCGTGAAACAAAGAGTCTGTCCGATTTTCTGGTTGCTCTTGTTCTATAGTGGTAGAATGCAATTGCCCTCCTTGCGTCTAGAGTGTACCTTCACTGGAGGAGGCATGAGGTTTTAGAAAGTAGGCAGGTAAGCAAATGGGTTCGTTTACGTGGAAATCGGACATGACCTTCAGGGGAAACTTTGGGTGGGGCCTGAGTATCACCTTATCTCTGGTAAAGGTAGTGAAGGGTGGGTCTGCCATGAGGGCTGCAATTTCTCCTACCGTTCTTGCAGATGTTATCGCCACTAAAAAGGCCACCTTCATAGATAGGTATTGTGGTGGCATGGTAGCTAGTGGCTCAAAGGGTGGTCTGGTGAGCGTGTCAAGGACCAGATTCAGGTCTCATGGTGGCACTGGGGGGTGCACGTTTGGACACATTTTCTACAAGCCTGTGAGAAAACGATTCACCGTGGGATGTGCAAAAAGGAAAAAGCCACCCACCGGATCATAGAAGGCCGTGATTGCCACCAGATGAACTCGGACAGAGCTGATGGAGAGACCTGTGCCATTGAGGTCCATGAGGTAGTCGAGTAAGGTAGGTATGGGGACAGTAGTGGGATGTAAGTTGCTCACTGTGCACCATTGCTGAAAGCGTGTCCACTTGTTTTGATAGGTGCTTCTCGTGGAGGGACACTGACTGTTTAAGAGAACTTGTTTGACTCTGTCCAAGCAGGTGAGTTCTTCATTCTGAAACCCTGGAGAAGCCACACCGTGCGTTTCATGGGTTTGATGTTGAGGTGACATGTGCTGCCATGGTACTTTGTGAGGAGGTTGTGAATAGATAGTATAGATAAGGGAACCAGGGCTATCTCGACCAGGCTATCGGTAGTTCGACGAGGTGTACCGGTAGTTCGGAATAGGAATCCTAGTCCGAACTACCTAGTTCGAGCCCCGTGTAGCCGCGCTGCACAGGGTTCGAACCAGTGGGGTTTTAAAAATGGCGGCTCCCCGCTTATGCAAATGAAGCCTGGGAAATTCAAATCCCGGGCTTCATTTGCAAGTGCGGTATGCCTACATTACCCCGCTAGTTCGAACTAGTGGGGTAGTGTAGACATACCCTCTAGCAATAAGTGGGATTGGTGGAAAGGCATAAAGTAGGGGAGCTATCCAGCTAATGGTAAAGGTGTCCCCTTGTGATCTCTTGCCCAGTCCTGCCTGGGAGCAGAATCTGTGGCATTTGCGGTTGTGAGGTGTTGCAAAGAGTTGGGAATCCCCATTTGTGGAAGATTGAGAGGAGGATATTGGTATTGATCTCCCACTCATGGTGATCTGAGAAATGTCTGCTCAGTTTTTGGCTCTGACATTTTGCTGTCCCAGTACGCACATACCTGTTGGTGTTATTTGATTTCACTAGTTCCAGAATCTGACTGCTTAGGCACATAGAGAGTGTGATTGGGCATGCCCTTGCCGATTGACATAAAACATAAAAGGCGTGTTGTCCGTGAGGACACGGATAGTTCTGCTTTTTATCAGGAAGGAAGTGGGTACAAGCCCTGAGAATAGCCCTGAGCTCTAGGATATTGATGTGACAGTGTCTTTTGTGTTGGGCCCACATTCCCTGTATTGATGTTGTGCCACAGTGGGTTCCCCAGCCCATAAGTGATGCATCTGTTATTATAGTACTTGAAGGGTCTGGTCGGTGGAAGAGTATACTGATGAGCAGGTTGTTTGGAGACATCCACCATTCAAGAGACTGCAGTACTGGTGGAGGAAGCGAGAGGAACTTCGCGAGGCTATTTCGGATTGGTATATCATTGGTTGTGAGCCAATGCTATAGGCAACGCCTATGCAGCCTTGCAAACAAGACCACAAACGTTGTGGCAGCCATATACCTCAGTAATTGAAGGCACGTTTGGAAAAGGGGGCCCTATCTGACCTGTTGAATGAGATTGCAGATTGCCTTGAATGTTTGTGGCAGGAAGTAGGCTTTTATTGTGACCAAGTCTAGTAATGCCCCAATGAAGTCTATCTTTTAGGTGGGTTGTATGGTGGATTTTTGCATATTGATAAGCAGGCCAAGTCGGGAAAAACATTCCCTGGTGACAGTTGTCATGATAGTAGTTTGTTGATAGGTAGGGCCTTTGATTAGGCAATCGTCGAGGTAAGGGAAGATGATGACATTTTGTCTTCTGAGAAAGTCTGTGATTACGACTAGCATCTCTGAAAATACTCGAGGGGCCACAGAGAGGCCAAAGGGGAGGACTCTGTAATGATAATGTTCTTGGCCCATGACAATTCTGAGAAACCTTCTGTGGAACAGATGGATAGTTACATGGAAATATGCATCTCGTAGGTCGAGGGCTGAGAACCAGTCCCCTTCATCCAATACACGTATGATGGTTACTAAGGTCACCATTCTGAATTTTGTGTTGCGAATGAACTTGAGTTTCTTGAGATTGAGGATCAGTCTCCATCCCTCTGTTTTTTTGGCTGTGAGGAAATAATTGGAGTAAAACCCCTTTCCCCAATGTTCCTTGAGGACGGGTTCTATTGCTCCTAAGGAAAGTAGTTTTTTACCTCTGCCTGTAGCAGGGGCTTTTGAGGGGGGTCCCTGAAAAGGGACGGGGTAGGAGGTTGGGTGGGGGGTATGGATGTGAAGGGAATTGTATAACCCGATCTATAATTTCTAGGACCCATTTGTCCGTGGTAATTTGGGCCCACTGTTGGTAGAAGGGTCTCAGGTGGTGATGGAAGGTGACATTGGACTGCACTGGCCCTGTGGGGTGGTCGCTCAGACCCCCGACCAAAACTTCCAATTTGTTGTTTGTTAGAAGGGGATTGATTTGTAGAGGACTGGTTTTGCTGAGTCCTCCTCCTGTTAGGATGCTGCTTAGGCTGTTGCTTAGGCTGTTATCATATCATTTAGGCTGTGTCTAGACTACATGGCTCCATCGACGGAGCCATGTAGATGAGGGTTGTAGGCAAAGGGAAATGAAGCGGTGATTTAAATAATCACCGCTTCTTTAAATTTACATGGCTGCCACGCTGAGCCAACAAACAGCTGATCAGCTGTTTGTCGGCTCAGCGCGCTAGTCTGGACACTCCCCTGCTGTCATCAAAGCCCTTTGTTGGCAGCCCCATTATTCCTCGTGGGATGAGGTTTACCAGGGCTACCGACAAAGGGCTTTGATGTTGGCAGGGGAGCATCCAGACTAGCGTGCTGAGCCGACAAACAGCTGATCAGCTGTTTGTTGGCTCAGTGCGGCAGCCATGTAAATTTAAATGAAGCGGCAATTATTTAAATTGCCGCTTCATTTCCCTTTGCCCAATAAACAAATCTACATGGCTCCATCAACAGAGCCATATAGTGTAGACGTACCCTTAGTGGGTGGGTGAGATTCTGTGGCCTGTATTGTGCACGGGGGTCAGACTAGATGATCAAAATGGTCCCTTCTGACCTTAAAGTCTATGAGTCTATATGGCCTCTACTGCTGCCTGGAATATTTGTAATCATAGTCCCTAGTCTTTTGGAAGGGAGTATATTTACGCTTCTTATTCGGTGGGATGTACATCCCCAAGGGCTGTGTCTACACTGCACCCCTTTTCCGGAAAAGGGATGCAGATGAGACAAGTCGGAATTGCAAATGAAGCGGGGGATTTAAATATGGCTGCCGCTTTTTTCCGGCTCGGGGCTTTGCCGGAGAAAAGCACCAGTCTAGACAGGATCTTTTGGAAAATAAAGCCTTTTCCGAAAGATCCCTTATTCCTGATTTTAAGAGGCCAGTTACCCCTCTTGTGTTCGGCTAAGGAGATTTTTGTAGGTGCCAGGTTTTGCGCAGTGCTTTCTTGTGCTATGGTGCCGGAGGGGGTGGGGGTGGGAAGGGTGGTCAAAATCACTCTGTCCCGTTTCTTCAGGTGCAGAGCAAGAGTTCACAGGAGCTGAAGGTGGAGGCAATATGCGGCTTCCCTGAAGCTGCTGCCCCAGTGACGCCAGTTGGTGTGGTGAGTTCAGCTTCTGCCTCAGCTCTCCTGACTGATGCTGGCTTGAGTTTCTCTGCAGTGCCAGAGACTGATGGCACTGGGGAACGAGAGGCTCTGGGCAGCTCAGATAGGGAGCATGCCAGGAAAGCCCTTATGGCTTGACAGCCTGTGCAGGATGATAAAACTGCCCTACCAGAGGGCTTTTGCTGCACCTGCACCTCCTCTGGTTTGTCCCTGGGTGATTGAAGAGACTTTTACCAGAGTATATTTTTAAGCCACATTTCGCGATCTTTTCTGGCCCTCGCCATCATATTCAGGCAATGAAGGCACTTATGTGCTACATGAGACTCCCCCAGGCATTTGACACGCGGCATGGCCATCAGACGTAGGCATTGAGTCTCTGCATGAACCACATTTTTTAAAACTGGGGGAACCTGGCATGTTGATGAGCGAAAAAGAAAAGCCACCACAGCGGCGTGTGTGGCTTTTTTTTCTTCAAACGAAGCAAACATTGAAATAAGATGAAACTAGTTAAACTATGAGGTAAAAGACTAAAAAGAATAACAGATTTCTGTTTTTCCTGTCAGGAAGAAGAGCCCTACTCTGAACCCCGTCTTCAGCCAGGGATGGTTGAAAAGGAACTGATGGGGTTCGCGCCACAAAACAGCGGGGATGCAAGGCATCGAGTGTGCAGGTGCAGTGCAAGGGGTACTGCTTGCAAAAATCTCCGATCCCTGGCACAGGAACACACTGAGACCTCCTGAGTGGAGCACCCACGGGGACAGCTCGCTTCAGGAAGTTGAAGTCTGCTATCAAATCCCTCCTCACTTCTCTTCTTCAGACTAAATAAGCCCAAATCGCTCAGCCTCTCCTCATAGGTCATGTGCTCCAGCCCCCTAATCAACTGTGTTGCCCACCGCTGGACCCTCTCCAATGTGTTCACATCCTTTCTTTAGTGGGGGGCCCAGAACTGGAAGCAATACTCCAGATGTGGCCTCACCGTGCTGAATAAAGGGGAATAATAACCTCTCTAGATCTGCTGGAAATGCTCCCACCTTCTGTTCTATAATCTGATTAGATTGGTCAGGCATGACTTGCTGTTGGTGAATCCATGTTGACTATTCCTGATCACTTTCCCCCTCTTCCAAGTGCTTCAAAATGGATTCCTTGAGGATCCCCTCCATGATTTTTCTGAGGACTGAGGTGAGGGTGACTGGCTGTCAATTCCCTGGATTGTCCTTCCCTTTTTAAAAGATGGGCACTCCATTTGCCTTTTTCCAGTCACCTGGGACCTCTCCCACCCTCCACGAGTTTTCAAAGATAATAAGCTACAGCTCTGGGCCTGGCCCCTAGCGGATACCATTCCTCACAGGCAGTATGTCTCTGAGCTGACCCTGGCTTGGTCCAGTATGACTGCCTTAAATTTTGGGTACTCTAATGCCTCGCTTGGGTGCTAGTTCCAGGAGGCCATTTGTGCTAACCCTGTCAAGTAAGGCTGCCAGCAGCATGGCCCAGTGCAGGTGGTGGCAACGCACTCAAATATAAACAAGCAGGCCTCCAGATCATCCCTGTGCCCCATCTTAGTGATGGGCAACCAGACCAAACCACTCCCTGGCTGGACTGGGTATGGGGGCTGATGCATTTGCTGCTGGTGGTTGGTTCTTGCAGTAACAATTGCTGCTGCTCTTGTTGCTGGGTCGTGGGTAATTGCTGCTGGGCAACAAGCTGTTGAAGCAGCTTAGCTGCTGCTGCTGATGTTCAGCAGTCTGGTTTTTGTCCAGCAGCTATTCAGAAAACTTGGCAAGCTCCATCTTGTCTGGGTTTTTTCTTTTCTTACTCAGTCTTTCGGCAGCCCACTTCACTCACACTTATCCTTACAGCAGTGGAGGGATTGTAGTGCTCCCCACGTTATCCATCAATTGTTGCAGGGCAAGCCCACCTGTTTCCCTCAGGAGGGGGCACCAGGCTTCTGATGCCCCTTTCTTGGACCTCTACCCCACATGTGCCCTAATGCTCAAAGTCAATAGTACCGCTCACTTCCCACAGGGAAGTCCCATATGTCCTAATAGCCAGAGTGAATAGTACAGCTCCCTGAACACAGGGAAACGTGGCCTAGCAGCCAGTCAACAGTACAAGGAAGGCTAGAATCACTTGTTGGGTTGGCGTGGAACAGGTAGGGGGACCCAGGCCTGCCCTCTCCACTGTGTCCCAGCCTACGGCCTCATCGGCAGTGAAGTGGATCACCACTAGCTTGGTGGGGAGTGCGGCCGAAACGTGCCAAGCACCCCAGATTCAACTCCCCATGCTGGACTACTTCCTATCAGTCTTTCCTTTGTAGTCTGCTCTGTCTTTTCCTCTGGCCTGGGGGCTTCTGCTGCAGTTCCCTGCTGCTTGGTGACAGTGTCTGGGTATTTCTGGGCTTTTCCTTCAGGAGCTCCTGCAGTACCTCCTTCCTTATCAGTGGTCAGCACAGACTGAGGTGTTCCATGGGCCTTTATAGCTGGCCTCCAGCTGAAGCATGCCCAGCAAGGTTGTGGGGATGGGATCTTCTCAGTCAGGTAGCCAGGCTCAAATCCCTGCAGCTCCAGTGCAGGGTTGGTACACCCCATCACACCGCCTAATAAAGATAATTTGCTAGGAGGAGACTACATAGACTATGAACACATTTAACTCTAACAACAAACAAACAGACCCCATTGATAAAAATGTAAGAAAAATTAAACTTTCATAGAATACATTTAATTAAGCATATATCCATCAAACTACCAAGTTTGTCTTTGTGATACCCCACTGAAAACCACTGCATTATCAAGCCAGAGAAATTCAGGCCTGGACTGCCTATAAAGGGTTAATGTATTTTTGAGACATGGAGAACTTTCTGGACAAGTTTGGCTGCAAGGCTATCTGCTCATAGTGGGTGCCTGGCATGAGGAGAGCTTTATTTACATATCAAAGGAGAACACTGCAAGGATGTGTTCAGTACATGTATCGCAGGCAGCTCTTGCTACAGAGTTCATATTCCTGTAATCTGAGATAAAAATGTGAGGAAGACAAAAAAATCTCCCCCCAATCTGAGTGTGGCTGCGCAGATCCTAGAAGATTGTCTACAAATGGTCAAAACTGCTTGAGAAGAAAACTGAACAACTGAAAAGTGTTTTGGGAGTGAGCTTGGCATGCATAAAGATGCCAGGTTGTGGCAGAATAATGGGGCATGAGAGGAATTAGGAGTCAAGAAATAACATCAACTGAGTTGCCACTGATATTTCTTAAGATATGTTAAGAAGTCATTACATATTGCCATGCATGGTATCACTGAATTAGAGAGGAGACACAATTACTGATTACTAAAAAAGAAATAAGCAGACAATATTTTAGACAATTTCAACAACACACTAATTAAACAAGAGTGAGAAAGGGGTGGAAGCCATCTGTGGAAAGAAATTCTAATAGTACTCCATTGACATGCAGTCATCCAACAGCCTCCTAGTGTACAAGTGAAGTATAATATATGGAAATTTGAATTAGGAAGAAATGGATTTTTTATGTTGCAATACGTACAGCAGAAACTGCCGAATATACTTCATGATGGTGACACAATACAAGCATTGAATTGACATCAACAATAAACAGCTTCAAAAAAACTTTTCAGGCAAGAAGCTCCTGAACAAGAGTTAACATTCCACTACTCTCAATGACCTTCTCTTCCTTAAAGACATTCAACTGCACATACAGACTTCCTCACACTGAACTGGAAAAACACCATGATTGTTTCAGAAACAGTGAGAACACTACATTGTCCAAACGTTAACAGGGCAGAATCTCAGTCTATGTATGTGTAAATCTAGCTTATTGTAGGAATTCAGCACTACCTCTAACAAATACGGCCAAACAAATTCCCACTACAGCATGGTGTCATTCATTTTCATTGTACAGCTATACAAGTACAGTAAAAACTTTTTTATCCAGCATGTTGGGGGAACAGGGATAGTGCTGGAGAGAGAGTTGGAGTGTGGGGTTAGTGGCTGGGGTGGATCTGGGGTTTTGAGGTACCTGATCCATGGCTCAGGGAGGTGCGCACCTCAGGCAGCTCCCCACCAGTGGCGACCTGTTGCTGCTACTCCTAGGTGGAGGTGCTTGGCTAGGTAGCTCTGCAAACCTATCATCTCCCATTTGCCACAGACCCCAGCCAATGCTGCAATGGAAGCTGCAGTGCTAGCACTCGGAGCAGAGCCACCTAGCCAAGTACTTCTATCTAGGAACATCAGGGACAGGTGGGGAGCTACTTGAGATGAATGCACCCTGAATCCTGTACCCTCAGCTCCTTGCCACACTCCAATTCCTAACCCTGAGCTCTTTCCCACAAGCAAATGTCCTCCTAGAACCTGCACCGAGCACTCCATCCTACACCCCAACCCTGCACCATTGCTTGTATTCCAAATCCCTCATGGCTGTTTCCGAGCTTAGGAACATTTGGGCTATGTCACCTCTTCCAAGAAGGTAGGTGGAGCTAGGAGAGTCTGTTGGCTCCGTGCCAGCTTGATTATAAACTGGATTTTCTATAAAGATTAGAAATGCTGGATTAGAGAGCTTTCTGCATGATACAGGGGCAGATAACACATCTTTTATTATACTTACATAGGTCTAGATCCAGTAAGCAGATACATACAGGTGGTGTTTTGCAATTGTGTGGAGTCCCATTGATTTCATCAGGACTTCAAACAGATATACAGCTGCACCTATATGTATCCAATTGCAGGAAAAGGGCAGTAGTAAATCACTGCCAACACTACAGGAAATGGTTTGGCAGACATGGAGCTAAATGTTTAAGAGAGGAAGGAGAGATAAAAACTAAAGAATTCTATTCATGGCTCTACTAATGAACCCCTCCTCTTGGACCCTGGACAGGTGACTTCTCTGCCCCCAAAATATGGATACAGATACTCATGTAATAACAATAAGAGATTATTTAATTCATGCACATAGAGCCTACCATAAAAATATGCTTTATGTTAAATCCATTTAAGGTCTATTCAATTCTCATTTGCATAATCTATACTTTGCAGATAAAATTTTCACTTATGCATTCAAGAAGTTCTGCCCACTGAACAAGTGCAGAGTGCAACTCAGATTGGCACTAGGAATCTGAGAGCAGAATTTTGCCCTCAGATTTTAGCAGTTACAGAAGCTGGATTTTTTGCACAATATTTCTGCACATGTAATTCAAAACCATTAATAAACTCATTTTTAAAAAAGACTTCCTTGGTGATTGCAGTCTATAATGTGGATGAATGGCTTTTATTAGAAACAAAATTGGCGGTTATGCACCATAGCATATCCTTAGTATACTTATGTATGTTGCTTTCATATACTGCAGGAAATCATTACACACTACATTACATTTTTTTTAAACATAATTGCACACTAACGGCTTTTGAAAGATTAAGTTAAAAATTCAGTCTTTGTTTCACGGGATTATAGCATTTATGTTAAACTTCTTCCATATA
The DNA here is from genome assembly GCF_049634645.1 of Pelodiscus sinensis. Taxonomy (NCBI): domain Eukaryota; kingdom Metazoa; phylum Chordata; order Testudines; family Trionychidae; genus Pelodiscus; species Pelodiscus sinensis. The sequence goes on along the minus strand of NC_134724.1, from coordinate 31,883,189 downwards.
ATCTATAAAAGGTTAAATAAAAAAATCCAAGGAATTTAATGTACAGTGAAAGAACAGCCCTATCAGGAAATAAAGCAACAATTAAAATTGTCATTATCATGGAACCTGTGTAGAGTGAACTAAGATATAGCAAAACTACACTTGTGTTATCTGTCTTACAATATGTTACTAAAGAAGAAGGGAAGCCTTAATTGTTTCACTGCGTTGCCAAATATAAATTGCAATTTCAGTTCCAACAAATATCTGTTCAGTGGGACAAATTACCAAGGGAGAAAATACCAACGGCACCAGGAAAATCCAGGCACACTTATTTTCTCACATACATATGAATGAACAACTGGGTAACTACGACAGAAGTGTTCATCTGACTGAACAAATTTCCTGTTTTCTGTTGCACACAAATTGAAAAAGGTTATCATATTGCAAGTGTGCAGTTTTTGCATGTGAACAAGGTGTGGGCAAATTTCTGCAAGTGTATTAATGCTGCATCCTCTGAAAATCTGTCCCATAATAAATATGTTCGGCGGAAAAGAGGGATGAGGAGAATTTCACTCTATTAGGGTTCCACTGTATTAAAAATAAAGTCAAGGCCATTATCTCACTTTTAAACTACCCTCACCCCCAAGCAAGTTAAATCTAAACATCATTTATCTTTTATCAACTTTTAAAAAAAGCCTGCTACTCACACTGGAGAAGTTTTATATCTATTAGGAGTTCCAGAGTCAGGAGAATCACCACCAACACTACACAGGCTACCAGGAAACTGTTGAGACTTGCACTGAGCAAAAATACCTGCCACACAGCTGCTCTTCTCCCACAGCACGGCTTTAGCCAGTTAGATCTAAGGAAATAAAACGGGGGGTGGGAGGGAGGCAGAGAGAAAGGAAGATGGAGAGGGTAAAGAGATGAAAGAAGTTCTGCTAGAATAGATGTGACCATCAGTAAAGTTCAAAAGACTTTACAAATCCTATTTGCTTTTATTAACTTCTCTGTTAAATTCAGCCTCTTATCTAATTTTCTGAAATTGTACAGAGTTGGATGCTAGTTATGTATGTGGAATGAAAATACTGGAATTTAATGGGCATCTTTAATTACTCCTGTACTGTGGAGGAAGTTCTCTCTGGTTAAGAAAACTCACTAAGATCCTCTATTCTAGTCCCATTTTTATACCAGGCTCATCACCATTGAATTTGAGTGCCTTTTTAACAATGAATTAAGCAATATGACTAACATCTGCCATGTGTGGTTCTTTCTTCAATGCACTGGAAGAAAAACATTTTTATGTTTGTTTTGATATGTGTGCTACGTGCTTCTATTTATGAAAGCAAGAGCAAAGACATACTCTTTCCAATTAGATTGGAAAGTGATAAAGTTGTGGTAATTCCTCTGGAAGAGAGCATTATAATCTTCAACCACTACAACCCTTAATCTTTGTGATGACTTAGGAGGGAAAGTTGCCAAAGCAGGCACACAGTCATGCTTCAAGGTACTCTGCGCACCAGAGCCAGTGCCTATGATGTCATTAAAGGTTGCAGTGAGTGTTTGGAAAGGGAAAGGGAAAGGGAAAGGGTGACAAACTGATAAAGTGGGTTGTAAGCTGGCTGCTTGGGTCCTGGACCTGAGCTCAGACCTGGTGTAAACCACCTGCTTGAGTCCCAGGTCCCTGACCTGTGCTCAGGCCTGGAACTAAATGTCCAGCAGCTCCCTTTAAATCCTGGGGCCCTGAGTACAGGGTGGGCAGCAACACAAGCACAGTCCTACAGTTAGTAAGGCCCAGGCCCTGGTTCCGGGTGGGGCAGCAACACACACACACAGTTCCACAGGCAAGTGAGGGAAGGGAGAGACTGCCACTTGGTATGTAGGGTGGCAGGGTGGGCGCAGGCCCTCCCTACTCCACCATGTCCCAGCCCAGGCCTCAGTAAGGCCCCTGTGGTGATTCAGCCCCCTGGGGTCAGTGGGGATCCGGCCTGCAACAAACTGACATGCTCTAAAGCATATAAGATCAGCCTGACAGTCACCAGCTTCCCCTGGGTCACTTCCTAACTCCTTCCCCGCCCCCGGCATCTACCTGGCCCCACGTGTCATAGCAGTCTGGGCCAGTCCTCAGCCTCTGCAAGATCCTCAGGGCTCTCCTAGCTTGGGAGTTTCCTCTGGCTACAGGGGCCTTACTGAGCTCCTAGGCTGGGCTTTTATCCTACCAGCCCCGCCCCTGGGCTCCTGGGGAGTTAAAGGGACAGGATTGGGCTCCGCCCATCCAGGCTTAGAAAGGGGTTCTTCCCCCTCAGGGCCAGTGAGCAGCCACCCCTGCTCACTACATGGATGAAGTGGTTCTCACACACTGTGTGAACTAAGATGCCAATACACAGATATTGGTGGTACACGGGGGAATGCATACTATCTCTGAATTAATAACATTGAATTAATAATACTTTAATGGGGGCATAATTCAAATGAAATTCAATCTCCTGGAAAAAAACCTACCGACATGTTTATATCACGATGGCTCTCCTGTTGTATCCATACCCCACATCTTTAAAAATGATACACAGGGGGATGTCTCATTGCTACGTGAGCATCACCCAGGGACTCATAACTCTCAGGAATATCTTCAGAACACAGTGTTCCAGTGAAATGCTCCTTACAGAATCATGGAACCATAGAACTGGAAGAGACCTCAAGAGATCATCAAGTTCAGTCTCCTGTTCTCATGGCAGGACCCAGCACTGTCAAAATCATCCCTGACAGGTGTCTGTCTAACCTACTCTTAAATATCTCCAGTGATGGAGATTCCACATCTGCAAACTTAATAATCATACTCTCTATGCCATCATCTAAATCATTGGTGAAGATATTTAACAGAGCCGGTCCCAAAACAGACCCTGCGGAACCCCACTTGTTATGCCCTTCCAGCATGATAGTGAACCGTTAATAACTACTCTCTGGCTATGTCTAGACTGGCATGATTTTCCGCAAATGCTTTTAACGGAAAAGTTTTTTGTTAAAAGCATTTGTGGAAAAGAGTGTCTAGATTGGCACGGACGCTTTTCCGCAAAAGCACTTTTTGCAGAAAAGCGTCCGTGCCAATCTAGATGCGCTTTTGCGCAATAAAGCTCCAATTGCCATTTTCGCTATCGGGGCTTTTTTGCGCAAAACAAATCTGAGCTGTCTACACTGGCCCTTTTGCCCGAATGGGAGCAGCATAGTATTTCCACAAGAATCACTGATTTCAGAAAGTAGGAAGTCAGTGTTCTTGCAGAAATTCAAGTGGCCAGTGTAGACAGCTGGCAAGTTTTTCCGCAAAAGTAGCTGCTTTTGCAGAAAAACTTGCCAGTCTAGACACAGCCCCTGAGAACAGTTATCCAGCTAATTATGCACCCACCTTTCAGTAGCCCCATCTAGATTCGTTTCCCTATTTTATTGATAAGAATATCATGCAAGACCGTGTCAAATGCCTTACTAAAGTCTAGGTATATCACGTCCACCGCTTCTCCCTTATCCACAAGGCTTGATATCCTATCAAATATCCTTCTCCCAGTGGCTTGATGACCTTACACTAAAAGACCTCTTGTGCAGACACTTTAAACTTAAAAGATCTAGCAAGGATTACAATATATGGACCCACATACCCATAGTACAAATTCCTCAAGACTCTGGAGTAAGACTTTGAAATCACCAGATACTGCTTCTCTGTCTCAAACATGCAGACTAAAAATATGTGAAATAAAGCACTACTGTACTAACTGTGCAAGACAAGATGTAGTAGATTTTTAAATTATTACTAAAACAAATACACTTGAACCACCAAAAAGGCAAAAAAAAAGAGAAAAATTAAAGGCATTAAGGGTGTGTCTAGACTACGCTGTTTTTTCGAAAAAAAGTTGGCTTTTTTAAAAAAAAACTTCAGCCACATCTACACAGCTATACTACCGCCACATTCTTTTGACAGTACATCAAAAGAATGTGGCAGTTTTGTCGACAGTGGTAAACCTTATTTTACGAGGAATAACGCCTTTTTCGACAGTGCTCTGTCGAAAAAAGGCGTGTGTGCATGCAGACTTCCCCCCCCCCAAAAAAAAACAGACCTCCAGGGAAAGCCCCTGGTGGGCAGTCCATCTGCAGGGAAAACCTCTATTGTTCCTGTCTGTAGTCATGTTTTAAAGGCACAGACACCCTTGGCAGCCATTCTGACAGGAAGCCAGCCACAGAGCAAGCCTGTCAGAACACGGCTCTCCCTGCCTCCCTGCCACGTGATCATGGCACAAGCACAACACCCCCCGAGGCTCCCAAGGACTTGCCAGGGAGCCATCCCAGCTGCCCTCCAAGGGCAAGAAGAGAGCTCCAGCCTGGTCAGTGCCAGAGGTCCTGACCCTGCTCGAACTGTGGGGAGAGGAGGAAGCGCTCCAGGCTCTGCACACCCGGCGCAGAAATGCTGAGCTCTATGGCCGCATGGCTGAGGAGCTGGCTAAAAAAGGGCACTGCCCCAGGACTTTAGATCAAGTAAGGGCTAAGGTGAAGGAGCTCAGGCAGGGCTACGCCAAGGCCCGCAAGTGCAGCTCTACCTCAGGGGCAGCACCTCACCCCTGTGCCTATTATCAGGAGCTGGATCACATCCTGGGTGGCGGGGAACTCCAGTCTGCCTGGTTCTCATGCAGACGGGGTTGCAGACACTTGTGCAGCATTGCCAGGAGGGCACAGAGGAGACCGAGGAGCAGCTGCCAGAAGAGGAGGAGGACCCCAATCAAACCAGACCCTCGAGCCAGACCCCAATACTCAGGAGCCTCGCAGGCATCCTCCAATGCTGGCGAAGGAACATCAGGTGAGTGCAGCCAGGGTCACACACACAGAAGGGGGGGAGGTGGGAGCACAGAGGATGCAGAGCAATCTGCCCATGTCATACTCTTCCTGGACAGCTTGCATTCCTCTGTGCATGTGCAAACAGGTGGGCAGGCCGTGTGTATGTGGGTGGGGGCCCAGGGAGACCCAAGCTGCTCCGGGCCCCTGTCCTATGTCTTGTGACCCATGTGGCTGCACACTTCCCTGGCCTATATGGCCATGGTAGAGGGGGAACTATTGTCGTAGCCACCTTGGGGCCCCTGTGAGGCTGGGGCAGCTGGCAGGGCCAGATGTGGGCTTCCAGTGACAACATTCCCATCCCTTATTGTAAGGACTTATTCACTGAGCACAGGCAGGGACAGTATGTGAATTCCTAACACTGATCACTTCTCCCTCTTCTCCACAGCCGGACCTGCCACTGCAGACCGCTGTGCAACACCCATGCCACCTCCCACCCGGTCCCATGGAACCCGCAGGCATTGGCAGGTGTATAATGAGCTCCTGAGGAGGCATGTGGAGGCCCTAGAGAGGATCAACGAGACCATGGCCGAAAGGGCAAGGGAGGAGGCTCGCTGGCACAATAGGTTGCTGGATGATTTCCTCTCCCAGTGGACTGGAATGTGTGCAAGCGTGCGAGAGGCCCTGGCTGTGTCAGGTCCTGTCCCCATTGCCACTCCTCTCGCCCTACCTGCTCCAGCACCCTCTCCCCCACTTCCTCTCCCTCAGCCCCTGCCACCCCCCTCTCCTGCAGCTAGGGCAGAGCCAGCAAAGGCCCCCCACCCCACCGTCCCAGGTCCCACTCACCCCCGAGGACGGTTAGGTGCACGGACCCGAGATGACAGAGTTTTGCGGCCCAGGCAAGACCCTCATCATCCCTAAACTGCCTGCCTGCCCTCCCTCCCTCCCCAGTTTTAAAAACAGTTTGATAGTTTCAAAAGAAAGTTTATTTTTGAATACATTTTGCACAGTTTTATTTTTTTACAAACAGTTATTTATTTGCATGTATGTTGTTAATAAACATTATGTTTTTGATATTTAACCTGGTCTGTTTTGTGTTCACTGTCCGGAGACTGGTGCAGGGATGGGTTTTGGAGGACAGGTTTTGGGCTGGTGGGCCCACGCCCATAGGCCCCATAGGGGAGACCCTGGGGAAAGTCATTGGGCTACTGCTGAGAAGCACTCATGCAGAGTCTCCCAAATGCAGACGCCCACCTGATGGGCTTGGCGAACAGCAGCTGTCCAAGGCTGCGCAAATTGCCTCCCCTTAACTTCAGCCCTTGCCTCCCACCCTGGGAGGAAGGCCTTCCCTTTGCTCTCCACCAGGTTGTGGAGGACGCAACATGCAGCCACCACATCTGGGATATTGCGTTCTCCCATGTCGAAGCAAGTAAGCAGGCACCTAAACCTTCCCTTCAGCCGGTCAAAGGCGCATTCCACCTGCCAACGCGCCCATGTAGGTGTGCGTTAAAGAGTTCCCTGCTCGGGTTCAGATGCCCAGTGTATGGCTTCATGAGCAACGGCATGAGGGGGTACGCCGCATCGGCCACAATGCAGATTGGCATCTCCACATCCCCAACAGCAAAGTTTCGCTGGGGGAAAAAGGTTCCAGCCTGCAGCCTTTGGTAAAGGTATGAATTTCAGATGATCCGAGCATCATGTGCCCAGCTTGACCACCCCACACAAATGTCACGGTGGTCAACCAGGGCCTGCAGCACCATGGAGAAGTACCCTTTTCTGTTGATATACCGGGCTGCTCGATGGGGCGGTGCATGGATGGGAATGTGTGTTCCATCGAGCACTCCTCCACAGTTTGGGAATCCCAGCCCAGCAAAACCAGCCATGATGGTGTCTATGTCTCCGAGGCGGACAATCCTGTTCAGCAGCTCCAAGTTGATGGCCCTCACCACCTGCAGAAATAGACACATACAAACACACAGAATAGGAAGAAAGAGGGGTTACCCGACTCCTTGGGAGGTTCCCCTCCTTCCTCCCCTGCAAGACTCAACAAGACCCCAGGACTCCCCCCCCCCCCCCCCCCAGGAGCCGGTCCCAGCAGTAGGGTGGAGTGAGGCCAGAAGCCCTCCACCATCTCCCCTCCATTGCCCCCCCCACCCTTTCCTGTTACAGTCCCGCTACACCTCATGGACTGCCTTCCCCCCCAAAGGGACTTACCTCCATCAACACAGTGCCAACAGTAGATCTCCCCATGCCAAACTGGTGTCTCACCAACCGGTGGCTGTCAGGGGTGGCCAGCTTCCACAGGGCAATAGCCACCTTCTTCTCCAGTGGGATGGCAGGTTGCAGGTGGGTGTCCTGTTGTTGCAGGGCGGGGCCGAGCCAGGTACAGAACTCCTAGAAGGTGGACATCCGCATCCTGAAGTTTCGGAGTCAAGCCTGGTCGTCCCACTGCTCCATTACGAGCCGGTCCCACCAGTCTGAACTTGTCTCCACCCTCCAAAATCGCCTCTCATGGAAGAAGTTCGGTGGCAAGAACATGTTGCTGCATCCCGAATGAGGGGCTCAAGGCTGGGTTCAGAATCCAGACCTGGCATGAACACCATGAAGGCCTCATGGAGGTGCAGCAGCACTTGAAGCACTATGGTGTGGGGCCATCGCCTGCCCAGGGGCAGCTCTGGCTTCATGGCAAAAACACAATTCAAACCACAAACCAGAAGCAGGAAAAAAAAATGCTGTGGTGTCCCAGAAAGCAGGGCACTCAAAGCAAGCACTGCAGAAGCTTTGCTGTCCCTCTAGGAGGTAGGCAAGCCAGCTGCAGGAGCAGAGCAACAGCTGTTCAGGAGGATCCCTTAAAGGACGCCTCTCTGCAAAAAGTATGCAGCAGGACCTGGAAGTAAAGGCTGCTCCCATGCCCTGGCAGAAGAGCTTCCAGTTAGCCTTTTTCGACAGAGCATCCAGGTTGTCTGGATGCGCTTTTTCGAAAAAGAGTATCGCTATTTCGATCCACTTAGTGCAATCTAGACACTCTTTTTCAAAAGAGGCTTTTTTGAAAAATACTTTTGAAAAAGCCTTTTTCAAAAAAGTCTCGTAATCTAGATGTACCCTAAGGGGGATATGATAGAGGTAAAGAAAAACATGAGTGCTGTGGAGAAAGTGAATTAAGAAGAGTTATTTACTCCTCCCCATAACACAAGAACTAGGGGCCACCAAATGAAATTAATATGTAACAGATTTAAAACAATTAAAAGCAAATACTTCTTCTCACAATGCACAGTCAACTTGTGGAACTCCTTGCCAGAGGATGTTGTGAAAGCTAAGACTATAATAGGGTTAAAAAAAGAGTTAGATGGATGTTTAGAGAATAGATTCATCAGTGGCTACTAGCAAGGATGATGTCCCTAGTCTGTTTGCCAGAAGCTGGGGATGGATGATAAGGGATGGATCACTTGATTCATTCCTTCCAGGGCACCTGACATTAAGCACTGTCAGAAAATAGGATATTGGGCTAGATAGATCTTTGATCTGACCCAGTATGGCCATTCTTGTGTTCTTATGCATATAAGGGGTTGGGAAAAAAGTGCTGCTCACATTCTGCCCAATTTTTACGTGAGATAAGTAAAGGCTCCTAAAGGAGTTGCATGTAGTCTTCCTCTGCTGAAGGCTCAAACATAAGGTATCTGGGTAGAAATAGGGTTTAAAGGTATAATAAGAGGGAAAAAATCCTACCGGGTATCTGGGGCACACAGAAAAATTACAATTTGGTCACCAGGGGAAAAAATTCTCTCATAGAAGGAGCCTTATCTTCTATATTCCCTCCTACTGTTCACAACTGCTCCCAGACTTGATGAAGAGCTTGAAAGCTTCTCTCTCTCACCAACAGAAGTTGGTCTAATAAATGATATTTGTGACAGTTCACTCTCCCATGCTTCATGAAATGAACTTATGGACATAAATGTATATAACTCAAAGGTGCTTTGAATTGCTTTATGTAATCTATCAATCTTCATGCCTTAATCCACTGGATCTATTTATCTTATTTTGGTGTATGTATCATTCTTGTATGTAAAATTAAGATGTATGGAGTAGGGAATACGTCATGGGTTTAAATGTGTAAATGAAAGTCATCAAGGGATGCCTCAGTGTCCGGGCAATCATATGCAAATAACCTTTTGTCCTTAAGTCTTAGCAGTGGTTGGTAGGTATGGGCCAGGTGACTCCCCATACAATAAGGGAATTCTTTAAAAAGAATAGGAAGTTAGGAGTCTTGTCTTTGGCTGGGCTGGAGGGTGAACCAGAGACCCCAGAGGAGGGGAGATGACCCTGGTTTGGAAGGCAGCTGGAACAGAAACAGTTTAGGGTGAGTTTAAAATTATTTTGTGCTGAGGATTTTAGTGTCAGAATTAGCTAAGCATTTTTTATACTTTTAATTTGTAATCTACTTTGTTCTGCCTGTTTTCACTTATTACCACTTAAATCCTACTGTTTGTATTTAATAAAATCACTTTTATTTTCTATCAAACCCAGTGTAAATTATTGTTATTGATCTCTACTTGGTGTCTTGGCTGGGGTAAACCAGGGAGCTACCCAGTAGGACAAGGTGGTGAGGAGCTCCACAGAGTGGGAAGGCGAGTGGCGGTGGTTATGTCAGTCCCCACCCCAAGGGGTCTTCTGTGACCTCACCCCATCACGGAGATGCAGCAAGCAAGGTAAATGTGCACGGCTGGTTGCTCTGGATGCTGGTAGTGATTTCAAGTGTGTTCTAAATGTGGTTTTTAGAGGAGAGACAAAGTGGTTACTAGTTTGTTATTTTCTGTTTGCTTATTTTGGGAAAGGGAAATAGAGCCAGGAAAATAAGTGCGAGTGAGGTTCAGAAGAAACTGGAGCTGCACAGAATCCAAGCAGCAGAGGAGGCAGAACATGGAGCTAAAGAGGGTTGAGATAGAAGCCCAGCTGCCCAGGATCAAGCTGCTCATCAAAGAGCATTGGCATTAAAAGAACTTGAACTACAAGTCCAAAGACAGGAGAGAGAAAAGGAGAACTAATCTGGCTATACAGGCAACCCCTGACTTATGACACTCCCCTCCCCTGTGCATTTATGGCTGCCCTGCTCCAGGAGCCTTGGGGCCGCTTACCACCCAGCACAGCCCCCAGCCGGCTCTGGGTGCCGTTTGCGTCACTGGCTACAGGAGATTACAACTCCCAGGAGGCAAAGCAAGTCAGGAACGGAACCCCCATTCATAACATTGCCCCTATAGGCAATAAGGGTTTGACTTATGACGGCCCAACTTATGATGATTCTCCAGAAACCACTTAGGTTGTAAGTGCGGCAGTCGCCTGTACTTGTCTTCAAAAATAAACACCCCAATGATGCAAGACCCTCCCCCCTAAAAAACAAAGGGTGGGACTGACTGTGCCCTCCTTATGAGTCCCGAGATATCACCGAGTATTTCATCACCTTCCAGAGACTGTGCACCATCCATTCAATGCCTGTGGAACAGAAAATGCCCACGCTGGTTGCAAAATTGAAATGAAGAGCTTTGGACATATTCAATGAGATATCTACTGCTGATACTTCAGTCTATGGTAAATTCAAAGATTTGGTTTTAAGACAGTTTCAGATTCCACCTGAAACTTACAGGGTGAAATTTAGACTCCTTACAAGAGGGGCCGGGCTAAGTAATGTTACTTGTGTTAACCAAATGAGGGATCTACTAGAAAAGTGGGTGAGGGGGAGACAGAACCCCAGCTTGAAGGGCATGTGTGATCTGATTGTTCAGAAACAGTTCCTGGACATGACTGAAGAGAATGTGGAGCAGAGTCTGTGGGACAAATCTGGTGAGAATACAGATGTTCCTACTTGCTTTGCTGATCAATTCGAGCCATCTCAAACATCTGGAAGGGGGAAACCTCACAGAAAAGGGAAGGAGGCAGAGTAGCCGACTTAACCCTGGGAAGAGAGAGGCTGGAAACACTTTCCAAGTGCACTGTCCTGTTACCTATCCCAGGTCTTCTATGCAGACAAAGGAGCCTAAGAGATGTTATCACTGTAACTCCACTGATCACTTAAACAACAAATGCCCATTGTTGGGGGAAAATAGGCAGCAGGTAACTTCTGAGGGTGCTGCTTCCCAAGCTCTGGCTACTTTTCACACAGGATTTGTAAAGTTGGCTAATTTTAAGCAAGGCTGTGAGCACATGAAGTCTGTCAGGCTGAATGGGCAGGAAATTCCTGCCTGGAGATTCCTGCCTGGAGAGACAGTGGCACAGAAATGTCAGTAATCTGCGGGGACTTGGGACACTTGTGCAGAAATGTTTGCAGTCCACAGGGATTTGCTTAAGGAGCAAGATTTCCTCCTTGGGAATTCAGCTGAATTAGAATTGGCTGGGTGCCATTAGATCATTGCATCTTTGGCCAGGGTACCAGTACAGACAGGGTGTAAATGGGATAAGTTAACTGTTGCTGCTGTACCTGAGAAATTTGTGCCATTCATTTTTGGAAATGACTTTTTTAATGTGGCTGAGTCCATCCCTGGGGTTGTCAGCAATGAGAAGGAGCCTTGTGCTGAAATCCTAGAGGGGAGGGAAACGCCATAGAGGCTGTGGGGGGAGGAGGGTGTAAGTGAGAGCGGGAAGGGGAGAGAGATGAGAGAGTCTCTTATTCCCGTCCAGCTTAGCTGGACAATTTGCAGGTAGGGAGAAGGTGAGTGGCAGAAGCACTCCAGGAAGGGATCACCCACCATGTCTCTCTAAGGGTATGTCTACACTACAGCACTAATTCGAACTAACAATTCAAATTAGTTAATTCGAACTAAGCTAATTTGAACTAGTGCATCTAGACCTAAAAACTAATTCGAATTAGTGTTTTGCTAATTTGAACTAGCATGTCCACATTGAGTGGACCCTGAACCGAAGTTAAGGCTGGCCGGAAGCAGTGCCAGCAGGGCATCAGATTAGGACTTAGAGCGTGGAGCTGCTGCCTCAGGCTAGCAGAGAGCTGTGCTTAAAGGGACCTGACCCCCACCCGGACAGACAGTTCTCAGGGTTCCCCGCTTGCTTGTCTACCTCGATGAGGGACAGCAAAGCAGTCCTGACTTGGAGTGCCCTGAGTGCCCACACTCGACACATCACAGCACTCGGCCATCAGCCCGGCTGCACTTGCCACAGGCTGCCATCCGGGGAGGTCAATCGGGAGGCTGTCAGGATCCAGGAGACCCTGCAGGAGAGCTTCCACTCCGAGGAGCCCACAGAGCCACCCCATTCCTCCCTGACCTCCTTCCACTTACCCCTCCCTAGCCCCCCTTCCTGATGTAAAAAATAAAGGACATGTATGTTCAAAAATAGAAACTCTCTTTAACAAAACTGGGGGGCGGGATTAACCTCTGGGGAGACTGGGAAAAGGAGGTCGGAGAGGGGAAGAGAGAGGGTGGAAGGAGGGAGCTGGAAGGGGGAAGCCAGGGGAAGAAGAAGGAGGGGAAGTATCAAATATGGTATGCCATATCTTCAGTACTGTGTACAGATGTGGTCTCCTCACCTCAAAAGAGATATTTTGACCTTGGAAAGGGTTCAGAAAAGGGCAACTAAAATGATTAGGGGTTTGGAACAGGTCCCATATGAAGAAAGGCTAAAAAGACTGGGACTTTTCAGCTTAGAAAAGAGGAGACTGAGGGGGGATATGATAGAGGTCTATAACATCATGAGTGGTGTGGAGAGGGTGAATAAAGAAAAATTCTTAATTGGTTCCCATAATAGAAGGACTAGAGGACACCAAATGAAATGAATGGGTAGCAGGCTTCAAACTAATAAAAGACAGTTCTTCTTCACAAAGCAAATAGTCAACCTGTGGAACTCCTTGCCACAGGACGCTGTGAAGGCTAGAACTATAACAGAGTTTAAAGAGAATTTAGATAAAGTCATGGAGGTTGGGTCCATGGAGTGCTATTAGCCAGGGGGTAGGAATGGTGTCCCTGGCCTCTGTTTGTGGAAGGCTGGAGATGGATGGCACGAGACAAATGGCTTGGTCATTGTCTTCGCTCCATCCCCTCAAGGGTAGCTAGTGTTGGCCGCTGTGGGCAGACAGGCTATTGGGCTAGATGGACCTTTGGTCTGACCCAGCCGTTCTTATGTTCTAAGGTCAGGGCTTAGGGTTGGGGGTCTCACTGGACCACCTTGATTTTCATGCAAACCTGCTCCTGGGTTCGCATGTGCACTTTGGTGGCCAAGCTGGTATCTATCCTGCCCTAGACGGCCACTTTCCTGTGTCTAGTGCGGAGGTCATGGACGTTGGAGGCCTCCCCCCAAACCTCAATGAGATCCACGATCTCCGCACTAGACCAGGCGGGCGCCCGCCTCTTGCGGCCCCGGGCAGGCTCCTGGGAGCCACCAGCCTGGTCTCGGGAAGGGGCGGAGGGCTGGGTGTCAGCGGGTGTCTGGCTCATGCCGTGCCAGGTGCAGGGTCTGCTGGCTAGGTGCTGGCAGGCTTGCACCTGGCACAAGCACCGTAGCCAAACTATGCCCCTTTAAGGGCTCCGGGAGGGGGGCAGAAGAGTTTCCCTGGTTTGGCCCAGAGTGGCCACCAGGGCACGTTGGGAAGGGCTAGCCTCCCACTAGTTCGAAATAAGTGGCTACACAGCCCTTAATTCGAACTAGGCGTTAGTCCTCGTAGAATGAGGTTTACCTAGTTTGAATTAAGCGCTCCGCTAGTTCGAATTAAGTTCGAACTAGCGGTTTGTATATGTTCGAACTAGGCTGTTATTTCAAATTAACTTTGTAGCAGACATACCCTAAGTTCCTTGGCTACAACACTGCAAATGTTTGTGCTCAGTCAGTCTATAGAATTTGGCTTTGAAAGCACTCCCAATGCTACATTATATAAGGAACATGACTGAAAAGTAAAATAATATTTCTTTTATTAAGGAGAAAAATAGTTGTCTCCCTTCTCTTTGCTGTTTTCAGAATTCTTGCTCTGTGTGGGAAAACTAGAAATAAAATAAAAATACTCTGAAGTTCTATCCAAGGTGCTTCACATACATAATCTAAATCTCAGTCTCGAGATCCTTGGGAAGTCATCACAGTCACTTTGTTCCCTTTTAAACAGGCAAGAAAATTGAAGCACACAGAGTTGCAGCAGAGAGAACAGAACCTCTAACTCCTGCTTCCTGGTCATTATTTTAACTCCAGTACTCTTGTTCAATGCTTAAGTGCTAATCCTCCAAACTGTCTGGGGACAGACCTTTATGTGGACTGAGACCCTTAGCCAGTTGATTTATTGGTACACTTTTTTTTAGATTAATTTCAAAACAGGATACCATCTGCATGTTTTGTTAGTCTTTAGGATGCTGCTAGACTATTCATTGTTTAAGTTTTTCCAGTTACAAACTAACTGCTACCCCTCTGAAGCTTTTTTCCCACTATGGCTGTTATTTTAGTATAAATCATTTTTCTGATCACCCTCCTGGTTATATATAGGTTATATTTTTATTTACAACAAAGAGTAGCCTAATTTATTTTCTTAATACATCCCACTTGTTCTAACACATTCTTTCTCTTCTGTTTCATCAGTACTTAGCTCTTCCTTTTCCTGTAACTTAACTCTTCCTTTTCACTTTTTCCTATGGGCAAAGTTCCACTGAATTCTATTGTTCACTGTGATCAATAGAGGGTCTAACTGCATACTTAGACTTCTAAGAATGCAGAAAATACATAAACTTAGACAGATTGCATTACTCAGCATATACTACACACTGACACTATAATGATTATTATTTAATTATTTAAAAGTTAGTAACTACAGGTTGAACCTCTCTAATCTGGCTCCCTCAGGAACTGACCGGTGCTGAACCAGAGAATTTGCCAAAGCTTGGGAAAAGGAAGTTACTCACTTCGTGCAGTAACGATCGTTCTTCGAGGTGTGTCCCCGTGGGTGCTCCACTTCTGGTGTCGGGCTGGTCCCGGCGCCGCAAATCGGAGCTTTAACAGAGCTGTGTGTGTGTGTGTGTGTGTGTGTGTGTGTGTGTGTGTGGTCGGGCAGTGCGCGTGCACTCCCGTTTCGCGCCTTTCATCTACCACGCGCTGCCCGGCTCCCGCCAGTTCGTCTCACCGCCTATCTGAAAGACAGAAAAAAACAAGATTCCGAAGCAGGGAGGAGGGCGGGTCGTGGAGCACCCACGGGGACACACCTCGAAGAACGATCGTTACTGCACGAAGTGAGTAACTTCCTTTTCTTCTTCGGGTAGTCCCCGTGGGTGCTCCACTTCTGGTGACTCCGAAGCAGTAATCTCGGCTAAACGTGTGTTTCGGAATCGGTATTCCGAGCAGTAGGCAACACTGCCAAGGCTACTGCTGAGTCAGTGGTGAAGTGCTGAACAATTGCATAATGTCTTGAAAAGGTAGAATTTGAAGACCAAGTCGCAGCACGGCAGATGTCACGAAGAGGGACACCTTTCACGAAAGCTGTAGACGCAGCGACTGCTCGTGTTGAGTGAGCTCTAGGTTGCGAGGTGAGAGACTTCTTACGGATAGTATAGCACGTCGTGATACAAGAGACAACCAGCTTGGAAATGCGCTGGGCGGATAAGGACTTGCCCTTAGAAGAGCCCGATGTTGAAATAAAGAGGCGGTCCGTCTTACGTAAAGTACGGGTTCTGTCTATATAGAAAGCCAGGGCTCTGCGGACATCGAGCGTATGCAGGAGAGCATCTCGCTGAGATGCGTGCAGTTTTGGGTAGAAACATGGCAAAACAATTGGTTCGTTTATGTGAAATTCCGTACAGACTTTAGGTAGAAAGGCTGGATGAGACCTCAGTATCACTGATTCCGGGTTGAAGACTGTATAGGGAGGTGTTGACATTAGTGCGGATAACTCGCTCACCCTGCGTGCTGATGTTATAGCCAGAAGAAAAAGTACCTTCATTGTAAGCATCGGTAGCGGTACCGTGGCCAGCGGTTCAAATGGTGGCCCAGTGAGGACATCGAGAACCAGGTCAAGACTCCATACAGGTGGCGGAGGTCTCCGTGGTGGGTTGAGGTTAGCCAATCCTCTGAGAAATCTAGCCATCATGGGGTGAGAAAAAACCGACTTGCCTTCAACGGGGTAGTGAAAAGCAGCTATTGCCGCTATGTGGACCTTAAGTGATGAAATGGCTAGTCCGGTTGCCTGCAGCTGAAGGACATAGTCCAATAAGACATGCATCGGCGAAAGCAAGGGATCCAGGAGTTTAGGAGCACACCATCGTACAAATCTGGACCACTTTGACAGGTAGGTTTTCCTGGTCGAATCTCTCCTGCTGTGCAGGAGAACACGCTTCACTTGGTCCGAACAAAGATTCTCGGACTCGCTGAACCATGTACCATCCATGCAGTGAGGTGCAGAGTGTCCAGCTTCGGGTGACGCAGTGAGCCTCTCTGTTGTGTCAGCAAATCTGGTAGGCAAGGCAGTCGGCGCGGTGCTCGTACAGAGAGCTGCCGAAGGGTTGAGTACCATGGCTGCCTGGGCCATGCTGGGGCTATAAGTATCACTCGTGCCCTGTCCATCACAACCTTCTCGAGTACTCTGGGAATGAGTACAACAGGGGGGAATGCATACAAGAGTGATGTGCCCCAGTGAAGGAGGAATGCGTCTCCCAGCGAGTGAGGTCCCACTCCCGCTCTGGAACAGTAAGTTCTGCATTTTGCGTTGGCACGTGTTGCAAAGAGATCTATCGTCGGAAACCCCCACTGATGGAAGAGAGTTAAGAGGACATCTGTGCGGATCACCCACTCGTGGTCCTGGGGGAAATACCTGCTCAGTGCATCGGCTGTGGTATTGTTCACACCCGGTAAGTATGACGCAACTATAGAGATGTTGTTTCGAATGCACCATTTCCAGAGACGGATCGCCTCCGCACAAAGTGAGCGGGATCGGGCACCCCCCTGTCTGTTTACGTAGTACATTGCGACTACATTGTCCGTGAGAATTCTGGTGACAGTACCTTTTATGTATACCTTGAAGTGTTTGCAGGCATGAAACACGGCTCGAAGCTCGAGAAGATTGATATGGAGCATCATCTCCGTAGTGGACCAACGACCCTGAACTGTGTTTGTGCCCATGTGGGCACCCCAGCCGATGAGAGAAGCGTCTGTGGTTATCTCTCATGACGGTTGTGGTGCATGGAAGGGAACTCCTGACAACATGTTGTTGTGATTCGTCCACCATACTAGGGAGTCCTTGACATGTACTGGAAGTACTACAGTCTTGCAAATGCTGTGGTCGGTAGGCTTGTAAACCGTGCTTAGCCAATGCTGCAGACACCTGAGGTGCAGTCTTGAATGGCGCACTATGATTGTCGTGGAAGCCATATGTCCCAGAAGCTGGAGACATACGCGTACCGGGAGCATTGGAGCGTGCAAAACTGTTTTTATCAGATCTTGCATTACTTGAAAACGCTCGAGTGGAAGGTGGACTCTTTCCGACTGGGAGTCGAGACGCGCTCCTATGAAGGTTAAAATCTGCGTAGGTAGTGGGCGCGATTTTTGAGTGTTCACGATAAGGCCGAGGGAGTCGAACAACTCCTGAGTTGCGACTACCATGTGGTGAGCCTCTAACTGGGTGCGCGCCTTGATGAGGCAATCGTCGAGGTAGGGGAAGATAACGACTACTATCCTTCGAAGATGGGCAGCCACTACCGCTAGTGTCTTGGAGAACACCCTTGGGGCCGAAATGAGGCCGAAAGGCAGAACCCTGTACTGAAAATGATCGTCGCCCACTACGAATCTGAGAAAACGCCTGTGGGCTATGTGAATCGTTACATGGAAATATGCGTCTTGCAAATCCAGGACTGCGAACCAATCTCCTCTGTTTAGTGCTGGCATGATCTTGGCCAGGGTGGTCATTTTGAAGCGCTGCTTTCAAATAAAACGGTTCAGACCCCTCAGATCCAGGATCGGTCTCCACCCTCCGGACTTTTTGGGAACCAGGAAATACCTGGAGTAGAACCCTTTGCCTCGGAATTCGTCGGGTACTCTCTCTATGGCTCCGATCTCGAGTAGGTGAAGAACCTCTTCTCGAAGAGCGGCCCCATGAGACGGGTCCCTGAGAAGGGATGGGGTGGGAGGAGTGGTCGGAGGGATTGATGCGAACGGGATTGTCAGGCCCGACGATATGACCTCTAGGACCCATCGGTCCGAGGTAATGGTGGCCCATTGATGAAGGAATGGCCTGAGGCGGTGGTGGAATAGAGTGGTGGTGGTGATCGCAGGCTTCCGAGTGGTGACCGTTGGAGACATGTTCGCGTCCTCTGCACGGGAGTCAAACCTGCTGCTTCTGGGAAGGTCGAGCAGCAGAGCGGTTCTGTTGCTGACGTTTGCGCTGAGGGCGCTGTCTGAATCTAGACTGGTCAGATCCACGCTGCTGTTGCTGCTGCTGCTGTTGCTTATAGGGGAAATAATCATATCTCCTCTGGAAAGGGTAGAATCGTCTGCGTTTAAAAGGTGACGTGTACATCCCCAGAGAACGAAGGGTCATACGAGAGTCCTTGCCAGAATGGAGGATCTCATCGGTAGTAGAGGCAAACAACTTCTGACAATCAAAGGGTAAATCTTCCACTTTGGAATTCAACTCCTTAGGGGCTCCCGCTGACAGTAGCCAGGAAGCTCTCCTCATCGCAATGCCTGTTGCCATTGCTCGCGCGGCTGTGTCAGCAATGTCCGCGGCTATCTGAAGGGCTGTTCTACATGCGGTGAAACCTTCCTGGACAACCGATCTAAGGAGAGACTTCTTACTGTCAGGGAGGTGGTGCATGAGTTCCGGTAACTTAGAGTAATTATCAAAGTTATGGTTCGATAACAGAGCAGCATAATTGGCAACCCGCAGTAACAAGGTTGAGGAGGAGTAAACTTTCCGACCAAAGTGGTCCAATTTCTTTGTCTCCCTATCCGGTAGGGAATTCTTGAATTGGGGCATTTTGTTCTTGTGACGAACCGCATCCACTATCAGGGAATTCGGCTGAGGGTGATTGAAAAGAAAATCCAGTCCTTTGGATGAAACAAAATACTTCTTATCAATTTTCTTATTAGTTGGCGGTATCGATGTTGGCGTCTGCCAGATATCCTGTGCCACTTCTAAGATGGCTTCATCTACCGGGAGTGCAATCTTTCTCTGTTGTTTAGGGTGCAGATTCTTAAACAGCTTATGCTGTTTAGCTTGAGACTCAGTGAGCTGCACTTCCTGAGATTGCGCTACACGTTTAAACAGGTCTTGGAATTCCTTAAGATCATCCGGTGGAGACTTCTCGCCCATAGACAGTGATTCATCCCTAGAGGGCTGTGGTGAACTGGCATTTGGGGACATATCCTGCTCACCTTCTGAGAGTTGTCCTTCCTCTAGGTCCGACATTTGAGAACAATGCGTGGGGGAACGAGAAGATACGGGACGTCGTAGCAGAGAACGTTTGGAGATCTCCGAGCGCCCAGAGCGTGGACTAACTGATCTACAGGAACATGGAGACCTGCGATGAGACCGAGAGTGACTGCGATGAGATGATTCAAGATAGTCCGGTCTATAACGATGAGAATAGTGCCGGCCAGACCTTGCAGGGGAGAAGCGTCCAGAAGATCTAGTGCTGTCATACCTGGCGTAATATGTACTTCTAGGTGAATGAGTTGGTGATCGTGAGCGTCTCACCGGAGAAGGAGATCTCGAATATCTCTGGTGTGAACAGCTACGCTCTCTATCATAGTAGTGACGAGATGAGAGACTGCGGTGGTAATAATGCCCATGGTCTCTTGCGTGGTGCGTAGATGCACAGCGGTGAGGGGATGACTCGTGGTGAGACCTTGGCGAGGCACACTGGGAGATTCCCTGGGCATTTGATTTTTGTGTTGATGCTGCTGGCTGAGTAGAGCCTGGAGAGTGAAGGGTTAAGGGCTGTGAAGCAGGCATCTGAGTATGAGCACGCTGATCCCCTGCCGGTGCTGAGGACAGCTCCCTGTGGGGGGCCGTGGTTAAAAGCCCTTCAGCAGCCGGCACCGCTGATACAACTGGTGCCGCTGCGTCTGTCTCTTTAAGAAGCCCCGGTGCCGGGTGAGGATCCCGAGCAGTGGGCTGACGAGACTCTGAAGTGCCGGCCGGCTTATTGACTGATGGAGCGCGGGTTACCCTCGAACGAGAAGTGCCCGGCTTGTCACCTGCGCTTACCCGCGACTGCGGAGCAGCTGGCAGGGAGTGAGCAGGAGAGGCTTTCCTCTTTTTTGATGAGGGCAAAGCCTCAGAAGGAGCCTTCCGCTTATCAGTCGTGGGGTCAGAGGCAGAGGATCCTGAGGCAGTGGAAGGCATGAGAGCCTTATCAAACAGGATCTCCTTTAAACGACGTTCCCGCTCCTTGCGGGCTCTAGTCGTCAGGCTGGCACAGTGGGAGCACTTTTGGGGGATGTGAGTCTCCCCAAGGCAGTGAATGCAAGCCGAGTGTCCATCTGACACCGGCATTGGTTCAGCACAGCCTTCACATTTCTTGAAGCCGGGGGAGCCCGGCATTTTGAGTTGTGGGGACTGAGTGTTACCGCCTGCTAAGAGCAGCCGCTTGTATGCGTCCCCGGTTACTCCGTGTTACTTTCTTTCTGTTTAAACTTTATTTCCTTCCTTTTTTCTCTTCTTCTTCTCTTTTTTTTTTTTTTTAAACCGCGTCTGCCAACGGGGCTAGACGCAGTATATATTTAAACAGTAAAAGTTATGGGGCTTCCCCACGGCAAACAGCCGAAGGGAAGAAGGGGGAAATTTTGAGGAGAGAGTAGGGAAGCTCCGTCTGCGACCCAAGGCGGATGAGAAGAACTGGCGGGAGCCGGGCAGCGCGCGGTAGATGAAAGGCGCGAAACGGGAGTGCACGCGCGCTGCCCGACCACACACACACACACACACACACACACACACACAGCTCTGTTAAAGCTCCGATTTGCGGCGCCGGGACCAGCCCGACACCAGAAGTGGAGCACCCACGGGGACTACCCGAAGAAGAAGTCAATGTTGTCTAACAGCATTACCAACACTTTCACTGCTTACAGGAAGCTTAGGAGACATTTAGGGGTAAATTAGAGCTAAATAACAGCACAGAAAACTAAGGGTATGTCTACACTAGCCCCCTAGTTCAAAGTAGGGAGGCTAATGTAGGCATTCGAAATTGCAAATCAAGTCCAGGATTTAAATATCCCGCGCTTGATTTGCATGTTCCCCGCCAGTCGCTATTTTTGAAATTTACAAGCCCGGACTAACTGCCCGTGTCTACACACGGCAGGGAAACAGGTGTTCAAAATAAAGCCCCTAAATCGAACTACCTGTTAAACCTCATTGCAGGAGAAACAACAGGTAGTTTGATTTAGGGCTTTATTTCGAACGCCCATTTCCCTGCTACGTGGAAACATGGGCAGTTAGTCCAGGCTTGTAAATTTCAAAAATGGCGACCAGCGGAGAAGATGCAAATCCCGGGCTTGATTTGCAATTTCAAATGCCTACATTAGCATCCCTAGTTCGAACTAGAGGGCTAATGTAGATATACCCTAAGAGCTGCTGCTGCCATCACTAGTAGTGTGGTAGGGATAGAGCAGTTTTCAGCTGCCACCTTTATGCTGCTGCTGGCAGTCACTGTGGCCTAGGGAAAGTGTGTGCAGAGCCTTTCCATTCATAGGAGAATTCAGCACGGCCATGCTGGACTAGTGGCTGTAAACAAACTAGGAGACTGTGGGAAACTTGTCCACGCCCTTGATATGTGGATATCCAGCTAACTAAAATCATGCCAGACCACAGAGATGTTCTACTGGACTAAAGAGATTCAACATGTACTTAAAGAACTGATAGTGCATGAAAAAGAAATCTCCCATCTTTAGCTCTGCCTACACCCATAGCATAATAAAAATGATTAGGGGGCTGGAGCATATGACCTATGAGGAGAGGCTGAGGGAGTTGGGTCTGTTTAGTCTGCAGAAGCGAAGAGTGAGGGGGGATTTGATAGCAGCCTTCAACCTCCTGAAGGGAGGTTCCAAAGGAGATGGAGAAAGGCTGTTCTCAGTAGTGACAGATGGCAGAACAAGCAGCAATGGTCTCAAGTTGTGGTAGGAAATGTCCAGGTTGGATATTAGGAAAACCTATTTCACTAGGGCTACGTCTACACTGGCATGATTTTCCAGAAATGCTTTTAACGGAAAAGTTTTCCGTTAAAAGCATTTTCGGAAAAGTGCGTCTAGATTGGCAGGAAAAGCATCCGTGGCCAATCTCGACGCGCTTTTCCGCAAAAAAGCACCGATTGCCATTTTCACAACTGGGGCTTTTTTGTGGAAAACAAATCTCTGCTGTCTACACTGGCCCTTTTGCGCAAAAGTTTTTCGGAAAAAGACTTTTGCCCGAACGGGAGCAGCATAGTATTTCCGCAAAAGCACTGATGATTTTGCGGAAAAACTTGCCAGTCTAGACACAGCCTAGGAGGGTAGTAAAGCACTGGAATGGGTTACCTGGGGAAGTAGTGGAGTCTCCATCCCTAAAGGTGTTTAAGTCTCGGCATGACAAAGCCCTGGGCGGGTTGATTTAGTTGGGATTGGTCCTGCCTAGAGCAGGGGGCTGGACTTGATGACCTTCTCAGGTCTTTTCCAGCTCTATGGTTCTATGATTCTATGATTTCATACTGTACAAACGTTGTGAATGAAAGTATCAGATTATAGTTCGGAAAACACTGTTCTTAAAGGTGAACTGCAAAGCTTTAGAATGCTTAAGATTTTATATAGTTCAGCGTATGTCTACACTACAGCGCTATTTCGAATTAACTTAATTCGCAGGACTCGACAAACTATAGAATCTACTTGCCCGTAGCAAGTAGATTTCAGCCGTGCGCCCCGTTTACCGGCGGGGCACGCATGCGCAATGCGGCTCTTGCACATGAGCAATGCAGGGCTGGCGAGCAGCTTTCACCGCCATTTATCAAGCCCTGTTAATTCGAAATAGTTAATTCGAATTAAGCTAATTTGAAATAATTCATCTAGACACACTGATTAGACACTGGATCACATTTAAGGGCAGCTGAAACTAGTTCCAGCAGAGCATCAGGTCTGTAGTTGCTTCATGTGGCTGCTATCTGAGGCTAGTGCTTAAAGGGACCCCCCTGGACAGCCGGTTCTCAGCTTTCCTGCTTGCTTGCCTACCTCACCGAGGGACAGCAAAGCGTTTTCCTCTCTGCCTGATTTGCTCTCATTTGGGACACCACAGCACTCGGCCCCATGGAGCCAGAGTTGCCCCTGGGCACTCTGGTGCTCATTTTGAATGTTTTACTGCAAGCCTGGCAGCAATTGCTGGAGGATGCCTGGCACCATCTGCTGCAGGCCAGCCCCCTGGCCCTTCCCCTGCCCGCCCTGGGGGCCGTGGAGGAGCAACAGCAGCGCCCGGACCCCAGCGTGCCCCAACGCATCTGGCGTTTGGACCCCAGCAGCGACTGGTGGGACCGCATCGTCCTGGAGCACTGGGGAGACCAACAGTGGACCCAGAACTTCAGGATGAAGGACACCTTCCTGGAGCTCTGTGAGTGGCTCACCCCTGCTCTGCAGCGACGGGACACACGCCTGAGGCCTGCCATTCCCCTCCACAAGCAGGTGGCCATTGCTCTCTGGAAGCTCTCCATGCCGGATAGCTACTGATCCATTGGCAACCAGTTCGGCGTGGGGAGATCCACCGTCGGAGCGGTGCTCATGCAGGTACAGCAGTCACTGGCCACTGGACCAGGAGGTGGGGGCTGCAAGGAGGAGATGGGATGCCCCAGGAAAAACGGGGGGAAGGCGGTGTAAGTGCCCTTCCCGGGAGGGTTCAGTCTGTTCCAGGCATGCTGCAGACCGCCCGCGGTGGCCAGGATTGCAGCGGGGGTTGCTTCTGGGAGTGGGGCACAGGGCAGTGGCAGGGAACAAACACTCCCAGCCACCCAGGCACCCCAGTGACCCTCAGTTTTGTGTCTCTCTCTGCAGGTGGTCAAGGCCATCAACAGGGTGCTACTCCGCAGTCGTCCACCTCACCGACTGGACGCGGTCATCCAGGGGTTCGGCGCCCTGGGCTTCCTCAATTGCGGAGGGGGAGGGGGACAATCAATGGGACGCACATCCCCATCCATGTCCCGGAACACCAGGCCTCCCTGTACATCAACCGCAAGGGGTACTTCTCTGTGATTCTGCAGGCCGTGTCTGACCACTGGGGCCAGTTCATGGACATCAATGTGGGCTGGTCCGGCAAGGCACATGACATGCAGGTGTACCGCAACTCCTCCGTGTGACAGAGGCTGCATGCCAGGACTTTCTTCCCCAACCACCATATCAGGGTCGGGGACGTGGACATGCCAGTGTGCCTGGTGGAGGATGTGGCCTACCCCCTACAGCCCTGCTGATGAAGCCCTACATGGGACACCTGAACCCCTCCCAGCAGGCCTTCAATGCCAGGCTCAGCAGGGCCCGCATTGTGGTCGAGAGGGCCTTCAGCTGGCTGAAGGCCCGATTTAGATGCCTCCTCACCTGCCATGACCTCTCCAAGCACAATATTCTGCACGTGGTGGCAGCCTGCTGTGTGCTCCACAATTTATGTGAGTTGAAGGGGGAGGATTTCCTGCCAGGCTGGATGGCAGAGGCTGACCGCCTGGCTGGCCAGTATGCACAGGCCCGCACGGCTGCCATCTGGGAGGCCCTTCGGGGGGCTCTCCACATCCGAGAAGCCCTGCAAGAGAGCTTCCAGGCAGAGGAGGACTGAAGTCCCCTTGGCTTGCCCCACTGGGGCCTTGTACCTTACATTCCACCCCTACCTCCTTCCGCTTTCCCCTCCCTAACCCCCCTTTCTGATGTACAATAAAAAAACACCCGTGTTGCCATGAAAAACTCTCTTTATTTAACATAACTGGGGAGGGGAACGAGGGCGGCCTCGGCTTCCCTGGAGGGGAGTAGGTACTCAGGGTGGGGCAGGAAGGATGGGGGGGTGAAAGAAGCGGGAGGGGGAGCGGAGGTGGGAGGAGGAGCGATAGCTGGGACGGTCGCAGGGACTGGAGCAGCAGAAGGCAGTAGCCATTGCACAAGGGTCTGCAGGTGCTCGCAGAGGGCACGGCCCTGCTCCCGCAGCTCCCGCAAGCTCTCCCACCGCAGCTGCCGGTGTTCTTGCACCCAGCGCTCCTGGATGTGAATGCCTTTCCAGTAACCCCAGGTGCTGCTGCTGGTACCCCTCCTGGTTGTGGGTGCACCTGCTGGCCCGGATGCGGGTGGATGTTCAAGGTGGGGTGGGGTGCCCCACTGTGGTGAAACAAAACAAGTGGTCAATTCTCACTGGGGACACAGTGGGTGAAACCCAGCCCCCTCTGCAAGGTAGGACGGCAGGTCTCTGCACCATCATGTCCTGCTATCCCCGGGAGTGTGAGCTGGCCCAGGACTGCACCCCAGCCCTTGTGCTGCCTATAGTGTGGTGTGCGGGGGGAGGAGGGAGAGATGTGCCCTGCCTCTGTGTAGAGGGGGCGTCTGGAGGGAGGGCAGTGTGCAGTGTCTCTCCCTAGGGTCAGGAGCTTGTCATGTGCCTTCACGCGTAGACGCATGTGGGGAACAGGCCAGGGTCCCTGCATGGCACCCAGCTGGGGCCACATGTCCCGACTGGAACGGCAGATGCACAGGTTGCCGCCTGCTCCGTCGTCAGCAAGGCCCACGTGCACGGTCTCTGGGCTCCTCCCTCCCTCCCCCGCCCCACAGAAGGGGACCATGATGGCACTCACGTGGGGAAGCCTCCACAGCCTCGGATGAGACTGCTGACGGGCTCTCTGGAACGGCTCGGGGGTCCTGGATGCAGGGCATGCTCCCTGCAGGCTCCTGGCTGTCATTCTCTTCCTCTTCCCCCTCTTCCCCTATGTCAGGGGCAGGGCCCTCTGCCCCGGGGTCAATGACCACCAAGGGGGCATGGACCATCCGACCCCCCAGGATGTGGTCCAGGGCCTCATAATGCGGGCAGGTGTCTGGGTCAGCCCCTGGTTGGGAGCCTCTGGCATAGACCTGCCTCAGCTCTTTAATTTTAGTCCGCATCTGCTCCTGGCTGCGCATGTGGCCTCTGGTGGCCAGGCTGGCAGCCATGTGGCTGTAGACGGCCGCATTCCTGCACCTAGTGCAGAGATCATGGGCATTGGAGGCCTCCCCCCAAACCTCAATGAGGTCCACGATCTCCGCACTAGACCAGGCAGGCCTTTTGCGGCCCCTGACAGGCTCCTGGGAGCTGCCAGCCTGGTCCTGGGGAGCAGTGGAGGGCTGGGTGGCAGTGGGTTGCTGGCTCATGCTGTGCCAGGTGCACAGTCTGCTGGCTGGGTGCTGGCAGGCCTGCAACTAGCACAGGCACTGTGGCCAGAATCTGTCCCTTTAAGGGCTCCGGGGCTGGGGGAGGGGGGAGCAGACAAGTTTTTCTGGTTGTGCCCAGAGTGGCCATCAGGGCTCCCTGGGAAGGGCTGGAGGCCCCCTATTTCCAATTAAGTGTCTACACAGCACTTAATTCGAAATAGCTATTTGGCAGAGAGGTTCAGCTCTTTGCCCAAAACTCACACAGCAAGTCATCTGCTCTGCCCACTAAACACATACACAGGAAGCCTGGGTTTCCAACACAAAAACTGAAGGCATCACAAACTCTGAAATCCAAAACAAGAGGGTAAATAGAACTTCGAATTTTGGATTGGACGTATGAGTGAAGATGGGACTGTTTTCCTAACATTTTATTTTAAATGTGAATTTATTTTTAACACTTAGCCTCACAACACCCATATGAGGTAAAACGAATTAATGGTAAAGCATACTGGAATCTTTTAATGGAAGTCAATACGCAAGTGCACAGTTTTATTATGGGGCATTTGAAATATATATTGATAGGAATTATCAGGAATATTTTAAAAAGACACCTTCAACATGGCTTTGTTCACAGCCAATCTATTACTAGCATTATTCAATGCAATACACAGGCTTTGTTCAACACTGAACAAAACTGGAAGGAAAATTATCACATTTCTATGGCAATAAAAAAACCACCCACCAACCAAATAAGCATGGTGTAATAACCAGCCTTTTTGGCCAATTAATAAGCCTTCACCTCCCTCAATATGATTTGCAGGCTATGACTGGGCAACAGGTTATATCTAAGGATGGATATAAATGCAGATTAGCACCTAGCCAACAGAAGGCAGATCCAGGACAAGGAAATGTTACAAATATTGCAAGTATGGGTAGCAGCCTATATGGGGCTGAGGGAACCCAGATAGTAGAGTTTGGCAGGAGCTCACAAGTAGCACCTAGAAGATCTGAGGAACTCTGGGAGACCTGTACAGCCTTACAACTGGACTGCTCCTTAGAGGCTTAGCTAAAAACAACTTTATGAATTCTCTCTTAATAAGTTTTGAAACTGAGGGGATTTGCATCCCCTCTTTCCTGACAGCTCAATTGAAACTTACCAAAAGTAGAACTATGTAGGGCCTGGCAGGTGAAACACCAACTGCACTTGCTTTTGAGCTTGTACCATACTGTGCACATTACCCACCATTCAAGATACAATTACACTGGCCTTTTCCCTGAAATTCCCACCATTACACTACCAACACTGCAGCTTCATTAGTGTATCTACTAGCTACTTATAGCAGATCTACATGGCATTTTGATTAAGTGCATGCAATTGCTGCATTATCTGTGTTGATTTAGCTGTACTAGTGGGAGTATTAGTGGGAAATAGTAGGGAGAAAGGCTAATGTAGATCAGGCTGAAAGAGTCCTGTGCACCGTGGCACTTACAGAAACAATCTACTAGAGGTAAGACCTTTCAGAGGAAGATTTTGAATGATCTGTTTCAGAAAAGAATCAAGACAACATTTCTAACCCATGGAACATGTTTGTAACATACTGACTAGACAGTGTAACAATATATTCAACTATAAAGAGCTGGTTATCACGCAGATTTAGAGTGCTGAATGCTCAAAGTGGAAAAGAGGACAAACATTTTCTGCTGCAATGCAGGTACAAAGATTTGGACCAAAGTACAAAGTGTAACAGTGATATAGCACTGCACAAGAGAACAAATCATCATTATAGTCTCCTTCAGTACATTTCGCTGTTCATCTTTCTGGCTACAGTCCATGTCCAGCAGTTACATATGTTTAAAAAAATCCAATAAAGCAACCAAACATCACTTTTCTAAATAGAGAGAGTGCTGGATCACAACTTGATACTTAAGTTCAGCCTTAAGAAAGTTTTCACCTCATCTCTCTCGTTGGTACTGGGTTATTCATCATGAACCAGGGTCCTGCATGAGCAATGTAGGACAATAAAAGTTCAGTATCAAACGGTGAACCAAGGAAGAAAGGCAGAAACTTAAACCTATTTTAATTAATGATCTCTAAGTCTTGCAGCAAATGCCTAAAATACTAGGCAGAAATCAAAATAATAATTCAAAGATTTGGAAAGAACCAGAAATGAAGAAGAATCTAGCAACATCTGATGCAAAGCCAGATTAAAAATGTGTTCAGGAGCACATTCTTGGTGTTTTACAAATAAAATAATAAGAAGAAATGAGATCTCTTATTATTAAGCCACAATGTAAAACATGTTTATTTATGCTATAAAACAACAGGAGCAAAGATGAAAAATACATTTAGAATAAGAATACTGCCAAGAAAACCAATGAAAAGCAAAGCAACATTAAGAATAATGGAAGAAAAAAATGCCACAACATTCTATGGTGGTAATAGAAGTAGTTTGGATTGAAGCATCACAGTGACATGTAGCACTGCATAGCTGCTATGCAAAATCATCCATGAAATATCACTACTGTAGCTTTGCTCTTGTAAAGATTTGTGTACATACTTAATATTTACATACGTTAACACATACATTCAAAGTTATGCATGTTCTAGAGCCCGTGTAGAATTAGGGTTCAGTTATTTTTTTCAATTAAAAAATACCTGTGATATTCTGACTAATGAGCTGTTTTCTGTATGTTACAAACTTACCCAAAAGCTTTACAGATTCTATTTAAAAAAAAAAAAAAAAAAGAGAGAAAAAGAAGAAGAATGCTATGTAGATATATTCAGTATGCAATTTTATATTTTGGAAAAAGAAAACATTCTTTTACCTCTAAACATCACCTCTTTATTGAAAAGCAGAAATAGCTAACAGATATCTAAAAGCATAGACATGTTCAAAGTACAGTAAAACTCCATGGCTGTGTCTAGACTGCATCCCTTTTCCGTAAAAGGGATGCAAATTAGACACATCGCAAATGCAAATGAAGCAGGGATTTAAATCCCCCCCACTTCATTTGCATAAAAATGGCTGCCGCTTTTTTCCATCTTGGAGCTTTGCCAGAAAAAAGTGCCAGTCTAGACGCGGATCTTTCGGAAAATAAAGCCTTTTCCGAAAGATCCCTTATTCCTTTTGGCAGGGCTCACAGGGAGGGAGTCTCCATGCATTCTCCTGGCCCTGCATGCTGGCCTGCACACTCTGCCTGCTGGCCCAGGTGATTTAAAAAACCCCTGATGGCTGCTGCTGCCGCCATCACCAGTAGTGTGGTGGGGATAGAGCAGTTTCCAGCTGCCACCTTCATGCTGCTGCTGGCAGTCACTGTGGCCCAGGGAAAGTGTGTGCAGAGCCTTCCCATTCATAGGACAATTCAGCACAGCCACCCTGGACTCACCCTGGAGCTCGGGAACTCCTCTTCCTGAGGCCATGGTGAAGATGAGCAACTGGGCTGGCTTGGAAGATGGTGGTGAATCAGAGCAGAGGCTGCTGTGTCACTTCATTTCCCCACAGTTCCTGCAGTGAGGGAGAGCCCAACCCCTGCTGCTATCCCACACCATGCTCCACCCTATTTCTTGAGGCCGCATCAGGGAAGGGGTGTGATGGAGGAGGCAGGGTGGGGGTGGAGCAGGGGCAGGACTTGCAGAAAGGATATAGACATACCACCATCAGGGCCTCAGGGACTAACGTGCCAAGACCAGTGTACGGGCTGGATTGTGGAACTGTTTGGGCGGCAGATTTGAGGCTGGAGACTCCAGCCTTACATGGTCCACCATAAGACAGAGAACAAAATATACAAAAAATGTGAAGAACCGCAGGAGAGTAATTAATGCAAGAGAAGAGAAACCTGAGGGACCTGTTTCACACAACTACAGATTATACCACTTTGTGTCAGAGTTGTAGCATTTTGTCATAACAGTACTGGTGAAATCATGGCCCCTAATGAAATCAATGGTGAAGCTCCCAGATTTCACTGAAGCAGTATTTCCTCTCTTGACTAGGGATGTTAAATTCAGATTAATTGGCTAATTGAATAGCTGATACAATTTGCATCAACTATTTGATTAGCTGATAAAAGCACCTCCTCCTTTGAAATATAGCAATAGTTTTCGGGCTGTTGCTGCACTTTAAAGGTGAAAGTGCTGTGGGGAACACAGGGCCAGTGGGGGGACTCAAGCACTCCCCAATGACCCCATGCTCCCCAGGGCATTTCAAAGCGGCAGCACTGCATGGAGCCCAGGTTCAGCAGGGGAGTCCTCAGCTGACCCCAGGCTCCACGTGGCGCTGCCGCTTTGAAACATTACCTCCGTCCGCTTCCCACCCTTTGCTGTTTCTTTCTGATAGAAGCAGCGGGGGCAGGGAGGAAGCAACTAGTCAACTAACGTGTGTCGACTATCCAATAACCATTTGCTTATCAGATAGTTGACTAGACGTCCACATCCCTACTCTTGTCTTTATTAATCATCTTTAAATAAAGTGATTCTACTGTAGGTCATCTGCAAACAGTGGAATCAGGTCACTATGGAATAAAACAAGCTATGTTGAAAAGAATTTTGATGAATCAGAAAGAGAAGCAATTTTGAAAATATCCAAAGGCCAAGAGATCCAGGTGCAAGAATCCTTAATCACATCTACATAAATACGCACTGACATTTCATCTTGAGAAGAGGAGTGAACCTGCACAAAAATGTAACCTAGCTTTAATTCTAGAGTTCATGTCTGGGGAAGTGTGTCAAGAACACTGAAAAAAAAATCATTAAGCGATATACAGGAAAGTTTTAAACAAATTATCCACAGAGCTTTGTTTACAGAAGACTTATTTTAAATACAAGGTCTTGCTGTTTTGCCTTAGACTAGTGACGATCTTAACATACCTAAGGTTGATCCTGCACCATTTAAGTCAGGGGAAGTATTGACATTCAATTCAATGAGTTGCAGATGCTCAGCATCTTTGAAATTCATACTACAGGTTCACGATTATGCTCCCACTGAAGGAAAGGACCCAAACTCACTAAAAAATTATGGCAACAAAAAAATCAATTGTCTTTTTTAAAAGTTTGAGTTTAAGTTCTGTGCCTCAGTTTCCCCATTTGTAAAATGCAGACAGTGATGATTCTATCACTTTCTCACGGGAAGGTTTAATGCATTAATTAATGTTCTTAAAGTGATTCAAAAATTAAAAGCATAAAGGTTTACTATTTTCACATATTTAACTTACTAATATTTTTGGCAAGTCTTTGACCATTTTTTCTGTCCACAAAGCTCCTACTGTGCTGCTTAATCTTTTCTGCTTCCTCCTCTTATCCTGCTTCCCATTACTCTTTCTTTATACATTTTCCTCAGTTTATTTTACTCTTTACCTAAGCAAATGTGAGTACATTTTAAATGTGGCTGAGCACTGAAGCAACAAATAGTTTAAAAAAAAAATCAGAGGTATACCCTCCAGATAAAACACATAATCAGTACAAGATATGGACCACAATAATTTTTTCGTATTTAGGGACACTGTACATTACTTGAACAAATTAAAGAACCTGTCCTTCTCCCCAACATGCCAAGAACAAAAGACAAAACCCAAAACATTCATACTTCTAGTTGAGCTTTTAATCTATTTATGCAATTACAAAAAAATTATCTAAGATTTTTTCAATGTATTTGTTTATTTATGCATTTAATAATTTTCTGTCTAAGTTTCACTCCTTCCCATCAATTTCCCATAAGTTGTGGGGGTCTTTTACAGGCCAATAGAAGAGACAACATTTTTATAAAATAGAAAATATCAACATAAAATTAGGAGTGCTACAGGAAGCTACTTTTAACTAATTTTAAAACACTAACTAGATTTATGGTTAACACTTTCACTTACAATAACATTTCTATTTCGATGATTTCTCTTCCAATATCATGCACAACTCCCAACAACCTTAATGAGAACATCACAGTAATACTGAAGGTTGACTACAACCTTTTAGTTATTTTGCTCTCACTCTCTGTACACGTATATTATTATCCGATATGTGGCGGATACAAATATTACTATTCTTCATTGTGCTAAGGTCCATGGATCTGTTACGGGATATTCAATGCGGTGTTCCCTCTACATAGGGAACAGGTTTATCTTTTAAGTGCAGACATTATATCCATGTTCACTGGGGCTCTATCATATGGAGAAGCCTTCTGCAATATGGAGAAGCCTTCTGACAAAAAATAGGATTGGCTAAAGACTAGATGACCAATATGTTAAATTTTGGTGAGTTTAGGTGGCCATGTGACCCGCCTAGTAAACTTAATACTGTAGGGTTAAATTCTCTGGCTGTGTCTACATTGGCACCCTTTTCCGGAAAAGGGATGCTAGTGAGACCAGTCGGAATTGCAAATGCCGCAGGGGATTTAAATATCCCCCGCGGTATTTGCATGAACATGGCTGCTGCTTTTTTCTGCCTCTGGGCTTTGCCAGAGAAAAGCGCCAGTCTAGACGGGATCTTTTGGAAAATAAAGCCTTTTCTGAAAGATCCCTTATTCCTCTTAAATTCAGGAATAAGGGATCTTCCGGAAAAGGCTTTATTTTCCGAAAGATCCCGTCTAGACTGGCGCTTTTCTCTGGCAAACCCCGAGCCGGAAAAAAGCGGCAGCCATGTTCATGCAAATGCCACGGGGGATATTTTAATCGCCCGCGGCATTTGCAATTCTGACTGGTCTCATTAGCATCCCTTTTCCGGAAAAGGGTGCCAATGTAGACAAGGCCTCTGAGACACCATTTTGGGCATAGGCACCATGTTGTAAGTACAAACAACAACTAGGACTTCATTTTGGCCACCCTTCTTCTCCCTTCTTTTCCCACCCTTTTCTATGTTTTGGCAGGAAACCCAGTGTCAGGGGACCTAAGTTTGCCCAGTAACAGCAGACACGTGATCATAATCTGCCCTGCACCAGCAGGTTATTTAAGGGCTGCCTTGGGCACTGCTTGAAGCTGCCCATCTGAGTGGCAGAGTCAGGAGTCATTCAGATGGGCAGGGCTCGACAAACTACGTAATCTACTTGCCCGTGGTGAGTAGATTACAACCTGGAAGAGCTGGGTTTGGGCGATCTGCGCATACGCAGATCGCCGGACAGCACAGCTGGCGAGCAGGGCTAGCTGCGGTTTGGCGAGCCCTGCAGATGGGTATGCCAGTATCACGCATTGTAGGTTTAGGGTTGTGTGAGGTTATATACTCGCTTGCAAGGAATGAACATCTATCTGTCACTCCTCTCTGGTCAGGACTCACTTATACCCACGACAGCGCAGGGAAAAAAGGGTTTGTTAGGCTAAGCAGATCTAGCCAAAGGAGGATGCAGCTGTTCTAATCCTGCGGTTCCAGACATCTGAGACCGAGTCTGGAGTCAAGGCGCTGCTGTGAGGGTCCCACAGCTGCAAGAGATGGTACAGTCCCTAAGGCATTTCTCTGGATTACCTGGGTCCTTACCTATTACTTACTTTGAGTTGCAGTCAACCTACCTTTGTTCTATTCCATGTAGTGGAGTTCTGTTTTATTCTACTTCAGAGTTATACTTTGTTTGAAACTGTTTAATAAACCCTGTTAATGTACCTCAACTGTCTTATCCTAGACCTTGGTGAAGGTCTAATAGCTCCCAATGTCAGAAGCGGGTTTGGGGACGGGCCTGAAAGCTAGTTGAAGCTTTAGATCAATAGGTTTCTGGCTAACAATACAGAGGATATTACTTCTCTGGCCTAAGACCAAGTCTCAGTAAGATACCCCCCACAGGCCAGATCCGGCTTGCCAAGCTGCCAGATCCAGCCTGCAGATGCAGCAGGGAGCCTCAGGCAGACTTCCTGCCCGACCCCTTCACTCTGCTGAGAAAAGTGGCCATTGTGGTCTCTATTTGAACAACTGTGAGCCTGTGGGAGGGACGAGAGGCTTCATACACTGCCCCCACCACCAGCATAACAGGCAGCTGGTGAAGCACCCTCACTTTATTCTTGTAGCTGTTCAGAAACCACACGGCCCCTCCAGTCTGTATAGGGGCAGGGCGGCAGGGGGAGGCGGGTGGTCTGCTTGAGAAGGCTGCTGACTGGGAGCCAAGTATGTAAGTCTCCCAGCCAGAGTCTACCTCTGGCACCCCAACCTTTTGCCCCCTACTCCATATAATACAAACCATCTGCCACCTCCTGCATCCTAGTCCCCTCCCCCAGCTCACAACTGCCTCCTTCACCCAAACTCCCCCCATACCCACACCCACTCCTGAATCCCAATCCCTTCTGCATCCAACTTCCATCCCAGACCCCACACCTCCTCCATTAATATGGAAGAGTGTGGCCCTTGACCACTTTCCAAATTCTTAGAGTGCCCCCCATTATAAATTATTGCCCACCCTGCCTAAGACTGTCCTAAGTTCTAGAATTTAATGCTTAACATAAGAAAGAATATTTTTTCACTTTACTCTAAGAACAAATACTAGGGCAGCTTGAAGACTACTTGCTTGAATTAGAAGTACAGGTTGTACCTGCCTGGTCTGGCACAACCAAACTCTGAACAGTCACAAACCAGGGAATTTGCTGCACTAGAGGAGGTCAATGCCAGGCCCTCTGCTGCCAGCCTCCAGACTCCACTTCTGGGGGGTTGCTGATCCCCTGATCTTCCTCCTGGTTGTTGCCCCCCACTCTTGGCTGCTAGTTCTGGCCACCAGGCTCTGTTTCCAGCTGGGCTCTCTCCTGCCAGGTTCCTAGTTCTTGGGCCCCATTGGACTCCACTCCTGGTTGCCAGGTTCCTAGCCCTTGGCCAGGCTTTGCTCCAGGCCACTGGCAGGGCTCTGATCCCAGCTGCTGGCCTGACTCCACTCCTGGTCCCTGCTCTGCTACTGGACTCCCTACCTCCAGGACTCTCTTGTCCAGCAACCTCTGTGGTTCCACTGCCACGGTTTTTCCTTGAGTGCTTTAACTCTGT
Source organism: Pelodiscus sinensis (assembly GCF_049634645.1). NCBI lineage: Eukaryota > Metazoa > Chordata > Testudines > Trionychidae > Pelodiscus > Pelodiscus sinensis. The sequence goes on along the minus strand of NC_134724.1, from coordinate 31,848,184 downwards.
GGGTCCCACAACATTATTGTGCATATATAATCTGACTAGTATTACAAACTATGCAGAGCAAGTAATTATTTTAGAAACAGAAATAATCTATAAGAGGCTTAGGAAGTTGTGTTGCATATTCATAATCAACAAGTCAGGAAATGTACACACAAACATGCTGACTGTTGTCAGTGGCCCTTACATCTCATTGTGGCACACTCTGAGGCATCTGTCACAAAGGACCTAAGCTTTTCTGTATTTTTTTGTTGTTTTCTTTTTATAGGGAAGATCCAAAAGCCAGGGCAAAAGATTCATTTTAGGGCTTGTTTACCCTTGAAATGCTATAGAATTCTAGTGCCTCTATGGCACTTCAGTGTAGACACTGACAGGAGAGGGGTTAAATATGCAGATGGGCGAGGTTCTACCACTGCAGCAAGTAATCCACCTTCCTGAGAGGTGATAGCTAGGTCAATGGAAGAATTCTTCAGTCAACTGAAAACAACTAAATAGTTACAGTAGAAAAAGATGCTTTTACAATCGATACAAGTGCAATTGCCTGGGCTCCTCCATCTTGTGGCTTTCCCTTCTGTAAACCCTGAAAATCTTTTATGATATATTTGTAAGCAAAATTATGTCCTTTGCACTTACCCTTCTCTTTGGTAGTCCTCATCCAAATTTGACAAGAGTTGGGACCCTGCCACAGATAGATCAAGTGCAGCAAGGGGTAAATCTCGATAAGTGAAGTTAACAAGTTGTACAGGAGCTAAGCTTTTGGTCTCCTCTTCTACTTGTTGTGAAATGATCTCAACATCTGAAACTCTACCTTCTATTGTAGACCTAAAAAATTATAAATAAACAAATGGAAAAAATAAGCAGTAAGGAATAGGAAACTTTCACTTGTAGCAGGACTAATATTTACTTTAACTAGCAGACTTAACCAGCTTTGCCCAGATCCTTCCAGGGAGGGCCTTGAGGATGTGGGGGGGGGGGAGGGGAAGGGGCAGAACAGGAGACTGGGGCCCAGGGCCTGTTCTCTATCCCTCGGCACTGCAGCCAAGGGCAAGGAGGGAGGAAAATGGTTTGGGGTAGGGGGCTACTTACCAGTGTGCTGGCAGGCAAGATAGCGGAGCTCCAGCCCAGATGGATACTCCCTTGGTGGTATGGCTGTCCCCAGTGGACAGTCTCATATCACATTGCTCCTAACAGCAGCCCTTCCCTATGCATGTTATGGAAAACTGTCCCATGGTCCTAGCACAACCAAACCCTGACCTTGCTTTAAATCAGAAGAGGGAGCTACAAATTTGGTGACCTAGCTCTTACTGTTTAGGAGGAGTTCTTGAACAAATAGATTCACAGAAAGACACAAAGACAGATGCACTCTGAAATACAAAGCCCTTTTACATCTGCACTTGAAAGGGAATCCTCTGAACTGTCATTCATGCTAAAATTCAACACTCTCCGGGGGGGATTGAACAAAGACACCAACTACCTTACCCATTACAAAGATAGCTTCCCCAATTATCACCTCTAATACCATTAGCTCACAGACATCTACTCTTCCCCATATCATTAACTCACGGACCTTCCGTCCGTCTCCCCTGCATCCCCCTTCTGTTCTGAAATGTGATTTGTCCTTTTCATATGTGTTCATTTTTTTAATTGTATCCTTTGGTATATATGGTTGTGACTATTTTCTTCCACTATTTGATCTGAGGAAGCGGGTCTGGCCCATGAAAGCTCATCATCTAATAAACCATCTTGTTAGTCTTTAAAGTGCTACATAGTCCTGCATTTTGCTTCTAAAATATATATATTCCTTTCCCCCAGGCCACCCTGCCAGTCTGCCCAGGGCCTGTTCCCTCCCTACCCAGGGCAAGCCCCCGGCAGCCAGGGACCCATTCTCTCCTCCATCTGGTGCTGTGGCCAAGGGCTGAGAGAGGGAAAAAGGTTTGGGTCAGAGGAGCTACTTACCAGTGTGTTGGCAGGCAAGATGGCAGAGCCCCAGCCTGCTGGCCACACACTTGGTGGTATGGCTGCTCCCAATGGTTTCTCTGCAATATAGCTCTTCCCTGCAGACTCATTGCTTCCAGTGGCCACTCTCATACCACATTCCCCTGAACAGCAGCCCTTTCTTCTGCATGTTATGGAAAACTGTCCCTTTCCTGGGGCTTCCTGTATTCCTGGCACAACCAAACCTTGACCTTGCTTTAAATCAGGAGAAGAGGAAGCTGCATTCCAAATTTGGTGGCCCTAGCTCTTACCACTCAGGAGATGTTCCCAAACACATGGACTCACAGATAGACAAACCCTAATATATATAAATATAGAGAGATTTTTGATAATACACATGTAGAAATGTTATATGGGGCCAAAACCTAGCCTCATCCATGAAAAGTTGCTCTTACTGAGGTTAATAAGATCCTCACGGGCACAAAAGGGAAAAATCTGATTCAGACTGCATGATGAAGCCTTTTAATGCACATAAAATATACAGGCAGTCCCCGACTTACGCGGATCCGACTTATGTCGGATCCACAGTTACGAACGGGACTCGCCCCGGAGGACACGGACTGCGGGACCTCTCGGTCCTGCCGCCCGTGTACTCCAGGGCTTTCTCCGTGTCTCCCTGGTCTGCAGACCAGGAAGACGCGGAGCAAAGCCGCGGAGGGGCTCGGGCAGCGGGGCAGCCCAGGCGCGCCTGGGCTGCCCGAGCCCCCCTCCGGCTTTGCAAAGCCTTGGGGAAGCCGGCAGCAGAGCAGCCCAGGCGTGCCTGGGCTGCCTCACTGCCCAAGCCCCCCCGCGGCTTTGCAAAGCCTCGGGGGAAGCCGGCAGCGGGACAGCCCAGACGCCCCGCAGCTGTCCCGCTGCTGGCGTCCTCAGAGGCTTTGTTCCCCGTCTCCCTGGTCTGCTGGTCTCCAGCAGACCAGGGAGACGGGGAGCAAAGCCGCAGAGGACCCAGGCGGCGGGACCGCGGTGCGTCTCGGTCCGCCGCCCGCGTCTTCCTGGTCTGCTGGGGGGGGGGGGGGGCGCAGCTAGTATGCCCCCCCCCCAGCAGACTAGGCTTTTCTCCGGACGCCTGTGGCAGAGCAGCTGGGGTGCTGCCGGACCAACCCAGCAGCACCCCAGCTGCTCAGCCCCAGGCGTCCTGATTCAGCCGCTGCTGGTCAGTTTCAGCAGTGGCTGAATCAGGACGCCTGGGGCAGAGCAGCTGGGGTGCTGCTGGGTTGCTCCAGTAGCGCCGAGGAGCCGCGCTACTGGAGCAACCCAGCAGCACCCCAGCTGCTCTGCCCCAGGCGTCCCCAAGTCAGCTGCTGCTGAAACTGACCAGCGCTGACTACAGGAAGCCCGAGGCAGAGTTGCTCTGCCCCGGGCTTCCTGGAATCAGCTGCTGATCAGTTTCAGCAGCAGCTGACTTGGGGACGCTTGGGGTTCTTAAGTTGATTCTGTATGTAAGTCGGAACTGGCGGTCAGTTTCAGCAGCGGCTGAATCTGGACACCAGTTCCGACTTACATACAGATTCAACTTAAGAACAAACCTACAGTCCCTATCTTGTACGTAACCTGGGGACTGCCTGTAAATAGTCAACAAACTTACCTGGCATTGCTAGGTTTCTTCATGACAGTGAGCTGGCAGTGCAGGGGGCTACAGGAGTCAGGATAGGGGACTGATGATGTGGGAGGCTCAGGGTCCTTCAGGGCAGGGGGCTGGGAATGAGGGGAGGTGTGGTAGTCAGGGTTGGAGCGTGAGGAGAGGCTCAGGATAGAGGACTGGGAGTATGTGTGGGGGAGTAGTATTCAGGATTGAATTGTGAGGAGAAGCTCAGGGTAAGGAGTAGAGGATGCGAGTCAGAGCAAAGGGTGAGGTGGGGCTCAGGGCAAGAGGTGGGGGTGCAGGAGTCAGAACAGGTGGTTGGGGGGAGGGGGAGCTCAGAGGAGGAGGAGCTCCTGGCAGGGGGTAGCTGCCCGCTTCTCTCCAAGGACTTCCCGAGGAAGCAAGGGCAGCATATCTTACCTGCCAGCAAAATCTGCCAGGAAGCAAAGCCCACCGTGTTTTCATACGAGCTTTATCACAATACATAAATTAAACCCCTTCCTTTTTGTAGTGAGATCAGTGAAGAATGATCAAGTGTTTGACTGACCAGCATACAAATCACTTTGAGACAGAGATTCTCAAATATATTTGATCAGGTGCCCCTTCTTGGTATCTCTAGTTATTTACACCCCCTGCCCAAGTATATAAACACCAATACTCAGTTCTGAAGGCAGAGTGGAGAGCAGCAGCTACTGGCCAAACAATCAGTGGCAGCAGCAGCATAAAAGGGTGGCAATGAGAAAAATAATATTCATCAGTATCACTTTCCAAAGTAGACTTAGTATCCCATCACTACCCTTACCCCTACACTGCTGCCACCCTGGGACTGACAGCAGAAGCCCGCTGTTTCCAAGTGAAAGATTGAGGGGTCCATGGGAAGGAGAACCCAAGCCTTAGCTGCCTCTTAGTTAGGAACTGAGGAAGTAGAGGAAAGAGAACTCAAGTGGGGGTGCTCCAGGACTTCTGAGCTTTATCAAGGCTGAGAGCCAGAGATGTTTTTGTTAATTTTACTTTTTTTAAGTAGCACACACTTCGTGCCTCCCTTGACACATTCCTGTGCGTCCCTTGGGAAGCCTACCTCACAGTTTAAAAACTTGCTCTAAGGCTAATACATGCATTCTACTGCCCTTCATTCACCTCTGGTTAACATTTAGAATAGTTCTGAATTAATAGCTTTTAAAAAAGAGACACTATTAATCTTCTAGCAATTTAACCAAATCCCACAAAAAAAACCTGAATAATTTAGAAGAGTTGTTGCCTAAATTGTGTGTCTTGTAAGAGTTTAGAGCCAGGAACATTAAGACCTGGATGAGGAAAGATAAGAGTCTAAGTTGAAGAAGTGGGGAAAAAGCAGTCATGCACTAGAATTATAAAGGAGTAGAACTACTGAGAAGGTCACTTTAACAAAGCGAAGACACTATTAGGACCGAAATAAAAGGCTCAAAATGACCTATGATTGTTTCAAAGAATCATAGAAAATAGGGCAAAAGATCCTGAGTCATGCAGCCAGTGTCCCTTTCCCATTATATTTTATTTAGTTATTTGTCCAACCTAATTTTACATGTCCCAAGAAATGAGGCTTTTACCACTTCCATTGAAGATTACTTCATTGTCTAAAAAAAAAATCTAATTAGCACATTTTTTTTCCTGATATTTGGCCAGACTTTTCCCTTCTCTGTTTTAATGCTTTTGTTTCACATACTTCCTGAAGATGCTGTCTTCTAGTTTGGGGTGGACCACAATCTAACTATGATTTTGTTGAACTGTGAATAGAATTAGAGAAGCCCTTTCAACTTCTTTTTTTTTAGCCTTGGACTCTTAAGTAGCTTAAGTGAGACCTAATAATAAACTGACAAAGAAAAAGCATGTTAACAAATAGTGTTAACACAGGTTTGTGGGCAGGAAAAAAATGTAAACAGACCTAAAATAATTTTATACATTAGTCCTTGGTCATTCACTTCAGAAAAACTTACCATATTCATTTTATTATTGTTGCACTAATTCAGGCTCTGCAGACAGCTGAAAAAATCCTTCATGTCTTACCCAAAACTTAAAATTCCCCTCCCAGCAACACTGATAAAACCTCCTTGATATCAGGAGAATTTAGCACAGGATTTTGCATAAATGAGATTTGAATAATTGAACAAAACAGCATTTGTAACACTTATATAGTACTTACTGGGGACTGGTCATGTTGAAAGGTACAAATAAATCAGCAGCTTTTCCAGTATTCAACTAAGTTCAGCTCCTCTGCAGACAATTTTCAGCATTTCAAGGCAAGGTTTCTACAAAAGATAAAATATACAATCTGGAACTACAGTTGCAGTTTGTGTGCAGATCTCCATTAACATTCATTTTCATATAATGTAGTTTGTATAAAGTTTTATTTCCCACAAATACTACACACACCCTTTTTTGTGGTGGTGATTCTATTTTTACTGTAGCTTTACACACAAATCTCCCCACCACCCAAAACACCTTTAAAGCCTGGCTTTAAACTATCAGAAAATTCAGATCACCTAATCACCATCCTATAAAAACAAACAGAAGAAAATGAAGGAGTTCTCAAAACTAGAGAATCTCAGAAAAAAAACAAGCTTCCACATAAACTTCTATGTGGCTAGACAAGCCATCTACAAAGCTCACTTCACTTCCTACAGAAGAAAGACAAACTATCTAAACTCCGATATGAAAGTGTTCTAAAACTACGGTATCTTCAACTCCAACAACATTGTTAATCTATCCAAGCACACACTTAGTCCAGCAGAAGAGTCTGTCCTATCTCGGGGACTCTGCCTCATCACACACACAATATAGTTTTGTGGTTACCTGAAAGCCTATTTTCGCCGCCTACTACTGAAGGAATATTTTCAACACACCATTGAACATTGCACTGACCCACAGGATCCCCCCTACTTTCCCCATAAGAAGATTTTTTTGTGATGCCTCCTGTTGGTCAAAATGACAGTCTGGACTTCTACACTGATTGCTTCTGCAAACATGCACAGGCTCACATTGTGAACAAAAGCATGTGACACATAACCTCAGCCATGCAAAATGCAACGCTATCCACAGCCTCAAAAACAACTCTGACATTATAATCAAAGAGGCTGACAAAGGAGAGGTGCTGTAGTCATAATGAATGTCAGATTATGAACTCACCTGACAACTCACCTACACCACATTCTACCTGTTTCCTCTCATCTCCCTGAGGAATACCAAAAGAAATTACACCATCTGCTCAAGAAACTCCCTGCTAAAGCTCAGTATCAAATCTACACAAACACACCCCCAGAGCCCCAACCAGGACTCAAGTCCCAACCCTGCTACCCAAGATTCATAAACCTGGAAATCCTGGACGACCCATTATCTCAGGCATTGGCACCTTTATAGCAAGATTATCCTGCTATGTTGACTCTCCTCAGACCGTATGCTACCAGCACTCCTAGCTATCTTTGAGACACCTGTGGAAATTAGTGCAGTGCATCAGTAGAACTGGAATTCATCCTCAAATCTGACACTGTTACCCTGCCCTGAAAAAATAGATTAACTGGTTAATGCACCACTAAGTCAATTTCCTCTGCCATGGACAGCTGCATTTTCACAGCAAAAGTTATGAATGGGACACATCCAGTCCACTTAATTAGACTCATTAACATGGGTCCTACAATTGACAGATATTTCTTTCGCTGTTATATATAGCTTGGATTTTGTTATTTCCACTCCAACCCATCTGATGAAGTGGGCCTTACCCACAAAAGCTCATGACGCTATATAATTTTGTTTGTCTCTAAGATGCCACAAGGCTACTTATTAGAAAATTTAAAGTAATGGACAATGCCTTAGGGGGCGGATTTTCAAAAGAGGCTAAGACAGAATGGACAATAACATGGCGGCAATTCCCCAGAACTATATTTACCTTCACAGCTGCTGTTACGAGTGATCACAGCTCCCATTGGATGAAGATCACCATTCCTGGCCAATGGGAGCAGAGGGAAGCAGCTGTTACGAGTGATCACAGCTCCCATTGGATGAAGATCACCATTCCTGGCCAATGGGAGCAGTGGGAAGCAGCAAGGGCCGAGACACTGCTTCCTGCACCTACAATTGCCCAGGAACAGAAATCTGCAGCGAACAAAAGCTGTGATCACCGGTACTTCCGGCCATGCAGGTAAATATTGCAGTGGAGACATGTCCTAACTAAACCTGGCAGACTGAATCCAGCTTGTGGGCTGGTATTTGCCCACTCTTGGGCTAAGAGATTTAGGACCACAAGTTCTCAGAAACTCCAGGGATCTTATTCTGTACATACTATACAGACTTTTATATATGAGAGCATTAGTTCAGGTGAAAGGATTAAGAGAAAAGTTCTCACTGACTTGTGGGATTTGTGCTGCTAAATTTGTTAGTATCTTTAGGAAAGCTCCCCTTGGTCTTAACACACTTTCATGCATAATGATCTGTCTAGTATCAATAAGGCGGGATTTACAGGTCTCTCCTCCACGTCCTATTCCCTTTCTATCTCATACCTCTCTCCTGAGGCCTCCGGTCTCTCGTTCTGTCTCTCTTTCTCTCCTCCTCCTACTGCCTCCTACCCTCTCTCTCCATCTCTCTCTTTCTCTTCTCCCCCTCCTGCCTCTCACTCTCTCTTTCTCCTCTTCTCCTCCCCCTCTTGCCCCTCACTCTCTCTTTCTCTTCTCCTCCTCATGCACGGAGAGCACAGAGCCCAAACGGCTGCTTGCACCACTTGCTCCCCCGTGGTGGCCCGGCTGAGCGGCACAGAAGTAAGCTGAGCACCATGACGGGAGGGGAAGGAGGGTGGGGCGATGACATACACAGCTAAGGGTGGGGCCCAGTCATGTATGTCACTGCCCCACCCCTCTTCGCGCCTCCCTTCGCCTCCTGCGGTGGTGCTTGGCTGACTTCTGCGCCGCTCAGCCAGGCCACCGCAGGGGAGCAGGCTGCCGTTTGGGCTCCCCCGCGGCGGCCCGGCTGAGCAGCGCAGAAGTCAGCCAAGCACCACCGCAGGAGGTGAAGGGAGGCGCGAAGAGGGGTAGGGCAGTGACGTACACGACTGGGCCCCACCCCTAGCTGTGTACGTCACCGCCCCACCCCCTTCCCCTCCTGTCATGGCGCTCAGCTGACTTCTGCACTGCTCAGCTGGGCCACCGTGGGGGAGCAAGTGGCGCAAGCAGCTGTTTGGGGTGCTGCATGGGGACTACAGCGCCCAAATGGCCACTTGCACCGCTTGCTCCCCTGCGGCAGCCCAGCTAAGCGGCGCAGAAGTCAGCCGAGCGCTACGGCAGAAGGCAACAGCACCGCTCAGAGGGAACAGCCAGCGTTTCAGCATTACAGAGTCACAGACATTGGGCTACTATATATGGGTATGTCTACACTACCCCCCTAATTCGAACTAGGGGGGTAATGTATGCATACCGAACTTGCTAATGAAGCCTGGGATTTGAATTTCCCGGGCTTCATTAGCATAAAGCCGGCGCCGCCATTTTTAAAAGCCGGCTAGTGCGAACCCCGTGCCGCGCGGCTACACGCGGCACGGGCTAGATAGTTCGGACTAGCAAGCTACTCCGAACTATCTGTACGCCTCGTGGAATCTGTACGCCTTCTGCCTCTCATTCTCTCTTCTCCTCCTGCCTCTCACTCTCTCTCTCTCTTCCTCCTCCTCCTGCATGGGGAGCACCGAGTCCAAACGGCTGTTTGTGCCACTTGCTGCCACACGGCAGCACGGCTTAGCGGCTGGCTGTGAGCTCCAACTGCCCCCTTGCACTGATCCTGCAGCCTCCAAGTTGTCCTCCACCTTCCCCTCCCTCTTGTTCCCCTGCTTTCCCCCCCCCCCCGCCAGGGTCCGTTCACAGCCAGGGGGCAGGGCCTGGAGCCACTGTCACGCCGCATGTCACCGCTCTGCCCCTCTTCGCCTCCCGCCGTAGTGCTCGGCTGACTTCTGCGCCACTCAGCTGGGCCGCCACACAGGAGCAAACGGAGCAAATGGCCATTTGGGCTCTCTCGTGGCAGCCCAGCTGAGTGGTGCAGAAATGACCTGAGAACCATGGCAGCAGGTGAAGAGGGGCGGGGCCTGGAGCCGCTGTCACGCCACACGTCACCGCCCCACCCCCCTTCGCCTCCCACTGTGGCACTTGGCTAACTTCTGCACTGCTGAGCTGAGTTGCCACGCAGAAGAAAGTACAAGCAGTCCCCGGGTTACATACAAAATAGGGACTGTAGGTTTGTTCTTAAGTTGAATCTGTATGTAAGTCGGAACTGGCGTCAGCCGCTGCTGAAACTGATCACTTTCAACCGCAGCTGAATCTGGATGCCAGTTCTGACTTACATACAGATTCAACTTAAGAAACCCAGGCGTCCCCAAGTCAGCTGCTGCTGAAACTGATCAGCGGCTGATTCCAGGAAGCCTGGGGCAGAGCAACTCTGCCTCAGGCTTCCTGTAGTCAGCCGCTGGTCAGTTTCAGCAGCGGCTGACTTGGGGACGCCTGGGGCAGAGCAGCTGGGGTGCTGCTGGGTTGCTCCAGTAGCGCGGCTCCTCGGCACTACTGGAGCAACCCAGCAGCACCCCAGCTGCTCTGCCCCAGGCGTCCTGATTCAGCCACTGCTGAAACTGACCAGCAGCGGCTGAATCAGGACGCCTGGGGCTGAGCAGCTGGGGTGCTGTTGGGTTGGTCCGGAGCGGCGCTGTGGGACCAACCCGGCAGCCCCCAGCTGCTCTACCCCAGGGGTAGGCAAGAAAAGCCTGGTCTGCTGGGGGGGGCACTAGCTGTACCCCCCCCCCCAGCAGACCAGGGAGACGGGGGTGGCGGGACCGCCCAAGTCCTCCATGGCTTTGCTCCGTCTCCCTGGTCTGCTGACCTGGGAGACGCGGAGCAAAGCCGCAGAGCACGCGGGAAGTGGGACAGTCCAGGCACCCCACGGCTGTCCCACTGCTGGCGTGCTCTGAGTCTTTGCTCCCCATCTCCCTAGTCTGCTGGTCAGACCAGGGAGACGGGGAGCAAAGCCTTGGAGCATGCCCACAGTGGGACAGCCCAAGCGCGCCTGGGCTGTCCCGCTGCGGGCGTGCTCCGCGGCTTTGCTCCCCGTCTCCCTGGCCTGCTGGGGGGGTCCAGCAAAGCCGCTGGACCCCCCCCCAGCAGACCAGGGACACCAGAGCAAAGCCGCCACCTGGGCGGCTTTGCTCCCGGGCAAACGAGCAAAGCCGCCCAGGCGGCGGCTTTGCTCTGGTGTCCCTGGTCTGCTGTGGGGGGCGTCCAGCGGCTTTGCTGGACCCCCCCAGCAGACCAGGGAGACCGGGAGAAGCTTTTCTCGCCCCGGAGGACACGGGTGGCGACTTGCCGCCCATGAGCTCCAGGGCGAGAAAAGCCCCGTTCATAAGTGCGGATCCGACATAAGTCGGATCCGCGTAAGTCGGGGACTGCCTGTAGTGCAAGTGGCCATTTGGGCACCACGCTCGCCATGCAGCACAGAAGTCAGCCAAGCACCACGGCAGGAGGCAACAGCACCCCCCAGAGGGAACAGCCAGCATTTCCGCGTTACACGGTCACAGACATTGGGCTACTATACATATGATGGTTGTGTCTGTCAAGCCCATTAACCTGTTTGGCATAATGGGTAATCTTTGTTCAAGGCCGAACATATCCCTATGCATTTGTGCTGTATAATAGGTGTGAACTGAAACACCAAAATGATAATGGACAAGCTTGCTAGAATGAAGCCATTAGCGGCAGCTGATGTGCACTGCTATCACAAGCACTAAAATTAACTTTCAGTGTTAAGAAACAATGAAAAGGTCAAAAAATATATTTAAAGAAAGCAAGCCAATGTCCTTTTAAATAAAGTATTTGGGAAAGTGTAGTGATAAAGAATAAACACGAAACTGCTCATATAATACATATAATTAGCTGCAACGAAGTTACGGAGTCTGTTGGTGAAAGACAAAAATGTACTCTTATTAATTATAATGAATGCCACAGAAATGTGTAAAGTTAGGATATATTTGAAATTCACACTGAAAAATTGCCATTATTGTACTAAAACAACCCCTCAGTTTTAAACATTATGTACAAGTTGAAGCATTCAACTCATTTAGGTATTCCGTAATTCTTTTTCCCCCAAAAATACTAAAATAAATGTAAGTTACAGAATTTCAACTTCCAAAGCATTATTTTCTATAGTATATGCCTGTAACACAATAAATGCTTGCTAATTTATTCTTAGATTACCTATATGTTTGTATAGTCAAAAAGCTAGGGCTGAAATCTTAATCACTTTACTCTTTGCAGATAAATCAAATGAAATTAATGGAATTATTCATCTGAATAAAGTAAGCATGATCTGGCATTAAAAGAATAAATACTTGTATAGAATCATAGAACTTGGAAGGAACCTCGAGAGGTCACTGAGTCCAGACCCCTGCCCTCATGGCAGGACCCAGCACTATCTAGATCATCCTTGACAGATGGCTATCTAACCTCCTCTTAAATATCTGCAGAGATGGAGATTCCACAACCTCCCTAGGCAACTTATTCCAGTGTTTCGCTACCCTGACAATTAGGAAGTTTTTCCTAATGTCCAACCTAAACCTCCCTTGCTGCAGTTTAAGCCCATTGCTGCTTCTCCTATCCTCAGAGGCCAAGGTGAACAATTTTCTCCCTCCTCCTTGCGACACCCATTTAAATATCTTAAAAACCGCTATCATGTCCCCTCTCAGTCTTTTCCTTTCCAACCTAAACAAGCCCAATTCTTTTCATCTTCCTTCAAAGGTCATGTTCTCTAGACCGTTAATCATTCTTGTTGCTCTTCTCTGAACCTTCTCCAATTTCTCCACGTCTTTCTTGTGATGACCAGAACTGGACACAATACTCCAATGGTATGTCTACACTACAAAGTTAATTCGAACTAACAGCCATTAGTTTGAATTAACTTTGATAGGCGCTACACAGGCAAACCGCTAGTTCGAACTTAATTCGAACTAGCGGAGTGCTTAATTCGAACTAGGTAAACCTCATTCTACGAGGACTAACGCCTAGTTCGAATTAAGTAGTTCGAATTAAGGGCTGTGTAGCCACTTAATTCGAACTAGTGGGAGTCTAGCCCTACCCACCTTGCCCTGGTGGCCACTCTGGGCACCACCAGGGAAACTCTTCTGCCCCACTACCGGCCCCGGAGCCCTTAAAGGGGCACGGGCTGGCTACGGTGCCCGTGCCAGGTGCAAGCCTGCCAGCACCCAGCCAGCAGACCCTGCACCTGGCACAGCACGAGCCAGCCACCCACTGCCACCCAGCCCTCCGCCTCTTCCCAGGACCAGGCTGGCGGCTCCCAGGAGCCTGCCCGGGGCCGCAAGAGGCGGGTACCCGCCTGGTCTACTGCGGACATCGTGGACCTCATCGAGGTTTGGAGGGAAGCCTCCAATGTCCACGACCTCCGCACTAGGCACAGGAAAGTGGCCATCTAGGGCAGGATAGCTGCCAGCCTGGCCAACCAGGAGCAGGTTTGCATGAAAATCAAGGTGGTCCAGTGAGACCCCCGACTCTGAGCCCTGACCTTAGAACATAAGAACATAAGAATGGCCTTACTGGGTCAGACCAAAGGTCCATCTAGACCACTAGCTACCCTGGAGGGGATGGACCGAAGACAAGGACTAAGCCATTTGTCTTGTGCCATCCATCTCCAGCCTTCCACAAACAGAGGCCAGGGACACCATTTCTACCCGCTGGCTAATAGCACTCCATGGACCCAACCTCCATGACTTTATCTAACTTCTCTTTAAACTCTGTTATAGTTCTAGCCTTCACAGCCTCCTGCAGCAAGGAGTTCCACAGGCTGACTATTTGCTTTGTGAAGAAGAACTTTCTGTTATTAGTTTGAAGCCTGCTACCCATTCACTTCATTTGGTGTCCTCTAGTCCTTCTATTATGGGAACTAATGAAGAACTTTTCTTTATGCACCCTTTCCACACCACTCATGCTTTTATAGACCTCTCTCATATCACCCCTCAGTCTCCTCTTTTGCAAGCTGAAAAGTCCCAGCCGCTTTAGCCTCTCTTCATATGGGACCTGTTCCAAACCCCTGATCATTTTAGTTGCCCTCCCCTCTCCCACCTCCTTTTCCCAGTCTCCCCAGAGGATAATCCCCCCCCTCCGAGTTTTGTTAAATAAAGAGAGTTTCTATTTTTGAACACACGTGTCCTTTATTTTGTACATCAGGAAGGGGGGCTAGGGAGGGGTAAGTGGAAGGAGGTGAGGGAGGAATGGGGTACGAGCCCCCGATGGGGAGGACTAGGGTGGCTCTGCGGGCTCCTCGGGGTGGAAGCTCTCCTGCAGCCCCCCGATTGGCCCTCCCGCCCCCGGATGGCAGCCTGAGGGAAGTGCAGCCGGGCTGATGGCCGAGCACTGTGATGTGCCGAGTGTGGGCATTCAAGGCACTCCAAGCCAGGACTGCTTTGCTGTCCCTCATCGAGTTAGACAAGCGAGCGGGGAACCCCTGAGAACTGTCTGTCCGGGGTGGGGGTCGGGTCCCTTTAAGTACAGCCCTCGGCTAGCCTGAGGCAGCAGCTGCACGCTCTAAGTCCTAATCTGATGCCCTGCCGGCACTGCTTCCGGCCAGCCTTAACCTCGGTTCAGGGTCCACTCAATGTGGACATGCTAGTTCGAATTAGCAAAATGCTAATTCGAACTAGTTTTTAGGTCTAGATGCACTAGTTCGAATTAGCTTAGTTCGAATTAACTAATTCGAATTAAGTTAGTTCGAATTAGTGCTGTAGTGTAGACATACCCCAACTGAGTATAGTGGAGAGTAGAGCAAAAGAATTACTTCTCGTGTCTTGCTCACAAACACACCTGGTAATGCATCCCAGAATCATGTTTACTTTTTTTTTGCAATAGCATCACACTGTTGACTCATTTAGCTTGTGGTCCACTATGACCCCTAGATCTGTTTCTGCAGTACTCCTCTCTAGACAGTCGTGTCCCATTCTGTATGTGTGAGACTGATTGTTCCTTCCTAAGTGGAGTATTTTGCATTTGTCCTTATTAAACTTCATCCTATGTACCTCAGACCATTTCTCCAGTTTGTTTAGATCATTTTGAATTATGACCCATCCTCCAAAGCCGTTGCAACCCCTCCCAGCTTTGTAACATCTGGAAACTTAAAAAGTGTACTCTCTATGGGTACGTCTAGACTACATGCCTCTGACGACAGAGGCATTTAGATTAGACTACCTGGCATAGGAAAATGAAGCGGTGATTATTTAAATTTAAATGGCTGCCGTGCTGAGCCAACAAACAGCTGATCGGCTCAGCGCGGCAGCCATTTAAATTTAAATGAAGCCGCAATTTAAATAATCCTATTTTCCTATGCCGGGTAGTCTAATCTACATGCCTCTGTCGCCAGAGGCATGTAGTCTAGACATACCCTATGCCAATATCTAAATTGTTGATCAAGATATTGAACAGAACCGGTCCCAAAACAGACCCCTGAGGAACCCCACTTGTTATGCCTTTCCAGCAGAATTGTGAACCGTTAATAACTACTCTCTGAGAATGGTTATCTACTCACCTTATAGTAGCGCCATCTAAGTTGTATTTGCCTAATTTAGTGATAAGAATATCATGCGAGACCGTATCAAATGCCTTACTAACAGGGGTCGACAAATACTGGAAAACCCTACTCGCCAGACAAAAAAGGGACTCGCCACCCATTCCTAATAAGAACAGTAATTACTAATAAGTTATTAATAAATATCTTATAAACCTCTACCTTTGCTGTCTGCTGCCATGTCTCCTCCCCTTGCTCCATCAGCTCCCCTGGTGCCTGCTGCCCCCCAACCCCTCACCCTCCTCTGCTGTCCTGACTCCTGCCCTTCTCACTGCCCTCAGCCCTCCTGAGACCTGCCCCCCTCTGCCTGCCCTTCTCCCCCCCCTGTGCCCACTCCTCCAGTAGCCCCGCTCTGATCATGTGAGCTACCCCTCCTCGTTCCCTCTCCTAACACCTCCCTCTACACATCTGCCCTGCCTCTCTCCTCTGGTGCTGGTTAATCCCCTGCAGGTGTCTGCCCTTCTGCTTCACCCCCAGAATCCCTTGGCAACTGCACCCTCCTGATGCCTCCCCCTTCCCTCACTGCTCCTGCCCTCTTTGCCCTCTTTTTCCCTGATGCCCACCCCCTCACCACCCTCTGCCCCTGTTCCCCTCATGCCCGTGCCCTTACAGATGCCTTGCTCCATCCTTGCCTTTCTCATGCCCACCCCTTCTTTCAAGCCTTCTCCCAGCACCTCCCTCTCCCCCCTTTAACTCCCAGTACCCTTGCCGTCTCCTCTCCCAGCATCACCCTGTCCCCCCCTCCCACTGACACCTCCTCTCCTGCCCTTTTCCTCATTGTCTGCACTTGGCTCCCTGGGATTTGTCTCCCCTGCACCCGTCCCTTGGTGCCTTCTCCTTTCTTCTTCTTCTCTTGACCTCCTCCCCTCCCCTCCCCTCAGCACAAGCCCCTTCCCCATATTTTTCTCCTCCCCTCTCCACCCCTCCCCACAGCCCAGCCCCTTCCCCTCCCCCAGGACCAGCTCTAGGTTTTTTGCTGCCCCAAGCAAAACATTTTTTGGCCGTCCTCCCCCCCTTTTTGTTGTCTTTTACATGTTTGCATTTTGCAATGGGATGCGGGTTTTTTTGTTTTAGTTTTTCTCCCAGCATTTTAGCCCTATAAATAGCAAATAGCATTTTCATTCATTTTTTTCCATAAAGGCAAAGGCGCTTCAAGTGAACTCCCCCTTTCACTCGCTGCTGGGTCACAGCAGCCTCTTCCCTGACCTGTCCAGCCCCTCCCTATGGACAAACACCCTTCACTCCTGACCCACAGGGGGAGCAAGGATGCAGGGACAGCACAGAGCCAGAGGGGTGCAGGGAACAGTGGGAAGGGTACGGGGGTGGCGTGGGGAACAGGTGGCACAGAGCCAGAGGGACGCAGGGATCAGGAGGAGCAGGGTGCGGTGGAGGCATGGGGAATGGGACGCGGGGAATGGGAGGGGCAGAGGGATCGGGGTCTGGGGCAGTGCAGGGAACGGGCAGCACAGAGCTGGGGGGGCAGGGAGTGGGGGGAGCAGGGTGATGCAGAGCCAAAGGGTTGCAGGGAAGAGGGAGAGCAGGGGGCCCAGGATGCAGGGTCGGCGTGGGGAACGGGCGGCACGGAGACAAAGGGGGGCTGGGGCCGTGGCAGGACTGGAGCGGAGCCAGTGCAGTGCAGCCGTCGGCCAGAGCCGAGCTGCTGCAACCCTTTAAAATCAGTGGGCCCATGTCATGCCAGCGTCCTGGCATCCTGCCCCGCCTCCTCGTGCCGGAGCTGCACGCAGGCAGCCCCGGTGGCAAGAATCGCCGCACTTCCCCCTTCCCAGCGGCGCTCTGCTCCTCCGCCGGCCGGCGGCCCGTCTCTCTGGTGGTAGGCAGCCCCAGCTCTCCCCGGCCCTGGCAGCCCCAACTCTACCCTCTTCCCGCCCCCCCTCCGCCCCACCCACGGTTCTCCCCCACTTCCCCTGCCACCAGGGAGGACTGAGGCCGGGCCAGCCCTGGCTCTTTCCCTCTCTCCCGCCCCCCTGGTCCACAGGGCAGGGCTGAGGCCTCAGGTCTACCCCTTTCTCCCTCCTCACCCCCAGTCATGCCAGCCCTGGCTCTCCCCCACTCCCCAGCCACTAAGGAAAGCCAAGGCTGCGTCGGCCCGTGCTCTCGCCCACCGGCCACCAGTGTGGGGTGATCAAGGCCTTGCCTGGCCCCATGAATTCCCCCCAGCCACTGGAGAAGGAGAGGGACTGGGCTGAGACCTCGCTAAGATCCGTGCTCTCCCCACAGCTGCGAGGGGGGAAAGGATGTTGGGTGGAAGCCTCGCCAAGCTCCGCACTCTCCCACTGGCCATCGAGGAGGTGGGGGGCATGGGCTGAGGCCTCGCCAAGGCTTGTGCTTTCCCCCTGGCTGCCCAGGAGGATGAGCTGAGGCCTTGCCTGCCCCAGTGCTCTCCCTCTGGTCACTGGGAGGGGTGCAACCAGCTCCCCCTGAGCACAGGGGAGTGGGAAGGAGGGAGGCTGTAGCACAGCAGCCCCGGGTCCTGAGCACTGGGGAAAGGGGGAGGAGGAGATTTGATCAAAACCCCATCAAATGTTTTTGATTAATGGGTGGATAAAAGAAAGGAGATTTGACTAGAGACCACCAGATCAGGAAGGGAAGGTAGATGAGGCATTTCTAGAACAAATAATATCCAGAACAAAGGACCTGGTGGTAATTAGAGAACTGCACTATCCACATGTCTTTTGGAAAAATTGTATGGCAAAATACTGAATTTTTAATACCTTCCTGGATATACGGAGGACAACTTTTTGTTCCAGAAAGTGGAGGAATAAACTAGGGGAGCAGCCAATTTAGACTTGATTTTGATGGACAAGGAGTACTTTGGGTGAAAGTGATCTTGAAGTGATAGATTTCATGATTCTAAGAAAAGGAAGGAGTGAGAGCAGAGGAATAAGGATAATGGATTTAAAATCAGATTAACAAATGCAGAGTACTGGTAAGTAAAATCTCATGGGAAGACAATTTAAAGGGAAAAAGGAGTTCAGGAGAGCTGCCAGTCTGAAATCTGGTCTACACTTGGACTTTACTCCAAAATTAGCCCCCTGTCATGAATGTGAGCTGCAAAGGAGAGCATAATATACCTGGAGAGCGAGGAAAGGGTTAAGCTATTCTGCACCCAAATAGCTAAAGAATTTCAAACTGGGGGAAGCAGTCTCCTTTGTTAGAGAGAGGTAGGAATCTTCTCCAGGCACAGATCCCCTGGGTTCATCAGAATGTGTAAGTAGGACAAAGTTTAGGTAGTCCATCAGGTTTATTGTTTTCCTTGTTTGGGATGTGGAAATTATGCCTGAGCTGGTTTAAAAATACATTGTCTCTATTTTGTTGTTCTCCCTTCTACCATTCCTTAGAATCGTGAACTCTATGATTTCGTGATCACTTTCACTGAAGCTGCCTTCCACTTCCAAATTTTCAACCAGTTCCTCCCTCTTTGTTAAAATCAAATCTAGAACAGCTTCCCCACAGTAGCTTTCTCAACCACCTTCTCAAATAAAAAAATTGTCCCCAATGCAGACCAAGAGCTTATTGGATAACCCATGCCCTGCTATGTTAGTTTCCCAACATATGTCTGGATAGTTGAAGTTCCTGATCACCATCAAATCTTGCCCTTTGGATAATTTTGTTAGTTGTTTAAAAAAAGCCTCATTCACCTCTTCTGCCTGGGTTGGTGGTCTGAAGTAGACCCCAACATGATATCATCCTTGTTTTTAACCCCTTTTAACCTAACCCAGGGACTTTCAACAAGTCTGTGTCCTATGTCCATCTCCACCTCAGTCCAAGTGTATTCATTTTTAATATACAAGGCAACACCTCCTCCCTTTTTTGATTTTACAGGCCACTTTGAGAAACACTGTTGTAGAGGAACAGAAATACTGCTAAGCCACCTGTTTCTCTGCAGTAACTAATTCTTAACTAGCAAGAGGTGCATTTTTGGTCCTGGCCCTTTGTTTTAAACATTATTAATTATTATTAACCATCATCATCATCATTTAAATTATAGAATTTCCCCAATCATGATCACAGCCCCACTAAATAACATTGTACAAACAGAAGAGACAATTCCTGTCCTGAGAGATTACAATCTAAAACAGGAGTCAGCAACCTTTCCAAAGTGGTGTGGCAAGATCTCTCTCTCCTGCCCTGAGTTGTGCTGCTCTCCCCAGGGGAGAGGGGCTCTCTGCACCACACACCCTGCTTGGTCTCCTGCCCAAGCTCCGCTTCAGCTTTTTCTGTGGGGAAAGGGAGGAGCAGTGTGCGCACTTTCCCGGAAGCTGTATGCTTGCGGTGCCCCAGCAGGTGGGCTAAAGATGGTTTTGAACTCTGACCAGCCGCTAGCAGAGCTGCCACTGGGCCCCTGCTAGAGGGTAAGATGCACAGAGCCTGGGGCATCCCCCACCCACACAGGAAGTCGGCGCTGCCTCCAGTCTTGCCGGGAATGTGATGTGTCAGGGAATGGGCAAGGCGGGGGTGGGCTAGTGAGTGACCCCGGGGTGTCTAGCCCTGATGGGGGCAGAGTTCCATGTGGGTCTGGTCTATGGTACCCTCACCTTCCCGCCAGGGACCCAGGCACCTAGGGGCCAATGCAGCTTTGAGGCAGAGGGACATCCCCGCCCCATGCATTTTCCTCTCTCCTCAGCCCGGGCAGCACTCACCCCCTAGTCGGGGCCCAGCGGCAGCTATGCTAGCGGCTGGACGGACTTCAAAACCATCTTTAGCCCATCTGCTGAGGCACCACAAGGCAGAAAGGGAGGCAAGCGGAGAGGGAAGCACTGAGGCTACAGGGCTGGGGTTGCCCAATGAGGTGGAGAGCTGCAGGCTGGAGGAGGTGAGGATGGGATTTCCTTACAATCACATTTTCCCATTTTAATTGTTTTTCTCTCCCATGCTCTGTGTGAAAGATCCAAACAAATGACAGAGGAAACAGGAAGTACATATAGGGCTAGCTGTCAAATGCACAAAGTAAGACTGTAAAAGTAGAACTCTTTGAATTTTTAGCTAAATAAGAGTTACTTGTAGGTAAACACTTGTGATTTTTACTGGTGATTTTTTTTAAATGTACTTATTTAAAAGTACATTTTACCAACAAAATATAATAGAAATTTATACTGTTAACATTATTAACAATAGTCTTGACTTCTATATAGATTGCTTCCACAAACATGCACAGGCTGACATAGAATCATAGGACTGGAAGGGACCTCGAGAGGTCATCGAGTCCAGCCCCCCGCCCTCAAGGCAGGACCAAGCTCCGTCTACACCATCCCTGACAGATGTCTATCTAACCTGTTCTTAAATATCTCCGGAGAGGGAGATTCCACCACCTCCCTTGGCAATTTATTCCAATATTTGACCACCCTGACAGTTAGGAATTTTTTCCTAATGTCCAATCTAAACCTCCCCTGCTGCACTTTAAGCCCATTACTCCTTGTCCTGTCCTCAGAAACCAAGAGGAACAAATTTTCTCCTTCCTCCTTGTGACACCCTCTTAGATATTTGAAAACCGCTATCATGTCCCCTCTTAATCTTCTTTTTTCCAAACTAAACAAGCCCAGTTCATGAAGCCTGGCTTCATAGGTCATGTTCTCTAAACCTTTAATCATTCTTGTCGCTCTTCTCTGTACCCTTTCCAATTTCTCCACATCTTTCTTGAAATGTGGCGCCCAGAACTGGACACAGTACTCCAGCTGAGGCCTAACTAGTGCAGAGTAGAGCGGCAGAATGACTTCACGAGTTTTGCTTACAACACACCTGTTGATACAACCTAGAATCATATTTGCTTTTTTTGCAACAGCATCACACTGTTGACTCATATTCAACTTGTGGTCCACAATGACCCCTAGATCCCTTTCCGCCATGCTCCTTCCTAGACAGTCGCTTCCCATCTTGTATGTATGGAACTGATTCTTCCTTCCTAAGTGGAGGACTTTGCATTTCTCTTTATTAAACCTCATCCTGTTTACCTCTGACCATTTCTCTAACTTGCTAAGGTCATTTTGAATTATGTCCCTATCCTCCAAAGAAGTTGCAACCCCACCCAGTTTGGTATCATCTGCAAACTTAATAAGCGTACTCTCTATCCCAATATCTAAGTCATTGATGAAGATATTGAACAGTCCAAACAAGGCCTTCCCGCTCCTGCAAAGGTGAACTCCATCTCCGCCAAGCAGTCCTTCCTGGAAGAGCACCCCGTGATCAAGGAAGCCGAATCCCTCCTGGCGACACCATCTTCGCAGCCAGACATTCACCTCCAGGATGCACCTCTCTCTGCCCGGGCCCCTACCTTTGATAGGAAGGATCGAAGAGAATACCACCTGCGCTCCAAACTCCTTCACCCGTACTCCCAAAGCCCTGTAGTCACACTTGATCCACTCAGTGTCACACCTGGCAGTATCATTTGTGCCCACGTGGATGAGTAGCATGGGGTAGTAGTCAGAGGGCCGGATAATCCTCGACAATGCCTCCGTAACATCTCGGATACGGGCCCCTGGCAGACAGCATACCTCTCGAGATGAACTGTCAGGGCGACAGATGGCTGCCTCCGTTCCCCTCAGAAGAGAGTCTCCAACCACCACTACCCTACGTTTCTTCCTCGCAGTGGTGGCAGGAGACTGCTCAACCTTGGTGGTCTAAGGCCTGGTCTCCTCCACTGTGGGGGGTGACTCCTTGTCTCCTGCAGAAAGTAAAGTGTAACGGTTATGTAACAACACAGTGGGAGGGTTAGGAGCAGGGGTGGAACACTGCCTGCTGCCGGAAGTAACCAGCTGCCAGTGCTCACCCTGCACCACCACCTCCTCCATAAGTGGCTGGTCAACAGTCCCACAGTGACCTCAGTGGACTCCACAGGAATACTGTCCAGGAATTCCTCATGGCGTCGAATGCTCCTCAGGCTGGCCACCTCCTCCTGTAGCTCTCCCACCTGCTGCCTGAGAGATTCCACCAGCAGGCACCTTTCACAACGGTTGTCTCCCCCAGTCTGGAGATCGCTCAGTGGGAATTGCAAACCACAAATACTGCAAGACCACACCAGGACCTGGGTAGAGGCATTCATGCTCAGGTTCTCTGTCTGGATACAGGCACAGGTGGAGGAGACAGGAGAAGTATTGGCACAAGCGCTTCGGGTCTTCATCACCATCAGTCACTCCCTCTGCTCAACTCCCTCTTCAACTCCCCTGTCTGCAGTCCCCTGTCCGCTTCACTCCCTGGTCGCACTGCTCTGGCTTTTTAAAGCCTGCTTGCCTAGGTCAGGCCTGCCCCCTTCTGAGTCACACAGGGGAAGGCTGAGCCTGAGGCTAATCAGAGGCAATCAAGGGAACAATGGCAGGCTCTCAGTCCCAACTGCCACAGAAGCTGAAACTGAAACTGATAGCACTCACCTGGAATCAGACTCAATTCACACTTCAAACTGTGGGCAGAAGAGCCGCGTGCGCACCTTCCCCAAATCCCACCACTGCTGTGCCGAGGGAAAGGCGCACCGCCACCCGCACCAGGCCAGCCAGAACTCCCAGAAGGAAGCTACGAAGCCCATGTCCTCCAGCAGGCTGTTACTGAAATGCCAGTAGGCCGGCCCCAGCCTCTCTGAAGAAAGAGAGGCCTTCACGGCCACTAAATGGTGGTCCGAGAACGGGGCCGGACGAATGCTGGAGGAGTGGGCCCAGAAGAGATGATGACGAGACAGATAAATGCGGTTCAATCGGGAGTGGAAAGACCGACAGCCCACCACCTGGACGTAGGTAAATACCATTTCCTCGCCCAGGTGGAGGTCACGCCAGACATCCACCAGGGAGTGATGGTCTATTATTATTTCCCTGAGGACGTCCGCGGAGGCCGTGCACTGCTCGAGCCCCGTACGGTCCCGGTCCTCGAGGGTGCAATTGAAGTCCCCGTTCAGAATCAGGCACTCGCAAGGATCCAAAGAGCCGAGGAAGGCAGACGCCCGCCGATAGAAGCGGAGCCTCTCAGAGACGGACGACGGGGTGTAGATGTTGACAAGATTTAGTATCAGCCCTTCTATCCGAACCCGGAGATGCAGCAGACGACCCTGCACAACCTCGGCAGTCGCCAGCACCTCAGGCTGCAGGTTCGGGGAGAACAGGGTGCCACCCCGGCTTGATGGGCCGACAGGTGGCTGAAATAAACCCTGTCCCCCCACTCCAGCTGCCAGCTAGCCTCGGCGGCAAGAGCTGCGTGGGTCTCCTGGAGGAATACGACAGAGTACCTCCCCTTCCGAAGGAAGGAGAGTACCTGACACCTACGGAGACCCGACCCACAGCCCCGGGTGTTTAGAGTGGTAAAGACGAGCGGCGGCATCGAGAGGGCTGGGGAAGATCCTCACTGACAGGAGTGCCAGCAGCCCCCATTGGGCCTCGCAGCAAACCGTGACCGTGCCCAAAAGCGAGTGGGGCGTCACGGAAGCTGCAGACCTGCTGGTAAGCCATGGCCTCCCGCCGCCCTGTCCCTTAACCCTCCCCCAAGAGGGCCCTTACTGTTTGTAGGACAAGAGGAAAATCTCCCCAGCGCTGAAGGGCGAGAGCGACTTTGTTCTTGGAGCCACGGATGTCTTCCAAGAAAGCACACATCTCGCCCTTCAGCGCATCTGGCATCGGGGCCTCAGGCTCTCGAACGCCTTGGGGCCAGAACCCTCCGTGAGTCCCGCGACCCATCGACACGGAGATGCAGGGCGTCTGAGGACAGTGGCAGAGGGAGACCAGCCCCAGTTGTGCTGGGAGCAGGAGAAACAAAAACTGCCACCCAGAGGCCAACTTCTGGGCTCAACATGGCAACCCCAGGGGCGGCAGTAACAAAGTAAGGGGAGGAAAAGAGTTCAGGGAGGGGATCAGGAAAAGGAGGGAGACGAAGAAGGGGAATAGGGGGAGGAAGAGGTGAGGGATTAGGGAAAAGACAAGGATGGGAGGGAGGAGGAAGAGGGGTGGGAATCTCAGTTGGGAGGGGGTTTGAACAGGGAGCAGGAGAAGGAACAGGGCGAGAAGCCCCAGCAGAGGAGGCACCGGGATGCGGTGCAGCCTCGCAGGGCAGAGAATCGGTGGCAACGTTAGGGGTAGTAATGCTCTCCCCAGAGCTGGGCTCCAGTGCCACAGAGTGCAGCACCAGAGGCCACAGCGCCGGGGGTGGTGGATATTAATGGGACCTCCCGCCCACTGAGAGCCTCAAGGGTTTCGGTAGCCACGGCCGAAACACTGCCGATGGCCGGGCAGATGGTCGCACCCTGGGGCAACTCAGAGGCAGGGAGAAGGGATAGCAGTGAGTCGGAAGAGGAAGGAGAGGTCTGTTGTTGTCCCTCCAGGACATGATGATCCCCCTCTGAGGCAGTCGGGGTCAGCCCCAAAGCCTCCACCTCCTGAGAGAGGAAGGCAAGCCCGCTGCCCGCCACCAGGTGGTGATCTTTGTTGATGCCAAGGTCAGCAGCTGCCCCCTCAGTGGAGGTGGGAACGGTGGGAGCATCCTCCATGGACGCCCCCTCTTGCAGGGACCCCAGGAGGGAGGTGTTCACCTCTCCCGAACCACCGCGGTCAGCTCAACCGCTTTGCGGTGCTGTGAATCGTTCGAGGGCTCAGAGGGTAGGACGGTTCCAGCGTCCATCCCCATAGGTGCAGGGAGGTTGTTCTCCCCCTCTGTGGGTGGGGTGGAACTCCGGGCACGCTTTCGGGACCTCCCTGTTGCAAGCTCCCATCCCTCAGAGGAAGAGGGCTGGGCCTGATTGGAGGAAGAGCCAGGGGACAAGGGCCATGGTGGGAGGGCAAGGGTAGATGAGGGCTGGGCAGCAGGGCAAAGGGACACCTCCGCCGAGGTAGGTCCTGCCCGAGTCCCGTCACTGACCCAGCCGCCCTCTCCTCCGCGGGCCTGGCTTTGCTGCTTTTGGCGGTGGCAGCAACAGCCCCCGCACTCTCGTCTGGGCCCTGCGGAACCTGAGTGGGATTGACGACGGTCACGGTTGGAGGAGGGGCGACCCCAGGGTCCGGACCATCAGGGCCACCGGCGATGGTAGGGCCGGTGCCCTCCTGGGCGTCAGGGGTCTCGGGTGCCTCTCCAAACCGGGCCAGGGGACAGTCCATTCGGACGTGCCCCGTTGCCCGACAGAGAAAACACCAGGCCTCCCCCATGGTGTAGTACACCCGGTACTGGGCCCCTTGATGGGGCACCAGAAATGACCCTTCGAGGGCTTCTCCGCCACATCCCGCCGGCGAAAGGAAAGGACGTGGCGGAGGGTAGGGTCTTTACAGCCCGGAGGACGGGGACTCAGGACTGACAGAGGCCTCCCCAGAGTGGAGAGGAAAGGCAATAGGGCGGCATTGGGGAGGAAGGAAGGAACGGAGGACAAAACCACCCGTACGCCCAGATCCTCCAAAGGCTCAAGGGGAACGTGGACTCCCCCACCGCCAAAACCCCTTTCCACCGCCTCCTGGGCGGCGGCCTCGGACGCCAGGAAGAATACCATCTTCCCGAACATCCTTGAGGCTGCCACCATGACCGTGGGCCCCACCATGCATGCCAACACCCGCACGTAGGTTTCCACATGGGGCGAGGCCACCACCAAGAGACAACGGACCCCGTGCCTCCTGGTCAGGGTGGGAAAGGGGCCACGGCTGCCAGGGATGGTATTCCGGGAGGCAGCAGGTGGGAGGGTGGCGGTTACCTGGGCGTATGCCCTGGGGCCCGGGACACCGTTTCCCCCAGAGCTGGTGGAAGGAACAGGGGAGCGGGAAGGAGGGGGGCCGCGGCCAGCAGATGGGTCGCGGCCGGGGAGTGAGCCCTCACCTCAGGAGGTTTTGCCTTCCGGGCGGGGCTCTTGCCCTTCTTGGTCCCCCAGCCCTTCCTACCCTTCAGGGGAAGTTCTTTAGAGGTGACTGGAGGTGCCGCGGCAGAAGCGGTTGAGGCCCTGGGGTCCTCATCCATGTTTGGCCGCCCTACCACAGTGAAGGGGGGGCCTGGCAGCCTCAGAGGGGTTGCTATTTTTAGGGGTGGGCGGGGAAGGTCTGGCAGGGGTGTCACTGGACAAACCCTCCATTGTGGTTATAGGTGGGAAGGAAAGGCAAAAACAAACAAACAATTAGGGGAGGACCAAAAAAAAAAAAACACACCAGGGGAGGGAACAAGGAGAAGGAGGGGAAGAATGAGCTTCACCACTGCCCCCCCACTAGGCTGGAAGTGGGGTGGAGGGCGACAATTCAGAAAGAGGAAAGGGGAAGGAGGAAGGAATACAGCTCCCAGCACAGGACGGTAAGGGCAGCTCCTCCAGCTGCACTGGGAACGTGAGAGGGTCAATTATTTGAAAGATGTGGGAAGTGAAACGGTTTGTGGGGGAGGGTAACTAAAGAAGTGTGGGAGGCTCAGGTGTCAAACAAGATGACAGAGGGGGCATGGGCACACGGGTAGAGGAGAGGGGCATGCAGGCTGTGAGGAGGGGCCAACTCAAGAAAGCAGGGGGGCAGCAAGATACTGCAGGCTGGGGGCGAGGGGGGAGAAAACTAGTGTCCCCACGGGCGCCTGAGTGGCAGGCTCACTGTACCTGCTGCAACAAAATACAGGCTCATGTAGCACTTTAAAGACTAACAAGATGGTTTATTAGGTGATGAGCTTTTGTGGGCCAGACCCACTTCCTCAGATCAAATAGTGGAAGAAAATTGTCACAACCATATATACCAAAGGATACAATCAAAAAAATGAAAAGGACATATGAAAAGGACAAATCACATTTCAGAACAGAGGGGGAATGCGGGGGGGGGGGGGGAGGGAGGAAGGTAAATGCCTGTGAGTTAATGATATTAGAGGTGGGGAAGGGTCACAGACATCTCCCCTTCCCCACCTCTAATATCATTAACTCACAGGCATTTACCTTCCTTTCGCCCCCCCTGCATTCCTCCTCTGTTCTGAAATGTGATTTAAATATCCCGGACTCCATTTGCATGTTCCTGGGCGGGCGCCATTTTTAAATCCCCTTAGTTCGAACTGACTGCCCAAGGCTACAGGGGCAGTCAGAAGTTAATCCGAACTAAGTCCTTAGTTCGGATTAACTGTTACTCCTCCTGCAATGAGTCAGGGCCAAACGCCAAAACAAGGTAAGTGTGTCTTGTACTGCAGTTCCTAAACTGTGGGATAGTGGGCTGAACAGGGGTTGGGGCCCAGGAGTGGGACTGACTCTGCCATAGCCATCAAATGCCAGTTTTGCCCCACAGCCATGTATATTGGCCAAACTGGACAGTCTCTACAGAAAAGAATTAATGGACACAAATCAGATATCCAAAAAGGCAACACACAGAAACCTGTTGGAGCACACTTTAACCTGCCCAGGCATTCATTAATGGATCTCAAAGTCACAGTGTTGTTTCAGGCCAATTCCACAATCCGAATACACAGGGAAGGGCTGGAACTTAACTTAATTCACAAGTTTGATTCTTATCAGAGAAGAATTAATAAAGATATTGGCTGATTCACACTACTTTCCACATCCTAATGACTTATCCAAACAAACAAACAATGGGCACTTAGAGTGGTGCAAATTGTTCTTATCAGCCTTTTGTAACTTGAACAATCCAATTCACTGGGGTTTTTTTCTATTTTTCTTCTCTTCTCCCTCTCCCTTATTTATTCTTGGATCTGGACTTCTAATACTCCAGTCTTCAGAAGAAGAGGTTTGTACCCCCGAAAGCTCATGATACCATCTACATCAGTGTTTCTCAAACTGTGTTCCGTGGAGCCCCAGAGCTCCGCGAGACATCTCCAGGGGCTCCGTGAGGTTGACAAACTGGAAAGCCTTCAAAAGCATAATTGAGAATCGCCTCGAACCACTGGGGTTCTGCATAAATTTTTACACATGTAAACGGCTCCAGTGCACAAAAAGTTTGAGAACTGCTGATCTACATGTTTTGTAAGTCTTTAAGGTGCTGCTAGACTATTCATTGTTTAAGTTTTCCCAGTTACAGACTAACTCGACTACCCTTTCGAAGCTTTTAAACATTATTTCAGTTTTGAATAACTTGAAGCCCAACTATGCCAAAGGAGTTGACACAGACAGACCCTTCCACTCATATTTTGCCCTACAGAAGGCACTGGTACTTGATTTTGTAGGATCTGGTTAATAACATAGTAACAAATATGATTATTTTAATGCCTCTTTAAAATAAATACATTGTATATCACAGCTCTAGACTAAAATCTTACATAAAAGGAAGCATTTTAAAAAGTTCTTTATTTAAAATTATCAGATACAAATAGTAAGTATTTAGGATGTTTGGTTTGGCATTTAAACAAAAATATCAGAACTGGGTTTGGGGAGCAAAAACTTCCACATTAGATGCACAGTACTGTCTGTACATCTATGGTAAGATACCTATCATCATATACATTGTTCCAACAAACACAATTTTAGACTTTAATCCCACAAGAGCAGAGATTGCCTCTTATCTATGTTTGTACAACATGCAGAACAATGCCCTCCACTCCAATTCTCCTTGCCTTTGAGCATTACCATAATATAGAAGTTTCTAATATAGCAGTGTAAGGATGCACAAATAGGGGTCTATTTTGTTAGCTTTTTGTGAACAACTCCATGGGAAAGAATAAACATTTAAAGAGCAACTGAAGTCAATGTGAGTTTTTCTGACTCCTATAAGAGCACTAACAGCATGATAAGTGCAAACAGGTGGGCAATGCAATGCAAGGCACCAAAGTGAACGAAGTAGGGACGTTATATATAGATTAATTAACTAATCAACTAGTCGATGGATTTTCCATCTACTAGTCGATAAGTGAGGGAACTGCAGCAGGGTGCTGGGAGCTAACCCTGCTGTGGCTCTGCCTTTTAAATGTATTAAGAGCCTGCTGGCTCTTAATATATTTAAAAGGCAAAAGTGCAGCAGGGGGACCCAGCGCAAGCAGGTCCAGCTGATTCCTAACGTATGCCAGCTCCACCCCACCCACGCTGCGCTTTAGCCTTTTAAATGTATTAAGAGCCACCTGGTTCCTGCTGCGCCTGGTTCCCGCTGCACCCTTCCCCCGTGAATACGGTGCTAGGGGAAACCGGCTTTTAAGCTGTCTCCCCCTCCAGCGCCAGCACCAGCCCCGCTCCTCCCCTCCTTGCAGAAGAAACTAGTCAATAAGCTTTTGTTTATCAGGTAGTCAACTAGGGTATGTCTACACTACCCCGCTAGTTCGAATTAGCGGGGTAATGTAGGCATACGCACTTGCAAATGAAGCCTGGGATTTGAATTTCCCGGGCTTCATTTGCATAAGCGGGGCGCCGCCATTTTTAAAACCCCGCTCATTCGAACCCCGTGCAGAGGGCTATACCGTTACTCCTCATTCCACGCGGCACGGGGTTCGAACGAGCGGGGATTTAAGAATGGCAGCGCCCCGCTTATGCAAATGAAGCCCGGGAAA
The DNA here is from genome assembly GCF_049634645.1 of Pelodiscus sinensis. Taxonomy (NCBI): domain Eukaryota; kingdom Metazoa; phylum Chordata; order Testudines; family Trionychidae; genus Pelodiscus; species Pelodiscus sinensis. The sequence continues at coordinate 31,818,594 of NC_134724.1, read as the reverse complement.
TTCAAATCCCGGGCTTCATTTGCAATTGCGGTATGCCTACATTACCCCGCTAGTTCGAACTAGCGGGGTAGTGTAGACATACCCCTAGTCACTTACATCCATAAACAAAAGATATATTAAACTGGGTGGAAGAGAAAGAAAAGGAGAGGATTGCAGAGCAGGGAAGATGGTGCCTCTGCTGCATTCTGTCCCCATACCAGGAATCTATGTATAAACTCTTCTGCCACTGCTCATTGTAACTTGGGCAACAGAACTCAGGCAGGGAGATCAATGCCAAGGTGAAGCTAGTGAGCCACTGCTGTCTTTAGCATAATCCTTATAAGGGAGGTGGATATCTTGCAAAATTAAATGAATATTACTCAGTTTATATTTCAATATAAATTTCCTGAAAGACTGTTCAGAAAGGTTGGTTGTCACACAAGCATGGCTTAAAGAAACAGCATCATTGCTCTTGAGGTATAGGGAAGTAAATAGAGGAAGACACAACTACAGAGGGACAGCTTTGAGTCCTCTTGAGGCTTTGGAACTTACTTTTTCCATGGATCACTAAAGCCCTTAGATGTCTGGAGGCCATGTCTATTCTGCAGTATCCTTAGAAATCTGTTCTTGCCAAGGGGAACTTGTGTCAAACTCTGATGGTCTGTGAGCATTTGTTTGACTGTGTGTTTGGTGGTTTGAAAAGAGCGGCAGTTGGAAAGTTTGAAAAGTGTGAATTGGGAGTGCATTGTTCCAGGTGGGCCTTCAGGGGCTGATTGCATTAGAGACAAGGCTTTGAGCCAGGCCTAGCCTCAGCCTTATAAAAAGGCAGCCAGAGCGAATGCATAGAACAGCTAACAGGGCAGCAGTCAACAGAGCAGTTTGCTTGGGGGAAGCCCCACACTGTTTGGTGGTCTTCTCCTTGAATGTTTTTTTTTCCCTCTTCTGCCCTTCAGAGAGGCATTTAAAAACATCTGAGGTACCTCTGAGAAGGAAGGTAGGTATGGATAGTGATAGGTCTGCTGTTATTACCTGCACAGCATGTGCCATGTTTGTCTTCCTCCCGGAAGACAGAAGGGATTTCATCTACACTAAGTGCAAGCTGGTCACCATTTTGGAATAAAAAAATTAGAGGACTTGAGGCCCAAGTATCAACCCTACGTTCCATCAGAGAGGATGAAGACTTCCTCGATAGAAGGCAGCATTTAATACTGCAGGCACAGCAGGCTGAAGAGCCAGTCAGGGCGGTACAGGATAAAGAAGAGAACTGGCAGCATGTAACCTCTAGAAGGAGAAGAAGGCCAACTCAGATATCCCCCATTCCCATACAGGTAAGTAACTGCTTTCAGGCTCTCTCCCCAGGCACTGCAGTGGAGAATGCTTTGGCAGGGAACTCTCAGGGAAGAAATTAGATGGGGACACCATCTCCCGGAAGGCATGGGATGCATAGTCCTAGGGATGGGGGTTCCATCCAAAAGAAGAAGAAGGGTGGTGGTGGTCGGGGACACCTTCCTAAGAGGGACTGAGTCATCCATCTGCCGTCTAGACCTGCTATCTCGAGAAGTGTGCTGCTTACCAGGAGCTCGAATTCAGGATGTAACCGAGAGTCTTCCAAAACTGATCAAACCTTCGGATCGCTACCCCTTCCAGCTTCTCCATGTGCGAACTAAAAATACGTCCAAGAATGGCCTTGAGCAGATTATGAGCTGGGAAGAAGGATCAAGGAATTTGAAACACAAGTGGTGTTCTCATCCATCTTCCCTGTTGAAGGAAAAAGTCCAGGGAAGGATCGTCGAATTGAGGAAGTAAATGCATGGTTGTGCAGGTGGTGTCGGAGAAAGGACTTTGGTTTCTACAAACATGGAACTCTGTTCCGGGCACAAGGATTGCTAGGAAGAGATGGGATCCACCTAATCAAGAGAGGAAAGAGCATCTTCGTGGGCAGCCTTGCAGACCTAGTGAGGAGAGCTTTAAATTAGGTTCGCTGGGGGTCGGTGATGAAAGCCCTGAAGTAAGTGGGGAAGTTGAATGGAGAAGGTAGGGCAATCAACTGGTTATCTAAAGTGTTTGTAAACAAATGCAAGAAGCCTAGGAACCAAACAGGAAGAATTAGAAACCCTGCCCCAGTCAAAGGACTATGATTCGATTGGAATAACGGAGACTTTGGTGGGATGACTCGCATGACTGGAGCACTGTCATGAAAGGGTATAAACTGTTAGGGAAGAACAGGTGGGGAAGAAAAGGAGGAGGAGTTGCATTGTATGAGAGGGTACGTCTAGACTACAGGCTTTTGTCGACAGAAGTTTTGTCGACAGATACTGTTGACAAAGAGTGTCTAGACAAAGCCGCTTTGTCAACATGACAATGTAGACGCAAAGGACAGTGTAGATGCAATAACTCCTTCTGTCGACAGAACTCCGTCAACAAAAGGCGTTATTCCTCGTACAATGAGGTTTACAGCCGTCGACAAAACTGCTGAGTTCTGTCGAAATTATGTCGACAGAACTCAGCAGCAGTGTAGTGTAGTACAAAAGTGTACTTTTGTCGACAAAACCCTGTAGTCTAGATACACCCTAAGAGGCCAGTATGATTGCTCAAGAGCTCCAGTATATAGAGGGAGAAAAGACTGTTGAGAGTCTATGGGTTAAGTTTAGCGACAGGAGCAACAGGAGTAATGTAGTGGTTGGTGTGTGCTATAGACCACTGGATCACGTGTATGAGCTAGACAAGGCTTTCTTCAGACAATTGAGAGAAGCTTCCGGATCACAAGCCCTGGTTCACATGGGGGACTTTAATCACCCTGATATCTGTTGGGAGACCAATACAGCAGTACACCGACAATCCAGGAAGTTTTTGGAGAATGTTGGGGATAACTTCTTGGTACAAGTGCTGAAGGAACCAACCAGGGGCCATTCACAGCTTGACCTGATGCTCACAAACAGGGAGGAACTAATAGGGGAAGGAGACGTGGGTGACAACCTGGGAAGCAGTGGTCATGAAATAGTAGATTTTAGGATCCTGACCAAAGGAAGAAAGGAGAGTAGCAAAATACACAACCTGGACTTCAGAAACACAGACTTTGACCCCCTCAGAGAACTGATGGGCAGGATTTCCTGGGATGGTAACATGAAGGAGAAAGGAGTCCAAGAGAGCTGGAGATATTTCAAAGAAGCCTTATTAAAGGCACAGGAAGAAACCATCCCGATGCGCAATAAGAAAAGCAAATATGGTAAGCGACCAGATTGGCTTACCGGGGAAAGCTGAAGTACTCAATCTTTCTTTACCTCTGTCTTCACAGACAAGCAACTTGAAAAACAACAAATGGCCTGATAGCACTTTATAGACTAGCAAAACATGTAGATGATGGTATGAGCTTTTTTGCGCACAGCCCACTTCTTCAGATGACAGGAAATCTGATGAGGTTCAACAAGGACAAGTATAGAGTCCTGCACTTGGGAAGGAAGAATCCCAAAGCATATTTACAGGCTGGGGACTGACTGGCTAAGCAGCAGTTCTGCAGAAAAGGACCTGGGGGTTACAGTGGATGAGAAGCTGGATATGAGTCAACTGTGTGCCCTTGTAGCCAAGAAGGCTAATGGCATATTAGGTTGTATTAGGAGGAGCACTGCCAGCAGATCTAGAGAAGTGATTATTCCCTTTTATTCAGCTCTGGTGAGGCTACATCTGGAATATTGTGTCCAGTTCTGGGCCCCCCACCATATAAAGGATGTGGACGCATTGGAGAGGGTCCAGCGGAGGGCAAGTAAAATGATTAGGGGGCTGGAGCATATGACCTAGGAGGAGAGGCGGAGGGATTTGGGTTTGTTTAGTCGGCAGAAGAGAAGAGTGTGGGGTGGGGGGAAGGGTTGATAGCAGCCTTCAACTTCCTGAAGGGAGGTTCCAAAGAGGATGGAGAGAGGTTGTTCTCAGTAGTGACAGATGGCAGAAAAAGGGGCAATGGTCTCAAGTTACAGTGGGGGAGGTCTAGGTTGGATATGAGGAAAAATTATTTAACTAGGAGCATGGTGAAGCACTGTAATGGGTTACCTAGGGAGGTGATGCAATCTCCATCCCTAGAGGTGTTTAAGTCTCGGCTTGAGAAAGCCCTGGCTGGGTTGATTTAGTTGGGATTGGTCCTGCCTAGAGCAGGGGGCTGGACTTGATGACCTCCTGAGGTCTCTTCCAGCTCTATGATTCCATGACTCTTAAATGAATCCTGGAGCTTCCTAAGCCATATGATCACCTACTGTAATGACTTCAAGGAATACCTGCCTCTGAGATTTTTTTTTTGTGATTAACATCTTTAAAGTTAAACATTTCTATTTATGTAGTTCACTGTTTCCCTGTTCAAAAATCCTACTACTAGTGAGCAACCAAATTATTAAGAATGGGGATGGGCAGAAAGGATAGAGAGAAAAGCTGATAAATAATAGTTATGAGGGCATATTTTAAAGGGTTCTTTCATTTATGGATCTACTGTGTAAGTGAACATGTGCACCTTGATCTATCTCTCATTTCTATTAAAAAAGCTGTTTTCCAAACCTACTAATTTTATCTTGGCAAATAAAAATGTGATAATGTATTAGAAGGAGTCTGTACATTTCACTAGCCTATTAGATACTGAGAAAAATTGTTTGCTGACTGATGCACATCACATGCCGAGTGATCATACCTTGGCAGTTTGCTAATATAAATTATTACAGCTAAGAGATCATGAACTAACTAACTTTTTAGAATTTGTTTTCTGCATGAAGAAGGCCTAAGGCTTCCTGTGGAGAATGTAAATCAGTAGAGATATATCTTTGGCTAAGAGGTCTGATAGTTCAGATAATGGATTTCCCATCAGAAATAATATGGTGGATTTGGACAAAAGCACATTGGATGAAATCCTGAACCTAAAGGGGAAGTACTGAATCCCTGAGGGGGAAATACTGAAAGCACAAATCAGCTGGCACAGGACACTCACATTTAACTCTACACCCAATATTGCATCTAGAATGGGGTCAGCAACGTACAGCACGTATGCCATATTTTGAATGGCATGCAGCCCGGTTGGAGGGGCTGCATGATGGGCGGCTGCCATGTGTGCCATCCTTGGCGGGGCTGGTTGGTGAGGCTGAGTGGCGGGCCGCTGCTTTGGGGACCAGCCCGCATGGAGGAGTGGGGCTGCTCCGAGGACGGATGGGCCACATGGCAGAGCAGGGCTCCTCCAGGGGTGACTAGGCTGCATGGGGGAGTGGAGAGCCCCCAAGCCAGCTGCCAGGGGCAGGCTGGAGATGGGTTGGAGTGCAGCAAACGTGGGGAAGAGGGGGGCTTGCGTTGGGGCACTGTTTTCCTGCTTTGGAGAAGGGGGTGGGGGTGGAACTACCTTCCAGACCCTCTGTCGCCTTCACCTTCACCCCTGCCTCCTCCAGCCCACCACTCTCTGCCCTGTTGTGCAGCCCATCCTCAGCACTCCCCACTCTGCTCACCTACCTTTCTGCCCTATGGTGCCCCAGGCAGGCAGGCTAAAGATAGCACTGAAATCTAGGGGGTACCCCGCTAGAGGGCGACTGATGTCCAGACTCTGGCTCTGGGGCTGGGTGGAGGCTGAGGGGAGAGGGAAACGTGTATGGGAGCCCCGTTCCCCAAACCCGCGATGGCCCCTAGGAGCCTGGGTCCCTGGCAGAAAGGCAAGGGCACCATGGACCTGACCTCCATGGGACCCTGCCCCCAGCAGGGCTGGACCCCCCAGAGGTCACCTACGTGCCCACCCTCACCTCGCCAATTTCCCTGAACTACACCCCCGAGCCACCCTGACCCCAGCTCATGCTGGTGATCCAGAATCGCACCCCTTGCAAGATTAGTGCCAGCGCTAGCTTCCTACGGGGGGGGGGGGGGGCAGCTAGGGGGCAGGAAGCCCCAAGGCTCCACACCGCTTCCAGGAAACGCATGCGCTGCTCTTCCCCTCCCCACAGGAAAAACTGGAGTGGAGGCCAGGGCAGGAGACCAAGCAGGGCATGCGGTGGAGAGAGCCATTCCCCTACTTGTAGGAGAGTGGCGTTGGCGTAGCCCAGGACAGGAGGATTAAATCTTGGCATGCACTTCAGAAAGGTTGCTGATCCCTGATCTAGAATATCCAGTACAATCACATGCAGTAGTGTAGCTGGATTGGTCACAAGACATGAGAGAAATAAAGAGGGTGAATTAAGACCTTTATTGTGCAAACTTCTGTGCTGACAGACAAGATTTCAAATTTACACAAAACTCTTCTTCAAGTCTGGAAAATGTATTCAGAGTCACATTTGGATTTATGGATTTATTACAACAGCCTATACCAGGGCTCAGCAACCTTTCCGAAGTGGCATGCCAAGATTTAAACCTGCCCCGGCCCAGTGCCCCAGAGCAAGCCCCCTCCTGCCCGTGACCACTGCATCCCAGCCCAGCTCCAGCTTGCTCCTGGCTCGGGGGTGCCCTGCTCCACCATGTGACCCAGCCACCCCCAGAGCAGCCTCGCTCTTCCATTCAGGCTGGTCAATCCCAGCTCCTGAAGCAGCCACCTGCCATGCAGCTGCCACAGAGCAGGATGCGGGGCCTTGGTGAGCATGCCCAAGCAGGGACAGTCTCACCGCGACCTGGCTCCAGACATGGCACACAGGGCAGCCCGACCAGCCGAGTCGCATTCCATTCAAAATCGGCTCTTGCACCACTTATGGCACTCACGCTGTACGTTGCTGACCCCTGGCCTATACCCTCTTAACCACACTCCCTTCTCCACCAGTTTTAGTTTTTGCTCCTATGGCTGGAGAGGTGTTAATGGGCAACTTCACCTTGAATGGTCCCTTGAAATGTGTTAACTGCTAAACAATCTAGCCCATCCTGTAATTAATAGTGATGCTCTAAATACATTTCACAGATCTAAAGAATAACTCTGTGTAAACTTGAAAGCTTTGCTCTATCCTCAACAGAAGTCGGTCAATTAAAAGATATTACCTCACCTACCATGACACAAAAGACAGAACTGTGTAGCACTTTAAAGACTAACAAGATGGTTTATTAGGTGATGAGCTTTAGTGGGCCAGACCCACTTCCTCAGATCAATATGTGGAAGAAAATGTGGAACTGAGCCCTAGGATACTCACTGCATGCACACACACAGAGCATGCACACACCAATCTCCTGTCATGTCCTTGTAAGTAACACCCCTCCCCCCATTGCCCTATGAACTGACAGGACTTATGTATTTTATACTTTATACCTTTTATATTTTAGTTCTAAGGTTAAAATAATTGCTCATTCTTGATACATGTTCCTTTGAGTATAATTTGGAGTAGTCAGTGATCAGGCTAGCCATACAATTTCTTTTCTGACCCAGACCTTTTCAAAACGAAGCGGACAGGAACTGCAGACAGGGGAGTTTGAGAGGGAGTTTCGCAGAGGGAGGCAGATGGTCAGGAAGACCCGCAAGACCTGTGCCAGCACTGCTTCTGTCTCCTCCATCGATGCCTGTAGCCAGACAGAGCACCTGAGCATGGACGCCTCTACCCAGATCCTGGTGTGGTTTTGCAGGGACTGTGGATTGCAATTCCCGCTTATTGATATCCAGGCTGGGGAGATCATCCAATCTGAAAGGTGCCTGCGGGTGGAATCTCTCAGGCAGCAGGTGGCAGAGCTGCAGGAGGAAGTGGCTAGGTTGAGGAGCACCCGCATCCATGAGAAATTCCTGGACAGCGTTCATGAGGAGACAGCTGAGGTAGCTGTCCCGGTACACAGGACTGTGACACACTCCTGGTGGAGGAGGAGATGGCTCAGGGTAGACAGTGGCAGCTGGTTACTTCTGGCAGCAGGCAGTGCTCCACCCCTGCTCCGAACCCTCCTGCCGTGGTACTAGGAAACCGTTATGCTCTTCTTTATACAGGAGATCGGCAATCACCCCCTACACTGGAGGAGGAGAAGCCCCGTACCCCCAAGACTGGGAGGTCTGCTGCCACCACTGCGAATAGGAAACGTAGGGTAGTGGTGTGCAGAGACTCTTCTGAGGGGGACGGAGGCGCCCATCTGTCGCCCTGACATTTCATCTCGGGAGGTGCTGTCTGCCGGGGGCCCGTATCCGAGATCTTACAGAAGCATTGTTGAGGATTATCTGGCCCTCTGACTACTACCCCATGCTACACATCCATGTGGACACAAATGATACTGCAAAGTGTGACACTGAGTGGATCAAGGTGACTACAAGGCTCTGGGAGTACGGGTGAAGGAGTTTGGAGCACAGGTGGTATTCTCTTCGATCCTTCCTGCCACAGGTAGGGGCCCGGGCAGAGACAGGTGCAACCTGGAGGTGAATGCCTGGCTGCGAGAATGGTGTCTCCAGGAGGGCTTTGGCTTCTTCAACCATGAGGTGCTATTCCAGGAAGGACTGCTAAGCAGGGATGGCATCCACCTTTTGAGGAGGGGGAAGACCCTATTTGGACACAGAATGGCTAACCTAGTGAGGCGGGCTTTAAACTAGGTTTAACGGGGACAGGTGAGCAAAGCCCACAGGTAAGTGGAGAAAATGGTGACCTGGGAGATGGGTCGGAAATGGGAGGGAGCGTGGGCTACAATGGCAAAGAGAAAGGAGGTCAGGGCAAAACTGGGAAGCAAGGTCAAATCAGGATCTTAGATGCCCATATACAAATGCGAGAAATATGGGAAATAAGCAGGAAGAACTGGAAGTGCTAATAAATAAGTACAATTATGACATTGTTGGCATCACAAACTTGGTGGGATAATACACATAATTGGAATGTTTGTACAGAAGGGTACAGCTTGCTCAGGAAGGATAGACAGGGAAAAAAGGGAGGAGGTGTTGCCTTCTACATTAAAAATGAACACACTTGGAGTGAGGTGGAGGTGGGCATAGGAGATGGAAATATTGAGAGTCTCTGGGTTAGGCTAAAAGAGATTAAAAACAAAGGTGATGTCATGCTAAGAGTCTACTACAGGCCACCTACCCAGGTGGAAGAAGTTTAGTAAAGAGAAGATTGAGAGGGGATATGATAGCTGTTTTCAGATACCTAAAAGGATATCATAAGGAGGAGGGAGAAAACTTGTTCATCTTGGCCTCTGAGGATAGAACAAGAAGCAATAGGCTTAAACTGCAGAAAGGGAGGTTTAGGTTGGACATTAGGAAAAAGTTCCGAACTGTCAGGGTAGTCAAACACTGGAATAAATTGGCCAGGGAGGTTGTGGAATCCCCATCTCTGGAGATATTTAAGAGTAGGTTAGATAAATATCTATCAGGGATGGTCTAGACAGTATTTAGTCCTGCCGTGAGGGCAGGGGACTGGACTCGATGACCTCTCGAGGTCCCTTCCAGTCCTAGTATTCTATGATTCTATACTTTGTCAGAGAAACATACGTGACACTGTATACAGGGGCTGCATGGCCAATTCTGCAATTCAGTGAGAAAAATGAATATGGAGTTACTACAGTTTGTCCACAGACATGCTCACGGACTCCAGCATATCTCAAGCACGCAGGCACTTTACTCACGGAATTGGACTTGCAGTCACTTTTCTGACCATCAGCCCACTGTAGTGCTGCCCAGACCACAGTGTGTCCAAAGCAGCATGCTCTAGTTTCCTGTTCTGAATCTTTCATCTCACAACAGAAGATCTGATGTCTCTACAGTACAGCTGTTGCATAATGTGTGTGGACTATCTCCAACATGCTCATACTACATTAACTTTTTACAAGAATTCTGACATGCCTGATCTGCTCTGTGTGTGTGCAAGCAACTTCCAATATACATTGAGCAAAAATTGGGGGAAAAAAATCTTGCCATATTTGTAAATATCAACTAAGGGTCACAACAAAACAGTAAAACTACATTGGCTTTCACTTAAATAGCTCTGAGCAAGAGAATCTTCAGATTAAAACTACCACAGAATGCTTAACTCAGTCCTACTGTGCTAACTTTTCAGCTAACACAATCATACATGGTAATGCACTTCACAATATATTACTGAGACAGGGCACCTGCCCTGCACTGGCCCTTTAAGGGCAAAACTCAGGCCTGGAGCAGGGGCCGGAAGCAAAGACCCAGCTGAGGCTGTTAGGACTAATGAGAGCCCAGCTGGGGGCTATATAAAGAAGCACAGTTTGCTTTGGAGGGAGGGCAGTGAAGAGCTGGCAGCAGAGGAAGCCGGAAGTTTCTAGGAGGGAGGACCATATTGGGGCAGCCAGGCAGGGCTAGGAGAGTGCCAGCTAAGGCACTCCCTGGCTGGGGGCTTGAAGGGTGGTAGCAACGCAGCCCAGGTAAGCAGGGAAGCAGATATACACCCTGGCTAGGTCTAGACTGGCATGATTTTCCGCAAATGCTTTTAAGTAGACAGCTGGCGAGTTTTTCTGCAAAAGCAGCTGATTTTGTGGAAAAACTTGCCAGTCTAGACACAGCCCCTATGCCGGTGATGAGCAGCCCATACAGGCTGTAGCTTGCCCGGAGATGGGCTATATGAAGACAGTCAGTGGGTCACTGAGGCACGGTGGGGAGCGCACACGCTGACAGTTATGCACAATGGGTTTAATATAGAAAATGTGTGTGTGCACATGGTTACATTTATATTTTACACTAGTGCATTTACCCAATGTTGCTCAAGTTCTTACCTCAATTAATTTGTTTTGAAAAATAAAATGAAAATGTACATGCTTCATTTAAAGTGGATTTTGCCCACGAAAGCTCATGAGACCATCTACATGTTTTGTTAGTCTTTAAGGTGCTACTAGACTTTTTGTTGTTTTTTCATGCTTCATTTAAATCATTGCTCTGGGGATGAGTGGCTCAGTATGCAGGCTGCCTCAGAAAGAGAAGACTACTCCAGCTCCCTCTCACTGCAACAGCTGGGGGCCAGATGAGAAATGCCTCATGGCCACTGCAGTTCCAGTAGGCACAGCCAGAATGGAGTGCATGTCTCTAAGCTGGGGCAGGTCCAGGTTCATCTGACCCCTGTGCTCCCCAGACAAAATGAGGAATGGAGTAAACTGTGCTCTTTTCCTTTTACTACCTGATGACGGGGAACAGCCAGTAGTGTTCTGATACCAATTGGTGGAGGGGGACCTTCATCCTCCCTTTGCCATCCCTAAAGGGCACCGGGGGGGGGGGGCACAGATTGGGGCAATCCCAGATGGGGGGTACCTCTAGCCCCATTCACCTGCCTGGTGACTCTGTCTCATTTCTGTATGGTTTTATGAGAAGCAATCCTATGCCAGGTACATCCTGTTTTCATGGCACAGTCAAACTCTTACTATGCTTCCCCTTGTAGTCATTATACTGCATAATTATCCCTGCTTTCCAGACCATATCTCCGCAGCCCCCATGTGGTACAGAGTCCTCCCTTTCCATTTTATGAGAAAATCTCATTCCAGGCACATCCCATTTTCCTGGTACAACCAAACTCTTACCTTGCTTTAAGTTATAATAAGAGGAAGCTGGGATTGGTCCTGCCTTTGGCAGGAGGCTGGACTTGATGACCTCCTGAGGTCTCTTCCAGCTCTATGATTCTATGAAGCTATATATCAAATTTGGTGGTCCTAGTTTGGTTTAGGAGGAGTTTTTGAACAAATAGAGACACGGACAGATTCACAAACTCTTTCAAATATATAGTAGATTTTACACACTTGTGTAATACCTATTGCATATAAAATCAGTATAGGTATACCTCCTTCTACGAGGCATAACTCATTTTGCGCTACAGCTCTTGCACAAAAAGGCACGTGTGGACACTCTGGAGGGGGTTTTGTGCAAAAATTGGCTGGCCTCCAGGGAAAAAAAATGGTGGCCCCTTGGCCACTTCAGCCAAATTCATCAGAAGGCTATAGTTCCTGTCTGCTGGCCGCCCTTAAAGCTTCAGGCACCCTGCTCAAGCCTTGTGGCTAGACGTTTGCCCACAGCAGGTGACTTCATCGCGTGGCTCTGCTTCAGCCACAAATGTCCTTCCAGCAAGCTCCCCAAGAACCCCCTGGCCCTTCCAGGGACCAGTCACAGGGCTCACTGGACCACCCCCCCAGGGGGACCAAAAGGCATGCTCCCACCTGGAGTGGCCCTGAAATCGCAACCCTCCTTGAGTTGTGGGCGAGGAGGAGCCTGTGCAGGATCCCTAGGCCAAGCGCTGCAATGCAGAGATCTTCTCCCACATGACCGTAGCCCTGGCAGACTGAGGTCACCTTTCCTGGACCATGGAACAAGTCTGGACAAAGATAAAGGAGCTCCGTTGGGGTACATAAAGGCCAGGGAGTGCAGGGCATGCTCGGGGCAAGACCCCACACCTTCCCCTACTACTCTGAGTTCCACCACATCTTTGGGGGGGGGGGAGAGAACTCTCTTCCCCCCTCCATCATGGTGGACTCTGGCCTGGAGGAGCCCATACTCCAACACCTGGAGCTTGTCCAGCCCCTGATGGAGGAGGAGGAGGACGACCAAGACAACGGGACCATCACCCTGTCCCAGGAACCAATCCCTGCCATCCAGGACGTCTCCCAGGCCTCCGAGGAGGCTTGGGAGGGATCTTCAGGTACATTGGCGCACACACACAGGGTGGGGGAGGTGGCTTCACAGAGGTTGGGGGGGCACAATGTCATGCAGGCTGCTAGGCCAGGAAAAGCTGCTGCAGTCTGGGCACAAGCAACCACACACAGTGGGAGGGTGCAGCACGTGGCCATAGCAGCCAGCCCCTCAACATGCCCGGGAGCCTGCTGGCAGCCTTATGCGTGGCCACATAAGTCCTACCCTCAGTGGGAGAGGGGGTGCACCCAGCTGCAAGCAGGCTAGCCACAAGGGCACAGGCATGGCCCCACACACACCCCCGAGTGCTGCACAAAGGCATGCCTGCATGTGTGAGGCAGCAGCTGCTCCCACTGATAGCCCAGCGAGCTGCAACTGTGTGTGCAGACCCTAGGGAGGGTCAGGCTGCTCCTGGCTCCTCTGCTGCCCATGAGGGGATCCATTGTGGCCATATACTTCCTGCCTGGCCGTGGTGTGGGTGTCTGGAGGTGGGGGAGAGGGAGAGGGCAGCATGGTCCTCTGGCCCCATTGGGGCCCATGTGACACAGGGCATGCTGTACAGGCCACACATGACTTTGCACCCAGGACATCCCCTTCCTGCAGGCTGCGGACTGGTGCCATGGCCACTCACGTAGGAGGGCACGGCCTTAGGGAATGTGTGTTCAGGGAGGACTGAAGGCCTCTCCCTTTTCTGTGTTCTCCACAGCCGGACCAACAGCGACACCGCCACCGCACCACCGCCGCAGCCACCTGCCAGAGTCCAGGGTAGCTGCAGACGGGCCAGAGTGGCAGAACACCTCATGCAGCAATGCATCAGTGTCATGCGCGACATTCATGACACCCTGTCGCGCAGGCTCAATGCCGATCTAGAATGGGGGGAGCGTGTGTGGACTGAGATGATGTCACATTGCGACATCTGTAACATCCTGTCCTGCACAGGGGAACATCCGCCCAATGCCGCTGATCCTGCCTTCTGCCCTCCTGCCCCCACTCCTATGGCCATTGCCCATCTGTCTGGCCACCCTGCCATGCCTCTCCTTCCTTCTCCCTTATCAATGGCCATACCCCCTCCCCAAGTGATGCCTATGGCCCCTTCTCCTGCCCCCCTGCCAACCATGACCCAGCTGTAGATGCCCCTCCTACCCAACCCTTTCTGGTCCCCAGACCCACCCTACCCCGAACACGTCCCCACACCCAAGGTGGCAGAGCAGCCTGCCCCACTAATCCTCCCAGTCCTGACTCCCTCTCCCAGTTCAGGCATTCCTCTCCTCCTGCCGCCCTTCTCTTGGGGTACATCTAGACTACATGCCTCTGCCAACAGAGGCATGTAAAATAGGGTACACGACAGTCAATAAAGCAGGGATTTAAATATCCCCGGCTTCATTAAAATAAAAATGGCTGCCGCGCTGTGCCGGCTCAGCTGATCACCGGCACAGCGCATGAGTCAAGATGTTGATCGGTCGACAGGGAACGCCTTTGTCGACCACTCCCTTATGCCTCATGAGCTGAGCCGGCACAGCGCGGCAGCCATTTTTATTTTAATGAAGTCGGGGATATTTAAATCCCCACTTCATTGACTATGCCGGGTAGCCTATTTTACATGCCTGTGTCGGCAGAGGCATGTAATCTAGACGTACCCTGGATGTTGAATAAAAAAAGACTCATTTTGTTTTCAGACCAAACAGGTGTGTTTATTGGGAGGTTAGAGAAAGGGCAAGGGAGAGAACAAAAAGGCAGAAGCCCCTGCTGGGGAGGCCCTGGGAACAATTACTGGGGAGCCTCAGAGAACTTCTCTCTCAGTGCCTCCTGGATGTGCACCCCATTCTGATGGGCCTGGCGGGTGGCAGCGTTCCGGGGCTGCTGAAACGCACGGCTCTGCCACCAACCCCAGGAGGAAGGCCTCCCCCTTGAGCTCCACAATATTGTGGAGCACACAGCATGCCACCACCTCTTTAGGGATACTGTGCTCCTCGACGTCCAGGTGGATGAGGTGGCAGCGGAACCGTCCTTTGAAACGCCCAAAGGTGCACTCCACCTGCAGCTGAGCTCAGCTGAGGCAGGCCTTTAACAGGTCCTTGCTGGGATCCAGGTGGCCAGCGTAGGGCTTCATTAGCCAGGACATGAGTGGGTATGCCGCATCCCCCACTATGCACACTGGCATGTAGTGCTCACCCACCGCAAAGTCCCAGCGGGGGAAAAAGGTGCCCACTTCCAGCTTGGCGCACAGGCTGGAATTCCAAAAAACCTTCCTGCCCGACCACCCCATATAAATGTCTGTAAAGTGCCCTCGGTGATCCACCAGGGCCTGCAGGACTACTGAGAAGTAGCCCTTTCAGTTTATAAACTGAGCCGCTTGATGTTCTGGGGCCCGGACGGGAATATGCATGCTGTCAATGGCTCCCGCGCAGTTGGGGAACCCCAGGGTAGCAAATTTGCCCATGAATGCATCCAGGTCTCAGAGCTGGATGACTCTGCACAGCAGCAGGGCGTTGATGGCCCTGATGACCTGCAGAAGGAGACAAAGAAACACACAGAACAGAGAGTGAGAGAGGGGTAGCGTGGGCCCTTGGGTGGTGCCTGTCCCTCCTCCCTTTGCCCCTCAAACTCCTTGGAGCCACCCCCTATGAGTCAGCCCCCAGGGCCAGGTCTTTTCCCCCACCCTTAATTCATCCCCTACAGTCCCCATGCCCCCTGTCTCCCAAGGGTCCCCTTATCCAGTACCTCCTCCCCCACCCCGGGACTGCAGACTATGAGCTCCTTACCTGCATCAGGATGGCCCCCAACAGTGGATTTCCCCATCCCAAACTGATTGGCCACCGACCAGTAGCTGTCTGGGTTGGCCAGCTTCCAGAGGGCAGGCATGGCGGGCCGCAGGTGGCTGTCATGTCTCTGGAGGCCAGGTGTGAGCCAGGCACAGAACTTGAGGAAGATGGCCATGCATATTCTAAAGTTGTGCAGCCACTGCTGGTCGTCCCACTGCTCCATGACCAGGCAGTCCCACCATTCCGAACAGGTCTACAGCCTCCAGACCCTCCTGGGTATGGTGGGGTGCAGCAGCCACACTGGAGCAGCTGAAGTCATGCAGAGGGACATGAGGAGGAGTCTGGTGTCCACATCCAGCAGTAAGAAGTAGCCGCTGGAATCAAGTGCTGCGGGAACTGCAGCATGGCCGTGTGGGGCTGCCGCCAGCCTACGGGCAGTTCAGACTCCATGGCAAACAGCAAAAGGCAAAAAGCTGTATTGTCCCCAAAAAAGCAAAGGGAAAACACAGCTGCTAGCAAGCAGGCAGCAGAAACACAGAAGCGGCTGTCCAGAGGGGTCCCTTTAAGCACGCATCTCTGGAGGGCAACAGCACTTGAATGACTGGTGACCTCTAGTCTGGCTAGAACCAGTTCTGGATGACTTTTATATGCAGAAGAGTGTCCAATAGTGTGGACGCTCTCTTGCGCAAAAAACGATGCGCTGAGAGATACGGACGAGTTTTTGCACAAGAAGTTTTTGCACAAAAACTCTTGCGCAAAAGGCTTCTTCCGCAAAAACCCTGAACTGTAGATGTAGCCCAAGAGATTAATATTTATTTGGGCATAAGCCTTTGTAGGCTAGAAGGCACTTGTGTCAAAAACTTATGCCCAAATAAATTTGTAGTCTTTAAGGACTCCTCATTGTTTTAGAAGGAAGACTGAACTTTTTCTTGACTGTTTTAAAAGAGTCATTATGGATTTGGCCTTCAAAACTATTGCTGGTCTTCTTGCTGTGATGTGATACTATGCTAATGTAGGTCAGAAACTTGGTTGGCAAGAGTCACAATATAATTTTATACATTTATAGCATTTAAAAGGCATTATCCTAAAGAAATCACACAAAAATGGATTTTTTGGGAAGGGGGGGAGAATGTTAATGCTCCTGGGATTTTTTAATACTTCTATATAGGAGTGAATATGATGTAAGGTGGTTCCCAAGACCTCTCTCTAGACTAGGATTAAGCAACTATCAATTGTACAACCTATCCTGGAAAGTGATCCCTTATTCTCACAGGCCTTTGAGATGGGCCAATCCTCGCCTACAGACAACCCCCTCTCCCGACCTGAAGGAAATGCTTTCCAGCAGCCACACATCACGCCTCAGATACACTCACCTAGGAACCTACCCCTGCAACAAATCCCATTGCCAACTCTGTCCACATATTTATACAAACAACACCATCACAAGATCTAAACACAAAAGCCACAACATACAACTCATACAATTGCACATCTTCTATGTGACATATGCCATCAAGTACCAACAATGCACCTCTGCCATGAATATTGACCAAATCAGACAGTCTCTACAACAAAGGATAAATGAACACAAATAAGACATCAGAAATGGTAACTGTGATGGGGCAGAAGCACACTCTAGCCCCGCTGCCCGCCGCTTGTCTGGCGGCTGTGGGGGTTGGTGACGGGGCAGAAGCGCTTCGCGCACCAGCCCCACCGCGCGCCACTTGCCCAGTGGCGCAGGAGCCGGAGTACCAGTGGTGCAGCAGCTGCTCGCTCGCCGCCATGCTGACACGGCCCTGCACCTGCCCGAGAGCCGGAGGGCGATGGGGGCGGGGTGTTGGCGGGTTATGGCCCACGCAGCCAACCCGGAAGCACGGCTGCTCGGAGGGGGCGGGACCCTGCGGGCCGGAAGCCGGCCAGGGGATTCAAACCCCGGCCTGTGCGCCGGGAGAGGGGGGAGAGCCGGAGGCTGCGACTCCCCATGCGGGACCCGCAGCAGATGGGACCCAAGACAAGGAGGTGAGCCCCAGACGGGAGGGGCTTGGCCGCGGAGAGAAGAAGTAGCCCAGAGCGGGCAAAGGGAGCCCGTGGGCTGGTGCATTACGGCGGGACATCCCGCCAGCCGGACCAGACGGCAACTGAGTCCGTGTCCTTAGGGGCCTGGGCTGGGGTCTGAGAGACGGTGTGGGCCCAGACCCCTCTCTCTCCACGGGTAGCCCGGAGGGCACAGAGCATGGGCCAACAGGTCCAAGACGTAGCCAATCTCAAGGCGAGAGGACGCCAGGTGTTGTGGGGGGAGCACAGAGATGGTGGCTTGAGAGGACTGCCCAGGAGGGTACGGTCGCACATGTTTACAGTAACACACATAAAACCTGTACGGGAACATTTTAACCTACCTAGTCACTCAATCATGGATTTAAAAGCCATTCTTCTACAAAGGAATTTCACTAACAAATTACAGAGCAAGTCCGTAGAACTGGAATGGATCTACAGATGTGACACCCTTACTCTGGGCCTAAACAAAGACGTTAAATGGTTGGTGCTTTACAAAGCCAATTTCTCCTGCCATTAACATCTGCATTTTCATATGAAAAGCTATCTATGGGATACATCTATCCCACTTAATTAGCCTCATATACATGGATCCTACAATTGACAGGTACTTCTTCTGCTGTTATATATATGGTAACCATATTTTCTAAGTCCTGTGGCGATGGGCTAGCTGTGAAACGGCAGGTGTGGATACACTGGCAGCTGCAGTGGCGAACCTGCACGCAGGCGGCTCAGGTCATAGGGTTGTCTTCCACTGATCTGAAGCAGCAGTGGTTTTCGGCAGCCACCTGGGTGACTGAGCAGTCCTTTTTAGGATAGCGCTGCTTACCTCTGTAGTCTGAGGAAGGGGCTAGAAAAGATACCCTAAAAAATGCCTGCTTCACCAATCCTGACCAGCTGGTGGAAATCCCGCTTATGCGGTCGAAATACAAAGAAAACTAGTAACACTCCACTCATTCTTGGAGCATGGAACATACGTACCCTCATGGATCATACGGATGCCGACAGACCCGAAAGGAAAACTGCCCTGATTGCCAAGGAGCTTGCTCGCTACAAGATCGATATAGCAGCTTTGAGTGAGACCCAGCTGGCAGAGGAAGGACAGCTGACTGAAATTGGAGCAGGTTACACCTTCTTCTGGAGTGGGCGAAGAATAGACGAACGCCGCGAGTCGGGAGTTGGATTTGCTGTGCAGACAAATCTGGTGAATAAGCTATCCAACCTACCAAGAGAAATCAATGATCGGCTGATGGTGCTGAAGTTACCTCTGTCTGGGAAAAAGCAAGTCACATTTATTAGTGCTTACGCACCAACAATGACTAACCCAGAAGACATCAAGGACAAATTCTACCAAGACCTGGAAGAGCTGATTGCTACAATATCAAAGTCAGACAAGCTGATTGTCTTAGGCGACTTCAACGCCAGAGTTGGTACTGATCATGATTCCTGGAAGGGAGTCATCGGTAGATATGGCATTGGTAGCTGTAATAGCAATGGACATCTTCTCTTGAGGACATGTGCAACAAATGATCTCCTGATAACTAATACCGTGTTCCGCCTGTCCAAACGTAACAGAACAATTTGGATGCACCCCCGCTCAAAGCACTGGCATCTAATCGACTATATAATAGTCCGTAGGAAAGACCAACAGGATGTCCGTGTGACCAAGGCTATGTGTGGCGCCGACTGCTAGACGGACCACAGACTGCTCATCTTAAAGATGAACCTTAGGATTTGGCCCCCCAGACATCCACAAGGCATCATGGTCCCAAAGCGCCTAAACGTCTCCAGACTGAAAGACAGCGGCGTCCAACAATCACTTGCTGACGCCCTGGCATTTAAGCTGGAAGCCACTGGAACTGACGCTGATATAGAACCCAGCTGGGCAGCTTTCAAACAGCTGGTGTACTCCACTGCCTCCGAGTTAATTGGCGTCACCACAAGAAAGCACCAACTGGTTCAACCAAAACTGTGGAGAAATCAAGGCATTGCTGGATGAAAAACATCGTCTCCATCATGCCTACAGCAGTGACCCTAAGCCTGTAGCAAAAAAAGTTGCCTTCACCAAGATACGTCAGACTGTACAGATGAAGCTACGTGAGATGCAGGACACATGGCTGAGCCAGAAAGCCGATGAGATCCAGGCCTTTGCCAACAGACACGATATGAGGAACTTCTACAATGCTCTTCAGGCTGTGTATGAGACTCAGTCACATCTGGTTCAGCCCCTCTCTTGAGCACAGATGGTAGTACTTTGCTCACTGATAAGGAGAAGATCCTTAATCGCTGGGCAGAGCACTTTGCTGATGTCCTTAACAGGCCCTCTTCTATCAACGAGGAGGCAATAAACCACCTACCTCAGGTGGAGATCAACGAAAGTCTGGCTGATCCTCCAACAGTACTGGAAACTCAAAAGGCCACTGAATTGCTCTCCAACAGTAAAGTTCCTGGAGCTGATTCTATTCCAGCTGAAATTTATAAATCTGGTGGACCCAAGTTAATTAAGAGGCTTACTGAAATGTTCTGTGAGATGTGGAAACAGAAACGCGTTCCACAAGACTTCAAAGATGCGTCTATTATTCATCTATACAAGCGCAAGGGAAATCACCACTCTTCTGACAACTACAGAGGAATCACTCTGCTCTGTGTTGCAGGAAAGATTCTCGCCAGAATACTTTTAAGCAGACTCACACAGCACCTTGACCAAGGTCTCTTGCCGGAAAGTCAGTGTGGCTTCAGGAAGGGACGAGGTACTACTGACATGATATTTGCCACCAGACAACTACAAGAAAAGTGTCAAGAACAGAATGTCCAGCTCTACACTGTCTTTGTGGATCTAACTAAAGCATTTGACTCTGTCAGTCATGAGGGCCTCTGGAAGATTATGGCCAAATTTGGATGCCCAGATACCTTCATTGAAATGGTGAAACAGTTCCATGACGGTATGCTTGCCAGAGTCCAAGATCGTGGCAATTATTCAGAGCCATTTGCAGTCACAAATGGTGTTAAACAGGGATGTGTCCTGGCCCCCAGTCTCTTCAGCCTTATGTTCTCTGCTGTGCTGATTGATGCCTTTAGAGAAAATAATGTTGGGATCAACTTGCGCTACCGTTTTGATGGAAGGCTATTTAACTTGAGGAGGCTTCAGACCAGAACCAAGGTTCAGGTCAAGACCATTCGTGACTTTCTATT
Source organism: Pelodiscus sinensis (assembly GCF_049634645.1). Taxonomy (NCBI): domain Eukaryota; kingdom Metazoa; phylum Chordata; order Testudines; family Trionychidae; genus Pelodiscus; species Pelodiscus sinensis. Next base: position 31,798,092 of record NC_134724.1, on the reverse strand, counting down.
TGCGGATGACTATGCCCTCAACTCAGGTACGCAAGCAGGCATGCAACACTGCATGAATCTATTTTCCGCAGCTTGCATGAGCTTCGGCCTCATGATTTCCACCAAAAAAACCAAGGCTCTGCATCAGCCCACTCCTGGCTGTGACTACACTGAGCCATCCATCACTGTCAATGGCCAGAAGCTCGACAATGTGAACAGGTTTACATATCTTGGCAGCACTCTATCGAAGGCAGCCAACGTCGACAAGGAGGTGAATACTAGAATCGCCAGAGCCAGTGCAGCTTTTGGAAGGCTTCAACTTAATGTTTGGAATCGAAGAGGCATTAAGACTGAGACCAAGCTAAAAGTCTACTCGGCGGTTGTCTTGCCCACCTTCCTCTATGCTTGTGAGACCTGGACTGTATATAGTTGTCATGCGAAAAAGCTGAATCACTTCCACCTGAACTGTCTACGGAAACTGCTGAAGATAAGATGGCAGTATAAAGTTCCAGATACTGATGTTTTTCTACAGGCTAATACAACAAGCATTCACACCATGCTTTGCAAGGCACAACTCAGATGGGCTGGCCATGTTGTGCACATGTCCGATGATCGATTGCCCAAGAAGATGCTCTATGGTGAATTACAACACGGCAAGCGATCTCTTGGAGGTCAAAAGAAAAGATTCAAAGACACCCTTAAGGCCTCCCTTAAGAACTGTAACAGATCCTGGAAATTGGGAGAGTATTGCTGATGATAGTTCCACCTGGCACAGACAAATACATGATGGTGCAATAGCCCACGAACAAAAGAGACTGCGTTGTGCTGCAGAGAAACGTCTTCTTCGCAAGTCCAGGGCTGGTATCTTCTCTTCCTCCGGTCAGCAGTCCGATCTTTCATGTCCCCACTGTAACCGTCAATTTCGGGCTCGGATTGGACTAATCAGCCATCTCCGAACCCACCCCCAACTAAACTGATAACACTGGGTGGTCCTCATCGACCTTGATGGACGAATAGCAACCATATTTTCTGAACCAAAATAGGGACACATTAGCCATGCTCCCTGACATCACTAGCCATGCCCCTGACCCTTACGTCAGACCCACCTGCCACAGAAAGTCCCACCTCTGGGGGCAGCACTCCCAAGGTCAAGATGGACACATGACCGGAAGTAAAGGGAGACATGTGACCCCCTTTAAGAACTTCTCCCACCATCCTCTACCAATAGGGGTGGGTATACTATACTGTCCAGACTTAGGGTCCCATGACATTGCAGCATTAGGGGTCCAACCTCGATTCAAGATGAGATTCAGGATCCGAGACTTATTACTTTGCAGTATAGATGCAGCCCCATCTGACTGGGAATCTTCCAGAACTATTCCACAGTATAAAGGGATAACGTCCTTAGTCCTCTTAACAGATCATACTTATTGGTTCTAGGTAACTGATAATCAGAGGTGGCTGGAGCAGCTCCCCACCTGCTGTGGGCAGAGGCCTGCTTTAGCCCTTCTGCAGACAGAGGTTGCTCTTGTCAGGAGCAGCCTTTGTCTGTGGGGAACTTGGGGGCCCCACAGGCAGGGACTGCACCAGTGTCCAGATCAGCCTCTCTCCGTGGGGAGTCTCGGCTTGACAAAGCCCTGGCTGGGTTGATTTAGTTGAGATTGGTCCTGCCTTGGCAGGAGGCTGGATTGAGGTATCTTCCAGCTCTATGATTCTATGAGTCCAGCTTGATGCAGAAAGGGGCTGCTCCAGAAAGGGCTGGGAGCCAGCAGCGGCTTAGAGCTGGCGGCAGCCCCAGTGTGACCTTACATTAACCAGTTAACTGATTAATGGGAATTTACATCCCAAATGAGAGATACTACAACTGCATTTTTTTTAATTATTGCAAAACTATCAAGTGTCCTCCATTTCCACAAGCCACAATGATAATGCTGAAATAACCATGATAATTACAGGGTGGAGAAGACCATGTCACTTAATCCTCACCACCACTGCTTGAAAGGTACATTTCCCATGGAGGCCAATGGTTTGGGGCTATTTTATATGCAAAGCTACTAAGAAATGAATGTGTCAATACTATGATGGCAATGCCTATAGTATGTAAATAATACCTAATAATAATAATTGCCAAATTAGACCATTTCCCAACCTGCTTAGAAAGGGCCTGATCCAATTTAAACCATAAGCTAGGATTGGGCCCAAAGCAATCTGTTGACATTACTCAAAAACATCCAGTTAACATTTAGTCACCCTTCAAAAATACAAGGGACTAATCAATAAAAGCCCCACTGCTTGGTAGAGGTGATCTTTGAAGAAAATTGGAGAGACATTGAATTGACGACTTCTGACAGCAGTGCTTTCTCTCACTGGATGTGAGGTTTAAGCACAGGTTTCACTTTATGTGTCAGAACAACTCAGAAACACATTGTCACAGCTAACTCCAGTCAGGTCTAGGCAACGTGCAGCCCAAAGACAGAAGAACAGATCCCTTGAAACTGGAAGTCAAAACATCTCACCTCTTCACAGACCTGACAAAAGACTTGTTTACCCAGACACATGTCATGACAATCCTCTCTGGAGAGAGACAATACATCCTGCCTCTTTGTGGAACCACCAAATGTTTCCATGTGGCATCTTAACATGCTGTTTAAATCATCAACTGCTGAGATGAGCAAGACTCACAAAGAGCCTGTCCATCATCCACACTGGAGTGACACAGTGATTTCACCATCATGGCAACAGACCCCATCTCTCTGTGGGCTCTTGCGAAGCAACAGGGAGCTCGGGGAGATCTCTTGGGAGGAAAAGCCAGGAGAGGGGGTGCCTCTATTTCAGTGGCTGTCAAACTTTCTTGGCCCATGGATCACCTGGCTCAATGTAAAACTTTCCACCGACTACCAGTTCATAATGGAAACTCACAGTTAATTACATAATTACACCTAAACCATTTTGCTTGTGATGCAGCTAGGGAGAATGGTTTAATTTAAATTATTAAACAGATTAAGTGTTTTAACTTTCTCATGTTAGTTTATCAAACTTCATTTTAAATAAAATAAAATATCAATTTATATCCAATTCAAAAGGTTTCAGTGTTTTCTTTATTTATGGCAGGAGTAGGGAACCTTTTTTTTGGTCATGGGCCACTGACCCATGAAAACATCAGTTGGGGACCACACAAGTGAGATGCAAAAAAACTCCTCCCCAAACCTCACTGAGTTGGCTCCCAACTGAGGGTATGTCTACACTACAAAGTTAATTCGAACTAACAGACGTTAGTTCGAATTAACTTTGATAGGCGCTACACTAGCGCTCCACTAGTTCGAACTTAATTCAAACTAGCAGAGCGCTTAATTCGAACTAGGTAAACCTCATTTTACAAGGACTAACGCCTAGTTCGAATTAAGGGCTGTGTAGCCACTTAATTCGAACTAGTGGAAGGCTAGCCCTCCCCAGCTTTCCCTGGTGGCCACTCTGGGCACCACCAGGGAAACTCGTCTGCCCCCCTTCAGCCCCGGAGCCCTTAAAGGGGCATGGGCTGGCTACGGTGCCCGTGCCAGGTGCAAGCCTGCCAGCACCCAGCCAGCAGACCCGGCACCTGGCACGGCTCGAGGCAGCCACTCGCTGCCACCCAGCCCTCCGCCTCTTCCCGGGACCAGGCTGACCTCATCCACGACCTCCGCACTAGGCACAGGAAAGTGGCCGTCTAGGGCAGGATAGCTGCCAGCCTGGCCACCCAGGAGCAGGTTTGCATGAAAATCAAGGTGGTCCACTGAGACCTCCGACCCTGAGCTTAGAATGGCCGTACTGGGTCAGACCAAAGGTCCATCTAGCTCAGTAGCCTGTCTGTCAACAGCGGCCAACAGTGGGGACCCTGGAGAGGATGGACCGAAGACAATGACCAAGCCATTTGTCTCGTGCCATCCATCTAGTCTGCAGAAGCGAAGAGTGAGGGGGGATTTGATAGCAGCCTTCAACTTCCTGAAGGGAGGTTCCAAAGAGGATGAAGAGAGGTTGTTCTCAGTAGTGACAGATGGCAGAACAAGGAGCAATGGTCTCAAGTTGTGGTGGGAGAGGTCCAGGTTGGATATTAGGAAGTAGAAGTAGGCTGGGAGTAGGGAGGGAGCAGAAGGAAGAGAGGGTGCAGTATATGGCCAGGAGGGAGGGTATAGGAAACCCTAGAGGTGTTTAAGTCTCGGCTTGACAAAGCCCTGGCTGGGTTGATTTAGTTGGGATTGGTCCTGCCTAGAGCAGGGGGCTGGACTTGATGACCTCCTGAGGTCTCTTCCAGCTCTATAGTTCTATGATTCTAACGCTGCTAACTGGGAACCAAGCAGGTAAGTCTCTCAGCCAGAGCCTGCCTCTGGCACCCGAATCCTTTGTCCTCCTACCCCGCATAATCCAAACCTTCTGCACCCCAATCTCCTGCACCAGGTCACAGCCCCTCCTTGGCCAAGGTCACAGCCCAAACCCCTCCTACCCCCAGATCCTGCATCCCAATTACCTGCCCCAGGTCACAACCAGTGTTCCCTATAAGCTAAGCACTTGGGTGGCCGCCCAGGAGAGATTCACATGCTGCCCAGCTCATTGGAAGAGCGCCCACAGCTAGCAGCATGTTTCTATGGGTGGTGCACATCTGCACATACTTTGGTGAACAGAACAAAATTTATTTTGCATACAGATACAAAAACTAAGAGGGAACATTGATCACAATCCAAACCCTCTGTCCCCGCTCCTGCATCCATATCCTCTCCCAGATCCTGCACCCCAATCCCTTACTGCAAGCTCCCTTCTGCACCCTCACCTCCTCGATTAACGGAAGTGTGTGGAAAATCGCCAAGGACCACATTCTTGGTGTAGCCCTCCCCTTAAAAATTATTCTCCCCTCCCCCACCAGTGTAACCACTAAGATTTGATGCAGTTACATGATTATTAAATTAACTGACATCTAACGTCCCTATTGCCGACAAAGCACCAGGTCTGTCCCCACCCACACTCCACCCCCAGAATGCCTACTGTAGGCTCTCTGGGGGCAGAGTGTTGCTCAGAGGCGTAGCAAGGGTGTTATGCGCCCGGGGACAAAGGTAAAATTTGTGCTCACCCCCCACCCCCACTGTTGCCATGGCCCCAAACCTGGCACATGACTGAGCCCGACCCAGGGAGGAAGGGGGAGCTTGTACTGCGTCTTCCCCCGCACTCTCCAGTTTCAGGCTAGGCCCTGACACGCACTAACCCTCCGATGGAGATGAAGGAGGGTAGGGCGGGGGGGAGAGGTGGCTCCAGCTGGCATGGAGGAGGAGCAGGCGAACCAAGGGATGACAGAGGGAGCGGAGGGGGACTAAATTGGCGCCCCCCCCCCCAGCATGGTGCCATAGGGCAACTCCCCCCTCCCCCGCTATCCTCACTGTGCCACTGTAAATAATCCACCTCTTAGGATACTTATCGTTTAATGAATTACTTATTTTACTAACTACAGACAAATATAAATTATAGTTCTGCTAAATAATTTTTTCTCTTTAATTTGTTCATATCCCGTTCACATTAGGTTCATGTCTTACATAAAAAATGTCAAATTCTTAAAATATGTAAGTTTTATAAAACACAAAAGAAATAAATGTTATATAATCTAAATATGAATTTCATCATTATACTTCAATCAAGCATTTAAAATCACTGTTACAGCAAACAAATAACTTGTTGCTTTAATTAATTCAATTCATTTAATCTTTTAATTAAATGTAAAAAGATTTTGAGCGTATCAAATTTATTTTAAGCAATCTGTAATGCTTCCTAACTGCCTAGTTACTTACCTAGTTAACCTATTTGTTTTTCATACTATTGCACAGCAATAAACTACATCATAGTTATGAATGTAAGAGATTAGTTTACCTGTTAAAATAACACTCAGAAAAACTTTTAAATAAAACTAACATACAACACAAGAATCGCCCTCACTTTCTTGAAGGCACTTGAAGCAATAAGTAGCCTAAGGCTGAGGTTACACCACAAGCATGGCTTTCTGTCTGCCAGAAGGACTTATTCCTTCAGGCTGCGGTGAGATTCTATCCTTAAGTAATGGAGAGAGGTCTCTCTGAGCTGTCATGATCATGAGTGTTAGCCAGAAGCCTGGGAACTAAGGGGTTAACCTTACCTAAGTCAGGTAGATTCAGCCAATAAGAATGTAGGTAGGAATTTCAAACTAGGACAAAGGAATGTTTGGTTTCTCCCTCTTTTGTCCTGGGCAGTTTTTCCTCTCTCCAGCTACTGAGGGAGTCAAACAGAATGTCTCCCTCCAAGAACAGACTCTTCACTCTTCTGTAAGTAGGGTAAAGTTTAGATAAATCCATTAGGTTTTATTGTTTTATGGTTTGGGAAATGGGATCTGATGTCTGTGCAATTAAAAATGGGCTTTGCTCTCTTTTGTAGCTAAGTTTTAGGCCCATGGTGGGGGTATTACTTTGTGACTTTTCCATCTAGTCATTATGCTTGCAACAGGAATATTGTGGTGATAATTAAACTTCTCTTTTCTTTTTCTTAACCTGGTATTGGTTAATTTGTGTGTCCTGGTTTTTACTTTAGGGGTGAGATTTCTCAAGTGATCTTTCCCTTGATTTTCTTATCATTGCTTGGGTGATGGCAGCGGAGCTTTTATCGCCAAAATCTAGGTTGTTAAGATTTTGGGGGGAAGTTTTTACCAAAGCCTGGAAAGATAAGGTTTTTGGGTACTTTTGCGGGCCCCCACTTCTGCATTTAGCATGCTAGAGTGGGGAAGGAGCCATGACACAGCTGCTCTTCCAAACTGCACACAAATCATACAACTGAAGCCACAGATATCAAGAGTCAAGGCCAGCCTTGCTATGAGCAGACTGCCTCGCCAGGTGTTCACAATCACAACATCCGAACATGTATAAGACTTTTAGTTGAGAAAGCCATGTTAATCCCAAGTCTCTGCTATGACTGGGAGATGTGGGAGACCTATAGAAAACACCAGCATTTTTTTTGGGGGGGGGGGGGGGAATCCACAACAAAACTTGGGGGGGATCTATCTCCTCAGTAATGCCAACTCCTTTAGAATTGAGGCTCTGATTATCCAGCACCAGCTGAGGAAGGGCAGGCACGGTGTGCACGTCTGATATATTTTTACCAAAACTCCTGCCTGCCCAAAGGTTTCTCAACCTTTTTTTATAAGCTTCAGAGGGGTAGCCGAGTTAGTCTGTAACAGGAAAAACTTAAAAAACAACAAATAGTCTAGCAGTACTTTATAGACTAACAGAACATGTAGAAGGTATCTTGAGCTTTCGTGGGCGGAAGTGGATTTTGTCCACGAAAGCTCGCGATACCATCTACATGTTTTATAGTGATAGAGAGGTAGCCGTGTTAGTCTCGTGTTAGTCTGATCTTGCTAAAACAAAAAGGAAAAACTAACACGATGAGACTAACACGGGTACCTCTCTATTACTATAAAACATGTAGATGGTATCACGAGCTTTTGTGGACAAAATCCACTTCCGCCCACGAAAGCTCATGATACCATCTACATGTTCTGTTAGTCTTTTAAGTGCTACTAGACTATTTGTTGTTTTTTAAGTTTTTCCTTTTTTATAAACTACCTTTTTTTAAAAAAATTAAGTACCCCCAATGCACCCACCCATCCCCCAGAGCCAGGCACCCAGCCCACCGCTCTATCCCAATGCCCCACTGCTCCCCCAGAGCCAGGCACCCACATTCCCCCCCAATCCCAAAGCACCCACCTGTCCCACAGAGTCAGGCACCCTTATCCCTCCCCCATCCCAAGGCATCCACCCCTCTCCCAAAGCCAGGCACTCCCAGCCCCCCCCCCCCCCCCAACCAATCCCCCACTCGCAGAGCCAGGCACCAGAGGTATGGGATGGTTAACCTACCTTTAAAATGGCCAAACCTGCCACCCAGCCCTGCTGCCTCGGCTTGATTGCAATTTGCATAGCCCGCAAGTCGCTCCCGGCTCACTGCAATGCATGCGGCTGTGTGCTCCACTCCCACCCCAGCCCAGCGCCTCCCCCCCCCCCAGCGTGGCACCCAGGGGCAACTGCACCCTCTCGTCCCCTTCACTACGCCTCTGGTGTTGCTGCTCCCAGCACTCCTGACCAGGAGTTTGGAGCCACCTGCCCTCCCCATGCTCTGGGGCAGGAGAAGCTGGAACTATGCACTGCCCACCCTCTTTGTGCTCCGGGGCAAAGAGGCTGGAGCCCCCCACTGCCCACCCTCCCCATGCTCAAGGCCAGGAAGGTAGGGGATGCACACTGCCTGCCCTTCCTGTGCTCTGGGCCAGAGACACTGGGGAAATGCTCTAGGGAGGTTAAAGTGTGTGCATGCACCCCCATGTACTCCCCTCCTTGTGGTTGTGGAAGGCGCACTGCATGCTGCCCCGCCTCCCCATGGCGGGGAAGGTGGAGAAGGCTCAGAGCACCTACTGGAGGATTCTGGGGGCCGAGTGTTGCTGCTCTCCACACTCCTGTCCAGAGAGGCTGGAAACCTCCTTTCCTCTGCCTAAGCTCTGGGAGCCACACTGCCCACATGCTCCCCTTCCCTCTTTTCCTCTCTGCAGTGCTAAGGGGAAGCTGGGAAGCACTTGGTGCGCTGCCCCGCTTCTCTGGGGAGGCTGGGGAGCGCTTAGCATGCTGCCCCACTTCTCCACCCCTCCCCAGCGCTCTGGGGAGGCTGGGGAGCGCTCAGCACGCTGCTCTGCTTCTCTGCGCCTCTCCAGTGCTCTGTCCGGGAGGCAGAGGAGTGCTCAGTGCACTGCCCTGCTTCTCCACCCCTTCCCAGTGCTCTGGGGAGCACTCAGCATGCTGCCCTGCTTTTCAGGGAAGGCTGGGGAGTGCTCGGCTCACTGCAGAGTGCTTGGTGTGCTGCCCTGCCTCCTCCCCTCCCCAGGGGGGCAGAGCCTCAGCAGAGGTGGCAGAGCACCAACCGCCCATTACCATAGAACATGATATAGGAGCTGCCCTGCCATGAGGATCCCACAGACATGGAATGCCCTGCTCCCTGCCACAAGGACAGGCAACTTCCCTGTTATATGTGTAGGGCCCTACCTATTTCATGGCCCTGAAAAACATGTCACCAACCTTGAAATAAGCCGTTTTCTGAAAAATCTGATGTCTCCTTGTTCCTATGAGTGCCCCATCAAAGGGGGCTTCCTACCTGTGACTAGGAAGGGGAAGGACAGGACCTCCCCTGCAAACTGCTCTGGCGGTGGGAGGAGAGACCAGCCCAGCCACACCCCCCCCCCCCCCCACCAGGTGTCTCCCTCTACTAAAGGATGCAGACCAAGACTGGGCAGTAGCCTGAGGTTTCTGCAGCTGGAAAAGACTGGTGAAATTGGATTACAGTAGGTATGTTAAATTTCAATTAAATGACTAATCAAATAGTCGATGCAATTTGCATTGGCTATTTCATTAGTCGATAAGGGCACCTCTTCCTTTGAAGTGTAGCAATAGCCCCAGAGCTGTTCAAAGGCGAAAGCGCTATGGGAGCACAGGGCCAGTCCCCCACTGGCGCTGTGCTCCCCACAGCGTTTCAAAGCGGCAGCACCACGTGGAGCCCAGGGTCAGCTAGGGACACCCCCGCTGACCCTGGGCTCCGTGCGGTGCTGCCACTTTGAAACATCGCGGGGATCCCAGAGTCAGGCTCCATGCGGCGTTTCAAAGCGGCAGAACCACATGGAGTCCAAATCCCAGCTGATCATTGTGTTGCCACTTTGAAATGCCATGTGCAGCATGGGGACACCTGAGATGGCCCTGGGCTTCATGCAGTATTTCAAAGTGATAGCTCCACGTGAAACCCAGTGTCCGGCCCCAGGCTCCATGAAGTGCTGCTTTGACGCACCCCTTCCTCCCTCCCCCTCACCGCCTCTTTCTGATAGAGGCAGCAAGGGGGCAGGGAGTGACTAGTCAACTAGCCTGTCGACTATCCAATAAGCATTTGCTTAACGACTAGTTATTCAGATCTTTAGATCACAGCTTTCCTGCGCTGCTGAGAGGGCCCCATAAAAAGGGGCTTCCTACCTGTGACTGTGCAGGGGAAGGATAGAACCCGCCCCTTCCATTCAAACTGCTCCGGTGCTGGGAGCAGGGGGAGGGTATCAGACCAGATCAGATACCTCTTGATATCTCCTGCAGCTGCAGGAAGCTTTGGAATTGCTGCCTTCAGAGTACAGTTCTGAAGGCAGCACAAAAGTGAGGGTGGCAATCCAATGACCATCCTCCATCGGATTTGTGACATCCCCTTCTCCTTTTGGGGAGGTTCCCACAGTTACCATACTGTGAAATTACAGGTTTAAACAGCCCTGCTCCCTAACACAGAGACCTGCACAACCCCACTGTACGAGGAATGCCCTGCTTTCTGCCACAGAGACCTGAACAACCCCTCTGTACGGAAGGTTCCCTGCTCTATGCCACAGAGACATGAACAACCCCTCTGTATGGGGAATGCCCTGCTCCCTACCACAGAGACCTGCACGACCCCACTGTATGGGAGGTTCCCTGCTCTCTGCCACAGAGACATGAACAACCCCTCTGTATGGGGAATGCACTGCTCCCTACCACAGAGACATGAACAACCCCTCTGTATGGGAGATGCCCTGCTCCCTGCCACAGAGACCTGCACGACCCCTCTGTACGGGGAATGCCCTACCTCTCTGCCACAGAGACATGAACAACCCCTCAGTATGGGGAATGCACTGCTCCCTACCACAGAGACATGAACAACCCCTCTGTACAGGGAATGCCCTGCTCCCTACCACAGAGACCTGCACGACCCCTCTGTATGGGGAATGCCCTGCTCCCTACCACAGAGACCTGCACGACCCCTCTGTATGGGGAATGCCCTGCTCCCTACCACAGAGACCTGCACGACCCCTCTGTACGGGGAATGCCCTGCTCCCTGCCACAGAGACCTGCACGACCCCTCTGTACAGGGAATGCCCTGCTCCCTACCACAGAGACCTGCACGACCCCTTTGTACAGGGAATGCCCTGCTCCCTGCCACAGAGACCTGCACAACCCCACTGTACGGGGGTCCCTGCTCCCTGCCACAGAGACCTGCACGACCCCACTGTATGGGAGGTTCCCTGCTCTCTGCCACAGAGACATGAACAACCCCTCAGTATGGGGAATGCACTGCTCCCTACCACAGAGACATGAACAACCCCTCTGTACGGGAAATGCCCTGCTCCCTACCACAGAGACCTGCACGACCCCTCTGTACGTAGAATGCCCTGCTCCCTACCACAGAGACCTGCACGACCCCTCTGTACGGGGAATGCCCTGCTCCCTGCCACAGAGACCTGCACAACCCCACTGTACGGGGAATGCCCTGCTCCCTGCCACAGAGACCTGCACGACCCCTCTGTACAGGGAATGCCCTGCTCCCTGCCACAGAGACCTGCACGACCCCTCTGTACGGGGAATGCCCTGCTCCCTGCCACAGAGACCTGCACGACCCCTCTGTATGGGGAATGCCCTGCTCCCTACCACAGAGACCTGCACGACCCCTCTGTACGGGGAATGCCCTGCTCCCTGCCACAGAGACCTGCACGACCCCTCTGTATGGGGAATGCCCTGCTCCCTGCCACAGAGACCTGCACGACCCCTCTGTACGGGGAATGCCCTGCTCCCTGCCACAGAGACCTGCACGACCCCTCTGTACGGGGAATGCCCTGCTCCCTGCCACAGAGACCTGCACGACCCCTCTGTACGGGGAATGCCCTGCTCCCTGCCACAGAGACCTGCACAACCCCTCTGTACGGGGAATGCCCTGCTCCCTGCCACAGAGACCTGCATGACCCCTTTGTACGGGGAATGCCCTGCTCCCTGCCACAGAGACCTGCACAACCCCTCTGTACGGGGAATGCCCTGCTCCCTGCCACAGAGACCTGCACAACCCCTCTGTACGGGGAATGCCCTGCTCCCTGCCACAGAGACCTGCACAACCCCTCTGTACGGGGAATGCCCTGCTCCCTGCCACAGAGACCTGCACGACCCCACTGTACGGGGAATGCCCTGCTCCCTGCCACAGAGACCTGCACGACCCCTCTGTATGGGGAATGCCCTGCTCCCTGCCACAGAGACCTGCACGACCCCTCTGTATGGGGAATGCCCTGCTCCCTGCCACAGAGACCTGCATGACCCCTTTGTACAGGGAATGCCCTGCTCCCTGCCACAGAGACCTGCACAACCCCTCTGTACGGGGAATGCCCTGCTCCCTGCCACAGAGACCTGCACAACCCCACTGTACGGGGGTCCCTGCTCCCTACTACAGCGCCGGGGTGAGGGATGCTCTCTGCTCCCTGCCGTACAGCCCCGTTGGGGGGGGGGGTCCCTGCTCTCTGCACACTGAGCCACGCGCCTGCCCGCTGTGGGGGGCGGGGCTGCCCTGCGCTGGCGGAGGCCGGAGGCGGTTTGCAGGCTACATGGGGTATCTCGGAGAAAGGGTCACGCGCCTGTCGCTGCGGGTGGGGCTGGGCACGCGCGGTCCCTGCCCGCGGGAGTGCGGGGCGGGACACGTACCTGATGTGCGGCAGGGACCCTGGAGCGCCCCGCTCCGCTGCAGCCGCTGTCGGGTCAGGTGCGCGCGCTCCCCAGAGATCGGGGGCCCAGCGTGCGCACACCCTGCTTCGCTGTGGCGCGCGCACGTGCTCTGGCCTGCTCCCCTTGGTCGGCGTCGCCTAGGAAACACCCGGCTGTCGGTCCGTGGATCTCGGGGCACGCGCCCAGCGTCACGTGGGGTACGTAGGCCCAATGGAGGCGACGCTCTGCGTACGGCGCGTAGTATCACGGTCGCGGGGGAAAAGGTCCTCTGCCGCGCCGCGGGACTCGCGAGGAGAGTCCCCCCCCCCCCGGGTGCGTGGGGGAGGGGCGCTGAGGGACGCGGGCTCCCGAAGAGTGACTCCGCCCTGCAGTGGGGTCAGAGCGGCTCCTGGCAGGCGCCTTCCTCACGGGGGGGCTGCGGAGAGACCGCAGCGCCGCCAGTGAAGAGAGACCCTCCGCCGCCTGAGGGGGCGAGCCCCTCACAGGGGATGTTCTGCCCTTCGCACGGGGCCCTGCATGGGGGGTTGCTCCGGAATGGAGGCAGGAATGGCCAGTGTGGACGAGCCTGGCAGGTCTTGCCCCGAGCAGGGTGGCTTTTAGTGCAGGATAAAGATGTAAAGCTGCATTATTTGGGGCTCCCTTCATGCGCATAGAGGCATCTCCGTGCCTTCCTAGTGCTGTTTGCTATTACATCTTTAATCCACAGGGGAAGATGGAAGGCATCGCTCTCTTGAATTTGCTCCAATCAGTGCCACAGGAATAGACCAAATTCCTCACAACATCATAGTCTTTTTTGAGTACCATAGTTCAAGAATAGGGATGTAAACTTGCACGCCATGGACAAATCAGGACCATTTGTCAAATTCTGGAATTAGGGGAAACTTGCACCTAGTTGTCAGGGATAGAGAGGCCCTAGCTAATTGTATTCCAGTTTAATCTTAGTGGAAAGTCCATTATGGTCAGGATGGCACTAAGACCACTTGGGGTGTGATGCTTGGATTACTCTGGGGCTCATCTTTTCTGTGTACTTGGACCAAGATGGAACTGCATGTTATGATTTATTTTTTCAGCAGGCTATGTCAATTCAAGTCAGTAGGGTGTTTGGGATTGTGAGAGCTTGTAGACTGAGTTGGATGATTATCAAAACAAATGTTTGAATGTTTGAAACTTGCACAGGCTACATTGCTAGCCTAAAAGTGGATGTCAATGTATGTTAGGACTTGTAATGTAACTATTCTCATACTAAAGATAATGACTGCAATAATGCACTCTGTTCTGAGCAAATTAAATATAGTTCTGGAACTCCTGGCATGTTGCTAATCTTGTCCTCAATTCAGCAATGTTTGGGTCCAGCTAGTACGGTGCCAAGATTCCACTAATTTTGCTTTTACAATGAAAAGTTTCTCACACCCCAATTTAACTAAAGTTTTGCCCGCTTATTGGTACATCAGGACAATTACATAATCATAGCGAGAATAAGCAGCTGCAAGATTACTTGAGGCAGACTAGAAATTACAGTGATTCAGCAGATTGTCCTATCTGAGAGAGACTACATAAGTAAAGATACCCACTTACTGGGATAAGTGCCAGTGAAGTAGAACAAACTAATACAAAATTAAATGCAGAAAATAAATACAGGCAGTCCCCGGGTTACGTACAAGATAGGGACTGTAGGTTTGTTCTTAAGTTGAATCTGTATGTAAGTCGGAACTGGCGTCCAGATTCAGACACTGCTGAAACTGACCGCCAGTTCTGACTTACATACAGAATCAACTTAAGAACCCCAGGCGTCCCCAAGTCAGCTGCTGCTGAAACTGATCAGCAGCTGATTCCAGGAAGCCCGGGGCAGAGCAACTCTGCCTGGGGCTTCCTGTAGTCAGCGCTGGTCAGTTTCAGCAGAAGCTGACTTGGGGACGCCTGGGGCAGAGCAGCTGGGGTGCTACTGGACCAACCCAGCAGCACCCCATCTGCTCTGCCCCAGACGTCCTGATTCAGCCGCTGCTGAAACTGACCAGCAGCGGCTGAATCAGGACCTGGGGCAGAGCAGCTGGGGTGCTGCCGGGTTGGTCCAGTAGTGCCCACGGGCGCTGCAGGACCAATCGGCAGCGCCCCAGCTGCTCTGCCCCAGAGTCCAAAACAAAAGCCTGGTCTGCTGGGGGGGGGGGGGGGGGAAGCACACTAGCTGCGCCCCCCCCCCCCCAGCAGACCAGGGACACGGGGAGCAGAGCCGTAGCGGCAGCGGGGTGCCGCGCCTCTGAGGCTTTGCTCTGGCAAAGCCTCTGAGGCGCGGGACCCCCCGCGGCTGCGACTTCAGTCAGGGTGCCTGTGGTCTGCTGGGGACCGTCCCCAGCAGACCACAGGCACCCTGACTGAAGCCGCAGCCGCGGGAGGGTCCCGCGCCTCTGAGGCTTTGCCAGAGCAAAGCCTCAGAGGCGCGGGGAACCGCCGCTGCTGCCGCTCCAGTCTGGGTGCCTGTGGTCTGCTGCGGACCGTCCCCAGCAGACCACAGGCACCGGGTCTCATGCGGCAGCAGCGGGGGTTCCCGCGCTTCTGAGGCTTTGCTCTGGCAAAGCCTCAGAAGCGCAGGAACCCGCCTGCTGCTGCCGCTTGGGTCCCGGTGCTTGTGGTCTGCTGGGGACGGTCCCCAGCAGACCACAGGCACCGGCACCCAAGTGGCAGCAGCAGCGGTTCCCGCGCTTCCGAGGCTTTTCTCTGGCAAAGCCTCAGAAGCGCGGGAACCCGCCCGGTGCCCCTGGTCTGCTGGAGACGGTCTCCAGCAGACCAGGGGCACCGGAGCAGCTTACGAACGGGGCTTTCTCGCCCCGACTTCCGGGGCGAGAAAGCTCCGTTCGTAAGTGCGGATCCGACGTAAGTCGGATCCGCGTAAGTCGGGGACTGCCTGTATCAAAATAAGGTTAAGAGCTTATTTTAAACTGACAAAGTTCAGGGATTTAAGACTGAAAGGCATTTTTTAATATTTCCGTCCCATGAGACTAGCTGTTACAGAAGTTTTTAGACAATTCATTATTTTGTTTTTGGTTGTACTTGGTATATAAAAACTAGTTAATTGAAGCACCAGTGACTACATTTTAAAATTAAAGTTTTACAACATATTTTTCAGTATCTGAAAAGTGATATGGACCTCTTATTTTATTAAAAGAAACACTTGCCAAATTGGAGTTTAATATGCCAATTTCTAATAAGAATGGTTTTGAACTATGATGTTTAGATCTGAACTTTACCATAATTTGAGGGAGAGGTAGAACTGGTGTTTTGGTAAGAGAATATCTCTAGCTCTGAGTTATAAATATAAAAAGTAATCTCATATTGGGAATTTAAATTTTTATTATACTTACAATTTTTTTAAAAAATACACTTTTAAATAAGAGTGTGTTTGAAGGCCAGGCTCTAGAAGAGTGAGATCTGGGATTATTGTAGAGAAGAAATTAAATGGATGAGCACACAGTTTGGCTTGTAGGGGTTTGAGTGTGTATTTATATCAGTACGATGACTAATTAATAATTCCCCTTACATAGATCCAGAACTCGAATCTAATTGTGGAGTCTCTGGTAGGTTTTCAGCAGCCTCACCTCACAAGTGTAGTTGTGCTGCGTATCATAGAATCATAGGGTTGTAAGAGATCTCAGGAGGTCATTGAGTCCTACCCCCTGCCCAAAGCAGCACTAACCCTAACTAAATCATCCCATCCATGGCTTTATCAAGCCAGGATTTAAAAATTCTCCTCTAGGGATGGAAATTCCACCACCTCCCTAGGGTAACCCATTCCAGTGCTTCACCACCCTCCTAGTAAAATAGATTTTCCTAATATCCAACCTAGACCTCCCCCACTGCAACTTGAGACTGTTGCTCCTCGTTCGGCCATCTGTCACTACTGAGAACAGCCTCTCTACATTCTTTTTGGAACCTCATAGAATCGTAGAGTTGAAGAGACCTCAGGAGATTATCGTGTCCAATCCCTTGCCCAAAGCAGGACCTCCCTTCAGTTAGTTAAAGGCTGCTATCAAATCCCCCCTCACTCTATAGACTAAAGAAGCCCAAATCACTCAACTTCTCCTCATAAGCTCCAGCTCCCTAATCTTTTTGGTTGCCCACCACTGGGCTCTCTTCAATGTGTCCACATCCTTTCAGTAATAGGGGGCCCAGAATTGGATGCAGTACTCACCAGTGCCAAATAAAGAGGAATAATCACTTCTCTAGATTTGCTGTCATTGCTCCTCCTATTGCACCCTATTATGCCATTAGCCTTCTTGGCTACAAGGACACACTGTTGACTCACATCTAGCTTCTCTTTTACTATAATCCCCAGGTCCTTTTCTGCTGAACTGCTACCTACCCAGTCGGTTCCCAGCCTGTAACAATGCTTGGGATTCTTCTGTCCCAAGTGCAGGACTCTGCACATGTCCTTGTTGAACCTCATCGGATTTCTTTTAGCCCAATTTGTCTAGGACACTCTGGACACTATCCCTACCCTCAAACATATCTACCTTTCCCCCTAGTTTATTGTCATCTGCAAACTTGCTGAGGGTGCAATCCATCTCCTCATCCAAGCCATTAATAAAGATATTGAACAAAACCGGCCCTAGAAGCAACTCTTGGGGCACTCTGCTTGACACTGACCTCCAATCAGTCACTGAGCCATTGATCGCTGCCCAGTGAGCCGGACAATCTAGCCAGCTTTCTATCTACATACGTATTAGAGATTTCAGACAGATAGGTATTAAATTTTTCCTGATATATTAGACCTGTACTTGAAGCTTCATTACCCACCAGCTGCTTTTATATCCATATATGAAATGGGGCAAACTTTATGAGCACAATATAGTCCTCATGCTAGGAGAAGTAAATAATGTGTGTACATGAACTTCTTGGCTATGTCTAGACTGGCTTGATTTTCCGCAAATGCTTTTAACGGAAAAGTTTTCCGTTAAAAGCATTTGTGGAAAAGAGTGTCTAGATTGGCACGGACGCTTTTCCGCAAAAGCACTTTTTGCAGAAAAGCGTCCATGCCAATCTAGACGCGCTTTTCCGCAGAAAAGCCCCGATCGCCATTTTCGCGATCAGGGCTTTTTTGCGCAAAACAAATCTGAGCTGTCTACACTGGCCCTTTTGCGCAAAAGGGACTTTTGTCCGAACGGGAGCAGCATAGTATTTCCGCAAGAAGCACTGATTTCAGACAGTAGAAAGTCAGTGTTCTTGTGGAAATTCAAGCGGCCAGTGTAGACAGCCCTTGAGTATACAGTTAAATGGGAACTCCCTACCTACTGGACATGTGATTTTATACATCTGCCAGCTAACTCAAAGATTAATATAGAAAATCAAACATGTAAATAATGGGAAAAATTCAGTTCTTGTTTACATTTGTGCAACTCCTCAAACTCAGTGAAGTTACAAAGTGTAATTTAGGGTAGAATTTAATCCCATATGTGTTCATTTGATACACTGAGGAAACATACATTCATTATGCTTACCTACTGTAATTTTTCACTAATGGCAGATAGAATGTATAATATTTTTAGGTTGTCTTCTCGTATTTTGTGGGCTTTTAATTAATGGTTAGATCAGGCCTGGGCAAAATATGGCCCGTGGGCCGGATCTGGGCTGCCAACCTACAAGGTCCAGCCCGCGAAGAGCCCCAGGCAGGCTCCCCTGCTAGCCCAGCACACCATGCAGAAACACGAATGCAGAGCTCCGTTTCTGTTTTAAAACTGGAGGGGAGGGGGGAATTTTCAGGAGCTGCGGGTTGGAATAACATTCAGCCAAGAAGAACCACACCCCCTCTCCTTGGCTCAGCTATTCAATGAAGCACATGGCTAGGCAAGCAAGCAGGCTGACTTGCTGGGAAACATTTTAAGCTCTGCAGGCAGGCAAGCTAGCTAGTTTGGCAGCTGGCAGGTAAGTGTCATGGCCACAGCCTGCTTCTGACACCCCAGCCCTTTTCTGCCCCAACCCTCTGCACTTCCTCCCCCCCAACATATCCAAACCCTCTGTCACCCCATACCACCTCCCAGATCTGGCACCCCAATCTCCTGCCCCAGAGCACAATACCCTCCTACCCTAGGTCACATCCCAAACCCCTGAACTTCAGTCCCCTGCCCTACGTCACAATCGCCTCCTTCACCCAAATTCCCTCCCAGACCCCAATCCCTTACCCAAGCTCCCTTCTGCACCCAATCGCCATCCCAGACTCCACATCTCCTCCATTAATACAATGGAATAGTGTGGCCCTCAACCATTTTCAAAATATTGGAGTGCCCCTCCCATAAAAAATTAGTGCCCACCCCGGTATAGATGCACAGAGTATAGGAGGGGTGCCTGTAAATACTCTTATAAATTTGAAGGAAATTTTAATAAACCTGAGTAATCTCATTGTTAAATTAATGCTAAGTGTTAATGTGTTAGACATTTTTGTTTGTTTCAAGATACCATCTGAGAAACAGAAATGGAAATTGTTCATGCATAATATGACTGAAGACTTTGCAGTGTCTATCATTTAATGAAAGGCATGGCAAGCTTTAAAAAAATACAATAAAACTTGGGCTATGGAGGATCACGATCTAGAAGCTTACTCATGATATGTCTTTCATTTCATTGGAAGCCATGTGACAAAATACAAATATCCATTGCATATATCCATTAGTCAGATAAATACACAGTTCAGCCCTGTTTTGCATTATTTAAAGGACACCCAAAACATTTAGGATTTTAGATAAATGGAGAGTGCTCTGTTATGCTGGGGGGGGGGGGGGGGAGGCAAGGGTGTTGCAGCTTGTCCTTTGGTTAGGTAGGGCATAACTATACAAGGTGCTCTGTGCTGAACTATATATAATTAACTATTAATAGGATTAAATAGGATAAAAAAGAGGGACATATCTGATGCCACAACTGCAGATTCTGAATATACAAATAAACACTTGAATGCAAACTTCTAATAAAACATTAGGAATGGAAGATCTCCCTTAATTTTATTGTAAAGTCACAAATTTGGTCTGTGACCACCATGTTTGGATACATTTTGGTAGTATAGTCTTTAATTCAGTGGCTTCTGATGATGATAATAATAGTAATACTTAACATTTCTGGAGAGCTTTAAAATCTCTATAAGCTGGTTAGGTTCATAGAAGGGATGTTAATTATCGGTTAATTGAATAGTTGATTAACCCCATAAATTCTTATCATAGCCTATTTTGAATAATGGTACACACTATGTATGTAGTCAAAACTTACTATCTTCCTGGAGTGTGGCAGTGTTGGCAACTTATATAACAAACATACTTACACAACAGAAATGTTCTCTTCAAGTTTGCTTTTTCAGGATGTCCTGTGTTCCAGACTCATCTCTGTTCCAGAGCAGACACCTCATATCTTATTTGCAATGAAGCAAATCCAATTGCCAGAGTGGTACAGCAATAATTAATCTGCATTTGTATGCAGGGTTTTATCACTGGAGTTTACTGTTGCTCAACAGATAAGGCCTGCATGCCTGTGCAGGGTCTTAGAAATTGTCATTTTGTTTCAGTCTGGCCCCCTACCATGCATCAGGGAACAGGAAATATGACAAACTTTACAAGTCAGAATCCTTCTCAAGTTCTTTGGTTATTTTGGAAGATAGCACTCTCTTTTCTAGTCTTTATTTTAATAACTACTCATTAAAAGCACTTATGGTTTGTTATACCCTTTGAACGACAATATCGCCACATCTGGAAAATATCCCTGAGAATATAGTCTACTATAGTACCACAGTAAGTCAACTTAATTGCACTATGCCAGTTACATGAATAATATAACTGGAGTCTGTGTATGGAGTCTGCGTAGTTTAAGTCAACTTACTGTGGAGTCTATACCACACTACATCGTCTTGCCTTACTTTTCTCAGAGTGGTAAATTACTTGTCCCAAGAGTGCTCTCCCACGGATTTAGCGTGTTTTCACTAGACATGCTCAATTGATACTCACTGCATCAGTTGCAACAGCATGGATATACCAGCAACTATAGAGAAGCCCTAAGACAGTGTTTCCCAAATGGTATTCTGCAAAACCCCGGGGTTCCACAAAGTGAAAATAAAAGTTCCGCAAGAAAATTCTGTTAAACATTTTATGATTTAAAAAAATAATTAATGAATTTATGAATTTTATTGAAAACCATTTTCATTTGTATTTACCATGATAAGTGTCCCTGTGTAATGCCAGCTTAGCCAGAGAGTGGAGATGATAATGTCACTACTCAGCACTGCGCACGCAGTTAATCAATGGTGCGATCGCCTGTTATATGCCACCGTAAATCCCCGTACTCACTCTCAGAGAGCGTGGCTCATGTGGATGACTGAATGCAAATATACTAGTGCCGCGTCTGACAAAGTTGAAGCTTCAGCTGTCAAACCAGTTGCTGTTATTAGGGGTTCTGCAAAATTCTTTCGAGAGTAAAAGGGTTCCATGGCCAAATAAAATTGGGAAACACTGCCCTAAGCAATAAGATGTCCTTGAGATTTAGATCACTAAGATTAAGATCAGTAGTTTGGAAGATATCTTTTATGGGCCCTTCATGACATTTCAGGTTTGATTACTAGAGGTCCTTGTTAAGAATCATCATTGTTTGCTGGAGCTCTTGGCTATAAAATTAAATTCCCATATAAACAGCTATGTTACTGAGATTGAGTCATTCTCTTTATAAGTACCTCTCTTGCTGATATCAAAGATCAGTCTTCCACTCGTTCTTCAAGGAGTTTTCAGGTCAAGCACAGTTTGGACGCAGTTGTTCCAGGATTGCCAGAGAGATCTCTTTTATCCATTCTACATCATTGGGTTCTACTATAGGTACTGTGAAAATAGGTTTGCTGAAAGACATAGAATCAATTTTAATTTCAACTTGTGCTTGTGTAAATTTTTACAGGCCTGGCAGGTTGTAACTTTGTTCAGAATTTATTGAATGGGACTATTCACTTCAGTTTCACATCATGCTAAATAGGGATGTGAACATGTAGCCATGTACCTGGTTAACTGATGAGCCTGGGCTTCCTTTCCTCTTCCCCTCCATGCTGCTGCCTCTGATACAGTGTATATAATGTGTATAACATAGCTGAAGTTGCTGTACTTAGGTTTGCTTATCACAATATCTTCACAGTGGTAACTTAACAGCTGATGCATTCCTATTGATTCTTCTCATTTCTTCTTCTTCTCTTGCTGGTCTATTTATCATGTTTGATAAAATTGTCCCCTGCTGGATTGATCCCTGCCAGTTCATCTAGCCTGTAGTGAAGGAATGTGGAAGTTAGTTCCAATATTTCTAAAGGCTTCCCAGAATTTGAGAGAGGTATTAGCTTGTGTCTCACAACAAAAGTATCGAGATTCCTAGCAGGTGATTTAGATTCAGCTTTTTAGATTTATTGATCTCAGTCTTAAAGACTAGATTTCAGGGTTGTTGCCCTGTTAGGTACTAACATATTTTGGGGTTTTGGTTTTTTATGGTTTTTTTGCTTTTCTTTTTCTGATTAGAAGGAAAGCAGTGACCATTTTTACAACACAACACTTGTGGCAATGGTATATTTTAACAGACAGAAATCCCGGCCCCACATGATGTGACAACAAGACATACATCACTTCTATGTACTTGCTACATGCATAATAAGGAATAATAATCTTCAACTAATATTTTGGCATGAGAGAGCATGCCAGCAGTTAAGTATTACAAGATGATAGGAACACTCTTAAATGATTCTATCACTAATTTCTTATTGTTTTTAAGCCAGTGGAGGCCATCCATATATGGTTCTCTTTGCAATGAATGAGAATACAAAATGTACACTAATTTACTCCTTGGCATCCATAGTCCCAATTTAGTGTCAAATAAATTTGTTTCATCAGAGAGGAAAATGCACATACTGTATGCCAGTCTTCACTTTTTCCTTTCTGCAGAATCAAATGAAGTACAAATCTTAAATGAACCAAAGTGTTCCATAGAATCTGTATGGATGATAATTCCATGCTCTAATAATAATATAGTAGTAGGGATATATTAATGACCACCAGCCCAGGATAATAATAATGACTATGAAATGCTAAGGGACATCAAAGAGGCTATAAAATAAAAAAACTCAATAATAGTGAGGGATTTCAACTATCCCCATATTGACTGCGGACATATCACCTTAGGACGGGATTCAGAGATAAAATTTCTTAATACCTTAAAATGACTGCTTCTTGGAGCAGCTGGTTCTGGAACCTACAAGGAGAGACCAGTTCTTGATTTAGTCCTAAGTGAAGCACAGGATCTGGTCCAAGAGGTAAATATAACTGAACCATTTGGAAACAGCGATTATAATGTAATAAAAGTTAACATCTCTGTGGTGGGAAAAACACCTCAGCAGCCCAACACTGGGGCACTTAATTTCAGAAAGGAGAACTATACAAAAATGAGGAGGTTAGTTAAACAGAAATTAAAAGGTACAGTGACAAAAGTAAAATCTTTGCAAACTGCATGGAAACTTTTCAAAGACACCATAATAGAGGACCAACTTAAATGTATACCCCAAATTAAAAAACGCAGAAAGAGAACCAAATAAATGCCACCATGGCTTAACAACCAAGTAAAAGAAGCAGAGAGAGATAAAAAGGCATCATTTACAAAGTGGAAGTTAAATCCTAGTGAGGAAAATAGAAAGGAACATAAACTCTGTCAAATTAAATGTAAAAATATAATAAGAAAAGTCAAAATAGTGTTTGAAGAACAGCTAGCCAAAAAATCAAAAATAAAAGCAAAATGTTTTTTAAATACATGAGAAGCAGGAAGCCTGCTAAGCAACCAGTGGGGTCCCTGGACAGTCGAGATGCCAAAGGGGCACTCAAAGATGATGAAGTCATTGCAGAGAAACTAAATGAATTCTTTGCTTTGGTCTTTATGACTGAGGATATTGGGGAGATTCCCAAACCTGAGCCATTCTTTTCAGATGACAAATCTGAGGAATTTTCCCAGATTGAAGTGTCATTAGAGGAGGTTTTGGAAGAAATTGATAAACTTAACAGTAATCAGTCACTGGGACCAGATGGCATTCTCCCAAGAGTTCTGAAAGAACACAGATGTGAACATGCAGAACTATTAACTGTGGTTTGTGACCTATCCTTTAAATCAGCTTCTGTACCCAATGACTGGGAGATAACAAATGCGATGCCAATATTTTAAAAGGGTGTAGGAGGTGATCTTGGCAATTACAGACTGGTAAGTCTAACATCAGTACCAGGCAATTTAGTTGAAACTATAGTAAAGAATAAAATTGTCAGACACATAGATGAACATAATTTGTTGGGGAAAAGTCAACATGGTTTCTGTAAAGGGAAATCATGCCATACTAATCTACTAGAGTTCTTTGAGGGGGTCAACAAACATGAACAAGGGAGATCCAGTAAATATAGTATACTTACAATTCCAGAAAGCCTTTGACAACGTCCCTCAGCAAAGGCTCTTAAGTAAAGTAAGTTGTCATGGGATAAAAAAGAAGGTCCTCTCATGGATTAATAACTAATTAAAAGCCAGGAAACACAGAGTAGGAATAAATGGTCAGTTCTCAGAATGGAGAGAGGTAGCTAGTGATGTCCTGGGACCAATCCTGTTCAACATATTTTATAAATGATCTGGAGCAAGGAGTAAACAGTGAGGTGGCAAAATTTGAAGATGATACTAAACTGCTCAAGATAGTTAAAACGAAAGTTGACTGTGAAGAGCTTCAAAAAGTTCTCACAAAAGTAAATGATTCGGCAACAAAATGGCAAATGAAATTTAATGTTGATAAATGTAAAGTGATGCACATTGGAAAAAATAATCCCAACTATACGTACAATATGATGGGGACTAATTTAGCTACAACTAGTCAAGAGAGAGATCTTGGTGTCATTGTCGATTGTTCTCTGTAAACATCCACATGCAGTGGTGGTCAAAAAAGAAAACAATGTTAGGAATCATTTAAAAAATGATAGAGAATAAGACAGGGTACATCTTATTGCCTCTATATATAACCATGGTACAGCCACATCTTGAATACTGCATACAGATATGGTTGCCTCATCTCAAAAAAAGACTTTGGCTTTGGAAAAGGTTCAGAGAAGGGCAACAAAAATGATTAGAGGTTTGGAACGAGTCCCATATGAAGAGAGATTAAAAAGATTTAGACTTTTCATCTTAGAAAAGAGGAAACTAAGGGGGATATGATAGAGGTCTATAAAATCATGACTAGTGTGGAAAAAGTGAATAAGGCATAGTTATTTACCTATTCTCATAACATAAGAACTAGGGGTCACAAAATGAAATGAATAGGAAGCAGGTTTAAAATAAACAAAAGGAAGTTTTTCTTCACACAGCGCACGGTCATCCTGTGGAACCCCATACCAGAGGAGGTTGTGAAGACCAGTACTTTAACAGGGTTCAAGAAAGAACTAGATAAATTCATGGAGTTTAGGTCCATCAATGCCTAAGCAAGGATGGGTAGGAATGGTATATGTAATGTTCATCATTACTTTATTCCAAACCTTTGGAAAAGTCAGAGTTATGAATGTGGAATCACAGATGTCTTCTGCTAGGTGATTACATATCTATTAGTGGATATAGTTTAAGGATTTGGACAGAGTAAAGATACTACTCCAGTTTCTTTCCCTTTTGCCAGTCATTTTAGAATTTTCTTTGTTCTAGATGAATACAGGATTTTACTGGAATAAAACCAAAAAGTATTTATGCCATCTTTGCTTTGCATGCATCTGTGCAAGGGAACTCAGTCTTTTCTCATATTTAGAAAACAGTATATTAAATACTTTAGGAACATCTGCATTCAAAAGTTTAACCTATAAATCTATGGAATTTAAATCTAGGTTTTGACAAGTGTATATATAGGCTACTTTTGAGCTTTTTAGTACCTGCTCCTACTTGATCTGTCATTGGGAGATCCACGTGTTATGGCTATTGCATGTTCTAAGAGAATTTCAGATCTGCACACTTTGGGCATGTCTACACTACAAGATAGGATTGAATCTACTATGGTCGATTTCTGGGCACCCGATTTTGAGAAGTCCAAGGTCCATGTCCTCACTATGAGCATGAATTGAATGTTCTCTGAAATAACATTATACATTATACAGCCTACCATTGACTCAAAGAGCAAGGCACAATGGGTAGCTTGGCAGTCTGAGTTATGCTCCTGGGCTACATCTACACTGGCCCCTTTTCCGGAAGGGGCATGTAAATTTCACCTATCGTAGTAGGGAAATCCGTGGGGGATTTAAATATCCCCCGCGACATTTAAATAAAAATGTCCGCCGCTTTTTTCCGGCTTTTAAAAAAGCCGGAAAACAGCGTCTACACTGGCCCCGATCCTCCGGAAAAAGCGCCCTTTTCCGGAGGCTCTTATTCCTTTGAAGTAGGAATAAGAGCCTCCGGAAAAGGACGCTTTTTCCGGAGGATCGGGGCCAGTGTAGACACTCTTTTCCGGCTTTTTTAAAAGCCGGAAAAAAGCGGCGGACATTTTTATTTAAATGCCGCGGGGGATATTTAAATCCCTACTACGATAGGTGAAATTTACATGCCCCTTCCGGAAAAGGGGCCAGTGTAGACGAGCCCCTGGTGTCCACTGGGTCTGAAGCTCAGCAGTGAATGGTTAGAGAGGCTCATATTGCCAGCATCTCAAGGTGCTGGAAAGCATCATCCTGCTCATGGGTGTCGTGGTGTGCCTCATGGCACTGTACTTTGAGAACCTACGTACATTGTTGATCCACCAGGAAGAGGACAAGGATGAAGGTTGGTGTGGCATGGAGGCACTGCTGAAGCAAGCCCTGGCGCTCATGCTAGCACAGCTACCAGTTAAATACACTAGACATTGTGGAACACCAGTTCTGGTATCAGAAAACAAGCTTAGATTGGCTGCAGAAATTCCACATGTTAAAGGCCACATTCTTGGAACTACGCAAATGACTTGCCCTGGCCCTGAGGCACCAGGAGACCCACTCTGACTGTGCAGAAGCATGTGGCCATTGCCCTATGGAAGCTTGCCATGCCAGACAGCTACTGCTCAGTTGGGAATAGTTTGGGGTGGGAAAATCTACAGTTGGGGCTGTTGTCATACAAGTAGCCAAGGCCATCAATAACATCCTGCTACAGAAGGTCATGACTCTGGGGACACCATGTCACCCTTGGCTTCCCTAACTGCAGGCATAGGTGGAACAGACATCCCAATTTTATCCCTTGACCGTGCCTCGGAGTACATCTACCACAAGGGGTACTTCTCCATAGTGCTGCAGTTGCTCACAGATCACAAGGGCTGCTTCACCGACATCAGTGTGGGATGGTCAAGAAGGTGCATAACACATGCATCTTTCCAAACTCCTAACCAGAGAGTTAGAGCAGCCAGACACCAGCACCATTAGGGCTATGTGTAGACTGCAGGCTTCTTTCGAAAGAGGCTCTTTCGAAAGATCGCGTCTAGACTGCAGGCGGATCTTTCGAAAGAGAAATCTGCTTTTTCGAAAGAGAGCACCCAGCGAGTCTGGATGCTCTCTTTCGAAGACGGCCTCTTTACATTGAAGAACGCCTTCCTTCGAAAGAGGAACTTTCGAAGGAAGGTGTTCTTCCTCGTGAAACGAGGTTTACCGCCATCGAAAGAAAAGCCGCGTTCTTTCGAAATAATTTCGAAAGAACGCGGCTTGAGTCTGGACACAGGGGAAGTTTTTTCGGGAAAAGGCTACTTTTCCCGAAAAAAACCCTGAGTCTGGACACAGCCTAGGAGAGCACAGCAAGGGTCAGTGTGAATCAGAGAGGCTGTGAAGGATAGTTTTATGAATGGCCAGTGCTGAGACCTTACTTGTGGCTCTCCACAAGTTGCTCCTCCATTCCCTGTATTTCCCTTTAATCCCCCACGCCACTCCTGCAGTTTGAGCAATAAAGAAACTGTGGTTCAATTAACAGGAATTTTTATTTGGGGAAAAAATAGGGAAAGGAAATGGGAACTGAAGGGGGGGGAGTCAGGGATAGGAGTGAGACTGCCTTGTGCCTCCCAAGAGCCTGGTGGTTCCTGCTCACCTTGTGTCCCTCTCCCTCCCCCTCACCATATCCTTGGGTCCCAGTGATCCCTAGGGACCCTGGGTGTAGAAGCCACAGGGCTGGAGGAGAAGGGATGGGGATGTCTGGGGTGGGCAGGGTTTTGGCTGGTGGCAACAAAAGACAGGTTGCAGCGCGCTCCATGGCAGCAGTGAGGGAGAACATTGTTTTGTGCTGTCTTGAGAGCTGCTCCCTGATGGCCCTTCACTCCTTCCCTTCTGCAGGCCAGTCCTGGTGCTTAGCCCGGATCTCCTGTACAAGGGAGTGCCTGCCGTCCATCTGCATATGGAACATCTCTTCCCTTGTCCGCTTTCACCCTGCGGATCTGTGCCAGGCCAGAAGCTGGAAAACTCACTGAGCTAGCAGACAGACAGCTGCATAGAAAAGTTACAAGGGCAGACATTATAGGACATACATTGTGTTAAGCCTAACTCTAATCTGTTAAATATACAGCGAAGGCCTCTGTAATGAAAACAGAGAAGTGTTCCATGCCAGGCCAAAAGTTTGCTTTAAAGCGGACACTTTATAGCAGGTGCCCCCAGGCTTCTCAGGGGAGCATTAGGACACTTCATCCAGAGGCAGGTAGGTACTGTAAGGCGCCTGTAGGCGAAAGGGGAGGTAGGGATAGGGTGGTTTCCCACTGTGCCTATGTCTAGTTTAGACGTGCCTTGTGTCCAGCACATGCCAGGTTCAGCACTTGCGACTTGGAAGAAAAATGCTGCTTTTCCTGCCCGCAGGCAGGGGGCAGAGGAGATGCGTGTCTGGAACTCCTAGGAGTGCTAATAGGTTCCCTTCCTCCAGGTTGCCATGCAAGATACCAGTCTTTTCCAAATTACAGCAAGTGATCCAGAGCGAATGCTGACTTAATGTGGCCATAAACCTGGGCCTTATGCTGCATTGCTCTGTAGTGTCCTGCTGTGGAGGAAGGCATAAGGCTGGCCTCCCCATGAACTCCCTAAAAATTCCTGTCTGAGAGTTTCATGGAGCTGTGCAGGTAAGACTTGCTCTCCATCTGCAGACAGGTGAGCAAGCTGTTCTTCATCCCCTGCACTGTGTAGGCAGAGAGAGCACACCACAGCTCATACCCTCTTGCCTGAACCCACTTGTAGTAGACATACTTTGTGAACTCACCAGAAGTGCCCTCTCCAGGGTTGTCAATAGCGTAGGAGATGCCTGGGAAGGCAGGACTGGCTCCAGAGTCATGATGAGCTCCTGTTTCTCAGGCATCAGTGGCTGGCTAGTCGTCTTCTCTTCCTCCACCGGCATGTCTTGTCCTGATTCCACAACCATGCTGGGAGAGCTTGCCAGCCCTTCTCCCCCAAATGGCATCCAGCTGCTCATAGTGGTGGCAGGGGTGAGGTGCCACCCCAGAGAGTCTGTTCTTCATGGCCTTGTGATAAGAGGTCTTTAATTTTCACCTTGCACTCCTGGGCAACCCTGGCATATCCTTTGGCCCCAACTTTGGTTGAGATCTTGCCATAAATCTCGGCATTCCACTTGCTGGTTCAGAACTCATGGAGAATAGACTCATGTCCCCACACCTTGATGAGATCCACGATGTCCTGCACACTCCAAGCAGGTGCTCTTCTGCACCCCTGGAAAGTGGAGGCCATGGCAGCAGAAGTAGTGGCAGCCATCAGAGCGTCCAAAGCAATATTGGAACTCATTTCCTCATTTGCTGTCGTCTGCTGCTCACTGGCAATGCTGGCCACATGGAACAGGCCATTCTAGTGTTCCTGGGGCTTTTTGAGCTTGACAGAAAAGCACTAGAGGTGGAAGTTGTGGCCAAGAGAATCAAAGCAGACAACTGCTGGAGGCCTTCTGGAGGCCAATAGCGTTGAATTTCTGGCAACACTCCATCTATACTACCATAAACTTGACCATGCAAGCTCAGGAATAGCATTACTCCTGGTGAAAAGTAGGAGTACAGAAATGTACATCAATGGCCCACAAGTGAGGTGCAACAGGCTTGATAGTGTGGATGCATCACTTAGAAATTTGACCATAGGCTGGGGTTGATGTAAAGTCCTAGGCTGTGTCTACACTGGGCCACTTATTCCGGAAAATCAGCCGCTTTTCCGGAATAAGCTGTGAGCTGTCTACACTGGCCCTTGAATTTCCGGAAAAGCAACGATGCTCTACTGTACAAAATCAGCCGCTATTCCGGAAGAACTATTCTGCTCCCGCTCGGGCATAAGTCCTTATTCCAGAACACTGTTCCAGAAAAGGGCCAGTGTAGACAGCCCAGTAGTCTTTTCCGGAAAAAAGCCCCGATCGCGAAAATGGCGATCGGGGCTCTTTTCCGGAAAAGCGCGTCTACATTGGCCACAGACGCTTTTCCGGAAAAAGGGCTTTTCCGGAAAAGCAGCCTGCCAATGTAGACGCTCCTTTTCCGGAAAAACTGAAAACGGAATAGTATTCCGTTTGAAGCATTTCCGGAAATTCATGCCAGTGTAGACACAGCCCTCGTGTAGACCAGACCTTTGATGGCAGGTCGTCTTGATAAACTTTCATTTTTATGAAAAAGTGTAACATCCCTTTCCAAATTCTTGACTGTCAGAATCTTGAGTTTTCATTTAAATCACACAGCTTATTTTCTAGTGTTTTCTTGAAGCCTTCTATTACTGTGGGCTGAGCTCAGTTGTTCACCTGGAATTTTAAGAGGTTTATTGTTTTGGCATGACAAAACTGTTAAGTAGTTCTTAAGCTGGTGTCTGGCTTTTGGTAAAATGTAAGAAGGGACAGTCCATTTCAGTCAAGAAGTGATCTAAATCAGCGTTTCCCGAACTATGGGCCATGGCCTGGTACCGGGCCGCGGGTAAAAAATACCGGGCCTCAGCGTGGCTGCCAGGGTGTTCCAGGCTCCTGAACTGCCCGTGCAGTGCCGGGTTCCCCAAGCCCTCAGCCGGGCTGGGCGGATGCAGCCGTATGTCTCAGGCTCCCGGCAGAGGCATAGTGAGGGTAGGTGAGCTCTTATTGCTGGCTGTGGAGGGGGGAGGAAGGGTTGGATATGGGCCGCAGGGAAACAGGGTCGGGGCAGTGGAGCTGCCCAGGGGAGATAGGGAGGGGAACCGGCCGGCGGAAGCAGGACTGGCTAGGGGAGGAGGGAAACCAGCTGGCAGAAGCAGGGCTGGGGGGGGGGGAGCAGTGGGGCTGGCCAGGGGAGATTGCGGGGCTGGCTGGGGAACCGGCTGGCGGAAGCAGGGCTGGCGGGGGCAGCAGGGCTTGCCAGGAGAGATCGGGAGAGAATCGGCTGGCAGGGACAGCAGGGCTGGCCCAGGGCGGGGAGGGGGGGAGAGAATCAGCCAGCGGGGAGCGGGACACTTCAGGGCGCACGCAGATCCTGAATACAAATGTAAAAGCAGTGCCTTTTCAATATCCCCACTGCTGACAGTGAGGTTTAAAGGCACTGCAATGTGTCAGAATGGAGAGAACCTGGGGCATTCACCATCCGGAATGAGAATATGGATAACAAATTCCAAAGATGGTGTCAGCTTTCTGAAAATAAATGAGCCCCTTTTCAATACACGATGTGGTGGTGCAGGGTTTTATTGGATTACAGTCCATTTTCCCAATCCATATTCCCTTAACTTGCTGGTAAGAATGTTGTGGGTGGCCTTATCAAAAGCTTTGCTAAAGCTGGCCTTGGGGGCTTTGGAAGGACCAAAACCAACATATTTGCATATTTGTCATTTGCTTAATGAATATGCAAATGAATGTTACCAGTCCTTCGAAAGCTCGTGAATGGATTTACTGGTCCCTGTGTCAAAACGTTTGGGAACCCCTGATCTAAATGGATCAAAATGCAATATTAAGTGTGATCTACTCAGACTGAGTAGATCTCTATTCCCAGAGTAACATGAAGGAGATGGTTAGAATAGGGGTGGGGGAACTTTTTGTGTCGGTGGCCAGTGACCCACAGAAAAATCAGTTGAGGGCCGCACATAAACACCCCTCACCAATGTGACGCCCAACTAAGAAGGAAAAATACATTCCTGTTGCACACAGAGCCTTTGGGGACCCAGCCTAATATATTTTGTGCACTCCAGACCCCTGGTGGGAAAGCAGGGGCGCTGTAGTACTAGTGCAGGCTCCCCAATGCAGGGGTTGGGGCCTGAGCCTCGGGGGCTGGATCCAGGCAAGCCAGAGGCTGCATCTGGCTCCCAGGCCTGAGGTTCCCCACCACTGGTTTAGAACCAGCAGATGCAATCTGGGGTAGTGGAATACCTGGGGCTAATTGACCAGGCCTGCAGAGTCAGGCCAGACTAGGCTAATTAGGACACCTGGGGGTAATTAAAAAAACAGTTCAGACTGGCTATAAAAGAGGCTTTGCCTATAGTAGCTGGCCAGGGTGCCCAGGTAGCTGAGAGGATGGAGGAGGGCACATGAGAGTAGGAGAAAGGAGACAACTACTAAACACTAGGACAGGGCTACTTTACTTTGGAAAACCCGAGGGCCACAATGATACTCAACGCACATGCCGAGGGCTGCAACTTAAGTATGGTTGCATGTACATTCAAATATATATGCAAATAGCTTCTTTCACACTGACAGGCACGAACACAAAGATTAAGGCAAGACTAGACAACACACAGGCCCCGTTTAATTCAGTTCTGCTGATATTAATAAAATGCAATATTTACCCAATTTCCACCCATATGACAGCACTTTTAATGAGCAATGACAGTCCAGGAATTTAACTACTAAAACACATATCAACAGGAGACCATTATATAGACTACTTTTTGTTTTGGCTCCCACCCATGGGCCGCGTGTTGAGGCCACATAAACCCAAACTGCACCATGGGCCACAAACAGGCTGTGGGCCGCATGTGGCTTATGGGCCATATGTTGAGTAGCCCTGCACTAGGATGAACCGGAGAAAAGGATGGTGCTGGGGAAGAGGTGGGGAAGTAACCCAGGGGTCTTGGAGCTGCCTTGTAGCAGGTGTCATGGATTCACACAGGAAGCTACCATGACAGAGCTGGAACCCAGAGTAGAGGGTGGGCCCAGGTTCCCCTACCCCCCCCCCCCCCCATATCCCCATTTCCACTCGGGGAAAAGGATTGTGGAGTTTATTTTACTAAATGCTAAACAATGATGAAAAGAGCTCAACAAACAGCAAACTAAAGCCCTAGGCATGGTGCCTAAAATTGTGGGCTGCTGTGATCCTCTGAGGTAAGAAAAATCCGCAATGGAGTGCAGGACCCACCAAGTTTTCCTAGCAGCTTTGTCATAATTGGTGTTAGGAGTGGGGATAGTGCACAGCACAGCAGAAGAAGGAAAACAAAGCCTCACCAAAAAAAAAAAAAAAAGTGGTGTTGGATTTGGGGTATTTTCTTACCAAAATGGATGTTGTAGTACAACCCCGGTGCAAGCTTAGTGGTATCAGGAATGGAAATATCAGGAGAACAAACCTCCATGTTCTCAGTTATATGACCTAATCTATCTTGCCCGGAGGTGGTTACAACCTGAGGCCCATAGTTCTGAAGAAATGATAGAGGCATTGGTTATTGACCATTGCATGAGGGGCTATCACCAGGCCTTCACACTTCGGTGAGCCAGAATTAACTGGCTACCTAGGTATAAGAGAGAGACTGAGTCCCAGTGGAAAGGAAAACCCAGGGATCCAGACCATATTTCATCATGAAGAAGGATCTCCTATTCTTGGCTATAGCCAGGAGAAGGTTGATGAGGAGGTCCCATGATTTTATGGGGCCATGGATGGGGTGTGCATAAATTAATAGATGAGGGGAGAAGTGGAGCAAGAACCTCAACAAGAGGTTCCGGAGGAGCCGAAAGAGGGTTGTAACCTGGCACACTTGAGATAAACATGCACCACAGTCACCTTCACACCACAAAGGGCAAGTGTCATGAACAGGGGTGAAACTCACCAAGGACATGCCCATACTCACAGCACCATGGAGGATTCTCCAGCTGATGTCCCCGGTGGGCCATGAAACCAAGGTGGAATAGACACTGGCCCATTGGGACTCCCCACCTTCTATTAGTGGTATGAGGGTCTGCCACTTGGTATCTGGGCAGGACACAAGGGTAGGGAAGTGCAAAGTGTAAACCACGAGCATCTACAAATGACTCTTTGGTGCAGTTCAAAAGGGTGCAGCCAGTTCAGATGATGAGGGGAGGCAATCAGGAGGATATATGGAGTCAGGGGCCGATGAAGAGATCAGGAGGGCCAGCGGTGAGGGGCAGATGGGATGAACAATCTCACAAGACCCTGTCAAGATAAACCCAAGCAGTGGGTGGCAAAGCATACCTCACCTCCTGAAGTACTAGCCGGGGAGTATGCAGGGTGGAGAGCCCCATGCACTGGGCGAGTGCTAGAGGATCCACCCAGTTTCCCCAGTCATAGTCCAGGAGATCTCCAATCCTGGTGAATTCTGCCAGGACCAACCTGTGGCGCACTGAGGGGGACTCCAGCGCATGCACACAAAGATAGAGATTGTGTAACGGGCTCCGCAAGGAGGTCTGGCCCTATGGTGGCTCCCAAGGACCTGGTCATTGACAGCAGCATCCAGGTACAGCAGAGGTCCTGGTAGAGGGCCAGCCGCTTGGAGAGGTCTTGCGGAAGACCTCTTAAACAAAGGAGCTACCGGTCATATGAGAGCCCTCGGAAGCGGCAAAGGAAAGCGTGCACCAGCGTGCTCCATGCCGAACTACCTGCATCATATAGGAGCCTCTGCAGTGCCTGGAGAGGGAGGACATAAATCTGCATGCACAAACACATCAGGCCCTGGCCTCCATTCTCCGGGGAAAATAGAGAACACCTGCAGAGTCCCAATGCAGTCCTAGCCAGAAGAATCTAAGCCAGGAAACCTGGGGTCAGGACCAGAGTGCCTGAGCATGGAAAGGACCAGTTGGTTAAGCACCAGTGCCCTCCCACACAGGAAGAGGCACTGGAGCAGTCCTGTCCATCTCCACAACATCTCAGCCACCCTGGACCCTAACTTTGCCAGTTCTCTAGTGGGGAGGGATGCTTGGCAGAAAGGAAAACACCAAGATACAGCAGTGGACCCACTCTCCACTGGTTGGCCTGAAGTGTGGGTGGGAGGGAGCTTAACTGGCATCCAGCCCCAACCACTAGTTGACCCGGGTGGAGGAGGCTGCCGACTAAATGGCATGTCAGACCTCCACCCACGACAAGTCACCCGGGTACTGGACAAGAGAAACACGTTGTCAGCAGTAGTTGGACTTGGACCTGCCTGCAGAAGGAGAGGACATGGCAGAGGATAAGATCCTTGCAGACCAGAGGAAGGGGACTTAGGACTGACAAGGGCCTCCCTAGGGTGGAGAGGAAAGGCAGTAGGGCAGAATTGGGGAGGAAGGGAGGAACAGAGGAAAATACCACCTATACACCCAAGTCCTCCAGAGGCTTGAGTGGGACGTGGACTCCTCCATTGCCAAACCCTTCTCCACTGTCTCCTGGATGGCAGCTTCTGACACCAGGAAAAATATCACCTTCCCAAGCATCTTAGAGGCCACCACCACGGCCGCAGACCTCACCACACATGCCAATGGCCTTCAGGTAGGTCTCAGTGAGGGGTGAGGCCGACACCAAGAGGCAACAGACTCTATGGCTTTCGGTCAGGGTGGGAAACAATCCGCAGCCATCGGGGATGGAATTCCTATAGTCAGCCTGAGTGGATTGGGAGGCAGCAGGCAGGGAGTTGGTAGCTACCTGGGCATATGTTCCAGGGGCCGGAACACTGTTGCCCCCAGAGCTGGTGGAAGGAACACAGGGACGGGAAAGAGGGGAAGATGTGCCCAGCACCGGGGCCTTTGCCACAGGAGGTTTAGTCTTCTGCGTGGGGCTCTTGCCCTTTTTGTCCCCTGGCCTTTCATGCCCTTCAGGGGGACCTTCTTAATTCTTAACGTGGTGGCAGGAGATGCCGCAGCACGAATGGTCGGGGTCCTGGAATCCCCATCCACGTCCGCCATCTCCACTGTATGAGCAGGTAGCCCAGCAGCCTTAGAGGGGTCAGCATTGCCAGAGGTAGATGTGAGGGCGGGGCGGAAGGGGCATCACAAGACAGCCCCTCCATTGTAGTCATGAGTGGGTAGGGAAGGACAGGAACCAACAATTGGGAGAGGATAATAGTGCCAGAGGAGGGAGCAAGGGAAGGAAGGGAGGGTGAAGAAGGTCCCGTCCCCCCCGCTAGGTTGGAAGCCGGGTGGGAGGGTAGCAATACAGAAAGGAAGAAGGGGGATAAAGATATAAGAGGTACAACTCCCAGCAAAGGTTGGTAAGACCAGCTCCTCCAGCTGAACTGGGGAGAAGAGGGGTAGATTATATTAACAACACAGGGGAAGTGAAACTGTTGGGGGAAGGTAACTAAGCAAAGAAGGGGAAGCTGAGGCACCAAACAAAAGAAAAGGGGGGCATGGGTACACAGGAGAGGGAGGGCAGGCAGCAAGAAAGGGCTTGCTGTTAGAAGAGGGAGAGGACAGATAGATACAGCTGTGGGGAGGAGAGGAGGTGTGCCCACAGCGCCTGACTAGCAGGCTTGTGATGCCCCTTCCGCCCCGCCATCACATCTACCTCTGGCAATGCTGACCAGTTCAGACTGACTAGCAGGCCCACAAGACCTGCTGAAGGGCCCAACTCAGCACAAGGAGGGGGGGGCAAGCAGTGGGGCCAAGAATGGAAAAGGGACCCTGCAGCAACTGAGGCCGGAGTAGGAGCAGCAGTGGTGGTGGCAGCAGCAGCAGAAATGTGGGGGAGGGGGAAAACCAACAGGAGTGAACAACCCGTCACCCCCAGCACCCCACAAGACCTGCACCAGCTACCACCTAGGGACCCATATAGATAGTAGACCCCTTGCACACTCCCCCCAAGACCTCTGCCAGGAGCTGCCCTAAAGCAGCCCCCTTTCCTTCTCTGCCCCAGGCAGAGCAGCAGCAACTGCTGCAGGAACAGTGGAGTCCAGGCCTGCCGCAGTGAAGAAGAAGAAATGGGCCAGGTGGACCCCCAAGAAGATGGAAGAGGGGGTCCTCCGCACTCTCCTGCCCAGGGGCAGGGCAGCAGAGGCCCCTACTCACACCCTGCAGCCTCAATAGCTAGCTGAGGTGATGGGTGAGGAGGGTGGCTGCAAACAGCAGGAGAGAGAAGAGACGGCCTGGCTCAGAATGAAAAACAGCCAAGGCCACAGCAACAGCCGAGGAGAAGAGAAAGGAGGGGAGCAAAGTAAGGATTGTGACAGAGGCTATAGAAAGTAGTGGAGGGAAGATGTATAAGCCTCAGAGGGTATGTCTACACTACAGCACTAATTCGAACTAACTTAATTCAAATTAGTTAATTTGAACTAAGCTAATTCGAATTAGCGCATCTAGAGCTAAAAACTAGTTTGAATTAGCGTTTTGCTAATTTGAACTAGCATGTCCACACTGAGTGGACCCTGAACTGAAGTTAAGGATGGCCAGAAGCAGTGCCGGCAGGGCAGCAGATGAGGACTTAGAGCATGGAGCTGCTGTCTCAGGCTAGCCGAGGGCTGTGCTTAAAGGGACCCGACCCCCACCCCGGACAGACAGTTCTCAGGGTTCCCCGCTTGCTTGTCTAACTCGATGAGGGACAGCAAAGCATTTGTGTCTCGGAGTGCACATGGAACCAGACCTGCTCCCGGGGACTCTGCTGCGTCTCGTGGACACGTTGCCGGCAGCCTGGCTGCACTGTCTGCAGGCTGCCATCCAGGAGGACCATCGAGGGGCTGTCAGGATCCAGGGGGCCCTGTGGGAGAGCTTCCACCCTGAGGAGTGCTAACAGTCTCCCCGGTCTGCCCCACAAGGGGCTTGTGCCCCATTCCTCGCTCTCTTCCTTCCACTTCCCTAACCCCCCCCCCTCCTGATGTCAAATAAAAGACACGTATTTTCAAAAATAAAAATTCTCTTTATTCAACATAACTGGGGAGGGGGAATGAAACTGTGGGGAGACGGGGGAAAGGAGGCAGGAGAGGACAGGAGAGAGGGTGGGAGAGGGGAGGGGGAAAACTGAGAGGAGGGAGCTGGAAGGGGAAAGCAAGGAGAAGGAGGGGGAGGGGAAACTCAGGGATCAGGAGTGGGGGTCTCGCCGGGACAACCACCTCCCATCACAGGGGGAATGGGGTGAAGGTGCGGAGGTTGAGGTGGGGGGTGTGGACATTAAGGAGGAGGGTGTTAGGATTGAGGAGGAAGAGGTGGGGGGGAGGAGTGGGAGGAGGGACAGTTGTTGGGGGGGCAGCAGGCACAGGACCGGCACAGGGCACCATGCGTCTACACGGCACTTATTTAGAATTAGCTATTTCTAATTTGGCATTACTCCTTGTAGAATGAGGTTTACCAAATTCAAATTAAGCGCCCCGCTATATCGATTTTATTTTGAAATAGTGGTTTGCCTGTATAGACGCTATTAAAGTTAATTCGAAATAACGGCTGTTATTTCGAATTAACTTTGCCGTGTAGACATACCCTAAGAGAGTATAGCCATTGGTTTTCATATTCCTGTCTTACAACCCATCCTTTCAGGCTAGATTGACTAAATGCTCATACTGAGCCTGGAATAGAATCTAAGATCTCCCTGAGTATTCTACACTGGTGTTTTTAGTACAAGTATGTCATATTATATAGTAATACTCCCAATGCAGGGTTAGTTCAGTAAGACAAACAAGAACATTTTAGAGAATAACTTCCTTTAATACTTGCTTAAATAGGTAGAAAAATACTGATTTTGCTATTTAGTTACCCTGAATATTTTTATCTAAATTTCACTGGTCTACAATTTTTTAGAAGTCGTCTGCTTCAGAGATAAAATGTGCTATTTATTATGTATTTTGATGTGCTGAATTCAAATATGACAATTAAAACAACTGATTGGCTACTGTTTCCAAGATATTTAAGTTTTTACATTTTACGTCTATGTATATTGTGTAGATAGTAGAGTTTAATAATAAATTGTAAACCTAGGTCTTTTCATGTGTTTATGGTTGCTTTACATGATACTATTTCACCTGTTTATGTAACACTATGTCCTGTTTATGTAACACTTTAAAAATCAGCAAAAGGGTTATATAAATAAAATTTATTATGAAACAAAAAGCAAAAAACTATTATGTACATAGTTTAGTCCTATTCAGTGTCTACTCGGTGCTTCTTGGCTTGTCTCTTGTATTCATTAAATGGAGCATCTCTTGTCACTGTCCAGCAATAGTCTGCAAGCATTGATGGGCTCCATTTGCCCTGATAGCATTTCTCCATTGTTGCAATGTCCTGGTGAAATCGTCACCGTGCTCATCGCTCACTGCTCCGCAGTTCAGTGGAAAAAAATTTAGATGAGAGTGCAAAAAATGTATCTTTAGTGACATGTTGCAACCAAGGCTTTTGTATGCCTTGAGGAGGTTTTCCACCAACAACCTGTAGTTGTCTGTCTTGTTGTTTCCGAGAAAATGTAATGCCACTAACTGGAAGGCTTTCCATGCTGTCTTTTCCTTGCCACACAGTGCATGGTCAAATGCATCATCTCGAAGAAGTTCACGAATCTGAGGACCAACAAAGACACCTTCCTTTATCTTAGCTTCACTTAACCTTGGAAATTTTCCACGGAGGTACTTGAAAGCTGCTTGTGTTTTGTCCATGGCCTTGACAAAGTTCTTCATCAGACCCAGCTTGATGTGTAAGGATGGTAACAAAATCTTCCTTGATTCAACAAGTGGTGGATGCTGAACACTTTTCCTTCCAGGCTCCAATGACTGTCGGAGTGGCCAATCTATCTTGATGTAGTGGGAATCTCTTGCACGACTATCCCATTCGCAGAGAAAACAGCAGCACTTTGTGTATCCAGTCTGCAGACCAAGCAAGAGAGCAACAACCTTCAAATCGCCACAAAGCTGCCACTGATGTTGGTCATAGTTTATGCACCTCAAAAGTTGTTTCATGTTGTCATAGGTTTCCTTCATATAAACTGCATGACCAGCTGGAATTGATGGCAAAACATTGCCATTATGCAGCAAAACAGCTTTAAGACTTGTCTTCGATGAATCAATGAACAGTCTCCACTCATCTGGATCGTGAACGATGTTGAGGGCTGCCATCACACCATTGATGTTGTTGCAGGCTACAAGATCACCTTCCATGAAGAAGAATGGGACAAGATCCTTTTGACGGTCACGGAACATGGAAACCCTAACATCACCTGACAGGAGATTCCACTGCTGTAGTCTGGAGCCCAACAGCTCTGCCTTACTCTTGGGTAGTTCCAAATCCCTGACAAGGTCATTCAGTTCACCTTGTGTTATGAGGTGTGGTTCAGAGGAGGATGGGAGAAAATGTGGGTCCTGTGACATTGATGGTTCAGGACCAGAAGTTTCATCCTCTTCCTCTTCCTTGTCTGACTCAAGTGAGAATGATTCTGGTGCATCAGGAACCAGCAGTCCTTCTCCGTGGGGTACTGGGCGTATAGCTGATGGAATGTTTGGATAATGCACAGTCCACTTTTTCTTCTTTGACACACCTTTCCCAACTGGAGGCACCATGCAGAAGTAACAATTGCTGGTATGATCTATTGGCTCTCTCCAAATCATTGGCACTGCAAAAGGCATAGATTTCCTTTTCCTGTTCAACCACTGGCGAAGATTTGTTGCACAAGTGTTGCAGCATATGTGTGGGGCCCACCTCTTGTCCTGATCTCCAATTTTGCAGCCAAAATAAAGGTGATAGGCTTTCTTAACCATAGTGACTATACTGCGCTTTTGTGATGCAAAAGTCACTTCACCACAAACATAGCAGAAGTTATCTGCACTGTTCACACAAGTACGAGGCATCTCTGCTCACTTTGGCTAAACAGAAATGTGTTCCTTTGCAGTTTTTAATTAATTATAGTTAGACTGCTGCACAGATTCAAAATGTGTATCTACATCTGCAAAAATCCATGGATGTCTGCACCCACATATGTGGATACTGTGATATAGTGCCTGTAAGTCGCTGGTTGCTATGGTTGGGCTGTGGGTGACCCCTACTGGCCTGCATCTGTAAGCACTGCCCGGGGGGGGTTACCTGAGGAACCTCAGGTCACGTAGACAGTGACCCAACCGGTTCGTACCTATCGAGGGAAGTGGCTGAACAAAGGAAGGGAAGGGTTTGGAGAAGAATCAGTTTGGCTGGGGAAAACATGGAGAGAAGAGGCTAAGCGGAGTGCTGGAAGTCCAGGGGCCTAGGTACCCGTACCTCAAAGGGGTCTGCGGCTGCCTGTCCTGGACTCCTTATATCCACATCTCGCCCATGCTGGGCTATATCCTGGAGAAGCAATAAACCCTCTCTATTCCACTGGCTGGCGGGGTCTCATCTTGCTGGAAACAGGGTGCAGGATCGGGGAGATCCCTGATGCGCCGTCACAGATACGTGCAGATATAAAACGGATATCCGCAAATTTACAAATATTTGTATCTGCCTTTGTATGTTCAAAAATGAGCTGTGGATATCCACATTCACATCTGTGGATACAAAGCAGGTATCTGTGGATTTGCAGAGCTCTACACTCCTGGGTCCTCCTTCTGAGTATTGCCACAGTTAGCATGCCATATAGTGTACTGATTCCCTCCCCAACCATGAAACATATGGACTCTGCAGATCCAGATTAAACCTCCTCTACTGAAGAGAGTTGAAATATGTGTTCTCAGTTAGAACTGAGGGAGCTATCAATATGGTGTGACCATGAAAAAAGGTTCATGTAATCCTAGAATACATCAGGCAAAATATTTCCAGTAGAGAGGGATGTGTTATTGCCATGACAAAGCACTGGTGAGAACTCATCTGGACTATACAATTCTGTATAATCTCATCTGTGTACAATTCTGGTCTCCCATGTGTTAGAAAGATGAATTCTAACCGGAACAAGTGCAGAGAAGGCCTCTTGGATGATCAGAGAAAAGGAAAATCTTATTTACAAGAAGCAACTTAAGGATCTTAGATTGTTTAGGGTAATAAAACAAAGTATAGGGGCGATATGACTGCTCTCTATAAATATATCAGAAAGATAAACACTAGGGAAAGAAATAAGTTATTTAAGTTAGGGGTCAATGTTGGTAGAAGAAGAAACGGATATAATCTGGGTATCAATTAGTTTATGCTTGAAATTAGATGAAGGTTTAAAACCATTAGAGAAGTGAAGTTCTGGAACAAGTTTACAAAATGAATGGTATGATGAAATTACTACAATGGCATATGGCCCACCTGTGCCAGCTATTAGCAAATATCTCCAACAGTCAAAGGTGGGAAAGGCTCTGAGTTATTACAGAGAATTCTTTCTCAGGTGTCTGGCTGCTGGATGTCATCCACTTGCTCAAGCTGTAGCTGATGGCCATATTGGTGTCAGGAGAGAATTTCCCCCCAATCAGATTGACAAAGATGCTGCTGGCAGGAGGAGGGGGAGAAGAGAATGGGAG
The DNA here is from genome assembly GCF_049634645.1 of Pelodiscus sinensis. Taxonomy (NCBI): domain Eukaryota; kingdom Metazoa; phylum Chordata; order Testudines; family Trionychidae; genus Pelodiscus; species Pelodiscus sinensis. The sequence continues at coordinate 31,756,034 of NC_134724.1, read as the reverse complement.
TGTTCACCTTCCTCTGAAGCGTGGGGCATAGCTCACTAACTGGTTTGAACTAAAAGTAAATGTTGGATTCTACATTGCTGGAAGTTTTTAAATCAAGATTTGAGAATCTCAGTAAATCAGATGGAGGTTATGAGAGTGAGTAAGTGAGATTTCCATTACCTGAAATGTGCAGGAAGTCAGAGTAGATTATCATGATGGTCCCATATGGCCTTGGACTCTATGAGACTCGTGATCATTTTCTTTCCAGTATAAAAGCAAGGGGATTTTCAAGGGGGCATGAAGGGTCACATGCCCCTGATGAGTGATGGGAGGGAGAGGCACTGGGCCAGCAGCTGGATGTCCCATCTAAGGGTGTTAGTATGTAGCCTTTTACACAATTAACTGATAAGTCTGGTCTTATCGATTAATCCTAACAACTATATGCACCCGCCTTGCTGCCTCTGTATCAGAGGCAGCCTAGGGGGGAGAAGGGAGTGAAGGTGGGAGCCTGTGCTCACAGGGAGCTATCTTAAAAACCCAGCTTCCCACAAGCACCGGCTCCCACCTGCATGTAAACATGTAACTGCAGAAAAAATTCAGTGGCTACACATTTACAAAAATAAATGTTTGCTAACGTCCCTCGTCTCGTCCAGGGCAGTCTGGGGCACCACCTGGACCCTGTGCTTGGGAGAGGCCTGCAGGGCCCAAGGTTCTAGCAGGGTGCTTGGCACGGGCAGCAGCAGTGGCCAGGCCCACCCTCAAACTCACCAGTCCAGGATACTCCACTTCCCCAGCTCCCAACCACATTGCGTAGAGCAGGGGCTTGGGCAAAGGAATGAAACCATCCCTTACACTCAGCAGCAGCAGGAATAGAGAGACATAGTTGGGAGCCAGTAGAGCAGGCTGGGACTGAGTTACTCTGCTTCCTGCTGCCACTGGGGAGTGTAGAGGCAGGCCTGACCCCTGCTGCCAGCACCAAGCACCCAGCTAGTCTCCCAGGCTGCATTGCTCAGGGAAGAGAGCTTGTGGGAAGGGGTGGAGTGAAGGTGAGAATAGAACAGTGGTAGGAAAAGGCGGGGCTGGGAGAAGGGGTGGAGTGGGGGTAGGACAGAGGAAAGAAGAGGCTGGGCCTAGGGCAGAGAGGGGGTTGTCTCAGGCCCTTGCACCCTCCTAGGGATAGCTCTCCTTTGGGCTAGGGATAGCACAGGGAGGAGTCACGTGGGGGCAGTCACATGGCCGGTGTCCCCCTTATGTCCCTTACCAGTAGTCTCCTCTGCCAGTGGACCTGATCAAGAAGGTTCTCCTTACATAGATTGATTCCTTGATGGTGCAACTTTTAAAGGTTCTTGTTGTGTCAGCAACTTGGCTATTGCTTGTCCTTTTGCCTGGATGGTAAGTCATTGAGTAGTGATCTGCTGATAGTCATTCCACCATAAAAGTCAAGAATTTGATTTTGGGACAGGAACCAGCAACAGAGGTTATATGCAGTAGTATTACATCTGTGAACAAAAGGAGTTCAAAGAAGCACAATCACTAGATCTGTTCAAAACTAACACGTAGGCCTTAATCAGACACATTTCTCCATGTGGGCACTTTTCTACAAGCACACTGAACTGTATTGAGATCTGCGTGTGTGAGTGAGAGAGCCACAAAAAACTGGTTACAGAATAAAGATAAGTTCAGTGAAATAATTTCTATAGAAGAACAAGTTCAGAGTAAAAGTCTTTATGAAAAGTTATATGCACTGAAGTCACTTGTAAACATAGGATGCCTACTGCTTTTTAAAATCATACATGACATATTACAAGTTACCAGTATGAAATTGTCTACTTTAAAAAATTAGCCATTAATTTTAGTTTATAGGAATGCAAAATGGATAGTTATGAAATGTCTGTTTTGTTTTGTCAACACGGTAGATACATGAACTGAAGTTTTTTATAGTTCTCCCTACAAAAATACTGCCAAGCCACAAATAATTTCTTCGGCCCAAAAGATATTTGTATTCCTGCACACCCTCACACAGATATTCACGAATTTCTGACATGTAGACTAGCTTCTATACTCTAAGCTACAAAACCTCTCACCTGTTTTGTGACTAAAATATGTTTGTATTCACATGGATCATCTGCAGTACCTTCTGTTTCCTCTTTAATTCATTTCTTCCATTTTTATTGTAACCCTAGATCTAATCCAGGTCAAAAGTGATTGCTCTCTCAGGGTATGTCTACACTACAGCGCTAATTCGAACTAACTTAGTTCGAATTAGTTAATTTGAACTAAGCTAATTCGAACTAACGGATCCAGACTAAAAAACTAGTTCAAATTAGCGTTTTGCTAATTTGAACTAGCATGTCCACATTAAGTGGATCCTGAACCGGGGTTAAAGATGGCCGGAAGCAGTGCCGGCAGGGCATCAGATGAGGACTTAGAGCGTGGAGCTGCTGCCTCAGGCTAGCCGAGGGCTGTGCTTAAAGGGACCCGATCCCCAACCCGGACAGACAGTTCTCAGGGGTGCCCCGCTTGCAAAGCAGTCCTGTCTTGGAGTGCCCTGAGTGCCCACACTGGGCACATCACAGCACTCGGCTATCAGACCGGCTGCACTTGCCGCAGGCTGCCATCTGGGGAGAGGAGGCAATTGGGGGGCTGCAGGAGAGCTTCCACCCCCAGAAGCCCACAGAGCCAGCCCAGTCCTCCCCATCGGGGGCTCGTACCCCATTCCTCCCTCACCTCCTTCCACTTACCCTTCCCTAGCCCCCCCTTCCTGATGTACAAAATAAAGAAAACGTGTGGTCAAAAATAGAATCTCTCTTTATTGAACAAAACTCGGGGAGACTTGGGAAAGGAGGTGGGAGAGGGGAAGAGAGAGGGTGGGAGAGGGGAGGGCAACTAAAATTATCAGAGGTTTGGAACAGGTCCCATATGAAGAGATGCTAAAGAGACTGGGACTTTTCAGTTTAGAAAAGAGGAGACTGAGGGGGGATAGGATAGAGGTCTATAAAAGCATGAGTGGGGTGGAGAGGGTGCATCAAGAAAAGTTCTTCATTAGTTCCCATAATAGAAGGACTAGCAGACACCAAAGGAAAGGAATGGGTAGCAGGCTTCAAACTAGTAACAGAAAGTTGTTCTTCACAAAGCAAAGAGTCAACCTGTGGAACTCCTTGCTGCAGGAGGCTGTGAAGGCTAGAACTAGAACAGCGTTTAAAGAGAAGTGAGATCAAGTCATGGAGGTTGGGTCCATGGAGTGGTATTAGCCAGGGGGTAGGAGTGGTGTCCCTGCTCAAAGTTTGTGGAAGGGTGTAGAGGGATGGCACAAGACAAATGGCTTGGTCACTGTCTTCAGTCCATCCCCTCCAGGGTCCCTAGGGTTGGCCGCTGTCGGCAGACAGGCTACTGGGCTAGATGGACCTTTGGTCTGACCCAGTACAGCCATTGTAAGCTCAGGGCTCAGGGTCGGGGGTCTCACTGGACCCCCTTGATTTTCATGCACACCTGCTCCTGGGTGGCCAGGCTGGCAGCTCTCCTGCCCTAGATGGCCACTTTCCTGTGCCTAGTGCGGAGGTCATGGACGAGGTCCACGATGTCCGCACTAGCCCAGGCGGGTGCCCGCCTCTTGCGGTCCCGGGCAAGCTCCCAGGAGCCGCCAGCCTGGTCCCGGGAAGAGGGGGAGGGCTGGGGGGCATCGGGTGGCTGGCTCGATCTGTGCCAGGTGCAGGGTCTGATGGCTGGGTGCTGGCAGGCTTGCACCTGGCACGGGCACCGTAGCCAGCCCGTGCCCCTTTAAGGGCTCCGGGGCCAGGAGGGGGGCAGACGAGTTTTCCTGGTGTTGGCCAGAGTGGCCACCAGGGAAAGCTGGGGAGGGCTAGCCTCCCACTAGTTCGAATTAAGGGGCTACACAGCCCTTAATTCGAACTAGTAAGTTCGAACTAGGCTTAGTCCTTGTACAATGAGGTTTACCTAGTTCGAACTAAGCGCTCCGCTAGTTCGAATTAAGTTCGAACTAGCGGAGCGCTAGTGTAGCGCCTATCAAAGTTAATTCTGACTAACATCCGTTAGTTCGAATTAACTTTGTAGTGTAGACATACCCTCAGAGACAACAGCACATGTATAAACTGCCATGTCTATCAGATTATGCTAGGTTTTTCTGTTTAGGACTGTTCATTTTTATTATTGCGACTACACTCTTCACTAGCTCATCATAGTTGCTTCTCTTTGGGCCCGTGGGCCAGGAACCGAACCTAGTGATATGATGATGGGCAATATATAAACCAAGGCTACGTCTACACTGCCTTCTCTTGCGCAAGAAAATATGCAAATGAGGCCAAGCAGTCAATATCACTGCACCTCATTTGCATACTTAATAAGCCACCATTTTTGCGCATGGGGCTTTTGCGCAAAAAGGAGCTGCTACACTGGTATGTATATCATATAGTCGTGCATATACATAAACACATTTCATATTCATGTTAACTGCCTCATATGAGAGATCAGTAAAAAGAACAGTGGGTCAAATTCTGCAGCCCCTTTTTAGGTCATAATCCCACTCCCATTGAAGAAGATGTTAAAACGCTCATTGAGTTCAATCTGCATTTACTGGCCATCAGCCATAACTCAGACTAAACTCCTATTGACCTCAGTGGGTGTTTTTTATGAGTAAAGACCAAAAGATTTGCTACAAAGACTTTATATTATCTAAAAATCTTACAGTTGTCACTTTTACCATCTGAACTCTGGGTTTCAGAAGTGATAATAATGTGCTGCTAAAGAAGAATGCTTTAAATGCTATAGGAGATTATCTAGAGGAGAAAAGAACCCTTTCTAGTAAAACCAGACTGAAATCAGTTCATGTAATCTTATGGAGGGGGAAATTATAAGTGTAACCCCCAAGGAGATTACTTGCATTCCCGAGGCCTTATCTGCTGGCAGCTCAGGGAGAGGCTCTGAGTTTGCCTTGGCTTCCCCTCCCTACCAGGGCCAGAGTCTGCCCGGCAACCCATGGGGAGTGAGATGCCCCTCCCAGGGGGAAGGAGAGACGATTGTTGAGGGGAGTCTGGAGCCAGCAGGGCAAGGGGAGGGCTAGCTGTGTGGGAGGGTACGTCTACACTACAGCGCTAGTTCGAACTAACTTAGTTCGAATTAGTTAATTCGAACTAAGCTAATTCGAACTAACGCATCTAGAACTAAAAACTAGTTCGAATTAGCGTTTTGCTAATTCGAACTAGCGCGTCCACACTGATTGGACGCAGGGGGCATTTAAGGGCAGCTGAAACCAGTTCTGGCAGGGCATCAGGTCAGGAGTTGCTTTGTGTGGCTGCTGTCTGAGGCTATCTGAGGCTCGTGCTTAAAGGGACCCCCCTGGACAGCCGGTTCTCAGCTTTTCCTGCTTGCTTGCCAACCTCGCCGAGGGACAGCAAAGCGTCGGTCTCTGTGCCCGTCTGTGTCGGTGCTTCCCTTCGGGGGGGACTGCCGCAGGTGGCAACATGGAGCCACGGCTCGCCCTGCACCTTCTGGTGCACTTTCTGGACTTGCTGCTACAAGCCTGCCAGCAATGGCTCGAGGCTGCCTGGCACCACCTGGGGAATGTCAGCCCCCTGCCTCTCCACCTGGCCGCCCTGGGAGCCCTGGAGGAGCCGCGGCGGCGCCCCAGCACCGGCGTGCCCCGCCACGTCTGGCGTCTGGACACCAGCAGCGACTGGTGGGACCGCATCGTCCTGGAGCGCTGGGACGACCGACAGTGGACCCAGAACTTTAGGATGAGGAGGGACACCTTCCTGGAGCTCTGCGAGTGGCTCGCCCCTGCCCTGCAAAGAAGGGACACTCGCATGAGACCCGCCATCCCACTCCAGAAGCAGGTGGCCATCGCCCTATGGAAGCTCTCCACGCCGGACAGCTACCGATCCGTCGGGAACCAGTTCAGCATGGGGAGATCCACCGTCGGAGCGGTGCTCATGCAGGTACGGCGCTCGTCATGAAATGAGGAGTAACGGTAGTTCGAACTAGGAAGCCTAGTTCGAACTACCTAGTTTGTGCCCCGTGTAGCCGCGCTGCACGGGGTTTGAACGAGCGGGGTTTTAAAAATGGCGGCGCCCCGCTTATGCAAATGAAGCCCGGGAAATTCAAATCCCGGGCTTCATTTGCAAGTGCGGTATGCCTACATTACCCCGCTAGTTCGAACTAGGAGGGTAGTGTAGACATACCCTCAGGGACTTTAGTACATGAGGCTTAACTAGACTGAGGCAATTATTTCTTAGAGTTAGGTGCCTGAGATATATTTTGCAAGATGAGATGGGGAGGTGGATCATAGTTTTTAGCTCAGTGGGTAAGGTATTCAATGGGAGGAGTCATGGGTGGTGAGTGAACCTGCTTTTGGGGCTCAGCTTCTGCTGCTCTGCCCAAGGCCCCAACCCTCTCCTTCTGCCCCCCCCCGCTAGAGACTGGAGCACACATACCCTCACAGCTGCAAGCCCCCTGTCCCATGAACCTCCAGCATGCCAGGCTGGTGGCACAGTTATAACACTCCCAGCCCTAGTGCTGGGCTGGGTGGGTGGCATGGCTGGAGCGCCCCCAACCCTGAAGTGCTGGACAGTTAGCATGGTCCCTGGTACGTGGACAAAGGGTTCAGTGTGCATCCAGCCCCAGTCTTGTGTGCCGCGGCTCCAGCCTGCCACTCCCCGCCTCCCTGCCCCTGACAGCCTCCTGGCCACACCAAAAAGGGAGGAAACAGGAAGCAGGAAGGAAACACTCTGGGAGCTGAGTGTGGGCAGGGCCATTCCAGGCTATTTGGAGAGATACAGCCTTCCCCTGTCTAATACTATGGGATGAGTGACACACATACCTCTTATTGTCCCCCTTATTGCTAATTTTAGGGGCTCTAATTTCAGTTTTGAGCAATTCCAAAACATAACTGCTTATTTAAAACAGAAAAGTGGAGTCTGAAGCTGAGCTCTACAACAAAATTAATTCCTGATGTAACCCTGTTACCTTCAGCAACATTACACCAGGTATATATCAGGCCCACTAAATTTAATGGGGGTGGGAGGGCAAGATCAGTTACAGGGCAGAAAGTGAACTTTTTGAAACTTGTGGGGAAAAGGGTGAATCCGTTTCACACCAATTAACAGAGCATTAAGAGATGTTGTTTTTAGTAGAATGGAAATAATAAAACAGAGGGGAAATACGTTTTGGTAAAGAAGTTACACTTTTCGTAGAGGTTTCAATGAGAGTAAGGTCAAGGAGTATGAATTACAGGCAATGATATAAATAATGAAATAAACTCATATTTTTCCCTTAGCTGAATAAAGTTTTTTGAAAGAGGCATTTTCCATGGCATGAATCTGTTTGCTGCCAAGAGCCAAGGCTTAAAGCCTGAGGTAAGGTACTGTTTTGTTATGAGTGGTACATGAAGATGGATATTTTAAACTTGTTTCTTTGGGTATGTCTAGACTGTATCCCTCTGTCAGCAGAGGGATGCAGATTAGGCTGGTCGACATTGCAAGATAGCCTTTTTTGACAGATCCTGTAAACCTCCTTGCAGGAGGCATAAGGGATCTATTGAAAAAGGCTTTCTTTCTCGACAGATCCCCCTCTAGACTGCCACTTTTTGCTGACAAAGTGCTGAGTTGGCAAAACGCGGCAGCTATTTTTATGCAAATTAGGCACGGGATATTTCAATCCCTGCCTCATTTCCAATGTCGACCTGCCTAATCTGCATCCCTCTGCTGACAGAGGGATGCAGTCTAGACATACCCTTTGAGCTGGAAATAAGAAGTGTGATAGAATTAGACAAGATAAAGATTTGTTGGCTTAATTCCCCACAGTCTTACACCCACTAGTCATTTCCACCTATGTAATTTAAATTTAAAACGGCAATCAAATAAAAATTCTTCATTCACTTTATTTTACACCTACTTTGTATAGATATAAGTGACTACGGAGAGGGCCAAGCATTGGAAATGTAATCTCTGCAAGCTTCTGATATGTTGGACTAGTCTATAGGCTCAGGGGTAGCCATGTTAGTCTGTAACTTTAAAAACGAGTAGTCTGTGGCACCTCAGAAACTAAAATAACTTATATTTTCATGAGCTTTCATGAATAAAACCCACTTCATTGGATGAGCTCTAAATAGGGCTCATAGTGGCAGCAGGGAAATTTCTTAAAACAGAGTTAACCAGGTTCAATTATGTATTGAATGTCTAAAAAGTAATGGATTATGTGCCAAAATGAAGCAGATTGGAGAAAGTGGATTTACCTGAGATTAAACAAGGTATTTTTTTGTTCCATGTTTATATTAAGAACAGATATATCTTAAAGAACAAGTGTTTTCAATAGGTACAAACAATGGGATAAGATTAAGCAATACTTCGGCATGCTGTCATAGTAAAGGGGAGGTTGTTCTAGCTTCATAGAGCTAATTAAATCTGGTAAAGGAGTTAGAGTGAAGTCATACATTTTATTTTAATTGATTAGGATGAGAGCATATAGGTATTTCACAGTGGCGTAGGATATTTTGAAAGGAGGAAAGATATATTTTGTGTGATAAAAATTAAGAGTAAAAGTTTTCTGATTTGTTTAAATTTACCTTGTAACCATATACTTGGCTGCAATGTTTTATGTTGCAATTTGGAACTGCTTTGGAATTCAGCCAATTGCCAAATATCTACAATACAGTACTTGTTTTAATCAAGGATCTGCTAGGATTACAGTTGTGAACATGTGAGAACTCTTTTGTAAGCAGAAAGAGGCGTTTCCTTTAGCCCATACTTGGCCTCTGTGCACACTTTTGTATTCATCTCAACCTCACCCACATTGCATTATGCACACACGTAAATCTTCAGCTTTTTAACCGCAGGTATACAATGCAAACCTTGGATTCTGTTGAACATAACACATCTCCACAATAATTTATTTGTTGTAAACATTTCAGTTGTGAGGTAAGCCATTTTTTGAGATTTGTTTGTTTTGTGCCACGTAGTATTTTGTTATGTACACAACAGTGGATAAAGTTCGTATGTGTGACAGAGCCAAAGAGGAGAACTGCTCTTTGGGTGGAGACCTTGGTATTATATTTTGGTAATGTGGGGAGTTGCCATTTTAGATTTCTCTTATAGGGTTGGGACCCGGAAGGATTTAAGAAGTGATTTAAGTTCCCGTGAGGAACAGAATTTAGCTACTTACATTATACAGTAAGTACAAATCCTTTTAATGTTTTGAAACAAGCGTCTATATAAACTTGTTTAGTACAACTAGAGAGGTTCCGATTTAGGCATTTCTTTCTAGTAATACTCATAAGTTCTTTGTTTTGCCATTTAACTGGCAAAAATATTTTAAATGCTGGGAGAAAGGAAGTATTTTGGATGGATGGTGCAAAGAGGAGTAAATACAGCATCTTTTTTATTGGTGACGTAGCAGCTATTGTTCTCTGGTGGCATTGTGCTCTTTCTTCGAGTAGTACTTCTGCATATTTATCCTGGCTTGTGTCTCTATGTTACTGCAATTAATTTAGTCTTAAATTTTTGTTATTTTTAGTGTTTTACTATGCAGTATGATATGTGAATTAAAACAAAATAAAATCAGAAGTAGAAAACTTTAGAAAATAGGAAATACTATATCAGGCCTGTTCAATTCAGTGACTCATCTGATCAATAACCTCTCTGACAGTTTCCTCCACTAGATGTTTTTGAATAAGGTGCAGGAAATCTTACAATGGACAATTATGGAATAAATTGCCCAAAAGTAATTCTCCCCCCCCCCCTATATGTCTCTGGTAGTGGTTGGTTTGTGTCCTCAAGTAGAAGAATTTATATCCCTTATAAAAAAATTATCTTCTCTCAGCTTCTAATTTGATTTTACAATCGGACAAAATAGAAAACAAACAAATAACAAATCTAAGAATTTTGAAACAGTAAGCTTCACATATTAGTGAATTGCAAAAATGGGGTCCACTTCTGCAGTAAAACTTTATTTGACTTCAGAGTCATGATTAGGTTATGTGCACTGGAATTTATAAAGCAACAGAGTTTAATTAGATATTAATGTTTGTAATAATGTAGAATTTCTAAAAGCATCAGACACTGTAATTCCTGAATTACTACATTCTCTTCCAGGTGGAATTCCTCTGCAGAACTCTTTTGCAATATTTTCATTATTCAAACAAGTCTTAAGGTGTCTCTGCTCTATCAATAGCACTAGTCCATAAAGGTTTATGGAATTTGTATGTATGAATGTTTACCATTAGTTTTTAAACTAATGAAGTTATAGCATAACAGAATATTTCTATCTAGGGTAGACATACTTCTTAGTTTTCAGCATCAGTGGAAATACATTCATATAGCTATTTACTTTGGCAAAATACAACAGGATTAAAATGCTATATTTAAATTTTATCTATATTTTGTCTTTAGGTGCTGTTTTAGAAAACTAGCCTTTAACCAAGAATAAAAATTGTCAGAATAATATGCGAACAGGTAATTTCTCGTAAATTTATTTCTGCTCAGATGTTTATTTGTCATTAATTATAGTTACACTGATCGTAACAGTTAATGTTGGACTGTTGTGGGTTCTCCAGAGAACCAATTCCACTCCTGGGACAACGGACCAGTACTTAGAACTTCTGTAAGAAGGGATTGCATTGGGAAATCTTAATACCTCTCAGAAGTTCTGAGATTAGCTGGCATATGGCCCATGATGACTTCTAAAAGGAGGCAGAACAAGCAGATTCTTTCTAATTGGCCACTTGACCATTTTCTTTTTCATAGAATCATAGAATCATAGAGCTGGAAGAGACCTCAGAAGGTCATCAAGTCCAGCCCCCTGCTCTAGGCAGGACCAATTCCAAATAACCAATTCTTTTCTATTCACACGAATGCAACTTCGAGGCAATGTTGGCTGGGTAAAGAGTAGTTAGGTTAATATCTAGATTGGGAACAAATAAATGTGTGGGGAGGGAACAGGTGAGATAGGTTTCCATGAGGTTAGGTGGTGTTGAGGATTTTTATAAGTGTACATACATTTTAGCATGTCTGACCTGAATATGCACATATAGCGCACAATGCATGAGCACAAGGCTGCTTGGGTATGTGCACAAGCGTACACCTATGGGTGCATATGAAATACTAGAAAACTTATCTGGGGGGGGGAGGTATGAGACTTGTGTTTGGGGCTGTCTCTGACAGTGGGATCATGCCCCCAGCCAGCCTCTTTCACTTGAATTCTGTCTTTTTTCTGTATGGTTTTATGAAAAGCAATTCCATTCTGGCCACATCTTGTTTTACTGGCAAAACCAAACCCTTACCTTTGTTTAAGTTATGATAAGAGGGAGCTGCAGACCAAATTTGGTAGTCCTAGCTCTTACCATTTAGGAGGAGTTCTTGAACAAACAGACAGACACAGAGACAGATTCACACACCTACAGACAGAATCTGTAGTTGATTGGATATGCCAGTTTGAAAATGTAGTTTGTCTTAGATTTATGAATACTTAGAAGTTACTATTGCCCTTTCCACTGTGAATCACTACTAATCTAGGGCTGCAAGAATCAATTTTGCTTAATTTTGGTTCAATAAAGTTGCAACTGTTTGACAACTTCCTAAATAAAATGTGTTGGCCCCTCTTTATTTTCTATCCCCAGCAAGTAAAACAATATATCAGACAACAAATATACATGACAGAATATCCGTAATATATGGGTGCCATTTCTACAGAAGTATTAATTGGAAAAGTTGATGATAATATCCAATTATTTATTTATAATCTAGATTGATATTGATTATGCTTCCCTCTCATCAATATTTATCATGCATGGCTTTTCTGTCTTGGTTATACTAATCTAACCATAGAATACATTTAGCTCTCTAAGCTTACAATTTTCATTTTTAGATTAAAAGAATTTATTATCTTCACTTGTAAAAAAGCACAGCAAGATCTTTCTAAATAAAACACAATCTCCCCTATCAATAGATTTAACAGAATCAGAATAAAAATAGAGATAGCAATTCAGGTTAAATGAGTTTACTTTGTCAGCAGAGTATAGTACTGACTAGGTGAACTAGCTGATCTTGTTATGAACCTATTAAAAACAGTTTATCTCTGCAGAAAGTGTCAAGCTATTTTCCACCCTCTCTGATGCTAATGTACCTGGGGTATGCCAGGAGATGCTGCTGCATAAACTTATTTTCTCTTGACCTTGCCTTCTTTCAACTGACTATCCCAGCTTGTAGCGTCTCAATAGGATCCCTCCTATTGACATTCATAAGATTGGAAGAAGGGGTGTGAAATTTGCTACTTCAGCTTTTTCTCTCCTCTCCCCTGCCCCAGTAGTTTCAGAGACAATAGAGGAAGGTTTCTACTTTTTTCATTTCCTTTTTTCACTCAGGAGATGACATGGCCAGTGTTCTCCACAGCTTCACAAGTGATTAATCATCCGCACCCAGTCAGAGGCTCAGGACTCTGCATGGAACTCACTGACTGGGTGGGGATGATTAATCACTTGTGAAGCTGTGCTGCTGCACAGCTTAGAAGGAACACTGGACATGACCCCAAATCTGGTTACATTGACATATCTGTCATAGATATAATAGAATAGCTTTAATTTATTTAAGGATACTGTACAAAAAGACTTGTTAGTAAATTTTCTAATTGTTTTCTATCTCGTCCCCCACACCACCACAGCCACCATAGTAAATGCTCTGTACACACAATTGTAATACGGGTTGGACTTCCCTGGTCTGGCACCCTTCGGAACCTGACTAGACCCGAATAAGGGATTTTTCTAGACCAGGGAAGGTCAGTTCTGGCCCCCTTGCTGCTTGCCCCTCTCTACCCTGTCCCCCCATGAGTTTTCTGGCTCCCCCCACAGCCCAGCTGAGTTGCTGCCTCCCCCCCACCTGCAGCCCAGCTTCATGCCAGGCTTTCTGGCTTCTGCCCCTCCTCACAGCCCAGCTGTGCTGCGTGTCCCCGCCACACATAGCACCATGCTCCTGACCCCCTGCCGTCTCTCCCCCCGCAGCATGCCAGGACTCTCTGATCCTGAAACATTGTACCACAGATGTTGCTGGACCAGAGAGTTCCAGTTTATAGCAGTGCAACCAGTACTTGAGAAGTATTTGATACTAAGCTTGCAGTAAACAAATTACCAATTTGTATTATAGGTATAGAAATCAGAAACAGAAAACAGAATTTTATTACCTTAATGTGACCATATAGAGTTAAGTTGTCCCTGGTCTTGTGCACAAGGATGGAGAGGGCACAAAGAGCATTCTGCCCTCCTGATCATTTGCATTAGTTCTGAGCACAGTTTTGATCCTTGTATTCTGAGCACATGGACATGTGGGTTGAAATCCTGGTTCTATTGAAGTCAACAGCAAAAATCCTATTAACTTTGAAATCCGAGCCCAATTTAGTACAATGGGAGCTTTGCCATTGACTTCATCTCAACCATGATTTTATCTGGGCTGGAAAGTCTAACTTCAGTACCGGACAAATTGGTTGAAACTATAGTAAAGAACAGAACTGTCATACACATAAATGGGCATAATTTGTTAGGGAAAATTAACATGGTTTCTGTGAAGGGAAATCATGCCTCACCAATGTACTAGAATTCTTTGAGAGGGTCAACAAGCCTGTGGACAAGGGAGATCCAGTGTACTTAGATTTCCAGAAAACCTTTGACAAGGTTCCTTACCAAAGGCTCTTAAATAAATTAAGATGTCATGGAATAAGAAGGAAAGTCTTTTCATGGATTGATAACTGGTTAAAAGATAGGAAACAAAGGGTAGGAATAAATTGTCACTTCTCAGAATGGAGAGAGGTAGCTAGTGATGTCCCGCAGCAGTCTGTACTGGAACCAATCCTGTATAATATATTTATAAATGATCTGGAGAAAGGGGTAAAGAATGAGGTGGCAAAATTTGCAGATGATACTAATCTGCTCAAGATAGTTGAGTCCTAAGCAGACTGTGAAGAGCTTCAAAAGGATCTCACAAAACTAGGGCAACAAAATGGCAGATGAATTTTAATGTTGATAAATGCAAAGTAATACACATTGGAAAGCCAATCCCAGCAATATGTATAAAATGATGGGGACTAAATTAGCTGTTACCACTCAAGAGAAAGATCTTGGAGTCACTGTAGATAGTTCTCTGAAAACATCCATTCAATGTGCAGAAGTAGTAAAAAAAAAAAAGTAAACAGAATATTGGGAATTGTTTAAAAAGGGATAGAAAATAAGACAGCAAATATCTTATTGCTTCTATATAATCCATGGGATGCCCACCATGGATTTATATAAAGGAAGTAAGAGGTATGCATACTACCTGCAAAATTGGTTGCCTCATCTCAAAAAGGTATCTTAGCATTAGAAAAAGTTAAGAAAATGGCAACAAAAATAATTAGGGCTATGGAATGGCTGCCACGTGAGGAGAGATTAACAAGACTGCGATTTCTCATCTTAGAAAAGAAAAGGCAAAGGGAGATACGATAAAAGTCTTATTTACTTTCTTCATGATTGGTATGAAGAAAGTAAATAAGGAAAGGTTATTTACTTGTTCCCATAACACAAGAACTAGGGGTCACCAAATGAAATTATAGGTAGAAGAATTAAAACAAACAAAAGGAAGTATTTCTTCACCCAATACACAGTCAGCCTGTGGAACTCCTTGCCAGAGGATGTTGTGAAGGCCAGGACTTGAACAGAATTCAAAAAAGAGGTAGATAAAATGATGGAGGATAGGTCCATCAATGGCTATTAGAGAGGATGGGCAAGAACTATATTCCTAGCCTCTCTCAGAAGATGAGAATGAGCGACACGTGATGAATTTGTTCTTTTCATTTCCTCTGGAGCACCTGGCATTGGCCACTATCAGAAGATAGGATACTGGTCTAGATGGACCTTTGGGCTGATCCAGAATGGCTGGTCTTATGTTTTTAGGTCTCCATTGCCAGTTGCATCATTATATAGCCAAATGAGGACAGTGAGGCTATGGCTACACTGCCCCTGTCTTGCAGAAAAACATATGCAAATGAGGCTAAGCATGGAATATTGTCGTGCCTCATTTGCATAATTAACGAGGCTCCATTTTTGCATAATAGGTTTTTGCGCCAAAAAGGAGCTGTCTACACAGCTCCTTTTTGCGCAAAACCCCCCTCTTGTGTAAGAACTGTTCTTCTAGAAAAAAATGCAGAAGAACGGCTCTTGAACAAGAGGGGGTTTTTGCACAAAAATGGAGACTTATTCATTATGCAAATGAGGAACAGCGATATTCCATGCTTAGCCTCATTTGGCTATGTTTTTCCGCAAGAGAGGGGCAGTGTAGACATAGCCTGGGAGGGCAGAATTAGTAGTTCCAGTCCAGTGCACTATATGGATTTGGTCAGGCCCACTGCTGGGGGAGGGGGGTGCAGTGCAGAAAAGGGGCAACTCATACCTTGGGGCCTGGTGATTCAGGGCCTGGGGCACCCAGACAGTATTGCTGCTACTGCGGCAGTGGCAGCTCCTGTGGTCCTGAGCCCTTTAAATTGCCACCAGAGCGTTGCACAACTCACTCTGGACAGCTTCTATGTTGGCTGGGGAAGCAGGGATGCCATGTTCCAAATAGTATTGAGGACTGCTGTAGGCACTGCAGTCTGAGCCTCCAGCCTGCCCCTTCTGCTTGAGGCCGTGCCACTTTGGGAGAGCAGAGCCAGTGCCCGTACCTCCCTCCAACACTTTGCCCAGTGGCTAAGCAAGGATGTTGTCTCTCCTTGGTATGATGCATACTGCACTTCTTCCAAGAATATTGCAATTGCTAAACTCTTCTGGAAATATTTTGCCCACTTAGGGTATGCCTACACAGCAGGGCTAAACTCAAAATAAGTTATGAAACTTGAACTACGCTAATTGCTTATTTCGAATTTAGGCATGTCTACGCAGCACTTATTTCAAAATAGAGTACTCTTCCTCCAATTTCCCTTAATCCTTGTAAAATGAGGGTTACAGTAGTCGTAGTAATCCTCTGGCTGGAAATTATTTCAATATTATGTCAAAATAACTGCGTGGCTGTGTCTAGACTGGCCAGTTTTTCCAGAAAATCAGCCACTTTTTCGGAAAAACTTGCCAACTGTCTACACTGGCCGCTTGAATTTCTGCAAAAGCACTGAAAATCTCATGTAAGATTGTCAGTGTTTTTGCGGAAATACTATGCTGCTCCCATTCAGGCAAAAGTCCTTTTGCGCAAAACTTTTGTGCAAAAGGGCCAGTGTAGACAGCTCAGCTTTGTTTTCCGCAAAAAAGTCCCGATCGCGAAAATGGTGATCAGGGCTTTTTTGTGGAAAAGCACGTCTAGTTTGGCACGGATGCTTTTCCGCAAAAAGTGCTTTTGCGGAAAAGTGTCTGTGCCAATCTAGACTCTCTTTTCCGAAAATGCTTTTAACGGAAAACTTTTCCGTTAAAAGCATTTTGGGAAAATCATGCCAGTCTAGACGTAGCCCTTGTGTGTAGATGCTCACTTTGTTATTTCAGAATAACGCTGCTGTGTAGACATAGCCTTAAACTGCAATGTCTCTTGGAATTCCAACTGCTATGGAATTTTTTAATACAGCTTGATAGTTCAAACTGTTATTTACAGCCACAGTTTCATCCTAAACTTTTATGTTTAGGAATTTATGGGAGTTACAAGTGAGCTATGTTGGTGTATTCCAAAAGAGTAGATGTGAAAATTAAGATTTTTCCCCCACAATAATATAGTTCGTATAGGCTGCTGAAGGCATATTTTGCACTTCATGAGCAACAGGCATGCAGTCTCATTTTCACCTAGAAATAATTGTGAAAATAATCACACCTTATGTGTGAAATAGCATATGGTTCTCAGGCTTGTGATGTCACAGGTCTGATCTGTTCCAGTTTTAAGGAAGATGCTTGGATTTAATGAGTGTGATTAATAAAACACATTCACACACACACCCAGCTATATACTCATTTGCATATACCACCTACCCCAGTTTTAAAAAACTTGAACTTCTTACTAGGATGTCCAAATCGGCATTTAGGCACATAAAATGGACAATTGCCTCTCTAAATGCAAACCAAGCATCCAAATCCAGAAGCTAGATAGGTTATTAAGGATCCTACACTGAAAATTCAGGTATAAGGTCAATACTGTTTTGAAATTACATAAAAAGCAACAGATATAATTGTTTAGAATAATCTTATATTGCAGTTTCTACACATAAGTATTAATGAATCAGCCACTCAACTGTGCCAGAGTGGTGCTTGGTGCAGCTGGGTGGACCAAAGTTGGCTGGAGCCAGCAGCTGGGAGGCAGGTCAGTTTTCACTGAAGGTAGAAGCAGCCTCAGGGCCCAAGGGACCAGTCACTGTTAGGGACAATTAGACTACAGCCACACTCAGGACATTCTCCCCTTTCCCTGGCATCACTTAGGCTGGGAGGAGGGACAGTATAGGATTGGCTATACAGCCTCCATATCTGAGAATTCCCATATGCTGGGGGAATCCCCATATAGCTGGCTTTGAAGCTGCTTTGCACCACTAGAGGAATGCAAAGCAATCTTAATAAAGGCAAGCATCTGGTACAACATATTCACTATGCTCCCCAAATGTGAAAGCCACGAGGAAGATTTCAAAGTCCTGTCAGTCCTTACAAATGGAACTGTACCCACTTCCTCAAACTTTACACTTCTCTAATATACTGGTACATTTGCTATGTATTTTGTAAAATCAACTTTAATATTTGTACTACAGATGCAATCAATGATATTATTAGATACATGGAGGCACATACTGATGTGCTGGAGGGTAAGACTATCCCTTATTAGTTTTTAGTGTTGTTAAGCCGGTTGTATCTTACTGTATTATAATTTAAAGAAAACAGGAAATCAAAACCCAAACTACCATATGGTATCATTTTGTCACTTCTTGATTCCTCCTGAATAAAAGTATAACAAATCTCTCTCTTTATATCTCTGTTCTTTTCAGATCATGAAGAACTCTGTGGCACCAGTTATGGACCTTTTTGTCTAAATGGTGGAATTTGTTATATGATTCCAACTGTATCTGGTCCATTTTGCAGGTGAGTGAAAATTAAGCTTGTGTGTTCACACACTGGATATTAGCAATTGGAAGGACTGATATTGTGCTACTTTAACAATATTTCTTTAAAGAAATATAGCATAAGTGACAATATGTTCATCGCTGTTGTAAACATGTTTGTATTTGCAAACTCAGTAGTTCATTATCATGTGGTTTATTTTTAATGTTTCTGTCTGGTTAATAGAAAGTGCAATGTTTTCAAAAACTGTATGCGTGAAAAAAATGTAATGGAGAAAGCAGTATCCATTTATGTATTCATAATTCAGGCTATATCTATATTTTATATCTATCTATATCTATTTTATATTGATAAGATCTATATTTTAGAGCATTATGCTCCCTCTTCTTATGCAGTACAGAAGAGACAAAAATTCCCTTAATCTTACAGAGAAGAGAATGGAGGAAGGGAATGCGGAGAGACAATAATGGATACACAGTATATTCCCTCCTCTTCTACAAATTATGAGGCAAAGTACTATAATATAAAAAAAAGTGTGGCTTGACCAAAATGGGAATGGGTCAAGGAAAACGGCATATTTACTTTGGGAGTAAAATGTAATGGAGACCCAAAAGTATAAGTGAAGGCTGTTTGTGATCTATGAACCCAGTTGAAAGAATCACAAAGTACAGCTTCACATGCATTAAAAGCCATTTATCAAGAAAGCAGCATGGTATCTGTGTTAATGCTGTGCTCATAAGATACAGGTTTACACAGCTTAGGGGAAGCTAAAAGCAGGAGGGAAGCATATAACAGAATGTGGAGAGACATAACACTGCTTATTTTTGCAAGGAAGATCTCCCCTTTCTCATGTAAAAAATAGCTGATATCTATTTGCTAAATCACCACTCAGAGCCCTTTACCCAGTATACTATCATAGGTCTGCTTTTACTTTTACTGCTTTTAAACTATTGTTCATTCGAGATCAGTGAACTGGTTAACTTAAGCAGTTCAACTGGAAAGCTGGCACTTATACTGAAAGCTTATTTGTATGGATGTTAGAAAGTTATGGTTCACTTTCTCTCATGAATGGTGAATTCTGTTCTCCATTCCTTGGGGGAGGTATAGCTCAGTGATTTGAGCATTGGCCTGTTAAACCCAAGGTTGAGTTCAAGCCTTGTGGAGGCCATTTGGGGCAAAAATTTGTCAGGGATGGTATTTAGTTCTGCTGTGAAGGCAGGGGGCTGGACTTGATGACCTTTCAAGATCCCTTCCAGTTCTAGGAGATAGGCAATCTCCATTAATTATGGGTTCTTTCATAAGAGTAATGGGTTGAAATATTTAGGAAGGACAAAAAATCAGGAAAACTTCTAATGGTGAGATTTGTTAAACTGTGAGTAATCTCACTTTAGACATTTCAATCTAAAATAGATAAAATCCTGACTATTATATGGCAGGGAACAATCCTGCATTGTTTTGTAAGGGATCAGGTATATTATCCCATAAATACTTCCATTTCTAGACACAATACATATGCATATATTAACTATTTCTTCTAAAATGATTTGCAGTGGAATAATTAATAAAGTTGACATTAAAATCAGTATAATTAGGCTTCAGAATTAAGTTCTACGGGTCAATCCACCTTCCTCCTTTGTTATGGTTATGACAAAGAGTCTTTGTTCATTTCCTTTTTTGCTTTTCCAAGCACATACACCTCTGGCTGGTTTTGGTTCATGAGTTTGTCATATTCTAAGGGAGAACATTTTTTCAGGAAGCTCTTGTTAAAATATTCACTGCACATCACTGAAATGTATCATTGAGGATAACTGTCCCGCATCATTTAGTAACTCACATGCATCAGTGAGAATAGAAACATAGGACTCCTGAGTTCCAGGTCTTTTGTTCCAGCTACTAAGCCACACTAATTCACATTATATAATTAAAATTTATGCAGAAAAATTGAAAATAAAAGTCTGTCAAGAAAAATCCTTATTTTTGTTTAGTTAGAAAGAAATCCTCCTTTCCAGCATTTTAACAGCAAAAATAAGTAGGTGATTCAGTGTCGCGCATCACCCCGATGTGTTGCCGCATGAGGTCATTGGCAGGCCTGGCTCGTCTCTGCATCCCCCAGACTGTGGCAGGTGGTTGCAGTAGTGTGGCACAGCCCTTTGTCCCGGCTTTGGAGAAGACACAAGAGGGAGAGGCTGTCAGTCCTCCCTGCACACACATTCCCTGTGGCTGTGCCCTCCTCTGTGAGCAGCAACCACATTGGTCTGTGGCCCGCAGGAGGGGGATGTCCCAAGTGCAAGGCCATGTGAGGCCTGCACAGCATGTCCTGTATCGCAGGGGCCCCGAGGTGGCCAGAGGACCATGCTGCCCACTTCCCCCCACATACACACACATACCATGGCCAGGCAGGCAAAGGAAGTGTGTGGTCAGAGTGGGGTCCCCTGAGCCATGTGCAGCCTGTCCCTCCCTGGGGTGTGCACACACAGCTGCGGCTGGCTGTGCTGTGTGTGTGAGCAGCTGCTTCCTCTCATGTGCAGGCATATCTGTGTGCTGCACTCCAGGGTGTGTGGGGGTCATGCCTGCACCCTTGCAGCTAGCCTGCTTGCAGCTGGGTGCACCCTTCTCCCCCTTGGGGGCAGGACTTGTGTGGTCACGCATGAGGCTGACAGAAGGCTCCTAGGCATGTTCAGGGGCTGGCTGCACATGGTTGCACATGCACAGACTGCAGCAGCATGTGCTGGCCAACCATCCCACACAATATTGTGCCCCCCGCCCGCTGTGCAGCCACTTCCCCCACCGTGTGTGTGTGTGTGTGTGTGTGTGTGTGTGTGTGCGCGCGCGCGCGCGCGCCAACATACCTGAAGATCCCTCCCAGGCCTCCGGGGTGACAGTCCCGCTGTCCTGGTCCTCCTCCTCCTCCATCGGGGGCTGGATCTGCCCCTCTGTCTCCTCCTCATCAGGGACGGGGTCCAGTGGCAGGTCTATCGGCTGCTCCAAGCCAGAGTCGACCATGATGGAGGGCGAGGGGGTCCCCCCCCCAAGATGTGATGGAGCTCCCTGAAGTAGGGGCAGGTGTGGAGTCCTGCCCCTGAGCGAGCCCTCTGCTCTGTCGCCCAAACATATCCCTGACGGAGCTCCTTCACCTTGGCCCAGACCAGTTCCATGGTCCGAGCAGGGTGACCTCGCTCCATCAGGGACGTGGCCATGCAGGAATAGATGTCTGCATTGCGCCTCTTGGCCCTGGGCTCCTGGAGCAACTCCTTCTCACCCCACAATTTGAGGAGGGTCATGATTTCTGCGGCTGACCAGGCTGGGGTGCGATGCTTGCTGCCCCTGGGGAGGCGGTCCTGGGACCCCTGTGGCTGTGCCTTGGCAGGGCCAGGGGGGTCTCAGGCACCCTGCTGCTCTGCCATTGTCACCCAAACAGTGCCATGCGGTAAAGGCTCTTGCTGTGGGCAAGCTTCCTGCCACAATGGCTACACAGGGTGTCTGCAGCTTTAGGAGGGGCCAGCAGACAGGAACTGGAGAGTTGTGATTGCCTGTTACGGAATGTCCAAGGGGCCACTTGTGTTTTTTTCCGGGAGGCCAGTTCTTGCGCAAAAACCCCTGTGGAGCACCTACGCATGCCTTTTTGCGCAAGAGCTGTAGTGCAAAAAGGAGTTATTCCTCGTGGGGAGCGGAATAACTACCACAAAAAGCCTTCTGTTCTGCCTTTTTACTGTAATTTTTTTTGCACAATAACATGCTTGAGGTGTGGACGTTCTGCCGGTTTTAACCTTTTAGTGTAGACATAGCCTTAGAGTATCTGTGTTGTACTCAGGCATTTAAAACTTAATTTTTCACTACCTCATTTCAACTTTGAAGTATTTTTCCTGTATATTTAATCACTGCTTACCAAGTTATATTAATTTAAATAGAAGGGTTCAGTTTAAGCTAGTTCTCATCCAAGCATGTTCCTTAATCAGACAGGGTATGTCTACACTACAACGTTAATTCGAACTAACTTAGTTCGAATTAGTTAATTCGAACTAAGGTAATTCGAACTAACGGATCCAGACTAAAAAACTAGTTCGAATTAGCATTTTGCTAATTCGAACTAGCATGTCCACATAAAGTGGACCCTGAACCGGGCTTAAGGATGGCCGGAAGCAGTGCCGGCAGGGCATCAGAGAAGAACTTAGAGCGTGGAGATGCTTTCTCAGGCTAGCCGAGGGCTGCGCTTAAAGGGTCCTGACCCCCACCCCGGACAGACAGTTCTCAGGGGTGCCGCGCTTGCAAAGCAGTCCTGGCTTGGATTGCCCGGACTACCCACACTGGGCACATCACAGCACTCAGCCATCAGCCCGGCTGCACTTGCCGCAGGCTGCCATCTGGGGAGAGGAGGCAATTGGGGGGCTGCAGGAGAGCTTCCACCCCCAGTAGCCCGCAGAGCCAGCCCAGTCCTCCCCATCGGGGGCTTGTGCCCCATTCCTCCCTCACCTCCTTCCACTTACCCTTCCCTAGCCCCTCTTCTTGATGTACAAAATAAAGATAACGTGTCTTCCAAAATGGAATCTGTCTTTATTGAACAAAACTGGGGGAGACTGGGAAAAGGAGGTGGGAGAGGGGAAGAGAGAGGCTGGGAGAGAGGAGGGCAACTAAAATGATCAGGTGTTGTGAACAGGTCCCATATGAAGAGAGGCTAAAGAGACTGGGACTTTTCAGCTTAGAAAAGAGGAGACGGAGGGGGGACAGGATAGAGGTCTCTAAAAGCATGAGTGGGGTGGAGAGGGTGCATACAGAAAAGTTCTTCATTAGTTCCCATAAAGAAGGACTAGAGGACACCAAAGGAAAGGAATGGGTAGCAGGCTTCAAACTAGTAACAGAAAGTTGTTCTTCACAAAGCAAAGAGTCAACCTGTGGAACTCCTTGCTGCAGGAGGCTGTGAAGACTAGAACTAGAACAGAGTTTTAAGAGAAGTGAGATCAAGTCATGGAGGCTGGGTCCATGGAGTGGTATTAGCCAGGGGTTAGGAGTGGTGTCCCTGCCCAAGGTTTATGGAAGGGTGTAGAGGGATGGCACAAGACAAATGGCTTGGTCACTGTCTTCGGTCCATCCCCTCCAGGGTCCCTAGTGTTGGCCGCTGTCAGCAGACAGGCTACTGAGCTAGATGGACCTTTGGTCTGACCCAGGACGGCCATTGTAAGCTCAGGGCTCAGGGTCGGGGGTCTCACTGGACCCCCTTGATTCTCTTGCACACCTGCTCCTGGGTGGCCAGGCTGGCAGCTCTCCTGCCCTAGACGGCCACTTTCCTGTGCCTAGTGCGGAGATCGTGGACGAGGTCCACGATGTCCGCACTAACCCAGGCGGGTGCCCGCCTCTTGCGGTCCCGGGCAAACTCCTGGGAGCCGCCAGCCTGGTCCCGGGAAGAGGGGGAGAACTGGGGGGCATTGGGTGGGTGGCTTGATCTGTGCCAGGTGCAGGGTCTGATGGCTGGGTGCTGGCAGGCTTCCACCTGGCACGGGCACCGTAGCTAGCCCGTGCCCCTTTAAGGAGTCCGAGGCCGGGAGGGGGGCAGAAGAGTTTCCCTGGTGTTGGCCAGAGTGGCCACCAGGGAAATCTGGGGAGGGCTAGCCTCCCACTAGTTT
Organism: Pelodiscus sinensis; assembly: GCF_049634645.1. Classification (NCBI taxonomy): domain Eukaryota; kingdom Metazoa; phylum Chordata; order Testudines; family Trionychidae; genus Pelodiscus; species Pelodiscus sinensis. The sequence continues at coordinate 31,732,403 of NC_134724.1, read as the reverse complement.
GAATTAAGGGGCTACACACCCCTTAATTCGAACTAGCTAGTTCGAACCAGGCTTAATCCTCGTAAAATGAGGTTTTCCTAGTTCGAACTAAGCGCTCTGTTAGTTCGAATTAAATTCGAACTAATGGAGCACTAGTGTAGCGCCTATGAAAGTTAGTTCAAACTAACGTCCGTTAGTTCGAACTAACTTTGTAGTGTAGACATACCCGCAGAGAGAAGGCTAACTATAAATGAGAAAGATTCTGTTTACACACATATATCTGAGTAATTAACCGTGATGTGTATAGAAATAACAGGAAAAAAGTGTATCACCGTGCAGTGGAATTTTGATTCTTCAAAACTTCCTTAAGACTGACATCACCAAGCAAGAGATCAAACTTTGCATTTATTCTTATTCTTGCCTAGCTCCTCAAAATAGCTGGGAGCTGGTGCCACCTTATAGTATTGTCTAAGTTCATAGAATCATAGGACTGGATAGGATCTCAAGATGTCATCTAGTTCAGTTCCTTTTCACTCCTCGCAGGATTAAATATTGTTGAGTCCATCCCTGGCAGATGTTTATCTAACCAGCTCTTAAAATGATGAAGATTCCGCAACCTCCCTAGGCAATTTATTCCAGTTCTTAACCACCCTGACAGTTAGGAAGCTTTTCCTAATGTACAACATGAACCTCCCTTCCTGCAATTTAAGTCCATTGCTTCTTGTCCTTCAAAAGTTAAGGAGAACAATTTTTGCCTTCCTCCTTGTAACAACTTTTTGTATTTGAAAATGATTATCATATCCTACTGTTGGTCTTCTCTTTTCCAAATTAAACAAACCCAATTTTTTCCAATCTTTCCTCATAGGTCATGTTTTCTAGACCTTTAGTCATTGTTATTCATCTTCTTTGGACGTTTTCCAATTTGTCCACATCTTTCCTGGACACAATACTCTAGTTGAGGCCTAATCAGCACAGAGCAGAGTGAAAGAATTACTTCGCCTGTCTTGCATCTAATACTCCTGCTAATACATCCCGGAATTACTCATCTTTAGCTTGTCCTATGCCCTCCTCCTCCCGGTTCCCTTTCCACAGTATTCCTTCCTGGCAGTTGTTTTCCATTTTGTATGTGTGCAACTGATTGTTCCTTACTAAATGGAGTACTTTCCATTTGTCCTCATTGAATTTTCTCCAGTTTGTCCAGATTATTTTGAGTTTTAATCCTATCTTCCAAAAAACTTGCAACCCCTTCCACCTTGGCGTCAACTGCACATTTTGTAAGTGTATTTTCTATGCCATTATTTAAATCATTGATGAACATATTGAATAGATCTGGATGCAGAAATGATCCCTGTGGGGCACTACTTGTTAAACCTTTCTAACATGAGTGCATTGATCACTACTCTTTGGAAATTGTTATCCAACAGTTATACACCCTTCTTTTAGGAGTTCCATCTTGATTGCTTTTTCTTAGTTTGTTTGTGAAAAGGTCATGCAAGACGAGAGGTGGACAATAATTTTTGATAGGGGCCACCCTGAGAAGTGGTCAAAAGCAGCACTTTTCTATGATATTAATGGAGGAGGTGTGAGGTCTGGGATGGAGGTTGAATGTAGAAGGGAGCTTCTGGTAAGGGATTGGAGAACAAGAGGGGGTGTGGGATTTCATTTGTGATCTTGGGGAGGAGAGGATCATGACCTGGGGCAGAGGCCTGGGGTGCATGAATGGGTGCAGGGGTTTGGGTTGTGATCTAGAGCAAGAGGAGGTTGTGACCTGGGGCAGAGGATTGAATTGCAGGGTCTGGGAGGAGGTATGCATGTAGGAGAGGGGCAGGAGTGAGGAGCAGAAGGTTGGGGGGAGGGAGGAGACTCTGGCCAGGAGAAGCTTACCTGGGCAATTCCTGGCGAGCAGCCCAGCAGGTTTCTCAGGCAGGCTACTCAGAGCAGCCTGCTGTGGGGCCTTGTGCATCTGTGAATAGGAGGTGAATGTGGCAGCATTGAGACACCACCCAGAAGCAGGTGCCACAGACACTAACTGCTGATTCATGGGATGGCTCTCACAGATCTTGCACATGCATAAGATGATAGATCTGCGGGGGGGGGGGGGGCAGTGGCATAGGCTATGTCTAGACTGCAGGCTTCTTTCGAAAGAGGCTCTTTCGAAAGCATCGAAAGAGCCTCTTTCAAAAGATCGCGTCTAGACTGCAGGCGGATCTTTCGAAAGAGAAATCCGCTTTTTCGAAAGAGAGCACCCAGCGAGTCTGGATGCTCTCTTTCGAAGACGGCCTCTTTACATTGAAGAACGCCTTCTTTCGAAAGAGGGACTTTCGAAAGAAGGCGTTCTTCCTCGTAAATTGAGGTTTACCGCCATCGAAAGAAAAGCCGCGTTCTTTCGAAATAATTTCGAAAGAACGCGGCTTGAGTCTGGACGCAGGGGAAGTTTTTTCGGGAAAAGGCTACTTTTCCCGAAAAAACCCCTGAGTCTGGACACGGCCATAGTGAGGGGGCCAGAGGGGTCAGTTGCCCCGGGAGTTAGTTAAAAATAGATGTCACATTTTTAAAAGGAAAACCGTATCTCCTGCCTCTGTCTATTTTTGTCTCTTTAGGCCCCCAGTTAAAATTTTCAAAAGCACTTGAGTGACATTTTTGAAAATTGGACTTGGAAATCTAAGCTCAGATTTTCAAAGGTAATTAAGCTCCTAAAGAGACAGTTGCCAACTCAGATCTTCACAGATATCTATCTGATCTTTACACACCTTTGAAAAGCTGGTCATGAGTGTCCTAGTCAGTTCTGAACGTGAGATGTAGGAGCCCAGTCCTAATTCCTTCAGGCTTTTTTTTTTTTTTTTTTTTAATTTGAACATTTATCTACACTAATTCCCCTCCTTTCTCTATCACTATCCAATAAATGCATGGATCAAAATTATAGGTGCTTTGTGAATATGCTGACTTGAGAGTGGAAAGATTTCATATTGTCATGTATGATTCCTGGTAACCCATCTCAAATATGAAAAACTAGGTTGATACCTGTTCATATCAGGAGCTGTTGAATTCAGATCCTCATTTGCAGTATCTCGTTAGGATGTTTAGTGGAGAAAATATTGTGGTTTTTTTATTTATACTGTGGGCAAAGCATGGGCTCCCAAGAATTCCTCCATTGTTTTACCATGAGTCTCAAACATTTGGGGTAGGTTTAGACTGGCAAGATTTTGTGCATTGCGTAAAAACTTGCCAGCTGTCTACACTGGCCGCTTGAATTTGCGCAAGAGCACTGACTTTGTACAAAATCAGTGCTTCTTGCGCAAATACTTTCACACTCCTGCTCGGGAAAAAGCTCTCTTGTGCAAGAATACTTGCTCAAGAGGGCCAGTGTAGCCAGGGAAGAATTGTTTTGCACAAAAAAGCCCCGATGGCTAAAATGGTCATCGGCACTTTCTTGCGCAAAAGCGCATCTAGACTGGCCACGGATGCTTTTGCGCAAAAGCACTTTTTGCGGAAAAGCATCCGTGCCAATCTAGACGCTCTTTTGCGGAAATACTTTTACCAGAAAAACTTTTCCATTAAAAGTATTTCCGCAAAATCATGCCAGTCTAGATGCAGCCTTGGTGTTTTTCTAAAGGCCTGGAGTCAATTGATTATGTAGGACACTCAGCTTTCATTTAAAAAAAGTTCTCTATACTTCTGGGCCTTACAGCTAAGGAGGAAAGCTTTAAAACATGAACCCTAAATACTCAAGAAACAAAAGGTCAATACAAATCCAACATGTTTTATATTTAAAAAATCTTATGATTTGTAGACGAGTCTCTTAACTTTGCGTAGGTGTTCCTTGTGATTTTTGGGTTGGCAATACTGCTCTTTGATTGGTGACTTGAGAGAGGTCTCTCCCTTCAGTTTCCCTTTCCACACTCCTTTTTTATCACAGGTCATCAGAGAATCATAGGGTATGTCTACACTACAAAGTTAATTCGAACTAACAGCCATTAGTTCGAATTAACTTTAATAGGCGCTACACATACAAACCACTAGTTCAAAATTAATTCGAACTAGCGGAGCGCTTAATTCGAACTAGGTAAACCTCATTCTATGAGGACTAACACCTAGTTCAAATTAAGTAGTTCGAATTAAGGGCTGTGTAGCCACTTAATTCGAACTAGTTGGAGGCTAGCCCTTCCCAGTTTGCCCTGGTGGCCACTCTGGCCAAACCAGGAAAACTCTTCTACCCCCCTCCCGGCCCCGGAGCCCTTAAAGGGCCATGGTCTGGCTACAGTGTTTGTGCCAGTTGCAAGCCTGCCAGCACCCAGCCAGCAGACCCTGCACCTGGCACAGCATGAGCCAGCCACCCGCTGCCACCAGCCCTCCACCTCTTCCCAGGACCAGGCTGGCTGCTCCCAGGAGCCTGCCCGGGGCCAGAAGAGGCGGGCACCCGCCTGGTCTAGTGCAGAGATCATGGACCTCATCCAGGTTTGGGGGGAGGCCTCCTACGTCCACAATCTCCTCACTAGTCACAGGAATGCGGCCATCTACAGCCGCATGGCTACCAGCCTGGCCGCCAGAGGCCACATGCGGACCCGGGAGCAGGTCCGCTGTAAAATCAAGGACCTGCGGCAGTCCTACTCCAGGGCATGCCAGCCAGGGGCCGACCCGGAGACCTACCCCCACTTTGAGGCCCTGGACCACATCCTGGGGGCTCACGCTGTCCATGCCCCCCGGGAGGTGATCGACCCCGGGGCAGAGGGACCCGACCCGGACATGGAGGAGGAAGAGGAGGAGCAGGAGGACGCCGAGAGCCAGGAGCCTTCAGGGAGCCTGCCCAGGACCCAGGACCCCCAAGCAACCCCACACAGCACATCACCTGTGTCGACCGAGGCTGGGGAGGGCTCCACATGTGAGTACCATCATGCTCCCCTTATGTGTACGGGAGGGTGGGGGGAGAGGGAGCCCAGGGACCGTGCGCCCGGGCCTTGCCCACCATAGAGCAGCAGCTGGGTGTCAAGCAGGAGCCCAGGCCTTGCAGAGGGGGGCTGGGTTTCACCCACCTGGTCCCCAAGGAGAATTGACCGCTGCTCTTGTTTCACCACAGCTGCAGCACCTGGGACTGCAGGGCGCACCACCCCGCCTGCAACAGCCACCTGCTCCCTGGCCAGCAGGCACGCCAGGAACCAGGAGGACTACCAGCGGTGGCACCTGCGGCTGCGGCAGCGCAGTTTGGAAGTGCTGGAGGAGCAGGGCCTTGCCCTCCGCGGTCACCTCCAGACCCTGGTGGACAGGTTCCTGCCTCCTCCTGCTCCGATCCCTGCGGCCGCCCCAGCTCTTGCTCCTCCTCCCACTCCTGCTCCCCCTCCTGCTTCCTCTGCACCCCCCGTCCCTCCACCCCTCATCCCTCCACCCCTCATCCCTCCCCATTCCTCCACACCCACTCCCCCCCGACGCCTCCGCACCCGCAGTGCTGTGAGATGGGAGAGCCAGCAGGACTCTCAAGCCTGAGCTTTCCCTTCTCTTCCTCCCCTTCCACACCTTTCCAGCTCCCTCCTCCCAGGTTTCCCCTTCCCTCTCTAACCCTCACTCCTCTCTTCCCCAACTCCAGTTATGTACAATAAAAAGAGATTTTTGTTTGCAAAACAGGTGTCTTTATTTGACATTAGGAAGGGAAGTTAGGGAGGGGAAGGGAGGAAGAAGGCCCCAGTGGGGCATGCAGGGAGAGTTCAGTTCTCCTCCACCTGGAAGCTCTCCCGCAGGGCTTCCCGGATCCGGATGGCCCCCTGCTGGGCTTCCTGGACGGCAGCGGTGCAGGGCTGAGCGTAGTATCCAGCCATGCAGTCAGCCTCAGCCATCCAGGCTGGCAGGAAAGCCTCCCCCTTTCTCTCACACATATTGTGCACCACACAACATTCTGCCACCATGGGAGGGATATTGTGCTCGGCAAGGTCGAGGTGGGTGAGGAGGCACCTAAATATGGATTTCAGTCGGCCGAAGGCCCCCTCCACCACAATGCGGGCCCTCGTGAGCCTGGCACTGAAGGCCTGGCGGGAGGGGTTGAGGTGCCCTGTGTACAGCTTCATGAGCCAGGGCTGCAGTGGGTAGGCGGCATCCCCCACCAGCCACACGGGCATGTCCACGTCCCCGACCCTGATGTGGCGGTCGGGGAAGAAGGTCCCGGCCTGCAGCCTCTGGCACACGGGGGAGTTCAGGTACACCTGTGCGTTGTGTGTCTTGCCGGACCAGCCCACATTAATGTCCGTGAACTGGCCCCGGTGGTCACACACGGCCTGCAGGAGCACAGAGAAGTATCCCTTGTGGTTCACGTACTGGGAGGCCTGGTGTTCCGGGGCACGGATGGGGATGTGCGTCCTGTCGATGGTCCCCCCTGCAGTTTGGGAAGCCGAGGGCGCCGAATCCCCGGATGACGGTGTCCGGGTCGGCGAGGCGGACCACCCTGTGGAGCAGCACCAGGTTTATGGCCTTGACCACCTGCAGAGGGACACAGCAAACCGCGAATCACTGGGGCGCCTGGGTGGCTGGGAGTGTTCGTTCCCTGGCACTGCCCCGCACCCCACTCCCGGAAGCAACCCCCGCAGACGGCGTGTAGTACGGCCGGGACAGACTGAACCCTCCAGTGCGGGGCCCTTTCACCTCCTCTTCCCCCCCCCATTTTCCCTGGGGCGGCCCCTCCCCTCCTTGAAGCCTCCCTCCCCCCGGCCCAGTGGCCGGTAGGTGCCGTACCTTCATGAGCACTGCTCCGACGGTGGATCTCCCCATGCCGAACTGGTTCCCGACGGATCGGTAGCCGTCCCGCGTGGAGAGCTTCCAGAGGGCGATGGCCACATGCTTCTGGAGGGGGATGGCGGGCCTCATGCGAGTGTCCCTTCTGCGCAGAGCAGGGGCGAGCCACTCGCAGAGCTCCAGGAAGGTGTCCCTCCTCATCCTGAAGTTCTGGGTCCACTGTCTGTCTCCCCAGCGCTCCGGGACGATGCGGTCCCACCAGTCGCTGCTGGTGTCCAGAGGCCAGATGCGGCGGGGCACGCTGGCGTCCGGGCATTGCTGCCACTCTGCCATGACCCCCGGGGAGGCCGTGGGGAGAGGCAGGGGGCTGATGTGCACCAGGTGGTGCAAGGCAGCCTCCAGCCATTGCTGGCAGGCTTGCAGCAGCAAGTCCACAAACTGCACCAGAAAGCCCAGGGCGAGCTCTGGCTCCATGTTGCCAACTGCAGCGGCATCCCCAAAGGGAACCACCGACACAGACAGGCACAGAGAAAAATGCTTTGCTGTCCCTCGGTGAGGTAGGCAAGCAAGCGGAAAAGCTGACAACCGGCTGTCCAGGGGGGTCCCTTTAAGCACGAGCCTCAGATAGCCTCAGACAGCAGCCACACAAAGCAACTACTTACCTGATGCCCTGCAGGAACTGGTTTCAGCTGCCCTTAAGTGCGCCCCAGCGTCCAATCTGTGTGGACGTGCTAGTTCGAATTAGCAAAACACTAATTTGAACTAGTTTTTAAGTCTAGATGCGCTAATTCGAATTAGCTTAGTTCGAATTAAGTAATTCGAACTAAGTTAGTTCGAATTAGCGCTGTAGTGTTGACATACCCCTAGAGACAATGGAGAGTAGGGTGAGTCCATGACTCTGGTTAATGACTGGTCAGGGTGACTAACTATTATCAGCCAGTGGTCTGAATGAGCTATCTACTGCCATCTGTTAATCAACTGTAGGAAAAGGATTCACGAGCAGACCTTATTTATATAGACAACTTACTTTGCCACAGAGATCAGTAGACACATGTGTTGTGTCAAGGTGATCAATTTTGGCTCTTTTGGGTTGAAATTCACTCAAGACTTGGAGCTGAGAGAATGAAATTGTATCCATATTGTATGATTAAAAGGTTAAAGACCTGAACTTAATATGACCTGGGCTTAGGGTCTACCATAACTTGAACGCTAAGCAGAGCCTAGTGAGTCACATCTAACTGAAAGTCACAGAAGATGGAAACAGGTTTTATTTGTGATGGTGTAGAGTCTATTTGGGAGTACTCAATTATATATGACACTTTATAACCAGTGTTTAAAGGCAGAGCTGACTAGAATTAATTGAGAGTCCTTGTCTTGTCTTAGTGATCGCTTGAGCAAAAATCATTGATAAAATCTTGTGTAGACTGACCTTGGACTCAACATGCAGGCAGTGTGTGGAAGGGCAGTGCAAAGGAGGCAATGGTGGGGAGGTACCCGTATTACCTAGTGAAATCATTGGTGCTGAAATCACTAAGGACTGAAATTTGACCACAGAACTGACACTTTCTTAACAAAGACTATTTAAAAAGCAAATCAAGGTAACAGAAAACTGCAACACTATCTGGTAACTTTTTAAAAATCAAACTTTAAACTTTATTGAAAAAACTGGATAGTTTGCAATTGAAAATATTTGACCTACACTTAAGGCAACTGATTTAATTTTGTGTAATATACATTTTGATCAGATCTACTTCTGATGTGATATTTGTGTGTGGTTGTGGTTTGTTGTGTGGGTGGTGTTTGGGGCCCTGCCAAAACAGTTCGAATTGGGCCCCGCACTTCTGAAAGCCGGCCCTGCCTGCCACCTTGAAAGAGGCAGTCATAAAACCGCTACTTAAGAAGCCTTCCCTGGACCCACATGATTTGAATAAGCATCATCCAGTAGCTAATATTCCCTTCTTGGGCAAGGTACTCGAGCAGATGGTGGCATTTCAACTCCAACTTTCTTGGAAGAAACGGATTATTTAGATCCATTTCAGTCTGGCTTTAGGCCAGGTTTTGGAACTGAAACCGCGTTGGTCACTGTTGGGATTTTGTGGTTCCCAGAGAGTCAAAGGCTGGGCAGAATCAAGGGTCTTGGATACTTCAATTCAGTTCAACAAGACTTTATTCAATGTGCACAAAGGGAGAGCCCCTGGTACTAAAATCAGCCAGAGCCCCTCGAGAAAGGAGCCCCTCCCTTTGCTGTTTTATAGCACATGGCAGTTACATAACAGGTTACATAACAAGTTATTTAACACAAACCTCTAAACCAATCAGATTTAACCTTTCCATATATGGCTTTGTTTGTCACATGCTTGTACTTCTCCACTCCACATGTTGAGCTCACTCCCCTCCCCTTGCCCTTTTCTAGACTATTCCTTTATGCATACCTACTTTCCAAACCACATTTTGTTTAAAATGAACATATGCATACCCTTCAGTCACCCTGGTAGATGACATATGCCTGTTGATTCTCTTGGACTTCAGCGGCTTTTGATACTATCGACCATGATATCCTCCTGGAACACCTTGCAGAGTTGGGTATTGGAGGCACTGTTTTGTGGTGGTTCCAGTCTTATCTGTCGGGATGCCTTCAGAAGGTGGAGCTAGGGGGCCGCTATTCGACCCCATAGTGATTGTGCTATGGGATCCTGCAAGGTTCCATCTTGTCCCCTATGCTGTTTAACATCTACATGAAGCCACTGGGAGAAGTCATAAGGAGTTTTGGAGGACGGTGCCATCAATATATGGATGACACCCAACTCTATTTCCGTGTGACATCAGAACCAGTTGTGGTGGCGACTGATTAAACCAGTCTGGAGGCAGTGATGGACTGAATGAAGTCAAACAAGCTGAAGTTGAATCCAGATAAGACTGAGATCCTGTGGATCAGGAAGCCATCTGTTCAGGAATGTGGCATGGTACCTGTTCTAGACGGGGTTACGCTTCCCCTAAAAGAACAGGTACGCAGCATGGGAGTCCTCCTGGACCCTTTTTTAACATTTGAGAACCAGATTTCTTTGGTGGCCAGGAGTGCTTTTGGGCAGCTTAGGCTGATCCACCTTTCCGAACAAGCATGATTTGTCTCAGTGATTAATGCTCTTGTTACATCCCAATTGGATTATTGTAATGTGCTCTATGTGGGGCTGCCTCTGAAGAGCCTTTGGAAACTTCAACTAGTCCAGAAAGCAGCTGCTTGAGTTTTAACTAATACTTGATATACTGAGCACATTATGCCAGTGCTCTGGCACTGCATTGTCTTCTGGTATGTTTCTGAGCACAATTTAAGGTCTTGGTTATGACATATAAAACCCTAAATGGGTTGGATGCAGGGTATCTGAAGGACCATCTTCTCCCATATGAACCTGCCTGGGTATTGAGGTCAGCTGGGGAGGCTCTGCTCAGTATTCCTCCACTTATGGAGATAAGATTAACATCTACAGGGTATGTCTACACTACAGCGCTAATTCGAACTAACTTAGTTCGAATTAGTTAATTTGAACTAAGCTAATTCGAATTAGCGCATCTAGACTTAAAAACTAGTTCGAATTAGCAAATTGCTAATTCGAACTAGCGTGTCCACACTGATTGGACGCTGGGGCGCACTTAAGGGCGGCTGAAACCGATTCCGGCAGGGCATCAGGTCAGTAGTTGCTTTGTGCAGCTGCTGTCTGAGGCTATCTGAGGCTCGTGCTTAAAGGGACCCCCCTGGACAGCCGGTTGTCAGCTTTTCCGCTTGCTTGCCTACCTCACCGAGGGACAGCAAAGCATTTTTCTCTGCGCCCGTCTGTGTCAGTGCTTTCCTTCGGGGACGCCGCCGCAGGTGGCAACATGGAGCCAGAGCTCGCCCTGCAGTTTCTGATGCAGTTTGTGGACTTGCTGCTGCAAACCTGCCAGCAATGGCTGGAGGCTGCCTTGCACCACCTGGTGCACATCAGCCCCCTGCCTCTCTGCCTGGCCTCCCTGGGGGCCGTGGAGGAGCCGCGGTGGCGCCCGGACGCCGGTGTGCCCCGCCGCATCTGGCGTCTGGACACCAGCACCGACTTGTGGGACCGCATCATCCTGGAGCGCTGGGGAGACAGACAGTGGACCCAGAACTTCAGGATGAAGAGGAGCACCTTCCTGGAGCTCTGCGAGTGGCTCACCCCTGCTCTGCGCAGAAGGGACACTCGCATGAGGCCCACCATCCCCCTCCAGAAGCGTGTGGCCATCGCCCTCTGGAAGCTCTCCACGCTGGACAGCTACCAATCCTTCGGGAACCAGTTCGGCATGGGGAGATCCACCGTCGGAGCAGTGCTCATGCAGGTACGGCACTTGCAGGGGGGCTGCAAAGAGGGGATGGGCCGCCCCAGGGAAAACGGAGGGGGGGGAAGGAGGCGAAAGTGCCCCGCACCGGAGGGGTCGGTCTGTCCCGGCCATACTACACGCCGCCCGGGGGGGGTTGCTTCCGGGAGTGGGGTGCGGGGCAGTGCCAGGGAACGAACACTCCCAGGCACCCGGGCGCCCCAGTGATTCGCACTTTGCTGTGTCTCTCTGCAGGTGGTCATGGCCATCAATCGGGTGCTGCTCCGCAGGCTGGTCCACCTCGCCGACCCAGACGCCATCATCCAGGGGTTCGGCTCCCTTGGCTTCCCCAACTGCGGGGGGCCATTGACAGGACGCACATCCCCATCCGTGCCCCGGAACACCACGCCTCCCAGTACGTGAACTGCGAGGGGTACTTCTCCATCCTCCTGCAGGCTGTGTGTGACCACCGGGGCCAGTTCACGGACATTCATAGAATCATAGAATCATAGAATTATAGGACTGGAAGGGACCTCGAGAGGTCATCGAGTCCAGCCCCCCGGCCTCAAGGCAGGACCAAGCTCCGTCTATACCATCCCTGACAGAAGTCTATCTAACCTGTTCTTAAATATCTCCAGAGAGGGAGATTCCACCACTTCCCTTGGCAATTTATTCCAATATTTGACCACCCTGACAGTTAGGAATTTTTTCCTAATGTCCAATCTAAACCTCCCTTGCTGCACTTTAAGCCCGTTACTCCTTGTCCTGTCCTCAGAAACCAAGAGGAACAAATTTTCTCCTTCCTCCTTGTGACACCCTTTTAGATATTTGAAAACCGCTATCATGTCCCCCCTTAATCTTCTTTTTTCCATTAATGTGGGCTGGTCCGGCAAGGCACACGACGCACGGATGTACCAGAACTCCTCCGTGTGCCAGAGGCTGCAGGCCGGGACCTTCTTCTCCAACCGCCAAATCAGGGTCGGGGACGTGGACATGCCCGTGTGCCTGGTGGGGGATGCGGCCTACCCCCTACAGCCCTGGCTCATGAAGCCCTACATGGGGCACCTCAACTCATCCCGCCAGGCCTTCAATGCCAGGCTGACCAGGGCCCGCATCATCATTGAGGGGGCCTTCGAGCGACTGAAAGCCCGATTTATATGCCTCCTCACCCGTCTTGACCTCGCAGAGCACAGTATCCTTCCCGTGGTGGCAGCATGTTGTGTGCTGCACAATTTGTGCAAAAGGAAGGGGGAGGCTTTCCTGCCAGCCTGGATGGCTGAGGCTGAGCGCATGGCTGGACACTACACTCAGCCCCGCATCGCCGCCATCTGGGAAGCCCAGCGGGGGGCCGTCCAGATCCGGGAAGCCCTGCGGGAGAGCTTCCATGTAGAGGAGGAGGACTGAACTCTCCCTGCATGCCCCACTGGGGCCTTCTTCCACCCTTCCCCCTTCCCCTTCTTAATGTCAAATAAAGACACCTTTTTTGCCAACAAAATTCTCTTTTTATTTTACATAACTGGGGTGGGGGCAGGGAGGAATGAGGGTGGGAGAGGGGAGGGGGAAACCTGGGAGGAGGGAGCTGGAAGGGGAGGAAAGGGAGAAGGGAAGGGAAAGCTCAGGGTTGGGGGTCCGGCTGGCTCTCCCGTCTCGCAGCACTGCGGGTGCGGGGGTGTCCGGGGGGAATGGGTGTGGAGGGTGGGGCAGGAGGGACGGGGGTGCGGAGGAAGTGGGAGAGGGAGCAGGGGCAGGAGGAGCTGGGGCAGCAGAGGGAGCAGAGGTGAGAGGAGGAGCGAGAGCTGGGGCAGCCGCAGGAGCTGGAGCAGGAGGAGGCAGGAACCTGTCCACCAGGGTCTGGAGGTGGCTTCTGAGGGCACGGCCCTGCTCCTCCAGTGCCTCCAAGCTCTGCTGGCACAGCCAAAGGTCCTCCCGGACCCAGAGGTCCTGGGTGCGGAGCTGATGATCCAGGAACCGCAGGTGCCGCCGCTGGTACTCCTCCTCGTTCCTGGCACACCTGCTGGCCCGGGTGCAGGTGGCTGTTGCAGGCGGGGTGGTGCGCCCTGCAGTCCCAAGTGCTGCAGCTGTGGTGAAACAAGAGCAGCAGTCAATTCTCCCTGGGGACAAGCTGGGTGAAACCCAGCCTCCCTCAGCAAGGCCAGGGCCCCTGCATGACACCCAGCTGCTGCTCCATGGCTGGCAAGGCCCAGGCACACGGTCCCTGGGATCCCTCTCCCCCCACCCTCCCGTACACATAAGGGGAGCATGATGGTACTCACATGTGGAGGCCTCCCCAGCCTCGGATGACACAGGCGATGTGCTCTGTGGGGTTCCTCGGGGGTCCTGGGTCGGCTCCTGGCTCTCAGTGTCCTCCTGCTCCTCCTCCTCCATGTCCGGGACGGGGCCCTCTGCCCTGGGGTCGATCACCACCCGGGGGACAGGGACGGCGTGAGCTCCCAGGAGGCGGTCCAGGGCCTGAAAGTGGGGGCATGCCTCTGGGTCGGTGCCTGGCTGGCAGGCCCAGGAGTAGGCCTGCCGCAGGTCCTTAATTTTGTAGCGGACCTGCTCCTGGGTCCGCTGGTGGCCTCTGGCGGCCAGGCTCTCAGCCATGCGGCCATAGACAGCCGCATTCCTGTGGCGAGTGCGGAGATCGTGGACATTGGAGGCTTCCCCCCAAACCTCGATAAGGTCCACAGTCTCCGCACTTGACCAAGCGGGCGCCTGCCTCTTGAGGCCCCGGGCAGGCTTCTGTGAGCTGCCAGCCTGGTCCCGGGAAGAGGGGGAGGGCTGGGTGGCAGCAGGTGGCTGGCTCATCTTGTGCCAGGTGCAGGGTCTGATGGCTGGGTGCTGGCAGGCTTGCAACTGGCACAAACACTGTAACCAGCCCGTGCCCCTTTAAGGGCTCCAGGACCGGGAGGGGAGCAGAAGAGTTTCCCTGGTGTTGGCCAGAGTGGCCACCAGGGGAACCTGGGGAGGGCTAGCCTCCCACTAGTTCGAATTAAGTGGCTACACAGCCCTTAATTCGAACTAGTTAATTCGAACTAGGCATTAGTCCTCGTGGAATGTGGTTTACGTAGTTCGAATTAAGCACTCCGCTAGTTCGAATTAAGTTCGAACTAGCGGTTCGCTAGTGTAGCACCTATCAAAGTTAATTCGAACTAACGGTTGTTAGTTTGAATTAACTTTGTAGTGTAGACATACCCACAGGGAGCAGCGCTTTCTCAGCTTTTGCTCCCAGGCTATGGAATTCTCTCCCCTGGGATATTCACATGGTGCCATTAGCTTTGTTTCAGCGTCAAGCTAAAGCCACCCTTTTTACTCATGCTTTTACTGGCGTTTGAGTCTCTGTATGTGTGTATCCCTCCTCTCGAGATGTCTTAGCAGGTTTTATGTCCCTCTGGGGTCTCGTATTTTAATTATAAATGTAGTCCCCTTACTAAAGGGGCCTCTGGTTTATTCTGAAAAGACCCTGTGTGCTACAATCCAGACCTGGGAAAAAACAGGAAGGAAGGACTCTGGTGAGAGAGAGGGCTGCTCTCTCCATGTGCTTGAAGGAAAGAGGCCTGGCAGTCTGGGACTCTGTCTTGCAGTTTGGAACCAGAGGGGGAGCCAGGCTGCTGCCAAGGACACTGACCCAGTGCAGGGGCTGTTGGGTGCAGCTACAGACTGGACTAAATGCCTGTTGGAACTGGGAGGTAGCAGGCTGCTTCTGACAGGCACAGCATGAGGCAGTAAGTTTGGGCCTTGTTGGAAAAGTGCTGCCTGGGACAGAGCTGCTGTTTAGCCTGGACCAAATCCTCACTACAGCTGCAACATCAGCGCGCCAATGCAAGCAAGTGTCTGGGGCTCTGAGTCCAGGGGTGTGCACACTCTGGGGTGGGGTCATTGTTGTCTAGCTATATAAGCTTCCGCTATGGTTATGTGTTTTGCTAATGCTATTCATTGCTAATCTGTTAACCCCTGTTTATTTAAGTAAAGATTGTTTATTTTGAAGTGTTCTATTAGGTGTATATGATTTGTAGTTGTTCTGGAATTAGATCCAGCTTTATGTTGGAATGAGTATATTCCTGGAGGCTCTCAAGGCACCAGTGAGTGTACAAGGCCAGCCAGGTGGAGGCACCACCATTTTACATTCACTGCCAGCAAGAGACTGCAGCAAGGGAGTGGACAGGGCTTTCCCCAACTAAACACCATCACCACTGGGGTGCTCAGGATCTCTTTTGGGTTAAAACACCAGGCGCCCAGGCACACCTGTGAGTGTGACCTGCTCTCCAGTAACCCGGGGAGGAAAAAGGGGGTTACATTTTGGAGACACCGCTGGGATCCCCTTTACCACTTCTAATTTTGTTGCAAGAAAAATTGTCCCTGCTTTCTTTAATGGTGTTGGAGTTATGATTGTTTTCTGACATCTGCTGGTATTTAAAACCTTTGTTTGTGTTTCTAAACCTGTTATTGGGTACATCATGGAACCCCTTAAGTTACTGTCCTGGTGTAGAGATGTAGGAGTGCCACCCAGCCGAGTGCTTATGCTGGGTAAAGTGCCCATAGATACTGAGGATGCTATTATCTACCAGGCATTAGGAACTGTAAAAATCTTTGGGAAAACCACAATCTGTGGTCGCCGAGGTGACTCTAACACCCAGACTGTGTCAGTACTGGTGAGAGCAGCTGCTTATCTTGACCCACGGTGTGTACCCCCGGAAGTTGGTATTGTGGGGGAAGTTGGCCCCTGGCCTATGTTTCTGCTTGGGAATGTCACAGAGGAGGAGACCACTGAAGCTGTGAGCTCTGACTTTGCAACTAAATTGAATTTTTTTCTGCAAAAAGAGGGAAAGTCAGCGGAAGATGTGAGGACCATTGTTACTCCGGCATCTATGGCCTCAGCTGTCACAAATGAAGGTCTGATAGCTGCTTTAGGAAAAATGATGGAACGATATACCCCTCCCTCCTATGAAGGAGTTGGATATCGGAAGCTGAGATTTTTCTCTGGGATTCAGCCTACCCCTGTTGGAGAGGATGACTTTGAATCTTGGATGGACCAAGCCGCCCGGATGATGGAGGAATGGCAATGCTCAGATACTATGAAACGGCAACGATTAGCTGAAAGTCTGAGGGGACCAGCCTCTGATGTCATTAGATCCTTACGGATGAGTAAACCTTCTGCTGGTGCTATGGAGTATCTCCATGCTTTGGATGATAGTTATGGGACTACTGAGAGTGGAGAAGATTTGTATCTGCATTTTAGCACCACCTATCAAGAAGAGGGTGAGAAACTGTCACAGTACATATGCCGTCTAGAGAAGCTCCTACATAAGGTACTGGTAAAGAAGGGGATACTTGCTAGCCGCTTGGATCAGGTGAGAATGGAACAAATACTGAAAGGTGCTTGTTCTGGCAACCTAATAGAAGCTGCAGCTTTCTGACTCACGCCAAAATCCTCCCTCCTTCTCCAAACTGGTACGGGATATCAGGGAAGAGGAGGATTGACTGGCTGCTCGTGAAGCTCGTCACATTCCCATGGCTTCAGCATGCACTGTCACCTCTGTTGCTCCTTCTAGCGAAATAGCTGACCTCAAGGAAGCTCTGCGGAGTCTGACTGAGCAAGTTAATCAGCTACTTCAGCTGAATACTAGAGTGGAAAAACCTGAAAGATCTTCTCATGTCCAAAGGGAGAGTGCCCCTGTGAGAAGCAATGACACAGTGTCTGGTGGTACTACTCACAAATCAAGAGTTTCTGTTGAAACAAAGGGTAGGAGTGACATAATCTGCTACAAGTGTGGGGAGAATGGTCACATGAAACGAGACTGTGTTGCAGAAGAGGATGTATGCCACGAGGCATACCAAAGCTGTCGACAAAGGCTTCCCTTGTTGACCGCAGCACACCTAGACTGCCCTGTTGTGCCGGATCAGCTGATTGTCAGCACAGCGCGGCAGCCATTTTTATTTTAATGAAGTGGGGATGATTTAAATCCCTGCTTCTTTGCCTATGCTGAATAAACTATTTTACATGGCTCCGTCAATGGAGCCATGTAGTCTAGACATAGCCTTAGAGAATTATTGTTTGTTGTATGTTCTTGATAATTATGTTTCCCCTCCTGAGTTAGTTAGATAGATAGATAGATAGATAGATAGATAGATAGATAGATAGATAGATAGATAGATAGATAGATAGATAGATAGATAGATAGATAGATAGACAGAAAAAAAAGCTAGTTGTTTATACTCTCTTCATAGTTCATAGTTAGGATAAGGTAAGCATGCCAGGTTCACCAGGGTTTAAATGGTGCCTGACGTGCAGAATGTCTATACTTGTCTCAGACAAGCATGCCCAGTGTTTCTGTCACTTGGGCCAGGAACTTTCACCAAAGAGCTGCCACCATTGCAAGAAGCTCTCATCCAAATCACCGAAGGCAAGAGAGTGCCAGTTAAAGCTCATCATCATGGAAAAAATGAAGAGGCCAGCCTCAGAACTAGCACCTCAAACGTCCCCAGCCCAGACCTCACTACTGGCGGCTTCACATCAAAACCGCTGGGCTCTGAGAGAGGTTCCGGTCAAGAAAACGGCCAAAAGAAAACACTCTTCACCCTCAGCAGAGAGGCCAATGAAGAGATCATCTCCCCAAAGTAAGCCTCCACCAGGAAGACTGCTGGGTATGTGCTTAAAACCCCTTTTCCTGCCAGATTCTTATGCCCCAATCTGGTGGGAAAAGGGGTTTTTGTGCAAAAAGAAAACATTCACACTACTTTTTTTTTCCGCAAAAGCCCTTTGTGCAAAAACGGCTTACATAAATTATGCAAATGAGGCAAGCTTTTTGAAATACCCTATTTCGAGATTAAAAATGCCATTTAGATGCAGTTATTAAGAGACAAAACCCTTCTTTCAAAATAACCCTTAAACCCACATCTAAACGGCGTTTTTTTCTCGAAATATGGTATTTCAAAAAAGCGGCCAGCCGCAGTTATGCAAATGAAGCACGGGAAATTCAAATCTGTGCTTCATTTGCACTTTAGTTTGTCTGCACTTGCATTCCTCTCTTGAAAGACAGTCTAAGTGTAGACATGCCCTTAGAGAGGTTACAGGGGCCATGTGCATTGGTGAAGAGCCTGAGGAAAGCAGGGAATGGTGCTTCAAACATTGCCTGGTCTTCAAACAGGCAGTTCCCATTGGCCAGAAATTGGCCAATGGGATTGTGCTGGGGATGGGAGCAGCATGTGAAGCACCACTCTCCCTTCTGTGGGTTCACAGATGAGAAAGAGAAACAGCCACCACAGCGGGGTTGTGGTGGGGAGCAAGTAGGGAGTCTGCGTGAAGCTTCCCACTTCATCTGCAGGCTGGATCTGGTGGTTTGGCGGGCTGGATCCGGTCCCTGGACTATATTTTGCCCAGACCTGTCCTAGACTATAACTATCCCCTGTGCCTGCTGCCTCCCTGTGGTCATTCTGGAATATAACTGTCCTAGGGATAAAACTTAAAAAACAACAAATGATCCTGCAGCACCTTGGGCTGCATCTACACCGCATCCCTCTTGCGCAAAAACCTATGCAAATGAAGCATGATTAATCAGGGGCTGTTTTTGCTCAAGAGGCTTTTTCAGGAAGAACGGGTTTTGCACAAGAGGGTGTTTTTGCGCAAAAAGGAGCTGTGTAGACGGCTCCTTTTTACACAAAACCTTCTTGCGCAAAAAAGGCCCCTAATTAATTATGCAAATAAAGCATGGCAATATGCTAATCCACGCTTCATTTGCATCTGTTTTTGAGCAAGAGGGATGCAGTGTAGATGTAGCCTAATTAGAGACTAACAAAAATTTAAATGGTATCATGAGCTTCTGTAGGCACAACCCACTTCTTCAGATGAATGGAGCAAGGAGTCCAGAGTTGCAAATAAATAGCAGAAAAAGAGGGGATGAGGAGGGAAAGAGAAGGGGAGCAATTGTCCATTAGAGGGGATGGGCAGGGAAAGGGAAGGAAAAAAAATTGTCAGTTAGAGTGTCCATGCTAAATGAGGCTAATAGAGTGGGCTGTAAATGCCCAATATTTAACGTGTAATGTCATTAAGATGTTGAATGTAGCAGCCAATTCAAGTAAGGTCTTTGTTCAGACTTCGATTAAAGATATCAAATTTGCAGATTAAGGCAATTTCTGCAGCTTCTCTTTCCAGCTATTTATTTGGAACTCTGGATCCTTTGCTCCATTCATCTGAAGAAATGGTTGTGCCCATGAAAGTTCATGATACCATCTACGTTTTTGTTAGTCTCTCGGTACATCTACACAGCAGTGTTATTTTGGAATAACTGACATTATTTGGAAATAATGTCGAGATGGAGGACTTCTTACTCCGACTCCACTAACCCTCATTTTATGAGGAATAAGAGAAGTCTAAGGAAGAGTGTTCTTCCTTTGACTTCCTGATGTGTAGACAGTGCTAAAAGCCAAATTAAGCTAATTTAGACTTCAGCTACTCAGTTGACATAGATGAAGTTGTGTATCTTAATTCGACTTTTGCCCTGCTGTGTAGACATACCCTAAGGTGCTGCAGGACCATTTGTTGTTTTTTAAGTTTTTTCTGTTACAAACTAACATGGCTATCCCTCTGAGACTGTTCTAGGGATGTGTATGGGAAACTAGTTAGCTGGTAAGCTGGTAACATTAATGGGTGAGGCTTACCGGTTCTAGTTAACTTGTAGGGACTGGAGCAGTTCCATGCTCATCACAGACAGGGGGCCCACGGCAGGCAGGGGCTGCTGCAGCTGGCCAGAGCAGCCCCTGTCCGTGGCAGGCTTGTCCCTCCCACTGCAGGTAGGAGGCCTCCCCTTCCTTTTAATCGGTTAACTGGTTAAACGTAATGCTTAACCAGTTAACCAATTAAGTAGGATTTTACATCTCTAAACTGTCCCTGCCATCACACCCATCCCTTTCCATTTGAAGAGAAATAATCACATTCCAAGCACATCCCATTGTCAGGGCACAACCAAACCCATGCTTTAAGTTAAAGCAAAGGGGAAGTTGCATACCAAATGTGGTGGCCCTAGCTCTTACTGTTTAGGAATTTTTGAACAGACTCACAGGCAGACAGATAGATGCACAAACTCTCTCAAATATATAGTAGATTCTGGTTTTAGTTCCACTGGATCAAGATAGTTTAAATTTTTAGGAACATTTTGGAGGCTAAGCCTGTATTGTTCTTCAGGATTTCAGCCCCATAACCTGAATTGGCAGGTAGAGAATATGAGAACATGAGAATGGCCATACTAGGTCAGACCAAAGCAGAGAAGCAACTGAAAGGATGGTTGGCTGCCAATGCAGAGTAGCTGCTCTGGCGCATGCTGGCTGCCCCACATGTACAGCCTACTGAAGGCATAGTAATTCTCCAACTAGAGGCACAGTGGTGCCTAAACACCTATGGGCATATCAAAGAATCTCAGTTACTGCACCAGGTGAGTAACCTTCTCTTTCTTTCCTTAGGGTGACTTATAACAACTGTTCCTTTGGTATTTGTTACACTGCTTCCCTTTTTTTGTGTACCAGATCCTACAAATGTTGTTTAAGTTTTAACAAAGATGGTTTTTAATATAATGTTTTAGTCATTTTAAAAATGTCCTATCAGATTGCACAGTGACCTAAGCCCATTGGCAGAGTCACTGTATTCACTGATTCATAATTTTGTTTGTAAAAGTTACAAATGTAAACAATAGATAAACCAATACCTTGACATTAGTCATTCTTGTTTCTATAAAGTGCATTGCTGTAGTTCTCTTTGAATGATGCTTTAAATGTTTCCAAGGATTATTTAGGAGAGAGGCCAGTATTTTCCAAGTGTGGGCCTTCTTTTATAGGGATGCTAAACTGTTAACTGGTAAGTCAATATGCTTACTTTTCACCAACCTTTGGCATTGAACTCCAGTGGTGGCCAGCCATGCAGGAACATCTCAGCCCTGCCTGCAGAGGGGCCAGCAGTTTGGGTAATAGGATACTCACAGCCATAGTGGGGGCAAGTGGCAGGAGCTGAGTCAAAACGGTTAACTGGTTAAGTGCTATTGTTTAACCAGTTAATCATTTTAACTTCCATACTCTCTGAGGAAAGGGGAACTAGGTTAGTCTGCAGGAACAGTAGGGGAAAGCTGTGTGACACAAGCTCAGCCGCACATGATTCTATAAACATGCTGTTGCAATAGTGGATAGAACAGCTAAAAATTCCTTAAGAGATGCCACCTTCCCTCCCTACTAGTACTGCAGCTCAAAATGCAAGGGAAAAACTCTCTGGCTATTTTCCCTTTGGATCTTCATATTTAAGGCTATGTCTACACTACAGGCTTCTCGCGCTAGAAGTTTTTTGCGGAAGAGATCTTCTGCAAAAACTTCTTGTGCAAGAGAGTACCCACACTGCAAAAGTGCATCAAAAAAGCGATGCACTTTTGCACAAGAAAGCGTCCAGACTGCATGGACGCTCTCTCAAAAGAAAGGGCTGATAGCTATTCACAGAATGGCCACCAGGGCAGCCTGTGCTGTGCTGTATCACTGAGAAGCAATAAAACCTTCTATTCTCCTGCCTGGCAGAGAGACACATCTGGCTGCAGATGAGGGTGCAGGGTTGGTGGCCTCTGACACGCCGTCACACAGGAGTAATACATAATGGTTAGAGAAGGAATCGGTAGTGAGGCATCTAAACCAAGCATCAAGGCTGGAGACTAGGCACCAGAGCCAAGGTTCAGAGACAGAGTCAGGAATTACAGTGTCACAATTGGGTGACGTTGGAGGCAAGGCAAGAACTGCTATCACAGCTGTGGACAAATGCTTTGACCAGCCACTGAATGGGAGCTGCTGCTGGATTTAAGAGTAGATCTGCGGGTCTTTCAGCCAATTAAGCAGTGTACTGCATACCAGCTTGTTCAATGGGTTGCCAGAGCCCAGCAATTCTGAAGGTCTTGCTTCCAGACTAGATCTGGAACAGGCCCTGATTCCTGACACTAACATAGGAACAGCAGGAATTTTATTACATTGTGTCAGAAGTCAAGAAGTTGCATCTCCTTAGTTTTGGAAAAGTTGCCTGACCAATTAAGTAAGAGTAGCAGTGAAGTCTTTTAACTAGGTCCCTCTGTGAGTACACCTACTTTTTAAAAAAACAGTGGGTGTGTCTAGACTGGCAAGCAAAAGCAGCTGCTTTTGTGCAAAAACTTGCCACCTGTCTACACTGGCCGCGAGAATTTGCGCAAGAACACTGACTTTGTAAAGTACAAAATCAGTGCTTCTTGCACAAATACTTTGATGCTCCCGCTCAGGCATAAGCCCTCTTGCGCAAGAATACTTGTGCAAGAGGGCCAGTGTAGACAGGAACATTAATTTCTTACGCAAGAAAGCCCAATGGCTAAAATGGCCATTGGAGCTTTCTTGCGCAAGAGAGTGTCTATACTGGGCATGGATGCTTTTGTGCAAAGGCACATGCCAGTATAAATGCTCTCTTGCACAAATACTTTTAACGGAAAAACTTTTCCGTTAAAAGTATTTGTGCAAAATAATGCCAGTCTAGACGCAGTCAATGTGTTTTGGCATTCCTGCTATTCCACTGCATATACTACAGATGTAACTGTCATTGCAATTTGTCAAGTGTTCATGTGCTCCATGTCGCAATATATGCCCATTTCTTGATCTGCCATAACAGTAGCAGCTCTTGAACACAGAGAAAAAGGTAAATCTACAAAAGGTGCAGGACGTGAGGCAAAGGCAGCATGGCTCCTCTCCGCTGCTTTTGCACTGTACATTTAGGAGGTCATGCTTTCTTCTCTCTATGTGACCAGGAAAACTTCATGCCCTCACCTGAGATGACATTTTGGGAACTAAACAAACTGCAATTTACTGGTAGAAATGTAGCCGTGTTAGTCTGGTGCAGCTGAAACAAAAAACAGGACTATGTAGCACTTTAAAGACAAACAAGATGGTTTAATAGGTGATGAGCTTTCGTGGGCCAGACCCACTTCCTCAGATCAAATAGTGGAAGAAAATTGTCACAACCATATATACCAAAGGATACAATTTAAAAAAATGAACACATATGAAAAGGACAAATCAAATTTCAGAACAGAAGGGGGATGGAGGGAGGTACATGTCTGTGAGCTAATGATATTAGAGGTGATAATTGGGGAAACTATCTTTGTAATGGGTAAGATAATTAGCGTCTTTATTCAAATTTGAGTGTAAAGTGTCGAATTTGTTCATTCATGCTTAAATTCGACACTTTACACTCAAATTTGAATAAAGACACTAATTATCTTATCCATTACAAAGATAGCTTCCCCAATTATCACCTCTAATATCATTAGCTCACAGACAGTTACGTCCCCTTCTTCTCCCCCCCCCTCCATCCCCCTTCTGTTCTGAAATTTGATTTGTCCTTTTCATATGTGTTCATTTTTTTTAATTGTATCCTTTGGTATATACGGTTGTGACAATTTTCTTCCACTATTTGATCTGAGGAAGTGGGTCTGGCCCACGAAAGCTCATCACCTATTAAACCATCTTGTTAGTCTTTAAAGTGCTACACAGTCCTGTTTTTTGTTTCAGCTGCAATTTACTGGGGGGTTTTTCCCCCCAAGTAAATCTTCCTCTTCCCCAGGTTTGTCTGCAGGACAGCATAATGTACTTAATGGAATCACAATGCATAAGTGTACTTTAGGGGAGAACGATGTTTCTTTATCACATTCTAGTCGTTACAAAAATCAAAAGGGATGATGTCAGAAATTCCTGTCATTCTATAAATGGGGTTTATATGAATATGAACTAAAGAAATAAATATAAATTAATTGTAGTGAGTCAGAAATGACTTGCCCTCCTGCCCCCCCAAAAAATCTATAAAATCTAATTATATAAAACTTGGTTTTACAGGTGTATTGAAAACTATACAGGAGCCCGTTGTGAAGAAGTTTTGCTTCCTAGTTTCAAGACCCAAATTAAAAGTGAACTGTTTGCAGCTTTCTTGGCTTCCGTTGTTGTTCTAGGACTTCTTGTAATTGGAGCATTCTACTTCCTTTGCAGGTAAAATGACGTCAGAGTACTGAAGCTAGTCAATCAAATAGAAATGTATTTTCAGATAATCATATACTAATTATTTTAATTTAAAATTATTATGTAATTAATTATAAATTAGATATGCTTGATTATTCAGCAAAATTAATGGACCTTCTTGCTTTTAGTTTCTAGCTTTTTGCTTTTATTTTCTGGTTTGTAGTTCTCTAGAATGCCTTTTTCAGCTTTGTCAGCTATAGTCACTTTACTAAAGCTTGTTATGACACAGTTAGTTTCCTATCATAGTTAAAAGCATATCCAAGATCAGAGAGTATCACACACTAAGATATAACTCACTTCACATTGCTAAAAGCTTCAGCGGGGTAGCTGAGTTAGTTAGTATCTGGAAAAACTTAAAAAACAACAAATAGTCTAGCAGCACCTACCCAATTAACAAAACAGGTTATCGTGAGGTTTTGTGGGCACAACCCACTTCTTCAGATGACAAAATGGGTTATGCCCACGAAAGCTCATGATACCATCTACATGTTTTATAGTGGTAGAAATGTAGCCATGTTAGTCTGGTGCAGCTGAAACAAAAAAGAGGACTGTGTAGCACTTTAAAGACTAACAGTTCAGAGGATTCTCTTTGAAGTGAAGTCTTAAAAGGTCTGAAGCAGGATGCGGGTAATCAAGTCGTTGAAACAATGTCCTTTCTGGTTGAAATGGCAAGAAACTGTTTTTTCTTTGTGATCCTGTCTGATATCTGTTTTGTGGGCATTGATCCTTTGGTGAAGTTTCTGAGATGTTTGTCCAATGTACATAGCGGACGGACACTTTCGGCACATAATTGCATAAATTATATTTCTGGATGCGCTGGAATTTGTGTTCTTGATCTTATAACTCACTTGGTTGGGTCCAATAATGGTATCAGCAGAGTGAATATGTGGACAAAGCTGGCAACGGGGTTTGTTGCAAGGGAAGGTACCAGGGTTGGTATTAGTGTGGTCCTGTGGTGATTGGTAAGAATCATCTTGAGGTTAGGTGGTTGTCTATAGGAGACTATGGGTCTGTCTCCCAGAGCCTCTCAGAGTTTAGTATCCTGTTCCAGTATAGGCTGTAGTTTATTGATAATGTGTTGGACAGGTTTAAGTTGGGGGCTGTAGGTGATGACAAGTGGTGTTCTATTGTTGGTTTTCTTAGGTCTGTCTTGAAGTAGATGGTTTCTGGGTATTCGTCTGGCTCTTTCAATTTGCTTTTTTATTTCTCTGGGTGGGTAGTTGAGGTTTATAAATGCTTGGTAGAAATCCTGAAGTTTCTGGTCTCTGTCAGTGGGATTAGAATAAACTACAGCCTATACTGGAACAGGATACTAAACTCCGAGAGGCTCTGGGAGACAGACCCATAGTCTCCTTCCTCCCCCTCCATCCCCCTTCTGTTCTGAAAATTGATTTGACCTTTTCATATGTGTTCATTTTTTTAAATTGTATCCTTTGGTATATATGGTTGTGACAATTTTCTTCCACTATTTGATCTGAGGAAGTGGGTCTGGCCCACGAAAGCTCATCACCTATTAAACCATCTTGTTAGTCTTTAAAGTGCTACACAGTCCTGTTTTTTGTTTCATCTAAATGTTTTGTTAGTGTTTAAAGTGCTGCTAGAACATTCATTGTTTTTACATTGCCAGTTTGCAAAAAAGTAGAGGTAGAAGCCAATCAAGTGCAGTGCTAAGAAATCAGAATACTGAGGCTAAAATTTTCAAAAACTTTGCATTTATTATATAGGATCCTCCATCCCATTGAAAGTCAACAAGAGGCACTTTTGAGAATTTTACTCTTCAACTGTAAAACTCCTTCTGTGCTAGGAACGGGGATAGTCGAGCTATTCTACTGAGTCAACTTAACAGCCACCCAGAGGGCATGTCTACACTAGGAAATAATTTTGAAATAAGTAAAATTGAAATAATAACTCCCGAAATAACAAAATTGAAATAAAATGGTGTGTCCACACTGTGGGGCAGCATTGAAAAAGCTCTGAATTATTTCAAAATAGTGCATCCACACTGATTGGAGCCTGCCTCAGATTTAGCGCCCCCAGAAGCACTCTGGGGAGGGCACCAGAAGGCTGGATACTTCCTCTGGCTGCTTTGTCAGGCAAGCTGTCATGTGCTTTTAAGGGCTCCTCTCTATGGCTGTGAATCACATGCTATTCCTCCTCTCCATCACTGTACTTGACTGGGAGTGGACGCTACCCAAGTGTGGGCATGACCTTGTGCCATGTGCGGCACTTCTGTGTGTTTCCATGACCCCAGACTCGTTAGTGGTGGCTTGTAATGGGAAGGTGTCACATCACAGAGGCTGGAATAAAGCAAGCCTCTCCAGGAACTTTGTGAGAAGGACTGAGGGGTTCCTATGTGAGAGCACCATGAGGCTGAGTGCTCTGTACTGGCACTCCATGTGCAACCATATGCACAGGCTGTTGTGCAACCTCCAGGCTGAATAGGCTGAGCAGTGGTGGCCCATCAATAAAGGCAAAGTAGGCAGTTGCCTAGGGCGCCAAGATAAATGGCCATTGAGGGCTTTGGAGGCGGGGGTGCTGATTGCGTGTTTTGCCTAGGGCACCAGTTTCCAGCAGCTTGTCTAGCGCCACTCCTGAGGCTGAGCAAGGAATTTGCAGCCTGTCACCTGCCCCCGCATGTAGCTAGGGAAAGTTTAGAACTCACCTGAAGTCTCTTCTCTGGGTTTATCTGACACCTGGGAGACATCATGGGAGAAGTCGGGACTGGCTCCAGGGCGAGGAGCAGCTCCTGGCTTGTGGACATGGTTATCTGGATGGCCTGCTCCTGTTCTGCTCCTCCTCCTCCTCCTCCTCCATAGCCCTGCCCCCATGGAGGCTGATGCTGCGCATGTCCTGGCCAGAGTTGATGATGATGGGGGGAGTTGACTGGCCCCCCTCCAGGATGACATTGAGCAGGTTGTAGTAGCAGCACATGTGAGGTGCCACCCCAGAGCATCCACTCTGCTCCCTGGTCTTATTGAAAGCCTGCCAGAACTTTATTTTTATGCAGACCTGGTCAAGGGGTCTGTGTGTGTCCTTTTTCAGACAGGCTGGCAGCCATCTGACTGTAGACATCGACATTCCTTTTTCTGGTGTGGAGATCCTGGAGGTTGGGCTCCTCGCCCCAGACCTCGATGAGATCCAGAATCTCCACACCAGTCCAGGGTGGTGCTCTGTTGGATTCATCAAGGGCAAGTCATGCCTGAACAATCTGATTAACTTCTATGATAAGGTAACTGGCTCTGTGGATATGGGGAAGTCAGTGGATGTGATATACCTTGACTTTAGCAAGGCTTTTGATACGGTCTCCCACAATATTCTTGCCAGCAAGTTAAGGGAATGTGGATTGGATAAATGAACTGTTAGATGGACAGATAGCTGGCTAGAATGTTGGGCCCAACGGGTAGTGATCAACGGCTCAATGTCAGGTTGGCGGTTGGTTTCTAACGAGTGCCCCAAGTATCAATTCTAGAACTGGTTTTGTTCAACATCTTTATTAATCATCTGATGAGGGGATGGATTGCACCCTCAGCAAGTTTGCGGATGACACTTAGCTAGGGGGAGAGGTAGATACGCTGGAGGGCAGGGATAGGGTCCAGAGTGACCTAGACAGATTAGAGGATTGGGCCAAAAGAAATCTGATGAGGTTCAACAAGGACAAGTGTAGAGTCGCTTCACTTTGGACGGAAGAATCCCAAGTATTGTTACAGGCTGGGGACTGACTGGCTAAGTACCAGTTCTGCAGAAAAGGACCTGGGGATTACAGTGGATGAGAAGCTGTGTGCCCTTGTAGCCAAGAAGGCTAATGGCATATTAGGTTGCGTTAGGAGGAGCATTGCCAGTAGATCTAGAGAAATGATTATTCCCTTTATTTGGCTCTGGTGAGGCCACACCTGGAATATTTCGGTGGCACCTTATAGACTAACAGATTTATTGGAGCATAAGCTTTCGTGGGCAAAGACCCACTTCATCAGATACATGTAGTAGAAATTCCTGAGGCAGGTATAAATATGCAGGCCAGAATCAGGCTGGAGATGACGAGGTGGATCCAATCAAGGAGGATGAGGCCCACTTCTAGTAGCTGATCTGGAGTTGTGAATTCCAAGAGAGCAGAAGCTGCTTTTGTAGTTAGCGAGCCATTCACAGTCTTTGTTTAATCCAGAGCTGATTGTGTCAAACTTGAAGATGAACTGTAGCTCAGCTGTTTCTCTTTGAAGTCTGGTCCTGAAGTTTTTTTGCTGCAGGATGGCTACCTTTAGATTCTATAAAGCTCTGCCAGTGTAGCTGGCAGGTATGGCCAGAGCAGCCACAGGTGCAGCTGTGAAAGGCCTCTGGAGGACAATTATTTCAAATTAGCAGAATTTGTGTAGCATCCACACAAATGCTATTTCAAAATGACAATTTTGAAATAAGCATTATTCGTTGAGAAAAGCAGGAATACAGATTTTGAAATAACCAGCCTGTTATTTTGAAATAACGGTCTTGGAACTGTGGACACTCCACTTGCAATTTCAAAATAAGGGGGTATAGGGTTAGCTTCAACGCAGGAGCAGTAAAGCAAAGACAAAGGAATCTGAGGAGAACAATCTTAGAAATAGGCAAGTTCACGTTTAAGTTTGTTATCTCTGTAAGGGTGTGCCTAGACTACATGCCTCTGTCGACGGAGGCATGTAGATTAGACAGATCGGCAGAGGGAACTGAAGCCGCAATTTAAATAATCGCGGCTTCATTTAAATTTAAATGGCTGCCCCGCTCTGCCGATCAGCTGTTTGTTGGCAGATCGGGGCAGTCTGGACGCCTTTGTCAATCGGCGCAGGTATGCCTCGTGAAACCAGGTTTAGCTGCGCCGATCGACAAAGCCTTCCTTGTCGACAGCGGCGCGTCCAGACTGCCCCAATCTGCCGACAAACAGCTGATCGGCAGAGCGGGGCAGCCATTTAAATTTAAATGAAGCCACGATTATTTAAATTGCGGCTTCAGTTCCCTCTGCCGATCTGTTTAATCTACATGCCTCCGTCGACAGAGGCATGTAGTCTAGACACACCCTATTATATGTATAAAAATAATTTCCTGCAGGATGACAGAGTGATGTCATCACGTCACTCTGTGTCCCACTGCCACTTTGCTCTTAGCTTCCCTGCCTCCTCCCTCCCCGGTATTCCAGCAAGTAGGGAGCTGCATGCCCTCCCCCCCATGGAGGGACTGGGGCCATGCACCCTCCCCTTTCCTGCAGAGGTGGGGGGATGGGAGTCACATGCCCTTCCTCTTCCTTGGGGGGGGAAGAACATGCACCCTTCTCCTCTGGGGGGGCCAGGAGCCACCTGCCCTCCCCCCTTCCAGGGGTCCAAGAACCATGTGGCCTCTCCCCCTCCCCAGTGCTTCGGGGGGGGAGGGACCCACAAGATGCATGCCCTTCCTGCATCCCCAGTCCTGTCACACACCTCCTCAGCTGAGACCCCACAACCTCAGCTCCCTCACACATCCCCTTGACCAAGACTCCACAGCCCCAGCCCCCTCATTCATCACCCTGCTGAAACCTCACACCCCCAATACCCTCACTAAATACCCTGCTGAGACCCTGCACCTTCAGCCTGCTCCTGGCTTCTCCCCCCTCACCAGACATTTATCCCCAGCTTGTTCCTGCACCCTCCCCTATTCTTGCACCCTCCCTCTGCCCAAACACCTACCCCCAGCCTGTTCCTGCACCTTCATCTGCTCTTGCACCCTCCCCTGGCCAGACACCCTGCCCCTAGCCCACTCCTGCATCCTCCCCGCAGCCAGATACCTACCCCCATTGAGAGGGGTGTTGGTGAGCATAGTAAGCAGAGGGTGCAGCGCCCTACTCTAAGTTAATAAAAAAAATTCAAGAAATGGACAAATAATGCACATGTACTTGGTAATGATCTGAAGAATAGGATGGGAATACCAGTGGCTTACGCCTGCTGTGACCTTAGGCCTGGACTATAATTAACTTTTACCAGCATACAACTGGGAGTATAGGGAGAGAAAAAAATCACCTCCCTAGCTGACATAGTTATGCCAGCAAAACCTTAGTGTAGATACAGTTAAACTAGAAAAGAAGTCATTTAGTTCAGCGAATTGGTAAGATGGTTTGCCTGTTTAACAAACTACACCAGCAAATCCTTTCTGGAATAGACAAAACTGTAAGGCTACGTCTACACTGGCATGATTTTCTGGAAATGCTTAAAATGGAACAGTTTTCCGTTATAAGTATTTCTGGAAAAAGCACGTCGACATTGGCAGGATGCTTTTCCGGAAAAGCACTTTTTCCGGAAAAGCGTCCGTGCCAATGTGGACGTGCTTTTTTGCAAAAAAGCCCCGATTGTCATTTTTGCAATTGGGGCTTTTTTGTGGAAAAGAAATCTGTGCTGTCTACACTGGCCCTTTTCCGGAACAGTTTTCCGGAAAAGGACTTTTGCCTGAACGGGAGCAGCATAGTTTTTCCAGAAAAGCACTGATGATTTTACAGTAGATCGTCAGTGCTTTTCCGGAAATTCAAGGGGCTAGTGTAGACAGCTGGCAAGTTATTCTGGAAAAGCGGCTGATTTTCTGGAATAAGTGGCCAGTGTAGACACAGCCTAGAGGTTTGAACAATTCTGCACTTAGCAGTAATCTCACAGTTACACTTTGAAATACATTGGCACACTGTCTGTTGCAGAATGTTCCTGAAATATTTGACAGTTGTAAAGTATTTTTAAAAACTACAAGGAGTTATACTGGAGATTAGGATAACAATAAATCATATACTTGTTCCAGAATAATACAGAAAACTTTTTTACAGTATACATGATTCACTATTTGCATTATTCACATAGGCTACATCTAAACTGGCAGCTTCTTGCGCAATAATTGTTTTATGGAAGAGTTCTTGCGCAGAAAGTCTTCCACAAGAGTACATCTACACTGGCATGTGCTTTTGCTCAAGAGATGTGTTTTTGCGCAAACGCATCCATGACAGTGTGGATGCTCTCTTGCGCAAGAAAGCTCTGATAGCCATTGTAACTATAGAGGCTTCTTGCGCAAGAAATTCATGTTGCCTGTCTACATGGAAGAGCTCTTGCGCTAGAGGGCTTATTCATCGTGGGAGGAGGAATAACTCTTCCAGAAGAAGCCCTGTTTTCCAACACTATATTGTAAATTTACTTGCGCAAGAATGCATGTGCAGTGTTGACAGCAGGCAAGTTTTTGCACAAGAACGGCTGTTCTTGTGCAAGAAGCTGCCGGTGTAGACATAGCCATATACTTGGCAGCACAGGGATGGGAGGCAGAAGCTGGTGGGCATGGGGATCCAACTTTTAAGCTAGCTCCCTGTGCATACCAGCTCCCACTGTATCAGAGGCAACAGCACAGAGGCGCAGGCAGGAGGTACCTGGTATGCGTGGGGAGCCAGCTTTTACGCCAGTTCCCTATGCATGCTATGCCTACAGTCGCTCCCCCCACCATGCTACTGCCTCCCATTGATACAGAGGCAGCAGCACTGGGGGTGGAGGGACAGAAGACGGTGCTCCTTGCTCTCACCAACTCCCACCTCCCTCACGTGTAAACGTGTAACCGTTGAACATTTCATTTTAACAAATATCCTCATTAAGCTCCCAGAGGACCTAGTTGCAAGAGAATACATTCCTAGAATTGCTGTAAATTAATAATAAAATGAGCTCTTTACTAAACTTCTAAAGAACATTCTTGCAGTTCTTTAGAAATGAAAATTTTCTTTTCGGTAGAAGGGCTGAAGAATGTTCCCAGTGCAATGGAACTGCAACTGGATGTGAATGTATAACCATGTACATGGTTAATGGGCTTATCAGTTAATGTTCACAGTTACATGCAGGCTCCCACCATGCTCCTGTATCAGAGACAACAGTGCGGGGGCAGCAGGGAGCAGGCTGCAGGCTGGAGCTGGTACGTCCCAGGAGCCAGCTTTTAAGCTTATAAGTTGGCTCTAGGCACACACTAGCTCCCCAGGAGCCACCTTCTGCCCCACATTGCTGCTTCTGTATTAAAGGCAGCAGCACAGGGAGGCAGGCAGAAGCCTGAACACACGGGGAGATGGCTGAAAATTTGGTTCCCCAATGTGCACTGGTTCCTGGGGATCCAGCTGTGGGTCCATGTAGCCGCTGAGTTTTTCAGTGGTTACACAATTACCACATTTTAACATCCATAGTTTTAACCTATACAGGATGCATAGTGCAGGAGTGATCAAGCATGGGGACTCCTCTCTATTGCATGCAGTAGAGCTTGGGAAAGGGTGGAGGCAGAGACTATTGGGTCTACTCCTGGACTTAGTGGCCAAAGGTCACTATGCCTGTGCCTTGCAGGGGAACACTGCTATAGTTCTAATTCAGGAACTAGAATAACGTCTGCAAAGAATGCATGCAGTTTTCCTGCTCTTTGTTTTGCAGGTTGGATTCTAAATGCCATGTCCATTAACTCAGGCTTTGGGCAGGGGATAGGATGATTTTCTTCCTAGGGAAATAGCACAGTGGGAGCAATTCAGTCTTCCTATATTGGATCTTGAATCCGAAGTATAACATGGACTATTGTGGGAGATTTCAAAAAACAAAGGAACATCACTTGCTTTATAAGGAGAATATAAGTCTCACAGTTTCAGTCACTCCAGTGAAGCCTGCTTTGCCACTGCTTAAGGCTCTCTCCATAGACAAAAAGTTTGCCAGATGTTTGAAGCGATCAGCAAATCAGTGGTTTTTTAAAATGCAATGGTACCGACCACGGAACCGTCCATCGTAGCACCATCCACTCCAGCACGGAGGCACTTCCACAAGAGAGACCTCATGGTTTCATCTACATTTAATTCCCTGTTCCTTGGTACAGACACATCACACTCAGCAGCACCTAAGCTCACACTCTAAAATAGCGATGACAACAATGGGGAAGTCACATTTTCACCCAAATTATCACCCAATATCGAGATATCTATGCCTTCGACCCATCCCAGCTTCAGGCATCCAATTGGCATGGGTATTCCTCCCTGGGGCCCACGCCATGGATGCCACTACACATGCCTCACAGCTCCCGGTGGCAATACTGGAGCCCATGGGCATACAACTATGTAAAAAAAACACACAAAAAAGAGGGAAACTCAGCCTGTCCCTTCTCCTCCCTCACAATCTATAACACCACAGAGGATGCAGCAGGAGATGGCAGATCTACAATCCTATGAGTCTGGCTCAATACATCCCCTGACACAAACTTGTCCTCCTAGCCTGATAAGGCAGTCATGCCACCACCTCCCACCGCAGCTGACAATTTCACATCCTTTCAGAATCTCTTCAGTAGGTTGCAGCTAACCTTAATATTGCATGGAGGAGGTTCCAGAGATGCAGCACGAGCTTACCAACCTCCTCTAGACCACTCCATCGGCCAAGCTTGCTTTGCCAATAAATCCTGCCATTATAGATCCTACCAAGACTATCTGGCAGGCTCCTGCCACTATCCCTCCGACCTGTAAGAGGGCGGATAGAAAATATTTGTTCCCCATAAAGGGTCCAAATTCCTCTTTACCCACCCCCAAATTCTCTGGTAGAGAAGATGGCCAATCAGAGGAACAAGCAGCATCTGCCATGCTCCACTCCAGCTGATAAAGACAGCAAGCAACTAGATTTGTTCTGCAGGAAAGTTTACACATCACTCACCTTGCAATTCAACATCATTAATTATGCAGCACTGATCAGCAAATATGACTTTAACAACTACTTAAAATTCAACACCTTTATTGAAGATATACCAGAGGCCAAGAAACAGCAATTAAAAACAGTCATTGTGGAGGGATATGCGATATCATAGACAGCTCTACAAGATGCTCTCAACGCTGCTGGCAGAGTCACAAGATTGACAGCAACTGCAGTTGTCATGAGACGAGCCTTGCACTTAACTCTTCAGCTTTTTCCCCATGAGATACAGTCAACTGTAGAGGATTTACCATTGTTTTCAGCCAAAACCAACAAGGTCCTTTACTCCATGAATGATTCCACGGTGATGCTCCAATCTCTTGGAGTCCATACACCTGCAACTAGGCAGAGGCAGTATAGATGCCAGCCTTACCATATACCAAGGTGTCCAGCATACATATACCAGCAGCAAAGACAGGATCACCAACCGCAACATCAGTGTGGTCATGACAGGCAGCAGCATAAATACAGTCAAAGCAGCACTATGAACCAGCCACAACAACAAAATGAGCAAATTTGAGGTGTCAATCGAGGGACCAAAAATGATTCCATCTGCTCCAGAGTTGTCAAGAAATATTAAGATATTTAACCATTGCCTTCCCCTCTTTTACACCAACTAGCTGGGCATAACATCTGATAAATTGGTGCTACAAATAATCCTCTCAGGATACACCATACCCTTTCTCTCCATCCCTCTCTCCCATCCTCCTTTGGCAGGAAAAGTAGATGGGGGTGGCAACCAGGGCAGCTGTGATCATGAGAAGCGGTTCTACATGAATATGAAGGGAGTGGTTTTTAGCTCATACTATTCCCTCATCATTAAGTGGAGCAATTCACATATGCTGGAGGCAGTCAATCCTGTTGATACAGTGGAACACCAATTCTGGTCCCATGAGACAAACACAGACTAGTGAGACCACATAGTTATGCAGCTATGGGACAATGAACAGTGGCTGTAAAGCTTTTGCATGCACCAGGACACTTTAATTGAACTTTGCAAATTGTTTCCCCCCTTCCTGACATGCAACAATACAGAATGACTGTGTCCAGACTGGCAAGTTTTTCCACAAAAGCAGCTGCTTTTGCGGAAAAACTTGCCAGCTGTCTACATTGGCCACTGAAATTTTCGCAAGAACACTGACGATCTCATGTAAGATTGTCAGTGTTCTTGCAGAAATGCTATGCTGCTCCTGTCCGGGCAAAAGCCCTCTTGTGCAAATGCTTTTGCGCAAGAGGGCCAGTGTAGACAACGCGGTATTGTTTTGAGCAAAAAAGCCCCGATCGCGAAAATGGAGATCGGGGATTTCTTGCGCAAAACCGCTTCTAGATTGGCACGGACGCTTTTCCGCAAAAAGTGCTTTTAACGGAAGCATCCGTGCCAATCTAGATGCTCTTTTCCGCAAATGCTTTTAACAGAAAAACTTTTCCATTAAAAGCATTTGCGGAAAATCACGCCAGTCTAGACGTAGCCAATGAGACCTGCTCTGACAGTTGAGAACTGAGCGGCAATAACCCCATGGAAGCTTGCAATGCCAGACTGCTGCCAGACAGTTAGGAATCAGAGGGGACTCCTGTGATTCAAGAAGCCTTGGTAATCAATTCCCTTCTGCTAGATAGAATGTTGACGCTGGGAAACATGCATAACATAGTGGATGGCTTTGCCTCAGTGGGGTTCCCTAAAATGTGGTGGGGCAATAGAGGGAACACACATCCCTATCTTAGCACCAGAACACTATGCCAAACAATACAGAAACCACAATGAGTACTTCTCAATAGTGTTGCAGACTCTGGTGGATCACAATGTAATTTCACCAACATCCATGTGGGATAGCCAAGAAAGATGTGTGACGTGTGCATCTTTAGGAACTCCAGTCTCTTCAGAAAGCTGCAAGATGGAACTTTCTTTCCAGACTGAAAAATTATCATTGGAGATGATGAAATGCCAATAGTTAGCTTTGGAGACCCAACCTTCCCCTTGCTCATGAAGCCATATACAGGGAGCCTTGACAACAGTAAGGAGCAGTTCAACTACAGGATGAGCAACTGTAGACTGGTGGTAGGATGTGCTTTTAGATGTTTAAAAGCAATGTTTGGCAGTTTATTGACTAGGTTTGTCCTCAGCAAAATCAACATTCCTATTGTTTGCTATGTGCAAGTAAGAGAGAAAATTTAGGTATGGGGGGGTGGGGTTCGAGGTAGATCGCCTAGCTGCTAATTATGAGCAGCCAGACACCAGGGTAATAAGAAAAGCATGTTGAGTCTATGAATTGGAGAGGCTTTGAAATCTCATTTCCTGAATGATCATATAGTGATGTGACAATTATGTATATTATTCTTAACAAGGGGTGGGGCAAAAAGTAATAATAAAATGCTTTTTAAGTACATCAGAAGCAGGAAGTCTGCTGAACAACCAGTGGGTGATCGAGATACTAAAGGAGCACTCAAAGATGATGACGTCATTGCAGAGACGCTAAACGAATTCTTTGTTTCAGTCTTCATGGCTGAGGATATTCAGGAGATTCTCAACCCTGAGCCATTCTTTTTAGGTGACAAATGTGAGGAATTGTCTCAGATAGAGGTATCATTATAGGAGGTTTAGGAACAAATTGATAAACTTAACAGTAACAAATCACTGGGACCAGATGGCATTCACCCAAGAGTTCTGAAAGAACTCAAATGTGAAATTGTAAAACTATTAACTGTGGTTTGCAACCCATCCTTTAAATCAGCTTCTATACCTGATGACTAGAAGATAGCTAATGTGATACCAATAATTAAAAAGGTGATCCTGGAATTACAGACTAGTATATCTAACATCAGTACTGGGCAAATTAGTTTAAACTATTTTAAAGAATAAAATTGTCAGACACATAGATTAATATAATTAATATAATATAAAGGCCACACAGTTTCTGTAAAGGCAAATCATGCCTTACTAATTTACTACAGTTCTTTGAGGGGATCAACAAACACGTGGAAAAGGGGGATCCAGTGGATATAGTATACTTAGATTTCCAGAAAGTCTTTGATCAATGTAAAGTAATGCACATTGGAAAAAATAACTCCAACTATACATAATGGAGACTAAGGGTATGTCTACACTACAGCACTAATTCAAACTAACATAATTCAAATTAGTTAATTCAAACTAAGCTAATTCAAATTAGTGCATCTAGACCTAAAAACTAATTTGAATTAGCGTTTTGCTAATTCGAACTAGCATGTCCACATTGAATGGACCCTGAACCGAGGTTAAGGATGGCCGGAAGCAGTGCCGGTAGGGCATCAGGTTAGGACTTAGAGTGTGGAGCTGCTGTCTCAGGCTAGCCAAGGGCTGTGCTTAAAGGGGCCCGACCCCCACCCCGGACAGACAGTTCTCAGGGTTCCCCACTTCCTGGTCTACCTCGATAAGGAACAGCAAAGCATTTGTGTCTCGGAGTGCACATGGAACCAGACCTGCCCCCGGGGACTCTGCTGCGTCTCGTGGACACGTTGCCGGCAGCCCAGCTGTACTCTGCAGGCTGCCATCCAGGAGGACCATCGAGGGGCTGTCAGGATCCAGGGGGCCCTGTGGGAGCGCTTCCACCCTGAGGAGTGCTAACAGTCTCCTCGGTCTGCCCCACCAGGGGCTTGTGCCCCATTCCTCCCTCTCCTCCTTCCACTTCCCTAGCCCCCCCTTCCTGATGTCAAATAAAAGACACGTATTTTCAAAAATAACAATTCTCTTTATTCAGCATAACTGGGGAGGGTGGGGAGACTCATAGACTCATAGACTTTAAGGTCAGAAGGGACCATTATGATCATCTAGTCTGACCCCCTGCACAGTGCAGGCCACAGAATCTCACCCACCCCTCCTAGAATAATCCTCTCACCTATAGCTCAGATATTGAAGCCTTCAAATACTTTGAAGACCCCAAGATGCAGAGAATCCTCTAGCTGTGATCTGTGCCCCATGCTACAGAGGAAGGCGAAAAACCTCCAGGGCCTCTGCCAATCTACCCTGAAGGAAAATTCCTTCCCGACCCCAAATATGGCGATCAGCTAAACCCTGAGCATGTGGGCAAGACTCATCAGCCAGACACCCAGAAAGTTCTCTATAGTAACTCCTATCATCCCTCCATTGACCTATTTCCCACTGATAATGAATGGTCAATTAGTTACCAAGATCATGTTATCTCATCAAACCATCCCCTTCATAAACCCATCTAGTTTAATCTTGAAGCCAGATAGATCTTTTGCCCCCACTACTTCCCTTGGAAGGCCGTTCCAGAACCTCACTCCTCTAATGGTTAGAAACCTTCGTCTAATCTCAAGTCTAAACTTCCTACTAGCCAGCTTATATCCATTTGTTCTTGTGTCCACATTGGTATTAAGCTTAAATAATTCCTCTCCCTCCCTGGTATTTATCCCTCTAATATATTTAAAAAGTGCAATCATGTCCCCCCTCAGCCTTCTTTTGGTTAAAGTAAACAAGCCAAGCTCCTTGAGTCTCCTTTCGTAAGACAGGTTTTCCATTCCTCGGATCATCCTAGTGGCCCTTCTTTGTACCTGTTCCAGTTTGAATTCATCCTTCTTAAACATGGGAGACCAGAACTGCACACAGTATTCCAAATGGGGTCTCACCAATGCCTTGTATAATGGCACTAACACCTCCTTATCCCTACTGGAAATACCTCGCCTAATGCATCCCAAGATCGTATTAGCCTTTTTCACGGCCATGTCACAATGGCGGCTCATAGTCATTCTATAATCAACCAGGACTCCGAGGTCCTTCTCCTCCTCCGTTACTTCCAACTGATGTGTCCCCAGCTTATAACTAAAATTCTTGTTATTAATCCCTAAATGCATAACCTTACACTTCTCACTATTGAATTTCATCCTATTGCTATCACTCCAATTTACAAGATCATCCAGATCTTCCTGTATTATATCCCGATCCTTTTCTGAATTGGCAATAGCTCCCAACTTTTGTCATCCGCAAATTTTATTAGGACACTTCCACTTTTGGTGCCAAGATCAGCAATAAAAAGATGAAATAAAATTGGCCCCAAAACTGATCCCTGAGGAACTCCGCTAGTAACCTTCCTCCAACCTGACAGTTCACCTTTCAATATGACCCGCTGTAGTCTCCCCTTTAACCAGTTGCTTATCCACCTCTCAACTTTCATATTAATCCCTATCTTTTCCAATTTAACCAATAATTCCCCATGTGGTACTGTATCAAATGCCTTACTAAAGTCGAGGTAGATTAGATCCACTGCATTTCCTTTATCTAAAAAATCTGTTACTTTCTCAAAAAAGGAGATCAGGTTGGTTTGGCACGATCTACCTTTTGTAAAACCATGTTGTAATTTGTCCCAATTGCCATTAGCCTCAATGTCTCTAACTACTTTCTCCTTCAAAATTTTTTCCAGGATCTTACATACTACAGATGTCAAACTAACAGGCCTATAGTTACCCGGGTCACTTTTTTTCCCTTTCTTAAAAATCGGAACTATATTAGCAATTCTCCAGTCAAATGGTACAACCCCTGAGTTTAGAGATTTATTAAAAAATTTTGCTAATGGACTTGCAAGTTCATGTGCCAGTTCCTTTAATATTCTTGGATGAAGATTATCTGGGCCCCCCGATTTACTCCCATTAAGCTGTTCAAGTTTCGCTTTTACCTTGGATATGGTAATATCTACCTCCATATCTTTAGTCCCATTTGTTAAGTTACCATTATCCCTAAGCTCTTCATTAGCCTCATTAAAGACTGAAGCAAAGTATTTGTTCAAATATTGGGCCATTCCTAGATTATCCTTAACCTCCACTCCATCCTTAGTAATTAGCGGTCCTACTTCTTCTTTTTTTGTTTCTTTCCTATTTATATGGCTATAAAACCTTTTACTATTGGTTTTAATTCCCTTTGCAAGGTCCAACTCTACCTGACTTTTAGCCTTTCTCACTTTGTCCCTACATGCTCTAACCTCAGTAAGGTAGCTTTCTTTACTGATCCCTCCCATTTTCCACTCCTTATATGCTTTCTGCTTTTTCTTAATCACCTCTCTGAGATGCTTGCTCATCCAGCTTGGTCTAACACACTTGCCTATAATTTTTTTCCCTTTTCTAGGGATACAGGCTTCTGACAGCTTCTGCAACTTTAACTTAAAATAATTCCAGGCCTCCTCCACTTTAAGGTCCATAATTTCTTTAGTCTAATCAACTTCCCTAACTAATTTCCTTAATTTATTAAAGTTAGCCCTTTTGAAATCAAAAACCCTAGTCTCAGATTTATTTTTGTTTATCCTTCCATTTAATTTGAACTGAATTAGCTCATGATCACTCGAGCCAAGGTTGTCTCCTACAACCATTTCATCTATGAGGTCCTCACTACTCACCAAAACCAAATCTAAAATAGCACCCCCCCCTTGTTGGTGCAGCAACTACTTGATGAAGGAATTCATCAGCTATCACATCTAGGAAAATCTGAGCCCTATTATTATTACTAGCACTTGTTCTCCAGTCTATATCTGGAAAGTTGAAATCTCCCATGATTACACAGTTTCCATGAGTATTTACTTCATTAAAAACATTAAAGAGGTCTCTATCCATATCCAAATTGGATCCTGGTGGTCTATAACACACCCCAAGCACTATCCCAGGGGAGGATCTGATAGTTTTCTTTCCCAATGTGATTTTTGCCCAAACAGACTCTGTCTTCTCCATTCTATCACTTTTTATTTCTTTATAATCTACCTCATCTTTGATATACAATGTGACTCCACCACCTTTACCCTTATTTCTGTCTTTCCTAAACAACACATACCCTTCAATACCTGTACTCCAGTCATGCCTAGTATTCCACCATGTTTCTGTTATTCCTGTAATATCTGGTTTCACTTCCTGGACCAATAGCTCTAGTTCCTCCTTTTTGTTACCTAGGCTCCTCGCATTGGTGTACAAACATCTTAATTTTTGCTGTTTGGCCTCATTCACATTCTTTACCCAATTTGGCACGGACGTTATACCTCCAATATGACCTATTAGGCTAGTATCCACCCCACCCTTCCTCATGTTCATTCTCCTACCCCCAGCTATATCCTTTCTTACTTCGTTTTCCTCCCTCTCCGTGTTAAAATCTGGCGTGGAGATTACCTGGGCATCTCCCAACCGTCTCCCCCAAATTCCTAGTTTAAAGCTCTCTTAATAAGTTGAGCCAGCCTCCATCCTAGAAGTCTATTTCCCTCCCTACTTAGGTGAAGTCCATCCCTAGAGAACCATCCTCTGTCCATAAATGCCTCCCAGTGACCATACATCCCAAAGCCCTCCTTATAGCACCACTACCTAAGCCATCTATTGATCATCATAATCCTGTCACATCTTAGTTGCCCTTCTCTAGGAACAGGCAGAATCCCACTAAAAATCACCTGAGCCTCAATTTCCTTAAGCATCCTCCCCAGCCTAGCATAGTCTCCCTTAATTCGTTCCAGCAAGAATCTAGCCGTATCATTTGTTCCTACATGAAGGATGATCAATGGATTCCTTCCTGCTCCCTTAATAATCCTCTTCAACCTCAGTTCCACATCTCGTATCTTAGCACCTGGCAGACAGCACACCCTTCTATTCTCTGGATCAGCTCTGGTAACAGGCCTATCTATTCTTCTCAATAAGGAGTCCCCAATCACATAGACCTGCCTTTTCCTAGTGACAGTGCGATTCTCTGGTCTATCTCTAGCTTCCTCTGGCTGCAAGTCTTTGCCATTCCTATTTTCTCTTGTAGTCCTCTTTAACCCATCCTGTATCCTCCTAATGCTCATTATTGGTGTTGTCTCCATTAAGTCTTCCCCTTTATCTATGGGACTAGCCACTCTTCTCTTCTTCCTCACCCTTCCATCTTCATTATCTACCTGCTGTACCCCTTCTTCATTCTCCAGCTCCACATACCTGTTCTTGAGCTCTATTTTTCCTTCACTGACCCATCTTTTTCTCTGCCTGGTTCTCTGAGTCACATGCTTCCACTGTCTATTTTCTTCGCCCAGCAGTCCCCCCTCTGAGGCCCTTGATCCTGCTTCCATCTGCATATCTAAGCTTTCCCCTTCAGCCACGTCATGCCTTTGCCCCATCATCTGCTCAAACCCCCTTCTAAACTCAACCAGAGTTTCCACCTGCATCTCCAATCCTTGGATCTTTTCTTCCATCAGCTCTATCAGGTGGCACTTCATGCAAACAAAACTCCTTTCAGGTCCCCCCTCCAGAATCATGTACATACCGCAGCTACCACATCCAATCATTCTCCTTGTGTTCTCTACTACTTGGGCCATGGCCACTAATGCCTCTGTGTTTTATCTACTTTCTCACCAGAATCCTATTAGTCTGCTGAACACAAAAACAAACCAAAACACCCTCTCGGGGGAAAGGAGGCAGGAGAGGCCAGGAGAGAGGGTGGAAGAGGGGAGGGGGAAACCTGGGAGAAGAGAGCTGGAAGGGGGAAGCAAGGGAAAGGAGGAGGAGGGGAAACTCAGGGATCAGGGGTGGGGGTCTCGCCGGGCCAACTGCCTCCCGGCACGGTGAGGGAGGAAGCCTCAGCATCCCTGGGGGGATGGGGTGGAGGTTGCGGAGGTTGAGGTGGGGGGTGTGGACGTTGAGGATGAGTGTGTGGGGGTTAAGGAGGAAGAGGTGGGAGGCGGGCAAGGAGTGGGAGGAGAGACAGTTGTTGGGGGGGCAGCAGGCGCAGGACTGGCACAGGGAACTATGCTCTGCAGCAGGGCCTGCAAGGTTGCATTTCTAGCTCGGTCCTCAGGTTGCATTTCTAGGTCTGCCCGCATCCAGGCCTCCATGGTGCGGTGCAGGGCTCGCAGAGCCCCAGGTGCTGATCCCAGTACTCCTGCTCCATGGTGGTGGTCCGGAGCAGGCCACGGGTGCGGGAGCATGTCCTGGCTGGGGTGGTGCGCCCTGCATGAGCAGCTGGTGCAGCTGTAGAGAAAGAAGAGAA
Organism: Pelodiscus sinensis; assembly: GCF_049634645.1. NCBI lineage: Eukaryota > Metazoa > Chordata > Testudines > Trionychidae > Pelodiscus > Pelodiscus sinensis. Next base: position 31,689,656 of record NC_134724.1, on the reverse strand, counting down.
GTGGTCAGTTCTCCCTGTGGACACAGTGGATGATGCCCAGCTCCTCCCCCGGCCTCCCCCCTGCGACGTGAGGGCAACCATGCCCTGCACCATCAGAGCCGTTGTGCTTGTACAGAGGCCATGGTCAGGATGTCTGGCTCTCCCCGGGACTGGGAGCTGCCCCAAGACCACACCCATGTCCCTCTGCCGTGTATAGTGTGGCCGGGGTGGGGGGGAGATGTCCCCTGCCTCTGTGTAGAGGGGGCGTGTGAAGGGAGAGCATGTGCCTATTGGGCCACGGCCCCTGCGTGTCACGCAGCTGGAGCCACCTGCCCAAGGGTGGCATGACACGTGCTCGCATGTGCACAGGTGGCTGCATGATCCGTGGGAGGCATGGCCCACGTGTGCGGTCCCTGGTCTCCGTCTCCGCCTCCCCCCCCCCGGGCAGGGGACAGTTCTGTCACTTACCCAGTACGGCCCCCCCGGACGACCCTGCCGACTCCGGTGCTGGAACTGCTTGTGGTGGCCCCTCCGGTGCGCCCAGGTCAGGGCCCTCCGGTCCCGGCTCGCTGCCTCCCAGGCTGGTGAGGACTGCCCTGGCCCCCAAGAGTCGGTCGAGGGCAGGGAAGTAGGGGCAAGTGGCAGCCCCTGCTGCGGTGCCACCCCTGGTGGCCCTGGCATACGCCTGCCGCAGCTGTTTCACTTTCAGGCGCACCTGCTCTTGGGTGCACCTGTGTCCCTTTTGGACCATGGCGGCCACTATGTGGCCGTAGATGGCCACGTTCCTCCACCTAGTGCAGAGATCATGGAGGTTGGGGACCTGCCCCCAAACCTCAATGAGGTCCATGACCTCCGCACTAGTCCAAGAGGGTGAGCGCAGTCTACGGCCCCTGGCTGGGCCCTGGGTGCTGGGGGACTGGATGGGGGGACGGCTGGCTCCCTGGCTCAGTGCTGGGGGAGAGGAGAGGAGAGGAGTTTTCCTGGTTTGGCCCAGAGTGGCCACCATGGGGAACCTGGAAGGACTAGACTCCAACTAGTTCGAATTAAGTGGCTACACAGCCCTTAATTCGAACTACTTAATTCGAACTAGGCGTTAGTCCTCGTAGAATGAGGTTTACCTAGTTCGAATTAAGCGCTCCGCTAGTTTGATTTAAATTCGAACTAGCGGTTTGTATGTATAGACACTATTAAAGTTAATTCGAACTAATGGCTGTTAGTTCGAATTAACTTTGTAGTGTAGACATACCCAAATTTAGCTACAACTACTCAAGAGAGAGATCTTGGAATCATTGTGGATAGTTCTCTGAAAACATCCACTCAGTGTGCAGCAGCAGTCAAATAGAATTATAGGAATTATTTAAAAAGGCATAGAGAATTGCCTGTATATAAAGCTATGGTGTGACGTAGTGGGGGTACCTGGCTTGTTTCTATGCTGCTGGCTCTGGGGTAACCCCCACTGGCTGCAGTTGGTACCACGGCCCAGCAAAACAGGATGAGTCATTATGCAAAGGATGTCTCAACCTGTCTGACCAGCCACCCCCCATGGAGAGGAACAAAGGAAGGTGGATGCTACCCTGGCTGGGGGGCAGGGCTGGAGGAGAGTGAGTTAGTTTTCTGTCTGGGAGCATGGAGGAAGCAGCCTCAGCAAAGGCTGGGGGGTTTAGAAGCCGAGATCCTTGCCCCATATAAAGGGGGGCTGAGGCATCCTAGGCCTGCCTTGTAACCTGATGACATCTGTGCTGTGCTGTATACTGGGGAAGCAATAAACCACCTCTATTCTACTGGCTGGTGGAGTCTGTTCGTGCCATTTCGGGGGTGCAGGAGATGGGGGACCCCCAACGCGCCGTCACATATGGTACTTTCACATTTTGAATACTATATACAGATGTGCTCACCTCATCTCAAAAAAGATATATTGGCATTGGAAAAGGTTCAGAGAAGGGCAACAAAAATGATTAGGGGTGTGGAACGGGTCCCATAAGAAAGAATAAAAAGCCTGGGATTTTTCATCTTAGAAAAAAGACCAAGGGGGGATAGGCTAGAGGTCTATAAAATCATGACTGGAATGGAGAAAATAAATAAATAAAAGTTAAGAAGTAGGGAGTCATCAAATGAAATTAATAGGTAACAGATTTAAAACAAACAAAAGGAAGTTTTTCTTCATGCACCGCACAGTCAACCTCTGGAACTCCTTGCCAGAGGATGTTGTGAAGACTAGGGCAACGTCTACACTGGCATGATTTTCCGAAAATGCTTTTAACGGAAAAGTTTTCTGTTAAAAGCATTTTCGGAAAAGCACGTCTAGATTGGCAGGACGCTTTTCCGCAAAAGCACTTTTTGCGGAAAAGCGTCTGTGGCCAATCTAGACGTGGTTTTCCACAAAAAAGCCCCGATCGCCATTTTTGTGATCGGGGCTTTTTTGCGGAAAACAGTTCTGTGCTGTTTACACTGGCCCTCTTGCGCAAATGATTTGCACAAAAGGGCTTTTGCCCGAACGGAAGCAGCACAGTATTTCCGCAAAAACACTGACGATCTTACATGAGATCGTCAGTGTTCTTGCAGAAATTCAAATGGCCAGTGTAGACAGCTGGCAAATTTTTCCGCAAAATCATGTGATTTTGCGGAAAAACTTTCCAGTCTAGACACAGCCTAGGACTTTAGCAGTGTTCAAAAAAGAGCTAGATAGCTTCATGGAGGTTAGGTCCATCAATGGCTATTAGCCAAGATGGGTAGGAATAGTGTCCCTAGTCTGTTTGTCTGGAAAGGGATGACAGGAGAGGGATCATGTGATGGGACCACTGTTCCCAGACAGAATATTGGGCTAGGTGGACCTTTGTTTTGACCCAGTATGGCTGTTCTTATGCGAATCTCCCTAACATCCTGAGCCCTGAACACCAAAGCAAAGAATTCATTTAGTTTCTCCAGAATGACCTTATTGTCTTTTTAAATGATGTCTTTTTATCTCTCACTGCTTCTTTTACTTGGTTGCCATGGTGGCATTTTTTTGGTTCTCTTACTGCAGTGGTCTTCAACCTTTTTACACCCAAGATCACTTTTTAAATGTCAGGGCAAGCCAAGATCTACCTAACACCTTCCCCGAAAACCCACCCCTTTCTTGAGGCCCCACTCTCTCCAAACCTTTCCACAGACTACCCGTTGCCAATGGAAACTCACAATTAATTACATAATTATGCCCAAGCCATTTGCTAGTGTTGCAGCTCGGGAGAACGGTTTAATTTAAAATATTAAACAGATTAAGTGTTTTAACTTGCTCATCTTAGTATCAAACTTCATTTTAAACAAAGTAAAATATTATGTCCAACACAAAAGAGTTCGATGTTTTCTTTATTTATGGCAGGGGTGGGGAATCTTTTTTGGGTCGGGGGCCACTGACCCACAGACAAATCAGTTGGGGACCACATAAGTGAGAAGCAAAAAATCTCCTCCCAAAACCCCCAATCCTCACTGATGTGGCCCCCAACTAAGACCCCTCACTCTTCTGCACTCCAGCCCTCTCAGGGTGAGGGGAAGAGACGGGGAGGACTGAGGGTCAAGGCTTCCCATAGGCCAGATTTACTCTTCTGGGGTTCCAGAGTTAGTGGATTTTATGGCTTTCTCAGGCTCTGGGGTGGGAACAAAAATGAGGGACTCAGTGTGTGGGACAGGACTACTGTCGAGTGGGATAGGGATGCAGGATCTATCTGGGTGGGAGGCAGGATGCAGGACAGGATAGAGGGCAGGGTCTGGAAGAGAGTTTGGGTACGTCTACACTTGCCCCCTACTTCAGAGTAGGGAGGCAAATGAAGGCGACCGAAGTTGTAAATCAAGCGCAGGATTTAAATATCCTGCGCTTGATTAGCATAGTTGTGTCCGGTCGCCATGCTGGAAATTGATTAGCTCGAATTAACTTGCCACGTGTAGACACAATACTCTGAGGGAAAACTCTTTGAATTAACTGTACTCCTCAGGTGGTGACTCCGGGGCTGGGGTTGGGGCAGACAGAGCCAAAGGCTGCCATGGTATGGCTCCAGCCCAGCTGGTTGAGCGTGTCAATGGGGAAGGGGCTCCCTAAAGCCCGCACATAGGCCATGGGGAACAGTGCAGTCTAGACTGGTCCCCAGCACCTCCTAGACAGCTGCCCCTCTTTGCCCCAGACCAGCTGGCTGCAGCATTCAGCCCACTGAGGTTGTGCCACGCTCCAGCTGGGCTGAAACAAAGCGAAGCAGCTGCCCACCCAGCTGGCTGCAGCAATCGATTCCTAAGGAATCGACTGATTGGTGACCACTTTCTTAACTGTGTTTTTTAATTTGGGGTATACATTTAAGTTGGGCCTCTATCACGGTGTCTTTGAAAAGATTCTGTGCAGCTTTCAGGGATTTTACTTTTGGCACTGTACCTTTTAATGTCTGTTTAACTAAACTGCCTCGTTTTTGTGTAGTTCCCCTTTCTGAAATTCAGTGCCACAATATTGGGCTGCTGAGGTGTTTTTCCCACCACAGAGACATTAAATTTTATTACATCATGGTCACTATTTCCAAGTGGTCCAGTTATATTTACCTCTTGGACCAAATCCTGTGCTTCACTTAGGCCTAAATCAAGAATTGCCTCTCCCCTTGTGGGTTCTAGAACCTGCTGCTCCAAGAAGCAGTCATGTAAGGTGTCAAGAAACTGTGTCTCTGCATCCCGTCCTGAAGCAACATGTACACCCACTATTAGTGAGTTTTTAAATTTTTATAGCCTCTCTACGCTCCCTTAGCATTTCATAGCCACTATCACTATCTGGGTCAGGTGTTGGTAATATATCCCTACTGCTATATTCATAGAGCCTGGAATTCTATGGAACATTTTGGTTCATTTAAGATTTTTACTTCATTTGATTCTACATTTTCTTTCGCATACAGTGCCACTCCTGCACGAGCAAGACCTGTTCTGTCCATCCAATATATTTTGTACCCTGGTATGACTATATCCCATTGATTTTCCTCATTCCACCAAGTTTCTGTGATGCCTATTATATCCATAACCTCCTTAAATACAAGCCACTCTAGTTCACCCATCTTATTATTTAGACTTCTAGCATTTGTGTATAAGCACTTTAAAAATTTGTTACTATTTAGCTTGTGACTACTTTCTTCCACTATTTGATCTAAGGAAGTGGGTCTGGCCCACGAAAGCTCATCATCTAATAAACCATCTTGTTAGTCTTTAAAGTGCTACATTGTCCTGCATTTTGCTTTTACTATTTAGCTGTTTGCCATTTCCTGATGTGTTTGAATAGCACCCTTTTTCATTAGACTGTTTCTCATCTGATTTTATCCATTAGTTTATCATCTTCCATCCTCTCCTCCTTATTAGAAGGTAGAGAATCTCTGGATATGTCTACACTACAGCGCTAATTCGAACTAACTTAGTTCGAATTAGTTAATTCGAACTAAGCTAATTCGAACTAGCGCATCTAGAACTAAAAACTAGTTCGAATTAGCATTTTGCTAATTCGAACTAGCACGTCCACACTGATTGGACGCAGGGGGGCATTTAATGGCAGCTGAAACAGGTTCTGGCCGGGCATCAGGTCAGCAGTTGCTTTGTGTGGCTGCTGTCTGAGGCTATCTGAGGCTCGAGCTTAAAGGGACCCCCCCTGGACAGCCGGTTCTCAGCTTTTCCTGCTTCCTTGCCAACCTTGCCGAGGGACAGCAAAGCGTTGGTCTCTGTGCCCGTCTGTGTCGGTGCTTCCCTTCGGGGGGGGGCCGCCGCAGGTGGCAACATGGAGCCACAGCTCACCCTGCACCTTCTGGCGCACTTTCTGGACTTGCTGCTGCAAGCCTGCCAGCAATGGCTCGAGGCTGCCTGGCACCACCTGGTGCACGTCAGCCCCCTGCCTCTCCGTCTGGCTGCCCTGGGGGCCGTGGAGGAGCCGCGGCAGCGCCCCGGCACTGGCGTGCCCTGCCGCATCTGGCGTCTGGACACCAGCACCGACTGGTGGGACTGCATCGTCCTGGAGCGCTGGGAGGACCGACAGTGGACCCAGAACTTCAGGATGAGGAGGGACACCTTCCTGGAGGTCTGCGAGTGGCTCGCCCCTGCTCTGCGCAGAAGGGACACTCGCATGAGGCCCGCCATCCCCCTCCAGAAGCGGGTGGCCATCGCCCTATGGAAGCTCTCCACGCCGGACAGCTACCGATCCGTCGGGAACCAGTTCGGCGTGGGGAGATCCACCGTTGGAGCGGTGCTCATGCAGGTATGGCACTCGTCGGCCACCGAGCCAGGGGGGAGGAGGGCTGCGAGGAGGGGATGGGCCGCCCCAGGGACAAAGGGGGGGCGGGAGGAGGCGAAAGCACCCTGCACCGGAGGGGTCGGTCTGTCCCGGACGTACTACACGCCGCCAGGGGGGTTCCTACCGGGAGTGGGGCACGGGGCACTGCCAGGGCACGAATGCTCCCAGCCATCCGGGCGCCCCACAGATTGGCGCTTTGCTGTGTCTCTCTCTGCAGGTGGTTAAGGCCATCAACTGGGTGCTGCTCTGCAGGGTGGTCCGCCTCGCCGACCTGGACGCCGTCATCCGGGGATTCGGCGCCTTCGGCTTCCCCAACTGCGGGGGGGCCATCGACGAGATGCACATCCCCATCTGTGCACCGGAACACCAGACGTCCCGGTATGTCAACCGCAAGGGGTACTTCTCCGTGATCCTGCAGGCCGTGTGTGACCACCGGGGCCAGTTCACGGACATTAATGTGGGCTGGTCCGGCAAAGCACATGAAGCCCGGGTGTACCGCAACTCCTCCGTGTGCCAGCGGCTGCAGGCCGGGACCTTCTTCCCCGACCGCCACATCAGGGTCGGGGACGTGGACATGCCCGTGTGCCTGGTGGGGGATGCCGCCTACCCACTGCAGCCGTGGCTGATGAAGCCCTACACGGGGCACCTCAATCCCTCCCGCCAGGCCTTCAATGCCAGGCTGACCGGGGCCCGCATCGTGGTGGAGGGGGCCTTCGGGCGACTGAAAGCCCGCTTTCGATGCCTCCTCACCCATCTGGACCTGGCCGAGCACAACATCCCTCCCGTGCTGGCAGCATGTTGTGTGCTCCACAATTTGTGTGAGCGAAAGGGGGAGGCTTTCCTGCCAGCCTGGATGGCTGAGGCTGACTGCATGGCTGGACACTACGGTCAGCCCCGCACCGCCGCCATCCGGGAAGCCCAGCGGGGGGCTGTCCGGATCCGGGAAGCCCTGCGGGGGAGCTTCCTGGTGGAGGAGGAGGACTGACCTCTCTCTGCATGCCCCACTGGGGCCTTCTTCCACCCTACCCCCCTTCCCCTTTCCCCTCCCTACCTACTGTAAAATAAAGACACCTGTTTTTCAAACAAAACCGTATGTATATTTAACATAAGTGGGGTGGGGGGAGGGAGAGGGGAGGGGGAAACCTGGGAGGAGGGAGCTGGAAGGGGAGGGAAGGGAGGAAGGGAAAGGAAAGCTCAGTGGTGGGAGTCCGGCTGCCTCTCCCGTCTCGCCACACTGCGGGTCCGGGGGCGTCGGTGGGAAATGGTTGTGGAGGGGGGGGGCAGGAGGGACAGGGGGTGTGGAGGAAGCAGGAGCAGAAGCAGGAGCGGGAGCAGGAGGAGGAGCAGGAGGAGCAGGGGGAGCAGGAGGAGCAGGGGGAGGAGGAAATGGGAAGCGGTCGAGCAGGCTCTGGAGGTGGCCTCGCAGGGCACGGCCCTGCTCCTCCAGGGCCTCCAGACTCCTCCGGCGCAGCCTCAGGTCCTCCTGGACCCAGTGGTCCTGGGTGCGGAGCTGGTGATCCATGAACCGGAGGTGCCGCCTTTGGTACTCCTCCTTCCTGGCTCTCCTGCTTGCCTGGGCATGGGCAGCTGCTGCAGGCGGTGTGGTGCGCCCTGCAGGCCCAGGTGTGTGAAACCCAGCTCCCCTCTGCAAGGCCAGGGCCCCTGCAGGATCCCCAGCTGCTGCTCCTTGGTGGGCAAGGCCCAGGCGCGCGGTCCCGGGGCTCCCTCTCGCCCCAGCCTCCCGTACACATAAGGGGAACACGATGGTACTCACATGTGGACGCCTCCCCGGCCTTGGACGACACAGGCGAGCGGCTCTGTGGGGTGCCTTGGGGGTCCCGGGTCCCGGGCAGGCTGGCGGCAGGCTCCTGGCTCTCAGAGCCCTCCTCCTCCTCCTCTGTCTCCTGGAGCGGGCCCTCTGCCCCAGGGTCTATCACGTCCCGGGGGGCAGGGACGGCATGAGCCCCCAGGAGGCGGTCCAGGGCATGGAAGTGGGGGCAGGCCTCCGGGTCGGCCCCTGGCTGGCAGGCCCGGGAGTAGGACTGCTGCAGATCTTTAATCTTGCAGCGCACCTGCTCCCGGCTGCGCTGGTGGCCCCTGGCGGCCAGGCTGGCAGCCATGCGGACGTAGACGGCCGCATTCCTGTGGCTAGTGTGGAGATCGTGGACATTGGAGGCTTCCCCCAAACCTCGATGAGGTCCACGATCTCTGCACTTGACCAAGCGGGCGCCCGCCTTTTGCGCCCCCGGGCAGGCTCCTGGGAGCCGCCAGGCTGGTCCTGGGGAGCAGTGGAGCGCTGGGTGTCCTCGGGTGGCTGGCTCATAGTGTGGAAGGTGCAGGGTCTGCTGGCATGGGTGCTGGCAGCCTTGCAACTGGCACAAACTGTGTAGCCAGCCCTTGGCCCTTTAAGGGCTCCGGGGCCGGGAGGGAGGCAATAGAGTTTCCCTGGTGTTGGCCAGAGTGGCCACCAGGGAAACCTGGGAAGCCTTAGCCTCCCACTAGTTCGAATTAAGGGTCTACACAGCCCTTAATTCGAACTAGCTAGTTCGAACTAGGCTTAATCCTCGTAAAATGAGGTTTACCTAGTTCGAACTAAGCGCTCCGTTAGTTTGAATTAAGTTCGAACTAACGGAGCGCTGGAGTAGCGCCTATCAAAGTTAGTTTGAACTAACGTCCGTTAGTTCGAACTAACTTTGTAGTGTAGACATACCCTCTGTTAATAGACCCTCCTCTAAGAGATGTCTCTTTTCAATCCATGTGCTCCTCTGCATCCATTGGCTTTCCCCCCGCTCATAGTTTAAAAAATCCTCTATGACCTTTTTAATGTTAAGTGCCAGCAATCTGGTTCCATTTTGGTTTAGGTGCAGCCCATCCTTCCTGTGTAGGCTCCTCCTTTCACAAAGTTTCCCAAAAGACCTTGGAAATGGTAGGGAGTGTGGGCTATAATAGCCGAGAAAAAGGAGGAACAAGGCAGAACTGGGAGGCAAGATCAAATCAGTATCTTAGGGTATGTCTAGACTATATGCCTCTGCCGGCAGAGGCACGTAAATTAGACTAACTGACATAGTCAATGAAGCGGGGATTTAAATATCCCCCACTTCATTAAAATAAAAATGGCCATCATGTTGTGCCAGCTCAGCAAATCGTCAGAACAACGCAGCAGTCAAGATTGGTCGGCAAGGAAAACCTTTCCTGACCGATCCTGTAAACCTCGTTTCAGGAGGCATAAGGATCAGAAGACAAAGGCTTTCCTTGCCGACCAATCCGCGTCTTGACTGCCGTGTTGTGCCAATGATCAGCTGAGCCGGCACAACGTGGCAGCCATTTTTATTTTAATGAAGCAGGGGATATTTAAAACCCCACTTCATTGACTATGTCGAGTAGTCTAATTTACATGCCTCTGCCTCCGAGGCACGTAGTCTAGACATACCCTTAGATGCCTATATACAAACTAGCCAATTAGCCTGTCATAAAACGGGATTCTCAAGTCTCTCCTCCACGTCCTATTCCCTTTCTACCTCGGTCTTCTCTCCTGAGCCTCCGGTCTCTCGCTCCATCTCTCTCTCTCTCTCTCTCTCCTCCTCCTACTGCCTCCCCCCTCTCTCTCTCAGCTCTCCTCCGTCTCCTGCCTCTCTCTCCATCTCTCTTTCTCTTCTCCCCCTCCTGCCTCTCACTTTCTCTCTCTTCTCCACCTCCTCCTGCATGGGGAGTGTGGAGCCCAAATGGCTGTTTGCGCTGCTTGCTCCCATGCAGCAGCCCGGCTGAGTGGCTGCCTATGAGCTCCAGCTGCCCCCCTGCACTGTTTTCCTTCACCCCAGCAGAGATCCTGAAGACTCCCAGTTGTCCTCCCTCTCTCTCTCCCCCTCCCCCTCGTTTGCCCGCCCTCCTCCTGGCCAGGGTCTGTTCACAGCCAGGGGACGAGTCTGGAGCCACTGTCACGCCACCCCACCCCACCACCCCTTCGCCTCCCACTCTGGTACTCAGCTGATTTCTGCACTGCTCAACCGGGCTGCCGCAGGGGAGCAAGTGGAGCAAGCGGCCATTTGGGCTCCCCCGTGGCAGCTCAGCTGAGAAGCACAGAAGTGAGCTGAATGCCACGGCGGGAGGCGAAGGGGGTGGGGCGGTGACGTTCACGGCCAGGGGGCAGGGCCTGGAGCCGCTGTCATGCAGCACATCACCGCCCCGCCCCCCTTTGCCTCCCGCCGTGGTGCTTGGCTCATTACTACGCCTGTTCAGCCGGGCTGCTGCGGGGGAGCAATTGGAGAAACTGGCCATTTGGGCTCCCCCACGGCAGCCCAGATGAGTGGCGCAGAAGTGAGCTGAGCGCCACAGTGGGAGGTGAAGGGGGACGGGGAGTTGATGTTCACAGCTAGGGGGCGGGGCCTGGAGCCACTGTCATGCTGCATGTCACTAACCCGCCCCCCTTCGCCTTCTGCTGTGGTGCTTGGCTGACTTCTGCGCTGCTCAGCTGGGCCGCCGCGTGGGAGCAAGCAGTGCAAGTGGCTGTTTGGGGTCTGCGCTCCCCATGCAGTACCCCAGTGCTGCATGGGGAGCATGGGGCCCAAACAGCCGCTTGCGATGCTTGCTCCCACGAGGCGGCCCAGCTGAGCTGCGCAGAAGTCAGCCAAGCACCATGGTGGGAGGCAACAGCGCCCCCCAGAGGGAACAGCCAGCGTTTCAGCGTTACAGAGTCACAGGCATTGGGCTACTATACATATGATGCGGGTAATAAGTAGGAAGAACTTGAAGTGCTAATAAATAAACACAATTATGACAGCGTTGGTATTACAGAGACTTGGTGGGATAATACACATGATTGGTATATTGGTATAGAAGGGTACAGCTTACTCAGGAAGGATAGGTGGGAAAAAAAGGGAGGAGGTGTTGCCTTATATATTAAAAAGGGACTGGCTCTGTTCAATATCTTCAACTACTTACATATTGGCTTATTCAGTTTGCAGATGACATGAAGTTGGGAGAGGTTGCAACTGGTTTGGAGGATAGGGTCATAATTCAGAATGATCTGGACAAGCTGGAGAAATGGTCTGAGGTAAACAGGATGAAATTTAATAAGGACAAATGCAAAGTGCTCCACTTAGGAAGGAACAATCAGTTTCACACATACAGAATGGGAAGCGACTGTCTGGGAAGAAGTACGGCAGAAAGCGATCTAGAGGCCGCTGTCATAGTGGACCATAAGCTGAATATGTGTGATGCTGTTGCAAAAAAACCAACATGATTCTGGGATGTATTAACAGGTGTGTTGTGAGCAAGACACGAGAAGTCATTCTTCCGCTCTACTCTGTGCTGGTTAGGCCTCAGTTGGAGTAGTGTGTCCAGTTCTGGGCACTGCATTTCAAGAAAGATGTGGAGAAATTGGAGAGGGTCCAGAGAAGAGCAACAAGAATGATTAAAGGTCTAGAGAACATGACCTATGAAGGAAGGCTGAAGGAACTGGGTTTGTCTAGCTTAGAAAAGAGAAGACTGAGGGGGACATGAGAGCAGTTTTCAGGTATCTGAACGGGTGTCACAAGGAGGTGGGAGAAAAATTGTTCTCCTTAGCTTCTGAGGATGGGACAAGAAGCAATGGGCTTAAACTGCAGCAAAGGAGGTTTAGGATGGACATTAGGAAAAACTTCCTAACTGTCAGGGTGGTTAAACACTGGAATAACTTGCCTAGGGAGGTTGTGGAATCCCCATCTCTGGCAATATTTAAGAGTAGGTTAGATAGACATCTATCAGGGATGGTCTAGATGGTACAGGGTCCTGCCATGAGGTCAGGGGACTGGACTCGATGACCTCTCAAGGCCCCTTCCAGTTCTAGTGTTCTATGATTCTATAATTCAATGTTAAAATGTGTTTAATTAAGTAAACATGTAACCAGTGAAATTTTCAGCAGTTACATTTGGAGGACAGTTGGCTCACCGGGAGCCAAAGAGTGTGAGGAGCCAGCTTTTAAGCCAGCTCCCCACATGCAACAGCTCCCACCTGCTGCTTCCTCCCCTGCCTGCCATGCTGCTGCCTCAGTATCAAATCCAGAGGCAGCAGAAGGAGACAAGAGGAGGGAAGTAGCTTCCCAGGAGCCAGTGCATGTATCAGGAGCCTGTGTGTAACTGTGAAGGTTAACTGATGAGCCCATGGGTTGTGTACACAGTTACACTTTCACATCCCTAGTGTAGACCAGGCCTAAGGGTGCATCTACTCAGCACCCTAAACTTGAAATAAGATACAGAGTTTGTGCTACGCAAATTGTGTATCTTATTTCAAATCTATTTTGAAATAGCTTATTTTGAAATTTGGTGCGTCTACACAGTGCCAAATTTTGAAATAATGTGGTATTTCGCGCCATTCCTTAACCTTCATAAAACAATGTTCACTGGGATGGTGAAAAATACTTCGAAATAACAGGTGGCTTGTGTAGACGTGAGATGGCTATTTCGGGATACTGGAGGTACCTGAAATAGCTATGCAGTGTAAACATACCCTAAAAAAGCAAAAGGCAGATTTCACTAAGAGCTATTCAGATGTCTGTGCAAGTCCCTTGGGAATCTTTCTTAACTCCAAGAGAAGACTGTACTAGAGATACAAGAAAAGAGCAAAAGAGGTGAATCTAGTCCCCCCAAGGCAAGGGTTTTTGTCATTGTGTTAATTTATAGAATGTTACTACTTGAATTCCCCCAACAGAATGTAAAGGGGAAAAATACAGCAGAGAGGGGGCAATAGATTTGTGAATCATTGACATATTACACTATAAACCCATAGGCTACGTCTACACTGGCCCCTTTTCCGGAAGGGGCATGTAAATTTCACTAGTCGTCGTAGGGAAATCCGCGGGGGATTTGAAGTAGGAATAAGACCCTCCGGAAAAGGGCACTTTTTCCGGAGGATCGGGGCCAGTCTAGACGCTCTTTTCCGGCTTTTTTAAAAGCCGGAAAAAAGCGGCGGACATTTTTATTTAAATGCCGCGGGGGATATTTAAATCCCCCGCGGATTTCCCTACGACGACTAGTGAAATTTACATGCCCCTTCCGGAAAAGGGGCCAGTGTAGACGTAGCCATATTGACTGGTTAAATTACCATTGTGAGAAGAGTATATTAACAAAAAGATCAGAACCATCCATCTAAATCATCGAGATCTAGAAATACAGCCATCAAGGCAACACAGTGTATGAAATAATCAAAGGTAACAGAGGACAAAAACTTGACAGAAAGGAGGAAAATTTCTCCCTTGAGAAAAGCGGTCTTGTCTTAAAAAAAAAAAAAAAAAGACATTATGGTGAGGTAATGTATTTTGTTGGATCAACTTCTGTTGGTGAAAGACACAAGCTTTCAAAGCTCCACTGAATTCTTCAAAAATTAGCTATGTTTAAAACATCATCCCTTTTCTCAGCATTTTGAAAGGGCTTGTTAGCAAATTAAATTACTAATTAGTAACAATTGTATTATAATGACCAATTACATGTTAAAACCCTTAGGCTGTGTCTACACTGGGCACGTTATTGTGTGACAATGGCCACTCTTGAGCAAAAACACTCTTGGCTGTGTCTAGACTGGCAAGTAGTTTCAACTTTTCAAGTTGCTTTTGCGGAAAAACTTGCCAGCTGTCTACACTGGCCGCTTGAATTTCTGCAAGAACACTGACTTCCTACTGTCTGAAATCAGTGCTTCTTGAGGAAATACTACGCTGCTCCCGTTCGGGAAAAAGTCCCTTTTGCACAAGGCTTTTGCGCAAAAGGGCCAGTGTAGACAGCTCAGATTTGTTTTGTGCAAAAAAGCCCCGATCGCGAAAATGGCGATCGGGGCTTTTTTGTGCAAAAGCGCATCTAGATTGGCACGGATGCTTTTCCGCAAAAAGTGTTTTTGTGGAAAAGCGTCTGTGCCAATCTAGAAGCTCTTTTCCGCAAATGCTTTTAACGGAAAGTTTTTCCGTTAAAAGCATTTGCGGAAAATCATGCCAGTGTAGACATAGCCTCTTGAGTCTACACTGGCCACGCGTTCTTGCACAAGTAAACTGACGTTATACTGTAGAAAATCAGGGCTTCTTGCGTGAGAACTCTGACGCTCCCTCTCAGGAAGAAGCCCTCTTGCACAAGAGCTCTTCCAGAAGAGGCCAGTGTAGACAGGCAACATGAATTTATTGCACAAGAACCCCCTATGGTTAAAATGGACATCAGAACTTTCTTGCGCAAGAAAGCGTCCACACCGACATGGATGCTCTTGCGCAAAAGCACATCTCTTGTGCAAAAGCACTTGCCAGTGTAGACGCTCTCTTGTGGAAGAGTTTTTGCAAAAGAGTTCTTGCGCAAGAAGCTGCCAGTGTAGATGTAGCCTTAGAGGCAGCCATGAGCAATGACATTAGCTGGGATTCAAACATTGTGAAGTCTAATCCAGGTGCAGCTACAAGCATTCTGGGTGGGGGGGAGGTGAGCAAATTTCTTCTGTCGCCCCCCGCCCCTTCCTCCTCTAAAATACTTTACTGTTCTCACAAAAAATGGGCATGTCTAAACAGCAGGGCTAAAGCCGAAATAAGCTACGCAACTTGAGCTACATCAATTGCACAGCATAAGTCGAAATAGCTTATTTTGGCTTTTGGTGTTATCTACACAGCAGGAAGTGTGAGACAGCACTCTTCCTCTGACTTCCCTTACTCCTTATAAAATGAGTTGGAGTAAGAAGTCCTCCAGTTCAACATTATTTTGACATTATGTTGAAATAACTGCTTTTAATATAGATGTCAGTTATTCCAAAATAACACTGCTGTGTAGACTGTACCTAAGGTATTGAATATTAAAGTTTGTCAAGTATTTTGAAGTTGCAAAGTGTTGTGAAATTGTTAGTGAAAGCATCATTCATATATTGCCTCTTTTCTGACCAATATTTTCTCATTCTGTGTTTCTTTATCACTCTTTTGCCTCCTATTTTGGTCATTTATTCATCGTCAGGAAGGCCCAAATTCCAAGAGCCATCTCAACAGAGTATGGTGCTGGCCTGGCTGAGACTAGTAGCAGTGATGGCTGCAACAGTGAGTACATTTGAAATTAAGTGGCAGGATTATTCTTGGGCAAGGAAGACAGTGATAATTGTATTAATATCTTTTTTTTTTTTTTTTTTTTTTTTTTTTTTAACTTTTCAGAGATAACTTCAGAGTAAAGCAATAAAACAGGAACCATGGGAGAGCAACATGCAGAGCAACCATAACTACATAATAAGTGTTGGGGAGGTCTGGTAATCAGGATGAACAAAGAAATTAGAAACAATTACATTTACTAATATATTGGGAGAAGATGATACAGAGATTATAATAAGGAAAAACAGTTACATTTATCAGAGTGCCTGATTATTTTCCAAGAAGGGAAGTCACATTGTAGAGAAATTGTTAGAACCATTTTTGAATCTTCTGTGAGATTCCCCTGTCAAATGTATTGCAAACTCTGCAACCAAGTAGTTCTATCTGGGTGTTCTTTCTTTTTCTAATCCAAACATTAGAAAACATATTTTTGAGGTATTTCATCATATAAAGAGTATGAAAATCGTAAGAGATTTTCACCAGATCATCCCCTTCTCACTGGAAAACCTATAAGTAGCAAAAAGAGATCAAGGGACTGTCATGATCAAGTGGTTTCCAAGCATATCTGGGATATATGTATAGAATTTGTCTGACTTCAGACATACCAGAAAAGGATAAAAAGGCCCCTCTACCCTCTGTCTCTCAAGCTGACATAAGAATGACATTTTTGTTTTAAATAATGATACAAGAAAGTGTGGTGTTCCATTGAAACACCACCTTTTTGGCCAGGCTCCTAACTAAAAGATTTCAACTTGAAGTAAAATGGTGTTAAGATGAAGAAATTCATAACAGTTAAAGGAAATGTACTGGGCAGAATTATTACCTTGTGTCCTAACACTGGACAAAGAGTATTTCTTTGTGCTATTCTTCCTTTCCTGACATTTTCTCCTGGGAATCTCATTGCTGAGAGAAATTTAAAGCTTACCTCAAATCCTACAGTTGATAGCTCAGACAATAGAAAAGAGGAACACAATTCCCTTTGCTCATATTTGAAACAAAATAGTTTCCAGCTGAGTCTACTAGATTCATGGAAGAATGTGAAGCCATTACTGAGGAATTATTTGTTTTATTCATATCTCCATTTGCTATTCATGCAAATAGATTATACATCTCTGCCTTCTTGCTTAAAAAATTTTCTGACTGAGGTAAAGAGAGGTCAGCTTATGTACTCAGTCCCTATTCCTATCATGACAACATTTAGAGATTTGTTTGGTTATAAAAGGCTCAGTAACTGGGAATTGAATAATTCAGTATTTAAAAACCCTATAGTATGGAATACTGTAATTAGCAAAAACAAAATTTCTTTCAATAATGACAAAAATGGAAACTTACATACCAATACACTATGGAAGATTTATAAGGCAGTACTGAGGGGGCAATTAATTGAGGTAGTCTGTGGAATTAACAGGGAAAAAAATACAAAAGACAAGGTTCTTCTCCCTGAGATAAAAATATTAAAGAAGTTGCATAAAAAGACAGATTCAAGGAAAAAGTTGGCTATACCTACCTCCCTTAGAGAACAATGTTTTGTTCTAGTGCTAGCTAAAAGAGAATGTGTTGTATATCAATTTAAACAAAAGTATAAAGGGATGAAAAATAAGGGCCATAACAATTCAGCATATAGGTTAAGACAAGAAAAAGAAAAGAATACTGTGTTTGGTAGCAGAGAACGCAATAGCGAGATGCACAGTCAGACAAGTTCTTACACTGGAGAAGCTGGACTCCCAGTTATACCTCAACATCTGCAGGAAGGATTTGAGGAAGTCAGATCAATCATTAAAATACCTGGTATGGAAAGGTTCTCAGTTAAATTGTACAAATCTTTGACTTACCATCCCCTCCACAGACTTGTAAGTAATTTTCAGGACTTCAAAACATTAGCATATATTAAGAAAGAAGTCAATATTTCTGTATTTTTAAAAGCCCAAAGACATAAGATTGAATGTACTTCACAGATGCATGCCTCAAGGTCAAATATAGAATTTAAGAGTTTTACAAAGGTGTTGACAGAATCATTTATGCTTAAAATAACTAGTATATAT
Source organism: Pelodiscus sinensis (assembly GCF_049634645.1). Classification (NCBI taxonomy): domain Eukaryota; kingdom Metazoa; phylum Chordata; order Testudines; family Trionychidae; genus Pelodiscus; species Pelodiscus sinensis. Next base: position 31,672,294 of record NC_134724.1, on the reverse strand, counting down.
CAAATGAGATTTAATCAGGGAAGACAGTTATTAGATAACATTTATAGGTTACAAGTGGTAATCCAGTCAAGCCTATCAAAAGTAAGGCGATCACGTATGTTACTGTCACTAGACGTGGAAAAGATCTATGAGCAAGATGAATGGAAGTTTATGAAGTCACTAGCTCTAGAAAGTAAAATTAAAAAAATGACTGAAGTCTTATATCAATCTATAAAAGCTAAAGTAAGACTCAATAATAAGTATTCATAGCCTCTCTCATTTTTTTACAGCATATGGCAAGGTTGTCCACTGTTCTCCACCTTGCTTATATTAACCAAGAAACCATTTGCACAGAAAATGAAAAAAAAATTCATAGACAGGATTTAAATGTAAAGATGTTGATCCATAAAATAGCATTCTCTATGGATGAAGTCCTATTCATGATTGCAGAATCCTTCAAAGGAATGTATTTTAGGGAGATAGTAAGTTTTAAAATTAATTATGAAAACTTGAAAGTCTTGTCAATTGGCCTTAAAGAGCAATGCCAGATGACACTACAAATTAATTTTAAATTTAAATTAGCTAAACATTACATATAAAAGTACATGGTGTTCAGTGCTATTTTCCATTTAATAACTTTATATGAAGCCAACTATCTATACTTGCAGAAAAAAATTAAAAAGTTATTGAAAGGCAAGAGATGATTATAGTGTGGTTTGGCAACTTTAATAAGGATCACCTTCCTCTTCTAAAATCTCCCAGTAAAGGTTTCCCATAAGATGTCAGAAATCCTTCAGCTCATCTGGAGCAACAAAGTGGCTAAAATTAACAGGAAATCTCTTTCTAGCATTAAATCCAGGCATAGTAAGTGTGGAAATACTGTCCTTCCCTGCAACTTTGCTGGTGTTACCAGTTATCATGGCTCAATCCCCCAACCTGAGACTATGCGTGAAGAGATGGATGGGCTGGCTAACTGAATAAACTCTGTCTCTATGATTCCCAGAGACAAACTTATTCTATCTCAGTCCCTCTGAGATTCACACAAAACCCCCCCAAACAAAATAAAATGGAAACATTTTATGCCTGAGTTTCAGTCTGTAACATTAGGCCTGAGCAGGCCTCACAGTGTCTGATTCTGTATTACTTTACATATCTCAAGATCCAAGTTTTGTTTCATTCTTCAATTAAGTCTACCTGGCCACTATATCAGCCTTTCACCTTCCATTCCATTAGTCTTCCAGCATGGTGCCCCATTCTTGAAAGGCCTGGAGTAGCTCTACCCTCAAGTACAGGAACCAGTCCCTCTGTGGGTCCTGAATCCGGTGTTTGCGCTGATCATGAAGGCCCCCTTTGAAACCTTGGCATCCTGTTCCCTTCTCCTGCTCCCCTGGAAGGAGATGTTCCTGATGGTCATGATTTCTTCCCAAAGAGTGTCCAAGATGAGGGCACTTACATCTGAGCTACACAGTGTTTTTAAGGACAAGGTCCAATTGTGATCATATTTGGCTCTTCTGACCAAGATGGTTTTGCAGTTTCACATGAGCCAGGACATATTTCTGACAGTCTTCTGCCCAAAGCCAAATAAGTCTAAGGAGGAGCTTTGTCCTGTTATGTGTGTTTGTATTTGTGTTTGTAAAGCTCTCCCCCATTCCCCAACCACCTTTTTTCTTGGAGCTGGGAAAAACAGAGGAAATCCAGACCACAATGGACTCTGCCCTTATAACTACGCACTTAGTCCTAAGGACACAGCAACCAACCAATTATTAGTTAATTAGAATTAAAAGAAAACTCTTTGGCTGAGTCTAGACTGGCATGGTTTTGCAGAAATACTTTTAACGGAAAAGGTTTTCCGTTAAAAGTATTTCCACAAAAGAGTGTCTAGATTGGCACGGATGCTTTTGCGCAAAAAGTGCTTTTGCGCAAAAGCATCCGTGCCCAGTATAGACGTGCTTTTGCGCAAGAAAGCCCCGATGGCCATTTTAGCCATTGGGCTTTCTTACGCAAAAAATTAAGCTGACTGTCTACACTGGCCCTCTTGCACAAGTATTCTTGCGCAAGAGGGCTTATCACTGAGTGGGAGCATCAAAGTATTTGTGCAAGAAGCACTGAATTCTTACATTAGAACATCAGCGCTCTTGTGCAAAGTCAAGCAGCCAGTGTAGACAGCTGGCAAGTTTTTGCTCAAAAGCAACTGCTTTTGCGCAAAATCTTGCCAGTCTAGATGCATCCTTTTATTATCAAAACAAAACTACTGTTGCAAGCATAGTAATTTGGCTAGATGGTAAATAGCCACAATTTGATATATACTCAGGGAAAGTCCCTGGGCTATAATCCTTAGTTACAAAAGAGAAAAACAATTAACCAGCTCGGATATGATTTTCAAACCCCCAAACAAGGAAACCAATAAACCCTGATGAACTATCTATACTTTTCCCTGCTTGAGAAACTGCTCTGATCTCAAACAAAGAAGAGAGAGAGAAAAAACCCTCTTTTCCAGTTTGAAATTCCTACCTGCATTGTTATTGGCTGATTGCCTGAAGCTGACACCTTTGCTAGGTATCTGAATTAACCCCTTAGTTACCGGGTGCTGATCAGCACTCTGTCTGATCATGATACCAGTAATGCACCTATTTAGGCCACACAATTCTTAATACACTTATTATACCTATGGAAATATAAGAACTCCTCTACCTCTTCCCCCCAGAACACTGGATGTGTCAAAAGAATGTAGGAGGTTTGCGCAAGAGGGGTTTTTTGTGCAAAAAGGAGCCGTCTACACAGCTCCTTTTGTGCAAAAGCCTCTTGTCCAAAAATGGTCCCTAATTAATTATGCAAATGAAGCTCACAAGCTTTTGCAGAAGAGAGGTGCAGTATAGACATAGCCTAGGTGTCTGGGTTACAATACTAGCTTGTCTTATACTTTGAACAAAAAGATTAGACATCAAAAGGATACAGAAAAATATTTTTTTTCTTTATTAGATCTAAAGTTACCCATTTCTTGTGTATTCCAAAAGTATATACACCTAGTTTTTTATTCCTTTTTGTTTGTGATCATTGGCAGTGTAATATTATGTATGTATCCATATCTCAACTGCAAAGCACACAATAAAAGGTTAATAAAATACTTAATGTAAGTAATGCTCTTTTTGTATTTGGAACCAGTGTTTTTCCAAGAAACGTTTGGCAATTTTTATAATAGTTCATGAGCCTTAAAAAATGTGGCTGGACAGCCAGTCATGGGATTTTTGAAAGAGCCTACTATGTGAAGAGTCTTACACTTGGGATGGAAGAATCCCAAGTACTATTACGGGCTGGGTACTGACTGTGTAACCCGCAGTTCTTCGAGAGAGTCTTACACTTGGAGCACCATGGGGGTGCTCCACAGCAGGTGTTGAGCATCCTGGTTCCTCTGGATGGAGTTTTGTGTAGCAGTGTCTCAGGGGGCTGCGCATGCGCGGCGCGCCGAGCGCACAAGCTTCCCCCAGTAGCTATGTGCATGTGTGGCCCCCGCCCATTCAGTTCCTTTCTACCGTCCCCGGCTGCAGATGGAACTTGGCAGTGCTCTCCTCTCCTCAGAAATTCATTGTTCAAATTACAGTTAGTCAGTCATTAATAATTAGTCCTTTGTTATTGTTATTGTTAGTTAGCCTTAGATTAGTGTTAGTTGGAAAAAAAAACAGTGCGGGTTTTGAACTGCCGCCACAGCTTTAAGCTGGCATGGGCTCACCCGGCTTCAAACACTGTGCGGCTTCAAACATGTCTGCCTCTGACAGGTATGACGCCTGTCTCAAATTCCTGGCGAACTCTCACTCTCATGGTGTGTCTAGACTACATGGCTCCATCGACGGAGCCATGTAAAGTAGTTTACTCGACATAGTCAATGAAGCAGGAATTTAAATAATCTCCACTTCATTAAAATAAAAATGGCCACTGCGCTGTGCCAACAATCAGCTGATCTGGCACAACTTGGCAGTCTAGACGTGGCGCGGTCGACAATGGAAGCCTTTGTCGACAAAGGAGTTATTCTTCGTAAAACGAGGTTTACCGCTGTTGACAAAACTGTCATGTTCTGTCAACTTATTGTCAACAGAATGCGGCGGTAGGTATAGTGTTGTCGAGAAAACCCTGTAGTCTAGACATACCCTCAGCTCTCATCAGACCGCAAATGACTCCCTGGGCTCCCTACCTGTGGATGCCCCCACCCATGGCGTACCCCCCACAGTGGCAAATGTGGAACCAACCCGCAAAATAACACAGAAAGAGACCATTTAAAATTAAACATACCAATAAGCCTCCTTCACGCCACCAAATCTCCTTACAAATACATTAGGAGGAGTGCTAATGAGAGCCAATATTCCCCAATGTCATCGGCAGAATCTTTGGCCCAAACAACATAATTAACTGAGATGGGGGAGGCAGTTCTACCTCTGTCCTCTAACACCTCAAAGGACGTCACCTCTTTCCAAGACTTATTTAAAGGAGTAGCACAAGTTCTAAATATCCCTGTAGAAGAAATACAGGATATGCCCCATGTGCTTACTAACATCCTTCAAGCAAGCGCATTGGCAAAGATCGCTCTTCCTATCAAATCAGCCATCCTACAACCTGCAAAAACTTTATGGCAGACACCTGCCTCGATTCCCCCCACGAGCAAAAAGGCAGATCGAAAGGACTACGTACCTCCAATTTCTCTTTACACATCCCCCTCTAAACTCCCTGGTGGTAGATGCTGCACAACAAAGAAACAAGCAGCAAAATTGCCCATCAGACAAAGAGAATAAAAGATTAGACTCATTTGGCAAAAAGGTGTATGTCTCAGCCACACTGAAATTATGGGTAGCAAATTATTCAGCCCTGCTCAGTAAATATGATTACAATAATTATATGAGACTGAACACATTTATTGAAGAACTCCCTGAAAGCAAAAAATCACATTTCAAAGCGATTGTCTTTGAGGGACAGACAATTTCTCATATAGTGCTGCAAGCAGCTCTCAAAGCAGCAGACACAGCCACAAGAACTACAGCCACAGCTGTCACTATGAGGCAAGCCTCTTGGTATAACTCCTCGGCCTTCCCTTGACAGCTTCAGCCAGCAGTAGAAGACTTGCCCTTTAAAAGGGAAAAACCTCTTCTCCACGAAGACTAACAAATAATCTCCTATCTTTAGCCATTCTCCTATCTTTAGGGAGCCAGACACCTGCAACGAGAGTGAGGCAATATAGGTATCAACCATATCACAGACCCAGGTACCCACAACCCCCATTCCAATAACACAGACAAGAACAAACCCCTTGCCAACAATGGGGTTGAAATAGGCAGCAGAGGCAATGGTCCCAGAATAACAACTCCAACCTTCCTTCACACTTCAATAAGCAAATTTGGAAATACAGTCGAAAGACTGAAAACTAGATCACCCTCTCCAGAACCCCAGAATCTTTGCAAACTTTTTAATTTTTGTTTACTCCCCTTTCTTACATCAATGGGAAGTAATTACCTCAGGGTATGTCTACACTACAAAGTTAGTTCGAACTAACGGACGTTAGTTCGAACTAACTTTCATAGGCGCTACACTAGCGCTCCGCTAGTTCGAATTTAATTCGAACTAGCGGAGCGCTTAGTTCGAACTAGGAAAACCTCATTTTACGAGGATTAAGCCTAGTTCGAACTAGTGGGAGGCTAGCCCTCCCCAGCTTTCCCTGGTGGCCACTCTGGCCAACACCAGGGAAACTCGTCTGCCCCCCTCCCGGCCCCAGAGCCCTTAAAGGGGCACGGGCTGGCTACGGTGCCTGTGCCAGGTGCAAGCCTGCCAGCACCCAGCCAGCAGACCCTGCACCTGGCACGGCTCGAGCCAGCCACCTGATGCCCCCCAGCCCTCCCCCTCTTCCCGGGACCAGGCTGGTGGCTCCCGGGAGCTTGCCCGGGACCGCAAGAGGTGGGCACCCGCCTGGGCTAGTGCGGACATCGTGGACCTCATCCACAACCTCCGCACTAGGCACAGGAAAGTGGCCGGCTAAGGCAGGAGAGCTGCCAGCCTGGCCACCCAGGAGCAGGTTTGCATGAAAATCAAGGTGGTCCACTGAGACCCCCGACCCTGAGCCCTGAGCTTACAATGGCCGTACTGGGTCAGAACAAAGGTCCATCTAGCCCAGTAGCCTGTCTGCCGACAGCAGCCAACTCTAGGGACCCTGGAGGGGATGGACCGAAGACAGTGACCAAGCCATTTGTCTCGTGCCATCCCTCTACACCCTTCCACAAACCTTGGCCAGCGACACCACTCCTACCCCCTGGCTAATAGCACTCCATGGACCCAACCTCCATGACTTGATCTCACTCCCCTTTAAACTCTGATCTAGTTCTAGCCTTCACAGCCTCCTGCAGCAAGGAGTTCCACAGGTTGACTCTTTGCTTTGTGAAGAACAACTTTCTGTTACTAGTTTGAAGCCTGCTACCCATTCCTTTCCTTTGGTGTTCTCTAGTCCTTCTTTATGGGAACTAATGAAGAACTTTTCTGTATGCACCCTCTCCACCCAACTCCTTCTTTTAAAGACCTCTATCCTGTCCCCCCTCTGTCTCCTCTTTTCTAAGCTGAAAAGTCCCAGTCTCTTTAGCCTCTCTTCATCTGGGACCTGTTCCCAACCCCTGATCATTTTAGTTGCCCTCCCCTCTCCCAGTCTCTCTCTTCCCCTCTCCCACCTCCTTTTCCCAGTCTCTCCCAGTTTTGTTCAATAAAGACAGATTCCATTTTTGAACACAATTGTCCTTTATTTTGTACATCAAGAAGAGGGGCTAGGAAAGGATAAGTGGAAGGAGGTGAGGGAGGAATGGGGTACGCGCCCCCGATGGGGAGGACTGGGCTGGCTCTGCGGGCTTTTGGGGTGGAAGCTCTCCTGCAGCCCCCCAATTGCCCCCTCTCCCCAGATGGCAGCCTGCGGCAAGTGCAGCTGGTCTGATGGCTGAGTGCTGTGATGTGCCCAGTGTGGGGTACTCCGGGCAATCCAAGCCAGGACTGCTTTGCAAGCGGGGCACCCCTGAGTACTGTCTGTCCGGGGTGGGGGTCGGGACCCTTTAAGCACAGTCCTCGGCTAGCCTGAGACAGCAGGTCCACGCTCTAAGTCCTCTTCTGATGCCCTGCCGGCACTGCTTCCGGCCATCCTTAAGCCTGGTTCAGGGTCCACTTAATGTGGACATGCTAGTTCGAATTAGCAAAACGCTAATTCGAACTAGTTTTTTAGTCTAGATCCGTTAGTTCGAATTAGCTTAGTTTGAATTAACTAATTGGAACTAAGTTAGTTCGAATTAACGTTGTATTGTAGACATACCCTCAGATAAATGCAAACCATCTCATCCCCTTTCTCTCCCTTACCTCTCCCTACCCCGGCCCTCTTCAGGAACACATCTCATGGGGTCATTTTACAACAGGAGATTGTAAAACCTATTACAACTAAGGTCCATAGAGCTGGTTCCATCACAATTTCATAGAACAGGATTTTATTCCCATTTATTCCTCATAGAAAAGAGGACTGATGGGTGGAGACCTATCCTAGACCTCAGATCCCTGAACAGATACATAGAGAAACAGAGATTTAGAATGGTTACCCTAAACACAAAGGCTACATCTAGACTGCCATGATTTTCCACAAATGTTTTTAATGGAAAAGTTTTCCGTTAAAAGCATTTGCGCAAAAGTGCGTCTAGATTGGCACGGACGCTTTTGCGCAAAAAAGCCCCGATCGCCATTTTCGTGATCAGGGCTTTTTTGTGCAAAACAAATCTGAGCTGTCTACGCTGGCCCTTTTGCGCAAAAGCTTTTGCGCAAAGGGACTTTTGCCCGAACAGGAGCAGCATAGTATTTCCTCAAAAAGCACTGATTTCTTACATGAGATCGTCAGTGTTCTTGCGGAAATTCAAGCAGCCAGTGTAGACAGCTGGCAAGTTTTTCCGCAAAAGCAGCTGCTTTTGTGGAAAAACTTGCCAGTCTAGACACAGCCAAATATCCCAGCTCTAGAGACGGGTGACTGGTTTTCCTGTCTCAACTTATAGGATGTGTATTTCCATATATCCATCAGACCATCTCATAGGCATTTTCTCCATTTCACTTTAGGTCCACACCATTTTCAGTATACAGTCCCGCCCTTCGGACTCTCTTTAGCTCCAAGAGTATTTTCCAAGATGTTAGCAGCAGTCACTGTCCACCTCAGGAGACAAGGAGTCACCATATATCCTTACCTGGATGACTACCTAGTTAAAGCGAGGTCCAGACACGAGTGCCACCACCACACTCACATGGTGCTAAACTGCTTTCACTTTCTTGGCCTCCTAGTGAACCAAATCAATGCTTACACTTTCACAGTCCATCCAATTGATTGGGGCACACCTCAACTCTGTCACAGCCAGCGCCTCCCTCCCTGCAGACAGATCCACTCACATCAGCCACCTGGCACTATCCCTCCAGGACATGCCTACAATCACTGTTCTCGACTGCCTCCGACTTCTGGAGGATATGGCTTCCTGCAACCCGGAGGTGCCCCGTGCATGACTCTTTATGAGGTGTCTTCAGGGTTGGCTCCTAACCCAATATCCATTCGATGACCAAAAGACTAACAATGCCACGCTCAGTTAAGGCATCACTAAAATGGTGGACAAAAATGTCCAACCTAACCATGGCACACCCTTCCAATCCGTAAAACCCACAGTGGTCATTACCACGGACACCTCACTCACCGGCTAGGGCACTCACATGGAAGGAAGAACAGCTCAAAGTTTGCTGCGGAGCGAGCTCTACACATCAATATTTTAGAACTCAGAGCTGACCGCTTAGCATGCCAAAAATTGCTCCCTCAAGTCAAAGGGATACATGTCCATGTTTACACAGAGAATATGGCATGCATGTTCTATGTAAACCACCAAGGCAGAGCACGACAGCAGCCTCTGTGCAAAGAAGCCATAGCCCTCTGGAACTGGGCAATAGCACAGGATAACCGCGTATCTGCATGCCATCTGCCCGGGGTACTCAATACGACAGCAGATGCCCTAAGCAGAGCCCTTCCCGAGGAACACAAATGGGCGCTAGATCACACAATCCTGATGAAAATATTCAATCAATGGGGTCACCCTACATAGATCCATTTGCCACCAGATCCCAACAGGAAACGCATGGGCTTTTCGTAAAAGGGATGCAAATTAGACATATCGCAATTGCAAATGAAGCGGGGATTTAAATCTCCCCTGCTTCATTAGCATAAAAATGGCTGCTGCTTTTTTCTGGCTCAGAGCTTTGCCGGAAAAAAGCGCCAGTCTAGACGCGGATCTTTCGGAAAATAAAGCCTTTTCCAAAAGATCCCTTCTCCCTCATTTTAAGGGGACTATGTATTGATCCAGAGCGGACATAGGGAAGCAGTCCTTAGGGGACACTTTGATTTAACATGGAATGCTACACTGCTATATGCATTCCCCCTCCTCAACAGTGTCATTATAAAGGTACGGAGGGCCAAAGCAAAGAGCATCCTTATAGCGCCATGTTGGCTGCACCAACTTTTGTTTCCACTATTACTCAGGATGACACAAAACCATCCAATCACACTACTGTGAATCCCACACATCCTCCGTCACCCACAAATCAGGACACCTCACCCTCAATTCCCGATACTCCGGCTGACAGTGTGGCACCTCAATGGTTCACTAGCATAGACCTCCAGGCTGTCTCTACACTGGTGCGATCTCGCGCAAAAACTTGCTGCCTGTCTACACTGGCCGCGTGTTCTTGTGCAAGTAAACTGACGTTCTAATGTGTGAAGTCGGGGCTTCTTGCACCAGAACTCTGACACTCCCGCTCGGGAATAAGCCCTTTTCCGCAACTGATCTTGTGCAAGAGGCCAGTGTAGACAGCCAGCCAAGAGATTTTGCGCAAGAGCCGTCCAAATGGAAAAAAGCCCTAGTGACCACTTCGACACTCCATACGCGCAGTCTCCGCTCCGGACTTCCTCGTAACCCAAGCCTCCTTAGAAGTGCACGCAGCCTGCAGAGGCCACACGGCAGATGCACCTCTGCCACTGAGCTCTCCCACGCGGTTCTGCTCCTTCAGCCCTAGCACCACTCAGGCTGGCCACTCCAGGGGGGCACCAGCAACCTGCACCCCCAGCGCAGGAGGCCCCAAGGGGCAAGAAGAGGTGCGCCCCGTCCTGGTCCCATGTGGAGATCGAGGCCCTGCTGGACCTCTGGGCCCTCCATGACCCCCGTGGCCGTAGGAAGAATGCGAACATATTCTGCTGCATGGCCCAGGCACTCTCCCATCAGGGCCATGCAGCCCGGACCCTCAAACAGGTCTGGGCCAAAGTAAAGGAGTTGTGCCTGGGCTATGTCTGGGCCAGCAAGGGCCAGGGGGCAGGAGCCAACAGCTGCCCCCATTACAAGCGCCTCCATGCCATCCTGGGACCCTCGGTGCCTGTGGACACCAGCAGGCGCCCCCTCATCACCAGGCACAGCAAGGCGGGGGATGAGGTGAAGCTGCCCACCGGGTCAGAGGAAGAAGACAACGAGGGAAGCATCGTAACCCTGCACCTCGAAATGGTGTCAGGCAGCCCGGATGTCTCCCACATGTCGTCGGAGTCCGGGGAAGGATCCACTGGTGAGTATTGCACTTTGCACTCACAAGGGCGGGGGGAACCCAGGTGCCTGGGGGAGAGGGAGCGTCACTCAGGCAGCGTGAGCTGCACACTTTGTACCAATATGCAGCATGTGCAACCACGTGCAGCCTGGTGACTGAGCGGCATGTGGCCGCAGCAGGCAGCTCTAGGGCACGCCTGGGAGTGTGCTGCTCGCACACATCTGGACCAAGGGGGAAGGGTGGATGCTGGCTGGAACCAGCTAAGGCCCCAGGGGCTCAGGCCAGACCCCACACCTCCTGAAGGGTGCAGCACACAGACAGCTACTCCTGGGAAAACTGCAGCGTCACAGCCCTGTGAACATGGCCCCCACTGAACCCCTCGCCTGCTCCCGGTGCCTTGGCTGGCCCCCCAAGGGAAGTCCTGCCCTGTGGCCACACATGTCCCTGGTTCCGTCCAGGAGACATCCCACGTGATGGGAATCTGAGGGTATGTCTACACTACCCCGCTAGTTCGAACTAGGAGGGTAATGTAGGCATACCGCACTTGCAAATGAAGCCCGGGATTTGAATTTCCCGGGCTTCATTTGCATAAACTGGGTGCCGCCATTTTTAAATCCCTGCTCGTTCGAACCCCGTGCCGCGCGGCTACATGCGGCACTAACTAGGTAGTTCGGACTAGGCTTCCTAATCCAAACTACCGTTGCTCCTCATTCCACGAGGAGTAACGGTAGTTCGAACTAGGAAGCCTAGTTCGAACTACCTAGTTCGTGCCCTGTGTAGCCGCACTGCACGGGGTTCGAACCAGCGGGGTTTTTAAAATGGCAGCTCCCCGCTTATGCAAATGAAGCCCGGGAAATTCAAATCCCGGGCTTCATTTGCAAGTGCGGTATGCCTACATTACCCTCCTAGTTCGAACTAGGAGGGTAGTGTAGACATATCCTGAGAGCCCAGACCACCTCTGCCAGATGTGCTCCCAGGCACTGTGTGGGGATTCATCTCGCTCCCTGTCAAACACCATTGATTAGCCCAAAGCCTCACAGCCTCCACCGGCAGGGAGTCCCACAGGTTAACACAACACAAACGCCCTCCCACCCTCCACGGGGCCAGGACACAGACCAGTAGTTCCAATACATGGAGGAGGACCCTACTCCAGAGGCGGTCCTGTATACAAACATACAACACGGGGGTCAGGGGGGAAACTGAGTGGGCCCAAACCACATTACTGTGGTGTCACCTGGGCTCAGGGGGGGAGGGCATGGGGTGTGGGGACAGTGACCGGGCTGCCTGACTGACCCATCCTTTCTTCTCTTCCCTGCAGCGGGACCAAGCACAAGCCGAGGACCCTCAAGTCCTGCAGCAGCAGTACCCCCAGCCACCCAACCACCAAGGCAGAGGCTCCGCCACCGGGACCAGCTCCTTCGGCGCCACGTGCAGGCCGTCAAACGCGTCAAGGCAGCCATCACTCGGCGTGTGGAGGCGGACCCGCAGTGGTGCCAGGAGGCCTGGGGCGCCTTCCAGGCCCAGTGCGTCCGCATGGTGGATTCGATCGCCACCCTCACTGCCCACATTGGCCATGCCATCCATTATGGCAGTGGTCCCCAACCTTTTGAGGTTGTCGGGCACCAGGGGGCGTGGCCATTCGCCCATCGGGCGCTAGGGGGCGGGGACACTTGCGCGCCCGGGGGCGCCCCCCCCATAGCCACATGCCCGGGGGCGGCCCCCCCCATAGCCGCATGCCCGGGGGTGGGGCCCCCCCATAGCCACGCGCCTGGGGCCAGTGCCCCCTCCAAGGGCTGCGCGCCTGGGACCAGCACTCCCCCCGCCAAGCGCCGCGCGCCCAGGGCTGGCACTCACCGTGCGCCATGTGCCTGACGCCAGGCCAGCCCTGAGCACCTGGCTGGTGCATTCAAATGCCCCTGCGGGCGCCATGGCACCCGCGGGCACCGTGTTGGGGACCACGGCATTATGGCATGGCATTGCACCATGCCCCCGCCATCCCTCCCCTAGCACTGCCCCTGCCCCTACCCCCTCCTGCAATGGCCCCTCCTGCTCCTGCCACTCCTGCTCCTCCTTCCCACCTCCCCGTGCAGCCTGCCCCGATGCAGCCTGCCCCCCATGTGCAGGTCCGCCCCCACAGGAGCACTCGCAGGGGCCACTCCTCCTCCGAGTAGCTCCCCCTCCCAGTTCAAGATCTCTGCCTCTCCCCCTTGTAAATAAAAACATACAAGTTCTTTCTGTTCAAAACAAAACTCGTGTTTGGTGTTTATTGGGAGATAAAGGGAGGGGAGGGGAGAGGAGGAGGAAGGTTAGGGGATCGGAGGGAGTTGTCAAGGGAGACCGAGACGACCCTACTATGGAGCCTGGGTGAACATGTCCGTTAGGGCCTCCCGGATGCACACCCCATCCTGGTGTGCCTGGCAGATGGCAGCTGTGCGGGGCTGTTCATAGCCCTGGCCCTCGGCTGCCATCCATGCGGGGACGAAGGCCTCCCCTCTCCACTCCACAAGATTGTGGAGCACGCAGCACGCAGCCACTACCTCCGTGGCATTCCGCTCACCCATCTCGAGATGGGTTAGCAAACACCGGACGCGGGCTTTCAAGTGGCTGAAGGCGCACTCCACAAGTTTGCGGGCCTTGCCAACTAAGGGAGCACATTGGGAGCATCCCTATGCAAACAAGAGGAGACTCGCAAAGGGATCTGAGAGGCCCCAGGAAGTGCTGCCTACAGAAGGGAAACAAAACTGCTGTTCTGACCATGGCCAGGAGGGACACTTCAGGAGAGAATGTTATTTTTTTGACTTGTAGCTACGGACATAGGTTGGTAGTGAAGTGTTGGGTCCGGAAAAAAAAACTTGGCAAAAATAGTGGTTCCTGTCTGAATGAATGGGACGCCCACCACTGCGCTAGTTGACTTTGGTTATAATCAAACCCTCATCTGAGCAGATCTGGCCTTACAGAGATCGGTGGAAACCTGGTCCACTTGCAGTGCATCCACACAGATATTAAACCCTGCCGAACTACCTGGGTGATGCTGGAAGCCAGGCAGAGGGAAGGATACTGCTTGGTGTTGGTGGCCTCAAAGTTAGTCTACCCAGTGGTCCTATGATGTGATTGGCAAGGCTTCACGGACCTCCTGAGGGACTGGAGCACCCGTACTGTGAGGGACTATCAGGCAGTCCAGGGCTTTATAAAAGAGTGAGTCAGTGGCCAGGGAGCTTGTGAACAGGGAAGGTGTATCTAGACTACAGGGTTTTGTCGACAAAAGTGGACTTTTGTTGACAAAACTATACCTGCGTCTACACTACCGCCAAGTTCTGTCAACATAATGTTGACAGGACTTGGCAGTTTTGTTGATGGCAGTAAACCTCATTGTACGAGGAATAACGTCTTTTGTCGACAGAGTTCTGTCGACAGAAGGGGTTATTGCATCTACACTGTTCTTTGCGTCTACGCACTCATGTCGACAAAGCAGCTTGCTTTGTCGACAGAACTGGATGTAGTCTACAGCAGTACACAGACAGTCCAGGAAGTTTTTGGAGAATGTTGGGGATAACTTCTTGGTACAAGTGCTGAAGGAACCAACCAGGGGCCATGCGCAGCTTGACCTGCTGCTCACAAACAGGGAGGAACTAGTAGGTGAAGTAAAGGTGGGTGACAACCTGGGAAGCAGTGATCATGAGATGGTAGATTTCAGGATCCTGACCAAAAGAAGAAAGGAGAGTAGCAAAATACACACTCTGGACTTCAGAAAAGCAGACTTTGACTCCCTCAGAGAACTGATGGACAGGATTCCCTGGGATGCTTACATGAAGGGGAAAGGAGTCCAGGAGAGCTGGCAGTATTTTAAAGAAGCCTTATTAAAGGCACAAGAAGACAAAACAATTCCCGATTGTACTTGGACGAGAAAAGGGAGACAGAAGATTTGGCATTAACTTTGGTAAGTAGTGTGGAGTCAGAATATTTTTAATAATTGTGTTACATTTGTATGAGGAGCCAGATTCTGCAGCCCTCACTTACTCTAATAGTTCCAGTCTAATGGGTCTGTTCACGTAAGAAGCCGCGAGTGTAGACATAGCCAAAGGGTATCTCTAAACTACATCCCTCTTTCGAAAGGGATGCCAGCCGAAATTTTCTTCCCCTGAAATATCCTCATGAAAAACAATCAGCTGACAGGGACATTGATCTTTAGTTTGGAAAGCATCTGGAGATTCTCTGATTAATGCTGCTACAGCAGTAGAGGTTTATAAAACATGTATCTACACATTCATTGCTTCTGAAGAGCTGCAGATTGGTCCAGATGCTGTACATTCCATACTAAGTTTACACAGAACTCAAACATTAGCTGCTTACTATGTTTTGAACAGATTTTTTTTTTTGGCTCCACTCAGTAGTACGTCTAGACTACAAGCTTCTTTTGAAAGAAGTGTTTTCAAAAGAGATTTTTCAAAAAAGCTTCTTTCAAAAGAGAGCATCTAGCCCTCCAAAGCAGATCGAAAAAGCAACCCACTTTGTTGAAAGAGAGCGTCCAGACTGCTAGGATACTCTCTTGCAAAAAGGGCACCTGGAACCACTTCTGGCAGGGCATAAGGGCAGCATTTAGTTTTGGATGCTACTGCATAAGTCTAGCAGAGACCTGTGCTTAGAGGGACCTCCCTGGACAGCTGTTTCTCTGCTTCTGCTGGGCACTTGCTACCTCTCAGAGGGATAGTATAGTGTACTCAGGTTGTTCATCTTTCTTGGATGCCACAGAAGTTTGGTTTTGTGTTGGTTTTTCTGGTTTGTTTTGTAATTTTTTTGTAATTTTTTTTAAAATGTTTTAATTTTTGCCAGGGAGCTAGAGCTGGCACTGGGCAGGCAATGGCCCCACACTCACATGCTGCAGCTTCTGCAGCACTTCCATGATACCATCATGCCGGTCCTGCCCCATCTGGACTCAGACCTTGGTCTTGAGCGCCTCACCCTTGGTGTAGGACCAATGCCCTTGCATCCAAACTTCTTAGTGGAGAGGCAATTTTGGAGGCTGGATGCTGTTCTGACTGGTGGGACTGCCTTGTCTTGGGGTGGTGGGACGACCAGCAGTGGCTCCGAAACTTCAGCATGCGGAAGGCCACATTCCTGGAGCTATGTACCTGGCTTGCCCCTGCCCTCCAATGACAGGACACCCATTTGCAGCCTGCCACCCCCCTGGAGAAGCGGGTGGCTATTGCCCTGTGGAAGCTGGCCACCCCCAATAGCTACTGCTTGGTGGGACACTAGTTTGGCATGGGGAGGTCCACCGTTGGGGCCGTCTTGATGGTGGTATGTCACTCTCAGGGGACAGTCCCTGTGGGGGGCGGGAGGCTGGAAAAGGGGGACTGTCAGGAAAGGGCAGTGGGAGATGGAGTGTGAGTGTGAGTGGGGGGGCTCCTGGCTTCATCCAGCCCTGCTGCTGGGGGGTTGGCCTGAAGGGGAGTGGATCCTGGATCCTTTGGGGAAAGGGATTGAGTGAGGGGCACCATCCAAGTAGAGAGGGCTCAGGTACCTCCTCTAATTCCCTTTTTTGTGTGTTTCTATATGTCTCTTTCTGCAGGCGGTGAGGGCCATCAACTCAGAGCTGCTGCACAGGATCATCTACCTCAGAGACCTGGACACCATCGTGGCTGGCTTTGCTGGCCTAGGATTCCCGAATAGTGAAGGAGCTCTCCATGGGACACACATCCTGATCAATGTGCCACCCCATCGAGCGGCAACAGGAAGGGTTACTTCTCAATGGTGCTGCAGGCCCTGGTTGACCACCGGGGACAGTTTACAGACACTTGTGTCGGGTGGTTGGGCCAGGCACATGATGCCCACATATTTAGGAACTCAGACCACAGGCTGCAGGCTGGAACATTCTTCCTGCAGCGGAACGTTGCTTGGTGGGATGTGCAGATGCCGAGATTGAAAAGAAGGATGGGGGATGGGGGAGGGGAGCAGGAGCATGGCATGCAGGAGGAGTGGCAACAGGGACAGGAGCTGGGAAAGCCATGACCTCCCGTACTGTGGCACAGATGGTAGTCCGCTGCTGGATGAGCTCGTCTAATAAGCAGTCATGTCACACAGCATCTGCTTGTGTCCCTGCTGCGATAGTCTCCTTCATTTCCTGGAGGATGCCAATGTGTTTCAGCATCAATTCCTGGTAGACACGTCAGTGTCTGCAGCTGCAATGGACCCAGCATGGTGGCGGGGCTGGTGTAGCTCAACCCTCAGGCATGGCTGGTCTTGCTGCAGAGGACAAGGAGAGGCAGCCAGTCATGTGTGCACACACTGTCCTGGAGGACGTGCCGTCCTTGTAACTCTCCTTGAAAGGGGATGCTGATGTTCTGATAGCAAGTCCACGTGTGGCCTGGCCAGCAGCCCTAGCCTCACAGCGGCCCTGAGGTGCCAATGGGACCATCCTGCCCCGCCCCTTTGGCCAAACAGCCCAGGGAAGTGTCCACCCATAGTGGGTTCCCAGGTGTTAGAGAGAGGCCTGCAGTGGCCTGACCTTCCCTGCCCCTCCCTCCACCTAAACGTGTCAGCACTGTCTGCGGGAGCGGGTGGTGCTTCGCACGTGCACACATGGCCGCGTGCTATGTGCGACACGCGTAGATCTGTGTGAGGTCATGCATGCGTCCTTGTGCACAGCTGGCTTCCCACAGTGTCTGGCAGGGGAAGGATGGCCCTCCCTGGGCTCGCATATGTGTGGGGCCCTCCCTAGGCTGAGAGCAGCAGCCCGCATGTGCTGTGGGACTGGCTCCACCTGTTGCCCCTGCCGCTGCATGTGCACAGCCAGATGCTGATGAGAGCGCCCCATCCCCTGTGCTCCCGCCTTCCCCACCCTGTGTGTGTGGCAACCTCACAGCACTCATCTGATGTTCTCACCCCGGGGTGTGAAGATGCCTGGGAGGCCTCCTGGGTCGGTGGGACTGACTCCAGCCTGAGGGTCACTGCAGTCTCCATTTCCTCCTCCTCCTCCTGCAGCTGCTGCTCCTCCACAGCTTCCTCTGCCTGTAGCTCCGTGCCTGACTCCACCAACACCAGTGGAGACAGGGGTTGCCCACCCCATAGTATTTGGTCCAACTCCTTAAAGTACAGGCGGTAGTGGGGAGCTTCCCCAGAGCAGGAGCTGCGCTCATTGGCCCTTGTATAAGCCTGCCACAGTTCTTTGACCTTCAAGTGCATTTGGTCCAGGGTGCGGGGGTGGTGGCCTTTCTTTGCCAGACCGTCAGCCATGCGCCCATAAATTTCTGCATCCCTGCACCTTGATTGCAGGGACTCCTTCTCCGAACATCACTCCAAAAGAGCCTGGGACTCTTTCCCTGACGGAGCCTGGCATTTTAGTACCCCTGGATGGGTCCTGTGATGGCTCTCTGGAAAGGCCAAGGAGGTCTTGGGGGGCCTGTGGCTGTTCCATGGCAGGTTCTTGCTGTTACAGGTCCTACTGTGCAATCAGGGTCCTACTCTGAGCTGCCTTCCTGCCACAATGGCTGTCTCAGGTGCCTGTGCCTTTAAGACATGGCTGCAGACAGGAATAATAGAACTGTGATTAGTGTAGACAAATTGCCCACCAGGGTTTTTCCTGGAGGCCTCTTTTTTCGCAAGAACTGCTTTCCCCGCGTCCACACGCCTTTTTTCAAAAGAGCTCTTTTGAAAAAGGCATTCTTCCTTGTAAAATGAGGTTTACCAATGCTGAAAGAAGCGCCACATTCTTTTGATAATAAAATGAATGAAATATTTTCCTTATCTAAATTATCTGCATATTTGTAAATTTACTCATCTGAGTAGGCCCAGTGACTTAAATGGGATGACATATATGTTTTGGCAAAATAAAATAAAATAAAAAACTGACTTGAGCATGCTTCATGTTTGAAAATGTGTCAGAAACAGGCCTTCTGCAACAAGACTAAAATTGGTTTATTGATTTACGGTAGTAATACAAACGTCTGTCTCTTCCAAAAGTGGAGATAAAATATAATGAATGCATAAAACAATACATAAACTGAGAATATTAACCTTTTTTTCTTGGCAGGGTGTCAGTGTGTAGCTAAATCTCTGTATTAAGCCTTTTCATATAACCTTGTATTAAGTCAGTGGTCCCCAACCTTTTCAGGTTGGCGGGTGCCAGGGGGCGTGGCCGTTCGCCCGCCGGGCGCCAGGGGGCGGGGACACTTGCCCGCCCGGGGGCGGCCCCCCCCCAGCCACATGCCCGGGGGCAGGGCCCCCCCATAGCCACGGGGCCAGGGCCGGCCCCCCCCCCATAGCCGCGTGCCCAGGGAAGGCGCTCCCCCCGTAAGCGCCGCGGGGCCAAGGCCAGGGCCGGGGCCGGGGCCAGGGCAAGGGCATGCGCGGTGCTCCTGAGGGCGGGGGCGGGGCCAAGGCCGGCGCCGGAGCTGGCAAGGGTACGCGCGGTGCTCCCGGGGGCGGGGCCAAGGCCGGCACTGGAGCTGGCAAGGGTACACGCGGCGCCCCCGGGGCCAGGACTGGCCATGCGCCCGGGGCTGGCACCTGCCAGCCCAGATTGCTCCGCGGGCGCATGTAAAGAGCCCGGCGGGCGCCATAGCGCCCGCGGGCACCGGGTTGGGGACCACGGTATTAAGTCTTTCCATATATACTGCTATAGTAAGTCTTTTTTATATAGAAACTTTGTATTCAGTTTCAGTATAAAGTTATATAGCCCCCAAGAATAATTAAGGTAAAGGTAAATTAAGGTAAAGAAAATGTCTTTTTACTGGGAGTAGAATAGATCTCTCCCCTTTGGCTTTGACTTGAATGTGGCCCTGTTGAATGAATGAGGTGTACATGAACAAGGTGTGGAAGGCAAGCAGCTCCAAGCTACAATGGTTGGAGAGGGAAATAGAATAAAGCCAAGGACACTAAGGCTACATCTACACTGCAGGCTTCTTGCGCAAGAATGGCTGTTCTTGCACAAAAACTTGCTAAGTGTCTACATTGCACGTGCGTTCTTGCGCAAGTAAATTTCCAGTAACGCATCGGAATAAAGGACTTCTTGTGCAAGAGTTATTCCTCTCCCCACGAGCTCTTGCACAAGAAGGCAGTGTGGACAGGCATCAAGGGTTTCTTGTGCAAGAAGCCCCTATGGCTAAAATAGCCATCAGAGCTTTCTTGCCCAAGTGTCCACATTGCCATGGAAGCTCTTGTGCAAAAGCATATGGCAGTGTGGACACCCTCTTGTGCAAGAACTTTTGCACAAGATCTCTTGTGCAAAACAGTTCTTGCGCAAGAAGCCTGCAGTGTAGACATAGCCTAATAATGGCCGTTATTCTGGAAAAACAACACTAGCATCCTCACTGCAATTGTGTTATTTCAACGGAAAGTCGACATAATGGATGACTTTTTCTAATGGTGGTAAACCTCATTCCATGAGGAATAAGCCCTTTTCCAAAAAAACTTTCAGAAAAGGGTGTGAGTGGATCCGGAATAGGGAGTTTTTTTTTTTTTTTTTTTAAAGAGGCCTCCAGGAAATCCCACAGGTGCCCTGCTGGCCTCTCCATCCACACTCATCACAATGCTATAGTTCCTGTTCCCCAGCAACTCTTAAAGCTGCAAACACAGGGGACAAAGGCTTGTGGCAGGAAGCAGGCTTTCAGAGTTTTCAGCCTCAGCGCAGCTGCCAGTGCCTGATGTCTGGGCACCATGTTGCAGCACACACAGGGCTCCCAGGAGCCTGTCAGAGGCCACAAAAGGTGTGTGCCATCCCGATCTGGGGAAGAGATGCTGGCCTTCCTCAAGGTATGGGCTGACAAGAACCTCCAGGATTTCTGCTCCAGACACAGGAATGTGGACATATATGGCTGGATGACCAAAACCCTGGCCACAAAGGGCCACATCAGGACGCTGAAGCAGGCTCGGAGCATGGTGAAAGAGCTCTAGCAGGTCTATGCCAGAGTGAGGGCACGCAGTTCTTGCTCTGGGGCAGGACCACACTCCTGCCCCTATTTTGATGACCTGTACCGCATCCTGGGGGGTAGTGCAGCTCCTTCCCCACCCAGGGTGGTGGACTCAGGGCTGAAGACGCCCATCATCACCCGCCTGGGGTCTTAGCCTAGAAGGAGGAAGACCATGACAACCATCACGCTGGAGCCAGTACCCCACAGCCTAGATGTGTCCCAGGCAACATTCAAGGCTGGGGAGGTATCATCAGGTGAGTGCTCTTAGTTTTTCACACACGCGGTGGGGCACTGAGGGGCTATGGTGTGAGCGTTGCTTGGCTTTCTCAGCCTGGCCATCGTGCTGCAGTCTGTGCTCATGGATGCACGTGCAGTACCAGTTTGTGCGATGAAGCCCCAGGAGGCAGCACCAGGGCACTGCGGAGGCTAGCCACACAACCCGGGGGGGATGCTCTCCCATCATGAACCAATACTGGAAGGAAGCTGGGGACAATACAGAATCTGGAGTGCTGCACATGGCACACGGGCCTGCCTGCATGCTCGAGGCAGCACCTGCTCACAGGGACACCGCTGCCAGGCACAGGTGTGTGTGCAGCCCCGATGAAGCCCAGGCAGCTCAAGGCCCCTCTCCAGCCAGTGTGGCCGGCCATTTCCCTTCCCTGCTTGTTGGTGGGATAGGGTGGGGCCTGGGAGCATGGTCCCCTGGGTACCTCTGGGCCCCTGTAAGGCAGGGCCCGCTGTCCAAGCCAATCATGGCCTCATTCCCAGAACATCACCTTCCTCTGACCGGAGAACTGTTGCTCTCAGCTCACTGATGAGGGCAAGGCCTCAGGGAGAGTGTCTCCAGGGATGACTGACCACCTCTTTATTCTCCCCAGCCGTGACTGGAGCGATCAACACCACCCGAGCCAGCCGCCCGACCCCAGAGGAGCTGTAGGTGTCAGGAGGGTCAAGGAGGACCTCATGAGGGAGCACATCTCCATCCTCTGGGACATGTAGCAGATGCCGGCACAGAAGATCCAGGATGACATGCAATGGAGGGCCCAGATTTGGACTGAGCTGCTGCTGCTGCAGCAGGTCCGCAACATGTGTACAACTATCCAGAACCAGTCCTAATCCCTGCTCCAGATCCCACTCCAGGCCCCCGCCTGCCTATCCCCCTATCCTCCCATGACTCCTCTACCCCTGAGATCCCTACACAAATGGTGGAAGAACCCAAGCCACGTGCAACTCCCAGTCCCAGCTTTGAGCCTCTCCTCCCCCCTCCAAGGTTCTCAGCCCCCCTCCTTCCCATTTACTTCTATCCTAAATAAATAATAAAGTTTTGTTTTGAAAATATTTTTTTTGTCTACAGAAAAGAGGAGTGGAGGGGGGGGAAGGAAGGGGTTGTTGGAGAAAAGGCAGAGAGGGGCAAGGCATAGGCCCCTAAGAGGGAAGCCCTGGGGAAGAGTTACTGGGGTCCTTGAGAGAAACTTTCCCTCCCGGCCTCCCGGATGCACGACGCCACTTGACAGGCCTGGCTGAGCAGCCACACACAGCTGCCATCCAAGGCCCGTTCCTCCCTCCATCCCTCCCGGCCAGCCTCTGCCCCCCAGCCCAGAAGGAAGGCCTCCCCCTTCCTCTCCATGATGCTGTGGAACATACAACATACAGATATCACCAAGGGGATGTTGTACTTCCTCACATCTAGGAGGCACCTGAACTGCGCCTTTAAGTGCCAGAAGACGCACTTGGCCCACATGCGGGCCCTGGAGAGGCAGCCATTAAACCGGTCCTTGCTTGGGCCCAGGTATCTAGCATATGGCTTCATCAGCCATGACATGAGGAGACAGGCTGTATACCTCACAATGCACAGTGCCACTTCAACATCCCCAAGCCTGATGCACTCAGGGAAGAAAGTTCCAGCCTTCAGCTTCTGGTGGAAGATGTGGATGTTGTGCGCTTTCCTGAAGCGGCCTACGACAATGTCTGTAAACTGGCTGCAGTGGTTGATGAGAGTATCTCTTCCTATTTATGTACTGCACTGCACGGCTGTCAGGGACCCAGATGGGGATGTGGGCTCCATCAATAGCCCTCCGCAGTTGGGGAAGCCCAGGCAGCAAATCCAGCAACAACGGGGCTCAGGTCTCCCAGGTGGATGACCCTGCACAGCAGGACAGTGTTAATGGCCCTCACCACCTGCAGGAGGCAAAAAAACTGAAACAGAGAATCAAAGGAGATTCCTGAGCCCTTGGGAGGTCCCCAAGCCCTCCCCCTTGCTCCCCCTCACAAACACCATCTCTTATGAAGCCCCCCCCTCGCAGGACTGTGTGAGGGTACGACTGCAGTAGTGGGGCTTCCTCACTACTACCCCAAGCCCACCCTCCCTGCACCCTCAACCCACCCCTTTCCCTAGGGTCTCTGTTTCCAGTACTCCCCCCACTGCCAGAGGCCGCAGCCCGAAAGCACGAGGAGGGTCCTGATGGTCAACTTTCCCACGCCGAACTGGTTGCCCATGGACCGGTAACTATCTAGTGTGGACCGCTTCCAGATGGTGATGGCGACCTACTTCTCCAAGAGAATGGCGGGTTGCATCTGGGTGTCCTATCTCAGAGAGCAGGTGCAAGCCAGGCACACAGCTCCAAGAATGTCTCCTCCTTCCTTCAGAAGTTTTGGAACCACTGCCGGTCATCCCATTGCTCCATCACTGGCCGGTCCCACCAGTCAGAACTGGAGTCCAGCCGCCAGAAGCTCCATAGTGGGGTTCAGTTGCAAGCACAGCACTTCCGCACACATGCAGAGGTTCTCCATGATCAGCTCTGGGTTGAGTTCATGCAGGGTCACGAGGGCAGCCTGCAAAAACTGCAGCATGGCCGTGTGGGGCTGTCACGTGCAGCTTCGGCTCCATGGCAAGGGAGCTGTGGTGTCCTGAAGCAGGGCAACCAGAGCACACAGTGGAATTGCTTTGCTGTCCCTCAGAGAGGTAGGCAAGCAGCAGAACCTGAGAAACAGCTGCCAGAGGGTGCCTTTAAGCTCATGTCTCAGATAGCCTTAGACAGTAGCTCCTGGAAGCAACTGCTGACCTAATGCCCTGCCTGGACTGGTTTCCAGGTGGCCTTAAAATCAGTGTGGATGCTATCTTCTGAAATAGCACATTGCTATTTTTTTGCGCTTTTATGTGTAGATGCGCTATTTCAAAATAAGCTTTTCCAGAAGATACTACGGGAAAAGCTTATTCCAAAAGAAGCCTTCAGTGTAGACGTACCTGAAGACCTGACAAGTGGGCTCATTGTGAAAAAAATCAGACACATATTGACGGTCTTAGGAAGCACCTTCTTCAGAAGCAAATTCAAAAACCCTCTTTGAAGATGAATCTAGGAGCACTGAGGACAACACCCAGAAAAATGTGCCACAAATGACTGACACAGCTAGAGTGCATAGATTTGCATAAGATGACTAATTGACACAGTTTTGCATGAGAGGGAAGCCGTTATAAATGAAGAGAGTCTTGCAGGAGCATCCTGGGCTTCATCTTGTCAACATCGGAGAATCAATCCAGATTGGCAGAAGCCTGGCTCCTCTCCATCCCCATTTAACTTACCTGGCCAGTGAAGTTAAGGGGAGCAACTAGTTGGTAACAAGTTGGAGTGAGCTTGTTTGTATGAGTGTAAATATATCATATGCATATGATATAGTGCAGATTGATATATGTATTACCAATAAATGTGACATTTTGCCATATCCCCCTAAAAAAGATCCCGTGCAATTCTTTAGGCGCAACAAATGAATTCCAAAATACCATTTGATATATAGTAGAGCTGGAAAAAAATAAACACTTTTAACCACTTGATTTTTATGAATTCATAGCTGAGATTCATGGTCCTCACTAGACACAACTCTGCTTTACCTAAAAGTCAGACTGTGGTTTATCAATTACACACCCTAATATATTGTTCCTTGCAAATAGCATATGACTTACCAGGCAGAGTCTTAATCTGTTAAAATAAAGCTTATTTCAGTATTAACCAGGACCAAAGAAATCTGCAGGCACAGAAAATGGCAAAACATAGCAGCACAGATTTATCATTCCTGCAGATTTTAATTGAAATCCCTTTTAGATGACACAACTGTGAAGATTCAGTATCATACAATTTGTGCGTGCCTATCCTCAGCAGGTTGTTCTTGTTTTCTTCCAAAGGTCCATTAAGAACACATATGGCATAAAGAGAAAATTCTTAGTCCCCAGTTAAACTTTGTGCCAGTTGGGCTTTTTGAGGGAAAACTTACATAACATGAAACCTCCATTCACCATATGCAACACTATTTTTTTTAAAGTTTCAAATATAATGTAAACAGGACATTACCATTGCAATAGAAGGGCAGGAAAATGCACCATAATATTTGAGTCCCCGATTCTAGACAACATTCTTATTCAGGATTACACTTAAGCAGGTATTGAAGTTCAACTAAATAAAATTTAAGAACTGTCCTGAATAGGCACAGACTTTGCTTAAATACTTTCCTTGAATTGGGGTTTGAAAGCAAAGCAGAACTTATTTTTTGCAGCAAATCATATAATGAGTTTTACAACAACTTTGATGAAAGTCTCCTACTTTTCCCATACATCTGATATTCTGAAACCACATTTCCTCTGTTTAAGTATATTGTCAGATTCTAGAAAGTGTCAGTCAAATGGCAGCTATGCAGAGGGACATCAGAGCCAATCAATTACAGGAGTATGAAAACCTTGGCTAGCTCTATAAACAGATTTAATAATTGTCATGCTTTTTTGTGTGGGTTGTGTGTAGTCTCTGAAGTGCCACAGGACTACTCATTTTTAAAGTTACAGACTAAAACAGCTGCCCCTCCATAAGATATAGTCTACGTCTACATTGGCATGATCTTGAGCAAATACTCTTTAACGCGAGAGTTCTTGCATTAAAGTATTTGCACAAGAGAATATCTACACTAGCATGTGCCTTTGCGCAAGTGATGTGCTTTTGCGCAAGAGCATCCGTTTTAACCATTGGGCTTTCTTGTGCAAGAAATTCATGTTGCCTGTCTATACTGGCCACTTGCGCAAGAACAGTTGTGCAAGAGGGCTTATTCCTGAGCAGGAGCATCATAGTTCTTGTGCAAGAAGCACTGATTTCACACATTAGAACGTCAGTGTTCTTGCGCAAGAACTCCCTGCCAGTGTAGACAGGCAGCATGTTTTTGCGCAAAAGTGGCCACTTTGGTGCAAGATTGCACCAATGTAGACACAGCCATAGGCTATTCATTTTACCACAGATTAAAACATTTAAGAATGTTCTGATCATATTCAACATACATGTAAAAGCAAGATATTTGTTTCCTATAAACCAGAACAATCTTAAATACCATTTTTGGCCTGCAGGTCTTGTCCTTTGAAGTGTTCACTTTCTTCTTTCACCAAATTTATCTCATGGGAGAATAAAAGCTGCACATGCTCAGCAGCTCTTGCGAAAAGGCACCATATCAGAAATATGTGTCTTTTTAAAAAAAAGTTTTTACACAAGCTTTCCTTCATCTGCTGCTGAATTACACTGCTGCTGACTCAGCAATAATTTGAGCATTGGTAAGCAGGGAGAGGTATATAATTTTACACCATAAAGTTTTTGAAGAAACTTGTGACAAATGTCTATGCGGGATTTCATAGTCCACAATGCGGAAATGCTCCCTAGTCATCAATACTCAAATTCTTGCAGAATCAACGGCAGTCGAATTCAGCAGCAGCTGAAGGAAAGCTTGTGTAAGAACTTTTTAAAGGGCACGTATTTCAGATATGGGGCCTCTTCACAAGAGCTGCTGAGCAAAAAAGATTCAAATAACTGAGGATGAAGAAATACAATATACATATCCACAGTTAAATATTGTCACATCAAACAGGCTTTACCAAAGGGACGGTAGAAAAATGCAATAACCTGATGTTTTCTAAATGGCAAGGTAACGTGGTAGAGAATTAAATGATCTTCTGATTTCTCCCTTAGGGAGAAACAAGGTAGACCTGATATAACTATGAGGCTAAATTTCAGTGACAGTTTTCCAATTGACATGTCATATTACCAAAAATTTGCAGTGTGTTCTACAGATAGTTATTTTCAACAGTTTACAGAAAAGCAAGCAAGCAATATATTCAAGACCAAAAAAATCTATTTCCTACTGAAGATCAAATAACCATAATAAATCAGAATATTCCTCCCATTTTAGAGTTTCTGTGACAGTTCCTATAAGGATATGTCAGTTATCTGATTTGTAGTTTAGCAATTCATGAAATACTACTAAAATATTTGAATTATAATAAAACTATAATATAAAACACAGCAATTTCTAAATTTACTCTTTCAGGCTTTATAAATTCAGTATCTGGTAAAGTTAACATTTTATCAATTCAGTAGTATTGCTCAGAGGCAGTAATAAGAGAAAAACTACATTTAAAAACTTCAGCCCAAAGAACCCTGGGAAAAATTCTCTGTTCACTGTAAGTCTCAGAGTAGCCATGTTTGTCTGTAACTAAAAAAAACTTAAACATTGAATGGTTCTATAGCACCTTAGGGTATGTCTACACAGCAAAGTTATTTCGAAATAACAGCCGTTATTTCAAAATAACTTTACTAGCATCTATACAGCCAAACCGCTATTTCGAAATTAATTCGAAATAGCAGAGCACTTATTTCGAATTTGGTAAGCCTCATTCCACGAGGAATAATGCCAATTTCAAAAAAGCTATTTTGAAATAAACACTGTGTAGACACTTATTTCAAAATAGGGGGCCTCCAGCCTTCCCAAGAACATTCCTCTCCCTCCCCGGAGCCCTTAAAGGGGTTGACTCTGGCCACAGTGTCTGTGCCAGCTCCAAGCCTGCCAGCCCAGAGCCAGCAATCACTGCCCCGACCCAGTGGCCCCAAAACATGAGCCAGCAAGCCACTGGCAGCCAACCCTCCACTGCTCCCCAAGAGCAGTCTGCCAGCTCCCAGGAACCTGCCAGGGACCAGAGAAGGTGCCTTCCTGGTCCAGGGTGGAGATCATAGACCTTATTCAGGTTTGGGGGGAGAGGGGGATGTCCCCAACATCCATGATCTCTGCACTAGACAGAGGAACGTGGCCGTCTATGGCAGGATAGCTGCCAGCCTGGCCACAAAAGGCCACATGTGAACCCAGGAGCAGGTTTGCATGAAAATCAAGTTGATCCGGTGAGACCCCCAACCCTGAGCATCCCCTCCTCCTTCTTCCTCTTGCTTCCCCCTTCCAGCTCCCTCCTCCCTGGTTTCCCTCTCCCCTCTCCTTTCCCCAGTCTCACCAGAGTTTTATTCCCACCCCCAGTTTTGTTAAATAAAGAGAGTTTGTGTTCATGAAAATACATGTATTTAATTTGACGTCAGGTAGGGGGGTTAGGGAGGAGTAAGTGGAAGGATGTGAGGGAGGAATGAGGCACAAACCCCCAGTGGGGCAAACCAGGGGAGGCTCTTAGTGCTTCTCAGGGTAGAAGCTCTCCCGCAGGGCCTCCTGGATACTAACAGCCCCCTGATGGACCTCCTGGATGGCAGCCTGCAGAAAGTGCAGCCAGGCTTGCAGCAATGCATCCACGAGAAGCACCAGAGTGCCCAGGGGCAGCTTTGGCTCCATGTTGCAGAGTACTGTGGTGTCCCGAGTGAGGGCAACCAAAGCACGCAGAGACAAAATACTTTGCTGTCCCTCATCAAGGCAGGCAAGCAAACAGGGAAAGCTGAGAACCGGCTGTCCGGGAGGGGAGGGGGAGGTCCCTTTAAGCACAGGCCTCAGATAGCCTCAGGCAGCAGCCACACAAAGCAACTCCTGACCTGATGCCCTGTTGGACCTGGTTCCGGCCGGCCTTAAATGTGATTCAGCTTCCACTCAGTGTGGATGCGCTATTTCGAAAGAGCAAAACACGATTTCGAAATGCATTTTGTGTGTAGACGCGTTATTTCGAAAACTTATTTTGAATTAACTATTTCAAAATAAGATATTTTGAAATAATGCTGTAGTGTAGACATACCCTTCGGGTATGTCTACACTACCCTCCTAGTTCGAACTAGGAGGGTAATATAGGCATACCGCACTTGCAAATGAAGCCCGGGATTTGAATTTCCTGGGCTTCATTTGCATAAGCGGGGAGCCGCCATTTTTAAAACCCCGCTGGTTCGAACCCCGTGCAGCACGGGGCACGAACTAGGTAGTTCGAACTAGGCTTCCTAGTTCGAACTACCGTTACTCCTCATTCCACGAGGAGTAACGGTAGTTTGAACTAGGAAGCCTAGTTCGAACTACCTAGTTCGTGCCCCGTGTAGCCGCGCTGCACGGGGTTCGAACCAGCGGGGTTTTAAAAATGGCGGCTCCCCGCTTATGCAAATGAAGCCCGGGAAATTCAAATCCCGGGCTTCATTTGCAAGTGCGGTATGCCTACATTACCCCGCTAGTTTGAACTAGCGGGGTAGTGTAGACATACCCTTAGAGACTAACAAAAAATAGAGATGGTATCATGAGCTTTTGCGGGCACAACCCACTTCTTCAGATGAATGGAGCAAGGAGTCTAGGGGTACAAATATATAGCAGAAAAAGAGGGGAGAAGGAGAGGGAAAAAAATGGCCAATTAAAGTGTCTATGCTAAATAAGGCTAACAGAGTGGGCTAGAAGTGCCTGTTGCTTAGCTTTTGATGTCATTTGGGTGTTGAATATAATGGCCCATTTAAGAAATGTCTTTGTTCAATTCCTGGGTAAATCTGTGTGTCTTTGATAAATGGACTGTGAGATGGATAGAAAGCTGGCTAAATCGTCGGGCTCAATGTCTGATTGGTTGTCTGTATCAAGTGGAATGGCCCCAAGGGTCAGTTCTGGGGCCAATTTTGTTCAGCATCTTTATTAGCAATCTGGATGAGGGGATGGATTGCACTCTCATCAAGTTCGTATATGACACTAGGGGAAGAGGTAGATGTACTGCAAGGTAGGGTTAGGGTCCAGAGTGACCTAGACAAATTGGGGGATGAGGCCAAAAGAAATCTGATGAAGTTCAACAAGGACAAGTGAAAAGTTCTGCACTTGGGACAGAAGAATCCCAAGCACTGCTACAGGCTGGGGACTGAGTGGGTAAGAATGGCAGAAAAGAACCTGGGGATTACAATGGATGAGAAGCTGGATATGAGTCAACAGTGTGCACTTGTCACCAAGAAGGCTTACAGCATATTGCGATGCATGCGGCTAGCAGATCTAGGGAAGTGATTATTTCCATTTATTTGGCACTGGTGAGGTCACATCTGGAGCACTGTGTCCAATTCTAGGGCCCCTGTTACAGAAAGGATGTGGATGCATTGGAAAAAGCCCAGTGGAAGGCAACAAAAATTATTAGGGGTCTGGAACACGACTTATGAGGAGAGGCTGAGGAATTTAGGCTTATTTAGTCTACAGAAGGGGCGCGGGGGAAGAGATCTGATAGTAGCCTTCAACTACCTGAAAGGGGGTTCCAAAGAGTATCTAGAGAAACTGTTCTCAGTGGTGACAGATGACAGACCAAGGAGCAATGGTCTCACATTGCAGCAGGGGAGGTCTTAGTTTTTCCTAATATCCAACCATTTCACTAGGAGAGTGGTAAAGCACTGGAATGGGTTACCCAGGAAGGTGGTGGAATCCTCCATCCATAGAGGTTTTTAACTGGCTGGGATGATTTAGTTGGGATTAGTTCTGCTTTTAGGAGGGGGTTGGCCTTGATCTCCTGAGATCTCTTCCAACCCTATGATTCTATGATGCTGCATACCACATTTGCTAGCTCTCTCTATTACGTTTAGGAGTTCTTGAACAAGTGGACTCGCAGACAGACACACAAACAAATGCTCTCTAAAATATATGTATAGATTTTATTCAATGAATGTTTCATGATTATTGCCCAAATATTCTCACTTTTTTGGCCTAATAAAGAGATGTTATTACTTGTAGGTAGGGCCCAGTTCTGAATATAGATGGAATGTACAGATATCTGTTGAGAGAAGATTCAGGTAAAGGTGGAACCATACAAATAAGCAGCTTTTAAAGACTTTTTTATGTATAAGACATCACTGATGCTTTACCTCTCCATATACTGTTGAGTGTTGATGCTAGTCTACACTGCCATTTATGCTCTCTTTTAGCCTTAAGAGAAAGAAAAGCATCCTTGTATTGTAAAATTTGAACACATTTACATTTACTTGCTGTTCTGACCTCCACAGTATTACACAAAATGCAAAGCTTCCCTATACATATTGGCTATGTCTACACTGGCCCCTTTTCCGGAAGGGGCATGTAAATTTCACTAGTCGTCGTAGGGAAATCCGCGGGGGATTTAAATATCCCCCGCGGCATTTAAATAAAAATGTCCGCCGCTTTTTTCCGGCTTTTAAAAAAGCCGGAAAAGAGCGTCTAGACTGGCCCCGATCCTCCGGAAAAAGTGCCCTTTTCCGGAGGCTCTGGGCCAGTCTAGACGCTCTTTTCCGGCTTTTTTAAAAGCCGGAAAAAAGCGGCAGACATTTTTATTTAAATGCCGCGGGGGATATTTAAATCCCCCGCGGATTTCCCTACGACGACTCGTGAAATTTACATGCCCCTTCCGGAAAAGGGGCCAGTGTAGACGTAGCCATTGTGTTAAACTCTGTCCTGACTACATGATTTTATAAAATTACAAAAATGACAACTTTAGATTTTGGAAAGTGCTGTTGATATATGTATGTACATCCCAAGTTTTTCAGTTTTCTGGAACAGAAACACCCATTTACCTTAGCTGATGTATTTAAAAAAACAAGTTTAAACTTGGTTTGCTTTAGTTGAACCAAGATGAATAAGAGTCATAACTGTAGTATAACCATGAAGCAGATCATCCTTTATGTCATTGCATTCTCTAAGTATGAAATTCCCAGTGACTATTCGATCACATCCTATTTCTCCATGACCAAAAAAGCCAAATAGGGGGACATTAGGGAAAAACTTCCTAAATGCATCTGCTTCAAGATTCCTTTTGGTTTTATAATACTGGTATCCCCTGCCAACACATGCAAACATGAACCCAATGGTGTTCTGCTCAGGAATGTTTGCTGCTTTGAGACGCTGCATTGCTGCTTCTACAGTCCTCTCGTCAATCACATCCTGGTCTAACAAAACCGTAGCACTCTGTAGCTGGGGTCCACTGAAAGCCAATCCAACCACACCACAGGAATTACCAGCCTCAGCATTACTGAAAGATAACATACAGCAAATCAGAAAAGATTCCAATGGAACCACTCTAGATTTAAACAGGCTGCACTAGAACAATATGTAAACTGAACATCTAATATAGATGACAATCTTTTAAAGTTGGATTTTCTTTACGTTCACACACTAAAACAAAAGTGTAGTGTAAGTCTTGTGTAAGTCTAGTCAAATACCAGAGAGCATCACAGTACACACTAGCTAATGGCAAACTTTTCCTATGCCTCAGCAACGAGAAGCTGTCCTCCTTGGGCATTAACAGAGTTCTGTGCGCCAATACTGATTTGAATCTGTGGGATCACCAAACTAGGTAGTTAAGTAGTTTGCCAGGGACTCTATATCCATTTATTTCTGTGTATAGGCCTGCTACCCTATGGACAAATTAGTACTCAGAATTCAAACAACAAAATAGAGCAGCAGTAAGAAGACGACGACAGATAGTAAAAGCTTGTGACTACTGTTGCTTCTCCCTTTTTCTTGGTTGCCAGGACATGCTGGCTTTTAGAGTTATCTTAAGTTGTGACCTATTAGCCATAATGAACATATTTTGATATTTGCTTTTTTTGGATTCTTCCCTTGATAAACATACTATATCACAGCAGTCTCAAACTTGCAATACCTATGCACAATGGGGTTTAAAGGAGTACTGCAATCATAACATTGTCTGAGGATCCAATACTGTGGCTACTAGGACTGTCAATCACAGTTATCGCCTGCAATTAACACATTAATTGCACACCTGTGGGCAGGGTGAGAGGCATTGGTGTCAGGGGACTAGAGGGATCTCTCACTCACAGTTCTGTACCAGTCTCAAATTAACTTGAGATACCCACTTCTCAGAGATCAGTGACGTCAAGCTCTCCACATGCCCCCCAGCCAAGATGATACTTTTTTCATTTAAACAATTGATTATCTGATGAAGAAACCGATTAGCTCCTGGCTTCCAGGAATTGTAGGCAAATAGAAGAACCACACGGAGCTCTGGATTATTCTTAAGACCTGGGAATGCCAAAAAACAAACAACACACACTTTAATCTTTAAAACAGGGTCTCAGTCTCTGAAATCCAAACATTTGAATTATTCTCATGTTTATTTTACACCTACACTCAATCACTTTCCATAATACTGCCTAGTTCACTGCTATTGCAGCACTATGAAGAAGCTCTATCACAACTCACCCTGGGCCCTCAAGTGGTGGGCTAGATAGCTTGCATTTTCAAAGATATATTTATTCACACACACACGCACACGAATGTGGAGATTCTCCTCCATAGCGTCCTTTGTTAGCCAGATGGTATAAATCCCCTTCAGCTCTCATTGACTCCCTCAATAATTACTGTTTTGGGTTTTTCCAGCCACAGAAAAAGTACCTGTCAATTCCCAGAAGTCAGCAGATCATGAAAAGAAACTGGCCAAATTACTCGTCACAAACAAGACATTTTGCTAAGTACATATTATATTGACTGTACATTATTTTATATTCACCAGAGGACTCTTGCTCACTTCCACACTCTAGTCCCCAAATTGTATGCTATGGTGAGGAGCAGTAGAGTTGTTGAAGTTTAAAAGGGTTTGGAGGTTTCAGACAATCAAAACATTTTCAGTTGCACAGTCCTGATCTTGTGTTGACTATTCAATAAAGCAAGCAGCTACCAAAAGAAAATCATTGTACAGGGATTGTTACATCCCCACTCTTGAATTGAGCAGGAACAGCAGCACTGCTCAAAAATTTTACTGAAAAGATCAAAATTCACATCTAGAGATTACACTTTGTACTTTAATACCCTGCTGGGAAAACAAAGTTATTAATACCTCACACCCTCATATTTTTGCATTTGTACAGTGGTTCATGCTTCACATGGTGGTTTATGTCCACAGACACTGTCACAGAATTACTTGAATTTGACAGTTACAAATACAGCAACTCACTTCACACAAAGCTCCAGTAAAACTGAGGCTACAGCACACAAAGAATTTTATATAAAATTAAATTACTTGCCTGCTTCAGTGAATTTGCTTTCATCAAAGACCCTGTTCTTCAAGTCTTTAAAAAAGTGGAAGGTATGGATTTTCACACCATCAATTTTAGGAAACAATAAAGCAAAGCCAGCTTCACCATCTTCAATTTCTTGAGGTTGATTACTGCTTGAGCCCATAGGAGTAACTGATAAAGATGTATAATGTGAATATGTCATTGTGATTAAAATACTTTTGCGTACCTTATGACATACATAAAGATAAACTGAATTAAAAAAATGAGCTGCAGGTGCTTTTGAAAACATTACCCACAGTCAAGTTGAAAGCTGGTCAATTAAAAAACAAAGTCTTATTTGG
Source organism: Pelodiscus sinensis (assembly GCF_049634645.1). Taxonomy (NCBI): domain Eukaryota; kingdom Metazoa; phylum Chordata; order Testudines; family Trionychidae; genus Pelodiscus; species Pelodiscus sinensis. The sequence goes on along the minus strand of NC_134724.1, from coordinate 31,638,238 downwards.
TACAGCAGACCCCAAGTTTCCTTGTCAATTTCTATGCATTTACAATCTTGTGTTTATGCTGTTAATATGTGGTGATTCACTCAAACAGAGACAGTAACTATACAAAGTGTCAAATATACAAGTAAACTCAAAATAAAGGAAAATTCACTTTAATGTTTTTTCAGTTATAGCCATTGAACTTTACTTGTAATGCAGAAAGTGAAAACAAGCAAGCAGATCCAAAAAATGTTTGGCGGAATAATCTGGACTGATGAATTCATTAGAGATAGACTCCTCAAATATGGGAGATTTTCTTAACATACACCTATAGGACTGTTCAGAAATATGACCTCAACTAAAAAAATGTGATGTGTGCTTCATGTCCTCTTCTGCCTAAGAGATACAGAGAGTACAGTCTATTTTGCAGATGCAAAGATTTAGAAAGGTGAATGCTGCGACCTGATCTACTACACTGGGAGTTTAGGTTGATTTTTCTAAAAACACTACCAAACCAGTTCTGTCCACTCAAAGGGCCATTAAAGTAAATTTCTGTACTGCTTTCACAAGGAGTAACTACTAAATTCAGTCTATCTTGGTCAACTTTCCAGTAGTGCAAATGCAGCACTGTGAAAAATCAAACAATCCAGGAGGTGTCCCACAGTGACCCACGACTGAATGGCCAGGACTTTCAACTCTACTGCTTTCTAGGTGAACAGGAAAAGCCCCAGGAAAATCTGAATTTCATTTTCTGTGTGGCAGGTGTGGCGAGCAGACCTCAGGGCAGGCAGCACACCTGATCATGAGTTCAAGTTTCATGAGCTCCAGGAGTTCCCCAGGTCATAGACAAGCACCAGCATGGAGCATGCAGGAGGTCCTGGAACTCATTGCTGTTTGGGAAGAGGAATCCATTCTGCCAGAACTATGAACCAGCAAAAGAAACACAGATATCTATGCTAAGATCGCCAGGGACGGACATGGAGGAGAAAGGATATGCCAGGGACACCTAGCAGCGCCACATGAAAATAAAGTAGCTGAGACACTTGTATCAAAAGACAAAGGGGGCAAATGGATGGTCTGGAGCATCACCGCAAACATGTCATTTCTATGAGCAGCTGAATGTGATCTTTGTTGTGGAGGAGTCCCTATCAGCTTCTGAAGGCAGACCACGGATTCCTCCCAAGATACTCAGGCAGCAGCAGGTAGGACAGCATGGTGGAGGAAGAGGAGGAGGAAAATGGTCAGCAGGCGAGCAGGGCAAACAAGGTCACCGAGAGCCAAAAACTTTTTATAATTTTTGAGACATTCCCCTCTTCCCAGAAAATCTCACAGTCGGGCACTAATCCTGGGGTGGGCACTTCTGATGAGTTTACTTTTTTTTTTAATCTTGCTGTAACCCATTTTTAATAATCTGGTGTGATCTGTGGTGGCCACTATGCTTACACAGTAGGGGTCCCCAGAAGTATGTTAACATGGTTGGAGACAAAACACGAATCCTCCCTGCATCTCTCCATAAAGCTCTCATACAGGAACTTAATTCTTCTCTCAGTTTCTGTGGCAGCCTGCCTTATTCTGTCTTCAACTAGGGATGTTCAAATGCTATTATTTTTGTACATGTATAACCTCTGAAATTTTCAGTAGTTACATGTTTACATACAGGGGGAAGAGGGAAGCAGGTAGGAGCTGGTGCTCGCAGGGAGCCAACTTTTAAGTCTTTTTCCCATGTGTACCCACTCCTACTTCCCTCCCCCCCACTGCCTCTGATACAGACACAGCAGGGGGACGGAGATGCTTGTAACCATGAGGATTCACCAATGAGCCTATGCTCTTCAAAAGTAGGGAAACCTTTCCATGCCAAGCCAGGTCTGCATACATTCCTTATCACTGTGTTATTCGGAGAAGAATGATCTCTCACAACCTGGTGGAAGCAGTGGAAGCTATAGCTGATGCCTCTACAGCAAACTTCCATTGCTCATCTTCAGTGAACCACGGTTTGAGCCTCTGCCCTGACACCATGCCCAGACCCTCTCTGTCTTCCCACTAGCTTGCTCCTGCAGCAAGGGAAAGCAGCACCTCTCATTTGCTGGGAGAGGGTGAAACACATGGGCATTGCACAAGCCTCTGCCCTTCCACCACAACTGGAGCCATTTTTGCCCACCCATGGCCTGGCCTGCTTCTTACCATGCTAGCCACTACAACAAGACCAGCTGCTTCCCTAAGAACTCTGACATATACCGGCTGCAAAATGACAAAAAATATAACTGTGGCCTTGAATAGAACACATTCCTATTATCTTCAGAGAGACCTTAATTTTGTTCTAAAAGACTAGGCTTTACACTCTACCCTTCACTTTTCATTATGGTGGAAACAGGAATCAGCTGCTGTGCATTCCCCAAGCCCTACCAGCTGTGTGCCTGGCACAAATCCTCAGGTGAAAACGGACTAAGGAAGATATGTTCAAGGAGCAAATTCAATTCACCAACTTGGATAGGGAACGAGTAAGTGAGTGGAGGAATACATTGCTGGAGGAGAGGTGTGCAAAGTGTCAGGAAAAGAGAGCATGAGAACAGGAAGCAAAAGCACCAGGAGAAAGTGTTGTCTGTCATTCATATTGAATGTGATGGACTGCATGGTGACACTCCAGTGTTCCTTCCTGAATAGGCAACTCCCCAGCTCTTGTGGATCAACGTTCCCTCCTCCCAAAGTTCTACAGCCTCCTTTAGGAGGGACCCTGGAACATGGGGGTGGGAAAAGGGAAGAGTCAAGGGCAGCCTCACATTCAACCCCCAAGGGATGCATCACAAACCAAAAGGCTGTCCTCCTCACAATTATAAAAAAAGACAACAAATGGTCTGGTAGCACTTTATAGACTAACAAAACATAGATGGTATCATGAGCTTTTCTGGGTACAGCCCACATCTTCAGATGACCGGAGTTTAGGATATGCAGACCCAAAATAAATAGGGAAGAAGGGAGATGGGGGAAGGAGGAAAAAAAAAAAAAAAAAAAAGAGAGGGAAACAAGAGGGTATAAAAATATCAAAGGGAAAAACAAGTAGGCAGAACTGGCATCTATAAATACCTGAAGATTGGATAGATGAAAAGAAGTGGATAAGGATCAAAGGATAGCAATAGCGAGAATCTACACTGACAAAGAGCTGTTTGCACCTTCACTGAATGTTAGGTTGATAATGCCCCAGCCATCCCTCATCTCGATTGAGGCCATTAGCATGAGAACTGAACTTATGGATGAACAGTAATTCCAACACCTCTCTGAGTATTTGACTTGTAGAATTGGTTTGTGATAAGACAGCCACCTGGAGATCTTTTAAAGAGTGACTATTTAGATCGAAGCGTTCCCCCAACAGGTTTCTGTATGTTCCCTTTATGTACATCTGATTTGTGTCAATTGAGTCTTTCCATACGGACTGTCCAGTTTGTCCAATATATATAGTAATGGGGCATTGCTGGCATTTGATAGCATAGATCTAGATCAATTGCTGGATCTACGATCCTCTGATTTGGTAGCTTATGTTGTTGGCTCCAGTAATGAATTTGCTTGTATAGATATGTGGGCAGAGTTGGCACTGTGGCTGATAGCAGGGCTGGGTTCCGGGATGTTTAGGATGTGGTTGTGTAGCATGGTTACTGGAAAGAATGCATTTCACGTCGGGGGGTTGTCTGTAAGCGAGAATAGGCTTTTCCCCAAAGGCCTCAGAGTGAGAGATCATTTTCCAAGATGAGTTGCAGATTGTGTATAATGCGTTGGAGGGGTTTGAGTTGTGGATTGTAGGTGATAACAAGTGGGATTCTGTTATTCTCCCTTTTGGGTCTGAATTGAAATAGTTCATATCTGGGTATTTTTTTGGCTCTGTAAATCGGTTTCTTCATTTCTCCAGGTGGGTATTTCAGTTTTAGGAATGCTCTATAAAGATCCTGTAGGTGTTTGTCTGTCCGTGGGATTGGAGCAAATCCAGTTGTATCTTAGGGCTTGGCTGTATACAATAGATTGAAAAATGTATCTGGGATAGAAGCTGAGGGGATGAAGGTAAGTGTAGCGGTCAGTGGGTTTCTGGTATAGGATAGTGGATATTTGTCCATTATTTAATTGTACTGTAGTGTCCAGGAAGTGGATTTCTTGTGTGGAGTGGTCCAGGCTGAGTTTGATGGTGGGGTGGAAGTTGAAATCCTTGTGAAATTTTTCAAGAGCCCCTTTTTTGTGGGTCCATTGTGAGCACCCACACACTTCCTATACTCCTACCCTGGACTCCTTTTCTGTCACTGCTCTGTGTTCCCTTAGTAAGAACGCATGATTTGTGAACAACAGTCTCTTATTGCTTGTGGGGGTGAGTGCTTACAGGCAAACAGATTGAATGCAGGGACACCTCATTGAGATTGACATCCGTGACTCTCAAAATTGGCCATTCATAAAATAGTCTTTCAAAGCATCTCTGATTATAGCTGCCCCTCACTGTGTTCTCCTTACTGCCCAGGTGTCTGGCTGCTCAAAATCCATGGCTAGATGCTGTGCCCAGCATTCCACCCGGACAGATGCATTTCCCACTTACTCTCACAAATATTATTGAGGACACAGCACTTTGCCATTGTGGTGTCAATGTCATTTTCAGTGAGGTCTAACCTAGTCAGCAGACTGCAGAGCCTTCCCTTTAATTGCCCAAAACACATTCTACTTCCAATCTTCACTTGCTCAGCCTGTAGTTGAACTGCTCTGTGCTACAGTTTAGGCTGCCTGTGAACAGCTTCATGAGCCACGGAAGCAAGGGGTAGGCTGGGTCTTCAAGGATCACTATTGGCATTTCAATGTCTCAGACTGAAATTTTCCTGTCAGAGAAAAAAGCTGGAGAACTTACAGCTTGCTGAACAGGCAGGAGTTCCTAAAAATGTGCACATCATGCACCTTTGCTGACCATTCCACATTGATGTTTGTGAAATGGTCCTTGTGATCCCTGCAGAACCATTGAGAAGAAGAGGTTACTCACCCCGATAACTGACATTCTTCAAGATGAGTGTCCCTGTGGGTGCCTCACATTAGGGTTGGTGCGCTGCCGCTGAGCTTCAGAGCGGAGATTTCATAGCAGTGTCCCTGGGGCTGTGTAGGCGCACACTAACAGCCATGCGCTGTTAGGCTGCAGGCATCACACACGCGCAAGCCCTCTCCTCCCACTCCTCAGTTCCTTCTCTACTCTGAAACCATGGCTTAGAAAGGCCAGGATCCCGAAGTAGAGGGGATGAGGGGAGGGTTGTGGAGCACCCACGGGGACACATCTCAAAGAACGTCAGTTACTACTGAGGAGTGTAATCTCCTCTTCTACTTCAAGAGATGTCCCTGTGTGTGCTCCACATTAGGTGACTACAAAGCAGTTTCCTTTTAGGGAAGTAGGGATTTCGGATCTGGCAGAAACACAGGGGAAAGAACTGCCTTAGCTAGTTTCAGGTTGGAAAGAGGTCCCTGCGTAAGTGCACAGTGCTTTGCAAATGTGTGGTCGGAGGACCACGTGGCAGCTGCACAGATGTCTCTTATGAGTACTTTATGGAGGAAAACTATTGAGGTAGCCATGGCTCTGGCTGAGTGCGCCCTTATGTCCTCTGGAGGGAGCATATCTGACTGTGCATAGCAAAGCTTGATGCAATCCAGTTGGCCTGGCCCCTATTGTGGTTTGCTATTGAAACAAACAGCCTGGGAGATGCTTGGAATGGTCTCGTTCACTGCAGGTAAAAGGAGAGTGCTCTGCACAGGTCAAGAGTATGCATCTGCATCTCAAAAGAGTTGGCATGTGGTTTGAGGAAGAAGCTGGGAAGATCTATTGTCTGGAAGGATGAGTTGTACTTTGGAGAGGAATTTGGGATAGGTACATAAAGTGACTGGTCTTTTAAAAAGGTGGTATATGGGGGATACACCATTAGGGCCACGATCTCTTCTACTCATCTGGCCAAGGTAATAGCTACCAGGAAAACCATTTTCATGGCAACTGTAATAATGAGGCAGTCGCCATTGATTTGAAGGGAGGCTTAGTTAGAGCATTCAATACTAAATGCAGGCCCCATGGTTGCACTGGTGGATTGATACCTGGATAAAGTGCCCACAGGCCCTTTAAGAACCTCTTGGTGAGTGGATGAGCAAATATGGATGAGTTGTCTATCTTGAAGTGGAATGTAGTAATGGCTGCAAAGTGAACTTTAATGGAGCTTATTGTGAGGCCCACTTGTTTAAGGTGCAGAAGATAGTCAAAGATGGTAGGTAAAGGGGATGTTGAAGAAACCAACGGGTTATGAGCATACCACGTCGAGAATCTTTTCCATTTTTCTGAAGGTAAGTCTTGCGGGTGATCTGTGACCTACTGTGTATAAAAGGACCATTTGTACTTGCTGTGAGGTCAGAGAACGGAGCCACGCCTTTAGGTGTAGTGAGTGGAGGTTCGGATGGGCATCGTGGGAGCCCGTGTGAAGGAGGAGATCCCTGATGCAAGGTAAGTGGATCAGTGGGGTGTGGGACATCGCTGCTAGGAAGGGAAACCATGGCTGGTGTGGCCATGCTGGTGCTATAATTATGAGACATGCCCTTTCGCTCCTTATCTTGTGAACTACCCTGTTCAATAAGGGAATCAGAAGAAACGCATAGAATAAATAAGACATCTATGTGATAAGAAAACGCAACCCTCATTAATCCCTTGTCTATTCCTGCCCTGGTACAAAAAAGGGGTCACTGATTGTTGGACTGCGTGGCAAACACATCTATTGTAGGATGATCCCATAGGCGGAAGATGTCCACCAATATGTGCAAGTTCATTTGCCACTTGTGCCTGGAAGATGCACTGAGGTGATAACTGTGTTGTGTTTCAGGCACTAGTTCCAAAGTGCTATGGACTCTGTGCAGAGTACTCGAGATCGGGCTCTGCCCTGACAATTTATGTAAAACATTGCTGCAATGTTGTCTATGTATAGTCTGGCGTGTCTGTTGGCGATGAATTGGAGGAATTTGACACATGCATTCCTGACTGCTCACAGTTTCAGGATGTTTGTGCGCAAATTGTCAGAGCTGGACCATAGGTATGACGACGCAGACGAGCACCCCATCCTGTATGAGATGCATCTGTTGTCATGGAGACAGATGGTTCTGGTGGGCGGAAGGAGACTCAGGAACACAGGTTCTTTGGGCTTTAGTGTAAGGAATCCTTTACTATGCCTGGAAGAGCAACAACAAAAGACAGAACTATGTAGCATTTTAAAGACTAACAAGATGGTTTATTAGGTGATGAGCTTTCGTGGGCCAGACCCACTTCCTCAGAGCAAGGGATTTGGATAGTGGATAGACACTGGGTTTGTACACCCGTCCCTGCCAGCTCCGTAGGCATCTCATGTGCAGATGGGTATTGCCGACTACGAAGTTGTATGCTGCCATGTGCCCCAACAGCTGAAGGCATTCGAGTGCTGTTGTGCGGGGGCCGGATTGTAAGGTATTTACTGAGGCCACAATTTTTTTAAAACAGTCTGTAGGTAGGGATGCGGTGGCCATTGTCGAATCGAGGCATGCTCCTATAAACTCTATCTTTCGAGTAAGATAGTGTCCATTTGGCTCCATTCACCTGAAAGCCCAGGTGTTGGATTAGGTGTCTTAGAGAGCGGCAGGAATTGCTGTGTGAGTGCAACTTGAGGAGGCAGTTGTCTAGGTAAGGAAATATGATAACACTTTGTTTTCTCAGATACGCTATGACAACCGCCAGCTCCTTGAGAAGACCCTCAGGGCCGCAGATTCCAAAAGTAAGCACTTCATATTGGTAGGGTTGAGCATCTATAACTAAATGAAGACAATGTCTGAAAGCAAGGTAGATGGCAATGTGAAAGTATTCATCTTGCAAGTTGAGGGACGAGAACCAGTCATCCTTTTCCAATGCCAGTAATACTGTAGTAAGTGTTACCATCTTGAATTTTTGTTTCTGTACAAATTTACTGAGTACTCGAAGGTCCAGGACAGGCCTCCAACCCCTCAATCTTTTTTCTGTCAAGAAGTAATGCGAATAGAATCCCTTGCCTCTAAACTTTGTGGGGACTCGTTCAATTGCCCCAAAGTGTAAGAGGAGCTCTACTTGTTGAAGGAAGATCTCATGAGAGTGGTCCCTGAAGAGGGACAGAGAAGGGGGGTGGAAAGCCAGTATGGACACAAAGGGAATAAGGTAGCCTTTTTCAATTACCTGCAGGACCCATCTATCAGAGGTGCCAGTTATTGAAGAAAGGCAACAATCGGTGATGGAAGAGATTTGTTTGCATCGACAGTATTGCAATAGGTAAGAGGCTCTCCAGATCCTTGATGTGATGATCAAATTTGCTTGTGGGACTGCTGAGACAGTTGAGAATTGGTAGAGGAAGGGTGACGCCATTGGTTTCTGCCTCTGCTATGCTGCTGGTGTTCTTGTCTATTGTAGTGTTGTGTAAATGGAGGGTATCGAGGTCTCAGATAGGGCTGATATGAGAGGGTTACTTACCCTCTGCAGTAACTGACATCCTTCGAGATGGGAATCCCTGTGGGTGCTCCACCTTAGGTGTTTTGGTGCCACAGCGCGCCTGGCTGGTAGGTTTTTGATAGCATTGGCTTTGACAGCTAGCTCGCAAATGCGCAGAAGCGCTAGGTGGTTAACGCATATGCACGAGATGCGATCCTCAGTTTCTTCTCTGCCCAGGAGAAATAAGAAGATAGCACTGAAGCAGAAGGGTGGTGGTGAAGCTTCCACAGGGACACCCATCTTGAAAAACATCAGTTATTGCAGAGGGTGAATAACCCTCTCTTCTTCGAGGAGTGTCCCTGTGGGTGTTCCACCTTAGGTGACTCCAAGCAGTTTATCCACTGGAGGTGGGAACTTTGGACAGTGTAATGCCCTTCTGGTCAGGACTGAGTGTCCAAATGCAGTTTCTCTGGACACGTAAGAGTCCTGGGCATAGTGAACAGCAAATGTGAGAGTGGAGGACTAGGTTGCCGATTTTCATATATCAGACAATGAGATGCCTTGTGTATAAGCCGTATATGTCGCCATGTACCTGGTGGAATGTGCATGAAGTTGTGCAGGTGGGTCTTTGCCAAAAGTTGAGTATGCTAGCTTGATGCATTCTACGATCCATTTGGAGATCCTCTAGGAGGAGATGGGGAGTCCCTGGGATTGCTTGGCGGTTGACAAAAATAGTTGGTTTTCTGGGTTTGCTTAGTTCTTTCCAGGTAGAAGGCAATGGCCGTCCAGAAATCAAGTGTGTGGAGCGTGGCTTCTGTCTGGTTGGCATGAGGTATTGGGAAGAAGAGTGGTAAGTTAATAAGCTCATTGCAGTGAAACGGGGAGAGCACCTTAGGCAAGAACTTAGGATGAGGTCAGATAGTGAAGGGAGGGTCTGCCATAAGTGCTGCAATCTCATTGACTCTCGGGGTGGATGTTATTGCCACCAATAGAGTCATTTTCATGGAAAGGTGAAGCAAAGAACAAATCGCCATAGGCAGGGCTCGACAAATAATACAATCTACTCGCCTGTGGCGAGTAGATTGTAACCCGGAAGAGCAGGGTTCGGGCGATCTGAGCATGCGCAGAATGATCTGAGCATGCGCAGAATGATCTGAGCATGCGCAGATCGCTGGACAGCGCAGCTGGTGAGCGGGTCTCGCCGCAATTCAGCAAGCCCTGGCCATAGGTGCAAATGGCTTCCTTGTTAAGGCTCTCAGGACCAGATTGAGGTCCCAGGTTGGAGCCGGGGTTTTGATGGGTGGGTAAATGTTCTGCAATCCTTTGAGAAACTTTTTGGTAGTGGGATGTGCAAACAGTGTCTATTGGTTGATGTAAGGCGGTAATAGCGGAGAAGTGAACCTTTAGGGAACTAAGTGAAAGTCCTGAGTTTTTTAGCTCAGTTATGTATTGTATGACTGGAGGTAATGGAGCAGAAGATGGATTGAGGTTGTGGAGGTGAGCCCAGGTGAAGACTCAATGCCACTTGTACAGGTAAGTTCTGCATGTGGATGTTCTCTGACTACTAAGGAGGATCTGTTGGACTTCCTCTGTGCATTCCGTTTCTAGTGAAGTGAGCCATCGAGGAGTCAGGCCTAGAGGTTCAGGGTGCGGAGATGAGGATATTGAAGATGAACATGAGCCTGAGTGAGAAGGTGTGGGAGCCGTGGGAGACGCTGTAGGCGATCAACTGACATATGGAGCAGATATACCAGGTCTATCTGGGCCAGTCTGGCGCTATCAGTATAACGGCATTATCCAAGCGCACCTGGGTGACTACTTGGTGGAGCAACAGTATGAGGGGGAAAACATAATAGAGCTGTCTCCCAGTGTATTGTGAATACATCCCCTCGGGATTGTGTTCCAATGCCCGCATGTGAAAAATAACGCAGACACATCTTGTGGTCACTAAGTCATGAGTCTCTTGAAACAAGTTCCCTCTTATGAGACTGTCGACTAGGCAGGGATAGAAACGTTCTGTTTTCTCAGATGGGCCGCCAGTATCGCCAGGACCTTGAAAAAGACCTTTGGGGCCATTGAAAGGCTGAAAGGTAGGACTGTGTATTGGAAATGTTGCCTTCCTGCTACGAACCTTAGATACCTTCTGTGAGCAGGGTGACTGGCGACATGGAAATACACATCTTGGAGGTCGAGAGTAGCCAGCTAGTCGTCTTTGTTGAGGGATGATGGTGGAGAGGATGACCATCTTGAAGCGTTGATACTACACATGCTTGTTGAGAGTTCTGGGATTGAGGATGGGTCTCCAGCCCCCTGATTCATTCTCCATGAGAAAGTATCGGGAGTAGAAGCTGGTATTTAGGTATTGGTGTGGGACCTTTTCTAATGCATTAATACGGAGCAGGTGATTGATCTCTTGGCATAGAATAGCCTCATGAGAAGGGTCCCTGAAGAGCTGGGTTTTGGGAAGGGATAGGAATGGGATGCAGTACCCGAGTTTTATCAAATCCAGAACCCATTTGTCTGCGGTTATGAGGCACCACTGTTGGCAGAATGGTGCTAATCTGTGGTTGGATAATATGATGGTAGGTGGCTCGGGTGAGGGACGATGAATGACGGCTCTTGACCAGACCTTCAAAAAGCTTGTCTAGAACTAGAGGACTGGGATGGGGTGGGTTGGTCAGTTGACTGTTGCTTCCTCCCCTGCTGCTGCCGCTTTCCAGACTTAAATTGTCTCTGAGTGTGACCAAAAAAAGGAGGTCTGTACCTCTGAGTGTAAGGTTTATTTTGCTTTCTTTTTGGTGCAGGAGCCTGGATGCCCAACATTTTGAGTGTGGCCCTGGAGTCTTTGAGGGAGTGTAAGGAAGCATCGGTACCATCTGCAAAGAGCTTCAGACCTTCAAAAGGGAGGTGGCCAGGGCCTGTGAAGCTGAGTCCACCAAATCCAATGCGGCTTGGAGGGCTGTTCTAGCTATTACTAGCCCTTCAAACAGGAAGAATTAGAAGCCCTGGCCTAGTCAAAGAACTATGATTTGATTAGAATAACGGAGACTTGGTGGGATGACTTGCATGACTGGAGCACTGTCACAGAAGGGTATAAACTGTTAGGGAAGAAAAGGCAGGGGAGAAAAGGAGGAGGAGCTGCATTGTATGTAAAAGTGCAGTATGACTGCTCAGAGCTCCAGTATATAGAGGGAGAAAAGCCTGTTGAGCATATATGGGTTAAATTTAGAGATGGAAGCAACACGGGTGATGTTGTGGTTAGTGTGTGCTATAGATCACCGGATGAGGTGGAGGAGGTAGACGAGGCTTTCTTCAGACAACTAAGAGAAGCTTCCAGATCACAGGTCCTGGTTCTCATGGGGGACTTTAATCACCCTGACATCTGTTGGGACACCAATACAGCAGTACATAGATAATCCAGGAAGTTTTTGGAGACTGTTGGGAATAACTTCTTGGTACAAGTGCTGAAGAAACCAACCAGAGGTCATGCGCAGCTTGACTTGCTGCTCACAAACAAGGAGGAACTAGTAGGGGAAACAGAGGTGAGTGACAACCTGAGAAACAGTGATCATGAGATGGTAGATTTCAGGATCCTGATCAAAGGAAGAAAGGAAAAATAGCAAAATACACATCCTGGACTTCAGAAAAGCAGACTGACTCCCTCAGAGAACTGAAGGGCAGGATTCCCTGGGATGCTTACATGAAGGGAAAAGGAGTCCAGGAGAGCTGGCAGTATTTTAAAGAAGCCTTATTGAAGGCACAGGAAGAAACCATCCTGATGTGCAGTAAAAAAAGCAAATATGGTAGGCGACCAGATTGGCTTACTGGGGAAATCCTTGGTGAGCTTAAACACAAAAAGGAAGCTTACAAGAAGTGGAAACTTGGAGAGATGACTAGGGAGGAGTATAAATATATTGCTCAAGAATGCAGGGGAGTTATCAGGAAGGCGAAAGCGCAATTGGAATTGCAACTAGCAAGGAATGTGAAGGGTAAGAAGAAAAGTTTCTACAGGCATTTCAGCAATAAGAAGAGTGATAGAAATGTAGCCGTGTTAGTCTGTTGTAGCTGAAACAAAATACAGGACTATGTAGCACTTTAAAGACTAACAAGAGGGTTTATTCGATGATGAGCTTTCGTGGGCCAGACCCACTTCCTCTGATCAAATAGTGGAAGAAAATTGTCACCACCATATATACGGTATACACTAATGGTGGCAGGTGTTTGCCAAAGTTGTGGGATACATAAGGGTGGGATACATGGGGAGCGCAAGCCTTGTGGATGGAGAGGCATGGAGGATGCTGGTAAGTTTGTGTTGGGTCTCTGGGTCTGTCGTTAAAGAGGTGTTCAGCTACCCTTTTGAAAAGGTCTTGAAAGGCCTTGAAGTCGTCCCCAGATGGGGATTATGTAGGCATGAGTGTATCTCCTGGAGAGGGGGAGGCACGTGTGTGAGTGGGTGAGAAGAGGTAGTGGACTCATCACATATTGATTGATCAAAGTCATTCCGGTCCCTTGAGGTATTAAGGTACAGAGTGGATGCGGGTCTCAAGTAGAGCTGAGCAGCATGTTGATGTTGTTGCTGCTGAGCCCTGTAAGGTGCTCAGGGGTCCCAGTAGGGCCACGTGGGAGGCACTGGCATAGGTGGCGGTAGCCACCGTGTAGGTTGCCAGTGTGGTAAGGTTGGCTAAGAGCAAGGGAGTTTTCGCCTGAGCATGGAATGTCTGGGAGGGGTTGCAGTCTCCTCACCATAGAATGAAGGTACAGCTTTGTCTGACAGAGATATGGAAAGCCCCTCTGAATGGGGGGGGGGGAGAGGGGGGATGAATCAGTGCCTAATAAAGGTATCGGGGCCACTGAAGAAACCATAGAGTTGTCAGTCAATGTATAAAGGCAAAATGGTGACATAGGTGGTAGAGAACCTTGTGCGTGCATAGGTCTTAGCTTCACCCTGAGAAGGGAAGGTGCAGGTGCTGGGAGAGGTAATGGTGCTCTAGTGCCTGCGTGTCCTTATGCCCAGTACTGCAACATGCAGGTGGGTTTGATGACACAGTTGTGCTGTTCTGATGTTCCAGGCTTGGGTTTGTCAGAATGCTTGGACATTTTGGCCAGGTCCTTAGATCCTCGGGGTGCGGTAGGAGAATGTTGCTTGTCCGGAGCTACTACAGAGGATGAGAATTCTCTGTTCGTTGCTGCATGTGCTCTCTTATGTTTAGAAGCAGCAGAGCTAGCAGCTGTGGCAGGTGGTACTGCCTTATCAGACATTGCCACTGGTGACCAGGGTCAGATGCTGGTCTGTGAGAGCATTCAATGGGGGTCCAATCAGACTGAAAAACCCTCGCACTCGGTTGATCCAATGTCTCAATTTTCACTGATGACAGCAAAAAACAAAGTAAAAACAAAGTAAAAATATGGTATGATTATAAAAATCACTGCCTGATGACTAGGTTCATGGCAGTAGATAAGTCCACTGTTTGAAACAACAGTGATCCTGCTTAGGAGATGCTGCGCAAAATTATTTTTTTTTGTAAATATATGAAAAGCGGTATTTGTCAGCCATGTGAGAGAAGGCTGAGGAAAAAGCTGAGGAAAAAGAAAAATCTCCTCAGAATCTAGGAGGGCTCTGAGGGGTGCGGAGTTTGCGCCCGTCTCCCTGAGGGAGACATCAGATGATATGATGATTCACGCTGTAGTAGTAAAGAAAAACTAAATACAAAAAGATAAGATAAAGAAAATAAAGAAAAAATAAGGCTAGTTGTCTCTCTGAGGAGAACTGCAGAGCACACGGCGGGTTCCGACTGACGCCGGTGGCGGCAAAGAAGGAACTGAAGGAATCGCATCTCGCGCATGCACATTAGCCACCTAGCACTGTAGTGCTTCGGTGCATGTGAAAGCTAGCTGTCAAAGTCACTACGATCAAAAACCTTCCAGCCAGGCGCACTGAGGCAACAAAACAATTGAGGTGGAGCATCCACAGGGACACTCCTCAAAGAAGAACTATATTGCCTTTTTCTAGGTGCTTGGCTGTGGATTCCCAGAGATTGCAGCATTACTCTGGAGTCCTTCACTGAGTGGAGAATTTTGCTGGTGTTAGCTGAAACAGCTTCTTGCCGTGGAAGGGCAGATCATCTACTGTAGATTAAATCTCCCTGGGTAATGGAGTGGAGCTAAATCACGATGCCCCTCTCATTACTACCGATGTTTCTGTGGAACGTGTGGCAGTGTCCACAGCATCTAAGGCAGCCTGTAATGCTGTTCTTGAAATTGTGTGACCTTCAGAAATCAATGCTATGTATTGTTTGGTGAGTCATTCAATTTGGTGTAATTTCTGCCATCACATTTGCTCAATAAAGCTGTGTAATTCGAAATGTGTAATTGTGAAGTAGAAGACGTATATATTTTGTGCCTGAATGCGTCAAGCCTTTTGCTATCACAGAGTAGACCGATATTGTTGCTGCTTGTATTTTTATTGTGCAGCCTCTACCATGAGAGAGTTAGGTGGTGGGTGAGAAAAAAAGGAATTCTGAACCCTTGGGTAGGTCATAATATTTCTTATCAGTTCTTTTAGCCATAGAAGAGACTGACGCCGGAGTTTGCCACAGCGTCCTTGCTGGTTCCATTACTGCTGGATTAATTGGCAATGCTATATTTGATGGTGTTACTGAATGCAGTATATCTGTTAAATCATGTTGATTTTCCACAACCTCCTGGAGATGAATGTTTAATTCCGCAGCTACACGTTTAAAAAGGTCTTTGAAATGTGCAGCAGCATCTGAAGTCATTGAAAGTGGTTCCCCATCTTGTATTTTTTTGGAGGAGGAGTATTGCACTCCTGTGTCACTCTCGGCCCTGCTGGTGTTTCCGGTAATATTGCCATTTGTCCCAGTATTGTCAATATGGGTAAGGCTCAGCTGGATAGCCATAATATGGAGGCATCTTCCCAAATCTGGGAGAGTAAGTACTTTTAGCTGTGTAAGGAGACTCCTCTAGTGAAACCCCCCTAAAGAAGTCATTGTCAGATTTGTATGAAAATTTTTCCTGAGAGAGTGATCTCTGTGATGTTAACATAGTGGGAGAGCACTCAAGTTGCAAAAATGGTGAGTTAAAAGTGGATGAGACTATTAAGTCTCTGTGCTAAGTATAGTGCCCAACCGGTATTCCTAGTGTAGTAGTGGGGGGTATGGAGACACACTGGGCGCCTCTGCAGTGGAAGCTGAGGTGCTGGTGAACATAGTTGGCACTGCACTCTCATGCTGCGTCTGCAAGATCGTATCATTGCCGGATGGTGCTGCAGCCACTGAGGTAGGCAACTTGAAGCCTGACGCCTCAGAGCGCAATTTAGTGCATACTCGCTGTTTCTTTCTGCCGAGGGCTCCAGCGACCCAGAGGTGTCACAGGTACCGAGGTGTGGTGCCACCGCTGCTCTTGGCACTGGCTGTGAGGGGGATGGCTGTTTCAGTGCCGTAGCCTCTTGAAGTGCTGAAGAGACTTGCTTTTTGGTGGAGCTTTTCGGATCCCTACTGCTTGAATTCATAAGGCTGTTGGGCCCAGATCAGAGGCTGGTCTAAGCAAGTTTTTCTAACAAAAATAATTTGAGTCGGAGGTCTGTGTCTTTCTACGCCTGAGATCTTTGCACAGTGAGGGCCTTTCTGAGAGAGATGCTGCTCTCCAAGACAGCGGACGCATTGTGAGTGACCTTCTGAAAGCAGAATATGCTCTTTACATGAGGTGCAGCATTTAAAGCCAGGTGATCCAGGCATGGTCAGAGACTGCAGGGAAGGATTAACTGGGAGAAAAGAAGAAAGCTCCTTATTACTAATTAAGATTTCTTTCTTCCCTTTCTTCACTTTTTTTTAAACTAATGAAATAATTAATTAACTATTATAATGAATGTAACTGGTTTTAAAAAGTATAATCATGTAGACACAAAGAAGCTAGGGAGTACTGCTGAGTCCATCTGTAGCCGAAGGCGGTACAGAAGGAACTGGTGTGTAAGGGGGGAGGGCAGAGGAGAGCTCACGCATGCACGATGCCTGCACCCTAACAGAATGCAGCTGCTGGTGTGTGCCTGCGTGGCCCCAAGGACACTGCTATGAAATCTCTGCCCTGAGGCTTGGCAGCGGTGCACAGACCCTAATGTGGAGCATCCATAGGGATATCTCTCAAAGAAATAGCATCTTTCACAGTTTACGTATTCCTTTGCAAGGTGGTTGGGTGTTCCATCTATTGCTCCACCATAGTTAGGGAACCCCAGCTTGGCAAAGCTCTCCACTATATCCTCCACATGTCCCAGAGTCACTATCCTCTATAGCAGAAAGGTATTGATTGCCCCACTCCAAACTGATTTCCAACTGACCAGTAGCTCTCTGGTATTGCAAGCTTATATGGGGTTATTGTCATTTGCTTCTTCACTGTCAGAGCGAGTCTATTCTTGCGCTTCGGGGTGAGGGAAAGCAATTTTGCAAAGTTCCATAGAAAAATAGAGCTGGAAGAGACCTCAGGAGGTCATCAAGTCCAGCACCCTGCCCAAAGCAGGACCAACCCAACTAAATCTTCCCAGCCAGGGCTTTGTCAAGCCAAGACATAAAAATCTCTAGGGATGAAGATTCCATCACCTCCCTAGGTAACCCAGTCCAGTGCTTCACCACCCTCCTAGTGAAATAGTTTTTCCTAATAGCCAACTTAGACCTCTCCCACTGTAACATGAAAATTGCCTTGTTAATGCAAAGTTTTGCAGCCACTGCTGATTGGCCCATACCTGCATAACAATGCAGTCCTACCAGTCAGTGCTTGTCTCACAGCACCAGAATTAATTGTGTCCAGAGGATCGAATAGTGGCAGCATTTGCCGCTCGCTCAAGTCAAATGCTTCAAAGAACAGAATATTCATGGTCTCCTGAGATTCTTCCTTGTTCTGGCAGACTCTGAATATGCTCTGGATATAATCCAGCATTAGGCACATCAAGATCAAAGTCAGCATCATAAAGCTTTATGATGAACAAGATGCACAATGAGGTCCATGCTCATGCAACAAGCAAAAGAAAAAAGGGTGCAAATGGACTGTTTGCCATTGCAGTGGGGAGGGAGGAAACTAATGCACTATAGGCCTCTGATGACACATACTCCGAACCACCTGCTGCAGTTTTGGTCCCAGTGTGTCCTGGGAGCATAACCCAGAATGCAAAGGAGAACAGAAAGTGTAGGACAACTACCCAAGTGCATTGCTCTCCAAGTCAACTATTCTGGGTAGGGATGTCAACCTTAGTCGAGTACATTAACCGATAAGCCTGGGTTTACTGGTTAATCTTGTTGACTACATGCAACACACAGCCCTTATCAGAGGCAGCTGGTGGGGAGGTAAGAGCCTGTGCCCATGGGGAGCTGGCTTTTAAGTTGGCTCTCCATGAGCACCGGATCACGCAGAGGTGCCTGACCCCCAACCTCACACTGCTGTATCGGCTCACGCACAGGCAGCAGTGCTAGGTGGCAGGGGGCTCTCTGGGAGTGGGGCCAGGAGTGCACTGGCTGCTGGCCCCACCCCCAGGAACTATCAAATCATGTAACTGATAAAATTTGGTGCGGTTACATAATTATTCAATTACACAGTATCTAACATCCCTAATACTAGGGGGGCATTATTTCAAAGGATGTCAAACTCTTGCACACAGTGGAGACATGCACCTTTGACTTTACAAAATTGGGCACTGAAAGTCAACCTTAATAAATTCGACCTTATCTCGTAGTGTAGCCATGGACCCAGCCTGGATAAAAAGTACCATTTGGATCTTAAAACAATAAAAACACCATAAAATTGGATGTGTTATCACAACTCTGATAGATATTATAGTGCTTTCCAAAGTTTGTGTCTGAAAGTCTAGACATCATGTTCAAGTCAGTGAAGTCTGTTATATCATCAACCTTTATATATGACTGCTCAGCAGCTTTCTCCAGAAGAAATTCCACATTGGCCATCAACTGATACTGAAGGCTTTGGCAAGAAATGGCTCGGGGGCCAGATCTGGTCCACCAAACTTTTTAATCCAGCCTGTTCTTCTGGAATCACAGAGTAGATCCACGCTGTTCAATGTGGCTCTTTGTGCTGCCCGCTGGAGAGGGGGAAAGCTTCATACTCTGTCCCTGCCACAGCACAATCTCTCAACTCTTAATTGCCCCAAACCATTCAATGGCAGCTAAGACATTATGATGGGGGTGGGGGCAGCATGCTGAAGCCTCCCCTGTACCGCGTAGTCTCACATGAAGCTGCCAGCTGCTTTGAGCAGTCTGGAGCTGCTGGTAGGCATGGAGCCTACCTGAGGGTCCCAATGAGCTGCTGCCTGGGAGCCGCCTAGGCAAGTGCCCCTAGCTAAAACCTGACCCGGGCTCCCCATCTCCTCTTGCACCCCAACTTCCTGACCCAGGTCACCACCCTCTCTCGCCCCAGGTCACCAGCCAAACCCTCTGCACACACCCCACCACAGGTCACAAACTCCCTCCGAAACCCTGTACCTCCTCCTCAAGGCCAGAATGCTCTTCTGACCCCATATCCCCTCCCAGACCCTGCACCACAATCCCCTGTCCCATTTCACAACCCCCTCCTTCACTCCCTCTCAGATCCCAACACTCTCCTCTCTTCTACACTACCCCAAGCTTCCTTCTGCACCCAGCCCCTGCACCCCATCCAAAGAAAAGTATGGCCCTTGACCATTTACCAAAAATTTGGAGTGCCCCCCATTAAAAATTATTGCCCACCTCTGCTTTAGCAGTTTTTCCCAAAAATCAATCTTTTCTATGGAGACCAAAAAATGCGAGTGAATAAAATTCAAATCACCCCATGTAACTCAACAGCACTGTCATGAATTCTTTAAACTGTAGTATACCTTGCTCACTTTAGAACTAGTAGACAATGAGACAGTAGGTCTATGCCTCATTTGAGAGCATCTGGGGCTACCTCCAGACTGCATCCCTCTGCCAACAGAGGAATGTAGATTAGGCACTTCGAAAGTTCAAATGAGCTCTGGATTTAAATATCCCTGGCTTCATTTGCATATTCATGTTCGGCTGCTGTGCTGATCAAACGCCCTTTTGAAAATGAAAGTGAAGTCTTGCCATGGCTCTGCCGACAGCGGGGAGCTTTTTCAGCAGATCCTGTACTCCTCAAAAAATGAGTACAGGATCTGCCAAAAAAACTCCCTGCTGTCGGCAGAGCTGCGGCTAGACTTTACTTTCACTTTTGTAAGGGCGTTTGATCAGCACAGCAGCCGAACGTGAGTATGCAAA
The DNA here is from genome assembly GCF_049634645.1 of Pelodiscus sinensis. Taxonomy (NCBI): domain Eukaryota; kingdom Metazoa; phylum Chordata; order Testudines; family Trionychidae; genus Pelodiscus; species Pelodiscus sinensis. The sequence goes on along the minus strand of NC_134724.1, from coordinate 31,618,534 downwards.
TGAAGCCCGGGATATTTGAAGCCCGGGCTCATTTCCACTTTCGAAGTGCCTAATCTACATCCCTCTGTCAGCAAAGGGGTGTAGTTTAGACACACACTGGGAGTCTGAGTCATCTTGAAATCAGGTTGTTACATGACTATACATTGCTCCTCTTACCTACAATTCCAGGAGCGACCATTCCCAGAACTTGGCATCGTTTTGGCAACAGCTTTTCTAGTGCAACTGCTGTTTCTTTACTATTTCTTTTCCTTGCTGTAACAAAAGAAGAGGAAAAAAACTAAGGCACAGAAAGGTTAACGTGATTGGCCACATTACACAGAGCCTCTGACTGTACTCAAAGACCTCTAGTCTAAGCAGCAACAGAACTGACTTTGCATGTGGCTTAAATAATGCCTTACCATCTAACCCATGCTATGAAACAATGCAGCTCATTAGCCACCTTGTAGCCCAGCGGGGCTCAGGGAGGGGCTCCTCCCCTCTGGAGCAGTCACTCCTCCCCACTACTCCCTGCTTAGTCTTTTTGGGGAATTAGCTGTGGCTTTTCAGCTCTGGGGCAGTCCACAGTCTCAGATAGCCGTCAGTGGCAAACAGTTCTCAGGCCTGACTCTGAATCAGGGCAGAGCAGTCGGCAAATAAACAATTCAGGGCCCACGCCCTGGTTCAGGGTGGGGTGGCAAATAAGAATGGTTTCTGACCTGTTTGTTTAAGTCCCACTCGCAACAAACCCAGTTGGGTTCCCTTGGTCAGGTAGGGGTCTGGCAGGTTCAGGCTGCTGTTCAGGAACAGCTAAGGGGAGACTGCCACCCAACAGTGGGGTGGCATGGTGGACCCAGGCCCACTCACTCCACTACGTCCCAGCCCAGGGCCCTAACAGCAGCAGAGCAGTCTGCTGCTGGTTCAGCAGGGATCCAGATTGCAACACGCTGAGCTGGTTCTGGCTCAGCCAAACGGTGGTTGGCGACCCCTGGGCTTTTTCCATTCTCCGCCTCAGGTGGAACCTGTGTCCTGTGCAGGTCCTCTGGGATTTGGTGCTCTGGAACTCCCAGCCTCGTAAGCAGTCCTTCCAGTCCATCGTCCAGCTGGAGCCCTGGCAGCCCAGGCCAGTCCTCAGCTTTTCCCAAGCCCAACTCCTCATTTGGGTGTATAGGTGAGGCTTCTGGCTCCTCTGGTTACTTCCCTCTAACTGGCCTCTCTGGCTGGCCTTTTATATCCCTAGCCCTGCCGCCTTGCTTCTGGTCAGGTGGGTTGGTGGGGTCAAGGGCTCAGGAAGGGGCTCCTCCCAATCGGGGACCACTCCGACCCACTCCACACTCTCCATCTCAACTCCAGCTCCCGATTATCAGGGCTGGACTCTTGACCCTCCCCTATGTGTGACAAACAGTCCACGCATTGGCATTCTCTTCCCCTGGGCGGCACTGAATAGTTCATGCATATTGTTGTAAAGCGAGGGCGTTAGTATCCCTCATGGTATGCAATCAATTAAGTGGTGCATGGTCTGTTGCCAATACAAAAGGGCTGCCTAAAAGGTAGTATTTCAAGGTAGTATTTAAATTGCCCATTTAAGGGCCAGGGCCTCCTTTTCAATAACTGAGTAGTAGCTTCCTACTGATACAGAATGTTGGATGTTCCTCTCCATCTATGTTGTGGGACAGTATGGCTCTTAGTTCCACTTCTGAGGCATTTGTACCACAAAGGGGTGGTTGAAGTTAGGGCTAAACAGCGCAGGTTCTTGTCACAGGCAATCTTTGAGAGTCTGGAACGCCACTTCACACTCCAGTGACCGGCATACGCATTTGTGGGCTGTCTTTGGGAAAGAGGGCAGTGGGGTTGGGAGGTGGGAAGGCAATGGCCACAAATTGGGGAACAAAGCGGTGATAATATACAGCTAGGCCTAGGAACTGATGCACCTTTCACTTTGTCATGGGTGTGAGAGAGCTTTGTATGGTGTGGACTTTCCCTATAAGGGGGCACACAAGGCCACGTCCCTGCTGGTATCTGAGGTAGATGGTCTCTTGCCAGCTGACCTGGCACTTCTTTGTATTGGTAGTGAGCCCTGTGTCTCGAAGAGTCTGAACAATGGCTGTCATTTAGAGGAGGTGTTCTTCCCAGTGCTGGCTATAAATGACAATATCATCTAGGTAGGTGTTGTCATACTCCACATGGGGTATCAGTAGGCAGTCCATCATACGCTGGAATGTCACAGGAGCATCATGAAGGCCAAAGGGCATCCGGACAAAATGGAACAGTCTGGATGGGGTGGTGAATGCAGTCTTCTCCTAGGAATTTGGATCTAACAGGATTTGCCAATACCCCTTTGTCAAATTGAGGGTTGTAATGTAGTTAGCTGTTCTCAGGAGGTCCAGGAGTTCTTCAGTTTGGGGCATCGGGTAGGCATCGAACTTGGATATGGCACTTATCTTCCTGAAATCTATGCAGACTCATATGCTCCGGTCTGGTTTTGGCACAAGCACTACAGGACTTCACCACTCACTTTGATTGTTCAGTAACTCCTGAGTTTTAACATCTTCTTCTACCACTCCACTCATCTGTTTGGGGCAGAGGGCGGTTAATCTCTTGGACTACCTGGCCTGGGGTTGTCTGAATTGTACGTGACACCAACGTGGTTTGTCCAGGAAGCATGGTAAAGATCTTCTGAAAGGCTGACACGCTTTGCTTTTGCTGAATCTTGGTCAGCGTATCTCCCAACCACAGTTTTTCTTCCCCCTCTGGGTCAGGCACCTGGGGCCATAGAGCCGGTTCTGGTGGGGATGGAGTGATAATTAGCCACTTGTGCTCTCTCCATGGCTTTAGGAAGTTCACATGACAAATTCGCTTCTTTTTTTTCCCGGTCTGGCTGGTGTACTTCATACGTCACTGGATCTGCTTGGTGTGTGATCTCATAGGGATCCTGCCATTGAGCGAGGAGTTAAGCTTCCTCTGATGGGAGGAGAATGAGTACTTGGTCTCCTGGTTCAAATGTCTTCTCTTAGGATCCCTGGTTATAATATTGCTCATGGGTTGTTTGAGCCGCCTGTGGGTTCTCTTGGCTAAAGTCCCTGCCCTGCAAGACGCTCCTGTAATTGTAAAACATACTGGAGAAGCCCCTGAGATGATGGAGTGCTTTCCCAGTCTCCCTCATTAAGTTCAACACCTCACAAGGTTGGTGACCATAGAGGAGCTCAAGTAGGGAGAACTGGGTTGACAACTGGGGCACCTCCGGTATGGCTAACAATAAGGAGGTAGGTAATTGGTCCCACTGCTGTAGTTCAGATTGGGAAAACATCCTCAACATCCCCTGTAGACTTCGATTAATATGCTCCACTAAGCCATCAGTCTGAGGGTGGTACAATGAAGTTTGGAGCTTGCGAATGCTCAGGAGTGCACAGACCTGCCGAAATAATCAGGAGGCAAAATTAGTTCCTTGGTCCATGAGCAACTCCCAGGCAAGGCCCATCCTAGTGAAGACTTTCACTAATTCAGAGCCAATGGTACGGGGCCATGGTATTCTGCAGAGGGATAGACAATGCAACCTGCTTCCCAGAGGCTATCAGAACCAAGATGCATTTGAACCCAGCTTTGCTCCTCTGCAGTGGGCCTACCAGGTCCAAAGCAATGCATTCAAATGGAGTACCAACCACTGGCATGAGTACCAGGGGGTCCTGTAGAACCCCTTGGTTAGCAGCTAACTGGCAGTCAGGACATGACTGACAGTAGTCCTTTACTTCTTGGTAAAGGTAAACACCTGGCCAGAAAAACAGTGACAGGACCCATGACAGGGTCTTGTTTTGGCCCGGGTGTCCAGCGGCAGGGATGGCACATGCAAGCCTCAGAATGGCTCTCTGGTGGCAGTGAGGGACTACTAGCTGGGACCAGACTTTTTGTGTCTGTGCGTCCCAGTCCACTCAATACAGACAGTCAAATACCATCTTGAAATGTGGCCACTGCTTGGCTGCCTGTGGGTCAGTGACAGCCCCGTAGACAAACCACAAAGACAGATCCTCTTGATGATCTTGGGGGAAATCTGCCAGGTGGGTGGTCACCAAGTCTTCTCCAGAGGAGCAACCAGGTTGGTTTGACCCCTCAGGTCCTTCCATTCCCCCCTTTTCTTCTTCCCCTTCTGCGGCGAGCCCCCCACCCTGGACTGCAGATGGCCTACTGCTATAGCCAGACTTTCTGCAAGGGCATCCTGTGTGACAGGGGCCCTGAGACTGGCTCCATAGAGGAGGTCTAAAAACCCCGGCAAGTTTTGACCAAGGATGACTGGGTAGTCTAGAGTGGGGTCCACCCCCACTTCCTCTGATAAACAGTTTTTGGTCAGGGCACTCGGGCTTGGGGGTATCTCCTGACATCCCCATAAATGCACTAGAGCTGGAGCTTCCCATAGGTCAGTACTGGGTGAGGGATAATGTCCTTGTGGACAAGGGTTTGTCCACAGCCAGAGTCTAAAAGGCCAACTACTTCCCATGGCCCCACTTTCACAGGCATTGTCAGCTTGAGCGTCCTCATTCTGTGGGCCTGAGATTCCGCAGTGCACACCCGTCCAAAGTTGCAGTCCATATCTGAACAATCTCGCTTCAGGTACCCCAAGGGGCCGCAGGAAAAGCAAGGTCCAAGTTCCAAATGGGCTGGTCAGGTAGGGGCATCTGGAGGTCAGTTCTGCAGTCCATCCCGTTTCCCAGTTGGGGCGTCTCCCTAGCTTCCTGTTCCCGGGGGCTGGTCAGCCGACTCCTCTCTTGAGCTGGGACCTGGGGTTCCTGAGCGCCAGAACAAGGGTCAGGCTTCCCTCAGGGTCTCTGGAGGGGTGCAGAGACTGCTGGCCTGACTGGGGAAAGTGGGGCATGGGCCCTATCCCAACAGATCCATCTGCTGCCAAGTAGTCCTTCATGAGGGCGATGGCGGCATGGAGTGTCGCTGGATAGTGCCGAAGGACCCGCACCAAGCCCCGCAATGGGAGGACCTCAATGAATTGCTCCAGGGCAATCTGTTCAACAATTTCTTCAGCTGAATTTCATTCTGGGCACAGTCACTGCCGAGCAAGACTCTTAATTTCCTGATCTACCACTCAGGGTCGGGTCCCAGTTGGATAAGTTATATGCTGGAGCCGGTGCCGGAAAGTCTCTGGAGTGATATCCAGGGTGTCCAGGATTGTGGTCTTCACATGTCTATAATGTTGGGCCACTAAAATAAGTAGTCCTTGATAGGCCATCTGGGCAGACCCAGATAGACAGGGAGCTAGGAGAGCAGCCCACTGCTCCCACGGCCAACCTGTCAACACAGCCACCCACTCAAATGTCTCCAGAAAGGCTTTGAGGTCCCCATCAGGCCCCATCTTGGAGAGTCATATTGGTGCAGCAGATATTGGGGTGTCTCCCTCTGCCGCAGGTGGCTATCAGTCAGGTTGGTATGTGAGGGAGGCCAATTGCTGGAAACCTTGTAGCTGGAGTTCTTATTGTTGGGTGGCCAGTCTTGCTGCTGCTGGGTTACCATCCCCTGCATGAATTGCTGCTACTGCTTATGCTGTGCGCCCAGCTGCTGTATCAATTGCGGGTGTTGTTTCTGTTGGCTTCCAGACCAGTACTTAAAATTTTTTTTGAGATCCATTTCTCTCTCTTTTTTCCGTAACTGGTAGCAGCTAAACCCCTTTTTGTCAGGGGTTGGGTCCTGCCCATATTCTCCACCATATGTAGCCCAGTGGGGCTCAGGGAGGGGATTCCCTCTTCCCTCGACTCAGCTCCACTATATCTGCTTAGTCTCTTTGGGGAATTAGCTGCGGCTTTTCAGCTCTGAGGCAATCCACTGTCTCAGATAATGGTCAGTGGCAAACAGTTATCAGGCCTGATCCTGATTCACGGCAGGGCAGTAGGCAAAAACCCAGTTCAGACCCCAGGCCCTGGTGCAGGGCGGAGCTGCAAACAAACAAACAGTTCAAAGCCCAAGCCCTTATTCAAAATAGGGTGGCAAACAAACAGTTCAGAAACAGTTCTCAAGTCCTGGTTGCAACCAACCCAGTTGTGTCTCTCTGGTCAGCAGGTTCAGGCTGCTGTTCAGGAACAGTCAAGGGAGGAGACTGCCACCCAAGAATGAATTGACAGGGGGGATCCAGGCCCACCCACTTCACTGCTTCCCAGGCCAAGGTCCTAACAGCAGCAGGGCAGTCTGCTCCGGAGTCAGTGGGAATCCCGACTGCAACACACTGACCTGGTTCTGGCTCAGCCAAACGGTGGTCAGCTACCCCGGGCGGTATCTGTGTCCTGTGCAGGTCCTCTGGAACCCCCATCCAGGTAAGCAGTCCTTCCAGTCCATTGGCCAGCTGAGGCCCCAATGGCCCAGGCCAGTATCAGCTTCTCCCAGGCCCATCTCCACACATGGATGTGCATGGGAGGCTTCTGGCTCCTCTGGCCGTTTCCCTCTGACTGGTCTCTCTTTTATATCACAGTCCCACCTCCTTGCTTCTGGTCAGGTGGGTTGCTAGGCTCAGGTGCTGCCCACCAGGGATCAGGGAGGGGCTTCTCTCCCTTGGGGTCAGTGGGAAGCCACTCCACCCCACTACACACTTCAGTCAGCACATGACATATTACATACAGATAATGCACATTACAGAACTATACTATACAGAGTATGAAGAATTAAATATCTTTACTAGGATGAGATAAAAAATGAGTTATAGTGCACCTGTTATAAAATAATTATATGAACCTATTTAGAATAGATAATTTGGTAGGGCCCTGAAGGTTCATTTTGATAAATTCCATAATCATATTATTTAAAATCTTAAATTTCACCATTTCAGATATTTAAATCTGAAATTTCAGTGTTGTAACTGTGGGGATCCTGACCCAAAAGGGGATTGTGGCAGTGTACTGTAAAGGCTACTGTAGTTGGGATTATGGACATTAGCAAATAGTTGACTAACAGATAAGCCTAGGCTTATTGGTTAGTCGAGCTGACTATTCTACTACTCGCATTCCTCCCCTTGCTACCTCTGTATCAGAGGGGGGAGGAAGGAAAGCAGGAGTCGGTGCTGGGGGGAGGGAGGGAGAGGGAGCCAGCTTAAAAGACTGTTCCCTCTAGCATTGTTCCCCCGGTGCTGCCTGTCCCTGCTGCGAGGGAGGGGGCAGAGGGAGGCTGCAAAGCAGCCTCTCATGCTGCATGTGGGACCTACTTGATATTGCTACCCTTACTTCTGCATTGCTGCTAGTGATGGTGCTGCCTTCAGAGCTGGGCTCCCAGCCAACATCCACAAAGCTTCCTGCAGCCATGGGAAGTTCCCAGAAGTAGGTGTGCCCCAGTTCTAGGAGAAGCCTGTGATGGACAAGAAATCCCATCCCTCCCCAGTCCAGCTGGGATTAGCAGCTGCAGCCTAGTACAATGCTAGTGCTCATGGAGGAGACCAGATTTTGCAATCTGATGTGTTTTTCACAGCTGTGATTTTAGTAGGGTGCTATATATAGAATAGCTTACATGAATCCCATCTCTTAATGCAAACCCAAGGTGACAGTGCCCCCTTTGAACTTTTAGATAGTGATTTACTTATTTAAAAAATTAAATGTTGACAATATCACATTATTTGATTGTTTTTCTTTATGCATCCTACTTCATTACAATCATCTATAAGATTTTTCTTAAAGCTTACCTCTCTTTTGTCCATGACATTCTTCATGTCCACTGAAAGTCTCTGCATCTGCTATGTAGAGCACTGTTTGTGGCAGCACATGCACATTCTGTGAAGTACAAAAAGATAAATGAAAACAGTGTAAGAAAAGCATACTTTGCTACTTAACTGCAGGTTGTCACACCTTTACTCTATACCTACGTTTCCAGAGAAATATACTATTTAAATATTCATTACTGTTTGGCACTAGAAATACTTTTCTCTTTTGATATTCTGTGGTTCAAGTTCTCTCAAGTTTGTAACACTAGCAGTGTCTGTTATCCGCTTCAGCTTGGCTCATTTTGAAGTGTTGTAACCCATGTATTGATCATTCTTCCTCTGTATATTTAAGGGTTACAACTTTCAAATATTATAAAGTAGAAGAGCTACCCAGTATTGCTTGGGTCCTTAATTCAATTTGTTTTTAAATGATTCATTTAAATTAGGGATGTTAGATAGCAACTGATTGAATAGTTGTGTAATTGCATCAAATTTTAGTGGTTACACAACTATTCAATAGTTCCGGAGTGTGTGTGTGTGTGTGTGTGTGTGTCAGCCATTGCACTCCTGGCACACTTCTGGGGAGTCCCTTGCAACCCCATTCTATTGCCTCTGTATCAGAGGCAGTAGCACAGGGCGGCAGGTAGGAGCAGTCTCTGTCTACAGCCCTTCGTGGGGTGCCAGCACAGCCCCTATCTGTGGAGGAGACAAGCTCCCTATGGACAGGAGCTGGCTTTTACAACACTCCAAAAATTCTGTTAAAAGAGTCCTTATCTTTCTTGCCTTAAAGCCATTAACGCCTATGTAAACTTTGTTTTAAAACGTAATCATGCAAATGTTATGACCTAGGCCTACCTACAGCCTGAATCTTATCTACAAAAGCTGCCAAAATATTTTTCAATAGAAAGACACCAATCCAAGGGAAGTCAGATCCCGCATTAAGATCTACTAATCTTGGCCTGTACATCTCTGCTCTGGATCCATCTTCCGCTCAACAAACTAAATTTTAGTCCAGGCTTTCTAATATCTCTGGGCAGATGGACACTGTTAAAAAACTCAACAAGCTCTATATCTTTCCCCCCCCTGATACTAGGGCCTTGTGGTCTACACTGGCATGTTTTATTGCCAAAAAGCAGCCTTCTAATAACAAAAACCTTTAAGTGTCCACATTACAATGCAACAGATGTTACAACATATGGCCATTTTTTGGCAACAAAAAGCTTTCAGCCCCCCTCCAAGAGACTTTTGTCTCTGCGCTGTCAACAAGGATACAGTGTGTGTAGGGTTTTTGTCAAGTTTATTGGACTCTGGCATGTATGCCACAAGGCCCCATTTAGCCAGTCTGGACATTACCTTGAATACGGCTGCCTTTCAACCATGTAATGTCTACAGGTAAAGAGATATTTCTCTCTCATTACAAATCCTGGGAAATATAAATCCATTTCCGGTGTCTGTGGCACATTGTGTAGTGATCCTCATGGCATCTTCTCAAGGAAAGAAGGGCGCTGGTCATCAATTCAAACACTCTCCTGCTTGGAACAATGTCAAGCTATTGGATATAATAGGTTGAGCGTGTATGAAAATTTGGTACAGTCAGAGCTGCAAGTGACCAATAAGAACTGGGACATGTACAGTTGCATTTCTCAAGCTCTGTGACACCAGGGATATAAATAAGACACCCTACAATACAGAGCCAATATCTAGAAACTCCGGCAAACCTACCACAAGGCAAGGTGGCAAACAGCCGGTCTGGTTCTGCATTGAAAACATGCCTGTTTTATAAAGAACTAGATGGAATCCTGGCTGGGGACCCCACAACCAAACCCCAGGACACTGTGGAAAGTTCTCAGAAGAGAAGAGTCAGAAATACTTGTCCAGGATACACAGATACAAGCTGATGAAGAGATTGAAGAGGATGAGAAAGTGAGGATCAATCTGGTAACAACCTGTGCACTCACAGGGGGAAATTATTCTCAAACGATGTTTGTGAGGATTCTCAGCAACTCATCATGGAAGAGATGATATATATTGAAGTAATGGAAGGGATGCAAGGTATGTTGGTATGCAGACACCTGGGGTTGAGGGCTGAGTAGGTTGCAGCTATGCAGGGTAGTAAGTTGCTCTATGCCAGGGTTACTCAACACGTGGCCCATAGACTGCATGCAGCCTGCGGCCCTTTTGTTTTCGGCCCCCAGTGTGGTTTGGGTTTGCACGGGGCTCAACATGTGGCATGCAGGTGGGATCCTTTGAACATGGCCTCCACTGGGAACATGCTCCACAATGGCAAGGCATCTCCCAGGTAGGGTGAGTAATGAAAGATGCAAGCAGATGGGCTGGCTGGAACAGACAGGTACAGGGTATCAGTGTTTCTAGCCCCCAGGGAGGAGGTGCCAGGAGTCGCAGGGCACTGTGGGAAATGCTGGTTGCTTAGCCTGTGGCCAGAGCCTGTAAGCTACTAACTGACTCACTCTGGCCATGTTTGGGTCCAGCGCCATGGCCGGGCAGCCCTGCCTCTGTTCCACACAGAGAGATGGACTCCCACGTGGGGATGTCAGCCCTGCTGGGAATCCAGGACGGAGCTCCCAGGCACTTGTCCTTTTTTGCCTCTTATGTCCAGCCTGACTTGCCCAGTTCCCTACCTGCCGCAGGTTGGAGCACGCTGGCTTGGAAAACTTCTTTTTACAGAAGAATCACTCCAAGAAATGCGCAACTTGAAGATTCAAGCTAAACACCCAAAACACTGGTATACAATTTTCTTTTTAATAAGAAGTATTAAAATGTCAACAAAGAAGAGATGCTTGTGGGATGAACACAGGGTTTTCAACCCTGTTTGGGAGATGGAATTTGCTTTTGCAGAGATAAGTGGCAAATCAATGTATCTTCTTTGTTAAAAGACTATCACTGCATTAAAGAAAACAAACCTGAAAAGGCACCATGAATCTTGTCACTCTGAGTTCAAAGACTTGTATCGACCTTGCAGCAATTTAAGAAAAACTAAGATATGAATGCAGGAGTGCTGAAAGAGTGAAAGATGTATCTAAGCTCCCTGTGCACTTTCTGCATTTTCCACCTTGCCAGAAGCAAGTCCAGTTGCTGTAGTATGTTAGATTAGCCTCAAGGCTGCTCTAAGTCTGCACTGCCCACAATTCCGTAGAAGTTATAAGAGGCAAAAAATAAGCACAAAGCAGCACTGCTCTAGTTTTCCCCCTGTGCCGTGAACTTGGGGCAGGGGGCACACCACAGTCATTTCACTGGCTTTGTCAAGGCGGTTGCCCACTCTGACACTCCAAGTTCAGAAGGTGAGGGCCCACAAGAGAGCTTCAAAACCTTGCTTCTATGGGCACTGGTTACAAGAAACTTCCCCACAGAGTCATAAAACACAGATTTTGGGGAATCATTTTTATCCCTAAAAATCAGGGGTGAACACTTGAAACCACCCCCAGGGATACCCCCTCAAGCTCTTTTGCGCCAAAAGAGCTTGAAAAAAAGAAAAGAGAAGAACAAGCTGAAGTCTCTTGGTAACCAATCCCTCAGTCTGAGACATGCAGATACACACAGACAGACCTCCTAGAACACAGGAATCAAATCATCACCTTAAAAAAAGTGATTTTTGTATTACAAAACAAAAGACAAATTTAATAAAGCATACTTTGTTGCTAGATGTTACACAGCAACTAAGGAAAACAAATTAAAACACAGAGAAAAGTCTCAGGGCACAATACAAGGTAGTAGATGGGAAAGGGAGGCATAGATTCACACAGAGCAGTTCAAAACACAAAATAAAGAAACATTACCCTGAACACGACTGGATTTACTTTTCCTTACTTCCAATTTTTTCCTCTGTTCAGTCCACTCCTGTGCCCCAAATTGCTTGGAGACATGGTAGTTCTGCCTGGGTTTAAATCATTCTCTGTGTCTCAACTCCTGGTTTCTCTCTCCCACACAAAGAAAGTGGGCAAGAAATCTATCCAATTCCAATTTTAACCCTCTATCTCAATTTGTTTTCCTGGCCAACACCTTTTCTAGCCACCCCTGAGTTTAACCCCTTAGTCAACAGGTGCTGGTCAGGACTCCTCTTTATCCATTACAGGCTCTAAACAAACTAGGGTGTCCCTTATCTACACTAGGGGTAAGTCCCAAGTATGGAAGTGAGACCACTGCCTTTAGGGTACCTTTGTGCCACTGGAGTGCCAAATGGTTCTAGGGCAGGGGTCGGCAACCTTTTCAAGCCAAAGAACCAAACTATATCAAAATTCAGAACAAGTGGTCAACAAAGAGCCAGTATTAGAATGACCATTTGCATGACTAAAAATATACAACTTAATATTATTGATAACTGACAATGATTAACAACATCATAAAATGTACCATTGTACTCAAGACTTTATTGAATGGGACTTCTCCTGCTGCATCTTTTTGTACAGTTCTTTGAAGTTTACACCACAACTAGCCAAAACCAGCTTCATGCAAGCATTCAGGATGTCTTCTGCCAATCTTATGACAGGGGGCTGGTGATGTGCAGGTGCAAGAGTCTGGGTTGGAGTGTATGAGGGGCTCAGGCCAGAAGGCTGGGATGTGTGGGGGTGCAGGAGTGTTGTGGCAGGGGACTGAAAATGTGGGGACACAGGAGTCTGGGAATATGGAGGTATGAGGGGCTTAGGGCAGGGGAGTCAGGTGTATGATGGGCTCAGGGCTGGCGTGTGGGGGGGTGCAGGAGTGTTATGATGCTGCAGCCAGATGGGAACTGGGGCTAAATTGGGGGCTTGTTGGCCAGGCTTCAATTTTAAATAAAGTAAAATATTATATCCAACACAAAAGGTTTCAACCTGGGCTTTATTTATGGCAGGAGTAGGGAACCTTTTTAGGTTGGGGACCACTGACCAACAGAAAAATCAGTCGGGGACCATACAAGTGAGAAGCAAAAACAAAAAAAAAAAAACCCAAATCCCTCAACATTCACTGATGTGACCCCCAACTGACACGCCTCACTCTTCTGGTGCACAAGTCCCATAGTGAAGGGAGGGGCAGGGAGGACTGAGGTTCAAGGCTTCAGGCCAGATTTACTTTTCTGGGGTTCCAGGGTTAGTGCATTTTGTGAGGCCCTTCCAGCCTCTGGGTTGGGGCCAAAAATTAGGCATTAAGGCTGCGTCTACACTGGCATGTGCCTTTGTGCAAAAGATTTGCTTTTGCGCAAAAGCATCCGTGCCAGTGTAGACGTTTTCTTGCACAAGAAAGCACCGATGGCCATTTTAGCCATCGGCCTTTCTTGCGCAAGAAATTAACGTTGCTGTGTACACGGTCCCTCTTGCACAAGAATACTTGTGCAAGAGGGCTTATCCCTGAGCGGGAGCGTCAGAGTATCTGCGCAAGAACCACTGATTTTGTACATTACAAAATCAGTGTTCTTGCGCATATACTTGCGGCCAGTGTAGACAGACAGCAAGATTTTGCACAAAAGCGTCTGCTTTTGCGCAAAATCTTGCCAATGTAGATACAGCCTAAGTGTGTGGGACAGGGCTGCCAGTGAATGGGTTAGGGATGGGAGTGCAGGATATGAGCGGAAGGTGGGATGTAGGAGGTGAGGGTGCAAGGTCTGGCCAGTGGGCAAACTGCCTGGCCGAGGAGCAGAAGCAGGCTGGCTACTTAGCCAGGAGGTTGGGGGCAAAGAGGATGTTGGCCACAGAGCTGGGGGGACGTTGGCCAGTGGGATGGGAGCAGAGGGTGTCTGGTCTGGGAGCAGGGGGGGTTTTGACTAGAGGGCTGGGGGGGTTTTGGCCAGGGGGCTGCAGGCAAGGAGTGTCTGGCCATAAAGCAGGGGAGATTTTGGACAGTAGGGTGGGGACAAGGGGTGTCTGGGGAGGCGGTGCCTGGACAGGAGGAAGGGCTGTCTGGTCAGAAGGGTGAGGGTGTGTGTGTCTGGGCATGAGGAGGTGCAGGGCACTCGTTTTCATGCCATAGTGCAAGCACCATGTAACACACCTCCCACTGCTCCCATTCCCTGCAAGCCTCCGAGAAGGACTGGCAGGAAAGACTGCAGGAAGAGTGTCCGGAGGGAAAGAAATGTCAGTACGCAGGGAGCCACCTCTGGTTCCTAGTTTTCCTGATGTGTGTGTGTGGGGGGAGGGGGGGAGGGGGGAGGCGGCGGAGGGGAGATGCTGTCACACCAAGCCATGTCTAGCCTATTTGTTCCCTGCATGCCGGATCCAGCAGGGAAGGGGCTCTCTCTCCTCCATCCCTCCCTGCAGGAAGCTGTACTGGTGTTTGAGTCTTGCGGGGGCCATAACGCTGTAGCGTCAACATGAGCTCCATGCTGCAGGGGAAACTGGGGGAGGGGCGCCCTCAGCTGGGGCTCCAGAAGAGCCATATTTGACTCCCTAGAGAGCCATGTTTGGTTTGCAAGCCATAGGTTGCCTACCCCTGTTCTAGGGCATCCAATGGTAACTCCTGGCTAGAAGGTGAGGGGATGCCCTGTCTCTCCATGCCACTGCATTTGATCTGGAACTGCTGGGTTTTCCTTGTACAGGAAGTACCTGCCCAGCCTTCTTCTTCACATGGCCACCTGGTACTGCATAATGCTGCACAAACAGCATGGATGCCCACCGGCACAGCCAAGCACCATCCGGGTAAGGACATGCCTTTCCCCACCCTATGAAGTGGTGCCAGGAGCCTGTGGCACGCCATTGTGGGAGTCAACATCTAAAGATGGATGAAGCACCCTACTAATGTAAAATCCTGACATTAGAACCAGGTATATAGGAATAATAATAATAATGAAACATGTAGAAATAGCCATTTTCAATAAACACTTACTCTATCCCCAAAGCCACATCCATCTGCAGGCCATTTTATCTCAGATATGAAACCTACATCACAATGAACTTAATGGGAGTTTTGCTATTGACTTCATCAGTGAGGTCAGTATTTTTTTTCAGATCCACAGATGCCACATTATTGAACATAATAAGAGAACAGATAGATGCCTAAAGAGATGGCTATTGAAAAGCTGACATGCTGGCAGTTTGCTTTACTACACAAGCACAAATTGCTTACAAGATGCTGAACTAAGCATGGAAACAGCAGGAAAGAAAATTCAGTGAAAGGAAGCAGGGGATTTCTACCACCTATACCAGGTGCAAGCCTCCTGGTGGCTCAGCACAGAATGTCAGCCCCCCCCCCATTTTTTTTTTTTTTTTAAGAAAAGGCTTCAGAATTTAGATTACTGAGGGTAGTCGGTTCAGGACAGTAATATCAGTCGTTAGAGTAGCATTTGTCACTGAATCATACTGCCTGAGAAGCAGATTTTTAAATACTTTCTTCAATTTACATACAATTAAATGTTTAAATATGTATAAATACAAAACATTCCCACTTCTAAAAACAAGTATTTGTTAAGCCAGAAACAACAAAATAACGTGGGGCTAAAAAATTGATTTATTCAAAGCTACTTCTTTCCCTTAGTATGTACAATTAAGATGACAGAGATTTAAATGGCAAGATCCCAGCCATCAGCACAGCTACTCCCCACTTGGCCCCAGTCGCCCAAGCAGCCAGAGGAAATGCTTCCCACACAGTCCTGGCTTCCACCCTGGCCGATCGAGTGGCCAGAGGAAGTCACTTCTCAGGCAGCTCCAGCCTCCAGAGCAGAGCAGCTGCTTCCCATGTGGCCCTGGCCGCCCTAACAGCCACCTAAGACACAGCTGTGGCCACTGCCACATCCCTGTCCCCATCCACCAGAGCAGCCACACCACTCAACCTTCCAGTCCAGCAATGCAGGATGGCAGGGGATCCCAGAGAGTGGGTCTGGATTGCACTGACTGCCAGCCCTGCCCCACAGGTACCACAGAATAGTCAACTAATCACTAAGAATTCATGTGGTTAATTGACTATTTTATTACCTGCCATCTAACATCCCCATTGTACCACAGTAGCTAGAAATTCACATTGGCCATTGCAATGTATATAATTAACAATGGTATTTTACCTACCTCAAGTTCTTCAGCTAATGCACGGACCAGTGAATGACTATCAGATGGACCAGGCTCAAGTGCAGAGACCCACTCTATGCTCTGCTGTGTTCTCAGTAATCTACGGGCACATTCTCTCCACAAACGGCAAACACTGAAAT
This sequence comes from Pelodiscus sinensis, assembly GCF_049634645.1. Classification (NCBI taxonomy): domain Eukaryota; kingdom Metazoa; phylum Chordata; order Testudines; family Trionychidae; genus Pelodiscus; species Pelodiscus sinensis. Next base: position 31,602,758 of record NC_134724.1, on the reverse strand, counting down.
ACAAAGCTTTACTACAATACACAAAACAAAAACTTAGCAGCTGTCAACCATTTTTTTCTTGTTGACTTCTAAGTGTCTACCCACATTCTTGAGAAAATCTTACCCTTAAAAAAAAATTTCAAGTTTAAAACAGAGTGTAAACCAGGGCTACTTAACACATGGTGGGCTGCAGCCTGCAGTACAGTTTGGGTTTACGCGGGGCTCAACATGCGGCCCGCGGGTGGGATCTTTTGAACATGGCCTGCACTGGGAACACGCTCCATAATGGCAAACCAATATAACGATCTTCTGTTGATATGCATTTTAGTTGTTAAATTCCTGGACTGCCATTGCTCATTAAAAGTGCTGTGGAAAGATGGTAACTATTGAATTTTATTAATATCAGCGCAACTGACTTAAATAGGGCCTGCACATTGTGCAGTCTTGCCTAAATCTTTGTATTCCTGTCCATCAGTGTGAAAGAAGCTATTTGCATGTATTTGCATATATATTTGCATGTACGTGCAACCACACTTGAGTGGCAGCCCTCAGCATGTGCTGTATGATTGTGGCTGCCGGGGCTTCCAAATTGAGTAGCCCTGGTATAAACAGTGGATTAGTTTTCTACTAATTTTTATTAAAGCACAAACTGACTGCATTATTTGTATGGGTATTGTCCTAAGAGTTGTTTCCGATTTAAAAAAATGCTGTCAATTTTGACTACCTAATTCAGTACCAGTCAGAACAAATTAAGCAAATAATGGTGATGCTGGTCAAAAGGGCATATTGAATAATTCATTCTCAGCTCCTCTCTACAGCTCAAATATATAAATCAGTAAAACAAAATGGTGTTAAAGTCCAGATAATGTAACTTTTTTTAAAATATTGAAAGGACCGCATACTCCTTGTATTCTCAAAAAAGTATTTTTTCTTGTATCATTAGATTTGGTCACAAAATCTATTCTTCTGACTCATAAGAATTTAGTGCCAACAAAACTCAATGTATGTAAAGAACACAGTGATGTTTTTCTTCAAAAAAGAAAAATGTTGATTTGAAACATTCAGAAGCCCTTGGCTCATGTAACATAGTTAGTTTTAAAAGAAATGTGTCAAGCAACCACAAAACTCCTGCTTCCGTGGTTTGTGTTGCAGCTCTGCTAACCAAAGCAGCTGTGCTGCTAGAGAAGAGCATTTACTGGAAGAACCCAAAGCGCTTCGGGGGTAGCCGGGCTGGTCTGTGATTCCAAAAGCCACGCACAGTCCCGCGGCGCGGCAGGGCCTGCTCTACATGGAGACACGGGATCCCGAGCGCTCGTGGGGAAAACACTTGTCATCGGACGAGCACAAATAATCCGTCAACGTTAACACGCGACAAGCGTTGTTACAAGCCCCGCCCACAAGCCGCTCCCCGCTCAGATAAACGCCTCGAGCCCATTCCTCGCCTGCTCAGAAACGAGGCCTGGCGGGCCTGCAGCTCCGACCTGCGCACCGGGCGCCAGGGGGAAGCAGCGGGGACGCGAGGCCAGGCCCGATGCGGACTAAGAGGAAACCCAAGGCCGCTCCTCACCAGGCTGCCCGCAGCAGCGCCTTGGTGGGCAGGAAGCTCAGGACCCGCTCCACCACCACGCACAGGTTACTCAGCACGTAGGCCCGTTTGCCGTCCAGCTCCATGGCAACTGCGCCCACGGCCTTCCTCGCGACCCAGGCGGCGCACTCCGAGTACGTCATCCGTAAGGCGCCCACTTCCGGTCCGCCTCTAACGCACGTCATCTGCTCGCGCGGGATCCGGCGGCTAGCGTCTGAGCAGTGGCCACGTGACCTGATGAATGACGCGGGGAGTGACTCGCTAGTGGGCGTGGCTAGCGCGGCACGCGGCGCGTTGGGTTCTGCTCCCTGCTGCGGAGCAGGGTGGAGGCGGCTGTGGGGTGGCTGACCCCGCCCGGGCCGGAACGCGCAGCAGCAGACACGGCCGGACGGGATCTGCCGTGACCCCGCGCAGCAGCTCCAGGCTGACCGCTTCCGGCGACTCTCCGAGGGGGGGCCGCCAATGGGAGCGAAGAGGCTGCAGCAGGGGTAGTGCTGCTGTCTCCCCTGTGCAGAGCAGAGCGCCACGTGGAGCTGCCAGCCGCCTCCAAGGAAATGCCTTAGAGCCTGCACCTGGAGCTCCATCTCCTGCAGCTGCTCACCACCTGAAACCTCTTCATGCGCATCCCCCCCCAACCATTTCCTCCCAAACCTTGCACCCCCTTCTACTAGCGATGCTAAAAACTCATTATTTTATAAGCCATTGAAATTTACAGTGGCTACACCTTTACACAGAGGGAGGCATAGGGAGCCAGCTTTTTTAAGTAGGCAGCCCATGAGCACCAACTCTTGCCTCTCCCCACCCCTGGGCGCATTGCTACCTTTGATTCTGAGATAGCGGGCAGGGAAGAATGGAAGGGGCTGTGTGTAATCATTTGGCCAGTGGTTCTCAAATTCTTTGGCCTATGGACCACCTGGCTCAATGGAAACCTTTCTGTGGACCACCAGTTGCTAATGGAAACTCACCGTTAATTACATAATTTTGCCCAAGACATTTTGCTAGTGCTGCAACTAGGGAAACTGATTTAATTTAACTTTCTCATGTTTATCAAACTTCATTTTAAATAATAAAATATTAATTTATGTCCAACACAAAAGGTTTCAGTGTTTTCTTTATGGCAGTTGTGGGGAATCATTTTTTGTGTCAGGGACCACTGACCCACAGAGAAATCAGGTGGGGACTACATAAGTGAGAAGCAAAAAAGCTATTCCCCAAACCCTCACTGCTGTGGCCCCCCAACTGAGATACCTCACTCCTCTGGCACTCAAGCCCCACGGGGGAAGGGAAGACCAAGGTTCAGGGCTTCTCAGAGGCCAGATTTACTTTCCTGTGGTTCCAGAGTTAGTGGATTTTATGGATCCCCTTGGGCTCTGGGGTGGGGGGAAAATGAGGTGTTCAGTGTGTGGGACAGGGCAGCCCGTGGATGGGCTAGGGAAGGGATTCAGAATCTGGGAGGGAGGTGGGGTGCAAGGTTTGGGTGGGAAATAGGGTGCAAAAGCAGGCTGGAATAGGAAGACTGACAGGGGGAAGGTGCAGGAGCAAGAGAGGGTGCAAGAGCAGGCTGAAGGTAGGGTGTTTGGCCAAGAGAGGGGTGCAGAAGCAGCCTGAGGGTAGGGTGTCTGGCTAGTAGGGAGGATATATGAGCAGTTCAGGGGCAGGGTGTCTAGCCAGGGGTAGGAAGTGCCTGGGGCTAAAGCTGGGGGCAGAGCAGCTGAGAGGATTCAGAGAGATGGGAGCATGGTGCCCCTGGGAATAGGCCGGGGGGGGGGGGGGGGAGAGGGTTCAGGGAAATGGAGGGGTAGGGAGGCTGGGCATGGCCCGGGTGGGTGGGTAGGTGACCCCGGGGTATCCAGTCCTGCAGGGGTCCAGTCCATGGCATCCTCAAGGACCGAGCCATTGCTTGACTCCTCCCCCAAGACTGAGTCCCCATGGGTGCAAAGCAGTGTTCCCTCTAAGATTTTCCATTCATGAGGAGCGAGTTTTGTGTACCAATATTGAGGTCATGTGCACTTGTTCAGATGTGTGCCACTGTGGCACCCAAGTTATAAACTTCTCCCTTTTCCCCTCTGTTGTCATATCTCCCATTCTGCCCTTGCCTCATCTGCTCTCCTGGTGCCTGCTGCATGTCAGGACTGCTGCGTAACTTCTTGCTAGTTGTCTGGAGCTTCCTCTGTCTCAGCCCTGCTTCAGGGACTGAGAGGCAGGACACCAGACACCGTGACTGCAGCCCTATAGGCTGGGAACAATCAGGAACTACACAGCATGGTGCAGCAGCTAGCAGGAAGCCTGCCATCCAATGGTGCATTGCTGACTGGAGTGACCAGTTATCCCAGTCCAAAACAGGATGCCTGATCACCTTAGTTGCATATATAGGTGAGTGATTTTTAAGGCACGGGCTCTAGCTGGATTAGAGCTTATCAACACTAATCGGGCCTTCTGATTATGTGCATAAGAAAAAAGGTACACAAACATCCAGCAGCATATTTTAAATTAAAATGGTCCCAATCCCCACACAACATTTTACTTTATAGAGAAGTAATGATTAAGCTAACTGCATAGTTGCTCATTAGGAAAGAAGTGAAAAATAAACTAATTTTAATATCACATACAAAAAAAGCAGATGAAGCAGATATGGGTAGCTGTAGCACCCATCAATGCTTTAAGTGTCATTTTAGAAACCCAAGAAGCTGTTGTTTAGCGCAAAAGCGTATCTATCTCTTCTACCAACAAAAGATGTTCCAAGATCTCACCCACCTTTTCTCATAATCCTGGGATCCAGTACAACTACAACAATATTGCAAACAACTTTCAGAAATGGTCAGCAGTTTCTATGTTAATGTTCCTTTAATGCAGATTTCTATACAGAGAGTAAAACTTGAAAGTTACTTTAGTATCAACATCTGTATTGAAAGTGACATTTCCCATGCCCATGCAGCTCAACACATTTTTGCCCTATATTCCCATAGAACATTGCCACTATAAGTAGAGTTGAGGTGCACTCACTGCATTTTTAATTTTTAGGTTTAGAAAGATTTTCCATTTTTTCAAGGTGAATGGGGGTCAAACTCAAATATGATCTTACTGCAAAACAATTATTTTGTTTCCTGTTTCTGATTTAGATTGTGAACTCAACACAAGGATTCTTTGACAAAGGGAAGTGTGAGGCAGCACAGTACTGTTTGCTTCCACTTGCCAAATTAGGTAATTTGGCTGCTGTGCTAATGATTTTCAGCTCTGTCTGTGACTGAGTAGGTTTCTGGTTTTCCTAGCAAGATCAGAGGAATTAGATAAAGGCTGCAATGGGAGGCTTGATTCCAAGAAAGTTTAAGGTGTCTGGATGGGGAGGAAAGTGAAATGAAAGAGGTGAAAGATTGAATCTGATTGCTTTCCTTCCATTTGCTCACTTGGGCTACATCTACACTGCAGGCTTCTTGCACAAGAAGCCTTTTGCACAAGAGTTTTTGCACAAAAATTTCTTATGCAAAAGCACGTCCTCACCTCAAAGCACATTGCAAAAGTGATGTGGTTTTGCGCAAGAGAGTGTCCACACTGCATGAATGCTCTTGCGCAAGGAAGCTCTGATTGCCATTCACAGAAAGGCCATGTTTATGGCCATGCTTTTTCCCACAGGCACAAGAAACCCCTCTGGAGCATCCACACTAGCCTTTTTGCACAATAGCTGTAGCGCAAAAAGGAGTTATGCCTCGTAAAAGGAGGTTTACCTATGCCGGAAAAAGCCCTCCCTTCTGCCGTTTTACGGTTAATTTACTTGCACAAAAGCACATTTGAGGTGTGGCTGCTCCACGGGTTTTTGTGCAAAAACAGCTGTTTTTGCGCAAAAACCTTGCAGTGTAGATGTAGTCTTGTTGGTTAATGAGACATGCAGTTTGAAAGTCCCTTTGATGTTAGAGGATAAAGTAGCAGCAGTGGAATACTTCTCATCTGTGGCTGGGCAAGTCAATCTCTCCCCCCACCCTCGACTCCTTATGGGCCTTATTACCATTGATCCATGTGATTTTTATATTTAGACCAAAGGTGGGGAACCCTTTTGGGTCAGGGGCCGCTGACTCATAGAAAAGTCAGGCAGGCAGGGGGCAGCAGGGGCTGAAGTGCCAGCAGAGGCTCCCCACTGCTGGGGGGGAAGAAGTCCTGAGTCTCGGGGCTGGATCCTGGCAAGCTGGGTCATAGGTTCCTCAGTCTATAGACTATAATGCATTTTATGGGCCCATACCTAAAGTAGGAATGTTAAGGACTAGTTGACTATCCAATAAGCAAATACCCAGTCCCCAGCTGACCCCAGCTCCACGTGGCATTTCCAATTGGCACCACAGCATGGAGCCTGGGGTCAGCGGGGGACTTGAGTCCCCTACTGACCCCGGACTCCATGCTGCATTGTCACTTTGAAATACACAAGAACCCCTGCATATGAATTAGTCGAGTAGTTACTTAACATCCTTAACCTAAAGACAATTTAGGAACATTATCTAGTGCAGAATGCCCTAGTCTATATACTTAATGGAGCTTTTCACAGGATTATTTTACACCTGTGCTCATGAGCCTGAAATTCAAAGTGTTTTTAACCTGTTGACCAGTTTTTCCTTTTTATAAATTGCATTGGTTGGGAACACACACATGTATGTTTATGAACAGAAAGCTGTCTATATTTGAAGACTAACCACAAACAGAATAATTCTTAAAATGGTTCTTTATTCATAAACTTGATGCAAGTTTACAAATTACTGTACATTGCCAAATAATTCTGCAATGAAAAATGAAATTCAAAACAAAGCATGCCAAATGTGCATCTGTCAACCTGCTAGCCCATTAGAATATTAAAGAATTTAATAATGTATTCAAAGATTTTAGCCTCAGCTTTTAAGGAACTTTTAATGCTTAAAGTGTTCTGCCTCTCTCTTAAGGTTGCTGTCCGAGCAACTGGCTACCAAGATTGCATATGAATATATGTACAACCAAGTAAGCAGAAAGGCTGGCAAGTCATCCACTATGCTCCCTAGAAAACTATTTGAAACAAAGAGTACTTATCAGGAGTAGTGCCAAATTCCTTCATCTGTTCTTTCAAGCTAAAAACTGGATCTAGAAGCAAATGCACAAGGCCTCATGTGTGTCTGATAGAGAAAAGAAGAGCACAAATCTGATAGCTGTAACTTAAAAAACCCACATGCTTCTGGGCAAAAAAAAAGTGCTTAATCCATGGTACACACCCTTATATCAATCCCTGGCAGTACAAAGATCTAATCACTAATACTACAACCAAAATAGAATTGATTTAGATAAGGCAATGAAATATAGTAATTACACAGACCCAGATTCATTTCCAAAATAATGAAATAATAGTTCCTGTTAGTCTTTCAATAACAAAAAGTACTATCATGATTATTTCTACATTATTTCAACATTATTTCTACAAATCTGAATCAGGTGATGTCTTTTTTGTATTTTATTGTAACTTTTATATAAAAACTTTTGTTCAAGGATTTTCGTTCTGATTTGTGCCAATCACTTTTAAGTTTATTAGTTTACAAATGATTGCAACAACCCGTTAATAAAATGGAACACCTAAAAAGATTTTTAGTATCTTAAATAACTTCAAGCTTCATACTCTGGCTCCATTTTTTTAAGTAGCTTGAGCCAACAAGTAGCAGGAACAGCCCAGCAAGATTCTGATGCCCCAGTGGAAGTGACTAGTTACATGGTTTTATTGGCACAGCCTTGTTCTGCTTAAAAATGCAACAATCTAATTATGAGCATCTCTTCCAAGAAACAGTTCATATCCTCACATAGTCATGAAAAAGTTTAATGACTTTACATGTTGTTTTCCTATATCATTAATTTGGCAATACTACAAATATTTTCATTTTAGACCAGAAAAAGTACTGTGATTTACAAGACCTGAAATTTCCTAAAACAGTATTAAACAATGTATTAAACTTTGTTGGCTTTAAATGAAACATTACAATGCAAGTCTCTGCAGTCCACATTCTGCAAAAGGTAAGAAATAGTGAGTGACTACTATTGAATGAACTTCTAGTAACTCAATAACCAGCTTTAAAAAATTTGCACTTTTAAACAAAAAGGAGAAGAGAGGGAGTGGCCCAAATATGCTTAATCCATAGGGACAAATACAGTAAAGGCCAAAACTGCTCAGTCCAAGATATCTAATAAGAGTGAAATGGTAAGGCTGTAAATTATATTGGATTTATCAGTTGACAGATGATAATCCACTAATTTACCTAATAGCTAAAGTCTTCAGTACAGCTGTTATAGGGGCACTCATAGCTTGAGTCTGTGTGCGCGTGTGTGTGTGTGTGTGTGTGCTGGAAAGAAATAAAAAAGAGCTGTTTGACATTGGTCCAGGTGTCCATAGTCCACAATATTAACCATCTTCTTTTGGAGGAGTGTACCATCCTACAGAAGAACAAACACATTAGGCACTCTTAATTTTAGCGTGAGATGGCTTTAAGATCTATTCTGATGTGTAATTGAAACTTAATTGTATTTGAAAAGCAAACCAATTCACAATAGACCTTACACTTTCAATGAGAGTTAAAGCACTCATTGCTTTGCAAGATCAGACCCAGGTTTTATATTGAATATAAAGCATTGAGCTCCTGTTAGCCACAGCCATCCTGCTAAATTAAACAAACTTAAGACACCAACATAGAAAGCAAAGAGGAATGTGATCTAGTTAAAACAAAGGCCTGGGTTCTGGGATGTATTAGCTAGGAGTGTTGTAAACAAGACATAAGTAGTAAATTCTTCCACTCTACTCAGCACTTACAAGGCCTCAAAACTGGACTGATGTGACCAGTTCTGATATCACACTTCAGGAAAGATGGACACACTGGAGAAAGTCCAAAAGAGAGCAACAAACATGATTAGGTCTAGAAAGCATGACTGCTAGGAAAGACTGAAACTGAGTTTTAGTTTGAAGAAGAGATGACAGAGGGGCACATGATAATTTTCCAGTATGTAACAAGTTGTTATAAAGAGGATGGTGATAAATTATTCTGTTTAATCACTGGAGATAGGACAAAAATAATGTCTTAAATTGCAGCAAGAGACATTTAGATTAGAACTGGGGAATTTTTCCTAATGCCTAAAGGTAGTTAAGCACAGGAATATGTTACCTAGGGAGGTTGTGTAATCTTGGTCATTGCTGGGTTTTAAGAACAGGGTAGACCAGGGTTTCCCAACCTATGGTCGGGACCCAAATATGGGTCGCCATTACATTTCAAGAGGGTCACCAGGTGTCTCCCCAGGTGGCTCGTAAGGAGTCATTCACACATTTTTTGAATTGCCCTGGGTCACCAAGTCTTCCTGAATTGTCAAAATGGGTCCTCATCTAGAAAAAAGTTGGGAACCACTGGGCTAGACAAACAGCTTTCAGGGATGGTGTAGATCGGGGTGGGCAATAATTTTCACAGGGGAGGGCCATTTAATTAATTTTGGTATGTGGTCACAGGCCAGCTCCACCCTGTAAAGGGCAGGGCTTGGGACTAGCCTCCTCCCAGAGTTGTCTGGGGCCCGAGGCTTTGAATTAAAAACACAGCAAAGGGCTCGTGGCTCCCAGACCTGCCACTACTTTGTTGTCTGGCAGCCACCTGGGGTTGCTGCGCCTATTTAAAGGGCTCATGGCTCCAGTCCTTGATGGGGTAGCGCTGCAACTGGGAGCCACGAGCCATTTAATAGGATCCTCCTGCTTGAGCCACCACCTTGAAATTCAGAGGCACAAGCAGCAGGATATAGATAGAAAGTGGCCAGATGCAGTCTGTGGGTCACTTCAAAGTGTTAGGTGGGCTGGTTCTGGCTCCCAGGCTGCATCTTGCCCAGCCCTGGTTTAGATAATACTTAGTCCTGTTTCACTGCAGGGGGCTGGACTACATGTCCTACTGAGATTTCTTCCTGTCCTACATTTCTGAGATTTTCAATCCTGCAAGACATGCATACAGTTATATGTTTGATTATATTGGTATATGAATATAAAAAATCCATTTTCATACTCAACTTTTGCACAAGTGTTTGAAAATATATACTAAGATGTTCTTGGTGTTACAAGTATTTTCCATCCTCCTGAGGAGGGAACTGAAATGATGAACTAAAACAGTAAGTGCAGAAATGCTAACTAAGCAGTTTATCTTTCAATAGATATTTAAATATTGCTACAAACTCAGAATAACTTCCAATTCTGTGAAGGTTTATTCGGAGAGAAAGTCTGCATGGTATTTTTCATCAGGGCAGGCATGATTATTTGTGGGGTCTAGTTCAAATGGAATGCTACAGTCTAGGCTGGCGGCAGCTGCACACTGGGCCCAGAGCACGAAGAGGCTCTGCAGCAGACTCCTCCTTTTTCCCTTGGGCTAGGGGCCCCACTGGATGGAGGGGAGCCTTCCACTGCCATGCGCAGCCTGCAACTTCAGAACACACTTCAAGTAGGACATGTTGTCTGGGCAGGCGTGACAATAATAAAGTACGAGGCCATGTGCAGGGACTGTTTTTAATAGACACTGCCAAATCAAAATATGTATTTAATTCTACCTACCCCTCTGGCAAAAGATTTAAGAGAGCGGCACTGAATTTTATATGATTAGTACAGTGCCTACTTCAGCAGTTCCTGAGGATCTACAGTAGCCATAAGTTAACAAAAAAAAGCTTATAAACATCTTTAATATCGTGGATGCTTTGTTTATTGTTTATCAGTGTAATCATGGTAGTGTATAGTTAGAACTAAAACACAGAGCTGACTTTTTTTAGAAGAATGAAAGCAACCAAAAAGCTCCAGTAAGAGCAGTTAATCACATTTCAAAGTGTTTTAGACTCAGCTATTTCCAAAACATCTCTCTCTCTCATGGGTACAGAAGATATGCTTATCGTATAGATGTGACCCTCAGTGAGCCTCAGTTTCCCTGATAAATATAGCCAAGGTCCAACTGCAACAGAGCTTTCCTGGCTCACAAGTACCAGGTTTTAACCACTGCATCACATGCTGTACCTAGACAAAGATTCTTTGCTAAATCAGCAAGGCAAGCAAATATAGATGATACTTCAAAAGAGAATTAATTTTTAAACAGTGAAGACGTGCTTTAAAAGTAGTTGATAAAGCTAAGTGAATTGTCTAGTTGCAAAACAATGCAAATCATAATGTGGGATGTTAGATCAGTTATCTGCTACCCAGGTGGCTCACTCAAGCTGGAAAGTAGTAATACTCATTTCTAGCAGGAGCCATGTCCAACCGTATCACAGAACAGGTGTATAGCAGCATCAGCTGGTGGTAACTGGCTTTGTATGAGGGAAAGAATACCTGCCCACCTCCAGAGCTAAACTGAACAGTTTTCAACCTAAACATAGAATTATACAGTTGGAAGAGACCTCAGGAGGTCATTAAGTCCAACCCCCTGCTAAAAGAAGGACCAATTCCATCTAAATCATCTTAGTCAGGGCTTTGTCAAGCCTAGGTAACCCATTCCAGTGCTTCACCAACCTCCTAGTGAAACAGTTTTTCATAATATCCAATCTCGACCTCTCCCACTGCAATTTGAAACCATTGCTCCTCATTCTGTCATCTGTCCCTAGTGAGAACAGTTTCTCTCCATCCTCTTTGGAACCCCCCTTCAGATAGTTGAAGGCTGCTATCAAATCCCCCCTCACTCTTCTCTTCTATAGACTAAATAAGCCCAAATCTCTCAGCCTCACCTCCTCAGTTATGTGCTCCAGCCCTCTCATCATTTTTATTGCCCTCCGCTGCACACTCTCTCCAATGTGTCCACATCCCTTCTGTAACCGAGGACTCAGAATTGGACACAATGCTCCAGGTATGGCCTCAATAGTGCTGAATAAAGGGGAATAATCACTTCTCTAGATCTGCTACCCATGCTCCTACTAATGCACCCCAATATACCATTAGCCTTCTTGGCTAAAAAGGAAAACTGTTGACTCATATCTAGGTTCTCATATGATATTATTCCCAGGTCCTTTTCTGCAGAAGTGTTGCCTGTAGCTGATTCTTCTGTCCCAGGTGCAGGACTTAGCACTTGTCCTTGTTGAACCTCAGCCTTCTTTTGGCTCCGTCCTCCAGCTGGTCACTCTAGTCCCTATCCCTACACTACAGTATATCTACCTCTCCCCCTAGCTTAGTGTTGTCCGCAAACATACTGAAGGTGCAATCCATCCCCTCATCCAGGTCATTAATAAATCATTTAAATGTGAACTTCCCACAAACTTTTAACTTTGATCCTCCCTTCTCTAATTCATTCTCTCAATGATTATAGCTTTCACTTGTTTTGTTCTAGATAAGCTCATTGTGGAAGGGAAAAGATGCCTTATTTACTAGTGAAGCATCTAACACTTCAGGCACAACAAAAAATTCAAGCTAATCAGGTAGAAACAAAATGGAAAACATAAAGACCATTCAATGCATGGAAGGAGCACAATCCATTCCTGCTATATCCAGAACAAACTACGTAAAACTTCATATTGTATGGCAATTATGTTAGTTTAAAGCATTATCATCTTTCCCATGCCCATACAAAATTGCAAAATGTAAATACTGACATACCATTTTTCTCATGTATTTGTACTAGAGACTTATAGGACTGCTGTGCTCTTGCTAGATTATATTGGTTCTGAAAGAAAAAAAAATGTTGTTTAAATGATACCATCAAGTAGTGACATCAAGATGTGCAGGATATAAACAATAATGGACTGATACTATAGCAAAATACAGGCAGTCCCCGAGTTACGCGGATCCGACTTATGTCGGATCCGCAGATATGAACGGGGATTTTCTCGCCCCGGAGGACTGGAGCGGTGGGACGCCTGGTCTCACCGCCCGCCTCCTCCGGGGCGAGAAAAGCTGCTCCCAGTCTCCCTGGTCTGCTGCGGGAGCCAGCAGACCAGGGAGAAGGGGAGCAAAGCGGCGCAGGACCCGGGGCCGGACCCGCGGCCGCTTCCAGATCAGCTGGAAGCGCCGCGGGTCTGGCCCCGGGTCCTGCGCCGCTTTGCTCAGCATCTCTCTGGTCTGCAGACCAGGGAGACGCTGAACAAAGCCGCGCAGGACCCGGGACTGGACCCCCGGTGCTTCCAGCTGATCTGGAAGCGCCGCGGGTCCGGCCCTGGGTCCTCCGCCGCTTTGTTCAGCGTCTCCCTGGTCTGCTGGGGGGGGACGCAGCTAGTGCCCCCCTCAGCAGACCAGGGAGTTGTGGAGCAAAGCCCGGGGCCCGTGGTAGAGCAGGTGGGGCACTGCCGGTTGGTTCCACAGCACCGCTCCTTGGCGCTACTGCACCAACCCGGCAGCACCCCAGCTACTCTGCCCCAGGAGTCCTGATTCAGCCGCTGCTGATCAGTTTCAGCAGTGGCTGAATCAGGACGCCTGGGGCAGAGCAGCTGGGGTGCTGCTGGGTTGGTCCAGTAGCGCCGAGGAGCGGCCACGCTACTGGACCAACCCAGCAGCACCCTAGCTGCTCTGCCCCAGGCGTCCCCATGTTAGCCGCTGCTGAAACTGACCAGCGGCTGACTACAGGAAGCCCGAGGCAGAGTTGCTCTGCCCCGGGCTTCCTGGAATCAGCTGCTGATCAGTTTCAGCAGCAGCTGACTTGGGGACGCCTGGGGTTCTTAAGTTGAATCTGTATGTAAGTCAGAACTGGTGTCCAGATTCAGCGGCTGAATCTGGATGCCAGTTCCGACTTACATACAGATTCAACTTAAGAACAAACCTACAGTCCCTATCTTGTACGTAACCCGGGGACTGCCTGTACCAGAAAAAAGTACCTTTTAAAAGTTAGATAGTGCTATAAATAGTCTAATAAAAATGTCTATTAAGAGCTGTCATGCAATTAACCAGGTGCAATCTTAACTTGCCAAGTCCAACCCTGCAATTTGGGACTGAAGAGTTTGGATCTCAGATTAAAAAGCCAAGACATCAAGTTTCAAAGTGCACTCTAATCAAATTGTTCTTCCACTTAAAAAGATGATCTTAAGAGCATGCATTCTGAATCATGTACAAGTTACGATATTTTTTTCCATAGTGCCAATACAGGCAAATATTAGGACAATAATGGTATTGCTACATTGCAATAAAAGAATCCCCACAATACACGGCCAACTGGCCTATGTTAGCTGACTTGTGGTTGAGGGGCTCAGGTTGCTGGGCTATAAAAAATTGCAGTGCAGATCTCTGGGCTCAGGCTGGAGCCTGAATTCTGGGACTCTGAAAGAAGGAAGGACCCCAGAGCCTGGTTTTAGCCTGAGCAAGGGTTCCCTGAAAGGTGTGTACCTGCACAGGTGCACACCAAGAATTTCATTCCCACCCACCCTCTCAGCAAGGCCACACAGCTTCAGCCCCAGCTGCTCCCAGGGGCGAGGCCACGTGGCAAGTGACTGCCCACCCTGGGAGCAGCTGGGCAGCTACCACGCAGCCTGTGTGGCACCTGCCAGAGCTGGGGCCTGCACTGCAGTACTAAAAACAGCACCATGGCCCAGCTCCAGCCCCGGCACACAGGACAGCCGCCCACCATGCCTGGCAGGTGCAGATGTCAGGAAGGCAGAACGTGAGGGAAAGGGCAGGGAGATAACTAAGGGAAAGGTAGGGGTGAGGAGAGGAAGGGGCCAGAGCAGGAGAAGTAAAGGGAAGGCACCAACAGGCAGGGTGGAGGAGAGGCATATGCTAGGGGGCCAAGAGAAGACTATGAGGGAAAAGGGCAGGAGGAGCGGGGGTAGGGAGGAATGGGAAGGTGTCAGTGGGATTGGAAGAGGCGAGGGGACAATGTGATGCTGAGAGAGGAGAGAGAGGGTGATGGGGGCAAGAGGAGGGGGAGGAGTGGGTGCCAGGAGAAGAGGAGTTGAAAGGGGGGGTGGACATGAGGAAGGCAGGGGTTGGAGCAAGTCATGTTTCAGGGCACAGAAGGGTATGAGATCTGGAGCAAAGGGTGGTGAGGGGGTAGGCACCAGGGAGGAAGAGGGCAAGGGGGCCAGGTGTCCAGGGACCATGAGGGAAAGGCAGGGACCATGAGGGAAGGAGGAGGGTGCGGGGGTAAGGGAAGGTGCATGTGCTAGGGAGACGGGGGGTGAAGTAGAAGGGCAGACATGGGGAGGGGAGGGGAATAGAAGGTAAGGAAGGGATGGGCACCAAAGGAAAGAGCCAGGGCAGGTGGGTAGAGCGAGGTGTTAGGAGAGAGGATGGGGAGGGAGGCTAGAGGAAGGTTTGGCACAGGGGGGGAAGGGCAGTTTCAGGGTCAGAGAGGATGGGGTGGTGGGGCAAGTCCCAGGAGAGCTGAAGAGGGTGAGAAGGGCAGGAGCCAGGACAGCAGAGGAGGGTGAGGGGTGGAGGGGCAGCAGCAGGCACCAGGGATGGAGCGAGGTGGAGAATGGGAGACATGGCAGCAGAGGGGAAAAGGGAGAGGTTTATCACTTGGGTACCACAGTGGCACAAATCCAAACAAGCGCACGTGACCTCAATATTGGTGCACAAGACAAAACTCACTCCGCTCGTGGATGGAAAAATCTTAGAGGGAACAGTGGCCTGAGCCCAGACATCTACCTTGCAATTTTACATTTCTGCAACCACAACCCAGACAACTGACAAAGGTCAGCCAAAGGTGTTTTACTGCAGTATAGACAGAACATTGCACAGATGAATTACTTTTAGGGTAAGGGATATTCCAAGTGAATAGACTTCAAAACAAGTCACTCTACCTAAAATACATTGTTTAAAAAGATTCTTACTGTCAAACAAATTAGCAATCTTCTACACAATGCTGCTCTCAGGGTAAGAAATTCCTTAAGAAATTAAATACCTGCTTTCAGGGGAAGAAATTCTTTTTAAAAACATAAAATGTCAAGAAGCAGAGATGGCATATTTTCCATGTACTCAATAACAGAAAGGCCTCTAATCTCAGCAGGCTCTCATAAAAGAATAGCAAAACTGTTGAACTCTTGACAGTCAATACACTGGACCAACAATAAAGCCGTCTCCTGCCACAGGGTAAATAGCAGCAATGGATAAAATGTATTGTAACTGTTCTAGACTCCTAATTCATTCAAAATTCTAACTCTCATAGACCTTTTGTAAGAACTTAAGCATCTAAGCCATTTTGCAAGTGGGACTTACATACACTTAAACATGTTTACCCATCAATGTGACATGTCCCTGTCCCTTTTGTGTTGTGGTGAATCACTAATCTGTTTGTATGCATACAAATTTGAATAATATATTTTTAAAGCGCACACAGATTTCCCCTTAACAGTGGTAAGATCAGACAATGTTTAGAGTAACACTCAAAAATATCTGGGACAGTTATTTTTTTTCAGCCTTTATTAAAACACTAATTTGTGTTTACCAAAAAGCATTTCCCAGATAACTTTTCTAAACTGGCAAAAGTTGTTTAAAGTTATCTTGGATACAACTATCCCCCTGTTCCAGAGTGACATGCTTCCAAATGCTGTACAGGGATGCAGAGTGCCTCGCTCATCCTTCCATAAAAATACAACAAGGATTCAGTTATCACCAATCAGAATTTAAAGAGAATTTAAAAAGCCTCTTTTCAGGAGCACAGAGAACTGGGGATAGAGATACAAAGCACTGGCAGAGAAAGCTTTAAGAAGAGTCAATCTTGGGAGAAAGTTTAGGCTGAAGTTTATATTACACTAAATCACCAATAGAAGCCACAAGCATTATCTGCTTGTGGCTCCTTCCATGTCAAAAATATTTGTCCTTCAGCCCCCATACACATTGTTTCCTAACAAACCTACATCGTTCATTTTCATCGAACTAGCCACACATACACCAATATGTTTCAGCACACAAAAGTGAATTAAAAGTTTATACGGGCATTCATCTAAACAACTGTTTTATATTTGAGCTTTCTGTAAAAGTCAACATAAAATGGAAAACAAAAAAGTAACTACCCATAACACTTCAATACGTAATATATTTACCTTATTGGCTCCAAACTGTACTCTGGCTTTTCCTTTGACTAAAGTGGCATTGATCTGCATGATGACCGATTCTATTGAATAGGCACTACTCCAGCCCTAAAGGAAGAAGGAAAAACTTCTACAGAATATGTGCTTGTATCAGAATCACAGAACACTAGAACTGGAAGGGACCTCGAGAGGTCATCGAGTCCAGTCCTCTGCCCTCACAGCAGGACCCAGTACCATTTAGAACATCCCTGATAGATGTCTATCTAACCTGCTCTTAAATATCTCCAGAGATGGAGATTCCATCACCTCCCTAGGCAACTTATCCCAGTGGTTAACCACCCTGACAGTTAGGAACTTTTTCCTAATGTCCAACCTAAACCTCTCTTGCTGCAGTTTAACCCCACGGCTTCTTGTCCTATCCTCGGAGGCTAAGGAAAACAATTTTTCCCCCTCCTCCTTGTGACACCCTTTTAGATACCTGAAAACGGCTATCATGTCCCCTCTCAGTCTTCTCCTTTCCAAACTAAACAAGCCCAATTCTTTCAGTTTTCCATCACAGGTCTTTAATCAGTCTTGTTGTTCTTCTCTGGACCTTATTCTTATGCTCACCCTGCAAATCCACTCTGGAAAATACATTTCTTTCTGCTAAACTCTAGCAAACCATGGTATTCTTGGTTAGTAGATTTTTTAAATTATAAAACAATTAAGTTATTCCCACGAAAAACACAAGAAACTAAAGTAAACTATGTTAGCATAAAGAGCATGTAGTAAAAAGGAAAAAGCCAAGTTGCACATATTTCCAGAATCTGGTAAGACAAAAGACAAAGAAAAAACAAACAAACTACATTATAGCATTCTAATCATTTTAAGCTGGCTTTACAATAGTAATTACAGCTTTAAGAGATTGCTTTTAATGATTCAAGTGAGCAAAAAAAGCTTTCGGAGCTATTTTTGTAGGGGAGATGCTGGCCCTTGCAATCTTCCTTCTCTAGGCAGCAGATATATACCCTAAGTTAAAGCTTCAGGGGTTAGCCGAGTTAGTGGGCTGTGCCCATGAAAGCTCCCTACATGTTTTGTTAGTCTATAAAGTGCTACCAGACCTTTTGTTGTTTTTAAAGTTTATACTAAGTTAAAGCTGCTTCAAGCACCATACACCAAAGCCCAGTACCTGCATCCCCATAATAAATTTTGTGGGGCATCTGCTGAGGTTGGAGATAAACAGAGGGTTCAAAGAAGCAAGATAACATGATCCTACCTTTTATTGGACCTGGGGCTCCCTCTCTCAGATCCGAGGATTCCCACAAGTTTGGGGGCAGGAGAAAGAGCAGCATTTCCAGTTTCCACCCTACCTCCCCAGTCCCTCCAGAGTGAAGAGGAAAATATGATGCAAGTTCAATAAGGGGACCCTTACAGAGTCCAAGTTTCCTGGATCTTGGTCCTCCACAGTAGGCATTTCCACAGGAGTGTATGATTTGATCCTGTGGTACTGTTTAAGCTCTTATACAAAAACACCTGTTTATTTCTATTACTGTTCTTAAGAAGTATGCTTTGTTCTAGTCAGGATGCTAACTAAACTAAACATTGCAACCTTCCACTATTACTCTTGGCAATTTAAAAAAAAATACAAGGAAACTACGTAAGATTTTGATTTTATATTCACCTGTTTAGTAAGAAGTTCCATGCATAATGCACCCCCACCCAGGACATACCTAAAAATAAATGTTAGATTAGAAATTCTGATTTCAACATAGCTTTTATTTCGCATCTTTCAAGACCAGCTGTAAGCGATTACTATGCAGCCATACCCTTAGGCTGTTATGGGTCTATCATACTGTTTGCTCAGCTATATATTCAAATTAGAGAGCACTTTCAAGGACAATATATTGCTATTTGTTAACCTTATACATTTGTTTATATAGAACAGAATAATGTCTTAGTGAGAATCAGTGACTCAAGTAGTCTGCATAGTTTACAGTCAGAACTGAAAAATGTGATAGAGGAATGCTATTTTTAATGGCTCTACTATGGAATTTAACACAATTTCAGCACTTTACAAGTATGCAGCAGCTTCCTCTTCTCAGAAGAGACAAGAAACATTACTTAATCTAAAAGCTCACTTTTTCCTCAAGCATTGTGTCACTTCTAAACCAAATAACTCCCCAAATGCACTATACATACTGGAAAGTCACTTTGAATGGACATTAGCAACTCACAACATGCCTGGGCAACAAAGAAACTAGGATAGAGTAATGGAAGTTTTAAGCCCACAAAGTGCAGAATGTCCTCCCTCACCCTAACTATAAGGGGAAGAGAGGACACATTTCTGACTCTGGAATTGTGTAACATTCCTCTGCAAATAGTCATTAAAAATCTAGACCTTCAGAGCTATTAACTTTTCCTTTTCCAGCAGTTTTGCACAAGAAAGAATCAGTTTAAGGAAGACAGTATGCTTCCAAATGGGTAATGAATGTGCATTCTTGAATTAAGGTGGACAAGTGGTCAAGACAGTTAGAATCAGCTTCTATAAAATCTAGGGGGGGAAAAAAACTTGCTCTCACTTACCTTCCTACAACGATACTGTATTCCATCCCCTCCCAACAAATATCGAAAAGTTTTCTCAACAAAGTCCAGCCAATGTACTTCACCAATACACTAAGGCAGTGTTTCCGATATGGTGCTCTGCAGAACCCTGGGGTTCTGCGAAAAAATTCTGCTCCCCTGCTCCCTGCAGAACTCATAGGCAGCTCCCATTGGGGCTTTGCCAGTGAGGATGGGCTTCTAGGAGCGTGCGGCTTTGGCCACTCCACCACACACTGTGGCTACCCCCCCCCCCCCCCCGCGCACAGCATGGCCCCATCTCACTCTGCATGACTGCCCTGTCTCAGTGCTTTGCAGCCAGCTCCTCCTAGTGTGCAGGCGGCAGCTTTTACAGTGGTGGGGGCGGCTGCTGCTGCTAGGAGGGGGAGGGGTGGCCAGAGCCGAGGAGCTGCTCTCGGATCTCGGCATTTTTAAATTGCTGCCTGCGTGGAACCCGGCTCAGGCTCTGCTGCCCCCCCCCAACCTGGGGCACACTTGGGCTCTGCTGCCTGCTCCCCCCCCAACCTGGGGCACACTTGGGCTCTGCTGCCTGCTCCCCCCCCAACCTGGGGCACACTTGGGCTCTGCTGCCTGCTCCCCCCCCAACCTGGGGCACACTCGGGCTCTACTGCCCCCCATGTGCTGCTGCTCTCTTTCCCATGCGCCCCTCCCCCGCTTGCTGGGGAAGTGGCAGAGTTTGATCTGGCAGAGAAGGTCAGGTTTCTACACCCTCCCCCTCCTGCCATCGGGAAGCCTGACCGGGTGCTGTAGCTGCGCTGGGCTCCCTCCCTCCTCCCCCAGGAACAAGAGCATGCTGCTTGGAGGCTTTCCTTGCTGCAGCAGGGTGCCAAGCCAGATAAGCCTCCCTGCTCATGCCCAGTACCTGCACGCATATCCCCTTCATTCCCCTCCTCCTGCCAAGAGCCCACATTCCCAGCTTGCTCTGACACCATGCCCCAAATCCTCTCTTGTACCCTCCTTCCTGGTCAAACACCCTGCCTCAAGACCCCTCTTGTACCCTCCCTCCTGGCCAGACACCCTGCCCCAAGATCCCTCTTGTAACCTCTCTTCTGGCCAGGCACCCTGCCCCCAAGACACCTCTTCTACCCTCCCTCCTGACCCGCCATCCTGCCCCAAGATCCCATCCTGTATCCTTCCTCCTGGCCAGACAACTCTGCCCCAAGCTTTCTCCTGTGCTCTTCTTCCTGGCCAGGATATTGAAGATCATCTTTGTGATTTATAAACAGATATCATGAGGTATTTTCCAACCATAAATTATAATAACTGAATCTGAGATCCATTAAGTATAACAGGAAAGCCAGTCTATGCAAGATTATGAAAACCTAATCAAAATCACTACAGATGGCCAATTAAAACAAAAAATTAAAAGAAGTTTCTCTGATTACATTTTGGGGCGGGTTATGTCAAGAATATTCAGCTTTATCGAGACTTGTAATTCATCATTAGTTAACTTTCAGCAGCACATACTTGTGTGAAACTGGGTTCTCGAATTATGCAGCAACAAAAACAAAATACAGAAATCGACAATGCAGCGCCAGATATGCAAATCCAACTTTTTAGTATTAAAAAAAAATAAAAAGAATTTGCCAAGAAAAGAAGAAAACCCACTCTTCACATTTAAAACTGCCAATACAATTCATATTAGTTTTTGAGCTATATTTTTTTGTACACATTAAATGTGATTTTTGTTTTTAAATATGTGCTATTAAACTAAATGTTGACCTTATGTAGCATTTGCTCATTATTATTATCCTTACTTATTTGTGGTCTACTTTTTCAGCTCCATATCCCAGACTGTCCTCCTGGGGGAGGGAGGGAGTGCGGTGTGTCATGGTGCTCAGGTCCGGCAGCTCTTTTTTTTTTCTTGACAAATTTTCCTTAGGGGTTCTTTGAAATTCTTCCAAGTTTAAAAGGTTTCTGTGGCCAAATAAAATTGGGAAACTGCTCTAAGGAAGTTTAATGCTCTAGGGCCCTGGTGGGGAAAGTAAGGCGCCCAGGGGCCAGAAGCGGCCTCCAGTTTGCCTGAAACCAGCCCTCAAAGCTCAGGGCTCTCCACTCCCAGCACTAGGGAGCCTGTACAGGTGCTCCAGCCCCCTGCCGCTCCATCCTGGAGCTGGAGCACACAAAATCTATTAGTCTGGGTCCCCCAAGGCTCTGGTGTGGGAAGAAAGTGCAGGCAGTGTCTGTCTTCTCAGTCGGGGACCATGGCAGTGAGGGTTTAAGGTTTTTTTTCCTTCTCACTTGTGTGGCCCCAGACTGCCTTTTCTGTGGTGAGTGGCCCCTGACCCAAAAAAGGTTCCCCACTCCTGGTATAGGGCTATATTTGCATTTCCCCTAAAATTCACCACCATTAACAGAAATGCAGCTCAATCTGTGTGAAAGCCAGTATAGATTCTCCAGCAGGTTTAAAACCACCACGTGATCAGGTCTGAACAAAGGGGGGATTAAATCACATAGAGGTAACACTGGCAATTACCTTAACTGTTACCCCAATCATTGCTACAGTCAATATCAATAGCAGAAAGTTCTAGGGAAAAGTATTAGTGTACACACACATTTTGCAAGGTCACAATGAACTGAACTAGCACATTTCATTTGGGCAGCTAACTGGAAGCTTCTTTAGTTTACTGGTTTGAAATAGCAGTGACCGAGAGGTCTGTCTCTCTATGGGTACGGCTACACTAATTCGTTAGTTCAAGCTAGGTAGGGTAATGAGGGCAAGCTTCATTTGCATATTCCCGAGCATTGCCATTTTTAAATCCCCCTTAGTCCGAACTCCGTGCCTGCGGCTACACGTGGTACGGACTAGGTAGTTCAAATTAAAGATCCTAATTCAAACTACTGTCACTCCTCATTCCACAAGCTAACGAGCTAGTGTAGACATACCCTATGTTTCTCACATTTCCTGAGCATTGTCAGTCTCCTGTTCTACAGCAGTTCACCAATATACATTGTGGAGTCATGTCTTAAAATCCAGTTGTAGTCCCCAAAAATCAAGGATTCCTGGAACTCAGCAGTTTCTACTACAAAACCTTTTCATACAAGTCAGCGTTAAAAAACTTACCCTCCCGTGAGCACAGGAGATACCACTCGTACAAAGGGTGGATCAAAAGGAAAATTATCCTGAAAAGCACAACAAAAAGTGTAGAGTTAAAAGCCATGCTGCAACACGGATTTATAGTAAGAAAGAGATATTTCAATTTACTCTTTGGGAAATGCATAGTATATAGATTTTGAGAACTTAAATGTTCTTTCATTTATGTAGACATTCATATTACTTCTAGCAGGACATCAGTCATGGAATGTGATAGTAATATACTAAAAATCTTATCTGTTTTTGAAAGCTATACCATCATCCTTCAACCAGAGCACCTGGATTATTACCATGTAAAATTATTTCTATATCCAGGCAGTAAAAAATTCCTCTCAAAATTCTACTGCTGCCCATTTACCTTAAATGAGAAGTTGAGCAAAATGTATTCTACACCTTCTTTTTCTTTTAAAACTTGAAGATCACTATGTAATGGGCTGTCAGGATCAACTCTAGGAATCAAACAGGGAAAAAAGCAAACAGAATGAACGGAATCATTCAGCTTTCTGAATAAGAGAAATTACCCTTGAATAATTCCTTTATAGAATCATAGGGCTGGAAGAGACCCCAGGAAGTCATCAAGTCCAGACCTCCAAAGCAGGACCAATCCCAACTAAATCATCCCAGCCAGGATTTTGTCAAGTCAAGACTTAAAAACCTCTAGGGATGGAGATTCTGCCACCTCCCAAGTAACCCATTCCAGTACTTCACCACCCTCCTGGTGAAATAGTTTTTCCTCATATCCAACCTAGATCTTCCCCACTGTAACTTGAGACCATTGCTCCCTGGTTCTGCCATCCATCACTACTGAGAACAGCCTCTCTCAATCCTCTTTGGAACCTCCCTTCAGGAAGTTGAAGGCTGCTATCAAATTTCCCCTCACTCTTCTCTTCTGCAGACTAAATAAGAAGATTTGCTGCAATGTATCATATTCTTAACATACTTATGGTATTCAAGGATTTTGAATCTGGACATTCAAAACAATGTTTTTTTTGAAAATTTCAGCAATTTCAACAACACTGTTTGTAGACAGACACTGGTGGCAGGATTACGAATAGCTAGCAGACTGGTTACCTATTCTTGCAGTGTAAAATTAATCCTATCTCAAGAACTTCACCTCAGTAAACTTTTTAGTAAGAACAGAGACATAATCTGTTGTAAATTCGGTTATGTACGTACTGAATGTGTCATATACCCAGCTGAAGACCATAGATATTCCATTGGAAGCCTGCACAAAATTACTGCTGAAGCCAACAGTACATTTCTCTGAGGCCTAGTCTATATTACGCCCCCTCATCGATTTAAGACATACAACTTCAGCAACACGAAAAGCGTAGTTGAAGTCAACATACTTTGACCTATTTTCCACAGTGTCTTCTATGCAGTAAAGTCAGAGTTGATGCTCTCCCGTCAACTCTGCCTACTCTTCTCGTCCTGATTGAGTACCAGAGTCAATGGGAGAGCACTTGGAGCAGACATGATAAATCAACTGCCAGTGGACTGATCACTGCAGTGTCGATCCACCATGTAATGGAGAGAAGCCTTGACTGCCTAAAACACACTCAGAGAGGGAAACAAAGCTGATGCTCATGGCAACTAGGGGTGGGTTAGTGTTCATGCAGTTCTGAGAGAACCTCATAGTGGTCTGTTGGGATCCACTCCAACACTTCTAAGGGACAGCTATAACTAGCTTGGTTTGGGATAAGTTTTCCATTTTAAAGATTATTCTGTAGGTTAGCATGTTGTAGTATGATCAGGGATGATTTCAAGGGAACTGCTCTGGGAGTATTATTTGAAGTAAAAGATACATTAAACTATGGCCATGCCTAAAGTTTTCAATCTTGTGAATATTTCATAGTTCTTTTTCCATTTTAGACATATGTAATTGTTGAGCCATAAAAATAAAAGCTACTAAAGCCAATAAAAGAGTTTGCTTCTTTTGTATAATTTGAATAGCATAAAAACATATTTATTCTTCAAGTTAAAAAATTGTTCAGTATGATTGGATCACCATTTTGTATGGGTTTGGAGAGGGAATTTTGGTAGTTATAAAGGTTATGATAAAAGAGCAGTTGTTTAGCAGTGTAAACTCTGGTGGAGCTGGCACAGAATATACCTATGTAGGACAGATCCAGTCTAGAATTACATATTCTAGCTAGACAGTTTCAATTCCATAGTGTAATCTATGCTTCAGCATTAATATGGGTTCTTTAGAAGAGATTTAAAAAAAATGTAAACTTACTTTAAAAGTTTAACATGCCACTCGTACAGGCTGTCATTTACAAGTTCCACTGAATAAATCCCTGTGGAAGTATTAGACAAGTTATTTATGAACCAGAATGTACTTTTGTAACACCATCCCATACAGACTATTTCATCATCTTTAACAAGGAAAAGCACATGAAATCTGCTATATTCTTTTACGTGCCTGAGCAAGCCAGACTGTGAATATAAGCAAAGATTCATCTATCAGATATAACAAGGGATAAGAAATTCAATTCAGGATATGCTTTCCCTCAGAAATACTTTCAGAATAAGGTTACAAAAAAGTCAGTAACTATCTCCTAATAGCTTCAAATAGGAATACCACACAAATTAAAGTTGTGATATAGATATTGGTCATTCTAGAATTTCTTCACTTCTGTTCTCTTCACATTTCCTACTATACCTATATCTCATTCAAAGCTTAATCTCCTGTACATATGCACAAAGATTAGTATTATGCATACTAGTCCAGACAAACAACTTCCTAATTTGCACATGGGGACTGATCCAGTAGATGCAGCCAGCGAGGTAGCAATAGCAGACCAAAGGATGTCAGTCTCTGGCAACCTGTAAACAGCAATGATTTGAGACTACGATCTGTGCATGTTTAGATAGTTTATTGTATAAATTAGATTTACAAATTATACTGTAAATTTGCCTGTTGCTTTATATAACTAAACTTCACCACAGCATTTTAAGTAGTCAATATATTAAGAACATAAGAACGGCCATACTGGGTCAGACCAAAGGTCCATCCAACCCAGTACCCTGTCTGCCGACAGTGGCCAATGCCAGGTGCCCCAGAGGGAGTGAATCAAACAGGTAATGATCAAGCGATCTCTCTCCTGCATCCATCTCCACCCTCTGACAAACAGAGGCTAGGGACACCATTCCTTACCCACACTGGCTAATAGCCATTTATGGACCTAACCTCCATGAATGTATCTAGTTCTCTTTTAAACCGTTATAGTCCTAGCCTTCACAACGTCCTCAAGCAAGGAGTTCCTCAGATTGACTATGCGCTGTGTGAAAAAGAACTTCCTTTTATTTGTTTTAAATCTGCTGCCCATTAGTTTCATTTGGTGACCCCTAGTTCTTATATTATGGGAACAAATAAATAACTTTTTCTTATTCACTTTCTCCACACCACTCATGATTTTATACACATTTTATATATTAAGTACAGGGAATACATATATAAGTAGGAAAGTTAACTTTTTATCATATAAAAGTCAAGACTGGCAAGTTTTTAAATATGTATTTTATATGTAATATTTTGAAAATAGTAATTCCAATAGGAGTGCCTGGTAATTATAGAATATATAGAAATCTCTCTCCTTTCTGAAGAAAAAACAGTTACAGTACTCGTCTTTTATAACTGTTAAAACTTAAAAAAATAATGAATAGTCTTGTAGCACCTTAGAGACTAACAAAAATGAAGATGGTATCATGAGCTTTCATGGGCACAACCCACTTCTTCAGAGGACTGGAGTTTAGGGGTCCAGTTTCCAAATAAATAGCAGAGAAAGAGAGGGATGGGGAGGGGAAGAGAGAAGAAAAAAGAAGGGAAAAAAGGAGAAAAATATTGTCAATTAGAGTGTCCATGTTAACTGAAGCTGATGAGAGTGGATACAAAGTGCTCTTAATTACCCAGTGTTTGGTTTTTTATGTCGTTAGGATGTGGAATGTAGCAGGTACTCCAGTTAAGGTCTTTGTTTAAACCTTTATTGTAGGTATTAACCTTACAAATGAAATGAATCTCTGCTTCCTGTTCAAGTTGGTTTTTGAAACTGGTTTGAAATAATATCGAAACTTTGAGATCCATTAATGAGTGCCCGGGCAAATTAAAATGTTCCCCAACAGGTTTCTGTGTGTTACCTTTTCAAATATCTTATTTGTGTCCTTTAATCCTCGCTTGTAGAGACCATCCAGTTTGGCCAATATACATGGCAGAGAGGCATTGCTAGCACTTGATGTCATAGATCACATTGGTGGATGTGCAGTTGAATGAGCCTCTGATGTGGTGGTTTATGTGGTTAGGTCATGTGATGATGTCACTTGTATAGATATGTGGACAGAGTTGGCACTGGATTTGATTGCAGGGGTGGGTTCCTGGAAGAGTATGATGGAGATGTGCTGCATGGTTATTGGAAAGAATTTGTTTGAGGTCTGTAGGCGAGGATTGGCCTCCCTGCAAGGCCTGTGAGAGTGAGGAGTCATTTTCCAGGATAGGTTGTATATTGTCGATAATGCTGTGGAGGGGTTTAAGTAGCAGGCTGTAGG
Organism: Pelodiscus sinensis; assembly: GCF_049634645.1. NCBI lineage: Eukaryota > Metazoa > Chordata > Testudines > Trionychidae > Pelodiscus > Pelodiscus sinensis. The sequence goes on along the minus strand of NC_134724.1, from coordinate 31,576,020 downwards.
TGATGACAAGTGGTATCCTGTTTTCTTTGTTAGGCCTATCTTTGAAGAAGCTGATGTCTGGGTACTCGTCAGGCTCTGTCAATCTGTTTTTTCACTTCCTTGGGTGGGGAATTTTAGTTTTAAGAGTGCTTGATATAGATCCTGTAGATGTTTGTCTCTGTCTGTGGGATTGGAGCAAAGCCGGTTGTATCTGAGGGCCTGGCTGTAAACAAGTGATTGGGAAATGTGTCTAGGATGGAAGCTAGAGGCATGTGTAACGGTCAGTAAGTTTCTGACATAAGATGGTGGAAATGTGTCCGTCACGTAATTGTACTGTTGTGTCAATGAAGTAGATCTCGTGTGGACTGATCCAGGCTGAGGTTGGTGGTGGGATGGAAGTTGTTGAAATCCCTGTGGAATTCTTCAAAGGTCTCCTTCTCATGGGTCCCTATGATGAAAATGTCATCAATGTAGCATAAGTAGAGTAAGGATGCTAGGAGGCAAGAGCTGATGACATGTTGTTCAAAGTCAGCCATAAAGATGTTGGCATATTGTAGGTCCATGCAGCTGTGACACTGACTTGAAGATATAAATTGACTCCAAATTGGAAATAGTTGTGAGTGAGGACAAAGTTGCAGAGCCCTGTAACCATGTGTGCAGTGGTGTCATCAGGGATTGTGAAATGTTGGTATAATGAGCTTCTACATCCATAGTGGTCAGGATGGCGTTTCCAGGAAGATTACTGATGTTCTGTAGTCTTCAAAATGTGTTGTTTAATGTCTATCCCAATCAGGTGTGTTGTAGCCAGACAGGAACCCCCCTTGTAACATCCATATTTGCTTGCCTGGAGCATGCAGGGCACACAGAGCAGAAGGCCCAGGCTGTGTGACCGTGAATGGCTGTAAACAGAGATACGCCAATTGCTGACCAAGAGGCTGCCAAGGAGCGCCCTTGACTCAAACCCATATTGATACGAACACACATCCGTCCACAGGGGGAGGAATCTCTCACCCAGTAAAAAAATGTCTAGTACTCACAATTTAGTTATCTCTCTTGCAAGTGTAAATTAATTTGAAACTTGCTTGTAAGAACTGGCGCCACAAAACGGACCAGTACAATTCGGCATCTTAGATAAGAAAGAGGATACGGGCCCCCAGGGGTATATAGATGGGTCCAGCAGCACATTTTCTCTGAGTGTCAATCTACCATCTATCTGCTGGTCGGGTTAGGTGTTTGATCTCCCGAGGTTCCAGAGGGGACGCCCACCTCATATTCGTCTTTCCTAGGAATTGAGAGACCGGCCCTGGCCTGACACGCTGGAGTCGAGAGTCACAGAAAGGGGTAAAAATTGTACCTGGATGTGGTCCTTTGTCTTAAGTGTACACATAGACTTAGAGCTCTTTAAAGATTAAGCTGTCACTTGGTACCATTATTTCTATTTTCTATCTTTACCTTTTTCCTGTGATCATTTTTAAGACCTATATATATATATATATATATATATATATATATATATATTTGCTAGCATTTAAGAAAGAGAGCAATAGCCATTGTAACCATATGCTTTTATAAGTCTTTTAATAAACCTGTAACTGTTTAAGCTTTAACCTGACTCCTTCAGTTGCTGTAATAGAACCAAGCACAATTTAAAAGAACTTCAGCCGGTCATAAAGGGACAGACATAGGGAGAGCTTGGGCGTTTGGATCTGTGTCACTCCCAGGTGACAAGATCTGTTGGGGCACCTTTCCAGCCTTTCCCAGGCTGCCCGCTGCGAAGGAACTTTGTGTTCTAGCAGTTAAAATCTAAGGTGTAATAAGCTCTTCCTACACACTGGGGCGTCTGTTAGCCTGTTTGGCTACCCTCTGCGAAGGGACTGTGGTCCTAGCAGTAAAGTCACGGACGTTAAAAACTTTCGGGGCTCCTTTCAGCCTTCTGGGCTGCCCGCTGCGACGAGACTTCGTGTCTTAGCAGTCAAAGACTTAGGAGACATACCCACACACACTGCCCTGACCGTCGGCTGACATGTGTGCACACGCACATGCATAGTAACAGGAAGATTTTCCCGAACAGCTAACTGTAGGGTCAGCCTGAATGCCCCCTCACGTGGTACCATTATGGCACCCAATGTAGAGCTCTGTCAATCCACCCCCTCTTCAGTTCCTTCTTGCTGACTACTCCAACAAAGGGGAAGGAGGTGTCAGCTGCTGATACAAATAGTTGAGGCAACTTCCTGAATGGTCTTGTTCTGTCAGTGTAAAAGGCCAGTGCTGTATGTCAAGAGAATGGAGACAATGTTCTCTAGCACTGGAGTGCAGTTTGGGATAAAATACTGAAAGAAAGATGTCTCAGCTCATATGAAAATTTGAGACCACCTTTGGAAGGAAAGCTGGATGTGGTCAGTGTTGCTCTTTGTCCTTATAGAAAATTATATAACGAGGCTCTGATATGAAGGCCCTAAGCTTAGCTACCTTCCTAGCAGAGGTTACTGCAACCAGGAAAACCACCTTGTAAGAGAGGTAGATCGGGGGAAAATGGCCAATGGTTCTAATGGTGGACCGTGAGTTTGGAAGGATCCGTTGGCGGACCTTAGGGTAGACTCTGTCCATGACCTTTAGAAATCAGCTAACTAGGGGTTTGGTAAATATCAAGCAACTGTGTCCCCCCAGGTGGAAAGCAGAGATGGCAGCTGGATGGACCCTTATAGAGGACACCAACAGAACCTTCTGCTTAAGGTTGAGAAGATAGTCTATGATTAAAGGTGTAGAAGCCAGAATTGGAGACAAACGATACTGTGCTAACCAATTCTCTTCCATTTGGCAAGTTATTTAGCTCTTGTGGAGGGTTTTTCTATTACTAAGCAGGAGTTGCCTGACCTGGTCCAACCAAGAAAGCTTAGCTGGGTTCAGCCATAGAACTTCCATGCTGTAAGGTGTAGTGATATATGTCAAAGGAACTTGTTTCAGAGTTCACAAGACAAAGGTCTTGCGTCAGAAGGTCCAGGAAGAGAGGTAGGGTGATTGGGGTCCCCACAAACATGTCCAGAAGAGCTGTGTACCAATCTTGACAAGCCCAAGCTGATGCAATGAATATGACCTGAGCTTGATTGCTCCTGATCTTGAGGAGGACTTTGTGTTCAAGAGGTATGGGAGGAAAGGAATATAGTAGATGGCTTGCCCACAAGAGGAGGAATGCATCCGCTGTGGATCCTGAGCTGTGGATCTGGAACAGATCTGCTGTCTCATGGCTAATAGGTCCATTTGGAGAAAGCCCCAGTACTAGAAAACTAAGTTCACAACTTCTGGGTGACAAGACCATGCATGGCCCTGAAACAACCTGCTGATGTGGTCTGTCAGCTTGTTCTGTAGCAGAAGGTAGGAACTCTGGAGAAGAATGGAATGTTCCACACAGAAGTCCCATAGCAGGAGGGCTTCATGGCAGAGGAGAGAAGAGCATGCAACTCCCTATTTGTTGATGAAGAACATTGTCGTTGAATTGTCTCTGATATGCAATATCCTATCAGGTATGACTAGAATGCCTGATAAGGTAGACAAACCGCCCTTAACTCCCTGACACTGATGTGGAGAGTAAGGTTGGGTGAAAACAAAGGTTGGGTGAAGACAAGAGACCTTGACTCATCAGATCCACCAAATGGGCCCCTCAACCCAAGTCTGAGGTATCCATGACCAGAGACAATGATGGTTTTGGTGTCTCGAAGTGAATCCCTGAACAGACCCCCTGCAGTTCTAACCACTAGAGGAAGGAATTGAGAACTGGGAGAGACAGAGTTACTATTTAGTCCAAACTATCCCTAGCTGGGTGATAGACTGAAGCCAGCCATGACTGCAGTGGCTTGAGTCTGAGGCTGGCATGTTGCACCTTGTACATACAGCTAGAGGCAGTTCTCCACTATGGTGGTGCGAAATTGTTAAAGACTTTGGTTGAGATCAGTCAGGAGCTTGAACCTTGAGTATTGCAGGTATGCCCTGGCCTGTGTTGAGTCCAGGACAGTCCCAATAAACTCTATTCTTTGAACTGGGACCAGAGCAGACTTCGCTTCATTGATAAGACTACCTAGATGGTCAAAGGTGGTCCTGATAAATGCAAGCTGAGTTATGTGCTGGAGTTGGGCTTTGATCAGCCAGTTGTCAAAGTACAGAAACACTTGTACAAGAGGTCTCTGAAGAAATACAGCCATTACTGCTATACAGCTACTACATGCGGGGAGCTGCTGATAAGCTGAATGGTAGCACTATAAACTGGCAGTGGATACCATTCTCCACAAACCTCAGCTATTTCCTGTGGGACTGAACAATTGCTATATGGAAATATGCATCCTTTAAGTCAAGGGCAGCACACCAGTCTGCTAGATCCAGAGGGGAAATCATGGAGGCCAAGGGAAACCATGTGGAACATGTGTTTCTCTATTAATTTGCTAAGCTTCTTCAAGTCTAGAATGAGTCTGAGACCTACCTGGCCTTTCTGTATTAGGAGATACCAAGAATAAAACCCCTTGCCCCTGTACTCCTGAGGAACCTCCTCCACTGCCCTTAATTTTAGGAGTGATTGCACCTCCTATATGAGGAGTTGGGTGCAAGAAAGGTCCCTAAAGAGGGATGGGGAAGGGAAGTAGATGGCAGATGGGTAAATAATTGGATGAAGTACCCCCATCTACCATGCTGAGCACCAAACAGTCCGTGGTGATACAGGAACATTCATGGCAGAACGGACACAGTCGGGACAAAAAGGGAAACTGGGGCGGATCTGTATGCAGGTGTGGTATCCTGTCTTCGACCATGCCTTCAAAAAGATAGCATCTACCACCTCTTCCCCCTGAATAAGGGAGGCCTAAATTTTATCTAGAGGGCTGAGATGGCTTCCTTCTGCCACTGCAGTCCTTTCTCCTAGAGATGTCTTGATGGTTCTGCTATGAAAAGTGCTATTGGAGGCTATGAGTGGAAATGTCTGCGCAGGTGGAAAGAGTATAAAGGCCCAGCAACCCAAAGGTAGCCCTCAAGTCTTTTAGATTATTGAATCTCTTATCAATTTTTTTTCTGAGTAAAGTTTATCCCCTTCAAAATCCAGAACTATTTGTTGTACTTTGTAAGGGAGGCAGACCCAAGACTTGTAACCATGACCCTCGGCACATGGCAATTCCAGTGGCCATAATGATGCAGCAGCAGCAGCTGAGTTTAGGGCCATTTGGCGAGATGCTCTGGAGAGAAGTCTCCCTTCTTCAACCAAAGCTGAAAACTCATCCCAAGAGTCCAAGCAGAGGAGTTCTGTGAACTTGGTCATTGCCAACCAGGTGTCGTAGGAATATGCCTGCTGGTTTGCAATACACAATTGAAGATCCCTATCCCTTCATCTGAAGAGGTCTAAGTGTTTGGCCTCTCTGTTTTTTAGGGTGGGGCCTTATAAACCCTGTCTCTCCCTTTGATTAGCATCATCAACCAAAGAATTCAGGTGTGGGTAGGAGTAAAGATACTCATACCCCTTGGAAGGGACAAAATATTGTTGCTCATTGCATTTGCCCATAGGCTGCAACAAAGCTGCAATCTGCCACAAAGTTTTTAGTCATGTCTGTGACAGTTTTAATGAGTGGCAATGAAATCCTAGATGGACTCAAGGGGGCTAGTATCAGATCGACATTCACCACCTCTTCCCGCTGAATACCTAACCCTTGGGTTGGGCCACCCTGTATAAGAGCTGCTGCAGAACCCAGAAGTCTTCGAGGGCAGAGCCACTGTTGACCCTGCTAGGAACTCATCTGCTGAGGAAGAGGAGGAAGGCAATAAAGGAGGAGGCTGTTCCCTCCCATCTCCACCAGCAGGGTCCCTGGAACCAGATGGCACTCATAACATATGGGGGAAATCGGTGCCTGGGAAGGCAAGGTGTATGGTGCAGCTATGGTCAGCATGGACAGTGCCTTGCCTGAGTGTTCATTTGCTCAGAGTCTGCCATTGGTGTCCGTGTTATTGTAGTTGGCAGATTCAACCAGGAGCAGCCCGAGGCCGGCGGTGCCCTTGGCAACTGCCTAGTTTGCCTAGGCTCACGGGCCACCCCTGGATCCAACAATGGGGTTGGCACTGGGGCTGATGTCGGTGCCATCATCATCACCAATGATAAAGCTGATAGAACATCTGGAGCCAAGGGCAAAACTGTGGTCACAACCTGCTCCGAAGCTAATGGAGTCTGGGAGAGTGCCACACTCCGTGCTGGGGCTACTGATTATGACCACTGCTCTATGGCATGTGGTAAGATGAAGGTCACCGACACAATGAATGCTGGCCCAGAACATGGTCCTTGGTTCCTGCCTGGGACCCTGCTGGAAGGCCCAGAGCAGCAGCCCCCTCTCGATGCAGATCTAACAAAGGTGAGCGATCTACTGCAGTCCCCAAAATGCCAGGGAGAAAAAGAACTACATGCTATCATGGCCAACTTCCGTTTAGATTGTACCAGTAGTCCCAACAGTGCCTGCAATGCTGATGCGGCATCCTGCCTGGGCAGCAAGGCACATCAAATTCTGTGCCATGTGGGTAGGTGCTCAGAGAGCATCAGCAAAAATGGTTGGTTGGGACTTGAGCAGAAGTCGACATGACTTCAGAGCAGATCTCAGCATCACAGCCTGACTGTGGCACCATTGCAGATGATCTGCCAACTTTGCAATAGGAAACCCCTATCTCTTTTTTGTCTGTCTCTATGGGTGTGTCTAGACTACAGGGTTTTGTAGACAAAAGTGGACTTTTGTCGACAAAACTATTCCTGCATCTACACTGCCGCTGAGTTCTGTCGACATAACATTGACAGAATTCAGCAGTTTTGTCGATGGCTGTAAACCTCATTCTACAAGGAATAATGCCTTTTGTCGACAGAGTTCTGTCGACAGAAGGCGTTACTGCATCTACACTGTCCTTTGTGTCTACACGGCTTGCTTTGTCGACAGAACTGGATTTAGTCTAGACGCTCTTTGTTGACAGAAGCCTGTAGTCTAGAGACGTACCCTATGACTGGGAACAGGGCCAGGCACGATGGTGCTGATCATCACCAGTATCCTTGTTCAACGCCATCTCTCCTAACATCAGTGCCTGAGAGCTCTGAACTGCTGAGGAGGTACTAGGTGCCGTGTCCATGGTGTCCAGGTCAGATTGTGGTCATAGTGCCACTTCTATGAGCAAAATTTTAAGCTGTTGCTCCCTTTCTCTAACTGTTCGTGGCCAAACAGATTTTGCAGTCTTTTTTACAACACTCACTTAGGCACTTCAGGCAGGAGGAATTGAGGCTCATTCTTCAGCATGCGTGGTGCACAACTGGCAGTTTTTAAAGCCTAGGGAATAAGGCATATCCCAGGAAAAGGTCCTAACAAGATGGGAGGACCCTCCTAACAACTACTAATACTAACAGCTATAACTAAAAACAAACATGGCTAACTATATACAAGAATTAAGGAGTATGCTTATCTACTTGTAAGGCAAGTAAGAAGGAACTGAAGAGGAGCGAGTTGTCAGGGCCCTATATTGGGCACCATAACAGCATCGCTCCAAGGGAACCCCAGGCTGACCCTACAAACAGCTGCTAGGCAAAAGTCTTCCAGCTACTGTACACGTGCGTGAGCACATACCTGACTGGAATGCACACGATCAAGCACTCGAAAAAGAATATACAATAATCTAATAATCACTTCCACCAGCTGATCTCTGAGTCCCAAGGTTGTGATTTTACCACTTGTAATTTAGAGTTGTTAGTGTTCTTGCAAATTTGTAAGCTATTGATGACCAAGTCTGGCAACTGATATTTTATCTAAAGACTGAATCTCACGTATTGCCTTCAACAGCAAAGGGCTTTTGAATTAAGTGCAATCCCGTGGGTAGGAGAAATATTTAAATTGCTTCAAATGAAAATATAGAGTTGACGTAACCAGAACAGCACTGATAATTTTTTACTAATGTGCCTGGGGTGGGACAACTTGATTCCAAGAGATGTTGAAAAACCACATTTCCCACTGAAGTTAATATGATCTGTGGTGTTCAGCATCAACTCTAAACAGCCTTCAAAAGCTGCTATAATAATGCTACTAATTTTAACGTTAAATTTCATGTAGCAAAGGAGTCAGGTCAGAAAAAATGTTTATAGGTGGAATCTAGGGATGTGAACGAGTAGTTGAGTAGTCTACTACCCAATAAGCAGGAGTTTATCAGATAGCACTATCAACTACTCGATTTAGTAGTTGATCACAAAGCTCTCCATCCCTTCCTCCCCCCTCCCCTCCCCCGCCTCACCTCTTCTCTGCACTCTTAAAGGGACAGAAAGGAGCCAGTGCGCAAAGATGCTGGCACAATCTCTGGTCTCCTGCTGGATCTCAGGACAATCCTCACCTCCTGCTGCCACTCTACATTCTGAAAGGGACAGAGCAGCAGCAGCCAGTCCGGTGGGTCTCAGAACAAGCTCCCCCACCTCCTGGTACCACACTGCATTTTTAAAGGGACAAAGCAGCAACAGCTTAAGCAGCTGCTGCTGCTCTGTTCCTTTAAAATGCTGAGTAGGAGTGTGTGTGTGGGGGGGGGGGAGGAGTTCTGAGAGAGACCCACGGGACCAACTGATGCTGCTCTGTCCCTTTCAGAATGCAGAGTGACAACGGGGGGAGGGAGGGAGGGTATCCTAAGACATGGTGGGGGACCAGAGATTGTCCCAGCGTCTTTGCGCCTGGTGCCTCTCCGTCCCTTGCAGAGTATGTATGTGTGTGTGTGGGGGGGGGGGGGTTGTGCTGAGACCTGGAAGTGAACACTGTAATTGCCTTTTCCTACTGACTAGTTGATGGAAATTCCATCAACAACTTGACTAGCAAATTAATTGCTACTTAACACTCTTTGTGGAATCAGGGCCAGATTCTGAAAGGGGCTTTAGGGGCCACAACCCCACCCATAGACTGCTCCTTGGCAATCCCTCCCACACCTTGAGCCCTTAATTTTTGGCCCCACTCCAAAGACTAGGTGAGCCCCACAAAATCTACTAGCTCTGGTGTGATAAATGAGATCCTAAGGCACTGTTTCTTAAACTGGTGTGCCATGAGGCAGTTGGAGATGTGCCATGGAGAACAGAATTCAAAATGGCTGCCCTTAAAGGGGCAGCTGACTTTTTTTTCCTCAATAACTTTCCCCTGACCCTTTTTTCCCCCCTCAATAAGTTCCCCTCTAACTTTTTTTTTAAATCAACAAAATATCCTCGGTGTTCCTCATAAAAAAAATATTGTTTGGTGTTCTCTGGCCTTAAGAAACACTGTCTTAAGGGAACCAGCTGAGGTCAGTCAGTTAAGGTACATTGCACTCCAATTCCCAGACTGGTGGTTATTCCAATATTTATAGTGACCAAGCCAGCACAATATTGTTAATCAGAAGTCTAAACAATGCAGTTCCCTTAAAGTACCCAGCTTCAGGCCATCACCCAGACACCGCACTCAAGCAAATGAAGTTCTACCAATCCCAAATGACCAGACACACTGCCTTCCAGGTCAATGAGTACTTCAAATCTTATCCCAAACACATGCTCATAGCCAATTTTTTTTTTAACTAAACTAAAATTTATTTTAAAAAAAGAAAAAGAGTATTGGTTAAAAGATTAAAATATATACAGACATGAGTTCAATGCTTGAGATTCAGTCACATAACAGAAGTGGTGATCCTGTGGTTGCAGAAAGTTCATCTTCATAGCCCAGGGTGACTCCAACCAAGGACTAGGACCTCAATCCTTGTAACTAAGCTTTCCTCTGTATGAACTCTCAAGCATATCTGAGACCCTAAGTCAATATCCATTAAAGGGGCCTCAAGATATCCTGGAATCTCATTTTTTGTGGCTTGCTGCTTTCCCCATTAGCATCCAAGCAGATCTGAGGCAAAAATGATCAGGACCAAAGGCCTTTATACGTTTCCATCAGCACCTTCGCTTGGGAAATACAATAGTCTTTTGATGTAACCACACAGAAATTAAATACTGCGTAATTAATATAAGATAGTTTATACATTAAGAACTTTAAATTGACAATGGTATTATCTCACCCAAGATTCATCTAAATGTTAGTATTACCTTTTGATCGCTGAATCAACAGTTATAGTGAGAGACAGGAAATATCTGCTTATATGGTTAGCATCTATAACATAACTAAACACATATAATTAGTGGCCATGTGCCCTACTTGGCACAAGTTCTGTTGCAGCTACATAACAATGGTTGCAGCCAATCTGTATAGTCACCTTTTAATCAGATGTCATACCTCCAATGCAAAACTGATAGAGGAAGGGATGACACAAACATGTCTCCTACAGGAAGGGATTACACAAACATCTTGGACAGCATCCCAAGGTGTTCCTACTCTTGGTTCTGTATCACTAGATGTGCTAATCCAATATGAGAAATAGAACAAACTGATTTATGAAAACCATGTTTGTCTAAACCAGGCTTCCTCACTGTAAGGGTTACTACAGAAACAACAAGATTATTGAATTCTTTTACAAACTCTAGGTAAAACTTGGTTAGAACAATAGTGGATTGGATCTGCTCCAGCAGCATGGTTCCTGTAGGTCTTATGTGACCTTGCCAAGAGCTAAAGAAAATAGTTAACGTATCCATACAAACCCTCGTAAATGTTTGGAACCCATGTACCATCAAATCAACATAGATATTAATGCTCTGCAGAACATAGGAATCTTGGCATCTAGCAATGCAAGCAATATGGTAATGTGCCTCAATTTTCCTTTTTTATACAGCACATTAGTTCTGGAATGCCTTTTTTCCTGTGACATTCCAAGACAAGTTACAGACACCAACTGTGAAATATCAGTAGCGCAGAGTCCTTCAACAAAGTGTGTCTTCATGTACCACTCTTAATATATTCAAAGGGTTCTTGAAAAGATTATGCACATGGAACATTTCTGGTATCAGCAACACATTAGTCAGAGAAGTTAACATGAGTAATAAGAACAAATCCATTGCAAGTGTACATTTAAAAACTTGTTTGTCATGTCACACCTTTGGCTCAATACTATAGGGCTATGTCTACACTGCCTGTTTTACACAAAAAATATGCAAATGAGGCCAAGTGTGGAATATCACCACGCCTCATTTTCATAATTAATGAGGTTCCGTTTTTGCGCAATAGGCTTTTGTGCACAAAGGTGCTGTCTACACCGATTTTTTGCACAAAAACCCCTCTTGCGCAAGTTATTCTTCCTGAAAAAAATGCAGAACGGCTCTTGCGCACAAGCCTCTTGCACAAAAATGGAGCCTCATTAATTATGCAAATGAGGTGTGGCGATATGCCATGCTTCGCCTCATTTGCATATTTTTTGCACAAAACGGGGGCAGTGTAGACATAGGCTAGGAGTTCTAGCATTTTGAGGTTAACATGTGACTTCCCTTTGCAAAATCAAATTTTTCCTCACACCTTTAAAGTAGGATCAAATCCTGATCTTTCCTGTTTAACAGGATCAGCTGGCTGGTAGAGTGTGTTCTCTGCTAACAAATGCCAGCAAACCTTTCTCCCCTCTCTCCCACCATCAGTCAGATAACTTGCATCAACCCAGACACTAACTTGTTCCTCAGTTTTCAGATACTCAACTGCTACCGATTCCAAGGCTGGAATTTGTCTTAGATAAATACCATCCATTTTCACTAGCCTGTTAGATTCAAATTTCTGTTGGCCTTTCATCATCAACCTCTGCTTCCACATAGAATCAGACGTCAAGTCCACTAAGAAACTACAAGACATGTCCACAGTGTCTAGAGATGGGACTTTACTTGTCATCCCCTGAAATCTCAGAAGATTAACTGCACAGCTGTTCTGCTCTGAAGATTTTGCTAATAGGGATGTCAAAGTTTAACCATTTCACCAGCCAGGACCCTGCTGGCAGCCCTCAGAAGCAGGTCTGGCTGTCCTAGTGGGGCTGGCAGCTGGGAGCCCTCCAGGAGTGGGACCAACACCCAGGACCCCAGGAGAGGGAGGGGACAGCTGCCAGATTGGGGAGAGGGGCAGAACTCATGGCAAGGGGCAGAGACCCTTTCTTCCATACCACTGCATCCTTAAAACATTTAACCATGTAACCAACCTAACTTTGACTGGTTATACAGGTAATGTTTTTCTATATTTTTTTTACATCCCTACTCTCTAGTCATTCATCTGAACTTCAGAGACAGACTGCTCATTTACAGAATCAAAATAGAGACAGTCCTGTCCCAACAACACTGTCTTCCCACTAAACGCTCCAAACACAGCCACTAGGCCCGTGGTTCTTAACTGGTGGTCCATGGTGACTTTTTCGGTGGTCCACAGGAACATTGCCCAAAGTCACATGGCATGAGCAGGCGCCACCATTAAGCTGTTTTATGCCATGTTCACAAGCACGTGGCACGTCATCCATAGTGTCACCTAGGACACAACCACATTGTATTGCTGCATTGTGTTGCGTCTGAGGCTCTGAGTATCAGTGTAGCTGCCACCGTTGTGCTGAGCGGTTGCTGTGTCATTTGTCCTGTGCTACATGTGCTGTTTTACAGGTGTGGTGTAGGTTTTTTTACAATGGCAATGATAGGAAGAAATGTCAAGCGCAAGTATTTGGAGGACTACATCAAATTCAGCTTCAGCTGTCAATAAAAAGAAGGCATGGATTTGCCACAATGTGGTATTTGTTTCAAAGTCTTGGGGAATGACTCAATGAAGCCGGCTAAGCTGAAACTCCATCTTGAAAAGCGTCACCCCAACTTGTTGCAAAAGGATGAAGATTATTTTTAGCAGCGGTTACCAGGTCTGAAACGGCAGCGCCTCAACTCAACAAGTGCATTCTACAATAAATCAAGCAATGCAGTGCGCGCTTCCTACATTGTTGCATACAAAGTTGCACAGGCCAAGAAGCCTCATACCATTGTAGAACAACTTGTGCTTCCCTGTGAAAAGAGATGGTGTGGCTTGTTCTTGGCGAGCAAGCAGCAAGGAAGCTGAATGATGTATCTCTCTCTAACGACACAGTATCGAGACAGATAAATGAGATCACAGAACATCAGTGAACAAGTTGTGGAAGAAATAAAGAAGTCTCCCTTGTTTGCCATACAATTGGATGATCAGTCGACATCGCATTGTGCTCTCAACTGTTGGTGTTCGGTGTTCGCATGATACATGGTTGAGGGAGACTTCAAAGACGAGTTTCTTTTTTGTAAGACTCTTGATACCACCATAAAGGCTCAGGATGTGATGGAAAATGTTAACAATTTCTTTGAAGTACATGGTCTGGATTAGGTAAATCCTGTGGGTGTCACCACTGATGGTTCACCTGCCATGCTGGGCTCAAGATCGGGCTTCCAAATGCGGGTGAAACAGCGCGCTCCAAAGTAACTGTAGTTCATTGCTTCATTCATAGGGAAGCTTTGGCATCAACAACATTGCCTGATCAACTGAACGCCGTTTTCAAAGGATTGGTGAAAGTGGTGAATCACATCAAATCATTGGCTCTGAACACCAGGCTGTTCAAAAGATTTTGCCTGGACATGGGTTCCAACTTTGATGTGTTGCTGTTCTACCAGAACTGGCCCAAGCTACGGGCTGACAGGGTGATAGCCAGGGGCGCCTGATTGTAAGGAGTACTGCACAGTGTTGCCGGGCCGGGCGGGGGGCAGGGCCTCGCATGCGCCACATGCCTGTGGGTGGCGACTGAAGCCCAGGGCACAAGAATGGCTAGGGCCACCTCTGTGTTCTACACTTCTGTACAGTGGTTGTTAGCAGGAAACGTACTCAGAGTTTTTCAATTGAGAGAGGAGTTGAATTTATTTCTCCAGGCTCAAGGGAAAGAGGAATTCCGAAATGTGCTGACGCAATCAAATTTAGAACTTGCGTATCTTGTTGATATTTTTGGAATCTTGAACAAACTGAATCTTCAGCTGCAAGGGAAAGGTGCAAATCTGTTCTCTCACCAAAGCATCATCAAGGCTTTTCTTGACAAATTGGAACTCTGGATCATAAGAGCTGAAGGCAATAATTTGGTTCAATTTCCATATGTGGATGTCATGTTCGGGGAAAAGGAAGCCATTCAGACACAAATTCTTGATCATTTACGGAAGCTGAGAGACAAATTCCAACACTACTTTCCGGAGGTGGACAGGACAAGGGATGGATTATCTTTCATCAGGAATCCATTTACAACAGATGTTAATAGAGTTCCAGAAGATCTGCAAGAGGAATTCTTGGATCTGAAAAATGATTTTGCAGCTCAAGACGTGTACCAGCAGTCTACCATAGAGAAATTTTGAGCCAGCATGACTGGGAGTTACTCAAATCTGTCAGCACACGCAGTCAGATTTCTTTTGCCATTTGCATCAACTTATATGTGTGAGACTGGATTTTCTTGTTTGTTGCACATTAAGTCCAAACAGAGGAATTGGCTTGCAATAGAAAGCAATATTTATTTGTTGTGCATTATCAAGTACCACTCCAAACATTGAAAAGCTTGTCAGTGAGAAGAGAATCCAAAAATCTGTTAATAAGAAATAAATTTCAAACCAAAATATTTATCTGCTCTTTTTTATCATGTCTCAAAAAGGAGGTGGTCCATGAAAATTTTTTGATTGGTCTGGTGGTCCATGGACTGAAACGAGTTGAGAACCACTGCACTAGGTCATCACAGGGTTGTTTAAGTTTCTTGGAAGTTTCCACAACATCTGTAACACATTTCAGACCATTTGAAACCTCCTCAAAACTGTTCACACTGGATCTCTCCACACCAAAATCAGTGGATTCATTTTTAACAGAAAAATTCTGGCTGTTAGGAACTGAAACAAGTCTCTCAACAAATAAACTTCTTACATTTTACAGACAATCATCCTGATTTGCTTCAGTTCTGATTTTCCCTTCAGTTACATCAAACTGCTTGCAAAAACCACCATAAGGATTCCTTTCTTTAGGAGCTTCTTTAAGCAACAATTCACCTTCATCTGGAAGGATCTACAGAAGCATTGCTCTGCTGAGCAGTGGCAGAGCAGCACAGCTTCACAGGTGATTAATCAGCCCCACCCAGTCAGGCTCAGGGATATGTGCTAATTAATCACCTGTGAAGCTATACTGCTCTGCAGCTTGGAGGGAACACTGCTGCAGAGCCACAATTAAATCATCTTTATGCTTCTCCTTATGCCCTGGCCAGGTTATCAACTTGATTAGACAAAGTTGTTACCTCCTTTTCCCAGTAACACACTAGCAACAGTCAAAATAACAGAGTTGTTTGATCTCTGGAATTCTGTCATGACACTAACTGGATGCAACATAGTAATATTGCCATTCTCCCTAGTGGACACAAATATAGGATTGCTCCCCTCTTGGGCTTCAGATGTATCCAGAACCAGCTCTGAGACAACTGCCCTATCTTCAACCATCATAGGCTGAGACATACTACCTTTTATCTGTCCCATAGACAAAGAACTAGAAAGAAACTTCCTCTTCAGGCATACTATTGCTGTTCAACACAAACAATTGGAAACAATCAGTATTCCTGTGGCACCTTAGAGACTAACAAGTATCATGAGCATTCATGGGCACAACCCACTTCTTCAGATGTTGTTTAGCATCCATGGTTGTTTTCAGACACACAAACCTGGAAACTGAGACAGCTTCCTTCACAGTCAAATCCCCACCTCCATCAGATAAACTCCTATTCTTCACAATCAGTGTCTGATCAGACTGAGCAAATACATCATTTTTACCTAGGTCACTTTCATAAGCTTTAAAACCCAACAATCTATCACTCTCAAAAACGTTCTTCCTCAATTAGGGCTCCAACCTGACCATCAACTTCAATATGCTCCAAAAACACCTTTTCTCTGACAAATAAGTTCTGCCTGTGCTTGATCCAATTCCAGATTCATTTCTGAGACATTCAGAAACGTGATTCGCAGATACATGACTTTTCTGCACAAATAGCTGTCTTCCTAAGACAAATATCTAAGAAACCCTCCATAAGCAAGTCATTGACTCTAACTGACAAAGGTTCAGGATCATTTCTTTCCCATGCTTTGTTCATGACACTAACTTGGCTGAACAAAGCTTTAATATAATTCCCTATCATTAGATCCTTAGGAATTATGTTTTTCACTTCTACAATAATGGTACCATCAAATCTCTTCCATTTAAGATAGATTTTAGCCATAAGCACTCGACAAAATACTCCGACAAGGCTACAACAGTTAGACTTTCACCTGGCAAATAATCTTGGTATGTCTACACTGCCACCCTACTTCGAACTAGGGTGGCTAATGTAGGCATTTGAAGTTGCAAATGAAGCCCGGGATTTAAATAACCCGGGCTTCATTTGCATCTTGCCGGGCACCGCCATTTTTAAATCCCCCTTGGTTCCATGAGGAGTAACGGTAGTTTGAATTAGAGAGCCTAATTCGAACTACCTACTCCGTGCCACATGTAGCCGTCGGCACAGAGTCCGCACTAAGGGGGATTCAAAAATGGAGGCGCTCGGCAAGATGCAAATGAAGCCCGGGATATTTAAATCCCGGGCTTCATTTGCAACTTCGAATGCCTATATAAGCCTCCCTAGTTCGAACTAGAGTGGCAGTGTAGACATACCCCTTCTTCTTTCACAAGTTTGCTTTAAACAGAGTGATACCTGCTACATAATCTTTCCATGCCAGACACTTCACTCCATTAACTTCAGCACCACTAATAAATTCTGTATTATTATTCCCAGGACTTGACAAATTATGGAAAACCCTACTTGCCAGACAAAAAAGGGACTCCCCCCCTCCCCCCCCCCCTCAAAAAGTGGTTTTTTTAATGGCATAAATTCCTAATAAGAATAAGAACAGTAATTATTAATAAGTTATTAATAAATATCACCCAAGTTATTAATAACTATCTTATAAACCTCTACCTTTTCCCTCTGCTGCCATGTCTCCTCCATTTGCTCCATCAGCTCCCCTGGTGCCTGCTGCCCCCCAATTCCTCACTCTCCTCTGCTGTCCTGACTCCTGCCCTTCTTGCTGCCCTCAGCCTTCCTGAGACCTGCCCCCCTCCACCAGCCCTTCTCTCCCCCTGTGCCCACTCCTCTAGTAGCCCCACTCTGATCATGTGAGCCACTCCTCCTCATCCCCTCTTCTAACACCTCCCTCTACACACCTGCCCTGCCTCTCTCCTCTGGTGCTGGTCCCTCCCCTGCAGGTGTCTGCCCTTCTGCTTCACCCCCAGAATCCCTTGGCACCTGCACCCTCCTGGTGCGTCCCCTTTCCCTCACTGCCCCTGCCCCCTTTTTCCCTGATACCCACTCCCTCACCACCCTCTGCCCCTGTTCTCTTCATGCCCCGTGCCCTCACACATGCCTTGCTCCATCCCCACCTTCCTCATGCCCACCCCTTCTTTCAAGCCTTCTCCCAGCACCTCCTCCTCCCCCCTCTAAACTCCAGTGCCCTTACCCTCTCCTCTCCCAGCATCACCCTGTTCCCCCCTCCCACTGACACATCCCCTCCTGCCCTTTTCCTCATTGTCTGCACTTGGCTCCCTGGCATTTGTCTCTCCTGCACCCCTGTCCCTTGGTACCTTCCCCTTTCTTCTTCTTCACCTGACCCCCTCTCCTCAGCACAAGCCCCCTCCCCATATTTTTCCCCTCCTCTCCCCTCAGCCCAGCCCAGCCCCTTCCCCTCCCACAGGGCCAGCTCTAGGTTTTTTGCTGCCCCAAGCAAAACATTTTTTGCCCCCCCTTCTTTGTTGTTTTTTACACGTTTGCATTTTGCAATGGGTTTTTTTGTTCATTTGGTTTTGTCCCGACATTTTAGCCCTATAAATAGCAAATAGCATTGACAATTTTTTCATTTTTTTCCATAAAGGCAAAGGCGCTTCAAGTTAACTCCTCTTTTCACTCGCTGCTGGGTCACAGCAGCCTCTTCCCTGCCCTGTCCAGCCCCTCCCTATGGACAAGCACTCCTCACTCCCGACCCACAGCGGGATCAGGGTGCAGGGATAGCACAGAGCCAGAGGGGTGGAGGGAATAGCGGGGGGGTACAAGGGTGGTGCGGGGAACGGAGGGCACAGAGCCAGAGGTACGCAGGGATCGGGGGAGCAGGGTGCAGTGGAGGCACACGGAATGGGACACGGGGAACAGGAAGGGCAGAGGGATCAGGGTCTAAAGGCAACGTAGGCAACGGGCAGCACAGAGCTGGGGGGCAGGGATCGGGGGGAGCAGGGTGCGGGGTGCAAGGGCGGCGCAGACCCAGAGAGTTGCAGGGAAGAGGGAGAGCAGGGGCGGCGTGGGGAACGGGTGGTGCAGAAACAAAGTGGTGCGGGGTGGGCGGAGCGAGCCGGGCGGTTGACAGGGAGCAGTCTCTCGCCGGCGAGGGGGCTGCACCCGTGGCAGGACTGGAGCTGGCAGGGCGGGGCCTGGCTGTGCTGCACGCTGCAGCCAGCTCCTGTAGACATGAGGCCAGAGCCGACCTGCTGTGACCCTTTAAAATCGGTGGGGCCACGTCCCGCCCTCTGGCTCATGCCCTGCCTCCTCACGCTGGAGCTGCACGCAGGCAGCCCGGCACTGAGAATCACCGCACTTCTCCCTCCTCAGCGGTGCTCTGTTCCTCCGCCAGCTGGCAGATCAGATGGGGCTGTGCTGCCTGTTGTGTGGGCTTCGGCCAGCCCGCCCCTGCACTTGCCAGCTGGTAAAATCTACTCGCCACAGGCGAGCGGGTGACTGTATTTGTCGAGCCCTGATTACTCCCATATTTAGCTCTAATATTAATGTTAAGGTCAAGCTCTTCATAAATAACAAAATCAGCATTTGCACACAGGGCACCAGTGTTGGGCTCTGTGTGGCTTGCCTGTGTGCTTAGAATAACAGGATTAGCATTTATTGGGTTTGGTGAATATTTTTTACATTTGGATAATCTGGTTTGATATGTCCAGGTATAACACACAAATGACATACCACTTGTCATTTCTAAGAGTCGAAGTTTTCTGTTTATGAGCTCTTCTATGGGTGGTTGGACTGATCCCACCTTTAAACGCACAGTCAACCTGAGGAACTTCTTGTCAGAGGATGTTGTGAAGGCTAGGACTTTAACAGGGTTCAAAAAAGAGCTAAATAAATTCATGGAGGATAGGTCCATCAATGGTTATTAGCCAGGATGGGCAGGAATGATGTCTGTAACCTCTGCTTGTCAGAAGCTGGGAATGGGTGACAGGTCATAGATCACTTGATGATTATCTGTTCTGTTCACTCCTTCTAGGGCACCTGGAATGATCTAATGTAAGAAGACACAGTACTGGTCCAGATGGACCTTTGGTTTGACCCAGTAGGGCCATTCTTATTTTCTAAACCATGGGTGAGGGGTGAGCAACCTTTCAGAAGCGGCATGCCAAGATTCAGCTTATTCACTTCTATTTATAGGTCTATGTGCCATCGATACTTTTTAAAGTCAATAATAGTCCTACTTATAGCAGCTTGATTAATAAATAAATAAAGATGCAGATTTTACTATTTTAGTAATGCAGGATTTTAAAAAAAATCATTAAGTTTAGAGTTTTAAATATCTGCAACACTCCAAAAAATTCTGTTAAAGGAATCTTTTTCTTTCTTACTCTGGGATACACTGGCTTAATTCTTGGCTCCATCACAGACTTCTTGAGTAAGCTCAGGTAAGCCCCCAATGGTACATCTACACTACAGCTAGAGGTATAAGTTACACCTCAAGGAGACATACGCACACCACCTTTAGCTGAGCTAGTAGGGTTGCCAGGTGTCCGTTATTGAACCAGACAGTCCGTTTTTTGCACCCTCTGTCCAGTAAAAAAAATGTGCTTTTCCAGCTGAGCGCCTGATGGAAGCCTGGCAGGGGAAGTGGCTGGGGAGGCGAGGCCGTGATCGGTACTGGGAGTCCTCAGCTGATTGCGTCTCCTTGGTCTGATGTAGGAGTGATGCCTTGGGGAGGAGGAGGAGCCTTTCCGTGATCCTGGGCGTTGTTCAAGCACATTGTGCAGCCATAGTCCACGAGAGAAGCCCACAGGTGCTTTGTGGTTGCGTTAGGTGCCTTCCATGGGCTCTCAGCCAAACTGACTGGGATGGAATTTCTGCCTCTTCCCACAGGGCCACCCAAGGACCAGGCTATGGGGGAGTCACCTTCCTACCCTACCTGCTGCCTGAGTTCAGAGTCCTCCATGGCTGCTGCCCCTTCCCCGCCACCCTCCCCCAGCCCTGCCATTGCATTGCCCTGGGGGCTGCTTTGCAGAGCAAGCTCTGCTGCCTCCCCAGTCATTCCCAGCGCGGTGGCTCTTGGTAGTAGCCACACGGCCTGACCCCTGCCCGCTCTGAGCAGTGTAATCGGGCCGTGGGGAGTGGAGCTGGGCTGGACTCAGGCACTTTGTGACCCAGGATCCCTTCTATGGGCAGGGAGCACTGGCAAGAGCCAAGCTACATGCTGAGCTCATCTCCAGTCTGAGAGCAGGGCTCGGCTCAGTGTTGCACCAGCAGCTCATTAGCAAAGTGCTTGGGTGTAGGGTCGCCAGGTGTCCGGTACTGAACTGGACAGTCTGATATTTTCACCTCCTATGTGAAAAAAAAAAAAATTCAGAAAATACCGCACACCTAAAACGTCGGGTATTTTCTGATTTTTTTCCCGGTGGAGGCGAAAATCCTGGGTGCTTACCAGGTTCCGCAGGGGAGCTGTCCGGCCCGGCACATGGAGGCAAAATGGCGGGTGACTGCAGGCAGCCTGTTAGGGCCAAAAAGCCTCAAAAGCAAAGCATTTCTTAAAGGGGCCATGCAGGTTTGTTGCGGGGGGGGGGGGGGGGGGAGAGGAGGAGGGGTCCTCAACAACTTTGTTTTTTTCCCCCTATTTTTCCTCAACTGAATTTTTTCCCGGTGTCTTTTTTGTTTTGTTTTGGGGAGAAGGGTTCAGTATTTTTTGTTAAACCATCTGGCAACCCTATGAGGTAGTGTGCTGCGGGTAGGTCTACACTGAAGTTAAAAACTCTCTACTGTAAGGTGTGGAGCACACACACCTCCTGGTAGCACTAAGGTGAGCTGAAGATGCACCCGAGTGTCTGAATGCAACACTAAGCTGGTTGAATTTTTTTTAAAAAACATTTCTTTTAGGGAGCAGGAAAGGACTCTTTTCTAAAACAAAATTGTCTCATCCCAACCTGTCAACATTATCAAAATGGTTCCTCTTGTGTAAAAAAATGTCATACCTTTTCACTAACTCAAATGTAAAGTCTTTTATAACTAGTTAGTGGCAGTTTTTGGAGGAGCTTTTTGTAAAGGAAAAAGTTCACTAACTTCTTTGAGAGGCGGGGCAGGGAATAGAAAAGATGCAGGACATTTTGAAAAAGGGGAAAATGAAAAAATGGGTCCACTTGGCACACTTTGAAATGAAAATGAATTCATAAGTTAATACTTTGTTTTCCCCCATGAAAATAGGTCATCATGTTTCAGGCAGTTCTGGTAACACAGGGAAAAATCATGAGTTATGCTTTTGGTTGACAACTCCCATCAGGGCCTTTAGCTTTGTTTTTTGGATCTAGAACCAGATATACAGCAGTATTTGGATGCCTAAAGAGACAGATACATGCCTAACCTGCTTTGCACTCCAAGAAACCCCAGAAGTCTAATTCCCATTAAAAGTCAATTAAAATAAATGCAATTCCCATTAGGCACCTGTCTCTTAAAGTGTTTGTAAATCTAAGTCATTAACACCTCCTTGTATTGCTACTTTAGCAGCTGCTTAACAATGCCCTGACCCCTGCCAATCAGTTCAACTCCCTGACTGTGCTAGCCAGCTGTGAGGCTCATGCAGGACTGAGCTCCCACCTGACAGCCAATGAAAATCATCTCTCATGCCACCAGGTTGCCAACCCCTGTTCTGAATCCTTGTCTTCTTTTAGACTGGGGGGAATAGTTGTTACTTTTACCAGGGGATTTATACCCTTCTTGAGCCCTGTTTTGGGTATATGCATCTGAAAACTCTGCAGCCAGAAAGACTGACTCAGGCTCCCTTATCACATACAGCTGCTCTAACATGATCAGGAACAATGTCAAAAAATTACGCCAAAATTATTCAATCCAGCAGTTTTTCAAAATTCCCATTTGTTTTTGCCCCCACAACCCACTTTTTAACAAAACCCATCAGCTTATGAACACATTCCACAAAAGTAGTCACTGGACATTTTAAATTAAACTGTAAGATTCAGGAATGATTTTGAATTGCCTTAAAGAATCTTTTCATAGCACATAATCCAAGGCTCCTTCTTCCTCCATTTCATTAAATATTTCTTTGGCTTTTCCATTCAATCTGGTCAGCAGGATGGGCATTTGCTGGTCTTCCCAGATACGGTGGCACAATTCAGAGGCTTTCAAAAGATAGACAAAAATTCCTCTATATCATCAGTATCTTTGTAAATGGGACTAATCATTTCCTAATTTTCCTTTTTGTGAAGAAGTGGAGTTCCAGGTGATGATGACTTTCTCTGTTCTTTGGATGCTCATAGCTAAAGTTCGGCAGATTCCTTTGCATTCTGTTTGCTCAGCAGCTGTACGTTCCACATGCCTTGTGTGGGCCTCTTTCTCCAGATTAGCTATCTTTCCTAGTAAATGAATGTCTGTACATTTTTGTTCATATGCATGTTGCAATTTGTTTCCTGCCTTTTGAATTCTAACTGCTTCTGCAGCATCTGTGTTGGCAGTACCCCTGCCTTAAGGTTCACTGGTCATTAACAGATATTTCAGTCCTTGCTCTGGGGCCTTTTTCTCATGACAACCTCTTCTGTGAGCACAATTCTTCACGGCTCTTTCTATCAGGATCTTCATATGACTCTTGCTTACCCATTCTAACTGATTTTTATCCTTAAACACTCCAATATCAAAATTAAATTTTGACAAGCATAGGGTTCTGATCCAAAAATCTAATTAACCAATGGTAATGTGCATTCTAGCCAGATTACAGGAGGCCCTCAACTTGCAACGCAATCTGTTCCTGGGGAAGCGTCGCAAGTTGGGGACATCATAACTCGAGCCCTCATTTACGATAGGCGCCATGCGCAATCGTAAATGCAAGCCAAAGATGTAAATCAAGGGTTTCCAGCCCCTTCTGCACGTATAAAAATGGTTGTAAGTGTGGGGAGTCAAAACTCGGGCAGTCGCATGTTGGGTTACCACTGTGATAAAAGGGTTCCAGGGAAGCCAGCTGAGGTCACTCAATTAGGGTGCACTGCAAGAAATAGAATGGCCAGTCCTCAGAGCTGGTGATTATTTCAATATTTACAGTCATCCAAACCAGCACATAACAGCTTCTGTATTACCTTATTGGTCAAGGAGAAGTCCACACAATGCAGTTCTCTTAAAGTACCCAGCCTTAGGGTATCACCCAGCTACCCCAGTCAATTAAATAAAGTTCTATTACTCCCAAAGGACCGGACACATTGCCTTTCAGGTCAATGAGTACTTCCGACCTTATCCCAAACACATGCTTATAGCCAATTCTTATTAACTAGACTAAAATTTATTTTAAAAGAAAAAAAGAGTGTATTGGTTAAAATATAAATACATACAGACATGAGTTCAATTCCTGAGGTTCAGTTACATAATAGAAGTGGTGATCCTGTGGTTGCAGAAAGTCCATCTTCATAGCCTAGGGTGACTCCAACCAATGACCAGGACCTCAATCCTTGTTGCTAAGCTTTCCTCTGTATGAATTCTCAAGCATGTCTGGGACCCTATGTCAATATCTATTAAAGGGGCCCCAAGATATCCTGGGATCTCATTTCTTGTGGCTTGCTGCTTTCCCCATGAGCATCCAAGCAGATGTGAAACAAAAAGGATCAGGACCAAGGTCCTTTACACTTCTCCAGCAGCCCTTTGGCAATGGTCTTTTGATGTAACCACATGATAATTAAACAATGGTAGTTTATCCATTACGCAGTTTATCATGAACTTTAAGAAGGCATCCTGACAATGACATTATCTCACCTAATATTTATGTAAATGTTAGTAGTACATCTCTGAATTAATAGTTCCTGTGATACACATGAAATATCAGTTTATATAGTTAGCATAGATATAAGACATCTAACTAGTATGACCTCTTGTTGCTAATACAGGTTTGCATTTCAAAAGTTCGAGCCTAACTAGCAATGAATGGCCTTAGTTACCATATATATTTTTTTCCTCACATGCCTCTACATGTTGAGTCTGGGTCAATTGGTCTGAGATTGTTTAACCTTTTCTGGCCATGTGCCCTACTTGCAACTTCTGTTGCAGCTATATAATAGTGGTTACAGCCATGATTTTGTATGGCCACATTTTAATCGGATAATGTCACATCTAGGCCCCCAGAAGAGTTAATCTGGTCTTGGGTGAAATGCTTAAAGAACATTCTATTAAACTTCAAAATCTGAAGCTAAGATTATTTCATATTGAGCATTTTTTAAAGTACAAACCAAAGAGCTAGTAGCATAACATATTTACTAAGAGATAAAGAGCTTCTGAATTGCATTTCTAAAGAAAGAAAGGTAGGGCACCTTACCTGTTTTGTAACTTTGTGATCTGTATATATCCCTGAGCTCTTTCATAAGTCTATCTGAAGCCTGGACTGATCCAGACACTGCACCCTAAAATTAAAAAACAGACAATAGTTAAACAGCTTCATTTGTATTACTAATGCTTTACAAAAATCTGTAAACCTGCAAAATCTATGCAACTCTACAAACGTACCACAAAATGGTAGAGTAAATTAATTTCAGAGATCTAGCACTCAAGGACTACGTCTACACTGGCCCCTATTACGAAATAGGCATGCTAATGTAGAACTCTGGAAAAGGCAAATGCGCGGGGATTTAAATATCCCCCGCGGCATTTGCATTTTCATGGCCGCCGCTTTTTTCCGGCTTGGAGATAAGCCGGAGAAAAGCGTCCAGACTGGCGCGATCCTCCGGAATAAAGCCCTATTCCGGAGGATCTCTTATTGCTACTTGCAAATAAATAAATACTTGCAAGTAGGAATAAGAGATCCTCCGGAATAGGGCTTTATTCCGGAGGATCGCACCAGTCTGGACGCTTTTCTCCGGCTTATCTCCAAGCCGGAAAAAAGCGGCGGCCATGAAAATGCAAATGCCGCGGGGGATATTTAAATCCCCCGTGCATTTGCCTTTTCCAAAGTTCTACATTAGCATGCCTATTTCGTAATAGGCGGCCAGTGTAGACGTAGCCAAGAAGTGAAGCAACTATGCAGTCAAAATCCCCAAGTCAGTCCCACATTACTAACTTAGAAACATTTGACATACTGAATAATACGGAACATTGAGAGTTTACATTTAACAAAGCAAAACAACAATACAAGAATATATAGATGTGACCATGCCTTAGGAAAGTACAAAAGATTCTAGCAACAAATTTAAGGAAAAAGCCCAAGTTCCATCAATACAGTATAGGAAGAGTGGCAGCAATTCAGTGGTGTTTAGGAACTGTGCGGCCACAGCATCTTCAAAAATGCTTATCAGCTTTATAAGGCAAACAAAATATATAAATGATTCCACATAGAGCTGCTGGCTTTAAACATCCGTCTTTTTATACATGTAGCTTGTTTTCAAATTCCTGTGGAAAACTGGCCACATGTTTAAATACCATGGGATAAATATATGCAAGTACATGAGCTTCAATCAAGGTGTGCAGAAAAGTATCGTTCCTCCTTTCCCTACTGACAAGTTCTTGTCACTCAATTGAATTGATTTTACTCAGAGTTCTAAAAGGAATATGCAGAGGTCAGAATACATGCCAATGTAGTCATGATAAACATGAAAACTCAAACTTCATCTTTTAAATGATAATCGAAATTAAAGGCAAAACCAAAAAAAAGGAGTAACATCATATTTATCTAGCACTCCACATAAGAGTACTTATTATCAACATAAAACACAGCCATGTACTGTAAAGTACTGGATTTAACATTCATTATTTTCCTGTACCTGAGCATTCCAAAACTCTGGTGAAAAATCAGGATAAACCAAATAAGCTTTTGTAAAACACAGTAATTTCAGTTTTAAAAAAAAAAGGTAAAAACCAAAAACAAAGAGTTTCTGGGTGGCAAAGCATTCCTATTATGAATGCAGAGAGCTAGTAATCCTCCCCTGAATGGGGAACAGGTTACACCAGCAAAAGTATAGCTCTGCTGGTATAATTGCAGCTACACTGAGAGCTCTTTCTGGACCATTCCGTCAGTCAGGGATCACAGCTCTTCCAACCCTGATAGACACAGCTATGTCAGCAGAAGCCCCTAGTGTAGACATAGCCAAAGAATATTCTTCTTGGGCCATCCATCTTAGGATTCCATTGCATTTGCCTACATAAACTGAAATTGCATACATTTTTCTTTATATACAGGACTTGTGAAATATGGTCTATAATAAATAATTAAGCATATAAATAGAGGAAAGGCTCCTTTGAAGTTTTGTCTCCTTTCATTTGGTATTCAAAGGTGTACAAATAAGGAGGCACAAATAAGGGGTTCTGCATGGTTCAGTTTTGGGACCAATTCTGTTTAGTATCTTCATCAACAATTTAGATAATAGCACAGAAAGTGCATTTATAAATTTTGTGGAGGATACCAAGCTGGGAGGGGCTGCAAGTGCTTTGGAGGACAGGGTCATAATTCAAAATTATCTCGATAAACTGGAGAAATGGTCTGAGGTAAATAGGATGAAGTTTAATAAGGGCAAATGCAAAGTACTCTACTTAGAAAGGAACAATCATTTTTACAAAATATAAAATGGGAAGTGACTATCCAGGAAGGAGTACTGTAGAAAGGGATATAGGGGTTGTAGCGGACCACAAACTAAATATCAATCAACAGTGTGACACTGTTGCAAAAAAAGCAAACATCATTCTGGGGTGCATTAACAGAAGTAACCAAGACACAAGAAGTAAGTCTTCCACTCTACTCTGCACTGATTATGCCTCAACTGGAGTATTATGAGCACCACATTTCGAGAAAGATGTGGAGAAATTGGAGAAGGTCCACAGAAGAGCAACAAAAATTATTAAAGGTCTAAAAAATATGCGCAATGGGGGAAGACTGAAAAAATTGGGCTTGTTTAGTTTGGAAAAAAGAAATGGAGAGGGGACATGAAAACAGCTTTCAAGTACCTAAAAGGATGTTACAAGGAGGAGAGAGGAAAATTATTCTCCTTAATTTCTGATGATAGGACAAGAAGCATTAGAGGGCAAGAGAGGTTTATATTGGACATTAGGAAAAACTTCCTAACAGTCAGGATGGTAAAGCATTAGAATAAACTGCCTAGGGAGATTGTGGAATCTCCATCATGGGGATATTTAAGTGAAGGTTAGACAAACATCTGTCAGGATGATCTAGACAGTGCTTGGTCCTGCCATAAGGTCAGGGGACTGGACTCAATGACCTCTCAAGGTCCCTTCCAGTTCTAGTGTTCTATTATTCTATTTGTATTAGGTGAGCTGAAAAATACTAATCCTGAAGTAAGTGTGCCGATGCTTGAGGTGATGGATCATCCGGGAATTCCAGGTCTGTGTATCTTGGATAGCAGATAGAAAAATCCTGGTCAGGAACTGTGGGGTGTTTGTGTAAATTTGGTCCTAAGCAGTATCAGGGAGCTTCATGAGCAGTTGTTTTCGGGTTTTTTGGTATTCTTTAGTGGGATCAGAGGAGAGAAGCCTGTAGAATCTGGTGTTGGTGAGTTGTCTGGTCACCTCCTGTTCATAATCTGTTCTGTTCATGATGACTACAGCACCCCCTTTGTCATATTCTTTAATTATTATGTTAAAATTGTTTTTGAGGCTGTGTATAGCATTGCGTTCTGCATGGCTAAGGTTATGTGTTGTTATTTGATGACAATGTCAGCCTGTGCACATTTGCAGAAGCAATCAATGTAGAAGTCAAGACTCTCATTACAACCGTCAGTACGGGGCCTTCCTCTTGAGGGACTGGCGGGGGAAGCTGCAAGGTCAGTGTGTTGTATATCGGTGTGCTAGAAATATTCCTTGAGGTGGAGGTGGTGAAAATAGACTTCCAGATCTCCACAGAACTAAATCATATTAGTGCAAGTGGTGGGGCAGAAGGAGAGTCCTCATGATAGGACAGATTCCTCTGCCAGGCTAAGAGTGTAGTTGGATAGGATGACAATGTTGCTAGGTCAGTTGAAAGTACCATGAATGAGAGATTCTGAGGCATGTAGCAGCCACATGGCCCCTCAATATGCTAACATCTTCATGGCTGACCTTGAACAATGTTTCCTCAACTCTTGGCCTCTAGCACCCTTACTCTACTTAAGTTCCCATTGTTTGGTGTAGCATAAGAACAATTTACACCTTCTCTATCAGTGGCATGAACACTCTAATTGACTATTTCTTTCCCCTTTTTTCCTTCTCCCCCCATCCCCTATTTATTTTGGACCTGGACATTTATTAACTCCATTCATTTGAAGTCATCAGTTGTGCCAACAAAAGCTCGTATCTTCATCTACATTTTTTGCTAGTCTTTAAGGTGCTGCTAGACTATTCATTGTTTTTTAAGTTTTCACAATATCTTATCTGTATTAATATGATATAGTAATTATATGTCATATGTAGCTTTCTGCAGGGTTGTTTGATGTAATTCATGTGGGTTCACTGGAGTACTACCTCATGTACTGCAGGTATTTGAAGAATACACAGTGAATGAGATGGATCATCAGGATCTTTGCCTCATGAAGTGAATTTATTACAAATAGGCCACACAATGAATGAGACAGCCTTTTCATATTTATCAGTCATCTTCCAAGAGTACAAACCAACTATAACCTTTAAGGTGATTTAGAGCATCTTAGTTCTGTCAGGGTTATTTTTAAAATGTGCATGAGAATGGGAAGAGGAGAATAAAAAAAATTTGATAATTTAATATTTAAGTAGTAGCTGCTGAAGTATGGGTTTCTTGATATTTACACAGGCAAAGAAAGTTGACTATGATCTTTTAAAGAGTTTCTTAAGTAAGCTTTATTTGCTCAAAAGTTAAATTAAGTTAGGTCAGGTGGACATGGTACAAAGCAAGAGTGTTGTAGCATATCCCACTGCTGTTTGCAAATTAGCCACTGTTGCAACAGAGTAAGAGGGAGTATGTAGACAGTGTGGCTACTTCTAAACTACATCCTTCTGTTGACAGAAGGATGTAAATGATGCACTTCGAGAGTGCAAATAAAGCGGGGATTTAAATATCCTGTGCTTCATCTGCATAATTGCATCATGGCACTCTTTCAAACAAGCATTTCGAAAGTAAAACCATAGTCTAGACATGGTTCTTTTGAAAATGGAAGGCTTTTTCAAAAGATCCTGTAAACCTCAATTTTTGAGGAGTACAGGATCTTTCAAAAAAGCCTGCCATTTTCGAAAGAACTGCGTCTAGATCACGGTTTTACTTTCAAAATGGCACTTGTTCGAAAGAGCGCCATGACGCAATTACATAGATGAAGCACAGGATATTTAAATCCCCGCTTTATTTGCACTTTCGAAGTGCGTCATTTACATCCTTCTGTCGACAGAGGGATGTAGTCTACACGTAGCCTGTGAGATTTGGCAGCTCTGCTTCTCACCAAGACAGCCTTCTTGCTGTGCACATTGCAATTTATGTCTATAACTGCTTCCTTATGAAAGACAGATTCCCAACTCTGGTCTGCTCCTCAAGAGTGCATAATTAGAAGATAAGGAATACTGGAGGGTAGGGAATACATTTTTACTCCTCTTTTACTGATTTAACGTCCAAAGGTGAAGGTGAAAACAAGTGTGTAAGTTCTCAATGAATTTAAATATCATAGGCGTGCGCAGCACATTTCATTAGGGTGTGCACCCAAAGATTTTTTTAAATGTACTCTTTGACCCCCATTAGCCACACCTCCTGACCCCCCTTAGCTATGCCTCTGGAGCAATATGGACACATGACTAGAAATAAAAGGTGTCATGTGCCCCCCTCGTACCCCCAGAATTTTTCTCACTATCCTCTTACCAACAGGGATTAGTTTGGCCCTCACCAAATCCCCCCCATGCAACTATCCTGCAATTGCATTAACCCAATGTGTGTGACATTAACTCCGGGGGTGCAGAGGCCGGGGGAAGTGTCCCCGCTAAGAGTTTCCTCCCATGAGCACAATAAACGTTGTGCTGTGCACCACTACTGAGTTTGTGGCTTGTTAGGATGTGCCTCTGTGGCACCCAAGTTATTAATAAGTATCTTATAAACCTCTACCTTTCCCCTCTGCTGTCCTGTCTCCTTCCCTTGCTCCATCAGCTCCCCTGGTGCCTGCTGCCCCCCCCAACCCCTCACCCACCTCTGCTGTCCTGACTTCTGCCCTTCTCACTACCCTCAGCCTTCCTAAGACCTGCCCCCCTCCACCAGCCCTTCTCTCCCCCTGTGCCCCGTAGCCCCACTCTGATCATGTGAGGTACCCCTCCTCATCCCCTCTTCTAACACCTCCCTCTACACACCTGCTCTGCCTCTCTCCTCTGGTGCTGGTCCCTCCCCTGCAGGTGTCTGCCCTTCTGTTTCACCCCCAGAATCCCATGGCACCTGCACCTTCCCTTACTCCTGCACTCTCCTGGTGCTTCCCCCTTCCCTCACTGCCCCTACCCCCTTGCTTTCTGTCACATTACCGAATTGGAGGGAAGCAGCCAGATCGCTGCTGCACCCCTAGGTGGGGGTGTTGGCCCCAGAAATTGGTATAAAAGGGAGCCATGTGGGGTATTGAATGGGAGCTTATCGTTTGTTGATCTTATGTACGCTATTTGTGTGAGTATATAATGTCTATGTGTGTAGGTAGGAATCTGTAATCTGTGTGGAAGCTGAATATTTCTCTGAATGTGGTTAAGCATTGCTATGGACAGGCTGAGTAGCGAAGCCCTGTGGAACAATGGCTCTCAATGGGCTATGGACACACCCAAAGAATGGGGTTTGTCACCTGAGAGCAGCCAGCAGGGAACACAGAGATTGGCCTCTGACCAGGTGACTTGCTGCATACAAGAAGAGGCCAGGAAGGAGGTATAAAGAGGCCATGTGGTCGATGCCATTTTGTTCTCAGCTCAGCACTTCATCCCAGAGGCAGCATTGCAGGGATTGAAGAGCCTGGAAGACCTGTGAACCCATCCTGATGTTAGGATGTGCAACAAGAACTTTTAAACCAGCAGCTGTAACATCTCTGCTAGAGCCTGCATCGAGGACTGGGAGATTCGGTGCATGTAACGTAATAATCTTTAACAACCTTACTCTCATGCTTTTCTTTCTTGTGTTAATAAACCTTTAGTTGTTAGATGCTAAAGGATTGGCCCAGCGTGATTTGTGGGTAAGGTCCAGAGGGTAAATTGACCAGGGATCTGTGGCTGGTTTCTTGGAACCGGACAGAACTTGTTCGGGGTAGGTGGGATTGGGTGCTAGGACCCCCCCACCTGTGTATGAGGTCTGGGGCCATCTGGGGCACGGTTATTGCTAGGGTGTCGGAGGGGTTTTGCTTGTGAGGCTTCAGGCAGGCAGCTGAAGCGCTCTGTGGGACTGGTTTGTGGCCTGTTTGGAGAGGTCACCAGTCTGGGGGCTGTAAGGAGCCCCGGAGTTGAGCAATTCACCCTGAGCGGACACCCTCAGCTGTGCCCAGACACTGCCCGGTCTGTCACACCCTCTTTTTCCCTGATACCCACCCCCCCACCACCCTCTGCCCCCATTTCCCTCATGCCTCTGTGCCCTCACACATGCCTTGCTCCATCCCTGCCCTTCCTCATGCCCACCCCCTTCTTTCAAGCCTTCTCCCAGCACCTTCACTTGTCCCCTCTAGCCCCCAAAGCCCTTCCCCTCTCCTCTCCCAGCATCAGCCTGTTCCCCCTTTCTCACTGACACTTCCCCTCCTGCCCTTTTCCTCATTGTCTCCACTTGGCCCCCTGGGATTTGTCTCTCTCCTCCACCTTGTCCCTTGGTGCCTTCTCCTTTCTTCTCCTTACCTGCCCCCTCCCCTCATCACAAGCCCCTTCCTCTCTGACCCTTTCCCCCTATTTTCCCTCCTCCTCCAGCAGCCACCAGTTGGTCTGTAACAAAGTTCTAGGGTCACCCTGACTGTCACCCTTCTGGTGCTCCCCCTACTCTGTCTTTCTTAGGTTTCTTAGCCCCCTTTTGGGCCACAAACCCACATCCCACAGTCTCTGGTTCCCAAAGTTCCGGCATTCTCCCCATCACTTGGTGCCTGTACTGGGTCCGACTCATAAGGTTGCCAGGTGTCTGGTTTTCTACCAGACAGTCTGGTTTTTGGGCCCTCTGTCTGGTGAAAAAAAAAAATCCAGAAAATGCAATGTCTGGTATTTCCTGGTTTTCCAGCTGGGCACCAGACTGAAGCCTGGCAGCAGCGGGGTAAATAACTGGGAGCTAGGGCGCAATCAGCATTGGGAGTCTCTAGTTGAGACTGACATCTTGGGGAGGAGGAGAAGCCCTGTCTCTGACCATGTTGTGGAGCTGCAGCGGATAGGGTTACCAGATAGACCACCCCCAAAAAAGCCAGACACACTTGATCATGGACAGGGCGGAAGGACTGGACGCGGGAGGAAGGAACGGGGGGCCGGGAGAAAGGGGGGCAGGAAGCAGAGCTGGAGGGGGTCAGGGGCCGCAGGGCTGGCCGGGAGGAAGGAAGGGGGGGCCAGGAGGAAGGAGGTGCAGGAAGCAGAGCTTGGCGTGGGGGGTTGAGGAACATGGAGTTGGCCGGGAGGAAGAGAGGGGCTGGGAGAAAGGGGGATGGGAAGCAGCTCTGGGGGGGCGGGGGCCAGTCACGCTGCCCCCATCCCTGGCCCTCTCCTTCCCGGCCCAGCCGCACTGCCCCCCCCCCACCACCACTACCCCGGGCCAGCCACGCTGCCCCCGATCCTAGGCCCCCCCCCCCGGCCAGCCATGCTGCCTCCAACCCCGGCCCCCCCCGACCCAGGCCAGCTGCGTTGCCCCCAACCCTGACCCCCCCCCCCACCCCGGGCCAGCCACGCTGCTCCTGACGCAACCCCCACACACACCCTAGCCCACCCCCGGGCTAGCCGAGCTGCTCCTGATCCCCTGCCCAGGGCACACCCCCCATCTTCCTGCCCGCGGTTTAAGCTCACCTCGCTTGCCGGGAAGGTGGGCTGACGTTGTTGCTCCCTGACGCCTATTTCCGTGGGGTCCTAAGACCCACCAGTTTTGGCCACGCATGCATGGCAAACCCAGCGCAGCGACCGTTCCCCAGCGCACCAGGGTGGCCATTTGAAACATTAGGGTGTGCCTGGGCACACCTGGCACACCCCGTGTGCACGCCTATGTTAAATATATATTATCCTCAGGAAGAAACAAAAACATTTAGAAAATGCTGTTAAAAATTACAGAGGGAGTCGCATTCTGTCAAAAATGGCATTACCTGTTTCTGAGTAACTCAGAAGAAAATTATCTTGAATGCTTATGTATCAAGCTATGTCTACACTACGGGGTTTTTCTGGGATACCGGTGATATCCCGGAAAATCTCCCACACATCCACTCTGTTTGTGGAAAAGCAGATGTGCTCTTTCAGAATCCCTGTCTTCCTCCTCGTGAGGAAGAAGGTTCTTCCAAAAGAGGAGACTTTTCCGATATTTGGCTCCATGCAGATGGGCCAAATTTCAGAAAAGCCTCTTCTGAAAAAACTACTGGAAAAAGGTACTCAAATTGCGGAGCACAATTTGCATACCTTTTTCCGATATATCAGTGTAGTGCAGACATAGCCTCAATGTCCTAATAGATAAAATATAAGTGTCATTGGTGTCTGCTACAAACCTCAAATCACACTAGAGAACAGGAATACAAGAAACCTTATGTACCTGTTTAGAAAGAAATATATCACTCAAAATTGAAGCACTGACTTTCAGTATATCACTCAAATTGAAATCCCCCATGAACATGCCTGGGGAAAAAAGTTGTATAATCATGGGAGACTTGGATTTGAGTGACATATGATGCACGTCTCATGTTGCCAGTTGTCAAACATTCTTGGAATTTCTAAACAT
This sequence comes from Pelodiscus sinensis, assembly GCF_049634645.1. Lineage (NCBI taxonomy): Eukaryota > Metazoa > Chordata > Testudines > Trionychidae > Pelodiscus > Pelodiscus sinensis. The sequence goes on along the minus strand of NC_134724.1, from coordinate 31,542,002 downwards.
TATATATGACAGTTTCCTAAATCAGGAAGTATTGCATCCAGCACAATGGAATTCTATATCATAGCTCATCTTGACAGCCAAAAAAAGAATTAACTGCAGAACTAAAAATTAATGGTAGCTCAGGTACAAGTTACTATAACTTGATATTTATAATGTGCAAAGAGAATAAAGTCCAGAACTGAGAGCTATTATACAGAGAGAGAGAGAGAGAACGAAACAGATGGTGTGTGTATGTATATCTTTATCTTCTACTACTTATTTTAGAATTTGTGCATCTGTGTCCATCTGTCCATGAGTTTAAGATCTCCTAAACCAGGGTGGGGAACCTTTTTTGGGTTGGGGAATCGCTGACCTACAGAAAAATCAGTCGGGAAGATGCATACAAGTGAGAAGTAAATCAATCAATCAATCAATCATTGACCTAGCCCCCACATTCCCTTTACCCACCAGAGCTGAGGAGGGCCCAGCCTAGTATATTTTGGGTGTTCCAGCCCTGTGGGGGGGCTCTGAGCCCAGGCCTGAAGTTCCCCACCCCTGTCCTAAATGGTAACAGGGAAAAACTTAAAAAACAACGAATAGTCTAGTAGTACCTTAAAGACTAACAAATCAGATATGCGAAAAAGCAATACCCAGAACCCTGTTGGAGAACACTTTAATCTTCCTGGACACTCATTAATGGATCTCCAAGTCACCCTGTTGTTTCAGGCCACTTCCACAAGTCAAATGTACAGGGAAGGACAGGAGCTTAACTTCAATTACAAGTTTAATTCTTATGCAAATGGAATGAACAGGGACATTGGCTAGCTCCCACACTACCTTCCACATCCTAATGACTTAACCAACCAACCAAACAATGGAGGCGCTAACTGTTCTTATCAGCCTCTTGTAAATACTTGAACCATCTATTTACTGAAGCAAAATGCAGGACAATGTAGCACTTTAAAGACTAACAAGATGGTTTATTAGATGATGAGCTTTCGTGGGCCAGACCCACTTCCTCAGATCAAATAGTGGAAGAAAATAGTCACAACCATATATACCAAAGGATACAATTAAAAAAAATGAACACATATGAAAAGGACATATCACATTTCAGAACAGGAGGGGGATGCGGGGGGGGGGGGGAGGGAAGGAAGGAAGGTAAGTGTCTGTGAATTGATGATATTAGAGGTGGTCCACCTTTAATATCATCAATTCACAGACACATACCTTCCTTCCTTCCCCCCCCCCGCATCCCCCTCCTGTTCTGAAATGTGATTTGTCCTTTTCATATGTGTTCATTTTTTTAAAATTGTATCCTTTGGTATATATGGTTGTGACTATTTTCTTCCACTATTTGATCTGAGGAAGTGGGTCTGGCCCACGAAAGCTCATCATCTAATAAACCATCTTGTTAGTCTTTAAAGTGCTACATTGTCCTGCATTTTGCTTCAGCTACCCCAGACTAACACGGCTACATTTTTACATCTCTTTACTGTCTCTCTCTCTCTTCCCCTCCCCCCCTCATTTTCCTCCTCCCCCTCTTCCCTTATTTATTCTTGTATCTGGACTTCAAATACTCCAGTCATCTGAAGTGGGTTTTGTCCATGAAAGCCCATGATACCATCTACATGTTTTGTTAGTCTATTAACAAAAGGTGCTCCTATTAATTGTTTTTTAAGTTTTTCTTGTTACAGACTAACTCAGCTACCCTTCTGAAGCTTCTAAATGGCAATAGATAATTTCATAGGGGTAACCGTGTTAGCCTGTAAGGCTACATCTACACTGCACCATAGTTCGAAATAAGATACACAATTTGAGCTACGAAATTGCGTATTTTATTTCAAAATAGCTAATTTCATAATTAAATTTTGAAATAACCTATTCCAAAATGTCCCTTATTCCTTGTGGAATGAGGTTTACAGGGACATTAGAACAGTGAGCCTGAGATAACAGACTTGCTGTAAAGACGCAGGATAGCTATTTTGGGATACTGCGGTATCCCGAAATAGTGTTGCAGTGTAGATGAATCTTAACTGAGTAAATTTGAAAAACAACAGTCTTACAGCACCTTAGAAACTAACAAAAAATGTAGATGGCATCACAAGCTTTTGTGAGCACAACCCACTTCTCCACCAAACCTGGTATGCAGTTTCTTCTTATCATTGTATAAACTATGTCAGGATTTGGTTGTGCCAGAACAATGAGATTGCAACTGTTACACATCATACAGAAAGGGAGCAATAGAGGGACCGTTATACTCACTGTGTTATACTTGCTAAAGTCAAGGTACATCACATCCATTGATTTTCCCATGTCCACAGAGCCAGTTACCTCATCATAGAAGCTAATCAGATTGGTCAGGCACGACTTTCCCTTTGTGAATCCATGCTGACTATTCCTAAGCACTTTCCTCTCTTCCAAGTGCCTCAAAATAGATTCCTTAAGGATCCCTTCCATGATTTTTCCAGAAACCGAGGTAAGACTGACCGGCCTATAGTTCCCTGGATCATCCGTCTTCCCTTTTTTGAAGATGGGCACTACATTTGCCTTTTTCCAATCATCCAGGATTTCTCCTGACTGCCACGACTTTTAAAGATAATGGCCAAAGGCTTCTCAATGACATTTGCCAACTCCCTCAGTACCCTCGGATGCATTAAGTCCGGACCCGTGGATTTGTGTACATTCAGCTTTTCTAAATAGTTCCTAACCTGTTCTTTACCCACCTAGGGCTGTCCATCTTCATCCAATCTTGCGTCACTTGGCGCATTAGTCTGGGAGCCGACCTTGTCCATGAATACAGAGGCAGAGGAAGCATTGAGTACTTCAGCTTTCCCCACATTATCTGTCACGAGGTTACCTCCTTCATCCAGTAGGGGCCGCATACCCTCTCTGGTCACCTTCTTCTTGTTAACATGCCTGTAGAAACCTTTCTTGTTATCCTTCACATCCTTAGCCAGTCGCAATTCCATTCACGCTCTCGCCTTCCTGATAACCCCCCGGCATTCTTGAGCTATACAGGCAGTCCCCGGGTTACGTACAAGATAGGGACTGTAGGTTTGTTCTTAAGTTGAATCTGTATGTAAGTCGGAACTGGCGTCCAGATTCAGACACTGCTGAAACTGACCGCCAGTTCTGACTTACATACAGAATCAACTTAAGAACCCCAGGCATCCCCAAGTCAGCTGCTGCTGAAACTGATCAGCAGCTGATTCCAGGAAGCCCGGGGCAGAGCAACTCTGCCTGGGGCTTCCTGTAGTCAGCGCTGGTCAGTTTCAGCAGAAGCTGACTTGGGGACGCCTGGGGCAGAGCAGCTGGGGTGCTACTGGACCAACCCAGCAGCACCCCATCTGCTCTGCCCCAGACGTCCTGATTCAGCCGCTGCTGAAACTGACCAGCAGCGGCTGAATCAGGACCTGGGGCAGAGCAGCTGGGGTGCTGCCGGGTTGGTCCAGTAGTGCCCACGGGCGCTGCAGGACCAATCGGCAGCGCCCCAGCTGCTCTGCCCCAGAGTCCAAAACAAAAGCCTGGTCTGCTGGGGGGAGGGGAGCACACTAGCTGCGCCCCCCCCCCTAGCAGACCAGGGACACGGGGAGCAGAGCCGCAGCGGCAGCGGGGTGCCGCGCCTCTGAGGCTTTGCTCTGGCAAAGCCTCTGAGGCGCGGGACCCCCGCGGCTGCGGCTTCAGTCAGGGTGCCTGTGGTCTGCTGGGGACCGTCCCCAGCAGACCACAGGCACCCTGACTGAAGCCGCAGCCGCGGGGGGGTCCCGCGCCTCTGAGGCTTTGCCAGAGCAAAGCCTCAGAGGCGCGGGGAACCGCCGCTGCTGCCGCTCCAGTCTGGGTGCCTGCGGTCTGCTGGGGACGGTCCCCAGCAGACCACAGGCACCCGGACTGAAGCCGCAGCCGCGGGGGGGTCCCGCGCCTCTGAGGCTTTGCCAGAGCAAAGCCTCAGAGGCGTGGGGAACCGCCGCTGCTGCCGCTCCAGTCTGGGTGCCTGTGGTCTGCTGGGGACGGTCCCCAGCAGACCACAGGCACCCGGACTGAAGCCGCAGCCGCGGGGGGGTCCCGCGCCTCTGAGGCTTTGCCAGAGCAAAGCCTCAGAGGCGCGGGGAACCGCCGCTGCTGCCGCTTTGACTGAAGCGGCAGCAGCGGCGGTTCCCCGCGCCTCTGAGGCTTTGCTCTGGCAAAGCCTCAGAGGCGCGGGACCCCCCCGCGGCTGCGGCTTCAGTCCGGGTGCCTGTGGTCTGCTGGGGACCGTCCCCAGCAGACCACAGGCACCCAGACTGGAGCGGCAGCAGCGGGGGTTCCCGCGCTTCTGAGGCTTTGCTCTGGCAAAGCCTCAGAAGCGCAGGAACCCGCCCGCTGCTGCCGCTTGGGTCCCGGTGCCTGTGGTCTGCTGGGGACGGTCCCCAGCAGACCACAGGCACCGGCACCCAAGTGGCAGCAGCAGCGGTTCCCGCGCTTCCGAGGCTTTGCTCTGGCAAAGCCTCAGAAGCGCGGGAACCCGCCCGGTGCCCCTGGTCTGCTGGAGACGGTCTCCAGCAGACCAGGGGCACCGGAGCAGCTTACGAACGGGGCTTTCTCGCCCCGACTTCCGGGGCGAGAAAGCTCCGTTCGTAAGTGCGGATCCGACGTAAGTCGGATCCGCGTAAATCGGGGACTGCCTGTACATTTAAATCCCTCCCTGGTCATTTGTCCAAGTTTCCACTTTTTGTAAGCTTCCTTTTTGTGCTTAAGTTCACCAAGGATTTCCCCTGTAAGCCAATCCGGTCTCCTACCATGTTTGCCTCTCTTGCTACGCATAAGGATGGTTTCTTTCTGTGCCTTCAATAAGGCTTCTTTAAAATACTGCCAGCTGTCCTGGACTCCTTTCCCCTTCATGTTAGCATCCCAGGGGATGCTGCCCATCAGTTCTCTGAGGGAGTCAAAATCTACTTTTTTGAAGTCCAAGGTGTGTATTTTACTACTCTCTTTTCTTCCTTTGGTCAGGATCCTGAAATCTACCATCTCATGGTCACTGCTTCCCAGATTTTCACCCACCTCTACTTTCCCTATTAGTCCCTCCCTGTTTGTGAGCAGAAGGTCAAGCTGCGCACAGCCCCTGGTCAGATCCTTCAGCACTTGTATCAAGAAGTTATCCCCAACATTCTCCAAAAACTTCCTGGATTGCCTGTGTGCTGCCATATTGATCTCCCAACAGATGTCAGGGTGATTAAAGTCCCCCACGAGAACCAGGGCCTGCGATCTGGAAGCTTCTCTTAGTTGTCCGAAGAAAGCCTCATCTACCTATATATAGTGCAACTCCTCCTCCTTTTCTCCCCTGCCTGTTGTTCCTGAACAGTCTATACCCCTCCATGACAGCATTCCAGTCATGCAAGTCATCCCACCAAGTCTCTGTTATCCCAATTAAATCATATTTCTTGGACTGGGCCAGGGCTTTCAGTTCCTCCTGTTTGTTGCCCAGGCTTCTCGCATTAGTGTACAAACACCTCAGGTAACCAGGTGATCGCCCTATCTTCTCCATTCGAATCAGGGGTCCTCATTTCTTGCTCATTCCTCTCTGCATTTCTTCCCAGTATCCGACTTTCCCACTCCCCTCAGGGTTTTGGTCACCGTCCCCCGACGAACCTAGTTTAAAGCCCTCCTCCCTATTTTTGCAAGCCTGCCCGCGAAGATGCTCCTTCCTCTATTGGTTAGGTGGATCCTATCTCTTCCTAACAATCCTTGTGCCCGGAACAGAGTCCCATGGTCGAAGAAACCAAAGCCCTCTCTGCAACACCATCTGCGCAACAATGTATTTACGTCCTCAATTCGACAATCTCTGCCCAGTCCTTTCCTTTCAACAGGGAGGATGGACGAGAACACCACTTGCGCTCCGAATTCTTGGATCCTTCTTCCCAGCGCTACATAATTTGTAGTAACCCGCTCAAGGTCATTCTTGGCCATATCGTTAGTTCCCACGTGGAGAAGCAGGAAGGGGTAGCGATCCGAAGGTTTGATCAGTTTGGTAAGCCTCTCAGTCACATCCTGAATGCGAGCTCCCAGTAAGCAGCACGCCTCTCGAGATTCCAGGCCCGGACAGCAGATGGATGGCTCAGTCCCTCATAGGAGAGAGTCCCCGACTACCACCACCTGTAATTTTCTTTTGAGGGTGGTGACCGTGGAACACCCATTCCTAGGACTACGCATCCCATGCCTTCCAGCATATGGTGTTCCTTTCCGGTTTCTTCCTTGTGAGATCCCTTCCAAAGCATTCAGCACTGCAGAGCCTGAAAGCAATTACTTACCTGTATAGCACTGGGGGATTCCCATGCTGGTCTTTTTCCCCTTCTAGAAGTTACATGCTGCCAGTTCTCTTCCTGGTCACATACTGCCCTTTGGCTCTTCCGCCTGCCGTGCTTGAAGGATTAAACGCTGCCTTCTATTGAGGAAGTCTTCATCCTCTCTGATTGAGCATAGGGTCGACACTTGGGCCTCCAGTCCTCTAATTTTTTCTTCCAAAATGGTGACCAGCTTGCACTTAGTGCAGATGAAATCCGTTCTTTCTTCTGGGAGAAAGACAAACATGGCACATGCTGTGCAGGTAACAACAGCAGACCTATCACCATCCATCGCTGCTGTCCTGGAGAAGGGATTTAAAAAGAAAGGCAAGAGAACCTCACGCCCTTCCCAACTCCCTCTCTAAACTCCGGGTAGTGATCAATGGCTTGATGTCTGGTTGGCAGACAGTTTCAAGTGGAGTGCCCCAAAGATCAGTTCTAGGGCAAGTTCTGTTCAACATCTTTATTAATGATATGTATGAGGCGATAGATTGCAAGTTTTGCAGATTACACTAAGCTAGGGGGAGAGGTATATACATTGGAGGGCAGGGATAGGGTCCAGTGTGACCTAGACAAATTGGAGGATTGGGCCAAAAGAAACCTGATGAGGTTCAACAAGAACAAGTGAAGAGTCCTGCACTTGGGACGGAAGAATCCCAAGCATTGTTAACAGCTGGGGACTAACTGTCTAAGTAGCAGTTTGGCACAAAAGGATCTGGGGATTACAGTGGATGAGAAGACGGATATGAGTCAACAGTGTGCCCTTGTAGCTAAGAAGGGTAATGATCTATTGGGTGCATTAGGAGGGGCATTTCCAGCAGATCTAGAGGTGTTATTATTCCCCTTTATTCAGCACTGGTGAGGCCACATCTGGAGTATTGCATCCAGTTCTGGGCCCCCCACTATAGAAAGGATGTGGACACACTGGCAAGGGTCCAGCGGAGGGTAACCGAAACTGTAGCACTTGACCTACAAGGAGAGGCTGAGGGATTGGGCTTATTTAGTCTGCAGAAGAGAAGAGTGAGGGGAAATTTGATAGCAGCCTTCAACTTCCTGAAGGGAGGTTCCAAAGAGGATGGAGAGAGGCTGTTCTCAGTAGTGACGGATGGCAGAACCAGGGAGCAATGGTCTCAAGTTACAGTGGGGAAAGTCTAGGTTGGATCTTAGGAAAAACTATTTCACTTGGAGGGTGGTGAAGCACTGGAATGGATTCCCTAGGGAGGTGGTGGAATCTCCATCCTTAGAGGTTTTTAACACCCGGCTTGACACAATGACTTTCTGAGGTCTTTTCCAGCCACAGGATTCTATAATTCTATGAACTGTAAACAGGGGATCAACATACAATACCTGTGCTTCAAATAGATTTCCACAAGGATTGGTGTTTGACCCCATACTATTTAACATTTTTATTGATGACCCAAAACAAAACAGTCACTGCTAAAGTTTACTCAAAAATTGAGAAGTAGTAAATAATTAAGAGGACAGGGCACAGATACAGAGCAATGTGGATCACTTGGTATGCTGGGCATATAACCAATATGTATTTTCATATGATTTAATGTGTATGTAAACACATGTAGGGACAAAGTATGTAGGACATATTTACACAATAAGGGATTATCTTGGAAAGCAGAGACTCTGAAAAAGTCTGAGGTCATGCTGATAAACAACTGAACAGAAGCTCCCAACAGGATGCTATGATCAAAAGAACTAATGCAATTGAATGAATGCATGAACAGGAAAATTCTAGAACAAGTGGAGAGGTTATTTAACCTCTCTATTTGGCACTGATGTGACTGCTGCTGGAATACTGTCTACAGTTCTGGCGTTCAGAATTCACGAGGTTTCAGAGAAGAGCCATGAGAAAGATTGAAGGATTAGAAAACCTGCCTCATAGTGAAAGACTCAAAAATCTCAATCTATAGCTTAATAGGTGAACTGATAATCATTTATTAAGATCTGAGTGAGGAACAGATATTTAATAATGTGTTCTCCATTCTAGCAGACAGAATTATAACATGAGCCAATGCCTAGACATTCAGGTTAGGCAAATTCTGATTGGAAATAAGGTGTGGGTTGTTTTTCTTTTTTTTTTTTTTTAATCATGAAGGTAATTAACAACTGGAATAACTTAAAAGTAACAGAGAGGTAGCCGTGTTAGCCTGATCATGGTAAAACAAAAAAAGCAGTCATGTAGCACTTTAAAGACTAACAAGATGGTTTATTAGGTAATGAGCTTTTGTGGGGCAGACCCACTGCTTTAGATCTTATTCTGAAAGTACTTATAGAAGTACAACCTACAGTTTAAACTTAAACAACGAATAGTCTAGTAGCACCTTTAAACTAACAAAACATATAGAATATATCATGAACTTTCATGCAACTGAAGAAGTGGGTTTTGCCCACAAAAGCTCATACCACCATCTACATGTTTTGTTAGCTTGTTAAAGTGCTACTAGACTATTTGTTGTTTTTTAAGTTTAAACTGTAGGTTATACTTCTAAAAACCAGGACTCTGGTCTGGCAGGACTTCAGATGTTCCAGGATCAGTGTTCCGGCACAAGGCAGAAGGTGGGCAGGTCTGGAACCCAGTACAATGCAGGGGTGGGACAGGAACCTGGCACGCAACCCAGCTGGGCTGCCTGGGGGTCCAGGATCTGGGAAGCTGCCATGTTACTGGGGAATGGGGGGAGGGCAACCAGTAGCTGGGAAACCCAGTGTGCAACCTCACTCGGAAGCCTGGTGGGACAACAGGACAGGCAGCGGGGCCCAGAGCAGGAGGACCAGAAATGACCTCCTTTGGTCTAGCAAAATCCCTCATCTGGATCCAATCAGGTCCAGCGGGTGTTGGACCAGGGAGATCCAACCTATAGTTATATAGTTATCATCTGCCTCCTCCTTCTAACATTACATTATTTCTAATCTGAAGGTTTGATAGATGGGTATTAAAATGTGATTCCTTTTTCTAATTCTGTATGCACTTTATTGTTTTAGCTTCCTCTGAAGAAAATGAAGTGAACAGTAACTGTAAAAACAAGGCAGGAATTTGGGATTTACCTTTGTGCCTCATTGCACTGAGAGTATTTTCCATCTCCTGCTTTAAGAAAAGAAACCCTAACACCAAGAAGTTAAGAGTCAAAATTCACTTTTTCTTAGTAAATAGGGCAGATTGCCCACCATTTTAATGTTATGGCTCCACCTTCTGTTGTCTAGTAGGCAGCAGTGAACACTGATGTAACTTTGAGATTAATTAATGCAAGATCTCTTTTGGCTCACTGATGAATCTATAGCTTTTAGATTTCGAATCCAAAGGAACAAAATCCTTTAAGGCCTTTAACCTTAACAGGAGCTACTATTTCCGGTGACACAAAAATACTGTGGCTCCTTAGCAGCAGTTGAATACAACATTCCCTGTGCTCAGATGACCTTGTTGATGCTAATGCATAAATAAGAGTGTGTTGGCATGAGAAAGAGCTATTATGGAAGTTGAAGCTGCTGTTGTGAAACAAAATCTGCAATGTTTATTTCAACTCCGAGAGAGGGGGAGGGGTGAAAGACAAAAGTTCACCAAATGGAAGAACAAAATCTGAATCATGCTATTTTGAAAAGCAGCGTGCTATCTGGTTACAGTGCCTCCACTTACTTTAAATTGTGATGGTACTGAACAGAAAGATGCTATCTAAAGTAGCCAGGCCCTACACTTCATAGGTGTGTCAGCCTAATAATTGCAAGAAAAGCTTTAAATAGATCTGCATGTGTCTGAGTCCCAGCTATTGAGAGTCTACTGAAATACCAATGGCAAATCAAATTCTTTATGATTGGGACAGTTATGATAAAGATTTATGGGCAACACAGCTAGAGTATGTAGGTGGTCCTCAAAAATCCCACTCAGAAAAGCATTAAATAAGATACTGTACTGTAATAACTGTATTTTGTTTTATAACCAGCAGGCCATGGTCTGTAATCTCATTTCCATTTCTTTAGAAGGTTTTAGGAATAGAAGGTTTCAAAAGCAGTTTTATTTGAATTGCCTCAATTTAGAATAAAAAAAAAATCTTGAATTAGAGATGGCATGCAAATTTTTAGTAAGAAAAGAAACTCCCCATAAAAAATTGTCTATTTCATTAACAGTCTATTTCCCTCCCACAATTAACCTGTGGAAATGGAAGATCATTTGGCAAATAGTGTGGTTTGCTATATAAGGTTCTCAAGCCTCTGAGAAGACAGGTACTACAAGAATATGTGATGGTTTTACTGTTTCCCCTCCAGGGATATTTCTGCTGGTTTTTCAAAGGATGATACTGTAGATCAGCGGTGGGCAACCTGGGGCCACTAGGACTTCACTTGCATTCTGTGGGCCCCTTTTGCCCTCCCCTTCCACGTGCCTCTTGCACACTGGAGCACCAGAGCCCTGTACTTCCTAATCCTCTCCCTCCTTTCCAGCAATTTAGGAGCACTGTAAATCTGTTGATTTGTACTCCATTCACACTCCTCCTTTTTCCTCCCAGAATTGGAATGCCTGGAATCAGCAGTTCACAACTGATCAAGTTCTTGGAGGGATTTGTGATTAGTGGTGCTCCAAAAGTACTGAGAGGGAGGAGGAAAGGTAGGAAATGTGCGGCTCCAGTACCCTAGTGCACAAGAGGTGCATGGGGGAGGAGGTCAGACAGGGAGTGAGCAGTCCCGCAGGTGGATCCTCAATGGGCCACAGGTTGCCCACCACTGGTAATCAAGTGGCTCACTGAGATGAAGAAGGGTCACTCACATGGCCCACTCACTATTCTCGGTTGCCAATCGCTGCTGTAGATCATAACTGCCCCCAGTTCTGCCTCCCAAAAGTGATACCTACAACACTGGAGTACCTCAATTGCACAGAGAGATTTCTGCTCTCCGAAGGAAGAAATGTGCTGCAATCCATAATCCGCTTTCTGTACTTATCAAATAGATTTTGCCTGTAGTCAAGTTTCTTTGATATATTTAATGACAAAGAGGAGAAGGTAATATGACACAAAGATTTTTTTAATATTTAAATAAAAGTACACAAATGTCTAAAGAATACTTTAAAAAGTGTAAAACTGCAAGTACTGTCTGGTATAAACAGATTACTGTACTTAACTATTTGTATCTCTTTTAATTATTCTGAAGAGTTATGAGCAATAGCTCTCACTCACTATTTGCTTTCTGTTGATCCTGAAGAGAAAAAACAGTTCTCTTATCAAAGAAGGCAAGCAGAAGACAGATTAGAGAGAAGGAAAACCAGCTAGCTAGATATCTCTGGCAAGACAGAGAAGAAATGTTTTGAAGTGTGAAAAATGGATTTGGTATAAGAGTTGCATATTTTTTCCACTCTCACCAATGTGAAAGTAATTTTTCATTTGAAACACCAGAATTTCTTTAATCTGCTTTGACAAAACCAATTACATTTAAACTGTCATTTTCCAGCTCAGATGAAAGAGGGATATCAAGAAACACTTTGAAGTTGTCATTGTGCCTTTCTGGAATGAAGGTTTCCACACCAAAACAAAAAAACAAAAACCACACACCACAACCAAACCTTCAGAATGAAAGATTTTGAGAAGACATTAGGGTAGTGATCAGTTCACTTTGAAGTTTTAAAAGTCCAAACCAGCTTAATAGAGTTTAGCATCTCCTCTTAAATTTCATGGCTTGAGGCTTCTCTTCCCTATATATGGTAGAAGTCAGCAACAATGTTTATATTTACAGTAGCAATTTTTATGTGCTATATACACTGCAGCTGAACCCGGTGCTACATTTAAGTGTATTAAGTCCAATACCTAGGTACGCTTACATTTAGGTGGTCTTGTCTTTGATTCTTTCTGATTTTTTCTAAAATTGCAAGGTTCTCTTTTTCAATGCCTTCATCCTCAGATTTCTTTCCATCAATAGGTTCTTCCTCCTTCATGTCATAGTGATCTAGGTCTTCAATGTCCTACAAGATGGAGGAAAATTCACTGAAACATATGAACTGTAAATTCCAGTTAGCTCAAAAGATTGTTCTCCATGCTGGGCCTTGAAAGCATAGACAGTGTATTGTGAAGAGTACCAAATTAGTCATCTTTTAATGCTACTTTTATTTTGCCTAGACTTCGCTATCACCATTAATAAGACATTCTCTTGTAATTTAGGGAGGCTGTGTGATTGTACACACGCTCCAGACTCATCTACGCTTCTGCTGGCAAACTCTGGTGGCAAACAGGCAACTTTCCAGGAAGAGGGGTTTGACAGGTTCAATCACAGGAGTCCTCTTTGGGTTGTCACCTAGCATGCTAATCGTGCCACAGAGTCCACCTATTTGCCCTTTGTATACCCTGCCACCTATCCTGCTGGGCCAGAAACTCTGGTCTTCCCTGGCTAAGGCACAGAGTTGGAATAGCATCCCCTCAGCAGTGTAGCACAAAGACATTGAGAACAGCTCAGCTCTAGGGCCTTGACAGTTTCCAGGAACACAACTCTCAAAAGGAACTAAAATCCCAAATTAAACTGCCTTACTCTATATAAAAGTTTTACAGAGAAAGTGCATAAGTTCACCCTCTTTATCAATGAGAGATATGTACTGTGGCTGCTCCCCCATCCAGGTAACAATTATTTACATTGTTCGTGAAAATAAACAAAAGTATAAAAAATGAGATTGCAAATGAAAAACAGACAGATCAAAGTAAGTTGCTACATAAACAAAGCATACCAGCTAATTCTAATACACCGAGAAAGATCTTTACAGATTGTAATTCCCACCCTAGTCCTTATCTCAGATGCAATTCTTCATAAGCCAGAGTTGATCTTTCTCTGGCTTGGGTCTAACTGTACTTCTGTATCCTTAGGTGGGAAGGCAGTTTCAAAAGCCAGCTGAAAACAAAAGCCTGCTTTCCATTTCTTAAATAGACTTTCACTAGGGATGGAATCCTTTGTTAACACTCCTCAACCCCATGGAAAAATACCAGATTCAAGATGGATTCCAGCACCAGATGGCATGGTCACATGTCTTTGTAGGACCAAACACAGTTTGGGCATACAGGAAAAATAAAGCCATTCACCAGATGGTTGGTTTAAGTACCAAACCATTATGTTTCAAGAGTATCGCTATTTAGCACAATTAGAATTATAAACAGATTTATACTTCATATCTCTAACTTCACATACAAGAATGATACATGCACAGAAATAGAATATACACATTCAGTAGATTATAACTGATTTTTCAAGTCATATGATTCATTTTGCCTAAAGCATCTTTGAGTTATGTATATTCGTTTTCGTAAAGCAGTGGGTGAACATGACAGGGAGGTTGCAGTTTACCAGTTCAATGACACAGGTGGAAAAACAGCGGTCTAGAAAACTTCTGAAGGGAGGAGAGGAAACTTGACCAGAGAAGCTGGTAATGAACCACTCCCGGAGTATGCCTTACAGAATCTTAAATGCAACTTTCCATTCCACAGTAGAAACTCAGAAGTTACACAACTTCTGCTAACCCACATTTGATGCTTGCCAAACACAAAAGAGAAAAAACAAATTGTATGTGGTTTACTATGTGATGCTTTCATCTGAAGAAGGCCAGAGGGATCAGGTGCACTACATGGGCATGAAAGAAACAAAAGGAAACGTGTGGCATGGTTGAAGACACTAGACTATAACACAGATCTGGGTTCAAACTTCAATCTCTGTGCCTTTAAAAACTGGGGATACTACTTCACTGCCTCACAAACTGTTGTGAGGCTAAAATAATTATTTTGTAAGTTGCTGAAGTACTATGATTAGGAGAGCGGTGCAAATACCTAGATAGATAAGAGTTCATAAGTTACTAAAAAGCAGGATTTCCTATAGAGTCTTTATCCAAGTTTCCCCTTCCTGACACAGTTTTGCTTCATTTGTTCCCCCCAGATGACAACCTCCTTGCTAAAAGTCTGAATTTCAGTAATGCTGCAAGTATACAGGATGTAACATATTATGGAATCCTTCAGTATGAAATGAAGCATTAGTACCCAAGAGTACAGACTGGAAAAATACATCAAGTACTGGGAACCCCTAAAGTACAGGTGTACCTTCCTAAATGGGGACACTTGTCCAGCAACATCCATGGTCCAGCAGGCCTACAGATGTTTCTGGACCACAGAGCCCAGGAACAGGGAGGTTTGGTAGAGGGGTAAAGCATGGTAGGAGGGGCCAGTGAAATCAGCTGGAAGCACTGTGTCAGCATGAGGGGTAAGCAGCATGACAGGGAGTTATGGCCTCAGTGGACAAGGAGCTCCAGCCTGCCAGCAGCCATGGAGCTCCTGCCATTGCCAGGGAGCTTCAGGCTCAGCAGCAGTCAGGGAACTCTGGCCCTGACCCTAGTTGCAGAGCTCTGGCCCTGGCAGCAACTAGAGCAGCAGCCAGGGTGTGCCAGCCCCACCCCCGTTCTGGCCCCAGTGGCCAGGGAGCTCCAGCCCCACTGCAGTCAGGGCACTCTGGCCTCAGCCGCAAAGCAGTTGGCTGTGGTGCTCCAGCCTAACAGGAGCCAGGGAGCTCTGGTTATGGCACTCCAGCAGTGGGACCAGTGGCAGTCAGAGAGCCCCAGCGCAGCTGGAGCAGCAGCGGGGCTGGGCTAGAGACCTAGTCCAAGGACAGCATGGATCATGAGGGCAGGGACCTTTGGTCTGGTAAATCCCCTTATTCAGGACCAGTCAGGTCCTGAGGGTGCCAGACCAGAGAAGTCCAACCTGTAGTAAGAGATGATCTCAAAATTAAGAAAAGTTTGAGAAGGGTCTTTGTTTCCTTAGTGCATTTGATAGACCTTTGTATGCATTTCCCATTTGTGAGATTCTTTCAGATGAGAGGAGCATTTTAAAAAGGAAATAATCATAAGCAGAGCTTCTGGTATAATCCCCAAATTATATGGTTTTAAAAATTGGACTAGATTTCAAATGGATTGTGTTCAACATTCATTTGTCTTCATTGTCTAGACGCAATGTAACGCTTCCCTGAAGATAGCCCTTTTGTCCAGTTTCATTTATACAGAAATAGGGGATTGGTTGAAAGCAAGTTCTAAGACTTCTAGAAATTTGCCAACCCTGCTTAGTCTGCACTATATAGTAGCTGACCACAGCGGACTCCTTTAAAGTAATTCCATTTTACAAGGTACATATATATATTTTTGAAAAAGTTGTATTAGTTCTCTATTCCAAAACTAATTTCCTTTGTTGTCTTTAATATCCTTTTTATGAAAGTATTTTAAGCCTGAGCAATTCTTTTATAATAAAACTTCTATACTAGTTTAAAAACAGGCATTTTTTTCCTCTTTAAGTCATTCTAGCAAGTTATTAAACTAATTTTAAGTGGAATTTGCATATAAAAAGGAGCTTATTAAAATAAGTATCATGTTGCTATACAATCATATTACCCACTTAAAGTTTAGTCTCTGCTGTTTCACACTTTGCTCCATTTCTCCAATGTATTTGGAGGTAAGGTTTTATTAAAAAGGTTCAGCTGATTTATAAGAATTAGTGAATAAATTTGCTCTGAATACCAAGCCTCAGCTTCCAAAACTTTTTAAACAAACGATGTCAAGTTTGTAGACTAGTTGAAATAAGGCTTTACAATGCAAGTTTGCTAATATGGCACAAGCTTTTCATATATTGTTGGAGTAAACAACAAACAGACATCCATGTGTGACGTAGTGGGGGTACCTGGCTGGTTTCTATGCTGCTGGCTCTGGGGTAACCCCCACTGGCTGCCGTGGGTACCACGACCCAGCAAAACAGGATGAGTCACTATGCAAACCAGTATGGCCAGACACCCCCCATGGAGAGGAACAAAGGAAGGTGGAATGCTGCCCTGGCTGGGGGGCAGGACTGGAAGAGGGTTAGTTAGTTGCTGGCTGGGAGCATGGAGGAGACAGCCTAGGGAAAGGGGCTGGAGTTTAGGGGCCCAGTCTCCCCCATCTCAAGGGGGCCTGAGGCATCCTAGCCCAGCTCTGTGACCAGACTACATCTGTGCTGTGCTGTATCCTGGAGAGGCAATAAACTTCCTCTATTCCACCCGCTGGTGCAGTCTGTTTGTTCCATTTCGGGGTGCAGGAGACGGGGGACCCCCAACGCGCCGTTACACCATGTACATCCAACTGCCTCATTCTCAGCAAAATACTTTGAGAAACTATATTTTTGTGGATGAAGGGTTATGTGAAAACTGCAGATAAAGCTTCTAACGTTTTGGTTAACATTCATACTGTGGCACCATTTTTTGTTAGGAACATCTGCATTTTGTTTACATTATCATTCAAGGTAAGGATCTTGAACACAAATCTCAGTTTTACAATATAACATTCACATACTTCACCCATATCTTCCTCCTCCTCCTCCTCTGATGTTACTTCTTCAGTTGTTCCATTCTGCAATACAAATTAGCAGCACTGTTAATAAATCACAGTTAACTCATGCAATTAGCTAAAAAATTGTGATTATTCACAGCTTGAATCATATTGTTAAACAATAAAACGCCAATTAATGTTTTTGGAATATTTTTTCCATTTCAAATATACTGACTTCATTTACAACACAGAATTCAAAATGTACAGTGTTCACTTTATATTAGAAAATGATAAATAAATAGTATTTTCCAATTCACCTCATTTAAGCATTGTGGTGCAATCTCTTAATTGTGAAAAGTGCAATTGTAGAAATTTGTTACACAACTGCACCCACTGCACACAAAAAAAGTAAAACTTAAAAGCCTACAAGTCCACTCAGTTCTACTTCTTGTTCAACCAATCACTAAAAGGAACTTCCTTTAAAAAACAGAAAATAATTCAGCCTGCTTCTTATTTACCAGAAAAACTTAAACAACAAATAGTCTGGTAGCACTTTAAAGACTAACAAAACATGTAGATGGTATCATGAGCTTTCGTGTGCACAGCCCACTTCTTCCGATGACTGGAGTGTTGGAAGTCAAGAACCAAGGATAAATAAGGGAAGGGAGGGGAGGGAAAGGGAGGAAAAAAAATTAGGGGGGGGGGAAATCTGTGTAGAATCTGGTGTTAGTACTCTTCCTTTCCTAGTGCAAACTAATGGTTCTTTATCAGCCTCTTAAATATTTAGTCTTTGAGGTGCTAACAGACTATCTGTTGTTTAAGTTTTTCCTGTTACAGACTGGCTCGGCTATTCCTTTGAAACTTATCTACCCAATGTCCTCTTTCTCTCCACTCCCACCACTCTGCTCCCTCTTTCCCTTATTTATTCTTGGTTCTGGACTTCCAACACTCCAGTCATCTGAAGAAGTGGGCTGTGCCCACGAAAGCTCATGATACCATCTACATGTTTTGTTAGTCTTTAAAGTGCTACCAGACTATTTGTTGTTTTTTAAGTTTTTCTTATTTAAAATGTCACTTGAAAGTGAGAACAGGCACTTTTGTAACTGGCATTACAAGGTATATACATGCCAGATATACTAAACAGGGATGATCTAGTGTTTGGTCCTGATGTGAGGGCAGGGGACTGGACTTGATGACCTCTCGAGGTCCCTTCCAGTTCTAGTATTCTATGATTTTATTTGTATTAAGTGAACTGAAAAATACTATTTTGTTTTTACAGTCCAAATATTTGTAATAAAAAATAAATATAAAGTGAGGACTACATACTTTGTATACTGTGTTCTAACTAAAATCTATATATTTGAAAATGAAGAACACATCCAAAAATATTTAAATAAATGGTATTTCACTATTGCTTGACAGTGCAAATAATTTTTTAAAATAATCTGATAGCCTTAAAATAGGTTTTATGAATTGTATTGTTTTTGTGGGTTTTTTTGGGCTTAACATCACACTCTGGTATGGAAGAAAAGAAATTTACATTTCATTACATATACAGGAAGGCTCAAACAGAAAGGTGGCGCATGCTCACTCTTATTTACTCTGTTACTAGGAAAAGTGGTGGCGATACATTTCTGTGCAAAAGTCAAGTTAAAATGCTGCCATGCCATTATTAGTGTAGTTATGGCGATATTCAATCTAAGTGGGAGCTTAAAAAGGATATGATACAAGGATATCAGTTTAAAGACAGTGGTAACTGTGGTAAACTACTAAAATGAAATAGATGACTGAAATGGCCTCAGAAAGTCATATACGTTTTCAGAACATTCAGGGTCCACATGGATATTATGGTGACCTTAAGTAATGAGTAAACTAAAAACTGTTTATTTCAATAGTAATTATTAATTGTGCAACGATTATTATAAGGTATTGACTATATGGCTTAGTCTGAATTTTTAGTACACTGTCATATATTATATGGAACATCAAGTTGAATCAATTCTTCTGTAACTTGTAGCAGATTATCTCAGATTTGCCTGGAGCTTCTTGGTGTAAAACTACTTCCTTTTATGAAGACCTAGTGATTTACAAGTCCATCCCAGAGTCAAGTTTCTTTTTCCTTGTGTGTAACTGGGGAAAGACAGAGAGACTCTATAACTATAGTCTTGCTGATCTTCCAATTTAGTCATTACTTTATTAGTATAAGTTATACCACCACATAACAACCATCTGCTGCTCAACTGGAGTTTAGAAGCCATGCTGTTATCTTTATATATATATATATATATATATATATAAATATAAAAGGAATATTCTCAGAGCCCACTACATATACATAGGGCCCTCCCAATGCAGGGCCATGAAAAAATGCATCACAGACCCTGAAATCTGCTCTTTTGTGTGCTTTTACCTTACACTACACACTGATTGCTGCCACCACTCTCCAGCTGCCCAGCTCTGAAAACATTGCTGCCATTAGCAGTATCAGCACAGGAAAGTAGTAATATTGCAATCTCCCCTAACCCTAACTTTACAACTCCTCCCCCCAACTCCTTTTTGGTCAGAATGCTTACAGTTACCACATCATGAAATTTCAGATTTAAAATGCTAAAATAATGAAATCTACTATTTTAAAATCTTATGATTGTGAACTTGACCAAATGGACCGTGCATTTGGCAGGGTCCTACTTATACAAGTTGGTATACCAACGGTGTCAGTAAAAACTCAGTCCAGATACTGCTTCATATTCAGCACAAGAGGAAGTTTTAATTGACCTTGGGAGACTGAGTACTCAAGAACTGGGTAGGTACCTCAAACAACTTAGTTTATAGATACTCTTTACTCAGAGAAGCACATGACTGTGTAAAAGGGAATGAATGGTGTGAATAAAGTTGACAATAAGTCACTTAATTACTCAATAAGGCATGTAAACGTCTTGATTTGATTCACTTTCCAATTTAATTATTTTTCCTCGGCTCCTGAGAGACTGCATTTGGGAAGGCTTGAAAGCATGGGAGCTGGGGAATGGTAAACAGGTTTAAGTCAGTCACTAAGCATAAAGAAGCCTGGAAGAGGGCACAGAGAAGAAAGTGGTATTAAGACATTAGTGGTAAAGCAGAGGAGGAGGGGGAGAAAAACTAAAAGGAGACAAGTCAGATTTAGGTTGAGGCTCTGCAAGGTAAGACCAAAAGTGATTCAAGTTGTGGTGGGCAACAATTAGACAACCAAACAAAATGAATAAAAAATATTTGACAAAAAATTACAACAGCTAAAGCAGGATCCAGTTAGCTTGTCTAAGCAATTTGGCTACGGGAACCAAAAGGCAGAGTGTGTGAGTGTAGGGGAAAACAGCAACAGGATAGCACAGCCTGGATGTTTATGTATTTGGCTGGAAAAGGGACTTGAAAATTCCAGGTAATAGCCCTTGCTGACACAGAGAATGGTGGGATTAACTGTAACAAAGCAGCTGGAAGGAAATATATGCTCAGCTGTGGCCCTGGGGAGTCTTAGACATCTCTGCTTGGATAGCTTTGTTGTCTAAGACTGCTAGATGACACATAGTTGTGAAGCACATTTGAGAATCTCTCAGGCTCACATAAGTAGAGTCTCTCAGGGTTCTATCCTTGGATCTCTCTTCCAGAGAAGGAGATGCCACCAAAGATGATACTGAAAAAGCGGCTGGAGAAGTGAGAACCAGGAAAGAAAAGTAATGAAAATCAAGGAAAGGCACAGAATCAGAGACACATGAGAAATCAAAGAGGACAAAATATAGGTCCCCCTATGACAGCCAGAAAGAGAAATAAATTTCCATTAATTGGAGAGGCTGAGGTAGATTAAAGTAGATTCAGCTGTCTGAGGCAAGGAATTTGTCACAGTGATTGTAGGCAGACTGTTTACACTGAAAGATGAAGCAGAAGGGGGAGGCAATACATTAGATTCAAAGCTTTCGTTTTTAATATGATGTGGTTTACCAAAGCTCATTTTGACCCATTCCACACTTTGTGCATAAAGGTGAATTTTATCATTCAAAATGAGAGGCTGGTTGTCAGAGGAGTAGGAGTTGGGGGAGAATAGGTGAGAGATAAAGATCAGTGACTAGCAAGAGGTTAGAAATAAATGAAGGTAACAAAATACAACTCTCTCCTCATAAATGAAGAAGCATGTCAGATGAGAAGATGGGACTGAGAAAGCAGCTGAAGATGGAAGATAGACAATGGATTCAAGGAAGTAGTAGTAGAGTCATTTAGTGAGCTAGACAATAAGGGCAAAGATAAAGGGAAAGTCTGCATGATCTCCAAATTTTAATCCAGAAATTTCAATGTTATGGGAGCCAATATTGTCATGAGATTTCAAGGCTGGTGAGAGGTAGCCAAGGCAGCAATGCAGCAGGTGAGAGTCAGATGAGTCCAGAAGGGAGGACAGACTAGGGATATAAAGAACAACAAAAATGGGGAATTCCGAGATGGTGGACTGAAAGTCACATAAGAGTGAGTTATGGGATGTTAACATATTGGCTTGAGATCTGAAATTCAACAAGGGACTTAATACAGAAACTAGTGTTTAGTGAAGTATCAGAGGGGTAGCCGTGTTAGTCTGAATCTGCAAAAGCGACGAGGAGTCCTGTGGCACCTTATAGACTAACTGAAGTGTAGGAGCATAAGCTTTCGTGGGCAAAGACCCACTTCGTCAGATGCATGTAGTGGAAATTTCCAGAGGCAGGAATAAATATGCAGGCCAGGATCAGGCTGGAGATGACCAGGTGGATCCAATCAAGGAGGATGAGGCCCACTTCTAGCAGCTGATCTGGAGGTGTGAATTCCAAGAGAGCAGAAGCTGCTTTTGTAGTTAGCAAGCCATTCACAGTCTTTGTTTAATCCAGAGTTGATTGTGTCAAACTTAAAGATGAACTGTAGCTCAGCAGTTTCTCTTTGAAGTCTGGTCCTGAAGTTTTTTTGCTGCAGGATGGCTACTTTTAGATCTGCAATTGTGTGTCCAGGAAGATTGAAGTGTTCCCCTACAGGTTTTTGTATGTTGCCATTCCTAATATCAGATTTGTGTCCATTGATTCTTTTACGTAGGGACTGTCCTGTTTGGCCGATGTATATAGCAGTGGGGCATTGTTGGCACATGATGGCATATATTACGTTGGTGCATGTGCAGGAGAATGTACCAGTGACAGTATGGCTGATCTGGTTAGGTCCTGTGATGGTGTTGCTGGTGTATATATGTGGGCAGAGTTGGCACCGAGGTTTGTTGCAAGGATCTGAGTTCGAGTTATTATCCGAGGTTTGTTGCAAGGATTGGTTCCTGAGTTCGAGTTATTATCGATAATAACTCGAACTCGGGAACCAATCCTTGCAACAAACCTCGGTGCCAACTCTGCCCACATATATACACCAGCAACACCATCACAGGACCTAACCAGATCAGCCATACTGTCACTGGTACATTCTCCTGCACATCCACCAACGTAATATATGCCATCATGTGCCAACAATGCCCCACTGCTATATACATCGGCCAAACAGGACAGTCCCTACGTAAAAGAATCAATGGACACAAATCTGATATTAGGAATGGCAACATACAAAAACCTGTAGGGGAACACTTCAATCTTCCTGGACACACAATTGCAGATCTAAAAGTAGCCATCCTGCAGCAAAAAAACTTCAGGACCAGACTTCAAAGAGAAACTGCTGAGCTACAGTTCATCTTTAAGTTTGACACAATCAACTCTGGATTAAACAAAGACTGTGAATGGCTTGCTAACTACAAAAGCAGCTTCTGCTCTCTTGGAATTCACACCTCCAGATCAGCTGCTAGAAGTGGGCCTCATCCTCCTTGATTGGATCCACCTGGTCATCTCCAGCCTGATCCTGGCCTGCATATTTATTCCTGCCTCTGGAAATTTCCACTACATGCATCTGACGAAGTGGGTCTTTGCCCACGAAAGCTTATGCTCCTACACTTCAGTTAGTCCATAAGGTGCCACAGGACTCCTCGTCGCTTTTGCAGTGTTTAGTGAAGACTAGGTCTAAGGAATGGCAGTTTTCTCATGTGACAGAGCAGAGTCAGGATCAAAAATTCAATGAGATGGTGAGAGAGAGAAGGTAGAAGGCCAATGGGTCAGATGAGACAATCAATATAATAATAATATAATAAAGACACTATGGATAAGAATAGGTGACAGATGAAGTAGAAGCCAGGAATTATGAGACAGTAGATGACAGCTGAATGGAAGGGGAAGGGTGGAGTTAATTTTGACAGAGGAGCTCCAAAAGGATGGCAAATAGAGAGAAGGAAGAAAATAATAGGAGAAAAGGCAATCACTGTCAACATGCCTCTTGCTATCAGCTTCAGGACATGGGATAATGGAGAAGGAATGTCCTTTGTTCACTATACCATCAGTAATATTCAGTAAAAGAATGAGTATAAAAATAATATTGCTATACAGATTGCACCTCTATAAACTGGAACTCTCTGGTCTGGCACTCTCCAGGATCAGAGAGCCCTGGCATGCTAGGAAGGGGGAGGGCAGGGCAGCACAGAGAAGGGCAGGGGGTGGGACCAGCAGCCAGAGGGCCAGAAATGACCTCACCTGGTCTGGTAAAATCTCTTGTCCAGAACTAGCCCTGTCCCAAGGATATCAGATTGGGGAGGTCCATTTTGTACGATATACATTATTTTCTATATACTGCATACTACTTGGTATAAAGTTTCAGGGGGAGGTCTAGGTCGGATATTAAGAAAAACTATTTCCTTAGGAGGGTGGTGAAGCACTGAAATAGATTGCCTAGGGAAGTGGTGGAATCTCCATCCCTACAGGTTTGTAAGTCCAGCCTGGACAAAGTGCTGGCTAGGATGATTTAGTCCTGGTTTGGGCAAGAGGGCTGGACTTGATGACCTCCTGAGGTCTCTTCCAGCTCTATTCTATAATCCAGCAGTAGGGCTTTGTGACTAAACACTGGCTACTTTAAGATCATTCCTTTCCTTCTTGCTGTATATAATCTTACTAGAATTAAAGAAGAGGCTTTTAATTTCCAGTAGATGTCTAGATCTGTTGGTTTACCTGTCCTGTTGGTAATGGCTGATCTAACATTTCAACATCTGGATGCTGAGGAAGGTTGTATAATCTGCAGAGGTCACATATCAATCGCTTCAGTTGTTGAAGAAGCTATAAAAATTAAACATAGGTTTTATTTTAACACAGTTTAACATGTTTCCAAGATACTAAACTTTTAACCAATCACTAACATGTTCAGATACTCATTTCTCTATAATGATCACACTCCTATAAATTCCTAGATCAGGAAACCACCTGCAAGTTAACACGGAAACTATTAGCTTTCGGGGTTTACAGCTCAAGAATCAAATTTATGCCAGCAACATCCATAGAGCTATTCTATCCTAAGAGCAGTGAAATGGATTACATCTCAAAAGGTACAATCTATTTCCTAGCTCCGTGTGTTGCAGAAGGGTGCTTTTTAATATAAGCATTGCCTACAGCCATGAGACCATGGTTACATCTTTTCTCAAACGAGTTTGAATTAAATCACTCCTGAAGCAGTGGAAGCTCACAGCACCAGCAAGGAGATTGGCCCTTGTGCAGGGGCAAGAGGAAAAATAATCTCCTTTCCTCACAACTATGTGCCTTAGTTTAACACTGAAGGAATCTCAGCCCAGATTATTAGCACTATTGGATTCCAGTAGTAGTTAATGTGCTATTGATTATTGTATCTTGCAATAAAGTTTAGCATATAAATGAAGAGTCTTCACATAGCCACAGTATCTCCAACATAGGATATAGAACTGCAGAGAGGGTGGAGAGAATTTGACCACAGCCCGACCATCTTTTGACTGAGCTAAATATGAGTGATGATGTGACTGAGTGATTGCTGTTGTACCCTGGCACGTGGATTGCTGCATCACTCAGATTTACACCAGATCACAACTTTCATTTCAGAGAGGGTGGGTATTCATGGGTCATGTCAGGCTAATCTTGGTGGGGATGAAGAGGGTCAGGGTGGGGGTGAGGGAGGAAAAGATCTATACCAGGAGTAGGCAAACTCAGGCCCGAAGATTAGGGCCACCAAGCATTTCTCTCCAGCCCACCCAGCTAATTAACAGAGGTGCATACTTATAGCCATCAGCTTGTGTTCAGCCTCCCCACTCCCAAGTTACTCCATCTTATAGCCCTGCTGCTTTCTAGATTCTCCTGCTAGCTTTGTGGGATAGGGAGAAGGGGGGAGAGAGAAGTGCTGAAGTCTAGGTGTTCCTCTGCCCCTGTACACCATCTCTACAGAGCAGGGGTCATAGATGGGAGACACAGTCAGCAGGGCTGCTCCAATCTGAAGCAACTGACTCAGAGGAAAGCAGAGCAGGGGAGGAGGGAAACAACAGAGCAGGGCAGATTTCCCTTAAAGAGACAGAGCATGGCTGCGTCTCAGAAACTTAGCCAGCACACATACATTGTGTCAGTGTCACAGACACCCAGTCTGTGTCATACTGTATCTATGCCATTCACACACAATCACCGTCACATATACACTACCACACACACTCTCCTGTCTCTGCCACACACATACAATCTGTGTCACGAAGTCTGTCTCTCACAAAGTTATCTCTCTTTCACACTCTCTGTAGCCCTAGCCCCCTCCCTTCTGCCCAAGGCTTCATCCCTTCTAGAGCAGGGGGGCCTGAAGCTGGACTGTGACCAAGTACCAAAATTTACAAAGTTGCCCCCCTGCAAAAATTATTGCCCACACCGATCTATACTCTTTCCCACTTCCCGCTTATCTGCAGTGGACGCAAATTAATAAGAACATAAGAACGGCTATACTGGGTCAGATCAAAGGTCCATCTAGCCCAGTAGCCTGTCTGCCAACAGTGGCCAATGCCAGGTGCCCCAAAGAGGGTGGACCAAAGACAATGATCAAGCGATTTGTCTCCTGCCATCCTTCTCCAGCCTCTGACAAACAGAGGCCAGGGGACACCATTTCTATCCCCTGGCTAATAGCCTTTTATGGACTTAACCTCCATGAAATTATCTAGCTTCTCTTTAAACTCTGTTATAGTCCTAGCCTTCACAACTTCCTCTGGCAAGGAGTTCCACAGGTTGACTATGTGCTGTGTGAAGAAGAACTTTCTTTTATTAGTTTTAAACCTGCTACCCATTAATGTCATTTCGTGTCCTCTAGTTCTTCTATTATGGGAACTAATAAATAACTTTTCTTTATTCACCCTCTCCACACAACTCATGATTTTATATATCTCTATCATATCCCCCCTCAGTCTCCTCTTTTCTAAACTTAAAAATTCCCAGTCGCTTTAGCCTCTCTTTATATGGGACCCGTTCCAAACCCCTAATCAGTTTAGTTGCCCTTTTCTGCACCCTTTCCAAGGCCAAAATATCTTTTGTCACTATTCCTCTCGCTGCTACGCTTGAACTATGTGCATGAATTAATTTCCATGCATACTAACATTCCAAACCTCTAAGCAACTTACAAATGCTCTCTTTAGAAAAAAAAAAAATCACAAAAATGTTTCAATTTTTCCACTTTTCCAAGCCCTCAAACAACATAAATCAGGTAAAGAAGCAGGGACTGCTAATTATGTATTTACAATGTGAACAAGAACTAAGCACAATAACACAGAAGTTGAAGCCAGCATGAGCTTGAAAATAAGGAACTAAATTGCAACCAGATGCAGCTCTCCCTTTTACAAAATATTATGAAGAGATTTTCTGCCACTATCAGAGTGCAGAACAAGACATCTGTTTAAACAGGTCTTCCTGCAGTAAAAGCTGCTATTTTTAGGCCAGAAAATTCCCATTTCTCTTATGCATCTCCCCCTAAGGAGGAAGGCTTAGGCCCATGGGCTACGTCTAGACTGGCATGATTTTCCAGAAATGCTTTTAACGGAAAAGTTTTTCCGTTAAAAGCATTTGCGGAACAGAGCGTCTAGATTGGCATGGACGCTTTTCCGCAAAAGCACTTTTTGCGGAAAAGCATCTGTGCCAATCTAGACGCACCTTTCCGCAAAAAAGCCCCGATCGCCATTTTCGCGATCGGGGCTTTTTTGCGGAAAACAAATCTGGGTTGTCTACACTGGCCCTTTTGCGCAAAAGTTTTGCACAAAAGGACTTTTGCCCGAACGGGAGCAGCATCGTATTTCCGCAAGAACACTGACAATCTTACATGAGATCATCAGTGCTTTTGCGGAAATTCAAGCGGCCAGTGTAGACAGCTGGCAAGTTTTTCTGGAAAAGTGGCTGATTTTCTAGAAAAACTGGCCAGTCTAGACACAGCCATGGGGTTCAACCAGTTCTGAAGCAGTAGCCCCTATAATGGCTATAGTGAATTAGCCATATTATTCTGAAAATTTAAATAATTTTGTGACACTCTCCGAACATACCAATTCTTGGCTTTTAATGTCAACAGAACACTTCAACATTGGTTTTAATCAACAGAAATCACATTTCGCAGAAATTCAATCAATGGGACTGTGAGGAAGTAGGGAGTTTTGGGGGTCCAAAGAGTGGTTACATATGGGAGGCACTCAGTGCTGGGATGTTACTGGTTTCATGTGACAATGGTGGGGAGTTTGTTGCTTCAGAGAACAGCCCAGAATTGGAGCCACTGTGTCTGGTGACCCCAGCTCTGCTCAGAGGACACAACCAGTTCTGTCCAGACGACAGGCAATGGGCAGCAGAGGGGAGAACCTGGCGACTGGCCCAGGTGGTCCCAGAGAGGGGAGAACATTAGACGGAGGAGAGGAGGCGGAGAAGAGAGGGGCCAGGCAACCCTTTTACCTGGAAAGACAAGGGACTGGAGAGGGGCTGTTGCTGGGGATATTGGAGGCTCTGCTGGGAGACTGGGGGCTGTTTTGGGGGGGGACTGAGAGCAGAGGAGGCAGGATTCAGCTGGCTGCAGGAGAAAATGATATCCGGGGCTGAGGGCCCAGGCCTACTGGCTTGAGAGACCCGTTGCTATGTTGAAAGCTCAATAAACCCTTCTGTTTTGTGCCGGCTGATAGTTGCTCTGGTCTAGAGAACAGGGCTGCACTATTCTCTATGCACTGGTTAGGCCTCAGTTGGAGTATTGTGTCCAGTTCTGGGCACTGCATTTCAAGAAAGATGTGGAGAAATTGGAGAGGGTCCAGAGAAGAGCAACAAGAATGATTAAAGGTCTAGAGAACATGACCTATGAAGGAAGGCTGAAAGAATTGGGTTTGTTTAGTTTAGAAAAGAGAAGACTGAGGGGGACAGGATAGCCATTTTCAGGTATCTAAAAGGGTTTCATAAGGAGGAGGGAGAAAACTTGTTCATCTTGGTCTCTGATTGGAGTAAGCAGTGCAAGCAACCGCTCAAGCACCTTTCCAGGACTCAGCCATCACACACTGGCAAAATAGATGGATTTCAAATGCTCAGGTTTGCTTTCTTTCTAAAATTCCACAAATTGGTGATGGTGCAGAGCACTGCTGCGAATTAAATTTAAGATTTTGATCACAGTATTCATTAAGTCTTTCAAAGTATCTGTTGTGGACATGTAAGTACACAGATTTTCTTGATGCAAAACACAGTGTCAGGAAAGCAATTTGCTGTTCATTTTATTAGATTGCAGGTGCTCTTCAGAGGAGAGATGAATCCAGATCTCTCCCTGCCCCCATAATTGGCACACTGTCAACTATAACAGAAGCCAATTTTGCTAAATCCAAGTCAAAATCATTTGAGACAATTTTGAAAGTATTGAATATATCAAATACACAAGTACAATCTCTCAACCCTCACACTGATAACAGTTCTTCATGAATCTGTAAATTTTTCATTACAAAGCAAATCCTGAAGACGAGCTGAACAGTATCACTGATGTCACATGACTCATCCAGTACCAACGAGTAGGCCAAACACTGATCCAGTTCAGCATGCAACTGGGTTCTGAGATCAACAGACCAATCTTTTAACTGACATGTAACTATTTGGTGACTCAGCTGCAAATTTCAAATGCTCTGCAAGATGTTATTTCATGGCTGTCCGTTAAGATTTACAAGCAAGTTTTCCATGACAGAGAGAATAATTTCCTTCACCATTTCTCTATCTGAAAATGGCTTTTTG
This sequence comes from Pelodiscus sinensis, assembly GCF_049634645.1. NCBI lineage: Eukaryota > Metazoa > Chordata > Testudines > Trionychidae > Pelodiscus > Pelodiscus sinensis. Next base: position 31,513,290 of record NC_134724.1, on the reverse strand, counting down.
TTGCAAGCAAGTATCCACACTGCTTTACAGCAGGCCAAAATTCTCAGTTCAGATGAAAATAGAAATCACTTCAAAATTTTCTGCTGCTTTTCAAAATCCAATTTCAGCTGAACAATTTTATCAGCTCGCTTTTTGCTTCCAATAGGATACACTGAATCAAAAACACTGTGCTGCTCTTGGAAAAGCCTTCTTACGTTGTCAGTCTTATTGGCCAGAATTGTTGTACGACACAGCAATCACGTTGGCTTTTCATTCACCTCAATGATAGCATATTCCAATTCCCATTACTCTTGACATTTACATTTGACGTCCCTCCAATCTCTCTTTTTCTATGCTGTAGTTTCTACATACAATTAACTGTTTTCAGCATTGTTTGACTCTGTACTAGTACTTTCACCTGCTTCAGAATTACGCTTTTTAATAAATAGTATTGTAATTTTTAAAATTCAGTATCTCTGGAAGTGTTAAACTTGCTAACATTTTTTTAAATTTTCAAAAACAAGAATAAAATCCAAACTGTTTTTTTCAAATTGTGCTTGTATACTGGATTTTTTTGTTTAGAATGGCCATAACCAGCTACCAAAAAACAATAAAAACTTGAGAAGAAATTTGTATATATACACACTACTGTATTTAAACAATTTTTTTAGCTGCTGAACAGCTAACATTTGAACCTAACAGTGTGCCCATAATGAACCCACATTTAAAATGAAAGTTGAAATTAATGACAGAAGACTGGCCAACTTGAAAACTGAGCTGCTTCATACAAAAAAAAAATAATTTCACACAGAGAACTCAAAAGTATTTTCAAAAAGTCTTTAACGATAAATACCAGTGGAAAACTAGTACCCAGAAATACCAGACGCGGCTTATGAGATGCATGATGATTTCAGGCCTAAGCAGCATATTTAAAGTTATTCTGAAAACTGGCAAAGTCTACATCCAGCAAATGGGACAATTAATATGTGGCTTTAAAATTCAGATCTTCTGAACTTTTTTTTTATTCTCTGAAAAATTTTGGCTTTTTATTTAAAAAAATTATGAATGCAACCATTTTTGAGTTTTTAATGTTCAAGCCAACTAGCCACATGTGGCTAGCGTGTTGGACACCACAGGCTTAGGCAATCCAACCTCATAAAGTGTGCAGAAGAGACTAACAGTAAGGACAAACTTGAATTAATTTATGTTGGTGTTTAGATGCCATGTGATTAAAGTGATTGCTAGTCCTGAAATTGGCAATGTAAAGAAATATAGTTAAAGACAAGGTGTTGTGATTTCAATTTAAAAAAAATATGAACAGGAAAGTGTCCTTCCCCCCCCCCCCCATAGTTTGATTTCCATTAAAAAGGAGATGTTACTTGCAGGCAGAAGGCTATGAATTACAGTACCAGAACATGAGTAAAAAGTTTAAAATAGCTTTTATATCTTAGGGTACGTCTAGACTACAGGGTTTTGTCGACAGAAGTTTTGTCGACAGTATCTGTCGACAAAACTTCTGTCGACACAGAGCATCTAGACACATTCAGTTCTGTCGACAAAGCAAGCTGCTTTGTCGACAAAACCCTGTAGTCTAGACGCAACCCTACAGGCAATAACACCTTCTGTCGACAGAACTCTGTTGACAGAAGGTGTTATGCCTCGTAAAATGAGGTTTACCAGCGTCGACAAAACTGCTTAGTTCTGTCGACGTTATGTCGACAGAACTCAGCGGTAGTGTAGACGCAGGTATAGTTTTGTCGACAAAAGTCCACTTTTGTCGACAAAACTCAGTAATCTAGACACACCCTTACTTATGCCACATTTTCTATGTCTTAGTAAGATTTGCAAGTCATCCTGAAACTCCTCAAAAATAAAATAGGTCATGCCAATAAAGCCTTTGTGCTAAAACCATACATATAGAAATAAAGGCCCAATGCCTGTGGATAAACTTCTAAAGAATCTAGTCATTTTTCACAAGGCTACTTATAGCTTCTGAGCACATGGACTTAAGGCAGTGTACACTACCAAATTATGTCAACCTAACTTATTTCAGCATATGGTCAGCATGATTATTAAATATCACTTGTGTGAGCATGCAAACACTTGGATTCTTGTATCAGTGGGGCATGCCCTCGCTTGTATCAGCTGGGACAAATGCAGAAAGTCTCCAAAACAATCATTGTCAGCTTTCCAGCTGTGCTATTGTGGCTGCCATGTCAAGCCATTTTGTAGGTCAGAGAATATAACTTTCTATCTGTATCTGATTTGTCGAAGTCAATCCATGTTTAGTGTTGAGTTTTTGTTTGTTTTTTGAATGTACTGCTCTCAAATTCTCAGAAAATCTAAGCTAGATCTTCCAGATCCAGCAAAGACATTGGCAGTAAGCCAGAACATCAGTGACTCTTGTGTAATGGATTTCTCTTCCCCATAAGTTATCTGAGTACAGTCTAGATAGGACAAGCCAGAGAATCTTCAGGAGAAAGGTGCCATAAATCTAATGACTCTGAGTTCTTGGTGGGCTATAACATTGGCTGATGAGGGGCCTATCCACCCCAACTTGTGCACTATTTTAATGGCAAGTTCAGTTGCAGGCTGACATTTCAATACCTGACTATTCAGATTCTTAGTAAGTTTACTATCAGGCTACTTCTATACTTTTAGCAGAATCTTGCATCAAAAAGATGGCAGAACAACATTAGGATGTTTTCCTAAAAAACACCACGCCACAGTAGGACTATAAGTCTTGCACACACCCGAATTATATAATGGTAATGGAGTGACTCCAAACAGAGCTATGAAATTATTCTTATCTCTCAGGGGTGCTGAGAACTTGTTCTTGTGGTTGCCATGTGGATGTTTTAGTTCCAAGAGGTGTTTAGACATTCACTGTGATTTCCTGTATTCATGTTTTATGAATATAACAACGTTTTAAGAAATAAATTTTATTTAACTGATCCTCACAAGAGTTCCTCTTTTTATGTTATCCTTTTATATGTTCTCAAGAAAGTTTTCATTATAGTGTAAGAAATTTTAAAGATTCTTAATTGTAAAATAAATGTGTTCCCTGGATCCACTGTGAAACACAGTGCCTTTGACCACCTAGAAAGCACACACCAGATAAAAGAATATATAGCAATGTAGCAATAAGTTTTAGCTTTCCACTCTAAGGCCTGGTCTACACTAGGACTTTACATTGACCCTAGCCCCAAACCACTGAATAGCCAAGTCTGTTGTGCCACCTTTAGGGGCCACGGACATCGATTTCTGTATTCCTGCTTCTCAACAGGAGCAACACTATTCCTGATCTTGCACGGTCAAAGTTACACTAATGTAGACATAGCTTTACCGGAAATTGGACATTTTTGGTCTTTGGAAGGCCCCCCACAGCTGTCTGCTCCAACTGCTCTGGCCACGTCTTCCACATCTGCTGCCCTCCTGTAGAGCTCAAAAAGCCGCAGGAACAGAGGAATGTCTTGTTCTACGTGGCCGCATTTCCAGTGAGCAGCACACCATGGCAAATGAGTTCCAACATTCCATCAGATATTCCGATGGCTGTGAGTAATTTTGCTCCCACAGCCTTCATTTCCCAGGAGCACAGAAAAGCACCCACCAGGACTGTGCAGGAGATCCTGGACCTCATGGAGGTGTGGGGAGGTAAGTTCACCTCAATGACCTCCAAACCAGCAAGAGGTATGCCAAGATCCACAGCAGAATCTCAACCTGTCTCAGGATGAAAGGATATGCCAGAGATGCCCAGCAGTGCAGGGTGAAAATTAAGGAGCTTCACCAGTCATATCACAAGGCAAAGGAGGAGAGTGGATGCTCTGGGTAGCACCCCACACGTGCTGCTCCTATGACCAGCTGTATGCCATTCGGGGTGGGGGGAGGAAGACAGCCATCTCCCCCCATTGTCACCAAATCCGCCCAAGACATGCCTGGCGTTAGCCTGCAGGAGAGTGGGGTGGCGACAGGGCAGGAGGAGGGAGACTAGCCAGCCAGCAAGGTCCAAAAGCCAGTGCAGCCAGTCCCATCCTACCAGGACATCTCCCAGGCCATCAACAACCCCAGGGAGGGCACTTCTGGTGAGTTCACAAACTTTTCCTAATTACAAGCAGGTTCAGGCAATGTGGTGTGAGCTGCAGCACTCTCTCTCTCAGCCTAAACAGCACAGGGGCGCAGAACAGCTTGTTCACATATCTGCAGATGGAGCACAAGTCTTGTCTGCACAGCTACATGAAGCTCTCATATAGGAACTCTGATCCTTCTCACAAGGTTCTTGGGGAGGCCAGCCTTATGCTGTCCTCCACGATAACACACCATCCCACCGCAACTCACTAGTAAGTGGTCTAGCGTCGTGGAAATACAAAGCAATACAACATAAGGCCCAGGTTTATGGCCGCATTCAGTCAGTGTTCATTCCCGATCACTCACGGAATGATTCGGAGAAGACTGATATCTTGCATGGCAACCAGGGGAACCTACTAACACTGTCTCTGGCAAGCCACATGTGCTGGACGCAGTGTATGCAGGACACAAATGGAAGCCACTCCGCTTCCTCCCCTGCCACCGCGTATCCACAGGCTGCTGCCCTGGCTGGGAAAGTAACAGTGTCCCTGGGAGGCCCCATGTGCTGGACCTGGCATGTGCCGGACGCAGCAGGAAGCCACCCTGTGCCACCACTCTGCTCCCACCTGCAGGCTCCAGCCTGGCAGGCCCCTTATCATGACTACCTGCCTGCCTCCGGATGGAGCATGTCCGAATGCTCCTAAGATGTCTGGGCACCTGCTATAAAGTGCCCACTTTAAATCAAGCATTTTGCCTTGCATGGAACACTTCTCCATTGTCTTTACAGAGACCTTCAGGGTACGCTAAGAGATTAGGGGTAGGCTTCAATGTATCTCCTATAACAGGAGTGGGCAATAGTTTTTTTCCGGGGGCCACTTCGGCAATTTTTGAAGTGGCCCTGGGCCACACAGAAAGGGGCAGGACATCAAGAGGAAGGCGTGAGGCATCAAACAGGAGGGGTGGGGCCAAGATACTGCCAGGTTCCCCACCCCCAGACAATGATCAGTCTAGGGGTGAGGTAGTGCCTTTGCCCCCTCTCCCCACACATTCCCTCTAGGTGCCCATGCCCCTGACATGGGAGGAGACTTCCCACACTCCCCTGCCCCTAGGCCAAATAAAACCTGGTGGGGTGGGGGAATAAGCAAAGCCTCCTCCGTTCTCCCCCTGCCTTGCGAGCAGTGTTCGTGTTTCAAAGCACCACGTGCTCCTGGTAGGACGGGAGGGGGCTTTGCGTGCTTCCCCGCCCCCAGGACTTAATTGACCAGGGGGGAGGGGGAGCAGCAGTGCCTCCGTGGGCTGGATCCACCGGGAGCAGATAGACTGCATGTACTCCCTCGTGCAGGAGATCCAGGCCAAGCACCAGGACCAAACTGCAGTGCAGAAGGAGAGGAGAACTGCCAAGGAGCAGCTCTCAAGGCAGCACAAGACAATGTTTTCCTCCCTGACTGCTGTCATGGAACACATTGTGACCTGCCCCAAAGAGGCCACCACCCAGAACCACGCCTGCCCCAAAGACAGCCCTGCTGCTTCCTCCTCCCACCCTGTAGCTCCCATCCCCAAAGTTCCTAGGGGCTGCTGGGGCCCCAAGACACACAGGAGATACTCAAGGAGAGACGGAGCCTCCAGGCCCTTGGAAGGCAGGAAGCAATCCCACTTCTGTTCCTGAGCCCCTCCTGCTTCCAATACCCAATTCTGTTCTTTCCCTGTATTTTTCCCCAAATAAAACACTCCTGTTAATTGAACAATGGACTCTTTATTGGCTGAACTCCAGGGATGGGGTGGGGAATTAAAGATAAACACAGGAAATGCAGGGGCAACTTATGGAGAGCCATGTAGCATAGTCTCTAAAGAGGCCTTGCATAAAACTCTCCTTTAAGGAGTATCTGATTTGCACTGCCCCTTGCTAGGCTCTGCTTATCGTCTCCAGCTGCTCAAACTCTCTGGCTAGGCACTCTGCCTCAGCTCCTACACCCAACCAGAAAAAAAGTTTCACCCTTGTTCTCACACAGGTTATGGAGCACACAACAGGCCGCCACCACAAAGGGAATGTTGTGTTCGCTGAGGTCCAAATGGGTCAGAAGACTCCTGAATTTCCCCTTTAAATGTCCAAACACACATTCTACCACCATTCTGAACCTGCTCAGCTTTTTACTGAACTCCTTGCTGGGGTCTATGCTGCCCATGTAGGGCTTCATGAGCCAGGGAAGCAGGATTAGTCTGAGTCACCCAAGTTCACAACGGGCATGTCCACCTCTTCAAATCTGAATGGAGTTAATGGATCTAAAGTCACCATGTTGTTTCAGGCCAATTCCGCAAGCCAAACACACAGGGAAGCATTAGAACGTAGCTTCACTTAGAAGTTTGGGAGCCATCACAAAGGTATGAATAAAGACACTAGCAGGCTAGCACACTACCTTCCACATCCTAATGACTAACCAACTAAACAATGGGTACTTAAAAACTCCTCTATCAGCTTCTTGTAACTTGAACACTCTAATTCACCATTTCTTCCCCCATCCCCTATTTATTTTTGCATTTGGACTTCTAATACGTCATTCATCTGAAAGTGGATTGTACCCACAAAAGCTCATGATACCATCTACATGTTTTGTTAGTCTGTAAGGTGCTGCTAGACTATTTATTTTCAAGTTTTTTCTGAATGTACTGTTGGGGGAAAAAGTTCCAGCCTGCATCTTTCTGGAGAGGCAGAACTTCCTAAAGATGCAGGTGTCATGCACCTTTCACAACCATCTAACATAGATGTCAGTGAAATGGCCTTTGTGATCCACAATAGGGATGTATACTACAGTCCATTTACCAATAAGCAAAAGCTTATTGGTTAATACTATCAACTACACCAATTCCGCCTCCTCCCCGCCTGGGCAGCTCCTCCTGAGCTGCCCAGCTCAGTCCCAGCTCGCACCGGGTCCAGGACCTACCCCTGCTACAATTCAACATTTAAAATGTATTAGGAGCCAGGTGGGCAGGGTAGGTCACTGAGGGTATGTCTAGACTACCTGGCTCCGTTGATGGAGCCATGTAGATGAGTTGACTACATGGCACCCTACCCCCACTCTTAGGGTACGTCTAGACTACCGCGTTTTGTCGACGGAAGCTTTGTCGACAGATACTGTCAACAAAACTTCCGTCGACAAACAGCGTCCAGACACATTGAGTTCTGTCGACAAAGCAAGCTGCTTTGTCGACAGAACTCCATAGTCTGGACACAACGTTACAGGCAATAACACCTTCGGTCGACAGAGTTCTGTCGACAGAAGGTGTTATGCCTCATAAAATGAGGTATACCAGCGTCGACAAAACTGCTGAGTTCTGTCGACGTTATGTCGACAGAACTCAGCGGTAGTGTAGACGCTGGTATAGTTTTGTCGACAAAAGTCCACTTTTGTCGACAAAACTAGGTAGTCTAGACACACCCTTAGGGAAGCCCATGATGGCAAACACCACAATGTTGTTCATGTTCCGCAGAGTTACACCTCTCCACAGCAGGATGTTGAAGGCCTTGGCTGCTTGTATGAGAACAGCCTCAACCATAGATTTCCCCACCCCAAACTTATGCCCAAAAAGCAGTAGTTGTCTGGCATGGCAAGCTTCTATAAGGCTATGACCTGCATTGTCAGACCAGGTCTCATGTGGGTATCCTGGCACCTCAGGGCAGGGGTGAGCCATTTGCAGAGTTCAAGGAATGTGGCCTTCCGCATGCAGAAGTTCTGCAAACACTGCTGATCGTCCCATCTCTCCATGACGATGTGGTCCCACCAGTCTGAGCTCATCTCACAACGCCAAAACTGGCATTGCACTATGTGCAGGGGATTGACTGGCAACTGCGCTAGCATGAGCACCAAGGCTTGCCTGAGCAGAGCCTCTGTGCCACGCCAAGCTTATTCATTGTCCTTTTGCCCGACAGAGCAACGTGCATAGGTTTTCAAAGTACAGCACCATGCGGCACACCACAACACCCATGAGCTTTCCAGCATATCAGGGTCTATGGATGCAGTGCTCTGGCATTTGCATGGGCAACCAAGCATGAGCACACTATGTTCCCTGTATCATGCCTGAAGGAGTCGGGACTGAAGGAGTCAGCTGACATGAGCCCCTCTAACAGGGGTAGGCAATTTTTTGCCAGGGGCCACTTCAGAAATTTTTGCAATGGCCCCGGCATGAGAGACTTCCTGCACTCCCCTGCCCCTAGGCCAAATATGGCCTGGGGATGGGGGAGTGTGCGCAACCTCCTCTGCTCCCAGGGGCGGGGCAGCATGGTGGCTGCTGGAGCTGGAGCCTGGGCTGCAGTACTAAAAATAGTACTGTGGCTCCAGCTCCAGTTCCAGCACACGGGGCAGCTGCCTGCCATAAGACCCTGCCCCCGGGAGCCCTGGGGGCTGCGACTGCTGGGGCCTGTACTGTGGTATTAAAAATAGCACTGCAGCCCCAGCTCCAGTCCTGGCACATGGAGCGTGTTTCCCTAAGAGCCCCAAGGAGCAGAAACGGGCAGCCACTGCTTCAGCCCTCAACCCCATAGGAAATGGAGAGGAGGCAGAGGCAAGCTGGTAGCTCCGTTTGGCCTTCAGCTAGCGATAGAGCCATGTTTCTTTCTTCCCCGGGAGGTGCAAGCGCCAGTCCTGCGCTGCGCCCCAGGGCCACCCATCCATGGCCCAAGCTACTGCTTCCTGCTTCCCTTGGCTACAAACAGTGAACCATAGCCAACGGGATCTACGAAGCTCTGTGGCTGTAGAGCTGATAAACAAACAAACCAGAGAGGCCTGTTAGCAGCTCTCTCAGAGTGGGTCCGTAGCCCACTTTGAGAAACACTGCTCTAGGCATATATCTCTCACTCAGCACACTGTTTGAAGCCCTGAGGCTGCTGCTGCATAACCCAAGAACACAAGTAAACAAGTGGAAGGGGAACCCCCTCAGAACTAACCAACTAGAACCAACAAAGCTAATCTACACTACGAAGAAATACTAAGAACTAATGAGTTGCAAAGCAAGAAGTCAGAAGCTCCAATAACCATCACTGATGGAAAGAAGAAAGTGAGCAGGCATCAGGTTTGCAGGAGTATATATAAGCAGCTATGGAGGTACCACTACAGTGAGTGCTACAGCTGACCCCAGGGGCACCTTTAGGGAAAAATCTTCCAATGATTGTGCACATGACATGCCCACATACATACTGGAATGCACATGAGCATTCACTCAAAGTAGTAATGTTTTGATTTGATACAATTCTAATAACTGCACCAACGGGCTCTCATGCTAGAAATAATGCCATCAAATATCCTTGAATTCTGCAGAACTTGTACTCTAGCAGTTTTAGTTTAAACAATCTTTACTTTACAGTCCTCCAAATCCATCAAGTCAGGGCCTACAGTGGGTTCCAATCTGAGCCCATGGGAAACACTGCAGCCCCAGCTCCAGTCCTGGCACATGGAGTGTGTTTCCCTAAGAGCCCCAAGGAGCAGAAATGGGCAGCCACTGCTTCAGCCCTCAACCCCCCAGGAAGTGGGGAGGAGGCAGAACCACATCAATCTCCTACGGAGAAGACAGAGGAAGGGCGCGATCGTCAGAGCGTACAGCTGGCCCAACAGCGGACACCCCTGATGTACTCCAGCTCGGTCAGGGTCTAGTTGAGCTTGACCAAACACTCCGCAAGGGCGTACAGCACCTGGCGAAAACCCATAAAACGGGGCCCGAAGCTGAAGGCCTGCAGAGTGCTTAGAAGATACCTTTGGTCCACCCTGTCGAATGCCTTCTCCTGGTCCAGGGACAGGAGGGCAAACAGACCATCCCTACACCCAAGCTCCAAGAGATCCCAGACCAGGTACAGATTATCAAAGATGCTACAGCCCAGGATGGTGTAGGACTGGTCAGGGTGGATCACGTCCACCAGAATGGACCGCAGTCTCAGCGAGATGGCCTTTGCTACGACTTTACAGTCCGTGCTGAGGAGTGAGACGGGACGCCAATTCTGAAGGTCGCGGGGGTCCCCCTTCTTCGGCAATAAGGCCAGCATGGCTCGCCTGCACGACAGAGGGAGGACCCTGCTCTCCAAAGACTTGGCCCAGACGGTGACGAGGTCTAGGCCGAGGACGTCCCAGAATATGCGGTAGAACTCCACGGTCAGCCCATCCATGCCTGGGGTTTTATTGTTGGGCATTAGACAGAGGGCTTCTGAGAACTCGGCCAGAGTAAGAGGCATCTCCAGCCGGTCCTGGTCGCCCACGCTGAGCACCTTGCAGGCGTTGGCTTCGGTTGGATCCAGGGAGAACAAACTGGCATAGAAGGCCCTGGCCCTTCCACGCATCTCCTCCGGATCCATAAGAGGGGTGCCGTCCTCTGCCAAAAGGCAGGTGATGTGATTTTTAGCCCCCCTCTTTTTCTCCAGGGCAAAGAAGAAGCAGGAGCCACGATCCATCTCCTGAAGGAGCTGGATGCGAGATTGAACGAAGGCACCCCAGGCCCTGTAGTCTTCCAGGGTCCAGAGTTCCTCCCGCTTCTCCCACTACACCTGGGAGAGGGAAGGGGAGCAGGCATCACCGTAGGGGCAATAATAGGGGAGAGAATGGGGGGAGGGTGATGAGGATCTTGCGATAGGGGCAGGAGAAGGGATGGGTTCAGTGCCAGGCAGTGGGTCAGGCACAGAGGGGGGGGAAAGCGGTACCCATGGGAGAGGGGTCAGGAACAGGGGAGGACTCAAGACCAAGGGCGTGAACGGGGCGGGGGGAGGGCAGGAGAGAATCAGAACAGGGGAGGGGATCAGAACTATCATCAGGGTCAGGGGGAAGATCCCGCAGGTCTGTGCCACCGGCTGCAGCGCCTCCCGAATGGGGACCGGTAGGGCAAAAGCGGGAAGGGGGCCTGCGCTGACACCGGGGTCAGGTAGAGAAGTAGAAGCTACGACCACGGCATTGGCGGGGGGGGGGTGTTCTCTGCTGGGCCCCCGACAGGAAGGGAAGATGGCCGTCCCGCCTCAGGGGCACCCCCAAGCCTGGGACTCGGCCGCTCGGTGCCAGCCGTCGTCCCTAAGGGCATGGAGGCTTCAGCTCTGGCGCTCGAGTTGGCCGGGCCAACAGGCAATACTAGGGGCGCCCCAAGCTTGAGGACGGGGTTGGCCACCTGGGGAATAACGGTGGGGAGAGGAGGGGCAGCGCAGCAGAGTCGCCACCCAGACCAAGGCCCACAGGCCAGGCAGAGGGTCGTTCTTCCCCTGGGTGAGCGGGGTCAGACCCAGGGCCTTGATCGCCTCAAAAATGGAGCTAAGCTCCATCCCCTTGGCCCCAGAGCCCTCCCCGCCGGCCGCCAAGGCAACAATTACCTTGGCAGTGGCAACAGGGGGCTCAGCTGGCACCAGGGCTGGAGGAGCTCCACCTGAGGCCTCCTCATGCTCTGCATGGGGGGCTCTGCAGGGGAGACGGCAGTGCCCCCCCCTCGCTGCCACGGCTTCCTCGGCCGGCACCTCCTGCTGACGCTCGCTGAGGGCGTTCTCAGAAGCACTGGCCCCCCTCAGGATTTTTCAGAGGGGGGAGATTGAGCCCGCGAACCGCAAGCTCTGTGCTTCCCCCAAACAAGCATCCAGCCTTCCGAGGTGGAGGGCTGGTCAGCAGGGGCAAGGCCAGGGGACACAGTTGTTCTTCGGAGGGGGGACGTTGAGGCAAGGGAGAGAGCAAGCGGGGTCCCTACAGCCCAATAGGAGAGGGCTAATCGTTGGTATTGGCCTTCCCTGGGTGGAGCGGGCAAGCAGCGGGGAGGTGAGGACCACCCATATGTCCAGGTCCTCCAATGGCTTGAGGGGCACATGCACGCCACCCCCCACCAGGCCCCTCTCCACCACCTCTTGGGTGGCAAACAAACTGGGGCTGGGCAGGGCAGGTCAGCAAACTCAGGGAGGGGAGGGGGAAACAGAACTGGTTAACAGGGCGGGGCGGGCAAGCTACTGTAGTGGGGGACAAGGTGGGGAAAACAGGGGCGAAGGGGCCCCCCAGCCAAACACTGCTGAGGGAGGGAGCCAAGTCCAATGGGAAAAGGTGTGGGGGACACACCCATGAGTGCCTGTGGGGGCTCAGTCCTCGCCCGCTGCTGCAGCGGAACAGTCCCAGATAGTAAAAGGGAGAGGAGGAGTAGCTAACCGCACGGAGGGGCAAGTCCAGATGGTGCAAGGGACTTGGTGGAGGGGATCATCGGGGTGGTGGTATTGGGGACGGGGGGGCAGCCGGACTTGGGGAGGGCTCTACGCCTCTCCCCCAACCCCTCCTCAGTCCACCACCACCCCAAGAGTAGGTAAAAAAGCTCAGTTCCAGGAAACAAACCCCCTCCACAGTCCAAATGGTGGTTCTCTTCTTTTCTTCCAGTATGTCTATACTACCACCCTAGTTCGAACTAGGGTGGTTAATGTAGTCAATCGAAGTTGCAAATGAAGCCCTGGGATTTAAATATCCCGGGCTTCATTTGCATCTTGCCGGGCGCTGCCATTTTTAAATTCCCGGTAGTTTGGACTCTGTGCCCGCGGCTACACGCGGCACGGAGTAGGTAGTTTCAATTAGGTTTCTAATTTGAACTACCATTACACCTCGTTACACTTCGATTGACTACATTAACCACCCTAGTTCGAACTAGGGTGGTAGTGTAGACTTACCCTTCCTCGGTGGGGTGCAGATGGTACAGGAGCAGCAGACAGGTGGCAGCCAGCTAGGGAAGGCCTCTGGATGGTGGATGCTGGTGGGGTCCTCTTCCTCTGGAGCAGCGGGGGGGATCAGGCCGGCAGGCCCCTCTCCCCTCCCCTTCCCTCAGACAGCAGCAGCAGCAGCTGGTGGTGATGGTGAACAGGAGCAGCAGCAGCAGCGTTGTCTGGGAGAGCAGGTCCGGCAGCTGGGAGCCTCAGCAGGCAGGCGGTGGCTGGGTAGGGCGGGGAGAACTCTGGCTGGTGCAGGCAGCAGGAACAGAAGAAGAGGAGGAGAGCAGCATCTACACCTTGCTCCTGCTCCTTCTTCTCTGGAGTGATTCCAAGTGGCCACCCACTGCACCCGAAGGGTAAGTGCCCCTCCCAGAGCCTTGGTGGTTTTCACCTGGCCCTAATGAGCCACCTGGCCGAAGCCAGGGGGTGGGGCCAGAGAGGTAAAAAGTCTGCCAGCCAGGCCAGTGAGGGCCGACCACTGAAGAGGCCAGAGGACTCCCCTACACCTCGAGGAAGGGAGCTAAGGCATGACGTGGCGTGGGCCACCAGGCCCCCTGCTGCTCAGCAGCCCGGAAGAACAGCAAGGGCCAGAGGGCTCCCCTGCATGCTGCAGAGTGGAGCAGACGCTTGGGGAGGTGGTGAGCTGGCATGGGGCCCAAAGGAACAACAGACTTCCCTGGACTTTGCAAGCACCCTGCAAGCTGCTGAGGAGTGGCCAATGGACCTGGATCCCTGTGACTCTGTGGGAGACCTATGCAACCACCGGATACATGCTGAGGAGGGAAGTGGCCCAGGGGACAGCATGGACATAGACATGCCCGGATCAGTGCATTTTGGGCTGGAGCTCCTGCTGATCCAGCAACAGCAGACTGCTGCCTCTAGGGACCTGGGCTGGGACACAGTGGAGTGAGCGGCCCTGTGTCCCCTCTGCCACCCAATGCTTGGGTGGTAGCCTCCCCCTCTCCACCACGGCCAGCAAGCTGCCTGCAGCCCTACTGAGTCAGGAGACCTGAAACATGTAGATTACTTTACAAACTGCTTTCCGGCGGCCCCCCCCCCCTCCTCCCTCCCGAACCAGGGCTGGGCCTTGATAAACTGTTGGGCCTTATAAACTATTTGCTGACCAAGGGATGGGCTTATAGACTGCTTGCCTGTTGCATCGCCCTGACCAAGGGCTGGGCTTATAAATTGTTTACCTGACACCCAGCCCTGAACTAAGGCTGGGACTCTGACTATTATTTGCTGGCCTGCCCAAACCCAGGCCACCTTGGTATTGTTTACTTTTGTCACCCCGCCCTGAGGTAGGAGCAGGGGACCCCCAGACTGGTTATTTGATGTGTTAATTCCCCTCAGAGACGGATCCGGGTGTAGTGAATTGGAGTGGCCCACTGACCCCGAAGGGGAGGCGCCCCTCCCAGAGCTGACAAGCTTACAGGGCTCAATGCCATTGCCACCTGCAATGCAAAACTATCTAGGACAAAATTAGACATCTTTATTACTAAAACAAAGAGTGTTTAGGGTTAAGTTTGAGAATTGTTTTCAGCTATGGAAACCACAATTCCAATTGAATTCAGGACCACGTTTACTCTAAAAGCACACATTAAATTCCACCCACAAAAGTACTGAAGTCATTTTAATTTCTATATAATAGAAACACTAACTATTTAAATGCTCCCAAGTACAGATTAACAGGCTACAAGTTAAATGATAAATAGATTTGCACATCGAACTATTTTCAGAATGCATTAGTTACACCATTGACAATTTAACAAAATGTTCTCTCAGACAGTTTAACATCATCCAAAAAACTCAAGACTTTTGGGATTACTAATCAAGTACAGGGTGGCAATCTGGACAGCAGTGATGATGAGATGGTCGATTTTAGGATCCTGACCAAAGGAAGAAAGAAGAGCAGCAAAATATACACCCTGGACTTCAGAAAAGCAAACTTTCACTCTCCCCTCAGGCAATTGATGGGCAGGATCCCCAGGATGCTAACATGAAGGGGAAAGGAATCCAAGAGAGCTGGCTGTATTTTAAAGAAGCCTTATTGAAGGCACAAGAACAAATCATCCTGATATGCAAGAAGAAAAGCAAATATGGTAGGCAACCAGCTTGGCTTAACAGTGAAATCCTTGATGAGCTAGAACACAAAAAGGAAGCTTACAGGAGGTGGAAACTTGGACAGATGACTAGGGAGGAGTATAAATATATTGCTCGAGCATGCAGGCGTGTTATCAGGAAGGTGAAAGCGCAATTGGAATTGCAGCTAGCAAGGGATGTGAAGGGTAACAAAAAAGATTTCTACAGGCATGTTAGCAATAAGAGGGTGGTTAGGGAAGGTGTGGAATCCTTACTGGATGAGGGAGGTAGCTTAGTGGAGAATGTGGAAAAAGGTGAAGTACTCAATGCTTTTTTTTGCCTCTATCTTCACAGACAAGGTCAGCTTCCAGACTGTTGCACTAGGCAACATAGAATAGGAAAGAGGAAGGAAGTCTATGGAGGAGAAAGAACAGGTTAAGAACTATTTAGAAAAGCTGGACATACACTAATCCATGGGGCCAGATCTAATGCATCTGAGGGTACTGAGGGTGTTGACAAACAGCATGGCAGAGTCTTTGGCCATTATCTTCAAGAACCTGTGGAGATCGGGAAAAGTCCCGGATGACTGAAAAAAGGCAAATGTAGTGCCAATCTTTAAAAAAGGGTAGAAGGACAATCCAGGGAACTACAGACCAGTCAACCTTACCTCAGTCCCCGGAAAAATCATGGAGGGGATCCTCAACGAATCCATTTTGAAGCACTCGGAAGAGGGGAAAGTGATCAGGAATAGTGAACATGGATTCACCAAGGGTAAGCAGGGCCTAAACAATCTGATTAGCTTCTACGACGAAGTAACTGACTCTGTGGACATGAGAAAGTCAATGGATGTGATATACCTTGAATTTAGCAAAGCTTTTGATATGGACTCCCACAATATTTTTGCCAGCAAATTAAGGAAGTATGGATTGAATACATGGACTATCAGGTGTATAAAAAGCTGGTTAGACTGTCAGGCCCAAAAGGTAGTGATCAATGGCTAGATGTCAGGTTGGCAGTCAGTTTCTAGCAGAGTGCCCCACGGATTGGTTCTAGGACCAGTTTTGTTTAACATCTTTATTAATTACATGAATGAGGGGATGGATTGCACCCTGAGTAAGTTTGCTGATGACACTAAGCTACGGGGAGAGGTAGATACGTTTAAGGGTAGGGATAGGGTCCAGGGTGACAGACAAACTGGAGAATTGGGCCAAAAGAAATCTGATGAGGTTCAACAAGGACACGTGCAGAATCATGTACTTGGTATGGAAGAATCCCAAGCACTGTTCACAGCTGTGGATCAATTGGCTAAGTAGCAGTTTAGCAGAAAAGAACCTGAGAATTATAGGGGATGAGAAGCTGGATATGAGTCAACATTGTGGCCTCGTAGCCAAGAAGACTAACAGCATATTAGGGTGCTTTAGGAAGAGCACTGTCAGCAGATCTAGAGAAGTGGTTATTCCCCTTTATTTGGCACTGGTAAGGCCACATCTGGCATATTGAGTCCAATTCTGCCCTCACCTCCCACCCCCATTACAGAAAGGATGTGGACGCATTGGAGAGGGTTTAGCTCAGGGCAACAGGGATGATTAGGGGGCTGGAGCACATGACTTATGAGGAGAGTCTGAGGGATTTGGGCTTATTTAGTCTACAGAAGATAAGAATGAGGGGGGATTTGATAGCAGCCTTTAACTACCTGAAAGCAGGGGGGTTCTAAAGAGGATGGAGAGAGGCTGTTCTCAACAGTGAGAGGACAGAATGAGGAGCAGTGGTCTCAAGTTACGGTGGGGGAGGTCTAGGTTGAATACTAGGATAAACTATTTTACCTAGGAGGGTGGCAAAGCACTGGAATAGATTGTCTAGGGAGGTGGTGGAATCTCCAACCCATGGGCCATGTCTATACTGCAGGCTTTTTGCACAAGAACTGTTCTGCGCAAGAGCATGTCCACACTGCCATGTGCTTTTGCGCAAGAGATGTGCTTTTGCGCAAGAGCGTCCATGGCAGTATGGACGCTCTCTTGCGCAAGAAAGCTCTGATGGCCATTTTAGCCATAGGGGTTTCTTTAACAAGAAACCCCTGTTGCCCATCCACACTGCCTTCTTGAGCAAAAGGGATTATTCCTTGCGAGGAAAGGAATAACTCTTGTGGAAGAAGCCCTCTGTTCCAATGCCTTACTGTAAATTTACTTGTGCAAGAACACATGTGCAGTGAAGACACTATGCAAGTTTTTGTGCAAGAACAGCCATTCTTGCTCAAAAAGCCTACAGTGTAGACATAGCCTAGAGGTTTTTAAATCCTGGCCTGACAAAGCCCTGGCTAGGATGATTTATTTGGGGTCTGTCCTGCTTTGGGCAGGAGGTAGGACTCAGTGACCTCTTAGGTCTCTTCCAACCCTACGATTCAGTACTTTTTTTTTAAAAAAAAAGAGCTGCCTGCCTTATGATGTAAAAGTTTAAGCCAACAGCCAGAAGTATTAGGGGGTGGGAGTGCAACCTTACCATGTGAAACCACTTTTTATTTAATCTGACCTGCAATTAATGAAAAAGTTAAAAACTATTAGTTCCTCACCAGAGTATTGCTCTTCTTAATATCTTCTAATCGCTCCAACACTGAAGTCAGGTTTGGATCATCTGATTCCACAAACCATATTGGTGATGAAGAGGGATAAGATTCCTGAAATAGAAGAGACAGGAAACTTTGGTATAGATGTATGTAAAGTAATACATGTTGGACCTCCCTGGTCCAGCACCCTCGGGACCTGACTTGTCACAGATGAGAGAATTTGCCAAATCAAGGGAGGTCCTCTGTCATTAGCTCCTCAGTCTGCCACTCCTCCTTGCCATCGGCTCCTTTGGCCCTGTCCAGGCTGCCTGCTGACCAATCCCACTCCCAGGCAGGACTTCTAGGCAGCAGGCCAACCAACACCTACCCTACCATCACAACCCTGGGCTATGCCAGGCTCCCAGCTGTTGGCCCTCCTGCTGAAACACAGATGTTGCTGAACCAGAGCATCCCAGTTAAGGGAGGTGCAACCTATACAAGAATAAGTGTCAGACTATCTTAACTTACTATAAGCATTATAACTTACTTAATAGCATTGATACCTTTACCTCAGATTTACTTTGAGGAAAAGAAATTAACAAGTTTGGGTAGAGAAGTTGGGAAAAAACATTACTAAAGCTCTTTCCTGAAGGTTTAAACTTTGGCCTATTCTCTTCTCCATCCAACAATGGATATAAATAAGTCTGAGGTTTAAAAGTATTTTTCTTTGCTTATGAAGTTTAAATCTGGAGGGCAGCAGACACAACAGAAAGTCAATAAATCTAATACAGCCAGAGTCATCACATGACATGCTAGAGCTATATGTTGAAAAACAAGAATCAGACATACCTACATCCCAACTTCCTGTTCATCAACAGAAGTTTCAGACTCTCTCAAGTAAGTGATACAAACACATGAAAGCACAGGGCCACCAAGGGAGGAGAAAAGGGATAGTTGCCCCAGAGCCTAACAATTTATAAAGCCTGGGTCTCCAGAATGCAGCTCCAACAACATACAAAGAGACGCCAACCTCAAGAGTTTTTAAATGTCAGTAGATAAGATTATTTATAGACAAATTAGTAGCAAAAAAACTGTAATATCTGACAGGTTTTATAAAACTGAGTTTTACATGACTCCAGCAAGTTATTTTTCCCTAAATGTTAGAATTGCTTAAAGGGGACTCTGTGTGTTAAACAGTAAGGAGCAGTGTTAAAAATCAGTCATATTTCATCTTCTTTTCAAGCATGTTGTAAATAAAGCAGAGCACGGGAGACTTCTACTAAGTTCTCGCTCCAGAAATAGTCACAAGTGTTTTCTGACATCTGACATTTTCACCCACTGGCAACTTAGCCAATTTCACTTTGAAAGTGGACAGGGAGAAAGGAACAATTCTTTCCAAGATTGAACCCATCAAATGTGCTAGGAAGACTTATGACATGAGATCAAAACCTATCTTAAGGATATTTTAAACATACTTTTAGCAAAGATTTACAATATATATATCAGAAGAAAAGACAAAAAACCAAAACCAGACAAATTGATACAATCTTACTATAAAGTGGAATAAGACTTCAGTCTTAGTCAAAGTCCCATCCTCCTAAAATAGTATTGGGCCCTTCTATAAAGATTTCAATGTACTTCATGAATGAGTTAGGCCTTACTTTTGTGAGATTTACAGTGCACAGGACTTATCCTGGAATCTGCACTCATGTGACCAAGGCTGCAGGATGAAGCCTTAAGATTTTTCCTGCTGTAGAATATTTTCTAGGGGTCTGCCTACTCTAGCTTTAAGTGTCTTTAGATATGGCTTCTGCTAATTAATATATAAAGTGACTACAGAAGAACTGCTAGAGAATGAAAGATTCCATCAAACAAACAGACAAAGGGCAGAGTCTAGAGATGCCTGCAGCACTGTATTCACTATCAGGGTATGTCTACACTAGCTCGTTAATTTGAGCTAGGTAGGCAAATCAGGGAACCGGAGTTGCAAATGAAGCCCGGGATTTAAATATCCCGGGCTTTATTTGCATGTCCCCGTCCGGCCGCCATTTTTAAATCCCCCTTAGTCCGAACGAACTGCCCGCGGCTACACGCAGCAGTTTACAGTTAATCCGAACTAAGTCCTTAGTTCGGATTAACTGTAAACTGCTGCGTGTAGCCGCGGGCAGTTCGTTCGGACTAAGGGGGATTTAAAAATGGCGGCCGGACGGGGACATGCAAATAAAGCCCGGGATATTTAAATCCCGGGCTTCATTTGCAACTCCGGTTCCCTGATTTGCCTACCTAGCTCAAATTAACGAGCTAGTGTAGACTTACCCTCAGTGATCCCTCTGCTATGTTTGCTTTGTACGAATCTATTGATAAAATTACCAGACAATAAACAGCCTCATTTTCTCAAACAAGCTCTAGGTTTATTTTGCCAACACAGCCTAGTAGTTCACAATGCAGAACTTCAGGGAAGCAGACAAAGTATGCTTTTCTACCGAAAATATCTAACCTCTTCCAATCCTTGTCATAGAGGATTGTTTTAAACTGAGCCTGCTTACCTGTATGGTGTACCACCTCTATGACTAGAGAATTTGGTGCAGGATGAGAAAAGAGGAATTCAGCTGCTTTGGCCAGCACATAATTCTTTCAGTCTGCTCACTTAGAAGGCAGCAGGATGGATGCAGGGGTTTGCTAGATTCAGTTTATGCTGTGTTTTAGGTAATTCTGTGAGAGATGTCCAATGAATCTGCTGCCCTTTTAAAGAAGTCTTAAAAGGATTTGAAGTCATCTCCCATAACAGGGATTGGGGGCACAATAGTCTCATTTAGTGATGATGATGACAGAGGTGTAAGAGGCATGGTGTCAACTTCTTGTACATCTTCCAGCCCTTCTATATCTTGTTGGAGTGTGTCCAGATGGGGCAGAGAGAAGAGTTCTTGCCTCTGTGGATCACTGCCTGCAAAGGAGCAGATTGTTGTGTTCTAGAGGGGGCCCATGGTCCCAGCCTAGCCAAGTGGTAGGAAGGGGAATAGGTGGAAATGGCTGCCAGACTTGTCCTGGAATCCGAGGTGGTTGAGGCTGTGTAGTAGGTTTGGGAGATGAATAAGGGGTGAGAATGATCACGTCATCATTTGAAAAGGGTGGGTCACAGTGTTGTTTTTATTGATTTGGTAGGCCCCCGTGCATAGGAATAGCATTATTACTGAAAATGAGAGCGTCCAGTACCGAAGATATGGCCAAGCCCATGTAAAAAGTAAGTGACCTCAGTATGGAGAAACTCAATGCCATTGTCAGTACCAGATCAGTGACTATATGTACCTATGGTGCTGGCGGCATGGACTCTGCACGGAAGGCTCCTTCAGTGCTGGCGATGAGGGCACTGAAGATGCAAGCACCTGCAGTGCTGCCAGTTCCTTTGATGTTGGGATGGCCATCTTGCTGCTGGCTTCTGAGCAGATGGAGGGCATAGCTGCATAGATGCCTTAGCTCCTTGGGACACCTCCAGTAAGACAAGTCTGGCACCTGTCAGTCAAATGAGGATGGTGCCAGTAAGCTCTTTTTTTGAAGGGAAATCCTTCCCAGGCAATGACAGCCCTTTTTGTTTAGAGTTTCTTAGCTGGCAGGTCCTGCAGACATGGATCCTGGTCAGAAGTTGCTGTGGGAGGCTGTGACAGACCAAGCCAGGTCTGGGCACAGCTGAGGGCATCCACTCAGGGCGAATTGCTCAGACTCGGGGCTCCTTACAGCCCCAGATCAGGGACCCTCCCAAATAGGCCACAAACCAGTCACACCGAGCACTTCAGCTGCCAATCTGGCCAGCCAGAAGCCTCACGAGCAAAACCCCTCAGACACCCCAGCTCTTCCTGTGCCCCAATCAGCCCCAGGCCTAACACACAGGTGAAGGGTTATAGAACCCAATCTCACCTACCCCGAACAGGTTCTTCCTGTCACAAGAAGCCAGCCACAGGTCCCAGTCAATTTACACTCTGGATCTTGCCCACAAGAACACACTGAGCAAATCCTTTAGAATCTACAATCTAAAGGTTTATTACTAAACAAAAGAAAAGCATGAGAGTAAGGTTAAGGAGAATATATTACATGCATCGAATAACCCAGTTCTCGATACAGGCTCTTACCAGTTTATAACATCTCTGCTATCTTAAAAGTCTCTGGTGTACATCCTATGTCAGGATGGCTCCACGATTCTTCCTGACTCATTGTTCCCTGCAAGGCTACATCTGGGATCAGGAGCTGAACTCAAGGCTAGATGGAGATTGCCATTTGGCACTTAGATAGCTCTCCTGGCCAGAGCAGGTCACACGGTCTATCCTTGTTTCACATGCTTGCAGCCATTATGCCCTGACTGGTTTGCAGGTAGCCAGACACATTCCTTCAGGTGTGTCTCTGGCACTTAGAGATCTATTGTCCATGGAGCCTCACTAATTAGCATAGCCATTGAATGAACATAGGTGGCACATTGCTCTGCCTCAAACAGAGAATTTTCCAGCATCAACCCAGAGTACATATACAGATATTATACAAGTACATAAATAGCATATACAGAATCAGTAGAACATAAGCTTTCATTTGATACCTCATATACCAACTTTTGGGGCAAACACCTCCCTCCCCCACCTTTAGAATCCAATAACATGACAAAGGAGTAATTCACACGTTAGGTAGACATGCTCAAACTGATGTGATAATTCACAGCGATACCTTGGCTACATAGGCAGCAGGCTGACCTAGCCATCACCCTTTACCGAAAGTTACACTGCTAATTTTAGTGCACTGGCTTAGAAGAGAAAGTATATGTAGCAAGAGTTACACCTCCCAACCAGTGTTTGCTCTAAGCTGTGCTACAGTACAGTTTCACAGGTGATTAATCAGCCCTGCCCAGTCAGGGGCTCAGGGCTCCATGCAGGAGCTGGCTGACTGGGTGGGACTGATTAATCACCTGTGAAGCTGTGTTGCCTTGCAGCTTAGAGGGAACACTGCTCCCAACTTTTGTGCAGATGTACCTTTCAAATGCACAGGGTTTATCCCTCACTAGACAACTAATATATTGTACCAAGGCCATGGCAGAAACATTTAAAAATCACCAGTTTTACTCAAGGTTTAAGTCTGCAAGCAAGAAATCTTGATTCACGTCATCAAGTTGAATCTTGTTTTGCATTTGTATTTTTTACTTTCCTAAACAAAGGTTCTTTTTATATGGTTAGTTTAACCACTAAAACTGTATGTTTGAAACTAAATATACCTTTAAAACTAGATTTTGTATAACCAGGAGGATGCAATAGAAGTACATGAGATTATATATTTTAACTTAGAACACACATAAATGTTTGTTTGAAAACTGCCAGTGATATTTCTTACTGATGATTTTAAAGAAAATCTATTTTAAGTTTCATTTAGATTAGGGGTGGGTAAGATCTAGCCCACCAAGCTGACAGATCTGGCTTGTGGGTTGTCCTGCTGGGAGCCTCAAGTTCAGAGCAGCCCCGCACCACTTTAATAGCTCTGCTTCAGGCCAGGGGTTGGGGGCAAGTCTTCACATGCTGCCCCCACCCCCAACACAATTTCTCAGCTCTTGTTGGCTGGAGCACCCAGAGCAGCCAGTGATAGCAAGCAGCCAGCCACTTTGAGTTGTCTGGGACTGCTGGCAGGCCTGCCTTGGGGTCCTGCAAAGCTGCTAGCTAGGAGCCATCTAGGTAAGCACCTCCCAACCAGAACCTGCCTCTGACACTACACGGAACAGGCAACCACACCCAGTAGGTGTGTGGGTTACACTTGCACCCCATTTTACCAAGGGATGTTTGACCCTCCCCTCCCTTCTCTCAAACAGGTCTCAGCCCTTCCCTCAAACACTCTGCCAATCCCTGCCCCCCTTCCCAGAGCATGCCCTGTTCCTTCTCTAACTTTTGAGCTTTTTCCACATTTTCTATCACTAGGTTTCCAGTAAAGGTCCCACACTTTCCCTGATCACCTTATTGTTGCTATTTTACCTGTAGAAACCTTTACTAGCTGCAACTCCAGTTGCATTTTGGCCTTCCTGATACACCTCTGCATCCTTGGGCAATGTTTTTTTATATGCCTCCCTCTGTTAAGCTAAGCAGGTTGCCTGCCATGTTTGCTATTCTTCTGCACATTTGGTTTGGTTCTGTGCCCTTAATAAGGCTTCTTTAAAATACAACCAGTTCTCCTGGACTCCTTTCCCTCTCATATTAGCCTCCCAGGGAATCCTGCACTGAGGGAGCCAAACTCTGCTTTCCTGAAGTCCAGGGTTCATATTCAGTTGTTCTCCTTTTTTCCTTTTGCCAAGATCCTGAACTCTATAATCTCATGATCACTGCAATCCAGGGATATATCTACACTGCAGAGTTTTTCCAGAAAACATCCATTTTTCCAGAAAAACTACACTTATGTCCACACTGCAATTGTGTTATTTAATTGAAAGAATGCAGGGGTTTTACCAACAACGGTAAATCTTTTTCTAGGAGGAAGAAGCCTTTTTCCAAAAAAGGGTGGATGCGGAAGAGGTTTTTTTTGTTTTGTTTTTTTTAAAGAAGCCTACAGGAAAAAGCACAGGTGCCCTAGTGGCCACTCTGTCCATAGTAATCACAACTTAAACGCAAGATAGTGTCCACATTGATTGGACACTATCTTTCAAAAAAGCAGATCACTTTTTCCAATGCGCTTTTCCAAGATCTCTTCTGGAAAAGCTTCTTCCAAAAGAAGCCTGAAGTATAGATGTAGCCCAGGTTACCACTTACTTATACTTCCCCTACCAATTCTTCCCTGTTTGTAAGCAGCCGGTCATGAGGATCATGACCTTTAGCTGGTTTCTTCAACACTTGCACCAGGAAATAGTCCTCACTCTCCAAAAACTTCCTGGATTGGGCATGCACTGCTGCATTGCTCTCCCAGATGTCTGGTTGATTGAAGTCCCTGAGAACCAGGGCCTGTGACCTGGAAACTTTTTAATTGACCAAAGAAATCCTCTTCTATCTTAACCTTCTGGTCTATAGCAGACACTGACCATGACATCACTCCTGTTGCTCTCACTTCAAGTCTTAACCCGAAGACTTTCAACAGGCTTTTCTCTGTTTGCATATTGGATCTCTGCGCAATCATACTGCAACTCCTTTATCTCTTCTCCCCCATCTCTCCTTCCTCAAAAGTTTATACTCATCTATGACAGTACTCCAGTCATGTGAATTACTCCAAGTCTTATTCCAATCACATCATAGTTACTTGACTATGCCAGGACTTCCAATTTTTGTTTCCTAGGCTTCTTGTGTTCATATACAGGCACCTAAGATAACTAGCCAACTGTCCTACTTTTTCAGTATGAATCAGGAGGCCTCCCCTGTTGCACCCTCCATCTCACTTATCCAAAGGCTGGTATCCCACTTATCCAAAGGCTTAAGTCACGATCCCCAGGAGAACCTGGTTTAAAGCCCTCTCATTAAACTAGCAAGCCTGCCTACAAAGATACTCTTCCCTCTGTTAGGTCAAGCCAATCTCTTCCTACTGATCCTTGGTCCTATAGCATCCCAAAGTCAAAAAATCCAAAGTCCTCTTTCTGACACCACCTACACAACCATGCATTTACCTCCGCAATTCAATGGTCCTTATCTTGGCCTTTTCCTTCAACAGGGAGGATGAATGAGAACATGACTTGCATCTCAAACTCCTTTATCCTTCCCAGGGCTACATAGTTTGCAAAGACCTGCTCAAGGTCATTATTGGCAGTGTTATTGGTGCCCACATGGAGAAGTAGAAGGGATAGCAGTCTGATAGCTTGATCAGCCCCAGCAGACATCCTGAATTCTAGCTCCAGGCAAGCAGCACACTTTCAGTTTTCCGGTTCTGGATGGCAGAAGGATGCCTCAGTCCTTGACCACAATTTGTCTCTTCCTCTTGGGAATTTTGGTCATAGAATTCCTACCCTTAGGAAAGTCCATCCCATGCTTTCTGGTCAGTGGGGTCTTCTTCCAACATCTTTCCTCAGAAGAATCTTCCAACCCTTCTCCACCATAGTACATTGGCAGAGAGACTGAAAACTATCTCTTACCTCTGTCTGCACTGGGGAGTACATGAATTCTTCTGAGATCACATGCTGACAATTTTCCTCCCCACACTGCACTGTCCTCTGATTCTTCAGTATGACGTGCCTGCAAGAACAAACGCTAACATCTATCCAGAAAGTCCACATTTTCTCTGATGCAAATACTTTAACCTTCTCTCCCTGTATGGAGAACAGCTTGCACTTCATCCAGATGAAGTCACACCTATTCTCTGGGAGAAAGCCAAACAAGGCACATCCTGTGCAGGTTACAACAACTGATCACATATTATCCATATTGTCTTCCCTTCTAGGAACCTCTTAAGATGCTGTATGTACTTCTCACAGAACCCTGAAAGGCACAAAAACTCTGTGAGAATCCTCAAGCAAACTCTCTGTTTGCTACTCGCTCTCAGTTTGCAACAGGATGCTTTTTATAAGGCTGCTGGCTGAAAGCAGTTGGCCCAGCTCAAAACCTTCCTCCTCAAGGCCCACCTGGAACAAAGCACTCCTAATTCAGTTGTCAAAACACACACACAGGGTCAACAGTCCCTGAAACTAGCTCCAGTCACACAAATGGTCATAGCAGACAGACAAACAGTCTGATAATCACCCCATGAGCTCACAATGCAGCCCTCCTAATGTAGCACTCTGTTTCTCCTCTTTGGGGGGGATGAGGGTACCGGGTCTGGGCATGAGAGAGATAAGGGAGCACAGCCTCCCGATGCCCCCACTGATTGCAATTTGGTCAATGGGAGCAGTGGGGAAAGCCTCCAGGCAGTGTGTTTGTGTTCTGCCATTTCCCTGGGGGAATTTCTCTCCTCACCAGCAGGAAGATGGGGCTAATGCTCCAGCCTCGGGGGGAGGGGGGGTAGGAGAGCTGGCTGGGGTCTTGGCAGGTTTGTGTGTGTGAGAGTGAGGGGGATGGGCATGAGAGAGATGGGAAGGTTATGAGTTGGGTAAACTCCATCTGGGAAGTGCATCTGCCAGACTTCACAGGTTTCAGGTGAAGAAGAATATTGAGCCTTGAATTTCCTGACTTGTCATGTTTGTTCAACAATCTTGATGCTGCAATTTTGTCAGGGAATTTTTTTAAAGCCCCAACAAGGGGCATGTGTGTGGTCATTAGATTGCCTTATATTTTGATTCAATTTTAATATCTTGCATCATACAAAAATCCATGCCTTAAAAATAGAGTATCAGAGTCTGAATGAGTTAATATATTTCAGTCAGTGATATGGTAAACAAACACACACCTTTATTTTTTGAATGGCTGAAAGAAAAATCAAACACTCTGATTACCTGAACTGAATAGTCAACTAACTATATATTTAAGAGTTATTCACACTTTATTTCTAGGACTACATGGACTGGACAAATACTTCTCTAGTGAAGCTGAACATATTAGCCAAACCAGCAGCAAAGTAACTAAGACTGGCTTTTACTCGGTCACCACTAGGCTTAGAAGTCAATATACCATTAAAATGGTGAAACCTGAACCATCAGACCCAGTATGTAGTTTGAAATCCCCATATCTTCCCCTAACCTTCTCTAAGCCTACTCCTGCATCCATCATTCACAGTCAGATGTGTCCTTTCTGCTTTCTTAGAGTGTGTCTAGACTACAGAGTTTTGTCGACAAAAGTGGACTTTTGTCGACAAAACTATACCTGCGTCTATACTACCGCTGAGTTCTGTCAACATAACGTCGACAGAACTCAGTAGTTTTGTCGACGCTGGTAAACCTCATTTTACGAGGCATCACGCCTTTTGTCGACAGAGTTCTGTCGACAGAAGGTGTTGTTGCATCTAGGGTTGTGTCTAGACTACAGGATTTTGTCGACAAAGCAGCTTGCTTTGTCGACAGAACTGAATGTAGTCTAGACGCTCTTTGTCGACAGAAGCTTTGTCGACAGTATCTGTCGACAAAACTTCTGTCGACAAAAGCCTGTAGTCTAGACGTACCCTTATTCTAATATTCGTGCCTTCTTTCTCATTGTTATTCACTCTTCCTCAAGGAATCCTGATTTTTCCATGGGTGGACCGGACCATAGCTTAGTTTGTGGAACTGACCCAGGAGGATACTGCTTTCTCATCTTGGATTGTGAGCAATTCTCACTTGTTTCTCTTCATCCATTCTTCCCCTGTACCCATGTTCCACCCAACTCCCTTAGTTGGATTTACCGTTACCTATTGCTAATCCTGCTCCTTTATTCCTCCTGTGTTTAAGAAGCATCCCAATCAATATTTGCCAAGTTCCTTAGCTCTCCTTCGAAACATAAAAATTCACTTATTGTACAAAGCTGATACACACCAACATTCACACCCAGCTCCGAGCAATTGCATTGTTACTATACCTTTACAAAGCTATTTAATGCAGGATTGTGTCTTCCATTTTTAGATTATCAGTACTGTTAAGATCTATATAAACTATGCACACCATTTAAAAGTCAAATATCATGCCTCTGCAATAAACATTTCCTACTCTATGTTTCAAAGAAACCTATTGTATCTTGGACACCACTCTGTGATAACCATTGGCAAATGTTTTTAACTAGAATTAACCCCTCTATACTTGCTCTTTGTAAACACTAACAGCTCGTCTAGACTATAGGGAAGATTTGAAAGAAGATATGAAATTCCGTGGGAATTTGCATATCTTCTTCCAATCTTACTGTCGGAAAGTGAAAGTAATCTAGATGTGTTTTTTGGCAACCCCCCGCCCCTTTACCTCAAAAAATAAGATTTACACGGCTTTTCGAAAAAAAAGGGGGGGGGTTGGCGGAAAAAAAACACGCCTAGATTACTTTCACTTTTGAAAGCTCTGCTTTCGAAAGTGAGTTTGGAAGATATGCAAATTCCCACAGAATTCCCGCAGAATTTGCATATCCTCTTTCACATCTTCCCCATAGTCTAGACATAGCCTGAACCTCCCATTCTTATAGGAAAATTGGGATTATTAGTGATTACTATGAAATAGAATATCTGATCCCAACATCTTTTTACATGGTCATCAGGAGCTGGGAGGAAGAGGAAAAACAGTGATTTGATAAGGCATCTTTTCCCACAAGTATTCTAAGGAGGCATACCCATTTGCTGGGAACTGGTGGTTGAACATGAAATTTTGCAATTTGATATCTGAAGGAACTTTGATTCCAAGATATTTTATTCAGTCAGAAGAAAAGAAAGCTTCTGATTTAGTAAAAGTGTTATATCCCAAATCTGAACAGGCTGCTTTATTAGGTTCATTAATTTTAAAGTCAACTAGGCATGTAAAAAAATTGCTAGTACTGTGACATAAGGGCTATTTTCAGTTCTAATGCCACATTTAACAGCAGCACCAAAAGCAGGCATCCTTGCCATGCATGTCTTGTCAAAGAGACAGAGAAATAGTAATGCCATTTACAAGAAGTGTCATTTGTAGGGCTACATAGAGCACATATTGGTCAAATTCTGGCCCAGATCCAAAGTTTTAGATAACATGATACACAAAGGGCCACTCTAGGATTATTTCATTGGATGACTAAAAGGCATTTGGTGGCCTAAACTAAGTTTTAGTTTCCGTAGAGTCTAGCTATATATTTTAGAAATATAGATCTGTCTGAGGCTGTGTCTAGACTACATCCCTCTTCCGGCAGAGGGATGTAAATTAGAAACTTCAAAATTGCAAATGAAGCGGGGGTTTACATATCCACACGTCATTTGCATAATTGTGTCATGGTGCCTTCAAAAAAGTGCCATTTTGAAAGTAAAAACACTGTCTAGACACAGTTCTGTCAAACAGCAGGCTTATCTTACGAAAAAGTCTGCCGTTTTTGACAGAACCGCATCTAGACTGCAGTTTTACTTTCAAAATGGCGCTTTTTCGAAAGAGCACTATGATGCAATTATGCAAATGAAGTACGGGATATTTAAACACCCGCTTCATTTGCAATTTCGAAGTGTCTAATTTACTTCCCTCTGTCAAAAGAGGGACGTAGTCTAGACACAGCCTGAGTCTATTTTTTCATGAACTCCTCCTAAACTATAAGAGATAAGATCAAATTTGGTATGTAGTTTCCTCTTATCCGAAAATAAGTGAAGGTCGGGGTTTTATTGTGCCAAGAACATGGGAAGTGCTAGGAATGGGATCATTTTCCCTAACATGGAAAGGGCGCAGAGGAGGGACATGAAACTGAGAGTGGCCACTGAGGGCAGTGAGTGAAGGGGAGAGCTATACTGAATGGTCACTGGAGGCAGCTGCACCACTAAGTGCAGCTAACAGGCCTGGGGCTCTTTCATCTTGCCTGCCACCAGACTGGGAAAGTATGCCCCCCCCCCCCAAACTCCACCCTCAGGTTGCAGCATGGGGGAGGGAGGAGAAGAGAAAAGAGGGGAGAGAGAGCCCTACCCTGAGCCTCTTCTTACCCCACCCAATCACACACCTCCAAGTCCCCAGTATCCTAGCTTGCCCTCCCCACACACATCCCCAAGGCCCTGAACCGCTCCCTCCCCGTGCCCCAGACCTGTAGGACCTGGCTAATGTAAGTTTTCTAATAAGTGAATAATGTTAAAAAGCCTGCAAAGATTATCAATGCAGTTCTCTGTAAAAGTTAGCACTCCATCCACGTTAACAAACGTAAGCATCAATTCTAATTCAATTGAGCAAATATATCCACTAGGAGGAAGAATGATTCAAAGGTTAGGGTATGAGCCTAGGACTTGGAACCAGTGTTCAGTTCTCTTTTCTAGGACAGACTACCTGTATGACCTTAGGCAAATCACTGGGCTTCAGTTTCCCAGCCATCTGTAAAATGGGCAGGGTTTGCAGAGTGGCAGCGAGCCCCCCCTCGCTAGCCGCACGGTTCTGCGCTCTGCACATGCGCAGATCGCTCCGTGCCGGCTCTTCTGGGGTGTAATCTACTCGCCACAGGCAAGTAGATTACAATATTTGTCAAGCCCTGAAAATGGAGATAATAGTATTTCTTTACCTCACTTTGAAGATAAAAATTAAAAATTGAGACACTAAAACTACAGTGATGGGACTATACAAGTACCTAAAAACAGATCAAATTTTTACACTATCACCTCATTTCATTAATTTCTAAGAGTATTTTTAAAAATATACGCCTGTTGCAAAGTCATGTGGCCCCAATCCTAAATTTGGTACATGCTTATAATTCACACATGAATGAGTAGTCCCATAGACTTGAATGGTACTACTCAGATGCTAACAGTTCAACACATGAAACAAAACATCTGCAGGACTGAGGCCTATGACTGGATTTATGTGAGATATCAGGTGCAATTTATCCCTATCACCTTAGAAGGTGGAAAGGTGATAGGGAACAGTCAGCATGGATTTGTAAAGAATAAATCATGTCAAACCAATCTGATAGCTTTCTTTGATAGGATAACGAGTCTTGTGGATAAGGGAGAAGCGGTGGATGTGGTATACCTAGACTTTAGTAAGGTGTTTGATACGGTCTCACATGATATTCTTATCAATAAACTTGGCAAATACAACTTAGATGGGGCTACTATAAGGTGGGTGCATAACTGGCTGGATAACCGGACTCAGAGAGTAGTTATTAATGGTTCACAATACTGCAGGAAAGGCATAACAAGTGGGGTTCCGCAGAGGTCTGATTTGGGACCGGCTCTGTTCAATAATCAACGATTTTGATATTGGCATAGAAAGTACGCTTATTCAGTTTGCAGATGATACCAAGCTGGGGGGGATTGCAACTGCTCTGGAGGATAGGGTCGTAATTCAAAATGATCTGGACAAATTGGAGAAATGGTCTGAGGTAAACAGGATGAAGTTTAATAAAGACAAATGTAAAGTGCTCCACTGAGGAAGGAACAATCAGTTTCACACATACAGAATGGGAAGTGACTGTCTAGGAAGGAGTATGGCAGAAAGGGATGTAGGGGTTATAGTGGACCACAAGCTGAATATGAGTCAGCAGTGTGATGCTGTTGCAAAAAAAGCAAACATGATTCTGGGATGCATTAACAGGTGTGTTGTGAGCAAGACACGAAAAGTCATTCTTCTGCTCTACTCTGTGCTGGTTAGGCCTCAGTTGGAGTATTGTGTCCAGTTGTGGGCACCGCATTTCAAGAAAGATGGAGAAATTGGAGAGGGTCCAGAGAAGAGCAACAAGAATGATTAAAGGTCTAGAGAACATGGCCCATGAAGGAAGGCTGAAGGAACTGGGTTTGTCTAGTTTAGAAAAGAGAAGACTGAGGGGGACATGATAGCCATTTTCAGGTATCTAAAAGGGTGTCATAAGGAGGAGGGAGAAAACTTGTTCATCTTGGTCTCTGAGGATAGAACAAGAAGCAATGAGCTTAAACGGCAGCAAGAGAGGTTTAGGTTGGACATTAGGAAAAAGTTCCTAACTGTCAGGGTGGTCAAACACTGGAATAAATTGCCCAGGAAGGTTGTGGAATCCCCATCTCTGGAGATATTTAAGAGTAGGTTAGATAAATGTCTATCAGAGATGATCTAGACAGTATTTGGTCCTGCCACGAGGGCAGGGGACTGGACTCGACCTCGAGGTGCCTTCCAGTCCTAGTATTCTAGGATTCTATATGCTTTAAAAAAAAAATCACAGTTCAAGCTAGTATGAAAGACGTACCAGGGTGTGGTGCAGGGGCAGACAAAATGCAGGCTGGATCTGGCTCACCAAGTCACTGAATCCAACCAGTAAACCAGCAGGAACCTCAGCCACGCTTGCACACCACTCAGTGTCTGGCTGCAGGAGCTATGTGTCCTGCTCTGAATGCTGTGAGCCCAGGGATTGGAGGGAAGGAGAGGCTTTCAGGGAAGGCAGAAGTTTCTTCTTCCCGTATGAAAAATAACCAAGTCCCACAATAAGTCACATTGCACGATTATTAGGCAGATTTGTGGGAGGAGGGATGATTTGATAATCATTTGGGGCAAAGTTCACCCTATGTGCAAACAGCTGACAAAAGGCTATGTTCATCATAATAAGAATTATGTAAAATTTGAGTGGAGCGTAAGACTTTCAACTTCATTAATGAGATAGTAAATCTCTAGCTACTAGCAGAGAATAGAATCCAATTTGTCCCTCTGCTGTCACAATAAAGAAGTATTATAATACTAAAAATGTTCTTTAAACTGTAGATTGCTATAACAGGTATCTACTATATGTTTTGGAGATTGTGCCTCATTTGCATTCATCCATGAGTACATTTGTTCAAGAACTCTTCCAAAATGGTAAGAGCTAGGACCACGAACTTCGGCATTCAGCTTCCTCTTATAATTTAAAGCAAGGTCAGGGTTTGGTTGTGCCAGGACAATGGGTTGTGTGTGAAATGCCATTGTCTCACATCGAACTGTATTTTACCAGAGTTGTGTTGATGTGACATGAACTGAAATGCCTTAAATAAAGACATTTTAAGCAAGAGGCATTGTTCTAGAAGAGCAATAAACTACTGGATTTTAAGTCCACTGATTTGATTTTTATTTAACACCGCAATGTGAAGAGTAAATCCACATGGAGCCTGTAACAGGTAAGTTTTGTTCATCATGACTCTGAGGTGCTGTTAACCAGAAAGAATAGGGGAAAAAGAAAAAAAGTTGAGGACAACTCTGAAACAGAGATATTGCTCTTGGCACAACAACCAGGAATCAAAAAAAAAAAAAAAAAACACACAGCCTGAACAAGTTCAATAATTAGATAGAAATACTGATTCTTTGGCCTGAGAACTAACAAGGATGACTCCACCCTAAAAATGCCTCTACGAAGCTAAGAGGATTAACTATTTAAAGTCCAATATGGATTGCTTTCTTGGCAAGGGTAAAGCAGTTTCCTCGAAGACTGACTGGATGCATTTTTGACCACTCCTGAAGTTAAAAATCAGAATTTAACTTAATAGCTTACCCCTTTTTGATATGGGACAGGAATCTAAGAATTCAACAGAACAACATTCCTGGAATGTTGAAGAAAATGTTGAGCTTAGACTTATTCTCCAATGAGATACTATTCCAGGCCTTCAAAATGTTTCCCACTGAACTGACACTTTAAATAAAAAAACCCACACTGCTAGTTGAAGTATGTCAACTTAGCAGATAGGTTCTTCCAAGGAATTAGAGATAAATGTTTAACTGTATTCCCTCTGCTCTCTTTAAATTGAGGAGTGGAAAGAATTTTCTGAAATTAATTGGAAGGAAATTTAAGCTATCAGATCTCACTTACGTCTTGGTCTAGGAGTTCTTTCAAGGACTCTTCCTTTAAGAGAGCGGTCATCCTAAAGATTGATAATTTCCATGCCCATACATAATGCGCAAGTCGTCCCACAAGGTAGAAAGCTTTTACTGACAATGCAAATATTGTTGTTGCTATTTATTTTCCCTTATAACTAGGATTCTTTTGGCATTTAGAAATCCACTATGATTAAGTAGCAAGCATATTCCAAACTGATTAGCTGGGAAAGTTATTTTAAAATTTAGTTTTAAATAATTAGGTCTTTGTAGCATCAAAGGAGGAAGAAAATAAACATTGAATAGCCTTATAGAACTACAGCAGCACTTGCTAGGAGTTCTCTTCTAAACAGAAAGAAAATATCCTTGAGGACTTGCAGTATTGTGAGAGTTAAGTTGACTAGGAGACACAAACACACTAAGGCTATGTCTAGACTACGGGGTTTTTCCTGGTCCACTGCATCCAGGGAACGCGTCTGCTCTTCCAACATTTTTTGCCAACGAGCGGATGCGTTCTTTCGGAAGCCCTGTCTTCCTTATGCCATGAGGAAGAAGGGCTCTTCCGAAAGGAGGTTTTCCAAAATTTGGCCCAGTATAGGTGGGCCAAATTTCAGAAAAGCCTCTTCCAACAAAACTATCAGAAAAAAAGTACGCAAACTGCAGAGCATAGTTGCATACCTTTTTCCGATAGAAAGCAGTAGTGAAGACATAGCCTAAGAATTACATATCTGCACATTAATTCCAGAGCCTGGAGATAAATCCTCCATTAGACATGGATGAGCTCTTCAGAGCCACAGATGTTAACCACCTGCTTTTGATAACATTTAATTTGTTATCTAACAAATTTGTATGTACAGGCAGTCCACAGGTTACGTACAA
This sequence comes from Pelodiscus sinensis, assembly GCF_049634645.1. NCBI lineage: Eukaryota > Metazoa > Chordata > Testudines > Trionychidae > Pelodiscus > Pelodiscus sinensis. Next base: position 31,478,793 of record NC_134724.1, on the reverse strand, counting down.
GGTAGAGACTGTAGGTTTGTTCTTAAGTTGAATTTGTATGAAAGTCGGAACTGGCGTCCAGATTTAGCCGCTGTTGAAACTGACCAGCAGCGGCTGAATCGGACACGCCTGGGGCAGAGCGGCTGGGGTGCTGCTGGGTTGGTCCCGCAGCGCCGCTCCTCGGCGCTACTGGACCCACCCAGCAGCACCCCAGCTGCTCTGCCCCAGGCGCCGGCGAGAAAAGCCAGGCATACAGGATGTCAAAAAAGTCACCCCGCTATTGGCAGAACCGCATCTAAACCACAGTTTCAGTTTCAAAATGGCGCTTGTTCAAAACAGCACCAGAATGCAATTATGCAAATGAAGCATAGGATATTTAAATCCCCACTTCATTTGCACTTTCAATGTGCTTTATTTACATCCCTCTGCCAACAGAGGAGTTTAGTGTAAACACAGCCCCAGAGCCCATTGCTGCTGGTTACTTCATTACTTATCATTTGACAGGAAAAAACAGCCATCATGCTGAACTAATGTTACATGCTGCAGAAACAGTCTTATATTCTTTCCAGAAACTTAGAGGTCATGCTTCATGGAAAGTGGCAAATTCCTCAGCAAAAGAGCAGTACAATTTTCTATTGTATAACTTCCTTTAAATACCTTTTTCAACTCATTTTTATATACCTAGGACTTTAAAACATGTTGTATATTGCATTTTTAAAACACCAGTAGCCTTTTAAAAAGTACACTTTGGTTAAGTGTTTTTACATTCAACTACTTGTAAGTACAAAGCAAATTCCATTATATTTAAGTGGCAAGTCTGCAAATCCTTTTAAAAAAAGTAGTTAATTTTTTTCCCTGTTAAAGTAACTTGTGATACAGGTAAAATATGGTTGACTGTATTGCATGGCTCTCTCTAATGTAACATTAACATTAGCTAAGAACTCTTAGTAAATTTTCAGCTGTCAGTACTTGGACATTTGCAGAGTCAGGCCTTTTGAAGTCTGTTTGGAGACACTTTCATTCTTTTTCTGAAAGACAAGGAATTATGTTATCTTTACTTTGATCCCTAACATACTAAACTCTAATTTCACTCAGTCAAGCCTTAAAAACAGTTTACTTTTAACAACAATCTTGCCAGAATGGACACGGAAATTTACCTATACATGGCACTAATGCTGTAAAGTGAACCTACAGCAGCATTCCACATGAAGTAAAGGTCCCATATGTTCATATCTTATCGCATGCTCATGGTCTATAGGATATTTCTAAAGCTAGTATGAGTATTTTATCAGTTTAGACAAGATTGTATTTATCTTTAGCATGAAGAACTTACCCCCCAGCCTCCCAATACTGCTTTACTCAATCATATAAACAAAAACCCTACAAATGAACATCACCTTCCCAAAACACATTGGCTACGTCTAGACTGGCATGATTTTCCGTAAATGCTTTTAACAGAAAAGTTTTTCTGTTAAAAACATTTGCGGAAAAGAGCATCTAGATTGGCATGCATGCTTTTCCGCAAAAGTACTTTTTGCAGAAAAGCGTCCGTGCCAATCTAGACGCAGTTTTGCACAAGAAAGCCCCGATCGCCATTTTCGCAATCGGGGCTTTTTTGCACAAAACAATACCGCGTTGTCTACAGTGGCCCTCTTGCGCAAGAGGGCTTTTGCCCGAATGGGAGCAGTATAGCATTTCCGCAAAATTCATCTCTTACATGAGATTGTCAGTGTTCTTGCGGAAATTCAAGCGGCCAGTGTAGACAGCTGGCAAGCTTTTCTGCAAGAGCAGCTGCTTTTGCGGAAAAACTTGCTAGTCTAGACACAGCCATCCCTCCCCTCTAAAGTGTTTTTTGGAAGTACTTCATTCAGCACTCAGTTTTATCTTTTTAAATGGGCAATAATTAAGTTTCCTCAGCCTCCTTGCTTGGAAACTTTCAGAAGTGAAATCGCCTAATCTGTATTTTAGAAGAAAATGCTGATAAAAGAGTAAATACCAAGCTGCAGAAGAAAGCCAAACGATCTGTACGCCTTGGACCCTCCCAGCCCCAAAACGGTCAGCTTTTCTGTGACGTTCACTGGGCTGGGTCACACAGAAAAGCAAGTCGCTCGGCTCAGGCCTTGGCGGTACTGCGTATCCAGTACCGTGCACACTGCACCTCCTTCCTGAGCTTCCGCCTTCTGGGGGAGGGAACAAACCACTTATCGCCCACATTGAAACCCTCTGGGGGTGTAAACTGGCACCCGCCGCTTCTCCCCCTTCGCTCGCCTCGCGGGTCTGATAAGGGACAACACCCCCACCGGGGCTGTGCGGGGGGCTCCTGCGCTGCCCAGGCCCTGCCCTCCCTTTGTTTGGGGCTCCAGCTCCCGGACTGGGGGCCGACGCGCCGCACGAGCCCCTTCCCCTCCCGGCCCGCGAAAGGCCCCCCCCCCGGCGACATGTCAGCCGCGCGCAGGGCGCGGGTTCGCGGCCTCGTGCCGGCGGGGAGGGAGGGGCAGAGAGGGGCTGTGGAGAAGCCGGCCCCCCGCGCAGCGGCCCCCCCCGCACCGTGATGTTGCAGTGGATGGCGAGCGGCGGCGGCAGCACGAACTGGCAGTGCAGCTCGTCCAGCTTCCAGGACACGATGCGGAAGCGCTCGTGCTCCCTGCCGAAGATGGACTCCAGGAGCTTCAGCTCGGCCTTGAGCCCTGACACCGACATCCTGGCCGCATCGCCGGGCCGGGCCTCGCCTCACGCAGCTCCGCTCGGGCCGCCGCGCCTACCGGACGGAAGATGGCGGGGACCAGCCGGAGCGGCGGCAGCTCCCTTTGTACCAGCCTCCGGCACCCACTCGCTCGCTTAAAAGGGCAACAGCGGATCGGCTAACCCCTCCCCTCCCGGGCTGGGCCCACTCGCCACCTTCGGCACCCACTCGCACGCTTAAAAGGGCAACAGCGGATCGGCTAACCCCTCCGGGCTGGGCCCACTAGCCACCTCCGGCACCCACTTGCACGCTTAAAAGGGTAACAGCAGAGTTGACTCTGCCCTCCCCTCCTGGGCTGGGCCCACTAGCCACCTCCAGCAGGCACAGTGTGACCCAGGTCCCATGCTGAATAGGGACACCCCACAAAGCAGCGCTTGTATTCGACTGAGTTCACGTATCGATTCAGAGCGATGCAGAACAAACTTCCAAATTTGCATCAACTTAACTGAGCCCGTTAAAAAGCAACACTTCTAGCCAGGCCTGTGCAGGGGCAAAGGGCAGTTGCTTCTAGGCACCCAGCAATTCAAAGGCTGCGTCTAGACTGGCATGATTTTGCGCAAATAGTTTTAACTGAAAAGTTTTTCCGTTAAAAGTATTTGCGCAAGAGAGCGTCTAGATTGGTGTGGGAGTCATCGTAAGAACAATGCGCTTTTGCGCAAAAGTGCGTCTATATTGGTGGGACGCTTTTGCGCAAAAGCAGAAGCCCGGAACCATTTTGAAGAGGGCAAAAGGGCACCAGCCCTTTCCGGGGGTGGGGGCTGGAGCTTCTTTGAGACACGTGCTTAAAGGGATCTCCCCGGACAGCCGTTTCTCTCCTGCTGCGAGCTATAGGACCTCTTGAAGGGACTGACAGCCACAGCAGTTTTTGTGGTTGCCCTCTGCCTATTTGGACACCACTGCCTTGTGCCTTTTAGTGTCTTTGGTTGATTTTTTGGATCTAGCTTGTTTTTTGTGCCATGGAGCCAGGGGTGTCCATGTGCCTGCTCTGGCCCCTTCCAGCCATTTTGGAGCACCTGCAGCTGGTGCTCCAGGCTGCTGCACTCCTCCGCTAGGACCTGGAGGCGCAGATCTTTCTGGACTTCCCTGTGGCATCCCCACCCCACTGTGGAGAGGCCCTTGTGGAGACTGGACACCAGTACTGACTGGTGGGACTGGCTGGTCCTGGGGCAATGGGACGACCAGGAATGGCTCTGGAACTTTCCCATGCGAAAGCAGACGTTCGTTGAGCTATGTGCCTGGCTCGCCCCTGAGCTCCAGAGAACCACCACCCGGCTGTGGGCACCCATCCCCGTCTACAAGAGGGACGCCATCACACTGTGGAAGCTGGCCACCCCGGACAGCTACCGATCGGTGGCACACCAATTTGGGGTGGGCAGATCGACCGTCGGTGCCGTCGTGATGGAGATAAGTCCCAGGGGGAGTGGGGAGTGGGGTGGGGGCAGGGTGCTGCACTCCATGCCCAGGAGCAGGCAAGATTCCAGGCTGGGTCACCCAAGGGTTTGGGCCGTCCCTCCCTTGCACAGGCCTGCTGGGGGGGGAGGGGCCATGGGGCGAGAGGGCCCGTGTGTGGGTGTGGGTGTGTGTGTGGACAGAGGGGCATCATGGGGGGGCCCCCAAGGGAGCACGCACACACCCTGCCTTATGTGATATGTTCCCTTGTGTTTCTCTGCACCCTTCTGCAGGTCGTCCATGCCATCAATGATGTCCTGCTCCCGAGAGTCATCCGCCTGCGTGACGTGGACGCTATGCTGGCCAGCTTTGCTGCCCTCAGGTTCCCCAACTGTGGGGGAGCCCTGGATGCAACCCACATCCCCGTCCATGCCCCGGAGCATCAAGCGACCCATTTTATTAGCAGGGTGAGTGTGTGCTCCCTTGCCCTCCCTTGCTGGGAGGGATCATCCCCCCATGATGCCCTCTGTCCTCACACACACACACCAGGGCCCCCTCGCTCCATGCTCCCCCTCCCCACCAGCAGGCCTGTGCAAGGGCCTCAATTGTATTCCAGGCCCTCATGGACCACCGTGGCCGCTTCCTGGATGTTTATGCAGGCTGGTCCGGCAGGGCACATGACGCTTGCATCCTACGCAACTCTGGCCTGTTTGTCAGGCTGGAGGCGGGCACTTACTTCCCCCAGCGGGGATTTACTGTTGGGGACGTGCCCATGCCCACATGTGTCGTGGGGGCATACCAGGAGGAAGCCCGTGCGCCTTCGGGTAGCTGAAAGCTCGGTTCTGTTGTTTGCTCACCTGTCTGGAGATGGGTGAGCGGAATGTCCTGGAGGTAGTGGCCGCGTGCTGCGTGCTCCACAATGTTGTGGAGCGGAGAGGGGAGGCCTTCCTCCCTGCATGGATGGCAGGCGAGGGCCAGGGCTATGAACAGCCCCGCACAGCTGCCATCCGCCAGGCGCACCACGATGGGGTGCGCATCCGGGAGGCCTTGACGGACATGTTCTCCCAGGCCCCATAGTAGGGTCACCCCTGTCTCCTTTTACAACTCCCTCCCATCCCTCCCCTTCCCTCCTCCCCTCGCCTTACCTCCCAATAAACAACAACACAGGGTTTTTTTAACACAAACTTGGAACTTTTTATTTATAATAGGGAGGGGGGAGATGTAGGATGGGAGGGGGAGGAGGCTTTTAACTGGGAGGGGGAGGAGCTACTGCTGGGAGGGATCATCCCTGCGACTGCTTCTGCGGGGGCGGACCTGCACATGGGGGCGAGGCTGCATTGGGGCAGGCAGCACGGAGAAGCGGGCAGGAGGGGCAAGAGCAGGAGGAGCCATTGCAGGGGCAGGAAGGGCAGGAGCAGGAGGGGCCATTGTGGGAGCAGGAGACATTGCTAGGGGAGGAATGGCGGGTGCATGGGGCGGGTGCGTGGTAAGGGTGGATATAGCATCTGCCATGCGCACGCACTGGGCCTGGAAAGAGCCCCAGGGCTCCTGGCACCACTGCAGGTCCGCCTCCACCCGCCGCATGATGGCTGTCTCCACACATTCGACGGCTTGCACGTGGCGCCGAAGGAGCTGGCCCTGCTGCCAGACTCGCCGCCTTGGTGGTTGGGCGGCTGGGGGTGCTGCTGCTGGCGCTGCAGCAGGGCTGAAGGGTTCCCGGCTTGTGCTTGGTCCCGCTGCAGGGAAGAGAAGAAAGGATGGGTCAGTCAGGCAGCCCGGCCACTGTCCCCACACCCCATGCCCTCCCCCACCCCGAGCCCAGGTGACACCACAGTAGTGTGGTTTGGACCCACTCGGTTCCCCCCTTCTCCCCGTGTTGTATGTTTGCAAAGAGGACCGCCCCTGGAGTAGGGTCCTCCTCCATGTATTGTAACCACCGGTCTGTGTCCTGGCCCCTTGGGGGGTGGGAGGGCGCGTGTGTTGTGTTAACCTGTGGAACTCCCTGCCGGTGGAGGCTGTGAGACTTTGGGCTAATCACTAGTGTTTGACAGGGAGTGAGATGCATCCCCACACAGTGCCTGGGAGCACATCTGGCAGACGTGGTCTGGGCTCTCAGATCCCCATCACATGGGATGTCTCCTGGACGGAACCAGGAGAGTGACTGGGGGGGTGTACCATCCTTGCAGCAAAACTCAGGTGGCCCTAGGGCCAGCCCAAGCGCTTCCCCCTCCCGCTCCCTCTAGCCCTCGCACACGTAGCCCAGGGACATGTGTGGCTGCAGTGGGGATTTCCCTCGAGGGGCCAGCCAAGACACTGGGAGCAGGCGAGGGGCCCGGTGGGGGCCATGCTCACAGGGCTGTGATGCTGCAGTTTTCCCAGGAGCAGCTGGCTGTGCCTCACACCCAGGCATGGGACAGTGTGCCGTTCTCTATGCTGCAACCTTGTGGAGGTGCGGGCTCTGGGCTGAGTCCCTGGGGCCCTGGCTGGTTCCAGCCGGCATCCACCCTTCTCCCCTGGTCCCGCCAGATGTGTGTGAGCAGCACAATCCCAGGCATGCCCTGGAGCTGCCTGCCGCGGCCACATGCCGCTCGGTCACCAGGCTGCATGTGGTTGCACGTGCTGCATAGTGCTAATGCTACACAGCGTGCAGCTCTCGCAGCCTTGAGTGACGCACTCTTCCCCTCTCCCCTCCGTGCACCTGGCTGGGTGCACCTGGCTGGGTGGATCCTTCCCCGGCCTCCAAGGACGCACGGGAGACATCGGGGCTGCCGGAGGGGGCCTCCGCCTGGTGGGTGATGGTGCTGGCCTCGTCCTCCAACCCGCTGGCAGTGTCTTCCTCTTCCCCTGCCTCTCTGGTCCTGGTGACGGGAGGGCGCAGGCAGGTGTCCACAGGGACGGATGGTCCCTGGCCCAGGATGCGGTGGAGCCGCTGGTGCTGGGGGCAGGTGTTGGCTCCTGCCCCCTGGCCCTCGCTGGCCCGGACATAGCTCAGGCACAGCTCCTTCACCTTACCCCGAACTTGCTCGAGGGTCCGGGCTGGATGTCCCTGGTGGGCGAGCACCTGGGCCATGTGGTTGAAAATGTCCGCATTGCGGCGACGGGAGTGGGTGTCATGAGGGGCTCCTCTTCCTCCCAGAAGTCCAGGAGGGCCTCCAGCTCCCCCAGGGACCAGGATGGGTGCCTCTGTTTTCAGCCCCTTGGGTTCCCCCCCTGGTGCTGCCATCCTTCTCTGGTGCCTTTTGGGGACAGCAGGGAGCCACGTGGCAGAGCTCACTGCAGAGGTGGCAGAAAGGCTCCTGCCTCTTGGCCTCTGCAGGCTGCATCTGCCTTTAAGGGGTCTCGGGTTACCAGGAAGTCAGGAGGCTGCCTGCAGGTACCGAGAGTCCAAGCGGCCACTAGGGCTTTTTTCCGTTCAGCCTGCTTTTGCGCAAAATGTCTTGGCTGCCTGTCTACACTGGCCTCTTGCACAAGAACACTTGTGCAAGAGGGCTTATTCCTGAGCGGGAGCATCAGAGTATTTGCGCAAGAAGCCCTGATTTCATACATTAGAATGTCAGTGTTCTTGTGCAAATATTCGCGGCCAGTGTAGACAAGCGGCAAGTTTTTGCGCAAAATCTTGCCAGTCTAGATGCAGCCAAAGAGTTCCCAGCCAGTGCCACTGGTACAGAGGTAGTGGCCAGGGCCCTGGGCTCTTTAAATTGCTGCTAAAGCAGTGGACTGTGCACTCTGCAGCTCCCAGGAGGAGGGAAGGCACAGCACACTCTGGGCAGCGTGCCAGGCTGCTCCCCCTGCCCCACCCCAAGTGCTTGAAGCCTTGCCCTTGCTAGGAGCACAGAGCCAACCTTCTCCTCCTTCCCTCCCCCCACTTTGCTGAGGAGCCCATGGAGGCTGATAGCTCCACTGTGTGTACATGGAGTCTTTGTACTTATTGTAACAGGGCACTCCCGCCCCGCACTCGGGGGTGCCGGAGCGAGGACTCCCTAGGGGGCGGGTAGGAGGCCCACCGCGGGGACCCTGGGGCGGAGAGCGGGCCTGGGGTCCGGCGTCATGGGACGCGGGGAGAAAGGGGCGCCGCCGGAGAATGCCCCGGGGGAGGGGCTAATGTGGCGCGGAGGGGTGACGTCACGGGGGGGGAGGGCTGCCGGGCATTGCAGGCGTGATGACGCCGGGGAGCCAGGCCAGCGCGGCGTTTAAAACCACGTCCGGCACAGGGTTTGAGGGGGGAGGAGCGGAGGACTGGGGGACGTGGACCCCAGGGAGCGAGGGTGAGGCAAGCAGTCTCGGAGGGGTCTGGCCCCTGGGGGGACCGAGTAGGAAGTGGCCCAGGGCAGGGTCATGGAGCCCATGAGCGGGTGTGTTTAGGGGCACTACCCCCATCCGCTAGGGGTAGTCCCTGTCTTAAGGGCCCTGGGCCGGGGGTTTGGAGGGAGGGCGGGCCCGACCCCCCCCCACTCCGCCTGGTGGGGTGAGGCGCTTCGTTGGGGCCGTGCTGGTTGGTGCTAAAGCTCGGGACTAGAGAGGCTCTGGGACTGAAGGGCAGGGGGCCGGGACTATGTTAAGGGGTGCCAGGCTATCTGACGGGTGCAATAAAATGGGCAACGGGCGCCCACTAAAAGCACAGATAGGCTATGTCTAGACTGCAAGCCTCTTTCGAAAAAGCCTCTTTCGAAAGAGCGCGTCTAGACTACAATACGCGGATCGGAAAATCAATCCGCTTTTTCGAAAAAGAGCGTCCTGACTGCTGGACGCTCTTTCGAAATTAAAAGCCACCCGGAACCGCTTCTGCCAGGGCATGGGGGCAGCATTTCCTTCCGGGTGCTGCTGCCTGCCCTTTGCAGAGACGCGTGGTTAAAGGGACGCCCCTGAACACCCATTGCTCTGCTTCTGCAGCTGCCTTTGCTGTCCCTCTAGGAGGTAAGCAAGGCATTGCAGTGCTGGTTTGGAGTGCTCAGCTTCCTGGGACACCCCAGCAGGTTTTGTGTGTGGAGGTTTTTCTGTTTTAGACCCATTTTTTTGGCATGGAGCCAGAGCTGCCCCTGGGCAGGCGATGGCCCCACACCATCATACTGCAAGTGTTGCTGCATCTGCATGACACAGTCATGAGGCTACTTCCCCATCTGGACCCAGACCAGAGGTACGAAGGGATCGTCCGTCATGCAGCCCCACTGCCCTTGCCTCCAAACTTCTTTGTGGACAGGTGTTTTTGGAGGCTTGACACCAGCTCTGACTGGTGGGACCGGCTCGTTATGCAGCTCTGGGATGACCAAGAGTAGCTACGCAACTTCCGGATGCGAAAGACCAGTTTCCAGGAGCTGTGTACCTGGCTCGCCCCTGCTCTGCAACGGCAAGACACCCACCTGCAGCCCGCTATCCCCGTGGAAAAGAGGGTCGCCATTGCCCTCTGGAAGCTGGCAACCCCCGACAGCTACCGCTCCGTGGGACACCAATTTGGAGTGGGCAGGTCTACTGTTGGATACGTCCTGATGGAGGTAAGTCATTGTCTGGGGACAGTCACAGTTTGGGGTGGGGGGAAGGGAGACTGTCAGGAAGGGCAAAGTGGAGTGTGACTGGGAGGGAGCTCCTCCACTCACCCTGAATTGTTGGGGGGGGAGTTCTGAGGAGGGGATTCCCGGGGTGTTTGAGAGGGAGGGTGGGTGGTGGGTTCTCCTCCTAAGAGATAAGGCACCCCTTCTAACATATTGTTGTCTGACTCGTTCTGCATGTGGTGAGGGCCATCAATTCGGAGCTGCTCAACAGGCTCGTCTGTCTACCAGATCTGGACAGCGTCATGGCCGGCTTTGCTGCCCTTGGCTTCCCAAATTGTGGAGGAGCGCTCGATGGGACACACATTTCAATCCGTGCACCGCCCCATCGAGCAGCCCAATTCATTAACAGAAAGGGCTACTTTTCTATGGTCCTCCAGGCCCTGGTCGACCATCGTGGCCAGTTTTCTGACATTTGTGTTGGGTGGTCAGGGCGGGCACACGATGCCCGCATCTTCAGGAACTCGTACCTCTACCGGAGGCTTCAGGCAGGAACATTTTTCCCGCATCACAACTTTGCGGTTGGGGATGTGCACATGCCGGTGTGCATAGTGGCTGATGCCGCCTACCCCCTGATGCCGTGGCTGATGAAGCCCTACACCGGCCACCTGGATGCGAGCAAGGAGCAGTTTAATGCTCACCTTAACCGGGCTCGCAACCAGGTGGAATGTGTGTTCGGACGTTTAAAAGGCAGATTCCGGTGCTTTCTCACACGCCTAGACATGGGGGAGAGCAATATCCCTGAGGTGGTGGCCGCGAGTTGCGTTCTCCATAACCTGGTGGAGAGGAAAGGGGAGGCCTTCCTACCAGGGTGGGGTACAGGTGCTGATGGTCAGGAGAGGCACTTTGCCCAGCCCCGGACAGCTGCCATCCGCCAGGCTCACCGGTCTGCTGTTTGCATACGGGAGGATCTATAGGAGCAATTCTCAATTGGAGGCCACTGACTCTACTGAGGGGCTTCTGCCTGGGGACTGGGCCCTGGCCCAATAGAAGCTTCCCTCCACAACCCATCTCCTGACCCTGTTTGGAGAAATAATAAACACCAGGGTTTGTCTCAAAATAGTAAGTTCTGTTTTATTTTTTTAAATATCACTCACTGGAAAGTAGTATAACTGTTGCAAACATAAAAAAGCTTTTTTTCATTTTTGATGTAGAAAATATACTTTCATGCCAAACTATGTACAATAAACATTTTGTTGAACACTTTCCTTGTCATTTAACTGGTGTGATGGGGGTGCTTGAAAACTGGAGGGGGGAAGGGCACTTGAATCCTGGAGGGTGGAAGAGGATCAGGTTGCACGGTGCTTGCCTGATCTCAGTCTCCTGCTTGGGCCTCGTGTTCAGGGTCCACCATGGCCACGGGATCAGGTGGTGCACCTGTTGGTTGGCTGGATAACAGCGGGTAGGTGCTCTTGGGACGGGGAGGCCTGGGGGAGAGGAGGGCCAGGGGGAGAGAGGGCCTGGGGAACTGGGGGGGCTGGGGGAGAGGGAGGTCCAAGGAGGAAAAGGGATGCTGCTGTGGAAGGGGGGTTTGGTGGGGCAGGGTCATGGGGTGCTGGAGGAGCAGGACTAGGCACAGGAGCGGGCAAGCCGCAGACCTCCCTGAGAGTGGCACTCAGGGACGTGCGCTGCTGGACCAGTTCCTCCATCAGCTGGTCATGCCACTGATCCTCTGCCTCCGCCCTCTCTCGCAGGGTGGTGTTGAGCTGCTGCACGGCCTCCACATGCTGCCTCAGGATGTCCGCATACACACACCTGTGTCTGCGGCTCCCATGTCCCCGAGATGGAGGTGGGGCTGGGGTGCTGCGGCCCTCTTGCACGGCTGGTCCGGCTGTGGAAGAAAAGAGGAAGACACAACCAATCCTAAAAAACTGGACTATGTAGCACTTAAAATACTAACAGGATGGTTTATTAGGGGATGAGCTTTCGTGGGCCAGACCCACTTCCTCAGATCAGAGTAACACGGCTACATTTCTATCGCAATCAGTCATGTGTGCAACAGCTGTCCAAAAGGGCATGCCCTCTCCTTGAGACAGGGGAATCAGACATTCTGAAGGTAACACCGTGTGTGACCTGGGCATCAGCCTGAGCATGACAGGTTTCCCTTGTGCATCACCCACTGTGCACCCACCTACCTCCCCCTCCCCCGGGTGTTACACAACCTCACTGCACTCACCTGCTGCTTCATCTCCGGCGTCAGATGACACCTGGGAGGCCTCTGGGGTCTGTGTGACTGGCTCCAGGGTGAGGGTCACCATCTCCTCACTGTCCTCCTCTGGCACCATGTCCCCGTCTCCTGACTGCTCTGGGTCCTGCTCTGGCGCGACCACCACAGGGTCTGCCAAGCCTGACTGCACGAGATGCCGTGGTGTGCGTGCTTCACCACCACCACCCAGGATCTGGTCCAGCTCAGTATAGTAAGGGCAGGAGTGGAGGGTTGCCCCAGAACGGGAGCTATCCTCCCTGGCCTTCACGTACCCTTGGCGCAGCTCCTTAACTTTGGAGCGCACCTGGTCCTGGGTGCGGGGGTAGTGTCCTTTCTGGACCAGGGACTCTGCCATGCGGCCATAAATGTCTGCATTTCGCCACCGGCTTTTTAGGGCTTGTAAGGCCTCCTCCTCTCCCCAGAGCTCGAGAAGGGTCTTGAGCTCTGGCTCAGACCATGACGGTGCCCAGCGTTTGGAGTCCCTGGTTGGGTCCCCAGAAGGCTCTCTAGAAGGGCCAGGAGGGTCTTGGGGCTGGGACATGTTGCACTTCACCAGCCGTGTGCTCTGGCTGCTTTGCTGCCACAAGTGGCTGTGAGGGTGCCTGTCCCTTTAAGAAATGGCTGCAGACAGGAACCAGAGACATGCAAGCCATGCCCCAGATTGTCCACCAGGGCTTCTTCCTGGAGGCCATTATTTTCGAAAAAATGGCCTCCCCACGTCCACACTCACTTATTTTCGACGGATCTCCGTCGAAAAAGGCGTTCTTCCTCGTGCAATGAGGTTTACCACCGTCGAAAGAAAAGCCGCGTTCTTTTGATTTAATTTCCAAAGAACGCAGCTGCAGTCTAGACGCAGGTGAAGTTTTTTCGAAAAAACCCCTGAGTCTGGATACAGCCATAGCGTGACTTCTTTACACTTATCTTATGTTTAAGGAGAGCGTTCACACACACACACACACACACACACATTCCCATATACCTCTCTCACACTGAGGTGAGGGTGATTGTCCAACCGTGGTTGTGATTTCCACCCTCCATAATTGCCTGGGTCCCTGGATGCCATGTCTTCTCAGGCCCTTCACTCCCCCACCCACCATGCTGAGATCATGCACCCTCAGTCCCATCACTCAGTCCCCTGTAAAGACCCTGCACCCCAGTCCCCCTCACTCACCCCACTGCCAACACCCCACAACCCCAGCCTCCTCACTCCCTCCCAATAAGACCTCACACCTCCAGCCCCCTCGTTCACTCCCCTGCAGAGACCTGGAGACCCCTCCCTCTAAACTAGGCATGTCAAATGCTTTTGGTAGGCTGCATGAAGCCTGATTGAATTTTTTTGCGGCCCGCCAGGGGAGGCCCTAGACTAGCTGCCAGCAACTGGAGCCCTAGGCGAATCATGCAATCGGTGCCCCCACATCCAAACCCCTCAATGACATTGTGCCACCATTTGGCGCCCCATTGAACTTGGCGCCCTAGGCAACCGCCTAGTTCACCTATATGGACGGGCCACCCCTGCAGCCCACCAGTACATTTTTATAAAGGAATAAAGTGCAGCCTGCTGGCCACTCAGAGCATGTGGCCAACTGCAGATCACAGTCAACCAGGCTGCTCTGCACCGCAGCGACTGCTCACAGCCGGGGCTGCTCTGCACACAGCACCCAGCACCCAGCACGTACTCACGGCTGGCTGAGCTGCTCTGCACGCTCTGCGCACTCACTCACGGCCGGCTGGGCTGCTCTGCCCTAAGCACTCTGCACACATGCTCACAGCTTCTGGAAAAGGCTTTATTTTCCGAAAGATCTGCATCTAGACTGACGCTTTTTTCCAGCAAAGCTCCGAGCCGGAAAAAAGTGGCAGCCATTTTTATGCTAATGAAGCGGGGGGGGATTTAAATCCCCGCTTCATTTGCAATTGCGATATGTCTAATTTGCATCCCTTTTACGGAAAAGGGATGCAGTCTAGACACAGCTGTTCTGTATCATATAAAAAATTAAAAAGTACCTTAAATTTCTATTTAAATTAAACATTATTTTATATGAGAAAATAAAATTATTGTAAACAATTTTACACATCAAATTATCATGAAAACAAGACCTGAAAAAATATTACAAAATATACCCAAAACATAATCTGTAATAATAAATAATTACAACTTTCTGATAAACTACATTTTCTTTGGTGGCCCTGAAAGCTATCAATTTTCCTGTGTGCGGCCCTCAGTAAACTTTGGCTGTGTCTAAACTGGCCAGTTTTTCCAGAAAATCAGCCGCTTTTCCGGAAAAGCTTGCCAGCTGTCTACACTGGCCGCTTGAATTTCCGCAAAAGCACTGACAATTTCATGTAAGATTGTCAGTGCTTTTGCGGAAATACTATGCTGCTCCCATTCGGGCAAAAGTCTTTTTCAGAAAAACTTTTGCGCAAAAGGGCCAGTGTAGACAGCAGATATTTGTTTTCTGCTTTTTTGCAGAAAAGCGCATCTAGATTGGCCACAGACGCTTTTCCGCAAAAAGTGCTTTTGCGGAAAAGCGTCCTGCCAATCTAGACGCACTTTTCCGAAAATGCTTTTAACAGAAAACTTTTACATTAAAAGCATTTCTGGAAAATCATGCCAGTGTAGAAGTAGCCTTTGAGTTTGACTGCTCTAAACTGCAGCAGCACAGCTTCATAGATGATTAATCAGCCCCATAGTCAGTCAGCTCCAGGCATGGAGCTCTGAGCCTATGACTGGGTGGGGTTGATTAATCACCTGTGAAGCTTGGAAGAGGGAACACTGCAATCAACTCCAGCAGAAACCCTACACCCCCAGCTCATTCAACCCCAACCCCCTCACTCATCCCCTCAATGAGACCCCACACCCCCAGCTTCCTCACATCCAACCCTCAGGGACATTATTCAATGCACCGCCTTACCTGTTGATATAGTACACCGTGTATATATTGTCGGTGAGAATGCAAACCATAAGACCGCCGATCATGTGGAGGAAGTGCCTGCAGGTGTTGAATACAGCTCGCAACTCGAGGAAATTTATGTGCTATAGAGATTCCTGGGACGTCCAGAGCCCCTGAACTCGCTGTTCTTGCAGATGGGCACCCCAACCAATCAAGGAAGCATCCGTTGTGATCTGCACTAAGGGCTTTTGTCCGTGGAAGGGGACCCCTGCTAGCAGATTTTTGGGGCTGTCCCACCATGTTAGCGAAGTCCTGACATGCTTGGGAATAGACACTGTTTTGTTCGTGCTGTGTACACCCGATGTGTAAACAGTGAAAAGCCAGTGCTGGAGACTGCACACGTGGAGTCTTGTATGTGACACCACATATGTGGTGGCGGCCATATGCCTGAGCAGCTGTAGGCAGGTAAGTATGCGGGATCTGGGAGCAACTGACACAGTTTGAAGCAAATCTCAAATCAACTCGAATCTTGCTGTGGATAAGTATACTCTTGCGCTCAGTGCATCGAGCCTCGCGCCGATAAATTCCAGGTCATGACTCGGCGTCAGGGATGACTTGTCAAAGTTGATTATGAGACCCAAAGCTTTGAATATCATCATGGTAGTGGCAACTGCCCGGGTAGCTTCATCGAAGGTAGGGGCCTTTAATAGGCAGTCGTCGAGATACGGGAAAATCATGATATTGAGACGTCGAAGGTAAGCAGCCACCATTGCTAGGGTCTTGGAGAACACTAGCGGAGCTGCTGGGAGGCCGAAGGGTAACACGCGATATTGGTAATGTTCTGTGCCCACTACAAAACGAAGGAAGCGTCTGTGGGCTGGATGGATCATTATATGGAAATAGGCGTCCTTCAAGTAGAGGGACACAAACCAATCCCCTTTGTCTAGAGCAGGGATGATAGAGGCCAACGTAACCATCTTGAATTTCTGTTTCCGCAAGTGATGGTTGAGTTGATGCAGGTCCACGATAGGTCTCCAATCCCCTGACTTCTTCTGGGTGAGGAAATACCGAGAGTAAAACCCTCTCTCCCGGAACTGAGCAGGTACCCTCTCCACTGTTCCTATTGTCAGTTGACGAGAAACCTCTTGTTGTAGAAGAGTCTCGTGAGAGGGGTCCCTGAAAAGAGACAGGGAGGATGGGAAAGGGGAAGGGGAAGGGGGATTGAGTTGAAAGGAATGGCATATCCTGAAGCGACTATGTTGTTGACCCAACAGTCGGTGGAAATCAGAGACCAACAGGGGAAACGGTGTTGATAAGGTCTCAACCTATGATGGAATAAAGCTTGCAGATTGTGTGGAGCCTCTGTCAAAAGGGTGATGTGCAGTCCCTCGACCAACACATCAAAATTGCTGCCACCCCTGCTGGTGGTTGGCGCCTTGTTAGGTTGTTGTCTCCGTTTTTGTTGGTGGTGTCTTGGACTTTGCTGCTCGTATGGTTTGGCACAGAATGACGCGTAAGAGAAAGGTCTTTGCTTGTTATAGGCAGGGCTCAACAAATGTACTCGCCCGCTTGCCCGTGGCGAGTAGATTTTGCCAACTGGTGAGTGTAGGGGCAGACTAGCCCAGTAGGCCATTGTAACGGGATGGCCAAAGCCTGCACTACAGGCAGCGTGGCTCCTTCCAATCCGCCAGCCGGCAGAGGAGCAGAGTGCTGCCGGGGAGGGGGAACTGCGGCGATTCTCAGCGCCGGGCTGCCTGTGTGCAGCTCCAGCACGAGGAGGCGGGGCCAGAGGGTGGGACGCCGGCAGACGCCAGGACGCAGGCGTGAAATGGCCTCGCTGCTTTTAAAGGTCTGCGGCAGCTTGGCTCTGGCTGCATGTCCCCAGCAGCTGGCTGTGGTGTGTGGTGGAGCCAGGCCCCGCCCCGCCGGCTGCAGTCCTGCCACGGCCCCAGCCCCTCGCCGGCGAGAGACCGCTCCCGGCCGACCGCCCAACTCACTGCGCCCGCCCCGTACCCCATCTGGCTCCCGCCACCCATTCCCCACGCCGCCCCTGCACCCTGCACCCTGGATCCCCTGCTCTCCCTCTGGCTCTGCACTGCCCTTGCACCCCGCACCATGCTCCCCCCGATTCTTGCCTCCCCAGCTCTGTGCTGTCTGTTCCCTGCTCTGCCCCTAGACCCCGATCCCTCTGCCCCTCCCATTCCTCGCATCCCATTCTCTGTGCCTCCACCACACCCCGAACACTGCTGTCCCCGATCCCTGTGTCCCTCTGCCTCTGTGCCTCCTGTTCCCAGCGCCACCCCTGTCCCCCTGACACTGTTCTCTCTGGCTCTGTGCTGTCCCTGCACCGTTTCCCCTGTGGGTCGGGAGTGAAGGGTGCTTGCCCATAGGGAGGGGCTGGACAGGCCAGGGAAAAGGCAGCTGTGACCCAGCAGTGAGTGAAAGGGGGAGTTCACTTGAAGCGCCTTTGCCTTTATGGAAAAAAATGAATGAAAATGCTATTTGCTATTTATAGGGCTAAAATGCTGGGACAAAAATGAAAACAAACAAAAAAAACCCCATTGCAAAATGCAAATGTGTAAAAGACAACAAAAAAGGGGGGGGATGTTTTGCTTGGCCCTGGGGGAGGGGAAGGGATTGGGCTGGGCTGGGCTGTGGGGAGGGGAGGGGGAAAATATGGGGAAGGAGCTTGTGCTGAGGGGAGGGAAGAGGAGGAGGTCAGGAGAAGAAGAAGAAGAAAGGGGAAGGCACCAAGGGACGGGGTGCAGGGGAGACAAATCCCAGGGGGCCAAGTGCAGACAATGAGGAAAAGGGCAGGAGGGGAGGTGTAAGTGGGAGGGGGACAGGGTGATGCTGGGAGAGGAGAGGGTAAGGGCACTGGGGGCTAGAGGGAGGAGGGGGAGGTGCTGGGAGAAGGCTTGAAAGAAGGGGTGGGCATGAGGAAGGTGGGGATGGAGCAAGGCATCTGTGAGGGCACAGGGGCATGAGGGGAATGGAGACAGAGGGTGCTGGGGGAAGGTATCAGGGAAAAAGAGGGCAAAGGGGGGAGGGGGAGGAACC
The DNA here is from genome assembly GCF_049634645.1 of Pelodiscus sinensis. NCBI lineage: Eukaryota > Metazoa > Chordata > Testudines > Trionychidae > Pelodiscus > Pelodiscus sinensis. Next base: position 31,460,985 of record NC_134724.1, on the reverse strand, counting down.
AGGAGGGTGCTGGTGCCAGGAGATTCTGGGGGTGAAGCAGAAGGGCAGACACCTGCAGGGGAGGGACCAGCACCAGAGGAGAGAGGCAGAGCAGATGTGTAGAGGGAGGTGTTAGGAGCGGGGATGAGAAAGGGTAGCTCACATGATCAGAGCGGGTCTACTAGAGGAGTGGGCACAGGGGGGAGAGAAGAGCTGGTGGAGGGGGGCAGGTCTCAGGAAGGCTGAGGGCAGCGAGAAGGGCAGGAGTCAGGACAGCAGAGGAGGGTGAGGGGTTGGGGGGCAGCAGGCACCAGGGGAGCTGATGGAACAAGGGGAGGAGACGTGGCAGCAGAGGGAAAAGGTAGAGGTTTATAAGATATTTATTAATAACTTGGGTGATATTTATTAAGAACGTATTAGTAATTACTGTTCTTATTCTTATTAGGAATTTATGCCATTAAAAAAAACACTTTTTTTGGAGGGGAGGGTGGTGAGTCCTTTTTTTGTCTGGTGAGTAGGGTTTTCCATAATTTGTCGGGCCCTGGTTATATGACATAAACCTCTTACACTTATACGGAGGTGTATACATCCCCAGCATTCTCAACGTCATACGGGAGTCTTTGCCTGAGTGGAACATCTGATCCGTGGATTGAGCGAAGAGTGACTGACAATCAAAGGGCAAGTCCTCTACCTTATTCAGCAAATCTTCTGGGACAGTAGCTTGATGCAACCATGACGCATGTCGAATGACTACAGCAGTGGCTTGAGCTGCTGCATCAGCAGTGTCCAGAGCGATCTGCAATGCTGTTCGGGCTGTTGTGTAGCCCTCCTATATTAGGGTATGTCTACACTACCCCGCTAGTTCGAACTAGCGGGGTAATGTATGCATACCGAACTTGCTAATGAAGCCCAGGATTTGAATTTCCCGGGCTACATTAGCATAAAGCAGGCTCCGCCATTTTTAAAAGCCGGCTAGTGCAAACCCCGTGCCGCGCGGCTACACGTGGCACGGGCTAGATAGTTCGAACTACGTAGTTATTCCGAACTATCTGTACACCTCTGATTTTCGTGCACACCTGCTCCTGGGTGGCCAGGCTGGCAGGTCTCCTGCCCTAGACGGCCACTTTCCTGTGCCTAGTGCGGAGATCGTGGACGAGGTCCACGATGTCCGCACTAGCCCAGGCGGGTGCCCGCCTCTTGTGGTCTCGGGCAAGCTCCTGGGAGCCGCCAGCCTGGTCCCGGAAGAGGGGGAGGGCTGGGGGGCATCGGGTGGCTGGCTCGAGCCGTGCCAGGTGCAGGATCTGCTGGCTGGGTGCTGGCAGGCTTTCACCTGGCACGGGCACTGTAGCCAGCCCGTGCCCCTTTAAGGGGTCCGGGGCCGGGAGGGGGGCAATAGAGTTTCCCTGGTGTGGGCCAGAGTGGCCACCAGGGAAACCTGGGGAGGGCTAGCCTCCCACTAGTTTGAATTAAGGGGCTATACACCCCTTAATTTGAACTAGCTAGTTCGAACTAGGCTTAATCCTCGTAAAATGAGGTTTATCTAGTTCGAACTAAGCGCTCCGCTAGTTCGAATTAAGTTTGAACTAGCGGAGCGCTAGTGTAGCGCCTATGAAAGTTAGTTCGAACTAACGTCCGTTAGTTCGAACTAACTCTGTAGTGTAAACATTCCCTCAGGAGGGTGCTTGCTATCCTGCTCCCTCTCTTACTCTCTGCCTCTTTGCTACCTCTTTCTGATAGAGGCAGCAAGAAGGGAGGGGAAGCGACTAGTCCAGTGACTATTTGACTATCTGATAAGATTATGCTTATCGGGTTGTAGACTAGTTGACTAGTCAATTACATCAATTACATCCATAGCGAAGACCCCGTACCCCATCCCCTCACTTACCCCCAGATGAGACCCTGTATGCCCAGTTCTCTCACGCACCCTCCTCCTAAGACCACACACCCCCAGCCCCATCATCATATCCTGCCAACACCCCGCATCCCCAGCCCCCTCAGTCACTCCTCCATCAACTCCCCACACCTCCAGCCCTCTCACACACTCCGATAAGACCCGACACCTCCAGCCCCCTCACACTCTTCACTGACATCCTGCACTCCCAACCCCCTCACTCATTCCCGTGCTGACACTCCAACCCCAGCCTCCTCATACTCCCCGAAGAGACCCTGCAACTCAAGCCCCCACTGTCATACCCATCTATGATGGCATGGAAAAGGCCCCAATATCCCTGCTGGAGGCCTTTCTGCACCCTGCTCAGCAACAGGAGCAGAAGAGAGGTCCTTCAAGCAGAATAGAGTGGCAGCCTTTGCTGCAGCCAATCAGGGTTCAGCAGGCCGATATAAAAGAAGCTGCTAGGCTAGAGCTTGGCAGTTCCTTCCTGGAGCTTGACCCAGACAGATCTAAGGGCTGACTGGGAGGACAGCAGCACTCCAGACAGCTCTCAGTAGGAGCTGGACATTGGACCTGGTCAGAACCAGGTCTCCTGGCTGCAGAGTAGCTGTTAAGTCAACATCAACCCTTGCAGAACCCTGGACAGGAAAGACTTGACCACAAGGCCCAAGAGAAAGGGCTGGACAGAGCAGTTTCCTGGGGAAGTGGCCCAGGGATTATGACAGCATATACTCCTGGAGATACTTCAGCTCCAGTAGCAGAGGCAACAGCGGGAATACCTATTTCAGGAGGCAGTGTCCCAGTTTCCACTATTCCAGTAAATTGTGGACCTGGGATACCGCTGGCCAAGCTTGGGACACATGATGATCCAGAGGCTTACTTAGTCACCTTTGAGTGTGTAGCCACAACCATTGGCTGGGAAAGAACTACTTGGGCTGTCCGCCTGGCACCATTCCTCTCCGGGGAGGCCCAGGGAGCTTACCGATCTGTGGACAAGGGGGCCACAGCTAACTATGGGACAGTGAAAGCTGCCATCCTAGATCATCTGGGAGTGTGCCCTAAGACATATCAACACTGGTTCCATACAGAATATTTTCCAGCCTGCACAGCCTCCGAGATCATGAACTCCATACTTTTGGAGATTTTGCAGGACCAATCCCAACTAAATCAACCCAGCCAGGGCTTTGTCAAGCCAAGACTTAAAAACCTCTAGGGATTGAGATTCCACCACCTCTCTACGTAACCCATTCCCGTGCTTCACCACCCTCCTAACAAGTTGTACCTTCTTCTCTCTTGCTGGTTTCACTGTGGGCTAACGGTGCACTTACACTGACACTCTTCTATTGTGTGCTGAGCTTACCGAAGAGCTGAAATTGGAGGGTGTGTCTAGACTAGCAAGATTTTGTGTAAAAGTGGCTGCTTTTGTGCAAAAACTTGCCAGCTGTCTACACGGGCTGCTTGAATTTGCGCAAGAACACTGACGTTCTAATGTAAGAATTCAGTGCTTCTTGCGCAAATACTTTGATGCTCCTGCTCAGAGATAAGCCCTCTTGCACAAGAGGGCCGGTGTAGACAGGCACCTTAATTTTTTGCACAAGAAAGCCCGGTGGCTAAAATGGCCATCGGAGCTTTCTTGCAGAAAAGCGCGTCTATACTGGGCATGGATGCTTTTGCGCAAAAGCACTTTTTGTGCAAAAGCATCCGTGCCAATCTAGACACTCTTTTGCAGAAATACTTTTAACGGAAAAACTTTTCTGTTAAAAGTATTTCTGCAAAATCATACCAGTCTAGACGCAGCCACTGTGTACTGAGGGGAGCCTGGTGCCATACTGCTGAAGGGCTGAAATCTACTGTGAGCTGAACTCACCGTTGCTGAGCTACTAGCAGAGCAGATTGTGGGACAGCTAGAAGAGCAGTTTGCAGGGGCGACTGGTGGATGCAGGTGAGCGGCTGGAGAAGATGACCGACGGGCGGCTGGTGGAGCAGCTGCGGGACCTACCAGCTGGTGGCCGGGGAGCGTGGTCCGAGGTGGGCTGGCAGAGCAGACACTGCTCCATGGAACGGCTGGAGCGGCTCACAGGACAGCTGGGCTGTATCTAGACTGCATCCCTTTTCCGTAAAAGGGATGCAAATTAGACATATCGCAATTGCAAATGAAGCGGGGATTTAAATCCCCCCCGCTGCATTAGCATAAAAATGGCTGCCGCTTTTTTCCGGCTCGGAGCTTTGCCGGAAAAAAGTGTCAGTCTAGACGCGGATCTTTCGGAAAATAAAGCCTTTTCTGAAAGATCCCTTATCCCTTGCCGGTCTAGACGCACCCCTCGGGGTGTTTTGCCTGTATATATTGTCCAATATACATTGCAGAGGAACATTCACCTTAGTAGAATTGCAGATGAATGAGCCTTTAATTGTATGGGTAATCTGGCTAACCATATGATGAGGGCAGTAGCGTAGATAGCTGGACAGAATTGGCACCAGGGATTGCTGTGGGGATTTATTTCCTGGGCTAACTGTATCTGTTGTGGAGTATATTGCTGATGGTTGGGTTCAGATGGGTTGAGGAGGGTGTCTCTATACGTGACGACTGGCCATTGGTTACGGCTGTCTTTAGGTCACCTTCCCCTCAAATTCCAAGGTGAAGCTGCTAGCAGTGGCAGCCCAGGTATCATGGGATGTGTTACAGAGATTTTCCCCTTACGCCTGAAACGTGATAGGTACAAACCACCAAGCTCATCTGCCATATTTATTCCTAAAAGGAGCACCACCTTAGAATTAACATAATACAATTAAATTAAAAAATCCTATAGCAGGAGAAACACCATATTAGTCCTGTGCTACGCCATCTAGTTTCAGAAATCACTACATTTATTTTTTGCAGTCATCACTGTCATGATTATGAGGGTTAGCCAGCAGCCTGGGGATTAAGGGGTTAACTACACTTAGCCAGGTGGAGTGACCAATAGGAATGTAGGTGGGATTTTTCAAATTGGGACAAAGGAATTTGGGTTTTTTCTGTTCTCCCTTTTGTCTCTCAGAGAGAGTTCTCTACAACTACAGAGAGGGACAAGCATGTCTCTCTCTCTCTCCAAGACACCATTCTTCATTTTCTGTAAGTAGGGTAAAGTTTAGGCAGTTTCGTTAGGTTTTATTGTTTTAAGGATTGGGCATGGGATCTGAGATCTGGCACTGTGTAAAAGATGTTTTGGCTTTTCTTTGTAACTAAGTTCTAGGCCCATGGAGTTTCTCCATGAGTATATTTTGTTACCTCCCTATCTAGTCATTATGGTCGCAACAGGAATATTGTTGTAATAATAAAAGTTCTTTCTTTTCTTTTTATTAACCTGGCAGTGGTTAATTGTGTGCCTTGATTTTTATTTTAGGGGTAAGATTTCCCAAATGATCTTTCCCCTGATTTCTTTATCAACATTTGGGTGGTGGCAGCGGAAGTTTTATTCCCAAGATCTAGGTTTTTAAGATCTTGGGGGGAAGTTTTATACCAAAGCCTGGTAGATAAGGCTTTGGGGTACACTTGCTGGCCCCCACTTCTGCATTTATCATGCCAGAGTGGGGAAGGAGCCATGACATGGTGGCATAGCGGTGGGATTATTTGGAGAACCCAGGATTTTTAAAAGGGCACAAGTTTTCTTTTGAGTTGCAAGCTTTGCAGTTTTTCCTTTTGTTTTTTCTTTTGTTGCTGGGCTGCCTCAGGGAGGGGCAGACCTTTAGCCAGACACAGACCTACCCAAACAGTTTGTTTTTTTGTTAGCTTTCAGGACAACTGGATAGCTAGGCTAGACTAGGGCAGGGAAGGAACCCAGTACATGCTCTTGCGATCAGGCAAGGTAACCCTAGAGAACCCAACCCTTCCTAAGCAACACCCTGAGGCAGAAACAGCCTCAGAGCCAGGCATGATGTTAAGTACCAGGAAAGATTCCACACCCAGAGAGGGGAAACAAGAGCTTACCTCTGTGAGCCCTGGGGGAAGGGATCTTGAAGAGGCAGAAGCAGCCAGCTGCTGCTCTCCCTCCCCCCCCCCCCCCCCCCCCCCCCTGCCTTCTGTGTGCGATTATGCCATAAGGACCGGCAGGCCTCTAACTGACAAGGAGATGGAGTTTTTCCTACAGCTGGAGGACAGGCATGCACGAGAGGCCGAAGACAGGCGTGCACGAGAGGCCGAGGACAGGCGTGCACAACGAGAGGCTGAGGACAGGCGTGCACAACGAGAGGCCGAGGACAGGCGTGCCCGAGAGGCCGAGGACAGGCGTGCACAACAGGAGGTGAAACTGGCAGAGATCGCAGCAGGGACGAGGCGAGCAGAACTAGAGGCCCAAGTTGCGCTGGAGAAAGCCAGGCAGCCGGACACCTCAGGTACCCCACCCAACAATCCCACCTCCATCATCATTGAACCCCCCAGAAAGCTCCCCATGTACCAAGTAGGGGATAATGTTGAGGACTTTTTCCTCAACTTTGAGAGGGCCTGCCAGGGGTACAACATTCCTCCTGATCAGTACATGGGAGAGTTAAGATCCCAAATCGCTGGTCTCTTACTGGGGGTAGCCGCAGACCTGCCAGGTGACATGGCAAATGACTATGAATTGTTTAAGCAGGAGGCCAGACTCAGAATGGGCCTCACCCCTGAACAGGCCCGGTGTCGCTTCAGGGCCTCCAAGTGGACCCCAAATACACCGTTCCCCGAACATGCTAGTCGTGTCCTCAAAAACTGGGAAACGTGGCTCTCTGGAGAGAAGGCCCACACTCGGGAAGAAATCTCTCTCCTGATGCAGATGGAACAGTTCCTCGAGGGTGTGCCAGGAGAGATTAGCGGGTACATCCTGGACGGAAAACCAAAAAGCCTCAGAGAGGCAGCAGTGCTTGGGGCCAGATGGATAGAACTGAGGGGCCACAGCAACCTGGAAAGCAGTCTGAGGGGGGCCATCAACACCTGGGGATCCCCCCAATCCCCACCTCGCAGAGACGGGCCCTATATACACCCAGGAAGACCCCAGATCTCTCCCCGTTCCTCCATACCATCTGCTGGGAGCCCCCCCCCCCCCCCCCGTTCCAATGATACCGCTGTGAGGCGATGCTTTAAATGTAATGAACTGGGGCATGTAAAGGCCGACTGTCCCCAGAGCACCAGCCGGCTACAACTCATCACTCCGGGGTTGCCACAAGAAGCCTCAGGCCCAGATGCCTCACTGATCCCCCTAGAGCGGAGGGAGACTGTGAGAGTGGGGGGACGGGAGGTTATCGCATGGAGAGACACCGGGGCACAGGTGTCAGTGATTCACCACGCTCTGGTGGACCCCAAGGCCATTGACCCAGAGACTCTAGTTACCATTCAACCCTTCAAGGCTGACCCCTTCGACCTGCCTACGGCCAAGCTACCAGTTCAGTACAAGGGCTGGTCTGGAACTTGGACTTTCGCAGTCTATGATGACTACCCCATTCCTATGCTGGTCGGGGAAGATTTGGCCAAGCATGTGAAACAAGCTAAGAGGGTGGGAGTGCTCACACGTAGCCAGGCTAAGCGGGCTGTACACCCAGACACCCCGAATCCTGCAGTGATGGCTAATAGGTGTAATCAGGCTGATACCTTAATCCAGCCTCAGGACAGGTATGAGGTTTGTGAAGGGGGTGAATGTGAATCTGGGAAGTTGTCTGTGGCTAGTCAGGCCTATGGGGAACCAGGTAAAAGTTTTCCTCAATGTTTGCCTGAGGGAGATAGTTGTGTGTCTGAGAGTGAGGCCTCTACACGTCTGCCTGGAGCCTCAGAGGAGAGGCTAGTGTCAGATTTTTGGGCTCTCCCTGCCCTATTTCAGGAAAGTGTCCCTCTGGTGCAGTCTGGGGTGGCTGGCCAGAGTGAAAGTTTAGTTGGGGAAAAAGATCAAATTCTGGAGGGTGTTCAGTGTGAGCAGCCTGTGTGTGTGGAGCCTGGCAGTTTGGCTGCTGAGGAGGGGGGTATGCATGGGGGGGAAGGGTTTCTTCCCAGTTCTTTGTCTACAGGAGGTACCTGTCAGCCTGGATTGACTGAGGAGAGTGCTGTGGGCCCAGATTTAGCTCTGGGGGCAGCTGAAGCCCAGAAAGGAGAGGGGGAGGTCTCTGATCTTTCCCCAGAGGAGTCTGTGTGTTTTCCTGAAGAGGGGTTGTGTGAAGACCTGCCTGTTCAGGGGATAGAGGGATCACAGGAAGAGTTGGTGGTGGTTCAGCAGGGTGATGCTGCTGTAGAGCCAGGGGAAGATGAGCTTTTGCTTGCAGAAAGCCATAAAGAAGAGGATCCTTGTCCTTGGAAGAGGGAGAGTTGAACTTAACCCCACAGGGCAAGGGGGAGGGGCAAGACTTGTGTTCACCAAGGAAGGCTGCAATTTTTTAAATCTAAAAGGCCAGAATTGTCAATGTACACTTAGGATGTATTTGTTCCTGTTACTGATGTTAACTTTCATGACCACTGTACTGCTGTTACTAAGAATTGTAACAATGTTCAATGTGCATGATTTTGTACCAAAACCCTGGAAATTGTTAAGAAATGTACCCAAGGACACACTGTATGTTCAAAAGCTTTGGGACCCTGGTATTTCACTGTTAATACTTGTAATTAGTGTTGGAGCTTCTCACCTGAGAAGGGGCATTCCAAAATTGATATGCTGTGTGGGAAGGGAAACTGAGGCACGGCAACATTTTGTGCTAAGGGACCCATGTAAGGTGTCTAATGAAAGCTTGTTCACTGTTGATTCTATGTATGAGATGTGTACATGTGTGATGTTTATATATGAAGGTTCTCATTAACAATCTTACTCTCGACATTTTCTTCCTTTCATTAATGTATCTTTAGAGTTTAGATTCTAAAGGATTGGCCCAGCGTGATCTTGTGGGTAAGATCTAAAGTGAAAATTGGCTTGGGACTGTGGCTGAGTCCTTTGGACCAGGAGGATCTGTTTGGAGTTGGTGAGTGTAGGTTTTATAACCTCTCACCTGTGTGTGAGGCCTAAGTCTGGTGATGGCACCGGGAAGCTGGAGTGTCTATGGGGTTTTGCTGGTGAGGCTTGCGGCTGACCGGGGAGGCAGCTGAAGTGCTTGGTGTAATTTGAGGGGTGCCTGGGAAAGGACCCCGGTTGAGGGCGGTAAGTAGCCCTGGTTTTTAAGCAATTCGCCCTGAGCTGACACCCTCAGTGGTGCCAAGACCTGGCCTGGTGTATGATAGTGGTGTATTTTGCAAGAGGCACAGAACCTGGTCAATTGAACTTTAGATCAAGACCCCACGCTATTCTAAATTTGATTTTGAGACTGAGAGTTTGCTTGGTTAATGAGGCATTTCTGGACTCAACCACTTAATATTCTCTGTATAGCTGTGATGGTACTCTATGGATATGGAAGCATTTGCTTACTTTTTATGTCTTCAAGTGTTTAGTCAAGTGTGCATAATGTATTTACTATGTTTTATCTTAGACCTACAGGAATAAATCACAGCCAGTGTGGCCAGAGGCTGTCCAGCACCGTCTGTGATTTGGTGGGCATGTCATGATTATGAGGGTTAGCCAGCAGCCTGGGGATTAAGGGGTTAACTACACCTAGCCAGGTGGAGTGACCAATAGGAATGTAGGTGGGATTTTTCAAACTGGGACAAAGGAATTTGGGTTTTTTCTTTTCTCCCTTTTGTCTCTCAGGGTACGTCTAGACTACCCTGGCGACAGAGGCATGTAGATTAGGCTACCCGACAGAGTAAAATGAAGCGGCGATTTAAATAATCGCCGCTTCATTTAAATTTACATGGCTGCCGCGTTGAGCTGACAAACAGCTGATCAGCTGTTTGTCGGCTCAGCGCGATAGTCTGGACGCTCCCCTGCCGACATCAAAGGGAGTTGTCGACAACCCAGGTATGCCTCCTGGGATGAGCCCTCCCAGAAGGTGGCGATGGATATAACGGGGCCTCTGAGTAGGGCAACCCGGACGGGGAAGAAATACATCCTGGTAGTGGTGGATTTCTCTACTCACTATCCCAAAGCTGTGGCTCTGCCCTCAATCGATGCGCTGCTGACCATTTTCAGCAGGGTTCCCCAAGGAGTCCTTACAGACCAGGGGGCCAACTTCATGTTGGCCCTGCTCCGGTGTTTGTGGGTGAAGAGTGGGGTCCAGCACACCAAGGCCTCAGCGTACCCCTCCCAGTCCAACGTGTTGGTGGAGAGCTTTAATGCGCTGGTCAAATGCTGAAAACCTTCATGGACCAGCACCCGCAGGACCCCACCTGCTGTTTGCGAACAGGGAAGTGCACCAGGAATCCACGGGGTTCTCCCCATTTGAGTTGCTATATGGGAGAAGGGTGAGGGGCCTGATGGGGGATGAATGGGAGGGGACGGCATCTCTGGAGGGTGAGTCAGTGGTGGCCTATGTACTGACGTTCCAGAAAAGGCTCACTGAACTCACGGGCCTGGACAGGGTGAACCTAGCCAAGGCACAGAGGCCTGGTACGACTGCTCGGCACGTGTCCACTCCTATGCCACTGGGGATCAAGTGATGCGCCTCATCCCGGTGAGGAAGAACAAGCTGCAGGCGGCCTGGGACGGTCCCATCAAGGTCATCAGACAGGTAAACGAGGTGAACTGTGTAGTGGAGCGGTCCAACCGGGGCCACTGCCAGTGGGTGTCCCTACCATGTCAACATAATGAAGCCGTACAGGGAGCGTTTGGTGCTGGCCGTGGGAGGAGATGGGGGAAGATCCCCTGGTGGGTGGAGACCGAGAGGCCGAGGCTGGTGCCACACTGGAGTTAATTCCCCTCTTGGACCAGCAGGCAGAGATCAAGGAAGTGCTGCGTTCCTACTGGCAGCTGTTCTCCTCCCGGCCAGGGCTCACTAACCTCACTGTGCTCCGGGTGGAGATGGGGGGGCCCATCCTTGCATCCCGCGTACCGCATTCAGGGTCACTGGGAAAGCAGCCCGGGATCTGGAGAGGAAGGTAGGGACAAGCTGTCTCTTGGGGTGATCCAGCTCTCATTCCAGCCCCTGGGCCTCCCCAGTGGTTTTGGGGAGGATAGAACAATCCAGTTCTGCGTGGCACCATCACTGTGTCCGATGCCTACCCCATGCCTCGAACTGATAAGATCCTAGACAAGTTGGGGGTGGGGGCCCAAGTTCCTCACTATGATGGACCTTCCCAAAGTGTATTGGCAGATGCCCTTGAACCCCGAGGCCAGGGTGAAGTTCATTACCCAATAGGGCTCTTTGAGTTCCTGGTCCTGCATTTTGGCCTCAAGGGGGCCCGCAGTGCCTGGTGGATCAGTTACTGAGGGGGATGGAGACTTTTGCTTTGGCTTATATTGATGATATCTTTGTGTCTTTAGCTGGACCTGGGAGGATCACAAGGTCCAAGTGAAGAAGCTGCTGGGCTGTCTCCAGGATGATCGAAAGAGCCAGAAAGTGCAGGATGGGGATGGCCGAGGTGATGTATCTGAGCAGCCAGCTGAAGCCAGAGCCAGCTAAAGTGGAAGCCATCCAGGACTGGCCCACTTGTGCCCCAGACTAAGAAACAGGTCGAGTACTACTGGAGGTGCGTGCCCCATTTTGGCACCCTGACAGAGCTGTGCAAGCCTGACAAGGTGATCTGGACTGAGCAGTGTCAGAGGGCTCTCGGTACACTGAAGGAGGCCCTCAGCCAGGGCCCGGTGCTGGTTAACCCAGACTTTAGCAAACCCATTCTGGTGTTCACAGATGAATCTGACACTGGGCTTGTTGTGGTGCTAATGCAAACTGACGCCAAGGGGGAAACCCACTCTATCGTGTACCTAAGCAAAAAGCTGCTGTCTTGGGCACAGCACTACGTGGCCATAGAGATGGAATGCCTGGCCCTAGTGTAGGCCCTTAAAAAGCTGCAGTCCCAGCTAGTCGGGCGACAAGGGACAGCTATGAGACCTAGTGCACCATTCGTAACACTGGGTGACAAATTTTGTACTTTGGCGATTTCAGCTTGCTTAATAACCTATTTTACTAATGGAGAAAGTTGGCCAACTAGACCCAGGAGGGGGAAATCTGTGTTTGCACCCGGAACATTAACGGTGAGTTCTACAACCATTTCCAGAGTAACAGAAGAAGATTTCATGGGTAAATTGCAGTGAGTGCATCATTTGAATTGTGATGGAGGCCATAAAACAGGTGTAAGTGAACACAATCACTTCAGCAGCCCTTGCTTTTCAGCCTCAGCTCTTTGGTATGTGATAATGCCAATGCTACCTACCCTATGACATCCGAATGTCTACGTGAAACCCATGTATGAGATACCTCCAATCTAGTTATTGCGCCTCCTTGACCATTTGACTGGAGAATTGCTAATATAGTTTCGATTTTTAAGAAAGGGAAAAAAAGCGACCCGGGTAACTATAGGCCTGTTAGTCTGACATCTGTAGTATGTAAGATCCTGGAAAAAATTTTGAAGGAGAAAGTAGTTAGAGACATTGAGGCTAATGGCAATTGGGACAAATTACAACATGGTTTTACAAAAGGTAGATCGTGCCAAACCAACCTGATCTCCTTTTTTGAGAAAGTAACAGATTTTTTAGATAAAGGAAATCTACCTCGACTTTAGTAAGGTATTTGATACAGTACTACATGGGGAATTATTGGTTAAATTGGAAAAGATAGGGATTAATATGAAAGTTGAGAGGTGGATAAGCAACTGGTTAAAGGGGAGACTACAGTGGGTCATACTGAAAGGTGAACTGTCAGGTTGGAGGAAGGTTACTAGCGGAGTTCCTCAGGGATCAGTTTTGGGGCCAATTTTATTTCATCTTTTTATTGCTGATCTTGGCACCAAAAATGGAAGTGTCCTAATAAAATTTGCGGATGACACAAAGTTGGGAGCTATTGCCAATTCAGAAAAGGATCGGGATATCATACAGGAAGATCTGGATGATCTTGTAAATTGGAGTGATAGCAATAGGATGAAATTCAATAGTGAGAAGTGTAAGGTTATGCATTTAGGGATTAATAACAAGAATTTTAGTTATAAGCTGGGGACACATCAGTTGGAAGTAACGGAGGAGGAGAAGGACCTCGGAGTCCTGGTTGATTATAGAATGACTATGAGCCGCTATCGTGACATGGCCGTGAAAAAGGCTAATACGATCTTGGGATGTATTATGCGAGGTATTTCCAGTAGGGATAAGGAGGTGTTAGTGCCATTATACAAGGCATTGGTGAGACCCCATTTGGAATACTGTGTGCAGTTCTGGTCTCCCATGTTTAAGAAGGATGAATTCAAACTGGAACAGGTACAAAGAAGGGCCACTAGGATGATCCGAGGAATGGAAAACCTGTCTTACGAAAGGAGACTCAAGGAGCTTGGCTTGTTTACTTTAACCAAAAGAAGGCTGAGGGGGGACATGATTGCACTTTTTAAATATATTAGAGGGATAAATACCAGGGAGGGAGAGGAATTATTTAAGCTTAATACCAATGTGGACACAAGAACAAATGGATATAAGCTGGCTAGTAGGAAGTTTAGACTTGAGATTAGACGAAGGTTTCTAACCATTAGAGGAGTGAAGTTCTGGAACGGCCTTCCAAGAGAAGTAGTGGGGGCAAAAGATCTATCTGGTTTCAAGATTAAACTAGATGGGTTTATGAAGGGGATGGTTTGATGAGATAACATGATCTTGGTAACTAATTGACCATTCATTATCAGTGGGAAATAGGTCAATGGAGGGATGATAGGAGTTACTATAGAGAACTTTCTGGGTGTCTGGCTGATGAGTCTTGCCCACATGCTCAGGGTTTAGCTGATCGCCATATTTGGGGTCGGGAAGGAATTTTCCTCCAGGGTAGATTGGCAGAGGCCCTGGAGGTTTTTTGCCTTGCTCTGTAGCATGGGGTACAGATCACAGCTAGAGGATTCTCTGCGTCTTGGGGTCTTAAAAGTATTTGAAGGCTTCAATATCTGAGATATAGGTGAGAGGATTATTCTAGGAGGGGTGGGTGAGATTTTGTGGCCTGCACTGTGCAGGGGGTCAGACTAGATGATCATAATGGTTCCTTCTGACCTTAAAGTCTATGAGTCTATGAGGTCCTACACTTGTCAGGTAATTCTACAGGGCTGTAAGCACTTGGTTTCTGCTATATCCACTGCAAGTCATTTGAGGCAGTGGGATTTGCAAGTGGGAGGTGTGCTAATACATGAAAGCATGTAGGGCTTTCAAGTCTTGGTTGCTGCCCAAATGTTACAAAATACAGGAGTACAACCACAGACCATTCCTGAACCAAATTGCACTCTGATGGAATTAAAAAAAAAATCAGACCATCTCTTAGTCTCCTGGTGTTGAGCTGATCAAAACACTGACATTGCTTTCTGACCGTGTGCTTCCTTGACCATAACAGATGGTATCCCCAGAGACAGCACGAAGCTGGCCTGGCCCTCACTCTTGCAGAAACACATGTGCAACTTAAGCTTCAAATGAGCGAGGGAGCGAGGACGAGACCCAGGGTGTGTCTAGACTGCAGGGTTTTGTCGACAAAAGTGGACTTTTGTCAACAAAACTATACCTGCGTCTACACTGCCGCTGAGTTCTGTCAACAGAACTCAGCAGTTTTGTAGACGGCGGTAAACCTCGTTCTACGAGGAATAACACCTTTTGTCGACAGAGTTCTGTCGACAGAAGGCGTTATTGCATTTATACTGTCCTTTAGCGTCCTCACTGTCATGTCAACAAAGCAGCTTGCTTTGTCGACAGAACTGGATGTCGTCTAGACGCTCTTTATCGACAGAAGCTTTGTCGACAGTATCTGTCAACAAAACTTCTGTTGACAAAAGCCTGTAGTCTAGACGTACCCCCAGTGGCTAAGCATTGTGATTAAACTTTCGAGAAGGGTAGAAAACGTCTAAAAAATGTGGTTGAGATTTCAGAACTTTTTTGTGCCGAGAAAAGTTGTAAAGAGGTCCATTTCCTTTATAAATGAAAGCGATCTAAGAAAAGTCCCTACAGCTGGCATTGTCTCCCTCGATCTCGGGCTGCGTCCCCCCCCCCGCAAGCAGCTTGTACTCACAATTGTGGCTTGCATTAACTGTGTATGACTAAGCTATGAGGACAGCTTGATGTAACCAGCCCCATTTCTCAGAACTGTGCTTCATGAGCAGATTAGTTGGCTAATCTAAAGTCTTACTATTTTTTATTTTTTTTTTAGCGTGGAGGCTGCAAGATGAAATATTACTTTTCAACGTGATTCTTTGTAAGTAAAATATGACGAACTATGTCAGCTAACGTAGCAAATGCTCGCAGTTGTGACTGAAGAATGTTTAGTGCACAAGGTGGCTCTCATGGCTCGTCCAAGAATATGAGGACTTCTGTTGATTACGAGTTTTGATGCAGACAGTTTCTAAGAATTGTGCTTAAATTGTCAAGAAGTGTAGACAAGGGCTCAACTATGTGGTTGAGCTATGAGAAGAGTTGTTTGTTTGTTTGTTTGTTTGTTTGTTTGTTTTGCTAGCTAATGTGGGGACGGCTTTCAGAACTCTAATTGGTCAATACAAAGAGTTAGTCCTTATTGTACATTAGTGCCTCTCCGAAATTGGATAGGAGGAATATTGAAGTTTGAAAGTTTTGACAGTTCGGCTGTGACAGTTCTCTCAGGAATTAGCCTGGCTCTTCGCCCCTCCCCCGCGCTGCTTTTTGTACTTTTGGGAAGGGACTAGAAACAATCGTGTGCTAAAGATAGTTGCGAGTTTAATTGTCAACAATGCCCCCCACCCCCTCCTGAAATTTGGCTCCCGAGTAATGTGCGCAGGGGCGCCGATCTCTAAGTATATGTCCGTAGTAGTCTGAGTCAGACACTCATGTTCCAGGAGCAGTTACACTCGCAGTTCATGTTGCGAAACAGCAATTAAAAAGGTCCGTTGCTGAATTAGTTTGTATTATAGCGGGGACACAGCCTAGAATCTTATTTTTATTACCATCCTGAGAAAGTATTATATTCGCTTCACTTACACCCTTTCCACGGTCACGGAGCACAGCTCCTAGCACCGCCTCATTGCCCTGCTTCACTAATTAACTGGGGTAATAGAATAAGTGTAACCGCTCCAGAACGGAGAGCAACTGTCCATATTAAGGCTACCATTGGTACCATAATTTCAGCTGTGGGGAAATGCCAACACAAACGCAGCTTCCTCTACAGCAGACTCATATGTCCCAGGCTTTTTCTTGACTTGTCACCAAGCATGCTATTTCAGACTCGCTGGTTAATTGATTCATACGGGAGGGAGGGGAGGAGGAATCCACTCGTATGACACCTTCGCTGGACTCATAGTCTTGTTCCTCCTTTACGCCGTCATGTGAGAGCAATGTCCCTCGGCAATGTGCTACGCAGTGGCCTTATGAACGACTAAACTACCTGGGCGTTCCCTTGAAGACCAGAAACGTGCGTCTTACTTCGAAGAAGAGCCTTTAACACCAGATTACAGCGAGAAAGTTCAGAATGTTCATTCCTGCTTCAATTCGACACGTTGCGAATGGGCCTTAAGAAACATGCTACTTACCTTGCACATTACAAAGACAGCTTCCCCACCTATTGATAGTCCTAGTAACTCCAGTTTAGCCACGCATTGATTTACAACAAGCTAGTTCCTCCTTGGCGCTCCCTTCCCCCACCTTCTAGTCTAAAATCTGATTTGTTAGTTTAAAAATGTGTTCACGTTCTTCAGTGTAAATATATATTTTATATATATATATATATATATATATATAGAGAGAGAGAGAGAGAGAGAGAGAGAGATGCCAATTCTCTTTCCGAATGTGATCTGAAGAAGTGGAGCTGGCCCACGAAAAAGCATAACCTAATAAACTCTCTTGTTAGTTTTTACTGCTCCACATATTTTTTCCTTTTGTTTTTAACCTAGCTCTGAGAGGGGGAAACTGAGTGACTCTGCAATCTGGCCACGAGGCAGTATGCAGGTGCAAGGTCTCACTTTTCCTGAAACGCTTTGGAACACTTTTACAGTGAAAGTGCAACCCGCCTCACATGCCAGTTCCGCAGCGCATGGCGGGGGGAGCGCCGGCCCCGGGCGCGCGGCGCATGGCAGGGGGAGCGCCGGCCCCGAGCGCGCGGCGCTGGCGGGGGAAGCGCCGGCCCCGGGCGCGCGGCACATGGCGGGGGAAGCGCCGGCCCCGGGCGCGCGGCGCATGGCGGGGGGAACGCCGGCCCCGGGCGCGCGGCGCTGGTGGGGGGAGCGCCGGCCCCAGGGCGCGCAGTGCTTGGCAGGGGGAGCCCCGGCCCCGGGCATGCAGCTATGGGGGGAGGCCGCCCCTGGGCATGCGGCTATGGGAGGAGCCACCCCCGAGGCGCAAGTGTCCCCGCCCCCTGGCCACGCCCCCTGGCGCCCGGCGGGCGAACGGCCACGCCCCCGGCGCCCGACAACCTTGAAAGGTTGGGGACCACTGTTTTAAGCAGTGCCAGATCTCAGATCCCATACCCAATCATTAAAACAATAACACCTAACGAAACTACCTAAACTTTACCCTACTTACAGAAAATGAAGAATGGTGTCTTGGAGAGAGAGAGAGAGAGACATGCTTGTCCCTCTCTGTAGCTGCAGAGAACTCCCTCGGAGAGACAAAAGGTCAAAGGAAAAACCCAAATTCCTTTGTCCCAGGTTGAAACTCCCTCCTACATTCCTACTGGTCACTCCACCTGGCTAGGTGTAGTTAACCCCTTAATCCCCAGGCTGCTGGCTAACCCTCATAATCATGACAGGGCCCGTCCGCACTCAGTGCAGCCGGGGACCTACCGCTTCTTCACTCTGCCATGGCCAACTCATGGTCACTGCTCTCTATGGTCCTGGACTTCCAATTCCTTCAACTGCAACTGGATCTCCAGCTGCCGCGGCTCCACTGGGCTGGCTCCTGCCCTAATTGGGCTACAGCTTGCAGGGCTTCCCGGGAAAGCTGTCCCATCTCTCCGGCGGGCTCCAGTGTTCCACCCCGTCTCAGAGCCTGACATGCTCCCGTGGGTGGGGTCTGGCTGCTCCCCGCGGGGACAATATCCTGGCCCCGTGACTGGTCATTCTCCTCCAGCCGGGCAATCAGCTGGGCCTTGGTTGCGTTCCGCACAGGCAAGCCCCTCTCTCTGCACAGCCCCACCAGCTCTGCCTTCAAGAGTCGGGTGTAGGCCATCACCCTACTGGTCCCCTCAGTGCAGACTCACCAGTCTGGTGCTGCAACGCCCCACGATTCCCAGGAACCGCTTCGCTCTGTCTCCAGCACACCTTGCTCCAAGGCTCTTGCTTCTACTGTGCTTGTCACTCACCGCAGGAAGCGCCATCCACAGGGTGCAGTGCATCCCACTTCTGACACCAGTGTGATGGCGCGTCGGGGTTTTCCTGTCTCCTGCACCCCCGTAGTGGCAGGAACAGACTCCAACAGCCAGTAGAATAGAGGGCGTTTATTGCTTCTCCCGGATACAGCACAGCACAGATGTAATCTGGTTACAGGAACTAGGGCTTGGAGGCCTCATTGTGCCCCCCCTTGAGATGGGGGGGTGGCTGGGCCCTACAATCCCAGCCCCTCTCCCTAGCTCCTTCTTCCCTGCTTCCCAGACCGAAACTACCACGCTCTTCCAGCCCTGCCTCCCAGCCAGGGCTCCACTCCGCCTTCTTTCCACTGTTCCGCTCCCTGGGAGATAACTGGTCGGACAGGTTC
Organism: Pelodiscus sinensis; assembly: GCF_049634645.1. NCBI lineage: Eukaryota > Metazoa > Chordata > Testudines > Trionychidae > Pelodiscus > Pelodiscus sinensis. The sequence continues at coordinate 31,442,445 of NC_134724.1, read as the reverse complement.
GGAGCCCCCGTGCATAATGATGCATCCCCTTCCCTGCTGGGCCGTGCTACACACAGCAGACAGCGGAGGTCACCCACAGCCCACTGCCCAGCATAGCAACCAGCAAGGTACTAGCACTACCTCACACATGTTAATTTTTATACCATTGGGCTCACATGAAATTGACCTGTTCAACGTGTTAGCACAGTGCAGCTTTGCCACTTACACTCAATTGACCTTCAAACTCTATGACTGGGAGCGCAGGAAAGTCAGTGGTTTTGTGAAGGGTGTTAGAAAAATTGAAATTGTGACGGAGCGCCAGTTAAGGATTACTGACAGTATTTGAATGAGTTTTGAGCTAATGTTAACATTTCCCCAGAACGGATAGTCACAGCTGATGAGAGGTGGAACGCGTCACACAAGCCATGACCTGAGTTTTGAAACCAAAGGTCGTTGCTGCTTAAGATGGCCAAAACCACTATTTGAAGAACCTATATTTTATTGCAGAACCGTGGCTTTAAGTCATACTTTAGGAATTTCGGTGATGTCTTCGAGAAATTGTCACACAGGTGAAACATGAAGCTTAGTGTCAACTGTGCGCATTCCTGTTATTATGGCAGTAAATCTGAGGGAATTAATGCTTATTAAAAAACAAGTCTCCAAGGCTACGTCTACACTGGCCACAATTTCCGGAAAAGGGATGCAAATCAGGTAAGTCAGGATAGGGAAATCTGCGGGGGATTTAAATATCCCCCGCGGATTTAAATAAACATGTCCGCCGCTTTTTTTGGGAAAAGCCGGAAAAAAAGCGTCTAGACTGGCGCGATCCTCCGGAATAAAGCCCTTTTCCGGAGGATCTCTTAGGATCCTCAAAGTAGGAATAAGAGATCCTCCGGAAAAGGGCTTTATTCCGGAGGATCGCGCCAGTCTAGACGCTTTTTTTCCGGCTTTTCCCCAAGCCGGAAAAAAAGTGGCGGACATGTTTATTTAAATCCGCGGGGGATATTTAAATCCCCGCGGATTTCCCTATCCTGACTTACCTGATTTGCATCCCTTTTCCGGAAATTGTGGCCAGTGTAGACGTAACCCACGAGTAAAACTACGATGTGTCCTTGAAATTTGTTTTTAAAAACATGTGCGGTTACTTGTGGCTTTCTTGCGGACAGGACCATTACGGTTCAGGCTAGCCCTCATGCTGAGAAGGTGGGGAAAATTTGTTGCTTCTTTGCAAAGTGGTTGAAAAACAGACATTGACGATGTGCGCATGGTGGCTTACCAGAGAGGGTGTCACAGTGCAGTTTTCACGGAGTGTGGAGGAATGCCCTGCGCCCCATCCGCAACCAGAAATAGTTTAGTCGTTGATAAGGCCACAGCCTAGCACAGGCTCAAGGTTGTTTTATTAGTCCTCTCGGAAAGAAGGAGTCCAGGCACTCGGCCCTTCGTTCCTGCTCTAAACCTCTTCTCTCGCCCATCCTTTGCTCCCCTTCCTGGGCAATTCAGCGTGGATGTACCAGTCTTGGCATAAGATAGGAATATTGGGGAACGGGGACATATGATACAGTCAACTACTCCCGCCATATAGCAGCTGAATGTCCGTAACAAACCTATGTATGTATCCATCCAGTTATTTTGCCTCAATGCAGGGGAAGGGGGGGGGGGGGGAGTTGGCTATACTTCTAACGTTCTTCAAGTGCTTGGTTTCTGTTATATCCGCTCCACTCCAGTTGAGGAACAGGGATCTACACATAAACCACCGCGAAGCTGTACATTCTGCTAACTCTCTGACACAAATTGGCTGTTTTGAAACTAACAGCCTTCTAAGAGTTCTGTTGCGCTTTTAAGTTTTGCTTTCAGGGCTCCACCTGGTGGAACTAACAGCGGAGACTGTGGCAGCAATGTTTGGCAAGCAGCCTAGATAAAAGAAGCACTAGGAGCCGTCGCTCCACCAGCACTGTTTAAACGCCTGTTTATACTTTGTTTTGTATATTTTAAAAGTTAACTTGCTCCTGGTAAGAGCCCGCTAAAAAGCAAATGGCTTCTCATTGAGATGCTTGTTTTGTTTGACTTGCTCGGATGAACACACATGATTGAGCGCACTCTGCCGCCTCGTGGCTAAAGTGTTTGGTGCATGCAGAGCATTTCAAAGCAGTAGTTTTTCCAGTGAAAGCCCGGTGAAGAACCTTTGCTAAATATGGTGTATGTTTTCTGTAGGTATTTGCAATTTGCGTGACATAATTTGTGTGTTCAGTACATAGCCAACAAGGACGACGTTGTCCATTCCTGTGCGAAAAGGGATAGAAGAGTCAGTCAATTGTCATAGAGCTGACACTGTGACAGAGTGAAAAAAAACATCAGACTGTCCCTGGCATTCAGCTGTTTCCTCCACCCGCCCCCCCTTCCAATATCTAACACAGATAAAGAACTAAAGCTGTACGATTAGTCGCTGTGGCAGGCCCCTCCCGTCTGTGTCCCCAACACCCTTGTAATACAGTTATCCCTGGCCCTTTAAGCCAGGCCGAGTCCACAAAGCAGTTTATCGTTGTAGCGGGGACGCACCCCAGGTAGGGGGACCCGGTCCCACCCTACTCCACCGGGTCCCAGCTCAGGGCCCTGTGAGCGACCAGGTACCGGGTCACTCCCTCGGCGGGGCCATCCAGCCGAAACGCGCCGAGGTTCTTGGGCCGGGAGAGGCGGCTCCCGCTCCTGCCCTGGGCCACTTCCTACCTGGATCCCCGGGCTTCCTTCTCCTGGACTTGCCCAGCTGGCTGCGATCTCCAGGCCGGCGTCCCCTCGGCAGGCAGTCTCCGGGTTGCACCAACTCGCCTCTGCCTTCCTTCCGGCCTCTCCTGGAGTCCCTGGCAACCGCTGAGGGAGAGCTCCCTTCTCCAGTCCTTCTCCTTCGGCTGTCTCCCCAGACTGAGTCCTGGCCCAGGCTTTTATAGCCCTGCTGCAGCCCGGGCATGCTTGGTAGGGCCGTGGGGGAGGGGCCTCTGCAGCCAGGTAACCCTGGCTGGACCCTGTAGGTTCAGTGCGGGGCTGCCTCGCCCCGTCACACACCCTCCCCCTTAAGAGGGTCGGCGGCGGGGTTTCGGCCGACCCCTCTTCCGTTGTCCTTGAAAAAAAATCTGCGTTAGTATGGGCTTTTCCCGGCCAATGCACTACCTGAAAAGCGAAGTGTTGTAATGCTAAGTACCAACGCATGACCCGCGCATTTAAGTCTTTCATGGCATGGAGCCATCTTAGGGGGGCATGGTCGGTCACTAAAGTAAACGGGCTCCCCAATAAATAATATCTAAGGGACTCTATGGCCCACTTCGCCGCCAGAACCTCCTGCACTATCGTCGAGTATTTAGTCTCTCGCGGGAATAACTTGCGGCTAAGATATAGGATGGGGTGCTCTTCCCCCTCCACCACCTGGGATAATACCGCCCCTAGGCCTACTCGGGAGGCATCCGTTTGCAATACGAAAGGCTCGTTGAAGTCCGGCTGGACGAGCACCGGCCCCTGCGCTAGTCACCTCTTCAAGGTCTGGAAGGCAGCTTCGCACTCCGGGGTCCACTCTATGTGGCGCTCTCGGGGATTTTTCGTGAGGTCTGTCAGGGGTGCCGCGATGGTCGCAAAGTCGGGTATAAAACGGCGGTAGTATCCTGCCAGCCCCAGGAACTGCCGTACTTGCTTTTTTGTGGTCGGTATAGGGCTCTCCTGTAACGCCTGGACTTTGTCTACCAGGGGTCGGAGCTGCCCCTTCCCTACCGTATAGCCGAAATAGCTCACCTCCGGATATCCCCAGTGGCACTTGACCGGGTTGGCGGTGAGGCTGGCCTCCGCTAACGCCTGCAGCACTTGGGACAGATGTTGGAGATGTTCTGTCCAGCTCCGGCTGTATACCACAATATCGTCAATATATGCTGCTGCGTAGTCATTATGTGGCTTTAGTACTTTATTCATGAGCCTCTGGAAAGTGGCTGCAGCCCCATGGAGGCCGAAAGGCATTATTGTGAACTGGAAGAGTCCGAACGGGGTTGGGAAGGCTGTTTTCTCTCGGGACGCAGGTGTTAGGGGGATTTGCTAGTACCCTTTAGTCAAATCGAGGGTGGATATGACTCTGGCATGCCCCAATCGCTCCAACAGCTCATCCACCCGTGGCATCAGGTAGGCATCGAAGCGGGAGATGGAATTTACTTTCCTGAAGTCTATGCAAAACCTGACCGACCCATCTGCTTTTGGCACCAGCACTATGGGGCTCCTCCAGTCACTTTGGGACTCTTCTACCACGCCCAGAGCTAGCATCTGGTCCAATTCCCTTCGTACCGTGTCCCACAACTTCCTGGGCAGCAGGCGATGATGGTCGCGCACCCTCTGCCCCGGGGGGTGGCTATATGGTGGCTCGCCAGGTTCATCTGGCCCGGATTCGACGACAGGACCTGGGGAAAGCTGCTCAGCAGCCGGTGGAGTTGTTCCTGCTGTTTGGTCTCGAGGTCAGGACTGACATCCAAGCGGGTGGACGAGGAATCCTCCTCTGCAGCTGGCCCCAACTCTGGTTCCATCGGGTACGGGGTGATCATCAAGGCCTCTCGCTCCTTCCACCCCTTGAGCAGGTTCACATGATATATCCTCACCTCTTTCCTCAGCCCTGGCAGCCGTACTGCATAGTCCACTGTGCCCACCCGTCTCACCTCCTTGAATGGGCCTTGCCATTTTGCTAGCAGCTTGGATTCTGAGGACGGAAGCAACAGTAATACCCGGTCTTCTGCCTGGAAGGCCCGAGTCCTGGCTCCCTGGTTGTAATGGGCGGTCTGGGTCTCCTGGGCTTGGCGTAGATTCTCTTGGGCCAAACGTCGTAGTTCCCGGAGCCGATCCTGCAAGCGTAAGATGTAGTGTACGGAACCTCGGGCGGGGGTTTCTTGTTCTTCCCAGGTCTCTCGGACAAGGTCTAGGACCCCTCTGGGTTGGTGTCCATATAGGAGCTCGAAGGGCGAGAACCCGGTAGAGGCTTGGGGCACCTCTCGCACTGCGAACATCAGCGCTGGGAGCATCTTATCCCAATGACAGGCATCGTCCTCCACAAACTTGCGCAGCATTGACTTCAAAGTGCGGTTGAAGCGCTCCACCAATCTGTCCGTCTGCGGGTGGTAGACGGAGGTCTGGAGCGCACAGATGTTCAGCAACCGGCACTGCTCCGCCATGAGTCGTGACATCAAGTTTGTCCCCTGGTCTGTAAGATGCTCCCGGGGTAGACCCACCCGAGAGAATATTTCCAGCAACTCCCCAGCAATGACGCGGGCGGTGGTTGTCCGTAGCGGGACGGCCTCCGGATACCGCGTAGCATAGTCCACCACAACTAGGATATACTTATGCCCCGTCTGGCTCCTTTCCAACGGCCCCACCAAGTCTAGGCCGATGCGTTCGAAGGGTGTCCCCACTATAGGTAGTGGCATCAGCGGGGCCCGGGGAATGCTGGCGGGGTTGTCCGTCTGGCACTCGGGGCATGAGGTGCAGTACTCCCGCACTTCATGGTGGATTCCCAGCCAGAAGAACCATCGCACCACTCGCTGTAGGGTCTTCTCTTGGCCCAAATGGCCCACCCAGGGGTTTGCGTGCGCCAACTGTAACAGGCCCCTGCGGAAACGGCGTGGGACTAACAGCTGGTGCATCTCATCCTGGGTCTGAGGGTCCCGTACTAGGCAGTAGAGAAGGTCCTGTCATACCTCGAAGCGGGGTCCTTGGGGCTGGCCTGAGACCGGCTCCTCCCCTTCCGAGCACATAACAGCTTGCTCCCAGGCCCGGCTGAGCGTGGGGTCGTTCCGTTGCTCCACAGGGAAGTCCCCATCTAGCGCTAGGCTGATAGGTGGGGAACCTGCAGGGGCGCTGCCCGTGTCTGCCGCCGGGGCCCCTGGTGTAGTGTGCGGTGGGGTCCCTTCCCCCACCGCTACCTTGAGGGGCAGGCTCAGTGGGGCCCGGCAAGCTTGCTGTGACCGGACAATACTTGCCCTTAGATCACTCCCTTCTTGTAGTAGTTCCTTAAACCCGGGCCAGTTCCGCCCCAAGATCACCGGGTAGGGCGCCTTCGGGGCCACCACCACCAGCCTGCGTGCCCCCCTGCTGCCCGTCTTCCAACCTCACCCAAGCCGTGTCCTAGGACCGTACATCTCCGTGGACACACATCATTTGCACGGGGGGTCCCAGCTGGTCCATTCCTACCGCCACCCCCCTCCGGACAATGGTTTGGCTACAGCCAGAGTCCACTAGGGCAGTGGTGGGTGTTCCATTCACCCACACGGATACCGTAATTTTCGCCTCGTCCCCCCTCCGGGCCCTCTGCCCGGCCATCAACACCTGCCCATAGTTACAGGTCTGGGGGCATTTCCTCTTTCTAAATTGCCCCATCTCTTATCCTCCCGCTTGGGTGGTTTTTTTTTTAAACGGATTTCCCTACCTTCCCCTCGTCGCAGGGGAAGAAAGTGCCCACATTCTCCACCACGTGTTGCCGGTCCCTCCCGCCTGTGTCCCCCACACCCTTGTAATACAGTTATCCCTGGCCCTTTAAGCCAGGCTGAGTCCACAATGCAGTTTATCCCTGGCCCTTTAAGCAAGGCCGAGTCCACAAAGCAGTTTATTGTTGTAGCGGGGACGCATCCCAGGTAGGGGGACCTGGGCCCACCCTACTCCACCGGGTCCCAGCCCAGGGCCCTGTGAGTGACCAGGTACTGGGTCACTCCCTCGGCGGGGCCATCCAGCCGAAACGCGCCGAGGTTCTTGGGCCGGGAGAGGCGGCTCCCGCTCCTGCCCTGGGCCACTTCCTACCTGGATCCCCGGGTTTCCTTCTCCTGGACTTGCCCAGCTGGCTGTGATCTCCAGGCCGGCGTCCCCTCGGCAGGCAGTCTCCGGGTTGCACCAACTCGCCTCTGCCTTCCTTCCGGCCTCTCCTGGAGTCCCTGGCAACCGCTGAGGGAGAGCTCCCTTCTTCAGTCCTTCTCCTTCGGCTGTCTCCCCAGACTGAGTCCCTGGCCCAGGCTTTTATAGCCCTGCTGCAGCCTGGGCATGCTTGGTAGGGCTGTGGGGGAGGGGCCTCTGCAGCCAGGTAACCCTGGCTGGGCCCTGTAGGGTCAGTGCGGGGCTGCCTCGCCCCGTCACAGTCGCATACTAAATCAACTCTCTGTTACAACTGAGTATGTCTGATACCAGATGCACAGCGCTGAGACACTCACTGTGCGCTAATTGATAATGCAGATGGATGATAAACAGACTCATGTCTCAATGTGAGAAGGGTCTCACATGTGTGATTGCGTGAGTCGACATGCTGGCGTTAATCGTGTTATGCCTGAGCTATAAGGAGAGCTTGCTGGCTACGAAGGGCCATGTCTCAGAGCTGTGAGTGCTCAGGAAATTTGATGGCTAATTTGCTTTCTTGTCAAAAGTGTGTCTGCGAGCTTGGCCTGAAATATGCGAATTATTTTTAGTGTGGAATAGTGTAGGACCGTAAGTTGAACTAGATTGCAACGTGATTGTTTGTAAGTAAAATATGAATAGCTATGGGTGGAAAGGGTCTCAAATCTGTGCTTGAGATTTCCGACCTTCTTTTGCTTCCAACTGTGCTTAGTGTATGGAGAAGACGTGTTCCTTAATGCACAGGATTGTAGACCTTGCGTTTACGAGGAAGTTTGGAAGCAGCTTTTCTCTCAGGAATTTGTGTGGCTCAACACAGAAAGGGCTTTGTCAAGCCACGCTTTAAACACCGCTAGGGATGGAGACGCCACTATTTCCCTAGGTAACCCATTCCAGTGCTTCACCACTCTCCTAGTGAAATAGTTTTTCCTACTAACCAACCTGGACCTTTCTCACCGCAGCTTGAGACTATTGCGCCTTATTCTGCCATCTGTGACTACTGAGACCAGCTTTTCTCTTTGGAACCTCCCTTCAGGACGTGGAAGGCTGCTATCAGATCCCTGTCACTTCTGCAGACTAAACAGACCCAATTCCCTCAACCTCTCCTCCTAGGTCATATGCTTCAGCCCCCTAATCATTTTGGTTGCTCTCCGCTGGACCCTCTCTAATGCGCCACACCTTTTTTCTAGTGGGGGGGGGGGGTGTTACCCACCAGCTCTATGATTCTTGGGGAACCAGAACATGGTCGCCTGTCAACCTTGTGCTCTTGGGGAGTCAGGGAGTGACATTCATGGAAAACCATCCCCCTCCCTCAGGCCTCTGCTAGAATCAAAGACAAAGCAAAGAAAAGGCCGGGGAAGACACACCTAGCTGCTTCAGACAAGGGTGATACAATTAAGGAAACACCCCAGCCTCATTTACATTAAAGATGGAACAGAGGGACATCTCATTAGCATACAGAATGGAGAGCAGCTCTTCCAAGGCAGGAACCGCACTGAACTATGGGACACCGAAAGCAGAGAAGCACTGCCTGATGGGAAATCCCTGCTCCAGATGCTAATGAGCCTAGGCCTGCTCACACCCAGATTAGTCATTATCAGACCAATTCTAGTAAACGATCCTATTGACATCTAAAATACTGAAACTGCCTAGTTGCATTGTGAGCTCGTTCAAGGAACATCCCCCACAACCAGGGGTGATCAATCTCTATTGTCTCTCCTCTTTCTCTTTGAACTATCCCTATAAAAACTCCTATCCTTGCCCCAAGAAAACTGTTCTGATACCTGGACTTAAACTGCATCAGTTCCATTGAGACTTCTTCATCTCCTGTCTGATCGTGCTGGGGGCTCTGTCCTGCTTTTCTCCTGCCCTCTGGACTCCCGGCTACCATCATCATCTGGGAACCCCGATCAGTGCAAGCTCCGTGGAGTGGTGAGGTCTCTCTCTCTCTCTCTCTCTCTTTCTCTTTCTCTCTCTCTCAACTATCTCTCTAAGCATAGCCTCCTGACCCTGCCCTGTGTAAACTGTTATATGGTTACCTAACATTTGTAATCAGCTTCAATTTAGATTTAATATTGTAACTGTTTGATATCTATTCACTACTCAGAAATAAATCACTTTCATTGTTAAACTGGTTGCTTCTCTCTCTTTCTTTCTCTTTTGCTCACTCTTCCTTAAGGGGTGTTGTTTTGGCTTCCCCATTCGCTCTGCAACAACGCTTCTTGTACCCAAGCAAAAGATCCCTGTAGTGCCCAAAATCCTGTGGGGTTTGCTCATCGTGTGGTTTACCTGTGAATGACTGTGGTGTGAAAGTGGGGATAGGGGGTGCTGAACCTGGGGGCTTATGAGGATGGCAGCTTAAAGTGCTGTTTAATCCAGCCCACGGAGTCCAAAGGCACATGAGGGTGCAGTGTGGCATTGCTGTGAAACCCAGCCAGCTGAGTCCAGGGACATATGAGGGGGTCAGCTTGTGAGTGCTGAGTACCCAGTCCTCTCAGACGTGCTCTGATTAGTGGGTGTGAGTGTCTGTGTGTGTTGCTAAGGTGGGAAGAACCCCATCCTGAGGAACCTAGTTCCTGCAGGAGAGCTCCAGTGGGAGGGGGAATTGGCAGCAGGGAGAATTCAGCTCCATATGAGAGCCCAAGTAAGCACCAACAGCACACTGATAGAACTGTTAACCTTCCCCCAGTCCCATAAGGGTAACCCTGATAAATGAGCATACCCCAGGGTATTGGGCAAATCTGGTAACAGGGGGGGCAAGAACGGGACACAATACTCCACTTGTGGCCTCACGAGAACCGAAGAAAGGGGACTAATGAGCCTCTTAATGCAACCTAATATGCCATTAGCCTTCTTGGCGACAAGGGCACACTGTTGACTGCATATCCAGCTTCTCAGCCACTGGAACCCCCCAAGTCCTTTTCTGCAGAACTACTTCTTAGCTGATTGGTCCTCAGCCTGTAACGATGCTTGGGAGGCTTCCGTTGTCGTCGTTGAATCTCATCAGATTTCTTGTGGCCCAATCCTCCAATTTGTCTAGGGTGATCTGCAAACTTGCTGAGGCTGCAATCCATCCCCTCAGCCAGCTCATTAATAAAGATATTGACCAAAACCGGTCCTAGAACCGAACCTTGGGGCACTCTGCTAGAAACCGACGGCCATCCTGACAGCGAGCCGTTCAGCACTACCCGCTGGCCTTCTAGCCAGCTTCCTAGCCATCTTGCCATCCATTTAGCCAATCCACATTCCCTTAACTTACTGGCAAGACTATTGCAGGAGACCGTATCAAAAGCCTTACTAAAGCCACAGTATATTACATCCACTGACTTTTCCATGTCCACAGAGCCAGTTACATCATCATGGAAGCTAATCAGATTGGTTAGGCACGACTTGCCCTTTGTGAATCCAAGGTGAATTCCTAAGCACTGTCTTCTCTTCCAAGTGCCTCCAGAGTGATTCTTTATGGCTCCCGTCTTTGATTTTGCCAGGAACCGAGGTAAGACTGACTGGCCTAGAGTTCCCTGGATTGTCCTTTTTTTTTTTTTTGAAGATGTGCTCTATATTTGCCTTTTTCCAATCATATGAGATCTCTCCCGTTCTCTACAATTTTTCAAAGATAATGGCTAAAGTCTCTTCAATGACTTTGGCCAACTACCTCAGTACCTTTGTATGCATTAAGTCCAGACCCATGGATTTGTGCAGGTTTCGCTTTTGTAAATAGTTTCTAATGTGTTTTAACCCCCGTAGGGCTATCCATCTTCATCCCATCTTGTGCCAGCGCATTAGTCCGAGAGCCGACCTTGTCCGTGAATACAGAGGTAAAGAAAGCAGGGTATGTCTACACTACTCCGCTAGTTCGAACTAGCGGGGTAATGTAGGCATACCGCACTTGCAAATGAAGCCCGGGATTTGAATTTCCCGGGCTTCATTTGCATAAGCGGGGAGCCGCCATTTTTAAAACCCCGCTGGTTCGAACCCCGTGCAGCGCGGCTACACGGGGCACGAACTAGGTAGTTCGAACTAGGAAGCCTAGTTCGAACTACCTAGTTCGTGCCCCGTGTAGCCGCGCTGCACGGGGTTCGAACCAGCGGGGTTTTAAAAATGGCGGCTCCCCGCTTATGCAAATGAAGCCCGGGAAATTCAAATCCCGGGCTTCATTTGCAAGTGCGGTATGCCTACATTACCCTTCTAGTTCGAACTAGGAGGGTAGTGTAGACATACCCGCATTGAGTACTTCAGTTTTCCCCAAATCATCTATCACTAGGTTACCTCCTTCATCCAGTAGGGTCCCCAAATCCTCTCTGATCATCTTCTTCTTGTTAACATGCCTGTAGACACCATTCTTGTTATCCTTCACATCTTTTGCCAGGCACAATTCCAGTTACGGGACGCCATTCCTTATCCCCTAATAGCCTTTAATGGACCTAACCGCCATAAATTTAACTAGCTCTTTATTACAAACGCTGTTATAGGCCTAGCCTTAACAGCTTCTTCTGGCAAGGTTGACTGTGCACCGTGTGAAGAAGAACTTTCTTTTATTAGGTTCAAACCTGCTACCCATTAATTTCATTTGGTGTTCTCTGGTTCTTATATTATGGGAAGAATTAAATAATTTTTCTTTATTCACGCTCTCCATACCACTCACGATTTTATCGTTTGTAAACTGAACAGTCTCTGTCGCTTTAGGCTCGCCTCATATGGGTGCCCTTCCAAATCCCTAATGATTTTAGTTACTCTTTTCTGAATTTTTTCTAGTGCCATTAGATCTTTTCTGAGGCAAGGAGCCTGCATGTGTATGCATTAGTGAAAAGGAGGGCGTACTATAGTTTTATATAAGGCAGTAAGATAGTCTCTGTCTTCTTTTCTGTCCCCTTTTTTAATCAGTTCTAGCATCCTAGTTGCTGTTTTGACTTGTCGCTGCACACTGTGTGGATGTTTTCAGCGCAGTAGCCACAATAACTCCAAGATTGCTGTCCTGATTGGTTGTAGCTAAATTAGGGTTTACCTACTCCCAGCATGCCGCTTAGTCTCTTCTCTCCATGTTTGCCTCAGCCAAACTGACTCGTATACAACAACTATAGTATAACTAGTGTAGGAAGTCCCATGCCCATTGAGTTCCACCAGAGACCTGAACCTTGCAAGGTGCCCTGAGTCCCCCAGCTGCCACCACATCCACTGCGGCCTGGTGCAAGGTGACCAGAATGGGATGCTCTGCAGATGCTCCACCCCTTCTCTGAGAGAGGGCTCACCTTGCTCACTCCATTCTCTTTCCCTCATATCTCAATTACTTTCACCAGGGACTTGGAGTGCAGGCTCTGGTCTTGGGCCTAGGGGTTCAGAGTGTGGGAGGGGCCACCCTGCAGGGATGAGGTGGGGTGGGTTCTGGAGTGCCCTAGGGTATAGGGCATTTGCCTGGGAGGTGCAAGACTGAGGGCTTGAGCCCCTCCACCCAATCCTCCCATTCTGAGGGCAGCCAGACATCCAAAACAGGCTGCTCCAGGGAGGGATAGAGCTGGTGTCTGCCTTAGGAAGACAGGATAAGGGACCTGCTGAAGCAAGGATGGAGGGCTGGATCCTGGAGTGGCCTAGGGTGGTGGGCTTGATTCCTATCCCCCCACCAGGCAGCCAGTACAGGAAAACGGTCCCTCGGGAGGTGGCATGAGCTCTGGAGTGGTCTAAGCTGCTGATCTACAACCTTTTGAACCAAAGGATCACTTTTCCAATTTAAATGCAATGTAAGCTCTACCTCAAACCCAAATACCCTTGCCCGGCTTCCTTCCCCCACCCTTCTCTGCTTTCTCACTCTGATTGGCATTCCTCGAATTATCAGACCATACTGAGGCATTGCAGGAAGCTAGAACTGAGCAGAGAGAAGCCTTATCTCAACTGTTAACCCCTATGCAGGTTGGTTGTTTATGGGCACAACTAGAGAAACATCAAGAGGTCTTCTCCAGGGATGATCGAGACTTTGGTTACATCAGCACAGTGACACACCGAATACCTATGGGACACATGCTGTCCCAATAAAACAGACACAGAGCAGCTTTCACCATGAGGGTTCCAGGAAATAAAAAGGCACATCCTGGACCTACTGGCTCAAGGTGTCCTTAAAGAAAGCCACAGTCCCTGGGCATCGCCTGCAGTGCTCAGCCAGAAGCAGGAAGGGGCTGAGCTGTGATCGCATATGCAAGCTGAAGGCTGGAGCGATCAGAAAGAAATGACAAAAACTACAGCGCTTTTAAACTAGAATTACAGGCAGTCCCTGGGTTACGTACAAGATAGGGACTATAGGTTTGTTCTTAAGTTGAATTTGTATGTAAGTCAGAACTGGCTCCAGATTCAGCCGCTGCTGAAACTGATCAGAGGCTGACTACAGGAAGCCCTAGGCAGAGTTGCTCTGCCCCCGGCTTCCTGGAATCAGCCGCTGATCAGTTTCAACCGTGGCTGAATCTGGACTCCTGGGACAGAACAGCTGGGGCACTGCTGGGTAGGTCCCCGCAGGACCAACCCGGCAGCACCCCAGCTGCTCTACCCCAGGCGTCCCGCAACAAAAGCCTGGTCTGCTGGGGGGGGGGGGACACACCAGCTGCACCCCCTTCCCCCCCAGCAGACCAGGGAGACCCGAGCAAACCCACGGAGGTGCAGAGGTCCTGCCGCATCTGCGGCTTTGCTGCTGTCTCCCTGTTGTGCTGGGGGAGCCCCCCCCAGCACAGCAGGGAGACCCGAGCAAAGCCGCACAGGCACCGGGGTCCCCCGCCTCTGCGGCTTTGCTCCTGTCTCCCTGCTGTGCTGGGGGGGATTCCCCCCAGCACAGCAGGGAGACCCAAGCAAAGCCGCACAGGTGGCGGGACCCCGCCGCCTGTGCGGCTTTGCTCCGGGGCAAAGGAGCAAAGCCACACGGGCAGCGGGGTCCCGCCGCCTGTGCAGCTTTGCTCGGGTCTCCCTGCTGTGCTGGGGAGTCCCCCCCAGCACACCAGGGAGACCCGGAGCAGCTTTTCTCGCCCCGGAGGAGGCGGTGGCGGGACCGCTGCACTCTGGGCGGTCCCGCCTCCCGTGAGCTCCGGGGCGAGAAAAGCCCCATTTGTAAGTGCAGATCCGATGTAAATTCACAGTAATCTTAGACCACAGTCCTCTCCGATATCTGACAACAGCTAACTTAGGTGTAATTGAACAGCGGTGGGTGGCCCAACTTGCTGAGTTCACTTCTGAAGTACAGTATAAACCTGAAAGGCAGAATAGCCATGTTGACACCCTGTCTAGATTGCCTTTGGAAGACGAATTAGAAGAGGGTGATGCTCTGGAAAAGACTTTCTGGTAATGCCCGCAGACATTGTGCGGGCCTGTTTGTGGCTGGAGAATCCGAAGCCTGAGAGTGAAGTAATGCTAAAGGATGTAGCACAAAATCCTGCTAAAAGGGGAGGGTGCGATAATCTCAGGGTACTCATGGGAAGAGATTCACATCCTGCAACTATATTCAGTGGCTGAATTCGGAAATGAAGGACATTCTTCAAAGAACTAGCTTAGCCGACTACGAAAAGGTTAACGCTTACGAAAGGGTCCTGCAAAGATGCCTGATGTTGAACAGGCAGGGGGAAACAGAAAAGACTAAAAATAAATCTCTTTCTCCTCGAGCATGTGAGAGAAGCACCAGAGGAAAAACATCCCCCCAAAGCCGCAGGGAGCCCCACAGACTTTGTGGTTTGGGACATGTTGGAGGGGGGTAAATCCTTGCTAATAAAAAAAAAAGCTGAAATAATGTTACATAAACTCAAGCAGCATAAAGATGTTGCCTCTTGGTCTGCCAATAGAAGCTTTGTGTTCGGGGGGGGGGGGGGAGCTAAATGCGCCGACATCCATTGTGGATCATGTTACCAATAAAGAATATTTAGAACACCTAAAATTGGGGCTGGAGCCAGCCGAGGCCATAAGTAACGGCGCCTCTTTAACCAGCCCTCCGCTAAAAAATGGAAAAATCGCGCGGTTAATGGTGTAAAATAAAAAAACGTAACCATGATTCAACTTTATTTTAGTGTTTGATTAATGCGCCTCTTTAAACTTGCAACAAGACAAACAAGTCTGGACGTGCTGAAACACGTTTGAAACGAGGTTGGGCCCCCGGGATGTTTTTCCTTTTACAAACTGTGTCACCATGCGGTCATTTTCCAGTAAATCATTAGAATACAATTTCAAAATCTGATCAAAAGATACCCCCCCTGCCACGTTTCTTTAAAAAATATATACACTGATATATGCATGTCACAGCTAAAGGGTCCTGTAGCTGTTTCTGCTGAAACACAAAGTGGTTCTAGTTACAGTTTAAGAAAGCCATGGCTCCTCATCACTGCTAACCCTGAGCCTTCCTGGGATCCCATTTTGTTCATGACAGCACTAGACATGTGGCTCACCACGTCCTTGGTTATGTTTTTGGCAGCTATTGTCATGTGAGTTTAATTACCGTAAATTACCGTAAATATGTATTCCTGCGCCTCCAGAAATATAATCTATGCTATCATGTGCCGAAAGTGTCCGTCTGCTATGTACATTGGACAAACGTCTCAGACTCTTTGCCAAAGAATCAATGCCCACAAAACAGACATTAGACAGGATCACAAAGAAAAAACAGTTGCTTGTCATTTCAACCAGAAAGGACACAGTCTCAATGACCTGCTAACCTGCATCCTACTTCAGAAGACATTCAAATCTGCACTTGAAAGGGAATCCTCTGAACTGGCATTCATGCTAAAATTCGACACTCTCCGCACGGGACTTAACAAAGACCCCAGCTATCTTACACATTACAAAGATAGCTTCCCCAATTATCGCCTCTAATACTATTAACTCACAGACGTTTCCCCTTCCCCACCTCTAATATCATTAACTCACTGGCATTCACCTTCTTTCCCCCCTCCCCCACATCCCCCTTCTGTTCTGTAATGTGATTTGTCCTTTTCATGTGTGTTCATTTTTTTAAAATTGTATCCTTTGGTATATATGGTTGTGACTATTTTCTTCCATTATTTGATCTGAGGAAGTGGGTCTGGCCCACGAAAGCTCATCATCTAATAAACCATCTTGTTAGTCTTTAAAGTGCTACATAGTCCTGTATTTTGTTTCATATGATTTATAAGTTCTTTAATAAACCTGTAACTGTTTAAGTTTTAACCTGACTCCTTCAGTTGCTGTAATAGAACCAAGCACAATTTAAAAGAACTTCAGCCGGTCATAAAGGGACAGACATAAAGAGAGCTTGGGCATTTGGATCTGTGTCACTCCCAGGTGACAAGATCCGTTGGGGCACCTTTCCAGCCTTTCCCAGGCTGCCCGCTGCGAAGGAACTTTGTGTTCTAGCAGTTAAAATCTAAGGTGTAATAAGCTCTTCCTACACACTGGGGCATCTGTTAGCCTGTTTGACTACCCTCTACGACGAGACCTCGGTCCTAGCAGTAAAGTCACGGACGTTAAACACTCGAAGCTCCTTTCAGCCTTCTGGGCTGCCCGCTGCGACGAGACTTCGTGTCTTAGCAGTTGAAGACTTAGGAGACATACCCACACACACTGCCCTGACCGTCGGCTGACAATTACCCACACTCGTGTATAACCCACGGTTTTTCCTGATTGTGTAAAAAAAAGTCTTAGATAACCCGCTCATGTGTATAGCCTGTGGGAGATAAACTGCGCGTTCTGTTAATGAATGATAACAAGGGTAATTAACTCAGGCATCAGGGTCTGAGCCTGTCGCGCAGAAGCATTTGAGCTCCAGATTCATCATTGCACAACTGCCAAAGTGCAGAGTAGATAGCCGCAGCCTGGCAGGGCAGACTGGCTGTGTCATGGGAGGCTGCACGCTTACCCCTTGTACCGTCTCCAGCCCTCCCCACCCGCCCACGGCTGGGAAAGCTGCCTTCCTCCCGTGCTGTACACTCCCCCAGGGGTGAGTTGTCTGTCCCAGGCAACCAGAGCCAGGAGCTGAGCAAAGGAGCTGTGTCCTTAAACCCTCCATCTCAGGCACATTCAGACAGATGCAACAGAGGGAAGCCGGTCACAGGTATTCCCATGCTGCTTTTATCAAATAAGAGTCAGTCTTGTCTGCCTGTAATTTCATTAAAAAAAAACCACTTGTATAACATGCGGACGAATATAGCCCACGAGGGTAGGTGTGGGGGGTTGTAAAGCTTTGCATAACCTGCGGGTTATATACTCTAAAACATGGTATTTCAAAACCTCTTCACAATAGCGGGATGGCTTGCCTAAAAGGACTACGGAATATCCCATCTAAAGTGGCCCCAGACATGACGGTAATCCATGATACCCCAGCGGGCATAACCCACCTGGGCTTTATAGTAGTTTCTGTACGCTGCGGGGTCCCTGTGGCTTTTTATGCTCCTCATTCCTTCGCTTTCCTGGGTCGCAGATGTAGTTTAACAATCACCTTTCCAAAACTAAATGAAATGTGTTTATTTTGATCCGTCTTTATTTCAATGGTAACGGTCCCAATGTGGTGCTTGCTCACGGGCATGTAAATGCAGCTTGTCATAGGTGAGTGTGATACATTTGTTGCCGCTGCCTTGAGTGAGGACACAGTGCAACAGTGGCACATAGTGGTCTCCCACTAACTAATGTTCCACTATGTCCGTATATACGTATGGAATCGCCCTGTGATGTTGGTGGGGTGTGGCGCCACCTTAAAGGCTGGTTCAGAATCACCCTCAAGATCACCGCCAATTTCCCCTTTGCAGGAAAAAAAGACATTCCACCAATGGTTTTTAACCAAACCCGCCTGGTCACGGGGTTGTAAACGAGACGAGATGGTCTCATTGGTGGCCTCTACTAAATGTTGAATGGATGAATAACAACTGGGCTGCACTGTGAGACATTGGATTTCTTTTTCCGAGGCTATGATAAACGGGGTCTCAAAAGATGGTGTTCCACAAATGACAATAATGAATTTTGGATAAAGCAACATCCCAAATGCTGTTCAAATGTAAAGGTTTGGCCAACTGTATTGTAAAATTGGAACTAGTGTTCTGAGGGAAACCTGCTGCAGAGGCATTGCTGGGTAAGGTAATGTAAAAGCCCCCTTTGGTGATTTTTCCCCTTTCCCTGCATTAAAGGTCTTGTACGTGAAGCTGTAGAATTTTTCAGGCCACTCTTTCCATTTCACCAAAAAAATGTTAGTTTCTACCCTGTCCTTTTTTTGCTAGAATTTTTTCTATCCTGTAAACGTGGCCCTGGTTAGGATTTACTTTTTGTAATTCTTTGGGATAAAAAGACCCCATTACTTTTTCTTCTCCGTAATCTTTTAACGAGTACAACCGTCTTGGGCCTTGCAATAAAACACTGGTCATGCTAAATATCTCATCCATAAAGGTATGCTCATAGCCGTTTTCAAAAACCCCCTTTGTTTTAGAGACTCTCATGTGGTCTCCTTTCTTGAAAAGCACCTGCAGGGTCTTTATTTTAAAACCATCCCCGTAGACTGTTTTCCACATGTTCAGCGTGTCAACGGGGCGACCTCCTATAATCCTGTGATAACTTCTGTTGTACCTGTCTATGAAGGCTTGCAACACCGCAAAGTATTGAAAGGTGTTACAGGTCATAAAATACCTCCACATTTTTTATTTTAAAGTTCTGTTAAACGTCTCCACCACCCTTTCCTTGACATCATTATTGGTCACAAAATGGCGTACTCCGTGCTGCTTTCGTAAAGTCTTTAAAGCCTTGTTTAAAAACTCTTTCCCTCTGTCTGTAATTTTTGAGGCACATGTGCCATTGTTTAAAAACTTCTTTAAATGCCTTAGCTACTTGGGCCCTGGTTTTGTTCTTTAGGGATACCGCTCAGGTATATTTAGTCAGAATATCTATCACTGTTGAAATATATTTACAGTCATCGTTGTGACCGGTGTAGGGTGTCATGTCAACCAAATCCATTTGCCATTGTGCATCCATGTCAGACACCACGGTTTTATTTCTTTTAAATGTAATTCTTGCTGGCTTATGTAAAGTGATCTTGGTCCATGAGCCAGGCGGTGACCTGATTTTTACTCAAAGTTTTGCAGCGGCTTGAAATAGGGGCGTTACACTCCCAAAATTACTGGCTTCCCCGGAAGAATAATAAACCGCTTTTAGAAAATCGGCCATGTCTAACCCACCCCCCCAACACTTACTTTAAAATGCCCTTATGCGCAAGCATGGATCTTGCTTTTGTTTTATTGAATACAGAAGTATAACTTTAAAACGTCTCGCTTTTGTTTTAGCAAATACATAAACATTGTATAGCACATAAACATTTTGGCTTCTAGGCATACAAAATCAGCATAACAAACAATGTATTTTAATCAAAAGACAGCTTTTTTTTTGGACCCCCATAGCCCCATGGCCCGACGCATAAAGAGTGTTGGGATTGATTCTACCAATCATTTTGCATGCCAAATGGCCGGCCTTTATCATCACCTTCTCTGACAGGTTTATCAGATACATTACAGGGTCTGGGATTTCTGCTATGTCTCTGATCATTTTGATAACTTGTGATAAGGTTTCAGCGGTCATGTTTTAGCTTTTTCCATTTGTACTCTTCGTCTATGATTATGTATAAGACCCGCGCAATATCCAATTTAGATATCCAATTTTCCAGAAAAGGGATGCAGATGAGACAAGTCGGAATTGCAAATGAAGCGGGGGATTTAAATATCCCCCGCTTCATTTGTATAAACATGGCTGCCGCTTTTTTCCGGCTCGGGGCTTTGCCGGAAAAAAGCGCCAGTCTAGACGGGGATCTTTCGGAAAATAAAGCCCGATTTTAAGAGGAATAAGGGACCTTTCAGAAAAGGCTTTATTTTCCGAAAGATCCCCGTCTAGACTGGCGCTTTTTTCCGGCAAAGCCCCGAGCCGGAAAAAAGCGGCAGCCATGTTTATACAAATGAAGCGGGGGATATTTAAATCCCCCGCTTCATTTGCAATTCCGACTTGTCTCATCTGCATCCCTTTTCCGGAAAAGGGGTGCACTGTAGACACAGCCAATATGTCTAAGTTGGTAAAACTCCTCTGAGGAGCTCCAAAACAGAATGTTAAAGTTCAATGGGTGGGGGTATTTTTATGCACATAGCATGCAGGTATCAAACATCACCTTTTTCAAACAATGGTAAAAGACTTTTACTATAATGGCTGTAACAATGTTGTCCATAACAATCTATCCCTCATCCTGCTTATTTTCTCTGGTGGTTTTTTTTCTCCTCTATGTTCATGCAAAAGCAGCAGATACATACCATGGCTACCAAGCACTTGACACCCACAGGGACATCACTTGCAGAAGAAGGGATGTTACCTTACAAAATTAGTTTGCATGGAGTTATATGTTTATTACCCAGAGGTTTTTGTTTTATCTAGTTATCTTGAGCCTATAGACAAGGAAAGAACATTGAGGTCATTTTCAGTAGTCTGCATTCTCATAAACATTTCCCCTCATATGCACGGTTATTATACCTCAAAATACTATCTTACGTGCAGAGATTTTGCAATGTAGAGCACATGAAGGTGCATTCACCTCTTAAATAGCTATGAGGAGATCTGCACCAAAGGGAGAGTTTACCCCAGGAACTGATCGGTTGTTCATGCATGTGATCTCTGATATATAGTTTCTGAGTCATTTCAATTGAGAAACCAGTCTTTAGGAAACTAATTTCTGCAAGACTAAATTGAATTACCTATTGGAAGAAATGACATCTGGTGAGCACTCTATTTAATTCAGTCTGTCAGGGCATGTTTTAGAGCTCTGAGTAGGAGGTTGAGTTAGTCCAAGATTGATGGTCTCTGCTCTACAAATTGAATCCACTGATGCATGAGTGAGCTCTTGACTATATCAAATATTTTATTTACCAGACCCTCCTCTTGCTTACTTGTAGATTAGTAAATACATATTTCCTGTTGATTAGGAGGAGAATTAAAAATTCAAGCTCTTGATCATGGAGATGCAGAATACCTCATCTCATATTTCCCTCATCAAAAGTTGAGTGTACTTTGCACGTGTCAGGTGTGGCTCTTAATTTCAACTGGTTGCTATAGAAAGCAAGTTATATAGTAAGTGGGAAACAGCTAATGTTAATGGCACATTAAGACTGAAACATCAAGTGATCCTGGTCTTGTAAAGACAAAAAACAGACTCATTGAATAGCATCCTTTTATGTTGCATGTACCAGCAGACTTGAAGTCTGCATTTGGAAAAGCCTCTAGGGTAGACTGGAACATTTCCTAAAAATATCATCATGCCTTGTAATCTTAATTGATATATATTATGTAATTTGTGTTACATTGTAAGATAGGATGGCTCCTCTTTAATAGTTGACAGTGTAGTTTGATTGTTTCATTGTAGTTCCCTCTCTCATCCTTAGGGGAAATTGCTAGGATTTATAACAGAAAATTTAATTTAACTTAACTTGGGCACCTTACTCCTCTAGGTCTCATCTAGACTGGGATTTGGAAAATGTCAACTAACACCAGCTTCAGATCAATCTTTGCTGTAGAATTAACCTGGTTGCTCAATACTTAAGTTAGCATAGTGAGTGATGATACCATCTATATGTTTTGTTAGTCTATAAAGTGCTACCAAACCAGTTTTTAATTTTTAAGTTTATCCTGTACAGACTAACTCGGCTACCCCCTGAAGTATAGTGTGAGTCTTATCTGAGTTACTGTGTCCTTACTGAGGCTGCACTCCCATGTGTGTTTTGCTAGGATTTCTGCTTCTTTGTGCTGCAGAAAGCTGATCTGCTCTCTGAACTGGGCAATAACTGATCTGTCTTGGGCACACAAGGGAGGGATTTGTGAGAAGGCATTTGAGAACTATCAGCACTAAATGTACACAAGACAGCATCTTCAGCACTTGTTAAACTGGTCCACCCAAAGCTTGTATGACTATGGCTAGACTTGGAGCTGGGACTGATTTCCAGGATTAGACATTCTTGAGCTAGCTTTTACTGAGGTCAAGTCTACACTTGCAAGTTAATGTGCAGTAAATCAGCCCCCTGTGCTGTAACTTGCCTGTTGTCCACACTGGCAAGGCACTAAGTATGCACTAATTTCACAGCTAGTGTGCTTTAGGTAAATACCTCTGCAAGAAGTGTAGCGCTTGCTGTGCTGTGGACAGGGTGAACCACCCTTCCCACAATGCCTGTCCTGGCCTTTCTGATCATGTTTGAACTCTATGCTCTGCTCAGGTAATCAGCCATATGACCAAGACCTACCCACCTTTGTGTTCCTTTAGAAATTTGAAAGTCCCGTTCCTGTTTACTCAGCATGTTGTATTCTCAGAACATCTCTCCTGGTTGGAGCTAGTTCGAGACATGAGACCTCATCAGTGTCTGGGGAGATGAGGTAGTCCAGTCCCAGCTGTGCTCCAACCATAGAAATTGTGGTATCCACTGGCACATCTCTGTATGCAAGAACAAAATGGTCCATAACCGAGATGCACTACAATACAGGGTCAAATTGAAGGAGCTGTGAAACACCTACCACCAGGAGCAGGAAGCAAACTGCCACTCTGGTGCTGCACCCATGATTTTCAGGTACTACAAAGAGTGGGATGATATACTTGGAGGTGACTTCACCTCCATTCCAACCCCCCCCCCCCCATAGATACCTTGAGGATTCAGGGGGTATCTGCAGTGGACTGAGCTAGGAGGAGGAAGTTGTGGCTGAGTGTGCTCATGGAGAGAGGGACACAGAGCCAGAGGACTAGGCATCCCATAAAGGCTTGCAGCCAGGAGCTATCTTGTATCCCCAAAGAGATCAACAACCCTGTGAGGCTGCAGATGACAGACTGGTAAGTGGGTTGAGAAGCACTCAAGTAACTTGCTGAGACCAGAAGGCTTATAGAAAGGAGGCTGGGTCTGGCATGATGCTGCTACCCAGCAGCGGGTTGGTCAGATGGTAAAAAGACTGTTGATGCAATCTCTTAGGTCTCAGTAATCTGCCTCACAGGTCACAGAATCATAGAGCTGGAAGAGACCTCAGGAGGTCACCAAGTCCACCCCCCTGCTCTAGGCAGGACCAATCCCAACTAAATCAACCCAGCCAGGACTTTGTCAAGCCGAGGCTTAAAAACCTCAAGGAATGGAGACTCCACCCCCTCCCTACGGAACCCATCCCAGTGCTTCCCCACCTTCCTAGGGAAATAGTTTTTCCTAATATCCAACCTAGACCTCCCCCACTGTAACTTGAGACCATTGCTCCTTGTTCTGCCATCCATCACTAGCCTTTCTCCATCCTCTTTGGAACCTCCCTTCAGGAAGTTGAAGGCTGCTATCAAATCCCCCTCACTGTTCTCTTCCACAGAATAAACAAACCCAAATCCCTCAGTCTCTCCTCATAGGTCATGTGCTCCAGCCCCCTCCGCATTTTGGTTGCCCTCTGCTGGACCCTCTCCAATGCGTCCCCTTCTTTTCTATAGTGGGCCCAGACTGGACACAATATTCTAGATGTGGCCTCCCCAGAGCCGAATAAATGGGAATAATCACTTCTCTGGATCTGCTGGCAATGCTCCTCCTAATGCACCCTAATATGCCATTAGCCTTCTTGGCTACAAGGGCACACTGTTGACTCATATCCAGCTTCTCATCCACTGTAACCCCAGGTCCTTTTCTGCTGAACTGCTACTTAGCCATTAGGTCCACAGCCTGTAACAATACTTGGGATTCTTCCATCCAAGGTGCAGGACTCTGCACTTGTCCTTGTTGAACCTCATCAGATTTCTTTTGGCCCAATCCTCTAATCTGTCTAGGTCACTCTGGACCCTATTTCTGCCCTCCAGCATATCTACCTCTCCCCCTAGCTTAGTGTCATCTGCAAACTTGCTGAGGGTGCAATCCATTCCCTCATCCAGGTCACTAATAAAGATGTAAAACAAAACCGATCCAAGAACTGATCTTGGGGGCACTCCGTTAGAAACCAACCGCCAACCTGACATCGAGCCATTGCTCACTACCCATTGGGCCCGACAGTCTAGCCAGCATTCTATCCATCGTACAGTCCATTTATCCAATCCATATTCCCTTAACTTGCTGGCAAGAATATTGTGGGGGACTGTATCAAAAGCCTTGCTAAAGTCAAGGTATATCACATCCACTGACTTTCCCATATCAACATAGCCAGTTACCGCCTCATAGAAACTAATCAGATTGGTCAGGCATGACTTGCCCTTGGTGAATCCATGTTGACTATTCCTGATCAATTTCCCCTCTTCAAAGTGCTTCAAAATAGATTCCTTGAGGATCCCCTCCATGATTTTTCCTGGGACTGAGGTAAGGCAGACTGGTCTGTAGTTCTCTGGATTGTCCTTCTTCCTTTTTTTAAAGCCGGGCACAACATTTGCCTTTTTCCAGTGATCTGGGATCTCTCCTTATCTCCATGGCTACGTCTACACTGGCCCCTCTTCCGGAAGGGGCATGTAAATTTCAGCAGTCGTCGTAGGGAAATCCACGGGGGATTTAAATATCCCCCGCGGCATTTAAATAAAAATGTCCGCCGCTTTTTTCCGGCTTTTAAAAAAGCCGGAAAAGAGCGTCTAGACTGGCCCCGATCCTCCGGAAAAAGTGCCCTTTTCCGGAGGCTCTTATTCTTACTTCAAAGTAAGAATAAGAGCCTCCGGAAAAGGGCACTTTTTCCGGAGGATCGGGGCCAGTCTAGACGCTCTTTTCCGGCTTTTTTAAAAGCCGGAAAAAAGCGGCGGACATTTTTATTTAAATGCCGCGGGGGATATTTAAATCCCCCGCGGATTTCCCTACGACGACTGCTGAAATTTACATGCCCCTTCCGGAAGAGGGGCCAGTGTAGACGTAGCCCATGAGTTTTCAAAGATAACAGCCAAAGGCTCCACAATGACACTTGCCAGCTCCCTCAGTACCTTGGAAGCATTAAATCCGGGCCTGTGGATTTGTGTATGTTTAGCGTTTCTAAATAGTTCCTCACCTGTTCTTTCTCCACTGAGGGCTGTCCACCTCCTTCCCATACTGCGTTGCCTAGTGCATTTGTCTGGGAGCTGACCTTGTCCGTGAAGACAGAGGCAAAGGAAGCATTGAGTACGTCAGTTTCCCCCACATCATCTGTCACTAGTTTACCTCCCTCGTTCAGTAAGGGCCCCACACCCTCTCTGATCACCCTCTTATTGCTAACATGCC
Source organism: Pelodiscus sinensis (assembly GCF_049634645.1). Lineage (NCBI taxonomy): Eukaryota > Metazoa > Chordata > Testudines > Trionychidae > Pelodiscus > Pelodiscus sinensis. The sequence goes on along the minus strand of NC_134724.1, from coordinate 31,417,414 downwards.
TGTAGAAACCTTTCTTGTTACACTTCAAGATCCTTCAGATCTCATCAAGTGTCATGCAGCTGCTGTGCCAGCCTTCTCTTCAGATTAGCTGGAAAACATAGTATTTTACCCCTGAAAGCTGACAATCCCTCCCCACTGTGCAGTCAGTGGGGAGGAGGGACAAGCCTCCTTTGCTTCCCTGATCACCCTAAGCAGCAAAATATCTTCCAGGATGAATGCAGCCTGTGAAAATGAGTGGCCATTAGTAAACCTTTTGCTCCCCTCCCCATGGTTCCTCCCCAAATCACACCTACCCTTTTCCCTGCCCACCTGCACCAAGGGACACCTACTCCCACCTACATTGCCGCAGCAAGTGTTGTCCTAGACTTTCCTGTGCCCTGCTGTATCTAGGGTTTACATTGGTGAACTCACCATTGAAGGATTCCTGTGTGTTATGTATGTTTGCTCCAGGACAAGCAGGCAGCACTATGTATGTATACAGTGTTTCAAAGGGATGGGGACAGTGCTTTGGGAAGGGAGGTTGGACTTTGCAGAGTGCCTAAGATGGGCATGGAAGCACCCAAGAAAGATTAGTGAGAAGTTTTTGTGAGATATCCTGAGCCACACCGATACCAAACACAAAAAATTGCAGGAGTGAAGGGACAGTAACAGGATGGAGCAGAAGAAGAGCACACAGCAGCTCCTAAGTATTATGGAGTGGCAACTGAACATGCTGGAGGCGCTGGTAGCACCGCAGATGGAGCAGTTGTGCAACCAGCTCCCCTCCTGAAGCTGATGCTCCAGAACTTTTTTCAATACACCCTCCCATCCATGACAATGACATTTGGGCATCACCCTGTTCCTGGCACCACCTGCCACTTTCCACACCTGCCCACCCAACCTGCACCCATGCAGACTCCTGCTGGCTCCCAATGCACTTAATACCAATCAGCATGCAGCTTAGTCCTAATGAACTGCTGCTCCACTTCTATAGCACATTAGCTGGTGGAGCTGCATATGAAACTTGGACACATACAAACCTGTGAAATTCTCAGTGCATGCCTCACCTCCTGCCTTCCTCACTCTCACAGTGCAGATGTTCATTTCATGCTTCACGGGTGTCCTACATTTACTGTGTTTAATAAATGAAATTCACGTTTCACGAAATCTTTATTCCATTACATGAAAGCAAGCAAACTCCAGGAAAGCTATGGTCACTAGAGTGCTAAATGCAGTGCATGGACTAATCAGTAACTCCCTAGCAATGCAGCCACCACACTCCCATGCATAGTAGTGAGTTTTACTGATATTCATCAAATTGCTGCCTCCTGGCATCCTTGATCCTTATGGCCCTGGTTGCTGGCTGTTCAAACTCAGCCTCCATCCACTGTCATTGGGCAGGTTCAGCTTCCCATACACACATCACCAGCAGTCCTTCAACTGACCAAAAGCACACTCCGCAGTCATTTTGCACCTGCTCAGCCATTTATTGAACCCCTCCTTGCTGCTGCTGGGGCTCCCCATGTATGGTTTCATGAGCCATGGCATTAAGGGGTAGGCAGGGTCTCCAAGGATCATAATGGGCACTTCCACTTCTTCCACGATGATCTTCTGGTCTAGGAAGAAAGTCCCCACTTGCACCTTCCTGAACAGGCCAGTGTTCTGAATGATGTGTGTCATATGCACCTTTCAGGACCAGCCTGAGTTAATGCCCAGGGTGATCCACATCTTGAGAGTAATTTTAGTCTCTCAAGTAATAAAATCTCCTGAAAACCTACTTTTACTTGTAAATAGTGCCATTTGCCAGGAAGTCAGTGAAATACAAGTGAGTAGTTCCAGGGAATCCAAATGTTTCAAACCTGATGGTTTTGAGAAGGAGGATAGTCTGTGGAAAGACACTGGACTGACACTCTGGGTTCAAAACCTATGTCTACCATAGACCTCCTGTGTGACCCTGGGCAAGTGATTTAAGTTATTTGTCTCTCACTTCCACTGCTGAACAATGGGAATAATATTTCCATTGTCCATTTTGTATATTTACAATAAAAGTCTTTTTTACAGCCAGGACTGTTTTTTACTATGAGTGAGTACAACACAGTAGCACATTTGGGTTGGAGTTGGTAGACATCATAATGCTAATGAAAACAGTGCCTTTCCACTGAGGTGTTATAAAAACCAGATTTAATTTTCATTATGATAAAAACTACTGCCAACGTTAACAATTTTAGCTTGCTTTCCCATCAGAAGTTGTAGCTTAGCATATCTGACAAGAAACAAAGTAATAAGAAAAAAGGAAGGAAAATAGTATGCAAAAAGAAAAAAATACAATAGAACAGAAGAAACCCACATATAAATCTGTGGAGGGACTGCTGCTTACTCAATTTTAAAGCATAGACAAATGCAGAAGTTTGCTTTATTAATTTGTGAACTAATTTTGTTAAATTTCATCTTTTAGTGGGATTGCACCTCAGTAGCAAAGGGAAATGTTTGGTCTGTAGATTTAATGGGTTGTGGTTGACTGATACCACAATTTTCATTTTGAAACAAAATGAGGACAGGTTGTTTCAAGTTTTACTTTGAAAACCCTGGGGTCTTTCTGCAGTAGTTACATAGATTGCTTTTGACATGTGAGTTGCATTTGCTGATGCCACTCATAGACCAGATGGGTTAAAAGTAGCTTTTCTCATTCCTCTAGATATAGAGGTCACTGCGCAACAAGAATTTTAGTGTTGAATCAATAGTTTCTGTTTTAGCCACTGTTGAGTATAGAGTCTGATGCCATGGTATTAAGCTCCCACATTTATCACTGGGAATCCCTCCACACAATTTATTCTATATACTGTCCATTGTTATGTATTAGTCGCTATGTTAAATCATAGTGGAATGTAGTTTATATGAAGGATATTAAAAAGCTCTGGTATTGTATTGGTTTTTGTGAGCAAATACTTTGAAAAACGAGAGAAAATGGGTAAGAAAAATATTATCACAGCCACTATGTATCTCTAATACCCATGGCTTCAACTACACTTGAGAAAAAAAGGTACAATAAGGATTCTGTGTACCAAACATTTCCCTTCGTAACTGAGGTGTAACCTCACTAAAATCAATGTGATTAGATAAGCATAACAGAGCAGAATTCAGATCAATGCTAGCTTTTTATTCTCATCTACATGTATCTTTGATCTCACCTTGGGGTGAATACGCAAGAGGATTGTTTGCTATGTGGCTGAAATGTAGCAAAAAGTCCCCTATATTAGCTTCAAACTGTGGCTGGATGATTTCATGCTTGGTCTTTGATTTTAAACATGGGTACAAAATCCCAATCCCAATCATGTACACTACATGATTTCCCCCCACATCACTGGGTGGCAGTCAATGCAGAATCTGGACAATATTGTTCTCTACCAATGAAATTTCACAGTGGATCCAGAAAGGCACAAGATTAGAACAAAACTGGGATTCAACAAAAATGGAGCTTTGCATTCAACAGCATAAATGTGTTTCTCTGAGGAGGTAAACTATGTAAAAGCAGTATGACAATATGCAGTTTTTGATAAAATGAAGCTTTGTGCATTATTCCTTATGCCAGTGAAATCGCATATGCTGCCTAAAACATGCAAAGATGACAAGATCTTTTTGTCACCTGCTAGGAAAGAGCCAATTGCAGAACTGATGATTCCTAGGAGGATTTTTAATTTGTACATTTTCCCAAACTTTTCAAAAAAAAATTAAATTTTGCTGTTGTGAATTAGTCCTCTGTTATTAGATTGGATCTTGACATCAGCACCCAGCAATCCCACTCCCACCTCTCAAAAAATCCCTGCCAAAATTGAATCACTCACTATAAAAACAAACAGGCAAACATTAATCTGCTTCACTCAGTGGTACCTTAAACTTTCAATTAATGGAAAATACTGTATGCTCAAGTGGGCCACAGACCTCACAGGCAAGGTGCAGCGCTTCAGTTTGAGCTTTTATACAGATTACATCAAGTATGGGAGAAAAGGATTGGTAATCAAGATACCCCTGGAACTAAATCAATGTAGAAGCTGCACAGAACTCCCACTGACATCAACAGCAACCTGTAACTGCAGCAGTGTAGGATAAGATTCTGTTGTCTGATTTCTAGGTAGCACCAACGGACCAAATTATCTCCTGAGATAATTGCATTAACTTCAATGGAATTAACATCATGAGAAAACATTACTCAAGGAGTCTTAGAAAGTCTGAAATGTCCCTCTCCAGCATTGATTCTGTTTTTACTTTCTCTGGTTTTACATTGAGGTTTCTCTGGTTTTACACTTACGTCAGTGGGGTTTTACTAGTGACAATGTTGTAAGGAACTCCACTGAAGCAGCTTCAAAGATACATGTAGATGAGAAATCCAGCATTAGTAAAAACTCACCCATTAAGCTGAATACCCACATTTGATCCAAGAATGATTTAGGACTAAAACTGCAAGCTTACAAAACTTCCTGAAAATGCCTTCCCACTATTGTACTGATGAAGATAGACATAACCAATGTATTATTCACAATGCTGTCAGGGATGCCCTTAAGCCAAGGGAGAGATGTAGTTTTCAAATAACAGTGCAAGAAAGCTTTTACTGAAGTGGGTTTCACTCAGGGGCACATGATGAGGGAGGGGAAAAATGTGATTCTAGAAGTGACACCTCTCAGGAGATCTTGACTGAGAACAAAACAGCATATTCTCTCCAATGGTAACAAAGTTCCTTTTCTTGAAGAGGGACAGACACTAGTGGAGCAAAACACTCTCTCAAATGCTCCAGGTGCCTGCCCTGAGAATGTTCCCTCATCACCACCATTGCAATAACATTGCCTTCTCCAGAAAACCACTCTCAGGGTAGGTCTACACTACCCCGCTAGTTCGAACTAGCGGGGTAATGTAGGCATACCACACTTGCAAATGAAGCCCGGGATTTGCATAAGCGGGGCGCCGCCATTTTTAAATCCCCGCTCGTTCGAACCCCGTGCAGCGCGGTTACATGGGGCACAAACTAGATAGTTCGAACTAGGCTTCCTAGTTCGAACTACCGTTACTCCTCGTGGAATGAGGAGTAACGGTAGTTCGAACTAGGAAGCCTAGTTCGAACTACCTAGTTTGTGCCCCGTGTAGCCGCGCTGCACGGGGTTCGAACGAGCGGGGATTTAAAAATGGCGGTGCCCCGCTTATGCTAATGAAGCCTGGGAAATTCAAATCCCGGGCTTCATTTGCAAGTGCGGTATGCCTACATTACCCTCCTAGTTCGAATTAGGAGGGTAGTGTAGACATACCCTAGGAGAGGGCCACCGCATAGATAGCTGTCAAATTTGCAAGAGCTTCAAGCCGAGAACGAAGTGGGAGCAAGATTCCTGCCTGAAGCTCATTCTAATGGAGTTCGCACTTCAACCAGCAGCACCAGGAGCAGCACCAGGTGTACACCACGTGCCAGCTTCTGTTAGAGAGCCTTCCTCGGCACTGAAGCACATAGCACCAATGAAGCTCTTGTCATCGAGGCACCAGTCACAGTCTCTGGAGCCATCCAGGCAGAGGCAGGAAAGGGGAAGAGCCTCTACAAAGCATGGCATTAAAGTGTGCCACACAGATGGGCATGAGGCCGAGTCGGTGCATCAGGAGATTCCCATGCCACATCAGCACCAGTTGAGCTCGACGCACAGAGAAAGTCCAGCACCGGGTGTGGTGATTGAAGAGGTCTGGCAACCATTGACTACAGGAGGCCTTTGATGCAACACGCAAGCTCATAGATCTTACCTCATCCCCGGGACCATTCACGATCCTGGATGACAAGCATCACCCACCTCTGTTGGCACCAGAACCAGCCATGCCACCAGTGCGGCCGAGTGCTCTGGTACACGCTGCTGCTGGTGCTTATGCCAGTCCTGATACCAGCACTGCAGCAGCCTTTGGTACCGGTGATTGTATCAGTGCCACCGACACCACTAGCATCATCCCCATAGGATTCCAGGATACCGATAACATCAGTCTTGAATTTCAGTTTCCGTCAGGAAAGAATTACCTTCTGTGCCTGTGTTCTTTCACTTAATAAATTAGTGATTGTTTTCAAAAGACTGTTTTGTACTTTCAGTCTTTTCTAAAGATACTCCTTGTTTTTAATTGCAGTAAGACATCTTGACTGAAAAAAGAAATAGTGTATTTTCTCCAGTGGTAACACAGTTCCTTTTTTTGAAGAACAGACACTCATGGAGCAAAACACATTCTGAAATGCTCCAGTCACCTGCTCTGAGAATGTTTTCTTCACCACCACTACAGTAACATTGCTTTCTCCAGAAAACTGAAAAGGGTGTAAAAGGTTTAAGCCATCTCATATAGACATGTAACCTTCTATCGTAGCATAAATCTGCCCCACCTATCTCTCATATTTTGTACTGATACCTCTTTGCTCTGCCAAAGATTCTCTCCTTGACACTTGCTTTATCCCCTTCTCCCATCTAGAAATGATGGTGCAATAATTCATTCCTTGTGCTTTCAACGTATCACCCTCAGCCTCAGGCCTAACACCACATTTGGCATGAATTATGATACTCTAATTCATACCCTGTCACATCTCATTACTAAGGCTATGTCTAGACTGCAGGCTTTGTGCTCAAGGAGCTTTTTTTGGAAGAGATCTTCTAAAAAAACTTCTCGCGAAAGAGCGTGTCATACACACAGGGCTCGTCTAGACTACATTCCTCTTTCAAAAGAGGAATGTAGTCTAGACATAGCCACACAAAAGCTCATCAAAAAGCGATGAACTTTTTTGAAAGAGAGGTCCAGACTCCTTGGATGCTCTCTCGCATAAAAGGCCACCCAGAACCACTGCAGCCAGGTCTTCAGGTCACTAGTTGCTTCCGAGTACTTGTGCTGGAGCCTTTCAGAGACACACTGTGACGGTGCGCAGGTGCCCTGCCACTGTGCCGGTGAGGTGGCAGGGAACCGCAGCTGCTGAGCCCCGCCCCCACGTCCCTGCAGCGCATGCTCACACCAGACGCCAGGCCTTTTAAATGCAGGTGGCGTGGAAAGCGGGGGGTGGGGGGAGAGGAGTGCCCTTGGGCCTGGAGGGTGAGGGAGAGCCCAGAGCTGGGGAGACTCCACCCCACCCGCTGGACGAGCAGGAGGGGAGATCCCCAGAGGAGAGTGGACAGACCCCTTGGCCGGGGGAAAACCAGCTGGTGGCAGAGCAGCCCCCTGGAGGGGTATTACCCGGGGAAACGACCTGCGCCTCAGCTGGAGACCGCAAGGACCCAGGTATGCCTCCGTGAACGGAGGAGGAGACTGGTAGGAAGTAGCCCAGGGCGGGCTACTGATGTGTTGCCCCATCTCCCCCGAGCGGGGGAGGGGGCATTGGACCGAGATTCTGGGACACTTGGAGAAACATTTGGGGTGGACTGTGACCCCAAAACCTGGTGCCTGGGCTCTGAGACCCGATCAGGAATAGGTATGCCCCAGGGAGGGAGGACCACCAGGCTGGGGCATTGGCTTCCCATGGTCCCCCTTGGATGTTCCTCCCAGGGGCCAGAGCAAACGGGTGGCATAGCCCCGAGGGAGGCCCCTCCCGCCCCACGGCAGGAGAGGTACCCATGGTACGCATCCTGACACATGCGCTTAAAGGGACCTCCCTGGACAGCTGTTTCTCTGCTTCTGCTGCATGCTTGACTACCTCTTCAAGGGACAGCAAACATTAGGGCTGTGTCTACATTGGCATCCCTTTCCGGAAAAGGGATGCTAATAAGACACTTGGGAATTGCAAATCCGCGGGGGATTTAAATATCCCCCACGGCATTTGCATTTACATGGCTGCCGCTTTTTTCCGGCTCGGGGTTTTTGCCGGAGAAAAGCGCCAGTTCCTACTTGAAAGTAGGAATAAGGGATCTTCCGGAAGAGGGCTTATTTTCCAGAAAATCACATCTACACTGGCGCTTTTCTCCGGCAAAAACCCCGAGCCAGAAAAAAGCGGCAGCCATGTAAATGCAAATGCCACGGGGGATATTTAAATCCCCCACGGATTTGCAATTCCGAAGTGTCTCATTAGTATCCCTTTTCCGGAAAGGGATGCCAATGCAGACACAGCCTAGCAGTGCCTGCTGTGGTTACCCTGTTCTTTTCTGGATGCCACAGCTTTTTCCTTTTGCCAGGGAGCCAGAGCTGCTCCTGGGCATGTGATGGCCCCAACGTGGCCATGCTGCAGTTTTTGCAGCACTTTGTGCCAGCTGCCTTCCTGGTCCTGCATGAGCTCGACCCCAAGTTCATTTTGTGGACCCTCTCTATGGCTGCGGTTGCTCCACTCTGGCAACTCTACTGTGAAGAGGCATTTTTGGAGGCTGGACACCAGTTCAGACTGGTGGGATCGGTTGGTCATGGAGTGGTGGGATGACCAGCAGTGGCTCCAAAACTTCCTCATGTGGAAAGCCACCTTTTCGGAGCTATGTGCCTGGCTCACCCCTGCCCTCCGGAGACGCGACATGCACCTGCAGCCTGCAATCCCCCTGGAGAAGCAGGTTGCTATTGCCCTCTGGAAGCTCACCACCCCCAACAGCTACTGGAACTCTAGCCTGTACAGAAAGCTGGAGGAGGGAACATTCTTCCCCTGCCATGACTTGCAGATGCCATTGTGCATTGTGGGAGACATGGCTTACCCCCTGATGCCGTGGATGATGAAGCTGTACACCGGCCACCTGGATCCCAACAGGGACCAATTCAATACCCAACTGAACCAGGTCCGGATCCAGGTGGAGTGTGCCTTTGGCCACCTCAAGGCATGTTTCTGGTGCCTGCTGACCCATCTTGAGGTGGGTGAGCACAACATCCCCAAGGTGGTGGCATCATGTTGTGTCCTCCACAACATTGTGGAGAAGAAAGGGGAGGCCTTCCTCCCAGGCTTGGGGGCAGATGCCGGCAACAAGGGGTGAGCCTTCCAGTAGCCACGGACAGCTGCCATCTGCCAGGCTTATCAAGCCGGGGTGCACATCCGGGAGGCCCTGAGGGAGAGGTTCTCTCAAGGACCCCAGTAACTCTCCCCAAGGCCTCCTCCCTAGGGGCCTCTGCCTTGCAGCCCTATCCCTTCCCCACCACAACCCCTTCCCTTGCCCTTTCCCTGACCTCCCAATAAACACACCTGTTTGGTCTGTATTAATGAAAGATTCTGAAAAGGTGGGCAGGGGGAAGGGGACTCATAGCTAGGAGAGGGAGGGAGTGGTTCGATGTGCCACCTTGGAGCTGTGTCTAGACTGCACCCCTTTTCCGTAAAAGGGATGCAAATTAGACAGCGCAATTGCAAATGAAGCGGGGATTTAAATCTTCCCCGCTTCATTTGCATAAACATGGCTGCCGCTTTTTTCCGGCTTGGAGCTTTGCCGGAAAAAAGCGCCAGTCTAGACAGAGATCTTTCGGAAAATAAAGCCTTTTCCAAAAGATCCCTTATTCCTCTTAAAAAAAAAGTCTAGACAAAGCCTGGGTGTGGGGACCTCATCAGAGTTGCAGTTGGGTGGGTCTGGACAGCACAGGGAGGTGGACAGGAGGGGGGGTTGGAGCGGGGTCAGAGCTGGCAGGGGGGTAGGGGTAGGGGGCATAGACATCACTTGGGGAGGGGGCATGGGCATTGCTAGGGGAGGGGGCATCGGCATCACCTGGGGAGGGAGCAGAGGCATGGCATGGGGAGGGAGCAGAGGCATATTAGGTGGGGTAGGTGGATGGGGAATGGGCATGGGGTGGGGCAGGAGAGTGGAATCCAGGTGCAGGTGGGCGTGCCATCATGTGGGACATGACAGCACCATGTTGTCACACTGCCACATCAATTGGTCCCAGGCACGCTCCCACCACTCCAAGGCCACATGGACCTTGTGCACCAGGGTCTTCATGGACCCTGGCACACCTTTGGGTCCCCCAGGCTCTGGTAGCTGGCTTGGGTGGTCTGGCTTGCCCCTCAGTCCTGCTGGTCCCGCTATGGAGAACTCAAAGAGGGGGAGACGGTCAGTCATCCCTGCAGACACTGTCCCCGAGGTCATGCCCTCCTCTGTAAGCAGCGACCTAGAGGAAGGGGATGTCCTGGGTACAAGGCCATGTGTGGACTGAACAGTGGGCCATGCCTCACCGGGGCCCTGACATGCCCAGCAGACCATGCTGCCTGCTCCCCCACCCCCTCCGCTGTGACCCATGCACAAGCAGGCAAGGGAAGTGTCTGGCCACAGTAGGATCCCCTCATGGGAGGCAGAAGAGCCAGAAGCAGCCTGGGCCTCTCTGGGGTCTGCACACACAGGTGTGGCTTGCAGTGCTATTTGCGGGAGCGGCTGCTGTCTCTCATGTGCAGGCATGCCTGTGTGCAGCACTCCTCGGTCTGTGTGGGGTCGTGCTTGCGCCCTTGTGGGGAGCCTGCTTCCAGCAGTGGAACCTCTGGGAACAGACATGTGTGGCCTCCTCTGAGCCTGCCAGCAGGTTCCCAGGTGTGCTCAGGGGCTGCCAGGGTATGTCTACACTAGCCACCCTAGTCTGGACTAGGATGGCTAATGTAGTCATTCAAACTTGCAAATGAAGGTCGGGATTAAAATATCCCGGGCTTTATTTTCATGTTCCCGGGTGCCGCCATTTTTAAATGCCAGGTAGTTCGAACTCCCTGCCCGCGGCTACATGCAGCACAGGCTAGGTAGTTCGAATTAAAGCTCCTAATTCAAACTACTGTTACTCCTCATTGCAGGAGGAATAATGGTAGTTCGAATTAAGAGCTTTAATTCGAACTACCTAGGGAGTAGGTAGAGAGTTCGAACTACCGGGCATTTGAAAATGGTGGCGCCTGGGAACATGCAAATAAAGCCCGGGATATTTTAATCCTGGGCTTCATTTGCAAGTTCGAATGCCTACATTCACCAGCCTAGTTCGAACTAGGGTGGCAGTGTACACATACCCCTAGGGACTCGGCCATAAGTGTCCTCATTGCAGTGCTTGGCCTGGGGATCATGTAAGGTGTCCTCCTCATCACATAGTTCGAGGAGGGACTGGATCTCTAGGCCAGACCAGAATGGGCAGCACCTCTTTGTCCCCTGGGGTGGGTCCTGGGCCCCCTGGGGCTACTCCCTGTGAGGGCGAGAGAGATTGTGGGGGGCTTGAGGCTCAGACATGGCTTGCAAGGCTTGTGGCAGGGAGAGCTGTGCAGTGAAGTGCTGCTGTTTGGCCAGTTTCCTGCCACAAGGCTTGTCCAGGGTGCCTGAAGCTTTAAGAGGGGCCAGGAGACAGTAACTACAGAGTTGTGATTACTTTGCATGGAGTGGCCACCGGGGCACCTGTGCTTTTTCCTGGAGGCCTCTTCTGAAAAAACCCTGCTCCCCGTCCACACATACCTTTTAGCGAAAGAGCACTTTTGCAAAAGGGCTTCTTCCCTGTAGAGCAGGGGTCTCCAACCTTTTTACACCCAAGATCACTTTTTAAATGACAGAACAAGCCAAGATCTACTGCCTCGCCCCTTCCTTGATGCCCTGCCCCTTCCTTCTCCTCCTCTCTATCATTTGCTATCCCCAACCCTTATACTGCTGCTTTTTTCCCCCAATTCTTCTGTAGGAAGAGGTTTTTCCAACATTTGGCCTGTCTAGACTGGACCAAATGTCAGAAAAACCCCTTCTTTTGAATGCCCCCTTATTCCTCATGGAAAGAGGAATATAGGGGCAACCGAAAGATCATGTTTGCTCTTCCACTAAAAGAAGTGGAAGAACAAACGCATCCTTGGATGCAGAAGAGTTTTTCTGGGATCTCTTGGGAATCCTGAAAAACTCTTGCAGTCTAGCCGGACCCTCGCTGGGTTGTGACAGGATGTGTAGGCTCCGGGGTGGGAATGAGGGATTTGGGTGTGGGAAGGGGTGAGAGGTTCAAGCTCTGGGAGGAAATCTAGATATAGGAGGAGGTGGATAAGGGAATGCTGGCTCGGGGAGGGGGCTCCAGGCTGGGCAGTATTGGGGTCAGATGTAGTGTTAGGGTACCAAACAAGCCACAGACTTCTGGATGTGAGGGTTCAGGAATTTGGATTAGGGTATGTGAGGGGCTCAGGGAAGGGGGGACCAGTGTATGATAGGCTCAGATGTAGGGTCTGGGGGAAAGGGGCGTGCAGCAGTATTATGATGCTGTGGCCAGATAGGGGCCCCAATTGGGGGTTTGTTGGCCAGGCTTCATTTTCAAATAAAATACTATGTCAAACACAAAAAGTTTCTGCATTGTCTATTTCTGAAAAGGGCAGGGAACCTGTTTTGAGTCAGGGGTCACTGACCCACAGAAAAGTCAGTTGGGGCCACACAAGTGAGATGCAAAAAAACCCTCCTCCAACCCCTCCCCAAGCTCCACTAATGTGGCCCCCAACTGTGTTGGTGGGAGCAGGGGACATAGTACTGGGGAAGGGTGCTAGTGGGTGCGTCAGCAGGGGACAGGGTGCCAGTGGGGACGGAGGTCTGAGGCTGGGGATGGGAGAGAGGACAGGGTGCCGAGAGGGCAGGTGTCTGAGGCTGGGGAGTGGGGAGAGGGAGCAGGGGGCTGGGGAGTAGGGAGAGGGGGCTGGGTGCCGGGAGGGCAGGGGACAGGGTGCCAGTGAGAACAGGTTTCTGCAGCTGGGAACAGGAGAGAGGGGGAACAGGGTGCCAATGGGACAGGTTTCTGAGGCTGGGGAGTGGGGAGAGGGAATGGGGAGTGGAGGCTGGGGAGAGGGGAAAAGAGGCTGGGGAGAGGGGGGCAGTGGGAGCAGAGAGTTCCCTGCACCCGCCTCCTCCCAGGATTCTCCCCCCCCCCCCCACCTGAGGGAAGCCGGCACGTGCCTCCCACGGTGCAGCCAACCCCCTGTGGGTACCTGCCCTGGGGCCAAACCCCCGCAGGTGCCTGCCCTGGGGCCGATCCCCGCTCCTGCAGCGCAGGGAAACCCCTGCGCTTGACTCACCCCTACTGTGGCACAGGGAAGCTGCCGCACTCCTCCTCTGGGGCCAACGCCCCCTCCCGCAGCATGCCCAGCACACCACAGAGCTGTGGGAGGGGAGCAGCCAGTGCACTTCCGAAACCCCTGGAAGTGGCGCAAAGCTGCAGGCAGGACTTCCGTCCACCCTGCGGGAAGCTGGCACTACACTGGAGGTAGGTAGTGGGGCTTCTCAGAGGTAGGGGGAAAATAGGAGTGGGGGGGCCCAAATGCCTCGCTATCAACTGGTCGAGGCCTCGTCGACCGGTTGGTGACCATGGCTGTAGAATGAGGATTACTGCTGTCAGAAAAAGCCCTCTGTTCTTTTGATTTACTTGAGAAAGAATGCAATTGCAATGTGGACATTCCTCAAGTTTTGTCAGAAAAATGGACGTTTTTCTGACAAAACTCTGTAGTGTAGACACACCCTGAATTAATAGATTTTGAAACAAATTAACTGCTTATGGGTACACTTTATTAATGTTAGCATAAGATCTGAGTACATTACTAATCACTCAATTCGTTTTTTCCATCACTGGTCTATCAGATGAAGTTTGGGTGGGCTAATATCTATTTTGGAACTGGAGATTTGAATCAGGTTTCTGGAGATTTCTTTAACTGGATTTATTTTTAATTGATGCTTTATCACCTAATGATGGCCTCAGATTCTATTTTTATCACTTGTCTATGCTTGTCTCAGTTACTCATCCCCCTGCATAGATGCCTTGAGGGCACCCCCATTCAGGTCTCAGGCCTCTAGTGGTATGGCCCCAAAAATCTGGGACTGTCCCGATTTTTAATGTTTTGTTGGGGTGTCCTGAAAACCCCCAGATTTATCCCGGAAAAGGTCCCTCACTGCTTCTCCTCCTCCTTCCCCTTCCCTCCCCGGGGGAGGAGTCAGGGACTCTTCTGGGACTTCCCTGCAGCTGGGGATCCAGCCAATAGAAGAGTCAGGAGGCGGTGCCTCTGAGGCACACAGGGAAGCCAAGTAAATGGCTGGGTTGGTGGAGGGGGAAGTGGCATGGTGAATAGCAGCCCCCCCATGGCCTGGCTGGGCGGGGAAGAACAGTGGCCCCCTCTGTGGCCCGGCTGGGTGGGGGGGTAAAGAGCGGACCCCTGTGGTCTGGCTGGGCAGGGGGGGAGGGAGGTGAAGAGCAGACCCCCTGTGGCATGGCTGGGTGTGTGGGGGGGTGAAGACTGGCATTCCCCCATGGCCTGGCTGGCAGGGGCAGTCCAGAGATAGACTCATAGACTTTAAGGTCAGAAAGGACCATTATGATCATCTAGTCTGACCCCCTGCACAGTGCAGGCCACAGAATCTCACCCACCCCTCCCAGAATAATCCTCTCACCTATATCTCAGATATTGAAGCCTTCAAATACTTTGAAGACCCCAAGATGCAGAGAATCCTCCAGCTGTGATCTGTGCCCCATGCTACAGAGGAAGGCGAAAAACCTCCAGGGCCTCTGCCAATCTACCCTGGAGGAAAATTCCTTTCCGACCCCAAATATGGCGATCAGCTAAACCCTGAGCATGTGGGCAAGACTGACCAGCCAGACACCCAGAAAGTTCTCTATAGTAACTCCTATCATCCCTCCATTGACCTATTTCCCACTGATAATGAATGGTCAAATAGTTACCAAGATCATGTTATCTCATCAAACCATCCCCTTCATAAACCCATCTAGTTTAATCTTGAAACCAGATAGATCTTTTGCCCCCACTACTTACCTTGGAAGGCCGTTCCAGAACCTCATTCCTCTAATGGTTAGAAACCTTCGTCTAATCTCAAGTCTAAACTTCCTACTAGCCAGCTTATATCCATTTGTTCTTGTGTCCACATTGGTGTTAAGCTTAAATAATTCCTCTCCCTCCCTGGTATTTATCCCTCTAATATATTTTAAAAGTGCAATCATGTCCCCCCCTCAGCCTTCTTTTGGTTAAAGTAAACAAGCCAAGCTCCCTGAGTCTCCTTTCATAAGACAGGTTTTCCATTCCTCAGATCATCCTAGTGGCCCTTCTTTGTACCTGTTCCAGTTTGAATTCATCCTTCTTAAACATGGGAGACCAGAACTGCACACAGTATTCCAAATGGGGTCAGTTGGAGGGGGTATGAAGAGGAGCTGGAGGGCAGCCCGGTGGAGGCCAGAAAGCAGGGAAGAAATGTTTACCCCCTGAGTCCCTCCTGCACACTCCCCCTTGGCCAGACACCCTGCCCCCATGCTATGACTACACTTCAGGGAGTTTTCTGGATACTGGAGGTCTCCCGGAAAAACCCTGCTGCATCTAGATAATGCATTTGCTCTAACATGGGGGAAAAAAGTGGAAAAGCAAACGTGCTCTTTCAGGGAGCCCTGTATTCCTAGTTTCTAGATGGGGCCAAAGGGCGGAAAAGCCTCTTCCAGCAAAGCAATCAGGAAAAGATGTGCAAATTGTGGAGCGCAATTTGTGTAGCTTTTTCAGAAAAAACCCTGCTGGGGTAGACCTAGCCCAAGTCTGCTCCCCGTTCTTCCTGAACCTTCCTTCTTTGCCACACGCTCCACCCTCCCTTGCTCTTGCACTCTCCCTCTTTGCCCAGGGGTCTCCAACCTTTTTAACCACAAGATCTCTGTAAATCCTACATTGCACAATTTAAATGCAATGTACGATTTATCTCCAACCCAAATGCCCTTGCCTGGCTTCCTTCCCCCCTTCTCTGGGGCCCTGCCCCTGCTCTACCCCTTCTCCGAGGCCTCACCCTGCTCACTCTGTTGTACTTCTTCCCTAAATCTCATTCTCTTTCACCAGGCTGGGGTATGGATGCAGGCTCTAGTCTTGAGCATGTGGTAAATGTCCTATCCCCTAGGCCAGTGGTCTCCAACCTTTACACAGCCAAGATCACTTTTTAAATCTCCAAACAGGCAAAGATCTACCGACCCGCCCCTTCCTTGAAGCCCTGCCCTCTCTATTCTCCTCCTGTCCATCACTTGCTATCCCCAGCCCTTACTTACACACTCTGATAAACAGTTTATTTTTAAATTATGCGATGTATAAAAGTAAAATCACATGTTTACAGTTATGAAATAAATGGTCTGTTTTTATTCATGCTATTTAAATCTAAAATGAAGCATTTATAATTACACAGCCCCGTGGCTGACCCCCGGCACAGCAAAACCCCATGCGCGCATGCCTGCCCCAGGGGCCAACCCCGCCGGCGCAGGGAAACCCCACGCGCGCCTGCCCCAGGGGCGACCACCCCATGTGCCCCAGGGGCTGACTCACTCCTCCTGTGCGGTACAGGAAGCCGATGCTCCCTCCCGCAATACACCTGGCAGAGCAGCTAGCGCTACTTCTGGAATCGCCAGAAGTGGCGCTAAGCTGCGGAACTTCTGTCCATCTCCGGAAGCCTACACTACCTCCATTTTCACTTGAGGTAAGTAGTGGGGCTTCTCGGGGGTGGGAGGGAAATGGGGGTAGGGCGGACAGGATGCCTCGCGATTGACTGGTTGATGCCTTGCGATCAACCAGTCGATCACACTCGACCTGTTGGTGACCACGGCCCTAGACCATTGTTTCTCAACTTTTTTTTATAAAATACCCATTTAAAAAAAAAATTATAAGTACCCCCAGCACCTACAGTTTTCTCTCACACACACACACACACACACACACACACACACACACACACACTTGTTTTTACTGTTGCAACACCTTTGTTTAAACAACTTAATTGTAGCTGGATGGGTGATGAAATATTTGAGTGCTAAACGTACAAAACATAATACAAATACTATAAAACTTAAAACAAAAATTCAGTTTTCTCCAAATTTCAGTTGTGTTGATGTACCCCCACAGACTTCTCTGGGGTGCCCCTAGAGGTTGAGGGGCACTGCCCTAGGCCACTCCAGGGTCTACACCCCTGCCTTTGGGGAGTCCCTTATCCTGCCTTCCTAATGCAGGAGCGTGAGGGGGTTCACTCACCACCGCAGCACCCCCTGCTGTCTGTCCTGGAAATTAGCTCCTTTGGCTGGCGGGGTACCTTCCCTCAGGTGGTGGTTCCCCTCTTTCCTCCCGGCCATGGCATCCTCTTCAATACACTGCCCTCCGGCAGTGCCCAAGTCAGTCTCTGAGCCCCCCTTCCGGGGGTATTTGTTTCTTCAGCAGGCCACTATTCAGGCCCTGCAGTCTGGGGGTTTGCTTGGCCAGAGCTCGCCTTGCACCAGCCTCCTACTCCCCCAGCAACCAGGCTCTAACTGCCCCCTATGGGAGCAGCCGCTCATGCTCTTAAATAGCTCCCAGCTGGGCCCTAATCAACTAATGCAGCCTCAGCTGGGGCTAAACTTCCAGGCCCTGCTCCAGGCTGGGGTTTGCCCTTAAAGGGCCAGTGCCGGGCGAGCGCCCTGTCACACACCCTCCCACTTAAGTATCTCTCACGGGGGAGGGGGAGAGGGGAACCCTTAGCCGCTGGTTGCCACTGCACTGTCAGTCTTTATAGGGGTTCTCCGAGGTGGAGGGGGACCTGGGCCCTCCCCCTCTCCAGGTCCCAGCCCAGGACCCTAAGGGTAGGTGTCCTAGATGTGCTGCCCGACCGGGGGGGGGGGGGGGGGCCATGGCTGCAACTCGCCTCCCTAACCCTGTCCTGGGCTGCTTCCTCTGTCGCAGTCAGTCTTTGTCCATCTTCCCCCGGGGCGAAGAAGGGAGAACGGGGAGCTCACCTCTCCTTGCCGGGCTGCTCCACTCCCCTGTCGGTGCCTCCGCTGCTCCGTCTGTCCTGGTCCTGGTCCCGGTCTTGGCTGGCTCGGTCGTCTCTGGCCGCACTCAGTCCTCCGCACCCCTGCCTCCAGCGGGAGCCCTCTTTTAAAGCTGGCGCCCCTTCCCGGGGACACCGGCGTGCTGGGTCATCAGCTCCCCCTCCTGGGGACGCCAGCGCCTGCGCGCTGAGCCATCGGCTCCCCCACCCCCAGGCGGCTTGCTCGGGGGCCAACTGCACCTGCGCCGGCAGCCGCTGCCGAACAGGCGCGTCAGAGCCGCTCCGTCTCTCCGGCGGCTATGCCGCCTGGCGCATCTGTGCGGGGCGCGGGGTTAGCGTCCACGGCCCCGGCCACCCTGTCACAAGGAGCTTGGTCTATCCTTGGGGCACCTGGGTTGGCTGTCCAGCTGCTCCCAGGACCTGAACTCACACCATCCTGTGCTCTCCAGGTGAATGTGCTATCCCCGTGGCCACTCCAGAGCTGAGCCCAGCCCACTGGGAGTGACCAGACACAGGATAAGGGATCCTCTGAAGATAGGGAGTTGGAGTGAGCTGTGAAGTGGACTAGGGGATAGGGCAGTTACCTGGAGAGCACAGACTAGTGGGTTCAAGTCCCACCCAGCCTAGGAGCTGCTGCAGGGATGCTGCTTTGGTTCTGCTGCTCCCTCACCCCCGCCCTGGCCCCACCCCACCCCCAAAAGCAGCTGACATGTACGGCAATGGCTCCATGTGCTGCCCCTCTTCCACAGGCACTGACCCCACAGTCTCCACTGGCCACAGTTCTCCATTATTGATCAACGGGAGCTGTAGGAGTGGTGCCTGCTGGCAAGGACACATGTGGAGACCCCCTGCTCTGACCTTCTCAGGGGGCTACAGGGACATGCCAGCCACCTCCAGGAGAACAATTAACCATAGGGATAATTACTCCAGACATGACAGTTTAGGCATCTTAGTACTCAAAGAATTAAAGTTAGGCATGAGAGAAATGAAAGTTATGAAATGCACAGACCACAGACCAGTCAAAAACTAAAAATGACCCACTTTGCAAGCAGTAAAAGTAGTAACATTTCCCCCCCCCCCCCATCTACATGTTGGGGAAGGAGATGAGTAGGAAGGACAGTGTGTGTTTGTGAGAATGACGGATTTGCATTGTTGAGCTCCCTCCATTTCCTTTTCTTCTCTCTATGTGGAGATGGGGTACAGGACTGGGGGGAGGAGCAACACCCTGACATCAGCACTTCCCCATTCTCCCTCCCACACCCTGCACAGCAAGCAGGAGGCTGCCAAGGCAAGAGGACAGGAACAGCATGACAGTGGGTGGAGGGGCAACTGAAGCGATAGCACTTGAGAGCTTCCTGGCCAAAACAGTCAGGTTCACTTGTCAGAGTCTCCAAGATCTACTGGTAGATCCAGATCTACTGGTTGGTGACCGCTGCCCTAGCCAGACATCCTTATTCCCAGCCTGTTTCTGCACCCTACCTGCCACCCACACCTTGCAATCTTTGCCTCTTCCGCCCCCACCACCTCCTTCCCAGTTCCTGCACCCCATCCCTATCCTATTCTCTGGCAGCCCTGTCACACATACTAAACCCCTCATTTTTGTCCCCACCCCAGAACCGAAGGGGTTCCATAAAATCTACCAGGAAAGTTGAGGCTGGAACACCAGAGGAATGAGGTATCTCAGTTGGGGGCCACCTTGGTGAGGGTTGGGGGTTTTGGGAGTTCCTTTGCTTCTCACTTCTGTGGTCCTCAACTGACTTTTCTGTGGATGGCCTCGACCCAAAAACGTTCCCCATACTTGACATAAATAAAGAATCTCAACTTAAAAAGCAACAAATACTCTGGTAGCACTTTAAAGACTAACAAAACATGTAGATGGTATCATGAGCTTTCGTGGGCACAGCCCACTTCTTCAGATGACTGGAGCTGTGGGCTGTGTCCACGAAAGCGCATGATACCATCTACATGTTTTGTTAGTCTTTAACGTGCTTCCAGACTATTTGTTTTTAAAGTTTATCCTGTATAGACTAACTCAGCTATCCCTCTGAAGCTGATAAATAAAGAAAACATTGATACCTTTTTTGTTGGACATAAATTAATATTTTATTTAAAATGAAGTTTGATTAACATGAGAGATTTAAAATGCACATCTGTTTAATAATTTAAATTAAATCATTCCCCCTATCTGCAGCACTAGAAAAATGGCTCAGGTGTAATGATGTAATTATTGTTGAGTTTCCATTAGCAAATGGTGGTCCATGGAAAAGTTTGCATTAGCCTGAGAACCCTCTGGCTCAACAAGGTTGAGAATAGCTGAAATAGAGGTATCTCTGGCCTCTCCCCCGGAGAGACCTCCCTAGGCTTCCTGTTGCTCCAGAAGAGCCCACAGAGAGATTCAGTCTGTTACCACAGTGATGAAATCACTCACTCAGGTGTGGATGATGCACAGACTTTTTGTGAGTTTTCCTCATCCAAGCAGTGGATGATTTAAACAATGTGTTAAGATGCCACGTGAAAACACTTAGTGCATCCATAGAGAGGCAGGATGTATCGTCTCTCTCCAGAGAGGGTTGTGTCATCATGGTGAACAAGCCCTTTGTGAACTCTGTGAAGAGGTGAGTGTTTTGACTTCTAGCTTCAAAGGTATTTGTTCTGTCTTTGGGCTGCACGTTGCCTAGACTTGAATAGAGTTAGCAGGGACAACACATTTCTGAGTTATTCTGACACAAAGTGAAACCTGTGCTAAAGCCCCCACGTCCAGTGAGAGAAAGCGCTGCTGTCAGAAGTAAATTAAAAGTTTCTCCAAATTTCTTCAAAGATCGCCTCTACTAGGCAGTGGGGCTTTGACTGATTGGTCCTTTATATTTTTGAAGGATGACTAAATATTACCTGGATCTTCTTGGATAATAGCAACAGATTGCTTTGGGCCCAATCCTAGCTTAAAATTAAATTGGAATAGGTGCTTTGTAAGCAGGTTGAGAAGTGGTCTCGTTTGGCAATTATTATTAGGTATTATTTACATAATATAGGTATGGCTATCATGGTATTGACATATACATTTCTCAGTAGCTTTACATATAAAATAGCCCAGCCCCATTGATTTTTGAAATAACTCCCCAGTGTAAACACTGTCCCGTAGCTGTCTGGCATTACATACTTCCATAGGGCAATTTCCATGTTCTTCTCCATGGTCAGAGCAGGTCTCATACTGGTATTCTGGTGCCTGAGCAAAGGGGTATGCCATTTACAAAGTTCTAAGAACACAGCCTTGCAAATTCAGAAGTTGTGCAGGTACTGCTGATTGTCTCATCCCTGCATCACAATGTGGTCCCACCAGTCTGAGCATGTCTCATGATGGTAGAACTGGTATTGCACTACGTCCAGAAGATTGACTGGTGGCAACGCTAGCATCAGCACATGGCCTTGCATGAGCAATGCCTCCACGCTATGCTGAGCTTCAACCTCGCCCTCTTTCTGGAAAAGCAACATGCATACGCTCTCCAAGTACTGTGCTATTAGGCACAGCAAGACACACCTGAGCATGACCATGGTTTGCAGCACACCAGGCTCTGTGCTCACGGTGCTCTAGCATCTGCATGGGCAACCAAGGCACAAAAAGGTGCAAGCACACTGACTTCCCTTTATCTCACTCGGGGGGGGGGGGGGGGGGAGAAACTAGACGAGTGCATTGTGGGATACTGGTGACATAAGCCCTTAACTACCTGCTGGATAGTTTTGGTCCTAGTGGGCACCGTGAGCATAGCCCAGAATGCAAAGAGACCCACGGTGCATTGCTTTCTGAGTTGATGGAAAGCTCCCTAATGGGGATATGCTACTTTGGACTATATTTGATTGTTCCTCACAGTGACAACACGGCCCTTCAAATTCACAAAATTGGTTGGTAAGAAATTGAGCATATTACATTCAATCTTATCTCGAAGTGTAGACATGGCAAAAAGTGTCTGTGTGAATCCAGTTACTGTGCATTATAAATTCCCTAGTTTACTTACTCCTATTTCAAAGCAAAGCAGCTCAAAGCACACTAAGATATTTTTAGAGTGCAGTGGCTGAATCCACAAAAATCCTTAGTTTGCAACTAGTTGGGTATAAATCTACCCCACACTAGTCTGCTGCACTCTGAGAGTCCATACAGATCATGCCTTGTCCTTGTTGCTGAAGATATTGCCCACAAAGCTGCCTGAGACTAACACATTCAACCAACATATTTGCATACAACCATTGGATAGGAACAACTTTCATTATCAATGGGGTTTATGCCAGAGCTTGCAAGTAAAACCACAATTTCACATATTCATAAAGTATCTTTTTAAAAGCATATTATCTTCTTTCCCCTTCTACTTTCCAACTACTTTCAGGAGTGCTGTACAGATGGTGTTGCATGACAGAAGGAAGCCTTCTGGAAACAGGGAATTAATTCATTTTGCCTATGTGTACTATCAAAACCCACAAAGACAATGGGGATAATGGTAAGCTAATGCTGTCGAGTTTCCTTTCCAACAATTTCCTCTTAATTTTTTTCCATTTTGTAGTAGAGAGGTTTTCTGGGAAGGAGAAATTCATGACCTCTACTAAAAGTTCACTAACTGTATTCACTTTAAAACAGAAAGTAGTTTCTCTTGGGGGAGAGAATTGAGGTGGGACAGTAGGTTAATGCACTAACCTTGTGTCCTATGAGACATAGATATGAGTTAAGTGAAGAAGAGCTTGATGGTCTCAGTCAATCTTCTTTCTTACTCATTTTTCCATTCTGCAATGTCAATCAACATTACAGCATTTTTTGCTCAGGAGCACCTCAGGACAGAAACTATATGGCTTTTATATTGAGGCATTCTGGCAGAGCTGGATAGAATTAAATGGCCATTGCTATTAGCCATGGATTTTCCTGAATTCCAAGTAAAAGCAGCAGGAGTGAGAAGTAGGAGAGGGGCAAGGATGAATTTAAAGGGGAGAAAAGCCTATCTCAAAAACCAACCAACCAACCAACCAAGCCCTAGAAAATTGTCCAAACGTGTTGGAAGAATTTGGGGTTGGATTTGTAGAAAGCCATGCTCATAAATGCATATGCAAGTTTTTGACAATTATTGCAGCTACACATGTGATCATACAAAGTGCACATGCAAGTAATCTGACAAAAACCTAATTAGTTAATTGTGTATACACAATTACAAAAATGTATCCCTTAAATACAAAAATAAATCTCAGGACATCAAGTTATAGCTTTAAGGGACTTGTATACTGAAACTAGGGTATGTCTACACTAGAAAGTTAGTTCGAACTAACGGACGTTAGTTCGAACTAACTTTCCTATGCGCTACACTAGCGCTCCGCTAGTTCGAATTTGAATCGAACTAGCGGAGCGCTTAGTTCGAACTAGGAAAACCTCATTTTACGAGGACTAACGCCTAGTTCGAACTAGCTAGTTCGAACTAAGGGCTGTGTAGCCCTTTAGTTCGAACTAGTGGGAGGCTAGCCCTCCCCAGGTTTCCCTGGTGGCCACTCTGGCCAACACCAGGGAAACTCTATGCCCCCCTCCCGGCCCCGGACCCCTTAAAGGGGCACGGGCTGGCTACGGTGCCCGTGCCAGGTGCAAGCCTGCCAGCACCCAGCTAGCAGACCCTGCACCTGGCACGGCACAGAGCCACCCACCCGATGCCCCCCAGCCCACCCCCTCTTGCCGGGACCAGGCTGGCGGCTCCCGGGAGCTTGCCCTGGACCGCAAGAGGCGGGCACCTTCCTGGGCTAGTGCGGACATCGTGGACCTCGTCCACGATCTCCGCACTAGGCACAGGAAAGTGGCCGGCTAGGGCAGGAGAGCTGCCAGCCTGGCCACCCAGGACCAGGTGTGCATGAAAATCAAGGGGGTCCACTGAGACCCCCGACCCTGAGCCCTGAGCTTACAATGGCCGTCCTGGGTCAGACCAAAGGTCCATCTAGCCCAGTAGCCTGTCTGCCGACAGCGGCCAACCCTAGGGACCCTGGAGGGGATGGACCGAAGACAATGACCAAGCCATTTGTCTCGTGCCATCCCTCTCCAGCCTTCCACAAACTTTGGGCAGGGACACCACTCCTACCCTCTGGCTAATAGGACTCCATGGACCCAACCTCCATCACTTGATCTCACTTCCCTTTAAACTCTGTTCTAGTTCTAGCCTTCACAACCTCCTGCAGCAAGGAGTTCCACAGGTTAACTATTTGCCTTGTCAAGAACAACTTTCTCTTACTAGTTTGAAGCCTGCTACCCATTCCTTTCCTTTGGTGTCCTCTAGTCCTTCTTTATGGGAACTCAGGAAGAACTTTTCTGAATGCACCCTCTCCACCCAACCCCTGCTTTTAGAGACCTCTATCCTGTCCCCCCTCCGTCTCCTCTTTTCTAAGCTGAACAGTCCCAGTCTCTGTAGCCTCTCTTCATCTGGGACCTGTTCCCAACCCCTGATCATGTTAGTTGCCCTCCCCTCTCCCAGCCTTTCTCTTCCCCTCTCCCACCTCCTTTTCCCAGTCTCCCCAGTTTTTTTCAATAAAGACAGAGTCAATGTTGGAAGAAACGTTATCTTTATTTTGTACATCAATAAGAAGGGGGGCTAGGGAAGGGCAAGTGGAAGGAGGTGAGGGAGGAATGGGGTACGAGCCCCCGATGGGGAGGACTGGGCTGGCTCTGCGGGCTTCTGGGGGTGGAAGCTCTCCTGCAGCCCCCCAATTACTCCCTCTCCCCAGATGGCAGCCTGCGGCAAGTGCAGCCGGGCTGATGGCCGAGTGGTGTGATGTGCCCAGTGTGGGCACTCAGGGCACTCCAAGCCAGAACTTCTTTGCAAGCGGGGCACCCCTTAGAACTGTGTGTCCGGGGTGGGGGTCGGGACCCTTTAAGCACAGCCCTCGGCTAGCCTGAGACAGTATCTCCATGCTCTAAGTCCTCCTTTTATGCCCTGCCGGCACTGCTTCCGGCCATCATTAAGCCCTGTTCAGAGTCCACTCAATGTGGACTTACTAGTTCGAACTAGCAAAACGCTAGTTCGAACTAGTTTTTAGTTCTAGATGCGTTAGTTCGAACTAGCTTAGTTCGAATTAACTAATTCGAACTAAGTTAGTTCGAACTAGCGCTGTAGTGTAGACGTACCCCCAAGTAGGCCAGTAAGAAATCATATATATAGTAGCCCAATGTCTGTGACTCTGTAACGCTGAAATGCTGGCTGTTCCCTCTGAGCGGCACTGTTGCCTCCCGCCATGGCACTCGGCTGATTCTGCGCCACTCAGCCGGGCCGCCACGTGGGAGCAAGCGGCACAAGTGGCTGATGGGGTCTGCAGAAGTCAACCGAGTTCCACAGTGGGAGGTGAAAAAGGGGTGGGGTAGTAATGTAGACACCCAGGGGTGGGGTAGTAATGTAGACGCATGGATGAGTGTGCTTCCTCGACGGAGACAGAGGAGAGCGGAAAGAGAGTGAGAAGCAGGAGGGGGAGAAGAGAAAGAGAAAGATGGAGAGAGAGGCAGAAGGTGGAGGAGACTGAGAGAGAGAGGGGGAGGCAGTAGGAGGAGAGAGAGAGAGAGAGGGTACGTCTAGACTACAGGGTTTTGTCAACGGAAGTTTTGTTGACAGATACTGTCGACAAAACTTCTGTCGACATAGAGCGTCTAGACACATTCAGTTCTGTTGACAAAGCAAGCTGCTTTGTCGACAAAACCCTGTAGTCTAGACGCAACCCTACAGGCAATAACACCTTCTGTCGACAGAACTCTGTCGACAGAAGGTGTTATGCCTCGTAAAATGAGGTTTACCAGCGTTGACAAAACTGCTGAGTTCTGTCGACGTTATGTCAACAGAACTCAGCGGTAGTGTAGCCACAGGTATAGTTTTGTCGATAAAAGTCCACTTTTGTCGACAAAACTCAGTAGTCTAGACACACCCAGAGAGAGAAACAGAGCAAGAGACCGGAGGCTCAGGAGAGAAGACCGATGTGGAGGAGAGACCTGAAAATACCATCTTATGATGGGCTAATTGGCTAGTATATATATAAATCCTGCTCAGACACCACAGAGATAGACAAAGTATCAGAACTCAGATTGAGCATAAATTAAATAGACCAATCTCAGGATAAGGGGATGGATCCCTTGATGATTACCTGTTCTGTCCATTCCCTATGGCCATTGTCAGAAGACAGGATAATGGGCTAGATGGACCTTTGGTCTGACCCAATATGGCCATTCTTATATTCTTAAAGAAACAAATGAGATAACAGGAACTGCTTCACCCATCACTGAAATACAGGCACATCTGGAAGGAACAGAGTAGATGTTTAAGAATGCACAGAAATATCTATTTTTCATGGCCCTGAAGAAAATCACATCATATAAAAATCACAGGATGTAGGCAGAATATAGCTACCCAAATTGGATGCTGGCCAGGGAAGATGACATTCAAGTGTTTTAGTCTTGTGAAATGTACAGATAGAGTTTTAATATTGTCCAAGTCTTGTAACTCAAGAGACCACTTCCATCAGATCAGAACCAACTATTATCACACTAGGATATTGATGTAATATGAGGAGTACCACTTACTGAATCACCTGCACTACACTGCAAAATCATGGGTTTTCGGGGGGGGGGGGGGGGGTTAGTGGGTTCTAGTGGCTGTCCTCTCATCCGGAGGCAGAGGAACCCTCCAGTAGCCATTTTGAACTGAGACTGACCCCTTCCTGTCACCTGACCAGAAGCCAGGGGGCATGGCCAGGACTATAAAAGCCTATCCTGCTGGCTCAGTCTGGGCCGAGCCACTGGAGAAGCCAGAGGCCTGCTCAGTGCTCCCTGCCTGGAAGGTCAGGTCTTGGCTGGGACCTCCAGTCTGGCCTATCTTAGAGGAGCAGCCCAAATCCTTGACTGCATCAGACCCAGAGGACCATCCTGAACACCTGCACCGGCCTACACTTGAGAACTGGCTGAGCCCACTGGACCTGCAAGCTGTGGAGGACTGGCTTGACCCCAGCTGGAATCTGGAAGCCATGCCCCTGGACAGGGAGTGACCTGCTGAAAATCCAGGCACCTGCTGAGGGGGAGAATGGAAGTGGCCCAAGGAATTGCGAGGGCTGTGAAAGGCCTCCCCCTCACCGCCACCGTAGGTGAAGTGCCTACATCCCTCCTGAACAAGGAGACCCCAAACCTGCTGTGTTTGCTTACTGTCATGCCCTGAACCAGGGCCTGGCCTGTGTCAGTATTGAACTAACTGTTGTTTTGTTGCCCCACCCTGACCTAGCGCCAGGGCTCTCTGAACTAACTGGTGTTTTCTTTCCTGCCTGAACCAAAGTCAGGGCCTCTGAACTGCTAATTATTGGCATACTAATTGTGTGTATGTTTGATGCCCAACCCTGAACCAGGGCTCGGCCCATATACTGACTGTGCTCGCTGCCCACCCTGCACCAGGGCTAGGGCACTGAACAGTGTGCCTCTTGCCTTGACCTGAACAAGGCTGGGTTAGTGAACTATTGACTTGGGGGTTATTTTTTGTGTCTGTGTAGTGGGTCGGCGTGGCTGCTCACTGAATCAGAGGTGGAGGAACCCCTCCGGTAGGCCTAACCAGCAACAGGGGGATAAAGCTCATGGTAAATATCTGAAGCTTCCCTGAAGCACATCGGACCAGGGACTGCTTATGTCCCTATTCTTTACTTTTAACTGAACAGTGCTCTGAGTATGAAGAACTCTCTATGGAAATTTATCCTCCATGTAGGTTGGCTTTGTTTCACTCATATTTCACAGAGACCACTGCTATAACTCATACATGGAATTTCACACAACTCATTTACTCATTCCTGGCTGACCCTCTATCAGAAGATTTTATTACTCTTCTGTTTTGCCTGCATAGTTGTTGGAGACACCTTTTTAATTTTATGATTTACTTGAGCTTTGTTTAAAAACAGTTTCAGAAACTGAGTCCTCACTGGGAGGCTCACTACTGGTTGATCTTCAAACACTGCCTTTTCGAACCCACAGTTCGAAAATAATTGTGGATGAAAACTTTGGACTCACAATTATTTGGGAACTCAATTTCTGTCACTGCCTGATAATGTTGGCATTGTCAAATATACTGTAGACTTGTAAATGAAATTGTTTTACCAGGATATAATTACAGGTGCAAAAATTGTGTTCACGCTTTTGTACTTGGCCCTAAACATCTGAAAACAAATTCACTTTCAGTCTCTGTTTTTATTCTCCATGGGCAAAATTCACTCCCGTACAGAGAATAACACTTGGCATAGGCACTACTGACATCCTACTTTGAGAACAGAAATGAGTTGGCAGATAAACAGTGTACTGTCCTCTCTGCATAAAGAGATATTTCCATGGGGAACAAAGGGAATTACTCTATCCATTAACTATCTGTATGTTTTTTTAAGACATGCTTTTTGGTCGTCTATGCACTGAAGGCATCAGAATGTGAAGGGATGTCAACTTGTTCTTCATCAGCATAACTTTTGTTGTATGATTCACACAATAGAAATTAAAAACAAAACAAAAAAAGAAACAGCCTCACAAACAATTCTAACATCATAATCAAAGAGGCTGACAAAGGGGTCGCTGTAGTCATCATGAACAGGTGGTGACCAGACAACTCACCAATACCAGATTCTACAAGCTTCTTGCCTCTGATCCCATTAAAGAATACCAACCCCCCCCCCAATCCCTAAAACAACTGCACGAGCCAGATACCTGTTGCCACCCAGCCCTCCGCCTCTTCCCAGGACCAGGCTGGCGGCTCCCAGGAGCCTGCATGGGGCTGCAAGAGGCGGGCACCCGTCTGCTCTAGTGCAGAAATTGTGGACCTCATTCAGGTTTGGGGGGAGGCCTCCAACATCCACGACCTCCGCACTAGGCACAGGAAAGTGGCCATCTAGGGCAGGATAGCTGCCAGCCTGGCCACCAAAGGCCATATGCAAACCCAGGAGCAGGTTTGCATGAAAATCAAGGTGGTCCAGTGAGACCCCCACCCCTGAGCCCTGAGCTTAGAACATAAGAACGGCCGTACTGGGTCAGACCAAAGGTCCATCTAGCCCAGTAGCCTGTCTGCCGACAGCGGCCAACACCAGCTACCCCAGAGGGGATGGACTGAAGACAATGACCAAGCCATTTGTCTCGTGCCATCCATCTCCAGTCTTCCACAAACAGAGGCCAGGGACACCGTTCCTACCCCCTGGCTAATAGCACTCCATGGACCCAACCTCCATGACTTTATCTAACTTCTCTTTAAACTCTGTTATAGTTCTTCACAGCCTCCTGTGGCAAGGAATTCCACAGGTTGACTATTTGCTTTGTGAAGTAGAACTTTCGCTTATTAGTTTGAAGCCTGCTACCTATTCATTTCATTTGGTGTCCTCTAGTCCTTCTGTTATGGGAACTAAGGAAGAACTTTTCTTTATGCACCCTTTCCACACCACTCATGATTTTACAGACCTCTATCATATCCCCCCTCAGTCTCCTCTTTTCCAAACTGAAAAGTCCCAGTCACTTTAGCCTCTCCTCATATGGGACCTGTTCCAAAACCCTGATCATTTTAGTTGCCATTTTCGGAACCCTTTCCAAGGCCAAAATATCTTTTCGGGGATGAGGAGATCACATCTGTACACAGTACTGAAGATGTGGGCGTACCATAGTTTTATACTTCCCCTCCTCCTTCTTCCCCCTTCCAGCTCCCTCCTCCCAGGTTTCCCCCTCTCCTCTCCCACCTCTCTCTTCCCCCCTCCCACCTCCTTTTCCCAGTCTCCCCAGAGGTTAATCCCCTCCCCACCCCCAGTTTTCAAAAATAGAAAATCTCTTTATTTAACAACATACGTGTCCTTTATTTTGTACATCAGGAAGGGGGGCTAAAGAGGCGTAAGTGGAAGGAGGTGAGGGAGGAATGGGGCACAAGCCCCTGATGGGGAAGACTGGGGTGGCTCTGCGGGCTCCTTGGGGTGGAAGCTCTCCTGCAGGGTCTCCTGGATCCTGACACCCCCCCAATTGATCCCCCCGGATGGCAGCCTGTGGCAAGTGCAGCCAGGCTGATGGCCGAGTGCTGTGATGTGCCGAGCGCGGGCACTCAGTAGTAGTCCAACTACTACTCCAAGCCAGGACTGCTTGCTGTCCCTCATTGAGGTAGACAAGCAAGCGGGGAACCCTGAGAACTGTCTGTCCGGGGTGGGGGTTGGGTCCCTTTAAGCACAGCCCTCTGCTAGCCTGAGACAGCAGCTCCACGCTCTAAGTCCTAACCTGAGGGCCTGCCGGCACTGCTTCCGGCCAGCCTTAACTTTGGTTCAGGGTCCACTCAGTGTGGACATGCTATTTCGAATTAGCAAAACGCTAATTCCAATGAGTTTTGAGGTCCAGATGCACTAGTTTGAATTAGCTTAGTTCGAATTAACTAATTCGAATTAAGTTAGTTCAAATTAGTGCTGATGTGTAGACATACCCTCTGGCAGCCTCTAATGGGAAAATAAAACTACATACCCACCAGGGGGTGTCTGTGGAGGGGGCTGCTGCTTTTGTGGCAGCTGGACCCTGGCTACCCCTACATTCTTTTTTTCAAGCCTGCCTTTTTCCACCTGCCTTTTTGTAGGCAGCTTTCCCCCCCTTCACCTCAGCTATTTGCTGAGGGTGCTGAGTGCAGAGGGGCCCTGCCTTGGGTTGGGGTGGGGGAGCCCCCTCCCATTTTCTTGGGGGGTGTCTATTTTACCCCCTTTTTTCTCCACCTTGGGAGGCCTGACCTTCACCTTTCCTGCTGCTGCTGCTCTCCCTGAAACAGAGACAGTAAGGGGGCTGCTTTAAAGGAGCCCTTGGGGTTTCTTTCTCCCCACCGCCTGCTTTGTGCTGGGGGAAGATTAGGAGCCCTTTCTGTCAGGGTTCCTGGATGGGTGCTGGTGCAGCTCTTCTGGGGTGCTGAGGGCAGGGGGTGGTTTACCTCCCCCTGGTTCATCAGCCCTCACACTTCTGCTGCTGCTCCTCCCTCTCCAAGGCCCAGTTGCTGTAGAGCCCTTTCCACACTCGGCCCCACTGCTTGTCTCCTTCCCATTCTCTGCTCTTCTGGGCCGTGCAGCAGATACTGTGGGCCTGCTGCTCAGGCGCCTGTGGGCACACTGTCCCCCCCCCCCCCCGAGTCATGTCTCCTTCCTTCCTCCTCCTCCCGCCCTTGAACTGGCATCTTTTCACTGCCTGCCTTCCCAATCCACTGCTTGTCCCATCCACCATTTTGGATGCCAATGCCTCCCCCCTGATTCTTAGGCACTTGAGCTTCCCCCTTCTTTTTTAGTTACTCTCCCCACACACACAGCTTCACTTGTCCCCATGTTCTTTAAATAATTATTTACCCCTTATCTCCCCAGTGCAGCCGCTCTCTCAATCCTGTACTGGAAGCTGTATTCCTTACTCCCTTTTCCTTTTCCCCTTTCTGAATTATTGCCCTCCCACCCCACTTCCAGCCTAGTGGGAGTGTGGGAGAGCGGTAAACCTCCTTCCTCCCCTCCCTTTCACTCATTGTTCCCTCCTCTGGTGTTTTTGGTTCTCCCTTAACTGTTTGTTTTGTCTTTCCCTCCCCACCCATGACCACAATGGAGGGGTTGTCCGGTGACACCCCTGCCAAACCGTCCCCACCCCTCCCTAAAAACAACTCCTCTGAGGCTGCCGGGGCCCCCATCACTACGGTAAGGGGGGAGGACATGAACTAGAGGACACCAAATGAAATTAATGGATAGCAGGTTTAAAACTAATAAAAGAAAGTTCTTCTTCACATAATGTGTAGTCAACCTGTGGAACTCCTTGCCAGAGGAGGCTGTGAAGGCTAGGACTATAACAGAGTTTAAAGAGAAGCTAGATAATTTCATGGAGGTTAGGTCCATAAAAGGCTATTAGCCAGGGGATAGAAATGGTGTCCCCGGCCTCTGTTTGTCAGAGGCTGGAGAAGGATGGCAGGAGACAAATCGCTTGATCATTGTCTTCAGTCCACCCTCTCTGGGGCACCTGGTTCTGGCCACTGTCGGCAGACAGGATACTGGGCTAGATGGACCTTTGGTCTGACCCAGTACGGCCATTCTTATGTTCTTATGTTCCAATCACCATTAAAGAGCATTCCTTGAAGGGTAGGAAGGGCCTGGAGACCAAGAAGGGCAAGAGCCCCACCCGGAAGGCAAAACCTTCTGAGGAGAGGGCTCACTCCCTGGCCGCAGCCCATATGCTGGCCATGGCCCCCCCTCCTTCCCGGTCCCCTGTTCCTTCCACCAGCTCTGGGGGTGATGGTGTCCCAGGCCCCAGGGCATATGTTCAGGTAGCTGCCACCCCCAAGCCACCTCCTGGAATTACATCTCCAGCGTCTGTGGCCCCTTTCCCACTCTGACCAGGAGGCATGGGGTCCGTTGTCTCTTGGTGGCGGCCTCGCCCCACATGGAGACCTACATGCAGGCATTGGCATGCGTGGTGGGGCCCATGGCCATGGTGGTGGCCTCTAAGATGTTCAGGAAGGTGGTATTCTTCCTGGTGTCTGAGGCCGCCACCTAGGAGGTGGTGGAAAGGGGTTTGGCGGTGGGGGGAGTCCAGGTTCCCCTCGAGCCTTTGGAGGATCTGGGCGTACAGGTGGTTTTGTCCTCCGTTCCTCCCTTCCTCCCCAATGTCGTCCTATTGCCTTTCCTCTCCACCCTGGAGAGGCCTCTGTCAGTCCTGAGTCCCCTTCCTCTGGGCTGTAAAACCCTATCCTCCGCCACGTCCTTTCCTTTCGCCAGCAGGTACAAATCCAACTACTGCTGGCGGGATATGGCGGAGAAGCCCTCGAAGGGTCATTTCTGGTGCCCCATCAAGGGGCCCGGTACCGGGTGTACTACACCATGGGGGAAGCCTGGTGTTTTCTTTGTAGCGCGATGGGGCATGTCTGAAGGGACTGCCCCTCTGGCCTGGTTTGGAGAGGCACCGCACCCAGGACCCCCGATGCCTGGGAGGGCACCGGCTGTACCATCGCCAGTGGCCCTGACAATCCGGACCCTGGGGTCGCCCCTCCTCCAACCGTGACCGTCGTCAATCCTGCTCGGGCTCCGCAGGGCCCAGATGAGAGTGCAGGTGCTGCTGCTGTCACTGCCAAATCGGCAAGGCCGGGCCTGCGGAGGAGAGGGCGGCGGGGTCAGCGATGGGACTCGGGCAGGACCTGCCTCAGGGGGAGGTGTCCCTTTCCTCTGTTGCCCAGCCTCCATCTTCCCTTGCCCTCCCAACGCTGCCCTTGTCCCCTGGCTTTTCTTCCATTCAGGCCCAGCCCTCT
The DNA here is from genome assembly GCF_049634645.1 of Pelodiscus sinensis. NCBI lineage: Eukaryota > Metazoa > Chordata > Testudines > Trionychidae > Pelodiscus > Pelodiscus sinensis. The sequence continues at coordinate 31,384,497 of NC_134724.1, read as the reverse complement.
TCCTCTGAGGGATGGGAGCTTGCTATGGGGAGGCGCTGAAAGCGTGCCCGGAGTTCCACCCCACCCACCGAAGAGGAGGACAACCTCCCCATACTTATGGGGGTGGACGCTGGAGCCGTTCTACCCTCTGAGCCCCCAAACACTTCACAGCACCATGAAGTGGTTGAGGTGACCGCGGTGGTTGCGGGAGAGGTGAACACCTCCCTCCTGGGGTCCCTGGAAGAGGGGGCGTCCATGGAGGATGCTCCCACCGTTCCCACCTCCACTGAGGGGGCAGCTGCTGACCTTGCTACTGACAAAGATCACCACCTGGTGGCGGGCAGCGGGCTCGCCTTCCTCTCTCAGGAGGTGGAGGCTTTGGGGCTGACCCCGGCTGCCTCAGAGGGAGATCATCATGTCCTGGAGGGACAACAACAGACCTCTCCTTCCCCTTCCAACCTGCTGCTATCCCTTCTCTCTGCCTCTGAGTTGTCCCAGGGTGCGACCTTCTGCCCGGCCATCGGCAGCACTTTGGCCACGGCTGCTGAAACCCTGGAGGCTCTCAGCGGGCAGGAGTTACCATTACTGTCCATCATCCCTGGCGCTGAGGCCTCTGGTGCTGCACTCTCTGTGGCACTGGAGCCCAGCTCTGGGGAGACCATGACCACCCCTACCGCTGCCACCGATTCACTGCCCTGTGAGGAGGCACCGCTTCCCAGCACCTCCTCTGCTGAGGCTTCTTGCCCTGCTCCCTCTCAGCCTCTGCTCCACTCCTGCTACCTGTTCAAAACCCCTCCCAATTGAGCTTCCCACCCCTCCTCCTGCTCCCCCCGTCCTTGTCTTTTCCCTAATCCCTCACCTCTTCCTCCCCCTACTCCCCTTCCTCGTCTCCCTCCTTTTCCTGATCCCCTCCCTGAACTCTTTTCCTCGCCTTACTCTGTTACTGCCGCCACTGGGGTTGCCACGTTGAGCCCAGACGTTGGCCTCTGGGAAGCGGTTTTTGTTTCTCCTGCTCCCAGCACATCTGGGGCTGTTCTCCCTCCACCACTGTCCTCCCAGCAGGGACCTCAGACGCCCTGCATCCCCGTGTTGATGGGTCGCGGGACTCATGGAGGGGTCTGGCCCCAAGGCGTTCGAGGGCCCAAGGCCCCGATGCCAGATGCGCTGAAGGGCGAGACGCATGCTTTCTTGGAAGACATCCGTGGCTCCAAGAACAAAGTCGCTCTCGCCCTTCAGTGCTGGGGAGATTTCCATCTTGTTTTACGAACAGTAAGGGCCCTCTTGGGGGAGGGTAAAGGGACCAGGTGGTGTGAGGCTACAGCTTACCAGCGGGTCCGCAGCTTCCATGAAAACCTGCTCACTTTTGGGTACAGTCAAAGTTTTGCTGCGAGGCCCAATGGAGGCTACTAACACTCCTGCCGGCGAAGATCTTCCCCCGCCCTCTCGATGCCGCCATTCATCCTTACCACTCTAAACACCCAGGGCTGCGGGTCAGGTCTCCGTAGGTGTCGGGTACTCTCCTTCATTTGGGGGGGGTACTCTGTCATGTTCCTACAGGAAACCCATATGACTCTGGCCCCGGAGCTAGCTGGCAGCTGGAGTGGGGGGACAGGGTTTATTTTAGCCACCTGTTGGCCCATCAAGATGGGATGGCACCCTGTTCTCCCCGAACCTGCAGCCCGAGGTACTTGAGATTGCCGAGACTGTGCAGGGTCGCCTGTGGCATATCCGGGTTTGGATGGAGGGGCTGACTTTAAATCTCATTAACATCTATGCCCCGACGTCCAGCCCGGAGAGGCTATGCTTCTATCAGCGGGCGTCTGCCTTCCTCGGCTCCTTGGATCCTCGCGAGTGCCTGGTCCTGGGCAGGGACTTCAACTGCACCCTCAAGGAGCGGGACCATACGGGGCTCAAGCAGTGCCTGGCCGCCATGGACGTCCTCAGGGAGATAATAGACCATAACTCCCTGGTGAATGTCTGGCAAGACCTTTACCTGGGCGAGGAAATGGTGTTTACCTACGTCCAGATGGTGGGTCATTGGTCTTTCCACTCCCGGTGGTACCGCATTTATCTTCCCATCATTTCTTCCGGGCCCTCTCCTCCAGCATTCGGCCAGCCCCTTTCACGGACCATCACTTGGTGGCCATGATGGCCTCTCTTTCCTCAGAGAGGCCGGGGCCGGCCTACTCGCATTTCAATAACAGCCTGCTGGAGGATGTGGGCTTTGCAGCATCCTTCCGGGAGTTCTGGCTGGCCTGGTGCGGGCGGCAGTGTGCCTTTCCCTTGGCGCAGCAGTGGTGGGATGTAGGGAAGATGAACATATGGCTCTTCTGCCGTGACTACACCCGGGGGAGAGGGGTCAGCCGGCGGAGGGATGCAGCGATAGAACAGTTGGAACGGGAGGTTTTAGAGCTAGAGAGGCAGCTGGCCACCGGCCCCGAGGATCCGCCCCTCTGCGGAGAGTACTGGGAGAAGCAGGAGGAACTCCGGACCCCCAAGGACCTTTGGGCCCAGGGTGCCTTTGTTTGTTCTTGCATCCATCTCCTTTGGGAGATGGATTGAGGCTCCTGCTTCTTCTATGCCCTGGAAAAAAAGAAGGGGGCTAAAAAGCACATCATCTGCCTTCTGGCAGAGGATGGCACCCTCCTCATGGATCCAGTGGAGATGCATGAGAGGGCTTGTGCCTTCTACGCGTCTCTCTTCTCCCTGGATCCGATCGACGCTGATGCCCACTGGCTCCTCTGGAATGAACTCCCGACTGTCAGTGCGGGCAACCGGGACTGGCTAGAGCAGCCTCTCTCTCTGGCCGAGTTCTCAGAAGCCCTCCGTCTCATGCCCACCAATAAATCCCCGGGCATGGATGGGCTGACCATGGAGTTCTACCACATGTTCTAGGACGTCCTCAGCCCAGACCTTGCTAGCATCTGGGCCGAGTCCCTGGAAAGCGGGGTTCTCCCTCTATCATGCAGGCGAGCCATGCTTGCCTTGCTACCCAAGAAGGGGGACCTCCACAATCTGAGGAATTGGCATCCTGTCTCGCTCCTCAGCACGGACTATAAAATTGTCGCCAAAGCCATCTCCCTAAGGCTGAAGTCCGTGGCAGACATGATCCATCCAGACCAGACCTACACCGTCCCAGGCCGAACCATCTTCAACAACCTTTTTCTGGTCCGGGATCTCTTAGAGCTTGGGTGTAGGGACGGTCTGTCGTTCGCCCTCCTGTCCTTGGATCAGGAGAAGGCTGCTGGCCTTCTACCAGGACCTCCTCCAGACCTGGAAGTTGCTTGCAGCGACCAGGTCCTTGGGAGCCACCATGGGGGCAGACCTCCTCGCGGAGCCCCTGCTACACAACCCCCATCTACGTGTGCAGGTGGTGGAGTTCCCCTTAGTGCACCAGAGGTTGGTCTTGGCAGAAGTCACCAGAGTCAGAGACCTCCTGGACTATGACCGGGAAGACTGGCATGGGGCAGCGCACGGGGCTCTCCACTCTACGTACTCCCCAGCGCGTGCTTCAGGAGGTGAAGGACGCTTTACCGCCCACTGCTTGGGTGTACTTAAACAAAGTCCTGTGAGAGAGTGCACCCCACCCCACCCCTTACCCCCGGCCCTCCCAATCTCTCCATCAGCCCCCAGCCCCGCATACCTTCCCGACCGCCTCCCCCCTTGTCACCCAAGCCAACTGCACGTAATGCAGTTGGTCCCCTTCCAAACTATGCCAAAGAGCTACCTGTACATGCTCGTGCTTCACACGCTCCACTTCCCCACCCTCGTGTCCCACCCAGACACCAAGTGGCGGGACTTTCTACCATCAATAGAGGGTGGGGAGCCCCGGTGGGCCAACCTCTATTCGACCTTAGTTCCACGGTGCACCGGGGACATCAGCTGGAGAACCGTGCATGGTGCGGTGAGCACAGGCGTGTACTTGGCACGCTTCACTCCCATTCCTAACACCTGCCTCTTCTATGGCATGAAGGAGACCTTGGCGCACATCTACCTCAAGGTTGCAGCCCCTCTTTTGGGTCCTCCAGAACCTCCTGTTGAGATTTTGGCTGCACTTTTCCCCCCACTTGTTAATTTACATACACCCCATCCATGGCCCCACATAGTTGCGGGACTTCCTGGTCAACCTCCTCCTGGCTATCACCCAAATTGGCAATTTATAAAACCAGGGAGAAGAGGTTGGCCGGGGGTGGGGCCTGCAACTGTGGGGCCTATTTCCGTTCCTGTATCCGCTCACATCCGGGCAGAGTTCCAATGGGTGGTATCCGCTGGCTCTCTTGAGACCTTCGAGGGGCAGTGGGTGCTGTTCGGGGTTCTCTGCTCGGTATCCCTATCCGGTTCCCTCGTTTTAGCCCTTTGACCCTCACACCCGTCCCTGTTTTCTCATTATTTGTCCCACATAATCAGTTGGTTTTCTGGGCTCTGTGGACCCTCCCCATAGGCTGGGTGGAGGTCCTTCAGACCTCCTGGACACCAAATAGTCCCCCTGTATCTGCCTTCCACTAGGCTTCAGCAGTCCCCTGCTCTCAGGCTGCCACAGCTATCAGGAACACCATTCCTGATGACACCACTGCACACCTGGTTACAGAGCTGTGCTACTGTGACCTCACGCACAACTACTTACAATTCGGAGACAATTTGTATCTTTAAGTCAGCAGCACTGCCATGGGCAGCTGCATCTCTGCACAATATGCCAATGTCTTCATGGGTGACCTTGAACAACATTTCCTCAGCTCTCACCCTCTAACACCTTTATTCTACTTACGCTACATTAATGACATCTTCATTATATAAACCAATAGGAAAGAGACCCTTGAAGAATTTCACAGGGATTTCAACAACTTCCACCCCACCATCAACCTCAGCCTGGATCAGTCCACACCAGAGATCCACATCCTTGACACTACAATACAATTACATGATGGACACATTTCCACCACCTTATACGGGAAACCTAGCAAAAGCTACACTTACCTTCATGCCTCTAGCTTCCATCCAAGACACATTTCTCAAACTATTGTTTACAGCCAAGCCCTAAGATACAACTGGATTTGCTCCAGTCCCACAGACAGAGACAAACACCTGCAGGATCTATATAGAGCAGTGTTTCTCAACCAGTGGTAGGTGTACCCTTAGGGGTACTTGTGAGAAGTCTGAGGGGGTACGTCAACACTGAAATTTGGAGAAAACAGAACTTTTGTTTTAAGTTTTACAGCACTTTATTATTTTTGAACTTTTTACACCCAAAAATTTCACCGCCCACCCAGCTATGATTAAGTTGTTTAAACAAATGTGTGACAATGGTAGAAAAAAACATTGTGTGTCTGAAAACTGTAGGTACTGGGGTACTTTATATATAATTATAGCCAGGAGGGCGATGACATTTTTGGGTGTAAAAAGTTCAAAAATAGTGAAGTGTTGTAAAACTTAAAACAAAAGTTCAGTTTTCTCCAAATTTCAGTTGTGTTGACGTATTCCCCCCAGACTTCTCTGGAGTACCCCTAAGGGTACTCGTACCACTGGTTGAGAAATACTGGCTTAACCAACTAAACAATGGGTATTTAAGAACAAGTTGCACCTTCTCTATCAGCTTCTTGTAACACGAATACTCTAATTCACTATTTTTTCTCTTCCTTTCCTCCCTACTTCCCTCCTGCCATCTCCTATTTATTTTGGAACTGGACTTTTACTACTCTATTCATCTGAAGAAGTGGGTTGTGCCCATGAAAACTCATGATTCCATCTACATGTTTTGTTCATTTTTAAGGTGATGCTAAATTATTGTTTTTTAAGTTTTTCTAGAAAAAAAATTGTTCATATAACTGATTCCAAGACTGTTTTTGTAAAGTTGAGGTTATGCTGTATGTACACAGAGCGCTCATAGCCTTTGGCAAGTCACTTGGCTTTTCTTCATCAGTTTTCACATCTGCAAACTGAGGAGGAGCTATAGATGGCTTACTTTCACTGAGGTATTGTACGGAATGTGTAAGGCATTATGCAGTAAAGCAGATCTATAAAGTGCTGTATGTAGTACACACTGAGTCATGTATGGAGTTTGAATAATTAGTAATTCTAATGCTTTGGGCAGGGGGCTGGATTCGATGACCTCCTGAGGGCTCTTCCAGCCTTAGGATTCTATGATTCTAAATGGATATTTATTAAAAATGTAAAATTAACGTTATATATTTATGTTCTTGTAATGCACAGATTGTGTTAGGGATAATACAGACACAATTATGTGCATATATTGTGTAAAAAGAGAAGCATCTCCATTTGTTACAACTATCTGCAAAGTGGAAGAGTTTTAGAGCATTACTACCAGTTCATCTTTAATTTATTATTCAGAGTTCCTGGAGCCTGAAGGGGCCTATTAACAGGAACTGACTTTTATTCCACAGATCTATAATAATTTAATCATTAAAGCAAGTCAAGAGCTAATATAATGAAATAATGTTCAAATCACCTTTGATCATCCATTAAAAATCATAAGGGAAGGAGTTGAATGGGAGTAGGGGAGGTGTTTCTACCACAAAGAGAAAGCAGCCTTTATGAACAGAACAAAAGCTAAGAAATAGCAGCCCAATGTTTTTCTTTATTAATATCCATCTCTTCCAAACCAGGATTTTCACAAGGATATTTTTTGTCAGTTTTACAAGAAAGCAGGTATAGAAAAGGGTGAAAGAAAGTCAACAAAATAAATAAATACTGAGCGCATCCACTTTCTTTGGAAGCCGCAGGGATAGCTGAATCTATAATAGCACACCTTTCAGGAACAGCCAAATGGAAAAGGCATATATATTTAAACAATCATTTTTTACTGCTGCACCAAATTAGAAACAGCTTCATGCCCTCCACACTAAAGAACTGATTCTAGCCGCAACGTTATACCCACCATTATCTGCCTAATGCCAAGCTTTTCCCCCTTTTTATTTGTATATTAAGGGCTCTGAGGCATGTTATCTCCCATGCCTACCAATCTCGTTAGGCCTGGCAACCTCGGTCCCTCTGTAGTCTTTGGCCCAACTCTTCATACAGAGTAGCTGTTCCACCATATTATGTTTCATCACTGCCTGCTCATGTAAGATGCAGTTGAGAAATGAAGCAAATTCAGAATCTGTAACATTGTGCCTAATTTAGCTGATAGTGGTCCTAAAGCATGGCATTAATTGGAACCTTTCACCAGCGCTTCTGCTTATGCTGGGCAAAGAGTAATTTCTGCTGTAGCTAGTGCATAGCACCATTTGGAAGACCATAGGTTACCCCTGTTCAAAACTGTAGTCTAGATCTTCTGCTGGTACACACAGATTTGGTTCCACTGAAAAGGAGTTATATCAGCTGAAAAGGCCTTTGGATACAAAGCACAGACCCCTTACTACATCCATCATTTTACATGAACTTTTTGACAAATATAAAGCTAGATATTTTGGGACAGGTATCCCAAAATGAGACTGAGATGAAAGGTCTCAGTCAAAATGTAGTTAATAAATTGCCATATATTTGTGATCTATTTTGTTTTTCTTGTCACTTCTCATCAACAATGTAAACTATGAAAGACTACCTTGCTCCCGGCCAGATAGACGGCAACTCACCTTTCACAGAGTGAAGTGTATTTAGATGCCTCTTTCTTTACAAGAAGTTCTCAAAACGTAAATATCTAGCTAAATAAAACAGGTCCTCAGCATGGGAAACCTAGAAATATAATAATTACCATTGATTAGCTTCTTGTTGTGACTGGATTTAGAATGAGCAAAAGAAAAATAATGTTTGCAACACTATTTACCCCACTAATTTCTAATGTAAGGTGAGTTACCTGGTGAATAAGGGTGGTGAAAGGGTCAATGATTTTAATATTGTAATTGTAATTAGAAATGATCCTGTACAGCTCAGAATCCAAACCAGTATCCAGATCCTAATTTTGCATTTAGGCCATCTAAATAGGCTGAACCTACACTCCAGTCTGAGCATGTCTTAATTTTGACATATTTGAAACTCCAGATGTGAAGGAAACGGACTCTTGCAAAATCTGGGGCTCATTCTCCACTCACACCAGCTTTATGTCAATATAGGTACAATCCCATTGACTTCTGTGATTTATATCTCTGAGTTCATAAATAGAGTTCATGGTTCTAAGGAATGGTAGAAGGGAGAACAGCATAATAGATAATGGATTTCAGGAAAGCAGACATTAGCAAACTCTGACGGCGGGTAAATAAGGTCCCCTGGGAAGCAAGATGGAGAGGAAAAACTACTGAATGCAGTTGGCAGTTTTTCAAAGGGACATTATTAAGGGCCCTAGAGCAAACTATTCCACTGCGTAGGAAAGATGGGGAGTAGGGCAAGAGACCACTTTGGCTTAACCAGGAGATCTTAAATGATCTTAAAAAAAAAGAGTAATATAAAAAGTGGAAACTAGGTTAGATAACGAAGAATGAATATAAGCAAAGTATGTAGGGGCAAGAGTAGAAAGGTGAAGGCACAAAACGAGCTCAATCTAGCTAGAGGTTAACAAGGGTAACAAGGAAACAGTCTACAAATATATTATAAGCATGAGGAAAATGAAGGGTATCATACATTGTGCCTATGCTTAGGAATGTATGTGTTTTATGCAAAGGATAATTTAGTAGGTACGTACGTGCAAAGAAATCTGTTGAGCTCACTCCCTCTTCCCCTTGAGTAGCTGTCAAGGCTGTTCCCCTCTGGCACGATGAATACAGAAGTGTGGGGGGAGGGGCCTTCAAAAGCAACCCAAAACCTGATCGCTACAGGCTTTGGTACAAAAACTCCCCCCAAAATCCTAATTCCCAGATTTTGGGGAATCCGTTGCCACCATCAAGTACTTTTGAACCCACAAACGGGGGTGGACACTTGAAACCAACCCCAGGGAACCCCAAGCTCTTTTCTCCAAAGAGCTTGAAAAGAAAAGAAAAAATACAAGTTGCAGTGTATGATTACTGTCCCCTCGTCAGAGGTATGCAGATTCCACAGACAGATTTTCCAGGACACAGAAATGAACCAATACCAGGTTAATTAAAAAAAGACCTTTTATTATTAAATCAATACCCCAGTTACAAGCATAGTTGGAATGGCTATATGGTAAGAGCCACCAATTAATATACTCATGGAGGACTCCCATGGCCTCAGGACTTAGTTGCAAAAGAGAGGAAAACCCATTTCTAATAGCACAGACATCAGATCCAAATTCCCAAACCAGAAAACAATAAAACCAGATGGATTTATCTAGACTTTACCCTGCTTACACATTAAGAGTCTCTTTCTTGGGGTATGTCTAGACTACATGGCTCCGTCGACAGAGCCATGTAGATTAGTGTACTCGAAAAAGGGAAACGAAGCGACGATTTAAATAATTGCCGCTTCATTTACATCAAAATGGCAGCTTCGCTATGCCAATCAGCTGTTTGGCAGCACAGTGTGGTAGTCTGGATGCTCCGCAGTCAACAAGGGAAACCTCATTCCAAAAGGCATAACGGGGCGGTTGACAAGGGCTTTCCTTGTCAACTGCGTAGCGTCCAGATTACCACACTGTGCCACCAAATAGCTGATCGGCTCAGCGCGGCAGCCATTTTGATGTAAATGAAGCTGCGATTATTTAAATCACCGCTTCATTTCCCTATGTCTAGAAACCTAATCTACATAGCTCCGTCGACGGAGCCATTTAGTCTAGACATACCCTTGGAGAGAGACATATCTTCTGTCTCCCTCAGTATCTAGAGAGCAAACTGGCCCAGAGACAAAGGAGGGAAACCTTCAAAATTCCTTTGTCTCAGTTTGAAATCCTTAGCTGCATTTCTATTGGCTGAGCAGATACCTGGCTAGGTATAGGGACATAGTTAACCCTTTAGTCCCCAGGTTGCTGGCCAACCCTCCTGGTTATGACAGTAGTTAATCAGTTTCTGGACCATCTTCTCTTTGTTCTCGAAGAGCATCCGAGGGGATGGCTAGCTCAGCAGATTGAGGGGCAAGGTACAAGTATGTGGTAACAGGTTTATCTATAGGGCCACAGGGATGTGGTAAACAGGTTTATCTATGGGAATGTTAAACATGATTGGTTATGCTGAGTGTAAAGAATGTGATAAGATTGGACAAAGGTTCATGTGGAGCAACCACTTGAAGCTATAAAATACTGAGGAGGGGACTTGCCCCTTTGAGAAAGCCTGTACCGGGGTTCTCTCCCTTTGTGCATATCGAATAGAGCTTTAAAATTGAATGGTGCATCAGACTCTTGATTCTGCTAGACACCTGACTCATATGGTTATCATTGGGTACCACAAAAATCCCAGCAAAAAACCAAGGACAGGGTAGACCCGTTGCTTAATGAAGAGGGAGAAATAGTAAGGGTATGTCTACACTAGCCCCCAAGTTCGAACTAGGGAGGCTAATGTAGGCATTCGAAGTTCCAAATGATCCCAGGATTTAAATATCCCGGGCTTTATTTGCATCTTCCTGTCTGGATGCCATTTTTAAATCCCCTTAGTCTGAACTAACTGCCCGCGGTTACATGCGGTAGTCAAACGTTAACTCGAACTAAGGACTTAGTTCAAGTTAACGTTTGACTACCGCGTGTAGCTGCAGGCAGTTAGTTCAGACTAAGGGGATTTAAAAATGGCGTCCGGACGGGAAGATGCAAATGAAGCCCGGGATATTTAAATCTTGGCCTTCATTTGCAACTTCAAATGCCTACATTAGCCTCCCTAGTTTGAACTAGGGGGCTAGTGTAGACATACCCTAACATAACTTGAAAGTGGCAGAGATGCTTAACAATTTCTTTGTTTTGGTTTTCACCAAGAAGGTGGGTGGTGACTGGATGCCTAACATAGTGAATGCTAGTGGAAATGGAGTAAGTTTAGAATTTAAAATAAGAAAAAAACATGTTAAAAATTACTTGGAAAAGTTAGTTGTCTTCAGGTCACTGGGGCCTGATGAAATGCATTCTCGAGTATTCACTCAAGGAGCTGATAGAGAAGAGCCATTATCTTTGAAAAGTCATGGAGGTTTGGAGAGATTCCAGAAGACTGGAAAAAGGGCAAATATAATGCCCATCTATAAAAAGGGAAATAAGAGCAACTCAGGAAACTACAGACCAGTCGGCTTAAGTTCTGTGCCAGGAAAGATAACGGAGCAAATAATTTGTTCTTAACAAATCCATGTTGGCTATTACTTATGTAACCCTTCTGCCAGGTAGACCTGGCAGTAACCAGGGCTGGGTTCAATATCTTGGGGTCCATCTCACACAGAACCGGCTTGAGCCCCCACCCAGTAATTTGGGAAATTCACACACCCCTGGGTGTCTCTGAGAGGCAATGCTTCCCCACTCACAAGCACTGAGTCTGAGTGTAGGAAATAAACATTTAATGAAACAGTGAGGCTACATCTACATTGGCAAAATTTTGCGCAAATACTTTTAACGCAACAGTTTTTGCATTAAAAGTATTTGCGCAAAAGAGCGTCTACACTGGCATGTGCTTTTGTGCAAGAGATGTGCTTTTGCACAAAAGTATCTGTGCCAGTGTAGACGCTGTCTTGTGAAAGAAAGCTCTGATGGCCATTTTAGCCATCGGGCTTTCTTGCGCAAGAAATTCATGTTGCCTGTCTGCACTGGCCTCTTGTGCAAGAACAGTTGTGTAAGAGGGCTTATTCCTGAGCGGGTGCGTCATAGTTCTTGCGCAAGAAGCACTGATTTCTTACATTAGAATGTCAGTGTTCTTGTGCAAGAACTCCCTGCCAGTGTAGACAGGTGGCAATTTTTTCGCAAAAGCAAATGCTTTTGCGCAAAATCTTGCCAATGTACACAGCCAGAGAAGTCATACGGCATTAACTTGGGGAAAACATCACAAACAGAGTTCATAACCCAAACATGAGCTGAGCCCCTCCCCCCCAGCCAAGAATCACCTCAAGTCCAAAGAGTCCGACACCCCAAAAGTCTCTGTCCCTGGTCTGTGTCACCCAGAGTCCCAGAGTTCACCTGCAGGGTTTCACTTCCCAATCTGGGTAGAAATGGGAGTGGGGGGATAGATAGAGGGCACCTTCGGACACTCCACCACGCTCTACCAGCTGTCTCGTCCCATGCCACCAGACGCTCTGCTGGTCAGCCGCCACCGCTGGTCGCCACTCCTCGCCTGCTGCTGCTCCTACCAGCCACGTTACGCCATCAGCCAGTGATTCCTACCAGCCCCTCCGCTGGTCACTGCCACTTCACTGGCTGCAATTGGTCTGGCTCTCAGCCAAACCAGTGATTTCAGCTCTCAGTGATTTCAACTCTTTAGACACCAGCTGGACTGGCAAAGGAATCCAGCTTCCACTGGACTAGCAAAAGAAAAGACTCCTCAAGGAGTCTGCTTTAGGTCTGTCCTTAAAACAAAGAGAGAAAGGGGCAGGCTGGGCCAGTCTTACAGCTCACACCTGGTAGGTGTGAAGCAGGCTGACTCAAGCCCTTTAACTCTTCCCCCCAGCTCAGTTCACTCAACTCTGGAAGGGGGGAGGCTTGTTCCTCTGAGACCTCTTACCATGATGGTGGTGTCTCTCCTGCAAGCACTGGTGGCATGTTTTACAGTTCCCACTTTTAGGGGTAGCATGATTAATGACCCCCACAACAGGCCCAAATTATTTACAATTCTCCACATTCCATTCCAACACTGACCTTCCATCAGCCCTGGCTGAATGGGATTTACATAGCCACACCTTGGATTCTCTCCTGAGCTGTATTTACATATCAACAGTTAACAGTTAATTACCTTGCAGAGCTCAACAACTGTAGTGGGCACACCTACCCCTCCTTTTAGCTGTCTGATAGCAAGCAGCAGTTCAGCCCCTGCTTACATCTATCACCTTATTATTTTTCAGATGTTTGCAGATGAATTCCTTAATTATGTCCTACCAATGTGATAGCTTTCTTTGATCAGATAGCAAGTCTTGTGGATAAGGGGAAAGCAGTGGACCTGGTATACCTAGACTTTAGTAAAGCATTTGATATGGTCTTGCATGACCTTCTTATCAATAAACTAGGGAAATTCAACCTAGATGGGGCTAATATAAGGTGGGTACATAAATGACTGGATAACCATTCCCTCAGAGAGTAGTTATTAATGGTTCACAGTCATGCTAAAAGGGCATAACAAGTGAGATTCCAGAGGGGTCAGTTTGGGTACCAGTTCATCAACAATTTAGATATTGGCATGGAGAGTATGCTTATTAAGTTTCCAGATGATACGAAGCTGGGAGGGATTGCAAGTGCTTTGGAGGACAGGGTCATAATTCAAAATTGTCCGGACAAATGGAGAAATGTTCAATGAGGTAAATAGGATGAAGTTTTTAATAAGTACAAATACAAAGTACTTCAGTTAGGAAGGAACAATCAGTTTCACACATAGAAAATGGGAAGTGAGTGTCTAGGAAGTCATAGTGCAGAAATGGATCTAGGGGTCATAGTGGTCCACAAGCTAAACATGTGCCACTGTTGTGCAAAAAACCCCCCCCCCCAAAACCAAACAAACATGATTCTGAGCTTCATTAACAGGAGTGTTGTGAACAAGACATGATAAGTCAGTCTTCCACTCTACTCTGCATTGATTAGACCTCAGTTGGAGTATTGTGTCCAGTTCTGGGCTCTACTTTTCAACAAAGATGTGGAAAAACTGGAGGTAGTCCACAGAAGAACAACAAAAATGATTAACAGGACTGTGTAGCACTTTAAAGACTAACAAGATGGTTTAATAGGTGATGAGCTTTCGTGGGCCAGACCTACTTCCTCAGATCAAATTGTGGAAGAAAATAGGCATGACCATATATACCAAAGGGATACAATCAAAAAAGTGAACACATATTAAAAGGACAAATCAAATTTCAGAACAGAGGGGGGATGGACGGGGGAGGTAAATGTCTGTGAGCTAATGATATTAGAGGTGATAATCGGGGAAACTATTTTTGTAATGGGTAAGGTAATTAGCGTCTTTGTTAAGATCCCCGGCATAAAGTGTCAAATTTAAGCATGAATGACAGTTCAGAGGTTTCCATTCCAAGTCTGGTGTGAAAATGCCTTTGAAGCAGTATGCAGGTAATCAAGTAATTGAGACAATGCCCTTTCTGGTTGAAATGGGAAGAAACTGTTTTTTCTTTTTGATACTGTCTGATATCCGTTTTGTGTGCATTTGTGTGCATCTGGAGACATTCCACAGAGATTTAACAAACGACACCCCACCATCAATCTCAGCCTGGACCATTCTACACGAGAGATCCATTTCCTGGATATCACAGTACAAATCACCAATGGTAAATTAGACACAACTCTCTACAGAAAACCCACTGATTCATACAGCTACCTTCATGCCTCCAGCTCCCATCCAGAACACACCATACGATCCATCATCTATAGCCAAGCCCTTCGATACAACTCCATCTGCTCTAATCCCACTTGCAGACCAGAAACTTCAGGATCTCTACCAAGCATTTATAAACCTCAATTAACCACCTGTAGAAATAAAAAAACAAATTGAAAGAGCCAGACGAATACCCAGAAACCATCTACTTCAAGACAGACCCAAGAAAACCAACAATAGAACACCACTTGTCATCACCTATAGCCCCCAACTTAAACCCGTCCCACACATTATCAATAAACTATAACCTACACTGGAACAGGATACTACACTCCGAGAGGCTCTGGGAGACAGACCCATAATCTCCTAGGGAATGTCTACACTACAGCACTAATTCGAACTAACTTAATTTGAATTAGTTAATTTGAACTAAGCTATTTCGAACTAGTGCATCTAGACCTAAAAACTAGTTTGAATTAGCGTTTTGCTAATTCGAACTAGATTGTCCACACTGAGTGGACCCTGAACCGCGGTTAAGGATGGCCGGAAGCAGTGCTGGCAGGGCATCAGGTTAGGACTTAGAGCGTGGAGCTGCTGCCTCAGGCTAGCCGAGGGCTGTGCTTAAAGGGACCCAACCCCCACGCTGGACAGACAGTTCTCAGGATTCCCCGCTCGCTTGTCTAATTCGATGAGGGACAGCAAGCAGTCCTGGCTTGGAGTGCCCTGAATGCCCGCACTCGGCACATCACAGCACTCGGCCATCAGCCTGGCTGCACTTGCCACACGCTGCCATCCGGGGAGGGTCAATCGGGGGGGCTGTAGGAGAGCTTCCACCCCGAGGAGCCCGCAGAGCCACCCCAGTCCTCCCCATCGGGGGCTCGTACCCCATTCCTCCCTCACCTTCTTCTACTTACCTCTTCCTAGCCCCCCTTCCTGATGTACAAAATAAAGGACATGTGTTCAAAAATAGAAACTCTCTTTATTGAACAAAACTCGGGGAGACTGGGAAAAGGACGTGGGAGAAGGAAAGAGAGAGGGTGGGAGAGGGGAGGGCGACTAAAATGATCAGGGGTTTGGAACAGGTCCCATATGAAGAGAGGCTAAAGAGACTGGAACTTCTCAGCTTAGAAAAGAGGAGACTGAGGGGGGATATGATAGAGGTCTATAAAATCACGAGTGGTGTGGAGAGGGTGCATAAAGAAAAGTTCTTCATTAGTTCCCATAATAGAAGGACTAGAGGACACCAAATGAAATGAATGGATAGCAGGCTTCAAACTAATAACAGAAAGTTCTTCTTCACAAAGCAAGAAGTCAACCTGTGGAACTCCTTGCTGCAGGAGGCTGTGAAGGCTAGAACTAGAACAGAGTTTAAAGAGAAGTGAGATAAATTCATGGAGACTGGGTCCATGGAGTGGTATTAGCCAGGGGATAGAAATGGTGTCCCTGGCCTCTGTTTTGGAAGGCTGGAGATGGATGGCACGAGACAAATGGCTTGGTCATTGTCTTTGGTCCATCCCCTCCGGGGTAGCTGGTGTCGGCTGCTGTCGGCAGACAGGCTACTGGGCTAGATGGACCTTCGGTCTGACCCAGTACGGCCGTTCTAAGCTCAGGGCTCAGGGTCGGGGGGTCTCAGTGGACCACCTTGATTTTCATGCACACCTGCTCCTGGATGGCCAGGCTGGCAGCTATCCTGCCCTAGACGGCCACTTTCCTGTGCCTAGTGCGGAGGTCATGGATGAGGTCCACGATGTCCGCACTAGACCAGGCGGGCGCCCGCCTCTTGCGGCCCTGGGCAGGCTCCTGGGAGCAGCCAGCCTGGTCCCAGGAAGAGGCGGAGGGCTGGGTGGCAGCAGGTGGCTGGTTCATGCCGTGCCAGGTGCAGGGTCTGCTGGCTGGGTGCTGGCAGGCTTGCATCTGGCATGGGCACCGTAGCCAGACCGTGCCCCTTTAAGGGCTCCGGGGCCAGGACGGGGGCAGAAGAGTTTCCCTGGTGGTGCCCAGAGTGGCCACCAGGGAAAGCTGGGGAGGGCTATCCTCTCACTAGTTCGAATTAAGTGGCTACACAGCCCTTAATTCAAACTACTTAATTCGAACTAGGCGTTAATCCTCGTAGAATGAGGTTTACCTAGTTTGAATTAAGCGCTCCGCTAGTTTGAATTAAGTTCGAACTAGCGGTTTGTATGTGTAGCGCCTATCAAAGTTAATTCGAACTAACGTCTGTTAGTTTGAATTAACTTTGTAGTGTAGACATACCCCCACAGACAGCCACCTAACCTCAGGATGAATCTTACCATCAACCACAGGACATACCACACTAATACCAACCCTGGAACTTTCCCTTGCAAGAAACCCCGTTGCCAGCTTTGTCCACATATTTACTCTGCTGACACCATTATTGGACCTAACCAATTCAGTTATAAGATCAAGAACACATATTCCTGCTCATCCAGAAATATAATTTATGCTATCATGTGCCGACAGTGTCCGTCTGCTTTGTACATTGGACAAACGTCTCAGATGCTTCGCCAAAGAATCAATGCCCACAAAACGGATATCAGACAGTATCGTTGTGGCGGGCTCCCCAGCCCCGCCCTCTTCTCCCCAAGGTTAAAGCAGGCCCTGAGGCCTAGTCCAGCACAAACGCAGGCCGAGGCCTAGTCCCCTGTCAAAGCAGGCCCTGAAGCCTAGTTCATGGTCAAAGCAGGCCCTGAGGCCCAGTCCATGCTCTGAGGGGATGGGGTAGAGGGGTCCGGGCCCTCCCTCTCCACCAGACCCCAGCCCAGGCCCTATTAGTAGTGGGTGGTTCCCACCACCAGCTCAGCGGGGAGTGCTCCCTGAAACGCACCGAGCCCACCGGGGGGTTCCCTGCCCCTTGCCCTGAGTTGCTTCCTACCCCGGCCCTGTGGCCGACGGAGACCCCACCTGTAGAAGCTGGGCTGGCGGCGGCTGCGACGTTGGCAGGTCCGGTGTCTGGGGCAGCAGTGAAGGGGTTGTCCACTGCGGCGGGTTGGGCAGCCCCCCAGAGGCGGCGTTGCAGGCGCGCTCGACCCAGGGATGGTGGCAGCATCGGCGGCAGTCCCGATGGCTCTTGCTCCAGTGGCAGGTCCAGCTGTGGCTGTGGAGGTTGGGCAGGAGCTCCTTCCACCCTGGAGGCCAGCCCCAACTGAGCAGCCCGGCAGCCTTTTATACTGGGGCTGCACTGCGAGTATTCCAAGCAGGGCTCTCCGACCCCCTTTTCAGTGTGGGGCAGGCCAGCTCCACCATACACCTCCCCCCTTAAAAGTGTTCTCCCCGGTAGTCTCTCCTCCCCCTCCTTAGAATCTATGCGAGAAAAGAAGTCTGCATTTCTGTGGGCTCTCCCTGGCCTGTGTGCCACTTGAAACGAATACAGCTCCGATGCTAGATACCAGCGCATGATACAAGCATTGGTGTCTTTCATTGTTTGCAACCACCTTAGGGGAGCATAATCGGTCACTATCAAAAAGGTACCGCCCAGAAAATAATACTTCAGCGCATCCACGGCCCACTTCACTGCCAGTGCCTCCCTCTCTATGGTGGAATATTTGGCTTCTCGAGGGTACAGCTTGCGGCTCAGATACAATAGAGGGTGTTCTACTCCCTCCACCTCTTGGGATAGCACGGCTCCAAGCCCTATCTCGGAGGCGTCCGTCTGTAGGACGAAGGGCTTGGAAAAATCTGTCTGGGCTAACACTGGTCCCCGAGTAAGTTGGTCTCGCAAGCTCTGAAACGCCCTCTCACACGCTGCTGACCACTCCACCTGCTGTGGGTGTTGGTTTTTGGTCAGGTCTGTCAAGGGAGCAGCTATGGTGGAAAAGTTAGGGACAAAGCACCGGTAATATCCCACCAACCCAAGGAACTGTCTCACCTGTCGTTTCGTGGTGGGAGTGGGGTATTTTTGGAGGGCCTGAATTTTGTCTATTACGGGTTTCACCCATCCCTTCCCCACCGTATACCCCAAGTAGGTTACCTCCTCCTTCCCTAGATGACACTTGGCCAGGTTTGCTGTCAACCTGGCCTCCCCTAGTGCCCTTAGTACCTTTTCTAAGTGGGTTAGATGTTCCTCCCATCCTTCGCTGTAACCAATAATATCATCAATGTATGCAGCTGCATACTCATCATGAGGTGCCAAGACTTGATTCATCAGCCGCTGAAATGTGGTGGCGGCTCCATGTAGTCCGAAAGGCGTCATTGTGAATTGACAGAGCCCAAAAGGGGTCGGAAATGCTGTTTTGGCTTTGGCTGTCGGTGTCAACGGGCTCTGCCAATAGCCCTTTGTGAGATCCAGTGTTGAGATGTACCTGGTCCTTCCTAGGCGTTCCAGTAGCACGTCTACCCAGGGCATGGGGTATGCATCGAACTGGAGATGGCGTTCACTTTGCAGAAGTTGACGCAAAACCTCACTGAGCCATTGGGTTAGGGACCAGCACAATGGGGCTCCTCCATCCACTTCTGGATTCTTCCACCACCCCTAGGGCCAGCATTTCTTTTAGTTCCTGGCACACGGTGTCCCACATTTTCCGAGGCAGGACTCGATGATTATCCTGTACTTTCTGCCCCGGTATTGTGGCAATGTGATGACTGATTAATGGGGTTCTTCCAGGTTTATCGGACAACACATGCAGGAATTGTGCCATGAGTTCTTGAAGTTGTTGCTGTTGTCCCTTCTCCAGGTCCTGCCCGATATCAACCTGGGGGCGCTCTGTTGAGGCTCCCACTTGCGGCCCCAACTCTTCTTCTGGGGGGAATGGGGTGATCATCATTGCCTCCCTCTCCTTCCATCCCTTTGGTATATATGGTCATGCCTATTTTCTTCCACAATTTGATCTGAGGAAGTGGGTCTGGCCCACAAAAGCTCATCACCTAATAAACCATCTTGTTAGTCTTTAAAGTGATACATAGTCCTGTTTTTTGTTTCAGCTAGACTAGACTAACACGGCCAGATCTCTATTACTATTAAAAATTATTAAAGGTCTAGAAAACATTAAACTATGAGGCTGCCTTTAGACCAGCATGATTTTGCCCAAAAGCGGCCACTTTTGCGCAAAATCTTGCCGCCTGTCTACACTGGCCGTGAGTATTTGCGCAAGAACACTGACTTTGTAATGTACAAAATCAGTGGTTCTTGTGCAAATACTCTGACACTCCCGTTCAGGGATAAGCCCTTTTGTACAAGTATTCTTGCGCAAGAGGGCCAGTGTAGACAGCAATGTTAATTTTTTGCGCAAGAAAGCCCAATGGCTAAAATAGCCATCAGAGCTTTCTTGTGCAAGAGAGTGTCTACACTGGCACGGATGCTTTTGCGCAAAAAGGGGAAAGGCAATTCTCGATTTAGTCCTGAGTGGAGTGCAGGATTAGGTCCAGGATATAACCGTTACAGGACCGCTTGGGAATAGTGACCATAATATAATAACATTCAACATTCCTGTGGTGGGAAGAACACCTCAGCAGTCCAGCACGCTGGCATTTAATTTCCAAAAGGGGAATTACGCAAAAATGAGGAGGTTAGTTAAACAGAAATTAAAAGGCACAGTGACTAGAGCCAAATCCCTGAAAGCTGCATGGAAACTTTTTAAAGACACCATAATAGAGGCCCAACTTAAATGTATACCCCAAATTAAAAAACATAGCAAGAGACCTAAAAAAGAGTCACCGTGGCTTAACCACCATGTAAAAGAAGCAGTGAGGGACAAAAAGGTATCTTTTAAGAAGTGGAAGTCCAATCCTAGTGAGATAAATAGAAAGGAACATAAACACTGTCAAATCAAGTGTAAACATGTAATAAGAAAAGCAAAAAAAGATTTTGAGGAACAGCTAGCCAAAAACTCAAAAAGAAATAACAAAATGTTTTTTAAGTACAATAGAAGCAGGAAGCCTGCTAAAAAGCCTGTATGTCCCCTAGATGATCGAGCTATAAAAGGAGCAATCAAGGACGATAAAGCCATTGCGGAGAAACTAAATGATTTCTTTGCTTCAGTCTTCACGGCTGAGGACGTTGGGGAGATTCCTGAATCTGCACCGACCTTTGTGGGTGATGAATCTGAGGAACTGTCCCGGATTGAAGTGTCATTAGAGGAGGTTTTGGAACAAATAGAAAAACTTAATGTTAACAAATCTCCGGGACCGGATGGCATTCATCCAAGGGTTCTAAAAGAACTTAAATGGGAAATTGCTGAGCTATTATCTGTGGTTTGTAACCTATCCTTTAAATCGGCTTCCGTACCTAATGACTTGAAGGTAGCCAACGTGACACCAATATTTAAAAAGGGCTCTAGAGGCGATCCTGACAATTACAGACCGGTAAGCCTAACTTCAGTACCGGGCAAATTAGTCGAAACAATAGTAAAGAATAAAATTGTGAAGCATGTAGAAGAACATAATTTGTTGGTCAAAAGTTAGAAATATCATTCTTGATGTTTTTCTGTTTCTTGTATAAAATACTTATCAGGTGATTCCTTATGTAAGCAGGGTCAGGGTAAACTCTATCCTGACATCTAGTGGCGAACTGTGGCAAGTGGTGCACAGAGACTTCAGGGGCTGAGCCCAATTTGCATAGACACACCCACCCTGTCTAGAATGTGCCACAGCAGCCCAAATCGTCATTTTGGCCACTGTGGGAGCCCCAGTCTCTCTGTTATTGAGGCAGAGGGGATAAAAGTGTTGTTACCCTGATTATGCGAATCAAGGACAATGGAATGGTGGAACTGTTTATGACAGAGGGATTCGCCATAAACTAAGTAGCACTCGCTAGACAAGGGGCATGGGTTCCAAACCCAGTCAAATTGAGGGAGGTTGGGGACAGGTCTTGGTACCTGGTGGTGGGGCCCTGGCTGAGGGCCTAAACAACACTGATTGCACTCCCTCCTCTCTCCACTGTGGAATATCAAAGTTAATTTAGATTCCATTGGGAGTCTAGTTGTGAGCTGTGGAGCTAACTTTGCTGTGGGCCAGCGCTAAGAGAGCTGAAATCACTGTTGCTGAGGGGAGCCTGGTGCTGTGCTGCTAGCAGAGCAGTTTGCAAGGGGCAACCAGCAAGTGCAGATGGACAGTAGATGCAGCTGGCGGGGTGGCTGACGGCGGCCTGTGGCTGGTAAGAGCGGCAGCTGGCGGAGCAGCGGCAGGAGCAACCAGCTGGCAGCCCGGAGCGTGGACCGAGACGGTTGGCGGATTTGCGGAGCCGGACAGTGGAGGCGGCTCACCTGACGACAAGTGGAGTGTGGCGGAGTGACTCGTGTTGACGGCGGCGGCATGGAGAGGCGGAGCCACCGCCGGGCCACGTAAGGTGCATCGATCCCCCACTCCTCCAGGTTGGGATGGTGGAACCCTGCCGGGTGGACTTTTGAACCCTGGGACGGCACTGACCCAGGGCTGAGACTCTTGGGGTGTTGGACTTTTGGGACGTTGGGGAGATTTGTGGCTGGGGGGAGGGCCTTTGCTCCGAGTTGTGGTGTAAATCCGAGTTGTGGTGTGGTGTGGTAAATCCGAGTTGTGGTGTGGTGTTTCCCCAATTTAATGCAGATGTCGGTTACCTCATGTTATTAAAGGTTTGCTACTACACTGAGGCTCTGTGCTTGCGAGAGGGGAAGAATTGCCTCTTTTGAGGCACCCAAAGGTGTATGTAAGATTTCCCAGGTCACTGGGTGGGGGCTCGAGCCGGTGTTGTATTACCTCGTTGGGAGGAGACCCCTAGATACTGAACTGGGAGGAGACCCCTAGATACTGAACCCGGCCCTTGCTGCTGCTATTTACTTGGCCTGGCAGAAGGGTTACACTTAATTTCTTGGATAGTGTGAGGCAGAGTCTTTCACTGTAGTCAGTATAGTATGTTGATCTTAATGGATTGTTCACTTTCAGTCCTTTGGGTACAATGTCCATCTTCTTGCACTTGGATAGAAAGATGATGTCTGTCTGTATCTGTGCAAGTTTCTTCATATGGTTGATGGATTTCCATCAAACATAACTATCTTACCCATTACAAAGATAGCTTCCCCAATTATCACCTCTAATACCATTAGCTCACAGACATTTACCTTTCCCCACCTCTAATACCATTAGCTCACAGACATTTACCTTCCCCCCCACCCCCCGCATCCCCCTTCTGTTCTGCAATGTGATTTGTCCTTTTCATATGTGCTCATTTTTTAAATTGTATCCTTTGGTATATATGGTTGTGACTATTTTCTTCCACTATTTGATCTGAGGAAGTGGGTCTGACCCACGAAAGCTCATCATCTAATAAACCATTTTGTTAATCTTTAAAGTGCTACATAGTCCTGTATTTTGAAGAAGACGAAGGATGATGTGGCCATGCTTCTTTGCAGCCACGGGAAAACAGTCAGATGCATTCTGCTGGTGTCTGAAGAACAAAGATTATAGAGAAGGGTATTTCAGGAAACATGAAAGGAGGGCATGAATAAGGACAAGACAACATGTTACTGACTATGCTCTGTAATTATCCAGTGAATTTAAAGCCCAAAGATCTGTCCTGACTTGCCTCTGGACAAGTAAGAGGATGCTTAGCTGGTACAGTACAAAGTCCCAACCTCAGTCCTTTTTTATTCTAGCCAAATAATGAAATGGAAATTCTGTGGCAACATCAGTCCTGGGACACATACATTGAACACCCTGCTCAGATTGGTGTCAGACAGTGTGTCCACAGGTAACTGGAGTGGACATACTCTCTCCTTTCTGATCTCCTGAGAGAGAGAACTGGTAGGGCTAGTTGGAGGGTCAGCAGAATATTTCTGTCTTTAACAGGGATCTCTGTCCAAGCTCATGCCTAAGAAGATCACTCCTTGGTACTTAGACTTCTCCCCCTTCAACCCGTTCCAGATCAATGGAACCAAAGAAGGAAAGGAGAAAATAGTGGAACCAGTTCTGTTTTGTTTGAGTCCCAGCACATTTGTACCAAGTACCTGCTGAGGAGTAGCAACCTACAATGAAGGCTACTTACAATGAAGGCTCCTCTAACAATGCTACTCTTCCCAAAGAGAGATCCAGATAACAGCCCCAGCTGCATGTTCCTCATAAGAGCACAAAAATGCTACTACTCCCTTCTTTACCTTGCACAAAAATCACTGCACTGGCTTCCAAATTTGAATCATATATTTCATATCAGCCTTTCATGAAGAGATAACTTGAGATGATGGATCCATCAGCATGGACCATAAATTACAAGAGTCGCCATCAAAATATCAGCATTGTCATTTGTAGTGATCTAGAGATACAAAGTGGCAGCCTTTCTTGGGTACCTTAGGACAGCCACATCCACAGCATTCATAAAACTCAGCAATGAGCAAGCACTTGAAGAAGAAAAAACTAGTTTCCACCCTGTGTGCCAGTGTTTGTGCAAGAAGGATGTTACAGTAATAGATAAGTAATAGTAATAGTAATAGTTGCCAGATATCAAGAGATACTCCCTGTTGAAATGAATGCGGCAGTTCACTTATTGTGGAACGATTGTTTCAGGTTCTGCGAATACACATAAATCTGAATTAGCTAGCCTTAAAAATGTGAGCTGAGGAGACTCGAACAACCATGACAGCTAGACATGGTCAGCAAAATAAAAAAAAAGATGCTGGAAAATTAGAAGACAGCATAGAAAAGTTGCTTATGTGTACTGATGGAACTTATATGCTCCCAATACAATAGTATCCAACTGTCCCAGAGTTTTTAAACACATTTATCCTCAACACCCCTATGAGGCAAGGCAGTGCTAGTATCCATTGTACAGTTGGGGCACTGAGGCTTTGTCTACACTACGAGTTTTTGCGGCAGAAAATATGCTAATGAGGGACTCATTAACATAACTTGCAATCTCATTAGCATATTTTCTGCTATTTCTTTTTGCACAAGGGGTTTTTGCACAAAAAGAAGTAGTGTAGCTGCTTCCATTTTGCACAAAAACCCTGTTTTGCAGAAGATCATTATGTCTCTTGGGATAACTTTTTGCGTAAAAAGAAACAGCAGAAAATATGCTAATGAGAACACTACTTATGCTAATGAGGCCCTCAGTAGCATATTTTCTGCCGCAAAAACTCGCAGTGTAGACATAGCCAAAGAGACTATTACTAAGGGAGACTATGCAAATTACCCAAGGTCATACAGGGTACATCTACACTGTAACACTGTTTCACAATAACTTAGTCCACCTCTACACAGCAGGCAGTTATTTAGAAATAGTGTCAAAATACTGCATAGCTGGAGGACTTCTTACTCTGACTCCTGTAACCCTCATTGTATGAGGAGTAAGGGAAGTCAGAGGAAGAGTGCTCTATTTCAAAATAAGTGCTGTGTAGATGCTCCCTGTTTTGAAATAACCTATTTCAAAATAAGCTATGCAAATGACGTAGCTCAATTTGAGTAGCTTATTTTTAGTTAAGCCCTGTCTGCAGTGTAGACGCATCCACAGAGAGCAGAGAATTGATGCTGGGTTTCTCAAGTCCCTAGTTAGCTCTCTAACTAGAATGTCCCAGCTGAATGCAAACTACGAATCTAAAAGCATAAGCGGATACCACTTGAGTCACTGAATCACATTATTTTCTGGGTTATGCCATTTCCATTTTCTGAGTCACATACTAGGGAAAAAGACATTCAGAATAAAATGCTTACAATAAACCATGAAAAACTGAAGAAGAGCCATGAAATAACTTCAGCCAGTGGGCCAAACCCGACAACTTTACCAAAGCTTTCATTCTACAATCATCTGCATACCCAGACCACTTGTGGAGCTCCAGTGACTTCAGTAAGGCTCCTCCTGAGTGTGGCAGGACAGTGGGATGGAAGTATTGCCCCAGCGAGCAGTTACTGTGCAAGGCTATGTCTACACTCGCGGCTTCTTGCTCCAGAAATATGAAAATGAGGCTAAGCGTGGAATATCGCTGAGCCTCATTTGCATACCTAATGAGCCACCATTTTTGCAGAAGAGGCTCTTGCGCCAGAAGGGGCTGTCTGCACTGCCCCTTCTTGCGCAACAAAAACCCTCTTGCGCAATGACATTATGCCAATTACTTTTCAGGAAGACTGGCATTGCGCAAGAAGGTTTTTGTTGCGCGAGAAGGGGCAGTCTAGGCAGCTCCTTCTGGTGCAAGAGCCTCTTCTGCAAAAATGGCAGCTCATTAGGCATGCAAAAGAGGCTCGGCGATATTCCACGCTTAGCCTCATTTGCATATTTCTGGCACAAGAAGCCAGAAAGATTGAAGATTCACCTGATGTACTCATTAATTGTGTCAGGGAGATTCCATGGCAGGGCTCCCTCTGACCCACCCTCCTAATATGACTTTTTCCCAAACCAGTCCTCAATGTGTGCTGCCGGAACCAAGGCTGCATAAGGACCATGGCGCCCCGCCCCTACTTGCCTCCAAAAACTTAGCCTGGGTTTGCTTCTAAACCTTCAGCTGGTATATGTCAGCAATTGCAGCCTGTGGACAAGTGTTGGATAATCGAAAATTGTTTCCTTGTACAAGTGCTGCACAACCACAATCTGTACTTTCCTGGGGAGTCATAATCAACTCTCCCTGCACACACACACACACTTCACCCCCAATTTTAAAAAACTCATCATGATAGAAGTATCTGCAGAGATCTGCTTGTTCTCCAGGGCTACGTCTACACTGGCCCCTCTTCCGGAAGGGGCATGTAAATTTCAGCAGTCGTCGTAGGGAAATCCGCGGGGGATTTAAATATCCCCCGCGGCATTTAAATAAAAATGTCCGCCGCTTTTTTCCGGCTTTTAAAAAAGCCGGAAAAGAGCGTCTAGACTGGCCCCGATCCTCCGGAAAAAGTGCCCTTTTCCGGAGGCTCTTATTCTCACTTTGAAGTAAGAATAAGAGCCTCCGGAAAAGGGCACTTTTTCCGGAGGATCGGGGCCAGTCTAGACGCTCTTTTCCGGCTTTTTTAAAAGCCGGAAAAAAGCGGCGGACATTTTTATTTAAATGCCGCGGGGGATATTTAAATCCCCCGCGGATTTCCCTACGACGACTGCTGAAATTTACATGCCCCTTCCGGAAAAGGGGCCAGTGTAGACGTAGCCCAGGATGATCCAAAGTGGAACTTTTCCCCCCAGGACCATGCATACTACAGAACCCTAACAATCTTTATCTGAAAAAGTAACCATTAACAATACAGCGACTGTACTCCAACTAAGGGAAAAAAAGCCAAGAATGTGATGATCTGAAGAATTTTGTTGGGTCACTTCCCTGCTCAGTCAAAGAAAAGAGAACAGAGATGAGATATAGAGAGGGAGAAAGAGATTGGGAGAGGGAGCAAAGAGTTAGGGAGAGGGAGCAGAGAGAGCACAGACAAGACAAGAAATAAGATAGGGTCAATGAACAGAGACAGGAAACTACTGAATGCATTCTACAGCTCATGCAGGACCGAAATGACATCCCAAGGAGTATAATATTCACGAACAATAATAGACACCATAACCTAAGGCCCACCTCCTTTTCCCTGTAGCCATGTCTCTATTCCCCACGTCATCATGCATCGCTGCAAAGGTGCAAATGTGTATCCAATAACCCTTCCTCAACATGCTCATCACAATCCAGTAATTGTTTCTTTCCCTTACACTCCACTCCCTATGAAACCAACAATGACAACTGGACACTAGCACAGCTGTGAGGTTTTAAAATACAAATATAGACAAATATCATGTATGTTTCTATCAGGTTTTAATTTTGTGTTGAACAATGCATGCCAAATGCTCTGGCCTGAATGCCTTGCTCACAACCCCAACATAGGGCTGTTAAATATCAGTTAATTGAATAGTTGATTAACCTCGTGAGTTCTCATCGGTTACTCAACAATTCCATAGTCCCCGGGGATGATGCCAGCAGCTAGTGTGCTCTAGCCCTACTACCGAGGAGCCCCCTGCTACTCCATGCTGATACCTCGTATTAGAGGCAGCAACATGGAGTGGCAGGTGGGAGCTGGTCAGCGAGGAGTGCCCTTTGCGGACCGGCTTCCTCTTGTTGCCATGCTTCCAGGATGGCAGCAGCCCCCGCTGGAAGGGGTGGGGGACTTGAGCTTCCAGACCTGGCATGAGTTGGAACTGAGCTGGACAGCCTGCTAAAAAATTTGCTTATTGCTTTATCAAATACACTATTATAGCCATACCCCAGCACACAGAAATCTCAGGCTCCCTCTTTGACTAAGAGCCTCTGAGTCTCCCTGATATGTTTGGTGACCAGACTGGCTTACCAGGGAAATCCTTGGAAAATTTAAATACAAAAAGGAATCTTATAAGTGGAAACATGGACACATGCCTAGGGATGAGTATAAGGGAGAATACAAGGGAGCAATCAGAAAGACAAAACACAACTGGAATTGCAGCTAGCAAGGGATGTGAAGGGTAACAAGAAAGGTTTCTGCAGGCATGTTAGCAATAAGAGGGTGATTAGAGAGGGTGTGGGGCCCTTAATGGATGAGGGAGATAACCTATTGATAGATGATATGGGAAAAGCTGAAGTACTCAATGCTTTTTTTGCCTCTGTCTTCACAGACAAGGTCAGTTCCCAGACTAATGCACTAGACAATGCCATATAGGAAGGAGGTGGGCAGCCATTGGTGGACAAAGAACAGGTTAAAAACTATTTAAAAAAGCTAGACATACATAAATCCATGGGTCCAGATTTCATGTATCTGAGGGTACTGAGGGAGCTGGCAAACGTCATTGCAGAGCCTTTGGCCATTATATTTGAAAACTCGCGGAGATTGGGAGAAGTCCCGGATGATTGGAGAAAGGCAAATGGAGTGCCCATCTTTAAAAAAGAGAAGAAGGACAATCCAGAGAACTACAGACCAGTCAGCCTTACCTCAGTCCCCAGAAAAATCATGGAAGGGATCCTCAAGGAATCTATTTTGAAGCACTTGGAAGAGGGGAAAGTGATCAGGAATAGTCAACATGGATTCACCAAGGGCAAGTCATGCCTGACCAATCTGATTAGCTTCTATGATGTTGGAGGGAACGGACAGGGTCCATAATGACTTAGACAAGTTGGGGGATTGGGCTAAAAGAAATCTGATGAGGTTCAACAAGGACAAGTGTAGAGTCCTGCACTTGGGATGGAAGAATCCCAAACTTTGTTACAGGCTGTGGACCGACTGGCTAGGTAGCAGTTCAGCAGAAAAGGGCCTCGGGATTACAGTGGATAAGAAGCTGGATATGAGTCAACAATGTGTCCTTGTAACCAAGAAGGCTAATGGCATATTAGGGTGCATTAGGAAGAGCATTTCCAGCAGATCTAGAGAAGTGATCATTCCCCTTTATTTGGCACTGGTGAGACCACATCTGGAGTATTGCATCCAGTTCTTGGCCCCCATTTATAGAAAGGATGTGGACGCATTGGAGAGGGTCCAGCGGAGGGTAACCAAATGATTAGGGGGCTGTAGCACATGACCTATGAGAAGAGGCTGAGGGATTTGGGCTTATTTATTCTGCAGAAGAAAAGAGTGAGGGGGGATTTGATAGCAGCCTTCAACTTCCTGAAGGGAGGTTCCAAAGAAGGAGGAGAGATGCTGTTCTCAGTGGTGACAGAGGGCAGAACAAGGAGCAATTGTCTCAAGTTGCGGTGGGAGAGGTCCAGGTTGGATATTAGGAAAAACTTTCACTAGGAGGGTGGTGAAGCACTGGAATGGGTTACCTAGGGAGGTGGTGGAATCTCCATCCCTAGAGGTTTTTAAGTCCTGGCTTGACAAAGTCCTGGCTGGGATTATTTAGTTAGGGTTGGTCCTGCAGAGGGCTGGACTCGATGACCTTCTGAGATCTCTTCCAGCCCTAGGATTCTATGATCCTATGGATGGCCAACCTATGTGTTCCTCTGATAGCTTGAGTGTCTGACTATTCAGTGTGAAGCCAGACGCCCTACCAATGGGGAAACACTTCACCTTTACTCTCACAGAAATGATGTAAGCAACAGTATATGACCACCACCTTTGGGATATGATCTTCCAAAAGGTCCAGCCTTGCCGTAGGGACACCTGAATCTCTCTTTCAATCTGCTAAAGGCACATACAATGACCATTTGGCAGCGGCTTAGCCTGTTGTTGAACTGCTCCTTACCGCTTGTCCAGGTGCCCTGTGTAAGGCTTCATGAACTGCAAGGAGCTGGCTGCCTAGGATGACTATGGACATCTCTACATCCTTTTCTGCAAATTTCTGGTCTGGAAAGAAAGTGCCAGCATGCAGTCTCCAGTACAGGCTACTGTTCATCATATACCTTTCCAAATCACCCCACATTTATGTCAGTGAAACGCCATGGTGATCCACAAGCACCTGAAGTACCATGGAGAAATACCCCCTGCGGCAAGGTGAGATGGTGCTATAATCAATTGCCCCACCAGAGTAAGGAAAGCCCTTTTCAGCCACTAGGTCTTCAACATTTCCCAGAGTCACTGTTCTGTCCAGCAAAATGCAATTTATTGCCTTGGACCCTTGCAGAAGTACTTCCCCGACAGTAGACTTGCCCACTCCAAACTGATTTGCAACTAAACAGTAGCAATCTGGAGTGGCCAGCCAAGTCCATCAGTGTTACACATAAATTATCGGCATGTGTCTGACAAGGCTTAAATGCTTTTGTCTTCACCAAAACATTGCACCATTGCAGACTGCTGTCCTTCTCAGGTGTATGCAGTGCACCATAAATGACATTTCTTGCTGACTGTTGTGCCCATACTACAGCTCTCAGAAGCCAGTGCTGAATATCTGGGAGGTAATATGTCTTTGTGCACTTCATCACACTTTTGGTTTGTTCTAGCGGATGCCTGAGGAACAATATGGATGTCATATGTATCATGATGAATGAAACTGGGGAAAGAGAGTTGGGTAGCAGGAGGGATGTAGTCAAGAATATAAGCTGAGTTCAGTCTGCTAGTTCTCATTTTCCAAAGTACCAGAATGTAAGTGACCATTCAGTCTTTTCTCACAAACTGGGAAGCCTTCCAGCTTGGGCCTGATCCTTCTAAATAGTCAGTTCCTGGTGTTTGCAGCAGCCATCTTAGATGGTAAATAGGACGTCCTGGCATCTGACAGCCCCGAGTTGTTTGGTTTCCTCGACAGAGATTTTCAGTTCAAGCTTTTCTCATATTCAGTGGAAAAGTACAGCATTCAAAATAGGTTCCAGCATCAGGTGACCTGATCACATGTCTTGGCAGGACAAACCATATTCTAGGCTTTCAGGAAAAATAAGACTATTGCAGATCATTGTCCTAAGTACCGGGCCATTAAACTCCTTGAGTACTATGAATGACCCTTACTTAGCATGTCTAGATTAGTAAACAGGTTTATACTTCGTATTTCTAACTTCAAATACAGAAATGGTACATACACATACATATAATCTGCTAATTGTGTATATTCCAACTTATTAAATTATATATTGCATGTAATATTTTGCATAAAGCATCTTTCAGTTGTCATATTTCTATCCATAAGCATATTTTCATAAAGAATTGGGGACGGAATATCACTCATACCTTTCAAAAGCCCCCAACATCCTTAAATAACTGAATTCTAAGGTAGCTTTACAAAAAAGAAAACATCAATTTTTGACCCACACAATTTAAAATCCCATCTTTACCAAAGGAGGATATGTTGGAATTGCACTAATGCTTCTTCCTGGCCTCTAGCTACCAACATTGGGGACCAGTGAATAGGATTGGTACCAGAATGCAACTGTGTGTACCAAAAAGTTAAGAGCAGCAAAAACAAAATTCCTATCAAAACAAGACACTCACTGTACATGCTTCTCACCCTGGGGAGAAGGGGAAAGAGCAAACACAACAGATATGTAATCACATTACTTAATGCATTATTGGAAGCGGCTTAGATATTACACTATAAGAACTTATATAAAATAGAACGTAATTGTCAATAATAAAACTAACAGACTTGCTCCTAATTACTCTTGTGCATTTTCTCAAACATAATGGCAAATTTTTAACAGCCAGCAGCTCTGAAAAGACAGAGGGAGGTAACCATGAAGGCATGCATTAACATACACTGAACCCTTACAAGGTAGACTCAGGAAAATGACTCTCTCAAGAACAACACAATGGCTACGTCTAGACTGGCCCCTTCTCCAGAAGAGGCATGCAAAGCAGGCAAGTCAGAATAGGGAAATGCACGGGGGATTTAAATAAACATGGCTGCCGCTTTTTTTCCGGCTTGGGGAAAAGCCGGAAAAGAGCGTCTAGACTGGCACGATCCTCCAGAATAAAGCCCTTTTCGGGAGGATCTCTTATTCCTACTTGCCATTCAGCAGGCCCATCAGGTGGGGGTGTGCATTCAGGAAGCCCTGAGGGAGAGTTTCTCACAAGAACCCCAGTAACTCTCACCAGAGCCTCCCCACTAGGGGCCTGTGCCTTGACACTCTGCCTTTCCTCCAACAACCCCTCCCTTGCATCCTTCAGGCAATTATAAAAACCTGTTTGGTTGTTAAAACAGAACTTTCATAGAATCATAGAATAATAGGACTGGAAGGGACCTCAAGAGGTCATCGAGTCCAGCCCCCCGCCCTCAAGGCAGGACCAAGCTCCGTCTACACCATCCCTGACAGATGTCTATCTAACCTGTTCTTAAATATCTCCAGAGAGGGAGATTCCACCACCTCCCTTGGCAATTTATTCCAATATTTGACCACCCTGACAGTTAGGAATTTTTTCCTAATGTCCAATCTAAACCTCCCCTGCTGCACTTTAAGCCCATTACTCCTTGTACTGTCCTCAGAAACCAAGAGGAACAAATTTTCTCCTTCCTCCTTGTGACACCCTTTTAGATATTTGAAAACCGCTATCATGTCCCCCCTTAATCTTCTTTTTTCCAAACTAAACAAGCCCAGTTCATGAAGCCTGGCTTTATAGGTCATGTTCTCTAAACCTTTAATCATTCTTGTCGCTCTTCTCTGTACCCTTTCCAATTTCTCCACATCTTTCTTGAAATGTGGCGCCCAGAACTGGACACAATACTCCAGCTGAGGCCTAACTAGTGCAGAGTAGAGCGGCAGAATGACTTCACGAGTTTTGCTTACAATACACCTGTTGATACAACCTTTTTTTGCAACAGCATCACACTGTTGACTCATATTCAACTTGTGGTCCACTATGACCCCGAGATCCCTTTCCGCCATGCTCCTTCCTAAACAGTCACTTCCCATCTTGTATGTATGGAACTGATTGTTCCTTCCTAAGTGGAGCACTTTGCATTTCTCTTTATTAAACCTCATCCTGTTTACCTCTGACCATTTCTCGAACTTGCTAAGGTCATTTTGAATTATGTCCCTATCCTCCAAAGAAGTTGCAACCCCACCCAGTTTGGTATCATCTGCAAACTTAATAAGAGTACTCTCTATCCCAATATCTACATCATTGATGAAGATATTGAACAGTACGGGTCCCAAAACAGACCCTTGAGGAACTCCACTTGTTATCTCTTTCCAGCAGGATTTAGAACCGTTAACAACAACTCTCTGACTACGGTTATCCATCCAATTATGCATCCACCTTATCGTGGCCCTATCTAAGTTATATTTGCCTAGTTTATCAATAAGACTATCATGCGAGACCCGTATCAAATGCCTTACTAAAGTCTAGGTATATGACATCCACCGCTTCTCCCTTATCCACAAGGCTCGTTATCCTATCAAAGAAAGCTATCAGATTAGTTTGGCATGACTTGTTCTTCACAAACCCATGCTGGCTATTCCCTATCACTTTGTTACCTTCCAAGTGTTTGCATATGATTTCCTTAATTACCTGCTCCATTATCTTCCCTGGGACAGACGTTAAACTGACCGGTCTGTAGTTTCCTGGGTTGTTCTTATTCCCCTTTTTATAGATG
Organism: Pelodiscus sinensis; assembly: GCF_049634645.1. NCBI lineage: Eukaryota > Metazoa > Chordata > Testudines > Trionychidae > Pelodiscus > Pelodiscus sinensis. The sequence continues at coordinate 31,351,335 of NC_134724.1, read as the reverse complement.
GGCACAACATTTGCCCTTTTCCAGTCTTCTGGAATCTCCCCTGTCTGCCATGATTTTTCAAAAATCATAGCTAAAGGCTCAGATACCTCCTCTATCAGCTCCTTGAGTATCCTGGGATGCATTTCATCAGGACCTGGTGACTTGCTGACATATAACTTTCCTAAGTGATTTTTAACTTGTTCTTTGTGTATCCTATCTTCTAAACGTACCCTCTCTCTGCTTGTATTCACTATGTTAGGCACACCTCCAGACTTCTTGGCGAAGACCGAAACAAAGAAGTCATTGAGCATCTCTGCCATTTCCAAGTTTCCTGTTACTGCTTCTCCCTCCTCACTAAGCAGTGGGCCTACCCTGTCCTTGGTCTTCCTCTTGCTTTTAATGTATTTATAAAAGGTCTTCTTGTTTCCCTTTATGCCTGTAGTTAGTTTGATCTCATTTTGTGCCTTTGCCTTTCTAATCTTGCCCCTGCATTCCCGTGTTGTTTACCTATATTCATCCTTTGTTATTTGTCCTAGTTTCCATTTTTTATATGACTCCTTTTTTATTTTGAGATCATGCAAGATCTCCTTGTTAAGCCAAGCTGGTCTTTTGCCATATTTTCTATCTTTCCTACACAGCGGAATTGTTTGCTTTTGGGCCCTTAACAACGTCCCTTTGAAATACTTCCAGCTCTCCTCAGTTGTTTTTCCCTTCAGTCTTGCTTCCCATGGGACCTTACCTACAAGTTCTCTGAGCTTATCAAAATCTGCCTTCCTGAAATCCATTACCTCAATTGTGCTGGTCTCCCTTCTACCTTTCCTTAAGATCATGAACTCTATTATTTCATGATCACTGTCCCCTATACTGTCTTCCACTTTCAAGTTCTCAACTAGTTCCTCCCTATTTGTTAAAACCAAATCCAGAACAGCTTCTCCTCTGGTAGCTTTTTCAACCTTCTGAAACAGAAAGTTGTCTCCAATGCAGTCCAGAAACTTATTGGATAGCCTGTGCCCCGCTGTGTTAGTTTCCCAACGTATGTCTGGATAGTTGAAGTCCCCCATCACCACCAAATCTTGGGCTTTGGATAGTTTTGTTAATTGTTTAAAAAAGGCCTCATCCACCTCTTCCACCTGGCTAGGTGTCCTGTAGTAGACTCCTAGCATGATATCACCCTCGTTTTTTACCCCTTTTAGCTTTACCCAGAGACTCTCTACACAGCTATCTCCTACGTTCATCTCCACTTCAGTCCAAGTGTGTACATTTTTAATATACAAGGCAACCCCTCCTCCCTTTTTTCCCTGTCTGTCCTTCCTGAGCAAGCCGTACCCTTCCATACCAACATTCCAATCATGCGTCCCAACCCACCAGGTTTCTGTAATACCAATGATATCATAGTTGTATTTATTGGTTAGCAATTCCAGTTCTTCCTGCTTATTACCCATACTTCTTGCATTTGTATATAGGCATCTAAGATACTGATTTGTGATTTATTTGGGGTAGAAGTAACTGGGGAAGAGGGAGGTTGAGAACATGTAAATAGGGAGGGAGGAGGGGGCTGAGAACCTTGTTGGGGAGAGGTGGGGGACTGAGAAACTTTGAGTGCGGAGGAGAGGCTCAAGGCTGGGGCTGAAAGTGGCATGTGACTCAAGTGCTTCCTCCACTTCATGTGCAGGGACCTCAGCGGTGAGTGTGTGTGTCTGGGGAGGATAGGAGATAGGCATGGGCGTGGGGTCAGGTGTGGTCAGGGACTGGGGCAGATGCAGGACCTGGATCCAGGTGGGTCAAGAGATCTCAGATGATCGCACACACAGGAATTCTTTCCACATCTGTGTCTACCACTGCGCATCGTCCCGGACCTTCTGGGCCAGTGTCTGCTGCATGCTCCAGACGATGGAGACTTGCTCCTTCATAGAGGTCCTCTTGGACCCTCCAGCGCCTGTGGCTCCCCTGGGGTCAGGTGGCAGGCTTGGGTGGTGTAGATTGCCCCAGAGTAACAGCTGGGAACAATAAAGAGAGATGGTCGGCCATCCCTGGAGACACCGTCCCTGAAACCTTGTCCTCATCTGTGAACTGAGAACAGTTCCTGGTTCAGAAGAAGGTGATGTCCTGGGAGCAAGGCTATGTGTGGCTTGGACAGCAGGCCCAGAGATCCCCAGGGGACCATGCTTCCCACCCCACCGCCCACATCCCTTAGACAAGCAGGCAAGGAAAATGGCCGGCCACTCTGGGATCCAAAAGGCAGGAGGGGGAGCCATAAGCCGCCTGGGCTTCCATTGGTGCTGCACACACACCTGTGCCTGGCAGCACCATCCCCGGAAGCAGGTGCTGCCTCGAGTGTGCAGGAATGCCCATATGCCGTGTGCGGCACTCCAGATTCTACATGCGTGCGTATCCTTGTCCCCAGCTTCCTTCCTTCCAGTAGTGGCTCATGGTGGGGGGAGTCACTCTCTGGGGGTCAGATGTGTGGGCGGCCTCCCCAGAGCCTGTGAGCAAGAGGTCAGTGGTGCTCCAGTGCTGCCTACTAGGGCTGCATGGTGCAGACTGGCGTTGTACATGCATCCAAGTGCACAGACTGCAGAACAATGGCCAGGCCAAGTGACAATCACACCACAGCCCCATAACACCTCCCACCCCCACCCTGTGTGCGTGTGAGAAAACTAAGCCCACTCACCTGATGATCCCTTCCTGGCCTTGGAGGATGCCTGGTACATATCCAGGCCATGGGGTACCAGCTCCACCGTGCTGGTGGTCACTGTGCTGGTCATGTCCTCCTTCTCCTCCTCGTAGACTGGAACCCCCAGGTGGGTGACAACAGGTGTTTCCAGCCCTGAGTCCACCATCAGGGATGGGGAAGGGGCTGCACCATCCCTCAGGATGCAGTGCAAGTCATCAAAATAGGGGAGCAGTGGGGTTCTGTCCTGTAGTGTGAGCTGCATTCCCTTGCCCTCACGTAGGCCTTCTGGAGCTCCCTAACCTTATTCCGGACCTGCTCCAGCAAGCCTATGTGCAGGTATGGCACTTTGTGGCCAGGCTATCAGCCAGCCGGCCATAGATGTATCATGCAAGTTCTCCTTGTCACCTCACACCTTGAGGAGGGCCAGGATCTCTGTCCAGAACAGGACGGTGCACACCTCTTTCAACCCCTGGCAGACTCCTGGGAGCCATGTGAGTACTCCCTGGGATGGGCAGGGGGTTTGGGGAGGCTTGGGGCTGGGATATGTTGGCCAGATGTGAGGCACTAGCAGCTGCGCTGTGGCTGGAGGCTGTGGGGGCCGGCTTCCTGCCACAAGCCCTTACCCCCTATGTCTGCAGTTTTAAGAGCTCTAGGGGAACTATGGGTATGTCTACACTACCCCCCTAGTTCGAACTAGGGGGGTAATGTATGCATACCGAACTTGCTAATGAAGCCCGGGATTTGAATTTCCCGGGCTTCATTAGCATAAAGCCGGTGCCGCCATTTTTAAAAGCCAGCTAGTGCGAACCCCGTGCCGCGCGGCTACACGCAGCACAGGCTAGATAGTTTGGACTAGCAAGCTATTCCGAACTATCTGTACGCCTCGTGGAACAGTCCTTGAATCTGTGAAGATCCCTGTGGTCTCACTACCCTGTTAGGACCTGGCACATGTTCCTGAAGGTAGTGTCCCCTAGAGCTACTGCTTCAGGCTATTGGATGGCTAAATCCATAAGAGTCAGTGGGTATGTCTACATTACAAAGTTAGTTCGAACTAACGTCCGTTAGTTCGAACTAACTTTCATAGGCGCTACACTAGCGCTCCATTAGTTCGAATTTAATTCGAACTAACGGAGCGCTTAGTTCGAACTAGCTAATCCTCATTCCACGAGGATTAAGCCTAGTTCGAACTTACTAGTTCAAATTAAGGGCTGTGTAGACCCTTAATTCGAACTAGTGGGAGGCTAGCCCACCCCAGGTTTCCCTGGTGGCCACTCTGGCCAACACCAGGGAAACTCGTATGCCCCCCTCCCAGCCCCGGAGCCCTTAAAGGGGCACGGGCTGGCTACGGTGCCCGTGCCAGGTGCAAGCCTGCCAGCACCCAGTCAGCAGACCCTGCACCTGGCACGGATCGAGCCACCCACCCGATGCCCTCCAGCCCTCCCCCTCTTCCCGGGACCAGGCTGGCGGCTCCCGGGAGCTTGCCCTGGACCGCAAGAGGCGGGCACCTGCCTGGGCTAGTGCAGACATCGTGGACCTCATCCACGATCTCCGCACTAGGCACAGGAAAGTGGCCAGCTAGGGCAGGAGAGCTGCCAGCCTGGCCACCCAGGAGCAGGTGTGCATGAAAATCAAGGGGGTCCACTGAGACCCCCGACCCTGAGCCCTGAGCTTACAATGGCCGTCCTAGGTCAGACCAAAGGTCCATCTAGCCTAGTAGCCTGTCTGCCAACAGCGGCCAACCCTAGGGACCCTGGAGGGGATGGACCGAAGACAGTGACCAAGCCATTTGTCTCGTGCCATCCCTCTCCAGCCTTCCACAAACCTTGGCCAGGGACACCACTCCTACCTCCTGGCTAATACCACTCCATGGACCCAGCCTCCATGACTTGATCTCACTTCCCTTTAAACTCTGTTCTAGTTGTAGCCTTCACAGCCTCCTGCAGCAAGGAGTTCCACAGGTTGACTCTTTGCTTTGTGAAGAACAACTTTCTGTTACTAGTTTGAAGCCTGCTACCCATTCCTTTCCTTTGGTGTCCTCTAGTCCTTCTTTATGGGAACTAATGAAGAACTTTTCTGTATGCACCTTCTCCACCCAACTCCTGCTTTTAGAGACCTCTATCCTGTCCCCCCTCCGTCTCCTCTTTTCTAAGCTGAAAAGTCCCAGTTTCTTTAGCCTCTCTTCATCTGGGACCTGTTCCCAACCCCTGATCATTTTAGTCGCCCCTCTCCCAGCCTCTCTCTTCCCCTCTCACACCTCCTTTTCCCAGTCTCCCCCAGTTTTGTTCAATAAAGACAGATTCCATTTTTGAACACAATTGTCCTTTATTTTGTACATCAATAAGAAGGGGGCTAGGGAAGGGTAAGTGGAAGGAGGTGAGGGAGGAATGGGGTACGAGCCCCCGATGGGGAGGACTGGGCTGGCTCTGCGGGCTTCTGGGGGTGGAAGCTCTCCTGCAGCCCCCCAATTGCCCCCTTTCCCCAGATGGCAGCCTATGGCAAGTGCAGCCGGGCTGATGGCCGAGTGCTGTGATGTGCCCAGTGTGGGTACTCCGGGCACTCCAAGCCAGGACTGCTTTGCAAGCGGGGCACCCCTGAGAACTGTCTGTCCGGGGTGGGGGTCGGGACTCTTTAAGCGCAGCCCTCGGCTAGCCTGGGACAGCATCTCCACGCTCTAAGTCCTCCTCTGATGCCCTGCCGGCACTGCTTCCGGCCATCCTTAAGCCCGGTTCAGGGTCCACTTAATGTGGACATGCTAGTTCGAATTAGCAAAACGCTAATTCGAACTAGTTTTTAGTTCTAGACGCGTTAGTTCGAATTAGCTTAGTTCGAATTAACTAATTCGAACTAAGTTAGTTCGAATTAGCGCTGTAGTGTAGACATACCCAGTGTGACAGGCAGCACAGCCCCGTACGCCTGCCGCAGGCGGTGTGGAGCCAGTGCTGCAGCTGTGAGCAGCTGTGCTCCAGCCGGGGATGCTGAGCACGCCTGCTGACCTGACAGCCGAGACCGCGGGGGCCGAAGCAGGTGGGTGTGATGGGGCAGTGCAGGCCTGCACTCTTGCCACGAGTGGTGCGGGGTTGGCACCGCGGCCGCAAACAGCGGTGTTCCGGCCAGGGATGCTGAGCTCGCCTGCCGACCAGATGCCCGGTGATGCTGGGGTCAAAGAGTGTGGGGCATGCCGGGAGCAAGGGGACAGCCTGAGGGGAGGGGCAGTGTAAGCACAGGACCTTTAAAAGGTCCACAGCCTGCCAGGAAGAGGAGGAGTGTAGAGACACTGTGGGAGCACTGGAAGCACCCCTGGGTGATCAAGAGGATGCCGAGAAAACACCCGGAAAGCCAACAGACAAGGAGGAGAAGGTAGGGTGCCAGAGTGGACCCCAGCTGGAGAGGCTGGAGGGGATCTGGCTATGGAGAGGTATCTAAGGAAGGGGGGGGGGGGAGGAAGAAGCCCAGGGCGAGCAAAGGACCCATAGCCCATGGGCTGATGAATTGTGGGCAGTAGCCCCGTTAACTGAGACAGGGACGAGGACTGAGACTCAGAGAGTAGGAGGGTCCGAGTCTCCCTTCCCCGCCCCATCGCTCCCGCTGACCCAAGCAATACTATATAGGCAGATTAGGGTGTTTACTGCGTTAGTCGCTACACCAGCCAACACCCCAAGGGAACCTCCACCCCCTCACTGCCCAGTCCGTCAAGGCTGTGGATGTGTGGGGGGAAGATGGGGGCCCAGAAAGGGCTAGAGAAACACAGGGGCTGACCCAGAGAGCAGAGCGCTCTGGGACTTCAAAAGAGGGAGGATCGTTTCAGATGACTTCCTGGCAGAGTGTCTTTACAGGTAGACCCCTGACAGTCAGTATGAACTTTTTCCCACTGGAGGTCTTTTTAGGGAAAGGACCCACAATATCCACAGCTACATGCTGAAATGGGACCTCTATTATGGGGAGGGGCTGGAGAGGTGCCTTGACCTGGTCTTGGGGCTTCCCCACCCAATGGCACACCTCACAAGTCCAGACATAGTTAGCCACCCCTTTGTCCATTCCCTCCCGGCAGAATGACCTTCCCAACTGGTCTTTGGTTCTGTTCATCCAAGCATGGTCACTAGGGTGATAATGAGCTAAGCTCAAGAGCTTTTCCCGGTACTTAGTTGGAACTACCAACTGTTTCAGAGGACGCCAGTCTTCCTTGTGCCCACCAGAAAGGGACTCTTGGCATAGAAGTCCTTGTTCTATCACAAACCTGGACCTGTTAGAAGAGCTGAGAGGTGATGGGTTGCTTCTGGCTGTTGTCCAAGTTCCCTTGAGGCTTTCATCTGTTTCCTGTTCTGCCCAGAACTGCTCTCTTGATGCTGGAAATGTCAGTTCCTTGCAGGGTGTGGACTTGGTCCCCCTGGAAGCGATGCAGGTGAGATAGTAGGTATTTCAGCGGGTTGAGAACCACTTTCTGCTGGTGCACTGGGTAGCACTGCAGGCTCAGGCAGGGCTTCTTGTGCAGTTTTAGCTGCTGCTGCAGGCTCCATGGCACCCTCTGTGGCTGGTTCCGATCCTGGTACTGGCTGCTCCACCAGATCCGGTTCTTGGGCTGGTTCCATCTGGAGATCAGGAACTGGATCCACTGCTGCTGTTGTAGTCACTGGTTTGGGGTCTGGCTCTGTCACCTCCTCTGGTGCTGTGGTGGTGGTGGGGGGGGGAGGTGTGTGGGTGCAGAAACTGGTCCCTGGTAGGAGGCTTGGGAACAGTTTTAGGTGTGGAGGCCTGCTTAGCCTTGCTGTGCATGACCACTCCCACTCTTTGGGCCTGTTTTACATGGTTGGATAGGTCTTCTCCCACCAGCATAGAAATGGAATAATCATCAGAGATAGCAAAAGTCCAAGCTCCTGACCAGTCCTTGTACTTAACTGGTAACTTGGCAGCAGGCAGGTCAAAAGGGTCTACGCTGACGAGTTGAATGGTGACTTGGGCCTCTGGGTTAATGAGTTTGGGGTCCAGTAGGGATTGGTGGATCACTGACACCTGTGCTCCTGTGTCCCTCCATGCCACAACCTCCCTTCTGCCCACACTCACAGTCTCCCTTTGCTCTGGTGGAATCTATGAGACATCTGGGCCTGAGATTTCTTGGTGTGACCCTGGTGTGATGAGCTGCAGTCTTTTGGTGCTCTTGGGACAGTTGGCCTTTACATGCCCTGGTTCATTACATTTAAAACATTACATGACTAGTGTATCTCTGGAGCAAGGTGGGTTGCCGGAAGATGGGGGGGAGATGAGGGGATGTCTGTGGTCTCCCTTGAGGTGGAGAGGCCCCTGCCCTGTGAGGTGGATTCTTGGCATCCCACAACAGGGAGCCATCCAACTCTGGGCACCCCTTCTGATACTCCCTGGACCGGCTGTTAGTTTTATTTTCCTCTGTCACCTCTATCCATCTGGCTCCTATCTCTCTCTCCCCCCTTATATCCTTAGGGGTCCCATCTCAGATGTATTTCTAGAACTCTATGGAAAGGTCCTCTAGGAGCTGTTCCATTTGCATCAGGAGAGCTAGCTCTTTCATAGTCATTCCCACCATAGGTGCCTTTGCCAAAGAGATGAAAAGGAACTGAGATGCATGAGTATCAGGAGCAATTTGGGGCACTCTCTTACCCAGTTTCCACCTTAAGGCTCTAAAGTGGCGATGGACATATTCAGTGGTGAACACCTTTCAAAGTCTGACCCTTTGTTTAAAAAGTTCATAATCATTCATGTTTCCCCTGGGCATTTCAACTGCCACTTATGATGGGGTCCACTGAGTTGTAATCTCAGCTCCACTATGTACTGGTCTTCAGGGATGCGGTACCCAAGACAGGCTCTTTCGAAACTTTCTAAGAAGGCCTCTGTCAAGTGGCTATAGGGACAACCTTCTCTAAGTGGAGTGGGATTGCCCATATCACCCCTATCATACTTATCCCTCCCCCTTTTTTGTCCCCAGCCAGTGTCTCTACTCTCGCATCTGTGGCTACGTCTACAATGGCCCCTTTTCCGGAAGGGGCATGTAAATTTCACGAGTCGTCGTAGGGAAATCCGCGGGGGATTTAAATATCCCCCGCGGCATTTAAATAAAAATGTCCGCCGCTTTTTTCCGGCTTTTAAAAAAGCTGGAAAAGAGTGTCTAGACTGGCCCCGATCCTCCGGAAAAAGTGCCCTTTTCCGGAGGCTCTTATTCTTACTTTGAAGTCAATTGGAAGAGTCAGTAGATAGGGGAAAGGTTTACACCCTCCAGCGGTGGGGAGGGAGGAAGGGGCGGAGGGGCCCAGGCCCTCCCACTCCACTGGACCCCAGCCCAGGACCCTGTTAATGGCCTGCTCTCGCCACCAGGGCCGGCCCGAGCCATTTTGGCGCCCCGGGCCCCAGGCGCACGGCACCACCCCTGGGGCACACGGCCCTACCTCCAGGCGCACGGCGCATGCGCAGGCCTGCCCCGGGGACATACAGCCCTGCCTCCAGGTGTACAACACATGCACGGGCCCACCCCCGGGATGCGTGAGCGGACACAGGTTGTGCAGGGCCCTGCGGCCATGGGGGGAAGGGTACTGCTGGCCGGTGCTGCGGGGGTTAACACAGCCCCCACCCTGGGCGGCTGCTGCAGCCCACCAGGAGCCAGGCGCCCCCGGAGGTGGGCAGCTGGGCAGCTGCCTGGCTAGCCCACCCCTTAGCCCGGCCCTGCTCGCCACTGAGGCAGCAGGGAAATCCAAACCGCAAAACTGACTCCTTGACAGCGCTCACTCACCCAAGAGCCGTTGTTGCTCCTGAGCTGCTTCCTGCTTCCCGGAACAAGGCGGCTCTAGGCGCCAGCAAATCAAGCAGGTGCTTGGGGTGACACTTTCCAGGGGCAGCATTACCAGGTAAACAGCCGCCTCTGGCAATGCCCGGCCCGCCCGCCATGGGGCTTGAGGAGCGAGGTCCCAGCCGGCCGGGGAGCTGCTTTCCGCCGAGAGCCATGGGAAGGAGAAGGGGAGAGACGGGACCGGCCCTGAGCAAAGGAGTCGGGGCAAGGCGGGGAGCTGGGCCGAGCACGGTGCTGGCGCCCAGGGAACTCCTTGCAACCCGACCCCGCCTGTGCGCGCCGCTCTCCGCAGCTGCTCCGGGCAGATCCCACCTGCTGCCTCGCTCGCGGCTCGGCCGACGGGCTCTCCCGGCATCCCCCGAGCTAGGGCAGCGCTGGGAGGGCTTGTGCCGGCCGGGGCCTGCGGCGCGGGGATTGGGGCTAGCGAGGGGCGCCCGCCTCCGGCCTGGAAGTCCCCGACGGGACTGGCGGAGAGCCGCGGGGCAGCATGCGGACCTGCCCGGCCCGGCTCGCTCTGCCTGCGGCTGTCGCTGCCCTGCCCTGTGCGCGTCCCGCCGGCAGCTTCCTGGCCTTTTCTTCGCCCCCCGCATCAGTGTGTCCCCTTCTGTGCGTCCCCTCCCCCGCCTCACGCCCGTGGCCCTCCCCCCACCTGTCTTCTCTCCCCTACAACTCCCCTGCCTGTGAACTCCCCTTGCCCGGCCCCCCAACCTCTCTTCCCCTGCCCCGGCACAGCAACTTCGCACCTCACCTCCTGACTCATTGCAAGCCTGTGGGGACCCCATCTCCTGTTCTCCTCCACTCCCGCCTCCTTCCTGGATCCCCATCTCCTGTCTGGCTCTACACAATTGCCCTCCCCCTACTCTCAGGGCCTTGAACCCTCAGGGTTCCTCCCCCCATACCTGCTCAGGAACCCAGCTCCCTTGTGCTGTGTCCTCACAACCTCACCCCTGCCTGGGACCCAGGTGATTCTCCCTCCCCCTTTGTCTGCGGAAGGGGAACTCTGGTGTTCCCAGTGCTCGTGTCCCCAAGTCCCTCCCTGTCTGGGGCTGGAGAGCTTTATTAAAATTGGAATTGTGATGCCATTTAAATAGGCGTTGTTTTAAATAATATACCTTTAATATTACATTAAAAATTGTTATGGTCTAAATTTATCATAACCTATTTAAATAATTTATGAATTAAATTTAAATTTAAATAGAACATGTCTTCTGTCAACTTTTCAAGAAATTCTACCAGTTCACTAGTGTAAGTTGCTGTCTAGAACCCAGAAACAGTATTTACATCAGCAGTAGCTTCCTCTGCTGGTGAAGAGAGAATGTTTTTATCACTTTGGTTTATTCAGCTAGTTTAATTCAATGATTTGTTCATTCACCGTTGCAAAACCGAGAGCTGACGAAGCAGGCAAACTTGTTTTCTTCTTCTTCTCAGTAAAAAACTGGTTATGAACTCCATCTCTCTCCATTATATTTGCCTGCCTTAAGGGCACTCTCTCTCAAAGAGAAGATGGTGAGGGAGGAGAAGGGTTGCCATCTGCTGCTCCTGCCCCCACAAGGTTAATTCCCCCTGGCCTCACAGGGACATTCTCCTGTCCCCCCTCCTTGGGGTGTGAGTCTTCCCCAGAGGTGGACATCTTGTCCTGATCTGAGGCTGTTTTCACCTTTGGGTATTGCTTAGGGAGGGTTGGCTGCTCTTGGGCTACTCTGCCCGATCTCAAAAGCATGCACTGGGCAGTTTCCCTTCCCTATTCTAGTCTAGCTATCCACTCGGACTGAAAGGTAGAAAAAGAAAAACAAGACACTTGGCTATGTCTACACTCGCGGCTTCTTGTGCAAGTAATATGCAAATGAGACTAAGCGTGGAATATCACCGAGCCTCATTTGCATCCCTAATGAGCCACCATTTTTTTCAGAAGAGGCTCTTGTGCAAGAAGGAGCATCTACACTGCCCCTTATGCAAGAAAAACCCTCTTGCACAATGCTGTTACACCTATTACTTTTCAGAAAGAACGGCATTGCGCAAGAGGGTTTTTCTTGCGCAAGAAGGGGCAGTGTAGAGGTTCCTTCTTGCGCAAGAGCCTCTTCTGCAAAAATGGTGGTTCATTAGGTATGCAAATGAGGCTCGGTGATATTCCATGCTTAGCCTCATTTGCATATTACTCGTGCAAGAAGACGTGAGTGTAGACATAGCCTTGGTTTGGACTCCCCAGCTCTCTCTCTCTCTCTTCTTCTCCTCCTCCTCCTCCTCTCTCTCCGTTTCTCTCTTTCTCTTCTCCCCCTCCTGCCTCTCACTCTCCCTTTCTCTTCTCCTCCTCCTCCTGCCTCTCACTCTCTCTTCGCTGTCCTCTATCTCCCTCAGGGATGCATGCTCATCCAGGCCCCGCCCCCTGGGCGTGTACGTCACCGCCCCACTCTCCTTCGCCTGCTGCCATGTCACTCGGCTGACTTCTATGCCGCTCAGCTGGGCCACCGCGTGGGAGCAAGCGGCGCAAACAGCCTCTCTCTCTCTCCTCCTTCTATTGCCTCGCCCTCTCTCTCTCTCAGCTCTCATCCACCTCCTGCCTCTCTCTCCGTTTCTCTCTCTCTTTTCCCTCTCCTGCCTCTCACTCTGTGTTTCTCTCCTCCTTCTCCTGCTGCGTCTTGCTCACTCTCTCTCTCTTGCTGTCCTCCACCTCCTCTGTTCTCCTCTCTGTGTTCTCCGTGTCCTCTGTCTGCTTCGCTTTCCTCCTTTTGAATCCGGTGCCCTTTCCCGATGTCAGAGATGCACGCTTGTCCAGGCCTCGCCCCCGGCTGTTCCCTCTGGGTGGCGCTGTTGCCTCCTGCCGTGATGCATCGGGAGTGCGAACCCCAAACGGCTGCTTGTCCCGCAGCCCCAAGTGCCATGGTGGGAGGCAACAGTGCCACCCAGAGGGAACAGCCAGCGTTTCAGCGTTAGAGTCACAGACATTGGGCTAGCCAGTTAGCCCGTCATAAAATGTGATTTTCAGGTCTCTCCCCCACATCCTATTCCCTTTCTATCTCGGTCTTCTCTCCTGAGCCTCCGGTCTCTCTCTCTGTCTCCCCCTCTCTCTGACTCAGCTCTGGGGTCGTTGTCATGCCACAGGTCACCGCCCCGCCCCCCTTCGCCTCCTGCGGTGGCACTCAGCTGACTTCTGTGCCGCTCAGCCGGGCCGCCACATGGGAACAAGTGGCGCAAGCAGCCATTTGGGCCCCACGCTCCCCATGCAGCACGGGGATGCTGCATGGGGAGTGCGGACCACAAACGGCCACTTGCGCCACTTGCTCCCCCGCCACTTGCTCCACACAGCGGCCCGACTGAGTGGTGCAGATGTCAGCTGAGCACCACGTTGGGAGTCAACAGCGCCCCCCGAGGGAACAGCCAGCATTTCAGCATTACAGAGTTACAGACATTGGGCTACTATATATATATATATATGATAGTGCTATCTAAGTAATTTAATATTTTCCAGGAAGTATATAGGTGCAGAGATATTCAGTTGTCAGAGGGAGAGCTTTCCTTTAGGGATAAGATAGCAAGAAACAGTGAGGATTAAAATAAAACATTTGCATTTTTTTCCCAGCACAGTGATACTTGGCTCTACTACACCCTCAAAAGTAGAAGGGAATGGCAAGGCTAACAGCTGCCCTGAGCACAGTTCCCTAAATATTATTAAAGCCACGATTTCCAGATAAGTTCAGAGACATAGGAACCTCTGCGACATATGATTCACAAGTCTCTAACATAGAGAACGATACAAATTTATCAGTGTGAACACAAGTTTTGATAAGTAGTGTGAAGTAGAGGGTAAAGCATGAATAATCCATTTTGGACACATGGTATAGGTGTTCCTTACACAAGAGATTGGTCTTCTGGTGGAAACAACATTTGGAACTATAAAGCAGAGCTTAATTGACGGTTGGCAGTGAAACAGGATTCCGAATTAAAGCCCTAACTTGAATTAGCTTTTATTCCTCCTGCAATGAGGTTTACCATTGACTCCTCGATTAATCAATAAGGGAGGCACTCGCTATCCCACTGCACCTCTTCCTTTGAAATGTACAAGAGCCTCCAGTTGCTCTTGTACCTTTCAAATAGAGAGGTGCAGCAGTAGGGACACCTCTACCTCCTCTGGCCTCCACATAGACAGTGTTGGGGGGAACCGGCTTTTAAGCTCCTGCTTCCCTTCCCCCCTTACTGCCTCTCTCCAATATAGACAGCAAAGAAGGGAAAAGGAAGCAACTAGTCGAGTGACTACTCAACTACCTGATAAGCATATACTTATCAGATAATCGACTAGTCACTTACATCTCTCCCCTAGGTAACCCATTTCAATGCTTCACCACACTCCTAGGCTATGTCTACACTACGGGGCTTTATTGGAAAAAAGTATGTAAATTGCTCTCCGCAATTTGCATACCTTTTTCCGATGGGTTTTTTTGGAAGAGGCTTTTCTGAAATTTGGCCCATCTAATAGGCCAAATTTTGGGAAAAAAACCTGTTTTGGAAGAGCTCTTCTTCCTCATGGGAGGAGGAAGACAGGGCTTCCAAAAGAGAGCATCTGCTCTTCCACAAAAAAAGCAGAACAACAGATGCGTTCCCTGGACATGGTGGAGTTTTTCTGGGAGACCTCTGGTATCACAGAAAACCCCTGTAGTCTAGACATAGCCCTAGTGAAATAGTTTTTCTTAATATCCAACCTATTCGGGCCCTTCCCACTGCAACTTGAGACTTCCTTCTGCCATCTGTCACCACTGAGAACAGCCTCTCCCAATCTTCTTTGGAACCTCCCTTCAGGTAGTTAAATGATGCTATCAAATCCCCCTTCTTCTCTTCTGCAGACTAAAATCACCCCTTGCATGATGAAAAGTAACAGAGAGGTAGCCATGTTAGTCTGATCTTGGTAAATCAAAAAAAAAAAAAAGCAGTCATGTAGCACTTTAAAGACTAACAAAATAGTTTTAGGTGATGAGCTGAAGAAGTGGCTCTGCCCCACAAAAGCTCATCACCTAATAAACTATCTGGTTAGTCTTTAAAGTGCTACATGACTGCTTTTTTTGTTTTACTAAAATCATACCATGTACAAAGTTACTTTATATACATGTAAGAAGTTTAGCAATTAAAACACATAGGCTGTGTCTACATTGGCAAGAAAACTTGCCGCCTGTCTACACTGGCCGCGAGATCTTGCGCAAGAACACTGACGTTCTAATGTAAGAAATCAGTGCTTCTTGCACAAGAACTATGATGCTCCTGCTCAGGGATAAGCCCTCTTGTGCAAGTGTTCTTGCGCAAGAGGCCAGTGTAGACAGGCAACATGAATTTTTTGTGCAAGAAAGCCCGATAGCTAAAATGGCCATCGGAGCTTTCTTGTGCAAGACAGCATCTATACTGGCACGGATGCTTTTGCGCAAAAGCACATCTCTTGTGCAAAAGCACATGCCAGTGTAGACACTTTCTTGCACAAATACTTTAACGCAAAAACTCTTGTGTTAAAAAGTATTTGCGCAAAATCTTGCCAATGTAGATGTAGTCATATATTAAGAGACACAACAATTGGGTAATACTTTTGGCCTTCTAGACAATAATTAGAGAACAATAATCTATTATTCATTTTCTCTGTCCTTAAAGCTGTCCTTCCCCCACTTCCGATTCATGACCCTTCACTGCATCTCCCACAATACATAACATTTTCTATCCTTCATATACTGTGACCAGATCCGAACGCTCGAAACAGTAAGAATGCCAGGCAACGAGTTCTTATGACTTCCCTTGCTACTACTTCTCAAGAGTATCTTTATTTATACTACAGATTGGACCTCCCTGATCTGGCATTCTTGAGACCTGAATGAGGGGTTTTTCCCAAACCAGGAGAGGTCATTTCAGACCCTCCCACTTGTCTCCCTCTCCCCCTCCCCCCCAGCCCAGCTGAACCATGCGTCAGCTTCTGGTGCCTTCCCTCCTCCCACAGACCAGTTTAGCCACATGCCATCTCCCGCAACCCAGCTAAGTTGCTCACTGGCTCCCTGCCCACCTCACAGCTCAGATGATCTGTGTGCTGGCTCCTGGCTCCCTATCTCACAGCTTAGCTGAGCCACGTTCCAGCTCCTGGTGCCCCACCCCTCTGCAGCATGGGGATTCTCTGATCCTGGAACATCCATGGTCATGCCGGACCAAATAATCCTGGATTTTAGATGTGCAACCTGTATCTCTCACTGGGCTGATTTAACTTCCCTTTTAAAATTCCTATCAGTGTTCATCACAATTAATTCACCATGCTACCATTGCAGTTTCCTTGAGATTTCAGAGATCTAGCTGAATGAAACTATACACAGTTTGGGTTTTGGAGAAGAAATAGGTTGGTGGGGGAAGACCATCTTTTTCATTCATGCAAAAAGTGACTCGAATGAATGATAGCACAAATATTAGAGAGTTTATTAACTGGGCCTTCTTGAACACAGTTATCTCTAGCTCTTTCCCAGATAGCTATCCACTGCCACCTCCAATGCATCCACCAATGAGAAATCTGTTTAAATGTTAGACAAATGTATAATTTTTGCTATTACATATTACAGACCTTGTTTATGTATAGGTCATTGTACTCCCCTCTTGCTTATTTCATATTAGCACATTGTTTCTTCTTCTCCTCACATGCTTTTGCTCTGGTTCTTTAAACAGCTACAAAGGGGGAGGTAGCCTAATACTCATGAAAGCTTCATTTTGCAGATCAGATCTGCTGGGTCCTACTGTGTCTCTCTTTTCAGAGAGTTAATATCTATAAGGCTCAGATTTGCCTTTGGAACCCTGGCAGCTGCGCCTATCCCCAGCAGTCTTCATTGAAGACCAGTAATTCACATCTTCTTGTGATTACCATGAGGAATACACACAGGTTCTTTCTCTTTGTAGTGATTTCTTTTGCTTTTAATGGTGAGTAGTGTTTTTGGATCGAGTTTGTAGAACAATGGTATTATTTAGGGAGAAGAAGGGAGCAATGGGGTTATTGATTTCAAAATGTCTCTATCTTCCAGAGGCATGGCTTGCAGTTTTTTAAAAAGATGAACAATATGTTATTTTAGTGAGGTTTTTATCTTGTGCAGTATTAATGAAAATGACCCTGTAGTAATGAACCTGGATTTAATATAACTCAGTAAAAGACTAAGTTAGTGGGAAACTCTGATGACAGAAGAATATTCCTATAGATGCTGTCTGATTCTTATGTAATAGCAATTGGGATGCATTTAGACTGACTGAATACTAAGAGATGCATGGCTTCAAATAATGCATGACAAAAATCCCACCCCCTGATTCTACCATTAAATGCAAATGCTGCCTTATGTTTTCTGATTTAATTTCCCAAAGTTCTTGCTACTTAAGTACTTAAATTAAACTATTTAAAAATTATTAAGAATGTAACTATAAGTTAAAGAATTTGATCATATATAAAGAACACTTACTGTAGCCTACCAACGCACAAACATACATAAAAATTAGGCAAGAGTATTACCAAAGTGGAGGGTGGTAGATATGAAAAGTCTGCTTCCCAAATCACTAATCTTCCTCATTATTTCTTCACCCAGCATTTTTTAGTTTATTCATTAAATGTATTTTTAAAAAACTGTTTTGTAACATAATATTTGAAGAGTGAGGTCTAGTTTAGATTTAACAAAAAATAAAATGAAGACAAACATTGATCCTTTTAAATACTTGCTATTGCTTTACGTTAAAGTTTGTTTTAATTTCCAATAAAATATTAAAATGTGGCTCCATTAGATGCAATTTGTATTGGAACAACCAGCATTAATACTACACTATAGTACAGCATATTTCTAAACATGACTCAACATTTGCTAAAATGTCTTACAAGCCAGGCAAACAAAGGAAAGCGGGGTAGTGTAGACATACCTTATGATTTATATTTAGTTTGGAAGGTATTTACAGGGCACTCAACTGTAGCTGCCAACTTTACTCCTTACTTCATTCTGTGGAAATTGAGTCAATCTGTTTGTTGTCATGTTTTCAGAATGACCAGCTGTTGAAGGTAGTGAGTGCCCATTTCAATCTCATTTTACATTATTAATTAGAAGACTATATACAAGAGAAACTTTGCACTGATGCTTTAATAAAACATACAATTGTGTTTCTTTTAGTATAAAATGCAAAATATTGCAGAAGGAAATTGTGGGGGAAAAATGCAATTGGAAAGGTATATTGTAAGTCACAAATACTGTGGGTTTTCTTTGTACAACATATCCACTGCTGTTATGACAGTCTGCATTACCCAAGGATCTGGCCCTAGCTATTTCTCTCTATTTCTCTTTTCAGTGTGTGGGAAAAAATATGTCCCCCTCTTAGAGCTATTTAATAATTCTTGTTACAGCCATAAGTCCAAAATTATTGGTCTGCTCAAATGAAATATTTGTGTTGGTTATTGCCATTTGGGAAACATTTTGTAAAGGGAAAAAAGCACTATAAAAAGGTTAGAAATACATTACTACTGACTTTGTGAAATATATAGGACTTTGCCCACTTGGCTACTTTGTTTTTGTTAGGTGCTATCCAATTAATATGTAATTTGGCATACAGAAAGTAGATTATAAATGTGGCTTGTATACAAAAATAATTTAGACACTACTTGCAGACATAATTAATGCACTTGGTGACATCTAGTGGCATTCTATCTGTTCATCTGACTGATGAATTGTCATTTAAAGCGAAATGACAGTGAGAATCATTTATTCAAAACATTCTTTCTTGTTACTTTGATGGGATTTGCCCAGGAGCAGATGTTAGTTTCTTAAAAATGTACTCATTATTTGAAAATATTTACACAAGAATTTCTCAAAGTAAACTTAGCCTGTGTAGCCAGATCCTGAACCCTCTATTCCGGCCATCGGGCACTTTTAGATTCCCCCAAGGTGGGCAAAAGGTGCTGGTATCACCGCCATCTTGTATCCTGGGATGTGGTGTGTCGTATCAGGGGGTGGAATGTAGCCAGACAGGAACCTCCCTGTAACATCCATTTTTGCTTGCCTGGAGCATAAAGGGCACCCAGAGCAGTAAGCCTTGAACAGAAGGCCTGGGTATGCAGGCTGCTGTGACCCTGAATGGCTGTAAACAGAGATATGCCAATTACTGACCAAGAGGCTGCCGAGGAGTGCCCTTGACTGAAACCCATATTGATACGAACACACAGCTGTCCACGGGGGAGGAATCTCTCGCCCAGTAAAAAAAAGTCCAGTACTTACAATTTAGTTATCTCTCTTACAAGTGTAAATTAAGTTGAAACTTGCTTGTAAGAACTGGCATCACAAAGACAGACCAGTACAATTTGGCATCTTCGATAAGAAAGAGGATATGGGCCCCTATGGGTCCAGCAGCACATTTACTTTGAGTGTCAATCTACCATCTATCTGCTGGTTGGGTTAGGTGATTGGCCTCCTGAGGTTCGATGGGGACTCCCACCTCGTATTCGTCTTTCCTAGGAATTGAGGGACCGGCCCTGGCTTGACCCGCTGGAGTCGAGAGGCACAGAAGGGGGTAAAAATTGTACCTGGATGTGGTCCTTTGTCTTAAGTGTACACATAGACTTAGAGCTCTTCAAAGATTAAGCTGTCACTTGGTACCATTACTTCTATTTTCTATCTTTATTTTCTTTGTAACCATTTTTAAGATCTATATTTGCTTGCAGTTAAGAAATAGAGCAATAGCCATTGTAACCATATGATTTATAAGTTTCTTTAATAAACCTGTAAACTGAGTTTTAACCTGACTCATTCAGTTGCTGTAACAGAACCAAGCACAATTTAAAAGAACTTCAGGTATACAGGGACAGGTATAGGAAGAGCTTGGGCGTTTTGAATTGTGTCCCTCCCAGGGGACAGATCCATTGGGGCATCTCTCAGTCTTCCCTAGACTGCCCGCTGCGCAGGGATCCTGTATCCTAGCAGTTGAAATCTGAGATGTAATAAGCTCTCCCTATAAACTCTGGGGCGTCTGTCAGCCTGTTGGCTGCCCTTGGCGACGGGACCCCGGTCCTAGTGGAAAAGACACGGACATTAAACTCGGGGCGTCTGTCAGCCTGTTGGCTGCCCTCCGCAACGGAACCCCGGTCCTAGTGGTAAAGACACAAACGTTAAACCTTTTCTCGGTAACACACACACACATACACACTGCCCATTCTTGCAGATGTTTGATATTTCAAATATTAGCCCAATCAGAACAGCTTAAGTCCCATTAGATGTTTTGGTTTCCTAAATGGATGCAGATAAGGTTTGGAAACAGATTGCTACTGGAGAATATAAATGATCACAAATTCAGAATTCACCTTCTGTAAATATTCTGCAGGATTCATTTACCATTTGCAATTTGAGCACATACTGCAGGAAGTAAACTCATTTGTTAGAATAATTTCAGACCGGGGAGAGGAGGTTAACACTAATATAATGAATTAACAAGGATATATGCACTAAAATTTGTTAGCAGGAGTCATTTAGCTCCATTTAACATGTACCAAACTACAGTCTATTTCTATCTGGCTTTCTTATGCAAAGAAACTAAAGCACTCGGTCTATTGTTACGGCTATTTACACATCAGACTTACCTTTTATAAAATTATGGCCTGGTCTCCACTACAGTGGAAGGTTGAATTTAAGATTCACATACGTAATTAAAGTAGCTAGAGTCAATGTATCTTAAATTGTGTTTCTGTGCCATCCACACAGTGGGAACCAACAGGAGCAAATGCTTCCATTGTCTTCCCTCAGGGTATGTCTACACTAGCCCCCTAGTTCGATCTACGGAGGCTAATGAGGGCAACTGAAATTGCAAATGAAGCACGGGATTTAAATATCCCACTCTTCATTAGCATGTTCCCGGCCGGTCGCCATTTTAGAAATTGACTAGCCCGAAGTAACTGCCCGCATCTACACGCGGCAGTGAAACGGGAATCCGAATTAAAGCCCTAAATTGAATTAGCTGTTATTCCTCCTGCAATGAGGTTTACCAGCGAATTCGATTTAGGGCTTTAATTCGGAATCCTGTTTCATTGCTGTGTGTAGACACAGGCAGTTACTTTGGGCTAGTCAATTTCTAAAATGGCGACCGGACGGGAACATGCTAATGAAGCGCGGGATATTTAAATCCTGCACTTCATTTGCAATTTCAATCATCCTCATTAGCCTTCCTAGATTGAACTAGGGGACTAGTGTAGACATACCCCTACTTCCTGCAGAAAGAGGAGTACTGCTGGAGCTGCTCTCAGCATTCAATTTATGGGTCTATATTACACTCGCTAAGTGGAACCCCAGAAGATCAAGTTCTGGAGCATTGATATTCCACATCGTCTGTGGCCTATCTTTGTGTTTAACAGAGATTCTCTTTCCAAACACCTCAAGACACCACCTCTAATAAACAATTAAAATTAAATCTCTTTTAAATTAAATTTCTCACTTTCTTTGTTATATAGATATTTTTACTCTAGCTAAAATAGAAAGCAAGCCCAGAGTTCAACATGGATCCGTGCAATTCTGTCTTGATAGGCCTTTGATGAGACAGTCTGGATTTAGAGATGCCATAGCTAGTGTGAATATAATATTAAGATCTCTTATAGTACTGTCATTTTTAACTGAAAACACAAACCAAGAACAGCCACTCAGAAGCAGTGATCTAAAAAACTTTTCAAATGGTTTGGAACATTTTTGTGGACTTCGATCTGATGTGCAGAGCTACAGTTATTTTATTTTTTCTAGTGGTTTAATCACATAACTATTATTAAGTAAATCCCCCACATGGGAGAGAGAATATCTTGAAACCTGTTTTCTAACTGAAGATTTTCTAAAATCATTGCTCACAGAAAGGTTTGTGAGAAGGGTGTAATCGGGGGTGTTCTCTGAATACCAATTTCAAATGTGGACATTATTCTTTTTCTGGGGCATATGAGGAAATAACACACAAGCAACATGAAACGTTCACTTTGTACAACACTGTTACAAACAGGCACCATTGAAGTCAATGGGAGGAAGTCATCTGATACAAAGAGAGAGCCTCTACTGTAACGTATTAGAATTGCTTAAATCCATAGGAAATAAAACAGCCTAATTTATTAATTTATTTTAATCTATTAATGCTGCCCTTCTGTTTCTGATGGATCAAAAAGCCACAGTCCTCATGGCTGATGCCTATATACACTGAGCACTGGTAAGTTGGTGTATTTCAGAAATAGAACCCTGGGTTCAAGCTAAGACGGTTGAAAATAAATGTGGCAGTCTTCACTTATGTATCCACCATCCAGTTGACAGCCTTTACTCAAAAGAGGCATTGGACAGAGACAACAGCTCAGGAACAAGATGCTGATTCAGCAAAGGATTCAAAATGCATGTTTAATTTAAATAGGTGCCTAAATCCCACTGATATATTTAAATTTCATATAAGAACATAAGCACTGCCATACTGGGTCAGGCCAACGGTTCATCCAGCCCAGTATCCTGTCTGCCAACAGTGGCTAATACCACATGCCTCAGAGGGAGAGAACACACCGGAATCCTGACGTGATCCATCCCCTGTCAACCACCCACCTCCAGAGAAACAGAGGCTAAGAACACCATTCCTACCTCTTGTAGCTAATAGCCATTGATAGACCTAACCTCCATGAATCTATCTAGCTCTTTTTTGAACCCTGTTAAAGTCATAACCTTTACCACATCCTCTGGCAAGGAGTTCCACAGGTTGACTGTGTGCTGAGTGAAGAAAAACTTCCTTTTGTTTGTTTTAAATCTGCTATCTACTAATTTCATTTGGTGACCCCTGATTCTTATATTATAGGAACAAGTAAATAACTTTTCCTTATTCACTTTTTCCATACCAGTCATGATTTTATAGACCTTTATCATATCCCCCCTTAGTCTCCTCTTTTCTAAACTGAGCAGTCCAAGCCTTTGTAATCTCTCTTCATATGGGACCCGTTCCAAACCCCTAATCATTTTTGTTGCCCTTTTCAGAACCTTTTCTAATGCCAATATATCTTTTTTGAGATGAGGCGAGCACATCTGAACATAGTATTCAAGATGTGGGTGTACTATGGTTTTATATAGAGGCAATAAGATATTTTCTGTTTTATTCTCTATCCCTTTAATGATTCCTAACATTCTATTTGGTTTTTTTTTATTGCCGCTGCACACTGAGTGGATGTTTTCAGAGAATTATCCACAATGACTCCAAGCTCTCTCTCAAGTAGTTTTAGTTAAATTAGTCCCCATCATATTGTATGTACAGTTGGGATTATGTTTTCCAATGTGCATTACTTTACATTTATCAACATTAAATTTCATTTACCATTTTGTTGCCCAGTCACTTAGTTTGGTGACATATTTTTGAAGCTCTTCAGTCTGCTTTTGTCTTAACTATCTTGAGTTTAGTATAATCTGCAAATTTTGTCACCTCACTGTTTACTGCTTTCTCCAGATCATTTATAAATACATTGAATAGGATTGGTCCCAGGACAGACCCTTGGGGGACCCCACTAGTTACCTCTCTCCACTCAGAAACTTACCATTTATTCCAGTCTTTTAACCAGTTATCAATCCATGAGGAGTAACAGTTAATTCAAACTAAGGACTTAGTTCGAATTACTGTTTCACTGCCGCGTGTAGCGGTTACTTTGGGCTAGTGTAATTTCAAAATGGCGACTGGACGGAAACATGCAAATAAAGCCTGGGCTACTTAAATCCTGGGCTTCACTTGCAATTTTGAATGCCTACATTAGCCTCCCTAGTTTGAACCCTTAGCTCCTCCAGTTCAGCCACCCTGGCCTCCAAAGCCCTTACATGGTCTCTGAGGGCCAGAAGCTCCTTGCACGGAATGCACACACACACCACCCGCCCACAGTGCAGGTAACCACACATGCTACACTGAGTGCAATAAACAGGATAGCCCCCACTCTGCTGCTGGGCTTCTGCCTGCATTCTCTCCTACAGCTACCTAGGTTATTGATAGGGTTTTTATTTAGATCAGGACATTTTGATTATAGTTTAGTTTAAAAGTTTAAGTTTTAAAGAATGGCAAGTGTACCTCACTCCCTCACCCCCTTCCCACTCTCCTTCCAAACTCCCTCTTAAAACTCCTTGTTAGCTGCTCCTGTTCGCGAAGCTCCCTGGTCACTGTCTCTCTGCTTTATAAAGCCCTGGCCTTCCTGACAGCCCTGACTAAGGCTCAACTACAGGCTTCTAGTTTTGAAACCTTGTTTAGAAGCTCACAGCTTCTGACTGCCGTCCTCAGCACACGGTCCTTCAAACAAACAAACAGACAGACAGACAAACATAAGTTCAGCACACAGCAAGTAACCCTATGGTGACCATACGTCCCTTTTTTTCTGGGACAGTCCCAGATTTAAGGGTTGTATCCCGGTGTCCCGATAAAGGCAGCAAATGTCCTGGAAAACCTGTTGGGATCCAGCTACAAACAGCATCACCATTTCTCCCCTCCCCCCCACTCCAGGACACCTTTGCAGACACCCAGCACTAGCACAGCACAGCAGCAACACCCTGCCTCCACCCAGCACGTAAGCAGCTCCCTTAGTGCTTTATGCGGGCACCCAGGGCCGCTGCCGATGGCTCGCAGTGTCTAGAGCACCACGCTCCTCTGCACCACTGTCCGGCACACACTCTCCCACACCCTGTGGCCCTTCCTTTCTGCTGTGGGACTGCCTCCGCTGTGCACAGCCTCCAGCCCAGCCTCCTCCATCCACAGGCGGCAGCCGCTGCTGTTGGAGCAGGAGTGCTGGTTGGAGCTGACAAGCTGCTCCTGGGAGCTGCTGCCAGAGTCCCGGCAGAGACGACTCAGAGCCCGGCTGGAGCGCTGCAGAGCAGGGTATGTTCAGGCTCTGGCGGTGTGCTCTTTGCACGGCCTTTTCTCCTCTCACCCCTTCTCACCCCACTGGGTCTGAGGGGGTGGGGACTTCCCCCACCCCCGTGCTCCTGCTGTGTGAGCCAAAGCTGGTGCAGGGACTGCAGTAAAATTAGCACCACGGGTGGCCCAGCTCCAGGCCCAGCAAGTGGTCCTGCCCCAGAAGCAGCTGGGGCCGGGACTGCGGGGACTTCTGGGGCCTGACTACAGACTCCAGTCCCACAAATTGGAAGGCAGAAGGTGGAGGAGGGGCAGAGGGAAAACTAGGGGAGAAGGAGGTGGGAAAGGAAGGGGCTTGTGCTGAGGGGAGGGGAGCAGGGCAGGAGAAGAAAGGGGAAGGCACCAAGGGATACAGTGGAGAAGAGACAATTGCCAGGGGGCCAAGTTGGAGACAATGAGGAAAAGGGCAAGAGGAGGGAGGGGAGGTGTCAGTGGGGGTGGGAGAGTGGAGGGGACAAGGTGATGCTGGGAGAGGAGAGGGCAAGGGCACTGGGGGCAAGAGGAGGGAAGGGGAGTTGCTGGGAGAAGGGTTGAAAGGAGGGGTGGGCATAAGAAAGGTGGGGATGGAGCAAGGCATGTGTGAGGGCACAGAAGAGCATGAGGAGAACTGGGGCAGAAGGTGGTGAAGAGATGGACATCAGGGAAAAAA
The DNA here is from genome assembly GCF_049634645.1 of Pelodiscus sinensis. Classification (NCBI taxonomy): domain Eukaryota; kingdom Metazoa; phylum Chordata; order Testudines; family Trionychidae; genus Pelodiscus; species Pelodiscus sinensis. The sequence continues at coordinate 31,326,333 of NC_134724.1, read as the reverse complement.
GAGAGCAAGGGGAGCAGGGGCAGTGAGGAAAGGGGGAGGCACCAAAAGGGTGCAGGGGTAAGAGAAGGGGCAGGTACCAGGGGACTTGGGGGGTGGAGCAGAAGGGCAGACACAGAGGAGAGGGATCAGAAACAGGCAGGGCAGGTGTGGAGAGGGAGGTTGTAGAGGAAAGTGTTAGGTGAGGGGATGAGGAGGGGTAGCTCATGATCAGAGTGGGGCTACTGGAGGAGTGGGCACAGGGGGGAGAGAAGGGCTGGTGGAGGGGGGCAGGTCCTTCGAGGGCTGAGGGCAGTGAGAAGGGCAGGAGTCAGGACAGCAGAGGAGGGTGAGGGGTTGGGGGGAAGCAGGCACCAGGGGAGCTGATGGAGCAAGGGGAGGAGACAGGGCAGCAGAAGGGAAAAATCGAGGGTTATAAGATAGTTATTAATAACTCAGGGTATGTCTACACTACCCCGCTAGTTCGAACTAGGAGGGTAATGTAGGCATACCGCACTTGCAAATGAAGCCCGGGATTTGAATTTCCCGGGCTTCATTTGCATAAGCGGGGAGCCGCCATTTTTAAAACCCCGCTGGTTCAAACCCTGTGCCGCGCGGCTACACGGGGCACGAACTAGATAGTTCGAACTAGGCTTCCTAGTTCGAACTAGGAAGCCTAGTTCGAACTATCTAGTTCGTGCCCCGTGTAGCCGCGCGGCACAGGGTTCGAACCAGCGGGGTTTTAAAAATGGCGGCTCCCCGCTTATGCAAATGAAGCCCGGGAAATTCAAATCCCGGGCTTCATTTGCAAGTGCGGTATACCTACATTACCCTCCTAGTTCGAACTAGCGGGGTAGTGTAGACATACCCTTAGGTGCCACAGTGGCATATCCAAACAAGCCATATGAACTCGGTACTCGGTACACAACACAAAATTCATTCCGGTCATGGGAGGAAACTCATAGAGGGAACACTTCCCCCAGCCTTCTCCCCCACCCCTCAAGCTAATGTGACACAAATTGGGTTAATGCAATTGCAGGATAGTTGCATGAGGGGGGTTCGGTGGGGGCCAAACGCATCCCTATTGGTAGGAGGATGATGGGAAAAGTTCTTTGGGGGGCAGGTCACATGACATCTTTTATTTCTGGTCATGTGTCCATCTTGAGCCCAAAAGTCTTACCTCCAGGTACATGGCTAACCGGGGGTCAGGGGCGTGGTTAACAGAGGTCAGGGGGTGTGGCTAATGTGTCCCTAATTTTGGTTCAGAAAATATGGTCACCATAAGTAACCCCCAAACAAACACACACTACAGACAGCCACTTACCTCAAGGGCCGCATATTTGCTCCTCCTTCACCTGGATAACTCCCTCTCAAAACTCCCTGTTAGCTGCTTCTGTTAGCAAAACTTCAGCAAAACAGTGTAGAATCTGCAATATATATTGCTCTTTAATCATTTGAAAACAATTAAACAGTTTAGGTGTGTCTACACTGGGCCACTTATTCCGGAAAATCAGCCGCTTTTCCGGAATAAGCTGCGAGCTGTCTACACTGGCCGCTTGAATTTCCGGAAAAGCATCGACGCTGTACTGTACAAAATCAGCCGCTATTCCGGAAACCGTACGCTGCTCCTGCTTGGGCATAAGTCCTTTTTCCGGAAAAGCTTTTCCGGAAAAGGGCCAGTGTACACAGCTTTTCCGGAAAAGCAGAAGAAACGGAAAAAAGCGGTTTGGACGGTGGGAGACCCCGTAGAAGCCGTGGACTTCCGCGTTACCCGAGGGCTTAAAGAGCCTGCACGCTACTGGCCGCACGTGGCAGGAGCCCCCCGGAGACCACCCTTCCCAGCTCTGCCACGTGGCAACTGTGCTGCCCAGCCACCTCAGTGCAGGCATGGCAGCTGCAGGTGGTCGTCAGCCACCGTCACCCGGGGCAGGGGAGGAAGCCCCCAGGGGCCGGAAACATAGGGCCCCATCCTGGACCCCCAGGGAGCTGGAGACCCTCCTGGACTTGTGGGAGGAGGAGGAGGGTCTCCATGACCTGCAGTCCCGCCGCCGGAACGCCGACTTGTACACCCGTCTGGCACGGAACCTGGCCCAGCAAGGCCACCCTAGCCGCAACTGCGAGCAGGTGCGCTCCAAGGTGAAGGAGCTGCGGCTGGGGTACGTGCGGGCCACGGAGGGGAGCAGGACCCGATGCCTGCCCCTATTTTGAGAGGATGCACTCTTTTCTGGGCGAGCCAGCCCCGCAAGCCCCAGCTGTCCCTGTGGACACCTGCCAGCACCCCCCATCAACCGTCCCACCGAGCCGGAGGAGGGAGACGACAGTGGCGGCGCGTCGGGAGAGGAGGCGCGTTGCCACCCAGCAGGCCCCCTCCAGCAGCTCCTCTGTGGCCGGGGAGGAACCCACTGGTGAGTCTTTGCAGGTTACACTCCCAAAGGGTGGGGGGAGGACGGGGGGGAGGGAGAGCCAGGTGCCCAGCGGGGGATGGGGAGAGCATGTCACTCAGGCCACGTGAGCTGCACGCTGCGTAGCATGAGGCAGTTAGCAGTACGTGCAACCACGTGCAGCCTGGTGACCGAGCGGCAGGTAGCTGTGGCAGGCAGCTGTAGGGCACGCATGGGACCGTGCTCCTCGCACACGTTCGGCGGGACCAGGGGGAAGGGTGGATGCCGGCTGGAACTGGCCAGGGCCCCAGGGACTCAGCCCAGAGCCCGCAGCTCCACCAAGGGGTGCAGCCCAGGGAACAGCACACTGTCCCATGCCTGGTTGTGAGGCACAGCCAGCTGCTCCTGGGATAAGTGCAGCATCACAGTCCTGTGACCGTGGACCCCCACCGAGCCCCTCACCTGCTCCCAGTGCCTTGGCAGGTTCCCCGAGGGAAGTCCCCACTGTGGCCACACCTGTCCCTGGGCTACCAGGCTTGCGGGAGGGATAGTGGGAGGGAGAAGGGCCCCTGAGTTTTGCTGCAAGGATGGGACATCCCCCCACCCAGTCACCCTTCTGGTTCTGTCCAGGAGATAACCCACGCGAGGGGATCTGAGAGCCCAGACCGCCACTGACAGGTGTGCTCCCAGGCACTGCCGTGGGGATGCATCTCGCTCCCTGTCAAACACCACTGATTAGCCCTAAGCTTTTCACAGTGTCCACCGGCAGGGAGTTCCACAGGTGAACGCAGCACAAGCACCCTCCCGCCCTGCACGGGGCCAGAATACAATACTGGAGGGAGGACCCTACTCCCAGGGGCGGTCCTTCTTTGCCAACATACAACACGGGAGCAGGAGGGGAACCGAGTGGGCCCAAGCCACAACTGTGCGGTCACCTGGGCTCCGGGGTGGAGGGCATGGAGGTGTGGGGACAGTGGACGGCCTGCCTGACTGACCCGTCCTTTCTTCTCTTCCCTGCAGCGGGACCCAGCACCAGACCCGCGACTCCAGCAGCAGCGACACCCCCAGCTGCCCAAGCCCAGACGCCCAGGCTCCGACACCGGGACCAGCTGCTTCGGCGTCATGTCACCGCGGTGGAGGGGATCCAGACCTCCATTGCGGAGCGTGTGCAGGGGGACCAGGAGTGGCGGCAGGAGGGATGGGCTGCGTTCCTGGAGGAATGCGGCGAGATGCACGCCACAATGGGCACCCTGACGGCACATTTAATACATGCCATCCACTACGGCATGGCCGGACTGCATGCCCCCGCCATCCCTCCCGGAGCACAGCCCATGCCCCCTCCTATCCCTGCTCCTCTCCCTGCTCCTGCTCCTCTCCCTGCTCCTGCTCCTGCCCCTGCTCCTGCCCCTGCCCCTGCCCCTGCCCCTGCTCCTGCTCCTGACCCTGACCCTGACCCTGACCGTGCTCCTGCTCCTGCTCCTGACCCTGACCCTGACCCTGACCCTGACCCTGACCGTGCTCCTGCTCCTGACCCTGACCCTGACCCTGACCGTGCTCCTGCTCGTGCTCCTTCTCGTGCCCCTACTCGTGGGCACCTCAGCGTGCAGGCTGCCCCGACGCGGTCTGCCCAGCGTGGGCAGGTCTGCCCCAGAGGGGCGCTCGCAGGGGCCACCCGTCCCAGTAACTGCCTCCCCTCCTTCTCCCAGTTAAAGGTCCCCCCCCCCCTTTGTAAATAAAAAGTTCTGTTTTCATTTGAATCTTGTGTGGTTATTGTGTTCCTCTAGTAACTGTACAGAAATTATGTGAGATGCCAATTAGCCACTTCAATTTAACAGGGTTACAAACTGTGGATAACAAATTCATGACTCTATCACCGGGGGGGGAACGACCCTTTTTCAGTGGTCATTGGTTTGCAGCGCATAAAGAAATACTGAGACTTTTCAGTAAAGATGTAAACCACAAACTATATTTACATAGCAACAAACAAGCAGAAATGGTTAAAAGATGCAGTACAGTACAGATTCTAAAACATAGTCTAGGCGCAGGGAGGACGATTGTGGTGTTGCTGGCCACCTCAATCCTTTGGTCCTTCCGGGCCTCAGGAGAGGAAGAGCCAGGAGATCCCTCGATGGACGATGACAGCGAAGCTGGCCACGTCAATCCTTTGGGCCTTCTGGGCCTCAGGAGAGGAAGAGCCAGGAGATCCCTCGACGGATGACTGTGGTGTTGCTGGCCACGTCAATCCTTTGGGCCTTCTGGGCCTCAGGAGAGGAAGAGCCAGGAGATCCATCGAAGATGGCACTGATGTGAGCCTTCCGCACAAGTCCCAAATCCTGTTGGCTGTTCTTCAGGACGGCGATGGTGGCCTAAACCCTAGCCTAACTTAAAAGAAAAACCCTAACTACGCCCGACGCACCCGACGAACAGACTCGATGACGGCCAATGTGCTGTGACCCGACGCTTTACTATACTATGGGGGGGGGGGGTGAGGTAAGGGGAGGAGGTGGGGAAGGGTAGGAGCTGGGATGGAGTACTCTGGGGTGACCCAAGCGACCCTGCTACGGGGCTTGGGCAAACATGTCCACCAGGACCTCTCTAATGCGCACCGCCTCCTGGCGTGCCTGGCGGATGGCAGCTGTGGCGGGCTGGTCCAAGGTCTGTGCCTCAGCTGCCACCCATGCAGGGAGGAAGGCCTCCCCACTGCACTCCACAATATTGTGGAGCACGCAGCACGCGGCCAGCACCTCCGTTGCATTCTGCTCACCCATGTCGAGACGGGTGAGCAAACAACGGAAGCGGGATTTTAAGCGTCCAAACGCCAGCTCCACTGGGTTTCGGGCCCAGTTGAGGCGGTTGTTGAACCGGGCCCGGTTCTAGTCCGGCTGCCCTGTGTAGGGCCGCATGAGCCAGGGCATCAGGGTGTAGGCCGCGTCCCCGACGATGCAGATGGGCATTGGCACATCCCCAACAGTCAAGTCCCGCCGGGGGAAGTAGGTGCCCGCCTCCAACCTCTGAAACAGTCCTGAGTTCCGGAGGATGCGGGCATCGTGTGCCCGGCCGGACCAGCCGCCGTAGATGTCCAGGAAGTGGCCCCGGTGATCCACGAGGGCCTGCAGGACGATGGAGCAGTACCCCTTTCTGTTCATAAAGTGGGCTGCTCGATGCTCCGGGGCCCGGATGGCGATGTGGGTGGCGTCCAGGGCTCCCCCGCAGTTGGGGAACCTGAGGGCAGCGAAGCCGGCCGTGGTCTCATCGACGTCGCGCAGGCGGATGATTCTCGGGAGCAGGATGTCATTGATGGCGTGGACAACCTGCAGAAGGGTGCAGAGAAACACAAGGGAACACATTACATACAGACAGGGGTGAGTGTGCGCTCCCTTGGGTCCACCCCCTTGATTCCCTCTGTCCTCACACACACACACACACACACACACCACGGCCCCCCTCGCCCCACGCCCCCCCCACCAGCGGGCCTGTGCAAGGGAGGGACGGCCGAAACCCCTGGGTGACCCAGCCTGGAGTCTTGGTGTCCCTGGGCCTGGAGTGGAGCACCCTCCCCCCATCCCACTCCCCCTGGGACTTACCTGGATGACGATCACTCCAACGGTGGATCTTCCCACCCCGAACTGGTGTGCCACCGAGCGGTAGCTGTCCGGTGTGGCCAGCTTCCACAGCACGATGGCAACCCTCTTGTTGACGGGGATGGGTGCCCGCAGCCGGGTGGCGGTTCTCTGCAGCGCGAGGGTGAGCCAGGTGCACAGCGTCAAGAAGGTCCGCTTTCTCATCCGAAAATTCCAGATCCACTGGTGGTCGTCCCATTGTCCGAGGACCACACGGTCCCACCAGTCAGTGCTCGTCTCCAAAGTCCAGATGGGCCGGTCTATGGTAGGGTGCTGATGCCACGCGATTGCCAGGACCTCCCTGGTGAGGGAGTCCAAGGCGATCTCTGCCTCCTGGTATATGAACGCCAGGGCACCAGCCTGCAGCATGAGCTCCAGGCACCTGTACAGGTCCAACAGGGGCCCGAGGAGGTACATGGCCACCCACGGCTCCATGGCAGACAGAGCAGGGCAGAAAAAAGAAGACGCTGGGAAAAGCAGTTGGGGGCCAAAGGGTGGTGTCCCCAAAACTCACAGGGCAACCACCGACCCTGTGAAGGGTGCCAGTCCCTGGTAGAGGTCACAAGGCACGAGACCAACGGCTGCCCGGCGAGACCCCTTTAACCACGAGTCTGGACGGAGCTCCGGCCCCGCCCCCGGAAAGGTCTGGTGGCCTTTGCCCTTTTCAAAATGGTTCCGGGCTTTTGCTTTTCCGGAAAAGCGCGCCGCCAATGTAGACACGCTTTTCCGGAAAAGCACATCGTTATCACGGAAACTCCGCGGCCAATGTAGACACTCCTTTTCCGGAAAAGCTGAAAACGGAATAGTATTCAGTTTTAAGCATTTCCGGAAATTCATGCCAGTGTAGACGTAGCTTTTATGTGTAGGCTCTTCCCTATACTATCACACTTTTCCTGCCATTAATTTGCCTGATTACACCTTCATTGCTATGACAGTTAAAGGGGAGATTTCCAAGTCTCCCCTTTAACACCTGTCTTTTGTGGCTTCAAAAAATCTTTTCCAAAACACGAAAAGGGGCTTCCACTTTATATTTCACTCCACGCTGTTGAGTGTCTATTACTATGGTGCTGCACTACTGAATAGTTTCCAGTTTGAACTGTAAAAGCAAAGGAGTAAATTCTGCCTTGATATATGTCTTATCCAACAAAGCTGACTTCAGTAGAGCAAAATTTGCCCTAAAGGGTTTTTATGATAAGTTTGGGTCTTTCTTATTTCATTTGCTGTGTTGCTCCTTGCTTCATTACTGGGCCCTGTTTTCCGCTGTTTTACAGGGAGCAATGCAGCAGATGCTGAGGAGAAGCTAATGAACCACCTACTGAGTCCTACCAGATATAATAAGTTAATTCGCCCTGCTGTCAACTCCTCACAGTTGGTATCTATAGAATTGCAGGTTTCCCTGGCACAGCTGATCAGTGTGGTAAGTTTGAATAGGATGTGCCTTTCATTCATTACTATTTGTACAGAACTTTGAAGAGATAAAGCACTCGTTAGGTGATAGACAGCATTGTTAGTTCATGGCTTATACAATCATAATAAAACATATGCATGTGCCCTGCTTACATATCTATTTGTCAAACAGGCATGATTCAGAATGTGTAAGTATAACTTTTATTCAAGTAAAAGGAAATCTGTATATTGCTAAACTATAACATACTGAAAAATACAGAGCCAGATCCTTAGCTAATACAGTCTTGCATAGTTCCATCAACTTCAATAGAGCTACGTTAATTTATATAAGATGAGGATCGTCTCCAAAGTGTGTATAATGATAAATATCTTGCTGTACATAGTGAAAAATAGAGGTGTGATTTGAGCACAGAAGTGAGGAACTTGAACTCTTGTCCAAGATCTCTGAATCTCTGTGAGATCTAGGCCAAATCACTTAAAGCACTTACTTAACAAAACCCTATTTAGGACAGTTGTCAGATATATTCTTAACTTTTTTGTAAGAGCTTCAATAGAGTTCAAGCACATTCTAAAGTTAAATGTATGTATGATAGTCTTCACCAGGGGTTGGTTGGTCAGGTAGTATCATCTAGTGGGTGTTGATATGAGAACTTGGGTCCTTTCACTCCACTAGGCTCCAACCCAAGCCCCTTTGAGGGCTATCAATTACTTGACAACTGAGGCTGCTAAAGGTTATTCTCCCTTTGCCACTTCCCATTTTCTCCCTGCAATTGTCCCAAATCATCATCTGTGTTAAGTCTTCCTATAAGGAATAAAGAGTAAGGTGAAGTGTGGTCTATAAACCCCACCCAACTTGGGAGCAATAGGGTGAATAGTAAGTACATAGATCCCAGCTAGCTCCTCCCCCGCAAGGCCTTCCTTCCTCCTTCCTTCCCTCCCACATGGCAGCAAGAACTTGTTAGGAACACCATTGCCATTTGCTTAACTCCAACCACTTCTTCTGCAGTAAGAGATGTCACCTAAGAGAGTTAATGCTGCTTTTTAGGCACATTATCTCCATTTTAGGAATTTCCTAGAAGAAATCCTCCAGGATCTTTGCCCTTCCATCTTTAGAGGCCCAGCCAAGCTTGAGAGTATTCCACAGGTTCCAACTGAAGGCAGATGTATAAAGCCACTGCTCCCTCCCTGTAATACAAACTGTACCAGATACATGTCCACATTTGCTCACGTGAAGGCAGGAGAGCTCCAGATCCATAAAGCTTATACATAGCGTATTGCTAATTATATAACTCTGAGGGTGTGTCTAAACTACATGGCTCCATCGATGGATCCATGTAGATTAGGCTGATCGGCAGACAGAAATGAAGCCACAATTTAAATAATTGCGGCTTCATTTAAATTTAAATGGCTGCCGCTCTGAGCTGACGAACAGCTGATCAGCTGTTTGTTGGCTCAGCGTGCTAGTCTGGATGCTCCCATGCCGACCTGAAAGCCCTTTATCGACCTCCCCGTTATGCCTCGTAGGATGAGGTTTACTGGGGAGGTCGATAAAGGGCTTTCATGTCGACAAGGGAGCGTCCAGACTACCCCAATCTGCTGACAAACAGCTGATGGGCAGAGTGGGGCAGCCATTTAAATTTAAATCTCAGTTGTCCGAAGAAAGCCTCATCTACCTCATCCACCTGATTCGGTGGCCTGTAGTAGACATCACCCAGAACATCACTTCTGTTTTTTGCACCTCTAAACTTAACCCTTAGACTCTCAACAGGCTTGTCTCCCTCTATATACTGGAGTTCTGAGCAATCATAGTGCTTTCATACATATAGTGCAACTCCTCCTTTTTTCCCCTGCCTGTTCTTCCTGCACAGTTTATACCCTTCCATGACAGTGCTCCAGTCATGTGAGTCATCCCACCAAGTCTCTGTTATCCCAATTAAATCATATTCTTGGACTGGGCCAGGGCCTCCAATTCTTCCTGTTTGTTGCCCAGGCTTCTCGCATTAGTGTACAAACACCTCAGATAACCAGTTGATCGCCCTACCTTCTCCATTTGAATCAGGGGGCCTCCTTTGTTACTCGTTCCTCTGCACTTCTTCCCGGTATCCGACTTTCCCACTCCCCTCAGAGTTTTGGTCACCGTCCCCCAACAAACCTAGTTTAAAAGCCCTCCTCATTACGTTTGCAAGCCTGCCCTGAAGATGCTCCTTCCTCTCTTCATTAGGTGGATCCCATCTCTTCCTAAGAATCCTTGTGCCCTGACAGAGTCCCATGGTCAAAAAAACCAAAGCCCTCTTTCCGATACCACCTGCACAACCACGCATTTACTTCCTCAGTTCGACGATCCCTGCTCAGTCCTTTCCCTTCAACAGGGAGGATGGACGAGAACACCACTTGTGCTCCGAATTCTTTGATCCTTCTTCTCAGTGCCACATAATCTGCAGTAACCTGCTCAAGGTCATTCTTGGCCGTATCGTTAGTTCCCACGTGGAGAAGCAGGAAGGGGTAGTGATCCGAAGGTTTGATCAGTTTGGTAAGCCTCTCTGTCACATCCTGAATTCGAGCTCCCAGTAAGCAGCACACCTCTCGAGATTCCAGGTCTGGACAGCAGATGGATGGCTCAGTCCCTTTTAGGAGGGAGTCCCCGACTACCACTACCCGTTGTCCTATTTTGGGGGTGGTGGTTGTGGAACCTCCATCCCTAGGACTATGCATCCTATGCCTTCCAGTAGATGGTGTTCTCTGATCACTTTCCCCTCTCCCAAGTGCTACAAAATGGATTCCTTGAGGATCCCCTCCATGATTTTTTCCGGGGACTGAGGTAAGGCTGACCGGTCTGTAGTTCCCTAGATTGTCCTTCTCTTTTTAAAAGATGGGCACTACATTTGCCTTTTTCTAATCATCTAGGATCTCTCCTGATCTCCACGAGTTTTCAAAGACAATGGCCAAAGGCTCCGCAATGACATTTTCCAACTCCCTCAGTACCCTCGGATGCATTAAATCAGGGCCCATGGATTTTTATATGTTTAGCTTTTCTAAATAGTTCCTAACTAGTTCTTTCCCCCCTAAGGGCTGTCCACTCCTTCCCATACTGCGTTGCCTAGTGCATTCTTCTGGGAGCTGTCCTTGTCCATGAAGACAGAGGCAAAGGAAGCATTGAGTACTTCAGCTTTTCCCACATCATCTGTCACTAGGTTACCTCCCTCATCCAGTAAGGGCCCCACACCCTCTCTGATCACCCTTTTATTGCTAACATGCCTGTAGAAACCTTTTTTGTTACCTTTCACATCCCTTGCTACCTGCAATTCCAATTGCGCTTTCGCCTTTCTGATAACTCTTTTTCCTCTCTTGTTTTTCTCTCAGCCTTCTTATTGTTTTTCATTGTCCATTTCATTAAGGCTGCTGTTGCTCTTAGCTCAATGGAGAAATTATTTACATTGGTGAACCAACACAATACTTCAATGAGACTAAGCTTTGGTTCTTTTGCTGGGCTCTTTCTCAGTCTGGCAGTAATTCCAAAGCTGATATGGTGTCAAGAATCTCACTTTATAGAGATATCTCTTTATAATTTATTTATTCCCCACTCTTCTAATTTGTATGTCATCTGTAAAATTTATCTGTAATGACTTTAAGTTTTCATCAACAAAAATATTGAATATAGGACCAAGAACAGATCCCCATGAATCCCACTAGAAACATCCCCACAGAACCATAATTCACTGTTTACAGTTAATTATGGCAATCAGTTAACCAGTTTTTGATCTCTTTAATATGGGCCTGTAGTGGGTTACTATTTGAGACCATAGGAGAGGTGGGTGGGTACAGCCCTCCCACTTCTCAAAGGCCCTCCCCCAGCCTCGTGAGAGGGATGACTTGATCCAGGCTCAACTGGTCACGGGGGACAAATAATGACTAAAGGGGCAGGGGGTGCGGGTCACAGGTTCAAAACGAGGGAACCAGACAGAGACACCGAGCAGAGAACCCCGGACAGCGCCCACTGCTCCTCAAAGCTGTCGATGGAGCCAGTGGACGCTGCCCAGAGGAACTCTGCCTGGATACATGACGCTAGGCAGGAATGGAAGTAGGCCCCACAGACGCAGAGAACTCCCTTGTCCAGCATCTTCCTCCTGTTGTTATATATAGCAGCTTTTGCTTGGGCCAGGAGGAGGTTGACAAGGAAGTCTCACAACTTTGTGGGGCCACAGATAGGATGTGCATAAATAAAGAGGTATGGGGAGAAGTGCAGCCAGAACCTCAATAAAAGGTTCTGGAGGAGCCGGAATAGGGGCTGCAACCTGGCACATTCTAGATAGGCGAGCACCAGGTTTTTCCTCATGCCACAAAAGGCAGGCATCCAGGATGGGGGTGAACTACGCCAGGTACACACCCGTGCTCACGGCTCTGTGAAGGAGACACCAACTAATGTCCCCGTTGGGCTGTGGAATTAGGGTGTAATATATGCTGGCCTGTCGGGGTTCCCCACCCTCCTCAGGTCTTAGATAGTCCTGCCACTTGGTATCAGGGCAGGACACAAGGGTGAGGAAGTGAATTGTATGGAGCATGAGCATGTACAGATATTCCCTAGGTGTGGTTCAAAAGCAGACCAGGGTCCAGGGATGGGGAGGCCAGAAGGGCCCATGGAAAAGGGGCCCGATAATAAGGGATGGGGGGTAGGGCATACCCTCTCGCAGGGCTTACCGCAGGAAATCGAGAACGGGCTGCGGCAAAGCTGCCTTCCCCTCTTGGAGTAGGCGCAGAAGGGTTCGGGGGGGTGGAGAGCCCCATGCGCTGAGCGAGCACTCAGGGATTCACCCAGTCCCCCCGTCATAGTCCAGGAGGTCTCCAACCTTGGTGGTTTCTGCCAGGATCAGCCTCCGGCACCGAGGGAGACTCCACCACCTGTACGCACAAGCCTGGATTGTGGACCAGGGTCTCCGTGAGGAGGTCTGCTCCCTCGGTGGCCACAACGGACCTGGTCGCTAAGAACAGCTTCAAGGTCTGGAGGAGTTCCTGGTAGAATACCGGCAGCTGAGAGGTTTCGTGGAAGACTCCTTGGGTGGATAAAAAAGAGCTGCCAGTCATATCAGAGCCCCCAGAGACAGCGGAGGAAGGCATGCACCAAAATGCTCCACGCCGGACTACCTGCACTATAAAGGCAGAAGGCTCGGACCTGACTGTGCACAGATCAGGCCCTGGCCCCCTCCCCTAGGGGAAGAGACAGAACCCATGCAGAGACCCAGTGCAATTCTGGCCAAAAGAACTCCAGGGCTGTCCTCTGGAGCCTGGCCAGGACCTCTGGAGCATGGACAGGACCAGCTGATTCAGCACCGGCACCCTCCCCCAAAGGGAAAGACACTGGAGCAGTCCTGTCCATCTCTGCAGCTGCTCATCTCCGGTGGGGAGGGATGCGTGGTAGGTAGAAAAACGTCCAGACAGAGCAGCGGACCTGATGACCTGAAGTACAGGTGGTAAGGAACCTGCCTGCCACCCATCCCTGACCACCAGGCCAGAGCTCTTGACCCAGTTGACCCGGGTGGAAGAGGCTGCTGAGTAGACAGCTTGGCAGGCCTCCACCCACGCCAGGTCACCTAGATCCTGGACCACAAGGAGCACATCATCGGTGTACACCAACAGAACCAGCCGCAGCTCCGGCTCTCGGAGCACCAACCTCATCAACCTCCAGTGGAGGAGACAGAGGAAGGGCTCGATCGCCAGAATGTACAGCTGGCCCAACAGTGGACACCCTTGATGTACCCCCCACCTGAAGCTGACCAGCTCGGTCAGGGTCCAGTTGAGCCTGACCAAACACTCGGCGAGGGCGTACAGCACCTGGAAAAGACCCACAAAATGGGGCCCAAAGTCAAACGCCTGCAGAGTGCCCAGGCGATATCTGTGGTCCACCTTGTTGAACGCCCCCTCCTGGTTGAGGGACAGGAGGGTGAACGACAGACCGTCGCTGCACCCAAGATCCAAGAGATCCCGGACCAAGTACAGATTATCTAAGATGCCTATGGCCTGGTACCTTTGCTATGACCTTATAATCCGTGCTGAGGAGCAAGACAGGATGCTAGTTCTGAAGATCACAGAGGTCCCCCCTGAGTGACAGAAGGAGGACCCCATTCTCCAAGGACTCGGCCCAGACAGTGACGAGGTCTGGGCGGATGACGTCCCAGAACATGCGGTAGTACTCCATGGTCAGCCTGTCCATGCCTAGGGTTTTATTGGTGGGCATGAGATGGAGGGCTTCCGAGAACCTGGCCAGAGTGAGAGAACAAACTGGCGTAGAAGGCCCTGGCCCTTCCATGCATCTACTCCAGATCCGTGAGGGGGTGCCATCCTCTGCCAAAAGGCAAGTGACGTGCTTTTTAGCCCCCCTCTTTTTCTCCAGGGTGTAGAAGAAGCAGGAGCCGAAATCCATCTCCTGAAGGAGACGGCTGCAGGATTGAACAAAGGCATCCCGGGCCCAGCAGTCCTCGAGGGCCCAGAGTTCCTCCCACTTCTCCTGGTACACCTCATGGAGGAGCAGATTCTCGGGGTCAGATACCAGGCGCCTCTCAAGTTTCAAGACCTCCTGTTCCAACCACTCTATCACCACATCCCTCTGCCGGCTGGCGCCCTGGGAGTAGTCATGGCAGAAAAGCCGGGCATGCACCTTCCCTATGTCCCACCATCGCCGCGCTGAGGGAAAGGTGGGTCGCTGCCCCCACCAGGTCAACCACAACTCCCGGAAGTATGCCATGAAGCCCACATCCTCCGGCAGGCTATTATTGAAGTGCCAATAGGCCGGCCCCAGCCTCTCCTGACTAAGGTAGGCTCTCAGGGTATGTCTACACTACAATGTTAGTTCGAACTAACGGACGTTAGTTCGAACTAACATTCATAGCCGCTACACTAGCGCTCCGCTAGTTCGAATTTGAATCGAACTAGCGGAGCGCTTAGTTCGAACTAGGAAAACCTCATTTTACGAGGATTAAGCCTAGTTCGAACTTACTAGTTCGAATTAAGGGGTGTGCAGCCCCTTAATTCGAATTAGTGGGAGGCTAGCCCTCCCCAGGTTTCCCTGGTGGCCACTCTGGCCAACACCAGGGAAACTCTATGCCCCCCTCCCGGCCCCGGACCCCTTAAAGGGGCACGGGCTGGCTACGGTGCCCGTGCCAGGTGCAAGCCTGCCAGCACCCAGCCAGCAGACCCTGCACCTGGCACGGCACAGAGCCACCCACCCGATGTGCCCCAGCCCTCCCCCTCTTCCTGGGACCAGGCTGGCGGCTCCCGGGAGCTTGCCCTGGACCGCAAGAGGCGGGCACCTTCCTGGGCTAGTGCGGACATCGTGGACCTCATCCACGATCTCCGCACTAGGCACAGGAAAGTGGCCGTCTAGGGCAGGAGAGCTGCCAGCCTGGCCACCCAGGAGCAGGTGTGCATGAAAATCAAGGGGGTCCACTGAGACCCCCGACCCTGAGCCCTGAGCTTACAATGGCCGTCCTGGGTCAGACCAAAGGTCCATCTAGCCCAGTAGCCTGTCTGCCGACAGCGGCCAACCCTAGGGACCCTGGAGGGGATGGACCGAAGACAGTGACCAAGCCATTTGTCTCGTGCCATCCCTCTCCAGCCTTCCACAAACTTTGGGCAGGGACACCACTCCTACCCCCTGGCTAAGACTACTCCATGGACCCAACCTCCATGACTTGATCTCACTTCCCTTTAAACTCTGTTCTAGTTGTAGCCTTCACAGCCTCCTGCAGCAAGGAGTTCCACAGGTTAACTATTTGCTTTGGGAAGAAGAACAACTTTCTCTTACTAGTTTCAAGCCTGCTACCCATTCCTTTCCTTTGGTGTCCTCTAGTCCTTCTTTATGGGAACTCAGGAAGAACTTTTCTGAATGCACCCTCTCCACCCAACCCCTGCTTTTAGAGACCTCTATCCTGTCCCCCCTCCGTCTCCTCTTTTCTAAGCTGAGAAGTCCCAGTCTCTGTAGCCTCTCTTCATCTGGGACCTGTTCCCAACCCCTGATCATGTTAGTTGCCCTCCCCTCTCCCAGCCTTTCTCTTCCCCTCTCCCACCTCCTTTTCCCAGTCTCCCCCAGTTTTGTTCAATAAAGACAGAGTCAATGTTGGAAGAAACGTTATCTTTATTTTGTACATCAATAAGAAGGGGGGCTAGGGAAGGGTAAGTGGAAGGAGGTGAGGGAGGAATGGGGTACGAGCCCCCGATGGGGAGGACTGGGCTGGCTCTGCGGGCTTCTGGGGGTGGAAGCTCTCCTGCAGCCCCCCGATTGCCCCCTCTCCCCAGATGGCAGCCTGCGGCAAGTGCAGCCGGGCTGATGGCCGAGTGCTGTGATGTGCCCAGTGTGGGCACTCCAAGCCAGGACTGCTTTACAAGCAGGGCACCCCTTAGAACTGTCTGTCCGGGGTGGGGGTCGGGTCCCTTTAAGCGCAGCCCTCGGCTAGCCTGAGACAGCATCTCCACGTTCTAAGTCCTCCTCTGATGCCCTGCCGGCACTGCTTCCGGCCATCCTTAAGCCCTGTTCAGGGTCCACTCAATGTGAACTTGCTAGTTCGAATTAGCAAAACGCTAATTCGAACTAGTTTTTAGTTCTAGACGCGTTAGTTCGAATTAGCTTAGTTCGAATTAACTAATTCGAACTAAGTTAGTTCGAATTAGCGCTGTAGTGTAGACGTACCCTCATGGACACCAAATGGTGGTCTGTGAATGAAGCCGGCTGGACACTGGAGGAGTGGGCCCATGCCAGATGAAATCAAGATAGGTAGATGCGCTACTGATCGTCCCCTACCCAGATGCAGGTGAAGGTGGTGGTGTCATCCGGGTGGTGGTCATGCCAGATGTCTACTAGGGAATGGTGATCTATGATCTCCCAGAGGATGCCTGCCATGGCCTGGCAGTTCTCAAGTCCTGAGTGGTCCCGGTCCTCGAGGGTGGTGTTAAAGTCCCCGCCCAGGACCAGACCTTCTGGGCCGGGCCTTTGTCCTTTTTCTTCCCCTGGCCCTTCTTGCTGGCCAAGGTGGAAGGCTCTCCCATGTCAGGGGGAGCATCGGCGGTGGCAGCAGCGGAACTGGGACCAGGGGTCAGGAGGTCAGCTGCAGCATTCTGCGGGGTCGGTGGCATCAGGGACAGGAGAGGGGGCAGGGACCTTCTCCATCATAGTGGGGGGGGGGCGGTTGGAGGAAGTAGAGATTGTGAGGAAAGGACTAGGGGATTAGCTTCTCCTCCCCGTCAATCAGCTGGCAGGGGAGGGGGGAACTAGTGGGAGTGGAGTAGGGAGGGCAAACCAACCACTCCTCGCTGAGGCAGAGGCAGAGGAGGAGGGTGTTCAACTGGGAAGGGGCCCAGGGATGGATGCCAGCCACTCCTCCCCACTAGGGTATAGGCTAGGGAGGAAGGACCAGACTTGGGGAAAAGGGAGCAACTGAGTGAAGGGAGTGGCAGCCACTCCGCCCCGCTGGCTAAAGGTGGAGGAAGAGGTGCGAAAGCAAGGGGGAGGGGAGGGGGGTTAGGGTGGGATGGGGAGCTAGAGGGAAAAGGGGAAGCAACCACTCGCTCCCGCTAAATTGTTGGAAGGGAGGGAGGGTGCTAGTGGAGGAAGGGTGCTGGTAGGGAAACTGAGAAGGTGGGAGCTAGCAGCCACTCCTCCCTATAAATATGCGGCAGAGGAGGAGAGTGCTAGAGGGAGGGGTAGGGACGCGAGGGAAGGGGATTTGCATTTGGGAGGGAGGTGAATGGGAAAAACAACCACTCCCTCCTGCTGGACTGATTGCAGGGAGGGAAGGCACTAGTGGAGGAGGATACGAATGGGGAACCAAAGGGGGAACCGAGGAGCCAGCAACCGCCCCTCCCTGTAGGGCTGGAAACAGAGGAGGAGGGTGCTGGCAGGATGGGGCAGGGAATGCAGTAGAGGGTGCAGGGTAGGGGCCGTTTCCTCCAGCTGCACTCGGGTACCGGGGGGAAACTATGGGGCCATTAAAGGGAGTGTAGTGTACGGGGGGGCTAACTAAAAGGGGAAGGAAGGGACACAAGTGCTTGGGGGGGGGGGGGGTAGGGCACCCAGGGCAGTAGCAAAGGGCTAGCGGTGGATGTGGTTTACCTAGACTTTAGTAAGGCGTTTGATACGGTCTCGCATGATATTCTTATCAATAAGGCAAATGCAACTTAGATGGGGCTACTATAAGGTGGATGCATAACTGGCTGGATAACCATACTCAGAGAGTAGTTATTAATGGTTCACAATACTGCTGGAAAGGCATAACAAGTGGGGTTCCTCAGGGATCTGTTTTGGGACCGGCTCTGTTCAATATCTTCATCAACGATTTAGATATTGGCATAGAAAGTACACTTATTCAGTTTGCAGATGATACCAAGCTGGGAGGGATTGCAACTGCTCTGGAGGATAGGGTTGGAATTCAAAATGATCTGGACAAATTGGAGAAATGGTCTGAGGTAAACAGGATGATGTTTAATAAAGACAAATGTAAAGTGCTCCACTGAGGAAGGAACAATCAGTTTCACACATACAGAATAGGAAGCGACTGTCTGGGAAGGAGTACGGCAGAAAGAGATCTAGGGGTTATAGTGGACCACAAGCTGAATATGAGTCAGCAGTGTGATGCTGTTCCGAAAAAAGCAAACATGATTAACTGGTGTGTTGTGAGCAAGACATGAGAAGTCATTCTTCCACTCTACTCAGCGCTGGTTAGGCCTCAGTTGGAGTTTTGTGTCCAGTTCTGGGCTCCGCATTTCAAGAAAGATGTGGAGAAATTGGAGAAGAGCAACAAGAACAATTAATGGTCTAGAGAACATGACCTATGAAGGGGGCTGAAAGAATTGGGTTTGTTTAGTTTAGAAAAGAGAAGATTGAGGGGGGACATGATAGCAGTTTTCAGATATCTAAAAGGGGGGCCTTAAGGAAGAGGGAGAAAACTTGTTCATCTTGGCCCCTGGGGATAGAACAAGAAGCAATGGGCTTAAACTGAAGCAGGGGAGGTTTAGGTTGGACATTAGGAAAAAGTTCCTAACTGTCAGGGTGGTCAAACACTGGAATAAATTGCCCAGGGAGGTTGTGGAATCCCCATCTCTGGAGATATTTAAGAGTAGGTTAGATAAATGTCTATCAGGAATGGTCTAGCCAGTACTGGGTCCTGCCATGAGGGCAGGGGACTGGACTCGATGACTCTTGAGGTCCCTTCCAGTTCTAGTAT
Source organism: Pelodiscus sinensis (assembly GCF_049634645.1). NCBI lineage: Eukaryota > Metazoa > Chordata > Testudines > Trionychidae > Pelodiscus > Pelodiscus sinensis. Next base: position 31,307,742 of record NC_134724.1, on the reverse strand, counting down.
TCTATGATTCTATGATTCTAGTGGGGTTGGGGGAAGAGGGAAATACTGGTTGAGTAAAGGGCGAGATGAGGCAAGGTAGCTACTGGGGGGGGGGGGCACACACTATAACAGGCTAGCTGAGGTAGGGGCCTAGCAGGCAACAAACGAACCCTGGGTTGGGCAGGGAGGGTAAGCAAAACCAGAGAGGGAAGGAGAACACAAACAGAACTAGTAGGGTGGGGCAGGCAGTAGGAAAGGAGGCAAGCTGCTGTGCTGGGGGCTAAAGAAGGTTAAGCAGGGGTAAGGGAGGCCCTCCCAACCAAATGCAGATGAAGGGGGGCCAAGTGTGAGGGGATGGGGAGGGAGCATGCCCAGGAGCATTTGTGGGGCTCAGCCTCGCCCACTGCTGCAGCAGCACAATCTCAGGTGGAGCAGTGGAGCAGCAGCCCCATCGAGGGACAAAGAAAAAGTCCAGGTGTTAAGGGATAGTGGAGGGGGCATTGGTGGTGGTGGCAGCAGGAAGGGGGGGGAGGGCTCTGCCCCTCTCCCCTGGCCCCTCTCTCAGTGACTCTACATGCCACCACCCCAGGAGCACAGGGTAAAAAGCTGTCTCTGGAAGCCCCCTCCACAAGTCCAGGTGGTGCAAGTGTCTTCTCCTCTTCGCCTCCTCGATGGGGCACAAGTGTTGCGGCTGCAGAAACAGGCAGGTGGCGGCCAACCGAGGCGGGGGAGCCCAGATGGTGGGTGCTGCTGGTGGTGGGGTCCTCCTCCTCTCCCTCTGGAGTGGGGGTGGGGTGGGCCGGCAGCCCCCTCCCCCCTCAGGCGGCAGCAGTTGGTGGAAGGCAGCAGCAGCGGTGGTGTCCAGGGGGAGAAGGTTGAGCAGGGCCTCAGCAGGTGGGAGGTGGCTGAGCAGGGTGGGAAGAGTTTCAGCTGGTGCAGGAGCAGGGTGGGGAAGAGCCAGGAGAGCAACAGCAACAGCCACACCTTCCTCCTCCTCCTCAGCACTGAGCCCAAGGGGGAAACAGCCCTCCCTGAGCTGTGGTGGGCAGCACCTGACATAAATGAGGCACCTGGGAAGGAGACAGGGGGCAGGCCCAGGGATATAAAAGGGCTGCCTGAAGGGCCAGAGAGACCCAAGGAAGCCAGGGAGACAGAGGCCTCCCCAGTCCCATCCACTGAGGAGTCAGCGCTGAAGCTGGAACCGGAGCTGGAGGAAATGGACAACTGGCCTGGACAATGGGCCCACTGCTGGAGGACTCCCCTGCATTTGGGCTGGCTTCCTAACTGTTTAATGATTGCAGCTCTCACCCTATATTAAGGGTGGGCTATTGACTGTTTAATGGAGGCAGTCTGCCTTGCATCTGGGCTCACTTGTTAACTGGCTGATGACTGCAGCCTTTGCTCTGCATGAGGGCTGGGGGTTCTAGACTGCTAAGGGAATAGCTCCCTGTTGAACCAGCCTGGGACATAGAGTAGTAGGTTGGTGTGGCCACCCCCTGGCCCTGAGGGGGACACCTCTCATCCCCAGGGTGCTTCCCAGCAGGCTACATTTGGTGGAGAATATGGGCTCTCAAGTCCCCAACCCCTGACGAAAGTGGCCTTGTGATTGCCCTGTGGGGGGAAAAAAAAACAAAGAAAAGTGAGAGAGAAGCCATGGATCGGGAAAAAAAATTTCAGTGTCTAGCTGAGAACCAGCAAAAACAACATGAACAATGAGTCTGTCAGATGAGTCTCCAGCACAAGCAGCAACAGGAGCTGGTGCAGCAGATGGGCGTTCAGCAGCAGTAGTTGCTGCAGCAAATAGCCACTCAATACTGGGAACTGCAAATGCAAGGATTTCAGCAGTTTGCATCCCTCTGGTCCCGGCCTGGCGGGCAAACTTCAGGAGCTGCTGGGGGTCCCATTTCGCCTCTCTGAAATGGACACTGGTGATGACCCTGAGGTGTTTCTAGAAACTTTCGAGTGTGTGGCGACAGTGACAGGCTGGCCCAGAGAACTTTTAGCCCTTACCTATCCAGACTGGCTCAGACGGCATACCGGGGGCTCCCCATCAAGGAAGCTAAAGATTATGGGCAAGTAAAAGCTGCAATTCTAGATGCTCTGGACATTACTCCAGAAACCTTTCGGCGCCAGTTTCGAAATCTGAGTTTCCCACCCAGGGCTCAGCCCCGAGCAGTGGCGCATGAAATTAGGAGTCTATGCGGCAATCACTCTCATGCTCAGGCCCCACTTGTAATGTCTAGACCAGTGACTTCGGGTCCTCCACCGAGGGCCACCACGAGTAGCCTGTCGAGCTCAGGACAACCACCAAGTCCCACCAAGAAGTCATGCCCTTCACCACAGGTTTCGGGCCCAAAAGCTCCATCCCCAGGGGCTTATTGTCCCCCATGCAATCGTGAGTGGGGGAGAACTGACAATCCCAAGCTGGAAGGCGTGGGAGGACCACAGACCTGGACATTGGAGGCCAGCCCAACTTGAACTGGGGAATTGTCCCATGTGGCCACATGAGAAACATCTGCAGAGAGATTGTCCCTATATGGACTGCAGTTTTGGCCAGGCGTATTACAAGCTCACTGCCCGGGATCACCCAAGCTGACAGCCCCAGTGAGGCTGGGACCTCATTATTCCTCCGGTGGAGACTGAGAGGGAACTGTGCCTCCAGTGTCTCCACAGAAATGTAAAAATGTACCAATGTACCCCTTACCATAAATGGGATGACTGAGGAAATGGTGGTGGGTTGGCCACCACTTTGGCATTCCCAATTATTCTGGGGTAGGACTGGACTGGGTTTACAGACCTTCTCCGGGGGGTTTGTTTTGGGACACCGCTGGCCGAAGTGACATGTGAAGTGGATCTGGTTAGTGTTGGCCCCCTGAGGACACTCCATGGGGAACCCACAAAGGACCAGAGAGGAGAGTGGGGAGGAAGGAGCAATTCCGAGAAGCCAACTCACACCGGGGAACCCACTGAACTGAAGCTACGAAACCCCCACCTGGTGGACTTCCCTTGAGATCAGCGAGAGGACCCAACCCAGAAATTTGCCTTCGACCAGGTGGCCTGTGTTGATGGGGTGATGACGGACCCCCAGCAGGCAGAACAGTGGCCCCACTTTGAGTTGAGGGCTGATCACCTATATTGTGTGGAATGGGACCCCCAGATTCAAGAGATCTAGTCACAGTTGGTGGCACCGCGCTGCCATCGAAGGGCGGTGCTCTGGTTGGCACACAACATGCTTGCCGCTGGCCACCTGGGCCAAGAAAAAACTCTAGCACGAGTCCTGTCTGGCTTTTTCTGGCTGGGAGTGTAACCAGAGGTCAAGGACTACTGCCACTCGTGCCCTGAGTGTCATCTGGCTGTCGTCTCCAGAGTCCCAAAGGCCCCGCTGGTACCCATGCCTGTCATTGGGACCCCCTTTGAACGGGTGGCCCTCGATCTGGTCGGACCACTCCTAAGGAGCAAAGCAGGGGTCTGGTATATTTGAGTTCTAGTGGACTACGCCACCCTCTTTCCCAAGGCATTTCCTTTATGGATCACCAGTGCCCGTACTATTGCCTCCAAGTTAGTGAAGGTCTTTGCGAGGGTAGGCCTTCCCCGGGAACTACTCACAGACCAAATATCCCACGCCCACGACCAAGCAAAAGGTATGCTAATTCCTGGGGCTGTTAGGGTATTATCGCCACTTTCCTCCACATTTTGCAACCACTGCACCGCCCTTTTAACTAAGGGCAGCCCACAATGAGTATGCTGGTCCACAGAGTGTGAGACAGCATTCCAAACCCTTAAAGATTGCCTGTGTCGAGAGCTGGTGCTGTTTACCCTGGATTTTGACCATCCATTTATAGTTCAAGCCAATGCCTCAGGCAGTGTCTAGGGGGCTGTCCTCTCCCAAAACATAGATGGGGAGGAACACCGGTTGTATACATTAGCAGGAAACGTTTCTCTAGGGAGTGGCATTATGCGGTCATCGAAAAGGAGGCCATGGCTCTCAAATGGGTCATTGACGCTTTGAGATATTACCTCCTGGGCAATACGTTTGTAGTTATAACAGATCATGAACCACTTCAATGGTTGCACAAGACGAAGGACACAAACACCAGAATAATGAGGTGGTACCTTACCCTACAACCATATTCATTTACGATCCAACACTGCCTGGGGAAGGAAAATGCTAATGCAGACGGTTTGTCTCATGCAGGTGAGTGTCAAAAATCCAGTTCCAAGCAATGGGAGCTAGAGTTAAGGGGGTGGGGATGTAGTGGGTTGGTGTGGCCACCCACTGAGCTCAAAGGGGAAATGGCCCTTCCTGAGCCATGGTGGGCAGCACCTGACATAAATGAGGCACCTGGGAAGGAGACAGGGGGCAGGCCCAGGGCTGCCTGAAGACCCAAGGAAGCCAGGGAGCCAGAAGCCTCCCCAACTCCACCCACTGAGGAGCCAGCACTGAAGCTGGAACCAGAGCCGGAGGAAGTGGACAACTGGCCTGGGCCACCGGGCCCTCTGCTGGAGGACTCCCAAGCGGGACTGCTTATGTGGCCGGAGGATCCCAACCCGTGCGGCCTGGAGGACCTGCCACGGAACCAGGTACAGGGTGTGGAGGGGAGAACTGGAGCCAGCCCAGGGATAGCCGACCTTGGTGTGGACCCCTGCTGACTCCGGCATAACAGGTCAGTGGGTTTTGGAACTGGATCTCTGCTGACCTAGCAGCTGAATACCAGACGCTATTAGGCCCTGGGCTGGGGAGTGTGGCGTAGGGAGGGCCCGCGTCTCCCCTGCCACCTCTTGATTGGGTGGCAGCTTCCCCTCCTGCGCTTGGCAGCCACAGGCAAGGTGCCTGAACCCCTCCTGAGCAAGGAGACAGACCACTTACCTGTGCTTACTGGCTGTGAACTGGTTGGCTTGCCCTGGGTGAAGCCCTTGCCCTGCCCTAGGGCTGGGCTTCCAACTGTTTAATGAGTGCAGCCCTCGCCCTGTGTTAAGGGTGGGCTATTGACTGTTTAATGGAGGCAGCCTGCCTTGTGTCTGGGCTCCTTTGTTAACTGGCTGACGACTGCAGCCTTTGCCCTGTAGAAGGACTGGAGGTTCTAGACTGCTAGGAGAATAGCTCCCGTTGAACCAGCCTGGGACATAGAGTAATGGGTGGTGTGGGCACCCACTGACCCTGAGGAGGACACCCCTCATCCCCAGAGTGCTTCTCACAGGGCTATAGGGCCTAATTGATTCTGTGTACTGCTAAGACTGCTGTTTATTTTTATCAGAATGACATATGGGACTAAGTCAAATACCTTGAAGAATTGTAGGTATATTTTGTCAGTTACTTTTATCAACCAAACATGCAATCTCATAAAAAAAATCTATCAAATTCACTTAACAAGACCTAGTACCCATAAAATCATGTTCATTGATATTAATTTGGCTACCATCCATTAATTCTTTACTGAGTTCTAGATCAGCCTTTCTATGATTTTGCCTGTGATAATTTTCAGATTAGCTGACCTGCACTTGTCCAGGTCATCCATCCTTTTCAAATACTGGCACAGCATTAGCTTTTCTCCAGTCTTCTGGAACTTTCTCAGTATTCCAAGATTTGTTGAAAACCAACAGTTTTTAACTCCTAACTATCAGAAGGGTAGCCGTGTTAGTCTGAATCTGCAAAAGCGGCGAGGAGTCCTGTGGCACCTTATAGACTAATTGAAGTGTAGGAGCATAAGCTTTTGTGGGCAAAGACCCACTTCGTCAGATGCAGAACTCCTAACTGTAAGTCATCCAGTGGTCTAATCCAAAATTGGAATTCCAATGGCCTGATGAATAGAAAAAGATTGTCAGAAGACTATAATTTTACTCATTACTTGTTTTAGATGTTTAAAACACCTTCTTAAAGTTGTACAAACCCAAGGCCATTTTAGTTAATAGTTGTAACAAATTACTTAATTGGATGAAACACTGTACGATATCATATTTTTAATATAGTGTCAGAATCATGCATTTTTGTGATAGACAAATAGAAACAGAAAGATTCCTAATGTTATAAAAGGCAGATTCTACATTATATGCAAAGGTTTTAGTCAGCCAGAAATGTGAGGTATTCCAGAAAGACTAATGAATATATCCTATTAGTAGGACTAACTTTGCACAGCATAGATTTATAAATGATTTTTCCTCCTTTAGAATGAACGTGAGCAGATCATGACCACAAATGTCTGGCTAAACCAGGTAACCATCCCATGGGTATGCTATTGCAATTTACCAATACATTGTTTTCTTGTTAGATTTAATTGACACAAAATAACTTAATCACCACTGTATAATTTTTCTCTAGGAATGGACTGACTATCGTTTGGCTTGGCAGCCCTCTGACTATCAAGGCATAAATAAGCTAAGGATCCCTTCTAAACACATCTGGCTGCCAGACATTGTGCTTTACAATAAGTAAGTCTTGATACAAAACATCATGCAAAGATTTTAAACAGAAACCAAAATCCTATTAAATGACAAGAAAAAAAATCCCCAAATCTTTTCCATGCAGAGAAAATAAGCTTAAAACTTTGAATATTTTCAGTTAATGATATTGCACACTACACAATAAAAAAAAAACCCTCTCTCTAAGGAGAGATGGTAGATCTCTGTTCAGATCTCGTATTAGGAAGAGGGGGTATGAGAACCAGTTGCTGCCCACATTCCAACTGATTACCATCACCCAGAGGTGGGTAATAATTTTTGCAGGGGGTCACTTAATGAATTTTGGTACGTGATCACAGGCAAGCTCCATCTCTGGAAGGGGCAGGGCTGGAGACTAGTCTCCTCCCAGAGTTGTCTGGAGTCGGAGGCTTTGAATTAAAAATACCATAAAGGGCTTGCGGCTCCTGACCCTGCTGCTACCAAGTTGCCTGGCAGCACCTACGGGGATAGCACTGCAACCGTGATCCATGAGCCATTTAAATAGGATCCTGCTGCCTGAACCACTGCCTGGAAATTCAGTGGCACAGGCAGCAGGATATAAATAGAAAGCAGCCAGATGCAATCTGCAGGCTGGATCTGGCCCCTGGGCTGCATCTTGCCCATCCCTGCCATAATCACGGGGCTAAAAGTTAAGGATAGCCCTCTTCTTCCCTCCTCTCAGCTGTTTCATGTGGAATTAGATTGTCTCTGAACCTACATACTGGATTGTTCCAGCACTTGATTTAGGTAGCAAATCATGTCTACCCCTCAGTTCATGCATCACTAGCACAGATAGGTTCTTAAATCTGGACTGCAGGAAACTGCCTATCTCTGAAGGCAAGGCATGCTTGCCTTTGGTGGCTGTTAATTACCTGCTTGTAAAGGCTTTGATGGTCTCTATTTACTTTTATTCTCTGGAGTTGCCAGACTGGGATCTTTAAACTGTAAGGCTGCGTCTAGACGGGCATGATTTTCCGCAAATGCTTTTAACGGAAAAGTTTTTCCATTAAAAATAACAGAAAATGTTATGCCTGTTTCTAAATATTATGACATAATTTATACTTCAGTAAGTAGTTGAAACTCAATTGAAGTCAATGGAACTATATATATCTATGATTAATTTGATCTGTTGTTTTTGCTAAAGACATATTGCTTCTAAGTTATATATTTTCCCTTTACTTTTCAAATGAAAAGGAAAAATATATATAAAGTACTGCAATTCAGACAATTTTTCTTACTATATTTACTGTCATCTCATTTTAAAAACTAATTAATCTGGTTTTATTAAAAATGACTAACCTACTTAAGAGTTAATTCATGTATTTGTTAATTTATAGAGAAATAAGATAATGAATAGTTAGTCTTTCCTAGTCTCATGGCGTCTTTCAATAAGTTTATCAATAATTACGTATTTTGGAAAAGTGCTACCTGAATGTATGACATATTTAAACAAAATAAACTAAAGATAATTTTAAAAGCCATCTCCTGTAAACCTATTGAATTAGGTGCCACTTAGCTTATGATATTTGTTAGGGCAGCAATGCGAAGTGGCATAACAAGCTGTTAGTTCAAGGATCCTGCAAAGAGCATTCAGATATATCACGAAGCAGTGTTCACTATTAGAAATTGGACCTCCATGGTCCGGCACCTTTGGGACCTGACCCGTCTCAAATGAGGGGATTTGTCAGATCAGGAGAGGTTCCTCTCCTTGTGGCCCATGCTGCTCTGCTGCCCCTCGGTATGGCTCCAGCATGGACCTCCTTCTGGCCAGACCCCTGTGGTTCTCCAGCCAGGGCCGGCCTGAGCCCTTTTGGTGCCCTGGGCCCGGACACGTGTGCAGGGCACAGGGCACATGTGCGGGCCCACCCATGGGGCGCGGGCCCGCCTCCTGGGGCGCTCGACGCATGCGCGCGCTGGCCACAGCTGCTGGCACACAGCCCGGGGCCCACCTCCGGGGCACATGGCACATGCGCTGCCCAGCCTCGCTTGGCCAGTGCTGCTGGCATGCGCGCTGGGCCATGCAGGGCCCCACAGCCGTAGGGGGAAGGGCGCTGCTGGCTGGCGCCGTGGGGTCGGCACTGCAGGAGCTGGGCGCGTGGCTCCTGATGGCAGCTGTAAGGGACGCCGCGCGCCCCTTACAGCTGCTATCAGGCACCCCTCATCGGTTGGCACCCTGGGCAGCTGCCCGGCTCGCCCATGTCTCCATCTGGTCCTGCCACCAGCCCTGCTGCTGCCAGAGCCTGAGCCCCACAGATGGAACTCTGCAGCTGGGGACAGAGCCAGAGCTGGAGCTCTGTGGCCAGGATTGAGGCCAGAGCTCCTTGGCTACTGCTGGGGTTGAAGCTCCCTGGACATATCTGGAGTTCCACGGCCACTGCCAGGCTGGAGCCAGAACTCCCTACTGTGCCACCCTCTCCCCATCCACAGGTCTCCCGGCTAAGTTACCGGTGCCCCTACCTTGCTCCTGCCCTGCCACCAGACCTTCCTGTTTCTGGGCTCTGTGGTCCACTATAGGTATGTAAGCAACTAGTCGAGTACCTGATAAGCATATGCTTATGGTTAGTAGAGTAGTCACTCAACTACTTCTTCCCTGCCCCTCCCCGCCCTCCTGGCTGCCTCTATCAGAGGGTGTGTCTAAACTACACCCTTCTGCCGACAGAGGGATGTAGATTAGGCACATCACTATTGCAAATGAAGCGGGGATTTAAATATCCTGCGCTTCATTTGAATAGAAATGGCCGCCGCTTTTTACCAATGCAGCACTTTGCTGGCAAAAAGCGGCAGTCTAGACGGGGATCAGTTGACAAGGAAAGCCTTTTCCATCCAATTCTGTAAACCTTGTTGCACGGGGCATAAGGGATCGGTCAGAAAAGGCTTTCCTTGTCGATCAATCCCTGTCTAAACTGCTGCTTTTTGTTGGCAAAGTGCTGCGTCGGCAAAAAGCGGTGGCCATTTCTATTCAAATGAAGCGCAGGATATTTAAATCCCCGCTTCATTTGCAATAGCGATGTGCCTAATCTACATCCCTCTGTCGGCAGAGGGAAAATTTTTTCCTTTAAAAGCATTTGCGGTAAAGAGCATCTAGATTGGCACGGACGCTTTTCCGCAAAAGCACTTTTTGTGGAAAAGCGTCCGTGCCAATTTAGACGCGGTTTTGCGCAAGAAAGCCCCGATCACCATTTGCGCAAGAGGGCTTTTGCCCTCATGTCACAAGAACACTGACAATCTTACATGAGATCGTCAGTGTTCTTGCGGAAATTCAAGCGGCCAGCATAGACACAGCCCTATAGTCCCAACTGATTATAGCAGCATTTTTCATATTCTGTTCTCAAATGGTTAGAAGTGTTAGCATGTGCTATTAATGGCAGTGTTCCAAAACAAAGGTGCATTTTTGTAATGCATGATCTCATTTTTAACATCCCTTTTCACACTCCATAGGGTGTGATAATCTTGTTTATAAAATACTTTATGTCTAGAGCTTGTTAAAAATACCTGAAGAAGGGTTTTATCACTGCAAAGGCATTGGAATTGAAGTCTAGCATAGATAGTGAAGCTAAGGATGCACTAGTTTGTTGTTTTTTGTATTTTGAACCTATATTCTGTCTCTTGATAGTTTCATTTTTTTCCTCGTTTCCTCAGTGCGGATGGTACATATGAAGTTTCCCTGTATACAAATGTGATTGTAAAGAATAATGGAAGCATTTTCTGGTTGCCTCCGGCCATCTACAAGAGTGCTTGCAAGATTGAGGTGAAGCACTTCCCATTTGATCAACAAAACTGCACACTGAAGTTCCGCTCATGGACATATGATCACACAGAAATTGATATGGTACTTAAAACTTCCATGGCAAGCATGGATGATTTTACACCAAGTGGAGAATGGGATATTGTAGCACTTCCAGGAAGAAGGACTGTAAACCCCTTAGACCCAAAGTATGTTGATGTAACATATGACTTTATTATTAAAAGGAAACCTCTTTTCTATACCATCAATCTTATAATTCCCTGTGTGCTTATTACATCATTGGCTATCCTGGTGTTCTACTTGCCTTCAGACTGTGGGGAAAAGATGACCTTATGCATATCTGTACTGCTTGCCTTGACTGTGTTCTTATTGCTGATCTCTAAAATTGTCCCTCCAACATCACTGGACGTTCCACTGATTGGGAAGTATCTGATGTTTACAATGGTATTAGTAACATTCTCAATAGTTACCAGTGTCTGCGTATTGAATGTCCATCACAGATCTCCCAGCACCCACACTATGCCCCCATGGGTAAAGGTGGTTTTTCTTGAGAAACTTCCAACTATTCTGTTCATGAAACGCCCAGAGACTACCTCTGCAAGGCAAAGATTAAGCAACCGCAGAAAGACTAAATCTGAAAATCTATGCACTAATCCAGCTGACCTGTACAAAAACTCTACCTACTTTGTGAACACAGCTTCTGCCAAAAAATATAACCTGAAAGTTACTGAGAATTCAGATAACATCAGTGGCCATCAAGATTTTAAGTTAAGATCTTCAATGAGGTTTTCTCCAGAAGTCCAAGAAGCCATTGAAGGAGTCAGTTTTATAGCAGACCACATGAAAAGTGATGACAATGATCAGAGTGTAAGTAACAGAAGAAATCATTCCCATCTTTCCAAATCCCAGATTCCTTTCCCTTCATGTCTCAAATAAGTGTATCCTTCCTCAGAATGGAAATCAGAACCCAACCATCTTTCTTAGTATTAATTTTTATAGAGATTCTTTCTGTAATTTCATAGGCAATTTTATAAGTAGCAAGTTTCTTTTCCTATGAATGACCATTTGATAAAGCTGACAAGAATCTCAGCCCTTACAATACCACATGTATTGCTTTGGGGCACAGGTAGATATAAAGATGAATTAACTTTAAACAAATTGTGTTTTCACATCAGCAAAGTAATGGGATGTAGAGACCCCAGCTAGTGTGTGGCAGAGAGAGGGTTAAATATTCAATACCTGGTTTGAGAAAACACCATATAGTTGGGCCCATAATAAAGGGACAGTGGGTTAGTCAGCCATGAGCATGGCTGAATTCTGCTAGAGTGCTCATAGACTCTTTCTGCTGGGCTACAGAAAGTAATTTAACTAAATGGGTTTAGAAATGGATTTAGTTAGATTGGTACACACACTAGAAATGCTATTATTTTGGATTCAAAGTGCTCCCTATCAATGGTGGTCACTATGCAGTGCTCTCAAGGTTATTCAGAACTTTCTGGCAAGAGCGTTCATAGAACCATAATATTTATACTACAAAAGCTGAGGCATGTATGAGCAAAATGAGATTTTCCATCAACTAAAAATCTGAGTTCCACTGTCATCCTGGAGAGGTACATAGATCCATATTTCACTAGCTAGTACATTAAAGTTCATAGCCATTGAATAATACTCAGCAAAACTCAGAATGCGCAGGTAAATACTTGTCAATGTCCCCAACACTACCCCTCATTCCCCCATTGCCATGAAAATTTCCTGTGTGACCCTTCTCTGCCCCAACACCCAGTCTAGTGCTAGGTTCTCCATTACTGCTCTATTCTCCCCCTCTCCTTTTAATATACAGATTAAGTAGTCTGCAAGTCTGGTTCCTTGTTTACTTAGGTCTTGCAGGAATTCCTTATGAAGGACTTACCTGAATTTTCAAGGAACCAATTGCTGGTCAACAGATAAAAGGAGGAACAGATGTTAAATCTGTAATAATAGGCATAAGCTTAAACAAACTAAAATGAATTTAATAAGAGCACAAGCCTAACAGTGGTGAAAATGTGCTTATTACAGCACAGATAGTCTTGAAAGAACTTGTACTGGATATAAAAAGATTTTAAAAAATTCCTTCCCTCACCCTAGACAAAAGAGCAATTATCCAAAATATTGTACATAAGACATTAATTTAATGCTTTCCGCACACAGGTTCTCTGATGTTAACTAAATTGCTTAGTTACCAACCATGACTTTCTAGGGTTGCCAGATGGTTTCTGAAAAAAGGACCCCAAGAGTTGTTGGGGAAAAAAAAAATTAAATTAAAAAAACCCACAGTGTCCCCCCTTTAAGAAACGCTTTTGAGGCTTTTTGGCCTTAACAGGCTACCCGCAGCTGCCCGTCATCTTGCCTTCCTGCGCTGGGCCAGGAAGCCTTCCTGCGGAACCCAGTAAGCACCCGGGATTTTCACCTCCTGGCCAAGAAAAAAATCAGAAAATACCAGACATTTTAGGTGTCTGATATTTTCTGAATTTTTTTACTGGACAGGAGGCGAAAATACCAGACAGTCCAGTTCAATGCCGGACTCCTGGCAACCCTATGGTTTTCCAGATTCATAATTCTAATCTCTGCCTTTTCATTAGTATCACAGTCTGATAACAGCTTTTAAGTCCAGCATATTCTTTTCTCTGAAGAATATAACATCTATTAACAGGAATGGAAGTTACATGGGTGCATTGAGGGGGAAAATAATAGTTTAGTACAAGTCAAGAGATAACTGGGATGTACTGTAAAATCATTAAGAGGAAGAGTTCCCATGTGTAACTAGAGTCAGGAAAAGAAAAAAAAACAGTGGTTAAAAAAAGATTGACAATTCTCTTTTTTTACAACTATCCCTGCAGTCATAGGGGTAAAATCCTGGCCCCATTAAAATCAATGGCACAACTGCCATTATAACTTAGAATCACAGGATTGGAAGAGACCTCAGGAGGTCATTACGTTCACACCCCTTCCTCCACCACGCCCCCAAAAGCAGGACCAAACCCAACTAAATCATCCCAGCCAGGGCTTTGTCAAGTTGGGACTTAAAAACCTCAAGGGATGGAGATTCCACGACTTCCCTAAGTAACCCATTCCAGTGCTTCACCACCCTCCTAGTGAAATAGTTTTTTCTAATATCCAACCCCATTGCAACTTGAGTCCATTGCTCAACTTCAATTGGACCAGGATCTTATGCACACTGGACAGGGATTTGAATACAACCAGCAGTGCTAACATATTAAAACCCTTGCATGCTGAGAATCAAGATCAACTACAGAATTATTTGTAAAAAAGCAGAAAGTATTGTTCATCCCTATTAATTTGGATGAATAGTATTAGCAAATTAAAATTGGCACCCAGGAAATTCACTGGATTATGTTGAAGGTCTATCCATTCTAGCACCAAGCACTGAGAAAACCATTTATAGTGCTCTTTACCAATTGCCCGGGACTGTATATGAAAGAAAATTCCTTCTTGACCCATGTGGTGATCAGTAACCTGAACCTTAATATTTGTTTCCTCTTATTTTCATACATAAACTAGGAACACTGAACAGCAACAAAAGAGATTGAGATGATAAATTGCTATGTATCTTCATCTGGCTTTTTCCTCCAGGTCATTGAAGATTGGAAGTATGTTGCCATGGTAGTGGACAGACTGTTTCTTTGGATATTCATCTTTGTTTGTGTCCTTGGGACTGTTGGATTATTTCTCCAGCCACTTTTTCAAAACCACTCTGCTGCTGCAAGCCCTTAACACTCAACTGTAAAATGCTTACCCAGCTGCTGCTGCCCCTTATTTTGCTCCAAGTTCCTCTGGTGTAAATCCAATGTAATACCATTGAGGTCAGCTGAGTTTGTCTGGATTTATATTGGTGAACTGAGTGCAGACTTTGACCTGTGGTGTTATCATGATGTTTGGAATTTTCCAGGAGACAATCTTTTCTCTCTAAATTTAAATTACTTTGAAAAAAGAGCCAATATATCACCCAATTTGTTTAATAAAGGTTTTACAGAGATATTTATTTCTACAACTTTCCAGTTTTCCTCAGAGTACACCAGTATCATCATTAAAATGCTATTTACTTATGCCATCTTGGGGAAGACACTGTGCTTCCAGAAGATCCTGCAGTTCACATCGCACAATTTTGCTGTTTCAAAGAAGCAATTGCTACAGTATTTCCTTAAAATACATCAAAACTCTGTGCTTGGTTTATAGAAAACTTTATGAATGGAGTTATTAAATATTTTATCTGCTTTGAATAGGCTATTCTAGATAGAACAGAATAGTAAACAGTGCCATGATTCTGGGGTAACCATGAGAAAGTTTCTAACCTTGGCACTTTCACTAAAGGATCCCAAATAAATAAATGAATATTTACACACTGTATTCATTGGTGAAAAATAAAATAATGTGAAAAACTCTTCTTTAAATAGCCTTACTTCCAAAATATTCCTTTCTAGTTCAGAAAAGGAGAAATGGTATGCAGCACCGTGAATCCGAAGCTCATCAGGAGAGTGTTTAAGAAGCAGATAAATGGTGAATTAAGAGGTTGTACTGAAAGCTCAGGCTATGGATAAGAATGCAGTGCTAAAATAAGAAGTAATAGCAGAGCAGACTCAACCCTGTCTGACCATTCTGTTTTACTGGACGAGAAGCTGGATATGAGTCAACAGTGTGCCCTTGTAGCCAAGAAGGCTAATGGCATATTAGGTTGCATTAAGAGGCGCATTGCCAGCAGATCCAGAGATGTCATTATTCCCCTTTATTTGGTTTTGGTGAGGCCACATCTGGAGTGTTGTGTCCAGTTCTGGGCCCCCCACTACAAAAAGGATGTGGACGCATTGGAGAGGGTCCAGCGGAGGGCAACCAAAATGATGAGGGGCTGGAGCATATGACCTATGAGGAGAGGCTGAGGGACTTGGGTCTGTTTAGTCTGCAGAAGAGAAGAGTGAGGGGGGATTTGATAACAGCCTTCAACTTCCTGAAGGGAGGTTCCAAAGAGGATGGAGAGAGGCTGTTCTCAGTAGTGACAGATGGCAGGACAAGGAGCAATGGGCTCAAGTTGTGGTGGGAGAAGTTCAGGTTGGATATTAGGAAAAACTATTTCCCTAGGAGGGTGGTGCAGCACTGGAATGGGTTACCTAGGGAAGTAGTGGAGTCTCCATGCCTAGAGATGTTTAAGTCTCGGCTTGACAAAGCCCTGGCCGGGTTGATTTAGTTGGGATTGGTCCTGCCTAGGGCAGGGGGCTGGATTTGATGACCTTCTGAGGTCTCTTCCAGTTCTATGATTCTATGCACGTGGCACAGCTTCCAATCAGTTTGTTGGGACCATGGTAGAAAGAGGAGCAAGAGCAATGAACAAGAGCTGAGTAGTGGTTTGTTGCAGGGTACCACTAATATCATGGTGTGGGGCAGGAGAAGAATCCCTTGTCCCTGACCTCATAATCTGAGGTTGGTAGGATTTACTTTCAAGTAGTATTTTTATAAAACACTTTGTTATGAAGAGCAAAAACCATACAATTCTATGTTATTGCAGAGTTATTGCTGCAGATATCTGTGGTAAGATGAGCTTTTACTCTGGCTTGCACAACCCCTTCTACAATCTACATAGTCCTGCAGTTGTCATTAATCACAAGCTTATATCACATCATCATTTGTGAAAATAACCTTATTATTGATATAGCTAATTTAATCATGAACTCCAGCACCTGGGTCAGAAAGAAGCTTTTGCCTTAGAATGCAAATATCATTGGGAATTTGCAAGAACAAGCCAAATTAAGGCAAAATACTTAACTATTTGAATGGTTTGCAGATGCTATTAGACAAATACCCCTTAAACTTTGGAGAAATCTGTATTCAGATCTGAGCTATAAAGCTTTAAACACATCTCTATCTTCAATAATTTATTTATTCCTAGGGCAAAAGCTGCTCATTAATGAAAATGGAGAGTAAGGAGGGTGGGGAGAAACACTCAGTCAGAAAATCCTAGAAAGACTGAGCTCTTACTGAAAAAAAATAATCAAAGGAACATATAGCCCATTTCCTTCAGCCTAATAAAATTATATAAATTATCAGAAGAGTGTATGTCTGGGATGGACTGAATGATGCTCCAACACAGATATGTAGAATAAACTCCATGGTGAGAGCATAGAAAAAGGATTCTGTGACATTTGCCAGAACCAGTAAGATGGCAATTTAGGTATGTCTACACTGCAATAAAAGACCTGTAGCATATCTGAAGTTGGTCTGGTGAGATTTAGGCTCAAAAGGTTTGGCTGCAGGGACAAAAATTGCAATGTAATAGGAATGTGAAGGACTAGTCTGTTAGTTGACTGATAAGTAAATGCTTATTGGATAGTCGACATGTTAGGTATAAGAAAGAGGCAGCAAGGGGGGGAAGAGGAAGGGGTACTTCAAAGTGGCAGCATACTTGAAGCCTGGGGCCAGACACCAAGCTCCATGGGCGCTGCCATTTTGAAATGCTGCATGCAGACCAGGGCCAACTGAGATGTCCCCAGGCGGTGCCAATGAGCTGGCGGTGGGAGGCTAGCCCCAGCCTGGCTCCTTCCGCCTAAGTCCACTTCCACTACCCTAGGGGCTTGCGCATTTTACTGGCCACCCAGGTAAGAAGAGTCTACTGTCCCACAAATCTACAGTCCCTAACATGTGTTTTACTTATTTGGGAGCATAAGGCATCTCAGACACTGGTCTTGTATTTCTGGGTCATTTTAAGAATTATCTCCAATCAATATCCTGGAAATATCAAATACATGCCTGGTATAATACTAAGCCAAATTTTGTTCTCAGATATGTGCATAAATAGGAATAAAGCCACTGACTACTCAGAATTGCCAAACTCAAAAGATTGTAAAAAATCCTATCTTGAGCTTTTGCTCTCTTTCCCTCCTATGTGAAGGACTTTAGGTTACTGAGGAGAGAAACCTATCCCTGAAGCAGCTCTGATTAGTTACTAATCCCTGTGTCACTGGCAAATGGGGCCACTAGCCAGTCAGAAGGAGTTTTCTCTCAGGCAAGGCTCAAATTTGGTAGAGGGCCAGAGGTTCTCTTTATGGTCCAACTGGCTTCAGCACCAGGCAAACTGTCATAACGAGATCACAAGAGCTGGCAAAAATGATTACTGTCTATGGGCCCCACTGGCAAATCTGTTGCTTTTAATGTCCGTCTCAGCAGAAACGGAAGTTACACTTTGTGGTTCAGTGCTATCTTGTCTGTATAGGTATTAACATGGCCCCTTCTCTTGTATCCAAGCACCTCAAACACAGAGAAGGTCCATCACCTTTGTGAGGGAAACATTGTCCCAGTTTACAGATGGGAAAAACTGAGTAGAATCACCCTATGCTGAACACTGGATATCTGGTAAAATTATTCATATTCAAGTGAGTTCAATGGCAGTCTATGCAGTACAGATTAACATCAAGTTAACTGAGCCCCTGTTAAATATAAAGACTGCAACTCTTTCTTTTTACCTTCTTATCTTTACAGCTTTCACAGAGACAGCTGACATGCACGCATTCCCATCCCCTCACACTGGGGTGGGAGTGACTTGAAGACCTGACCCAATTTTCTCTACTCAGTGCTCTCCATTCTCCATGCCTGGCTGGGCCCCCTCCCCCCCAAGCACAAAGGGTCAGTTTCCAGTAGGGATGCCAGATGGTTTAACCAAAAATACCGAACCCCCCCAAAAAAAAACACTGGGGGAAAAAAGCCGCCACCTCGCTATCCCCGGGTAAATGCCCTATCCCCTAGGCCCACCACCTTACTCTCAGGGAGCTCTTTATCTCACCTCTTGCTGGGGGGGAGGAGAAGGGGAGCCCTGGACTAGAACCTGCAACCCTGCCCTCCCCAGGTGAACACTCTATCCCCTAGGCCACCCCCCAAAAAAAACCACTGCGGGAAAAAATTCTGTTGAAGGGGAAAAAAAGGGAGACCATGCGTTATTAAGCAAAAACAAATTAAATAAAAAAATAAAAACATAATTAAATAATAAACAGCATTACCCCTTTCAGGGTGTGTGCAGAGTCAGAATAGGGTTGGAAACAGGGGAGATGTTGAGCACTAAGTCCCAGGGAAGGCATTGCTTTTTGCCGGTGGCCATTTTGTTTTCTTGATCAAGCCAGAACGCAGCTTCCCTGAAGAATTTGGTAAGCAGTGGGTCCGGGGGTGGGGGTGTCAGGGACCCAGAGAGAGAACGGGGGCTGGGCCCAGTTGCTGAGTGTGTTGTAGGGTTGCCAGGTGTCTGGTATTTTTGCCTCCTGGACAGGAAAAAAAAAATCAGAAAATACCGGATATTTTAGGTGTCCAGTATTTTCTGAACTTTTTTTTACAGGACAGGAGGTGAAAATACCAGACACCTGGCAACCCTAGTTTCCTGATTTCTGTCAGGGTTCACACCAGACCATGGCAATCAGCGGCCTTTCTGCACTGTGCAGGAGGGAACGGATGGGAACTGCTTCCAGCTGAATGGGGGTGGGTTAGGGATAACCTGGAAGCACTTTGTCCCTTCCTGCCAGTAAAAAGGCACCTAACATCTGCAAGTTGCTGCTGGTCACCAGCATAACTCAGCCACTTCTGACCCCAGGCTACAGTGCAGGTTAGAAGAGGTTAAACCCTAAGGCTGTGTCTACACTGGGCCACTTATTCCGGAAAATCAGCCGCTTTTCCGGAATAAGCTGCGAGCTGTCTACACTGGCCCTTGAATTTCCGGAAAAGCAACGACGCTCTACTGTACAAAATCAGCCGCTATTCCGGAAAAACTATTCTGCTCCCACTTGGGCATAAGTCCTTATTCCAGAACACTGTTCCGGAAAAGGGCCAGTGAAGACAGCCCAGTAGTCTTTTCCGGAAAAAAGCCCCGATCGCAAAAATGGCGATCGGGGCTCTTTTCCGGAAAAGCGCGTCTACATTGGCCACAGACGCTTTTCCGGAAAAAGGGCTTTTCTGGAAAAGCAGCCTGCCAATGTAGACGCTCCTTTTCCGGAAAAACTGAAAACGGAATAGTATTCCATTTGAAGCATTTCCGGAAATTCATGCCAGTGTAGACACAGCCTTAGACTGCATTGGGAGGAGCTGGAGGAGAAGTGGGGCTGGAGGGAGATGAACAAGCACAGCAGTGACAGGGGAAGCATGTAATGGGCTGATGAGTGGGCAGCAAAGGTGACACATAACCAGCCACCCCAGCAAGACGACAGCGTTGGCTGGAAACAGGATGTGGGAAGAGGACCTTCTGACCAAAAGGAGGCATGCAGCAGAGATTGCACTGATGGACCAGTGGTAAGAGCTTTGCCTGATCACCAGCCTTGCATATCCATCCCCATCCCCATCATCAGCTATCAGACTACTCACCCCTGTGTTAGACCGAATCCTGCTTATTGGGACACAGATTCTACATCTGCACCATATCTGTATCACTGTGCATTAACCAAGTCAAACAAAAATAGCTAAAGCTAACAAAATACTAAACTTAGGAAGCAAACATGAGATCTGGTTGTCACAAATGAAGCCTGGTGTGAGGCCAGAACCCCAAACAGGAATGATTTAAACAGTCTGACCAATGTCTCAATATCCAGAGAAAATAGGTACATGACTGTCTCCAGGCTGAGGGAAAGGAAAAAGCAGAGATGGGACGGAGTTGCAGAGGCCCAGGTAAGTGGACAGTCTTCTTGCTTCTGGTCTTCTTTCTTCTATACTTGACATGCCATCCTGCGTGTGGTATGCAGACTGGAGAACAAGATGGTGCATATGCGTGTATGCATGACTGGCCCTGCTAAGGGTTCCTAATTAAACCCTGAGCTTGCAATCATTACAATTGTGAAACTGGATTGCTGCACCACAAAGGGCTGTCAGCAACCAGGCTGCCTTCTGCCCCAGAGAGCCTACAAGGCCAAACAGCTTGCTAGCTGTTGCCCTGGCACCACTGTGTTGTGCTGATGACATGCATACAGAAAGCCCTAAGGGGAGGGTGAACTCCCCTTATGAGCCCTCTGGTTACCCGGCAGATTAGGGTCATGTGACTATGAACCTCCTGGTTACCCGGCAGATTAGGGTCATGTGACTATGAACCTCCTGGTTACCCGGCAGATTAGGCTTATGTAACCCATATCTTGAAGAGGAAAACGAAGTGGAGGACATAAAAACACTGGCACTCCTACCCCAACAACTGGTGCGGGAGGACTGCTGGTGAGCAAGGATTCAGATAGCAATAGGACCCACCAGTACAGAGGGGAAAGGAGAAGCAGAAAATGGGAGTTTGCTCATTTTTTTAAAGTCAGGGCCACCTGCAACAGGGTTTAAATATGGGACTGTCCCATCTTTAAAGGGACAATCCATCTGGTCACCCTAAAAATTGAGCCACTTTTGCTAGGACACATGGAGTCTGACAGAGGTGGGAATTGACCCAGCAATCTTGTGTCATTCCACTGAACTGCAATAAAATCATCCTGCTCTTCTCTACCATTCTCCAGATACTCACTATTAATATAGTTTGGGGGTTCCCTAAATAGGAATGAGGTTACCACCTGCCGGATTAGGCCTCACTTACTTCCCATTGGACTAGGGCTAGGTCTACACTGGTAAAGAAAAGTCAATGCAAGATATGCAGCTCCAGCAACATGAATCTAAAGAGGCTAGAGAAGTGCCGTTCTCAGCAGTGAGGCCATTGCTCCTTGTTCTGTTGCAGTGGGTGAAGTCTAGGAAGGATATTTCATTACAGGAATGGTGAAGCACTGAATGGGAGGTGGTGGAATCTCCACCCCTAGGGCTATGTCTACATTGGCAAGATTTTGCGCAAATACTCTTTAACGCAAGAGTTTTTGCGTTAGAGTGTTTGTGCAAGAGAGCGTCTACACTGGCACAAGAAATTCATGTTGCCTGTCTACACTGGGCTCTTGCGCAAGAACACTTGTGCAAGAGGGCTTTTTCCTGAGTGGGAGCATCATAGTTCTTGCACAAGAAGCACTGATCTCTTACATTAGAGCGTCAGTGTTCTTGCGCAAGAACTCCCCGCCAGTGTAGACAGGCAGCAAGTTTTTGCGCAAAAGCAATTGCTTTTGCGCAAAATCTTGCCGATGTAGACACAGCCTAGATGTTTAAGTCCTGGCTTGAAAAAGCCCTGGCTGGGATGATTTAGTTAGGGTTGGTCCTACTTTTAGCAGGGGGTTGGACTTGATGACCTCCTGAGATCTCTTCCAACCCTATAAATTTTCTGGGGCAGCCCCACAGCAGGAGGTCAATAGGAAAAACTCTCCTGTTGACTTCCTTTACTCCTCATGACTGCAAGAAGTTTCAAGGTTGATGGTCCCACTCTTCCCCCAGCATTCAATTTAGTGGGTTCTTTACAGAGTCACTAAATCAAATGCCAGAATATCAACTTTCAGAGTGCTGATCTTCCTGGAAGTTAAGACAAGCCGTAGGAGGCAGTATGGGAGTGAATTCTGCCTCTTTCCCTATCCTCTTTGTCCCTGCTGCTGTCAGTTATGTGGGCAGCACATCATCCATAAATTCATCTTAGTATCACTCAACGTTACGTTTGCCTTTGCAAAGCAAAATCTGCAATGAATAATTGCTTTGGCTCTATAGATTAGCTTCTTTGAACAACAAAGTAAAGAGAAAAGCATGACTGTTGATGGAAATTGGGCGAGGGGGACGTGAGAAAAGAAACAGAAGAGGTATGGAAGAGAAGGAAATACAGACAACTATTAACTACTGCCATTAAGGTGGTGGCAGCTTGGGTCAGCCAAATATAAAGGACCATCCTGAGAAGGGCAAGCAGGGAAAAAAAGCTGTGATGGTTAGAACCCTCCACCAATACTGAGTAGAGTCGACAGTCGCTAGGAAGGCACTCAACTGGTGTTGCACTCCCCTCATTTCCTGGAGAGAATCCTGTGCTGGAGCAAGATCCCAGACCTGAAGAGCTCTGTAAGCTTATTTTGCTCATCAATGCAAAAGGTGATTAAATAAGAGATATTACTTCACTCATCTTGTCTCTCTAATAGCCTGGGACCAACATGGCTGCAACAACACTATATACAAAGTAAAATCCTGGCACTTAAAAAGAATCTGTATATTTGATACCCTATAGGAATCTGCAACAGTCTTCTTTTAAATTCTAAGGAGAGGCACCAGTGAGCTTTTAAGCCATTATCATTGCTAGAGATGGGCCTTGGCCAAAACTGCAAACCCAACCCCTCTATCTCAATGTCAGGTTTCAGAGGAATTAGTCTGGAATCTCTGGATCCTTCCAGTCTCTTGAATTGGTACCAACATTTGTTTTTCCCTGACCCAAGATGGCAAGATTCTTGCAACCATAGCTGTTTTCAGAGATGCTAGTGCTGTTGAACCCAAACTAGTTTCACCTCAAATCTGAGCTCCTGCCCCAATGTGCTCACTGTACCTTACAGCCATCTCTGGGCCCCAATCTTGCAAACACTTATGCACATTGTAACACTGGTGTGACTCACCATCATGGCACCACCTGCTGGTCACACTGAGAATTAGCTCTGTCCTCAGCAGGGCACCCACCCTTTTCTGGCCAGCATCTCTCCCATCATCACTCCATGCTTTCTCCATTCTCTGCAGTCACATCACTCCCATCACCATTGTGTCCTGGTCAGGGCACTGCCCCCCAAGCATTGCCCACCACACTGGTTTCCTGCTCCCCCTTCCAGTGATTATTAGCAGTCCTCATTCTCACCTGCCACTGTGGCCAACTGCAGCCCTTGTTTAGGCCCTCATCTCAGGGGCAAGCCACAGTCTATATAGGCTATCTCTGGTGATAAGGTGTGGCATAAGGGGGTGGGGGACAGGTCTGTCCACTACCCTGAATCCCAGCCCAGGGGCCTTGGAGGCAGCCTTGTCCTGCCCTCTTTCTCCCCCTCTACTGCCTACTTTTCCCTAGATAACTTCCTCTGAGGCCTATAGCCTGGCAGGTGTCAGGCCAGAGTCTCTCAAACTTCTGCTCCTCTGAGCCTGCCCAGCACTACTTTCTCTAAAGAGGTTTCCCTATAAACTAATCCTGCACCCTCCCTAGTCAGGACCAACTGCTCTCTGTCTGTGAAGCAGCTCCTTATATACAGAGCTGTTCCAACAAGCTGCCCTCTGATTTGCTTCTTAACAGCCTCTCCCTGATTGGCTAGGGCTCTGACTAGTCTTCTTTAGCCCCTTTTGGCCAGAATGGAGCAGCCACCCCACTACACATGTGCATACATTTCATACCGTCGGCTGATGTCAAGGATGGGGAGCAAGTATATTACTGCCTTTATAGAGCACCTCCTGTCAGTAGCTAAAAGTGATGCTAAAGTAGATGAAATGTAAAATCAGAGAAATACTTTTTTACATGCCTGCAGAATTGAGGCGCTCCTCATTACAAAGCCTTGAACAGGTACAAATATTATGTGTACCAGTTAATTAACTGTGCACACTAAGAAGAGTTTTGTGTAAGCTTGAAAGCTTGTCCCTGATCAACAGAAGTTGGTTCAATGAAATATGTTACCCCACCTACCTTTTGGGCTCATTTTACCTGCTACTTTGAGTGTCTCTAATCATAGAATCATAGAACCCATAGAGCTGGAAGAGACCTCAGAAGGTCATCAAGTCCAGCCCCCTGCTCTAGGCAGGACCAATCCCAACTAAATCAATGTCAAAAACTATTACAGCACAGATCAGTTATAAGATTTGCATTAATTAAACCTGCTCTAATGGCTTGGCACAAAGTTTCTATAAAGATTCATATCCTGTACAGCAGCTGATCGGAACAGAGAAATTCTTAGGATTATCTAATTACTGAACTCATTTATGCATCCACTAATGGCCTCTTGCCTACTCTTGTTGTCCAACAAATTGATGATTGCTTCTTGCCTACAGTAACTACATCTGTTTTGCCTGTGATTTATTTTATGTTACCAGTGCTTTCCAGTCATATTATGACAATATGAAGTCATGCTGAAAATGGTGGCAACACGTTTCCAATAGGATGTTTGTGGCGAAGAACTGTTCTTCAGGGTCCTGCAGTCTGCCTTATACAAGCATTTTAAACATCAGATGATTGGAGCTGTGTGTATTTCCCATGCTTGTGCAACCCTAGCAATCTTCTGATGAGAGGTAATTCATAACATCATGTGGAACACATGCACTCTGTTTCTTGCTGCTGTCGTTTCCTTTTTTCTTAAAGGTGAGTGGTCTTTGACTTTTTTTTAAAAAAAAAGAGAGGGCAGAGGAAAGATGAGATCTGTTTTTTACAGTTGTTTTTAATAAGTTTGGACTTGGGTTCAGCACTAATAATTGGCATGCTGCAGGAATTGTATGAATCCCAGCTTCTTTTGTTAAACAGTTTTAACATTTCTTCTTATAGAGTTGTAACAAATAGAAGCCCTGATTTGGCATGCCAAATGGGTCTCATGATTCCACAAAGCCATTTAAACATTAATCAAAAAGTTGACAAAACCTCAATATGGTTTGAAGGTTTATCTCAAAATGAATATGTGCTCTAAAGAGCTGAGGAATCTGCAGAAATAGGTGTTGCTAAATAGCTGCTTGAGCTAGCCTTAAAGGTGGCTCTGAACAGTGCACCTTACCTATGCAGAGCAAAGATCTCCTTTTTGCTATTACTGATGTTCTGGGATGACTGCAACTCTAATCGGAATGTTGAAACACTGATTTTTATATATAGATGCTGTTATTGTCTACAATGGATACTGGATGTGTAGTAAATGCATTTAATTCACATACTGTGGAAACATAAGCTGGTCAACAGCATTTGGGAAGGAGCTGGCAAAAGGCTGAATATGAGTCTTAAAACACATCTACAAAAAAGATCCAGGTACATTTAATCCAGGGGAATCTTGGCATACTGATAATTATAGGTGAGATATCACTAAACGATTAGAGCAAGTCTACTGACTAAAAAGTTAATTTTCCAGAAATAGGAAAGTATAAAGCTATTTTAACCTGGCATGTTGGTTTAAATAACCTTACTAACCCTGAAAAAAATAGCCTTCAAAATGAGTAGTACGTGGAGGTGTTTAACTGTATGTGGTCTGACATTTTCCCCCTCTCAGACTAAATGTCAGCAGAACTTCTAGAAGAGGTCAAAGGGTAGATATTTTGTTTCAAAACATTATAGATCAGCTATTGTGCAGATGAGTATTTCTGCTTCTCTTCTGTTTGCTGGAAAACACTAACCCAAATATATCCTAGCAACTGAATGTAAATCTATATTCAGTCATGCTGTCATATTTTAAAGATTGACAGAGCCTATGTAGCTATTCCAGATTTACACAAGTGTTGCTGAAAGCAGAATTTGACTTGTTAGTTAGTCTCACCAGCAATGGTGAAATATAAAATTATCCATAAAGGAAGATGAGATCTGATTTTTTTTAAATGAAAGGATATTGGCATATCACATCCAAGTACCAAAAGAATATCTCCTTAGGACAAAGCCACTAAATTCCATGCAGGATTTGTCTCTTACACAGTTTTTAACTAAGAATGGAAGCATAGTTTAAGGGATAGAAGATTCCCAGTTGTGCTTTGAGCTCTTCAGTTTACAGCATAAAGTACCACTGACAGCAAAACCAGCATCAAAAGGGACAACTACAAATAGAGTGTACTTCCTTTGAAATGTGAATCATTTAAAATACTTGTTTCCTTGTTTATAATGAACAAGCTATTAGCATCATTGTAATCATTCAGTAAAGAGCTTCAGCCTCCTGAGGGAGTAACATTTCCCTGGAACTGGTGGTAGAAATGTAGCCGTGTTAGTCTGGTGCAGCTGAAACAAAAAACAGGACTGTGTAGCACTTTAAAGACTAACAAGATGGTTTAATAGGTGATGAGCTTTCGTGGGCCAGACCCACTTCCTCAGACCAAATAGTGGAGGAAAATTGTCACAACCATATATACCAAAGGATACAAATTTTGAAAAAAAATAAAAAAAATATGTGTTTCATATGTGTTCACTTTTTTTAATTTGTATCCTTTTGTATATGGTTGTGACAATTTTCTTCCACTATTTGATCTGAGGAAGTGGGTCTGGCCCACAAAAGCTCATCACCTATTAAACCATCTTGTTAGTCTTTAAAGTGCTATACAGTCCTGGTTTTTTGTTTCACCTGGAGCTGGTGATATTAAAAAATGCAGTTTTAGCTCCTTATGGGCCTACATTTATAAGAATTTTTTCCCTCTGACAACACACAACTCCAATCCGTTTTTGTAGCACTGAGGGACTAGGTGAGCCAGAGAAAAGGACTCCAGTGTCAATTATTTCCGCTCCAGTGTCAATTATTTTAATATATTATCTTTTAAGCTCCTTTTGTGGAGAAAAATAAAATTTCCATCTATCAATTCATTTTATTCTTCTATTTTCACCTTACATAAAGACCAAAAGCAGTCTCTTACTTCACACTTACACGAGTTTTTGCATTTCTCCAACTGGCAACACAAATAACACCAGCAGCTTTATCTTTTAGTCCAAACATCTGGCCCTTATGTTTGTAACAAACCTGTGCAAATTAGTTGTGCATGTTGAATGGCTGATTATTTGATTTTTCAAAGAAAATAGCATTTGGCCATGTGATTCTTCGTGAGTTGTTTCAAAATCAGAAGCCTATATGGTCTCTTTTCAGATTGCAGTTGTTCAGAAGCAGAACACAGGCTATTTGCATCCTTGTTTGCCAACTACAGTCAGTTTATCAGACCAGTGGAAAATGTATCAGATCCTGCCATCATTCAGTTTGAGGTATCCATGTCACAGCTGGTGAAGGTGGTGAGTCCTGGCTTTTTTCTGAATATTATTGTCATATTATTGGGCCAAAGAAACAACATCAGTGTTACATTATTGGGCCAAAGTAAGGCCCACCCCTTTGTCAACATGGCTGTGTTTTTCAGGATGAAGTAAACCAGATAATGGAGACCAACTTGTGGCTGAAACATGTAAGTAAATATAATCCCAACATTGATAACATCAGCTCAGTTAATTTTTCTTTTAATGTCAATATGTGAGGTTTCTTGCTGAGTCCTCCAAAGCAATCTGAGAAGCAATATATCTCACTGACCATGCTTTGTGTAATGTTCATTAGTATCAGCTTTCAACTAATTAGTAAAAAAGTGACATTGCATGTTACATTTATATGCCACTTTTTATCCAGATATCTCACTGCAAAATGGGCAGGTGGAAAAGCATTATAATTGCAATATCATAATTGGGTGAACTTAACAGAAAGGTTAAATGAGTTGGCTAAGATTCCACAGCAAGTCAATAAACAGAATCTGCAGACTCCATGCTCTAATTCAGGAAGGGAAGGGGTCTCAAAGTCCCAGCCCACAGGCCATCTGTGGCCCATGAACCTCCCCAATCCAGCCTGAAGATGCCTCCACTGGAACGCAAAGCGTGTTGGCCAGTGGACCACCCCAGCTGATGTACTTCTCCACTGCTTTTGTATATTTTGGTCAGGTGAATTTCAATTCCACATAATCACCTGCTGGGGTTTTGTTTTGGTTAATGTGGGAGGGAGTGGGGATTCCTGTGTGAGGGCATAACTATTGAGGGGAGGACTTAGGTTTCAGTGACTCCTTGACTGTTTGCTCTGAGCTGCTGAAACCCAAACCATGGGTTATAATTAATTAAGGGGAGCTATTTAAATAGCAAAATGTGTATGAGCTGATTCAAGTTGTGTTTTGTATTATTTCATCTTCCCTGCCTGTTCTGCTGACACACACACACACAAATATCTCTCTCTCTCTCTCTCACACACACACACACACACACACACACACACACACACATTTTGCTTTTGTGTCATTATTTCTGAGATGAAGTGGCTCTGTCCAGCCATAGGGAGACCTTTCTCCCTTCTGAAACAACCCTGAGTTACACTTCTTACCGAAAGCAATATGCTTATGAGCCAGGCACTTTGTGGAGGAAACCTGCTTTAGCCATTTGTTATTTCAGGCTAAAGTGCCCAGTAATAACTCTCCTGGCTTTTGCTCCTCTGGGATGTTGCATAGGGCTTTTCAGGAAAAAAAAAAGAAAAAAAAACAACTTTCAGGAGGCTTGTGATCAACTCAGGAGAGTTGGCATCACTGATGCTAGTCAGTTTCACAACATGAATGTATCATTTCACAGTTTACTCTAGGGAGGAGATGGCTCTGTACATGCATGGAGCATGGAGCTAGCACCTGGAAGCTACTCTGGGGTTGGTGGTGGCAGGGCTCACCCAGGGAAAGCAGGCGGGCCCAGGGCGTGTGTGGTGATGGAGAGAATGCACAAGCCAGCAGGAGACACTGGGCGACACGTGGGGTGGGGGGAGGATGCACAGAGACACAGCCCCACCTAACCTCTGCCAGAGATTGAGGACTGGCACTGGTGCTAAGGTAAATAGAGTTAAGACCCTTGCTCCACCCTTCAAACACATTGGGTTGTTCCCCGCAACCATTACATCCCATGCTAGAGTTCCATTCTCTAACCACTAGGCCATCCTGAATCCCCATATTGCCATTCAATATGTTTGATTAAAAATCTAAACTGCAAACAGGAATGATTTGTAAATAGGAATATTTAAGGCAAATGCAAGGAATACCAGTTAAATAAGCTGACATGGACATATTTTAGGAGGAACAGGGAAGGAAAATGATAAACAGTTTACTAAATACAAACTGCTTCTTCTATGGAAGGGTAACTATTATGTAACATAAATAAAACATTCCAGTCAGGAAATGCCTCATCATGCTCAAAGATACTGGGATACTTTTCCTGGCTAGCATTTGTATTGATTTATGTTGTGTTTAAGGAAAGGAAAGACCACAGCATCTGAGGTTGCTGGTAGGATACTCTGGTGCTTTGACTACACTTACCTTAATGCACTGCTGACATCTACTGGTCAGCTATTTATTTGCATTGAATAATTAAGAAGCCTCCAGTGGATTTTAGACAGTAGTGGGCAATGATTTTTGATGGGGGGCCACTCTAAGAATTTGTAAAGTGATTGAGGTCCATATTCTTCCATGAGATTAATGGAGGAGGTGCAGGATCTGGGATGGAGGTTGAGTGCAAAAGGGAGTTTGAGGTAAGGAAGGGTATGTCTACACTACAGCGCTAATTCAAACTAAGCTAATTCGAACTAACGCGTCTAGAACTAAACACTAGTTCGAATTAGCGTTTTGCTAATTCGAACTAGCAAGTCCACATTGAGTGGCCCCTGAACAGGGCTTAAGGATGGCCGGAAGCAGTGCCGGCAGGGCATCAGAGGAGGACTTAGAGCGTGGAGATGCTGTCTCAGGCTAGCCGAGGGCTGCGCTTAAAGGGTCCCGACCCCCACCCCGGACAGACAGTTCTAAGCGGTCCTGGCTTGGATTGCCCGGAGTGCCCACACTGGGCACATCACAGCACTCGGCCATCAGCCCGGCTGCACTTGCCGCAGGCTGCCATCTGGGGAGAGGGGGCAATCGGGGGGCTGCAGGAGAGCTTCCACCCCCAGAAGCCCGCAGAGCCAGCCCAGTCCTCCCCATCGGGGGCTCGTACCCCATTCCTCCCTCACCTCCTTCCACTTACCCTTCCCTAGCCCCCCTTCTTATTGATGTACAAAATAAAGATAACGTTTCTTCCAACATTGACTCTGTCTTTATTGAACAAAACTGGGGGAGACTGGGAAAAGGAGGTGGGAGAGGGGAAGAGAAAGGCTGGGAGAGGGGAGGGCAACTAACATGATCAGGGGTTGGGAACAGGTCCCAGATGAAGAGAGGCTACAGAGACTGGGACTTCTCAGCTTAGAAAAGAGGAGACGGAGGGGGGACAGGATAGAGGTCTCTAAAAGCAGGGGTTGGGTGGAGAGGGTGCATTCAGAAAAGTTCTTCCTGAGTTCCCATAAAGAAGGACTAGAGGACACCAAAGGAAAGGAATGGGTAGCAGGCTTGAAACTAGTAAGAGAAAGTTGTTCTTCTTCCCAAAGCAAATAGTTAACCTGTGGAACTCCTTGCTGCAGGAGGCTGTGAAGGCTACAACTAGAACAGAGTTTAAAGGGAAGTGAGATCAAGTCATGGAGGTTGGGTCCATGGAGTAGTCTTAGCCAGGGGGTAGGAGTGGTGTCCCTGCCCAAAGTTTGTGGAAGGCTGGAGAGGGATGGCACGAGACAAATGGCTTGGTCACTGTCTTCGGTCCATCCCCTCCAGGGTCCCTAGGGTTGGCCGCTGTCGGCAGACAGGCTACTGGGCTAGATGGACCTTTGGTCTGACCCAGGACGGCCATTGTAAGCTCAGGGCTCAGGGTCGGGGGTCTCAGTGGACCCCCTTGATTTTCATGCACACCTGCTCCTGGGTGGCCAGGCTGGCAGCTCTCCTGCCCTAGACGGCCACTTTCCTGTGCCTAGTGCGGAGATCGTGGACGAGGTCCACGATGTCCGCACTAGCCCAGGAAGGTGCCCGCCTCTTGCGGTCCAGGGCAAGCTCCTGAGAGCCGCCAGCCTGGTCCCGGGAAGAGGGGGTGGGCTGGGAGACATAGGGTGGGTGTCTCTGTGCCATGCCAGGTGCAGGGTCTGCTGGCTGGGTGCTGGCAGGCTTGCACCTGGCACGGGCACCGTAGCCAGCCCGTGCCCCTTTAAGGGGTCCGGGGCCGGGAGGGGGGCATAGAGTTTCCCTGGTGTTGGCCAGAGTGGCCACCAGGGAAACCTGGGGAGGGCTAGCCTCCCACTAGTTCGAATTAAGGGGCTACACACCCCTTAATTCGAACTAGCTAGTTCGAACTAGGCTTAATCCTCGTAAAATGAGGTTTTCCTAGTTCGAACTAAACGCTCCGCTAGTTCGATTCAAATTCGAACTAGAGAAGCGCTAGTGTAGCGGCTATGAATGTTAGTTCGAACTAACGTCCGTTAGTTCGAACTAACATTGTAGTGTAGACATACCCAAAGGGAGTTTGAGTGGAGGAGGCTGCTGTGACCTGGGGTACTGGACTGGGGTGGAGGGGGTTGGATTGTGACCTAGGGCAGGAAATTGGGGTAAAGGAGGGGGTGCAGGGATTTGTGTTGTGAGTTAGGAGCAGGAGGAGACCATGATCTGGGGCAGGGGATTGGGGTGCAGATATGGGAGAGGATATGGGTACACATTTGGGTATGTGGAATAAGGGGTGGGAATGGGAAGAGAGGGTTGGGGAAAGGTGGAACTAGAGTGCCAGAGGTAGGCTCTACCCGGAGACTTACCAGCCAGCAGCTGTTCCTGAATCAGCATCCCTGCCTGTCCCACCCCCTCACAGGCTGCAAACATGTGCTCTGGAGCCCCTTGTGCTTCATGGCTGCCTGTTATTAAAACAGGCAGCTCCCATTGGCCAGTTTCTGGCCAGAAACTAGCCAATGGGATTGTGCTGGGGGCAGGAGCAGCTCCTAAAGCTTTCCCCCCTCTCCTCCGGAATAACAGTTTAAAGAAAAACTACCCCACCGCCACATTTCTGAGCGTCATGCAGGTGGGGCGAGGCAAGTGGGAAGCCAGCAGTGTCCGCGTGCCGGATCTAGTGGTTTGGTGGGCTGGATCCAGCCTATGGGTTGTATTTTGCCCAGACCTGGTTTTAGAACACAGGAGGCCTATGAAACTGTGTACGGCTGACACTAGAGTCAGTGATGCTGCAGACACTGTGAAAGTTTCCCCCTGCATAGTGTTTTTCAGTTCTGTGATGCCTCTGCACGTCTAGCTTGGAATTATTCTCAATAGAGCTTTTGTTGAACTGAGCCGCAAGTTATTGTTTTGGGTTGTGGACACATGCCTGTTAGAGGTCAATATGGACCCAAAGCCAAAGACCTCTCCCATGAAGGAATAGGCACACTTTCAGTCCCCTGGGCTTTGAAGATATTTACTTCAATGAAAGTTAGATTCAGATTCTGCCTGAGCATATGCATGACCTGCACAAGATCACATAGCAGATCGGAGGTAGTCCTAGGAACAGAATTCCCAGCACAATATTATTATGCAAGGTTAACACCTACAACCACCTAATATAGGAGACTACTAAAAATAATCTCTGCCCGTCCTTTGTGTTTTTAAGTGCTCTGAATTAAAGAATGCAGTACTGCTACTCCTTGGGCAACTGTAGAAACTGTACTGGTTAAGGCTATGTCTACACTGCAAGCTTCTTTCAGAATAAGCTTTTCCAGAATAAGCTTATTTCAAAGAAGTCTCCAGATGCAAAAAGCACGACAAAATAGTGATTTGCTATTTCGAAAGATAGCGTCCACACTGATTGGACACTATCTCACATTTAAGGCCACCCAGAACCAGTTCAGGCAGGGCATCAGGTCAACAGTTGCTTCTGGGTGCTGTTGCCTAAGGCTACCTGAAACTCATGCTTAAAGAGAACCCCCCTGACAGCCCTGTTTCTCAATTTCTGCTGCTTGCTTGCCTACCTCTCTGAAGGACAGCAAAGCATTTGCAGTGTATGCTCTGGTTGCCCAGCTTTTGGATGCCACAGCACGCTCCTTGCCATGGAGCCATGCTGCAGTTTCTGCAGCACTTTGTGCAGGCTGCCTTCCTGGCCCTGCAGGAACTCCACACTGAGCACATCAGCGAGAACCTCTGCCGGTGTGCAGGAGCAAGGCCCTTGCAACTGCACCCAACAGTGGAGAGATGCTTCTGGAGGCTGAACACCAGTTCCAACTTGTGGGACCTACTGATTATGGAGCGGTGGGATGACCAGCAGTGGCTGCAAAACTTCTGCAAGAGGAAGGCTACTTTCATAAAGCCGTTTGCCTGGCTTGCCCCTGCCATCCATCGATGGGACACCCAGATGAGACCTGCCACCCACCTGGAAAAGCGGGTTGCCATTGCCATGTGGCAGCTCACTACCCCAGACAGTTACCAGTCTGTGGGCAACCAGTTTGGTGTGGGAAAGTCCACTGTCGGGGCCCCCCTCATGGAGGTAAGGTGCACTTGGGCTGAAGTCCCTGGAGGGCAGGTGAGGGGGGGAAGTACTGGAAAGGGGCACCTTAGGGAAAGTGGGAATTGGGGGTGGGAGTGGGCTGGGAATGGGCGGAAGCCCCATCCCGGGGGTGTTCTGCAGTCCCGCCCTCACTCAGAACTGCAGAGGGTGGGCCCTGGTGTGGTTGGCGGGGAGGGGCAGGGACCTCCCAAGGGCTCAGGCACCCCCTCTGATTCTCTGTTTTATGTGTTTCTTTGTCTCCTTCTGCAGTTAGTGAGGGCCATGAATTCCGTCTTGCTGCTCAGAGTCATCTGCCTGTGAGACCTGGACCCTGTCGTGGCTGGATTTTCTGCCCTGGGCTTTCCCAACTGTGGGGGAGCCATAGATGGAACCCATATCCCCATCCGAGCACCAGAACATGGAGCTGCCCAGAACATTAACTG
The DNA here is from genome assembly GCF_049634645.1 of Pelodiscus sinensis. NCBI lineage: Eukaryota > Metazoa > Chordata > Testudines > Trionychidae > Pelodiscus > Pelodiscus sinensis. The sequence continues at coordinate 31,274,216 of NC_134724.1, read as the reverse complement.
CAAAGGCTATTTTTCGATGGTGCTGCAGGCCCTGGTTGACCACCGTAGACAGTTTACTGACACTTTAGTCAGGTGGTCGGGCAGGGCGCACAACGCCCACATTTTCAGGAATTCCAGCCTCTACCACCATCTGGAGGGAGGCACATTCTTCTCCCAGCACAACATCGTGGCATTCAGATGCCACCGTGTCATGGGGGATGTGGCCTACCCCCTCATGTTGTGCCTCATGAAGCCCTGCACTGGCCACCTGGACCTGAGCAGGGATTATTTCAATGCCCACCTGGGCAGGGCCTACATCCAGGTCAAACATGCCTTTAGATTTTTGAAGGCAAGGTTCGGGTGCCTCTTGACCCACCTAGATGATGGGGAGCACAACATCCCCGAGGTGATCTCAGCCTGTTGTGTTGTCCACGACATTGTGGAGAGAAAGAGGGAGGCCCTCCTACCAGGGTGAGGGGCAGAGGCTGGCCAGGAGGGAAGGGCCTTTGAGCAGCTGCACACAGGTATGGCACGGTGTTGGGGAAAGGAGTAGGTCAACAGGTCAAATTCTGCTCCCAAGTGGTGGCACACATGTTGAGGTCCTGTTGCACCAGCTCAGTCCACCATTGTGCATCATCATCAGCTAGGGTTTGCTGCATGTCCCAGAGGATGGCCACATGCTCCCTCATAAGGTCCACCTGGACCCTCTGGATCCTGTGGCTTCCTCGGGGTCAGTCAGCTGGCTTATCTGCTGGTGATTGCCCCTCAGTCACAGCTGGGCTGGCTGTGGAGAATAAAGAGGGAGAGGTGGTCAATCATCCATGGAGATACTATCCCTGAGCTGCGAGCTACAGTCCTCGGGCCAGAGGATGGGGAGATCCCAGGAGCAAAGCCGTGTGTGGCCTGGACTGTGGGCCCTGCCTTACAGGGGCCCAGAGATGCCTAGGGGACCATACTTCCCGCTCCCCCTTGTCCCATGGACAAGCAGGCAAGGGAAGTGTCTGGCCACACTGGGATTCTAGTGTGGCCGAGGGGCTGCACACACATCTGTGCCTCACAGCACTGTCCCGGGGAGCAGGTGGTACCTTGAGTTGGCAAACATGCCTGTGTGCCATGTGCGGCACTCCTCTGTGTGTGAGCAGGCATGCACCCTTGTCCTCAACAGTGGCTGGTGGTGGCAGGGCAACCCCCCGGGGGTTAGATGTGTGTATGGCCTTTCAAGAGCCTGTGAGCAGGAGTCCGGGGGGCTCCGGGGATGCCTTGTGGGGCTGTGTGGTGCAGACTGGCACTCCACATGCATCCACGTACACAGACTGCAACTTGAGGGCCAAGCTGGGAAGGCCGAGTGATGATTGCACCCCAGCCCCTCAGCGCCTGCCTGCCCCTCCCTGTGCGTAGGAAAAACTAAGAGCACTCACCTGAAGATCCCTCCCCAGCCTCAAATGATGCCTGGGAGACATCCAGGCCCTAGGATACCGGCCCCATGGTTAGGGTGACGATGCTGGCAGTTTCTTCCTTCTCCTCCGGCTCGGCCTCCTCCTTCTCCTCCTCTGGGACCCCTGCCTGGGTGATGATGGGCATCTCCAACCCCGAGTCGAAAAAATGGGGTGAGGAAGGGGCTGAACCACCCCCCAGGATGCAGTGAAGCTTATTGAAATAGGGGCAGGAGAGGGGTTCTGCCCCAGAATGAGTGCTGTGTTTCCTGGTCCTGGTGTAGCCCTGCTGCAGCTCTTTTACTTTGCTCTGCATCTGCTTGAGGTGCCTGGGATTGTGGCCCTTCACAGCCAGGGCCTTGGCCATCCAGCCATAGATATCGGTGTTGCACCTTCTGGAGTGGAGATCCTGGAGGGTCTCCTCCTCACCTCACACTTCCAGGGCCAGGATCTTCATCCCAGACCATGACGGTGCACGCCTTTTGGTGCCCCTGCCAGGGTCTTTGGGAGCCCTGGGCATGTGCCCTTTGAGGGCCAATGGGCTCTCGGGGGCCTTGAGGCTGAGCCTTGTCTCAGAAGAAGCTTGGCAGTGTGAGCTGCGTGGTAAAGTGCAGCTCCCAGGGCGGGCATCGTGCCACAAGCCTTGTCCTAGGTGCCTGTGGCTTTAAGAGCTGGCAGGAGATAGGAACTATAGAGTTGTGATGAGTTTGGATGGAGTGGCCAGCACAGCACCTGTGTTATTTCCTGGAGGCCTCTTTTTTTCAACAGAATTCCCTCTTCAGCATCCACACACGCCTTTTTCTGAAAAATCTTTTTCGGAAAAGGCGTTCTTCCTTGTAGAAAAAGGTTTACTATCATTGGAAAAACCCCTCCATTCTTTCGACATTTTGTCAAAAGAATGCAATTGCAGTGTGGATGCAAGTATTGTTTTTATGGAATAACGCCTGTTATTTCAGAAAAACGCTGCAGTGTAGACATACCCTGATTGACAAATGTTTTACTGACAAAAGTTCAGTGTATTCATAGCCTTAGTTTTCCAGACCTGAAGAAGAGGCTTTTGTAAATAATCTTTCAAGCTTTTTTCTCATCAATGGTAGTTGCTCCAATAAAAGATACTTCACCCAAATTGTATCTCAGGGGGATCAGTGTTATCTACTGAATTATCATCACTGTTTCTTATATTATTTTGGACATTCTTTTGAGATCTCTTATTCAAGCATTAACCAAGCCCTACCCTCTTGTGCTACCTGAGCTGGAGGGATCTGGCAGGGAGCTAGATTAGAAAACTCAGAAATTTCTCTGGTTGCTTGAGAGATATTGTAAGATTGCTTCCCTATATAAGTGTAAATCGTAGCATGAAAATAGATCACATTCTAATGTAATTGGGAACTAAGAGGAAGAGGAGGCAGCCTGGTCTAGTGTAAAAGGCTCTGGGCTGGGCATCAGGAGACCTGAGATGTATTCTTAGCTCTGCAACAATTCACTTCACCTAATTGAGTCTGTTTGCCATGTCACCCTTTCTGCAGCTTGTCTATTTAAAATGCATGGTCTTTGGGGTAGGAGCTCTCTCCTGTGCATGTAAGGCACCTGGCACAACAGGTTCCCAAATTAGCCTAAGACAAATAACATGTTCTTAAAAGGTAATACATCTAGTCAGAGCTTCTGAAAAAACAAACACCAATGTTATAAAAGTGACATTACAGCACTTTGTTTTAATGGAAAGGATGGGTTAAATAGTCCACAATTTCTGATTTTTGTAATCCTAATGTAGTTTGGTTTCTTCTGTGTTTAGATCTGGAATGATTACAAACTTAAGTGGAATCCAGAGGAATATGGAGGTGCAGAGTTTATTCGTGTTCCATCCGACAGTATCTGGAAGCCAGACATTGTCTTATATAACAAGTAAGAATATGCTACATCAAGTTTGTTTACTCTTACTCTGTTTTTAAAAGATTGAGCATTCACATGACTACTACAAAAGACCTAAGATTTTAAGCAAACCCAGGTCCTAACACACAATTATTACAGGTATGTCTTGCAAACTGTTACTTCTCTGGTAGCAGAACTCTTCCCAATCACTGCTTCTTTTGAAGAGCAACACTTCTGTGGTCTATTGAGCTAATCAGTATTAACAATTATCTTTAATAAGAGAAGACAAATAGGAAATATCAGACTCTGCATCCCTAAGCTCCTTCCTCTCCCCACTCTTTCTATAAATGTTTTCTGCACTCTGTACAAGGATGGCAGTAAGAAGAAGCACATAATTCTGCTACATAACTTTCCTCTCATTTACAGATGAGAAATTCTTCAGTTATTCAGACCTTTAATTGACAGGACCACTAGATCCAAATATTCTTGCAGTAAAAATTGCTACTTGTTTGACATAAACACAGCATTAAATATAACTCTTTAAAAGCCCCAGGCACGGTAATTTCCTAGAACTTTTGCTTCCAACAAGTTAATAGGAAACCAAAAATGCTACTGAGATGATATACACTATTTAAGGAAACTGTGAAACTTGCTTGGAATACTCTCCAATACAGGAGGTCCCAAGCTGTGGTTTGCAGAGCACATGCTGGTAGATCAGGATGGGAACCTTTTTTGGGTTGGGGGCCACTGACCCACAGAAAAATCAGTCGGGGGCCACACACAAATGAGAAATAGAAAAAAAAAAACCTCACTATGCTCCCAATTGAAGAGAAAACCCCTCCCCACATTCCCCTCACACAACAAAGCCCTTCTTAGTAGATGTTGTGAGTTCCACCCCCCCAGGGACATAGCAGGGGGGCTGAAGCACCAGCACAGGCTTCCCAATGCTGGTAGGCAGCTGCTGAGCCTTGGGGACCAGATCCTGGCAAGTCAAGGGCTGCATCCAGCCCTCACACTTAAGGTTCCCCACCCCATGAAGAGCTGGCTGGTCATGTGGTGCTGGCTCTTTCACTTCTGCATTTTGCTAATTACATAAATAGCTACAAATGAAATCCCATCTTACTTTTCCATGTAAGCAACAGCTGCAATTGCCCCAAGGACGTTATGTGATTGTGACCAGGTTGGGCAATGGTCCTGCTCTGTTCCATGTATCTGCAATGACAAGGTGCAGCAGAAGCATTGAATTGCTGCTTGCACAAAGAAGTAATGCTTCAGGCTACTGTGGGGCTGGAGAGGAAAGAGAGGGGACCACAGTGAGGAAGATCAATTTGTTCATCACTTTGTTTTGACACAAGAGTTCTTGTTTGCTGCTTCAGATAGGCAGGGTCATACGAAATCTTTTGGGGGCCTCGGGATATTAGATTTTGTGAGCCTCCTGGCTTCTGAGATGAGGCCAAAAATGAGGTTCTCAGAGTGGAGGAGAGGGCTGTGGGTTAAGGGAGGGGGTGGGTGTAGGAGAGGTCTCAGGGCGATAATGTGTGGGAAGGGGCTCAGGGCTTGGGCAGGGGGTTGAAGTGCAGGGTCTGGGAGGGAGTAAGTGTGTAGGAGGGAGCTCAGGACAGGAGGGTGTGGGAGAGTTAGGTGTGGGAAAGGACTCATGGCAGGAGGTAGGGATGGAGGCTCTGGGCAGGAGTTAATATGCTGGAGGTGGTTCAGGACAAGAAATACAAGGTTTGGGCAGGAGTTAGGGAGAGGGAGGAGGCTCAGGGCTGGGGCAAGGGGGCAGTTCCCCTTTGATGGCATAAGCTCAGGGAGGGGATAGGGAGCTCTGCATGCTGCCCTGCACTCATCAGCAGACACCACTCCCTTCAGCTCCCATTGGCCACAATTCCCTGCCCATGGGAGCTGCAGGGACAGAGTCTGCAGGCAAGGGAAGTGCACAGATAGAGCTTTCTGGCACTGACAGCTCCAGACCAGCAGGGACAGGATGGCAGCATATGGAGCAGCTGCTCCCTGCCCCCCCAGTTAGGGCTGGAATGCAGGGATTTTAATGGCAGCCAGGAGTCCTGGGCTAAGAGGGCCTGTGCAAAAATCTGCATTTTTGCAAGCCCAGAGATCTTTTCACAGGCCCCCCCCCCTTATTCTGGGGCTCTGGGATGCAGCTCCTAAAAAGCCCTTCCTAATCTGGCCTTGTGGGCATGGATTCCATTCAGCCATGTTATAGGAGTAATTACCATCTCGATCTTCAGCAGCTCATGTCCACAAATGTCAATGGAACTATGCTTATTGACACCAACCATGGATCTAGTCCCACACATATAATTCAGCAGTTAACATTACTGCAGGAACACTGAAGTGTGCATTTGCTGACTTATGCTGCTTGAATCCAGAGTCACTGTATATATGTATATCTATGTTCTTAACTTCTTATATGAAAGTAATCAGATTAGTTGAACTGCCTGACTTTTTATTTTCCCCTGGGTTTATTTTTGCAGTGCAGTTGGGGATTTCCAAGTTGATGACAAGACAAAGGCCTTATTGAAATACACAGGAGAAGTGACCTGGATACCTCCAGCTATTTTTAAAAGTTCATGTAAAATAGATGTAACCTACTTTCCCTTTGACTACCAAAACTGCACCATGAAGTTTGGTTCCTGGTCTTACGATAAAGCTAAAATTGACTTAGTTTTAATTGGCTCTACAATGAACCTCAAAGACTATTGGGAGAGTGGAGAATGGGCTATTATTAAAGCGCCTGGATATAAACATGACATCAAGTACAACTGTTGTGAAGAGATATATCCAGATATCACCTATTCGCTTTATATTAGGCGCCTGCCTTTATTTTATACCATCAATATGATTATCCCTTGTCTACTGATTTCTTTCTTAACAGTTTTGGTGTTCTACTTGCCTTCAGACTGTGGTGAGAAAGTTACACTCTGCATATCAGTCCTTTTGTCCTTAACTGTGTTTCTCTTAGTGATCACAGAGACCATCCCTTCTACCTCTTTGGTGATCCCACTAATTGGAGAATATCTCCTCTTCACTATGATATTTGTAACTCTTTCCATTGTCATTACTGTGTTTGTACTCAATGTGCACTATAGAACACCCAAAACACACACAATGCCTGAGTGGGTGAAGACCATTTTCTTGAACTTACTTCCCAAGATCATGTTTATGACCAGACCTGCCAGTGATGAAGAGACTACTCAGAAGCTAAAGCCACTTTACAGTGTTGAGCTCTCAGACTTAAATTGCTTCAGCAGCTCTGAAACCAAATGCTGCAAAGAAGGCTTCATATGTCAAGATACAGCATGCAGTTGTTGTCGGTATCAACGAATAAAGTTTTCTGACTTCAGTGGCAATCTTACAAGGAGTTCAAGCTATGAATCAGTAGATGCTCTACTTTCACTTTCAGTTTTGTCACCAGAAATAAGAGATGCCATTGAAAGTGTCAAGTATATTGCAGAGAATATGAAAATGCAGAATGAAGCCAAAGAGGTAAGAACAACTTTCAGCATTAGTTTCTGATGCTACAGAAATTATTTACCATGAGTGTTGGAGTGTGTTTTTTGTTTGTAGATGTAAACATGCCAGCTGCCTTTCATAAAACCACTGGAAAGCAATCCACAATTTCTTGATACAAATAACCCACATTGTTTACATTACAGGTTTATGGGTCATGGATCAATTGATTTAAATTCATATTGGGGAAACATGGTGTTTGTGACGGGCCGGCGGTGGCTCGCATTAGAAAGGGGCGGGCAGCGGCCACGGTCCGGCGGAACGCCCGGGAGGGGCTATCTCACTGGCGCGCCGCCGGGAAGATGCGCCCGCTGAACGCGGCAGGGAGCGGAGTCCCGCAGCTGCGGGGAATAGGGCCGCCCGGTGGACTGGGCGGGACGTGCGCGGCCCCGCGACTCCGCCCCCTGCGTCCCAATGTGGGGACGTCAGTGACGGCGGGGGCGGGAGACCCCACGTGACCTCTGGCGGGAGGTTTAAAAGGAGACCGCAAGCCAAGGCCAGAGGAGGGACGTCCAAGCGACGAGCCCCCTCCCTCCCCCCCCCCCCCCCCCCCCCCCCGAGAGGACCAGAGACCCCGGCACGGCGGACGAGGAGGTGAGGACCAGCGGCTCAGATGTAGGGGCCACGGCCTCGGGGCCAGCTAGGAAGCATCCCGGGACAGGGCCCTTTTGGCGCCCATGGGCTGATGCACTGCGGGTTGGAACCCCGTCAGCCAGGTAAGGGATCAGTACCCAAACCCTTAGGGTCCCGGGCTGGGACCCGGTGGAGAGGGAGGGCCCGGGTCCCCCTAGCTCCCCCAGCTCACCCCGTAGTGCAACCCCAACGGGGGTGAGAGGCGCGTGAGGGAGACGGGAGATAGCCCCACTGTGCGGCTTGGGAGGTCAGATTGAGTCCCCCGGGAGGGGGGCGGTGAACACCGGGCTCGCAGGGCCCCGCCTCGCCCTCCCCTGGGGGGGAAGGGGCCGGCAGGAGCTCGTGCTCATCAAGACACTGTAAACCAAGAGGATAGACGGAGGGCTCGCTGGGCCGTGACCCCGAGGAGGGGGGGCACGGGCTCGTGTCCAGAACTAGAACCGTCACACGTGGTGGAGAATGTGGCAGGCTGAATGCGCACTAAGGAACCCCGGGAACTCAGAAATAGGGGTACTGTCCACAGGCGGAAGGAAAGGAGACAACGAAAGGACGAGTGGGGTGATGGAGCCCTGACAGCTGTTGGACTGGATAGGAGAGACCCAAAGACAGCAGCAGCAGGCTGAGCTCCTGCAACATCTGGCAACTCAACTTCAGAACCAGCAACGGCAGCTGGTGCAGGAGCTGAGCGCCCAGCAAGAGCGATGGGTCACAACCACACGGCAGGCCGGACAGCCGGTAGCCTCCGGGGGCCTCGAGGGACCGGGGATGGGAACCCTCCCCATCCGCCTGACTAAGATGGGGGCCCCAGGACGACCCAGAGGCCTTCCTCACCATGTTTGAGAGGGTGGCCACCGCAGCCCGGTGGCCGGAGGATCAGTGGGCCACCCTACTAGCCCCCTACCTTACCGGCTCGGCCCAGCTCGCTTACCGGAGTCTGGCGGCTAAAGACACCCTGCACTATTTTAAGTGAAGGAGGCTGTGCTGGACCAGCTAGGAGTCACTCCGGACACCTGCTGGCAGCGATTCTGCCAGGAGCGGTTCGGGCCCCAGGAACTACCGAGGGCGGTAGCCCAGAGACTGCGGGAATGGGCGAGAAAATGGATAGAGCCCAACCAAAAGATGGCCGGACAGGTGATGGAGATCATCATGTCGGAGCAGTTCATCAATATCCTGCCCCGGGAGGACCAGAAATGGGTAAAGAAGAACTAGCCCACGACCGTCAATGAAGCTGTAACCCTGATGGAGGCATACATGGCCGCAGAGGACGGAGAGAGCAGCCGCCCACGGGTGACCCGCCCAGAATCGAAGGTAGGGGGGCCTCGCCTGGGGGGAGGCCCCGGAGGAAGAGGGCAGTTTGGAGGCCCCGGGAGCAGCCCAGGCCCCACATGCAAGTTGGCCCCAGTGTGGCCCTCAAGGCCAGCCGAAGGGGCCGAGGCAGAGGTCGCCCAGGAAGAGGGGGCCGAGGAGAGGAGGGCACCGACCCGAGAGGCCTGCTTTCAGTGCGGCCAGGAGGGACACTATAAGAGGGACTGCCCCTTGACGGACTGCACCCTGGGACAGCTGCACCCTGGGGCCCCCGTGTTGGCCACAATAGAGGTTGAAGGAAAAGGGGTGCAAGCCCTAGTAGACTCAGGCTCCGCCGTCACATTGGTGCGAGAAGATTTCATCCCGGACGGAGAGAAGGAGACCCCGTATGATGCGCTGTGTCCACGGGGAAGTCCGAGATTACCCCTCCGCCCGAGTTCTACTGGCGGACGGGCAAAGAGAGCAACTCTGGAGAGTGGGGAAGGTCCCCACCTTGCCCTACCCGGCAGTGATAGGGTGGGATTGGCCAGGCTTCCGGCAGCTGCTCCACCAGCGCGGGGACGCCCCGAGGGCGAAGGAACAGTGGGGCGGTCTTACCGCCGAGGGGTTCCTGTTCCCAGAAGGGGGAGATGGCACTGGAACCCCGCAGAATGAGGGACTGGAGGCGGGCGGCCTGACGGAGATCGGGCGGGGTGTGGACTTCGTGCGGGAACAAAGGGAGGATCTCACATTGTGGAACGCCTGGGACCAAGCCGCGATGGAGGACGGAGATGGAGCAAAGCCCCATGGGCAATCACAAGGGTCGTACTTTCAGGTACAAAACGATCGCCTGTACTGGGTGACCCGGGAGACTGGGGGGGGGGGGGGCGGGGGAAGAGGAGAAACAGCAGCTTGTAGCCACCTCACGACTCCAGCGGGGGGTGCTATCCCTCGCCCACGCTAACCCTTGGGCCGGGCATTTGGGGCATGAGAAGACCCTGTCAAGGATAACCCAGAGGTTCTTCTGGCCAGGGATTTATAGGGAAGTATGTGACTTTTGCGCCTCCTGTCCGGAATGCCAGAGGGCGGCGCCAGCAGGCGTGGCACAAGCGCCCCTCATCCTGCTCCCAGTTATAGACGTCCCGTTTGAGCGTATAGCCCTCGATTTGGTTGGTCCCCTGGACGCCATGCACGCGGGATACCAATACATCATGGTGATAATAGATTATGCGACCCGTTACCCAAAGGCTGTGGCCCTGCGGAACACGAAGGCCCCCACCCTCACTAGGAGCTAGTGAAAATTTTCTCACGGGTAGGACTACCGAAGGAGATCTTGATGGACCAGAGGACAAACGTTACATCCCGACTGATGAAAGAACTATGTCGGATGCTGGGGATCAAGCGGATCCGCACATTCGTGTACCACCCCCAGACCGACAGCCTGGTTGAGCGCTTCAACAAGACCCTGAAAGAGATGCTCCAGAGGTTCGTGAGAGAGGACCCCAGGGGATGGGACGACCTCCTCCCCGCTCTACTATTCGCCGTTCGTGAGGTCCCACAATCAACCACGGGATTCTCGCCCTTTGAGCTGCTGTACGGCCGACAGCCCTGAGGGATCCTGGATCTTCTCAAGGAAGATTGGGAGGAACAAACTGCCGTGGTACTGCCCAGTATATACTGCAGCTGAGAGAGAAATTGAAACGGACCGGCGAATTCGCTCATGCGAACCTAATGCGGAGCCAGGAGAGACAAGCGCGATATTACGACCAGACAGCGCGGACGAGGGAATTCCAACCAGGTGACCGGGTATTACTCCTCCTCCCAACCCCCAGCTCCAAGCTGACAGCCCCATGGCAAGGCCCGTTTGAGGTACTTCGCCGAGTCGGGGCCGTAGATTATGAGCTCCTCCTGTCCAGACGGTGGAGGAGCAAGCAAATCTTCCACGTGAACCTCCTGAAGAAGTGGAACGCAGCAGAGACCCTGCTAATCACCCCAGCACCCCTGGAGGACGATCTCGGACCCAAGGGGTTAAATGACCAGGAGGATTCAAACGTTGAGGTAGGCCCAGACCTAGTGGCCTCGCAACGGTAGCAGCTGGTGAATCTACTAAACCGGTACGGGACCGTGCTCACGGCCAAGCCAGGACGCACCTCGCTGGGCTGCCACCGAATCGCCACTGAGGCAGGTAAAGTGGTGCGAGAACCCCTCCGACTCTTACCCCGTAAGATATGGAAGACGGTGCGGGATGAGATACAACTGATGCGACAGTGGGGTGTGATCAAGGAGTTGCAAAGCGAATGGCGAAGTCCCATCATCCTGGTCCTGAAGTCGGATGGAACGACAAGATTCTGCATCAACTTTCGCCGGGTCAATGCTATATCACAATTCGACACCTACCCAATGCCCTGAGTTGATGAGCTCCTGGAGCAATTGGGGCGGGCCAAGTATCTGTCCACATTGGACTTAACAAAAGGGTACTGGCAGATCCCCCTGGCACCAGATGCGTGAGCGAAGACGGCTTTTTCTATCCCCTTTGGATTCTTCCAATTCAGGACCATGCCCTTCGGCCTCCACGGAGCCGCAGCCACATTTCAAATAGTGATGGACCGCCTGTTAGCCCCCTCCCAGACATTTGCTGCAGCCTACATCGATGACATTATCATCTACAGCGACAGCTGGGAGGACCACCTGAGCCATATCGACTCCATATTGAGGACCCTGGAGAGGGCAGGCTTCACGGCAAACCTGAAGAAGTGCCACCTGGCCAAAACGGAGGTGTCGTACTTAGGGTACACCGTGGGAGAGGGGAAACTAAGACCCCTGGTCAGCAAGGTACAAGCCCTCCGGGACTATACCGCCCCGAGGTCTAAGAAACAGGTGCGGCAGTTCTTTGGACTGGCTAGTTATCCCAATCTTTGCCACAATAGCCACACCACTGACGGAGCTCACAAAAAACTGCAAACCCACACGGGTGCAGTGGACCCCACAAGCGCAGCAGGCCTTCGAAAGGTTGAAGGCATGCCTGTCTAGTTCACCAGAGTTGGTGCAGCCCAATTTTGAAAACCCTTTTTTTTTTTTTTTTTTTTCTCTCTACACAGATGCCTCACAAGTAGGACTCGGGGCGGTCTTGGTGCAAGAATGCCAAGGGGCGGAGCACCCAATCCTGTATGCCAGCCAAAAACTCCTGCCCAGGGAATTGAACTATGTGACAGTCGAGAAGGAAGCGCTAGTGGTCAAGTGGGCAGTAGAGTATTTAAGGTTCTACCTGTGGGGAAATAAATTCTATTTGATAACAGATCATGCCCCGCTCATATGGCTTAATTTGATGAAGAACACGAACGCACGTCTAATGCAATGATACCTGGCTTTGCAGCCGTATAGTTTTGAGAAGTCACCTCCGGGTAAGAGACACCAGAACACTGACTTTCTCAAGAATATGGGACGGTGACGAGGAGAGGTACCTAAGGCCTCCGAGGGGGGAGGTGTGTGACAGACCGGCGGAGGCCCCCACTAGAAAGGGGCGGGCAGCAGCCACGGCCCCAGCGGAACGCCCGGGAGGGGCTATCTCGCCGGCACGCCGCTGGGAAGATGTGCCTGCCGAACGCGGCAGGGAGCGGAGTCCCGCTGCTGCGGGGAATAGGGCCGCCCGGTGGGCTGGGCGGGAAGTGCGCGGCCCTGGCAGAATATGCCGGGGCACGACTCCATCCCCTGCGTCCCAACATGGGGACGTCAGTGACGGCGGGGGCGGGAGACACGACGTGACCTCTGGCGGGAGGCTTAAAATGAGGCCGCAAGCCAAGGCCAGAGGAGGGACGTCCAAGTGACGACCCCTCCCCTCCCGGTGGAACCGGACGAGCGGGACTCCGGAGGACCAGAGACCCCGGCACAGCGGACGAGGAGGTGAGGACCAGCGGCTCAGACGTGGGGGGCCATGGCCTCGGGGCCGTCTAGGAAGCATCCCGGGACAGGGCCCTTTTGGCGCACATGGGCTGACGCACTGCGGGTTGTAACCCCGTCAGCCAGGTAAGGGATCAGTACCCAAACCCTTAGGGTCCTGGGCTGGGACCCGGTGGAGAGGGAGGGCCCGGGTCCCCCTAGCCCCCCCAGCTCACCCCGTAGTGCAACCCCAACGGGGGCGAAAGATGCGTGAGGGAGACGGGAGATCTCCCAAGCCGCGCGGTGGGGCTGTCGGATTGAGTCCCCCGGGAGGGCCCCGCCTCGCCCTCCCCCAGGGGGGTGGGAAGGGGCCGGCGGGAGCTCGCACCCATCAAGACCCTGTAAACCAAGAGGATAGACGGAGGGCTTGCTGGGCCGTGACCCCGAGGAGGGGGGGTACGGGCTCGTGCCCAGAACTATAACCATCACAGTGTTGAACTGAGCTCCATCTGCTACAGTGAAGTTTATTACATTAGCCCTTTGATATAATAAGGTGTGGGGGGGAGCAAACTCTAGATTTACCGTCAGAATGAGAGCTTGGGAAATCTTAGCACTGCAAGTGGCTCTCTGTGTACTCTTGGGCAAGTCACTATGGCCATAAAACAAATATTTACTAACCTGGCTCTCAGAAGAAGTAAGGCTAACCTTGCTAATAATGTTCATGCTTAACTCCTGTGGATAAATACAAAATGATGAAGTTCAGGGATCTAAAACTGACATTTTTGTTAAGTGCTATAGTTTTTCTGTTTCAGGACATGTTTTCAGTATGCACTTTTGATCATTCTCAGCTTGAAGAGCTCTGGTTCTTTACAGGGAAAAAAATCTATTTTCTGCATCAAAGTCCTCATTGTTCTCATTTTCGTAATACCATTAAAGAATGAAATACAGGCAGTCCCCGGGTTACGTACAAGATAGGGATGGTAGGTTTGTTCTTAAGTTGAATCTGTATGTAAGTCGGAACTGACGTCAGCCACTGCTGAAACTGATCAGTTTCAACAGCGGCTGAATCTGGACGCCAGTTCTGACTTACATACGGATTCAACTTAAGAAACCCAGGCGTCCCCAAGTCAGCTGCTGCTGAAACTGATCAGCGGCTGATTCCAGGAAGCCCGGGGCAGAGCAACTCTGCCTCGGGCTTCCTGTAGTCAGCCCCTGGTCAGTTTCAGCAGCGGCTGAATCAGGACGCCGGGGAGCGGCGCTGCGGGACCAACCCAGCAGTGCCCCAGCTGCTCTACCCCAGGCGTAGGCAAGAAAAGCCTGGTCTGCTGGGGGAGAAGAGGGGGACACTAGCTGCACCCACCCCCAGCAGACCAGGGAGACGCGGGTGGCGGGACCGCCCACGTCCTCCACGGCTTTGCTCTGTCTCCCTGGTCTGCTAACCAGGGAGACGGGGAGCAAAGCCTTGGAGCACGCCCGCAGCGGGACAGCCCAGGCGCGCCTGGGCTGTCCCGCTGCGGGTGTGCTCCAAGGCTTTGCTCCACATCTCCCTGGTCTGCTGGGGGGGGGCTCCCCCCCCCCCCCCCAGCAGACCAGGGAGACGTGGAGCAGCTTTTCTCGCCCCGGAGGACGGGGGCGGCGGGACTGCAGCGTATCTGGGCGTCCCGCCGCTCCAATCCTCCGGGGTGAGAAAAGCCCCATTCGTAATTGCGGATCCGACATAAGTCGGATCCGCGTAACTCTGGGACTGCCTGTATGTACACATGCTGTGTTCATCTAGAAAAACAGTGAAAGGAACTAAGTGTTAAAATAGTGTTACAAAGGTGGCATTCATTTAGAAAGATAGCACCTGTAACTTATGCAAATCAAGTTTCAGTCATTTGGGGGGGACAAAGATAATAATGAATTCTGATGGTGGTTTGAATGGTGGTTGTGTTCATGTGAAAGAGGGAACATTCTGTGCATGAAAGTCTTCTGTGTTCAGCCAAAATGTACATGGAAGTAAAGTTCTGATCTTAACAATTTAAACATCAGTATACTTTACCTTTATCAGATCATGCCTACTGTCAGTCTTATTTGTCTGTGTTTATATTTTTCAGATTCAAGATGACTGGAAGTATGTCGCTATGGTAATTGATCGCATTTTTCTGTGGGTTTTTATTCTGGTATGTATTCTAGGAACAGCTGGATTGTTCTTACAACCATTAATGACTCGAGATGAAATATAGGATTTCATTATACTCTGTTGTAAAATAAATTTGTTTGCAGACCAAACTTTTTGTTTTTGTTACATTAGCTGCTTCTGTATATTCTTTTATTAGTAGAATAAATGATGTCTCTAGACCCATAAGCTTCACCAGTCAAAGCTTAATTATATATCTGCAAAGCTTTAACTGGTTTTAAGATGTCATAGCAACTAGTCTGAAGGTAATTTCTCCAGACTAGTGCCAGATATCCCTCACAAAAAATTGGAGAAAGTGCAGGTAGTGTATAAAAATTCAAATAAGTGTTTGTTTGAAAGAACGTACAATATAGACCTTTCCAATGGAAACTGGAATCCACAGCATTTCCATGGGAATGTTTAGAGGGTTCATGGAAGGCTGAAGAATTTGGACCACATAACCTACTTCCAACACTCAGGTCCATTGCTACATCAAACATGCTTTTCAGTACAATTCTTCTGGAAGCAAGATCACAACCCTGAAACCACTCTATTGTATAGCCTTTTGGAAATTGTAGCTCTTGAATTTGTACTAATATGCAATTTGTTGATATATGATGTACCCACTATTATGCCAAGTTTGAGGGGAACAAGTAGTGTTAGAAAATGGAACAAAATGTCAGACCTAATTATATACACACAATCCCATCAGGGGAGTAAAACAGCCCACATGAAGAAATTAAGATACTACAGAATAGTTTTATTTCACATGCACTAGACAAATACTTTACTAAAAGGTAGGTAGATATAAACATTTCCTATAAAGTGCTTCTTGTACATACATGCCATGTTTTTACCAATAATTGTAGAGATAATTAAACAGGAGCATGAAGAGAAATATAGTACACTTAAGGAGTTGGGAAGGTGCGTGATAAAACTGAATTGTTTTCTGTTCAAAATTGGAAATATTATGGAAATGTGAAAGTAGATATAAAACTTTCTGAAAAATAAAGTTACATACTTGCAAAACATTTGTTATTCTGCTTGCGTGACAATCTGTATAGGGTAACATTAGCTGCTATTTGGTGCACTCAAAAGCCAGTAATTCACAGAAGCACAGAGCTAAGAGTAGAGGATCTATTAGAAATTATTTGGTTTTTAGAACACTCAAAGCAGAAATTTGACAATGAACTGTAAAGCCCAGTAGTTGGGGAGTGATCTATCTTGTCCCTATGTAATACAAACAAATTATGGGAGGGATTGAAAGTTTTTATCCATTTTGTAAAAAAAGTTATTTAAATCAGGTTTGAGGCCCAATCAGGATCTTGCCAATCAGCTTAAATGTAAATCTTACTATATATTTTTGAAATGTGTGTTCCTGTCTATCCATTCAAGAACTCCTAAATGATAGGAGCTAGGACCACCAATTTTCATATGCAGCTTCCACTTATCATAGTTTAAAGCAAGATAAGCAATTGAATGCACCTGGAATTAGATATTGTCTCATAAAATGGAAAGGGAGGGGTCTGGCAGGAGGGAGTTATACTGTAGAATGACCACAGGCCAGAGATAGGGACCAGGACAGTTATAACCCCATTGGCCTGCTAGGGGCAGGGGTAGAGAAAGGAGAGCTATGTACTGTATATTTCAGAGAGTTTGTCTATTTGTGTGTCTCTGGCTGGCTCCCAGCTAGGGGTCATGCACCACTACCCCTAGCTGTGGCCACTGCAACTGGAACTTCTCACTTGGCCCCAAGCTGCTGTGATGAGGGAGGGCTGGGGTTATCTGCTCTCCTCAGGGCAGCCTGCATACTGAACTCCTCATCCCCAGCTACAAGCCAGAACAATGCTCTAAATGAAGAAAAACAAAAAACGTACTTGCATTAAGAACCCTGAGCAGCACTACGTACATCTTCTAGTAGAGCATAATTTTCTTTTTAGTATTGAAGCAAAGGGGGCGGGGGACATTAGCAACAGGGAAGTTAGAAGAAGGTATCTAGTCCATAGTGTTGCTCTTATTTTTCATATAATATAACTGCAGTAACTAAACAATGTGTCTACTGCAACTGTAAGCAGAAGCAATGAAGAAAATATGAATGAGAGAGGAGATCCAAAACAAGTTCACAGACTAGAGTGAACTTTAATCCTGGGAAAGATAAAAACTGAATCATACCACAAGGCAAATCAGACACCCTTCATTTGAAAATGTGATGTCTAATAAAGTAACAACAAAGTAAGACAAGTAAATGTCTGATTGCACAAAGAAGAATCTAGATAAGTTAGAACAAAAAACAGCACTTTAAAGACTAACAAGATGGTTTATTAGGTGATGAGCTTTCGTGGGCCAGACCCACTTCCTCAGATCAAATCTGAGGTTTGATCTGAGGAAGTGGGTCTGGCCCACTAAAGCTCATCACCTAATAAACCATCTTGTTAGTCTTTAAGGTGCTACATTGTCCTGTTTTTTGTTTCAGCTACACCAGACTAACATGGCTACATTTCTATCACTATTCTAGATAAGTTAGAATTGTCTCAATCACATGTCCCAGTAAATTGAAGGCCAGAAAATAGCAGTGTGCAACACCCTCTAAAGTGTAAGCTACTCTGCAGATGAAATGTCAGAGCGTAACAAGCAGCTATATTGAAAATGTTCTAAATAATTCCTACTCACACTAACTATGAAGTAATTCCAACCAGTATGAAAGTCAGCATACTACCGTTTCAAATCGGGGGAAAACCAGGATTGCAGAGTCTCCTGGGATTGGCATCAATTTCCTGGTTACTATTGAAAAAACCCTGGAGATTTTAATAAGGTATTTTAAGAAAAAGAAATGTCATCTTGGGAAAAAAATCTCCCAGAATGGCTTCAGAGTTGGCAATTCTATTCTCCAAGGCTGCAGCTGCTATCATATACCATTAATACCAAAAGGACAGAATGTTGTAATTTTCACCAAAGAAACATCTTATTACACTGCTCTACAGCCAAAATGCTTCTGAAATAAATGTAGTCAAACTTTACTAATTCGGGGTCACTGAGAACGAAAATGATGCTTAAAATTGTTGATTGGCTCTAGTTTTCAAGATATGCTATTGGGTCAGTATATACGACCCTTGACTTGCAAATGGCGGAGGATAAGTGAGTTATAAAGGGAAGGGATCTCAATTTAAACCAGAAATGACTACAATAAATCTTTGACTGGATCTATGACTAAATCTATGACTGGGTTTGGACAGTACTTGTTTTTTAGGCAAAACAATGAATGATGCAATCTGAAGCTGGCATTGCGTCATATATTATATGAATTGCATCATGTTATTCCTAGAAGTCATGGATGATGCAATCATAACAAAGCTTACATCACTCTGCTGAACAAATTGCCCTATATCAGCTCTAGAAATCATACAGTGTTGTACTCTCTTATTTGTCAGTGTTTGATTTTGCAAAGGGACATATTTCTGTTTAGCCAAAGTGAGCAGAGATGCCTCATACTTGTGTGAACAGTGCAGATAACTTCTGATATGTTTGTGGTGAAGTGACTTTTGCATCACAAAAGCGCAGTATAACCACTACAGTTAAGAAAGCCTATCACCTTTATTTTGGCTGCAAAATTGGAGATCAGGACAAGAGGTGGGCCCCACACATATGCTGCAACACTTGTGCAACAAATCTTCGCCAGTGGTTGAACAGGAAAAGGAAATCTATGCCTTTTGCAGTGCCAATGATTTGGAGAGAGCCAATAGATTATACCAGCAATTGTTACTTCTGCATGGTGTCTCCAGTTGGGAAAGGTGTGTCAAAGAAGAAAAAGTGGACTGTGCATTATCCAAACATTCCAGCAGCTATACGCTCAGTACCCCACGGAGAAGGACTGCCGGTTCCTGATGCACCAGAATCATTCTCACTTGAGTCAGACAAGGAAGAGGAAGAGGATGAAACTTCTGGTCCTGAACTATCAATGTCACAGGACCCACATTTTATCCCATCCTCCTCCTCTGAACCACACCTCATAACACAAGGTGAACTGAATGACCTTGTCAGGGATTTGGAACTACCCAAGAGTAAGGCAGAGCTGTTGGGCTCCAGACTACAGCAGTGGAATCTCCTGGCAGGTGATGTGAGGGTTTCCATGTTCCGTGACCGTCAAAAGGCTCTTGTCCTATTCTTCTTCATGGAAGGTGATCTTGTAGCCTGCAACAACATCGATGGTGTGATGGCAGCCCTCAACATCGTTCACGATCCAGATGAGTGGAGACTGTTCATTGATTCATCGAAGACGAGTCTTAAAGCTTTTTTGCTGCATAATGGCAATGTTTTGCCATCAATTCCAGCTGGTCATGCAGTTCATATGAAGGAAACCTATGACAACATGAAACAACTTTTGAGGTGCATAAACTATGACCATCATCAATGTCAGATTTGTGGCGATTTGAAGGTTGTTGCTCTCTTGCTTGGTCTGCAGACTGGATACACAAAGTACTGCTGTTTTCTCTGCGAATGGGATAGTCGTGCAAGAGAATCCCACTACATCAAGATAGATTCGCCACTCCGACAGTCATTGGAGCCTGGGAGGAAAAGTGTTCAGCATCCACCACTTGTTGAATCAAGGAAGATTTTGTTACTACCCTTACACATCAAGCTGGGTCTGATGAAGAACTTTGTCAAGGTCATGGACAAAACACAAGCAGCTTTCAAGTACCTCTGTGGAAAATTTCCTAGGTTAAGTGAAGCTAAGATAAAGGAAGGTGTCTTTGTTGGTCCTCAGATTCGTGAACTTCTTCGAGATGATGCATTTGACCATGCACTGTGTGGCAAGGAAAAGACAGCATGGAAAGCCTTCCAGTTAGTGGCAATAAATTTTCTCGGAAACAAGAAGGCAGACAGGTTGTTGGTGGAAAGCCTCCTCAAGGCATACAAAAGCCTTGGTTGCAACATGTCACTAAAGATACATTTTTTGCGCACTCATTTAGATTTTTTTCCACCGAACTGCGGAGCAGTGAGCGACGAGCACGGCGAGCGATTTCACCAGGACATTGCAACAATGGAGAAACGCTATCAGGGCAAATGGAGCCCATCAATGCTTGCAGATTATTTCTGGACAGTGACAAGAGATGCTCCATTTAATGAATATAAGAGCCAAGCCAAGAAGCACCGAGTAGACACTGAATAGGACTAAACTATGTACATAATAGTTTTTTGCCTTTTGTTTCATAATACATTTTATTTATATAACCCTTTTGCTGATTTTTAAAGTGTTACATAAACAGGACAGGTGAAATAGTATCATGTAAAGCAACCATAAATGAAAAGACCTAGGTTTACAATTTATGATTAAAACTCTACTATCTACACAATATACATAGACGTAAAATGTAAAAACTTTAATATCTTGGAAACTGTTGCCAATCAGTTGTTTTAATTGTCATATTTGAATTCAGCACATCAAAATACATAATAAATAGCACATTTTATCTCTGAAGCAGACGACTTCTAAAAAATTTTAGACCAGTGAAATTTAGATAAAAATATTCAGGGTAACTAAATAGCAAAATCAGTATTTTTCTACCTATTTAAGCAAGTATTAAAGGAAGTTATTCTCTAAAATGTTCTTGTTTGTCTTACTGAACTAACCCTGCATTGGGAGTATTACTATATAATATGACATACTTGTACTAAAAACACCAGTGTAGAATACTCAGGGAGATCTTAGATTCTATTCCAGGCTCAGTATGAGCATTTAGTCAATCTAGCGTGATAGGATGGGTTGTAAGACTGGAATATGAAAACCAATGGTTATACTCTCTTAGGGTATGTCTACACTGCAAAGTTAATTCGAAATAACAGCCGTTATTTCGAATTAACTTTAATAGCGTCTGTACAGGCAAACCGCTATTTCAAAATAAAATCGAAATAGCGGGGCGCTTAATTTGAATTTGGTAAACCTCATTCTACTAGGAGTAATGCCAAATTTGAAATAGCTAATTCTACATAAGTGCTGTGTAGACACTTATTTCGAATTAGCTGGCCTCCAGCCCTTCCCAGTTTCTCCTGGTGGCCACTCTGGGCCAAACCAGGAAAACTCTCCTCTCCCACAGCTCCGGAGCCCTTAAAGGGGTAGACTCTGGCCAGACTGCACATGCCAGATCCAGCCCTGCCAGAAGTCTCTGCCCCTGACCCAGTGGCCCCACAATGAGCTGGGCAGCCAGTGCCAGCCAGCTGTCCCCCACCCAGTCCCCCAGCACCCAGGAGCCAGCCAGCATTCATAGACCCCGCACTCCCTCCTGGACTTCATGGACCTCATTGAGGTTTGAGAGCAGGCCCCTAATGTCCATGATCTCCACACTAGATGGAGGAACACGGCCGCCTATGGCCACATATCTGCTATCGTGGCCCAGAAAGGCCACAGGCGCACCCAGGAGCAGGTGTGCCTGAAAATTAAAGAGCTGCAGCCAGGGTACGCTGGGGCAGCTCCTCAGCAGGGGCAGATATCTACCCCTACTTTGAGGCACTGGACCGCATCCTGGGGGGCGGGATGATCTGTGCCACCCCACGGGGCAGCGAGCCGAGACCAGAGGGCCCTGACCAGGGCACAGAAAAGGAGCCACCACACCACCAGGACCCCTGAGCAGTCCCACCTGCCGAGTCAGCAGGGTCATCCACGGAGGCCACACCATGTAAGTGCCGTCACTGTCCCCTTCCCGGGGGGTAGGGTGGGGAGGGAGACCAGGGACCTTGCACGTGGGCCTTGCTTACCACACATCACGCAGCAACCTGTGCACATGCGAGCACGTGCTGTGCCACCCCTGGGCAGGTGGCTCCAGCTGAGTGCCACACAGGGGCCTGATAGCCACACGCGTGTGTGAAGAGACCTGACATGCTCCTGACCCTGGGGCAGGACACAGCAGGATGCCCTCCCTTCACAAGCCCCCTCTAACATCTCCTCCCCACCTCACCCACACTATACACAGCACAGGGGCATGGGTGTGGTCTTGGGGCAGCTCCCACTCCCAGGGATGGCCGGACATTCTGACCATAGCCTCTGTGCAAGCACAGTGGCTCTGACGGTACAGGGCATAGTCATCCTCACCTCGCAGAGGCGGGCTGGGCTTCACCCCACTGTGTCCCCAGGGAGAACTGACCACTTCTCTTCTTTCTCCATAGCCTCACCTGCAGGGCACACCACCCCAACCAGGACATGATCCCGCACCGAGGGCTCCACTGGACGACTGCAACACAGCAGGGGTACCGAGAGCAGCACCTGGGGGCCCAGCGAGCCCTGACCCGCATCATGGAGCAGCAGGCACAGTAAGAACGGGAGTTCCGGAGGGAGCTGCTTGCCCTGGGTCATGCCATCTGTACCCATCTGCAGACCGTGGTGCAGAGCGTGCTGCCTCGTGCCGCTCCCGCGCCTACTGCCCCCCAGCTACCGTTCCTCCTCCCACTTCTTCTCTCCCTCCCGCCTCTCCCTCCTCAACCTCCTCCTCAATCTCCACACTCTCCACCTCAACCTCCACACCCTCCTCCCCATCCCCCCAGGGATGCCAAGACCCCTGCACCCACCGTGCTAGGAGACATGAGGCCTGACGAGACCGCCACCCCTGAGCGCTGAGCTTCCCCTCCCTCTTCCTCCCCTTGCTTCCCCCTTCCAGCTCCCTCCTCCCAGTTTTCCCCCTTCGCTCTTCCACCCTCTCTGCTCCAGTCTCCTGCCTCCTTTCCCCAGTCTCCCCAGAGGTTCATCCACCGCTCTCCCCCCCCCCACCGTTTTGTTAAGTAACCAGAATTTCTATTTTTGAAAAAAAGTGCATTTTATTTGACATCAGGAAGGGGGGACTAGGGAGGGGTAAATGGAAGGACGTGAGGGAGGAATGGGGCACAAGCCCCCAGTGGGGCAGACCAGGGAGACTGTTAGTGCTCCTCGGGGTGGAAGCTCTCCAGGAGGGCCCCCTGGATACTGACAGCCTCCCAGTGGACCCCTGGATGGCGGCCTGCAGCAAGTGCAGCCAGGCTGATGGCAACACGTCCACAAGACACACCAGAGTGTCCAGGGGCAGCTCTGGCTCCCTGTGGCAGAGTGAGGGCAAGCAGAGCACGCAAAGACACAAATGCTTTGCTGTCCCTCATCAAAGTAGACAAGCAAGCAGGGAAACTTGAGAACTGTCTGTCCAGGATGGGGATAGGGTCCCTTTAAGCACAGACCTCAGATAACCTCAGGCAGCAGCCCCACACATTAAGTCCTGACCTGGTGCCCTGCCTGAACTGGTTCTGGCCAGCCTTAACTCTGATTCAGAGTCCACTCAGTGTGGATGCACTATTTCAAAATAGCAAAACGCTAATTTCAACTGCATTTTGTGTGTAGATGCGTTAATTCGAATTAACTATTTTGAATTAAGATAACTTGAATTAATGCTGTGGTGTAGACATACCCTCAGAAAGGACTGAATGGGTGAAGGAGGAAAGGGTATGGCACACTCTCTAAAAAATGGCATTACCTGTTTCCAAATTATTGATAATTCAGAAGAAAAATATTTTGAATGCTTATGGATCAGTGTCTTAACAGATAAAGCACAAGATGAGGTATCAGTAGATGTCTGCTAGAGACCACAAATCACATGAGGAGGGAACAAGATTACCATCTCCTTCTACACTTAGCTATAATGGGCAGAGAGAAAAGCTACTTTACCATGAGGGACTTCGGTGTGAGTGACACAGCCTGGAAGTTTCTTGCTGTCAGTCCTTAAACTATCCATGGTGGCCCAGATAATATATGCACTGAGTGTGCTAGTCTGACAATGAGATTGACAGCCTGTGAAGAAAAAGCAGCATTTAAAAAAGAGCCCCTGTGGATTAGCCACTTGGGAAAGCACTGTGAAAAAG
Organism: Pelodiscus sinensis; assembly: GCF_049634645.1. NCBI lineage: Eukaryota > Metazoa > Chordata > Testudines > Trionychidae > Pelodiscus > Pelodiscus sinensis. The sequence goes on along the minus strand of NC_134724.1, from coordinate 31,250,582 downwards.
ATTGTTAGAAAAAATCAAATCTGTAAAAATATACTACTCAGTTTTATGTGAAGAGGCTGAAGCTGAGGGAAAAACTCCTTGGCACAGAAGAGAAATCCCCCGAGGGAAAGTGTGAGGCACAGAGCCCCTGCTTGTCTTTGTGTCATCATCATCTTTTTTTTTGTTTTTTGAAAGATCGTAAAATTGTAATAAAATTGTAATAAAAAATGATTCATAGAATCATAGAACCATAGAGCTGGAAGAGACCTCAGAAGGTCATCAAGTCCAGCCCCCTGCTCTAGGCAGGACCAATCCCAACTAAATCAACCCAGCCAGGGCTTTGTCTGTTGGAAATAATCCAGGACACTCTGGATGCAGGTGAAAACAAGCGGAGGATTTATTATACACCAGCTGATGGAGTGACACGCAGAGGTTACCCTGGTGAACACTGATTAATTAACACAATACAATAGGTTATATAGTCAGCAGGTGGACGGAGGAAAAATGATTTGATAGGTCTAGCAGCAAGATGAAATGAGCACATAAGCCAATAGAACTATAAAGATTACATAATATCTCTGCCCATTGCAAAGTAACAACTCATTAATTAATATACAGGTGGTTACTGTTCAAATGCCAAAACATGTCAGCAAAACAGTAATAACATTTTAGTCTGCATTGATGATGATGTTTCTATAGCAGGCGGGTATGGCCTTGAGTTGGTGCAGCGCTTTGTTCTCAGGCTCATTATCTAGGAGTGAAACTAGACAGTTAAGCAAATTTTATGAATGTTATCTTAAGCAAAATGCGTTACGTTACTAACTGGAGTCCTGTTCGAGTGTCTTAGAATGTGGTTGCTGTGGTGCAGAAGGTCATTTTACGGCCTGCAGCTCTTATCCTGACTGTGGTGTTCCCAGGCCTAATCCTAGGATAGACTCATGCTTTTTAGAGGCCTACTAGCATATTTAGGACTGCCTCAGTTTACCCTACAGTCAAGCCGAGACTTGAGACACCTCTAGGCATGGAGACTCCACTACTTCCCTAGGTAAACCATTCCAGTGCTTCACCACCCTCCTAGTGAAATAGTTTTTCCTAATATCCAACCTGGACCTCTCCCACCACAACTTGAGACCATTGCTCCTTGTTCTACCATCTGTCACTACTGAGAACAGCCTCTCTCCATCCTCTTTGGAACCTCCCTTCAGGAAGCTGAAGGCTGCTATCAAATTCCCCCTCACTCTTCGCTTCTGCGGACTAAACAGACTCAAGTCCCTCAGCCTTTCCTCATAGGTCATATGCTCCAGCCCCCTAATCATTTTGGTTACCCTCCGTTGGACTTTCTCCAATGCGTCCACATCCTTTTTGTAGTGGGGGGGCCCAGAACTGGACACAATACTCCAGATGTGGCCTCACCAAAGCCGAATAAAGGGGAATAATGACATCTCTGGATCTGCTGGCAATGTTCCTCTTAATGCAACTTAATATGCCATTAGCCTTCTTGGCTTCAAGGGAACACTGTTGACTCATATCCAGCTTCTCATCCACTGAAACCCCCAGGTCCTTTTCTGCAGAGCTACTACTTAACTGGTTGGTCCCCAGCTTGTAACTATGCTTGTGATTCTTTCGTCCCAAGTGCAGGACTCTACACTTGTCCTTGTTGAACCTCATCAGATTTCTTGTGGCCCAATCCTCCAATTCGTCTAGGTCACTCTGGACCCTATCTCTGCCCTCAAGCGTATCTACCTCTCCCCCCAGTTTAGTGTCATCCGCAAACTTGCTGAGGGTGCAATCCATCCCCTCATCCAGCTCATTAATAAAGATATTGAACAAAACCAGTCCTAGAACCGAACCTTGGGGCACTCCACTAGAAACCGACTGCCATCCTGACTTCGAGCCATTGATTACTACCCGCTGGGCCTGGCCTTCTAGCCAGCTTTCTATTCATCTTTCTGTCCATTTATCCAATCCATATTCCCTTAACTTGCTGATAAGAATATTGTGGGAGACCGTATCAAAAGCCTTGCTAAAGTCAAGGTATATCACATCCACTGACTTTCCCACATCCACAGAGCCAGTTACCTCATCAGAGAAGCTAATCAGACTTGCCCTTTGTGAATCCATGCTGACTATTCCTAATCACTTTCCTCTCTTCCAAGTGCCTCAAAATGGATTCCGTAAGGATCCCTTCCATGATTTTTCCAGGAACTGAGGTAAGACTGATCAGACTATAGTTCCCTGGATCATCCTTCTTCCCTTTTTTGAAGATGGGCACTACATTTGTCTTTTTCCAACCATCTGGGATTTCTCCCAATCTCCACGACTTTTCAAAGATAATGGCTCCTCAATGACATTTGCCAACTCCCTCAGTACCCTCAGATGCATTAAGTCTGGACCCATGGATTTGTGTACATTTAGCTTTTCTAAATAGTTCCTAATCTGTTCTTTACCCCCCAAGGGCTAGCTCCGTAGACCGGCCTGTCTCCTCCCTTGCTGCCTACTATAGAGGCAAGAGGGGACATGCAGGAGCTGGTGCTGGCTCTGTGGACCTACCAGCCCTCTCACTCTGCTGCCTGTTTCAGAGGCAGCAGAGTGGGAGTGGGGGTGGGGACAGGGAAGGGTGCGGCAGAGCAGCCTCTGCCCGTGTGGGGTCCAAGCTCCCCGCAGACAGAGGCTGCTCCGCATCCCATGGAACAGCTCCTGCAAGCCCAGGCTCCCTGTGGACAGAGACTGCTCTGCGGCAGCAGCCCCTGTCCATGGGGGAGAGGAGAAAGGGTGAGCTACCTATGGACAAAGGCTGCTCCAGCAAGCAGACTCTGTCTGCCAGGAGCTTGGGCACCCAGTGGACAGGGGCTGCTGCCACCCTGCGCTGCTGTCTTTGTATCAGAGGGAGCAGTGTGGTGCTGCAGGCAGCCTGTTTGCGTAGGAAGCTGATTTTGAAATTGGCTCCCCTTGTAGACCAGTTCCCGCCTGATACCTCACATTAATGCAGCAGCACAGGTTTGCAGGGAGCTCCCTGGAAATGGAGCTGGAGTGAACTGGCTGCCACCATCAGGGACTATTGAATAGTTGTGTAACTGCTAACATTTATGCGGATACACTACTATTCAATTACCTGATATCTAACATCCCTATTTTTCTCTCATCCCTCAATATTTTAGGGTTAGTGCTCAGCAGCTAGGGATCAAGGTTATCTCTCACTGCCCCCTGGTTGTGTGGGTTGTAAGAGTCAAGGTGCAGCCTTAGAGACTAAGGGTTGATATTCACCACTTAGACATCAGGGATTATAGATCAGAGCTAAGTGTTCACCATTTAAGGATTCCATGTTTTTTCTCATTTGACAGTGTTGCGGGTTAAGGGCCAGCTAGCCCCACTTAGCTGTAGTTAGGCTCCCTTCTCTATGGACTATCCCAGGAACCTGCCTCTTTTCTCCCCAGATCTGGCCTGAGTTGGTCACATGACCTCCTTAATTCTTATTCATCCTCCCCACCTGGGGGAGAAAGCAAAATTTGTTTCACAAAATATTTTCTAGCTATGGACTGTATCCTACATGTGAAAACAGCGCTTGTATGTGTAAGAATCTGCAAAGATGGACCTTCTAATAACAGTGAAAGCAATGCTGTTGGACAGACAGTAAATATAGCACTGACACAACCAGCAGCAGACACCTTCCCAGATAAAAATGTGTAATTATGTTTTAGCAAAAAATACTTGATTCAGTTACACAGTTTTTAGCCAAGTTCAAGCCTCATATTGGCTGCGCATTGAATGTAGCATAATTGCTGTTTGAAAAGCATAAACAGGAGAGCACTTTGGTTTATTTGAAATATGAAATAAGTTCAGTATGAAAGATATTTTAAAAGTAATTTAATCGTAATATGGAGCATCCCTGGAAGTTGTTATTGGGAGAACGAACAATTATCACTAAAACCCAGTGTCCTTGCTTAAATTTCAAGTATTACATGCCACTGAGTCATAAGTGATATTGGTGACCAGTTTTATATATTTAAAACTGCAAGTTGGACTTCCCTGGTCCAGCATCCTTGGGACCTGACTGGTCCCAGAGGAGGGATTTTGCCAAATCAGGGGAGGTAATTTTTGGACCCCTGCCACCTTGCCCAGCCACTGACCTCCCAGCTGGCTCCCCACCTCCTGCTGCCTTCACTGCCTTGCCGACCCACTGGGCAGCCATTGCTGCTGTGGCTCCATCTTGCAGCCCAGCACTGGGACTCCAGACTGCGGCCTAAAAATTTGTGTCAAGCCGCTCCCCCTGACACAGCAGGCTTCCATCTGGTGCGCAGACAGAAAAATCAGAGAATACTGGACATTGCACATGTCCGGTATTCTCTGGGTTTTTTTACCGGACAAAGAGCACAAATACCAGACTGTCTGGTAGAATTCTGGACACCTGGCAACCCTAGTGCCAGGGCTTCTGAGCAGCTGGGTGCACCACAACTGCAAGCAGCCCTGCGTGTCACACGCCGGGGCTTCCTAGGTAGCTGTGCATGCACTGGGTCTCCCTGCTGCCACATGCTGGGCGGCCCTGCTGTCAGCTCCCTGCGGGCAGCCCACTGCCTTGCTGGCCCCACAGGGATCCTTACTGCTGGCCCTCCGTCGGGACTCTCTGGTTTGCAACATCCATGCTGCACCACGGAATCCCAGTTAAGAGACTTTCAACCTGTAGAAGATTTACCTGGCATTGCTTGGGTCCTTCAGGGCAGAAGCCTAAGGGTGTGGGGAGTGTAGCAGGGGTTCAGGGCAGGAGTTTATAGTGAGGTGCAGGAGTCATTGTGGGGAGGGGGTGAGGTGAGGCTCAGGGCAGAGGTTTGTAGGGGGTGCAGGAGTCAGGGTTGAGGAGTAAGGAGGGGTTCAGAGCAGGAGTATAGGAGCATGGGGATGTAGGAGTCAATGGAGGCCATGCGACTCAGGCAGCAGCTCCCCAGGACTGGCTGTGCTGGGGTAGTGCTGGCCGGGGGTGTCATGATTATGAGGGTTAGCCAGCAGCCTGGGGATTAAGGGGTTAACTACACCTAGCCAGGTGGAGTGACAAATGGGAATGTAGGTGGGACTCTTCAAACTGGGACAAAGGAATTTGGGTTTTTTCTTTTTTTCTCCCTTTTGTCTCTCTGAGAGTTCTCTGCAGCTACAGAGACGGACAAGCATGTCTCTTTCTCTCCAAGACACCATTCTTCATTTTCTGTAAGTAGGGTAAAGTTTAGGTAGTTTCATTAGGTTTTATTGTTTTATGGATTGGGTATGGGATCTGAGATCTGGCACTGTTTAAAAGATGTTTTGGCTTTTCTTTGTAACTAAGTTCTAGGCCCATGGAGTTTCTCCATGAGTATATTTTGTTACCTCCCTATCTAGTCATTATGTTTGCAATAGGAATATTGTTGTAATAATAAAAGTTCTTTCATTTCTTTTTATTAACCTGGCAGTGGTTAATTGTGTGCCTTGATTTTTATCTTAGGGGTGAGATTTCCCAAATGATCTTCCCCCTAATTTCTTTATCAACATTTGGGTGGTGGCAGCGGAAGTTTTATTCCCAAGATCTAGGTTTTTAAGATTTTGGGGGAAGTTTTATACCAAAGCCTGGTAGATAAGGCTTTGGGGTATACTTGCTGGCCCCCACTTCTGCATTTATCATGCCAGAGTGGGGAAGGAGCCATGACATGGTGGCATAGCGGTGGGATTATTTTGAGAACCCAGGATTTTTAAAAGGGCACAAGTTTTCTTTTGAGTTGCAAGCTTTCTCAAAATAATCCCACCGCTATGCCACCATGTCATGGCTCCTGAACTCGAACAGTAAACAGAATGAGGCAGTGAAATAGCTACTCTATAAAGCAGGGGCGGGGAACTTAATGATCCCTGGGGCCAGATGTTGCCCCTGACTTGCCTAGCTTCAACCAGCAAGACTCAGGGCTCTCTTCCCTCCTCCCCAGCAATGGGGAGCCCATGCTGGATGTCCAGCCCATCCCCTCACTGTGATGCTGGAGCACACAAAATCACCTTGCTTGGGGCAAGGTGTCTGGCCAGGAGGGAGGTTGTTGGAGCAAACTGGGGGTGTGCAGTCTTCGTGGCGGGAGGGGAGTGAATGAGGGTGTGGGGGTCTGGGCATGGGGGAATGCATACCTGGCTTTGTGCCCCCTTGCAGCGGGGAGAGCCTCCAGACAGCAGGCTGCTGCTCCCCTAGTGGGGTGGGAAGGGGGACTCAGCCCCTCCCACGCAGCAGGGATTCTGTGTGTGTGTGTGTGTGTGCGCGCATGCGCATCCCACCCCGCAGCGCCTCAGCCGAGCTCGGTGCCACCCCTGCTGGTGCCAAGGCAACAGCTCCAAAGCATGGAGGTTCGGGAGCAGCTCTGCCAGGTTTTGCCTTGGACCTGCCCGGCCCCACAGCAGCGGTGGCTACTATAACAAAGAACAAGCGGACTGGAGTAGGAGGAAGCCATGCGGCTGGACATGGGGCCCCACGAAGCAGTGGCAGTCCTGTGGGGCAGAGAGAGAGGGCCATGTGGCGTGCAGCAGGTGGTGTGGTGACCAGAAACCATGTGCCACTGGAAGCTAGTCAGGCTGCCTGCTGGCAAAGCTATAATGAAGCTGTCTCCACACTATGCTGGGGCAGGGAAGGAGGCTGCAGTGCCATGCAAGAAGAAATGGCATAGAGACATTTATTAGTCAGTTCTTCCCTGCAAGCGGGTGTCCCCATCAAGTAGTGAAATGTCTGGTGGGGTGTCAGCCAATGGTCAGGGCAGTGTGTGTGTGTTTTACACCCAAGTCTTCAACTGCTGGGATGCAAGGTCCCGTCACAGTGGGCAGTCTAGGAGAGACTGATGGGTGCCCCGAGGAGTTTAACATCCGTGTCTTAGTCCACTAGGATCGGGATCCCTTCGCGGAGGGCAGCCAACAGGCTGACAGACGCCCCAGAGTTTATAGGAAGAGCTTACATCTCAGATTTTAACTGCTAGGACACAGGATTCCTTTGCAGCGGGCAGCCTAGGGAAGGCTGAGAGATGCCCCTACGGATCTGTCCCCTGGAAGTGACACAATCCAAACGCCCAAGCTCTCCCTATACCTGTCCCTTATGACCTGCTGAAGTTCTCTTAAATTGTGCTTGGTTCTGTTACAGCAACTGAATGAGTCAGGTTAAAGTTTAAACAGTTACAGGTTTATTAAAGAAGCTTATAAATCATATGGTTACAATGGCTATTGCTCTATTTCTTAACTGCAAGCAAATATAGATCTTAAAAAATGGTTACAAAGAAAATAAAGATAGAAAATAGAAATAATGGTACCAAGTGACAGCTTAATCTTTAAAGAGCTCTAAGTCTATGTGTACACTTAAGACAAAGGACCACATCCAGGTACAATTTTTACCCCCTTCTGTGCCTCTCGACTCCAGCGGGTCAAGCCAGGGCCAGTCACTCAATTCCTAGGAAAGACGAATACGAGGTGGGCGTCCCCGTGGAACCTCGGGAGGTCAAACACCTAACCCAACCAGCAGATAGATGGTAGATTGGCACTCAGAGTAAGTGTGCTGCTGGACCCATCTTTATACCCATAGGGACCCGTATCCTCTTTCTTATCTAAAATGACAAATTGTGTTGGTCTGTCTTTGTGACGCCAGTTCTTACAAGGGAGTTTCAACTTAATTTACACTTGCAAGAGTGATAACTAAGGGTATGTCTACACTACCCTCCTAGTTCGAACTAGGAGGGTAGTGTAGACATACCCTAAGTGAGTACTGGACATTTTTTTTACTGGGCAGGAGATTCCTCCCCCCGCGGATAGCTGTGTGTTCGTATCAGTATGGGTTTCAGTCAAGGGCACTCCTCGGCAGCCTCTTGGTCAGCAATTGGCGTATCTCTGTTTACAGCCATCCAGAGTCACAGCAGCCTGCATATCCGGGCCTTCTGTTCAAGGCTTTTACTGCTCTGTGTGCCGTGTATGCTCCAGGCAAGCAAAGATGGATGTTACAGGGGGGGTTCCTGTCTGGATATGGGGCTTTCTGTGATATTTCACTATGTGATGGGGACACCGGGACAGTATTTAAATTTGGGACTGTCAGAAAATTTGGGACATATGGCTGGTGTAGGTAGCTGGGGGCAAGGAGGTGTGCACGGATGCTGCTGTTGGTGAGGTGGGGAGTTTCTTTGTGGTGTGTTCCCCTGTCCTGACTCCAAGCTGGGCTGCAGATGCAGATGCCTGCAACTCTGAGAGGCAGATTCTACTGTAGCCCCCAGCTGGGCTGGGGCGGGATCAGATTGCATGGGGGTAGGTGGGAAAAAGAGGGGCTCAGTGGATGCTGGCATCTGTGCAGTGAAGTAGGGAGAAAGGGGAGTTTGTTTGAGGTGCCTAACTTTCTTGCCTCTGGGCTGCTTCACATCTCAGCAGCGCAGCTCTAGCTGGGCTGCAGACATAGGATTCCTGGGCTGGGGCAGGCTACCTCTGGGGTAGGCAGAGGTGTAGAGAAGGAGGGGTGGGGCTGGCGGCAATCGCCCTCAGGCGCCACGCTAGGGGGGCGCCGGATTGGTGTGGGACCCGAGGCATTCTGGCACCAGGCACAGGTGTGCAGCACATGCGCGGGCCCACCCGTGGGGAGTGGGCCCGCCCCCCTAGGGTGCACAGGCCTGCCCCCGGGGCACACGGTGCATGCGCGGCCCAGTCTGGCCTGGCTGTCGCTGCTGGCGCTCAGGCCGGGCAGTGTAGGGCCCCGCGGCCGTGGGGGGAAGGGTGTTGCTGGCCGGTGCCGCAGGGTGGGCCGGCGCTGCGGGAGCTGGGCGCGCGGCACCTGATGGCAGCTGTAAGGGATGCCGCATGCCCCTTATAGCTGCCATCAGGCACCCACCCCTCAGTCCGGCCCTGGTGGGACCAAGCACACGCTGCTCTTGAGCTGCCAGCTAAGTGCTGCTGCCGACCCTGCTCTCTCCAAAGTGCAAGCCAAAGCAGCCATCTGGGTGGGTGGAGCAAAGCTCTGAAGAAAGGTACATTACTCTGTGCCTGGTTGGGGGGGGGGGGGGAAGAGGAGCACTCCCCCAATCAAATCTACCCACCCCAGCACGGCACAGAGGAACATACCCTTCTTCAGAGCACTGCTCCTCCCAGTCAGCTGGCTGCTTTGGCTTGCACCTTGCCGGTGCAGCGAGCAAAACAGCAACTTCTCCAAATTTGCGACTTTGGGTGCACTGAGCATGCGCACCCGAACTGAGCAAACTCAGAAGCCTTCGCTGTAGCCGCTGCCCTCTCTCTGCCCTCAGTGCTTTGTAGGATTTGCTTCCTCCTCTTCAGAGGTGTTTAAAATGATTATTGTGGGTGAATTTCAACGGGGTGTGTGTCATGGTCTGATCAGGGGGCAAACATTTACTGGCTGGGGGGTCAAGCTGCTTTTTTAGCGGCTGAAGAGGGGCTAAATTTGAAAAATCGGGGGATAGGGGGGTGGTAGCCGTGGTTAAGCCCGGGCGGGGGGACACTGCCAGACCCTGTGCATGGACAAATATCCTTGTAAATATCGTTTTGCCAGGGGTGCAAAGTCTTTTTTTTCTTTCTTTTCCCTGGATGCTGCCTGTCAGCCCCCCGAGCAGGGGGCGGGCTCCTGTGCTTGAGTTCTTAAAGGCACAGGCCTCCCAATTCCTAGACGGTCAATGCTTAGACACCACTGTTCCTCTGTATGTGTACAAGTGTGAAATATTCTACAGACAGTTCCTGTCTCAAACTCTGCCTCTCACTTTTGGAGTATTTAATAGTTTTCTCTTGGTTAGTTCGAATTAACTTTGTAGTGTAGACATACCCTTGGTAGAATAGTCCCTAGGACAAGTGAGGCAGAGACTGTCCCTGTGGGTGAATGAGGTGGGAATGGATAAGGCGGAAGGTGAGCACCTCTGGGCAGTTGCAAAGGTTGGAGAGGGGATGGAAGCCAGATCCAAGATCAATAAGCCCTGGGAAGTGGGCCCATTGAAAGGAGACTGGACCTGTGGATGCCTTGGGGGTCAGCAGCAAGGGGTGGCTTTAGGAAGCCCCCTCTTTGGAGGTGAATGTGGCAGCATTGAGACACCACCCAGAAGCCGGCGCCTCAGACACTAACTGCAGATTCAGGGGATGGCTCTCACAGATCTTGCACATGCATAAGATGATAGATCTGCAGGAGGGGGCAGTGGTGTAACGAGGGGGCTGGAGGGGTCAGTTGCCCCTGGGCACCATGCTATGGAGGTTCCAATTTAATCCCATTCTGCCCCCCCCCCCCCCCCCCCGTCGTCCCTGAGCTCACGTGCTCCTACTTCGCCTGCCACCGGCACCTGGAGCCTCCTCCCTGCCTCTCTGCTCTAAGCCCAACCCTCCTCCATCTTGACTGGCAGGTTAGTGCATAGGGGAGCCCAGCCCCAAACTGTAGGGCGTGGGGAAAGATGCGGTACAAGAAGCAAATTGTGAGTGTTTTCGACGACAATCCCCAGTCCCTCTGAATTTGCAACCCATGGACCAGGAGTCTCCCTCCCAAGGCAAAACACCAACATCCCCTGAGTCCGTTAGACCCTGAGCCCGTTAGCAAGAAGGGAGCAAATTGAGAGTGTTTTCGACCACAATCCCCAGTCCCTCTGAATTTGCAACCAGCAAAGGTAGCAAGTCCTGAGCAGTAGCAACCAATTCCATGTATGCACGACAGAAACTGCAACGGTTGCAAAAATGGAGAGTTGCACTTTCTGTCTATACACCAGCCAGAGCATTGCAGGGCCCAGCCTAGTCGATTAGTTCGCTCCAGCCCCACGGGGTGGGGAGGGGAGCAACGGTGGACGGAACCCCAAGCACCCAGGCCTTAGGTTCTCCCCCCCCCACCTTCTAAGTAATGAGCATTTAAGGCCTGGCTGGACTAGAGAAGGGGGCACCAGGGGAGTTGCCGCTAAAGGTGCGTGGCCACGCACAGAAACCCTCTGCGGCCCACCTCCTTTGCGGAGCCTTGTAGCGGCACTCGCCTTCCTGCTGGAAGGTGAATGGCGCGGTTGTTTTCCTGATCTGGTGGTGGACGGCTGCCCCGTTGTGTCCCTGATGGGGCAGCCACGCCCCACCTCCAGCTGCTATTGGGGCTTGTTTGTTTCTGTTCATACAGTTTGCTGTAGTTTTCCATCCAGGAGGACCTGCACGAAGCTGGTCCAATCAGAGATATGGGGTTAGATTTTTAAGAATAAGAGCTTTTGTTTTTGAAGCAGGGGTAAGAAACCTAATACCCCAGCTCACGTGAGTCTGGCCCTCGAGCCTCAAGGTCCCCACACTAACGTTCTAGCTCCCCTCCACATTTGAGCAGACAAAATCTGCTAGCCTGCCCTGCCCCCCTCCTCACAAGCTCCAGTGTGTGAGGGGAATGTGGGGAGCCTCTTCCTCCTTCTCAGTTGGGGCATGTGTTAATGAGGATGGTGGGTCTTGGGGATTTTTTTTTCTTCACACTTGTGTGTAGGGTTGCCAGGTGTCTAGTATTGAACCAGACAGCCCGGTATTTGCACTTTTTGTCTGGTAAATAAATTTAGAAAATACCAGACATACGAAATGTCCAGTATTTGCTGCTTTTCCTGGCTCAGCGCCCAGCAGAAATAAACCGGGGGCGGGGAGATTGGCTCACTAATTAAAGGGGTCACAACTGGATTTTGCTCAACAAAAATGTTCCTGGTGGGTTTTTTTGTTTGGTTGGGTTTTTTCCTCAACAAAAATTTTCCTGGCGGTTTTTTTTTTTTTGCTGAAACCATCTGGCAACCCTACTAGTGTGTGCCTTCTCCCCAATAAGGTTCCCCACCACGTCTGAAAGCGAGAGTTGGGAGAACAGGTTACCTTGGGTTTCTGTGTCCTTATAAGGTAGTATCTGTTTAGGGTTCGTTAACAAAAAATGAAAGAGCAACTGCAGTTGGAGGAAAGACTAAAAATCAAAACTTCAACCACATAGTGTTTAGTTCATTAGGCATCTTTTAGCCTTTTTGTTCTATTATTGTTTTTCTATTTGGTACTAGAAAATGAAACTTTCCTCCTGCTTGGGCCTCAAGTTTCACTCCAGCAGCCCTTCCACAAGTAATATCGTCTGCAAAATAAAATGTCAGGGCAACCGTCATTAAGGTGCTTGTCCCTGTAAGGACATGTGACTGAACTGGTTGTTCAGAAGGTTTCTGGTGAATTGGTTTATGCACAGGTATGCCTCCCGTTCTTCTTTAACCACCGCAGTCTCTTGTTTTTGTCCGGAAGCAAATTCTCTGCCAAGCCACCTTTTTTCCCTTTCATGTCATAGAATCATAGAACTGGAAGAGACCTCAGAAGGTCATCAAGCCCAGCCCCCTGCTCTAGGCAGGACCAATTCCAACTAAATCAACCCTGCCAGGGCTTTGTCAAGCCGAGACTTAAACACCTCTAGGCATGGGGACTCCACTAATTCCCTAGGTAACCCATTCCAGGGCTTTACCATCCTCCTAGTGAAATAGTTTTTCCTAATATCCAACCTGGACCTCTCCCACCACAACTTGAGACCATTGCTCCTTGTTCTACCATCTGTCACTACTGAGAACAGCCTCTCTCCATCCTCTTTGGAACCTCCCTTCAGGAAGCTGAAGGCTGCTATCAAATCCCCCCTCACTCTTCTCTTCTGCAGACTAAACAGACCCAAGTCCCTCAGCCTCTCCTCATAGGTCATGTGCTCCAGCCCCCTAATCATTTTGGTTGCCCTCCGCTGGACCCTCTCCAATGCATCCACATCCTTTTTGTAGTGGGGGGCCCAGAACTGGACACAATACTCTAGATGCGGCCTCACCAAAGCCGAATAAAGGGGAATAATGACATCTCTGGATCTGCTGGCAATGTTCCTCTTAATGCAAGCTAATATGCCATTATCCTTCTTGGCTACAAGGGCACAGTGTTGACTCATATCCAGCTTCTCATCCACTGTAACCCCCAGGTCCTTTTCTGAAGAACTACTACTTAACCAGTTGGTCCCCAGCTTGTAACTATGCTTGTGATTCTTTCATCCCAAGTGCAGGACTCTACACTTGTCCTTGTTGAACCTCATCAGATTTCTTGTGGCCCAATCCTCCAATTTGTCTAAGTCATTCTGGACCCTATCTCTGCCCTTAAGCGTATCTACCTCTCCCCCAGCTTAGTGTCATCCACAAACTTGCTGAGGGTGCAATCCATCCCCTCATCCAGATCATTAATAAAGATATTGAACAAAACTGGTTCTAGAACCAAACCTTGGGGGACGTTTGCGAGCGTGGCATGGGTCCCTAAGAAAAGGTCGTCTGGCTTGTGGTGGAAGAACTTGAAAATACGAACTACAAAAGTCACAGTGTTGTACTTAAAAGAAGGAATAGGTAACAGGAGAGTTTGGAGAGGGAGTTCTCCAGGTAAAAGAGGAGTAAAAATGGGACCCTTGTGGTAAGTGGCTGTCTGGAGTGTGTGTTTGTGTGTGGGGGAGTTATTTGCAGTGTGCTGAGCTTGTGTTTGTCTGTTTGGTTTGTTTGGTTGGTTGGTTTGTTTGTTTGAAGGAGCTTCTAAAAGGTTTGAAATCTAGAAGCCTCTGTTAATTGGCTGAGCCTCAGTCAGGGGGAGGGGCTACCAGAGCTATATAAGCCTGTGACTCAGCAACCAGGGAGAGCGCGACCAGGAACAGGTAACAGGAGAGTTTGGAGAGGGAGTTTAGAGGGGGAGTTTAGAGGGCACGAGTGACTTGTGTCCTTCTTTAAAACCTAACTCTTAGAATAATCTATACTCCAGAAGTTTAAAAAGAATCCCAGTTTGTACTTAAACTTATTCATTACAAACATGGAGACAGAAGCCCAGCAGCAGAGTGGGGGCTATCCTGTTTATTGCATCGAGTGTAACATGTATGATTACCTGCCCTGTGGGTGGGTGGCGTATGTGTGCACCCGTTGCAAGGAGCTCCTGACCCTCAGAGACCGAGTTCGGGCTTTGGAGGACAGGGTGGCTGACCTGGAAGAGCTAAGGGAGCTAGAGAGCTATGTTGATGAGACTTTCCGGGACACTGTAGTACTGTCCCACCTCTAGTCTGAGAGCCCCAGTGTTCTTAAGGAGGAAGAAAATCTCAAGGGAACAGAGCATTTAATGGGAGCAGAGGGAAACCATCCCGTAGCTGGGACCCTCCTCCCAGAAGATGTTGCGGTATCCTCTTGCACTGAGGATACCTCTGATAGGGAGGGAATGCCAGCTAGGAAGAGGCAGGTGTTAGTTGTGGGTGATTCGATCATTAGAAACATAGATAGTTGGGTTTGTGATGACCGGGAGAACCGTATGGTCACTTGCCTGCCTGGTGCGAAGGTTGCGGATCTCTCGAGGCATCTAGATAGACTTATGTGTAGTGCTGGGGAGGAGCCGGTGGTCGTGGTACATATAGGTACCAATGACATAGGGAAGGGTAGGAGAGATGTCCTGGAGGCCAAATTTAGGCTGCTAGGAAAGAGACTGAAATCCAGGACCTCTATGGTGGCGTTCTCGGAAATGCTTCCAGTTCCACGCGCAGGGCCAGATAGGCAGGCAGAGCTTCAGAGTCTCAATGTGTGGATGAGACGATGGTGTAGGGAAGAGGGGTTTAGATTTATTAGGAACTGGGGACACTTTTGGGAGAGGGGGAGCCTATACAGGAAGGATGGGCTCCACCTAAACCAGGGTGGAACCAGACTGCTGGCACTAAACATTAATAAGGCCGTAGAGCAGTTTTTAAACTAAGAGATGGGGGAAAGCCGATTGGTGCGGAGATGCACGTAAATCGGAGAGAGACTTCTCTTAGAGGAGAATCCGTTGATAGAGATTCTCTAAGCTGTAGTCGGAAAGAGAGGAGGGGAGAGGGCAAACCATTGGCCAGAGCTGACAAACAACCGCATAGAAAGGAATCCAATGCATCAGGGAAGGGCAGACAAATAACCAGGGGCAAATTTTTAAAGTGCTTGTACACAAATGCTAGGAGTCTGACGAATAAGATGGGTGAACTAGAGTACCTTGTATTAAATGAGGAGATTGACATACTAGGCATCACTGAAACCTGGTAGAATGAGGAAAATCTGTGGGACACAATCATACCGGGATATAAAATATATAGAAAGGATAGAGCAGGCCGGGTGGGTGGTGGAGTGGCACTGTATGTGAAAGATAATGTAGAATCAAATGAAATAAAAATATTAAGTGAATCAACATGTTCCATACAATCGCTATGGATAGAAATTCCATGCTCCAATAACAAGAAATTAGCAATAGGGATATATTACCGACCACCTGACCAGGACAGCAATACTGACATAGAAATGCTGAGGGAGATTAGAGAAGCTACCAAAATAGAGAACTCTATAATAATGGGGGATTTTAATTACCCCCATATTGACTGGATACATGTCACCTCAGGAAGAGAAGCAGAGATAAAATTTCTCAATGGCGTAAATGACTGCTTCTTGGAGCAGCTAGTACAGGAACCCACAAGGAGAGAGGCAATTCTCGATTTAGTCCTGAGTGGAGTGCAGGATCAGGTCCAGGATATAACCGTTACAGGACCACTTGGGAATAGTGACCATAATATGATAACATTCAACATTCCTGTGGTGGGAAGAACACCTCAGCAGTCCAGCACCCTGGCATTTAATTTCAAAAAGGGGAATTACACAAAAATGAGGAGGTTTGTTAAACAGAAATTAAAAGGCACAGTGACTAGAGCTAAATCCCTGAAAGCTGCATGGAAACTTTTTAAAGACACCATAATAGAGGCCCAACTTAAATGTATACCCCAAATTAAAAAACATAGCATGAGACCTAAAAAAGAGTCACTGTGGCTTAACCACCATGTAAAAGAAGCAGTGAGGGACAAAAAGGTATCTTTTAAGAAGTGGAAGTCCAATCCTAGTGAGATAAATAGAAAGGAACATAAACACTGTCAAATCAAGTGTAAACATGTAATAAGAAAAGCAAAAAGATTTTGAGGAACAGCTAGCCAAAAACTAAAAAAGAAATAACAAAATGTTTTTTAAGTACATTAGAAGCAGGAAGCCTGCTAAAAAGCCTGTGGGTCCCCTAGATGATCGAGCTATAAAAGGAGCAATCAAGGACGATAAAGCCATTGCGGAGAAACTAAATGATTTCTTTGCTTCAGTCTTCACGGCTGAGGATGTTGGGGAGATTCCTGAATCTGCACCGTCCTTTGTGGGTGATGAATCTGAGGAACTGTCCCGGATTGAAGTGTCATTAGAGGAGGTTTTGGAACAAATAGAAAAACTTAATGTTAACAAATCTCCGGGACCGGATGGCATTCATCCAAGGGTTCTAAAAGAACTTAAATGGGAAATTGCTGAGCTATTATCTGTGGATTGTAACCTATCCTTTAAATCGGCTTCCGTTCCTAATGACTGGAAGGTAGCCAACGTGACACCAATATTTAAAAAGGGCTCTAGAGGCAATCCTGGCAATTACAGACCGGTAAGTCTAACTTCAGTACCGGGCAAATTAGTCGAAACAATAGTAAAGAATAAAATTGTGAATCATGTAGAAGAACATAATTTGTTGGACAAAAGTCAACATGGTTTCTGTAAAGGGAAATCCTGTCTTACTAATCTATTAGAGTTCTTTGACAGGGTTAACAAACATGTGGACAAGGGGATCCAGTAGATATAGTATACTTGGATTTTCAGAAAGCCTTTGACAAGGTCCCTCACCAAAGGCTCTTGTGTAAATTACATGGCCATGGGATAAGAGGGATGGTCCTTTCTTGGATTGAGAACTGGCTAAAAGACAGGAAACAAAGGGTAGGAATAAATGGTAAATTTTCAGATTGGAGAGGGGTAACTAGTGGTGTCCCCCAAGGGTCAGTCCTGGGACCAATCCTTTTCAACTTATTCATAAATGATCTGGAGAAAGGGGTAAGCAGTGAGGTAGTAAAGTTTGCAGATGATACCAAACTGTTTAGGATAGTCAAGACAGAAGCAGACTGTGAGGGACTCCAAGAAGATCTCACCAAACTGAGTGATTGGGCAACAAAATGGCAAATGAAATTTAATGTGGATAAGTGTAAAGTAATGCACATCGGGAAAAATAACCCCAACTATACGTACAGTATGATGGGGGCTAATTTGGCTACGACAAATCAGGAAAGATCTTGGAGTTATTGTGGACAGTTCTCTGAAAACTTCCACACAGTGTGCAGCGGCGGTCAAAAAGGCAAATAGGATGCTAGGAATTATTAGGAAAGGGATAGAAAATAAGACCCAGAACATCTTACTGCCCCTGTATAAAACTATGGTACGCCCACATCTTGAATACTGTGTACAGATGTGGTCTCCTCACCTCAAAAAAGATATTTTGGCCTTGGAAAGGGTTCAGAAAAGGGCAACTAAAATGATTAGGGGTTTGGAACGGGTCCCATATGAGGAGAGGCTAAAGAGACTGGGACTTTTCAGTTTAGAAAAGAGGAGACTGAGGGGGGATATGATAGGGGTCTATAAAATCATGAGTGGTGTGGAGAGGGCTGATAAAGAAAAGTTATTTATTAGTTCCCATAGTAGAAGAACTAGAGGACACCAAATGAAATTAATGGGTAGCAGGTTTAAAACTAATAAAAGGAAGTTCTTCTTCACACAGCATGTTGTCAACCTGTGGAACTCCTTGCCAGAGGAGGCGGTGAAGGCTAGGACTATAATAGAGTTTAAAGAGAAGCTGGATAAATTCATGGAGGTTAGGTCCATAAAAGGCTATTAGCCAGGGGACAAAATGGTGTCCTTGGCCTCTGTTTGTCAGAGGCTGGAGAGGGATGGCAGGAGACAAATCGCTTGATCATTGTCTTCGGTCAACCCTCTCTGGGGTACCTGGTGCTGGCCACTGTCGGTAGACAGGATACTGGGCTAGATGGACCTTTGGTCTGACCCAGTACGGCCGTTCTTATGTTCTTATGTTATGTTCTTAAGTACTCGGGATCTTTTTCAGAAGGATAAGGCAACATGCCACTTTTATTGATCACACATAGAATAATCAATACTTATCATATGCATAAGATATATATGTGTGTGTGTGTGTGTGTGTGTGTCACACACACACACACACACACACACAAGCACAAGCACACTCCGTCTTGCTGTTGTTACCAACTATTTGCTCCCCTTAACTTCACTGGCCAGGTGAGTTAGATGGGGGAGGGGTGGAGCCGGGCTTCTGCCGATCCGGATCGATCCTCCGATGGTGACAAGATGAAACCCGGGTTTCTCTGCAAGACAACTCAGTTTTATAGCAGCTTCCCTCTTATGCAAATATATCCCAGATTCAAAATCTGGGTCTGTGTCCGTTGGTCCCTTTGTGGGTGTTGTCTGTTCAGAGAGGGTGTTTTCCAAAGAAGGTGCTTGCTTCTAATCCCCAAGGCCGTCAATATGTCTCCTCTTCTTTCTTGAGCCCACTTGACACCTTGGGTCTGGCTTCCACCCCCTCTTCAACTGGTGCTTGGCTCCCAAGTCTTACTCATTCACACCTCATTCATTCAACAGGGCAATTGATTACAGAGTGGGGGGAAGAGAGTGGGGGAAAGTTCTTATTCTACTCCTAGCAAAAGACATTTTTACCTCTTTAACTATATACTCTGTATTAGAACCCTATACAGGCAGTCCCCGAGTTACGCGGATCCGACTTATTTCGGATCCGTACTTACGAACGGGGCTTTTCTCGCCCCGGAGGACGCGGGCGGCGGAACCACCCAGACACGCCGCGGTCCCGCCACCCGAGTCCTCTGGGGTGAGAAAAGCTGCTCCGCGTCTCCCTGGTCTGCTGGGGGGGGGGGCAGCAGACCAGGGAGACGCGGAGCAAAGCCGTGGAGGACTCGGGCGGCGGCACCGCGGCATGTCTCCATGGTCTGCTGGGGGGGGGGGGCGCCGCTAGTGTGCCCCCCCAGCAGACCAGGCTTTTCTCGTGGATGCCTTTGTCCTCGGCGCTACTGGACCAACCCGGCAGCACCCCAGCTGCTCTGCCCCAGGTGTCCTGACCAGGGGCTGACTACAGGAAGCCCGAGGCAGAGTTGCTCTTCCCCAGGCTTCCTGGAATCAGCCGCTGATCAGTTTCAGCAGCAGCTGACTTGGGGACACCTGGGGTAGAGCAGCTGGGGTGCTGCCGGGTTGGTCCCCGCAGCACTGAGGTTCCCACCCCAGCTGCTCTGTCCCAGGCGTCCGGATTCAACTTAAGTACAAACCTACAGTCCCTATCTTGTATGTAACCCGGGGACTGCCTGTATAGAAAACTTGTAGAAAACATAGGGTATGTCTACACTACCCCACTAGTTCGAACTAGCGGAGTAATGTAGGCATACCGCACTTGCAAATGAAGCCCGGGATTTGAATTTCCTGGGCTTCATTTGCATAAGCAGGGAGCTGCCATTTTTAAAACCCTGCTGGTTCGAACCCCGTGCAGCCCCCCCCAGCAGACTCCTCGTGAAATGAGGAGTAACGGTAGTTCGAACTAGAAAGCCTAGTTCGAACTACCTAGTTCGTGCCCCGTGTAGTCGCGCGCTGCACGGGGTTCGAACCAGCGGGGTTTTAAAAATGGCGGCTCCCCGCTTATGCAAATGAAGCCCGGGAAATTCAAATCCCGGGCTTCATTTGCAAGTGCGGTATGCCTACATTACCCTCCTAGTTCGAACTAGGAGGGTAGTGTAGACATGCCCTGTGTTCCACTGATGCCACCATGCCCAGTGCAAACCACAATAGAGGTTTCATGTCCTTTTCCTTTGTAATTCCTTACCTCACCACAGTGTTGGGATGCTCGTCTGTAAATTCTTAATCCTTTTACCTCACTCTCATTAGCAGTAGAAGTCAGTCAGTTACAGTTACTTAATTCGAACTAGTGGGAGGCTAGCCCTCCCCAGCTTGCCCTGGTGGCCACTCTGGCCAACACCAGGGAAACTCTATTGCCCCCCTCCCGGCCCCGGACCCGGACCTATTAAAGGGGCACGGGCTGGCTACGGTGCCCGTGCCATGTGCAAGCCTGCCAGCACCCAGCCAGCAGAACCTGCAGCTGGCATGGCTCGAGCCAGCTACCCGATGCCGCCCAGCCCTCCCCCTCTTCCCGGGACCAGCCTGGCGGCTCCCAGGAGCCTGCTCAGGGCCACAAGAGGCGGGCGCCCGCTTGGTCTAGTGCGGAGATTGTGGACCTCATCGAGGTTTGGGGGGGAAGCCTCCAATGTCCACGATCTCCATACTAGCAACAGGAACACGGCTGTCTACGGCCGCATGGCTGCCAGCCTGGCCGCCAGAGGCCACCAGCGGACCCGGGAGCAGGTCCACTGCAAAATAAAGGACCTGCGGCAGTCCTACTCCCGGGCCTGCCTGCCAGGGGCCGACTCAGAGGCCTGCCCCCACTTTGAGGCCCTGGACCGCATCCTGGGGGCTCACGCCGTCCATGCCCCCCGGGTGGTCATCGACCCCGGGGCAGAGGGACCGGTCCTGGAAACCGAGGAGGAGGAGCTGGAGGACGCCGCGAGCCAGGAGCCTGCCAGGAGCCTGCCCAGAACCCAGGACCCCTGAGGAACCCCACAGAGCACATCTCCTGTGTCGTCCGAGGCCGGGGAGGCCTCCACCTGTGAGTACCATCATGCTCCCCTTATGTGTTTTGAAGGGTGGGGAGGAGAGGGAGCCCAGGGACCGTGCGCCTGGGCCTTGCCCACCATAGAGCAGCAGCTGGGTGTCATGCAAGGGCCTTGGCCTTGCAGAAGGGGGCTGGGTTTCACCCACCTTGTCCCCAGGGAGAACTGACCGCTGCTCTTGTTTCACCACAGCTGCAGCACCTGGGACTGCAGGGCGCACCACCCCGCCTGCAACAGCCACCCACGCCCGGGCCAGCTGGCGTGCCAGAAACCAGGACTACCAGCGGCGGCACCTCCAGTTCATGGAGCAGCTGCTCCGTAACCAGGAGCACTGAATCCGGGAGGACCTTTGGCTGCACCAGCAGAGTGTGGATGTGCTGGAGGAGCAGGGCCAGGCCTCAGAGGCCACCTCCAGACCCTGGTGGACCGGTTCCTGCCTCCTCCGGCTCCTGCGGCTGCCGCAGCTCTCGCTCCTCCTCCCACCCCTGCTCCCTCTGCTGCCCCTGCTCCCTCTCCCGCTTCCTCTGCACCCCCCGTCCCTCCTGCCCCACCCTCTACACCCACTCCCCCCCGAGGTCCCCACACCCGCAGTGCTGCGAGACGGGAGAGCCAGCCGAACCCCCAAGCCTGAGCTTTCCCTTCCCTTCCCTTCCTCCCTTTCTACCCCCTTCCAGCTCCCTCCTCCCAGGTTTCCCCCTCCCCTCTCCCACCCTCATTCCTCCCTCCCCTACCCCAGTTATGTAAAATAAAGGGATGTTTTTTTTGCCAAAACAGGTGTCTTTATTTGTCGTTAGGGAGGGGAAAGGGGAAGGGGGGGAGGGTGGAAGAAGGCCCCAGCTGAGTGTACTGGCCAGCCATGCAGTCAGCCTCAGCCATCCAGGCTGGCAGGAAAGCCTCCCCCTTCCTTTCACACAAATTGTGCAGCACAGAACGTGCTACCACCACGGGAGGGATGTTGTGCTCGGCGAGGTCGAGACGGGTGAGGAGGCATCGAAAGCGGGCTTTCAGTCGCCCGAAGGCCCCCTCAATCAAGATGCGGGCCCTGGTCAGCCTGGCATTGAAGGCCTGGCGGGAGGGATTGAGGTGCCCCGTGTAGGGCTTCATGAGCCAGGGCTGTAGGGGGTAGGCCGCATCCCCCACCAGGTAGACGGGCATGTCCATGTCCCCAACCCTGATGTGGCGGTCAGGGAAGAAGGTCCCGGAATGCAGCCTCTGGCACACGGAGGAGTTCCGGTACACCCTGGCGTCATGTGCCTTGCCAGACCAGCCCACATTAATGTCCATGAACTGTCCCCGGTGGTCACACAGCCTGCAGGAGGACAAAGAAGTACCCCTCACGGTTCACGTACTGGGAGGCCTGGTGTTCCGGGGCATGGATGGGGATGTGCGTCCTGTCGGTGGCGCCGCCCCCCCCCCCCCCCGCAGTTGGGGAAGCCGAGGGCGCCGAACCCCCGGATGACGGCGTCTGGGTCGGCGAGGCGGAGCAGCACCCGGTTGATGGCCTTGACCACTTGCGGAGAGACACAGCAAAGCGCGAATCACTGGGGCGCCCGGGTGGCTGGGAGTGCTCATGCCCTGGCAGTGCCCCGCGCCCCACTCCCGGGAGCAACCCCCCCGGGTGGCGTGTAGTACGGCTGGGAAAGACTGGCCCCTCCGGTACGGGGCACTTTTGCCTCCTCCTCCCCCAACCTCCCATTTTCCCTGGGGCAGCTCATCCCCTCCTTGCAGCCCCCTTCGCCCCCAGCCCAGTGGCTGGCGAGTGCCGTACCTGCATGAGCACTAATCTGACGGTGGATCTCCCCACGCTGAACTGGTTCCTGACAGATCGGTAGCAGTCCGGCGTGGAGAGCTTCCAGAGGGCGATGGCCACATGCTTCTGGAGGGGGATGGCAGGCCTCATGCAAGTGTCCCTTCTGCGCAGAGCAGGGGCGAGCCACTCGCAGAGCTCCAGGAAGGTGTCCCTCTTCATCCTGAAGTTCTGGGTCCACTGTTGGTCTCCCCAGCGCTCCAGGATGATGCGGTCCCACCAGTTGCTGCTGGTGTGCCCCTGTAAGCGCCGCGCACCCGGGGCCGGCGCTCCCCCCCCCCCCCGCAAGCACCACGCGCCTGGGGCCGGAGCTCCCCCCGCCAAGCGCCGCGCACCCAGGGCCAGCGCTCCCCCCGCAAGCGCTGCGCGCCTGGGGCTGGCACTCCCCCCACCAAGTGCCCCCCCCACAAGCGCCTGTGCACCATTTGCCCGGGGCCAGGCCAGCCCCGAGCACCTGGGCACTGTGTTGGGGACCACGGCGCTAGAGTATAAGGCTCCAAGCAGGGGAAGGAGGGAGGGTAGTGGAGCACCCATGGGGACACATCTCGAAGAACCACCGTTACTGCACAAGGTGAGTAACTCTTTCTTCTCCTTCGAGTGATCCCCGTGGGTGCTCCACTCTAAGGGTATGTCTACACTACCCTCCTAGTTCGAACTAGGAGGGTAATGTAGGCATACCGCACTTGCAAATGAAGCCCGGGATTTGAATTTCCCGGGCTTCATTTGCATAAGCGGGGAGCCGCCATTTTTAAAACCCCGCTGGTTCGAACCCCGTGCAGCGCGGCTACACGGGGCACGAACTAGATAGTTCGAACTAGGCTTCCTAGTTCGAACTACCGTTACTCCTCGTGAAATGCACGGGGTTCGAACCAGCGGGGTTTTAAAAATGGCGGCTCCCCGCTTATGCAAATGAAGCCCGGGAAATTCAAATCCCGGGCTTCATTTGCAAGTGCGGTATGCCTACATTACCCCGCTAGTTCAAACTAGCGGGTTAGTGTAGACATACCCTGAGTGACTACACAGCAGTTGTCGGCTCACACAGGTGGGTTTGGAGCTGTGTGGTAGTAACTGGATAACACCGCTTGTCCAACTGCCATAGAGGATGCTATGGAGGTGGAAAGAGCATAGTGTTGCGCAAACGAATGGTCAGATGACCAGGTAGCAGCGTTGCAAATGTCTTGCAGTGGAACGTTATGAAGGAAGGCAGTCGTAGAGGCTACTGCCCTGGTGGAATGAGCTGTGATAGTTCCAGGTAAGTCTTTGCTATACAGGGTGTATCAAGTTTTAATGAAGGATGTAATCCATTTAGAAATTCTTTGAGATGAGACTGCTTGTCCCTTAGATCTTTCAGTGTACGAGATAAAAAGTCTAGGTGAGGCTCGCCACGGCTTCGTGCGATCTACGTAGAACGTCAGAGCTTGTCAGACATCAAGAGTGTGCCATGCAGTCTGGATTGGGTCCGTGTGTGGCTTCAGAAAGAAGGCAGGTAAGTGTATGGGTTCGTTCATTCATTGGAAGGGGGAGAGTACTTTAGGGAGAAATTTAGGGTGGGTCGGAGAATCACCCTGTCCTTTGAAAATACAGTGTATGGAGGGTCAGCCATCAAGGCCGCAAGTTCACTCACCCTCCTGCTAGAGGTAATGGCGACGAGGAAGGCTACTTTCATAGACAAATGAGACCATGAGCAAGTTCGAATGGCGGTTTCATCAGGCTCTTTAGAACATGGTTCAAGTCCCAAATGGGGACTGGTGGACAGACAGGAGGAAAGGTATTCTGCAGACCTTTAAAGAAATGCTTGGTTATTGGGTCAGCGAGAAAGGAAGCGCCCTGCGTAGAATGGTGAAAAGCCGCTATGGCGGCGGCATGGACCTTGATACTGCTAAGTGCCAGGCCGGAGTGTTTCAGGGATAGTAAGTAGTCCAGTATGTACAGGAATGAGGTGTGGTGGGCTTGCGTGGGTTTGAGCATACCAGTGGGAGAAAAGAGTCCACTTGTACAGGTAGGTTTTCCTGGTGGAATGTCTCCTACTATTAATTAGAATGTCTTTCACTTGTTCCGAGCAGGCAGTCTTGGCATCCTGGAGCCATGAAGGAGCCAGGCATGGAAATTGAGCTTGAGAACATTTGGATGAAGGGTCCGACCGTGGTTCTGTGAGAGGAGGTGGGAGGGAAAGGGATACGGGTCCATCACCGTCATCTTGAGGAGGTAAGGATACCATGTTTGTCTGGGCCATGCAGGTGCCACTAGAATGACTAGCACTTGGTCCGTTCTGATCTTGTTGAGGACTTTGTGTAGGAGCGGGAAGGGGGGAAAGGCATACAGGAGGGAGACATCCCATGTGATGGAAAAGGCGTCTCCGAGGGAACTTTTCCCCAGGGCTCCTCTGGAGAAGTAGAGGTGGCATTTTCAGTTGTTCTTTGTGGCGAAGAGGTCCACTTCCGGTTGGCCCCAGTGAAAGAAGAGCGGAGTGAGGGCGCATCTGTCGCTTTCCCATTCGTGTTGGCCCATGAACGTACGGCTTAGAGCGTCTGCTGTGACGTTGAGTATCCCAGGAAGGTAAACAGCTGAAGGGATGACCCCATTTGATAGGCACCAGGTCCACAGCTTGGTAGCTTCTGAGCACAGGGAAAGGGATCGAGCACCACCCTGATGGTTGATATAGTACATGCAGGTGGTATTGTCCATCATGATGGTGATGGTGTTGTGAGCTATGTACTGAGCGAAATATTGGCACGCATATCTGACCGCCTGTAACTCGAGGAGGTTGATATGGAATGTTTGCTCCATAAATGACCATTTGCCTTGGGCTGTGATGTGTCCCAAGTGAGCTCCCCATCCCATGAGTGAGGCATCTGTTATAAGTGTGAGAGTGGAAGGTGGGTGTTGAAAGGGAACGCTGTGTAGCATGTTTTGAGGGATTGTCCACCAGAGCAGGGAGTTGATGATGCGTGGTGGAATGGCAACGGACTTGGAGAGTTGATCTCTGGAGGGTCTGTAAACCGTCGCGAGCCAGGACTGGAGAGGTCTCATGTGGAGTCTGGATAAACTGACGACGTAGGTCGTGGAAGACATGTGTCTGAGGATTTTGAGGCAGTGGCGGACCGTGACAGTCAGTATCGCTTGTGCTGCTCGGACAAGGTCACAAATCATCGTGAACCTGTGTTTGGGACGAGTAGCCCTTGCTGCGACTGTCTCAAGGAGGGAGCCTATGAATTCCAGCCTCTGCATTGGGCGTAAAGTGGATTTTGCATAATTTACGTGAAACCCGAGGCTGAGTAGAAGGGCAATTGCGGTATCTGTCATGGTCTTCGTTTCATCGAAGGACGCACCTTTTATGAGGCAATCGTCCAAATACGGGAATATTATGATGCCTTGGCGTCGAAGAGAGGCCATTACGACCGCCAGAGTTTTGGAGAACACTCTGGGGGCCGTGGACAGTCCAAAAGGGAGCACCCTGTATTGGTAGTGTTAGGTGCCCACTGTAAACCGTAAGAAGCGTCTGTGAGCAGGGTGAATTGTAATGTGGAAATAGGCATCTTGAAGGTTGAGAGCCGAAAGCCAATCGTGTTGATCGAGCGCAGGAATGATAGTTGATAGGGTGACCATCTTGAAACGGTGGTATACGATGTATTTGTTGAGGCGCCTGAGGTCTAAGATGGGTCGCCAGCCTCCTGTCTTCTTCTGGGTTAGGAAGTAAGTTGAGTAGAAGCCCCAGCCTTGAAATTGTGTTGGAACGTGTTCTACTGAGCCCAGTTGAAGAAGGTGTGAAACCTCTTGTAGGAGGACAGTTTCATGAGAAGGGTCCCTGAGAAGGGTCCCTGAGAAGGGACGGGGTAGGGGAGTGGGTGGGGGGAAGAGAGGTAAAGGGGATGATGTAACCAGATTGAATCAGATCCAAGACCCATTTGTCCGAAGTGATGAGGGACCATTGGTGGAAAAAGGCCCGGAGGGGGTGGTAGAACTGAAGGGTAGCAGTTGGGAATGTCAGTGGATTGGCTTCCTGGCTCTCGACGTGACCTTCAAACCTGCTGCTTGCTGGATGGTGGATGGGGTGCGACGTGTTGCTGTTGTTGTCGCTGTGGTCTACGACGTTGAGATCTCTGTTTGCGGGAATCGTACTTGGGTTGTTGCCGGAACGGCTCTCTCGGGCGTTGGTAAAGGTGATATCTAGTTCTCTTGAATGGAGGAGTGTACATTCCAAAGGTCCTGAGAGTAGTACGAGAGTCCTTCATAGAATGCAATGCCTCGTCGGTCTTAGCTGCAAAGAGTTTGTTCCGATCAAAGGGTAAGTCCTCAACCTTTTGCTGAAGATCCCTAGGTACCCCAGATGCTTGTAGCCAGGAAATTCGGCGAAGCACTATCGCCGAGGCCGTAATTCGAACTGTGGTGTCTGCCACATCCATAGCGGACTGCAAAGCTGTGTGGGAGATAGTGTGGCCCTCCTGCATAATATTGAGCAGGGTTGGCCGTTTATGCTCCGGGAGGTGCTGGAGGAGATCCTGGAGCTTGGAATAATTGGCATGGTCATAGTCCGCAGCTCTGAGGAGCAATGTGGATGAAGAGTAAACCTTCCGGCCCATAATGTCCACCTTTTTGTGACCCCTGTCTTGTGGGGTTGTTCTTAGGTTAGGTTGTTTACCCTTGTGCCATACCGAATCCACTACTAGGGAGTTCGGAGGTGGGTGGGTGAAAAGGAAGTCCATATTTTTTGGAGCGATGAAGTGGCCAGGCGGAAAAGCAGGGGGTTGACGTGTACCAGGTGGAACCAGGCAGCCTCCAGCCATTGCTGGCAGGCTTGCAGCAGCAAGTCCATAAACGGCACCAGAAAGTGCAGGGCAAGCTCTGGCTCCATGTTGCCACCTGCGGCGGTGTCCCAAAAAGGAAGCACCGACACAGACGGGCGCAGAGAAAAACGTTTTGCTTTCCCTCGGCGAGGTAGGCAAGCAAGCGGAAAAACTGGGAACCGGCTGTCCGGGGGGGTCCCTTTAAGCACGAGCCTCAGATAGCCTCAGACAGCAGCCACACAAAGCAACTACTGACCTGATGCCCTGCCAGAACCGGTTTCAGCCGCCCTTAAATGCGCCCCAGCATCCAATCAGTGTGGACGCGCTAGTTCGAATTAGCAAAACGCTAATTCGAACTAGTTTTTAGTTCTAGATGTGCTAGTTCAAATTAGCTTAGTTCAAATTAACTAATTCAAACTAAGTTAGTTTGAATTAGCGCTGTAGTGTAGACATACCCTTAATGCCTAGTGTTCTGTTCATATTCTTTTGCACAGGTGTTGCAGTTTATTCATATTTAAGTGCTTATGTTTTAATTTATTGCTCACCATTTTAGGGTTAGATGTTATCACTGACTTTTTAGCTGTTCTGTTCCCAGCACTTATCAGCTCAGAGGTATTGCTCGCTGCTGGCTGGTTAGGGGCTAAGCTCACCACACCAGATTTAGTGGTTTTCTCTAGGAATGTCAATGTACAGACGACTACACGATTAACCAATAAGCCTCAATTTATTGGTCAATCCTGTGGATTACACGCATTATCCCCTCTCACCCGCTGTCTCTGTCAGAGGCAGCAAGGAGGGAGGAGGCGTGAGCTGATACCTGTGGGGAGCCAGCTTTTAAGTCAGCTTGTCACAAGAGGGCACGGTTGTACAATTGATCAGTGCCCCACAAGCATTGGATCGGCCTGTTCCCCCTCCTCTGTGCTGCTGCCTCTGATACAGAGGAAGCAGTATGGTGGGAGGAGGCAGGCGGCAGCTGATATGCATGAGCACTGTGTGTGGTGGCTTCATGGACCCACCTGTCAATCCCCTTGCTGCCTCTTCTAGAGGCAAGAGGGGGAGGCAAGAGCTGGTGCTGGCTTCGCAGAGCTGCCTGCCTGCCCACGCTGCTGCCTGTGCCTGAGGAGTGTGCAGAGAGGGGGCGTGACAGTCAGACGGGGCCATGACAGCAGTACCAGGCAGATACTGGTGTCCCACTCCTGGAGAGCAACACCTCTGCCCTCCCCAGCCGGAGCCTGCAATGGCCCAGACAGTCTGAGAGGGCCAGAGGGAAGAGGCAGGTGGGACAGGGACTCGGGCTCAGGGCCCCACCCGTGACTACAGCAGGAGCTGGCAGACACTGAGACGGACACGCGCCCTCTCAGGGTATGTCTACACTACAGCACTAATTCGAACTAACTTAGTTAATTCGAACTAAGCTAATTCGAATTAGTGCATCTAGACTTAAAAACTAGTTCGAATTAGCGTTTTGCTAATTTGAACTAGCATGTCCACAATAAGTGGACCCTGAACCGGGGTTAAGGATGTCCGGAAGCAGTGCTGGCAGGGCATCAGATGAGGACTTAGAGTGTGGAGCTGCTGTCTCAGGCTAGCCGAGGGCTGTGCTTAAAGGGACCCGACCCCCACCCCAGACAGACAGTTCTCAGGGGTGCCCCGCTTGCACATCACACCACTCGGCCATCAGACCGGCTGAACTTGCCGCAGGCTGCCATCTGGGGAGAGGGGGCAATTGGGGGGCTGCAGGAGAGCTTCCACCCCCAGAAGCCCGCAGAGCCAGCCCAGTCATCCCCATCGGGGGCTCGTACCCCATTCCTCCCTCACCTCCTTCCACTTACCCTTCCCTAGCCCCCCTTCCTGATGTACAAAATAAAGAAAACGTGTGTTCAAAAATAGAATCTCTCTTTATTGAACAAAACTGGGGGAGACTGGGAAAAGGAGGTGGGAGAGAGGGAGGGGGAGGGGAGGGCAACTACAATGATGAGAGGTTTGGAACAGGTCCCATATGAAGAGAGGCTAAAGAGACTGGGACTTTTCAGCTTAGAAAAGAGGAGATGGAGCGGGGACAGGATAGAGGTCTATAAAAGCATGAGTGGTGTGGAGAGGGTGCATACAGAAAAGTTCTTCATTAGTTCCCATAATAGAAGGACTAGAGGACACCAAAGGAAATGAATGGGTAGCAGGCTTCAAACTAATAACAAAAAGTTCTTCTTCACAAAGCAAATAGTCAACCTGTGGAACTCCTTGCTGCAGGAGGCTGTGAAGGCTACAACTAGAACAGAGTTTAAAGAGAAGTGAGATAAAGTGATGGAGGTTGGGTCCATGGAGTGGTATTAGCCAGGGGGTAGGAGTGGTGTCCCTGCCCGAAGTTTGTGGAAGACTGGAGAGGGATGGCATGAGACAAATGGCTTGGTCACTGTCTTTGGTCCATCCCCTCCAGGGTCCCTAGGGTTGGCCACTGTCGGCAGACAGGCTACTGGGCTAGATGGACCTTTGGTCTGACACAGTACGGCCGTTGTAAGCTCAGGGCTCAGGGTCGGGGGTCTCAGTGGACCCCCTTGATTTTCATGCACACCTGCTCCTGGGTGGCCAGGCTGGCAGCTATCCTGCCCTAGATGGCCACTTTCCTGTGCCTAATACGGAGGTCGTGGATGAGGTCCACGATGTCTGCACTGGACCAGGCGGGTGCCCACCTCTTGCGGTCCTGGGCAAGCTCCCAGGAGCCGCCAGCCTGGTCCCGGGAAGAGGGGGAGGGCTGGGGGGCATCAGGTAGCTGGCTCGAGCCATGCCAGCTGCAGGGTCTGCTGGCTGGGTGTTGGCAGGCTTGCACATGGCACGGGCACCATAGCCAGCCCGTGCCCCTTTAATGGGGCCGGGGCCGGGGCCGGGAGGGGGGCAATAGAGTTTCCCTGGTATTGGCCAGAGTGGCCACCAGGGAAAGCTGGGGAGGGCTAGCCTCCCACTAGTTCAAATTAAGGGGCTACACAGCCCTTAATTCAAACTATTAAGTTCGAACTAGGCGTTAGTCTTCGTACAATGAGGTTTACCTAGTTCGAACTAAGCACTCCGCTAGTTCGAATTAAGTTCGAACTAGCGGAGCGCTAGTGTAGCGCCTATGAAAGTTAGTTCGAACTAACATCCGTTAGTTCGAACTAACTTAGTAGTGTAGACATACCCTTTGTTCGAATTAACTTTGTAGTGTAGACATACCCTCAGGGGTTCTCTTGTTTTGACAGTTCACACATGGGAACCCCAATCGGTCTCTCATGATGCACTGATGCAGGCAGGGGGATTGTAACTCCCGTGGTGCGTTCTGGCATGAGACAGGAGCAGTGCGTCTCGCATCCCTCGTGGGGCAACAAACAGCAGTCACGTGGGGCTGTGAGCTCTCACAATGTAGCGTCATGCCGGCACGTGTGGCGCGGTGGACGCCCGCGCCCCGTCCCACGGACCGGAAGTGACATTTGCTTGGTCCATGGCCTGACAGCAACCGACTGGGAACCGTGACCAGAAGATGCCCAGGTACGTGCCCCAATCGCGTCCCCCGGGAACAGGGTTTGGAGTCAATTGGCTCCGGCGAGCGCTCAGCTGGCGCCGGGTCTGCTAGTGACAGGCAGAGGGAGACACGGGGCCAGGCGGGACGGGTTCAGACTTGGGGTGCCTAGCTGGGACAGCGACTGGGGTCGGAGGTTTCCTGCGGCGGTGCAGCCAGTGTAACCCCTCAGCTCCTGTGGTACGGGGGCGTCTGAGGAGGGACACCAGAGACTGTAACCGAGCGGCTATGGAGGCTGGAACCGCTCCGACAAGGCACCACTCTGCTTATGGTTGCCAGGTGACCGGCTTTGAACTGGACGGTCCAGTATTTCAACTTTTTCTTCGGGAAACAAAATAAGCTCTTCCAGACGAGTTCCAGGCTGGGGACCAACCAGCTAAGTAGCAGTTCTGCAGAAAGGACCTGGGGGCTACAGGGGATGAGAAGCTGGATATGAGACAACAGTGTGCCCTGGTAGCCAAGAAGGCTAATGGCATACTAGGGTGCATTAAGAGGAGCATTGCCAGCAGATCCAGAGATGTCATTATTCCCCTTTATTCGGCTCTGGTGAAGCCACATCTGGAGTATTGTGTGCAGTTCTTGGCCCCCCCCCCCACTACAAAAAGGATGTGGACGCAGTGGAGAGGGTCCAGCGGAGGGCAACCAAATGATGAGGGGGCTGGAGCATATGACCTACGAGGAGAGGCCGAGGGAGTTGGGTCTGTTTAGTCTGCAGAAGCGAAGAGTGAGGGGGGATTTGATAGCAGCCTTCAACTTCCTGAAGGGAGGTTCCAAAGAGGGTGCAGGAAGGCTGTTCTCAGTGGTGACAGAAGGCAGAACAAGGAGCAATGGTCTCAGTTGTGGTGGGAGAGGTCCAGGTTGGACATTAGGAAAAACTATTTCCCTAGGAGGGTGGGGAAGCTCTGGAATGGTTTACCTAGGGAGGAGGTGGAGTCTCCATCCCTAGAGGTGTTTAAGTCTCAGCTTGACACAGCCCTGGCCGGGTTGATTTAGTTGGGATTGGTCCTGCCTAGCGCAGGGGGCTGGACTTGATGACCTTCTGAGGGTATGTCTACACTACAGCGCTAATTCGAACTAACTTAGTTTTAATTAGTTAATTCGAACTAAGCTAATTCGAACTAACGCGTCTAGAACTAAAAACTAGTTCGAATTAGCGCGTCCACACTGATTGGATGCAGGGGGGCATTTAAGGGCGGCTGAAACCGGTTCTGGCAGGGCATCAGGTCAGTAGTTGCTTTGTGTGGCTGCTGTCTGAGGCTATCTGAGGCTCGTGCTTAAAGGGACCCCCCCGAACAGCCGGTTCCCAGCTTTTCCAGCTTCCTTGCCAACCTCGCCGAGGGACAGCAAAGCGTTGGTCTCTGTGCCCGTCTGTGTCGGTGCTTCCCTTCGGGGACGCCGCCGCAGGTGGCAACATGGAGCCAGAGCTCGCCCTGCACCTTCTGGTGCACTTTCTGGACTTGCTGCTGAAAGCCTGCAACCAATGGCTCGAGGCTGCCTAGCACCACCTGGTGCACGTCAGCCCCCTGCCTCTCCGCCTGACCGCCCTGGGGGCCGTGGAGGAGCCGCAGCAGCGCCCCAGCACCGGCGTGCCCCGCCGCATCTGGCGTCTGGACACCAGCACTGACTGGTGGGACCGCATCATCCTGGAGTGCTGGGAGGACTGACAGTGGACCCAGAACTTCAGGATGAGGAGGGACACCTTCCTGGAGTTCTGCGAGTGGCTCGCCCCTGCTCTGTGCAGAAGGGACACTGGCATGAGGCCCGCCATCCCCCTCCAGAAGTGGGTGACCATCGCCCTCTGGAAGCTCTCTCCGCCGGACAGCTACCAATCCATCGGGAACCAGTTCGGCGTGGGGAGATCCACCGTCGGAGCGGTGCTCATGCAGGTATGGCACTCGTCGGCCACTGTGCCGGGGGGGGGAAGGGGACTGCGAGGAGGGGATGGGCCGCCCCAGGGACAAAGGGAGGGCGGGAGGAGGCGAAAGCGCCCCCCACCGGAGGGGTCGGTCTGTCCCGGCCATACTACACGCCGCCAGGGGGGTTGCTTCCGGGAGTGGGGTGCGGGGCACTGCCAGGGCACGAATGCTCCCAGCCACCATGGCGCCCCACTGATTGTCGCTTTGCTGTGTCTCTCTCCGCAGGTGGTCAAGGCCATCAACCGGGTGCTGCTCTGCAGGGTGGTCCGCCTCGCCGACCTGGACGCCGTCATCCGGGGATTCGGCGCCCTTGGCTTCCCCAACTGCGGGGGGCGCCATCGACGGGACGCACATCCCCATCCGTGCCCCGGAACACCAGGCGTCCCGTTATGTGAACCACAAGGGGTACTTCTCCGTGATCCTGCAGGCTGTGTGTGACCACCGGGGACAGTTCACGGACATTAATGTGGGCTGGTCCGGCAAAGCACACGACGCCCGGGTGTACCGCAACTCCTCCGTGTGCCAGTGGCTGCAGGACGGGACCTTCTTCCCCGACCGCCACATCAGGGTCGGGGACGTGGACATGCCCGTGTGCCTGGTGGGGGATGCCGCCTACCCACTGCAGCCGTGGCTGATGAAGCCGTACACGGGGCACCTCAATCCCTCCCTCCAGGCCTTCAATGCCAGGCTGACCAGGGCCCGCATCGTGGTGGAGGGGGCCTTCAGGTGACTGAAAGCCCGCTTTCGATGCCTCCTCACCCATCTGGACCTGGCCGAGCACAACATCCCTCCTGTGGTGGCAGCATGTTGTGTGCTCCACAATTTGTGTGAGCGAAAGGGGGAGGCTTTCCTGCCAGCCTGGATGGCTGAGGCTGACCGCATGGCTGGACACTACGGTCAGCCCCGCACCGCCGCCATCCAGGAAGCCCAGCGGGGGGGCCTTCCGGATCTGGGAAGCCCTGCGGGAGAGTTTCCAGGTGGAGGAGGAGGACTGACCTCTCCCTTGCATGCCCCACTGGGGCCTTCTTCCACCCTACCCCCCTTCCCCTTTCCCCTCCCTACCTACTGTAAAATAAAGACACCTGTTTTTCAAACAAAAACGTCTGTTTATTTCACATAACTGGGGTGGGGGAGGGAGGAATGAGGGTGGGAGAGGGGAGGGGGAAACCTGGGACGAGGGAGCTGGAAAGGGAGGGAAGGGAAGAAGGGAAAGGAAAGCTCAGGGGTGGGAGTCCAGCTGCCTCTCCCGTCTCGCCGCACTGCGGGTCCGGGGGCGTCGGTGGGAAATGGTCTCTGGCGCCACTTTTGGGTAGCACTGCTGGGGGGGGTCTCTGGCGCCACTCTCGGGTGATGCTGCTGGCGGGGGGGCTCTGGCGCCGCTCTCGGGTTGTGCTGCTGGGGGGGGTGTCATGTTACTGGAATTTGAGGGAAGCAGCCAGATCATGGCTGCACCCATAGGTGGAGGTGCTGGCCCCAAAAACGATATAAAAGGGGGCCATGTGGGCTGTTGAATGGGAGCTTACTGTTTGCTGATCCTGTGTATGCTATTTATGTGAGTGTATAGTGTCTGTGTGTATAGGTAGGAATCTGTAATCTGTGTGGAAGCTGAATATTTCTCTGAATGTGGTTGAGCATTGGGCAGAGTCTGGCCTATGGACATGCTAATTAGCGAGGCCCTATGGGACAATGGCTCTCAATGGGCACACCTAAAGCATGAGGGCGGAGACCTAAGAGCTGCCAGCAGAGAGAGGCTGAGGGCCAGGTGATCGGCTGCATACAAGAAGAGGCCAGGAAGGAGGTATAAAGAGGCCATGTGGGGGGACTCCATTTGGTTCTCAGCTCAGCACTTCATCCCAGAGGCAGCATTGCAGGGATCAAAGAGCCCGGAAGACCTGTGAACCCAGCCTGATGCTAGGATGTGCAACAAGAACTTTTAAACCAGCAACCGTAACATCTCTGCTAGAGCCTGCATCGAGGACTGGGAGATTCAGTGCATGTAACGTACTATTCTTTAACAACCTTACTCTCATGCTTTTCTTTCTTGTGATAATAAACCTTTAAATATAGATTCTAAAGGACTGGCCCAGCGTGATTTTGGGTAAGATCCAGAGGGTAAATTGACCAGGGATCTGTGGCTGGTTTCTTGGAACCGGACAGAACTTGTTCGGAGTAGGTGGGATTGGGTGCTAGGATCCCCCCCCCCACACACACACACACCTGTGTATAGGCCCGGGGCCATCTGGGGCACGAATATTGCTGGGATGTCAGAGGGGTTTTGCTCATGAGGCTTCAGGCAGGCTGCTGAAGCGCTCTGTGGGACTGGTTTGTGGCCTGTGTGGAGAGGTCACCAGTCTGGGGGCTGTAAGGAGCCCCGGATTTGAGCAATTCGCCCTGAGCGGATGCCCTCAGCTGTGCCCAGACACGGCCCGGTCTGTCACAGGGGGTCTCTGCCTCCAATCTCGGGTCGCGCTGCTGGGGCGGAGGTCTCTGTCGCTGCGCTCAGGTTGCACTGCCGGGGGGGGGGGGTCTCTGGCACCACTATTGGTTTGCGCTGTTGGGGGGGGGTCTCTGGCGCCGCTCTCGGGTCACGTTTCTGGGGGGGGTCTCTGGCGCCGCTCTCGGGTCGCGCTGTTGGGGGCAGTCTCTGTCATCGCTCTCAGGTCACGTTGCTGGGGGGGTCCCTGGCTCTGCTCTCAGGTCGCGCTGCTGGGGTGGGGCTGTGGCGCCGCTCTCGGGTGACGCTGCTGCAGGGGGGAGAGTCCCCAGCACTGCTCTCGGGTAGCGCTGGGGCAGATCCCAGGCACTGCTTTGGGGTAACACTGCAGGGGGTGGTCTCAGAAACCATTGTTGGGTATTGGTGCTGGGGGGCGGTCCTAGGAGCAGTCCGATACTGCTGCGCCCATGGGGGTGGGTGTTTGCCCCAAAGTCTGCAAAAAGGGGCCATGCGAGGTGTCAAATGAAAGCTTGTGTTCTTCTGGTTCTGTGTCTAGAAGCTTCAGGGGTAGCCAAGTTAGTCTGTTACAGGAAGAAACAACAAGTGGTCTGGTAGCACTTTCTAGACTAACCAAACATGTAGATACCATCTATGTCTGCTCCTCATGTACATGTGTGATATCTGTGTGTGGAGTTAGGAATATGGACTCTGCTGATACAGACTGGACTGCCTGTTGTAAAGGAGGATTGTCACATGAATGACTATGCTGATTAGCACAGCCCCAAGGACAATGGCTCTCTAGGTGCCAATACACACCTGGGGAAGGCATCTAGAAACCTGCAAACCAGTCAGGGCATAATGGCTGCCAGCATGTGAAACAGAGACTGTGTGACCTGCTCTGGATGGGGTACGCCAGGGGAACTATATAAGTACCATGAGGCGGACCCCATCTTGTCTTCAATCTTGCTACTGATCCCAGATGCAGCCTTACAATGGACAGAGAGTGGGAAGGATTGCTGACCCATCCTGACAGGCTGCACACCAGAGACTTTTAAGCTAGCAGCTTATAACATCTCTGCTGAAAGCCTGCGTCAAGAACTGGGTGACTGGTGCAAGTAATGTAGGGTATGTCTACACTACCCTCCTAGTTCGAACTAGGAGGGTAATGTAGGCATACCGCACTTGCAATTGAAGCCCGGGATTTGAATTTCCCGGGCTTCATTTGCATAAGCGGGGAGCCGCCATTTTTAAAACCCCGCTGGTTCGAACCCCGTGCAGCGCGGCTACACGGGGCACGAACTAGGTAGCTCGGACTAGGCTTCCTATTCCGAACTACCGGTAGTACCGGCTTCCCGCGGGGTGGACGGAAGTCCTGCCTGCAGCTTCGCGCCAGTTCTAGAAGTGTGCTGGTTGCTCCCCTCCCACAGCTCTGTGGCGTGCTGCGCACACTGCGAGAGGGCGGCAGATCTTGGCTTGGTCTGTCATTTAAAAAGTGATCTTGGGTATAAAAAGGTTGGAGACCCCTGCTGTAGAACATGGGGCAAAACGCAGCAAGCGCCTCACATGCAGCTGTGAGGAGAGTGTAGCGCATGGTGAAGCTTTAAGAGTCTCAATCAGTTACTACGTGATGTCTCATAACAGTTCAAGTATTTGTGTTATCTCTTACAGTGTGTCCCTGAATTGCATTTCCCATCCTTCTATCCCATTTGAATGGGAGCTTTGTTCCTTTAGAAATGTGATTTCCGTTGCACGGATGCTCCTGGACCAGGGGATGGGAAAGGCCCCTCTGGATGAGAGGCAGGGTGTCCAGGCAGCCAAATGTGACAAGGTGAACCTCCATCTATCCCGTCTCTGCTTGCATCAACAGCTAAAACCGTTAGAAGCCAGATCTGACCCCCACACGTGTCAGAAACCGCTACAGGAAGCCAATTGTGACGGCAGCTGTTTGATGTCACACCAGCCCCGCCCCGGGACTGGGGAATCATTGAGAAGCCGGTGAGAATTCATGAGGTCCGTCGACTGCTCTGTGAACCGACGTTGATCAGCCCCGCCCCCACCAGCTCTGTGTTCCCTGGCCAGCACCCGTGCCTCAGTTTCCTCCTCTGCAATCAAGTCATCGCCTGCCTCCCCCCCAAGTGCTCACCCTTCCCCTTCCCCTGGATCCGGCACCTTCCCCCTCCCGGTCCCAGGCTGGAGGTGCCGCCTCTGGTAGTCCTCCTGGTTCCTGGCTCTCCTGCTTGCCCGGGCATGGGCAGCTGCTGCAGGCGGGGTGGTGCGCCCTGCAGGCCCAGGTGCTGCGGCTGTGGTGCAACAAGAACAGCGGTCAATTACCACAGGGGCCCAGGTGTGTGAAACCCAGCTCCCCTCTGCAAGGCCAGGGCCCCTGCAGGATCCCCAGCTGCTGCTCCGTGGTGGGCAAGGCCCAGGCGCATGGTCCCGGGGCTCCCTCTCGCCCCAGCCCCCCGTACACATAAGGGGAGCACGATGGTACTCACAGGTGGACGCCTCCCCGGCCTTGGACGACACAGGTGAGCGGCTCTGTGGGGTGCCTCAGGTGTCCCAGGTCCTGGGCAGGCTGGCGGCAGGCTCCTGGCTCTCGGAGCCCTCCTCCTCCTCCGTCTCCTGGAGCGGTCCCTCTGCCCTGGAGTCTATCACGTCCCGGGGGGCAGGGACGGCATGAGCTCCCAGGAGGCGGTCCAGAGCCTGGAAGTGGGGGCAGGCCTCCGGGTCGGCCCCTGGCAGGCAGGCCCGGGAGTAGGACTGCCGCAGGTCTTTGATTTTGCAGCGCACCTGCTCCCTGCTGCGCTGGTGGCCCCTGGCGGCCAGGCTGGCAGCCATGCGGCTGTAGACGGCCGCGTTCCTGTGGCTAGTGCGGAGATCGTGGACATTGGAGGCTTCCCCCCAAACCTGGATGAGGTCCACGATCTCCGCACTTGACCAAGTGGGTGCCCGCCTCTTGCGTCCCCGGGCAGGCTCCTGGGAGCCGCCAGGCTGGTCCTGGGGAGCAGTGGAGGGCTGGGTGTCCTCGGGTGGCTGGCTCATTTTGTGGCAGGTGCAGGGTCTGCTGGCTGGGTGCTGGCAGCCTTGCAACTGGCACAAACTGTGTAGCCAGCCCATGGCCCTTTAAGGGCTCCGGGGCCGGGAGGGGGGTAGACAAGTTTGCCTGGTGTTGGCCAGAGTGGCCACCAGGGCAAGCTGGGAAGGGCTAGCCTCCCACTAGTTCAAATTAAGGGTCTACACAGCCCTTAATTCGAACTAGCTAGTTCGAACTAGGCTTAATCCTCGTAAAATGAGGTTTACCTAGTTCGAACTAAGCACTCCGTTAGTTCGAATTAAGTTCGAACTAATGGAGCGCTAGTGTAGCGCCTATGAAAGTTAGTTCGAACTAACGTCCATTAGTTCGAACTAACTTTGTAGTATAGACATACCCTGAGGTCTCTTCCAACTCTGTGATTCTAGGATTCTAAGAGAGCGTCTGCACTGGCATGTGCTTTTGCACAAGAGCATCCATGCCAGTGTGGACGCTCTCTTGCACAAGAAAGCTCTGCCGGACATTTTAACCATCGGCTTTTCTTGCGCAAGAAATTCCTAGTGCCTGTCTGCACTGGCCTGTGCTGAAAGGGCTCTTGCGCAAGAGGCTTCTTCCTGAGCAGGAGCATCCTAGTTTTTGCTCAGAAGCCCTGGTTGTACACGGCCAGTGTAGACAGGGAGCAAGTTTCTGCACAAGAGCGGCCGCTTTGGTGCGAGATTGCGCCAGTGTAGACACAGCCTCAGTGTTTTCAAACTGGACGCAGCCGAGGCAGCCCCACCCCAACCCGCCTCATGCTGCCCCGCTGCACTTTGTAAGGCAACAGCAGCATCAGCCTGTCCTGCCTGTCCCGCACAAGCCAGCTGGGCAGTTTGGTGTGGGATGGGCAGAGCCGACTGCAGAGGGTAGGGGGGAGCTGGGGGGGAAGCAAACTGCAGGAGGGTTTGGCGGGGGGAGCAGAGTTGGGGGGAGCAGACTGCAGGGGGGGAGCAGAGTGGGGGGTGGGGGAGCAGAGTGGGGAGGTTGGGGGGACAGACTGCAGGGGGTGGGGGGAGCAAACTGCAGGGGAGTTTGGGGGGAGCAGAGTGGGGGGATGGGGGCAGACTGGGGGGCTTGGGGGCAGCAGAGTGGGGGGTTGGAGGGCAGACTGCAGGGGCGTTTGGGGGAAGCAGAGTGGGGGGGTTGGTGGGCAGACTGCAGGGGGGTTTGGTGGGGGAGCAGAGTGGGGGGTTGGGGGGCAGACTGCAGGAGGGATTGGGGGAGCAGAGTGGGGGGGTTGTGGGGCAGACTGCAGGGGCGTTTGGTGGGGGGAGGAGAGTGGGGGGTTGGGGCAGACTGCAGGAGGGTTTGGGGGAGAGTAGGGGGTTGGAGGGCAGACTGCAGGAGGGTTTGGGGGGAGCAGAGTGTGGGGGTTGGGGGGCAGACTACAGGGGGTTTGGTGGGGGGGCAGAGTGGGGGGGTTTGCAAGTCCTGACGCCACAGGACAAGCCGGCTGGGCAGTTTGGTGGGGGGGGGGGGGGTCTCTGAGGCAGGGAGGTCCGGGGGGAGCAGGGAAAGTAGCCGCGGTGGCTTGTGGGAAACGTTCCGTGCCGCAATCCGCAGCTCCCATAGGCGGGTGCAGCGGAAGTGACATCACAGCATTTGGGCGGGCGCAGCGGAAGTGACATCACAGTCCAGCCTCTGGTCCAGGGGTTGGTCTCGCGCGGTGTCATGCCCAGCGTGAGCGATGCATCCTGGGAGTTGTAGTTCCCACAGTGCGGCCTCCCGGGGCGTGTCTCAGTCCGCCCCGCCCCAATCATAGCCACGCCCCTCCCGCCCTGGCCGTCATAGCCACGCCCAGCGTGTTCCAGCCTCTCCCCGCCCCCAACTGCATCATAGGCCGCCCCCGCAGCGCTACTCAGGCCCCACCCCTGTCTGCCCCCGCCCCGCAGTCCTCAGCCCCCCCTCTGCACAGCCCCCCCCGAGCTGCACCCCCCTCCCCCACCTTCCACCCGACCTTCATCCCCTGCTCCATTCAACACCCCCCTTCCCAACCTGCACCTGTTACCCCCCCAGTCCTTTCAACACCCCCACCCTCTTTACACTCAACACCTCAACCCAACCTGCACCCCCATTCTTCTCACTTTCCAGTTCATTCAACACCCCTAGTCCAACGTACACCCCCATTCCGCCACTTCCCAGTCCAACCTGCATCCTTAGCCCTATCTGCCCCCAGTGCATTCAACACCGTCAGCCCAACCCACACCCCCTTTCATCCCACCCCCAATCCATCACACCCCCAGTCCAACAGCACCCCCACTCCTTCTACCTCAGCCCAACCTGCCCCCCCATTATCTGCGCTGCAGCCGATCCGGCACCTCCCTTCCCTCACTTCCCCAGTGCATTGCAACACCCCCAAGCCACCCTTCCCCTTCCCCTGGATCCGGCACCTTCCCCCTCCCGGTCCCAGGCTGGAGGTGCCGCCTCTGGTAGTCCTCCTGGTTCCTGGCTCTCCTGCTTGCCCAGGCACGGGCAGCTGCTGCAGGCGGGGTGGTGCGCCCTGCAGGCCCAGGTGCTGCGGCTGTGGTGCAACAAGAACAGCGGTCAATTACCCCAGGGGCCCAGGTGTGTGAAACCCAGCTCCCCTCTGCAAGGCCAGGGCCCCTGCAGGATCCCCAGCTGCTGCTCCGTGGTGGGCAAGGCCCAGGCGCATGGTCCCGGGGCTCCCTCTCGCCCCAGCCATGGCCCCACTCCCTGAGCAGCGCCGTAGCCGCGTTCCCAAATTCGAAATAAGCTTTTTCAAAATTGACTCAAAATGAGCTCAAATTGTGTAGCTTATTTCCAGCTCTGAGTGCAGTGTAGATGCACCCAAAATGTCCACAGGGTGATCCTTGTGGCTCTCTGGTCTGGATTCCCATCTGGTGCTGTGCCCGTGTTGGCTGAGTCACAGTTCCCAGTGACCTGGGGTAGATGAGATCTTGGCAAACCTGCAGTAGAGAGAAGGAAAAGGAGCAGGCCCCTGAGCCCCTCCCAGAGGAATGAAAACAAATAGCTAAGGAGGGAAGGGAAATGGACATTTGCTTAAGTGTTGAGAGGACAGAAAAGTGTCTCGGCAGCGTATGACAAGTTCAGTCAACCTGTTCGCTGATGAGCCTCATCCAGTGGGTCCAGTTAACTGAGGGGTGGGGGCTGGAGCAGCACCCTGCCCCCCATAGGCAGGCATCTGCTTCACTCTCACAGGGCTCCTTGCACTGCAGGCAGAGAGCCTCCAGCCTATCCACCTGTCCCAGTTAATTAGCTAACCAGTTAAACAGGATTTTACATCCCTCATTCCAGCTGGCCTCAAAGATCAAACAGACGGTCTCCTAGGGTCTCTGCAGGTGCCCCTTTGCCCCGTCTCTCTACAGAGATCACACAGCAGGGGCCAGGTACTAAAGGCACCAAGCAGCTGGCAGAATCACGGAGAACAAGGGGCATGGGGTTGGGGGTGTCGCGGAGAACCTCCATCTATCAGACGCGGCTTCCTCTCCACGCTTGCAGAACTGAGCAGCTAAAAGTGTTAGAAGCCAAATCAGAGCAGCTCGTGTGTGTGTCAGAAACGGCTATGGGGAGCCAATTGCGTCGGCAGCTGTTTGTGACATCACACCGGCCCCGGGACTGCGGCGTCATCGAGTAGCCGCTGAGAATTCATTAGTCCATCGGCTGCTCCGTGAACCGACATGGACCAGCCTCACCGGCTCTGCTTTCCCTGGCTGCCTCCCCATGCCTCAGTTTCCTCCTCTGCAATCACCTCATCCCCTCCCCTGGATCTGGCACCTGCCCCTCGCTCCCCAGTGGGGCCCAGGCTGCGCTTCAGCCCGGCCGGCCACTCCTGCCCATCACCTGCAGGACCAGCTGCGACCCCAACCCCTGAACTGCGCCGTGGCTGGTGCTCCTGCCCACCTCCAACCAGGTGGGCTTTGGGGTGGGAGGGGCGCCCGGGTGGGCGGAGGGAGCCGCAGTGGCCTGTGGGACATGGAGGCCGGGACAACTACATCTCCCAGCAGCCATTGCGGGGTCAGCAGCATGTGAGAGGGGCAAGGCCCCGCGCCAGCTCTCCCAGCGCATAGTGAGGGGCGTCCTGATTGGGTGGAGGAGGCTTTGGCTAAGCTGCCATTTGCTCCATGAGGTGGCGGAAGTGGGTGAAAGAGGAAGTGACGTTGCCGCGCTGGACGCCTCCTGGGAGTTGTAGTTTCCTGCGAGTGCGCTGCTTTCCCCATTGAGTGTTTCCCTGGAGCATCCCACCTCAGCACGTGGCCTCCAGCTGCTGCAGCCTGGCCCTGCCCTGCCCCTGTCTTAATGCATGGGCATCCGGTGACGTTAACGGGCGACTCTGTGGGCAAATGTCCTGTCGCGAAGAGGCATGTCTTTCCTGAGGGATCGGCCAATAAGCTTTCTGGATGTAGATTTCTGACTCAGCGGCCCGAGTCGCCGTTTTCGCCTTCAAAAGTTGATTTCGGCCATCATGGCCGGAGGGAGGCGTTTTCGTGCTGCGGACCTGGATTTCCGGCTGCGCAGCACCGGTCGCCGTTTTTTACTTCAAAAGTCGATTTCAGCCATCACGGCCCGAGGACGTCATTTTCGGGCTCTGGACGTGGATT
This sequence comes from Pelodiscus sinensis, assembly GCF_049634645.1. Classification (NCBI taxonomy): domain Eukaryota; kingdom Metazoa; phylum Chordata; order Testudines; family Trionychidae; genus Pelodiscus; species Pelodiscus sinensis. Next base: position 31,207,905 of record NC_134724.1, on the reverse strand, counting down.
TCTGGCTCCGCAACCCAGGTCGCCGTTTTCTGCTTCAAAAGTCTGTTTCGGCCATCGCGGTCCAAGGGGGGCGTTTTCAGGCTCCGGACGTGGATTTTGGACTACGAAGCCCGTGTCGCCGTTTTCTGCTTTAAAATTCGATTTCGGCCATCGTGGCCCGAGGATGGCGTTTTCATGCTGCGGACCTGGATTTCTGGCTGCACAGCACGGGTCGCTGTTTTCGACTTCAAAAGTCGATTTCGGCCATCGCGGCCAGAGGAGAGTGTTTTCAGGCTCCGGACGTGGATTTTGGCATCCTGAAGCCCGTGTCGCCGTTTTGGGCTTCAAAAGTCAATTTTGGCCATCGTGGCCCGAGGAGGGCGTTTTCAAGCTCAGGACATGGATTACCGGCTCCGCAGCCCGGGTCTCCATTTTCTACTTCAAAAATCGATTTCGGCCATCATGGCCCGAGGAGGGCGTTTTCAGGCTCCGGACGTGGATTTCTGGCTCCGCAGTCCGGGTCGCTGTTTTCGACTTCAAAACTCGATTTCGTCCATCGCGGCCCGAAGAGGGCATTTTCAGGCGCCGGACATGGCTTTCCGGCACCGCAGCCTGGGTCACCGTTTTCAGCTTCAAAAGTTGATTTCGGCCATCGCGGCCTGAGGATGTCATTTTAGGGCTACGGAGGTGGATTTCCTACTCCGCAGCCAGGGTCACCATTTTCGGCTTCAAAAGTCGATTTCGGCCATCGCAGACCGAGGAGGGCGTCTTCGGACTCCGGACATGGATTTCCGGCTCCACAGTCCGGGTCACCGTTTTCAGCTTCAAAAGTCCATTTCGGCCATCGCAGCCAGAGGAGGGCGTTTTTGGGCTCCAGAGGTGGATTTCTGGCTCCGCAGCCCGGGTTGCCGTTTTTGGCTTCAAAAGTTGATTTCAGCCATTGCGGCTGGAGGGGGGCGTTTTCGGGCTCCAGATGTGGATTTTGACCTCCCAAGCCCGTGTCGCCGTTTTTGGCCTCAAAAGTTGATTTCGGCCATCACGGCCCAAGGACTTCATTTTCGGGTACTGGACGTGGATTTCTGGCTAGGCAGCCCGGGTCGCTGTTTTCGGCTTCAAAAGTCGATTTCGGCCATCACGGCCCGAGGAGGTAGTTTTCGGGACCCGGATGTGGATTTCTGGCTTCGCAGCCTGGGTCGCCTTTTTGGATTCAAAAGTCGGTTTCGGCTATTGCGGCCCGAGGAGGGCGTTTTCTGGCTCCGGACGTGGATTTTGGCATCCCAAAGCCACTTTAGTCATTTTCAGCTTCAAAAGTCGATTTCAGCCATCGCGGCCATAGGAGAACGTTTTTGGGCTCCGTACATGGAATTCCGGATCCACAGCCCGTGTCACCGTTTTTGGCTTTAAAAGTCGATTTCGGCCATCGCAGCCAGAGGAGGGCATTTTAGGGATCTGGACGTAGTTTTCTCTCTCCCTGCCCCAAGTCGCTGTTTTCAGCTTCAAAATTCAATTTCGGCCGTCGTGACCCGAGGAGAACATTTTCGGGCACTGGACATGGATTTTGAGATCCACAGCACGGGTCACCGATTTCGGCTACAAAAGTCGATTTCGGCCATCGCAGCCCCAGGAGAACGTTTTTGGGCTCCGGTCGTGGATTTCTGGCTTCGAAGCCCGTGTCTCCGTTGTCGGCTTCAAAAGTCGATTTCAGACATCGCGGCACAAGGATGTCTTTTTCGGGCTCTGGACGTGGATTTCCAGCTCCACTCCCGGGTCACCGTTGTCGGCTTCAAAAGTCGATTTCGGACATCGCGGCTCGAGGATGGCGTTTTCGGGTCCGGACATGGATTTCCGGCTCGGCAGAATGGGTCGCCGTTTTCGACTTCAAAAGTTAATTTCGGCCATCATGGCCAGAGGAGGGTGTTTCCTGGCTCCGGACGTGTTTTTTGGCATCCCGAAGTCTGTGTCACCGATTTCAGCCATCACAGCCCGAGGGCATCGTTTTCGAACTCTGGATGTGGATTTCCGGCTCCGCAACACGGGTCTCCGTTTTCGGCTTCAAAAGTCGATTTCATCCATCGCAGCCCAAAGTAAGAATAAGAGCCTCCGGAAAAGGGCGCTTTTTCCGGAGGATCGGGGCCACTCTAGACGCTCTTTTCCGGCTTTTTTAAAAGTCGGAAAAAAGCGGCGGACATTTTTATTTAAATGCCGCGGGGGATATTTAAATCCCCCGCGGATTTCCCTACGACGACTGCTGAAATTTACATGCCTCTTCCGGAAAAGGGGCCAGTGTAGACGTAGCCTAGTGGTTTGTAGTTACAGTGTTTTAAAGCCAATGATGTATAGGGATCCCATTTCAGTAAAAGATTTGCTAGCTCCACAAAAGTGCTTTCAAACACTGTAACCAGCTATTTTCACTAAAATAAATGGGAAAGTTGTCAGAAAACCTGTAAACTTCTCAATCGGAGACGTTTTCGGCACAAGCATTCCTTTTTTTCCTCGAATAAGCTTCAAAACGCAGTAACTAGCTCCATACACTTATCTCACCTTTCGCCTTCAGCAGATTTCTAGTTACAGCGTTTTAAGCCAACATGTATAGGGATCCCAATTTAGCATAACATATGCTAGCTGCACGAATGTGCATTCAAACACGGTAAACAGTTTTTTACACTGAAATGAACGAGAAAGTTGTCAGAAGAGCTGCAAACCCCTCAGTTGGAGGCGTTTTCGGCAGAAGCGTTTCCTTTTCTTCCTCGAATGGGCTTCAAAATCCAGTATTTAGGTCCATACACTTATCTCACCATTCCCCTCCAGTGGGTTTGTAGTTACAGCGTTTTAAGCCAACAGGTATGCGCTCCCATTAATTGAAATCCCTGTTCAGCGAATGATTTGCTAGCTCCACGAATGTGCATTCAAACACTGTAAAGAACTTTTTACGCTGAAATGAACAAGAACGTTGTCAGAAGAGCTGCAAACCCCTCAGTTGAAGGCGTTTTCAGCAGAAGCTTTCCTTTTCTTCCTCGAATGGGCTTCAGAATCCAGTAATTAGGTCCATACACTTATCTCACCATTCCCCTCCAGTGGGTTTGTAGTAACAGCGTTTTAAGCCAAAGAAGTATTGGCTCACGTTAATTGGAATCCCTGTTCAGCGAAAGATTTCCTATCTCCGCGAAAGTGTTTTCAAGCGCTGTAACCAATTTTTTACACTGAAATGAACCAGAAAGTTGTCAGAAGAGCTGCAAAACAGTCAGTTGAAGGCGTTTTCGGCAGAAGCTTTCCTTTTGTTTCTCGAATTCGCTTCTGTCATGGCTCCTTCCCCACTCTGGCATGATAAATGCAGAAGTGGGGGCCAGCAAGTGTACCCCAAAGCCTTATCTACCAGGCTTTGGTATAAAACTTCCCCCAAGATCTTAAAAACCTAGATCTTGGGAATAAAACTTCCGCTGCCACCACCCAAATGTTGCTAAAGAAACCAGGGGAAAGATCATTTGGGAAATCTTCCCCCCTAAAACAAAAATCAGGGCACACCATTAACCACTGCCAGGTTAATAAAAGAAAAGAAAGAACTTTTATTATTACAACAATATTCAGGTTGCAAGTATAATGACTAGAGAGGAAGGTAACAAAATATACTCATGGAGAAACTCCATGGGCCTAGAACTTAGTTACAAAGAAAAGCCAAAACATCTTTTAAACCGTGCCAGATCTCAGATCCCATACCCAATCCTTAAACCCCTTAGACACTTCAGCTTCCCGGTGCCATCACCAGACTTAGGCCTCCATACACAGGTGAGAGGTTACCAAAACCCACTCACCAACTCCAAACAGATCCTCCTGGTCCAAAGGACTCAGCCACAGTACCAAGCCAATTTTCACTTTAGATTTTACCCACAAGATCACGCTGGGCCAATCCTTTAGAATCTAAACTCTAAAGATACATTACTGAAAGGAAGAAAATGTCGAGAGTAAGATTGTTAATGAGAACCTTCATATATAAACATCACACCTGTACACATGTCTCATACATAGAATCAACAGTGAACAAGCTTTCATTAGACACCTTACATGGGTCCCTTTGCACAAAATGTTGCCGTGCCTCAGTTTCCCTTCCCATACAGCATATCGATTTTGGAATGTCCCTTCTCAGGTGAGAAGCTTCAACACTAATTACAAGTATTAACAGTGAAATACCAGGGTCCCAAAGCTTTTGAACATCCAGTGTGTCCTTGGGTACATCTTGTAACAGTTTCCAGGGTTTTGGTACAAAATCATGCATAGTGGACATAGTTACCATTCTTAGTAACAGCAGTACAGTGGTTATGCAAGTTAACATAAGCAGTAGGAACAAATCCACCCCAACTGTACATTGACAATTCTGGCTTTTTACATTTAAAAAGTTGCAACCTTCCTGGGCAAACACAAGTCTTTTCCCTCCCCCATGCCCTGTGGGTTTAGGTTGTGAATGCCCTCCCACACAGACATAGGCCTGGCTGGGTGTGGCTCCCCTGCTCACAATGGCTATGGAATTCCTTTGCTCCTCACAGGATCTTTCTATCCCCAAGTCACTTTTACCCCCCTCAGGCACAGCAACCTGCTGGCCAGCCTCACCATAAGGATCCTCTTCCTTATGGCTTTCTGCAAGCAAAAGCTCATCTTCCCCTGGCTCTACAGCAGCATCACCCTGCTGAACCACCACCAACTCCTCCAGTGATCCCTCTATCCCCTGAACAGGCAGGTTTTCACACAACCCCCCTTCAGGAAAACACACAGACTCCTCTGGGGAAAGATCAGAGACCTCCCCCTCTCCTTTCTGGGCTTCAGCTGCCCCCAGAGCTAAATCTGGGCCCACAGCACTCTCCTCAGCCAATCCAGGCTGACAGGCACCTCCTGTAGACAAAGAACTGGGAAGAAACCCTTCCCCCACATGTATACCCCCCCTCCTCAGCAGCCAAACTGCCAGGCTCCACACACAGAGGCTGCTCACACTGAACACCCTCCAGAATTTGATCTTTTTCCCCAACTAAACTTTCACTCTGGCCAGCCACCCCAGACTGCACCAGAGAGACACTTTCCTGAAATAGGGCAGGGAGAGCCCAAAAATCTGACCAAAAATCTGACACTAGCCTCTCCTCTGAGGCTCCAGGCAGACGTGTAGAGGCCTCACTCATAGACACACAACTATCTCCCTCAGGCAACCATTGAGGAAAACTTTTACCTGGTTTTCCATAGGCCTGACTAGCCACAGACAACTTCCCAGATTCGCCTTTACCCCCTCCCCAAACCTCATGCATGTTCTGGGGCTGGGTTAAGGTATCTGCCTGATTATACATACTATTCATGCCATAATCACACCCCATCCCCACATGGTTCTCCACTGAACCCCCCTGAGGATACAGTCTCTGTTGTTCTTCCACTCCCTGGATCTGGAGTTTCCTGGGATATTGAACAGGGACGGGAACATTCATGGGAGCAAGATGGTCAGTTGATGGGGCCTTCGCTTTAGCAATCCTCTCCTGTGTTTTCACTTCTATTTGCCTGGTCTCAGTCTTTGTTTCCGCTAGTCTCGCCTGTGCTGCTGCTAGCCTTGCCTGTGCTGCTGCTAGCCCCGCCTGTGCTGCTGCTAGCCTCGCCTGGTATTCTCGTTCGTTGCGCTCCTCCTCAGCCTCACGTTGTGCACGCTTTGCCTTTGTTTCTGCTTTTATTGCTGCTAGCCTCTCCAGATGTTCTTGCTGGGCACGCCTGTCCTCGGCCTCTCGTTGTGCACGCCTGTCCTCCAGCTGTAGGAAAAACTCCATCTCCTTGTCAGTTAGAGGCCTGCCGATCTTACAGGCAACTTCCCATGTAGAAGGCATTGGTGAGGGGGGAGAAGCGCTGCTATACATTGCTCCTGCCCTCTCCTTGGGGAATGAATCTGTCCTAGAGTTGGACATCCTGTCTTAACTAGCCTAGCTATCCAGTTGTCCCGAAAGCTAGAAAAAAAAACTGTTTGGGTAGGTCTGTGTCTGGCTTAAGGTCTGCCCCTCCCTGAGGCAGCCCAGAAACAAAAGAAAAACAAAAGGAAAACTGCAAAGCTTGCAACTCAAAAGAAAAATTGTGCCCTTTTAAAAATCCTGGGTTCTCAAAATAATCCCACCGCTATGCCACCATGTCATGGCTCCTTCCCCACTCTGGCATGATAAATGCAGAAGTGGGGGCCAGCAAGTGTACCCCAAAGCCTTATCTACCAGGCTTTGGTATAAAACTTCCCCCAAGATCTTAAAAACCTAGATCTTGGGAATAAAACTTCCGCTGCCACCACCCAAATGTTGCTAAAGAAACCAGGGGAAAGATCATTTGGGAAATCTTCCCCCCTAAAACAAAAATCAGGGCACACCATTAACCACTGCCAGGTTAATAAAAGAAAAGAAAGAACTTTTATTATTACAACAATATTCAGGTTGCAAGTATAATGACTAGAGAGGAAGGTAACAAAATATACTCATGGAGAAACTCCATGGGCCTAGAACTTAGTTACAAAGAAAAGCCAAAACATCTTTTAAACCGTGCCAGATCTCAGATCCCATACCCAATCCTTAAAACAATAAAATCTAACGAAACTGCCTAAACTTTACCCTACTTACAGAAAATGAAGAATGGTGTCTTGGAGAGAGAGAGACATGCTTGTCCCTCTCTGTAGCTGCAGAGAACTCTCTTTCAGCGAGACAAAAGGAGAGAAGAAAAAAAACCCCAAATTCCTTTGTCCCAGTTTGAAAAGTCCCACCTACATTCCTATTGGTCACTCCACCAGGCTAGTGTAGTTAACCCCTTAATCCCCAGGCTGCTTGCTAACCCTCATGATCATGACAGCTTCAAAACTGGGTAACTAGCTCCATACACTTATCTCATCATTCCAATGCGGTAGGATTGTAGTTACAGTGCTTCAAAGCTAAAGATGTATAGGGATCCCAGTTCAGCGAAAGATTTCCTATCTCCATGAAAGTATTTAGAACCACTGTAAGCAGCTTTTTACACTGAAATGAACCAGGACGTTATCAGAAGAGCTGCAAACGCCTCAGTCGGAGGCGTTTTCGGCAGAAGCTTTCCTTTTAGTTCTCGAATTCGCTTCAACACCGGGTAACTAGCTCCATACACTTATCTCACCATTCCGCTGCGGTAGGTTTGTAGTTACAGTGTTTCAAAGCTAAGGATGTATAGGGATCCCAGTTCAGCGAAAGATTTCCTATCTCCACGAAAGTGTTTTCAAGCGCTGTAACCACCTTTTTACACTGAAATGAACCAGGACGTTATCAGAAGAGCTGCAAACCCCTCAGTCGCTGACATTTTCGGCAGAAGCTTTCCTTTTCTTCCTCGACTGGGCTTCAAAATACGGTAACTAGGTCCATACCTCACCATTCCCCTCCAGTGGGTTTGTACGTATAGCATTTGAAGCCAACATGTATGTGCTCCCATTAATTGGAATCCCAGCTCAGCGAAAGATTTGCTATCTCCACGAAAGCGTTAGCAAGCGCTGCAACCAGCTTTTTACACTGACATGAACCAGAACGTCGTCAGACGAGCTGCAAACCCCTCAGTCGGAGACTTTTTCGGCAGAAGCTTTCCTTTTGTTTCTCGAATTCGCTTCAAAACCGGGTAACTAGCTCCATACACTTATCTCACCATTCCGCTGCGGTAGGTTTGCAGTAACAGTGTTTTAAAGCAAAAGATGTATAGAGATCCCAATTCAGCAAAAGATTTGCTACCTCCACGAATGTGCATTCTAAGAGCTTTTTATAATTAAATGAACGAGAAATTTGTCAGAAGAGCCGCAAACCCCTCAGTCGGAGACATTTTCGGCAGAAGCTTGCATTTTTTTCCTCGAATGAGCGTCGAAATCCAGTAACTAGCTCCATACACTTATATCACCGTTCCCCTCCAGTGGGTTTGTAGTAAGAGCGTTTTAAGCCAAAGAAGTATTGGCTCACGTTAATTGGATTCCCAGTTCAGCGAAAGAGTGCCTATCTCCACGACAGTGTTTACAAGCACTGTAACCAGCTTTTTACACAGAAATGAACCAGAACGTTGTCAGAAGAACTGCAAACGCCTCAGTCGGAGGCGTTTTCGGCAGAAGCTTACCTTTTGTTTCTCGAATTCGCTTCACAACTTATCTCACCATTCCCCTCCAGTGGGTTTGTACGTATAGCATTTGAAGCCAACCTGTATGTGCTCCCATTAATTGGAATCCCAGCTCAGCGAAAGATTTGCTATCTCCACGAAAGCGTTATCAAGCGCTGCAACCAGCTCTTTACACTGAAATGAACCAGGACTTTCTCAGAAGTCGGAGGCGTTTTCGGCAGAATCTTTCTCACCATTCCCCTCCCGCGGGTTTGTAATTACAGCGTTTTAAGCCAAAGAAGTATTGGCTCCCATTAATTGGAATCCCAGTTCAGCGAAAGATTTTCTATCTACACGAAAGTGTTTTCAAGCACTGTAACCATTTTTCTACGCTGAAATGAACGAGAATGTTGTCAGAAGAGCTGCAAACCCCTCCGTTGGAGACATTTTTGGCAGCAGCTTTCCTTTCTTTTCTCGACTGGGCTTCCAAACTCACTGTCTAGCTCCATACACTTATCTCACCATTCCCCTCCAGTGAGTTTGTAGTAACGCGATTTAAGCCAACCTGTATGTGCTCCCATGAATTGGAACCCCAGCTCAGCGTAAGAATTGGTATCTCCACGAAAGCGTTATCAAGCGCTGCAACCAGCTTTTTACACTGAAATGAACCAGAACGTTGTCAGAAGAGCTGCAAACACCTCAGTCGGAGGCGTTTTCGGCAGATGCATTCCTTATTTTTCTCGAATACGCTTCAAAATCCGGTAACTACCTCCATACACATCTCTCACCATTCCTCTGCAGTAGGTTTGTAGTTACAGTGTTTTAAAGCCAAAGATATATAGGGATCCCAATCGAGCAAAAGATTTGCTACCTCCACGAATGTGCATTCAAAGACTGTAAAGAGTTTTTACAATTAAATGAACGAGAAATTTGTCAGAAGAGCCGCAAACCCCTCAGTCGCTGACATTTTCGGCAGAAGCTTTCCTTTTCTTCCTCGAATGGGCTTCAAAATCCCGTAACTAGGCCCATACCTCAACATTCCCCTCCAGTGGCTTTGTACGTATAGCATTTTAAGCCAACCTGTATGTGCTGCCATGAATTGGAACCCCAGCTCAGCGTAAGAATTGGTATCTCCACGAAAGCGTTATCAAGCGCTGCAACCAGCTTTTTACACTGAAATGAACCAGGCCGTTGTCAGACGAGCTGCAAACCCCTCAGTCGGAGACTTTTTCGGCAGAAGCTTTCCTTTTGTTTCTCGAATTCGCTTCAAAACCGGGTAACTAGCTCCTTACCCTTATCTCACCATTCCGCTGCGGTTGGTTTGCAGTTACAGTGTTTCAAAGCCAAAGATGTATAGAGATCCCAATGCAGCAAAAGATTTGCTTCCTCCACGAATGTGCATTCCAACACTGTAAAGAGTTTTTTACACTTAAGTGAACGAGAAGGTTGTCGGAAGAGATGCAAACCACTAAGTAGGAAATATTTTCGTCAGAAGCTTTCATTTTTTTTCCTCGAATGGGCTTCGAAATCCAGTAACTAGCTCCATACACTTATCTCACCATTCTGCTGCGGTAGGTTTGTAGTTACAGTGTTTCAAAGCAAAAGATGTATAGGGCTCCCAGTTCAGCGAAAGATTTCCTATCTCCACGAGAGTGTTTTCAAGCGCTGTAACCAGCTTTTTCCACTGAAATGAACCAGAACTTTGTCAAAAGAGCTGCAAACGCCTCAGTCGGAGGCGTTTTTGGCAGCAGCTTTCCTTTTTTTTCTCGACTGGGCTTCCAAACTCACTGTCTGTCTCCATACACTTATCTCACCATTCCTCTGCAGTAGGTTTGCAGTTACAGTGTTTCAAAGCAAAAGATGTATAGGGCTCCCAGCTCAGCAAAAGATTTGCTATCTCCACGAAAGCGTTATCAAGCGCTGCAACCAGCTTTTTACACTGAAATGAATCAGAACGTTGTCAGAAGAGCTGGAAACCCCGCAGTCGGAGGGTTTTTCTGCAGAAGCTTTCCTTTTCTTCCTCGAATGTGCTTCAAAATCCAGTAACTAGGTCCATACACTCATCTCACCATTCCCCTCCTGTGGGTTTGTACGTACAGCATTTTAAGACAACCTGTATGCGCTCCCAATGATTGGAATCCCAGCTCAGCGAAAGATTTGCTATCTCCATGAAAGCGTTAGCAAGCGCTGCAACCAGCTTTTTACACTGAAATGAACCAGAACGTTGTCAGAAGAGCTGCAAACCCCTCAGGCGGAGGCTTTTTCGGCAGAAGCTTTCCTTTTGTGTCTCGAATGCGCTTCAAAACCGGGTAACTAGCTCCTTACACTTTCAAAGCCAAAGATTTATAGGGATCCCAGTTCAGCGATAGATTTCCTATCTCCACGAAAGTGTTTTCAAGTGCTGTAACCAGCTTTTTACACTGAAATGAACCAGGACGGTGTCAGAAGAGCTGCAAACGCCTCAGTCGGAGGCGTTTTCGGCAGAAGCTTTTTCACCATTGCCCTCCCGCGGGTTTGTAATTACAACGTTTTAAGCCAAAGAAGTATTGGCTCCCATTAATTGGAATGCCAGTTCAGCGAAAGATTTTCTATCTACACGAAAGTGTTTTCAAGCACTGTAACCATTTTACTACACTGAAATGAACGAGAATGTTGTCAGAAGAGCTGCAAACACCTCCGTTGGAAACATTTTTGGCAGCAGCTTTCCTTTTTTTCTCGACTGGGCTTCCAAACTCACTGTCTAGCTCCATACACTTATCTCACCATTCCCCTCCAGTGGGTTTGTAGTAACGCGTTTTAAGCCAACCTGTATGTGCTCCCATGAATTGGAACCCCAGCTCAGCGTAAGAATTGGTATCTCCACGAAAGCGTTATCAAGCACTGCAACCAGCTTTTTACACTGAAATGAACCAGAACGTTGTCAGAAGAGCTGCAAAACTGTCAGTCGGAGCCTTTTCTTCACAAGCTTTCCTTTTGTTTCTCGAATGCGCTTCAAAACTGGGTAACTAGCTCCATACACTTATCTCATCATGCCAATGCGGTAGGTTTGTAGTTACAGTGCTTCAAAGCTAAAGATGTATAGGGATCCCAGTTCAGCGAAAGATTTCCTATCTCCATGAAAGTATTTAGAACCACTGTAAGCAGCTTTTTACACTGAAATGAACCAGGACGTTATCAGAAGAGCTGCAAACGCCTCAGTCGGAGGCGTTTTCGGCAGAAGCTTTCCTTTTAGTTCTCGAATTCGCTTCAACACCGGGTAACTAGCTCCATACACTTATCTCACCATTCCACTGGGGTAGGTTTGTAGTTACAGTGTTTCATAGCCAAAGATGTATAGGGATCCCAGTTCAGCTATAGATTTCCTATCTCCACGAAAGTGTTTTCAAGTGCTGTAACCAGCTTTTTACACTGAAATGAACGAGAACGTTGTCAGAAGAACTGCAAACCCCTCAGGCGGAGGCTTTTTCGGCAGAAGCTTTCCTTTTCTTCCTCGAATGGGCTTCAAAACCGGGTAACTAGCTCCATACACTTATCTCAGCATTCCGCTGCGGTAGGGTTGTTGTTACAGTGTTTCAAAGCTAAAGATGTATAGGGATCCCAGTTCAGCGAAAGATTTCCTATCTCCAAGAAAGTCTTTACAAGCACTGTAAGCAGCTTTTTACACTGAAATGAACCAGGACGTTATCAGAAGAGCTGCAAACGCCTCAGTCGGAGGCGTTTTCGGCAGAAGCTTTCCTTTTTTTTCTCGAATGCGCTTCAAGACCCGGTAACTACCTCCATACACTTATCTCACCATTCCTCTGCAGTAGGTTTGCAGTTACAGTGTTTCAAAGCCAAAGACGTATAGGGATCCCAGAGCAGCGAAAGATTTGCTATCTCCATGAAAGCGTTAGCAAGCGCTGCAACCAGCTTTTTACACTGAAATGAACCAGAACGTTGTCAGAAGAGCTGCAAACGCCTCAGTCGGAGGCGTTTTCGGCAGAAGCTTTTTCACCATTGCCCTCCCGCGGGTTTGTAATTACAACGTTTTAAGCCAAAGAAGTATTGTCTCCCATTAATTGGAATCCCAGTTCAGCGAAAGATTTTCCATCTACACGAAAGTGTTTTCAAGCACTGTAACCATTTTACTACACTGAAATGAACGAGAATGTTGTCAGAAGAGCTGCAAACCCCTCCGTTGGAAACATTTTTGGCAGCAGCTTTCCTTTTTTTCTCGACTGGGCTTCCAAACTCACTGTCTAGCTCCATACACTTATCTCACCATTCCCCTCCAGTGGGTTTGTAGTAACGCGTTTTAAGCCAACCTGTATGTGCTCCCATGAATTGGAACCCCAGCTCAGCGTAAGAATTGGTATCTCCACGAAAGCGTTTTCAAGCGCTGCAACCAGCTTTTTACACTGAAATGAACCAGAACGTTGTCAGAAGAGCTGCAAAACTGTCAGTCGGAGCCTTTTCTTCAGAAGCTTTCCTTTTGTTTCTCGAATGCGCTTCAAAACTGGGTAACTAGCTCCATACACTTATCTCATCATTCCAATGCGGTAGGTTTGTAGTTACAGTGCTTCAAAGCTAAAGATGTATAGGGATCCCAGTTCAGCGAAAGATTTCCTATCTCCATGAAAGTATTTAGAACCACTGTAAGCAGCTTTTTACACTGAAATGAACCAGGACGTTATCAGAAGAGCTGCAAACGCCTCAGTCGGAGGCGTTTTCGGCAGAAGCTTTCCTTTTAGTTCTCGAATTCGCTTCAACACCGGGTAACTAGCTCCATACACTTATCTCACCATTCCGCTGCGGTAGGTTTGTAGTTACAGTGTTTCAAAGCTAAGGATGTACAGGGATCCCAGTTCAGCGAAAGATTTCCTATCTCCACGAAAGTGTTTTCAAGCGCTGTAACCACCTTTTTACACTGAAATGAACCAGGACGTTATCAGAAGAGCTGCAAACCCCTCAGTCGCTGACATTTTCGGCAGAAACTTTCCTTTTCTTCCTCGACTGGGCTTCAAAATACGGTAACTAGGTCCATACCTCACCATTCCCCTCCAGTGGGTTTGTACGTATAGCATTTGAAGCCAACATGTATGTGCTCCCATTAATTGGAATCCCAGCTCAGCGAAAGATTTGCTATCTCCACGAAAGCGTTAGCAAGCGCTGCAACCAGCTTTTTACACTGACATGAACCAGAACGTCGTCAGACGAGCTGCAAACCCCTCAGTCGGAGACTTTTTCGGCAGAAGCTTTCCTTTTGTTTCTCGAATTCGCTTCAAAACCGGGTAACTAGCTCCATACACTTATCTCACCATTCCGCTGCGGTAGGTTTGCAGTAACAGTGTTTTAAAGCAAAAGATGTATAGAGATCCCAATTCAGCAAAAGATTTGCTACCTCCACGAATGTGCATTCTAAGAGCTTTTTATAATTAAATGAACGAGAAATTTGTCAGAAGAGCCGCAAACCCCTCAGTCGGAGACATTTTCGGCAGAAGCTTGCATTTTTTTCCTCGAATGAGCGTCGAAATCCAGTAACTAGCTCCATACACTTATATCACCGTTCCCCTCCAGTGGGTTTGTAGTAAGAGCGTTTTAAGCCAAAGAAGTATTGGCTCACGTTAATTGGATCCCAGTTCAGCGAAAGAGTGCCTATCTCCACGACAGTGTTTACAAGCACTGTAACCAGCTTTTTACACAGAAATGAACCAGAACGTTGTCAGAAGAACTGCAAACGCCTCAGTCGGAGGCGTTTTCGGCAGAAGATTACCTTTTGTTTCTCGAATTCGCTTCACAACTTATCTCACCATTCCCCTCCAGTGGGTTTGTAGTAACGCGTTTTAAGCCAACCTGTATGTGCTCCCATGAATTGGAACCCCAGCTCAGCGAAAGATTTGGTATCTCCACGAAAGGCTTATCAAGCGCTGTAGCCAGCTTTTTACACTGAAATGAACCAGAACGTTGTCAGAAGAGCTGCAAACGCCTCAGTTGGAGGCGTTTTCGGCAAAAGCATTCTTTTTTTGCGCGAATACGCTTCAAAACCCGGTAACTATCTCCATACACTTATCTCACCATTCCTCTGCAGTAGGTTTGTAGTTACAGTGTTTTAAAGCCAAAGATGTATAGGGATCCCAATCCAGCAAAAGATTTGCTACCTCCACGAATGTGCATTCAAACACTGTAAAGAGCTTTTTACAATTAAATGAACGAGACATTTGTCAGAGGAGCCGCAAACCCCTCAGTCGGAGACTTTTTCGGCAGAAGCTTTCCTTTTCTTCCTCGAATGGGCTTCAAAATCCAGTAACTATCTCCATACACTTATCTCACCATTCCCCTCCAGTGGGTTTGTACGTATAGCATTTGAAGCCAACCTGTATGTGCTCCCATTAATTGGAATCCCAGCTCAGCGAAAGATTTGCTATCTCCACGAAAGCGTTATCAAGCGCTGCAACCAGCTCTTTACACTGAAATGAACCAGGACTTTCTCAGAAGTCGGAGGCGTTTTCGGCAGAATCTTTCTCACCATTCCCCTCCCGCGGGTTTGTAATTACAGCGTTTTAAGCCAAAGAAGTATTGGCTCCCATTAATTGGAATCCCAGTTCAGCGAAAGATTTTCTATCTACACGAAAGTGTTTTCAAGCACTGTAACCATTTTTCTACGCTGAAATGAACGAGAATGTTGTCAGAAGAGCTGCAAACCCCTCCGTTGGAGACATTTTTGGCAGCAGCTTTCCTTTCTTTTCTCGACTGGGCTTCCAAACTCACTGTCTAGCTCCATACACTTATCTCACCATTCCCCTCCAGTGAGTTTGTAGTAACGCGATTTAAGCCAACCTGTATGTGCTCCCATGAATTGGAACCCCAGCTCAGCGTAAGAATTGGTATCTCCACGAAAGCGTTATCAAGCGCTGCAACCAGCTTTTTACACTGAAATGAACCAGAACGTTGTCAGAAGAGCTGCAAACACCTCAGTCGGAGGCGTTTTCGGCAGATGCATTCCTTATTTTTCTCGAATACGCTTCAAAATCCGGTAACTACCTCCATACACATCTCTCACCATTCCTCTGCAGTAGGTTTGTAGTTACAGTGTTTTAAAGCCAAAGATATATAGGGATCCCAATCGAGCAAAAGATTTGCTACCTCCACGAATGTGCATTCAAAGACTGTAAAGAGTTTTTACAATTAAATGAACGAGAAATTTGTCAGAAGAGCCGCAAACCCCTCAGTCGCTGACATTTTCGGCAGAAGCTTTCCTTTTCTTCCTCGAATGGGCTTCAAAATCCCGTAACTAGGCCCATACCTCAACATTCCCCTCCAGTGGCTTTGTACGTATAGCATTTTAAGCCAACCTGTATGTGCTGCCATGAATTGGAACCCCAGCTCAGCGTAAGAATTGGTATCTCCACGAAAGCGTTATCAAGCGCTGCAACCAGCTTTTTACACTGAAATGAACCAGGCCGTTGTCAGACGAGCTGCAAACCCCTCAGTCGGAGACTTTTTCGGCAGAAGCTTTCCTTTTGTTTCTCGAATTCGCTTCAAAACCGGGTAACTAGCTCCTTACCCTTATCTCACCATTCCGCTGCAGTTGGTTTGCAGTTACAGTGTTTCAAAGCCAAAGATGTATAGAGATCCCAATGCAGCAAAAGATTTGCTTCCTCCACGAATGTGCATTCCAACACTGTAAAGAGTTTTTTACACTTAAGTGAACGAGAAGGTTGTCGGAAGAGATGCAAACCACTAAGTAGGAAATATTTTCGTCAGAAGCTTTCATTTTTTTTCCTCGAATGGGCTTCGAAATCCAGTAACTAGCTCCATACACTTATCTCACCATTCTGCTGCGGTAGGTTTGTAGTTACAGTGTTTCAAAGCAAAAGATGTATAGGGCTCCCAGTTCAGCGAAAGATTTCCTATCTCCACGAGAGTGTTTTCAAGCGCTGTAACCAGCTTTTTCCACTGAAATGAACCAGAACTTTGTCAAAAGAGCTGCAAACGCCTCAGTCGGAGGCGTTTTTGGCAGCAGCTTTCCTTTTTTTTCTCGACTGGGCTTCCAAACTCACTGTCTGTCTCCATACACTTATCTCACCATTCCTCTGCAGTAGGTTTGCAGTTACAGTGTTTCAAAGCAAAAGATGTATAGGGCTCCCAGCTCAGCAAAAGATTTGCTATCTCCACGAAAGCGTTATCAAGCGCTGCAACCAGCTTTTTACACTGAAATGAATCAGAACGTTGTCAGAAGAGCTGGAAACCCCGCAGTCGGAGGGTTTTTCTGCAGAAGCTTTCCTTTTCTTCCTCGAATGTGCTTCAAAATCCAGTAACTAGGTCCATACACTCATCTCACCATTCCCCTCCTGTGGGTTTGTACGTACAGCATTTTAAGACAACCTGTATGCGCTCCCAATGATTGGAATCCCAGCTCAGCGAAAGATTTGCTATCTCCATGAAAGCGTTAGCAAGCGCTGCAACCAGCTTTTTACACTGAAATGAACCAGAACGTTGTCAGAAGAGCTGCAAACCCCTCAGGCGGAGGCTTTTTCGGCAGAAGCTTTCCTTTTGTGTCTCGAATGCGCTTCAAAACCGGGTAACTAGCTCCTTACACTTTCAAAGCCAAAGATTTATAGGGATCCCAGTTCAGCGATAGATTTCCTATCTCCACGAAAGTGTTTTCAAGTGCTGTAACCAGCTTTTTACACTGAAATGAACCAGGACGGTGTCAGAAGAGCTGCAAACGCCTCAGTCGGAGGCGTTTTCGGCAGAAGCTTTTTCACCATTGCCCTCCCGCGGGTTTGTAATTACAACGTTTTAAGCCAAAGAAGTATTGGCTCCCATTAATTGGAATCCCAGTTCAGCGAAAGATTTTCTATCTACACGAAAGTGTTTTCAAGCACTGTAACCATTTTACTACACTGAAATGAACGAGAATGTTGTCAGAAGAGCTGCAAAACTGTCAGTCGGAGCCTTTTCTTCAGAAGCTTTCCTTTTGTTTCTCGAATGCGCTTCAAAACTGGGTAACTAGCTCCATACACTTATCTCATCATTCCAATGCGGTAGGTTTGTAGTTACAGTGCTTCAAAGCTAAAGATGTATAGGGATCCCAGTTCAGCGAAAGATTTCCTATCTCCATGAAAGTATTTAGAACCACTGTAAGCAGCTTTTTACACTGAAATGAACCCGGACGTTATCAGAAGAGCTGCAAACGCCTCAGTCGGAGGCGTTTTCGGCAGAAGCTTTCCTTTTAGTTCTCGAATTCGCATCAACACCGGGTAACTAGCTCCATACACTTATCTCACCATTCCGCAGCGGTAGGTTTGTAGTTACAGTGTTTCAAAGCTAAGGATGTATAGGGATCCCAGTTCAGCGAAAGATTTCCTATCTCCACGAAAGTGTTTTCAAGCGCTGTAACCAGCTTTTTACACTGAAATGAACCAGGACGTTATCAGAAGAGCTGAAAACCCCTCAGTCGCTGACATTTTCGGCAGAAGCTTTCCTTTTCTTCCTCGAATGGGCTTCAAAATACGGTAACTTGGTCCATACCTCACCATTCCCCTCCAGTGGGTTTGTACGTATAGCATTTGAAGCCAACATGTATGTGCTCCCATTAATTGGAATCCCAGCTCAGCGAAAGATTTGCTATCTCCACGAAAGCGTTAGCAAGCGCTGCAACCAGCTTTTTACACTGACATTAACCAGAACGTCGTCAGACGAGCTGCAAACCCCTCAGTCGGAGACTTTTTCGGCAGAAGCTTTCCTTTTGTTTCTCGAATTCGCTTCAAAACCGGGTAACTAGCTCCATACACTTATCTCACCATTCCGCTGCGGTAGGTTTGCAGTAACAGTGTTTTAAAGCAAAAGATGTATAGAGATCCCAATTCAGCAAAAGATTTGCTACCTCCACGAATGTGCATTCTAAGAGCATTTTATAATTAAATGAACGAGACATTTGTCAGAGGAGCCGCAAACCCCTCAGTCGGAGACATTTTCGGCAGAAGCTTTCCTTTTCTTCCTCGAATGGGCTTCAAAAATCCAGTAACTATCTCCATACACTTATCTCACCATTCCCCTCCAGTGGGTTTGTACGTATAGCATTTGAAGCCAACCTGTATGTGCTCCCATTAATTGGCATCCCAGCTCAGCGAAAGATTTGCTATCTCCACGAAAGCGTTATCAAGCGCTGCAACCAGCTTTTTACACTGAAATGAACCAGAACGTTGTCAGAAGAGCTGCAAACCCCTCAGGCGGAGGCTTTTTCGGCAGAAGCTTTCCTTTTGTGTCTCGAATGCGCTTCAAAACCGGGTAACTAGCTCCTTACACTTTCAAAGCCAAAGATGTATAGGGATCCCAGTTCAGCGATAGATTTCCTATCTCCACGAAAGTGTTTTCAAGTGCTGTAACCAGCTTTTTACACTGAAATGAACCAGGACGGTGTCAGAAGAGCTGCAAACGCCTCAGTCGGAGGCGTTTTCGGCAGAAGCTTTTTCACCATTGCCCTCCCGCGGGTTTGTAATTACAACGTTTTAAGCCAAAGAAGTATTGGCTCCCATTAATTGGAATGCCAGTTCAGCGAAAGATTTTCTATCTACACGAAAGTGTTTTCAAGCACTGTAACCATTTTACTACACTGAAATGAACGAGAATGTTGTCAGAAGAGCTGCAAACACCTCCGTTGGAAACATTTTTGGCAGCAGCTTTCCTTTTTTTCTCGACTGGGCTTCCAAACTCACTGTCTAGCTCCATACACTTATCTCACCATTCCCCTCCAGTGGGTTTGTAGTAACGCGTTTTAAGCCAACCTGTATGTGCTCCCATGAATTGGAACCCCAGCTCAGCGTAAGAATTGGTATCTCCACGAAAGCGTTATCAAGCACTGCAACCAGCTTTTTACACTGAAATGAACCAGAACGTTGTCAGAAGAGGTGCAAAACTGTCAGTCGGAGCCTTTTCTTCAGAAGCTTTCCTTTTGTTTCTCGAATGCGCTTCAAAACTGGGTAACTAGCTCCATACACTTATCTCATCATGCCAATGCGGTAGGTTTGTAGTTACAGTGCTTCAAAGCTAAAGATGTATAGGGATCCCAGTTCAGCGAAAGATTTCCTATCTCCATGAAAGTATTTAGAACCACTGTAAGCAGCTTTTTACACTGAAATGAACCAGGACGTTATCAGAAGAGCTGCAAACGCCTCAGTCGGAGGCGTTTTCGGCAGAAGCTTTCCTTTTAGTTCTCGAATTCGCTTCAACACCGGGTAACTAGCTCCATACACTTATCTCACCATTCCGCTGCGGTAGGTTTGTAGTTACAGTGTTTGAAAGCTAAGGATGTATAGGGATCCCAGTTCAGCGAAAGATTTCCTATCTCCACGAAAGTGTTTTCAAGCGCTGTAACCACCTTTTTACACTGAAATGAACCAGGACGTTATCAGAAGAGCTGCAAACCCCTCAGTCGGAGACTTTTTCGGCAGAAGCTTTCCTTTTGTTTCTCGAATTCGCTTCAAAACCGGGTAACTAGCTCCATACACTTATCTCACCATTCCGCTGCGGTAGGTTTGCAGTAACAGTGTTTTAAAGCAAAAGATGTATAGAGATCCCAATTCAGCAAAAGATTTGCTACCTCCACGAATGTGCATTCTAAGAGCTTTTTATAATTAAATGAACGAGAAATTTGTCAGAAGAGCCGCAAACCCCTCAGTCGGAGACATTTTCGGCAGAAGCTTGCATTTTTTTCCTCGAATGAGCGTCGAAATCCAGTAACTAGCTCCATACACTTATATCACCGTTCCCCTCCAGTGGGTTTGTAGTAAAAGCGTTTTAAGCCAAAGAAGTATTGGCTCACGTTAATTGGATTCCCAGTTCAGCGAAAGAGTGCCTATCTCCACGACAGTGTTTACAAGCACTGTAACCAGCTTTTTACACAGAAATGAACCAGAACGTTGTCAGAAGAACTGCAAACGCCTCAGTCGGAGGCGTTTTCGGCAGAAGATTACCTTTTGTTTCTCGAATTCGCTTCACAACTTATCTCACCATTCCCCTCCAGTGGGTTTGTAGTAACGCGTTTTAAGCCAACCTGTATGTGCTCCCATGAATTGGAACCCCAGCTCAGCGAAAGATTTTCTATCTACACGAAAGTGTTTTCAAGCACTGTAACCATTTTTCTAAACTGAAATGAACGAGAACGTTGTCAGAAGAGCTGCAAACCCCTCAGTTGGAGACATTTTCGGCAGCAGCTTTCCTTTTTTTTCTCGACTGGGCTTCCAAACTCACTGTCTAGCTCCATACACTAATCTCACCATACCCCTCCAGTGGGTTTGTAGTAACGCGTTTTAAGCCAACCTGTATGTGCTCCCATGAATTGGAACCCCAGCTCAGCGTAAGAATTGGTATCTCCACGAAAGCGTTATCAAGCGCTGCAACCAGCTTTTTACACTGAAATGAACCAGACCGTTGTCAGACGAGCTGCAAACCCCTCAGTCGGAGACTTTTTCGGCAGAAGCTTTCCTTTTGTTTCTCGAATTCCCTTCAAAACCGGGTAACTAGCTCCTTACACTTATCTCACCATTCCGCTGCGGTTGGTTTGCAGTTACAGTGTTTCAAAGCCAAAGATGTATAGAGATCCCAATGCAGCAAAAGATTTGCTTCCTCCGCGAATGTGCATTCAAACACTGTAAAGAGTTTTTTACACTTAAGTGAACGAGAAGGTTGTCGGAAGAGATGCAAACCACTAAGTTGGAAATATTTTCGTCAGAAGCTTTCATTTTTTTTCCTCGAATGGGCTTCGAAATCCAGTAACTAGCTCCATACACTTATCTCACCATTCTGCTGCGGTAGGTTTGTAGTTACAGTGTTTCAAAGCAAAAGATGTATAGGGATCCCAGTTCAGCGAAAGATTTCCTATCTCCACGAGAGTGTTTTCAAGCGCTGTAACCAGCTTTTTCCACTGAAATGAACCAGAACTTTGTCAAAAGAGCTGCAAACGCCTCAGTCGGAGGCGTTTTTGGCAGCAGCTTTCCTTTTTTTTCTCGACTGGGCTTCCAAACTCACTGTCTAGCTCCATACACTTATCTCACCATTCCTCTGCAGTAGGTTTGCAGTTACAGTGTTTCAAAGCCAAAGACGTATAGGGATCCCAGCTCAGCAAAAGATTTGCTATCTCCACGAAAGCGTTATCAAGCGCTGCAACCAGCTTTTTACACTGAAATGAATCAGAACGTTGTCAGAAGAGCTGGAAACCCCGCAGTCGGAGGGTTTTTCGGCAGAAGCTTTCCTTTTCTTCCTCGAATGGGCTTCAAAATCCAGTAACTAGGTCCATACACTCATCTCACCATTCGCCTCCTGTGGGTTTGTACGTACAGCATTTTAAGACAACCTGTATGCGCTCCCATTGATTGGAATCCCAGCTCAGCGAAAGATTTGCTATCTCCATGAAAGCGTTAGCAAGCTTCAAACGTCTTGGGAGGGGGAGAGTACGTCTGTGTGCGCCGTGAGGTGAGGTGAGGTGAGCTCGAGTGTAGTATCCGGACCGGGTTCCTGTTTGAAGATCGCCTGATTAAGCAAGCGCCGCCGTGGGATCGAATCCTTTGCTCCGTGGTACCTGATTGGATCCAGCCCTTTTTAGGGCTTCTGATACCAAGACTCTGCAATCAACAGCCTTATTTCTAGGCACCTGGAAACCGCTCCGGAGCGTAAAAGCCTCCAGTTGTGTGCGTTTTTTTTTTTTTTTTTGGCCTGGAAGGGATTTAAACCCCTACCGTGGTTTTTCTGCAGGCCGCTCTACAGCTGATCTGCAATCAGCTGTTCAGGCCCCGACCAGGCACTTCTTTTGAGACTGCCTATTGGCGGAGGCTCTTCTGCTGCCTTAAAGCAACAGCTGCTCTCTCCTTTTTGCTACACTGGATCCTCTGCTATGGGCTGTGCATCTGCTCCGCTGGATCTGGATCTGGATCTGGATCTGTTTCTGGATCTGGACCTGGATCTTCCTGCTGCCTTTGGACCTGCTCCTGCCCCCTGCTCCTGGGTCCTGCTCCTGGCTCCTGAGACTTGCTCCTACGTCCTGAGACCTGCTCCGGACCAGCTCCTGCAATCTGCTCCGGACCTGCTCCTGCCTCCTGGGACCCGCCCCTACCTCCTACCTTTGCTCCGCGTCTGCCTGGTCTGCTGGCCCCCCGCCAGTGACTTCTGATCCTCCTCAGGGCTTACTTTGACCTTTTTTTATTAAGTATATAAGGCAGTGGACATTGTCAGCATGCTGATGTCTCCTTTTGGAGAACAAAGGAGAAGGCAGAACACATATTTCATCTACTGAAAAATAGCAGATGGTATCTAAATGTGACAGTTAACTAGATACTCTCAGCATATTACAATGTGGATAACACAAGGCAACGACAGAACTATCAATTCTAAATGCATCACTGACTGAGAAGTAACAAGGCTAATTTCTTGCAGCAGCTCCCTTGGACAGAGATTGTGAGATATTTCAGTAGCAAGACAGATGCCCTGATGCTGCTCGTTTTAACACACACTCTGGATAAGATCCTATTGTGAGTGATTGGAAAGGCTGAAGCGTGAATTATGGCTGTGTCTTGGAGAAAGTGCTTTCCTCAGCTCTGAGATCCTGGCTCAATTGAAGTTTACAAAGTTTAGGTTTCGTTTGAATAAATTATCAGGCAGCTTGAATCATGGAAATTGAAATAGACCGGAAAGCAGCAAGCAGGTCCAAGGCAATGTAAAAATAGTCACCAACTTCTTTAAATAAAGCAAAGTCCTAACATACTGGTCACTATAATAAGAGAGAAAAAGTGTTTGAATAAATTGCCTCAGTATTTTCTTGCATATATACTTTGTAAGAAACACGCACAACTTCTCAGTCTTTAGTACAGCAGCTCACTTTAGAGCTGGTTAACTTTTTTCACCATGTAGTCTGACAGGAAAATATTTTTTCTTATGCAAGCTTATTAAATCTTCATTGGCTTTCTTCATGAGGGTGTTGCCTATAGCTATAATTCTTTGATTCTATCTAATAATATTGACTTTAGTCACTTTAATCTGAGCAAGTCAAGCTAGAATTCTGGCAGCAAATAAGTTAGCATCCATTAATTGATTTTGTTCTTTTCAAATAATATTAGTTGTCCTTTTCTATTTGAGAATTGCAATGATTATCCAGGCTGGAAATGACAGCAGAGAAGAAATGTGATGTGCTAACTTTCTTTGCCAGTTTAGTTTTGGGAGTGAAATCTCAGCACATGTAGAGAAAATTCTGCTCTGAGCTATCTACTGAAAAGCCAGGAGGTTCATAGAATCATAGAATACTAGGACTGGAAAGGACCTCAAGAGATCATCGAGTCCAGTCCCCTGCCCCCATGGCAGGACCAAATTCTGTCTAGACCATCCCTGATAGACATTTACCTAACCCACTCTTAAATATCTCCAGAGATGGGGATTCCACAACCTCCCTGGGCAATTTATTCCAGTGTTTGACTACTCTGACAGTTAGGAACTTTTTCCTAATGTCCAACCTAAACCTCCCTTGCTGCAGTTTAAGCCCATTGCTTCTTGTTCTATCCTCAGAGGCCAAGATGAACACGTTTTCTCTCTCCTCGGGTATGTCTACACTACACCGCTAGTTCGAACTAGCGGGGTAATGTAGGCATACCGGACTTGCAAATGAAGCCCGGGATTTGAATTTCCCCGGCTTCATTTGCATAAGCGGGGCTCCGCCATTTTTAAATCCCCGCTCGTTCGAACCCTGTGCCGCGCGGCTACACGCGGCACAAACTATTTAGTTCGAACTAGGCTTCCTAGTTCAAACTACCGTTACTCCTCGTGGAATGAGGAGTAACAGTAGTTCGAACTAGGAAGCCTAGTTTGAACTACCTAGTTCATGCCCCGTGTAGCCGCGCGGCACAGGGTCCGAACGAGCGGGGATTTAAAAATGGCGGAGCCCCGCTTATGCAAATGAAGCCCGGGAAATTCAGATCCCGGGCTTCATTTGCAAGTGCGGTATGCCTACATTACCCTCCTAGTTCGAACTAGGAGGGTAGTGTAGACATACCCCTCCTTATGACACCCTTTTAGCTATCTGAAAACGGCTGTCATGTCCCCCCTCAGTCTTCTCTTTTCTAAACTAACCAAACTCAAATTTGTTTGTGCACTGGGTGGATCCCAGAAGGATATTGTCCAGATTCCCAAACTAGTGGAAACGATATAGGTTGCCTATGATAGCATAAGATAACCTATGATCAGATATTTATGACTGGCACAGAGCCCAAGTATTAATGCTGTTTAACATTCCATGTTTAATCCATGGCGAAGTGAGATTTATTTATTTTATTTTAGTACCATGTAGCAAAGGCTAATTAATTTTACTTTTGCAACACGCCTTTGAGTTAGGGAACTATTATACACACATAACTGATGTGCCAAGAGCTTGATCAGGTGTATCTAGACAACAGGTTTGTTTGTTTTTTTAAAGTGGCCTTTTTTAGAAAAAACTTCCCCTGTGTCTAGACTGCTGCCACATTCTTTCAAAAGTAAAACAAAAGAATGCGGCAGTTTTTTTACCACGGAAAATCTCATTTTATGAGGAATAATGCCTTTTTTTGAAAGTGCTCTTTTGAAAAAAGGCGCTATATAATGAAAACTATGGGTTTTTTTGAAGGAGAGTATCCAGACTTCCTGGGAGCTCTCTTTCGAAAAAGCGGCTCACTTTTTCAAAAGTACTGGCTGTAGTCTAGACGCTTTCTTTCGAAAGAGGCTTGTAGTCTAGTCGTACCTTTAGGCTTATGTGACTTGCCTTGGATTATGCAGCTGCAGTTTCAGGGCCTTTGCATGCTGCCTATCTTAACACAAATGTTTCACTCTAATTAAATCCATTCCAATTTATCTCTGATACAACTCAAAGTCAAATGCATCTAACTGCCTTCAGGAAATGCTGTATATGCTTGTTAATGAGAATGTTAAACAACATCTTTATCAGGGAAATTTCAGAGTGTAACATTTGTTGTGCTATTCACACATTCTAAACAATCTACTATGGAAAATTTCCAAGAGACTGTGGAATCTATGATTCTAAGTCCAGAAGAGACCATTCTGATCATGTAGTCTGCTCTGTATAACACAAGTCTTAGAATTCAACATCATTAGAACAAGTTATTAGGGGTCAAAGGGTTAAAAATGTATATATTTGTCAAGGCTGTTTCCCACTGTGGCACTCCGAGTGCAGAAGGTGGAGGCCAGTAAGAGACCTTAAAATACCCTGCCTCTATTGGCTTCTGCAAATGTTATCAGTGCCTATGTTTCTACTATTTGAAAATGGAATAACTGACATGCCAGTTATTGTGGTGTTTGCTGTATGCTACTTCCCCCAAAAAAGGGAGAAACCAGTTCTATTCTATCTCTAGTGCCTATGACGTCTTCGATTTCAATGCTAAGATCCCTTTCACAGGTGGTACCAGTTTAACCTTTTTTTTTTTTTTTTTTTTTTTTGGTGACATGGAATGCATGTCAATACATGTCAAGATGACTTAGATCATCCCAATGATTTGTCACAGCCCACCAAAAGCCATCAGATGTTCTTTATAAAAAAAGGTAGAATTTCTGTTCAGATTTTTAATCTTTTCTGTTATCACAACAAACTGTGGCAGCTTCTTTCTTTTAAAAACATTTTCTTTTCAAAATGCTGCCCTATTTGTACACGTGCATGCTATTCTGTTCCCAGGCAGCCTTTGAGTGGAACCAGGCTTGCCTTACAGATCTCCTGTCTGCCAGCGTAACTCATTGCCACAGTGAAAGTGAAAGCCAGATTACACTGCATTCTTGATTTTTTTTTTTACACTTTTAATTGCATACTCCGGTGATGCCCTATAAGTTCATTTCTTATTCAGGGTTTGTTCATTGTACTAAATACTAGTAGATCTAGAAACATTCTCGCAGCAAATAAGAAAGAGTGAATGCTTTTGTTGCTATACAAACTATTCTTCTACATTAGTAACATCTCAAAGGTGACATTCTAGCCCAGGAAATGGCTAATAATGGAATAAATGTATTGTAGTGTGAATGTAGAGTACCTTTATTATTTAAACTGTTTTGAACTTCCCTTATGTAGTGTGTGAAAATCAGCACTGCAAATTGTATTCCAGCTATAAAAGAAACTGATTTTTCTTTGGTTTTTAAGGTGTACGCATAAATTGCCTTTCTAATTAACTGAAATGTCTTTAAATTCAAACTCAAATAACAGCTAGTTAATTTAGCATAAGGCTATCACTGAGAGTAATAGATACAAAGTGAATATTCAGCAATAATTTGTTTTCCTGTGTTTATTGGTTGTTACATATTCTATTCTCTTTTGTTAAGGTGCAATGAGTTACATACTGCAGGTATCTCTATCCTTGAAGAAAGTAATGGTAGGCTCTGATAATCCTGCAGAGTCCAATAATACCCCTAACCTGTGCAAAATTTCACAAGTTGAATCAGTGTGCATTGAAGTGTGACAAATATACCGATTTGCTCTCTCACGTCCAGACCTTATTTACTCTAATGCTCCTACCAATGCTATGTACGATATTCACCCAGTAGCTGTCTATGTAATATATATTGCAAGTAAAATTATCACATGTTGATGTAATGATTGCACAGCCATAGCCTCAAAGATACTTAGGTGCCTCAAAGCCTTGGAGGATCTGGGTCTCTATCTCATAGTATAACTTTAAGTGTTGTTCTTCTATCTTTAGAGTAATATCAGTACTCCTCGTGAAATGAGGCGTAACGGTAGTTCAAACTAGGAAGCCTAGTTCGAACTACCTAGTTCGTGCCCCGTGTAGCCGCGCCACACGGGGTTCGAACCAGCGGGGTTTTAAAAATGGCGGCTCCCCGCTTATGCAAATGAAGCCCGGGAAATTCAGATCCCGGGCTTCATTTGCAAGTGCGGTATGCCTACATTACCCTCCTAGTTCGAACTAGGAGGGTAGTGTAGACATACCCCTCCTTATGACACCCTTTTAGCTATCTGAAAACGGCTGTCATGTCCCCCCTCAGTCTTCTCTTTTCTAAACTAACCAAACTCAAATTTGTTTGTGCACTGGGTGGATCCCAGAAGGATATTGTCCAGATTCCCAAACTAGTGGAAACGATATAGGTTGCCTATGATAGCATAAGATAACCTATGATCAGATATTTATGACTGGCACAGAGCCCAAGTATTAATGCTGTTTAACATTCCATGTTTAATCCATGGCGAAGTGAGATTTATTTATTTTATTTTAGTACCATGTAGCAAAGGCTAATTAATTTTACTTTTGCAACACGCCTTTGAGTTAGGGAACTATTATACACACATAACTGATGTGCCAAGAGCTTGATCAGGTGTATCTAGACAACAGGTTTGTTTGTTTTTTTAAAGTGGCCTTTTTTAGAAAAAACTTCCCCTGTGTCTAGACTGCTGCCACATTCTTTCAAAAGTAAAACAAAAGAATGCGGCAGTTTTTTTACCACGGAAAATCTCATTTTATGAGGAATAATGCCTTTTTTTGAAAGTGCTCTTTTGAAAAAAGGCGCTATATAATGAAAACTATGGGTTTTTTTGAAGGAGAGTATCCAGACTTCCTGGGAGCTCTCTTTCGAAAAAGCGGCTCACTTTTTCAAAAGTACTGGCTGTAGTCTAGACGCTTTCTTTCGAAAGAGGCTTGTAGTCTAGTCGTACCTTTAGGCTTATGTGACTTGCCTTGGATTATGCAGCTGCAGTTTCAGGGCCTTTGCATGCTGCCTATCTTAACACAAATGTTTCACTCTAATTAAATCCATTCCAATTTATCTCTGATACAACTCAAAGTCAAATGCATCTAACTGCCTTCAGGAAATGCTGTATATGCTTGTTAATGAGAATGTTAAACAACATCTTTATCAGGGAAATTTCAGAGTGTAACATTTGTTGTGCTATTCACACATTCTAAACAATCTACTATGGAAAATTTCCAAGAGACTGTGGAATCTATGATTCTAAGTCCAGAAGAGACCATTCTGATCATGTAGTCTGCTCTGTATAACACAAGTCTTAGAATTCAACATCATTAGAACAAGTTATTAGGGGTCAAAGGGTTAAAAATGTATATATTTGTCAAGGCTGTTTCCCACTGTGGCACTCCGAGTGCAGAAGGTGGAGGCCAGTAAGAGACCTTAAAATACCCTGCCTCTATTGGCTTCTGCAAATGTTATCAGTGCCTATGTTTCTACTATTTGAAAATGGAATAACTGACATGCCAGTTATTGTGGTGTTTGCTGTATGCTACTTCCCCCAAAAAAGGGAGAAACCAGTTCTATTCTATCTCTAGTGCCTATGACGTCTTCGATTTCAATGCTAAGATCCCTTTCACAGGTGGTACCAGTTTAACCTTTTTTTTTTTTTTTTTTTTTTTTGGTGACATGGAATGCATGTCAATACATGTCAAGATGACTTAGATCATCCCAATGATTTGTCACAGCCCACCAAAAGCCATCAGATGTTCTTTATAAAAAAAGGTAGAATTTCTGTTCAGATTTTTAATCTTTTCTGTTATCACAACAAACTGTGGCAGCTTCTTTCTTTTAAAAACATTTTCTTTTCAAAATGCTGCCCTATTTGTACACGTGCATGCTATTCTGTTCCCAGGCAGCCTTTGAGTGGAACCAGGCTTGCCTTACAGATCTCCTGTCTGCCAGCGTAACTCATTGCCACAGTGAAAGTGAAAGCCAGATTACACTGCATTCTTGATTTTTTTTTTTACACTTTTAATTGCATACTCCGGTGATGCCCTATAAGTTCATTTCTTATTCAGGGTTTGTTCATTGTACTAAATACTAGTAGATCTAGAAACATTCTCGCAGCAAATAAGAAAGAGTGAATGCTTTTGTTGCTATACAAACTATTCTTCTACATTAGTAACATCTCAAAGGTGACATTCTAGCCCAGGAAATGGCTAATAATGGAATAAATGTATTGTAGTGTGAATGTAGAGTACCTTTATTATTTAAACTGTTTTGAACTTCCCTTATGTAGTGTGTGAAAATCAGCACTGCAAATTGTATTCCAGCTATAAAAGAAACTGATTTTTCTTTGGTTTTTAAGGTGTACGCATAAATTGCCTTTCTAATTAACTGAAATGTCTTTAAATTCAAACTCAAATAACAGCTAGTTAATTTAGCATAAGGCTATCACTGAGAGTAATAGATACAAAGTGAATATTCAGCAATAATTTGTTTTCCTGTGTTTATTGGTTGTTACATATTCTATTCTCTTTTGTTAAGGTGCAATGAGTTACATACTGCAGGTATCTCTATCCTTGAAGAAAGTAATGGTAGGCTCTGATAATCCTGCAGAGTCCAATAATACCCCTAACCTGTGCAAAATTTCACAAGTTGAATCAGTGTGCATTGAAGTGTGACAAATATACCGATTTGCTCTCTCACGTCCAGACCTTATTTACTCTAATGCTCCTACCAATGCTATGTACGATATTCACCCAGTAGCTGTCTATGTAATATATATTGCAAGTAAAATTATCACATGTTGATGTAATGATTGCACAGCCATAGCCTCAAAGATACTTAGGTGCCTCAAAGCCTTGGAGGATCTGGGTCTCTATCTCATAGTATAACTTTAAGTGTTGTTCTTCTATCTTTAGAGTAATATCAGTACTCCTCGTGAAATGAGGCGTAACGGTAGTTCAAACTAGGAAGCCTAGTTCGAACTACCTAGTTCGTGCCCCGTGTAGCCGCGCCACACGGGGTTCGAACCAGCGGGGTTTTAAAAATGGCGGCTCCCCGCTTATGCAAATGAAGCCCGGGAAATTCAAATCCTGGGCTTCATTTGCAAGTGCGGTATACCTACATTACCCCGCTTGTTTGAACTAGCGGGGTAGTGTAGACATACCCTGAGAGACAGGGAAGTGTTAATATCATCATACAAGGCACTGGTGAAACTTGAACTGGAATACCCTGTGCTGTTCTGGTCTCCTGTGTTTAAGAAAATTGAACCCAAACTGGAATAGGTGCACAGGCGGGCTACTAAAACCTGCCTTACGAGAAAAGACTCAAAGAGCTTGGCTTGTTGAGTCTAACCAAAAGATGGCTGAGGGAAGAGATCATTGCTCTCTCTGAATTCCTCAGAGGTATAAATACCAGGGAGGGAGAGGAGGAGTTTAACTTAAGCACCAACATGAACTGAGGAATAAATGGATGTGAATTGGCCATCAACAAGTTGAGGCTTGGAATTAGACAAAGGTTTCATACCCTCAGAGGAGTGAAGCTCTAGAACAGCCTTCTGAGGGAATAGTGAAGGGAAAGAACCTAGCTGGTGATAAGTTTACGTTGGGGATGCTATGATGAGACTGGCTGTGTGCTTTTGTAAGCAACTGGTGATTGTTATCAGCACTTGTCTCCAATGACTGGTGATGGGACACTGGATGGGATAGGCTTTGACAGTTACTATGGCTGGCAAGTCTGTCCCACATGCTCAGGGTCTAACTGATTACCATATTTAGGGCTGGGAAAGATTTTTTTCCCTGGTGTCAGAGTGGCATAGACAGACCTCTACCTTTCTCTGCAACCTGGTCATTTCCAGGTTTAAACCACTGAAAAACGTGGGTTCTCTCTTATTTGAAGTATTTAAATAAGGATTCCAAGGTTTCAGTTACTTAGTCGGAGATTATGGGTTCCCCCTCCCACCACCCAGGGCAGGTTAAGGATCTGCCCCTCCCCTCCAGATGTGCATGCAGCCCTAATCCCATCAAGACTGGCGTGAGGCAGGACTTTGAAGGCCAAAGAGCTGCAGCCAAGTCATAGTAGAACATCCGGAAAGATATGGATCCCCCATTTGCTCTGGACAGGGGATCCATAGCTTCTCAGGCAGGATGCAGGCTGGAGGATGCTTTGTGGGACCCCTCCCCCCCATTAAGAAGGTGGGGTGTCTGTGGCTCCATGCAGCTGCCCAAGTTTCTGGGGCTGCTCTTACCCAGGCTGGAGTGGGCGGGGGGGGGGGGCGAGAAAAGGTATAGAGGGCCTGGCCTGTCCACTCTCAAAAGAGGGAGGGCTTGCCATCCCTGTTCCATTACCCCGGGTGAGTGGTGTCAAATACAGAATGTTTTAAAGGAGAAAAATTATCCCAAACTGCTGTTTGTTCTTGCACAGAGAATGTGACATTCAGTCAGTAGTTGCCGGTTCAGTTTCTGTAAAGAATGATGTAGCACCCTGTCTGATTCTTCCTTTGAGAGGGAAAGATTTGTGGTGCCACAACTTGAATATTTCAGTCTAGAGATGAATTTATCGCATATCAAGTTGTAGGTGCCATTTTTATTAGCTGCCTTCTCAAAGGATGTAAAGGTGTAGTATTTAGCCTTCTCCCTGTGAGCTCATAAAGGAAATTTCTAATGCTAATGGAGGTGGGAGCTTGGTAAACTAGCAGGCAACATTATTTAGTGATGTGGTTGCTTCTCTGTGCCCTGCCAGTGGAGAGTAAATTGGAGGAAGCTAATTGCACAATCTAGAAACTGCAGGGATTTACAAGTGGAACAGGTGCAAATGTAATGGGTATTAATTGAAGGCTATTTATTCTCATTTAACAATCTGCCACCAGGAGTGCTGTGCCATACAAAATAAAAAAGAATTTTTCCCTGAGAAAGTAGGTAAGTGCCAGAAACGTCTTTTTATAACAAATCTGAAGTGAGTAGTCTGCTGTATTGCTCACTTAATGGAGGACATTCTCTCACATCAGCTAAGAAATAGTAGTCTTGATTTGTTTATTTAAAAGCCTTTTGTGTGTGGCTTTTCATCAATCTGGGCTGAAGGGCACTTTCTGAAATTATTTTGTTTCACTTTGTCTTATTCATATAAGCTTACTTTGCCTGTTCCATTTACACTTTTGGCACTTTTAACAGGAGAGTTCTGCAAATTTGCTACAAAAACTAACCCCTCTCAGCATGAGTTGCACTTAAGAGTCCATAACCATTTACTATCTGACTGTTAAAGGAGTTTTGTGTGCCTAGGACAGTCGCTGTATCTAGGACATCCCCAAACCACCATTCAGCGTTAAATGGATCTAAGTTGTGCTGTGGGACTCTAGTTTGTGTCAGCTGTGTAGTGGATGCTGCAGATGACCCTGTGTTACTGCTCCTGGGTCCTCAGGGAATAAATTATAGAAAGTGATTGACTGCCCTCTTTCCCTGCCTGGCATGTTTGTCTTGATGGCAGCAAAGTCTCAACTGGATGGGACGGGGAATAGATAGGGGCCTCACAATCTCTCAGTGATCAAGGCTGTGGTCCCGACTCTATTTATTCACTTTTTCTTCCATCTTCTTTGGACATTATATGTATGGGAGGGGAGCAGCAGGCCTTTTGTGCTGTGTTTCCAATGGAGGGAAAGGGGCATCTTTCTTTAATCAAAATAAGTTGGATTCTTTTTCTTGGAGAGAGATCCTGCCCTGACAGTGCTTCTGTCTAGCAGACTGCGGTGGTTGTAGTGTGTAAGCCACTTGTGCATAAGCCCTGATTTCAAAATGGGGGGGGGGGGGGGGAAGGAGGAGAGAGAAATCCGATATTAAAGAAGATATAGAGACAGAATTTAGCCTGATTAGATCTCTTCCCCGCTGCGCTCCATGGCAACTGCTGTGGTCTTCATGCCTTGTAATAAAGTCTAATGAATCCGTGACTTGTGCCTTGTTTCAGCAACTCTATGACAGTAACTAGATAATTTAATTAACCAAGATACATGTTACAGGGCTGATTAATCATCTTCCCTGATAGTTCTCATTTTCTTTAAAAATATTGTTCCACAAAGTCAGGATGTATGGATGAAAAATAAAATCTCGGATTATAAAAACATCACAGCTTTGACTTTGAAAGGGTGCAGTTCTGGCAGAATAAATGCAAGGGATGATAGGCTCATGGTGGCTTATTAAGAGTCATGAAATTTGCACACCACCAAAGAGTTTGCATCTGGTCCCTAATGAAGAACTTCTGGCCACATTGTGTACTTGAGGAGTGGGTCTATTCTGTAAAATGCATCAAAGGTATTACAAAGCAGGGGGATTTGTGAATCGATAGCTGTCCTTGGAAGACTGTCATTCCATCATCTGAGCATAACATCCCTCATGACATGGACAATGGTTGGGTCAATTTATTTAAAGATAAGTCTGTACTTAGTAGAAAAGGCCCAGCCTCAGATCTGGAATCTGTCTAAATCCTCTTTGCTCTGGAAATCTGTCTTGGTACCTTGTGAGATTAGTGACTATGGAGTGGTTGTTTCTGGGATGTAAGGAGGTGTGAGAACATGGCTTTGTCCCTTCTATGCCAAAATAGCTGCACTGGGCCTGTAGCCAGACAGGAACCCCACCTGTAAAATCCATCTTGCTTGCCTGGAGCATACAGGGCACACACAGAGCAATAAAATCAGCATAGTCTTTGAAGCCTTGACAGGAGGCCCGGATATGCTAGCTCACAGTGACCCTGGATGGCTGTAAACAGAGATTCGCCAATTGTTGACCTCGAGGCTGCGAGAACTGCCTTGGCTGGCACCTATATTGATATGAACACACACTCGTCTGGGGGGAGGAATCTCCCGCCCAGAAAAGAATGTCCAGTACTCACAATTTAGTTATCTCTCTTACAAGTGTAAATTAAGTTGAAACTCCCTTGTAAGAACTGGCATCACAAAGATGGACCAACCCAATTTGGCATCTTAGATAAGAAAGAGGATACGGGCCCCTATGGGTATAAAGATGGGTCCAGCAGCACACTCACTCTGAGTGTCAATCTACCATCTATCTGCTGGTCGGGTTAGGTGATTGGTTCCATGGGGACGCCCACCTCATATTCGTCTTTTATAGGAATTGAGGGACCAGCCCTGGCCTGATTCGCTGGAGTCGCGAGGCACAGAAGGGGGTAAAAATTGTACCTGGATGTGTCCTTTGTCTTAAATGTACACATAGACTTAGAGCTCTTTAAAGATTAAGCTGTCACTTGGTACCATTATTTCTGTTTTCTATCTTTATTTTTTTTTGTAACCATTTTTAAGATCTATATTTGCTAGCAGTTAAGAAACAGAGCAATAGCCACTGTAACCATATGCTTTAGAAGTCTCTTTAATAAACCTGTAAGGCTACGTCTACACTGGCCCCTTTTCCGGAAGGGGCATTTAAATTTCACTAGTCGTCGTAGGGAAATCCGCGGGGGATTTAAATATCCCCCGCGGCATTTAAATAAAAATGTCCGCCGCTTTTTTCCGGCTTTTAAAAAAGCCGGAAAAGAGCGTCTAGACTGGCCCCGATCCTCCGGAAAAAGCGCCCTTTTCCGGAGGCTCTTATTCCTACTTCAAAGGAATAAGAGCCTCCGGAAAAGGGCACTTTTTCCGGAGGATCGGGGCCAGTCTAGACGCTCTTTTCCGGCTTTTTTAAAAGCCGGAAAAAAGCGGCGGACATTTTTATTTAAATGCCGCGGGGGATATTTAAATCCCCCGCGGATTTCCCTACGACGATTAGTGAAATTTAAATGCCCCTTCCGGAAAAGGGGCCAGTGTAGACGTAGCCTTTTAAGTGATTAAGTTTTAACCTGACTCCTTCAGTTGCTGTATCAGAACCAAACACAATTTAAAAGAACTCCAGCCGGTCATAGGGGCAGATGCAGGCAGACCTGGGCATGTGTCACCTCCATGGGACAGATCCTTTGGGGCATCTGTCCACCTTCCCTAGGCTGCCCGCTGCAAAGGGACCCCGATCCTAGCAGCTAAAGATGTGGGTGTAATAGGCTCTCCCTGCAAACTTTGGGGCATCTGTCAGCCTGTTGGCTGCCTGCTGCAAAGGGACCTCGGGCCTAGCAGCTAAATACATGGACGTAAAACTTTGGGGTGCCCATCAGCCTTCCCTAGGCTGCCCGCTGCGAAGGGATCTCGATCCTAGCAGATGAAGACTCGGGTGTATAACACACACGCACGCACACACATACCACGCACTGCCCTGACCATCAGCTGACAGGACCCCAGCCCTGTAAATACTCATATGTTTAATTTTTAAGCATGTGAGCTGGAATGTGGGATGCTGCACTGAAGGTGTCATGATTATGAGGGTTAGCCAGCAGCCTGGGGATTAAGGAGTTAACTACACCTAACCAGGTGGAGTGACCAGTAGGAATGTAGGTGGGACTTTCAAACTGGGACAAAGGAATTGGGGTTTTTTCCTTTCTCCTTTTGTCTCTCTGAGTGAGTCCTCTGCAGCTACAGGGAGGGACAAGCATGTCTCTCTCTCCAAGAAACAATTCTTCACTTTCTGTAAGCAGGGTTAAGTTTAGGTAGTTTCGTTAGGCTTTGTTTTAAGGGTTGGGTATGGGATCTGATATCTGGCACTGTTTAAGAGATATTTTGGCTTTTCTTTTTAACTAAGTTCTAGCCCATGGTGTAACTCCTCCATGAGTATATTTTGTTACCTTTCCATCTGATCCTTATGCTTGCAACAGGAATATTGTTGTAATAATAAAAGTTTTCTCCTTTCTTTTTATTAACCTGGCATTGATTACTGTGTGTCCTGATTTTTATAATAGGGGTGAGATTTCCCAAATGATCTTTCCCCTAATCTCGTTATTAATATTTGAGTGGTGGCAGTGGAAGTTTTATTCCCAAAATCTAGGTTTTTAAGAATTTGGGGGAAGTTTTATACCAAAGCCTGGTAGATAAGGCTTTGGGTTACACTTCCTGGCCCCCACTTCTGCATTTATCATGCCAGCGTGGGGAAGGAGCCATGACAGAGGGCATGGTAGCACTCTTACTTGAAGTAATAAAAGCAACTGTTAATTACAGTGTGTGGCAATTATTGCCCTGCATTACTTTTTGAATTCTGCTCAGAAACACTGGCATTTTTAGAATGTCCACAGGAGAGTTAGTTCAGTGTAGATGACGGTGTATCATGGTACGTTGTCCGTTAAGTGTTTCTTGACTAGCCAATTTATTTTAACTGTCTGTCTGAAGATGTGCTGGCTAGACACTTTGTTGGTGCTACTCCAGGAGCAAACATTTGAAATACAGATACATAAATATTATTTATCTTAAGCTACAAAAATGATATAGGCATACAAATATATATATATATAACTAGCTCCAGTTAGCCTTTGTTAGAGTTCTAGGCTAAATTGATCCATTAGTAAAGAATGAGATATTAGTCTTTGGCGTTCTTAGACCTGCTGCCTCCCTCTTTCACCCACTTCAGTTGGTATAGTAGTATAGGCCAGGGATTCTGAAAGTGTACTGCGGAAACACTTTCAGAAACACTTTAACTGGCTGCCCTGGTTTGTTTATGTACCGGCGCCGTATTCATGGAGCCTCGTGGCTCCCATTGGCTCCGTTTCGTCCTTTGCAGCCAAGGGGAGCCATGGGAAGTGGTGACCCAGCCACCATGGCACTGGCACAGGCACATAAACAAACTGGGGCGGCCACTTAACGAGTTTCTGAAAGTGTTTCTGTGGTACACTTTCAGAAACACTGGTATAGGTCACCTGACTTATGGATTTTCTGGTAGCTGGTCCAAAGCTGCATACTTAACAAGGAACTCCCAGTCACCCCCTCCACCCTTATTTTTTAAACTATCTGTTCTGGACAATGTACTTTTCCAAGTTTGAGCCCTGTGTCTTCTATATAATCAACTTGCTTTATAGTAACCACTTTTGCTAGCAGCAAACATTAAGCAGTTCCTACACGGCAAGAAGAACTTGTAACAGTAAGTCAAGATGCCCCTTTTAGAAAATCAGACTAATTAGTTGTTGGAGCTGTTTCCCAAAGACTGTTCTAGAAATCAAAACCACTAGTAAAAGTCAAACAGAAGCAATCATAAAAGGCAATTAGTTGATGCATGTGGAGAAGAAGAGTAGCTGACTGGTTGCCCTTAGAGAATTAAAGAGAAAAATATTTTTAAAGTAAATGGTCAACCCTTTTATCAATGAATAGCAATTGATTTGAAGCCATTCTTTCACTGATTCATGCTTGCAACTTGCATCAGCACAATGGATTGTATGAGCTCAGGCAAAGAGCACTGTAACATTCTGACCTGAACAATTTAAAAAACAAAAGGGCCATGTTTAAAAAACCCCACACACCCCACGATGAGTTGTGAAGATTTAGGTTGAATGGGTTTGCCAAACTGGCACCAATATAAGGGGGGTTAGTGGCCTGGTTAATAAAACCAAGCAAAATAAATGTTACTCCTTTACTGGATAGTATCTGCCAAGGTCTGAGTTTGTCTGCCCTTTGTCATGGCCTACTAAAGAAATTTGAAATGAGAGCTGCACAAATAGGTTGAGAGAAAGTATTTTAATAATAAATGGAATTATTTCTGAACTTTTAAATATTTGGCATTTCCCTAAAGGCATTAGATTTTTATCTAGATGATTGTACTCTGACTGATGTATGGCGTCAGCTAAAACACGCTTAAAATGTAGTTTTAGTGGTTATTACATAATAAAAGTGAAAGTTTACTTATAGTAAGTACTCTACAATTGGCAGCTGCTGTGATGTACTCAAAGCTAAATTTCCTGAAAGAAAACATCATGATTTACTTTACTGAAAACAGCAATTTATTTTAAACTTTAGTCACTTAAAAATTAAACCCTTTTCTGTCTATTTGATCGCTTCTTTCATTGGCCATATCTTTCTTTTGCAGTACATAATCATTCTTAGTCAGGAGAAGATGCTGATTTGGGTGATTTGATAGAAATCACATTTAAGATGTTTATCCGGGTATAACCAATGTCTGTGGTTTTCAAAGTTGCTTCTTAATTAGAATGGTTAATGTAGCTCTAAGTTGCAGAACTCCCTCTCTTCCCGCACACTGGATAAACTCTACTTAGGCTGTGGCTCTGGGCATTTGGAAGAGCAGAGGGACTGTGCCAGAAATGCTCTTCTCTTACACACTTCCATTTTTCTCTCTCTGGAGCAAGTAAGCAGGAAGGGACCAGTGTATTGGAAGTAGGATAGAACTGGAGCTAGATGAACATAAAGTAGCAGAGGTGTAAAGATAGAAGTGAATGACTCCCCATCAACACATGATAATTCCTATGGATTCCTCAGTGGGAGGTATGAGGCAAAGAGGGGAGAGTTGGAATGCCCCTGCATTGTTCCTTTTTTTCAGTTTTACTCAAGGCACAAATCTAACTCTGTCTAAACGAGCATCTTGATTCTTTCCGCTTTTCTGTGGTGGATGTACTTAATTGTGGCCATTTGCCCAGAAAATCTTGCAATTTAAAAATAATTAAACTAAGGTATTCCATGGCAGCTGAAAGTTAGTGTAATCCATGGTGAGGTACTCAATTTGTAGTTGGATGCCTCCAAAAAGTAGCCTGATATTTTTTTCAGAAGTAATGATCTCCTTTAGTGGTCTCCCAAGCTCTCTTGGTTGACCTCAATAGCAGTTTGAAAATCTGACTACATAATTAAGACCCTGAATTTGGCTTCTGTTTTGAAAATGTGGGGTTTTAAAATTTTCTTCTGCAATGTGGGGAAAAATGTTCATGATGATGGCATACTAGGAATGAAGCAGACAATAAAAAGTTCTAACTTAAATTTATAATCTCCCTTTTAGGTTTCTTTGTTTCATGGACTATACAGAGGTGACTGGAATGCAGGTTACTAATGACACCCTCCTATCTAGTTCCATCACTGAGTACAATAACATTCTATTTGTCCTGGGAAGGAATTTGCCTTCAAATAGCATTCCATGCTTCAATGAAAGTGGAATTGAATACTGAGCACACGGCATAAGAAAATCACACTGGTATTGGGTAAATGCCTGTGAAGCTTGTCTCCAGGGTACAAAGCAGGTGGACTTCTATACATTATGCTCAAGGGAAAATCTATATTTTCTGCTTGTTCAGGAGTTCTGGAAATTGCAAAGGTAAGAAACATGTCTTGATGTTTGCTTTTAATTGCATTTGCTGGTTTTTGAGCTAGCTCCCGAAATGCCTTTTTTGCATAGCCCAAGACCAGTTTGTCACTCATCCTGCATAAATTCCTCACTGTGTTCTGCTACCAAACACTGTTTGAGAGGAAATATCAGTTCTTACTAAAATATATACAATTGTGAGGCTACAAAATATTGTAGCAAAGCCACTGGAGTACTTAAAAATGCATGTGATATAAAAAAATCAACCCATCATGAGAAAAGAGTATGGGGCCTTCCCTTCATCAGAAAATACAGGAGGTTAGCAAATGTACTATAAAATGGAAATTTTCAGAAATGCTGCTCTGAAAAATGTGAACTAAACTTTGAATGCCATGCAATTGTGCTCAGCTTTAGTTCTCTGATAATGACTGTTTTATACACAATTACATATATGTGACTCAACGTATTGAGCTGTAAACTTTCAATTTTAGAAAATCAGGAGCCAAATTCTCTGGTGCCATGCAGATTCTGATGCTAGGACCAGGTATATCCAGCTCTGGGAGGATCTTTAGTGCAAAAAGAATCCTTCTAAAACATAGAGACAATGGAATGTCTTATACTGACAACAATGAGGGAATCAGCATAAGGGATGTAGTTGGCAGAAAAGGACAATGGTGTTAATGTTCCTATGCTGTGCGCATCCCAGATAATGGTTTGGGGCACCTGGGAATAGGACCACTAGCAGCTGCCATAAATTAGAATACCCTGTGGCTCGTATAATTCATGCTAGAGGCCCATCCCTGCACTGGGCTTGGACCACTCCAACCTCATCTATATGTAAATTGGCTGGATTGTAGAATCTGGCCCATATTAATAGAATCTATTTAAGAGATTTTTAATAGTCTTATTTCTTTAAAATGTGCAAGCTGAAAGAGGATATGAGGCAGATGGACAAATGGTGAATAGTATTGGATGCTGGGAGCTGAGAATTAAAAGTATGAAGAAATGATACATTTCTCATGTTGCTGCAACTAACAATAAGCATTTAAGGAACAGCAGTAATGTGCCCATCTGTCTACTGCCAAGGCTTAACCTGCTTGAAGGGAATGGGCATAAGAGCCTCAAATGATAAAAGGAATAATTTAACATGACACAACTGCCTTTTAAATGATAAAACAAAAACATTCCATTTTGATCCCTGTATCTTCAGAGAAGATAAGGTGTTGAAAAATCTCAGAGGGGTAGCTATGCTAGTCTGTAGCTGCAAAAATAACGAAGAGACCTGTGGCACCTTCAGACTAACAGATTTATTAGGGCATAAGCTTTTGTGAGTGTGTGTGTAAATAAAATATGGGAAAAGAAGGAAGTAATCAAGAATAGGACCAGTGTTAATGAGATCAATTAAGTCAGGGTGGATGTGGCTCACTCACAGCAGCTGATGAGGAACTGTGAATATCCAGAGAGGGGAAATTGCCTTTGTAGTGAGGGAACCAATCTAAATCCTTATTCAGTCCTAATTTGATTGTACTGAATTTGCAAATGAATTGCAGTTCTGCTGTTTCCCTTTGTAATCTGGTTTTTGAAGGGTTTTATTTTTTTTGGTAGAAGGATGGCAACTTTTAAATCCATTACTGAATGTTCACGAAGGCTAAAATGGTCTACAGCTTTATGCATGTTACCTTTCTTGATGTCTGATTTGTGTCCATTCATCCTTGGGTGCAGAGCCTGTTGGGTTTGGCCAATACACATGGCAGAGAGGCATTGCTGGCATATGATGTCATATATCACATTAGTGGGCGTGCACTTCTATGAGCCCCTGATATTGTGGTTAGGTCCTGTGATGGTATCACTTGTATAGATATGTGGATAGAGCTAGCAACTGGGTTTGTGT
This sequence comes from Pelodiscus sinensis, assembly GCF_049634645.1. Lineage (NCBI taxonomy): Eukaryota > Metazoa > Chordata > Testudines > Trionychidae > Pelodiscus > Pelodiscus sinensis. Next base: position 31,167,102 of record NC_134724.1, on the reverse strand, counting down.
AGGGATTGGATTTCTGTTCTGTGGTATGTGGCTGCTGGTATTTGCTTCAGGTTGGGGAGCTGTCTGTAGATGAGGACTGGCCTATCTCCCAAGGTCTGAGAATGAGGGATTGTTTTCCAGGATAGTTTGTAGATTGTCAATGGATGTGTTGGAGGGGTTTTAGCTGGGGGCTGTACGTGATAACCAGTCATGTTCTATTATTTTCCTTGTTGGGCCTGTCCTGTAGTAGGTGACTCCTGGGTACTCATCTGGCTCTGTCAATCTGTTTTTCACTTCCCCAGGTGGGTGTTTTAGTTTTGAGAATGTTTGATAAAGATGTTGTAGATGTTTGTCTCTAAGGTGCTACAGGACTCCTTACTTTTTTCATTAAAAAAGTCACCTTGTAACATAACTTTGTAAAGTACAGGGCTGTGTCTACATTGGCATCCCTTTCCGGAAAAGGGATGCTAGTGTAGACTTCGGAATTGCAAATTCCGTGGCGGATTTAAATATCCCCCGTGGCATTTGCATTTACATGGCTGCCGCTTTTTTCCGGCTTGGGGATAAGCCAGAGAAAAGCGCCAGTATAGACGTGATTATCCGAAAATAAGCTCTTTTCCGGAGGATCTCTTATTTTTACTTTAAAGTATTATTTTCAGAGAATCACGTCTAGACTGGCGCTTTTCTCCGGCTTATCCCCAAGCCGGAAAAAAGCGGCAGCCATGTAAATGCAAATGCCGCGGGGGATATTTAAATTCCCTGCGGAATTTGCAATTGCGACCCGTCTCATTAGCATCCCTTTTCCGGAAAGGGATGCCAACGTAGATGTAGCCCAGTTGTTTTGAAGAGAGAATAAATATGTTGATCTAACAGCTACAAATGCATACATTCATAAATATTTTGATAAACCCATTTTTGTTGCTAATATGCTGTGCAAGACATGCAAAATCAACTCTAGAAAACTGGTGGCAAATTCATCTGAGATTATTTTCCTTCCCAATCTGCAAAATCTACAGCACTCAGAGGGGAACAATTTTGCACATGCAAAGAAGAACGTTAAAATGTTATCTATTAAGTCTGCGGGGACAGAATGGAAGCCATGTTATTTTGGCTGATTCCCCTTTGTTTTCATTTTTTATTTTGCTAGAAACTTTCCAGGAATTTGATTAATTAAAATAAATAAATAAGTATATAAAATAAATAAATATATAAAATAAAACTAAGTTCTGTTTTCTTGGCAAATAACGCACCATATGATGAAAAAAACCAGGCAGTGAAATATAACCTGTTTTGACTGAAGTTGGGGGAGGGGCCCTGGTAACAGGTATTTCTATTCAACCTGCCTCCTATGGCAGAAATATCGTGTATGGGGAAAGGGGCTAATTTGTGAGTGAAAATACATTTATGCTTGTTTTCTTTAGCATTAGGAAGATTAATGGGAAGCCCTCCGCTTACATGTCTAAAGTTATCTGTGACTTAGTTATACATAGAATCCTAGGGCTGGAAGAGACCTCAGGAGGTCATCGAGTCTAGCTCCCTGCCCAAGGCAGGACCAATCCCAACTAAATCATCCCAGCCAGGGCGTTGTGAAGCTGGGACTTAAAAATCTCTTGAGATGGAGATTCTACTACTTCCCTACGTATCCCTTTCCAGTGCTTCAACACCCTCCTAGTCAAGCAGTTTTTCCCTAATATCCAACCTAGACCTCCCCCACTGTAACTTGAGATCATTGCTCCTCATTCTGCCATCTGTCACTACTGAGAACAGACTCTTTCCATCCTCTGTGGAACCTCCCTTCAGGTAGTTAAACGCTGCCATCAAATCCCCCCTCACTTGTCTCTTTTGCAAACTAAACAAGCCCGAATCCCTCCGCCTCTCCTCACACGTCATGTGCTCCAGCTCCCTAATCATTTTTGTTGTCCTCCACTGGACTTTCTCCAATGCGTCCACGTCCTTTCTGTAATGGGCTGCCCAGAGTTGGATGCAATACTCTAGATGTGACCTCACCAGTGCCGAATAAAGGGAATAGTCACTTCTCTAGAACTGCTGGCAATGCTCCTCCTAATGCACCCTAATATGCCATTAGCCTTCTTGGCTACAAGGGTACACTGTTGACTCATATCAAGCTTCTCATTCATTGTGATCCCCAGTTCCTTTTCTGCTGAACTGCTGCCTATCCAGTCAGTCCCCACCCTATAACAGTGCTTTGGATTCTTCTGCCCCAAGTGCGGGGCTTTGCACTTATCCTTGTTGAACCTCATCAGATTTCTTTTGGCCCAATCCTCTAATCCAAATAAAACAAACCTGTACAAATTGCATATAGAATTTATTGATCAAATATTTGCAATGAGTTTTGTGAGCAGCCTCCAGGGCAAGCAATAGTTGCAGAAATTGTTTATAATTTCAAGTACTTCATCACAGTATGCTTGTGGACAGTACACAGGCAGAAATAGGTGATGGTTTCTTCAGGAAATTATTCATTTTGAAAGACCTCAGCTCCTGACGTGACATACCTCTGTGTTTCAATAGACAGTCTGACCATTTCTTCCCAGTCGACAGTAACGACAGCAAAATAATTATATTGCTCCTGTATTGCCTGTTGGTCAATTCTGTTGCAGATAACACTTTTTAAACTTATTTAATGTAGTTAATGACATTTCTTGGTAAATACCCAGCATTGACCTTTAAGGTTAAAATCTCATGCAATAGGGAAGGGCTTATGTTGCAATAGGGGAGAGGGATAGCTCAGTGGTTTGAGCATTGTCCTGCTAAACCCAGGGGGTTGTGCGCTCAATCCTTGAAGGGGCCATTTAGGAATTTGGGCCAAAATCTGTCAGGGATAGTACTTGAGGGTAGGGGAGTGGATTCAATGATCTCTCAAGGTCCCTTCCAGCTCTATGAGATAGGGGTATCTCCATGTATATATATTTGCATTTGTTTGGTGCTACCAATGCATATTGGACATACTGTTCTACTAGCTTGGGTTTTGCTTCAATGGTAGATAGTTATTTCCCTTATAGAAATAGCAAGCTCTGAATAAGAGGAAGGATGGGTTTTGATTAAAGCACTGGACTGGGAGTCAGGAAATGTGTGCTCAATTCCCAGCCCTGCCACAGATTTTCTGAGAGACCTAAGACAAGTAATGTATCTTTTCCATGCTGTTCCCATATGTAAAACAGCTCCCTCATCTGCTTAATGGCAGAGACTTTTTCTAACACTTCTAAGTCTTGCTTGTGAAGTGAAAGCTGCAATTCAACAGAAAACAGCATAAAAAAGACAATATTAAATAGTGGATACTAGGGAGGCTTCATACCTTCAAGTTTTTATGGAGTCTGCTTGTTGGGTAACCAAAGAGATTGACAGAATAATGAGAAAAAACATCACTGTGTTGTGCTTCTCTTCTCAAAACTCCTAAAGGTTCCATTGTTTGCTTGTTTCTTGCGTGTAAAGTGCATACTGTGTGGACAAAAGCACTAAATGGGGCAGGCCAGCAGACTATGTCCAGTGACTGACAGGTGATAATACCTTTGAAATCTTATGACTTTTTTTTTTAAGCTTTCTCTCTAAGGAGAGAATTCTTTGTGATATGGAAATTGGATTTTGACTTCAGTGCTCTGCTCTGTCTCCTAAGTATGAAATCCACAGTGAAGTCAACAAAAGTTATGTGCCTGCAAAAAGGACATATTTCAGTCTTAATTGAAATTTGTCCCCTACACCAAGACCAAACAGTCTATCTGACACCATGCATGGACATCCCAAATCTTCCCCCTCCATCCTCCCATCAGAGGTTATTCTTAGGCTGAATTGAGTCAAAGCACTTAAGTCCTTTTGATTTTAGGTCAACTCTATTACTACAAAATATACCCTTTAGTTAGTGGTATTTTACTGTCCTCCGATATGTGCAACTCCCCTTGAAAGCAGCCTTCCACTCAAGGAGTGTACATGATTACACTAAACCACCAACCGGTCTTTGCTTTCAGATGACTTTTACTATTAAGTGACGATTTCCCCAGTTTGTTTTTTGTTGCACTTGGGAATTAAAGTTAAATAAAGTGAGGGGTGCTGGAACAATTTTTATTGTGGGGGTGCTGAGAGCCATTGAACCAAATTGTAAACCCTGTATATAATGGGAACCCTTTCAAGCCAGTGAGTGGTGTAGCACCCCCACATTCCTAGTTTCTAGTCCCTCCAGTAACATCAGTTAAGGGACTTGATAACCTCCTTTTATACATATAATGACTCCTAGACAATTTGTGTGGACTCTTTGCATCCTGGGACTGGCACTGTAGAATGAGGGAAATGCTTGCAAAATTAGGTTCAGTGGCTATTTATTTGTGGAAAAAATTTCACATGTATGTTAGGTCATCAATAGTTAGTAACAGGCTAGCGACCACTTCAGTTTACAAAATAAATGTAAATTATGCCTGTAGTTTAGTTGCAATGACTTTTGCAAACTGGAGAGGCCTACATCTCCTAGCTAGTCACTGATTACGTATGCACACCTAGGGTTGCTAGGTGTCTGCTTTTTGCCCGGATAGTCCGGTAACTGCATCTTCTGTCCGGTAAAACCCCCCAGAAAATACCAGACATGCAAAATGTCCGGTATTTTCTATTTTTCTTGGACAGAAGGCCGGTGGGGACATTTTTTCCCTGCTGTGTCTGGCGGAGGAGAGGGGGTGGGGTGTCCCTGGGGCCGCTTTAAAAACTTCCCCCAGCCTCCCCTGCAGCACAGCCAGATACTTCCAGTTCCTCTTTTGCACGTGGGAGAGGCACTCACAAGAGATCTGGAGCAAGGGAAAAGCTCCATGTGTTGGAGCCCTGAGACATTTCAGAGAGGCAGCAGTGCAAAAGAGGCTGCAGCTCCTTCCCAGGCTCAGGCGGCTGCAGAGGCTGCCAGTAAAACTCCTTTTGCCATGAGCAGGTGTGTGGGAGGAGAGGAGAGGGAGGGAGGGAATCCATTCCCAGCGTGGGAGGGAAGGGAAGCCCCTGAGCCCCTTCCCTGCATGGAGCACCTTTTGGAAGGAAGGGGAAGCCACAGCAAGGACAGCTTCTCCCCCACACCCCACACACCCCTTCCCTGAATAGGCTGGCTAGCCTCTGGCAGACTGGAGCCAGTGAACCCATGGTCACAAACCAGATATACTTAAAGGAAACGTACAGAAATCTATTGGGGAACATTTCAACCTTCCAAATCACACTCTGACATATCTCCAAGTAGCTGTCTTGTTCTACAAGCCAGATCCACAGGGAAACATTGGAATTACAGTTCATTCGCAAATTCAATTCACATGCTAATGGGCTCAATCCTGATGAAAGTTGGTTGGGAAACTACCAATTTAACAACCATTGAAGGTGCTAACTGCTCTCTGTGTAGTATCCTTCCTGACATGGGAATCTATCGATTGACTTTGATTTGTATCTGCTTTGGTTTAAGTACCCATTCTCCAGATACTTACTGATGCTCTGTCTCCCACCCTTCTTCCATTTTCTTACCTCCCCCTTCCCCCTCCCATCTACATTTATTTCGGGTGTTCACATCCCAAACTCATAACTCCAGTCATCTGAAGAAGTGGGCTGTGCCCACGAAAGCTCATGATACCATCTACACGTTTTGTTAATCTATAAAGTGCTACCAGACCACATGTTGTTTTTTCTGTAACAGTCTAATTTGGCTACCCCCCTGAATCTTTGGAGCCTAACAGTGAAGGAGGCATGCAGGATTGGAGGGAAGGGGCAGAGGGAATACCATGCAGGAGTGGGAAGGAAGAGAATCACTCCCAGCCCTTTCCCTGCATGGGGTGCATTTAGGGAGGAAGTGGTGGCCACATCTGGGCAAGGCCCAGAACTCCTTCCCTGCAATAGGCTGGCTGCAGCAAGGAGCAGTGTCTTGTAGCCCTAGCTAGCCCTACACTGGCCGCAATGCCTCCTTAACAGTTAAGGATGCATGTGGGACCTGAGGGAAAGACATGGGGGGGGGGCAGTGGGGGGAGGAATACCTTGCAAGAGGGGGATGGAGGGGAACCCCCCCACCTTTTCCCTGCATGGGGTTAGAGTTGCCATGTGTGTGGTTTTCACCTGGACAGTCTGGCAATTGCGTCTTCTGTACGGTTAAAAAAAAAACCAAGAAAATACCAGTATTTTCTGGTTTTCTCAGATGGAAGGCCGGCGGGGACATTTTTCCCCTGTTGTGTATGGCAAGTCTTTTTTCTCTCTCTCTCTCTCTCCCCACAAGTTTGGTCCCCCAGTGTTTCTCTCTCCCTCCCCCCCCCCCCCCACATTCAGGATTTTTTCTGAAAGTATCTGGCAACCCTATGCACACCATCAAAAAACAGAGCTCCTTTTTCTAAATTCAGCCTATCCAGATTTGATGTGGCAATGGAGAACGGAGTGCTACTCAGATGAACTCATATTTGTATAGAGTAAAATATGATTTTTTTCACTTTTTCTGAAAAATATGGCTTTGTGCTTTGTCAGTCCATTCAATTTGTGTGAATGATGATAAAAACAAATCAACACTTAGTAGATGAAAAGTAACCCATTTCAGTTAAAAACCATAAAATCATGACAAGATGGCTAGAAAAGAGAATTATATTGCTGATGTTGTTATAAAAATCAGATGAAGAGATCACGTTTTTGAAAAGCTTTTCACTTAACACTGAAAAAGGATAGCACTGCATTTTTTTTAAGTACAGAAAACATACAGAGAGTTATTAGTGATTCCTTATTATTGGCTTCGACTTTGTTTTTAATGCTGATGAAATGGCTTGAACTAACTTTAGAACCACTCCAGAATATAGGGACTATTTTTCATTTAAAAATATAGGTACATAATCTGCTTGTATTGCAGTATTTTTATGGCCACTACGAGGGAAGAGTGGAGACTGTCAGTTGATTACATCCAGTGGCGTCGTTGCTATCAGATAGTTACACATCTGCACAATCGCTTAACAAGCATCTGAATCAAGCTCCATATAGAAAATTAAAGCAAGTTGCACTCATAGTTCTCTGACTGGTAGATTAGACTGTACATGTGTCTGAAGTCTAAAAATGCATAAGACAAATGTGTGTTGTGGAGTAATCAAGTTGCTTTGTGGGTAGGAGCTGATACAGAGGCTATTTGATTTTGAAAAGATGGAATATCTTTTCTCAGTATTCATAGGACGTTTGTGTGGTGGTAAGGAAGAATAGGGACAAAAAAACCCATTGCCTATCGCTTTTTAAACTTGGGTACCTATAATTAGTCACACAATGAGCGGTGTCCCACCCTACTCCCATCTCCTTAGAGAGGCTTAGTATGTCCAATTACCATTCATTATAAATGCAAGCTCATTCAGGCAGAGACGCATAGGAGTAGTTTACTTCTATATTTTGGGGAGCCAGCTCCAGCCAAGCTTGCAGTTGGGAGGGGAAATGCCCCTTATACTTGCACAAAATTACACCTATGTAGAGAAGGTTTGCTTTTCAGCCCATCTGAAAATCAAGCCACATATTTAGATAGCTGAATATAGATGTTGCCTACAACTGAAAATTCTGGCCTGCCTATTGCTTTAAAGCTGTCATAGAACACTAGAAATGGAAAAGACCATGAGAGGTCATCAAGTCCAGTTCCCTGCCCTCACGGCAGGACCAAGCACCGTCTAGATCATCCCTGACAGCTGTTTATCTAACTTGCTCGTAAATATCTCTAATGATGGAGATTCCACAACTGCCTTTGGTATGGGCGGTTGGTACAGATGGAGTGGGGCAGGCAGGTCTCTGCTGAGGCCCAGCCCCCATGGGGAAAGGAGGAGGTGGGAGGGGGCATGTGTGCATGCCCCAGCCTCCCCAGCCCCTGGATCACCAGTGGGAGGGAGGAGAGCACATGGTGCAGCCCCAGCACTGGGGATGGAAGAGGCCATGTGGTTCCAGCCACCCTGGCCAGGAGCGCAGGGAGGGCGGGTGCTGAGGGCAGCAACACTCGTGTATTGCTCACAATACTCCTATTAATACATCCCAGAATTATGTTCACTTTGTTTGCAGTAGTATCACACTCACTCATATTTAGCTTGTGGTACATCATGACCCCCCTAGAACTCTTTCTGCAGTACTCCTTCTTAAACAGTCACTTCCCATTTTGTATGTGAGAAACTGATTATTCCTCCCTAAGTGGAGTACTTTTCATTTCTTCTTATTGAACTTCATTCTGTTTACCTCACACCATTTCTCCAGTTTGTCTACATCATTTTGAATTATAACCCTATCCACCAAAGCACTTGCAACCTCTCCCAGCTTGGTATTATCCTCAAGCTTAATAAGCGTACTCTGTATGCCATCATCTAAATCGTTGATGAAGATATTGAACTGGACTGGTTCCAAAACTGATCCCTGCAGAATCCCACTTGTTACAGCCTTCCAGCATGACTGTGAACCACTGATAACAACTCTTTGAGAATGGTTATCTAACCAGTTAAGCGCCCACCTTATAGTAGCCCAATCTACATTATATTTCCCTAGTTTATTGATAAGGTCATTCAAGACTGTATCAAATGCTTTGCTAAAGTCTAGATATACCACATGTATTGCTTCCCCCTTATCCACAAGGCCAGAGGATGTTGTGAAGGCCAGGATTTAACAGGGTTCAAAAAAGAGCTAGATAAATTCATGGAGGATAGGTTCCATCAATGGCTATTATCCAGGATGACTAGGAATGGTGTCCCTAGCCTCTGATTGTCAGAAGCTGGGAATGGATGACAGTGGATGGATCACTTGATGATTATCTGTTCTGTTCATTCTGGTGGCACCTAGCATTGGCTACTGTTGGAACACAGGATACTGGACTACATGGACCATTCATCTGACTGTTCTTATGTTCTTGTTATCCTATCAAAGCTGTCAGGTTGGTTTCACAAGACTTGTTCTGTACAAATCCATGCTGACTAATCACATTATTTTCTGGATATTTGCAGATGGATTCCTTAATTATTCACTCCATTATCTTTCCTTCTACAGAAGTTAAGCTGATTGGTCTGTAGTTTCTTGGGTTGTCCTTATTTCCCTTTTTATAGATGGGCACAGTATTTGTCCTTTTCCTGTCTTCTGGAATCAATTCCGTCTTCGATGACTTTTCAAAGATAATAGATATCTGCTGTGGCTTTGTGTTTTGAATTTCTGCTTTTAGTTAACATTAATGTTAAGCAAAATTCATTTTTTAACTGTTAAACACTCATGCACACACTAGTTGCCCAAACTGAAGTACTGTTTTTAATGGCCCCATGTCATCTTGCAATGAGTCAGTATCTCTGATGGTCAGATACTGTGTGCTTTTGAAATGTGATGTACAGCAGATGAGTGGTGTGTTACATAAATGGTACTTACAAAAAGAGATATACCAGGCCATTTTCATTTCTAACACACTATTTCAAATGATGTGGCATTGGTGATGTGGTAATAGTCTAATTGTATGCTAAATATTTAGTCTTGGGTTTGGTATATATATGAATAAATGTAACTGAAACGGCTTCAGAACTTTCCAGCAAACAGAGCCCGTTCCTTCTGCATGTGTGCTGCTTTTGTCAACATGGGTAGGCAGAGCTCACTTGAAAGAAGAGCAGGAGATTGAGCTGGGAAGCAGACTTTCTCTAGGCCCATCCTGCCCTGTTTGACAGGGAATTTTACAAATGGTGTTAACAAAAGTAACAAACATTTTAACACTGGTGTAGTTCCACTTGGGTTAAAAGCCCTGAGAGCTCTGGTACAGATAACTGGTGTTAACCACAGTAGGAGTTTTTGAAGTATTTCTCTTGTGTGACAGGGCTCGGTGTGGAAGTTTTCAGAGAACTGTCCACAATAACTCCAAGATCTCTTTCCTGATTTGTCGTAGCCAAATTAGCCCCCCCTCATATTATATGTATAGTTGGGGTTATTTTTTCCAACATGCATTACTTTACACTTATCCACATTAAACTTCATTTGCCATTTTGTTGCCCAATCACTTTGTTTTGTGAGATCTTTTTAAAGTTCTTCACAGTCTGCTTCTGTCTTGATTATCTTGAACAGTTTAGTATCATCAGCAAACTTTACTACCTCACTGCTTGCCTTTTATCTAGATCATTTATGAATAAGTTGAATAGGATTGGTCCCAGGATTGACCCCTGGGGGACACCACTAGTTAACCCTCTCCATTCTGAAAATTTACCATTTATTCCTACCCATTATTTCCTGTCTTTTAACCTGTTCTCAATCTATGAATGGACCTTCCCTCTTATCCCATGACAATGTAATTTACACAAGAGCCTCTGTGAGGGACTTTGTCAAAGGCTTTCTGAAAATCTAAGTATACTATATCTACTGGATCCCCCTTCTCCACATATTTGTTAACCCCTTCAAAGAACTCTAAGAGTATGTCTACACTAGCCCCCTCGTTTGATCTAGGGAGGCTAATGATGGTGACCGAAATTGCAAATGAAGCGCGAGATTTAAATACCCTGCACTTCATTAGCATGTTCTTGGCCAGTTGCCATTTTGGAAATTGACTAGCCCAAAGTAACTGCCAGTGTTTACACGCGGCAGTGAAACAGGATTCTGAATTAAAGCCCTAAATCGAATTAGCTGGTAAACCTCATTGCAGGAGGAATAACAGCTAATTAGATTTAGGGCTTTAATTCAGAATCCCGTTTCACTGCCACATGTAGATGTGGGCAGTTACTTAAGGCTAGTCAGTTTCTAAAATGGTGACTGGCTGGGAACATGCTAATGAAGTGTGGGATATTTAAATCCCGTGCTTCATTTGCAATTTCGGTCGCCCTCATTAGCCTCCCTAGATCAAACTAAGGGTGAGTGTAGACACACTAATAGATTAGTAAGACATGATTTCCCTTTACAAAAACCATGTTGACTTTTGCCCAACAAATTATGTTCTTCTACGTGCCTAACAATTTTATTCTTAACTATTGTTTCGACTAATTTGCCCGGTACCAACATTAGACTTACCGGTCTGTAATTGCCAGGATCACCTCTAGAGCCCTTTTTAAATATTGGTGTCATGTTAGCTATCTTCCAGTAGGTAGGTACGGAAGCCAATTTAAAGGATAGATTACAAACCACAGTTAACAGTTCTGCAATTTCCCATTTGAACTCTTTTAGAACCCTTTGGTGAATGCCATCTGGTTCTGGTGATTTGTTAACTCTAAGTTTTTCTATTTGTTCCAAAACCACCTCTAATGACACTTCAATCCAGGACAATTCCTCAGATTCATCTCCCACAAAGGACGGTGCAGGTTTGGGAATCTCCCCAACATCCTCAGCCTTGAAGACTGATGCAAAGAAATCATTTAGCTTCTCTGCAATGGCTTTATCATCCTTGATTACTCCTTTTGTATCTCGATTGTCTAGGGGACCCACTGTTTTTTTAGTAAACTTACTGCTTCTAATGTACTTAAAAAACATTTTGCTATTGTTTTGTGAGTTTTTGGATAGCTGTTTCTCAAAATCTTTTTTTGCTTTTCTTATTAAAGTTTTACACTTAATTTGACAGTGTTTATGTTCCTTTCTATTTATCTCACTGGGATTGGACTTCCATTTCTGCCTACACACAGGATAGCTATGGCATTGCTAATCTCCTGGAGGGTGATAGGATTATTTAAATCCTGTCTGCCAATCTGCTTAATTTTACAGTGATGATCCTATGAAAGAGCTTTTGCTTTCCTGTGGACCTGAAGAGAGAGATGATGTGGAAATCTCTTTCTAAAGTGTGTGTAAGGACTCATCAATACCCAGTTTTTCTATTTGTTCCAAAACCTCCTCTAATGACACTTCAATCCAGGAGCTAGCTAGATAGCTGCTGTGGTTGTATTTGATGGCTGGGTGAGCTGTATCTTTGGGCATTGTCTCCCCATCGGCACTGCTTCCAAATTATCTGATGGGCCCGCACCTTGGAGTGGAATGCTGCAATTCACTCCCACTTTGAGACTGGGGTCTCTAAGTTACAGATTCTCTCTTCGCCAACTGTGTCCTCAGCAGCTTGAGTCCCTGCTCTCAGGTCTCCTTTGGCCAGTGACCAATGTGACTAAATAGTGACAGCAGAGGACAGCTTGTTCAAAACACTCTTATTTTGCCATAAGAACGTAACAAAGGAAAAGGGGTTAAAACAATAAAAAGCCTTGTCACAGCCCCTGAGTCCTCCTGAGACACTTTTCCAGGCACCTGTGTGCACCCTTCGCAAGTATTGGGCCTGTGCCTTCTTTTTCTCTGACAATTTAGCATTTGTACCTCCCCTCCCCAACCCCAAACTAAAAAATTAAAGGTCCACAGCAAGCTGGCTATAATCTCTCTCTCTCTCTCTCCTTGCATAACTATCTGTTGTCACTGACGTTTCCTCTGTAGCCATCAAGCCCTCTTTTTCCTATATTCGGGGTCCTCCTAGTGTTGCCAACCCTTCCGGATTGTCCTGGAGTCTCTGGGAATTGAAGATTAATCTTTCATTAAAGATTGACATTTTATGAAACCTCGAGCAATATCGCCAACCAAATCTGGCAACTCTAGGTTCTGCAAAGGTTTAATATCCTTCTTTGATCCTAGGATTAACCTTGGCAAAGTGCACCCATCTATTCTAGATGGAGCCAGCTTCTTCCCACTGGATGGTCCAGGCCAGCCATTGTTATCCTAATCCCTTTGAAGCTGTGTACCACACATGGCTTATCTTTGCCATTGTTTAGATTCCTTTTGGTTTATCCTTTTTAGCTTCCTTTAATCTACCTCTATTCATCCAAGCAGGATAAAATCACAAAAACAGAGGTGCATTTGAGAATTATATAAATATTTGATAGTTCTCATTTCTCCACAGGTCAGTATGCAAATTATGTTAACCGTTAGCCTTTCCTTGCAAATTTAGGTAAGCCCTCCCCTTTGTTGCAATGACAGTCTTCCTCGATCTCACTCTCTCACTGATACTATTGGATTGGGTGAGACAAAGCCAGAAGTGGATTCAGTGTATTGTCTATCTGAGCACCAGGAATTGAATTAGTTGTTGCTTGGTTTCTGGGATAGGAATGGAGAGCCCCAGTTTAATTAACCTTTAGAATTCCACACTGCAACACTCGAAATACAGGTCTTCACAATATTTATAAAAATAATCTCCCTTCATTGGAAATAAGTGTTAACTGTCATCTGGCATAGCACTGACATGCTTTACAGACTGTGGATGTTTGAATTCATATCAGTATAATATTGAGATCTTTTAAAAAAGATATTGGCTACTGCATCTGTTTAGTGTTGTAAATCATTCCAGGTCTGTCAAACTCCCTCTGCTGGCAAAGAGAATGGGTTCTAGCTTTCAGAGAGACCTAAGTTTCAGAAAATAGTTTGTACAGCTCCTAGAAGAATCAGATCTTGGTCGCTGTCCTGTGCTCCAAGGTTCAATGGCAATATATGTAATAATAAAACAAATATCCTCTTCATATTCATATGGAGATTCTGTCCACTTTGCAAAGATGGGTCAGAAAGGAAGTGTGTTCTGCACAAGTGTAGCTATCATAGGCTACGTCTAGACTGCAGGCACCTTTGCTTTTTCCTTTTTTTGTGCAAAAAACCCCTCTTCGCCGTCCCCACACACCTTTTTTGTGGAAGAGCTGGAGCTGTAATAAACTGGACAGAAGTTTATTTACCTTCCAGAAAAATTAATTAAAAATTTACCTTCCAGAAGTTTATTCACCTTCCAGAAAAATTAATAATGGAAACAGGTCTGTTTACTTATAGAAATGGAGAGAATATTTTGGACTGAAAGGCAAACATCTGCAATGATGAGTTTAGACTTTTTTTTGCAATATACTAAGGAAATTATGGGGTACCTTCGATTCTGCTTAAGACTAATGGTTTGTATTAGATATAATCGAACTGTCACTTTGCTTTACTGTGGATCACTTCAACAAAATTGTGTGCTTCAAAAAGTGAACGAATTTGGGTCTCTCCCTCCCTTTCTCTTTTGGGTGATAAAGTATAGTCCGATGTGAAATGGAGCTTCCCTTGAACTTTGAAATTAGATCCCATTTTAAAAAAATTGGAGCTGGAAGGAGCCCTGAAATCAGTTTATTTCTCATACTTATGCTCTTTCTCAAGACCAGTTGTCTTCTCCTTTACACTAGTGTAAATTAAAGGGACTATTCCATGTTTTCACCTGTCACCTGGTCTTCTGTAATGTGTATTTCTGGGGGGAAGGGTATTTGTTTTTTTAAGAACTTCTTAAAACTTCCTAGGGAAAGTAACTGGTAAGAAAATTGTGGTCCAAATAGTTTTATCTCTCTTTGGACCCTAGAAGTGCTACTTGTCTAATTATTTAATGCTTGTTCTTCCAAGGTATCATAATGCCCTTTTTCCCTAATGTGACCTGTATGTGTTCTGATTGTTTTATTCTTTTTGCATTATTGAAATACAGCCAATTTTTAAATTGTTAATAGTGGCGCTGGAATAGTTTTTCTAGTAGGGGTGCTGAGAGCTGTTTACCAAACTGGAAACCCTGTATATAACAGAGCAACTTCAAGCCCGGGGATGCAGGACATCCGACACCCCTACTTCCAGCACCTATACTTGTTAATATAGCTCCTCTTTTGCATACATATCAGAAGTTTTCTTTCCTTATGGCTAAGGAAATAATTGAACCACAATAATAATCCCTGATGGCTCCTTTTTATACAAGAGGATTGTATAAACTTCAGACTTGGAAATATTACTTGCCTTGAGCGAATAATCCAGTATCCCCATTTCAAGAGCTACAGCCTAATACAATTTGCATCCAGTGAAATGAAAAACACCAATGCTGCAAATGTATATAGATCAGCCTTGATAAAGGAAATAATGTGAAATCACAAAGGTTTTAATTAAAGATCAGAAGAAACTGAGATTCATAATAGCATGAACTATGAAGGAGCAATTTTATTTGAAACATCAAGGCCAGCTGTGGTAGCTAATGAATTCCCAGAAGATTAAAACCTCTGCTGAGTAAGAAACTGGCTGAAGTAGTTGATTGATTATGCAACAGTGCATCTTAAAGTACTGCCGAAAATATTTCTACCAAAGCCTAGCCATAGCTTTAAGTGCTAAACTGAAAAACTCCACAAATAGCATTTGCAGACTGCTGTAGCTTCCACTCCACTTTAAAATGATTTTTTTCTTTAATGGCTCAGAAAAGAGGAATCAGAGATATTTGAAATGGGAAATGAAAAATATTAACATTTCTATTATGCTGCATTAGTATAAGCACACTGGGTGGTACAGTCATCAGAAAGTTGGTTGGATCCCTTTAGTGTAGCTTCTAGGATACTATGGTAGTTTGGGGGATTGTCTGGTTTCTATGTAACTGTAAAAGCTTGGCAAGTCATTGAGCAGAACCTGTGGTACAAGTCCCCATCCAGGGCTGGCCTTACCATGAGGTGAACTGAGGCGGCCACCTCAGGTGCCAGATTGTGTGTGTGTGTGTGTGTGTGTGTGGGGGGGGGCACCACTAGGACCCAGAGCGTAGAAAATTGTGTCTGCTGCTGGTGCATGTGTATTCTCTCTGCAGTACCATGAGAGGAGTAGAACAGGAAGAAGGCAGAATTGAGACCTTTCAAAGTTTTGGCCCAAGCGAAGGAGTATGGGGGTGTCATTAGAGCTCCCAGCTGCAGGTGCCAAACTGTTGTGGGCTGGCCCTGTCCCCATCCCACTGTTCTTCTAAGCTTCCATCACTGTATTGTTTCCATTCTTCTGACATGTTCATGTATTAATACTCCAGAAACTGGCAGGCTAATATTAATACTTCAGCCACTGCACATTGTCAGAAGAAGCTCATGAAATGCACTGGAAAATAATTTTCAGTCTAAAGAATAGTGTATGGGTACCATGTCAGTGATATGTCAGTTCTTCGTTATGAAGTGTAGGTTGTTGCTTTCAAAGAACTGGCAGAATATCTGCCTCAGGGATTGGGATTTTGGAGTTGGTAGAAAGTTCAGATTGAAAGTCATAGAGCATAAATCATTGGCTTTGAAAAATACTGATCAGGTAATTAATGGTTAGACTCCACCCTGAGACATTAAGATTATCAAGGTGATGTATATAAGGATTGGCCTATTAGGAAGGAAATTGGAAGCTTGTAACTTAAGTCTCTAGCTAGAAAGGAAAGGAGAGAAACAGGCACCAAAGACAGTGGACATCAAACTAGGAAAAGAGACTCCAATCCCTGTACTGGGATTCTGCAGAATAAATCAATTTTGACTTCAATAAGACCTGAACTTCACCTTAAGACATTAAGCAAAGAATGACAAAATAACCCTAGCATGAGGAAAATAAACCAGCCCTGTTCATTTTGTTTGCCTTTATCCATCACTGCACAGTAATGTGCATGTGGACCAGTACCAAACCTCTGTCTCTTTCCATGAAGTGTAAGACATTGTCCTATCCAAATACTGAGAACTCTTGATTGGGACTTGCCTCTCATTCCAGCTCTTTCCCCACCATCTCATGCAGTTTGACTGTCAGAACGGAAAAATGGAAAAAATGGTGGTGGGGAAAAAACATTCTAAAGCTGAGTGGAAGCTGCAACAGGCTGCTATTTCCATTTCAAAGGTGTCACCTTAGTGGAGAACTGGAATGGTTCTACTACTGTCAACCTTACCTGCACAATCTTGTACTTGGGTTTTGAGATCCCCATGTGTTAACTGATAGTTGTATTAGTTGGTCTCTGAAGCCTGGAAAGGTGCAGAAAAAGTAATAGGGGGAGCACATCAGGGTTGAACATATTTCATGGAAGGGGTTAACACCACACTCTGGGTGGAGGAAGTCCCATCCTTCTGGCTGTACTGAGCATGCATGAAGTGCTGGCTACCTATGAAAAGAAGCAGCTCAGCTCAGTCTGGGGAGGGATACCAGAGAGGAAGCATGTGTGGCGTAGGCTCCTGCTGAGGACCAGCCACACGCCCTGCCTACAGGAGTTGAGGACCCAGGGGCTCGGACTTGGCTTCCATAGGAGACAAAGCACTGGAGAGCAGCCTGCACTGAGGAACCTGGAGACCCTGAGACTTTATGGACCGATGCACCACTGACTACAGTAGGAAGTAACCCAGAGTTGGGTGAGTGAGTGGTATCTCCTACTTAGGTGAGCTTGATGTGTTTTAACGGGATTCCCCACTGAACCAGTCTAGGCAAGTTTGCTATGCTGCTGCCAGGGCCCTAATTTCAGGGTCCTCTCTTTCTGAGCCGCCAGCCCTTTGTTGGAATTTATTGGAGTGTAGAGTGCTGTGTGATCAGAAGATCGTAGGGTATTGAGGAACTAGTTGGTTGAACAACACCAGGCTATAGAACAGGAGAACATGTTTAGAAATTTTGCCTTCTATGTCATAAGGAAGGAGGGAGGTGAGGGGCTAGCTGAGGGGTTGTATCATTAAAGAGATAGAAAGAGACCAGCGTGCCTTATAGCAGAAATGGGAGAAATCCATCACTTTCTATCTTCTGGTAAAATGATGGCATGAGGAAGGTCAGCAGCTGGGATGAGGGAGCAGGTGAAGCACTTGATACTATGCTTATGTGCATGATACACATTTCTAAATAGGTGGAGAAAGGAGAAGAGTGAGCAGAGATGCTTTTGACTCCTGACAGAACAGAAAGGAGAGCAAGCACAGCGGGGAAGAAAAGAGGAAGCATGAAGATCAAGGTCTTGAGGAAAAAAATGTCAGCAGGGGTTAGATGAGGAGGATTTGACTAAAAAGAAGAAAAGTTGTTCACCCAGGAATTAACCAGGGTAACAAGATTAGTGAAGGAGGTAAGAACAGGCTTTGTAGTGAAGGAAATCCATAGTTCCTGAATTCTAGTTCCTTGGGGCCCTCTTCATTTCTTTTAAGCCTTTAATTTTTCTGGCAGAAAATGCAATGAGCAAAACTTCACATAAAGCAGTTTAGCAGTTTCTCTCTGAGGTACAAGATGTGCATGCTGAGGTTTATGAAAACGACAGAGAACAGGCAATGAAACATCTATTTAAAACATTTTTGAGTTATGAGTAAAAGTTTGGGTCAGTTCTTTAGTTACTGGCATTTAGTTGTCACAATTTGCCTAGACTGTCAACTTGAATTTGCTTTATGGACAAAGACATCTTGCTTAACAGTATTCTTGGAGTCCATCCAAGTTGTTGTTGTCATCTTATTACTGTTACAAGCTATATTTAGTGGACATTATGCACCTCAGATTATCAAAATGCATGTGGTAAAGTTTCATACTCACAAGAAGGAATACAGAAGGAACAGCGATACAGAGAGCTTGGGAGAGATACAGCTGACTCATTAGAAAGCAAGCAGCTATTTAAGATGTCCGATAGAGATGTCTGAAATGTAGGCAGTTTGAGGTTGTGAATTTTGCAAACTGTTTTTGGCATTTATGGAGATGTCAGGACTAGGTATAACATGAAGATTTATCTCTGTGATACAGATCACTGGTTTTCAATTTTATTTTAGATGGCTTTCTGCATTACAAATATTGTTTATGTATTAAGAATAGAGAAAGAAGAACCCCAAAAGTGAGCTTCCTGAAGTTGAGAATTTTCTAGTTTGTGTTATGTATACACACTGTGTGTGCTTAAATAAAGGGGGTACATTTTCAAAGGGGTAACTATCTAATATGTGTATTTTCTTCCCATGACCACAGTAGCTGAATATTTAATATATTTGTGTACCAATCATTTTTCACAAAGAGCTTTGCTGTGCTTCAGTTGCCTATATGCCCTAATCAGAATAAACTCTGAATAATTTAACATGTTTCAGGATTATATGTAGGTTTGATAGTTCCTTTTTCCTACTAAATGCTCAAAAGCAACTGTTTCTTTAATATTAAATGAAATATGAGCTGAATGGCTTTTCTTTCAGAATCTCAAATATATGAAAGAAATTGCTAACCAAGTCCATGCAAGTAAACTGTATAAATGAGTAATGATGTAGAGAAAAGAATAGAGATAAATCTGGAAGATGTGTGACATTAAAGAGTCAGGCTTGTTGTACCAAACTACCAATTCCTGAATTTTGGTTCCAGATACCCTAACTTATTTTATAAGGTATGTCTATACTACAAAGTTAGTTCGAACTAACGGACGTTAGTTCGAACTAACTTTCATAGGCGCTACACTAGCGCTCCATTAGTTCGAATTTAATTCGAACTAACGGAGCGCTTAGTTCGAACTAGGTAATCCTCATTCCACGAGGATTAAGCCTAGTTCGAACTTGCTAGTTCGAATTAAGGGCTGTGTAGACCCTTAATTCGAACTAGTGGGAGGCTAGCCCTTCCCAGCTTGCCCTGGTGGCCACTCTGGCCAACACCAGGCAAATTGTCTGCCCCTCTCCTGGCCCCGGAACCCTTAAAGGGCCACGGGCTGGCTACACAGTTTGTGCCAGTTGCAAGGCTGCCAGCACCCGTGCCAGCACACCCTGCACCTGACACCCTTGAGCCAGCCACCCGAGGACACCCAGCCCTCCCCCTCTTCCCGGGACCAGCCTGGCGGCTCCCAGGACCCTGCCCGGGGCCACAAGTGGCGGGCGCCCGCGTGGTCTAGTGCGGAGATCGTGGACCTCATCGAGGTTTGGGGGGAAGCCTCCAATGTCCACGATCTCCACACTAGCCACAGGAACACGGCAGTTTATGGCCGCATGGCTGCCAGCCTGGCCGCCAGGGGCCACCAGCGCAGCCGGGAGCAGGTGCGCTGGAAAATAAAGGAGCTGCGGCAGTCCTACTCCCGGGCCTGCCTGCCAGGGGCCGACCTGGAGGTGTGCCCCCATTTTTTGGCTCTGGACCGCCTCCTGGGGGTTCATGCCGTCCCTGCCCCCCGGGACGTGATAGACCCTGGAGCAGAGGGACCGCTCCAGGAGACGGAGGAGGAGGAGGAGGAGGAGGAGGAGGAGGGCTCCGAGAGCCAGGAGCCTGCTGGCAGCCTGCCCAGCACCTGGGACCCCCGAGCCGCTCGCCTGTGTCGTCTGAGGCCGGGGAGGCGTCCACCTGTGAGTACCATCGTGCTCCTCTTATGTGTACGGGGGGCTGGGGTGAGAGGGAGCCCTGGGACCGTGCGCCTGGGCCTTGCCCACCACGGAGCAGCAGCTGGGGATCCTGCAGGGGCCCTGGCCTTGCAGAGGGGAGCTGGGTTTCACACACCTGGGCCCCTGGGGTAATTGACCGCTAGTCTTGTTTCACCACAGCCGCAGCACCTGGGCCTGCAGGGCGCACCACCCCGCCTGCAGCAGCTGCCCGTGCCCGGGCAAGCAGGAGAGCCAGGAACCAGGAGGAGTACCAGAGGCAGCACCTCCGGTTCCTGGAGCAACAGCTCCGTCTCCAAGACCACTGGGTCCAGGAGGACCTGAGGCTGCACCGGAGGAGCTTGGAGGCCCAGGAGGAGCAGGGCCGTGCCCTGCGAGGCCACCTCCAGAGCCTGCTGGACCGCTTCCCAATTCCTCCTGCTCCCCCTCCTGTTGCCCCTCCTGCTCCCGCTCTTGCTCCCGCTCCTGCTTCCTCCACACTCCCCGTCCCTCCTGCCCCACCCTCCACAACCATTCCCTACCAACGCCCCCGGAACCACAGTGTGGCGAGACGGGAGAAGCAGCCGGACTCCCACCACTGAGCTTTCCTTTCCCTTCCTCCCTTCTCTCCCCTTCCAGCTCCCTCGTCCCAGGTTTCCCCCTCCCCTCTCCCACCCTTCTTCCTCCCACCCCCCACCCCAGTTATGTTAAATAAAAAGACATTTTTGTTTGAAAAACAGGTGTCTTTATTTGGCAGTAGGTAGGGAGGGGAAAGAGGAAGGGGGTAGGGTGGAAGAAGGCCCCAGTGGGGCATGCAGGGAGAGGTCAGTCCTCCTCTTCCACCAGGAAGCTCTCCCGCAGGGCTTCCCGGATCTGGACGGCCCCCCGCTGGGCTTCCCGGACGGCGGCGGTGCGGGGCTGACCATAGTGTCCAGCAATGCGGTCAGCCTCAGCCATCCAGGCTGGCAGGAAAGCCTCCCCCTTTCGCTCACATAAATTGTGGAGCACACAACATGCCGCCACCACGGGAGGGATGTTGTGCTCAGCCAGGTCCAGATGGGTGAGGAGGCATCGAAAGCGGGCTTTCAGTCACCCAAAGGCCCCCTCCACCACGATGCGGGCCCTGGTCAGCCTGGCATTGAAGGCCTGGCGGGAGGGATTGAGGTGCCCGGTGTAGGGCTTCATCAGCCACGGCTGCAGTGGGTAGGTGGCATCCCCCACCAGGCAGAAGGGCATGTCCACATCTTCGACCCTGATGTGGCGGTCGGGGAAGAAGGTCCCGTCCTGCAGCCGCTGGCACACGGAGGAGTTGCGGTGCACCCGGGCGTCGTGTGCTTTGCCGGACCAGCCCACATTAATGTCCGTGAACTGTCCCCGGTGGTCACACACGGCCTGCAGGATCACGGAGAAGTACCCCTTGCGGTTGACATACCGGGACGCCTGGTGTTCCGGGGCACGGATGGGGATGTGCGTCCCGTCGATGGCCCCCCCGCAGTTGGGGAAGCTGAGGGCGCCGAATCCCCGGATGACGGCGTCCAGGTCAGCGAGGCAGACCATCCTGCGGAGCAGCACCCGGTTGATGGCCTTGACCACCTGCGGAGAGAGACACAGCAAAGAGCCAATCAGTGGGGCGCCCGGGTGGCTGGGAGCATTCGTGCCCTGGCAGTGCCCCGCGCCCCACTCCTGGAAGCAACCCCCCTGGAGGCGTGTAGTATGGCCGGGACAGACCGACCCCTCCGGTGCGGGGCGCTTTCGCCTCCTCCCGCCCTCCCTTTGTTCCTGGGGCGGCCCATCCCCTCTTCGCAGTCCCCCTCCCCTCCGGCGCAGTGGGCGGCGAGTGCCATACCTGCATGAACACCGCTCCGACGGTGGATCTCCCCACGCCGAATTGGTTCCCGACGGATCGGTAGCTGTCCGGCGTGGAGAGCTTCCAGAGGGCGATGGCCACCCGCTTCTGGAGGGGGATGGTGGGCCTCATGCGAGTGTCCCTTCTGCGCAGGGCAGGGGCGAGCCACTAGCAGAGCTCCAGGAAGGTGTCCCTCCTCATCCTGAAGTTCTGGGTCCACTGTCGGTCTTCCCAGCTCTCCAGGATGATGCGGTCCCACCAGTCGCTGCTGGTGTCCAGACGCCAGATGCGGCAGGGCACGCCGGTGCCGAGGTGGCTCGTCCACGGCCCCCAGGGCGGCCAGGTGGAGAGGCAGGGGGCTGACGTGCACTAGGTGGTGCCAGGCAGCCTCGAGCTATTGGTGGCAGGCTTGCAGCCTCAAGTCCAAAAAGTACACCAGAAGGTGCAGGGCGAGCTCTGGCTCCATGTTGCCACCTGCGGCGGCGTCCCTGAAGGGAAGCACCGACACAGACGGGCACAGAGACCAACGCTTTGCTGTCCCTCGGCGAGGTTGGCAAGCAAGCAGGAAAAGCTGAGAACCGGCTGTCCAGGGGGTTCCCTTTAAGCACGAGCCTCAGATAGCCTCGGACAGCAGCCACACAATGCAACTATTGACCTGATGCCCTGCCAGAACCGGTTTCAGCCACCCTTAAATGCCCCCCTGCGTTTGGACGCGCTAGTTCGAATTAGCAAAACGCTAATTCAAACTAGTTTTTAGTTCTAGACGCGTTAGTTCGTATTAGCGCTGTAGTGTAGACGTATCCTAAGTCTCTTTAAGGAGTCTACAGATGTCCTTTGTATTACATGCTTCACTTGATACACATGTTGCTGGGTAGTAGTCTCGGGGTTTTGGGAAGCACCTGGGAATAAAATATTGGTTCTAAGACATTTAGGGTCTGGACACATTGGTTATGATCTTTAATTTCAGCTGCAGGGTTTCATTTTTTTCATTTCTCTCCATCTCTTAGTACTTTTTCCCTGATAGGTAATAAATATGAATGTTTCCTGAATTTTTCTCATCTTTGAAATATAAAAATGCATAGGTTAGGAACTAATAAATACAAAGCACAAGATTATTAGTTTCTAGAGTGCATAATAGTGCCAAGCTACAGTGTCACCCAGAAAATTCATACATTTAGATGTGGTATCTTGAATATTTGAAAAGTTTCTGAGTTCTAATAATGATACACATTCTACTGAAGTCCCTCCATGGCAGAGAAAGTGTAATTCTCTGTATCTTTTTTTGACAGAAGATTTCTGAATCAATTTAGAATATTATAGTATATTCATTTAAGAAACAGTGCAGCAATTAAATACACAAAAATATAGGCCCTCAATATCCTCACTAATGTAGTTTTTCTTGTTACCTGTGTAACTGAAAGGAAAATTAGGCCCTGGATCTCTTCATTCTGTGAACTCCAAAAACCATCTGTTTTCAGGAGATAAGGTTACAGAGTTTTCAAAAAATGCCAATATTGTATGGATTTATGTCAAAATTGTTCATTTCAAGTCGCATGAACTCTCTGGATCGTATTCCAAGTCCAATTATGGCTCACTTCTGGGCAGAGTCGCACATGCTACAAATATAAAGGCTCTGAAGAGGGAGCATCAGAAGATCAACCTAGCTCTCCATCTGATGAAGTGCCATCATCACCCTGGAGTTGCAACGAGATAATCAATATAAATCCATACTGCATTTCCCTTAATAGTCTAGCATAGGGCCTGCAAGTGACAGTTGTCTGTGTGAAAATTATAATAGGACAAATACTCAAAACAGCTTCTACCAAATTCTGTTGTATTCAGAATAACTAATTAGGCATGATGATGAACAGTGACATGAAGGTTGCAGCCTGTTTCTACAAACGGGTGCCTTTGGTGGAGCATAATGTGGTACATAGGCATTCTTCCGAGCTTTCTCCTCTCCCCACCATCACCACTTTGTCCTTTTCAGAGTTTAGTTTCAACTAGCTGATTTCCTCTCTTCTGCTGTTCTCTGCCAAACTTTTACGTAGCTTGGAGATGGCCATGGTATGAATCTGATGGAGAAATTAGCTTCACCTGCTTATTGTTGCTATGCTGCTTTGATTCACAATATTCCCTAGTGCATCAAAGAAAAAGTATTTGCTGTTATTTGGTTTTAATATCCACATTTTTGTGTCTGCTCTGACACAGTTTGGCTTTCTGTTCCTGAGTTCTGTTAAGTTCAGTTTTTATAGGTGGTCTTTGGAATAAGCATTTTGCAATTTGAATTTACCAGTCATCAGCAGGTCAGATTTAGCACTTAGTTTCAGCTATATGGACATGCAGCTTAGAAAATCTTATTAAACTAACAATTAGTCACATGTACACAGTGTATCTCTGCATAGGATCAAGAGCAACATCTTATAAATAATTCTTTATTTGAGATATCCTCCCCTTTATATTACAGAAATATCTGAGATAAAGCTGGTTGTAAACACTTTAACTTTGTGCTTGTGTTCCTAATGCTCTAGGAAAAATGAGCTATAAACCCTTCTGTAGGCTGTCACTTTAGGGCAATGTTTCTTAAACTGTGTTCCACGGCCCACCGGTGTGCTGCAAGGCAGTTGGAAGTGTGCCACAGAGAACAACAGAATTCAAAATGGCCACCCTTAAAGGGGCAGGCGATCTTTTTTTCTCAATAACTTTCCCAACTTTTTTCCCTCTAACTTTCCCCCCGACCTTTCCCCTCTCCCCAGCCTTTTTCACCTTCCCCTCAACAAAAAATCCTTGATGTTGCTCATAAAAAAAATATTACTTGGTGTTCCTCGGTCTTAAAAAGTTTAAGAAACACTGTCTTAGGGAATTAGTGCGCTCCAGTGAAAAGGGTGTTAAAGGAGCTCAACAGACCTGATTTTTTCCTAGTCTGCTGTCTGACCATCAATAAGCAACATTATCCCTGTGACTCCATTTCATCATCTGCAAAATAGGGATACTCTTACTTACCCTCTTTTGTAAAGAGCTATGAGCTATATGGATGAAAATCTGCATGAAAGTTACTATGATCAATTTTGTTTCTACAAGGGTATAGTACATTTTTACCTCAAACTATAACCATCTTCTAGGCTACGTCTACACTGGCCCCTTTTCCGGAAGGGGCATGTAAATTTCACTAGTCGTCGTAGGGAAATCCGTGGGGGATTTAAATATCCCCCGCAGCATTTAAATAAAAATGTCCGCCGCTTTTTTCCGGCTTTTAAAAAAGCCGGAAAAGAGCGTCTAGACTGGCCCCGATCCTCCGGAAAAAGTGCCCTTTTCCGGAGGCTCTTATTCCTACTTCAAAGGAATAAGAGCCTCCGGAAAAGGGCACTTTTTCCGGAGGATCGGGGCCAGTCTAGACGCTCTTTTCCGGCTTTTTTAAAAGCCGGAAAAAAGCGGCGGACATTTTTATTTAAATGCCGCGGGGGATATTTAAATCCCCCGCGGATTTCCCTACGACGACTAGTGAAATTTACATGCCCCTTCCGGAAAAGGGGCCAGTGTAGACATAGCCCTAATGTATAAATCTATACATAGAGGTATGTTGTTATTTTAATGAGACTTGTCAAAAGCACCCACATGAAAAACAATTCTTCCAGGCAAAATGAAGCACCTATTCACCGAAAAGGAAAACTGGCTTATTAATAAAATAAAAAGACTGTAATTTTAACCATGACTTTTTTAAACATAATGTTTTTATATGCAGAAACCATCTTTAATTTGCTTTAGGAATTCAGACTGTGCAATATTTCAAACCCTTCCAGCTCTGACAAACCTTTCTTTCTCCACCCATACCCCCAAAAGTTCCAAAATATTATTTCCCAGTCGTTAACGCTAGCTGTTCCCTGTTTCATGTCCATTGAGAAGCTCTGGTTCTATATTTCCTCATAAGCTGAATTCATCTCTGAAAAATTGTAAATACCATATGTGGTTAGAAATAAGGGCTTATACATTATCATTGGTCTGTTTTACCTTCATTTGATTAAGAGGAAGTGACATGGAGATACAAGGAGCAGATCCCCAGATGGTATAAATTGCTGTAGCTCTGTTGACTTCAACAAACTTTACTGACTTCAAAAGGACTATGACTTTTCTTGGTTGAAAAATGCTGATTTGTTGGAAGCTAAACATTTGTAGTAAAGGAATGTGTTTGGTTTTGATGAACCTCTGCAGGAAGTTTTCCCCATGGCCAGTGTTTGGGAGAGAATCCATCCCAGACTAGGCAATAACCCAGTGATTGGGGCACACTCTCAGAGTGCCTGACCCACTGTGCTATTGGTTATGTTGGGGGAGTGAGTGAGCATGTGTAAAGATTTTGAAAGGTGTTGGTTCCATCCCACATCAGAATGCAAATAAATTTCAAAACCTCATTTTTTCCCCCACAATAGAATTTTTCTTCGTCAGTCAACCCTATTGAGCAACACCCTCCCCTCCCCCAATCTCTTCCTAAGAGGCTTTTTATGTTCTATCTCTATGTCCCTATTTTTTGGAATTTAGCTCTATTTTGCTGTGGTGTTGTCAGGCCATTTCTCCTTGTGCATTTATAGGTTTAAAAAGCTGTTTTAACCAAAGCTGTGTGAGGTCAATCAAAACAGAGATGAGGGAATTTAGGAAAACAGAAGGATATGACTGCCGTGGAGAACAGAGAAATGAAAGTTTAATCAAAGTATTTTAATTCCCAACGATATCAGTCTGAGTTCAGATCTTAGCCTGACATGGATATTGGTTCTCTTTCACCTGTCAGTCCCTTGGCATGACTCTCACTGGCTCCCTGTCTGCTCGGCGTGGCAGGGGTGGGGAGGATGTTGATAGCTCTTACAAAATAACATAGGCGAGGAGAATCCGGTGAAGAGCTATCAGCCATGTCCTACCCGCATCTGTGCAGATCTGTGGCTCTTGGTCCTCCGTGGAAGTACTTTTGTAAGGCTGAGGAGAAAGAGGCATGCCACAGGGCTGGCTCCTTCAACTTCTTTTGTGTTGTTTGCCAGTTGGGTCTGTGGGAAATGAAAGATTCTCTCAACTCCACAATAGTCACAGCTGTTTAGGGTAAGAAAAATCTGTATGCAAGAAGTTTCTTAGGGTATGTCCACACTACCCCGCTAGTTCGAACTAGCGGCGTAATGTAGGCATACCGCACTTGCAAATGCAGCCCGGGATTTGAATTTCCTGGGCTTCATTTGCATAAGCGGGGAGCCGCCATTTTTAAATCCCCGCAGGTTCGAACCCCATGTAGCGCGGCTACACGGGGCTCGAACTAGGTAGTTCGGACTAGGATTCCTATTCCACGAGGTGTACCGGTAGTTCGGAATAGGAACCTAGTCCGAACTACCTAGTTCGAGCCCCGTGTAGCTGCGCTACACGGGGTTCGAACCAGCGGGGATTTAAAAATGGCGGCTCCCCGCTTATGCAAATGAAGCCCGGGAAATTCAAATCCCGGGCTTCATTTGCAAGTGCGGTATGCCTACATTACGCCGCTAGTTCGAACTAGCGGGGTAGTGTAGGCATACCCTTAGAGACTTAGAACTTGCAGACCAATTACACAAGCCAAATACACAGAGAAGGATTGGAATTCCACTTCTTTCACAAGTTTAATTCTCATGCTAATGGTCTAAATTGTGATATCAGATGGCTTGCACATTATCCACCAAAGGGTATGTCTACACTATAGCATTATTTTGAAAAATTTTATTTTGAAATAGTTAATTCGAAATAAGTTATTTTGAAATAATGTGTCTACACACAAAATGCACTAAATGGACACTGATTTGGAGTTAAGGGTAGCCAGAACCAGGTCAGGGTTAGGGCATCAGATAAGGAGTGTATTTGTGTGGCTGTTGCCTGAGGCTATCTGAGGCCTGTACTTAAAGGGACACCCCCCATCCCCGGGCAGCCGGTTCTCAGGTGTCCCTGATTGCTTGCCTGGCTTCCACTTACCCCTCCCTAACCCCTCTTCCTACTGGCAAATAAAATACATATATTTTCAAAAATATAAACTCTCTTTATTTAACAAAATGGGGGGGGGAATGAAACTCTGGGGACACTGGGAAAAGGGGGCGGGAGAGGGGAGGGGGAAAACTGGAAGAGGGAGCTGGAACGGGGAAGCAAGGGAAACAAGGATGAGGGGAAGCTCAAGGCTTGGGGTGGGGGTCTCACTGGGCCAACTGTCTCCCAGCAAGGAGGGTGTGGGGGCCTTGATGTCCCCAAGGGGATGGGGAGGAGGGTGTGGAGGTTGGGGTGGGGGGTGTGGAGATTGAGGAGGAGGGTGTGGAGGTTGAGGAGATAGAGGCGGGAGGGGGAGGAGTGGGAAGAGGAGCGGGAGCTGGGGCGGCAGCAGGCACTGTAGCGGCACAAGGCAGCACGCTCTGCACCAGGGTCTGCAGATGGACACAGATGGCACGACCCTAGGCAAGCAGCTCCCGCCGAAACTCCCAGTTATTCTGCACCTTCTGCTCCATGGTGCAGTGCAGGGCTCGCAGGGCCCCCAACTGCTGGTCTTGGTACCCCTGCAGTGTTCGGCTGGACCTGCTGAGCCCTTGGGTACGGGAGGATGTCCCGGGTGGGGTTGTGCACCCTACACACGCAGCTGGTGCAGCTGTGGAGAAAGAAGAGAAGTGGTCAATTCTCCCTGGGGACACAGTGGATGAAGCCCAGCCCCCCTCTGTGAGGTGAGGATGACCGTGCCCTGCACCGTCAGAGCTGCTGTGCTTGCACAGAGGCCATCGTCGGAATGTCCTGTTATCCCCAGGAGTGGGAGCTGCCCCGAGACCACACCCATGACCCTAGTGCGGCCACGGTGGAGGGGAAATGTCCCCTACCTCTGTATAGAGGGGGCTTGTGAAGGGAGGGCATCCTGCTGTGTCCTGCCCCAGGGTCAGGAGCATGTCAGATCTCTTCACACCCGTGTATGGCTATCAGGCCCCGGTTCCTGAGTGGCACGCAGCTGGAGCCACCTGCGCAGGGGTGGCATGGCATGTGCTCGCACATGCACAGGTTGCTGCGTGATCTGTGGTAAGCAAGGCCCACGCGCGTGGTCCCTGGTCTCCTTCCCCACCCCCTGCAGGAAGGGGACAGTGATGGCACTTACATGATGTAGCCTCCCTGTATGACCCTGGTGACTCCGCTGCTGGGACAGCTCAGAGGTCCTGCCGGCATGGCATCCTCTGTAGCGGCTCCTCCTCCGTGCCCTGGTCAGGGCCCTCTGCTCCCAGCTCGCTGCCCCCTGGGCTGGCATGGACTGTCCCGCACCCTAGGATGCAATCCAGGGCCTTGAAATAGGGGCAGGTGTGTAGCCCTGTTCGGGAGATGCTCCGTGTGGCCATGTCATATCCCTACCGCAATTCTTTAATTTTCATGCGCACCTGTTCTGGGGTGCGCATGTGGCCTTTAGTGGCCATGGTGGCAGCTATGCAGCTGTAGACGGCTGCGTTCCTCCATCTAGAGCGGAGATCATGGATGTTGGAGGCCTCCCCCTAAACCTCAATGAGGTCCATGATCTCCGCACTAGTCCAGGATGGCGCCTGCCTTCTCTGGCCCCTGGCTGGCTCCTGGGAGCTGAGGGACTGGGCATTGGAGGGCTGGCTGGATCTGGCTACCCAACTTATCTTGGGGCCACTGTGTCAGGGTCAGTGACTACTGGCTCTGTGCTTGCAGGCCTGTAGCTGGCACATGCAGTGTGGGCAGAGTCTACCCCTTTAAGGGCTCTGGGGCTGGGAGAGAGGAGAGGAGTTTTCCTGGTTTGGCCCAGAGTGGCCACCAGGGCTCCCTGGGAAGAGCTGGAGGCCCCCTATTTCAAAATAAGCATCTATACAGCACTTATTTTGAATTAGCTATTTCAAATTTGGCATTATTCCTCATAGAATGAGGTTTAACTAATTCGAATTAAGCACCCTGCTATTTCGATTTTATTTCGAAATAGCGGTTTGCCTGTATAGATGCTATTAAAGTTAATTTGAAATAACGGCTGTTATTTCGAATTAACTTTGATATGTAGACATACCCAAACAAACAATGAAGGTGCCAATGGTTCTTGACATTTGTGTAGATTCTGGTGCTAGTACTCTTCCTTTCCTAGTGCATACTAATGGCTCTTATCAGCCTCTTTTAACTATTCAGTCTTTAAGATGCTAATAGACTATTAGTTGTTTTTAAATTTTTTCCTGTTACAGAGTGGCTTGGCTAACTCTTTGAAACTTATCTACCCACTGTTCCCTCCCTCCCTCCCTCCCTCCCCTCCAATTTTTTTCCTTCTCTCCCTTTCCCACTCCCTCCTTCTCTTATTTATTCTTGGTTCTACACTTCGGTCATCTGAAGAAGTGGGCTATGCCCACAAAAGCTCGTGATGCCATCTACATGTTTTGTTAGTCTTTAAAGTGCTACTAAACTGTTGCTTTTTAAGTTTTTCCTGTTATAGACTAACTCGGCTACCTCTCTGAAACTTTTACACATTTTCGATTCGTTTTAATTTAGTAACTTACTTTGGTTTGTCTATTTTTACTTGCAGCCACTTAACTCCTACTGCTTGTACTTAGTGAAAAAAAAAAAGTATTTTCCTTAACAGGCCCAGTGTAAATAATTGTTACCTGAGGGAGCCACCACTGTGCATATCTCTTTCATTGATAAAGGGAGCTTACCTAATGAGCTTTCACTGTGTAAAACTTTTAAAGACTGCTTTGTTCAGGGTTTTGATCACTTTCTGTGTACCGGTTTCCTGAGTGATGTGCCCTAGAGCTGCGTCCTCCCAGAGCTAAGGTGGTTCAGTATGTGCGTTGCTCTGCAGTGGCAGGGTGGTAACCCCAACTCTATGAATGATCTGGGGGAAACTAGAGGATCTAGCCCATCAAGCCAGGATGGTGAGAAGCCCTAGAGAGCATGAATGTTGATGTCAGTGGCATGATCAGCACACTGAGGAAAAATCCCAAAAGGACTTCTATGACTGCACCCCATCGTACACATACCAGGATGACCGTAGCAAAGCAGGTAGTAAACCATATTCGTGTTATGAAGAGCTGATTAGATGCTTTCTTTCTGTAACACCCTGGTCAGCTGCCTCTGTTCCTCCTGTCATGAATGGGCCATTTATAAAGTTCTGGGGCTAATGCAATTAACAGTTCATTGTTCTAGATCCAAACATCTGAGATTATTTCTTCCTGCCTGATCCAACTAAGGGCAAATATTTAGGAGTAGAGGTACAGTATCTTGGATAGAATTCCTCCACTGAGTCATATTCAGAAATCTCTAAGAATTTAAGGGACTAGGAGTGACTTTCCAAGAAATAGTAAATGGTTTGGTAGTCATACACAGAAGTAAATTACAGCTATAGGTTCTCAAAAACCTTTTAACTGAAGAATAATTGGCAAAATATCATGAGTACATCCAGGAAAATAATTCATGCATTGCACTAAAAGATGCTATTAAAACTTGTTTTGAAAGAAGCAGTGATATAGTCACTAATTATAAGTATAGTCTGAGATGTTTTAAAAATATTCTTGTGAAATTACTGTAGATTACAATGATGTAGAGGAGTCCAAAATTTAGATTCAATAGTTGGTTTATTGTAGGAGTGTGGAACCTTTCTTGGGATGGGGGCTACTGACTCACAGAAAAATCAGTCGGAAGCCGCACACAAGTGAAAAGAAAAAGCAAAGAAACAACTCCCCCTCCAAAAAACCTCTCATGGATGTGGAAAGAAGGAGAAAGAAACTCCCCACTTCCCCTCACACACCAGAGCCTGGGGGAGCCAGTTTAGTAGATTTTGTGTGCTCCAGCTCTGTTATGGGGGGGCAGGGGGGAGGCTGGAGCACCAGCACAAGCTCCCCAATGCTGAGCCTCAGGGATCAGATTCAGGCAAACCAGGGACTATATCTGCCCCCCTCCCCCTGGCCTAAGCTTCCTCACCTCTGGTTTATTTTATTACATAATGACAACAAGATCTCAAATATAAAATGATTGGGCATTTCTAGCAGACTTACTTTCTTATTTGTTAATTAGCCCCCTCTGAAATGGGATAATGTCATCTTGAGTGCTGAGAGAGGCTTAGGGTAGTGCAATCCAGAATTATCCTGAGCTGGATTATCAACCGAGTCACTAAACATGGCCAGATTGGTTAAGGAAACACTTTTGGGCTGCTTACCTGTTTGAAGAGCAAGCCTCATAAACCCATGAATAATTTCACCAATAGAATTACCTTACTGGGAATTTGCGTTTGTTTTCTGAAGTAATTTTCTGTCATTGTGGCATGTCAGCAAAAGAAACCCCTGCAAAGTAAATTTATCTGCCAATTACACCATTTTTACCTGCTGGCAATGATGGCAGTTGATGCAGAAGGAAAATGTCATAAATCAAATACACAGAAGAAACTGCAAAAAACATTGAAAACAGCAATGTTAAGAGGGTAATAAATACTAAACTGTCTGTTTGCAATACCATTATGCATTAAAGAAATATTGTGATGATTTTGAAGGAGAAAATATACTGTTAAACATATTACAAAGAGTAATTACAGGAAATTACATTTAGTTACCATTGAGTCAGAGCTCACAGAAAAGCACTTGAGCCAAACTGCAGGCTGAGCAGTTTTCCACAGAGGAACGTATATGGGAAGGCTTACACTATACATGGGATCGAAACTCAGAGATCAGTCCACCAGCGGGCAATTTAGCAGAGCTAGTGAAGAGCCACCGAATCGACCACAGATAGTGGCCGATTGGAGAGCTGTAGTCTATTGCTGACGAAAAAGAGTAAAATACATTGATGGGGGAGTTTCTTCCCTCCAGCCCCACAGTAACTCAATTTAATGTAAGTCGACTCCCATTACCTTATTCATGTAGCTAGATTGCGAACCTTACTGCAGTAGTGTAGACATAGCCTTTAATGTTGAGGAGTAGACCTTTAGCTGGTATAAACTGTCTTAGCCCTTCTTTCTTCATTGGAATTTATACCAGTTGAGGCTCTGATTTCTAAGTATCTATGCTGATTTGCACTACTTGAGTAACTGGACTAGGCTCTTTGATATTAGGTATTTTAGTGTTTAATCTGATTACTAGCCTGTTTTTCTTTCAAAGGAGTCTGGCAATCTCGTCTTAAATGTTGATTTTATTGTGATGCTTACAAGGGCAACTGGAGTTCTGAGACTGGTATCAATCATGCTGACCATCTGTCTCAGTGTATCCTTGTGGTCCCCAGGCTGTCTCCACCAAAAAGTTGACAATTTAAGTATAAGACATTGTCTCTTTGCTCTGAGTTTCCAAGATGCCTTGTATACTGGGATCTTGGCATGTGTCCAGCTCTTAGGTGCTTGTGATAAGTAATTCATTTAATTAACCAAACACCAAACTCTGTGGAGCAATTCATAGATTCTATGCAAGTGAAACTAGAATGTTGGGAATAGTTTGGGCTGTGTTTTGGAGCAGGTAGGGAAGGATATCTGATTGCAGGTTGGCAACAGGATGAACCTGCTAAATGGTTAACAGCAGCATTTTGAGTATGACTAATGTGCAATAGAGGGATAGAGCCTGATGGGTCTCCAGGTGAGATAAGCAACAGCATAGCTTACGCTTTTTAATCCCTCCCATGCCACATCCCCATGTATATTTAAGGATGTACATTAGAGAGCAAGGCCATTTAAATGGACTATTGTGGCTAGGAAGTTTGTGAGTGGCTGCTTTCTATGGCAAGCAATCTTCATGCAGTGCTTAAAGACCGACATAGGGATAACTAAAGATAATTTGTCCCCTGTTCTTTATCTCATGCATGTTCATTTCACTGCTACCAAATACTAAATCACATACCTTAATGTGATCTAGCAGCCTGGTCCTTATTTTGCTCTAGTTTTACCCCGAGTAATGCCATTGGCTAGAGTAGAGCTAGTCCTGATAGTCGGAATCCTGCCCTTTGTATTATTTTTGCTTCTTGCTATATTGCCATTACTGTCCTCTTGCCTTTCCTGCTTTTCTCTCAGGGTGTCCCTATACTGTAACCAAAGCGCGTGATTAAGGTTTGCTTAGATATACATGAGCTAGCTTGAACACTGGCATAGAACACAAGCCATTTTCCAGTGTTCTGGTTGGACTTGTACTGCCTGTTCTGAAGTCCATGCTGATACGACTTCACTGCTTCAGTGCCTTAGCTCACTACAGTAAAGCTAGCTCAGCTGTGTCTACACAAATTGCAATCACAGCCCAGTGTATCCCTTAGTTAATCTCCTTTCCCAATCCTGCCTCCATGTTTCATGCTTACAATCTCTGGGTTGGATGCTTCAGTCATTTTTGCACATTTATGAAACTCTCCCAACTTGGTTGATAACAAAAACACAATCGTGTGATTCCTCAACAGTAGTGTTAAAAAGTTAATTAAATAAATTGAAATGGAAAATATACAGGGGTTTTTTGCCCCGTAAGTAAGATAGGGTATGTCTACACTACCCCGCTAGTTCGAACTAGCGGGGTAATGTATGCATACCGCACTTGCTAATGAAGCCCGGGATTTGAATTTCCTGGGCTTCATTTGCATAAGCGGGGAGCCGCCATTTTTAAATCCCCGCAGGTTCGAACCCCATGTAGCGCGGCTACACGGGGCTCGAACTAGGTAGTTCGGACTAGGATTCCTATTCCACGAGGTGTACCGGTAGTTCGGAATAGGAACCTAGTCCGAACTACCTAGTTCGAGCCCCGTGTAGCTGCGCTACACGGGGTTCGAACCAGCGGGGATTTAAAAATGGCGGCTCCCCGCTTATGCAAATGAAGCCCGGGAAATTCAAATCCCGGGCTTCATTTGCAAGTGCGGTATGCCTACATTACGCCGCTAGTTCGAACTAGCGGGGTAGTGTAGGCATACCCTTAGAGACTTAGAACTTGCAGACCAATTACACAAGCCAAATACACAGAGAAGGATTGGAATTCCACTTCTTTCACAAGTTTAATTCTCATGCTAATGGTCTAAATTGTGATATCAGATGGCTTGCACATTATCCACCAAAGGGTATGTCTACACTATAGCATTATTTTGAAAAATTTTATTTTGAAATAGTTAATTCGAAATAAGTTATTTTGAAATAATGTGTCTACACACAAAATGCACTAAATGGACACTGATTTGGAGTTAAGGGTAGCCAGAACCAGGTCAGGGTTAGGGCATCAGATAAGGAGTGTATTTGTGTGGCTGTTGCCTGAGGCTATCTGAGGCCTGTACTTAAAGGGACACCCCCCATCCCCGGGCAGCCGGTTCTCAGGTGTCCCTGATTGCTTGCCTGGCTTCCACTTACCCCTCCCTAACCCCTCTTCCTACTGGCAAATAAAATACATATATTTTCAAAAATATAAACTCTCTTTATTTAACAAAATGGGGGGGGGGAATGAAACTCTGGGGACACTGGGAAAAGGGGGCGGGAGAGGGGAGGGGGAAAACTGGAAGAGGGAGCTGGAACGGGGAAGCAAGGGAAACAAGGATGAGGGGAAGCTCAAGGCTTGGGGTGGGGGTCTCACTGGGCCAACTGTCTCCCAGCAAGGAGGGTGTGGGGGCCTTGATGTCCCCAAGGGGATGGGGAGGAGGGTGTGGAGGTTGGGGTGGGGGGTGTGGAGATTGAGGAGGAGGGTGTGGAGGTTGAGGAGATAGAGGCGGGAGGGGGAGGAGTGGGAAGAGGAGCGGGAGCTGGGGCGGCAGCAGGCACTGTAGCGGCACAAGGCAGCACGCTCTGCACCAGGGTCTGCAGATGGACACAGATGGCACGACCCTAGGCAAGCAGCTCCCGCCGAAACTCCCAGTTATTCTGCACCTTCTGCTCCATGGTGCAGTGCAGGGCTCGCAGGGCCCCCAACTGCTGGTCTTGGTACCCCTGCAGTGTTCGGCTGGACCTGCTGAGCCCTTGGGTACGGGAGGATGTCCCGGGTGGGGTTGTGCACCCTACACACGCAGCTGGTGCAGCTGTGGAGAAAGAAGAGAAGTGGTCAATTCTCCCTGGGGACACAGTGGATGAAGCCCAGCCCCCCTCTGTGAGGTGAGGATGACCGTGCCCTGCACCGTCAGAGCTGCTGTGCTTGCACAGAGGCCATCGTCGGAATGTCCTGTTATCCCCAGGAGTGGGAGCTGCCCCGAGACCACACCCATGACCCTAGTGCGGCCACGGTGGAGGGGAAATGTCCCCTACCTCTGTATAGAGGGGGCTTGTGAAGGGAGGGCATCCTGCTGTGTCCTGCCCCAGGGTCAGGAGCATGTCAGATCTCTTCACACCCGTGTATGGCTATCAGGCCCCGGTTCCTGAGTGGCACGCAGCTGGAGCCACCTGCGCAGGGGTGGCATGGCATGTGCTCGCACATGCACAGGTTGCTGCGTGATCTGTGGTAAGCAAGGCCCACGCGCGTGGTCCCTGGTCTCCTTCCCCACCCCCTGCAGGAAGGGGACAGTGATGGCACTTACATGATGTAGCCTCCCTGTATGACCCCGGTGACTCCGCTGCTGGGACAGCTCAGAGGTCCTGCCGGCATGGCATCCTCTGTAGCGGCTCCTCCTCCGTGCCCTGGTCAGGGCCCTCTGCTCCCAGCTCGCTGCCCCCTGGGCTGGCATGGACTGTCCCGCACCCTAGGATGCAATCCAGGGCCTTGAAATAGGGGCAGGTGTGTAGCCCTGTTCGGGAGATGCTCCGTGTGGCCATGTCATATCCCTACCGCAATTCTTTAATTTTCATGCGCACCTGTTCTGGGGTGCGCATGTGGCCTTTAGTGGCCATGGTGGCAGCTATGCAGCTGTAGACGGCTGCGTTCCTCCATCTAGAGCGGAGATCATGGATGTTGGAGGCCTCCCCCTAAACCTCAATGAGGTCCATGATCTCCGCACTAGTCCAGGATGGCGCCTGCCTTCTCTGGCCCCTGGCTGGCTCCTGGGAGCTGAGGGACTGGGCATTGGAGGGCTGGCTGGATCTGGCTACCCAACTTATCTTGGGGCCACTGTGTCAGGGTCAGTGACTACTGGCTCTGTGCTTGCAGGCCTGTAGCTGGCACATGCAGTGTGGGCAGAGTCTACCCCTTTAAGGGCTCTGGGGCTGGGAGAGAGGAGAGGAGTTTTCCTGGTTTGGCCCAGAGTGGCCACCAGGGCTCCCTGGGAAGAGCTGGAGGCCCCCTATTTCAAAATAAGCATCTATACAGCACTTATTTTGAATTAGCTATTTCAAATTTGGCATTATTCCTCATAGAATGAGGTTTAACTAATTCGAATTAAGCACCCTGCTATTTCGATTTTATTTCGAAATAGCGGTTTGCCTGTATAGATGCTATTAAAGTTAATTTGAAATAACGGCTGTTATTTCGAATTAACTTTGATATGTAGACATACCCAAACAAACAATGAAGGTGCCAATGGTTCTTGACATTTGTGTAGATTCTGGTGCTAGTACTCTTCCTTTCCTAGTGCATACTAATGGCTCTTATCAGCCTCTTTTAACTATTCAGTCTTTAAGATGCTAATAGACTATTAGTTGTTTTTAAATTTTTTCCTGTTACAGAGTGGCTTGGCTAACTCTTTGAAACTTATCTACCCACTGTTCCCTCCCTCCCTCCCTCCCTCCCCTCCAATTTTTTTCCTTCTCTCCCTTTCCCACTCCCTCCTTCTCTTATTTATTCTTGGTTCTACACTTCGGTCATCTGAAGAAGTGGGCTATGCCCACAAAAGCTCGTGATGCCATCTACATGTTTTGTTAGTCTTTAAAGTGCTACTAAACTGTTGCTTTTTAAGTTTTTCCTGTTATAGACTAACTCGGCTACCTCTCTGAAACTTTTACACATTTTCGATTCGTTTTAATTTAGTAACTTACTTTGGTTTGTCTATTTTTACTTGCAGCCACTTAACTCCTACTGCTTGTACTTAGTGAAAAAAAAAAAGTATTTTCCTTAACAGGCCCAGTGTAAATAATTGTTACCTGAGGGAGCCACCACTGTGCATATCTCTTTCATTGATAAAGGGAGCTTACCTAATGAGCTTTCACTGTGTAAAACTTTTAAAGACTGCTTTGTTCAGGGTTTTGATCACTTTCTGTGTACCGGTTTCCTGAGTGATGTGCCCTAGAGCTGCGTCCTCCCAGAGCTAAGGTGGTTCAGTATGTGCGTTGCTCTGCAGTGGCAGGGTGGTAACCCCAACTCTATGAATGATCTGGGGGAAACTAGAGGATCTAGCCCATCAAGCCAGGATGGTGAGAAGCCCTAGAGAGCATGAATGTTGATGTCAGTGGCATGATCAGCACACTGAGGAAAAATCCCAAAAGGACTTCTATGACTGCACCCCATCGTACACATACCAGGATGACCGTAGCAAAGCAGGTAGTAAACCATATTCGTGTTATGAAGAGCTGATTAGATGCTTTCTTTCTGTAACACCCTGGTCAGCTGCCTCTGTTCCTCCTGTCATGAATGGGCCATTTATAAAGTTCTGGGGCTAATGCAATTAACAGTTCATTGTTCTAGATCCAAACATCTGAGATTATTTCTTCCTGCCTGATCCAACTAAGGGCAAATATTTAGGAGTAGAGGTACAGTATCTTGGATAGAATTCCTCCACTGAGTCATATTCAGAAATCTCTAAGAATTTAAGGGACTAGGAGTGACTTTCCAAGAAATAGTAAATGGTTTGGTAGTCATACACAGAAGTAAATTACAGCTATAGGTTCTCAAAAACCTTTTAACTGAAGAATAATTGGCAAAATATCATGAGTACATCCAGGAAAATAATTCATGCATTGCACTAAAAGGTGCTATTAAAACTTGTTTTGAAAGAAGCAGTGATATAGTCACTAATTATAAGTATAGTCTGAGATGTTTTAAAAATATTCTTGTGAAATTACTGTAGATTACAATGATGTAGAGGAGTCCAAAATTTAGATTCAATAGTTGGTTTATTGTAGGAGTGTGGAACCTTTCTTGGGATGGGGGCTACTGACTCACAGAAAAATCAGTCGGAAGCCGCACACAAGTGAAAAGAAAAAGCAAAGAAACAACTCCCCCTCCAAAAAACCTCTCATGGATGTGGAAAGAAGGAGAAAGAAACTCCCCACTTCCCCTCACACACCAGAGCCTGGGGGAGCCAGTTTAGTAGATTTTGTGTGCTCCAGCTCTGTTATGGGGGGGCAGGGGGGAGGCTGGAGCACCAGCACAAGCTCCCCAATGCTGAGCCTCAGGGATCAGATTCAGGCAAACCAGGGACTATATCTGCCCCCCTCCCCCTGGCCTAAGCTTCCTCACCTCTGGTTTATTTTATTACATAATGACAACAAGATCTCAAATATAAAATGATTGGGCATTTCTAGCAGACTTACTTTCTTATTTGTTAATTAGCCCCCTCTGAAATGGGATAATGTCATCTTGAGTGCTGAGAGAGGCTTAGGGTAGTGCAATCCAGAATTATCCTGAGCTGGATTATCAACCGAGTCACTAAACATGGCCAGATTGGTTAAGGAAACACTTTTGGGCTGCTTACCTGTTTGAAGAGCAAGCCTCATAAACCCATGAATAATTTCACCAATAGAATTACCTTACTGGGAATTTGCGTTTGTTTTCTGAAGTAATTTTCTGTCATTGTGGCATGTCAGCAAAAGAAACCCCTGCAAAGTAAATTTATCTGCCAATTACACCATTTTTACCTGCTGGCAATGATGGCAGTTGATGCAGAAGGAAAATGTCATAAATCAAATACACAGAAGAAACTGCAAAAAACATTGAAAACAGCAATGTTAAGAGGGTAATAAATACTAAACTGTCTGTTTGCAATACCATTATGCATTAAAGAAATATTGTGATGATTTTGAAGGAGAAAATATACTGTTAAACATATTACAAAGAGTAATTACAGGAAATTACATTTAGTTACCATTGAGTCAGAGCTCACAGAAAAGCACTTGAGCCAAACTGCAGGCTGAGCAGTTTTCCACAGAGGAACGTATATGGGAAGGCTTACACTATACATGGGATCGAAACTCAGAGATCAGTCCACCAGCGGGCAATTTAGCAGAGCTAGTGAAGAGCCACCGAATCGACCACAGATAGTGGCCGATTGGAGAGCTGTAGTCTATTGCTGACGAAAAAGAGTAAAATACATTGATGGGGGAGTTTCTTCCCTCCAGCCCCACAGTAACTCAATTTAATGTAAGTCGACTCCCATTACCTTATTCATGTAGCTAGATTGCGAACCTTACTGCAGTAGTGTAGACATAGCCTTTAATGTTGAGGAGT
The DNA here is from genome assembly GCF_049634645.1 of Pelodiscus sinensis. Classification (NCBI taxonomy): domain Eukaryota; kingdom Metazoa; phylum Chordata; order Testudines; family Trionychidae; genus Pelodiscus; species Pelodiscus sinensis. The sequence goes on along the minus strand of NC_134724.1, from coordinate 31,127,044 downwards.
AGACCTTTAGCTGGTATAAACTGTCTTAGCCCTTCTTTCTTCATTGGAATTTATACCAGTTGAGGCTCTGATTTCTAAGTATCTATGCTGATTTGCACTACTTGAGTAACTGGACTAGGCTCTTTGATATTAGGTATTTTAGTGTTTAATCTGATTACTAGCCTGTTTTTCTTTCAAAGGAGTCTGGCAATCTCGTCTTAAATGTTGATTTTATTGTGATGCTTACAAGGGCAACTGGAGTTCTGAGACTGGTATCAATCATGCTGACCATCTGTCTCAGTGTATCCTTGTGGTCCCCAGGCTGTCTCCACCAAAAAGTTGACAATTTAAGTATAAGACATTGTCTCTTTGCTCTGAGTTTCCAAGATGCCTTGTATACTGGGATCTTGGCATGTGTCCAGCTCTTAGGTGCTTGTGATAAGTAATTCATTTAATTAACCAAACACCAAACTCTGTGGAGCAATTCATAGATTCTATGCAAGTGAAACTAGAATGTTGGGAATAGTTTGGGCTGTGTTTTGGAGCAGGTAGGGAAGGATATCTGATTGCAGGTTGGCAACAGGATGAACCTGCTAAATGGTTAACAGCAGCATTTTGAGTATGACTAATGTGCAATAGAGGGATAGAGCCTGATGGGTCTCCAGGTGAGATAAGCAACAGCATAGCTTACGCTTTTTAATCCCTCCCATGCCACATCCCCATGTATATTTAAGGATGTACATTAGAGAGCAAGGCCATTTAAATGGACTATTGTGGCTAGGAAGTTTGTGAGTGGCTGCTTTCTATGGCAAGCAATCTTCATGCAGTGCTTAAAGACCGACATAGGGATAACTAAAGATAATTTGTCCCCTGTTCTTTATCTCATGCATGTTCATTTCACTGCTACCAAATACTAAATCACATACCTTAATGTGATCTAGCAGCCTGGTCCTTATTTTGCTCTAGTTTTACCCCGAGTAATGCCATTGGCTAGAGTAGAGCTAGTCCTGATAGTCGGAATCCTGCCCTTTGTATTATTTTTGCTTCTTGCTATATTGCCATTACTGTCCTCTTGCCTTTCCTGCTTTTCTCTCAGGGTGTCCCTATACTGTAACCAAAGCGCGTGATTAAGGTTTGCTTAGATATACATGAGCTAGCTTGAACACTGGCATAGAACACAAGCCATTTTCCAGTGTTCTGGTTGGACTTGTACTGCCTGTTCTGAAGTCCATGCTGATACGACTTCACTGCTTCAGTGCCTTAGCTCACTACAGTAAAGCTAGCTCAGCTGTGTCTACACAAATTGCAATCACAGCCCAGTGTATCCCTTAGTTAATCTCCTTTCCCAATCCTGCCTCCATGTTTCATGCTTACAATCTCTGGGTTGGATGCTTCAGTCATTTTTGCACATTTATGAAACTCTCCCAACTTGGTTGATAACAAAAACACAATCGTGTGATTCCTCAACAGTAGTGTTAAAAAGTTAATTAAATAAATTGAAATGGAAAATATACAGGGGTTTTTTGCCCCCTAAGTAAGATAGGGAAGAGAGCAAGAGCCAATCAAATAGGGAGGGAAAGAAAGCTACAGATGTTTGACCATTTTCCTTGATTAAAGGGACATAGCTAGGGGAAAACCCAGAAAGCTAACGGTCTCCAAATAACAGAGCAGTTTTATTGTCCTACATAGCTAATTTGTGGGCACTCTTCTATTGGAGCTATATAGAAATTTAGAACTTTCTAATCTCTGCTCTATCTCCAAGGTAGCATATTAGTTAGTTTAAACTGTAAAGAGGAGGTGGTGGAAATTTTGCCCTGCCATAATTCATTTTGCCCAGTAATAATTCACAATAACGGTTTCAGAGCTAGCCATGAGAATCTGTGATATTCGGTCAGGCCATGTTTCTCTTTTTTATAGGTGAAAGGCCAATTGTAATTTATACCTAAAGCTCAATATCTATCAGATTTCTCTAGGTCTGGTTTAAATCAGTTTAGCTGTCCCTTTTTTCTGTGTATAATGCTTCAGTGAGCAAATAATGATGGATGCCTGTAAAAGAGTCTATAGAATGCTGACTGGAATAGAAGATCTTTCCTTTCTCATGGAATAAAATGGCGCAAAACCAATATTTCTAAAGCACGTGAAAAGTGTGTCCTTTTTGTTGACAAATTTAAATCTTCAATGGAAAATATAGATTTCTTCTGTGAATTTTGTTTTATCCACCTCTGTGACGCATCATTGCAAGATGATTTGATGGAGCTTATTCATCATTTCTAAGGTCAGAATGTGGACATATTTTGCTCTGTTCCACAGTGCTTGCCAAGAAAACCTTCTTACTGAGTGTAAGTAATCATAATCAAAGTATGCTACATTGTAATTTTCTATTTCATGAATCACTAACTTCCCTTTAAATATAATTGCTATTTGGATATTAGAAATCCTTATGCATGTCAGATATTAAATGTTAAAATGCCCTCTTTTAAAAAGAAATCTCCTGGTTACATGAAATTAGAAATAAATGTAGAAAGGCAAAATGCTTAAAATCAGTTACAATATAGGATTACCTTTCTAATAATTAAGAACCGGGTGGTGTGATGTATCTAGAAATGAGTTATTCTTTGAAAGCATCCATTAACTATTTTAAATACAATTTTTAATAAAATATTTAGGGAACATGATCCACTTGAACACAAAATCAGTGTGATCAGTGATATCTGAATTATTGATGTTGAAGATGACACATGCATTTCACAGTTCATTAAAACAATGTTTAACTCCTTACTATTTATAAAGTTCCTTAATGAATGAGAATGATCTAGTACTACGGTCAAAACCTCACATATCCTATAGTACCCTCTACATTCATTATTTTGATTGATATGTTATAATGGTTTCTTACTCTGAAACTATCTTAGACATTCTTTGGCTAAAATTAGTGTCTAGGGTTTTCAATTTAGTTACATAGGCTGTGATCATGGTTAGTGTAGGAGAACAATGCTATAAATCAATTCCAATCAGAGTGCTATTGTTGATTGGTCTGCTGTGTTCAGCCTTAGAGAAATACCTTGACTCTGCCTTCATTTCCCCATAGTATACAACAGGGATAATGCCACCTCGGAGGGATTGTGTGGATGTTCCCTGATATTTGTGCAAAGCTGTGAAAATGTTCGCTGATTTGTATGTATTAAGAGACACTGAATATTCCTCATTTTTCTGCAGAACATTATAGCTTACACTCGGTTGTATTGCAATATCAGAGGATGAGGAGGAAGGAAATAAACTGTCATTGTGTTCTTCAAACTCATGTGATATGAGACATACAACCATCATATCAAAGCCAATGGCTACAAATATGATGGAAAAGCAAAAGCTTTGCAGTTGGAGAAAGTACCAACTGTCTTGGCAAAAGCTGTAGGCAAGGGGACTCACTCATATGGCGGATGAATTCCAAAAGTTTCTTTCTGACAGTTGGAAGAGCATTGACCAATACACACTCGAGAAGGAGAAAACTCTGTTACTGTGAATATTCTGTCCTGGGGGTAACCCTTCAGGTTTGCCTACTGACCACAGATTTGGTGAGTCCAAACTTGAATTTCACTTCCTGCCTGTGAACTGAAAAAGAGACTCTGTCGTGCAGGACACTGTTGGGAAACTGACATTTCTTTTATAATCTGGGCCGTACAAAAAGTAGCAGTTGACTTCAGTGTGGCTGGGATTTCATCTCCAGACCCTTAAAACTAACATTAAACCATAGTCCTAACATGACAATGACACACACATGTGCTGTCAAAGATAGCTATCCTGATCACCATGTTTAAGTTCAGTTCAGCAAACTAGTTCAAGGATCCTCAGATTTCCATGAAGCCCTAGATGATAAACATGCCTCAACTATTGATTTGAGTGAAGAAACATTCTGAAAACCGAGGCAGTAGGCATTACTTTAAACTGAATGTTCCTGACTCTGCAATCTACAAACTATCAGTCAGACCTTTAAAGGGATCTCAAGAATGTGAATAATTTCCAAGTATGATGTTTGGTTAGAAGGTTGCCATGGAAACAGTGCTTATTTGCCAGCACTGGAATAGAAGTCAGTCATGAACATCAGAAGAGAGCATGTTATTTTACTGACCCATCCATTTCCTGCCTCCATCATGACAGCTTGAAGCTAGAGTTAGCTAACATCACCATAGTATATACTACAGTACTGTATGTCATTTCCATCAGGAAACTAAATGGCAGGTGCAAAGTCAATTTCTTCCTGTATGGTATTGGAATTCACTGAGAATAACAAGCCTTCAAGCTCACAGTTGATTAGTGGGGAGGGTATTCATGTATTAAATCCTGTTTAAAGGAATTTGTCCAAGTTGCATTATATCATACTCTAAATGGATAACACAGCATGCTAGCTGCCTCAGTGCATATCTTATAAACAGCATATCAGACAGGGGATCTACCTTAAGGAATTACTGTAAACTGTGGTGAGAAACAGTACTGGAATTGAACATGAAAAAACAAATATTTTTCAACCATTATGCAAAAAACTGTAGGGATATGGCTACACTGTCTTTTTTTTTTCTGAAGAAGTATGCAAATAGCGCTCACATTTGCATACCTTCTTCTGTTTTTTCCCCGGAAGAGACTTTTCTACCATTTGGCCCTGTCTACATGGGGCCAAATGTTAGAACCCCCCCTTCAAAAACCCCCTGTAAATCTCATTTTACAAGGAAAAAGGGGGCTTTCGAAAGAGGTTTCTTTTCCAACATTTGGCCCCATGTAGACGGGGCCAAATGACAGAAAAGCCTCTTCCAGAAAACAAACGGAAGAAGGTATGCAAATATGATTACTATTTGCATACCTCTTCTGAAAAAAAAACCCCTATCCTAGCTGCTTGACACTAATTTGACAAGGCTACAGTCTGCTGCCACCATTACTACAGTGAGTCACCTAATCCTACTTGAGAATAGGTTGAAGTGAAATAGACTTGTGACATTTTAACTACTTTCTACACTAGCAATCTTTCATTGCTACCATTAGTATCAATGGATATGTGTGTGTGTGTGTGTGTCATTCTCCTGTGATCTAAGACAGGAAAAGTAATTCCACTGAAAGTGCCGATGGTGGCACTTATGTGAACTATTGTGAGTGAAGAATCTAAAGTGAAGAAAAACTTTTTAAAGGAGAAATTCTGTATTGTATCATTTCTGTCTATGGCACATTTAAACTGTGAGTTTAACATGACAAAGACATTTAGCCCAGTGTGCAGTAATTAGACAAGTTGTTATTAAGTAGATATATCTTTGGGTAGTAAATATATGGCTTGCTTTCTCTCTGGATGGTTTGTACGTTTGAGAGCTCAAGATTTTTCACAAATCAAATCAAATATGAATCATTACGAAATAGCATTTCCCACTAGTGTCTTGGGCATAGATTTTTACTTGGAAAAACGGCAGTGGTGATGGTGTGAGATGGTCTTTGGGCAAAATCTTACAATTACATGCAAACTCACTGCTCCATGAAAATAGCAGGCACTTTGCATATTGACCATGCATGTCCCAGCTGCTCAGGGAATTTGTGTGTGCTCTTGGACAACTGGGATGCAATTGGCACTGTCTCTGGGGCTGCAGAACTAGCCACTGACAGCGGGGTGGTAGAAATGATCTGATTTTACTAGAATTGATATTCCAAGTGTCTGGATTTGCCACCTGCTTCTCTTTGCCATTATAACTCACTAATGCATGGGGGTGATTTTCTGCTAGAACTGCTTGACATTTTTTGGAAATTCAAATTTTGATTTTTTTTGTTAAGTGGAAAACATATGAAATCCTCATGGAACATTATACTCCAGTCCCATTTGTTCTCACCAGGTCTGCTCTCAGTCATTTTCCCCTTTCTTCTGTTTCTTTTTTGTGCAATGGGACTTTGAGTTTGGGTTGCTGACCTTTGCATACTGCATAGTCTGTTTTATAAGTGGTCTTGTACGCTCAGGTGGCACCTGACTGCAACTTTAGGGTCTGGAAAGGAATTTCCCCTTCACAGATGACTGAACATGATCAAGCAGGATGAGTTTCTGATTTCACTGAGCAGCCTGTTGGTTATACTGCACTCTACACTTTCCCTGAAATCTTGTCTCTTACTTTTATGAGGATGCAATGACTAAGGCTGCGTCTAGACTGGCAAGATTTGCCACCCATCTACACCGGGCCGAGTTTCCTTATTACCCGGAAGGGCCCCTGCCAGTGGGCTAAGAGCTTGGACTCCCCACTAGGCAGCAATAGTAGGACTTGCTCGCCCGGTTCGAACTCCCTCACCTGCGCCTTTTTATCGTTGTAGGCCTTCTGCCCTTCTTGCGCCTTTTCTAAGTTCTCTTGTGCCCGGCCCGCCAGGGCATGGAGGGTCCCCCTCAATTTCTGTACGTACTGGGCCGCCCCCAGGGCGGGAGAGACCGACGTTTCCCAGCCCTCCTTTACAAGGTCCAAGATTCCCCGCGGTCGCCGCCTGTATAACAACTCAAAGGGGGAGTACCCGAGTGATGCCTGTGGTACCTCTCTGACGGCGAACTTCAGTGCCAGGAGCAGCTTATCCCATTCCCGGGGGTCGTCCTGTGAGAACTTCCGGAGCATCCATTTCAGCGTGCGGTTGAAGCGCTCCACAAGCCCATCGGTCTGGGGATGGTATACCGACGTCCGGAGCTTCCTAATCTGCAAGACCTTACACAGTTCCGTCATAACCTTAGAAGTTAAGTTCGTCCCCTGATCCGTCAGTAACTCTCTGGGCAGCCCGACCCATGAGAATAACTTGACCAATGCCTCTGCTATGGCGGGGGCCGTGGCTCTTTACAGGGGCACTGCCTCTGGGCAACGGGTGGCATAGTCCACGATGACCAGGATGTAACTGTGCCCGCGCCCTGATTTCTCGAGCAGTCCTACCAGGTCCAATGCCACCCGTTCAAAGGGGGTCCCCACCACGGGCAGGGGAACCAGGGGAGCCGGCGGGACCCGGGTCCCGGACGTTCTTTGGCACTGTGGGCAGGAGCTACAGAAATTCTTAATTTCCTGGTACACCCCGGGCCAATAGAATCTCTGGAGTACCTTCTGCTGGGTTTTCTCCGTGCCCAGGTTTCCGGCCCACGGGTGCTCATGGGCCAATTCCAGGACCTTCCATCGGTACGGCCTCGGAACCAGGAGCTGCCATCTTTCCTCCCCGGGAAGTTCCCTGGAGACACTCGGTACAGGCGGTCGTCTCTTACCTCGAATCGGGGCCCGTCCGGCTGGTTGGGCAGGTCTTCTCCTGGCTGCTCCCTAGTGGTGCGCACCTGCTCCCAGGCTGCCCGTAAGGTGGGGTCCTCCCATTGCTGTGTGAGGAAGTCACCTTCCTCTACCTCGAGGCGGGTGTCGACCGGTGTCCCTGCCGATGGGGCCGTCGCTGGCATGACCCCCCCCCATCCTGCTCTCCTTGGGCTACCAGGGTCCCCTGCCCTGCTTCTGGCTCCGGTCTGGGATTCCTCCCACTGTTCCACTGCCCCAGGAGTCGTTTCAGGCCGGGCCAATCCCATCCCAGCAGGAGCGGGTATGCTAATTTAGGGCCGACGGCGACTACGCATTCCCCTTCCAGCTCCCCATCCCCTATCCGTACCCAGGTCGTAGGGTAGTAGTGGATGTCCCCGTGGACGCACCAGAGGGCTACAGGCGCGCCCCGGGTCCGCACCGGGTGTATCACGTCCCTCCGGACAATGGTCTGCCTGCACCCCGAGTCGAGTATGGCCTCCACTGGGTTCCCGTTAACCCACAGCCTTTTAATTACCTGCGCCGCGCTTGCTGCCCTCCTGTCCGGGCCTCCCGCGTGCCTCTGCCCAAGGGTGCAGTCCATCAGGGTGCAGTCCCTCTTGTAATGGCCCTCCTGGCCGCACTGATAGCAAACTACCTTCGGGGCCCCTTCGGGCGGTGGGGTTCCCGGCCCTGTCTCGGTCACCCGATCCATCTTGGCTTCCCCGCCCGGTCGGCTCCACTGGGGTGCCAGCCTCCTCACCGGGAGGGGCCCCAGGGAGCTCCCGGATCCTTCCCCTGCACGCTGGGCTCCCGCGGGCTTTGTCGCCCCGGCCTCACTCCTCCGGGGTTCTCCTGGGGTCCCCGTAGCTCCTTTCCCCTCCGGCCCCTCCGCGGCTAAATAGTGCTCCATAAGGGTTACCACTTCGTCTAGGGTCTCCGGAAGATGTTGCCGCACCCACTGCTGCCCCTCCGCAGGGAGGATACGGACGTACTGCTCCAATATCACTAGGTCGGCCACCTGGACCCCCGTCTTAGTCTCGGGTTCGAGCCACCTCATCCCCGCTTCCTTTACCCGCTGGGCCACGGCTCGTGGTCGCTCGCAGGGGTCGTATTTAGCATCGCGGAACCGCCGGCGGTGGGTCTCCGGGGTGACCCCCAGCTGATCCAAAATTGCCTCTTTAACTTTGAAGTAGCATAAGGCATCACTGGCGGACATCCCCCGGTAGGCCAGCTGGGCCGGCCCCGACAAATAGGGCGCGAGGAGGGTAGCCCAATGTTCTGGCGGCCATTTCGCGGTGGTGGCCACCCTCTCGAACGTCACCAGGAAGGCCTCCGGGTCGTCATCCGGCCCCAATTTAGTGAGCCGTATGGGTAGTTGAGTGCCGACCTCCCCTCCGGCCCCTACGGCCGCCCCGGGTACCGTCACCGGCGCCCTTCGCGCCATCTGCTCCTGTCGCTCCTGGAACTGGTTGAGGAGCTGTTGCGGCGCCTGCATCTGCTGCTGCTGCTGCACTTTTTGGGTCTCCGTCCACCACTCCAGGATCTTGTTTGCCTCCATCGTCTCCTGGCAATCAACACCTCGTTAACTCTTCCCTCCCTATCCGGACCCCCGTTTCGGGGTCTATAGTGCCCACATTCTCCACCACGTGTAGGGGTTCACCCCCGTGCGGAAGGGCTTACGTCCACCCCCCTCAGTTGCCACTGTCATTAGCAACCCAATGCGCCTAGTCTCGCTTGGTTCAACTTGGCGGTTGGGGAAAGGGAGTCCGGGCCCGCCCTCTCTCCGGACCCCGACCCAGGGCCTTAAGGTCAGGGAAAGACTCCCCACCTAGCGGGGGGGGGTCAGGAACCCTAAACTCCCCCGCTCTCAGGGTCCGTGTCCCTGCCCTGGGCCACTTCTTCCCCCAGGTCCAATTGGCTCACCTGGGCTTCCCCTCCGGTCCTGCCCAGGGCCTCCAATACCGGCGTCCGCTCCCCGGCTCTTGGGGGGGTGCGTCTCCTCCGCGTCCCCCCTGCTCGCGGGCACACTGGGACCTTTTAAACTGCCCGCCGGGCACAGGCAGATGATGTCAGCCCCCTCGTCGGCCTCCGGCCCCTCCCCGGGCCGGCCTCCCCGTGACGTCTTCGCCACGTCTGCTTGTCCCCGCCCCCTCTCGGCGCGGCCTGCCGGCCCCGGCTCGTCACCCGGCCGGTGCGCCGGCCCCCCCGCTCGGGCTGCACAAGCCGCTCCGGGGGGTGAGCCTTCCCCCCGCGATCGCGGCATCCCGGCAGCTTCCGGGAGGAGCGGGGCTACCCCGCCACACCAAGTCAGTGAGTTCCTTGTTTTTTGCAGAAGCTCATTTGTTCTCAGGTCTCAAAGGGATTTTTCTACTCTCTCAGCATGACAAGATTCTCACATTCTCATGGTACCGATAGACCCCTACTTAGCCTCTGTCACTCACCATTGTGTGGTGATTTAATATGGCTGTTGTAGAAACAAAAATCTACCTCTAGTCTCTCTCTCTCCAAGGGTACGTCTACACTAGCACCCTCGATCGATCTAGGGAGGCTAATGAGGGCAACTGGAATTGCAAATCAAGCCCACGATTTAAATATCCCGCGCTTGATTTGCATGTTCCCAGCCGGTTGCCATTTTAGAAATTGACTAGCCCAAAGGAACTGCCCGCGTCTACACGCAGCAGTGAAACGAGATTCTGGAATAAAGCCCCTAAATCGAATTAGGTGGTAAACCTAATTCCACAAGGAATACCACCTAATTCGATTTAGGGCTTTATTCTGGAATCTCGTTTTACTGCCGCGTGTAGACGCGACAGTTACTTCGGGCTAGTCAATTTCTAAAATGGCAACCGGCCGGGAACATGCAAATCAAGTGCGGGATATTTAAATCCCAGGCTTGATTTGTAATTCTGATCACCCTCATTAGCCTCCCTAGATGGATCTAGGGGGCTAGTATAGACGTACCCTTAAATGGAATTTCATAAATGAAGTATCTAAAGTGTTATGGCATGTATGAAATCTTGATAAACATACTAATCGGAATAGCAAGAGCTTAGTGGAAGCAAAAATTTGACATTTGAGCATGGAACAGCATTAATGAGGCAGTCATTGCCTTTTTTCTATACTGAGCAGCATAAGTTCTGCGTGCAAAGAAGTAGCATCAGTTTTGAGAGAAACACATGGATGGAACCCTGTGCAGCTGTAGCAAAACATTTTGTTTTGTAGCCATAATTTGCTTGCTGTGAATGGCTTTTTAAATGTAAAGCCAAATGTAATTCCATGAAAAAATAAGAAAGCATCCTTCCTTCTGAAAATGATTAATGGAGAAATCCTTATTAATACAATGTTTTGCTCACCTCTCTGAAAGGCGTAAAGCTGCATGTGGAGAGGGAGCAAGTGTCCAGTGGGGATTATGTAGGTGTCTGAGCTGTAAAATTAATTGTGTCACTGCAGTGCTGTATGTATTTGCAAATTAATACCCATGACGTTAAGAATCAGTGCTATGGCAGAGCAGAAGAGACCTTTATTTTTAAAACTAAAGCTCTTGCATGCTCCTCTTTTTTCTCTACCTGTGACTACTGCAGACAACATTTCTGTAAATAATGATGACGCCAGTATTGCTCTTTAAGAAAATCTTATTTTCCCCTGGACAGCACAGATTATAGTACATACCTGCTTGTTGAACCCATGTCATCTCATGTGTTTAATGGTCAGACAGCAGGAAGAGGGCACCAGAGGGGTTTAGTGATGGACAGACAGTTGCTCAGCAACAGCATCAGTCAGAAGCAATACCCATGGTCCAGGCCTATTTTCAGAAGCAGAATAAATACCCACTGACTCATGAGTTATTGAAGCCATTCTTCTCAGAAAATCATTCACATATTAAATTCTTTGGTTTCATTTGCATTTCCTCTATCAAAATCTAAATAAGAATAAAATTTATGAGGTGACAGAATTATGGAGCTAATGCGGATTTGAGATGCAAACCACATGCTTTCTGGGCCAAATCCAGTTCTCCCTCACACCTCCATCTTGCCCCTTTTTACTCAAGTGAGTTTCATGGTGGATAAAAATAGCCTGAAATTTGGCCTGACATTCCTGACCTGAAAGGGCTGTGATTTTCTTTCACATTGAAATCAGGGAAGGGTATGCTGGCATTACTTTGCATATGCTGTTCCCCAAGTGCCTCCAGTTATAAGACCTTTAGTAATTAATGGGTTCTACAGCGTGGTTCCATAACCTTTTGATAAAGGATGTCAGGGTAAAAGCCATGTGGCATGTTACTACTGTACATCTGTCAGTTTCACTAGTTGAGGGTATGTCTACACTACAAAGTTAGTTCGAACTAACGGATGTGAGTTCGAACTAACTTTAATAGGTGCTACACTAGCGCTCCGCTAGTTCGAATTTGAATCGAACTAGTGGAGCGCTTAGTTTGAACTAGGTAAACCTCATTTTACGAGGACTAACGCCTAGTTCGAACTAGCTAGTTCGAACTAAGGGCTGTGTAGCCCTTTAGTTCGAACTAGTGGGAGGCTAGCCCTTCCCAGGTTCCCCCTGGTGGCCTCTCTGGGCACAACCAGGAAAACTCTTCTCCTCTCCCCCAGCCCCGGGCCCTTAAAGGGGTAGACTCTGGCCAGACGGCACTGGAGTCAGCCAGCCCTGCCAGGAGTCTCTGCCCTGAACCAGTGGCCCCACCATGAGCCAGGCAGCCAGTGCGAGTGACACGTCCCCTGCCCAGTCCCCCAGCACCCAGGGGCCAGCCAGGGGCCGTAGACGGCGCGCGGCCTCCTGGACTAGTGCAGAGGTCATGGACCTCATTGAGGTTTGGGGGCAGGCCCCCAACGTCCATGATCTCCGCACTAGGAGGAGGAATGCGGCCGTCTATGGGCGCATAGCGGCCGCCATGGCCACCAGGGGACACAGGCGCACCCAGGAGCAGGTGCGCATTAAAATTAAAAAGCTGCGCCAGGCGTACGCCAGGGCCACAAGAGGCGGCGCCACTGCAGGGGCTGCCACCTGCCCCTACTTCACTGCCCTCCACCAAGTCTTGGGGGGCAGGGCGGTCCGTGCCAGCCCGGGGGACATCGAGCCGGGACCAGAGGGCCCTGACCTGGGCACACCGGAAGGGTCACCGCCAGCAGCGTCGTCCAGGGAGACTGTACCAGGTAAGTAGTTTGAATTAAGTAGTTCGGGGGGGGAGGTGGCAGGGAGACCAGGGACCGCGCGCGTGGGCCATGTCTTCCACGGATCACGCAGACACCTGTGCACGTGCGAGCACGTGCCATGCCACCCTTGGGCAGGTGGCTCCAGCTGCGTGACACCCAGGGGCCATTGCCCAATAGGCACATGCTTGTGCAAAGAGACGTGACATGCTCCCGACCCCGGGGCAGGACCCAGCAGGATGATTTCCCTTCACATGTCCCCTCTACACGGAGGCAGGGGACATCTCCCCTTCCCCCCCACCGCCCCGGCCACACTATACATGGCACAGGGACATGGGTGCGGTCTTGGGGCAGCTTCCAGTCCCGGGGAGAGCCAGACATCCTGACCATGGCCTCTGTACAAGCACAGCGGCTGTGACGGTGCAGGACATGGTCACCCTCACGTTGCGGAGTTGGGGAGGGGGCTGGGCATCATCCTCTGCGTCCCCAGGGAGAACTGACCCCTTCTCTTCTTTCTCTACAGCTGCACCAGCTGCTCGTACCGGGCGCACCACCCTGCCCGGGACATGCTCCCGCACCCGCGGCCTGCACTACTGCCAGCACGGAGCAGGAATACTGGGACCAGCACCTTGGGGCCCTGCAAGCCGTGCACCGCACACTACGGTCGTGGATGCAGGAAGACCTGCAGGTCCGCCACGAGCTGCTGTCTGAGCTCCGAGGGCTGAGCACCAACCTGCAGCTCCTGCTGCAGAGCATGGTGCCCCGTGCTGATCCCGCACCAGCTGTCCCCCCAACTGCTGTCCCTCCTCCCACTCCTGCTCCCCCTCCCACCTCTCCCTCCTCAACCCCCACAACCTCTTCCTCAATGTCCACACCCCCCACCTCAACCTCCGCACCCTCCACGCCATCCCCCCGGGGACGCCGAGGCCCCCTCCCTCGCTGTACTGGGAGGCGGTCGGCCCGGCGAGACCCCCACCCCTGATCCTTCAGTTTCCCCACCCCCTCCTTTCCCTTGCTTCCCCCTTTCAGCTCCCTCCTCCCAGTTTTCCCCCTCCCCTCTCCCAGCCTCTCTCTTCCCCTCTCCCACCTCCTTTTCCCAGTTTCCCCGAGTTTTGTTAAATAAACAGAGTTTCTATTTTTGAACACATGTGTCCTTTATTTTGTACATCAATAAGAAGGGGGGCTAGGGAAGGGTAAGTGGAAGGAGGTGAGGGAGGAATGGGGCACGAGCCCCCGATGGGGAGGACTGAGCTGGCTCTGTGGGTTTCTGGGGGTGGAAGCTCTCCTGCAGCCCCCCGATTGTCCCCTCTCCCCAGATGGCAGCATACGGCAAGTGCAGCCGGGCTGATGGCCGAGTGGTGTGATGTGCCCAGTGTGGGTACTCCGGGCAATCCAAGCCAGGACTGGTTTTCAAGCGGGGCACCGCTTAGAACTGTCTGTCCGGGGTGGGGGTCGGGACCCTTTAAGCGCAGCCCTCGGCTAGCCTGAGACAGCATCTCCACGCTCTAAGTCCTCCTCTGATGCCCTGCCGGCACTGCTTCCGGCCATCCTTAAGCCCTGTTCAGAGTCCACTCAATGTGGACTTGCTAGTTCGAATTAGCAAAACGCTAATTCGAACTAGTTTTTAGTTCTAGATGCGTTAGTTCGAACTAGCTTAGTTCGAATTAACTAATTCGAACTAAGTTAGTTCGAACTAGCGCTGTAGTGTAGACGTACCCTGATATTCTATTCAGTATGTGATGTTTCTTTATAGGATGATCTGTTTAGTAGGTATTTGTAATGAGCCCTGCAGAATTTATCAGGTTGCTGGATGTTTTGGGGGAAATAATTAGCTGCTCAGTTGCTTCATCTATTAAAATTTAGGAGATTGTCAACTTAACATTATTGTTTAGAACACACAAACCTGCCATTGAAATTCAAACCTTAGCCATAATTAACTTCTCTAACTGTCCCAGGTAGGCTGACATGCTTCTCCAAGATTGCATTATTTATAATTGACAGTGTTTCCGTGACAGGTGCATGACAGGGCCTTAGATTGCTTTGCCAAACAGCCTCTGTACTGACATTCAGAAGGCGACAGCCTGAGGAGGCACAAAGAGAGGGACTCATTGGAAAATGCCGCTGTTTGAGCTTTGATTGACAGAGATGCCAGGAATATATTGTCAGGTGAAATCCAAGGAGCGCTGGTATGCACTTGTGGCCAGAACCATGGTGTGTGCTCCTGTGGAGGGTTCTTTCAAAACAGAATTAAGTGCGAGTTCTCACATAGGAGAATAAAATTGCTGAGTTTTTAAAGCCAAACTGCTTGTCTCTGCAACGCTGCAAAAATAAATGACTTACAAGCAAAAATATGTTGATACCAGCAAATTGTTCAAAGAGCTTCTTCTTATCACTTTCGTGGACCAGCTCATTGTGATGCTTACCAGGGATACCTAGGTGCTAAGGCTAAGGCACCTCAATACCACTTGCTCTTTGTATGAGGAAGCCTTGTCTTTAGGTCGGCTTTCTGACTCTATGGGGAATACTAATACTTGCCTCTTGGCAACACTGTCCCTCTACAGATTAGCGATTGGCTGCTCCAAGTTGCAAACCCACCAGGCACCTTCTGGCACACCCAGTCTTTGGCCCACTGGCCACTCTCACAATATTTGCAAAATGCATCATCAGCTTGTCTCTAGAGGAGGGATACAGGGGATCTCTTGGAACTCATAGCTATCTGAGGATGGTCCTTTGATCTTTTTCATTAAGAGAACACCTGATGATTATTTTTCCTTGTTGATTTTGGAATCTTTTAATTGGCCTCTGGAACCTTGTGTACATAGGCTTACACTGTGAGACACACAATGACCAGATAGGGAAATACGCTTGTCTTCTGGAAACACATTTAGGGTATATCTAGACTACATGCCTCTGCTGACAGAGCCATGTAAATTAGACATACTGACATAGTCAATGAAGCAGGCATTTAAATATCCCCCGCTTCATTAGAATAAAAATGGCCGCCGCATTGTGCTGGCTCAGCTGTTTGGCGGCACAAAGCAGCAGTCAAGATGGGGATCAGTCGGCAAAGAAAGCCTCTGTCGACCGATCCTGTAAGGAAAGCCTTGTTGACCGATCCCCGTCTTGACTGCCGCTTTGTGCCGCCAAACAGCTGAGCTGGCACAACGCGGTGGCCATTTTTATTCTAATGAACCGGGGGATATTTAAATTCCCGCTTCATTGACTATGTTAGTATGTCTAATTTACATGCCTCTGTCAGCAGAGGCATGTAGTCTAGACATACCCTTAGTCTTGATTCAAAATCATGAGATGGAGTATTAACCATTTCCCTTGAAATGGCCGAAGGTTGCTTTAGTGTGCATGCCATTTGAATAGAACGAGTTTGTGATTCTGCCTATGTTTACATATTGTTCTACCATTTTAAGGGATTGGGGAATAAATGTCACAGTTTGAAAAGTGTTACACTTCCATATAAGTACTATAAGATTATCAAAAGGGATGCTGCCAGGTTGAGATTTTTGGAAAATCTGTCTATTTCATCAGGTGATTGTGGGAGTTGCTGTACACTGAGTTTTAAAAATCCAGCCTTAAATACACACAATTCATATGTGTATGTGATGGTATGTGCGATAGCTTGGAATGTCTTGGAAGTGGAGAGGAAGAATGTGTCTAGTATCTTATCTTACTCACTGAACTCCTGTGCACAGCAACTGGAAAATACTTCTGAATAAAGTTTGGTGGATAATGGAAAAAATTAGAATAATTCATTTAAAGCTGCTATTACACTTGTCAAATACTGTTCAACCAGTTCTGCTCATATCTGGTAGGTCTAGGAAACCTTTCCTGAGGAGAAGGTTATGTATAAAATGTGCATTTTGGAAAGAAATTAAGAATAGATTATCAAGAGTATATACTGCGACTATGTAATGGCCATTCAGGGTATGTCTACACTACAAAGTTAGTTCGAACTAACGTCTATTAGTTCGAACTAACTTTCATAGGCGCTACACTAGTGCTCTGTTAGTTCGAATTTAATTCGAACTAACGGAGCGCTTAGTTCGAACTAGGTAATCCTCATTCCACGAGGATTAATCTTAGTTCGAATTTACTAATTCGAATTAAGGGCTGTGTAGACCCTTAATTTGAACTAGTGGGAGGCTAGCCCTCCCCAGGTTTCCCTGGTGGCCACTCTGGCCAACACCAGGGAAACTCGTATGCCCTCCTCCCAGCCCCGGAGCCCTTAAAGAGGCACGGGCTGGCTACGGTGCCTGTGCCAGGTGCAAGCCTGCCAGCACCCAGTCAGCAGACCCTGCACCTGGCACGGATTGAGCCACCCACCCGATGCCCCCCAGCCCTCCCCCTCTTCCTGGGACCAGGCTGACGGCTCCCGGGAGCTTGCCCGGGACCGCAAGAGGCGGGCACCCGCCTGGGCTAGTACAGACATCGTGGACCTCATCCACGATCTCCACACTAGGCACAGGAAAGTGGCCAGCTAGGGCAGGAGAGCTGCCAGCCTGGCCACCAAGGAGCAGGTGTGCATGAAAATCAAGGGGGTCCACTGAGACCCCCAACCCTGAGCCCTGAGCTTATAATGGCCATCCTGGGTCAGACCAAAGGTCCATCTAGCCCAGTAGCCTGTCTGCCGACAGTGGCCAACCCTCGGGACCCTGGAGGGGATGGACCGAAGACAGTGACCAAGCCATTTGTCTCGTGCCATCCCTCTCCAGCCTTCCACAAACCTTGGCCAGGGACACCACTCCTACCCCCTGGCTAATACCACTCCATGGACCCAGCCTCCATGACTTGATCTCACTTCCCTTTAAACTCTGTTCTAGTTCTAGCCTTCACAGCCTCCTGCAACAAGGAGTTCCACAGGTTGACTCTGCTTTGTGAAGATTAACTTTCTGTTACTAGTTTGAAGCCTGCTACCCATTCCTTTCCTTTGGTGTCCTCTAGTCCTTCTTTATGGGAACTAATGAAGAACTTTTCTGTATGCACCCTCTCCACCCAACTCCTGCTTTTAGAGACCTCTATCCTGTCCCCCATCCGTCTCCTCTTTTCTAAGCTGAGAAGTCCCAGTCTCTTTAGCCTCTCTTCATATGGGACCTGTTCCCAACCCCTGATCATTTTAGTTGCCCTCCGCTCTCCCAGCCTCTCTCTTCCCCTCTCCCACCTCCTTTTCCCAGTCTCCCCCAGTTTTGTTCAATAAAGACAGATTCCATTTTTGAACACAATTGTCCTTTATTTTGTACATCAAGAAAAGGGGTTAGGGAAGGGTAAGTGGAAGGAGGTGAGGGAGGAATGGGGTACGAGCCCCCGATGGGGAGGACTGGGCTGGCTCTGCTGGCTTCTGGGGGTGGAAGCTCTCCTGCAGCCCCCCAATTGCCCACTCTCCCCAGATGGCAGCCTGCGTCAAGTGCAGCCGGGCTGATGGCCGAGTGGTGTGATGTGCCCAGTGTGGGTACTTCGGGTACTCCAAGCCAGGACTGCTTTGCACGCAGGGCACCCCTGAGAACTGTCTGTCCGGGGTGGGGGTCGGGACCCTTTAAGCGCAGCCCTCGGCTAGCCTGAGACAGCATCTCCACTCTCTATGTCCTCCTCTGATGCCCTGCTGGCACTGCTTCCGGCCATCCTTAAGCCCGGTTCAGGGTCCACTTAATGTGGACATGCTAGTTCGAATTAGCAAAACGCTAATTCGAACTAGTTTTTAGTTCTAGACGCGTTAGTTCGAATTAGCTTAGTTCGAATTAACTAATTCGAACTAAGTTAGTTCGAATTAGCGCTGTAGTGTAGACATACCCTCAGAGAGTAATAACACAAATTATTAAAAGAGGATACAGGAGAGAGACCAAGATGACTGGGGAGTATCCTTGGTGAGGGGGAGTACTTGAATATTGTCCAGCAGTGGAGAACTGAATGTCAACAATGTGTATTGACCATCTTTTTTTTTTTAACTCCTCATTTGCTCTCTGGCATGGTTACCTCAGTTACATCCTGTTATAAACATAGGAAGAAACTGATATCTAGAATACCATCACATAGTAACTGTTGGCAGACATGACTTCTTGATAGCAACCCCAATGTATAAGAATAACTCTTCTGATCTAATAAATTATCACAATTTTTTGTCTATTTTCTACAGCTGTTGCACTTTGCATATTCCTGCTCAGCATCTCTCTCTCTCTCTCTCTTTAATCTGATGATTTAGAATACAAAGTACTTTTCTAAGCAAAGACTTAATTTCTGTGTGATCCATACAACATCATGCTGGGTTCTAGTAGAGTGACTGGGCTGCTGCTCTCTGCTTACCACAATCTCAGCACTTCAGTGGCATCTGAATTCTGTATCCTTGTCAAAATACACCCCCCAAGATTTAGCAAAAAGCGTAACCGTAGGTGATTTTATTATTCAACACCATCTCCCCCAGAATACCACCTGACAAATCTTTAGTGGATTTTTAAAGGCATAACAATTTCTTTAATGATATGGGATGAATGAAGGTTGAAATACTAAGGCATGACAGAAACTCAAAATCCTCATCCAATCCTGTAGATCATTATAATGATTTATTGATCTCCTTCAAATTTGTATTTTAAGATCTCTAGTATTTTGATTGAATTGTTTGTCTCTTTTTATATATACATAAACAGCCTATGTTGATATTCTGCAAATGTTGTCATGTGAAGGTAGTTTTGTGTGGATGTATTCCTGGAGATTTCATCATATGATATCAAAATTAATGTTTTCAATTAAAGATTTCCTGGAGACTCCAGGGCAATCCTGGAGGGGTGGCAACCCTACCTAAATGTCTTTAATAAAGCTGATCTCATCCTGCTAGTTGGAGCAGAGGGAGGCTGGGACCCACAGCACTGACCCTTGGGCCAAAGTGTGTCACCAGGGAAACATCTTCATGAAGCATGTAAAGGAGGCTCTTCCCTCTCAGAATCTGGCCTATATACATCGTGTCACCCATAGCTGGTGTGGGCTTCCCTGGTCATTATGGAGTGCTGTTGGCACACTTTAGGCAGTACATTGGAATAGCGTATCTAATTATAGAAAGAGTAGACATGGGGCCAGCCTTATTCTTACACAATCTAAGCACTACAAAGACAGCCAACAACTGAGTCTGAAGTCTCTATTTCTGTGGAAATTAGTCTGGAAAGTTATAAACTTTAAACATATGCAGAAATTATGCTTAACCCTGTCATTTGTGAAAAAAGTGGGGATTCATAGTTGTATTGGAGTCTTTCAACTCATATAGAGCCTTTCATCTCTAGGGCCATGTCTACACAGCAGGGCTAAACTCAGAATAATCTATGCAACTTGACCTATGCTGATTTTGACTTTTGGCACTGTCTACACAGCAGTTATTTTGAAATAAAGCACTCTTCTCCTGACTTTTCTTACTCTTCATACACTGAGGGTTATAGGAGTTGGAGTAAGAAGCCTGTTATTTCAAATTTATTTCGAAATAATGGCCTTGCTATATAGTTGTGCACTAAGTTATTTCAGAATAACGCTGCTGTGCAGACAAAGCCTTGGTGACTGAAAATCCAGCTGAGGTCTGAAGACAAAAAGTTGTTGCCATTTGCAATTTAGTAGCCTGTTGCATGAATTGTTGAGGTCAGGTCAGTCTTTAGTGGACACCATTAGCACCACCCTGGCTGACAGTCTCATCAGAGAAGTCAGTGACCATAGTGAATGGACTTAGGCTGTCTTGCCTAGAGGTGCTTCCTCCCGGATGCAGCTGCAGAGCAGTGTGGGGGAAGCTTTCATTTTCACTGCTTGTGCCAGGCATGTCCTGTGGTGAAAAGAAGCATTTGATTTCCAGTGTTGATCCATAAGCAAGTTCCATGATCACTCAAATAATTTTTTTTTAATGTGGAGAGCCTGTTCGGTTTGTTTCTAGTTTGGTTCTTGGGATGGGGTAAACCCCCCAGCATTTTAATATGATAGATTTCCCTGGACTTGGAAATTCTCTTCAGATTTTTTTCCCCTGAGTCTGTCTGTTTAGGTCATAGACCTATTTGGGTTTTAGGTCAATCTGGGAAGTATTTAACCTTAATTTTAATCTTTAAAATGAATTGGCTTAATAAAGACTTTTTGCCTATAACTTACAATATGGGTTCAGGATAGAAAAATGGTTTTTAACTAGGAGCAGAGAACGTTGGACTTCTTTATTTCTGAGTATGAAGGGAAATCATCTTCTAAGGATCTTGAACAGGAATCTTTGCATCATATTGGGCTTCTGGGGCACTCTACCTACCCACAACTACCTTGCAGTTGAGAACTGACAAGTGAACATACACTACACTGTTTTAATGCAGCTGCAGGTTCTAGTTTTTCTGCTAAAACACCAATAAAAAACATTTTAAGACAAGAAAGTTAGGGCTGATTTGCTAATGAAGATTGTTGCCAAAGGGAAACAGTCTCTCGTACTTTGGCAGGAGACTATATGGCTGTGTCTAGACTACATGGCTCCATCGATGGAGCCATGTAGATGAGGGTTGTAGGCAAAGGCAATTGAAGCCGTGATTTAAATGATTCATTTAAATTTACATGGCTGCCACGCTGAGCTAACAAACAGCTGATCAGCTGTTTGTCAGCTCAGCGCGCTAGTCTGGACGCTCCCCTGCCGACATCAAAGCCCTTTGTCGGCAGCCCCATTATTCCTCGTGGGATGAGGTTTACCGGGGCTGCCAACAAAGGGCTTTGATGTCGTGAGGGGAGTGTCCAGACTAGCGTGCTGAGCGGACAAACAGCTGATCAGCTGTTTGTCGGCTCAGCGCGGCAGCCATGTAAATTTAAATGAAGCCGCGATCATTTAAATCACGGCTTCATTTGCCTTTGCCTACAACCCTCATCTACATGGCTCCATCGATGGAGCCATGTAGTCTAGACACAGCCATATAGTCTCCTGCCAAAGTATGACTCCAACCATGGAATAGTTGGGAGGAAAGAACTCCTGATATGATTTTCCTATATATCCACAAGAAGCAACAAATTTAGCCTCATTTTTTCATTATAGTGCTGGTTAATAAACATATCGACAGCTTTGTGGACATGACTGGTTGGAGGTACTATAGGCTATGTGTATAATTAAAGACCTGACCAGAGGAGGAGACCACAGTGAAGAAGTTCTAGTTATTTTGAGAACCATCATTGAGAGCCTGTTAGCAAAAGCAAAAAATGATCACCTCCAGAAAGTATTCCCCATAGTCATTCTACCTTTTTCATCCTGTGCAGCACAGCAACTCTTGAAAGGTTTTGAATTAGCTTTAAAAGCTGGGAGCTGACAGATGTGACAGATTAATAGCCGCTCCTATATATTCAGAAAAAGCAGAAACGGCATAACGTATGGTCAATTTAGAGACCACCTGTTGCTTGACTGAGAGAGTAACTCAGGCCCTTGTTTATTTGCATAATACAGAGAAGCTAGAGAGCCCAATACAGGACAGGTGGCTGTTGTGATATCGATGGTGGGCAAGACTTACTGAATATGAAATTAAGGATTCTTTGTAAACAACCAGAGCAAACCAGGTTGCAAAAGAATGAGGCTCATCATTCTGCTTTGATCTATATAAAAGGGGAAAAAAAAAGATTAGGCAGATTGCCCTTGTTTCCTCCCAGTTTAGCAAAGATGATCCTCATTCAGCTAACTAGAGGCTTAGCTTACCTATTTAGTATTTATATAGTCAAGTTTACAATTAACATTTTCTTCCTATTCTGCCTAATTGAGATGAAGGAAATTATTGTGCACCTAAAATAATGGGTTGCATTTTGAGTTAATGTTGGTAAAACTACCATGTAAACATGTCTCCATTTGTGATACGGTTATTTATGAAGTCTCCCTGTTTAATGTTGACAGGTGCTTTTAACATTTTTTTTCTGAACCTGACAGCAAGTATAGCCTTTATTACCACAACTTTTGAAGTTTGAGCTCTAGTTAGGGCATATATTTCTCCTGATGATAGACCATAAGAAGGACATTCATACAAGCATCTGTTTATAGGTTGGCTCATACAGCCAACATTACAGTGCCCTTTAAAGCATTGGTTATAGTGTTCGCTTTTCATGAATATATAGTGGTGATAGTAAGGTGTAACTCATTAACTCTGTCTACTCAAATAAAATTGCTTTCCATGGGCTAAGGAAATATATCTTTGTAACTGAAAGGAAAATGTCTCAACTGAAGTGTTGAATGAGAAGTGACAATCTCTTTCTGTTTTTACAAAAAATTTTCTGTCTTAAAGACTTCTCTGATACATGCTGGCTATATCTCTGAGTCACTTTGTTTCCCTCTAATGTTAAACTTTCATAGCTCTCATTTGGTACTCAACACCTAAACCAGAAGTGGGCAACCAGATGCGGCCTCCGGCTTGCCTTAATCTGGTCCCTGAAGTTCAGCATTGGGGAGCCAATGCTGGTGTTCCAGCCCCCCTGCAACCCACCCACCGGGCTGGAGCACCCAAAATCTATTAGCCTGGGTTCTCCTAGGCTCTGATGTGTGAGGGGAACGTGAGGAGTGTCTTTCTCTTTCTCAGTCAGGAACTTCTCACTTGTGTGTGGACCTGTAGGGGATCCACCCCCGGAGAGGGGCTCAAGTTCGCCCCCTCAGTTATCAAAGTCAATTGTAACCCGCTGTGACTCGCTTCGCTAGGCTCCGCTCAGCGGTTGGGGGAAGGGGGTCCGGGCCCGCCCTCGCTCCGGACCCCGACCCAGGGCCCTAAGGTCAGGGATAGGCTCCCTACCTAGCGAGGGGGGTCGAAAACCCTAAACTCCCCCGCTCTCAGGGTCCACGTCCCTGCCCTGGGCCACTTCTTCCCCCAGAACCAATCGGCTCACCTGGGTGCTCCCTCGGCTCCCACCCAGGGCCTCCAACACCGGCCTCTGTTTCCCGGTCCTTGGGGGGGGAGCGTCTCCTCGGCGTTCCCCCCTCTGGCTGGCTCACGGCCGCCTTTTAAATGGCCCGCCGGTCGCAGACAGATGATGTCCGTGCCTTCATCTGCCTGTGGCCCCTCCCCGGGCCGGTCATCCTGTGACGTCACAAAGACGTCACCCCGCCCCCGTCTACGTCCGGCGCTATCTGCCGGCCCTGGCTCGTCACCCGGCTGGGGGGTCAGCTCCCCCGTGCTAGACCCGTGGGCGGCTGCCTGTGCTGCGCCGGGGGGTGAGCCCTCCCCCCATACTTGCGGCGTCCCGGCGGCCCCTATCACCCCTGCCGGCCCCGGCTCGTTCCCCGGCCAGTGCGCCGGCTCCCCCGCGCTGAGACCGCGGGCGGCTGTTTGTGCTGCGCCGGGGGGTGAGTCCTCCCCCCCTACCCGCGGCATACCGGCGGTTTTCGGTAGGGGCGGGGCTACCCCGCTACACGCCTTCCCCCTTAAGTCTGGCGCCCCACTCGCCGTCTCTGTTTCCGGATTTTCGGCTACGCGGGACAGCCAGTCTGCGTTTCCGTTGTTGGTCCCCGGACGGTGCATGACCCGAAATGGGTATGGATGCAGGCTGAGATACCACCGCAGAATCCGTGGGTTGGTGTCTTTCATCTGCTGCATCCACTGCAATGGGGCATGGTCCGTTACCACGGTAAATTTGTCACCTACGAGAAAGTACCTTAGTGAGTCAATAGCCCATTTGAGGGCCAAGGCCTCCTTTTCCACTGTCGCGTACCCCCTCTCCCGAGGGAAGAGTTTGCGACTTAGATAGAGGATGGGATGTTCCTCTCCCCCCTCCTCTTGCGTCAACACCGCTCCCAGTCCCACTTCGGATGCGTCCGTCTGAAGGGTGAAGGGCTTATTAAAATCCGGTTGAGCTAGTACTGGGGCGCTTACCAGTCGGCCTTTCAGCTCTCAAAATGCGTCATCACAGGTTGGGGTCCACCTTACCCTTTCTGGTTGCCCTTTTCGTGTAAGGTCTGTAAGGGGCGCCACTAGCGAGGAAAAGTTAGGGATGAACCGCCTGTAATAACCTGCCAGACCCAAAAACTGCCACACCTTCCTTTTCGTAGTTGGGACAGGGTGGTCCCGTACAGCTTGAACTTTGTCCACTAAGGGTTTGAGCTTCCCCCTCCCCACGGTGTATCCTAGATATGACACTTCGGCCCTCCCAAATTGACACTTCTTTGGGTTAGCCGTAAGTCCTGCCTTCCTCAGGGCTCCTAATACGTTCGCTATATGGACTAAATGCTCCTCCCAGGACTCGCTGAATATCACAATATCATCAATATATGCTGCCGCGTAGTCCTGGTGGTCTCGCAGGACCTGGTTCATGAGTCTTTGGAACGTGGCTGCGGCCCCGTGCAACCCAAACGGCATGTTCCTGAATTGATATAACCCAAAAGGGGTGGCGAACCTGGGCCTCGGGTGAGAGCGGGATCTGCCAGTACCCTTTGGTAAGATCGAGGGTTGACAGGTAGGTGGCTCTACCCAGGCGTCCCAGTAGTTCGTCTATACGGGGCATGGGGTACGCATCGAACCTTGAGATCGCGTTGACTTTGCGGAAGTCGATACAGAACCTTGTCGACCCGTCCGCCTTAGGTACTAATACAATGGGGCTTCGCCACTCGCTGCGGGATTCTTGTATCACCCCCCACTCTAGCATGGGCTGGAGTTCCTCCTTCACCGTGCCCCATAATTTCCGTGGGAGGGGGCGCATGTTATCTCTCACCACTCTGTCGGGTTCTGTCTCGATCTCGTGCTGCACCAGCGGGGTCTGCCCGGGTCGGCTAGTCAATACTGGCCTGAACTAGTCGAGGAGGTGGCGTAGCTGTTCTTGCTTCGGGCCCGGTAGCTCCTCTCCGATCCTCACTCCCTCGATTTTTACTTCTGGTTCCCCCCACGGACCCAACTCGATATCTGTGTCTCGGGGTTCGATTAGGAGGGCCTCCCGCGGGTGCCACTTCTTCAAGAGATTTACATGGTAAATTTGAGTGTCCCGTCGGTTACTGTCCACCCGTATTTCATAGTCTACCGGGCCCAGCCTCCTTATTACCCGGAAGGGCCCCTGCCAGTGGGCTAAGAGCTTGGACTCTCCACTGGGCAGCAACAGGAGGACTTGCTTGCCTGGTTCGAACTCCCTCACCTGTGCCTTTCTATCGTAGTAGGCCTTCTGCCCCTCTTGTGCCTTTCCTAGGTTCTCTCGTGCCCGGCCCGCCAGGGCATGGAGGGTCCCCCTCAATTTTTGCACATACTGTGCTGCCCCCAGGGCAGGAGAAACCCTCCTTTACGAGGTCCAAAATCCCCCGCGGCCGCCGCCCGTATAATAACTCGAACGGGGAATACCCAAGTGATGCCTGCGGTACCTCTCTGACGGCAAACATCAGTGCAGGGAGTAGCTTGTCCCATTCCTGGGGGTCGTCTTGGGCGAACCTCTGGAGCATCCCTTTTAGCGTGCGATTGAAGCGTTCTACCAGTCCGTCAGTCTGGGGGTGGTACACCGACGTCCGGAGCTTCCGAATCTGCAAGGTCTTACACAGCTCCGTCATAACCTTAGAAGTTAGGTTCGTCCCCTGGTCTGTCAGTAGCTCCCTGGGCAGCCCAACCCACGAGAACAGCTTAACCAACGCCTCTGCTATAGCGGGGGCCGTGGCTCTTTTCAGGGGCACCGCCTCTGGGCAACGGGTGGCATAGTCTATGATGACCAGGATGTAACTGTGTCCCCGCCCTGATTTCTCGAGCGGTCCCACAAGGTCCAATGCCACCCGTTCGAAGGGGGTCCCAACCACCGGCAGGGAGACCAGGGAGGCTGGTGGGACCCGGGTCCCAGATGTTCGTTGGCACTGTGGACAGGAGTTACAGAAGTTCTTAACCTCCTGGTACACCCCCGGCCAATAAAATCTCTGGAGGACCTTCTGTTGGTTTTTTTCTGTGCCCAGGTGTCCGGCCCACGGGTGCTCGTGGGCCAGTTCCAGGACCTTCCATCTGTACGGCCTCGGGACCAGCAGCTGCCATCTCTCCTCCCCGGGCAATTCCCCCGGTGACACTCAGTAAAGGCGGTCGTCTCTTACCTCGAACCGGGGCCCGTCCGGCAGATTGGGCTGGTCTTCTCCCGGCGGTTCCTCCGTGGTGCGCACCTGCTCCCAGGCTACCCGTAAGGTGGGGTCCTCCCATTGTTGTGTGAGGAAGTCTCCCTCCTCGACGTCGAGGCGGGTATGGCCCGATGTCCCTGCCGTCGAGGCCACCCTTGGGACAGCTTCTTCCCCCTCCTGCTCTCCTTGGGCTACCAGGGTCCCATGCCCCGCGTTTGGCTCTTGTCCGGGACTCCTCCCACTGTCCCACTGCCCCAGGAGACGTTTCAGGCCGGGCCAATCCCGTCCCAGCAGGAGCGGGTATGCTAGTTTCGGACCGATGGCAACTATGCAGTTCCCTTCTAACTCCCCATCCCCTATCCGTACCCGGGTCGTGGGGTAGTAGTGGATATCCCCGTGGACGCATCGGAGGGCCACTGGTGTGCCCCGGGCCCGCACTGGGTGTATCACGTCCTTCCGGACGATAGTCTGCCCGCACCCCGAGTCGAGTATGGCCTCCACCGGGTTCCCATTAACCCACAGCCTTTTGATTACCTGTGCCGTGCTGGCCGCCCTCCTGTCCGTGCTTCCCGTGCGTCTCTGCCCGAAGGTGCAGTCCATCAGGGTGCAATCCCTTTTATAATGGCCCTCCTGGCCACACTGATAACAAACTACCTTCGGGGCCTCTTCGGGCAGTGGGGTGCCCGGCCCCGTCTCCATTGCCCGGTCCACCTTGGCTTCCCCGCCTGGTCGGCTCCACCGGGATGCCAGCCTTCTTGCCGGGAGGGGTCCCAGGGAGCCCCCGGATCCTTCCCCGATACGTTGGGTGCCCCCAGGCTTGGCCATCCCTGTCTCACTCCGTCGGGGCTCTCTTGAGGACCCCGTTGCTCCTTTCACTTCTGGACACTCGGCAGCCAAGTAGTGTTCCATGAGGGTCACCGCATCGTCCAGGGTTTCTGGGAGGTGTCGCCGTACCCACTGCTGCCCTTCCGCCGGCAGGATACGGACGTACTGCTCCAATATCACTAGGTCGGCCACCTGGACCCCTGTCTTAGTCTCCGGCTTGAGCCATCGCATCCCTGCTTCCTTTACCCGCTGGGCCACGGCTCGCGGACGCTCGCGGGGGTCATACTTGGCCTCGCGGAACCGCCGGCGGTGGGTCTCCGGGGTGACCCCTAGCTGATCCAGAATTGCCTCTTTGACTTTAAAGTAGGACAAGGCGTCATTGGCGGACATCCCCCGGTAGGCCAGCTGGGACGGCCCTGACAAATAGGGCACGAGGAGGGTAGCCCAATGTTCTGGTGGCCATTTCGCGGCGGTGGCCACTCTCTCAAATGTCACCAAAAATGCCTCTGGGTCATCGTCCGACCCCAATTTCGTGAGGCGTATGGGTAGTTGGGTGCCGACTCCCTCGCCCCCTCCGGGTCCTCCCGCTGCCCCGGGTACCGTCACCGGTGTCCCTCGCGCCATTTGCTCCTGCTGCTCCTGGAACTGGTTGAGGAGCTGTTGTAGCGCCTGCATTTGTTGCTGCTGCTGCACTTTCTGAGTCTCCGTCCACCATTCCAGGATTTTATTTGCCTCCATCGTGTCCTGGCAATCAACACCTCGTTAACTTTTCCCCCTCACCCAGACCCCCATTTCGGGGTCCGCAGTGCCCACATTCTTCACCATGTGTAGGGGATCCACCCCCGGAGAGGGGCTCAAGTTCGCCCCCTCAGTTATCAAAGTCAATTGTAACCCGCTGTGACTCGCTTCGCTAGGCTCCACTCAGCGGTTTGGGGAAGGGGGTCCGGGCCCGCCCTCGCTCCGGACCCCGACCCAGGGCCCTAAGGTCAGGGATAGGCTCCCTACCTAGCGAGGGGGGTCGAAAACCCTAAACTCCCCCGCTCTCAGGGTCCACGTCCCTGCCCTGGGCCACTTCTTCCCCCAGAACCAATCGGCTCACCTGGGTGCTCCCTCGGCTCCCACCCAGGGCCTCCAACACCGGCCTCTGTTTCCCGGTCCTTGGGGGGGGAGCGTCTCCTCGGCGTTCCCCCCTCTGGCTGGCTCACGGCCGCCTTTTAAATGGCCCGCCGGTCGCAGACAGATGACGTCCGTGCCTTCATCTGCCTGTGGCCCCTCCCCGGGCCGGTCGTCCTGTGACATCACAAAGACGTCACCCCGCCCCCGTCTATGTCCGGCGCTATCTGCCGGCCCCGGCTCGTCACCCGGCCGGGGGGTCAGCTCCCCTGTGCTGGACCCGTGGGCGGCTGCCTGTGCCGCGCCGGGGGGTGAGCCCTCCCCCCATACTTGCGGCGTCCCGGCGGCCCCTATCACCCCTGCCGGCCCCGGCTCGTTCCCCGGCCGGTGCGCCGGCTCCCCCGCGCTGAGACCGCGGGCGGCTGTTTGTGCTGCGCTGGGGGGTGAGTCCTCCCCCCCTACCCGCGGCATACCGGCGGTTTTCGGTAGGGGCGGGGCTACCCCACCACAGGACCGCAACTGATTTTTCTGTGGGTCAGTAGCCCCCATGTAGGGATAACATATCCATGTATTGAAAATGATTCCCCAAAATGGAAGTGACTCCCCATAATTTGTTCCCCACAACTTAAAGTGTTTAGATTTATTATTAATTCTTATTCTTATTATTATTTGTTAAGATTGTTAAATGTTTAGATTTATTATTATTATTGTCCCTTTAGAATATAACTTAGAACTGTTAAGAATATAATCCTATGTAGCCAGAAACAGCCCCCCCCCTCTGTGCTCCAGGGCATGCTCAAGCTTGTGCAAGGGGCTGCTTGAAATTGACATTGCAAAGATACATTGTAATAATGCATTGTCAAACCACTAACTCTGCTATGGGAGCCAAGCCCTGTAATTGACTAAGGGCATTGTTACTTAATTGACGCCTGTTCTCTTTAAAACATTGTAACTTTATTCAGCACTCAAAGAATGTTTTAAGCAATACCACCCAGAAACTTTTTGTAACTACAACTCTGATATATATAAAGTTATTATTATACAAAAATATTGTATGGGAAACATTAATTAGGGAATGTATGTAAGAGAGAGAGTGCTTGGATGATGAGTGAATGGTTCTGAGAGGTGCCAGCCTGAGAATACAGCAACAAAGGGCTGAAGAAGGCGTCAGGTGCCAGTGCAACCAAAAGGTGTCAAGTGGAGAAGACCAAGTACTGGAGGTCCACCCGATGAGATCACTGACGAGCACCTGGCAGCCACCCTGGAGACATCAGCATGATGCAGCAATTTCCATAGACTGGCATGGGAAGAAATTCCTATAAGAACTGGACTAAAAAACTATGGAGTCAGAGTCCAAGGTTCTGCTGCCAGTGTATAAGGGTTTAAGTAGTGTTAGGAATAAGTAGTTAAACAACGTTGTTTGCTTCTATCTTTTCTTTATTTTTTTATTATTATCTTTACAATAAATGTGGCTTTTTGCCTTATCCCCCTCATAAGATCCTGCTTGCTTTTATTTGGTACAACACCCAACCCAAAAAAGGTTCCCCCTAAACACGATGCTCTGAAGAAGTTTTGAAATATAGAGGGCCCAACTTTGATTTAATTTACCAGTGTAATTCTACTGACTCAAATACATCCTCTCATGTCAATACTTTCCTACTGTGAATAAACCATAGAAATCATACAGCCATAGAAATGTAGGGCTGGAAGGTACCTCAGGAAACCATATAGTACATTCCCCTCACCCTCAAGTATGTCTTGGTCCACAGAGTAGACCTGAGAAAACCCTAGGAACTCTTTTGTAAAATGCCCAGACAATCACTGTGCCAGAAACTGGGGTCTAAGTGTTGCAATCCTTGATATAGGAGTTAAATTTTAATACTTGATGCACTTTCATCAGCAGTGCATGCAGGGGATGTTCCTGTTAGCCCATGTTGCAAAATCTCTGAATCCTTGCAAACTAGCACAGCCTGAACCTCCTGAACCAAAGCTAGATGTTGCCAATGCAGCAGAGGCTGTGTGGAAAACATGTTTGGAGCTCAGTGTCATGTCACTTTGGAAGACAAACTGTCTGCATAGGCAAGTGACTGGCTCTTAATCCAGCCATAGCTAGGTAGTTCTCCATGCAACTAGTTTTTTTCAACCACAGTTCATACCTAGTTCTGTTTAGTCTGGTGTTGCAATGCAATGGTCTTTGTTGCAAAGCATTGCCGCATGATGTAGGCTGGGATTCTTCACTCCTGTGGGATTTGTCCTCTGAGCATTTTAAAGTCCACGAGAGGTGGGTGCCCAAATTCTTTTAGTGCATTTGAAATATCTGCTCTAAATGTAATGTAGCTCACTAGATATTGTGGGCAGAATCTGAACCAAACACACTGTGCATTTATGTTTTCATCCATCAATATCTTGTGGAGCTAGGGAAATAATCACAAGAGATACAAGAGTTGCATAAACTGTGAAGAAAATTAAGCTATACAGGCAGTCCCCAGGTTACATACAAGATAGGGACTGTAGGTTTGTTCTTAAGTTGAATTTATATGTAAGTCGGAACTGGTACATATTGTAGGGGAAACTCTAGCCAAACATTTCTCCAGAGCTCAGTTTTATTCTCCCACACCTCACTTCCCTCAGTCTTTTATTCTCAAGCTGAGGTGTCTGCTGAGAAAAGCCGCTCTGCGTCTCCCTGGTCTGCTGGGGGGAGGAGGGGCGCTAGCTTCGTGTCTCCCTGGTCTGCTGGGGGGAAGCAGCTAGTGCGGGGTTGCCTCACCCTGTTTGTAAGTAGGGATCCGATGTAAGTCGGATCCATGTAACCCGGGGACTGCCTGTATTTGCAAAGGGTAGGAAACATGAAAAGAGTTTGATTGTGTAGTTATCAATTATTTGTTTGCATTGGGATACATGCATATATCAAAACCTTAGCTGATACTAGTTTCCAATACTAATGTCTTGCCTTTAAGGCAGTAAGTGACCTACTTCTTGCTATATACTCTTTGGTTAGATGCTTTAAAAAGTAGGTCATACTTATTGAAGTGCATTTGCCTTTGACCATCAGTAAACTTTTCAATATATTTGTGCTAGGCCTTTTGCCTCATTGTGAAACTGAATGACTCCCAGAAGAATGGACATGCTAGCATTTAATAGAATCATAGAATCCTAGGGCTGGAAGAGACCTCAGGAGGTCATCAAGTCCAGCCCCCTGCCCAAAGCCGTACCAATCCCAAATAAATCATCCCAGCCAGGGCTTTGTCAGGCTGAGACTTAAAAATCTCTAGCATGGCAATTCCTCTGCTGGACCCTCTCCAATGCGTTCACATCCTTTCTATAGTGGGGGCCCAGAATAGGATGTAATACTCCAGATGTGGCCTCACCAGTGCCGGATAAAGGGGAATAATCACTTCTCTATATCTGCTGGCAATGCTCCTCCTAATGCAACCTAATAATCCATTCATCTTCTTGGCTACAAGGACACACTGTTGACTCATATCCAGCTTCTCACCCGCTATAATCCCCAGGTCCTTTTCTGCAGAACTACTACTTAGCCATTTGGTCCCCAGCCTGTAACAATTCTTGGGATTCTTCTGTCCCAAGTGCAGGACTCTGCCTTGTTGTTGTTGAACCTCATCAGATTTCTTTTGGCCCAATACTCTAATTTGTCTAGGTCACTCTGGATCCTATCCCTGCCCTCCAATGTATCTTCCTCTCCTCCTAGCTTAGTGTCATCTGAAACATACTGAGGGTGCAATCCATCCCCTCATCCAGGTCATTAATAAAGTTGTTGGACAAAACCGGCCCTAGTACCAATCCTTGGGGCCCTCCACTTGAAACCGACCACCAAACAGACATAAGACACCATTTCCTCTTCACCTAAGTTGGGCTTCTCATATCTTATCAAGCAATAGAAAGTCACCTGTACCTTTTGGCTGTGGAGACACAATACTAGATAGAAAAATTAAAGAAGGACGTTGAGACTTGATAAATTGCAAAAATACTAATTTAACTGAAGAAATAAGTCTTGGTGGCTTTTGTGCTGCATATATTATGATGGAGACTACAATATAAAACTTATTACATGCGAGGCATATGTAAAAGAAGCACAGACGGCTCAAACATTTAAAGCTTTGTTCTTTGGTCATTAAGTTCCTGTTGAATTCAAGTGGCCTCGCTATTTGGTCTGATTATTCTAAGCACAATCAATTCAAAGCACTGAAAGGGGATGTCAATATTTTGTCACTTGCTGTTATTTGTAGGTAAGTAACTATTTTTATACATTTGGCTCATCTCTAGATGCTAGGCATGGCACAAGGGGATACTTGAACTCCTTACAGTTAGAGATGTTCCATCCATAGGAGGATTTGGGATGGCTGCCCTGGGCCGGGGGGGGGGGGGGGGCGGGAGGGGCATGGCTGCTACCTCAACCATCCTTTGGATGGGCCAAACGCAGGGTGGAAGCAGAGGTCATCCTGCCCCACCCCCAACTCCGTGGCAGCAGGGACAAGAGCTGGGCTCCCTGTCTCAGCCCACTATATGTAGCATCTCTGCAGCAGCAGAAAGCAGAGTGCCCTGGCCCCACACTGGCTCCTGATGTGTGACCTCTGCTGTTGCCTGGCCCCCAGTAATCCCCTGGTTTGTGTCACATGGGGATGGGAGCAAGAGGGCACAGCAGGTGTGGGAAGGGGCTGGGAGGAGAAGGGTGGAGCAGGAATGGGGGTAAAGCAGAAGTCAGGGCCTGCAGGGGAGTTGTTCCAGGCCCTGCCCCCCCCCCGGCCCCCAGAGATGGCCCTGCTTGTGATGCTGCCACCTGTGGTTAGAAAGATCTCTGCACACGTGCTCATCAAGCCATCTTTTTCACCTCTTTCAAACCTCTAAGAACTCCCCCAGCCATGCAGCCTGCAACATATGCAGAGTTCCCTCTAGTCTTTTCCATCCATGTGCAGAATAATTTGTATGTGCACTGAGGCACGTGTGAACGTTCACCCCCAATAGAAACAAAAAGCCTGGCTGCGAGTGCTCTGCTAGTCAACTGGGCAGCAGAGAACACTGGTCTTGTGCATCTTCTGCCCCCATCGTCTCTCCCTGACACATGCCATTGCTTGTTTAAGAACCTAGCTTGTAATCTTGTTTAAATGTAGGGATGGTCTTTTGGTTTTGTGAGGCACCTAACGTGTTTGGGGGAAAGGAAAAGTAATAACAAAAAAATGGTGAATTTGTTTTTTAGTTTTGTGTAAAACTCACTGAAGGTAAGAGAGGGATGAGGCTAAACCAACATTTTAAAGTCTGTTTCCAGCCAGGCAGAGGGTATCCTCTGTGTCTTGACCATCTGGGAATGTGTAAGAGGCATGAAAATGCTCTT
Organism: Pelodiscus sinensis; assembly: GCF_049634645.1. Lineage (NCBI taxonomy): Eukaryota > Metazoa > Chordata > Testudines > Trionychidae > Pelodiscus > Pelodiscus sinensis. Next base: position 31,093,330 of record NC_134724.1, on the reverse strand, counting down.
TGGAGGCACTAGCATTGACATTCAGCACTACTGTGGTCTCACTCAAGGTTCATCCATCCTTATTATAGAATATCACTTTCCCATTTTGGTCTAGCAATGGCAATTCAGCGGTGTTGATTTGTATGTTGTGTATAAGCAGTAAATATGGTTACTTGGACCCCCATGTGCCTCTGTGGTGCCTTCATGTTATCTACTTGATATATGAGACAGTTTGTCTTTGCATCCATCTGTGCATCTGATTGTTCAAGAACTCTTCCTAAACAGTAAGAGCTAGGTCCACGCTACCCTGGGCTGGCCCTGAGGAGCAGCTGCTAGCTGCCCTCACCCTCTGCCATGACTCCTGCATCCTCAGCTACACCACCCCGTCGTGGTTCCTGAACTCTTCCCCACCCAACCTACTGCCTTGTACCCCCCTCCACATCTCATCCCCCTGCCTTGTGCCTGCCTGAAGCCCCCCCACACACTCAACTCCCTGCTGCGACTTCTGCACTCCCCACACCCTGCCCTGAGTCTCCCATACCTCGTAAGCCTCTGCTCTGATTCTTGCACATCTCCCTGTCTTGTGCCCCACACATCTCCTGCCCTGCCTCCTGCACTTCACATTTCTTCCCTGAGTTCATCCTCACCCCCAACTTCCTGCACACCCCCAGATCTGTGCCCTGAGCTCCCCACAGACCCATGACCCTGCGCTATTTCCTAACCCTCCCCACACCAGCCCTCTGCCCTGAAGGACCCGTTCAACACCAGGTAAATCTTGTAGCGTTTCATAAAGAGCAAAAGTCACAACAATCAGGCAGGAGGGATGGGAGCCTAATGAGAGAATTTGATAAACACTGAGTGACCTCACAGGGTGCGGGGACACAATCAAATTATTTAAGTGATCTTCATTTCCGCTGTGCATCTTCCTATTAAGTGATTACACCCATCTCGCAGCATGGAATTCAAGGGGTCCTGCATGAGGAAAGTTTCCTCAACCTGATCCATTGGAGCAACCAGGAAGCCCCCTCTGTTGGGGAAGCTTTCTGCTAGCCATTTGTAGCCCCTCTGCACCTCCTGACTGGCACAAAGGGGCCAGATCTCCATAGACAATCTTGCTTTTCATGTTTGCTGGCTCTTGCCAGTGTGGGCTTGTTCCACAGCACAGAGTAAAGGAATTCCTTCTACAGAGTCTGTTCATGCTGATGCTCATTGTGCAGCAATTTCTAATACATTAAAATCTTCCATCACAATTACAGCTGCTGGTGTTGTTTCATAGCACCTCTCAGACAACAACAGTCAAGGGGCATGCTTTAAATCTAGAAATGCTAAAATAATAAAAGCTTTTTAGCACCATTCCTGCCCCCCTCAATAGTCCTAGGGTATGTCTACACTACAGTGTTATTTTGAAATATCTTATTTCAAAATAGTTAATTAGAAATAGCTTATTTTGAAATAACACATCTACACACAAAATGCATTTCGAAATAGCGTTTTACTATTTTGAAATAGCACGTCCACACTGAGTGGACACTGAATTGCACTGAAGGCCACCCGGAACCAGGTCCAGCAGGGCATCAGGTCAGGAGTTTACAGGCAGTCCCCGGGTTACGTACAAGATAGGGACTGTAGGTTTGTTCTTAAGTTGAATTTGTATGTAAGTCGGAACTGGTACATATTGTAGGGGAAACTCTAGCCAAACATTTTTTTTAGTTTTGGATAGCATAGGGAAAGGTTAACTCCCCTCTAATGTTTGTTTTGCTGTCTGTTCCCCTGTTCAGAAGATTTCACATCTATTTCTGTCCCTGTGACAAACTCAGGACTAAAGGAGTAACTCATCAAATACCAAACAGCTCTGCACCATGCTTTGAGCTAATAGCTTTATTTCCACACACCACCCAGGGTTCTAGGAGGAGGGTCCTTTTTTTGCTAACACAATGAGGCCAGCACTTTGTTTGTTTTGGTGGAGTCTTTGTTTGCCCAGGGAGCCCAGCATGTATAGGGGGAGGAGGGGCGGAGAGGCTGCTTTTGTCTGCTGTTCGGCAGCCTGTTGCTCAGGGGAGGGGGCAGCCTGTTGCTGGCAGGGGGGGAGGGGGGAGGCGTGCAGGATGCGAGGCCGCGGGGGGGGGGGGACAGCGGGCGTGGGGAGGCACTTTTCCTCTGCCCGGCAGCTCTGCGGGATCCCTGTCCCTGTGGCCAGCTGCTGCAGGCAGAGGCCAGTTGGAGCCGGCAGGCCGGAGGAGCCGGCCGAAGAGGAGGAGGAGGTGGATTCTAGGACCCAGGTGAGCGAGCCCCGGGGACGCTGCTGTGCTCCGGGAGCCCGGCATGTATAGAGGGGAGGAGGGGCAGAGAGGCTGCTTTTGTCTGCTGTTCGGCAGCCTGTTGCTCAGGGGAGGGGGCAGCCTGTTGCTGGCAGGGGGGTGGGGGGGGGGCAGCGGGCGTGGGGAGGCACTTTTCCTCTGCCCGGCAGCTCTGCGGGACCCCAGTCGGAGCCGGCCCGGGGAGGAGGAGGATCCTAGGACCCAGGTGAGCGAGCCCCGGGAATGCTGCTGCGCATGTGCGGGAGTTGCCTCACCCCGTTCGTATCTAGGGATCCGACATAAGTCGGATCCATGTAAGTCGGGGACTGCCTGTATTTGTGTGGCTGCTGCCTGAGGCTATCTGAGGTTTGTGCTTAAAGGGACCCCTACCCTGGGCAACTGGTTCTCAGCTTTCCCTGCTTGCTTGCCGACCTCGATGAGGGACAGCAAAGCATTTGTGTCTCTGCATGCTGTGGTTGCCTTCACTTGGGACACCACAGCACTCTGCAGCATGGAGCTGGAGCTGCCCTTGGGCTCTCTGGTGCTTCTCATGAACGCGTTGATGTGAGCCTGGCTGCACTTTCTGCAGGCTGCCATCCAGGAGGTCCATTGGGGGCTGTCAGTATCCAGGAGGCCCTGCAGGAGAGCTTCCAGCCTGAGGAGCACTAAGCCTCCCTGATCTGCCCCACTAGGGGCTTGTGCTTCATTCCTCCCCCACATCGTTCCACTTACCCTCCCAGCCCCCCTTCCTGATGTCAAATAAAATACACGTATTTTCATGAACACAAACTCTCTTTATTTAACAAAACTGGGGGGGGGGGGGATGAAACCGGTGAAACTGAAGAAAGGAGGTGGGAGAGAGGACCTGGGAGAAGGGAGGGGGAAGCAAGGGGAAGAAGTGGGAGGAGAAGCTCAGGGCTCAGGGTTGGGGATCTTGATGGACCAACTTGATTTTCATGAGAACCTGCTCCTGGGATTGCATGTGGCCTTTGGTGGCCAGGCTGGCAGCTATCCTGCCATAGATGGCTGCGTTCCTCCATCTAGTGCAGAGATCATGGACGTTGGGGGCATCCCCCCCAAAGCTAAGTATGGTCCACCCTGATCTCCACCCTGGACCAGGAAGGTGCCCACCTTCTCCAGGCCCTGGCAGGCTCCTGGGAGCTGTCAACCTGCTCCTGGGGACAGGTGGAGGGCTGGCTGCCAGTGGCTTGCTGGCTCATGTTTTGGGGCCACTGGCCTGGCAGGCTTAGAGCTGGCACAGGCACTGTGGCCAGAGTCAACCCCTTTAAGGGCTCTGAGGAGGGAGAGGAGTGTTCTTGTTTGAGGCTGGAGTGGCTACCAGGGCACCCTGGGAAGGCTGCAGGCCCCCTTTTTTGAAATAAGTGTCTACACAGCACTTATTTCGAAATAGCTATTTTGAATATGGCATTATTCCTTGTAGAATGAGGTTTACCAAATTCAAAATAAGGGCTCCACTATTTCAAATTTATTTTGAAATAGCAGTTTGGCTGTGGTTATCACCCCGCCCAGCTCGAGGGCCTGGGCTTATTTAACCCTGTGCTTTGCCGCCCCTCCCTGCTCGAGGGCCTGGGCTTCCATATGGTGTTTTGGTGCCCGGCCGGGATCCGGACCGGACCTTTTAAAGGGCCAGGACTAGAACTGTCGCCCTGCCCATAACTGTGATTCAAGAGACTTGAGTATACAGAGAACTTCTTCCCCAGTGGCCCGGACCTGAAGCAAGGCTGGGTCCCTGAACTATTGCCTCTCACCCTGACCTGAAACAAGGCCAGGAATAAACTCACAGACTTGGACCATTTTAAGGCACGGTAGGGCCGTAGGGTGGACTAGCCGCCCACTGCACCGGGGCGGAAGCACCGCCTCCTGAAGGCCTACCGACCTACAACCAACCATCCCCTGGAAAGGGGGGGGAGCGTAGAGGCTGTGTGGGCACTGCCGGAAGGCAGTGTCCTGAAAAGGATCCCGCCACCTGCCAGCTGAGCTAATTCCCAGAACCAACAGCAGGTGGCGCTGTGGCGGTAAGTTATTAATAACGGATGTTATTTAGAATTAACTTTGTGTAGACATACCCTTAGTGGTGCAGAAGAACACTTACTATTACCAGCTGATCTATGGCTCTAGATACTAAAAACTGGATTTGGCTTGGAAAGAAAAGCCTGCTGTGCCCAGAGATCGTGTTTGAATGAGGCAGGGAAATGGCAGTGTAAGTGGAATTTTTTTCCTTTGCATAGTGAATATATTTGCTCAGAGAAGAACAACAGAAAGGTTCTGATATGTAAATGCCCGATGGTTTCTGTAATCATTGCCCAGCCAGTCAAAGTCAAAAGGGTCGGCAGTGCTCTGCTGTGCTCTTTGGGCACCAGCCATAAAAGAGAGAGCTGCCAAGGGGCAACATTAGCTGGTGCTTCAGAGTTTGGAATGTTAAGCATGAGAAAAGTCTGTGAACTGGTGCCACTGTCTCCGAAGAAGCATTTCCCTCCCCTTAGTCTCCCACGCCACAATGTTCTGCATCCCTCAGAATGCTCCCTAGGCCTTTATCCTTTCCACAAACCCAAATGCTCAGTGCAAAAGAGAGGGGACCGAAGTACCAATTTTGCCTACTTAGATGAGTTCTGTTCCTCCACCTTGCCATTTACATTGTACCTGCTTTTGTAGCTCAGCAAGAATAGAACCCTGAGGTATCTTGCAAGTAATGAAAACCGACATGCAATTCTTTTTCTTGCGGTTACTTGTCTCTTAAGTGGTTTTAACTCATTCAAAATGGCCATCTCAAATCACTTATGTGCCTTAGTAAGTTCAGTGTTCTCAATATCTGTGCAGGTACATGTTTTTCCTGTGTTCTGATAAGATTTTTAGCTTGCAGTGGTGTTGTAGACATGATGGCCCTTGAATTTCAGTGAGACAAGGTGGGTGAGGTGATAGTTTTATTGGGCCAGTTTCTGCTGGTAGAAAGGGCTATCTTTGCAAACTCTTCTTCAGGTCTGCTGACTTTATCAGGCTGTGAAAAGCTCTTTCAGCTTGGGTTATTACTTCAGCAACCAATCCCCTAGTCAGCGGTGGGCAGCCTGCGGCCCGCAGGGAGCATGCAATCCATCGGGGTTCTGTGTTGCCCGCTAGGGTTGTGTCTACATTGGCACCCCTTTCCAGAAAAGGGATGCTAATGAGACCAGTCGGAATTGCAAATGCCGCGGGGGATTTAAATATCCCCCACAGCATTTGCATGAACATGGCTGCCACTTTTTTCCGGCTCGGGGTTTTGCCAGAGAAAAGCGCCAGTCTAGACGGGATCTTGCGGAAAATAAGCCCTTTTCCCGGAGGATCCCTTATTCCTACTTTCAAAAAGGGCTTATTTTCCGCAAGATCCCGTCTAGACTGGCGCTTTTCTCCGGCAAAACCCCGAGCCGGAAAAAAGCGGCAGCCATGTTCATGCAAATGCTGTGGGGGATATTTAAATCCCCCGCGGCATTTGCAATTCCAACTGGTCTCATTAGCATCCCTTTTCCGGAAAGGGGTGCCAATGTAGACACAGCCTAGATGTTTTGTTTACCATTGCCCAGGCTCAGGGTTGCCAGATTCCGCTGGCTTCCATCCAGGTAGTTTTTTTCCGACCGGTATTCCTGAAGTGACACATGAAGTGAGGTGCATGCTGATTGCACACAACATTGACCATGAGAGCTGGGCACTCCCAGCCAGTGCTACTACAATTCAGCCAACCCACCCTGCAAATTCTAGGTATGCAAGCACACTTAACAAAACTACCCTATCTTGGGAGCCCGTCTTGGTAACAGTAAACTTATGGCTCACTGAGATGAAGGTGGCCCACTCACTAGACTAGGTTGCCCATCACTGACCCCAAGTCCTTCTCTCAATAGCTGTCTTTTAAAAAAAAGAAATATTGGACCCTTCAGTTCTACCCACCAGACTGTGTTTTGATTTTTTTTTCAAGGGCTTCCCAGTTAGAACTCCCAGTCACATTCCCCTTTGCAAAGGGTCTTGAACACAGAGAATCCACTTTTTACGTGGAGTGACTGTTCTGCCTCATTTTGAATTTTAACGTTCACATCTCCAAAATGCTTGTCCACAGAAATATTTTTCAAGCAAATACTTTCTCTCTTCCTCTTGTGGCTAGAAATGAAACATTTTTAAAATCCGCAGGTTGGGTAGAAAAAATATTTTCTTCAATTGCCATGCTGCCAAAAGGGAGAAGTGTCTGTAGACATCTCGGCTACGTCTACACTGGCCCCTCTTCCGGAAGGGGCATGTAAATTTCAGCAGTCGTCAAAGTAAGAATAAGAGCCTCCGGAAAAGGGCACTTTTTCCGGAGGATCGGGGCCAGTGTAGACGCTCTTTTCCGGCTTTTTTAAAAGCCGGAAAAAAGCGGCGGACATTTTTATTTAAATGCCGCGGGGGATATTTAAATCCCCCGCGGATTTCCCTACGACGACTGCTGAAATTTACATGCCCCTTCCGGAAGAGGGGCCAGTGTAGACGTAGCCCTCATGTTTTATGGGTCGCCAATAAAACCATAGAGAATAGATTCAGTTTTCACTGAGCAGATGCTGAGTTTGAAAATTGAATAAAATCTGGCTTAGCAGATTCTTTCTAATACAGAACAATTAGCATGTTCGGGCATGCCTACTGGCATTTCAACAACAGCCTGTTGGAGAACATGGGCTTTGTAGCGTCCTTCCGGGAGTTCTGGCTGGCCTGGCGTGGGTGCCGGTGCACCTTTCCCTCTGCACGGCAGTGGTGGAATGTGGGGAAAGTGCGCACGCGGCTCTTCTGCCGGGACTACACCCCGGGGGGCCAGCCGGTGGAGGGATATGGTAATAGAGCAGTTGGAATGGGAGGCTTAAAGCTAGAGAGGGGGATGGCCACTGGCCCCCGAGATCCACCCCTCTACAGAACATACCAGGAGAAGTGGGAGGAACTTCGGGCCCTCGATGACCTTCGAGCCCGGGGTGCCTTTGTTCATTCCCGCATCTACCTCCTTAGGGAGATGGATCGCGGCTCCCGCTTCTTTTATGCCCTGGAGAAAAGGGGGGGGGCCGAAAAAGCACATCGTCTGCCTTCTGGCGGAGGATGGCCCCCCCTCTTGGATCCGGTGGAGATGCGCGAGAGGATCCGACTGACACCAACGCCTGCAGAGTCCTCTGGAACGAACTCCCGACGGTCAGCACAGGCGATCGAGACCAGCTAGAGATGCCTCTCTCTCTGGCCAAGTTCTCGGAAGCCCTCCGTCTCATGCCCACCAATAAATCCCCGGGCATGGACTGGCTAACCGTGGAGTTCTACTGTGTGTTCTGGGATGTCCTCAGCCTGGGCCTTGCCAAGGTCTGGGCCGAGTCCCTGGAGAGCGGAGTCCTCCCTTTATCGTGCAGGCGAGCGGTGCTCACCTTGCTGCCCAAGAAGAGGGACCTCCGCAATCTGAGGAACTGGTGTCCCGTCTTGCTCCTCAGCACGGACTATAAAATCGTCACCAAAGCCATCTCCCTGAGACTCAAGTCCATGCTGGCAGACGTGGTCCATCCAGACCAGACCTACACCATATCAGGCCATACCATCTTCGACAGCCTTTATTTGGTCCTGGATCTCCTAGAGCTAGGGTGTAGGGATGGTCTGTCCTTGGATCAGGAGAAGGCGTTTGACTGGATGGACCATGGGTATCTTCTGGGCACTCTGCGGGCCTTCGGCTTCGGGCCCCGCTTTGTGGGCTTTCTCCAGCTGCTGTACACTTCTGCAGAGTGTTTGGTCAAGCTCAACTGGACCCTGACTGCACTGGTCAGCTTTGGGCGGGGAGTATGTCAAGGCTGCCCGCTGTCAGGCCAGCTGTACACTCTGGCCATCGAGCCCTTCCTCTGTCTTCTTTGCAAGAGATTGACGGGTTGGTGCTCCATGAGCCAGAGATGCAGCTGGTCCTATTGGCGTACACCGACAACGTGCTCCTCATGGTCCAGGACCCGGGAGACCTAGCGCGGGTGGAGGCCTGCCAAGCCATCTACTCAGCGGCCTCCTCTGCCCAGGTCAACTGGGTCAAGAGCTTTGGCCTGATGGTAGGGGCCGGGTGGCAGGCAAGCTCTCTCCCACCCACGCTTCAGGCCATCAGGTGGAGCGCAGGTCCGCTGCTCTATCTCGGAGTTTTTCTCTCTGCCACGCATCCCTCTTCACCGGAGAACTGGCAAGGTTTAGAGTCCAGGGTGGCTGAGCGATTGCAGAGATGGACAGAACTGCTCCGGTGCCTCTCCCTGCGTGGGAGGGTACTGGTACTTAGCCAACTAGTCCTGTCCATGCTCTGGCACCATCTCAGCACCCTGGTCCCACCCCCGGGTTTCCTGGATCAGATCCAGCAGCTGCTGCTGCGGTTCTTCTGGTCAGGACTGCATTGGGTCTCTGCAGGGGTTCTCCATCTTCCCCTGAAGGAGGGAGGGCATGGCTGATATGTTTGCGCATGTGCTCCACCTCCAGGCCCTGCAGAGGCTCCTATTTGATGCAGTTAGACTGGCATGGAGCATGCTGGCGCACACTTTCCTTTGCCACTTCTGAGGGCTCCGATATGACTGGCAGCTCCTTTATTTGAGAGGTCTTCCTCAGGACCTCTCCGAGCTTCCCGCCTTCTACCAGGACCTCCTCCAGGCCTGGAAGCTGCTAGAGGCAACCAGGTCCTTGGGAGCCACCGTGGGGACAGACCTCCTCGCAGAGCCCCTGCTACACAATCCCCATCTACGTGTGCAGGCGGCGGAGTCCCCCTCGGTGCGCCAGAGAAAGTCCTGGTAGAAGTCACAAGGATCGGAGACCTCCTAGACTACAACCGGGGAGACTGGGTGGATCCTAGGGTGCTCACCCAGCGCATGGGGCTCTCCACCCTACGTACTACCCGGTGCATACTTCAGGAGGTAAAGGACACTTTGCCGCCCACCGCTCGGGTTTATCTCGACAAGGTCCTGCGAGAAGGTGCACCCCGCCCGTCCCTCACTCCCGGCCCGCCCGATCTATCCATCGGCCCTGTCCATCGGCCCTAAGCCCCGCGTACATCCTTGACCGCCGCCCCCTCGTCACCCGAGCCAGCTGCACGCGTTACAGCCAGTCCCCTTCTGAACTGCGCCAAAGAGTCATCTGTACACGCTCGTGCTTCACACGCTCCACTTCCTCACCCTTGTGTCCCACCCAGACACCAAGTGGCGGGACCTCCTACCACTAATAGGGGGTGGGGAGCCCCGGTGGGACAGTATCTATTCCACCTTGGTTCCACGGCCCACCGGGGACATCGCTGGAGAATCCTGCACGGAGCTGTGAGCACGGGTGTGTATTTGGTGCAGTTCACCCCCATTCCGAACACTTGCCCCCTCTGTGGCGAGAGGGAGAACCTGGCACACGTGTACCTCGAGTGCGCCAGGTTACAGCCCTTTTGGCTCCTCCAGAACCTTTTGTTGAGGTTCTGGCTGCACTTCTCCCCTTACCTGTTAATTTACGCACACCCCATCCAAGGCCCCACAAAGTCGCGGGACCTCCTGATCAACCTCCTCCTGGCTATCGCCAGGATGGTAATTTATAAAACCAGAGAGCAGAGGCTGGCCGAGGGAGGGGCTTGTGACTGTGGGGCCTATTTCCGTTCCTGCATCCGCTCACGTATCCGGGCAGAGTTCCACTGGGCGGCGTCCACTGGCTCTCTCGAGACCTTCGAGGGGCAGTGGGTGCTGTCCGGGGTTCTCTGCTCGGTGTCCCCATCCAGTTCCCTTGTTTTATCCTTTTGACCCTCACACCCGTCCCTATTTTCCTTTTATTTGTCCCAAATAATTACTTGGTTTCCTGGGCTCAGTGGACCCTCCCCATAGGCTGGTGGGAGGTTCTTTAGTTGTGGATGGGCTAACGCTCACCCACCTCCTGGATTCTAATAGGCACCCCTTCTCTGTCACAAGACGTAGTTCTTTCGGGGAAAAACACTCCTTGTTCGAAAGATCCTGTACTCCTCGGAGCAAAGAGGGCTGCTTTGGTAATATGCACTGCAGGATGTTTCTGTCCCTGGCCCCTCCTGGTATTCACTGGTGTCATGAATACGGGAGGACTTTGTCACAGGGAAGGGATACCAAGTGGCTTCTTCCCTGTAAGAAGGTTCATTTATTTTTATAATTTGAATTGACACTTTGTGGTGACAGCTACCTTTTTTGTTGTTGTTTTAATCTCAGGGAAACTGAGATTGGACAAGATTGTCTCTGGGAGCAATAAAGACAGGTTCTCACACAGTTTATTCTGCTAGCCGGCCCTCTCATTACCTACACTTAAAGTGCCAGGTCGGGAATTGCACCTTGACAACTGGGAAAGGGTCACTTACTCTGGGTCTACACAGGAATCCAGAATTTGAGCCAGCCTGAAATAACTTCGCTGAATAGGTTCTGCAGGATTAGACGTCAGCCACTTTGGTAAATTGGGGGGAGAGGGATTCTGTCTATATTCATGGAAGCTTTTCTCTCTTTTTTTTAAGTGTTCCTGAGTTTAATATCAATGCATGTTCATGAATGGTCTGAGGATGCTGATGAAGCAAGGTTTAATGCTATGCACTTCAGAATGTTTTGTGTTTGTTTAACAAGCCCAGCTTGGCACTGTATAATTTTTGTCATAAATTTCCCTTCATTAGCTCCTAGCACTGAAGGCTGATGTAATCTGACTTGCTAACATCTTTTTAACAAGAGCATGGTTTTTTTTTGTTTGTTTTCCTCTAGCAAATTGAGATTAAGTCACAACAGCAGCAGAGAATCTGCAGAAATCACATTTACTTTTTGTTCCTACTCCAATACACACCCCTCAGAGAGAACCATATGCAATTGTATGCTTCAGTCAATAAACTCTTATTACCTCAGTGAGAAACATGATGTGTCAAAAATACCTAGGGAGGTTATTAAAAAAATACAGAACCTCAGTGTATTAATGTGCGAGAATTTCTAACGCTTGTATCGAGAGGAACTGGAGAGATGCAAAACGTGATTATGCATCTTCCATCCATCATGTACTGTTATTGATCCAAGTTGTTTGTCAGCATTAATATTTCATTGATGGCATTTGAATGCTGAAGAAAAACGTAGGTCGACATTCATAACACATCACATTAGGTGGAGAAAATGTTGTGTCTCATATGAATGTGTTTTAGAATGGTGTCAATTTTTCATTTAATTTTTAAACTAAATAAAAGCCTTGTTTCAGTGTTATAAATGCAGCATAGGTTTTTCTCAGAGATTTGTTTTTGCACCAGAAATAATATTTTCTACTATCAACATGTTTTGACACTTACTTATAAAGTGATTTATTTCCATGAGCAATAATAGGAGGTGATGGCTTAGTGGTCTGAACATCAACTTTGAAATATCAAGCTGCTTTGGAATTTCAGGTTTAAAGCCCAGAAGGGCTGCCTGACCTGTCTCTTGGACACTAACTGAAGTTATCTCAAGTTTACTGTGTGTATATTTTGGACGAAACCTTCCAACCCAAAATGGGCATGAAAGATTCTATGTCACAATTGAGAAGTTTGTTTGGTTCCAGTGTTTATAACTGATGACAGGTGTTTGCTCAAAGAGAATTTTTTCAAAGGGTATTTTTTCAAGTTTTCAGTGATTTCTTTTTAAAGTCCACAATAGCAAATGGTGAAATGGGTTTGTGCTGTCAAGTGACTCTCAGCTATTCTGAATGTGAAATGGATATGCAGCTGTTCTGATATTTCAATAATGCTGGTGATGACAAATTCAATAATGATAACTTTAAGTGTGGTATAAATATTACATTATATTAAATCTTTAACTTATAAAATAAAGCAGCTTTTTTATTTTGGCTCATAATACAATAGGTTGGACTCAGACATGGTGTAAAATGAATAACTGTCACGACCATATGAGAATAGTAGCCATTTAGATAGCTAATGTGTTTAAGAATTGGGAAACATGCTAAATGTAGAAATTATAACTAGCTCTATTTTCTGTACTTATTCTTCAGGAGTATATATTTATATCTACTAGATCAAATTTTGCCATCATCTACAAGGATGTCACACCCAAATAAGTGAAAGAAAATTCTAGCCAGGTAATTGAGAACAAACCTTTCCCCCCATATCATTTTAAATACAATTATTTTAATTTAAAAGTATTTTCATTTATGTTTAATAGGAAAAATAGATCAAATTATGAACTTAGTTTCTTAGGGCTACATTGTCCCTCCTGCAGGAAAAAAACATGTGTACAACATGATATCAAAGAACAATATTTGGTATTTTGATGTATCCCCAGCTATATGAAATATTACTGTTCCCAGGCCTGCAGACAGGGCGGGGGTGGGGGCAAAAATGGCAGTTGCCCTGGGGCCCAGTGATTTAAAAGGGCCCATGGCTCCTGGCCACCACTACCACAGCAACAGCAGTGGCCAGAGCCCTAGGTGTTTTAAATTGCCATAGGAGTGCTGCATGGCGTGCTCTGAGTGGGTCTGAGGTCTGGCTGCCCAGGGGCCCCGCACAGCACACTTTGGACGGTGCTAGGAACTCCTGCAGAAAAAAACCCCATCCCATTCCCTTCTCCCTGCGGCCCTGCCTCATCTGGGAGCTCAGAGCAGGGTTCCCTCCACTTTGGCTAGGGGCTCAGCCAGTCTGTTGACCCTCGGACTGTCCCGTTGGAATCTTTGGTTTATTAGCTATACTCGTGCACACTTAAAACTAGACTCCTACTATTCCAGTCTGTCCCAGTGCTTTTGAGAGAGCCAAGGCAGGAACCTCACAGTGAGTCATTAGTAATGCAAAGGAACATTTTGCGTGATGCTGTATTCAAAGCCACATGGATTCAGTAAAATAAACAAATGGAAGAAAACCAGATTAAAAGGCCATAATGAATATGACTTCTATATGGGACTGCCTTTCCCCTGAAGCTCCTAAAGCTCTCTGGGTATGTCTACACTGCCACCCTAGTTTGAGCTAGGGTGGCTAATGTAGTCATTCGAACTTGCAAATGAAGCCCGGGATTTAAATACTCCTGCAATGAGGAGTAACGGTAGTTCAAATTAGGAGCTTTAATTCGAACTACCTAGCCTGTGCCATGTGTAGCCGCAGGTAGGTAGTTCGAACAACCGGGCATTTAAAAATGGCAGCGCCCAGGAACACGCAAATGAAGCCCGGGATGTTTAAATCCTGGGCTTCATTTGCAAGTTCGAATGACTACATTAGCCACCCTAGTTCGAACTAGGGTGGCTAGTGTAGACATACCCTTTTAGATTTAGTGGATCATGTCCTAGAACTGCCAGGTAATGGTATTCTTTATACAGATGCTCAATGCTGTATAAATGTACAATATACATCCAACATTTCTTTCGAGTTAACAAGTGCACATCTTTTTCCTGTGACTTACAGTTATTTTTTTCATCAGCCTTAGGTCATGACTCTGCTTCCACTCAAGTCAATTGAAGGTGGAGGAGGCCATTATGCCTCCAGCACATCAGGGCAATTAAGCACATGATTGCATTCCATTGAGATCATAAGCACACTTACGTGTTTTGAGTTTGTTTGCTGAATTGGGCCCTTAGTCTGCTTTCTATCTCTGAAGGTATTTTGGGGAAATAGCCAATATTTATATATTGTACCTACGACTAAGTTCTATGGAAGGGAAAGGTGAGGGAAACAGGATAGCGGGTCTCTCTTTTATTCTGTAATTTCTTTTGAGTTGAGGGTGGAGCTATTCTGAACTTTCTTTGAGTTACAGAGAATAATCAGTCTATCCCATATAAATGATAACAGGTCTAAAAAAAATATAGAAATACTGAAAATCTGTGAAAAATATTTTTCCCAGTTTAATATAAAGGTATGGCAGAGGAATAAAGATGAGGAAAGGTACATTTGTTGGATAGGGTTATTTTTTATCTGTATCCATGCATTCTTCTTTCCTAGAAGTTAATGCAGTTGAAGCTCGTTGCCTTAGAGAGGAGTTATCTGTTCGTAAAAGTGAATGCACCCCTGGGAACTTAATAAAAAACTGCATCATGTGTATATAGCTTGGGGCCATCTAAGTCGCTCATCCATCCATCTACTCACTCAGTATAAATCTAGCAATGCACTACAGCATGTTTCTGCATTTTTTGACACTAGCAGTTCTGATTATTAGAAAAGGATGGTTGTGTGCTAACAGAGGGTTTGAGTCATTGTCAGTCTTTATGATACCACATAGACAGAGACTGTTAAACAGCTCTGTCTAGGAAACTTAATTTTCAAAAACAATAAATATTCCCCATTTGCCAATTCAGTAGTTAAACCCTTATGTATCTTCCCACAATAGCCCATGATGGATTGCTGTACCACAAGCTGTTGTTGTCACTGGCAACAAACACAACTGCAGTATGATTATACCCATGATGAGATCTCAAGATGGGAAGGAAATTAACTTGTGTTTTTACTGTAGCTGTGTAGGCCTTTTTTCTGTAATTATATCTCCTGCTATGATAACGATCCATGCTGAAGCTTATTGACAGGTAATATTTAATTATCAGTTTCTGGGAAGGAAGATCACACCGGTCTGATTGGTGATTTTTCCCTCCTGTTCATGTGAACAACCTTCAGAAATGTCAGTGTTTCATTTAGACATCATAACTGCATTTCAGGAAACAATGATTGGTGCAGAATAAATCAATGAGCCCTTTCTCCAAAGGGGAAAGATTCTACTTGAAAACTAGTGTAACGGGGCAGCTGTTCTAAACATCAGAGGAGGCTTGTGGAAACATGGATTGCTGCCTTTCCTCCACTTGTCATGCTGAATCTGCTCTCTTCAAAGTCAGTTCTTCCCCTTCAGGAGTAATCGTTCACCAAGGTACAGCCTACAATGTTTGACTAAACTTCTGGAAAGATCAGGATCGTACGTGGACTCTATTATTAGCTTGCTTGGGCTGTGTGACCTTGAATCAATGCTTTGTTTTAGCAATGAAAGAATGCCAGTTTTAACCCTCTCTTTGTACTGCCACATCCTGGAGGCCAAGAGAGGGAGTAGACCTATAACTAGAGCTGGTTGAAAATGGGACACTTTTCCTTCGGGGGGGGGGGGGGGGGGGGGGAACTGATTCTGCAGAATCTAAATGTTCTGTGAGTGTCAATTCTGTTGACAGTGTGGATGATCCCAGGCAGGCTGGCTGGGTGGTGAGTCAGCCTGGCTGGGTGGTGAGTCAGCCTACCTGCTTGCCTGGTTTTCTACTACCCATCCGCCAGGTGTGTGTTGGTGGGCTGGCTAGCAGCTGCCCATGCTACCCACAGAGTGAGTACTTGCCAGCTGCTCTGCTGGCTGAGGGAGATGTGCTCCCTAAGTACTTTGCTGGTGAGTGGGTGGGTGGGCAGGCAACCAAAAGGAGCAGCTCCATGTAGAACAAAATGTTGATAATCAAGAATTTCCCATTAAAATTTCATCTTCCATTGAGCTCTACCCATGACAGCTCTCATGATTTGGCCCACGTTCTCTGAACTGCCTTGTTGCCATCCATATACACATGTGCAGTGTGCTTGCAGTATGCAAAAGAGCTTATCCCATACAATGGAGACATCTGTCTCTTCTGTTCCATCAACTTCATCTCAATAACCCATGTAGCAACCTTGGGGTATGCCTGAGTTAGAGGAGGTGAGTTGCAACTTGCATAGGTGTACCTGACTAGCTCAAGCACAATCAATACACAGTAATGAGGGGGGTGCATGGGTGATGGCATGGGGTGGCTTCCCAAATGCACCTCAAGGAGTCCAGGCTCATACACATTTGAGCAGGAGGCCTGAGCCACCACCTGTGCTATCCCAGTTACATTGTTAATGCTCAAGCAGAGGGAGCGTAGGTGTGTCAGTGAGAGCTGGGAATTGCATCTCTAGCTCAAATATAGACATACTGTAACAGAGAGGGCTAGTCCACCTCGGTCTCTCTGTTACTCATTGCGATACCCTCGATTTTTGTCGCCAATGGGAGATAGGGGGGTCCGGGCCCACCCTCTCTCCCGGACCCCAGCCCAGGGCCCTAAGGACAGGTGCACTGGGACCTGTCCTGCTGGTGGGGCACTAGCCCGAAACTCACCAGTATGCCGGCATCCTTGCCCTGCCCTGGGCTGCTTCCTATCTCCCCCTTCTTGGTCAGACCCTCCGTCTCTAGCTCCCCTGTGACTCCCCTCTCGGTCTCGGTCCCAACCGCGCAGGTTTGCCGGTTCCCCTTTCTAGCCTCTCCCTACCCTACCCTACTCCCGCGTCCTCCGCCATCTCTCCCCTTCCTCCTGGCCCCTCTGGGATTTAAAGATCCGCGCCGGTGTAGCGCCGGCATCCCAACGTGGTGACGTCAGTCGCCGCGCACATTAACTCCGCCCCTTCCTCCATCCCCCGCCTCTCTGCCGGTAGAGTCTTTTGCTCGCCGCTTGCCAGCTGGGCGGTGGCAGAGCAAGCGCCGCACTTCATTCTTACCCCTCGGGTCGTCCCGAGGAGTGTTAGGGCAACCGCGGGTTCAGTGGATGAGAAGCTAGATATGAGTCAACAGTGTGCCCTTGTAGCCAAGAAGGCTAATGGCATATTAGGATGCATTAAGAGGAGCATTGCCAGCAGATCCAGAGATGTCATTATCCCCCTTTATTCGGCTTTGGTGAGGCCACATCTGGAGTACTGTGTCCAGTTCTGGGCCCCCCACTACAAAAAGGATGCGGACGCATTGGAGAGGGTCCAGCGGAGGGCAACCAAAATGATTAGGGGTCTGGAGCATATGACCTACGAGGAGAGGCTGAGGGACTTGGGTCTGTTTAGTCTGCAGAAGCGAAGAGTGAGGGGGGACTTGATAGCAGCCTTCAACTTCCTGAAGGGAGGTTCCAAAGAGGATGGAGAGAGGCTGTTCTCAGTAGTGACAGATGGCAGAACAAGGAGCAATGGTCTCAAGTTGTGGTGGGAGAGGTCCAGATTGGATATTAGGAAAAACTATTTTACTAGGAGGGTAGTGAAGCATTGGAATGGGTTACCTAGGGAAGTAGTGGAGTCTCCATCCCTAGAGGTGTTTAAGTCTCGGCTTGACAAAGCCCTGGCCGGGTTGATTTAGATGGGATTGGTCCTGCCTAGAGCGGAGGGCTGGACTTGACGACCTTCTGAGGTCTCTTCCAGTTCTGATTCTATAAGGGGATGGTTGGATGAAATAACATGATCTTGGTAACTAATTGACCATTCATTTCCAGTTGGAAATAGGTCAATGGAGGGATGATAGGAGTTGCTATAGGGAACTTTCTGGGTGTCTGGCTGGTGAGTCTTGCCCACATGCTCAGGGTTTAGCTGATCGCCATATTTGGGGTCAGGAAGGAATTTTCCTCCAGGGTAGATTGGCAGAGGCCCTGGAGGTTTTTCGCCTTCCTCTGTAGCATTGGGCACAGATCACAGCTGAAGGACTCTCTGCATGTTGGGGCCTTCAAAGTATTGGAAGGCTTCAATATCTGAGACATAGGTGAGAGGATTATTCTAAGAGGGGTGGGCGAGATTCTGTGGCCTGCACTGTGCAGGGGGTCAGACTAGATGATCATAATGGTCCCTTCTGACCTTAAAGTCTATGAGTCTATGAGTCAGTGCGGGGTGGGTCCGCGTCCGCGGGGTGGAGGCGGCCCGCTCCGTCACACATACCCGTAGTGGTAGATGGGGATGCAGTCCCTCTAATGGCAGGCTTTTTCTGATGTGTACCTTTCTTTAAAATCCTACCTCTGTTGAATGACAGGCTCATGTATTCAACACACGTTCTCATGTAGCTCCACTAATGTGCCTATGGTTGATGTTTTGCTGTTTTGCTTCATTTGATCAGAAACTGCTAATTGTGACAAACAGGATGTTTCCAGAGAGATACATCCCTGAATGCCCATCAGAAATGACTGAAATCATCAGATTCATTTTTGTGTGACTCAAGTATCCAGAGAACTGTGAATGCTTTTCTATGCCCCTAGTCACTTCAACTATACTATTCTGACTGTGAATACCTTTTCTGACCTGCAACCTGCATAAAAATAACTCCCCCTTTTCTAACCCAGGTTAGTTTCTTTTCTGACAGGTTTGTTTTTACCATTAAATAGGATAACTGTATTTCCCTATGCTGATACAGGACACCTTAACAGCAATCGATTAGAACTATGCAGACCTAGAAAATCTGCTAGGAAGGCAGGGCTGGGGAGATGCTCAGCCTAAGAAAGAAGAGCTCTACAATGCTGAACAGTAGGGGTAAAGAACTAAGAACTTTGATGTAGCCTTCAACCAGTTACTTATAAGCAACACTGTCTAAATTTGCAACTACCCACAGGCTACGTCTAGACTGGCATGATTTTCCGGAAATGCTTTTAACGGAAAAGTTTTCCGTTAAAAGCATTTTTGGAAAAGAGCATCTAGATTGGCAGGACGCTTTTCTGGAAAAGCACTTTTTGCGGAAAAGCGTCCGTGGCCAATCTAGATGCGCTTTTCCTGCAAAAAAGCCCCGATCGCCATTTTCAGGATCTGGGCTTTTTTGCGGAAAACAGTAATATGCTGTCTACACTGTCCCTTTTGTGCAAAAGTCTTTCGGAAAAAGACTTTTGCCCGAACGAGAGCAGCATAGTATTTCCGGAAAATCACTGATGATCTTACATGAGATCATCAGTGCTTTTCCGGAAATTCAAGTGGCCAGTGTAGACAGCCGGCAAGTTTTTCCAGAAAAGCGGCTGATTTTCCGGAAAAACTTGCCAGTCTAGACACAGCCACAGGGTTTTCAGGTTATTCTTTTGTTTGTCTTCTCTCCTATTTTTCTCAATGGTTGTTCAATTTGCAAATATTTGTGATATGATGTTTCTGAGAGAGGCTCCACTGTCGCTTGGACCCATGGATAGTCAGTGCCTCTGAAAATCAAGCCTCTAGATTTCAAGGCCTTTCCAATTTTTGTGTTTCCTCTTTTGCCATCACGTTTTAAATAAAATCTTGCTAGCACAATTTATAAGAAACCACTTGTTCCACGTAATGTAACAATTGTCAGAATACCAGCATTTAACAAATGCAAATAATTTATTAACCAGTCTGGGTTTTTTTATATTAACAAACGAATTATGTAAAATCTAGTGTCATATTAAAATGTCTCTTACATAACAGCAGGCTTCACAGCTTCTCAATTTTTAAAATAAAATTGTTTTAAATGTCAGGTAAAGATTAGTGTTTCATAACTAGCTTTCCCTGTTTGTGTCACTGTTCTTTCAGCTATTCAGGAGATGAGTAGAAGATGTATCAACAAGAATAAGTAATACATAATCATAAAATAGTATAAAACAGTTATAAAGCTTAGAAATTCCATGATCCTATACTGAGAAGTTTTCTTCTGAAATATAATATATTTCTGATGGATATGTGACTACAAAGTAAAAGTAAATATTATTTTATCAGTATGTTGCCTAATTAAAAAAAAGAGAGAGAGTCACTAGTGTTACCAAGAGTGTTGATGGGAATATTAAAATCTTGCATTTAATTAGCTCTCTGCTATACCTGGGGAGCCCTTTGTGGCATCAAAGCAAACTTTCAGAAAGCAAGGACTTTTTTTTTCTTTTTAAAATCCAAGATACTTCAGTGGTGAATTCTCATATTCAGTATGGGTATGATTACACTTGCCCCCTAGTTCAAACTAGGGAGGCAAATGAAGCATACCAAAGTTGCAAATGAAGCACGGGATTTAAATATCCTGCGCTTGATTAGCATATTCGTGGCCAGTCGCCATTTTAAAAAGCCGGTAGCCCGAATTAACTCGCCGTATGTAGACACGATAGTCCAATGAGGAGTAACAGTTAATTCGAGGGAAGGGTTATGGATCGGACTACCACATCTACACGCGGTGAGTTAATTCGGGCTACCGGCTTTTTAAATTGGCGACCGGCCACGAATATGCTAATCAAGCATGGGATATTTAAATCCCGCACTTCATTTGCAACTTTGGTATGCTTCATTTGCCTCCCTAGTCCGAATTAGGGGGCAAGTGTAGACATACCCTATGTGTTGGCCAGGCTAAGCATTATGAGCATGACTGGCCCTTTTTATTCATTTGTCATAGCATAAGGGTGTGGGAGTAGGAGGAGCAAGAGTCTAGTAATGAGGGGGCTGATTCTGTGAAGGTCTGTGCACCTGACACTTCCTTTGTCTTCCATGGGAGTTGAAGGTACTTTGCACCTTTTGGGCCCCAGAAGAGTAGGAATCAGAGGGGTCCATAGGACTGCTAGGCCCTTGGGCAATGTGGCGGAGGGAGGGGGCAGCTCTGTGCTCCCAGGAGGGGCGGGCCTGGCCCTCAGGTCTGGCCAGAGTGTGTGGCATGAGGCTCTGGAGCATGTTACCCAGCATTCAAGGGCCAATTCTAAAAGTCCCAGGGCTCCAGCGGGTGAGCTGCTTTCAAAACCTCCCCTCATTGCTGCTCTTCAAATAACACCCCAGCCACACCAACCTCATCATCTCAAGCCAGCTCCCCACAGACCAAGACGCATCAACTCAACACAGCAACAGACCTTGCCAGAAGAGATGCAAAACCGACAGACATATCTCCACTATTATCATCACTACTCCACACATCATACCTTTTAAAGAATCCAGAGGTCCTACTCCCAGCTGTCACAACATGGAGTATACTTCATCCAATGCCTCAAATTCCCCCAACAATTTTGTGGGTGAAACCAAACAATCACTGTGCTCTCAAATTAACTTGCACCAAAAAGGATAAAAGACTAAAAGGCAAATAAACCTTGTCAGCATGGGTGAACCCTTTCCACAGAGAAGTCACACAATAAGCTATACCATCAGCTATACCAGTGTTTCTCAACCAGTGGTACGAGAACCCTTACGGGTAATTAAACGAAGTCTGGGGGGTACGTCAACACACCTGAAATCTGGAGAAAACTGGGAAGTCTTTAAATATAGCACTGTCTTTTTAAGAACAGGGCATCTGGTTACCTACCTTTAAATCTTAACCATGGTATTCAAAGGTTTGGATGAATGACTTACATGAATGTCTTGGGAGAATGACTAATATTTTTCTGATGCCTGTGGGTATATAACTGTGAGGATAAATCACCCTTGTCAGCAATGATTTTCCCTGACAGTTGGTCTGCCACATGGCATATTACTGTGGGCACTTCCTAAACTTATCCAGATCAAAGCCCTGTATAAAACTGCAGGGCTTTATTCTGATATTCGCTACATTTTGCCGTTTTTTTGGACTCACTTCATTTATAGTTACTGTTGTACTTCAGATGTTCTTGCAGTCTGCAGTCCCTTTCCCCTGTGAGATGACATGGTGCTATTCAGTTATCCCTAAGGAAAATTCTAACCTGCTTATCGTATGATGGCATGGATTTGATTAAACAGCTTAGTTCACAGCTTGCCTGCATCTCCATTTCTAAATGGCACAGTCATTTTCCTTTTAGCTTTCCATGGCCTGGTTTTGTGTTTGGTTTTGTGGTTTTTGTTTTTTTGTTTTTTGTAGTCTTAAATTTAAATACTCCCTTTTGACATTTATAAAGCCACATTATTTAAAAAATCTGGAGTCCATGTTATGACAGTTTTTATAATGCAGAGCAAAGTACAGGACAATACAATTTTTCTTAGTTCTGAGACCCAAATGGTGTAATGTTCCACTCTGTTTTCCCACATACTCCTCTCTCATCCATAATGTAACAATGAAATCCTCTTCTTTATTATCACTTTGACCAGGACTCTTTTCCACACTTCCCAGTAGGCCTCTTCTACTCTATTGCATCCAGTTCAAACTTCCTGGCCTTGTCTTGTGTGTTCTCCATCCACCTTCTGCACAGCTAACTTGTCTCTTTTTTCCAGGTCTGTCTACATTAGAGAAATGTTCTAACCTCTTTAAAACTGTCTGGAAAATTCCCGCTGTCAAGAAAAGCCTTTTGAGTCCATCTGTTCCATCCATAAAGCCCCGGCTATATGACCTAGCAGTTAACCCTCTTCTCATCTTGATCTGGACTGATTTACGCTGCTGGGCATGGACCCAGGAGAACTATATAGAAAGTGATGAGAACTCAGCGATTAGGTAGATGCAGGAGAAGAGCAAGAGGAGTTCCCTCCCTTTGGGAAGAGCCTGGTGAAAGCATGCTGGAGATAACCAAGGAAGCAGGTTAGTCTCCTGTCGAAGGCCCTGAAGAGGGCCTATAAGAAGAAGGGGCTCCCTGGAAGCAGCTACCACACCTCAAGCACGTTTTTGCACAAGAAAATTTACAGTGAATCAACAGAACAGAAGGGTTTTTGCGGTATAGGTATTCCTCTTTCTATGAGGAATAACTCCCTTTTGCGCAAGAGTTATTGCATAAAAAGGTGTGTGGGGACGGGCAATAGGGGTTTTTTTTGCACAAAAACAGCCTATCAAAACAAACACAGGTGCCCTGGTGGCCATTCTGTTAATGGCAATCAGAGCTTTCTTGCGAGAGAGCATCTATGCAGTCTGGACACACTCTTGTGAAAAAGCGCATCACTTTCCCAATGCGCTTTTGCAGTGTGGGCAAGAAGCCGGCAGTGTAGATGTAGCTTGTGTCTGTGCAAAGACACAAATCAGTTACTAATAATGGCAACATACAAAAGCCAGTGGGTAAATACTTTAACCTTCCTGGACACACAGTTTCTGACTTGCAAATAGCCATTCTCAGATGGAAAAACTTCAAAAACAGACTGCAAAGAGAAACTGCTGAGCTGGAATTCATATGCAAATTTGACACTCTTAAAAAGGTTTAAATAGAAACATGGAATGTTTCTCCGATTACAATAGGTAATTTCCACTTCAGGTATTCTCATTGCCTCATCATTGTTATTGATGAGCCATATTCATTCGGATTTAATTAGCATTAATGTGACATTCCCTTCTCTGTATCCTTTCTCTTTTTCTTTTCTTTTCTTTTCTTTTCTTTTCTTTTCTTTTCTTTTCTTTTCTTTTCTTTTCTTTTCTTTTCTTTTCTTTTCTTTTCTTTTCTTTTCTTCATTTGAGGAAGAAAGTTCTGTATTTGAAAGTTTATTCCCTAATGCCCTACTAAATTTGTTAGTCTTTAAAGTGTCACCAGACTGCCTGTTGTTTTTGCTGCCCCTCCAATATCTGATCTGTCTTCATCCTCAAAGGAAACCTGCAGAACACCTACAAAAGATTAACCTTGGAACTTAGGCTGTGTCCTCACTGCCACTTTCTGTGCTAAACCTTAAGCCATTCAGGGGTATTAAAGAACACAGCCCTAAGTGATAAAAGTTTTAGTGCTGAAAAGTGCAAATATAAACAGTGCTTTATCAACAGGAGCCAAGCTTGCCCAGGGTGGGTTGTTTTTTATTGCTTGGAGAGCTCTCTCCTGATGTTCAAGAGTGACTATTCTGCTGCAGCCACATGTTGTAAGAGCAGTATAGTCATACCTTTTATTCATAATTCTGTTCATGGCTCTTTTAAGTGGTCTTCTGCAGTGAGTGTGACACCTTTATGCTTAACAATCTCTCTCACCTTGTATTTGAGCTAAATACTCTGGTTACATTCCCCAGACACGAGAGAACGCTCGGTGAATCTTTAAAACATGCCCTAGAAACAACTGTCAGTGGCTGAGCATGCAATTGTGTGCAGAGAGAAAAGGAATGTGTTCATCAGATGGAATGTCGTACCGCTCTCTCTGTGAAGTCTGACCACTAAAGCTGCGGGAGCCTCTGTGGGCTGCAAGCTCTTAAATTACCCCAAGTAGCAGCAGGATTGGGTCACTGTAGCTATGTCTATACTACAGGGTTTTTGCACAAAAACCCGGAGAGCGTCCACATCTCAAGCATGTTTTTGCGCAAGAAAATTTACAGTGAATCGACAGATCAGAGGGGTTTTTGTGCAAGAGCTCTTGCACAAAAAGGTGTGTGTGGATGGGAAATGGGGGGGGTTGCACAAAAACAGCCTATTGGAAGAAGCACAGGTGCCCTGGTGGCCATTCTTCTGTTAATGGCAATCAGAGCTTTCTTGTGAGAGAGCATCCATGCAGTGTGGACACGCTCTTGCACAAAAGTGCATTGCTTTTCTTGATGAGCTTTTGCAGTGTGGATGCACTCTTGCACAAGAAGTTTTTGTGGAAGATCTCTTCCTCAAAAAGCTTCCTGCGCAAGAAGCCTGCAGTCTAGACATAGCCTGTGGAACTGTGTCTTTCCCTTCCCCACCTCCCCGACAGCATAGGTGGGATACATGTTAAGAATAAGTCTACCAGAGCAGACCAGCGAGTACTGGGGAGAAGTAGCTGGTACCTGGGGATCCCTGAGATGCTCAGGAGGGTCTGCTATTTCTGCCTCCTACTTCACAAATGCTACTCTCTCTTCCATCAGTAACAGACATGGATGGAAGGGGCCTATGAGTTGTTCTTACCCTGAACAACCTGGTGTGCTGTAAGCAAGATTGGTTTGCCCTCAGCCACAGATGCAGCTGTGTTTCTATCCTGCATTAACAGAAGGGAATTTTCCTTGCATGTAGGTTGCAAAACATTGACCAAAACTGTAGAACTATCGTTCAACACGCATTCCTGCAGACGTATATTTTGCTATTTTTTAGTAACAGCATTTTTAGTTCGAACCATTGTGCTCTGTGAGACCACGATTTTAAAAACTATATCAATCGTGAAAACAGGGTTGGGATGGGGGAAGCTTTTTAACCTCAGGGTTCCCTGAAACAATAAGGCAATAGGGCAAACATGATAGTTGATTTAAAAACAGCAAAAAACCCTGGTCTATTGGAGCACAATGGCTGGAATGAATAATGCTGTAACTACAAAACAGCAGAATTTGTATCCATTTGAAACTATAAAACTTTATGTACAAACTTAAAAAACAACGAAAAGTCTTGTTGCACCTTAGGGTATGTCTACACTACAAAGTTAGTTCGAACTAACGGACGTTAGTTCGAACTAACTTTAATAGGTGCTACACTAGCGCTCCGCTAGTTCGAATTTGAATCGAACTAGCGGAGCGCTTAGTTCGAACTAGGTAAACCTCATTTTACGAGGACTAACGCCTAGTAAAGGGGCACGGGCTGGCTACGGTGCCCGTGCCAGATGAAAGCCTGCCAGCACCCAGCTAGCAGACCCTGCACCTGGCACGGCACAGAGCCACCCACCCGATGCCCCCCAGCCCTCCCCCTCTTGCCGGGACCAGGCTGGCGGCTCCCGGGAGCTTGCCCTGGACCGCAAGAGGCGGGCACCTTCCTGGGCTAGTGCGGACATCGTGGACCTCGTCCACGATCTCCGCACTAGGCACAGGAAAGTGGCTGTCTAGGGCAGGAGAGCTGCCAGCCTGGCCACCCAGGACCAGGTGTGCATGAAAATCAAGGGGGTCCACTGAGACCCCCGACACTGAGCCCTGAGCTTACAATGGCCGTCCTGGGTCAGACCAAAGGTCCATCTAGCCCAGTAGCCTGTCTGCCGACAGCGGCCAACCCTAGGGACCCTGGAGGGGATGGACCGAAGACAGTGACCAAGCCATTTGTCTCGTGCCATCCCTCTCCAGCCTTCCACAAACTTTGGGCAGGGACACCACTCCTACCCTCTGGCTAATAGGACTCCATGGACCCAACCTCCATGACTTGATCTCACTTCCCTTTAAACTCTGTTCTAGTTGTAGCCTTCACAGCGTCCTGCAGCAAGGAGTTCCACAGGTTAACTATTTGCTTTGGGAAGAAGAACAACTTTCTCTTACTAGTTTGAAGCCTGCTACCCATTCCTTTCCTTTGGTGTCCTCTAGTCCTTCTTTATGGGAACTCAGGAAGAACTTTTCTGAATGCACCCTCTCCACCCAACCCCTGCTTTTAGAGACCTCTATCCTGTCCCCCCTCCGTCTCCTCTTTTCTAAGCTGAACAGTCCCAGTCTCTGTAGCCTTTCTTCATCTGGGACCTGTTCCCAACCCCTGATCATGTTAGTTGCCCTCCCCTCTCCCAGCCTTTCTCTTCCCCTCTCCCACCTCCTTTTCCCAGTCTCCCCCAGTTTTGTTCAATAAAGACAGAGTCAATGTTGGAAGAAACGTTATCTTTATTTTGTACATCAATAAGAAGGGGGGCTAGGGAAGGGTAAGTGGAAGGAGGTGAGGGAGGAATGGGGTACGAGCCCCCGATGGGGAGGACTGGGCTGGCTCTGCGGGCTTCTGGGGGTGGAAGCTCTCCTGCAGCCCCCCAATTACTCCCTCTCCCCAGATGGCAGCCTGTGGCAAGTGCAGCCGGGCTGATGGCCGAGTGGTGTGATGTGCCCAGTGTGAGCACTCAGGGCACTCCAAGCCAGAACTTCTTTGCAAGCGGGGCACCCCTTAGAACTGTGTGTCCGGGGTGGGGGTCGGGACCCTTTAAGCGCAGCCCTCGGCTAGCCTGAGACAGCATCTCCACGCTCTAAGTCCTCCTCTGATGCCCTGCCGGCACTGCTTCCGGCCATCCTTAAGCCCTGTTCAGAGTCCACTCAATGTGGACTTGCTAGTTCGAACTAGCAAAACGCTAGTTCGAACTAGTTTTTAGTTCTAGATGCGTTAGTTCAAACTAGCTTAGTTCGAATTTACTAATTCGAACTAAGTTAGTTCGAACTAGCGCTGTAGTGTAGACGTACCCTTAGAGACTAAGCAAAAATACACATGATGCCATCTACATTTTTGGGTAGACTCTAAGGTGCTGGTGCTGCAAGGCCCTTCGTTGTTTTTTAAGTTTTTCCAGTGACAGACTAACACAGCTACCCCTCTGGAACTTTTGAAGCCATGTAGTACAGAAAGTTTAAATCTGGAATAAATTATTCGTGTTACACTGATAAATGGTATAAAACTACTGTGAGGTTTTGCAGCCAGTAGTAAATATTTCAAGGATGCAATGAAGGCATCAGATTGTCAGTAATGAAGTATTTAAGACTATCCCAAGAGACGCACCAAAGGATGTCTGCATATAAAAGCCAGCTTGATGTTAAACTTCATTCCAGGAAGTAGAATTTCTGAGTCATCTATATATGACAGTAGCCCATGAATTCTCTGTGTCTATAGTTGTCTTATAAACAAATTGCAAAAAAATTCTTTATTCTACCAGGTCATTAGACTCCTTTTGGATGGGCTAACTTGCTACCTTTTTAATGTATTGCTTTATTCCAGAACCTCTTCTCTTGACACCTCAGTCTCTGATGATGGCCTCACATTGGGACCAGGAAAAAGCAGATATCAGTAGCAGCACCAACAATATTTGGGGGTGAAGGTGAAGGCAAAGAAATAATTTCTCTTCCCACACTTTCTGAAGATTCATTGTCTATCTATAATACCTCTCACTGCCAAATGGGGAATTCTTGCAACTGAAGGAGAATTCTCAAAACTGCACTAGCAGTCCCATATGAAGAGAGATTAAAAAGACTTGGACTTTTCAGCTTAGAAAAGAGGAGATTAAGGAGGCGATATGAGACAGTTCTATAAAATCGTGACTGGCATGGAAAAAGTGAATAAGGAAAAGTGATTTACTTATTTCCAAAATATAAGAACTAGGGGGTCACCAAATGAAAATAATAGGCAGCAGGTTTAAAACAAATAAAAGGACATTTTTCTTCACTCAGTGCACAGTCAACCTCTGGAACTCCTTGCGAGAGGATGTGGTGAAGGCTAGGACTTTAACAGGGTTCAAAAAAGAGCTAGATAGATTCATGGAGGTTAGGTCCATCAATGGCTACTAGCCAGGATGGGGAGGAATGATGTCCCTAGCCTGTGTTTCTCTGGAGGTGGGTGACAGGGGAGGGATCATGTGAGGATTACTTGTTGTGTTCCCTCCCTCTGGGGCATCTGGTGTTGGCCACTGTCAGCAGACAGGATACTGGGCTGGATGGACTGTTGGTCTGACCCAGTATGGCCATTCTTATGTTCACTACTTTGGACTGAATGTTGGTGGTACTGGCTTTGCTGCTGCTCTTATCACGGGCTTTCCCATTCCTGCCTGGGAAAATGTTTTGAAAAAGGCAATGCTTATAGCACGCTTTTTGCATAAGAAACTTAACCTCAGCAGGATACTGTAACGAAGACATAATAGAGCATGGAAACTGTGTAGCAATATCAGTACAAAATACTGAGGTCAGAACTGTACTGCTTGTGATAACCACTTGAAGCATGAGGACACAGTCGTAGTGGAAAGAAAATTGTTGTTCTTAAATAAATTATGAAGCAGCGTGATAACCTTTCTAAAAGAAAATGTCTTTTTGGAACACTTGCTCCAAGCAACAGTGCTAGCATGCGCTTTTCAAGGTTCCCATTGTTAACATGGAAATCAAGCCTTAGATTGTTTTATATTGGGCTGTCGTCTGTTTTCAGTTAAGGTGATGTTGAAGGTTTTACATTTCTTTTGACGATTTAAACCCTAAGAGCAGAATAAGCTGATCTGGGGAATTGGTCTTTCTATAAAGCAGGCTTTAAATAGGAATGTGTAAAAGTGTACCTCTGAACAAATTTAAAATATGCAAATGCTCTCTCTTGTGCTATTTATGCCTTAGAAGGCTAAGTATATGCAACAAAATAATATTCCAGTTGCAGCCCATTCTCCAGAATGGCACAGGGCATTGTGGGAATAGTTTGGGGTAAAATATTGCTCTATTCCACTGTGTTCTGCTCTCTTTTATTTTCAGTGAATCAGAATGGAGAGGTCAGGAAGACTCATCCACTGGCCAATAGTGCGTATCAAGGGAATCCATATTCAGCAATCCCTGTTTCATAGTGAATGTATTTTATACTTGCAGGCTATGCAAATGCATATCTATTAGAAAAGGTCACAGACAGAGCCTGCTATTGGGTAAAGAATTAGAAATCATTGCACAAATATATGGTAAATGTCAAAGAAGATAGAATGTTGCACAAGTTGGAAAGGTTGATCAATGTACTATAAGAAGATTTGAGCTCTTTTGACCTCAAAGACTCACCGCAACAAAATTGTTATGCAGTATATAGTTAAAATAATGTTTATCAAACCATCTGGGAATTAAATTTTAAACAACATAGCCATTTTTTAAAAAAAGGCCTTTCACATGGAAAATAGTACCAGACAGGGAGAGAATCAGTAGTACTGAAATGAGACAATGAAATGTCAAAGGAAAGAGAAGTCTAATAAACATTTCCTCAGGTGAATTTTGTTTGCCAGCTTCTTTAGGTATGAATATAAAAAAAGAATCTTTAAAAGCACCAATCCATACCAATAGTCGCTATGCAGCGTATTGTGTCGTCTTTGAAAACACATTTTGAAGTAGTATGCATTTAATTTTTGTGATGAGAGATTGTTTCAGTGATCTCAGTTTGACTGACCTGCCCCTGCAGAATTTTGGTAGTAGCTTAGTAATATAAAGAAATAGATCTCATCAAAGCGCTGGGTAGAGCTGGTGAAGTGTTTTCAAAATTTAGCAGGTGGAGGATGTGAAAGAGAGAGTGTTTTTTTCAGCAAGCTTTGATGAGGGGAAACCAGCACTTCTCCTAAGCTATTAGTACTATGTATGTAAATCATAGGAGCAGCTCCAGTCTTGTCATAATTCAGCCTGCATCATACAGAAGGCACCAAGGTCTAGTGGTTAGAGTAAGAAATTGGAGTCAAGAGATTTGTATTCTGTTCCTTACCCAGACATTTGAATCTGACATTTGACTTCAGGGCAAATCATTTAATTTCACTGTGCTTTAGTTATCTCATCTGTAAAATCAAGATAAGTGTGTTTTGAGACAAAAGGTGCTATGTAAATGCAAAAAAATAATATTCTGTAACAAAAAAAGTGAAGCAATATAACTGTTTCACAGCTCAGTAGTAAAATAATTGAATGACCTAGTTAAGGTTAAAAATGCCATTTGAATTGGGATACTCTTGTTATTTTCTCTATAACAGTACAGTCCCCTTTTCTGTTTCTTATTCCACTGTTTTCTCAGAGTGGAAGGGATAAAAGGATATGATGATAGAAAATGCAGGGATGATCATCCTGCAAGGTGAGCCCAGAAACATACCTGTGCTCAGTCTGTAAAATTTGCAAAAGAGCCTAAGGGTACATTTATATGCGCCTGTTATTTCAAAATAGATTTTGAAATAATGGGCACGCTATTCCAGCATCTCTGTAACCTTGTTCTACCAGGGTTAAGGGATGTATCGAAGTAGCATCAGGGGGTAGCCGAGTTAGTTGTACAGGATAAACTTAAAAATAACAACAAATAGTCAGATAGCACTTCAGAGACTAACAAAACATGTAGATGGTCTCATGAGCTTTCATGGGCACAGCCCACTTCTTCAGATGACCAGAGTGTTGGATGTTCTGGACCAAAATAAATAGGGGAGAAAAAAGGGGGGGGGGGGTGGAAGAAAGAAAAAATGGGAGGGGAGGGGGACAAGAAGAGGCTATTTTGAAATTTGGCTCTGTTTAGACGGCACCAAATTTCAAAATAAGCAACTTTGAAGCAACCTCGAAATAAGATACGCAATGTGCATAGTGCAAATTGCATAGCTTATTCCAAGATAAGGGGGTTGTCTAGATATGGTGTGGGCAATAATTTTTGCCTGGGAGACACTTCAAAAATTTGTGAAGTAGCCCCAGGCCACCCAGGAAGGGGGGAGGCTAAATAGAAAGGGATGGGACCTAAATTGGGAAGGGGCGGGGCTACCTTTGCCCCCCCCTTTACTCCCCCTTCCCACTAGGCCAATCAGGGTCTGGGGGCAGGGGAGCATGGGGAGCCTCCTCCCGCCCTACGAGGAGCCCATGGCACTTTGAAGTGCCGTGGGCTCCTCGCAGGGCTGGGGCAGGGCGAAGGAAGTTTCGTGAAGCTCCCCCGTCCCCAGGAGCTGAATGGCCTGGGGGTGGGGGAGTGTGCAAAGACTCCTCCGCTCTCCCCCCCCACTTTGGCTGTGTCTACACTGGCACCTTTTTCCGGAAATGCTTAAAATGGAATACTATTCCGTTTTCAGTTTTTCCGGAAAAGGAGCGTCTACATTGGCAGGCTGCTTTTCCGGAAAAGCCCTTTTTCTGGAAAAGTGTCTGTGGCCAATGTAGACGCGCTTTTCCGGAAAAGAGCCCCGAAAGCCATTTTCGCGATCGGGGCTTTTTTCCGGAAAAGACTCCTGGGCTGTCTACACTGGCCCTTTTCCAGAACAGTGTTCTGGAATAAGGACTTATGCCCGAGCGGGAGCAGAATAGTTTTTCCAGAATAGCGGCTGATTTTGTACAGTAAATCGTCGTTGCTTTTCCAGAAATTCAAGGGGCCAGTGCAGACAGCTCGCAGCTTATTCCGGAAAAGCTGCTTTTCTGGAATAAGTGGCCCAGTGTAGACACAGCCTTTGTGAGCCACGCATGGCTCTTCAATGCACCACGTGCTCCTGGCAGGGCAGGAGGAAGCTTAGCGTACTCCCCCGTCCCCTTGTCCTAATTGGCCTGGGGGCGGAGGAGCAGCAGGGCCTCTCGGGCCAGATCCACCCACTTGGCGGGCTATATCCAGCCTGTGGAGGCCCTTTTGCCCCCCCATGGTCTAGACACACCCTAAGGGTGTGTCTACACTGGGCCACTTATTCCGGAGAATCAGCCGCTTTTCCGGAATAAGCCGCGAGCTGTCTACACTGGCCCTTGAATTTCCGGAAAAGCAACGATGCTGTACTGTACAAAATCAGCCGCTATTCCGGAAACCGTACGATGCTCCCGCTCGGGCATAAGTCCTTTTTCCGGAAAAGCTTTTCCGGAAAAGGGCCAGTGTAGACAGCTTTTCCGGAAAAGCAGAAGAAACGTAAAAAAGCGGTTTGGACGGCGGGAGACCCCGTAGAAGCCACGGACTTCCGCATTACCCGAGGGCTTAAAGAGCACGCACACTACTGGCCGCACGTGGCAGGAGGCCCCCAGAGACCTCCCTTCCCAGCTCTGCGACGTGGCAAGTGTGCTGCCCAGCCACCTGAGTGGAGGCATGGCAGCTCGAGGTGGTCAGCCACCGTCACCCGGGGCAGAGGAGGAAGCCCCCAGGGGCCGGAAGCGCAGGGCCCCATCCTGGACCCCTAGGGAGCTGGAGGCCCTCCTGGACCTGTGGGAGGAGGAGGAGGGTCTCCATGACCTCCAGTCCCGCCGCCGGAATGCTGAGCTGTACACCCGGATGGCCCGGAACCTCGCCCAGCAAGGGCACCCCAGCCGCAACTGCGAGCAGGTCCGCTCGAAGGTTAAGGAGTTGCGGCTGGGGTACGTGCGGGCCACGGAGGGGAGGGGAGCAGGGCCTGATGCCTGCCCCTATTTTGAGCGGCTGAACTCATTTTTGGGCGAGCCAGCCCCGCAAGGCCCAGCTGTCCCCGTTGACACCTGCCAGCACCCCCCGATCATTCGTCCCACCGAACCGGAGGAGGAAGACGAGAGCGGCGGCGCTTCGGGAGAGGAGGCCAGCGTTGCCACCCAGCAGGCCCCCTCCAGCAGCTCCTCTGTGGCCGGGGAGGAACCCACTGGTGAGTCTTTGAAGGTTACACTCCCAAAGGGCGGGGGGCGGAGGGCGGGGGGGAGCGAGACCCAAGTGTCCGGAGGGGGGAAGGGGAGAGCATGTCACTCAGGCCACGTGAGCTGCACGCTGCATAGCATGCGGCAGTTAGCAGCACGTGCAACCACGTGCAGCCTGGTGACTGAGCGGCAGGTGGCCGTGGCAGGCAGCTGCGGGCACGGCTGGGACCGTGCTTCTCACAACACATTTCAGCGGGATCAGGGGGAAGGGTGGATGCCGGCTGGAACCGGCCAGGGCCCGAGGGACTCAGCCCAGAGCCTGCTGCTCCACCAAGGGGTGCAGCACAGGGAATGGCACACTGTCCCAGGCCTGGCTGTGAGGCACAGCCAGCTGCTCCTGGGATAAGTGCAGCGTCACAGTCCTGTGACCGTGGACCGCCACCGAGCCGCTCACCTGCTCCCAGTGCCTTGGCAGGTTCCCCGAGGGAAGTCCCCACTGCGGCCACACCTGTCCCTGGGCTACCAGGCTTGCGGGAGGGATAGTGGGAGGGAGATGGGCCCCTGAGTTTTGCTGCAAGGATGGGACATCCCCCCACCCAGTCACCCTTTCTGGTTCTGACCAGGAGATATCGCACGCAATGGGATCTGAGAGCCCAGACCGCCACTGACAGGTGTGCTCCCAGGCACTGCGTGGGGATGCATCTCGCTCCCTGTCAAACACCAGTGATTAGCCCTAAGCTTTTCACAGTGTCCACCGGCAGGGAGTTCCACAGGTGAACGCAGCACAAGCACCCTCCTGCCCTGCACGGAGCCAGGATACAGACCGGTGCTTACAATACTGCAGGGAGGACCCTACTCCCAGGGGTGGTCCTTCTTGCCAACATACAACACCCCCCGGGAGCAGGAGGGGAACTGAGTGGGCCCAAGCCACAACTGTGCGGTCACCTGGGGCTCTGGGGTGGAGGGCATGGAGGTGTGGGGACAGTGGATGGCCTGCCTGACTGACCCGTCCTTTCTTCTCTTCCCTGCAGCGGGACCCAGCACCAGACCAGCGACTCCAGCAGCAGCGGCACCCCCAGCTGCCCAAGCCCGGAGGACCAGGCTCCGACACCGGGACCAGCTGCTTCGGCGTCATGTCACCGCGGTGGAGGGGATCCAGACCTCCATTGCGGAGCGTGTGCAGGGGGACCAGGAGTGGCGGCAGGAGGGATGGGCTGCGTTCCTGAGGAATGCCGCGAGATGCGTGCCACAATGGGCACCCTGACGGCACATTTAATACATGCCATCCACTATGGCATGGCCGGACCGCATGCCCCCGCCATCCCTCCGGGAGCACAGCCCATGCCCCCTCCTATCCCTGCTCCTCTCCCAGCTCCTGCTCCTCTCCCTGCTCCTGCTCATGCTCCTGACCCTGACCCTGACCGTGCTCATGCTCCTGACCCTGCTCATGCTCCTGCTCCTGACCCTGAAGACCGTGCTCCTACTCGTGCTCCTGACCCTGCTCATGCTCCTGCTCCTGACCCTGAAGACCATGCTCCTACTCGTGCTCCTACTCGTGCTTCTACTCGTGCTCCTACTCGTGCTCCTACTCATGGGCACCTCAGCGTGCAGGCTGCCCCAACGCGGTCTGCCCAGCGTGGGCAGGTCCGCCCCCAGAGGGGCGCTCGCAGGGGCCACCCGTCCCAGTAACTGCCCCCCCCTCCTTCTCGCAGTTAAAGCTCCCCCCCGTCCTTCTCGCAGTTAAAGCTCCCCCCCCCCGTCCTTCTCGCAGTTAAAGCTCCCCCCCCCTCCTTTGTAAATAAAAAGTTCTGTTTTCATTTCAATCTTGTGTGGTTATTGTGTTCCTCTAGTAACTGTACAGAAATTATGTGAGATGCCAATTAGCCACTTCAATTTAAGAGGGTTACAACTGTGGACAACAAATTCATGACTCTATCACTGGGGGGGGGGGCTTTTTCAGTGGTCATTGGTTCGCGGCGCATAAAGAAATACTGAGACTTTTCAGTAAAGATGTAAACCAGAAACTATATTTACATAGCAACAAACAAGCAGAAAAAAATGGTTACAATATGCAGTACAGTACAGATTCAAAAACATAAGTTAGGCGCAGGGAGGACGATTGTGGTGTTGCTGGCCACCTCGATCCTTTGGTCCTTCCAGGCCTCAGGAGAGGAACAGCCAGGAGATCCCTCGACGGATGATTGTGGTGTTGCTGGCCACCTCGATCCTTTGGTCCTTCCGGGCCTCAGGAGAGGAACAGCCAGGAGATCCCTCGACGGATGACTGTGGTGTTGCTGGCCATGTCAGTCCTTTGGGCCTTCCGGGCCTCAGGAGAGGAACAGCCAGGAGATCCATTGAAGATGGCACTGATGTGAGCCTTCCACACAAGTCCCAAATCCTGTTGGCTGTTCCTCAGGACGGCGATGGTGGCCTAAACCCTAGCCTAACTTAAAAGAAAAACCCTAACTACACCCGACGCACCCGACGAACAGACTCGATGACGGCCGCGATGTGCTGTGACCCGACGCTTTACTATACTATGGGGAGGGGGGAGGTAAGGGGAGGAGGTGGGGAAGGGTAGGAGCTGGGACGGAGTACTCTGGGGTGACCCAAGCGACCCTGCTACGGGGCTTGGGCAAACATGTCCACCAGGGCCTCTCTAATGCGCACCGCCTCCTGGCGCGCCTGGCGGATGGCAGCTGTGTCGGGCTGGTCCAAGGTCTGTGCCTCAGCTGCCACCCATGCAGGGAGGAAGGCCTCCCCACTGCGCTCCACAATATTGTGGAGCACGCAGCACGCGGCCAGCACTTCTGTTGCATTCTGCTCACCCATGTCGAGACGGGTGAGCAAACAACGGAAGCGGGCTTTTAACCGTCCAAACGCCAGCTCCACTGGGTTTCGGGCCCGGTTGAGGCGGTCGTTGAACCGGGCCCGGTTCTGGTCCGGCTGCCCCGTGTAGGGCCGCATGAGCCAGGGCATCAGGGGGTAGGCCGCATCCCCGACGATGCAGATGGGCATCGGCACATTCCCGACAGTCAAGTCCCGCCGGGGGAAGTAGGTGCCCGCCTCCAACCTCTGAAACAGTCCTGAGTTCCGGAGGATGCGGGCGTCGTGTGCCCGGCCGGACCAGCCGCCGTAGATGTCCAGGAAGCGACCCCGGTGATCCACGAGGGCTTGCAGGACGATGGAGCAGTACCCCTTGCGGTTCATGAAATGGCCCGCTCGATGCTCCGGGGCCCGGATGGCGATGTGGGTGGCGTCCAGGGCTCCCCCGCAGTTGGGGAACCCGAGGGCAGCGAAGCCGGCCATGGTCTCATCGACGTCGCGCAGGCGGATGATTCTTGGCAGCAGGACGTCGTTGATGGCGTGGACGACCTGCAGAAGGGTGCAGAGAAACACAAGGGAACACATTACATACAGCCAGGGGTGAGTGTGCGTTCCCTTGGGTCCCCCCCTTGATTCCCTCTGTACACACACACACACACACACACACAGGACGGCCCCCCTCGCCCCACGCCCCCCCCCACCAGTGGGCCGGTGCAAGGGAGGGACGGTCGAAACCCCTGAGCGACCCAGCCTGGAGTCTTGGGTGTCCCTGGGCCTGGAGTGGAGCACCCTCCCCCAATCTCACTCCCCCTGGGACTTACCTGGATGACGATAACACCAACGGTGGATCTTCCCACCCCGAACTGGTGTGCCACCGAGCGGTAGCTGTCCGGTGTGGCCAGCTTCCACAGCGCGATGGCAACCCTCTTGTTGACGGGGATGGGTGCCCGCAGCCGGGTGGCGGTTCTCTGCAGCGCGGGGGTCAGCCAGGTGCACAGCATCAAAAAGGTCCGCTTTCTCATTCGGAAATTCCGGATCCACTGGTAGTCGTCCCATCATCCGAGGACCACACGGTCCCACCAGTCGGTGCTCGTTTCCAAAGTCCAAATGGGCCGGTCTATCGTTGGGTGCTGATGCCACGCGGTTGCCAGGACCTCCCTGGTGAGGGAGTCCAAGGCAATCTCTGCCTCCAGGTATGTGTACAGCAGGGCACCAGCCTGCAGCACGAGCTCCAGGCACCTGTACAGGTCTAACAGGGGCCCGAGCAGGTACATGGCCACCCACGGCTCCATAGCAGACAGTGCAGAGCAGAAAAAATAAAATGCCAGGAAAAGCTGGTGGGGGGCCAAAGGGTGGTGTCCCCAAAACTCACAGGGCAACCACCGACCCTGTGAAGGGTGCCAGTCTCTGGCAGAGGTCACAAGGCACGGGAGCACGAGACAAACGGCTGCCCGGCGAGACCCCTTTAACCACGCGTCTGGACGGAGCTCCGGCCCCGCCCCCGGAAAGGTCTGGTGGCCTTTGCCCTTTTCAAAATGGTTCCGGGCTTTTTGCTTTTCCGGAAAAGCGCGCCGCCAATGTAGACGCGCTTTTCCGGAAAAGCGCATCGTTATCGCGGAAACTCCGTGGCCAATGTAGACGCTCCTTTTCCGGAAAAGCTGAAAACGGAATGTATTCCGTTTTAAGCATTTCCGGAAATTCATGCCAGTGTAGACGTAGCCTAAGAGATCTAAGGGTATGTCTACACTACAAAGTTAATTCGAACTAACAGCCATTAGTTCGAATTAACTTTAATAGGGGCTACTCATAGAACTGCTAGTTTGAATTTAATTCGAACTAGCGGAGTGCTTAATTTGAACTAGGTAAACCTCATTCAATGAAGGAGTAACACCTAGTTCGAATTAAGTAGTTCGAATTAAGGGCTGTGTAGCCACTTGATTCGAACTAGTGGGAGGCTAGCCCTTCCCAGCTTGCCCTAGTGGCCATTCTGGGCTAAACCAGGGAAACTCTTCTGCCCCCCTCCTGACCCTGGAGCTCTTAAAGGGGAACCATCTGACTACAGTGCTTGTGCCAGTTGCAAGCCTGCCAGCACCCAGCCAGCAGACCCTGCAGCTGGCACAGCATGAGCCAGCCACTCACTGCCACCCAGCCCTCCACCTCTTCCCAGGACCAGGCTGGTGGCTCCCAGGAGCCTGCCCGGGGCTGCAAGAGGTGGGCGCCCGCCTGGTCTAGTGCGGAGATCATGGACCTCATCGAGGTTTGGGGGGAGGCCTCCAACGTCCACGACCTCTGCACTAGGCACAGAAAAGTGGCCTTCTAGGACAGGATAGCTGCCAGCCTGGCCACCAAAGGCCACATGCGAACCCAGGAGCAGGTTTGCATGAAAATCAAGTTGATCCAGGAGACCCCTGACCCTGAGCTCTGAGCTTAGAACATAAGAACATAAGAATGGCCGTACTGGGTCAGACCAAAAGTCCATCTAGCCCAGTAGCTTGTCTGCTGACAGCAGCCAGCACCAGGTGCCCCGGAGGGGATGGACCGAAGATTATGACCAAGCAATTTGTCTTGTGTCATCCATCTCCAGCCTTCCACAAACAGAGGCCAGGGACACCATTCCTACCCCCTGGCTAATAGCACTCCATGGACCCAACCTCCATGAATTTATCTAACTTCTCTTTAAACTCTGTTATAATCCTAGCCTTAACAGCCTCCTGTGGCAAGGAGTTCCACAGGTTGACTATGCACTGTGTGAAGAACTTTCTTTTATTAGTTTTAAGCCTGCTACCCATTCATTACATTTGATGTCCTCTAGTCCTTATATTATGGGAACTAATGAAGAACTTGTCTTTATTCACCCTCTCCATACCACTCATGATTTTATATACCTCTATCATATCTCCCCTCAGTCTCCTCTTTTCTAAGCTGAAAAGTCCCAGTCTCTATAGCTTCTCTTCATGTGGGACCCATTCCAAACCCCTAATCATTTTAGTTGCCCTTTTCTGAACCCTTTCCAAGGTCAAAATAACTTTTTTGAGGTGAGGAGACCACACCTGTACACAGTACTGAAGATATGGCTTACCATAGTTTTATACTTCCCCTCCTTCTTCTTCCCCTGGCTTCCCCCTTCCAGCTCCCTCCTCCCAGGTTTCCCCTCCCCTCTACCACCCTCTCTCTTCCCCTCTACCACCTCCTTTTCCCAGTCTCCCTAGAGGTTAACTCCCCCACCTCAGTTTTGTTAAATAAAGAGAGTTTCTATTTTTGAACACGTCTCTTTTATTTTTTACATCAGGAAGGGGGGCTAGGGAGGGGTAAGTGGAAGGAGGTGAGGGGGGAATGGAGCACGAGCCCCCGATGGGGAGGACTGGGATGGCTCTGCGGACTCCTCGGGGTGGAAGCTCTCCTGCAGCCCACCAATTGACCCTCCTCCCTGGATGGCAGCCTGTGGCAAGTGCAGCCCGGCTGATGGCCAAGGGCTGTGATGTGCTGAGTGTGGGCACTCAGGGCACTCCAAGACAGGACTGCTTTGCTGTCCCTCATCGAGGTAGACAAGCAAGCGGGGAACCCCGAGAACTGTCTGTCTGGGGTATGGGTTGGGTCCCTTTAAGCACAACCCTCAGCTAGCCTGAGGCAGCAGCTCCACACTCTAAGTCCTAACCTGATGCCCTGCTGGCACCTGTTCCGGCCAGCCTTAACTTCGGTTCAGGGTCCACTCAGTGTGGACATGCTATTTCAAATTAGCAAAACGCTAATTCGAATTAGTTTTTAGGTCTAGATGCACTAATTCGAATTAGCTTATTTCGAATTAACTACATCGAATTAAGTTAGTTCGAATTAGTGCTGTAGTGTAGACATACCCTAAGGGCTCATCTACACTGGCCCTTTTCCGAAAGTACTTTGAAGTAGGAATAAGATCCTCCGGAAAAGGGCGCTTTTTCCGGAGGATCGGGGCCAGTGTAGACGCTCTTTTCCGGCTTTTCTAAAAGCCGGAAAAAAGCAGCGGACATTTTTATTTAAATGCCGCGGGGGATATTTAAATCCCCTGCGGATTTCCCTATTACGATCTCTGAAATTACCATGCCCCTTTCGGAAAAGGGGCCAGTGTAGACGTAGCCTAAGTGTTTAAATCCCATTGAAATTCATTGGGATGGAGAGCCTGTCCTAACCACGAAAGGAACAGAGACACGATTTGAAATAGGATTTCCAATGAGAGGCACCCAAATCAAGCTGGGAAGCTCTGAATTGAGAAGTCCTAGTAACAGAACAATCCCTACCTCAGGCTGCTGAGTGGGTCATTTTTAATAAGCAGCTACAGTAGCAGGTCAACGAGAGTAGCTGACATTGGTGTTTGAAGAAGTATAACACAGAATCCAGAGAAACCCCATTCTTCTTTGGCTCATCAGAATAGGGGCTCGATATACATTAGTGGGTGGGTCTGATTATACGTTATCTACTTATGCCTGAGTCCCTGTTTCCCTGGGTCCCTTGTGTCGGGAGCTACAGAAGCAAGGCATAATCTATGTCTGGAACTAAGGCAGAGGTGCACACATTAAACATCTGCCTCTTTATAAAACACATGAAATAGTTTCCCACTAAAGATCAGCATTTGTCCCGAAAAATGTCCTGTCTCTCATGATATCAATGTATGGCTGGTTTTATGCATACCAATTGATATTGGCAGCAGAGATTAATGTGCATGGTTTATTTAAAGTTTAATTAAAATTCTGTCAATATCACTTGCATTATTCCTGCAGACAGAAACTGCAGTGTAAAAGCCAACTACTCAGTGCCTATAGTTATGTAGAGATTGCAGCTTTTCCATTCTAGGAAAGGCAGCAGAAAGAAAAAGGGCTATAATTATGCTAGCCTATAACTATGCAATATGTATAGCTATAAAATGTATTACATTCAATTTTCATGCTGCTTTTTGAAACTGGAAGTATAAACGTTCGAGAATTAATTTCTTATTGGGAATGCTATTCTGGTACTTACTGTATATTCTGTATTTTGCAATTAAGCAATTGCCACTAATATACAAGAAGATGGCCATTAATGTGTGTATACTTTACATACATGTAGTAAATTGGCACTTGGGAGAAAATTTTACAAAATCAGACTGGAAAACTGAACTGTTGGATAGAAAGGTAGTTACAGTACCTTAAAAAACAATATTAGGTTTCTTATTTTTATAAATATATTTGGCAAAAGTTATCCTTCTCCTTGTTATTTTAGATTATGCATTTTACAACACGCACTTGTTGTGCCTATTTGCATTTCTTTTCTAAAGGGCCTTTTCCAGTTGCTGATGGCTTTCCTCAACTTCCTGTTCTTGGGCTGACACACACACACACAGATTTGTTCCTAGTGGATATATAGTGAATATTGTCACTTATTGTAAACCCTAATTTTTCCCTTAGTTATGCAGCTGCAGTTTAGGGAGAGCTACTATACCCGAAGGCAACATTGTTCTGGGTGTTTTTTGTAACTTATGATGTTCCTGTCTCACTTCAACTCCAAAAGAAACTTTATATTACCATAGTCAGTTTCTCCACAGGTATGTTGATGTATTGGGTAAGTTGTAAGCAGGATGAAGCACTTATATGATTGCCTAAGTCATTCCATTGTTTTTCCTAATCTTTAGGTGTATGGCATGCCAGGTTCAGCACTTGCATTATATCTTTATCAGTTGCTAATCTGAAATAGGAACAAGTATGTAACTCTCAAAATCAGAAAGAATGCAACTGGATTACTGTCTCTTATGTGCTGCTTCCCCCGCCACTACGCTGATTAATTGTCAAACTTTGCAGATGGTGATTAAATTTCAGACATTTTATAACTAGATTTATGATTGAATTCGGGAGGAGTCAGTCAATAACTCATGTATAGTAACTTGTCCTGGAGTCAAGACCAGAGATAGGACATTGATTTTCTTTGTCCTTCTGTCATAAAGAGTTGTTCTCAAGAACAGTAATACTCAATCACCCACCAAAAACTATTCTCTAAAACATTGGCTTACCCTTAGGGCTGCACACTTACTGCTAGGGGTGCACAGAGGTCTTCCAGAAGGTACATCAACTCATCTAGGTATTTACTTAGTTTTACAAGATGCGACATAATAAGCACTAATAAAGTTAGTACAAATTAAAATTTCGCAAAGAGAAAATGAGAAAGGAATTAATTTTTCAGTAATAACATGCAGTGACACTTTTGCATTATGTCTGATTTTGGAAGCAAATAGTTTTAAAATAAGGTGAAAGCTGGGGACACACATGACAAATCAGACTCCTAATGTCATACAGTAGGTTGAGGACCACTTTTCTAAAAGAACACAAATTAGTAACCTATAGGAATGTATTTTTGTGGTGAGGGAAAATTCATACTATGCAACACAAAAAAATGAAACATAGTATGAACATCTATATGTTGCATATTACATATTTCAAGGATTTTTAATTGACAATTTTATTCCCTTTCTATTTCAATTCAGTGGCTTTTAACTCTTATTGGTCAATCTCAATAAGAGTTAAAAGCCTTTCTCTTCTCAATCTGCAAAAAAATGGAAATGTTTTCATTGATTTGAGGAGCAGCAGCATCTGCAGGTTGTAGGACAGCGCTAATTCCGCAGAACATGGATTTTAAAGGGATATAGTATGTGGCTTAAAGTATGAGGAGTAATGGTAGTGTTCCAGGATCTGCTCTGAACACAAACATATCCTACATTTTTATAGTGCATTAGTAGGAGATGAATTCCACCCCAGGCCCTCGGTCAGGAGGCTCCATGAGGTTCACCCCGGCTACATTTACACTGCAGGATTCTTGCACAAGAAGCTTTTTGTGGAAGAGATCTTCTGTAAAAAGTTCTTGTGCAACAGCGTGTCCATACTACAAAAGCACATCGCAAAAGCAATGTGCTTTGCACAAGAGAGTGTTCAGGCTGCATGGACGCACTCTCAAAAGAGAGCTCTGATTGCCATTCACAGAATAAACACCAGAGCATCTGTGCAAAAAGGAGTTATTCTTCCTAGAAAGAGGAATACCTACACCGAAGCATTTACACTAGATATAACTGAGAGCAGAATTGTGCCAGATTTTTGTTTGTTTCAAAATAAAGCAACAGTATGTTTAAGTAGATCTTGACATCTAAGGTTCAAAACCTCTGTTTTTGGATGATAGGGCTATATTCATTCTCTGAACAAATGCTTGGGTGAATGTATCCTGTGAGCTGCTCCCTTCTGGAAATAGTTCACGTACATGATTCTTGCCATGAAGTACATTTACGTTTACTTAATATTGGTTTTTTGTTCTCTAAGCTGCATAATCTTCTAGATTTTATATATGACTATATAAAGGAAACTGAAAACTACAAGCAGGAAAGACTCCTTGTGACTTGGGGCCGCCTATTTTGAGAACTTTCCAACTATTTACTGATAGGCTGTGTAAGAAAACTGGACGTTTCAAATGAGATTAGTTTCATGGAAATAATCAATTGTAAAATAGTATATTTCAGGCTCTTGAGCCTCTAGATGGTGCTAATACTCAATAACTAACTTGATAAGGGAGGCTTTTCTCTCTCCTGGTTCCTTCTGTCATGAGCAGTTGCGTAAAAAACAAGAAGTCACAAGAAGCAATGAAATCAAAGGACATTGTACCTGCTTAAATGGGGGCAAATACAGCCTATGAAGTCTTAGATAACATGTCACTGATTATAAAATTGATAGCAATTAATATTTGTCAAATAGGTAACATTTGGCACAGTTACCGGGCCAACTGAACCTCTGATTCATCTTATTTTCCTCAGGTGCATCCCCTTTAGGTTTCATAGCATCGTGTCTTATTTTGGGCAAAATATCTAGTCTTCCCGCTGTGCCCTGGAGCTGTGCTCCAGTCCCTCGTCAATTAACCATGATCACTCTGGCACATCTGGTTATGCCCAGCTCCAGTCCCTCGTCAATTAACCATGATCACTCTGGCACATCTGGTTTATGCCCAGTAACAGGACAATGCTAATTAAGGAACAACCAGCCTCCTTAAAACCAAGTATTTATTTAGAACAAAAGCATTTCAGAGAAAATACATCTGAAAAATAATAGAGTGCACTATACGTGTATCTAATTTTTCCCTAAGGCTTGCTGTTCCCTGCATCTGAGAAGGCCCAGTTCCTTCATGCTCCTCCTTAGCCTCTTTCTCTCTAGGTTGCTCTGATGATTGGCTCCTCCTCCATCCCCTCAGAAAGGCTTTTTAACTTTTTAGTCGTCTTTTCATCTGTGTCTCAGCTTGGCAAAACCACGGTGTCCCTACGGCCTGGAGCCCTGGCAATGTACTTTGGTGTGGTAACTGCCCTCCAACTGTTTAAAATAAGGCTGCTTATCCAAAACGTCTTTTTTTTGTCTTTTAGTTTTGGGAGAATTTAGATTGATCTAGTATGTGTGAAGTTCTCCAAGTGGTGGTTCTCCTCTGGAGGTGTTGCAGCCTGAGTGAATTTGCCTAATCATCCTCCATTCCTCAACCCCAA
The DNA here is from genome assembly GCF_049634645.1 of Pelodiscus sinensis. Taxonomy (NCBI): domain Eukaryota; kingdom Metazoa; phylum Chordata; order Testudines; family Trionychidae; genus Pelodiscus; species Pelodiscus sinensis. The sequence goes on along the minus strand of NC_134724.1, from coordinate 31,049,304 downwards.
CCCCCTCCCACCCCAGTTGCTTCTTGGTTCCTGAAGGAGCTGTGGTTGCTCTCCCTCATGTAGGGTTACCAACTTTCTAATTGCACAAAACCAAACACCCTAGCACCACCCCTTCCCTGAGGCTGAGGCCCTGCTCCTTTCTGATGGCCCCACCCCACTTCTCACTACTTACCCCTTCCCGCAATGATTTGCTCTCCTCCAGCCTCACTCACTTTCACTGGGCTGGGGCAGGAAGTTTGGGTGCTGGAGAAGGTGAGAGCTCTAACTGGGGTGCAGGTTCTGAGGGTGGGGCCAGAAAAGAGGGTTTCAGAGTTAGGGAGGGAGTTGTAGGTTGATGCATGGGATTGGAGTGTGGGAGTTGGTGAGGGCTCTGGGGTAAACTCGAGGATGGGTGGTTCAGGATGCAAGAGGGGGCTCTTGGCTGGGGCAGGTGATTGATTTGCAGGGGAATGAGAGCTCTGGGCTAGGGGTTTGGGCTTTGGGCTGGGGCCAGAGAGAAGGGGTTTGGAGTGAAAGAGAGGGATTCAGGCTTGGGGGGCAGGGTTGGGCCACAGGCTTACCTCTGGCAGCTCCAGGTCAGTGGTGCTGCAGGACTAAGGGAGGTTCTTTACAGGCCCTGGCACCATGTTGCTCCCTAGAAGCGACCACAGTCTGGTGCCTAGACTGGAGGTGTGGGAGCAGTAGGCTCCATGCACTGCTCTTGTCCATAGACACTCACCCCAGCTCCCTTTGTCCAATTCCCAGCCAATGGGAATGCTGAGCCTGTGCTCAGAACAGGGACCATGCACCGAACCCCACTGCTCCCCCTCACGTAGGAGCTGGACCTGCTGATGAGCTTTGAGGCGCAGCGAGGTTTCAGTGTATACACAGAGCATAGTGGCTTTGCCAACTGTTACTGCCTTTGATGAGCAGGTGAAGGTTGTTTACATTTCTTTTAGAAGCATGTTGGCAAATTAGATTTTCAGCTAACAAATGCATATTATTGCAATATGGATGTGTGATATTTTTAATTAAATCAGTAATCTCTTCTTCAAAATATTTCTGCATTGAGTTACAGTAGAGGGAGAAATAAAACCCCAATTAGAGCCAAACTTCCTTTTGGCCTCGAATATGAACTACATTGTCATTCTTTAAAAATACATGAGGGTCCTAACTGTATTAGTGGCAGGTGCCATAGAAGATCCAATTCTGACACATGAGCCTTCTCCACACACCCCAATAAGTTTAGTAGTGAGCCAGGCCTACCGGCACTGGTGGGCAACGGGGGCAACTGCTCTGGGGCCCACCAGTTCAACCACCGCTGCTACTGTGGCAGCGGTGATGCCTGGCACTCCGAGCCCTTTAAATTGCTGTGGGAGGACCATGCAGCATGCTCCAGACATTGCTGAAGGTTGAGTGGGGCACACCATGATCCAGGCCCTCCTGAGGACTGCCTATCTCAGGCCCTTCCCCCTTCTGCCCATTTAGCACTGCAAAGCAATTGCTCAGCATCTGCAGAGAAAGACACCTGTTAATCACCTTTTGAACATGGTGGTGGGATCAAAAAGTTTGGCTTCAGCAGTCAGGTTTTGTTCAGTCCCAGTAAACACTTATTAGCGTCCACCACATACAGCAGTTCCGATGATGAGCAAAATTTAATTTCCAAGTAGAGATGCAGTTTGTTCATCCTTCTGTAACTGAAGGGTAATTGGGAATAAATGAGACACCAATCTTGAAATGAAGGTTACAGTTCCAGCTCCTCCCCAATCCCGCCCTTTCATCAATGTAATAATTTACTTGTAAAGCATGAATCTCCTATGCTTTCTCATAATGTTTGCATGATGTTCGATTCAGAATTATCTATTGTTCATTAGAGATAGATCTCCAAAATCTAAACATGGACTCATTCTACACTCAAAAGCCCACGAACAATTCCTGTTGATCTTGAAAGGAGTTATGTAAAAAGGGTGAAATTCAATCTTATATAATGTTGAGGTCTTAATTGGGGACCTCAGTTGTGCCTAAGTCTTGTGCCGACCTTCTGCCTGCAGGTGAATTTGATTAAAGGGCATCAAGGGAAAAACATTACTTTTCAGATTATTCTGCTCATGCCACTATACTACTGGGATTGTAAATTGATTCTATGTACAGCACCTTGCACACTGAAGTCTATGATTAGCATTCCTGCACTATTAGGATTCCTGTAGCATTAATGCTATCTATCATGCGATTAAAGCCTTATCCAATTTACTGCCTGCCAATCTCTGTGTGCTCGTATGTTGCCATACTCTTTATATGCCCAGACTACACAACAAATAGCTCTTTTCTCTTCCCACTCTTGTCTTCCATCCCTAATGCTACGTGATACTTGCATTGAACCCCATTCCTGAACCTGGTTTGCATCCTTTCATTCTCTTTTTTCACAGTACAGCTGTAGTCTTAAAAACAACCCCTCCTAACTCAATAGCTCTGCTGCCAGTAAGTATTCAGCATTTTACAGATTAGAAAAAATGTATTTTCCTCCTTCTTTACTCATTTTATTCTTTCAGAGCCAACACAGCTAAGAGAGTGTGAACTACCATTTCTATTCAATCTCAAACATCAGCAACAGAATTGTTTACCAAATTCCACTCAGTTACACCTGTGCAAACCCATTAAAGGTAATGAGGCTGCACAAGTATCACTGAGGGCATAATTTGGCATGCAGGGTTTTTATTTCTTGTGATGATGCATGAGAAAGAATGAACTCAGTTTGACTTTAAGAGCACTGGATGAGTTGGCAATGTTGGTACCTGGGAAAAATATTTTCGTATTTATAAATTGAGCATATTTGATCTGGAAATCATGGAGACACAAAAAATTGCATTTTTACAAGGATGCTTTTCAGAGTATAATTGTGCTTTAAAACTCACTCCTTTAAATGCCATTAACATCTCTCCCTCAGGGAGTGAAGAATCTATTCAAGCAATAGGAAAAAAGAACTGAAAAGCAACCAAACCAATAAAAAAACCAAAACAAACAAAAAACTTTGACCCACAAGATATGTTCTGAGCATCTCTGCTTGCTCAACTCCAATTCAGCAAGGGTACGTCTACACTACAGCACTAATTCGAACTAACTTAGGGTATGTCTACACTACCCCGCTAGTTCGAACTAGCGGGGTAATGTATGCATACCGCACTTGCTAATGAAGCCCGGGATTTGAATTTCCCGGGCTTCATTAGCATAAGCGGGGAGCCGCCATTTTTAAATCCCCGCTGCTTCGAACCCCGTGTAGCGCGGCTACACGGGGCTCGAACTAGGTAGTTCGGACTAGGGTCCTATTCCGAACTACCGTTACTCCTCGTGAAACGAGGTGTACCGGTAGTTCGGAATAGGCACCCTAGTCCGAACTACCTAGTTCGAGCCCCGTGTAGCCGCGCTACACGGGGTTCGAAGCAGCGGGGATTTAAAAATGGCGGCTCCCCGCTTATGCTAATGAAGCCCGGGAAATTCAAATCCCGGGCTTCATTAGCAAGTGCGGTATGCATACATTACCCTCCTAGTTCGAACTAGGAGGGTAGTGTAGACATACCCCCAGTTAATTTGAACTAAACTAATTCGAACTAATGCGTCTAGAACTAAAAACTAGTTCGAATTAGCGTTTTGCTAATTCGAACTAGCATGTCCACATTAAGTGGACCCTGAACCGGGCTTAAGGATGGCCGGAAGCAGTGCCGGCAGGGCATCAGAGGAGGACTTAGAGTGTGGAGAAGCTGTCTCAGGCTAGCCGAGGGCTGCGCTTAAAGGGACCCGACCCCCCACCCCTGACAGACAGGTCTCAGGGGTGCCCCGCTTGCAAAGCAGTCCTGGCTTGGAGTGCCCGGAGTACCCACACTGGGCACATCACAGCACTCGGGCATCAGCCCAGGTGCACTTGCCGCAGGCTGCCATCTGGGGAGAGGGGACAATTGGGGGGCTGCAGGAGAGCTTCCACCCCCAGAAGCCCGCAGAGCCAGCCCAGTCCTCCCCATTGGGGGCTCATACCCCATTCCTCCCTCACCTCCTTCCCTAGCCCCTTTTCTTGATGTACAAAATAAAGGACAATTGTGTTCAAAAATGGAATCTGTCTTTATTGAACAAAACTGGGGGAGACTGGGAAAAGGAGGTGGGAGAGGGGAAGAGAGAGGCTGGGAGAGGGGAGGGCAACTAAAATGATCAGGGGTTGGGAACAGGTCCCATATGAAGAGAGGCTAAAGAGACTGGGACTTCTTAGCTTAGAAAAGAGGAGACGGAGGGGGGACAGGATAGAGGTCTCTAAAAGCAGGAGTTGGGTGGAGAGGGTGCATACAGAAAAGTTCTTCATTAGTTCCCATAAAGAAGGACTAGAGGACACCAAAGGAAAGGAATGGGTAGCAGGCTTCAAACTAGTAACAGAAAGTTGTTCTTCACAAAGCAAAGAGTCAACCTGTGGAACTCCTTTCTGCAGGAGGCTATGAAGGCGAGAACTAGAACAGAGTTTAAAGGGAAGTGAGATCAAGTGATGGAGGTTGGGTCCATGGAGTGGTATTAGCCAGGGGGTAGGAGTGGTGTCCCTGGCCAAGGTTTGTGGAAGGCTGGAGAGGGATGGCACGAGACAAATGGCTTGGTCACTGTCTTCGGTCCATCCCCTCAAGGGTCCCTAGGGTTGGCCGCTGTCGACAGACAGGCTACTGGGCTAGATAGACCTTTGGTCTGACCCAGTACGGCCATTGTAAGCTCAGGGCTCAGGGTCGGGGGTCTCAGTGGACCACCTTGATTTTCATGCACACCTGCTCCTGGGTGGCCAGGCTGGCAGCTCTCCTGCCCTAGCAGGCCACTTTCCTGTGCCTAGTGTGGAGATCATGGACGAGGTCCACGATGTCCGCACTAGCCCAGGTGGGTTCCCGCCTCTTGCGGTCCTGGGCAAGCTCCCAGGAGCTGCCAGCCTGGTCCCGGGAAGAGGGGGAGGGCTGGGGGCATCGGGTGGGAGGCTCGATCCGTGCCAGGTGCAGGGTCTGCTGACTGGGTGCTGGCAGGCTTGCACCTGGCACGGGCACCGTAGCCAGCCCGTGCCCCTTTAAGTGGTCCGGGGCCGGGAGGGGGGCAGACGAGTTTCCCTGGTGTTGGCCAGAGTGGCCACCAGGGAAACCTGGGGAGGGCTAGCCTCCCACTAGTTTGAATTAAGGGTCTACACAGCCCTTAATTCGAACTAGTATATTCGAACTAGGCTTAATCCTCGTGAAATGAGGATTACCTAGTTCGAACTAAGCGCTCCGTTAGTTCGAATTAAGTTCGAACTAACGGAGCGCTAGTGTAGCGCCTATGAAAGTTAGTTCGAACTAACGTCCTTTAGTTCGAACTAACTTTGTAGTGTAGACATACCCCCAGATACATATGTACATGTGGACCTTTAAGCATATGTGTTGACCAAATCAAACCAACAGGACTCATGGATCTTTTCCAAAAGAAATCTCTGGATAAATCACTTGTCACCACCACTGGTACTGTAAAAACAGCTACCAGAGAGGGAAGCCACCTACAAGAAACTTGCAGGGCTTGATTGGTCAACAGCTCTTAAACTGTTGTGCGTGGGGATGGGAGCGGGGAGGGAAGGAGGAGAGGATGTAGGCTTGATGAAAATAGGAGGACAAGACTATGGAATTAATAGATGGTAGGCTGATGGACAGACTATTACACAGAGAACATCTTGGTATCACCTGGAGTGGTTTGTTTTTGAGGGCAGTGGAGAACTAATCCTTTGAATTCTGGCAATATTTCAGTGGTACCAGGAGATCTGAGCAGGCTCCCTTTGAAGTCAGTGGCACTGAGATTGGGTCCAGCAGAAAATCTAGCTAGGCTTGTCCCTTAATTCTGTTCTAATCTTGAAGTCATTGCTGAAAACAAACAATTTTCCCAAAAAGGAAGAGGACTTGCCAGGAGTCAGAATTGATTCTGTTCCTTTACTATTAAAAATTGCTTCTTCTTCATATAATAGGACAAAGTTAGATGGCCTATTGCTTTACAAAATGTCAGCAGGATATCTTCTTTTAGGGGCCATGTTAAAAGGCATGTTATTGGGCTCTGGCTTCTATTTTTCCAAATAGTTTTGATCTTTTTTCTCTGTATTTAACTCCATTCATTTGTAACTGGACTTGAAGAATATGTGTGAGAGCTAATCACCTAGATGCTCTTGAAAAGCCACTCTAAATAATCAGTAAGTAATTCTGAAGACTAATTACTATGCTTCATTATTTGCATAACATGTTAATTATGAACTACTGTTTTTGATAAGCAACTTATAATCCAGTAATTACTAGAACTATGTGCCTTGAATGTAAATGAATAGGGAGGACATTTTGTTAGTCATGGCATCCAGAACAGAATGCTGTTCTGAGTGATAATCACAAGTCAAACTGTCAGAAAACAGGACAGCCACATCCAAACTGGTGGTAGACTATAATTTTATTTAAGTAAACCAGCAACAAGTGTGTGCTCCCAGATCACCATACTAGCTTATCACAGAGCCACAGCCATTACCCATAGACACTCTGGCCTATATAGCCAACTATAGACATTGGATTTAATGGTGAAAAGTTATAAAAAGCAGAAAATCAAACATTCAGTTATTCTCAGCCCCAAAATGGCCTTTCACTTACCCCAAAGTCAATGCTGAAGACAGTTTCTTTGGTAAACTAAGTTTATTGGTGAAAATTATTAGTTAAGAAAAATAAATGAGGTATTGAGAGGTCAAAGAGAGCAAAATGCATTACAGACAATCCAAAGTTTGTAAGTCTAATGTGATAGTAGAGGTGTATAAGTAATTTGGTGATTTCCAATAATTTCTAAGGTTACCTAGGATGGCTCTAGGGATTTTAGTCCAATATCTCAGAATTCCATCCTATTAGAATTCATTAGTCCAGAGGTAAAGGATCATTCCCAAGACATACGTTTATAGCTGTCTTTCCCGAAAAGCAGCCAAGCAAATCCTTGCACTTACAACATAGGCTCTCCCTATGATGAAGAATTTATTTGGAGTCTTTAACCTTGAATCGCTGTATCAAGGACTGCTTGCTTTGAAATTCACAAGTAGTTCAATTATAGTGCTATATGTATTTGCCTGCCATCCCGTTCTAATGGGAATAGATAAGTGAAAACTATGCAGATAACATTCTTTAATTTTCAGGAAGCCTACACATTAAGAAAATTTTCATCTCAGTGCTAACGCAGACCTCTGATAGAGGGTTAATTAAACATTGTGTGTGTGTATATATGTGTGTGATTGTGTATATATAATGCAAATCAACAAGTGACAAGTATATGCAGGCAATGGCACTAACATTTCTTTCAAAGTAGTCTCATAGGGTATGTCTACACTACAGCGCTAATTCGAACTAACTTAGTTCGAATTAGTTAATTTGAACTAAGCTAATTCGAACTAACGTGTCTAGAACTAAAAACTAGTTCGAATTAGCGTTTTGCTAATTCGAACTAGCATATCCACATTAAGTGGACCCTGAACAGGGCTTAAGGATGGCCGGAAGCAGTGCCGGCAGGGCATCAGAGGAGGACTTAGAGCGTGGAGATGCTGTCTCAGTCTAGCTGAGGGCTGTGCTTAAAAGGTCCCGACCCCCACCCCGGAAAGACAGTTCCCAGGGGTGCCCCGCTTGAAAACCAGTCCTGCCTTGGAGTGCCCGGCACATCATACCACTCGGCCATCAGCCTGGCTGCACTTGCCGCAGGCTGCCATCTGGGGAGAGGGGACAATTGGGGGGCTGCAGGAGAGCTTCCACCCCCAGAAGCCCACAGAGCCAGCCCAGTCCTCCCCATCGGGGGCTCATGCCCCATTCCTCCCTCACCTCCTTCTACTTACCCTTCCCTCGCCCCTTTTCTTGATGTACAAAATAAAGGACAATTGTGTTCAAAAATGGAATCTGTCTTTATTGAACAAAACTGGGGGAGACTGGGAAAAGGAGGTGGGAGAGGGGAAGAGAGAGGCTGGGAGAGGGGAGGGCAACTACAATGATCAGGGGTTGGGAACAGGTCCCATATGAAGAGAGGCTAAAGAGACTGGGACTTCTCAGCTTAGAAAAGAGGAGACGGAGGGGGGACAGGATAGAGGTCTCTAAAAGCAGGAGTTGGGTGGAGAGGTTGAATACAGAAAAGTTCTTCATTAGTTCCCATAAAGAAGAACTAGAGGACACCAAAGGAAAGGAATGGGTAGCAGGCTTCAAACTAGTAACAGAAAGTTGTTCTTCACAAAGCAAAGAGTCAACCTGTGGAACTCCTTTCTGCAGGAGGCTATGAAGGCGAGAACTAGAACAGAGTTTAAAGGGAAGTGAGATCAAGTGATGGAGGTTGGGTCCATGGAGTGGTATTAGCCAGGGGGTAGGAGTGCTGTCCCTGCCCAAAGTTTGTGGAAGGCTGGAGAGGGATGGCACGAGACAAATGGCTTGGTCACTGTCTCCGGTCCATCCCCTCCAGGGTCCTTAGGGTTGGCCGCTGTCGGCAGACAGGCTACTGGGCTAGATGGACCTTTGGTCTGACCCAGTACGGCCATTGTAAGCTCAGGGCTCAGGGTCGGGGGTCTCAGTGGACCCCCTTGATTTTCATGCACACCTGCTCCTGGGTGGCCAGGCTGGCAGCTCTCCTGCCCTAGATGGCCACCTTCCTGTGCCTAGTGCGGAGATTGTGGATGAGGTCCACGATGTCCTCACCAGCCCAGGTGGGTGCTCGCCTCTTGCGGTCCCAGGCAAGCTCCCGGGAGCCGCCAGCCTGGTCCCGGGAAGAGGGGGAGGGCTGGGGGGCATCAGGTGGCTGGCTCGATCCGTGCCAGGTGCAGGGTCTGCTGACTGGGTGCTGGCAGGCTTGCACCTGGCACGGGCACCGTAGCCAGCCCGTGCCCCTTTAAGGGGTCTGGGGCCGGGAGGGGGACATAGAGTTTCCCTGGTGTTGGCCAGAGTGGCCACCAGGGAAACCTGGGAAGCCTTAGCCTCCCACTAGTTCGAATTAAGAGTCTACACAGCCCTTAATTCGAACTAGCTAGTTCGAACTAGGCTTAATCCTCGTAAAATGAGGTTTACCTAGTTCGAACTAAGCGCTCCGCTAGTTCGAATTAAATTCGAACTAGCGGAGCGCTAGTGTAGCGCCTATTAAAGTTAATTCGAACTAACGTCCATTAGTTCGAACTAACTCTGTAGTGTAGACATACCCATAGATAAGTGAACTGGCTTGACCCCATTACAGTGCTTTTTGCTAACACTAAAGACAAAATTAGCTCTCTGTTGACACTTTGTTGAGCATAACCAAGCTTATATTATGTAACCTAAGCACCAGACTGCTTGTATGCTTGGGGCATGTAGCAAAGCTCAAAGACATCAGTGTATTTTGTATGCTTATTGGTCATGGGTAATTCTGTGAAACTTTCATGGAGATCACAGATTCCATGGCTTTCTGGGACCGCTGCGACTTCTGCAGCAGCCAGTGCAGCTGACCCCAGGGCCTCTGGAGCACCTGGGGTGACCCCAGGGCTAGCCATACCAGACACAGCTCAGACAGCCCTAAGCAGCTGTTCTCTGGTGCTGCCCAGAGCAGTAGTGTGGCTCTGGACTGTCTCTCCTCCCCAAGAAGCAGTGTTATCTAGATCAGTCCCCCCCTCAGCACCTAAGGTTTAGTCACAGGCAGTGTTCTCTCTAAGCTGTGTGGCATCACAGCTTCACAGGTGATTAATCAGCCCTGCTCTGTCAGTCAACGCCATGCACAAAGCCCTGAGCCTCTGACTCACAGGTATTAGTTAAATTCATGGATAGGTCATGGGCTGTGACTTTTTGTTTATTGCCCCAACTGGTCCATGACTTGTACTAATAATACCTGTGACTAAATTACAGCCTTAGTTATGGGTTATATTCTGGATTTACACCTAAACCATTCGGGTCAGAATTTATTCTTTAGTCTCTGCATGCAACTCTCAAAGGGACCTAAGGGTCTGGAACTTGTGCTTCTATGCCACTTAGGCATTCTTTTTCCCCTGTCCCAATGGACTCTGCTCTGCAGTTCTTCCAGAGGCAAACTCCAAATGAAATAAGTGAATATGGATTGTTGGATCTGGTCTGGGATTCTTTATTGTTAGCCTACTTCTTTCTTCCAACTAGATGCTTTAATCTGTTGGCATTTAAAATGTTGGCATGCCGAGTGAGTTGAGATCTGGCATTTTACAGCAGTGAGTTTCAGTGCACTTTTACGTATCATATGCTGGAGCCATGCAAAAACTGATGGTTTAGCATGCTGCCACTCTGTGCTACTGCAACATGGAGTGCAAGAGCTGAGCATAGAATTTGGAGTGCAGCAGAATGCAAGTTTGCTGCCACTGGAGTATTTGAAGCCTGTAGGCCTGAAGGTAGCTCTTAAAAACTCTCCTGTAGGTTGACTGGCCCTTCACTGTTCCCTTTGGATAGATGTTTCTGGTCAAAGTCTCTTTTCATCGCCAAGGAATAATTTTTGTTTTGATTTGATAGCAGACTAGCAAAGGTTTAATTCCATGATCCTCATTGCGAGGAGGAGGCATCCCAAAGTCAATGACAAAACTTCCATTGACTTCAACTGAGGCATGGTTATGGCTCATTGTACTCTGCATCTTTTAGTACCTGATGCAAACCACTGAAATCAATTGGAGTGTTTCAATTGACTTCACTGGGCTTTGCATTGTGACCCTATACACTTCCCTAGGAGTTTAGGTGAGGAAAGAATCCGGAGTCAGGCCGTATCTCTCTCCTTAACTTTCTGTACTTTAGCCATCCTACCTGCATGTTTTATTCAGCGCTGACTCACAGCGTATAGTAATTGATGACATAACCCTGGTCCACACTGGGGCGTTATTTCAAAATAACCCCCTAAAGTCGAATTTATAAGTCCACACTACGAAGTCTGTTATTTTGAAATAATGGGCCACTTATTTTGAAATACTCCTGCTTTTCTTGAGGAATAACACTAATTTTGAAATAGTTATTTCAAAATAGCAGTAGTGTGGATGCTCCAGGACCACTATTTTGAAATAATTGGCCTCTGGAGGCCTCTCGCAGCTACAGCTCTGACCACTCTGGCAACACCTGGCATCTGTTCTTCTTTTCTCCTCCTGAGGAGCTTAAAAGTCCTGGGAGCAGGGAAAGGGCTTCTCACACATGGGCAACTTTGCAAGCTCTTTGCAAGAGACAACCATCTGAGGCAGGCATGAGCGATGCTGATGCTCCCTTGGATCCTCCAATGGCTGCCAGCACTTTTGCCGCTTCCATGGCAGCCAGTGCCCAAGGATAAAGGAGAGCTTGAACCTGGACTGATGTGGACATCTTGGACCTCATAGGGGTCTGAGCAGTTGGGGAAGCCCATAGTGGCAAAGCCATGCACAATGGTGCCCACATTTCCCAGAGTGATGACCTTCCTTAGCAGCACATGCTTGATGGCCTTTGCTACCTGCAGGAGAACAGTTCTGACTGTGGATTTCCCCAAACTGAACTAGTTCCCGATGGAACAGTAGCTGTCCGGTGTGGTGAGCTTCCATAGGGCGATGGCCACGTGCTTCTGCATGGGAATGGCAGGTTGTATGCAAGTGTCCTGTCACCGGAGGGCATGAGCAAGCCACTCTGAGCTCCAGGAAGGTGGCCTTGTGCATGCGTACGTTCTGCAGCCATTGTCATCTCATACTGGCAAGATGATGCGGTGCCACCAGAAGCAGCATTCCATGGTGTCCAGGAGATTGACAGGCATGCGCAGCAGCAGGAGCACCAGCATCTGTGTGACCAGGGCCTGTGGTCCATGCTGAGGTTTGTCCTGCAAGTCCTAGTCCTCGTCCTGCTGGAGCAACATACGGGCAGTTTGGAAGTAGTGGCCCATGAGCCTAGCACTATTTTACAGCAGCTCTGGCTCCATGCGGCAGGTGCTGTGCCCTCCACAAGGGCAACCAGAGCACAAGAAGGCACATGCCCACTGCATCCCTCTTGTATCCCGCGAGGGAGGAGGCAGTGGAGGAGTGGCTTGTGAGATGTGGCTGTAGAGAGGAGCCCCTGAAAGCACACGCTGCCGTTACCTGGCTGAGCAGCCACAGGAAGTATCCACTCTCCTGGTGCTCTCTCCAGAGTACGTCTGGTGCCCGAGGCAGCATCTGTTAAATGTGGACGTGGCAGTGTCTGTTAAATGTGGACGTGCTATTTCGGACTAATTCTAGCTAATTTCAATGCTTCCCCGTAATGAGGACATGCTATTTTGATTTTATTAATTCAGGAGTTAAGTTGATTTTACTAATTTTGAAATAGTTTCCTAGTGTAGACATGCCCTTACAGAGCTGCCGTAAAGGAGGTAAATGTTTTTAATAGGATAGGTAATTAAATAAATGAAAAGAAACTGCTTGAACATGTGGGTGTGTTCTGAAAGGTGCCAATGTAAAAATGTGAACCTTGTTCTACAGCCTTACACCTCTGAATGTTCAGAGTCCTGAGTTGTTCCTTCAGGGGCAGAAATAGGGGGTTAGGGCTGTCGGGCTAACCCAGCCATTGGAAAGTGACCTGGATTCTCTATGTTCTCATACACAATGGCAGAGCCAGATTTCACCCTCTTTGGCTGGCGGAGCTGGGGTGCATGATGATTGAGACAGCATATGCCTTGCAGAATCTTTATTACTGAAGATGATGAGGATGCATGAGCTGGAAATAACCCAGCTTGAGTGCCAGAGCCCAGGATTAGTTTGCTAGCCGGGCAGCTCAATAGCCTCTTATAATATGAGAAAATTGTCTGCTGGATTTAAGATGATGCAATAAACATGGAAGCCCATAATTCCATTTTGACAGTCGCCTTTCAGAGCTCAACACGCTTTGAGAGCCGATTGTGCCATTTCCAGAGCTACATTAGGCTGAACTAAAGCTGCTGGAAATATAGCATATCTGCATGTCTGACTCTTTAAAAACTACTTATCATTTGTCAGACTGATGCAAGTGGGTTAAACTGGTTTTAGTTGACGCACATTCACAGTAATCTAATAACCTTCTGTTCTGGATGAGTCAACAGAATTACAAATGGTGTAATTTCATTTTCTCTGCTGCTCCATTGTGGAAGTAGTACACAAACAGCGAAAATAAATGGCTGTCAGTGCACGCCTCTGAAATGAGGAAGCAGGAGCAAGCATGCCTCTTTCCCACAAATCTTCTTGCCTCATGTCATGTGCTACAGGACTAGTGGATAAATGTGTTGCTTTTCATATTTAAATAAGATGGGGCAATTACTTTCCTTCAACCTGCAAGTGGCAGAGTAAATGTGAGGAAAGATCTTCAAATCACAAAGGGCGGTCTGACACCTAATTCCCTTTGACGGCAAATGGGAGGCTGGTTCCTACTCAGTGGCAGGCAGGTGTAGAACTGCCATTGGAAAATCTCACTTGTAGAAGTTACCTCTGTGACATGGTCCTTAAGGGCTCGTTGGCTCACAAGGAATTAACTTGTGGGAAAAACTCTAAGCCTCTGTATTTACTGTTGACTTGATGAATTGACATGGTGGGTTGCTTCCTGTCCACAGTTCCCAGAGCCTCTTCAGGAATCGCATCTTCACCTTTCTGCCGGGTCCAGCACTCCTTTTACTGTTGTCACCAAAAATCATCTTTAAAGGGCCATCACCATTTTACGCCCTCCTTCCAAAGCCGAATGGATCAGGGCAGATTCTGTGGCTCTGTCATTGGTGTGTCCTCAGCTTTTTCTTGTCCACTGGTCTATTTGGAGGAAGTGTGGAGCCCTCCTCCCTGTGCGGCAATTGTATTAGGCCAAATTCTCTACCTTGCTATCAGTGCCGGACCGAGCCATACTTGCACCCCGGGCAGTGGGCGCACAGCGCATGCGCGGCCCCGCCCCGGCGCACAGGCCTTGTGCCCCCGGGCACATAGCGCCCCTTACCACTTCAATCAGTGCCCCCAATAGGTTGGCTCCCCGGTCTGCTGCCTGGCTAGCCCCTTCCTCCCCTTAATCCAGCCCTGCCTGCTCTGCACTTAGTAAATCTTTGACTGTATCTGATCACTTGGGAAAGTGGCTGTCAAGTGTAGGCTGCACTTTTTATAAATATTTTTCCAGTCTCTTTCTCAAACACACTGAGAGCTGTAGAGATGGCTTAAAAATAAGAGACATGTATCTAAACACATTTTTGCAGAATGAACTGTAACAGCTTTGAAAGAATAGTTATGGTCCCAATTATAATGTATCCATTTCCTGTGCACTTTAAAGAGAGGTTTTCTTCATGTTGTTGCCTTTAAAAAAAAAAGAGTAAACTCTAAGAACCAAGAAAATGAGGAAGGTGGAATTGTTCAGAGTTATGAGACCTTCTTTCAGAGTTTTATGCAGCTCCTTTCATAATGGTTTATGCCAGGGGTGGAGAACCTCAGGCCCAGGGACCAGATGCGGCCCCTGGCTTGCCTGCATCTGGGCCCCTCTAAGCTCTGGTGTGCAAAGGGAATGTGGGGAGTCTTTCTCATTCTCAGTCACTTTTGTGTGTGGCCCCCAACTGATTTTTCTGTAGGTCAGTGGTCCCTGGCCCAAAAAAGGTTCCCCACCTCTGGTTTATGCAGCTGATTTGTAGGTATGCAAATAGACTCATTATAGTTTGCATACTTGCTAGTCATTTATGTTTAACTCTATGGGTATGTCTACACTACAAAGTTAGTTCGAACTAACGGACATTAGTTCGAACTAACTTTCCTAAGTGCTACACTAGCGCTCCGTTAGTTCGAACTTAATTCGAACTAATGGAGCGCTTAGTTCGAACTAGGTAAACCTCATTTTACGAGGATTAAGCCTAGTTTGAACTAGCTAGTTCGAATTAATGGCTGTGTAGACCCTTAATTCGAACTAGTGGGAGGCTAAGGCTTCCCAGGTTTCCCTGGTGGCCACTCTGGCCAACACCAGGGAAACTCTATTGCCCCCCTCCTGGCCCCGGAGCCCTTAAAGGGCCACGGGCTGGCTACACAGTTTGTGCCAGCTGCAAGGCTGCAAGCACCCGTGCCAGCAGACCCTGCACCTGCCACAACATGAGCCAGCCACCCGACGACACCCAGCCCTCCACTGCTCCCCAGGACCAGCCTGGCGGCTCCCAGGAGCCTGCCCGGGGGCACAAAAGGCGGGCACCTGCTTGGTCAAGTGCGGAGATCGTGGACCTCATCGAGGTTTGGGGGGAAGCCTCCAATGTCCACGATCTCCGCACTAGCCACAGGAACGCAGCCATCTACGGCCGCATGGCTACCAGCCTGGCCGCCAGGGGCCACCAGCGCAGCCGGGAGCAGGTCCGGTGCAAAATTAAGGACTTGCGGCAGTCCTACTCCCGGGCCTGCCAGCCAGGGGCCGACCCGGAGGCCTGCCCCCACTTCCATGCCCTGGACCGCCTCCTGGGGGCTCATGCCATCCCTGCCCCCCGGGACGTGATTGATCAGGGGGCAGAGGGCCCGCTCCTGGAGACGGAGGAGGAGGAGGAGGGCTCTGAGAGCCAGGAGCCTGCCACCAGCCTGCCCGGGACCCGTGACTCCCGAGGCACCCCACAGAGCCGCTCGCCTGTGTCGTCTGAGGCCGGGGAGGCGTCCACCTGTGAGTACCATCGTGTTCCCCTTATGTGTACGGGGGGCTGGGGCAAGAGGGAGCCCCGGGACCGTGCAGCTGGGCCTTGCCCACCAAGGAGCAGCAGCTGGGGATCCTACAGGGGCCCTGGCCTTGCAGAGGGGAGCTTGGTTTCACACACCTGGGCCCCTGGGGTAATTGACCGCTGGTCTTGTTGCACCACAGCTGCAGCACCTGGGCCTGCAGGGCGCACCACACCACCTGCAGCAGCTGCCCATGCCCGGGCAAGCAGGAGAGCCAGGAACGAGGAGGAGTACCAAAGGCGGCACCTCCGGTTCATGGACCACCAGCTCCTCACCCAGGACCACTGGGTCCAAGAGGACCTGAGGTTGCGCTGGAGGAGTCTGGAGGCCCTGGAGGAGCAGGGCCGTGCCCTGCGAGGCCACCTCCAGAGCCTGCTCGACCGCTTCCCATTTCCTCCTCCCCCTGCTCCCTCTTCTCCTCCTGCTCCCCCTGCTCCTCCTGCTCCCCCTGCTCCTCCTGCTCCTCCTGCTCCCCCTCCTGCTTCCGCTCCTGCTTCCTCCACACCCCCTGTCCCTCCTGCCCACCCCCTCCACAACCATTTCCCACCGACGCCCCCGGACCCGCAGTGTGGCGAGACGGGAGAGGCAGCCGGACTCCCACCCCTGAGCTTTCCTTTCCCTTCCTCCCTTCCCTCCCCTTCCAGCTCCCTTGTCCCAGGTTTCCCCCTCCCCTCTCCAACCCTCATTCCTCCCTTCCCGCACCCAGTTATGTTAAATAAACAGACGTTTTTGTTTCAAAAACAGGTGTCTTTATTTTACAGTAGATAGGGAGGGGAAAAGGGAAGGGGGGTAGGGTGGAAGAAGGCCCCAGTGGGGCATGCAGGGAGAGGTCAGTCCTCCTCCTCCACCAAGAAGCTCTCCCGCAGGGCTTCCCAGATCCAGACGGCCCCCCGCTGGGCTTCCTGGATGGCAGCGGTGCGGGGCTGACCGTAGTGTCCAGCCATGCGGTCAGCCTCAGCCATCCAGGCTGGCAGGAAAGCCTCCCCCTTTCACTCACACAAATTGTGGAGCACACAACATGCTGCCACCATGGGAGGGATGTTGTGCTCGGCCAGGTCCAGACGGGTGAGGAGGCATCAAAAGCGGGCTTTCAGTCGCCCGAAGGCCCCCTCCACCACGATGCGGGCCCTGGTCAGCCTGGCATTGAAGGCCTGGCAGGAGGGATTGAGGTATCCCGTGTAGGGCTTCATGAGCCAGGGCTGCAGTGGGTAGGCGGCATCCCCCACCAGGCACATGGGCATGTCCACGTCCCCGACCCTGATGTGGCAGTCGGGGAAGAAGGTCCCGGCCTGCAGCCGCTGGCACACGGAGGAGTTGTGGTACACCCGGGCGTCGTGTGCTTTGCCGGACCAGCCCACATTAATGTCCGTGAACTGGCCCCGGTGGTCACACACGGCCAGCAGGATCACGGAGAAGTACCCCTTGCGGTTCACGTAATGGGACGCCTGGTGTTCCGGGGCACGGATGGGGATGTGCGTCCCATCGATGGCCCCCCCGCAGTTGGGGAAGCCAAATCCCCGGATGACAGCGTCCGGGTCGGTGAGGCGGACCACCCTGCGGAGCAGCACCCGGTTGATGGCCTTGACCACCTGCGGAGAGAGACACAGCAAAGAGCCAATCAGTGGGGCGCCCGGGTGGCTGGGAGCGTTCGTGCCCTGGCAGTGCCCCACGCCCCACTCCCGGTAGCAACCCCCCTGGTGGCATGTAGTACGGTCGGGACAGCCCGACCCCTCTGGTGCGGGGCGCTTTCGCCTCCTCCCGCCCTCCCTTTGTCCCTGGGGCGGCCCATCCCCTCCTTACAGCCTCCCTCCCCCTCGGCTCGGTGACCGACGAGCGCCATACCTGCATGAGCACCGCTCCGACGGTGGATCTCCCCACGCCGAACTGGTTCCCGACGGATTGGTAGCTGTCCGGCGTGGAGAGCGTCCATAGGGTGATGGCCACCCGCTTCTGGAGGGGGATGGCGGGCCTCATGCGAGTGTCCCTTCTGTGCAGGGCAGGGGCGAGCCACTCGCAGAGCTCCAGGAAGGTGTCCCTCCTCATCCTGAAGTTCTGGGTCCACTGTCGGTTGTCCCAGCGCTCCAGGACGATGCGGTCCCACCAGTCGGTGCTGGTGTCCAGACGCCAGACGCGGCAGGGCACGCCGGTGCTGGGGCGCCGCCGCGGCTCCTCCACGGCCCCCAGGGTGGCCAGGCGGAGAGGCAGGGGGCTGACGTTCACCAGGTGGTGCCAGGCAGCCTCGAGCCATTGCTGGCAGGCTTGCAGCAGGAAGTCCAGAAAGTGCACCAGAAGGTGCAGGGTGAGCTGTGGCTCCATGTTGCCACCTGCGGCGGCCCCCCCGAAGGGAAGCACCGACACAGACGGGCACAGAGACCAACACTTTGCTGTCCCTCGGCGAGGTTGGCAAGCAAGCAGGAAAAGCTGAGAACCGGCTGTCCGGGGGGGGTCCATTTAAGCTCGAGCCTCAGAGATAGCCTCAGACAGCAGCCACACAAAGCAACTACTGACCTGATGCCGTGCCAGAACCGGTTTCAGCTGCCCTTAAATGCCCCCCTGCGTCCAATCAGTGTGGACGCGCTAGTTCGAATTAGCAAAATGCTAATTCGAACTAGTTTTTAGTTCTAGACGCGCTAGTTCGAATTAGCTTAGTTCGAATTAACTAATTCGAACTAAGTTAGTTCGAATTAGCGCTGTAGTGTAGATGTACCCTAAATGTCCTGACTTCCACCTTGACCCTTTGATGAAGTCAGGGAAACTGGATTTACAGGGGTGTCCAGGGAGCTGGGGGGCAGTTCAGTGGCTGGGTGTGGAAAAGCTGGGATATGTGTGTCTGGGGGGGAAGATGAAGGTGCTTTCAGGGGTGCTAGATAGCATCTGGAGGCATGTCTGGGCAAAGATGAAGGCTGTCAATGGGCGGGATGGTAGAGAAGCAAAGGATGCCTGCGGTTTGGAGCAGTATTTGAAGACTAGATGAGGGGGTTTGGGGATACCTCTGGCTAGGATGGCTGCCTACTGGGTGGATGAAAGTGACTGGTGGGCAAATTGTCTGGTTGCTGGTTGGTGAGCCCTGGAGCAAGTACTGAGCTACCTTTGTTCTCATTTACTACCACTGCCCTGCCTAAATCTAATACAGTGGAGCAGCAAGAAAGGCTGCTCAATGGCAATGGTCAGTAGGAACTACAAATGCGGTCATTCCTGCAGTTGAATGTGTGAGATCCATACATATTGTTGCCATTGTGTACATGTTAAGTAGGTTATATATGGTTCCTAATATGCTGGTGCTTAAGTGCCTGCATTCTCCTCAGATACAAGGTAGGAGAGGAAATAGCTTTTATTGGATCAACGTCTGTTGGTGAAAGAAACAAGCATTCAAGCTATGCAGAGCTCTTTTTTAGGTCTTTCTCAGCAGACACAAAATAACTCAAGATGTGCCTAGAGTTGTTGAGCTTTTCAGTGTACCCCACAGCGCAGGCATCTGTGGGAGATGTAGTCCACAGAGATGCAAGCCCACAGTTGCTGTTTTTGCTTGGCTCAAGAAGGCAGCGATCAAAGCTGATTTTTAAAACATGCAAATCAACTGTAGCCCTCATCCATTTTCCTGTATGAGATATTGTAATGTTCTGACCTTTTTGCTTTATCTCACTAAAAGTGGTTAGAAACTACACATGCCGTATGATGGTAAGCCTTCAGCAAATATTCTGTTCTGAAACAACCCTCTCTGTACACTATATGCACTTTTCATTTTAAAAACCTAATTCACATGATGTTCGATAGAAATGTCTGAAAAACACTCATTTTAGCAATGTTGATTGTATCATAAAAGTCATTGGCCTAACCTAATCTGTTCTTGCAAAGCTGCTTAGCTTCAGATCTTTTTTCTCCATTTTCTGTAAATAGCCATAAAACAGTTTACATCAACAGAGCAAGATTGCTGCCTTCTCTACTAACACAGCTTCTAACACATATGTCAGATTCACAGCTATACAATGCTTTTGGATATAAGGAGCTGGCATTCAGAATAATGTTACTGTGACATCCACTGTAAGACTAATGATTATAATGATATAGGTCTCATTAAAAGAAATGCTATAGTGAAGAAAGAGAACAATGATAATTTATTAGCCCAATCAAGTCAATTCAGATGCATGATATTGATGCAAGCCTGATTCATGATGCTACTTTGGAAATATGCCTTTGGCTCACAGTATTGAAAGTTACAAAGTGTATCAGACAACTTGGCGAAATCACCCAAATTCAGCAATTTCCAAATAAAGTGTACTAATGGACAACAGGGATAAAATATCTTTTTAATAGCTCTTTTGCAGGCTCAGGATTTAGAATACACACACTGTCTGCAACTGTTTTTTGGTTACCATGGTAGGAACTGAGAGGAGATGCTACACAGCATTGCTGATGTCATGTGAATGAATGATGGAAAATTTCATCGGAAATTCTTTCTTAAGGACATATTTCCAGATTATTAGTTCATAAGGAAATATGTTGAATTTGTGTTAAACTCTGTCCCAAGTATAATAATAGGGATTAAATGTTATGTCATGGAACATTTGCAACAAGATTTCACAAATGGATCTCACCATCATTAATTTAATGTGGTGGAAGCAACAAAATGGTCAAATTTTTCTTGGCACGCTTTATTAAGTCTGTGGCGGAGAGAATGCTGAAAAAATATTCCTGTAAATATTAAGTGTTGTTTTTAAAATTCAGTTTGCTTCATTCCTATTTGAAACATTTGGGATTTTGCTTTCAGTTGTGCCTTGGAAAACCTGAAGGGAACCAAGAAGTTTGCAGGGAACAGCATAATGTTGGTGTGTCTGTGTTCACCCCATTAATAATGTTGTGCTTCTGGCACTTCTGTTTATTGCATTGTCTCTGTCATTAATTTTTTGTGTTATTGGCTAACAACACAGTATGAAGCTGAACAAAAAAAAATTAAATAGCTAGTTCTGACATAGTTATGGATTTGAATAAATTGTTTGTTTTAAAATCAGATTTATTGTCTATATTGTATGACAGCTACTGAAATATATCTTTAACACTGCAGTTCAGTACAGGCAGTCCCCGGGTTACGTACAAGATAGGGACTATAGGTTTGTTCTTAAGTTGAATTTGTACTTAAATCGGAACTGGCTCCAGATTCAGCCGCTGCTGCTGAAACTGACCAGGGGCTGACTACAGGAAGCAACAGCGGCTGAATCTGGAGCCTGGGACAGAACAGCTGGGGCGCTGCCGGGTAGGTCCCCCCCGGACCAACCCGGCAGCACCCCAGCTGCTCTACCACAGGCGTCCACAACAAAAGCCTGGTCTGCTGGGGGAGGGGGGCGCACTAGCTGCGCCCCCCACCCCAGCAGACCAGGGAGACCCAGAGCAAAGCCTTGGAGGCGGCGGGGTCCCACGCCTCCAAGGCTTTGCTCCGGGTGTCCCTGGTCTGCTCAGGGTGTCCCTGGTCTGCTGGGAGGGGTCCCCAGCAGACCAGGGACACCCCGAGCAAAGCCGCAGAGGCGGCGGGGTCCCGCGTTTCCAAGGCTTTGCTCCGGAGCAGCTTTTCTCGCCCTGGAGGATGCGGTGGCGGGACCACTGCGTGTCTGGGTGGTCCCGCCACCTGCGAGTTCTGGGGCGAGAAAAACCCCGTTCGTAAGTGCGGATCCGACATAAGTCGGATCCGCGTAACTCGGGGACTGCCTGTAATCTCCAACAATTCTGCTTTGGGGACTGTTGCTACTGTTTGCATGGTTTTCTTTCCATGCTGAGTTGGACTGCTATAAACCTATGTTAAGTACAGTTGCATGAAATATTGAATGTATATGCTGAAAGAAATTTCACACTTTGACATTTTTCATTCCAAAACAGGAAAGTTGAATTTTTTCTCAAAATGGAAATTCTACAAATTCATTTTAGAAAATCTAAACATTTCATTTTGACACTTGATCCAAATGAAGCTTTTCAACAATCCTTAAGTTTAAATGATTTAAGCCGACCAATATTAAACTGCATTTTGCCTTGCCTTATTGGATTTGTAGTTGGATCCCCATTGTCTCCTATGGCCCATGCAGACATTCCTGGCAGACATTTCCCTTTTCCCACAGCTGACCAAGCTTTGTGGTGCCAAGGAATGTCATGGTTCTGTGTGCATCATGGGAGGTACAGTCTAGTGAGGGAGACTGATGCCCCCATTCTCCTCTATGGGCCAGCATCCCCTGATGGACTACATCTCTCTGGTATGTCTACACAGCAGGGCTAAAATTGAATTAAGCTATGCAACTTGAGCTCCTTCAATTGCATAGTTTAAGTTGAAATATCTACCTTTGGCTTTTGGCGCTGACTACACAGCAGGAAGTTGAAGGAAGAACACTTTTCCTTTAACTTCTCTTACTCCTCGTAAAATGAGGGGTACAGGAGTTGGAGTAAGAAGTCCTCCAGCTCGACATTATTTCAAAATAATGGCTTGCAGAGTAGACACTCTCTTTGTTATTTCAGAATAGCGTCAATTATTCCAAAATAACGCTGCTGTGCAGACATAGCCTCTGAGACTTCTCTTATGCATCATGCAGTTCCAGCTGCATTAAGGGAGATGTAGTCCTCCAGTGAGCCTAATCTTAAGGACAGAATTGGGGGAGGTAGGTTGGAGGGGGTAGTAATAACAGCAGCTTGTACAAGGAAATGTTTAACCTCTTATGTTTCTTTAATATTTCTTTGAACTGATTCTAACCAAAATCTTCGGGTCACTTCAATAAAATGGAACATTTGGGTTGAACGATCCAGAAACAAAATTCATTTCAATTTTCCCAACAGAAAATCAACTTTTGGCAACATTGAAATTTTCAGCTCGAAAAAAAAATTAGAAGAAATTGCACTTTTCATCAGAAATTTATTCTAATAGACAATTCCTGAGGAGCTTTAATGTAAACAAAAGAAGCCATCAATACAAGAACAATGTGATTTAACATTTTCAATGATGGTGCCTCTTGGGTGTATTGGGTTTTGGCAGAACATGCAGATCATTTTTTGTCATTGGCCTGTACTCAAAAGTATTTTTTCTGTTTTGTTCTTTGAATTACCAAATTAATTCTTCAGTCTATTAGTAACACTAATAGAAGTATCATTAGGCATTTGGGAAGTATTTTAACACACACATGAAAGTACCAAGAATGGGCTGGACACAAGCAGTCCCAGAGATAAGAATCAAGTAGTTTCCAGTGGGTTTAAAACCACTTGCTTCATTTGATACCATCCAAATAACACAGTCTCTGAAATCATGTCACACGGTTAAATCTCCAAGTTATAGAAACCTGGGGAATGGAGGGTGTACATAACTCTAAAATGTTTGTAGCTCTAAACAAAGTTATTTCAAAATTTTACAACAGAATGTTGACTTGGAAACTTCACTATGCATAAGAAAAAATTCTGCTTTTAACCATCTTAATCTAAATGATACAAGCATAGAAACAGTTTCTTCACCTTGTTAACTCTTTTTAAAAAAAAATCCATTATTTGTAGTAGCTTATATTTAACAAAGTATAGTGCTCCTGGGCAGTGGGCATAAGAATTAATTGGAGGCAATGCCTTCCCTGGGTCTTAGTGCTCAATCACTCTCCTCTTCCTTGCTGTATTCTCATGGTTCCTGCAGGCTCTCACAGTAGGCTGTTGCAGCTTTGTGAGTCTTCCCCCAGAGTGGATCTAGTACATGAAAAGTGAAAAGCCTTCCAGCTTGCCAGACCTATTAGCATAACATTGAACCTGTGAAAGCCATTAAGTGGTAATGAAGCCATTTAACAGGCATGTACCAACCCAGAGGTATAAATTGTCAGTTTCTGAATTTACTGACAAAAATAGTTACACATCACTGTAATATGTCCCCAGGATCTTAGTTTAAAATTTGCTTAAAAATTTCATTAGTTTTGTTGCTGAAGATGATAAAATCACATTTCTAAAATCCTTATATGGGTTTTTAGATGCATCATCTGAGTATTCAGCTTTAGACTTAAATGCTTGAATCTTCAGATGTATAACTTTGAAAATAAATTATTCAAAAGACCACCCTTATCTAAAATACACACTTTAATTTTAATTACTATAGTAGAGAATCATGCTTCCAAATCTTCCTGTCCTTTCTGTCTATCCCTACTTTCCTCCCCTACCCCCTTTTCTCCCCCCTCTTCTCCCCAAGAGAGCCCTAAAGGGACAATATCCCATTTCTTCCTGATAGCTGGGCAACTGAGTTTTCCATTCTTAACTTCTATTTGACTTCTATTTGATTAACTACTTTTAAGAGACTTCTCCGCCAAAATCAGTACCTTTCCAAGATATAAAATCCTTTATGTCTAAAATCTTTGGGAAAATATTTTTAATATACACATATGGTGAAATTTCATAAAGATGTCTATTGTCATGGAGATCACACAAAACAGTGTTTCTTTTTTTGAAAAGCAATGAACTTAGTTATGAACACAATAAACCACTCCGATTAATTTAAAATAATGTCTTTTTCAGTGCATTAAATATGTAGTAATCTGGAATTATTATTTTATGAAGGCTTAAGAATACATTTAAAATATAAAATCAGCTTAGAAATACCGATTAAGAAAATGTAAAACAGTGAAGAGCTGCATCATATATCCCATAATATTTAATGCTGTATTCAGCAGGACAGCTGAGTTGCCTTTACTACAAAGTTTTTGCAAATAAATCTGTGACAAAATTCAGTTTATCAAAAAACAAAAACAAAACTGTGACTAACATTTTTTTATTCCCAAATTTAGTGCTTTTTATTAGCTACCTTATGCATGTCCAGTCTTCAAAATTCAGTATGCAGTGAAAAACATGCTCCATTTTATTTAGAGTGTTTTTTTTTTCAAATATCATTTGTTATGTTTTGATTCAGAGTTTTGACTGGAAGAGCGAGCAGAAAAGCGGAGGGAAAAGAAGATGGAGATAGTGGGGAACAGGCACAGTGGGGCGAGGCAGGGGCAGAGAAGGGGCAGAGTATGGGAGGGGCCACAGGCTGGGGAGTCTGCTTCCCTAAGCAACACCTTCACCCACAGCCCATGACAGCACTGTAATTTTTTTGTCTCCGCCTGATCGAATATTACTGGTTCTTAATGCAGTGTGTGGTTGACTAGTCAGCTGGTAACTCTGAGGGTATGTCTACACTAGAAAGTTAGTTCGAACTAACGGACGTTAGTTCGAACTAACTTTCCTATGCGCTACACTAGCGCTTCGCTAGTTCGAATTTGAATCGAACTAGCGGAGCGCTTAGTTCGAACTAGGTAAACCTCATTTTACGAGGACTAACGCCTAGTTCGAACTAGCTAGTTCGAACTAAGGGCTGTGTAGCCCTTTAGTTCGAACTAGTGGGAGGCTAGCCCTCCCCAGGTTTCCCTGGTGGCCACTCTGGCCAACACCAGGGAAACTCTATGCCCCCCTCCCGGCCCCGGACCCCTTAAAGGGGCACGGGCTGGCTACGGTGCCCGTGCCAGGTGCAAGCCTGCCAGCACCCAGCTAGCAGACCCTGCACCTGGCACGGCACAGAGCCACCCACCCGATGCCCCCCAGCCCACCCCCTCTTGCCGGGACCAGGCTGGCGGCTCCCGGGAGCTTGCCCTGGACCGCAAGAGGCGGGCACCTTCCTGGGCTAGTGCGGACATCGTGGACCTCGTCCACGATCTCCGCACTAGGCACAGGAAAGTGGCTGTCTAGGGCAGGAGAGCTGCCAGCCTGGCCACCCAGGACCAGGTGTGCATGAAAATCAAGGGGGTCCACTGAGACCCCCGACACTGAGCCCTGAGCTTACAATGGCCGTCCTGGGTCAGACCAAAGGTCCATCTAGCCCAGTAGCCTGTCTGCCAACAGCGGCCAACCCTAGGGACCCTGGAGGGGATGGACTGAAGACAATGACCAAGCCATTTGTCTCGTGCCATCCCTCTCCAGCCTTCCACAAACTTTGGGCAGGGACACCACTCCTACCCTCTGGCTAATAGGACTCCATGGACCCAACCTCCATCACTTTATCTCACTTCCCTTTAAACTCTGTTCTAGTTGTAGCCTTCACAGCCTCCTGCAGCAAGGAGTTCCACAGGTTAACTATTTGCTTTGTCAAGAAGAACAACTTTCTCTTACTAGTTTCAAGCCTGCTACCCATTCCTTTCCTTTGGTGTCCTCTAGTCCTTCTTTATGGGAACTCAGGAAGAACTTTTCTGAATGCACCCTCTCCACCCAACCCCTGCTTTTAGAGACCTCTATCCTGTCCCCCCTCCATCTCCTCTTTTCTAAGCTGAACAGTCCCAGTCTCTGTAGCCTTTCTTCATCTGGGACCTGTTCCCAACCCCTGATCATGTTAGTTGCCCTCCCCTCTCCCAGCCTTTCTCTTCCCCTCTCCCACCTCCTTTTCCCAGTGTCCCCCAGTTTTTTTCAATAAAGACAGAGTCAATGTTGGAAGAAACGTTATCTTTATTTTGTACATCAATAAGAAGGGGGGCTAGGGAAGGGTAAGTGGAAGGAGGTGAGGGAGGAATGGGGTACGAGCCCCCGATGGGGAGGACTGGGCTGGCTCTGCGGGCTTCTGGGGGTGGAAGCTCTCCTGCAGCCCCCCAATTACTCCCTCTCCCCAGATGGCAGCCTGCGGCAAGTGCAGCCGGGCTGATGGCCGAGTGGTGTGATGTGCCCAGTGTGGGCACTCCAAGCCAGAACTTCTTTGGAAGCGGGGCACCCCTTAGAACTGTGTGTCCGGGGTGGGGGTCGGGACCCTTTAAGCGCAGCCCTCGGCTAGCCTGAGACAGCATCTCCATGCTCTAAGTCCTCCTTTTATGCCCTGCCGGCACTGCTTCCGGCCATCCTTAAGCCCTGTTCAGAGTCCACTCAATGTGGACTTACTAGTTCGAACTAGCAAAACGCTAGTTCGAACTAGTTTTTAGTTCTAGACGCGTTAGTTCGAACTAGCTTAGTTCGAATTAACTAATTCGAACTAAGTTAGTTCGAACTAGCGCTGTAGTGTAGACGTACCCTGAGTTCTTCTGTATGGTCTTTGAAACTGGTGTGCTTTGAAATTATAATGATGATTGAAGGATACAGCATGGGGCCCAGTGATTGAAAAGGGCCCAGGGTTCCCAGACACCACTGCTGCTACTGTGGCAACAGTTGGAGCCTCTGGCCCTTTAAATTGCCATCAGGGCACCATATGGAATGCTCTGGATGATTCTAAGTAAAGGCTGGCCAGCCCTGCCCCTTTCCAGAATGCGGAGCCCTCACACACTTTGCCCAGAGACACAGGAAATCTGTCAGCCTCATTGGAATTTGATGATACATGCAGGCTGTGAGAGATTTGTAAGATTTTGGTCCTAGCTGATGGAAATATTATCAATGGCTAATTTTGCAAGATTTCACAACCAATCAAAATCAGAAAATACAACTCTCTTTAGGTTTGGATCCTGCTCGGCTGGAATCAAAACGATAGGGATGGATTCAGATTCAGGTATTTGAAGCTGAGTGCTCCTGAAATGCAAGGGGACTTAGATTAGAAGTGCTAATGTTGGCCCTTCCTTAGACATGTAGTACATCTGACCAGGAGATGCTTAGGATTAGCTATTAAGATTCTTACAGGATCAGTTTCATTATAAGTCTCTGCACAGAATGAAGCAAGGAGCACAAGGTGTCAATGCAATGCAGAAAGTGCATGTGAACTCAGTATCCAAGTGCTAGGCATAGTCTTTCATGCAGAAAAAACAGTTTTTAGTTCTTGTGCATGCAGTGAGCATGACTGAGGAATAATCTTCTGTGGATGAAGGACAGGGTATAAGGACAGGGTGAAAAAGAGGAGAGTAGGACCAGAAGCACAGGATTATCTGATCCTATAATATAGGCCCTGTTGTATGGCCATCTTATTTAGGGCAGGTAGCAGAAATGATTTAAACACTGGCTGACTGTTGCAATGCTTTTATGTTACTGAAGGAAGCTGAGCCAGAAAGCAAACCAGGAGAGTTGTGGCATGTAAATCAGTTCCGACTGGACGAAAGGGTGTATGTGATGCTGGGGCTGAGATTAGAGTCCAGATATACCTCGTTGGAATCATATATCTGGATTCTGCCACCTGCAGATAAAATAGCTGGAAAAAGCTTAAACAGAATTGTAGCACAATAGCCAGGTTTGCAAACCTGACAACCAAGTCTTTCAAATACATTGCATAGCGAGCCCTACAAGTTCTTGAATAGAACTGTAGGACAACAGCCAGGTTTGCAAATCTGACAACCAAGACTTTCAAACAAATTGCATAGAGAGCCCTACAAGTACTTAATGATAACATACAACTTTTGAAAACTGATCTGTTAAGCTAGACATTTTGCTAACAACAAAGCTTCTTTCAGTCTCCTTCCTCCCTCCCCAGTGGTGTGGATTTTTGTTTTTACCTGGTGGTCCCCGGAGGTCAATACAATCCACTTGTTTTAACAATTTACACTTAATTTCATAATCTGAAGGGTTGCTTTCTCATGCATTTTATGTATTTTTGTTCACCTTGGTTTTATGCTTTTTAAACTCTTCTGCTGGCTCATAAATACCCTATTCTCAGATCTCTCTTTTTTAGAAGCCAAGATTAATGTTACTGAAAGAACAGGCATGGAAGAGGGGACTTATGAGCCAGCAGGGCAATTTAAAAAGGCATAAAAATCAGGACAAAGATACATACAACACAGGGGAAAACTGAGGTTTTGCTTAGCGACCTAGAAGTAATTCATTAAACCAATGGAGTACATTAGCTCAATGGTGCAACCAGGTGTGTGTGTGTATGTATATATCTAAAAATCTAAATCTAGCTATCCTGCATTGAGAGAGGAATGTAGAGCTGCTCCATGAACTCCATGTGCTGAAATAGCCAGATATGATGGAGCACCTCAGAGTCCAGATTATAACTAATACATTTCTTTACCTCTGCAAATTTCACATTACCTTAATGTACCTTTTTATCATTTTAATTATATTTCATCAGCTTTTCCCATTCTCTAAGAATCAACTGGATTTAAGTTCTCAGAGTATGTCTACACTACAAAGTTAATTCGAACTAACAACCGTTAGTTCAAATTAACTTTGATAGGCACTACACTAGCGCTCCGCTAGTTCGAACTTAATTTGAACTAGCGGAGTGCTTAGTTCGAACTTCGTAAACCTCATTCCACGAGGACTAAACCTAGTTTGAACTTACTAGTTCGAATTAAGGGGTGTGTAGCCCCTTAATTCGAAGTAGTGGGAGGCTAGCCCTCCCCAGATTTCCCTGGTGGCCACTCTGGCCAACACCAGGGAAACTTGTCTGCCCCCCTCCCAGACCCGGACCCCTTAAAGCACCCAGCCAGCAGACCCTGCACCTGGCACGGCTCGAGCCAGCCACCCGGTGCCCCCCAGCCCTCCCCCTCTTCCCAGGACTAGGCTGGTGGCTCCCGGGAGCTTGCCCAGGACCACAAGAGGTGGGCACCCGCCTGGTCCAGTGCAGACATCGTGGACCTCATCCACGACTTCCGCACTAGGCACAGGAAAGTGGCCGTCTAGGGCAGGAGAGCTGCCAGCCTGGCCACCCAGGAGCAGGTTTGCATGAAAATCAAGGGGGTCCACTGAGACCCCCGACCCTGAGCCCTGAGCTTACAATGGCCGTACTGGGTCAGACCAAAGGTTCATCTAGCCCAGTAGCCTGTCTTTCAGCAGCGGCCAACCCTAGGGACCCTGGAGGGGATGGACCAAAGACAGTGACCAAGCCATTTGTCTCGTGCCATCCCTCTCCAGCCTTCCACAAACTTCGGGCAGTGACACCACTCCTACCCCCTGGCTAATACCACTCCATGGACCCAACCTCCATGAATTGATCTCACTTCTCTTTAAACTCTGTTCTAGTTCTAGCCTTCACAGCCTCCTGCAGCAAGGAGTTCCACAGGTTGATTCTTTGCTTTGTGAAGAACAACTTTCTGTTATTAGTTTGAAGCCTGCTACCCATTCCTTTCCTTTGGTGTCCTCTAGTCCTTCTATTATGGGAACTAATGAAGAACTTTTCTGTATGCACCCTCTCCACCCCACTCGTGCTTTTATAGACCTCTATCATATCCCCCCTCCATCTCCTCTTTTCTAAGCTGAAAAGTCCCAGTCTCTTTAGCCTCTCTTCATATGGGACCTGTTCCAAACCCCTCATCATTGTAGTTGCCCTCCCCTCTCCCACCCTCTCTCTTCCCCTCTCCCACCTCCTTTTCCCAGTCTCCCTCTGGGTATGTCTACACTACCCTCCTAGTTCGAACTAGGAGGGTAATGTAGGCATACCGTACTTGCAAATTGTGACGGACCGGGCCGTGTCTGGGCACAGCTGAGGGCGTCCACTCAGGGCGAATTGCTCAACTTCGGGGCTCCTTATAGCCCCCAGACTGGTGACCTCTCCACACAGGCCACAAACCAGTCCCACAGAGCGCTTCAGCAGCCTGCCTGAAGCCTCACGAGCAAAGCCCCTCCGACACCCCAGCAATCACCGTGCCCCAGATGGCCCCAGACCTCATACACAGGTGGGGGGTCCTAGCACCCAATCCCACCTACCCCGAACAAGTTCTGTCCGGTTCCAGGAAACCAGCCACAGATCTCTGGCCAATTTATCCTTTGGACCTTACCCACAAATCACGCTGGGCCAATCCTTTAGCATCTAACAACTAAAGGTTTATTAACATAAGAAAGAAAAGCATGAGAGTAAGGTTATTAAAGTATAGTACGTTACATGCACCGAATCTCCCAGTTCTCGATGCAGGCTCTAGCAGAGATGTTGCAGCTGCTGGTTTAAAAGTTCTTATTTCACACCCTAAGATCAGGATGGGTTCACAGGTCTTCCGGGCTCTTCGATCCCTGCAATGCTGCCTCTGGGATGAAGTGCTGAGCTGAGAATTAAATGGCATTGACCGCATGGCCTCTTTATACCTCCTTCCTGGCCTCTTCTAGTATGTAGCAGGTCACCTGGACAGAGGCCAATCTCTGTGTTTCCTGCTGGCTGCTCTCAGGTGACAGCCCCCATTCTTTAGGTGTGTCCATAGCCCATTGAGAGCCATTGTTCCACAGGGCCTCGGTAATTAGCATGTCCACAGGCTCGGCCCTGCCCAATGCTTAACCACATGCAGGGAAATCTTCAGTGTCCATACAAGTACATGCTAACAATTGCACACACAGACATTATTCAAACACCAGAACAGCATACATAGGATTATCAGATAATAAGCTTCTATTCAATATGTCACATGGCCCCCTCCTATACCATTTTTGGGGCCAACACCCCCACCTATGGGTGTATCAGTGATCTGGCTGCTCCCCTCAAGATCCAGCAACGTGACACACGAGGAGTAACGGTAGTTCGGACTAGGATATCTAGTCCGAACTACATAGATCGTGCCGCATGTAGCCGCGCGGCACGGGATTCGAACGAGCAGGGATTTAAAAATGGCGGCGCCCAGTTTATGCAAATGAAGCCCAGGAAATTCAAATCCCGGGCTTCATTTGCAAGTGTGGTATGCCTACATTACCCCGCTAGTTCGAACTAGCAAGGTAGTGTAGACATACCCCCAGTTTTGTTCAATAAAGAGAGATTCTATTTTTGAACACAATTGTCCTTTATTTTGTACATCAGGAAGGGGGGCTAGGGAGGGGTAAGTGGAAGGAGGTGAGGGAGGAATGGGGTACGAGCCTCCGATGGGGAGGACTGGGCTGGCTCTGCGGGCTTCAGGGGGTGGAACCTCTTCTGCAGCCCCTCAACTGCCCCCTCTCCCCAGATGGCAGCCTGTGGCAAGTGCAGCCGGGCTGATGGCCGAGTGCTGTGATGTGCCCAGTGTGGGTACTCTGGGCACTCCAAGCCAGTACTGCTTTGCAAGCGGGGCACCCCTGAGAACTGTCTGTCCGGGGTGGGGGTCGGGTCCCTTTAAGCACAGCCCTCAGCTAGCCTGAGACAGCAGCTCCACGCTCTAAGTCCTCATCTGATGACCTGCAAAATGCTAATTCGAACTAGTTTTTAAGTCTAGCTGCGCTAATTCGAATTAGCTTAGTTCGAATTAACTAATTCGAACTAAGTTAGTTCGAATTAGCGCTGTAGTGTAGACATACCCTCAGGGTACTACAACACTACAAAGTTAATTCAAACTAAGCTAATTCGAACTAACGGATACAGACTAAAAAACTAGTTCGAATTAGCGTTTTGCTAATTTGAACTCGCATGTCCACATTAAGTGGACCCCTAACCAGGATTAAGGATGGCCGGAAGCAGTGCTGGCAGGGCATCAGAGGAGGACTAAGAGAGTGGAGATGCTGTCTCAGGCTAGCCGAGGGCTGTGCTTAAAGGAGGAGACGGAGGGGGGACAGGATAGAGGTCTCTAAAAGCAGGAGTTGGGTGGAGAGGGTGCATTCATAAAAGTTCTTCATTAGTTCCCATAAAGAAGGACTAGAGGACACCAAAGGAAAGGAATGGGTAGCAGGCTTCAAACTAGTAACAGAAAGTTGTTCTTCACAAAGCAAAGAGTCAACCTGTGGAACTCCTTGCTGCAGGAGGCTGTGAAGGCTACAACTAGAACAGAATTTAAAGGGAAGTGAGATCAAGTCATGGAGGTTGGGTCCATGGAGTAGTCTTAGCCAGGGGGTAGGAGTGGTGTCCCTGCCCAAGGTTTGTGGAAGGCTGGAGAGGGATGGCACGAGACAAATGGCTTGGTCACTGTCTTCGGTCCATCCCCTTCAGGGTCCCTAGGGTTGACCGCTGTCGGCAGACAGGATACTGGGCTAGATGGACCTTTGGTCTGACCCAGGATGGCCATTGTAAGCTCAGGGCTCAGGGTCGGGGGTCTCAGTGGACCCCCTTGATTTTCATGCACACCTGCTCCTGGGTGGCCAGGCTGGCAGCTCTCCTGCCCTAGACGGCCACATTCCTGTGCCTAGTGCGGAGGTCGTTGACAAGGTCCACGATGTCCGCACTAGCCCAGGCGGGTGCCCGCCTCTTGCGGTCCAGGGCAAGCTCCCGGGAGCCGCCAGCCTGGTCCCGGGAAGACGGGGAGGGCTGGGGGGCATCGGGTGGGTGGCTCGAACCGTGCCATGTGCAGGTTCTGCTGGCTGGGTGCTGGCAGGCTTGCACCTGACATGGGCACCGTAGCCAGCCCATGCCCCTTTAAGGGGTCCGGGGCTGGGAGGGGGGCAGACGAGTTTCCCTGGTGTTGGCCAGAGTGGCCACCAGGGAAACCTGGGGAGGGCTAGCCTCCTACTAGTTTGAATTAAGGGTCTACACAGCCCTTAATTCGAACTAGTAAGTTCGAACTAGGCTTAATCCTCGTGGAATGAGGATTACCTAGTTCGAACTAAGCGCTCCGTTAGTTCGAATTAAATTCGAACTAACAGAGCGCTAGTGTAGCGCCTATGAAAGTTAGTTCGAACTAACGTCCATTAGTTCGAACTAACTTTGTAGTGTAGACATACCCTCAGATACTATTTTGTGAACCTCCCTATAACCTACTTGCATTCAGAGCTTTGGGTTTTAGCTGTGGGGTGAGAGAATGAGGCTTTAGTGCTGAGGGATACCAGGGCTCTTTCAGGTTTGAAAACCAGAGCTCTGCTCCAGACAGCTCTCGTTGAATTTAAGCCATGATTTAATTAGACTAATGTTTAGTTCAAGTTCTAGAATTAATTCAGTATTTTATCATGGTGTCATGCCCCTAATGGTAATTCTGTATTTTTTTACTTATGCTGATGCACTGGTACATGTGGTTTTCATGGCCACTGCTATTTGGGTTTTTTATAAGGATTTTCCTTTTTAAAAATATCTGCATTCATTTGTTTATAGTCTAGCTGGTTTTATGTTAGAAAGCTAGTATCCACTCTATATGCAAAATTCCACCTCTTACTGTGAGCAGTGATCCAAAAAGACAAGGAGAAATAACTTACTCAAAGTGCTTTTCCAAAAAATGCATTTTGAATGATGTGCTTGTCATATGTGATAGTGTTTTGTTTTTGTTTGTTTTGAGTGTTTGAAATACATATAATGAAACAATTCGTAGTACAGAGCAATCAGAAATCTGAAGAAAAATAACTTTTATTATTTCTGAAGTGAATCAACTATAAATTGCTGAATTGTCAATAATCCAAGTGCAAATTTGAGCTAACTTCTGGAGGCTCTAGACTGCCATATGGAGCAAGTGTTTTTGACACACTTCTTTCTTGCTAAATGTGACTGCATTACTAGGGCAGGACATCCCAAACTGTGCCCGTGGAGAGCTAGCTGGTTACATAGTGCTATTTTCTCCTTATTTTCCATTCATAAAATTGCTGATACATTCTTTGATTACAAATGGGGAGGCTGGTAGATTTTGGGTGCACCTCCACAGGGAGACACTGTGTGGGCTGGAGCGCCAGCGCTGGCTCCCCAATACTGGGGGAGCCCCGAGCCTTGGGGGCCAGATCCAGGAAAGCTGGGGGCCACATCCAGCCTCCCCAGGCCTTAGCTTCCCCACTCCTGGTCTAAATTAAAGATAGCAAAAGTTAGTGCAGGAGGTCCAGAATGTGTCTTTGTAAGACGTTACCCAGCATAATGAGACAAAATGGCCTCCCTTCAGACTGGAGAGTGAGGGACCCCAACACTCCCCATAGTGGGTGGAGCCAAATCAACTCCCACCCCCCTTGCTGAACAAGGGCAGAACAGGAAGTCTAAAAGGAAGGCCATGCCACTAGTTGGATTGGAGCCTGCAGAGGAGGAGGATGCCTCAGCTTTGCTGCAGCATGTAGGAGTGGAACCTGTGCCCTGGGGGCCTGCCTGTCCCCAGAGGGCATAGACTCTGATGGGGTATGTCTACACTACAAAGTTAGTTCGAACTAACATCCGTTAGTTCGAACTAACTTTAATAGGCGCTACACTAGCGCTCCGCTAGTTCGAATTTGAATCGAACTAGCGGAGCGCTTAGTTCGAACTAGGTAAACCTCATTTTACGAGGATTAAGCCTAGTTCGAACTAGCTAGTTCGAATTAAGGGGTGTGTAGCCCCTTAATTCTAACTAGTGGGAGGCTAGCCCTCCCCAGGTTTCCCTGGTGGCCACTCTGGCCAACACCAGGGAAACTCGTCTGCCCCCCTCCCGGTCCCGGACCACTTAAAGGGGCACGGGCTGGCTACAGTGCCCGTGCCAGGTGCAAGCCTGCCAGCACCCAGCCGGCAGACCCTGCACCTGGCACGGCACAGAGCCACCCACCCGATGTCCCCCAGCCCACCCCCTCTTCCCGGGACCAGGCTGGCGGCTCTCGGGAGCTTGCCCTGGATCGCAAGAGGCGGGCACCTTCCTGGGCTAGTGTGGACATCGTGGACCTCATCCACGATCTCCGCACTAGGCACAGGAAAGTGGCCGTCTAGGGCAGGAGAGCTGCCAGCCTGGCCACCCAGTAGCAGGTGTGCATGAAAATCAAGGGGGTCCACTGAGACCCCCGACCCTGAGCCCTGAGCTTACAATGGCCGTCCTGGGTCAGACCAAAGGTCCATCTAGCCCAGTAGCCTGCCTGCCGACAGCGGCCAACCCTAGGGACCCTGAAGGGGATGGACCGAAGACAGTGACCAAGCCATTTGTCTCGTGCCATCCCTCTCCAGCCTTCCACAAACTTTGGGCAGGGACACCACTCCTACCCCCTGGCTAAGACTACTCCATGGACCCAACCTCCATGACTTGATCTCACTTCCCTTTAAACTCTGTTCTAGTTGTAGCCTTCACAGCCTCCTGCAGCAAGGAGTTCCGCAGGTTAACTATTTGCTTTGGGAAGAAGAACAACTTTCTCTTACTAGTTTGAAGCCTGCTACCCATTCCTTTCCTTTGGGGTGTGTCTAGACTACATGCCTCCTTCGACGGAGGCATGTAGATTAGCCAGATCGGAAGAGGGAAATGAAGCCGCGATTAAAATAATCGCGGCTTCATTTAAATTTAAATGGCTGCCCCGATCTGCCGATCAGCTGTTTGTCGGCAGATCGGGGGAGTCTGGACGCGATGCGCCGACAAAGAAGCCTTTCTTCATCAGCACAGGTAAGCCTCGTGAAACCAGGTTTACCTGTGCCGATGAAGAAAGGCTTCTTTGTCGGCGCATCGCGTCCAGACTCCCCCGATCTGCCGACAAACAGCTGATTGGCAGATCGGGGCAGCCATTTAAATTTAAATGAAGCCGCGATTATTTTAATCGCGGCTTCATTTCCCTCTTCCGATCTGGCTAATCTACATGCCTCCGTCGAAGGAGGCATGTAGTCTAGACACACCCCCGGTGTCCTCTAGTCCTTCTTTATGGGAACTCAGGAAGAACTTTTCTGAATGCACCCTCTCCACCCAACCCCTGCTTTTAGAGACCTCTATCCTGTCCCCCCTCCGTCTCCTCTTTTCTAAGCTGAAAAGTCCCAGTCTCTGTAGCCTTTCTTCATCTGGGACCTGTTCCCAACCCCTGATCATGTTAGTTGCCCTCCCCTCTCCCAGCCTTTCTCTTCCCCTCTCCCACCTCCTTTTCCCAGTCTCCCCCAGTTTTGTTCAATAAAGACAGAGTCAATGTTGGAAGAAACGTTATCTTTATTTTGTACATCAATAAGAAGGGGGCTAGGGAAGGGTAAGTGGAAGGAGGTGAGGGAGGAATGGGGTACGAGCCCCCGATGGGGAGGACTGAGCTGGCTCTGCGGGCTTCTGGGGGTGGAAGCTCTCCTGCAGCCCCCCAATTGCACCCTCTCCCCAGATGGCAGCCTGCGGCAAGTGCAGCCGGGCTGATGGCCGAGTGGTGTGATGTGCCCAGTGTGGGTACTCCGGGCAATCCAAGCCAGGACTGGTTTTCAAGCGGGGCACCGCTTAGAACTGTCTGTCCGGGGTGGGGGTCGGGACCCTTTAAGCGCAGCCCTTGGCTAGCCTGAGACAGCATCTCCACGCTCTAAGTCCTCCTCTGATGCCCTGCCGGCACTGCTTCCGGCCATCCTTAAGCCCAGTTCAGAGTCCACTCAATGTGGACTTGCTAATTCGAATTAGCAAAACGCTAATTCGAACTAGTTTTTAGTTCTAGACGCGTTAGTTCGAATTAGCTTAGTTCGAATTAACTAATTCGAACTAAGTTAGTTCGAACTAGCGCTGTAGTGTAGACGTACCCATGAGGAGTTACTGGGATTATTGTCACCTGTACGCCCCAAGGAGTCCAGAGACCCATGGAGGCCAGAGGTACAAAGCCCTGGGCAGGTAGGATATAGGCTAAGGCAGTTGATGACTGGCTGGACACAGGACTGATAGCCTCTCAGTCAGCGTGCTGTGACTGGATCCCTGTTGACCCAGGGGCAGACCATTCTGGTTTTGTTAAGGCCCTGGGCTGGGACACAGTGGAGTATGATGGACCTGCCTCCCCTTGCTACCTCGACCCTGGAATGGCTGACTTCCCACCTTTGGCCAGGAGGCCTGTTCTCCAAAAAGCCCCTCACCCTGTCAGCAGCCAAAACTGCCTGCTGGATGTATGAACCCCTTTCCATGCCCAGAAAAAAAATTAATGGGTAGCAGGTTTAAAACTAATAAAAGAAAGTTCTTCTTCACACAGCGTGTAGTCAACCTGTGGAACTCCTTGCCAGAGGAGACTGTGATGGCTAGGACTATAACAGAGTTTAAAAAGAGCTAGATAAATTCATTGAGGTTAGGTCCATAAAAGGCTATTAGCCAGGGGGTAAGGAATGGTGCCCTGGCCTCTGTTTGTGAAAGGCTGGAGATGGATGTCAGGAGACAAATCGCTTGATCACTGTCTTTGGTCCACCCCCTCTGGGGCACCTGGCACTGGCCACTGTCGGCAGACAGGATGCTGGGCGAGAGGGACCTTTGGTCTGACCCAGTATGGCCATTTTTATGTTCTTATGATTCCATGCCTTCTCTCTTACCAGAATCCCGATAGTTTGCTGGCTGCCTGAGCCCACAAGCCTTGGCTAAAGCCTGCTCCTTGCTCTGCCCTGGCGCAAAGGCCTGGAGCTAAGTGTCTTGCAGTGTTTGTTTATTGGCTTTCTATGCTAGGGCACTTGGGCGACAGCCTACTGTCACCCCAGCCTGAAGACTAGGGCCATAGGCTGGGACTTTCTGTTACCCCTATTGGAGGGCTGCAAGCTAGAAAATCTGCATACCATTGCTCGCTTGGGGCGGAAATAGGGGCCCCAGACTTTTATTGTGTCTTCACTTCTGCCAGACAGGCTCAGAACTATAGACTGTTTATGTCACAGCCCCTCTGCTGTGACCTGAGGCTGAAGACAATGTGACAGAGTGACCTCTCTTCAGTCTGGCCATTAAAAAGTTTAAAAAAAACTCAGAAAGAAGCTCTGGGATCCCTCCCCTCCCCTTTTTCTGTCAAGGAAGAGGGAAAATATAATTCTCCTCACCTGCTCTTTTGGTTGCCTGTAGCCTTGGTGCTAAGTGGAATAAAAGGCCTAGTGAGTCACCATTATTACCATTCATATACCACAGTGATTGACAGTGGCACCACTTCTTCCTCATTGCCCATGCAGACCTCCATGATCTTCTGCCTTCTTGTGACAGAGGAAACGGGAAAGAATTAAATCTGAGGGCTGGTGAAGGAAAAATAGACAAACTCTTAGGTAGGGAATTCCTGTGAGCATAAGCTCTGGTTGTAGAAGAAGCCTCCTCCGCTCCCCCCCAAAATCCCACCCTTCTCAGCACAGGTTGCTTGATCACACTCCTTTGAACTCTTCCAGATCTAGAATGTCTGTTAGCTGGAAGGCCCTCATTCATTCCCAGTAACCAGAACGTTGGGAGTAAAGGAAGGAAGAACAATTTTTGTGTACACCTTTTGCTTCGGGGAGTACTTGTATTTCTCAACAATAGGTGGTGCATGTTAAAAGAATGTGATCGATAGATTGAGAAAGGAGAGTTAGAAGATGAAAGTAAGGGCTAAGGAATTACGTTCCTAATTAACTTCCATTGAGTTCAGTGGAAGCTAGAAGCCTAAATAGTAGAAAGGCTCCTAACTCCTTTTAAACAAGCAGGACTACATCATTAATTATGTGCAATGAGGATGCTGATTTTTACAGTGATGACACATTTTTTCTATGTAGAAATAAATTGTGCTGTAATAATGCTTTGTTCCCTTTGAGCTGTCTATTCCTTCGAGGAGGAAAATTTTAGTTTGGGTAGAATATCAAACATCACTCTCAAATTTGTATATAGTTATATTAATCAAAGTGCCATACTTTAGAGTCTCATTCTGTAAACCTTTACCTGTGCAAGTAGTCCTGGGCTGTTAGCCCATTAAATTCCCTGGGACATATATGTATTGGACATGGGCCTATTTAGCCTTAACCCAGTTTTGCATTCAGCTGTTCCATATGCTCCCTCCATTCAAATGGATGAACATTAAATATTTTTAAATGTTATTTTAAAATGGGGGGTTGAATATCATGCTGCTGATGCATTCCTCCCGCTGGCAGAAAATCCACATCCAAAAGGATCCAAAAGCATTGTTTAAATATAACAACAAAGCAGAGCTCTCCTTTTGCTAGCCTCTTGGCTCTAGGTTTAAACCAACCGTAGGAATGCTCAGATACTTGTAAAACTCACAAATAATATCAGCTTAGATGAACTCAGTTCTGTGTTACCTGAGAAACCAAAATAAATGGCCTTGAAATGGTGTTTATGTTCCTATTGGACTTGGTACTCTAGCTAGATGTCTCAAGAGAGAGGATTTTTCATTTGTGGTTGTTAACAGTGCTTTCTTCTGTGTCTCTTCCACTGAATCCTAAATGTGAAGTCTTTGGCTGCATCTAGACTGGTATGATTTTGCGGAAATACTTTTAACAGAAAAGTTT
Source organism: Pelodiscus sinensis (assembly GCF_049634645.1). NCBI lineage: Eukaryota > Metazoa > Chordata > Testudines > Trionychidae > Pelodiscus > Pelodiscus sinensis. The sequence goes on along the minus strand of NC_134724.1, from coordinate 31,009,843 downwards.
TTCTGTTAAAAGTGTTTCCACAAAAGAGTGTCTAGATTGGCACGGATGCTTTTGCGCAAAAGCATCCATGCCCAGTATAGATGTGCTTTTGCGCAAGAAAGCTCCGATGGCCATTTTAGCCATTGGGCTTTCTTGCACAAAAAATTAAGGTGCCTGACTACACTGGCCCTCTTGCACAAGTATTCTTGCGGAAGAGGGCTTATCCCTGAGCGGGAGCGTCGAACTATTTGTGCAAGAAGCACTGATTTTGTACATTACAAAGTCAGTGCTTTTGCACAAATTCAAGCGGCCAGTGTAGACAGCTGGCCAGTCTAGACGCACTCATCATGTGTAGTTCTGTTAATATACTGTTCATGAAGTTAAAAATTAGGGAAGGATGAGTTTGTTTTGTATAATATGAAAACTGATCTGTACTTTAATGTAAAATCATAGCAAACATTTTTGAGGTTCAAAATCATTGTTTGTTTTGCTGCACTCCCTTATTTCCTAGATTAGTCTGGGTTCAGAGACAGGCGTGCCAAAGCACTGCTGGGAAAGCCATCCCTGTGGTAATTCTGATGTGACAAAAGCCAGAAATACAGATCACACGAGAGAACTTTGATCTAGTGAGCATTTCAACTTGAAGTTCAAATGAAGTGGGTTTGGATGTATATCTGCATCAAACCTCAGACTCTTAAAGTTTACCCATTGCTAATTATAAAGCTACTAATGAATGCAATGCTGGCTATTGTTTTTTGTTTGGAGTATTACACATAATAATCTGAGAATGCACTAGCATGGCTGCTAATTAGCCAGAGTGTAGCTTTCATTTTCAAATACCATCCATTAGGTGATTCCAAAGCTAAACTGGCATTATTGGAAAATACATATTAAAACAATGTTTAATAATAGTAGTTTGTTTTTCTAGAAAGACATTTACCCTGCTGAAGTTACAGGAGGCAGTGACAGGATAAGGCACAATGCCAAAGTTAATAAATATTTTATAAATAAAATATTTAGCTTATTGGCAAAGGTCACAATTTTTTCTAGACTGAGGACCTGGTCATAGGTCAGAGGAGAATATTCCCCACTAACCTTCGTATTGCCATGAAATCCTTTTTTCTTATTTTCATTCTTCTAATTCATGTAATCCGTTAAATAGCTTCCTACCTTTATAAGTGCAACTTCTAATATATACCAAGTTGTTTTAAATCCATTTTACCATTAGACAATTGTATGAGACTTTGTTTATATATGTATCTAAAGAAGTTGGTTTTGCCCATCATAGTTTATGCCCAAATAAATCTACACTGCAATGCTATTTAGGGATACCAGAGTATCCTGAAATAGCTACCCTCCATCTTCAAAGCAAGCCTGTTATTTTGGGCTCACTATTCTGATGTCCTTGTAAACCTCATTCTACAAGGAGTAAGGGATGTTTTGGAATAGTGCTTTATTTCAAAATTTGGCATGGTGTAGGCAGCACCAAATGACAAAATAAGCTATTTCAAAATAGCATCGAAATAAGATATGCAATTTGCGTAGCTCAAATTGCGTATCTTATTTCAACTTACTGTGCTGTGAAGACACACCTTTAGTCTTTAAGATGCCACAGGGCTCCTCATTATATCTGGAGAGAAAGTCTTGATACACATATTCATGTGTGTAGTCACAGAGCCTTATGATGACTGAACAGATTCAATTTTTTCTCGCTACCTCACCTATACTTGTCTTTAATCCCATGAGGGGCAACCTCGGCTAGAGAGTGGACCACATCAGTGACTTTCCTTCATCTCAGTGGACCAGAAGATTGTCATAACCAAGACAGCCTCCCAGGATAGGATAGTTTTGCTAACTGCACTTGCGTACCTAGAATTTGTGGGGTGTGCCCATTGAACCATAGTAGGACTTTGACTTGATGGAGAGGGAGCGGATGGCTCTCACAAAGTTTTGTGCAATCAGCACGCACCTCACTTTACATGCCCTCGCTTTAAGTGAGTGTCGCTTTTTTAATATCAGTTAGTGCGGGGGAACTATGCAGACAAAAACCAGCAGATCTGGCAATCCTGTTTATGGGCAGTGGTAAATAAAATGTCTTGTGGGCCTCACACAGAATCTTTATGGGTCCAACAGTTTTTCTGAGCCCCTGCACCTCTTGAAAGAGCTGCTATGTTTTATCTTTTTTAATTTGCCTCTTTTACCCCAAATATAGAAGTTCCTGGGGTGCAGGATGGGCAATGTGCAGTCCTGGACTATCCTCTTGAGGACCTTCAGAACTAGAACTGGAGGTTTGTGCCATTAGAAAGGGAAGATAAAAATCTTTCTGGTGGGATCCTCTGCACTTGCCTCAAGCTCTGGAAGGCTCTCCTGAGACACATTTGTGAAAATTTTGTTATAGGAAATCTGTTTTAGGTCACTTTTTAAAGGCATGTATAAGCCAGATTATAGCTTCTTTTTCTCAGCTACCTATATAGTTGGACTCCTGGTAATTAAAATACTTGGATTGACAGGTAGAATGTGCCTGTTTCTTGAATCTATTGCATTGGTGGGCAGGGGCGAGACAGGTACTCAAAAACACCAATAAAATATGTTTCCACCACATAACACGTGAAGACAAAGTTTGGTGCAAATGTGGTCCATTATCAATTAGACTGATACTCCACCTAGTCCTATATCCTATCACCAGAAGCAGGAGAGCCAACAGCCTCTGCATGCCCCTGGGCAAGATGCCCTGCAGAAAGCAGTTACTCCATAAGCAGTCCCCATTTATTTGATGTTGGCTTATGTTCTGAACTATGAGAATTTATACTGTTTGCAAAATGCCTAGTTGTGTGTTTTTTTTTTAATTATTACTAGTATTAATTCTATGGATATTTTTGTTATCAATAGAAATGTCGAATCCTTTTTTGAATCCTGCTTTGCTTTTCACCTGTGTCTTGTAGGATTAGTTCGGCAGGATAGGTTATATATTCTCAAATATCTCCTTGGCTATGTCTACACTGGCCCCTTTTCCGAAAGGGGCATGCTAATTTTAAACTTCGTAATAGGGAAATCCGCGGGGGATTTAAATATCCCCCGCGGGATTTAAATAAAGATGCCCGCCGCTTTTTTCCGGCTTGTAGAAAAGCCGGAAAAGAGCGTCTAGACTGGCCCGATCCTCCGGAATAAAGCCCTATTCCGGAGGATCTCTTATTCCTACTTCGAAGTAGGAATAAGAGATCCTCCGGAATAGGGCTTTATTCCGGAGGATCGGGCCAGTCTAGACGCTCTTTTCCGGCTTTTCTACAAGCCGGAAAAAAGCGGCGGGCATCTTTATTTAAATCCCGCGGGGGATATTTAAATCCCCCGCGGATTTCCCTATTACGAAGTTTAAAATTAGCATGCCCCTTTCGGAAAAGGGGCCAGTGTACACGTAGCCCTTATGTTTACTTCTGTGCTATTTTAGGTGCTAGCTCTCTTCTGTTTCTTATTATATTTGTATTCTTGGTGTGATCGCATATGGCTATTTTATATTCAGAGAATTAGAATCTACAAATTAATCAGAAGTTTTTGACTTCCTTCAAAAGTGAAATTAATGCAGGTGAAAAGCGCACACCTTTTCTTAGCCTCAGATAAGGTAAAACTTTGATAATGACAAAACAATATAGACATGCATCAAACCATAGATGTAAGGATTAAAGATTAAATAAAAGTAGCTTTTATGTCCTTTTTTGCTGGTAATGCTGTCAAAAGATTGAAATTATCTCTCTTTTGAAAGGTGACTTTTTTTGGTGATATGACCACCTATGCTTTAAGAACTAGATTAATATCACCAACCCATTTCTCACAGGCCACTAAACACCCATCCTATAGTTTGTCATACACTCTTGTCATTAGATAGCATTAACTTGAACTTCTCATCTAAAACTGGAAGATTCTGTCCCCTATTACTGGTGTTCTGAGCCATCTAATCCCATGATGGAGCAGTTTCCGCTCTGATACCCAGAGAAATTAAATTGCAGGAGAATTGCCTGATTGGTACTAAAATTCTTTTATGAAACCTTTGTGCTTGAACCAAACTATGATGGCCAATCATATTCCTTCCAGCCTCAGCCAAGACAACTTTCTGGCTTCTAAAAAACTGATAGCTGTTGCACGTCTATAACAATTACAATATGCCTTTTCTTATTTTGTATATATTCTAAAATTGATCATAAGTAAGCTAATGCTACAAAGCCAAACCACATATGTCAGTTAATTCATTTTTATACCAGTAAATACTTTAAAGAATGGAGTTCTGTTGGTGGTCAATAAGTTGCTTCTTCAAAGTTGGCATAAATTAACAAAATTACTGAGACACACGCTATATCGTGCTATAGTGTTAGCATGTATACTGTATCTATGTACTTGGCAACTGTACCTCCATTCAATGTTTTTCTGTTCCTACTGATTTCTTTCTTGTAAGATGCTTTCTAGAAAACTTTTCCAGTAGGATTTTTTGAGGCTTGCCTTTTAAATTTAATAGAGACAGAGCTTCAACCCTTAAGTGGCCATTTTTTAACTAGCTTAGAATTCTGAATCTCTCTCTCTCTCTTTTAGCTAGTAAACACTATAACCTGTTCTGTTCTTCTTAAACCCTTGTACTCTGAGTAGAGAGAAAGTCATCTACAAGTCTCTTCCACTTCAGTCTGTCTTGAGACAAAACTTCCAGCGAACTCCAGGAGTACCCCAATTGTTGTCCTTCAATCTCAGTAGATCTTCTTCACGTTGTCCAAGGTCTTCCTCTTTTGCATTTTCCTTGCGGGTTCCATGTGAGAGCTTGATAGACTACTCCTGGCAATACAAAGCAATCCTCTTCATCTGCCTTCAGAATAATATTTTGAACTCTTATAGTATCCCTTATCCAGATATGTGGGTGCTGGAACCTAGTGGCCCAAATGCCTTCTAAAGGAGGAAGATATGGGCCAAAGCCACTATATCTCTGAAGCTGCATAGCAGCTGTGCAGCCCTTCAATTAGCACTATGCTTTAAAACCCAGCAAGGTTAATTCCCCCACAAACCATACAGATAATCCTTGCTCTTACCCAAGATCCCTTCATAGTTATACAAGAGTCGAGGCTTGCCCTACATAGCTTATCCAATTTCAAAGAGCATGTCTCCATCAGAAGAAAGAATGGCGTCAAGTGTGTCTGAGTGAACAGGAACAGCTAACAGGAGAGTTTGGAGAGGGAGTTCTCCAGGTAAAAGAGGAGTAAAAATGGGACCCTTGTGGTAAGTGGCTGTCTGGAGTGTGTGTTTGTGTGTGGGGGAGTTATTTGCAGTGTGCTGAGCTTGTGTTTGTCTGTTTGGTTTGTTTGAAGGAGCTTCTGAAAGGTTTGAAATCTAGAAGCCTCTGTTAATTGGCTGAGCCTCAGTCAGGGGGAGGGGCTACCAGAGCTATATAAGCCTGTGACTCAGCGACCAGGAACAGCTAACAGGAGAATTTGGAGAGGGAGTTTAGAGGGGGAGGTTAGAGGGCACTAGTGACTTCTGACCTTCTTTAAAACATAACTCTTAGAATAATCTATATTCCAGAGGTCTACAGAGAAGCCCAGTTTATACTTAAACTTTTTCATTAGAAAAATGGAGACAGAAGCCCAGCAGCAGAGTGGGGGCTATCCTGTTTATTGTGTCGAGTGTAACATGTATGATTACCTGCCCTGTGGGCGGGTAGCATATGTGTGCACCCATTGCAAGGAGCTCCTTACCCTCAGAGACCAAGTTTGGGCTTTGGAGGCCATGGTGGCTGAACTGGAGGAGCTAAGGGAGGTAGAGAGCTATGTTGATGAGACTTTCCGGGACACTGTAGTACTGTCCCACCTCCAGTCTGAGAGCCCCAGTGCTCTTAAGGAGGATGAAAGTCTCAAGGGAACAGAGCATTCAATGGGAGCAGAGGGAAACCATCCCGGAGTTGGGACCCTCCTCCCAGAGGATGTTGCGGTATCCTCTCACACTGAAGATACCTCTGAGGGGGAGGGAATGCCAGTTAGGAAGAGGCAAGTGTTAGTAGTGGGTGATTCGATCGTTAGAAACATAGATAGTTGGGTTTGTGATGACCGGGAGAACCGTATGGTCACTTGCCTGCCTGGTGCAAAGGTTGCGGATCTCTTGAGGCATCTAGATAGACTTATGTGTAGTGCTGGGGAGGAGCCGGTGGTCGTGGTACATGTAGGTACCAATGACGTAGGGAAGGGTAGGAGAGATGTCCTGGAGGCCAAATTTAGGCTGCTAGGAAAGAGATTGAAATCCAGGAACTCTATGGTGGCATTCTCGGAAATGCTTCCAGTTCCACGCACAGGGCCAGGTAGGCAGGTAGAGCTTCAGAGTCTCAATGCGTGGATGAGACGATGGTGTAGGGAAGAGGGGTTTAGATTTATTAGGAACTGGGAACACTTTTGGGAGAGGGGGATCCTATACAGAAAGGATGGGCTCCACCTAAACCAGGGTGGAACCAGACTGCTGGCACTAAACATTAAAAAGGACGTAGAGCAGTTTTTAAACTAAGAGATGGGGGAAAGCCGATTGGTGCAGAGATGCATGTAAATCGGAGGGAGACTTCTCTTAGAGGAGAATCCATTGATAGAGATTCTCTAAGCTGTAGTCAGAAAGAGAGGAGGGGAGAGGGCAAACCATGGGCCAGAGCAGACAAGCAACCACATACAAAGGAATCCAATACATCAGGGAAGGGCAGACAAATAAGCAGTGGCAAATTTTTAAAGTGCTTGTACACAAATGCTAGTAGACTGACTAATAAGATGGGTGAACTAGAGTACCTCATGTTAAATGAGGAGATTGACATAATAGGCATCACTGAAACCTGGTGGAATGAGGAAAATCTGCGGGACACAATCATACCGGGATATAAAATATATAGAAAGGATAGAGCAGGCCGGGTGGGTGGCGGAGTGGCACTGTATGTGAAAGATAATGTAGAATCAAATGAAATAAAAATATTAAGTGAATCAACATGTTCAATAGAATCGCTAGGGATAGTAATTCCATGCGCCAATAATAAGAAATTAGCAGTAGGGATATATTACCGACCACCTGACCAGGACAGCGATACTGACATTGAAATGCTAAGGGAGATTAGAGAGGCTACCAAAATAAAGAACTTTATAATAATGGGGGATTTTAATTACCCCCATATTGACTGGATACATGTCACCTCAGGAAGAGAAGTGGAGATAAAATTTTTCAATGGCTTAGATGACTGCTTCTTGGAGCAGCTGGTGCAGGAACCCACAAGGGGAGAGGCAATTCTCGATTTAGTCCTGAGTGGAGCGCAGGATCAGGTCCAGGATATAACCGTTACAGGACCGCTTGGGAATAGTGACCATAATATAATAACATTCAACATTCCTGTGGTGGGAAGAACACCTCAGCAGTCCAGCACCCTGGCATTTAATTTCAAAAAGGGGAATTACGCAAAAATGAGGAGGTTAGTTAAACAGAAATTAAAAGGCACAGAGACTAGAGCCAAATCCCCGAAAGCTGCATGGAAACTTTTTAAAGACACCATAATAGAGGCCCAACTTAAATGTATACCCCAAATTAAAAAACATAGCAAGAGACCTAAAAAAGCATCACCATGGTTTAACCACCATGTAAAAGAAGCAGTGAGGGACAAAAAGGTATCTTTTAAGAAGTGGAAGTCCAATCCTAGTGAGATAAATAGAAAAGAACATAAACACTGTCAAATCAAGTGTAAAAATGTAATAAGAAAAGCAAAAAAAGATTTTGAGGAACAGCTAGCCAAAAACTCAAAAAGAAATAACAAAATGTTTTTAAGTACATTAGAAGCAGGAAGCCTGCTAAAAAACCTGTGGGTCCCCTAGATGATCGAGCTATAAAAGGAGCAATCAAGGATGATAAAGCCATTGCAGAGAAACTAAATGATTTCTTTGCTTCAGTCTTCACGGCTGAGGACGTTGGGAAGATTCCTGAATCTGCACCATCCTTTGTGGGTGATGAATCTGAGGAACTGTCCCGTATTGAAGTGTCATTAGAGGAGGTTTTGGAACAAATAGAAAAACTTAATGTTAACAAATCTCCGGGACCGGATGGCATTCATCCAAAGGTTCTAAAAGAACTCAAATGGGAAATTGCTGAGCTATTATCTGTGGTTTGTAACCTATCCTTTAAATCGGCTTCCGTACCTAATGACTGGAAGGTAGCCAACGTGACACCAATATTTAAAAAGGGCTCTAGAGGCGATCCTGGCAATTACAGACTGGTAAGTCTAACTTCAGTATCGAGCAAATTAGTCGAAACAATAGTAAAGAATAAAATTGTGAAGCATGTAGAAGAACATAATTTGTTGGACAAAAGTCAACATGGTTTCTGTAAAGGGAAATCCTGTCTTACTAATCTGTTAGAGTTCTTTGAAGGGGTTAACAAACATGCAGACAAGGGGGATCAAGTAGATATAGTATACTTGGATTTTCAGAAAGCCTTTGACAAGGTCCCTCACCAAAGGCTCTTGTGTAAATTACATGGCCATGGGATAAGAGGGAAGGTCCTTTCTTGGATTGAGAACTGGTTAAAAGACAGGAAACAAATGATAGGAATAAATGGTACATTTTCAGATTGGAGAGGGGTAACTAGTGGTGTCCCTCAAGGGTCAGTCCTGGGACCAATCCTTTTCAACTTATTCATAAATGATCTGGAGAAAGGGGTAAGCAGTGAGGTAGTAAAGTTTGCAGATGATACAAAACTGTTTAGGATAGTCAAAACAAAATCAGACTGTGAGGGACTCCAAGAAGATCTCACCAAATGGAGTGATTGGGCAACAATATGGCAAATGAAATTTCATGTGGATAAGTGTAAATTAATGCACATCGGGAAAAACAACCCCAACTATACGTACAGTATGATGGGGGCTAATTTGGCTACAACAAATCAGGACAGAGATCTTAGAGTTATCGTGGACAGTTCTCTGAAAACTTCCATACCGTGTGCAGCGGCGGTCAAAAAGGCAATTAGGATGCTAGGAATTATTAGGAAAGGGATAGAAAATAAGACCCAGAATATCTTACTGCCCCTGTATAAAACTATGGTATGTCCACATCTTGAATACTGTGTACAGATGTGGTCTCCTCACCTCAAAAAAGATATTTTGGCCTTGGAAAGGGTTCAGAAAAGGGCAACTAAAATGATTAGGGGTTTGGAATGGGTCCCATATGAAGAGAGGTTAAAGCGACTGGGACTTTTCAGTTTAGAAAAGAGGAGACTGAGGGGGGATATGATAGAGGTATATAAAATCATGAGTGGTGTGGAGAGGGCCGATAAAGAAAAGTTATTTATTAGTTCCCTAAATAGAAGAACTAGAGGACACCAAATGAAATTAATTGGGAGCAGGTTTAAAACTAATAAAAGAAAGTTCTTCTTCACACAGCGTGTAGTCAACCTGTGGAACTCCTTGCCAGAGGAGTCTGTGAAGACTAGGACTATAATAGAGTTTAAAGAGAAGCTAGATAATTTCATGGAGGTTAGGTCCATAAAAGGCTATTAGCCAGGGGATAAAATGGTGTCTTTGGCCTCTGTCTGTCAGAGGCTGGAGAGGGATGGTAGGAGACAAATCGGTTGATCATTGTCTTCGGTCCACCCTCTCTGGGGCGCCTGGTGCTGGCCACTGTCGGTAGACAGGATACTGGGCTAGATGGACCTTTGGTCTGACCCAGTACGGCCGTTCTTATGTTCTTATGAGTGCAGCATGAGGGATTTTCCAGAAGAAAATATTTGCTCTGTGAAGACATATTGTGTGAATTTTCATCTTAAAATACAAGCAAGTTCCCATCATCTGATTCTTCTTCAAATCGTAAATCATTGTTGTTAGTTATACATTTGGTATCAGGAAAGATGGGAAATTATGTGCCTAATGTATGTGAACTGCTAACTGTGTTCCCATTTTGCCATAGAGAGTTTACACAGTGCTTTATGTTTCAGGGTTCACTTAAATAAATCATGACAAATCCCAAGAGGCAAAAGCTTATGGCCCTCTAGTAAGACTGAAGGTTTATTTTTCAAAAAATATTGCCACAAAACAGAGAGCTACCAGTAATTCTGCTTCTGTGCAATCCAAATAGAAGATAGTTATAAAAGAGTATGAACAAATAATTTTTTCCAGTAAGTTACAGAAATCTCGCTTCTGGTATGGGAAAGCAATTTCTTCTCAAGTACAATAATTGTGAAGAGTGTGGACAAGCATATATCTGTAAAGGTTCGTAACAGGAGGAAAAACTTATGGTCAATAGCGTATTCTTCATGTGTGCTATTTATACTGATAGATATAGTCAATCTCACCAGTCTTATCAAACTGACACATGTTTCTTTGCCAGTTATCTGTGTGGTAAAGAAAAAAAAAAGACTAGAGAAAATAAGAGAAACGGTCATTGAACCTAATCTCAAATCACTAGGGGAGAGGAGCAGTGATGAAATTCAGTATTTATATTATTTTTAAGTTTGGGTATCAGGATATCAGTGTTGGTGGATTTAATTATATGTAAACTCCACACTACATGCAGAAATGTCTCTTTTTCCAGGTTCACAAACCCAAGAGACATCTTAATATTCAATATTCAGATTTCTTCACCCTTCCCTCAGTCAAAACAACTTTGTGCAGTATTAAGAAAGATGATGGTGTTATGGCTTCTGATTTAAACACTTTGTGCAATTCAGTCATTTGTCTTGTACCTTCTTCTTTTTTTTAAACCACACTGATATAAAATTCTCTGGCTTCCAAGACTCTAATCTCAATAAAACACATCTTTTATATAGCAACTGGAGGATTATTGCTTAACAGCAGTTTTTAAACCAGAGTATGGAATTGAACATTTTAATCTGACCTTAATATCTAAGACATTTTTATAACTTCTATAATACTCCTGTGGATTGCATGATTGTACTTTCTGTGCCCTCAAGCATATGGTTCAAATATTTTTTTTTAACTGAAATGTTTATCTTACCTATGTAGAGTCTCCATATTGCTGTAGAAGTAGTTTAAAATAATTTGTATAAATGTTGCCTCCCTGTAGTTACAGGACAGGATGCTTTCTCCAAAAAGCTGAAAATATCACCTCATCACGTATTCTTGCATGTGTACACAATGACTCATTATCAGCCTACTGTATGTACAGCCATGTAATTTAAAGAGTAACCGGAATGCATGGATTCAAAATAGCTACATTTGGACCTTCCACTGAAAACTTCACTAACATGTAACCTACAAGAATAGTTTCTTTAGTAGCAGGTGTAGCCTATAAGTACAAATTATTTCTAGGATGCTTGCTTAGAATCAGAGGGGTGGTTTAGAACTGAGCAGAATCAGTAGAAGATGATTACTGCACAAGCAAGTTAGGAAGGAGGAAAGCAAAATTGCATGACTCTATAGAAAACTATCTGTATTTAGGTGACCTGTGATGTGCTTGGATAAATGAGAAGGTCTTAATTTGCAACGATAAACCAGGTACCTAGCACTGGCATAGAATGTACCACTTCCTCAAGAATTGCAAAGCATAGTTCACAGCTGGGATTGGCTGCTTGACAAGCAGTACCAAATAGAACTGTGAGAATATTTGCCTTTTTGTTGCACTGGCAATTTTGACAAACAAACAAAATAATGTTTTGGATCAACCTTAAAATTATTGTTTTGGGTGAACCGTAAAACTGAGAGTGAATCAAAAAGTTTAAAAAATCAGATGAAACATTTTGTTTAGATTTCAAGCCTTACTGTTTTATTAAATTGAGGGAAATTTCAAAATAATTTTTTCCAATTTTAAACTATCAAAATCATTCTGAAAATATCTAGTAACATTTTTTTTTACCTTTTTAGCATTTTGGAGGTGGGGTGGGAGGGGCGGGAGGCAGGGAGAGGTTACCAAACACTATAAGCAATCAGCATTTTAATGATCATGAAATACAGATGAAACCATTGAAATGCTGGTATCTGCTGGAAGTCTGTGTTCCGAAGCACTCCCAGTACTGTTACTGGAGCTGCACAACTAGTAGGGAACTTTAATGGGGGTAAAGCTTACCTAGAGACTCTAGGAGTGTGTACAGAAGCATTTATAATTAATTCAATGCTAACAAAGGCTTTTCCGATCTATCATTTCCAAATCTCCACTCATCAGCTCCTGGGTAGTTTTGAAATCTGCTGCGGGCTTGGAATAGGGGGAGTGAATTGTTCTGAAATTCCTGACACAAAACTCAATTACGTTGTCTTTGTGAGGGAGGGATTTCACCCTCTGGGTACTTAGGTGATTGTCAGCTGTTTTCAGATGTCAAAGCATAACTGGCCATGTGACTTTCAAAGTCTCCTTTGTATCAGTCAAGATTTCAAGCTGTCATGAAGATTTATTCTCTCAACTTTCAGGCCTGCAAATTTCACCAAAGAACTTTTTGTTGTGTAACTACATGAAACTCTGGTTATTTGTGTGATGCTCCTTTTCCTTTTAGGCTTATTTGTTTGCCAGTCTCCACAGTTGGATTAGATTTTTTGGATTCAAATAAATCCAGGATCTTTGAGAACTGAGCACAGGAACTCATGGTATGAGCACAGGAACTCATGAATCCTAATCCTGGCTTTGATACTGATTCCTAGTTTGGGTTTCAGCTTCTTCATATGTAAAATGATGGTAACACTTCCTTACCTCTAGGGCTTTTTGTAATGAGAATTAGAGTTCTGATTCACCCATGACATAACTATTTCAGTCAGTTAAATTACCTCAGTGATGGTGATTTTGTCCTGTTGTGTGTATCTTCATGTTTGAACATCCTACTACAAAATATTAAGGGAAACTCAGTCAAAATGACAACACTTGTTTTATAACTTGAAATCTGTCCATCAGAATTTCACCTAGTTTCCTCCTGTAATATGAATCCATTCTCAGGTTTATTCAATGTTTAGGCCAGGCTTGCAAAAGATTATCTAGCCTCCTCAAATCTGATTAGAATTTAAAATTACTTACGAAACCTGGCACACAGGAGTTTTTCAAGGCTTGTTCATAAAGTCCTCTCTCACATCAATTGATAGTACCTGACTGCAAAAGAAAGAGTAACAAAGAATTTGAATAAATGATGACAGTGTCATCATTACTATCTGGTTTGTTTTTGTTTTAAGAATTGACATAGTACCTGAAGCAAAATTTAATTGCTACAGTTAACTAGTCTAGACAGTGAAAATACTGGTATGTTATTGCCCTGCAATGTAAAACTAGCACAGAAACAATTACTAAACTGCTCTTGTTAGGGTTCTCTAACGCTTGCTGATGTTAGGCCTTAGAAAAAATAGGCCTAGTGCAGTTATGCTAAAGCAAATGTAACAAAGGTTTCTGGGTAGTCCCTGGACAGAACTGGAGATAGGTTCAAGCAGAGATGCACCCTACACGCTGTGTGTACAATATTGTTGTTTTAATGAAAGAATATTTTAAATCCCTTAAATAATTTTAACTTTGTGCTTTACACAGATGGTTTTTGCTTTTATAATTCTAGTGGAGTTTTAGTATCAGACTATGCAGTTTGTACTGTCTGGAATGTAGAGGAATCTGCTCCTCTACCTGCTGTTTTTTCCCTTCTCTCCTATGATCGCCAGCTCCTACGCCGTCTCTTTCGGAACTGGCCCTCCTGCAAGACCAAGCCCCAGAATCGGGAAAACAGGAGTGGAGACTGGCAGGGTGCACCTTGCACCCAGACCACTACTGGTGCAGCTCTGATGGCCACATTGTTGCCCCAGTGGTCTTGCTACCTCACCTTGCCTCCGTGCTCCATAGATTGTCGCACATTGGCAAAGGTAAAACAAAATTGGTTTGCTCCCAAATTCTCCCAGGCAGCCAAAGATTATGGCCTTGCTCGCCCTGTCTGCCAAGCCCACAACGTGGGTAAACCTGTAAAGACAGTTCCAGCAACCAGACCTCCGCCTTTGGGATCATGGCTGAATTTACAAATGGACTTTATTCAATTGCCTAAATGTCAATCTTTTGAATATGTGTTGGTTATTGTTTGCTTGTTTTTAAGATGGGTAAAAGCTTATTCCCTGCAGGAAAGCTGATGCCATCACAGTGGCAAAGAAACTTCTAAATCATTACATCCCATTATAGGGAATACATTTTGTGATTTCCAGTGATAAAGGTACCCTCTTTACTGGACAAATTGTTTAACATAAACTGGCAAAGTACTACTCTATCAGACAAGCACCGCACTGCGCACGACACCTGGAGAGCTCAGGAGCAGGAAAGAAATGAAACGGGATTTTAAAGAACAACCTTGCAAAAATATGTAAAAACTCTGGCTTAACATGGATAGAAGCACTCCCGATTGCCCTAATGAGCATGAGAGTGACTCCTAATCAGAAATACTGGACTCAGTACACATGAAATTGCATGTGGCCGACCTATGAAATTGTTAAGCAGCCAAAAAAATTGACCTGGCTGATGCCACACTTATTAAAGAAAGCATAGTCAAGTATTGTCAGGAACTTATGAGGTGTGTACAGTCTTATCATTCTCAGGTTAAGGACGCCTTCCAGGAGGCCCCGACTGAGCTGTGCCATAAACTACAACCAGGAGATTAGGTTTTCATGAAGGTTCACCAGTGGAAAACTGCCCTGGAACCCAGGTGAAAAGGTCCCTACCAAATCCTTCTGACCACTCATCCTGCTGTAAAGTGCGAGGAATTGCCCACCTGGATTCATGCCTCCCACTGCAAACCGGTTCCAGTGCCTACACAGGTTGGCCCCAACAAGGAGCACCGCAGACCTGGTACCAGAAACCCAGGTCCAGAAGTAGACAGGGATCAGCGCAGGCCTGGTACCGGCAATCCAGGCCCAGAAGCAGACGACGTCGGACTTCAAGGGAGCCAAGCACGTTCACCCCACCGCGAACCGGGTGAACCAGACGACATCTGTGCCCAGGGCAAATGGACTGCTACCCATTTGGGCGACCTGAAGCTTCGACTTTGACTGAGGAAACCTTAGACTGGTGGTGTCCTTTCCCGGAAGGAAGGCCTCCTTTTCTGGCCTGGGTTCTTACGTTTTTACTATTATTATTTGTTATCTTTCTCTTTTGGTGGTATGGGATGTAAAGGCTGTAGAAACTAACAGCTCTAACACCTTTATTCATCTTGCACATGAGCTGAAAGCTCGAATGCCAGAATTACATAATATGTCATGTTGGGTGTGTTCCCTAGTCCCAGTGGATAGTCAAAGAAGTCTGCTTATGGTTCCCATTCCCCTTTGTGCAATGAACATGACATGGGCCCCATCTTAAAAGGATTCCTCAGGAAATCTAAACATTACTTAGGAAAAGACTGAGATTAAAAATAGAGGATTCCTGAATGTATGGGAAAACCCGGACATTGGTGCCTATTAAAAAGGTCATCTACTGATTCTGGTATGCTTGTTGGAATCAGTCAGTGCACTTGACATTTCCCATGTCGGGTCTGCTTATACTCTAACTGAAGATAAATACCAAATTATCAATGGTACAGCTGACTTTCTGATCCCTAGGTAGATGAAAGTAAATATATCGTCCTGCGTACCTTCCTTCACACACACCCATTATAACTGTTCCTCTCTAAATTGTACTCAGCGCTCTCCTGGACCTAGCAACAAGTCTCTCTGTTTATGCTCTTTTACCAATAGTCCAACCCTACCCATCGTACCGGTGGGATGGAGTCTGTGGAACCAACCCTTATTTAGAGTGTACTGAGTGTGCAGTAACAAAGCATATTTGACCCTTCCTCCTTCATGGAGTGGATCCTTCTACTTGGCCTGGTTGGCGCCACCTGTTGTTTACCGCCCTCATCTCCCCACTGGAAAGATTAGGAATATGAGGGACGCTGAGACAGATGCTAAAGAATCTCGTCCTCTTACTTGGCGGGCTGTGAATGATTGGACAGGTGTTTGTGCGGCATTTCCCAATGCTTGTGGAGGGGCCTTTTATCGAATAGGAGAAGGAGTAATGAGGCTTCAAGAAATTTTGGAAATAATGGCTAATACCACTGCTGATGCTTTAACTGATCTGGCTACCGAGCAGAGAAAGATCTGGCAGATGGTTCTCCAGAATCGCTTAGCACTAGACATTCTATTGGCCTCTCAAGGAGGAACATGCGCCTTGATAGGACAAAAGTGTTGTGTGTATATTCCTGACGTTTATAATGCCACTTGGAAAAGAGCGCATCATCTTATGCAGGTAGCAAAAGATCATGGAGGAAAGAAAGGGGATTCTTGGTGGAGCGACCTGTTTAGCTGGTTTCCAAATGTCGGCGGTTGGCTCCATAACTTACTTCATAGTGCTGTCATTGTTATTTGTGGTTTGGTAGTTCTCTATGTCCTAATTCGTTGTGGATGTTGGATAGGCACTAAGGTGTGTTCCACCAAGTAGTAAGTTGTTACAATGTGTCCCAAGAGTCCCTTCACGGTACTCTAGGGACAAAGGGGGGACTGTTAGGCCCTAGAAAAAATAGGCCTAGTGCAGTTATGCTAAAGCAAATGTAACAAAGGTTTCTGGGTAGTCCCTGGACAGAACTGGAGATAGGTTCAAGCAGAGATGCACCCTACACGTTTGCTCAAAGTTGCAAAATGAAATAAGCAAAAAGCTGCATTTTTGTACCTGCTGTGATGAGGAACAGTTTGTTTTGAGAACTGATAAGAAGATTCCCTGTTTCTGCTCTCCCCGTTTGTTCTAAACTCCCTGTTTATGTTCTCCTTTGGCCATAACAAACTGTCTTCTTATTGCCCAGTACCTGTCTTTTGGGCTGATAAGAAATTGCTGATGCATTATGAATTACTTAAGGCCATAATGTATAGTTGGCCAGGTATGCATGGGTATTAGAGGTTTCTAACTGATAAAGGGGGATTGGCTGCTTGGGCGAATAGTCTATGACGCAACGGAACTGTCTATATAAGCCTACCTGTAAATGAAATCGGGGCTGGTTCACTTTGGAGACGGGCTGCTCTTTATTGTTGTGTGCACCATTCAATAAAGAGCTTGTGATTGGATCTTGCTGGTGTTGCCTGTCTCTTTGCAGTCAGACAACGAACAGAAGCCGTCCAGGTTCGAGTCCCCGACACTGAGCATTTAAAGAACAGATTTTCCTTTAAGTTTATCTACTCTTTAATAGCAGCACTGACCTATGATTGCTTGGGAATCCATTAAACTATAGTTGTTGTTAATCTGCCACTTAGAGGAGGAGGGGAGGTTTACTTGTTTGTTTGTTTTGAGGGACTGAAAGGTTGTAATAACAATGAAATATAAACAAACAGAGAGATTTTGAAGAGTTAATGTCTTAGCCCCATTTGACAACCCACTGGAGCATGATGTCTTTTCTGTGGGATATCACCATGCCATTTGATAGCCACGTTGACTCTCCTATGCAATCCTTCCTGAAGCTGCTAGGAATGGCATTGGCTAGTTATCAGGTCCAGTCCCCAGTGGTTTCTGTCCCCACATGCCTACATATGAATGTGAGTAATTTACCTTTAATAAAGAAAAATGCTGCTGATACAATACATGAACTGCATCAAAACTTATGTTCCCTAATGTGTTTTCAAGTTATACAAGCTACATCGTAAGCTGACTGTTACAAAGGTTACTGTCATAGAGATAAGTTTAAATGTAGTAAGCATTCCAGTTGATTGATTTCATCCAAACCCATGGTCTGGTTGTAGATTCAGGAGCATAACTCATGGCTGAGATGACTCATCCTTCTAAATGACATGTACAGTACACAAAATATTTTTTCGTAATGATTTTCTTTGGTTAATCTGAAAGTATGAAACTTCATGCTGCAGAAAAACATCAGAAGAAAATATATGTTACTCTTCTGCAGTAACATCGCTAACATAAAATGTCTTATTCCTTCTAAACATATAGGCTACGTCTATACTGGCATGAATTTCCGGAAATGCTTAAAACAGAATAGTTTTCGTTATAAGTATTTCCGGAAAAGAGCGTCTACATTGGCCACAGATGCTTTTCCGGAAAAGCCCTTTTTCCAGAAAAGCATCTGTGGCCAATATAGATGCGCTCTTCCGGAAAAGAGCCCCTATCGTCATTTTCGCGATCGGGGCTTTTTTCCGGAAAAGACTACTGGGCTGTCTACACTGGCCCTTTTCTGGAACAGTGTTCCGGAATAAGGACTTATGCCCGAGCAGGAGCAGTGTAGCTTTTCCGGAATAGTGGCTGATTTTGTACAGTAGAGCGTCATTGCTTTTCCGGAAATTCAAGGGCCAATGTAGACAGCTCGCAGCTTATTCTGGAAAAGCAGCTGATTTTCCGGAATAAGTGGCCCAGTGTAGACACAGCCATATTGTACAGTGCCTTGTAAATATCTACTTCTTCTCCAAGTGGGGTTAACTCTGGGTGCACTACTTCAAGTGTGCATGCCTCTTTTGAGTCCTTTAACAGAGTTTGGCACATGCATGCAATCTAGGCAAACCTTATGTAGCATTCCAAGAATGTAGAGGTTCTGCTTGAGTGATTCACTGACAGTTTCATACAATAGTATTTGAAGTTTGGTTTAAAAAAGAAGACATTACTCTATAACTGAAAATAGACTAGCTCCCTTTTTATTTTATACTTGAACTAGCTCTCCTTTAGCTGTATTGATTGCTAAAAACTATTCTGACAGACCCAGGGCAGCTGGCTACAATAGTTTGGGGGAGGGCAGTCATGCTGTGGGAGCTGGGTGAATGATTTTCTGTTTTCTAAGTGAATTGCCAGAGACTGCTCCTGAAGGCCAAAAACATCGACTTTCACAATGCTGGTCTACACTACTGTAAAGTTGATCATGCAAGTCTGAATTTAGTGTTACTCGTCATGAAAACCAGGAGTACCAAAATCAACTTTAACAGCCCTTAAAGTTGATGGAAACTTAGATAGTTTGGACTCCTTGTTTAGAAAATTGACCTTATGCAGTTAAATTCGACCTAAACTCCTAGGCTGCGTCTAGACTGGCAAGTTTTTCCGCAAAAGCAGTTGCTTTTGTGCAAAAACTTGCCAGCTGTCTACACTGGCCGCTTGATTTTGCGCAAAAGCACTGACATTCTAGTGTCCGAAATCAGTGCTTCTTGCGCAAATGCTTTGACGTTCCCGTTTGGGCAAAAGCCCTTTTCCGAAAATGTTTTTGCACAAGAGGGCCAGTGTAGACAGCTAAAAACTGTTTTGCGCAAAAAAGCCCCGATGGTGAAAATGGCAATCGGGGCTTTCTTGCGCAAAACCGCATCTAGATTGGCATGGACGCTTTTCCGCAAAAAGTGCTTCTGTGGAAAAGCATCCGTGCCAATCTAGACGCTCTTTTCCGCAAATGCTTTTAACAGAAAAACTTTTCCATTAAAAGCATTTGCGGAAAATCATGCCAGTCTAGATGTAGCCCCAGTGTAGACCAGGTCTGAAAGACTGAAGAATGAATAATTATTTGAGGGGAAATGGAAATGAGTTGTCTGATGTCTGATATTCAGCATGCATGTACACTTCAGTGTCATTCCTGACATTATACATTTTTCTCCACTGTGCTTTGTTGAAATTCTTCACTTGTATAATAAAACTGATTGCACTGCCCTGAGCAACACTATTTTAAATCTCAAATGACAAGTCAAAATCTCCTTCAGATCTACGTGGCACATGAAGTGATACCAAAAGATTTCATCTTCCATTTCCATCCACACTCGGGAAATGTTCACGGCTTTAGGAAATACCAGCTCTCTAGTTGCGCATGTTGGTAACTGAATGAAATTATCTGGCCTATTTTAAACAGGTAATCCGACTAGATGATGAAAAAGTCCCTTCTGG
Organism: Pelodiscus sinensis; assembly: GCF_049634645.1. Classification (NCBI taxonomy): domain Eukaryota; kingdom Metazoa; phylum Chordata; order Testudines; family Trionychidae; genus Pelodiscus; species Pelodiscus sinensis. Next base: position 30,990,059 of record NC_134724.1, on the reverse strand, counting down.
TCTTTAAAAGCCTGTTAAGCTCTAGTCAGCATTCCTCATTTAACCTGCACTCCCACTAAAATCAAAGAGGGCTGAACTAGTGCCGAGTTCCCTGTGACCTTTGTGAGAGTTTTGCCTGGCTAGGTGTGAGCAGCAAGCTATACTGCTTGAAAAGCATGTCATAAGCCCCTTTTAATGTCAACAGGCACTGCAATCAAATATTCATTTGTTCTAAATGCTTTTTTAATATCAGTTTCTCATTTAATTATTTGGTCCAATGAGTTTCTATTATTCCTGAAGCCACTCAGTACTGGTATCAGTCTATTGTAGTGTTCCAAAATTAAAGAAAAGCTCTCCATGCACCATGTTTCCTTTAGCTTTCAAAACGTTCTCTGGTACAATTGGGTGGTATGGGGTATAGAGTGGATCACACGGGTTGTTTCCAAGTTTATAAAATAAAGATTTGAGAGTTTTCCCAGGTTTCTGATTAGACCAAATAATTTAAGAACCATAGTAAGGCACTGACTCATCTGTTGCAGCTGGCCTTTGAAAAAATGTGGATGGGTGAGCTGATGTGTTGGTTTTTAATTGTCTGCTGTATTTTGGATTTGTAATTTTAGATAATTGGCAGGACACTCAGAGCCTGTTCATTGGCATGCTTCATTTATTCTAAATCAAAAGAAAATGCATAATTTTATAACCCATATCATAATGACTAGAAGAGCTTGAATTAGTCAGAAAGGCTCATGGTATAATCCCTGACAAACTCCATAGTCTCCTGTTTCTAGCTAACTCCTTTCTAGCTCTAAATAAACATTTTTAAAAGTGGTGATCATCACTGCAGACTTCCACAAATGGTGTCATCTCTACCATCTCCTGCCAGCAGAAGAGGTCTTTTCATCCCCATGAATACCATCAATTATTTTAATTCCATTCCATAACTTTTAAAGGCTATCTTTATTTTCTGGAATAAATATCTTATTAATTTTTGTTCATTTCTCTTATGTTTCTTACTAATTAGGTCTACATGTTCAATAGATTACATTATACATAACTCATTTATAAAGCTCCTGGAGTCAAATCATGTTAAGCACTACTTCATGTTAAAAACTCATTGGCTGCTTAAAACTAATAGCATGACATTGCCTGTTCTTTTTTTATACTAGTTGCCCTTATACCTGTATTATAAAATGCTATGTATCTCTCTCTCTTTTTAATGTGAGTGCCCACTTTGAAGATTCACCTAACCTCAGAGCAAAAAAAATAAAATAAAAATACAGCATAGAATAAATATCTTACATATTTAAATTTTCAAAACAAACTGCCGAAAATCAGATTAATTTTCCATTGGATGCATGGAGAGTTAGGTGTGTGTGGGGGGGAGGGAGTAGTCAGAGATTTTCCCTGATTTTCAGCTGTTTACTCTGGTGCAAATTAAATTTGAAGGTAGAAGTTTCCAACTCTTGCCAATGAGACACAGTTCCTCAGAAACCTTAACTCCAGTGGAGATTTGAATATGATTGAGTTTGCTTCCTTGCTTTCATTCTGTGGGAGGATTCTTGTGCAGGAGATTCCAGAGATTTTTTCCACCAGCCAGATATCCCTCTACATGGTACAATGAGAATATCTGTCTGTACTATGACTGAAATAGTCTTTCCTGGTTTCCATGTTGTTTAATGCTCCCCTTTTCTCCTTTTGTTGGCAATAGTCGGCATATCTTCCTGTTTTAAAACTTGTGTGATATAAATTGCAGTAATTTGGTCCATTTTAGACGTACAGAGCTAAAATGAACTAGCATGAACTAATGATGAATTATCATTAGCAGGATACATATATTTATTTTTCAACAACTAGTCAGACTAATGGCTGCTAACTATGTTGTACCAAATAAAAGCAAGCAGGATCTTATGAGGGGGATAAGGCAAAAAGCCACATTTATTGTAAAGATAATAATAAAAAAATAAAGAAAAGATAGAAGCAAACAACATTGTTTAACTACTTAACCCTTATACATATAAACATTCATTCATCCATTCATTCAGGTTCTGTGTATTTGTTATAGTTACCAGCCTGGAAGTTGCTTGTGACAGAATACTGGCCAGGTACTCTGTACACAAGTGATGGTAGTGGGGAGTGAAGTCCTGATCAGATGCGCATCTGAAGCTCCTGGTGGGCTGGCAGCAGAACCTTGGACTCTGATTCCATAGTTTTTTAGTCCAGTTCTTACAGGAATTTCTTCCTATGCCAGTCTATAGGAATTGCTGCATCATGCTGATGTCTTCAGGGTGGCTGCCAGGTGCTTGTCAGTGATCTCATCGGGTGGACCTCTAGTACTTGGTTTTCTCCACTTGACACCTTTTGGTTGCACTGGCACCTGACGCCTTCTTCAGCCCTTTGTTGCTGTATTCTCAGGCTGGCACCTCTCAGAACCATTCATTCATCATCCAAGCACTCTCTCTCTCTTAGGGTATGTCTACACTACTCTCCTAGTTCGAACTAGTGGGGTAATGTAGGCATACCACACTTGCAAATGAAGCCCGGGATTTGAATTTCCCGGGCTTCATTTGCATAAGCGGGGAGCCGCCATTTTTAAAACCCCGTGGGTTCGAAGCCCGTGCCGCGCGGCTACACGGGGCTCGAACTAGGTAGTTCGGACTAGGCTTCCTAGTTCGAACTACCGTTACTCCTCGTGGAAGCATAGTTCAAACTACCTAGTTCTGGCTGTTTCTGGCTACATAGGATTATATTCTTAACAGTTCTAAGTTACATGACCTAATACATTATATTCTAAAGGGGCAATAATAATAATAATAATAAATCTAAACATTTAACAATCTTAACAAATAATAATAATAATAATAATAACTAATAAATCTAAACACTTTAAGTTGTGGGGAACAAATTATGGGGAGTCACTTCCATTTGGGGGAATCATTTTCAATACATTAATATGTTATCCCTACAACTACCTATTCTAAACTGTCTGTTCAACCTTATATTTAGCTGTGACAATCTGAGTACCTTTCCCAGACTTGAGGAAGAGTTCTATGTAGCTTGAAAGCTTGTCTCTCACCTCAACAAAAGTTGGTTCACTGTAAGATTTTTCCCTCCCTCTTGCTGCTCTACTGACTAGAAAGCCATTTAAAATATGGGTTTGTTTACTGCTTAATTAGTCTTAAGCATGCGGGAGAATGTCAAAAGACGACAAGTTCCATATCTGATCATTTAGCTCCTAAGTCAGGGTATATCTACACTACAAAGTTAGTTCGAACTAACAGACGTTAGTTCGAACTAACTTTCATAGGCGCTACACTAGCGCTCCGTTAGTTCGAATTTAATTCGAACTAACGGAGCGCTTAGTTCGAACTAGGTAATCCTCATTCCACGAGGATTAAGCCTAGTTCGAACTAGCTAGTTCGAATTAAGGGCTGTGTAGCCCCTTAATTCGAACTAGTGGGAGGATAGCCCTCCCCAGGTTTCCCTGGTGGCCACTCTGGCCAACACCAGGGAAACTCTACTGCCCCCCTCCCGGCCCCAGACCTCTTAAAGGGGAACGGGGTGGCTACGGTGCCCGTGCCAGGTGCAAGCCTGCCAGCACCCAGCCAGCAGACCCTGCACCTGGCACGGATCGAGCCAGCCACCTGATGCCCCCCAGCCCTCCCGCTCTTCCCGGGACCAGGCTGGCGGCTCCCGGGAGCTTGCCCGGGACCGCAAGAGACGGGCACCTGCCTGGGCTAGTGCAGACATCGTGGACCTAGTCCACGATCTCCGCACTAGGCACAGGAAAGTGGCCGGCTTGGGCAGGATAGCTGCCAGCCTGGCCACCCAGGAGCAGGTATGCATGAAAATCAAGGTAGTCCACTGAGACCCCTGACCCCGAGCCCTGAGCTTACAATGGCCATCCTGGGTCAGACCAAAGATTCATCTAGCCCAGTATCCTGTCTGCCGACAGCGGCCAACCCTAGGGATCCTGGAGGGGATGGACCGAAGACAGTGACCAAGCCATTTGTCTCGTGCCATCCCTCTCCAGCCTTCCACAAACCTTGGCCAGGAACACCACTCCTACCCCCTGGCTAATACCACTCCATGGACCCAACCTCTATGACTTGATCTCACTTCCCTTTAAACTCTGTTCCAGTTCTAGCCTTCACAGCGTCCTGCAGCAAGGAGTTCCACAGGTTGACTCTTTGCTTTGTGAAGAACAACTTTCTGTTACTAGTTTGAAGCCTGCTACCCATTCCTTTCCTTTGGTGTCCTCTAGTCCTTCTTTATGGGAACTAATGAAGAACTTTTCTATATGCACCGTCTCCACCCAACTCCTGCTTTTAGAGAACTCTATCCTGTCCCCCCTCCGTCTCCTCTTTTCTAAGCTGAAAAGTCCCAGTCTCTTTAGCCTCTCTTCATATGGGACCTGTTTCCAACCCCTGATCATTTTAGTTGCCCCCCCTCTACCAGCCTCCCTCTTCCACTCTCCCACCTCCTTTTCCCAGTCTCCCCCAGTTTTGTTCAATAAAGACAGATTCCATTTTGGAAGACACGTTATCTTTATTTTGTACATGAAGAAGAGGGGCTAGGGAAGGGTAAGTGGAAGGAGGTGATGGAGGAATGGGGCACGAGCCCCCGATGGGGAGAACTGGGCTAGCTCTGCTGGCTTCTGGGGGTGTAAGCTCTCCTGCAGCCCCCCAATTGCCTCCTCTCCCCAGATGGCAGCCTGCGGCAAGTGCAGCCTGGTGATGGCCGAGTGCTGTGATGTGCCCAGTATGGGCACCCAGGGCACTCCAAGCCAGGACTGCTTTGCAAGCGGGGCACCCCTGAGAACTGTCTGTCCGGGGTGGGGGTTGGGACCCTTTACGCACAGCCCTCGGCTAGCATGAGACAGCAGCTCCACGCTCTAAGTCCTTCTCTGATGTCCTGCCGGCACTGCTTCCGGCCATCCTTAACCCCACTTCAGGGTCCACTTAATGTGGACGCGCTAGTTCGAATTAGCAAAACGCTAATTCGAACTAGTTTTTAGTTCTAGACGCGTTAGTTCAAATTAGCTTAGTTCGAATTAACTAATTCGAACTAAGTTAGTTCGAATTAGCGCTGTAGTGTAGACATACCCTCAAAGCAGTGTCTCTCAATGCAGTTATAGGCTACGTCTACACTGGCCCCTTTTCCGGAAGGGGCATGTAAATTTCACCTATCGTCTTAGGGAAATCCGCGGGGGATTTAAATATCCCCCGCGGCATTTAAATAAAAATGTCCGCCGCTTTTTTCCGGCTTTTAAAAAAGCCGGAAAAGAGCGTCTACACTGGCCCCGATCCTCCGGAAAAAGCACCCTTTTCCGGAGGCTCTTATTCCTACTTCAAAGTAGGAATAAGAGCCTCCGGAAAAGGGCGCTTTTTCCGGAGGATCGGGGCCAGTGTAGACGCTCTTTTCCGGCTTTTTTAAAAGCCGGAAAAAAGCGGCGGACATTTTTATTTAAATGCCGCGGGGGATATTTAAATCCCCCGCGGATTTCCCTACGACGATAGGTGAAATTTACATGCCCCTTCCGGAAAAGGGGCCAGTGTAGACGTAGCCATATAGTGTTCATCAGAACTAAAGAAGAGTTCATAACATGATCCATAGTTTCCATATGAAATTATTTAACTTTTATAGATGAAAAATTATTTTCTGAATGACTTGGGAAGGGGCATTGTCAAATGACTAAATGTTTAATGTTTTGCACTTCAACAAAAGAAGATACTGCACGGGTCTCTACATCCCCATGCCAATGCTTGTGGTTTTACAGTTAAGCTTTTCATAGAACAGCAAGATTCACAGATTAGAAGGATGAGACTGTCTCTCCAGTTTTTGAAAGCTGTCAGGGAAGTATGACTACTTCACTTTGAGTCCACTGGTCTTGAGAGGATGAGCTGAGATCAGGTGTCAGATAGGAACAGATTTTATTAATGTTGTGTTAAATAACGTGGGCTTGAAATCTTGGGTTTATCTCTGGTTTCTGTGGCCCTCAGCATGGTGACTTCTAGCCACACATTCATTTTATTTTTGAGATGTCTGGGTCTAGAAGCATAAGGTAAGCAGAGGTCTATAATTAAGCTTCCTACACTTTTCTTTAAGGAGTTAGAAAGCTGTGGTGGGAGCACTTTAAGATTGATTTGTTTTATGAAGTTTTGAGTCTAGAGCAAGTAATGGGTTCTCCTTCTCAGTGTATGTATGGCTAAAGCTAAATACATGAATAAAGGCTGAAGGCTTCAAAATACTGCCTGCTACAAATAAAAAGAAAAATATCTTGCGAAATGGTTTTTCAAATGTCATCCTTAAAGGCACTATACATGTCTTCAGTCAGCAAAGGAACTGATTTTGTCATAGTGCAGTGAAAGGAAATAATTTTGCCTCTGGCTGTGTTCAGACTCAGGGGTTTTTTCGAAAAAAGTAGCCTTTTTTCGAAAAAACTTCACCTGCGTCTAGACTGCAGCCGCGTTCTTTCGAAATTAAATCGAAAGAATGCGGCTTTTCTTTCGACGGTGGTAAACCTAATTCCACGAGGAAGAACGCCTTCTTTCGAAAGTGCTCTTTCGAAAGAAGGCGTTCTTGACAGCAAACAGGCTTTTTAGAAAGAGAGCATCCAGACTCACTGGGTGCTTTCTTTCGAAAAAGCGGCTTGCTTTTTCAAAATTCCGCGTGCAGTCTAGACGCGCTCTTTCGAAAGAGGCTCTTGCGAAAGTATCTTTCAAAAGAGCCTCTTTCGAAAGAGGCTTGCAGTCTAGACATAGCCTCAGATATTAGCTGGAAAAAAGGAGTTTCTTTCTTTTTGAAAGGCCTTTTTTTTGGGGGGGGGGTAATACTTTTCTGTAGACAGCAAAGACTGGTACGTCAAAGGATATGTTGATCATGCTTTTACTAGTGGGCTTGTGCAAACATAAAAAGACAGTTGAAGTATCAAAAGGCCTGCATTGTACTTAGGGCGGCCAACCCTGCGGGGTTGGCGTGGAGTCTGTTGGAACTGGCATCGCTCTCCAGTGACTATTGAAAACAAGTGGCCAGACTATTAAACATAAAAATAAAGTGTTTATATTTGTATAGTATCATGGATTTCTCCTACTAGCTTAAATTAAACCACAGTTAGCTTAGAACTCCTCTAACATTTGTGTGGTGTTTAAACTAGGGAACAGCACCTGTACCAGGGCAACATTGATGTGGAATTCTCCAGGTTACTTTAAATTAATCACTAGTCCTCCAAGAGCCAGAAATTGGGTAGGCTGTAGTCAGTAGGATTTTAATTGCAGAAGGTTACCACACTGGGTCACCAACTAAAACAAAAAAAAGGAAAGGCTTCAAACTTACTTCCTCCAGTTTGGTAAAGTAATAATATCTTTTGATTATTAATATAGTTGAATTCATTGTTCTTACTGCCAACATGCCCATAGCATCATAAAAGTTAAAAGGGTGAAAAACTAGTAGACTTCCTTCTCCCTTTTTTTGATTTAAATAACCATTTTTAAAATGCCCATACAAAAGGTCCAGCCACTTCATCAATTAATTAGACTTACATTCACAAATGATGTCCAGCCAGCAGCATAATGTAATTACATAGAAATAATGAATGAACTCAGCCAGCTAATAAATCAAAGCAATAAAACAGTCCTAAAGGTCTCCTCGCCCCACACCAACTTTATGAAGTGTGCCCAGAAAGTCATTACATTCAGGCTATTTCAGACCAAGATAAGAAGTAAGCTTCAGAGTCCAGGGTCTTCAGAGAGAACACTCCACAGACAGCTCCCATACTTGCATAGTCAGCCTCCTTACTCAGAATTTGATAATCCCCACAGTATCTTTTCTACAGTTTTGCTTAGTCTAGTTTCACACCTCTCACAAAGCATATTGTGATGAATTGATACTACTGTACTCCTGTCAATAAAACTGGTATTGTTGATTTCAGTAGGCACGGTAGGGCCCATTCTAATCTAAATCATTCTCAAAATTGAGTATAAAAGTTTGATGATGGTGCTCTAGGATACACTTGTTATGAGATGGGCTGATGGAAATGAAATTAATGAACTTCATGACTTGAAACCAAAATAAAAGTAAGCATCTGTTGCAGCTGATGTTCCAGCCACTATATTTTAATTCTTATATAATCTATTCTGTAACTCATCCAATAAATATGCATGAGTGAATTTTATTCTAGGATCAATAAGTCAAGGAGGAAAAATGATTTGAAATTGTTTATTTACTCTTTGGCTACATCTACACTGGCCCCTTTTCCGAAAGGGGCATGCTAATTTCACAGGTCGTAATAGGGAAATCCGCGGGGGATTTAAATATCCCCCGCGGCATTTAAATAAAAATGGCCGCCGCTTTTTTCCGGCTTTTAAACGTCTACACTGGCCCCGATCCTCCAGAAAAAAGCCCTTTTCCGGAGGATCTCTTATTCCTACTTTAAAGTACTTTTTCCGGAGGATCGGGGCCAGTGTAGACGTTCTTTTCCGGCTTTTCTAAAAGCCGGAAAAAAGCGGCGGCCATTTTTATTTAAATGCCGTGGGGGATATTTAAATCCCCCGTGGATTTCCCTATTACGACCTGTGAAATTAACATGCCCCCTTCGGAAAAGGGGCCAGTGTAGACGAGCCCTTTGAGTCATGGAGTTGTTTGGAGCAAATTCTTTTTTCAAACGGTGCATCACTGTCGTTACTGCTGTAATGAATGTGAGAAAACCATTGCATTTAATTCCCATTATCATTTTTATGAACACTTCCTGGTAGTTTGACATAAATTGGGTTATTCCAAGAAGAATATTATCACATTTTACTGGAAATATAAAGATTACTTACAGGACTCACACCTAAAGCACTTAAAAATGGCTTGCTCAAAAAGAAAGAAGGAATTGAAATTAAACACAATACTTATTTTAAAATGGTAAAATTATATTGAAGCTAAGTCTTGAAACTACAAGAGCAAGAAAAATCTAAATTGCTTGCCAAACATTCTTAGCTCAGTCCCATTTTGCCAACACATTAAGCCCTGGTTTACACTAGGGAGTTATTTAAAAATAACTCTCTTTATTTCAAAATAACAAGCAGAACATCCATGTTACCCCAAAAATATTCTCACTGGAGACCACCCAGGGTTACACTAGTATGGGTTTATTTCCACTAGGTAAAACTAAAGAGGAGAGAGCAGCCAGCAAAGGTTTAAACTAAAGAAGATACAGAGCTCTCACTCACTCTCTCTCTCTCTCTCTCTCTCTCTCATTCATTCCTGCCCTCAGGCACTTACACAGACGTGTGGATCCTGGAAGGTCTGTCTGCTCATCATGGCTGGGGAAGCTGGTCATGGGGAGAGACACTGGCTGTACGGAGGAGTTTCTCAGGAACAGGGGAAGAAAAAAAATCTCACATGTGCTCCCTCTCATTAAATAGTGTCTGAATGGCTTCTGCGACTCATTTACCTCCTCATCAGGGAGCATGCCCAGACTTCCCTTTATTCAGCAAAAGCAGCAGTCTGTGGTAACTCATCACCATGTGCTCCATTGTTCCCAGTCTTCTTCAAACACAAACACAAACACTCACACTCAGGTGATAATGCAGTTTAGAGCAAGTTAAAAGCAAGGTGGCTGAGAGTTACAAAGATTACAAAGTTGCAGCTAACAGTAAGTTTCTGAGAGTTACAAAGATTACAAAGTTTGACAAATATCACAGTGAGTTGCAAGGTTTGACAAAGAGCACAATGAGTTGCAGTTTAAAACCTTAGACCTTACAGTTTAGTGTAGTTTCAGAAATTGCATGTGTATAAATCAAGTAAGCTCAGGTGGAGGCTTTTTTATGCAACAGTCCACACTACCATTATTTTGAAATAAGGGGCTGGTTATTTCAAAGTAATAACTCCTGCTTTCTACAAGGAATAACTCTTATTTTGAAACAGTTATTTCAAAATAGTGGTAGTGTGGATGCTCCTTTGCTGCTATTTTGAAATAACTACTCCCCAGAATCATTCAATGTAATCACTTTCCAGTGCTTCCTGGGACTCTAAGTCAAGGTAGCATGTCCACATTAATGAAGCCTGCATTGGACTAATTTTGAGACTTTACCATAGTGTGGATGCACTATTTTGAAATTATTATTTTGGAAGTACTTATTTCAAAATTTAATATGTTATTTAATAAGTTATTTTGAAATAATTTTCTAGTGCAAACATTCCCAAAGAGAATTACAGTATTGGTGAGTCTTCAGAAATAGGTTGGAATTCTAAGTGGATAGAAAACTCGTGAGACCTCTGACCACCAGTTATAAAAATGGGGTGGGAAACAGGAGAGGATAGAAGTAAAAATAAAGGCAAAAATATTGGATCAAATGGTGAGATTTTGAAATTACCATTTATGGAGTTGAAAGCAGAGATGAAAGGATTAGGAGTGCTGGGTGGGGGGAGCTGATTTTGCTGCATCCTTTTCCTTGAAGTGGTTTTCATTATATCCCGGATGTCCAGTTTTTGTTCAATGGCTTTCAGCACTCCCACTTGTTCCACCTCCCCTGGTCATAAGTATGTAACAACTCCAACTCAATTACCAATTCGTAAACTCAGCTTCCCGATATGAATTTATGAACCCCAAGTGGGAAGGCAGCCCTAATTAAGCATGACGGATGTTTTCTGTTTGTATTTTTGTTTTGTTTTTACTGAATTTCATTTATTAATTAATATAATTGGTCTTGGGAGTTTTCAGACCATCCACTTAGAATTCCAACCTATTTCTGAAGAATTAACAATAGTGTAATTCTCTTAGGGCATGTCTACATTAGAAAATTATATATGATTATCTCAATAGAGGATAATTACTAGATTGGGTGACAGCAGCCATGGTGGGTAAATGACTGAGATGTGTGATACTGTTGAGATTAGAAGCTACTGTCTTGTTTAATCAACACTCACCTGGCAATTTAATCATGAGACAAGGCTCAGCACCTTTGCTAACTCAATCCACATACTCAGCTGCTCAGGACTCCAATGGAATGAAATTCACCCCGATGTGGAAGGTCAGCACAAAAACTTACACTAAACCAGGGGTGGGCAATAATTTTTGATGGGGGGAGGAGGCACTCCAAGAATTTGGTAAATGGTCAAAGGCCACACTTTTCCATGATATTAATGGAGGAGGTAAGGAGTCCGGGATGGAGGTTGGGTGGAGAAGGGAGTTTGAGTTAAGGGATGGGGTACAGGAGGGGGTGTGGGATCTGAGAGGTGTGTGGGTGGAGAAGAGGATTCTGATCTAGAGGAAGGGTGAAGGAGGAAGTGCAGGATCTGGGTGGGGGGAGGGGTTGTGACCTGGGAGAGGAGTGTAGGAGAGGGTGCAGAGATGTGGGTTGTGACCAGGGGTTGGGATTAGAGTATAAGTGCTATGTTTACAGGAATCATATGGGATCTTTTTCAGCGGAAAAGGCAATATGGTGCATTTATTGAAAATACATGAAAAGCAGCACTTGCATTCACACATACACATAACCTCCAGATGATCTCAGCTACATTGACCACGAATGAGGAATTGGGTTTGGTCAGTCATGAACCCAAACTGAGTCAGTACTAAAGCTAGAGTTCCAGGGCAAAAGCACCCCATTTTTTATACTCGTAAAATTCCATTTGAGTCTATGGGTGATGCAATGTTATGATGCAATCCTTGATGTGTTCATGTTGGGGTTTTCCCGCCGTTAAAATAGTACAGGAGGGCATGCAGTGTATGGGAGGGGGTTGTGATCTGGGGCAGATGTGTAAGAGCGGGGGCAGGGATTGACGTAGAGGATCTGGAAGGAGTAGAAGTGCAAGAGGGGGGTGAGAAAGTTGTGGAGAGGAAGGGACCAGGGTGCCAGAGGCAGGCTCTGGCCAGGACGTACTTGCCTAGGTAATTACTAGCCAGCAGCCCAGCAGATTCTTCAGTCAGACTCCCTGCCTTCCATGCCCCCGCTCGTTACTCGGAGCAGCCAGCTGGAGGGAACGTGTGCTGCCCTGAATGGTGGGAGCTGGGGTGGAGGGATACTTCACGCACTGCCTGCCCTACAAACAGGCAGCTTCCATTGGCCGGAAACCAAAGCTGTGAGATTGTGTTGGGGGAGAGGGCAGCAGGCAAAGCTTCTCCCCCTCGATCTCCCAGGCTCACAGTATTCAGAGAAGCACATGGGCCCCCATGGCTAGCTGCTTTGAGCAGCATGGGGCGATGGGGGAGGCAGGCAGCCTGATTGAGGCTCCCCCGGGCTGTGGGCGGGATCTGGCAGCTTGGCAGGCTGAATCTGGCCCATGGACTGTATTTTGCCTGCCCTGGCACTAAGCCCTCTTAGGGTATGTCTACACTACCCTCCTAGTTCGAACTAGGAGGGTAATGTAGGCATACCGCACTTGCAAATGAAGCCCGGAATTTGAATTTCCCGGGCTTCATTTGCATAAGCGGGGAGCCGCCATTTTTAAAACCCCGCTCGTTCGAACCCCGTGCAGCGCTGACTGTCCCCAAGTCAGCTGCTGCTGAAACTGACCAGTGGCTGACTACAGGAAGCCCCTGCCCCAGGCTTCCTGGAATCAGCCGCTGATCAGTTTCAGCAGCAGCTGACTTGGGGATGCCTGGGGTTCTTAAGTTGAATCTGTATGTAAGTCAGAACTGGGGTCCAGATTCAGCCGCTGTTGAAACTGATCAGTTTCAGCAGCGGCTGAATCTGGACGCCAGTTCCGACTTACATACAGATTCAACTTAAGAACAAACCTACAGTCCCTATCTTGTACGTAACCCGGGGACTGCCTGTATTTCAAAATTTGGCATTGTGTAGACAGCACCAAATTTTGAAATAAGATATTTCGAAATTAACTCAAAAAGTTATGCAATTTGCGTAGCTGATGTTGCACAACTTATTTCAAGAGAAGGGTTCAGTGTAGATACACCATGTAGGGGGCAAAAATGAGTCAAAATGAGCTGGGAGACCCTTGAAACGTGCAGCATGCAACCCTTTGCTGGGAACCAATGGGAGTCCCTGCTTAGTAACAGCATCAAGGCTGGCCTCTGTCAGCATCTGGTGGGAAAGTGAGCCAGGAAGCAGCTATTCTAAACAACATGCAAAACAGGAAACATTTGCATCTAAACTCCCACTATGCTAACGTACAGCGGCTTCTACTCCTTTACACTGGGAATAAGGTACAAAGGGGGTGTGGCCAGCTGTTAGCAGAACAGCTCTTCAGTCACATGTCCAGGTGGGAGGAGAAGCCTAGAGAAGTTTCACAAGGTATACCGGAACGGTCGACAAAGGCTTCTCTTCTTGACAGCGGCGCGTCTAGACTGCCCTGCTGTGCCAATCAACTGATCGTCGGCACAGCGCGGCGGCCATTTTGATGTAAATGAAGCGGCAATTATTATGGAGCCATGTAGTCTAGACATATCCCATGAGTAGCAGCATCTCTTTGCAGGGCTGTCCAGAGAGCTGCTTGCTTGGTTCTTCCTGGAAGCACAATCACCAACATTAAGTTGCTGGGTGTGCAGGGCACTGGAGTACACATAGTTCTCTTGCTGTTCTCTACAATGGCTTTCACAGTAAAGACCCAACAAGAAGGAATTTGATTCTTGAAAATGAGCTCTTAGCCATGTGGTGAACTCTGTTCACTGGCAAATGCTCTGATAATGCACCATAGTGTCATAGCTAGGCGTGTTTCTATCATAGCTGGAGCCAGTTGGGAAACTTCTTTTCATCTGGCAACATAACAATAATGAGTTTCCTGGCTCACTTTATGCTCTGACATGCTAAGTTATGGGGTGTCAGGGCTCTTTACCAAACATCAGGACATATGATGGAATTCAACAGCATCATTCTTTATGGCAGTGTAGACATGCACCAAAAAAGCAACATGTTGGCCTAATTTGACTCCTGCCCTGTATGTAAAGTTTCCAACATATTATTTGCAACCTTTTGGCCAATGATCATCATGTGTGTGTAGTAGAATTTGACTGGATTTTAAAAATTCCAAATGTACTGAGAACCTCTTCCAAAAGGGGACCCTCAGTGCCTCTTTCTTTGTCCAAGTGTACCCAAGCTGGAAATTTATACACTCAAAAGTATGTTTTTGTCTTCTCCCACAGCACTGAAGCAATAGTGGTCTTCCCATCTCTGCTCAGGTAGTCCTGGGCATACCAGATGAAATGGTAGGTCACTATTGAAATGTTTCTCACAGTTTTCAGGTTATAGGAAATTGATTCTTACTAGCCACACAGTCTTGTTGCTACTGATATTTTCCAGATATGCAGCTCTAGAGAGTAAAGTCCCCTCACCCTTCAACACAACAAGCACATTTCACATTTCCTGCAAAGGTCCTTAGCCATCCGGGGCCAAGAAAACCTGCTCTGAGTGAGTTCCAGCGTTGTTTCCATCCCACATGTCTGAAATCACCATCTAAGGTTCTTACCACTGTTATCTGTCCCTGGACCAGACAAGGAAATAACATAAAGGGTGATCTAGAGCAGCACTGGAGCTAATTTATTAATACAGATTCTCAAGGGTAAGGTAATACTCACACACACATCACATTCATACTGGCAGTTTAAGGTAGGTTGCAGGTGCTGTGTAGATTACTTCCGATTTCAAAGGTAGCTTGAGCCTGACAGGCGCCAGCTTGCTGGAGATGGACCATGAGGCTTATGGCAATCCTTGAAGTCCCTTGGATCCCCAGGAGGGCTACTGCCTCTAATTCAATTCCAGGTTTCACTTGCTGTTACATCCCTTCTGAGAGGAGATGATTTTCTGGTTGCTCATCAGTTAGTTTATCTGCTTTGCAGGGTCTTTGTTTGCCTTAAAGGGTTACAGATCCTAAACTGCCTTTGATAGGCTATTTCCCATTCACACTTCATATTCATTCTGCAGATTACATACATACAGGGGCGACCCGTGACTATAGGCTGACTTGGCCATCGCCTAAGGCACTGCCTTCAATGGTGCCCGATGATGACATCACCCCATTGACGGCCATGCAGGTGGGGGCGCTGATTGTGCATTCCACCTGGGGCGTCAGCAACTGCAGCCTGCCTCGGGCTGCTCCTGCATACATATTCATAAGCATACATTACATTAAGCAATATGGTTTCTAGGGAGAGTCCGGCCTCATTACCTTTGGTAACAAGAAACCTACTATAAATTGTATTGCTTGACATACTAAAGAAGACCTAATGTAAATAGTATAGGTTGACAAAGGCATAATAAAGAGCTTAACATAAATTGTAACTAAGGGAGCCAGGGTGAAGGAAAAGGTGAAAGCAGAGAGGTGTGTTCAGCCAGCATGACATCAATGGGTATGTGTGTGTGTGTATGAGACTAGTTACAACAGCAAGGGCCCAAAAGTGCTTTCGTTGCACTAATTGCTTTTGCTGGTACTTTTCTAGAGTTGTTGTCTGCTGTTCAGTGCATTAATCAGCGTCAGCCTATTCCAGTCTCTTGACAGCAGTTTAAACCCCGGAGGAAGCCTCACTGGTTGCTTCTTTTTAGTAAGCAGCATGTCATGTCTACCTCTATCCTGGGATTGGGCCACTTGCCAGCCAGCAGCATTGAGCCTGGATAACAGGGATTGACCCAATGTAATGTACTTTACCAAAGCTAATAGAATACTTTTAGCAATATTTCTCAAGTTTATTCCAGGCACCCCCAAGGGCCTTGACCCTAGGCAATTCGTACTGCAAATTGCTTTCCCTTCATCTGCAGGAATTACAGCCAGCTCTACGATAGGAAAGGGCATCGTCATCTATATTTCTCAATTAATGCTGAATTCATAACTTAGCCAATGGGACCACATACTTCTGCCCTGTTGCATCTACCTTGGCACTTAGCACATACATCAATGATTTGTTATCTATCCATATCCCAAACTGAACACTAGTTAGAAATATCCAACACTTATCATTGACAAACCATTTGTAAGGACAGGAATTACAATTGTTGTCTGGTGTATCAAGCCTCCCTTTCAGAAAGTCCTTTGTTGTCAAAGGCCACAGAAATACATTTCTCTTCAACCTCTTGGTATAGCACCACCCCAGATTTTCCATCTATAGCATAAAAAACCTGCTTGGATCTGCAAAATCCAAAACTCAGGCATGAAATAAGCAATAATGATTTCCCAAAAGGTTCTACTGTGCTGTGATGGACCGGGCCGGGTCTGGGCACCGCTGAGGGTGTCCACTCAGGGCGAATTGCTCAAACTCAGGGCTCCTTGCAGCCTCTGACTGGAGACCGTTCCAAAATAGGCCGCAAACCAGTCACACCGAGCGCTTCAGCTGCCAATCCGGCCAGCCAGAAGCCTCACAAGCAAAACCCCTCAGACACCCCAGCTCTCCCTGTGCCACATTCAGCCCTGGGCCTGCACATAGGTGAGGAGGTATAGAACGCAATCTCACCTACCCCAAACAGGTCTTTCCAGTCCCAAAGAACAAGCTACAATTCCCCAGTCAATTTACACTTTGAATCTTACCCACAAGAACACACTGGGCCAATCCTTTAGAATCTAAAATCTAAAGGTTTATTAATGAAAGAAAGAAAAAAGCATGAGAGTAAGGTTAAGGAGAATGTTACATGCGTCAGATCACCAAGTTCTCAATGCAGGCTCTCAGCAGATATGTTACAAACTGCTGTCTTAAAAGTCTCTGGTGTACATCCTATGTCAGGATGGGCCAATGATTCTTTCTGGCTTGCTGTTCCTTGCAAGGCTGCATCTGGAATCAGTAGCAGAATTGAAGGCAAGATGGAGTTCACCTCATGGCCTTATATATCTCTCCTGGCCAGAGCAGGTCACATGGTCCAGTGACAGACAAACACCTACAAGATCTACACCGAGCATTCTTGCAACAACAATACCCACTTGAGGAAGTGAGAAAACAGATCAACAGAGCCAGTTGTATACCCAGAAGCTTCCAGCTACAAGACAGGCTCAACAAAGAAAATAACAGAACACCACTGGTCATCACCTAGGCTACGTCTAGACTGCATCCCTCTGCTGAGAGACAGACGCAAATCAAGCACTTTGGAAGTGCAAATGAGCCCGTGATTTAAATATCCTGGACTTCATTTGCATACTCACGTTCCAACACTGTGCCAATGAGGAGTACAGGAGATACCGAAAAAGCTCCCCGCTGTCACCAGAGCCGCAGCTACACTTTACTTTCACTTTTGACACTGAGCCTGATTGGCATAGTGTCGGAACGTGAGTATGCAAATGAAGCCTGGGATAATTAAATCCCGGGCTCATTTGCACTTCCAAAGTGCTTGATTTGCATCCCTCTCTTGACAGAGGGATGCAGTCTTAATGCAGCTCTATAGCCCCAGCTAAAACCTCTCCAATGCATCATCAGCTATCTACAACCCATCCTGGAAACTGATCCCCCACTCTCACAGACCTTGGGTGGCAGGCCAGTCCTCGCCCACAGACAACCCACCAACCTGAAGCAAATTCTTATCAGCACATCACAGTAACTCTAACTCAGGAACCAATCCCTGCAATAAACCTTGGTGCCAACTCTGCCCACATATATACACCAGCGATGCCATCACAGGACCTAACCACATCAGCAACACCATTATGGGCTCATTCACCTGCACATCTACTAATGTAATATACGCAATCATGTGCCAGCAATGCCCCTCTGCCATATACAAACTGGACATATCTTACGTAAAACAATAAATGGACGCAAATCAGATATCAGGAATGGCAATACCCCAATACCTGGAGGAGAACACTTCAATTTCCCTGAACACACAGTAGCAGATTTAAAAGTAGCCATCCTGAAACCAAAAAACTTCAAGAACAGACTTCAAAGAGAAACTGCAGAGCTATAATTCATCTGCAAATTTGATACTACAGCCTCTCTCCAACTTACGAACCGGTTACGGACCAAGCAATTAGTCGTAACTCCGTTTGTTCGTAAGTCAGATCCCATAGAGTTACACGCGACCGTGCTATTCGTAAGCGTGGATTGCATTCATAACTTGGGGTCCGCCATTTACAACAGTTTTGGTTGTAACTGTTAGTCAACCATTCACAACTCGGGGACTGGCTGTATCAGTTTAGGATTAAACAAAGACTGTGAATGGCTAGCCAACAACAAAAGCAGTTTCTCCTCTCTTGGTGTTCACACCTCCACATCAGCTGCTAGAAGTGGGCCTCATCTTCCCTGACTGAATTGACCTCATTATCTCTAGCTTTACTCTTGACTGGAACTCTTTTCTTATGCCTGTATATTTATACCTGCCTCTGGAATTTCCACAACATGCATCTGACGAAGTGCGTCTTTGCCCATGAAAGCTTATGCTCCAATAAATCTGTTAGTCTATAAGGTGCCACAGGACTTCTCGTTGTTCTGACCTATCTCTGTTCACATGCTGGCAGCCATTATGTCCTGGCTGGTTTGCAGGTTCCCAGACACATTCCTCAGGTGTTTATTGGGCACCTTGAGAGCTATTGTCCCTGGATCCTCGTTAATTAGCATAGTCAACCTGTACAATTGTTCTTTACAACAGGCAGTCCAGGCCAGTATCAGCATAACTCCACATACAGACATCATACAAGTACATGAATAGCATATACAGAATCCATAGAACATAAGCTTTCATTTGACACCTCACATAGCCCCTTTGTACAGACTTTGGGGCAAACACCACCCCTTGGGCGCAGCAATGATCTGGCTGCTCCCTTTAAAATCCAGTAACATGGCACATGCATCTTGTCTCATTGATTTTCAGAGTGTTCTAAGGATTAGATTGTACTAGTTGCCCTCTCAAGGTCCCTTCCAGTCCTACAATTTTATTGTAACCCTACTGCCAGGTAGCATCAGCAGCAGCCAGGGCTGGGTTCAGTATCTAAGGGTTACGCTCTACCCATTTAACAAAGAACTGGCTCGAGCCCCCACCCAATAACCTAGGAAATTCACAGAACACTCCTGGTGCCTCTGAAAGCCAAAGGTTCCCCACTTTCAAGCACAGAGTCTGAGTGTAGAAAAGAAACCTTTAATGAAAGGGAAGGGAAGTAACGTGGCATTAATTTGGGAATACACCACAGAGTTCATAACCAAAACCATGAGTAACAATCCTACCCCAAGTAAGCTGGGCTATGTTCTTCTCAGGTTCTTAAGTCCAATAATGTAAATGTCCAGAGTTCAGATGTGCAACCACGGGATTCACCTCCTCTCCTGAGTGGATGGGGGGCAGTAAGGAGGCATCTGGTCTTGCTCACTGCTCTGTGGCGCGGCTCTTCTGGCCATTTGTTGCACCTTGTTGCCGTCGCCCTGCTGGCTGGTCATCATGCTGCTGCTGCTCATTGCATCTTCCCCTGGGTTGTAGTGGATTTGGCTGTGTGCCAAACCTAGTGATTTCAGCTCTTGGCCCAAAGCACAGTCCAGCCACACGAAATTCCAGCATCCACTGGAGTGAATTTAAAATAGGAGACTCTTTATGGAGCCTTTCTTTAGCTCTGTCATTGAAACAGTGGGGAGAAACAGGTTGAACCAGTCTTACTCAGAGTCCTGCCCTCCCCAGCTTAATCTCACTAGGCTCTGGGATGGGATCCTCTATCAATCCAAATTTATTTACACTGACAATGTCTCTCTCCTTTGTGCCAGATTAAGCACAGACTTTTTTCTTTTGTATTCCCACAATAATTGCAGACATTGCAATTAGTATTAACACAATTTGGGACTCCCAACACCAGCCAGGTTGATTACAATGAACAAAACTGATTATCTAACACATCTAAGCAAAGCAGGGGCAAACTACATTTACATAGACACAGCAAGGGTTTCTCTCCCATTGCAGCTGGCTGTAAATGGACACATTCGTTTAGACTCTGCTTACATCATGATAATACAGTGGAGTCTGGATTAACGGACACTCGGTAATCCGACACTCCGCTTTATCTGACCCTGCACTCCCGGGACTTTGTCCCTGAGAGCTGCAGGGTCGGATACAGCGCGGGCCAGGAGAATTGCCCCGCTTGCTACCCCGTCGCTCTCTAGGAGCAGCTGCTGCCGCTACTGCCAGAGACAAGGTGGCCCTGGCAGGAGCGGCAGCAGCTTCTCCTAGAGAGCAACAGAACAGCTAATGCTGCTCCTGCGGGGGACGTCCCAGCAGGAATGGCATCAGCTATTCCCTTGCTCTCTAAGGGTAAGTCTACACTGCATCCCTAGTTCGAACTAGGGATGCAAATGGAGACAACCGAAGTAGTTAATGAAGCGGGGATTTAAATATCCCGCGCTTCATTAACATGATCTCGCCGGCGCGCTAGTTCGAATCACGGCTGATTCGAACCAGGAAGTGCGCGCCGGGATGCGTTAGTTCGGACTAAAGCCCTTAGTCTGAACTAATGTTACTCCTCATTTTTTGAGGAGTAACATTAGTTCGGACTAAGGGCTTTAGTCCGAACTAACGCGTCCCGGCGCGCACTTCCTGGTTCGAATCAGCCGTGATTCGAACTAGCGCGCCGGCGAGATCATGTTAATGGAGCGCGGGATATTTAAATCCCCGCTTCATTAACTACTTCGGTTGTCTCCATTTGCATCCCTAGTTCGAACTAGGGATGTAGTGTAGACGTACCCTAAGAGAAGCTGCTGCCACTGCTGCCGGGACACTTCGAGGCAGGAGCAACAGCAGCATCTCCTAGAGAGCAAGGGAACAGCTGATGCCACTCTTGGGGGGACACTTCTTCCCAGCAGGAGCAGCATCAGCTGTTCTGTTGCTCTCTACAGTACAGTCTGTATCATCCGACATATTTGGTAATCCGACCATGTGTCGGTCCCGTTTAGGTCGGATCATAGGGACTCTAATGGATATCTATTTGGAAGGCTGTGCAAATTCTTCTTAGTGTTTGTCTTGCATTTTCTTTACTGCTTGCTGGACTGGGATCCTCTGGTGAGATTATTTAGTAGCTTTTCAATAGTAGTGTAATGTTCCATAAATCTCTGGTGGCATCTACTAAATCCTAGAATCATCCTGAACTCTAATTTTGTAGGCAGGGCCATGTATAAGAGCCTATATTTTATCACAGTATGTATTCGTATTTTCTTGTGATTCTTCATGTTCCACATACTTGACGGGTGTTCTGCAGGAGTGGCATTTATCAATTGAAAGGCAGTCTGCAGGCTTCTGAAAGTGTTTGATCAGCAAGGTGCCTTTCTTCGTACTCCACCTGAGTTCTCCCAAATCTAATCAAGCCATCCAACTCAGCTAATGCCTGGAGCAAATTTATATCGCCTACAATGTTCTCTATGAGATGCTCAAGTGTTGCTGGGGGGCAGACATTCTAGTGGAGAGCTTTTATCTGTCACTCAGGCATCTCTGCGGGATCTGCTCATATGAGTTTTGAAAGTCCAGCACTGAAAACCATTGGCTTCTAGCAAGCAGCCTAAGGACAGCTAGCTTTAGGGGCAAGCAGGATGAGCGCTCTGTGTGCCAACTTCCTGGGAGGCACCACCTGCTGTGCCCCTTGGCCCTTTCTTTAAAGTGTTCTGGGTGCTCTGGAGGGATCAAAAACCTTTTCCGCTCTGGCCAGTAAAATACCTAGGGCCAGCCCTGAACTTGAGGCATCTTATGCAGGAGATACAGAGTACTGATCAACTATAGTCCATCTCAGGTTCGCCAACAGCAGGGGCAAAGGAGAAAACTGCCCTGGGGCCCAGTGATTTAAAAGGGCTGGGGGCTCTGACTGCCACTGCTACAGTAGTGGCAGCAGCCCCAGGCTCTTTAAATTGGCACTGGAGCCCCATGCTGCATAGACCAGAGCCCCATCAGCATGTTCTGAGCGAAGGGCTGGCTGGGGGAAATGGCGCCCCACCTGTCGCTGGAGTCTGACCATTCTGTCAGTCCTCTGGTCCATCTGCTTACATTCTGGTAATCTGTACAGATTCTTACCTTGCCATTTTCCTTTCTAACCACCATTATAAGGAGGCATATATATTGCATGGTTCACCCATAATGCCATCTGATAGCAGTTCCTGGGAGAATGCATTGTACATTACTTCCTCAATTTCAGCTTGCAGTAGTGTCCTGGGATTCCTTTTCCTGCTCATGTTATGGGTTCTGAAGGCTTTTCACTCTTGCCTCTTCTGTAATTAAGGAAAAACTTCCTCCAAATAGAGCTGTAAGCGTAGAATTTCCAATATAACTGGGGGGATATTTTGCCGAGTCTTCTCTACTCTCCCTGTAGGAAGAGCCTTAGCCAAATGAGGGTCTGATTTGGTCCCTTTGCTGAGGTATGGTAGTAATAGGTCCCTGAAAAATAGTGAGCTATACAGTAAATTGAGGCCAGAGTTTTTCTACTTTATTTCAAGCTTGTTACCTAAATCTATTCAAATTATGAAGATGAATAGTATATCAAAGAGAATTACCATAAGGATGTGCTGAATGAATTTTAATCAGGGTCAAGTGATGGAATGCAGCTGTGACAGATGAATTTAAAATTTCAAAAAGTATCTATTGTAAGGCTTTAAATTAGATGTCTCAAATAATTGACACATTACTTCACACTGTAATCATTCTAGGTTAAATAGTTATGCATAAATTATTTTTACAAACTGTTCATTGAGATACATCTGTCATCTGACAAATGTAGTTTTAAATTACCTAAAAGATAAATGTTCACTCACTGCTATTCATAATATGTTTGGAAAAGGTTAGAAAATCTTCATTCCTAGCAATGAGTACTTTTAGGAGAATAGCCAAAGCAAGTTCCTTGATAATTTAGTAACATGCAGTAAGTGCCTAAACTTAACATGCAAATTCAATTCATGAGCTATTTCCTTTCAAGTGCTGCCAACTATATATGCCTGAAGTAGAATTACCAAGACATAACTAGATGATTTCCTGTTTACTAGAGCTACAGAAACATCAGAGAGTTCATTTTGCCTTGGCAAAATCTGTAAGCATATTTCTTACCAGTGGAACAAACAGCAATTAATTCAAGAGGAACAACAACAAAGGAAAAATGCAGATGCATTAGTTAGGAGAAGCTCAAAGAATCTCCTTGCACATTGTGTCAATATCCTGTTTCTTTGATTTTTTTTTTTTTTTTTTTTTTTGCTGGGCCTCTTTTGCGTATCCCTCTGGCTGCACAAGGATATGTTTGTTATGTCAGACTCTCTGGATTCTTCCTTATCCCACCTCAGGTATTTTCATCATCTCTTCTGGATAACTTTTGAGATAAGGGGTTACGGAGTTCTCTGACTGCTCATGGCATTTGTTATATATTAATTCCATTTAATACTTTGTATTTTTCTAAGGCCTGTGTAAATGGATTGATCTCGCGTGTTAGCACTAGTATGGAGGTGGAAAAGAACTTTTTGGCCTGCTATACAGCCTCAGCGCTGGGATTGAAGAACTTTTTATTTTCTCAATGCCTGATGTCATTTGACCTTTTCTGCTGCCTGGCTATAGAGCATTTATGTCCCTAGGGCTTTTATGGCATGAGCTTGCAATAAGTCATTGCTGAAATCTTATTAGTATGCTATTTATTTTCTGGATCTCTTTCCACCATTCTTAAATTGGATGATTTAGCCAGCTGTTCTAAACCTTCTGCTCTGAGCTCTTTGGCACATGGACATGTCTCCTCCTCTTAGATTAATATTGTAGTAGACTTCCTGAGTTTGGGGAATCTATTTGCTTTTGAGGAAGATGGGTATGGTTTTAAGTGTTTTTATAGTCCACAGCTATGAGTTACTCAGCCTTTGGAAACTATTCTGCTGCTTTTAAATTTCTATCAAAATTGCATCTCCTGGCAGCAGATTTCAATCAAAAACTGATTCCATAATTTGGGAGTATAGCTAGAGAAGGGATTATTGTCTTCAAAATTATATTTAGGATGGAATCCTAATAGGAGGTCATCACATTCAAAGCTCAATAAACAACATGGGACATATGGTAAGGCAAATCAGAAAGAAGGGCCAAAGTATTAACACTCAGTAACATGTAGCCAAGCAATAGCACTAAAAAATGCTCATAATTAACATTTAGTTGATAAAAATGCAAGCAATATTGCATAATACTATTGTCTTTAATTAACTGTATTGGAGGAAATCCAAAAGAGGACTTGAGCATAAAGAAACATGTAGCACAGTTATAGCGATCAGTTATAGCGAGCCAACCAGTTATAGCGAGAGTTAGCTGCTGGATCAAATTCTGAAAAGAAAAAGCAAGCCAACAACACAGAATGGATCACCTGAAAGGACTCAACTCCAGAATATATCAGTGTGTGGTGAAGAAAATAAAATCTGAATGAAGTTTAGGAGGCGATTTAGGTTTTGTTTGTATCAATGGGTTTCATGGAAAGTGACTGGCATGCAGGCCCAGCACAGTTACATTAAGTTGATTTATGATTAATTGCAATAAAGTAGCCAGACAAGTATTAAGTATTGACATTGAAGTAATCTCCCTAGGCCTTATTTCGAAATAACAAGTGAAGTGTCCACACGACTAAGCCCATTATTTCTAAATAAGGTGCTGGTTTTTTTTCAAAATAATAACTCCTGCTTTCCACAAGGAATAACACTTATTTTGACATAGTTATTTTGAAATAGCCATAGTGTGAATGTTCCACTGCTGCTATTTTGAATAACTACTCCTCAGAGTCATTCAAAGTAATTACTCTGCACTGCTTCCTGGGGCTCTGAGTCAAGGTAGCATGTCCTCATCAACAGAGCCTGCCTGGGACTAATTACGAGGCTTCCCTTTAGCGTGGACATGCTACTTTGAAATTATTATTTTGGGTGTTATTTCAAGACAAAATTTAGTAATTTCAAAATAATTTCCTAGTGTAGGCATGCCCTAGATGTCCCCCATTCTGCTATCTACAAAAAAGTAGTACAAACAGCAGGACGATATTAGAAATACAGACATATTCTGAACTGTCAAATTTATTTAATGTATCTTTAGCTAATTTGGATATTGGGAGACACAAATTATATGTGCTAGCAATGACAAATGACCTATTAATTTGATTTACAAAAATCAAAATATAATATTTATAAATGGATTTGGTGAAATCTGCACTATCACATGGGAAGTGGCAATCGTTTAATGAAGAAAAATTATGAAACACAGTTGAGGTAAGTGAAAGCTAGAAACCACTCTCCAACAAAGCACATTTTAGGCTAATATAAAGACCCCTGCTAATCTGTGAATATCTGCTTTATATGCACAGGTATCCACATCTGCAGATGTCAATGCAGATATCTCCACGGCTCCTTTTTGCAGATACAGATACGGATACAAATTTTGTAGCTGTACAGGACTCTACTAATATGGCTCTTTTCCAGGAGATTAAGAGCTTTAAAAACATTAATTAAGCTTCTTGGTTACCCCTCTGAGTTAGATACTGAGAACTTAATGGAGACACAGAAAGGTTGTGATTTGCCCAAATCACACAGGAAGCTCTGTTAGAACTGAGATTAGAACCCATGAAAAGAAAGGTTTAAAATGGAAAGTTTCAGGCAGCCTGAAGTATAGATAATGATATCACCTCCAATTGTAACATATAAAATCACTAACAAATCTATTAAATTGGCATAAACTCAAGAATCAGGACTTCCCATGATAGTAATAAGAGGCGGGATGTGTGTGTGTGTGTGTGTGTGTGTGTGTGCGCCCTCACGAACGCATATGTACAGGTCATTAACAGTATATGGACCTAATCTTCAGATCTATAACAATAGGTAAACCAAAAAAATTGCTAAATAAGAGAATGCATACTGGGTAGAATTCATGTTCAGCATTATCTGCTGAAAAAATTGGTTTCCTGAAGAAATGAGCCCTTATGACTCTTCCCATATTTGACATATATTATGGCCTGTAAAATTCCTTAACATTTGATATTAAAATATTAAATCCTGCCTTTTAAAGATTCTGCCTTGAGTGTATGATGCTCTCAGCTCTTGCTTAGCATTGTACTACATTACAAAGTGAATCTCCCGTATTAAACAGATCTAATGGGGGGAAACATAAACCCCTTTGAGTCTTGTGGAGAATTAGTTCTCAATTATGTGACTAATGCACCCCCAGAATTTGAGAGATTATAACAATATTTACTTAGAATTATGTTAACAGTTCACTTAAATTACTCTTAAACTGTAAATATATGGGTGAGTGGCCATCTCCCCCATTTTTTCCTTTGTATCTTAGTTAATGCATTTACTATGCAAACCAATGGAGTAACACATGCAATTTTATATACATACCTCTTTCATAGTAATTATAAAATCAGTGAAGGATTGCTTACTGTTGAGCACTGGGCTGTTTTGGGAAAACACTAACAGGTTGGACCTCCCTGGTCTGGCACCGTTGGGATCTGACAGGTCCCTAAAGAGAGAATTTGCTGGACCTGAGGAGGTTCCCTACCACTGACCCCCTAGTACGCTACCTGCTGCTGGCAGTCTATCACCCCAGAAGGCACCCTGCCTCTCCTCTTCCTCCCTGCAGCCTTGCTGGCTCCGGCTGTCACAGGATCCATCTCCTGCTGCAGGGCTCTGGCCCCCCTCCCACGGGCTGCTGGGGGGCTCCTGCCTGGAGGATTGCCACAGGGCTTTGACCCCACACTCCTGAGTTGCTACACAGCTCTGGACAAAGCTGCTGGGAGACTCTAGTCCCAATCCCATGCTTCTAGGGGCTGCTATGGGGCTCCAGCTCCAACCCTGCCCTGCCCCCAGCTGAGCTGCTGACTCTGTTGTTCCCAGCCCCAGCTGGCCATCCTGCCATTAGGATCCCAGGCTCTCTGGTCCAGGAACATCCATGGTCTGGAAGGACCATGGATGTTGCTGGACCAGAGAGAGACCATTTCTGGAGCTGCAACCTGTAATAAGTTTCATAGTAAATTTCAGTAGCCAAACATGGAACTTCAACTGGTTTCTCTTTTTGCAGTAATAATAATGAGGATCTTCTTTTATTACTTAATACAAATTGTTACATGGGAGTGGAAGGGAGGCAAATTTTGGGGAGCACACAACTAGGTGTAAACAGAAGATGGAAATTCCTTCATGGGAAAAATTCATCATTTTAGAAGAAAAATTGTTTTGAACTAGGGCAAAACATGAAAAATGTAAATTTCCCTCCCAAAAATTCCTTTCCTTTCTGCAGAAACAAAATAGATTTTTTTTACTTCACTGGTAAGGTTATTTTCAGTTTCGATATCTCTGGAGATGGGGAGGCAGAGCCCCAGGGCTCTTGGGCAGTCCTCTAGGAAAGCTTGTGCCAGTTTGACTGGCAGAAACTGAAATTGACAAGAATCTTGCAGCCGGGCAACCATCATTTCAATTTTTCTGATAAAAAATCAATTTTTGTTTTCAGTACGACTGAAATTCTTTCAATGGACAGAAAATCTCTCTAATTTTTTCTAATCCAGCTTTGATTTTAAAGGCATATATAAAGTAGGCAAATATTACAGAAACATGTGTAAACACTTGCATTTCCCCAGCTTGAGTACAAAAATTCCCCAATGTGTGCATAATTCTGAGATGTGCAGGCATATGTGTTTCTTTACTTTGGCTGGAATTGTATAAATGTGCATTGTCACTTTTGTATACACAGCTCTCAACTGCTGGTTCATTTCTACATACACAGCACAGTCTCATAACTAATGAGCTGCCTCTCAAGTGAAGTTCTATGCTCAGGGTCAGGAGAGAGCCTGAAGAACACCTTGTAGTCTTTAAAAGGCCAGCCAAGAGCTCATATGAGCTACAGCAAATGGGCAGGCTTCTGCAGGAATCCCTGGGTCAGGGAAAGAAACCTTCTTGTAAATGATTCCCTATCTGGCGACCTAGGGAATGAGATATTGCAGGAAGTAGGGTCATGTGGGAGCCCTTGGGTGAGGCCACTAGCTGAGAGAGATTAGGGAAAAGCTTCTCAGAACTGTAACCATGTTGGGCAGAGGAACTATTTTATTTTGATATTTTGCCTCAGATTCTGCATGTCCAATACATCATGCCCAAGAACAGATCCAGGTGCGGAATCAATGAGCCAGTGGGCTAGCCTCCCAAATCACATGCATCATTCATTCATCTTCTGTTGATTTTTCTCATGTGGATGAAGCTACATGAACATAGATATTCATGAGAAGAGAGCAGGCAGAGGTACCACTGCTGTCGAGGACAAGCTGGGATTCCATAGGAGTCCTGCAAAAGGAGATTGCCTGGGAAATATTTCCTCAGCTGGCTTTGCCCACTTTCTGAGACTCTGGGCCACTCAGTCTAAAGGCAGTTGCCAATAGTTTAAGCCTCCAGTGGCCCACAGCATTTGTGCCATGACCAGATGAGAATATACCTTATGTGAAAGTTTTTTAGTTCACCCTCAAGAAAGTAGAACTTTTCTTGGTTTTCACCGTGCTAGTAAATTATAAACATTGATTGCCAGAGGGGAAGTTGGAGACCAAGGCAAATAATTAGGTACCTTTTACTTCTCAGTGATATTTTTAGTTCAAAGTGCTTGGTGGATAGAACTGTTATCTTTCTCTTCTTTAACTTTTCTTATGTTAGTCAGTAGGTCAACTAAATCAAATGCTTTGACCTTGTTTTCTTAGGTGTTGGTAGCTACACTTGGGTTGTTGCCTCGTGAGATGGAAGAGATTGATTGATTGTGTATGTTCAGTACTCTGCTGTTTTCCCACCCAATAACTAATTGATACTTTTCTTGACCTGGAATAAAGCATATCAGAACATTTTACGTACTGTTATTCTAAAGACGTGATTTGCTTCAAAATAGTAAATTTATCTTTGCTTTATTTTATCACCTGTAGTTCTCTCTCTAACTGGTGACTTTTTTTTTAACATTTGGCTATGTTCTCCAATCTCATGACCTTGCATAGGATCCACAAATCTTCTTGTTTTAATACTGTTGTTAAAATTCATGAAGATAAAAAGAGCAGCAATTGTTCTGCATTGTAAAGTGCTTGTTGATTTTGAGTTGAAAATTCACATCATAGTTCTTCCAGTAGAGTGGCACAAAGTAGAAACCATATAGTGAAAACCAATATTGGATATTGATACTGTTTTCAATTAATCTTACTATATATTTTAGAAATGTGAATCTCTCTATCCATTTGTCTGTGAGTCCATTTGTTCAAGAACTCCTTCTAAATGGTAAGAGCTAGGACTGCCAAATTTGGTATGTAGCTTCCTCTTCTCCTAACTTAAGGCATGATCAGGGTCTGGTTGTGTTAGGACAATGGGATGTGCATGGAATCCGATTATTTCTCATAAAATGCAAAGGGGAGAGGTCTGGTGGGAGGGATAGTTGTAGAATGACCTCAGGAGGCAGCAAGAGGCCTGAGATAGGGATTGGTACAGCTATAACCCCATTTGGTTTGCAGGGGGCAGGAGAAAGAGACAACTATCTATGCTAGATTATAGAGAGTTTATCTGTTTGTGTGTCTGTTTCTGTATGTATCCATCTGTTGACCCCTCCACTGGCTGTGCTCGCTGCAGCAGCCATGGACATCGCCTGGCCACTAGTTGCTGCGGTGAGAGGGGGCTGGAGTTGTCCTCTCTCTCTGGGGCAGCATGCAGATTGAACCCCTCATCTCCTGCTCCAGTCCAGAGCAATGATTTAAATGAAGAAAAACAAAACTTAATGGAAGTAAGCACCCGAGCAGTGTCAGGTACATCTTCTAGTATTTCTTAAAATACTTCCTCAAGTAGGCTTGAAGTGCAGATAGTTTACATGTCAGGCTGCTGTGCAACTAAGGACTGACTGCTTAATTATTAGCATATTGAAACACAAAGTATGCACCCTAATATCAATCCTTAAATTGTCTGCTTACTCTAGGGACACATACAGCTCGCATCCTATAGGTACAATTATTTCTACAGATCTCAGTGAGGATGTGCTATGAACTGACTATAGTGCCAATTACTATGCCATTACTATGGTTTTTGGTGGAATTTTACTATTTCTTATTTATTAAGAAAAAATATTCTTCAACGTTCACTGAAATCTAGGAGGGTAATGTAGGCATACCGCACTTGCAAATGAAGCCCGGGAAATTCAAATGCAAGTGTGGTATGCCTATATTACCCTGCTAGTTCGAACTAGCGGGGTAGTGTAGACATACCTGAGTACAAGAGGAAATGAGGGCTTTGGGGTGGAGTCAGGGGTGCGAGATTCAGGGTGTGGTAAGGGGCTCTGGGCTGTTGAAGGGGGTTGGGACACGGGGTTGAGTCATGGGCTTACTTGGGCAGCTCCTGATTAGCATCACAGTGAAGCTAAGGCAAGCTCCCTGCCTGTCATAGATCCATACTATGCCCTGGAGGCGGCCAACAGGTTTGGTACCTCTTAAGGGGTGGGGAGTTACCTCTCCCCCACAGGCACCACCCCCTAGCTCCATTGGCTGATACTCAGCCAATGGAAGTGCAGAGCCAGTGCTTGGAGTGGGAGAAACCTGACCGGCTTGCCACTTCTCAGGTGCAGCATGGTGCCAGGTTAGGTACTAGCCTGCCTTTGTCCTAAAGTACTGCTGACTGAGCTTTTAATAGTCTAGTCAGCAGTACTGACTCGCACTACAAGGATCCCTTTTCCATCGGGTGTTCCAGTCAAAAACCAGATACCTGGTCACACTATCTTCTCAGATACTAAAAGTGAGGTAAAATCATTGTTAATATCAGGCTTTTGGATAATGTTAGTCTGTGTGGTGCAATGAAGCCAAATGTTTTCCTGAGTGCTAAGCACTGGTCATAACTCTGCTGAATTCAATAGGATGTTGCTGAACCATGTGCCAAGGGTTTTTCTTTGATGTCTCAGATCCCTGTGGTACAAGTTAAATAATTTGTGGCTGATTTTATGTCTGCATTTCTAAATTGCTGCCTAGTTGATTAATAAAACGTGACATTTATAAGGAGACGAGATATAAACATCCCATAATATCCAGTTACGGTCAAACTTATTTTATTAAAAATTCTAAGGGATTATTGACTCAAAAGTTCATTGTTCTGCCTCTTAAACTGTAGTGATGCAAAAATCAAAAGCATAAAGGCAACATTTCTTTGGGGTAGGTATGTAAAACTGGGAATTTAGTTTGAGAAGGTGGCTGCTGTTTCTTTTTCAGGAGACCAGTCCACAGTCTGAGGACCCTTCCAGGGCTTTGGCCTTGCATGGGTGTGTGAAACTTATGATATGAGAGCTAGTTATGGCTCTATCTAATATTACGCTTCTTTGGCTCTCTACTTTAGGATAAACAGGCAGGGTTGCTTTTTATGCTCATCCTGTTTTTTCCCACTGAAACCGAAGCAGCTAGGCCTTATGGGTCTTGTGTCTCTGTTCCAATTGAACAGCAGGCTTCTGGGAAGGGGGGGAGGACCAGTTTAGCCAGAGACCATAGTTTAAGGTTTTACCTATATATCAAAGGGCTTCTGGCTACAGTGGGTTAA
This sequence comes from Pelodiscus sinensis, assembly GCF_049634645.1. Classification (NCBI taxonomy): domain Eukaryota; kingdom Metazoa; phylum Chordata; order Testudines; family Trionychidae; genus Pelodiscus; species Pelodiscus sinensis. The sequence goes on along the minus strand of NC_134724.1, from coordinate 30,958,705 downwards.
AAACCTGTTTCTACACTAACCTCTAAAGTAAGTGTACCTGAAGATTTCTTAGGATGAGGAAATAAGATTTGGGCATGGTATTTTGGGCCATATTCCAATGTTTCACATTTTATCTACCTTCTATCAATGATTAGCTTAGCTCAACAGTGTTGCTTAGCCATTCAACACTCTACCTGCTTGGACCTTCAATTTCATTGGGCATGCTGGGGCAATGCTGGTCTTGCCTCTCCTAATATCAAGTTTTCAGGAAGGGGTGTGAGATGCTAGACTAAGTAATTCTTAATCTTGGAAATGTTATCAAAGGGAATCCTAGAATTGTACTATGTTCTTGTAACCTTCTGTGTCCCCATGTTGGCTATTCTTTCATTTGTTTTAATAAAGGTTTTAATAAATTAGTATTGTCCTCAATTTGATTGCCTTTGCCACCTGCCCCTAATTTTTCTTTCCAAGTTTAAACTCTCTGGGTTCTCTGTCTCGCTGTAACCTGAATTAGGATAAGAACCTAAATATCTTCTGATCGGATAGGGCCAGTGGTGAGCCATAATCCCTGGACCATAAATTGAGGTCTACAGCACCTCATGATGACTTGAGATATCTGTAGTCCTGCCACAAAAAAGAGAAATCTTAACACTGAATCTCTTTTCCTCTGCATTTCCCCCCAATGCTGCATGGTTTGCCAAGATTCTTAACATAATGCATGCTTCCTTTTTTAACATCTGCTGACAATAGAATAAAGAATATTATAAACTATCAAGGAAATAATGGAGTGACCTCACCACTAGCAGATTCACTACTTCAGTGCTTAAAAAGCAAGAGGAAAAGAGTTTTAAAGTTAGAAATATACAAAAACTTCCGCATTTAGGAGTATTAAAATTTCAGCTAGGGGCTTGATCCTGCTCCATGGAAGTTAATGGAATCTTAGCCATTGACCATAGTGTGTACAGATCAGACAAGAGAGTACTGTCGCTTCTTAATTTATTTAAACTTTTGCAGGTTACCTTGATGGAAAAGGAAATGTGCTGCTTTTTCTTTTTCTTTTTTTCTTTCTCTCTTTCTTTTTAAAATTGGAGGCATGGTGCTCTGCTCCCTCTAGCTGATCACATGCTCTCTTACTCCATATCCCTTGCCTTCATTTATTTGTTTTTTAAAGGAGTCTTCACATCCAAAATCTCTCAAAATAATGAAACTAAATGGCTGATTGCTCTTTGCCAGCTCTCATAGTATCTCTCCTGTGTGAGTTTGTGAGTGCAAGGAGAACAAGTTAGCTCAGTGTTGTTTGAATAAGTTATCAAGATCAGGCCCTGTGTGACTGAACTATTTAACCTGGATGTTTCTTGTATACAAAGTTTGAGACTAGATTATTGTGGGTCAAATCCTGCTAATTGTTCAAACAATGTAAACCAAAGCTTATTGGTGAAGTAATTCTTGACTTATGTTATTGTAACTGACAAGAGAATATGGTCCCATTTCTTTATCATTGGTTCTGAAAAGTAATAAATTAATCAATCCATCAATGGAAGAGTTAATTAAAATGTTAATAAAAATACGACCTTAGTTATAGCTGAACTTGCATCCTTTTAAATAAATGCTTTATCCATTAGAACAATCTCTTCTTCTAGACTTTGGCATCTTCAGCGGTAACATTAGCGGCAGGGAACCTCTCTTCTTCCCTGAATGTGTTCCAAGCATTTTGATTTACAAGTTAATTTATTTTATTGTTATGGCTGCTGAGCTACAACAAAGCTAAAATGTGCGCAAAGATGCATACAAAGTTTGCAGAAAATCAGACTTAATTTTGCTGTGCGTTCTCAGCTTTTCAATTACACAGTGAGAAGAGGAAGACTATTTGAGCGGTTAGTAATGGGGATTTTTTAATTTAATATTAGAATACCTTGATCTGTTGATGGCTGCAGGCCCGCTAGGAGGGAGGGGTAATTGCCCAGGGACCCAAGAGATTTAAAAGGGTCTGGGAGCCCCTGGCTGCTGCTAGCAGAGCAGTAGAGCTAAGGAAGGCTTCCTGCTCACCTTCACTCTGTGCTGCTCCCAGAAATGGCCAGCCTGCTCCCTGCAGCATCTGGGTAGAGAGTTGGGGGGTCTCCCAGCACTGTCCCACCCTGAGCACTGTCTCCACAGCTCCCATGGGCTGGGAACTGTGGCCAGTGGGAACTGCGGGGGCGGTGCCTGCAGACAACAACACACAAAGACCCCCTGGCCTCCCTGCCTAGCAATCTCTTTCAAAGCAGTATGCCAGTCACTTTCAGGAGCTACTGCCTCTCCCTGTCTTACACCCCAACCTCCAACCCTGCCTAGAGCCTGCACCCCAAATCCTTCTCAAAGCTGCTGCACCAGCCTGGTGAAAGTAAGTGAGTGGGGAGAGTGAACAATGGAAGGAGTTGGGTGGGAGTTGGTACCTTAGAGAAGGGGCAGGACAGGGGCGTAGTCGCAGGCGTGGGGCGAGGCAAGGGTGATCCTGGGTGGTGATTGTCACACATCACACTGAGGTGAGTGTGTACATCCAAGTCATAAACCTCTAAAAAATATTGAAACTGCCTATAACTGTTTGGAAGGTCCCTTTACAGTACTGCAAAACCTGGGCTGGTGACTTCTGAGTTTGCAGAGCCCACTTGCTTCAAATTAGGGATGTAAGAGTATAGTTGATTAATCGATTAACCAATAAACAAAAGCTTATAGGTTAATGCTATAGACTACTCGCATTTCTCCCATTCCCCGTTGGCAGCAAGTTTTTTAGCAAGCTAGCCAGCAGCCCGGCTAGGTCCTGGCTTAGGCCAGATCTGGGACCTATCCCTGCTGCGGCTCTGTATTTAAAGCATATTAGGAGGCAGGCAGGCAGGCAGGCAGCCTAGCTCAGTTTTGGCTCACGCTGGGTCCGGGAACTCAGCCCTGCTGCCACCCCACACTGCTTTCTCTGTATCAGAGGCACCAGTACAGGGAGACAGACAGATAGTCCACGAGAGCAGAAGGTTTTTAAACTGGCTTCCCTTGCAGACCAGTTCCCGCCTGGCACCCACGCTGCTGCCTCTGATACAAAGGCAGCAACATGGAGTGGCAAGGGGCTCCTTGGGAGTGGGGCCAAAGCATATTGGGTGCCAACCCCACTCTTGGGGACTATAGAATAGTTGAGTAACCAATAAGAATTCATGAGGTTAATAGACTATTCAGTTAACCGATATTTAACATCCCTACTTCAAATATACCATAAAAGCTTTTGTACAAGAGCACTGTAGTCTCTTGAAAAGAAAGTGATTTAATCGGAAAGGGCAATATTAGGGCTTCACTTGTGCAGCTGCTTTTCTGAGAGAGAAATTGAAAAGTGTTCCTCCTTTTCTTCTGCCTTTTCCCTGGTGCAAAAGGCATCCATGAAGTGGTTACTTCTAGTCTCTCAACATAGGCAAAAGACAAGGCATGGATGAAGGGCCACCAAGTGCTTCTATCAGTACTGTACACTATGACGAGATTCCAGGGTGCATTGAATTCAGGACTGTGACCTACTTCCACTGCACATTGGCTAGCATTGGTAAGCAGTATGCACAGCATCCCTCCTGTAGTTATGAAGAAGCATCGCAGCTGCGCGTGTTCCTGACAGCACCCCTACAGAAACACAGTATATCGAGAGTAGCATGCATGAAATGAGAGAAGATCTGATCCATTAGGCTGATATTGCACTTATTCGCGGTCACTCCCTCCCACAAACACACATACAAAAGCTAGCATTGTGGAGGGTTTCAGAGCTTAATATGTTAAAATATAAAGCCTCTGGCTATCAGTTGATGTTGAATAACAAAGCAGTGGACTACACTGTGTTCAACTGAATAAAATCAGACATAGACTAGTTTTTACTGAAAAATGTCAATTATGAGAAATAAATACACTGGTCATTCAGTCTCTCAATGCTAAATTTCTGTTTTCTCACACCTAGATGTTACTATTTAAAAATGTGCATTTTGGAGCTGGACCTGCTGTGAACTACCATCCTGCGCCACTCAGAAGGCTAGTGGAAATGAATGCTCACCATATTTATGTATCCTGTTGCCCATAAATATCAGCAGACAAGATGTTTTACCATTCAGCAGTAAAGCTCACTGAAAAGAACCAAAAGCAAAATCCACTTCATACCGAAATACAGTACAATGCAGACCTTTGGGCAGCCCAGCTTACACTGGTTTGTTTCAAAATATCTCATGAATCAGCTCCAAACAATTTGGTCTCTTCTGTGAATACTCCTCTCGATTTCAAGGCACTAGGCCATTCCCTACTAGAATATTGCAATTGCTGGCCTACTGTTGTTCCATCTTTTTCCAAACTAATCCATCCAAATTAATATCTCAAAAATAATTTTTCTGTCTGCTGCTCATACCATTTCTCTGGCATTTCTCAATCTCTATTTTGTTTGTTAGAATTCATGCTTTACCTCTTTACTCCAAGTGCATCACAGCTGGCAAGTCTTCTACCTTCCCCTGTTGTGCTCCATTCAACTCACGCACATCTTCTTGTTTTTCCTTTTAATCTTTCATTCACATCTTCATGCCTCTGTCCACATGGGAGCTATACAAATAATTCTTAACGATAGTTACATATCCAAAGTTGATTTAAACGAACTCTTCTTGTTTTCTTTTCCTGAGAAGAAAAATCAGAAGAATTACGTTCTTTGCAGAATCAACCACATCATAATAAAGTGCTCTTTAACTTCAGATCCCAAAAGATTTTACACTGTTATCCCCATTTTACATATGGGGAAACTGAGGTGAAGACAGGTGGTGTTTAGCAGAGGTTGGTGCTGAACCATGGTTTCCTGAGTTATAATCCAGCGCTTTACTCACAAGACTGTAGAGCCTTCTCAAGTGTAGAGGGAACTCAATCTCCTAATCCAAACAAAAACATTTGTTGAAAATGTTGAGATTGCCTGCTTTGTTCTATTTGTACACATTGTTTAACTAACTAGACATGCCGTCCTTGGGAAAAAAATTACTTTCTCTTGAGTATCCTGTTAAAAGCACTGCAATTGTTATTGAGACTGTGATAAATGTTTCTTTACGTTTTTGTGGCAGATGAGTTTTCATTGTTTGCCAAGCTGTTTTGAGAATTATTTTCCTCCAGTCTCTATCAAATTAGTAGGTTCCACATGTATTTCAGGCTATTTCTCTTGTTATTGTTCATTCTCCATCTGATTTCATCCCATGCTGTGAGTCACAATTATAAATTGTTTCCCAAGCAACTGAAGACACTTAAAAAAGCAATAATGATATTGAATTAATAAAAAAAGAAATAATCCTTCCCATTAAAACAAACTATCCTACAGCAGGTGGCACTTTGGATGAATGCTTTAGTCCCAGTTTTCCATACATATACCTTCAATTTGGTAGTCAAATCCTCAACCACACATTGTAAGAAAAACTACAAGTTGGTTTGTTCCTGCTCTCATTGAAATCAATGGAAAAACTCCTTACTAACTTCAGTAGTTCAGAATTGGTCCCTAAAGATAGCAACGTGTATTGCAAGAACTTTCACAGCACCTGTCTATATTGTTGAGTTTATGCCGTCTTGCTTAGTGCTTGTCTTCACTGACCTAGAGACTGACACTCCAGAGATCAATCTCCCAGGGTTTGATTTAGTGGGTCTAGTAAGGTCTTACTAAATCATCCATTAATGATACCCCTATAAACCTCATTACTCCACTGGGTAGTGAGGAATAAGGGAAGTTGGCAGGAGAGTTTCTCCCGTCAAACTCCTGCAGTGAGGATGCCACAGAAATTCGACCTAAGATGCCTTAACTCCAACTATGCTATTCTCATAGCTCGACTTTTGTATCTTGGGTCATCTTTCTCCAGTAGTGAAGATCTGGCCTAAGTCAGTGGAGAAGATTGTCCCCTCCATTTGTACAGCACTTGGGAGGGGCTCTCTGGTTGAAGAAATATCTGAGGAGTCCCTTGAGGAGGTCTCTCGGAGAAGGCATAATAATAGCCCACCCCATACATAGGAGCTGCCAAGCCGTTCGCACAAAGGCCCTGTCTCCCCACACCTGTTGAGGTCCTGGGCAGCATAGCGCCATTAGAATGGTGTCACTTTGTTCTTCCTGACTGTAATGGCTCACTTGGATACTAGAAAGGAAACTCTATAGAATTAACAATCCCACCAGCTATATCAACTTGTATAGATATTCTCCACAAGGCTACATTGCATCTCCTCAGTCCACCTCCCTTACACTGTGCCAATCTCATATCCAGAGTGCCTTGGAGTGGATTCAAGTGGAGGGTGGACAATAGTGCACAAAAGATGATTTACCCTCCATATGTTGTTCAAAAGGATACAATCCAGACCATTTACACTGCCATTTAATACATTCAGAAACTCTTTCTGAGGAAGAGGCAGGCTGTTAAACTTGTGCATTTTTAAAAATGTCAGCCCTGTCTTGAGGCCAGAACTCTTGGATAAAGTCTTCTATTCCTGTCTGTGGCTTCCAAACAAACCCAATCTCAGTAAGAGTGCGTCTAGACTACATGGCTCTGTTGAAGCTTACAGGAGTAGTCGACAAAGGCTTCCCTTGTTGACCACGCCTCGTCTAGCTGTGCTGGATCAGCCGATTGTCGGTACAGTGCGATGGCCATTTTTATTTTAACGAAGCAGGGATTATTTACTATGTCGAGTAAACTACATTACATGGCTCCGTCGACGGAGCCATGTAGTCTAGACGCACCCTAAATCTCTCCATGTTGCTTTTGCATTCTAAAAAGTCTTTAGTCACTTCGTTGGGCACAGAACCGGTGGATTTAGTTCTCTGTTGCTATGGTTGCTTTTTTTTAAAACATTTTGCACTGACACTTGCAAATCTCCCTCTCCTGATTTTGAAGTCATAGCTCTTCTTCCACCTCCTAAATGCTCTTTGATTTCTGCCTACAAATCTCTCTTCCTGGCCTTAAAGAGAAGGGGAACTGCAGCACTGATTCTGCCTGAGAGAGTTTTGTAGAGCAAGTGGAAACTTCTGCTTGCCTGATGCAAGAAAATAAATCTCCGAATTAAATAATGCTGCCTTAGTGGGAGAAATAAGATGACTGATATAATCTGGATCTTTTCTGACTCACTAAGGTAGTTACACAGGCATTCATTTAAAAAGTGCCTGTTGCCCTGTCGTATGCTAACATGTGTGAGACAGGTGACACATGGGAGAGATGCTAAAGGGGGCACATGAACCTCTAGTGATGGAATCCCCATCACTGGAGATATTTAAGAGCAGGTTGAATAGACATCTGTCAGGATGGTCTTAGATGGTGCTTGGTTCTGCCATGAGGGCAGGGAACTGGACTTGATGGCCTCTTGAGGTCCCTTCCAGTTCTAATAGTCTATGATTCATTGAGAATGCCGCAGCCTTGACCTCCCTGTGGTGTTTGTGTAGGGGCGTCTGACCCTTCCACCCTACACCCCAGTCACTGGCATCTGGTCTGTTATAAGACTAACCAAAATTCTGTGATCCGGTGCTATTTTGTTCCATGCTAATTTCTCATAGTTTTGTGCCATTCTTTAAACAATTGTCGTCTTGTACCCTATGAAGCTTTCCTATTCCTGATATGGAATGTCCTGTGCCTCAGTTTCCTAGCTAATGTAAAGCATAGATGATGCTTCCCCTCTCTACCCTTTGCTTGTCTTGTCAGGTTAGGTTTCAAGCTCTCTGGGCTGGCATTTCTCTCTCTCTCTCTCTCTTTTTGTATGCCTAAAGCAGTTGGAAGTGATTCTGGTTGGGCCTCTAAACACTAGTGACATTTATAATAGGTTGGGTATCTGATCCCAGCAGGAAATCTGCCTGGCCAACGATGAAATCATTAGAAGCGAGGGAGGCAGATTGCAGACAATCTGAAAGGAACGAGGGATGACAACCACAGATTTATTACTGGTCAGGCTTTTAGGTTGTCTGGCTGGTATCCAATCCAGGCCCCAGAGGTTCTAGACTCCCATTGCTTGTTGAAATAAATGTGACTCAGTATCTATTTTATTAAAACTCTGCTTTTCCCAACAGCTTCCTTTGATCTAACTATGCAGTGAAGCAGAATAAAATCAAACGGGTAAACTGAGGTGCATATTATGAAATACACATAACTAACTCAGGGTACGTCTACACTACAACGTTAATTCGAACTAACTTAGTTCGAATTAGTTAATTCGAACTAAGCTAATTCGAACTAACGGATCTAGACTAAAAAACTAGTTCGAATTAGCGTTTTGCTAATTCGAACTAGCATGTCCACACATAGTGGACCCTGAACTGGGCTTAAGGATGGCCGGAAGCAGTGCCGGCAGGGCATCAGAGGAGGACTTAGAGCGTGGAGATGCTGCCTCAGGCTAGCCCAGGGCTGCGCTTAAAGGGACCCGACCCCCACCCTGGACAGACAGTTCTCAGGGGTGCCCCGCTTGCAAAGCAGTCCTGGCTTGGAGTGCCCGGACTACCCACACTGGGCACATCACACCACTCGGCCATCAGCCCGGATGCACGTGCTGCAGGCTGCCATCTGGGGAGAGGAGGCAATTGGGGGGCTGCAGGAGAGCTTCCACCCCCAGAGCCAGCCCAGTCCTCCCCATCGGGGGCTCGTGCCCCAGTCCTCCCTCACCTCCTTCCACTTACCCTTCCTTAGCCCCTCTTCTTGATGTACAAAATAAAGGACACGTGTGTTCAAAAATAGAAACTCTGTTTATTTAACAAAACTGGGGGAAACTGGGAAAAGGAGGTGGGAGAGGGGAAGAGAGAGGCTGGGAGAGGGGAGGGGGAAAACTGGGAGGAGGGAGCTGAAAGGGGGAAGCAAGGGAAAGGAGGGGGTGGGGAAACTGAAGGATCAGGGGTAGGGGTCTCGCCGGGCCAACCGCCTCCCAGCACGGCGAGGGAGGGGGCCTCGGCGTCCCCGGGGGGATGGGGTGGAGGGTGCGGAGGTTGAGGTGGGGGGTGTGGACATTGAGGAAGAGGTTGTGGGGGTTGAGGAGGGAGAGGTGGGAGGGGGAGCAGGAGTGGGAGGAGGGACAGCAGTTGGGGGAGCAGCAGGTGCAGGACCAGCACGGGGCACCATGCTCTGCAGCAGGAGCTGCAGGTTGGTGCTCAGCCCTCGGAGCTCAGCCAGCAGCTCGTGGCGGACCTGCAGGTCTTCCCTCATCCAGGCCTGTAGTGTGCGGTGCACGGCTCGCAAGGCCCCAAGGTGCTGCTCCCTGTACTCCTGCTCCGTGCTGGCGGTCCGGAGCAGGCTGCGGGTGCGGGAGCATGTCCCGGGCGGGGTGGTGCGCCCTGCACAAGGAGCTGGTGCAGCTGTAGAGAAAGAAGAGAAGTGGTCAGTTCTCCCTGGGGACGCAGAGGATGATGCCCAGCCCCCTCCCCAACTCCGCAACGTGAGGGTGACCATGTCCTGCACCGTCACAGCCGCTGTGCTTGTACAGAGGCCATGGTCAGGATGTCTGGCTCTCCCCGGGACTGGGAGCTGCCCCAAGACCGCACCCATGTCCCTGTGCCATGTATAGTGTGGCCGGGGCGGTGGGGGGGAAGGGGAGATGTCCCCTGCCTCCGTTTAGAGGGGACATGTGAAGGGAAATCATCCTGCTGGGTCCCGCCCCGGGGTCGGGAGCATGTCACGTCTCTTTGCACAAGCATGTGCCTATTGGGCAATGGCCCCTGGGTGTCACGCAGCTGGAGCCACCTGCCCAAGGGTGGCATGGCACGTGCTCGCACGTGCACAGGTGTCTGTGTGATCCGTGGAAGGCATGGCCCACGCGCGCGGTCTCTGGTCTCCCTCCCACCTCCCCCCCCCAAACTACTTAATTCAAACTACTTACCCGGTACGGTCTCCCTGGACGACCCTGCTGGAACTGCTGGCGGTGGCCCTTCTGGTGCGCCCAGGTCAGAGCCCTCTGGTCCTGGCTCGATGTCCCCTGGGCTGGCACGGACCGCCCTGCCCCCCAATAGTTGGTGGAGGGCAGTGAAGTAGGGGCAGGTGGCAGCCCCTGCAGTGGCGCCGGCCCTTGTGGCCCTGGCGTACCCCTGCCGCAGCTGTTTCACCTTAATGCGCACCTGCTCCTGGGTGCGCCTGTGTCCCCTGCTGGCCATGGCGGCTGCTATGCGGCCATAGACGGCTGCATTCCTCCTCCTAGTGCGGAGATCATGGACGTTGGGGGCCTGCCCCCAAACCTCAATGAGGTCCATGACCTCCGCACTAGACCAGGAGGCCGCGCGCCGTCTATGGCCCCTGGCTGGCCCCTGGGTGCTTGGGGACTGGGCAGGGGACGTCTCGCTGCCACTGGCTGCCTGGCTCATCATGCAGCCACTGGCTCAGGGGCAGAGACTGCTGGCAGGGCTGGCTGACTCTAGTGCCGTCTGGCCAGAGTCTACCCCTTTAAGAGCCCGGGGCTGGGGGAGAGGAGAAGAGTTTTCCTGGTTGTGCCCAGAGAGGCCACCAGGGGGAACCTGGGAAGGGCTAGCCTCCCACTAGTTCGAACTAAAGGGCTACACAGCCCTTAGTTCGAACTAGCTAGTTCGAACTAGGCTTAATCCTCGTAAAATGAGGTTTACCTAGTTCGAACTAAGCGCTCCGTTAGTTCGAATTAAGTTCGAACTAACGGAGCGCTAGTGTAGCGCCTAGGAAAGTTAGTTCGAACTAACATCCGTTAGTTCGAACTAACTTTGTAGTGTAGACATACCCTCATTCTCTCCAGTGAGAATGAATAACTAACTGGAACTGAGGTTTGTATCCTCTGCTGGAAGCTCCTGCCTCTCACATGCACCCCATAAATGATACTTTACAAAATCAATGTATATCCTGTTATATTTAAAGGTAATTTTGGTTTACATACACACATGACCAGTCCACTAATGCACAAAGTCTTGAATCCTTAATTGCCTAGAAGTATTTCTTTTCTCTGGTATAACAACCTATCACTTTTAAAACCTTTATCATCTTGTATGGTGTGGAAAATATATTTAAAGACAAATACGAAATGCAACTTTTGGGCTTTTTTTCCCATGCAGTGATCATCTTGTTTGAAAATTAAACTATGTATGGAAAAAGTTATAGTGGCACATCTGTATTTTGCAGCTGTGCCACTGTAAGGCTATGTCTACAAGCATCGTTATTTCAAAATAACGTTAGTTTCTAACATTATTCCGAAATAACAAAGAGCATGTCTATACAGTGAGTCATTATTCGAAATAATGGTGATCTGTAGGACTTCTTACTCTGACTCTTGTAACCCGCATTTCACAAAGAGTAAGGGAAGTTGAAGGAGGCGTGTTCTTCCTTTGATTTCCTGCTGTGTAGACAGTGCCAAAAGTCAAATTTAGCTATTTCAACTTCAGGTGTGCAATTGACGTTGCTGAAGTTCCGTAGCTTACTTCAACTATTGCCCGGCTGTGTAGATGTGTCCCAAGGGTGCGCATGTATCTGCATTATGCCGAAAGGAGAGAGCTCTCCCACGGTGCGTCAAGACTACATTCCTTGTTCGAAAGAAGAATGCAAATGAGGAAAATCGAAAATGCAAATGAAGTGCTGATTTAAAAATCTCATGCTTCATTTGCATAATCTCATCTAATTGATTTTTTGAAAGAGATTTTTTCAAGAAAAAAAAAAGCAGGCTAGACAGGTTTCTTTAAAAAAAAAAAAAAAAACCTTTTTGAACGAACCCTGTAAACTTCATTTTTTCAGGAATAAGGGTTCTTTTGAAAAAGGGTAGGGGTTTTTTTTTCAAAAGAACCTCATCTAGATTGCTTTTTTTTTTTTTAAAGAATCTCTTCCGAAAAAGCGATTGGCAGAGTTCATGCAAATGAAGTGTGAGATTTGTAAATCAACACTTCATTGGCCTTTTCAATTTCCCTCATTTGCATTTCTCTTTCAAAAGAGGAATGTAGTCTTGACATACCCCCATTGACAGAGTTAAACCAGCTCAATGTTGGTGAAATAACACTGTCAATTTTCTAATATAAGAATCATAAATAATGTTAAGATTACCGCAGAATAAGATAAGATTTTTTATTATTACTAGAAAACATGGATTATGTTTTTCTTGAAATGTTAAGATTTTCAAATATTCTTTCTCCCCAGCTCCAGCCTTTCCAGTTTCTTATGCCTCAGACCTCTATTACATCAGTGATGTAAAGCAGTTCTACCTGAGGGGGCTTGTCTACCCTGGCATGTTTTGTCACTAAAAAGTGCCTTTTGATGACAAAAGAGTGAGAGCGATTACATTGGAATGCAAATTTTTGTCAGGAAAAACATCCAGTTTTGACAACAAAAAATTTCCAGCCCTGGGAAAGACTTATTTCTTTTTCCCACCATTTATTGTCAACAAAGAGCCAGTATGGATTCTGCTGTTAATTTTGTCGAGAGGACTGGGTTCCACCAGTACCCCACGATGCTTGCCCTGATGGCTGTGCTCAGTGTTTTGTGATTTCTGCTGCCCTTCAGGCATGCCCGCCTCCTCTTTCAAAGCTCTAGGAAATATCTGACAGTTGAGTGATCTTGCTTCCTTTGGGAACAAAGAACAAATCATTGGGGTGCATCTGTTCTTTCCTGCACTAGGAACACAGCAGCAGACAGACAGAGGGAGGATTGCAGAGACTGATGTGCTGCTTTGCCATTCTTCAGCACTGAGAGCTCACGGAGCTTAGAGGGAATTCCAAGAAGCATAGGGATCAGCTCTGCCTTCCCACAGTACTGCATTGTGGGCTGCTTACCCACATTGCTTTGCTCTATCTGTTGATAGGGTGCTAGCAATGTGGCCATGGAATGTGAACAATGGGAAGCAGAAAAACTGGCTTGACCCTTTTTCATTTTTGGCGACTTTTGCATGTCAACAGAGCTTTTGTCACCAAACCTTCCCAGTGTAGATGTAGCTTGAATGCCACACTTCAGAGCATTAGGTCAGACAAGGCAATTAGCAAAAGGGGTAAGTATGTCTGAAAATTTGTGATAGTCTTTATGCTGAAGTATATTAGGAAGACTACAATCATTGTGTGCAACTCTTGAGTTTACTAAAGAAATCTGAAAAGTGTTGTCTGCTGCACTGGTAGGTTCTTATCCACCTCAAAATATAAAATAATTTGAATTAGGGAAATAACAGTAAAGGATTACTGTTATTTCCCTAATTCAAATTATTTTATATTTTGAGGTGGATAAGAACCTACCAGTGCAGCAGACAACACTTTTCAGATTTCTTTAGTAAACTCAAGAGTTGCACACAATGATTTTTCCCAAGCCATGGTATAATAACTTTGTAAACCAAAAGTAATGAACAATTTTAGCATACAGATACCTGCTTCCATGGTAACACTAACCCTTCACACTGGATACAAAAGATAACAAAGATAACATACAACTCGAAACCTGCAGCCCTTAAAATAGTAGTGAGAAAAACACTGTAAACATCAAAAAACAAGGAACAAGTGAATGGCTTATAGCAGGGATACTGAAATGGAGGAGGGAGGGCAAGGGGCCCATGGCTCTCACTTTTAAAATTGGGGGACATAGCTTTGCCATTTTTACTGGCCATAACAGTGAGTGGCAGGAGGCAGGCCTTTGAGAAAAGAGGCATTGTGGGGCCTGTGCTCCCCCCCCCCACACACACACACTAGTAATAGTCAAGGCATATATAAGCAGTATTTTCTTTTGGTATTTGAAAAAGGTTATCATATGATTGTTCTGTTCAACCCACACTGAAAATCACCTTCCAAAGCTTCCTTTGGCCTAAACCAAGAGCTAAAGAAAAAATGTATTCCTATCCTAACAACAACAAAAATTTTGTCAACATAAGTGCTTGTGTAGCCTTGGACTGTGTCACGTGATCATATCAGCTTTACTCTCTGATACCAATTTGAATTTAACATTGACTTGACTTTAGAGAGGTAATTGGACTGGGTAAAAATAGTGATTTTTTTGGTAAAAACTGAGATTTTTACCCCTTTCTATTTATAAATATTCAGATGGCTGCCCAGTAATCTATGAAATGTTCACAACTCCTGAAAGTTTCTTCAATTCATTCTGAAAGTGCATTAATTGTTCACTCTTCTAAATTTGCTCTTTGCCATTCATTAGTCCTCTGTTACATCTGGTATCCAGTCAGGGATTCAAGGCTTCTAAATGAGTTCTTAGCATTGGATCCATCACCATGGATGGCAACCTATTTGCCTGGGATATTTGGTTAAACTTTAAAAATGAAAATATTCACAAGACCTGGAATTTGTTCATGAATGATTTGCAAATCTAATTCTCTCCCAAGAAAAAATGTTCACTCAGTTTGCAGTTCATGTAATACTATTTTGTTTATTCTCAGATTTGTTACTGCATGTAGTACATGGAGTTTTAGGATAGAAATAGTAGATACTAATGATATTTTTTCTGATTATCCTCTCCTGATGGAGAAGAGAGAAATTTATTCTAGCATGAGCATAGCAAAAATGCATCTTAGTTTGAACAAGAGGTTGATGTCTTTTTGACCCAGGCAGGCTTTTTTGGAAACCTGAGGAAAAAAAGGAATGGTCAGAGAGGGATTTAAAAATAAACAAGTAGGAGCTGCTGAAAGTTAGATTTCTTAATGAGGAAAGGGAAGAGTCTAATGAAGAGATGTTTCTGTGTGGAGGGCAGTAGGGTTGCTTAGTAGTGAAATAACTGAGTATTTGAGTTGACGTTGTGTTTACATTCTGAGCTTATGCAAAATTACACTGCATCCCTATTTATAAGATCCTGCTTGTCAGATCCACACTCTTAGGCCACGTCTACACTACATAGAAGACAGACACTGCCGCAGTCGATCTTTCGGGATTTGAATTAGTATGTCTAGTGAAGACCTGCTAATTTGAACTGAGAGGGTGCCACCGTCAGTAATCCTGCACCTCTCTAGGAGTAAGAGAAGTTTACGGGAGCCTCCTACTTTCATTGACCTCCTGCTGTGTGGACAAAATCTGACGATTTCAAATGCATCAATTTCAGCTACATAATTAACGTAGCTGGAATTGCATATCTTAAGTCAGCTTTCTCCTTTAGTATAGACAAGGCCTTAGTGATATTATTGTAGTTAGGATAAAGTACTATCTTTTTGTAGTGTGTTTAATGCCTTGCCTAACTTTTTAAAGAAATACTGTTCAGCATTATTTAAATAGGAGAACCCACCTAATAGACATCAGGCAATGGTTTTCTTTATATTCTTGAGATTGATTATTTATACTGAATAGCCATTTTATTCTCAATCCTAGGCAATGCTCTATCATTTTAAAGGAAACAGTGGGTTTACAAATATTTTATATCATGACCTTGTGTTCAACCCATGTAAAAGCTGCACTATTTTGATTTCTTTGTTTTTCAATCATCTAAAGTCTCTTCACAATTTATTGGTGTTTTATTGGCTACCAAATCTCTAAATGCTTTTCACTGTATGAAAAAGTTGATATTTAATCGACAAAACATCCGTTTTTTTCTTCCATCTGTTATTGATGCCAGCCGAGGGAGTTGTTTTTTTCCATGGTGATTTCAGTGAGTTACTGTTTACTGTGTGCCAAATTAAAAATTATCCATCAAAATACCTGTGGAGACCCTTACAAAAGATGTTCAGCTCTGGTCCTCTGTTAATCTTGGAGTGACTGTTAAGCGGATGTTTTATAGGTGCCATTAATGCACAAAAATAGTCATTACTATGAAAACTCCCAATGGGTTCCAGTGAGCCAGCTTCAAAAAAGCTGGTTCATAGCAACTTCACATTGCAACAAAAAGTAACAACAACAAAAAAAAATCTATATTCCATCAATGTGGGGGAGATTTTAAAGGTCTTTCATACACAGGAAAACTTTGATAGATCTGATTAAAAACATGAAAGCTTCTGAAAAGTAAATTGAAGTCATGATCTTTACTGTGTCTGTTAGTCACCAAAGATGAGACGTTTTGAGTTTAAGTGAGGGTTTGCTGCTTACTATCCCATTTTACTCTGGTGTTTGATCCTGCAGTCAAGTTGATAATACTGGATTTATGACAGCACAATCATTTCCATAGCAATAGACTGTTATTTCTGCATATTAATGCATCTGGGGAAAAATAAGGAAAAAACTATATTCAGTGAGGAGAGGGATTTTGGAAAGCTGTAATTTTGGAAAAGATCTGGGAGTCTGCTATTAACAAGAAACTAGACTGGAATTTTAAGTGCAATATTAAAGAGGTTAAAAAAGAAACATAATTTCTGGACTGCCTACACAGATGTGTCATTTCACTGCGTAGGGAAATAATGCTCTTTATTGGCCACAGTGACAAAACCCATTTCCATTATTGTGTTCAATGTTAGCCACCTCTATGCTAGAGTATATAGATGAACTGGAGTAAGCTCCATGAAAATGAATGAATTAGAAGGTGATCATCCTCTAAGGGAAGTATAAAAGTGCTAAATGATCCATAACTTGGCTCAGTTATGATTAAACTGGGAGGCGTAAGTATCTACGAATATTTGAAGTGTATGAAAATCAAGGAAAGAGAATTGGTTAGCACATGGGTTCCCAAACTGGGGGGGGGGTGTGAAGAAATTCCAAGGGGGGCATGAGGTGACCTAGTCTCCCCCCGCCATCAAGTTTTGCTGCTTCGCTCAGTTCTTTTTTTTTCTCACGTTTTGCTGCTATTTTTGGGTTGAGGGGCGTGAGGGTTTTTCAAAAATCAAAAAGGGGGCTGTGATGCCAAAAAGTTTGGGAACCACTGGGTTAGCATGATGGTGGCTATTCAATGAGTTGGATCATCTGACCTTTTTCTATAAACAGAGGAGGCTCCAATCAACTGAATTTCTCAAGGGTGGGAACAGGTTAGCCCTGGATAAGAATCATCAGCAGCATTCTTCTGCCATTTGCCTATATAGGATAATATAAGACTGGTGCGAGGTGAGGGCTCAGAAGGGTAGAAAAGGAGACTATCCCTGCTGATCCCATGGAAATCCACATGAGAATTAAAGCCACTGGAAGCAATATTGCCTTCTGCTTGGTCCCTTTAGTCCCTCCTCCTATGCAACCTTGTGTAACTTATCTAATGGAAGAACACATGCTGCTTTACGGAAAGAAGGACCAGTAGAGCAACACGATGGAGCTAATCTTCAAGGGCCATCACTTGCCTTGTTAGAATAAGGGGTTTCCCTTTATGTATTTCCAGGATTTATGGAGTTCTCAAGTCTAGTCAATTTTGTCCAAAATTCCTTCCATGTGATAATTGGTATGAAACAAGCTCTTCTACCAATTTCCATGAGTTTGTAAGAATGAGGTTTATGTTCATACAGCTCTGAGGGACACAAAGATGCTCAGTAAATAAAAAATAACTGTCCTACTATTCTAAAATAAAAAAGCTAACATTAGTTCAACTTACCCTAAAAGGTAAGAGACTCTTCACTTCCCTACCTTGAAGAAGAAATGGAGGCGCACACTGAATGGAGACTATATTTGCAGCCCATAATGACTTGAAAATCAATTAAAATCAATGTCTAGGGACTCCCTAGACATTTTATTTCCCATTGTGCTAAAATGTTAGCTGCAAAATTAAACTTAATAAGTGTAAGACATGTATTTGCAGAAAACTGTACTCTAGTACCATTGAGTGAGCCTTTCTGACTGTGTTGCAATGATAGCAACATTTGGGGGTAGGTTTATGAGACAATGGCAACTCACTACTGGGTGCTATTTCACCAGGATTCTCAGATTTGTTTAATAGAATCATAAAATACTTGGACTGGAAGGGACCTCGAGAGGTCATCAAGTCCAGTCCCCTGCCCTCATGGCAGGACCCAGTACTGTCTAGACCATCTCTGATAGACATTTATCTAACGTACTCTTAAATATCTCCAGAGATGGAGATTCCACAACCTCCCTGGGCAATTTATTCCAGTGTTTGACTACCCTGACAGTTAGGAACATTTTCCTAATGTCCAACCTAAACCTCCCTTGCTGCAGTTTAACCCCATTGCTTCTTGTTCTATCCCCGGAGGCCAAGATGAACAAGTTTTCTCCCTCCTCCTTATGACACCCTTTTAGATACCTGAAAGTGCTATCGTGTCCCCCTCAATGTTCTCTTTTCTAAACTAAAAAAACACCAATTCCTTAAGCCTTCCCTCATAGGTCATGTTCTCTAGACCTTTAATCATTCTCGTTGCTCCTCTCTGGATCCTGTCCAATTTCTCCACATCTTTCTTGAAATATGGTGCCCAGAACTGAACACACTACTCCAACTGAGGCCTAACCAGCGCAGAGTAGAGCAGAAGAATGACTTCTCGTGTCTTGCTCACAACACACCTGTTAATGCATCCCAGGATCATGTTTGCTTTCTTTGCAACAGCATCATACTGCTGACTCATATTCAACTTGTGGTCCACTATAACCCCTAAATCCCTTTCTGCCGTACTCCTTCCCAGACAGTTGTTTCCCATTCTGTATGTATGAAACTGGTTGTTCCTTCCTAAGTGGAACACTTTGCATTTGTCTTTATTAAACTTCATCCTATTTACCTCAGACCATTTCTCCTGGAATAAAGCTGAGAAAGTTTGACTGGAATAAAGCTGAGAGAGAGAAAATGTCTTTTTGTATCACAGTTTAAGACAATCTATTCTGAAGTATGGGATAACAGACATTGCTTCTACCAGAAAAGCTTGAATAATACTTAAGGGTTTCCTGTGTGTGGAACAAATACTTTGTCAAACAGCTGAAAGTAAGGATGTCTTTTAAATTAAACTGCTGCTTTGTGGACAATGACAATTACCACTTGCCAAAGTCCCTCATGCACAATTCTCTATATTTTGTATCTGAAGGACCTTGTGTAATTCACTTAAGACTGATATTTGTGTGGATTATTCTCTGCATCAAGTACACATTTTAAAAAAAAGTCCTCTGAAAAATAGATCTTAGATTGGTGTGATAGGGTGGACAGAGACATAACCATGTGTAAGGGGACAGTTAGCCCCTTACTTAAACTCAGTGGGAGTGTTTGGTTGGCCAGCTCCCAGTCCCAAAAGGGGAAGGGTCCATGAGAAATCAGGGCCCTGAGACTGACAGACCCCAGGGACAATGGGAAGAGACCAACACCCCAGCTCAGCCTGATTGGCAGGTTGGACAGATCATGGGGGTCGTCCTGGGGTCCCAGCTTCGTCAGGCGCAGGGGTAGGTGGGGCCCTTCCCCCGCTGCTCCCTGTCCTCCGGCCGTGGCCCCCCATCGCCTTTCTACTGTCTGTCGCCACTGATCCTGTTGGGTGGCTAGTTCTTGGATCAGCAGCCTCTGGTGTTCCTGAAACTGCGTGGTCAGCTGCTGGACTAGTTGGGTCTGTTGCTCCTGCTGGACTTGGCGTTGTTGCCGCTGGGTCTCGCTGAACCACTCAAGGAACTGTCGGGGCTCCATCTGGTCGCCCGTCCCTTCTTCGCCCGCCGCGGGCTCTGCCAGACAGTTGGCCTGTTCACGTTCATCTGTGGGGAGGGGAATTTTCCTCGATACCCACATTCTCCACCAGTGTGGCGGGTTTTAAGGGTCCGAGCTCCACACCCCGCTGCTCCCGCCCGCGCCCCGGGCCGGGGCCGGCGGAGTGGGGTGGGGCTCCGCGAACCCACCGCCTTTGAGAGCTTAGTCGTCCCGATATCCGGGGTCCATAAGTGAGCCCGGTCCCGGGTGCGATCACCCCTCGCCCTGTATGGGGCCGAGGGGGCTCGGCGGACCCAGTCCGGTTTCTTTCCGGGCGGCCCCCGGCTGGGGCCCGGCTGGGGCTCTTGAGCCGTCCCTCTAGTCTCGATCCCTTCCTCTCGCACCCGCTCGGCGGGGGGAGATTGAGTAGTGCGTTCGGCTATTACAGCCTTGAAGACCTGCTCTGAGGTCGGGGGGTGGGGAGTGGGGGACCCGGGCCCGCCCTCACCACCGGGTCCCAGCCCGAGGCCCTAAGTGGGGTGGGTGCTTTAGAGCGATCCCCCCACGGCAGGCGGGGCAGCCGCCCGAAACTTGCCTGCCCACGGGCGCCAAAATGGTCCCGCCTCGGGCTCCTTCCACTCCCGCGCTGCCAGCCCCCCGGCCAGCGCAAGGTTAAATCACTTACCCCGTCGCGGCCGCTGTGCCCGTCCTAGGGCGAGTCGCCAGCTGCCGGCGTCGTCTCCCTTCGTTGCCCGGAAGGCCGGGTGCTTGGGGTGCCGGGAAGCCAGGGTGGCTGCCCTCTCGCTCCCCCCCCCGAGCGTCTCTGCACCCCTGTTATAGGCGCAGGCAGGTGACGTCAGGGGCGTAAGCCCCGCCCTCTCCGGGGCTCTCCGGTCCGGCTCCCGTCGGAGCGCGCCCGTGGCTCCTCCCCGGGGTGCGAACCGTGGTGCCCTAACCGGGCGTTTTGCGGCTGCCCGGGGCTTCCCCCACTTCCCCCGGTGCGCGCCACCCCCGCTTTCAGCCGCAGCGGGGCCGGTGGCGCAATGCCGAGCGGCTTTCGGCCATCTACGGCTGCCACTTCCCGCTCGGGAGGGGAGGCCTCCCCCGCTCCTAGTGCGGACCCCGCTGGGTCCGTCACAGGGGGAAAGAGGTTCTGGGCAGGGACACGCCACCAGCCAAGAGGCCCTGCAGGCCAGACTTGGAGAGGGACTGTAACTCCAACTGGGAGAGGGGTCCTGCCACCTAGAGCCTGAGGCTGTGTGGTCACTGCCAGAGCAAGCGTGTCCAACCTGCAGCCCCCCTGCAGCACAGCCAGGGCCTGAGAAAGAGCCCTGGGACCTATAAGGAATAGGCTATGATCTGTCCTTACACTCTGCAGACTGCTGTTTGTGATGTCCCCATGCTGCAGAGCAGGACTATGTGTTCTCATTTAACCTCTCTCATTTTTCCTTATTCTTTTCTTTTTAATCAGTTGATGTTTAATGTCGGGGGGCAGCCCCCCCTCAGGAGGTGCCTCCCATGTCCGGGAGCTGGGTTGCTGAAGACTCAACACAACACAGAAAGAAAGTGCAAGCACATGCATTGAGATGAGGCCCTTTCAAGTGGTGAATATATCCCATTAAAATGGGATTTTCAAAAGCGTCAAAGTGACTTAATAGTCCTTGTTTAAATTCCAACCAATGTTTTAAAATAAACTTTTAGGTGGATGAAATGGCTTAAAGGGCTCATTAAAGGATATAGAACTTTTCACCTCCAGGTTGCTGATTGAAATTGATCAGATATTTATCATCATCTGATGGTGGTTTGGTTGCTTACATATAATAGCTTCTGGCAGTCATGTTCCTGTCACAAACTCCTGAATGAATGACAATATCTGATAAGCAGCAAAGGTCAAGGATTAAATATACATAGAAACTGAATAGCTAGCATCCTTTCAGGTGATCTATCCTTATAACTATTGCAGGGATGGGGCATTAGGGATTTCAGTCTCCAGAATTGTCTTTGGACTGGTAATTGGTTTTATGTGAAAAGTGCTCAGATATTACAGTGACATGAGACAATATTAAACCCTAAACAGAATAAATTCACACATTTAAAAAACTATTTGTAAAGTAAATTTTGAAAATGGTTTTAAAACACCATTGAAAGTATCAGAAGTAATGTATAGGGAAGTAATATTAATGGGTAAGGAAAGGCCCTGAAAAATTAATCACATCTTTGAAAGGCATTCTTTTCCATGACAGAAATGCAAGGCCAATATTACTAGAAACTCGTTTTACATCTACTTGTCATTAAATTGATTAAGCACATCCAGAGCTATTAAGATAATTTTTAGTGAGTGACCTTAGTTGCCAGAAATGACTGATGTGTCCCCCAGTGAAGAGTTCTTTCATAGTGGGTTAGAGTGGACTTCATAAATTACTGCTCCATAAAGCTCCTGGGATGTTTTTACTTAGGCTATGTCTACACTGGGAAGGTTTGGCTAATAAAGAGCTGTCGTCATGCAAAAATCACCAAAAGTGAAAAATGGTCAAACCAATTGTTATTACCTCCCATTGTTGACATCACATTGCTAGCACCCTGTTAACAGAAAGAGCAAAGCAATGTGGGTAAGCAGCTCACAGTGCAGTATTGTGGGAAGGCAGGGCTGATCCCTATGCTTCTTGGGATTCCCATATAGCTCTGTGAGCTCTCAGTGCCGAGGAATGTCAAAGCAGCACAGCAGTCTCTGCAGTCCTCCCCCTGCAGCAGCAGTCTGCCTGCCACTGTGTTCCTAATGCAGGGCAGTAGCCCCAATGATTTGTTCTTTGTTCCCAAAGGGTATGTCTACTTTTCATTCCTCTCCAGAGAGAGGAATGCAAATGCAGACACCCAAAATTGCAAATGAAGCAGAGATTTACATAGCCCATGCTTCATTTGCATAATCACATTATGGCGCTATTTTGAAATAGCGCTATTTCGAGAGGAAAAAATGGGGTTACTTTGAGATAAAACCTCAATGAGGAGAAAGGGTTATTTCAAAGGAAGGGTTTTATCTCAAAGTGATCCCGTTTTTTCTCTCAAAATAGCACTATTTCAAAATAACGCCATAAAGTGATTATGCAAATGAATATGCAAGGGATATTTAAATCCCCGCTTCATTTGCAATTTCGGGTGTCTGCATTTGAATTCCTCTCTCTGGAGAGGAATGAAATGTAGACATACCCAAAGGGAGCAGCTCACTGGCTTGTCAGATACTTCCCAGAGCTTAGAAGGGGAAGGAGTACATGCCTGCACGGCTGCAGAGATCACAAAACACTGAGCACAGCCATCAGAGCAGGCATTGTGGGATACTGGCAGAAGCTGGTTCTCTTGACAAAACAAACAGCAGAATCCACACTGGCTCTTTGTTGACAATCAAGGGTGGGGAAAAGAAAAAAGTCTCTCCCAGGGCAGAAATATTTTGTTGCCAAAACTGAATGTTTTTCCCAACAAAAATCACATAGCAGTGTAAATGCTCTCTCTGTTTTGCCTCCAAAAGACAGTTTTTGTGATAAACTGTACCAGTGTAGATGAGGCTTCACACACTGTTTTATAGTTCTATATGAATTATCATGTATAGTGGGCATGATGGCAGGGAACAGTAATGCATCTTTGTAAACACATCATCTGTTTATCCTCATCCCAGTGCAGAATAGATCAGCACCTAGAAATTGTATGTTTCTGTGCTGTGTAAACACATACTGCATTTTTCTAAAAGGGCATCTATGCATCGTTAGGCAGAAGAGTGTTGCATATTGTGACAGGCTAACAATATCCTGGATGAATTTTACTAAGTTAAACCTTTTGAATTAGTTTTAAAATCTTTGATGTTCGTTGTTTTAAAATGCAAATATTTGTGTGTGTTTGTGGGATTTTAAGGGTCTTCAAAGGAGTATGATTGCTCAGAGCTCCAATATAAAGAGAGAGAAAAGTTGTTGAGTCTTTGGGATATATTTAGATGAAGGAGCAACAAAGGTGATGTCATGGTTGGTGTCTGCCATAGATCACCAGATCAGGTGGATGAGGTAGACAAGGCTTTCTTCAAACAACTAACAGATCGCAGGCCCTGGTTCTCATGGAGGGCTTTAATCACCCTGACATCTGTTGGGAGACCAATATAGCAGTACACAGATAATCCAGGAAGTTTTTGGAGAATATAGGGTACAACTTCCTGGTACAAGTGCTGAAGGAACCAATCAGGGGCCATGTGTAGCTTGACTTGCTGCTTCCAAACAGGGAGGAATTATTAGGGGATGTAGATGTGGGCGGCAACCTGGACAGAAGTGATCATGTGATGGTTGATTTCAGGATTCTAACCAAAGGAAGACTCTGGATTTCTGAAAAGCAGTCTTTGACTCCCTCAGAGAACTGATGGGCAGGATCTCTTGGGATGTTAACATGAAGGGGAAAGGAGTCCAGGAGAGCTGGCTGTATTTTAAAGAAGCTTTATTGAAGGCACAGGAACAAACCATCCCAATGCATAATAAGAAAAGCAAACATGGTAGACGACCAGCTTGGCTTAGCAGTGAAATCTTTGGTGAGCTATAACACAAAAAGAAAGCTTACAAAAAGTGGAAATGGACAGATGACCAGGGAGGAGTATAAATATATTCCTGGAGCATGCAGGGGTATAATGAGGAAGGCCAAAGTGCAATTGGAATTGTAGCTAGAAAGGAATGTGAAGGATAACAAGAGAGGTTTCTACTGGCATGTTAGCAATAAGAGAATGGTCAGGGAAGGTCAGCTTCCAGACTACTGCACAAGGCAACGCAGTATGGGAAGGAGGTGGGCAGTCCCCGGCAGAGAGAGAACGGGTTAAGAACTGTTTAGAAAAGTTGGACATACACAAATCCTTAGGGCTGGATCTAATGCATCTGAGGGTACTGAGGGAGTTGGCTGATGTGATTGCAGAGCCTTTGGCCATTACCTTTGAAAACTCGTGGACATTGGGAAAGATCCCGGATGAGTGGAAAAAGGCAAATGTAGTGCCCATCTTTTAAAAAGGGAAGAAGGATAATCCAGAGAACTACAGACCAGTCAGCCTCACTTCAGTCCCTGGAAAAATCATGGAGGGGATCCTCAAGGAATCCATTTTGAAGCACTTGGAAGAGAGGAACGTGATCAGGAATAGTCAACATGGATTCACCAAGGTCAAGACATGCTTGACCAACCTAATTGCCTTCTATGACAAGGTAACTGGCTCTGTGGATATGGGGAAGATGGTGGTCTTGATAAACCTTGACTTTAGCAAAGCTTTTGATACAGTCTCACACAGTATTCTTGTCAGCAAGTTTAGGAAGTATGGATTGGATAATTGGACTGTAAGATCGATAATAAGATGGCTAGTTGGATAATAAGATGGCTAGATTGTCTCTGGAAGGGGAGCAGCAGATGTTTGGAGGCAACCTGACTGTGCTGGGAATAATACTGTGAAGGTGGGGAACTGAGTGGCCAGTCAGAAAAGGGAAAAAGAAAAACATGGGTCTCTGACTAGAAAGGCTAGGACTGGGGAGCCAGAAACATGGAGTCAGTGGCCTTGCTGGACTAGTGAGAGGAGTAACAGGTGCAGTTGCCCTGAATTGTGACCCTAGTTACAATTCATTTTCTAATTGCACAAAACCAAACACCTGTGCCTTGTCCCCTCCCCTTTCCCCAAGGCCCTGCCCTCCTCATTCCCTCCATCCACCCTACCTCCATCACTCACTCTCCTCCACTCTTACTGAGCTGTGGCAATGGTTACGGTGTGGGAGGGAGATGAGGACTCCAGCTTGGGATGCGGGCTCTGGGTTGTGGCGAAGGATGAGGGGTCTGAAGTGCAGGATGGGACTCAGGGCTGGGAGGTGGGTTGAGGTGTTTGGGGAGCTGAAAGCTCTAGACCTGAAGTGTGGGGTATGGACTCTGGGTTGTAGCCAAGGACAAAGGGTTTGGGGATCAACAGGGAGCTCAGGGCTGGGGGGAGGGGGTCAGTGCTTATCATAGCTCCCAGGTCCCTGCAGCCCTAGGAACATTTGTGGCCAGGGAGGCCTCACCCATTGCCCTCACACCCACAGGCACTGCCCCCACAGCTCCAGTTAGGCCTGCCAGTGGGGTTTGGGTGCTGGGGGCAGTTGCTTCAGGGCCCAGTGCTCCCAGTCTACACAGCTAATGCAGGAACAGCAGCGGCCAGAGCCCTGGGACCTTTAAATCACTGAACAGTGCACTCTGGGTATCCGTGAGGGCTTGTGAGGGGGTGTCTCACTCTAGGCATTGCTGAGGACTGGTTGCCCTCAGCCCCACCCTGACTGTCTGAGGCCCCACCTCTACCAGTAGTGCGGAGCTGGCCCCCCACCTACCCCAAGGCCCAGCAAGTCTGTCTCCTTCCCGCCATTCCCAGCTAATGGTACTTTGGTGAGGGAAGCAAAGGCAGTCTCTCTGCACCTAGGGTCTCCAGAAACCTGGCAGCTGCTTCCAGGAGTTGCGTGGAGCCAGGGCAGGTAGGGAGCTTGCCTTAAGCCTGGGCTCCTACTGTGCTGCCGACTGGACTTTTAATGGCTTGGTCAGCAGTGCCAACCCATGATGCCAGGGTCCCTTTTTGACCAGGAGTTCTGATGAAATACTGGATGCCTGGCAACCCTAGCCACACATTTTACCTTGACTTATTGTGTGTCCAATTCAACAATCTGATGCTATAATAGATCACAACAGCGCTGAGGCCAAAATCTTCCATTACTGTGGTACCTAGAGCATAATAAGATTTAAAAATATTTTGCTTGCAATCCTTGAAGAAAGATACAGAATATAGAATAGCTGTCAAGGTAGGCTAGTTTTAACTCCTACAAAGTCTCAACAGTGTGTCTGCAAAGGGGCTAATGAAATAAACTTTTTAAAGAAAAACTATATAACAATTTCAAAAATTATTTTGTTGTTGTAGCCAACCACTCTATGTGAAGTTTGAAGGTTTTATTTTATAGGGTTTACTTTTAGATGGGACAATAAAAACCAGAATATTTTATTATTGATTTTGCTGGTTTTTATGGCAGTCCAACTCGACATTAAAAGCTTCCCCTACAAAAGGGACAAAATGAGAGCACGTCACAGCCCTAGACTACCAATGTGAAATGAGCACACAGTAATATTTTGATAAATATTCTAAGTAGGTAATTCCAACTGTCCATTAATTCATGAATATTTATATATTCACAGACTGCACATACATCATTCATGATGGAAGAATTGTGTTTTGATTAAACACTCAGCAATCTGGATTCTCAAATTTAATTTGCGTGGTCTGCCTTATTGCTTGCTCTTCTGTGTGAGGTATGGTCAGGAGATCAGCTCTTTCATCTAAAGGCTTTTAGTTTTGTTGGTGGAATATGCAGATCCTGCCTATTGACTTTTTTATTATAATATTAAACACCCAGGAGTAACTGCGTTAATTAGTTTTCCCTCGATTTCAGAGGGTAGCTGTGTTAGTTGGTCACTTTCTAAACAACAAGCAATCCAGTGGCACCCTAGAGACTAACAAATATATTATGAGATTTCCTGTCTAAAACCCACTTCATCAGATGAGTAAATTCAATCATGTATTCATTTTACAGTATCCAAAGAGTGCGTCTACTCTGATTTAGATCATCTGAAGACCTAGTTCATAATGAGCAGAGTAGCACAGAATAAATTGTAAGACCTTGATTATAGATAAATCGCTCTCTCTCTCTCTCTCTCTTTTTCTGAATCTGGGTTTCAATTTCCCACAAATATGTTATTGGTAATGACAGGTTAAACTTCAGGTTTGCCCTGAAGTAAAAAAGGAATGATTTTACCTTAATCTAAGAAAAGAATATGTGGACTCTGACAGAAAAATATTTCCAGGGTCTTATTTGGTTTAATTTCATCTCCTATATGTTTGCTAGCCTTTGGCTTCAGGCTATTCTAAATTTTGTGTGACCATATATACGCATTGTCCCACGATGATCAATATATTTGATATATCTTCTGAAAGAGAAATCCAGCTGCTCCGAAAGAATGAACCTTTAACTTTAATACCCTTATATATTTTGAATTATTTAATAGAGCATTTTGAAACCAGACAGAGTTGCTTAAATACATTCCTTAACATGTCTTGACCTTGAAACTCAAACATAAAATATTATGCTATAAAAACTTTTGTAAACAATAATGTTAGGTTTTGCTACATCAGGCAGGTACAGTGACATGCACAATGAGACATAATGAGATGTACCATTGCTTTTTTATTGAGATTATAAAAGCAGTGATGATATTTTGTTTTGGGGTCTCCTCACTAATGCTAATTGATTTTCAGGAAGCCCTTTGCCCACATAGCCTTACTTGCTTCCCCACCACTGTATAGCAAAGGCCTTGTAAATCTGTAGGGCCAAATTCTATCTTTGGGTGCACACGCCGAGCTTCTACTTCCATCAATAAGAAGTGAACATTTGGAGGGCAGAAGTTAACCCCATATATTTCCAAGCAGAAGCACTTGCATCCAAAACTAAAGCATTTTCAGCAAATATTTATTCTTTTTCCTTTTTAATTACCTGCAAAATGACTAGAGAAATGTACATATATAGTGTAAAAGAACAAGAAATATATTTATGCAAGCTACATACCCTCCAATGTCTAGTCCGATTATGGACATATAGCTTCCCCCCAAAATCAATATTGTATGAAGCCTCATATGTTCTAACTCCCCATTCTCCCGGCCATAGCCACCTCCAACAAACAACCTATCACTCTCATCAAAGTCTGCTGCAATTATATTGTTCTACACTTTAAGCTTAAGAAGCTGTTATGTCATCTGTCATCCATAAATCCAGGCAAGTCAGAAATCTCCATTTCTTGAGTACACCAAAGCCAATGTGCTTCTATGGCTTGTATTTCTACAATAGAGAGAGACTATTCAGCCTATGTTTCAAGGCTGATTTTGTGGGTATTATTATCATACCTTTGTGTTTACAGTATAAGTTTAACCTGACTAATACGCCTACATAAACTATTTATATCTTTACATTGTACTGCTGCACATGGAACACAGAGACTACAATGCACTTTTTTTTTTGTACTTCTTTCAAGCTCTGAACAAAAGTTCTCCCATTTTAACCTTGGCAAGAACAAGGTCACCTTAACTAAAAAGTTTTGAAACAGATCAAAGCAGAGTTTGTATCATTCAGATTCATCCTGGAGACAAAGTTTATGGCATTATCTCAGCTGTTAGGCCAATTGTTCAAGGAATAATGCTGACAGAATGGTATACAAATTTTAAAAAACATTCAAAACTAACAGATTTCACTTAGGGACAGATTTAACTCCTCCTCTGCCCCCAAAAATTCTCATAAGTTCCCAACGCTGAAATGAGTGAGAACAGTGTTAACTGAATAGTAGACATTAATAAATTTGAGACATAAGATTAGGATTTCCAGTTTCCAATAACTTAATTTTGTTTTAAGAGAAAAACAATCCTGAATTTGCCAAGATAATAATCTACCATTTTCATAACCAAATCTGTTTTACACAGGCAAATGATTCAAAAAAATTCCATCTATAAAAATATCTATTTAAACAGTGGCAAATCCAGACATTATCCGCCTCTGTCAAGGAACCAGCAAAAAAAAAAAAAAAAAAAAAAATGGTTGTCATAGTCAAGGACACCCCCCTGAATAAGCAGGAATCTTTCCACTTTAAGCAGTGGCAAAGCACAGGAGTTACATAGGAGCTCAAGTACTGTAAAGGAGCTGAGTTTGAGATCCCCTCTCCTTGCACACATTGCTGCATAATCACAATCTAGTTACAAGTGGGAGAGGGGTGATGTCAAAGCACAGTGTTTCAACAACCAAGTGTTTTTCCCAGTGACTGACAGCTACAAGAATCCATCCATGTCCTAATATGACAACTCCAACCTGCTTAAATAAAGCACATATTTAAGTGATTTGTTGGATGGTACCAGAACAATAAGCATCTTGCAAGATCAAGCCGAAAACTGGTCTAGAGTCTAGCCCATGGTAAAGTAATTTTACCAGAGGACAAATTTGGCTATAACTGAAGATTCATTATAGCCTCGATTTAAATTGAAATGTTGAAATGCTCTTGACACAATCCAAGATTTTAATTCACTGTCCCTTTAAATAGTTCTACTTGCTGCTCCTACTGGATTAGCTTTTCAGCCAATGCACAAAAATATGATTGTTTTGTCAGCTGTGAGTATTCTTCAGCTCTCCTCACAACATGTCATATCTGCACCATTATTCTGCATTTCTCATGCTGTATTTTTGTCAGAATTGTCAATCTTCAGCGATGATAAAGAAATGAGAACCCTAGACCAATGTCTTGCATCATCCCACTAACTGTGATTGGCAAATTCACTCTATGCAACCTGAATATGATGTTGGTATCTTTGATTCAAATTTAATATCTAATTTTTTTCAGCTTTTTTCTATTTTCCAAAATTGCAATTTACCGCTATATATCATTGTTGCCAACAAGCAGAACCAGCATCCAATGGCTTACGCAGCCCGGCTATTTGATGAGTTAGTTCAAAATCCTGGCAAAAAACCTGAAAACAGCTTTCTGGATCTCAGAAAGCAAATCCAGTTGCAAAGAAAGTATAGCTGTGAGGGTCTCATGCTAATGACTGCGAACTCTGCAGCAATTTTTCTTGTAAACGAAAATAGTGATTCTACATTTGTGATACCCTCAGGAACTGAATGTGATTCTTTTGCCTAAATCAGCTTCTTTATCAAATTTGTCATCTAGGCGTCCTAGATAGCTAATATAAAAAGGGATGGTATCATTTCAAGCATTTTCATGAATATACCCATTTGTAAATAGCAAGTAAAACAGCAAAAATTAAGAGAGTAAGAACTAAGGATCCTCATTTTGGTTTTGTTTGAGGGTTTTTTTTTGAGGGTGGGTATTTGTCAAAACATTCTTTGATTAATAGTGACCTTGGCTAGTATGTGGCCAAGAAATTTCTGTTCATGTCCGCAGATACAGGACTTGGAATCTTGTTTTGTAAGAACCTTGTTTTCACAGGCCTCATGGAGGAGATATTTATAGGTAGAAATGGGGCAAGCTTTTTT
Organism: Pelodiscus sinensis; assembly: GCF_049634645.1. NCBI lineage: Eukaryota > Metazoa > Chordata > Testudines > Trionychidae > Pelodiscus > Pelodiscus sinensis. Next base: position 30,928,245 of record NC_134724.1, on the reverse strand, counting down.
TGGTGAATAGTAAATATGTGGAAAAATACTTTTTGGGGCACTCACTATTCACGAATTCAGGTTGGAGTCTATGAAAAACACAACAGTTCATTTTGAAACCAGTCAACAGAATGTTATTCGCTAAACGGTACTACGATTACTGGGTGAAGGGCTGTACACCCTATTGTTCTTTATCATGCAGCACTTGAAGGCAGCTGCAGAGCAACATTAGTGCAAGGTCCAAATCTTGGTCCTTGTGCCAAGTCCAAATAAAGAGTGTGATGAAGACCAGTTCTGTACTAGATAAATGAGTAGAATCTTCCAACCACTCTAGGCCACATTCTAGCAGAAGAACTCTCCATGCTGTTGTTGCAGCCTCAGAGCTACAGGACCCTTGTAACTGCCACCAATTTCTGCCCCCTCTCTGGAGGATTGTGGTTGGTGGATCCATCCTTATTCTCAGTCTTCCCCCATTCTAAAGAGCTTTTTGGTACACAAGGCATACATCATGTAACTTAGCAACTAACTTTCAAAAAGTATAGAACTGTATTCTACAGCAATACTTTTAGTTAAACTGCTAGTCAGGAGAGCATGTAGTCTGTATATATTGAGTATGATCAAAGCTTGAGTATTAGAAAGAATGAACTGTGGTTTATTCCCTATTTGCATGCAGCATGATTACCTGAGCAGTGCTGCTGCAAGCAAGCTTGAAAATCTCACTTAGGCTCCCTTCTTTATTACCATATCTACTGATGATATGCATGAGTTCTGCACGGAATTCTGTTAGTGAATACATTAGGCAAAAAGCAGTGAATGGTGATAAGTTGCAAGTTGTACCGCAGTGAGTTATTAAAGAACAACTATAGTACCTAGGAACTGAAACACACTAGCATCAATAAGCTAAACATGGGGAAGGGGTAAGAAATCATTTAAAAATCCAAAATGCAGCTGTGGTGAAGACAATCCATGGTAGGTATTAACTTCCTTGATCTGAACTACTACAGGACAATATACCATGCTTATAGATACTAATTACTTGGTTTTCAGATGTTCACTCTTCCTGTTGTAAGGTGTGAAGGGTATGCATGTGTTCATTTTAAACAAAATGTGGTTTGGAAAGTAGGTATGCATAAAGAAGCATGCTGTGGCTCACCACCCTAGCAACAGCCTAGAAAAGGCCAAGGGGAGGGGGGTGAACTCAACATGTGGAGTGGAGAAGTACAAGCATGTGACAAACAAAGCCATATATGGAAAGGTTGAATCTGATTGGTTTAGAAGTTTCTGTTCTGTAACCTGTAACCATGTGCTATAAAACAACAAGGGGAGGGGCTCCTTGCTGGAGGGGCTCTGGCTGATTTTAGTACCAGGGGCTCTCCCTTTGTGCACACTGAATGAAGTATTGAATTGAATTGAATTGAATTGAATTGAATTGAAGACCCTTGATTCTGCCCAGCACCTGAGTCTCTGGGAACCACAAAATCCCAACAGTTTCTTGGCGCAGCGAGCAGGGTGAGAAATATCCTTCAGGATCAAGACCTACAATCAAGTTAGAGGGTGATTTTGTTCATTTTTCATTTGGTTGTGAGTCCCTGACCTGACTGGTGACTCTCACACCTTTTGTAGTAAGTGAAACTGGGTGTTGGGGGATTTAAGGGGTTTGTTGCAGTTTTGTAACATTTTGGTTGCAGTCTTAAGACACTGTACTTAGTGTGGGGGCGGGTTAAGCTGTAAGTTCCTCTGACTAAGTGTTGTTGAAGTGGGAAATCAAAGAGGCCATAAGGACCAACAGTTAATGTAGGGGCAGGTATAGCCATAAGTACCTCTAGTTAATGTATTGGCTGGCCCAGATCTCCTAATTGGAAATTGTTATTAGTTTGTAAACAGATTATATTGTATTTAAAGATTTTGAGATTGGAGGATATTTAGGTTTAAAAAAAAGGGAAAGATGAAGGGATTTAGTGATCCACAATATGAAGAGTGTTTAATTAATGCTTTTATAACTATTGTAGCAGTAAGTTTATTAGTTTTCTTGTTGAGATATCTTGGCTGTATGACTGAAAGAAAGAAGGATGACCAAACCCCATTACAAGTGGGCAACACTGATTTTGTGAATAAACCACAATATTTATCAAAGGACAAATTGGCTGTTATGTGTTTAATTGTTGATTATGAACAGCTGGTTAGAAAGTGCAATATGCTAAAAGGAAGGGTAGGAGAGTTAGAAGCAGTGGTAGAAAAACTGCAAACAGAAGCAAAAAACTATAAAGAAACAGCCTTGCAGGAAAAGAGATCTTGTCCCTCAGCACCTTTGGATCCTACATGTGGAATGTGGGGATATCAGTCTGGTTTTATGGCTCATGTGAGAGTGCACACTGTCCCTAATCCTAATCAAGGGGAAGGGGACCCTGCTACTGTTAGTCGACTAGAGCACACTCCTATGAGTCCATCTGACTTGCGGAGCATGTTAAAAGAATTGCCATCTTTGCAGCTTAATAACCCAAACCTACCCTTCTGGGAAAATGTGCAGGAGTGGATGGTAGTGGGAGGCCTACATGCTTTTGATGTTTTCACCATGGTAAAAGCAAAATGTCCTGTGCACCCTGACAGTCAATTTTGGTTTGCATTTACTGTTAAAGGGAAGCAATATACTTGTACTTGCCTAAGCCAGGGTTTTCATAACTCATCTACTTTGTTTCATAGAGCATTAGCTGATGTGCTGGCAAAGCTGCCAGACATGGCTTCTTGTGTTGTACAGTATGTTGATGATCTTCTTATCTCCTCACCAGATCGCCAAACGCACATGAAAGACTTAGAAGTGATCCTGCAGCACTTGGCAGACAGTGGGGTAAAATGTAATGCTAGAAAGGCTCAGATTGCAAAGGAGGAAGTATCATATCTGGGGTACCTAATATCCAAAGGGTACAAGCGTTTAACTGTTGACCGCACTGAGGCTATTAATGCATGCCCACGACCAACTATGGTCAGGGAAGTTAGGAAAGTGTTGGGGCTATTCAATTTCTGCCGAACTCAAATCCCCAATTATTCAAGGATTGTCCAGCCTCTTAATAATCTCCTGAAGGGTGCTGGTGGACCACATGAGGCAATTGAATGGACACTTGACTGTGAACAGGCATTTACCACATTGAAACAAAGGCTAAGTACTGCCCCAGGGTTGGGACTTCCTAATCCATTAATGCCTTTTACATTGTACACGCATGTCAGTGAGGGACATATGATAGCAGTGTTAACGCAAAAACATGGGGACAAACAGCGCCCAGTAGCATACTACTATTCTAAACTAGATGCTGTCGCTCAAGCAATGCCACCATGCCTTCAGGCAGTGGAAGGAGCATCTATGGCCCTAAATCAGGCCACACCACTTATTGGTTCACAGGATGTAAATATTGTTGTACCTTACACTGTCCTTGCTATTTTATCAGGGAAGAAATCTTCAGCAGTCCATATGGCAAGATGGACTCGATGGGAAACGAGCTTGCTAATGCCTTCAGTACATCTGCAAAGAGTGTTATCGTTAAACCCTGCCACCCTCATGCCTACCCCAGATGAGGGACACCCACATCATTGTTGCCTTGAGGAAGAGCCTATGGACGTTCCATTGGTAAAAGAAACTGAAATACCTGGTGCCCCTTGCCTATATGTGGATGGCAAGCGACACACAGGATGGGCCGTTTGTACTCAAGATGGACAGCTGGTGGCACATGGCAGTTTGCCTGGGGCATCTGCACAAGTAGCAGAACTGCAGGCATTAGTTACAGCATGTGAAGCTGTGTAAGGTCATGCTGTAAACATATATACTGATTCTAGATATGCATTTGGGGTTGTACATGATTATATTAACTTGTGGGTAAATTGGGGATTCCTGACGAGTACAGGATCCCCAATACAAAATGGGGGAATAGTGGAGAAACTTCATGCAGCCATGCAGAAACCTACTGAATTAGCAGTGATAAAAGTGAGGGCCCACACAAAAGGGACAGACCCTCATAGTAAGGGGAACCGAAGGGCAGACGAACTAGCTAAACGAGCAGCAGTGGAAGGTAAAGAGATGCAATTGACTGCTGCAACACAGCCTCTCATAAAAACCCCAAACTTTTTTGAATTACAGGACATCCAGCACTCTGCACCAAGGGTAGAAAAGTGGTTATGGATGGATAATGGGGGAAAACTGTGTGATGATAACACTTGGAGAGGCCCAGGAAACACATTAGTGTTACCAAATGTGCTGATGGGAACTATGATACAAATATATCACATGTTGGGACATGATGGAGCACGGAGGGTGATCCACCGGATGTCAGACACCTGGTGGCATCCTAAGCTTAATGCAAATGTGCATGATTATGTGAGGAGGTGTGTAACATGTGCTCAATGTAATTCTGCTCCCACAGTGAAAGTGAGAATGCGACATCAGCCAAGACCAACACAGCCCTTCACACAGTTACAAGTAGATTTCATTGGACCCCTGCCAAGGTACAGAGGGAAAGAATATGTTCTCGTGATCATGGATCACTTTACTAAGTGGGTAGAAGCTTTCCCAGTGGCCAAAGCCACTGCGTCTGATGTAGCTAAAATATTGATGACTGAAATAATTCCCTGATGGGGATTTCCATGCTTCATCGATAGTGACCAAGGTACCCACTTTACAGGGAAGGTGATGAAACAGTATGCATGTCACTGGGGATCAAACAGAAATTCCACTGTCCCTACCATCCCCAGAATTCGGGATTAGTAGAAAGAGCTAACCGAACCATTAAAAACAAACTAACCAAACAGAGGTTTTCTGCTAGAGGGAAAGACTGGGTCACCAATTTACCAGTGGTTCTCATGTCTATGAGATCCAGTCCTACTAATCCACATTCCTTATCTCCTTTTGAAATGCTGACAGGGCGGGCGATGAGGACGCCAGGAAATCTGTGCATTGGAGCGGGGGAGTTGTATGTCATGGATGACCAGCTTGCTGAATATTGCAAATTGTTATCTCAGTGTGTCTCACAGGACCCCAAAATTGAACCAGACCCAAAGGCCAGCGAAGAAGACACATGTGAGGTGCAGCCCGGTGATCAGGTACTGGTGAAAGCCTATAGAAAACGAACCTTTGAACCAGCCTGGACTGGACCTCACATGGTTCTCCTGGTAACTCCTTCAGCGGCCCGGGTCACTGGAATTCCAGTTTGGGTGCACCTGTCACGAGTACAAGTATACAAGGATGACACTCAACATAGGGCACAATAATCTCTGTTTACCCTATGGACTCCTTGAGGGCCATTCTCAGTATTTTTAAGTGTTTTATTGATGTAGTCACCTGGGGAGGAGCCACTGGATCAGTTGTAAATGCCATTACTCAAGCTATCAAATCTCATAATAGGGACTGGGTTGAAAATTTGTTAGTAGCAGGGATGACAGTTTATTGTGGTGAGAATAGGGCTCATGTCTAATTAATTAGATATCACCTTAACTCAGCAACATAGTTGGTTAGGTCCTCACTGTTGTACTCAGCCATCTATTAAAAACTACTAAAATGTATGAGCAAGCATTGGTCTGGAATGGTGTTATCATACTGGCATGGTGTTAACATGAAAGTTGTAGCCCTGATAGGAGACTTGCTCGTGTCACAGGTGCCCTGTTGGGTGAGAGCCGCAGTTCTCAAAGACTGAATGTCTTCACCTTGCATGATGACAGGGGAGTGATCTCTATTGATAATGGGCATTTTGGAATGATCATTCCATCTTTGGAGAGGTGTTAATTCCTGTGGGTTGGTCTCCTGGATTGGAGGCTCAGCCCTTCCACCCACTCCTATTCTCATGTCATAGACACCTGTGTAGTTGAGTATGTAATAATGGCTGGAGATAACTATATAGCTTTGCCATGGGATCAATGTTCCATCCTGGGAGGATGGGTTTTGCATATAAGAAACATGGAGTCAGGACAAGCCCTATCTCAAATGTTGGGACCTGACTTAATGGTGCATGTAATGTTTAATTTAATGGATGATATAACAGTGAAGAAAGACTCCACTACCTGGTGTGGATTTGGGTATTTAGCTTTGGAAAGTAAGCCTGGCTTGAACATCTCGTACTTCCTATTGTGGAAGATATTATGAAAGAAGTGGTAAGGCAATTACAGTGATTCAGTGGATAGAAGAGTTTGCTATTGTGGGAACAGAGATTCCCTGGGGATGGATTTCAGTTGTGTTTTCGCAATGGATATGGGGACTTATTACTTTTAGTGTAGATACCATTATGTATTAAAGGTTGAATGTATTGTTTAATTCTGTTACCAAAACTGCAGTTAAGTGTTGATAAGGTCACTTATAGCTCCTAATAAATACAAGGAAGTGGTGTTAGTGTGGTCTAAGAATTGTTCTTAGCCCCAAAACCAAATGGGGGAGCTGAAGGGTATGCATGTGTTCATTTTAAACAAAATGTGGTTTGGAAAGTAGGTATGCATAAAGAAGCATGCTGTGGCTCACCACCCTAGCAACAGCCTAGAAAAGGCCAAGGGGAGGGGGGTGAACTCAACATGTGGAGTGGAGAAGTACAAGCATGTGACAAACAAAGCCATATATGGAAAGGTTGAATCTGATTGGTTTAGAAGTTTGTGTTATGTAACCTGTAACCATGTGCTATAAAACAGCAAGGGGAGGGGCTCCTTGCTCGAGGGGCTCTGGCTGATTTTAGTACCAGGGGCTCTCCCTTTGTGCACACTGAATAAAGTATTGAATTGAATTGAATTGAATTGAATCGAATCGAATTGAATCGAATTGAAGACCCTTGATTCTGCCCAGCACCTGAGTCTCTGGGAACCACAAAATCCCAACAGGTGCTACCTTACAACTAGTTCTTTAATGACATCAGTACATGACTTGTATTTTTCAGTAATTCCATTTAAATATTGTCTATTGTGTCACAGGGGAATCATTGATGAGTCAAAGTTGGTCTGTCAGAGCGTGTCTACACTGTGGTGCTAGCTCAAAATAAGCTACGCAATTTTGAGCTTATTTTGAGATGGTCTATTTCAACAAGTCCCTTAATCCTCGTGGAACAAGGTTTACCAGGATGTTGGAATAGCATGCCCGTTATTTCAATTGCATTTCAAAATAATGGACCTGTTGTAAAGATACAGAAAACGCAATTTCAGGAAACCGGATGTATCCCAAAATAGTGCTGCTGTCTAGATGTACCATCATAGGGTATGTCTAGACTGCATCCCTCTGTTGGCAGAGGGATGTGGCTTAGGCAGGTCAACATTGCAAATGAGGCAGGGATTTAAATATCCCGTGCCTAATTAGCATAAAAATGGCCACTGCGTTTTCCTGACTCAGCACTTTGTCGACAAAAAGAGGCAATGTAGAGGGGGATCTGTTGAGAAAGACAGCCTTTTTCAACAGATTCTGTAAACCTCCTAGCAGGAGGCATAAGGGATCTGTCGAAAAAGGCCTTTCTCAACAGATCCCCCTCTAGACTGCCTCTTTTTGCTGATAAAGTGCTGAGTCAGCAAAACGTGATGTCCATTTTTATGCAGATTAGGCACAGGATAATTAAATGCCAACAGAGGGATGCAGTCTAGACAAACCCATAGTGATGTACTGTTGAGATTGCAATAGTGAGTGTGACCAGCCAGTGGTGAGTTATATTTCCTCACAGCTCTAACTACATCATAATTCCTAGAAGCAGTATTGATTGACTAGCTGGAAATTGGGAGTGGCAGTACAATCTGTGCACCGTATCGCTGCCTGCTGCGGGAAGCCCCAGTATGGAGAAAAAGATGTTATAATATTGACAGCTTTGAAATCATGGATGCCTCAAATAATTATAATCCATCCTCAATAGGGGGCATATCCTGAAGGAAATCCTTCCTGAATCTCCTTTTCTGGCAGCCAAACAATCTCGCAGCTGCTCCAAGCCTATCAGCAGAAGCAAGCTCCCACAAACCTGGACACAGCAACTCAAGGCAGCAGGAGAGCCTGCAGAATAACATATACAAAATCTGTGGACACATAACCACTGCTAAAATGATCAAAACCCTCTGTATACACACCTTTTAAGATCCGTGGGTTCTACACTTGCACATTATAACATTGTGGCTGTGTCTAGATTGGCATGATTTTCCGGAAATGCTTTTAACAGAAAAGTTTTCCGTTAAAAGCATTATCGGAACAGAGCATCTAGATTGGCACGGACGCTTTTCCGCAAAAGCACTTTTTGCGGAAAAGCATCCGTGCCAATCTAGACACGCTTTTCCGCAAAAAAGCCCCGATCGCGAAAATGGCGATCGGGGCTCTTTCGCGAAAAACAAATCTGAGCTGTCTACACTGGCCCTTTAGCGCAAAAGCTTTGCGCAAAAGGGACTTTTTGCCTGAACGGGAGCAGAATAGTATTTCCACAAGAAGCACTGATTTCTTACAGTAGGAAGTCAGTGCTTTTGCGGAAATTCAAGCGGCCAGTGTAGACAGCTGGCAAGTTTTTCCGGAAAAGCGGCTCATTTTCCGGAAAAACTGGCCAGTCTAGACACAGCCAGTCTGTTTCTTATTCATGCACTTTCCACCCTGGTAACAACTATATGGGTGAAATGAAACAATCACAATGCTGCTGAATGACCTCACACAGAAAATAAAACAAAAATATATTACTTTGGATGAACGCTGTCTACAAAGTGATTGTTCTATATCATCATCCACATCCTCAAAGGAAAATTATGCAACACCTTCTGAAATGAGTCTGGGAGCTAATCACAACTTGGATAGATAGTAAAGATCATGGCTTGAACAGTGGCACTGGATTTGACTCATTATAACAGTCTATAAGCCACTTAACCCCCCCTCCTTCCCCTCTCTGCCTTTCCCCCCCCTTCTTTCACTGCTATTACTGAACTGGTGTTAATGGGCCACTTCACCCTCAGTGGTCCCTTGAAATGTGTATTAATTAATGTATGCTAAACCATCTGTTCTATCTTGTGTTTAACTGTGTATGTCTACATTGAAATAAGCAACCCACAGCATGACCATGGTTGACCCAGGTCATCTGACTTCATCTTGTGGGACTAAATTTATAGTGTAGTTATTTGGGCTCAGGTTCTGGGACCCTCCCCCTCATGGGGTCCCAAACCTGGACTTCAGATAAGCTTTATCTGCTATACAGTAGTTTTATAGCTGCATGGGCCAACCCCGTGAACTCACGTCAGATGTGCCATGAAGAAGAACTCTGTGTAAGTGCGAAAGCATGTATCTCTCACCAATAGAAGTTTGTCCCAGTAAAAGGTATTCCCTCACCTATTCTGTCCCTCAAAGCCTCCTATCATGAAGAGCATGAGTTATAATGGGTTTTCAAAGGGGCCAAACAGCACAGACCCCTAGACCTTCTTGCAGATCTCAGAGTTACCATGGAGAGGCAATGAATACTGCCACACAGCCACTGGAAGTATAGTCATTGCAAGAGTTGGGTGTCAGTGAATGCCCATCCTGTATTGGGATAACTTGGGAGCCATTGAAGTACTCTGTAAGGGTATGTCTCCTCTAGCCCCCTAGCTCGAACTAGGGAGGCTAATGTAGGCATTTGAAGTCGCAAATGAAGCCTGGGATTTAAATATCTCGGGCTTTATTTGCATCTTACCGTCCGGGCGCCATTTTAAAATCCCCTTAGTCTGAACTAACTGCCCGCGGCTACACACGGCAGTCAAATGTTAACTCGAACTAAGTGGAATGAGATGTAACAGTTAACTCGAACTAAGGACTTAGTTCGAGTTAATGTTTGACTGCCGCGTGTAGCCACAGGCAGTTAGTTTGGACTAAGGGGATTTAAAAATGGCGCCTGGACGGGAAGATACAAATAAAGCCCGGGATAATTAAATCCCAGGCTTCATTTGCAACTTCAAATGCCTACATTAGCCTCCTTAGTTCGAACTAGGGGGCTAGTGTAGACATACCCTAAGAGAGCTATTCAGGGAATGATTTTCCCATCTCCTGAGAGAGAAATTCTCATGCCAAATCAGGACATGAAGTCATAATCTTCACTAACTGGTAATGTGACATTTTTTAATTGGGTCAGTCACAATGTTTTGTTTACATTTCATTTGGTAGTGGCCCAGGAGAGAACTCAGACGGTAGCTATTAAGAAGGAGAACCAGAGCTGGTATTGCTCAGCCTGGCTCTATTGACTTAGATGGAACTATGACAGTTTACAACATTTGAGGATTCAACTCTCCTGTATTTCTGGTATTCACAAATCTTTCTGAAGCTGATCAATCTGCTTCACCATAGAACTTACAAACTCAAGACTCCTTAAACAATACAATAAATCTCATGCCTTTGTAGTTTACAAAGTATAGGATGGGCTGCTCAGCCACTAAAAGAAATAAAGCAATACATTCATTGTGAGCTCATGCTTCTTTGACTTTCATGCAGCTAAACTAATACATCAGATACTTTTACAGGTTTTGTTGTTGTTGTTGTTGTTGTGGCTAACTCTTTTAATTGATGGCAGTGGTATAATGATTAGTCTCAAGGAACTGATAAAACTAATGTTAATTGAGTGTGAGACATAACATTAGCAGAGAAGGCCGTGCAATATTGTAACTATACAGACAATACATATTGCATCTTATTCGCTTTCCATATATTTCTATATAAAAATGAATCATCTTTCTTCATATCACAGGAGTTCCTCAGACAGTTTCCTTGTACTTTTTTTGATGCCTTTTCTCAAGGACATTGAATTGATAATAAATTTTACAACTAGATGAGGTGGGGGAGTGGAGAAAAGAGGCATTGTTTCATTCCTGCACTAGCTGGGATTCTCTCTGAAAGCCAAAGTCCACAGGAGAGAGTCAGTGGGAATCTTTCCAATTAATGGAGTTTGGATCAGACCATGACTCAGAAGCCTTCTTTGGGAGAAAGAAAACAGTAAAAAAGATGTGATGAACGAATGCTGAACAGAACCACCGATTACTTTAACTATCTGTCTTCCTACACATTTCTTCTTCTCTGAATATGAGAGTCAATGAGAATGTTTATATATGTACACACTACTTTTTCAGTGTGTGTGTGTGTGTGTGTGTGTGTGTGTATGTGTATGTGTGTTTGAAAATTGCTTCCCAGCCATCAACTTTGTTTCCCAGCCATGAGTTTTTGCATGTACCAAAACAAGTGCCATCGATCTGATGCTTAAGAATAGATGGATATTGGATTTCCTTCACCTCAACAGGGCTAGTTACTTTTTACAAGGTAAACGAAAAAAATCTTTGTTGTGAATGAATGAAAAAGCTAAACCAGGGGTTCCCAAACTTTTTGACACAGGGACCAGTAAATCCATTCATGAGCTTTTGGAGGACCAGTAATATTCATTTGCATATTTGCATATTCATTAAGCAAATGATGAATATTCAAATAAGTTGTTTCTGGTCCTCCCAAAGCCCCCCGTGCCAGCGTTAGCAAAGCTTTTGATACAGTCACCCACAATATTCTTGCCAGCAAGTTAAGGGAATATGGATAGGATAAATGGATTGTAAAATGGATAGAAAGCTGGCAAGATCAGGGTTTCCCAAACTTTTTACTTTAGTTGGAACCCGTTTTTTTTAGTACTGTTTTTTGCAGCCCAAAAATATAAACACATATAAAAAAAGAGAATGAAAAATGAATAAATTTTCAGTTTTTACCTGGCTACATCCTCCACCCAGCCTGGGCCAACGTTTGGGGGACCCGGTGCTGTATGGGCACTCCAGAAGGTGGGAGCAGGAGCAGACTGGGGGTAGGGTGCAAGGAAGGGTAGGGTTGCCAGGTGTCCGGTTTTGTACCGGACAATCTGGTATTTGAGGGTTTTGTCTGAGAAACAAATTGAGAAATTACCAGACATATAAAATGTCTGGTATTTTCTAATTAGGTACGTTTTATTATAATTAGGTGTATCAGTCCTTAGCTGTGAACTGCCTGAATAGTAGATGTGCTCATGCTGCCTGAGTGTGTCTACCTGCCAGGCAGTTCGCAACTACTCGAGGGAGGGTATGGGGGGTGCAAAATGGAATCCCCAGGCAGACTCACTCCTCTGCCAGGGTCTGTAGAGTCTGCATGTGCCCAGGTCAGTGCCGCTCTGCCCCCCCATCCTCCTGATCTCCCAGTCAAACCCAGCTGCCCCCGTCCAGCCCTGGTTCCACCGCCTGCCCTCCCCGATTTCTGCTGGACAGCCCCACTGCTCCAACCCTGCTTCCACCACCTGCTCACCCCCCCCCCCCCCCCCATCTCCGCGGGACAGCCCTGTTGCCGCCAACCCTACTTCTGCCGCCCGCCCACCTGGCTTTCCGTGGGACAGCGCCGCTGCCTCCAACCCTGCTTCCACCACACACCGTCCACCCACCTAGATCTCCATGGGACAGCCCTGCTACCCCTAACCCTGCTTCCACTGGCCACCCACCCACCTGCCCTGATCTTCGCGGGACAGGCCCGCTGCCCCCAACCCTTCTTCCCACCGCCACCTCCTCCCAGCCCGCCCCACTCTGCTCCCTTACTGGCAGCCACGCTGAGGCCCGGTATTTTTTCCCGCAGCCTGGTACTGGACCACGGCCCATAGTTTGGGAAATGCTGAGCTAAACTACGTCATTATATACAACAAAATGCAATGGTGAGGAATGAAACTCATTTTGAATTACTACTGTTTTGAGATGGCAATGATTTAAAATAGGGGGTTTATTATGGAAATACTGACAGACCTTTAATTGCAAGAGAGCAACCAGGCACTGCAGTGATACAGAAATAATCTGGAAGCACAAGTCACATAATGGAATACTTAAGAGGATGAAAAAGGGAGGGTTTTAAAACAATGAATCCTTCATAGAATACCCCTCAAAAGGAAATGGCTATGATGTAAAACCTAGCCAGCTATTCATGAAACCTGAGCTGGGGTATTAATGGAAGATGTATTAAAATATGATTTCTCAGCTAATCTCTCTCTCTCTCTCTCTCTCTCTCTCTCTCTCTGTCTCTATATATATATATATATATTTCCCTGTAGGACAACAGAATGACATCATCACGTCACTCGTGGTCCACAGGAGCCAAGCCCCACCCACTCCCAACCTGACCTTCCTCAGGACAAACGTGGCAAGCTGGGGCTGCCCGTGGCCCCATCCTCTCCTCCCCTTTCCAGCAGCTAGGAGGAGAGCCGTAGCTGCCACGGACTTGGCCCAACCCTCCCTGGTGGCAGAGGGGTGGGGAGAGACTGGGACTGGTGAGGCCTCAACCTGAGCACAGCCCCCATTCCCAGAAGCCGAGGGGTGGGGGAAAGAGCAGGGCCCAGTGCAACCTCAATGCAGCCTCAGCCTAGCACCTCCCACCCCACCCCCACCCCCAGGAAGCTGGGGAGAGAGCTGTGCCAGTCTCAGCCTTGGCCCAGTCCCCACTCCCAGCACCCAGGGGGAGAGCCGTGCCTGGCGCAGCCACACACACACACACACACACGCATGCATGTACGTATGTACGTTTGGGAGGGCCAAGAGCTGGGTCTGGTTGGAGTAGGGGCCAAGAGCTGGGACAGCCTCAGACCCTCCCCAGTGGCTGGGGCTGGGGGAGGAGCCATGGCTGGGGCAGCCTCAGACATTCCCCGATGGCTGTGGGAGAAGAGCCAGGGCCACCCCGGTGGCTGGGGGGGAAGGAGGGAAAAGCCAGAGCAGCCTCACCCCCGGGCCATCCCTGGCCAAGATGGGTTTTATGACCATAGTGAGCAGGGGGCACATCCTCTAGTGAAATTGTAATGGAATGATTTTGAATATTTTTGAAGAAGATGCTAATTATAGATGGGAAAAATTAACATTTGATATCTCCTTGCAATATGCCATTTTTATTCTTTAGTCTGTATATATGAATTGGTATATTTGTTAAACAGGTTGAGAAATACAGATATATTCTTAAAAGTGGTATTATTTATGTAGCTGGCTGTATGTGGAACATACATGCTTCTACAGATAAGCCATCATAAACTTTTAATCACTCTTGTTCATGCATTGTTTATTTGCCTCAAACTACCTGTCTACTTTTTGTCTTTTATACATCAAGATCTTGTGTAGATTTGAAGTCTTTTTGCTAATCAGTTTCTCTTCATGGGTACTTTTGGGACAGCATGATTTCCAGATTTAAACACAGTGCATGCTTTCTATTTCCACATTCATTTTCCAATCACATTGTTATCCAAGTTAACAGATGTTCTCTTCAACCAGAAAGATTAAGCAATTCATGAGCTATACTTTTGTGAGTCATACAGATAACTTTCATTGGCTAATGGAATTAACCTCTAGTGATGTAGCAAAACACTCGTCAATTTGCTTACAAATATAATAACCATCTGGAATAGCTTTCCTGAGTGATTTTCCAATGGGTAAAGGGATCATACACATTCTGCTATTATCTTTCCATTTCCTATCACAGTAATGGAAGTTCATTTTGTATATGAACATAATGAGAAGCACAATAAAGAGTATATTCTGTTTTTACCACTGCTTCTAATTCTTGATTTTAAAGACAAAGTCACCATCAGTTTTCAGAAAGCAGTTTTAGACATTCATTGTTATCTCTAACCCTTCCACCCACTGGAGTAGGTTAAAGAGCAGAGCAATAGGTTATTGTTTTTTTCTGGTCAGTAGAGGTGCAAAAGGGAGTTAAAAGCAATTCAGTGAGATTTAGACACCTAGCCTGCTTTAGGTTCTTTGACGGGACCTTTGATATCCATTTAGACAGTTTATTTCAGCACTCATCTTCTCAATCGTTATTTAGAAATCAAGAATATTAAATTTCCATACCTAGCAGTCATATACCAAATCAGTTTCCCACTTAAGCATTCATTGATCGCTTGTTAGAAATAAAAGAAGCTCTGTTAGTAGTAGCAACAGAAATAAATAGTGTCAGCAGATCATTTTGCAGATCTTGATTGGTGGAAACTTTCTGCCATCCCTACTTGCATCCAACTTTTCCTGGCTTAAATGACTAAATGAGAGAAAGCACAAGCATGATCCTGACTCCATAGCCAGGTGGTTAACCTGCTCACCCAACATGAGAGAGACCAAAGGCCAAGTCCCTGTGCTCCAATGAACAACCACATCTAAATTTCATGTAGCCCAATGGTTGGAAAACTCTCTTGAGAGGGGCTAGATCCCAGTGTAAATCCCTTCCCCCTCTCAGCAGGAGGAGGGACTTGAGTCACGGGTCTGCCTTATTCCAGGTGAGAACTTTTAGCCCTATGGTTAGGAAAATGAGGGAGGTCGTTTTCTTCTTTGGGGATTTTTACAAAAATGGTGCAGGCACCTAACTCTGCTAGGAGGGCACCAAGTTGTGAATCACTAGCAGGATTAGATATGTCCCAGAAGATCTGGATTTAAGGGATGAGATGTAGGACACACTCTTTTCATTGGCATTTCCCATTGGTTAGCTTAGGTGGCTCCCTGCCTAGCATGCTAGCTTGTGTGAATCACAGTGGAAGGTGCCAAAGGCCTTGCCACACCCAATCCCAGCAAGAGGAGCAGAAAAGAGGTCCTCCAGGCAGGATAAAGTGGCTGCTGCAGAGACAGCCAATCATGACCCAGCAGACTGGTACAAAAGAAGCTGCTGGGCTAGTACCTGGCAGTTCCTTCCTACTGCTCAACCCAGGCAGACCTAAGGGCTGACTGGGAGAACAGCAGCACTCCGGACAGCTCCGAGTGGGAGCTGGACTTCAGACCTGGTCAGAATCAGGTCCAGCAGCTGAAGATTAGCTGGTAAGCCAACCGCAACCCTTGCAAAACCCTGGACAGGGAGGACTTGACCACAAGGCCCAAGAGAAAGGTCTGGACAGAGCAGCTTCCCAGGGAAGTGGCCCAGGGAATGTGACAGCAGCACTCTCTTTGAGACTCTGCAGGTAACTGCTACTTATAAGGTCCCTGTACTGGGACCTAGAGGAGTAGGTGGGCCAGGGTCCGCCCCCCGTCGCCACAACAGGGAGTAAGAAGAAGTCTGGTCCCAGGCTACATACCAGACACTTCCTCTCTCTCAGATAACTGGGTAGAGAGACTATAAGACTCCCCTCAGCCACTGAGGAGCACTCACAAGAAAGGCGGAGCTCTTTAAAAGGTTCCTATCTTAGGCTTTGTGAATTAGTGATTTTCTATGCACCTAAAAGTTAGATGCTATGATATTCAATGTCACAGTGTCTACCTCTGTTTGTGATCCTAGTGAATTATTTTCTTTCTAGAATATTATCCAGAAGCCTAATATGTGATACTCCTTCCAGATTTCTCAGTGTTGGGGGCAGAATTAACATCTTGTTACCAAAAGCATCACCAATATCAACAGATATATAAACATTCTTTTTTGGAATTTTATCATCCACATCACTCTATTGCCGTATCCATTAATGACACGGTGGGACACATTTCTGAAGTCACACTGAGGAAAGTAGGAGTTTTGACATTGATGATTGAGTGAGAATGTGGGATAACCAGCAAACGTGACACAAACAGAGTGAGGAATGCTGTCACAAATAGAGGGCCAGATCCTGGTCAATGTCAAAAGTGTTTCCTGTTTAATCCTGTTTTGCTGTTTGTTGTTTTTTATGACAAGTATCTTAAAACGCGCACACACACACTTGACTTGAGATTAAGAGCAGCAAAGTGAAAAAGTCAGGAATCTTTGTCGGGCTGACAAAGGAGAATGTTGTTGGATAGTACACGGCTGACACTAACACAGAGCATAATGAGCAGAGTCATCTGGAGTGTCTCATTTAAGACAGAGAAAATCCTTTCTCATGATGGCACCCCCATCTCTACATTGTGATCAAATGTTTTAAGATGATCTAAGCAACATTTCCTGGCAGCCTGTAACATTCAGGCAACATCCCTAGGACATGGTGTTTTGATGCAGAAAACCATTTGCAGCTGGTCCGTGGAGCATTACTGGATGCGTGTGCACTTGCCTGGTTAATATGGTCTGCCTCACAACAACCCTAGATTTGGCAGGGAGCAGATTCACTCTGCCAGCCGCCGCACTCTGGATCATAGCTCACCTAGGTATGTGGAATTAGAATTTGAGAAGGATATTGATTCAAAACTTGGAATTGTGTGTGGTGAGGGAGGATAAAATCCTATTCAGGTTTCAGAAGCAAGAGAAGGATTTGGGGCTGAAAATAAACCCCATGTAAGGTATTAAATATGAATCATAAAGATGCATAAAATAATCACCCTTCATCCCCCCCATATTATGCCAATGTTTATTCGGGTAAGAATAAATGAATTGCTGCTGTTGTCATCTAACAGGAACATGACAGCAAATCTAGATAAATGTGTTATATTTGATTTAATCTTATTTGCAGGTCTGTGCAGTAGAATTATAAATCAGTATGAAGTAGGATTCTATGTTGACATTTCCCCACATATATTTTCATTGTCATTAGGAATTAATACATACAGTGAAGTGAAAAAAAAAAAAAGAAAGCAAGCAGAATTTTAAGAACCTACCACTTGTTTATTCCCAGGGATGATAAATCAACTGTTTCTAGCTGGATAGGCACACCACACATTAGATTATATAATAATAATAGTTGTACCTAAGACTTATCTGTGAATCTCAAAATGTTTTAAGGAGATGTTTTATAGATGGAGAAACGGATGCGCAGAGAGGTTATGTGATCTCCTTCAGGTCATATAGTGAGTAATCTTCAAGAGGAACAAAATGCTCAGGACTTCCAGTCTTATGCCCTGAATCTTATGCCTAGATCACGCAGTCTCCATTTATATCTTAAATCGGATATTACATTCATGGAAGAAAATTTTCCTTTATGAGAACTGAGCTAGGAAAAACACCTTGCAAACAAGCCTGTCTCACTCCATGATGAACTTTTGAAGGAGTCAGGAAATACCAGATGTGAAGCGATCTCAGGGTTTCTCAAAGTGTGCTCCAGGAGCCCTGCAAAAAAATATTAATGAGAGTTGCATGGAGCAACAGTTTTTGATAAAAACTGAGAAGACTGACTTTATAAATAACCTGTTATATTGAGAATTATTGTGGCTATATTCCATAAATAAGCTCGATATTGCAACATGAAATGGGGGTAGGAGGTCTATAAAACTCTGTTGCTCGGTGAAACACTATGGCTGTGTCTAAATTACATCCCTTTTCTCAAAAAAGGGATGCAAATTAGACACTTTGAAATGGCAAATGAAGCTGGGATTTAAGTTTCGCATGCTTCATTTGCATAATGGCGACTGCGTTTTTTTCTGAAAAGGGGCTTTTTGAAAGAAAAAATGGCTGTTTAGATGAGGATCATTCGAAAATAAAACCCTTTTTTGAGAGATCCTGTACTCCGGAAAAAATGAGAATTACAGGATCTTTCGAAAAAGGGTTTTATTTTTGAATTATCCCCATCTAAACAGCCGTTTTTTCATTCGAAAAGCCCCTTTTCGAAAAAAACTGTGGTCGCTATTATGCAGATGAAGCACAGGAAATTTAAATCCTGGCTTCATTTGCAATTTCGAAGAGTCTAATTTACATCCCTTTTTCAAGAAAAGGGATGTAATTTAGATACAGCCTTAGACTACAGCTGACGTAGATAAAGGCGCACTGCAGTAGCAGATAGCAAGTTGCATGTGAGTTGCAGGCCCTGTGATGTATATTAGTTGCTTTAAACACCAGATTCAACTGTGTGGCCCAGCTCTTCACAAGTCAACAATGTAAGAAGATATTTATTTCCTGCTTTCTTCAGACCGAAGCTTGCTGCAATACAGTGTTCTTCATGCTGTGTTTTCATTCAGCATTTTGCAATACATCACCACCTACCCTTGTTTCCAAATGTATTCTCCATGGATAAGTGTCTAAAAAAGAAACTTTGGCTTCTAACCATTGGACGTCAGCTGGAACAAATAAACAAAATGTCAGGACAGGGAAAAGAAGACAATCACAGCCTTTTGTGACCTAAAAATCAGAAAGTGAGTTGTTGAAGAGAAAACTACACTCGTTCAATGGACTAGCAGCAGGCAACAAATGCAAGAATGTTGAGCTTTTTGTGCAATGCGTGGTGTGCAATAAAGAACTTTGCAATAATTCTCTGACACCTGCTAAACTATAAAGGCAGTTAGAAACAAATCATTCCAAACACAGAGACAATGGCATACTTTTTTTTCAGGCAAAAGCTTGAAAAAGTAAACTCTCAGGAATGAAAATTGCTAAATCAGATAACAAAAATGCAACATAAACATTTTACAAAGTATACTGCTGTATTGCACTCACTGGAAAAGCACATGCTGAGCAATTTAGGACAAAAGTGGAAACGGTGCTGTCAAACAATACTGTTGCATGTTGCATTCAAGATCTTGCTGCTGACATTGAGATAGAGCTAGCAAGCACTCCACCAAATTTTCAGGACCCCATAGGAGCTCAATGGCCAAAAAAGTTTGGGAAGCCCTGAGCTATATAGTTTAGTTAGAAGAACATGGTTTTATTGCCTTTTTCTGTAACTTCCCAGACAATCATCAGGAATACATGTTTTTCCAATATTTCCAGCAAAATATTTCTGGTCAATGTCTTCTTTTGTCCTTAATTTCAGCCTACCTACTAAAATGTTTTCAAACAAATTTAATGAGAGCTGGTTAGGAAAACAAGATTTTTTTCCCATGAGAAATTTCAAATGAAAAATATTTGAAAATGTTCCGTTAATTTTTTAAAATTGTCTTATTGGAAGTTTCAAACTGATTTGGAACAAAAATCTTGGTTCTCGATTAATAAATTAGTTTAGAAATTTTCTTTTGGAAAACTGATCTTTTTTCCTGGGAAAATATAATTTCCAGTGCAAAATTTCAGATATTCTGGGAAAGCTTTCCCACAAGAAAACTAGTGACCCACTCTAGTGTAACATCCATGCTTTAAAATATACAGGTACATTTTAAAATCACTGGTTTAAAAATCATCCACAAGCTGAAGCAGATCATTTGAAAAACTGCCCAACTCCATAGTCTTTACATAAGAATTGCCATTCAAGTAAAAGGATGTTGCATTAGGAGGAGCATTGCCAGCAGATCTAGAGAAGTGATTAATCCCCTTTATTTGGCTCTGGTGAGGCCACATCTGGAGTATTGTGTCCAGTTCTGGGCCCCCCGCTATAGAAAGGGGGGATGGACTGGAGAGGGTCCAGCAGAGGGCAACCAAAATGATTAGGGGGCTGGAGCACATGACCTATGAGGAGAGTCTGAGGGATTTGGGTTTGTTTAGTCTGCAGAAGAGAAGAGTGAGGGGGGATTTGATAGCAGCCTTCAACTTCCTGAAGGGAGGTTCCAAAGAGGATGGAGAGAGGGATGGAAGAACAAGGAGCAATGGTCTCAAGTTGCAGTGGGGGAGGTCTAGGTTGGATATTAGGAAAAACTATTTCACTAGGAGGGTGGTGAAGCACTGGGATGGGTTACCTAGGGAGGTGGTGGAGTCTCCATCCCTAGAGGTTATTAAGTCTCAGCTTGACAAAGCCTTGGCTTGATTGATTTAGATGGGATTGCTCCTGCCTTGGGCAGGGGGCTGGACTTGATGACCTCCTGATGTCTCTTCCCAGCTCTATGATAGGACTGCAAACATGAGTAGAAGCAGGGGAGCCAACTGCTTCGCTGGGCCTCTGGGCATGGTGGGGATGACCTGGCTCTGCAATCCTTGAAGGAGTGGGGCCAGCAGCAGTGAGCCATCAGCGCTGCACAGACCACAGTGCACCCCCACTGCAGCCGTCAGTGGTGCCCAGAGCATACCACCTGGCACACCAGGATCCATTTAAAGAGCATGGGGCTCTAGGTGCCATCACTCCTGCAGTAGCAGCAGTGGTGGCTGGGAGTCCCAGGCTCTGTTTAATTGCCCGCCCCCCTCACACCTAGTAGTGGGCCTTAGTAAAGCTGCACCATCTGGGGTCTCAGACAGGCACAGATTTGAAAATCTGTAGGTATGTTCATTAAGAACCATGTTATTGGAACCATCAAACAACTATTGTTGCTACATGTATAACAGCAATACATGATTGTATTTAGGTAACTCTTCGGAAAATGCTGTTAGCAAATATTGACAATTTAGTTGTCGTACATCAATGATTTTTGTTTTGATTCAGGGATTCATCCTAAAAGCAGAGAAATTCCCCTTTGAGAGAAATCTGTAATTGAGCTGAGAACAATTCATCCACGTGCACACCCCTTGCTAAAAACAGCTTAAGATCACAGGGTATGTCTACACTACCCCCCTAGTTCGAACTAGGGGGGGTAATGTAGTCATACGGAGTTGTAAATGAAGCCCGGGATTTGAATTTCCCGGGCTTCATTTGCATAAAGCCGGCCGGCACCATTTTTAAATGCCGGCTAGTTCGGATCCCGTGCCGCGCGGCTACACGCGGCACGGACTACCTAGTTCGGATTAGGCTAGTCCGTGCCATGTGTAGCCACGCAGCACGGGGTCCAAACTAGCCGGCATTTAAAAATGGCGCCGGCCGGCTTTATGCAAATGAAGCCCGGGAAATTCAAATCCCAGGCTTCATTTGCAACTCCGTATGACTACATTACCCCCCCCCCCAGTTCGAACTAGGGGGGTAGTGTAGACATACCCACAGATGCTGGGTTATTTATTTTTTCTCAATTCAAACCTCTGCCTGTACATAGAGGATTAGCTTGGTTGTTGGGTTTTTTCCTTACTGTCAATGCAGAAAGCTGGGCAACAAGTGTTGTCATATTCAGTATTATCTATGTTAAGATAAAATTGTATGTTTTATAGATAGCTATTCCAGTTAATTGGAGCTATTACCGAAGCTGTGTGAATCTCAATTAATTGGCCTTTAGGGTTGTCTTTTTAAAAATTCAGTTGTTCTTTATTGTTTCCGTCTGTTAATTTGGGTTGAATCTCTACCCTCCCCTCCTTGTTATGGGCAATGCACTAATGAAAGGGAATATTAAAAGGTCAATTTTAGCAGAATGCCTCATAAAGAGGGAAGCCAACCATGGGAGCGGAAGGTGCTTATCGTACAATCCTGTCTGATAAACACAAGAAAAATAAATCCAATGCTTGCTTTTTGAGAAGCCAGGCAGTATCAAATAGAGAGGAGATGATCCATGTTTCTGTGTGTCTTTGATGCCAGACAGAGCTCAGCAAGACCACAGTGTATTTGTCATTTCTTGTCTTTGTATCAACCTAACTAAAACAAGGTATGCCAATGAAATCTTAGGACACAGGTAAGAGTGTGACTGAGTGTTTCTGTTACCTTATTCTGTTAGCTGATGTAGAAATCTGGCTGAATGATGCTTGGTTCCAGCTATGTCGCTGGTAGGCGTGACTTGAAAAATAGACCAGCATACAGGATGCTGGATATACACTCCGGGTAGAGAAATTTAGTTCTGGGGGTGAAAAATCCAGAAGTTAAAAAATGCTGGGAAGAACCAAGTCTGTGGAGATGTCTTAGACTATAGCTGGTTTGCACCCTACACAACACATGCAGGCTGTTTCAGGGTATGCTGGGAATTCCACCTAATCACAACGCCCATGTCTATATGGGTATGTCTACACTACAAAGTTAGTTCGAACTAACGGACGTTAGTTCGAACTAACTTTGATAGGCGCTACACTAGCACTCCATTAGTTCGAACTTAATTCGAACTAACGGAGTGCTTAGTTCGAACTAGATAAACCTCATTGTACGAGGATTAAGCCTAGTTCGAACTAGCTAGTTCGAATTAAGGGGTGTGTAGACCCTTAATTCGAACTAGTGGGAGGCTAAGGCTTCCCAGGTTTCCCTGGTGGCCACTCTGGCCAACATCAGGGAAACTCTATTGCCCCCCTCCCGGCCCCGGAGCCCTTAAAGGGCCACAGGCTGGCTACACAGTTTGTGCCAGTTGCAAGGCTGCCAGCACCCATGCCAGCAGACCCTGCACCTGCCACACTATGAGCCATCCACCCAAGGACACTCAGCCCTCCACTGCTCCCCAGGACCAGCCTGGCGGCTCCCAGGAGCCTGCCCGGGGGCACAAAAGGCGTGCGCCCGCTTGGTCAAGTGCGGAGATCGTGGACCTCATCGAGGTTTGGGGGGAAGCCTCCAATGTCCACGATCTCCGCACTAGCCACAGGAATGCGGCCGCCTATGGCTGCATGGCTGCCAGCCTGGCCGCCAGGGGCCACCAGCGCAGCCGGGAGCAGGTGCGCTGCAAGGTGAAAGACCTGCGGCAGTCCTACTCCCGGGCCTGCCAGCTAGGGGCCAACCCGGAGGTCTGCCCCCACTTCCACGCCCTGGACCGCCTCCCAGGAGACGGAGGAGGAGGAGGAGGGCTCTGAGAGCCAGGAGCCTGCTGCCAGCCTGCCCGGGACCCAGGACCCCCGAGGCACCCCACAGAGCCATTCGCCTGTGTCGTCCGAGGCCGGGGAGGCGTCCACATGTGAGTACCATCGTGTTCCCCTAATGTGTACGGGGGGCTGGGGCGAGAGGGAGCCCCAAGACCGTGCGCCTGGGCCTTGCCCACCAAGGAGCAGCAGCTGGGGATCCTGCAGGGGCCCTGGCCTTGCAGAGGGGAGCTGGGTTTCACACACCTAGGCCCCTGGGGTAATTGACCGCTGGTCTTGTTGCACCACAGCTGCAGCACCTGGGCCTGCAGGGTGCACCACACCGCCTGCAGCAGCTGCCCATGCCCGGGCAAGCAGGAGAGCCAGGAACGAGGAGGAGTACCAAAGGCGGCACCTCCGGTTCATGGACCATCAGCTCCGCACCCAGGACCACTGGGTCCAGGAGGACCTGAGGGTGCGCCGGAGGAGTCTGGAGGCCCTGGAGGAGCAGGGCCATGCCCTGCGAGGCCACCTCCAGAGCCTGCTCGACCGCTTCCCATTTCCTCCTCCTGCTGCTCCTCCTGCTCTCCCTGCTCCTCCTGCTCCCCCTCCTGCTCCCCCTCCTGCTCCTGCTTCCGCTCCTGCTTCCTCCACACCCCCTGTCCCTCCTGCCCCCCCGCACAACCATTTCCCACCGACGCCCCCGGACCCGCAGTGTGGCGAGACGGGAGAGGCAGCCGGACTCCCACCCCTGAGCTTTCCTTTCCCTTCCTCCCTTCCCTCCCCTTCCAGCTCCCTCATCCCAGGTTTCCCCCTCCCCTCTCCCACCCTCATTCCTCCCTTCCCCCACCCCAGTTATGTGAAATAAACAGACGTTTTTGTTTCAAAAACATGTGTCTTTATTTTACAGTAGATAGGGAGGGGAAAGGGAAAGGGGGGTAGGGTGGAAGAAGGCCCCAGTGGGGCATGCAGGGAGAGGTCAGTCCTCCTCCTCCACCAGGAAGCTCTCCCGCAGGGCTTCCCGGATCCAGACAGCCCCCCACTGGGCTTCCCGGATGGCGGCGGTGCGGGGCTGACCGTAGTGTCCAGCCATGTGGTCAGCCTCAGCCATCCAGGCTGGCAGGAAAGCCTCCCCTTCCGCTCACACAAATTGTGGAGCACACAACATGCTGCCACCACGGGAGGGATGTTGTGCTCGGCCAGGTCCAGACGGGTGAGGAGGCATCGAAAGCGGGCTTTCAGTCGCCCGAAGGCCCCCTCCACCATGATGCAGGCCCTGGTCAGCCTGGCATTGAAGGCCTGGCGGGAGGGATTGAGGTGCCCGTGTAGGGCTTCATCAGCCATGGCTGCAGTGGGTAGGTGGCATTCCCCACCAGGCACACGGGCATGTCCACGTCCCCGACCCTGATGTGGCGGTCGGGGAAGAAGGTCCCGGCCTGCAGCCGCTGGCACATGGAGGAGTTGCGGTACACCCGAGCGTCGTGTGCTTTGCCGGACCAGCCCACATTAATGTCCGTGAACTGTCACCGGTGGTCACACACGGCCTGCAGGATCACGGAGAAGTACCCCTTGCGGTTCACGTACCGGGACGCCTGGTGTTCCGGGGCACGGATGAGGATGTGCGTCCCATCGATGGCCTCCCCACAGTTGGGGAAGCCGAGGTCGCCGAAGCCCCGGATGACGGCGTCCAGGTCGGCGAGGCGGACCACCCTGCGGAGCAGCACCCGGCTGATGGCCTTGACCACCTGCGGAGAGAGACACAGCAAAGCGCCAATCAGTGGGGCGCCCAGGTGGCTGGGAGTGTTCGTGCCCTGGCAGTGCCCCGCGCCCCAATCCCGGTAGCAACCCCCCTGGCGGCGTGTAGTACGGCCGGGACAGACCGACCCCTCCGGTGCGGGGCGCTTTCGCCTCCTCCCACCCCCACTTTGTCCCTGGGGCGGCCCATCCCGTCCTTGCAGCCCTCCTGGCCTCCGGCTCGGTGGCCGACGAGTGCCGTACCTGCATGAGCACCGCTCCGACGGTGGATCTCCGCACGCCGAACTGGTTCCCGACGGATCGGTAGCTGTCCGGCGTGGAGAGCTTCCATAGGGCGATGGCCACCCGCTTCTGGAGGGGGATGGCGGGCCTCATGCGAGTGTCCCTTCTGCACAGGACAGGGGCGAGCCACTCGCAGAGCTCCAGGAAGGTGTCCCTCCTCATTCTGAAGTTCTGGGTCCACTGTCGGTCCTCCCAGCGCTCCAGGACGATGCGGTCCCACCAGTCGGTGCTGGTGTCCAGACGCCAGACGCGGCGGGGCACGCCGGTGCCGGGGCACCGCCGCGGCTCCTCCACGGCCCCCAGGGCGGCCAGGCAGAGAGGCAGGGGGCTGACGTGCACCAGGTGGTGCCAGGCAGCCTCGAGCCATTGCTGGCAGGCTTGCAGCAGCAAGTCCAGAAAGTGCACCAGAAGGTGCAGGGCGAGCTGTGGCTCCATGTTGCCACCTGTGGCGGCCCCCCCGAAGGGAAGGACCGACACAGACGGGCACAGAGACCAACGCTTTGCTGTCCCTCGGCGAGGTTGGCAAGGAAGCAGGAAAAGCTGAGAACCGGCTGTCCAGGGGGGTCCCTTTAAGCTCGAGCCTCAGATAGCCTCAGACAGCAGCCACACAAAGCAACTACTGACCTGATGCCCTGCCAGAACCAGTTTCAGCTGCCCTTAAATGCCCCCCTGCATCCAATCAGTGTGGACGCGCTAGTTCGAATTAGCAAAACGCTAATTCGAACTAGTTTTTAGTTCTAGATGCGCTAGTTCGAATTAGCTTAGTTCGAATTAACTAATTCGAACTAAGTTAGTTCGAACTAGTGCTGTAGTGTAGACGTACCCTATATGCTTTACAAAGCTGTAACCTTTTAACTAGGTCAGAGTTTTCCAATTTGGATGTAACTGTAGGCATCAAGATCTATATTTTGGTATCAAATAAGTGCTCCCATTTTTTCAAAGATGGTGAGCTACGGCAATTCCCATGAACTTCAGTGTTTTGAATTCAGTGACCTTTTTATATCTGCAGAATCTGTTACCCCAGAGTTTCAGTAACAAGCATAATCTTTTGAATTAATTTAGAATTTAGGATAAGGGATCTGATTGATGTTAAATACTCTGGTTACCAGAAGGGAGGCCCCTGACACCATATCTGATCACCGGTGATTTCTCCCAAAAAAACACGCTTGGAGTCCAGATCAAAGTTCACTAATATATTATAAGAATTTAAATTGACAAGTGCATGAACAAGAACAAAAACAGCAACCAAAAATCCAACCCCACCCCAAAACAAAAGAGAAGACAAATAGAAAGGTCCCCAGTACAGGTAAGGTATTTATACATTACAAAGTCTCTGTTGCCAATGGTGGTACTGGTGCTCACGACCTTCTACCTTTGGGCTGAGGTTATCCCTTAGGGAGGAACCGCAAGTGATCCCTCGCAGTTCTGGGATGATTCTCGTTGGGCCTTCACCACAACGGAGTGTTTCAGGGACGATGACAATGTGATGGTCTGAGGCAGGTAGAGGTCAAACACCTCTGCTTGGTGTATCCCAGATCACCAGTGCTG
Organism: Pelodiscus sinensis; assembly: GCF_049634645.1. NCBI lineage: Eukaryota > Metazoa > Chordata > Testudines > Trionychidae > Pelodiscus > Pelodiscus sinensis. The sequence continues at coordinate 30,901,397 of NC_134724.1, read as the reverse complement.
AGCCTTAACCACAGCATGGTGGGGGAACCCCCGCAGTTGTGAATGATCCCGCTGCCTTTTCCATCTGCGGCACTGTGCTGTCCTCACAGACACAGACCGGAACACTGACCACACCACCCTTGGGTGCAGTGCTTTTTCTTTTAGAACCTTTGGCAGGTGAACTGTAAACTTGTGTAGGGTGGTGTGCACAATTTTGGGCTGGGTGCAAAGGATCTGTGTGCCTGGTGCAGTTTTGGTACTGAGTGCAGACACTCAAGGTGGGAAAAGTTTAACTGTCTTTCCAGAAACTCCATTTTGTTTTCAGTTACTGATGGCAGCCACCGCTCCTTTAAGTGTGCACCTTACCCACACCCTATTTACAACAATTACATTATAAACATTATAAACAAATCAACATTATAATACTACTCTACCAAAGTGAAGCTGATGTTGCATCCTCATCCAGCTTGTGCATATAAAGTTAACACGTTTTTTTATGGTGCATTTTTGAGCTCCAAACTGAGTTCAAGGAGAATTTGTCATATGGTTAAAGTTGCATGAGATTGCATTTGGCACTTTGTCTGGCTGAGCCCTTATCCAGGATCATAAGAAAGATCCGCAGAAGACATTTTACTTTGTGTTCTCAGTGAAATAAGCTACAGTTGTGCTCTTTTGATAGTCAGAAGAAACCTAGATGGCATTATACCCTATTTCCTGCACCCAAGGTTATATTTATTAGAACATGTCACAGTACTAATATGCCATTTTGTAAGGAAAAACCAAGACCTGGAGATCTGCTTCTTCTGCCTGTGTCATCAAGGCTATTGACCTTGTTTTGGTCTTGATCCACTATTTTGCTTTAATCTTTTGATTTAGTACAACCAGGGAAGTTGTGGCATCTGCCTGTGTTGAAATCTAAGAAATCTCCTGTTACTAGCATACTATTTTAGGAAGGAAAAAACTCAAGAGCTTGGTACTGGGACAGAAATTCCTCATAAAAATAAGATGGGCAAGAACAATAGTAACATCTGTTTTTCTACAATATTACAAAAGGCATTTCTCCAAAGAAAGAAAATTGCCAAAGGGCTGTTGCAATGCAATTATATTGAACAAGGCACCTTCATCCAAAAAATATTGACTTTCTTTCTTTTGGTGGATTCGAGGAAGACCATTCACCCTTTTAAATTAACACTTAAAGGGCAAACAAAAAATTGGTAACATTGCTAACCTTGTTACAATATTCAATTTTATCTATTATCCTGGACAGACAGTAGCAAGTGGATATTAGCTAATGCCCTAACAAATAGTCTGTGTTCCTTCATAAGATTTGTTTAACTATACTAGGTGTACTTTGGTCACAACCAACCTGATACCGTTGCCATATTTTGCAAAAACTTTCCAAATCTGAGGTAAACATGAGTAAGCTAAAATGATTAAGTCTTTGATTGGGCTTTTAGCTTTCAGTATCTCCTATAAAATCTCACATCTCGTATGTGAGGGTTTAATTGCTTTTATTTATTTTTCTCACTGCTGCATCATGACACTGGCAGCCTTCTTCCTAAAAATTTGTTGAATAAAAAACTTAACACTTGTCAAAATGTGGAAGATTTTAATTAATCAGATTACTCACCCTCTGTGAGCAGTAACCCTCCTTGTATGTCTACACTTGCCCCCTACTTTGAACCAGGGAGGCAAATGAAGCACACCGAAGTTGCTAATGAAGCACGGGATTTAAATATCCCGCGCTTGATTAGCATATTTGCAGCCGGTCACCATTTTAAAATGCTGGTAGCCCAAATTAACTTGCCGTGTGTAGACGCGGTAGTCCGATCCAAAACCCTTCCCTCAAATTAACTGTTACTCCTTAATTCCCTCATGCAATTGAGGAGTAACAGTTAATTTGAGGAAAGGGTTTTGGATCGGACTACCGCGTCTACATGTGGTGAGTTAATTCAGGGTATCGGCATTTTAAAATGATGACTGGCCGTGAATATGCTAATCAAGCACGGGATATTTAAATCCCGTGCTTCATTAGCAACTTCGGTATGCTTCATTTGCCTCCCTGGTTGAAACTAGGGGGCAAGTATAGACAAACCAAGAATGAGGATGACTCCTACTTAGTCCTCAAGGATAATGAGTATTGCATGTCAGGTTGAAAGACTACACTTCAAACATTCTAAATCTCAAGGAACAAATAGATGTGACATCACCGAGGTTACTTCACTCCATACTCCGTGTTTATAGTGCTTTCATATTGTGTTACACTTCCTTTGAATGCCTTTGGCCTTTGATTTGCTATGAAAATAAGGTCCTGACTCTTCAGTGTAAGGGGAAAGTGCGAGCTATTGGACAGAACACTTGATTGATGCTCAGGAGACCTGGGTTCTCTTTCTAACTCAGCCACTCACCTGCTGTGTGACTATGGACAAGTTATGTCACTTAGGATATGTCTATACTACAGCGCTATTTAGAATTAACTTAATTTGAAATAGTTAATCCGAATTAAGCCGATTCAAAATAACATATCTATACACAAACTATTTCAAAATAGTGTTTTGCTATTTTGAAATAGCACGTCCACACTGAGTGGACCCTGAACAGAAGTAAAGGTGGGCTGGAACCAGTGCCGGCAGGGCATCAGGTTAGGACTTAGTGTGTGGGGCTGCTGCCTGAGGCTAATTGAGCTCAGTGTTAAAGGGACCCTACCCCCACCCCAGACAGACAGTTCTCAGGATTCCCCGCTTGCTTATCTACCTCGATGAGGGACAGCAAAGCAGTCCTGTCTTGGAGTGCCCTGAGTGCCCGAACTTGGGATACCACACCACTCGGCTACATGGAGCCAGAGCTGCCCCTGGGCATGCCGGTGTGTCTCATGGGGTCGTTGCCATCAGCCCGGCTGCACTTCCTGCAGGCTTCCATCCGGGAGGTCCATCAGGGGGGTATCAGGATCCAGGAGTCCCTGAAGGAGTACGTCCACCCCGAGGAGCCCTCAGAGCCTCCCCAGTCCTCCCCACCGAGGGCTCATGCCCCATTCGTCCCTCACATCCTTCCACTTACCCCTCCTTAGCCCCCCTTCCTGATGTCAAATAAAAGACACATATGTTCAAAAATAGAAACTGGGTTTATTGAACAAAACTGGGGGGAGGGATGAACCTCGGGGAGACTGGGGAAAGGAGGTGAGAAAGGGGAAGAGAGAGGGTGGGAGGGGGAAACATAGGAGGAGAGAGCTGGAAGGGGGAAGCAAGGGGAAGAAGGGGGAGGAGTAGTTCAGGAGTGGGGGTCTCACCGGACCAACTTGACTTTCATGCTAACCTGCTCCTGGGTTCGCATGTGGCCTTTGGTGGCCAGGCTGGCAGCTATCCTGCCATAAATGATTTCTGTCTAGTGTGGAGATCATGGACATTGGGGGCATAGTGAGTATCTATGGCCTTCCTCCTGTGTAACTCCAGCTTCTTCTTTCAATGCGAGCCAAGTAAGGCTTCATCTCCTCTCGCCAGTCCTGTGCCTCTAGTCACCAGTATCTAGTCACCATCTTTGTCACTCTTTCAAGCCTTCTTTCTTTCCACTTCTTCCCCCTTCTCTCTGTGGCCAGTCCTTTAAAGGGCTGATCGCCCTGAACACTAAAGGCTATGTCTAGACTGCATTGCTTTTTTGAGATGCCTCTGGTATCCCAGAAAAGCAAGGTTGCATCCAATGATTCTTTTGCCATCCCTGTAAACCTCATTGTACGAGAAATAAGGGATAGCTCGAAAGAGCACTGTTTTCCAAAATTTGGCGCCAAATTTCAAAAAAGCCTCTTTTGAAAGCAAATTGGAAAAAGATACGCAATTTGCATACTGTAAATTGCATATCTTTTTCCGATTTATCAGTGCAGTCTAGACATAGCCTAAGAGAAGTCAGTATCCTTTGGAGGACTGAACTCTTTTCACTTAGGATCTTGCTAACTTCTTTAAAGAGAGACCCGAAAAGATCTCTTGAGTTGTCTGCTTCCTGGTCCCTCCCTTTCCACCAATCTCCTCTACTTCTTTTGTTCAAATCCATGATCTCCCAGCATCTGTCCACATCAACTTATAGTCTGCACCTTGTCACTTGCTTCTTCCATCCTTTCCTGCCTCCTAAGTTTTATCTGAATTTCAGATAAATCAAAGTAAACATCAACAAAAGGAATCAGTTAAGCATGGATACTTTGTGAATGTTGATACTGTGAGTGTTTTTAAGTGTTCATTGTTCTCTCAGCCTCTTCTATTACATCTTCTCAAGCCTCTCTTTTTCAACAAACGCTAAGTTACCCTATGCCCTTGGCTGACATATTGAAGAATTAAAAACATTTATGTGCCATTGGACCAAAGTTCCAATTGCAGCAAAAGAGTTGCCTGTACTGCCAACTTCACAAATGGCAATTTTTATAAAAACTCTGGTTGATGGGAATATTTGTTTAATCTTACTGACTGGAGTTGGGAAGGTGGAAGATTTCAAGAAGTTTTTCATATTAAGGCAAAGCCTTAATGTTTTACACTGGGTTGTTGTCATAAAATAAACCTCTATCAAGAGGCTTAATATTAGGGAAATCAAATCAACTTTAGCAATATTTAAATTCACCAGTTGGCTTACAGTCAGATAATACTGCAAAGGCAAATGCTTATCCATCAATATTCCTTAATTCTTCATTTTAATTCATGAATCAAACTTAGCTGGACATTTTACAATTAAATGAGAGACCTCTAGAGTTATTGGCAGATGGCATGTGTAGAAGTTGTGTAGAGAAATTACTTGCTGTCTGACTTTGGTAGAGACAGACTGCATAGTATGGCTGTGCCAAGAACAGGAAAACAAACCATTTTTTATTATAGCTTGTTGCATTTTCACAATGAAGGTTGTTACGGATTCATTGGTGAAGTGCTTTCTATATAGTTCTGTGTAAAGCATGCATCATCATGCAGAAAATATTTTGACTGGTCTAATAGACATTCTCAGGTTTGCTAAGAGTAGGCTAGTTTTGCTGATTTTCTATTCACCATTTTCACAATTTAAATTAACTGAGCTACTGTAATAAATAAGGGTTCTGCTCAGATTTCTAGCTCCCATTCCCCTTCTTAGAGTGGGATAGGCCTTTGCTCTCCACCAGACTAGTAATTCTGCCTGATGAGGATTCATCTATTTTATGGAAATTCCCCGTTGAAAGCCCAAAAGTGATGGAAACTTCATTAATGAGAACTTTCAATAAGACTTTGCCTAATGAACCAACCAAAACTGCACCTGAAGTAACTGAACACTATATATGATTTGTTTTTGAAAGTTAATATGCTTCAGACTGGATTAAGGATGCTATTTCCCAAAAGATTTGGATAAACATCTTTCTTCGCTTCTCCAGTAGGGCTGACAAATGGTTTGCATTAATCCTCAACCTATTTGAATATCATGCATTTGAGTGATCCAGCTACATTCTACATTTTAAGTTAGTGGTCTTAGTTGAAAATTTGCATGTTGCACACTGTAATGTGCTTGACTCTCATGTAATGGTTGTGTAAGCATGTAGAAACAAGCAAAATAGTTATCTAGCATAAGGAAATGGGGTAGAAGTGGTTGAAGGAAAAAAGGAAATATATGCAAATAGGGTATATTGGAACAGAGATCTGTTGAACTAGATGTTATAAAAAGATTGGCCTTGATCCTGCAAATACTTATATGTGTGCTTGATATTCTGACTGTAAGTAATGTCACTTCTTTTCATGGTACTGGTCAAGCGCTTAAAAGTTAAGCACATCTGCAAAATTTTAAATATTAGAGCCACAGAATAGGAGGACAGCACCTATCCCAGACAAGGGGCAATCATAGGTACAGTAATTCCTCATTTAACACTATAGATATGTTTCAGAAAATGATCATGTTAAGTAAAAACGTGTTATGCGGGGTCAATTTTCTCATTGAAAATAATGGAAAAGGTGGGGGTTGCGTTTCAAACGGTGATGTCTGTTGGGACCGGGACATAAAGTTAGGGGAGAAAGAGGACTGGGTTACAGCAGGGAGGGGAGGTGTTTGGCTCTGGGGAAGAAAAGAGGAGGGGGCTTGCATCCAGCCAGAGGGGGTTGCTGAGGAACAGCAAGGCCAGCTTCGAACCCCTGCTGCTTTGCGAGGAGGCAGGGGAAGCCCCGCGCAGCTGCTGGCAACCAGCCAGCTGGGGAAACCCAGCCGTGGGCTACAAGCAGGGGGGCAAAGGAGAGAGCGAGGCATCTGGCCAGAGGGGGTCGCCAGGGAACAGCGCAGCCAGCTGCGAACCTCCTCTGCTTTGCAAGGATGCAGGGGAAGCCTGTTGGGGAAATCGTGTTATTGTGGGGACGGTCGGAAAATGTTCCCTAAAATGTTTGAAAAATGTTCTCTTAAAAAAAAATCACGCTATCACGAAAACATGTTAAGAGGGCACGTGTTTAGTGAGGGATTACTATATAACAAATTTGCTCTTGGATTCAATGCTTCTCGTTTATGAAGTAAAAAATATTAAATGTAAAGTGCTGTAATGAATGCAATTGTAAAATTTGCAAGCTCAGGCATTCAACAGTCAGAAATTTCAAGAAGTTCAGGTTGCTGTGACAATATTAATAACTAAGAGTAGTATTAATATAAAAGAGTAGTATTAATATAATATTAAGGGTTGTACATTAAGACTGACACTTAAGAAGGGAGTGAGGAATAGAAAATGATATTGTGGATGTGAACTTTTTTGGTTTGGGTGATTAGAACAATTGGAAAATGCAGTGGGGATATGCAGAAACTTGACTGGGGACTCGTATCACCAACAAAGTGTTAAGCCAATCAGGCAGATTTGGCCCTTGGATATAGATGTGCATAATTGATTTAGGTCCTATATTTAAGGACAAAACTTGCCTACTAGTCTAGTTCAGTGGTGCACAACCTTTTTGCACTTGCAACCCCCCCCCAGGAAAATTTTGGTTGAGCAAAAAAAAGTGGAGCCCCTTTAAATGCTGCTCCGTTCACCTGCTGACCTGCATCTACCCACCTCCCAAAGAATAAAGATGACTAGAGTACAGTGCACCTTTTCCTTATTAACTGTTTGAGTAAAGCTGTACTATGTTTAACTTTTCTGTCTATAAAACTGTGTCTTCTGATTTAACCTTGAAATGCCAACTGGCTTTTTAAAAGTAGCAATTACAGTATAAAATCAAATTTACCAGCTTGTGGAATGTCTAATGATGACTGATTAGGGTAGAGGCATAGAATCAGCAGTATGCTTTTTTCAAAGACCAGGAGCACGATGATCTCCCTGAATAGGATTTATGTGCTGATTTCTTCTAATACAGCCTTAATCTGAAGGATTGAGGTGTTCATTCTTGGCCTTGGATAGCTTATTAGAACATGAGTAATAAGTAATGTTGCTCTTTGGCTGAGCTGTGGACAATTTCAGGATCTACCAATAGGTCACTTTCTGTTGCTGGAAGAAACTGTTTTCCTGGAATGATATGTGGTATAATGTGATTGTTTACACCAGGGCCATTCCTAGAGTGGTGCAGGGCCCAGGACAAAGGCAACAAGTTTCATTTGCTGGGGGTTGCTCCCCCAGCTCTGTGTGGGTTCTACCCCCACTCCTCTTCCCACCTCGATCACCTCTTCCTACTTACTCCATCTCTTTCCCAGCCAGTTCCACCCTCTCCCCTGGGTATGCTGAACTCTCGTTCGTCTCCCTCCCCCCCCCCCCCCCCCAGCACCTCCTGACACTGCAAAACATCTGATCAGTGGCAGGTAATAGGTGCTGAGAGGGAGGAGGAGGTGCTGATGGTACTAAGAGTGGTGAGGGCAGGGGCGGCCCAAGGCGGGCTGCCGGCAGATGGCACCCCAGGTGGAATGTGTGAACGGTGACCCCGCACCCCAGGCAGAATGTGCAATTGGCGCCCCACATCCACAGCCCTCAATGGTGTGACATCATCATTGGGCGCCCCGTTTAACGTGATGCCCTAGGCAACGATCTAGTCAGCCTATACTCACGGGCCACCCCTGGGCGAGGGAGGTTCTGGTAGGAGGGCTTTTAGTAATTGCTCCAGTCCCAGAGCATGAGGTTACATAAAGCCCGGGGTGGCCACCCTGATTCGCTATACACTGGGACAGCTCTGGTTCACACTATGTATATTAGTCTTACTGCATACAAGCTATTCCAGAACCTTCAGCTCAGCCACCAGCAACAGTTGCCTTCCTCATTTTCCCCTCACACTGCCATGCATCCTTCTTCTCCTGGCTGAACCAGAAAGGCCTGAGATACCCTCTTCCAAACTATCACTGCTCAACAAATTCATTACTATAATATTCGCAAGCATCTCATATAATGAAAGTATCTCTTTAAAAAAAATCTATTCAATATTTTAGGCAATAGATAATGCTCATGTTGGGAATTCAGTTTTATTCACTTTTATTCACTTTTTCCACATCGTCAAGTGAAGCTACTACCTACGGGCCACAACTGAGCATGAGATTTGTGGGCAGCAAATTTTCTGGCTGTCAATAGTGATGTCCCAGAGGTTCCTTTCTAACATTACTTTCTCTCTTGTAGTGAAGTTGTTTCTAAATTAATTGTTGTACTGAACAAACAGACTGTTCTCTGAAAAGTAACTGAACCACAAGTTTCATGAACATTCTATCAAGTATAAAGCACTTGGGTAATACAACTGTTTTAATTCAAATATGTAATTTCAGTATATTTCAAAAACAGTAATAAATGACTCCATTGAGCTGTTGCTAGAGGAGGTTTTGGAACAAGTTGATAAATTACACAGTAGTAAATCACCAGCTCCTGATGTGTTTCACCCAGAGGTGAAAGTAAGCCAGTGTGTCTCGGTATGTTGCTCCAGCAAGAAAAAGCCAGCCAGCTTGGGCAATTGGCTGCAGGAGGAGCTATGGTGTGCTCCCAGCTCGGCTCCTGGAGCTTCCTGCTAGGCAGCAGGCAGAAAGATTGAAGGAGCTGGCTGGGGCTGCATTCACCCACTGGTTAGGTAGGATGGCTAGACTGAAGCCCTCCACCCCCGAGATTCATATGGGGACTCAGCTTGCTCTTCCCCTTCCCCTCAGGGAGCAAGAGCAAAGCACACAGTGTGTGAGAGTCTCTCTCTCTGGGCTTTGGAAGGGAGGTGAGGGGAAATGGAGTTAATGACCCACACTATGAGCTTCCCTCTTGCTCCCTGAGGCTGCGTCTACACTATATCCCTCTGTCAGCGGAGGGATGTAAATGAAGCACTTTGAAAGTTTTACCTAATTTTTTGGTTTATAGGATCTTTTGAAAAAGTGCCATGTTTTCAAAAGAACCACGTCTAGACTGCGGTTTCAATTTCAAAACAGTGCTTTTTCGAAAGAGCGCCATTATATGATTATGCAAATGAAGTGCAGGATATTTAAATCCCAGCTTCATTTGCACTCTCAAAGTGCTTCATTTACATCCCTCTGCCAACAGAGGCTACATCTACTGACAGAGGGATGTAATCTAGACGTAGCCTGAGAGTGACAAAAGGGAACAGAAAGCAGCCTCTTAGTATAAATCTTGAGCTCCCTGCTTTCCCCAAATAGTGTCCTTGCCCCTCTGCACTCTGCATCCACACATACCCCACCCCCCTGCCCTGAGTCCCCCATGCCTCTCCTCACTAACCCCAACCCTGACGCCTGCGCGCACACACAGTCCCCTGTCCTGAGGCCCTACATCCCAAGCTACTGGCCTGACTTCTGCACACACTCCTCAACACATTCCCCACTGACCTGAGTCACCTCCATATCACAAAGCTCACCACACTCCTCCCATACTTAAATGTCTTACAAGTACTGTCGTATCGCAACCCCAACCTCCTGCCCTGAGCCCTCCCCCACAAGGGATGGAGAGCACAATCAACAGTACCTGTAAAAAATGTAAGTTACTGTCGTCCGAGACTTCTGGAGGAACTGAAATATGAAATTGAAGATCAAATGTGGTATGTAACCTTATCACTTAAATCAGCCTCTGTACCAGATGATTACAGAATATAGCTAATGTAATGCTGATTGTTTTATAAAGGGCTCTGAAGGTGATTCTGGTAATCAGAGGCTAGTAAGCCAAACCTCAGTACCAGCGTGGCCATTCTTATCTAATCACAATTAACCTTTTCAGGTAAAACTGATGCAAAATAAGCACTGACATCAAGAAAGTGTAAGTGTTTATCAGTTAATAGCTCTTCTTCCCACTAAGAAGAAGATCTATACATTCCTTTGTCTTTTTCTTGTTCCTAATGTGTATATATAGAATCTGTTCTTACTGCCTTTGGGTTTCTTGCTATTTGAGTTTCTTGTAACTCATTTTGTTCCTTAACCTTTCTGATTTTATCCCTAAATGCTTTGACCTATACTTTTGTACTGATCCTTAGCTAGGCATCCATGTTTCTGCTTTTTGTAGGATTCCTTTTTGATTTTCAGGTCACTAAAGAGCTCCTGATGATGCAGACATATTGGTCCCTTACTGATCTTCCCATCTTTTCTTTGCATTGGGATTGGTTGCTATTGCTCCTTTAATAGTCTAAGAAACTGTCAGCTTTTTTGAACCCCCTTTTCCTTTATATTTTCTTCCCGGGGGACATTATCTACCTATTAAAGGCAGCTTCTTTGAAGTCTTCTGTCCTTTTTTGCTGCTTTCTCTCTTTCCTTTCCTTAGAATCAGGACATCATAAAAATGCTTTCCACCTTCAGATGTGTTACCTCTTTGTTAGCCAAAATCAGTTTTCAGATAGCTGCCCCCAATTACTTCTTCCACTTTCTGAAATGAAAAGTTATCCCCAAAGCATTGCGAGAATGTATTGGATAATTTGTATTTTGCTGTGTTACTTTTCCAACAGATGTTTGCATATTTACAGTCCACTATCTACCAGGTCTCCTGTTTGGGATATTCCTTTGTTCCAGAAAATACCTCATCTGCCTCTTCTTTCTGTGTGGCTACGTCTACACTGGCCCCTTTTCCGAAAGGGGCATGTTAATTTTACAGGTCGTAGTAGGGAAATCCGCGGGGGATTTAAATATCCCCCGCGGCATTTAAATAAAAATGTCCACCGCTTTTTGAAGTAGGAATAAGATCCTCCGGAAAAGGGCTTTTTTCCCGGAGGATCGGGGCCAGTGTAGACGCTCTTTTCCGGCTTTTCTAAAAGCCGGAAAAAAGCGGCGGACATTTTTATTTAAATGCCGCGGGGGATATTTAAATCCCCCGCGGATTTCCCTATTACGACCTGTAAAATTAACATGCGCCTTTCGGAAAAGGGGCCAGTGTAGACGAGCCCTGTATGTCTACACTAGCCCCCTAGTTCGAACTAGGGAGGCTAATGTAGGCATTTGAAGTTGCAAATGAAGCCCAGGATTTAAATATCCCGGGCTTCATTTACATCTTCCTGGGTGCTGCCATTTTTAAATGTCCATTAGTGGACATTTAAATGTCCCATAGTGGAACAAGGTGTACCGGTAGTTCAAATTAGAGATCCTAATTCGAACTGCCTACTCCGTGCCGCGTGAAGCCGTGGGCACGGAGTTCGGACTAAGGGACATTTAAAAATGGTGGCACTCGGGAAGATTCAAATGAAGCCCGGAATATTTAAATCCCGGGCTTCATTTGCAAATTTGAATGCCTACATTAGCCTCCCTAGTTCGAACTAGGGGGCTAGGGTAGACATACCCTCTGATATTGTGGTGTATAATACACCCCTACCATGACATCACCCATTTTCTCCCCTTCACCGAGAGACTATCAACTGGTCTGCTTCTCATAAGAACCAAAGTCAGACCAAAAGTCCTTCCAGCCCAATATCCTGTCTGCCGACAATGCCCAATACCAGAATCCCCAGAGGAAGGGATCCCTCTCCTGTCATCCATTTCCAGACAAATAGAGGCTAGGGACACCATTCCTACCCATCCTGGCTAATAGCTATTGATAGACCTAACCTCCATGAATCTAGCTAACTCTTTTTTTAACCCTGTTGAAGTACTAGCCTTCTCATCTCTTTCTGGACTCCAGAACAAATGTATACATTCTTGATGTTTAATGCAATGCCACCTTCCCTTTTCTCCTGTCTGTCCTTCCTGAATACGCTATGCTCTTCTGTCCCCATATGCCAGTCATACAATTTATCCCACCAGGACTCTGTGATGTCAATTGCACTAGCTTTTGAACTAGTACTTCCAGTTCTTTCTCTTTGTTCCCCATATTCAGGACAGCTGGTGGTTCATTCTAAGTGCCATGCACCCCTTGCAGGGCTGGGGCAGTGGGTAGGAGACTTTGTACGCTCCCACATGCCCAGGCTCTAATTGGCCTGGAGATGGAAAGAGAGTGTAAAATCTCCAACTGCCAGGGGCATGCAGTGCCTAAAACTGTTCTGAGCAGCTGGCAGTTCTCTCAAGGCACCAGGAGTGTGTGTGTGTGTGGGGGGAAGACTTCTCGTGCTCCCCACCCTCAGGTCAATCAGAGTCTGTGGGTGAGGGAGCACAGGAAGTGTCCTGGCCCTGCCCCTTCCATCCGAGGCTTGGGGCCACTTAAAAAAATTGTGAAGTGTTCCCCCCCCTTCTAAAATTATTGCCCACCCCTGACGTTATATGATTTCCCTGCGTGATATTAATGCATGTGCCAAACCCCAGCTCTACCCAGGCAGAATTTGGCAAACAGTTCTGTCCTAAACAAAGGAATGTGTACTCTGCTTAGCTTGCATTTAAGCAGTAAACAGAGTCATCGAGCAGAAGGATAGTACTTCTATATAAATTTTTTTGTCTTCATTTCTCAGGTGGAAATTGCTTCTCCATTTTATAGCTTCAGTCTCCCCTGTGAGAAACAAACACCTTAAGAGCTACATCATTTGCACAGCTTACATTGAAATAGCTTAATTCGGCTTTTGGTGGTGTCTACATTTCCATTTCCACAGATGGAAATCCGAGGAAGAGCACTCTTCTCCCGACTTCCCTTACTCCTAGTACAATGAGGGTAACAGAAGGCAGAATAAGAAGTCCTCTAGTTTTACATTATTTTGACATTATGTCGACATAACTGCATGTACTGTAGACATGGACTATGTTATTTTGGAATAACACTGCTGTATAGACATAGTTTACTGCTGAAAGCATCCTGAGAAATTTAGCTTGAATCTGATATAGTTTGTTAGACACCAGTAGTATTTTAACTTTTTTTTTCTTGTAACCACTTCTATGCTTCATTACTTACACGCATCTAAAATCTATTTCTTTATAGTTAATAAACTTGTTTTCTTGTTTTATCTAGTCTGGTGTGTTTAAACTGAAGTGTCTGGGAAATTCCATTTGTGGTGGCAAGATGTGGGCATGTTATTTTTATTAAATAATATAAAGGCTTGTATTGTCTATATAAATGCTTGTATTGTGCAGGAGACATCTTGGCAATACAGGACATACATATCAAGGGAAAATCTAAGACTTAGGAGTGTGTTGGGGTCATCATGCAGCATAACTTAGGCTGGTAAGAGCCAAGATGTTTGGCTGCAGCACACAGACAGACAGACACGCATACACACAGCTGGGAGTGACTTGCATTCTGGAGGCTGTTTGTGAGCGGTCCCTACCAGAGGCTACAGCAGCAAAGCAGTAAAAGACACCCTACGTTAGAGGGCAAGGGTGCTATAGCTGTTCATTAGTGTGGATTGAACCCTGTATGTCACCATGTGTAATGATGCTCTTCCCCTCCTGGTTTAGGTGGACCCTATCTCTTCTCATTAGTCCTCCTTTCAAGAACACCATCCCAAAGCTCTGTAGTTGATACTACCTATGCAGCCATACATTTATCTCCAGGAGGTGTATCCTCCTGCCTGGCCCTTTATCTTGGCCTGATAGAAAGACCTAGACCATCATCTGTACCCCCAACTCTTTCCCCTGTGCTCCCAGATCCCTGCTGATCTGCTCAGGGTCATGTCTGGCTGTGGATGCCAAAGTGGATGAGCAGGAGTCAGAGGGATGGCTCAGCCTCAGAAATGTTTCCATTGCATCTCAAAAATGGGCTCCAGGCAGATAGTACAGGTGTCAGGGTAGCATATGGCTGCCTCCACCCTGGCACAGGTAACCCTGCAAAGTATACATTTCAACTGAAAAACATAATATTTAATCCAAATCTAAATGACGGAATGCAAAGATGTTCTTTCATTCACAACTATGACCTCTGTCTCTGCATTTCTACTGAACAGGCTTTCATTAAGTTTCAAATAATGGACTTGATCTGGTGGGAACTCTGTGCGTGAAGCGGCTGTCATCTCTGGATTGGTGTCTGAATATTAATCACAGCTGCAATATGTGGCATAATAATATGTATTCTCTGTGGGACTGATTAGGGTCCTGTTGATCTGCCAGTGCATCCTATGGGTCCAGAGATGTGATCAAGGGCCAGTACAGAACACAGAGAATTAGGCTGATGGAGTAGGGAAGCCCTGCATTAATTTTTCTTTAATGTCTCTCTCTGATCTTTGAGGAAGTATTTTGGAAGCAGCTGCATTTTGTGGAGATCAGAGAGAACAGATGGGTCCCTAGAGCCAATGCAAAGAGAAGGGAATCTGTGCAGTTAGCCTGATTACACTGGTACATCCCCAAGATTACAATACTGCAGGGTGCCAAAGGCCCCTGCTTCTTCTACATGAGGGAGCGCAAACGTGAACATGTTGGGAAACTTCAGAAGTGACTCAAAGGGAAAATGTATAGAGGTTTCACCCAGCTGCATTCTTCTCTTATGTGTTTTTCCATGGGACAAGACATCTTCTATAATACCATGGTTGTGATCTTGTCTAGGCTTATGTATTCCCCATCTGTCATGATTTCAGGAACAAAAGTTGTGTCATTAATTTATTTGTCTTCTAGTCCAGGCTGATGGCTCTCAACCCACTTGTCCAAAATGAGGTCTTTTTATGAAAACCACCCAACTAGAAAAATGATTGACATGGTTTTATTTATGAATCATTCATAGGATATCACCAAAAGGAATGTTTCTGGGATGGTATCAGCGCATGACACTATATCAGTTGCTGACACAAAAGAATATTTATTTAGGTAGAAGGCTGTCTCAGCAATACATCTCACTTGTCTACATTATTAAAGAAAGATAGAATGATCAGGTCATTTATACCAAAACCTTTGCCAGAGATAGTTTCATGAGCAAATCATGAGAGCGTAAGGAAGTAAGTTCAAGCACAGCTGGGTCAGCTACAGGGAACTTATCTACTGACACAATCATTAAGACCTTGCCAAGAGACACTGAACATACAAATAACATTAAACACATCAACGTCATAACTCAAGAAGCCCCAGAAAGAATAAGGCCGCTTGACAATTTCAAACGGGACAATTAGCCTTTCTGAGGAGTCTGATCCTGGAGTTCTTATGGAGGCAATAAGAATTCCCAAATCAGTGGGAATATTTACTGTGTTTTTAAAAAATGCAGAAGGCTCAATATTTAGAATATAATTAACTGCCTCTTCACCATCTCAAAGTACTTGCACCAGTTCCACAGCACTCTTCCTCTTCTTGATTGCCTGAGGTCCCTCCAATCCTCTGCTTCTCTTGCCACGTGCAGGAAGATTGGGTAAGATTCTACAAAGCTCTTCCAGTAGAGCTGGTTGGAAATTTGCAGACAAAACACTATTCTGACACAAGACAGTGGGCATAGGGATTAATTAAAATCAAATCTTTCAAAACAAATAGTGCCCACATAAAATAAATGTGGTAGCATATTTGCAATACTGCTACTTCTTGGAAGACCAAGCCTACTCCCATTAAAGTCAATGACAGAATTCCTGTGTATGCAGAATCAGGCCCATTCTAATTAGTACGGGTGACAGCTGTAAACATTACAGCAATGATTTTACCCAATGTTACCTAACATACTATTTCCTGGTCAAGACAACTGAAGAAAAATCCATGTAATAATCCTCCCTTTTGATGCCCATTCGAGAACTCCATTGGAAGCTATTAGTCTCATTGAAAGAAAACCACTTTTGAAATTATTTCTTGGAAATGGATTGAAATCAATTATAACAATTTTCTAGGGCTGAAAATGATTTTTCCTGGAATTATTAAAGCATACTTCTGTATGGTGCTAACCAAGTGCTGGATTATCCCAACATTGGGGAGAGATTTTTCAAGCCATTAAGTCCTAGCATTTGTCAGTTATGTTCAGAAGACACCGTTAATTGATATGATTAAATTTTTAACAGATTGTGCTGCAACTTGAAAGCTGTGTGGAAAAGATTGCTTGTCTTTCCACAGAAAATCACAGTTGATTAACACTGATGAAGGATAAGAGGAAGTGTGTCAAATTAAGTGTGGTTTTGATGTAATTATTTAATTTAATTCATTTTACCTGAATAGATGGGGGTTTTTTTCAGACAAGGACAGTTAGTTTGTGGCTTCACTGTTTCATTGATTTTATGCCAACACATCAGTATGGTTGTGCTGAAACAAACAAAACTTGCTCATTTGTCTTGGCAGGACTGAAACTGTGCCAGTTTTCCTCCTCATTCTCTCCAGTGCATCAGCTAGTGTCAGTACTGTCCTTTTATCATTTAATAAATCCTACCTTGTTTTCCTCTAGGCTCAAAGTGTGGGCCACACTACATTTATGAGCCTTGAGTCTATTTACTGGTGCAAATATATGTACACAGTACTCAAGGTCTGCTAACTGTCTTTCAGATATAGCTTGCCTATCTGACCCTGAAAATACAGTGCTATGGTTTAATATTCTGATGTTGTTTCCTGTATATTATAGAGGGAAAGAAGATGAATAATCTTGCATTTTAGACTTTGCCACTCTATAGTACTACTGTGTACACTCAAGAAAAGTGGAAGACATTAAAAATGCCACTGCATACTTCAGTATCTGTTACATTTTGAATTTAAGAATAAATTGTTCAATTCTACTTTCACTGAGGACAATACATCCTGTTGGTTTACCATCTTTGAAATGCAAAAGCAAACAGGCACACATCCCTTCCCCCTCCCTCCACAAAGCAAGCCCACCACAACCTCAGCCATAAAGCAACTCCTCCCCTCCCCCCAGAACAGCCACTGGTAGTATCTAGAGACACACAGCATATAGACAGATCCCATCACACCTCTCCTCACTCTTGCATGACTCAAAAGCACTCACACAGACATGCTGAGTGCACTTGTGTGTTGGTGGGCAGACAGCTGCTGTATTTTCACCGCTTATATCTGTTATCACTTAAACTGCAGGAGGCTTCCTGGAGGTAGAACAGTGCTGGGGAAGGAAAGCAGAGCTGGGGAAGCTCTGGCCAAGCAAGCTCCCAGGCTGCAGGGCTGGATGCAGCCACGTTAGGCAAAGGCAGCAAGTCCACACCCCTTTGCCTGTGATGAGTGGCCATTACAGACTGTAGTTTGCCCCTGAGGCAGAGGCTAAATGAAGACTGGCAGTGGGTCACTGGGGCAACGGGGGTACAGGGGAACTGGGAGAAGAACAGGGTGACAGGGGGAGGGGAGGACCCTGGTGTGCAAGCAGGATAAACACCAACCCCCAGAAGGGGGGCTGAGACACTGGAGTGGGCACTGCCAGAGGGCAGTGTCCTGAAGAGGATGTCGAGGTCCATGAATGACACATGTCTGGACTATAGAGGGCAGCGAGAACACGGGGAGACACCAGCTAGAGGAAGGAATCCAGCCAGTCAATGAGCTAATTCCCAGAGAAACCAGCTGGAGGTGCCATGGTGGAGTGTCTGCGCCGTGATAGGTTCCTTTTCCTGAGGAAGGGTTTGGGATTCCTATTTCTGGAACAACAGGGAACTGATCCTGCACCTGCCTGCACTGTGCATTTTTTTTTGACTGATACTCCTAGGTGTTTTGTGTTACTGAAGTTGCAATCTAATTAAACTACATCAATTGCTCCCTGTTTGTCTTCCAGCATGGGCAGACAGTGAAAGTTTTGTTCTGTTAAGCCAGTAACTGAGTGACCCCTGATAGTCAAATGTTCATTAATATGCTAATAGACACTGCTCCAAGCAGGATGTGTTTTCATACACACAAAGAGGGGTGGGGACCCCTTGAAAAGCTCTTAGTTGTTCAAGCTAAACTTTCTAAGCTGCTTAATCAGGCTTATGCACTAGATTGTATATCCAATTTACAGGAGTCAGCCCTTTAAATAGGATGGAAAGATTTTTTTAATGAACTGGGTGAAATACTTGAAATAAGCAGGTGTACATCCCTGCAAATTATAAGAAAGTTAAAGTGCTTTGTAGCTGAAGTTGAAGGAATGTAGAACATGATCAAATACTTAGTGAAATGCAGTTGTACTTGTGTGTTGATGGGTAGATGGAAGGATGAAGACAGACATAATTTTGACACCTGAATTTACGCAGGCTATGGAAGGCTCTGTGAGATGGAGAGGGAAAGGGTAGGAGGAATGGAATTTAACAATACCCACTGTGTCAGGGTTGCTAACCAACAACAAATTCACAGAGAGTCCATAAAAAAGAGCTAAAATTGGACCTGTCCATGAAATCTGTAAAAATATTTTGATATTAGCAAAAGAACACCGAGCTTTGCAGTAGAGCTGATGAGTCCCTCCCCTTTGGCCCTGCAGCAAGGTCTGTTCTTCAGGGATGCTCCAGGGAGTCTACAGTTCCCAGGTCAGGGGCAGAGAGGGGGATTCTCCTGGTGGGGGCCTCCTCTGATCTGCTGCTGGCTGGTGGGGGCTGCTCTTCTCCAGCTCAGGCTTTGAACTCTTCTTCGACATCATTAGTATCAGCACAGCAGCAACTTTTGCTGGGCATGCGTGCAGTACACACCCCTGCTGGACTCCCCGCAGCTGGCTGGGGATAGAGTACAGCAGCCAGGCATAGCAGCCTCCCACAGGCTCCCTGCCAGTAAGTCACCACAGGCAGTCACTAAAATATGAGAAATAAACTGCATTCCTATGCTGGGAGGATTACAGACTGTCTCAAATTGGCTGGGAAAAATTACTAATGCAATGACTGACAGTGTGGCAGCTGTAATGTTTGATCACAAAATGGAAAACTTAGAGGACACTGATATGACTAGTAATTAAGTTAAACCAGCATAAAACATTGCTGTTTTGATGTATGAATACGACCTGTGAATATTGTTCACTTTTGTCCTTTGGAGACATTTTTATATTATCCAAGAATGTGTCCCTATAAAAGATTGGCTGTCCATAATTTTTTCTATACTCTTTAATTTTCTATACTCTGTAATTTTCAGCCGCTAGCAACCTTGCACTGATTGGAGAGAGATGTTTGTTGACTATTATAATTTAGAGATGATCCCTCATAAGGGACGGTATTAAACATAGGAATTTGGAGATGCGCCCTGGAGTCCAGTTTTGCATTGGAAATGTGGTTGTGCTGAAGCTCACTATAGAAGCTCCCCAGTTTGTTTTATTAAAGTCTTGTTCTTTTTTCCTTCACCAGTTTGTTATGAAACCCAAGATTTCTATAGAGAGCAAAGAGAGACACAGGAACTCAGTCTGACAGCCTGTGAGAGATGGACAGAATCTTCATGTACTTAGACTATGAACTCATTAGAATATAGACCATCTTTTTTTGGCCTGTGCTCATATAGCATCCAACCCGATAAGGTCTTAGAGCAGTGGTGGGCAATAAGTGGCCCGTGGGCCAAATGTGGTTCACCAGGGCTTGCCCCGGCAGACAACCAGACACTTTATTTACCTTTGTGTCCACAGGCACGTCTGCTCACAGCTCCCATTGGCCATGGATTGCTGTTTCTGCCAATGGGAACAGCAGGAAGCAGCACTGATCGGGGGACTACTTCCCGCAGCAATCCATGGCTAATGGGAGCTGCGAGTGGCTATACCAGTGGATGTGCTGTAAATAAAACATATAATGGCTTGTCAGGTGAACCATGTCTGGTCCATGGTCTTCTTATTACCCACCACTGTCTTAGTTCATCACTGGGTCTCCTAGGATATTGTCTGTACTTCAATTCAAAACCTGCAGCTAGCTCAGGCTCATGACGCTTCAGGAGTTCAAGCTAAAAACAGTTTGTTGCAGTATAGCTGCTCAGACTGGAGCCAGAACTCTGGAATCCTCTCTCCCCTTGGGGTCTCAGAATTCAGGCTTCAACCTGAGCCCAAATGTCTACACCACAATTGCAGTATAGACATAGCCCATGGTGCTACAGTCATACTACTGCTAACTAATAATTTAACCTCAAATTCTTTGCAGTTAGGTTTACAGCTCATTTAGCTACTCTTTCTGCAGTGCTTTGTCCAGATGTGCCCAAATTCTGCTTGATGTTGACTGTGATTTTTTTCCTTCTTGTTTCACTACTCTGAGCCAAATATGCATTCCTTTCATTTAAGGTCACTGAACTGGAGAGAGATACTGTTGTGCACCTCAAAGAAAAGGAGACTGATTTCCTTTTTTTAAAGGGAAGCAGAAGTTGGAGAGCAGTAATAGGCATCTTTTCCTCATGGGAGGCAAGTTTTTCATCTCCAACAATGCTGTAAGGAGAGGTTGGTATGTGGAGAACTAGACTATCAAAAGAAGTGCTAGCTCTTGTATTGTTACAATCTGAGAAATCCACTTCTGTTCAACATAAAACTCCTGGTTGATTTTATGAAATGCTTGTCATTGAATGCCTCACTGGCCATGAAATCCACCATCATGTATCTCCCAGACCAGGGACAGCAGAGTTCTTTAAATGTTTACGGCTCTTGTTCCATTCAAATGGATGCACCACAGGACGATGGGTGAGAGCAATGGAATTTCCCCAGAAAAGAGGACACAGAGACAGTATGTATTGATGCTAAGATTTATAAATTCAGAAGAACTCTCTGAACCGGAGACAAAGGAAGAGAGAAAAATGAAGTGGTGTGCTTTTGCAACAAAGGGGACCATTTCCATTTTCATAACTAGCCACTCTTAAAGGAAGGTGGCTGGAGGAGAGAGAAAGAAATACTGTGATTTGGAGGAAAAGCCACATGTAGCAGGAGAGGAGACACTCTGACTTAAGCCCAAAGAGTATTCTAGAGTGGTGAGGAGGCCGTATCAGGGAAACATATGTTGATATTTATTATTTGTCTGAAGTTATGTTTTTGTGCTGCTTAAAGTGAAGTGTATTTGTTTTAGAAACCTCCTTGAAAAACCTGCCATGCTTCACCTGTAACATGTCCCAGAAGAGTTAAACCATAAAATAAAACACTCATGAGGCTGGAGCTCTGGAGAAGGATATGCTGAAGCCACTGGGATGTCCTTGGGAATTAGCACTACTCTTGAGGGCATAGTTCAGCTGGACCATGTGGTCCCATTTCTATGAAGGGATAGCAGAAGAGCCTATGTCCAGGGAGTGTACCAGAGGTGCCAAAGAAATAGATAGTGCTGGAGCCAAGCCAGGTGCAGAAAGCTTAAGGACACCCGGGCGAGAGTGTAGTAGGACCAAACATAGAAGCCCTCACCATAGCCAGTGGGAGTACACTGAGGAACAGTTAGTAAAAACACATTCTTTCAGTGGTGCTCCTCATTGTCTGGTAAATTGGTAGTGAAAGAATATACATGCTGTGTTGGCCATGTCAAAAAAAGATTGATATGATGGTGCTTAATATTTGTTTCATTATTTTGTTGGGCATAATAGTTTGGCACCTTGGACCAAATATTCAGTGGATCTAAATGAACATAATGTCTTTGGAGCTGCACTGTACTGATTCACACCAGCTGAAGATCTGGCTTGTATGGGATGGTAATTGCCATTTTTTATTTGTTGTTTTTATATCACAAGTGCAGTGCTGTCGTGGAAAGTGATTCTGTAACAATGGCATTGGGATGTTTCATTGATGCTCACTCAAGTGATAGCCAACCATTTTTGAACCACCAGCAGTGGCATAGAGAGGGAGAGTGGGGAACAGTTGCCTCTGGGTGCCACACTAGGGGGGCACCAATTTAGTCCCCCTCTGCTCACTCCCCCTGTCATCCCTTGATTTGTCTGCGCCTCCTCTGCCTGCTGCCTCTGGCTGGAGCCTCCTCCCTGCCTGTCCAGCCCTAATCCGACCGTCCTCCATCTCTTCCAGTGGGTTAGTGCATGCAGCCCCAAATTGGAGGGGGTGGGGGAAGATATGGTACAAGCTCCCCTCCCCTCCTTCCAGGGTCGGGCTCAGCCATGTGCCAGGTTCGCGGCCCCACTGTGTGATGGAGGAGGAGGCACAAACTTTTCCTTTGCCCCTGTGTGCATAACACCCTCGCTATGCCTCTGACCACCAAATCTAGAAAGTCAAACTACTACATTAAACTTCAAATACAATCTTGATGGTTCCTGCATCATCGCATGCAATAAAGTATGCAACTGGGATTTAGTTAACAACAAAACCCCAGGTCATTGGCCCCAGTTGTTGTTGGGGTGCAGTTCTAATGTGAGTAAAAATGATGAGAGAGTGAGAGAGAGAGAAAGCGCACGCCAGGGTTAGCTCCCAGCAGGCCATCACTGCTGTATTTAACTGTGTTGCCTCAGGTGCGGCCACTTACACGGCCCATTGGCCGTGGATTGCCATTACCAGACAATGGGAGCTGTGGGAAGCATTGCAGATAGGGACACTGCTTCCTGCAGTTCCCATTGGCTGAGAATGGTAATTTGCAGCCAACAAGCGCTCAAAGCAGCCATACCTGCCCACCATTGGTTTAGAGTCAAAGGAGAAATTATAAGTGATAGAATAAAAAGACTGAAGGAGCTAAACAAAGAGAGATGATTCAAAGGAAATAATCATCAGAACAGGTTAAAAGAAACTCAGCAGTGTTGGGAGCAGCTAAAATTTAATTTGATTTGTTTTGTTAGCAAATAATATGATTTAGATAACTCAATATTATCAATTGGAAAGTTTGTATAGCTTATTTTGAGTTTAATTTCAAAATAGTTTACACAGCACCAAATTTTGAAATAAACTACTATTCCGAAATGTTCCCTTAATCCTTGTGGAAGGAAGCTTACAGGGGCGTCAGAAAAGTGCACCTGATATTTTGAAATAAAGGGCTTGTTCAAAAGATGCAGAATAACTAGTTTGGGATACCGGAAGAGTCCCAAAATGACATCGCAGTGTAGATGCACCCTCACAGATACTTGGCCATCTTAATTGTTCTTTTTTGATATCTATAATCTCTTACTAATAGTTTTAACACTAATAATTTATAGTACTACAAGTTAAACTTCATCAGAAGTAGAAGGATATTTTGGAATAATTAAAATTTAGGCCGAGAGTTGCTGGTTTCAGGGAAAGACATTTTTCCTGGGAGACTTCCCTGAGGAACTTTGTTGAGTTTGTTCCCTGAGATTGTATTATCTTTATTTTATTCCAATAGGATTTGTTATCATGGGGTTTTTTTGCTAGTACTGCTAAACAAAAACTTAAGTCTGTCTAATGCATTGTTCCATTTTAATTAAAATATGATCTTCAGAGAAGGCAAAGACCAGAAATAAAAGCTACAGATAGAATTAATTTTACTTAGAAAAGATAATGCATCAAGAAGGATTGAAATAATCTCAGGACACTGAATTGCCTGCATGTCCCCTGTACTGGAAATGCATGGGTTAGGCATTTGTGCAAGTATTTTTAATGTAAATAATGAATTGCCTTCAAATACCCATTGTAACTTTCCAATCAATAACTGTCAAATAATCGCATAAAGCCCAATTCTGCAGTCCTTACTCAGGCAAAAGTCCTGTGGATGTTGATGGGTAATAATAATTCTGGGTGTAAATTAGTAGATTTCAACCAAGGACTGATTTTGTCCCTATGGGTACGTCTACATTACAGCGCTAATTCGAACTAACTTAGTTCGAATTAGTTAATTCTAACTAAGCTAATTCGAACTAACGCGTCTAGACCTAAAAACTAGTTCAAATTAGCGTTTTGCTAATTCGAACTAGCATGTCCACATTAAGTGGACCCTGAACCGGGCTTAAGGATGGCCGGAAGCAGCGCCGGCAGGGCATCAGAGGAGGACCTAGAGCGTGGAGATGCTGTCTCAGGCTAGCCGAGGGCTGTGCTTAAAGGGTCCCGACCCCCACCCCGGACAGACAGTTCTCAGGGGTGCCCCGCTTGCAAAGCAGTCCTGGCTTGGAGTGCCCGGAGTACCCACACTGGGCACATCACACCACTCGGCCATCAGCCCGGCTGCACTTGCCGCAGGCTGCCATCTGGGGAGAGGGAGCAATTGGGGGGCCGCAGGAGAGCTTCCACCCCCAGAAGCCCGCAGAGCCAGCCCAGTCCTCCCCATTTGGGGCTCGTACCCCATTCCTCCCTCACCTCCTTCCACTTACCCTTCCCTAGCCCCTTTTCTTGATGTACAGAATAAAGGACAATTTTGTTCAAAAATGGAATCTGTCTTTATTGAACAAAACTGGGGGAGACTGGGAAAAGGAGGTGGGAGAGGGGAAGAGAGAGGGTGGAAGAGAGGAGGGCAACTAAAATGATCAGGGGTTGGGAACCGTATGTAACAGGGGAACGATATAGTCATAGATGCTAGACGTAAAAATTTACTACTCTCTTACTGGGAAATTACATTTCCGTTCTCCTGTGCTTTTCCCCTTCCCAAAATGGTCATTGCTTCATTGTAGTGGTGGCACATTGGCTCAGCCACAGAAGAATGCTCAGTGAATAGGTTAGAGGAGGAGTGATCAATAAGTTTTGATGGGGAACCACTCTAAGATTTTGGTAAGTGGTCAGGAGCCATACTTTTCTATGGAGAGGTTGCAGGATCAGGGACAGAAGTTAGGCGCAGAAGTTTCCAGCCAATAGGAGCTGAGAGATTTTGCTGGGGGCAGAGGCAGTGCATAAAGCAGGGGTGGGCAAAAGACTCTCCGCAGGCCAGATCCAGCCCACCTAGGGCTTTAATCCAGCCCGCAAGGCAGTGCCAGGCCCCACCCCCTAATGGGTAGGGGGAAGGAGTTCAGCCCCACCCCTCCTCCTCCTGCACAGCTGCTGGAAAGGAAGCAGCAGTAGGACTGAGTCTCCTCAGTAGCGGAGGCACCTGTGGCCGTGGTGCCTTGGGGCCAGTCCTGGACCATGTGGCTGGAGCAATGGTGTCTCCTGCCTTTGGGGCCACGTGGCCATGGCATCAGTGCCTCCAGGGCTGACCCACAGCTGCATGGCTGCAGAAGCAGTGCCTCTGGCCTCCAGGGCCTGCCCTGGACTGAGTGGCTGCCATGGCAGCAGGGCCTCTGTGACGGCTTGTGTGGGTGCGAAAGCCCCCTCCTGGTGGGGCAAGGGGGTTCAGCGGACCCGCCGTCTAGCCGTTCGAGTGCGATCACCCGGCCGCGAGTCCGGACCGGGGATCAGCGAACTCGTGGTTCCGCTTCCTCTGGGGCAATCCCGGGGTACCAGTCTGCCCGGGTGTCTAAGCGAGGAGGCGGGGCCACCCCCGGCGGCCTGTCTGTCGGTCAGGTCCCCGTCGGGGCAGTCAAAATGAAAGGGTCTTCGCCCCTTTTCTAGTCATCCCCTGCGGGGTTGCGTGGGTTGGGGTATCGTGGTAGGGAGGGGGGACGTGGAGGACCCGGGCCCGCCCTCTCCACCGGGTCCCAGCCCGGGGCCCTAAGTGGGGGGAGAACGAAGTAGACGTTCCTCCCACGATAGGTGGGGTCTATCCCCGTAACGCACCTGTCCACGGGCGCCAAAAGGCCCCCGCCCCAGGCTGCTTCCACTCCCCGCTACCCTCCGCTCTGTCGGAGGGGATCCCGCAGTCACTTACCCCGCCCGAGGCGTCGGTCTCGTCCCGTGGCCGTCGTGGGGGTTCGGGGTCGTTCCCTCGTCTCCTCCAACGCGGGGGGGGGGGGTTCCCCTTGGCAGCTGGGGCGGCGGTGGTGGCGGCAGCTCCCCTGAGTGCCGCCCAGTCCTGCTCCACCGGGCCGCTTTTCAAACGGCCCGAGTGATGATGTCGGGGATGCCCGTTCCGCCCCCCGGGCGTCCTGGCATCCGTTGACGTCACGGCCGGGGCGTCCCAGCCTGACGTTGGCTCCGCGCAGCTCTGGCCGCGCGGTGCGCCGTTCGGGCTCCTCGCCCCTCGGATGGGGCCGTCCCCGGCCCCTCCTTCCCCGCCGGGGAGTTAGCCGCCCCTCCCCCGGCGGAGCTTCCCCCCTGGCCCGCTCTCCCCTGCTCCCGGGGCTGCCTGCTGGCCCATCCGACGGCCTCCAGGGGGCGCCGGTGGCCCCCGTTCTAGTGCGGACCTGCGGTGGTCCATCGCAGCCTCCCTCCGGGGCATCCGGATCAGCATGGCTGCAGCTGTTGCTGCAAGGGGTCATGAAGTCAGATAAGATTCCTCCTCATCTCCAGACCCCCTCCCCAATCCTGTCACTTCCCTCCTCCCCAACACCCGGCACTTTGCTCTGACACCTTCCCTTGTTCTTGAACCCTCTCTCCTGGCCACACATTGCACCCTCTCTTGTTCCTGCCCCCTCCACCTGGACAGACACCCTACTCCTAGCTTGCTTCTGCACCTCAGCACCCTCCCAAATCCTGCACCCCATTTCTATCCTACTTGCTGGCAGCCTTGTCTTATGCACTGTACCCCTCATTTTTGTGTCTACCCCAGAGCCTATGGAGGTTCATAAAATCCACTAACTCCAGAACCCTAGAAAAGTAAATCTGGTCTATAGGAAGCCCTGAACCTCAGTCCCCCATTTCCTTCTCCTTACCCCATAAAGTTGGGGCACCTGAGGAGTGAGATGTCTCAGTTGGGGCCACGTCAGTGAGCGGTGGAGGGAGGGGAGGGTTGGAGGAGTTTTTTTTGCTTCTCACTTGTGTGGTCACCAACTGATTTTTTTTTTGTGGGTCAATGACCCCTGACCCAAAAAGTGTTCTCCACTCCTGCCATAAATAAAGAAAACTGAAACCTTTTGTGTTGGACATAATATTTTACTTAATTTAAAATGAAGTTTGATAAACATGAGAGTTAAAATGTTTAGTCTGTCTCAATTTAAGTTAAACCATTCTCCCTAGCTGCAGCTGGTTCAGAAAATAAAGTCATCATATCCAGCAGGGTAGTTTTCAACCCTGACCCCTTCCGCCCAAGGCCCCACACCTTCCGCCCGAGGCCCCACACCTTCCGGGTCAGCCTGCAGCCATGTCCAAAATTTGTGAAGTGGCTCCCCTTCCAAAATTATTATCCATCCCAGCATAAAGCAGTCTCCCTTCTTCCCTTCCCCTCTTCTGCGCAAAGAATCACAGGAAGCAGCTAGCCGCTTTGAGTGATGCTGCACCATGCTCCATATTCCATGCTGACAGGGTACAGCCAGATTAAAAGGCAGATTTAATCCAGGTAGGCTGAATCCAGCCCGGGGGCCATATCTTGCCCGTCCCTGTTTAGAATTAACAGAACATCAATCATGTTGATACAGAAACATGGAAATAAATAAAGCTGAATCCTGTATATTTGTCAATCAAGAAGGCAAAACTGGGCCCTTAATGTTACAGCTTTATAGCTGCTGCAGCAACAGCAATGGTTTCAGTGCAAAATATTTTCTCAATATATTCCTATTATCAGATGACATAGTTACTGCATCTAGCATTGTTTCAGTCATTTCCACTATATCAATTTCTGTCTCTCTTGTAGTCTTTGTAAGCCTTCATTTCTGTCTGCTATTCATTGAATTATGGTCTGCACTATCAATCTGTCTTTCCATATGACTGAATCATTTCAGCTCTCTGCTCTACAGAATTAACCTGTAGAGTTATCATGTCATCCAATATCCTTGCTGCAGTGTTTGTCCAAGTTACATACACTTTCCAGATGACCTACAGCCACCCACAACAGCAAATTATTTTAATCTGTCCCTGTGGTTTAAAAGAAAACAACACACCTACTTTGTAAAGCTGGTATATTGAGTGGTACCATATATGTAAATAAAACATATACTTATCTACTGTCACATAGATATTGCTCTATAATGATCATCATATTACATTTTTAGTAGAGTACTATTCCAAATTGGTGTACTACAGAACACACTAGGTTAGGAACTTGGCTCTTGTTCAGCAAAGTACTTGAAGCAAGAGCCAAGTGCACGGATGATTTTTCAGTTTGATGGCCAAATCCAAAAATAAATTAAAGAAATTGGTTCATTCCAAATCAAAACTGGATTTTTGGTTGTTTTTTCTCACTAAAACGAACAACCAAAAACAATCCACTGGGTCAAAATGAAACATTTTGGATATTGAAAAACTTGAAACAAATTGTTCTGATATTAAAAAAAAATCTTAGTTTTTTTTCCAGCTGAAACTATTGAGCAAATTTAACCCAGTTTTATGAACAGTTTTTTATATTTCTAAAATGGCATTTTTATAAACTTACTGACTTGACAGGAGCAGTCTAAATGTGCAAAGGCGTTTGGTGTGTCTTCCCACTCAGTTTTTGAGCTTTTAGTGGGCGGTTTGGGTATTTATGCAGTAGGCACAGATGTTCATTGTTTTATGCAAGGTATCAAATCACTACTCCCTGAGAATTAATTTTGGGACACTTGCAAGGTGGGCTCCATTCAAAATGGTAGCTTACAGGTTAAAAGGTCTGTATCCCACTATTGTTGTCATGTATGCAGCTGGTTGGGATTTTTCACCAAAAATGACAGTTCATCGAATCTGAAATGTTTCATGCAAGTATATATCTGGTTTGAAGCACAATCAAGTTCTGACAGTCCTGTGATTCCTAGCTTAAGCCAGGGCCCTCAGGTCTTCCAGGCTCATAGCCACAAACCTGGAGATTGGCTTTTGATTGAGATTTAGATTGTGTATGTTTTAGGCTCTATAAGGACTAATAGGGAGCAGGAAATCTAAAAGTCCTGACAGCCAAGGCTGACCTGGGATCCTGGAAGCTTGGGCTCCCAGGGTAAACATTATTTTGAAACTTTTGAATAGAGCATTCTGATTATTTCCAAAAAAATGGATTTTCCTTACAGATAATTTTTAAAAAATCTACTTTTCAGGCTGAAACTCACATTTTTTGTAGGATTTTGGAATTTCCCGTGAAATTGAAATTCTAACTTTCAGTTAGTTCTGCTCCCAAGCCTTCTAGTGCCCAATATGAAGCAGTAACTCAGTATGCAATGTTTATCAATTTTTAGTTAGTCCCTGCAGTCTAATAAAATTAGGGTATATTCATCAGCTAGCAACTCAAGCTCACGCTTAATGTGTATTTCCCTTATTTAAAAGCATTTTGCTATCAATCTCTGCATAGTCTACAAGTAAAAAATGCATTAGACTGAACATAATTGTCTTTATCATAGTTACATTCAGGCAATTTGAATAGTAGTGCTGTAATTACAGGGAATAATGTTGCAAGAAGCCTTGTAGTAAACAGATAGTGTCTTGAAATTGAAATTAGCAACAAACACGGGCATTTGCATAGCTATGGCTCTCCTGAATAAGACAGGCTGGCTAGATATGTACTAGGAATAAAAAGAATGAGGAGATTTGTACTTTATTGCACATCCTGAAAATATGCATTTAAGTATCATTTGTAGAGTTTTTATTATGGCAGTTGGTGCTTATTAGTCTCATAAAAAGAAAGCATTCCTAGAAATATATCCATAAATATTTCATGGTACAAATGAAGCGGGGATCTTATAAAATAGATTTCTGTAGTCTGTTTGCTCACAGTTTTAAACGAGAGCTGTAGATGTCAAATCAAAAATCCCTGTGTTTAAGTTCTTGCCTGTTTTTTCATTAATCTTATTGGGTATGTCTACACTACAAAGTTAGTTCGAACTAACAGCCATTAGTTCGAATTAACTTTAATAGCGGCTATACATACAAACCACTAGTTTGAATTTAAATTGAACTAACGGAGCACTTAATTCGAACTAGGTAAACCTCATTCTACGAGGAGTAATGCCTAGTTACAATTAAGTAGTTCGAATTAAGGGCTGTGTAGCCACTTAATTCAAACTAGTTGGAGGCTAGCCCTTCCCAGGTTGCCCTGGTGGCCACTCTGGGCCAAACCAGGGAAACTCTTCTGCCCCCCTCCTGGCCCCAGAGCCCTAAAAGGGCCACGGTCTGGCTACAGTGCCTGTGCCAGGTGCAAGCCTGCCAGCACCCAGCCAGCAGACCCTGCACCTGGCACAGCATGAGCCAGCCACCCACTGCCACCCAGCCCTCCGCCTCTTCCCAGGACCAAGCTGGTGGCTCACAGGAGCCTGCCCGGGGCCGCAAGAGGTGGACACCCGCCTGGTCTAGTGCGAAGATCATGGACCTCATCGAGGTTTGGGGGGAGGCCTCCAACGTCCACGATCTCTGCACTAGCCACAGGAACGCGGCCGTCTACAGCCAAATGGCTGACAGCCTGGCCACCAGAGGCCACATATGGACCCAGGAGTAGGTCTGCTGCAAAATTAAAGACCTGCGGCAGGCCTACTCCAGGGCCTCCCAGCCAGGGGCCAACTCAGAGGCATGCCCTCATTATGAGGCCCTGGACCGCATCCTGGGGGCTCACGCAGTCCATGCCCCCCCGGGTGATGATCGACCCTGGGGCAGAGGGCCCCGTTCCTGACACAGAGGAGGAGGAGGAGGAGGACGCCAAGAACCAGGAGCCTGCAGGGAGCCTGCCCAGGACCCAGGACCCCCGAGGCATCCCACAGAGCACATTGGCTGTGTCGTCCAAGTCCGGGGAGGGCTCCACATGTGAGTGCCATCATGCTCCCCTTGTGTGTATGGGAGGTGTGGGGGGAGAGAGAGACCAGGGACTGTGCGCCTGGGCCTTGCCCACCAAGAAACAGCAGCTGGGTGTCATGAAGGAGCCCCGGCCCGTTCCCCACACGCCAACCTCGCCTTGCAGAGGGGGGCTGGGTTTCACCCACTCTGTCCCCAGGGAGAACTGACCACTGCTCTTGTTTCACCACAGCTGCAGCACCTGGGACTGCAGGGTGCACCACCCCACCTGCAACAGCAACCCGCACCTGGGACAGCAGGCACACCAGGAACCTGGAGGACTACCACCGGTGGCACGTGCGGCTACTGGAGCACCAGCTCTGCACCCAGGGCCACTGGGTCCGGGATGACCTGCGGCTGTGGCAGCGGAGCTTGGAGGTGCTGGAGGAGCAGGGCCGTGCCCTCAGAGGCCACCTTCAGACCTTGGTGGATAGGTTCCTGCCTTCTCCTGCTCCAGCCCCTGCGGCCACCCCAGCTCTCGCTCCTCCTCCAACCTCGCTCCCCCTCCCACTTCCTCCGCATCCCCTGTCCCTCCTGCCCCACTCTCCACACCAACTCCCACCCCGATGTCCCAGCACCCACAGTGCTGCGAGATGGGAGAGCCAGCAGGACCCCCCCAAGCCTGAGCTTTCCCTTCCCTTCCTCCCCTTTCTCTCCCTTCCAGCTCCCTCCTCCCAGGTTTCCACCTCCCCTCTCCCACCTTCACTCCTCCCTCCCCACCCTCACTCCTCCCTCCTCCCACACCAGTTATGTAAAATAAAAAGAGATTTTTGTTGGCAAAACAGGTATCTTTATTTGACATTAGGAAGGGGGGTTAGGGAGGGGAAATGGGAGGGAGGGGAGGGTGGAAGAAGGCCCCAGTGGGGCATGCAGGGAGAGTTCAGTCCTCCTTCACATGGAAGCTCTCCCATAGGGCTTCCCGGATCTGGACGGTCCCCCGCTGGGCCTCCCGGATGGCGGTGGTGTGGGGCTGCAAGTACTGGCCAGCCATGTGGTCAGCCTCAGCCTTCCAGGCTGGCAGGAAAGCCTCCTCCTTTCTCTCACATGAATTGTGGAGCACACAACCTGCTGCCACCACGGGAGGGATGTTGTGCTCGGCCAGGTCCAGATGGGTGAGGACGCATCGAAAGTGGGCTTTCAGTCGCCCGAAAGCCCCCTCGACCACAATGCGGGCCCTGGTGAGCCTGGCATCGAAGGCCTGCTGGGAGGGGTTGATGTGCCCCGTATACGGCTTCATCAGCCAGGGCTATAGGGGGTAGGCTGCATCTCCTGCAAGGCAGATGTGCATGTCCACGTCCCTGACCCTGATGTGGCAGTCGCGGAAGAAGGTCCTGGCCTGCAGCCTCTGGCACACAGAGGAGTTGTGGAACACCCTGGCATCGTGTGCCTTGCCGGACCAGCCCACATTAATGTCTGTGAACTGGCCATGGTGGTCAGACACAGCCTGCAGGAGGACGGAGAAGTACCCTTTGCGGTTGATGTACTGGGAGGCCTGGTGTTCCGGGGCACGGATGGGTATATGCGTCCCGTTGATGCCCCCCCCCCCCCCGCAGTTGGGGAAACCGAGGGCACTGAACCCCTGGATGACTGCGTCCGGGTCGGCAAGGCAGACCACCCTGCAGAGCAGCACCCGGTTGATGGCCTTGACCACCTGCAGAGAAACACAGAAAACCATGAATCACTGGGGCGCCCAGGTGGCTGGGAGTGTTTATTCCCTGGCACTGGCCAGCACCCTACTCCCAGAAGCAACCCCTGTGGGTAGCGTGTAGTTCGGCCGGGACAGACCAAACCCTCCTGTGTGGGGCACTTTTGCCTCCTCCCCTCCCCCCCCCGTTTTCCCTGGGGTGGCCCATCCCCTCCCTGCACCCTCACTCCCCCCCGGTCCAGTGGCCAGTGGGTGCAGTACCTGCATGAGCACTGCTCCGACAGTGAACCTGGTTCCCGACGGATCGGTAGCTGTCCGGTGTGGAGAGCTTCCACAGGGCGATGGCCATACGCTTCTGGAGGGGGATGGTGGGCCTCATATGAGTGACCCTGTAGCTCTGTGAGTGACGGAAGGTGTCCTTCTTCATCCTGAAGTTCTGGGTCCACTGTTGGTCTCCCCAGCACTCCAGGACTATGCGGTCCCACCAGTCACTGCTGGTGTCTAGATGCCAGATGCGGCAGGGAAAGCTGGCATCCGAGCACTCTTATGGCTCCTCCACGGCCCCCAGGGGGAGAAGCAGGGGCTGACGTGCACCAGATGGTGCCAGGAAGCCTCCAGCCATTGCTGGCAGGCTTGCAGCAAGCAGGTCCAAAAACTGGAGCAGCATGCCCAGGGTGAGCTCTGGCTCCATGGTGCCAACTGCAGCGGCGGCCCCAATGGGAACCACTGACACAGGCAGCGTCCAATCAGTGTGGACACGCTATTTCAAATTAGCAAAATGCTAATTTGAATTAGTTTTTGGGTCTAGATGCACTAATTCGAATTAGCTTATTTTGAATTAACTAATTCTAATTAAGTTAGTTCCAATTAGTGCTGTAGTGTAGACATACCCATTGCTCTCTGCTTTCACTGTGTCCTGCTCCTCTGGAAAATGCAAGAGTGGAGGCTTCTGACCCCTTTCCCCGCCGAGCTCTCTCTGGCCTTCCTGTCAGACCTTTTATCTCTATGGCCCCTCTTCCTGGTTGCTGGTCAAGTGCTTCGTCAGGGCCAGCTGCTGCCCACCAAGACTCTGGGACGGTGGCTCCCTCTCATGGTCAGCGAGCATCCAGTCTGACCCACTACAGAGTCAAACATGAATTTAGACTCTATGGCTGTGTCTAGACTGCATCCCTTTTCCGTAAAAGGGATGCAAATTAGACATATCGCAATTGCAAATGAAGTGAGGATTTAAACCCCCCCCCCGCTTCATTAGCATAAAAATGGCTGCCGCTTTTTTCTGGCTCGGAGCTTTGCCAGAAAAAAGCACCAGTCTAGACGCAGATCTTTCGGAAAATAAAGCCTTTTCCGAAAGATCCCTTATCCTTTATCCCTTAAAATGAGGGATAAGGGATCTTTCGGAAAAGGCTTTATTTTCTGAAAGATCCGCGTCTAGACTGGCGCTTTTCTTCAGCAAAGCTCCGAGCCGGAAAAAAGCGGCAGCCATGTTTATGCTAATAAAGTGGGGGGGATTTAAATCCCCGCTTCATTTGCAATTGCAATGTCTAATTTGCATCCCTTTTACGAAAAAGGGATGCAGCCTAGACACAGACCATTAGTCTTATATACATCCCCTTCTCAACAAGTAAGGGAGTCTATGCTGATGTAGTTTACACATTAAGGCTACATCTACACTGGCCAGAACATATGCAAGAACATATGCAAATGAGGTGTGGTGATGAATATTGCCATGACTCATTTGCATACTTAATGAGCCACCATTTTTGCGCATGGGGCTTTGGAGCAAGAAGGCGCCGTCTACATGGCTCCTTCTTGCGCAAAAAACCCCTCTTGTGCGAGAGCCGTTCTACCTGAAAATAAGCGGCAGAACGGCTCTTGCACAAAAATGACAGCTCATTAAGTATGCAAATAGGCGTGGTGATATTCATTGCCACTCCTTATTTGCCTACATTCTTGCGCAAGACTGGCCAGTGTAGAAGTAGCGTAAAGAAACAGGTGGTGAACTTCTTTAATTTCCACTTCTACTGATAATTGCCTTCTTTGCCATCTTCCTCTCTTCTGGCCCTGAGGTGTATAGCCTACACTAGGCTCACTGGGCCACATTTTGATGTGATGTATAACAGATGGGGTGTGAGCTATACACTGGAAAATGTGTATGTGTCTGTATACATACACACACACTCAATGGAATTGTATGAGGTTCAAGTCAGGGCAGAATATGGGTAACTCATGGCAGAATGTGGCTTTAAATCTAAGGGAGTTTAACTTGTGAACAATGTACACAAAGGTGAGTGGGACATAATCAACTTAGACCCACTGAAACTCACCTCTATATTTTCCCGACATCCCTTGTCTTAAGGAGCTTAGTTTAGGATGATATATTGACCAGGTTTAGAAGAGCTACCCTTAGTCACAGCTGTCAGCAATTATTATTAAGTCAAACAGTCCCATTGACATCACTGGAGCTCAGCAACATGAAAAAGAGGTCTGCAATGGGGCCCTTGAGTGTTAAGGTTCTTTTAGCTTAGTTAGGGGGGAAGGTCTTAATACAATACATATTACTAAAACCTTTCCTTTCATATGACTTTTTGGCTTACTAAATAGAAGCTTAGGATATAATATAGCCTTTTCAGCTATTGGAAGTGTGCATTCATGAATGAATTTCATTTTAGACCTAATCCTTGTCCCAGCACAGTGAATGGCAAAACTCCCATGATATCGGTATCTGGTTCTCCATGAATAAATACTACAAATTAAGCTGGAGTGTTGTGAATTGAACTAATTTTCCACCCCGTTTTCCTAGAACACAGAGGAAAGGTCAACTACTCTTGGCATAATAATTTCATGCATTAGAAGTGGCAAATTAACTCTGAAATCTGACATGCTTTTGTGGCAGAAGCTCCACACTCTGCATGTTCCCACCTCCTTGACATTTATTTCCGTGTTATATATATGTGTACAAAGTAAAATAGATTTATAACAAAAATGTACTCATTTTCTTTTGTGCACCCTTTTAGAGGAAGACTAATTACTCTCTTACAACACGTAGTCACTGTATTCAGTTTCATTTAGTTTAACTCTAATTAGTCACCCCTTATAATTTCACAAAAGGCATCCCTGTGGCAATGGCATCTCAGGCTATAAAAGGATAACTATAGAACTGAAAACAAAATGAGAATGTAGTTGATAATATACAAGTGTCTTCTCGTCAGCCCCAGGACTCCACAGGGATATATGTGTTTGGGTGGGAGGGAGGGGGAGATGTTAACGCAGTAAAGTGCCAGTTCATCTTTCTCAAACCTGCCTGTGATGTACTTAATTCAGAGTAATTCTGCAGAGGGAACCCTTTACGCTTATTGTGGAATGATATTGTCACTTGAGATTTTTCATGTTAGGTATCAAAACATTTCTCTTGCCCATCATATATAGATTTCTAGGACTGTCAGCTGCTTAGAGCAGGGGTGGGCAAAAGTCTCTCAGCGGGCCATATTCAGCCTGCCTAGGGCTTTGATTTGGTCGTGAGGCAGTTCCCAGCCCCGCCCCCTAACACAGGGGTTGGCAACCTACAGCACACATGCTACGCATGCCGATTTTCAGCATCATGGAGAAGGGAGGTGAGTCCCGCCCCTGCACAGCCGCTGGAAAGTGCTCTCTCCTCCCTGCAGCAGGTGAGGCTGCAGTGGGAGGAGACAGCACTGGGGCTGAATCTCCTCAGCAGAGACCGGAGGCACCACGGCCACATGATTCAGGGCTGGCCCCGTAGACGCTGGTGGCTTGGCCATGTAAGAGGTTTGATGGATTGGTGCTGAAAAGCTCAGCAACTTGTAAGATTGGTCATAGCAAAGCATGGAAAACACTTCACATGGTTGTGCTCCATCCACTTAAGAGAAAATATCAAAATGTACACACCTTGCAAATGTATTTTAAGCATGTTAATATTCTCTCTCTACCAAAAAATATCTCCCAGTGAGTGCTTGTCACGGACTGAACTTGTGATACTGTTTTTATACTTGTTTCTCCAATGAAAATAGTTTTAAAATGAAAGAAAAGCAATATATTTTAACCACTGTTAGATGCAAATTGGTCAAGTTATTTAGTGATTCAAATACAACAATTTTTTAAACTTCAAAACATCAGTAGCCTAAACAGTGAGTACTATAGAACTAAAGAAGAAAAGCTCTTTGTGTTTTCAATCCCATAAATTCCTATGTTAATGTAATAATTTACACATGAATATCTTCTTTCTGACTTTTTTTTTATCATTTAAAATCCACCTGTATGCCAATTGTATGCCGGTACACTTTTTAAGCAAGATTTGCGTAATATAATACAAAAATTAACATTTTAAAAGCAAATGTTCAGCCTTGAACAAGCAAAGGAAATGTACTTGAACCACTGCTCCAAAGTGGCATCAGCTTTCACAGAGATTATTCCATCAAATGTAACTTTCTAGCAGAAACCTTGAGTCCCCTTCTATATGTCTCTGAATCATCTATTGTCACTTCCTTGACTTTGACTGAATTCTGCAGGCACATTAGTGCTGCAGCCTTTTAAATGTATTTATGTTCTCAAATCCCTCTGAGGTTATTTATTACATATTGAGTGCTTTTATCTAGTATGGTAGCTAACGGATGTTACACCTGTTTGAGAGCTCATAACATCAATGTCTGAATTATGCTTCGAAGCTGAGACTCAATGCAAGTTTTATGTGGTATAAGGTATAGTACACTGACAATAATTGTGCCTATAATTTATTTTCCATGTTCAATGGTAAATTAAAGCCTCTCTTTGTTTCAAAAGCAGACACACAGCTTTCAAAAATTAGTCACTTTTTATGTCAAAATACCCCTATTTGTAAAATATTACTCATAGTGTTGGTGCTTAAATTGACCCCTGTTGTACTATTTTGAATTGTCCCTGTTAGATACAATGAGTCTCCATAACCACTCAAATATTACATACAGAAATATAGATTTAGAATACCTGGACCTACTCAAAATAATTTCAGTTGAATGTATGTTATGCCAAGATGGTATGGTAAATGTAACATTTCTAGGCTAATGAAGCCTAGGTTACAGTGGATATCTCTGGTGCTCCTAACACACTCAGACTGAATTGATTACAATTAATATTCAATATACATGAATAACAATAATAAGTATCTCTTTTACATTGTCATATTGCTAACAAATTGCAGATAAGGGCTTGTTGCAAGGTTCTGAGTTTCTCTTCTTCTATTTGTATTATTTTAGATCCCCCAAGCTCATAACTCAGCTATGATCCCTGAGAAAATTCTACACTCTGATATGCAGCCATACACAGGAAACCCAAGAAGATTTTCTCCAGCGAGAGGGAAATAAATGGAGGTCTTTTGTTTTATTGAAATAGGGCACCAGTTTGCAAATGTGCGTTTAATCTACTATATATTTGAGAGAGTTTGCCCGTCTGTCTGTTCAGGAATTTCTCCTAGATGGTAAGAGCTTGAACACCAGATTTGGTATGCAGCTTCCTCTTATCATAACTTAAAGTGAAGTAAGGGGCTGGTTGTGCCAGGAAAATGGGCTATGCCTGGGATGTGATTGCTTCACATAAAAACATGCGGAGAAAAGACAGAATCCCA
Source organism: Pelodiscus sinensis (assembly GCF_049634645.1). NCBI lineage: Eukaryota > Metazoa > Chordata > Testudines > Trionychidae > Pelodiscus > Pelodiscus sinensis. The sequence continues at coordinate 30,863,489 of NC_134724.1, read as the reverse complement.
TATGAAGAGAGTTTTAAAAGAGGTGGACTTTTCAGCTTAAAAAAGAGGAGACTAAGGAGGGGTATGATAGAGGTCTATAAAATCATGACTGGTATGGAAAAAGTGAAATAAGGAAAAATTATTTACTTATTCTCACAATATAAAAACTAGGAGTCACCAAATGAAATTAATATGCAGCAGGTTTAAAACAAACAAAAGGAAGTTTTTCTTCACTCAGCGTACAGTCAACCTGTGGAAATCCTTGCCAGAGAATGCGGTGAAAGCTAGAACTTTATCAGGGTTCAAAAAAGAGCTGGATAGATTGATGGAGATTAGGTCCATCAATGGCTAGGATGGGTAGGAATGGTATCCCTCGCTTCTATTTCTCTGGAGATGGATGACGGGAGGGATTAGGTGAGTATTACCTATTGTGATCCCTCCCTCTGGAGCATCTGGTATTGGCTACAGTCATCAGACAGGATTCTGAGCTAGATGGACCTTTGGTCTGACACAGTATAGCCATTCTTATATTCTTATGTTCTTAATCACCAGACAGGTGAAAGTGGCCGGGTGGGAGTGGGACCCTCCCCCCATCTGGGACTGTCCTAGCCCTGAGCCTCTAAGCTACCCCAGGCACCCATTAGGGAGGGTGGGATGGGGGCTGAAGCTTCCCCCTTCCCTGGATTCATATGGGGGCATTACTGGATGTTCCCCTTCATCAGGAAGCAAAGGGAAAGTACACAGTTTGCTGCATTCCTCACTCTGCCTGGGGAGCTCGGGGAGCAGATGAACCAGGACCTGTCCCAATCAGGGGACATGCAACGCTCCCCTGGCCCACTAGTGCTGCAGCAGCCATGGAGAAGTGCTTCACACAAGGAATAGTCCTTTCTCCCCAGGGCAGCCTACATACTGAACCCCTTATCTGCAGTCCCACCCCAGAGTAATGATTTAAATGAAGTATGCACATTTCCATTTTATGTTTAAAAAACCAAAAGTTAATTGAGTTAAGGACCTGAGCAACACCAGTTAACTAAAAGATTTATCAAATATACTAGAATTGCAGTGTTAGGGGAATCTCATCAAGGCTGTACAATTAGTCATAGGTGATAACAATTCCAACATACATCTTGTCATTAAGCAGGCAGAACACTTGAAATGTTAAATTGTGGAAGCATTCAAAGGTAAGCAATTTAATTGCAGTTACAGTAATTAGTAGCTAAATTTAAGAGTCCTTACAAATACTATACCATAAACTTTCGCATGATTTAAAGTGGGTTTAGCTTTGAGGTTTCCATTAGGAAGTCATCTGGAAAAAAATCAATGTAAGCCCTAGGTTGATGGGCCATTACTGCAGATTCAAGTACATTTATTAGTAAGACTAAATACAGCCATAGATGTATTCTGTATAAGACCATGGGTCCTTTCAAGGAACTGACAATTAGAAGGCAAATCTTATCCTACATCCATGAAAGCAGAGGTCTTTTGCTACTGGCCCCATTGCATGGAGGAACCTTGCCCAGTTATGTGTAGGATAACCACAGATTTGCATTTTTATATACAGAACTTGCACCTCAATTTAAAATACTTTTACTGCACTGCTTAAACTCTAGTAATCTTGCACAGAATTAACTCATCAGTATAGATAAGCTCCCTCATTAAAAGCCCTCTGAAAAACAAATATAATTAAGAAAATGAGATGGAACTCAGATGTTCAGGTTTACCTCCCTAAAAATCTCTTAATCCAATTTCATTTTTAAATAGTTCCAAGTTCTTGTTGTTTTTTTTACTGTAGTCTAAAAGTGCTACCTGAATTTTTTTTAATGTGAAATAAGCATCTCAAAGTCTCTGCATTTCCCTTCACCCTCATTTTAGCACTTTCTAGTATCTAAACATAATTTAACTTAGGCTTTGAATGTAAATTACAGACCATACAATTATTTGCAATTTGGAACAAGATGGGAGCTTTTGGGTACTGTATGTACCTGCAGTATAAAGTACAATCTAATTGTTTGTCTCAATTTCTGACAATTACAGTTAGTTGCCATAAAATGCAAAGGAACATCAGTTATTTATTATCTTGAGAAGCTGTACTGTACCTACAATGTGATATTTTTATCTTGTCTTACCTTTCTCCACACTGTCAAGTAATTTGCTTCTCCTGGGAGCTTTCCACGTAACCATGATGTATCTCATTTCCCTTTCAATTAAATGGTAAATTAATAAAGTAATATTTAATGGATTGTTAGCAGAGATGCATCAAATCTAGAATGTAGTATTATGTATACCTATACCAGTAACTGATAGGAAGCGCATCATTCTTACGACTATTTAAATTCCTAATTATCTGCTTAGGATAAATGGTATATAGGAAATTATTAGAAAGGGGGCAATGCATAGTTACATATCTGAAAAATCCAGAATGGATTTTCTTACTCTTACTTCTGTTGCTTTGGATCCTGATGGTGATACCTTTGTGATACTTAATAGTACTGAATGCTATGAGCAGTGCTGTGCAACAGAGTTTGTCTAACCAGCAGGCTGTATGTAGGCTTAGCCTACAAGAGCTAGTCTGAATGCAGGTAATGGTAGCAGAACCAAAGCTTCAAGTGGGGCTCATAAGCAAATTACTGACCCAGAGACTGTGCCAGTCTTGTAGAACCTGCACTGAAACCCATGCTGTGATGTGTTTACTATTATTGTTGACCACAGTAGTTGGATTCAAGCTTTTCTTTCTTCCCTCAGGGTGCTAAGGCAGGCTCCTGCCTCTCCTGGCACCGCAGACCCGGCTGCGCCTCAGAAGGAGCTATTAGCAGGTTTCCAGCCAAAGTGAGTGTGGAGCAAATGCTTTGGGGGCAGGAACCATGCATTGAGCTCTGAGTACTTACCCCACCCTCCACCTAGGAGCCACGCAGGTAGCCTGCCTTAACACCCCATTGGTCACCTGATCACCCTGAGTACCGAGACCCAGTGTGTGACATTCCACAACCCAATACTGGATCACAACCCATAGTTTGGAAATCATCGTGCTAAACCGTAGATATATTTTTTGTATGTAAAATACTCTCCTCAGGAATGCAAATGTAGTTCCTCTTAAAATTGTCCAACAGTATCACTGATTATCAGCCCGAACCAAAATCTGCTTCCATTGAAGCCATGGCAAAACTACAATGAGCACAACATGGGGCTATTGCTTTCAATGGATTTAGAAGCAGGATTGGCCCAGAGCTTGGAGCCTCTAATTCCAAATGAGTTGCTGAAACTTTTCTTCAGGAACGGAGTGGCATGAACGAAAATATAGAGTGTAGGAAGTGTAAACATGAAGCCTACAACCAGATTATGCTACTAACTTCTACTTTATTATAAAGTCACACATACACAGAATGAATTTCTATATTTCATAACATTAGATCCACCAATATTTGATTTCTACATCAATGTCTTCATTTTTCGAGTGAACTCTTTACAGTGTATTTGTACAGTGTTCATTATTTTTTTAGAAAATCCAAAAATATGTACTAACTTCTGAGAGAGGATTAGTTAAATTTATGCTTGAGAAATGAGAAGGACTGTAATATCTGGCAGAATTAATTATTTTAGCATAAGAAATAGATGGCTGGTAAAGCTCGGTGAATAATTTGTAGTGAATGATCATTAAGGCTTTTTCTGACTGAAGACAATTAAATGATTTCTTAAATGTATTTGATTTTTAAATAATTTGCCAAATAGTTTGGACTAATTATGTTCTGTAAATTGTTCAAAAGCAGGTAGCTATTTGCATTTCTTCAGGCTGTGTTGGTTGATTTTGACTGAACAAAGTTACCTGCTTCAGTTCTGCTCCCTTCTTGGATTTAATATCACTTTCAGAATCAGGTTTCCAGTGTGAATTCTTTCCTTCTTCTTCGAGTGGCTGCTCATGTACATTTGAATTAGGTGTGCGCACCGCGTGCACCGCGTCTTCCGGAGCGTTTTCCCTAGCGGTACCCGTAGCGCCGGCAGGGCGCCCCCTGGAGTGGCGCCGCCATGGCGGGGCATAAGTACCCCTGCCGGCGCTGCCCCACCTCAGTTCCTTCTTACCGCCTGTGACGGTCGTTGGAGCGGGTCTCTCTCTTAGATCAGTTAATGATAGAAATGTAGCCGTTAATGGTTCCCATTTCTCTTAGCATTGTAAATAGTTCAATTAGTTATGTAGTTAGTGATCCTTTGTTTTGTCCCTTCTCCCCCTTTGGGGGTGAGGAATGGCAGGGCCGCAAGGCTTTAAGGCGTGCACTGTCTGCACAAAGTTCATGCCCAAAGGAGACCCTCACGACAGTTGTCTGAAGTGTCTGGGTGAGGGCCATCTTACAGACGCATGTAAGATCTGCAAGTCTTTTAAGCCACGCACTAAGAGAGAGAGAGTCTCTTGTCTAAAACTCCTCCTCATGGAGGCGGCTTTACAGCTGGCACCGGCTGGGCACTCTGCGGTACACAGTGCATTGGCGTCTACGCGAGATGCTCCGTCCCAAGGCCAGACCTCGGCGTTGAGGGCCCGGCACCGGTCTCACTCTCCGGCACTGAAGAGGTAGAGAAAGTCTAGCGGGAGGTCTCCGAGCCGGAAATCCAGGTTGGCCCTGCACCGTGGTGCTAACTCACCGGTGCATACATCTTCATCCTCTACGGTGCGGCGTAAGTGAGCGGGACGTCCGCCCAGTCCATGGCAATTACCCTCACACCGCCCTTCCACGCCGGACAACTTTGAGGCAGCACAGGCCCTCATTAGCCTCACTACCTCCCCTCCATCATCGGTTGAAGTGGAAGGGTCGAGGTCACCTACGCCACAGGCCGTGTTGGCTCTGGCTTCGCCTTTGCACCGGCATGATCGGCCATCTCAGGCCACTTATGCAGCGGGACCATCCCCGGTGGGACCGGTACCGCTTGCCTCCTCACCGGTGCCGGTATCGACGCAGGCCTCCAAGCCTCACCCGGCACCCAACTGGTCTCAGCTTTCCATGGTGCTGGGACCTCTTCCTGTCCTCCCGTTGGCCGCCCCGATGCCGTAACACTCTAGCCTTGTGGCAACGTCTACGGCACCGTCATCGTCAATGCTGGCACTGAGCAGCTTCCTAGAGGTGCCATTCCAGTCGTCGGCACCGGGCCCTTCAGCATCAGCCTCTTCAGCACCGATGCAAGTCTTGGCACCTTCGCAAGCACCGGCATCGACCATGTGGATCTTGCCAGTATCTCAGTCGATGGTGACGTCGGTTTCTTCAAGGTTCATCTCGCAACCGATACCGGCTTCGGCAGTGCTGTCGTGCTCCATGTCGGCACTGCGACAGGCACTGGGACTGGGCCTCCCGGTGCCATGACTGGCTCAACCCCGGGCACCGAGGCTCGACCCTTCGGCAACAACACCACTCTCGGCACCGGGACCAGTTCCCCTGGTGCTGCAACAGCCCCCGGTGCTGCAACATCCATCAGCTCCCCCGGTGCTGCAACAGCCACCTGTTCCCCCGGTACCACAACAGGCACTGCTAACGGCACCGGCACCAGGACCAATCTTCCTGGTGCCGGCTCACCCCCACCGAGCTCACGCTGGCAAACCCAAGTCCATGGCCAGGTTTGCCCCTCCATCGGTTACGGGACATTCCTCATCTGTGCCTCCCTGGCCGGAGTCTGATTACTTGTCGGACTCTGATGCAGCATCGTTCTGGTCGGAGTCCTCCAGAGCTTCTTCGTCTCATAGATCCCGCTCCCGGCACCGACGTGATCGTCCACAGGTGCAGCAGACTTGGCCGCTTCAGCCACTTAATAAAACCGTAGCAAAAATTACCAATGCCCCGTGGCAAACACCGGTGACCCTGACCCCTACCTTAAAAGGAGTTGAGAGGGGCTACTACGTTCCCCAGTTGGGGTATGAGCACCTGTACTCCTAGCCTGTCCCGGGGTCCTTGGTTGTTCAGGCTGCAGCCCAAAGGGAGAAGCTCCCCCAGCCGGGGCCGTGCCCGAAAGCTAGGGAGCCCAAATGTCTTGACCTGATAGGCCGGAAGGTGTACGCCACCGGTGGGGTGCAACTCCGCATCACTGATCAGCAGGTGATGCTGAGTCGCTATGCTTTTAATACATGGCAGGCTGTGGATAAGTTTAAGGACAAGCTGCCTGCCGAGTCCCATCAGGAGTTTGCGGCCATGACCTCTGAGGGTAAAGCCATCGCCCGTACAGCCCTTCAGGCTTCCCTGTACGCTGTCGACTCTGCAGCCTGCACCATGGCATCAGGTGTGGTTATGCGCTGTGGTGCCTGGCTGCAGGTGTCTGTAATACCTCCTGATGTCCAGTCTACTATCCAGGATCTGCCTTTTGACGGCAAGGCATTATTTTCGGAGCACACGGACTTGAGGCTCCATACGCTCAAGGACACAAGGTCTACCCTTCGGTCCTTGGGGATCCACAAACTGGCTCCTCAGCATCGTCAGCTGCCCTACAGGCAGCAAGGGAGACCGCAGTCCCAGGTCCCCTGTGGGGATTACTGGAGACACCGTCCTCATCCTCTCGGTGGGGATTCGGGAGTGGTTGCGAGCCCCTCATCCACAAGGGGTCGTAGACGTCGTCTGAGAGGGGACAACCCTCATGGGGTTGGTCAAGGCCCCTCCCAGCAGCATAAGCACCAATTTTGATGGGCTCCCAGAGAGTTGCACACCAGTCTCCCACCCTGGCCCCCCGTTTGGGGCCAGGTTATCCCGGTTTGCTCAGGCCTGGGCAGAAATCATGACCGACGCCTGGGTCCTAAACATAGTCATGAGTAGCTATACCATCCCCTTTTTGGGCCCGCCCCCTTCCAACCCGCCCTCCCCGTCCCTTTTCAGGGACACCTCTCATGAAGGCACGCTCCGCCAGAAGTACTGGCGCTCCTCCAAAATGAGCTGTGGAAAGGGTCCCTTTCTATCTGGAGGGCAAGGGGTTTTACTCCCGATATTTCATTGTCCCGAAACCCAGGGGCGGGATCCGTCCCATCTTAGATCTCAGGGACCTCAACAAGACGGTCATGAAATCCAAATTCAGAATGGCAACCCTGGCTTCTGTCATCCCGGTCCTACAGTTAGGAGACTGGTACGCAACTCTCGATCTCAGGGATGCTTACTTCCATGTGGCGATAAGACCCAGCCACAGGAGGTTCCTCCGTTTCAATGTGTCCTGATGCCACTTCCACTTTATAGTGCTCCCATTTGGCCTTTCAATGGCACAATGGGTCTTTACAAAATGCATGGCAGTCGTAGCGGTGTTCCTCCACAAAAGAGGGGTACACGTATTTCCATACCTGGACAACTGGCTAATTCGTGGTCATTCCTACAAACAAGTGGAGACCCGTGCGTCCCTCACGAGGGCCCTCTTCGTAAGGCTGGGACTCATGCTAAACGAGGAAAAGTCATCGCTGACTCCCTCTCAGTACCTCGAATTCGTGGGTGCCCTCTTGGACACCAGAGTCGCTAGGGCATTTCTCCCCAGACCCAGGTTCCTGTCCATAGCGGAGCTGGTCTCCGAATTGACCCGGTCTCCGATCACGACCACCCGGGTCTGCTTAAGGTTACTGGGGCACATGGCAGCATGTACGTATGTGGTATGCCATGCTCAAATGAGGCTCAGGCCTCTGCAGACCTGGTTGGCAAAGGCATTCAACCAATCCAGGGGTCTCTGGGACACGGTTCTCACAGTGCCTCCGGAGGTAATAGCCTCCTTACAATGGTGGACTCAGGAGGCTGTGGTGTGCAGCAGGATCCCCTTCACTGTACCTCCCCCCTCGCTCACTCTGGTCACAGATGCCTTGGACCTGGGTTGGGGAGCGCACCTGGGGTGCCACAGGACCCAGGGTCTTTGGTCCCCTGCAGAGCGGGCTCTGCACATAAATGTCCGGGAGCTCAGGGCAGTCAAGAGAGCGTGCGAGACTTCCAGTAGAAGCTCTCTCACCGCTCTGTCCTGGTCCACCTGGACAACACGGCAGCTGTTTTTTACATCAGCAGGCAGGGGGGAGCCTGGTTGCCTCCCCTCTGCCATGAGGCTCTGTACCTCTGGGACCTGTGCATAGAGCATGACATAGTTTTGCAGGCAGAGTACCTGCCGGGGTGCAAAAACCTGCTGGCCGATGCTCTGAGGAGGTCCTTCGGAGCCCACGAGTGGTCTCTCAAGGACACGGCCCTTCGTCAGATCTTCCGCAGGTGGGGCTATCCCCTACCAGACCTGTTTGCCTCGGCACGCAATACCAACTGTCAGAGTTACTGCTCCCTGTTGGGGAACACTCCTGGGGGGATGCCATGACGGTCACGTGGCCGGCGGGCATCCTTTATGCTTTCCCTCCGTTTCCCCTAATTCCCAGAGTTCTGACCAGGGTCAAGACCTTCAGGTCCACAGTCCTCCTGATAGCCCCCAGGTGGCCCAGACAATTCTGGTTCCCTATACTGGTGGACATGCTCAGCGAGGAGCCTGTGATGCTCCCGCCAGATCGGGATCTCCTGACACAACCTTGGGACGGGGGGACCATGGTTCACCCGAATCTCAGGTCTCTCCACCTAACAGCCTGGTTTATCTGTGATTGACCCAACCGGAAAGGGAATGTTCCCAGGAGGTACTGATGGTGCTCCTAAGTAGTAGGAAGCTGTCTACCAGGCGGTCGTACACAGCCAAGTGATGCCGCTTCTCGTCTTGGGTGTCTAGAAGGGGAGTGCACCCGTCCTGTCCCATCCATTCTGGACTACCTTTTTGAACTTAGGGCCGGTAGCCTCTACCTCCTCTATCAAAGTTCATGTGGCATCTCTCTCCGCCTTCCATGTTGGTTTGGCAGGAATTTCTGTTTTCTAACCCTGTGGTTAAAAGGTTCTTCAAGGGTTTGGATAAGTTCTATCCCTCGGTCAGACCCCCTCTCCCCGCTTGGGACCTTAACCTAGTTTTGTTTAGACTTATAGAATCATAGAATCATAGAATAATAGGACTGGAAGGGACCTCGAGAGGTCATCGAGTCCAGCCCCCCGCCCTCAAGGCAGGATCAAGCTCCATCTACACCATCCCTGACAGATGTCTATCTAACCTGTTCTTAAATATCTGCAGAGAGGGAGATTCCACCACCTCCCTTGGCAATTTATTCCAATATTTGACCACCCTGACAGTTAGGAATTTTTTCCTAATGTCCAATCTAAACCTCCCCTGCTGCACTTTAAGCCCATTACTCCTTGTCCTGTCCTCAGAAACCAAGAGGAACAAATTTTCACCTTCCTCCTTGTGACACCCTTTTAGATATTTGAAAACCGCTATCATGTCCCCCCTTAATCTTCTTTTTTCCAAACTAAACAAGCCCAGTTCATGAAGCCTGGCTTCATAGGTCATGTTCTCTAAACCTTTAATCATTCTTGTCGCTCTTCTCTGTACCCTTTCCAATTTCTCCACATCTTTCTTGAAATGTGGCGCCCAGAACTGGACACAGTACTCCAGCTGAGGCCTAACTAGTGCAGAGTAGAGCGGCAGAATGACTTCATGAGTTTTGCTTACAACACACCTGTTGATACAACCTAGAATCATATTTGCTTTTTTTGCAACAGCATCACACTGTTGGCTCATATTCAACTTGTGGTCCACTATGACCCCTAGATCCCTTTCCGCCATGCTCCTTCCTAGACAGTCGCTTCCCATCTTGTATGTATGGAACTGATTGTTCCTTCCTAAGTGGAGCACTTTGCATTTCTCTTTATTAAACTTCATCCTGTTTACCTCTGACCATTTCTCTAACTTGCTAAGGTCATTTTGAATTATGTCCCTATCCTCCAAAGAAGTTGCAACCCCACCCAGTTTGGTATCATCTGCAAACTTAATAAGCGTACTCTCTATCCCAATATCTACATCATTGATGAAGATATTGAACAGTACGGGTCCCAAAACAGACCCTTGAGGGACTCCACTTGTTATCCCTTTCCAGCAGGATTTAGAACCATTAACAACAACTCTCTGACTATGGTTATCCAGCCAATTATGCACCCACCTTATCGTGGCCCTATCTAAGTTATATTTGCCTAGTTTATCAATAAGAATATCATGCGAGACCGTATCAAATGCCTTACTAAAGTCTAGGTATATGACATCCACCGCTTCTCCCTTATCCACAAGGCTCGTTATCTTATCAAAGAAAGCTATCAGATTAGTTTGGCATGACTTGTTCTTCACAAACCCATGCTGGCTATTCCCTATCACTTTATTACCTTCCAAGTGTTTGCATATGATTTCCTTAATTACCTGCTCCATTATCTTCCCTGGGACAGACGTTAACTGACCGGTCTGTAGTTTCTGTGTTTGCTTGGTTGAATAAATTTGTTTGGTTTGTTCAACTTTTGTGGACTTCTCTTTCTGAGTGCTCCGACCCCTACTCCTTCAAGTGGGGTTGGCTTGGAAGTCACCTAATTCGAATGGACATGAGCAACCACTCGAAGAAGAAAAGAATGGTTACTTACCTGTAACTGTTGTTCTTCGAGATGTATTGCTCATGTCCATTCGACTCCCCCCCTACCTCCTATTCTTCGGAGCGTACGGCAAGAAGGAACTGAGGTGGGGCAGCGCCGGCAGGGGTACTTATGCACCACCATGGCGGCGCCACTCCAGGGGGCGCCCTGCCGGCACTACGGGTACCGCTAAGGAAAATGCTCCGGAAGATGCAGTGCACGTGGTGCGCACACCTAATTCGAATGGACATGAGCAACTCATCTCAAAGAACAACAGTTACAGGTAAAACAAAATACAGGACTATGTAACACTTTAAAGACTAACAAGATGGTTTATTAGGTGATGAGCTTTCATGGGCCAGATCCACTTCCTCAGATCAAATAGTGGAAGAAAATTGTCACAACCATATGTACCAAAGGATACAATTTAAAAAAATGAACACATATGAAAAGGACAAATCAAATTTCAGAACAGAAGGGGTATGGGGGGGGGAAGGTAAATGTCTGTGAGCTAATGATATTAGAGGTGATAATTGGGGAAGCTATCTTTGTAATGGGTAAGATAATTAGATTGTTTATTCAGACTCACGTGTAAGGTGTCGAATTTAAGCATGAGGATTCTCTTTCAAGTGCAGTCTTAAAAGGCTTTTGAAGCAGGATGCAGGTAATTAAGTCATTGAGACAATGTCCTTTCTGGTTGAAATGGCAAGAAACTGTTTTTTCTTTGTGATCCTGTCTAATATCTGTTTTGTGGGCATTGATCCTTTAGTGAAGCATCTGAGACGTTTGTCCAATGTACATAGCAGACAGACACTTTCGGCAACGGGGTTTGTTGCAAGGGAAGGTACCAGGGTTGGTATTAGTGTGGTATGTCCTGTGGTTGTTGGTAAAAATCATCTTGAGGTTAGGTGGTTGTCTATAGAGGTATAGTTCGAACTAGCGGGGTAATGTAGGCATACCGCACTTGCAAATGAAGCCCGGGATTTGAATTTCCCGGGCTTCATTTGCATAAGCGGGGAGCTGCCATTTTTAAAACCCCGCTGGTTCGAACCCCATGCAGCGCGGCTACATGGGGCACGAACTAGGTAGTTCGAACTAGGCTTCCTAGTTCGAACTACCGTTACTCCTCGTGAAATCAGGAGGGGGGTTAATCGGGGGTTTGCAGGAGAACTTCCAGCCCAAGGAGCCCGCAGAGCCACCCCAGTCCTCCCCATCCGGGGCTCATACCCCATTCCTCCCTCACCTCATTCTACTTACCCCTTCCTAGCCCCCCTTCCTGATGTACAAAATAAAAGACACGTGTGTTCAAAAATAGAAACTCTCTTTATTTAACAAAACTGGGGGGGGGGGGGATTAACCTCTGGGGAGACTGGGAAAAGGAGGTGGAAGAGGGGAAGAGAGAGGGTGGGAGAGGGGAAGGGGAAACCTGGGAGGAGGTAACTGGAAGGGGGAAGCCAGGGGAAGAAGGAGGAGGGGAAGTATCAAACTATAGTACGCCATATCTTCAGTACTGTGTACTGATGTGATCTCCTCACCCCAGAAAAGATGTTTTGGCCTTGGAAAGTGTTCCGAAAACGGCAACTAAAATGATCAGGGGTTTGGAACAGGTCCCATATGAAGAGAAGCTAAAGAGACTGGGACTTTTCAGCTTAGAAAAGAGGAGACTGAGGGGGGAGATGATAGAGGTCTATAAAATCATGAGTGGTGTGGAGAGGACACCAAATGAAATGAATGGGTAGCAGGCTTCAAACTAATAAAAGAAAGTTCTTCTTCACAAAGCAAATAGTCAACCTGTGGAACTCCTTGCCACACGAGGCTGTGAAGGCTAGAACTATAACAGAGTTTAAAGAGAAGTTAGATAAAGTCATGGAGATTGGGTCCATGAAGTGGTATTAGCCAGGGGGCAGAAATGGTGTCCCTGGCCTCTGTTTGTAGAAGGCTGGAGATGGATGGCACGAGACAAATGGCTTGGTCATTGTCTTCGGTCCATCCCCTCCAGGGTAACTAGTTTTGGCCGCTGTCGGCAGACAGGCTACTGGGCTAGATGGACCTTTGGTCTGACACAGTACGGCCATTCTTATGTTCTTATGTTCTAAGCTCAGGGCTCAGGGTCAGGGGGGGTCTCACTGGACCACCTTGATTTTCATGCAAACCTGCTCCTGGGTTTGCATGTGGCCTTTGGTGGCCAGGCTGGCAGCTATCCTGCCTTAGACGGCCGTTTTCCTGTGCCTAGTGCAGAGGTCGTGGATGTTGGAGGCCTCCCCCCATACCTAGATGAGGTCCACAATCTCTGCACTAGACCAGGCGGGCGCCCACCTCTTGCGGCCCCAGGCAGGCTCCTGGGAGCTGCCAGCCTGGTCCGGGAAAGAGGTGGAGGGCTGGGTGGCAGCAGGTGGCTGGCTCGTGCCGTTCCAGGTTCAGGATCTGCTGGCTGGGTGCTGGCAGGCTAGCACCTGGCATGGGCACCGTAGCCAGAGCATGCCCCTTTAAGGGCTCCGGGGCCGGGAGGGTGGCAGAAGTGTTTCCCTTGGTGTGCCCAGAGTGGCCACCAGGGCAAGCTGGGAAGGGCTAGCTTCCTACTAGTTTGAATTGAGTGGCTACACAGCCCTTAATTCGAACTACTTAATTCGAACTAGGCGTTAGTCCTCATAGAATGAGGTTTACCTCGTTCGAATTAAGTGCTCCACTAGTTCGAATTAAGTTCGAATTAGCGGTTTGCATGTGTAGCCCCTATTAAAGTTAATTCAAACTAACGGCTGTTAGTTCGAATTAACTTTGTAGTGTAGACATACCCTTATAGAATTTGTATTATAATTGTGCCTAGAGGCCTCAACCAAAATCAGAACCCCTTTCTGTTAAGCCAGTGTATCTCAAAGTGATCCGTAAAACCTCTTTGAGAAATCTATGAATTGGCCACATTGGTGTGTTTACTTACCAGTGCCGCAGCTTGCAGCTCACATTGGCTCTGGGTTGTCGTTTGCAGCCAAGGGGAGCTGCAGGAAGTGGCGGCCCAGTCCACGCCATTTCCTGCAGCTCTCCTTGGCTGCAAATGACAAACCGGAGCCAATGGGAGCCATGAGGCTCCGGGGTGCCAAGTAAACACACCAGCACCGCCAGTTTGTAGGTTTCTCAAAGTGGTTTCATGGACCACTTTGAGAAACACTATTAGGCAATGTAAAAATGGAGTGCTGTGCACGGTGTACACAATTTTAAATAGTCCCTGACACCCACAAAATTTATAATCTGAATAGACTGTAACCCATACACCTTCTGGGTAGGGTGCACTGTCCCAGCTAGTGGCCCTTAAACCAGTTACAGAGAGAGAATAAGAAGTCTGTTCTACAGACTTAGCTAGTAACTTGCTGGATTTTAGCTCAGGCACTAAGCTAGAGGTTCCAAGTTCTATTCCTCCTGTCAGTGTTACACTTATACAAGTTACTTCACAACAGGCTAGTGAATCTGAAGTAGAACCTGAGTCTTCTGAATTGCTGTGCAATGCCCTACCTGCAGGCCTACATTGCTTCTTGTGGGAATTCACTGACATCTTTGGTGATATTCACCCGTATCTCAGTGCTTCTATCGGTAGCACACAAGAATGCAAATACAAAGGTATTCTGAATACTGTTCATGAACCTGAACATCATGGACATGGCAGGAAGGACAGCGCAAAGTTCATGAGTATCTGCAGTCTATGGAAAGATGGATCTAAATTTAGGTCTGTAATAGCTTTGACATGCAAGGGTCACATATGTCATATGCATAAGAATGTTCTCATCGATTCCTTGCATTAAAGCTTAAAAAATTCATCCCTTACTTCATTCACGCATTATCCTTACACTTTTCCTAGTGTTGGGGGACCAATCCAGATTTTGTCTGTGCCACAGTTGCATATGTTTGTGGAAATATCGAGCATTAGACATATCATGACCACCAGTATCCGGAGGATAAAATCGCTCATTAGCAGAACAGAAAGGAGTTAGCCTGAATATACAAACCTACAGCATAATCCATCTCCTTTCAGCATATGCACTTTCACTTATGATGTGACATCTCTGACAGGTGGATGTCAACTATTTAACCACACAATCAACTGTATCTGTGGGCCACCTGTCTATTTTGTATATTTATATACAAAATTCAGGTGTCAGAACAGTTGGGAAACCTATCCACATTTCTGCATTGTTCAGGAGAAAAAATGCATCTAAAGCTTTAATTAGGGCAACAGGCTGTCTGTCTCCTGTTCATGGTGGGGAAAGTGTTCTTTGTAACCTCTAGTCAAGCAATTCCTTCACCATGGCAGAGAGCTAAATACTGCCCTTGTGTGAATGGATGCAACTCAACCGACATCCCGATTGTGTCTGAAGGGGAGTCCTACTTAGGCAGTCACATGAGGATATATAGGGGTTCAATTCCAATAGTGGTTCCAGAGTGATTTTTCTGAATGCCATCTGGAAAAGCCCTCTGAAAGCAAAGGAGGCGCGGGGGGAAATGACAGTGATATTCCCCAGTGTACAATCTGAGCTGCCTCTCTGTGAGATCGGCCACTCCTGACCTTGCTTAAATGCACACTCTAGCATATAAATTACTCCCAGCTGAGTTATAAGAGTGCTTCCAACAAGCCACACCTGAATTATAATGTAGAGTTGACACCAGCAAATTCCCAGTGCCAGACACGTTGCTAGAAATGTGACTCTTGTACCACCCAGTTCTTTTCTTCTGGACAATACAAGCTCATAAAAAGTCTGTCATTTCATTAATAGAAAATTATATGCACAAATCCTGTTATACCAATTAAAAGTTCCCAAGAACTTCAATCCAAATACACTGGTTTAGATAAAACAAGTTATTAACTAGAGAAAGATAGATTTTAAGTAGTTACAAGTAATGAGGCATAAAAGTCAGAATTTGTTACAAAGAAATAAAAAGTAAAGTGCAAACTAATGCCAAATTTATCAAGCTAAGTGAATTCAAAGCAAAAATGTTTCTCTCACCATATACTTACAATAGTTTGCTGAATTTTTTCCCCAGCCAGAACTCCCACCCCAGTTCAATGTTGCTTTCTTTGTCTTTCAAATACTGTTGATGCTGTGAGTAAAGATATGGGAAGAGAGGAGATTTGTATCCTCTGTTGTCCCTTTTTCTGGAATTTCTCTGGGGCTACACGCGGCACGAGGAGTAACGGTAGTTCGGAATAGGAAGCCTAGTCCGAACTATCTAGTTCATGCCGCGTGTAGCCGCGGGGCACGGAGTCCAAACTAGCGGACATTTAAAAATGGCGGCGCCTGGCAACATGTAAATGAAGCCCGGGAAATTCAAATCCCCAGCTTTATTTGCAACTCCAGTTGACTACATTACCACCCTAGTTCGAACTAAGGTGGTAGTGTAGATATACCCACAGTTCTTGCCATCTGTAGTAATAGCTATATCTTGGAGGTCTACTCTAAGATTTGGGAGGTATCTGGTTCAAATAGGGCTTCATTCTCTGTGACAGTGGTTCTCAACCAGGATCCAGAGCCCACTGGAAGAGGGATGCTATTTTTGGAGGGCCTGCTCAGCAGAGTGCCATTAGACTTGCTGGGGTTCAGAGCAGAAAGATAAAACCTGTGACCTTGAGTTGATCCAGGGCTGATACCAATCCCTGAGCAACTTAGCTTTGCATGTCTACCTATGGCAGAGGGCCTAGGGCAGTTGTCCTGTTTTTCACCCTCTTATGTCAGCCCTGCATATAAAAGCAATTGTTGTGGCACAGATGGGCTATGGAGTTTTTATAGCATGTAGGGGTGGGGGGCTTAGAAAGAAAAAGGTTGAGAATCCCTGTTCTATGATACCCCCTTAAGATGTATCTAGCTCCTTCAGCTCACCACAAGGGAAGCTTGCTCCTGGTGACAGAAAGCTAAGAACTGTGGGAGGTTTTTACTGTTGACTCTGCATAAGAGCCATAGAATCACTGTAGGCCCTTGAGGTGTCAAATGCCTTAGGTTTGATGGCTGGATGCTTGTGCTCCTGTGAGACTACCTAAGCTCTGAGGAGAAAGTGTAATGTGGAAAATGATAATCCGACCAGTGGAGGGGGGAAAGGTCATTTAGGGCATGTATACAATAGGAAATTATTTTGAAATAACTTATTTTTGAAATAATAAGTCCCAAAATAATAATTTCAAAATTGTGTGTCTAGACTACGGGAAAGCCTCAAAATTAGTCCAGGGCAGGCTCTGTTAATGTGAACATGCTACCTCAACTTAGAGCCCCAGGAAGCACTGGGGGTAATTAGTTTGTATTATTCCGGAAAGTAGTTATTTCAAAATAGCGGCACTAGAGCATCCGCACTACCGCTATTTCAAAGTAACTATTTCAAATTTAGCATTATTCCTCGTAGAAAGCAGGAGTTATTATTTCAAAATAACCATCCTGTTATTTTGAAATAACAGGCTTGGTAACGTGGATGCTCTGCTTGTTATTTTGAAATAAGGGTAGTTATTTTGAAGTAACTCCCTAGTGTATACCAGGGCTTAGGGCTACTTCTGTGCCTAGAGGATGGTCTGAGGAAATCCAGTAGCTCTGGCCCATTAGAGGTGACACTGCTCCCCCAGGAGCCAGTGGTGAAGTAGGATTGAGAAGAAGATGTCCAGAGGAGTGGGGTTAGTCTGATCTTACAAAGTCCTGGTAAAGATTGCCAACTACATGCACACAGTTGGCATTGGATATTCAGTGATCTATAAGGCAGATTTGTCCTTTGGGCAGGTGGGGAAATCAGCAAAGCAGGTGTTACTGGTGGAAGGTTTAGAACCAGAGAAATAAGGGAGAAAAGACTCCTCCAGATGGCTGTCAATAGGAAAGTTCAGCTATAAGGGAAATTAAACCTTATTTACAGTTGAATCCAACAACTTTTGGCATGTAGCTGATTTTACAGACTTGTACTGCTGGGTAGTCATTGTGTAAGGATATTCAGTTTGTTGTATTTTTAAGCTACATCAGTGATGCCAGGATAGGTGTTGGGACCCTCTTTTTAATATTTGTATAAAAATAAAAGACCCTCCTCCGCAAATAAATAATCTGCTTGCTCTTTCCTGAGGTCACTTTAGAAGGCAAGATACGCAATCACATGTGGAATGTCTGGCATTATTCTATTTACTGCACTTCTGATGTCTCTATCAGGGTATCATGTGCATACTTCACTGTTGCTAAAGTATTTATCCTCCCTGTGAGGAAGATATTATTATCCCCATTTTACAGATGGGGAACTGAGACACAGAGAAAGCAAAGATCAGATTTTAAAGGTATTTAGGCACTGTGGCAAGGGTCCCTCTTTCCCTGGCAAGCATTTAGGCCAGCAGCCTTCCCCACTTTGCCAGGGGTTGGGCTTGTAGCCAGTTTCTGGGTAGGGAGCCCAGCCACTCCTTATGGGACTCCCTCCTCTGCTGCCTCTAGTACTCTAACTGTTAGTACTTTGCCTCTGTCTCTTGCTTTCTGTCTCTCCTTCTCTCCTCTCACTCTTTCTCCCTGCCCTCAAACGGGGGAGGCTTTTAAATGCCTCTGGCAGGCCTGAAGTGGAGTCGGCTGGGCCCAATCCACCTAGCCCAGCTCCCTGCCAGCTCCTCCTAATTGTCCTGCAACCATCCACCTCTAATTAACAGGCCTTTTACCCTTTTGGGGACACCTTTTACCAATTCTGTAGCAGCCCTCTGGCCTGACCTTGTCACAGCACCTAAAGCTGCATGTAGGCACCCAATGCGATTTTCAAAATGCCTATGCATCCAGCTTCCATTTACTTCAATGGGACTTATGTCCCTAGGCGTGCTTGAAAATCCCGCTAGACATTGATGTGCATCATTGGGTACCTAAATATCTTTTAAAAGCAGGCTTGCCAAAGCTCATCCAGGAAGCCTGTGGTAGAAAAGACATTGGTGCCCAGGTCTCCCAGTGCCAATGCTGGTGTCCAAACCACTGGACCATTTCCTCTTGATCACTGTCATTACCAGTCTTCAAACCTTATTCTGCAGTTCATAAGATGAATGGTCCCAGACCAAACCATATATCCATGTTCTTAGAGCCAATATTTTTACCTGTCAATGGCTAATATATATTTCTCATGCACCGTGTGAAAACTTTATTTTTGCCTCTGAACTAGCTAAGAAAGTCCAAAAATTTCATCACTGAGAATGACTTTAAGCAGTCTAGCAAATTAACTGGATCCTAAACTGAAAATGCTGCTCAGTTGAACAAAATAATTAATTCTCACTGTTTCAAACTAATGCTGAAGTCCTGCTGGTAGATATGATGACTCAGAATGCAATTATAAAAGAAATGCTTCTGTAAGAGTATTTCAAGGAGGTTGTATGTTAAATGTTTTCTTATACAAAGGAAAAACCCACAAAAGATTAGCCTAACATTCTTGGATTTACAATAACACAATCTAAGAGGATTTAGCTGTGTAAAAAGTGTCATCTAGTTTTGGATATAGAAACAGTTAATCTAATTTCCTCCTTTTTTAAAGGAAAATTACTTCTACTAAACATAGAAATGGGTCACAGAAGGGGGACTTTGATTTCAGATGTGGAGAGCATTTTCCCTCACAATTCTAACCTAAATGGGAGGGTTAGCATTTGTACGCCGATTTGACGGTTCAGATGTGTTAGTAATGATCCTCAGAAGATTTTGTCCAAAATGGTGAAAATATGTTGACATTATCTCATCTCTGGAGACTTTCAATCTTGCCCACAGGCCTCCCTGCCAGAACCGTCAGGCACTGAGCAGCCCCATGCTGCTCAAAGGAGCTGGGTGTTCTGGGTACCACTCTGTGTGGTGCATTGTAGGAGAAGTGAGGCTTTACATGCTGCCCTCAGCCCCAGCACAATCTCTCAGCTCCTATTGGCTGCCAACAAGAAACTGGCCAATGAGAGCTGAGAGACTGTGCAGGGGGTGAGACCAGTGCGTGAAGCCTCCCCTCAGTGTGTGGTCAGCCACTTTGATCCTGGGGGTCCTGGTGGGGGTGGGCCCCTAGCTAGGAGCCTCCTAAGTAAGTGCCTTTTGGCCAGAGCCTGCCTCTGGCACTCCAACCCCTCCCTGCCCCAGGTCATCACCCAAACTCTCTGTACCCTCCGCCATCAGGTCACAGCTTCCTCTTGGACCCTCCATTCCCTCCTACACCTCTCCCTAGACCAGAATCCCCTCCCGCACCCATACCTCCTCCTCTTTGACCCTGCAACCCCTTCTGCCACAAGTCACCATGCAAACTCTCTGGACACACACTCTGTCCCAGGTCACAACTCTCTCTCAGACCCTGAACCACAATCCCCTGATGCCAGTCATAACCCACTCCTTCACACAAACTCCCTTTGGGTATATCTACACTACCACCCTAGTTCGAATAAGGGTGGTAATGTAGGCAACCGGAGTTGCAAATGAAGCCCGGGATTTGAATTTCCCGGGCTTCATTTGCATGTTGCCTGGCGCCACCATTTTTAAATGTCTGCTAGTGCGGACTCCGTGCCGCACGGCTACACGCGGCACGGACTAGGTAGTTCGGTCTAGGCTTCCTAGTCCGAACTACCGTTACTCCTCGTGATACCTAGTCCGAAGCATAGTCCAAACTTCCTAGTCCGTGCCACGTGTAGCCGCACGTCACGGAGTCCGCACTAGCGGACATTTAAAAATGGCGGCGCCCGGCTTTATGCAAATGAAGCCCGGAAAATTCAAATCCCAGGCTTCATTTGCAACTCCGGTTGCCTGCATTACCACCCTAGTTCTAACTAGGGTGGTAGTGTAGACATACCCTTTCAGATCCCACACCCTTTTCTGCACCCGAATCCCCTAACACGAGCTCCTTTCTTCACTCAGCCTCCCGGAACAGTCCTTGCCCCCTCCATAGAAAAGTTCAGCCCTTGACTACTTACCAAAATCTTGGAGTGGTTCCCCATTAAAAATTATTGCCCACCTGGATCTAAACCCACTTTCTTAATTTTTGTGTAACACAAAGAGATTCCAGAGTTATAGATCTGGGTTTGGGCCATCTCTAACTCAATATTTACAAATTAATCTTGAAAATTAGAAATAGTTTGAGTGTGCACAAGCATTAACTATGTACAAAAAAAGAGCTTTTTCTCAGGGGAAAAGGTAAGTTAACTTTGACAGACAAATTTACTCTCTCAGCAACAACAGAAAGAAAAAAAAGGAAATCAGTATTATGATTAAACTGCAAAGACAGCAAATTGCTATAAATCTAGTGAAATACAGGCTTTATATAGTAATAGATTATACACAGTAATTGTATACAGTTGGCAGAATGTGAATGTGACCTTTAACTGCAGATTGGAATTAGATTACCCCCCCCCCCAAAAAAAAATACTGGATTTGAATTCTTAGGAGAATCATCACCGCAGAACACCAACATTTGCTCATTCTTCATCCCTGATGTGACAGAGAATACCATCAGAAAGGCTTTGTCCAGACACCTACTTGTTTCATGATGTTCAGATGTGATGTGAACAATGTGTGGAATTGCACTGTAATCCTAGAAATAGGAAAAGTAGTCTACAAAACCTTGGTCAAGTCACTTAACCTCTCTGCGCTTAAGACATCAGTATTTTGGCGTACTAGAATCAGGAGAACTGTAGAAACTATTACAAATACTCAAAGTCTAGTGATTTAAATTGGGAAAATAGGTTCCCTGCATTTGTAGCTCTGAAAAAATACTCATTTTATTGTGGAATTTTCCTTAAGACAATTTTAGAAGTTTTTGCAGCTTTAAGTATAACACGTAAGCAAATGTTTTTCTCTGGAGCTACCATCATTTACATCAGATATGGCTCTCCCATCCACCCCCTCCCCCTGTGTTTTCAGTGGGAGCTGAGCGTATGGGTCTGAGTGCAGAATTTGGCCCATAGTCATTTTTCCTTGAGGACCTAATTGTGGCATTTTCCCACTGGCACAAATAGGCTGTGTCTACATTGGCGCGATCTTGCGCCAAAGCGGCCGCTTTTGCGCAAAAACATGCTGTGTGTCTACACTGGCGGGGAGTTCTTGCGCAAGAACACTGACGTTCTAATGTATGAAATCAGTGCTTCTTGTGCAAGAACTATGATGCTCCCGCTCAGGAATAAGCCCTCTAGAGCAACTGTTCTTGTGCAAGAGGCTAGTGTAGACAGGCAACATGAATTTCTTGCACAAGAAAGCCCGATGGCTAAAATGGCCATCGGAGCTTTCTTGCGCAAGAGAGCGTCTACACTGGCACAAATGTTCTTGTGCAAAAGCACATCTCTTGCACAAAGGCACGTGCCAGTGTAGACACTCTCTTGCGCAAATACTTTAACACAAGAACTCTTGCATTAAAGAGTATTTGCGCAAGATCATGCCAATGTAGACGTAGCCACAGAGTACAGGAAAAAGTTGCCCACCCCCTGAAAGACTTGGGGGGAAGGATTGTGCTTCAGGTACTATACCCGCTCTCATTGATGGTATTGAAGGCATATGAGTAGGGGATGGTGCCAAGGCACCTCCTTCTCTTCCACTTAAGGGTGCTGCAAAGGAACAGAGTCCTGGCCACTCTTCCAATGAACATAGAGGCTGAAACTGTGGGTAGGCCATGCATGAAGTCTTCCTGCAGGATTCAGATACTGATAGATGTTTAAAGCCAGAAAAGAACCCTTATAATGCTAGACCAACCTCCTGCATAAAATAGGCAATAGACTTTCACCAAGTGATTCTTGCATTAAGCCTATTCAATTCTGGCTAAGCTAAGACATTCAGGGTACGTCTAGACTGCATGCCTCTGCCAACAGAGGCATGTAAAACGAAGTGGGGATTTAAATATCCCTGGCTTCATTAAAATAAAAATGGCCACCACGCTGTGCCGGCTCAGCTGATCGTCGGCACAACATGTGAGTCAAGACGCGGATCGGTTAACAAGGGAAGCCTTTGTCGACCACTCCTGTAAACACAGCGCAGCAGCCATTTTTATTTTAATGAAGCCAGGGATATTTAAATCCCCGCTTCATTGACTATGTTGGGTAGCCTATTTTACATGCCTTTGTCGGCAGAGGCATGTAGTCTAGACATACCCTCAGTCTTGATGTAACAGGCTTACAGCGACAGTGAAATCACCACTTCCCTTGGTAGGCTGTTCCAGTGGTTAATACATTTCACTCTTCAAAATGTGTCTTCTGATTCAATTTTGAATTTGTCTAACTTCAGTTTCCAATCATTGGATCTTGTTAAGCTCCCATAGTCTGGCCTTAACTTCTGACTGAAATATACAGGCTATCCAAGGATTTTAACAGCTCACTTCCAGTTTGTTTGATCAGGCATTAGAATTGTTTTGAATTTTTTCTTATGGAAGGGACTCATTACGGAAATGGTGAGTTAACGATTCAGATATACTGTCAATCATTGATTTAATTGTAGGCTCTGATCTACCCTGACACTTAACTCATAAAAAATGTCTGAGATGAATGAGATGCACATAATATAAAAAACTTTCTTTTCAAAGTTACTCCATATCCCTGTGCACCAGGCAGTAAAAAGCTGGGTTGTATTATGTGATGTGAAATAACACCATATGGTTAATGTAGCTTAATGGGGCATGATGCAATGAAATCATATGCAATTAAAAATGACAGCTCGCAAATGGAAGGCCTGTTTTATGTGACAGTACTCATCCACAAAATAAAATGTTACTCTAACATCTCATATAAAATGCATTTTATTCTAATGTATTTACCCAAGACAGTTCTGTTTTCAGGTAACATCTGGTTTTGAGCGAGAGATTGCTTTTGTTTCACTTAGGTTTCTAGATGGGTCAATGAAAAACACAAAGGCTATGTCTACACTCATGGGTTCTTGTGTGAGTAATATGCAAATGAGGCTAAGCGTGGAATATCGCCAAGCCTCATTTGCATACCTAATGAGCCACCATTTTTTTCAGAAGAGGCTCTTGCACAAGAAGGAGTGTCTACACTGCCCCTTCTTGTGCAAGAAAAACCCTCTTGCGCAATGCCGTTCTTCCGGAAAAGCAATAGGTGTAACGGGATTGCGCAAGAGGGTTTTTCTTGCGCAAAGAGGGACAGTGTAGACACTCCTTCTTGTGCAAGAGCCTCTTCTGAAAAAAATGGTGGCTCATTAGGTATGCAAATGAGGCTCAGCGATATTCCACGCTTAGCCTCATTTGCATATTACTCGCGGAAGAAGCTGCGAGTGTAAACATAGCCAAAGAGAGCAGGTAATTTATTCCTGGACACAGTCACTTGTCCAGATGAGTATAGAACCAAGGAATGGGAAAATTTTCTATAGCTCATCTAGAGTTCAGAAGTGACAAAGTCTCTTACCCATATGGAATCCAACAATTATTTTGGTTCAAATAGAATTATCCTCTTCAGCTTTTTGTGGTCCCCAGCAGTGTTCCCTCTAAGCCATACAGCAGCACAGCTTCACAGGTGATTAATCAGCTCTGCCCAGTCAATCAGCTCCATGTATGAGCCCTGAGCCTCAGACTGGGTGGGACTGACTAATCACCTGTGAAGCTGTGCTGCCCTGCAGCTGAGAGGGAACACTGGTCCTCAGTTCCTTCCTTTCCTGTGATCTCCAGAAGACCAAGGGCGCTCTCTGTAATATTACTATACACATGTCCTCTTCCTGCTTATAGTCATCTTGTTCCTAGCTCTTGCAGTGTCCTATATTCCAAATTATGTAGTCCAGAATGCCAATCACCACGGAAACCCAAATTATTATGAATTAAGTGCTGTCCATGGCCCAGAATGAGCTTGCTAGACAGCTTGAAATAAGTTATTCAGTGTTGGTGTGCTTGTGGATGGAACAGAGGATCAGTTGGAAGCAGAGAGATTACCTGAAGATCAAGAGAACTGATATATGTTTTGATCTATTGGATGGAAGTTAGTTGTGTTACAAATAACAGGTATCGTTCAGCATTCTTTATATAGACAAACCTCCTACTGACTTCCTTCGGAGTCTTAATAATTCTTAATACATTGGCCATCCCTCTGTGCTCTTGGGGGGGGGGGAGAGAGAAAGAGAGAGAGAGAGAGAGAGTGACCGTGCGTGCGTGCGTGTGTGTGTGTGATGGACTTCAGAGTCCTGTAATATTTCAGTGAGTCAGTCATTGAGCAGTTGTCAGTGGGTAAGTTTTCTCTAGTTGATTTAACTAAATCTGTATTATTTCAATATATTTATTGAATTTCTCACGTAAGGCTACATACAGCCAGCGCTTCTTCATAAGCCAGACATCACTTTCCATTATTTCAATGTAGAAAAATAAAACGCAATATTGAACAAGCATCCTGCTTGCGTGAATAGTAGACTCAGCACTAGAATTAGTGTATTGATGACTCTTCAGAAATATTCCTTTTGGTAATTTATGAATGTCTGATATTTTAAAAATTAAACCATTTAAACATTTTTACTAATTAATTTATTGGTTCTATAAACAAAAACTCAATTGAAAAATAAAATATAAGGCACACCAAATACAATAATAATGACCAAACTATTCTTAGTATTGGTGTTATCATATTCCTAGGAGCTTTGCAACATGCTTACACTGTACAAACTCAGAGCAAAAGGACAGGCCCTGCCTCTAAAAGCACACTATGTCAGTATAAGCTAGGAGACACTGATACATGCAGAGAGAGGAGTTCAAGGAAACAGTTGGGGTCAACATGATAAGGAATGCTCTCAGCACAGTGTCTTGCCCAATGTTTTGTAGTCACAACAGCAAAGGAGCATTTTAAGGAGGGATTTGAAGAGATTTAATGAGTTTGCTCTGCTGATGTCACACATATGGGGAGCAGCATGGGAGATGGCACAATGGTGCTTGCTTGAAAATATAAATTAATAAGTGATGATAGCATGATGCTTACTTGAAAATATAAGTAGTAAGGGTGACAGCAGGGGCCCAGTATAGATGATGATCTTCAGCTACTGAATGAGTGTGGCTCATGGGATGGGGACTGACTATGAAGAACCCTACAAGTGAAGACAAGTAGTTTATCTTTCACTGAATAGATAAGATGGAGCCAGTGCAAGCATGCAGTGAGAAAGCTTGATATGAATAAAGTGAACTTTATGAAGAACAAAATAAGATATCTCAGCATTTCTGGACTTGTAAATGTAAATCCTCAAAAGCTCTTGAAATTACTGTGTGTCATGAGTGTAGAAAAGAAGAGACTGGTGGCAGTATGGTTGGTGATAGAGAGTAGGGTAATACTTGTGTAGGTGAACGAAGCCAAGTAGAAGGAGATGTGTGTTAATTTGGGTTTGGAACTATGGGAGAGAAGTAGGTTCAGTTGTATTTGTAATAGGTTCTTGGTGATGAATACATGATTTGAGTACAGGGAATCCCATATGGTGACATAGAGGAATAAGGAAAGACCAGGTGGACTATATTTTGATAAGAGAACATATGAAAATGCTAAAAGATGTAATGGTTATATGCAGTTAATATATGGCTGAAGAACATAAGGTATTCATAACTAAAATCCAGCTACAAAACTGAGATGAATTTGAGGAAAAAATTTCATCGGTGTTGATGTAAAAGGGGAAAGAGAGAAAGAATGAAAGCCCTCTTTTACATTCTGGCAGCATGTTTTACCAATGACAATGAAGTCAGTGCAGGAAGAATGGAAGAAATTTAAAGAATGTTTCATTGAGTCAGTGAAAGTAAGATGGATGAAGAATCATAGAATACCAGGACTGGAAGGGATCTCGAGACGTCATTTATCTAACCTATTGTCAGCCGACGGTCAGGGCATTCTATACAATTTCTGGGCTATGACATAAGTGTTGCTGACAGAGTTTCCAGGCCCAAACCAATCTGCGATGGTATCTGCTAAGCCCTGTCGTTGCCTAATTAGGCACTTGCCAATTTGATTAGCCAGTCTAGCACACAGCTGGTCTATACCAGTGTGGAACATCACCAAGGTAAGGACCAGTGACAGTTGTCCTGGTTCTGGGACAGGGGTCTGTTCAGGGCACAATGCACAATTGGGAGGTTTTTATTTTGTCCTCAAGGTCTTGGTTAATAATATCTAAATAAAAGCAAGTTAGCAATGGCCATTGTTTAACAAATGACAGCCATGCCTCAGGGGTTACCTTTGTCTGGGCTTTAAGTGGTAAGCCGCCGTGGGAGTCAGTAGGTCCAACTTCAGTGGCCTAATGTCAGTGTTTAGCTTCTTTCCCACAATATTCCATACAAACTTTAACTCAGAGGACTGTGTATTCTTTGTCCTCATAGTGTTCATGTTGTTACAATAAACAAAATAATTCTGTGTGAATGAGGGGCGGCCCAAGGCCGTGTATTCTTATTGCTATTAGTGTGTATGTAACTTGAAGGAGGTTACGTTTACTAGAGTCACTGTTTCTCTTATAGGACCAAGCATGGTTCACAGATGTTTAATTGATAACTCATGCAATTCCATAATTCTTGAGGCCTTTTAAGGCATCAGGCACCAATGAGTAGCAGGGCAAGTAGCTGTTATTGCAATGGTGAGGATACTAGTTTCCTCATTGTTGTGGGCATCTTTACTTAAATATGCTGATGTCCCACTTGCCTGTGTTGTTTCTTCTAGATTTCTTATTATCTCTGGTGCTCTAGAGCTATTAAAGCAAAACTAATCTGGTGGGGGAGAGGGCTGTTACCCCACTCCCAGTCTTTCTGTTCACGTGATGCACTCCTTGCTTCTTTCCAGTTTCTTCTTTATTCACCTGTGGAGACATTGTTAACATTCTCCTAGCCTAAACAATTACTAAACTATTATCCTTTCACTAAAGTTTAAAGTTGCCAATTGATTGGGCCCAATTATTAATTTTGTTGGTTTAAATTCATGCTTCTGCTTTACTCAAAGTATCCTTTCATTAAAACAATATCTTACACACAACAATATTTGCAATTCTTATTACAATTAAGACACACAAGACAAACTTGGACAGAACACAAACTTATTGTGTCATGACACAGAACCATGGGTGGTGGTGGTGGTTGTTGTTGTTTCTTCAGCTGGTACCAGCGCTTTCTGATGATCTGAAAGACAAGAAAACATCTCTACCCCCATCGGGGTGGCCTATTATAACTTAAAATACTGCCTAAGATCTGTGAGGGGAACCTGTTACAGCTAGTTCCTTAACACTTCTATGGGCGAGTGAGCTACAACTTTCCTAGAACAAGGGCGCTTTATCGGTATTCGTGACCTTCCACTCCCTCAAATTACCTTTGAGTTGCTAGCCTTCCCCAACAGTGGCATGCCTCAGTTTCCCTCTTGTACCACAGATTAGGCTTAATGTGTGAGGCTATAATGCTTTTCCTTAGCACAAGGTGTTGGTCAGTTACTGTTCCAGCAAGCAAAAAGCTTTTATTTTCCTGAAAAGAATCATATGTACAATGTTACAGGCTTACTTATGAGGGACAGTTAGTTTCACACTTCTTCAGAACAGAAAGGCAGTCTGCACTCACTTACAACCTTGGATCTGAGAGCAAGCCAAAAGTATTATCAACTCAGCCTTGAACATAGACACAGTGAAGTTTCAGAGTTTGGATTCTTAAAACAATAACTTGGTTTTCTTAGAGAGCAAATTTAACCTTAAAAGTTGAATTCTTAACAGAAGCACTAACCAATTTGTGCATTGTGTGTTTGCAATTTTAAGCAAGAGGACATTATCCAAAACAAAATAAAACTAGTTCATTTGAAACCCACAAAATAAAGTTACAATATATAGAGCTCATTCTTTTATGCAGTTAACCAATTAAGTTTCAGTAGAATCCTTAATTTTCCTTTGGGCTATTCTCGGTGGCAACTCCTTTCACTCTGATATGGGCTTAATAATTGGGAGAGGAGTGTGAAGTGTTATGGCTTGAGCTTGGGTTAGCTCCTCTGTTTCTCTTAGTGCTGTGTAGGCTGCCAGAAGCACTTTTCATACAGCGTGTAATTTAACTGTGACCTCTGCCATAACTTCGAGCCAAACTATATGGGGCGGCGGGGTACAGTTTCTCCTTCTTGCCATAAGGCATAGGACATCCCTGTGTTTCCCACAGTAAGGTACAAATGAAATGGGACCTATTAGGGTAAATTGAACCCATAGACTGATAAGTGCGTATCTCGTTATCAGCTGTCTCTCAGAGCTTCCTCATGAAAGGGGGGGCTCATTCCCAGCGAGCATGCTTCCTGAGCAAATTATACGGGAAGTAGGTATGAATTAAGATTCCCCGTTTTTCCAGATCTTTAATTAGTTCATAGACCGGAGCCATAGCTTCGGCTGGAATGCTGTACTGTTTTATCTTGGTTACAGTGGAAGGCGGGAGAGCGGGGGTTTGAGCTAGCAAAGTTTTAAAGCCAGCTCCAAAAGCTCATTTTTTTCCCCATTAATTACTTTCTCCTTCCCCTCTCTAGCCTCAGGAGGAGCCGTTCCTGTAGGTGCTCCATGTCCTTATTCAGGGTTCGCACCCGGGTATCCAGGTTCTGGCATTGCTCCAAGAGTTTGTATCTCTCTCTCTGCACCCTTATCAGCTCTGCTTCTAAGTTCCAGTAGCTAGAGCAGGCTGCTTGCCACACACCCTTTAACAGCCAGATGCAAGCGCCTTTCCCTAACATCTCTTTATCCCACTTAGGGTTGCCCCATCCCTCTCGGGCAAACTCCTTTTCTATACAGCTAAAATCCATGTCAATCGTGACTGGCTTCATGCTGCTGTATTTGAACCAATAGCACAATCCTGCCGACTACGCCAATTCTGTCAGCCGACGGTCAGGGCAGTGTGTGTGTGTATGCTTCCGAGAAAAGGTTTAACGTCCATGTCTTTACTGCTAGGACCGGGGTCCCATTGCAGAGGGTGGCCAGCAGGCCAACAGACGCCCCGTTATATAGGAAGAGCTTATTACACCTTAGATTTTAGCTGCTAGAACATAAAGTTCCTTCGCAGCGGGCAGCCTAGGAAAGGCTGAAAAGGTGCCCCAACGGATCTTGTCACCTGGGAGTGACACAGATCCAAACGCCCAAGCTCTCCCTATGTCTGTCCCTTTATGACCGGCTGAAGTTCTTTTAAATTGTGCTTGGTTCTGTTACAGCAACTGAAGGAGTCAGGTTAAAGCTTAAACAGTTACAGGTTTATTAAAAGACTTATAAAAGCATATGGTTACAATGGCTATTGCTCTATTTCTTAAATGCTAACAAATACAGATTTTAAAAATGGTTACAAAGAAAATAAAGATAGAAAATAGAAATAATGGTACCAAGTAACAGCTTAATCTTTAAAGAGCTCTAAGTCTATGTATATATATACTTAAGCAAAGGACCACATCCAGGTACAATTTTTACCCCTTTCTGTGCCTCTCGACTCCAGCGTGTCAAGCCAGGGCCGGTCTCTCAATTCCTAGGAAAGACAAATACGAGGTGGGCGTCCCCTTGGAACCGCGGGAGATCAAACACCTAACCCGACCAGCAGATAGATGGTAGATTGACACTCAGAGAAAATGCGCGGCTGAACCCATCTTTATACCCCTGGGGGCCTGTATCTAAGATGCCGAATTGTACTGGTCCGTTTTGTGGCGCCAGTTCTTACAAGCAAGTTTCAAGTTAATTTACACTTGCAAGAGAGATAACTAAATTGTGAATACTAGACATTTTTTTACTGGGCGAGAGATTCCTCCCCCCGTGGACGGATGTGTGTTCGTATCAATATGGGTTTGAGTCAAGGGCACTCCTTGGCAGCCTCTTGGTCAGCAATTGGCGTATCTCTGTTTACAGCCATTCACGGTCACACAGCCTGGGCCTTCTGCTCTGTGTGCCCTGGATGCTCCAGGCAAGCAAAAATGGATGTTACAAGGGGGGGTTCCTGTCTGGCTACACCTATTCTTAAATATCTCCAGAGATAGAGATTCCACAATCTCCCTACGTAATTTAATCCAGTGTTTAACCACCCTGACAGTTAGGAACTTTTTCCTAATGTCCAACCTAAACCTCCCTTGCTGCAGTTTAAGCCAATTGCGTCTTGTTCTATCCTCAGAGGCCAGAAAGAACAAGTTTTCTCCCTCCTCCTTGTGACACCCTTTTAGATACCTGAAAATCACTGTCATGTCCCCTCTCAATCTTCTCTTTTTTCAAACTAAACAAGCCCAATTCTTTCAGTCTTCCTCCATAGGTTATGTTCTCTACACCTTTAATAATTCTTGTTGCTCTTCTCTAGACCTTCTCCAATTTATCCACATCTTTCTTGAAATGTGGTGCCCAGAACTGGACACAGTACTCCAACTGAGGCCTAATCAACACAGAGTAGAGCAGAAGAATGACTTCTTGTGTCTTGCTCACAATAGACCTGTTAATGCATCCTAGAATCATGTTTGCTTTTTTTGCAACAGCGTCACACTGTTGGCTCATATTTAGCTTGTGGTCCACTATAACCCCTAGATCCCTTTCTGCCATACTCCTTCCTAGAAAGTCGCTTCCCATTCTGTATGTATGTCTAGACTACATCTCTCTGTTGCCAGAGGGGTGTAAATTAGACATACCGACATTGTAAATGAAGTGGGGATTTAAATCTTCCGCGCTTCATTTGAATAAAAATGGCTGCCGTGTTTTGCAGAGTCAGCAGTTTGTCGGCAAAAAGTGGCTGTCAAGATGGGGATCAGGCAACAAAGAAAGCCTTTGTTGGCCAATCCCTTATGCCTAGTAAATTGAGGTTTACAGGATCAGCTGACAAAGGCTTTCTTTGTCACCCGATTCCCATCTTGACAGCTGCTTTTTGCTGACAAACTGCTGACTCAGCAAATCATGGTGGCCATTTTTATTAAATTATGTGCGGGAGATTTAAATCCCCGCTTCATTTGCAATGATGGTATGTCTAATTTACATCCCTCTGGCGACAGAGGGATGTAGTCTAGACATACCCTATGTGTGAAACTGATTGCTCCTTCCTAAGTGGAGCACTTTGCATTTGTCCTTATTAAACTTCATCCTGTTTACCTCAGACCATTTCTCCAATTTGTCCAGATCATTTTGAATTATGACCCTATCCTCCAGAGCAGTTGCAACTTCTCCCAGCTTGAAAGGAGTGGTGAGATGGGAGCTTTTGGAGAACAGCTGATGGAAGTCTGATGTACAAGATACAACAGTTCAAGCCAATAGTGTTTTCCTTCTGCAACACTTCTATTCCCCAAAGCTCCTTATTTAAGACATTGGGAAAGGATGGCCAAATGTCTCCAGAACCCTGGAATGTGGAGGCTGTTGTTAACTGGTCTGTAACCCAGGCCAAAAAACAAGTCATTTCACAGGTTTGATTAACCATTACCACTGATTTGTACATGGTACACTGATTTGTACAGGCAAAGCCAAATAAAATGGTGTGAACAAATGTAAAGCCTATTTTGACTGGTCCTAATTTTGACAAAATGTTGTGCTCTGTGTACTGAGGCAAACAGGGAAAAATAACACAAAGCATCCGATTGCTTTCTTAAACACAAAACTAACACCACTAAACAAAAGGAATGTTATACAAATGTGGAGGCTTTCAAAGAGTTAAGCCTTATCGATTTGAAAAAAAGGGTGGGGGGGTTCTGACAATCGTATTCTCAATAGGTAAGGCTACATCAAATCAAAGGTACTGAATCTAAACTGCAATGCTGAAGCCTCACTATCCAAGAAAATAACATGGAAATAGGCCTGCTGACAAGAATTCTGGGCCCAGGGCAGAACAGTCAATGGCTTCCCACTCATGCATAAGCCACTCCTGCAAGGTTGCAGTTCACCTGACATTTGGACAGTGCTGTTCCTGCACTTGCTGGTGACCAGCAACCTGTCAGCTGTGTGACTGGTGCCAAGCAAACTGGTAACATGACCAGAGCTTCTACATGCCTACCTGGTAGGTTTGCTGTCAAATTGTGCAAATTCAAAAAACTCTTTTTCTGTCCCACCCCCTCCCTGAAATTACACCCCAGTTCTGTCCCTACTATGAGGCCACGCCTCCTGTTCACTGACCCCTACCCTCACTCACTCTCACGAGGCTGGGATAGGGCCTTGGAGGTTCAGGGTGCAGGCTCTTGGAAGAAGTGTAGGTATGGTAAGGGTTTGGGGTGTAAACTTTGGAAGGGAGTTTGAGGGAGGATGAGAAGTCTGGTTCCGGGAGGGAGTTTGGGTATAGGGTGTTGGTTCTGGGAGAGTGTTTGGGTGTGAGGGCACAGGCTCTAGGCTCGGGGTTCAGTGTAGAAGGGGACCGGGGGCGGAACAGCCCTTACCTTGGACAGCTCCCAAAAGCAACCAGAACATCCATCTGGCAGCACTAGGCCGGAGGACCAGAGAGTTGCTACATGCCACTGCCCAGAGGCACTACCCCCAGTGCTCCCATTGGCTGCAATACCAATCAGTGGGAGCTGTGGAGTCAGCACTTCAGAGGGGCAACATGCAGAGTCCACTCTCCCCTAGGAGCATACAGGAACATACTGGCTGCTTCTGGGAGCAGGACGGAGTAAGCATGTGCAGATGATGGGATGATGGGGCGTCCGGGATTTCCAGGTTTGTGGATCTTGGGTAGTAGACAGAATAACCCTGGTCAGGGCTCTAAGGGTGTGTTGATTTGTTCCTGTTCTTGCGTAGGGAGTGTCCTGAGCAGATGGTGCAGTTTCTTAGTTCTTCTTTGCCCATGAAAACTTATGCTCCAATACATCTGTTAGTCTTTAAGGTGCCACAGGACTCCTTGTCGCTTTTGCAGATCCAGACTAACACGGCTACCCCTCTGATACTTGTAACTACTATGTAACATTAACTGATCTTGTGAGAGAATATAACTTGATTCCACAAGAGCTTATGGTTGGAGTATTGAGCTGTTTAGGAGGAGAACATCTTATCTCATTGGTTTTATCTAAGTCACTGATGGACTGGGACTACTCCTGATTCTTCCTAGTATTATATCAGAAGCAGGCCCACAGTGAAAAAGAAGCCAAGAGGTACCTTTACCAAATCTCGTAATCATTAAAAACAATTCTCTCAAGATATGGCTCAGTAAGAATGTAAGTCTTAAGGCAAAATAGATGTAATTCTTCAATATCTGTTCTATATGCTCATAAATCTATTATAGAACATGTTGATAATATAACTTTTTCTTAATTCAGGAAGAAATATAGAACATTTCAGTCTCCAAATACAGGCAGTCCCTGGGTTACATGGATCTGACTTACATCGGATCCCTACTTACAAACGGGGTGAGGCAACCCCACACTAGGTGCTTCCCCCCAGCAGACCAGGGAGACACGAAGCTAGCGCTCCCCCCCCCCCCCCCGAGCAGACCAGGGAGATGCGGAGCGGCTTTTCTCAGCAGACACCTCAGCTTGAGAATAAAGGACTGAGGGAAGTGAGGTGTGGGAGAATAAAACTGAGCTCTGGAGAAATGTTTGGCTAGAGTTTCCCCTACAATATGTACCAGTTCCGACTTACATACAAATTCAACTTAAGAACAAACCTACAGTCCCTATCTTGTACGTAACCCGGGGACTGCCTGTACGTCATCAAAAGTCTTTGAACTCCCTGTAGCCCTAGTTTTTACAAATGCTCAAATTTTGAATGCTTCAGTTTTTGGTACTAGCTTGAGGATATCTGGGTCCATTTTGTCAGAAGTTCTGCATCCCAATCACTCCATGGTGAGTGGAGTTGGATATAGAATTAGCTTTATCCAGTCACCTACAAATTTTATGTAGTGTCGCTTTGCACTGTTAACTGATCTCCATGTTTCACTCCACAGAAAATTACACTTCAGGCAGCAGTGGACGAAGTGTGAGATAGATACACAGAAAGATAATATTGTATGGCATTCTGAGTTTCTTCTCAATGAGACGCTATAAATACAATTTAGTTGTGGACACGTTTGTTATATGAAACTTGACACTTTAAACTGAATCTGCTTATATCCCTTTCAGAACATCTACAGGAGTACATAAAATGGAAGCAAATTGTTCAGTCTGAACAAGGCATACATATTTACTATCTTTTATATATGGTACAGCTATTTCAATCACTTTTAGAGACTTCTAAGTTATCATTTTGCTCACATCCCAAGGCATATACAACCGGATATTTGACAGCTACGATTTTGTAGTTGAAAGACCACAAAAAAATCCTGAAATAGTTAACTTGTAAATTATAAAGACTACACAATAGTATTACGGTGTGCTGTGAAGAGGTTTTGTCAGCACTTGTTTATGAGGCGCTGTATAATTCACCGGGGGGCTTCACCACACAGAATAATACAAACTTCCCAGTCTTGCCAAAAAACTGTCAAGTCATTAAATGCACCCTTTCCTTCATATGACAGATTTTTCTTAATTAGGACCACATAAGGATTTCTGTGTTTGGTCCATTGTTATTTTTTGCAATTTCTGGTAGTGCTCTAGTATCTGTTGATATACTGTGACACACTAGCTGAGTTTTGACCTTTTTATGGGACACTTTTGATTTTATATCATAATAAATACAGTGCCTTCTGTTTTTACATACAAACAATACAAAAAAAGCAGCTAAAATAATACCAAACAGAATGATCTATTCCTGGCATATTTTGGTGGTGTCCGTGCAGTTATAAATCAATTCAATTAGTGTCAGCAAGATGCCAGATACAAGACAATGTTTGAATTACCTCTGACCTTAGCATGATCCAACATGGCCAGTCTTTGCAAGGAAGTAGAATTTGCAAGACACATAGATTGGAAATGTGAGGCACACTTTTCTAACAGATGTCATGCTGACAACATTGCCAGATCATTCAATGCATATCAAAACTGATTGTGAAGGAGCAAGAACGTTCCAGCCATACTGGAAAAATATCTTGACTACCTAAACCAGCAGGAATTTGTACTGAAATATTCAGCTCATCCCTGATTCAACTGTAACTTGACAAACAGTACGTGTCATTAGCCATTTGGAGGATACACAGATCAACAAAAGGATATTTTAATTATTGTTAGATCATATTGGGAAGCTTATTTTGACTGTCGTTGATAGTCAGGAGGGACAAATGGTAGTCCAGGTTCAGAAGAATAGAAAGTCCACCATTCACTGAGCTGTGTCCATTGTCATGGGCATACATGTTTTAGGCTACGTCTATACTGCACCTCTCTTCTGCAAAAGTTTATGCAAATGAAGCACGGATTAGCATATTGCCACACTTCATTTGCATAATTAATTAGGGGCCGTTTTTGCACAAGAGGCCTTTGCGCAAAAAGGAGCTGTGTAGATGACTCCTTTTTGCACAAAACCCCCTCTTGTGCAAGAGCCATTCTTCCTCATTTTTTCAGGAAGAACAGCTCTTGCTCAAGAGGGGTTTTTTGCACAAAAAGGAGCCGTCTACACAGCTCCTTTTTGCGCAAAACCTCCTGCACAAAATGGCCCCTAATTATGCAAATGAAGTTCAGCAATATGCTAATCTGTGCTTCATTTGCATAATCTTTTGCAGAAGAGAGGCGTAGTATAGATGTAGCCTTAGTGTTGTCATAAAGCCGGCCCGGTGCTTTTTCCATGCTTCATTGACAATAAACCTGGCCTGGTGCCTTCATCCCTTAACAGATCTTGTGGTCATTGAACAGTTCACTCAAAGGTAGTTGTGCCAACTGTCCGTGCAGGGCTGAGGTGGCACACAGAGGGAAAACACACGGAGCCAAATATCTATCAACTTCTCACCACACCTGCCAAGCCTATTGCTGCTAACATAGGCAGCCCTGGATACAGCAGAACTGGTGATGGTGCTACTAAATTGAGATTTAAGAGAGGAGTGGGAAGTACAGGATTCCCAGAGTCCACAAAAAGGTTTGCATTATTCTGCAGGCCTCATCCATTCTCAGTGGGGATGAATGGTTTGAATATTGGCCTCAGAGGGAGGGAGATGTGACAGTTTGTCCCTCTATCTTCTCTCTTTTATATAAACCTGACTGTAGTTTTGTACAAAGTATACTTTTTATTTCATCATCATCAACAACAATCATCATGGGCTCAACGCTGGTTGGTATCCGATGCCTCCCTCGCTATTTCCTTCTTTCCCTGTCCAGTGTGGAGTGGCTTAGTTTCTGTTGACTAGCTCTGCATCAATCTACTATATCATCTACCCATTCTCTCTGGGGTTTGCCTCTCCTATTTGGACCGTCCATTATGCCAAATACCAGGGTCTTAACTTTTTGCTCATTGTTCATTCTGCAGATATGCCTGAATAGCTGCAACTTCCATGTATAACCTTCTGCAGTAGGTTCTCTTTTGGCTGTATTTTCTTATATAATTCCTTGTTGGTGACCTTCTGCATGCATTCTATTCTCGGGATCTTTCTATAACAACTCCTCTCGAACGCTAATATCCTTCTCTTCAAATCTTTGCTGATTGTTATTATCCTAGTAAAGGAAGAGTGACAACATTGTATTTAAAGTTATGATTCCACTGTATAAAATAAGGTGTTCCAAGTTTAGAAACTCAGGCACAAACCAGTTCCTCACAGAGAGAAGGCAAATTGATGCCTCAGCCAGGTATCAACAAAATTAAATGGACTGTCACCTGGTTAAGTGGCTATTCTTTTGCAGGAAAAAGGGTTTGACTGAGAAATCTACATTTTTGTTAAAAAAACAACAACCAACAACTGGACATTCCCTTCACCATAGGTGATCTGTCTTCTGAACCCTATCTAGAGAGGATTTTCAAAGAGGAAGTATAAAGAATGAGGAACAGTTGCCCCAGTTTCTCTCTCCCGCCAACTCTATTTACAACATCGATGACACATCGAGGATAACGGAAGCATTAATGATCTAGGAAAGGATCCTGGTTGAAAGACAGAGCTAGTAAAAGAGACCTTTTTTGTTTGAATTCACTTAGATTTTTAGTGACTACAAATAATAAGGCATTTAAGTAATAACGGGTTTCATGTAAATAAAAGGTAAAATGAAACTAATGCCTAACTTAAAAAGCTATCTTTTTAAGTAGCTAATAAACTGTTTTATTGTTTTACCAAAACCAGCATGTGTTTGGATTGGATTGAAGTGTTTGGGACACTTCATTTGAGATTTATATGTTTCATTTTCTATTAATGAAGTGATGGACTTTGTATGAGCTCCTGTTGCCCACGAAGGTGCTGGACAGTACAAGACACACATCTGTGGAGAAAGTCAGGGATGGGAGCTGGCCAGTTTTGTCCTGCAGCATAATTCATGGGTGTTGAGCTATAATACTCACACAGCATAGCTGGAAATGATTTGCCTAGTGCACGCAGTGTGCAGATGGACCAGGAGTGGTTGCTCAGCAAAGTAATGTAAGAAGTATATAATACTGAAGAATTGAGGGGACACAGCTGCCCATCAATCCAGATTGTACCCTGGGTAATGTCCCAGTAGGTTTGGGAGAAACCACAATTATCTTGGTCAACCCCTCATGCTCTTCCATTTGGAAAGGGTTAAACTATCATAGCCCTGAGGCTACTGTTCCATAAAAAGGGGATTTCTTACCTCTGATTTCCTTGCTAAGAGCTGTGCCACGCCTACATATTCAAACCAGGCTTGAGTTACAAGATTTGGCTCAATGTGCCCAAGAAAAGGGAGCCCAACACTCTCTGAGTTGGTAGCAAGAGGAATATGCATTGATTAAACAAACAGAATAGGAAGTCCATTTTCAGCTGAGGAAGGCAATTCTATTGCTAATGATCAGTTATAAACATTTACTATGCTTTTTAACTAATAGAAATATTGTTTCAGCTGTGAAGTCAAGCAGACAAAAATAAACGAGCAATAGGGACGCCAGCTCCAGCTGAAGCACTAAGCTAAGTGAGAATTAGTGCCAGCGCAAAAGGTGAAGAGGGTTTCCCAGCCATAACATTGTTGCTATAACTACCAAGTACAGAATCAAAAATCTCCTTGCCAATTATGTGCCATTATGTCTGCACCACTGCTGAGCTGTACATAATACATGCCGCAGGCAAGTTCCTTTCTTTAATGTGGATCAGGAGTAAGGTTAGAAAGCTCACATCTGCACATATTTTCTGTTCAATATGTTGTATGTCTTTCTGCCACTGCATTCTATGGCAGAAATATTGAACACTGATTAACAAACACTATGTCCAGCTTTTATATTTTTTTAATAATAGGTAAGAATATATTCAAAAAGTTCTCCCCCGTGAATGCAGACAGCTCTAGTTAATACTAATTGGAAAGGCCAGATTTGTAGGATAGAAACGCCTACATTTCAGTACTAGGATGAAATCCTAATCTTACTGAAAGTAATGAGGGTTTTTTTTCCAATTGACTTGATTTCACCCCAAGAGCGAAATTTTGCCCTTAGGTAAATGTATGTCACTTCACTGAAATCAATGGAATACTATAGAGGTAAATGAAGGTACAGTTTTTCCTTTTATATGCAACCTACACTCTTTCAGACTTTCATATTGTCATGTTACCCATGTTTTAGTTGGGGCAGAATTTTAAGTTTTGCAAATTGAATGTTAATTTTTTTTAATTACTGAAAATATTCTTCTTATATTGTTGCATCACAGAAATATTCTGGTTTGACAAAACGAGATAGGGTGAGAAGAAAGGGAATGCATGTTCCTCTAAATCGCTTAAATACATGTGGCTTTTTTAAGAATCTAGCTAAATAAAATAAACCAGTTACCTATGTTTTAAAATTTTCAATGAGATTTCTCAGTACGTAATGGGACAGGTAACAGAATAACTAATTTCACTTGATGTACCTTACTATTCAAAGGCATCCTAAAGTTCTGGGACGTGCATTGTATTATCATTTTCTATATTGAGAACATAGAATCATAGAACTTGTCCTATCCTCAGAGGCCAAGAAGAACAATTTTTCTCCCTCTTCCTTATAACACCCTTTTAGATACTTGAAAACTGCTATCATGTCCAGTTCTTTCAGTCTTCCTTCATAGATCATGTTTTCTAGACCTTTAATCATTTTTGTTGCTCTTCTCTGGACCTTCTCCAATTTCTCTACATCTTTCTTGAAATGTGGTGCCCAGAACTGGACACAATACTCCAACTGAGGTCTAATCAGCTCAGAGTAGAGCAGAAGAATGACTTCTCGTGTTTAGCTCACAACACTCCTGTTAATACATCCCAGAATTGTGTTTGCTTTTTTTGCAACAGCGTCACACTGCTGACCCATGTTTAACTTGTCATCCACTATGACCCCTAAATGCCTTTCTGCATACTCCTTCCTAGACAATCACTTCCTATTCTGTGTGTGTGAAACTGATTGTTCCTTCCTAATTGGAGTACTTTTCATTTGTCCTTATTAAACTTCATCCTGTTTACCTCAGATCATTTCTCTAGTTTGTCCAGATAATTTTGAATTTTGACTTTATCCTCCAAAGCACTTGCCACTTCTCCCAGCTTGGTATCATCTGCAAACGTAATAAGCGTACTCCCTATTCCATCATCTAAATCATTGATGAAGATCTTGGACAAAACCGGTCCCAAAACAGACCCCTGCAGAAACCCACTTGTCATGCTCTTCCAGCATGATTGTGGACTGTTAATAACTACTCTCTGAGAACAGTTGTCCAGCTAGATATGCACCCACATTATAGTAGCCCCATCAAGGTTGTATTTCTCTAGTTTATGGATAAGAAGGTCGTGTGAGACCATGTCAAATGCCTTACTAAAGTCTAGGCATACCACATCCATTGCACCTCCCTTATTGACAAGACATAAATGTGAAAGGGACAGGTTTCATCCTCATCTAGCAAGTTTTAAAATGTTCTTCTTTGACCTTCACAATGTGTTATATTCCCTGTGGATCCTCATGTGGGCATGGTTTCTCTGTGGAATTTCTGTCCATCTCTTTGTGTCGTGACCTCCTATCAGTATGCAAAAGATTCTTTAAATTGTATGTGACAAGTCATTGCCTGTTTCCTTATCTACTTCCATTTTTTCTTTTCCTAAGAAGTGTCCATTTCCATATATATAACACACGTGCATTCCACCATTTCTTTTTCTAATTTTAATCTCTCTGCTTGTAACAGAAGTTATAGAATTCTCTTTTATCTTCTTCAGCATCCTTCAAATATGTCATCATATCACAATAAATCAACATATCAGGTTGCATCAGGCTATCTGGTCATATGTTACTACTGCAGCTATGGCCAAAACTGAATGCTGTGAGCCCAGGGAATGAAGGAGCAGGGGCACTTCACATGCTGCCTGTCCGGCAAACAGACAGTGGCTATTGGCCGAGACCGGCCAATGGGAGTTACTGAGGGTGGAGGCAGCATCAGAAGTCTGTCTTCACTCATTCCAGGTTCTCAGTATTCACAAACACACACTTGGCCCTGCACCCGGCTTTCCAGAGTACCGAGCCGGCTGAGGCTGTCATGGCCTGCTGATCATCTTTGCTCAGCCCTGGAGTGGAGGCTGTATCCAGATTCTCCATTTATAGCAGGCAGCAGCTACTTCTGCTCCTCTGAGAGGCAAGCACTTTGCCCCCACCTCTCCAGCCAATCAGCTGAGCTCCTGCCTGCGTGGGGAACTCTGAACCACCTCTGCTCGGGGCTCAGAAAAGGGCTGTGCACCTGCATGAGTGCACAACTTACAGAGAGCCTTGATCTGTGGCCACCATACTGTTAACACTGGTAGATATGCTCATCTTTCAACAAGTCTGTCCAAAGTAGGCAAGCAGAGGACCGAGCTGTTCCCTTAATAAAATCGGAGAGAGAGCACAATCATAAGCAAAATTACTCATCATTCAAGAGTCCCACTGTCAGTCTTTTTGAGCAAAAATGGCATGCCTGTATTTTTGTGTTGATAATGGCCTGTACCTTTTAACATGTGGTAATGTGTAAAGTGCAAGACTGATATGAAAATACTCGTTACATTGAAATTATGCAAAAAATGAAATCTGAGGAATGTTAGGTGAAAATGCTAAAGCACAATTTCAAGAAAACAGACAACTCGATTTTGAACAGTTCTTGTTCACATTTAGTCTTCCCCATTTTAATAAGCAAAATAGTGTACTGCAGTGACTTACACATACAGAAAAAGGTAGTGTTTCCATTTTTCACTTAGAATTTTAAACATCACATGCATTTTAAATGTTAATCAAAAATTCCTAACTGTAACTTTTTTCAGATGGGTGCAATAAAAAATTGATCAGCACATTTTTTTTTTTTTTTTTTTTTTTTGCTGCAGCCTATGTGTTTTGGGAGTTTTGTCCCTCTATTATCAAAAGTTGTTGCTTTTACACAGGCATTTATATTCTTCAAGAATGGAAAAAGAATTGAAAGAAAGACTGGGCCAGATTATCCAGTAGGCCCAGTGCCTACGGCCTATGGTTGCCAGGTGTCTGGTATTCTACCGGACAGTATGGTATTTGTTCTCTTTATCGGTAAGAAAAATTAGAGAATATCGGACATGTGCAATGTCCGGTATTCTCTGATTTTTCTGGCTGCGCACCGGACAGAAGCCTGGTGTGGGCAGGAGGAGCAGCTGGAAGGCGGGGCCACGATCAGTGCTAGGAGACTGTGATTGCGCAGAAGCCTGGTGGGGGCAAGGGAAGTGGCTGGGACTCCCCCGCCCCCACCAGGCTTCTGCTCAATCACAGGCTCCCAGCGCTGATCGTAGCCCCGCCTCCCAGCTGTGACTCCCAGGCTGGGAGGCGGGGCCGTGATCGCTGCTCTGGGCACATCAGAAGCCTAGCGGGGGCATGAGGAAAGGCAAAACTTATTATCCTGCACTCCTTTTTCTTGTTGTTGTTGTTGTTGTTGTTGTTGTTGTTGACCAAAATACCGTGTGTCCAGTATTTTGGGGGGAAACCATCTGGCAACCCGACTAGAGCCTACAGAAAATTTAGAACCCACAAAAAATGTAGGCCTAAAAAATTTATAATTGACTCAGAAATAAAAAAGAAAACTGCTAAATCACAGTTAATAATTTGCTATTTTTATTAGAATACATGTGCACATTATATCTTACCTGTTTTTAATATTTGTATCTCTTCAAAAACAGTCCTTTCCAAGCATTATTTTAACTTTTTATTATCAGGTTTAAATAAACAACCTTTCACTACCTAATTATCAAAGTTTCCTGCAAGCTGGGCAGCAGTGTGGCCTTGCAGCTGCTTAATGAGCCCCACCCAGAAGCTCAGGGGCTGCTTTGCAGGGTGCTGCCTTACTAGTGAAGGGGTACTTCTCTCTCAGAGCAGCAACAGTTCCATGCTGGAGACTGAGTTTGCCTTTTCCAGCTGATAGGGAGGGGACATAAGCAGGAGGGGGGCAATGAGTGGCTGAGGGGGAGAGAGATTAAAAGATGGGGGGAATTTGAGGTGTCCTAGCTGGGCTGGGAGAAGAGAAGATTTGTGTGATTACAGCTGCTGGGTTTAGCTGCAGTTTCATGGGAGAAACCCAGCATTCTCTAGCTTGCTGGACTGGGAGGGGGAGCAGACTGCATAGGGTAGGTAGATGGGGGAAAGAGGGAGGGAGGGAGGGAGGGAGTAGGTGGGTACTGGCATCTGTGTGGTGAGGTAGGGGGAGTTTCTTCAGTGTTCTATCCCATTCCCGGCTGGGCTGCAACTGCTGGTGCAAGGAAGACTTTCTCCTGGGCTAGGGGAGGGGTGGAAAAGCAGGCTACATGGAAGGGGATATGCTGAGGTATGGGGGCATGTGGTATATGAAAGATGGGATTGCTGCTGTGGAAACTTCATTCTCTAATTAATGAATCAGAGGGAGCTTAGTCAAATATAGCTTCCCTTTCCTTGTTGAGGCTAGGGTGAGGAGGGGTTGGTATTAATTACCAACTGATTGGTGACATAATTGCAAGATCTTAAATATTCCAGGAAAACATGTTAGGGGAAAGAATATTGTAGCATCCACTGGTAGACTTGTAGAGTAAACACAAAACAGAGAGGAATAATTCTTCCGCAAGAAGCCCTCTTTTCCGACGCTATACTGTAAATTTACTTGCATAAGAATGCGCATGCAGTGGAGATGCTCTGCAAGTTTACACAAAAAGCCTGCAATGTAGACGTAGCCTAAGGGTACAGTTTGGGGACATTATTTCATATCAGAAATACAAGTATTCTTAAACATTCCATTTTATACTCTCCATTGCTCTTTAATAGTATTTCCTAAGCCAAATAATAAGAATGGCCATACTGGGTCAGACCAAAGGTCCATCTGGCCCAGTATCCCGTCTGCCAACTGCAGCCAATACCAGATGCCCCAGAGGGACGGATCACAACAGGTAATCCTCACATGATCCCCCCCCCCCCCCATCACCCACCTGCAGAGAAACAGAGGCTAGGGACACCATTCCTACCCATCCTGGCTAATAGCCATTGATGGACCTAATCTTTATGAATCTATCTAGCTCTTTTTTGAACCCTGTTGAAGTTCTAGCCTTCACCACATTCACAGG
The DNA here is from genome assembly GCF_049634645.1 of Pelodiscus sinensis. Taxonomy (NCBI): domain Eukaryota; kingdom Metazoa; phylum Chordata; order Testudines; family Trionychidae; genus Pelodiscus; species Pelodiscus sinensis. Next base: position 30,819,698 of record NC_134724.1, on the reverse strand, counting down.
TTGACTGTGTGCTGAGTGAAGAAAAACTTCCTTTATTTGTCTTAAACCTACTGCCTATTAAACACGGTTGTGGCTTTAATGATAGCTATGTACATCATTCATTTGCAAAATAAATTTCATTACCTACTAGCCAGATTCTGATTTCATTCACACTGATGTAAATCTAGATGAATTCAATTCAGATACCCTAGTTTTGCATTAGCACAACTAATCAGAATCTGGGTTCAAATTTATGGTTACTAAGCAGCCTATAAAAATGTTGTAAACACTGTGTGATAAAATGCCCATTGTGATATATGAAATGTGATCCTTCCTTTCAATGCATAAAAAGAAATTACATTTGAACCACTTATTCTACATCTCCTCTCCAAGTGGTGTATTAGAGAGAGTAAAGAGAAGGGGGTGGGAGGAGGTGGCACTTTTTGCAGGGAAGGGGGGTTATCATCACTCTCTGGATCCCTTTTAAGAACTCCATTTCATTGCTTCATTGTCTACTCTGGCTGTGTCGTGTAAGAGGGTCTAAATACTTTGTGGTCAATGGTGTTCAAAGCTGCAGTGAGGCCAACGAGTCTGAGCACAAAGATGCAGTGTAAGTCCATGGGTACCAAGCAGTCCTCTCTCAGCACTAGCAAAGTAGCCTTTGGACTTGGTTCCTGCAGTTGGTGGAGTTCCATCAGAAAGAAACTTGTGCCAGGAGATGTTTTGGGGCCGTGAGAAGTGCAGAATCACTTTGATAGACCCTGAAAACCAATTTGATGCAGGAACATAGCGATCAGAAAGCATTTATTTATGTTGGACTCTATAAGAACATTTTTGCATGTTTTGAAGGCATAGGAATTGGGAGCTGTGTGCCTGGTTTTAGAGGAGAAGCTGCAGAGATCTTTACAACTGTAAATGTGTAATATTACTAGCCAGCAGGGTTTCATAGCTTTTCATTTCAAATCACTTTGAGATGGGAAGTGAAACAGAATAGCAAATGTTGTTGGAATAATTATTATTCATTAAGAATAATACATGAAATGAATAATTTGCAGACTCATATCACTAATTAAATACAATGTGCTATAGTTGGGTTATGTGCAGCTTATAAGCTTACGTAAGCAAAGATATGCAAATCTAAGGCTCAAAGTTTGGAGGAAAATTCATTTCGGGTGAAATTGCCCCTAATGGTACATAGGTGCAGCAGTCAATTTATTTAGCCTGCTATCTTTAAATCAAGTTACTGTGCCTAATTTTTTTGTAGCATTGTTCTTACTAATATGTACCAGAATACTCTCGGCCAATTATAGCTGTTACCTTTACAAAATTCTATTCCCTCCCCAGCCCCAACAAGAAATGTTTTTCTTCAGTTAGTAAAGTTTGGTAGGAAAAAAATTCGGAGTCAATAAAATTTCATATGCTTTTTTCATTTTAATTATCAAAGTAGTGGGCAGACAGATAAATTTTGTATCTGGGCTTTTAAGTTTTCATTGGTTTTTCAAAGCTGAAGAATACATTTACATTCAAATGTACTGCAACGAGGTGAGGGAAGGGAAGAAATGCATAGTAGCCAAGAGTCAGGAAGTTAAAACTGAACACAGTAAAACTTGAAGACTCATGTAAGTACAGAAGGAGCTATTTTCCAAGAACAAGGGATGAGATCTGAAAAATAAATTAGTAATTTTATCAGTGGGAAAATGGAAACTGTTCCATTTGGTTATAAAAAAAACCACGTAATTGACTGTTCCTTAAAATCCCTGTTTAATGTGTTTTCTTATAAAAGTCTTAAATGCTTAGAAAATATTTTGGAACTTGTCTATTTTTCTGTGATTTTAGCCTTAATTCTGACATTTCATAATTTTCACATTTTGATGTAATGTTCCTTTTACATAGAGTATGTGCATGGGTGTGTAAGTAAATAATTTCCCTATGGTTCTATGATTCTATAATAATTTTTCCAGTGTAGAGAGCTGCTGAGCTTTTCCACAATGACTCCCAACACTTTCAGGGACATATGTAGCCAGATACCACAGTGTGGACACAGCCTGTTTTTCACTGCTATGGGTAGCTATACATATTCTCTGGCCTGAGCTACACTATAGCAGATGGTAAGATACACAACTCCAACTATGTAAATTGCGTAGCTGGTGTTGACGTATCTTAAATCATATTTCCACACCATGCACACAGAGGGAAACCAATGGGAGCATTTGCTCCCATCAGCTTCCCTTACTCCTCATCATGAAGAGCAGGACTACTGCCACCGACGGAAGTGCCCTCTTAGTTTGATTTAACGGGAAGATCGACTGCAGCAGCGTTGATCTTCCGTGTAGTGTGGACATGTCCTCTATACCACTGCAGGAAGGGTAGTATTTGAGAATTTATGACAAAAGTTCAGTTCGGATATCAAATTGATGCCCATTTAGGTAATTGTTGAAAGCTGTTTAAACTGCAAGGCATCGCGAGGCACTTTGCATGTGAAGATTAGTATGGTGTTAGCTAAAATGAGTATGTGATCCCACTGCCCTGGACTTATACATCCAGAGCATGACCCACTGTAATTATTTACTGTCATGATGCTCAGTAATTAGTGAACTCAGACCCAAATAATTTTTCATTATGCAAAGAAAAAAAGATTATCAAATTATCTTAATATAGGCTTATGTGCAAATGTACAGTTCCTGCAGATTGGCTCTGAACAGGACTGGGATATGAACAGCAAAGCAGCATAATTCAGGCTTCTATACAAAAGAGCCAACAGAGAAGATTTCTATCACCACTGGCTCCTTTGTCTGTCTTCTACCACTGTTGAGTTTCTGCTTGACATTTCCTGTCCCCAGAAAAATAATTAATATTCTTATATTATCATGAAACACACATGCTTATTCAGTGCTTTCTTTGCTTTCTTCATCGGGGTGCCTGGGGATGAAATTAATGAGTACCTATTTTCATGCTAAGAAACTTCTTTTAAACTCTAGGCTTCATTTAAATCAGTATGTGTGTTCTCTGCTCAAATGTCATGATGATGGCCACCATGTAATAAACTACAGGGGAAAGCACTCCCCACTTTCATAATTGAATCATTTTATTGTTTAAGTCCTTACGCTCAGGTCGTTTACTAACAAAGGATTTCATCCATATAAAGAAATAATTAAAACATCTCCCATTCATCCTAATATGTGATCTGAAGGAAGGACTTGAGATTCATGAGGCCCATTTTCTAGCCTACCCTTGGCATAGGCTCACTGTGTGAACCTAGATAAAATCATTTAATTTCTTCATGTCCATTCCCTCATGTGTAAAGTATGGCTAATACTCATCTTTGGAAAGTGCTGGGGCAACCTTCAATAAAGTTCACATCCTTCACAAAAAGTAATAAAAACTAATGCAACAGCTGGGCGCTAGTGGGTAATGGCCCTCTCACTTCCTTCAGGCACATTGATTCTTCAGATGTGCCAGATGTCATTGTGGCACATTGCCTAAAATGAATATGATGGAGGTTGCAGATAAATCATGACACATAGGCAGGTCTTCTGCTTGACAGAAAAAGTGGGTGGACAGGACCCTGCTATGGCCATCCAGAAGTCTCCAAAAACAAAGCTGCATGTCATAAATAATTTAAGAAAACAGTTCATCGTGAAGAGCACTTTACAAGTTTACCTGGAGGCATCCCAAGCTAAAACAGAGAGGAAATGATATTCCCAGCTGTGCTTACAAAGTTCTTTTCTTTGTTTTGTTGACTGGTCTATATTTAAATCTACTTTCATTCATACTCTTTCTCCAAGTTAGATGTCTGTATTCTAATGAAATCATGGAGCCATGTTGATGTTTTAATTTTAAACTATATTTTTCATCAATAATATCTTTTTGTAGCTAAATGAAAGCTGTTCTTGCAGTGCCCTTGGGCTTTGCTCCCGCAGCCTTCTAATGTTTCAATGAGGGGGAAATACAGCAGGAGACAACATTACCTAGTGATCAAAAGAGGAGTGTGTGTGTTGAAAGGCCCAAGTGCTACTCCTCACCTTGCCTCGGGCTCATTGTGAGAAGCTAGAGAAAATATTTAATTTCTTCATGTCAGTTTCCTCTTGTGTAAAGGAGAGATAATCCCTTATGGATAGGAATAATCCCCATCTCCATAAAGTGCAGGGAGGACCTATGATATAGGGTGATATATCAGAAGTATTACAATGTGACAATAAAAAGGACAAAATATAAAAACACCCAATCATGGAAAGTAACTGCCACAGTTTATCAACATTTAACATCAGAGAGAATCTAAAGCTACATGCAGTGGTCACTTTATATTGCAGCTTCTCTTTTAAAATTGTACATATACTTCTTAGGCTCAAGCAAAACTATGGATCGTTTACTGAGAAGGATGATCTGTCTGGTAGTTAAGGTACTACCCTGGCATTCAGGAGACCTGGGATTGATTTCCCTGCCACAGAAATCTTGCATAGCTACGGGCAATTTGTTTAGGTCCAGATTCTTCTTGGTGTTTAATTGCTGTTTCACTCATCATTGCAAAGCCTACGTGACTTAGATGCCTACATCTCATTTTCAAAACTGACATAGGAGCACATTTTAAAGATATTTAGACACCTAGCTCCCACAGATTTCCATGCACATGAGACATCTAAATGCTCCTAGATCACTTAGTCCTTACAATTTTAAGCAAAGAAATGCCTAAAAAACTTTATAAAATCTGGCCTTAGTCTCTCTTGTAAAATGGGGGTAGTAGCATGGCCCTCCTTCATAGGTGTGTTGTGAGGACATTGAAAATTATGAGGTGGTCAGACATTGTATTGTGTAGGGCAATAAGTGGCCCACAAGCTGGACATGTCTCACCAGAATTAGCCCCTGACAGGCCACAGGACACATTATTTACCTGCATGTCTGCAGGTACGCTCGCAGCTCCCCTTGGCCACGGTTTGCTGTTCCCGGCCAATGTGAGCTGTGGGAAGCGGTAGCCTGGCCTATGCTGCTTCCCACAGCTCCCAGTTCTGGGAACGGTGATTGGCAGCCAGTGGGAGCTGCGAGCAGCCATACCTGCAGATGCACATATAAATAAAGTATCTAGCAGCCTGTCAGGAATCAAGCCTGGCAAACTGCATCTGGCCTGCTGGCCGCTTATTGCCCACCCCAATGATGCTTCCATAGTGGCATTGGTAGAGACAGAATCAGGAATGCAACCAAATAACTTCTAAAAGCTAAACAAAGCAAAGACAAACAACTGAAGCTTGTAATCGATTAACTCAGGTTCAGAGAAAGGATCAAGAGGAGGGGATTTCCAAAGGGAGGGGGCCTTCAATGTGAAGGGCTATGACATCAGTGGAAAGACGAGCTTGGCAATGGATCCTAACTAGTACTACAGAACATAGACCGGCCCATGGGGCCTTTTGAATAATTGCGTATGAGCCCATTCTCCCACTGTGATCCAATGTACAGATCAAAGATCCATCTCTCTCTCTCTCTCTCTCTCCTCTCCAGCCTACAGGGATTTGACTTGGTTCATTTTGAATGTGGTATTAATACTGCAGGAGAGGAGCAGGTCAAAGGAGTGAGTGTTTCATTTTGATCTTAAGGCAATACGCTTCATGGTCATCCAGCTGCGTCTGATACTGAGTTCCAGATCCACAGGCTCTTTATACTTTCAGAAAGGAACTTCCATAAACTCTTTGAACTAAACAGATGTAGTTATTTCCACCGAGGGGGGGCAGAGAGGGAAGGGAGCTCTTGGCCTGGGGCTTCTGGTTGCCACCACTGCTCCTGCTGCAGTGGTGGTGGCCAGAGCCCCAGGTCTTTTAAATCACCACCAGAGCGCCACACCACACACTCTGGTCGGATCTGAGGGCTGAGGAGCTCACCATAGTCTGGGCAGCACCAAGAGCTGGTAGCACCCAGCCCTGTTCCTTCTGCTTCAGGCTCCACCACTTCAGGGAGCATGGAGCTGAGTTCCCTCCCCCCCATTCCCTCCCACACCTTTCCCAGAGGCCTGCGGAGGCTGTTGGCTTCCCTGTTCCCATGTGCATGCTGGTGGGAAGTGAATCCCATGGGCTAATCCCACAGACAGATGAAGCTGAGTGCCTAACTCTCGAATGTGACCAGTGTTCCATAAGGAACCATTCAGTGGCATAAAGTACCAGGATGAACAGATGCCTGCCACAGCCTGCTGTGTTGTGAATCAACATGTAGGGTTTCTTTGCTGTTTGTTAGGTCAGCACTTCCTTAAGACGGTACAATGAACTAAAATAACAGGCCTGGGACTCTCATAGGTGTGGCGGCAGTGAATGCAATCATAACAACCGAATTCTGCTGGCTGCACCATAATAGCTTGGTTTGGAGAACTGGTTTCTGGTTTGTTGCCATGGTTTGTTCAGAATTACAAAACAATGTAAAGGGGCAAAAGGGTGTCCCATCCAATGACATGAAGGGGTTGGAGGATGTGCTGGTGGTTTAAAACATACCTCAGCAGAAACAACTTCTTCCATAAACAAGGTATTCAGGGAGCATGTGGGCACTTCAAAAAGTAGGAGCCTGACTCTCTGCTTAAACACACTAGTATAAATCAGATGTAATTCCACTAAAGTCAAAGGGGTTACATAACTGATGTGTGAGTGAGATCAATATCAAGCCCTTCATCTAGACTAGAATCAGCAGCTTTAGCCTTCTCAGCAATCCTGGAGAGCATGGAACTTAATGGTGATACTTTTTCTTGATGTTGATATTTTTTTTCCTTTTTAAATATTGTCACTTTAGCATTTGTAATTACAAGTCTAGTTAACTGCAGTAGCAAACCTTTCTGTGAATAAACCCATTATCCTTAGGATGACAGTTGCTTGTAAGACACTTTGGATAGAAATACATTTCAAAAAGTAGCTAGATAGACAAATAATCTGGAATGCTGCCGGGTCAGAATTGAAATACATCCAGACTCTGCATCTGCTTTATTTAAAGAGCAAGAAAAGTTTCATCGAGGCAGAGAAGCAATTTTATTAGATGGGTTTATCAGCCCTCTGCCCCCAGGGAGTTGAAGCAGGTTTTAGAGGACATAGCTATATCGTTAAAGTCAAAAAAGCCTGTTCTTTTATTCCTCCAACCAAGCAGAAGTAATGGAGAGAACAAAATTGGATTCTTTGAAGGACTGAAATGTGTGGACTTTCAATAATCCTAGAACCTGTAAGATTTTTTTTTTGAATAGAGATATTGTTTTCCCTAACGTTGTTTGACATTTTGAAGGGAGACTTTCAACTTTTGCTGAGACATCCTTCTTCTCATAGGGTTTTCTCATCTACGCTTTAGCTCATTTTTACCTGTTGGATTTAGGGTTTATTTATAGGCTTTGTATCCTGAATACTGACAAAGTAATCTCCTGTTTGTTACAATTACTTTAGTCACATTATTTTTATTGTGGATAAACACTGGTATATCTACAAGGCAGTTCATTCTACTGTCCTGGGGAGGACAGGTCATTGGCAGTAATGACGAGTCTTGGAGGAAATACTATACAAGCCTATTGAATTATGTGATATAACATTGTCAGGTTCAGTTACTTGTTCCTGCACCTGACTTTTATGATCAGCATTTATTTAATTACCTCCTTTATGATTGATTGGGCACTCATAACACCAGCTGATCAGTTGGATCTTCTGAAAATCAAGACCTATCATCGACATGGTGAATCGATGAACAACTGGTTACCTAGCTCATTCCTCAGTCAGTGTTGTTCCCTGTTGTGTGTTTTCTGGTGTTCTCTCTGATCCTGTTTTAACATGAGTCAAGAATTGGTGCTTACAACAGTTCCCTAGGAAGACTGTTTGTGCCATTCCACAATCTAATAAGGGGACAGTAGAGCTTCAGAGCTACAAACTGACTGAGGGTATGTCTACACTACCCTCTTAATTCAAACTAGGAGGGTAATGTAGGCATAACGCACTTGCAAATGAAGCCCGGGATTTGAATTTCCCGGGCTTCATTTGCATAAAGCCGGCCGGCGCCATTTTTAAATGCTGGCAGTTCGAACCCCGTGCGGAGTACAGCTAGTTCGGATTAGGAAGTCTAATCCGAACTAGCTACTCCGTGCCGCAAGTAGCCGCGCGGCACGGGGTTCGAACTGCCGGCATTTAAAAATGGCGCCGGCCGGCTTTATGCAAATGAAGCCCGGGAAATTCAAATCCCGGGCTTCATTTGCAAGTGCGGTATGCCTACATTACCCTCCTAGTTCGAATTAGGAGGGTAGTGTAGACATACCCTGATAAACCACACCCCTTGTTTGGAACTGGAAGTTTGCAAGCAGGCAGCAGCAGAAACAAAACCCAAAAAAAGTGAATACAGTGCAATATAGTATAAATTTCAAAAAAAAAAAAAGTTTTTAAAAAGTTTGGAAAAGCAATGAAACTATTTCTGAGTTTATTTAATTTAAATTAAGATTGTTAAAAAAGCAGCATTCTTCTTCACCATAAAGTTTCAAAGCTGTATTGAGTCAATGTTCAGTTATAAGCTTTTGAAAGTGCAGCCATCACGTTTTGTTTAGAGTTGCGAAAATTTCCTTACAAACAACCTCCATGCCCAAGGGCTTCATACCACTGAGGTTCTACTGCATTAGCAATGTCTTCTCCTGATCCTCAGCCCAAATTGTCCTTTGTTCAGCCATGTAAGCTAAGGTAAGGATAACTGGACTCTCTCCATCTCCTCCTACAGGCTGACTAGATATGTCTACACAGCAAAGGAGAACCTGTGGCTGGCCAACTCAAGCTCACGGAGCTCAGGCTGCAGGGCTGTTTATTGCTGTGTAGACTTCCTAGTTCTGGCACTCTTGGGCTGTGTCTACACTGGGCCACTTATTCTGGAAAATCAGCCGCTTTTCCGGAATAAGCTGCGAGCTGTCTACACTGGCCCTTGAATTTCCGGAAAAGCAACGACGCTCTACTGTACAAAATCAGCCGCTATTCCGGAAAAGCTACGCTGCTCCCGCTTGGGCATAAGTCCTTATTCCGGAACACTGTTCCGGAAAAGGGCCAGTGTAGACAGCCCAGTAGTCTTCCCGAAAAAAGCCCCGATCACGAAAATGACGATTGGGGCTCTTTTCCAGAAAAGCGCGTCTACATTGGCCACAGATGCTTTTCCGGAAAAAGGGCTTTTCCGGAAAAGCAGCCTGCCAATGTAGACGCTCTTTTTCTGGAAATACTTGTAACGAAAACTATTCTGTTTTAAGCATTTCTGGAAATTCATGCCAGTGTAGACACAGCCTTGGAGCATCCCAAAGCCCAGGCTCCAGCCAGAGCCTGGAAGTCTATACAGCAATAAAACAGCCTAAGCCATATTAACCCAAGTTGGTTGGAATGGGCCAGTCACTGATTATTCTTTACTATGTTGACATAACCCATTTCATTATTCCTCGCCTGACCTCAGCAATTCCTTATGTGTGTGGCAGGGTGGCTTGTCCTTTAGGTGCTAGGCATCACTAATTACAAAAGATGCACAAGGATCAGGTGATACCCTATAAAGAATATTGGGAAGTGGAAGTGAGAGAGGGGCTAAAAGTGTTGCAAGACCCACCAGAGACTTGAGGCCTGCCAGTAGTTTTGGAGGAGGGTAGAGAGACTATGGACAATAATCGCCTAATGTTTTGGGTTTTTTTCATTTTGGTTTGCTGTTATGGAAAATAAATAAATTGCTACTGGTAGGGCCTTGCAGGACTGACTTATGAGTTTGATAGCAGGAGGGCTCACAGAGTGACCTCTGGCCACAGGGGTTTCTCTGGAGAAGTCTATCTTCTGAGACTCCCTCCTGTGGGTTTTGCTCCTGTTTCTCACTATGATAGATCTGGCCAAGTCTTTCCCACTGGCCAATATAGAGAATTTTATTCATGTTTCCCTTTTAATCTTTCCTTGAAAGTAAACACCTCCAACCCCTTATGTGTCTCCTTTCTAAATTCTCTCTAATGTGTGGATGTTTTTCTGTTCTGTTCTGCAGGCAATATTCTAAATGATGTCAATGCCATGTAATAGTCCTTCTTTCCTTGGAATATGACTAATAATGTTATTGTACTAATGACCTTGTAAACACTTCATAGACTTTTAATTGAATCCATTGTTACAAAGTTGTGTTGTCTGACAAGGAAAATACTTTTAAAAGCATAGCAGAAGAGCCACCAAAAAGCCCATTATGGAGGGGTCAAAAGAAATACTGACATCTTTGCAAAAAGCTTATCAGAACAATGTCTTTTAGTGTGTAGATTAGCAGTGTAGCTCTGAGGGAAGAAAATGAATGGAGAAAATTGAAAGCCACTAGAGCTACAATTAATTTTGAATGCACCTCCTAATTTAGCTATTCAGAAGGCCTCAGTTGGAGAAGTTTCCTGGTATATGATGTGATCTAGAATAAAGAAATAGAGTACAGTTTCTTTAAAAGAAACATCCTGTTTCAGAAAGAAAGCCCAGACTATACACTGGGAATGAAACAACAGGATTAAATTAAACCCATATATCAGCAGCTCACTGAATATCTCTCTAACATTGCACTGTTCCGCCGCATCAAGCAGAAAGAGGTATTCGAATTTAGAGCCTTGTACCGGTTCCTGTGGATAGCCTCTTAAAGAGGTGGCAGGATATTAGCTTTTCATTTCAGCTGTTCATTTTCTAATTGACATTGGAAATGTCAACATATTTCCAAATTGCCTGCCCTCTGGAACAAAAGGCTGTCTGCAGGAATAAATGCCATACTATGCTACAAGTTTTTGCTGTTCCCAAGTGGTTTTCAACACATCATTAGGAAGCCAAAATAGAGACTATTGACTACAACTGTCCCTTGTATGTATGTATCTTATCCCTGGAGTAGTGAATAACTATTAATCTATTCTCACTTAAAATGTTGTGTTCCTATCCATTCCTTGGGAAACACTGTATGCAAAAGTCCAGTTATAAATGATGTGTACTATCTGGTAAGCATGATATGCATTCTTTTTCATCAAGAAGTGGTGGAAATATCTGTCGTGACAGAGGCTGGAATCTTCACAGAAACTAAAAAAAAGTAGGCACACAATTCTCAGTGACAATCAGTGAATTTGGTGCCTAATTCCCTCAAGTGCCTTTGAAAATCCTAACCAGATTCATGGCCACTTGGTGATGCTGGAACCAGAGGTGATGCTGCATGCCCTGGCTTGAAGCAATAATAACAAACATGTTTTTGATTGTTTTATTAGCAGCAACTCCCACTATAAAAATTCTTCTAGCATCCCTGCTGACACTTCTCATCTTAGTGATTGTTTAACATAAAATGATGCTTAATGTAAAATAAGAGTTGACAAGTAGATGGTAGTCACTGCTTTAAAAATTGCATTAGCGACTGATGAACAAAGTCATGCATAGATAGATAAAACGAAGAAATATAAGTGATGCAAAAATGCGGTTGTATTTTTGCAAGGGTCAGTTCATATCTCAGAATGTGCGTATCTCGGAAAGAGCAATGCTATAAATAGATGTTTAAGTACTTTAAAACTCAACTAATCCAAACTGGCATAAACTGATGGCAGAAGACTTGTGGGGGGGCATGAAGGGAGGAAGTAGTTAGTTTGTTTTTTGGAGGGTTGTTTTTAATTATGAGTGTGATTTTTCTATTATTTTTAAACTGAATTTTTGTATTATAGAGAAGGACTTCAGTTATACCTCTAGGCTGTGTCAAGACTGGCAAGTTTTTCAGCAAAATCATCTGCTTTTCTGGAAAAACTTGCCAGCTGTCTACACTGGCCACTTGAATTTCCGGTAAAGCACTGACGATCTCATGTAAAATCATCAGTGCTTTTCCGGGAAAACTATGCTGCTCCCGTTCGGAAAAAAGTCTTTTTCCGAAAGACTTTTTCCCAAAAGGGCCAGTGTAGACAGCATAGTACTGTTTTCCGCAAAAAAGCCCCGATCGCGAAAATGGTGATCGGGGCTTTTTTGCGGAAAAGCGCATCTAGATTGGCCACGGATGCTTTTCCACAAAAAGTGCTTTTGCAGAAAAGCATCCTGCCAATCTAGACATGCTTTTCCGAAAATGCTTTTAACGGAAAACTTTTCCTTTAAAAGCATTTTCGGAAATTCATGCCACTGTAGACGTAGCCCTAGAGATTAAATACATTTAGGGGTGGCTTCCAATTGGAACTGAAGTTTGTGGCTTTATACCATTTCTATACATTTTATTAAACAATACACCTGGACAATTTTATAACAAAAAGTGCACACTGATTTTTTTTCTCTAAGCTTGCAAGGAAATGTAAAAATCCGTGCTGACAAACTTTCTTATTAAGAGAGAAACTCGAAATGCTAACAAACTGGCAGATAAAGGTTTCTTATAATTTCCTTTTAAATATGACATGAAGTCATTATTACATATTTTTATTAGCTATTAACTTTCCATTACCATCTTATTTTAGATATTAATAGCAGATTTTTCTTCCATTGTTAGCTAAATCAGTTTGTCTCTAAAATATACTAATTACCACCTGTTACAAACACACTTACAATATGTATCAGAGGGATAGCCATATTAGTCTGGATCTGCAAAAGTAACAAGGAGTCCTGTGGCACCTTATAGACTAACAGATGTATTGGAGCATAAGCTTTCGTGGGCAAAGACCCACTTCATCAGATTCATGTAGTGAATATCACTTACAATATGTTCCACATTCCAACAAGTAAAAAGATATAACATTTCAGCTCACTGAACTAATGACTAGGTAAAGGGAGAAAAAATTCAGACATTAGTCATTGAAATGTGATATGAAAAGAATGTATCCCAGAAGAACCAAAACTAACATAACCTGAACAGCACATTAATAGGTTATGAATAGCTTTGCTTTCTTCTGCATCTCATTAGAACTTTGCTCATATAAATGAAATATTTCAATCTCATTGCCTAATATGTTTCATGAAATATACCAGTGTTTACTGCTGTGTATTTTTCAGCATACAGGGTTTTTTTTAATAAAATAAAATAAAGGTTTAGACTATCTAACCTTAACACCTTAGAAAAGCCATAAACAGGGTGGCAGAAGACACAAATTCCAGAATATTGAAAAACTTGCAGCAGTAAGTTTACATTTAGTTATGACTATAACAGCAGGTACTGTAGAGATACTCTGCTGCTGCAAAAATGGAAACAAATGGGTACTTTCAAATCTTTAAAGTAACTAATGCTCCAGTCCCACTTTGGAACCATTGCAGTGGTTCTGGGTACTCATGTGGAAATCCATGGACTTTGAGCCTTTAAAGTAAAAAAAACAAAGGTGACTTCTGGGATTTGTCACCCAGCTTAACCTGCTCTTTATCATGAGTGCCTCTTTCCCACATTTGGCATAGTAATTAACCGATTGTCCCAATGGCTTTGAGATAGTTATTTCTTATCCCATCGGAGAAATGGAGAAACAGAGACTCAAAAAGAAGTGACTTCCTCAAGATCATATAACAAGTCAGTAGCAAAGTGAGACAAGATTAAGGTTTTCTGATTCTGTCTCCTCTGCTTCAACCATAGGACCAACTTCATCCTTTAACAAGCAGCAAGATGTGAACGTTTCTCGATGGCTCACATTCAGGGATGATTGGTCTTGGCAGATTTTTAAAAAACCTTCAGGTTTTTGCCCTTATTATAAGTGTTTTCATTGTAAAAGAAGGAGACACACATTAATATTGTATTATGGAAATTAAATAAATGATATGCTAAGGTGCTTTGTCAAAGCTAGCAATATTGTGAGTTATTAATAAATAATTATACAAGTAAGTGATCGCATCCATTTAGTTTTTGATTACAAGTGGTTCCAATGATTCTCTGGTTCATATCTTTCTAAAGTGGTTATGGCAAAGAATATGACTGTTAACAAATGAGCTTGCTTGAATAAAATAATCCATTTTCCTTTCCCCTTCATTCCCCTCACAAGCACCCAAACACAATAACTGATATTCTTTTGAAATAAAAGCCCTAACAATTAGCATCGAAACGACACAAAGGGCAAAATACAAAAGATATGGTTTATCGTTCCTTTTCCAATTAGAACTCTGGTTTTGTTGGTTTAAGGCTATATTGTTCCAATTTTCTTTTCCTTTTATGGGTCTGTAGAAAAAATGCCACTAGTTCGATCATTGATTTTCTTTTTTTTTTTTTTAAAGGGAGGAAACTCTACAAAACACAAAGGTAAATATCATCTCTCTTTAATATGTTTCTCATGGAGTTTTTAATAATCAATTTTTAAATGAAAAGACCATTTTTGTTAAAATGCAAATGTCTATAAAAGCACAAATAGGTCTTAAGTGCTACTTTTTCTAGGTCATTTCAGCACATTTTTTTTCTTTTCGGTTGCCTTGTCCTAATAGTGAAGATGTTCTGGGGTTCCATTACTACTGGAACTGCTTTTCTAGGATTAAAAATATTATCAATTGCTTCTCCCCTGGCCGGCAAATCTGTTACAACAGAGCCCACTCCCAAGTAGTGATATAAGTGACTGACTAGTTGACTATCTAATAAGCAAGAACTTATTGGATAGTCGACTAGTCCCTTGACTAGTTGTTTTCTTCCCCCTTTGCTGCCTCTATTAGAGGCAGTAAAGGGGCAAGCAGGAGCCAACTGAAAAGCTGGTTCCCCCCAGCACCATCTCCACGGGAGCCAGAGGAGGGAGCAGGATATCAGGGATGGGGCACAAGCCAGGAATCAGCTGATTCCCGTCTTGTGCCCAGTCCTAGATGCTGTGCCTCTGATTTCAAAAAGTATTAAGTGCAGAGGAGGGGACCCAGCATGAGCCAAGACAGCTGATTCCTAGCCTGGTCCGGACCCTCCCATCGCTCTCCAGCCTTTTTACACTTAAGGCACAACAGGGGGACCCGGTGCAAGCCAGGAATCAGCTGTCTGGGCTCACACCTGCTGCGCTTTCATCTTTTAAACATATTAAGAGCCTGCCAGCTCTTACTACATTTGAAAGGCAGAGATGCAGTGGGGTTAGCTCCCGGGCAGGGAGCTAACCCCACTGTGGTTCCCCCACTTATCGACTAGTCGATGGAAAAACCACTAGTCGATTAGTTCATTAAACTCAATTTAATATCCCTACTCCCAAGCCCGCCGAAGTCAATGGGAGGCTTTCTATTCACTTTAGATCAGGCCCTAAGAGTTTGATTGTACTGCCTGTAGTAACTTATTTACCTTTTGTTGTTGTTAAAAACACTGAAGGGCAGTAGATACTACAGAATCAGGCTTTTTCAGGTAGGAAGAGATGGTTGTTACGGGAACATGAGGCATGCCAACTCGGTGGGTGACTGAGATTCATCAGTTTCTTACCCTTGCTGACAACTTCAGTTTCAGGGCTGCCAACTGTCCATTTTTCGACTCTGATGGCACTGGTCAACACCATCAACCGGGCCATTGAAAGTCTGGTTGGTGACTAGGCAAAGGCAGGCTCCCAACCTGTCCTGGCTCTGTGTGGCTCCCAGAAGTGGCCACCAGGTTCCTGTGGCCCCTTAGGCACAAGGGGGCTCTGCAGCCTGCTCCTAACCCAACTGTGCAGCTCCAATTGGCTGGGAACCATGACCTATGGGAGCTCCAGGAGAAGAGCCTGTGGGCACAAGGCCAGCATGTTGAGCCTTCTGACCCACAGATACCTACCTGGTGGCCACTTCCTGGGAGCTACAATAAGTGCCACTGGGACCCTGCACCCCCACCCTGTGTCCCAGCCTGGAATTCCTTCCTATACCCAAACACTTTCCCAGAACTGCATGCCCACACACACACACACCAACCCCCTGCTCCAGCCTGGAGCCCACTCCTGGACCCCAAACCCCTCATCCCACTCCAGAGCCCACATCCTCAGCTAGAGTCCTCATCCCCCACCTGCACCGCAACCCTCTACACCAGAACAGTGCAAGTTAGTGAGGATAAGGGAGAGCAAGCTGTGGAGGGAAGGGAAATGGCGCAAACAGGGAATGGGTTCTCAGAGGCAAGGTGGGATATGGCCATGGCAGGGATGTTCAGGTTTGTTTGAAAAATTGGCAGTCCAATTGGCCCATGCTCATTGAACTTTTGAGAGCATGCTTTTCAGGTTTGCTAAAGCATCTGTCCTGGAAAACCAGACTCAGTTCAAGTTGATTAGAGGCACGATACAAATATTTTGCATAGTTCTGCTGCAGACCTGTTTGAGTTTTGGAAATAATCAGAACATATATTTATTCTGTTACCGTAATGTTTTTAATGCTTCGATTTCACCTGTGCTAATTAAATAGATAACTGGTGAGTGGAGTTCTCATATATAAATGTATTTTTAATTATTTTGTTTAATTTATGACTTCTGTTATAATACCATAGGGATCAATAAAGGCTGTTCAGCTCCCAGCATGGTTTAGTGTAACTGTAAATTTTCACACTTGACATTTTAAATACTTTCCTATGACACAGCATTTTTGTGATGAATAATTAGGACATTATCCTTAAAAGAAGCAACTTTTAAAATTATCTGTAGCAAGATGAAAGGCCAGTGGTAATTACATTCTTCTGGCATAAACTTCCTAAGGATAAGATGTAAAAATGTCATTGCCTCAAAACTCTAAAGTAAAATATAATATAAAATTTCACCAGAAAGTCAAACATAAAACCTTATTGAAATAAAACTTTAATTTCAAGGTTTTACAGGTTGAAAAACTCTGGTATTAAAACCGATGAATTGGTATCAAAACAACCCCAAAAATCTGCAGCTGGGACTAAAACAGCTTAGTAGATAGTTTTTCTAATCATGTCAGAAGCAGTCACAGCAAAGAAAAGAGCTGCATCAGAAAGAAAGATCCAGTTCATTTTTAATATAGTGCTCTGAGTTACAGAAAGAGATATTGAGGGCATTACTAATAATGACTGACACTTTGTTTTCTCTTCTTCCTTTGAACCAAAAAGAAAAAATCCACATTGCTTCCTAATGAAAAAAATAAAACCAAAGCAAGTGCTCGTCTCTACTGAATGCTTGATATGTCATGAGAGACATTTCCAAAAGCTGCTTTAAGCATTCATAAGCAAAAATAAGCAATTAAAGAAAATTTAAAAGTGCACATTAAAACAGTGATTCACAACAAAAATAACTGAAGTCTGGGGTGGGGATGCCCATGTGCTGAGATGGGCGTAAAGAAGCTGAAACATATTTTTAAAAGCTTGAAATAGTGAGCAGCTTCCTATTTGTTAGAAATTCAAAACTATAGACTCATTCTAATTAAATTGAGGAAAATTTTTAATACAACTGTTCTTACAAAGTAGAGTATTGGGGGAGTCCCTCAGAAATGAGCAAAATGAAATTTTGCCTTTAAAAAAGAAGTATCTAAAATGTCACTCTAGGCTTAATTGATTTTAATGGGATTGGGCTGTTCTCACTTCCAGAGTGACAGGCCCAGAACTGAGCCTAAGTTAATTACCTTTTTCAATAGAAAATGACATCCTGATTTTGGAAAAAATGAAGGCTACACTTTAGGTAAGACTTTCAGCACAATGCTGACTGTTTGAACACAGAGTGCTGAATGTGTCTGTGATAGCTGGTGAGTATGGGCATGGCATTGTTGTGACTGATGAATGCTTGTTGTGCTGAGCAGTCACATTCCCGTTGGCAGCCTGGAACATGGTTCTTTCTCTGTCTCAGTGATGGGTGAGGCCAGTGACGTGGAGGATAATGGGGTGAAGAGGAAAGGAATGCACACACAAATTCCTCTGTAAATCAAAATCAAGGTAATAGGCCCTATTTTTGGTGTTTCAGTATCCCTTCAGTATTTTTTTCATACAGTGGAATTTTGTCTGTTAATGCTCTCTTTTTACCCTTAGTGATAGAGATGTAGCCGTGTTAGTCTGGTGTAGCTGAAACAAAATACAGGACTATGTAGCACTTTAAAGACTAACAAGATGGTTTATTAGATGATGAGCTTTCATGGGCCAGACGCACTTCCTCAGATCAAATAGTGGAAGAAAATAGTCACAACCATATATACCAAAGGATACAATTTAAAAAAATGAACACACATGAAAAGGACAAATCACATTACAGAACAGAAGGGGGATGTGGGGGGAGGGGGGGAAGGAAGGTGAATGCCAGTGAGTTAATGATATTAGAGGTGGGGAAGGGGAAATGTCTGTGAGTTAATAGAATTAGAGGTGATAATTGGGGAAGCTATCTATCAACACAAAAGGAAGAATAATTCTATATGGACTCCCCCTGACGGTCGGAATTACAATCTAGATTTCTATATACAAAGCTTCCGCAACAACGCACAGACTGACATTATTCGCAAACAACAACAAGCGACACACAATCTCAGCCACGCTGAACAACATGCCGTCCAGAGTCTCAAAAACAACCTGGACATTATAATCAAACCAGCTGACAAAGGTGGTGCTTTGGTCATTATGAATAAGGCCGACTATAACCAAGAGGCAACCAGACAACTCTCCAACACCACATTTTACAAACCTCTCTCCTCTGATCCTACCTCGGAATACCAAAAGAAATTACTCTGTCTCCTTAAAAGCCTCCCTACAGCTACTCAGGATCAAATCCACACAGAAACACCTTCCGACCCCCGACCAGGATTTTTCTATCTGCTTCCCAAGATCCATAAACCTGGACACCCCGGACTCCCCATCATGTCTGGTATTGGCACGCTCACTACTGGTCTATCCAGCTATGTAGACTCTCTCCTCAAACCCTACGCAACCAACACCCCCAGCTATCTCCGAGATACTACTGACTTCCTAAGGAAACTACAAAACATCGATAACCTCCCCAATAACACCATCCTTGCCACCATGGATGTAGAAGCTCTATACACCAACATCCCACATGAAGATGGATTACAAGCTATTAGAAACACTATCCCAGAGGACATCCCCCTTCTGTTCTGTAATGTGATTTGTCCTTTTCATGTGTGTTCATTTTTTAAAATTGTATCCTTTGGTATATATGGTTGTGACTATTTTCTTCCACTATTTGATCTGAGGAAGTGGGTCTGGCCCACGAAAGCTCATCATCTAATAAACCATCTTGTTAGTCTTTAAAGTGCTACATAGTCCTGTATTTTGTTTTTACCCTTAGAAGTTCTAATACTTCCAATTTGCCAGAAGCAAACAGTAGTGGCGCTTACATGAGGGAAAGGGAATCATTTTATAGCACTTTTTTTAGTTGATGAAGTAAAAGAAAGAAAAATAAAAATAATTGTGTCAGCGAGACTCAATTTGGCAGCCTTCTGGCATGGGATCCTAACGTCTAACATGCTTGCCTAGAGGCCTTTTGTCTGCAGGCCAAATATGAATCCCATGCTCCCAGTTCTAAATCCAGTGCTAACGATGCAATGTAGTGCTTTTTTGCCCAACTGTGTTGGCTGTCCAGATGGAAGTGAAAGATCACTATGGCATGTTTTGAAAAGGAGAGGCGATAACCCCCAGGCGAATCTAATGAGGGACTGTCTTCCCCACAGTAAAATAAATTCTGATGTCAGAGCACATCATCTGCCAAAGTTGCCTACAGTCATGACTGCCCTGCTAATATCTAACTCATCACTTTATAAATACGCTGATACTACTAAGAAACTATATTTTCTTCCACTAAAAAAAAGTGGGAAATTCTATTGTTATAAATGAAAAGGTTGGGCAAAATTTCTTATCAGCAAAAGAATATTTTCCAAGCCTTCTTACTTTTATATTTGTTTTGTTTTAAATGTAACAGACTTTTGACAACTCATAAGACAGTAGCATCTCACTTTATTGCCAGAAGAGTCAGTGTGGTTTCTCTAAGAAGATTTCTTACTGGTGAAACATTATTTTAGGCTTTTTCTGTTTTATTTGGCTATGTGAAAGCCTTGTTTATTTGTATTCAGGTAGCACTTTGAGAACCTGGTCCCACAGTGCTGAGCATTGTGCAAATATATCACACAAATGTTCCCACTCCTGAAGATTTCATAACGTAAACACAAGAGTATGAACAACAGAGAGCTACAACATTTGGGGGAGAACAGGGACAATTTAGACCAGTATAAACATGGTTGAGAACTATTTAGAAAAGTTGGACATCCACAAATCCATGGAGCCAGATCTAATGCGTCCAAGGGTGCGGACGGAGTTGGCAGATGTTACTGCAGAGCTATTGGTCATTATCTTTGAAAACTCATGGAGATTGGGGGAGATCCCAGCTGACTGAAAAAGGCAAATATAGTGCCCATCTTTTAAAAAAGGAAGAAATACAATCCAGGGAGCTACAGACCGGTCAGCCTCAATCCCCAGAAAAATCATGGGGGGGATCCTCAAGGAATCCATTTTGAAGCACTTGGAAGAGAAGAAAGTGATCAGGAACAGTCAACATGGATTCACACAGGGCAGGTCAAGCCCGACCAATCTGATTGCCTTCTATGACTAGATGACTGGCTCTATGGACATAGGGAAGGTAGTGGATGTGATATCCCTTGACTTCAAAAAGCTTTTGATATGGTCTCCCACAGTATTCTTGCCAGCATGTTAAGGAAGTGTGGATTGGAAGAATGGACTGTAAGAAAGCTGGCTAGATTGTTGGGCCCAACAGGTAGTAATCAATGGCGCAATGTCTGGCTGGCAGTTGATAACAGTGCCTGAAGGTTGGTTCTAGGGCTAGTTTGTTCAACATCTTTATTAATGGCCTGGATGAGGGGATGGATTGCACTGTCGGCAAGTTTGTAGATGACGCTAACCTAGGGGGAGAGGTAGGTACGCTGGAGGGCAGGGATAGGGTTCAGAGTGATCTAGACAGATTAGAGGATTGGAACAAAAGAAATCTGATGAGGTTCAGCAAGGACAAGTGCAGAGACCTGCACCTGGGACAGAAGAATCCCAAGCACTGTTACAAGCTGGGGACCGACTGGCTAAGTAGCAGTTTGGCAGAAAAAGACCTTTGGGATTACAGTGGATGAGAAGCTGGATATGAGTCAACAGTGTACCTTTGTATCGAAGAAGGCTAATGGCATATCAGGGTGAATTAGGAGGAGCATTGCTAGCAGATCTAGAAAAGTGATTATTCCTCTTTATTCGGCACTGTTGAGGCCACATTAGGAGTACTGTGTCCAATTCTGGGCTCCCTATTACAGAAGGGATGTGGACACATTGGAGAGGGTCCAGGAGACCAAAGAAAACAATTAGGGGGCTGGAGCACATGACTTATTAGGAGAGGCTGAGGAATTTGGGCTTGTTTAGTCTGCAGAAAAGAACAGTGAGGGGGAGATGTGATAGAAGCAACCTAAAGAGAGGTTCCAATGAGGATGGAGAGAGGCTATTCTCAGTAGTGATGGATGGCAGAACAAGGAGCAATGGTCTCAAGTTGCAGTGGGGGAGGTCTAGGTTGGATATTAGGAAAAACTATTTTACTAGTTGGGTGGTGAAACACTGGAATGGGTTTCCGAGGGAGGAGGAGGTAAAATTTCCATCTTTAGAGGTTTTTAAGTTGACAAAGCCCTGGCTGGGTTGATTTAGTTGGGGTTGGTCCTGCTTTGAGCAGGGGGTTGGACTTGATGACCTCCTGAGGTCTCTTCCAGCCCTAGGATTTTATGATTCTAAAATCAGTGATCAATTTTCATTCTGTTCTGATATTAAGTGGAAGATGGAAAGGCACCAAAGTTGAGAATCAAGTGCTTGAACTTGTACTGAGTCACCATAAAAATCAAGGCTTTATGCCTTGCATCAGATGTCTAATCATGCTTGTACAGATCTCGCAAATGCTTTCTTGGTGCAGTTTCAGGAATGGGTGGGATGATTTAGCTGAGACCATTTTGGTTTTTAAAGTCTTTGAAAAATATAGCACAAGCGGAACAAATCCTTTTAATTTAGGGGGATCAAGCAAATCATCATTCACAAGCTGGCTAGAAAAATCAACTTAATGTCGAATTACTTAAAGCATATCTCTGCACAATTGTTCAGCTCATTCACTGTGTGTTGAGCTGCCAATTAGGACCCAGACAGTAGCCTGGTGATTATTGAGCACATCACACAGCACACGCTTTCTGATTTGTTTTTCCAAGCTGTGTTTTTATAAAATGTGAAAGACGACAATATGATCTTACAGGACTGGGAAGTAATGAGGGCTGCTCAGAGGAAGTGCTGTAACTGTGGGAGAAGCTGCAGCAGTTATATGGACAAGTGTGACACTTTCATTTGGTTCAGATGCCATGAAGAACCACAGTTCCTACTGACGTCTTTTGGAATACAGTGCTTTGGTGACACAAAACAAGACTTGATAGGTACTCCAGCAGAGAAATTGTAGTACCTTTGGCCTTGTAACAGAGGGGCAGGATTGTCCTCTTGCTTTACTCTATTGGTACCTGTGGGGCCCCTATCTGAGAGCTATAGGAATGACTGATGACTCATAGGGACACGTGTGGTTCCTTAGATTCCACTCTGAATATGAGGGAGGCCTCGTGACAAAGCAAGTGGGTGTTTGAGTCCTAAGGGAAAGTTTAACCAAGCCTATAGTAAAGACATTTTAGTAGTCGCCATGCCTGGAGAGAAAGCTTAGACTGAGGATTATTTTGTGGGCTTTGGAATTACCTTTCAGTTAACTTGGTCCTGAAAATTGTTTTATTCATTATTTGTATTATAATAGCAGCCAGAAGTCCTAGTTATGGATCGAGCGCCAATTGTGATAAGATCCTGCCCCAAAGAACATTGACTCTGAATATTATGTTGCTAAAAAAGAAGTATATGGGAGAAGTGGTCAGCATGGTTGGTGGTGGTCTAAGTACACCAGTGAAATAATCAGTGTCAAGCTTTTTGCAGACCTTATGGAAAAGTAGAGTTATATAGAGGGATTATGTATAAAGAGGGTAGTGTGAGAAAAGGAGGCTGACCTCATGGGGGTGTTGAGGGGCAGAAGTTACATTGCTGATAGTAAATGAGAGATGCTAGGGAGGTATAGGAATAGGTGAAGAAGGGCCTTGAAACTGAAGAGAAGGTTGCCTTTGGAGTGACAGAGAAGAGGGATCCAGAAAAGAAAAGCACAGAATGGGGTGACGTGGTCAAAACGACAGGCTAAAACAATGATATTTGCAACAGCATTCTGAATGGCTCCGAGTGGTGTAATATGAAGGCATCTGCATTTGTGAAGGCCACAGAGAAGGATGTTGCAGTAATCAAGATACAAGATGAGATTCTGGTCTGAGAAACTTAGCTGTATGGATGCCTCCATTGCAATTAGAAACCCCTGGCTGGTCCATTCCAGCTAATCTGGGTTTATGGGGCTCAGGCTAAGTGGCTGTTTAAATGTGGTGAAGCTATTTGGCCTTGGGTGGGGCCCTGAGCTTTGGGATCCTCCCACCTTGCAAAGACCAAAGCTCAGACTCCAGCCAGAGCCCAAACATGTTCACCACAATTTAACAGCCCCTTAGCCTGAGCTGCCTGAGTCAGCAGGGACAGGCCTATCACAAGCTTTTAACTGTAATGTAGATATACCATCAGAGAAATTACGCAGAAAGAATCAGAAAGACTTTGTCCTGGAAGCAAGGGCTAAGAGAGAGGCCCAAATCTAAGAACACACCCTCATTGCTGGCCTGAGTGATGGGCAGGAAGTAGTGGTGAGAGTTTAGTGGAGGGAGATTAAGAGTTCTTTTTTCAGCCAGGTAGAGCTTGAGCTGTCAGCTAGACATCTATGTGGAGATGTCAGAGAGGCAGGCTGAGATTTTGGCTTGGCCAGAAGGAATTCGGTCTGGAGGACAGAGGTATGTGTGTCATCAGCACAGGAATTGTGATTTAATGTTGAGCTTGTGGATGAAATTACTGTGATGAGGTTTAACCCCCTCCCCCATACCCTTGCTTGGAAAGGGTTATTGAGGCTCAGAAGGGGCCAATTCTGACAGGCCACATATGAGGGAGAATTAGGCTTGATAAGCAAGCCTTAACTGAGGATGAAGCCCAGCTGAGCAGGAGCAGGCAGGGCTGGTATAAGGCCAGGAAGAGAGGACAGAAAAAGTGCAGAAGGCTGTGGTCACATTCTGGATTTAAAGAGAGAATGAGAACCCTACAGGAGCAGAAACCTGTTAGTAGTGTAGTGGGAAAGGCTCAGGGAAACAGTAAGTGTAGACCTTGACCTTGACCGATTCCAGGGTCCTAAGCTGGAACCTAGAGTAGGGGATAGGCCTGGGTTTCCTGACAAGCCACTGGAGCGGTGGAATTTTCTTGGAGTGGAATACAGGGGGTATGATGACTCTCTAGTCAGCCAGTCCAATAAGACTTTAATTTCTTGGAAGGGAGTCACCTCATATTAACTTGGCCAGGTACCCAAGCCATGTACAGGGAGCAACCCAAGCCATGGAGAGGGAGCATCCCAAGTAACAAAGAGGAAGCACTGCAACTCCTGGAGCACAAGAGTGCTGCAGTGTGAACAAGAGACAGAAGGAGGCCTCAGACCAAGCAAAGCTAATCCCCAGATGGAGCAACAAGGAGGTGCCCCTCCTGGTAAGTAGAGAATCCCATGGCAGTTACCTAGAGATAAGGTGGGGAAGGAAAAGAGAAGGGTGACCAAGGACAGAGCTGTGTAACCCCCTCAGAAAATTGGAGGAGGGATAAGGAACATACTTTGAAGGACACTCCAACAAAGTAATTAGAGAGGTAGGAGAGTCACTGATGTAATGAGATGACAAAATTGCAAGAAGAATATGTCTGTGGTCACAAAGGCATAAGGCCAAGGAGGATGAGGCTGGATTATGAGATTTGGCTTGAAGAGCTCATTGGCAAGAGCCATTCCAGAAGAGAGTGAGGTGGTTGCAGGTTGGAGAAGGTGTACCAGGAAATTGGAGAAGGTGTACCAGGAAATTGGAGAAGAACTCCAAACAGCACTTGTAAACAGCATATTTCAGTTAGCTGAAATGGGGAAGAGTGATGGGAGTGTGGAAAAAGGTAACGGGGTCACAAGTGAGGTTAAGATGAAGACTAAGGCATGATTGTGTTGTGCAGTTAAGGAGAAAACTAAGGGAGGGGTGAGACTAGGTGTGAGGAGATCAGGAGATAGGATGCAGTAAGGCTGAGTGGAGGGGCTCGAAAAGGAGAGCAGATAGACTCAGAAGTGTTTTGTGATAGGGAGAAGGAGGGGAAAGAGTTACAGGAGGAGAAGAGAAAGAAGGTCACGTCATAGTCTATCAATATTCTCTTGGAAGAAATTGGCAAGATGCTGCCCAGAAAGAGAAATGGAGCCAGGTGTGAGTCAAAGGTGGCAAAAAGCAGCTGAGATTGCAGGACAAGATTCAGTTAATTGGAGAAATAACATTGTTTAGCTAAGAGAATGGCAGAAGTGGAGGAGAGAATGTGTAATGGAGGGAGTTCACTTAGTCATGGTATTTCTGCCAGGGATGCTTTGCAGCAGCAGAGAGGAAGTGGATGCTGGGGGTGAGATGGGAATGGAAGTTACAGGGCAAACCTTCAAAAGGAGGAGAGGGACAAATGAATCAAGAGTAGAGGAGAATGAAGCATGGAGAGAATCAACTATATCAATGGAAGAAAGGGAGGAGAGCACAGATGCCCCGGCACCTTTAGATGAGGGGTCAAGGAGAGGACTTAAGCAGAGGGACAGGGTATGAAGGAGGAGGCTGACAGATGATGCTGATAGAGACCAGATGATAGAGACATTCAACTCAGCCACAGACAGGTCAGAGCAAAAGCAGCATTAGGTGAAGAGCAAGTCAAGTGAACAGCACTTTTGATTAGTGGAAGAGTTGAACCAGGGCTGCATGGTGAGATGAGATTTGAGGGTTAGTTGAAGTAACCAAGGATGAATGTGGGAGATTGTGAGGAGAGGGTGAGAGAGAGCCAGGAGTCAAAATTAAGGCCAAAAGATGGATAATGGATGTCCGCAAAACTGCAGGGAGAGGAGATAAGAATCAGTATTTGTGAACATTTTTGGAAAAGATCTGGGATAACTTACTGTCAAACAACCTTTTGGATATACTGTTGTGATCATGGTCCTACAGCACAACCTCTCTGGCAATGGCATCTTTAACTAAAAAAACATGTAAACCTAGTTGCAACCTTGAAATGAACTATTGCTTAACAATTGACTTGTCTTGAGGTTCCAGGCTACTTAATATGCAAGGTTCTGAATTCCCTAAACTTGCATTGACTTCATTGGGAGTTTATGGGCATTTAACATCTTGTGTAAGGTCCAATGCTTGTGAAAAGTGCAGACTTTGAAAAGCCTTCTGTTGCCATACTATTTCCATTAAGCCAAGGTCTGAGTAGGAAGCAGATGTGGGTTTGTAATTAGATTCACCAGGCTACTTATGCAAACTCTGCAAGCAAAGGGGAGATCTACAAAGTTCACCCCTAAAATTTAAAGTGAAGGTTTCCCTCCCTGATGTCTTTGTTTCTTAAGCAGTTGTTTAAATTCCCCGTTAAAAGTTCATTAAGTAGCTACACTATGGAAGACACAATTTCAGTTTTAATATATTTAATTACAAAAGTGAAGAATGCAATTCCTAATAGCATAAGTATTTTCTGAGCACTGCTGGTGGTTGTGCACTAACATCACAGCATATTTCACTACCGATTTTAAAGTACATTTTTTATATTGATAAAAATAGTCAGCAAAAATATTTTTACCCTCTCAGCAAAAGCTTTCTTCTCTTTATGAGAAGAAACTGATTTAGACTATAGCTTTGTACTCTGTAAACAGGGGGAGAAGGGGCTAGAAAGAGGGGAATGAGGCAAAGCAGGAGAATTCCGTGGGTGCCAGAGTGTTCTAAAGGCAGTATAGAAATGCTGTCAGTTGCATGCTACATTACACACAACACTTCTACCTTTTAGGCTGCTTTAAGTTTATACCTGCTACAGCCACTGAACCTAGTCTCATCAGTAAATCTATGTATCTATAAATTTTCAACTGAGCCCTTTGCCTGGCCCAGGTCAAAGCTTCTGTCCTGAATAAAGAGAATGGTGTTTTACTAAGGTTGCTGTGTGTCCATTTTTCAACTGAACATCTGGTCAAAAAGGGAACCGGGCAGCGCACATCTTATGAGCACGGTATAGTATTGCAAAAGGGCTAGGACCTTACTGTGCGCGTCTCCCAGCCGTGGCCCCACTATATAGCAACATTGCACCTGTCCTGTTTCCTGTCTACACTGGTGGAGGGGTCAAGATTTGCTCAGTAGTGTTAATTCTGAAGCTGTGGACAGGAGGGCAAAGATGTTAAAAAGCTGTCTTTACAGTGCTCTTGTTGTGAGGCCAGCCAGGATGGATCAGTTTTTCAGGCAAGTTAGAGCATCTTGAAAGGTACTCTAACTTATGCCTGATTCCCACTAGCCCAGTGTTTCTTAAACTGTGTGTTCTGTGGCACACCGGTGTGCTGTGGAGAACAAAAGTTCAAAATGGCCACCCTTAAAGGCACAGGTGACTTCCCTTCCTCCCCCTTCCCCCCCCCCCAATAACTTCTCCCTGACCCTTCCCCCCCCCCCCCCCCCCTTGGTGTTCCTCATTTAAAAAAAAAATTATTTGGTGTTCTTCCATCTTAAAAAATTTAAACACTGCACTAGCCAGTAAAGGGCTGCACCAGCAACTGGAGATTACTAGGCTGTAAGGATGATAGATTTGTAATTCTTTTCTCTGGGAGCAATTGCAGCATCAGGGACCTAGAGTAGGGGTGGGCAATAATTTTTGATGGGAGGGTTACTCCAAGATTTCAGAAAGTGGCTGAGGGCCACATTCTTCCATGATATTAATGGAGGAGATGTGGGGTCTGGGATAGAGGTTGGGTGCAGAAGGGAGCTTGGGGTAAGGAACTGGGGTTCAGGAGGGAGACTGGAGTTTGGGAGGGAGTTTGGGTGAAGGAGGAGGTTGTGATCTAGGGTGAGGGACTGGAGTGAAGGGGTTTGGGATGTGACCTAGGGTAGGAGGGGGTTGTGATCTAGGGCAGGAGATTGGAGTGCCAGATCTGGGAGGGGGTATGAGTGTAAGGGGGACAGAGGTTTTGGGTATGATGAGGGGGGGGGGGGCAGACAGCTGGGGCAGGAAAGGGCTGGGGTGCCAGAAGCAGGTTGTGGCCAAGAGATGTACCTGCAAGCTGACAAACTAGCCTGCCTGCCTGCAGAGTTTAAAATGTTTCCCAGCCAGCCTGCCTGGCCATGTGATTCATTGAATTACTGAGCTGAGAAGAGGGGGAAGGGTTGTTCTTTGCTGCCTGTTATTCCAACAAGCAACTCCCATTTGCTGGTTTCTGGCTAGAAACTAGCCAATGGGATTGTGGTGGGGGAAGGGCAGCTCCTGAAACTTCCCCCCTCCCCTCCAATTTTAAAACTGAGATGGAGCCCTGCAGCCACGTTTCTGCCTGGCACGTGGGGCTGTGGGGCAAGCAGGGGAGCCTACCTAGGGCTCCCTGCTGCCTCCACGGGCCAGATCTGGTGGCTTGGCGGGTTGGATCCGGCCTGTGGGCCATATTTTGCCCAGGCCTGACCTAGAGAATGCATGGTCTCCAAGCCACTAGTGTTGCCTACACAACCCCTGGATTCTTTTGTGTTGGGGGAATCCTCAGGGGACTGCTTTGCCATCTGGAGCTACACAACACAGATGGCAAAGAGCCAAGGTGCTGGCTGCCTTTTGTTTGTTTTCAAACCAAGAAGTTAGAATTCACACTGTTTCAAACTGTTCCAAGCAAATGCAAAAGAAGAGTAATGAACGCTGATGCTTCCCTGATTGTCTTTAGAAGATGCTGCTCTTTGAATACAGCAGCATGTAAGAAAAATGTGTGTCTGTGTGTGTGTGTGTGTGATGAGCATTAACAGTGGGACCAATATGACCTAAATCATTCAAAGAAGCTGACAGTCAGTGAAGTGCTTTGCCTGTTCTGTTCTTCCATCTGCCTTAATGAGCACAGAGTTTAGAACTTGGTTAAACTTTGCATTTAGATTGGCCTATTTGAATTTATAATAATAGTAATTATTTGCCTAGACATAATTAATACTAATGCTGCTAATAGTGTCAGTGACATAGTAAGTGGCTGATCATTAAGTGGGAAAGCCAAACTTTCCTAAAGTGCTTCAGGAGTCCAATATAGTTTTGGTAGAATATTGTCATGTGGTGGTAATTATAGAGAACAACAGACAAGTAAAATAATGCCTTTCACTTCCTTAGTGTTCCCTTAGCATATCAGCAGAGCCCAGAGGTGATAGGAAATATTTGTTGTGTGTCCAGTTGTACTTTACATGGGAATGTTCCATTCCCACTTCACCTCAAGACTTTCATGCTGGAAACTTGAAGGGAGTCAGGGGAAAGGGAGGAGGGGACAGGGACAGACACCAACAAAACCTAGAAATGTAGATACAGGTATTGGTGGAAAATATTTTTAAATCACCAGATTCCGGATGCTACCTTTGCTCAAATAAGATCTATTGATTACTTTAATCCAATGATTTAAAGTAAATTACCTATTATCTATCAAAAGAACAACTTTTGAAGATAAATTGCTACATGTATTAAATATTTTCAAGACAAAGAAACTAAACTATTACAATCCCTTATCTATTAAACCATAACAATTTATTTATAACACCACTGCTACATAACACCACTGCTACATTATCTGGGTGATCTAGATGGTAGTTGATCCTGCTGTGAGGGCAGGGGACTGGACTTGATAATCTCTCGAGGTCCCTTCCAGTTCTAGTAATCTCTGATAATATAATTACATTCAGTGTATAAGAAAATCATTCTTTTTAACATAATTTTTGGCTACTTGTTAGATATATTTTAAAGACACACACAGTTTAATTCAAAATTAGTCTTCACTAATTTCATGGAACAGAAACTCTATTTTTCCTCCTGGACTGCATGAATAAGGACTGATTTCAAAGACTCCAGTGGTCAGGAGTTAAATTCATAAGTGTCTGGAATTCATGTTCACAAGTAAGTTTGAGAGAAACAGTTTAGCAAAATCAACAATACTGAGCTGGTTTCAATAATTTGTAATATTTTAATTTGTACTAAAACCATTCATTACTTCCATCCAGTGTAAACTTTTTTTAAAAACTGGAAAAATAAACTGGGTGTCAAAAGAGAACCTCAAAGATATTAAAAGCAATCAGTTGAAAACAGCATCAAAACCTATTAATAAAACAAAACTTTAAAAATATTCTAACCCTGATAGCCTGAGCATTGCAGTTGGAGAGAATAGCTGACCTCACATTTTAAAGAACCTGTGAGAAGGGGCTTACAAAGAATAGAGGTTGAGGAGAAAGACTCATCTACTCTGTGCAACCAGCAAAGCAGAATCTAAAAAGAGCTATAAGAGAGAACCAACATGCCATGTGTTGGTGAGGTGGGGTGGGGGATCTGTTAGAGGACATATATAGCCCTTGGATGACCAATTTGTGTGGAACAGTTATTATTAGGTTCACCTCTGATGGCGCTCTAGAATGTTCCTGAACTCTCCCACAGAATTACATCCTGGAAGGGAAGTATTATCTATAAATGAAAAACTCTGCTCCCCCTCCCCACCCTCACACACACACACGATGGATTTAGCCCATAATCTGGAACTGGGACTATTAAAATATACTTTTGATATCATGATGGACCAGCAATTTGGTGGTTCTGTACACTGCTTTCCTCTTCATCAATTAAATGTTACTAAGAATTACAGGTTGTACCTCCCTTAACCGGGACTCCCTGGTCTGGAAACATGCGTGGTCCAACATGGACCATGGATGTTCCTGGACTACATAGCCCAGGAAGAGGGAGGCCTGGCAGCAGGGCAGGAGCACTGTAAGGGACACCAGCGACTCAGCCGGGAGTCCAGATTGTAGGGGGGTGGGAGGACAGGTGGCATGGGAGGGGAGTTCTGGCCCCAGCACAGCTCCCTAATCTCAGCAGTTGGGGAGCTCTAGCCTGGCGGCATCTGGGAAGCTCTAGCCCCAGCCAGGGAGCTGTGGAATTCTGGCCCCGTCCCTGGTTGCAGAGCTACAGACACATTCTGGCTCCAGAGGCTGGGTAATTCCAGCCCCAGCAGCAACCAGGAAGCTCTGGCCCAGGCCGTGGAGCTCTGCCCCTGTTCACGGAGCCAGGTGACTGTGGAGCTCTGTCCTAGCTGCAGAGCTCTGGCTGTGGCATTCTAGCCTTGGCAGTAGCGGGGCTGGTGAGAACCCTGGGGGGGCTGAAGCAGCAGCGGGGGCAGGCTGGAGCCCTAGCCTGGTGAGAGAATGGCCATGAGGGGAGGGACCTTCCCTGGACCATCATATCCCCTTGTTTAGAACCAGTCAGGTACGGAAGGTGCTGGATTGGCGAGGTCCAACCAGTACAAGATTTAATTCTGTGACTTCCTGTCTGTACAGGAAGATGCTTTCTCGAAGGCCTAGAAGTTCTCCAATTCCACTGTCCACTGGTGATTTAATGAGATCAGTTCTGGGCTCTGATCCTGGAAAGTGTTCTAAGCACGCAGTCAAGAATTCTTCCTCCCCCTGGGGAGTCCTTGGATGGTTCAAAGATAGAATAGATGACGCTATGCAACCAGCCTACTTTAGCAGAGAAGGTGCAATGGGAGAGGTCGGGTTGTTGTGCAGAGCAGGAAGCAATGTGGTAGATGGTATCATACTGTGTCAGATCATTGGCAGCCATTGGTTGCTGGTAGAATAGCTTAAAGCAGCTCTGGAGATGCTCTACATCACACCAGGGACTCTTTGGCCCCATCCAGTCCAAGTTCTAAGAAATAGAAAGGTGGTTCAGACCTGTCCCATCTCCTCACCCCACATAGAACCGCTGTGGAGCAAACCTTATATGTTCAGTGACTAATAAATAGTCATATATTTTCAGTGGGATGCCCCCTATGATATGACAGGACACAGTAAGCACCAATTTGTTCAGACACCAGAAAAGCACATTTATAACAGATGAGAAATTGCCACACCCCTCAAAGAGAAAGATAGGCCTGTTTTATTACCTTTTAGGGCTGTCTAGAGCAAAAGCAATAATGTTTCAATCTCATCATCATCTTTGTGGTTTTAAGGATAATAAAAAGGGGCTATAATTCTTTGAAGGCAGACTGGTGATTCCACACTGCTCATTTCATTGCCTTGCTAGTTTTGAGTTTGTTTGGTCTCCAGAGAAATGGCTTGGGGATGGGCTTTTACTGCACTGTGTGTGTGTGTGTGTGTGTGTGTGTGTATCATCTTCTGTTCTTTAAAAATGCTAGTCTGTTGTTTGGAATGGTTCTCACACAAATGTGCAACATAAACCAGCTTACAGGGATTGCCTGGGCAAGGAACGAACTGGACTGCATCCAGTTTTAAGTGCCGATATAAGTATTTGTGCCCAGTGCCTGCCAGATTTAAAATGTCTCTAGCCTAGATCTTTCTCTCTGTGGATCCACTTGAACAAGTGGGCTAGCCACAGTCCCTGTCCTTCCACAGTGGCTCTGAGACCTCTCCTGTACTACTCTTCCTCATAAAGCAGCACTATTGGAGTGGTTTTACCAGGGCCTCTCCTGGCAAAGGCTATCCTTAAGGCTATTCCTTTACCAGAGGGAGACACAGAAGTGACATAACAGAGTGGGAAAATGACTGTTTTCAGATCCCAGGATCGGTTTAGGAATTTATTCCGGTGTTTAACCAGTGAGGAAGTTTTTCCTAATGTCCAACCTAAACTCTTCATACTTCAATTTAAGCCTACTGCTGCTGTTTTTTTCTTCAGGGGTTGAGAATTTTTCTCCCTCCTTTTTGTAATACTGTTTTAGGACTTGAAAGCTGCTATCCTGTCCCCTCTCAGTCTTCTGTTTTCTGGACTATACAAACCCAGTTCTTTCAGTCTTCCCTTATAGCTTATGTTTTCTAGACCTTTAATCATTTTTGTTACTCTTTTCTGAACCTTCTCCAATTTTTCCACATCTTTCCTCCTGGACTCTTGTGGATTGTGCTTCAAAATTTCTCCCTTCAATCTAGGATAAGAGAAATTTGTTGATCCAGGACCATCTCAATGGTAAAATTTAAAGCACAGGCTAAAGGGGCAGAGACATAGTTGCTGAAATGAAAACAACACACCCTTTCCGCACCAGCAGTAAATGTGAGATTTATGCCTGATTTAAATATCTCTTACAAGCAGAACATATGTTAGAAAGGCAGCAATCAGCAATAGTCATCTGATCCGATTAGGCCCAGATCCCCCCCTGCTACGGTAATTAACATATGGTGACAAAGAATTAAATGAGTTGTTTTTAAAACATTAAATTTTTCGCATACATAATAAAGGGAGCAAATATGCCTGCAATTCATGATTTTTCGTATCTACAAAACATTATGAGGACTGAATCAGATTGTCAGAGCAGCAGAATATTAAATAATTTGCTTTCTGCTGTTCAGGGAGCTGGTGTCAGATTTCTGATCACATTCCTTGTTCTCAGAGGCAGAAAGGCAGCCCTGTTTAGAGATGCAAAAATGAAGAAGAATTCAGGTTCATGCAGTGTTAGCAGTTAATTAAAAATTATCTGCTGTTCATGAACAACCAATTCCAAGCCCATCTGCCAGAAATTCAGATTAGTTGCTTGCTTTCCAGAACAATAGCAGGTAATCTGCTAAGCAAACCTGTGCTGCTGAAACTCTTCAGAAATATTTTGTGGGACAGACTTCTCTGTTAAATGAAAGCTGAATGAACTAGTTCTATAAAAACAAGGAGGGTATGTCTACACTACAAAGTTAGTTCGAACTAACTTTCCTAGGCGCTACACTAGCGCTCCGTTAGGGTATGTCTACACTACAAAGTTAGTTCGAACTAACGGACGTTAGTTCGAACTAACTTTCCTAGGCGCTACACTAGCGCTCCGTTAGTTCGAACTTAATTCGAACTAACGGAGCGCTTAGTTCGAACTAGGTAAACCTCATTTTAGGAGGATTAAGCCTAGTTCGAACTAGCTAGTTCGAATTAAGGGCTGTGTAGACCCTTAATTCGAACTAGTGGGAGGCTAAGGCTTCCCAGGTTTCCCTGGTGGCCACTCTGGCCAACACCAGGCAAACTCTATTGCCCCCCTCCCGGCCCCGGAGCCCTTAAAGGGCCACGGGCTGGCTACACAGTTTGTTCCAGTTGCAAGGCTGCAAGCACCCGTGCCAGCAGACCCTGCACCTGCCACACCATGAACCAGCCACCCGAGGACACCCAGCCCTCCACTGCTCCCCAGGACCACCCTGGCGGCTCCCAGGAGCCTGCCCGGGGGCGCAAAAGGCGGAGATCGTGGACCTCATCGAGGTTTGGGGGGAAGCCTCCAATGTCCACGATCTCCGCACTAGCCACAGGAACGCGGCCGTCTACGGCCGCATGGCTGCCAGCCTGGCCGCCAGGGGCCACCAGCGCAGCCGGGAGCAGGTTCGGTGCAAAATTAAGGACTTGCGGCAGTCCTACTCCCGGGCCTGCCAGCCAGGGGCCGACCTGGAGGCCTGCCCCCACTTCCACGCCCTGGACTGCCTCCTGGGGGCTCATGCCGTCCCTGCCCCCCGGGACGTGATTGACCCCGCACCAGAGGGGTCGGGCTGTCCCGGCCGTACTACACGCCGCCAGGGGGGTGGCTTCCGGGAGTGGGGCGTGGGGCACTGTCAGGGCACGAACGCTCCCAGCCACCCGGGCGCCCCACTGATTGGCTCTTTGCTGTGTCTCTCTCCGCAGGTGGTCAAGGCCATCAACCGGGTGCTGCTCCGCAGGGTGGTCCGCCTCGCCGACCCGGATGCCGTCATCCGGGGATTCGGTGCCCTCGGCTTCCCCAACTGCGGGGGGGCCATCGACAGGATGCACATCCCCATCCATGCCCCGGAACACCAGGCGTCCCGTTACGTGAACTGCAAGTGGTACTTCTCCATCCTCTTGCAGGCCGTGTGTGACCACCGGGCACAGTTCACGGACATTAATGTGCGCTGGTCCGGCAAAGCACACGACGCCCGGGTGTACCACAACTCCTCCGTGTGCCAGCGGCTGCAGGATGGGACCTTCTTCCCTGACCGCCACATCAGGGTCGGGGATGTGGACATGCCCGTGTGCCTGGTGGGGGATGCCGCCTACCCACTGCTGCCGTGGCTGATGAAGCCCTACATGGGGCACCTCAATCCCTCCCGCCAGGCCTTCAGTGCCAAGCTGACCAGGGCCCGCATCGTGGTGGAGGGGGCCTTCGGGCGACTGAAAGCCCGCTTTCGATGCCTCCTCACCCATCTGGACCTGGCCGAGCACAACATCCCTCCCGTGGTGGCAGCATGTTGTGTGCTCCACAATTTATGTGAGAGAAAGCGGGAGGCTTTCCTGCCAGCCTGGATGGCTGAGGCTGACCGCATGGCTGGACACTACAGTCAGCCCCGCACTGCCGCCATCCGGGAAGCCCAGCGGGAGAGCTTCCTGGTGGAGGAGGAGGACTGACCTCTCCCTGCATGCCCCACTGGGACCTTCTTCCACCCTACCCCCTTCCCCTTTCCCCTCCCTACCTACTGTCAAATAAAGACACCTGTTTTTCAAACAAAAATGTTTTTATTTTACATAACTGGGGTGGGGGGAGGGAGGGAAGAAGGAGGGTGGGAGAGAGGAGGGGGAAACCTGGGACGAGGGAGCTGGAAGGGGAGGGAAGGGAGGAAGGGAAAGGAAAGCTCAGGGGTGGGGGTCCGGCTGCCTCTCCTGTCTTGCAACACTGCGGATCCGGGGGCGTTGGTGGGGAATGGTTGTGGAGAGTGGGGCAGGAGGGACGGGGGGTGTGGAGGGAGCAGTAGGGGGAGCAGCAGGGTGAGGAGCAGGAGGGGGAACAGAGGGAGCAGGAGGAATTGGGAAGCGGTCGAGCAGGCTCTGGAGGTGGCCTCGCAGGGCACGGCCCTGCTCCTCCACTGCCTCCAAGCTCCTCCGGCGCAGCCTCAGGTCCTCCTGGACCCAGTGCTCCTGGAGACGGAGCTGTTGCTCCAGGAACCGGAGGTGCCACCTCTGGTACTCCTCCTGGTTCCTGGCTCTCCTGCTTGCCCGGGCGTGGGCGGCTGCTGCAGGTGGGGTGGTGCGCCCTGCAGTCCCAGGTGCTGCGGCTGTGGTGAAACAAGAACAGTGGTCAATTACCCCAGGGGCCCAGGTGTGTGAAACCCAGCTCCCCTCTGCAAGGCCAGGGTCCCTGCAGGATCCCCAGCTGCTGCTCCTTAGTGGGCAAGGCCCAGGTGCACGGTCCCGGGGCTCCCTCTTGCCCCAGCCCCCCGTACACATAAGGGGAGCATGATGGTACTCACAGGTGGATGCCTCCCCGGCCTCGGACAACACAGGTGAGCGGCTCTGTGGGGTGCCTCGGGGGTCCCGGGTCCTGGGCAGGCTGGCGGCAGGCTCCTGGCTCTCGAGTCCTCCTCCTCCTCCTCCGTCTCTTGGAGCGGTCCCTCTGCCCCGGGGTCTATCATGTCCCGGGGGACAGGGACGGCATGAGCCCCCAGGAGGCGGTCCAGAGCCTGGAAGTGGGGGCACGCCTCCGGGTCGGCCCCTGGCAGACAGGCCCGGGAGTAGGACTGCCGCAGGTCCTTTATTTTCCAGCACACCTGCTCCCTGCTGTACTGGTGGCCCCTGGCGGCCAGGTTGGCAGCCATGCGGCCATAGACTGCCGCATTCCTGTGGCTAGTGCGGAGATCGTGGACATTGGACCTCGATGTGGTCCACGATCTCTGCACTAGACCACACGGGCGCCCGCCTCTTGCGGCCCCGGGCAGAGTCCTGGGAGCCGCCAGGCTGGTCCCGGAAAGAGGGGGAGGGCTGGGTGTCATCGGGTGGCTGGCTCATGGGTCTCAGCTGCTGGGTGTGCTGGCACGGGTGCTGGCAGCCTTGCAACTGGCACAAACTGTGTAGCCAGCCCGTGGCCCTTTAAGGGCTCTGGGGCCGAGAGGGGGGCAGTAGAGTTTGCCTGGTGTTGGCCAGAGTGGCCATCAGTGCAAGCTGGGAAGGGCTAGCCTCCCACTAGTTCGAATTAAGGGTCTACACAGCCCTTAATTCGAACTAGTAAATTCGAACTAGGCTTAATCCCTGTGGAATGAGGATTACCTAGTTCGAACTAAGCGCTCCGTTAGTTTGAATTAAATTCGAACTAACGGAGCGCTAGTGTAGCGCCTATGAAAGTTAGTTCGAACCAACATCCTTTAGTTCAAACTAGCTTTGTAGTGTAGACATACTCCAAGACTTCAAACTTGTGCACCACTTTCAGAATAGCCTGTGCTCCAGCAAAGCGTTAGGCTGCAACACACAAAAAAGAGCCCTACCAAATTCACAGCTATGAAAACACATGACAGACCATGACATCTGGTGGTTTGTATACTTTTACCCTGTACGACGTGGATTTCATGGGGGTGAGGGAAGCCAGTATTTTTCAAAGTAGGAGTCCCAATCCAAGAGGTGGCATAGAGTTGCAAGGGCACTGGGGGGATCACAGTATGGCCCCCTTTACTTACGTGCCACCTTTAGACCTGGGCATTCAGAGAGTGGCAGCTGCTGGCCTAAGTCCCAGCTCTGAAT
The DNA here is from genome assembly GCF_049634645.1 of Pelodiscus sinensis. NCBI lineage: Eukaryota > Metazoa > Chordata > Testudines > Trionychidae > Pelodiscus > Pelodiscus sinensis. The sequence continues at coordinate 30,782,267 of NC_134724.1, read as the reverse complement.
GCGGCAGCACAGTAGTAAGTGTGGCAATACTGCAAAAACCCAACAATAACCTGATGACCCCCACACACTACCCTCCTTTGGGTCAGGATCCCTACCGTTACAAACCAATGACATTTCTGATTTAAATAGCTGAAATAATGAAATGTACATTTTTTTTAAAATCCTATGACTGTGAAATTGACCAAAATGGGTAAAAATTTGGTAAGGCCTTAATAATAATAATAGCGAAATACAATTTGCCCTGATGTCTTGCTTATACTTGAATCTGCTAAGGGGCAGAATCTGGTTCTTCTTTTATAGGCTCTGTATCTAAAATCGACATACATTGGGTCACTAATAGAAACTAGCCAGTTGCCTTAGATAACTAAGTAACACTACACTGGGATTGCTAGTTTTCCCTAGATATTCTCCATTGTAAGGATAAGGAGTCTTGCAAGTACAGATAGATTTTTATCTGTCTAAGGTAACAGTAGCAAGCTCATAAAGTTGACCAGCATACCCTATTATAAACTTTTTCATTAAGCCTGTCAATTAATGACATGCTATATCTCATGCTATATCTCAAATTAAAATTAATCAAAATTAAAATGTTTTAATCACACTGTTAAACAATAGTATACCATTGGAAATGTATTAAATAAATATTTTTATATTTTCCTACATTTTCAAATATATTGATTTCAGTTACCACACAGAACAAAAAGTGTGCCGTGTTCATTTTATATCACTTTATTACAAATAGTTGAAACATAAAAATGACAAGCAAAAGAGTATTTTTCAATTCCCCTCATACAAGTACTGTAGTGCAATCTCTTTATTGTGAAAGTGTAATTTACAAAAGTAGAATTTTATTTTGTTACATAACTGCACTGAAAAACAAAAAATGTAAATCTTCAGAGCCTACAAGTTCATTCAGTCCTACTTCTTGTTTAGTCAATTGCTAAATGAAACAAGTTTGTTACATTTACAGGAAATAATGCTGTCTGCTTCTTATTCACAATGTTACCTGAAAGTGAGAACAGCTGTTTGCATGGCACTTTTGTAGCCAGTCTTGCAAGGTATTTACGTGCCAGATATGCTAAATATTCATATGCCTCTTCATGCTTCAATGACCATTCCAGAAGACGTGCTTCCATGCTGATGATGCTTTTTTAAAAAAAATTAAATTTGTGACACAACTCCTTGAAGTAAAATTGTATAGTAAGTGCTTCTAAGGGGATTTCATAGGGATCGGTTCTAGATGTGGCACTATTCAGCATTTTATCAATGTCCTGGGAATAGGCATAAAATCACTGGTGATAAAATTTGTGGACAAAAACTGATGGAGTGGTAAATCATGAGGTCAGAGCAGTCATACAGGGGGATCCACATAAAATAAAAACCATTTTAACAGAGCCAAATACAAGATCCTACATGTATGAGCAAATAATGAAAGGTATCATACAGAATGGCAGATTGTCCCCTGAAAAGCAGCGACTGAAAAGGATTTAAGGGTGAGACAAAAAGCTGAACATGAGCTGAACAGTGAGTAGGGAGGTGCTTTTACCTCTTTATATGCCATTAGAAAAACACATTTCAGAGTTCTGTATACAATTCTGACTTTTAAAAGGATGCTTGAAAAATTGGAGAGTGTGCTGAAAGAGCCACAAAATGATTCCCGGACTGGAGAAATTTACACTAAGAGATTTAAAGAGCTCAATCTTTACAATTTATCATTTTTTGAAAAATTGTAACTTGATTACAGTATATAAGTATCTTCATGGGCAAAAAATACCTGCATTACATAGCTCTTTAATCTAGCAGAGAAGGATATTACAAAAGCTAATGGCCGGAGCTGAATCCATAGAAATTCAAATTAGAAATAAAGCACCAATTTTTAACAGTGGCAGTGATTAACCACTGGAACAAATTACCACTGGAAGTAGAGGATTCTCTCTCTTGATGTCTTCAAATCAAGACTGGTTGCCATTTGGGAAGATATGCATTAGCCAAACACAAGTAAATGGGCTCAATACAAAGGTAAATGTGTGAAATATGATGGCCTGTAATACACAGGCAGTTAGATTAGATGATCAGATAATCTATTTTGGCCTTTAAATCTATAAAGTTAGCAGAGCTGAGAAAGTAGTGTAAACCCTTGTCAGTGAACATTCAGTTACACGTTTAAATGCATTTATTCTAGTCATATTCACACCTCTTTTGTGTTTGCTTTCTGCAAACATCTAGGCAAGTAATATTTATTGATTCAAATGCTTGCAGTAAACAGAGTTCAAGGTCAAATGTGCATGATTTAAATTTAGACACGAGTATTAATGCTGAAAGAGCTTTCATGCTCATCCAGTTGGAACCAGATCTATTCAATTTTATTTATTGGACCAATCCATACTCAGTAGAACAGCACAACTTGAATTTTGAATGTTTAGGATTGAATACTTGCAGCATTTTGTTATCAGCTCTTCCAGTGAAAAAAATGATGAAATTGTGCTTTGCTTGTGGATATTCTGTGAACTAAACAGGTGTTGTGAATCCATCAATGGTTCTGCATTATGTCCTGAGCTCTAGAGAAGTATTATGTGCAGTTCCTTAGAGCTTTGAAGCACCATGAACCACTAATGGATCCAAACCTCTATCCACCTCAAATTTCCTTTTGGGGAAAAAGGTGTAGCAAAAGCTGAGCACGGATCTGTAAGTTTCTTTCTGGAGTTTAAGCATCTCTGAGTGGCTGTGTCTAGACTGGCAAGTTTTTCCACAAAATGATCTGCTTTTGCGGAAAAACTTGCCAGCTGTCTACACTGGCCGCTTGAATTTCCTCAAGAACACTGACGATCTCATGTAAGATCGTCAGTGTTCTTGCAGAAATACTGTGCTGCTCCCGTTCTTGCAAAAGCCCTCTTGCGCAAATCATTTGCACAAGAGGGCCAGTGTAGACAGCACAGTACTGTTTTGTGCAAAAAAGCCCCGATGGCTAAAATGGCAATTGGGTCTTTTTTGTGCAAAAGCGCGTCTAGATTGGCACAGACGCTTTTCCGCAAAAAGTGCTTTTGCAGAAAAGCGTCCGTGCCAATCTAGATGCTCTTTTCCGGAAATGCTTTAATGGAAAACTTTTCCGTTAAAAGCATTTCCTGAAAATCATGCCAGTGTAGACGTAGCCAGTGTGTATTTCCAGTTCAAGTTCTCTTGCTAGACCTTAAAAAGTGTGAAGAATGTGAGACTAAAATATCTAAATGATGCTATATCTAGACTGCAATCTTCTTTCAGAAGAAACTTTTCCAGAAGAGATCTTCCAAAAAAAAAAAAAAACTTCTTCTGAAAGAGAGTGTCCAAAAGCGCATCAATCTGCTTTTTCAATTCAGTCTGGACGCTATCTCACATGTAAGCTGTGATTACTATGGGCAGGATGGCCACCAGGGTATCTGTTGTTTTTCTTCTTTCCTCTTCTTTCAAAAGAACTCCCTCTTCCCTGTCCCCCCGCACCTTTTTCTGAAAGAGCTCTTTCAGGAAAAGGCTTCTTCCTCACTGAAAGAGGTATACCAATGTCAGAAAAAACCTTCTTTCTTTTGATTTTTCTTTCGAAAGAACACAATTGCAGTGTGGACATAATTGACGGGTTTTTTTGAAAAATGGACTTCCCCCCCCCAAAAAAAACTCTGTAGTGTAGACATACCCTGAATGAATCAGTGCAATTTTGACTTTTAAAAGAAGCTGGGATTAACATAATATGAACCTCACAAACTCCATGTTTCTGTAAATTTATTACCAAAGGGTTTCTGAAATTCCATGAAATGAGTTTTCATGTTGTGAATTCCAGCTTATAAGGAAGTAGCTTGAGAATTTTGTTCCTTTGCTTGGGCCTCATGTCATGTTTTGAGTTATGCTTCTGTTTTTTTTAATGGTTAGCCCCATAGCCCTAAGTTGACCTAAGTTATCCAATTCCAGCTATGTAAATAATATAGCTGAAGAGGAGATAACTTAGGTCAAGTTATTTTGGGGTCTACACCTTGAGGATTGAAAGGAGAAACTCTCCCACAGAATTACCTCATGCTTCCCTTTCTGGTTGAGTACCAGAATCAATGGAGAGTCATCTGCAGTTGATTTAGTGCATTTTTGCTAGATCCACTAAATCAACCCCTCGTGGCTCAATCACAGCTGCAATCTCCCAGTAATGGAGGCAATACCTTAGTGTTGGTGGTTAGACAGCTGCAGATCTGATATTTCATTAAGTGCCACAAAAAAAGGAAATGTAAAAGTTCTTATGTTCCCCCATGTGCCCTATGATTTACTGCAAGCTCTTTGAGGTAAATCCAAATCTAATCTATGTGCATGCTGGATTTGTAGGATCAGCATTACTATAATAATTTATCTTTAATGATTAGTTTAGGCCTTTCAAAAGTAAGTCAGGGCAGGTGTTCTCATCAGAGAATCTTGCCCCCGGATGTTGAAAGGTTGGTAATATAGGTGACTCACTATTACTATTCCATAATGTTATGAGCAAATTACCTCAGAAAGCCTTGATTCCCTTTTTACTGAAGTCAAAGGGTGTTTTGCCATTAAACTGAGTAGGAAAAAGTGCAGGCACTAAGGTCACATCTACACTTGGAAACTATTTTGAAATTACTAAATTCAACTTAAGAACTCCCAATTTAACAAATTGCTCCAGATTCCTGCTGTACCCTTTCTTGGCCAGGTTGGCAGTGATCCTGCCATAAATGTCAGCATTCCACTTTTCGGTGCAGAGTTCCTGGAGGTTGGACTCCTCCCAACACACACTGATGAGGTCCAGGATCTCTGCACCAGTCCAGGCCAGAGCTGTTCTGTTTCCCTGGGCAGTGGAGGCCGTGGGAGCTGAGGGAGTGTTGGGGCGCTCATGTCTCGCAGTAGTGTTTGATTGCGCAGGGCTCATGAAGCTGGCTACATGGGACAGGCACTTCTCTTCTTAGGACTTCTAGAGTTTTGCAGGAGGAGGAGAGCAGTGGACACGTCAGGTGTGGACAGAGCGGTCAGAGCTGACCGCTGCGGGAAGCCTCCAAAGGCTAATTAGTTTGAATTAGTGGCACTGGAGTGTTTGCACTAATGTTATTTCAAAAGTACAAGTTTGGAATTAACATTTTTGATGAAAAACAGGAGTACAAAGTTTGAATTCTGCAGCCCATTATTCCAAAATAGCAGGCTTGGTAGTGTGGCTCCACTGCTTACTACTTCGAACTTGTTGGGTGGGGGGAAGCGGCATTTCAGACTAAGGTCCTACCAAAGACAAGGGCTCAATGTGTTTAAAGAAGCCACATGGGTTGAAAATGTTGTTCTATGTATTATTCTTGTGTGTGGCAATAGGTGGAATTCCTTAATTTAATTTAGCATTCTGAGGGTAGCAAGCTCACTACATGTATTGTAAATTATTTTTATGTATTGGTCTGTCACCTCACATTATTGTTGGTGCCTCACAAAATAAACAGACGTGGTTCCTATCCCGCAACCTAAATTTGTCATGTCTCAATACGTGAGGGTCACAATATACTGGAGGGAAGGGAATAGGAAAAGATAAGACTCATGAAGGCACTGACATATGTTTCTGATTCTGCTGGTTTTGTTAGTTTGAACTCTGAAGATTTGAAACCACAGAACTATTCTTCTTAAATTCACTAACACTCTTGTGAAATATCCTTATTTTAAGTATTTTGTGTCATGTTATCTCCTTCATTCGGTTTTGTAGATGTCTTGTTTTTCTTAATATTATGACTAGCCTGAAATGTATCCAATGAATGTTTTTGCTACAGTATAAGGTTGTGTTTTGGTAAGAGACACATCAGGCAGTGGGAGATAGGGAATTGTATTCAGAATGCTAATAGTTACCCATGTCATGGTTTCACTGAATTAAACTCGTTTAGGCCAAAATGAATGTGGCCTATGGGAAATCCCAATGACTGGCTATGCAGCAAATCCCACTCCCATCTTTCTTCAGGAAAATCCAAGAACAGCCTCTGGTACTAGCCCTGAGTGGGATGTGAAATGGTTTCTCGTGTGTTTTATTAATTAAGTGAGGAATACCAAGAATAGGAAATAACCTTCATGTTTTAAAAAAGTCTATATAATAAACCCCAGTGCTTGTTACTCTGGAGCCTTCTCTTCTGATTGTTAGGCATGGCTCTACGATAAATTCAGGGCTTTGATTGCTTTAGTAGAAAGAAAATATTTGTTGTTGTTCCCCATATGGGATGAAATAGCAACTATAGTTTATCCTATAGAAATGGATGTAATAGTAACTGTGGAGTCAGTTATTGATAAATTACAGAAGAACTTCAGAGTTAACATCTTGGGAATGGAGATTGTTCATAACTCTGAAACGTTCATAATGCTGAACAAAACACTAGGGTTATTCTTTCAAAAGTTTACAACTTAACAGTCATTTAATAAAGCTATAATAAAGTTTTCCGTTAAAAGCATTTGCGCAAAATGCATCTAGATTGGCCACGGACGCTTTTCCGCAAAAGCGCTTTTGCGCAAAAGCATCCGTGGCCAATCTAGATGCACTTTTGCGCAAAAAAGCCCCGATCGCCATTTTCACGATCAGGGCTTTTTTGCACAAAACAAATCTGAGCTGTCTACACTGGCCCTTTTGCGCAAAAGCTTTTGTGCAAAAGGAGTTTTGCCCAAATGGGAGCAGCATAGTATTTCCGCAAGAAGCACTGATTTCTTACATGAGATCGTCAGTGTTCTTGCGGAAATTCAAGGGGCCAGTGTAGACAGCTGGCAAGTTTTTCCGCTAAAGCAGATGATTTTTGTGGAAAAACTTGCCAGTCTAGACACAGCCTTTCTGTCTCTACTTAAAATGCAGCTGTACTCCAAAAAGTTGCTTAGAAAAAGGATTGTCTGATTCCATCTTGATGAATCCCAAAACAAATTTGTTCACTTTAAAAAAGAGCCTAACCATTACATCTGAAGTCAGTCTGGGTTCTTTCTAGTTTACAGATCTTCTCAAGTAATAAAAATCTCGCTTTCAAAATGTAGTTAACAATGCTCTCAATTTGTGCATCTTCTCAGATTGCAAGGCACCATGAGAAAACCAATCTATTCTGAAGGGTGCTGTTCTGCCCCCATTAGCTGCACAACAGGAAAACGTTTGATCTATAGCTCCTACAGTATAGGGAAGATGCAGTCTCAATCCAAGACAATGAGACTATGTGATAGGTAACCTTGAATGTCCCTTAGAGTTTCAAAATGTGTTGGGTTAGCCCTGAGCTGATATGGTACCAAAGCATTTAGGAAACAGTGCAGATGAAAAATGCTGATTTATGTTAATTAATGCAGACCCCTAAACCAATTTAAGCCACTTGTTAATTCCGTTGATGACAAGTCACATTGAACCATCGTAGTTGAATAGCTTAGTTATTTATTATGGCTGTGATCTGAAAAGCACTGGGGAATGTTAATTTTGGTGGGTTCAAATTGCTAAAGGCACACGATTCATATTGGATTCATGCCATGAGATTTATTTCATCTAAACAGGGAGAGACTTTCACAGGACCTTAGCAATTTGAAATCTGTTAAATTGCTAAAACTGCTCAGCCTTTCAAGTGAGCTTCACTTCACTTAAGACTTTTTAGATGGTAGTTTCCATCTATGGTGCCAAGTTGAGTTGAGAGTGTCTTCTCGCATCATTTATGTACAGCACATGTTTTTGTCATACATTAAATGTAAGATAAGAAACGGAGCTCTCTTACTCAAATCCTGCAAAATGAAGAATTTTCATGGTATGTGGCTTGAACTGTTTCAGGCTACGTCTAGACTACAAGCCTCTTTCGAAAGAGGCTTTTTCGAAAGAATCTTTCAAAAAAGCTTCTTTCAAAAGAAAGCGTCTAGACTACAAGCAGATTTTTCAAAAAAGCCACTTTTTTTTTTAAAGAGTCTAGATGGTCTCTTTCTAAAAAGCACAGTTTGCATTCAATAGCATCTTTTTTCAAAAGAGTTCTTTCAAAAAGAGGCATTATTCCTCGTAAATTCAGGTTTACCATGATCAAAAAAACTGCCGCATTCTTTTGATTTATTTTCAAAAGAACATGGCTGCAATCTAGATGCAGCTACTAAAAGGGCTACTTTTTTTGAAAAAAACCCTGTAGTCTAGACACACCTTCAGTGTAAACAATTTCAGGCAACAAACCCATGTAGTGCTGTATCCACGTCCAGATAAATGAGAGTGTGTGCAGGGCTGCATAAAGGGGGAGCAACTTCCTTGGGGTCCAACAATTTAAAAGAGCCTGGGGCCCCCGACTGCTACCGCTGCTACCTCATCAGCACCAGCAGTCCTTTAAATCGCCTCTGGAGCCCCAGGTGACACACTGCCGGCGGCACTAACAAGTTGGCTGAGGGAGAATTCTGCCCAAGGCTCTGCCCCTACCAGGGGCCTGGAGCCAGCTCATCTCAGGCCCTGGTAAGTCTGTTGTACGCCCTGAAGGAGTGCGCCTGATACAGGAGACAAAGGTTTTCAAGACACTAACCTAAATAAAATAAAGAATACAAACTGAAGTGGGTGAAGAAAAGTATAAATTACACTTTGATGTGCCAGCCTGACAGGCATGTTAGAGGAAAGCTTCATTCCAAAGGAAGGCAGTGCCATTTCAATATCACCTCTCCTTTATTTGTAATATTTATTTCATTATATCTGAGATTGGGGCCTCTTTGTTCTGGACACTGAAATTCCATATTAAGAAACAGTCCTTGCCCCACAGAGCTTACAATCTAAATAGAGTGACTTTAGGTTGAAAGCGATGACCAAAGCCACACACCTGGCCACCGGTAGAACCAGGAAAAGAAGCCAATGCTATGGCTCATGTTCCAGGGGCCTACTTCCCAGATGTACTGCTCCCTCTCTCTGCTCTGTGTTGGGAGAGGGAAGCAAGGTCTCAGGTGCATCTCCAGTAGCTGCCTTAGCCATATTTTATCTGAGCCAATCCAGTTCACTTGTCAAACTGTGCTCATCTCCCCCTCCAATAGAGGGGCTCCTTCTGAATCTAGCCCTGTTTCACATGCTAACCATCTACCCCATGATACATACCAACAGTGCCTCCTCTTCAGCCTCACAACATTCGCTTGATTAAAAAAGTTCAGCAGAAATTTACTTAGTGGAACAAAAAAGCTGCCCACAGCAGCCTCCGGGTAGATTAAGGCTAAACTATGGGCAGATTTATACCTTGTACAATCCCAATTACCTCAGTGGATTGTACCAATGAAAATCAGCAAAGAATTTGTCGCAGAATTCTTTTACAGCCCTACCGTTTCCATCTGTCTATAATTAATGGAAGTTATTACTGATTAAAAGAAAACCTGTAGAGTTTCTTAGAGAACCTCTATGTATCTGTGGGCTTTGAAACATAAGGGTCAGCCATACTTTGACATTTTTCTTTGAAGTATTTCCTCAGAAAGGATATATTGCTGAAAAAGTAAACTCTTAATTCCAAGGTTAAATAAAAGCAGCAGTGGAGATACTATACCTGAATGTTATCAAACTAGCAATTCTCCGTCAACCGCTCCTGTATTTTACTGACATCCACTAGCCTGAGGTGGGGTCAGTTATGAAGAGTTGTTGGCTATAACACATTGTGAGAACTGTTCATAACAAGTCTATATACTCTGTTAGTTTCAAACCAAGGCATAAAGTATCCCTTGAACTGTATCAGTGGTCTATGCCTGACACTTCTACTTGACAACTTTTCAGAATTAAAACGAGAATAAGGAAGAGTCTTCCCCATTCCGTTGGGGGAATCAAAAACATTAAAATTACAGTTAAAATGCTGAAAAAAGAAAACTTCCTATAAAAACCGATTGGTCTCACTGTTTCCACATTTTCTCTTTCTATGCTCCACTTTCACTTCAGCTTGCCATATCATACCCTATGTCTCCAGTGGGGAGAAGAGATGTGATTTTTTTTTTAATAAAGTAAAAACCTCACTGTAAAATTCTAGTGTAATGCTAGGGAAGCTGGGTCATTTTACCTAAGTGAAGTTGGCCAAAGTAAAATGTAGACATCTCCCCAGTGCTTACCTCAAATAACTACATTGAGGTAAAACTTCCAGTACATTGATTCCCAGTAGAATTTTTACAGTGAGAGAACCATCTTGTAAAAAGCACTTTCTTCCTCATGAAGATAAGCCCTTACTGTGTCCCTGTAAATGTCTCTCTTTTTCTTCTTACTTCATGCACACACACTCTCTCTGACACCGTGGGCCAGATTTGCCCGTCCATGATTGCAGCTTTGCCATTATTTTCCCTTAGAGGCTACTGGCCACTAGTGTGGTTTTGGGGACATGAATACTGGGTTTTGGTAGAGAGCAAAATCCATACAGTTTTGTGAAAACCTGTAACTTGTCACTTTCAGGTTGTTTGATTTGACAGAAACAGTGATTCAAGTAATTCGTTAGGCAAAAATGGTTTTTTTTAGACTGGAATTAAGGGAAACATACTGTTATTTTTGGAACTGTTAATAGCTAGGCAATGCATAAGCCAATAACAAAGGGCATAGGTGATCTTGATTCAATTGTCTACTATTGTATCCCTGGTCTACACTAGGAGATAAGTTCAAATTAAGATACATAGCTTCAACTACATTAATTGCGTAGCTTAAATGAACGTATAGAAACTCAAATTTTGGCGCCATCCATAATGCGGGAAGTCAAAGAGAGCACACTCTCCCTTCGACTTCCCTTAGCAGGACTACCAGCATTGATAGGAGCTCCCTCTCAGTTCAAATTAGCATGTCTTCTCTAGACCCACTAATTCGAACTCCAGACGATTGACTGTGGCTGCTTCAATCTTATCTGTAGTGTAGACATAGCTCCACAGTCTTTTCTATGTCACCTTTAGTAAGACACTTTCTGTGCCTCAGTTCCTCATCTGCAAAATAGGGATAAGAACACTTACCTTGCAAGGGCATTGTGAGGGAAAACACTATGGGTATGTCTAAACTACATACCTCTGTCGGCAGAGGCATGTAGATTTGTTTTTTGGCAAAGGCAAATGAAGCCGCGATTTAAATGATCGCGGCTTCATTTACATTTACATGGCTGCCGCGCTGAGCCGACAAACAGCTGATCAGCTGTTTGTCGGCTCACGCGCTAGTCTGGACGTTCCCCCTGTCGACATCAAAGCCCTTTGTCGGCAGCCCCGGTAAACCTCATTCCATGAGGAATAACGGGGCTGCCGACAAAGGGCTTTGATGTCGGCAGGGGAGCATCCAGACTAGCGTGCGAGCCGACAAACAGCTGATCAACTGTTTGTCGGCTCAGCGCGGCAGCCATGTAAATGTAAATGAAGCTGCGATCATTTAAATCGCAGCTTCATTTGCCTTTCCTATGTGTCTAATCTACATGCCTCTGCCGACAGAGGCATGTAGTCTAGACACAGCCTATGAGTGTGAGGTGCTCGGATGCTATAATAATGAGGGACATGTGATTTCTGAGAGAGAAAAAGTTCCCGCATTTGAAGTTTCTATTTATTTGCTCATAGTACAGTTATTGGGAGGAGGGGAGGGTTGTTTTTATGCAGAACTGGCAATTGTTCTGTGCACATATAAGGACACTAAAAGGAGCAATCCTCTAAGCAAATGCTTGGAAGCTTTTGTAGGTTAGGAAGAAGTCTGTATTTCAGATTTTTTGTAATGGATCCTTTCCATCAATTTTTCTTGGAAAGTATTCTTTTCTTGGATTCTAGCAGTCACTAACTCTTCCTTTCATTATAAATTATTTTGTGGTTCTATGAAGCGATAAGTCACCCTGGAGCTTAAGTGTAATTTGTTCAGCCAATTTCTATTATTCACAATATTCAAAAAATCTTGTATTTCCTCCATTGATTATAACTATTTTCATATTTTTGACAGCCTGCAGTCAAGGGTAAATTTTCTGACTTGGCAGCTGGAAGAATCCATGTTCTTGCCTTCTCTGTAGTCTTGTGAAAATTATTTTAAGATTGAAGTATTCCCACAAATGAACAGATCACTGACTAAAACAGAGGAAGAATTTCTTCCTCTGATTCAGTGAGAGAAAGGAAATGAATCTTACTGGTTGCATGGCCAGTACCGGCATGCTAAGTATCTATTGTCAGTCTCTTTTCTTTCTAATTACAAGACAGTATAAAAGGTATGCTAGACAATTTGTAACACCTGATGGATATATAAAAAATCCATTTCATAGTTTTCAATGTATATGATCATTTCATTACTTCAAGGTAATATAGGCACTATAAAAGCCTATTAAAATATCTTGCTTTATGACATGTGGAAAATAATCAATGGCTTTATATTAGATAGGTTTGTAATGAGTGAGAAATCTGTTCATAATTGTTCCTATCAGTGTGCTGTGTAACATGCAAAGATGTATATTATTCTATGGGAACCAACACAATAACTTTTCCTCTCTCTCTTTCCCAAGCTGTCTCTTTTTAGAGGACAGGCTGTTGGTCTGAAGGGTGTACTGCGTGCTGTATTATCCTGCAGAACCTGGCCAGGAGACAGATAATGCCTTTTTTGGAGGGGGGATTGGACATAATTTTCATCTTAAAAGTACTAAGAGAATATTTTGAAATTTTACTGGAGTAATGAGTCCAAACAAGTCAACGTTTTTGGTGTAAAGCCTGCATAGAAAACCAGAATAATTCTGCCATCTCATTGTAGATCTGAGAGGGAAAAGGCAGTGCTTTGATATTAACCAAGTTAAAGTTACAGGAGCATTCAACTAGCTTTTACAAAATTACTGGGCCTTTCATTACCATGCACACAATAATGATTATATTCTAAAATTAATTGAACACTACCCCTTACTCTTACACTCAGTATTTATTCTGCTCCATTTCCAAGATCTCGACTGATTTTGATTAAGGTGGTGCAAGTAATGTATCTGTATGCATATGTAGGTGTTTTAGCCAAATTTTCAGTACTTATACTGCTGTTTAGATTCAGCTCAGTTTTGTAGCTATACTATATAGTAATCTGGCAAACCACAGAGTGGTTAGATGGGCTCACTCCCCTATGAAATCTACATTACACCATAAACATCTATGGCTATACAGGCCCTTCCTGACCCATGTGTTCCAATGACAGAAAATCAGTGAACTTAAGAGATCTTTTCAGTTGTTCTCTCCAAAGAGCTTGTCTCAATTAATAAATGTTCTTTATTTACATTTTAAATGGTGCAATAGTAGATAGGTCTTCCGATATGTAAATACCAACTCTGGGGGGGGGGGGGGGGTGTTTAAGGTGCAGTGTTATTGGTTTGAATTTCCTGTTGATACGTTGAGATCCATAATCATGGAAAATTCCAATTTTTAAAAATAGCATCCCTGCTTCTGCACTCGTTACTACAGAGTTAACAGTGTATTTAACAAACATCCTGAAAAAGTGACTTTATCAGTGGTTTGTTTGTAGCCCTTGACTTTACTGCAGGCCCTCAGAAAGTAATTAACTGACTAGTAAAATGACCTCTGTTTCAGTAATGGAAAATGTTGTGTGTTATTTCAAAGCAATTTGACAAGAAAGAGTTTTGCACCAGTGTTCATGTCGCAAAGAAAGATTGTACTGAAACATTCAGGGCCTTGCATGAAACTGTCCTTCAAGGCCTCTCTGCTGAGCACAGCCTCTTGCTGTGCTTTCCTCATGGCACTGGTGTCTGGTTGCTCAAACTCCCTGGCCAGGCATTCAACTTCAGTGTCCCCTCACCCCTGGCAGAAAAGTCTCCCCTTTGTTCTCACACAGGTTGTGGAGCACACAACAGGCCACCACCACGAAAGGTGTGTTGCACTCACTCAGGTCCAGATGGGTGAGGAATCTCCTGAACCTCCCCTTTAAACATCCCCTTTAAGCACATTTTGCACTTGCTCAGCCTGGTGTTGAACTCCTCCTTGCTGGGGTCCAGGCTTCCCATGCAGGGCTTCATGGGTCAGGGGAGCAAGGGGTAGCCTGCATCATCCAGGATCATGATGGGCATGTCCACTTCTCTGACTCTTATTGTCCAGTCTGGGGAAAAAATGCCAGCGTGCATCTTTCAGAAGAGAGAGGAGTTCTAGAAGATGCGGGCCTTGTGTGCATTTCCCAGTCATCCAACATTGATGTTGGTGTTGCATCCCTTGTGATCCATGAGCACCTGCAGCACCATGGAGGAGTAACCCTTGTAGTTGATGTATTCCAAGGTATGGTGGTTGGAAGCCAGGATGGAGATGTGCTAGCTGTCTATTGCCCCCCACGCAGTTGGGGAAGCCCATGTCAGCAAAGCAGTCAACCGTGCTGTCCGTGTTGCCCATAATAACAGGACATGGTTGATGGCTTTGGCTACTTGCAGAAGCACGGACCCAATGGTGGATTTCCCCGCTCTGAACTGGTTCCCAACTGAGCAGTAGCTGTCTGGCGTGGTGAGCTTCCACAGAGCGATGGCCACGCACTTCTGCACAGGGATGGCAGGCTCCATGTGGGTGTCCTGTTGCCTGAGGGCAGGGGCGAGTCACTCTCAGAGCTCCAGGAAAGTGGCCTTGTGCGTGCAGAAGTTTTGCAGCCACTGCTGATCATCCCATCCCCGCATGACAATGCAGTCCCACCAGTCTGCGCTCATCTCCCTCTGCCAGAAGCGGCGTTCAACTATGTCCATGGGTTTGAGGGGCGTGCGCAGCAGCAGGAGCACCAGGACTGCAGGCCATAAGGATTTGTGTTCCTCGTTGTCCTTGTCCTTGTCCTGTTCCTGCTGTAGCAACATGCAGGCAGTCTGGAAATACTGCACCATGAGACGCAGCACGAGGGCCGTGAGCATAGCACTGGTTTACAGCAGCTCTGGCTGCATGGTGAGAGAGCTGTGGTGTCCGCGTGGGCAACCAGAGCACAGAAGACGTGTGCTCATGGACATGGAGGAGTGCCTTGTGAGACCCAGTCATAGAAAGGAGTCCCTGTAAGCACATGTCACAATGTGCCAGACCAAGCAACCACAGGAATATCCACCCTCCTGGTGCCCTCACCAGAGTGCTTCTGGGGGCTTTAAGTCTGAGGCAGGCTCCTTTAATGTGGACGCACTATTTCAGACTAATTTCAATGCTTCCCCATGGTGAGGACATGCTAAAATTTGTTAACTCAGGAGTTCTTAAGTCGAATTTAGTAATTTCAAAATAGTTTCCTACTATAGACAAGACCCAAGAGAAAAGAAACATGTTGAAACATCCAAAGGGCCTCTGCAGTGTCTGCTCCCTTTTCACAGCAAAGGAGATGGGAAGGGCTTGTGTCTCCTGCAATTATTTGATATTATACTGAGTTATTTGCAAAATACAATATGATTGTGTAACTGAAAATGCATCATAAAGTACAGACATGAGTTGCAGAGTTTTAGTTACATGTGTAAGTTTAACTGCAGTATTTCCTGTTTTAAACTTTTTAACCACACAGCTGTAACATTCTCCTTCCATATTTATTTGATGGAATGGTGATCCAGTCCCCTTTTTATTAGCTATGCTGCTATAAACCAGATGCCAGAACTTTTTTACTTCCTAGTTCATTCTATTTCTGGTTTGCTGACTTTGCTGAGCTTTTATTTAACTTGCTTCAGGCACTGTTTTCATTTGCTTGTTTGAAGTTTAGTTTCTCATGTGTCTCAGAAAATCTTGAAAAGTAAACTGGGTTTTAATATTTTCTGCTTGCTTGACTTTCAGTAGGTGAGAGGAGGGTGTAGTAATGTGAGGAATACAGGAGCAGTCTGCCTGTGGAAATTTTACTAGGGGCCCTGAAAAGTGAATGGTTCCACTGCTAGAAAGAACATCACATCTCTCTAAGTTAGATGCAGTGCAGATGGATATATTTAAGGTATCATGTCAAATCTATATTATGTAAGAGCACAAGCAGCAGGTGTTTTCAAGTGAAACTTGGCCGAATTAAAAAATTGCTGACAAGAATAGGATCTCAATTATTTCCCAAGAATCTTGGTAACAAAGACGTGTTCTTTGGGAGGTATGCTGGGTGCTTGATATGAAACCTAGAAAAGACAAAGATCCTGGCCCAGAGAAATTTCTATTGAAAGTTAGTCCAAGGAAAACACAACCATATTCAGCGAGTGGTACAGGATGGGAAACAGTCCAGGATTGCATGGCTAGCACACCATCACCTGTTACAAGCAAAAGGCAGTGACTGTTCTCCTTGGTGACTGCACGTATATAATTAAGTTATATTAGAATGCGTAAAGGATTTGAGCACTTTCCTCTCCTAATGTGGGCAGGAATAGCGAGGTGCTAATTGGTTGTTTATGGAGCCAGCCTATTAGTTTCCATAGACAAACAATCTGAACTATTTTTAGATGACTTTAAGTTGTGTTCTTTAGAACAAATATATTGATTTAAATATTGCATTAATTTCAAAAGCCCACATCTTGTGTCTAATACTAGAGCATTCTAGGCAAACTATCTTCTCAGTACAGCAAGCACTTTTACAGACACACATGGATTTCATTAGATTTTGTGTAAACAGATATCATATGTAGAGGACCATTTGGAACAACATATTGCCTTTAAATTGTGCCTTGGATAGGAAAAAACAGCAGCTTAGCGCACATGAACACTGTGTGAGGCACCTTTGCTACTGCTTGCACCTCATGAAGGCATCAAGACCTGTGCATTAAGGCTGTAAAATTATGTTGCACTCCATTTCCACAGCTGTAAGTAACTCCGTAAGAGGTACTGCAGCATAGGACCAATGCGGAGGAGAATGTATTATGTGCTCATAGTAAGATGCATAATGTCCTTGGATATTAATTCTTAAATCCCAAGCACTGGATGCAAAACAATAATATGATGTATGATAAATATATATATTGTTTTCACTCCACAACCGCAAATAGCTTTTGAAACCAATGTTTACTTTTGAAATAGAAATTACTTTGGATAAGAATCAGAAGCCTCTGTATACACTGTTGCCTAGAATTCTTTTTCATCAATACAAAAGGGTGTTTCCTTTTGCAAATTGTATGTAATTTCAGGTCCGTTTTGTTACCTCCTGTTGTTGTTCATACTTTAACCCGGGAATTTTAAGAGGTAGACAGAGGAATATATTTCTTATTAATTTCCATCACTTTGAGATTGTTGATTATTGTTATCTAGAGCAGCAAACTGGAGAGGGAATATCCTAACTGAACTGACCTTAGATAACATACTATTGTTACATCTATAAATAGGGAGAAGAGAGACAGCCCTCAGCCTTGGGTGCTTTATTCAAACAAAAGAGAAGTAAACACCAGTTCCCTTATTTCCACTATATTTTCTCTCTAAAGTTTTTAGTCCTTGTACATCACTAAGGCCGTGTCCAGACTCAGGGGTTTTTTCGGGAAAAGTAGCCTTTTCCCGAAAAAACTTCCCCTGCGTCCAGACTCAAGCCGCGTTCTTTCGAAATTATTTCGAAAGAACGCGGCTTTTCTTTCGATGGTGGTAAACCTTGTTTCACGAGGAAGAACGCCTTCTTTCGAAAGTTCCTCTTTCGAAAGAAGGCGTTCTACAATGTAAAGAGGCCGTCTTCGAAAGAGAGCATCCAGACTCGCTGGGTGCTCTCTTTCGAAAAAGCGGATTTCCTCTATCGAAAGATCCGCCTGCAGTCTAGACGCGATCTTTCGAAAGAGGCTCTTTCGAAAGATGCTTTCGAAAGAGCCCCTTTCAAAAGAAGCCTGCAGTCTAAACATAGCCTCTGTTACCTAAGGAACTGGTTTTGTACAGAAAGAAGAGACCTGACATGCTTGTGAGAATGTGTTCTGTGTGTTCTCATCTAAGATGAAATGATCAGTCTATGGTAAATTCTATAAAAATCAAACCACTAAGAAAATAAAGACTTAAAGATAAGGAAAGATCATTAAGAATGAAAAAGCAAATGTGAATGCTCTGATGCTAATTCTGCCTTGAGATTTAAAAGGTTGCTTTAGCACACTCCAAAGGATCTGGTGGGAACTTGAACATTAGTTAATTATTTGTTGAAGAAATTTAAGTGAATTTTGAACAGGAGCCAGTAATATTTACAGAAGCAGGAATGTTCCTATTATTCCTCTTCACGGAAACAGTGTGCAAGGTCTTAATAATAACCATTTCATTTCAATTTTAGCCATTGTCATCTAATATCTGACATTTAAAATAAGTATGTTCAAACCTTTCATCCAGAAGAACACTCTGCTGTACGTTATGCGATGTAGACAGAAACGATGTTACTGAAGTGCAGATGCTTCTAGGGTGGAACACAACCCCTATAAAATGACACACAAAAACAGTGTGCCACAAAAAGGGGCGAAGCGGACAGGAGCTGCAGACGGGGGAGTTTGAGAGGGAGTTTGACAAAGGAAGGCCTACGATGGTTAGGAAGACCCGCAACACCTGTGCCAGCACTGCTTCTGTCTCCTCCACCGGTGCCTGTAGCCAGACAGAGCACCTGAGCATGGATGCCTCTACCCAGATCCTGGCGTGGTTTTGCAGGGACTGTGGATTGCAATTCCCACTTATTGATATCCAGGCTGGGGAGATCATCCAATGTGAAAGGTGCCTGCTGGTGGAATCTCTCAGACAGCAGGTGGCAGAGCTACAGGAGGAGGTGGCTAGGTTGAGGAGCACTCGCATCCATGAGAAATTCCTGGACCATGTTCATGAGGAGACAGCTAAGGTAACTGTCCCAGTACACAGGACTGGAGACACACCACTGGTGGAAGAGGAGATGGCTCAGGGTGGACAGTGGCAGCTGCTCCACCCCTGCTCTGAACCCTCCCTCCGTGGTACTAGGAAACCATTATGCTCTTCTTTATATAGGAAATAAGCAATCATCCCCTACACTGGAGGAGGAGAAGCCCCGTACCCCCAAGACTGGGAGGTCTGCTGCCACCACTGCGAATAGGAAATGTAGGGTAGTGGTGGTCGGAGACTCTCTTCTGAGGGGGATGGAGGAACCCATCTGTCGCCCTGACATTTCATCTCAGGAGGTATGCTGTCTGCCGGGGGCCCGTATCCGAGATGTTACGGAGGCATTGTCAAGGATTATCCGGCTCTCTGACTACTACCCCATGCTACTCATTCATGTGGGCACTGATGATACTGTGAGGTGTGACACTGAGCAGATCAAGAGTGACTACAGAGCTCTGGGGGTACGAGTGAAGGAGTTTGGAGCGCAGGTGGTATTCTCTTCAATCCTTCCTGTTGAAGGTAGGGGCCCAGGCAGAGACAGGTGCATCCTGAAGGTGAATGCCTGGCTGCAAAGATGATGTCACCAGGAGGGCTTTGGCTTCCTCGACCATGGGATGCTATTCCAGAAAGGACTGCTAAGCAGGGATGGTGTCCACCTTACGAGGAGGGGGAAGACCATATTTGGATACAGAATGGCTAACTAGTGAGGAGGGCTTTAAACTAGGTTTGACGGGGACAAATGAGCAAAGCCCACAGGTAAGTGGCGAACATGGAGACCTGGGAGATGGGAGGGAGCGTGGGCTACAATGGCAGAGAGAAAGGAGGGTCAGGGCAAAACTGGGAGGCAAGGTCAAATAAGGATCTTAGATGCCTATATACAAATGCAAGAAGTATGGGAAATAAGCAGGAAAAACTGGAAATGCTAATAAATAAGTACAATTACGACATTGTTGGCATCACAGAAACTAGGTGGGATAATACACATGATTGGAATGTTTGTACGGAAGGTACAGCTTGCTCAAGAGGGATAGACAGGGAAAAAAGGGAGGAGGTGTTGCCTTATACATTAAAAATGAACACACTTGGAGTGAGGTGGACATGGACATAGGAGACGGAAGTGTTGAGAGTCTCTGGGTTAGGCTAAAAAGGATTAAAAACAAAAGTGATATCATGCTAGGAGTCTACTACAGGCCACCTACCCAGGTGGAAGAAGTGGATGAGGCTTTTTTTAAACTACTAACAAAATCATCCAAAGCCCAAGATTTGGTGGTGATGGGGGACTTCAACTATCCAGATACATGTTGGGAAAATAACACTGCGGGGCACAGACTATCCAATAAGTTCTTGGACTGCATTGGAGACAACTTTTTATTTCAGAAGGTTGAAAAAGCTACCGGGGGGGAAACTGTTCTAGATTTGATCCTAACAAATAGGGAGGAACTGGTTGAGAATTTGAAAGTGGAAGGCAGCTTGGGTGAAAGTGATCACGAAATCACAGAGCTCCCTTCTATCCTTCCTTAGAATTGTGAAAACAGCACAATAGGGACAATGAATTTCAGGAAGGCAGATTTTGGTAAGCTCAGAAAGCTGATAGGTAAGGTCCCATGGGAATCGAGACTGAGGGGAAAAACAACTGAGGAGAGTTGGCAGTTTTTCAAAGGGACATTGTTAAGGGCCCAAAAGCAAGCTATTCTGATGTGTTGGAAAGATAGAAAATACAGCAAAAGACCGCCTGACTTAACCACGAGATCTTGCATGATCTAAAAATAAAAAAGTCCTATAAAAAATGGAAAGTAGGACAAATTACAAAGGATGAATATAGGAAAACAGCACAGGAATGCAGGGGCAAGATTAGAAAGGCAAAGGCACAGAATGAGCTCAAACTAGCTATGGGAATAAAGGGAAACATGAAGACTTTTTATAAATACATTAGAAGCAAGAGGAAGACCAAGGAGAGGGTAGGCCCACTGGTCAGTGAGGAGAGAGAAACAGTAACAGGAAACTTGGAAATGGCAGATATGCTTGATGACTTCTTTGTTTCGGTCTTCACAGAGAAGTCTGTAGGAATGCCTTACATAGTGAATGCTAGTGGGAAGGGGGTAGTTTTAGAAGGTAAAAAAGAACAAGTCGAGAATCACCTAGAAAAGTTAGATGCCTGCAAGTCACCAGGGCCTGATGAAATGCAGCCTAGAATACTCAAGGAGCTGATAGAGGAGGTATCTGAGCCTCTAGCTATCATCTTTGGAAAATCATGGGAGACAGGAGAGATTCCAGAAGACTGGAAAAGAGCAAATATAGTGCCCATTTATAAAAAGGGAAATAAGAACAACCCCGGAAACTACAGACCAATTAATTTAACTTCTGTGCCAGGGAAGATAATGGAGCAAGTAATTAAGGAAATCATCTGTAAACACTTGGAAAGTGGCAAGGTGATAGGGAACAGCCAGCATGGATTTGTAAAGAACAAATCATGTCAAACCAATCTGATAGCTTTCTTTAATAGGATAACGAGTCTTGTGGATAAGGGAGAAGCGGTGGACATGGTATACCTAGACTTTAGTAAGGCGTTTGATAAAGACAAATGCAAAGTGCTCCACTTAGGAAGGAACAATCAGTTTCATACATACAGAATGGTAGGTGACTGTCTGGGAAGGAGTACAGCAGAAAGGGATCTAGGGGTTATAGTGGACCACAAGTTGAATATGACTCAGCAGTGTGATGCTGTTGCAAAGAAAGCAAACATGATTCTAGGATGCATTAACAGGTGTGTTGTGAGCAAGACACGAGAAGTCATTCTTCTGCTCTACTGTGCGCTGGTTAAGTCTCAGTTGGAGTATTGTGTCCAGTTCTGGGCACCACATTTCAAGAAAGATGTGGAAAAATTGGAGAGGGTCCAGAGAAGAGCAATGAGAATGATTAAAGGTCTAGAGAACATGACCTATGAGGAAAGACTGAAGGAATTGGGTTTGTTTAGTTTAGAAAAGAGACGATTGAGGGGGGACATGATAGCAGTTTTCAGGTATCTAAAAGGGTGTCATAAGGAGGAGGGAGAAAACTTGTTCATCTTGGCCTCTGAGGATAGAACAAGAAGCAATAGGCTTAAACTGCAGCAAGAGAGGTTTAGGTTGGACATTAGGAAAAAGTTCCTAACTGTCAAGGTAGTCAGACACTGCAATAAATTACCCAGGGAGGCTGTGGAATCTCCATCTGTGGAGATATTTAAGGGTAGGTTAGATAAATGTCTATCAGGGATGGTCTAGACAGTATTTGGTCCTGCCTTGAGGGCAGGGGACTGGACTTGATGACCTCTCGAGGTCCCTTCCAGTCCTAGTATTCTATGATTCTATGATAATTTAGGGCAGGAAATTAAGAAAAATATTTCCAATTAAAGTTGCAGAGAGCATTTAGGTAGACAGAAAGTAATTATCTAGACTGGAATTTGGCCAGGACCCCAAATCTAACAGCTTTATAATGAAATAAAAATCCTTTGTTTACAAATATTTGTTCTCATGAGAGTACTCTACATTCAGTTCTAATCAATTTCAGCATTATCAAAAAGAAACAAATGACAGCCACGATGCTATGAATAGGTGTTACATGGTAGGGGACTTTTGTATTGATTTGTTCTGGGATTTCTGTCTCCTGAACTGTAAGATCTAATTTATCAAATTTCATTCTTCCATTTTTTCAAACTTATCCCTAACAGATGAAGTCTTCCCATTCTGATAAGAAACATTTGGTTCATTAAAAGGCAGACAGATTTGATTTTTTTTTCTATGAGATTATGCCGCCATGTGCAGATTTTTGTTGTTTTCTAACTTTATCTAGAATTTAACATACATATGCAGATTATTTTCTGTTTCTCTATGCTGGTAACACTTTTCTTTATAAAAGTGCATTGGTCATTGCACTATTAATTGCATCACTATGCACTTGTTTTTACTGTGTTAATGCAAATCAGCTTGATTGAACTGAGTAAGCACTACATTTAGAAAGAATGCTGAAGTGCAATTTGCTGACAGTGTAAGTAAAATCTCAATCCATAACCTACAAATCACTAGCACACTTACAAAGTTACATTTCAATTCTCAGACTTCTGTTTCTCATATTGACATTTTAATTAAGGTGGAATGAAATGTGGTGGGTTTTTTCATTGCTCTGAACAAAACTCTCTTGTGCAAAATACATTCTCTCAGTTGCTACTTACTGTCAGGCAACTGATACCAGGGTGGTCTAGGATTGTGATCAGAGCAGGTGTCAGGCCCAGTGGTTGGAGCAGGAACTGGGAACCCCGAGCCAGAGTCAGTAGTTAGAAGCTGGAGCCAAGGGTCAAGCCAGAGGTCAAGAACTGGATATCAGAGGCAAGGGTCCAGCTGGAGTTGAGGAACTGAAGCAAGCAGGGAAGCAGTCAAGAGGGAGGTTCAAGGAAGGACCAAAGCAGAGGGAAGTCTGTGTGGGTGCAAAGTAGGAGTATCAGGATCCAGGTAAGGGCCTGGCACAGCAGTGGGCATGACCATTTAGATACTTGCTTAAGCACCAGTCTGCTGGCCCCTCTAGCCAATCAGATGACCTGCTGTAGGTTAGCTGTGCTGAAGAGGCTGCCTGCAGATGAGCTCTGCCACAGCCTCTGATTCCTAACAGCCTCAGGCAATTGACCATGGATACAATTTTCAAAAGCATCCGATTTGCCAGGGATCCTCTGTTCTCTGACTTTCGGAAATAACGTAGGCTCCTAAGTTCATCAGTTAGGCACTCTTGAAAAGTTTTCTGACACTGTGAAGAACAGCTCCTGCATTTGCTCAGTTCAGATACAGCTGTTTGGGTGCCAGATTTACATTTCAGCTGAAATTGTCAATGTTCCATAGAACTGGATGCACTAATCCCCAGTATTGTGAATCTGTGCTTTGAAAAGCTCAGCCTTCATGTGTAAATTTGTAGCAGAGAGGCAGGGTTTGTAGCCTTCATGATGATCTGTGTTACAAAGGAGCTCAGACTACATATCTAATGCTCCTGTCTGGCCTTAAAGTCTGTGGCTTGATGAACTGATGCTTGGTCATGACAATTGTACTTGTGCTTTGACATTCTGTGTTGGGAGTTACATGTCTTCACCAAGGAAGATGATAACCTACAAAACCATAGGGATATTTTCTATGGGCAGAAATGGAGATGAGGCCCATAGCATATCCCTGGCTCTGAATACTCCCAACCTGTGTTTAAAATCTAAATGCAAACCCAAATTACTCAGTTGTCCCCTATGGACCAGACTCTACATGGCTAGTGCTGATGTGGACGTGGTGAGTCTCAGCGAGCAGAATGTCCACAGGGGGACAAAGTTCTAAGCAGGAGACAACTTCAACACTGGCAGAGACAGAGAGAGACTAGGCATGGCCAGAAGCTGGGCTTCAGCAGCTCCAGGTGCTCCCATAAGAATTAAGGCTGAGGAAGGCCATGCAGCCAGACATCAGTTCCAATCCCACAACACAAGCCACCAGAACTCATTTCCTCTACGCGACTCCTCAGAAGCCCCCTGCCATGGGCATCCAGTGACTTAGGCAGGGGAAGGCTTTGCCTTTCCAAACCGCCACCCTGGCCTGGCACACGCTCTGCCCCCAGAATGCCTGCTGTAGGTGTTCTGGGGGCAGAGTGTTGCTGCCCCCCAGTGCCTGCTCTCCCTGTGCTCCCTGCTCTCTCTGGGGCTCAAGCCACATGCCTCCCACCTCCCCACTGCTCCTGGAGGTGGGGAGGCTTGGGCCGGCTCAGGCCGTGCAGCCACCTCCCTTCCTGCTGCTCTGGGGCCAAGGAGGCAAGAGCAAGATGGCCTCCTCCCTGCCTGCTGCTTCCAGACTGGGATGGGGGGGACATGTGGCCTTTTCATTCCCCACTGCTCCGGGGATGCTGGGGCATGTGCACGTGCTCTTCCCCTCTCCATGGTGGGGGGTGCGCACATGACATGCTCTTCTTTCTCCCCTCTCTGTGGTGGGGGAAGAGCCTCAGTAGAGGGGGTGGAGTGTAGGTGGGGCTGGGGGCCTGCCTCTCCCAACCCCAGTTGCACTGACAGCTCATGCTCCCTGCTAATAATGTGGTGCAGCTGATTTCAATAGCAGCTCAGACACAGAAGAGATTCTGAGGGGGCTCTTCTCACAACATCCCTCTCCAGGTACCTTGGCTGATGCAATTCCTCTTTATTAGGGAAACTGGGGCAGTAGCATGATCTGCCTGCAGATATTATTTGAGTTAGAAGCTTAAGAGATTCTGTTTACCCTTCGCTTTTCTAAATCTATCTCAAGCACCATGCACCTTCCAGTGGAGAATCCAAGTTGGTATTAATCTGTGTTTGTGTTTAATATTCAGTAGTGATATGTATGTTGTCTAAATCGATACACCTTATTATGAAGCAAATTCTGTGGCATTTCATTTTATGTAATTCCATGCACAGGAGAGAAGACAAATCACCAGCAAAAATTAAAAAGGACAAAGTGGTACAATTTATAACCCCATTCCACAAACTTAATAGATAGCAATAATTAAAATTCTGAATATATATTCTTCATATGAAAAAGCATAACCCGAATCCATTTTAGGACAACTATAAAAGGGACAGTAAATGCTTCATATTTAAATCATCCAGATGCCAGATAACATTGCAATTTTGTAATTTGGTATTTTGTGATCCTCCACCAATGTTGTATTTCCATTCCATTGTACAAAGGAGATATTCCTATTTGGTATGTATAAAGTGGGAGCACATGTCAATTATTTCTCATTGGAGCTACCCAGCACTTCACAATAATTTTACAAGCTGGAAAAACAAATACAAAGACTAGGTTGGTTGCTGTGCTGCCTCAAACAAGAGCAAAAAGGAAACTGCCCCTAAAGATACAATACATGGGATGGGGGCATATTCAGCTTCACATCAAGGAAGAAAGTTTCACAACTGCCAAACTCCATGTGGCAATTAAAGTAATTCCTGAAATTCTCTTCTTCCTCATCCTGAAAATGTGCACTGATACCAAATAAGAATACGCATACGGAAGTGTTTCCAGGACTATCATCCATCTCTTTAGCCACCAACCTGATCATCATAGAGAATTACAGTCTGCAGCCAATAATTGCTTTTAAGTGCAGGAGACAATAGATATGTTTACACAGGATTTGCAGAGGCTTTGTTGACCTGAATTCATACTTCATTCATTTTAGCTTTCTTGCTTTGAATTGCATGCTCCTTTATGCCTGTGTTTTATTGGTTGCTGTTCAGCAGCGTTGCCTACGCCAGATTAAAAGTAATCTCTTCCACATCCCTGGTTTTACTAAATGCTGCTTCTTGGCTCTGGGAGAGGGTCTGGCTCCTAGCAGTTAAGCTCGTTTGCTTAGAAATTGTTTGTGCATCACTTTAGAGATGTAACTTCTTGACATTGCAGATTTTGTTTGTGCATCACTTTAGAGATGCAATTCCCTGACAAATGACAGCGTGACTGAGAGCGGGCAGACACAGAGTTGCTATTACAATATTCAAACATTAAGCAGGTTGAATTAAATTAACTGGAAGTATAAACAATGGATATAAATGAGGCCATAAATGAGGCAAAAAATGAGTAAGTGCCAATGTAAGGTAAACTGTACTGATTTTGAATTCATATGTTGTGATAAGAGAATCTTATCACCAGTCAGTTACCCAGAGTTCATGAGGGAGTGTTGTAGAAGAAGAGGGTGTGGTCCCACACAGAAGGGGGTGTGACAAAAAACAATAACTTGTAAACTCTACTGGTATCTGTCTGCTATGTTACTTAAAGCCCAACTGCTGGGATCAAGTCAGAGATTACGCAAAAAGCTCAGCTTTCACTTTGTTAAAAAAAAAACTAAGCTTCCCGCCCTCACCTTTCTGAAGATGAAAAGCTTTTAAAGACTATGCAACCAGTAGGCAAATACAAAGAACCCAATATATTTTTTTAAAAATCATGGTTTTGGATGACTGTCTCATGAATTTTGAACACTTGGGACCAGCACTACTACAGCTAAATTCCTGGTCAGGCAATTCATTGGTCATTTTCATTTAACCTAGTGGAATCAATCTTTGGCAAAGACTGCTAGCCTCAAGTAATAAGGATTTTTCACATATATTACAAATCTGACAAATTTTCAGTGTTTAATATATTCTGATTTTTAAAAAAAAATACACATTAGCCACTTCTCGGGGATTTTCTGAGACTTTCTAGTTAGAGCAGAAACAGCAGGTTGCTGGGGTTTAGGACATTCTATTAACTTTGTTAAAGTAACAAGGACTTCTCCTTGCCAAAAGTGACTTTTGCTTGTAATCCCAGGTTGGGACACTGATTAAATAAGCTAAATAAATAAATGTGCATTCTTCTCTAATATTTTCAAATATATTTTAGAATATCTAGAGTAGTGTATGTTGTTACCCGCACCCTTTTCCTTATCCCTTCCACACATTAGGGATACACACCTTTACCCAATTCCTAGGGCTCAGGATGTAACTTCCTATGGGTTTGCAGGATCTTTGCCACAGAAAGAGCCTTATACAGTACTAAAGTGACACACACATAAAGCAAGGGCTCATGAAGTGAGGTGTGTGCTGATTGCACACAACATTGGATGCAAGAGCCAGGCGTTCCCCTGCATCCAATCAAAATGCTTCTGCGGTTCAGTCGGCATACCACACAAATTCTAGATACGCAAGTGCAGTTAGCAAAACTACACCATCCCGGGATACCATCGTGGTTACAACAATCTTGTGGCTCACTGAGATAGAGGGCCACGCCTAAACCCCACTCTCTAGCATAGGTTACCTCTTGCTGTCCTAGACCATCCCTCACAGATGTTTGTCCAACCCCTTATTAAAAATCTCCAGTGATAGGAATTCCAATGAAGCCTATTCCAGTGCTTAACTGCTCTTATGGTCAGAAAGATTTTCCTTTATAGCTGACCTAAATCTCCCGTGCTATAAATTAAGCCCACTACGTCCTGTTCTACTTTCAATGGACATTGAGAACAGTTCTCCTCATAACAGCCCTTAACATATTTGAAGACAGTTACTGTTGTGGGCTCCTACTCAATTTATGATCTGCTATAATCCCCAAAATCCTATTTGGCAGTGTTATCATCTGGCCAGTTATTCTCCATTTTGTTGTTGTGTGTTTGATATTTTTTTTTTTTTTGTAAGTGCGGCACTTTCCACTTATCTTTATTGAAATTCATCTGGCTGGTTTCAGATCAGTTCTCCAACTTGAAGGTCATTTTGAATTTTCATCCTGTCCTCCAAAATTCTTGCCACCTCTCCCAGCTTTGCTGTCATCTGGAAAATTTATAAGCATACTCTCCACTGCATTATCCAAATTGTTAATGAAAATATTGTATAGTACTGACCCCAGAACTGACCTCTAGAGGATTCTACTCT
This sequence comes from Pelodiscus sinensis, assembly GCF_049634645.1. Taxonomy (NCBI): domain Eukaryota; kingdom Metazoa; phylum Chordata; order Testudines; family Trionychidae; genus Pelodiscus; species Pelodiscus sinensis. Next base: position 30,754,207 of record NC_134724.1, on the reverse strand, counting down.
AAATGCCCTCCAAGTTTTACCGCAAATCATTAATAACTATTGTTTGAATGCAGGTTTCCAACCAGTTCTGCACCCACCTTATAATAATTTCCATCTCACCTGCATTTCTTATGAGACTGTCACATGGGACTGTGTCAAAAACTTTACTAAAATCAATACATAGCACATCAACTGCTTTTTCCCACCCACAAGGCCAGCAACCCTGTCTAAGAAGGAAATTAAGTTGGTTTGGAATGATTTATCCTCCAGGTGCTTACAAATTGATTGTTTCCTAATGTATTCCAGTATCTTTCCAGGTATCGCAGTGAGGCTGGCTAGATTATAATCCACCAGGTCCTTTTTGTTCCTTGTTAAGACTTGGTAAAATATTTGCCCTGCTCCAGCTCTCTTGAACCTCGCCCATCCTCCAGGCATTCTCTGGATATGTCTATACTTGCAGCCTATTTCAGAATAGGGCTTCAAATGTAGGCATTCAGAATTGCAAATCAAGCCCGGGATTTAAATATCCTGCGCTTGACTTGCATCTTCCCGGCCAGGCGCCATTTTCTGAAATTTACAAGCCCGGAATAACTGCCCGCGTCTACACGCAGCGATGAAACGGGCGTTCGAAATAAAGCCCTATTTCAAACTACCTGTTATTCCTCCTGCAATGAGGTTTAACAGGTAGTTCAAAATAGGGCTTTATTTTGAACGCCTGTTTCACTGCTGCGTGTAGACGCGGGCAGTTATTCTGGTCTTGTAAATTTCAAAAAATGGCGCCCTGCCGGGAAGATGCAAATCAAGCATGGGATATTTAAATCCCGGGCTTGATTTTCAATTCCAAATGCCTCCATTTGCAGCCCTATTCCAAAATAGGCTGCAAGTGGTAGACATACCCTAAGATACTTGCTCTGGGTTCCAAGACTGCTTCAGTTTATTCCTTAATACTCTAGGCTGATTTGCCAACTTGAATACATCTAACTTATCTAAGTACCTTTTAAACTCTTCTTTCCCTATTTGAGGTTGTGTTCCTGCCGCCTCGTTGTTAATGTGTGGAGTATCCTGTCATCATTAACCTTTTTAGTGAAGATTTGAGCAAAATAGGCATTAAACTCCTCAGCCGTCTTGATGCTGTTGATTTTCCTACTCCACAGTGGTGCAGAAACATTTTTAAAAGTTGGGATGCTGAGGTCCCTTACCCCTGTCCACTCCCACTCCCAGCTGAGGACAGGAACAAAGCCCTGGTACATAGGACTGGCAGCCAGGACCCCTGACATACAGGGCTCATACCAGTACCCCAATACAGGGGGCTGGCAAAAGCACCCCTGGCATATGGGGTGGCAGCCAGGAGCCCAGATGTAGGGCTTGAACCAGGATCCCACTGAGACCCTGGGCATATGGCCAGCAGCAGAGGCCCCCCCAGAGTACAGGCTCAAACCAGCACCCCTGCACACAGGGCCAGCAACAGCCCCCCTGGCACTTGGGATGGCAGTCAGGAGCTTCGGTGCAGGGCAAGCATCTGGGACCTCTGGCTCCCATACCCATTCTGTACCTGGGGTAGGCAAACTACAGCCCATGGCTATTTTAATCTGGCCTTTAAGCTCTCAAGCTTACCTTGCTTTATGTGGATCCTGAAAGCAGCAGCATGTCCTTCCTCTGGTTCCTATGCATAGGCACAGGCAGGGGGCTTTGCACATTGCCCCCAGTAGGAGTTGCAAGGGCAGCGCCTGCAGATCGGGTAGCACACAGGGCCACCTGCCAACGCCTACACGCAGAGGAGACAGGAGGGGACGTGCTGCACATCCACAAGAGCTAGAAACTTACCTTTTCCTTAAGAACTAAGGCTGAAATTATCACATACTGCCTTGACTGCAAGACTTGAACACTGAAATCTCTTCCCAGCAGACTTTTCCTAGAATAACATCCTGTGACTAAGGAAGATGAAGCCCCAAACTTTATCCTTACCTGGATAATGGACAAGAACACAGCCCATGCCCCTGACTCCTTGACCCTACTTCCCAGGGCACAATAGTCACTGTTCATGGAATCATAGATGTCAGGATTTTCTTTCTTTAAGCTTTTCCATCCCAGCATGTTTCCCATAGAATGTAATGGAATCTTTGTACTATTTTAAGGAAAGGAAAGAAAGAAAGAATGCTCCGAGGTCCACGAGGGCATCGTCTGTAGAATAGGGGGTTGCTTTTGTGTGTCTGTGCATATCTATGTTCTTTATTAATGGTGATGATGCATGAGAACAGATCCCAGCTTGATTCAGTTTCCAGTCTGAGTAAAAATAAACATATTTGTAATTTGAGCACATTAGATTGGAATATGATTGCAACATGAGAACTATACTTTAAGATAGCCTGGCCAAGTTTTAAACTGGGGAATTAGCATCTTTGTATCCCATTCCCCTTTCAGATTCAAATGGATCCTTGTTCACTTTCACTCCTAAATTACTGGTAACATTGACATATTTTCACCATAAAAGTGACTGTATTGCAAAGGGGGGTTAAATAATCCCTCTATTAAGTATAATTTCTGAACCACTTTGTGCTCCTTTTAGATGAAATACACAATATAATTGAGTCTTTATCATTTTTAGTGGGGAAATTTGCTAAATTTTCATTCCATCCCTTGTTCCATATTTCTTTCAGAAATGTTGAGATATTTACTTTAAAAACAAACCAGTGTACACTATTTGACAAGAGTTATCAATTATTTAAAACTTTGGACAAGTCATATTGAAAACCAAAGGTGCAGAGAAGGGCAATGAAAAATGTCAGATACAGAACTCTACATCAAAATGTAAATTTCCTTTAAAGACATCATTGTTGTATCAATTCAAAGTTGTTTATCTATAAAAACCTATTAAAAATAAGAAATGTTTAAGAGAATTATTAAACCTTATGAGATGGAGAATGGAATTAATATTGGAAAGGGAATTCATGTTTAATAGAAGGATCAATCTGTTGTACGTAGTCTGCTCACTTTAATTAAATTTGGTTTGCATTGTTAAAAAATGCCAATCACTATCATATCTATGCCATATTATACCTTTGAAGAGTTCCTAATCTTTCCAGTTAGCTAAGAAATGAACATTGTTCCTGCTCAGGATATGCTATCTACTAAAAAAGTACTTACATATCAATAGAAATTGACTTTTCTATTTTTTTCTATACTAATCTTTTCTAAAATATCTTTTGGGAAGTGATTAGGAAGAACTAATTTCAGTTTATGAAAATCACAGGATAGTAACAGATTATAACAAAAATGCAAATGGACTATTAATAGCATAGTAATTGGGACAACACTATTACAATTTGTAAATTGCAGTTGGAGTGAAATTGGGGCCCTATTCAAGTCAGTGGGACTCTTGTTATTTAATTTGGTTGTGTTGGGATTTTATCCCGGGTTTCCAGTTTGTTGCTAGTTTAGTTTGGGTCCAGAAAAATACTTGTCCATGTAGCTATTTTGTTACTGTATAAATTTGTGTTGAAATAAATTGGGAATATAATATTTATTAATAGATATACCATATGCCATGACACACTATAAAAACTCATTTTAAAAAAACTCTTGGGAGCTGACAATATGTCACCAGAAATGCTGTGACGTACAGCGGTGAAGGGGGTGTTGTGCATATGAGAAGAAGGAAAAATAGGTAGATTAACCTTAGCTTTCATAGCCCATGTGTGATCTACTATCAAATCTAATTATTCTGTATTTGTCTGATTATGGGGAATGAATGCCTCCTCAGTGAGCATCCAGACAGGCCAATTATACTATAAATAATTTGAGGTATTTATTTAATATGACAGACTGACATGCTGAATAGATGTTTTACATTCATCCAACTCCTGAATGATTTGTTTTTCTGTGCATACCTGGAATATCCATCACATTCTATGCTGGCTTTTTTTTCCTTTGAAAGGAAATCATTTTCAGACTTCATTTTCAGACTTCCTTACAGTAACTTCTGATAACAGTGTTTTCACCTTCATTGAGCTGGACATCTCCTGTACATACTTAACCTACTAGGAGAGAAAAATATTGAATCTTTGGACTCTGCCTGCTATTGAAATAAAATTCAGCTGTAAATTGACATTGTTTTTTAAATACTTTACTATTTCTTGCCTGATGATGATTGTAATGTTTATTATCTGAATGTTTTTGGCTAATAAGGAAGGAGTCTGTCAGTGTTCCCTGTTAGCTGAGTGCTTGGGCAAGCACCCAGAGGAGATTCAAAAGCCATGCACTTTTCAAGAGCACCCACAGCCGGCAGTATGTTTCTCTGCTAGGCATGTAATAGTGTAGTCGATTAACAGATAAGCAAAAGCTTATAGGTTAATGCTATAGACTATATGCATTTCCCCAACCCTCCCTTCTCCCCGCTGATTCTCCCCCCCCCCCCCCCCCAGAAAATTTGTTACCAGGCGGGCCAGCAGCCTGGTTCAGTCATGGGTCACGCTGGGTCCGGGACCTATCCCTGTTGTGGTTCTGCTTTAAAGGTGTAGTGGGAGCTGGGCAGACAGGCAACCCAGTTCAGACTCTTCCCCCCAGCCCCAGACAAGGGCTGCTGCCACCTCTTTATCAGAGGCAATAGCACAGGGTTATGGGAAGCTGATCCATGAAGGGAGCTGGTTTTTTAAACTGGTATTTAAAAAATTTAAATTGGGAATATAATATTTATTAATAGCTATACCATATGCCATGACACACTATAAAAACTCATTTAAAAAAAACCATGACCCGCGCTGCTTGCCTCTGGCTCCATGGGAGTGAGGTGCACTGGCTGCTGGCCCCACCCCCAGGGACTATAGAATAGTGGACTAACCAAAATGAATTAATGAGGTTACTTGATTATTCAATTAACCGATATTTAACATCTAATTTCTACCCGTGGTGCACATCCACACATGCATTGGATTACATCATAAAATGTATTCCATGCATGGATGGAGAAAACATTGGAGTCAGTTCTGAAAAAGTATATGCTTTTAAATATATAAAAGTTTCACTAATTAACCCCTTTGTTTTCCAAAGAAGTAAAGCATTAGAAAAAAATACACTTACATAAAACAGTGGAAGAAAATTCTGAAAGAATCTTTCAATTTGGTAATGTGGTCTGTCTGAGCACTGCCTTACTAATAGTGTAAGATGATTTATTACATAGAAAATGTTCTTGGTTGAACTAAATTCCTTATTAGTGCCAGAGGTTGACCTTAACAGAAATGCTAGGTCCAAACAGGTACCAAACTTCAGGGCAGCTGGTGGTCAGATTTGAATTTGACGACGGAAGTCACCTCCCTGTAATAATCCAGACAGGAATGTTGTTGCTTCACTGCCTTGCACCTTGTGTAGTGATGTAATCTGGGGGTTTTTGAAGAAAGCTAAATGAGTTAAATGTCTAAAAACCAGTAGGAGTGGAAAACCCCAGTCTTGCCTCAGTATAAAGTGAGAACAACACACCATGGAATCAGTCTGACCTGCAAGGAGGCAGGAAAGGGCTGGAGTTGCAAACGTCAGTTCTGGATCTGAGTTCGAAGATAAGTTTTCTCTACTGGGCATATTCTGGGACTAATTCTTCACTGCCCTGTCCTTTACACAGTACAAATCTGAATTAGTAGCATTTTACCTCCACTTGCACTTCCTTTGTATTGTGTAAAGGACAGGGCAGTGAAGAATCAGTCCCAGAATATGCCCAATAGAGAAAACTTATCTTCGAACTCAGATCAAGAACTGACATTTGCAACTCCAGCCCTTTCCTGCTTCCCTGCAGGTCAGATTGATTCCATGGTGTGTCGTTCTTATACAAACAGTCAATATGATTCCATTCCTGTGATAAATGCATGTTCACGCTAACAACATATACAGTAAGGCTATGTCTAGACTGCAGGCTTCTTTTGAAAGAGGCTCTTTCGAAAGCATCTTTCGAAAGAGCCTCTTTCGAAAGATCGCGTCTAGACAGCAGGCGGATCTTTCGATAGAGGAAATCCGCTTTTTCGAAAGAGAGCACCCAGCGAGTCTGGATGCTCTCTTTCGAAGACGGCCTCTTTACATTGAAGAACGCCTTCCTTCGAAAGAGGAACTTTCGAAGGAAGGCGTTCTTCCTCGTGAAACGAGGTTTACCGCCATCGAAAGAAAAGCCGCGTTCTTTCAAAATAATTTCGAAAGAACGCGGCTTGAGTCTGGATGCAGGGGAAGTTTTTTCAGGAAAAGGCTACTTTTCCCGAAAAAACCCCTGAGTCTGGACACGGCCCAATAGTAAGCCCTTGTCCCTCGTGGGACTAAATGCTAGAGCCCTTTCAATTCTCTGGAAGATAAACTTCAGCCAAATATTAATTACTGAACTTACAATGATGTAACAAAGTGAAATTTAACAACCTATGATGTGCAAGAGGTTAGATTAGATGTTCTAATGATCTCTCCTAGCCTTAGAATCTGGGTCTATGAATCTATCATCATGACAGAAAAGGATTTTGTTTTAGAAATCAAATATAACCTGTTTCCAATATAATCTTGATATGTAAATTATCATCAAGCACTTCTAAAATATAAGAAGGCACAATTTTGAGAACTTGTATCCCCTTATCTCTAAAAGATGAATGCTGCCAGATTTGTTTGCAAAGATGAAATATATGATGAATTTAAGACATGGCTTATCTTCATAAGTTTAGGAAATATGCAGCTTAATGAATAATTCATCCAGATAAAAACCATCATGAATTAATTGTTTAAACATCTGAAAAAGTCTTATACTGAAGATAATTTATTGCTTAGGCAGCCAGAGTATTAAAAGTTTCCACAGTAAAAAGAAATTACATGACAGATTTCATCATGGTTTTCTCTATGTCAAAACTACATCTCTCTTTCGAAAGAGGGATGTAACTTAGGCAGATCAAAAGTGCAAATGAAGCGGGGATTTAAATATCCTGCACTTCGTTTGCATAATTGCGTCACAGCGGTCTTTCAAAAAAGGGTATTTTGAAAGTGAAACCTCCATCTAGACGCGGTTCTTTCAGAAAAAAAACTTTTTTGAAAGATTAAAAAATGAGGAGTACAGGATCTTTCAAAAAGGGGGGGAGGTTCAAAAGATCTGCGTCTAGACAGTGGTTTCACTGTCAAAATATCCTTTTTCGAAAGATCGCTGTGACATGATTATACAAATGAAGCGCAGGGTATTTAAATCCCCATTTCATTTTCACTTTCGATCTGCCTAATTTACATCCCTCTTTCGAAAGAGGGATATAGTTTAGACATACCCTATGTGTCTATACACTGAAAAGGTGTGGCAAAACTTTGTAATTGCTATAGCGTTACCAGTTTACACCACGGTCTTCCTGGGACAGGATGTACAGTGGAGAAAAAAAAAAGACCAGTTTTATTGATCCTAAGATGCAGAGATGTAGGATTGGAAGTGCAGTTACACTCTTTATCGGGGTGGACAGAATATGGCCCATGGGCTATATCTGGCCTGGATCTGGCTTGGCACAGCCCGTTAGGAATCTTGAGCAGTCTATCTGTCTGTCATGGGCACACACACCACTCAAAGTGTCTGACTGGTGGGTCCAATACGTGTGTCTCTGTGCAGCGCCTCCCTTTCAGAGGGGTCTCCATACGCTGCCCCACCCTCCAGTATGGTACTCGTAGCTCCCATGGGCCAGAATTTGGAGCCTGCAGGAGTGTGCTGTACATGGAGACCCAAGGGGTGCACTGTGCACACATACACACATGCTGGCTCCAGCAGCCAGCTGCTCTGAGCAGTGTGGAGAGCCATGGCAGTCAGGAAGTCTGTCCAAGGGTCCCACTTGGCTGCTGACTGGGCGCCACCTATAATAAGTGCTTCCCAGCCAAAGCCTGCACCTGGCACCTCACCTCTGCCCTCAGCCCTGCCCCCTGCCCTAGGTCACAGCCCATCTTGCATCCAAACCTTCTCCCAGACCTTGCACCGCCTCCTCATCTCGATCCTTGGCCCAGATCCCCGCCCCCTTGCCCAAACCCCACCCCCACTCCCTCTCAAACCCTACACCGTCTCCTGCACCCCAGTCCCCTAACATGAGCTCCCTTCTGCAGCAACCTCCATCCCAGTCCTGTCCTCATTGCGTAAATCATTTCACCTCTGTGTGTCTCAGGTGCCCCTTACGCCATCTGTCTTGTCTATGTAGACAGCAAACCCTTCAGGACAGGGAGTGTCTTTCACTGCTTGTACAACACCCACCATAATGGACACTCCTCGGTTTGTTTACCAAGCAGTCTCTTCCCCAGGTAGCCCATCCCCTGATGGATCTATGTCCAAGCAGCTACCTGTGCAGCCTGCCTCTTCCCTCTTGATTATTAACTACAACCCTCCCTTCAGGTTTGATAATTTTGGCAAGAGTTCCAAGGTGGATCTCCTGTGAGTCTCTGACTCCAGGACAGATCATTAACGTCTTCCTCTCGTGATGCAGTGTGGGATGTGTAATCCCCATTACCCTAGACCATAAGTATTTGGGAAGGGATATATGATCCACACGTGCTGTCAATGTAAATATACCCAATGCTAAAACGACATCACCTCTGGATGGAAAAAACAGGTTCCCAGGCCTGGCACAGATTCTTAGTAACTAACCTGAGGTGCTGAAAGGACCAGTATTCAAGTACTCTGATTTTATGTTCTCAGATCAGCCCAGTCTTACACTCCATCTAGTTTTAAAGGCTCCTTTTCTGTGGAAAATCACTGCAAGCTTTTCAAGGATTAATCAAACTCTGCTACCAGGATTACGGAGTTTGTGAGAAAGGGAAACAGGCTGGAAAATCAAATGCTAATACATGCATATGTCTCCCTGTGTATTTAAATATTCATATTATTTTTCATCCACACATGTAGTGGAGGCCAGAGGGGAGCCTGTGAAATAGTGATCTTAGCCAAGCCCGTTGGCTCCCATAAGTGCCTGCGCAGTGGCAGTGGCAGGAGTTTATTTCCTGAAACGTCCTTTTAAAAGTTACAGAAAACCAGTCAAAATTAAATTACTATATTGTTAAATACCGAGATCATCTTCCACTGAATTCTCTCTGGCATGATTAATAATAGCATTATTGGTGAGACTTTCCCTGAATACACATGCTTTGCAGGCCTAAACTATAAATAATGTAAAGGGAAACACTTTTCAAATCAATAAATAGTACATTGGATGCAATTCCAGAAGAGTTTGGCTCATATTTTCCTCTGTCAAGGTGCAGTGATCCCTTACCTTTATTTTTTTTATATTTTTATTCATTTATTTCAATAATACAGGCAGCTACAGTGGAAGTACTTTACTGGGGATATCAAGTGCTACAGTAGGGTTGCCACGTGTCCAGTTTTGAACCGGACAGTCCAGTATTTGAACTTTCTATTTGGGAAACAAATTGAGAAAATATAAATGTCTGATATTTTCTCAATAAGATGTAATGTAGATTGTGATGTAATGTCAAGTGTGTCCGGTATTTTTGTTGAAACTATCTGGCAACCCTAGCTACAAAAATACATATAGAAGAACACAGAGACCTTCTAGCTCCTTAGCTCTCTTTTCCTATGGATAGCTAGTAAATTCGCTCACCAATTCTTTTATAAGGGGGTTTGAATTTGTTTTTAGGGGATTTCAATATGAATTTGATTCCACACCAAAAAAAAAAACCCTTAACAAAGTTCATGTTAATTGAAAATCCTGATTATTAGTCTCATTAGGGAAGTCAAGGAATTAATATAAAGTGAATGCTCCTCTGTTGCCTATAGGTTATCTTTCCAGATTTGAACTCAGGAAGAATTGGCCTCAGTCTCCAAGTTTTTCCATGCAGGATCGAAGCCCTAGCTTACAAAATGAATAGAGGCATATAGCTGCCATAAAACATGGACAGAAAATTTCATGTACACCAATGCCAAAAATGATGCTGGAATAGAAGCATGAGATCTGCTGTCTCACCCCTTTGTTGTATTTGTTTCATAGAAAAAAGATGGACTAATGCTGCCAGTTTAGCTCCTTACTCAAGTGCTACATTTTTTTAAACAAAAGAAGTTTAAATTGCTGCTGAGTCCTGTTGTGCATTTGACACATCAATAAGCCGTTTTCCAAACATGATTCAATTAGAATCATTCCATCATTGGTCTTAAAGTGGGCCACAGACACTACACGAGTCATGCCAATTCCTACACATTCCTGACTTTCTTCTTCTTTCCAGGCAATTCCTATCAGCTCAGTTTGGATATTCAATATGGCCCTTTCCTTGGGAGAGATGCAATCCCATCATTGCTAGCAATCAGGGCTTGAGCCACATGGAGTGTTAAAATGTGTATGGTTGGAAGGAGGAAGATCTAACACTCTTTGATCTGGTGCATGCTAACTCAGGATCTTGTTCTATTGATTGTTGAGCAGGAAGCACTACTGTGTATTTTGAAAGGTAACCTTACTCCATGTGAGTCTAGCCATGTGGTTGGGTAGAACTTCATGAAACTCCATGGTGCCATCTTGAACTTAAGATGACAGTCTCATCAAAGCCACTCAATTTTTGTATGTTTTCAATTTGAAGCCATCAGTTTCTCCCCAGCAAGCCAAGGATTTGGCTAAATTTCATCCTAGGTTTCCTGAAAGTTTCATACACCTATCTTGGGCTTCTTACAGGTTAGGTTATGACCCTTTCACATTGCATTAATTTTAGATAGTGTACAACTGAGGTCAAAATCTGACCTTTACATTCCAGCTTTCAGGATCCATGTACACTAAAAACTCTGTAAGCCAGCATGTTGGGTGAATGGGAGGTGCTGCTTAGTTGAATATTCTGATTACTTAAGAATTATATTTTACTAATGAAATATCAATTAAGAATTATAATACAATAAAATGAATAAAGTATAAAATAGTATAGAGGCATTCAGCAATCCAGTAGCAAAGTGGCTGGCTTCTTGAAGCACTTAGGTGTATACAGGTAAAGTTTTCTACACTACATATCACTGTGAGCAGCATCTGGCATACGCCCCCATCACTAAAAATACACTTAACACTAAAACTACACTGAACATAATCTCTCTTCAGGATCTTGAAGTGCCTCAGAGTCCTCATTATCAACATTAATTATCATTCATCATTGTAGATGTAGAAGGTGTAGGGAATGAGCTGAGTCTGTAATGGCCCTATGACACACTCTGGAAGCTGCTTTTTTGAATAAATCCCTGGTATCAGTTTGCTGGCTTGTCTTCTGCCTCTTTTGCATAAAAGCAGAGTGCAAAATGTGCAGCTGGTTGCCCATACTAGGCAGTCTGCTAGTCCTAGCTGCTAGACTGAAGATTTGTATTTGGAGATATCACAAAATCCAGTTAATTGAGCTTTCTGATTAATTCACTGAGTGATGCAGGAATATTTTTAAGAGTGAGGGTGCTGAGACTCCAACCCCTTCCCACTATTCACCCACTCAGTAGGGATGTTAAGGACTAGTCAACTATTTGACTGTCCGATGTTTATCGGATAGTCAGTCGACTAGTCAATTTTCCCTCCTTCCCGCCCTCTCCCCCCATCTGTATCAGATACTATTTGAATGAGGCAAATTTGAAAGGGCAAGCGCCGCACAGCTGATCCCCAGTTCAGCTGTGTAGCGCTGCCATGCATGGAGCCCGGTGTCAGCTGGGGACTTCCCAGCTGATCCCAGGCTCCAGTGCAACATTTCCGTGGAACCCAGGATCAGCTGGGCAATCCCCAGCTCCTGGGCTCTACTAGGGAGCCTCTCACTGACCCTGACTCCACGTGGCATTTCAAAATAGCAGTGCAGTATGGAGCCCGGTGTTAGCGGGGGACTCTGAGTCCCTCGTTGACCCCAGGCTCTATGCTGCACTGCCGCTTTGAAATACACAAGAGCCCCTGCTGGGGACTCTTGTGCATTTCAAAGCTGGCACGTTGCGTGCATCCCAAAGTCAGCAGGATTTCCTACTGGCCCCGGGGTGCAAGCGGAGTTCCGCATTCCTCCTTTGAAATGTACAAGAGCCCTAAAAGGGCCTCTTGTACATTTCAAAGAAGGAATGTGGAAATGTCTATTGACTAATTGAGTAGTCTATGGAAATTCCATCGACTACTTGACTGGTCAATTAACCATTGTTTAACATCCTTACCACCCAGCTATGGGCAAGAACAAAGCTGATGTGGGGCTGATACCCAAGATCATGAGCTGGCAGCAGACCCCTGTAAACGAGTTCGTCCCTCAGAGTCCACTATGAACTAATCCTATCACAGAGCGTTAAGCCTGAGCAGTCACCATCAAGGCCGGTGGCCCTTTTATTACGCACGTTCGCGCTTACACCCGAGCCGGATCTGGTGGTCGGCGGAGTAGGGGGGTTCGGGCCCGCCCCCTCTCCGAACCCCGGCCCAGGGCCCTAAAGGCAGGGACCCACGGTCCCTCCCTAGCGGATGGGGGAACGCCCCAAAACACACCCGCTCACGGGCTCCACGACCCCGCCCTGGGCCGCTTCCTACTCCACCAGGCCTCCCGGCCCGTTTCCCTTGACCTCTCTTGCCTCACCTCTCCCTCCTTCTCTCCTCTTCCAGCTCCGTCCACCGCGCTCCCCTGCACCATGCCAGCCCCGGGTTTAAATCCCCCGCCGGCTCCGTTCCCCCTCCGCGTCACTTCCCCTGCAACGCCTCCCAGCCACCCTTCCCCCGTGACGTCATCCCCCTGCGCCTCCCCGGCCCCTCCCTCTTGGGCCCTGCTGGTCGGCGCCTTCTGCCTCCTGACGCTCCCCGCGCCGGCTGCCAGCGCGTTCCTGCAGCCCGCCGCGGCGGGCTGGGCCGTGCTCTCCACCCCCCGGTGTGTCCGCCCGGCGCCTCCCGGCGTGCTCTCAGTGCGGGGCGCGAGTGCCCCGTCACAACCCCCCAGTATGCAGAGCCAGCAGCAGTGGCAGCTGGCGTGTGGTGTGGCAGCAAAACCCCAAGTATGAGAGTGGAAGCCAGGAGCCTGGGGGTGCTGCAACAACCCCGAGCCCCTAGTTCTCACATCTATGAATTGAGTACCACATAGCAGAGTTTTTATCATGTAGCACTCATTGAAATCAGCTTCAGTCTTTCCTGAGATTTTCTTGAGACTCTCCCACTGTGACTGCACCAGGGCAGCGCCATTGACCTGAGCAACAGCTGAGGGTAGCAGGGTTGATAAAAACACTTGGGGATGATCTGCAGCTCATCTCACTGTGCTCACTGTCTAAACGTACAGTGCTGCAGTGACACTTCTGTACCAATGCAGCAGAGCTGCTGCACATGTCTGATGCAGACGTGCAATGCCGACAGGAGAGACACTAGCTCGTTGGCATAAAAAACCCACCTGCAAGCAGCAGAAGCCATCTCACTGACAGAGCACTGTGACAATGCCCGCTTATGTCAGGAGTAACTGATGTTGCTCAGGAACATGGAATATTCACACTCCTGAGTGACAAAAGTTTTGCTGACACAACTGTGGTGTAGCGATGGAAATATTGGTCAAAATGCCAGCAACCAAGATATGCCAGCTTATCAACCAATGCGAGTACGGGTGGTACAGGAACAATGGGAGGTTTTCAGAAAACTAATGTTGTCGACTCAGCCTTAGCGGGACTGTATGAATCCTACACTTGGCAAACCTACACTAGACCCCTAATATCTATCTGCCCAAGAAGCTGATTATAGAGAAATAACACAGAACTGGTGATGTAGGCACCTAGATGCAATGGGGTGGGTTAAGGATGGAATGGAAGGATTAACTGCAAATAATCCTTCTTACAGGGATTCTGAGGCAACTCGTTAAATGTTATTTTGATATATTAATTTGGAGTGAAATTCATGCACACAAAGATAGTCTGCCCAGATCTGTGCATTGCTTTTATCCTGTTTAAGCCCTCCCAAAAGCCCCTTCTGATATTTTTCTTTTCATTCCATGTTCATCTGAAACTATCTCCCTGAAAGTGCCTAGAAACCCATTAGAACATAATGACTTATTGACTCCACTGAGCTGGCTTTTTGTGTTAATGTGGCAAGCTAGGTTTGTGTGGGTGGTTCTTTATTCTAATCACAGTTCTTGTTCGTTTTTACTTATAGAACAAGAGCGGGACTTAAATGGGAGACATGATACACGTAAATCCTCCCTGAGCCATTATGTTACATTTTATCCTACCACTAAGGTATCTTGGATTGATACTTAGGAACTGATTCTGCACTACACAAATAGGGCAAATTTTATTTCTTGGCAAGAGGATAAAAGCCCAGTTCACTGAAACAAGTGCTCTATAGAAGACATGTATATAGATAGCAGTAATAATATAATGGATAACATCTGTTATATATTTGAGAGAGTTTGTCTGTCTGTTTATTCAAGGATTCCTCCTAAACGTTCAAAGCTAGGACCACTGAATTTGGTATACAGCTTCCTCTTCTCCTAACTTACAGCAACGTAAGGGCTTGGTTGTGCCAGGAAAATAGGACGTGCCTCAAATAGGGTTGTTTCTCATGAGAGACAGCAAAATAAATGTGAGCACGTACAAAGGTGTGAGAGGAATCTGGCATAGGTTGAAATTATGCAACAATATCCGCTACATGCCATTGGCCTGAAGAGGGAGCATGGTGTGGCACCTAAGACAAGATACTCTGGTCTTCCCAAACATGTTCTTCATCGGCAACATGAAATAGAATAAGGAATGACCTTCAGCTGATGTAAATGGGTTGATGTGACTTTAAGCGACACTGCAGTCAGCGAAACAACATTGATTTACACCATCTGAGGCTCTTTCCCCAGGGCTTCCCATTGAGTTCTAACACCTGCTTAAATGCTTTCCTGAATCGGACCTTTTATATTTTCTAAATTTATTTGTAGCTTATCAAAGGGATGTGTTTTAAGTAGTGGCCAAAAGCTGTTTAGCAGTAGGTATCTAATTTTTACATTCTTTGAGTACAGTAAGTTTTAAGGGCCAGATCCCCACTGGCTTTGTTGAAGTCTGATTTAAATCAGATGAGACTCTGATCCTGTTTCTATAAACATTGATTCACAATTTCATCCATAACCACCTTTTAACTACTACATGTGTGTGCAGCCTGTATGTGAGGTTTTCATGGGTTTACAGGGATTAATAAAGGTATATATGTCACAAGTACATGCATACCTATAATTTATACATCCTATTGTATGCCTATTGTATCCCACTATGTTCCAAATAAGAGAGAGGTGTGACTAATTCAGACTGTACCTCCCTAAACTGGGATTCTCTAATCTATCAACATCCGTGGTCTGACAGGACCATGGACATTCATGGCCCAGAGAGCCTGAGGCAGGGAGGACAGCAGTGAGCCAAGATCCAGGCAGGGAGCTCAGGCCACATGGAGAGCCACATGGAAGGGGCCTCAGGCAGGGCAGCCATGAGTCCCACAGCATGGGGCTCAGGTGGCACAGGGAGACCTGCGGCATGGCCAGGAGCCTCATGGCAGGGGGCTCAGGTGGCATGGGAGCCCCACAGCAAGGGGGTTCAGCAATGCAGCTGGGAGTCCTGGGACAGAGGGCTCTGGGTGCACGGCTGGGAACCCTGGGGCTGAGGGGTCCAGCCAGGGCTTGCAGCTGAGCCAGATGAAGAAGGCGACTGGGGCCTGAAGCGGAGCCAGCCGGGGGATGGGAGGCCAGTGACAAGGGACCTCCCCTGGTTTGGTAAATTCCCTTGTTCAGAACCAGTCAGGTCCCGAGGGTGTGGGACCATGGAAGTCCAACCTACATTGACTTAAGTGCTTAAATAGGTTTTAGGCTCCCCATTTTTAAAATCTTGATCTGTCGATGCATATCTTAACATAATCTTCATTCTGGCAATGCTATGGACACCTTCATGATACTGTGTCTAATTGCTGTGTGATATAGGAACATGCCTCATCTTCAGTAGCCTGCACAGTTCTCCTACTGTCTTACTCCCTCTGCTCAAAAGAATAATGAAAGTAAATTTCTAAGAAGCTCATCAAATTATTTGTTAAACTTTCATTATAATCCTGATGTACGTCTTATAAAACAACGGCAATAACTCTTGAACTGAGAGGCAATTAAAGTTATGCAATGGGATAATGAATAGGGGACTGCAAGTGGGGTTGGACTCGCTGCTGCAGCACCTCCTGCTGGTCACAATGGGGAATTAGTTCTGACCATTCAGCTGCTTTCTGACCGATGTCTTGCCCGTTATCGCTCTGCTGTCCCACGTGATTCCCTGGGCCATAGTGTCCTCTTCAGGACACCACCCTCCAGAAGTGCCCACCACTCCATTATCACCCTCTTCTGGTGACAGTCCTCAGTCTCACACCTGCCACTGTGGCCAACTGCAGCTAAGGTCTAGCCCTTCACCTCAGGGCAAGCCACAGTCTATAAAGTCCATACTCTGTGGTGGCTAGATATAGTGTAAGCGGAAAGGGGGACTCAGGCCCACCCATTACTCTGGGTCCCGACCCAGGGACCCTCTGGCCTCAGCCTTGTCCTGCCTTCTTCTCTCTCCCTTTACTGCTCACGCTCCCTGGGCCACTTCACTGAGACCTTCGCACCCTCATGGCCCCTTGTGTCATGGCCTACAGTCTGGTCGGTATCAGTCTGGAACTTATCTCTTTCAGCTCCCCTGACCCTGCCCAGCACTGCTCCACCTAAGGTGCATCTCCCAGGGAACCAGTCCTGCACCCTCCCTGGTCAGGACCCAACTGCCCACTGCTTTGCTGAGCAGCACTTTTACAGGGCTTCCCCAGCAAGCTACCCTCTGATTGGCTCCCTTTGAGCCTTTTCCTGATTGAATAGGCCTCCACCAGCTGATTTCACCTCTCCCGGCCAGAGTGGGGCAGCTGCCTCTCTACAGGGGCAGTAAATTCATAGATTTCAAAGTTGAAAAAAAAGAAGTTGTTTGTATATTGGAGAGTAAACATTGCATTATTCATAGGGAGGTTAATAGTGTATTCTCATTTCTGGAAAGTTTGCATTTGATTACTCTTTTCTTCAACACCATGCCATAAAGGAAATGGGATTTTTAACAATGTTTTATGACATTTGCTGCAGTTAAAATCTCATTTTCCCTCATTTTCCACTTTAAAAAAAGACCCCAACCCCAGCCCAAGCAATGAATTAATCCACAAATGTACGAAATTTATCTTGAGATTTTAACACAAAATATTTGTTTTTGTCTTTGGTCTGTAATTAGGTTAATAAAACTTGTTAACTATTTCTCTAAGTAGCTTCTTCCCCTTTTTTAAGGTGTCCTTAACTCTAGGCAACATGAGAAGAATAACAGACATCTGTAAAAAGGAGCTCCAAAGTAGCACAAGCTGAACCTGTCTAGTCCAGCATAGAAGTGGGCTAGGAGTTTCTCCACTGGACCAATATAGACTGAAGTACCTGCACTGGTAGGAACCCTTGCTGTAAATGTTCTGCATTGGTTTACTCATTGTATATCAGTGGAAAGCACGTATACTGAGGGATTTGCCCCCTGACTGCATCATTAATGTATGGTGCAGAAAAACTCCAAGTAGACCAACCCATAGTCTGGAGATATATGGAAGGAGATTCAAATATTTATTCCCTGTGGCCTCAACTCAGAAGGGAGTGTAAAGATCCTTGAGCTTAAGGAATACAATACATTCTCCACTCTACAGTTAGTCACCTCTGCTGGCATGGTACAAAATAGGAGCTGGGACTCTGACCAGGCCCTCTTCTGCCCCATTTGGGGTGGCAAGCCCTGCTAACAGCATTAGCCCAGCATGCACCTTGCATTCTGAGGAGTAGGGGTGCAAACAGTCTCATTGAACCCTCCCCACCTTTTACACCCATAAAGCCAACACCCCTATTTTTCAACACGCAGTAGTAGATCAATCAGATAATGGTGATTGTAATTGAATATTCTGCAATGCGTTAACATTATGACATTTGGTGGAATCGAACTGAAGGCTGCTTAAGTGTAAAACCTGTATGAAAAAAAGGACTGCTGAATTTCAGGCCTTTTCAGAACTAGAATCTGTTGAAACCTTGATAGGAAAATTGCAGAGCACAACTCTTAAACACTTAAATTGAGCAATCTGCCTCTGCAACTTTGAGGGTTTGGTATTCTAGCCAGGCAAGGGATATAAAGTAAGAGCAGCTGTCTGATTTGCCAAAGATCTAGAGTTAAGCTTGTCTATTACAAGTGAAAATTGTTTTCCCTAGAGTGTCCAAGGTGTTCATTTGGAAAATGTATTTGTTTTAAATTTGTTGTTTGGAATGGTCATCAGAAAGGATTAAGGATTCTCTTATGAAATAGAATATTACTTTTGTTGTGTAATAGTCTCGCCTTGTGTTCCGCTTTGATGGCGATGTTATCCTGTTTTTCCCCGCACAGTCATGCATTCAGGTTAGGAAATGAGAGCAAGCCAAAA
Source organism: Pelodiscus sinensis (assembly GCF_049634645.1). Taxonomy (NCBI): domain Eukaryota; kingdom Metazoa; phylum Chordata; order Testudines; family Trionychidae; genus Pelodiscus; species Pelodiscus sinensis. The sequence goes on along the minus strand of NC_134724.1, from coordinate 30,735,848 downwards.
GTTCTGAGCTAATGTAGCTATTTCTGTGCCTTTTCCTCACATCCTCTGCATTGTGCCAATGGGAAGGGGATGTTGTGAAGACCAGGACTTTAACAAGGTTCAAAAAAGAGCTTGATAAATTCATGGTGGTTAGGTCCATCAATTAGCTATTAGCCAAGATGGCTCCCTCTAGATTGCATCCCTTTTTTGTAAAAGGGATGCAAATTAGACGTATTGCAATTGCTAATGAAGAGGGGATTTAAATCTCCCCCGCTTCATTAGCATAAAAATGGCTGCCGCTTTTTTCGACTCAGAGCTTTGCCGGAAAAAAGTGCCAGTCTAGAAAGGGATCTTTCGGAAAATAAAGCCTTTTCTGAAAGATCCCTTATCCCTTATTTTAAGAGGGATAAGGGAACTTTTGGAAAAGGCTTTATTTTCCGAAAGATCCACGTCTAGACTGGCGCTTTTTTCTGGCAAAGCTCCGTGCTGAAAAAAAGTGGCAGCCATTTTTATGCTAATGAAGTGGAAGAGATTTAAATCCCCACTTCATTAGCAATTGCAATACGTCTAATTTACGAAAAAGGGATGCAATCTAGATGGAGCCATCCTGGCTAATAGCTAATTGATGGACCTAACCACCATGAATTTATCAAGCTCTTTTTTGAACCTTGTTAAATTCCTATAGTAAAGAAATAATCAAGGAGTCAAAACTACACAATTTTTCCCTTTCACTGTTCATCAGCCCACATGCAAAGTTAAAAGGCACATCTCTGCTTATTACTCATATAGCATACAAATACTTTATATAAACAAACACCTGAGTCTTAGGCTCTCTCCCACTCTAATTATTGTTCCAGAGACGGAAGGAAAATGCCTATTATTAATAGGCATCAATTCATTACAAAAACTCATGAAGGGCAGAGACAGATTTATCCTTTTTAGAGGGATTTTGATGTAAGCAGAATGCCTGACGTGAGTATGTGGACTCTGTTGCATTAAATAAGTTGTGTGCTGTGAGCCAGATTCTCTCCTGCCATGAGCCCTGTCTAGTCATCTATACCTGTGCAATTATACAATGCTGCCTTTCTGATCTGATGGGGTCCCCCAACTACTTTGTAACACAAAGCAAAATGGCGAGAGGCAATGGGGAATAATGTCTTCTGCCCCAGCCTTGGGAATAAGAACTACAAAGTGGTTCCTTCAGCCATTTTGATCAGTTCATGTCCCAAACTGAAAATCATGTATTCTTGAATATGAACTCATCCAATCACAGCCCCGGCGAAACTTATTATTAGTGCCTTGTCAGTAGGACTTAAAGATGCAAACTGATCAATGTGTAATTGTCAATGGAAAAAGTCCATCAAATTCTCAAAAAATCAGTCTTGCCTGGGGAACATAATAGAACATTCAGCTATATCTTACAAGAGGGATTTCACTTGCCCTGAAACTTATTAAAGTGAACAATAAGTATTGTTTGAGACCATAGGTAATGTCTTGAAAAATGGTTCCTTTCAGATAGTTTATTCCAGGCTTTTTTTTATCAGGCAGAGTCTTGGGGTTTTAGAAATATTTTGCATCTGTAATTGGGAAATATATGAAAGCTGCTGTCATCTCATGTAACTGAGCTGTAACACTGAGTGTCTGTGAGAGGAGAGCATATTAAAAAAATAGCTAGTTATAAAGCTGGATGAATATGTAAAAACAGTCTTGAAAAGTTATGAAAAAAATAACAATCTCTGTAAAAAACTAAAACAAAAAGCAAAAAAAAGGAACTGCTTAGGCTAGTGTTTATAATGCTACTAAATAATGTATATATCTTTTAATAGTGCCTAGTACCTTTTTAGTACATAGCAGTAACAGAGAGAGGGTTTAAAGATTTATCAGTAAAATACTTAAATTTTCTTTTTACCAGTCAATGTGTATGAATATCTTCCATGAAAGTGTATTATTAGTTCGTTGCCTGGAGTATAGCCCCTTAACTGGTAGGAGAACTCAGTTTGCTAGTCTAAGACAACATCTCCATACAGATCCAAATGTTTGCTTTGTCATTCTAGACAAAATTATATTGCAGTAAGCAACTGTTTCTAGTGTGGCTTTCTTGGTCTTCTGAATTAGATTTACCATTTTTATTGTTCCTTCCTAGTGTGTTCTCCTATATTCAGTAACTCAATGATTGAACTATTTCCTTCATTTGTTTGTAGGATGGTCCTTCACAGCCAGAACACAGTGTGGGGCAGGACACATATGGAGAAAGTGTCACTTCCTAGGTAGGGTCTGGTGGTTTCCAGTCAATGTAAACCCTCTTTGATTATGGAGGCTGCCTTGGTTAATTCCTTCTTTCATAGGCTATGGTTGACTAGCCTGCAAGGGGTCATCTATAAAGGGACAGCAACGGTAAGAGGTGGCCTTCCATGATCCCTTCTACACTTCAGCATGAAAAAATGCCTCTATCATTAAAAAAGTTAGCGTCATAGATTATAAGTAAGCATCTACCAAATTCAGAGCTGTGAACTCATGTCACAGACTATAAAATATGGTTAAAAGTCTGAGGGGTAGCTGTGTTCGTCTGTAACTTTAAAAACAATGAGCAGTCCTGTGGTACCTTAGGGCATGTCTACACTAGAAAATTATTTCAAACTAACTACATTCAAAATAATAACTCCTGAAATAACAAAATCAAAATAACGTGTCCCCACCACAGGGAAGCATCGAAATTAGTCAGAATGATTTTGAAATCGCATATCCACACCGACTGGAGCCTATGTCAGACTTAGAGCCTCTGGAAGCACTCTGGGGAGGGCACCAGGAACGTGGACACTTCCTGTGGCTGTTCGGTCAGGCAAGCAGTGACATGTTCTTTCAGGGGCTGCTCTCTACGACCGTGTCTCACACACCACTCCTCCACTGCCTCCCCCTTGTGGGACACAAAACGGACATGGTTTGTTCTGGTTGCTTTTGCAGACACTACAGCCCTGACACCATGGAGTCTGAACTGCTGCAAAGCAGTGCCAGGCTCACAGGCCTCGCGCTGTGCCTTATGATGCAGTACGTCCAAACTGCCCACATGCTGTTCCAGCAGGACAAAAACCAGCCTGGACCACAGGCCCTGCTCATCCAGCTCCTGGCACTCCTGCTGCTGTGCATGCCCCTCAGTCCCCTGGACACTGCAGAACATGGCTTCTGCTGGCGGGAGATGAGTTCGGACTGGTGGGACTGCATCATCCTATAGCGATGGGACGACTGACCAACAGTGGCTGCAGAACATCCGCAAGCATAAGGTCACCTTCCTAGAACTCTGTGAGTGGCTCGCCCCTACCTACAGGTGACAGAACATCTGATTGGGATCGTCATCCCCGTGCTATCACCATCACCCTATGGAAGCTCGCCACGCCAGACAGCTACCACTCCATAGGGAGCCAGCTTGGCTTGGGGAAATCCACAGTCGGGGCCATGGTCCTGCAAGTAGCCAAGTAGCCATGCTCTTGCAAGACCATGTCCTGCTACAAAGGGTCATCACTCTGGGCAACATGGACACCATCGTGGATAGCTTTGTTGCCGTGAGATTTTGCAACTGTGGGGTGAGGGGGAGCATAAGCATCACTCACATCTCCATCCTAGCCCCTGACCACCGATACTCAGACTACATAAACAGGAAGGAGTACTTCTCTATGGTGCTGCAATCTCTCATGAATCACAGGGGAGGCTTCACCAACATCAGCATCAGGTGGTCGGGAAAGGCGCACGATGCCCGCATCTTCCAAACGATGCATGCGGTACTTTTTTCCCCGATCACACCATCAGAGTCAGGGAGCTGGACATGATCACTGTGATCCTGGGCAACACAGCCTCCCCCTTTCTGCCCTGGCTCACGAAGCCGTACACGGGCAGCCTGGATCCCACTAAGGAGCACTTCAATCCCAGGCTGAGCAGGTGCCACATTGTGGTGCAATGTCCATTCAGCCATTTAAAGAGGAGGTTCAGGAGTCTCCTCACCCATCTGGATCTCAGTGAGTGCAACATCCCCTTTGTGGTGGTGGCCTGCTGTGTGTGCCACAACCTGTGTGAGAGCAAAGGGGAGACTTTTCTGTGAGGGTGGGGGGCTGAGGCCAAATGGCTGGCAGGGAGTACAAGAGGCAGACACCAGAGCCATACAGAGAGCACACCAAGGGGCTGTGCTCATCAGAGAGGCCTTGAGGGAGGGTTTCGGGCAGCCTGGACCCCACCAAGGAGCCTTTCCACAAGGGTCCCCTGCATTCTCTCTGTGTGCCTTTCCCTCCCTTCCCCTGCTCTCACTTCCCATCTCCTCCCCGCCCCCCACCACTGCAGAGCAAATAATAAAGCCTTCTTTTTTTAAACAACAGGGCTGTTTAATGGGGGGACATACAGCAGGGGCGGGACTGGACAAAGAATCTGGAATGGGGGAGAAAGGAGTAGAGAGAGGGACTGGTACCTGGGATGTGGCTGGGACTGACACCTGCCTCTAGTTGGTTGGAAGGCATCGGCAACCCAAGAGGTCCCACAGCCATAGGTTCTAGGGTCTGGGAGGGCTAGGAGTAGAAACCATGGGTGAGGTAGGTGGCTGGTGGCCCGTTCCATACACAAAGCCATGCGCTCTATCACCAAGGTGAGGGAGGAGCCCATGGCCTCCTGCTGGTGCATCAGCTGGTCCCAGGTAGCCTTCCTCTGCTCCTGATCAACAGCCCACTCTTCCTCAAGCCCCCAGACAAGGGAATGGAGGCAAGCCATCTGCTCCTGCATCAGGTGTCACAGGTTCCCTGCTGCCTGCAGATCCTGTGGGTTTGGGTAGATGGTGTGGGAGGTGGGGGACGCGACAAGCTCACAGCAAGTCCAGCTGTGAAGGAAAGTTACAAGGGCAGTTATCCCAGGAGACACTGTGTATGAAACCTTGCCCTAATCTCTGAGCCGACACCAAAGGTCTCGGTTCAGACGATGGTGATGTGTTTTGAGCAAGGCCAGCTGTTGCCTAGAAAGCGGACACTATCCAGTAGATGCACAGACATCTCAGGGGAGCATGGCAACACCCACGGCCTGGGAACAAGCAGGCACTGGAAGGTGCCAGCCAGGCCAGGAGCCTGCGGGGGGAGGCGGGGATGGGGTGGCTCGGTTTCCTACTGTGTCCCACACACACCGGGTCTGACACTGGCAGCATCTCAGAGTGATGGAGAAGGAAGGGAGCTGTTGGTGGAGGTGTGTGTGAGTGGCAGACACGGATTGCTAGAGAGATTGGCACTGGGTTTCCCACCTCTTCCCCCACCCCCATCTTCCCAGCAGGTTCCCATGCATGGGATCGGTCTCCCCCACATCGCCATACTTGATTGGGAGTGAATGTTGCCTGAATGCAGGCATGACCCAGTGCCATTTGGGGCACTGCTGTGTGGTTCCATGACCCCAGCCTCTGTAGTGGTAGCTCGTTGTGGGAAGGTGTCCCACCACGGAGACCAGAGTAAGGCAAGCCTCTCCAGGAACCTTGTGAGGACTGAGGAGTTCTTGTGTGAGAGCGTCATGGGGTTGAATGCTCTGGACTGGTGCTCCATGTGCACCCACATGCACAAGCTGTTGTGCAACCCCCTAGGCCGAGTAGGCAGAGCGAGGAGCACACAGTCCCTCACAGCCTGCTGCCTGCCCCCACATAAGTATAGGGAAAGTTATAAAACTCACCTGAAATGCCTTCCCCGGGTTCTTCCGAGGCCTAGGAGACATCCTAGCACGGGGTACTGGATCCAGGGTGAGGAGCAGCTCCTGGTTGACAGGCACGGTGTCCTGGCTACCCTGCTTTTCCTCATCTGCAATCCCGCCCTTGTGGAAACTGACACTGGGCGTGTCCTGGCCGGACTCCAAATCAACCGGATGGAAGGGGACCGGCTCCCCTCCCAGGATGGCATCTAGCTATTTAAAGCTGCAGCATTCACTCTGCTCCCTGGCCTTCTGGTAGGCCTGCTGGAGCTCCTTGGCTTTCGTCCGAACCTGGTCCAGGGTCCGGTTGTGGCCTTTGTTGGCCAGGCTGGCAGCCATCTGTCTGTGGACATCTGCATCCCTCTTTCTGGCATGGAGATGAGGTCCAGCATCCAGTGTAGGCTGGAGCTATTCTGTGTCCCTTGTCAGTGGCAGCCAAGGGTTTGGCAGGAGTGCTGGCAGCCATGGGAGATTCTGAGGGAATGTTAGGATCTCTCATGTCTCCTGGGATGCTGCTCTCTCACCCAGGGCTGGCCAAGCTGGCCATGTGTGATAAGCCCTTCTCCTGTAGCCTCGAGTTTTAAACAGGAGAAGGGGAGCAGTGGAGATGTCAGGTGTAGTCAGAGCAGCCATCAGAGCAGCTGTGAGAGGCCTCTGGAGCCCAATTATTTTGAATTAGCAACACTGGATTGTCCATACTAACGCTATTTCAAGCATTATTCCCTAAGGAAAGCAGAAGTACAGATTTCAAAATAACCAGCCCATTATTTTGAAATAATGGGCTTGGTTGTGTGGACGCTCTGCTTATTGTTTTGAAATAAGGGGGGTTATTTGAAAATAACTCCCTAGTGTAGACCAGAGCTTAGAGACTAACAAAAAATAAATAGTATCCTGCACTTTTGTGGGCAAACCCCAGTTCTTCAGATGAGATGATCTTCAGTGGAGAAAAATGGGGGACCCTCAGCATAAGAAGGGAGAGGGAGAGAAAAAACCCTGTCAATTGTGGTCCCAGTGTTAATTAGGCTAATTGAGTGGGCTGGAAGTGTCCCATACTTAGTTTTGATGTCAATAGGGTGTTGAATGTAAGGAAATCTGGTTTTGTAATATGTTAACCAGTTCAACTCTTTGTTCAGGCCAAGGGAGACAGAGTCACATTTGCACATGAAGGTCAATTCCATACTCTCTCTCTCTAGCTGGCTTGTGAAATTCCTTTGTAGAAGAATGGCTACTATTAAGTCCATTAATGTATGCCCAGGTAGTTTTAAATGATTCCCTACAGGTTTCTGTTTGTTACCATTACTAATATCTATTTTGTATCTATTAATCCTTTGTCATGAAATATAATATCCCTTGTGAGATATGGTCTTTGACTCCCCGTGAGACAAATGCTACAGAGAAATCCCATGTTTTTTGCAGGTTGGCCATAGCATAAATAGTAAATTTTACAGAAGTGTAATATATTTGTGAAATTTGCTCCTTATGTCATAACCAAGCCACAAAAAAAAGTGTGATTTCTCTGCAGTTTAAGTAGTCCCCTAATTATAGGTGAGAAAGGACCACAATGATCATGCAGTCTGACTACTGTGTAACACAGAGCATAGAACATCTCTGAATCTATTCTTGTTTCACCTACAGCAAATCTTTTTGGAACTCTTTCAATCCTGATTTTAAAATTTCCATTGCTAAAGTAACCTCCACAACACAAGTTGATTCAATGATTAATTACACTTTCTGTTAAACATTTGTCCCTTATTTTAAGTTTTGTCCAGTTTCAACTTCCAACTATTAAATCTTGTCAGACCTTTGCTAGATTGAAGAGCCCTTTTGTATCAAATTTCTGTTTCCCATTTGGGAATATATAGACTGTAATCAATTCACTCCTTAAGCTTCACCTTGTTAAATTAAACAGAGGTAATTCCTTGAGTGTGTCACTATCAGGCGTATTTTTCAGTCCCTTGATCATTCTTGTGGCTCTTTGAGCCCTCTCCTATTTATCAATAGTTTCAGAAACCAGGGAAGTAGCTGGAATTGTTATCACCGTCTCAGGGACTTTGGACAAAAAATGTATTTCTTTCTGCAGAGAGTTTTAATGGTCTATGGAAGTGTTGTTATTTTTGTCCATAATCCATTTCAGAACTGTGAGACAGCTGAAAGAAGAAACCTACCACTCAAAAGAAAAATGAACAAAGTTGCTATTAGCAATAACTGCACTGTGGATATGTCCGCTCTTCAATGCAAAAAAAAAAAAAAAAGGCCACAAATCCAAGGAGCAGATGGTTGAGCACAGTCTCCTGGTAACATTGAAAATCCTCCAATAGTTTGCACAGAAAACTAATCTAAAGTGAAAGTAATGAAACATGAACAAGTTAATTAAAGCCAGAGGAATCTCAGTGAGACCACTGAAGGGCACTGCAGCCATCTCTCCCGCATATCATCAAAATATTTACGTGGAATGACACAAGACTGAGTGAATTAGCTCTGCTACACAGAGATTTATTATTTTATCCCATAATGAGGAAAAGCCAGACAATCAAATCGGGCTTTCTTAAGCACTTACCCATAAACCATCATTATGATTCTTCTAGATCCATAAACAATTTGTCTCCCTGATCACCTCAGAACACTAGGGGTACTTACAGAGCCAAGAAAAGAGTTCAGTTATCCTCTTATATTGTTCACAAATATCTACAAGCAGATGGTGATTTGATCAATTGTAGCACTATTTGCTATTATGAGATTTTATATTGTGTTTGTTTGAGGAATAGGATTTGACGTGACATTTAGCACTGTGCCATAATGTGCATGAACAAAAGAACTATGTACCTTGTGCAGGCAATCTGTGGTGTTTCCTGAATGCTGAGTGCTTCGCCAAGCAACCATAACTTTCTTGACTCTTCAGTTATCTTTTGAATAGAAACCCATCTCTTTATCTTAGTTTTACTGGGGGGGGGGGGGGGGAGAGGAAGCCTCTCAAACACATCAGCACTTTTTCTTTTAAGCTTGAACGTGCTGACATAGCTAGAAGAGAAATATTTTTTGTTGACTGTTTGTGGAAGAAAATGGTCTGTTTCTATAATAGAGGGTATGCAGTTGCATTCAAATAAAATCTCAGAGAAAGATGTGTCAGAATCAGAACCTATTACCTGAAATCTCCCAAACATTACTATAAAATAGAAGATAAATGACCCCTGGTTTGGAATTTGGAAAACCAACTGTAGGCCTAGTTGAAAGGTTTCCAACAAAACTGCTTTTGAATGAGAAAAGAGGGAAGTGAAATTCCCAGAAATCCCACCTGCTGCTGGAACAGTGGAAAGCAGAAAAAAACACACAAATCTTTCTAGTGCTTATTTCCCTAGTCTGCATTTTCCTCTCTTGCTCCCCTCACTTTCCTTTGTAATCATAAGCTTCCCTGACTTAGCAGCCTCCCATGAGCATTCTAAGGCTATGTCTACACTGCACACATCGGGCTCATCTAGATTACGCTAAAGTGTCGAAAGGGGATATGCAAATTCAACGGGAATTTGCATATCTTATTCTGATATGCAAGTAGTCAAGATGCGTGTTTTTTTCTGCAAAGCCCCCTCCCTTTTCGAAAAGCTGCTTATCCTCAAAAAATGAGGTTTACGCTGCATTTGCATATCCCCTTTTGACACTTTAGCATAATCTGGATGAGCCCTTATTTCGGAATAAGATCTTCTGCAATAGCTTATTTCAATATAGCATGCCTATACTTGTTCATTCACTTGCACATCTACCAATATAATATATGCTATCATATGCCAACAAAGCCCCTCTGCTATATACATCGGCCGAACTGGACAGTCCCTACGTAAAAGAATAAATGGACACAAATCAGATATTAGGTATGGCAACATACAAAAACCTGTAGGAGAACACTTCAATCTCTCTGGACACACAGTAGCAGATTTAAAAGTAGCCATCCTGCAGCAAAAAAATTTCAAGACCAGACTTCAAAGAGAAACTGCTGAGTTACAGTTCATCTGCAAATTTGACACCATCACTTTAGGACTAAACAAAGACTGTGAATGGCTAGCCAAGTACAAAAGCAGTTTCTCCTCTCTTGGTGTTCACACCTTCACAGCAGCTGCTAGAAGTAGGCCTCACCCTCCTTGACTGAACTAACCTCATTATCTCTAGCCTTATTCTGGCCTGCATATTTATATCTGCCACTGGAAATTTCCACTACATGCATCTGACGAATTGGGTCTTTGCCCACGAAAGTTTATGCTCCAATACATCTGTTAGTCTATAAGGTGCCACAGGACTCCTTGTCGCTTTTACACTATAAAGAAGCCTCGAAATTAGTCCAAGGCAGGTTCCCCTAATGTGGACACTCTACCTCAATTTAAAGTCCCAGGAAGCACTAGGGAGTAATGACTTTGAATGGCTCTGGGGAGGAGCTATTTCGAAATAGCAGCAGTGGAGCATTCACACTACAGATATCCTGAAATAGCTATTTTGGAATAGGTGTTAATCCTCATGGAATGAGGTTTACAGAAGTCGGAATAAGCTGTCAGTTATTTTGAATTTATTTCGAAATAATGGAATTGCTGGGTAGACACTCACATTATTTGAAAATAATCGCCGTTATTCCAAAATAATGCAGCTGTGTAGCTGTGTAGGTATAGCTGTCCTGGGCTCAGAATTCCAGGCTTCTCATTGGAACAATAACTTGTCACGCCACTTACTCAGAGGATGTCGCCTCCAACTTTTCCTTGGACTCTTAGAAGGTCAGGATTAACCTCTTTTAACATAGTGGTCCTCAACCAGGCATACATGTACCCTTACAGGTTCACAGAGGCCTTCCGGGGGTACATTAACTCCTCTAGATATATTCAAATAGTAATTAATAGCTAGTAGGTCAGACAGTCATCCAGGAGTAGAAGCAGGTAGAATTTTGAGCATTTTCAGGTTCAAGAACGGCACGTAATATCTACATGAAAGTTGAGAAATTAACTTGGAAAAAAACAGTGATAGAGGAAAAAAACGTAAGGAATAAAAGCCATGCTCATCTCCCAGCACTGGAGAGAAATAAAATCCAGCTACTCTTCTGATTTCTTGAGCTCTTTGAAAATAAAATAAAATTATGTTCACCTACTGAAAAGTTTGAGTAGATTTCAGTGTGACCATTATGTGCTTATATTTACTAACATACTTGGGTAAAAAAATCACAATAGCATTTAACCACTAAGACACAAAAGTAATAGACCAGAGAAGCACTTGTGCTTAGACAAAGTATTGCAAAGCTTAAATCCTCTCATATCTACCTACACATAGGAAAAGTAATTTGAAAACGATGGATTCCCAGGATCTATAGGTCAAGGTATTCTAGAACATAAATATACTGTACCACAATACACCAGTGTTCTATGAGAGTCTGGTTATGCCCATAATTTATCATTCAGGCAAGGGATAATTGATTACAAAATTGTTCAGAGACCAATGTAAACTGAATATAGTCAGGCCGAAGGATTTGTGAAAAATTATACTTAAGTTTCATAGCTAGGTATTGAAAGATTAATTGTCATCGAAGGACCGTCATGCTTTCTGGGTTTCCAAACTGAGTTATGTGTCCCGCACATTGTACATGAGCTTGCTGTTCCATCCATTCACTTCTCAGCATTTTTTTTAAAGAAAGTGGAATGTGAAGCAATAAAGTTTGCAAACAACTACGGGTAGACAGACAATCTCTTGGAGAAGGCACTAACTTCTGTTGTATATTTGATCCCCAGAGCTCTTTTGAAAAACCAAGGATAGATATTGCCTTCAATTGAGGGGGGGCTAATAAGAGGCCCATTGGGGTGAACAAAAGGACTAAATACCAGACCCAGTGCAAAATTCTTTGTTAAAGTCTTTCCCTGCAATGGCATCATTCCAGAATCAACTCTCATCTGAGGAGGTTGTGGGGGAGGAAGTAAACAGTCTTGTACCTGCTCTTCCACCACAAATATTCATGCAGGATACAAGGCCGGCTATGAATATATGGCCATTTAGGGTATACTTGGTGCTAGTGTTTACCATTGTGTAGCACTTAAATAGCAAGCTGACAAGACTTTCCGAAGACTCTTACACTGATGGATTACGAGGGTATTTAAATTAAAAAGCAATTTAGTAAAAATGGCCTCATGGAAGTCTGTGTTTACTCTCTGACACTAACTCCGGAGCAAATGTGGTCTGTTTACAAAGAAAAGAGGGTTTTTCTAACTGCCAGCCCTGAAGCCTCCACCTGAGATCTGAAAGGCCCAGTTCTGTCCTCTTTTAAACCTGTATGGTCCCATCATCTTAAATGGGATTGCAGGTGTGCAACTTCAGGCAGAATTTGTCCTTCTGTTCATAGTTTTATTAACAATTCTGCTGATACCTCAGGAAGAACAGCGTTCAGCTCATATTGATTCTGCCATGTTGTAAAGTAAAATCTAAGTACCTATGACCATGAATACACATATAATGTGATTTACTCCACTGAAGGGTCTATGCAACATTTCAATCACCAATTAACATCCATTTTTAGGATTTAAGTGGTGCCTAGAATTTTGTGTGAACCGTGTGCCCAGTGGCCTATTGGGAACAAAATCATTAAAGTAAAAAAGTATCATTTTTCACAAGGCCTGATCCAGAGCTCTTTGATTTCAGTTGGCATCTCCTATTGATTTGAATGAGCTATAGATCCAGGTCCATAGCAGGTCAATTTGTGACTCTACTGTGGGTTAAGTTCCATATGTGATGCCTTGTTCTCCCTTTACTCTTTAAATTGCCCATCATTGAACTTCCCTCTTGTTCAAAGAAGCTCTGACGCAGGGCCGGCCCACAACATTTTGGCACCTGAGGCGGGGAGCTCAAATGATGCCCCCATGTTCCCTCGCTTGGGTCAAAACTTTGAAAGGTCTCAATCTGCCTTCTTCCTGTTCTACTCCTCTCATGATACTACTCTGCTACCTACATATGCACCAGCAGCAGACACAATTTTCTATACTCTGGGTCCTAGTGGTGCCCCCACCCGCCAAAGTCTGGCACCTGAGGCTGCTACCTCAGTTTGCCTCATGGCAGGGCCAGCCTTGCTCTGACAACTGAGATTTATTGTGAATTTTGCTTCAGCAACATTCAGGGTTTTTAATTAGGATGATCATTTTTTTCGCCGCTTGCTTTTTCTGTGGTATTTATGATTAAACAGTTTGCCAGGAAAATACCTTTTTGGAAGACAGAATGAGGTTGGCAATAAAAGGTTTAGAAATACTGTGGCTTAAAGAATTGATTTTACTTTAAACATAAACTGTCAAGAAGAGGAACCAAGTAACGGAATGATATTATTTAATGTACATTTCAAAACTCCTATCATGGTTTTTTATAAAAGGATGTTGCTGTGGTGATGCTATGATTGTTGTAAAGATATTCTGATTAAATTATGCTTATTTCTAGCAGGAAAATCAGCATGTATATCCCTATGGTTAATGTACAGAGAATTGTATGCATTTTCAATAATTTGTTTCAGCAGATTTACAAAGCACTTTGCAATGGCTCCTTCTACACAAGTGAGCTTATTACAGCTTCAATGCAGCCTACAATTTGTAGGCTGTATTTGAGACACCAGGGGTGATATACAAATAATGTGAGTGCAGTAACATACCCTGTATGGGTGCAGATTCACCACATGTTTGATATTTGCATACAGTGGATTTGCATATGCAAATAATCAATTTTGGCATTTCTTTTTGGATATACAAATATGCGTGCTTCAATGCACCCTACTATTACCACATAGGGAAAAAAATAAAAACCCAAATCGTTTTTGTGTTTCTTACTATTTTTAATACAAACTATTATAGGCTCTGTTCATGTCTGTGGCAGTTTTTGTTAAATGCTTTTATTTTTAATGCAGATTTCAGTTTATCAGCCTTTACTCACCTGTATGGGACCCTCAGACACAGAGTCTAGTTGTACACTGCTGCCTTTGCATCCCTTCCACTTTAAGCACCACATGGGCAATGGAAAGACTCATTGACTTCAATGGGTTTTGAATCAAGTCCCAAATTCTCCTATGAGATGTGGGGGGTTGGGAAAGCATAGCTGCCTGAGAGAAATGTGAATTGATGGATTTGGGGAAGGGCGGGGGCAAAGTATTGTATCTAGGCAATGGCCTGATTCCCCAGTGAGGAAAAGGATGAAAGTTTCTGGTGATGAATGCAGAAAAAAAGCCAGGATAAAAAGGCATTTTCATCTTTGTTTACAAATAATATAAAAAAATTGATTTTGAAAACTTGAGTCCTCAGGGGCGGTATACAAATAATGTGAGTGTGGCCACATACCAAACATGTGTGCAAATTTACCACTAATTTGGTATTTGCATATAGTAGATTTGCATATACAAATGACCGATTTGGTATTTCTCTTTTGTTACACAAATATCCAATTTGCACATAAAACAGCAGTCATTATGGCAGATCACAGCATGTATATATATGTATGAGTAATTGCGGGTTTCTCCCAGATTGAAAATTCATGTGCCCCTACCCCTGCATGCCTTCCACTTCCCTGTTTTAAATGAAGCGTGTAATCCACTGTGTTTAAACAATGACAAGCCATTGAACTGAATATGTGTGACAGGAGTTCAGACAGCTCTTTTTAGATGTGACCTTTAACAGACTAGTGCAGATGTTTATCATTAGTTCAATACATTTCCCATACTTCAGAATTAAATTATTAAAATGTGGACAGTAGAAGACTGTAACCTGGGGTAAACACTCAAATAGAATAGAAATATCTTTACTATTTTACAAAATATACAGCAATTTACAGGATAACATTAACATACGCCATACTGCTGAGCTATGTAAGTAGATTTAACTGTTTTTAAAGTGCACACACACATTTGCAAACAATTCTGGCTTTGCTTGCACAAAAAGCATTCAGAGTGAAATCTTGGCCTCACTGACATCAGTGGATTTATCATTCGTGGAGCCATTCATGCCCTCAATGTCCACATGCAAATTGATGCTGCAAATCCTCAATTAGTACCTCTACAACCCAAAACCTCTGCACTGGTGATATTCCACTCAGTGTGGAGCGACAAAGGGTGCAATGCAAAGATGTAATGGTTTGCAGAGACAGAACAGACAGATACTATTTTTAACATTAAAAATGTAAACTAACCAGTGTTACAACCTATCTTCAAGAGCCAATAACATTGAAAAGCCATTATAGTGAAAGAAGGATTTGTAGACACCGGAGGCATAGCCACGGATGGGCCTGACTGGGCTGTGGCCTACCCACTTTTCCTCCAGGCCCACCCACATAACTGGGCATGGCAGCTGACCTCACTGCACCCGACTCTCTGACTGGGGAGTATGGCTGAATTGCAAGGGCTGACTTTGCACCACTGGCACTTCAGCCAGGGTGAATGTCCAGGGCTGACCGGGCACTGCCAGTGCTCCAGCACCCCACTGGCTGGGGAGTGGCGCTGAGAGATGTGGGCTTACCACCCCCACCATTACCCACCCATCTGAAGTTGAGGTCTACCCAAGTGGGTGCTTCTGTCTACGCTACTGGTCGACACTACAGCAGCAATGGGCAGCCTAGCCTAATGAGTAGCCCTCCTTCATCTCAGTGAGCTGCAAGGTTATAACCAAGACGGTCTCCTGGGATAGGGTCGTTTTGCTAACTGCACTTGCGTACCTAAGATTTTCAGGGTATGTGGAATGAACCGCAGCAGCCCTTTGATTGGATGCAGAGGGAGCACATGGCTCTCACGGTCTATGTTGTGGGCAATCAGTGCACATCTCCCCTCACGTGCCCTTGCTTTATGTTTGTGCCACTTTCATAATACCAGTAGGGGAAAAAAACTACACAGACAGAAACCAGCAGAATCTGGCAACCCTGTGCATGGGCCACACATAGAACCCGAATGGGCCGCACACAGTCCCCACGTCATAGGCTACTGGAGCGGTAGCTATTTGAAATCTAGAATTTCTGGATTTTCTAAGGTACAGTATGAACCTCATTTAGGGTACGTCTACACTACAACGTTAATTCGAACTAACTTAGTTCGAATTAGTTAATTCGAACTAAGCTAATTCGAACTAACAGATCTAGACTAAAAAACTAGTTCGAATTAGCGTTTTGCTAATTCGAACTAGCATGTCCACACAGAGTGTACCCTGAACTGGGCTTAAGGATGGCCGGAAGCAGTGCCGGCAGGGCATCAGAGGAGGACTTAGAGCGTGGAGATGCTGTCTCAGGCTAGCCGAGGGCTGCGCTTAAAGGGACCCGACTCCCACCCCGGACAGACAGTTCTCAGGGGTGCCCTGCTTGCAAAGCAGTCCTGGCTTGGAGTGCCTGGACTACCCACACTGGGCACATCACACCACTCGGCCATCAGACCGGATGCACGTGCCGCAGGCTGCCATCTGGGGAGAGGGGGCAATTGGGGGACTGCAGGAGAGCTTCCACCCCCAGAAGCCCGCAGAGCCAGCCCAGTCCTCCCCATCGGGGGCTCGTGCCCCAGTCCTCCCTCACCTCCTTCCACTTACCCTTCCCCCTCTTCTTGATGTACAAAATAAAGGACACGTGTGTTCAAAAATAGAAACTCTGTTTATTTAACAAAACTCGGGGAAACTGGGAAAAGGAGGTGGGAGAGGGGAAGAGAGAGGCTGGGAGAGGGGAGGGGGAAAACTTGAGGAGGGAGCTGAAAGGGGGAAGCAAGGGAAAGGAGGGGGTGGGGAAACTGAAGGATCAGGGGTGGGGGTCTCGCCGGGCCAACCGCCTCCAAGCACGGCGAGGGAGGGGGCCTTGGCGTCCCCGGGGGGATGGGGTGGAGAGTGCGGAGGTTGAGGTGGGGGGTGTGGACATTGAGGAAGAGGTTGTGGGGGTTGAGGAGGGAGAGGTGGGAGGAGGAGCAGGAGTGGGAGGAGGGACAGCAGTTGGGGGGCAGCAGGTGCAGGACCAGCACGGGGCACCATGCTCTGCAGCAGGAGCTGCAGGTTGGTGCTCAGCCCTCGGAGCTCAGCCAGCAGCTCGTGGCGGACCTGCAGGTCTTCCCTCATCCACGCCTGTAGTGTGCGGTGCACGGCTCGCAAGGCCCCAATGTGCTGCTCCCTGTACTCCTGCTCCGTGCTGGTGGTCCAGAGCAGGCCGCGGGTGCGGGAGCATGTCCCGGGCGGGGTGGTGCGCCCTGCACGAGCAGCTGGTGCAGCTGTAGAGACAGAAGAGAAGGGGTCAGTTCTCCCTGGGGACGCAGAGGATGATGCCCAGCCCCTTCCCCAACTCCGCAACGTGAGGGTGACCATGTCCTGCACCGTCACAGCCGCTGTACTTGTACAAAGGCCATGGTCAGGATGTCTGACTCTCCCCGGGACTGGGAGCTGACCCAAGACTGCACCCATGTCCCTGTGCCATGTATAGTGTGGCCGGGGCGGTGAGGGGGGGGGAAGGGGAGATGTCCCCTGCCTCCATGTAGAGGGGACATGTGAAGGGAAATCATCCTGCTGGGTCCTGCCCCGGGGTCGGGAGCATGTCACGTCTCTTTGCACAAGCATGTGCCTATTGGGCAATGGCCCCTGGGTGTCACGCAGCTGGAGCCACCTGCCCAAGGGTGGCATGGCACGTGCTCGCACGTGCACAGGTGTCTGTGTGATCTGTGGAAGGCATGGCCCACGCGCGCGGTCTCTGGTCTCCCTCCCACCTCCCCCCCCCCCCGAACTACTTAATTCAAACTACTTACCCGGTACGGTCTCCCTGGACGACACTGCTGGCGGTGACCCTTCTGGTGCGTCCTGGTCAGGGCCCTCTGGTCCCGGCTCGATGTCCCCTGGGCTGGCACGGACCGCCCTGCCCCCCAATAGTTGGTGGAGGGCAGCGAAGTAGGGGCAGGTGGCAGCCCCTGCAGCGGCGCCGTCCCTTGTGGCCCTGGCGTACGCCTGCCACAGCTGTTTAACCTTAATGCGCACCTGCTCCTGGGTGCGCCTGTGTCCCCTGCTGGCCATGGCGGCTGCTATGCGCCCATAAACGGCCGCATTCCTCCTCCTAGTGCGGAGATCATGGACATTGGGGGCCTGCCCCCAAACCTCAATGAGGTCCATGACCTCCACACTAGACCAGGAGGCCGCGCGCCATCAACGGCCCCTGGCTGTCCCCTGGGTGCTTGGGGACTGGGCAGAGGACGTCTCGCTGGCACTGGCTGCCTGGCTCATCATGCAGCCACTGGCTCAGGGGCAGAGACTGCTAGTAGGGCTGGCTGACTCTAGTGCCGTCTGGCCAGAGTCTACCCCTTTAAGGGCCCGGGGCTGGGGGAGAGGAGAAGAGTTTTCCTGGTTGTGCCCAGAGAGGCCACCAGGGGGAACCTGGGAAGCCTTAGCCTCCCACTAGTTCGAACTAAAGGGCTACACAGCTAGTTCGAACTAGGCTTAATCCTCGTAAAATGAGGTTTACCTAGTTCGAACTAAGCGCTCCGTTAGTTCGAATTAAGTTCAAACTAACGGAGCGCTAGTGTAGCGCCTAGGAAAGTTAGTTCGAACTAACGTCCGTTAGTTCGAACTAACTTTGTAGTGTAGACATACCCTTAGACTGTATATTTGATGTCCTTTTTAAAAGACAGTAATACTATAGTTGGGGATTATCTGTGTTTTCATTATATTCCTAATAATTTATCAGCATTTCCTGGTTTCCCCCTTTTGCTGCTGTATCATATCCCGGTGATAGTGCTGTTTGTGGTCAGCTTTTACAGATTTACATCAGCGGCCCAATACTGCTCCCATTGAAGTCAATGGGAGTTTTGCTGTTAACGCCAGTGCAGAGAAGGCTGGGAACAGGAACATTTCATGTGAAGGTACAAGGCTAAAAAATACAAAGCAGGATTCAACCATGTGCAAGTAAAAATTCCAGTAGTAATCATAAAAAGAAACAGAAATACTTACAGTAACATAGTGCCGACTCAGCCATTAAATTAGTAAAAATGTTACTTCTATCCCAGACATTCGTCTCCTGACCTGAATAACAATCAGTGTCATCAAGTTGCAGTGAGGGAGGTCTAGGTTGGATATTAGGAAAAACTATTTCACTAGGAGGGTGGTGAAGCACTGGAATGGGTTACCTAGGGAGGTGGTAGAATCTCCATCCCTAAAGGTTTTTAAGTTCCGGCTTGACAGAACCCGGGCTGGGATGTTTTAGGTGGGGTTGGTCCTGCTTTGGGTAGGAGATTGGACTCGATGGTCTCTTCCAGCCCTAGGATTCTATGATTTTTTTCATTGTATTTCATCTATCTAGTTGTGACATTCACAAAAATTGAGGTGTTGAATCTGTCACTTTAGTGACTTCTGCACTAGGTGTGGTGAATTGATGCTTGAATAATGATTGCTGACATCTGTGACTCATAAAAAAGATGGATAGTACAAGTGTAGGTGTGGGCAGATTTTAAGCAGAGTAGTTAAATAACAGTTAAAGCCATTTCATTCACATGTGTGTAATAACAAAAGTTCAGCTAACACATAAATAATTCAAACTCTGATATAAGCCAGTGCCTCATATTTTCAATGTCTTTTGGATGCTAATGTTTCATGCACTTAGCCCAAGTTAATAACCCTCTACTTGTTCTTTATTTAGCTCATGTTGTACTCTTGATTTTGCATGATGTGTGTAGTGTATTAAATAGTCACCATCAGGGGCGGACCGGCCCAGCAGGATACCGGGAATTTTCCGGTGGGCCGTCAGCCGAAGGGCCAGCTGGCGGCTGCTGGAGGAGGAGGGGGATAAACCTGGCAAGCTGCTCCTGGGAGTGGCTGCTGGTGTTCTGGCTCTGCACAACCCTTTCGCTATGCAGAGGCATAGCGAAGGGACAGTTGCCCCCGGGCACCACACTAGGGGTTGGGAGTGGAGCGCACGGCGCGCAGACTCACCTGACACTTAGATAAGTGAGCCTGCAGCTGGGTCACGTGCTGCCACCCAGAACACAGTGTAAGCAGAGGTAGTCAGCAGGCGCAGCCTCTTTTAAAAGTAAGATGAACTTATCTGACCAGTTCCTCAGATGCCTGGCTCTTCAGGAGGGGGATTTGGTTGGTGGCAGAGTGCAGGGGTTGCTTGGCTCTGAGAGTGGGAGGTTTCATTGGGGGGGCACTTGGGAGTGCTTGGCTCTGAGGGAGGGAGGGAGATTTGGTTGGGGGGGTTTCTGGCTGAGGTTGCTTGGGGGGTTTATGTGGGCATCAACACGCGGCCGGGGAGTGGGAGCCAAAACAAAACAGTAGTCAATGTAATGATCTTCTGTTGAGATGCGTAGTTACATTCTTGGACAGTCATTGCTTGTGAAAAATGCTGTCATATGGGTGGAAATTGGGTAAATGTTGCATTTTATTAATAGTGGATCTGACTTAAATGGGGCCTGTGTGTTGTGTAGTCTTGCCTTGAGCTTTGTATTCATGCCCATCAGTGTGAAAGAAGGTATTTGCATATATATTTTCTTATATATGAGTATGTCTACACAGCAAAGTTATTTCAAAATAACTTTCCTAGCATCTACACAAGTTAACTGCTATTTCAAAATTAATTCAAAATAGCGGAGGGCTTATTTCAAAATTGGTAGACCTCATTCCACAAGGAATAGCGCCAATTTTGAAACTGCTATTTCGAAATAAGCGCTGAGTAGACGCTTATTTCGAAATAGGGGGCTCCAGCCATTCCTAGAGTGTCCTGCTGGCTGCCCTGGCCACAAGACAACTTCTGACTTGATGCCCTGCCGGAACTAGTTCAGGCTGGCCTTAAATGCGATTCAGCGTCCAATCAGTGTGGATGCGCTATTGCAAAATAGCAAAAACCTATTTCGAAATGAATTTTGTGTGTAGACTCGTTATTTTGAAATTAGATATTTTGAAATAACGCTGTAGTGTAGATGTACCCCATTCAACCACTCTTAAGTTGAGGCCCTCAACATGTGCTGTGAGTATCAGTGAGGCCCCCCCCCCAGGCTTCCAAAGTTGAGTTGCCCTAGGTCAGTGGTCACCAAACAGTAGATCAGGATCTACACGTAGATCTTGGAGCCTCTGACAGGTGATCCTGACTGGTTTGGCCAAGAGGCTATCAAGTGCCAGCACTTTAGCTGCCTCTCCCCGCCACTGCTGCTCATCTGCCCTTTCCCTTGGAGCTGTCTCCTCAGGGAAGGAAAGGAGGGTGCCAATGTCAGGGTGCCTCCCCACACACACACACTCTGTATCCCATCACCACAGAGCAGAGAAGGGACACAACAGGACTTGGGAGGGAGTTTGCTGGCTGCTTTTAGGAGTGGGGCAGGGCCAAGGCTGGGGTAAGCTTGCCTTAGCCCCACTGCACCACCACTCAGGAGCCACCTGAGGTCAGCAGAGCCCATCCAGAGCCCACATCCTGAAACCTTATTCCAGTCATGAACTCCCTCCTGTACCCCAAGCTCCTGCCCCAGACCCGAACACCTCTGCATCCAAACACCCTCCCAGAATCTGCTCCTAGAACCGCCCCTCAACCCCAGCTGCCTGTCTCAAGCTCAGCTCAGAGCCTCTCACATACTCCAGATCCCTTCATCCAAGACCAGCGTCTGCATCCCAACCCTCAGCCCCAGCCTGGTGAAAGTGAGGGAGAATGGGGGAGGGAGAATGGAGTACACAGGGACAGGGGGCCTCAGAGAAGAGGCACAAAGAAGGCAAGGCAAGGACACTTGGGTGTGAGGTAGATCTTTGATTCCACTTACATTTAAAAGATTGGAGATCACTGTCCTAGCTCATCCCTGACAGGTGTCTGTCTAACCTGCTCTTAAATATCTCCAGTGATGGAAATTCCACAACCTCCGTAGGCAATTTATTCCAGTGTTTAACCATCCTCACAGGTAGGAAGTTTTTCCTAATGTCCAACCTAAACCTCCCTGGCTGCAATTTAAGCCCATTGCTTCTTGTTCTATCCTCACGGGCCAAAGAGGACAATTTTTCTCCCTCCTCCCTGTGACACCCTTTTAGATACTTGAAGCTGCTCTCATGCCCCTTTTCGGTCTTCTCTGTTCCAAGGTAAACAAGGCCAATTCCTTCAGCCTTGCCTCAGAACTCACCTTCTCTAGACCGTTCATCATTTATGTTGCTCTTCTCTGGACTTTCTCCAGTTTCTCCACATCTTTCCTGAAATGTGGAGCCTAGAACTAGACATGACACTCCAGATGGGGCCTAATGTAGATGGCTCATTCCCTGACTAGCTGATGTGAGACTGGGTGGGTTAACTTCCAGTCCTCCTGTTTATTCTTTTCCTAGCCAGGAGGGCACAGCAGTTCTGACAGGGGCGTTGCAGGAAGGCACCCGCACTGGCCCCTGCCTGAAACCTCTTGTACAGGTGTTAAACAGCTGCCCAGCCCCACCCCAGAGGTGATTGCATTTCAGCATGCCTGAAGCAACACAGCAGCAGCAATGAACAGGGGAATGGCTCCTGGGCCTGGCTTGCTCATGACTGCTTCAGTCCTGTTGGTTGGGCCTCAGCCCCTTTCCTTCCCCTCCCCCACTTTGTGATGCAGTTGTAGATTCTGGGGGAGAGGGGTGGAGACAGGCAGAGGTGTCTCCCTACAGCAGATGTAGACACGTCTCTGTATTAATCATTCTCTCATTGAAGTTTTTAGCTTTGTATTGAGTCCTTTTACATAGACACTTTGTATTACATCTTGGTAGACTAGTCCGTAGGACAAGTAATCTAATAAATGACCTTTTAATTACTGATGGCTGCAACACACATATGAGATGGAAGGAAGTAATAAATACTTCCAGGTACAGTTTGTGGGTTTTCTAAGGTCCTCTCTCTGGCCACCACTAACATTTGGCCAATTTACATCATGGTTCAATGACCTCTGAAATTACCTGTTGGCTACTCATTTCTTCAAAATAAAATGCTTTTAATGATCAAACTCACAGGTATCAGTTCTAGAGGACAGTTTATAATAGTATTCATAAGAACTGGGATGTAACTGAGTTTTCCAGACACACCAGCCCCATGGAGTACACATGGGCTCCTAGGCAGGACCCTGGCCCCTGTCGTAGCCCAAACGGGATTCTGCACAGGCGCAGAGCTGTCTCACCACACAGTAGCTTGCAGGACTGAGGTTCTGGGGAGGAGCAGACATTTAAACAGAAAGCAGCTACCTTTGTTTGTAACTTTCTGGCTTATCTTTATAATTATTTCAGGGGTGCAAACGCTCTCTGCTAACCATACGCTTTTCTGACTTGACATTGCAGAGAAGTCCCCATAATCCTGGCGGTCAGGCTCTTGTGGTTCAGTGACATTGCTGCGGGATCAAAGCGGACACAAAGATAAGGTGCAAAGGGGCAACGCTGAAGCATAAAGTCAAGTATCTTGGATAAACAAGAAACAGCACGGGAACAGTTATCAAATACATGAAAGGTGGCCCTGGATCTGAAGCTGTGGAAGCTTCCAAGCTAGGTTCCTACCTTAAAAGTTCTGTGGTCTTCTGGCTACATAGTGGGGCAGCTCAGCACGCTGACAGTAATGGTGCTTGGTAAACTAGTTTGCCGCAGCAATGGCAGCAATCCTGCTGCTATCATGCTCTGACACCCCAAATGGTGTGAGTACAGGGCACCTAGTCACTTGGGATGCCTGGATGTCTAGTACACTGTTGTTGCTACCTGAGACAAATAACAAGGTTTCCCATCCACTTTGTCTCCCTAATTTATTAGATTTTAGTTCCTTGTATCAGGTAAAAGACTGAGGGTGGAAAAAAAGGGAACCCAATGTAAATTCCCTCCCTGTTATGTATGTGCAGTAGGCTCTTACTGCAGCTCTATTCAATTGACTGGACTAGTTCACATAAGTTCCCAGGGGAACACATGCACCATTTACCCTAACAAATCCAGCTTTTGCAATGGTTGCAAGTGGAATCCATAACATAGAGGAAGTGTATAGATGTTTTTTTGCCACAATGATACCTGACTTCTCATACAACACAGCTATCAAACCAAACCAAAACTAAATCACTTTGCTTTCACCAAACTACTGCTTCCGCCCATGGATGTGAATTAGTGGTGGGTTTTGTGTGTAAGTTCCCTGGTGTAGAAAAGGTCAGTGGTTCAAAAATTCCCTGGGAGTTAGGTGCCTTAGTACTATTTTTAAAAACTGAGCCATTAAGTACCTGTCACTTTTGAAAATGGGACTTAGACTATTGAGTCAGTCGGTCTTTTTTAGAAAATTTTAACCAGGACTTGCCTGGATCCTGTATGATTTAGAGATTTTTCAATTAAAAAAATTCTGATGTAAATCAGGGAAGTAAATAGAAATATACTAATTTAGATCAGCTGAGGCTCTCTCTCTATTTAGCTCCAAGTCAATAAACCAGTATACTTCATACAAATAAGATCTGCATCCAAATAAGGGCTCATGACTTATCATCAAGATCCATTTTCCAGGCACAGCCACATGCTCTTATGACAGCATTCTCCTTTATCACAAAAATGTTCAATTTTGTACAGTTTGCCATACTCCCCCCCACATCAGCTGATTCTCAGTCCCATGTTAATAGTCCTATTCTAGCTACAAAGGCAAAAATTGCTTGACAAAGGAGATAAGACAGAAGTACTTCCCAGTAGAACTTTGCCTTCACTGAAGTTCCATCTTTTCCCCCTTCTACTTTCCTTGTAGATTCTTACCTTATGTTAAGTGGCAACATCCATCATGCGATCTCCCAGCAGACCATCCTTTCCACACTTACTTGTTTCCAGACATGCTGTGACACAGCACAGTTTGCTATATCTTCCATCACAAACTAACAGACCTAGTGAACCCTCTGCAATATGGTAACTGAACATTTATAACTTCACAGGTTCCTTTGAGTTACTGTTATGATGAAAAATATAGCTGTGTTTACCAGCTTCTTTAAAGGACTCTTCCTGTTTTTCTGGCTTTTGATCTGCTGTCATGAGTGTTTGATTCCAGCTACTAAGGAATTTTATCCCCACAGATAGAGGAAAGCAAACAAATGTAAAATGTACTAAGGAATTTTATCCCCACAGATAGAGGAAAGCAAACAAATGTAAAAATGTAGTAATTGTTGCACTTTGGGGTAAATGGCAATGCTTTCACATACTATGCTTAACTTTAAAAAAAAAATATTTGGGGCAGGGGCATATACTTTAATTAACACAAAGAGAAACTTTCTTAAAATGTCCTTTGAGGAATGCCCAATGTTTTTCTCAAGAGAATGAGAAATCAATGTTGCTATAGTCTGCTATAGATTGCCTGTAAACTCAGGCCGTTCCCTGACATAGATCATTTTCCAAATCAATTAGGCAGTTGTGGGGTTGCAGGAAGAATACTGATGGTTCTTGAAACCAACTCATTACAAATGAATGGAATGCATAAGAGAAAATATCCAGCCTGTTGCAATGATATATAGCAGCATAACTTCTGCTGGTAGAGATGAAAATTGGCCGAGCAAACACACTGCCCACCATCCTGAGCAAAACTGAGACACGACGAAAAGCTCCAGAAACTGATGTAATGGAGAGGATGAAAAGTGAAATATTTATGTTGATCATGATGAGACTTAGGCCAAAGTGTCCAGACTTGATTGAACAAAGTTAGGCTTCCAAAGGTGAGCCCGGAGTTCATCCAGCACTTTTATTTTACATATAAAGGGCTGAGTCCTTTTGTACTGTTACTGTCTGTCTGTTACAGCTGGGTCCTCATACCAGGAAGTGGTAAAATGCCCACTGTTTTTGAGGACAAGAGTCAGAATGGGAAGGTACGAGAAATGGTTAACAATACAGACACATGTGGGGAGATGTGAAATATGGGCCTGATTCTCCTCGCTATCCCCGTGTATCTCCAGAATTCAGTGGGGGTGATTCTTGATTTTACACCCATGTAAGTGACAGGATGAAACAACCACTGTGGTTTCTACACAGCTGCAAGCAGCAGATAGATATTTACTTAGCGTTGCCAGATGGTTTCAACAAAAATACCAGATACACTTGACATTACATCACAATCTACATTACATCTTATTTAGAAAATACCGGACATTTATATTTTCTCATTGATATTTTCTCAATTTGTTTCCTGAACAGAAAGCTCAAATACTGGACTGTCTGGTTCAAAACTAGACACCTGGCAACCCTACATTTAGTACTATGTTACAGAAAATGAGTGAGAAAATAAATGTACTTTATTCCAATACTTAGTGGGCATGAATCCTGGCTCTAAACATGGGAGTTTGGAAGCCTATAGTGAAATTCATTACAGGGTGGGCTCCATTGGGTTCGTAGTGCAATCTGCTAAGTGATTTCAAATGGACAAGTAGCTTTCTAAAAAGACAGACCAGGAGCTGAAAATAATTGTGCGGCTCCTAGGATGCTTGCATATCCTAATCTCTTGAATCTGCAGTCAAAAATTATTGCAAAATCTCAGGACGACTTCCCCCCACTCCTGTGCAGAATGGGCTGGGAACAGGTCAGGCATAATTACTGTAGCTGAGAACCTGTTAGGGAAGGTACTTTCAGTTGCTATAATATTTTTGTAGAAAATTTAATGATAGATGTTTATTTAGTGCTTTGTAAACTATGTTGGCCTTGGCATTGCGTGTCATGTAATGCTAAAACAAAACATATGTTAGCCATCTTTTTGCCTGTTTACATTTTGCTGAGTTTAACACAAGCAGCTGTTTAAACCTTGAAATGTGTTGTATTTTGGTTCTCCTAAATAAATTATAATTTATTATGCATTAGATTGTATCTGCAGCTATGTAGTGTATTAATCAGGGCATCTCACTGAATTTTAAGTGCCAAGACACCCTGCGCCCCCCCCCCCAAAAAAAAGTTCCTCCACTCTTTAGGCTACATACTGCCTTTGAACCTTGCACAGAAATCACTTTGAAATCAACAGCAGTTCTGTCACGAATCAAGGACTCCAAATATGTACCTCAAGGATCAAACTGCTATAAAAGACAGTTCATTCAGAACTCTTGAATAAAGACCATCTGGTCTTGGTGACATACAACTGCTAAATTTATCAATATGTTCCAAATCCTCCTCTATTACTACTTCAATTTGGGACAGTTCCTCAGATTTGCCACCTAAAAAGAATGGTTCAGGTAGTTAAGTCCAAAGCAGACCGTGAAGAGCTTCAAAAGGATCTCACAAAACTAAATCCACGGTACGCCCACATCTCAAATACTGCAAATGGATGTGGTCACCTCATTTCAAAAAAGATATCTTGGCACTAGAAAAAATTCAGAAAAGGGCAACAAAAATTATTAGGGGGCATGGAAAGTTTGTCTCTTATTAGTAGA
This sequence comes from Pelodiscus sinensis, assembly GCF_049634645.1. Taxonomy (NCBI): domain Eukaryota; kingdom Metazoa; phylum Chordata; order Testudines; family Trionychidae; genus Pelodiscus; species Pelodiscus sinensis. The sequence continues at coordinate 30,708,877 of NC_134724.1, read as the reverse complement.
GATTAATAAGACTGGGACTTTTCAGGTTAGAAAAGAGATGAGAAAGGAGGGATAGAGGTTTATAAAATCAGGCCTGGTATAGAGAAAGTGAATAAAGAAGAGTTATCTACGCCTTCCTAGAACTAGAGGCCAGTAAATGAAATTAATAGGTAGATCATTTAAACAAAAGGAAGTACATCTTCTCACAATGCAGTGCCAATTTTAGAACGCCTTGCCGGAGGATGTTGTGAAAGCCAAGACTATAACAGGATTCAAAAGAGAGCTAGGTAAATTCATAGAGGATATGTCCAGCAATGACTATTAACCAGGATAGGTAGGGATGGTGTTCCTACTTTCTGTCAGAAGCTGGGAGTGGGCAACAGGGGATGAATCACTTGATGATTAACTGTTCTGTTCATTCCCTTGGGGCCGCGTAGCATTGGCCAATGTTGGAAGACAGAAAACTACGCTAGCTGGACCTTTGAGCTCACCCATTATGGCCATTGTTATGTTCTGGACCCTGCAGTGAAGACCAATGCAAAGAAATGGTCTTACTTGTATGTTTCTTTAGCACCTCAAGGCTATGTTTACACCTCAGAGTTATCTCAGAATAACATAATTACAAGCCTTTATTTTGAAATAATGTCAAACTGCAGGACTGCTTATTCCAACTCTTGGTAACACTCATTTCACAAGGGCTACGTCTACACTGGCCCCTTCTTCGGAAGAGGCATGCTAATTTCTAACTTTGGAATAGGGAAATCCGTGGGGGATTTAAATATCCCCCGCGGGATTTAAATAAACATGGCCACCGCTTTTTTTCCGGCTTGGGGAAAAGCCGGAAAAGAGCGTCCAGACTGGCGCAATCCTCCGGAATAAAGCCCTTTTCCGGAGGATCTCTTATTCCTACTTCAAAGTATAAGAGATCCTCCAGAAAAGGGCTTTATTCCGGAGGATCAGGCCCAGTGTAGACGCTCTTTTCCGGCTTTTCTAAAAGCCGGAAAAAAGCGGCGGACATTTTTATTTAAATGCCGCAGGGGATATTTAAATCCCCCGCACGTTTCCCTATTGCGATTTCAAAAATTACCATGCCCCTTCCGGAAAATGGGCCAATGTAGACGAGCCCCCAATGTAGCTGAACTTGTGTAGCTTAATTCAACTTTAGCCCTGCTGTGTAGATGTGCCCCAATTGTCCAGTGTCCCCACTTTTTTGGCAGGCTTCTGATTTACTAAAAAAATGCTGTTAGTTTTTGTGACATTTGTTAGTTGATTTTCCAGAGTTTATTCTCCTTTCTATTTTCCTCGGTCAGATGTGACTTCCAGTTCTTAAAGGGTGCCTTTTTTTAAAAAAAAACCTTTTAGCCGTCTTGTTTGCTCTGCTGTATAGCATAGTGCCATTTGTTTAATTCTCTCACCTTTTTTTTCTTTTATTTGAGCCATTTAGTTTGAGCTTCTTATAGTGGTGATTATGTTTAACTTTCTATGCCACTTGCAAGCTTTTTGCTCTTGTTACTGTTCCTTTTAATTTCCATTTAACTCGCTCCCTCATTTTTGTGTGGTGTCCCTTTTTGAAATTAGATCATACTGTGATTGGTTTCATTGCTATTCTCCCTCCTTCCAACAATGTTATATTAAATTACATTATGGTTGCTATTACAAGCAGTTAATTCATATTCACCTCTTGGGCCAGATGTTATGAACTATTAAGGACTCAGTAACAAATTCTCTCTCCTCTTGTGGGTTCCAGGATAAACTGCTTCAAAAAGCAGTCTGTCTAGAAAATTTATCTCAGCCTCTCTTTTTTAAGTGACATGTATCTATTCAATAAGGAAATAGTTGCACTCGCTCATTAATTATTAATTTATATTATTGTTGTTATTTTATTATATTTTCTGTTTTTATAATCTGTTTAGCTGCCCTTAGAATTTAATAATCATCATCACCATCCTGGTCAGGTGATTGCAAGTATAGCCAAGCAGTGTAAATGTACAGACAGTGCTACTCCCATACAAGCACAACCTACACTATCATTACCTATGTTTTGTACCCTAGCATCACCCATTAAATGAGCATATTGATATAATACCCTGTTTCACCTTATTGATTAGACTTCATTTTTGCCTACAACCACTTACAAAATTTGTCAATATCTAGTTGTCTGCCTTCACGTGATGTAATGAAATGGGACTTTTTCTTTTGATTGGTTCTCTTCAGTTCCTCCTGTACTTTATCAACGTTTATCTTCCCTTCTTTACTAGAATATAGACCATCCCCTTAAACGAATCCACCTCTAAGGGATCTTTCTATCCATACCATCTGCTCCTCCATGACTGTTGGTTTTCACCCAGTCCTTAGTTTAAAATCTCCTCTACGTTCTTTTTAATGTTATACACCAGCAAGCTGGTTCCACTTTGGTTTAGGTGAAGCCCATCCATCCTGTACAGTTCCTACTATACAGTGGGGGAGAGAGAGGTCTATTGCCATAGCGCCTGCATAGCTAAAGTGTGGATTTGGATATGAGGGTCTTGGGTAATATTAAAGCACAGTCCAACTCCCATTTTGTTCTGCCTATCAGCACAAGAATTCCACAGGCATCAATTGAACCTCTCTATGGGATTCCATAATGCAGTTTTGAAAGGAGAATTTTGCTCTGGATGTGCAATTTAATGTTAAGATGATGCCACTGTACATGATTGCTATCTCCCCCAATCTACAGGTTATGGAAGGCTAGGCAAGTTCTGAAGCATTTGGCACAGTATTTATTATTGCACTGGTTTCATTTTCTGCTTAAAATTGTTTATTTTATAGAAGTAGAAAATATCATTTGATCAGTGAGGGATGGGGAACTGTGTATGTACAACAAAGTTGCACTGATATAGGAATGATGTATCATTAAATTGTTCAGAAGCTATATGTAATTTTTCAGCATGTGATAACTGATTTAATACTGCTTTGGGGACGTCAGTACATATCACAGTTTAAGATCAAATTGTATCAGATTTTTGGTTTCTGAGCCTCAAGTAATACTAAGCTACTTCCTCCTTCTTTTCCATGTTTACAGTAAGCCAGAACAGTGGGCAAGGGATAACTACTGGAACTGTAGTACTGATTATGATCCTGTCCCACTGGGATAAATTGATTGCCATTGACTTTAATGAGTAATAGACCAGAGCCTGCAAAACCGGTATGTTAAGAAATTAGTAGTATATAGTCAATTGGTGGTTTTCATTACAATTTTTTCTTGTCTAGGTTTGGTGAAAAACCAAGGTTATCAACAAGATGTAATGGTCCAAAGTGACATGAAAAGGTGTGTTATTTCACAAAAAGTTAGTAATTATTTGCCTAGTTCAGCTCTGGCGCATAACTGTTAAAACATAAGAACGGCCATATTGGGTCAGACCAAAGGTCCATCTAGCCCAGTATCCTGTCTTGCAACAGTGGCCAATGCCAGATGCCATGAACAGAACAGGTAATCATCACATGATCCCTCTCCTGTCATCCATTTCCAGCCTCTGGCAAACAGAGTCTAGGGATACCATTTCTATCCATCCTGGCTAATAGCCATTGATGGACCTAACCTCTGTAAATGTATCTAGTTCTTTTTTGAACCCCATTAAATGCCTGGTCTTCACAACATCATCTGGCAAGGAGTTCCACAGGTTGACTGAGTGCCGCATGAAGAAAAATGTCCTTTTTTTTTAAAACCTCCTGCCTATTAATTTCATTTGGTGACCCCTAGTTCTTATGTTATGGAAACAACTAAATAATTTTTCCTTATTCACTTTTTCCACATTAGTCATGATTTTATAGACCTCGGCCATATCCCCCTTAGTCTTCTCTTTATAAGGTAAATAGTCCAAATCTCTTTAATCTCTCTTCATATGGGATTTGTTCCAAACCCCTAATCATTCAACATCCCTTCTTGGATTATTTTTTTAAATGCAAAACAGTGCATTTCTAAGAACCCAATCAGTTACAGGTGACAAAAGTGTAATTCAGTAGACATGAGCAAGTCTCAGAGGGGTAGCTGTGTTAGTTTGTATCTGCGAAAACAATGAGGAGGTCTGAGGCACTTTAAAGACTAACCAATTTATTTGGGTATAAGCTTTCTTGGGTAAAACTCACTTCATCAGAGGCATCTGATGCTCAAATAAAGCTCATGATACCAGCTACATGTTTTGTTAGTCTATAAAGTGCTACCAGACCATTTGTTGTTTTTTAAGTTTATCCTGTACAGACTAACTCGGCTACCTCCTTAAGCTTCAAAGAAAACTGTTAGTCTTTAAGGTGCCACAGGACTCCTCATTCTTTAAGTCAGGCAAGAGATGGCTTGAGCTCATGCGATTTAGTCTTTGTATCTGGCATCATATGGAAATAAGGTATGGATTCCTAATTACTTTTAATGTCTTTTAATATGTAATTTGCATATGTACTCTTTGCTTTTAAATATCAGAAGTTATGTTAAACTTGACGTAACAGCAGACAGTATTCTCTTGTAAATGTAGACCTGTAAGGTCATTTCAGATCACCATGTTAGATCTGCTGTAATATCAAGTACAGGATTTGTTCAGAGAATTGTTTTCTATATTGATCATCATAATTAAAGAAATAGTGGAATGTGTCTGGAGAACTTTTTCAAGTATTCCCTAGGCCTTCTTGCCTTCCCTCAGTTTACAATCCCTGCTCTTGTTCGGGTCAATATACCTTTTATAATGAATCATTCCTCTCATCTACAGTACATAAAAAACCAGCATGCCTGGGTTTCCACTGTATGGAATGTAAAACCTGTTCAAGTGTGTGTTTGTGCACCTGTCACCGTCTCTTGCTTGAATTCTTATTGCCACACTCAGGATCCAAAGCGTATATGCATTGAACTGTCTGTCTCCTGTCAAATGCAGGTACCGAAACAAGCATGATTTTTTGTGACTTGCCATTAATGACCACATAAGAGAAGACTAATGCCTCCCTTTTTGTAATGATATTGAAAGTCTGCGCCTAATGCCAGATCGCAAGAACTGGGGATGATATCAACAGAATTTCTCCCATGCTGTAGCTCTCAGTAGAATTTTTCTCCATGGATATGTCACTGATTCAATTTTCTACATAAATCACATGCTCTTTGAGCTGCTCACTACAATATTCTCTCTGTGTAGCCTACAGAGAAACCTTACAACTTAGAGAATGTGGCTGTTTATGTTTTCAGCAGATAGATTTTTCTCTTATCCCTTGAAACATACAAAGGATTAATTTCACCCCCAACATAGAAAGGCCTAGCTCAAGCCACTTTAGTTCCCTCTGTGGGATTTACATGGTGATACAGGTTGAACTGATCCAGTCTTTCATTCTCTGGTTCAGCAACATCCATGGTCTGGCATGATTTGAGTTAGCTGGATGTCCACTTATCATGGGTATGAAGAAGTTACTAACCCTGTGCAGTAAGGATGGTTCTTCAAGATGTGTGTCCCTGTGGGTGCTCCACTCAGGTCTCGGTGCATCCTCGTGCCACTGATCGGAGGTTTTGGTGAGCAGTGCCCCTTGCACTGTGCCTGCACTCTCCGCATCTCGTGCTCCTGCCACTTGCTAAGAGCATGTGTGGCACAAGCCCCCACAGTTATTTTTCTACCTTAAGTCCCTTAAAAACTCCAAGCAGAGGGAAGGAAGGGGGGGTAATGGAGCACCCACAGGGACATGCATCTCAAAGAACCATCGTTACTGCATAGGGTAAGTAACTTCTTCTTCATTGAGTGGTGTCCCTGTGGATGCTCCACTCAGGTGACTCAGTAGCAGTACCTGCCAGATGGTGGTGGGCATTGGAGTCATTTATGTAGAGGAAGGAAGGAACCCATCTGCCAGAGATGCAGAGAGTATTGGTCCTTTCTGTAGGGCGTAATGTTGTGCAAAGGTGTGATGGCAGGACCATGTAGCAACTCTACAAATGTCCATCACTGGAATGTTATTTAGGAAGGCTGTAGTTGTGGCTATTGCACGCGTGGAGTGAGCCCTGATAATCTGTGGTGGCTGCTTCCCACAAAGTTCATAAACTCTGTATATGCAGCTGGCAATCCATTTAGATAGATGTTGTGCCAAGTCGGCTGTTCCCGTATGTGGCCCAGATGAAGCGATGAAGAGTCTATCTGATTTTCTGGTTCCCCTAGTTCTATCCAGGTAGAACACAATAGCTCGTCTCACATTTAATGTGTGCAAGATGGCCTCTTTGGAGGAAGTATGTGATTTAGGAAAATATGCAGGTAGCTAAATGGGTTCATTTAGGTAGAAGTCAGATATGACCTTCGGGAGGCTCTTCAGGTGAGGCTATCTTTCATAAAGGTAGTGAAAGGTGGGTCGACCATGAGGGCTGCAACTTTGCCTATACGTCTTGCTGATGTTATTGCCCCTATGAAGGCCACTTTTGTGGACATGTATTGTGGTGATGTAGTGGCTAGTGGTTCAAAGGGTGGCTTGGTGAGCATGTTGAGAACCAAGTTCAAGTCCCGCGGTGGCACCAGGGGGTGCAGGTTTGGGCATGTTTTCTGCAGCCCCGTGAGGAATCACTTCACCATCAGATGTGCAAAGAGAGAAGTCGTCCATGGGTTCGTGGACTGCCAGGACAACTGCCAAGTGGACATGGATCGAGCTGATAGATAGGCCTGTATCACTGAGGTCCATGAGATAACTCCAACATGGTAGGTATAGGGGCAGTATTCAGGTGTAAGAGGTGAGTCGTGCACCATTGTTGAAAATGTGTCCATTTGTTCTGGTAGGTGCTTCTTGTGGAGGGCTGTCAACTGTTCAGTAGGGAGTGTTTGTTTGACCCTGTCCAAACAGGTAAGTTCTTCATTCTGGAACCATGGAGAAACCATGCTGTGAGTTTCAGAGTTTTGATGTTCCGATGGCATGTGGGGTGGGGTGGTCACTCAGACCCCTGACCAAGACTTCAAATTGTGTGCTTGTGTGAAGTCGATCATGTGTTGGAGGACTGGTTCTGTTGGAGCATTGCTGAGCTTGTTGTTGTCTGGCCTCTGCTGTTGGCCTTTAGTGGGGGACGTATTTATGTCTCTTGTTAGGTGGATGGTACATCCCTAGAGTGTGGAACATGGCATGAGAGTCCCTCACAGAATGTAGAACTTCATCTGTCTTTGTGGTGAACAGCTGGTTTCTATCAAAGGAGAGGTCCTGCACCTAAGATTGCAATTCTTTTGGGACCCCTGATGACTGCAGCCATGAGGCTCTACTCATTGCAAGTGCTGTAGATGTGGCCCTGGCCACTGTGTCAGCGACATCCATTGCAGCCTGGAGGGCAGTTTTTCCTATAGATAAACCCTCCTTAATAATGGACCGGAGGTGCTGTCTCTTATTCTCAGGAAGGTCCTGTACCAGCTCCTGTAATTTAGCATAATCATAGTTAGCCAGAAGGTGATATCCTGAATTGGAAGGTGGTGGAAAAATATACCTTGCAGCCAAAGGTATCCAGACACTTGTGCTCCTTGTCTTTAGGTGTAGACTTAAATTGTGAGGTTTTAGACTTGTGATTAACCAAGTCTACGACTAACGAGTTTGGTTGGGGATGTGCAAAGAAGAAGTCCATGTCTTTTGCGGGGATGAAATATTTTCTGTCTGCCCTACAATTTGTTGGGGGAATAGAGGCGGGAGTTTGCCAAAACACATCTGATGATTCCAAGATAGCTTTGTTAATGGGTAGGGCTATCTTTGAGGATGCCGTGGGTTGTAGTATCATAAGTAATTTATAGTGTTTGTCTTGTACCTCTTGGAGTGTAATGTCCTGTGATTGAGCTACCTGTTTAAATAATTTTTGAAAGTGTTTTAGATCATCTGCTGGTGGAGAGGGCGATATCTGGAAAACTGCCGCATGTGATCTAGTAGATCTGGGATTGTGTGAGGAACTGTCCGAGTCCGAGTGAGGTAAGTTATCATTGTCATTGGAGCCAGCTTGTGTTATTACTGAGGGTGGGTTGAGATGGTAAGGAATGTGCAGATATAATCAGAGAGTGCATAGTTGTGTGCTGTGGCAATGCAGAAGCTGTGTCTCTTGAGTGGTAAACATGGGAGGAACGTGGTCGATACCCCTCCCATGGTTCCCAAGGGGGCCACTGAGGCTGAAATTGCTGTGGAAGATACATCCACGGCTGGCTAGGCCACAGGTGATGTTGTTGTAGGGAATGATCCCGATATGAATGCCAGGAAGCCACTGATTCAGATGGGGATGAATGGCACGATGAAAATCTACTCCAATGTCCATTGCCATAGTCAGTTAATGGTGAGAGCACCGTAGGAGAGTGAGAAGCCCTTTCTGGCATGTGAGTGTGCCCCTGGGCATGAGACAGTAGTGAGGAGTGTGGAGAGCAGGCTCCTGGTCTGAGCGATGTGCCTGGCTGTGGCGATTTTTGTAAATGGTGTGTCTTGCGCAACGCTTTTTTATGCTGTGGTGCTGGAGTGCAGTCAAGTTCAGGCTGGCCAGGGATGGCTTGTTCAGGTGCCTGTGGGAGCTAGTGGTGGTGGCATATGTGGCTTTATAAGTGCCGCTGCCTCAGCAGCACCAACCATTGTGGAGCACTTAGGTTCTGACTCAGCTCTCCAGGCTGATGGAGACTTGTGCCTCTCTGCAGTGCTGGATACTGACGACACCGGGGAAGAAGAGGCTTGGGGCAGTGCTGGTAATGAGTGTGCCAGGAAAACCCACAAAACTTGTGAGCCTTTACGGGGTGGGGAGGCACCCCTGTCAACAGACTTCTGCTGGCCCCGTGTCTCCTCAGATTTGTCCCTTAGGGGTTGTAGGGACTCCCAGAGGAGGTTTTTGAGCCACATTCCGCGGTCTTTTCTGGCTCTGGCTGTCATATTCTGACATTGCATGCACTTATGTGCTGCATGAGCTTCTCCCTGGCCTTTTAACGCAGAAGGCATGACTATCAGAAATAGGCACCAAGTCCCAACATCTTTTAAAGCCAGGGGAATCTGACATGTTGAAGGAAAAAAACTGCGGTAGCGACTATTCATTTTTATTTATTTTTTTTTAAATAAATGTTGAAGACTGTCGTTAAACTATGAAGAAATTCTAAACTAATCATGGAATTCCTTTGTTTTTCCTGTCAGAAAGAAGAGCACTGCTCTGACTCTGTCTTCATCCAAGGACAGTAGAAAAGGAACTAAGGGGGCTCATGCCGCACGTGCGCTCAGCAAGCAGCAGGACGGCGAGACACGGAGTGTGCAGGCCCAGTGTGAGGGGCACTGCTCCCCAAAAACCTCCCATCAGCAGTGCAAGGATGCACCGAGACCTCATTGGAGCACACACAGGGACACCACTCGAAGAAGGCCAAGTTTCCCATGATCCCATAAAGTTTCTATACTGCCACAAGTTCTCATTGTCAGTGTTCTGTGCAAATTTATCTCTAAGGGTACGTCTAGACTACATGCCTCTGTCGCCAGAGGCATGTAGATTAGGCTACCAGACATAGGAAAATGAAGAGGTGATTTAATTTGTCGACCTCCCAGGTAAACCTCATCCCAGGAGGCATACCTGGGAGGTCGACAAATGCCTTTGATGTCGACCCCTGCGCGTCCAGACTACCGTGCTGTGCCGACAAACAGCTGATCGGCTCAGCGCGGCAGCCATGTAAATTTAAATGAAGCAGCGATTATTTAAATCACCGCTTCATTTTCCTATGTCTGGTAGCCTAATCTACATGCCTCTGGCGACAGAGGCATGTAGTCTAGATGTTCCCTAAATGTCTTCCAAGAGCCCAGTATGCAGTAGAAGTGTTGGTAATGCTGCTAGACAATATTGACCTCCCATGGTTCAGCAAATTCTCTGGTTCAGCACCTGACAGGTCCCAATGGTGTTGGACTAGAGAGGTTCAACCTGTAGCAACTCCAGTGTAGAAGGCCATCACTTAAGTGGTCTGCTAAGCAGTATGTGAAGAAACAGAGGTCAGGAAAATCCCACTGAACTTCTGCAATCATCCTGAAAAACTTTATTTCAATTATATGGGTTTGTAAATGTACTGATCAACAAAATACAAGGAAAAAACAATCAAGGACCTTTTCATCTAAAATATTTATTTGACTGGACCAAAAAGGCGCTGCATTAAGTTGTATAACAAACAATAGTTAATGGATGCATCATCTCTTTCCAATGCAAGTTGTACATTGTTTCTTATTAAAAAATAATGTAGCAAAAAGAAACTAACTTGGGGCTTTGGTTTCATTTTTTCCCATACAAATTAAAAGCAGTCAAGTGATCTGACATTAAACCCCCACAACTTACACTCAACACGAATTGCAAGAATCCTTTAAAAATTTTTTTACACAATATTGTTAAAACCTATACAAAATAATTAACTATTTTAAATATTGTTTAAATATTCTTTTTTTTAAAACTATTAACTTTTTATTTGATGGTCGGAATTGATTTTTGGCATCGTGACAATTTACTTTTTTAAATATTATAAAACCTTCATAGTAAATATAAAAACAGAGCAAGTAATGTCCATTATCCAATAATATTTTACATGATATCAGTGCTCTAATGTGAGCTTTGTACTCTGTCTGCCAGACAAGTCATAACTCAGTTGTGGCTCTACCATTTAAGAGAATTCACTCACCATAGTGTAAGACCATAAGAGCACTACCAACGTGTATCTTCTATATATTATATACACATGCAGTATATAGTATGTAATTCCCACCTTGATTCATCGGGCTTTAAGTGTACATCCCCCAGCATTTAGATCAGACTATCTTTTAGCTCACATGCATATAATACCTATAGTTTGGAAAGAAAATTTTATCTGTTTTGCTCAGCCCAGCATTCTGAAAATGTAACATGTTAAGCAGATTCTTCATGTAACAAAATAAAAATGCACTGTTATAACTGCTGGCAGCTGTCATCTCGCTGTAAAAATGGCAATATTTATCTACTAGGCTGTCTCTAAGAAAATTAGGACTCACCTTTGGTGCATTTCTGTGTTAGCAATAAGGGAGGCTGTAATGTAGATAGGATGCTGGCATCTTACCCCCAAGTTGTCAAGCTCTATTCTAAACAGTGTGAAACAGCAGTGGTTAAAACACCTGAGATTTAGCTATATTATGTTCTCCACCATTACTACCTTCTGGCAGAGCTGCCCTAGAGGAGAACTCTAAGTCCCACTTTTCCAAGTGTAGACACAGTCTGCTAACATGGGAGCTTGATGTCAAATTTTAATCTGCTGTCCATCTAGCTAGCTACACAACTACTTCAACAGTGAACTGTAGTGTTAAAACAAAATGTTTTCTATTTACACTCTAAATTCCATTTGAGCACTGTAGTCTGACAAAAACATTTCTACCATCATGTTATATGGAAGAGATATTCAGATAAACCTGTTAAACCCTCCCCCACACACGCTGCTGCCTCTGCAGAGGCAGCAGGGGAAGGGAGAGGCTTGCATATAACCATGAAGGTTAACTGTTTACACGTTTACAGTATCACATCTCTATTACATGGTACTGAAAATTATGTCCTCATCCAGCAAGATAGTCACATTAAAAAATTGGCTTCTATCCTATTGCTCTTTCAGTGTCTGAGAAGTAGTTGAGTTCTCAATTCAGTATCCACTTCAATAAAAACTCCACCACAAAGGCATCTATTTGCAACCTTCTTGGCTATCTCAGAATTGAACTAGCTTCTGATGCCTACACAGAGCACCATTCTCTGCAATCCACAGTTCAGGCACATTGGCACCACCTGTGTTGTAGAGAGAGGAATCCAGTCTCTAGAACTCCCAGCTCAGCACTTCCCTTGAAAACTTTTAACATGCCCGGGGAGAATTTTAAAAGCTCAAATGGTAAGTGCTTGGCACCTAATTATTTTGTGCATTTAAAACTTTTTGCACTTAAAACTTTAGAATGACTTTCCAAAACTGAATTCCTATTGAAGGTGTCCTGGTGAATACTTACAGCTTATGCACAGCAAGAAGAGTCATAGAATACTAGAACTGGAAAGGACCTCAAGAGATCATCAATTCCAGTCCCCTGCCCTCATGGCAGGGCCAAGCACTGTCTAAATCATCCCTGTTAGATGTCTCTCCAACTTTCTCTTAAATATCTCCAGTGATGGAGATTCCACAACCTGCTTAGGTAATTCATTCTAGTGTTTAATAATCCTGATATTTAGGAAGTTTTTCCTAATGTTCAACCTAAACCTCCCTTGCTGCAATTTATGCCCATTGCTTCTTGTACTATACTAGGTGGTTTCCCTCTGAGTTAATATTCTTTGAGCCACAGGCCACATCACGTAACACCAACAAGGGGAATCAAACCTGGGACCTCTGGTGCTTCGTGCATGAGCTGCTTCAGGTACATGAGTGGAGTTTTTCAGCATTAAACAAAACAGCTAAGCAGTTTTCTTTCCAGTATATGTATTAGAGAGTCAGCAGAAAGACGATGCTGTATCTAAAATGCTGTGCATGCATCAGACAAAACATTAATTTGGAATATTTAAATGGCTCATTTTGCTTTAGATTTGACATTTTTTTGAACTTGTACAGAAATAGTTATTTTTGCCATACTTAAAAGTAATCAATAAAAAGACAGGACTCTCTGTAACAAATGAGATCTTGAATCCTGCATTTACCTTTTAAAAAAAGACAGACTTCAATCATGCAAAATGAGTTCATCAAAACTTAGCAGTTGAAAGAATGTCTCTGCTGAAAAAGGCAGTGGGTAAAAGCCCCAAAATTAAATTCCTTGACAAATCATTTGAAATGTGTTTTGAAATTTCAGCCCAGACATTTTGAATGGTTAAAATTAGGAGCTAATGGGAACAGGCTCTGAATCTTAAAGTTGGTACTGTCTATACTGGCAGTCTTAGTTTTTAGGAACCCAACTTAACACATTTGTAGAAGCCTGATTTTCAGTGTCACTGAGTTCCTGCCCTCTAAAAATCAGGTGTTACCTTGGGCTCCCATATTCACTAGTTACTTCTGCCAACATCAGCCAGTGGGAATGTTCCCCCATTATATCACTTCTCGTTTATGGGCTAAGAGCCTGATCCAAAGCCCATTGCAATTAATGGGAATCCTTCCACTAATGCCAGTGGTTTTTTATTAGTCCATAAGATACTTTAGCAATAGCTCAAAAATGATGGACTCAACCCTGCAAACTGAATGCCCTATTTCCACACTGATTTCAGTGGGAGTTAAGATCCCTCAGCATCTCACAGGCTGGGGTGAGCCCTATAGACATTTCACTGTTTTTAAATGGGTCACTGAGGAAGAGTTTACTCATGATAAGACATGTTCTTTTTTAAAAAACATGTACTCCTCTATTTGCTACATAACATACCTTGGAGGATCACAGACATTTTTGCAGAATTAAGCAAAATCTTTAGACACAGCCTCTACAAAGTTTGGCGCTGACATTAAAATACCGATCGTACAAATAATTGTGAAGACAGAAAAGGCCATCAAGCATAGACGGTCTACCACAGAGGCTGCAAACTTCCATTCATTACAAATGGCTTCCTCCTCATCCTGGTCTCTGAACCGGTTTGCAATATAGCGGACCTCCTCCAATATCTTCGCCAAATCTGGGTCACCTTCCGAGGGGTGTCCACTGTGCAGGAGCGTCTCTTCTTCCGTTGGCGAGCAGGTCATCCTCCCACAAATTACCCCAGAATCAGTGGTAGGAGTGCAATGGACCCCGTCCAGCCCCCGGAACCCAAGATAGAGCATGTTCCCATTGCTGGCTTGTTGTCCGCTCACAGTGTTCATATCTACGCTTGACAAGCTGCAACGACGCTGCTTGTGCTGACAGGCAGGGCGCACTTTATCCTCCCCTGGTCTCTTCATTCTCAGGAACCAGGCACACCAGTTCAGAAGGATGATTCTTGTCTGAAAGAAGATGAAGGGGTAAAACATCTTTGTAAGCAGGACGACTGTCATCAAGAGCTATTTGTATTTTAGAGGCCTGGGCTCACCACTCGCCAAAGGTGCTACTGCACCCCCTGGCTTGAAGCGGTTTTCATTATACAAAGGGTTTATTACAATTTGTCTAAATGGCTCTCAGCACCTCCACTATAAAAATTGTCCCTGAATTCCTGCTGCTCCCTGGTCCCTATTTGCTGATCTTGCACTGTAGCCTAGTGGTGGCACCATAATTGTTCAACAGAGTGATTCTCAGCTACTGAATCCATTGTCCCACTCCCAGCAGTGCTGCTAGAGGCCATATGCAACTGTCAAATGATTACAGCCATGGGCTGGTCTGATATGAATCTCGGTAATGCTGATTTCTTATTACAGTCATGTCAGTTCATGACACATGTTGCTGGTTTTAAATAGAAACTATGGACTTCTCTTTTATTAGAAAACAAATATTTTCAGTGAGGCTCTAAGCAGTTTTTATTTACACTTGAGGTAATAAATAAAGTTAAGTGCTAAAAACAGAAAGAAGAGTAAAAGAATTGCAATCTAATACTGCATTGCTTTTTGGCGGCAGTTGCTAAAAAGATGACATACTAATTGGATCGGATTGCTATATTTTACCGTGGGGTTTTTTACTATACACTCACACAAACCGCTTTTACGACAACTGATTGCAAACAGTATAAAACAGATCTGGATATACGAGAAAGCACAGATGGAACAGAAAAGTCCTTGGTAAAAAAGATTAGTTTCATTCTAGTTGTAAATCAATTCACTGGGTTTCATTTTATTAGTTTTTGCACTATTGTTTTCTAGCAACCCTACAAATAAGACATGTGAGTTCAAATTCAGGCTTCCAAAGTTCAGCTCAATCAGGATTTAAAAAATTAATTCCAGTGTTTCTTTTTCATAGTCATAATGTCATTTCATTGTCTCAAAGGGAAGATTATTCACCTTGTGCAGTAACGGAGGTTCTTTGAGATGGTTGTCCATGTGGGTGCTCCATGTTAGGTGTTTTGGCATCTTGTGCTTATAGTCAGAGACTTTCAATAGCAGTACCCCAGATGGCAGCACATGCACGGGAGGACTACGTCTACACTGGCACCCTTTTCTGGAAATGCTTAAAATGGAACAGTTTTCCGATATAAGTATTTCCGGAAAAAGCACGTCTACATTGGCAGGATGCTTTTCCGGAAAAGCGTCCGTGGCCAATGTAGACGCGTTTTCCGGAAAAAAGCCCTGATTGTCATTTTCGCGATCGGGGCTTTTTTGCGGAAAAGACTACTGTGCTGTCTACACTGGCCCTTTTCCGGAATAGTTTTTCCGGAAAAGGACTTTTGCCCGAATGGGAGCAGCATAGTTTTTCCAGAAAAATACTGACAATTTTACAGTAATCGTCATTGCTTTTCCGGAAAAGCAAGCGGCCAGTGTAGACAGCTCGCAGCTTATTCCGGAAAAGCAGCTGCTTTTCCGGAATAAGTGGCCCAGTGTAGACACAGCCAACGTGTCTTGCACCTGTGCAAGCAGTTAATCCGCACACACTGCCAACCATCCCTCAGTTCCTTCTCTACTGCAGACAGACAGGCTAATCTGAAGCAGAGGGAAAGAAGGGGGGTCGTGGAGCACCCACAGGGACAACTATCTCGAAGACCCTCAAAAAAATGTAAAAAACAACAATGGTCCTGTAGCACCTTCGACATGAACCAAAAAATATATAGATAGTACCATGAGTGTTTGTGGGCACAACCCACTTCTTCAGATAAAAAATATGTGCTCCATGGTCTTAAACATTGGGGTTTTTTAGGGTTTTTTTTAGTTCCAGACTAACACGCCCCTCTGAGACTTTCTGCACAAGGTGAATAACCCTCTTTTCTTCTTTGAGAAGTGTCCCTATGGGTGATCCATGTTAGATGACTATGGATGTCTTCTTGGGGCAGGTGAGGTTTTGAGATGTGTCTGTGTACCATTGTTAGCACAGACTGACCAAAGTGTGTGTCCACTGAGGAATATTGTTCTTTTGTGTAATGCTTGTTGAATGTATAGACTGATGTCCATGTCACTGCTCTGTAGATGTCCATGATGGGGACGCTGTTGAATAAGGCCCATGATATAGAGACAGCCCTGGTAGTGAGCGTGAATTGTTTGGGATGAATTTCATAGCACAGTTGTATGCATGTATGAGAGAGCCATTTAGATAGTCTTTGTTTGGATATTGTTTCTCCTTTAGATCATTCGGTGGTAGAGAGAAATAGGGGATTTCCGAAAAGTCTTTGTTCTCTCTAGCTATAAAATGAGTGCTCATCACATGCTGAGGGAATGGAGCACTGCCCGTCTGGTATCTGTATGCGGCTCTGGAAAGAATACAAGTAAGTAGGTGGGTAGATTCAGGTGGAAAGGTGATACTATTTTAGGGAGAAATTTGGGGTGGGGTCTTAATATAACTTTATCTTTCTGGACTATCATGTAGGTGGAACAGTGCACCACACCCAGAAGGTGCGTGGGTTACGTACTTCCCCTAGCTGCAGAAGCATGTAGTGAGCTTCAGAGACATCCCAGTTGAAATCCCAGACAAACTCCCACTTGTAACATCGACAGGCAAAACTGAACCTGGAGCTCAGTGCATGAGCCTCTACCACGTGAGCTTAGCTAAGACTGTAGAGCAGACCTATTATTCCCTCGATACGTGGTCTTGGTGCCACTAAGTGGGATAGTACACCTAGTTTCATCTAGGGAGAAGGAGGATATGTGTGTAGGCAATAAACTCTGTTGTTCAGGTGTGTTGTCTGGCTTGTTAATTCTCTTGTTACTCTACCTGGGAAGTAATGGATGAAGAGGGTGACTGAGTAGTGGAAAGAAATGTATGTTTGTAGCTTGCGGTTGATTTCTGTATTGCGCCCAGGGTTCCCAATATGGCCAGTCAGGAAGCATCGTACCAGTGGTGGCATACAGGGGTAAGGCTGCCACTGTTGTGGAATGATGGTGTCCGATGGGGTTATTTCAATGAGGAATGATGTGAGGTGCATGGTGTCACCTTTACTTCCCTGTTGGATGAAAATGGTGGTGCTGAACTTCCTGGTGTCATCAGCAAGGTAGGAACTGAAGAGCAGTGTTCCAGGTACTGAAATTAATGCTAATTGTTATGCATGGTAAGTGATGGTGGCACTAAGAACACTGGTATCACAGTGTGCATGCTTGTCTGCACCGGAGGTACCAGAGGTGCCTGCATCTGCCTGCTAGCAGTTAGTGAAAGTGCCTTGGCTTCTTCAGTGCCCACCATATGGAGCTGGAAGGCTGTTTCTTCCCTCATGTACCAGAAGCAGGATATGGCAGATCTTTTGCCTATTCCCCTTGGGATAGCTGTACGGGATGTGCCAGTGCCTCTCAGTCCAAAGTGCCATCAGTACTAGGGCTGATCTCTTGCCCAGAGAACACTTTTCCTTTGGTTATTCTCTTGGCAGCAAAGTTGGGAGCCTATGTTTTGTAGGCAGCTTAACTTTCACAGAAGGCAGACGAAATCCTTTGCCTCAGGCAGCAAAGGTCTCTCATGGTGGAGATCTATTCTCTGGGTCTGAAGACAACCTGGGGGATTTTCTCTATTAGAAGCAGCTTCAGTTGTAGGTCTCTGGCTTTGAGCAACCTGGCTGACAATTTTTTACAGTGAGGACACGTTTGTGGGATATGTGCCTCACCCAGGCAATGGATACACTGTGAGTATCCATCTGATATCAGGATAGAGAGCGTACAAGAGGTACAGCATTTGAATCTCAGCAAGCCTGGCTTGGTGTTAAGCTCTAGATTTGTCCAAGGATATTAGGGTTCAGAATAAGAGATTTTTTTAAATTATAAAAGAATAAATAGAAACTAGAGGGAGAAACGTGTAAATGGAAAACTATCTAACGTGTCTAGGGAGTGAAGTTCACAGAACTACTGATGTTCATTTTTTGAGGAGTAATGTTAGCTCAAACCAAGGGGTTTGATTCGAACTAATGTGTCCTGGAGCGCACTTCCTGGTTCAAATCAGCTGGCGAGCAGAATAGCGCACGGGCGAGATTATGCTAATAAAGCACGGGATATTTAAATCCCCGCTTCATTAGCAATTTCAGTCGGCTACATTTGCAACCCTAGTTCAAACTAGGGAGCAAGTATAGATGTACACTAAGTTACCACAGGACTACCCATTTATTATGATTTTAGAATGCCACATAGAGTAGATTACTCCTGATGATATTTTGAGAGTAAAAGGTTTTTGCTAAAGACAGATCTCACATGCACTTGTATTTCTCTCAAACCCCACTAATATAATTCTGCTAAAAATAGGCCACCTTTGTTAACATAAGGCCTGACCCAAAAACCTATTGTCTCCTACTGAGTATAAATGGGCTTTTGATCAGGTCTTCACTCTTAAGTCTTGCTTATTTTACATGAGTATTCCAATTGATTCCAGTAGGAATATTTATGCAAATACAGACCTGAACATTTTGTTTTCTATCTATTTATCTCACACTGCACTGGTCTATATGTAATCAGTTACGTTTCTCCATCAATTGATTCTTAATCAGTTCCCTTTCAATTTAATTTCCAAAGCCACCACATAACTCTCTATCGTGTAGGCTCTTAGAGGAAGGGAGTGCCTAATGTCCTTATGGGACTGTGTGAAGTAGTGATCACTCACTCCTGAAAATCTAAAGAATATTTTCCATCTTCATTATTGCCCTGATGCTACAGGATGCAAGGTGAATTATATGGGAGTTGAAAATGCAATGCCATGCTATGCAGGACTCTTAGGTCTTAGGTGGATTATACTGGACCAGGAAGATCGGCTTAAGGTATGCAACTCCAGTTAAGCAAAATGCATAGCTGAGGTCAGCTTACCTTGAGCCAAGCCATAGTGGTGTCCATACAATCAAGGCTAATGGGAGCAAATTTTCCTAACAGCTTTCTTTACTCCTCACAGAAGGAGGAGTACTGGATGCTGGTGAGGGCTGCCTTCGGTGTTCACTAAATCAAATGCTAGAAGATCAACCTCGAGAGTGCTGATCATCTGGCAAGTATAGATGTGCCCATTGGGTATATCTACACAGCAATTAAATACCCACAGCTGGCCCACATCAGCTGAATGGGGCTCAAGGGCCTCAGAGTGCAGTGCTGTAAAACTGGGATGTAGACATTCGGGCATGAGCTACAGCCCTGGGAACCCACTGGGTACCAGAATTCAGGTTGCAGCCTGAACCAGCTGCCATGAGTGTTTAATTGCTGTGTAGACGTACCCTTAGCATTATTTCATCAGTATTCAGCTAGGCTATGTCTACACTGGCCCCTTCTTCGGAAGAGGCATGCTAATTTCTAACTTTGGAATAGGGAAATCCGCGGGGGATTTAAATATCCCCCGCGGGATTTAAATAAACATGGCCGACGCTTTTTTTCCGGCTTGGGGAAAAGCCGGAAAAGAGCGTCCAGACTGGCGCGAGCCTCCGGAATAAAGGCCTTTTCCGAAGGATCTCTTATTCCTACCTGAAGTAGGCACATCCCGTAAAACCTGAAGTAGGAATAAGAGATCCTCCGGAAAAGGGCTTTATTCCGGAGGATCGCGCCAGTCTGGACGCTCTTTTCCGGCTTTTCCCCAAGCCGGAAAAAAAGTGGCGGCCATGTTTATTTAAATCCTGCGGGGGATATTTAAATCCCCCGCGGATTTCCCTATTCCAAAGTTAGAAATTAGCATGCCTCTTCCGAAGAAGGGGCCAGTGTAGACGTAGCCCTACTGTGCAAGATTCTGTGTCTCGGCCATGCTATGATAGTGCTATGCAGAAAAACAACAATTCATGCTACTAGCTCATGAAGATGGCATCAAACCTCAGGGAGAGTGGAATATGACCCACTGAAATACTATCTTTTCATTTGGACTTGACATAGTTTCCTGGCTTGATGGAAAAGTCAGTATATGACTCATAGAAAGCTCAAAAAATTCACCCTTCCACCTTAACAAACCTATCTAACAGCTGGTCACTGCTACAGCTGTTTACAAGTATACAATATTTAAATTTGGACATAGTACTTCATGAATTCTTGCAAGTGTTTCTCTTTTAGGCTACATCTACATTGTGGTGCTATTTCAGGATACCGGAGGTGTCCCGAAATAGCTATTCTGCATCTTTTGAGCAAGCCTATTATTTCAAAATAGATTTCGAAATAATGGGCATGCTATTCCAGCATCCCTGTAACCCACCTCCCACAAGAGTTAGGGGATGTTTTGGAATAGCACTTTATTTTGAAATTAGGTGCTATGTAGACAGGGTCAAATTTCAAAATAAGTTATTTCAAAATTACCTTGAAATAAGCTACATAATTTGCATAACTTATTTCGAGGTAAGAATACAATATAAACTCATGCTTACTGAAAAATGAGGGGCCCACAAAAGGAAATATATATGGACATTTTTGCTTTGCTGTGAAACTTTTTTTTTCTGGAAACAGCAAGAAGTAATAATAAGTCACCTGCCACTATTGCACGTCTCTAATCTGAAACTTTATATAGAGAATAAGTAGTTATTAGTGAACTGGAATCAGACCTTACCCACTTTGGCATTTTCCCCCCATCTGGGTCATGATGGTGATACTGCAGAACAACAACAGTGACAACAACAGAAAGACCAACAATAATCATGGTGCTGGCAAAATACTGAGCTGTGAAAATAAACACATGATCAAGATGTAAAATTATATTGATACACAGGCACTTTGTACATTTATTATTGTGTGCTTGCATACACCTATGGACACAGGTGCTATTCTAAAATAACACAGTCAATGTGGAAAACAAACCTGATTCTACACAAGCTACTTTCTAATACTTTTGGGAGAGATTTTTCAGAGGCAGAAAGGGTATTCAGTCATGTTCCCTCTAAGCTGCATGGCATCACAGCCCCTCCCTGCAGCTGCTTAATCAGCCCCACCCAGTCAGAGGCTCAGGGCTCCATGCAGCTTAGAGGGAGCACTGGTAGTCAAGCTCCCAACTCTCACTGATTTTTCAGGGGAAGTTGGAAACTGTTGTTTTCAAAGTATATATATATGCTTTGAACAGACACACACATATATTTAGAGAAATTAGATAAAAGCATTAAATATGGCTCTCCCTATACGGTTGCAACATAACACTGCTTTGTTTTTTAGCATCCAGAATCTTAACGCCCAAGAACCAAAAACAGAGAGCGACAAAACAGACTGCTACCTGACAGCACAAAACAGATATCGGACTCTTCCTTACAGAATCCCCTACTCTGCAAGCAGGACCAGCAAACCCCTTACACATTTAAAGTGAGAACATGTAATTTTAACACAGTTTTAATACAACATAGGCACCTGTTTTTAGTGCCTTTGAAAAGCTCCCCTTTCATTATTGTTGTTATCATTATTAGTTAGTTGGTTAATATCAGAGAAAGCGATGGAAGTTTTCTGCTTATATTTCAATTTCTACATAGAAATTGATATATAAGCAAAAAACTTCCATCACAGTGACCAAACCCTTCACTGAGCCCCTGTGAGCACCCTTTCTACTCTGCAGTGTCTCACACTCCTCATCCAAATGTCTCTCTGTGACCTCAACTGTGCCTTTGTCTTCCCCCACTGTTTCCCAGTACTTGGGATACACTGCACAATGGATGCACAACCATTCCCATTGTCCGGTGTGCTCCCTGTTTTCCTTCCAACATATGTTCTCCCAGAAGAAGGGGCAGAGCACCCTTAATTTCCACTGAAATAATTTTTCTGTATCATGCAGGATTGCTGATTCAACTGCTGTAAGCACACAAATCACACACTTCCTAAATCTGCCTTATTTTTGCCTTGAAGTGATATAATCCCAACTTGTTTGATTTTTCTTAATAAAAAAAAAAAGAGAGAGAGACAAAGTTAAGGTTACCTATTAGTGGCACTGAATCTGATGTTGCTGGCATAATTTCTGCCACAAGTAGCATAAAGACAGTAAGAGACAATAAAACGGTTATACCTGAAAGACAAAGAGGAAGTACAGTATTAGGATTGCAGATTATTAGGTAATTGTTAATTTAAGAACAGATCTGAAGAAGAGCTATGTGAAATTTATTCTCACAATAATACATCTTCCACTGATTTATTCCTTATTCTCCATCCTATTCTCTTTTGATACTATGAAAATTCCAGTTTTACAGGATAAACTCTTGTCAAACTAGTTTAAATTTGTCTATATCTGTGCTTTTGATACATCTAATACAAAAGCCGCCTTGATAAAATCCCAATTTTTGTGGACTTGTACAAATGTAGGAGCTGGACCTAATAATTTCTTTCATGATAAAATTGCCAGGCCCCTGGACCAGTTGTGGAGGGCAGCTCCCTGTTCCTAGAAGGAGTGGCACCTCAGGAGGAAAGGAAGTAGACAGCCCTCAGCACCACTCAGACCATGCCATTCATGCTGTTTCTTAAAGAGCACAGTCCAGCTCCCACCAGTTCCTCCTAATCACCAAGTATCTGAAAAACATAAAGGAGAAACTGCAACGCGGGGAGGAGGGCAGGTAGTGGAGCACCCACGGGGACACACGACTCGAAGAACTGTCATTACTGCACCAAGGTGAGTAACTTCTTCTTGAGGATCAGAAAGCTCAGGTGGCTGGGATGGCGTTTGCACGGGAGGGCTGAGTGTGTCAGCTGGAATAGGAGAGGCCATGCGGCTTTGTCATGAATCTGATTGGTGACAGCAGGGTGACCAGTGTAGAGAATAGCATGATGAGACCTAACATGTGCCGGACAATGGTGCTCATAATAGGAATAACTGCAGTGGCAACTGTACTAATGCCTGGTAGGCGATGAGTGTCTGGAGGAGAAGGTGCTCCTGTGGTCATCATGATAGTGATCATGATAGCGAGTGTGTGCCAATAACGTGGGCCATCTAGGTGATCTGGATCTGGGTCCTGACGATGCAGGAGACAGAGATGCGCATCAGTGCCAATCATAATAATGAGGTGAAGGGGAACAGCATGCCACCGTGCTGTGGTAGTGCAGTGTCTCGGTACATCAGGAGGTGGTGACAATGGCACTGATGAAGGGAGAAGAGGCTCTGAAGAAAAAGTAATTCATTCCGGGCTGGGGGAAGGGTTAGCAATCCTGTGGGATTTGCGTTGGGCCTTAGTCGGTGCTGATAGCTGCTCTAATGCCAAGTTTGTTGGACACTGCGAAGCAGAGGCTCTCTTCAGTGCTGACGGGAGTGCCGGTGACAGCTGTGGTGCGAGAAGCGGCGCCTGCGCAGAGTGCACAGGTGGTGCTGAGAGCGCTGTCGGTACCAGCTGTGCTGTCAGGACTGGTATGAATATCGGTGCCGACTCCGGTGCTGGTGGCAGTTCCAAAAAGGACATCGGTGCTGTAGGTGCTGCTTCCAGTGATTTCGGGGCTAGGCTGGGATCCAGCGCTGACATACTGTGGCCTGTCTTTACTTTGTCAGGGCGGCTTTTAAGGGCCGTGCCAGAAGTACCCAGTTTGTCACTGATGCTAACACGGGTCTGTGGTAAAGATCTAGCTGGGGAGGGTTTCTTCTTCAGCAAGCAGTGAGACCTAGGCGAGGTGGCCCAGCTTTTATCAGCTCTGACTGAGTCTGACCGAGGAGGGGAGGTTTCCGTTCATGAGGGCTGGAGTGTTTTATCAAACAAAAGCATCCCCAGCCTCATTTCCCTGTCCCTTCTTGCTTGAGCTGTTAGTTTAAAGCAATGGGGACACTTTTGTGTCCCAAACACCGAATGAAGCAGGAGTGCCCATCTGACGCAGGCATAGGGTGCTGGCAGGCATGTCATTTCTTGAATCCAGGCGATCCAGGCATGGTCGACCTTTTTACCTCTTTCTTCTTTATTATTAAGGTTATAATTGTAGTTTTTAGTTTTGGAGTTTTTTGTTTGTTTGTTTTCAAATTATATGTTTAGAAAAAAACTATTATTGAAAACTAAGTATCAAACTACTACTACAAACTATTCCTAACAACGAAGAACTAACTAACAACTAATTTCAGTTCTGACAGGAGTTGAGGAGAGGAAGCTCACTCCATCTGCGATCAAGGACAGTTAGGAGGAACTGGCAGGAGCCGGACTGCGTACTCTAAGAAACAGCACGAATGGCACAAGGCGCTCAATGCACATGCATGGTCCAGCAGACGACTGCTGACAAATCTCCAATCTGCGGTGCCAGGACAAGCCTGACACTTACAGTTACCTACAGTGGAGCACCCACGGAGACAACACTTGAAGAAGAATCCAAAATTTAACCATAAATCTATCCCCAAAATAAGACAAACTTTTTCAAAGGGAGGCAAAGGGTGACTGGGGGCTCTGAATATATCACTTGCTAGTAAGAGGAATATAGACTTAAAATAACACCATACTAAAACGCCAACATACATGTCTTTTACAACATAGCCTTTACTTAGTGAAATTATTCTTCAGCAAGTAACTGTCAAATAGTAGCCCTATTTGTAATACACAATTATATTCAAACACTGTTATCTTACTGGTACTTTTTTGTTATTTATGTAACTCTTAGCTTTCCCCTAACTAGCAGCACATCCTATTCTTTCACACCTTTGCTTAGATGCCACCATAACAGAAGCTTTAAAAACACCTTTTTATTAAATAGAAATGCACCCAGACAGCCTCAGCATGCTCAGGGGAAACATCTGTCTATCTAGCTACACTGAAATCAGAAACCGTTTATATACAGCCATAAGGTGGTGAATTATATGAATCCGTGATGCCCAGGCACCAGGAGTATTCCTGGCTCAGGGGCCCTGTTCCACCAGTTTGGGGCGAGGTCTCTCCCTCTGTCCTGCCATCCCCCAGCCCTGCCAGACACCCCCGGATGATTTAAAATAGCCCAAGGACCCCAACCACCACCAGGACAGTGGGGCCAGAATGGCTTTCTGCCACTAGCTCCGCACCATTGCTGGCACCTTCCTGTAGCCCAGAGGGGGTTGTGTGTGTGTTTCCACACACTGCCCCCATCCCAAGCACCCCTGAAGCCAATGGGAAGCTGCAGGAGTGGTGCCTGCAGGTAGCAGTGTGTGAAGACCTCCTGGGCCCTCCACTTGGGTGCCCTAGATTAGCGCCACACACCCCCACCATCACCTTCCGCAGCCCATGTGCACTCCTCTCCTTCCCAGAGTTTGGACAACCCTCCCTTACCTCCCCTCCTGCACCAAAACTTCCTCCAAGAGCCTGAACTCCCCATCCCCTCCTACATTCCACCCCTTGTCCCATCCCAGAATCTGCACCCGAGGCTCCCTACTAAAAGCACATTCCTTCCCAGAGTCCAATCACGCATCCCTTCTGCACTCAAAACCTTCTGCACTCAAACTCTTTTCCAAAGCCCACGTCCCTCTCCCACCCAAATTCACTCCCAGAGCCTTAGGCAGGTGAGGGGAGAGAGCATTTGAGTGGGGAAGGGATATAGGCTCTAGACATTCTGGACACCACCAAAATTTTGCAAGCCTGCTGCCTCTGTATATAGCCAACCTTCAAAATACTTGCCAAATGTTTACCTAGTGAGATTTTCTCTCCTGAGTCAGCTGGAAGTAGAAAAACTAATAGGGCAAGTGCTGATATCAGCACACAAGGAATGAGAAGATTGAGTCCATAATACAGAGTTCTACGTCTCATAGTAACTGTGAATGTCACATCTGGGTAAGGTTCTTTACAACATTCATAAAAACTCTCGCTCCTTTTTCCAGGAACTCCTGCATAGAAAAAACACAGGGAGAAAAGCAGAATGGAATGAATGTTAATATAGAAGGCACATTTAGACAAAAGCCTCCAAGTATTGTCTCTGAAGTCCCACAACAGGTAAAATGTTCCTCTTTCATTTCAATTCTCTTCTCTTTTACATGACAAAAATTTATAAAGAATCAGAGTAAAAAAGGTATTCAGTGAATTTACAATGACAAGAGTTTTGTTAGTGCCTCTACCTTCTTCTAATTTCTTCACCTTTTATCTGTTTTTCCACCACATTTCAATATCGTTGGCTCAGACTTTCCTAGTGTGTACAAATCCACTGCTTGGTAACCCTAATATATAGCTTCATTTTTCTCTGCAATCTACAATAAATTCTGTTCATTTGTCTGCAATCTACAATGAGTTCATGTGTCTGCCATAGATCTATTAGGTAAAATGGATTGATGGATCAGCATGACTTTGTTATGCTTCTTGCTATCTGCGCTGTGTACATTTTTACTGTCTAAAAAGACAAGGGACCTGATCATCAATTACATATGGGTCCTTTTGTACTGATCTACTTTTCCTTCTACTTTAAGGTCTCCCAAAGTACAGAGTATAAATGAAAATCAGGTCTAAGGAGCTTACCTACTAGATCCCACTCTCCATTTGAAATGTACCCCGATATATCTGCTGCTTGCATTTGTAAATCCAAGGACCATCCACCATAGGTCCAAGATCCAAACTTCAGATTGCACTTCTGAACATCAAATGGAAACCAGCGCACATCTATGTAGCATGAGCTCTTGAATATGCCTACAATAGAGTTTTAAAAGAACAAAAAAAATAACTGAAATGCTTGTTTCACGTACTATTACGTCTGGATTTTTTTAGCTGATCCCTGTTCCATACTGCAGCTATCAAGTACTTACTGTGAGAGTTTGTCTACACAACACAGAAAAACCTGCAGCTAGCCTATGCCAGCTGATTTGGGATCGCAGGGAGGCAACCGAAGCCATGAAGCATACACAGTAATGAAAAAATATTGGATGCTACAGGGGTGGTCACTCTAGAAGACCCAAAGATAGACAGAAGACACCTGATTCTAAGAATTATACTCTAGGAAAAAGAAAGAGCAGCAGATGTACAATCAGACACTGCTCACAATATTTCAAAATTTCAAATATGAAATACAAGACTTTTCAGGAATGAGCTACAAACCAAAAGCTGTTCTTAGAAAGTGTTCAGTACATCATTTCAAATGGCCACTCCATCCAAGAAATTAGTAAATTGCTTACGATGGGAAAGAATTCATGAAAAGAAAGGCTACGTTCATGGAATAAATAATTCATGTTCAATTATTCCCTCAGCTTTAGGAAATGAAATTCTTTGTATATTAAATGCTCATGCCATTTTTATTTCTATTCATAATTCCACACTTCTGAAACCACAGATTGATAACAGGAAATGAGGCTAACCTAGTTATATGACAGAGGATTACATCACTAAAATTGCTAATTTATTTTTCTACGGTGGTGTCTCTGCAAGAGTGTTTTCTTAATTGAGGCATATGTATTTATGGGTCCTCATGCGTAATTTATATACAGGTTGTACCTTCTTTAACCAGGACTCTCTGGTCCAGCAACATCTGTGGTCCGGCATGGATCACAAAGCCCAAGAACAGGGAGATCTAGTGGTAGGGCAGGAGCACGGTAGGTGGGACCTGAGACTCAGCTGGGAGCCCAATGTTGGGAGGTGGGCGGCATGGCCAGGGAGCTCCGACCCCAGTGATAGCCAGGGAAATCTGGCCTGGCCATGTTCTGGCTCCAGCCCCACCCCAGCAGTAGCCAGTGAACTCTGGACCCGACTCCAGCTGCAGAGCCCCAACCCCAGCCCTCTGTCCCAGCCATGAAATTCCAGCCCCTGCTGCACAGCTCCAGCCATCGTGTCGCGGCTGGCATCAGCTAGACAGCTCCGGGTGGATGGGGCAGCACAGGCCATGAGGGGAGAAACCTCCCCTTGTCCAGCAAATCCTCTCGTTTGGGACCAGCCAGGTCCCAAGGGTGCCAGACCAGGGAGGTCCAACCTATAGCTGTAAATGTAGCAAACAGGTGCTATCTGGTTTTATATGTAGTATGAAAGTTTATATCCAAACTATGAGACTGCTTCATAAATGTAGGCAAGTGCTATTAGAAGGAAACAATCTACTTCTTACCTGGGGGCAGGTATTGGCAGTGTCCTGAAGAATTGACCAAAACATTGGTATGAAACGTTGCATCAAACCGCTCATCAGCACTACAACGGAGGGGAAGAAGAGCTAATTACACTCAAATGGAATCAATCAGGTCAAAAAATTGCAGTATTCTTGCAATGCATGGATCCCCCTGCCCGCCCTCCCCCCCACCACCCACCCAAACAAAACAAAGCAAAAAATAAACTCTTGACTGGATGCTCTTCTAACTGCAATTTTATCTCAGTGTTGTGTACATTATTGGACTTCCTGGGAAGATAAATACAGTTAATGGTCTCCTTCACTTGCTCTCTGATCTACTAGTCTATAATCTAAGACTAGATTAATGACCATGGAATTGCACAATTGATTTCCATTTGGGAAATAAGCCCTTTCCAAAATTCTAGAGGAACTGTATTAGTTACGTGCTGGCAACAAGAGAAAACCAGATCTTTCATTAAGAGGAGATAATGAACATTGGGCATGTCTACACTACAGAGTTATTTCGAAATAACAAGGCAAATGTCCACACAGCAAGCGTGTTCTTTTGAAATTACCCAGATATACATTCCTTTATGATCTCTATGCAAAATATGTTCAGTCTGCAAAGCCACAGGATCCAGCCCACGGACACACTGGGGAGACTCATGCAGACTCCCTGCTTGCTCTGTGGTCCCCTCCCTCCCCACATCCCTCAGGAAAGTGGCTGCCGTGGCCAATTCGCTTTATCAGCTGTAAGCTCAGGGGAAGGGGGTGTGGCACATTACATGCTGCTCCCACCCCCAATACAATCCCATTGGCTGATGTCTGGCTGCCTCCCTTGCTTGCTCACCATGGAGGGTCAGACTTCCGGCAGTGACACTGACCCTACATTCCATGCTCCATGGGCGGGGGAATCAGGAAAGATGTAGTGGCTGAGACAGGGAGTCTCAAAGAATTTCTTAAAACAGGCAGCGTGTGAAGCACCACTCTCCCCTTCCCTCAGACTCTTATTCACCAACGCACCTGGCCCCTACAGCCTCTGCATGGGTGGGGCAGGCAGAAAAGCTGCCTGAGAAAGGTGCTGGGCTGCTGGCCGGTAGTCACCCTGGTAAGTCTCCTGGCCAGAGTCTGCCTCTGGCACTCCAGCTCCTCCCTTCCCCCAACCCACTGCCACCCCACATAACCCACACCCTCTGTCCCCCTCCTAAACCCATACCCCCTCCTGCACCCTAATCCCCTGCTCTAGATCACATCCTAAACCCTGTTCCACCCATACACCCCAATCCCTGCCCCAGGTCACAACCCCCTCCTATCCTAGGTCACAACACAAATCTCTGCACCCCAAACACCTGCACCCCAGTCCAGTGTCCCAGATCACAACCTCCTCCTTCACCCAAACCCCACACTCCCTCCTGCACCCCAATTCCTTACCCCAAGCTCCCTTCTGCACCCAACCTCCACCCCCAGACCCCACATCTCCTCCATTAATATCATGGAAGAGTGAGGCCCTTGACCACTTTCTAAAACCTTGGAGTGACCTCCCCATCAAAAACTATTGCCCACTCCTGCTCTACGAGGAATAACGCTTATTTCAAATTCACTATTTCAGAAAAGGGTGAGTGTGGACGCTCCGCTGTGCTTATTTTGAAATAATTGGCCTCCAGAGCGTCTCACCACTGCCCTGGTGGCCACTCTGTCTACTCCTCACTTGGCCTACTTGGTCTGGAGCTCACACAGCAGCCTGTGCATGTGGGTGCACATGGAGCACCAGTATGGAGCACCAGTCTGGAGCACCCAGCCCTATGAGGAACCTGTCTCTCCTCCTCACAAGGTTCGTGGAGAGTCCTGCTTTACTCCCGACTCTGTGGTGGGACACATTCACATAACAAGCCACCACTAAGGAGGCTGGGGTCATGGAACCACACAGCAGTGCTGCACTCGGCATAGGGTCATCCCCGCACTTTTGGGCAGCATCAGTTCCTGGTCAAGCATATTGAGGCAGAGGACACCAATCTACTGCATGGGAGCCTGCTGGGGGGGGAAGAGATGGGGCTCCCTGCCCTCCCTCTCCCATCTGCAGGCTCCTGGCCTGGCTAGCACCTTTCCATGCCAGCTTGTCCCCCAGAAATGGGGTAAAGAGGCTCCCTTGGGACATCTGTGCCCTTGCAGGAAAGGGCCCACTGTCTAGGCAACAGATGTCCTAGCTCCCAGGCTGCCTGTCTGTCTCATCACTGTGGGCTTCAGTGGCAGCACTTCCCAGTGAGCCAAGCCGGGCACAGCCACATCGAGATGGACTGCGTGTGCAGGAGCTGCTGGCCGGCAGGAAGGGGTGGCAAGAGGCAGCAGCAGAGCACGCCTGCCATGTCAGCCAGTGTGGCAGCACCTCCCTGTGAGCGGAGCCACATGGCGTAGCACTGAGCCAGGCTATGGCGGCGTGTGCACAGGAACTGCCAGCCAGCGGGGGGAGAGAGGCGGCAAGTGGTGGTAGCAGATCATACCTGCCGCGTTGGCCACAGCCCTGCAAAGGGGATCGGGGGGGGGGGGGGGCGAAATGTGCCTTCAATGGAATGTTCGGAGTCATGCATCCAGACCATTCACATCCACTTTGCGCACGGGCCCCAGCACCTGGAGGGAAAGTGCATGGCTCCCATGGGACCCAGGGCATTACCCTCTGCCCTGATAGATTTATGTCTGTGGGAGGGAAAGGGCATTGGGTTAGAGCAGGAGGGCTGGGGGTGCCTGGTTCTGGGGAAGGGGAGGGGCATTGGAGCAGAGGGCTCTGGGGTACCAGGCTCTAGAGGAGGGAAAGGGCATGGGGCTGGTGCAGGAGGGCTGGGGTGCCTGGCTCTGGGGGAAGTGTTGGTGCATTGGGTTAGAGCAGGGAACTGGGTGTTTAAACTTCCGGTTTCTTTCCTTTCCTGTAGGTGGGCAGTGGGTCTGTTGGTTAGATTTGGGGGGTTCCAGTCTTTGCTTTGTGAGGACTGTGGGAGCTGGTGCTCGGTGGGGCAGGGAGGGGAAAGGAAGGGATTCTGGGAAGCAGGATTCCTGGGTTCCTTTTCTAGCCATGCCACTTCTCCCCTTGGTGCCTTTAACTTCACATTGATCGTACTTATATTTCGCTAAATATTGTATTGGTAGTTTTTATTTTATTTGTTAAAATTGTGAAGCCCAAACAAAAAAGTAATCAATATAATGGTCTTCTGTTGATATGTGTTTTAGTAGTTAAATTCCTGGAGTGTTATTGCTCATTAAAAGTGCTGTTATATGGGTGGAAACAGGGCAAATGTTGCATTTTATTAGTATCAGCAGAACTGACTTAAATGGAGCCTGCGTGTTATGTAATATTGCCTTAATCTTTGTATTCATGACCCTCAGTGTGAAATAAACTATTTGCATGCATTTGCATAAACATTTGCATCTATATTTACATATATATGCAACCACTCTTAAGTTGTGGCCCTCGGCATGTGGTGTGGGGATCGTTGTGGCCCCTGGGGCTTCCAAAGTTGAGTAGCCCTAGATGATAACAATGGTACCTTCTGGCCTTGGTCATGATTTTTTCACACAATACAGATGCTAGAAGTTGCTGTACATAACAGATATTTAAAATGGACCACAACCAAACCAACCCACTCTGTTCCTGAGACAAACATTTAATGCCTTAATTCGATTTATGTTATCAACAAAGATTTTAAAACTAGTCATGACAGCAAATAGATACATATGATTAACTGTTTGGGCTGGTTCCAAGCCCCCTTCTTTTCTCTGGCTATTAAATTAATTTGGGATGAGTGGACTGGTAGATATTTGGTTTGTGCCGTGTCTTTTTGTTTGTAAATCATGTGTGTGTGTGTAACTGGTATATATATTTTTTTTAAATCATGAAGTGAGGAATTCAAAAAGTAGTAGTAAAAACATTTTTAAGTATATCAAAAGCAGGAAGCCTGCTAAATAAACAGTGTGGCCACTGGACAATTGAGATGCTAACGGACCACTTAAGGATGATAAGGTCCTTGCTGAGAAACTAAGTGAATTCTTTGTATTGGGCTTCATAGCTGAGGATGTGAGGGAGATTCCCAAACCTGAGCCATTCTTTTTAGATGACAGATCGGAGGAATTATCCTAAATTGAGGTATCATTAGATGACATTTTGGAATAAATTGATACATTAAAAAGTAATAAGTCTCAAGGATCAGATGGGCATTCACCCAAGAGTTCTGAAGAAACACAAATGTGAAATTGCAGAACTAGTAACACTAATGTGTAACCTATCATTTAAATCAGCTTGCACCAAATGACTGGAAGACAGCTAATGTAATGCCAATTTTTAAAAAGGGCTCCAAAGGTGATCCCATCAATTAGAGGCCAGTGAGACTTCATTACTGAAACTATAGTAAGAAAAACCCAATATTGTCAGATTAATAGACAAATATGAATGGTTAGGGAAGCATCAACATAGTTTTTATGAAGGTAAATCATGATAAGAGATTACTTAAGCCTGGGACGCTTCAGCCTGGAAGAGCAACACTAAGGGGGGATATGATTGAAGTCTATAAAATCATGACTGGTGTAGAGAAAGTAGACAAGAAAGGTCTGTTTACTCCTTCTTATAACACAAGATTTAGGGGGTCAGCAAATGAAATTAATAGATAACAAGTATAAAACAAATAAAAGGAACTATTCCTTCACACAACACACAATCAACCTTCCAGAGGATGTTGTTGTAGCCAGACAGGAACCTCCATTGTAACATCCATTTTTGCTTGCCTGGAGCATGCAGGGTACACAGAGCAGAAGGCCCAGGCTGTGTGACTGTGAATGGCTGTAAACAGAGATACGCCAATTGCTGACCAAGAGGCTGCCAAGGAGTGCCCTTGACTCAAACCCATATTGATACGAACACACATCCGTCCGCGGGGGGAGGAATCTCTCGCCCAGTAAAAAAATGTCTAGTACTCACAATTTAGTTATCTCTCTTGCAAGTGTAAATTAATTTGAAACTTGCTTGTAAGAACTAGCACCACAAAATGGACGAGTACAATTCGGCATCTTAGATAAGAAAGAGGATACGGGCCCCCAGGGGTATATAGATGGGTCCAGCAGCACATTTTCTCTGAGTGTCAATCTACCATCTATCTGCTGGTCGGGTTAGGTGTTCGATCTCCCGAGGTTCCAGAGGGGACGCCCACCTCGTATTCGTCTTTCCTAGGAATTGAGAGACCGGCCCTGGCCTGACACGCTGGAGTCGAGAGGCACAGAAAGGGGTAAAAATTGTACCTGGATGTGGTCCTTTGTCTTAAGTGTACACATAGACTTAGAGCTCTTTAAAGACTAAGCTGTCACTTGGTACCATTATTTCTATTTTCTATCTTTACCTTTTTCCTGTGATCATTTTTAAGACCTATATATATATATATATTTGCTAGCATTTAAGAAAGAGAGCAAAAGCCATTGTAACCATATGCTTTTATAAGTCTTTTAATAAACCTGTAACTGTTTAAGCCTTAACCTGAATCCTTCAGTTGCTGTAATAGAACCAAGCACAATTTAAAAGAACTTCAGCCGGTCATAAAGGGACAGACATAGGGAGAGCTTGGGCGTTTGGATCTGTGTCACTCCCAGGTGACAAGATCCGGTGGGGCACCTTTCCAGCCTTTCCCAGGCTGCCCGCTGCGAAGGAACTTTGTGTTCTAGCAGTTAAAATCTAAGGTGTAATAAGCTCTTCCTACACACTGGGGCGTCTGTTAGCCTGTTTGGCTACTCTCTGCAAAGGGACTGTAGTCCTAGCAGTAAAGTCACGGACGTTAAAAACTTTTGGGGCTCCTTTCAGCCTTCTGGGCTGCCCGCTGCGACGAGACTTCATGTCTTAGCAGTCAAAGACTTAGGAGACTTACCCACACACACTGCCCTGACCGTCGGCTGACAGTTGTGAAGGGCAAGACTATACCAGAGTTAAAAAAAAAGCTAGATACATTCATGAAAGATAGGTCCATCAATGGTAATTAGCCAGGATGGGAAGGAATGGTATTCCTAGCCTTTCTTGGCCAGAAGCTGGGACTGAGCAACAGGGAATGCATCACTTGATGATTACCTGTTCTGTTCATTCCCTCTGGGGCACCTAGCACAAGCCACTATCAGAAGACAAATATTTGGTCTGACCCAGTATTGCGATTCTCAATTTTCTCATGTTGTTAACTACTGTACCTTCCAGATTCTGAGGCAGCTCTAAACTCATATAATATTCCCAGATGTTTGGTGTGCTCCAACAATCAGGACTTTAAAATTACCACCTTAATAGAATGTTACAAAGGTTTGGGGTGTTCTCCAAGAGATTCTTTTGCTTTATAAATGTATATATACTTACTGCTGGTAAGTAACATTCACCACTCATTTAAACCAAAGTCACCCCATTTGAGTTAGAATTTCTGCTACTGTAAAAAACAACCCACAAGCTGGGTATAGATGATTTGAGTAGAGGGTCTCATAGCTGTGGACCTGCATGAGAGAAAAATCCCAGAAAATAACGATGAAATTGGGCTGGGCTTCGAGGAAATACTGCCAACACCTCATGCAATACAGGTTACACCACTCTCCGTCAGCTGTCTCCATGCCCCACTCTGGGCACTATACTGCAGCACTAGCTCAAAATAAACTATGCAATTTGAGCTACACAAATTGCGTAGCTTAGTTTGAGTTTATTTTGAATTAGACCACTATTCCAATAAGTTCCTTAATCCTTGTGAAACAAGGCTTACCAGGACGCCGGAATAGTAAGCCCGTTATTTCAATTGCATTTTGAAATAACAGGCGCGCTATAAAGATGCAGAAAATTCTATGTCATGATACTGGATGTATCCTGAAATAGCGCCAGAGTCTAGATGTACCCTCTGTGCTTTATCTGATCAAAAAAGTCATCATGTCTACAGGATAGTTTGAAATTGACGAGGCTCTGATCTCTCTCTCTCTCTCTCTCTCTCTCTCTCTCTGTGCCTATTAGCACTTTGGAATCTGCTCAAATTCAAAAACAGCATCAGCAAAGAGGGCTTTGGATCTGAACTAGGGAACAATATTCTTGAATCTGGTGGAAAATAAATTGCACTGAAGGAAAACAACATGAAGGGAACTGAAGTCAATACATAAAAATACATTAAGAGAAAGCAGAGAATAAAGACCAAATGAACCAACTTCAGCAAAAAAAAATGGGAAGGACTGTAATGCTGAATGAAAAATAGTGAGAAAAATTAATTTGAAAACAGCAATAGCAGCAAAAGAAAACACAGCCTTATTTTAAATCCTCTTTTCTAATTCATTTTGCACTATTCCATGCTGTTCCATAGCCTAATTTTTCATTTTATTTTTGGTATTATATCAGTCATGTCTGTGTAAAATGGAATCTTCATTTTTTGTGTGGGTCAGCACTTACTGTAGG
Organism: Pelodiscus sinensis; assembly: GCF_049634645.1. NCBI lineage: Eukaryota > Metazoa > Chordata > Testudines > Trionychidae > Pelodiscus > Pelodiscus sinensis. Next base: position 30,673,630 of record NC_134724.1, on the reverse strand, counting down.
TCCAATTAAAGCAAACAAAAGCTATAAGCACTCATCACTAAAAGAGCCTGAGCAGGTTAGGTGCTTAGTGACCTTTGGTTTTAAACTGAAGTTAGGCATCAAACTTGCTTAGTTATTTGTAAATTCCGGGAGGTACTTATCTGCATCTTTAGTTACCTAAATAACTTTGAAAATTTGGCCCCAGCTGCTTTCAAGTTCCACTATTTAATTATGACATAGTTGTCAATACCACAGTGCCCAAATGCCTTTGATTTAATAATACTTAAGGACACTCAGCACGCCACAGGATTGTACCTTTAATCCTTAGTAAACTACTCTAGAGCACTTTAACGAAAAAGGATCCAACCACGTGGCTTACTTTGCTGCATACTCTTTGTTTGAAAAACAAACAATTCATAATTTTATACTTGATTACTTTGTACTTTAAAGCTTCCCCCCTCCCCCGTTTCCTTTGATTCTTTATTATCATCATGCTTTTAAAATCTATCCAAATACTGATGATTGAAGCAGGAAGGATCAAGGACACACCCAGAAAGGTAAACAGCACTGTTGGTGAGTGTACATTTAAAATTAGGGAAAGGCTTGCATTGAGGGATGTCAAGGAGGACTAGGGAGGGTTAGGAATGGGTTTTAGTCTAAAGGGCTCCAAGATACCACATTGTCCATAAATGAAACTGAGGGTGAAAAGGACCTGCATGCCCTTCTAGGACAGACCCACTTATCAACATTAAGAAGCTATGTTTATTGCATGCATTGTTTTTAGCCAGTCGTTCTGTTAAAAGGCAAAACAGAATCTATTTTGCATATATCACAAATTAAAGCACTGATTGTGTAGAGAGTACTGCAATTTAAATAAAATAATCCAATGAGGACTGGTCATTGCATTGATATATTTCTGAATACTGTAACTCAGAACTATGCAAGAAATGTTGGATTCCTAGCTAGATAATCTCAAACCATTGTCTACCGCCACATAATGAATATATTTTAAAAAATCCTGTCTCAAGTCTGAATAATTTGCAAAACTGAGAAAAGAGCCAGATTTGTAAGAGCAATTTCACCAACTGTAATTACATTGTTTCAAATTATGAGCTTTAAACTATATAGTTGTCAGTGTCTTTAAAATAAATTAATATGAAGTCCAAACATAGGGAGAGAGCGAAATTTTGCAACTATGATGTGTGCGGATACTGGTTAGGGAAAGGTAGACGATGTAACTCCCGCCTTTTAAGGAAAAAAGACCCAGTTCTACACCCCTTACTTATGCAAGAAAATACACTGACTTAAACAACAGTAAGAGGTACAGGATGAGTGTAAACTAACTAGATTTAAAAGAAACAATAATATGTAACATGCCAAGGGACACTAAGGTATAGGAATTCTGCTACATTGAGGAATATTAACTTACTGGGTCAGATTCTATCCCTCTCCCAACCCAGAGACTGAGCCATGGACCATACAGTAACTTCCAATGATCTTGCCCTGCCCTGATTCTCCACCCCACTCCTCATTTCTGGGAATTTTGCATAGGGTAAAATGTCTAAAACATCAAAGTGACTTTGGAGCTTTAGTCCCATTTTCAAAGGAGACTTGGGTGCAGAATTCTGACTCAAAATATTCCGTGGGATTTAGACAACTTACTGACTTTTAGAAATAGAACTAAAGCACTTTGGAAAATGCTAACCATAGTCTAGCTTTCTAATTGTTTTTGAAGTAAAATGCTTAAAATTGAGACACCTTAACTATCTACAAGCATGTTTTTTTTTTCTAATGAAGCTTCAGAACTTAAACTCTATCATGGAGAATCATGATATGGACATAATATGTTCACATAGAAAGGTGCAATGGTGCAAAAGGATCTGACATTTTTTAAAGAGATGCAGATACTGACTAGTATAAATGGAGATGAAACAACTCTGGGCTCAAACACAAGGGGAGTTCTGACATGAAATCATCTACTCAGAAAGATGATAAACTTAATGCAGGCGAAAAGAAACATATATCCTCATTAATGGGGTGTGTGACAGTCTATGTCATCGTGTTCACCATTTTTCCAATATGATGATTAATTTGCAGTCTACCTTGGAAAGTCTCATTTGACAAGTCAAAAATCTGCTGCATATAATTAGCTTGGTGAACTGTATATAGCAATACTATACATGAAGGTAAACACTACTACTCTATGATTGTTACTGAAATATGTTGTTTCTCTGGCTGTTTCAGTAGCTGATAGTTTTTTAACTTCTAGCTGGGGCCAGTGTGTCTTTGCCTGTGAAAAACTGGTTAGTGAGTTTTATCCAGTCTCCAGTAGGGGAGAAGAGCTAAACAGGGCATTTATACTTAATCAGACACCGTTCAAAATGCACATTCACAAGCAACAGTTGTTGTCTGCACCCCATCTAGGGGAAAGGTGTGGTCAGTAGTGTGCTGGCGATTACAAGACGCACACAAAATCTGAATATTTTCAAGTCCGATGTACAGTAGTACCTCAGAGTTACAAACAGACCAGTCAACCATTCACCTTATTTGGAACCAGATGTACATAAGCAGGCAGCAGCAGTGACTAAAAAACAGCAGTACTGTATTAAATGTAAACTACTAAAAAACTTAAAGGAAACAGCATATTCCTTCTGCATGGCAAAGTTTCAAAGCTGTATTAGATCAATATTCAGTTGTAAACCTTTGAAAGAACTGCCACAATGTTTTGTTCAGTTATGAACATTTCAGAGTTATGAACAACTTCAATTCCCAAGGGTGTTTGTAACTCTGAGGTTTTATTGTAAAAGGTTTAAAGAGAAATAAAGGCCGCAAGCTACTGTTGATAATAAAATGGCAGAGATTATACAGACGCACAGCCTGATAGCGGAGTTGACTGTAGTTGAAGTGAGCTGCCCTCCAGTAAGCTACAGCTACAAGTCAGGCTTGGGGAAATGTTTAAATATATTCAAAGTGAGAAAGCAGGCTAATATCTATGGGTTAAAATTTGCAGTTAGAACTATAAATTCATATATAAATCAACCGGAAATGAAAGTATCTGTTTCAAAATACCATGCAGTTAAATGGAACAGTAGTGAGTAGATAATTATGCTACTGCTTTCACAATGGAAAAATAACACAATAAGGATTCATTATAAAATAGTCAATTCAGTGATGTAATTAAAGTTCTATGTTTTTTGTAATAAATATATGTACCAAATAGTATTAGTTTTCAGTATTTGTGGTGTAAAATGTTAATGTAACAGGATTATAAAAACACCACCAATTAAGCATAATACTCAATATAATGCAGACATTCTAGTTATATGAAGTAGTGGTACATACATTATCATAAGCAGTGTATGTAGACCTGTACTATAAAGTACAGGCAGTCCCCGGGTTTCATGGATCCGACTTACATCGGATCCCTACTTACAAACAGGGTGAGGCAACCCCGCACTAGCTGCTTCCCCCCAGCAGACCATGGAGACGCGAAGCTAGCGCCCCCCTCAGCAGACCAGGGAGACGTGGAGCGGCTTTTCTCAGCAGACACCTCAGCTTGAGAATAAAGGACTGAGGGAAGCGAGGTGTGGGAGAATAAAACTGAGCTCTGGAGAAATGTTTGGCTAGAGTTTCCCCTACAATATGTACCAGTTCCGACTTACATACAAATTCAACTTAAGAACAAACCTACAGTCCCTATCTTGTACGTAACCTGGGGACTGCCTGTACATCAAAAAATTCAAGTGGCCTCTAATTTAGGGTGCCGAGATACCTAGGTAGTTTCTGTAGGTGCTAGTACCTGCAGTGCCTACTGACCCCTGTTGGTTTTGAGAGAATAAAGCAGCTCTGTAAATAAGCCTTTTGCATGCGCAACATTGGATGACAAAGTGGAGGTATCAGAAATTATGGGCAACATTAGCATTTTAGTTGCATATAGATGTATATTTGTTAGTATGTTAAATATAATTGTCATACCTTATTATATACATCACTACACCCTCTTCGGAAAGTACAAATGTTAAGGCATGCACCTTAAACATGCTATTCACTGGGAAGTCTGGACATGAATGAACAATTAATCCACTTTTGGAGTTGCCATTTCACTGTTAGTCATGCATGAGAGAAAGAAAATGTAGCCAGGATCAGGGATTGGAAAAGACACTCAAGTGAAAACAAATTTACAGCAAAAGATACATTAAGCAAAATTAATGTTGTGGAAACACCTGTTTAGGACACATGACACATCATCTTGTGACTGGATCATTTCAAAGATTTTTTTTTCAGGCTGATGTTTGGAGAAGCTCAGTACTAATTAGAGTACTTAGAAACAACCATCGAATCCTGACAGGCAGCTACTGAAGGTATCAGGAGGTCTGTAGCAGAGTTCATCCCAAGTTTCCTCAACTCATCTAACACTGAATGCAAATGCACTCAAGCATTCTGTAAGCAGGGCAGCAGTATGGGCCTTAGAGAGATGCACTCAAGTGGTTGTCAGTAAAATCTTGTCACTATGTGCTGCTATAACAATACTGTGATTCACCAACACCTGTGACAGTGACATTAATCATCTAGATGATTATCAAGTGGATGGGGGCAAGGTAACTGTAACTGACATATTGGATGCAACTACTGCGTACTGTGTACAAAACAAACAGTGCAGCTTCTGAAAGGAAGAAGGGAACTCTGGTTGTTACACACAGCAGGGATGTGTTTAATCAGAAGACATATGGTGAAAACAGGAAACAAAATCACTTAGAAGCCATCAAGAAAACAAAAGGGTCATGTCATCTCTGTGGCCAACGCATTATAGAAAAGCATCTTGCCTAGCATATAAGGACCAGGAAAACAGATGTCCAAAGCAGATATATTGTTTCTCCCTTTGACTGGCGAATTATAAACTTGCAGGAGACTGCAGAAAAAAACCCAGCAAGTTAGAGCCTTAAGAGTAGCCATCTGTCAAAGCTTTAAAATGGCTGCTCTAGCAGAAAGGGTGAATAGCTAACAGTGCCAAATTGCATATTCTAGAGGGTATATGGAGACTAGGAAGGGCTTTTCCAACCTATGTATCACTTATGCCCTGCCCAAAAGTACACTGAAGGCATGCCACTGCTGCAGGAAGCTACAGATTACTATACCACTCCTCCAGTTAGTATTTGAGAGACATCACCCTTCCAGATCACCAGAATGCTGACGCTGTATTCCCTAAACACCTTACACACCCCTTGTCCCTCCATATCCATTATTTGGCCTTACATGCAATTTAGCACTAATCTCAGTTACAACTGCATTAAGCATAATTTAAAAAGACATCACAGATTCTGCTGTTTGTTACACCTCTGATAGACTACATACTTTAAAAAAAAAAAACAATAGTGAGGGGCCCTTGTGGGTAAACTGGACCAATGTCTAACTTCAGGCAATCCCTCTGAAATCAGCAGCTTAAGGGGTAGGTTTTTGTATTCACATTGGTGTGACTAAGTAATTCCATTTCTTACTCAAGGTTCCTCTGTGGTTACAATGATGCATCCCAAGATCTATGGCCTAAACACAGCAATTTTTGATGTATCTGTGGGAAGGAAAGGTGGGCTAAACAGGGTAGAAGGCTCATGTAAACAGCTACTTTTTAAACAGCTACAAAAAGTTCTGCTACTTTTTAAAACACTTTTAATAAAAATGTTTAGGAACATAATCCTTGTCAACCCAGATCAGCCCCAAGGCCGCTCTAGCCCAAAATTCTGTCTCTGATTGCAGCCAGCACCAGATGTATTGGTTTAAGACTCTCTCCCCACCCCAAAAGATGTGGGATACTCTCCTCACATCCTCACACACACACACACACACACACACACACACACACACACACCCTGATCACTAATACTGAGATACTGGTTTAAACCCTGGGGCAAGAGATTTAAAGTCTTCCAAAACTGTTATTCATCTTAATAACACGGGATATTCTGGTTATCCATATAAAGTCTAATCCCTTTCCAAATCATACTGACTTCTTGGTCTTAATTTTCTACAGCTGAGAGTCCTAATTACATGTTCCATTAAAAAGTATTTCCTCCTTAATGAGTTCTGAATTTGCTTCCTTTACATTTAATGGAATGTAAACACTCTTGTGTTATGAGAGAGTGTTTTCTGAATCTTCTGTAACTTGGGCTACGTCTACACTGGCAGCTTCTTGCACAAGAATGCTTTTGCAGAAGAGTTCTTATGCAAAAACTCTTCCACAAGAGAGCGTCTACACTGGCATGTGCCTTTGTTCAAGAGATCTGCTTTTGCGCAAGAGCATCCATGCCAGTGTAGACGCTCTCTTGCACAAGAAAGCTTTGATGGCCATTTTAGCCATCAGGCTTTCTTGCACAAGAAATTCATGTTGCCTGCCTACACTGGCCTCTTGCGCAAGAACAGTTGACCAAGAGGGCTTATTCCTGAATGGGAGCATCATAGTTCTTGCGCAAGAAGCATTGATTTCATACATTAGAACGTCAGTGTTCTTGCGCAAAACTCATGGCCAGTGTAGACAGGCAGCAAGTTTTTGCAGAAAAGCGGCCGCTTTTGCGCAAGATCACCCCAATGTAGACACAGCCTAACAGTTCAAGCCACTATTTGGACTATCAGCATATCTGAGTATTTAGCTGCCTACATATAATGGTCATTTCTATTGTTTTTTTAAAAATATGTAACATTGCTAGGTTAGAGAAGATGGTGAAGAGTTTGTTACTTTCAGCATCTGAACTGTATGGGCAATATTAACTGTGCATTTCCTGGGTTGGGTTTTTTTTTCATTTTTTAGTTTTAGTTTTAGTTTTAGTTTTGTTCAAAGTTCTGCATTTGGATGACAGACCACCAAGCAACTTCAACTCTGCATCAGTATATTTCCTCCAATTCCCAAGATAAGCATAAAGTGGCTGCATAGAAACCCTCTCTATTTTTTTGTTGGCATAAATAGAATGTTGTAATTCCACACTACATGGCTATGCAAACAAAGGACACATTCTTAAATATAGTTCTCAGACTGAGTAACTTAAATTTAGTAAGTGCCATGCACTCCTTACATAAAACTCAACAGAAGATCAGTTTGACAATATTGAATCAACAGTGATCACTAGCCCTGCAGGAGGGAAAAAAACTAAACACTTTTTGAAAAATGGGTATTTTGAAGAAAATAGAGGGATTGTATCTCTGGAATGCCTACTGTTAGAAGACTTTAAAAGGTCAACCTTTAACAGAAGTTGTGACAACTCAAACAATGTAGCACTGCTGCACCACTATAATAAACACAGCTCCAAGTTGAACAGGAATGGTGTCAGAAATGTGCTCTCTCAAATACAGAAACAGAGAAAAGACATGGGGGAGAATAAAAACTATTGCTCCCGTGCAGTCTTTCCTACTGCTAGTGTCATTACTAGTACAGGAAAAAACCATGACAATGGGGGCTACAGCTGTTGGTAACAGTATATGAGTTGCTACTAACATCCAATTCCTCAAAAATGGTTTGTAATAGTGTTGGTAATATTGTCCATTGTTGGGTTTCAGTTAATGAGACGTTCACTCCTAAAGAGACACTGTCAATCCCATTAGAATTTTGCGCTATTGGCCATCTTCAATGTAGTGCCCATCTGCATTTCAAAACAAAGTGGAGACATTTCTCAAACTAATAGCATAACACATGAGTCCAGAACAGTCTCTGTACTGAAACACAGGATTATACAATGTAAATGGATAATTCTATACACACACTAAATTCTAAAAAAGTATAATCACCCAACACACACATACTAGATCAAACCAAATACAAATGTGCTAATATATTAGACCCTAATAGTGTCAGATGGACAACACTGCAATCAGAATCCTCAGGCTGCGTTCTTTGCGTGGTCTCCCAGGCAGTACAGTTATACATCCTCAGTGAGGTGAAGGATGCTATCTACTCTGCTCACTGCTGAAGAGAAGGACTGGGTTGTAGCCTTGCACTCATTCTGCCCTTTCAGCAACCAGTATACATTGCTGCTATTTTAATGATCCAGAGTCCCAGCTTACCAGTTGCTGATTCTTATTGCAAAGTGGGGCAGAGGGCGGAAAAAATGTTTGTGCCTGCAAGCAGTCTGACATTGTCAAGCATTTTTTTGTTTCATTTAATTTCATTTCATTCTTTCAACTCATCAGTCAGGCTCCAGTTCAGGAAGGCAGCCCTATTCAGTTCAACACTTAAGCATGAGTGTACAGTGAAGCATCTGTCCTAAATAGGGATGCACATAAGCCGGGCTCTACAAATAATGTAATCTACTCGCCTGTGGCAAGTAGATTACAACCCAGAAGAACCGGTGCAGAGCGATCTGCGCATGTGCAGAACGCAGAACCGCGCGGCTGGCGAGTAGGGCTCACCGTCGCTTGGTGAGTCCTGCACATAAGTATTTGCTTGAGTGCTTTCCTCATTCCATTTCTAGTTTTTGTACTATTCATAAGAATAGCCATACTGGGACAGACCAAAGATCCATCTAGCCCAGTATCCTGTCTTCCGACAGGGGCAATGCCAGGTGCCCCAAAAGGAGTGAAAAGAACAGGCAATCGTGTGATCCCTCTCCTGTCACACATTTCCAGCCTCTGATAAACAGAGGCCAGGAACACCACTCCTGTGCATCCTGGCTAATAGGCATTGATGCACCTAACCTCCATGAATGTAGCTAATTCTTTTTTGACCTCTGTTAAAGTACTGGTCTTCACAACATCCTCTGGCAAGGAGTTCTACAGGTTGACTATCACTGTGTGAAGAAATACTTCCTTTTGTCTGTTTTAAACCTGCTACCTATCAAGTGATCCCTCGTTCTTATGTTACGGTAACAAGTAAATAACTTTTCCTTATTCACTTTCTCCATACCTGTCTTGATTTTATAGATCTTTATTATATCCCCTCCTTAGTAGGCAAACATTTTAATACTCTTTTCCCATGTCCTTTGTTCTAAGGTACCATTCCGGAAAAGAATGAGTATACAGCATACATATTTAATCTGAATAATTATTATTCACTGTTTCCCATTATATGATCCACAATATATTTGCAAATTATGCAAAGACCACATCTGAGACTGAAATGAGAACAGTGTTAGTTCAGATGAGCAAGATCAGTAATCAGAGGAGTGAAAATAAATTATAACAACCTGGCAATATTACAGCAAGCCTTTGGCTTTATCCTGCTCTCAGATACTGTGTGTAGGCAAGTACTGCTGTACCATCAGTTGTTACTATCCTTGAATATGCAGGCCACATATCTGATTCCACAACACATGTGGAGATGCATGTGAACATATATGCAAGTTCACCAACACTGCAAGTGAACTGATTATAGACGCTAAAAATGCTATAATTATTCTACACCAAAATAGGGACAGAGAAAAGGTAAGATTTGTTTGATACGTTCTTTAATTATTTTGCCCTGCAGAAAACAATACTGACGATGCACTGATAGTTTTTCTTTTCATTCAGCAGACTTTGACACAAAGAGGAATGTGCCAATCAGAGGAACTAAATTAAAGATGTTCAATGTCTGCAGAGAGAGACTTTTAAATAATTGAAATTGCTTTTCTTCATGCTCTCACCCATTGTTTAAGGCAAATACCATGCAAACTTTGTAATGTAATCATAATTTTAAAGGTAGGCAAACTGAGCCAGCACAGAAATGTTTCACACAAAAATTAGTAGGGATGGATATTTGTAGCCTGGCACATGAACTTTAAAGTATGTAACATTAAAAAACTGTTTATTATACATACTCATGATTGTTTGGTCATGTGACATTTATAAGCAAACTAGCTGATAACATATGGCACTGATTATATCACACGCAGACACACACACATTATTGGAAGTTGTAATTCTGCTGTACAACAGTTATTCTAAGTATGAAATTGAGTTTCTGGGGACAAATTTTCAAATATGACCATCTGAGTTGTACACACAAAATCTGCACATACAAATAAGTGACTGTACACAAACAGATGTTTGTGAGTATTGTGTTTGGGATACACAAATGTATGCATCACAGATGCAATCTAGTACTTTTTATTTAAAAAGTTTAGATGGCTTTTGGTTTTACAGTATATTTACCAATAGGTGACATTCTTGTTATTAAGTCTTGAATGTCCTAGCTGGCTCATTCAACTATGAGACTTGCTACCGGAAACGTCATAAAGAAAAGTGATTCCACAGTTAAGATTGCTATGAAAGTTTCATTATGCCCTTATGAGTGAACCTATCTGAACATTTTCTGGAAATATTTGTATGTAATATTTTTTAAACTTTTATAGTTTTCTTTCACAGAAGAGCTCATACAAAAATACTGTTATACTAATTTTGCTTCAGCATCTTAGTTTTTAGCCCATTTATGCAACACAGAATACACTTTCAAATACACAAATTGGCACTTACATAGCTTAGTGTAGAACCGAGCATAAAATATGTTTTAAAAACCAAAGGTATGTCTAGACTACATGCCTCTGCTGACAGAGGCATGTAAAATAGGCTACCCGACATAGTCAATGAAGCGGGATTGGTACCTCATTTCACGAGGCATAAGGGAGCAGTCGACAAAGGCTTCCCTTGTCAACCAATCCGCGTCTTGACTCGCGTGCTGTGCCAATGATCAGCTGAGCCGGCACAGTGCGGCAGCCATTTTTATTTTAATGAAGCCGGGGATATTTAAATCCCGGCTTCATGGACTATGTTAAGTTAGCCTATTTTACATGCCTCTGTCGGCAGAGGCATGTAATCTAGATATACCCCAAGAGTAGTAAAGTATCACCATTGTTATTAAGCAAATCCCACAAAGGAAGTTGTCAGACAAAGATGCAAGAGCAGAATTTATCAGTGCTGCCCAGACTCACTTCAGTGAGCAATTGATAATCTCCACTGCTATCTACCTGCCCACCCCTAAAAGAACTAAAGAGTTAACTGTTTAGCAAAGACAGCAGCAGTATCTTAAAAGGCGTGCTAACATTTCCTAGAGCTGGGGAGCAAGGACAGCAGCACTGGACAAGAAAATGAACTCACTGCACATCAAGAAGTGGGAGACATTGTCTGGCTTATCGGGAAAGGTGTGTGGCCCCTTCAAGGGCTGGAGAGCCAGAGTGACTAGCCACTGCAGCTTGAGCCCAGGTTAGGATGGGAGACACTGACCTCCCCCCAGTGACGAGAAGAGGGGGGTCCATTTAGATCAATACTAGTTCAGGAAAAGCTCTCTTTCACCTGGACCAGGTGGAGTAGAAAATGGGTGTAGTTATGTTATTACGTGCTGTGCTAATTATGCTGGAAAGGACTTTTTCCCTCAGTACCAGATTGGTCAAGGCATGGTGGCAGGTTTTTGTCTTCCCACCTCAAATTGGAAAGTGAGCTGGGGTGAATATGAAATAGAATGTAGCTAGGCTTTGATGTCACAACTCATGATGCAGGCTTGGGGAGTATGCCTCGTGCAAGTACTCAGTAGGGAAGGAATATAACTAATCTGATTAAATGGATCTGTAAAGAATTTAGAGGAAATACTCTTTAAAGGAGTGGGAATAAGAATGGGTTGGGGCTCCTATGGCTGTTACAGCTGGAAGCCATACCTGTGCCATCCTTCATAACCCCTCCTTATCTTTCATTTGAGGGAGGGTCATGATGGGGTTCCAGCAGCAGGTTGGTGGGATGAGGATGGATAAAAGATGGGTATATGTAAATCCTACCATCAGGTATCTGTAAATTATTATGGACTGCCTACACTGTGCACTTTTATCTGCCAGGTATTCCAAGACATATAGGAATAAAGGTTTGGCTTAATTAAAGCATATCTCCTGGCCTTCTTCCAGCATAGCCAGACAAAGAGTAAAGCTAGACTTCAGGCACTCAAATTTATCTACCTCAAAAAGAGTGATATTTCAGCCAAAGGCAGGGGGAAATTGTGTCCATCTACATGAATAAACATTGCATGTTTTATAATAATTACACTTCATCTGAAACTTAAACTATGTCTTTTGGTAAAGCATTTGCATCATCATCATCTTTCTTGGTGTAAATACTATAATGTTTGTGTTCCATACAATAAATGTTAGCACCAAACACAGAGGCATGCTGAAGGAATAGTTGTGCTTTCTTTTTATGAAGACGTGCCTACCTGTTGTACAGAAGAATATCTGGCTTCCAAATCTGACCATCAGGAAAACGAACATTCTTCACTCCGGGGTAGTCAGACATGTTCCATTGTAAATAGTAATCTGTCCAATACTGACACAAAAAATGTGTTAGTGTCACTTCTTTCCACTCTCTTGCCTCTCTCTAGCTCTCTGTCTATCCCCAACCAAATACTTTTTAAAATAAAAATAAATTGTATTATTTAGTTTCAGACAATAAAATGTTTTGCCACCTAGAAAACACTGCAAAGCACAAAAAAATCCCATTTTTAGTACTATGACGGCATACAACAGCAAGTTCAATTTGCTTGTATTTTATTGTACATGCTGTCGTGAGCACCAAATTGAAATAGGACAGATTTTTAATACTAAAATTAATTCCAAGAATGTTTCTCTTCTGGGACATAATTTGGATAGTTCCTTTTGTCAAAAATGATTGGATTATGGTAACCATTTAGAGTTACTTTGCATATACCAGCCTGGACCGTCTCTACAGATAAGGGACACCACTGAAATTCCACTGTCTAAAAGGAACCATGCAAATCTACTACAAGAAAGAATGTCTGCAATGAAAGAGTTTCAGTCCATGTTTTTACCCTCAAAAAATAATGTTAATTGCTGTGGTTTTAAAAACTACAATCCTGAAAGGTGCTGAACACAACTCCCATAGATAGCTGCTCAGCACAGTGCAAGCAACAATTGTCAAGACCTGGTTTTTACCTCAGGGTTAATTAATCGTGTGTTGCTAGGAGGTCTGGATCTGTCACTCTTTAAGCAACTAATGCATTTTACATTTATGTCAGAGATCTCATCTTTATCAACTGTATCACACTGTGACTGCAATATATTTCAGTGGCTATTGTTTAGGAAATGAGTTACAACTGGATAAAATAACTAGCTGAAAACTTCACATACATCTTTCCATAGTTTTGAAAAAGTTCAATTCATTTTCAATTAAAAGTTCAATTAAAAATTGTGTGTGTGCAGCTGCTGTCCTGGTTTATATCATGAGGAAGGTTGATCTTACTATATTTGGCCCAGACATATCGCATGGAAACATCTAAACTGAAATGGGTCAGATAAATTCCAATAAACTCAAAATGGGCCAGGGCTTCAAGACCCACTACTGTTCTCCATAAACAATACAAGCCTTTTAACCACTGAGTTGTAAGCAGTTCACTCACAATGTCTGGTAACCAACAGCTATTTCTGGGGGGAGGGATGACAGCTTAAAATTATATTTTTCCATAAATATACATCTTAATGTTGAAACTGCTCTCCATTATGTCCTGCATAGTATGAATGAGTGTGGTAAACTCAAACCTTCAATGTGTTTAGGTCATGTTTAACTATTATTTTATGACTAGCTATTTACCAACTACTGGGCAGCAAAAAATTTGAAAAGTTCAGCTCTCACTTCAGACCACCTCAGTCTTGAACTCCATGGCAATAACAGCTCTTTGGGCTATGACCATTTATATTATTTACATACAAAAAATTCTGAGACTATATCTGTGATACTGACATTCTTACCCAACAAAAGAGAGGGCCTCCTTATCCCCTGCATTGTGGCCACTTTGTCCCTCACAGCCAACACAAAGCTGCCCTACAGCTGGCCTAGCCAGACACCAGCAAATCACCACAATGAAGGGGATCTTCCATTGACACCACTGGAGTAGCACTTCCTATACGTCCTTGCAGCCAGCACAGAAAACTAGAGGCATTATCTATGGCTTCCCTGTTATCTAGCATTTCTTAGAGGCTATAAAATCCCCTTTGGAAAAGATTTTCTTGGCAGCCATTGTAATTAAAAAAAGTCCTTGGGCTCCTCTGATTTCCAATGGGAGATTGCTCCAGCACACTGACAGTCTAAAATTGGGAGAGCAGGAATGTGGCTCCAAGTTGGGCTGTACTCAGCTGTAGACAAAGATCTAGAATGAGGATCTGGCTTTCCTTGGGTTTTAAATGAGTATGTTCGCTATGGAGCATTTCTAGCATTTCCTGTGTAAAGATCTCTGACACTTAGCTCATCATGATAAACCCAATCACTGTGTCTAGACTGGCAAGTTTTTCCGCAAAATCAGCTGCTTTTGCAGAAAAACTTGCCAGCTGTCTACACTGGCCGCTTGAATTTCCGCAAGAACACTGACTTCCTACTGTAAGAAATCAGTGCTTCTTGCAGAAATACTGTGCTGCTCCCGTTCGGGCAAAAGCCTTCCTGCACAAATAATTTGCGCAAGAGGGCCAGTGTAGACAGCACAGTTCTGTTTTGTGCAAAAAAGCCCCAATGGCTAAAATGGCGATTGGGGCTTTTTTGTGCAAAAGCGCGTCTAGATTGGCACGGACGCTTTACCGCAAAAAGTGCTTTTGTGGAAAAGCGTCCGTGCCAATCTAGACGCTCTTTTCCGCAAATGCTTTTAATGGAAAACTTTTCCGTTAAAAGCATTTGCGGAAAATCATGCCAGTCTAGACGTACCCAATAAGGTCTAGCTCCAGTAAGAAGTACTGACTTCTCTTCTGCCCATTCTTGTATAACTGTGTCCTCCAGCTGCTGCAAAGCAATATTTGACAGGGGGTGAAGCTTTAGCCTGTTGTATGCTTTTAGAGACAAAATTATGACTTGTATCACAGTAATTTCAAAGTCTCCTTCAATATCATCCAGTTCAGAAGACCTTTCAGGCTTAGCAAGTACTTGTGGCCCTTTGTCAGCAAACCACATAAGCACATGCTCAGAGGCATTTCTGAATTGGTGCCTCAAGAGCAGTTCTCTTCCTGGTTATCACTAGACAATTACTACAAGAAGGCCTGCAATGGCTTATGGCAGTGGATACCAACCAGTAGATTGGGAACTGTTGGTAGATCTTGGAGTCTCTGGGTATGTCTACACTTGCACCCTCTTTCAAGAGAGGGATGCAAATGAAGCTGGAATTTAAATGTCCTGTGCTTCATTTGCATATTCGTGTTATGGCGCTATTTCAAAATAACAGACACTGTTAAGACGTGGTTAATTCGAGAGAAAATCCTTCTCTCGAAATAACTGGTAAACCTCATTGTATGAGGAATAAGGGTTATTTCGAGAGAAGGGTTTTCTCTCGAAATAACCGCATCTTAACAGTGTCTGTTATTTCGAAATAGTGCTATTTCGAAATAGTGCCATAACGCAAATATGCAAATAAAGCATGGGATATTTAAATCCCGTCTTCATTTGCAATTTCGAATGTCTTCATTTGCATCCCTCTCTTGAAAGAGGGTGCAAGTGTAGACATACCCTCTGACAGGTAATCCTGACTGATTTGGCCAGGAAACTATCAAGCGCTGGCACTTCAGTTGCCCTCCATCCACTGTCGTGCTGCTCCTGCCCCTTCACCTTACAGCTGCCTCCCCGGGAGCCTCTTGATTGCTGTGCAGAATGTGGGAAGGAGAAGAAGGAGTGTGCTGTTGTTAGGGTATCCCTCCTCCCTCCACTCCTGTACCTTATCTTCACACAGAAAGATGGGGATGGAGAGAGGTTGGCAATGCAAATCTCTGTGAGAATGACAGACACACTGTGTGAAAGTGACAAACACACACTATCCTTCATTCTCATCTCCCGACCCAACATGTAAATGGGGCAGGGGTGTTGTTACATCTTTTACTGCTTGCAAAGTGTGTTATTTTTGGCTTTTGACTGGCCTGTGATTTTCACAATTTTCATTTCTCTCTTACATTTAAATTTAATTCTTTGAGTAGTGAGTTCTAAAATGCTGAACCTGTCATGGCTGGAGTAATTACCCTGTGGTAACTGCTGATCCTGGAAGTGGCTGGCATGTCCCTTAGCCCCTAAGAAAGGCAGAGCAGGGGGCTTCCACATGCTGTCTTTGCCTGCAGACATGGCTTCTGCAGCTCCCCTTGATCAATAATGGGGAACCATTGCTAGTAGAAGCTGTGGGCTCAGTGCTTCAGTACCTGTAGATGAGGGACAGCACATGGTGCCATGGAGCCATTGCTGTACATGCCAACTGCTTTAAGGAGTGGTGCAGTGCCAGGGGAGGAGTAAGCCTGCCTTAACCCCACTGCTCCACCACCCGGAAGCCTCTCAGTTAAACGGTGCCCAGCCAAAGCCTGCTTCCTGGACGTCCTCCTGTCCCCAACCTTCTGTCCCAGACATGAGTCCCCCTCCACCCAAACTCCTTCCCAGAGCTTGTACCCTGAAACTCCTCCTGGACCCCAAGCCTCCACCCTGGGCTAAGCCTGGAGCCCCTCCCACACTCCAAACTCCTTGGCCCAAGACCAGAGCCTGCACTCCAACCCCTACCCCAGACTGGTGAAAGTGAGTGAGAACAGGAGAGAAAGGGGGATGAGGTGAGCAGGGTGAGGCCTTGGAGAATGGAGGCAGCAGGAGCAGGGCCTCAAACAAGGGATGGGAAATAAGTGGGGCAAGGGTATTGGGTTTGAGGTAGATCTTACATTGCACTTACATTGAAAAAGTGATCTTGTGCTTAAAAAGGTTAAAAAAAACCACTGGCTTATGGGTTGCCTGTTGCCAATAGCACTGCTCCAAAGCCACATGAAATTGGAAACTCTGAGAGCTTTACAAGTTGATTAAATCAAAATACTTCAAATGCCACTTACATGATTTATTGTTACCCTGACAGCCACATTTCACCCCATATCAGCAGATATTTTTGTCAGGAAGCAGAGGCAATACACATGCATGCAATGGATAGGGAATGATTATAGTATGATATATAATCATCATACCATGAATCTTTGAAGTGCATCTTTCCCTTGTAGGATTTCCACCTCTACTTTTTCTGATAAGGTTGAACATTGTGTTCACAGAACATGTGGACAATTTTCTTTTTAGCACATATTGGCATTTTGCTTTAACTAGTTTTGATTTCTCTCACAATATCAGTGACATTTTACATAGCCTGTCATTATGCTATGCATCTCCCGTTCCCCTGCATTAACTTCCATCCAAATTAGCCATCAAATATCTTCCATATAATACTGCGATATTTGCAGGACTGCTCCAAAGCCAAATGGCAGGCCTTTAAACATAAAATTTCTAAACAGGACATTTAATGTGCACAATATGGAACTTTAATAATCCAGAGGCACTTGCCAAAATTTTTGACAGGCATTTAGAACAGAAAACATATATACCTTGAGCATTCCGGAAACATTAGCAATCATTCTCATAGGGTAGCATTCATATCCAATTGCTTTGCTTAAGTCTTTAGCATACAGACAAATCCAAAGATGATAAAGGCATTGAGGAGAAGCTAAATTAATTATTTGCTTCAGTCTTCAAGGCTGAGGATGTTAGGGAGATCCTCAAACCTGAGCCATTCTTTTTAGGTTACAAATTTAAGGAATTGTCCCAGATTGAGTTGTCAATAGAGAAGGTTTTGGAACAAATTCATAAACTTAACAGTAACAAGTCACCAGGACCAAATGGCATTCTCCCAAGCATTCTAAAAGAACTCAAATGGGAAATTGTGGAACTATTAACTGTGGTTTGTAACCTATCCTTTAAATCAGCTTCTATACCTAATGACTGGAAGATAACTAATGTGACACCAATATTTAAAAAGGGATCTAGAAGCGATCCTGGCAATTACAGACATGTAAGTCTAACATCAGTACCGGGCAAATTAGTTGAAACTATAGTAAAGAATAAAATTATCAGACACGTAGATGAACATAGTTTGTTGGGGGAGAGTCAACATGGTTTCTGTAAACGGAAATCATGCCTTACTAATCTACCAGAGTTCTTTGAAGGGGAAAACAAACATGTGGACAAGGGAGATCCAGTGGATATAGGATACTTAATTTCCAGAAAGCCTTTGACAAGGTCCCTCACCTAGGGGTAAGTGACTAGTTGAATATCCGATAAGCAAAAGCTTATTGGATAGCCAACTAGTCGCTTGACTAGTTGCTTCTTACCCTTTGTTGCCTTGCTCCAGGTTTTAAACAAACAAAAGGAAATTTTTCTTCATGCAGTGCACAGTCAACCTGTGGAACTCCTTGTCAGAGGATGTGGTTAAAAACTAGGACTTTAACAGGGTTCAAAAAAGTGCTAGTAAAATGTATGATGATTATATATCATACTGTAATCATGCCCTATCCATTGCATGCATATGTATTGCCTCTGTTTTGCCTAATTAAGGTTAGGTCCAACAATGGCCAATAACCAGGGTGAGTAGGAATGTTGTCCTTATCCTTTGTTTGCCTGTAAATGGGTAATAGAAGAGGGATCATGTGATGTTTGCCTATTGTGTTCACTCTCTCTGGGGCATCTGGCATTGGCCACTGTCAGCAGAAAGGATACTGAGCTAGATGGACCTTTGGTCTGATCCAGTATGGCTGTTCTTATGTTCTTCTGCTATTATTTATGCTGTTCAGATTCTACTTGGGTTTACCATCCTCATCATTATATTGCTCTAATGAGACTCCCATTACTCACAATCAAGTTTTATTTAATTTTTTAAACATTTTCCTTAACAAATTTGTGTTACTAGAGTAGCACAGTTTGAAAGTGACTAGAGTTGCTCCATGATGTCCCTGTGAGACCACATACTGGACACTTTTGCCTCTTCCATAATCATCACAATAGAGTTTGCTTAAAGATGTGCTTTTCATACTTTGCCTAATTTGTTTACAACAGCCTGACAATGACCTGAGCGGTATGTTGTTTGCTCCTTTAATTCCACAGATGTCAGTCGCTTGATGTAGGCTTAAATCGGGATATCTGAGTAGCCTTGGTTTTTTTCCTTCCACCCTGCTTATTCCACTAACAATTCTTTTTAATTAAACAATTAAATTACTTATGCCAGATTCATAATAACTGCATTCTGGCTGAAATCTTTTAATTATTTTGACATTTTTAACTTGTCAACTTCTAGATCCTTATGAAAAAAAAATATGATTTGGGGGATGCCTCTCCTTCTTACAGTGTGTAGCAATGTTGAGGATCTCTGTGCATCTGGATTTTTAAATGCATCTACTAATATACAAAAATTGTTTGCATGTTTTCAGCAATATTCCTTTCAAAATAATGTGTATTTGGTAGCTTCAGGGAATTACTTTTAAGATGTTCTAATAGTAAGTAGTATCAGTTCTGTATTTCATTTTGATCAGAGATTCCCAAACTATGGTCCACAAAGCAGAGGTTGATGGTCTAGAAAGTGACTGGTTACATGATGATAGCTCTCCTCATTACCAGCTACTAAAATGCATTAAATGATCGTTGGTTAGACATTAAACATTTTCCTATCTTTACTTTCCAAGTAAACAATTTCTATAGTTGCTATTTAGACATAATATGATGGCAAATGGGCACAGGATAGTCCATAAAAGAAAATAATTCTGCATTAAAATGTGGTTCCCGCTAGTAAGAAAGTTTGGAAACCTGTTATGTAGACTAACTGGGTCAAATCTTCAAACTAACATGTTCTTTTGTGAACATTCTCCTTAAGCAAATGCACTAAGGCATTTTTACACCCAAATTATTTGAACTTTTTAAATTTGAAGCTAGATTCTCAAAGGTATGAGATATGCTTGGTGCATCAGAAGACAGGGAGCAGTTCTGGAGCCAGTGAAAGTCTAGCATAAATTCAGAGTTACTCCTGAGTATCTCCATGGCAAAAAACAGGAAGGCAAAATCCCAGGATATATGAGCAAGACTTTTTATGTGTAAACATCAGGTTTATATTTTTCTTTCAATATCAGATTGTGTTGCATTGAGCTGCTGCAGTAGGCTTTACTTGGAATGAGTCAGTTCATCGCTTACATTAATGCCAAGCTTGTGGGAAAATATTACAAGTCAAATCAAAGTAAACAGGCATAGGTATCTATGAACATTTAAAAAAAACAACTCACAAAGTGCTACCATTTAAAATTCTACTATACATTCTAACTGTCAAAATGTAAGTGAAATCCATTTGCCATCTGTCCCCAGAATGTAAAGAACTAGACTCTCCAAAGGCGTAAATCAGCATAGCTTCACTATGATCATTTAACATCCACCAATTTACACCAGTAAAGAATTTGGCATTCAGTGGTAACTGCAGGGGTTAAAAATTCTGCATCAACAATTGCTCCGTCTTTGCAGCATAGTTAAAGACAGGGCTAAATTATGAGAAATTATAGTGCACCCTACTATACATGCTCAAACCAAGAGAAGCATTAAGAAAATGCATGAATGTGCCCATAACTGAATATTAGGCAACTGGAGACAGTGCATGCTATTACCCATATTTTGCATGCAACTAAGTCTCAAAATTATGGACATTTAACCCAAATTAGGCCTCCTTTTTTAGTTACTTTTGACACTGCAGTGTGTATTTTAGATATCACTTACAGTTTCTTCAGAAGGCAGGCAGCAAATGTAGCAAACATGGAAAGATGGATATCCTCAGGAGAATCAGAGGAATAAGTAACTCCATTAGAAGGAACATCTAGACTGTTTCAGAATATTGGCTATATCAACAAGACTGGCAAAATATGTATGTAAATAGTGTGACATTACATTTCATGTTCTCTTTTACTATCAAATATGATGTAAAAATATACCATGTTTGTTCCAAAGGATGCATCACTACCTTGGAGCCCTTAGGATGAAAGTATCTTACAATTAATTATCTGGTGTTTAGAGTGATTAAAACAACTATAGTGTGCTGAGTTTCAGACATGGTACAACTCATA
This sequence comes from Pelodiscus sinensis, assembly GCF_049634645.1. Classification (NCBI taxonomy): domain Eukaryota; kingdom Metazoa; phylum Chordata; order Testudines; family Trionychidae; genus Pelodiscus; species Pelodiscus sinensis. The sequence continues at coordinate 30,652,793 of NC_134724.1, read as the reverse complement.
CAATTCCATAAGTATCTATCAGACAATGTGAAGTCGTTCTCCAGGTAGTCTGAAACCTTAAACCCAGAATCCTCTCTTCTATAGAGTGTATCAACTCAAAGCTGCCTCATATGTCTCAAAACAAAGATTAGAAACTGGCAATGTGCATTTTAAATTTGCTGAACATGAAAAATACATTTAAAGCTGCATTTGAAGAGAGATTTTATATTTCACAACTCACCATTTGTAACCAAATGTTGGTAGTTAAAACTTGATTCTTTTCATCCTGGGGAGAAGAGAAAAAATAAAAATAAAAAAACAACTCGACATTTGTTCCAGGAAAGTATTGCAGTAATATTATTTAAAAAGTGTTAGTGAAATCATGTTAGCGTAACTTTCATTAAAACTGATCCTGAGTAATATGCACTGTTAGGCTACGTGAAACCGGTTATAACTATGTGTACCCCATTAAAGCTCAGTTTTGGAGAGTTTCTTTTAAAATTGTTTTTATGCTACCACAGCCCACTTTGACTGGCATCTCCTGAAGGCAGAGTGTTTCTTCTTGTTTTGTTTTTGGGCCTTTTTCTTTAATACAACATGTTGCAAAAGCAGACATAATTGCACTAGATATTGCCAGTTGTAACTTTGCTTACAAGTAGCTCATCAGCTGGTGTTAGTTAGCCTAACACCAGAGATGGCGCTACAACAGCATGTACAAACTATAGAAACAATATGAACAAAAAACCTGAATAATCCCAAATAGATAGCTATGCAAGGTGAAGAAGACCTATTTCTGCTATCCTTAATATGCTGAGCAGTATCATAGAATCATAGAAAACTAGAACTGAAAGGGACCTTGAGAGGTCATCAAGTCCAGTCCCCCGCCCTCATGGCAGGACCAGACACCATCTCTAGATCATCCCTGAAGTCTATCCAACTGCTCTTAAATATCTCCAGTGATGGAGAGTCCACAACTTCCCTAGGCAATTTATTCCAATATTTAACCAACCTGACAGTTACGAAGGAGTTTTTGCGCAAAAAGGAAACATCACACTGCTTGTTTATGTGCAAAAAACCCTGGCGCAAAACTGGCTCGGAATAGATTATGCAAATGAAGCATGACAATATGCTAATCAGCGCTTCATTTGCATTGCCTCTTCCGGCAATAGCCATAGTGTAGACAAAGCCAAAGTGTCTGAGAGCCCCACACTGAGTGGATGAGGAGCCCAGGATGAAAGACTGCATCCAGCAGGCTGCTCTAACTTCGGTTGGGTAAGGCCTTGATAGGGACAAAAATATGGGAAGCCAAAAGGTGACTTAAACCACATTTTCTCTTCCCCCCAGAATTTACAAACTCGTCTCAGCAACTGACATATTGCATCTTTTCAAACTGAATCTGCCACCATTCAAAGGCATCAACAATATAAATATTTCCTCAGGTTGACATTACACTGAACTGAAGAACTTTAACAGTATTTTAAATATGTCATAGTAGTAGCAAGATAAATATTTCTTACTGTATAAAGTCCCATTGATTTCACCATATCATGGTTTTACCAAAAACCCTACGTATGGGGAAGGGCAGTGCTACAGTGCCCCAAGAGCATCCTGGAAACCAGGCCGCGACTCAGAAAATCTCAATTTGTCTCAGAGTTCTAACTAAATCCAACCCCATCCCACCCAACCTCCCTTTCCAGGCACAAATACATTCCACCAGTCCTATTACTGAAGGTCCTGAGAACACTGGCACTGAAAAGTTGCCTCATATATTACGGGGTAGAACCACTTCCTGTCTGGCCACTCTCCTGTGAGAGATTGGGAGTAGCAGTTCTGCGAAGCCCCTAATTTACCTGTTGGACACAACATAATAGGCTAAAAAAAACCAGCAAGCCAATGGTCTGGTAGCACTTTATAGACTAACAAAACATGTACATGGTATCATGAGCTCTCGTGGGCACAGCCCACTTCTTCAGATGACCAGAGTTAAGTGGGCTGTGCCCACGAAAGCTCATGATACCATCTACATGTTTTGTTAGTCTATAAAGTGCTACCAGACTATTTGCTTGCTGTTTTCTTTCTTTAACAGACTAACTCAGCTACCCCCTGAATCTCCATAATAGGTCAAGTTATTAGCAGGGCCAGCCCGAGCCCTTTTGGCGCCCTGGGCCTGGGCGTGCAGTACCACCCCCGGGTGCACGACGCAAGCACGGGCCTGCCCGTGGGGCGCGAGCCCACCCCTCCCAGGATGCACGGGCCCGCCCCCGGGGAGCACGGCGCATGCGTGCGCCAGCCAAGGCCGCTGTCAAGCAGCCCGGGTCCTGCCCCCGGGGCGCACGGTGCATGCTCTGCCTAGCCTGGCCTGGTGAGTGCTGCTGGCGCATACGCTGGGTCGTGCAGGGCCCTCATCGGTTGGCGCCCTGGGCAGCTGCCTGGCTCGCCCATGCCTCCATCCGGCCCTAGTTATTAGTCAATGCAAGTAAGGCTGGCAGAACTAACACCATAACTTTGGGGTTAACCAAAAAATAATCTTCTCAATTCTGAGACATGGATAAATATTTGTAACCCCAATATCCGAGACCTATCAGCAATTACTCAGCCTTCAATCAGAACTTTCTTAGGGTGTTTCTGCCTCAATGGGATTCTATCACGGTAATAGGATACTCTACACTCCAATGACCTAGAATTCATTTTCTAAACTGAATGTAAAATACCAGCCTTTTTTTGTCTTAAATCAACTGAAGCCTACTCTATATGGCTACGTCTACACTGGCCCCTCTTCCGGAAGGGGCATGTAAATTTCACGAGTCGTCGTAGGGAAATCCGCGGGGGATTTAAATATCCCCCGCGGCATTTAAATAAAAATGTCCGCCGCTTTTTTCCGGCTTTTAAAAAAGCCGGAAAAGAGCGTCTAGACTGGCCCCGGTCCTCCGGAAAAAGTGCCCTTTTCCGGAGGCTCTTATTCTTACTTCGAAGTAAGAATAAGAGCCTCCGGAAAAGGGCACTTTTTCCGGAGGACCGGGGCCAGTCTAGACGCTCTTTTCCGGCTTTTTTAAAAGCCGGAAAAAAGCGGCGGACATTTTTATTTAAATGCCGCGGGGGATATTTAAATCCCCCGCGGATTTCCCTACGACGACTCGTGAAATTTACATGCCCCTTCCGGAAGAGGGGCCAGTGTAGACATAGCCTCTATGTTTTACCCCACCCTAATGCTCTATCAAACAAAGAACATGGAAATTAACTCTGGAAATTCCACAAAATATCCTAGTCACCTGTACAGTGTGGAAGCACCGTCAAATCACCTGATACATCTAACCCTCTACAGTTTTTAAGCAAAAGTAATCTATGTTTTATTCATCACCAAATAATAAATGTCCAAAAACAACTATATTCACATTTTTACCCACAAGAGTCTTCTTAAATTGAAAATGTACACAGGCAATTTAGTCTGTAATCCATTTCTTGAACTTTTGAATGAATGGAAGGACTGGAAGACCTTTAACTGTAGCAGCGTGCAGTGCAGTAATAGTCATACAGCATGTAAAATCAGCTATAGCTGCCAGAGAAGATGACATTTTAATAGCAAATGGAGACATTTAAAGAGGAACTTCAATAAATGTCTGAAAGTGTTACTTCATCGCATGGGATCCCAACAACTGAATGCACAGCATAAAGGCAAATGAAATTCAGGTAAAAATGCCTCATGATTAGTATTCTGCATGACTCCATTCTCCCTCTAGATGCATGTATCTAAATGTAATGGACCCATAGCACTTTTCTCAAGGCTATGGGTTTTAACATAGGTGGGCAGACAAATTGCAATTACTCTTGTCAAGTCTGTAACAGTTGTCCAAAAGTGTATGCAGAATACTATGGGTATGTCTACACTAGGCCCCTAGTTCAAACTAGGGAGGTTAATGTAGGCATTCGAAGTTGCAAATCAAGCCCAGGATTTAAATATCCCACTCTTGATTTGCATCTTCCTGGTCGATCACCATTTTTGAAATTTACAAGTCCGGACTAACTGCCCACGTCTACACGTGGCAGGGACCCGGTATTTCAAATTAAAGCCCTAAATCAAACTACCTGTTATTCATCCTGCAAGGGTTTAACAGGTAGTTGGATTTAGGGGCTTTAATTCGGAATACCGGGTCCCTGCCGCATGTAGACGCGGGCAGTTAGTCTGGACCTGTAAATTTCAAAAATGGCTACCAGCCGGGAAGATGCAAATCAAGCGCGGGATATTTAAATACTGGGCTTAATTTGCAACTTCGAATGCCTACATTAGCCTCCCTAGTTCGAACTAGGGGGCTAGTGTAGACATACCCTATTAGTGTGTGAATTTGATATGGGAGCATTTTACCTACTCCCCCATAAAAGTCAATGGGATCTGTGCCCACAACCAGGTGTAATTTAAAATGCTCTCTTTTTATTCTGTCTCGCTCATTCAGTGAATCCTGCCTTTTATCCAAGACTCCCCCTAACAGGCAAACATGTATTTATGAGTTTTTTTGGGGGGGGTTGTCTCATCTATTGTTCAATAGTAGTGCTTGCTGCATGCTAAAGTTAAGTCTTATGAGAGTAAAACCATCATTAGGGCTATTATATTTGCCAAAAGACATAGCTTATGGCTAAGTAAAGATATTGCTTTTTCTGTAGATATTCACAGCAATAATTGATCAACATTAACAGCTATTACTCTATGGCCGTACAAACATTTGGGTGATGCATCATTCCAGTGCCTATAAGAGTTATTAGAGAGTTTGTCAGTCTCAGTAGCATAACAGAACTAGCTTCCAGTAGAAATTAAATAATGAAGAAGAAATTATGTCCACATCTTTCACAATATCATAATAAAAAAGATTAAGCATTTTTCTATTCTCTGGTGTTATCCATCTTTTAGGTGAGATGCAAAACTAAGATTCAGATAACTTGTGATCATTAAAGATCCCATTGCACTTTTCTCAAGGCTGTTTTAACATAAGTGGGCAAATTCCAATTATACTATGTCACATCTTTAACAACCATGCAAAAGTGCATGCAGCACACTACCAGTATGTGAATTTGATATGGAAACATTTTTCATGCACTTTCCTCAGTGTAAATGGCTGCACAAGGTGCAGGGAGTAGAGAAGCTACTTGAAATCTTGTTGTACAAAATGCTGCCCTTCTATTGTGTAATTTGTTATTTTAAAAATTCAGAACGTGAAAGAGGACATTTGAACATAATGTTGCTCATTTGAATCACTATATTTAACATCTCAATAGTGTTTTAATCATAACACACACACACACACCAATTTGCAGGGCATTCTAATTCAGCTGTAAAACTTCACTGCAAACTTCATATATAATATTCACGTCCCAGAGAATTATTTAACAAACTTTAGTAAAAATTGGTTTGACTGACTTTCATCAACAAGAAGACTGGCAGTTTTCCAGTTTCAGAAGATTTGCATTGCACACTGCAATCTCACAAACAGCTTCATTTGAGGTGGGAGGGAAGATTCTTCTGTTTGTTTTGGGGTTTTTTTGTCTCTCACAAAGACCAACGCTTTTGAAGATGAGTGATGAATTCTGAAAAACAGTTTCTCTGCAAAATACATTTACAATGTTTTCCATCACAGCTGTGCACAACCTCTTATCAAAATGTTTAGAAACTGAAATGGATCGTGAAATTTTGCTCAAATTCCATCACACATTTCAAATTTGTCATCATTTTGCGGTATTTTAACAGCAGCTCTCTGAGGGGAAAGAAGAGTTGCACCCAGTGAGGCAAACCATTTTCAGAGCTTCTCTTAAAAACAATTTTAATATGAAAAGGAAAGGACTTCGCGCTGCACCTAGAGGTATAATAAATAACACATAACATAGAAAACAAAGCACAAGGAACAAAATGACTCACTTTGGGGGATTTACCATGCACATTACTTTAGTTAATGCAGGCCTTAAAACACACACAAGAATAATAGTATGATAAGCCATGACTCTTGAGAAAGTATCGGTTAAATAGCTCAGTTCACTAGAGCGTGTTAGTCTGACTAACCCTTTGGCTACCAAACTCATGGCTATAATGATTCAATCTTTTAACGGATAAATTCCTGTTAGGCTAATTATGATAGGTTGGGTCTATGGGAGTAATAAAGAGAAGGAAATTGTAATCAGCGAGGTTGGCTAAGTTATTCATTCCCTATCCCTAAGTAACAAAACTAAAAGCTGGAAATGTATGGCTATGTCTACACTACTAGGTTATATCAAAATAAGTTATTTCAAACTAATAACTCCTGGAATAACTATTTCGAAATAGCATGTCCACACAACAAGGAAGCCTCGAAATTATTCTGAAGCAGGCTCCCTTAACATGGACTCATTATCTCAACTAAGAGTCCCAGGAAGCACTGGGTAGAAATTACTCTGAATGACTCTGAGGAGTAGTTATTTTGAAACAACATCAGCTGAGCATCCACACTAACTCTATTTGAAATAAAAATTTTGAAATAGGTATTCTTACTTGTAGAATGAGGGGTTATTATTTCAAAATAACAAGGCCATTATTTTGAAATAATGGGCTTGCTGTATGGGCGCTCACCTTGTTATTTTGAAATAACTCTGTAGTGTAGACAGCACTATTCCTGTTCAAAGCTTACACAGAAAATGTTTTCTCCCCTCCCCTGTTAGTTGTTGTTTTAAACATTTTACAATCTCTCAGATTGGCCTTCTTTGGGAAACCCAGTATCAGATACTCTTGTGATGTCAAGTGTTTGGAACAGGGAAGTATTCAGCTATTCAGAACATTTTCAGTACTTGCTGGTGGACTGTTTTGGAATGATAACACAAAGTCTATTAAAATTATCAGAATATGAGAGTTATATGCAATGTTTAGTGACTTAATGAAGCTCTCTCTTCCCAAAACCTTCCCCTTCAACAAAATATGCTTGAAGAAGATACAGAGAAATGTATCAAACATCATTGTGTGGGGCATTAACCCAGCCAGCTTTCAAAAGGGCACTCGCCCAGTGTTCATGTCTCAGATTTCAAGCACATTAAAGGATGTGCAGTGAGAGAAAAATGAAGTCAACACATCTGCAATTCTCTGATAAAGGCTAAAAGGATAATTTTCTCCCTAACTACAGTGTCTGGCAATTCACCTGTCCATGCACTCCAAAACAAAATTAAGGGCTAGGCAGTGTTTGTCACACTATTTCATGAGAAATGGACAGCACGCAGTTGCACCACTGTCAGAGGAGCTGCAGGAGGCACTGTGCCTCATACAGTGGAAGAATTCCTTTCCAGCTGTCCTACTGGTTTCCTAGGAAAGTAATTTATTTCAACCTTTTTAGGGTACAACTCACTCCACTCAGCACAATCTTCTGACTGATGCATAAGGTTGAGGTCAGAAGAGACAGTATCACAGTATGGCTCCACCCACTCCCAACTACACCCTGGAAAGAACACCGTCTGCAAAGCCCCTGCTATAATTCAAGTAGTCCTAATGCAGCTGCACAGAGGATGGATGAGAATCTTCTCCTACAGACACATTCGGGTTGGTGTCAATCTGGTCCTAAAAGTTCCTGTCTGTTTTTCTTTACCAATTATACAAAGTAAATGTGCACACTGTGATGTTAAGTGGTTGGAACAGGGAGGTATTCAGACATTTGGAACATTTTCAGCACATGCTGGTGAGTTGTTCTGGAATATGCAATGTATATGCAATGGTTAGTGATATGCTGAAGCTCCAACACAAGCTTGATTCCTTTTTACTTACAGAAAATATGCTCTAATGTAACTTATATATAGCCAGACTGTAGCTTCATTAATATCCAAAGAGGAATTAATGGTGCTATTTTATAATAATCTACTCAATTTTTATTCTTGCTTGAATATATGGTAGAACAACACATAACCAAGCAACAATTTACAATTGCACAAGCCAAACAATTAAAATAGTCTGAATGCTCCCCTGAACTGTACTTCAATGCCATTAAAAGATTTTATAAAACCAGTAAGCTTTTACGTTTATTTTAAGAAGTGAAGTTATTGATGACCCATCACACTTCTTGGGTACCTATCCAACCAGCTCTTCCTATACAATTTGTTATCCTTTTTACAATTCTTCTGTTAAAAAAACTTGTTTAACTCTTTGTTTCAGTGTCTCTAAATGTTTTGTTAAGAAACAGTACAAAACTGTAATGAAAAATTATAAATGTATTTTGTTGACAAGGTAATTTTTGAAAAATCACTGAATACATGTTTCAGAAATAAATATTCTTTCAAGACCAAGATTGTCAAAACTGACATGATTTTGGGGAGACTCAGTTTATGGACCTCTAACTTGACAAGCCATAAAGAAGCCTGATTTCCAGAAGCACCTTTAAAGTCACTCAAGTTGAACACGCAGAAATGGTAGTACCCATGATCACTAAGCACTTAGAAAAATCTTAGCCCAGCACTCTTGGACCACATATTGGAAAGACCAACCATTATAATGCTTTCATACATGGCTAAGCATAAGTTAAAATGGACCTCAGAGCCTTAACTCTGAATTATCTAGTATACTAGTTTTCCTTTGCACTCCACACATTATTTTAATATAAGTAAATGAGTGAAATACTGGTCATGCTGATATCAATAGCAAAACTCCCAATTACTTTAACAAGGCGATTTCACTCAACAATTTTGAGAATCAAGTCTGTTCAGTGTTTGATGGCTTTCCTCATCAATCCTGTTAAATGCTAATTTTTCATGTGGTTTAAAAGTTCCAAGGATGATCCACCAAAAGATTTCTCCCTTCTTTTAATGACACAGCTTGCTTCCAGACTTCACCAAGAAAGGACTCTTTGTACTGGATCAATTTCACATATCTTATTAAAGGATTTTTTTAAAAAACATTGTAAGGTATACCTTATAAAAACAACCACTGAGTTCCCTAGCAGCAAATCATAATGAGACCAGACTGTTTCAGTCAGCTGCAGGTCATCAACAACACATCAATTTCTGATTCTATACACTGTCACGTATTTACTTGAATGTTATCCTACTAAAACCTGTGTTATTCAGTTTATTCTCTCTAATGTCATTGTCTCATCGCTTCCTAATTAAGTATTGAAGCATTTTTTTTATCCGTTAAGTTAAATAACTCATACCTAATGACACTTTTTTGATACCCTAACAATTTTCTAGTTAGTGAATTTCCCACTTAATATGGTGAGATTTTCCTCCCTTTTTATGGTCACACAAGGTAGATTTACACTAGGAAATTATTTCAAAATAGCACAGAATTATTTTAAAATAGTGTGTCCACTATAGAATGTCTACCCTCCTGGTCCAGGGAGGGTACCAGAAGGGTAGACACTTCTTCTGGCTGCTTGCTGAGGCTAGCTGAGATACATGCATAAAGAGGGCCCTCACACACACCATTCTCCACTGCCTGCCCCTCGTGGGACACCAAACTCACACCATGTGCTCTGGTTGCCCTTGTGGACACCACAGCACTGACAACATGGAGTCAGAACTACTGCAAAGCAGTGCCAGGCTCATTGGCCTTGTACTGCACTTCATGGCACAGTTCATTCAAACTGTCCATGTGCTACTTCAGCATCATGATGACCTGCCCAGACCAGGGGATCTCTTCACCCAGGTCCTGCCACTCCTGATGCAGCAAACGATCCTCAAACCCCTGCACACCATGGAATACCGCTTCTGGCAGAGGAAGACCAGTTCTGACTGGTGGGACTGCATCGTCCTGCAGCGATGAGATAACCAGCAGTGGCTCCAGAACTTCCACATGCAGAAGTTCACCTTCCTGGAGCTCTGCGAATGGCTCGCCCCTACCTCAGGTGATGGGACACTCACATGAGAACTGCCATCCCCAGCAGATGTGTGTCAACCTGTGGAAGCTTGCCATTCCGGACAGCTACCGCTCCATGGGGAACCAGTTCAATGCAGGGAAATCCACAGTTGGAGCCATCCTCATGCAGGTAGTCAAGGCCATCAACCATATTGCGGCAGAGGGTTGTTTCCCTGGGGAACGTCAACATCATCGTGGATGGCTTTACTGCCATGGGCTTCCTCAATTGTGGGGTGGGGGAGGGTTTAGACGGCACCAACATCCCCATCCTGGTCCGTGACTACCATGCCTCAGAATATATATAAACAGGGTGGGGTACTTCTCAATGGTGCTGCAGGCCCTGGTAGACCACAAGGGACAGTTCACAGATATTTACAATGGGTGGTCAGGAAAGGCGCACAACATCTGCATATTCTGGAACTCAAGGCTGTTCCAGAGGAACTTTTTTGTTCAACTGCACCATCAGGGATGTGGACATGCCTGTGTACATCATAGGCTCCCACAGTTGGGAGAGGTGTGTGTGAGTGGCAGAGGCCGCTTGCTGGAGAGAGTGCTACTGGGGTTCTCCCTCTTATTCCTCCCCCTGGTAGGTTCCCATGCAGGGAATTGGTCTCCTCCGCATCACTATATTTGATTAGCAGCAGAAGCTGCTGAGTGCGGCCATGAGCCTGTGTTGTGTGCAGCATTACTGTGTGTTTCCATGGACCCAGCCTCCTTAGTCGTGAAAAGGTGTCCCACCATGGAGTCTAGAGTAAGGCATGCTTGTCCAGGAACCTTGTGAGAAGGAGCGAGGGGTTCTTGTGGGAGAGCGTCATGGGGCTGAGTGCTCCAGTCTGGCACTCCATGTGCACCCACATGCACAGGCTGGTGTGCAAACCCCAGGCTGAGAAGGCCAAGCAAGGAACACACTGCTCCTTGCAGCCTGCCGCCTGCCCCAGTGTTTGTATAGAGAAAGTTATGGAACTCACCTGAAGTGCCTGCACCGGGATTGTCTGAGCCCTGGGAGACATCCTGGGAAAGGAGGACTGGCTCCAGGCTGACAATCAGCTCCTTGCTGGTGAGCCTGGTGTCCTGGCTGGCCTGCTCCTCGTCCTTCATCATCTGCCTCTGCAACCACACCCTTGTGGAGGATGATGCCTGGTGTGTCCTGGCCGGAGTCAATGACAGGGGGGAGGTGACCAGCTCCCCTTCCAGGACGGCATCCAGCTGCTCATAAAAGGGACAGGTGTGGGGTGCCACCCCAGAGTGAGAACTTTGCTCCCTGGCCTTTGTATAGGGCTGCTGGAGCTCTTTTATTTTCATATGGACCTGATCAAGGGTGCACATGTGTCCATTCTCCAACATGCCAGAGGCCATCCAGCTGTACACATCAGCATTCTTCCTCTTGGTGCAGGGATCCTGAATGTTGGTCTCTTCCCCACAGAGATCCCAGATGGATGAGATCCAGGATCTCCTCACCAACCCTGGCAGATGCCCTCTTTTGCCCCCGGCCAGGGGCATCAGAGGGTGCTGCGGGAGTGCTGGCAGCCGTGGTGAGCACAGAGGGAGCTCCGGGGTCGGCCATGGCTCCAAAGAAGGGTGCTGTGTGACATAGGGCTAGCAGGCTGTCCTGGTGCCTCAAGCCCTTTCCCTTCTGCCTACAACTTTAAAGTCTGCAGGCGAAGGGGAGCACTGGACTTGTCAGGGGTGTGGCCAGAGGGGCCAGAAGTTCATCTGTGAGAGGCCTCTGGAGGCCAATTATTTCAAAATAGCAGCAGCAGAGCATCCACACTCATGCTATTTGGAAATAACAATTTTGAAATGAGCATTATTCCTCATGACAAACAGGAGTTCTTATTTTGAAATAATCATCCCGTTATTTCAAACAACAGGCTTGGTAGCACGGGCATCCCACTTGTTATTTCAAAATAAGCTCCCTATACTGTATCTCAATAGAATGAAAGAGCCAGAATTAATGTCTTGTCCCTTTAGCCTACATTGCCTTTACTTGTTCATAGATAAAGCTAGAGGATGATTTAGACCCACCTAAAAATCAACTGCAATTGGCAAAGACAATAAAAATGTTCTCTACATTCTGTGGGGCTCCTTGGCTTCGAATTGATCATTTTGTGACAATGTCATACCGACCTATTGCCAAGAGGTAGCTACAGTTCACTGACTCTTTCAAGCCATATAAGGCATAAGCAGATAAATATATTTTAGTAGTGATGTGCCGCAGGTGGCTGCTAAAAGCCCCTTGCTACATTTCTGCCACAAAATTAAACAGAAGATTTTCCTGTTCCTGATAGCAGTATTCAGAGGATGTGTACGCCTAATTTATCCATAACATTTCAACTTTTACAGGCGCTCCACTTAGAATTAGCTAGTGAACTAGCCAAGACCCTATGTGACTTTAGGCAAATCAATGAGCTTCTATGTGTATCAATTGCCCATCTATAAAATGGGGAAAATATTTCCCTATCTCACAGGGATGTTGTGTGGATAAATCCATGAAAGACCATGAGGCACTCAGATTATGCCAACATGATCCCCATCCCATCATCATAGATTTAATGGTATGTAAGATTGTGACAGGACAAACACCATCCATTCTTAAAAGAATGGAAATAAGAAAGTAAGGAGGAATGTTGTGCATTCCTCTCTACTTTCACATTTCCTACACAAACACGCACTCCAGAACTTCCATTTCTAACAGATACCCAAAGAAATAAGTACCCACCTCTTCATCAAACTTGCACTGTAATATGAAACATAACAAGCGACTTCTTATGCCTTTATAACAGAAAGTTAGCGCATTTGATTGTCACACATTCTGTGCAGTTAGGAAATTAACACCGCTGAGGTAGCTGCTGAGGTTTTGCATTAGAATAGAAGTTTGATGAAGTTAGATGCTTACTTTTTGTTGTCTAGAGATGTGAGTATAACTAACAACACTTCAGAAAATATGAAAACGGAAAGGAATGCAACTGGATAAGATTCGTTAGAAAAGATTAGATATGAATTTCTGGTTTTATCTTTTCCTGCCCAGGGAACTTTTCCAGCCCAGGGAGCTTCTCCCACTGAAATATCATAGACACTATGGTTGTGTCTAGACTGGCAAGTTTTTCCGCAAAATCATCTGCTTTTGCGGAAAAAACTTGCCAGATGTCTACACTGGCCGCTTGAATTTCCGCAAAAGCACTGACGATCTCATGTAAGATTGTCAGTGCTTTTGCGGAAATACTGTGCTACTCCCGTTCGGGCAAAAGTCTTTTTCCGAAAAACTTTTGCGCAAAAGGGCCAGTGTACACAGCAGAGATTTGTTTTCCGCAAAAAATGGCGATCAGGGCTTTTTTGCAGAAAAGTGCGTCTAGATTGGCCACGGATGTTTTTCCACAAAAGTGCTTTTGCGGAAAAGCGTCCTGCCAATCTAGATGTGCTTTTCCGAAAATGCTCCATTAAAAGCATTTCCAGAAAATCATGCCAGTGTAGACGTAGCCTTTAACTCTAGAATTCTTCAGGGAACATTTCTGTGACTGCCAGCCTCAGAAACACCGAACAATTGAACACATGGAGCTGTGATAGAAGTAAATCTGTATGTTGGTTCAGGGCACTAGTGTAGAGTATTGGTTGATTTCCCTGAAGGTGCTTGCAATAACAAGGTTAAAAAAGTGACAAGCAGACATGGGATTATGAGCTGCATACCACTTTCTGAGCATTTCAGATAGATTATCTATTTAAATTTCCCTAATAGCAAAGCTATTTCTGCAAATAGCTTTGCTCCCACTTTAGGCCAAATTTTGCCTTCAGTTAGTAGTATGTAAATCTGTGGGATGATACAGATGCAAATGAAGGAAGAATCTGACTCTTCATTTTTCTGGTTATTCTTAGGAAGCAATCATGTTTAATTTTCAACAACACAAAGAGGGGTTTTTTTTGCTACTCCACATATAAGTGCTTTTAATTGTAGCGTACATCATCATTATCTCATTCCAAGCATATCTAAGCTAGAAGCACTCAGACTGATTTGATGACTGACAGGCAAACAAGTTTTATTCAGAAAAAACAATGTTAATTCATATAGGTACCATGAGAGCCAGATGAAGAAAGGGGTTTTATGGGCTACAGCCCAGGACCCTGGGCTAAGAGGAGCCCCACAAAAAGATTTCCAGGCTCCCAAAAGTACAGATCCTTAGCAGGAGAACCTGGGCTGCAGCCACTAAAGACCCGGTGTTCTGGTCCTGCCTGGTGGGGGGGGGGGGAGGAGTGAGGTGAGGTGCGTACACATGCTGCCATGTCCCACAGCTCCCGGTGGCTAGGAATCACTGCTAATTGGAATTGTGGACAAACACTAGACAACACACAGAGTCAGTCACCTGCCCCCTCCCCTCTTCGGGGTCTGAGCCTGCAAAGGGGAGCCCCCTTAACTCCAAACCCCTTGGCCCCAGCTCCCTCTGGCACCCCAAAAGTCTCATCAATACCCCACCCCAGGGCCTGCAGCCCCTGTCAGAGCCCTCACCCCCTTCACTTCAACCCCTGCCTCAATCCACAGCCACCTCCCACATTCTGAACCCCCATTTTGGCCCCACTCCAGAGCTTAGGGGGCTCCATAAAATCTAATAGCCCTGGGCTCCCAGAAGAGTTAATCCAGCCCTGGGTACCATATATACCGTATTTTCTGGCATATAAGGCGACTGGGCATATAAGACAACCCCTTAATTTTCCAGTTAAAACATAGGTTTTGGCCTATACTCGCCGTATAAGACTACCCCCCCTTCCGAGGCAACACCATTTAATAACACCAGCCCGCTGGATGTGCCCTAATACAGTACTGTAGCTTCGGCTACATACAGTATCAGCACAGGGACGTTCTGTATGTACCGCGCTGAGCCAATCCCGGCAAGCGGTGTATTCTATTAATGCATACAAAGCCTGCTCGGATTGGCAACGGTTGTAATAGCCCGCCTCTCTGTCTCAGCCAATCCAAGCAGGCTTTGTATGCATTAATAGATGACACCTCTTGCCGTGATTGGCTCAGCGCGGTACATACAGTATCAGCACAGGGACGTTCTGTATGTAGCCGAAGCTATAATATGTTTATACCCGGCGTATAAGACGACCCCCGATTTTTGGGGGATGTTTTTTAGTATAAAAAGTCATCTTATATGCTGGAAAATACGGTATTTATAATATTCCAGGTCTGAATTCTTCTGTTGGAGAAGTAGTTTGGAAAGGATTTTCTTTCATTCTGTTTGTATTATATTGAAAGTAGTTTGCTCATATTCCACCACTTTTTATATCATTAAGGGTATGTCTACGCTACCACCCTAGTTCGAACTAGGGTGGTTAATGTAGGCAACCGAAGTTGCAAAGGAAGCCCGGGATTTGAATTTCCCGGGCTTCATTTGCATCTTGCCGGACGCCGCCATTTTTAAATGTCCACTTGTTCGGACTCCGTGCCCGCAGTTACACGCGGCACGGACTAGGTAGTTCGGATTAGGCTTCCTATTCCGAACTATCGGTACACCTCATACTACCTAGTCCGTGCCGCATGTAGGTGCGGGCACGGAGTCCGAACTAGCGGACATTTAAAAATGGCAGCGCCCGGCAAGATGCAAATGAAGCCCGGGAAATTCAAATCCCGGGCTTCATTTGCAACTTCAGTTGCCTACATTAGCCATCCTAGTTCGAACTATGGTGGTAATGTAGATATACCCTAAGTTACACAACAACAACTTTTTTGGTATCTACTATTATGCAAGAGTTAATATAAGTTCAAATTTAAAGGAGAGTATATAACATTTTACTTACTATTTCTGGAATATAGTACCATGTGGGGCTCACCTACATCTGATGTAAATCAATGTACCTCCATTTACCCAATGAGACTTACAGCAGATGAGGACAGGAATGTTGTAATATCAAATGTGGACAAGTTTCAGCCCTCAGTTATACATCTATTTCTTATTAACTTCCACGGGGATGTAACATTGTAGAATTTTGTTGATATATGTAAAAAAAAGGTATTGTTTCTTTTCTATATGCAGAGTGTATTAACTAATGATTGATTTACTGTTCAGTGGCTGCAACATAAAGCAGAATTTAGTCTGCATTTAAAAAAACCCCGAAGAACAGTAATAGCCCTATACCTTCTTTTCCAGAAAATTGTGAAAATTGTATAGAATGTATTTATTTCAATCCCAAACCTTTCTTGACTTACCAGTTATGGAGTAGACTACTTAAACTATCTATACTCAGTGCACAGAAATTACATCCAATACTGTAATTATGTTTTATTAGCTGCTTTATGGTGACTATTAATAACTACTATAAGACATGTGAATTTGCCGATTCTGTTATTTTAGTAAAAGGTACTATGTAAAATGTGAAAGCTTTATGTTCTCATCTCTGTACTTTCCAGCAATCCATCATTAAAGAATCTCTTAATCATTTTCACAGTAAGGCTCCAACCCTCCTCAATCACAGGTGGCATATTATTAAATGTCCACTTATAAAGATGATGTTTAACTGCTATACTTTTTGATTTAATGAACCATCCATACCATACCTCCTTCAATTGAAATATAAAGAAATGAAGTAGTTTGATTCTATGAATACAGCTAAATAGTTAATTTATTGAAAATGTTTTGCCCACAGTTGTACCCCAAAAGGAAAATGAAAGAAGTTAAGATCTTTTAGTCAAAAATTAGAGATGGGTTTAAGACAGAACCAATCAAGTATTTCCATTCTATCATAAAATATGAGAGATGTTTCCCCATTAATTTTCTTTTTTCCATTCGTAAAAAGGATGGACAGACTCTTTGAAAACAAGGATCCAAATTCCCCTCTTGAGTGGTGTTATACAAGTATAAATAATGGTGGAATTTTGCTAATGTGGATAAAATCTTACCTATCAGAGAGATTTCTGGGACATGTATTAATAGCAATACTCTTTTATCAGGAGTGTAATATGCAGAACCTGGACAATAATTGTCCCATCCTAACTAACACTGTGAAATCCCAGTTGGAAAAGTGACTTCAATAGTGGGTGCCAAAATTTAGGAAAGATGTGAATGACCTGGAGACAGTCCTCATAAGAGTAACAAAAATAACAGGTTTAGAAAACCTGACATGAGAAAAGGCTAACAAAACTGTAGTCTTGAGAAAAGAAGACTGAGGGGAAACCCTGTAACAGTCTTCAAGTGTAGTACTGGCTTTTATAAAGAAGATATGTCCACCGATGATAGGACAAGAAGCAATGAGCTTAAACTGCAGCAAGGAAGGTTTAGGTTGGACATTAGGAAAAACTTCCTAACTGTCAGGGTGGTTAAACACTGGTATACGTTGCCTCGGGAGGTTGTGGAATCTCTATCACTGGAGATATTTAAAAGCAGGTTAGATAGACATCTATCAGGGATGATATAGACCGTGGTTGGTCCTGCTATGAGGGCAGGGGAATGGACTTGATGATTTCTTGAGGTCCCTTCCAGTTCTAGTGTTCTATTACTTCATTTTTCAGAGTCCTGTGCTCAACACTTGCTGAAAATCAGACTGCTTAAGGTGCCTCTAGTTGTGTAAACAAAATGGAGTCAAGCCAAATTACTAGTTAACCTTTGAAAATTGAGGCCAGGGTGACTGCATAATGCAATATCAACTATAGGGTGCAATTTGGGTTAGAATTTGCCTGATATGGATAAACCATGCCTAACCAGAGAAATTAATATACAGGCAGTCCCCGGGTTACGTAAAAGATAGGGACTGTAGGTTTGTTCTTAAGTTGAATCTGTATGTAGGTCGGAACTGGCATCCAGATTCAGCCGCTGCTGAAACTGATCAGTTTCAACAGCGGCTGAATCTGGACGCCAGTTCTGACTTACATACAGATTCAACTTAAGAACCCCAGGCGTCCCCAAGTCAGCTGCTGCTGAAACTGATCAGCAGCTGATTCCAGGAAGCCCGGAGCAGAGCAACTCTGCCTCGGGCTTCCTGTAGTCAGCCGCTGGTCAGTTTCAGCAGCGGCTGACTTGGGGACGCCTGGGGCAGAGCAGCTCGGGTGCTGCTGGGTTGGTCCAGTAGCACGGCCGCTCCTCGGCGCTACTGGACCAACCCAGCAGCACCCCCGCTGCTCTGCCCCAGGCGTCCTGATTCAGCCGCTGCTGAAACTGATCAGCAGCGGCTGAATCAGGACTCCTGGGGCAGAGCAGCGGGGGTGCTGCTGGGTTGGTCCAGTAGCGCCAAGGAGTGGTGCTGCGGGACCAACCGGCAGCGCCCCACCTGCTCTACCACAGGCCCCGGGCTTTGCTCCACGTCTTCCTGGTCTGCTGGGGGGGGGGCACTAGCTGCGTCCCCCCCCAGCACACCAGGGAGACGTGGAGCAAAGCGGCGGAGGACCCGGGCCGGTCCGCGGCGCTTCCAGATCAGCGCCCCGGTCCGGCCTGGGTCCTCCGCCGCTTTGCTCCCCGTCTCCCTGGTCTGCTGGCTTCCCCAGCAGACCAGGGAGACGGGGAGCAGCTTTTCTCGCCCCGGAGGAGGCAGGCGGTGGGACCAGGCGTCCCGCCGCTCCAGTCCTCCGGGGCGAGAAAATCCCCGTTCGTAACTGCGGATCTGACATAAGTCGGATCCACGTAACTCGGGGACTGCCTGTATCACGCATGTAGAGCTGGAAGGGACTTTGAGACATCATCAAGTCCAGTCCTCTGTGCTGAGACAGGAACAAGTAAACCTAGACCAGCCCTAGGGCCGTCAGGGGCTTTTCTTGTGGCCAAAGCCTCCTGAGTGGTGATTGTGGGGGAACAGGTAAAACAGTGGCCCCTCCTCTGGGGCTGCCAGGAGGGGTTGTGCCCTCCCCTTCTCTTGAGCCACAAATACTAGAGAAGCAGAAACCTGGTATGAGTTCCCCACCTTCCTAGCAGTGGTGGGCTCAGGCTTCTGGCCTGGCAGCGGGCTCCTGCTCGGGTTCTGATCACAGGGTCTTAGAATTTGGCTGCGCAGCAGCAAGCTCTGTGTCCTGGCTCCATCCCTGGACTTGCCACCCCCCACATTGCCCCTGCTGTCCCCCTGCCCACTTTCCCATTCAAGGCTTTACTTATCCCCCAGCTTACCAGGGCTGAGTAAGTCTGGGGTGAAATTTGTATATTTCCACTTAATACCACTTTTTCACAGTCTCACAGCTAGGTAATGGGTGTGTTGCTCTGAAAAGTGATATTAACAAACATATAAATGTCTTTTCACAGCAGCAAACTTAATAGCTAGAAAGTCTAAAAAAATGCAACCAAAAAGGCAAATGAGCCAATAATTTAAAAAAAATACAAGAACATGCAAAGCACCTTATTTGTGTTTCTTTTCTGTTTAGGTCCTGTAAAGAATGGAGACAAATATGTTATTTTTATTATTGCATTTGTAAAAAAAAAACCTGCATAAATAAATCACTAAGATTTGGACATGTGTGTATGAATATCTATTTATTTTTTCCTAAAACGAATTAAATATTTTAGGAAAAATTGTCTGAGCAGTCAACAAAATATTGTTGAGAGAATCCCAGCACTAGCCTCTGTTTAACAGAAGCAGGGAAAGAGCAACAGGGGATGATACATCACTTGATAATTGCCTGTTCTATTCACTCCCTCTGGAACACTTGACATTGGCCACTATCAGTAAACAGGATACAGGGGCTGGATGGACATTTGGTCTGAGCTAGCATGGCTGTTCTTACGTGTTTGTGAAACATCTTCTTAAACCCTCCCCCCAGTGAGGATTCTCCAGCATCCCTTGCAAGCATATTCTAGTGCTGAGCAATCCTTATATTTAGATTTCCCCTCCCTGCCCAAATCTAACCTAAGTCTCCTGTGCTGAATCATAGAATCATAGAGCTGGAAGAGACCTCAGGAGGTCATGAAGTCCAGCCCCCTGCCCAAGGCAAGACCAATCCCAAAGCCTATTACTTTTTATCCTGCCTCTGCCCGTATAGACGGGCCAAATGTCAGAAAAGCCACTTTTGGAAGAAAAGCGGAAAAAGTACGCAAATTGTAGTTTGCAATTTGCATATCTTTTTCCGACTTTTGTTTGTAGTGTAGACATAGCCTAAGTTGTATTTGCCTAGGTTATTGATAAGATCATGCAAGACTGTATCAAAAGCCTTACTAAAGTCAAGGTATACCATGTGCAACACTTCTCCCTTAAGCACAAGACTTATCATATCAAAGAAAGCTATCAGATTAGTTTGGCATGATTTATTATTTACAAATCCATGGTGGCTATTACCTATCATCTTATTATCTTCCAGATGTTTTTAGATGAATTCCTTAATTACCTGTGCCATTATCTTTCCTGGCACAGAAACTGACCCGTCTGCAGTTTCCTGAGTTGTTTTTCTTTCCCTTTTTATAGATGGGCACTTTACTTGCCCTTTTCCAGTCTTCTGGAATCTCTCCAGACTTCCATGATTTTTCAAAGATGATAGCTAAAGGCTCAGATGCCTCCTCTATCAGCTCCTCGAGTATTCTAGGATGCATTTCATCAGGCCCTGGTGACTTGCAGATATCTAACTTTTCAGAATAATTTTTAACTTGTTCTTTTTTTTTATTTTAACTTCTAAACATAACACATTTCCACTAGCATTCACTATGTTATGCATTCCATCATCATCAAACATCTTGGTGAAGACCAAAACAAAGAAGTCATTAAACACCTCTGCCATTTGCAAGTTTCCTGTTACTGTATATCCCTTCTCACTGAACAATGGGCCTACCCTGTCTTTGGTCCTCCTCTTGCTTCTAATATATTTATAGAATATCTCCTTGTTACCCTCTACATCTCTAGCTAGATTGAGCTTGTTTTGTGCTTTGCCTTTGCATATGTGTGTTATTTGCTTATATTCATTCTTTGTAATTTGACCTAATCTCCATTTTTTATGAGACTCCTTTTTGATTTTTAGGTCCCTTTAAGTAAAACCAAATGGAAAACAATGACTGCTCAATGGAAGTACTGCACTCCCTGAGGTTCCTGCAGATAGGCCACCCAGCCCCTTTCGGTCAATGACAGCTGTGCTTGGCTCACTCCATCCTACTTTAATTGCTGCCAAAGCACAGCTAAAATCTAGGTTAATTACTGACCTTAGTCTCATCTCCCTAGCTGTAATGCTGGAATTCTGAAGACAAAAACAAAAAATTAGTCCAAGTATTTGACTATAGAATGTTGTTTATTTTTATTTAAATCCAATCATTTGGTCTGCTGATTTTCTATCAAACTAATAACTCTATATTTTCATTGTTTTTCCATCTCACCCACCTTTACAATGGCCTTGATTATTACTGGGATAAAAACATACTCAAAATGAAAGAACTAACAAAAGCCAAAAATGTCCAATGCAAAGTACTGCTTTTGCCAATGTGTGTGTCAGCTTTAGTCTCACTTATACGTATGTTTTGAAGGCATTTATTATAGAATAGAAACCTTATTTAAGAGATTGATAACTCTTGATAGAGTTTATTGAGGAATAAATGACAAAACTAGTTTTGTTGCTACAGCTTGCTTATATGAGCAATTCAACTTACACTATTTATAGTACTAACATATTAGAATAATCTAGGAACTTTCCTTCTAAGCTTACACATTTCAACTAGAAAATGCATCAATTCCACCACAGTGTGATAATGTCCAAGACGCTACATGCAAACTTTCTTAACACTTAGGGTACATCTACACTGCACACTTATTTCAAAATAAGCTAGTCCAGAAGAAATACTCCATAATAGCTTATTTCAAAATAGCATATCTACACTACAAGGAAGCCTCAAAATTAGTCTGAGGCAGGCTTCCCCTTTATTTTCAATTTAAACCAATTTTTATTCAAATTCCCAGACTTTACAATAAGAATTCCCAGCATTTATAAGAAGTATTGTTCACTTTTTTTCAGATTTCCACCCTATTTTTGTATCATCCAAATATATTTTTAAAAAATCACGTTCTATTAGGAAAATCCATACATTGCATGAGATACAGGTACAGGTTGAAGCTCTCTGGTTTGGGACTTTCTGGTCTGGCAACATATACAACCATGGATGTTGCTGGATGTGGCGAGATCGGGCCCCCGGCCCTTTCGCCTCTATCCCCCCCGCAGTCTCGGCACCCCGAGTCTGGTGCCCCTTGCTCGGGCCCTGGGTCGTTGGCTGCCCCGCCCGGGCTTTCGCTCAGCCTGGGACTGCGGGCTGGCCCCCGGCTCTCAATCCCGCTCACGGCTCTGCGACGGGGCCTGGTCCTCCGTCGGGCTCGGCCGTCGGTTCGCCGGGCGTGCAGCCGCCCGCTGGCGGCTCCGGTCCTCGGTGCCCCCGGCCGGGGGGTCTCGCTGCCCCGGGCAAGGGCTGCGTGGGTCCCGAGTCCCTCCTCCGTCCCGCTGGCTCCTCCGGCGTCTCTCCCCTGGCTGCCTGCCAAGAGAAAGGAAGTGCTGGCCGCCCCCGGTCCTTCCGACCCCTCCCCCTCTTGAGCCGGCACGCACGGAGCGTGCCGCTCCCCCTGGCGTCTCTGCCCCTCCTCCTCCTGGGTCCTGCCGCCGTCCTCGCCCGCCGCGCCGGCGGCTGCGCGCCCTCTCCCCCTTCCCCGGGGGCTTTCCCCTGGGCTCCGCTCCGCCGCGCCGCTCGGCGCTCCGCCAGTGGAGGGGCTGTCAGTGCGGGGAGTTTCTTCCCCGGCACTGCTCCGCTCCGTCGCGCCTCTCAGCGCTCCGCCGGTGGCGGGGCTGTCAGTGCGGGGAGTTTCTTCCCCGTCACACCCCTCCCCTCCTTGTCCCTCTGTCCCTTCCTGCTGTATTCCCCCTTCCTCACAGCGCGATAAGAAGTCCGCGTTGGCGTGCTCCCGCCCTGCCTTATGCGCCACCGAGAACTTGTACTGTTGTAAGAACAGGTACCACCGCATTATACGTGGGTTAGCCTCTCGCATATTATGCATCCACTGCAAGGGTGCATGGTCAGTTACCAACTGGAACTCGCCCCCTAACAAGTAGTAACGGAGTGCTTCTACTGCCCAGCGCACTGCCAGGGCTTCTCGCTCGATGGTGGAGTACATCTGTTCTCGCGGCAGCAGCTTGCGACTCAGGTAGAGTATAGGCCTCTCAGCTCCGCCTTGCTGCTGGGCCAGGACCGCCCCCAGCCCCACGTTAGAGGCGTCGGTCTGCACTAAGAAAGGTTTTGTGAAGTCTGGTTGTGCCAGCACCGGGGCCCGGGTAAGAGCCCTCTTCAGTTGTTGGAATGCCTCTTCACACTGGGGGGTCCACTGTACTTTCTGGGCGGCCCCGCCCTTGGTCAGGTCCGTTAATGGGGCGGCTATTGTAGCAAAGCACGGGATAAACCTCCTATAATATCCGGCCAGGCCCAGGAATTGCCGGACTTGTTTTTTCGTCGTGGGGGCGAGGTAGTCCCGCACGGCCTCGACTTTGTCCATTTGGGGCTTCAGTTGCCCGTTCCCCACCACATACCCTAGGTAGGCCACCTCGTCCTGTGCGAACGAACGTGCACTTGCCGGGGTTTGCGGTCAGCCGGGCTTTTCTTAGCGTCTCCAGGATCGCGCCGACGTGCCTTATGTGGTCCGGCCAGGATGTGCTGTACACGACCACGTCGTCAATATAGGCCGCCGCATACGCCTGGTGCTCCTCCAGGAGCTGGTCCATCATCCACTGGAACGTGGCGGCGGCCCCATTTAATCCAAAGGGCATGGTCAGAAAGTGGTAGAGTCCGAAGGGTGTTGCAAATGCGGTCTTCTCCTGGGACGCCGGCGTGAGGGGGATCTGCCAGTATCCCCTGGTGAGATCAAGGGTCGTCAGGTATCGGGCTTTCCCCAGTCTCTCCAGCAACTCCTCCATCCGTGGCATAGGGTATGCATCGAATTTGGAGATAGCATTAACCCTGTGGAAGTCTATGCAGAAGCGCAGCGTCCCGTCCCGCTTGGGCACCAAGACGATCGGACTTCTCCATTCGCTCTTCGATTTTTGGATGACGCCCATCTGTAACATCCTCCTCACCTCCTCTTGCACCGTCCCCCATAACTTTCGGGGAAGCGGCCGCAGCGGTTCCCGCACCCTCCGCCCCGGTGTGGTTTGGATGTGGTGATGCGCCGCCTCGGTGCGCCCGGGTTGTGTCGATAGCACTGCTGCGAAGGACCGGAGTAGGGTGCGTATTTCTTCCTTCTGGGGGTTGGTCAGCCGGGGCCCCAGGCGCGGCTCCCCCTCGGGCTGGCTGAGGTCTGCGCCCCAGGGCCCCAATTCCGGTTCCACCGGACGAGTGGTCGCCAATAGGCTCTCTCGCGCGTTCCACTTCTTAAGAAGGTTCACGTGGTAAATCTGGGTCTTTTTGCGCTTACCCGTCAGCTGGACTTCGTAGTCTACGGGTCCCACCTGCCGCCGCACCTCGTAGGGGCCCTGCCAGGTCGCTAATAGCTTCGAGTCTGCCGCGGGCAGGAGCAGCAACACCCGGTCGCCTGGTGCGAACGTCCGCTCGCGGGCCCCCTGGTTGTACCACCGGGCCTGGCGTGCCTGTGCCGCCCGCAGGTTGTTCCGTTCAAGCTCGCCGGACATCTGTAGCTTCTTGCGCAGTTCCAAGATGTAGTGAACTGTCCCTTTCGCACGGGAGTCTTGCTCCTCCCATCCCTCCTTCAGAAGGTCGAGAATGCCCCTTGGTTGCCTGCCGTAGAGCAGCTCAAAAGGCGAGAAGCCGGTTGAGGCCTGCGGTACCTCCCGTATGGCGAACAGGAGGGCGGGCAGGAAGCAGTCCCACTCCCGGGGATCCATCCCCACAAATTTCTGCAGCATCGTTTTTAAAGTTCTATTAAAACGCTCCACCAGCCCATCGGTCTGGGGGTGGTAGACAGAGGTCCGCAGCTTTTTTACTCACAGCAGTTTGCATAGCTCCGTCATGACCCGCCCGGACACGTTCGTCCCCTGGTCGGTCAGGATCTCCCGGGGTATGCCCACCCGTGCGAAGATCTTAACCAACTCGGCCGCTAGCCCCGGGGCCTTCGTGTTCCTTAGTGGCACGGCTTCGGGATAGCGGGTTGCATAGTCAATGAGGACGAGGATATATTGGTTGCCCCTTTTGGACCGGGCCAAAGGGCCCACCAGGTCCAGCGCCACCCGTTCGAAGGGGGTATCTACCACGGGCAGCGGTACTAAGGGGGCTCTTGGGACCTTCCCGCCCCCGGCTCGTTGGCACTCGGGGCAGGACGCACAGAAGTCCTTGACCTCTCGGTGAATTCCGGGCCAATAGAAGCGCTGCATGACCCTCTGGGATGTCTTTTCTACCCCCAGATGGCCCGCCCAGGGGTTAGCGTGTGCCAGCTCGAGCACTTGCCACCGGAACCGCCCCGGTACTAACAGCTGCCAGTCTTCGCCCCCTTTCCCCGGTCGCGCGGTCACGCGGTACAGCCGGTCCGCTCTTACCTCGAACCGTGGGCTCTGAGTGGGCTGACGTCCCGGGGTTGTCTCCCTCTGGGCCTGCTCCCACACGTGGGCCAGCGAGCGATCTTCCCTCTGTTCTCGCAGGAAGTCCTCTCCTTCGCCGTACGCCCCCGGCGGCATGGTGTCGCCGGCCTGGGCTTCCGTCGGCCTGCCCGGGTCTCCGCTCCCTTGGGCCCCGGGTGGGGTCGCCCTTTCTGGGGTTCTTCCCCATCGCTGGATAGCTTGCCGGAAACCCGGCCAATCCCGCCCGAGAATTACAGGGTAGGCCAGGCGTGGGGCCACCGCCACTCGGCAGCGCGTCTGGCTTGTCCCCTCACCGATCTGCACCCATCGGGTCGGGTAACGCCGCACCTCCCCGTGGATGCACCGGACGGTAACTGGGGACCCCCCGTCTTTCCCTCTGGGTGCCCCTTCTTCGTGTATTAGGGTCTGGTTGCATCCAGAGTCCACCAGGGCCCAGGTTGCCCGCCCGTCCAGGCTTACCGGCAGGGTGATTCGTGGGGGTCCTGTACGCGGGTTCCGCTGCTCGTCCGTGGAGGCCTGGCCAAATGAGCAATCCATGAAGGGGCACTCTCTCCGGAAATGCCCCTCTTGGCCACACTCGAAGCAGGCGCCGCGCTTTCCCGGCTCCGCCGGGCGGTGTGGCTCCCCGCCCGGTACTGTCGCCTCGGGGCTGTCCGACGTTGCGGGTCTGCCTCCGCTCTCCCAGCGGGCCCAGGGGATGGGCGGGCCGCCCCCTTCCCCGGGGGCTTTCCCCTGGGCTCCGCTCCGCCGCGCCGCTCGGCGCTCCGCCGGTGGAGGGGCTGTCAGTGCGGGGAGTTTCTTCCCCGGCACTGCTCCGCTCCGTCGCGCCTCTCAGCGCTCCGCCGGTGGCGGGGCTGTCAGTGCAGGGAGTTTCTTCCCCGTCACACTGGACAAGAGGGTCATTGCGCTACAGAGGACCAGCAGCTGTCAGCTGGGAGTTTGGCAGCGGAGCCCAGCTGGCAGCCGCTGGGGTGTGGCAGTGGAGTGAAGCCCCAGCCCGGCAGCTCTGGGCCTGGGAGCAGAGCCTGGCCAGCTCAGCAACCTCAGGGGCCAGGAACACAGCCCAGCAGCTGCCAGTAGGTGGGAGCACAGCCTGGCCAGTCTAGCAGCTGCCAGAGAACAAGAGGCAGGAACACCGCCTGGCCAACCTGACTGCCTCAAGGATGGGAGCACAGCTCGTCCGGCAGCCACAGAGGGCCAGGAGTGGTGTCAGCAGCCAAAAGGAGAGGCAGCTGGTGGCCCCAGGAGAACCCTGACCCTCCCCCCCATTCCTGAAAACTCCCTTGTCCAGTCAGGTCCCAAGGGTGCTGGACCAGGGAGGTCCAACATGTATAATACATTAGTCTGAATGTTGAACAAAGCTGCCTATTGAGGAAAGGCTTTGTATTAGTCTAGAAATAGGCATGAACACACAACTCTGAAGCACGTTTGCTTCTAAACATACTGATGAAATCTCATGCCCACCACGTACACAATCCAGGCTGTTATCTGCTAACCGTTTAAAGCTCTGACATACTAAAATGGGAAAGAAAATGTTTATCAGAATATGTTTCAAACACAAGGAAGTAATCAAAAGTTTGAAAAAAACAAACACAAGAAATGGATGAAATTGAGTGTGTGCTGCTGCAATGGTGTGGCCCAATTATTAGATGTAAATATAGGCTAATATTTCTAAGTCTACAATAGCAAACTGTTTATTGAAATGAAGAAGTTTTATTTAGGGATTAGAGAGGGGTTTTTTTTCTTCAACTCAGAAGAGGCACTATGTTCTGTCTTCTGCAGCAAACAAGACTGATAAACAGAATTCAAAGCATTAATCTACTGAATATTTTTCCCTTTTCCCCCATCTTTCTATTCACAAAAATAAACCCCAATATTAACCTAGGAAAATTAATAGATTTTCACCTATTTTCTTTGTTGTGGTACATTGATAAATATATTCATTATTATAAATTCCCAGGAAAAAAATAAATAAAAACTGAAAATGAAGGGCCCTACCTATAGTACACATGAAAAATCCCCAACACATTCTTAGAACTTAGTTTCTCCTGAGCCATTGACAAAATGGGCGGCTCAGTTCTTCCACTGACTATCACTCACTAGTGATGGTACTTTTTCCCACATGACGACAAATCAATCGGTCACTATCTCTTACCAGTTCTACAGTGGAATTCCTCCCTCTCTCTTTCCTCCCTCATGTACCCAATTCAGTGTTTCCTAGCATGCATCCTATCCACCATACTGTGTACATGCCCCAACCACAAGCTGTCTTTCTCAGATGATATTTTCTAACAAGTCCTGCTTTGTCAGCTTCCTTACTCTCAAGTTTGTTATTCTGTCTTTCCATGAAATGTGGAGTAACTTCCTCAGCCTCCAATCTCTTTCTCGTTAATCCTTGTCATCAGCCAAATCTATGCACCACACAGTAGCATGCTCGGTACAATCTCATGGTATAATGTAACATTTAATTCTGTATGGAGACCTTTGTTTGATTAGATGTTTACCTTCCCAAAATTAGTGTTTGCTTTTTCCTATCTCATATGAATTGCAGACACCTTCAAATGTTGTCACACTCCCCAAGAATTGTTCTGCCAGTTTGATTTCTTTTCCATTCATGTTCACCTTAGCATCAGTTGTCATTGAGCCATTGTAATCTTTCTTTTCCTCTTCATTTACTTTTGATCTAACTTTTGCTGCTTCCTGTTCTACCTCTGATATAAGGCCAATCATTCCATTATTCAAGGGTTGTCAGAAAAGTCAACTTCATATAACATCTCCACTAACCTATTTTGTACCATCCACAATGCCTTTTGTTGCCTGTTTTATCACCAAGTCTACTGCTTACATTGATCAGCTTGTTTGATATCACACATTGGATCTTTGTGGACACTACTGAATGCTTTCTTAAAGTCAATACATTTAAGATAAGTTTTTGCCAAATAGTAGCTTTTTGGATGATCTGTCATAGGCTGAATATCAGCTCACCGTATGATGCACCTGTTTCTCTCATTGCATTTCATCCACTGCCTTCTTTATTCTATTCAGCATAACGGTAGACTAATTTACACAGAATTGATAGTGGTATACTTCTATTCTGGTTTATGCACCAAATAACATCAGCCCTTTTTTAGCAACCCCACTATCTCTTTCCAGTCTTGTGACACTTATTCTTTTACCTGTACTGTATTTTCTTAAGAGTTTTAGGCTTTGTCTACTCTGCACAGCTTTTAGCAACACAGCTGTGTCACTACAACGATGTCACTAAAAGTTGCATCTGATATTTGTTGGCTCTTTTGCCAACAACATACTTCCACCCGTAATGAGCGGGGTTAACTTTTTCAGCAGGAGAGTGCTCTGGCACTTGTCTTAGCAAATCTTTTTTTCTTTCTGGGGGTAAGGGTTAAAACCTCTGAATGACAATAGTTCTATCATTCAATTGCCAGTGCAGACATATCCTTACTGGTACTCAATCAGATTTTCACTTCCCACCTTAATGCCTCTGCTTGTATTCTTGTCAACCTCAGAATATTACCCCATTTGACAGCAGCTTTAAATTCATCAGGTGTTATTGGTCCTCTTCTATTGTTAAAGCTATGGCCACACCACAGTTTAAGTTAATATATATGTCATGTCACTCATTAGCATGAATAAGCACTGTTGGAGACATTGCTATGTTGGTGGGAGAGCTCCCACTGACATAGCTTCTGCTCCTGTGGGGGCTGGAGTAATTAAATGGAGTACACTCCCATCTGCTTTAAGCAACTATGCAGAGGGCTTACAGTGGCACAGCTGAGCTGCTATAAGCTCTCTAATGTAGCCAAAGCCTAACAGCACTGGCACTGCTCTCGAACCATGTGTGATCATCAGATTTAGACTGGTTAATAGGGAACAGTATGTAACTACCTGGTTCCTCCTGAAAGATCTTTCACCATTCTACA
The DNA here is from genome assembly GCF_049634645.1 of Pelodiscus sinensis. Taxonomy (NCBI): domain Eukaryota; kingdom Metazoa; phylum Chordata; order Testudines; family Trionychidae; genus Pelodiscus; species Pelodiscus sinensis. The sequence continues at coordinate 30,623,590 of NC_134724.1, read as the reverse complement.
GAACCGCTTTAAGATTCCTCTCAGTGTTGCAGCTTCTGCCTCTGTAGCCTTCTCCTGATCCCTGGCATTTCTATCTTTCCCACATTTATCTTTTTCTCCTCTGTATCTTTCATATGTATCTAAGACTTCTACCTGTGCCTTGCATTGATTTGTTTTCCTTCAGGATTTTTCAACTGTCAGACACTACCCATGTTCTAGATGTAATTCATGCATCTTTCTTCCACCCTCTTTGGAAGCCCTCTGCTATCTTGACTGCCACCTTCTTCCATACTTTCATCAGCCTGGTCCTGTCTTACACTGGAATGGCTGCTAATCTAAAGTCTGCTCTGCATTTCTTTATCCTTAAACTTCTCTCCAGCTATAACACACTTTTTGTACAACTTTGTAATCTTTTGGAGTTTAAATTCAAAGATAGCTGTTGAAAGATAATTATCTGAGACAACATCAGCTCTTCTGCTGACTTTGACATCCCCAAAGATGATGTTCATCTTAGCTATTCAAGCAATAGATATCTGGTTGACAGTTGCATTATCTGGTGATCTCCGTGTCAGCTAGTGAAGCCTCTTTGGCTGGAAGAGATGGTCTATCTTTGGGCATGTCTACACAACAGAGCTAAACTTGAAATAAGCTACGCAACTTGAGCTACACTAATTGCGTAGCTTAAGACGAAATAGCTGTTATTTCAAGATATGGCACTCTTCCCCTGACTTCCCTTACTTCTCATACAATGAGGATTACAGGAATTGAAGTAAGCAGTCCTGCAGCTCAATATTATTTCGATATTATGTTGAAATAACTGCTTGTGTGTAAAATAACTGCTATGTTATTTCAGAATAACATCAGTTAATCCAAAATAATGCTGATGTATAGACATAGCCTAACTGCTACAGAGAATTCCACCTCTGGATACCTTCCATGCACCTCTCATGACTTCTTCCCAGCCAGTAAAGTTGTTGCTGATTTGGGGATTGCAGTGGCCTGTAATCAATGCAATACTTTGGTTAGACAATACTTGCTACATCTGTTCATGAAATTTTCACCATTCATATCCTTTTACCATTGCCTGCTGAATCTCTCAGTGCACACACTTAGATTATTGTATACTTGGAATGTCTTATTTATAGCCTGGAAGTTCTTAATATATCATTCACTGGCTTCCATGCCAGTAAAGTCTTCACTGACATTATCCAACATGGTTCCTACACCTCTTTTGTGTGTTAGTCTCTCTCAGTATAGGATACTGACATAAGTGCACCAGACACCACCTTGCCATTCCCTGCCCATCTTGTCTAACTGGTACCAAGCATGTTCAAAGGGTATTTTTTTAATTTCTCATGTAACTTGCGCCAGCTTTCAAATACTATACAAAGTAAATCCATTCCACATGCTTACTCTATTTACAGATCTGCTCATCAGCATTCAACGTGTCAAGATCTCAGCTTTCTTTCAGTTTTTACTGAGATCTGTCAGTCTTGGGTTTCGTGCTCCAATTACACCTCCTCAAATTTGGATTTAACTGAATTGTTTCCTCACAATAAAGTTTTACACGAATGAGTCATAAACACAACTGTAAAAACTTCCTCTTTTATCCAGACTTGGGACCAAGACCATTGCTAACAGCAGCAGAGTTCCTAATGCATCACGGAGGGAAAAGATACCATTGTGTAGATTTTAGTTTAATGTTCTTGAAGTTCTTCCCCAAAAAATTGCTGGGGATGATAGTATAGCAGCTTTTCCTCCTCACTAAAACCTACAATGCTGTAAATGCCGAGTTCACATGGAGGGCCATCCATAGATTGTACCTCCTCTGAACGGCTTTCCCTCCAACAGATTTGAGGTAATTTTGTTGAGTTTGCTACTGCTTTCATTAACACCAAATTAAAAATCAAAGAAGATGACTCAATGAGTGTGGGAGAGGGGACCAACTGCTGCTGCTGCTCCATACTAGGCCTCTTTGGTAATCTCCGAGGCCGCATCCCTCAGGGGACAAGATGCCATGGAGGGGAGAGGGGCAGAGTGATGGCAGGAAGGGGCAGGGCTTGGGGGACAGGAACGGAAAGCCCCCACTACTGGGACTCCCAGACCAGATTGCTCAACTGCTCCAGCTGAGGATGGTCCATGAGTCATGAGTTGAGTTTCCTCTACTGCTCCCCTCGCTAATGATTTGAGAAAATTCTCCTACAATGCTTAAAGAGTTTGCTTCTCTAAGAAAATATGTTTCACAAATACGCTTACGTTTTATTTATCTTACCTATGTGACAATTCTGAGATTTGGAAATAAATCACAATTAAATATAGATTATGGAATACTGTTGGTTCTACAGATTTTTATGCTGACTGGTGTATATGGGTCTGAGGGATTTTAATGTTTAAAATATGGATCAACTCACTTTCATTCTTAAATATATGATAAGAAGCTTTTGGAATTTCTGAATTTTTTAATTTTCATGCACTGAACATCTATACAATCTGACTTGAGTGAAATTTCTATCAGTATTGCCACAATAATGCAAGAGAATGCAACTGACCAGTGGGCTGGAATAGCTTTTTCAGACAGGAACAAATCTTTCCTGATAAATTGTTAACTATTATTTAGAAAAATTGTACAGATTGATTTGTCCACATGAATTAAGCAACCAGGTGAATTAAGTGATTATAATCAAATAGGGTTGCCAGATGGTTTAACCAAAAATACCAAACACACACACACACGCGCCAAAAAAGAAAAAAAAAACTAACGGGGAAAAAATTCTGCTGAGGAGAAATAAAGGGGGGAGACCAAAGTTGTTGAGCAAAAAAAAAAAGGACCTCAAGTTATTAAGCAAAAAAATTAAACAATTAAAAAATAAAACAGCGTGGCACCTTTAAGTGTGTGCAGAGTCAGAATAGGGATAGGAAGAGGAGAGATGTTGAGCACTAAGACCCAGGGAAGGTATTGCTTCCTCTTGCTTCAGGTCTTTAGGCTTTTTTCCAGTGGACATCTTGTTTTCTTGGTCGAGCCAGAAGGCAGCTTCCCTGTGGAACCAGGTAAGCAGGAGGGCCGGGGGGCAGGGGCAGAGGGTCGGGGCTCTGGGTTGGGGACTGGGCCCAGTTGCTGAGTGTGTCATAGGGTTGCCAGGTTTCCAGTACTTTCACCTCCTGGCAGGGAAAAAAAACATAAAATACCAGACATTTTAGGTGTCCGGTATTTTCTGAATTGTTTTACTGGACAGGAGGCAAAAATACCGGACTGTCCAGGTCAATACCGGACACCTGGCAACCCTATAATCAAAAGGCTCGGTGATCACTTTTCTAGTTTGTGTGCTTGGTTGTTTGTTGCTAATGCTACCTATTACAACAAGAGTTAAGTAGAGTGATAGAACTGGAAGGAACCTCGCGAGATCATCAAGTCCAGACCCCTGCACACATGGAAGGACCAAGCACTTTCTAGATTAGCGGTTCCCGACCACAGGGTCATGAACCACTGGCTGCTGGGCCAAGGCACACTGCCAGGCCACGCCCCCATGGCTTGATATTGGCTTGGCGGTGTTCCTTGTAAAATGCTAATTAAACCCTGTCTCCAAGCAACTGGGAGGGGCATTCCCTCCGCAGTAGAAGCTCCCTGTTCTGAGTCCAGACAAGAGCATGCTGGTAGGGAAGGGGACACAGAGGGAAGGACGGAGGGATGATGGGAGGGAGTAAGGACATGGCTGGGATGAGAGGGGGCCAGAACACCCCTTCCCTCTCTTCAGTGGCAACCTCATGTTTTGTTGGTCTGCTTTAAAAAAAAAGCCTGGGAATCTGGCAGCCCTCCATTCCCTCTCTCCAGCAGCAGCTCTATGTTTTGTTGGGCTCCTTTAAACAATACTTTGGGTAGCTAGCAGTGTGTTAGGTATAATTTTTTAAGGTGGAAAGCAAATACTTTAGGAGGGGAATAATAATAATAAAAATCCGTTACAATGACATGTATTGTGTGCATAGAGACGCAATGTAAAATAACATGTGAACGCTTAAAATTAATAACCATAATAAATAGTCAAATATGCAAATACATTAATTGAAATAATCAATGTGCAGATGTTTCTATACAAGTCCACCAAAAGTTTTTGAATGAGTTTGCTGGTCTGCAGTATAAAAAAGTTTGAGAACCACTGATCTAGATCATCCCAGACAGGTGTTTGTCTCACCTGCTCTAAAATATCTCCACTGATGGAGATTCCAAAACCTCTGTAGGCAATATATTCCAGTGCTTAACCACCATGATAGTTAAGAAGTTTTTCCTAATGTGCAGCCTAAACTTCTCTTGCTGCAATTTAAGCCTATTGCTCCTTGTTGTTTCCTTAAATGTTAAAGTGAATAATTTATCTCAATCCTCCTTCTAACAACTAGGGATGTAAAAGGTTAAATAGTTAAATGGTTACCTAGTAAGCATTAGTCTTACTGACATGCTTACCTAGTAACCAGTTAACCAGAAGTCCTCCGCAGCACGGAGGGCCCAACTGGCAGGACTCTGGCCGCAGTTGGCTGGACTGCAGGAGTCCCACCCACAGAAGGCCAGGGTGGAGGAGACCCATCTGCAGTGGGCTGCCTGGCACAACCCCGTCCACAGTGGCCCCTGTCTGGAGCACAGCTCACCGTGGGATACCAGCCTCTGCTGCTCTGCACCAGTCTTTTTAACCATTTAAACAGGATAATTTTAATAATTTTAACCAGTTTACTGTTTTAAGGGGTATTTACTTCCCTAGTAATAACCTTTCAGGTACTTGAAAGTTGTTATTATATCCCCTCTTCAGTGTTATATTTTCCAGACTAAATAAGCCCAGTTCCTTCAATCTTTCCTCACAGATCATGTTTTCTAGACCTTTAATTATTTTTGTTGCTCTTCTCTAGACCTTCTCCAATTTCTTCACATCTTTCCTGAAATGCAGAATCCAGAATTGGACACAATACTCCAGTTCAGGCCTAATCATTGCAGAGTAGAGCGGAAGAATGACTTCTTGTGCCTTGCTTACCACCCCCTTGTTAATCCACCCCAGAATATTTGGGGGGGAGCGAATTGTTTGTGTTTGTTTGTTTGTTTTGCAACAGTGTCACGCTCTTGACCAATATTTAACTTGTGGTCCACTATAACCCCTAGATCTGTTTCTGCAGTGTTCCTTCCTAGATAGTCATTTCTCATTTTGTTTGTGTGAAACTGGTTGCTCTTCCTAAGTGGAGTATTTTACATTTGTTTACCTCAGATCATCTCTCCAGTTTGTACAGGTCATTTTGAATTTTAATCCATTCCTCCAAAGTACTTGCAACCCCTCTCCTCTTGATATGATCAGCAAACTTCGTAAGTGCACTTTGTATGACATTATCTAATTGTTGATGAAGATATTGAACAAAACCAGTCCCAAAACTTGAGGAACTCCACTTGAGACTATATACGTATTAGAGAAGAGTAAGTATTTTAACTGTACTATTGGAAAATACTAGAGTTCTATCACCCCCATAATTAATCACAAAATGTCATTTTTATGGCTTTATTACTGAAGAAATATGATCTGCTTTTCTGTAATTTAAATAGTCATATACATAATTACATGACTTAAATTTACTGATAATCTATTTTGAGCTATATTATGTAAAGATAATAGGTTACAGACCACTGGTTTCATATTTTAATATACGGTAGAATGCGCATTTAAAATCTCATTTCCCAGTTGTAATTCCAGCCTGATTCCCTTGGAACCTCAAAATCTGAGATCCTAGGTTACAGAATACAGGAAGGGAGTATTCATTTTGATGTTTTAGAAGGTTAGAGGAAGGGCCCCTCAAAATCTGGATGTTGTATCTGGTGAGGATTATTGCTATAGTTAAAACTCTGTGTGTGTGTGTGTGTGTGTGTGTGTATTAGTACTTTTTCCTTAATATATTGTCCTGTTAACCGGAAATTCTACAGATGATCTCAAGTTACTGAAAAAAGCAGAACTTTTACCCAACTATAATGGGAAGTATTCAATAAATCTTGTTATTACATAGGAAGTTGTATGACCTCTCTATTTGTAATAACAGAACAGCCTTACAAAGGATAGGAGACAAATGTTAGATATATGAATTGCTTTGCTGGTAACTAATTAAAATATTTTTCTCTTGGTGCAGCAATTCTGAGACAAATTTCTATAGAAATTGCCCATTACAAAATAGTAACTCTACTGGACATTGAGAGGAGAGTTCACAAGTCCTGAAGTTCATAGACCAGGGCCTGAGCTCAAATATATAAACCATAATTACACAGCCTCTTACCCAGAGCCCTGCAAGTCCAAGTCAGCCTGTCATGACCCAGCTGCAGGTATTTAACTGCAATGAAATCAGTGTGCAGATGTGCCTCATCTGGAAAGATATCTTGGCACTGAAAAAAGTTCAGAAAAGGGCAACTAAAATTATTAAGGGGTTTGGAACAGCATATGAGGAGAGATTAAAAAGACTGGGACTTTTCATCTTAGAAAAGAGAAGACTAAGGGGGAATATGGTAGATAAAATCAAGACTGACGTAGAGAAAATGAATAAGGAAAAGTTACTTGTTCCCATAACACAAGAACTAGAGGGTCACCAAATGAAATTAATAGATAGTAAGATTGAAATAAACAAAAGGAAGTATTTCTTCATACAACACACAGTCAACCTGTGGAACTCCTTGCCAGAGGATGTTGTTAAGACCAGGACTTTAATATGGTTCAAAAAAGAACTAGATATATTTATGGAGGATAGGTACATCCATGGCTATTAGCCAGGATGGATAGGAATGCGGTCAGAAGCTAAGAATGAGCTATAGGGGAAGGGATCACTTTCTTTTCATTCCCTCTGCATTAGGCACCTATCATTAGTCACTGTCAGAAGACAGATACTGGGCTAGACAAACTTTTGGTCTGACACAGTATGGCTGTTCTTATGTTCAGTGTAGACACATCTCTGTCTTGTCTATCCAGTAACTTTCAAGAGCACATTTATTTAAAAACTATTGGAAAATATATTTGAGCATTGCTCCAATTGAAATATCTTCAAGGAGATTAATGGATTGCACATTTTCTCTGCAGGATGGAGAGAGGAAGACAGAGCAGGGAAAGAAACCAGAGAGACTCAGAGACTTTTTCTAAAGTCCACAAATGAATGCTAACAATTACAAAGGACAATGCAGATTTGATGAGCTTCTCCAAGAGCTACTGTTTGTGAAAGAGGCTGTTGAGACTTGATAAACAACTTATGTATGTTCTTAGCACTCATTTTCAACATGCTTGTTGATTCAGCTCCTTTTTATTCTTCCAGATTTATTTTTCTTTCTTTTCTTTGATGGGTGATTGGTTTTATACAAGTCATTGTTCTCTCTGAATAAGAGTGTGGTTTTCTTTAACATTTCAAAATATTTCACTCTGATATTTGTTTGTTGAATCTAAGTGATTTGTTATCCGAGGTCCTGATCCTGCTGAGACATATATGCAGGTTTGACTAAGCAAGGTGCGCATTCCTGTTGAAGTGAAACATGTTACTCACAGTGTGTAAAACTCAGCTTTTGTATAACCAGGACCTTAGCTTTGTATAGCCATGATGAGAAAACGTCAGCTGAGATAAACTGCCAAAAGTCTGGATCCTTAATTTTGTCTGAAAAGCCAACAAAAACACATTCACACAAGATACGACACATAAACAGTATTTCAGCATTTTTGTTTTCAGTCCTGAGCAGAAATGAAAGAAAGCGGAAGAAAATGAAAAATAATGGGGTGAATATTTATCTGAAATATTTGGCAGATTGTGGTGTTTAATTAAATTTGGTGCAAATATTACCAAAATTTGAGTCATGTCTCATGTTAATTAAAACAGTTAGCCGGTACCTAGTTAACAGGCTATTTAACAACTGTGAGAGCACTGCATACAAAATGGTTGGTTTCATATAAAAAGAAGCAAGACTTTGAAAATGAATGTAGCCATCAAAAAAGTGAAAACATCAAATACATTTTCAAATGTTGATATTTGTGTCCTACAGCAATACTATATATATTTAAATTGGTAGCAATTAAAAACACAATCTACACAATTCACCTGGTTGTGGGATTTGGTATAAACTCAAAAACTGGGATCATTTTTGTTTGTTTGTTTAGAGACTCTCCAAGATTATGAATCTGGCTCATTTTTATGAGTGCTGTGTTGATTTGGTTTTGTTTGGAAATTATAAAAGATACATAAAATTGATGTGAAATCAGTTGAAACTCTTGAGAGTGTCACATTGAGATATTGCATACAAACTCTAAATTTAAAACGAAACATAGGGGGTTTAAACCCATGCAGCTCAAAAGAGAATGAAGCATATACTAACATTTGACAAAATGTCTGAATATCTACTGAAGCACTTACTACTGACAATACCAGAAAGCAAATACTTAGCTTTATAAGCCAGGGTCTGTTCCAGTACAAAAATTCCTGTATTCTTAACTTTAAAATATCTCACCTGGTTAATAAAAGTCTACATAAACAAGAATAATTTGTATACAAAATTCCAATCCTGTGTAAAATGAAAGACACAAAATCATTCCCCCTTACACAGACTCCAAATGCTCCCACTTCACAATTTAAAAAGAAAATATTGACAGAACCTTACAGCTCCAGTTCAGAAGAGCACTCAAGCACTGGATTAAGTCCTTATGACAGCAACCATATCCCCAAATACTTTGCTGATCTGGGATGAAAAAATACATCAACTGCCATTACGATATATTTACACCAATAAGAACAGAGACCGCTAATGCCTTGAAGCAACAAGCTCCCAGACATAAAATATGATTTTTGAAAGAAAACAGTACAACCAAGAACATTCAATTAAATTACTTCAATGCTTTGTTCTGTCTGCGTTGTAAAAAGGAGACAAGTACAGCATGGAAGAGGAAATGCTTTAAAGCAAATAGCCAACAATTCTGTTAAACTTGTTACTTAAGTATTTTTCTTGTACCCGTCCTATTGGAGAGGGAAAGGGGACCTGAGTGGGTTTCATGGAACAAGGGTTCTTAAATGTTATTTCTGCAACTCTACAGATGCAAAAAACCTACACATAAAAGATTTGAACAGGATAGCAACTCAGATATTCCATCTCTGCCCTCTGTCTTCTCTTGAGAAATCTAGAGCAGGGACTTATGCTGATTTGGCATTCAGTGGCTAGAGCAGTGGTCCCCAATGCGGTGCCCATGGGCGCCATGGCGCTCACCGGGGCATTTACGTGCGTCCGCCGAAACATCTGGGCTGGCTCTGTCCCTGGCGCACGGCACGTGTGTGGTGCTGGCCCCGGGTGCATGGCGCATGGGCGGCCCCTGCCCCAGGTGCACGGCACATGCACGGTGCCGGCCCTGTGTTCAGGGCACGTGGGCGGCCCCTGCCCCGGGCACATGCGCAGTGCCGGCCCTGGGCTCAGGGCGCGTGGGCAGCTCCCACCCCCAGGCATGCGGCGCATGCATGGCCCCACCCCCGGAAGCACGGCGCGTGAGCAGCCCTGCCCCGGGCACCCAGCAGTCACGAAAGTTTGGGGACCACTGGGCTAGAGTATTTTGTGATGTCCCCGAGGTCTTTTGGAAAAACTTCTCCAGATCATGTTATATCACAGTAAATTAAATATCTCCATTGTGCAATTACAAAGGAGGAATACAAAATTCTTGCCATCATCACTGTATGTTGTTCAGCTACCATCTTTCCTTTCTGAGTGCCATTTATAGACTTAGAACTGCATTCGTTTTGCTACCTTCTTCTATTGAACACTACAGAAGAAGAGCAAGATTTCCCCCTTAATTCTTCCCAGTAAATTCACATCACATTCCTATGTAGCTCCAGGCTCAGACTTACAATAGTGTGAAAAGTAAGCGAAGGTAGGAAAAAATAAGATAACCAACTCATGTTTAAATAAAAACCATCCTGACTCATCCCATGGGGAAAATACTTATTTTCAACAGATTTCAGAAAATATATTGTGTGAGATTTTATACACTGACAGCTTTTCATGTTATACAGGATTATGTGACTTTATATCCAATGCTGACACTGCAGAGTAGTACGAGGCAGTATGGAGGGTAGGATGGGATTAGAAGCATAGCTGTTTATGGTAACAGTTTGTTTTCACCACTGGAGGTAGGAAGAAGAAGAACACTCTACATAAAGGACTGGTTTTTATAAGACATGCTCCACATCTTTTATACATGCTCACTGTTGATGCTGTTATAGCCTATCCGCGTAGGAAACCCTCCTCTACGACTGCTACTAATACAAATACAAAAGGGGGAGTTGATTCTCCTCTCTCTATGTTCCTGAAATATTCCCATTGCTCCAATTTTCCTATAAATCATAGTTCATTTCTTACCCCTTTAATTTCCAGTTCACTTGTCTTGATCCCAAAATTACCAAATATTTTCTAAATAACAGGCCCTCGGTGTTTGAATAACAGCCTATTTGCCCACCCTACATTGCTATGCCACAAGTTTCGAAATAAAATGTCAGGAAATGACAAGTCACAAAGAAAGCAGGCTATTTTTCACACCCTTTATCAAATGGTTGGCAGGTCTCATTTAAAAAAAGGTGAAACACAACAGTAAAGAGGGGAAATGTTAATTTGTATCTAGAACAGCATAATAAACTGTCCTTAAAAAACTGTTCCAGTAGACTGTTCCCACATCATCTTAATCTTGAGAATGTTACAATATAGAAAAAAGATGAGTTGAAGAACACAGGATAAAGACTTAAGTGTATAGATGTCCATGCCATGATTTTCTATTGGCGAGCACAGAAATAAAGACCAAATGGTACATAGAACCCACCCGCTTTGTTAGAAATAAACTATCACATCTTCCCATCCCAAATATCATCTTTCCTCTGAAGAATCCTCTCCTTCTTGATTCCCACCAGGCCCTCCCACTTTCTCCTCTTAACAGACCTTTCAGTTAACCAGCACATGCTCTTTCTACTATTCCCCACAGTTTCATTTTTGGCATGCTCCCCTTGTTTCTCCTCCTCCTTCAGCTACCTTTCATACCACTTCATGCAATCTTTCAAGTGATTATATAGCCTGGTGCTAAATTCATCTCTCAATCTACCACTACCATAGCAAGACTCCGAGAGTAGCTTCCTCTCTACCTAAAGCTCATAGACTCATAGACTAATAGACTTTAAGGTCAGAAGGGACCATTATGATTATCTAGTCCGACCCCCTGCACAGTACAGGCCACAAAATCTCACCCACTCCTCCTAGAATAATCCTCTCACCTATATCTCAGATATTGAAGTCTTCAAATACTTTGAAGACCCCAAGATGCAGAGAATCCTCCAGCTGTGATCTATACCCCATGCTACAGAAGAAGGCGAAAAACCTCCAGGGCCTCTGCCAATCTACCCTGGAGGAAAATTCCTTCCCGACCCCAAATATGGCGATCAGCTAAACCCTGAGCATGTGGGCAAGACTCATCAGCCAGACACCCAGAAAGTTCTCTATAGTAACTGATGCCAGCCTCTACAGTAATAAGCACATTAGAAAAGAAGACTCAGTAGCCTCTAGGTGGGAGCATTCATGAAGTCTCTCAGAGAAAGTTAAACTGTGTGGAGGTAATTCCCACTATGGCAGTGCAGTGGAATAGCTTTTTGCCCCCTCCCCCTGTGCAGGAGAAAATACAAGAGAGCTGAGCAAGTAACAATAGCAGATAAGTTGTGGACTTCCGCATTCTATTCACTAGGAACAATTAAAGTGATTACTATAGAGGCGGTGTCCAGTCTTGTGCACTAGAGATGCACCCTTAATCCACCATATAAGTGAGTCAAGTAAAGTGAATGCATCAGTCACCAGGAAGTAGGTTGGTGGCATATTTTGCTACTAGTTTGTTAAATGAGTAATTGTTGTAATGAGTATTTATCATCCCCATCAGTATTTGATTCTTGATGAAAATGAAGAATGCTCATTTATTTTATAGTGTGAAGACTGGCTGGTTTCTCTCCCTGCCTGTCAATTCCATAGAATAACAGTTGTTAAACTCTTTTGTTGCTATAAATTACATCCCCACTAGGAGGATTTGCCACTATGGCTATACAGGCAGTCCCCGAGTTACGCGGATCTGACTTATGTTGGATCCGCAGATACGAACGGGGTTTGCTGCCCGTCTCCCTGGTCTGCTGGAGACCAGCAGACCAGGGAGACGAGAAGCAAAGCCTCTGAGGACACCGGCAGCAGGACAGCCGCGGCGCGTCTGGGCAGTCCGCTGCCCGCGTGCTCCGTGGCTTTGCTCCACATCTCCCCAGACCAGGGAGACGGGGAGCAAAGCCGGGAAGCACGCAGGCAGCGGACAGCCCAGACACGCCGCGGCTGTCCCGCTGCCGGTGTCCTCAGATGCTTTGCTTCCCATCTCCCTGGTCTGCTGGTCTCCAGCAGACCAGGGAGACGGGAAGCAAAGCCGCAGAGGACCCGGGCGGCGGGACCACGGTGCGTCTCGGTCCCCCGCCCGTGTCTCCCTGGTCTGCTGGGGGGAGAGGGGCGCACCTAGCACACACACCCCCCAGCAGTCCAGGCTTTTCTCCAGACGCCTGTGGTAGAGCAGCTGGGGCGCTGCCGGTTGGTCCCGCAGCGCCGCTCTGGGCGCTACTGGACCAACCCGGCAGCACCCCAGCTGCTCTGCCCCAGGCGTCCTGATTCAGCCGCTGCTGGTCAGTTTCAGCAGCGGCTGAATCAGGACGCCTGGGGCAGAGCAGCTGGGGTGCTGATGGATTGGTCCAGTAGCGCCGAGGAGCGGCGCTACTGGAGCAACCCAGCATCACCCCAGCTGCTCTGCCCCAGGCGTCCCCAAGTCAGCCGCTGCTGAAACTGACCAGCGCTGACTACAGGAAGCCCGAGGCAGAGTTGCTCTGCCCCAGGCTTCCTGGAATCAGCCGCTGATCAGTTTCAGTAGCAGCTGACTTAGGGACACCTGGGGTTCTTAAGTTGAATCTGTATGTAAGTCGGAACTGGCGTCCAGATTCAACCTGTTGAAACTGATCAGAGGCTGATTCCAGGAAGCCCGGGGCAGAGCAACTCTACCTCGGGCTTTCTGTAGTCAGCCGCTGGTCAGTTTCAGCAGCGGCTGAATCTGGACGCCAGTTCCAACTTACATACAGATTCAACTTAAGAACAAACCTACAGTCCCTATCTTGTACGTAACCCGGGGACTGCCTGTACTGACGAACCCGTTCTAGTGTACACACATAGGCCATGTCTACACTGGAAAGTTATTTTGAAAAATCTCCCCTTATTTCGAAATAACACGGTTAGCATCCACACTACGGGTGTGTCTAGACTACATCCCTCTTTGGACAGAGGGATGTAAATTAGGCACTTCAAAATTGCAAATGAAGCCGGGATTTGAATTTTCTGTGCTTCATTTGCATAATCGCATCATGGCGCTCTTTTGAAAAAGCGCTATTTCGAAAGTAAAACCGCAGTCTAGACGTGGTTCTTTTGAAAAGGGAAGGTTTTTTTGAAAGATCCTGTAAAACAAAAGCTTATCAGATAGTCGATTAGTTCTTCGACCAGTCGCTTCCCCTGCCTTGCTCCCCCAGGAGCCGGTGCTGGGGGAGCTGTTTTAAAAGCCGGTTCCCCCCAACACCATCCCCATAAAGGGCAGGGGAGTAGCAAGGAACAAGTCATGAGCCGGGAATCAGCCAGGAGGCTCTTAATCCATTTAAAAATCAGAAGCACAGGAGGGGGAACCCAGCACGAGCTGGGCCAATTGATTCCCGGCTCAGTCTGGGTCCCCCTTGCTGCGCTTTAGCCCTTTAAATGTATTAAGAGCCTCCAGGAATCAGCTGGCCTAGCTTGTGTCAGGTCACTCCCACTGAGCACCAGCCCTTTAAACATACTAAGAGCCCATGGACTCTTATACATTTAAAAATCAGAAGCGCAGAGGAGGGGACCCAACATGAGGTGGGCTAGCTGATTCCCAGCTCGGGCCAGGTTCCCTCTGCTGCTCTTCAGCCTTTAAAAGGCAGAGCTGCAGCGGAGTTAGCTTGCTGGGACCAGGAGCTAACCCCGCTGCAGCTCTCCTTCTTACTGACTAATCAACTAGTCGATCGAAAAAATGCACAAAAATGCAGAACATATCTGTGGCTATCACATTGTTCATTCTGCTTGTCTCATTCATTTAGACAAGGGGTTCAGAACCATTTTTCTATCAGGGGCCACTGACAGAGCGAAACATCAACCATGGGCCACATCCAGCCGTGCGAGGTAGGAGGGAGCAGAGGCTCAAAACTTCCCTCACAGCTTTAGTGTGCATGCCTGAGGGTCGGGGAGATGAGGGATTTGGGATGTATGAGAGGATCCCTGATTGCCCAGACCCCACACTGCTCCCAGAAGCAGCCTTCATGTTCATCCCCCAGGAAGAGGAATGGGCAGCTCTGCACAGTGCCTGCTGCCTGTGCCCTCAGGCACCATCTCCATAGCTCCCCCTGGCTGCAACTCCTGGCCAATGGGAGCTGCAGAGAGGGCAGGAGCAGCATGCAGAGCCGACCTTCCCTGATTTCCCCTGTGCCAATAGGCTGCAAGGGCATACAAGGGCTTCTGGCCCACAGCGTGAAAATTTGCTGCAGGCCAGATGAAATTAAGTGATGGGATGGAAGTTTGATCTAGACTGTGAGCTCCTTGGGGCAGTCAGTCTAACTCTGGATTTGTACCGCAACAAGCAAAATGGATCCCTATTCATGGTCATTCCTTAGGCATTACTGTAAAAAAACCTGTTGCTGTTACTACCACCATCAACCTGTGTATTCTATCCAACAGGGAAGCTAGTACCATCTCCATTAGTCTACTGCTATGCATATGGTTCTGACCTAAGTTCCCTCTAAGCTGCACAGCCGTGTGGCTGCACTGCTACCTATTAAGCCCCGTGCAGGGAAAAAACTACTCCCACAAAATTCCAAACCTGCCACAGCTGCAGGAGCGGCACCTCTGCCTGTCAATCCTCAGCCCCAGAGATGCCATGGCCACAGGAGAGGTGCCTCTGCCCACTTGCCCCAACCTGGGGCTGCTGTGGAGCTGCCGTGGCTAGGGAGAGGTGCCTCTGCCCACTGGCCCCAACTGGGAGCTGCCACAGACCTGCCTCAGTTTGGGGAGGACAGACTCCCGGGACAGTGGAGAAGCACCTCTCACTTGGCCCCAAGCTGCTACAGTGAGAAAGGACTGGGAGTAGTCCTCTCTTCCCAGGGTAGCCTGCATCCCAAACCCTTCATCCTCAGGCCCATCCCAAAGCCTGCATCCCTAGCCAAAGGCCTTACCATGCAACCCAAATCTCTGCCTCAACCCTGAGCCCCCTCCTACACTGTGAACTCCTCACCCTCACCCCTGCCACATACTGTCCCTGTGCAGAATGACTTTTGTTATGTGCACCAATACGTAAGTGATGTATCACCTGCCTATCAGTACACATAACTAAAACGTGTCATTCATACATGGACGTAAGAAATTAGAGGGAACACTGCTTCTGAGCCATAACATAGTTGACCTCTCTCTACTACAGTGGTCACCAACCAGTAGATCAGAATCTACTGGTAGATCTTGGAGCCTCTGACAGGTGATCCTGACTAGTTTGGCTGGGACACTTCAGCTGCCCCTCCCTGTACTGCCCTGCTGTTTCTACCCAGAGCCTCAGAACTGCCCCCTGGGAGTCTCCTGCTTGTTGTGCAGTGTGGGGGAGACAGAGGCACAGGGGCACTGATGTCACTCTGTCTCCCTGTACCCCATCTTCCCAGAGTGAGGTGGGCAAGGCCTTGGCAAAGGGGTGGGGTCAGGGTATTTGGGTTTGAGGTAGATCCTGGACTGACTTAAATTAAAAAAGTGATCTTGGGCTTAAAAAGGTTGGAGACCACTGCTCTACTATGTGCCCATGAAGGTGCAGCCACAGTCTGATTAAACCTTGCACCATATTTAAGCTGCCAGTGCCTCTTCAAATTGCCTATTCCAGCCTATGTAACACATCCATCCTAGGTAAGTTCATGGAGACTATGTCCATCAATTGTCAGAAACCCAGATGGTCAAGCTTAGAACCCTACACTCGTGTCCCTAAACTTGACTGCTAGATGCTGGGACTGGACGACAGGATGGATCATTCAATAAACATCCCTATTCTGTTATTTCCCTCTGAAGCCCCTGATACCAGCCACTGCTGGAAGACAGGAAACTGAGCTAGAAGGACCATTGGTTTGACCCAGTACAGGCATCATTACGTTCTTACTGATCATGCATTCAAACTATTATGACAACAGCCACAGCTAGAATATAAGTGATAGGTTTACCTGCTGGCCTTAATTGCACAGACACAAACCATTGCCTACTGCTCACTACACTCATGTCAGTGAATAATAAATCTCAAACTAAAAATACCCATCATGATTCCCATTTAGGTCATGGAGATGTAAAACTTGCAGCCTAAAAATTAAACGGGCTCCTGTGTCTGGCCTCTCTCAACCAGGACTCCCTGGTCTGTCAACATCTGTGGTCCAGCAGGACCTCCAGAGAGACCTGATGGAGGGCTAGACACAGGAGATCTGTGGGAGCCAGGAACCCAGCCAGGCTGACTACAGGGAGGCCAGTGGTTGGGAGCCCTGCCATGGGAGTAGAGCTGAGCTGTGGCAGAGTGGCTGGAATGCCAGCGGGCTCTGGATGGGGCAGTGGTCTGCCATGGCAGAGTGGGGAACAATGGCGGCAGGGCAGCGGTCTGCTGCAGTGAGGCCAGGAGCCCCAGTGGCAGGACCATGGGCTGCCATAGCAGGGCAGCGGAGCTGATGGCAGGTGGGGAGCCAGACGAGAAGCCTGGCCAAGAGCAGAGCTGGGCAGGAGGGGCTGGTGGCAGGGGGCCTAGTAATTACCTCCTCTGGTTGGGCAAAATCCCTCTTTCCGGACCACTCAGGCCTTGAGGGTGCTAAACCAGGGAGGTCTAACCTGTATTTATTGGAAACTATGAACATTTAAGCCTGCACAGCTTTCTGTGTACTGATCTTATGACAGTCTCATCAACAGTGACCAGCTTTTGCCAATCAGCAGCTTCTAAGGGAAAAAAATCAAGCTGTCTTGTACAATCCCATCCATTTATTTATTCTGCTGCTCCTAATGTTTTTTACTAGTTTAAACATCTGTTGGAGACATTATGACATTTGGAAATTAACTATTAGTTTTTTTAAATAACTAATTTACTAAATTACTTTAAATCTAATAAAAATGAATGAAGTAGTAAACAATATAGTATAACCACCTACTATCACATATCTGTGAACTCTTATAGTACATTCTAGCCATTCATAGGGGTTTTTTCACAGCAGTTTTGGCATTTCACAAATGCAAATATAAAAAATTCTGCACAGAAATCACTTCATTCACTGTTGATATGTGACGAGTTATGGTGTGAAACACAGGAACTAATTAATAGCACATGGGTACAAAAAAGTTTAGCATAAGACACAAATAATAGATTATTTAAAACAAGATACTGAAGCTATGTAAAATACAATAATCTAAGGTGAGATTTACCAGAATACCCCACCTCCAGAAAAAGGTGCCATGAGTTCATGAACAGCCACTGTAATCAGGATCTTTGTTTCCTATCTTTTTCAAAAGACAGCACTTGCATGTTGAATCAAAGTATAATTAAGTATTATGAGAAAGCAAGGACTTTGGCTTTTTCTTTGAAAACTATCTATTCTGAGAATTGGTAAGTTTGTGAATATCTAGGAGGTTGAGCATATCTCAGAAAGACTTTCATTTGACTCAACTAAAGTCTTGTTTTATTTTTTTAAAATTAATAAGACAAAACTTCGCTATGAACTGTCTCTTTGGTTACCTGTGATTTCTTTAAAAAGCTCTACCATCCACCCATCACACTCATAGTACCATTGCTAAGTTGATTAGGTGCAGTAATGTTCAGCCTTTTAAAGAAGTAGCATCATGTAATGTTAAAGACTTACCACATCCATGATCTGCATGAGGCTGAGAGTGAAGTAGACAGTAAGCGGCTGGGAATCATTGGCCACGGGCCTCTCCAGAGGATTGTAATTCTTCAGCAACTCCTTATAGAGCTTCCTCTGGAACTCTCCTTGCAGGGACACTTTGAACAAGTAAATAGATAAATTCTTAGGAATCTACTGCCAGCATCATGATGTGAAAGAATGCAGAGCTCAGAAATGCTTCCATTCAGAATCTGTTCCCATTAGCCAAATCAAGCACTACACTGCCTTTTGATTTATATTTTCTCCTTGCAATAAATGTTACCATAATTCATGTATTACATCTGTTCCATTAGTTACCATAGCAAACTCTTAGCCCAAAACTGCTTCCACTTGCCTCTTCTCTTCTCTAACTCAGTAGGTAAAACTTCTGGTTGGTGTGTCTCTGACCAGTTCCTCTCTGTTACCCAGGAGAGTAATTTCTAAATGTTAAAACTGCAGTGTCAACATTTGCATCCTTTGGATCAGGGATAAGAACTAGTGAGATGTACCAGTTCTTAAGGGATGAAATACACTTCATAATTTGATACTTGCTGTAGCATAGCTGCAACTAGAAGAATATGATATATCTGAAAAGGACAAGGCAATGTCAGTATGACTGGAAGTTATAAGGACAACCAAAGTACACATATCATTGCACTGTAAATTCCCTGGGGCACGGGCATGGGCAGTCTTCTTGCTCTATGTGTGAACAACACCTAGCACAACAGGGCCCTGGTCCACAACTAAGGTATTTAGGCATTAGAGTAATACAAATACTAAACAACACTGGGGAAATTTTATAATCTTTATGCACCTCAAAATGCCATATCATTCCAGGGAGGGCATTGATTCTGTCATTTACTTTTGGTGAGAAAAAATCACGCCCACACACAGAGTATGAAAGAGCCATTAGAAGAGATAATTAGAGTACTGTATACAAATGAAAATCCACAGCACTGTAAGAATCAGTAGTTTTTTTGTGTTATGTGCCTGTCCCCATCCTAAAGCAACATTCCCTCCTCTAGCTTATTTCCAGATCACCAAACCTGTATTCCCCACACAAAGGAAGTCAGGGCCCTTGCCCTGAAGAGTTTACCGTCAGAAAGACAGAGGTCTGTTTCCCTTCCTATTCAGCTTTCTAGCCTCTACCCTTAACAAAGAGTTAAATGCTATTAAAGAGGTTTATCCTAGATGGGGATCTGAGCTAAAGAACAGTTTTCGCACTACTGATCTGAACACCAATGCAAAAACAGTATGTGAGGAGAGGGGAAAATACAGGGGTGCGCATCAGTCCATATATCACTGCAAAAGAGTCCTGCAGAAGACTCTCCAAAGGAATTAAAGGGCCAGGCAATTGCCTCTTTCTTCCCTTACAGAACATCCCCCTTACATGCTGGCACAGTAGTGATCACATCCCTTCCCTTCAGCTTGACAAGCATTGCACCTGGCTACCTGTTGGGCTAGGGAGAGCTTGTAGAGCATCTGCACAGTAGCCTCATCAGCAAGGTTACTCCTGATGACAAGAACCAGGAGAGTAAACTCAAACCCAAACTCTGTGGAGAAAGGTTTACCAAAGGATGTGTGGGCAAGCAGAGCCCTCATAAAAATAGTCAGAGAGGGCTGAAAGGGAAAGAGAAGCACAGAAAGTCCACTCACCATGTACGAGCCCCACGGCCACGGTCAGCCAGACAGTCAGCTCCTGGAGTCCCATCCTGACAGCCAGCCTCGCTGGGGAAGTACGGCAGATGCAGAGACCCAAAGCCAGAAGCAAAGTTCAGTTCAAGCCCCAAAGCAGTCAGGCAGCTGCCAAGAACAGGCACTCGGAACAGGATAAAGAGAGGGAAAGAGACGTGGAGCAGAGATTGGAAGGCAAGTGCTTGGTGGCAAACAGGATTGAGGAGTTCTGGGGGGCTGGGTGTCAGGAACAGGGCTCCCACTCCTAATCTCAGCTCCCTTCCTGGGCTGGCCTCGGATCTCTCCTTGAGATGCTGCCAGCTCAGGCAAAGCACAGGAATGCTAATGAATGCCCCCCTTCCTCCACTTCCTCCTCTACGTGATGGATTTCCCTCCTTTCCTTAATCCCTCTACACCTACAAGCAGGGCGGAGAGGAGCCAGAGATGCCGTTGCTGCTGCTGCGGCAGCAGGAGAAATGCAGCCTGTTCAACAGAGCAGCCCTAGCTTTATACGGCTGTGCCTGTGCGTGTGAGCTAAGAGCGGATCTCACTCTCTCCACCCCTTCCCTCCCTCAGTGGCTACTCAGCTCTGACAGTCACTCAGACACAGCTCCCCTGGCCCCATCCCACTGCCAGTCTCTGCAGCTCACTCCAAGAGACGCACTTCACTACCACAGGATCCAGCTACTCTTGCTCACCATTTAACAACTCAGCTGAGCTGGAGCCGTCATTGGGATGAGACACAGAAGGGGAGCAGGAGCTCTGGCTCATCCCTGCCTACTGAGACCCTTCTCTCTACTCAACAGCCAGACACTGGGGTAGCCATAAATCCATCAATGCAAGTCAATGGAGCTGACTCAGCAGCATGGGGGCTCCTGTTCTGGGACAAAGAAAAGAAAATCAAAACTTGTGCTAAACTTGTATTTATTTATAAGGGAGGAGGGAAAACACATTCTGGACCCATAAGTGAGAGAATCTTACTGGAACTTTAGCTGCCCTCCTGAAACATAGTGCATGATCCACTGGTGTGGTGCAGCAGCCACCATGAACTGGCCCTAAAGTGAACTTACCTGTCCCTGAGGAGCATAACCCCTCATAAAAAGCTCAACTGCTGAAGCAGAAATTAGATGGTTTTATGCCTCTCTCACGTCAGGTTGCTGGGGCAACAGGAAAAAAAATCTGTGGCTGGGACCTGCGATGCCATGCTTCTCCTCACCAGTGCCTTCAGCTCCTTGGGGCCACTAGAGCCTGGCCCTGGCTTGAACTTCTTGCTCTAATGCGGCAAAGGATACTGATCTATCGACCGCTGCAGAAGGATAAAGGATTGCAGAGGGTTTTAAGTCACCTTTGCCGCCCTCTTCACCCCTGACTTGCACTATGTACATTGTGGCCATAGCCAAGGATCTGACCTCAGTCACATTTGTTTGGGGGCAGGTGGAATCAGATAACATTTATATGCAGGGACCATTCTGTGTTCTTTAGATCCCATCTGATGCACAGAGCTTGGAGGTCAGGTGTGAGATGGTTATTTCCAGTGTCTAGCAAACCATGCAATTTAAAGAGTTGCAGGAGAAATCCATGGCCCCTGATTTATTGATTATGCTAAATGCATTTTAAAGGACACCAGAAAACCTACCATATTCAATGGGTGTGTGAGCTAAGAGCAAATCTCATAGGCTACATCTACACTACGTCTACATCTACACTGCAGGCTTTTTGCGCAAGAACTGTTTTGTGCAAGAGTTCTTGTGCTAAAGGTCTTGCACAAGAGTGCGTCCACACTGCCATGTGCTTCTGCGCAAGAGATGTGCTTTTGTGCAAGTGTCCATGGCACTGTGGATGCTCTCTTGTGCAAGAAAGCTCTGATGGCCATTTTAGACAAAGGGGTTTCTTGCACAAGAAACCTGTTGCCTGTCCACACTGCCTTTTTGCGCAAGAGGGCTTATTCCTTGTGAGAATAGGAGTAACTCTTGCCCAAGAAGCCCTTTATTCTGATGCCTTACTGTTAATTTACTTGCGCAAGAGCACGCGTGCAGTGTAGATGGCCAACAAGTTTTTGTGCAAGAAGTGTCGTTCTTACACAAGAAGCTTGAAGTGTAGACGTAGCCTATGGGTGCATCTAGACTGGCAAGATTTTGCGCAAAAGTAGCTGCTTTTGCACAAAAACTTCTCAGCTGTCTACACTAGCCGCTTGAATTTGTGCAAGAGCACTAACTTTGTAATGTACAAAATCAGTGCTTCTTGCACAAATACTTTTAAGCTCCTGCTCAGGGATAAATTAAATTTTATAAATTAATGGAGATTGCCTATCTCCTAGAACTGGAAGGGACCTTGAAAGGTCAGAGAGTCCAGTCCCCTGCCTTCACAGCAGGACCAGGCACCATCCCTGACAAATTTTTGCCCCAAAACGGCCTCTAGAAGGATTGAATTCACAACCCCAGGTTTAGCAAGCCAATGCTCAAAGCACTGAGCTATCCTTCCCCCCGATGCTTATGCAAGATGGCCAGTGTAGACAGGCACCTTAATTTTTTGCGCAAGAAAGCCCAATGGCTAAAATGGCCATCGGAGCTTTCTTGCGCAAAAGCGCGTCTAGACTGGCACAGATGCTTTTGTGCAAAAGCACTTTTTGCACAAAAGAATCCTTGCCAATCTAGACGCTCTTTTGCAGAAACACTTTTAACGGAAAAACTTTTCCGTTAAAAGTATTTCCGCAAAATCATGTCAGTCTAAACGCAGCCTACACGTTTTGCCAGAAGAGGCAATGCAAATGAAGTATGGATTAGCATTTTCTCACTCTTCATTTGCATAATCTCTTCTGATCAGTTACGGATCTTGAGCAAAAAGGGTTTTTTGCGCAAAAAAGAAACGTCCACACTGCTTGTTTTTACACAAAAACCCTTCGCACAAAAATGGATCAGAAGAGATTATGCAAATGAAGTCTGAGAAAATGCTAATCCACGCTTCATTTGCATTGCCTCTTCCGGCAAAACTTATCGGCTACGTCTACACTGCGGGTTTCTTACGCAAGAACTGTTTTGTGCAAGAGTTCTTGTGCAAAAGGTCTTCCACAAGAGCGCGTCCACACTGCCATCTGCTTTTGAGCAAAAGCATCCATGGCAGTGTAGACACTCTCTTGCGCAAGAAAACTCTGATGGCCATTTTAGCCATAGGGGTTTCTTGCGCAAGAAAATCATGCTGCCTGTCTACACTGCCTTCTTGTGGAAGAGCTATTGCGCAAGAGGGCTTATTCCTCATGGGGAGAGGAATAACTCTTGCAGAAGAAGCCCTGTTTTCCAACAGAAGAAGCTGTACTGTAAATTTACTTGCGCAAGAAAGCGTGTGCAGTGTAGACACCAAGCAAGTTTTTGCACAAGAACAGCTGTTCTTACGCAAAAAGCCTGCAGTGTAGATGTAGCCATCGTGTAGATGTAACCTATTCTCCACCCCAGAGCTTCCAACCCTTGCCATTCTAGAGATTCAGATCTCTTTAATATTTTTGCTGCTTCAGTGTAAGAGCAGTCTTCTGGGGTCTTTTTTCCTTTCCTTCCCCAAAGATTGCCTTTGCATGCAATTCATATTTTTATGCTTTTCCAGCATTTGGAACCCAGGAGGACTGAAACCATTAAGGATGTTCAGCACCCTGCACATCAGTGGACTTCAGCTGATATTGAATCCACTCACCATTCAGCAGGATCAGGCTCCCAAAGCTGTTCAGGAGTGTATTAAAATATCTGACTACTTTATAGACAGTAGTGTTTCTGTGTTTGCTGGTCTTTCAACCAAAGGATACTGAAGCATTCTAACAAACTTAAATGTATACACTAACCCCATACAGGGATTACTTCATCAATCAGTGAAATGTATTCATAATTCTGACTAATTAGTGGATGTGATCAACAATCACTCTTCTCCCTCTCCCCTCCCCCGAACCCTTGTATAAACCTTCTGTGAAGATCAGATTTGCCCAGAGACATCTCCAGTTTGTTGAAGAATTTCACAAATAGCTAATTCATTCAGATTAGCATATGTGGGACATTTTACAGTTCACTAAACCATAATTTAAAGAAAAAGCACGTTTCCAGGGAAGCAAACACTTAGGCTATTCCTTAAAATCAAAATTTTCGGTAATCAGTGCTCAAGAGGAAATATATGCATGTCACAACTCCGTACTTTAGAGAGAAACCATCTGGAAATAGTCAAAATACAAATTTATTAAGTTTCTTTTTAATGTGCCGTTTTAGTTAGAAAATTTCACTTAGGTTCCGCACCTGGGCTATGGATTTCAGGCTGAGTAAATGGGTTTGGGAGTAGGAGTAGCTTGGACATATGTAGATTAAATTTTTCTCCTAGCAGAACACAAAGTGGATCTCTACAGTTGAGGGATGTATTGACTGCACCTATTCTCTCTCAGCCTAACTACATATCAAACACAGATATTAAATGTAGAGAGAAACCTACTGTAAGGTTTAGGTCTGACCTGCATACTATTTTGTACCAATTCAACTACTTCAGTTAGCAACTTCTTTTCCTACTTAGAGTAATTAACTCCATGCAAACCTTCCTGTGAATGTAGCTTTCCCTTAACACTTTATTCCCCTTCCCTTATTTGAAGAAGCTATACTCATTTAACTGCAGGTGCAGTAAAGGGACTGTATCACTAACTATATGGAACAAATTGTGCATATAGATAAATTCTCAGTTCCATGGTATGGAGAAAGATGCAGAACCCTTCATGCAGCCTTGTCTCTTTCTAACCCCTTTCTACACAGCTCAGCCAGGGTGCGTCAGTTGCACTTAGGCATTTGGCCTTTCTGTAGCAATGGAGGGAGCCAATCAATTTCACTTCTAGGTACTGACTGAATCCTGCTGAGGCAGCAAAGCATAAACTGCAACTCCCTGCACAAGCAGACACCTGTGCATTTTGGTTGGCAATGTTAACACTACCCTTGCTCATGATATGTACCACAGTGTAGTTGAGATGCCACTAGAACTCCACCCACAGACTATGCTGTGGGGAAGCACTGAGGGGAGGCCAACCACCACTGGCAAACTGTGGCTGCTTTTTATGTTGTGCTGGATGGCTGTGCACTCCTTTCTCCAAAACCATAATGCAAATGTGTACTGGAGCAACTCTTCTCCATGCAAATGTTCTGTGGTCAGGAGCACCATGACATGGTTTATACTGTGGGATGTTGTCAGATGGAGGGAGAGGGAAGGTCAGTGACTGAACTAGTGATTAGCTGGAGTGTAAGAACCAGTTCTGATTATTAGTAGGGATGTAAAAAAGGTTAAAAAAATCAACTATGTAGCTGATGGAATTTTAATCAGTTACACAGTTAAATGTTATAAGCCCCACAGGCCTCATGAGCTGCCGGTGCTACGGGCTGCCAATGCCATGGATCCCAGTGCCACCATTGTGGACTACCAGCCCTGCAAGCTCCTGACAGTGTCAGCTTCGTGGACTGCTGGCTCCATGAGCTCCCACCAGCACCGGCCTACCGGGCTCCTGTCTCCTTGCACCGCCAACCCCATGGTCTCACAGGTAGCCAGCCGTCCCATGAACTCCCAATGCTGCTGGCCCCCCAGACTGCCAATCCCTCAGGCTGATGTTTATCAGTTAATCAGTTAAACTCTTACATCCCTAATTACTAATAGTTGTTAAAATTGCATCAGATAAATTTAACCACCTTCTAAATAGCTGTTGCACTATTTCTGAGAAACATCAAGGTTGATTTCACAACAAACCCATGACTGATGCATGTATAATGTACACAATTTGGAAAACAATCATGATACATGCAACATTTATATTTTAAAACATTTTCACTGTTTCCCCCTCACAATTTTTTAAGTATTGTAAGTCAATAAATGGGTTATTACTTTCCAGTCAAATCCCTATCCTCAGATTCTAGGATTGTGCCCCAATAGTTTTGTCCTGGGCAGGTGCACTGGAGCAGGCATTTGCTATTGCTTTGATAGAACTGGCTGGGGGTAGGGTCCATTTCTGATTACTTTCATGTTGAGCTGAACCCAGCCAGTGTTCATCAAACAACACAGAAAGCAGCAATTTGCCCCTCACTCCCAGTGCTGCACTCTGAAAGGCCACTCACTTTTCTGAAGCCCTAATCGCCTAAGACACCCAGCTCAGTTCCCTGTTTAGTTACTTCTCAAGGGCCCCTCACCTGGTCCGCACTCAGGACCAGGAACTGAGAGCAGCTAAGCGGGCACAGCAGGGCAGGACAGGCTCTTT
The DNA here is from genome assembly GCF_049634645.1 of Pelodiscus sinensis. Classification (NCBI taxonomy): domain Eukaryota; kingdom Metazoa; phylum Chordata; order Testudines; family Trionychidae; genus Pelodiscus; species Pelodiscus sinensis. Next base: position 30,597,684 of record NC_134724.1, on the reverse strand, counting down.
CAGTTTGGTTTTTCCCCTCCGCACACACACAGGGGGGCGACTCCGGCAGCCTCTTTGGGGCGCTAGCCGAGGAGCAGCAGCGCTGCGGCGATAGCAAAGCCCCGCTCATCCCAAACCACAGACGCGGCAGAGGCACGAGGCATTTGCAGCCACCCCCCATGTACCTTCGGGCACGGTTACGCCTCAGCGGGTTCCTATCCAGCACTGCCCGAGGCCGCTGAAGAGCCGGGGACCGGGGCAAACCTGCGGCTCCAGCCAGAGCTCGGTCGCATTTCCCGCCCCCCCATCCCTTTGCAGTGAGACAGCCCGGCTCCCTCGCCTGCCCGGGGCTGCCCGCGGCCGCTCTGCCACAGGCCGCCGGAGGGGGTCACCTGCGCTCCGCCCCCGCCCCAGCACGGAGAGCGCGTCCGCAGCTCGGCGCTGCCCTCTGCTGGCGGCTGCGATCCCGTCGCGCTGAACCTTCCCTCGCCCTCCCGGGGCAAGTTGGCCGCCGAATTGCGAGTCCGCTGGGACGGGGCGCGCACGGCCCGACGGCTCCGCCCGCCAAGCGGAGTGCGTGGGGGTGGGGGGGGTCCCCTTCCCCGCGGCAGCCGGACCGCGCGCCCCCAGCCTCTCCCGCCGCGCTGCCCTGGCAGCCTGGTGGCCAGGAGGGTCTTTGAGCCCCGCTGCGATGAGGCGAGGCAGTAACCACGGGCTGCTCCAGCTGTTGGGGGCGGAGACACGTGCTGTTGTCCGCCCGCCTCGGCCCCCTCTCCTCCCCGAAAGCGGGGGCGGGTTAATTACACCAAGGAAGGAGATGAAAGCAGTGCCCTATATTGGCTACAAGGGCTTCCCCCCTACCTTCAGAAGACGGGCTTCACCGCCATGAATGCTTAACATGCTTAAGCCCTTTCAAAAGTTTCAGAGGGGTAGCCCTGTTAGTCTGTACCTGGAAAAAACAACCAATCGTTTTGCAGCACCTTAGAGACTAACAAAAATGTAGCTGGTATCATGAGTATTCTTATCAGTTTCAATTAGCATGGACACTGATCATTTCTTTCCTTGTTTTCCTCTTCTTCCCTCTCCTCCATCCCCTCTCTGTGCTATTTAATTGAAAACTGGACCCCTTTAAACTCCATTCATCTGAAGAAGTGGGTTGTGCCCACCTAAGCTCATGCTGTTGTTGTTTTTTAAGTTTTTCTAAGCCCTTTGGCTATGTCTACACTTGCGGCTTCTTGCTTGAGTAATATGCAAATGAGGCTAAGCATGGAATATCACAGCCTCATTTGCATACCTAATGAGCCACCATATTTTTCAGAAGAGGCTCTTGTGCAAGAAAGAGCGTCTACACTGCCCCTTCTTGCGCAAGAAAAACCCTCTTGCACAATGCCGTTACACCTATTACTTTTCAAGAAGAACAGCATCCCACAAGAGGGTTTTTCTTATGCAAGAAAGGGCAGTGTAGATGCTCTTTCTTGCACAAGAGCCTCTTCTGAAAAAATGGTGGCTCATTAGGTAAGCAAATGAGGCTCGGCGATTTAGTTAGGGTTGGTCCTGTTTCAGGCAGGGGGCTAGACTTGATGACCTCCTGAGGTCTCTTTCAGCCCTAGGATTCTATTTCACTCCTGACTACCTTAGGCAGTTCCCTGCTCAGCATGCTGGCTTCTGTGAATCCCTACAATACATGGGGTACCTGTGCACTTACCTCAGAGCTATGAATTCCACTGACAGAGCACCATTAGTTGTTGCAACACCATGACTTTAAACCCCTTTGGGTATGTCTACACTACCACCCTAGTTCGAACTAGGGTGGTAGTGTAGACATATCCTTTGTGACTCTAGCCCTATGCAATTTAGAATTTATATTCTAGTGCAGTACTCAATCAGCCATCACTAACACACATGCTAGTTACAGACAAACACAATCATATTATTTAAAATCATTTGGGGACCTCAACATTTTTCCTTCTTAGTGATTAAAAGCAAGCTCAGTTGTAAAATTCTGCCCTATTTCCAATGAGTTCATTATAATTAATAAAGACTAAACTTGCAGTAACAATAAAAGTAATTTTTGTCTATAAAAATTCAAGATAAGTCAACAACTTAATTGTTTCTTGGAAAAGGTTAAAAAAGAAAAATCTGTTCTTTATAGATGATATGGAAGCCCAACCTCCAGTGCTGTACAAGCTGAGAATAATTCATAACAAATAATTTCCTTGATACTTATTTTCTTGAGTGTGGAATAGCTCATATTTGTTATTTGAAGTTATTAAATCCATTTTATATACTCTGTAGTTTGTTATTAAATTCAAAATCCTTAATCTGAACTCTGGTGTTTAGCTGTGAGTGGGCACATAAATCTTCTGGTATTGTTTCTGTTCCCTGACCCGAGTTTAACTCTTACAATCAGATTTCTGGTGTGAATGCTTACAGGAAGTGGCTCACATTTGAATTATTTTCATGGATATTTACAGAGTGAAAAGACAATTGCCCACATGATGCAAACAGAAAAGACAATTGCCCACATGATGCAAACAGAAAAGCACAGTTGAATATTGCTGGCCTAGAGTGCCAACTTTCTAACTGCACAAACCAAAACACCCCTGCCCTATCCCTTTTACTCCATCCCTCCTCCTCCTCCTGGTGCTCAGTCTCCTCTACCATTGCTAACTTGCTCATCTGAAGGTGGAGGGTAGAACTCTGGGAGGAGGTACAAGCTCTGGGCTGGGACTCAGAGGTGTAGACTCTGGAGTGGAATTTGGGTGCGGAAGGGGGCTCAGAGCTGAGGGAGGAGATGATGAGCTAGTTCCAGATGGAACTCACCTCAGGTGGCTCCCCACAAGTAGCAACATGTCCCTAGGCATAAGGGCGACCAGGTAGTTATGTGGGCTACCCCCGCAGCTCCTATTGGCTGCAATTCCCAGCCAGTGGGAGCTGCAGAGCTGGTACCGTGCATGGAGCCATTGTGGCCACTGCTTCCTGGGAGCTGTGTAGAGCCAGGTAGGGAGCCTGACTCTTCTGCATCAACCAATCTTTTAATAACCCAGTCAAAAACCAGACACATGCTGCCTATGCTGGGCTGTTTCAGTAGCCACAGCAGAGAAGCAAACATTGCACTCAGCTCCTTTAAAGGTCCTTGACTCAGGGCTTCATTTATCATTTGTGCAAAGATCATAAATAACACCAAAGAAAACAACTCAGCTGGCAAATGTTGTCTCCATCCCCCAAGGTTTTTCCCTGGCCTCCAACACCTTGGGAAAAAAATCCCTTCCACTTCATTGTGTGGCTCTAGCTTCCTCTTTCTTACAGCTCCCATCCAGGCATGTGATAGGCATGGATCCATTAGTCCTTCCCAGGGAGCTGCTTCAGCTTGTCACAGTGGTCAAAGCAAGCATTTAAAAATGCTAACAAATATCTGCAGAAAATCTTGTGCACCCACCACTGGGTAGCATGCAAAAGGAAGAACTATTAACACACCAAAAACACTATTAAATAAATTATATTTTCCCAGTATATTAATTCTTTTTTTCAAAATGAGAAAATACAGTTGTATCCATCTGTGATTGCCTAATTTATCCATAAAGTACACAGAGTGACTCACAAAGTGTGTGGCTGTGTCTACACTGATGCAATCTTGCGCAAAAGCAACCGCTCTTGCGCAAAAACTTGCTGCCTGTCTACACTGGCCACGTGTTCTTGTGCAAGTAAACTGATGTTCTAATGTATGAAATCAGGGCTTCTTGAGCCAGAACTCTGATGCTCCCCCTCAGGAATAAGCCCTTTTGAGCAACTGTTCTTGAGCAAGAGGCCAGTGTAGACAGGCAACATGAATTTCTTGTGCAAGAAAGCCCTATGGTTAAAATGCCCATCAGAGCTTTCTTGCGCAAGAGAGCATCTACACTAGCATGGATGCTCTTGCGCAAAAGCACATGCCAGTGTAGACGCTCTCTTCTGGAAGAGTTTTTGCAGAAGAACTCTTGCACTAAAGAGTTTTTGCGCAAGATAGTGTAGACGTAGCCCGTGTGTTCGAAGAGTAAGATTAGGTATAAGCAAAGGTCTGTGTACAGATTTATTTATCTAACATAAAATGTGGCCTGTTTCTCTCTTATGCAAAAAGAGAAATGTATCCCTATGCAGAGGGCCAGCACAATATCTATGCATTGCATAAATCCCACTTAGCTCTCAAAATAGAGGTTAACATGACACTGGAATGGTGCAAAGGTCTCATAGACTCATAGACTTTAAGGTCAGAAGGGACCATTATGATCATCTAGTCTGACCCCCTGCACAGTGCAAACCACAGGTCTCTATGGTCCTTGCCATTGTGGTAAATTTCATCCAACTAACACTGGGGTCAGTAACCTTTTCAAGCCAAAGAGCCAAACTACATCAAAATTCATAACCAATGGTCAGCAAAGAGCCGTATAAGAATGCCAATTTCCATGACTGAAAATATTCAACTTAATATTATTGATAATTGACATGATGATTAATAATAGCATACATGAAAAATTGTACTCACAGACTTTATTTAATGGGATTTCTGCTGCTGCTGGGGATGCAGTTTGTGGATGTGGGGTTGCAGGAGTCAGGGTTGGGTTGTATGAGGGGCTCAGGACAGGGGGCTGCGGTGGGTGGAAGGTGCAGGAGGTAGAGCAGTATGCTTAGGGTTGCCAGGTGTCTGGTATTGACCTGGACAGTCCAGTATTTTCACCTCCTGTCTGGTATTTTCTGGTTTTTTTCCTGGCCAGGAGGTGAAAATACCAGACACCTGGCAACCCTACATACTGGGCAACTGGGCCCAGCCCCCGGCCTCCCCTGATTACCTGGTTTAGCAGGGAAGCTCCCTTCTTGCTGCTCAACCCAAAAACCAAGATGGCTGCCAGAAAAAAACCTCAAGACAAGAGCAAGGGGAAGCAATGCCTCCCCTGGGTCTTAGTGCTCAATCATCCCTCTTCTTATCCCTGGCCTATTCTGACTGCATGCAGTTTAAGGGGCCATACTGTTTTAATGCTGTTTTATTTTATTTATTTATTTATTTGCTTAATAACTCCCGTGGTCCTTTTTTTTTCCCCCCTCAACAACTTTTTGATCTCCTCCCAAAAGGCGGAAGGACAGATTTTTTTTTTGGGGGGGGGGGGGGGTTGTTCAGTATTTTCCTTGAAACCATATGGCAACCCTAAATATGCTGGGAGTGGGGAATAGAGTATGTGGGGGGACCCGGGGCCAGATTACCTTACCTAGCTGGGGCTGGGCTGCTGCACGCAGGCAGCAGTGGCTGGATGAGGGACTGGGCCAGGATCATCACAGCCAGATCGTGACCTCTCCTCTTATCTGAGCCTCAGCAGGAGGGAGGCCGCCACCAGGTCTGCCCCGGATTGGGGCTGAGGACAGGGCACTGCAGCCAGGTGGGGGCTGGGCCCCAATTGGAGCCTTGTTGGCCAGGCTTCATTTTTAAATAAATTAAATATTATATCCAATACAAAAGGTTTCAACATTGTCTTTGTTTATGGCAGGAGTGGGGAACCTTTTTTGGATCGGGGGTAGGATTGCCAGGTAGACCCTGCTAAAAAAACGGACACGCTTATCCAGGGGGGCACCAGCCATGAGGGGGGCGGGGCTGGCCAGGAGGAGGGTGGGAAGCAGAGCTGATGGGGGGGAGTATCTGGGGGCCGTGGGTCTGGCCGGCAGGAAGAGGGGGCGAGAAACAGAGCTGGGGGGAGGGATCGAGGGCCGTGGGGCTGGAGGGGAGGAAGGGGGACAGAGGAAGGGGGCGGAAAGCAGACCTGGCGAGGGGGGGATGCAGCCATTGTCCTTTTCAAGAGATTGATCTGTCTTGCATGCCCCCAAATTTCACTTCACTTCACTAGAAACTACTTGCTTACAAAATCAAACATAAAAATACAAAAGCATCACAGCACACTATTACTGCAAAATTGCTTACTTTCTTATTTTTACCTTATAATTATAAAATAAATAATTTGAATATAAAGACTGTACTTATTCTCAGTATTTAGTATAAGGCTATATCTGGACAGCGGGGCTATTTCAGGATAGTGGAAGAATCCCGAAACAGCTATTCCGCCTGTTATTTCAAAATTGATTTTAAAATAATAGGCACGTTATTCCAGTGTCACTGTAACCCTCATTCCACAAGGATTAAGGGACTTGTTCGAATCGGCTTTATTTCAAAATTTGGCTCTGTGTAGACAGTGCCAAATTTCAAAATAAGTTATTTCAAGGTAAGGGTGCTGTGTACCCATACCCTTGATGACATCATAAACAAGTCATTGTATGAAATTTTAGTTTGCACTGAATTCACTAGGGCTTTGAGTGAGCTGATGTACCCCAAGAAGACCTCTCAGTACCCCTCAACATATACTCCTTGTAGAAAACCAGTGAACTAATCTACTCCCCTGCCACGATGCAGGATGTGTTGTGTCTAAACCATCAAAAACAGATACCTATCTAACCTCCTTTTGAAAATCTCCAGAGAAGAAGTTGCCTCAACCTCCTTAGGCAGTCTGCTCCATATCCTATGGTTCTATAGTTAGGAATATTTCCCTGCCATTTAATTTATATCAGCTATGCTGGAGTTTGCATCCACTGCCTCTTGTCCAGTCCTCTGTGGCAGAAGAGAGCAACTTTTCTCCATCGTTTTATGGCAGTCTTTCAAGATTTGAAGACCACTAGCATGTCACCTCTTAATCTCTTTTCAAAACTAATCATGCTCTGCTCCTTCAACCTTTTCTCATATAGCTTTTTTCTATCCCTTTGATCATATTTGTCTCTCTCTTCTGGATCCTTTCCAGTTTCTCTATATCCTTTCTATACATTGGTGACCAAAATGGGACCCAGTACTGCAGCTAGAGTAGAGCAATACTATTACCTCCCATGACTTTCCTGCTATGCTTCTGTTAGTGTAACCTAAAATTGCATACATTTTTGCAACAGCATCTCGTTGTTGACACATGTTTAGGCTGTGATCACCACGTCTCCCAGATCCTTCTCAGCAGTGCTTCTGTGAAGCCAGTTATTCCTGATTCTGTATGGTTTTTCTCTCCTAAGTATAACACCTTTCATTTGTCTTCATTGAAATTAATTTTGTTGGCTATAGCCCAGTTCTCCAATTTATCAAAAGCTAAAATTCAGAGGGATCTATCTCCAAAGTGTTGGCAACCTCCCCACTTCCCACACCAGCTTTTTGTCATCTGTAAATTTGTTCAATATGCTCTCTATTTCTACACACAGGTTGTTAATAAAGCTGTTAAACACTAGGCCCAGAACTAATTCCCAGAAAGCAACTCTGCTCCAAAAAAATCAACTTTAGCTAGAGAGATGAAGGCAGAGAGCAAACTCTTTTGCAGGTTGCAACAGCTTTCTAAAAAAAGAACCCATAATCATCCAACAACCATGCCGTATTTCTTAAGAAATAACAGTGGCCACATGCTACAAATAAAAACATATAAAATCAAGGGTAACAGTACCATCTGGTCAATCTCTGTATAACCATATCTTTTACATTCTATCCTTGTTTAGCCTTTTATGGATATTTTCTTCATCAATATATTCCACAATAAATTTTTGTATTTCTCACCACTGTAGGTCCAATTAAATAAAAGTAGGTATCCCAGTTTCTGATAGCTGCAGCTTAGTCACTAGATGACACACAAATAAGTCTCAGATTTTCCAATAAATGCCGCAAGTGCTTTCTCTTGTTGAAAGCTGTCCTGAATTTTCATTCACATTACACCTGGCACATCTCCATTTTGGACTCCTAAAGAAGTAATTACTTGGTGCAGTCATTGCAGCCTCCGTCAGGTCCCAGTGAGGCATTCTGTGGTTACAGGGCACTGCAGCCACATCTGACTCACACTGCAGTCAGAGCATCACACTGTCACTTCGCCATCTCACTAATCTAGAAACTTGGCAAAACTCTTTTTTGCTTACCCCAGTTAATTTTAAATGACGGAACATAAATTGTGGTGCCTTAGAAGACAATTAAGTTTGACACAACATCTGCATATTAGGCCTGCAGCTCTAGCAGGTCCCAATCTATAAATATCTGAAAAATTCCCGTTGGGGCAAAACACTAGGGCTTTGTCTACACTGCAGAGTTTTTGCACAAGAAGCCTTTTGTGGAAGAGTTCTTGTGCAAAAACTTCTTGCGCAAAAGCATGTCCAGACTTCAAAGCGCATCGCTTTTGTGCAAGAGAGTGTCCACACTGCATGGACACTCTTGCACAAGAAAGCTCTGATTGCTGTTCACAGAATGGCCATCAGAGCACCTGTGCTTTTTCCGATAGGGGTTTCTTGCACAAAAACCCCTCCGGAGTGTCCACACCTGACTTTTTGTGCAAGAGCTGTAGCACAAAAAGGAGTTACTCCTCATGGGGAGAGGAATAATTCTACCGACAAAAGCCCTCTGTTCTGTTGATTTTCTTTCGCAAAAATGCACTTGAGGTGTGGCTGCTCCACCGGTTTTTACACAAAAACGGGCGGTTTTGTGCAAAAACCTTGCAGTGTAGACATAGCCTAGAAAATTTCATTGTATCATCTGCTCTATTTGAAATAGCTAAATGAATTCCTGGCTAAAATGAGTTTTGTGCACAAAGGCTAATGTTAATAAGGTCTCTGAAAATGAAACTAACTCTAGTCCTCTAAAGGAAAGAATTATTTCAAATTTGGTCTTTCACTAGAAGCCCTTCATAAAGATGGGTTAAACCATTTATCCAAATTCTCTCAAACTTTGGCAATCCAAACAAAGTAGGATCCAGATTGAAATATTGCCATTTTGCAATCCAAAACTTGAGTGAAGAGGGCTGAAAAATGTAAAAGTACACTCCTTTTGACCTTCTCCACATCTTAAGGAGCACTGTATTGTTGGTCCACATGGCATTTTTATGATTAAGTTTACATAAATAAACACATTGACCTCAAATAAATACACTGGCCATAAGGATGATATGAAAAAGAAGCGTTTAAAGCCATGGTGAGTAACCTGTGACCCGAGGGCTGCATGCAGCTCATAGGGGTTCTATGTATGGCCCATGAGACATTTTCTTTACCATTGCTCAGGTGTTGGGTTGCCAGATTCTGGTGGTTTCCATCCAGGTAGTTTTTTTGCTACTGTTATTACAAAAGTGACACACACTTAAAGCAAGGGAACATGAAGTGAAGTGCGTGCTGATTGCACACAACATTGTGAGAACGGCGTGCTCCCACTGCATCCAATCAAAATGCTGCTACTGTTCAATTGGCAGAAACAACAAATTGTAGGTACGCAAGCACAGTTAGCAAAAACTACTCTATCCCAAGATACCATCTCGGTTACAACAATCTTGCGGCACACTGAGATGAACGAGGATCACTTATGCAGACACTAGTCTAGGTTGCCCCTCGTTGGTTTAAAATGTTAAAGGTGTCTACTTGACCTTGAGATACAGGCGTTTGAAAACTTACAGAGATATTATCCACCTTGCCTACGAGCAACACATTGTTACATTGCCCAGCCTGCTCTTCCAACTTCTCACTCCCATGTTCACAGTATCATTGCCAACTTCCATCAGTCATGCAAAGACAGAAAGTCAGGCAAGTCTGAGTGTGATATTTTTAATTAATCCAGAAGTGATGGATATTTCAAGCATTTGGAACTCACTCAAAATGTGGTGTATCATCTGTTGCTTTTTAGAATGATGTATGTATAATTATCTCCTTCCTACCACCATCCTGAATTGCTGCTACAAAAAAGAGCAAATGTTGTGGTGTTACACTGAAGATGGAACAAGGAATTCATCACCATCATTTAGAATAGATGCCAGACATGCCTCAATGAAACAACTGTTTTCTTGCTGCTTGTGTCTAAGCATGTTGGCGATAACTTCTTCAAGTGATGCCCCACCAACTGCGAACATTTCTTTAGAGAAAAGAAGAACAAAATAGAGTCATTTTTGTAGTGGAAATACATCACCTTCAAAGGCCATGATTCTTCAGAAAAGGGAAAACTTTGAAAAGGAGATACCCCAGCAGCATGTCACATTAAAGAACTCTTGACACAGCTATGAGATTATCTCTTTGATAAACATTTATGGACTTGCTGCTACGAAAGTAGCTAGTGAAACAGCTCCACGTGTTCCATTTATCGAAGCAGCCACTGGAATATAAGCAGTTACAGCCTTTTAAATATCAAAAGTGGTTATAGTAACTTTTGGTTAGCTGACTGTCTCCTGAAGCATTTGAAAACAAAAGGAGTTTAACTATTTAACATTTTAGTTAGCTGTCAGAATGTGTTAGCTGTCAAAATACCTATAAGAGGATTCTAACTCACAAGCTGTGTTCTCCTGTCACCTGAAGAGTTTTCATGTTGGAAATTCTTTCCTAAAACTAAGTTTGTAATAGAGACGTTTTCCATGGTACATTCAAGCGAGCAGGGCCGACTTATCCATTAGGCACAGTAGGCACAGTGCCTAGGGCCCACAATACTTTTAGGGGCCCACGAAAATGTTTTAATTTCTTTTAAAATCAGAAGAAAAAAATGAACTTTTAGGGTCTAAGAAAATGTTTTAATTTTTTTCTCACATCAGAAAAAAATGAAACTTTTAGGGCCCATGAAAATCTATTACATTTTGCCTAAAACAGAAAAAAAATAAAATGTTGAAGTATTTAAAGTTATATCAAAAATATTTTTTAATATTTTTTTCATGGAGGAAGGGGCCCACGAAGGCAAAAGTGCTTAGGGCCCACGAAAGTCATAATGCGGCCCTGCAAGCGAGGGTTTCTGACAATGGAATAAAACTCGCATAGCTAATTTAATATCCAAAAATACATATTTTAAAGCACATTTTTTCCACAGTTACAGAAATAGGTTATAGCTTACCAAGTATCAACATGATAGACCTGATAAAGTTTCCATTGATAAATATGGCAACAGACCCGTGGACTTCAGTGGAAACAGGATGATAGTATCCAGATCCATCCCATCTATCCTATGGACATGACCTGCCTGATTACCTGGGACCTGGGACCTAGTGCAGCAGCAGCACAGATTGTCCCCTACCCCACACTCACTATAGCAGTGGGAACTGGAGTGGCCTGGCAAACTGCTCTGGTCCATCGCACTGCCCTCTCTGGCCCACTGCACATGGTTTCAGCAGCAGCAAATGGAGTGCTTCAGCCCCAGAGTATTCTGCTTCCTGTCGCCACAGAGAAGCAGGGAGCAGCAAGCTGGGAGGGCCGTGGGGCGGAGCAAAGCAGGCTTCCAGGCCACTCCAGCTCCCACCACTGTGGTGAGTATGGGGGGGCAGGAGAATGGCCCACCCCACTGCCACTGCACCAGGCCCCAGGTAATCCACTGGGTTGCATTGTTTGGGGGAGGTGGCAGAGGCATACCAGGGGCATGGCTTGGGAAAGGGGTAGCCTGTGACCTGTGGCAGGGGGGTTGCCCTGGGCCCTATGTCTGGGGCACTGTGGGGGAGGGGAGGGGAGATTGCTCCAGGCCCCTCAGGATGACACTGATAGTATCTACAACTTAGCATGTTAGTGATGAGCCATGGAACTATGAAATTGAAATTAACATTCAGTTCTCGGTTAAAACAGGAATTGGTGGTTAATCACATCTGGTTTTGGCCTTGGAAATCTAAACCCAAGTCATTGCATCAATAAAATGCCACATATAAAAATGAAATATGGGTTCAATAGTCATTAAAATACAGCATGACAAAATGCAGGAGAGAGACTTAACCTACAGTGGCCAGTCCATTGTGGGTGATGAATGCAAGTTTAGTTTTAAATCATAATAGCACTGTCAGGTGATCTGTCACTCATGTATAAAAGCTGTCTAGGTCCACTAGTATTTTATAATGCATTCTGTATTGGAATTTTTAATTTTAAAAAGTGTATTCAAAGGTTCTTTGATGTCAGACACAAATGATTTGTGTTTAAGCCATTTGCTTTAGGCAAAAAAACAAAAAGCAGATATCAACACCTGAAGTTGTCTTTCAGCTGAGAAAGGGAATCCCTTCTTGTCCTGTCACGTTAGTAGGTTCAACTTGTCTCTCTCATTCTTACTTCCCACCTATTCATTTATCTGCATCTTTTTGACCACCTGTAGTTAATTAGTTTGATAGTAAAAGCATTGAAGCTGTTGGTTGTAGAAGTGATACAAGCAAGATTTAGCTCACTCTTTTTACTCCTCATACAGAGAAGCATATATTTTTGTACATGGATTAGATTAGTGAGATTTGTCTTTGACACACAAAACTATGTCAATGTAACCACTAGAAAACATCCACTGTCTCCCAGAAGTGTCCAATCACATTGGGGTAGATGGTCCTCTCCCAACTCGACTTCTGATATTGCTGCATGCATTAAAGTTATCCTGATCCTTCTTAGTAAAAATAGGAAGACTGTGCTTGACTTAGATGGAACAGCTAACATGTGAGATTGCTTATGGCAGGTGGTTAATTGCAGGAATCACAGAGCAGAAAAGTGCACACCAGCTCTGCTATCTATGGTAAAGGGGGAAAAAAGTAATGCGCCATGTGTCCACTCCCAATGAAACTATGCATTTTTAAAGTTTATTATTTCTTTTTTTAGAGCCATATGTGACTCCCTTTATAGAAAGTGCTGTGGCGATTATCACTCACAGGCAGTAAATATTGCTTATTAACATTCCAGAGGAAAAGCAAATCAGGATAAGCTCTGAGATTTATTGATTCCTGACAAATAACTGTATGTAGTTGTGTCTGCACAGTGATTAAATGTAAGTACTAGAAAGCATTAACTCTTGTGCTAGCAAGAGGCTTGTACATGATCTTGGGTGATCTGGTTCAGTGACCTTCAGGTGTATCTGAAACTGGAATTATTTTTCTCCTCTCCATCTCCTACCACTACTTTAGTCTCTAGGAAAGAAAGAGGAAAAGGTCTACTACGCAGTTAGTCTATAAGGTGCCACAGGACTCCTCGCCGCTTTTGCAGATTCAGACTAACACTGCTACCCCTCTGATACTACGCAGTTAAGCAATGTTTCACTTTTCCTTGTTCTTCTATCATCTCTGTCTTTCCCATATGCCAAAGGCTAATTTACATATGGCCCTCAAGTGAGTAATACTGCAGGTTCCAAGTCAGCAAAGTATCTTTTTCCCCTGAAAACATTTAAGCATGTGCTTAAGTTCCTTTGACATGAATGAGATGGAAGCAGGCCCTTAAACTTATGCATGTGTCCAAACAGGGCCAGCCCGAGCCCTTTTGGTGCCCTGGGCCCGGGCGCATGGTGCCGCCTTCAGGTGCAAGGTGCATGGGCGGGCCCCCCCAGGGTGCATGGGCCTGCCACCAGGGCGCATGGTGCATGCGTGGCCCGGCCCAGCCACTGCTGCTGGTGTGCACGCCGGGCTGTGCAGGACCTCGCGGCCGTGAGGGGAAGGGCGCTGCTGGCCGGCGCTATGGGCACAGTGCTGGGCGCGCAGTGCCAGATGGCAGCTATAAGGGATGCTGCGTGCCCCTTACAGCTGCCACCAGGCGCCCCCCCCGTCAGTTGGCGCCCCAGACAGCTGCCCAGCTCGCCCATGCCTCAGTCCGGCTCTGTGTTCAAATGCTTTGCTGAATTGAGATTTCACTGCCCAACCAGTCACACTGAAATCAATAGAACTATTACTGGTGCAAGGCGCTACTCAACATAAGGATATTGCAATCTGACCTTACTGAAACTATATGGGTTTCCTCAGAGGTTGGGGGTATGAAATGGTCCACTGGCCTAATGGTTGGAGAACTCAGTATAAATGATTTGGTTCCTTTCTATACCTTTGTAAGAAGCAGGCATCCACTGAAGCCTTTCATACATCTAAAACTCACCCATTAAACATCGTTGTTTCTGGCCTTGACATGCTCTGCCTGGCCCTGCTCATATCCATTCAAAGTGCTGCTGCAAAGATCATGTTCTTGGCCTGCCATTCTGATTGTGTCAGCCCTCCCTTTGAATTCCTTAACTGGCTCCCCTTTCCCTGTTGTCTTTTGTCTTATATTTCTAATACCATTTTACATTCATAGTGTGTGAGGGCTTTGAACATTTAAAACAAGCCTGATCATACCCTGTGGAACTAACATCTATAGGATTTTATGTTTTACTTGTTGAGCAGTGGATTCAAAATATTTACTAAAGGTAAATATTTCAGAAATGACTTTGGGCTTGTTTGCACTACAGGGCCTACACCTGCATAATCCTACATCAAAGAATACAACTTACAGCTATGGAAAGGGGCTTTCTGTTGCTGCAGGAGTAATACCTCCACCAGTGATGGTATCTAGGTCAACAGAAAAATGCTTCTTCCATCAAGCAAGTTCCAGCTACACGGAGGGCTAGGCTGGGATAGCTGCATTGCTCAGGGGTGTGAAAAACAAAGCTATCTTGACCTAAATTTTTAGGTTGAGACCATACTAAAGTAACACAGAAGCCAAAAGTGATAATTGAATATCTGTGGATTATAGGTGCCTAAAGGGAAGATTTTCAAAGGCATAAGTAGGAAGCACCAAATCCCATTGGTGCTTCCTACTTATGCCTTTGAAAATATTTCCTTTAGGCAAATTGATTTTCAATGGGAGTTAGAGTAAAATTATCAAAAGCACCCAAATGACTTAGGAAGCTAAGTCCCATTTTCAAAACTCATTTAAACTCTTTAGTGCCTTGGAAATCTCTCCCTACATATTTAAATGACTTTTGCAAATGTGACTTATGCTTTTAAGTCATTTAAGTGCTTTTGAAAATTTTACCCTGAAACCTTATCATTTGTGTATAATTATCCTAATTTTAGTGTTTAAAGCATTTGTGAAATGTACTTGACTTTAAGAGCCCTGGAATCAAAAGGTGTGACTGTAGCTCAGACAGACATACCTGCATTAGCTTTAATTTAGCAAGAACTGCTAAAAATAGAAGTGAAGCCACAGCCCACAAGTTTCAGAGCAGGTTGTATGAGCCCACTCAATCCTCCCGGGAATGTACTCACATTCCTAGATCCTGCTGAAGTCTATGCCACTGTGGCTTCACTGCTATTTTTAGCCACGCTAGCTAGCTTAATCCTGGCACAGGAAAGTCAACCCAAGCTTAGGGATGTTAGCAAACATCGTTTTTGTAAACATGTAACTGCTGAATTTTTTAGTGGTTACGTGTTACATGTTTACACACGGGGGCAGACGGGAGCCAGTGCTCACTGGGAGCCAGCTTTTAAGCTGGCTCCTCACGAGCACCAACTCCCACCTGCTCCCTGCCTCCACCCTGCTGCCTCTATCAGAGGCAGCAAGACGGGCAGGCAGCTCCATGGGAGCCAGTACGTGCAGAGAACCGGCTTGAAAGCTAGCTTCCCACAGGCACCGGCTGTCAGCAGTCAGAGTCAGCAAGGAGGGGGTACATGCAGTCATTAGGACTAACCAATGAGCCCAGACTTATTGGTTTATCATGTAAATGACTACACGCTAACATCTCTACCACAGCTACAATCGTGCCTTTAACTGTAGCATAGACATACCCACAGGACATTAAATAGCAATGATAGCACAAGTCTCCTGATAAGCAGGTCACTGTATATATGGTCTCTATTAAGAAATAAGAATAGCTATACTGGGTGAGATGAATGATCCACCTAGCCCTATATCCTGTCTTCCAACAGCAGCCAATGCCAGCTGCTTCAGAGGTAATGAACAAAGCAGAATAATTATAGAGTGATCCATCCATCCATTCTCAGCTTCTGGCAGTTAGTGTATTATGGCAACCCAGAGGACAGGATTACATTGTTGATCATCTTGTTAACAGCCATTGACAGACCTATCCTCTATGAACTTACCTACCTAATTCTTTTTTTAACCCAGTTATAGTTTTACCTTCACAATATCCCATGGCAACAAATTCCACTGATTGTCCATTGTATAAAGTAGAACTTCTTTTTGTTTGTTTTAAACATGGTGCCTATTAATTTCATTGGGTGACCCCTTATTTTTGTGTTATTTATCCCCTCCACATAACATTTTCACCCCACCAGTCATGATTTGATAGACCTCTATTTTATATCCTTCCCCCTTAGTTGTCTCTTTTCCAAGCTGAAATGTCTCAATCTTTTTAATCTCTCCTCATAAGGAAGCAATTTCATTTTTGTTGCCCTTCTTTGTACCTTTTCCAAATCTAATGTATCATTTTTTTTATATGGGGTGACCACAAGCACATGCAATCTTCAAAGAAGGGAATACCATGGATTTATATGGTGGCATTATGATATGTTGTCTATCCCTTTCCTAGGTTGTGTCTACATTGGCACTTGCTGCCTGTCTACACTGGCCGTGAGTTCTTGCGCAAGTAAACTGATGTTCTAATATATGAAATCAGTGCTTCTTGTGCAAGAACTATGATGTTCCTGCTCAGGAATAAGCCCTTTTGTGCAACCGTTCTTGCACAAGAAGCCAGTGTAAACAGGCAACATGAATTTCTTGCGCAAGAAAGCTCTCTGGTTAAAATGGCCATCAGAGCTATCTTGCGCAAGAGATCATCTACACTGGCATGGATGCTCTTGCACAAAAGCACGTTTCTTACGCAAACGCACATGCCAGTGTAGACACTCTCTTCTGGAAGAGTTCTTGCGCAAGATCATGCCAGTGTAGACATAGTCCCTAGTGTTTCCTAACAGCTTTTCTGAGTGGTGCTGAACTCTGAAAAACTCTGCTCAAAGAACAGTCCACAAGATCTTCACAAACTATCTTTCTTGGATGGTAGCAGCTAATTTGGACCCCAATATTTTGTACGTTTAGGTGGAATTATGTATTACTTTGCATTTATCAGCACTGAATTTCATCTGCCATTTTGGTGCCCAGTCACCCATTTCGTGAAATCCCTATGTAAGTCTTCAAAGTCAGCTTTGGATTTAAAATAGCCAAGTGTAACTGGCCAGAGTAAGTCTAAGGTCCGACAAAGGTCTAAGGTAAACAGGGCCAGAGAACAAGTAGAACTAGATCAGATCCAGATCGATAACTAACAGCTAAGCCCTACTTCAGCATGAAATGAGTAAACCCTGGAAATTTCCAAACTGCCAAACAAGGCAGGAAAACTGTATTTAAGGCTGCCTCAGAGCCTAGCAAATCGAACCTCACTGATGGGCTTTGGGTACCGGCGCCTTGGAAGCTGAGACAACCTCCCACTTCGTCCACAGCCTACCCGGTCTTCCAGGCTTGCAGGAAGAGCAATGATGAAAATGGCAAGAATTTTATTTTCAGTTAGCAGCTGCAGGTTCCAGAAGCATTTCAGAAACTGCATGTTCTAATGTTTCCAAAATAAATTTTGGGCATTTCTGCTTTACAAAAAATTTGCGGGGAAAAAGATGGTTTTGTTCCAATTCAGAATGAAATCAAACTATACAAATGTCTAAATGTCTCATGAACTAGAAATCACAAATATGAGACAGCTTTCAAATAATCCTCATGTCACAGAGATATTATACATTAAAAAGACCGTGAGGCACTCTAATGCTACAGTGATGGGGCCAGATAAATGCCCAAAACAGATAGCTAGAATCCCAAAACAGGAAGGGAGGAAAGAGCCAACTAGATTTTTAGTTTTGCTCTTCTTTGAGCATCTTTTTCAGGACAGATGCTCCTGAAGAGTTTGCCTTTGGGCAAAGTTAGCTGAATTCAAATGAAGGAGGCTTAAAAGAAAATATGATAAAATATTCTACAGAACACTGCTTCTGAAGATCCTGTCTCCTAGACTGCAAAGTCAGCTTCCCTCTATCTTTCCAATATAACCTTGTACTGTATTTACAAGAAAGTCCTGGAAACTGAATGGGTATAGGAGACAGAAGTTTTGTAGTTGTTATTTATCTTCTAATATTAAGATCTTTAAATGCTGAAGACAGCAAGAGTGTGTTTTCCATATGTATGAGTTTAAGTCTAAGCACATAGGTAATCCCATTTTAAGCCACTGGGGCTACTCATGTCCTTGAAGTTTTATTCGCATGCTTAAGGGTTTTGAAAGATTGAGGGCTTTAAAGGACCACAGAATAAAGTCATACAAGTTCTGATGTTGTTAACATTTTGTGAATACAAGCACCTCACCTGTCTATAAGGCTGTGTCCAGACTCAAGGGTTTTTTCGAAGTAGCCAACATTGGTTAACCTCTTTCTATGAGGAAGAATCCTTTTTCCAAAAGAGATCTTTCAGGAAAAGGTGTGTGAGGACGGGGAAGAGGGAGTTATTTTGAAAGAAGAGGAAAGAGGAAAAAGCACAGGTGCCCTGGTGGCCAGTCAGTCTATAGTAATCACACTTTAAATTCAAGATAGCATCCATTCAGTGTGGACGCTATCTTTTGAAAAAGCAGATCACTTTTTCAATGCACATTTGCTGTGTAGACACTCTCTTTCGGAAGTTTTTTCAGAAGATCTCTTCAGGAAAAGCTTCTTCCGAAAGAAACCTACAGTCTAGACATAGCCTAAGTGGTTAAACACTGGAATAAATTGCCTAGGGAGGTTGTGGAATCTCCATCACTGGAGATATTTAAGAGCAGGTTAGATAAACATCTATTGAGATTGGTCTAGATGGTGTTTGATCCTGCCTTGAGGGTAGGGGACTGGACTTAATGATCTCTTGAGGTTCCTTCCAGTTCTAGGCTTCTATGAATATTTTCTATATATTGTTTTCAGAGGTAATACTTTCTTTTGGTAGCTAGATGATTTCCTCAACAGATTTTTAACTCAGAAAATGCATGATTTTTACAGAAATCCTTGAAGTGAATAGTTGGAAATATTTTACAAATATTTGCAGTGAGACCTGGCAATATTCTGAGGGAGGAGTTATTTAAGTATTAACTACTGAAATTTTTTTTCATAAAAAAAAATTATCAGGAAAATTCTCTATAAATAGAATATTTTCCTGACTTGGGAGAATTTAATTCTCTTGTCATGTTATCCTGAAGTGCCTCAACAGCATGGCTGTGTCTACATTGGCACCCTTTTCCAGAAAAGAGATGCTAATGAGACAAGCCGGAATTGCAAATCCACGGGGGATTTAAATATCCCCTGCGGCATTTGCATGAACATGGCTGCCGCTTTTTTCTGGCTCGGGGCTTTGCCAGAGAAAAGCGCCAGTCTAGACGAGAACTTTCAGAAAATAAAGCCAGGAATAAGGGATCTTCCGGAAAAGGCTTTATTTTCCAAAAGATCCCATCTAGACTGGCGCTTTTCTCCGGCAAAGCCCTGAGCTGGAAAAAAGCGGCAGCCATGTTCATGCTAATGCTGCAGGGGATATTTAAATCCCCCACGACATTTGCAATTCTGACTTGTCTCATTAGCATCCCTTTTCTGGAAAAGGGTGCCAATGTAGACACAGCCACAGTTAAAATGGTTAACATTTTTAAACAGGATTTTACAACCCTAACTCTCATGCAATCCACCCCATCAAGCTCACAGGTTAAAGCATCAAACCCAAGCACAAGAAAAATGTAAGGAAATTTCAAGGCTTACCATTGCCATCGCTTAGAGACAGGCCACGAAGACTCCTGGAACTTGGACTTTTGCATTGATTCCTTGGAATGTTTTCAGTAGCTATTCTGAGGATCACTAGAAAGTGGCACAATTGTGGTTCTCCATGGTGATATTCATCAGCCATTCAATGAACACTATCATGCCTTTCTGTTTTTCCTTAAAATTCAACTCCTAAAACACCTTTTTGAGGTAAATCCTGCAATTTCATCTTTGACATCTTGACACGCCATCATTCTTGGCAGATTTGTATAAAAGCATACAACCTGACTCAAATAGATTAATTCACATGTTCTCTGTGTGCCTTTCATTCCTCAATAGATACTTAACATCTTGCTGAGGACTTTTCCTATGCCATATGACTAGTCATTAAATCATGCAGCGTGTGGTGAGAGGCTTTCTGGCATGTGACATTTATCTTACTTTTTCAGTTTCAGTTACTGCTTTTATTTCTCATTGGCGAAGCCAGAGCTCAACATTAGCTCAGTTTTTTGTCCATCAATGGGCAGAAGTCAAATAATTTAACTATGTGTTGGCTTCTATGCCAGTGTGTGTGTGTGTGTGTGTGTGTGTGTGTGTGTGTGTGTGTGTGTGTGTGTGTTCATTCATTTTCATGTGTTCAGTCAGACACAATGGATTAGTTTGGACAAATCCCCAATCTTGAGCATTTTTGGCATAGCCAAAAATTTGTCCCTTCTGTAATCAAATATGCATCCAAGACTATATCTTTTTTTTCTTTCCTCTACTTCCTAGATATTAATATAAGAAATATATACAGAAATCTTTGGAAGATTCAGAGCCACCTTCTCACCTACTGTAAATCAGCATAGTTTTATTGAAGTTAACAGAGCTTCCCTGATTTATATAAGCTGAGAATTAAACTTCTTACATTCCAGAGTTTTATGCCATTCTACTATAATGCTTCAACTGACCAGGGCCCTAATTCTTCCTGCTAAAACTAGAGATACAACTGACATGCTGGGGCAGGGGTAAACATTTTGGATTGTGCTGGGATGGGATAGAGAGGAGAGAAAAGTCTGTAAATCAGCATCCCTTGAGGATTTAAAAGCATTAGCAGACAGCTGTATATTATTCTTTTACACCTTTGCTTTGTTTCAGAACTTGTAATTTAGGAGGCTGCCTTGTTAACTTTATATTTCTACTTGTTTTGTTTTTATTTTTTAATAACCCTGTCTATGCTGGTAGTATGGGCAAAGGGAGATTTTATCCCAATTCAGTGAGTCAGGAATATCAATCATTCCCATTTACTTCAATGCCAGTTCTATGCACAGAGGCCATGCAAGAGTAGGTCAAATCCAGCAAGCCTTACACAGACTGCAAGAATTTTCCCTGAGTGAGAATCTCCAAGTTTAACTTTAATGATTTAATAACTGATGTCCCTACAACATCATTTAACTTTCTAAGATAACGTCCATGATTTGTTTAAGCATGTGTCACCAACCTAAATAATTTCCACAGCTGTATCTACTCTGTATTAGCAAAGATGTGGTAAATGTAATTACAACTTTATTTCAATTGTCTAGTTCAACAGTGACATCTTGTGGCCACTTTCATTCAGCAGGAGTAGTACAGATTTCCATATCTCTCCATCAAACTCCTTTAGAATTTAATGCACTTTCCAATCATATGTCTATCACAAAGTAGTGATGTTACTGAAGCAGATTCCATGTCTGACTGAACCTGTTGACCTTTCCACCCTGGAGATTTCAGTGCTCTTATTCTCTCTCGCTTTCTCACTCTCTCTCTCTCTCACACACACACATACACTCCCCTTCTGTTACTCCATCTCTGCAGAAGAGGAGACAAAAGAGCAGGACAGCTTTCCCTGTCTTAAAGAGACAGTGCATGGCTGCTCTCAGAAATTTACTCACTCTCTGTGTCACTGTCATGCACACCCAGTCTGTGCCACAATGTCTCTATACACACACACAGTCACTGTCACACACACACTGCTGCACAAAACTGTCCCATCTCTGTACCACACACTCTCCCAGTGTCTGTGCTACACACACTCAAGCTGTGTCACAAAGTCTCACACACTGGCTATGTCTAGATTGCATCCCTTTTTCGTAAAAGGGAGGCAAATTAGATGTATCGCAATTGCTAATGAAGCGGGGATGTAAATCTCCCCTGCTTCATTAGCATAAAAATGGCTGCCGCTTTTTTTCGGCACGGAGCTTTTCCGGAAAAAACCGCCAGTCTAGATGCGGATCTTTCAGAAAATAAAGCCTTTTCCAAAAGATGCCTTATCCCTCTTAAAATAAGGGACCTCATTGAGGTTTGCTGGGAGGCCTCCAACTTCCATGATCTCCACACTAGCCGGAGGAACGCAGCCATCTAAGGCTGCATAGTGGCCACCATGGCCAGAAAGGGATACAGGCGCACCCAGGAGCAGGTGCACCTGAAAGTCAATGAGCTGCAGCAGACATACTCCAGGGCCACCGGGGCAGCGCCGCAGCAGGGGCTGCCACCTGCCCCTACTTCCCCGCCCTTGACCGAATCCTGGGGGGCAGTGCAGTCCGTGCCAGCCCGGGAGGCAGTGAGAAGGGACCGGAAGGCCCTGACCCGGGTACACCAGACGGGCCACCACCAGCTGTTCCAGCACCGGATTCAGCAAGGTTGTCTAGGGAGGTCATACCAGGTAAGTGCCAGCACTGTCCCCAACCCAGAGGGGGGAGGTGGACAGGGAGACCATGGACCGCAAACATGGGCCATGCCTCCCACGGATCATGCAGCTGCCTGTGCACGTGCAAGCACGTGGCATGCCATCCTTGGGCAGGTTGCTCCAGCTGCGTGACACCCAGGGGCCGTGGCCCAATAGGCACATGCGTGTGTGAAGAGACCTGACATGCTCCCAAACCTGGGGCGGAACCCAGCAAGACACTCTCCCTTCACACGCCCCCTCTACACAGAGGCAGGGGACATCTCCCCCCCCATCCTGGCCACACTATACATGGCACAGGGGCATGGGTGCAGTCTTGGGGCAGCTCCCAGTCCCGGGGAGAGCCAGACATCCTGACCATGGCCTCTGTGCAGGCACAGCAGCTCTGACGGTGCAGGGCACGGTTGCCCTCATGTCATGGGGGGGGGCAGGATATCATCCACTGTGTCCCCAAGGAGAACTGACCACTTCTCTTCTTTCTCTACAGCTGCATGAGCTGCTCGTGCAGGGTGCACCACCCTGCCCGGGACATGCTCCCGCACCCACGGCCTGCTCCGGACCACCACCATGGAGCAGGAGTACTGGGACCAGCACCTGGGGTCCCTGCGAGCCCTGAACCGCACCATGGAGGCCTGGATGATGGAGGACCTGCAGCTCCGCCGGGAGTAGCTTGCTGAGGACTGAGTGCTAAACTTGAACCTGCAGGCCCTGCTGCAGAGCATGGTGCCCTGTGCCGGTCCTGCGCCTGCTGCCCCCTCCCCCCCCCCGCAACTACTGTCCCTCCTCCCAATCCTGCCCCCCTCCCACTGCTTCCTCCTCAACCTCCACACCCTCCTCCTCAATGTACACACCCCCCACCTCATCCTCCACACCCTCCTCCCCATCCGCCTGGGGACGCCGCAGCTCCCTCTCCCACCGTGCTGGGAGGCAGTTGGCCTGGCGAGACCCTGAGCCCTAAGCTTCCCCTCCCCCTTCTTCCCCTTGCTTCCTCCTTCCAGCTCCCTCCTCCCAGGTTTCTCCCTCCCCTCTCCCACCCTCTCTCCTGCCCTCTCCCACCTTCTTTCTCCCTACTCCCCACAGTTTCATTCCCCCTCCCCAGTTGTGTTAAATAACCCCAGTTTCTATTTTTGAAAATACGTGTCTTTTATTTGACATCAGGAAGAGGGGGCTAGGGAAGGGTAAGTGGAAGGATGTGAGGGAGGAATGGGGCATGAGCCCCCAGTGGGGAGGACCGGTGTGGCTCTGAGGGCTCCTCGGGGTGGATGCTCTCCCGCAGGGCCTCCTGGATCCTGACAGCCCCCTGATGGACCTCCTGGATGGCAGCCTGCAGCAAGTGCAGCCGGGCTGATGGCAACAACCCCACAAGATGCACCAGCATGCCCAGGGACAGGTCTGGTTCCATGTTGCAGAGTGCCGTGGTGTCCCGAGTGAGGGCAAGCAGAGCACTCCGAGACACAAATACTTTGCTATCCCTCAGCGAGGTGGACCAGCAAGCAGAGAAACCTGAGAACTGTCTGCCCGGGATTGGGGGGTCGGGTCTCTTTAAGCACAGACCTCAGCTAGCCTGAGGCAGCAGCCCCACACACTAAGTCCAATCCTGATGCCCTTTTGGCACTGGTTCTGGCCAGCCTTACCTTCAATTCAGGGTCCACTCAATGTGGACGCGCTATTTCGAATTAGAAAAACGCTATTTCAAATTAGTTTTAGTGTCTAGATGCGTTATTTCAAATTACCTTATTTCGAATTAAGTAATTCGAAATAAGTTAATTTGAAATAGCGCTGTAGTGTAGACATACCCTTAGAGCAGCGACTAGCAATAATTGGTGGCTGCACTCAAGAGGCCACCAAAAACTACATTGTGGGAACCCTTGCTATAGACTTTACATGTTGAAAGCCCAGTAAAAATATGAATTGATGAACTCTCACAAGCCCTTCGTGAAGTGAATAAATATTAATATTGTCCACAAAAAAAAAACACGTCCTTGGAATCAGTTAACATTTACATAACAGCAAGTTCAAATAAAGCTAGTTTATAAAGTATTAATTTTATTTGCAATTTTTATAAAGCTGTAATATTACACGGTATCACAATTCCATGGATTTTATAACCCCTCTTGCAATTCACTGGTATCACTTATAAAAAAAAAACATGACACAAAATGGAAATTAAAATCAGAGGCATACAAATGCATATCATGTTCTGTTCTACTTACTGTATTGAGTCTATTACATTGTTCTTAATGAATGTAGCAAAAATCCCAGTGCCAGCTAGCAAAATGAATGCATATATTTTAGTTATATCATCAGAAAGCTTTCTTGCAAAGCTATGACATCAAAGCAATACAATCTGTCTTTATTTAGAGTCTGATTCAGCTCCCATTATAGTCAAAAAGAGTTTTTTTAATGGCTTCAGTGACGACTGGATATGATCCTCTGAGCACAAGAAAAACTCCAATCACCTTTTGTCAGGAGGAGAGAGGGATGGGGCACCTGCCTTGGGACCAGCAATTCAAAAGGACCAGGGTTCCTTTTTTGAGGCATAAGGATCTTGCACAAAAGGGGGGGGGGGTTGTGCAAAATGGACCCATCCACACTGCTTGTTTTTGCGCAAAAACTTCTTGTGCAAAAAGTATCGGCAGACAATATGGAAATGACAGCGGGACAAATGCTAACGAGTGCTTCATTAGCATACTCTCTGCTGGCAAAAGCCTGAAGTGTAGACATAGTCTCAAAGCTGCCTTGGGAAGTGAGGTTGTGCGCCATACTCCGGGCTGCACTAATGACTGGCTGCCCCCCAATACTACCCCTTTCATCTGAGGCCCCACCCCTTCCAGGTATGCAGACCGGCAAGTCTGTTGGTCCCCCTGATAATAAGAATTGTGGGACTCAGCTTATTTTATTCAAGAATGCACCATTAAAGCCTTCTGGGTGAGCTTGTAGCTACGCAATGCACTATGTCCCAGTTCAGACCCCAGATTCCCCATACCTAGAGTGACCAGACTAGAGAATTTTTCTTATATGGGCAACTATTCCTCACCCTTAGCCCCAAATATTAAGTGTCCTGATCTTCACACTTGCTATCTGGTTACCATGGCCAGACCACTTCAAAGATACAGGTGCTGCTGCACCCCTTGGGTTGAAATAGCTTCCATTATTTCCAGGGTTTACAATAAGGAGATTAGAGCTGGTTAATTGAATATTTATGAATTCTTACCAGTTACAGGACTATTCAATCATTCCCTGGGGTGGGGCCAGCAGCCAGTGTGCTCCAGCCCCCCTCCCGGGAAGCCCCCAGCACCTCAAGCTGCTGCCCCAGTTTAAAAATAAGCTCCACATGCAGACTGGTTGCCTGCTACCCCGTAGTACTGCCTTTGATATCAAAGCAGCAGCGTGGGGTGGCAGCAGCCCATGTCTGCAGGGGTCTGAGCTAGGAGGTGAAGCAGCCTCTGTCCATGGCACCCCAGGCTGGCCTCAGCCAGAGGCTTGTCTGGAAGTAGCCTTTTTCCATGGTGGGGGTCCAAGTTTCCTGTGAACAGAGGACGCTCCGCCTCCTACAGAGCAGACTCTGCCCGCAGCAATCCTGGGCCGTTGTCTGCAGGGTATCCCAGGGGAACAAAGACTAGGGACCTTAAATCTCTTTTGCTTCAGCTTACTAGGAAAGTGACTCTCTTGCAGGCCCTCATTCCTGGCACATGGTGGCTGCTGTACCTTTTCTGGGAACACATAAAGAACCCTAGTGTCCCTTGACAACATTATATTCAATGTGGCTTTTTTGAAGAAGAAAAACTTATGGTAGGTCCTAATAGTGTCCTTAATTGATTCTGCCTGCTGTAGGAAACACAGTTGCATATCTAAGCTTCTGATCTTCTTCCTCCTTATGCCAGTGTAAAGCATGAGCAACTCCAGAGGGGCCAACAGAATTACACCAATATAAAACTGGAGGAAAATAAAGATCTTTGTTCCTAATGCAAACATTCATTTATATAGATTTTCATACACTTACAAATGTATATTAGATAAGGATAAAATGTGTGAAGACCATAAAACTCTCTTGCTTCAGTGTATATGTCCAACCTCTAGCAGATAGGTTTAGAGAAGAAACTTTCTCTGTGAGCAAGTTGTGCCACAATTGTCTATTATTGGGATTCTCCTTGAATCTACTTGTGAAGGATCTGGTGAAGGTTACAGCTTTTAGACAGGATTCTGGACTATGTGAACCAATGGTCCAAGTATGACAATTCTGATGTTCTTCTAGTACAAACTGTCTTAACTTAATAAAAGTTATGAGACTTTGTATCAGCAGTGGATCTTTCCATTAATATCTGTAAGATAGCTCATTGAATAGTCAAAATTCAGCAGTCAAAGCTATTCAGTCAAAAGTTGATCATTATTTTCATACTGACTTCCATTCTTCAGCTCCTTTGCAAAGAAAAACAATGTCATGGTCATTAGATTGTTTTTAATGTGGTTGTAGAGAAAGTCATATAGTTCAGCTTTCATTATCCTGTTTCAGAAACAATTTCATACTAATTTTCCTGTCAGGTGTCAGTTACGCTACCATCAAAATAATTACATATGACCAGGAACTATGGCCCACATGCCTCAAAGTGATTTTTTACTCTAAGAAAGAGTAGTAGTGGGGATTTCATGGCTGTTTTACAAAGGCAAATTAGTCCTCAAGAGGAATACAGGACAGGATAGTGGCACCAACACTCAAGAATACCACACTGAAAATTCTGAGCACCACATCCTTCAACCATAAAAAGTTCTTTCTTTGTGTATTCAAAGCCATAAGTGACAGAAAAGCAATTTATCCACTGTCTCCTAGAACTCCACTGCCTTCCTGGACAAATGCAAATGCTTTGCTCCCCCAAAGGAGAGGGCAGGCTAGAGTGGGTGGGGCATGACCATATCATTTCTCCTATTCCATTTTTTTGGGCTGCTTGTGTCCCAGGAAGCAGTTCCTGCACTCAGGAGATCACAGAGATTGCAGTGATGGCAAACTCATGCACTATTCCTTGTGCCTTCCCTCTCACCCATGTTTTCCACTAGCTGAAATGTCATTGCTGTCCAATATGCGTGATCAATGTAAGGTTTGCTCCAGTTTAACAATTCCCAGATTAGCCTGTTCTTTTTGCTTCAGATTTGAAAATCTGAGTCTATAGCTACACAGTGCAAAAAGGGGCAGATATAGGGGATAACTAAAGTTCTATGTTGCTGTATTAAGAAAAAGACCCCTAAGTAGATTCATACAATTAAATGCAAATGTCCTGCCAATTAGTGCGTACTCACATAGCCCCCTATTAATTGTACTAGTGTGACGTACCTGGGTGGTTCTATTAGTAATATAATTTGTAAAAAATAACACATCCTCTTATAGGTCACTTACAAGAACAGCTATTCTTGCACTATTGCATAGACGGTATGTATTTTATCTCCAGGTCCTTTGCCAGATACTTCAGTGTTATCCACCATACAACAGTCTGCATTTGGGTTCTCATATGGGCTTGCTGCAACTGAATACAACACTTCATTTCTTTGCAAGTCTTTTCTACTGCTCACAGCATTTGGGGAACCTATAAAAGAATTACTCTGTATCAAAGAGGTTATGAAACTCCAAGATTTAAAGTAAAATGTCAACAAAAATAAATCAATCAACGAAATATAATGCAATCTAGCTCTCTCTGAAAAGAACGTTAAATAATGATTTCTCCTAACACCAATTAATGGAATTCTTCTCTATTCTATTCAGCCCAGAATTAAGCCATGTGCTGATTACTCTTTACAGTACCCCACCTCCAGTGGTGAGGAAAAAGACTCAGAATCACTTAGCTGCCAGGTTCTTACATGGCCCCATCACTCTGATGTCGGAACATGGAATACGTGACTCCATTTTGGCACCCGAAAGGGAGCAGGAAGCATTGTAATCTTCATTTTACTGAGGAGAAACTGAGGCATACAGAGATTCTGTCACTTGCTCAAGGTCATAGGGAGACAATGTAAGTAAGAGAGCCAAGATTTTAACTCAGATCACCCTCATCTTATTCCAGTGCCTTAATTGAAAAAAAGTATGGCATTACTTGATGTTTAAAAACATTATACCATGGACGGACAGTCTAAGAAATCCATAGTGCACAATTCTCAAAATGTGTTAAGTAATACAATCACATCAACCAAGTTTATCAAAAACTTCCTACTCACATTCATCTCCTGGGATTTCAACAGCAGCCTGAGCGCTAAAATAAAAAGATAAGGAAAGAATCCATTTAGTAATATCTATCAGCTGGAAAAACCACTAAAAATTATACGAATATTTCATTGGTTATATCCATTCAAGACCATACCTGGGAAGTTGTGCAGATGACTTTCCTGTAACAGATAAATAAAACACACTGTAAAGTTTCAATAGCTAAAAAATTCCTACAGATATCACTTACTAATTTTACTTTTCCTACCTTTTGAGCTGCCATTC
This sequence comes from Pelodiscus sinensis, assembly GCF_049634645.1. Lineage (NCBI taxonomy): Eukaryota > Metazoa > Chordata > Testudines > Trionychidae > Pelodiscus > Pelodiscus sinensis. Next base: position 30,569,045 of record NC_134724.1, on the reverse strand, counting down.
TTTTTCTTTTTATAGATCAACCATACTATCCCACTGATAATGATAATCCCTTCGATCGATCTAATCGTAGCATACAATGGCACAGAATGGAATGGCACTGAAGGAGAGACTAAAATAGGACCGGGATTAGTTAATCTTGAAAATTTTATCCAGATGGTGAACAAAACACTTTACCATCATATCTCCATTATACAGATAGCACTTTTCAAGCGATCAAACAATGTTTAACAACTATGTGGATAATACACATTCAGCAACCCCTTAATGTGGATGATTCCTGATTAAAGTATTAAAGGATTGTTAATAAAAACAACAGATAAATTAACTTACAGAAATCAAGTTATTTTATGAGAAAATACTGCACTATTCTACTGTAATGAGACAATACAATATATTTTAGAGTAGCAATACTGAAGTATCTTGAGAGATTACTGTAGAATATTCTAATATTTGAATGGATTAACACAGCACAACTGTAAAACAAATAAATACCAAGGTTCACATTTTTAAGGGCTTCGAACCAGCCTCCATTTGTAGTCATTTGTAGGTACAACTGTTCCATTCACCTGCTTACAGAGAGAGAACTGGGTGGGGATTGGGAGGGGAGAGAGTGAAGAAGCTCTACAGAGCTTTGTGCTGTCCCCCCACTGCAATCCATGCCATGCCTCAAATTCCTTCATGTCTGGGCAAACCTTGATTTTGTCCCATAGTAATTATGGGTGACATCCGGTCTCAGGTGAATTCAGTGGAATATTTGCCATTAACTCAATGGAGCTAGGATTTCATGATCTCTGACTGTGTGTTATGCTGGAACAAGTAGGTAAGACCCCAAACTACTGTCACACTTTGCTCTCTCCTTCCTCCCCACAACTGGCTCCTATCACCTCTGCCTTCCTCCTGTTCTGTAAAGTCTGGGCCCAGTGGGGGTGTCACTGAGAGCACCGGACATCAGCCTCAGTTCAACTGCTTGGAACCAGATGCAGCATGGCGCACTGCAGGCTAGACCTGCCATTGCAGGGAAAGTTCGTCTCAGTTCTGCAGTGAAACATTGGAGAATTCAGTTGCTGAAATCTAAGAAGTCATAAGAACATAAGAATGGCCGTACTGGATCAGACCAAAGGTCCATCTAGCCCAGTATCCTATCTACCGACAGTGGCCAGCACCAGGTGCCCCAGAGAGGGTGGACCGAAGACAATGATCAAGCGATTTGTCTCCTGCCATCCCTCTCCAGCCTCTGACAAACAGAGGCCAAGGACACCATTTTATCCCCTGGCTAATAGCCTTTTATGGACCTAACCTCCATGAATTTATCCAGCTTCTCTTTAAACTCTATTATAGTCCTAGCCTTCACAACCTCCTTTGGCAAGGAGTTCCACAGGTTGACTACACGCTGTGTGAAGAAGAACTTTCTTTTATTAGTTTTAAACCTGCTACCCATTAATTTCATTTGGTGTCCTCTAGTTCTTCTATTATGGGAACTAATAAATAACTTTTCTTTATCAGCCCTCTCCACACCACTCATGATTTTATAGACCTCTATCATATCCCTCCTCAGTCTCCTCTTTTCTAAACTGAAAAGTCTCAGTCGCTTTAACCTCTCCTCATATGGGACACGTTCCAAACTCCTAATCATTTTAGTTGCCCTTTTCTGAACCCTTTCCAAGGCCAAAATATCTTTTTTGAGGTAAGGAGACCACATCTGTACACAGTATTCAAGATGTGGGCGTACCATAGTTTTATACAGGGGCAGTAAGATATTCTGGGTCTTATTTTCTATCTCTTTCCTAATAATTCCTAGCATCATGTTTGCCTTTTTGATCGCCGCTGCACTCTGTGTGGAAGTTTTCAGAGAACTGTCCACGATAACTCCAAGATCTCTTTCCTGATTTGTCGTAGCCAAATTAGCCCCCATCATACTGTACGTATAGTTGGGGTTATTTCTCCCATTGTGCATCACTTTACACTTATCCACATTAAATTTCATTTGCCATTTTGTTGCCCAATCACTCAGTTTGGTGAGATCTTCTTGGAGTCCCTCACAGTCTGCTTCTGTCTTAACTATCCTAAACAGTTTGGTATCATCTGCAAACTTTACTACCTCACTGCTTACCCCTTTCTCCAGATCATTTATGAATAAATTGAAAAGGATTGGTCCAAGGACTGACCCTTGGGGTACACCACTAGTTACCCCTCTCCAATCTGAAAATTTACCATTTATTCCTATCATTTGTTTCCTGTCTTTTAACCAGTTCTCAATCCAAGAAAGGACCTTCCCTCTTATCCCATGGCCATGTAATTTACACAAGAGCCTTTGGTGAGGGACCTTGTCAAAGGCTTTCTGAAAATCCAAGTATACTATATCTACTGGATCCCCCTTGTCTGCATGTTTGTTAACCCCTTCAAAGAACTCTAACAGATTTGTAAGACAGGATTTCCCTTTACAGAAACCATGTTGAGTTTTGTCCAACAAATTATGTTCTTCTACATGCCTCACAATTTTATTCTTTACTATTGTATCGACTAATTTGCCCGGTACTGAAGTTAGACTTACCAGTCTGTAATTGCCAGGATCGCCTCTAGAGCCCTTTTTAAATATTGGTGTCATGTTGGCTACCTTCCAGTCATTAGGTACGGAAGCCGATTTAAAGGATAGGTTACAAACCACAGATAATAGCTCAGCAATTTCCCATTTAAGTTCTTTTAGAACCCTTGGATGAATGCCATCCGGTCCCGGAGATTTGTTAACATTAAGTTTTTCTATTTGTTCCAAAACCTCCTCTAATGACACTTCAGTCCGGGACAGTTCCTCAGATTCATCACCCACAAAGGACGGTGCAGATTCGGGAATCTCCCCAACGTCCTCAGCCGTGAAAACTGAAGCAAAGAAATCATTTAGTTTCTCCGCAATGGCTTTATCGTCCTTGATTGCTCCTTTTATAGCTCGATCATCTAGGGGACCCACAGGTTTTTTAGCAGGCTTCCTGCTTCTAATGTACTTAAAAACATTTTGTTATTTCTTTTTGAGTTTTTGGCTAGCTGTTCCTCAAAATCTTTTTTTGCTTTTCTTATTACATGTTTACACTTGATTTGACAGTGTTTATGTTCCTTTCTATTTACCTCACTAGGATTGGACTTCCACTTCTTAAAAGATACCTTTTTGTCCCTCACTGCTTCTTTTACATGGTGGTTAGCCACGGTGACTCTTTTTTAGGTCTCTTGCTATGTTTTTTAATTTGGGGTATACATTTAAGTTGGGCCTCTATTATGGTGTCTTTAAAAAGTTTCCATGCAGCTTTCAGGGATTTGGCTCTAGTCACTGTGCCTTTTAATTTCTGTTTAACTAACCTCCTCATTTTTGCATAATTCCCCTTTTTGAAATTAAATGCCAGGGTGTTGGACTGCTGAGGTGTTCTTCCCACCACAGGAATGTTGAATGTTATTATATTATGGTCACTATTCCCAAGCGGTCCTGTAACGGTTATATCCTGGACCTGATCCTGCACTCCACTCAGGACTAAATCGAGAATTGCCTCTCCCCTTGTGGGTTCCTGCACTAGCTGCTCCAAGAAGCAGTCATTTAAGCCATTGAGAAATTTTATCTCCGCTTCTCTTCCTGAGGTGACATGTATCCAGTCAATATGGGGGTAATTAAAATCCCCCATTATTATAGAGTTCTTTATTTTGGTAGCCTCTCTAATCTTCCTTAGCATTTCAATGTCAGTATCACTGTTCTGGTCAGGTGGTCAGTAATATATCCCTACTGCTAATTTCTTATTATTGGAGCATGGAATTTCTATCCATAGCGATTCTATGGAACATGTTCATTCACTTAATATTTTTATTTCATTTGATTCTACATTATCTTTCACATACAGTGCCACTACGCCACCCACCCGGCCTGCTCTATCCTTTCTATATATTTTATATCCCGGTATGATTGTGTCTTTACTGAGCATCTACAAACTGTGATTTTTAAAGGCTTTTAACTTGGGCAAATCTGAGCACATTTTCATGGGAGTGTTAAAAGATACTAGGCTAACATGAAGGCTGCTCTCCTGTCAAATGACAACACCTATTCCAAAGCACTGGGAACCAGATTTGTTCAAAGAAAATGTCAACAGTATTTTTAACATGGCAAAACAGCCTCATGGTCTGTTCTCTAAAATGGCTGGACCATTTTCATTGAAGTATCCCAGAAAAATTCATCCTGTAGTAGAAACCCAGCATGGAAAAATTAATCCTAAATAACTAAAGTTTGGCAAAATTATAAGACACTCTGTTACCAATCCCAGCTTCAAAACTGCAGACTTACATGGAATTTCATTCCTCACTTCTATAGAAAGATTATTTGCAATCTTCCAAACATATTTCCCTTTTGACCAGGCATTTACAACACATAAATAAGTTCCACTATCAGAGTAAGTAACATTCAAGATGGTTATATTATGGACTATATGTTTGTTGTCTGAGTCTAAGCTTGTATGATTCAATAGTCGTCCTTTGATCATCTCATCAATACAGCAGTGGTGATTACAGGAAAGTTCTGTTCCTTTCTGAAGAGAAGACAGGCATTTGCTTGTTTCTGTATATTTGATCCAATATGCAACATTGATTCCATTGCTCTTTGTTTGAAATTCACAAGAAAGAGTGATGTTACCACCTTCTTGCACTAAACGATTATCATATGATTTTGCAGAAATGTTCTCAAACATCTGGCTCTCTGCAATACAGAAAAACACAAACGATATGAAAAACATACATGGTTGCATGTTGTAACATGTGTAGTCTTTAAAAGGAATCTTAGAAGTAGGAAAATTTTGCAATGAAAACACTATCTCAGATACAGAATTCAATACAAAAACTTTGTTTCATTCCTATTTGAAGTAGGGCTGGGAGAATTTTATTTTAATAAATAGTTTACATGGCATTTTTACATTAACAGGAGCAAATACCTGTACTATTGGCTAGAAGTCAGCTCCAACTAGCCATTTGGGGCCCAATCCTGTGAAGTCTGAGTACCTTCTACAAAGTAGTCGTCACCCTCACTTTCCGTTGAAGCCAGGGATAGCTGAAGGTGCTCAGCTTAGCATTGCATGTTCAGTCTCTTGGTGGTTAGCAAAATAATAATTCATGGACCGGACCAGGGTGAAAAGTGGGAGGACACAGAGGGGTCATGAATCCCCCAGATGTCATGGGGGCAGTGGCAATAGGCCAGCAACCAGCATGCAGAACCATCCCAATCATTGGACAAGTTGGGGCAACCGACCCTGGCTGTGGACTTTGGTGCAGAGGCCTGCAGGGCCCAGAGCAACCTGGGGGATTAGCAGGGGCAACGGACCCTGGCTCTGGACTTTGATGCGGAGGCCTGCAGGGCCCAGAGCAACCTGGGGGATTAGCATGGGACCTGGCACTGGCAGCAGGGCTCACACCTGCTCCCACACTCACCAGCGGCAAGAAACAGAAAAACTTGTCCCCAGCCCATTCTGCTCCCCCAGCTCCCAGCTGTATTGCTTGGGGGAAGAGGCTTGCAGGAAGGGGTAAAGCCACCCCCACACTCATTGGCAGCAGGAAGCAGATCCAGGGGAGCAGAGGGGACTGGGGTGAACACAGGGACAACACCTCTGACTCCTGCTGCAAGCACCAGTGGGGCATGCTCTTAGAGGTACTAACTACGCTACTCCTCCTGCAGATGTATGTCCAGTTCAACTGAAAAAATCTCTGGGACTTAGGAACAGACAAAGTAACCCTTCCACTCTACTCTGCACAGATCAGGCCTCAACTGGAGTATCACATCCAGTTCTGGAGGCTGCATTTCAGGAAAGATGAGGATAAATTAGAAAAAGTCCAGAAAACAGCAACTAAAAATATTAGAAACATGGCAATATGAAGGAGGCACTATGAAAGAGGATTTAAATGGAAATATGAGGGAGGATTTAAAAAACTGGATTTATTTAGTTTGAAGAAAAGGAGACTAAAGAGGACATGATAATAGTTATTAGAAATGGCTGAAATTGTGAAAATGTGAAATTGTGAAACAGCAATTAAAGATTAATATTTTCTGGATAAAGCAGTGGAATTGCAGTGTACGTTTAACAGGACAGTTAAAGATCAGTCATTTTGGATTGTGCATGAATACATTTTAAACAATGGCCGGTAGAGTGAGATTCTGAAGTATTTTAAATGTCAAATTTTCAACTACAAGTTGGACCTCCCAAAACTGGGACTCCTTCGTCCAGCAGCATCCATGGTCCAGCAGGGCCATGGGTGTTCCTGGAACAGAGAGTCCTGGCTGGGAGCCCCAGTGGCAAGAGGTCTGGTGGCTTGGAGCTCGCTGGAGCTCAGGCTGGGACCAGCACCAGAGCCCCAGTAGCGCAGCAGGGGCCGCAGCAACCGCCATCAACAAAGATCTCTTCACCTACCAACTTTCAGGAACAAAGGTGGCAGTTACACTGTACCAGCATCTTTACAAAAGAGTGTTTCCAGTGGGAAGAAAAAAGCAACTTCTTCTTCTGAAATAAGTGGGAGAATACCTCCCAAAAAAAAGATTGAACAAAAACTGAATAAAGACTTCCTGAGTAGGCCTCTGAGTTGGAATGTATGTAGATATCAGGGCAAGTAGACTTAGTATGGCCAAAACTATCTCTAGTCAATGACAAGATATTTGTTTTAATTTATTTTCTTTTTTCAAAAATTGTACTTTGGCTCACTACTTTCCTCAGTCTAGTTCAGATACCTCATTCATTCAAAGCTAAATTCACTCACCCTCACTGACATAATACATCCTCCATTATTGTTCCTTATTTAAGCCAGGGGAATGCTGGTGGTGTATGGTATTATTCATTGTAAAAGGGGCAGAATCTGGTCCTCAGTCCTGAATTATCTGAATAATCTCCTCTTAATCTCACTAACTCTCTTTCTGGCCTCTGGAACTTACTGATGAAAATAACCCCCCTACCCGCCACGAAAGGCACTCACCTGCAGTCATGTTTATTATCACCACAATAAAAAAGTTATAACGTCTGCAATGAGCCACATTGGCAAAAATTGGGAGAGTCCCTGATGTTCCTGTGTCTTTAAGTTGTTCACATGCAAATACCCCACCACTTTGGGAAGTAGAAACTGATAATCGGTTTGTACGCTTTCTATTATAAGGCTGTTCGTTTGTCCCTTGAGATATGGGACTACAGGTGATTGCGTTGAATACTTGAAGATGTTCTCGAATTTCATACCAAACTGTTTCGTTGCTCCCATTAGCCAAGGTTTCGTTGCACGTAAGTGTGAAATTTTCATTTTCATAACGATAAAAGAAAGTCTCTCCTGTTTAATATATGTAAATGATTAATGTTACAAAATGATTCAGAAATCAATCACCTGAAGACTTTTCTTTACAGTATTCTAGATAGCCTTAAGGACCCAATCCAGCTTGTCTGCTTCTGGGATGCTGCTGTGTTCCTCCAGGTGCATGCTGAACATCCTCTCATTGCCATCAGTAGAAACTCTGTGCTCTGAGCACCTCCAATGACAACCACAGCACTTTGTCAGATCTCGAGCTAAGAGTTCAGATCTGGAATAATACACTTGGACTTTGTGAAATGAGCAGGACATTGCACAGATGATCGTGAATACTGCTCAAATTACATAATTTAAAAGCCTGGATATTTGCTTTCTTTTAAAATATGTTTTTGTGGTCATATTTGACCAGGAGAATGACACCAGAGAGAGTTTAAAAGAGGAAAACAAGGTACACAAACATCTGTATTTTTGTACTAGTAATTGCCATATTTATTAATTCCCTTGGTCAATGGCCAATTACAAGCAGCCACAATACCCAAAAAAATGGTTATTTGTCTTTCATAGCTGTCATTCTTTGAGATGTGTTGTTCATGTCCATTCCAATCAGGTATGAGCGCGCCCATGTGCACAGTAGCTGGAAGATTTTCCTCCTAGCAGTTAGCCGTAGGGTTGCGCTGGGCACTCCCTGGAGTGGCACCCAATATAGGGCACTGTCAACCCACCTGTTCATCAATTCCTTCTTGCCAGCTACACTGACAGAGGAGAAGGAGAGTGGGTATTGAAACGGACATGAACTCCACATCTCAAAGAACAACAGTTACGAAAGGGGAGTACAGGAGAGTCTCGATTATCCGACCTAAATAGGAACAGAGGATGGTCGGATAAAGGAAATATCGGGTAATACGGAAAATTCTTTAATGCAGTAATTAATTTTATAAATTTGAACTTTGTAATACCTTGCAAGATCCAGTTCTAAACCTCCTCAATCTGCTGCCTTGACCAGCCCTTATATATACCCCCAAATGGGAGTAAGATCCAGGGCTCTGCCCTGCGGTGGAAGCACAGCCCTCGCCCTGCACCACTCCATGTCACCTGGCGATGACGTGACGCAGGGCAAGGTGCTCGCCGCTTTCCCCAGAAACAGTTAACAGGAAAAACGGGAAAAAAGCTTTTTTGATGATGGCGAATTCTTCAGCCACAATAGGGAGCTGCAGACCTGCCAACCAGAGCTCCGTCCAGCCATGGAACAGGGAAAAGGGAAAGGGAAAGAAAGGCCATTGTCCAGCGTCCCTGGAGTCCATTGCCATGATGTGACAGGTGGCATGTTGGATAACACGGAATGTCAGATAAACGAAGGTCGGATAATCGAGACTTTACTGTAACCATTTTTTCTTCTTCGAGTGCTTGTTCATGTGTATTCCAATCAGGTGACTCACAGCCCAAGTCCAGGAGTTGGGGTCAGTGTTCTGCACTGGTTGGAGCACTGTCCTCCCAGAGGTTGCATTGTCTTTAGATTGCTGTATAATTACATAGTACACAGCAAAGGTGTGTAGTGAGGGCTAGGCTGCAGCCCTAGAGATCTTCTGGCTGGGGATCTGGGCGGAAAATACTATGGAGGAAGTGTGAGCCCTAGTAGAGTGTCCTGGGAGCAGAGGTAGAGTTCTACCGCAAGTACGAGGTGTACCGGTAGTTCGGAATAGGAATCCTAGTCCGAACTACCTAGTTCGAGCCCCGTGTAGCCGCGCTGCATGGGGTTCGAACCAGCGGGGTTTTAAAAATGGCGGCTCCCCGCTTATGCAAATGAAGCCCGGGAAATTCAAATCCCGGGCTTCATTTGCAAGTGCGGTATGCCTACATTACCCTCCTAGTTCGAACTAGGAGGGTAGTGTGGACATACCCTCTGTTCTTAGGGGAGGAACCTTGAAACCTCTCTCTCGCCCTCTGGTAAGCAGCATCTACAAGTTGGGCCTCCCTCGTCTAGCACCCTCGGTACCTGACTGGTTCTAGATGAGGAATTTTGCTGGGCCAAGGAGGCCTTTTCTGGCCCCTATGCCATTAGCTGCCCCAGCCCCACCCTGACTGCAAACTTCACAGACAGCTTCCCCCTGACACTGGCCCTGTTGACTTCTTGTCCCCATCTGGCTTCCTGGGCCTACTGTGCAGTCCTGCTGCCATGTGCCAGTTTCCTGGCCCTACTGGCCGCTGCACTGCCGGCCTGCAGAGCTCTCAGGCTCATGCCCTCCATGGAGACTCTCTGGTCTTGGAACATCTGCAGACCTGGCAGACCACGGATATTGCCAGACCAGAGATCCTGGTTTAGAGAGGTACAGTCTGTACTACGAGAGAGTCCAGGGGCAGGTGGGAATAGAGGCCCTCATACCCCTTGGAGGGGACAAAGTACCTGTAGTAAGTTGACGGTCAGTAACATGGAGTCAGCAGGCCTAAACAGAGGCCGGAGCATGAAAACAGCAACAGGCCTGCAATCTAGTGAGCAAGACTTTGGTTCAGTAACACAGGAGCCAAGAAAGAGGCCTACTGATAACTGTGTAATTGTGTAAGTTAGGTCGAGCATGGAAGGATACAGGGAGGCACTGGGTACAGACTGTAAGCCAAAGGGGAGTAACGGAACATCTTAATAAGAAATATCTTGGTACAAAGACTCCCTAAAAACTAATGCACATACCGACCTAGATTCAGGACCAGGTCAGAACTGACAGCATGAAGGATAGTAAGTAAGCCCCGCTTCCGTAAGGTGAGGGGTGGTAACTAAGCAACGTAACCTGGTACGTAAAGAAATGATGTAAATTGTTTCTCCCTGTCTGTAAAAGGACATCGCAAAGGGTGCTCTCCGGCCGACATTACGGGGGGCTCACTAGGTGCCTGAACGGTAGGTGTCATTGCCTAAACTTACAGAATGCACAGTAGCTTAACTTTGACTAACTGCTGCTAATATTTGTTCTATGGCAATAGGCCTGCCCAGTGTTGGTACCTTGTCAAAGCGGGCCATAGTGCCCAGTGGTGTAACATTGTACTGATCTCTGTTACCAACTGGTAGAGCTTTGCATTTGACAATAAACCTGCTTGATTGATTTCAAACCTTGCCTGCATCTGTCATTTCCGGGGCCTCTCAAAGATCTCCTGTGTTGACCCAAGTGCATGGGATCTAACTCTCTAGATAAAGGGAGAACCGAAAAACAGCATCGCTTGTCTTGTAACCTCAGTAGTACAGAATGTAATGCCATCCACAGCCTCCGGAACAACTCTGACATTATAATCAAAGAGGCTGACAAAGGAGGTGCTGTAGTCATCCTGAACAGGCCTGACTACCTAAAGGAGGTTGCCAGACAACTCTCCAATACCAAATTCTACAGGCCTCTTTCCTCAGATCCCACTAAGGAATACACTAAGAAACTGCACCATCTACTCGGGACACTCCCTGCACAAGCACAGGAACAAATCGACACACCCTTACAGCCCCGACTAGGGTTGTTCTATCTATTACCCAAGATCTACAAACCTGGAAATCCCAGATGCCCCATAATCTCGGGCATTGGCACTCTCACTGAAGAACTGTCTGGATATGTGGACTCTCTACTCAGACCCTACGCCACCAGCACTCCCAGTTACCTCCGTGACACTACTGATTTCCTGAGAAAACTACAATGCATTGATGATCTTCCAGAAAACACCATCCTAGCCACCATGGATGTAGAGGCTCTCTACACAAACATCCCACACATAGATGGAATACAAGCTGTCAGGAACAGTATCCCTGATGATGCCACAGCACAACTGGTGGCTGAACTCTGCGAATTTATCCTCACACACAACTATTTCAGATTTGGTGACAATATATACCTCCAGACCAGTGGCACTCCTATGGGCACCCGCATGGCCCCACAATACGCCAACATTTTTACGGCTGACCTGGACAACGCTTCCTCAGCTCTCGTTCACTCACACCCCTTCTCTACCTATGCTACATCGATGACATCTTCATCATCTGGACCCATGGGAAGGAGACTCTGGAAGAATTTCACCATGATTTCAACAGCTTCCACCCCACCATCAACCTTAGCATGGACCAATCTACATGGGAGGTCCATTTCCTGGACATCACGGTGCAAATAAGTGATGGTCACATAATCACCACCCTATACCGAAAGCCTACCAACCGTCATGCTTACCTGCATGCCTCTAGCTTCCATCCTGGACACACCACACGATCCATTGTTTACAGCCAAGCACTGAGATACAACCGCATATGCTCCAACCCCTCAGACAGAGACCTACACTTACAAGATCTTCAACAAGCATTCTGTAAACTATGATACCCACACGAGTAAGTGAGGACACAGATTGACAGAGCCAGACGTGTACCCAGAAGCCTCCTGCTACGGGACAAGCCCAAGAAAGAAACCAACAGAACACCACTGGCCATCACCTACAGTCCTCAGCTAAAACCTCTCCAACACATCATTAGTGATCTACAACCCATCCTGGACAATGATCCCTCACTTTCACAGGCCTTGGGAGGCAGGCCAATCCTCGCCCACAGACAACCCATCAACCTGAAGCATATTCTTACCAGCAAATATACACCACACCATAATAACTCTAACTCAGGAACCAATCCATGCAACAAACCTCGGTGCCAACTCTGCCCACATATATACACCAGAAAAACCATCACAGGACCTAACCAGATCAGCTATACTGTCACTGGTTCATTCTCCTGCACATCCACTAACGTAATATATGCCATCATGTGCCAACAATGCCCTACTGCTCTATACTGGACAGTCCCTGCATAAAAGAATCAATGGACACAAATCAGATATTAGGAATGGCAACATACAAAAACCTGTAGGGGAACACTTCAATCTCCCTGGACACACAATTGCAGATCTAAAGGTAACCATCCTGCAGCAAAAAAAATTCAAGACCAGACTTCAAAGAGAAACTGCTGAGCTACAGTTCATCTTCAAGTTTGACACAATCAGCTCAGGATTAAACAAAGACTGTGAATGGCTCGCTAACTACAAAAGCAGCTTCTCCTCTCTTGGAATTCACACCTCCAGATCAGCTACCAGAAGTGGGCATCATCCTCCCTGATTGGATCCACCTGGTCATCTCCAGCCTGATTCTGGCCTGCATATTTAAACCTGACTCTGGAAATTTCCACTACATGCATCTGACGAAGTGGGTCTTTGCCCACAAAAGCTTATGCTCCAACACTTCGGTTAGTCTATAAGGGTACGTCTACACTACAGCGCTAGTTCGAACTAACTAAGCTAATTCGAACTAACGCGTCTAGAACTAAAAACTAGTTCGAATTAGCGTTTTGCTAATTCGAACTAGCAAGTCCACATTGAGTGGACTCTGAACAGGGCTTAAGGATGGCCGGAAGCAGTGCCGGCAGGGCATCAGAGGAGGACGTAGAGCGTGGAGATGCTGTCTCAGGCTAGCCGAGGGCTGCGCTTAAAGTGTCCTGACCCCCACCCCGGACAGACAGTTCTAAGGGGTGCCCCGCTTGAAAACCAGTCCTGGCTTGGAGTGCCCGAAGTACCCACACTGGGCACATCACAGCACTCGGCCATCAGACCGGCTGCACTTGCCGCAGGCTGCCATCTGGGGAGAGGGGGCAATCGGGGGGCTGCAGGAGAGCTTCCACCCCCAGAAGCCCGCAGAGCCAGCCCAGTCCTCCCCATCGGGGGCTCGTACCCCATTCCTCCCTCACCTCCTTCCACTTACCCTTCCCTAGCCCCCCTTCTTATTGATGTACAAAATAAAGGACACGTGTGTTCAAAAATAGAAACTCTGTTTATTTAACAAAACTCGGGGAAACTGGGAAAAGGAGGTGGGAGAGGGGAAGAGAGAGGCTGGGAGAGGGGAGGGGGAAAACTGGGAGGAGGGAGCTGAAAGGGGGAAGCAAGGGAAAGGAGGGGGTGGGGAAACTGACGGATCAGGGGTGGGAGTCTCGCCGGGCCGACCGCCTCCCAGTACGGCGAGGGAGGGGGCCTCGGCGTCCCCGGGAAGATGGGGTGGAGGGTGCGGAGGTTGAGGTGGGGGGTGTGGACATTGAGGAAGAGGTTGTGGGGGTTGAGGAGGGAGAGGTGCGAGGGGGAGCAGGAGTGGGAGGAGGGACAGCAGTTGGGGGGACAGCTGGTACAGGATCAGCACAGGGCACCATGCTCTGCAGCAGGAGCTGCAGGTTGGTGCTCAGCACTCGGAGCTCAGCCAGCAGCTCGTGGCGGACCTGCAGGTCTTCCCGCATCCACGACCGTAGTGTGCGGTGCACGGCTTGCAGGGCCCCAAGGTGCTGGTCCCAGTATTCCTGCTCCGTGCTGGCAGTCCGGAGCAGGCCGCAGGTACGGGAGCATGTCCCGGGCGGGGTGGTGCGCCCTGCACGAGCAGCTGGTGCAGCTGTAGAGAAAGAAGAGAAGTGGTCAGTTCTCCCTGGGGACGCAGAGGATGATGCCCAGCCCCCTCCCCAACTCCGCAACGTGAGGGTGACCATGTCCTGCACCGTCACAGCCGCTGTGCTTGTACAGAGGCCATGGTCAGGATGTCTGGCTCTCCCCGGGACTGGGAGCTGCCCCAAGACCGCACCCATGTCCCTGTGCCATGTATAGTGTGGCCGGGGCGGCGGGGGGGAAGGGGAGATGTCCCCTGCCTCCGTGTAGAGGGGACATGTGAAGGGAAATCATCCTGCTGGGTCCTGCCCCGGGGTCGGGAGCATGTCACGTCTCTTTGCACAAGCATGTGCCTATTGGGCAATGGCCCCTGGGTGTCACGCAGCTGGAGCCACCTGCCCAAGGGTGGCATGGCACGTGCTCGCACGTGCACAGGTGTCTGCGTGATCAGTGGAAGGCATGGCCCACGTGCGCGGTCCCTGGTCTCCCTCCTACCTCCCCCCCGAACTACTTAATTCAAACTACTTACCTGGTACGGTCTCCCTGGATGACACTGCTGGCGGTGACCCTTCTGGTGCGCCCAGGTCAGGGCCCTCTGGTCCCGGCTCGATGTCCCCCGGGCTGGCACGGACCGCCCTGCCCCCAATAGTTGGTGGAGGGCAGTGAAGTAGGGGCAGGTGGCAGCCCCTGCAGCGGCGCCGCCTCTTGTGGCCCTGGCATACGCCTGGTGCAGCTTTTTAATTTTAATGCGCACCTGCTCCTGGGTGCGCCTGTGTCCCCTGCTGGCCATGGCGGCTGCTATGCGCCCATAGACGGCCGCATTCCTCCTCCTAGTGCGGAGATAATGGACGTTGGGGGCCTGCCCCCAAACCTCAATGAGGTCCATGACCTCCGCACTAGACCAGGAGGCCACGCGCCGTCTACGGCCCCTGGCTGGCCCCTGGTTGCTGGGGGACTGGGCAGGGGACGTGTCACTGGCACTGGCCGCCTGGCTCATCCTGCAGTCACTGGTTTAAATATCCCCGGCTTCATTAAAATAAAAATGGCCACTGTGCTGTGCCGGCTCAGCTGATCGTCGGCACCGCGTGCAAGTCAAGACACGGACCAGTCGACAAGGGAAGCCCAGCGCAGCAGCCATTTTTATTTTATTGAAGCTGGGGATATTTAAATCCCGACTTCATTGCTTATGTTGGGTAATCTAATTTACATGCCTCTGGCGACAGAGGCATGTCGTCTAGACATACCCTAAATGCCTCTTCTGTGGAGGGCATGGAGAGTCATTCAGAAAGCACCAGGGACACAACTGTAGGAGTCAACCCCTCTTCCCCAGCAAACTTATCCAAACTTTAAAAAACAACATGTAGTCCTGTAGCACATATGGGTACGTCTACACTACAAGCTTCTTCTTCTGGAATAAGCTTTTCTGGAAAATAGCTTCCGCAAAATCTTATTTCAAAATAGAGCATCCACACTACAGGGAAGCCTCAAAATTAGTCTGAGGCTGGCTCCGCTAATGTGGCATTGGGGAGGCATTGAGGAGGAATAAGTTTAGAATGGCCCTGATGAGGAGCTATTTTGACATAGCAGCAGTGGAGCGTCCACATACACCCTCTTCCGAAAAAGCTTTTTTAGAAGAGGCGTAATTCCTCGTAGAATGAGGTTTACCAACATCGGAAAAAGCCCTCTATTATTTCAATTTTCTTTCAAAATAATGGAATTGCTGTGTGCATGCTAGTATTGTTTTTCCAGAATAACAGCCGTTATTCTGAAAAAATGGTGCAGTGTAGATAAACCTGGAACACCCTACACTACAGGGTCTAGACTACAGGGTTTTTTCGAAAAAAGAGGCCTTTTTTAAAAAAAAAAAAAACTTCCCCTGCATCTAGACTGCTGTCGTGTTCCTTTGAAAGTAAATTGAAAGAACGCAGCACTTTTTTTGACCGCGGAAAACCTCCTTTTATGAGGAATAAGGCCTTTTTTTTTAAAGTGCTCTTTCAAAAAAAGGCACTATGTAATATAAACTGTGCTTTTTCAAAAGAGAACATCCAAACTGCCTGGGTCCTCTCTTTCGAAAAAGCGGTTTGCTTTTTCAAAAGTACTGGTTGTAATCTAGACGCTCTTTTTCGAAAGAGGCTTTTCCGAAAGTATCTTTCGAAAATGCCGCTTTCGAAAGAGGCTTGCAGTCCAGATGTAGTCTTAGAGACTAACACAAATAGATGTATATTATCATGAGCTTTCATGAGCAAAACCCACTTTGTCAGAAGTGCAGAGGGGAGAGGAAGAGGAGGGATTCTCACAACTTAAATCAGAAAAAGAAGGGGGAATTGTAGTGCTGGTGCTAATGAGGCTAATTGAGTGGGGTGGAAGTGTCCCATACTTATCAGAAACCTGTCAAAGCATATTTTAACTTACTTGGGCACAAATCATTAATGGATTTAAAAGTAGCCATTCTTCTACAAAGGAATTTCAAAAACCAACTACAGAGAGAGCAGAATTGACCTTCATATGCAAATGTGATACTTCCAGCCCAGTCAATTAGCCTCAATAGCACCAGCACTATAATTGACAGTTACTCCCCCCTCCTCTTCTTTTTCTGTTATAAATTGTGAGGATCCCCCCTTTCCATTCCACTCTGCTCATCTGAGGAAATGGGTTTTGGCCACAAAAAGCTCAAAACAGAAAGAATGCTTAACTGCTTGTGAGGCAAGAAATGAGCAAGGGGAAGTTGTAGATACTGTCACTGACAGTAAGAAGGAACTGAAGGGGGGTGTTGGCAGGGCTCCATATTGGGTGTTATATCAGCACCACTCCAAGGGAACTCTTTTTGAATAAGTGGGGCAAGATCTGGCCCCAAATATAAAGTCAATCATTTCCCTAAAAAGTGACTTTGTTTTGCTTAGTTGGGTATTCTATGAAATTCACAGCATTGTACAACACTACACCATGTGCAGTATATGCCACTTGTTAAAGCTGGAGGAAGAGCTCATGCTGATACCTTTGCTTTTGTGGCAAAAGCGTTCCCATAGACTCTGGGGCAGCCATAGAACCATTGCACCCCAGCGCTGTTCCTGGATCCATTGCTTGGGAAGAGAGATTTGGGAACCACCAGCATAAACTTCCTTTTCCCAGTTAGATTTGCCACCAGCTACATACACTTTGAAACATTCCCCTACATCTCTCCCTCTTTATTTCACACAAAATCAATTTCCTGACATCACTAATGCCCCTTCCCACCCGTCCATGTACTGGTTGAGAGAATAACCTTTTATAACTTTTTTAAAATCAGTAAATGTAGCTTGCAATCAGGAATAATATAGAAATAATATGGGAGACTACCAGACACTATTTTAACCATAAATTCCAAAGGCCAAATGGTATTTTGTATAATTGATCTAAGCATTCCTGTTAGCCTTGAAATAAGCAGCCGCTATTCCCAATATAGTAACAAAGTATTCATAGCCATGGGATCAGTATACTTACAAATAGTCCTGACCTAGAGAAAACCATATAGTCTGGTGTGCACAAGCAAATACAGTTTGACAAAGAACCCTTACCTTCATAATTCCTTTTATATCCTTCACAAAACAAATGATGCCATTGCCAGTTACCACATTAGCTAATGGCTAATTTCAGACAGTTCACCTTAATTTTCAGTTTTAATCCAAGTAAGATTTACAACCTGCTTTCTCCCAAGCACTTTGCTCCTTATCACTTCTCTTCCCCCCTACTGACTGACAGCATTCTCCTGGCACTTGAGTTCACACAGGCTTTACTTTAAGATACTACAGGTATCTGTGGCCAATGGATAGCTCCATGCTGGCTCCTTTTCACACTAATTCTCTTTGCCTTATTTTAAACCATCTGCAGTCGACTGTCGGTCAGAGGCCTTCTTTTTAGAAACTCCCTACTCTCATTTTTTAATTAGACATCCTCTCTATTCCATTCCTTCTGGTCTTATTATTTTTCAAGGCCTTCCCCATACTTGCTGGTCAAGCCCTTTTTTTATACAACATATATATTCTTAAACTTAAGCCAACCCTGATTCATAATTTCATATTATTCTACACTTCCATATCAGTTTGAATTAAATATCCCAGAAAATGAATTTCAACCCAAATACTCCTATGAACTAAAAAAGTGATAGGAGTAGGAATGAGTAACTTATCTTAATCGGAAACAAACATACCAGTAGTTTGTCCTAGAAAAGCCAACATCACCAAGAAATGCATTCTTCTGCCAGGAAGAGTTGCAAAGATCTTCTCTTCTTGGTGTGTCTCTAATTCTAAAAACTGTCTTCTGGAGAGAGAGGAAAACAGAAGTTCAGTGAGCGCCACAAAAAGTAACAGGAAACAGATCATGAGAATTAAAATTCTGCCACTTCTGCTGTTTATTTTAGAATGGGAGACACTTCCACTACACACAAGCCTACTGTCATTCACTGATAACAGAGGTAATTTATACCTTGGCAAATAAAGTCCCAAGACTAGAGGCTCTTAGGCAGGAGGAGAAGGAATTCCACAGAATAGCACAAGGGTAGGCAATAATTTTTACATGTTTATGGGCTGGCTGACAGCCTGCCGGAAGGGGCCGGATCTCAGGTAGAAGGAATATGGCTAGGGGCTACAGAAAGAGAGAGAGAGAGAGAGAGAGAGACACTCCATGGCTATGTCTACACTCGCGGATTCTTACGCAAGTATGGCCGTTTTGTGCAAGAATCCGTAGAGCGTCCACAGTGCCCGACTGCTCTTGCTCAAGAAAATTTACAGTACGGTGTGGTAAGAGAGAGCTCTTGCGTAAGAGCTACACTCTTTTTTAACAGGTATAAGCTCTCTTGCGCAGGAGCTCTTACGCAAGAGGGCAGTGTGGACACTCCGCAGGGATTTCTTGCACAAGAAAGACCTATGTCTAAAATGGCCATCAGAGCTTTCTTGCACAAGAGAGCGTCTAAACTGCCATGGGCGCTCTTGTGCAAAAGCACAGCTGGCACATGGCAGTGCGGATGTTTTCTTGCGCAAGACTTCTTGCACAAGAAACCTTGCGCAAGATGTTCTTGTGCAAGAAGCCGCCAGTGTAGACATCGCCCATGTGTGGGAGACAGACTTTGTGGCAAAGGTCAAGTGTGTGTGGCACAGAGAATAGGAGAGTGTATGTGACAGTGACTGTGTGTGTGTGTGTTTGTGTAGCAGAGACAGAGTGGCACATACTGGGTGTTTGTGACAGTGACACAGAGTGTGTGTGTGGTGGCTGCTCCTGGTAAATTTCTGAGAGCAGCCATGCACTCTCTCTTTAAGACAGGAAAAGCTGTCTTGCTCTGTCGTCTCCCTCCTAAAGTGTGTGTGTGAGAGAGAGAGAGAGAGAGAGAGAGAACAAGCACAGTGTGTGTGTGAGTGATGGAGAGAGAAAGAGAGAGAACAAACACTGAAATCTTGGAAACAGGGCACCACCTCTTAAGACAGGCACTCCGCTGAGTCACTTACCATCCATGCTTCAGATTGCAACACTTCCGCTGTGTGTCTCCTTCTCCCTGACCCCCACCCTGCAGTCCCTGGCTGGACCCTGCGAATTCAGTGCAGGGCTGCCTCACCCCATCACAGGGTTGCTCCTGGGGAGTGGGGGAGCGGGGCAGAGGTGGGGAAGGAGCACTCTCAGCCACCTTGGCACCCCAGTGACTCTCGGTTTTGTGTGTCCCTCTGCAGGTGGTCAAGGCACATCAATAGAGTGCTGCTCTGCAGTCATCCGCCTCACTGATTTGGACATGGTCATTGAGGGGTTTGGCGTCCTGGGCTTCCCCAGTTGTGGGGGGGCAATCGACGGGACGCATGTCCCCATTTGTGCCCTGGAACACCAGGCCTCCCTGTACATTGACCGGAAGGGATACTTCTTGGTCATCCTGCAGGCTGTGTCTGACCACCGGGGCCAGTTCATGGACATCAACGTGGGCTGGGCTGGCAAAGCACACGATGTGCTGGTTTACCGCAACTCCTCCATGTGCCAAAGGCTGCATGCCAGGACTTTCTTCCCCGACCGCCACATTAGGATCGGGGATGTGGACATGCCTGTGTGCTGGTGGGGGATGCAGCCTATCCCCTACAATCCTGGCTGATGAAACCCTACATGGGACACCTCAACCGAAGAAGCAGGAGAGGGAGCAGGACTAAGAGGAGGAGTGAGAGCTGGGGTGGCCACAGGGACTGGAGCAGCAGCAGGCAGCAATCTCTGCACCAGGGTCTGCAGGTGGTCACGGATGGCACAGCCCTGGTCAAGCAGCTCCCTCAAGCTCTCCCACGGCAGCTGCAGGTATTCATGCACCCAGTGCTCCTGGCTGCGGACCTGCCTTCACAGTAACTCCAGGTGCTGCTGCTGGTACTCCTCCTGATCAAGCAATTTGTCTCCTGCCATCCATCTCCAGCCTATGACTAACAGAGGCCAGGGGCACCATTCCTTCCCCCCAGCTAGTAGACTTTTATGGACCTAATCTCTATGAATTTATCTAGCTCTTTTTAAAACTCTGTTAAGGTCCTAGCCTTCACAGCCTCGTCTGGCAAAGAGTTCTACAGGTTGACTGCGTTCTGTGTAAAGAAGAAATTTCTTTTATTAGTTTCAAACCTGCTACCAATTAATTTCATTTGGTGTCCTCTAGTTCTTATATTATGGGAACAAGTCAATAACTTTTCTTTATTCACCTTCTCCACACCACTCATGATTTTATATACCTCTATCATCAGGGCTCAATAAACAATGTAATCTACTCTAGATTACACCCTGGAAGAGCCAGTGCAGAGTGATTTGCATATGCACAGAACCATCTGCACATGCGCAGTGCGCAGAACTGTGCGGCTGGCGAGCAGGGCTTGCCACCACTCAGCGACCCCTGTCTATCATATTCCCCCTCCCCCCCAGTCTCCTCTTTTCTAAACTGAAATGTCCCAGTCTCGCTAGCTTCTCCTCATATGGGACCCGTTCCAAACCCCTAATCATTTTAGTTGCCTTTTTCTGAACCTTTTCAAATGCTGACTTATCTTTTTTGAGGTGAGGAGACCACATGTGTACACAGTATTCATGATGTGGGCGTACCATAGTTTTATATAGTGGCAGTAAGATATTCATCATCTTATTTTCTATCCCTTTTTTAATAATTCCTAACATCCTATTTGCTTTTTTGACCGCCGCTGCACACTGCATGGATGTTTTCAGAGAGTTATCCATGATAACTCCAAGATCTCTTTCCTCATTAGTTGTAGCTAAATTAGCCCCATCATATTTTATGTAGGGTTGGAGTTATTTTTTCCAATGTGCTTATCCACATTAAATTTCATTTGCCATTTTCTTGCCCAATCACTCAATTTGGTGAGATCTTTTGAAAGTTCTTCACAGTCTGCTTTGGTCTTGACTATCTTGAATAGTTCAGTATTGTCCGCAAACTTTGCCACCTCACTGCTTACCCCTTACTCTAGATCATTTATGAATAAGTTGAACAGGATTGGTCCTGCGACTGACCCTTCGGGAACACCACTAGTTACCCCTCTCCATTCTGAAAATTTACCATTTATTCCTACCCTTTGTTTCCTGTCTTTTAACCTGTTAACTTGTTCTCAATCCATGAAAGGATCTTCCCTCTTATCCTATTGCAACCTAATTTACACAAAAGCCTTTGGTGAGGGACCTTGTCAAAGGCTTTCTGGAAATCTAAGTATACTATATCTACTGGATCCCTCTTGTCCGAATGTTTTTTAACCCTTTCAAAGAACTCTGATAGATTAGTAAGACATGATTTTCCTTTACAAAAACCATGTTGACTTTTGCCCAATAAATTATGTTCTTCTACTTGAAAAACACTAATATGTCCCCCCTCAGTCTTCTCTTTTCTAAACTAAACAAGCACAAGTCTTTCAGTATGCCCTTATAGGTCGTGTTTTCTAGATCTTTATTCAGTTTTGTTGCTTTTCTTTTGACTGTCTCCAGTTTCTCCATGTCTTTCTTGAAATGTGGTGCCCAGAACTGGACACAATACACCAAATGGGGCTTAATCGGCACAGAATAAGTGGAATAAGGATTTTTCCTGTCTTGCTCACACCACTCCTGATAATGCATCCCAGAATCTGGTTTGCTTTTTTTTGGCAAAAGTGTCACACTATTGACTAATGTTTAACTTGTGGTTCACTATGACCCTGAGATCCCTTTCTGCAGTTCTCCTTCCTAGACAGTCGCTTCTCATTCTGTATGTGTGAATCTGATTGTTCCTTCCTATGTTCCTTCTTATTCTCCTGGCTTAGCTAACTGCTGTCACCAGTCCCCAAGCTTCTCTCAGTCCCAGTCTCCTTGTCTCATCCCGTCCAAACTTCCAATCCCAGACCCAATCTCCTCTTCACTCCCATTTCCAGCTTTTTTGCCAACCAATTCCCAGTTCCTCCCTTTTCTGGCTCCTCATCCATCCTGTCTCTCTTCCCAACCTTCACCTCTGGTCTCCCTCTCCTCCGCTCATCTTCTCCATCCTCACTGGTTCCAAGGCCCACTCTCCATCCTTAGTCTCCCTGTCCAAACCCAACACTTTCATCCACACCATCCTGGCTCCTTTCATTCAACTATTCCCAGTTCTCCCCAACCCTGTCCTGTGTCTTCAGATCTCTGCCCCTACCTTTTTCTCCTTTTCCCATGCTCCTGTCTCTAAAGGCGTGTCTAAACTACACTCTTCTGTTGGCAGAGAGATGTAGATAAGGCACATTGAAAGTTCAAATGAAGCTGGATTTAAATATCCTGCCGTTCATTTGCATAATGGCAGCTGCCGCTTTTTTTCGAAACGGGGCTTTTTTGAAAAAAACGGCAGATTAGATGGGGATCTTTTGAAAATAAAACCCTTTTTCAAAAGATCCTGTACTCCTCAAAAAATGAGGTTTACAGGATCTTTCCAAAAAGGGTTTTATTTTCGAAAGATGCCCATCTAAACTGCCAATTTTTTTTCAAAAAATCCTAATTTCAAAAAAAAAGGGCTTTGGTTCAAACTAACGTGTCCCAGCGCACACTTCCTGGTTCGAATCAGCTGTGATTCGAACTAGTGCACCGGCAAGATCATGTTAATGAAGCTTGGGATATTTAAATCCCCACTTCATGAACTACTGTACTTCGGTCGCGTACATTTGCATCCCTAGTCCGAACTAGGGAGCAAATGTAGACGTACTACCAGACTAACTCGACTACTCCTGAAGCTCATTAATAAAGATATTTAACAAAACATCCCTGGAACTGATCCTTGGGCCACTTTGCTTGAAACTGACCGCCAACTTGACATCGAGCTGTTGATCACTACCCATTGGGCCCGACAATCTAACCAGCTTTCTATCCACTTTACAGTCCATTTATCCAAGCCATACTGCCTTAATTTGCTGGCAAGAATATTGTGGGAGACCATATCAAAATCCTGGGAGCAGTGGAGGGCTGTGTGGGAACATCAGACTGACTCATTGCGGGGGCACAGAGAGTCAGGTGTAGCTGCATGGTGGCTCAGGGCTGTCATGTCTGCTGTGAGCCACAAACCCTTTCTGCAGAGGCTGCAGCTTTAAGGAGTCCAGGGGAGGTGAGAGGATAACGTTTTGCTGAATGTGGATAGAGAAGCCAGACGGGCACCCTGAGAACGGATGGAGGCCCCCTATTTCAAGATAGAAGCTATTCTCCATCTACACAGCCCCTGTTCTGAAATATCTATTTCGGAATAGGCATTATTCCTTGTAGAATGAAGTTTACAGAAGCTGGAATAAGCCGTCTGCTATTTCAAAATTATTTCAAAATAGCGGTTTTACTGTGTAGACACTTGCATAGTTATTTCAGAATAACGGCCGTTATTCTGAAATAGCTTTGCTGTGTAAACACACCCTCACATCCCTAGTATTAATCCAGTTCAATCAGTGCTTGAGCCAAAGAAAGGTGTACACCAGGATTGATTCAATAAGAACAATAAGAACATCTCCAAACTTCTAAGCGACTAGCAGAAAACAAGCAGAAAACATTTGCTAAATGGTCACTTCCACCTCAAAGAAAGTACCTATAGAGCTAGGAACTATGGAAATTGCAGGATGAGTGGTGTGAGAGGAAAGCTACCAATGTCCCACATTACACAGATTATACAAACAAAGCAAACATTTCTCAGAGCAGTGTATGGATCATCTAAATCTGGCATCAGGGACAGCTTTAAGCCGATTTGCCCGATTCCCTCAAATCGGGCCCCGCGCTTAGAAGGGCCCCGTGCCCTAAAGCCAGAAGGCCCCACGCCCTAAACCTGGAAGTGTGCCGGGCGTGCTGTGGGAGGGGGCGTCAGCCCCGGAGGAGGAGCACGGCAGTTTCTGTGCACCGCGGGAGGGGGAATTGGCCTGTGGGTTTGGCTGGAAGGCGGGAGTCTGCCCTATAGCTGGGGATTTAAAGGCTGAGAGTTGTTTGTGTGCTGGGGTTTTTTGTTTTTGTTTTTTTTCTTTTGCTCAACCAAATTTTGGTTCGAATTGGGCCCTGCACTTCCTAAAGCCAGCCCTGTCTGGCATAGACCTTTGAAGTCAGCAGAGGGCCTTCATCAATGAAAAGGAGGGAATCACACAGAGGTCAGCTAAACACTTCAGAATTCTATTCAATAGGCCTTCCACAATAAATTAGACTGACTTTGACTTTTTATCTGAGAAATCCATCAAAGAGGATATTTATCTCTCTCCATCAGTCGTGAAAGTTATAAAAGCCATCGAACAACTGACCTCTGAATTGCATAAATAAGCAGGCTCAAAGGCTATCAAGATATTTCATGACATCCTGCATAGCATTTAGGAGGAAGAAGAAATGCCACAAGACTTCAAAGATGCTATTAGTGTATCACTGTTCAAAAACAAAGACCGCCAAGCTGATTGTGGAAACTTCAGAGGTATTGAAGCAGGCAAAATACTAGTTCATATTCTATTGACCAGATTCATTGCAAATATGTCTAAGGAGAATCTGGTAGAAGTGTAGTATGGTTTTAGACCAGATTGTAGCACTACAGAGATTATATCTGTTGTAAATAAAATAAAATAATAATAATAATAATAATAATAATATTTAGAGCAGAACATGGACCTGTATGCAGTTTTTGTTGATTTGATATGGTCAGCAAAGAGTGTCTTTAGGCTATTCTACATAAACTGAGCTGCCAAAGTAGTATCATCTGTTCCATGACCACATGACAGTGCAAGTACTAACCAGTGGTGGCTTTTCTGATCTATTTGAAATCTCAAATGAAGTGAAGTTGGGCTGCGTACTTGCTCCATTGTTGTACAACTTGTTCTTTGCTTTGTTCTCAGCCATGCAATACGGGACTTGGATCAGGGGACGTACATCCACTACTGACTCAATAGCTCCCTCTTTGATCTTCAAAGACTCAGTGCTTTGAGCACCACACTTGCAAGAGGAAACATGTTTTGCAGATAACTACCCTTGATAACTCATAGACAAGATGAACTTCAGGACATCATTGATAGATTTTCTGAAGCATTCCAGTTCTTTGGCCTCATCATCAGTCTTGGGAAAACAGATGTCTTGTTCCAAACAGCACTTATTCCAATTCCCAGTTCGAACCATCTTCATCCAAGGTACGCAAGTTGAAAACTGTGGATCATTTCAAGTATTTAGGCAGTACCATCTCAAATTATGGCTCTCTTGCTAAGGACATCTTCAGCATTAGTAAAGTCAGGCAGCAGGCCCTTTTCTTACTTTACACAAAAATGCTTAACCAACACAACATCTCCACCAAATTAAAGATCTGCAGTGCAATGGTTATAACATTTCTCCTGTATGGATCTGAGACATGGATTCTTCACGGTGTGAACAATTTCACATGTGCTTCCTCTGCTCAATAATGAACATTTGCTGGCAGGACAATGACCAATATTAAGGTCCTTGAGAGAGCAAACATAACCAGCAGTATCATCAGAATGGAAGACCACCATTTCCCACAACAGATCTTGTATGGGGAGCAAAGTCAGGACAAAAGAAAAAAGGGTCATCCATGTAAGCGCTTCTAAGATAATTTGAAAGATAAGTCTTCAATGGGCTGGTATCAAACCCAAAGAATTTGAACAAATGGCTCAGAACGGGATTCACTGGTGGATTCTGATCAGCATTTGACAAGTTTGTGTGGGATCCATGAAATTATCTCTGGGCTGCACATGAAAAGCACTACAACGCAGAAGCATCAAACACCATAGATACAAACCTTCCATGTCCTTATGATGACCAATTGTGCATTAGTTTGGGAAAAGTTACAAACAACTCCCACCTCCCAACCTTTGACAATCCCTAAGTTTAAAGTGGACCAAAACCTTTCCAAAGTTAGAAAATATTTGGTTCTTATAGGAAATGAGATGATAAATATAGATCCACCTAATCTCTCCCCCAATTCACCTGCTGTGGAAGCTGTTTTAATGTCTACACTGTGGAGCTATTTTGGGATACCAGAAGTATCCCAAAATAGCTATTAGGCATCTATTGAAGCAGTCGTTGGATTTCAAAATTGATCTTGAAATAAAAGTCAGCTTATTCCAATGTCCCAGTAACCTTCATTACATGATGGTTAAGAGTCATTTTGAAATAGTGACTTATTTCAAAATTTGGCCCTATGCAGACAGCGCCAAATTATTAAATAAGCTATTTTGAATTACACTTGAAATAAACTATGTAATTTGCATAGCGTAAATTGTGTAGCTTATTTCAAGCTAAGGTGCTATGTAGCCATACTCATAGGGTGCATCTACACAGCACCGTTATTTTGGAATAATTGATATTATTTTGAAATAACAATGCGAGTGTCTACACAGCAAGTCCATTATTCAAAAATAATTTTGAAATAATGAATGACTTATTCCAATTTCTGTAAATCTCATTCCACAAGGAATATTGCTACAGACCATGCGAAGAAGCGGCAGCTGCAATTATTTCAAAACAAGAGGCCTCCAGGAAATCCCACAGGTGCCCTGCTAGCCACTCTGTCCACACTCATCAGGACTCTATATAGGCATCTTGCGTAAGAACTCTTGCTCAAGAACATGTCGACACTGCCATGTGCTTTTGCGCAAGAGTGTGGACGCTCTCTTGCTGCGCATCCATACTGCCGTCTTGCTCAAGAGCTCCTGAACAAGAGGGCTTACAACTGTTAGAAAAGAGCATAGCTCTTGTGCAAGAAGCCCTCTCTTCTGATGCCATACTGTAAATCTTGTGCAAGAGCGGGTGGGCAGTGTGGACACTCTGTGGGTTCTTGAGCAAGAACATCTGCCAGTGTAGACATAGCCTCTTCCCCAGCAGCATTTAGAACTGCAGCCACAGGGGAAAGGGTTTGTGACAGGAAGCTGGCCCTCACAGCCTCCAGCCACTTAGCAGCTGCCACACCAACTGATCGGGCCAACAGGAGGGGCCCTTAAGCCCCCCAAGATCCCTTCCCTGCTCCTAGAGAGCATGCTGATGGCTCCCAGGAGCCTGACAGGTGCCGCAAGAGGTCTGGGGCGGAGATCTTGGCCCTCATTAAGGTTTGGGGACAAGGTAGAAAACCTCTGAGATCTCTATACCAGACAGCTCAATGCCAAAAATCTACATGGCTGACTACCTGGCCTCAAAGGGCCTCATCCAGATCCAGGAGCAGGTCTGGATGAAAGAAAAGGAGATCTGCCAGGCGTATGCTAGAGCGAGGGAACCAGCTTATGCTTAGGGTCAGAAGCCCACTCTGGCTACTATTATCAGGACCTGTTCCGTATTCTGGGGGGCGATGCAGTCCCTTTCTCACCTCTGGTGGTTGATTCAGGGCTAGAGACAATCATCGTACCCTGCCCGGGGAAGAGAGCCAGTCATGGGGAGCAGGAGGAGCAGCAGGAGGTGGACCCCAACGTGTCCAGGACTGTCACCACGTTGACCTTGGAGCCGGTACCCCGCAACCAGGATGTGTCCCAGGCATCGTCCGAGGCCAGGGAAGACACATCAGGTGAGTGACCTTAGTTACCAAACATGGACAGGGTGGAGGTGGCAAGCAGCGAGGGGCTGGGGCCTGCTTCTTGCATGGCCTTTTCAGCCTGGGGGTCAAGAATAGCTAAAGGAATGAAGCCGTTTCATGCTTTTTAAAACTCCAAGTGAACTTTAATGCAACTAAACAGAGGCGTAGCGAGGAGAGTGCGGGGGGGGGGGGGGGGAGTTGCCCCCGGGTGCCACGCTTGGGGGGCACCGAGCTAGGCTGCGGAGGTGGGGAGGTGTGGCGTGCTGGGATCAACTGTGCTGCAAGAGTAGGGAGGTGCTGGGAACCCAGATCTGGACTCAAGAGGAGGGAGAGAGGGGCCTGGAACCAGCGCTGGGCTCAGCAGGTTTGCACAGTTTGCGAGGAGGTGCAGGGAAACGGAGCTCAGCTGGGCTGTGGGCGTGAGGAGGTTCAGAACTCGGAGCTCAGTTTGGCTGCAGGAGGAGGGAGGTGCCGGGAACCCAGGGCTAGACTCAAGGGGAGGGAGAGAAGGGCAGGAAATGAGCACTGGGCTCAGCAGTTCTGCGGGGTTTGGGGGAGGTGCAGGGAAACGGGGATCAGCTATGCTGTGGGGGAGGCATGCAGGGAACCAGTGTGGGGCTTAACTGGGCTGAGGCGGAAGGGGGGAGGCATAGGGAACAGATGGGCAGCTCAGCTGGGCTGTAAGGGAATTGGTGCTGTGCTCCCTTGGAGTGTGAGGGATGGCTCTGGGGGATGTGCGGAAACCAGCGGGGGTGGGCAGCTCAGTTGGGTTGCAGAGGATGGAGTTGCAAGAAAGCCTAGTGGGGCGGGGGGGGGCACCAGGAGCCCTGAAATGATCTCCCCTGGTCCAAAAAATCCCTCTTATGTGACCAGTCAGGTCCAGAGGGTGCCAGACCAGGGAGGTCCAACTCCTATCCAAGTCCCCTCCTTGCACCCTCCCTCCTAGTCAGACACCCTACCCACAATCTGCTCCTGCTCCCGCTCCCTCCCCCTGGCCAGAAACCCTACATCCAGCCTGCTTCTGAACCCTACCTCCCACCCAGACCTCACAACCTTGTGCCTTTCTGCACCCCACCTTCCTGCCAGATCCTGTACCCCATCCCTATCCCACTCTTTGGCAGCTCTCTCACATGCCCTGAACCCCTTAGTTTTGTCCCCACTTGAGAACCTAAGGGATCCATAAAATTCCTCAGAAAAGTAAATCTAGCCTATGGAAAGCCTTGAACCTCAGTCCTCCTTGTCCCTTCCCCTCACCCGTTGGTACTGGAATGCCAGAGGAATGAGGTATCTCAGTTGGGGGTCACCTAAGTGAGGGTTGGGGTTTTGGGAGGAGTTTTTTTGTTTCTCACTTGTCAGGTCCCCATCTGATTTTTTCGGTGGATCAGTGGCCCCTGATCCTAAAAAGGTTGCCTACCCCTGCCATAAGTAACGAAAACATTGAAACCTTTTTGTATTGGACATAAATTAATATTTTACTTTATTTAAAATGAAGTTTGATAAACTAACATGAGAAAGTTAAAACATTTAATCTGGTTAATAATTGAAATTAAACCATTCTCCCCAGCTGCAGCACTAGCAAAATGGCTTGGGCATAATTGTGTAATTAAAGGTGAATTTCTATTAGCAACTGGCAGTCTGTGGAAAGGTTTACATTGAGACATGTGGTCCACGGGCCAAAAAGCTTGAGAACCACTGCAATAGAGGCACCCCTGGCCTCTCCCCCCAAGAGACCACTGCAGACTCTCAGCTGCTCCACAAGAACCCACAGAGAGATCAGGTCTGTTACCACAGCAGTAAAATCATCGTGTTGCTCCAGGTAAGATACCACATGAAAACACTTGGGGCATCCACAGAGAGGCAGCATGTTTTGTCTGTCTCCCAAGAGAGTTGTCATGACTTGTGTCTCTGGGTGAACAAGACCCTTTGTGAGCTCTGTGAAGAGGTGAGATGTTTTGACTTCCAGCTTCAAGGGATTTGTTCTTCTGTCTTTGGGGTGCACATTGCTTTGACCTGAATGGAGTTAACTGTAACAATGCATTTCTGAGTTATTCTGACACATAAAGTGAAACCTGTGCTGAAGACCCCACATTCAGTGAGAGAAAGTTCTGCTGTCAGAAAAAGTATATTTAAAGTCTCTCCAATTTTCTTCAAAGATCACCTCTACCAGGCAGTGGGACTTTTACTGATTGGTCCCTTATATGTTTGAAGGGTGACTAAATGTAATCTGGATCTTTTGGGGTCATATCAACAGATTGTTTTGGGCACAATCCTAGCTTAAAATTTAAATTGTATCAGGCCCTTTGTAAGCAAGTTGGGAAGTGGTCTCATTTGGCAATTATTATTCGGTACTATTTACATAATATACACATTGCCATTATGGTATTGACATATGCATTTCTCAGTACCTTTATATATAAAATAGCCCAGCCCCATTGACCTCCATGGACAATGTACCTTTTAAGGAGTGATGGGAAAGTTGTTTAAACAATTATGTTGCAATGGAAGAAAAAATTTTGTGTCTGAAAATGTAGGTACTGGGCATACTTTATTAAAAAAAGGTTGAGAAATACTGCTCTTAACCATTCCCTTTGGCCTCCCTGTTTTCTTTCTTCCTCCTCCTCTGCCCACCACTGCCTGCTGAAGCCATCTTTCTGCTTCTGAGCCCTCAGCCCCACCCTCCTCGCTCTTCAATAGCGGAATAGGGCCCGCCCCAAACTGAACAGGGTGGGGGAAGGCGCAGTACAAGCTCCCCCCTTCCTCCCAGGGTTGGGCTCGGCTGTGTACCAGATTTGGGGCCCTGTCATGCGGTAGCGGGGGGAGGGGCGCAAATTTTGATTTTGCCCTCGGGCGCATAACACCCTCGCTACGCCTCTGCAACTAAAGCCCTCACGTTGCATCTATTGCCTACTTGGAGCTGAAAAGGGGCAGTGCCCCGCCCACCCCCGCCCACACACACATATGTCCTCCCCCAAACAAACCCACTTTGTTTCAATTACCAATCACCCAGACCTTTTCAAACCACACCCACCTGCAACCCAGCCAGCAGGAGCGGGGAAGCCCATTACAATCTATGACACATTACAATCTATCTGTAGCACATTCTGAAATTCTCTTTCAGTCCAACATGGAGATGGGAACCCAACGTGCAGTGTGACCGCTGGGGCTGTGCTGCATGTGAGGCGCTCCTGTGTAAGACCCAATCCTACAAACACTTAAGGAATATGCTGAACTTCACATCTTTTCCTTTCAATGAAGCTAACATGCTTAAAATTAGGTCCGAGTCGAAGTAGAAGCAGGATTGGGGCACTAGGCCAGCATGTCTCAAATGGGCAGTTACTCCCCATCCACCAGAGCTGTCTGCAAGGGTTGGCCCCTACCAGCTTCCAGAGAAAGAAACACTTAGGAGCAGGCAACCAGTGTGAATTCTCCACCCTCCTGGGGCAGTGAGGCTCAAGCTTCAGGTTTCCAGAATGCTTTGGGGTAGTGGGTGAAGTGCTCTGACCCCCCAGCTGCAGGGTTTTGTGCTCCATGCCTGGACTCACTCCACCCCGCACCATCGTCTTGACCCCCACTACCTCCTCCAGAGGCATGTCCCTGGATTCAGTTAACATTTACCTGGCAGGAAGTTAAAATACTTTAAAGCCAGTTTATAAAGTATTGCCCCTTGGCCTCCTGAGCCGCCTGACCCACCTCCTCATCCCCCAGCGTTGAATTTGTCTCCCAGCATGCCATGGTTGAGTAAATGTGCTGTGAAATAAATATACAAATATAATTTTTTCACAATAACAGACATAATAAGTAGCAATAAAAAATGAAAAAATATGCAAAACATCTTTTTAGTGCTATTCTATTTAGACCCAGTAAAGAGACAACTGTGCATTATTTGTATTATTGAGTCTGCAAAAAAACCCTCCATAAATGCATTACAATTATTTGGACATCTATGAATATTTATTTGTTTTTCCTGAAGTTAATTAAGTATTTTAGGAAAAATTCTTAGAGCAGCCACTAGCAAGAGTTGGTGGCCGCACCCATGAGGCCACCAAAAACTATGTTGTGAGAACCCTTGCTATAAACTTTACATATTCAAAGCCCAGTAAAAACATGAATAGATGAACTCTCACAAGCCCTTTGTGAAGTGAATAAATATTAATATTGTCCACAAAAACAAACACGTCCTTGAAATCATGTAACATTTACCTAACTGCAACTTGAAATAAAACTAGTTTATAAAGTATTAATTTTATTTGCAATTTTTATAAAGCTGTAATATTACATAATATCACAATTGCATGGATTTTATAACCCCTCTTGCAATTCATTGGTGTCACATAAAATAAACAAGAAAAAAACATGATACAAGATTGACATCAGAGGCATACAAATACATATCATGTTCTGTTCTACTTACTGTATCGCATCTATTACATTGCTCTTAATGAATGTAGCAAAAATCCCAATGCCAGCTAGTAAAATGAATGCCTATCTTGTAGTTATGATATCATCAGAAAGCTTTATTGCAAAGCTGTGACATCAAAGCAATATAATCTGTCTTCATTAAGGGTGTGGCTAGACTACAGGGCTGTGTCTAGACTGGCAAGTTTTTGTTTTGCGGAAAAACTTGCCAGCTGTCTACACTGGCCGCTTGAATTTCCACAAGAACACTGACGATCTCATGTAAGAAATCAATGCTTCTTGCGGAAATACTATGCTGCTCCCATTCGGGCAAAAGTCCTTTTACGCAAAGGCTTTGCGCAAAAGGACCAGTGTAGACAGCTCAGATTTGTTTTGTGCAAAAAAGCCCCGATCGCAAAAATGGCGATCGGGGTTTTTTTGCTGAAAAGCACGTCGAGATTGGCATGGACGCTTTTCCGCAAAAAGTGCTTTTGCAGAAAAGCGTCCGTGCCAATCTAGACGCTCTTTTCCACAAATGCTTTTAACAGAAAACTTTTCCATTAAAAGCATTTGCGGAAAATCATGCCAGTCTAGACGTAGCCCAGGGTTTTGTCGACAAAAGTGGTATTTTGTTGACAAAACTATACCTGCGTCGACGGCAGTAAATCTCATTCTACAAGGAATATCACCTTTTGTCGACAGAGTTTTGTCGACAGAAGGCGTTATTGCATCGACACTGTCCTTTGCGTCTACACTCTCACGTCAACAAAGCGGCTTGCTTTGTCGACAGAACTGGATGTAGTCTAGATGCTCTTTGTCGACAGAAGCTTTGTCGACAGTATCTGTCAACAAAGCCTCTGTCGACAAAAGCATGTAGTCTAGCCGTACCCTTAGAGTCTGATTCAGTTTCCATTGTAGTCAAAAAGAGTTTTTTACTGACTTCAGTGACAGTTGGATATGGCACCATTTAAGCGTTCTGGGTGAGCTTGTAGCTACACAATGCACTGTGCTCCAGTTCAGACCCCAGGCTCCTCATACGTAGAGTGACCAGACATCCTGATGTTAGGGAATTTTTCTTATACAGGCAACTATTCCTCACCCTTCCCCCCAAAAATTAAGTGTCCTGATCTTCACACTTGATATCTGGTCACTCTGACCAGACCAGCAGGGGATGAGAACACTTCAAAGATACAGGTGCTGCTTCATACTTTGGGTTGGAGTAGTTTCCATTAATTTCAGGGTTTACAATAAGGATGTAAGAGATCAAGCAATTGAATATTTGTGTAACCACATGAATTCTTACCGGTTACATGACTATTCGATAGTTCCCTGGGGCAGGGCCAGCAGCCAGTGTGCTCCAGCTCCACTTCCAGGAAGCCCCCGCCATCCCATGCTGCTGCCCATGTATTAGCATGCCATGTGGGAGCCAGTCCACGAGGGGATCCAGTTTAAAAATCAGCACCCCGTGCAGACTAGCTACTTGCTGCCTCGTCATGCTGCCTCTGATACTGAGGCAGCAGCAGGGCGAGATGGCAGCAGCCCCTGTCTGCGGGAGTCTGAGCTGGGAGGCAAAGCAGCCTCTATCCATGGCACCCCAGGCTGGCCGCAGACAGAGGCTTGTCTGGCAGCAGCCTATGTCAATGTGGGGTCCGAGCTTCCTGTGAACAGAGGATGCTCCACCTGCCACGGTGTCTGCAGGGTATCTGATGGGAACAGAGGATAGGGACCTTAAACCTCTCTTGCTTCAGGCTACTAGGAAAGTGACTCTCCTGCAGGCACATTCCTGGCACATGCTGTGTGCTGTACCTTTTCTGGGAACACAAAGAACCCTAGTGTCCCTTCACAACATTATATTCAATGTGGCTGTTTTAAAAAAGAAAAACTTATGGTAGGTCCAATAGTGATTGGGCAACAAAATGGCAAATTAAATTTAATGTGGGTAAGTGTAAAGTAATGCACATCGGGGAAAAATAACCCCAACTATACGTACAGTATGATGGGGGCTAATTTCGCTACGACAAATCAGGAAAGAGATCTTGGAGTTATCGTGGACAGTTCTCTGAAAACGTCCAGACAGTGCGCAGCAGCGATCAAAATGGCAAATAGGATGCTAGGAATTATTAGGAAAGGGATAGAAAATAAGACCCAGAATATCTTACTGCCCCTGTATAAAACTATGGGACGCCCACATCTTGAATACTGTGTACAGATGTGGTCTCCTCACCTCAAAAAAGATATTTTGGCCTTGGAAAGGATTCAGAGAAGGGCAACTAAAATGATTAGGGGATTGGAACAGGTCCCATATGAGGAGAGGTTAAAGTGACTGGGACTTTTCTGTTTAGAAAAGAGGAGACTGAGGGGGGATATGATAGAGGTATATAAAATCATGAGTGGTGTGGAGAGGGCCGATAAAGAAAAGTTATTTATTAGTTCCCTAAATATAAGAACTAGAGGACACCAAATGAAATTAATGGGGAGCAGGTTTAAAACTAATAAAAGAAAGTTCTTCTTCACACAGCGTGTAGTCAATCTGTGGAACTCCTTGCCAGAAGAGGCTGTGAAGGCTAGGACTATAATAGGGTATGTCTACACTACCCCCCTAGTTCGAACTAGGGGGGGTAATGTAGTCATACGGAGTTGCAAATGAAGCCCGGGATTTGAATTTCCCGGGCTTCATTTGCATAAAGCCGGCCAGCACCATTTTTAAATGCCAGCTAGTTCAGACCCCATGCCGCGCGGCTACACGCGGCATGGACTAGCTAGTTCAGATTAGGAAGCCTAATCCTAAATTCGAACTAGGGGGGTAGTGTAGACATACCCATAGAGTTTAAAGAGAAGGTAGATAATTTCATAGAGGTTAGGTCCATAAAAGGCTATTAGCCAGGGGATAGAAATGGTGTCCTTGGCCTCTGTTTGTCAGAGGCTGGAGAGGGATGGCAGGAGACAAATCGCTTGATCACTGTCTTCGGTCCACCCTCTCTGGGGCACCTGGTGCTGGCCACTGTCGGCAGACAGGCTACTGGGCTAGATGGACCTTTGTTCTGACCCAGTACGGCCATTCTTATGTTCTTATGTTCTTAGTGTCCTTAATTGATTCTGCTTCCTTTAGGAATCACAGTTGCATAAATAAGCTTCTGATCTTTTTCCTCCTTATGCCAGTGTAAAGCATGAGCAACTCCACAGGGGCCAACAGAATTATGCCAACATAAAACTGGAGGAAAATAAAGATCTTGTTTTCTAATACAAACATTCATTACATAGATTTTCATACACTAAATATAAATTTACATTAGACAAGGATAAAATGTGTGAGGACCATAAAACCCTCTTGCTTCAGGGTATATACCTAACCTCTAGCTGATAGGTGTTGAGAAGAAATATTCTCTGTGAGTAAGTTGTGCCATAATTATCTATTATTGGGATTCTTCTTGAATCTAATTCTGAAGGATCTGATGAAGGTCATAAGCTTTAAGACAGGATTCTGGACTATGTGAACCAGTGGTCCAAGTATGACAATTCTGATGTTCTTCTAATGCAAACTTTCATAGCTTCATAATAGTATGAGACTTTGTATCAGCAGTGGATCTTCTCATTAATATCTGTAAGATAGCTCACTGAATACTCAAAATTCACTAGTCAAAGTTATTCAGCCAAAAGTTGATCATTATTTTCATACTGACTTCAATTCTCCAGCTCCTTTGCAAATAAAAACAATTTCATGGTCATTGGAGAGTTTTTCAATGTGGTTTTAGAGAAAGTCATATAGTTCAGCTTTCATTATACCTTCTAAGAAACAATCTCACACTGTTAGGTGTCAGTTAGGCTAAAATCAAAATTGCATATGACGGAATTATGGCCCACATGCCTCAAAGTGATTTTTTACTATAAAAAAGGAGTAGTAGTGGGGATTTCATAGCTGTTTTACAAAGGTAAATTAGTGCTCAAGAGAAATACAGTGGCACCATCAATCAAGAATGAAATGCTGAACATTCTGAGCACCACATCCTTAAACCACAAAAAGTTCTTTCTTTGTGTATTCAAAGCCATACGTGAGAGAAAAGCAATTTATCCACTGTCTCCTGGAACTCTACTGCCTTGCTGGACAAGAGCAGATGTTGTGCTCCCCCAAAAGAGATGGCAGGTTAGAGGGAGTGGGGCACGGTCATACCATCTCCCCGCATCTTCTATTTCAATTTTTGGGCCGCTTGTGTCCCAGAAAGCAGTTCCTGCACTCAGGAGAGCACAGATATTGCAGTGATGGCAAACTAATGCACTATTCCTTGTGCCTTCCCTCTCACCCATGTTTTGCATTAGCTGAAATGTCACTGCTGTCCAATGTGTGTGATCAATTTAAGGTTTGCTCTGGTTGAACAATTTCCAGATTAGCCTATTTCTTTTACTTCAGATTTGAAAATCCGACTCTACAGCTACGCAGTGCAAAAAGGGGCATATATAGTGGAAAACTAAAGGTCTATATTGCTGAAGTGAGAAACAGGTCCCTGAATAGATTCATACAATTGAAAGAAAATGTCCTGTCAATTAGTGCATTCTCACATTGCCCCCCTATTAATTATACAAGTGTGACTAACCTGGGTTGTTCTATTAGTAATATAATTCATAAAAAATAACACATCCTCTTATAGGTCACTTACAGGAACAGCTATTCTTGCACTAGTGCATAGACGGTATGTATTTTATCTCCAGGCCTCTTGCCAGATGCTTCAGTGTCATCCACTATACAATAGTCTGCATTTGGGTTCTCATATGGGCTTGCTGCAACAGAATACAACACTTCATTTCTTTTCAAGTCTTTTCTACTGCTCATAGCATATGGGAAACCTGTAAAACAATTGCTCTGCGTCAAAGGGTTTATGAAACTCCAAGATTTAAAATAAAACATCAACAAAAATAAATCAATCAACTAAACATAATGCAATTTATCTCCCTTTGAAAAGAATATTAAATATTTTTTTCTCCTGACGTCAAATAATGGAGTTCTACTCTATTCTATTCAGCCCAGAATTAAGACCTGTGCTGATTACGCTTTACAGTACCCCACCTCCAGTAGCAAGGAAAAAGATTCAGAATCACTTAGCTGCTAGGTTCTTACATGGCCCCATCACTGTGATTTCAGAACACTGAATACCTGACTCCATTTTAGCACCGCGAAGGGAGCAGGAAGCATTGTAATCTTCGTTTTACTGAGGAGAAACTGATGCATACAGAGATTCTGGAACTTGCTCAAGATCATAGGGAGAGGATGTATGTGAGGGTATGTCTACACTACAAAGTTAGTTCGAACTAACGGACGTTAGTTCGAACTAACTTTCCTAGGCGCTACATTAGCGCTCCGTTAGTTCGAACTTAATTCGAACTAACGGAGCGCTTAGTTTGAACTAGGTAAACCTCATTTTACGAGGATTAAGCCTAGTTCGAACTAGCTAGTTCGAATTAATGGCTGTGTAGACCCTTAATTCAAACCAGTGGGAGGCTAAGGCTTCCCAGATTTCCCTGGTGGCCACTCTGGCCAACACCAGGGAAACTCTATTGCCCCCCTCCCGGCCCCGGAGCCCTTAAAGGACCACAGGCTGGCTACACAGTTTGTACCAGTTGCAAGGCTGCAAGCACCCGTGCCAGCAGACCCTGCACCTGCCACAACATGAGCCAGCCATCCGAGGGCTCCCAGCCCTCCACTGCTCCCCAGGACCAGCCTGGCGGCTCCCAGGAGCCTGCCCGGGGGCGCAAAAGGCGGGCGCCCGCCTGGTCAAGTGCGGAGATCGTGGACCTCATCGAGGCTTGGGGGGAAGCCTCCAATGTTGACGATCTCCGCACTAGCCACAGGAACGCGGCCGTCTACGGCCGCATGGCTGCCAGCCTCGCCGCCAGGGGCCACCAGCGCAGCCGGGAGCAGGTCCGCTGCAAAATTAAGGACTTGCGGCAGTCCTACTCCCGGGCCTGCCAGCCAGGGGCCGACCCGGAGGCCTGCCCCCACTTCCACGCCCTGGACCACCTCCTGGGGGCTCATGCCATCCCTGCCCCCCAGGACGTGATTGACCCCGGGGCAGAGGGACCGCTCCTGGAGACGGAGGAGGAGGAAGAGGGCTCTGAGAGCCAGGAGCCTGCCGCCAGCCTGCCCGGGACCCGGGACCCCCGAGGCACGCCACAGAGCCACTCGCCTGTGTCGTCTGAGGCCGGGGAGGCGTCCACCTGTGAGTACCCTCGTGTTCCCCTTATGTGTACGGGGGGCTGAGGCAAGAGGGAGCCCCGGGACCGTGCGCCTGGGCCTTGCCCACCAAGGAGCAGCAGCTGGGGATCCAGCTGGGGATCCTGCAGGGGCCCTGGCCTTGCAGAGGGGAGCTGGGTTTCACACACCTGGGCCCCTGGGGTAATTGACCGCACCACCCTGCCTGCAGCAGCTGCCCGCGCCCGGGCAAGCAGGAGAGCCAGGAACCAGGAGGACTACCAGAGGCAGCACCTCCGGTTCCTGGATCAACAGCTCCGTCTCCAGGACCACTGGGTCCAGGAGGACCTGAGGCTGCGCCGGAGGAGTCTGGAGGCCCTGGAGGAGCAGGGCCGTGCCCTGCTTCCCATTTCCTCCTCCTGCTGCTCCCCCTGCTCCTCCTGCTCCCCCTGCTCTTCCTGCTCCCGCTCCCCCTCCTGCTCCCGCTCCTGCTTCCTCCACACCCCCTGTCCCTCCTGCCCCCCCCTCCACAACCATTTCCCACCAACGCCCCCGGACCCGCAGTGTGGCGAGACGGGAGAGGCAGCCGGACTCCCACCCCTGAGCTTTCCTTTCCCTTCCTCCCTTCCCTCCCCTTCCAGCTCCCTCATCCCAGGTTTCCCCCTCCCCTCTCCAATCCTCATTCCTCCCTTCCCCCACCCAGTTATGTTAAATAAACAGACGTTTTTATTTCAAAAACAGGTGTCTTTATTTTACAGTAGATAGGGAGGGGAAAAGGGAAGGGGGGTAGGGTGGAAGAAGGCCCCAGTGGGGCATGCAGGGAGAGGTCAGTCCTCCTCCTCCTCCACCAGGAAGCTTTCCCGCAGGGCTTCCCAGATTCAGACGGCCCCCCGCTGAGCTTCCCGGATGGCGGCGGTGCGGGGCTGAACGTAGTGTCCAACCATGCGGTCAGCCTCAGCCATCCAGGCTGGCAGGAAAGCCTCCCCCTTTCGCTCACATAAATTGTGGAGCACACAAAATGCCGCCACCACGGGAGGGATGTTGTGCTCGGCAAGGTCCAGATGGGTGAGGAGGCATCGAAAGCGGGCTTTCAGTCGCCCGAAGGCCCCCTCCACCACGATGCAGGCCCTGGTCAGCCTGGCATTGAAGGCCTGGCGGGAGGGATTGAGGTGCCCCGTGTAGGGCTTCATGAGCCAGGGCTGCAGTGGGTAGGCGGCATCCCCCACCAGGCACACGGGCATGTCCACGTCCCCGACCCTGATGTGGCGGTCGGGGAAGAAGGTCCCGTCCTGCAGCCGCTGGCACACAGAGGAGTTGCGGTACACCCGGGCGTCGTGTGCTTTGCCGGACCAGCCCACATTAATGTCCGTGAACTGGCCCCGGTGGTCACACACGGCCTGCAGGATCACGAAGAACTACCCCTTGTGGTTGACATACCGGGACGCCTGGTGTTCCGGGGCACGGATGGGGATGTGCGTCCCGTCGATGGCCCCCCCGCAGTTGGGGAAGCCGAGGGCGCTGAATCCCCGGATGACGGCGTCCGGGTCGGCGAGCCGGACCACCCTGCGGAGCAGCACCCAGTTGATGGCCTTGACCACCTGCGGAGAGAGACACAGCAAAGCTCCAATCAGTGGGGCACCCGGGTGGCTGGGAGCATTCGTGCCCTGGCAGTGCCCCACGCCCCACTCCCAGTAGCAACCCCCCTGGCGGCGTGTAGTACGGCCGGGACAGACCGACCCCTCTGGTGTGGGGCGCTTTCGCCTCCTCCCACCCCCCCTTTGTCCCTGGGGCGGCCCATCCCCTCCTCGCAGCCCCCTTTCCCCCCCGGCTCGGTGGCCGACGAGTGCCATACCTGCATGAGCACCGCTCCGACGGTGGATCTCCCCACGCCGAACTGGTTCCCGATGCATCGGTAGCTGTCCGGCGTGGAGAGCTTCCAGAGGGCGATGTCTTCTGGAGGGGGATGGCGGGCCTCATGCGAGTGTCCCTTCTGCGCAGGGCAGGGGCGAGCCACTCGCAGAGCTCCAGGAAGGTGTCCCTCCTCATCCTGAAGTTCTGGGTCCACTGTCGGTCCTCCCAGCGCTCCAGGACGATGCGGTCCCACCAGTCGGTGCTGGTGTCCAGACGCCAGACGCGGCGGGGCACGCCGGTGCCAGGGCGCCACCGCGGCTCCTCCACGGCCCCCAGGGCGGCCAGGCGGAGAGGCAGGGGGCTGACGTGCACCAGGTGGTGCCAGGCAGCCTCGAGCCATTGCTGGCAGGCTTGCAGCAGCAAGTCCAGAAAGTGCACCAGAAGGTGCAGGGCGAGCTCTGGCTTCATGTTGCCACCTGCGGCGGCCCCCCCCCCCCCCTCCGAAGGGAACCACCGACACAGACGGGCACAGAGACCAACGCTTTGCTGTCCCTCAGCGGGGTTGGCAAGCAAGCAGGAAAAGCTGAGAACCGGCTGTCTGGGGGGGGTCCCTTTAAGCACGAGCCTCAGAGATAGCCTCAGACAGCAGCCACACAAAGCAACTACTGACCTGATGCCCTGCCAGAACCGGTTTCAGCTGCCCTTAAATGCCCCCCTGCGTCCAATCAGTGTGGACGCGCTAGTTCAAATTAGCAAAACGCTAATTCGAATTAGTTTTTAGTTCTAGACGCGTTAGTTCGAATTAGCTTAGTTCGAATTAACTAATTCGAAGTTAGTTCGAATTAGCGCTGCAGTGTAGTCGTACCGTGAGAGAGCCAAGATTTTAACTCAGATCACCCTTATCTTATTCTAGTGCCTTAACTGCCCTCCCTAACGAACAACTGCCTACTTAAACAAAACCAATTTAATTAACAAAAAGGTACTTGTCAAAACAAAAGTATGTCATTACTTGAAGTTTAAAAACATAGTACCGTGGATAGACAGTCTAAAAAATCCATAGTGCACAATTCTCAAAATGTGCTAAGACAGACAATTACATCAACCAAGTTTATCAAAAACTTCCTGCTCACATTCATCTCCTGGAATTTCAACAGCAGCCTGAGCGCTAAAATAAAAAGATAAGGAAAGAATCCATTTAGTAATATGTATCAGTTGGAAAAACCACTAAAAATTATACTAATATTTCATTGGTTATATCAATTCAAGACCATACCTGGGAAGTTGTGCAGATGACTTTCCTGTAACAGATAAATAAAACACACTATAAAGTTCAATGGCTAAAATATTCCCACAGTTATCACCTACTAATTTTACTTTTCCTACCTTTTGAGTTGTTATTCTTTTTCTTTTTATAGATCAACCATACTATCCCACTGATGGTGATAATCCCTGCGATCGATCCGATTGTAGCATACAATGGCACCTTGGAATGGAATGGCACTGAAGGAGAGACTAAAAAGAGAACCGGGGTTAGTTAATCTTGAAAATTTTATCCAGATGGTGAACAAAACACTTTACCATCATATCTCCATTATACAGACAGCGCTTTTCAAGTGATCAAACAATGTTTAACAACTATGTGGATAATACACATTCAGCAACCCCTTAATGTGGATGATTCCTGATTAAAGTATTCAAGGATTGGTAATAAAAACAGCAGATAAATTAGCTTACAGAAATCAAGTTATTTTATGAGAAAATACTGCAGTATTCTACTGTAATGAGACGATACAATATATTTTAGAGTAGCAATACTGCAGTATTTTGGGAGATTACTGTAGAATACTCTAGTAGTTGAATGAGTTAATGCAGCACAACTGTAAAGCAAATAACTACCGAGGGCTTCAAACGAGCCTCCATTTTCTGCAGGTATAAATATTCAATTCTAATGTGTTTTTCCCTGAGTTCTCAGAAAGCCAGTCTGCCTCAGGGTCTCCTACAAGCTTTGCAATAAGCATCAACCTGCTGCAGCTGTTACCAATCCCAGCTTCAAAACTGCAGACTTACATGGAATTTCATTCCTCACTTCTATAGAAAGATTATTTGCAATCTTCCAAACATATTTCCCTTTTGACCAGGCATTTACAACACATAAATAAGTTCCACTATCAGAGTAAGTAACATTCAAGATGGTTATATTATGGACTATATGTTTGTTGTCTGAGTCTAAGCTTGTATGATTCAATAGTCGTCCTTTGATCATCTCATCAATACAGCAGTGGTGATTATAGGAAAGTTCTGTTCCTTTCTGAAGAGAAGACAGGCATTTGCTTGTTTCTGTATATTTGATCCAATATGCAACATTGATTCCATTGCTCTTTGTTTGAAATTCACAAGAAAGAGTGATGTTACCACCTTCTTGCACTAAACGATTATCATATGATTTTGCAGAAATGTTCTCAAACATCTGGCTCTCTGCAATACAGAAAAACACAAGCGATATGAAAAACATACATGGTTGCATGTTGTAACATGTGTAGTCTTTAAAAGGAATCTTAGAAGTAGGAAAATTTTGCAATGAAAACACTATCTCAGATACAGAATTCAATACAAAAACTTTGTTTCATTCCTATTTGAAGTAGGGCTGGGAGAATTTTATTTTAATAAATAGTTTACATGGCATTTTTACATTAACAGGAGCAAATACCTGTACTATTGGCTAGAAGTCAGCTCCAACTAGCCATTTGGGGCCCAATCCTGTGAAGTCTGAGTACCTTCTACAAAGTAGTCGTCACCCTCACTTTCCGTTGAAGCCAGGGATAGCTGAAGGTGCTCAGCTTAGCATTGCATGTTCAGTCTCTTGGTGGTTAGCAAAATAATAATTCATGGACCGGACCAGGGTGAAAAGTGGGAGGACACAGAGGGGTCATGAATCCCCCAGATGTCATGGGGGCAGTGGCAATAGGCCAGCAACCAGCATGCAGAACCATCCCAATCATTGGACAAGTTGGGGCAACCGACCCTGGCTGTGGACTTTGGTGCAGAGGCCTGCAGGGCCCAGAGCAACCTGGGGGCTCACACCTGCTCCCACACTCCACAGCAGCAAGAAACAGAAAAACTCGTCCCCAGCCCATTCTGCTCCCCCAGCTCCCAGCTGTATTGCTTGGGGGAAGAGGCTTGCAGGAAGGGGTAAAGCCACCCCCACACTCATTGGCAGCAGGAAGCAGATCCAGGGGAGCAGAGGGGACTGGGGTGAACACAGGGACAACACCTCTGACTCCTGCTGCAAGCACCAGTGGGGCATGCTCTTAGAGGTACTAACTACGCTACTCCTCCTGCAGATGTATGTCCAGTTCAACTGAAAAAATCTCTGGGACTTAGGAACAGACAAAGTAACCCTTCCACTCTACTCTGCACAGATCAGGCCTCAACTGGAGTATCACATCCAGTTCTGGAGGCTGCATTTCAGGAAAGATGAGGATAAATTAGAAAAAGTCCAGAAA
The DNA here is from genome assembly GCF_049634645.1 of Pelodiscus sinensis. NCBI lineage: Eukaryota > Metazoa > Chordata > Testudines > Trionychidae > Pelodiscus > Pelodiscus sinensis. The sequence continues at coordinate 30,525,422 of NC_134724.1, read as the reverse complement.
ACAGCAACTAAAAGTATTAGAAACATGGCAATATGAAGGAGGCACTATGAAAGAGGATTTAAAAAACTGGATTTATTTAGTTTGAAGAAAAGGAGACTAAAGAGGACATGATAATAGTTATTAGAAATGGCTGAAATTGTGAAAATGTGAAATTGTGAAACAGCAATTAAAGATTAATATTTTCTGGATAAAGCAGTGGCATTGCAGTGTACGTTTAACAGGACAGTTAAAGATCAGTCATTTTGGATTGTGCATGAATACATTTTAAACAATGGCCGGTAGAGTGAGATTCTGAAGTATTTTAAATGTCAAATTTTCAACTACAGGTTGGACCTCCCAAAACTGGGACTCCTTCGTCCAGCAGCATCCATGGTCCAGCAGGGCCATGGGTGTTCCTGGAACAGAGAGTCCTGGCTGGGAGCCCCAGTGGCAAGAGGTCTGGTGGCTTGGAGCCCGCTGGAGCTCGGGCTGGGACCAGCACCAGAGCCCAAGTAGTGCAGCATTGGCCGCAGCAACCCCAGTACCAGGGCCGGGGCTGTGGCAGTCAAGGTGGCAGTAGTGGTGCCTTATCTGCACAAATAGTTATTTGCATGTGCATAATAGGTGCTAAATCAATTTTGTGAGTACAATTAATTGAAAGCTTAGAACGCTATAGGGAAGATTCTGTGCTGGGCCTCTAGAAACACAGAACAAAAATTCACAACGCAGGCAGAGAGGGGTTAAGGTGGATTTAAGGAGCCCACAGGATGAATTTAGGCAGCCCTGAGAGACAAGTACCCTGAATTTCAATAGTGCTGCATTCGGCAGCTTGCCGCAAGCCATACTTCTTATGCCAGGATTTGCAAGAGTGCTACTGAACGGACAATCTGCAGCTGTAGCTCCTGAGCCAAGGGGAGGAGGTATTCTACCCAGATCAGATCCTGTTAGAGACCCTTTGGCCCATTTACCCAGCCAGTACATGGCTTCAAATCTAAGTCGAGGGACTCCTAACTCGAGGAGCAAGGCAGAAAACTTCCTGAGTAGGCCTCCGCGTTGGAATGTATCTAGATATCAGGGCAAGTAGACTTAGTATGGCAAAAACTATCTCTAGTCAATGACAAGATATTTGTTTTAATTTATTTTCTTTTTTCAAAAATTGTACTTTGGCTCACTACTTTCCTCAGTCTAGTTCAGATACCTCATTCATTCAAAGCTAAATTCACTCACCCTCACTGACATAATACATCCTCCATAAATGTTCTTTATTTAAGCCAGGGGAATGCTGGTGGTGTATGGTATTATTCATTGTAAGGTAAAAGGGGCAGAATCTGGTCCTCAGTCCTGAATTATCTGAATAATCTCCTCTTAATCTCACTAACTCCCTTTCTGGCCTCTGGAACTTACTGATGAAAATAACCCCCCTACCCACCACGAAAGGCACTCACCTGCAGTCATGTTTATTATCACCACAATAAAAAAGTTATAACGTCTGCAATGAGCCACATTGGTAAAAAGTGGGAGAGTCCCCAATGTTCCTGTGTTTGTAAGTTGTTCACATGCAAATACCCCACCACTTTGGGAAGTAGAAACTGATAATCGGTTTGTACGCTTTCTATTATAAGGCTGTTCGTTTGTCCCTTGAGATATGGGACTACAGGTAATTGCGTTGAATACTTGAAGATGTTCTCGAATTTCATACCAAACTGTTTCGTTGCTCCCATTAGCCAAGGTTTCGTTGCACGTAAGTGTGAAATTTTCATTTTCATAACGATAAAAGAAAGTCTCTCCTGTTAAATATATGTAAATGATTAATGTTACAAAATGATTCAGAAATCAATCACCTGAAGACTTTTCTTTACAGTATTCTAGATAGCCTTAAGGACCCAATCCAGCTTGTCTGCTTCTGGGATGCTGCTGTGTTCCTCCAGGTGCATGCCGAACATCCTCTCATTGCCATCAGCAGAAACTCTGTGCTCTGAGCACCTCCAATGACAACCACAGCACTTTGTCAGATCTCGAGCTAAGAGTTCAGATCTGGAATAATACACTTGGACTTTGTGAAATGAGCAGGACATTGCACAGATGATCGTGAATACTGCTCAAATTACATAGTTTAAAAGCCTGGATATTTGCTTTCTTTTAAAATATGTTTTTGTGGTCATATTTGACCAGGAGAATGACACCAGAGAGAGTTCAAAAGAGGAAAACAAGGTACACAAACATCTGTATTTTTGTACTAGTAATTGCCATATTTATTAATTCCCTTGGTCAATGGCCAATTACAAGCAGCCACAATACACAAAAAAATCGTTATTTGTCTTTCAGAACTGTCATTCTTTAAGATGTGTTGTTCATGTCCATTCCAATCAGGTATGAGCGCGCCCATGTGCACAGTAGCTGGAAGATTTTCCTCCTAGCAGTTAGCCGTAGGGTTGCGCTGGGCACTCCCTGGAGTGGCACCCAATATAGGGCACTGTCAACCCACCTGTTCATCAATTCCTTCTTGCCAGCTACACTGACAGAGGAGAAGGAGAGTGGGTATTGAAACGGACATGAACTCCACATCTCAAAGAACAACAGTTACGAAAGGGGAGTACAGGAGAGTCTCGATTATCTGACCTAAATGGGAACAGAGGATGGTCGGATAAAGGAAATATCGGGTAATACGGAAAATTCTTTAATGCAGTAATTAATTTTATAAATTTGAACTTTGTAATACCTTGCAAGATCCAGTTCTAAACCTCCTCAATCTGCTGCCTTGACCAGCCCTTATATTTACCCCCAAATGGGAGTAAGATCCAGGGCTCTGCCCTGCGGTGGAAGCACAGCCCTCGCCCGGCACCACTCCATGTCACCTGGCGATGACGTGACGCAGGGCAAGGTGCTCGCCGCTTTCCCCAGAAACAGTTAACAGGAAAAACGGGGGAAAAGCTTCCTTGATGATGGTGAATTATTCAGCCACAAGAGGGAGCTGCAGACCTGCCAGGCAGAGCTCCGTCCAGCCATGGAACAGGGAAAAGGGAAAGGGAAAGAAAGGCCATTGTCCAGCGTCCCTGGAGTCCTTTGCCATGATGTGACGGGTGGCATGTGGGATAACACGGAATGTCAGATAAACGAAGGTCGGATAATCTTCGAGTGCTTGTTCATGTGTATTCCAATCAGGTGACTCACAGCCCAAGTCCAGGAGGTGGGGTCAGTGTTCTGCACTGGTTGGAGCACTGTCCTCCCACAGGTTGCATTGTCTCTAGATTGCTGAATAATTACATAGTACACAGCAAAGGTATGTAGTGAGGACGAGGCCAGAGCCCTGGAGATCTCCTGGCTGGGGATCTGGGTGAAAAATACTATGGAGGAAGTGTGAGCCCTAGTAGAGTGTGCTGTGAGCAGAGGCAGAGTTATACTGCAAGTCCATGGCATTCATGGATACAGGACACTATCCATGAAGTGGTGAATGGAGAATAATGGCTGGCCCTTCATTCCGTCTGCCACCACTACTACTAAGGGTGTGTCTAGACTACAGAGTTTTTTCAAAAAAAAGTGAAAAAACTTCCCCTGCGTCTAGACTGCTTCCGCATTCTTTCGAAAGTAAAATGAAAGAACGCAGCAGTTTTTTTGACTGCGGAAAACCTCATTTTATGAGGAATAACACCTTTTTTCAAAAGTGCTCTTTCGAAAAAGGTGCTCTGTAATACAAACTGTACTTTTTCGAAAGAGAGCATCCAGACTGCCTGGGTGCTCTCTTTCAAAAAAGCAGCTCACTTCTTCGAAAGTACTGGCTGTAGTCTAAACGCTCTCTTTTGAAAGAGGCTTCTAGTCTAGATTTACACTAACGGTATGTCTACACTACAAAGTTAGTTCGAACTAACGGACATTAGTTCGAACTAACTTTCATAGGCGCTACACTAGCGCTCCGTTAGTTCGAACTTAATTCGAACTAACGGAGCGCTTAGTTCGAACTAGGTAAACCTCATTTTACGAGGATTAAGCCTAGTTCGAACTAGCTAGTTCGAATTAAGGGCTGTGTAGACCCTTAATTCGAACTAGTGGGAGGCTAGCCCTTCCCAGCTTTCCCTGGTGGCCACTCTGGCCAACACCAGGCAAACTTGTCTGCCCCCCTCCCGGCCCCGGAGCCCTTAAAGGGCCACGGGCTGGCTACACAGTTTGTGCCAGTTGCAAGGCTGCCAGCACCCAGCCAGCAGACCCTGCACCTGCCACAACATGAGCCAGCCACCCAAGGACACCCCCCAGGACCAGCCTGGCGGCTCCCAGGAGCCTGCCCGGGGATGCAAGAGGCGGGCACCCGCTTGGTTAAATGCGGAGATCGTGGACCTCATCAAGGTTTGGGGGGAAGCCTCCAATGTCCACGATCTCTGCACTAGCCACAGGAACGCGGCTGTGTACGGCCGCATGGCTGCCAGCCTGGCCGCCAGGGGCCACCAGCGCAGCCGGGAGCAGGTGCGCTGCAAGGTCAAAGACCTGCAGCAGTCCTACTCCCGGGCCTGCCTGCCAGGGGCCGACCCGGAGGCCTGCCCCCACTTCCACGCCCTGGACCACCTCCTGGGGGCTCATGCCATCCCTGCCCCCAGGGACGTGATAGACCCCGGGGCAGAGGGACCGCTCCAGGAGACGGAGGAGGAGGAGGAGGGCTCCAAGAGCCAGGAGCCTGCCGGCAGCTCTGCCCAAGACCTGGGACTCCCGAGGCACCCCACAGAGCCGCTCGCTTGTGTCGTCCGAGGCCGGGGAGGCATCCACCTGTGAGTACCATCGTGCTCCCCTTATGTGTACGGGGGGCTGGGGCGAGAGGGAGCCCCGGGACCGTGCGCCTGGGCCTTGCCCACCACGGAGCAGCAGCTGGGGATCCTGCAGGGGCCCTGGCCTTGCAGAGGGAAGCTGGGTTTCACACACCTGGGCCCCTGGGGTAATTGACCGCTGGTCTTGTTGCACCACAGCCACAGCACCTGGGCCTGCAGGGCGCACCACACTGCCTGCAGCAGCTGCCCGTGCCCGGGCAAGCAGGAGAGCCAGGAACCAGGAGGACTACCAGAGGCGGCACCTCCGGTTCCTGGATCACCAGCTCCTCACGCAGGACCACTGGGTCCAGGAGGACCAGAGGATGCGCCGGAGGAGTTTGGAGGCCCTGGAGGAGCAGGGCCGTGCCCTGCGAGGCCACCTCCAGAGCCTGCTCGACCGCTTCCCAATTCCTCCTGCTCCTGCTCCCCCTGCTGCTCCCTCTGCTCCTCCTGCTCCCCCTGCTCCTCCTGCTCCCCCTGCTGCTCCCGCTCCTGCTTCCTCCACACCCCCCATTCCTCCTGCCCCCCCCTCCACAACCATTCCCCACCAACGCCCCTGGACCCGCAGTGTGGCGAGATGGGAGAGGCAGCCGGACTCCCACCCCTGAGCTTTCCTTTCCCTTCCTCCCTTCCCTCCCCTTCCAGCTCCCTCGTCCCAGGTTTCCCCCTCCCCTCTCCCACCCTCATTCCTCCCTTCCCCCACCCCAGTTATGTGAAATAAACAGACGTTTTTGTTTCAAAAACAGGTGTCTTTATTTTACAGTAGGTAGGGAGGGGAAAGAGGAAGGGGGGTAGGGTGGAATAAGGCCCCAGTGGGGCATGCAAGGGAGAGGTCAGTCCTCCTCCTCCACCTGGAAGCTCTCCCGCAGGGCTTCCCGGATCCGGACGGCCCCCCGCTGCGCATCCCGGATGGCGGCGGAGCAGGGCTGACCATAGTGTCCAGCCATGCGGTCAGCCTCAGCCATCCAGGCTGGCAGGAAAGCCTCCCCCCTTCGCTCACACGAATTGTGGAGCACACAACATGCTGCCACCACGGGAGGGATGTTGTGCTCGGCCAGGTCCAGACGGGTGAGGAGGCATCGAAAGCGGGCTTTCAGTCACCCGAAGGCCCTCTCCACCATGATGCGGGCCCTGGTCAGCCTGGCATTGAAGGCCTGGCGGGAGGGATTGAGGTGCCCCGTGTAGAGCTTCATCAGCCATGGCTGCAGTGGGTAGGCGGCATCCCCCACCAGGCACACGGGCATGTCCACATCCCCGACTCTGACGTGGCAGTCGGGGAAGAAGGTCCCGTCCTGCAGCCGCTGGCACACAGAGGAGTTGCGGTACACCCGGGCATCGTGTGCTTTGCCGGACCAGCCCACATTAATGTCTGTGAACTGGCCCCGGTGGTCACACATGGCCTGCAGGAGGATGGAGAAGTACCCCTTGCAGTTGACGTACCGGGAGGCCTGGTGTTCCGGGGCACGGATGGGGATGTGCGTCCCGTCGATGGCCCCCCCGCAGTTGGGGAAGCCGAGGGCACCGAAGCCCCGGATGACGGCGTCTGGGTCGGCGAGGCGGACCACCCTGCGGAGCAGCACCCGGTTGATGGCCTTGACCACCTGCGGAGAGAGACACAGCAAAGCGCCAATCAGTGGGGCGCCCGGGTGGCTGGGAGCATTCGTGCCCTGGCAGTGCCCCGCACCCCACTCCCAGAAGCAACCCCCCTGGCGGCGTGTAGTACGGCCGGGACAGACCGACCCCTCTGGTGCAGGGCGCTTTCGCCTCCTCCCACCCCCCCTTTGTCCTTGGGGCGGCCCATCCCCTCCTCGCAGCCCCCTTTCCCCCCCGGCTCGGTGGCCGACGAGTGCCATACCTGCATGAGCACCGCTCCGACGGTGGATCTCCCCACGCCGAACTAGTTCCCGACGGATCGGTAGCTGTCCGGCGTGGAGAGCTTCCAGAGGGCGATGGCCACCCGCTTCTGGAGGGGGATGGCGGGCCTCTTGCGAGTGTCCCTTCTGCGCAGGGCAGGGGCGAGACACTCGCAGAGCTCCAGGAAGTTGTCCCTCCTCATCCTGAAGTTCTGGGTCCACTGTCGGTCCCCCCAGCGCTCCAGGACGATGCGGTCCCACCAGTCGGTGCTGGTGTCCAGACACCAGACGCGGCGGGGCACGCCGGTGCTGGGGTGACGCCGCGGCTCCTCCACGGCCCCCAGGGAGGCCAGGCGGAGAGGCAGGGGGCTGACGTGCACCAGGTGGTGCCAGGCAGCCTCGAGCCATTGCTGGCAGGCTTGCAGCAGCAAGTCCAGAAAGTGCACCAGAAGGTGCAGGGCGAGCTCTGGCTCCATGTTGCCACCTGTGGCGGCGACCCCGAAGGGAAACACCGACACAGACGGGCACAGAGACCAACGCTTTGCTGTCCCTCGGCGAGGTTGGCAAGGAAGCAGGAAAAGCTGAGAACCGGCTGTCCGGGGGGTTCCCTTTAAGCACGAGCCTCAGATAGCCTCAGACAGCAGCCACACAAAGCAACTACTGACCTGATGCCCTGCCAGAACCGGTTTCAGCCGCCCTTAAATGCCCCCCTGCGTCCAATCAGTGTGGACGCGCTAGTTCGAATTAGCAAAATGCTAATTCGAACTAGTTTTTAGTTCTAGACGCGTTAATTCGAACTAACTAATTCGAACTAAGTTAGTTCGAATTAGCGCTGTAGTGTAGACGTACCCTGAGATGATTTTCTGAATGGTCTTGCTCTATCATTGTAAAAGGCCAGTGCTCTACACACATCAAGGGAATGGAAGTTCTGTTCTCTAGCACTACAGTGCTGTTTGGGGTAAAACACCAGCAAAAAGATGTCTTGACTAATATGGAAACCAGAACTCACCTTTGGAAGGAAGGCCAGATGCAGATGGAGTGGCACCTTGTCCTTATAAAAGTTTACATACAAGAGCCGACCAGAGGGCCCTCAGTTCAGACGGGAGCCTCTATTAGAGAGGCAGCAGTATAGGGTGGCAGCAGCCCCTGTCTGTGGGGGGTCTGAGCTCCACAAGGACAAAAGCTGCTCCGTGGGGAGCTCATCCTCCCCGCCCCAGCCCTCTGAAGCAGCCTCTGTCTCTGGTGGGCCCAGACTCACCAAGGATAGAGACTGCTCCATGGGCTGCAAAGCAGCCTCTATCGAGGGGGAACTCGGGCCCACCATGGACCGGCTGCTTCGTGGCAGCCTCTCCTGCTGCTCCCTCCCCACAACGGCAGCACAGCGGTAGGGCAGGCAGCACCATGGACCCGGTGCTGGGGGAAAATCAGCTTTTAAGCCAGTTCCCTGCATGTATTGGCTCCAATCTACCACTCCACCCTCCTGCTTCTGCCTCTCTATCAGTGGCTGCAGTGCATAGGTGCGGAGAGCACTTCCCCCCCCCTTGCTAGCTCTGATACAGAAGCAGGGAAGAGGGGAAATGCATGTAGATGACAAGATTAACTGATAAACCAAGGCTTATTGGTTAATTGCGTAGTTGTCTACAAAATGACATCCCTAATTGCAACCACAAAACCAGCTTATAAGAAAGGCAGAACACTAAGCAAGTATCTAATGGTTCAAATGGGAGCACAATGAGCTTAGACAGAACTAAGTTAAGGTCTCAGGGAGGGAGTAGTTGGTGGCTCGTGGGGTAGGGTCTGTCCAGGGCCTTTAGAAATTGGCTCACTAAAAGGTTGGAAAACACTGATCGACCTTGCACCTCAGGGTGGAACTTCAATATCGCTGCCAACTGGACCCTTACAGAGGACACCAACAGTCTGTGCAATTTAAGGTTGAGAAGGTCGTCCAGGATGAAAGACACAGGTGGCAGCAACAGGAGACACTGCTGTTCTAACCAGATAGAAAATCTTTTTCCCTTGGCAAAGTACATAGCCTTTGTGGAGGGCTTCCTACTACCAAAGAGGACTTGCCTGACTTGGTCTGAGCAAGAGACAGCCACTGGGTTCAGCCATGGAGTTACCAGGACCTAAGGTGCAGTGACTGCATATGACTTCAGTTCCAGTGTCTTCATGGCTCTGTGGTGGGAAACGCTGTTGAGTCTGTGATCGGAAATATGTCCCTGGACCTTAGAAGGGGTACTAAGGTCCAGGGACCTGAGTCCTTTAGGCTGTTGAGAGAACAGTGAGCCCCTTCGAATGGCAAGTCTTGAATCATCTGTTGGACTTTGTAGGAGAGGCCTGAGACTTGCAACCAAGACCCTCTATGCATGGCAATTCCCGTGGCCGTCACCCTAGCAGTAGAATCTAACACTGCCTGCAGTGATGGAGGAGAGTCTCCCAGAGCCAAAAATTCAGCTTTGGAATCTGATGGAAGGAGTTCCATAAACTTTGCCATTGCGAAGAAGGTGTTGTATGAATACCTGCTGACTATGGCCTGCTGGCTTACAATGAGTAACCGTAAGCCCCAGGTAGAGGACAGCTTCCAACCAAAGAGGTCTAGGCATTTAGTCTCTGTGTTCTTAGGGGAAGAACCTTGAAACCTCTCTCTCGCCCTCTGTTAACCAGCATCTACAGGTTGGGCCTCCCTCGTCTGGCACCCTCGGTACCTGACTGGTTCTAGATGAGGAATTTTGCTGGGCCAAAAAGGCCTTTTCTGGCCCCTATGCCATTAGCTGCCCCAGCCCCGGCCTGGCTGCAAACTTCACAGACAGCTTCCCCCTAACACTGCTCCTTCTGACATCTTGGCCCTATCTGGCTTCCTGGGCCTACTGCGCAGTCCTGCTGCCATGTGCCAGTTTCCTGGCCCTACTGGCCACTGCACTGCCGGCCTGCAGGGCTCTCAGGCTCATGCCCTCCATGGAGACTCTCTGGTCTTGGAACATCTGCAGACCTGGCAGACCACGGATATTGCCAGACCAGAGATCCTGGTTTAGAGAGGTACAGTCTGTACTACGAGAGAGTCCAGGGGCAGGTGGGAATAGAGGCCCTCATACCCCTTGGAGGGGACAAAGTACCTGTAGCAAGTTGACGGTCAGTAACATGGAGTCAGCAGGCCTAAACAGAGGCCGGAGCATGAAAACAGCAACAGGCCTTCAATCTAGTGAGCAAGACTTTGGTTCAGTAACACAGGAGCCAAGAAAGAGGCCCTACTGATAACTGTGTAATTGTGTAAATTAGGTCGAGCATGGAAGGACACAGGGAGGCACTGGGTACAGACTGTAAGCCAAAGGGGAGTAACGGAACATCTTAATAAGAAATGTCTTGGTACAAAGACTCCCTAAAAACGAATGCACATACCAACCTAGGTTCAGGACCAGGTCGGAACGGACAGCATGAAGGATAGTAAGTAAGCCCCGCTTCCGTAAGGTGAGGGGTGGTAGCTAGGCAACAGAGGGTGGTAACCTGGTACGTAAAGAAATGATGTAAGTTGTTTGTACCTGTCTGTAAAAGGACACCGCAAAGGGTGCTCTCCAGCCGACCTTGGGGGGGGGCTCACTAGGTGCCTGAACGGCAGCTGTCATTGCCTAAACTTACAGAATGCACAGTAGCTTAACTTTGACTAACTGCTGCTAATATCTGTTATATGGCAATAGGCCTGCTCAGTGTTGGTACCTTGTCAACGCAGGCCATAGTGCCCAGTGGTGTAACATTGTACAGCTGTCCCCGACTTACATCAATCCAACTTACGTCGGATCCGTAGTTACAAACGTAGCCCTTTATCCTGCTGCTGCTCTGAGCGAGGGCCACATGGTGCCGGGCGTGTGGGCTGCCAGCCTCCGCGCAGCTGCTCCCCTCACAAAGGGCGTCCTGTTAGCGTGCAGCCAGCTCCCCTCTTGAGCACAAGTGCTGGCGTGTGACTCCTGTCAGCTGCTCTCCCCACACAGTGCACCCCGAGCCTGGCCCCGCCTCTTGGCCAGATCAGTAGCGCTCCAGCTGGGGCCGGCCAAGCGCGTCCGGATGCTGCATGCGCCGAGGGGGGCCTTTTAGAGCAGGGCTGTGGAGGAGAGCTGGGAGGAGAGCCGAAGGGTTTAATATGGCAGCCAGGCGAGCCGGAGTGCTGTCCGCCCCGCCCCCCGTGCCTTTGCAGCGGCTTCTGGTACAGGGAGATTGGCTCACGCAGCTGCAGTCACGAGGCAGGTAATTGACATGATCAATTCAGAAGCGGCATCCCAAGAGCCGAGGGGATGAGGTCGGCCGCTGCACGTCCACTGGTTTCCTGGGGCAGGGCAGGCTCCTTGGAACCACACAGCAAACCTCTTGGTTAAACAAAGGCTGTCAGATCCTGTGTGTAAAGTCCTCAGGTTCAAGTGAAAGTTTACCCAGTTCCCCGGCATCCAGGGCTGCTCTGCCACTCAGGAGAATGCCTCTGGGTAACTGGTTAACCCTCGACATGCCTGGTTCAGCTAGAGCTCCGGGCGGCCGTAGCTGGCTTTGCGGTAACTTGGGAAGAGCAGGCTGGCCAGACGCCTGCCAGATGCCTGCCCAGGACTGCCTTAGGTTGCTCAGTCCCGTTTCAGTCTGAACAGGGGAACAGACAGCAAAACAAACACTAGAGGGGAGTTAACCCTTCCCTATGCTATCCAAAACTAAAACAAAATGGCTGTGTCTACACTGGCATGAATTTCCGGAAATGCTTAAAACGGAATACTATTCCGTTTTCAGTTTTTCTGGAAAAGGAGCGTCTACATTGGCAGGCTGCTTTTCCGGAAAAGCCATTTTTCCGGAAAAGCGTCTGTGGCCAGTGTAGACACGCTTTTCCGGAAAAGAGCCCCGATCGCCATTTTCGCGATCAGGGCTTTTTTCCGGAAAAGACTACTGGGCTGTCTACACTGGCCCTTTTCTGGAACAGTGTTCCGGAATAAGAATTTATGCCCGAGCGGGAGCAGAATAGTTTTTCCGGAATAGCGGCTGATTTTGTACAGTAGAGCATCGTTGCTTTTCCGGAAATTCAAGGGCCAGCTCGCAGCTTATTCCGGAAAAGCGGCTGATTTTCCAGAAAAGTGGCCCAGTGTAGACACAGCCAATGTTTGGCTAGAGTTTCCCCTACAATATGTACCAGTTCCGACTTACATACAAATTCAACTTAAGAACAAACCTACAGTCCCTATCTTATACATAACCCGGGGACTGCCTGTACTGATCTCTGTTACCAACTGGTAGAGCTTTGCATTTGACAATAAACCTGCTCGATTGATTTCAAACCTTGCCTGCATCTGTCGTTTCTGGGGCCTCTCAGAGATCTCCTGTGTTGACCCAAGTACATGGGGTCTAACTCTCTAGATAAAGGGAGAACCGAAAAACAGCATCGCTTGCCTTGTAACCTCAGTCGTGCAGAACGCAATGCCATCCACAGCCTCTGGAACAACTCTGACATTATAATCAAAGAGGCTGACAAAGGAGGTGCTGTTGTAATCCTGAACAGGCCTGACTACCTAAAGGAGGCTGCCAGACAACTCTCCAATACCAAATTCTACAGGCCTCTTTCCTCAGATCCCACTAAGGAATACCCTAAGAAACTGTACCATCTGCTCGGGACACTCCCTGCACAAACACAGCCCCGACCAGGGTTGTTCTATCTATTACCCAAGATCTACAAACCTGGAAATCCCAGACGCCCCATTATCTCGGGCATTGGCACTCTCACTGAAGAACTGTCTGGATATGTGGACTCTCTATTCGGACCCTCCGCCACCAGCACTCCCAGTTACCTCCGCGACACTACGGATTTCCTGAGAAAACTACAATGCATTGATGATCTTCCAGAAAACACCATCCTAGCCACCATGGATGTAGAGGCTCTCTACACAAACATCCCACACATAGATGGAATACAAGCTGTCAGGAACAGTATCCATGATGATGCCACAGCACAACTGGTGGCTGAACTCTGCGAATTTATCCTCACACACAACTATTTCAGATTTGGTGATAATATATACCTCCAGACCAGTGGCACTGCTACGGGCACCCACATGGCCCTACAATACGCCAACATTTTTACAGCTGACCTGGAACAACACTTCATCAGCTCTCGTCCACTCACGCCCCTTCTCTACCTATGCTACATCGATGACATCTTCATCATCTGGACCCATGGGAAGAAGACTCTGGAAGAATTTCACCACGATTTCAACAGCTTCCACCCCACCATCAACTTCAGCATGGACCAATCTACACGGGAGGTCCATTTCCTGGACATCACGGTGCAAATAAGTGACGGTCACATAAACACCACCCTATACTGAAAGCCTACCAACCGCCATGCTTACCTGTATGCCTCCAGCTTCCATCCTGGACACACCACATGATCCATTGTTTACAGCCAAGCACTGAAGTACAACCACATATGCTCCAACCCCTCAGACAGAGACCTACACCTACAAGATCTTCAACAAGCATTCTGTAAACTACGATACCCATATGAGGAAGTGAGGAGACAGATTGACAGAGCCAGACGTGTACCCAGAAGACTCCTGCTACAGGACAAGCCCAAGAAAGAAACAACAGAACACCACTGGCCATCACCTACAATCCTCAGCTAAAACCTCTCCAACACATCATTAGTGATCTACAACCCATCCTGGACAATGATCCCTCACTTTCACAGGCCTTGGGAGGCAGGCCAGTCCTTGACCACAGACAACCCACCAACCTGAAGCACATTCTCACCAGCAACTATACACCGCACCATAATAACTCTAACTCAGGAACCAATCCATGCAACAAACCTCGGTGCCAACTCTACCCACATATATACACCAGAAACACCATCACAGGACCTAAACAGATCAGCCATACTGTCACTGGTTCATTCTCCTGCACATCCACTAACGTAACATATGCCATCATGTGCCAAGAATGCCCTACTGCTGTATACATCGGCCAAACTGGACAGTCCCAGCGTAAAAGAATCAATGGACACAAATCAGATATTAGGAATGGCAACATACAAAAACCTGTAGGGGAACACTTCAATCTCCCTGGACACACAATTGCAGATCTAAAGGTAGCCATCCTGCAGCAAAAAAACTTCAGGACCAGACTTCAAAGAGAAACTGCTGAGCTACAGTTCATCTTCAAGTTTGACACAATCAACTCAGGATTAAACAAAGACTGTGAATGGCTAGCTAACTACAAAAGCAGTTTCTCCTCTCTTGGAATTCACACCTCATGATCAGCTACTAGAAGTGGGCCTCATCCTCCCTGACTGGATCCACCTGGTCATCTCCAGCCTGATTCTGGCCTGCATATTTATATCTGCCTCTGGAAATTTCTACTACATGCATCTGACGAAGTGGGTCTTTGCCCACGAAATCTTATGCTCCAATACTTTGGTTGGTCTATAAGGTGTCACAGGACTCCTCGCCGCTTTTGGAGTACCGATTGTTATGCACGCAGCCGAAAGTTTATCACCACTGACGGAGTAGAGGCCCTGTCAGGAGCACACCAGGACGATCCAGACCAGACGACACTGACACTGACAGTTCAGACGACCGAAGGTACTGAGGTACGAAAACACCGAGGTACGACAGTACCATCTCTCTGTGCGTTTGGCCATACGGTGCAATGAAACCAGGCTCTTGCCACTAGTTTTTTGTGACATTTTTATGAGTTTTCAATACAATCCTAGATAGACCTGATGGGGCCAGTATGTTGACCACTGGGGGGCAGCATTGTCGACCACATCTTCTCTCTGAACACCCAACCTGTGAGCTACTCTGTGCAATAGCTGCTGCAGAACTCGGGGGGTCCTCAAGGGCACTGGCTACAGACAAGCCTCACTAGGTCTCGGCAGGTGAGGAGGAGGATGACACTAGTAATGAAGGAGGCTGCTCCCTCCCATTCCCACCAGCAGGGTCTCTAGAACTCAGCAGTACGGGCAATGCATAAGGTAGTGGTCAACAACTGCTAGATCGGGATCTACCAATGGATCTTGGAGCCTCTGACAGATGATCCCGATTTATTTGGCCGGGAAGCATCAAGAGCTGCACTTCATCTGCCCCTGCACCCACTGACATGCTGCTCCTGCCCTCTGCCTTGGAGCTGCCCTCCGGGGAGCTACCTGATCGCTGTGCAGGGTGGGGGAGGGAGAAGAGGGAGGGATTGATGTCAGGGTATCCCTCCTCCCTCCACCTGTGTACCTTGTCTCCACACAGCAAGAAAGGGATGGAGGAAGGTTGGCAATGCAAATCTCTGTCACTCTCACACACTGCGTGTCTCTGTCATTCTCACAAACACACACTGTCCTTCACTCGCATCTCCCGCCCACGTATGGGGGATGGTTGTTACTTCTGTTACTGCTTGCAAAGTGGGTTATTTTCGGGGTTTGGCTGGTCTGTACATGTCATAATTTAACTTTTCTGGAGTGCAACCCCTGGCTTCTGCCCTGACCCTGCTGGAAGGCCCAGGGGGTCCAAAAGGGCCATTGTGTGGGGTCCTGCTGTTGCAGTGGCTACTGGGAATAGTTGGGCCTTCCTCAGTGCCCGAATGATGATGTCCTGCTGCTGCTGTACCCCAATCTGTAGGAGTCAGAATCCAACTCATGGGGGAGGGCCTGCACCTTTCAATAAAAATGGCCACCGGACTGTGCCAGCTCAGCTGATCGTCGGCATAGCACGCGAGTCAAGACATGGACCAGTCGACAAGGGAAGCTCAGCACAGCAGCCATTTTTATTTTAATGACGCTGGGGATATTTAAATCCCAACTTCATTGATTATGTTGAGTAATCTACTTTACATGCCTCTGGTGACAGAGGCATGTAGTCTAGACATACCCTAAATGCCTCTTCTGTGGAGGGCATGGATAGTCGTTCAGAAAGCACCAGGGACACAACTGTAGGAGTCAACCCCTCTTCCCCAGCAAACTTATCCAAACTTTAAAAAACAACAAGTAGTCCTGTAGCACATATGGGTACGTCTGCACTACAAGCTTCTTCTTTTGGAATAAGCTTTCCTGGAAGATAGCTTCCGCCAAATCTTATTTCAAAATAGAGCATCCACGCTACAGGGAAGCCTCAAAATTAGTCTGAGGCTGGCTCCCCTAATGTGGAGCCCCAGGAGGCATTGGGGAGGAATAAGTTTAGAATGGCCCTGATGAGGAGTTATTTTGACAAAGCAGCAGTGGAGCGTCCACATAGCTTTTTCGGAAGAGGCGTTATTCCTCGTAGAATGAGGTTTACCAACATTGGGAAAAGCCCTCTATTATTTCAATTTTCTTTCAAAATAATGGAATTCCTCTGTGCATGCTAGTATTGTTTTTCCAGAATAACAGCCGTTATTCTGGAAAAATAGTGCAGTGTAGATAAACCTGGAGGGTGTGTCTAGACTACAGGGTTTTTTTTAAAAAAAGTGGCCTTTTTTAAAAAAACTTCCCCTGCATTTAGACTGCTGTCGCATTCTTTTGAAAGTAAATTGAAAGAACGCAGCAGTTTTTTCAACCGTGGAAAACCTCCTTTTATGAGAAATAACGCTTTTTTTAAAAAGTGCTCTTTCAAAAAAAAGGCACTATGTAATGTAAACTGTGCTTTTTCAAAAGAGAACATCCAGACTGCGTGGGTGCTCTCTTTCGAAAAAGCAGTTTGCTTTTTCAAAAGTACTGGTTGTAATCTAGACGCTCTTTTTCGAAAGAGGCTTTTCCGAAAGTATCTTTTGAAAAAGCCGCTTTCGAAAGAGGCTTGCAGTCTAGATGTAGCCTTAGAGACTAACACAAATAGATGTATATTATCATGAGATTTCATGAGCAAAACCCACTTCTTCAGAAGAGCAGAGGGGAGAGGAAGAGGAGGGATTCTCACAACTTAAATTAGAAAAAGAAGGGGGAATTGTAGTGCTGGTGCTAATGAGGCTAATTGAGTGGGGTGGAAGTGTCCCATACTTATCAGAAACCTGTCAAAGCATATTTTAACTTACTTGGGCACAAATCATTAATGGATTTAAAAGTAGCCATTCTTCTACAAAGAAATTTCAAAAACCAACTACAGAGAGAGCAGAATTGACCTTCATATGCAAATGTGATACTTCCAGCCCAATCAATTAGCCTCAATAGCACCAGCACTATAATTGACAGTTACTCCCCCCTCCTCTTCTTTTTCTGTTATAAATTGTGAGGATCCCCCCTTTCCATTCCACTCTGCTCATCTGAGGAAATGGGTTTTGGCCACAAAAAGCTCAAAACAGAAAAAATGCTTAACTACTTGTGAGGCAAGAAACGAGCAAGGGGAAGTTGTAGATACTGTTACTGGCAGTAAGAAGGAACTGAAGGGGGGTGTTGGCAGGGCTCCATATTGGGTGTCATATCAGCACCACTCCAAGGGAACTCTTTTTGAATAAGTGGGGCAAGATCTGGCCGCAAATATAAAGCCAATCATTTCCCTAAAAAGTGATTGTTTTGCTTAGTTGGGTATTCTATGAAATTCACAGCATTGTACAACACTACACCATGTGCAGTATATGCCACTTGGTAAAGCTGAAGGAAGAGCTCATGCTGATACCTTTGCTTTTGTGGCAAAAGCGTTCCCATAGACTCTGGGGCAGCCATAGAACCATTGCACCCCAGCGCTGTTCCTGGATCCATTGCTTGGGAAGAGAGATTTGGGAACCACCAGCATAAACTTCCTTTTCCCAGTTAGATTTGCCACCAGCTACATACACTTTGAAACATTCCCCTACATCTCTCCCTCTGTATTTCACACAAAATCAATTTCCTGACATCAATAATGCCCCTTCCCATCCGTCCATGTACTGGTTGAGAGAATAACCTTTTCTAACTTTTTTAAAGTCAGTAAATGTAGCTTGCAATTAGGAATAATATAGAAATAATATGGGAGACTACCAGACACTATTTTAACCATAAATTCCTAAAGTCCAAAGGCCAAATGGTATTTTGTACAATTGATCTAAGCATTCCTGTTAGCCTTGAAATAAGCAGCCACTATGCCCAATACAGTAACAAAGTATTCATAGCCATGGGATCAGTATACTTACAAATAGTCCTGACCTAGAGAAAACCATATAGTCTGGTGTGCACAAGCTGTTAGGGTTTGACAAAGAACGCTTACCTTCATAACTCCTTTTATATCCTTCTCAAAACAAATGATGCCATTGCCAGTTGCCACATTACTTAATGGCTAATTTGAGACAATTCACCTTAATTTTCAGTTTTAATCCAAGTGAGATTTACAACCTGCTTTCTCCCAAGCGCTTTGCTCCTTATCACTTCTCTTCCTCCCTACTGACTGATAGCATTTTCCTTGCACTTGGGTTCACACAGGCTTTACTTTAAGATACTACAGGTATCTGTGGCCAATGGATAGCTTCATGCTGGCTCCTTTTCACACTAATTCTCTTTGCCTTATTTTAAACCATCAGCAGTCAACTGTCGGTCAGAGGCCTTCTTTTTAGAAACTCCCTACTCTCATTTTTTAATTAGACATCCTCCCTATTCCGTTCCTTCTGGTCTTATTATTTTTCAAGGCCTTCCCCGTACTTTCTGGTCGAGCCCTTTTTTTATACAACATATATATTCTTAAACTTAAACCAACTCTGATTTGTAATTTCATATACTTCTACATTTCCATACTAGTTTGAATTAAATAGCCCAGAAAATGAATTTCAACCCAAAATACTCCTATGAACTAAGAAAGTGATAGGAGTAGGAATGAGTAACTTATCTTAGTAGGAAACAAACATACCAGTAGTTTGTCCTAGAAAAGCCAAGATCACCAAGAAATGCATTCTTCTGCCAGGAAGAGTTGCAAAGATCTTCTCTTCTTGGTGTGTCTCTAATTCTAAAAACTGTCTTGTGGAGAGAGAGGAAAGCAGAAGTTTAGTGAGCGATAGAAAAAGTAACAGGAAACAGATAATGAAAATTACAATTCTGCCACTTCTGCTGTTTATATTAGAATGGGAGACACTTCCACTACACAGAAGCCTACTGTCATTCACTGATAACTGAGGTAATTTATACCTTGGCAAATAAAGTTCCAAAACTAGAGGCTCTTAGGCAGGAGGAGAAGGAATTCCATAGAATAGCCCAGGAGTAGGCAATAATTTTTGCAAGGGGAGCCATTTAATGAATTTTCGTGCATGGTTACGGGCTGGCTGACAGCCCCCCAGGAGAGGCGAGGTCTCATGTGGATGGGATGGGGTTAAAAGAGAGAGACAGAAAGAGGGTATGTCTACACAGCAAAGTCATTTCGAAATAATAGCTGTCATTTCGAAGTAACTTTACCAGCATCTACACAGCCAAACCGCTATTTTGAAATTAAATCAAAATAGTGAAGGGCTTATTTCAAAATTGGTAAACTTCATTCCACGAGGAATAGCATCAATTTTGAAATTGCTATTTTGAAATAAGCACTGTGTAGACGCTTATAGCGAAATAGGGGGCCTCCAGCCCTTCCCAAGGTGCCCTGGTGGCCACTCTGGCCACAACCAAGAAAAGTCCTCTCCCTCCTCCCCTCCCCAGAGCCCTTAAAGGGGTATACTCTGGCCACGGTGCCTGTACCAGCTCCAAGCCTGCCAGCCCAGAGCCAGCAGTCACTGCACCAGACCCAGTGGCCCCAGCATGAACCAGGCAGCCGGTGCCAGCCAGCCCTCCACTGCTAACCAGAACCAGTCTGCCAGCTCCCAGGAGCCTGCCAGGGGTCGGAAAAGGCGGGCACCTGCCTGGTCCAGTGCGGAGATAAAGGACCTAATTCAGGTTTGGAGGGATGCCTACAGTGTCCATGATCTCCGCACTAAATGGAAGAACGCAACCGTCTACAGGCGGATGGCTGCCAGCCTGGCCACCAAAGGCCACATGAGAACCTAGGAATAGGTTCACATGAAAATAAAGGAGCTGCAGCAGGCGTATGCCAGGGCCACAGGGGGCAGCTCCCAACCAGGAGCAGACCTAGACCTCTCCACCTATTTTGATGCAGGATGGTCCGTGCCCCCCAGGTGGTCATCAACCCTGGGGCAGGGCTTGCTGCCTCCTGCTGCTCCAGCCCCTGCTGCCTCCCCTGCTACCACTCCTCCTTCCACTCCTTCTACCCCTCCTGCTTCTTCCTCCCCACCCTCCCCACAATCCCAGGGATGCTGAGCACCCATGGTGTTGGGAGGCAGTTTGGCAGGCAAGACCCCCAATCCTGAGTCCTGAGCTTCTCCTCCCCCTGCCTCTCCTTGCCTCTCCCTGCCAGCTCCCTCCTCCCAGGTTTCCCCGTCCCCTCTCACACCCACCCTCCTCCCCTCTCCCACCTTCTTTCCCCAGTCTCACCTCAGTTTCATCGCCCCCCGCCCCGCCACCCCAGTTCAATAAAGAGGCTTTTTCATAGAATCATAGAACCATAGAGCTGGAAGAGACCTCAGAAGGTCATCAAGTCCAGCCCCCTGCCCAAGGCAGGACCAATCCCACCTAAATCAACCCAGCCAGGACTTTGTCAAGCTGAGACTTAAACACCTCTAGGGATGGAGACTCCACTACTTCCCTAGGTAACCCATTCCAGTGCTTCACCACTCTCCTAGTGAAATAGTTTTTCCTAATATCCAACCTGGACCTCTCCCACCACAACTTGAGACCATTGCTCCTTGTTCTGCCATCTGTCACTATTGAGAACAGCCTCTCTCCATCCTCTTTGGAACCTCCCTTCAGGAAGTTGAAGGCTGCTATCAAATTCCCCCTCACTATTTGCTTCTGCAGACTAAACAGACCCAGCTCCCTCAGTCTCTCCTCATAGATCATATGCTCCAGCCCCCTAATCATTTTGGGTGCCCTCCGCTGGACCCTCTCCAATGTGTCCACATCCTTTTTGTAGTGGGGGGCCCAGAACTGGACACAATTCTCCAGATGTGGCCTTACCACAGCCGAATAAACGGGAATAATCACATCTCTGGATCTGCTGGCAATTTTCCTCTTAATGCAACCTAATATGCCATTAGCCTTCTTGGCTACAAGGGCACACTGTTGACTCATATCCAGCTTCTCATCCACTGTAACCCCCAGGTCCTTTTCTGCAGAACTACTACTTAGCTGGTTGGTCCCCAGCCTGTAACAATGCTTGGGATTCTTCTGTCCCAAGTGCAGGACTCCACACTTGCCCTTGTTGAACCTCATCAGATTTCTTGTGGCCCAATCCTCCAATTTGTCTAAGTCACACTGGACCCTATCTCTGCCCTCCAGCGTATCTACCTCTCTCCGGTCCTAGAACTGAACCTTGGGGCACTCTGCTAGAAACCAACCACCATCCTGACATCAAGCCATTGATCACTACCCACTGGGCCCGGCCTTCTAGCCATCTTTCTAACCATCTTACTGTCCATTTATCCAATCCACATTTTTGTAATGAACACGTGTCTTTTATAGTACAGCAGGAAGGGGGGGTTAGGGAGAGGTAAGTGGAAGGACGTGAGGGAGGAATGAGGCACGTGCCCCCAGTGGGGCACACCAGGGATCCTGTTACTGCCTGCAGAACGTGCTGCCAGGCTCACAGCAACAGGTCCAGGAGAAGCACCAGAGTGCCCGGGGGTGGCTCCGACACCATGCTGTAGAGTACTGTGGTGTCCTGAGTGAGGGCAACCAGATCATACAGAGAAAAAAATGCTTTGCTGTCCCTCATCGAGGTAGGCAAGCAAGCAGGGAAACCTTAGAACTGGCTGTCCAGGGGGGTCTCTTTAAGCACAGGTCTCAGATAGCCTCAGGCAGCAGCCACTCAAGGTAACCCTGACCTGATGCCCTGCCAGAACCAGTTCTGGCCAGCCTTAAATGCGATTTAGCATCCTATCAGTGTGGACATGCTATTTCAAAAGAGCAAAATGCTATTTCAAAATGCATTTTGCGTGTAGACGCATTATTTCGAAATAACTATTTTGAAATAATGCTGTAGTGTAGGCATACCCAGAGAGACAGAGAGAGACTTTGTGTGTGGGAGACAGACTTTGAGGCAAAGTTTGAGTGTGTGTGGCACAGAGAATAGGAGAATGTGTGACAGTGACTGTGTGTGTGTGTGTATGTGTGTGTGTAGCAGAGACAGTGTGGCACAAACTGGGTGTTTGTGACAGTGACACAGAGTGTGTGTGTGTGGTTACTGCTGCTGGGTAAGTTTCTGAGAGCAGCCATGCCCTCTCTCTTTAAGACAGGAAAAGCTGTCCTGCTCTGTCGTCTCCCTCCTCCAATGTGTGTGTGAGAGGGAGAGAACAAGCACTGAAATCCGGGAAACAGGGCACCGCCTATTAAGACAGGCACTCTACTGAGTCACTCACCATACATGTTTCCGATTGAAGCACTTCTGCTATGTGTCACCTTCTCCTTGACCCCGGCTCTCCAGAGATGGGGCACAGGGGCAGGGAGACACCCTGACTTCGGCATTTCATAGAATCATAGAATCCTAGGGCTGGAAGAGACCTCAAGAGTCATCGAGTCCAACTCCCTGCCCAAAGCAAGACTAACCCCACCTAAATCATCCCAGCCAGGGCTTTGTCAAAACAAGACTTAAAAACCTCTAGCAAGGCAATTCCACCACTTCCCTAGGGAACCCATTCCAGTACTTTACCACCCTCCTAGTGAAATAGTTTTTCCTAATATCCATCCTAGACCTCTCCCACTGCAACTTTATACCATTGCTCCTTGTTCTGCCATCTGTCACTACTGAGAACAGCCTCTCTCCATCCTCTTTGGAACTTCTTTTCAGGATGTTGAAGGCTGCTATCGAATCCCCCCTCACTCTTCTCTTCTGCAGACTAAATAAGCTCAAATCCTTCAGCCTCTCCTCATAGGTCATGTGCTCCAGCCCCCATTTTGGTTGCCCTCCACTGGACTCTCTCCAATGCGTCCACATCTTTTCTGTAGTGGGGGGCCCAGAACTAGACACCGTACTCCAGATGTTGCTTCACCAGAGCTGAATAAAGAGAAAGAGTCACTTCTCTAGATCTGCTGACAATGCTCCTCCTATTGCAACCTAATATTCCATTTGCCTTCTTGGCTACAAGGGCACATTGTTGACTCATATCCAGCTTCTCATCCACTGTAATCCCCAGTTGCTTTTCTGTTGAACTGCTACTTAACCAGTCAGTCCCCAGCCTGTAACAACACTTGGGACTCTTCCGTCCTAAGTGCAGGACCCTGCACTTGTCCTTGTTGAACCTCATCAGATTTCTTTTGGCCCAGTCCTCTAATCTGTTTAGGTCACTCTGGATCCTATCCCTTCCCTCCAGCATAGCTATCTCTCCACCTAGCTTAGTGTCATCTGCAAACATGCTGAAGGTGCAATCCATCCCCTTATCCATATCATTAATAAAGATGTTGAACAAAACCGGCCCTAGAATCAATCCTTGGGGCCAGTACCCCACGGCCTGGATGTGTCCCAGGCATCATCCGAGGCCAGGGAAGGAACATCGAGTGAGTGACCTTAGTTACCAGACAGACAGAGTGGAGGTGGCGAGCAGCGAGGGGCTAAGGTGTGCTCCTCGCACCGTCTTCTCAGTCTGGGGGTCCGTGCATGTAGATGCATATGCAATGGCAGTCTGAGCCACACAGCCCTAGGAGGCTGCACCAGAGCACCCTTGAGCTCTTGCTCATAGGTTCTTGGGAGGCTGGCCACACTTCTGACATCCTCCCACCACAAGCCACCACTAGAAGGAGGCCAGGGACATGGCCCCACACACACACACTCAGGAGTGCCGCATACAGCACATGCCTGCCCGCACAAGGCAGCACCTGCTCCTGAGGACCACACAGCCTGACACCCTCTCCTCCAGTGGCCAGAGATACAAGTCCTCTCTCCTTGGGATGCCACCACTGCTGGACCCAGCATGTGCACAGCACCGAGGCAAGCCCAGCTGGCCCAATGCCCCACACCCACCTGCAGGATCCCAGTTTGACCAGCAGCTTCCCACGCCTGCTTGTCCCCAGGGCATGGGGGTGGTGAGGCTGCTCCCCTGGGGACATCTGGGACTCTATAGGAAAGGGCCCACTGTCCAGACTTCAGATAGGCCTGCTCCGAGTACATCACCTTCACCTGACCCAAGAACTGTTGGTCTCAGCTCACAGATGAGGGCAAGGCTTCAGGGACAGTGTCCCCAGGGATGACTGACCATCTCTCTTTTCTCCTCAGCTGGACCAGCGTGAGACCTGTGCAGCTGCCTAACACCGGGAGACCTGTAGGTGCTCAAGAACACAGGAGGAACTGCTGTGGGAGCAGTTGACCATGCTCTGGGCCCAGGAAGACATGCAGTTGTGGAGAGAGACCTGGAGGGAGTTGCTGCAGCAGGGCCGCACTATGTGCACGGCTGTCCAGTCTCTCCTTGCTGGCACAGAGCCAGCTCCTGCTCCTGCTGCCACTCCTGACCAGCCCCAGTCCCAGCCCCTGGTCCTGCCCCAACTTCTATGCCAGCTCCTGCCCCAGCTCCTATGCCTGATTGTTCCAGCTCCTCTTCCTACTTCTCCCCCTAGCCTCCCCCATCCTCTGTGGTCACCAAGGTCCCTGCACATGAGGCAGTGGAACCAACTGAGCCAGGCGCCAATTCCACTCCCAGCCATGAGCCTCTCCTCCTCCCTCCTCCCCCCTCCAAGGTTCTCATCACCCTCTCTATCCCCACTTTCCCCTCCCAGATTCTTTCCCCTGTCCCTCCTTAGTTATTCTGACCCCAAAGAAAGCCACACACAGTTTATTGTTTCCAAAAAATAGAATCTGTTTTATTGTCTCTGCGGGAAAGGAAGGGGTGAGGGAGGAAATGAAAAGAGGGGCAAGACACAGGCCCCTAGTGAGGAAGCCCAGGGGAGAGTGTCACTGGGGTCCTTGTAAGAGACTCTCCCTCAGGGTTTCCCAGATGTGCACACCCCCTCGATGGACCTGCTGGATGGCAGCATTGCGCGGCTGCTCGAAAGCCCTAACAACCCAGCCAGTCTCTGCCCCCTACCCCGGGAGGAATGTCTCCTCTTTCCTCTCACAAATATTGTGGAACTCACAACACACAGCCACCACTTGCAGGATGTTCCACTCTCCAACATCCAGCCAGGTGAATCACGCCTTGAGATGCCCGAAGTCGCCCTCCACAACCATGCAGGCCCTGCTGAGCCTGGCACTGAGCATTCCAAGGAAAACTTCAAGGTGGCTGGTCTAGGACTTTATGAGCCAGGGTATCAGAGGGTAGGCCGCATCCCCCACAATACAGAGTGTCATGCCCATGTCCCCAACCCTAATGGTGTGGTCAGAGAAGAAAGTGCCAGCTTTCTTCTGGAACACATTCAAGTTTTGGAACACACGGGCATTGTGCGCCTTCCCTGACCATCTGTCATACATGTCGGTGAACTGCCCGTGGTGGTCGACGAGGGCCTGCAGGACCACTGAGAAGTACCCCTTGAGGTTGATAGTCAGATGCCTGGTGGTCGGGGGACTGGATGGGGATGTGGGTGCCATCAATAGCCCTCCCACAGTTGGGGAAGCCCATGTTGGTAAAGCCAGTGATGACGGGGTCCACATCGCCAAAGTTGATGACTGTGTGCAGCAGGATGGTGTTGATGGCCTGCACCAGCTGTAGAAGCAGACAAACAGAGAATCACTGGGGTGCTAGAGCCCTTGGGAGGTCCCTGAGCCCACCCTTCTCCCTATACCCTCCCACACACACACCAGGAGCAACCCCCTACATAGCCCCTCCCCCAGAAAGGCTGTGTGAGGGCGGGACTGAAAAATTGCCCAGGAAGGGTGCTTTCCCCACTCCCACCCCAACATCTATTTCCCAAGAGTTCCGCATTCCAGCACTTCACTCCCCCACTGGGACTTTAGCCTGAGAAAACCATACCTGCATGACGAGGGCCCTGATGGTCAAATTCCCCACACCAAACTGGTTGCCGATGAATCGGTAGCTGTCAGGTGTGGCGAGCTTCCACACAGTGATGTCTAACCACTTGATCAGGGGGGCGGCTGCTATCACGTGTTTGTCCCATCACAGGAGGGCGGGGTGAGCTAGGCACACAGCTCCAGAAAGGTCTCCTTCCACCTGCAGAAATTCTGTAGCCAGTGCTGGTCGTCTCACTGCTCCATGATGATCCGGTTCCACCAGTCAGAACTGGCGTCCAGTCGCCAGAAGCAGTGGTGCATGGTGGGGTGCAGCTGGGAGAAGGAAGTGTATCAGATGTGTACATTTTTCTGTGTTAGTAATCCAACCCTGAGTCCCCATCTATTTTTTTGTTCAAACGCCTGTTGTGATGCTTCAGGAGATCCCCCTCCATGAGTCCTCCCATCATCCCTAAAACTGTTGCCATTGTATAGCCTTAATCTGTTCACTGACCCTTTCTGTGCTATCATTTCAGTCAGTTCTTTCTCCTCTCCTCCAGTCTTGTTTTTTTCCCCCCTTTTGGCGTCTCTCTCTCTCTCTCTTTTTTTTTTTTTTTTTTTTTGGCCACACACACACAGCCCTGCAGGCTCTTCCTATCCACTCACATTCTAACAAAAACCATATCCTTCCTCAGGCTTGAAAAGGATACCCATGGTAGGTGGCATGTCTTGAGAAACTGAACTAACATGTTCTTATGGCTGAGTGGAGCACCATGCAGAAGGCAGGCGAAACATGGATCAGTGGATTACTGACTGAACCTGTAACTCTACACATCTGCTGCTTTAGAACTAGTTGCATTAGGGGTCACTGTAGATCAGCAGTTTCCAACCTTTTCCAGATGGGGACCCATTTTGACAATTCAGACAGACTTGGTGACCCAGGGCAATTCAAAAATGGGGAGGAGGAGGGAGGGCAGAGCCACCTGGGGAGACACTTGGCGACCCTTTTGAAATGTAATGGTGACCCATACTTGGGTCCTGACCCATAGGCTGGGAAACCCTACTGTAGATGAAGGAAATAAAGGTGGGAGAGAGTTTTACATGCCTATTTGTGGAGAGCAATGTAGATCCAACTCAGGTAACTTTCTCTCGCTGCCCACATAGCTCTTGTTCTCCATTCATGTCCTCCCCCACTTGGCATGCACCTCGGAAGTAGAGACACTGGTGAAATGTTGTTTAGTGACGTGGATATTATTTTAGAAAGATATCATTTTTGACTTGACAATGTCCCTTTACTCACCTTCAGGGGAAAA
Organism: Pelodiscus sinensis; assembly: GCF_049634645.1. NCBI lineage: Eukaryota > Metazoa > Chordata > Testudines > Trionychidae > Pelodiscus > Pelodiscus sinensis. Next base: position 30,498,639 of record NC_134724.1, on the reverse strand, counting down.
GCCTGTTTTCAAAGGCAAGAGCCAAGTTATCAGCTGGCATTTCCTGTGTTGGTTTATATATGGGCTGGATCACACAAGATTTTACAAGAGAAACACTTTTATTAAAATCATATATAAATTGTTTCTCTGACTTACTGTATGCTTGTTCATTTCCTGTAAGATTCACTTTATTACAGATTTGCTATTAAGGAGAAATTTCTCTCTGGGGTTGGGGAAAGAGTTACAAAACGCCAATGAATTCTTCTCCATCGCACATGGATAAATATTTTCTAGACAAGTAGACAGACATCAAGAAAAGGTATTTTTAAAAGAACTGTTAAGAAATACCTGTAAATGTTTCAACCATCTCCTTCCAGTGAACAGGAGTCATATCTGTAGCTGCCATTTTAATTATATTTCACAGCAGGTGATTGGGTGATAAAAAGTGATACAAAGTGGGACTAAAAGAGTCATTTATGCCATTAGAGAGCATTGGAAATCAAAGTTGTAAAGTTTTAAGTATTAAAATGTGTTAAAAACACTTTTGTCTATACTGGCGGCAAATACTAATTTAGCCCTTGATCCAGCAAAGACTTAGGCATTTGCTTAATGTTACACATGGTTCATTGTCCCACTGTAATAAATGAGTTTAAGACCTTGCAGGATTGGGGCCTTAACTGTTGTACTACTTGTTTCATGGCTCTAGCACACAGGAGTGATTGAGAGTTTGCTACTGACAATTCAATGGCACCAACATTTGGCGATATGGACCTGTGCAAACAATGAAGCCACTGCAGACTCCTATTGACTTCAATGGATTTTGGATCAGGCCAAATATTCTGAGTAGTGGCTTGATCCTGCACCACGTGATGATAATGGGAGCAGGATTAGGCCCTGAGTGAATATATAAAATATTTATTTTCTCATCTAGATTACTACACAGCGTTGGTGCTAATTTTCATTATTCATAATTTTCAATAAGCACCAGTGTGATATAAAGTACATTAAGAAATAAAAATATTCTTTGGAAATTTTGTAAATGCAATACCGATTCAAATCTACTTATCCATGCTAAATTATTAAAACCTATTTAAATAAATTGAATTTGAAAAGTCAGTTGTCTTACATCAGCTATAAAAATTCCTAGTGGATCAGAAAACATTTTAAGATGCATTTTAATGCATCTTATTTTTACATCATGTTCTCCAGAATTACTTGAATGATCACTTTCCCCACTGACACCAAAACCCTCAAAGTTTACACTGACATAATGAAACAATGCACAAGAACACAATTCATAGTAAAACTTATAATAAAATACTGTATATATTATCCTTCACTCCGTCTCAGCTCTACCTGGATATTAATTAGAAGTCACAATACTCAGGAACTTTGAACAACATGTTAAGTTGCTTGTGTTGCTCAAATGCATTATTGTTAGCCTGTAACTACAAAATATAATACTATATAGTAAACACACACACACATGCGCGCACATAATACTTTTCTAAATGAAGCAAAGGTGTCATTCTCTGAAGGTATTTGAATTTAAAAAACTGGTCTGTTAGGGTACATCTCCACTGTCATGTGTAGTTTGAAATTTGGCATTTCAAAATAGAGCACTATCCTGGCATTTTCCTTATTCCTCATGCAATGAGGTTTATAGGAAGCCAGAATAAGATGCCCGTTATTTTTTAATAACAGGAATGCTGTAAGACACAAAGAATGCTATTTTGGGATAATGGACATTAACCCAAAATAGCGCTGCTGGGTAGACATACCCTCAGATGCCAGTTCTGCACTAACTGAAATCAATGGGAACATTTCCAGTGACTTCAATGGGAACAAGATCTTACAAGGTGGTGAATTGCCAACTGATATTAACCTGTTAAGGCTTGACTTTTAAACAAAGCAATTAACTATGGGTAACATTAAGCTTTAGTCATGGGTATTTTTAGTAAAAGTTATGGACAGGTCACAGGCAGTAAACAAAATTTGTAGTCCATGATTGTCTGTGACTTCTACTATGCACCCCTGACTAAAACTTGGAAGTGACCCTAAGGCATCCCACAGCCCCCATTGGCTAGGAAATGCAGCCAATGGGAGCTGTGGAGAAGGTGCCTGCAGGCAGAACCCATAGAGGTAGGAGCTGAGTTCCCTGGGTAAGCACTGTCCTGCACTGCAACCCTGATTCTCACTCACCCGCCAGCCAAATTCTTACTGCTGCCCGAGGCCACTCCAGCAACAACCAATGCACCTGACCTGGGGATTGCCTGAGCACACCAGCCACCTTAAAAGTTATGGACGTCAAAAAAAAGTCACAGAATATGCGACTTCCATGACTTCTGTAACAAAAACAGAATTTTATCTATGGGTACAAGTACTAATATTTCAAAGCCAACAAGAGTGGAGGTAGCACTCTGAGGCTCCTTTAACATAATTTGACATCACATTCACTGAAGTGTTACTCCGCTTTTAAACAGCTGTAACTCCACTGAAATAAACTGGAGTAAAAGAATAGTGAACTAGGGCTTTGCCCCCATAAAAACTATGTATCAACTTAGCTTTTAAAACTTGCATTTACCACTTACAGTAAACATACACACCTGAAAAACAGAAGCATGTTATTTGGTACATGCACTTATTACAAATTGGGCTGAATTTATAGCCTACTTAGACACAAACACTCTTCTCTCTGAATAAATCTTGTGATCAGTCATGGTCTTGACTCTCCCTATGTTGAAACTTCCTGCTTCATTTGCTGAATCTGCTTCTGTAGCTCATCCTTGTCAAGTTTCATTTTAGCTTCTAGAACTTCCCGTAGAGACCCAATGCTCTCGTAGATAGCCGCGAACCCTAATTGCAGATAGAAATGTAATTAGTTTTATTATTAAACCTAAAGACTTTCTCCAATTTCTCCACCTCTTTCTTGAAACGTGATGCCCAGAACTGGACTCCAATTGAGGCCTAATTAGCACAGAGTAGAGAGGAGGAATGACTTCTCATTTCTTGCTCACAACACTCCTGTTAATGCATCCCAGAATCATGTTTGCTTTTTTCACGACTACATCACACTGTTGACTCATATTTAGCTAGTGGTCCACAATGACCCCTAGATCCCTTTCTGCAGTACTCCTTCCTAGACAGTCACTTCCCATTCTGTACGTGTGAAACTGATTGTTCCTTCCTAAGTGGAGTACTTTGCATTTGTTCTTGTTAAACTTCATCCTATTTACCTCAGCCCATTTCTCCAGTTTGTCCAGTCCGTTTTGAATTATGACCCTATCTTCCAGTGCAGTTGCAACCCCTCCCAGCTTGGTATCATCTGCAAATTTAATAAGCGTACTCTCTATAGCATCATCTAAATCATTGATGAAGATATTGAACAGAGCCGGTCCCAAAACAGACCCTTGCGGAACCGCACGTTATGCCTTTCCAGCATGATTGTGAACCATTAATAACTACTCTCTGGCTTTGTCTATACTGCAGGGTTTTTGTGCAAGAAAACTTCTTGCGCAAAAGTGCATCCACACTGCACAGACACTCTTGTGCAAGAAAGTTCTGATGGCCATTCACAGCCACTTTGCACAAGAAACCCCTGTTGAGCGTCCAGACACACCTTTTTGTACAAGACCTCTTGCACAAAAAGGAATTATTCCTCATAGAAAGAGCTATACCTACACCGCAAAAATCCCTCTGTTCTGCCAGTTCACTGTAAATTTTCTTGTGCAAAAAAATGTGCTTGAGGTATGGACACTCCATGGGTTTTTGCGCAAAAATGGTTGTTTTTGTGCAAAAACCCTGTAGTGTAGAGAGAACAGTTTCTTATGTACCCATCTTACAGTAGCCCCATCAAAGTTGTATTTCCCTAGTTTATTGATAAGATCATGCAAGACCATATCAAATGCCTTACTAAAGTCTAGATATACCATGTCCACCACTTCTCCCTTATCCACAAGACTTGTTATTCTATCAAAGAAAGCTATCAGATTGAGTTGACATGATTTGTTCTTTACAAATCCATGCTAGCTGTTCCCTATCACCTTATTTTCTTTCAGATATTTGCAGATGAATTCCTTAATTACTTGCTCCATTATCATTCCTGGCACAGGCTGACTGGGCTGTTCTTATTTCACTTTTTTGGGCACTATATTTGCCCTTTTCCAGTCTTCTGTAATCTCTCCTGTCGTCCATGATTTTTCAAAGATGATAGCTAAAGGCTTGTATAGCTCCTTTATCAGCTCCTTAAGTATTCTTGGATGCATTTCATCAGGCCCTGGTGACTTGCAGACATCTAACTTTCAAGAGTAATTTTTAACTTGTTCTTTTTTCATTTTATCTTCTAAACCTCCCCCATTTCCACGAATGTTCACTATGTTAGGCATTCCTTCATCATCAGACTTCTTGGTGAAGACAGAAACAAAGAAGTCATTAAGCACCTCTGCCATTTCCAAGTTTGCTGTTATTGTTTCTCCCTCTCCACTGAGCAATGGGCCAACCCTGTCCTTGGACTTCCTCTTGCTTCTAATATATTTATAGAATGTCTTCTTGTTACCCTTTATATGTCTAGCTAGTTTAAAAGCAAAAATCAAGATTACAACATATAATAGTGCATTTTCATGATCAGTAAGGCAAATGTTCCTAACAAAGACAGGCACTGTGCCAAATTCTTTGCAGGTATAGATGTGTGAAACTCCATTGAAGTCAATGGAGCTGTGCCTATATGCACATTATGGCAGCCAGACACTGTTGGCAAGCACAAGTCCACACCCTCTTGCTTGGCTACTCCTTTAACAGTATTGAATTCTGTTTTCTACAGACAAGGAAAACAATAAGAAAAAATCTAAAGCTAATTGTGTTTCACTCACTGCTTTGTAGGAATAACGCCCTCTGTGGATACAATAGGTGGGTACATGATTTTGTGAGTGTATCCACTATGCACCCAGTTGAAAAATATGTCCCATTGTTGGAAAGAGCTTTCAGACTCTCAGATGATATATTAATGAAAATAAAGAAAATACGTTTATCAAAGTTAAATTACAGTAGCAGAATTCAGAGTATAGAGCTCAACAGCAGTAGTCCTACCAGCATTAACTTCTGCTTTCATTTCTTTTATATCTTCATTAATTTCCATATGAAGCTTGCTGATTCGAACATTTATCTTCTCTTCAGCCTGTTTTGTTCCATGTTCTTCCATTGTTATTTTCTGTATTTCTTCTATTTTATCAAGTTTCTCTGACATCTGGCTGAATCTTATCTCTATGGCCCTTTCACTCATTTCCTGGAATCAGTGAAAATAATTACATTCAGTTATTCTGTGGGCAATAAATTCCATTGTTCGTTCCCTAGATATGTAACAAGTATCAATGCTTACTTATTTCCTATACAAGATTTAAATGTTTAATCAGTAATGAAATATAGTTAATAAAAAGTCTCAAATTAGATGCTTCTGCTTCATTTTGTTTAGGATAAAATATTTCTAATTTTAAAAGTAATGTTCAGTTTTATCTATTCCTATAGGGTGGGTTTTCAAAAGCTCCCAGTAGATGGAAATTTTATTGTTGCATTAAGTGGAGCATACTTATGCCAATATTGAGCATTTCTGAAAAATCCTATGAAAATGCCAACTCGGCAATATTTGTTTGTATACATCTCTAGAGTCCTGCAAATTCTCAGCTATCTGCTTTATATCTGCAGTATCTACATCTCCGGATATGGATGTGGATAAAAAATTTCTATCTAGAACCCTGAAAATTTGTGGATTTTCACTTTTTATCTATGGGTATCTGCATGCACAGATGTCAATGAGGAGATCCGAAGCTCATTTTTGTGGCTTCAGATGAAAATGCGGATATAAATATACAGGGAACTACACATCTGTAGAAGTATTTTCTTTTATTACAGAAACCTACAGTGTTTTCCTTAAGAGCCAAAGACATCTGATCAATTTTCTGTAGAAGCTCTTTTTCAATTCGTTCCTGTTCCTGTTCCAACCAGCTGCGCGCAGACAATATCTGGCTGCTGAGTTCCTCTACTGCACCTTTTAATCTAAGAGAATAAAATAAATTATCATGTTTGGAAATATACAAGAGCATTTCAGGTTCTTTGATCACTTGGCTGTGGCATTTTTATGACAATCATCATAAAAATCCTCTTTTTCCTCTTTAGTATTTTTGACAGCATATTCATGCAATGTTTTGAAATTTCAGGCTGCTAGACTTGCTTTATGTTAATTGTTTCAAATAATCAAAGATGAGAGGATGTGATACAACAGCAACTAGCTGCACAAAATATGGTTGCCGCATTCTGAGGCATGTACAATGCAAATCCTTCAAAAAGTAGTTTGCCATATGCTAGAAATAAATGTGACATCCTATTCACTTTACAGTCTTTGAAGCCCAGAAGAGTTGGGACTAGAAAGGACAAGTAAGGGTTTTAGTGTTTGGATGGACATGCATAGAATTTCAAATACTAGAACATTTAAATGTATGCATTTACCTCCCTCATTTTGGCATGATGCTGAGATAGTTGTAGTAATTGTGGGTGTGTCTAGACGAAGCTTACAGGAGCAGTTGACAAAGGTTTCCCTTGTCGACCGTGCCACGTCTAGACTGCCGCCCTGTACCAGATCAGCTGATTGTCGGCACAGCATGGCAGCCATTTTTATTTCAATGAAGTGCGAATTATTTAAATCCCCGCTTCATTGACTATGTCAAGTAAACTACTTTCCATGGCTCCGTCGACAGAGCCATGTAGTCTAGACACACCCTATGTATGCACATGTATATTTGAAGTGAGATTGAAAATGTTACACCTGTTGAATTTCATGTCTGTCTGTACATGTATATGTTCTTTTCCAGGTCTTAATACTTACATCTGGCACACAATGTTTTATAAATTTATTTCCAAGTGGTTTGTGACCAGATTTACAGAAGTATTTAGGTACCTACAAATGCAGAAAGGTGCATAGTGGCATTTACAAATGCACCTAAACAAATTAGGAGCCAAACTTCCACTGCAAGCCAATAAGAATGAAATGCTGAACTAACTTAGCTGCATCTATAAAATCCACTAGGTACCTGTCTGCATTTTTAGGTACCTAATTATCTTTTTATATCTAGCCCTTACTGAGTACTATTACAGCTGTGAGTATATGTACAAATTAATGTACCTTCATTTGGGTCCCAGTCCTTCAATTCCTCACTCATTCAAAGATCCTCAGTCTCATAGGGTACATCTATATCAGCGGTTCTCAAACTTTCTGGGCTCCGGAGCCCTTTACAAGCGTAAAAATTTATGCAGAGCCCCAGCAGTCCACTGATTGTATGTGTTGTACCTGGAGATGTCTCGCGGAGCCCATGGGGCTCTGCGGAGCACAGTTGAGAAACACTGGTCTATACAGTAGCGTTATTATCCATATCTACACACAAGCAGTTATTTCAACATATTGTCAAAATAATGTCAAGCTGAAGGACTGCTTACTTCAACTCCTGTAACCCTCATTATTTGAGGAGTAAGGGAAGTCGGAGGAAGAGTGCTCTATTTCAAAATAAACGCTGTGTAGATATTCCCAAATTCAAAATAAACTATTTTGACTTAAACTACACAGTTAGCGTAGCTCAAGCTGTGTAGTTTATTTCGAGTTTAGCCCTGCTATATAGACATACCCCTGATGCCATGGTCACCAACCCGTCAATCACGATTGCCTGATCGATTGCGAGGTGTTCGGGAACCCCCACATTTCCCCCACCCCCAAGAAAAAGCCCCTGTTGATCTTACCTCCAGCAACAATTGAGGTAGCACCAGCTTCCTGCGGGGGGAGGGAGAGCAGTCCCACAGCTGCATGCCATGTTCGGGGATTCAGGAAGTGCATGGGCTGCTCTCCTCTCTCCCAAACATCTGGCGCGTTTCCTGAAATGCCAGGTCTGTCACGTGCCAGCAACTTCCTTCCCCTACTGCCTTCCTGTGTGGGGGGAGAGTAGGAATCCTGGGACTGCGCCAGCTCCAACTACTCAGGAAGTGCGCAACTGCTGTGGGGAGCAGAGGAGCAGGGCACGCACACTTACTGAGCAGTTGGAGCTGGCGCAGTCCTGGGACTCTTACTTCTCCCCCCTCCGCCTCCCTCCACCCCGTGCAGGGGAAGAAAGTCGTCAGCGCATGACAGACCAGGCTGTTCAGGACATGCGCCAGCTGTTTGGGGAGGGGGAAGCAGCGCACATGCTTCCTGAGATCTGGGCCTGGTGTGCAGCTGCAGGATCCCCAGGTACTGGCCCCAGCTGTCCCTGTCCCCTCCCCCTGTCCAGACCCCCCCATGAGTACCCTATCTCAGCCCTAACCAGCACCCTGACCACTGCCCCAGCACCCAGTCCACTGCTCCAGCACCCTGCCATCTGCTCCAGCACCCATCAGCACCCTGTCCCTTGCCCCAGCACCTCAGCACCTGACCCAGCACCCACTAGCACCCTGTCCCCTGCCCCAGCACTCTGTACCCTACCCCAGCACCCTGTCCCCTGCCCACACCAGCATCTTGTTCCCTGAGCCAGCACCCTGCCACCTGCCCCAGCACCCACCAGCACCCTGCCCCAGAACCCTGTTCCCTGGCCCAGAACCCTGTCCCCTGTTCCCACCAATACATTTGGGGCCACATTAGTGAGGCTTGGGGGGTTTTGGAGGGGTTGTTTTTTTGCATCTCATTTGTGTGGCCCCGACTGACTTTTCTGTGGGTTAGTGACCCCTGACTCAAAACAGATTCCCTGCCCCTCTCAGAAAAAAAGACAATGCTGAAACCTTTTGTGCTTGACATAATATTTTACTTAAAAATGAAGCCTGGCCAACAAGCCCGCAATTGGGACCAAGCCCCCATCTGGCCACAGCATCATAACATTCCTGCACCCCCCTCAACACCAAAACTGAGTCTATCATACACTGGAACCCCCTGTACTGAGCCTCTCACATCCCCGAACTACTGCACCCCCACATCCTCAGTCTTCTGCCACAACACTCCTGCACCATCCACACACCACAGATCTGTGTCCTGAACCCATCATACTTCCTGCCCTGAGCCCCTCACATACCCAACCCAAACTCCTGCAACCTCACATACACAAGCCTGTGGCTTGCTCAGCACCCTAACCCTCAATCTGACCCCACACTCCCCAGCCTAGAGCTCCCTCCCCAAGCCAGCATCCCTTTCTTCACCTCCTCCTCCATCCAAATTCCTTTGCACCTCTCATCCCTTCCCACACCCAATCCCTCATTCCCACCCCAGAGCCTGCACCTACTGTCCAGTGAGAGTGAGTAAGCAAGTGATGGAGAGATAGCAAGTGATGGAGAGGAGGGGAAGAGAGAAGGCGGGGCCTCAAGGAAGGGGTGGGGTTTTGGGAAAGGGATGAAGTAGATCTTGGCTTATCCTAACATTTAAAAAGTGATCTTGAATGTAAAAAGGTTGGATACCACTGCCCTAATGATTACTCACAGTTTGCAAGAGTAGACTCTTGATTTGTAAGTGGCATGATTTTTCAATATGGTGAATACTCACTTAACATCCAGAAGGTGGAGCTGTTGGTTGCTCTCTTTGTAGGCAATCTTCAGTTTTGCTTCTTGTTGCATTATTGACTGCTCTACTCTGCTCAAAAGGTATGAAATCTGAAATGGGAATTCTGAGTTTACTATTTTCTCCTCAAATTCATCACACATTGTGTTTTGAACATACTTATGACTGAAGATTTTAAAGGGACACTGCTCTAATTAATAGACCCAAACTTTAACCTACTTGCAAATTTTCCTTCTATTAACCCACACAGCTGGAGTGGCAGCATTACTAAGATGACAATTTCTCAACAACTAGAGGGAGCTGTGTTACCTTGCAGTAAGAGCATCTACCTGGTCCTTTTTTAGTGAATAGGTGAGGAATATTACCTACCTGCACCCCACCTCCAAAACCTCCCTGTGTGAAGTAGCTCTCAAGAGTACTGTCCATGATACACACCTCTTGAGAAGGCTCTTATTCTTCCTATTGTTGCCCACTGGACTCCAAAACCCATTGACAATTTAAGGGAAATAAGATTTCTCCTAAATGCACACGCTAATTCCTATTATTGGCTATGACGAGCATACATGAGGTCATGATTGTTACAACCTCACTGCAATACCTATTTCTCTTTAACTACAATTATATTTATTCACAAAGACTAAAGATAAAATATGGCTCATCAAGAAAACAGACATGCTAGCAGTTAGCGTGCTGGCAATCTTTATGAAATTGATATTTTAAAAGTTGCTACTTGAGAGCTGTTCACCTCACTATCAGATCTTTATTCCAAAATATAATGATCTGATGAATTACTCAACACATCGAAAATCCGATTTTATAAATTGCAGGCATATTTTAATTGTATAAATGCCTCTTAAACCAGTAGGTTTCTATATATCAGCTTCATTATTTGAGGCATTCATTAAATGGAACAGATTATTTTAAAAGCTAGTAAGAAAAAAAAGTGAATTATCAGCCTGCTCTTGGGAGCTAAGCTTTAGATAAATGTGAAAATTTTTTGACATACAGTGGAAATGCTACTGTTCAACTACAGGTTGGACCTCTCTGGTCCAGCACCCTCAGGATCTGACCAGTCCTGAATGAGGGAATTTTCTGGACCAGAGGAGATCCCCTGCTACCGGTTCCCCAGACCACCTTCTCTCCCCACTGCCAGACCCAGCCACCACCACTCTCTGCCACACTGCCGGGCTGCTGCAGTCCTGGCCAGCCAGACTATCCTGGCTCCAGTCCCATTATTAGGGCTGTGGTGTCCCTGGTCCCGACTCCGCCACTGGGGCTGCCACTACTTCTGCACCTACAGCCCCTGCCCAGCTATCAGGGCTGCCACATCTCTGGCCCCGACCCCACTATCGGGGCTGCTGCAGCTGCCACATCTCCAGCCCCAGTCCCAGTACCACGACTGCCATGGCCCTGGTATGGGGACTGCCGCAGTCCCTGCTGAGCTACCAGAGCTCTGGTGCCAGTCCCAGCTCCCCCCCCCCCCACCCCTGCCAGGTTCCAAGCCACTACCCCCCTTGCTACTGGGGCTCCCAGCCAGGACTCCCTGGTCCAGGAACACCTGTAGTCCTGCCGAACCATGGAGGTTGCTGAATGAGGGAGTTGCAGTTTTGGGTGGTCAATAGGTTATGGAATATAGATTTTCCATGTTTTAAAATTCTGTTACCTACTTGAATCATGGAAAATGTATTTGTTGAGCTTTTTTCTCACCAGGGTTCAAATACAGAAGCTGGAACTATCGTGGAATTGATTTTCCCTTTTGACTAATCCACCTACAGTACCACTGGCTAACTCAGTCAGATTGCTTGATGTGTTTGACCCAATTATTACTGCACAGACATAGGTCTAGATTGTGCGTGACTTATGTGAGGTCATGCTGGAGCACAGGAGCAAGCAAGAAGCGTCCCTCTCCTACATGCTTGCTGTTAAACTGAGACAGGAAGAGCCCTGGCATCCCCCTTTCATGCTCACCCATAGAATCAGGCTGGTGCACCATAGTATTCTGTATAACTATTCTTGTATGGAGCATTCTGTATAACCCAAGCAGCTTGTGAAAAATGCACAAGCAGTAGCAACTGTGGAAACTGCTGCATGGTGCAAAATGTTACTGGTGCTCTTGAGGGGGCTCCACATCTCCCATGCCACAAACTAACCCATGAGGAACCACTACTGAAATTCAGCCATTGCTGGTCTTGCTCACAGAAGCCATTAGGACAACACTAACAACTACTAAATAATACTAAATAATATTTTAGGAACAGGAAATTATGAATACTTTATCCAGCTAGAGCAGTAGAAGAGTATAAACAGGTGAAATGAAACTGCCAACTCAGATTTGGTCCAATTCTACAGCAGACATCTCTACATTTGCACATAGGGTTGCCAGATGGTTTCAGAAAAGATATCGAACAACAAAAAAAAGTTTGTTGAGCGCCACGAGAGTTATTAAGCAAAAAAAGCCAAAAAAACAACAACAAAACCCACAGTGGCCCCTTTAAAAACCGTGTGGTGAGGCTTTTTTACCCTAACAGGTTGCCGGCGTCCGCCTGCCATCTTGTCCAGCCTGGCACAGGGAGGCAGCTCCCCAATAAGCACTAGGGTTGCCAAGCTGCCTCTGTATTGAGCCGGGCAGCCTGGGATTTTCACCTGCTGGATGGAAAAAAATCTGAAAGTACCAGACCTTTCAGGTGTCTGGTATTTTCTGATTTTTTTTACTGGACAGGAGGCGAAAGTAATGGACTGTCCAGTTTGATACCGGACACCTGACAACCCTATTTGCACACAGTGTCATGGGATATTTAATGAGTAAAAATGGTGAAGGTCTGATTATGTCTCTTCTGAAAGCCAGCAACTCAATTGGCATTAACAATATAGTGTTTTTGTGAATGAAATTAAATTCTCCCTCTTATGGAGGTCACTTGTTTTATACAACATACCTGTATTTCTGCCTCTTTGACTTTAGATTCCAAGATCATTTTAGAAGCTTGTTGGTCTTTGCTTAAACTTTGAAGTCTTTCATACGTTATTTTGTGTTCTGCAGACAATCTGGCTAATCCAGCATCGCACCTGTTTGGATAAATAAATACCAAAGCAATGGGTAACTGTAGCTGAATGCAATATATAGGCCAACATTTTAAAAAATATATCTACTTAAGAATGGTCTTCCTGCTGGGCCTGGGCTCCATTCCAACTTTGAAATGCACAAGAGCCCCCACTGGGGCTCTTGTACATTTCAAAAGCAGAACGCGGAAGTGCCTATCGACTAGTCAGGTAGTTGATGGAAATTCCATCAACTACTCAACTGGTAAATTAAATGCTAGTTTACATCCCTAATCCAAATTAGAATAAAAACAGAATCCTTTTAAGGTTTGAATTTTACTCTGTAACAAAACCTTAAGGACATACAAATCTAACCCCATTCCAGTCAGACTCCTCTGAAATCTGTATGGCTGTGTCTACATTGGCACCCTTTTCCGGAAAAGAGATGCTAATGAGACACTTCGGAATTGCAAATGCCGCGGGGGATTTAAATATCCCCCGCGGCATTTGCATGAACATGGCTGCTGCTTTTTTCCGGCTCGGGGTTTTGCCGGAGAACAGCGCCAGTCTAGATGGGATCTTGTGGAAAATAAGCCCTTTTCCGGAAGATCCCTTATTCCTACTTGAAAGCAGGAATAAGGGATCTTCTGGAAAAGGGCTTATTTTCCGCAAGATCCCGTCTAGACTGGCGCTTTTCTCCGGCAAAACCCCGAGCCGGAAAAAAGCGGCAGCCATGTTCATGCAAATGCCGCGGGGGATATTTAAATCCCCCGCGGCATTTGCAATTCCGACTGGTCTCATTAGCATCCCTTTTCCGGGAAAGGGTGCCAATGTAGACACAGCCAGTGAGTTCAGGTTTCAGGTTCTTTTTTGACCAATCTATAATATGACTATAAAGTTATTTTAAATTAAAAAAAAATTCAAAGTCTAACTTACAGTATTAATTAATCTCTTGTGCTGTTATCTGTAACAAAATCATATTGTCAAGCCCACATGCCTAGCCAAAACCATGTTAGTTGTTTGTAGGACATAATGAAAAAAGAGAGAAAAAAGTCACTTTTTTGTATCCTAACAGATTTTTCAAAAGCCAAATAAAGAGACTTGGCACATATTTACCTGAAGTGAGATAATTTTAAAAATATGAAGATACTGAGGGATTAGTAGTCCCTGAAGAAATGTTGTTACTTGAAATCTAAGGGTATGTCTACACTGCAGCATTTTTCTAGAAAAACAGCAATTTTTTCCAGAAAAACTATACCTATGTCTACAGTGCTATTGCGTTCTTTCAACAAACTTGAAAGAACAGAGCAGTTTTTCCAACAGCAGTGAACCTCTTTCTATGAGGAAGAAACCTTTTTCCAAAAAAGTTTTCAGAAAAAGGCATGTGTGGACACAGAAGAGGGAGTTCTTTTGAAAGAAGAGGCCTCCAGGAAATAACACAGATGTCTTGGTGGCCACTCTGTCCATACTAATCACAACTTAAATGCAAGATAGCGTCCAATAAATGTGGACACTATCTTTCGAAAAAGCACATAACTTTTTCCATGTGCTTTTTCTGTGTGGATACTCTCTTTCGAAATAAGCTTTTCCAGAAGATCTCTTCCGGAAAAGCTTCTTCCAAAAGAAGCTTGTAGTCTAGACATAGCCTAAGTGCTGAGGTTATTATACATAGTAAGAACTTGATTTTCAAAAATATAGATGCAAAAATATACATCCAGTTGCCCGTCTAATTTGTTTGTGTAGTTTCTAGGATTGTACATAAAATTAGAATTTTGTGAAAGCAAAAATGTAAATACATAATTATACATTTGCATGCTTAATATGTCTCTAGTAAGATGAAAGCCTAAAACATAAGCCAATGCAGCACAGGCCAGGTCTGAGGCCTGAGGCCTAGCTAACAATGGACAAAACGTGGCTAACATATGTAGTCCCCTTACTAAAGGTGCCTCTGCTTATTTTCTGGGAAGACTCTGTGTGTGCTGCAAACTAGCCTCACAGACTACAATTCCCATGAGTGCTTGGGAAAATCAGGAAGGAAGTTACTCTTCTGTGGGAGATCTGAGTCTCTACACATGTGTGGAGGAAGACTCAGCAGTCTGTGGACTCATCTCTCTGTTTTCGGAGCAGAAAGGGAGGTAGGCTGCTGTGGAAGAGTTTGATCCAGTTCGGGAGCTGTTATGTGGCTGTTATAGACTGGGACAGCGAGCCTTTCGAACTGGGATCTAGCAGGCTGCTTCTGATTGCCCTAGAGGGGAGGCCCTTTGGCTGTACTTGTGTATAGAAGCTACTCTGCACCCGGCACACAGAAGGAGACTGTGAGGGTATGTCTACACTAGCCCCCTAGTTCGAACTAGGGAGGCTAATGAGGGCGACCGAAATTGCAAATGAAGCACGGGATTTAAATATCCCGCACTTCATTAGCATGTTCCCAGGCAGTCACCATTTTGGAAACTGACTAGCCCGGATTAACTGCCTGTGTCTACACGCATCAGTGAAACGGGAGTTCAAAGTAAACCCCTAAATCGAATTAGCTGTTACTCCTCGTGGAATGAGGTTTAACAGCTATTTCGAGTTAAGGGGTTTACTTCGAACCCTCATTTCACTGCCACATGTAGACGCGGACAGTTATTCCGGGCTAGTCAGTTTCCAAAATGGCGACCACCCGGGAACATGCTAATGAAGCGCAGGATATTTAAATCCTGCACTTCATTTGCAATTTCAGTCACCCTCATTAGCCTCTCTAGTTCGAACTAGGGGGCTAGTGTGGACATATCCTCAGTAACTGGGCATCTTTGGGGAAATGCTACCTGGGACAGACCTCAGAGATACAGACTAACTCTGTGTTCAAAGAGATGTGGTATGCCCACATCTTGAATACTGTATACAGATGTGGTCTCATCTAAAAAACAGATATATTGGCAATGGAAAAGGTTCAGAAAAGAGCAACAAAAATGATTAAGGGTTTGGAATGGGTTCCTTATGAAGAGAGATTTAAAAAGACTGGGACTTTTCATCTTAGAAAAGAGGAGATTTTCTAAGTGCTATTTCAGGATACTTCCGGTATACTATACTTCTAGTATCCTGAAATAGCGTTTTTCGCATCTTGATAGTGTGCCCATTATGTTGAAATATCTTTCCAAATAATGGGTGTGCTGTTTCAACATCCCAATAAACCTTGTCCCATGAGAATTAAGGGATGTTTCAGAATACCACTCTAGTTCGAAATTTGGGGCTGTGTAGACAATGCCAAATTTCAAAATGAAATTAATAGGTATCAGGTTTAAAACAAACAAAGGTAAGTTTTTCTTCACGCGCCACAAAGTCAACCTGTGGAACTTCTTGCCAGAAGATATTGTGAAGACCAGGACTTTAACAGGGTTTAAAAAAGAACTAGATAAATTCATGGAGGTTAGGTCTATCAATGGTTATTAGCCAAGATGGGTAGGAATGGTGTTCCTAGCCTCTGTTTGCCAGAGACTAGAAA
This sequence comes from Pelodiscus sinensis, assembly GCF_049634645.1. Classification (NCBI taxonomy): domain Eukaryota; kingdom Metazoa; phylum Chordata; order Testudines; family Trionychidae; genus Pelodiscus; species Pelodiscus sinensis. The sequence goes on along the minus strand of NC_134724.1, from coordinate 30,482,587 downwards.
TGGCTGACAGGAGAGGGATCATTTGATGATTCCCTGTTCTGTTCACTCTCTCTGGAGCATTGGCCACTGTCAGAAGACAGGATACTGAGCTAGATGGACCTTTGCTTCGACCCAGTATGGCCGTTCTTATGTTCTTTTGTAAAATACTTTGAAATTGTTCAGTTTGGAAGATTCTACGCATTATTAATATAATTGATAAATAGTCCCCATCATTAAATGAAGTGAAACTTGTATGAAAGATTTAGGAATGTGAGCATTGTCGTAGTGGATCAGACTAGTTCTCCACCTAATCCAGCATTTTGTCTCTGAAGTAGCTGGTCAAAAGAAGCCCATCAGAAGGTATGTATAGGGAATAATATGCCTGCAGGGAAAGTTTCTTCTTTATCTTCTGCAATGAGAGATGAAGAATATGAGGGATTGTATTTCTTCCAAAAAAATTTTTTTAAATTTGTTATTACAACACTGGAGTGCTTTGTAATAACTGATAGGCAGTCCATTCAAGGCCCCACACACGAGAGCTTCAGTAGTTTTAATTTATGCATAAATGTTTTAAGTTGTGCCTTGCATTGGCCTTCTGCACTGGGGTGCATTTCCTTGCAATATGAACAGAACAGCTATTAAAACAGCTGTGCGTGGTGAATTGTGTTCATTATGTTTTTTCACAAAAGCGTAGAACTCATGATAAACCATCCTGAGTGGACTGGAATGCTTTTTATCCTTATTATAACTATCCTTTTTATCCTTATTGTAACTAGCTACTCTTGAATATTTTTCTTTTGTTCCTACAATGTTTGCTCCTTGGTGAATTGTGGATGTAAGTCCAACAGCATATTGAGATTTGTGTCATAAGACACAAAGGACACATGAGACACAAAGGCAAAAGCCTGGAAGTACAGCATAATTCAAAGTGGGGGTTGTACCTTGCATCTAGCAGATGGATGATTATTATTTACAACTATTTTAAAATTTTAAAAAATCTTGGTCTTCTTTTGATCTGGTACTTGGAAATGCAGTTTGTGATTCCCTTTTGTCTCTGGCTTGACCAATGTCTTTTAACTTTCTGTCATTAGAAGGTTCAAGCTACGTCTACACTGTGGGTTTTTTGCGGAAGAGAAAATGCAAATGAGCACACCATTTGCATATCTCATGCTCTCATTTGCATATCTTCTTCCGATCCTTTCTGCGGAAGAGGTTTTTGCGATAAAAAGCGCTGTGTAGAGAGGACCATTTATCAGGAAAAAACCCTTTTGCACAAAAGGCATAAGACACAAGTTAAAATCCAAACTTAAACATTCCCAGAGCTTGTAGGTTATTGCACTGTCAGGATTTAAATCATCCCTTTAGAAAAATGAGACCAGCTATGAAGTTCAGATTCAGGTCTGAACCTCTCCAGAATTTGGGGGGATTATTGATGAAATAATCACAAGCAATTTAGGACTGTCTCCCACTCTGTATTTGTATAGCACCTAGCACAATGCGGCCATAGTTTCAGTTGGGGTAATTATGCACTACTGCAATGCAAATGATAATTATAACCAGGAGTTATGGGAATTTTTATAGCAAAATATACTTGTAATTGAAGGCAGATAATTCATTCTCACAGAACAATGTCCTAATTGAATTCAGCATTTTACAGCTAAAACAAGTTTTTTTCCCTCCCAAGAGAAGATTTTAACAAAATGCTCAACGGGGAAGCATGAAACAGGAGATAAAAAGAGACAATAAATGTGTTCTGTCTCAATAATGAGCAAGAATTTCTAGCCCTAGGCACTCTGATGTCTGACCTTGAGCACTGCACTTTGTGTAATCTAAATCATGTAGTTACAATTATTAGGGGAGAAGTAAAAAAAGTGAACTTCCCCAAGCAAACATATCAAGAAGAAATATTGGTTTAAGTGCGGATAGCTCCCCATTACCTCCCCCGCATCTTAAGTTCTCTGCCATTTAGAGCCAGATTGCGGGACACATTTTAGCAAGTTCTCATTCAGGTAAGCACACTCATAGAATTCAATGGCATTACTGGCATGAATGAGCACTCATCAATATAAATAAAAGCTGCACAACCTGGCACTAATTGTGTTGCTCCGAACATGCGATCTTGTAGAATCTCATTGTGAATTCTTTATATAAAGAGGGCTATGCAGGAAGACCCGTGGAGATAAATTTGGCAGGAACACTTCAGTGATCAATAAATATTGTTCAATAGTTTGTCTGACTAAAAGACAACAAAGCAAGAGTTGATTTTGTCCTTTCCTGATGTACTTAGAAGGAATTGTCTTAATGTCTGAAAAAAATCAATCCTCTGTAATCACTGCTCTAGCTCCTATTTAAACAACTCTTTTGGAAATTGGGATAACAAGTCAATGTGGAAACTATATGCTGCCCAAGATAGACAGCAGGAAATCTTACAGAATCTTTTAACCTTCCACCTTCCTTAGCTAAGTTTTTCCAGCCTATTGACAGTATCAGTAAATCATTTCTGATGAACTACAGTCAACTAACAAAACTGGTGTAGTTAAAAAGGAATGGGATGTCTTAACAAATCCAGATAATTGGCCAAATTCATCTCTGGTGTAATTCACCAAATGCCATCAACCATAAAGATTCTCCATGACAAATTAAGTCCTCATCTACAGCCATACAACCCCATTACCTTAAGATTATATTTTCATTGTCATCAATGCCAACTGTAAGTTGGTTTGCCCAGGTGTCATTGAGTGAATTATCTAAAAATAACAAAGCTGCACATGTGTAAGGGCTTGTCTTCACATACAGTGCTGCAGCTAGTAAGCTGCACTGATGCCAGTTTCAGCGAAGAGTCTACCTACACTAATGGTAGGGCTTCTCCCATTGGCTTAAGAACTCCATCTCCCTGAGATGGTTGCTGGATCAAGAGGAGAAGCGCTCCCATTGACATAGCGCTGTCTACACCAGGAGTTATGTCCACGCCTCTGAGCAACATCGTGGCTTGTGTAGTCCATGCCTGAGGGCTTAATTTGGCCTATAGAACCTCTATGATGCCATGGTTACTTCCACTCCCCTTTCTTTTAAACCCTGGGAATAACATGCAGTTTATCTAATTTTAATAAGATTTTTACTTCTTAAAATACATTAAAAAACAATATGTAATTTTATGTTGCTCCCTGGGAACACAAATTTTTCAATGGTATCTTTTTCAATAATTAATGGCCATGTAACTAATGTTAATATTTATACTGAAATGTAGGAGATTATTTCTCACTGCCATGAAAACATTGAGCCAAATTCATTCTGGGACTTAGACCAAGGTTAAATTTGGACCACTGTCATTAAATATAAAAGGCATACTTGAAGATTAATAGAAAACAAGTTGATTGCAAAAAACACTCCCGAAAGTGACACTTGCCTTGCAACTCTCCCCCGAAGATCTCCCAAACCAGATAGCTGCCGCAGTTCCAGACTCTTTAAGGTAGAATTAGTTCCATAACTGAGGTTATCCCTGACACGTATCTGTTCCTGTAGTGTCTATAAGGCATTAATACGCAAACAGAAGTTCAACAAGTCACTATACATTCAATAGGCCATTTATTATATTTTGCTAAATCCAAATAAAATATCAAATCTGTTTTTAATTTAATAACAACTGTTTTTATAGGCATGCAAAAAAATGGGGCATCCAATCCCTTGCACTCATGGCAGAACCAAGTACCACCTACAGTAGACAATCCCTGACAGGTGTATGTTTAATCTGCTCTTAAAAATCTCCAATTATGGACATTCCACAACATCCTAGGGAATTTATTATCGTGGTTAACCACCCAGATAGTTAGGAAGTTTTTCCTAATGTCCAACCTAAACCTCTCATGCTGCACTTTAAGCCCATTGCTTCTTATCCTTTCATCAGAGTTTAAAAAGAATATTTTTCTCTCTCTTCCTTGGAACACTCTTTTAGCTCAATTTGCATAGCTTATTTTGAGTTAAGCCCTATTGAGTAGACATACCCTTAAAGCCTGGTCTTCACAACATCCTTTGGCAAGGAGTTCCACAGATTGACTGCACATTGCATGAAATAGTACTTCCTTTTGTTTGCTTTAAACCTGCTACCTATACGTTTAATTTGGTGACCCCTAGTTCTTATGTTATGGGACCAAGTAAATAACTTTTCCTCATTCACTTTCTCCACACCAGTCATGATTTTATAGACCTATTGTCTTCATATTTAGCTTACGGTTCACTATGATTCCTAGATCCATTTTTGCAGTACTCCTTCCTAGGCAGTAATTTCCCTTTTTGTAGGTTTGCAACTGATTGTTCCTTCCTAAGCGGAGTACTTTGCAACTGTACTTATTGAATTTCATCCTATTTATACATTTATTTATGGTTTCTCCTGATTTTCAAGTCCAGTCCACTCACAGAACGCTCTCTAAAGTCACACTAGCAGCAGAGTTGGGTTCTCAAATACTAACCTATATTCACTCAACTACCACTACCCTGCTAATTTCTGCAGAAATCAGGTTTAAGGTTGTATATTTGATTAACTGGATAAGTTGGGTGTGTGCATTGTGGGTGGCAGATGTGGAAAATGAAAAGGATGAGGAGTCTGTGTATGTTTTCTTATAGGGGAGAGGAGTCTGTATATGTTTAGGTAGTAGGGCCTTTCAACTGAAGTTGATGTGCATGTTAGTGTTGCATCTTAGAGCTACAGGACTACTCGTTGTTTTTAAAGTTACAGACCAACATGGCTATCTCTCAGTGATGATTTTCTAGTTTTGTCTTTTGTGTCGGATTAGCAGCACAAAACTGTGTAGAATTTATATGTAAATTCCTGCCAGTGGCCTATATTTTTTATAGCAACCAAAAGAACTACATACTCTGGTAAGCATATACCTACACTTTATAAATGTTTAGCTCTTATACTTATACCATATATTAAATCTTACTAATTTTTCTAATTAAATTCAGTCAATAGCAGAAATAGTGCTAGCCCCGGGAAAGAACCAGTACATACCTCAATGTCCCGGTTAAGCTGCCTCACTATTGCTGTTATGTTTCGGATATGTTCTTCTAAGAGTTGCCTAGCCAACCGATCTCCTCCTCCTTTGTTCTGCATTCTATGCAAAGTAGAAACAATGTCCTCCTTAATGCGAAAAGCGTGTTCCACAAGAGCAGCAGTTGTTTTTTCATGGCTTAGAATTCTGTCTTCTAGCTGATCCACTAGACTTGCAGATGCTAATGGGACTGCGGTCAAAGCTTGGCTGTGTAGTGGTATATTTCGAATCCGTCTAACAAAAGAAATATATTAAAACAAGTGTGTTATTAATGTGTTTGCCTTACTCAAAACTCTACTGTAGCTTTTAACCACAGTCATGTATATGAGACTGATACTAGCTTAGTAGAAACACTGGGAGGTACAGTGCCTCCAAAAAGAACATTGGCTCCCAAAAATCCTAAACACCTCCAGAGTTCCCACCATTGTACATAGGTACAGCATTTGCTGCCGTGAGTGGTAGGTGTGAAGGGAGATCAAGGCCTCCTCTCCAGTTCACTTCAGGGTAACTAACCCAGGCATGTGCACTTAGCAAAACAAAGCAGTCTATCTGGGGACGAACACAGAATGCTTTTGATTACACTGTGCAAGTATCACTATATGTGGGCAAATTTTGCCTCTTCTTTTTTCCCATCCTTATTCAAAGCAATAATTGTAATAAAGTTAAATACAAATAAAATTAAGAAGGAATTTTTTTCTCTCCCAGTAAGGCTACTTCCAGAGTATGCATCCAAAAACTTCTCCTCTTGGGAACTGGTTAAATAGATGCTTAAGCTTTGGAAATCCATGAGGGACAAAATCCAAGCTTCTCACAGTCTCTAAGGCAACCTTTCAAAAGAGGTCAGCTCCCATTTAGGCACCAAAATAACTCTACGGATTTTTCAAAAGAGCTCAGCACTGGGCAGCTTCTAATGAAAGCAACAGTTGCTGTTGAGGTGCTGAGAGTTTTGGAAATCTGGCCATCGATGAACACTGTATTTTACAGAAGTTAAGTTTTATAATTCTTTAGAGAAAGATTTTCAAAAGCACAAATTGAAAATAGGTCTTCAACTCCCATTGAAAGTCAATGATCATTGGGTGCCTAATTTTCCTTTGTGCCTTTCAATACCTTAAACACCTTTCTTATTTCTTTTTTTCTTGTATGCTAGATCTGTTATGTCATACTCATAGGGGCCTAATCAGGAACTGAAGGCTAAATTCTGTTCTCACTTACATTGTGTGATGATTTCACTTAAGTTAATAGAGATACAACAAGGGTGTAAATGAACGCAGAATTTGACCTTACATTTTTACACCCATTCCTTAGTCGTGAAAAGCTTCCACTGGGACTAGTCCTAATATCCTGAACTTTCACTCTGGCTATATCTACACTACAAAGAAAAGTCGGAAAAAGATACGCAAATTGCAAATCGCAAATCGCAATTTGCGTATCTTTTTCCGCTTTTCTTCCGAAAGAGGCTTTTCCAACATTTGGCCCACCTACACGGGGCTAAATGTTGGAAAAAACACGCTGTCTGAAAAAAACAGAACGAAGTTTACAGGGATGCCGAAAAAATGTGTCTGCTTTTTTGGACATGGCAGAACTCTGCAGTGTAGACATAGACTCAGTCACAGTTGAAGCCAGTAGATGTTTTCCTTGAGAAAGGACTAAATAAAAGCCAAGGACTTTATAATTTAACTCATGATTTGGATAAGCAGGGTATATGTCTAAAATATTTAATTTAGTTTAGTTATTGCACTAAGTATAAAAGCTATAATGTTAAGCATGATAGTAAATAGAGAATTAAAGGAGAAGTATAAATACTCCTGCACTCTGTAGATTCTAGATTTCTAACATGTCAGACTGTACCTTTCAGTAGGGGCAAGTGTCGGAAAGATTGGGCTTCGCTGTGCCATTTTCTTTTCAATAATTTATGTCTGTTGAAAAAAATACACATTGCATTACTTAACAAGTGTTTATATCTGGCACTGAAATGACTTCATGTATCTGCTTGAAGTGAACCTTAAAACTAGGCTGACAACTCTGACATTGGAAAACTTTTGATATATGGCCCATGATTTGGCTTTCAAAATATTTGTCTACAAAACTTATAACACAGCAAAACAAGGAAGAGAATTTGATGACAAACAATTAAAACCCTTTTTCAATTGAATGAAGCACATATGAAAGCTGATAGATTGACAGCCTTGGAAGCTGTAGTCCTCAGTTTATTCACAGAACTAATAAAAGTAAACAGACTTGCTGACTAGGGTTGCCAGGTGTCTGGTATTGTACCGGACAGTCCAGTATTTGAGCGCTGTGTCCAGTAAAAAACATCTGAAAATACCGGACATGTGCAATGTCCGGTATTTTCTGATTTTTCCAGCTGGGTGCCGGACGGAAGCCTGGCGGAGGTGGGGGGAGTGGCTGGGAGACGGGGCCACGATTGCCGCCGGGAGCCCTCAGTCGGTTGAGTGTGAGGAGGAGGGGAAGCTTCCTCTTAGCTCATGCGTCGCCGGGAGCCTGCGCAGGACAGGCAGCAAGTGCCCAGGTCAGTCCCACTCCCCGCCAGCCGATTTGCGCACCCCCCCCCCTTCCATGCCGTCCGGTTCTCCCCCACTTTCCCTCCTGATCTTCCCCGTCCAGCCCCCCTGCACACACACGCCCAGCTCTGCTTCCTGCCAGCCAGTTCCTTTTCCTGATCTCCCCTGGTCAGCCCCCTTGCACTCCTCCCCCCCCCCCACCAGCTTTGCTTCCTGCCCCCCCCTCCTCCCAGCCAGCACCGCTGCACCACCACTACCACCACCCCCCGCCAGCTGTGCTTCCCGCCGGCCCATTCCTCTTCCTGATCTCTCCCGGCCAGCGCCGCTGCACCCCTCCTCTCCCCCCAGCCGGCTCTGCTTCTTGCCCACTCTTCCTCCCGGCCCCCCTTGCAGCCCCCAATTGCCCCAAGCTGTGCTTCCCGCCCCCCTTACTCCCAGCAAGCCCTGCCCACTCCCAGCCCGTCTTCCCCCCCCAATATCCCGCAGCCAGCCCCATTCCGCTTGACCTCCGCCCCACAACCAGCCCCGCTTCCCATTGGCCCCCCCATCTCCCTCGGCCAGCCCCGTTGCCCCCCCTCCATTTGCTGTTTCTAGCCCCCCGTTCCCTTCTTGGCCGGTCGTCTTCCTCCCCCCATGAAGCGTGATTTTTTTTTTTAGTGACTACCTGGAAAACCCCTAGCAGGTCCTTGGAGTCTTTTTTGTTTGTTTGTTTTTTGCTCAACAACTTTGTTTCTCCCCCCCCCCCCCTTTTTTTTCCTTCAATAAATTTTTTTCCCCGGTGGGTTTTTTTGGCGGGGGCGGGAGGGTGTTCAGTATTTTTGTTTCAGCCATCTGGCATCCCTACTGCTGACAGGCGGGGTAAAGGGGACAGTTGCCATGGGGCCTACTGATTCAAAGTGGTCTAGGTTTCCCGGCCATTGCCACTGCTTCTGCTACTGCACTGGGTGACTTATGGCTGGGTACAGAGTGGAAGGCTGGCTGCCCCTGGCTCGGCCCTTTCTGCCCCAAGCTCCAAGCCCTTCTGGGAGCACTGAGCCGGCCCACCACTCTATCTTGCCCAGGGGCCTATGGATGCTGTCAGCACCCCTAATAGTAAAGCCGGTCACTCATATTGAACTTTTTACGAGTCAAACCCAAAGTACTTTACAGTCTCTAATGTGTTAAGCCTCACAACCTGCTCTGAAATAGGGTAGCATTATTATCCCCATTTTTTACGCATGGAGAACTGAGGCACAGAAAGGTTAAATAACTTGTCTAGGGTCACACAGGGGCCGTGATAAAGCAATGAATTGTATCTGGCTCCCCATGTCTGAAGCCAGTGTTTCTCAACAAGTGGTACGAGTACCCTTAGGGGTACTCAAAAGAAATCTGGGGGGTATGTCAACAACTGAAATTTGGAGAAAACTGAATTTTTGTTTTAAGTTTTACAGCGCTTTATTATTTTTGTACTTTTTACACCCAAAAATTTAATTGCCCTGCCCGGCTATGATTAAGTTGTTTAAACACGTGTTGAAATGATAGAAAAAAAAATTGTGTGTCTGAAAACTGTAGGTACTGGGGGTACTTATACATTTTTTTTAAAGAGGTACTTTATAAAAAAAGGTTGAGAAACACTGTCTTAAGCCAATATCCTTGCCATTGGACCATCCTTCATCCCAGATCAGTGGCAAAGTGAACTTTCTAATACCAGTCTGTGAACAGAACCACCGGTAGAATATTACCATGTCATAGCTTAGGCCAGGTGAAATTTGCCCCGTGCATGGCCTAGATTTTTTTTTAAATATATTATTGGGACTATGGGGAGATTTTCCAAAAACACAAAGGGCAGTTAGGCATCCAAATCCTGCTGACAATGAATGGAAGTCGGGGACCAATTCCACTGATGCCTTTGAAAATTTTCTCCTATAGTATTGCTCCCTATTATGAATAGTCCAATTAACTTCAACAGTTTGGGTATGTCTGCACTACAGTGTTATTTCCAAATAGCTTATTTCGAAATAGTTATTTTGAAATAGCTTATTTTGAAATAATGCGTCTAGAAACAAAATGCATTTTGAAATAGCGTTTTGCTATTTCAAAATAGTGCGTCCACACTGATAGGACGCTGAATCACATTTAAGGCTGGCCAGAACCCGTTCTGGCAGGGCATCAGGTCAGGAGTTAGCCTCAGGAAGGAGCCACAGAAGGTATCTGAGACTTGTGCTTAAAGGGACACCTCCCCCCCTGGACAGACTGTTCTAAGGTTTCCCTGCTTGCTTGCCTACCTCGCTAAGGGACAGCAAAGCATTTTTTTCACTGCGTGCTCTGGTTGTCCTCACTCATGACACCACAGCACTCTGCAGCACGGAGCCGGAGCTGCCCCTGGGCACTCTGGGGCTTCTCCTGGATGTGTTGCTTCAAGCCTTGAAGCACATTCTGCAGGCAGTAACAAGCTCCCTGTTGTGCCCCACTCGGGGCTTGTGCCTCATTCCTCCCTCACGTCCTTCCACTTACCTCTCCCTAACCCACATTCCTGCTGTACAATACAAGATACATGTGTTCATTACAACAAAGCCTCTTTATTGAACAAAACTGGGGTGGGGGGGAATGAAACTGAGGTGAGACTGAGGAAAGAAGGTGGGAGAGGGAAGGAGGGAGGGTGAGAGAGGGGAGGGGAAAACCTGGGAGGAGGGAGCTGGCAGGGGGAGGCAAGGGGAGGAAGGGGGAGGAGAAGCTCAGGACTCAGGGCTGGGGGTCTCGCCGGCCCAACTGTCTCCCAGCACCGCAAATGCGGGGGCCTCGGCATCCCTGGGGGTGTGGGGAGTGTGGGGAGGAAGAATCAGGAGGGGGAGAAGGAGTGAGAGGAGGAGCGGTAGCTGGGGAGGCAGCAGGGGCTGGAGCAGCAGTAGGCAGCAAGTTCTGCCCCAGGGTCGATGACCACCTGGGGAGCACGGACCATCCTGCCCCCAAGGATGCGGTCCATTGCATCAAAATAGGGGTAGGAATCTGGATTTGCCCCTGATTGGGACCTGTCCCCTGTGACCCTGGCATACGCCTGCAGTGTTCCTGTTTATAGTGCGGAGATCATGGATGTTGTAGGCATCCCCCCAAACCTGAATTAGGTCCCTGATCTCTGCACTGGACCAGGCAGGCACCCGCCTTTTCCGGCCCCTGGCAGGCTCCTGGGAGCTGGCAGACTGGTCCTGGGGAGCGGTAGAAGGCTGGCTGGCAGAGCGGTGGAAGGCTGGCTGGCAGGCACTGGCTGCCTGGCTCATGCTGGGGCCACTGGGTCAGGTGCAGTGACTGCTAGCTCTGGGCTGGCAGGCTTGGAGCTGGCACAGGCACTGTGGCCAGAGTCAACCCCTTTAAGGGCTCTGGGGATGGGGGGAGGAAAAGGAGTATTTTTGGTTGTGCCTAGAGTGGCCACCAGGGCACCCTGGGAACGGCTGGAAGCCCCTTATTTTGAAAAAAGCATCTACACAGCGCTTATTTCAAAATAACAATTTCAAAATTGACACTATTCCTTGTGGAATGAGGTTTACCTCTGCTATTTCGATTTCATTTCAAAATAGCGGTTTGGCTGTGTAGACGCTGGTAAAGTTATTTTGAAATAACTTTGCTGTGTAGATATACCCTATGTATTTGCAGGATTGGCTCGAAGTGATGACAATATACACTAGCTGAGGATCTGTCCCCATGATTCTAAGGTCTTGTCTCTATGACTATTTAGTTCACAGCAAGCAAGAGTGTAAATCTACTTCACTCTAGCCTCCAGTGGAGTAAGGGTGGACCCTGCTGCCACGCATTAAAATTTCATAAGGTGCTTTGATCTATTTCTGTTTTGAAAGAGTGTAATTTAAGTGCACTTTGGAACTTTCAGTGTGCAGCAGCAGGGTCCACACAGCAGGCTAGTGTGGGGTAGATTTACATTGCAGTTTGCCATGTGCTAAATGTTCCTATGGACAGTCTCTAAACATTGACGTCTCTGGTCATCTAAACAAATTCAATACTCAAAGGCACCTGCAACTTTCTAAATCTCTATGCCTTTCTGATCCAATCTTGATGTGATATACAAAAATTACATAGAAATAATTCTAAACTGTGATTTTAAAAAGCAGTAAAAGCAAGAAAATTCAGTGAAAGCTGACACTCCCTCCTCCGTTATGATTAACTTCTGCATGAAACAATTAATAGTGAGTTTCTGATTGTAAACATCTATAATTGTACTCCAGAATTACCAACTCCCAGAAAACTTTAAAATATCCCAAGTTAAGAGACATATTCCAATATGAACAAGTTAGGCAAATCATCACAAGAAAGATGCATATAGTTAGTCAAATGAACTCCACCAACTTCAAAGCTTGGCTGTGATACTCTTGCTCCTACAGAGTAGTATCACTACTGAGTAGTATCACTATTTACTCCCCAAATAACTCCATTGATTTTAATAGTAGTATTTATGTTGTAATGCACTATTCAACTTAGTAAAGAGTACAGGCAGTCCCCGAGTTATGCGGATCCGACTTATGTCGGATCCGCAGTTACGAACGGGGCCCTTCCTCTCCCTGGTCTTCAGCAGACCAGGGAGAGGAAGCAAAGCGGCGGAACACACGGGCAGTGGACAGGGCTGTCCGCTGCCCACAGAGCAAAGCAGAGCCAAGCCGCGGAGCACGCGGCCAGCTGACAGCCCAGACACGTCTGGGCTGTCCGCTGCCCGCGAGTTCCGCCGCTTTGCTCCCCGTCCCCCTGGTCTGCAGACCAGGGGGACGGGGAGCAAAGCAGAGCAAAGCCACGGAGCCCGAGGGCAGCAGGACAACCACGGCGCGTCTGGGCTGTCCCGCTGCCCCCGTGCTCCGCTGCTTTGCTCTGGACACCTGTGGTACAGCAGCTGGGGCGCTGCCAGTTGGTCCCGTAGCGCCGCTCTGGGCGCTACTGGACCAACCGGGCAGCACCCCAGCTGCTCTGCCCCAGGCGTCCTGATTCAGCCACTGCTGGTCAGTTTCAGCAGCGGCTGAATCAGGACGCCTGGGGCAGAGCAGTTTGGGTGCTGCTGGGTTGGTCCAGTAGCGCCGAGGAGCGGCGGCGCTACTGGACCAACCCAGCAGCACCCCAGCTGCTCTGCCCCAGGCGTCCCCAAGTCAGCCGCTGCTGAAACTGACCAGTGGCTGACTACAGGAAGCTCCTGCCCCGGGCTTCCTGGAATCAGCCGCTGATCAGTTTCAGTAGCAGCTGACTTGGGGATGCCTGGGGTTCTTAAGTTGAATCTGTATGTAAGTCGGAACTGGCGTCCAGATTCAGCCGCTGTTGAAACTGATCAGTTTCAGCAGCGGCTGAATCTGGACGCCAGTTCCGACTTACATACAGATTCAACTTAAGAACAAACCTACAGTCCCTATCTTGTAAGTAACCCGGGGACTGCCTGTATCTCAATGTGGTCATTAGGCTTTTCAATATAATAATGAAAATCTTAACCCTAGTTTATGGGGTCAGGAGCCAGCCATGTTTTAATTATGTCCCCTGACTCAACTGTAGCTGGGCAGAGCAGCCTTAAGAAAAAGAGAAAAAATGACACAAAAATAAACCAAGTATATTGGCTCATGCATCTCTAGCAACAAGAATTGGGAAATCACCAACTACCATTAGCACTGCTAAATTAAGGCACTGAAGGCAAATAATAGAGTATTCCTAGCAATAGGAAATTATTCCATCTAATGCCCTGTCTCTTAAATGTTTTTGTTCCATTCTTCAGCGAACACACTCTTGCTGTTATGTATTCTCTTATATGTGTTTTGTATTAACCACTGATGCTAAAACAATACATTGTGGAGGTTCAAATTTTGGCAGTTAAACATCTAACTAACTTGAGCCTGTAGCAACTGAGATCATTGAAAACTGGTCAAAATTTAGTCTTTTAACGACTGGTTTTCTAATACGAACAGCCATACATATAGTAGCAACCACACAAATCTTAGCCTCCACACAAATCTTAGTGAGGAGACCGGAGAGGTCAGTTGCCCCTGGGCACCATGCTAGGGAGGTTCCAATTTAATCCCATTCTGCTCCCCCCGTTATCCCTTCAGCTCACGTGCTCCTACTCCACCTGCCACCAGCAGCTGGAGCCTCCTCCCTGCCTCTCTGCTCCAAGCCCGACCCTGCTCCAAGCTCGACCCTGCACCGGCGGGTTAATGCATGCGGGAGCCTGGCCCCAAACTGTAGGGGGTGGGGAAAGATGCAGTACAAGTTCCCCTCACCTGTGCACCAGGCTCAGGGCCGTGCCACATGGTGGCGGGGGAGGGGAAGGCACAAATTTTTCTTTTGCCCCCAGGCACAAAACACCTTCGCTACGCCTCTGTCTGGAGAAGGAACAGGAATGTTTGCAGAACCCAGCTAGGCTAGCAGTTGGGTGTCCTTTTCCTTTTTCTTCTCTTCTTATCTGGGACCAAAAGCTGAGGGACTGAAGCAGGGGTAAGCAGTGACCCAGGGAAAGTAGGTCCGAGGGCCCCTTCCCATAGGCAAACACTCCTGATCTTCCTAGGGTCCTGGATCAGAGCCCAGTGGAGTGGGTGGGTCCAGGCTACCCTATCACTGTCCCTTGAATGAGTGGACACTAACCCCTCGGCTTTTCAGCCCACTGAAGACCCTCTTACAGACAGAATAATGATCACTCTTTTTTCACATTGGACTCGATCCTGAATTCCATGTGAACTCAGAATTGCTACTGAAAACTAAGAGATATGATCTATGAAAACAGTTTTGCAACTGCTGATGAAATTTGGTGCAATATGGTGCACAGATGGAAGTAGAAAACAGGTTATTTTAATACAAGTGTTGACTTTTGAAGTTCAAAAAGCCTGCAAGGGAGATCCTGCAAAAGCATCAAAATTCACAGCATGCTGATGCTTTAGAACATGTTTCAAAGCACCACTTAGACAACAGAGAACATTTTTGTAGCTGTATGTGTGTTCCATTTACAGCACAGTATTCTATGAATGATTTTTTTAAAATAGCCTCATTTTAATGAGAAGCAGTGTAGCAATTAATGGTGAGGAGGTTCTGACTGGGACTGAGGAGACCTGACTCCAGTTCCTTGCTCTGATTCTGCTTTGCTGGGTAACCCTGGGCAAATCTCCTTTATGTCTCAGTTTCTCCATCTGTAAAATGGAGATAATGATGCTGAATTATATGTAAGATAGGTATTATTATTTACACTGTACAGATACTAAAGGCCAAATTCTACAAATCGTTCCTCACACAAGTGGTCTCCACTAAGTGCCACTAAGACAATGGGATTACTCATCTGAGGGATCTACCCACTACAGTCTGTGAGGTGGTTTTTGGTTAACACTATTATGATATTTCACAATTTGGGAAATTTAGCCAGTGATGTTAAATGACTTGCTCAAAGAGATCATACAGTGAATCAGTGGCAGAGCCTGGATCTATGTTTATTCCACTAAATTGCACTGCATGTTAGAGGCCTTGATGCAAGAGACCAGTTATGTACAGTTTAGTTTTAAATATGTAAATAGTCTCATTGAATTCATTGGAACTATCCTGATCTGGATATTGTCCCAAGGACACAAGACAAAATATTAAACTATTTAAAAATGTATAACTGACAGTATATCTTAAATGTGGTTGATTTTTTTACCTCATCTTGCAATGGCTTCATCCTGCCACATTTGTGCAGCTGAAACTCCCACTGGAGACAATGTCTGGGTGCAGAAAGACTGCAGGATTAGTCACAGTTGTACAGTCAAATACAAATTTTCCTAAAAGCCACCAGAGGCACTGATTTGTCTAAAGCAATATTTCCAAATATTAAATATTCAGCTTTTTGTTATTTTTAAATTAAACAGTCACTCTGTACACCAGGGCAAGTACTAGCCCATAGCAAACCCTACGCAGAAATATTTCTTCCTCTCCCTCACAATACATACTAATAATTAATAGGAGCCCCCTTGAGATGCTTGGGCAGTAAGCAATTGTTTATTCTGATTATACCTAGCACTGGTTCTGCGTATACACTCAGATCTCCCTTATGCTGAGACCTCACACTCTACAATGATATCCCAAGGCAACTTAAAAAACAACTAATGGTCCTGCGGCACCTTAGAAACTAACAAAAAATGTAGATAGTATCATGAGTTTTCTTGGCACAACCCACCTCTTCAAATGAATGGAGTAAGGGGTCCAGAGGTACAAATAAATAGCAGAAAAAGAAGGGAGATGGGAAGGGCAAGGAGGAAAAAAACCCCTTGTCAATTAAAGTGTCCATGCTAAATGAGGCTAATTGAGCGGGCTGTCAGTGCCTGATACTTAGCTCTTGATTTCATTTGGGTGTTAAATATAACAGCCCATCCAGTTTGTGTCTTTGTTCAAACCATAGTTGAATGTGTCAAATTTGTATATGAAGGCAAATTCCACAGTTTCTCTCTCTAGCTGGTTTCTGAAATTGCTTTGCTGGTTTCTGACAGTCACTTTTAGATCATTAATGAGTGATCCTGAGGCAGTTATCTCATCCTGAGTGACACTGAGAGCATCTCTACATTGCCTCACAGCTCGGACTAAGAGACTCTGAATGGCAGATGAGCACCAAAATGCTGTACTTTAACTCCCCGGTTTGGATGCTGTAGGTGTGAGCTTAAAAGGTCCCCAGAGGGAATGTGCCTATTAGATCTGGCATGTAACTATTACTTACAGGAACTTCAGGGAGTAGCCTAGTTAGTCTGTTACAGAAAAAAACAACAAATGGTCTGGTAGCACTTTATAGACTAACGAAACAAGTAGATAGTATCATGAGCTTTCGTGGGCACAGCCCACTTCTTCAGATAACTGGTCATCTGAAGAAGTGGGCTGTGTCCACGAAAGCTCATGATACCATCTACATGTTTCGTTAGTCTATAAAGTGCTACCAGACCATTTGTTGGTTTTTTTATTGCTTACAGAGAACTCACAACCTGTAACATCTTACCCAGAGCACCCACAAGGGGGAGCCCAGAGCTGTGCACATCCCCTTAGTCCTGTGCTCTCCAACCTTTTTAAGCACAAGATCACTTTTTGAATTTAAAGTACAATCTGCGATCTACCTCAAACCCATATATATTGCCCTGCCTCCTTCATGCCCCTTTTGTGAGGCCCTGCCTCTGGTCACACTGTCCTCTCTACCTTTCCCATTCTCCATCTCTTTCACTAGGCAGGAGCAGAGGTTTGGGGCACAGAATCTGGTCTTGGGCTAAGGGATTTGGAGTGTGAGAGGGGCTCTGAGCTGAGCCTAGGGCAAAGAGTTAAGGAGCAGGAGGGGGCTCAGGGTACAGGCTCTGTAAGAGAGTTTGGGTCCAGTGGGCTCAGGGCTGGAGCGGCAGCTTAGGGTGTCAGAGGGGGATCATGACTGGGACAGAGGTTTGGAGCTGGCTCCAACTGGGCAATGCTTACCTCAGGTGGCTCCTGGTGGTGGTGCAGTGGGGCTAAAGCAGGCTCACCCCTGGCCTGACCCTACACCACTCCCAAAAGTAGCCAGCAAACTCCCTTCACCCCAAGCCCTGTTGTGCCCCCCCCCACTCCATTCTGTGGAGACAGAATACAGGATGGGGGGCACCTTGACATAAGCACCCCCTTCTCTTCTGCCCCTGCCCTGCACAGCAAGCAGGAGGCTGGGTGGAGGGGGGGGCAGGCAAGGAGGAGGCAGCTGTAAGGCAATGGGCAGGAGGTGTGTCGCAGTGGGGGGAAAAGGCAGCTGAAGTGCCAGTGCTTGGTAGCCCCTAGGCCAAACCTGTCAGGATCACCTGTCAGAGGCTCCAAGATCTACCAGAAGATCCCGATCTACTGGTTGGTGACCACTGCCTTAGTCCAAACTGTGTGGCAATGTAGACATACCCTTAGTTCTCACCAGCTTCTTCACTGCCAGGCTTGCAATCAGTTGTCAGCTGTAAGCTCCATGATATAATTTATTTACTAGCACTTCATTATGGGCCAAGTTCAAAAAGCCTTTCAGGCCATATCCCATGATAAAGCAATGGGGGGTATGTCTACACTGCAGTTAAACATCCACGATTGGCCCATCTCAGCTGACACAGAGTCATGGGACTCAGGTTACAGGGCTGTGAAACTGCTGTGTGGACGTTCACAGGACCCCAGAAGAAGGGGAAGGTCCTAGAACCCTGGCTCCAGCCTGAGCCCAAACATCTACGCTGTAATTTTAGAATCCTGCAGCCTGAGCCCTTTGAGCCCAAGCCAGCAGGATTTGGCTCTGTATGCCTAGCAAGCAAGCCTCAATTAAGGTCTGATCCAAAGCCCCAAGTCAATGGACAAACTCCCATTAACTTGATCAAACGCTAAATTCAGCACTTTTTCCAGTGTCCAGGGCAGGAGCTTCTTATCCAGCAGCACTCAAATTCCATCCAGCTCTCTGTAGTTCTAAAAGTGTATGTATGTCCTATAATTAATAACTACTACGTGTCAGAACTAATAGTCATGTTTCCTCTCAATGTATGTATGTAACACTCAGCATGGCCGATAGCCACCACGGGCCTTCAGACAAAGTTGGAGGGTGGCCAGCTCCGTGTCCCCAGAAGGGGTGGGACCAAGAGCAGAAGGGGCAGGGCATAGGGTAGTCAGCCCTAGCATCACCCAGAATGAGGATCTGCCATCCCCCAGCCCTCAAAGATGAATGGAGCAGAGCTCCCATGGCAGTTCAAAGGCACCTGGGGCTCTGGCCACTGCCAAAATGGAATCACCTGTGGCCAGGAACTCTGGGCCCCTTTGAAACACCAGGCCTTGGGGCAATTGCCCCTTCACCACCACTCCTGTCAGTGGGCCTGGCAATACCCAATGTTCACAGGCGTGCCTCAAAAGAAAAAAATGTTACTCTCAAGGTGAGCTCCTGAGCTAGTATAAATTGGCATAGTTCCACTGAACCTAATAAAGATCCAGGCCCCAGGTGTTTAATCTTTTAAGTCAAGAGTTCTTCAAAAATAATTTTACTACTGTTTGATATAATACAGTAATTTAAAGCACATATCTCTTTAGGTTTTTTTCTTTCTGAATATTCTACATTTGTTCTGTTGCAGATACATAAAATATCTCACAGCTGCAAGTTTCATACCTGACTGCAAAGATACCCACCCACTTGAGGCCTATCACAACTTCTATCTCACATAAACCTGGAATACCTCACTGTTATTCCTGTAAATCATTGACATCAGAAATGCAAAACTTGAAACTAAAGATAAAGCTGCATGCAAGATTAAAGAAACAGATCAGTTCACGTTTGCTCCTGTTTTGTTGCATCCCTCTCCCTCTGCCACAGCTTGAAAGCAACCATTGCCCTGCACATTTGATTTTTTGGCAGATGAGAAGAAAGAAAGATGTTCCAATGATTTAGGCACTAGCTTAGGACTTGGGAGACTGCACTCAACTCCCTACTCTGCCATAGATTTCCTGTGTGACCTTAAACAAGCCACTTAGTTCTCTATAAAATGGGAACAAGAGGACTTATCTACCTCACTGAGGTATTGTGAGGATAACAAATTGCAGATTCTGAGGTACTCAGATTCTATGAGAATGAGGGCCATATAAGTACCATACATAGTTTTCCACTTGCCCCTTTTTTAAGTCACAGTTCTCTTTTATAAGTTTCATAACATTGAAAGCTACTTAAGGTATATACAATAGGATATGGGCACCTCACGGTCTGTAATGGATTTATCTTCACAAGTGCTATTATCCCTATTTTAGACCCAAGGAATTTAGGCACAGAGAAGCTAAGTGACTTGTCTTAAACCCAAATAAGAAGTTGACAATACAGCAAGGACTTGAAGGGACCACTGGACCATCCTTCCAGTCTCAAAACAAACCAGAAATAGCTTTGTAGGTGACACAATGTTGTGATATGGGGTTCTCTGAGAGTGCGTGGCAGGGACAAACTCAGGAATCACTATGTTGCACTCGAACACTAAAACATGATGGTGATTTGGAATGACTAGAAATGTTATTGTGTCATGACTGTGAGGAGGGGTCAAAAAATGAAAAGCCCATCACTTTGGTACATCAAACAAGCCCTTACACTATACACACTGCATTGCCACATTATGAAGTTTCATGGGTCCCCTAAAATGACTGCAGCACACCTCCCTGAGGGAGCATCTGAGAATATGGGGATGATTGTGGAAATGCTATAACGCGGCGAATTGACAGAACAGCACAACACAAACATCACCATATTGTCATGCGACAGAGAGGGGCAAAGTTCAGACACTTAGTCATATTAAAGCTGCTGTATTCACTCACCAATGTTGGATTAGGGCAGGACATGGCTGCCCATCCTTCCCTTGCATCCTAGCAACCTCTCTGCTGGCTGTCTCTGCTCGGCTTTTTAATATGATTTTACTGCTGGGATAGCTGTATGCAAAAGATTCATAGAGTGCAGCTAGACAGCCTGGATGTCCATCCGTCGCTTCCTGCTGCTAGTAGAAGCCAGGTCCTCTCCCTTTCCGTTGGGCCTGCTGCCACTAGGCCTGGTAGATGGGAAGAAAACGGCTGCTGAGAGTTGTTGCCAGGACGCTGTCTCCATAGAAACCTGCAGCTCAATCTGAGAGAGCCAAGATTCTCCTAATAAACAGAAAGTGAGAGAGAGAGACTTATTTATAGGAGGCAAATATTCACACACCCTCCAGGAACCAGAACAAATCCCTTCTTATCACCGTTTCCTCACAATCTATTTCATGGCAGTGTCAACGCCTTGAAGAACAGGGAGGGGAAAGACCCAGCAAATAAAAACCTTATTCCATATGTTACAGCATGAATGACTAACAGTGACGGATTTTAGACACAGTATTGGGCCAACTATAAATGCAGAGACTGTGGCGAGCCTGCATTCTGTTCAATACAGTCTGCTGAGTGCCTGCTTTAATCAATCCTTTGCTTGACAAAGGTGATCGATTTAATTGGAATTACTCCAAGTTCCTAATGGTGTAAATGAGATGAGAATATAGATGACAATAGGGATTTTTCCCTGAGTGTATAGAAAATCCAGGTTGAATATAGGGCTGTCAAACTGCCAATCTGAATCAGTGAGAAGTTCAAAAATTACCTACATTTTCAGTTGCTCTCAAAGCTAGTGTATTGTTTTTGTGCCTGTAAAACTGCAAATGCCTCTGTGTGTGTGTGTGTGTGTGTGTGTGTGTGTGTGTGCGCGCGCGCCCACAGAGTGTACATGTACCTACATCTGCATGCACTAATCAGCTATGGGAAAGAATAGCCAGCAAAAATTAACATTGGGTCTGCTTCTGCTCTGGTTTAATGTTGATGTCAATCTGCTGATTTCATCACAGTTGTAATGGTGCAAACCAAAAGCAAGTAAAATCAGATCTGATTCAGCAATCCCAAAAGTAAGTCTTAAACATTTGCTTTTGGCTGAAATCGATATCAAATCCCACTACTGCTGCCAACAGAAATCATCACAATTCTAACCATCTGGTGTGTCTGAAGGTTAAATAGCTTCCTGACATGCACATACTTTTATATAAAAAGTAACTAAGGCTCTGAATCTAAAGGGCATTCATTGCGCTCTATTTATATTAAAAGTCAACTACACCTCAAAGGATCAAGTCTGAAGGTAATAGTAACTCATGTCTGACAATCATTGGCCCTAATTACAAGTGTTTGCAGGATCAGGCAATACATAATAGAACATGCTTACTTTATGCACATAAGGAGCCCCCTTGCTTTCTAAGGCTACGTCTATAATGCTTCCTTCTTGCGCAAAATCCTATGCAAATTAAGCACAGATTAGCATATTGCTGTGCTTCATTTACATAATTAATTAGGGGCCATTTTTGTGCACGAGCCTTTTGCGCAAAACAGAGCTGTGTAGATGGCTCCTTTTTGCGCAAAAACCCCCTCTTGCTCAAGAGCCGTTCTTCCTGAAAAAATGAGGAAGAATGGCTCCTGCACAAGAGGGGTTTTTTGGGATGCTGTGAATGAATGCTGCCAGTGTCACCCTCATCTAGTTGTATAGAGCCAGGTGAGAGCTGCCAGATTAAAGGCTCTTTGCTTTGTGAAAAAGGACTTTCGCGTATTAGTTTAAAGCCTGCTACCCATTCATTTCATTTGGTGTCCTCTAGTCCTTCTATTATGGGAACTAATGAAGAAATTTTCTTTATGCACCCTCTCCACACCACTCATGCTTTTATAGACCTCTATTATATCCCCCCTCAGTCTCCTCTTTTCTAAGCTGAGAAGTCCCAGTCTCTTTAGCCTCTCTTCATATGGGACCTGTTCCAAACTCCTGATCATTTTAGTTGCCCTCCCCTCTTCCACCCTCTTTCTTCCCCTTTCCCACCTCCTTTTCCCAGTCTCCCCCAGTTTTGTTCAATATAGAGAGTTTCTATTTTTGAACACACGTGTCCTTTATTTTGTACATCAGGAAGGGGGGCTAGGGAGGGTTAAGTGGAAGGGGGGGGAGGGAGGAATGGGGTTCGAGCCCCCGATGGGGAGGACTGGGGTGGCTCTGCGGGCTCCTTGGGGTGGAAGCTCTCCTGCAGCCCCCCGATTGACCCCACCTCCCCGGATGGCAGCCTGCGGCAAGTGCAGCCAGGCTGATGGCCGAGTGCTGTGATGTGCCGAGTGTGGGCACTCAGGGCACTACAAGCCAGGACTGCTTTGCTGTCCCTCATCAAGTTAGACAAGCGAGCGGGGAACCCCTGAGAACTGTCTGTCCGGGGTGGGGGTCGGGTCCCTTTAAGCACAGCCCTTGGCTAGCCTGAGACAACAGCTCCACGCTCTAAGTCCTAATCTGATGCCCTGCCGGCACTGCTTCTGGCCAGCCTTAACTTCGGTTCAGGGTCCACTCAATGTGTACATTCTAGTTCGAATTAGCAAAATGCTAATTCGAACTAGTTTTTAGGTCTAGATGCACTAGTTCGAATTAGCTTAGTTCAAATTAACTAATTCGAATTAAGTTAGTTTGAATTAGTGCTGTAGTGTAGGCATACACTGTGTGTGGCTGTTGCCTGAGGTATCTGAGGCTTGTGGTTAAAGGGACAGACAAATACACCCCTGGCTGGCCGGTTCTCAGGCTGCTTGCTTGCCTGCCT
Source organism: Pelodiscus sinensis (assembly GCF_049634645.1). Classification (NCBI taxonomy): domain Eukaryota; kingdom Metazoa; phylum Chordata; order Testudines; family Trionychidae; genus Pelodiscus; species Pelodiscus sinensis. The sequence goes on along the minus strand of NC_134724.1, from coordinate 30,459,964 downwards.
CACTGCGGGACAGCAAAGCATTTGTGTCTTGGAGTGCTTTGGTTGCCCTCACTCGAGACATCATAGCACTCTGCAACATGGAGACAGAGCTGCCCCTGGGCACTCTGGTGCGTCTCGTGGATGCGTTGCCATCAGCCTGGCTTCACCTGCTGCAGGATACCATCCGGGATGTCCATCAGGGCGCTGTCGGTATCCAGGTAGCCCTGCGGGAGAGCGTCCACCCTGAGGAGCACTCAGAGCCTCCCTGGTCTGCCCCACTGGGGGCTTGTGCCTCATTCCTCCCTCACGTCCTTTCACTTACCCCTCCCTAGCCCCCCTTCCTAATGTTAAATAAAATACATGTATTTTCATAAATGCAAACTCTGTTTATTTCACAAAACTGGGGGGGGGGGGGAATGAAACCCTGGTGAGACTTGGAAAAGGAGGTGGGAGACGGGAGAAGAGAGGGTGGGAGAGGGGAGGGGGACACCTGAGAGGAGGGACCTGGAAGGGTGAGGCAAGGGGAGGAAGGGGGAGGAGAAGTTCAGGGTTGGGGGTCTTGTCGGCCCTCCTGCCTCGCAGCACTGTGTGTGCAGGGGCATCGGCGTCCCTTGGGGGGAGCAGGTGGGGCAGATGGATGGGGGGGCGGGAGGGAGGAAGAAGTGGGAGGGGGAGTAGGACTGAGAGGAGGAGCAAGAGCTGGGGTGGCCACTGGGGCTGGAGCGGCAGCAGGCACCAATCTCCGCACCAGGGTCTGCAGGTGATCCTGTATGGCACTGCCCTGGGCAAGCAGCTCCCTCAAGACCCTCCCACTGCAGCTGCAGGTCTTTCTCCACCCAGTGCTCCTGGCAGCGGACCTGCCTAGCATCTAGTACCTGGTGCTGCTGGTAGTACTCCTCCAGGGGGCGGGTCATCCTGCTGGCCCAAGTGCAGGAGGCTGTCCTGGGCGGGGTGGTGAGCACTGCACTTGCGGCTAGAGCAGGTGTGGAAAAACCTGAGACATTCTCTGTTATCCCTAGGGACACAGTGGGTGAAACTCAGCCCCCCTCTGCAAGGCGAGGGTGGCAGGTCTCCGTACCATCATGCCCTGCTATCTCTGGGAGAGTGAGCTGGCCCGGGACTGCGCCCATGCCCCTGTGCTGTATATAGTGGGGGGGGAGAAGGGGGAGAGGGGAGATGTGCCCTGCCTCTATGTAGAGGGGGCTTCTGGAGGGAGGGCATTGTGCAGTGTCTCTCCCAGGGGTCAGGAGCATGTTGTGTGCCTTCATACATACATGCGTGCGGGTAAGAGACCAGGGCCCCCGTGTGGCAGGCAGCCGAGGTCACATCCCCCAGCTGGTGCAGCACATGCACAGGTTCCTGCATGATCCATGGTCAGCAAGGCCCACTTGCGCAGTCCCTGGGCTCCCTCTCACCCCCCCATCCCCTCCCCGCATAAAGGGACAATGATGGCACTCACATGTCGAGGCCTCCCCGGCGTCGGACGACACAAGTGACAGGCTTGCTGGCACGGCTCTGGATTCCGGGGTGCGCAGCACACTCCCTCCAGGCTCCTGGGACTCCCAGCCATAGTCCTCTTCCTCCTCCTCCATGTCCTGGTCAGGGCCCTTGGCCCCAGGGTCGATGACCACCGGGGGGCCCGGACTGTCTGATCCCCCAGGATGCGGTCTAGGGCATCAAAATACGGGAAAGGGTCTGGGTCTGCCCCTGCTTGGGAACCACCCGCTGCAGTCCTGGCATAGGCCTGCGGCAGCTCTTTAATTTTTGTGTGCACCTGCACCTGCACATGTGGCTTTTGGTGGCCAGGCTGTCCGCCATCCTTCGGTAGACGGCCGCGTTCCTGTGTCTAGTGCGGAGATCATGGACGTTGGAGGCATCCCCCCAAACCTCAATCAGGTCCATGATCTCCGCACTGGACCAGGATGGTGCCCGCCTTTTCCATCTCCTGGCAGGCTCCTGGGAGCTGCCAGACTTGTCCTAGGGAGTGGTGGAAAGCTGGCTGGCACTGGGTTGCTGGCTCATGCTGGCACCTGGGTCAGGGGCATTGCCTGCAGGCTCTGGGCTGGCAGGCTTGCAGCTGGCACAGGCCCTGTGGCCAAACGGCCTCTGCCCCTTTAAGGGCTCCAGGGCTGGAGGGGGAGCAGTAGAGTTTTCCTGGTTTGGCCCAGAGTGGCCCCCAGGGGGAACTGAGAAGGGCTGGATGCCAGCTAATTCGGACTAAGCGTCTACACAGCGCTTATTCCGAATTAGCTAATTTGACTTTGGCGTTACTCCTTGTAGAATGAAGTTTACCAAACTCAAATTAATCGCCCCTCTATTTTGAATTTAATTTGAAATAGCGGTTTGCTTGTGTAGATGCTATGGAAGTTAATTCAGAATAACAGCTGTTATTCCGAATTAACTTTGCAGTGTAGACATACCCTCAGGCTGTGTTGTAGTGAGACAGCAAACATCTTGCATGATACTTTGCCTCCTGGACCACTAAATCCATTCTACTTTTGCAAACATGTGCTGTTCTTGTGGTCTATCAGTACAGAGGACCGACGCTCTATGCAGGTCTTCTGAGGGTAAATTCATTTCACAAATAAAGCACATTTCTTTTTCTGGAGGCCCCTTGTCTTCATCTCTTAAATGTGTGAATTTCCTCTGCAGTTCATGAAAGTGATCCACAGCCTTCTGAGGTCTTTTATTTTTTCTCCTTGGTCCTTTCAAGTTTGGTCCTATAGAAATTAATTTAGCAAGATTTGTACTGTCCATTGTTCTTGTTCAAAGTCTTTTCAATACCATCTTCATAGGCATCCAATAGCCTAGGCAGGGGAAGGTCTCAAACCACCAGGCCTGGCCCTGTCCACACTGAGCCCCCAGAACTCTTGCTGTCGGCACTCTGGGGACAGAGTGTTGCTGTCCCCAGTATCTGCCCTCCTTGTGCTCCGGGGCCAGGGAGGCTGGAACCACGCAGCCTCCTCCTTCCACCATGCTCTGGGAGCTGGGGGGCTGGAGCCACACGGCTTCCTTCCTTCCTGGGGCTCAGGGCTGGGGAGGCTAGAGTGTGTGTGCTTGCATCTTCCTCTTTGTTCCCGTGCCTCCTCCCCTCCCTCAACGTGTTAGCGCAGTGCAGCTTTGTGACTTACCTCCAGCCCCACTGACTTTCCTGTGCTCCCAGTCATAGGGTTTGAAAGTCAATTGAGTGTATCGCATACATGGATTTCACGTAGACATTCAGATGTTATAGAGTAGGTGATGTTGGTGTTATCACAAACCAAAGAGCTGAGGCTGAAAAGCAAGTTCCGCTGAAGGTGGAGCTAGGGACCTGCCTCCCACAGCTCTAGCTGTATCGACCACCCATTACCATCACCATCATCTAATCTGCATTTGTTTATGAATATGGGAAGTGCATTGACTTTATGGAAATGTCTGATATTTTCTGCTAAAGTTCAATAGCCAGAACTTGCCAGCTGCCTATACCGGCCGCTTGAATTTGCGCAAGAACACTGACGATCTAATGTAAGATTGTCAGTGTTCTTCCGCAAATACTATGCTGCTCCTGTTCGGGAAAAAGCCCTCTTGCGCAAATGTATTTGCGCAGGAGGGCCAGTGTAGACAGCTAAAAACTGTTTTGCGCAAAAAAGCCCCGATGGCGAAAATGGCAATCAGGGCTTTCTTGCGCAAAACCACGTCTAAATTGGCACAGATGCTTTTCTGCAAAAACTGCTTTTGCGCAAAAGCGTCCGTGCCAATCTAGACGCTCTTTTCCGCAAATGCTTTTAACGGAAAAACTTTTCCGTTAGAAGCATTTGCGGAAAATCATGCTAGTCTAGACATAGCCCCAATGTTTTGCTCTCCCCAATCTTTGTAACAGAATTTAAACTTAACATGGTTATTTAATTCACTTATGCTTTAGTGCACCAACATTTTCAAAGCATATGGTGTTTGTTAATTAACTGCTGCTTCAGAGGGCGCACAAGAGGACAAACTGTTTTTATGGAAGACCAATTAAAATGTTGCAACTTCGAATGCCTACATTAGCCACCCTAGTTCGAACTAGGGTGGCAGTGTAGACATACCCAATGATATTACTTTTAAAAGTGGTTAAATAAATAGAAAGCAACTGACCACATTTAAAGATCATTTTAAGTAGTTTGTTGGGGTTTTAATTATTGTTGATCATATCATTAGAAATTAGAAAGACTGTTGTTTTTCTTTCACATTGTGAAAATATTGATTAATGGGATTATTTTCACTCAAACAAAATCAAACAACTCCACTTTATAAAGAATGCTACCTTGCCAACCATCATTGTTATTTTACCTAAACACTACTTATTTGATGTTGCCAACAGAGAACATGAATGTATTTTTGTGTGCTCCTACAATAATCTTATTTTTGGATAATAAAGAGATAGATTGCAGTCTTAAAAGACAAATTTAGGCAACTTTCCCTGACAAGATTAACAACATAAACAATAATAACCTTTAATGAAATAGGACTGACCAAATAATCCAGTCAGAAGTGAAGACTCATTTTACTTAGCAACAATATAGGTAAAATTTTTAACTTAATAACTTTGGATTGGTATTCATGAATGTTTCCAGGGAGGACAAAAGGGCAAATTGTATTTGTATTTACAGTGAAATGACTCAAGGTTCAGACACTATGGAAATCAATGGAGGTTCTTGAGTTTTATGCCACTGGAAATGAAAGCACAATTTTGTATAAATTGAATTCTGCAACTAATTTCAATGGGACAGGAAACAGTCCTCTGGATATCCCTTAATCAAGTCCAAAGTCTCTTTAAGTGAAGATACATGATTATGCTCTCAATTATATAGTGTAGAACCAGAAGAACTCCATTGATTGATATTTTCAGGGGAGCTGACAGACTTGCTGGGCCCCTGGGCAAGGTAGGGGTGGAGAAGGTGGTTCCATGCTTCCATAAGGGGCGGGATTAAGGGAGCCAGCCTTCAGTGCCACCCAGAGTGCAATGCAATGTGCCTCCCTTCCCCAGAACAGCCTTCTGAGCTGCCCGGAGTGCACAGTGTGGTTAGGGTTGCCAGATGGTTTCAACAACAATACCGGACACACTTGACATTACATCACAATATACATTACATCTTGTTTCGAAAATACTGGACATTTATATTTTCTCATTTATATTTTCTCAATTTGTTTCCTGAATAGAAAGCTTAAATACTGGACTCTCCGGTTCAAAACTGGACACCTGGCAACCCTAAATGTGGTGCTCCGGCAGCAATTTAAAGGGCCCAGGGATTCTGGCTGCCACTATTGCAGCCAGAGCCTCAGGCCTTTGTGAACCTCCAGGCCGCAGGACAATTGCCCCCTTTCCTTTCTGATATCAACATGCCCGGTTATTATTATTATTACCTATTGTTCCAGTAACATCCAAAGACCCTATTTGGCTATGCACTATATAAATGCATAAGGAGCAGTCTTAAAGCTAAACTTGTGTTTAAATATGTTTCCTGAATAGGTGTGCTTTCCTTCAAGGCCAGTACAGGCAGTCCCCGGGTTACATGGATCCGACTTACATCGGATCCCTACTTACAAACGGGGTGAGGCAACCCCACACTAGCTGCTTCCCCCCAGCAGACCAGGGAGACACAGAGCGGCTTTTCTCAGGTGTGGGAGAGTAAAACTGAGCTCTGGAGAAATGTTTGGCTAGAGTTTCCCCTACAATATGTACAAATTCAACTTAGGGACAAACCTACAGTCCCTATCTTGCACGTAACCCGGGGACTGCCTGTAGTAGGCAATAAGGGAGGAATTCAGAGGATGGCAGAAATGAGGTCACATGATTACACTGAGTTACAATGTGGAAAACCTGATTGTTCCAATCATTTACATGTTTTTAAAATGTACTACATTTACATCTATACTTCATTTGTGTTGTGAGCAAGACATGAGAAGTCATTCTTCCCCTCTACTCTGCGCTGATTAGGCATCAGTTGGAGTATTGTGTCCAGTTCTGGGCACCACATTTCAAGAAAGATGTGGAGAAACTGGAGAAGGTCCAGAGAAGAGCAACAAGAATGATTAAAGGTCTAGAGAACATGACCTATGAGGGAAGACTGAAAGAACTGGGCTTGATTAGTTTGGAAAAGAGAAGATTGAGAGGGGACATGATAGCGGTTTTCAGGTATCTAAAAGGGGTCACAAAAGGAGGAGAGAGAAAATTTTCTTCCTGGCCTCTGAAGATAGAACAAGAAGCAATGGGCTAAAAATGCAGCAAGGGAGGTTTAGGTTGGACATTAGGAAAAAGTTCCTAACTGTCAGGGTGGTTAAACACTGGAATAAATTGCCTAGGGAGGTTGTAGAATCTCCATCTCTGGAGATATTTAAGAGGTTAGATAAATGTCTTTCAGGGATGGTCTAGACCAGGGGTCTCCAAACTTTTCAGCCCGAGGGCCGCATTAACTATCAAACAGCAGTTCGGGGGCCGACTACACACTTGAGGTCCAAATAAAAAACAATCAAAACATGGATGTTGTTTTTAATTATTTATTTAATATTATTTTATTCAGTTATTATTTAATAACACATTCATACACTACACATGAACACCTGTATTAGTGTGAATGGTGAAATTGTTTCCTGGATGCCAAAATAGCATACATTTCTGGCTTTAGATTTGTTGTCCCTAACATCAACAGTGACCTGAGATTATCATCGGACAAGTTTGTTCTCAAATTGTTCTTCACGTATTTCATTCTTGAAAATGTTTGTTCACACAGGTATGTTGTTCCAAAGATTGAAAGGTACCTTGATGCAAAAGTTTTGACATTAGGAAAGTCTTCCTTGGGCAAAAACTGGTAAAAACCCACCAGTCCTATTTTGAACTTGTCCCTAAGGAGGTCATTTGCTTGCAACTCAATGACTTCCAGCTGCAGTTCATCTGGGAAACTGGCCACATCTGCTTCAAATGGGTTTTGAAACAATCTCACTTCTTCTGCCTTTGAATCCAAAAAGGTCTCCACGGGCCGGATGAGAGGGCCTCGCGGGCCGCATCCGGCCCCCGGGCCGTAGTTTGGAGACCCCTGGTCTAGACAGTACTGGGTCCTGCCATGAAGGCAGGGGACTTGGACTCGATGACCTCTCTCTCAAGGTCCCTTCCAGTCCTAGTATTCTATGATTCATTTATTTCTATATAACTGAAAACAGCATTTAGCCATCTGTTTTTAGGAAAAAAGTTGAAAGGTATTAAAATATACAATTATTCTTTGAAAAGCAAAATCAGGCAAAAATACCCTCTAAAGTTTGCTGAAACAAAAAACAGGACTGTGTAGCACTTTAAAGACTACCAAGATGGTTTAATAGGTGATGAGCTTTCATGGGCCAGACCCACTTCCTCAGATCAAATAGTGGAAGAAAATAGTCACAACCATATATACCAAAGAATACAATTTAAAAAAATGAACACATATGAAAAGGACAAATCACATTACAGAACAGAAGGGGGATGGAGGGGGGGGGAGAGAGGGAGGTAAATGTCTGTGAGCTAATGATATTAGAGGTGATAATTGGGGAAGCTATCTTTGTAATGGGTAAGATAATTAGCGTCTTTATTCAAATTTGCATGTAGAGTGTCGAATTTAAGCATGAATGACAGTTCAGAGGATTCTCTTTGAAGTACAGTCTTAAAAGGTCTTTGAAGTAGGATGCAGGTAATCAAGTCGTTGAGACAATGTCCTTTCTGGCTGAAGTGGAAAGAAACTGTTTTTTCTTTGTGATCCTGTCTTTTGTTTCAGCTGCACCAGACTAACACGGCTACATTTCTACCACTACTCTAAAGTTTGCTTAATTTATACCATTTGATTTTTCTATGATATAACTTATAGATCTCTAAAAATAACAAAATGTGTGGTTTGCAAACTGAAAATCTTACATTTTTGTTAATTATTAGAAGCCCTACTTTAGCAGTTTTCAATCATTTAAATATTAATAAAATGATTCTAATTAATAAAACACAAAAGTGTGGTTTGCATAGTGGAAAATTTGTTCTAAATATATTTCAAGAACTTTTAACAAGAAAGCATAAGTGCATATTTTACACTGTCAGCTTTAACTAATTAAAAAGCAGACAGGGCAGTGCCTATTACACGAAAACTTCAAATCTTTTCCAGATTCAGAGTTCCTATAAGAATATTATCCATTGAAACATCAGTGTACGTTTAGATTGAAAGTAAAGCAAAAGTTGTATTTTGTAATATTTTCAAAAGTTTAGAAATACGTTCTTGGCAAAAATAGTTAAAGCCCTAAATATTTCAGGGCTTAGTCCTGCTATATGTTAACCATCCTGGCCCTTTTCCATCAAAGCAGTTAAACATATGCTTAACATTAAGTCAATGAGATGATTCATTCACTTAAAGTTAAGATCATGTTTAAGTGTTTTGTTGGACCAGGGTAACTGCACTCAGCACCTGGCTGGACAAAGTACATGGTGTTTAAGTGAAGAAAATGTCTCTTGTGTGGTCAGATCATGTTATTTCATTGGGGGGGAGAAGGGAAGGAGGACTGGAAATACAAATGAAAAGATCTCAGATTTGTATGATAATGAATAGGGAAGTAAATTCTCATTTTAAATCCTGGTTTCACTCATTCATTGGAGTAGGAAAACATTCCTTTCCTCTAGGGTAGTGGTTCCCAATCTTTTTGATACTGGGGACCAGTAAAGCCATTCACAAGCTTTTGAAGGACTAGTAACATTTATTTGCATATTTATTAAGCAAATTATGAATATGCAAATTAATCGTGTCACTGGCCCTAACTGTCTGGTGGGTTGTTCTGCCCCCCCCCCATCCTCAGCCCCAATCCCGGCCAGTTTATTGGCCAGTGCCGGCTCTCCCAGCTGTGTCTGGTGCCGGTTGTTCTGCATTGGTGCATATTGCTCACGGCGCATTGTTCTGCCCCCTCTTCTGGCCCCAATCCCAGCTGCTTTATCGGTCGGAGCTGGCTCCCCCGGCTGCATCCAACACTGGGCATTCTGTGTCCGTGTACCTGGTGCCCGGCAGGTTGTTCCCCCCCTCCCCCAGGCCCCAATCCCAGCAGCTTTATCAGCCAGCGCCGCATCCCCTGGCTGCATCCGGTGCCGGACGTTCTGCATCGGTGCGCATGGCACCCGGCCTTCTCCCTGGGTCCTAGCACCTGCCGGATCTAGCCCTGCCACCTGGGAGCATGCCTGGCAGAGACGCCATGGTAACAGCCTCTCTCCCAAGAGGGCCGCGCTCAACAGTGCGGTGTGCTGCTACCCCATCACAGAAATTAATAGGATCGTGCGTGATAATTTTTCTAAGGACCAGTATTTTTTTTCTAAGGACTGGTACTGGGCCACGGACCACACTTTGGGAAACACTGCTCCAGGGTGTTATGGTCAGTGTGGTAAAGACACTATCAACTATCCTTTGGTTTTTTCATTGATCAACATTTAAAAAAAAAATCAAGTGTGTGACAGAGTACCTTTAAAGAAGTGTATCCTGTATTATTTGATTTAATTTTCCTTGTAACCTGCTGCCCTGTGGATCATTCTGAAGGCTTTATAGATAACAGTTGCCCTGTGCTCTGAAACTCATTGCCGCAGTTTTTTTTTCTTTGCAATGAAAGCCCAGGGTTAGTGGGCTCGAATCTCTGGATCCTGGGTTTGTAAGTCCATGGCTTGAGCATCCACACTCAATGGTGATCAGAGGCTTAGAATATCTGGACCTGAGCCCCAAACCTAGGCTCCAGCATCCACACTGCAGTACTCAGATCCAAATCAAAATCATCATATTACAGGATTCCTTGGACCCTCCTCAATTGTCATTACTCTGGTTCATTGTGCAGTGTAAGAAAATTTGACTATCTACTCCCCACATCACAGACAATTGTCACAGTCTCCCAATATATTCTGCCAAGTCATCTTAGGTCTGTATGCAGCCAGCATCCAGAGCCAGCAACGTGGAAGAGTGATCATTTGAAGAACTTCTCTTGCATAGGCTTTCATGAAACAGGCAGACCGTCTATGAGACACCAGTGGATATTTCAACAGTGTTTTCTCATGTACTAAAGACCTACTGAATACTCAAATTAGCTGATGCTGCTCATGGCTCTTGGGATAGCTGCGTATATGCCCAATGTAGACAGGTGCTTCTGAAGCAGGGCCACAAGCAAAGACTAATGAAGTGTTTCACAACCTTTTTTTAAAAAATATATGAAGTACCCCTTTTTCAAAAAAAATTATAAGTACCCCTAGTATCTACAGTTTTCAGACACACTTTTTTTTCTACCATTGCAACACATTTGTTTAAACAATTTAATCGTACCCGGGTGGGCAATGAAATTTGAGTGTAAAAAGTGCAAAAATAATAGGGCGCTGTAAAACTTAACAAAAATTCAGTTCTCCAAATTGCAATTATATTAACGTACCCCCCAGACTTCTCTTGAGTACCCCAAGGGTACTCATACCACTGGTTGAGAAACACTGGTACTGATCACATTGTCATGGTTAAGCACTGGAATAAATTGCCTAGGGAAGTTGAGGAATCTCCATCACTGGAGATTTTTAAGAGCAGATTAGACATTAGTCTAGATGGTACTTGGTCCTGCTGTAAGCAAAGGGGACTGGACTTGATGACCTCTCAAGGTTCTTTTCAGTTTTATTATTTTATTATGACCCTGGATGATTAGCAGTGAATCCAGAATTTTCACATGAAGGCTATGTCTACACTGCCAGGGAGCGTTTCTGAAAAAAGATATGCGAATTGCAAACCGCAATTTGCATATCTTTTTCCACTTGTTTTTTTGGAAGAGGCTTTTCCAACATTTGGCCTGTCTACACAGGGCCAAAAGTCAGAAAACCTCCTCTTTTGGAACATTGCTTATTCCTCGTAAACTCTTCAGTCTAGACATAGCTGAAGAAAGCTACATTTCTGAAGCTTTCGGAGCAATTTATATAGGCAGTCCCAGGTTACATGGATCCGACTTTCATCCACATACAGAAATCGGCATCCGCAAAATGGTTGGGTTGTCCCAGGTACTGCAGCTGTGAAAGAGCAGAATGTGAGGCCACTGCTCCCAGGAGCTAGTGCCACACACCAGCAACTCCCTCTGGCATGATTGTACTACTTCCAGCCCTGCCCTTAACACTTCCACACAACTGGATCGCCTATTTGGGGTCTATACAGCCCATCCAGAGGACAGGGCTTGGAGTATGGCTGAGGGTGGCACTGCTTCACTGGAGGAGCTGCCTTGCTCCTTGGAAAAGATGACCCCATGATCTGCTCCTTTCACTGCTGTGGTTCCAAGGAGAGCCTTGCGGTTCAGCAGATACCAATTTATATTTGCATCTATGGAGCTCTAGTCATGGAATATTTTTTGTGAGGAGGATGGGTAGGATGTACAAATAAGGGTATGTCTACACTGCCACCCTAGTTCGAACTAGGGTGGCTAATGTAGGCATTCGAACTTGCAAATGAAGCCCGGGATTTAAATAACCCGGGCTTTATTTGCATGTTCCCGGGCGCCGCCATTTTTAAATGCCCCATAGTTTGAACTCCCTGCCCACAGCTACATGCGTCACGGACTAGGTAGTTCGAATTAAAGCTCCTTACTCCTCCTGCAATGAGGTGGCAGTGTAGACATACCCTAAGAGTTAAAATCTACCTTCGCCACTGACAGAAAATGGTGTATCTACTACCCCAACATACAGTGATTGTCAGAACTGTACCTATGGGTGACCTGACTGATTATGATCTGTAGGAGCATTGATTGCTGAATACGGTACTTATGAGTGAAATAACTGATCATGAACAAGGGAGCTTGATTGCTGTGCATTGTACTTATGGGTACACTGACTGATTATAAGCTAGGGAGGAGAGTGTCAGGCATGAACTGTGAATTTACTGTATGGACTGATGTAGAAACAATCTTGACTAATTGGCTACGTCTACACTGGCCCCTTTTCCGGAAGGGGCATGTTAATTTCAGCGATCGCAATAGGGAAATCCGCGGGGGATTTAAATATCCCCCGCGGCATTTAAATAAAAATGTCCGCCGCTTTTTTCCGGCTTTTAGAAAAGCCGGAAAAGAGCGTCTACACTGGCCCCGATCCTCCGGAAAAAGCGCCCTTTTCCGGAGAATCTTATTCCTACTTCATCTTTATCTTATTCCTACATAAACTTTGAAGTAGGAATAAGATCCTCCGGAAAAGGGCGCTTTTTCCGGAGGATCGGGGCCAGTGTAGACGCTCTTTTCCGGCTTTTCTAAAAGCTGGAAAAAAGCGGCAGACATTTTTATTTAAATGCCGTGGGGGATATTTAAATCCCCCGCGGATTTCCCTATTGCGATCGCTGAAATTAACATGCCCCTTCCGGAAAAGGGGCCAGTGTAGACGTAGCCATTGTGTTTTAATACAACATCCTAGTTGTCTCTTATTATGTGTTTATCTTTATTATTTGAACTACACATTATATAATGTGATACAGTAATAGTACCCAACATGCTTACTAAAATAAAAGCCTTTTTGTGAATAAATAAAATAAATTATTAAATCATTGCCAGGAAGGGCAGCTACCTAACTGCATACCAACATACGCGCAATAAACAAAAATCAAATTAAATATTTGCAAATTGAACAAAGTACATAAAACAAAGATTGAACAGCACAAACAGCAAACATAGGACCAACAAATAAATCCCCTAAGTGTACATGTTCTCTGCTCGCCCGCCCCCTTTCTCCTTCCCCTTTCTTCCACATGTAACCCCCAAGGAGATTGCTTGGATTCCCGGGGCTTTGTCTGCTGGCAGCTCAGGGAGAGGCACTCTGAGTTTGCCTTGGCTCCCCCTCCCTACCAGGGCCAGAGTCTGCCTGGCAACCCACAGGGAGTGAGATGCCCCTCCCAGGGGGAAGGAGAGACCATTGTTGAGGGGAGTCTGGAGCCAGCCAGGAAAAGGGGAGGACTGAGTGTGTGGGAGCTAGTAAGCCCCCAGGCCTGCATGCAGGGTTCCCCCTGAGAGCTAGCCTCTAGGGACCTGAAGGCAGGATCCCTCAGCTGGGTTTATGTCTCCACTGTTGATTCCCAGTTGTGGAGTTTGCTGGGAGGCTTCCCCAGCCAGGCGGAGTTGGCTCTCCAGCTCCCTGGGTGAGAGAGTCACTGCATGGTCAGCTGGGCTCTAGCAGCAAGTTCAGGGCTGCTGCCTGCTGTGTGGGTCTGGAGGCTGGCCTGGGAGGCTATAGTTTTGAATTTTGGTGCAGTTGTGTGGTCTGCATCTTGAGCCCTGCACCCCTTCACAGTGAGGGGAAATTCTGGGACCGAAGCAGCCTGGTTCCTGCTTGAAGAGGACCCCTGTGAGAAGAGAGCAGCCCCTTTGCAGAGACTGAGTCATCTCTCAACCTGAGGCTCATTCATGGAGTGTGTGAGTGCACCAATTTTTAGTTAGTAAGTCAGGGAATTTGTTTGGGGATTTTATTACCTGCAGTATATTAAACTGTGGAGGGATTTGCTGCCTTCTCCCATTTGTGAGTCCTTTGGGCTGTACTGGACCTAGTCAGCCCCACTGCTAAACCTCTGCAGAGAAGGATTGTGTGGTCAACAGTCATCAAGGGCCCCAACAAAGTACGCGTACCAACGGGACACTAACTTCACAGTTGCAGGGCACCGGTGACCCTAAAAATAATGTTTTACCCTGTTCTGTTATAATTGTCTCCTGTTTAATATAATTGTGTTTATTATAGTGTATGTGTTTGTGTTATTTTCTGGGAGTCTCCAACTATCTGGCGAATACGTGGGGATTATCCTGGGCTAGAATTTTCCTCCCAAGCTGCCCTGGCAACCCTGCTAGGAAGGAGTGAGGGGGGTGGAGGCACCGCCAAGTACATCAATCAGAAAGAATAAAATTGAGTAGGTGGCGGGATCCAGAAGAACCCAGACCTATCCATCCGAACCTGAAAGGAGATTGGCTCTAAAAGAAGGTAACCAGGTGGAGAGGGGGGCGCTACATTGGAGGCACCGCTGGGATCCCGTCTTTTAAACTCATACCTTATATACACTCCTGCTGTCTTCCTGGGATATTAAGTAAATTCCCAGTATGGATTATCAGAAGAGGCTTATAGCTTGGTGTGAGCTGGAGGGAGCTGACCCTGAACGCCACTTTCTGCTCACTAATGTACCCACTGAATGGGAAATTAGACAAATTGAAGATGAGATTGCTAATGTCAGAGAATGGGGAACCTGTGTGGTTCGGAGTCAGATGAAAGCACAAGGGGAAGCTACTTTATCTCTTCTTGTAGAGAGCAAGATTATACTGTCTACTGTAGTGACTCCCCATGTAATTCTGCCAGATGGAGAGAAGGACGGATGGAAGGTGACCATTCAAACACAATCACGTTTTCCCTCCCCATCTGCCCCACCATCTGAAACTAATGGTTTTCAGTCCAAATTGGGGAACTTCCTTATGCAGGAAGGGAAGACCATGACTGAATTAAGGACTCTTTTGGGAAGTAGTCCTGTGCCTCCTTCCAGTTCTACAGACCAAATAATTTTTGCTATGGGAAAAGCAATAGGGGAGTCCATAAAGACAGCATATGAATCAGGCCCTTACAGAAAACTGAAGTTCTTTTCAGGCATTAAACCTGTGCCTGTAGGGGAAGATGACTATGACACTTGGAGGCATCAACTAAATCAGGTGATGCAGGAATGGCAATGTAGCGAGGCTGAAAAGAGGAAACGTGTGGCAGAAAGCCTGCGAGGACCTGCAGGGAATGTAATCTGTGCATTAAAAGCCAGCAAGCCTGCTGCCACTGTTGATGACTATCTCTCGGCGATGGAGGATGCCTTTGGGAGCCTAGAGACTGGGGAAGACCTCTACTTTCAGTTTCGATCCTGTTACCAACATTCAGGTGAAAAACTATCTTCCTATCTTCACAGATTGGAACCATCCCTTCAACTGTGCATCCGCCGTAAAGGCACTGAAAGGAGCAAGGAACACCGAGTACGACTAGAACAGGTCATACGAGGTGCCATTTATGATGATTTTCTAATTATGAAATTGAAACTTGCAGACCGATTGGACAGTCCTCCAGAATTCCACCAACTGCTGCGAGAAGTCCGGGAGGAGGAGGAAAAGAGAACGGTTAGAGAGAGGAATAAGATCTCAGTGAGCCAGACCGTTGGTCCTCAGAAACTGAAGGATGACCTTTGTCTGCCTACCACTGAGGACCTCCATCAACAGCTCAAAACCCTGACAGCACAGCTCACTGAATTTATGACGAGTAAGATGCCTCAGGGGTCACCTAGCGATATTCTTCCACCAACTTTGACAGAAAGGAAGTACCCTCCTTTTCACCCAGGGAGAAGGGACCCCAACAGAGAACCTGTAAAGAAAACCTTGGTGACCCTCCCAAGGAACAAGAGATTCTGCTACCGGTGTGGCGAGGATGGGCACATTTCCACCCAGTGTGACAACCCAAGGAATGAAGAGAAGGTAACGCAACGAAAAAAGAAGCTACAGGGAAACTCCCAAGGATCCCAGTAATGGAGCATACTGGGAGCCATTACAGTCAGAGCTCCACTAAGTTGTGTTATGAACAGCCTTCCTGGAGCCCATTCCCAGAAGGATTGATAGGCCCAGCAGCGGTAGTTAATGTGATGGTAGAAGGGATTCCCTGTAGGGCCCTGCTGGACAGTGGATCTCAGGTCACCATCATTACTAGAGAATTCCATCGGCAATTCCTCCCTCAAGTGAAGATCCATCCTCTAGAAGGATTGGCAATATGGGGCCTTAGCAATGCTAGTTACCCATACGATGGATATGTACTAGTGACTTTACGTTTTCCTGCAGAACTGGCTGGATGTCTCCAGGATTGTGATACTCTGGCTTTGATTTGTCCTGAGACACAAAATTCTGATGGCATTCCCATATTGATTGGAACCAACAGCAACATGTTCCAATCTTTGGCCACACTTTGTGGTCGTTTGGGCCAGAAGACCCCAGATGTGGTTCGCCCTCCATGGAGAGAACTGACCCTGGGCTCATCCACAATGCCTTCTGACCATGATAGCTCTGACGATGAATCTTTAGGGAAAGTAGTAAGAGTATCCAAAGCTGTTTTGTCCATACCCCCACATGGTGAGATTGACTTGAGGGGAAAACTTGAGAAGCACAGTAGCAGCCTTCCTCATACAGTAATGATGGAGTCCTCTGATGGAGATAACCTCCCTAGTGGTCTGATGGTTCTAAGAGGTTTATTGTCCTTACCACAGCTGGAAGAAGCTGGCATTATGGTCAGAATACGAAATGAAACCAACCATCCCATAGCCATCAGGAGAGGAATGGTATTGGCACGATTGTATAGAGTAGAGAGTGTTATGAGCCCTGCAGCTGCAGCCAGAAAGCCCTGTAAGGCATTGGATCCTGATCTTTTTAATTTTGGTGATTCTCCTGTATCTCCCAGTTGGAAAGACCGGTTAAAAAAGCAGTTAAGCGAGAGACCTAATGTGTTCTCCACTGAAGAATGGGATGTGGGGTGTGCCCTTAACGTGGAACACACCATTCGTTTGGCAGATGACAGGCCTTTCAGGGAGAGGTCCCGAAGACTGGCACCTGCAGACATTGAGGATGTGAGAAAGCATATCCAAGAACTATTGGAAGCAGGAATAATTTCTGAATCCCGTAGCCCCTATGCATCCCCCATTGTGGTGGTGCGGAAGAAAAATGGGACTGTGCGCATGTGTGTGGACTATCGCACACTGAATAAAAGGACCATCCCAGATCAATACACTGTACCTAGGGTAGATGATGCCTTAGCTTGCCTAGCAGGAAGCAGATGGTTCTCTGTCTTAGATTTACGAAGCGGCTACTACCAGATCCCGATGAGCTCTGAAGACAAAGAGAAAACAGCTTTCATTTGTCCCTTGGGATTCTACCAGTTTGAGAGGATGCCCCAAGGTATCTCAGGAGCTCCTGCTACATTCCAGCGTTTGATGGAGAAGACAGTGGGGGATATGAATTTGTTAGAAGTGCTGGTGTATTTGGATGACTTAATTGTTTTTGGGAAAACTCTGGAAGAGCATGAAGCTCGACTAATGAAAGTATTAGACCGCCTGGACGCTAGTGGGTTGAAACTGTCACTTGATAAATGTCAATTTTGTCAGACCCGAGTAAAATATGTAGGCCATATTGTGTCAGCAGAAGGTGTGGCGACTGATCCCGAGAAGATTGAGGCATTAACCACCTGGCCTGTACCCAAAGACCTGAAAGCTTTACAATCTTTCCTAGGCTTCTGTGGATATTACCGCCGATTTGTAAAAAATTACTCCTCCATTGTGAGACCGCTCACCAATTTGACAAGGGGATACCCCCCAACGTGGAAGAGATCACCCCAACATAAGCTTGCAAGTCCTAATGAGAGGTATTTCAAGGTGAATGAACCATTTGGAGACCGTTGGACAGAGGAATGCAACAGCGCTTTCCATGCCCTTATTGAGAAACTCACCACTGCACCAGTGTTAACCTTTGCAGACCCTACCAAGCCCTATGAACTACACGTAGATGCCAGTCTTGATGGATTAGGAGCAGTTCTCTATCAGAATTATGAGAATAAATGGAAACCTGTGGCGTTTGTCAGTCGAGGGTTGACTGCCTCTGAAAGACACTATCCCGTGCACAAACTTGAGTTTTTAGCTCTCAAATGGGCTGTTGTGGACAAACTTCATGATTATCTATACGGAGCGACCTTTGTAGTAAAAACAGATAATAACCCACTTACTTATGTGCAGACCACGGCTAAACTAGATGCTACTGGTCAGCGATGGATGGCTGCCTTGGCTGCTTATGACTTTAAGCTGCAGTACCGTTCGGGTCAAACCAATGCAGACGCAGATGCATTGTCCCGTCGCCCTCATAACCCACTCGAGGAAGAGTCTGAGTGGATGGAGATACCATCTCCTGCTATTCGTGCCACCTGCAAGGCTGTAATAGGAAAAGTGCAGTCCCCTTATGTAAATGAGGAAAGATATGCTGACACACTGGGGTTGTCTGAGAAGGCTATACCTACCATTTATGCAAACCTCGTTGGGCTAAAGACTTTTGAATTGCCCCAGTTAACTCCGACTGAATTGAGAAGAGCTCAGTGGAAAGATTCAAATATTGGACCTGTGCTGGAAGCTGTAGAAAAGGGTGAAAAACCCATCTCTAAGGCTAACTTTTCCCCCGGCACAATTCTTCTCTTAAAAGAGTGGGATCGTTTAGTGATTAACAAAGGTTTGTTATTCCGGACCACCCAGACTGTAAAGGGCCATGTGCGGAAACAACTGGTCTTACCCCAAGAATACCAGGAGATGGTGTTGAAGTCTCTGCACGATGATCATGGTCACTTGGGGGTAGATAAGACTTTGGAACTGGTCAGAGATCGGTTTTATTGGCCCAAAATGACAGCATCTGTGGAAGACCACTGCAAATGGTGCTCTCGGTGTGTTAAGCGGAAGACTCTGCCAAAAAAGGCAGCGACTATGGTGAACATCGCTACAGATGCACCCATGCAATTGGTGTGCATTGACTTTTTGTCATTGGAGCCTGATAGAAAGAACCACTCAAGTATAATTGTAGTTACTGACCATTTTACAAGGTATTCCCAAGCATATCCCACAAAAGACCAAAAAGCCAGTACAGTGGCCAAAATTTTATGGGACAAATTCTTTGTACATTATGGTTTCCCGGCCCGAATCCATTCTGACCAGGGAAGAGATTTTGAAAGCAGACTAATTCGTGAACTTACAAAAACCCTGGGAATAAGGAAGTCCAGAACCACTCCTTACCATCCCCAGGGAGATCCACAACCGGAGAGATTCAACCGGACTTTGCTAAACATGTTGGGAACACTACATCCATCCCAAAAGACCAGATGGAGTGAGCATGTCAGTTACCTTGTGCATGCTTATAACTGCACTAAAAATGAGTCCACTGGGTTTTCGCCTTATTATTTAATGTTTGGCAGAGAAGCCAGGCTACCAATTGACTTATGTTTTGGGATATCCTCTGATGAAGCTAGCGAAACAACTTATCTCCAGTACATTCAGAGTCTCAGGCGTGACTTGCGGGAAGCTTACAGACTGGCCTCCCAAGCAGCCACAAAAAGCAACCTTGCTAACAAGCAGAGATATGATAGTCGGGTCCGTGAACAGGATCTGCAGGTAGGAGACAGAGTGTTAATCCGAAATCTAGGTCTCACTGGAAAACATAAATTAGCTGACCGGTGGAATGCAGACACCTACATAGTGGTTGATAAGCTACCAGACTTGCCTGTATATCGCCTTAGGATGGAAAATGGAAAAAATGTTTGTAAGACTATTCACCGAAACCACCTCTTGCCAGTGGGGCAGTTAATAGGTGAAGAGAAAAATAGTGAATGTGGTTCCTCCCGGCGACCCATTACTCGTTCAAGACTAAGGAAGAAAGTTCCTGCAGAAAGAACCCTTACTGCACAACTTGAATCTGCTGAGGAGGCAGACAGTGAGTCTTTAACCTCCTCTGGAGAAAATGATCCTCATTCACAGAGTAGCAGTGAAGAGGAATTCTTCCCCTATTATCCAATACCTCCTATGCTTCATGAGCAGCTATGTGAGGTAGAAACTGTTAGAGAGGGAGAATCTGAGCCTCCTCTAGCTCAAATACTTAACCCTGAAGCTGCACCCTTTGTACCCCCTCAGTCAACAATACAGCATGAAGAGGCAAGTGGTTTACCAGCTAGGATGGTTCCACCTGTAGAGGATGTGGGAGAAGCCATGCAACCTGCAGAGAGGGAAATCATTGATTGTCCTGCAGTCATTACTGCTGAGAACCCTGAGAATGAAGAAGCTCCTGTACTTCGACGTTCAGAACGAGAGCGAAAACCTGTACAGAAACTCACCTATGATGTCCCAGGGTCCTCCACCTCTGTCCCTCTGCATTTAGTAAATAGATGGGTGCGGGTGGCCTATTATTGTTTGTGTCTGATAGTTAACAATGGAGACTCCAAGGTTAAGTCATTTATTTAAATATAGTAAGAATGTTATTAATGTAAATTGAATAACAATTTAATGTTTAAATTAATATTGTATGTGGACACAGCAATACTTACTTATTGGCTAATGATATTTATTGTCAACTAAACAATGTATACTATTACCTGATGGAAAGGACCTTGCATGTTTGTGTTGTGGTTAAATGACCCTTGCCGAGGACGGCAAGAACTTTCGCACAGGGAGAGTGTAACCCCCAAGGAGATTGCTTGGATTCCCGGGGCTTTGTCTGCTGGCAGCTCAGGGAGAGGCACTCTGAGTTTGCCTTGGCTCCCCCTCCCTACCAGGGCCAGAGTCTGCCTGGCAACCCACAGGGAGTGAGATGCCCCTCCCAGGGGGAAGGAGAGACCATTGTTGAGGGGAGTCTGGAGCCAGCCAGGAAAAGGGGAGGACTGAGTGTGTGGGAGCTAGTAAGCCCCCAGGCCTGCATGCAGGGTTCCCCCTGAGAGCTAGCCTCTAGGGACCTGAAGGCAGGATCCCTCAGCTGGGTTTATGTCTCCACTGTTGATTCCCAGTTGTGGAGTTTGCTGGGAGGCTTCCCCAGCCAGGCGGAGTTGGCTCTCCAGCTCCCTGGGTGAGAGAGTCACTGCATGGTCAGCTGGGCTCTAGCAGCAAGTTCAGGGCTGCTGCCTGCTGTGTGGGTCTGGAGGCTGGCCTGGGAGGCTATAGTTTTGAATTTTGGTGCAGTTGTGTGGTCTGCATCTTGAGCCCTGCACCCCTTCACAGTGAGGGGAAATTCTGGGACCGAAGCAGCCTGGTTCCTGCTTGAAGAGGACCCCTGTGAGAAGAGAGCAGCCCCTTTGCAGAGACTGAGTCATCTCTCAACCTGAGGCTCATTCATGGAGTGTGTGAGTGCACCAATTTTTAGTTAGTAAGTCAGGGAATTTGTTTGGGGATTTTATTACCTGCAGTATATTAAACTGTGGAGGGATTTGCTGCCTTCTCCCATTTGTGAGTCCTTTGGGCTGTACTGGACCTAGTCAGCCCCACTGCTAAACCTCTGCAGAGAAGGATTGTGTGGTCAACAGTCATCAAGGGCCCCAACAAAGTACGCGTACCAACGGGACACTAACTTCACAGTTGCAGGGCACCGGTGACCCTAAAAATAATGTTTTACCCTGTTCTGTTATAATTGTCTCCTGTTTAATATAATTGTGTTTATTATAGTGTATGTGTTTGTGTTATTTTCTGGGAGTCTCCAACTATCTGGCGAATACGTGGGGATTATCCTGGGCTAGAATTTTCCTCCCAAGCTGCCCTGGCAACCCTGCTAGGAAGGAGTGAGGGGGGTGGAGGCACCGCCAAGTACATCAATCAGAAAGAATAAAATTGAGTAGGTGGCGGGATCCAGAAGAACCCAGACCTATCCATCCGAACCTGAAAGGAGATTGGCTCTAAAAGAAGGTAACCAGGTGGAGAGGGGGGCGCTACACACAGTTAGCATGCATTTGGTTCCAATGCATTGGGCTGCAGACCTGCAGGGAGAGGGAGTCATCATGGGAGTGAAAGCTTGCAGGGGGAAGGTGTCAACACATGGGTGGGCATATGCAGCAGAGAGGTGACCTGCATGAGGGTGGAGGACTGCATGGGGTAGATTTGCCATGTCCAGATGCTGTTAAGTCTTAGTTGAGGGGTGGGAAATACAGCCTCCACAGGCCTGATCCAGCCCGCCAAGCCGGTTGATGTGGTCTTTGCCCCCCCATTACTCCCCCACCCCAAGCCAATCAAAATCTGGGGACAGGGGAGCATGTGAAGCGTGGATTTACAGATGTATGCAGCAACAGAGGGAATAGTCAGCTGTTAAAACAGCTGGCAGTTCCTTCTAGGCACCATGCGCCCCTGGCAGGGCAGGGGCGGGAGGCGGAGGTCAAGACACTTTGAGCGCTCCCATGTCCCCAGACCCTGACTGGCCTGGGGGTGAGGGGAGTGAACGAAGTCTCCTCCTACTGACAGGGGCACACGGTGCCTAGAGGGAACCGCCAGCTGTTCAAAACAGCTGGCAGCTTTCTCTGGGTGCTGAGAGTGGGGAGCAAAGACTTCATGCACTCCCTCACCCCCAGGCTAATCAGGGTCTCTGGGTGGGGGAAACACAGGAAGTCTCCCAACCCCACCCTTTCTGCCTGAGG
This sequence comes from Pelodiscus sinensis, assembly GCF_049634645.1. NCBI lineage: Eukaryota > Metazoa > Chordata > Testudines > Trionychidae > Pelodiscus > Pelodiscus sinensis. The sequence goes on along the minus strand of NC_134724.1, from coordinate 30,437,814 downwards.
CCATGCCCCTTCCAGAGCAGCTCACAACCACTTCAGAAATTTTTGAAGTGGCCCCCGTTCAAAAATTATTGCCCACCCCTGTCCTAGTTGTGTGGGCCACCCAAGTACTGTTCCTGGTCTGCAATGTACTCTGAATTGGACTCAGGATGTGCTGGGAATACAGCTGTAGCCTGTACTCTGGTGGCATAAACCTAAGCCGCTTTTCAAACAGATTTTTCTGCTGTGCTTTATCTTCCTTGCTCAGCTGACATTCCTAATTTAGAAACTGTGCTGCAAGACTCTCCTTGCACACTGCAATTCTGTCCTCTCGCTCTGCTGCTTGTCTGTGCCATTTCACTTGCTGTGAATCCTTCTTCCCGTTATTGCACCCCATGGGACTTAGACTCAAGCCTGCTCTCTCTCCCCTGTGGGAGACTTTCCCCAGAGGGCAGGCCGGCAAGCCAAAGTCAGAACAGAACTACGTGTACAGATGTGGGAGGCTAGGGTGGTCTGGAATCAACCATGAGTCTGACTCCAATCCTACACTGCAGTATACGCATACCTATGATTTTCAAATTTACAGAATTATTTTAAATGTACCCAGATTCCTTTGTATTGTGCTAGTGATTCACAGACATCTTGCTCATACCATATTATTAGAGAATCTCAAGTGTGTGTAATTTTCACACACTGCAGCGAACTACCATTTGAAATGAAGTATCATCCTTGTACCCCTGCACAGTCACTGAATAAGTACCAGTGAATACAATCAGCTGGGGAATTATGTGTTTATCTTTAATGTAAGCTAAATTAAACCATTGTGTTTAAATGCATGAAAAGGACTATGCATGAAAACTGTGCCTTGTACACAAGCCCCACAGCAAGCAGCTGTGCAGAGCCACACTACTCTGAAGGAAAACCAGGAACCATTTGTCCCAGAGGAGAGAATGATAGAGTGCAGGAAACTGAGTGGCTACTATTGAACCCCCTTGTGAGGTGCAACTTGCTGCCCTCTATACAACTATGTCACTGAACTAGCTAGTGTATTGGTGGGGCCAAAGGCATACTCCTACTTCCTTCCTATATTGCCTTACTCCCTTTGGGACACTATCTGCACTCCTCAGAAGCTGCAATTCTGCCTGGTCCTTACAAGAGCTAAGCAATAAGGTACAGGGGACAGTCCTTGTACTTTTCATTCCCGCTGCTCACAGTACAGGGATAAGCAGAATCTGGCCCTGTGTGACTTAGGAACTGTGTACAAAAGGAAGCTTCATCAGTTATACCCAAGGCAATACTTGAATTAATTTCCCATGATTTTCCACTGTTGGCCACCTGGGGCTCCCTCTGTCAAAACTGTGGTGGAAGCCTGATATTGTGGACTCTGCAATTTCCACAATATCACAAGCTAAGCAGGGCCTTAATTATATGTGTATATACTTACACTAGGGCTGTCAAATGATTTTAAAATCATTTGACAGCCCTAGTCAATTTTTAAAAAATTAGTTGTGATTAACCCCAGTTTAGTTTACATTTATGGGAAATAATGCTGCCTGATTCTTATTAACAATAGCAGCTTAAAATGAGAACAGAAGAAGTTTGCATGACACCATTGCATCCGGTATTGCAAGGTATTTACATGCAAGCTATGCTAAACTTACGTATGCCCATTCATGCTTCAACTTATGCAATCTAAAGCTTTACATTGATTTGTTTGTGAATGCAATTATATAAAAAAATCTACATTTGTAAGGCACACTTATGATAAAGATAATGCACTACAGTACTTGTATCAGATGAATTGAAAAATGTTCTTTTATCTTTTTACAGTGCAAATATTTCTAATAAAAATAACATAAAATGAACACATACACTTAGTAGTCACAGTTGTAATTTAAATTAACATATTTGAAAATGTAGAAAACATCCAAAAATATTTATCAGCAAAATGGCATTCTATTATTGTGTAAGAGTGCAATTAAATCTGCAATTATTAGTGACTTTTTAAATCTAATTTGTTTTGTGTTAATCGTACACATTAACTCTGATTAACTGACAGCCCTAAGTTATCCCAAAATACTTTGTAACTTTTCCTGTGTACAAGAGATCTCAACTACTGCAGGTAACAGCTTCATTGCATGACAATTTGATTGGCTCTGATTCTCATTAACAGTAAGGTCCCCTTTACATCACACTGGGGCTACGTCTACATTGGCCCCTATTCCGTAATAGGGATGCTAATGTAGCACTTGGGAATAGGCAAATCCGCAGGGGATTTAAATATCCCCCGCGGCATTTTCATTTTCATGGCTGCTGCTTTTTTCCGGCTTGTAGATAAGCCGGAGAAAAGCGCCAGTCTGGACGCGATCCTCCGGAAAATAAGCTCTTTTCCGGAGGATCTCTTATTCCTACTTTCAAGTAGGAAAATAAGCTCTTTTCTGGAGGATCTCTTATTCCTACTCTTCAGGACAGGGAAGAGGGAGTTTTTTCAAAAGAAGAGGAAAGAGGAAAAAGCACAAGTGCCCTGGTGGCCACTCTGTCCATAATAATTACAGCTTAAATGCGAGTTAGCATCCACTCAGTGTGGACGCTCTCTTTTGGAAGAAGTTTTTTCAGAAGATCTCTTCCAGAAAAGCTTCTTCTGAAAGAAGCCTGCAGTCTAGACATAGCCTGAGTCTGTTCTCCCCACTGGCAAAGAGTGGTGCCTCCAGGGCTTCCCCTCCTGGAGCCAGCACCCTGGCCCTTACCTAAGGGCTTTCATCTCAGAGTCCCAACACAATTCAGCTAACTCAAATAAGCTCTCCACACAGAGCTATCCAGGGTGCAGTTGCTCTCCCAGCCAGTCTAACAATCTGCACACCTTGAGATCTCCAGAGTAAACTGACTGCAGATCTATTCTCCAACTCCTTTATAGGGCCTTCCTGGAGCCTGACTGGTTAATTCTCTTGCAGCCACTTTAGCCTGCTGAGAGGACTTCTCTATTGTCTTTCAGGGAAGGCCCACACAGGGTCTCTGGCCTGGGGCCTCAGGGCCTAATTCACCCCATCACAGTTATACAGCTCTAACCCACCTGAGTGGACACTCTTAGTCTAGTATAAGAGTGCCTATTTCACTTTAGTTTGTGTCACAGGGGAAAGATTTTCATCTGAGCCAATAAAAAAGGCCATTCTTATACCAGAATATGAAAATCAAGATGGGCCACTATGCTTGCATAGTTATAACACAGAAAGGTAAGTGGTATAACTGGTAAAACTTTGCCATGTAGAAACATCCATTTGGTAAATAAGAATCAGGCCCACTGTGTATAAAATGCCTAGGCATATTCCAGACAATGATATCAAAAAGTATTGATTTTCATAAGATCCACACTTCTCTTGTGCCTGCATTATTTTTTCATTAAGTACAGGGCGTGCCCACTATAAGTCACCCTGTTCCGCACTAAAGTCGTTGACACTTGTAAGAACTGATGTGTTATAAGTCCTCCTATTCCCAATTCTTAAGTCATTAAAAAAACCCACCAATTTGCACAAATGGAAGTCAGCCAACGGCAAAAAATTATCCACTTTAAGTTGTTTCACAATAAGTCCAAGTTTTTTGGAATGTATCTTGGATTTAGAGATGATGGCCTGTACTAAGAAAAGAAATAAAAAGAAATATTCCTTGCTGCAAAACAGTTGCCCCCCGTTCAATGCCCAACTGGCTAGTTATAATTATGCTTTCATACTTACATAAGTAAGTCTAAAAGAAAATATGTTCACAAACTCTAACGACTATCCATGTTTATTGTCATACAGTTTTTTTCCCTCACTCTATAATTTTGCTCTACTGGTCTCTTTTCCTGACTTGAATGTCTGCAGTAAATCTTGCTATATGTTTCACTGTTCAATCTATTAGCCCTGGTCTACACTACAGAGTTATTTTGAAATAACTCCTATTATTTAAAAATAACAAGCGGAGTGTCCACACTATCAAGCCCATTATTTCAAAGTAATGGACTGGTTATTTTGAAATAATAACTCCTGCTTTCCACAAGGAATAATGCTATTTTTGAAATAGTTATTTCGAAATAGTAGTGTGGATGCTCTGGTGCTGCTATTTCAATATAATTACTTTCTAGTGTAATTCAAACTAATTACTCCCCAGTCCTTCTGGGGCTCTAAGTTGAGGTATCACATCCACATTAACGGAGCCTACCTCGGACTAATTTCAAGGCTTCCCCATAGTGTGGGCACGCTATTTTGAAATTATTGTTTCGGGTTATAATTTTGAAATAAGTTATTTCAAAATAATTTCCTACCATATATAAGACCACCTCACATTTCCTCTGTAAAGATTAGAAATTTCTGTTTGACAATGTAACTATCTTCCTAGAAGTTTAATATACAATATTTTGCTCTAATATCTAAGGCCGTGTTAGCATTTGAATCTTAAACAGATTTTCATCAGTTAGAAATCTGTCAATTCCTTCTGTCAGATTTGTTTTATCTGTACTGATTTGTTTTCCCTATACGGCTCAACATGAAGAAAAGAAATACAGTTGTCTTGTGGATTCAAAAGCTGTTTTTTACTCAGCCTAAAATACCCAATTTAATGAAATAACAGGCAAGATGCACACTACCTATTCACTTGAATTTGTGGGTAATATTAAAAATAACAGAACTATTTCACTGTGTGGGATATGCATGCCCCGTCACAACCTCCCTTACTCTAGATAGCCCAAACACCATCAGTGTTGATGACTCAAATATTTTCAATGTCATTATGAAACTGAATTGACCAGCAGTCTTGAGCTGTTCGTTTATGGTGGTCAAAGGCATGGAGAAACTTCCATATAGGCGAGACTGAAAAGGGATGTTTAATTTAATGTGGAGACATATAAATAAGGACATGCAAGCTGTATCTTGCCCACTCCAGTGTAGATGCATCCAACAAGTACAGATAAAACAGAATTGAGCAGAACAGGCCTGAGTAGTCCCTCAAATTTAATGTCCAGGGTTTTCCTTATTATTCTTTCCCGACCCGGTTTCTCTTATGTAATTTATATTAAGATTGTTTTAAAGAAATAAACTTTAATATTAACACAAAGTACAAAGTAGACACAGAAATATGTAAATATAAAACCTAAATAAATGACAGATATATATTTATTGCTTACATTCATAAGCATAATATATCCATAGCAGGTTCTCTTTCTGGATTGATTTCTGTTTCTTTTCTTTAAGCTTTTTATCTGTTTTACAAGGTTTACATTACTTTCTCCAAGTTCAAGATAAACACTGAATAAACTATTTTTCCAGTTCCAGTAAAACTGCAGCTATTCACCTTCTGCTGGAGAATTAAGCATAAATCTCAGCTCTTACAAACTCCAGCTCACACTTAGCACCGTCAGATATATTTGTATTAATAATAGTTTGTGCTTGTAGTTACTATCCAACTTTTTTCAATTAAAACTGTTTTCCCCCAAAATAACTATCAAATAATGCCCAGGCCTCCAGTGCAAACGACATTTTACTTGTTCAGTAATGTAAGCAGAATTGAGCTGAGGAAGCAATGTTTTGATTTTTCAAAACCAAAACCAAGCATGGCTCAGATCCAAGGGAGCTGTTCTATTTTATGCAAACCACTAAAGTTTGTGGGACTAAAAGGAAGGCCATTAAATAGTTTTTGTTCCTTTTCTATAATGAATAAACCAGGGTGGTCTGGATATTGCAATACTTCATCGGTCAGGTTTTATTTTTGCAAATCAAACCAGGTCTCGTTCTTCAGATACAGTCTGAGATCAAAGCAGGAATGGTTTAGAGCCACATTGCAAATCAGCACCCCAATTCTGCTCTCAAGTCCATGAAGGCAGGCCCATTTACCTCTAGGGAGCTCCATGAAGTTTTATCTACCCACACAAGTCTGAGTGCAGAACCAGGACACATCCCAGAAATAGTTCACACTTCAGTTTTATTTTACCCAGACTACCAAAGATTCAGGAAGGCAGGATGAATAAAAAGATAAGGATCTTGTGCAAAACAGGGGTTTTGAGAAAAAAAAAAAAAAAAGGTCCACACTGCTTCTTTTTGTGCAAAAAAGAAACAGCAGAAAAGATGCTAATGAGATTGTAATTTATGCTAATGAGTCCCTCATTAGCATATTTTCTGCCAGAAGAACTCACTGCGAAGATGAAGCCTGACTGTTAAGGACAATGATTAACTGGAAAAAAATGTAAAAAAATATGTGGAGTGGTTAACAAATAAATAATAGCTATGGGCAATGTTTTTTAATTATTTTGAGAGAACACAATCATTTGATTATATATCTATATAACTGTAAGATTATTATTTATTTTTGTTTCCTATAATATAGTCTATGGCGCCTTTTTTCCCTGGTTGGAATCTCACTGAAGCCAATGTAATTACTAAAAGTGTAAAGCAAATTCAGAAGTATTTTCAAGAAATCTTAAACTTTTGGGGACGAAGACTGTGTCTTCTTAGAGCTTAAATACGTAACCATTCTTCCAGTAGCAGTTGTCAGCAACAAGGGTCAGGATCCATATCTAGGGGGTTCTTTCAATAATGTAGCCAGCTGGCTTGAGCCCCCACTCAGTAAACTGGGAAAATTCCAACCTACCCACTGGGCACCTTTAGAAGCATTTCTTCCCCTCTTGCAAGCACAAAATCTGAGATAGAAACAGTCTGTTTAATAACAGTAACCTAGCAATAGCCTAAAAAATCAACACATAAACAAAGAAAAACTCGTAAGGAAGACACCATCCCCGGAGTCCACTGGGCAGAGTCCTTTGCTTCAAGATTTTTAGTCCAACATCCCAAATCACATAGTGTGCCCTCCACTTCAACACCCCACTCACAGCACTGTATCATAAGAACATAGGAACGGCCATAATGGGTCAGATCAAAGGTCTATCTAGCCCAGTGTCCTATCTGCTGACAGTGGCCAATACCAGATGCCCCAGAGGTAAGGAACACAACAGATAATCCTCAAGTGATTCTTTTCCTGTCACCCACCTCCAGAGAAACAGAGGCTAGGGACACCATTCCTACCCATCCTGGCTAATAGCCACTGATGGACCTAACCTGCATGTATCTAGATCTATTTTGAACCCTGCTAAAGACCTAGTCTTCACCACATCCTCTAGCAAGGAGGTTGACTGTGCTCTGAGTGAAGAAAAATTTCCTTTTGTTTAAACCTGCTGCCTGTTAATTTCATTTGGTAACCCCCTAGTTCTTATATTGTGGAAATAAGTAAATAACTTTTCCTTATTCACTTTTTCCACACCAGTAATGATTTTATAGACCTCTATCATATCCCCTTAGTCTCCTCTTTACTAAGATGAAAAGACCAAGTCTTTTTTACCTCTCTTCATATGGGACCCATTCCAAACCCCTAATCATTTTTGTTGTCTTTTCCTGAACCTTTTCCAATGCCAAAATATCTTTTTTGAGATGTGGTGACCACATCACAGTATTCAAGATGTGGGCGTACCATGGTTTTATATAGAGGCAATAAGACATTCTCAGTCTTATTCTCTATCCCTTTTTTAATGAATCCTAACATTCTATATGCTTTTTGACTGCCACTGAACATTGAGCGGAAGTTTTCAGAGAACTACAGGCAGTCCCTGGGTTACGTAAAAGATAGGGACTGTAGGTTTGTCCTTAAGTTGAATCTGTATGTAAGTCGGAACTGGCGTCAGCCGCTGCTGAAACTGATCAGTTTCAACCACGACTGAATCTGGACGCCAGTTCTGACTTACATACAGATTCAACTTAAGAAACCCAGGCGTCCCCAAGTCAGCTGCTGCTGAAACTGATCAGCGGCTGATTCCATGAAGCCTGGGGCAGAGCAACTCTGCCTCGGGCTTCCTGTAGTCAGCCGCTGGTCAGTTTCAGCAGCGGCTGATTTGGGGACGCCTGGGGCAGAGCAGCTGGGGTGCTGCTGGGTTGTTCCAGTAGCGCGGCTCCACAGCACTACTGGAGCAACCCAGCAGCACCCCAGCTGCTCTGCCACAGGCGTCCTGATTCAGCCGCTGCTGAAACTGACCAGCAGCGGCTGAATCAGGACGCCTGGGGCAGAGCTGCTGGGGTGCTGCTGGGTTGGTCCGGAGCGGCGCTGCGGGACCAACCCAGCAGCCCCCAGCTGCTCTACCCCAGGGGTAGGCAAGAAAAGCCTGGTCTGCGGGGGGGGGGCACTAGCTGTACCCTCCCCCCCCCAGCAGACCAGGGAGACGGGGGTGGTGGGACCGCCCAAGTCCTCCACGGCTTTGCTCCGTCTCCCTGGTCTGCTGACCTGGGAGACGCAGAGCAAAGCCGCAGAGCACGCGGGCAGCAGGACAGTCCAGGCACGCCGTGGCTGTCCCATTGCTGGCATGCTCCAAGGCTTTGCTCCCCATCTCCCTAGTCTGCTGGTCAGACCAGGGAGATGGGGAGCAAAGCCACGGAGCACGCCCGCAGCGGGACAGCCCAAGCACGCCTGGACTGTCCCGCTGCGGGCGTGCTCCAAGGCTTTGCTCCCCGTCTCCCTGCAGACCAGGGAGACGGAGAGCAAAGCCCAGGCGGTGGCTTTGCTCGGGTGTCCCTGGTCTGCTGGGGGAGTCCAGCAGCTTTGCCGATCCGCGTAAGTCGGGGACTGCCTGGATCCATAATAATTCCAAGATCTGAGTAGTTGTAGCTAAATTAGTCCCCATCCTATTGTATGTAGTTGGGATTATTTTTTCCCAATGTGCATTACTTTACATTTATCACCATTAAATTTCATTTGCCATTTTGTTGCCCAATCACTTAGTTTGGTGAGATCTTTTTGAAGCTCTTCATTGTCTGCTTCGGTCTTACCTATCTTGAGCAGTTTAGTATCATCTGCAAATTATGCCACCTCACTGTTTACCCCTTTCTCTAGATCATTTATAAAAAAGTTGGACAGGATTCAATTGAATATCTAGCAGATCTAAGCAAACAGAAGCGAATTGTATTTACCTGGGCACACCCAGAATCTCATTCTTTAAACTGAAAGTGTTTCTCTTCTTTGCACCAGGTTAAGCATAGACTTTTCCTGTCACCCACCTTCAGAGAAACAGAGGCTAGGGACACCATTCCTACCCATCCTGGCTAATAGCCAATGATGGACATAACCTCCATAAATCTATCTAGCTCATACAATAATAATATACATTGCAATCATTATTAACACAATTGTGACCCAACACCAGCCAAGTTTATTACAATTACTCCATCAGCTAAATATCTAACACATCTAAGCAAAGCAGGAGCAAGCTGTATTTACATAGACACACCCAGAATTTATCTCCCACTCCAGCTACCTATAATGAAAGCATTCATTCAGTTCCTGCTTACAAATACTTAGAAAAGCTTTAAGAGAGGTAACTTTGTTAGTCTCTTTCAGCAAAAAAAAAAAAAAAAAAAAAAAAAAAACGAGTCCTGTGGCACCTTAAAGAATAACCAGCACCCAAGGCGGATATTGATATAATGATGCTGTGTCCTCTCCCCTAGCACAGTAAAAGTGCTTTATATTGCCATCACAATTCTCATACAGGAAGAAAGAATGACCTTTTGTGTGGCAAAGCCTACACTGCAAAGTTTTGTCAGCATAGCTACATAAGCATGGATGTGAAAAAATTATACACCCTAGCAGCCCAGATAATTATGCAAACAATACCCCAGTGCAGTGCAAAAAACAAATGCTTGAGGGAGGTAATGCAGCCAATGCCAGTGGAAGAACAGCTGTCAGCAGATCCTGCATCTACACTAAGGAGCTCTGCTGGCATAGCTACCCTGACAAAGCCTCCCTAGCGCAGACCAGGCCTGACTAACAGCGTTCAAGCTGTTGGTCATGGCTGCTATAGAGCAAGTGCTCTGACTGTGGCTGGTTCTGGAAGAGAGGGCTGGGACATCGCCAAGGGAGCACGCCCAGGCACAAAAAAAACAAATTCAAAAAGTTGCAGGGGGCAGACAAAGACTACACAACCCAGAGGCCTTTGTGGCTGCTCCAGCAGCAGCTTCAGCTCCACGCAGCCAGCTGCTAGGATCTCCCTCAGGAATGACGCTATGAAAACAAACCGTGATTGGCCAGGTCCGAGCTGAATTTTCCATTTATGGACAGAGCGGCTGGCGCTGGAGTCCGGGACATTGGCTGCACAGGCGGAGCGGCGGCAGCAAGCGCAGAGTCCCCCGTCAGAGCATGAGAGGAGCCTCTCGCCTGCCCGGCTGCTGACACTCGCCCGCCCGCATGGGGTCCGCGCTGGCCTCCCCTCAGCGCTGCTGAACTCGGGTCCCTCACTCCGCGGTTGACGGACTTTGGCCGCTGAGCCAGGGGGCGGAAACGAGCCCGGTCCCCGGATCCACCGGCAGGCAGCCTGTGCGGAGCAGCAGCGGCAGACAGAGCAGTCGCCGCGGCAGCGAGATGGTGAGTGACCGAGCCGGGCTGGCGGGGGATGGGACCGAGCATCCCCCCTCAGGGCTGGAGCGGCGGTGGGGAGAGGGAACCCGACTCCGTGCCCGCTGTGGGGCACTGGGGGAAGCGTGGCGGCGGCTGTTCCACGCTGCGTACCCCGTGCCGGGGACCTGTGGGGATGCAGCCCCGCTCTTGCCGTGCCCGTCCTGTCAGTGTGTGCTGAGGGGGCTCTCGGGGCTCGCTCCGGGGGGCGCCGGCTCCAGCCGCGGGGCCCCTCCGCTGTCCCGGCCCGGTCCCGGGAGCCGCTTCTGTCCAACTCCCGCGTACAGCAAGTTGCTCCGGGGCCTGTTTCTTGTCCCTGGGGCAGCAGTTACCGTCCCCCTGAGCCAGCCGCTCTTCGCGCCCTTCGCCCAGCAGCCGGTGGGTGGCTGGGTGCCCCGAAAGCGGCTCTGGTTTGCCAGGTGCCAGCGCTAAGCCGGGCACGGACAGGCAGCGGGGAGCGCGGGCAGGGTTCACCAGAACGCGCCGGGGTAGGGAGAGCTGGCGGGGAACCGACAGCGGGTTCCTTCAGTCAAATACACGCGCCCCCCCCCCCTTAGCACTGAGTGCCCCAGCAAGGTGAGCCTCGCTGCCCACTTTGCAGCAGGCGGGATTGAGTGTGATGGCACAAGGGGAATTAAAACCTTATTTCTGCTGTTCTTCTTCCTGGTGTGTGGGAGCGGTGCCTCTTGCACTCTTTTCTCCCCTCATCGGGCTACCCACCGAATGTTAACATTCAGCACAATGTGTGTACACCGAATATAACCACAGGGTTTGAGGAAAAGTAAGGGAGTAGAACCACACCAGAAAACGACGCAGGCTCTTTTGCTGTAAACTATGGCTGATAATCTTGATGAAACTGGGAAAGACCCTAAGATTTTCATGGGAGTTACCTGGCTGATTTTTTTCCTACAATAATGGAAAATCCCCCAAATTGATTTTATTTTTCGACCATTTTTCTGATCTCGTTTTAATTTGATAAATAGTTGGACCATTCCATTGGAAAAAATTTCCAACAACCTCTACTGTAAACATTAATCTGGGAGCTATATGCACATACTGAGCTAGAGATATAGTATTATACTGTCTTTTATTTGATTTTAAAGATATGTAAAGGATCAGCCAAAGTCAGAAAAACAATGGGCTTTCTTCCTTAGAAAGTTATTCCTTTGAGGTGAATATAGCCCCATACATTTCAGGTAAACAATAAAGGTGTGAATTCCACAATGGTTTCTCAGAAACAATATTAGATTTTGTTTGTTGTTCACAACCACTATGTAATTTTTGACTTTGTTACAAGTGTGGGAACACAACTCCAGAACAAGCATATATATTTTATGATTGTTAAGAAAATTACATGTAGTTAACTCAGTATTGTTCTTGTGAGGATCCAAAGTCACGTGGAATTGCTGCCACAGATTTGAGTGTTCTAAGCAACCCGCTCAAGCAGAATGAAACAATTAATCACATTTCCTCAGACTACCACTGCTATTTTTATAGCTCTGTCATTGTGCACACAGCAACACAGAAGATAACACTGTTCCTGCACCAAAAATGCCATAGCCTGAATTAGTCATACTGAAGAAGGATTTATTCTATCTGATCTAAGATTCTATCCTTCAAATTGCTGGACACGGTGCTGATGAAGCAAAGAACTTAACTTTAAACATGTGCTTTGTCCCACAAAGTGTATTTGAGGACAGTATTGTCTTTGTCATATTTTGCCACCCAACTTTGTCACCATGAGTTTCACATGCCTGTTACACTAATCTATTTTGGTGGCAGTCAGAATTGCTTAGCATTGTCCCTTTCTATTCTCCATTTTATATTTATTTATTGTATCTCCATGTATCATGAGATCCAAAATGCTTTTGGAATGTAGTCATATGGTAATGATGTCACAATAGATGAAACAAAATACAGGACTATGTAGCACTAGTTACACGACCCGCGAGCATCATCTAATAAACCATCTTGTTAGTCTTTAAAGTGCTACATAGTCCTGTATTTTGTTTCAGCTACACCAGACTAACATGGCTACATTTCTATCACTACACAATAGATGGTACTTGCAGTGTTCTTCAGGTTACATCTCTAAACCCATCATTGTCTAGCTTCCATGTCTTAGGGTACATCTACACTGAACAGAAGAAATACTCCAAAATAGCTTATTCCAAAATAGGCATCTACACTACATGGAAGCCTCAAAATTAGTCTGAGGCAGGCTCCCCTAGGACGCATTACGTCAATTTAGAGCCACAGGAAGCACTAGGGAGTAATTATGTAGTATGGCCCTGGGAGGAGCTATTTTGAAATAGCAGCTGTGGAGCATCCACACTATAGCTATTTTGAAATAGCAAATTTGGAAGAAGCGTTATTCCCCATGGAATGAGGCTTACAGAAATTGGAATAAGCTGTTCATTATTTCAAATTTATTTTGAAATGATGGAATTGCGGTGTAGATGCTCGCGTTGCTATTCCAAAATAATGCTGCTTTTGGGCAAATTAACATGTATTTGCAGCATATGTGATTGTTAAAGCAAAGATTCTTCTTCGCTAAGAACTTTGAAACAGCTGGATCTTTTGAAGGTCCATTATGAATAGGGAGATGCACCACAACTAAACAAGTTCTGAGTTGGATTAATTATGAAAAAACTAAGGGTTCTGCAGCTAGATTTTTGGCTGTACTGAACTGTGTTGGCATTAATTACAAAGAAGTCTCTTGCTGAATAGCAATAGCTTAAGTTTATATAGCATCTTTGATGCCAAGGCATGGCAGGTAATTATTTCAGCCACCTGTGGTGAGGAATACTGTAACATTACTCAGTAGTTTAGGATAGGAAATTAAACATTCTATATCCTAGGAGAATGGGAGAAAACCTGTAACTCCTGCATCCAAAAAAATTAGCTGGCTTGGCAAAAATATATTTCTGAAATAGTGGGCAAAACCCCTTCACTTATGACTTCCAATATGTTTTTATTTTCCAAGGATTCATTCTGAAGCTTGTTTTGATTTTAAGATTTAGTTGGTGCAAAACCTGAGATTATAACAATCAAAACTTCTGACTATTTCAGTGGAAAGTTTGTGTGCAAGGAATATAAGATTGGGCTGTTTTACTTCAAAGGATATCCATTTTGATTCTGTTTCTCAGCCCCTATTTCTTTTTAAGAGGATATAAGGCCAGCAAGCAGTAGCAGTAACTACTGCAAATCTTTATTAGAGGATTGAATAGAATCAGTTATTCAACTTCCAATAGCCACATGCAGTTCATAGTATTGATTAACAAATATGTTCTAAATATCAGAAGCTTGTTCTGCTCTCTTCAGAATGAGGAGACATTTTTAATAAAAAAATTGTGAAAGGACTTCATTAGAATACCAGTTTTGATCCCAACTATGAACATTTTGCTACTTTCCAAGAATCATAGAACACTAGAACTGGAAGGGACCTTGAGAGGTCATTGAGTCCCTGCCCTCAGAGCAGGACCAAGCACAGTCTAGACCAGTGGTCCCCAACCTTCAGAGGCTCCCGGGCGCCCGGGAGGTGGGGCTGCTCGTCCGGGGGCACGCTAGGGGACTGGGATGCCCTTGCACCCGGCGCGTGCCCAAGGGCCGGGTCTGGGGCCGCCCGAGCGCCTTGTGCCGTGGGCCCAGGCCCGGCGCTGCTGCCCGAGCCACGCACCTGGGGCCGGCACTGGCGCTGCTGGAGCACCGCGCGCCTGAGCACCCGCATGTGCCCCGGGGCTGGGGCTGCCCAAGTGCCGCGCACCCAGCGCCGGTGCGTGTTGCGCACCTGGGGCCGGTGCCTCCCGTGTGCCGGGGGCGGGGCCGGCCCAGGTTGTCGGCAGGCACCCACGAATGCCCCGGCGGGTGCCATGGCGCCCGCGGGCACCGCGTTGGGGACCACGGGTCTAGACCATCCCTGGTAGATGTCTATCTAATCTGCTCTTAAAAATCTCTCCAGAGATTGAGATTCCTCAACCTGCTTAGGCAACTTATTCTAGTGTTTAGCCACCCTGACAGGAAGTTTTTCTTAAGGTCCAACCTAAGCCTCCCTTGCTACAATTTAAGCCCATTGCTTCTTGTCCTATCCTCAGAGGCAATTTTTCTCCCTCCTTGTGACACCTGTTTAGATTCCTGAAGACCGCTATCATGTCCCCTCTCAGTCGTCTCCTTTCCAAACTAAGGAATCTCAATTCTTTCTGTCTTCCTTCATAGGTCATGTTCTCTAGACTTCTTATCATTCTTGTTGCTCTTCTCTGAACTTTCTCTAGTTTCTTCACATCTTTCTTGAAATGGGGTGCCCAGAACTGGACACAATACTTCAACTGAGGCCTAATCAGCACAGAGTAGAGCGGAAGAATAACTTCTGTTTTGCTCACAGCACTCCTGTTAATGCATCCCAGAATTATGTTTGCTCTTTTTGCAACAGCATCACACTGTTGGCTCATTTAGCTTGTGGTCCACTATGACCCCTAGATTGCTTTCTGCAGTACTCCTTCCTAGACAGTCTTTCCATTCTGTATGTGTGAAACTGATTGTTCCTTCCTAAGTGCAGTATTTTGCATTTGTCTTTATTAAACTTCATCCTGTTTACCTCAGACCATTTCTCAAGTTTGTGTAGATCATTTTGAATTACAACCCTATCCTCCACAACAGCTGCAAACCTTCCCAGCTTGGGATCATAAAGAATCTGTTATCATTACATTATCTTTTATTTTGGCTATTAATGCTTTCTTTGCGTTACCTTTTTGAATTTTAGTTATATTATTTTTTATGACAAGAGTTTTGAAACTTACATAACAAAGTGTTATTGTAAAGGTTAAATGTCTTAGAAATTGAAAATTAAAGATTTTAGAAGGTAAACAATCAATATTTCAACCAAATTCTCTCTTTAGATTAAAGTTCTAATGAATGCTTTCAGTTAAAGGCTGACATTTTGAAAGCAAACAAATAAAATAGTTTCTGAAAACTCAATAGAAAATTGAGAAACCTTATTGAAGAGCATTGTAGTTACTAAAAACTGATCAGTACTTCTAATAGTGTCATTTTTGTGTCTTGTTACAAACTTGCATTGGTTACTTGCAAAGAATGGATGCCATATATCTCTGCCTACACATTGCTTTAAAATTCTATTGGTTTACATACATAAGTCTGATATTACTCATTTCCTGACCATTGTGACCATTATGCCAATTTATACTACGTAGCCAACATGAAATTTATTAAATATGCCTAGGGTCTATTTGTTTTCAAATCTTAAATGGATCCCTCCCCCTTCTGTCTCATTCATTACTCTTTAGAAAATAAAAAAAGAATGTTTTATAAAGTAATTCTAATTGCAATGAATGTCACTTTTACATAAATCACTGTAGATTTATGTGGTAATACATTTATCATACATTCATATATATAAAAATATATATGGATGGAACATATTGGGCATTCTTATCATAGACATGGTCATCATTCTATTAAGTTTATCAAAACTAAATTTTAATATTTTGTGGTAAAGAACAAGAACCCAGTCCTGTTCATGTTCTTAAAGAGACGAATATATCACCATGTACAGATGAAGGGTATTCTTATCTGCATCCCTTCTTTTCTGGAAGGAGAGTCTCCATCCTCAAAGTATGTGGATGATCAGAATTTAAGATCATATGACCCCATTGGTTTTACTTTAAAGTAAAATCAATGTTTGTGGCCTGTTTTAAAGGCCCCTGAATCAATGGGCGTTCTCATTAGCTTGAATGGGCTTTGTTTCAACCTCTTGATGAGGCTACAGTATTTGCCATGTATCAGTGAATGTTTTCTTCAATTGTATGTCATTCAAATGCATTTTTTGTACCTTGTAACATTTGTTTATTGTAGAACTTTATTTTTATTTAGAAACAGAAATGATAGCCCTAGAATATGTCAATGGAAGTTGATGACCCTGAATTCCTTTTCTGGTACTTTGCTATTAAACCAGTGGAAATCTGAATCATTGTTTAAGAGTGAAGTGTAAAGAACCAGTGTAGCCTCTCACTACTCCTTGTTCATCCCATACAAAAGACTAACAAAATGTTTCCCCCATAGAAACATTTAAATAGTTGTAGTCTAAATAGCTGTGATTTGTTAAAAAAAAAATACTTATTTACTAGCTTAGTGGAGCATGACTTTTAAAAAAAACTTATTTCCAAATAGCACCACAAGAAACTTCTCTTATTTCCTTGAGTAAAATAGTTTTAAGCCCTTACCTATGAGGTGTGATAATTTTAAGATGGTCTACATTCAGATATACAGACTATACAGGGCTTGACTCGGTAAAGTAGTGAGATTTCAATTACAGCAGAGATACCTCTCATGAAGCACTCAGCAACTTTTAAGAATTATCCAAGAAACTGATGATAAATGAAATGTTAAATAAGAATGCAGGACAGAAGTGTGTTGCAATGTTTGTTGCACACGTTTCTTGACCATAACTGTTTATCAAGTTAGGGTACAATATATTTTAAACAGCTCCCAACAGCAGTAAGAGTGCATTCATTTTCTTTGCTATCTTGTGTGTGTGAATGAAGTAAAGGTTACAAAAAATTAGTGAAACATTTCAGAAGGAGAAATCAAGTCTTATAAAACCTTTATTTGTGTGAATGGCTCTTTATCAAAGGGCCAAATATCAGATCTATTTTCTACTCTTTTGATTCAATTCAATAGATTTGTTTTCCCAGCTTTGTTTTAAAAATTTTCCTTCAAAATGGATGAAAACATCAAGAAATTTCAGCAGCAGCTGTAAAGTCTATATGGCTTCATCACAAAAGCTTAAAGTTAGGATTGTTAGATATTGGATTGTTAGATATTGGGTAATAGTTGAGTAACCACATGAATTCTTATCAGTTAGTTAACTATTCTGTAGTTCCTGGTGGTGAGGCCAGCAGCTAGAGCAACCTGGCCCCACTCCCGTGGAGCCTCCTGCCACCCTGCACTGCTGCCTCTTTATTAGAGGCAGCAGCACATGATGGCAGGCAGGAGCCAGTCCATGAGGGGAGCCAGTTTAAAAACCTCGTGGGGTGGCAGCAGCCCCTGTCCATGTGGGTCTGAGCTCCCCACGGACAGAGGCTGCTATGGGGGGGGCAGGCTGGTGTGATGGCTATGAACAGAGGGTGGTTCAGCAGCAGCCCCTGCCCGTGGGACTGCTGCCAGACTAATGTCTGTCTGTGGGGAGCTCAGACCCCTGCCCCCCAGACCGGGTCTGCTGCTGCAAAGCCTGGGCCCACTGCAGACAGTGGCTCCTTCGCGGCAGCCTCCCTTGTCCCTCCCCCATTGTTGTCTCTGATACAGAGGCAGGAAGGAAAGAGGGAGTACAATTAATCAGAAAACCTAGGCTTATCAGTTAATCGTATACTCGATTACTCATTTACATCCCAACTTAAAGTGGCCAAGCAAAGCTACAACTAGGGTTGTCAAGTGTCCGGTTTTGAACCAGACAGTCTAGTATTTGAGCTTTCTGTTCAGGAAACAAATTAAGAAAATATAATTGAGAAAATATAAGTGTCCAGTATTTTCTAAATAAGAAATAATGTAGATTGTGATGTAATGTCAAGTGTGACCAGTATTTTTGTTGAAACCATCTGAAAACCTTAGCTACAACAAAACTAGGCTGAGGTTTTTTGTAAACAAACATTAAGTCCAGGTAAGCTGTGTGTGGAGTTCTGGTTTCGTAATTAAAATTTTGCATAATTCTAGACTCAAACCTGGTCTGTATGATGCAACAGAACTGGCCTGCATAATTGCAATGCAGACTTCCATAGTCTTGCCAGTTTTGGAGGTCAGATAGGGTACGTCTACACTTGCACCCTAGTTCGAACGAGGGATGGAAATGTAGGCGACCAAAATAGTAAATGAAGTGGGGTTTAAATATCCCACACTTCATTAGCATAATCTCGCCCACGTGCTGTTTTGGAACTCAGCTGTTTTGAACTAGGAAGTGTGCTCCAGGCCTCATTAGTTCAAATCAAACCCATTGGTTCGAACTAAGGTTACTCCATTTTTTAAATCCCCATGTATTTAAATCCCCACTTAATTTACTATTTCGGTCGCCTACATTTGCATCCCTCATTCGA
Organism: Pelodiscus sinensis; assembly: GCF_049634645.1. NCBI lineage: Eukaryota > Metazoa > Chordata > Testudines > Trionychidae > Pelodiscus > Pelodiscus sinensis. The sequence continues at coordinate 30,419,287 of NC_134724.1, read as the reverse complement.
ACTAGGGTACAAGTGTAGATACACCCATACAGAGCCTGTTGATTCATGTGCTGCAAAAGGAAATCTTTTTGAATTAATGTGCTGTCTCTCACCCCTCACTTGTAGTAGTGCCATAGTCTTAAACAGCTTTAAATGGAAGATTGCTCCCATGAGTATGGTAAACTGGATTGCCTCTTTATAATACGAGTGTAACATATTTGACATTCACAGGCAGATGCAGTCCAACTGTAATAGAAACTTTATTTTAGTCTTCCAAAAAAAAATCCCAAAGATGCCAATTAGTGTCTTCCTTGCCTCCTCTGGCAGTTTCTATTTTAGATTCTTTCTGCTGGAATTATTGTACATCACTCTTTTCATCTGGTGGTGTCTTGTGTGTTTTCCCCACAGCAAATTGACAGAATAAATATTTTGTTTTTTAATCTACAATCAATTACAAATCCTGGAACCAGCCAAAGTCAAGTTCGCTCATATCAAATAAAAATCATGCCAAAACAGATATTTTAGGGTATGTCTACACTGCTTCCCTAGTTTGAACTAGGGATGCAAATGAAGACAACCGAAGTAGTTAATGAAGCGGGGATTTAAATATCCCGCGCTCCATTAACATGATCTCGCCGGCACGCTAGTTCGAATCACAGCTGATTCGAACCAGGAAGTGCGCGCCGGGATGCGTTAGTTCGGACTAAAGCCCTTGAGGAGTAACATTAGTTCGGATTAAAGCCCTTAGTCCGAACTAATGTTACTCCTCAAGGGCTTTAGTCCGAACTAACGCGTCCCGGCGCGCACTTCCTGGTTCGAATCAGCTGTGATTCGAACTAGCACGCCGGCGAGATCATGTTAATGGAGCGCGGGATATTTAAATCCCCGCTTCATTAACTACTTCAGTTGTCTCCATTTGCATCCCTAGTTCAAACTAGGGACGCAGTGTAGACATACCCTTAGCTAGCTAGATGTCCATGTATCACAAGTGTGACCAAATTTCCTGCGGTCCCCCTAAAGTTTTAAAGCCACCAGTCCTGGCTGTCAGTGTTCTGTGCTGTTGTTTAGTTCTAATTTACCCCAAATGTCTTCTGAGAGCCCAGTAAGCAATGGAAGTGTTGGTAATGCTGCTAGACAATATTGACGTCCTGTGGTTCAGCACATTTTCTGGTTCTGCAACAGTCAGGTCCCAGGAGTGCCATGCTAAAGAGATCCCTGTACTGCCATTCTTAAACCAAGATTGCAGTGCTAATCATTGTATCTTACTGTAAATGCCAGTATTTGCCTCTCCTGTTGGCATTGCTATCTTCCCTTCTTTCCTTTTTTTCCCCCCCTCCTTTAACATTGATATGGGTGGATAGGTTTGAATTTAAAAAAAGTAAAAAATAACGCCTTTTCTGCACAGAGATTGAACTGTATTTGGTGGCAATATTAAATGCTTGGGGCCCAATCCTGAAGCATTCTGAGACAGAACTGAATAGAATGCTTTCACTCTCCAAAGACTACAGTGAGTCTCAATGAACTTCTGAAGGTGTTTCACATTTTGCAAGAGTGGACCCTCAATTAGCTAATGTATGAAGAAAATTGTGATATTGTACCATAACTCTAAATTTCTCCCTTTCCTGTAAAAAAAAAAAATTTACAAGCAAGGTATTTTTTGCTTTTGCACTTGATGGGTACTTTTCCATTGTAGACAGTAGTATTAGCCATAACTCTGTCCTCTGCCAAATGTGGAATAGGAGAGCAGAATAACAGCATGTGCTTTGCATTATGTGAACTTTGTGTCGAGAGGTGCATGCATGGAAAAATTTCCTGGCTACATGGTGTTCAAGTCTGGCTGATGCCTAAGACTGAAGTATAGTGTATTCAGTGAAACTAATGATTTATAATTCATGTGTGGGTTTTGTTTTTATTTACTTGTACAGGTTTTACTTTCCTGTGTAATTTTCTCTTTACCTCTTTCTGAAGCAGTGATTTTAGCCTTTTAAAAGTGTTTTTTTTGTAGATACATTGTGTTATGGAGCATTCTTTTTAAAATAGGTTCACTTTCAACTCCAAACAATGCATATAGAATTGCAGTCACGGTTGCATTTGCATGTTCAGTTGCCACAACTGTACATAAATCAGGAAATGCATGTGCAGTTTGGATGTGTCATACCTGATTTGTATGTTAGTTTTGCACATGCATTTAGTTCAGGGATCATTGCCCTCCAATTGTTGGTTGGTTTGGTTTTTTTCATATGTCTAATTTGCTAAATCTTCAATGCAGAAGGACATGTCAGAGCAAAAATGTCAGTGAATTGTGGTCAATCATTCCACAGATAGCTTTCACTAGAGAGTAATCAAGTCAAGGGATAATTTACTGTGGTGTTAAACCATTGGGTATGCAGAAAAACCTCTTTAAATAAAACTCCCCTGAAGCAAAAAAGTTGTACAGTAAAATGTCAAGTAAAATGTCAAGCCAAGATCATAATCTGATCCCATATAAGTAGCAGTATCCTCAAAGGAAACAATGTGTTGCCCAACTCTTAACAGTAGTTCTAGTAAAGTAAATTAGACATGAGTATCTTTTCAGAAATATAATTTAAATTTTCCCTAGAAATAAGTCATATTGAAAGCAGACTGTAAAACGATTATAGGCCAGTGTTGTACTTTTTGTTAAAGTTGGGACTAGACAATACCAAGGAATCAGGACTACATTAAAATAAACGTATAGAATTTGCAGAATTTTTTTCCTTTTATGTATATAAATTACAAATAATAGTTTGTTTTTAAGCTTTTAAAAACATTTTTATTAAATGTTCACACTTCTGAAAATATGGGGGGACAGGGTTAGACAATTTTTTAATGAGTGGACATTGAGATTCAAAAAGTTAAAGCATCGCAGCTATAAATTGCAAATAGTTGACCTAATGTCAAAATATACAAAGTAAATACCATTAAATCAAGCAGTAAGTTCTGAAGCAGCATTTGTTTCTGAAGCAGCATTTTTGTTGCTTATCTATCTGTACATTTTTATTATTGCTAGTAAAAATACAGTAAACTTCCAATAATCTGGCACCTTTAGGACCCATGGGGTGCCGGATTATCGGATATGCCAGACTATTAGAAGGGGGGGCTATGAGGGGTCTGGAGTGGGGTGGGGGGATGCCACACCTGACCCCTCATAGCCCCCCTTCCGATAGTCCGGCTCTGCCCCGGGGTCTGCCCCGGGATTCCCAGAATCAGCTGCTGATCAGTTTCAGCAGCGGCTGAATAGGGGCGCCTGGGGCAGAGCAGCTGGGGTGCTGCCTGGTTGGTCCCGCGGCCCCGAGGGGCAGCTCTGTGGCACCAACCCGGCAGCACCACAGCTGCTCTGCCCCCGGCTTCCTCGATGCTGGTCAGTTTCAGCAGCGGCTGAATCGGGGAAGCCAGGCGCAGAGCAGCTCCAATTGTCCGGCTGCCCCAAGCACTTTCGGGTTCCTGATGGTGCCGGACCATCAGGAGTCCCGGAGCATTGGATGCCGGACTAATAGAATTTTACTGTAGTTTTCCATGATTTGAGGATATATGGTGAAATTGATATTCATTGTCATTTAGTGGTAAAAATCCAATCCTTCCAAGCTGACTTTTGTACAGGATTATGAATGGATTTCCTTTGCTGTATCTTCAATATTATAATTTGTCATGTGTGGAGATGGCATTCCTATGTCTATATATATATACACACAGCAAATATGTAAGTATATCTTTAAAATTTACAAGGTTAATCCTATGTAATGCAACAACATTGTTGGGGGGGGGGGGGTATTTGTGTATTTTGTTTTGCATTTTTAATTTTATGGGCATGCAGGCTCTGGTCTTGGGCTAAAGGATTTGGAGTGTGGGAGGGGCTTTGAGCTGAGCCTGGGGCAGGGAACTGAGGTGCAGGAGGGGTTTCAGGGTGCAGGCTCTAGGAGGGAGTTTAGGTGCAGGGGGACTCAGGGCTAGAACAGAGGTCTGTGGTGCAGAAGGAGTTCAGGACTGGGGCCGGGGTTCAGAATGCAGGTTCCAGCTTACCATAGGTGGCTTCTGGGTGGTGATGCAGGGGGTTAAGGCACACTTACTCCTACCCTGCCACTGCACTGCTTGCAAAAGCATCCAGTAAACTCTCCATCCCTACTCCAACCTCTGCTCTGTGGTGATGGGTACAAGGTGGAGGGAGGGACATCCCTCCTCTTCTTCCTGATCTACTGGTTGGTGGCCACTGTTGTAGTCAGTGGAGTTAGTCTGCATTTACTTTGGAGTAATTGAAATTACAACTTAGCTCTTGTCATATGAAGATCTCAAAATGCCTTTAGAAAGTAGGGATGCATCATTACCCCCTTTTCACAGATTAGGGAATTTGAGGCACACAGAGAGTAAGGTTATGTCTACACTAGCCACCCTAGTTCAAACTAGGGTGGCTAATGTAGTCATTCAAACTTGCAAATGAAGCCTGGGATTTAAATAACCTGGGCTTTATTTGCATGTTCCCGGGCGCCGCCATTTTTAAATGCCCGGTAGTTCGAACTCCCTGCCCGTGGCTACATGCGGCATGGGCTAGGTAGTTCAAATTAAAGCTCCTAATTCAAACTACCGTTACTCCTCCTGCAATGATATTTTAATCCCGGGCTTCATTTGCAAGTTCGAATGACTACATTAGCCACCCTAACTCGAACTAGGGTGGCAGTGTAGACATACCCTAAGTGATTTGCCTGAGGTCAGAAAGCGAGTGGCAGAACTGAAAATGGAACTTAGGTTAGTAGCTATGGGTACGTCGACACTAGCCCCCTAGTTCAAACTAGGGAGGCTAATGAGGGTGACTGAAATTGCTAATGAAGCACGGGATTTAAATATCCCATGTTGGATTAGCATATTCCCAGCTGGTTGCCATTTTGGAAACTGACTGGCCCAAAGTAACTGCCAGTGTCTACACGCAGCAGAGAAGAGGGATTCTGAGAACCCCTTATTTAAATCCCGTGCTTCATTAGCAATTTCAGTCACCCTCATTAGCCTCCCTAGTTCGAACTAGGGGGCTAGTGTAGATGCACCCAAAAAGAATATAGACTACTAACGGCAACCATTCAGAGGGGGAGCATCTTTGTTAAAACTGATACTACAAGTTGAACCTCTCTAGTTTGGCACCCTTGGGACCCAAAGGGTGCTGGAATACTGAAATTGCTAGACCACAGAAGGTCAGCATTGTCTAGCAGCGTTACCAACATTTTCACTGCTTTTTGGACTCTTAGAAGACATTTAGGGTTAAATTAGAAGCTAAATAACACACACAAGCTAGAACTTGTGGCTGTAAACAAGTTTGTGGGACCTCAGGAAACTTGGATAAGTGGACCTCAGGAAACCCATGATAAGTGGACTTCCAAGCTAACTAAAATCATGCCAGAACAGAGAGTACAGAACAAAGGTTCAACCTGTACTACTTATCAGAAAGCTCATAACACTAAAAATGTTGCTAGAAGGCTTGGTAAATCTATAAATCTCTCAAACTGCATACATTAGCTGAGTGTAAATCTTCTAGACTGGTGCAAAGTGGCCAGATCATGAGCCAAGATCTGGACATATCTCCTACTGCTGTTAGAAACAGGTGCAAGTTAGAGCAGCTCCACTGCTGCTGTAATTTACACCACAGCCAAGAGTGGCATCTTGGCAGCTCACAGGATTGAAAAAAAATGAGAAGATTGCCACCTTTTTTCTACTCCATCATGGTTCCATGCTAAATGGAGTTCAGTAATACCCTAACCTTAGGGTATGTCTACACTGCAGGACTAAAGTCGAATTAAGATGCATAATAAATACATCAATTGCATAGTTGAAGTCAAAATAGCTTAAATGCGGTTTTTGGTGCTGTCTACACAGCAGGAAGTTGAAGAAAGAACATTCCTCCTTCGACTTCCCTTATTAAACAAGGATTACAGGAGTTGGAGTAAGAAGTCCTCCATCTCAAAATTATTTTGAAATAACAGGCTTGCTGTGTAGATGTGCACTTTGTTATTTTGAAATAATGTCAGTTATTCCGAAATAATGCTGCTGTTGAGACATACACTTTCATAAAATTGACATGTTATACAGAGCTCACAGTAGGCTCATAAATGTGGTTATTTTAACCTAGTGTCTCACTAGCAGAATTGGAAAGGGATGATTTAAGTAAAACTAAGCATCTCCAGAAGTTATTTTGATGTTTTGTTCAGCAGTCTGAAGTCTAAATCAAAGATTTTGGCATCCTGTATTTAGGACTTACAGCCTCATAATGATTAGCTGCATGCATTCCTACACAGGAAGTGTGAGGGCAGCTTTTTGTAGCCAGCTCAGAGTCACTCACTGAATCACCTTATTCAGTTGGGCTCAAATCTATAAATTGTTTGCTACTGTCATCCTTGTGGTTAAGTATCCAAGCCTGTTCAAGTCACAACAGTACAGCCTGATTTATGACTAACAAAGCATGGCCTCTCCATTTTTGGCACGTGTCCTTCACACTCAGTTAAATCTTTTAAAAAGTATCTTTCAGTATGTGTTGCCAGATCTCTGAGCTAGCATCTTTGCGGGTTAAATGCGTGAATGTTGATTGATTCCATTTTATTCACAAGACTTACGATTCTTTGTGGTTTGGCAATATTATTTAGTATTATTGTTGTTATCTTTGACTCCATGACTTTTCAGAGTTTCATATTAGCAGAAATATAGAAAAATTGAGATTGGGATTATTTTATCAGTATTTTTTGAGAGTGTGCAATGCCAAGCAGTAGACTAGTATTTTATTTATTTTTACTTGGATAACAAATTTATAGAAATCTTCAGAGATTCTAAGCTTTATAGAAATCTTCAGAGCTTTGCTGTAACAGTACCTCACAATTCTACTGTTGACTTAAAAAACATTATATAAGAACTCAACTCTCCCTGCATTAACAGAGCTCTGAATAACTGTGCCATCAAAATATTTGAACTTCATGTAGATTAATATTGCTGACCAATTTTAAATCTCATATAGTCTATTGGATTAAAAGGTCTGTTCATTTTATTGGGTACATATTGCATATTCAAAAATAAAAGTTATTTTAGTATGAAATTACCACCATTATTTTTCTGTAACAATATTCTATAGCAAAAACTGACCTATAATATATTTTCATGCTCTGAATATATATCTTCCTGGATGTTTCACAACATTAATATTTCATTAATTCTGTGGTCTTTGAGCTGTGATGGTTCTTTTGGTATCTCATGGATATATGATTATCTCTACAATAACCCTTCTGCTATCTTTCTGCCCATCAAAGGTAGATGTGTTAGGAAGAAAGATGGACAATATTTTGGCATTTAATCCATAAACTAGAAGCTGTGCGATCCTTTCAGTATGAACCCAAGCAAAAAAAATAAGGCATTTCTAGAAACCTAATCTCAAAAGCCATTTTGTGGAACTTAAAAATCCAATATTAATATGTGAATATCTTTTATTTTTAGAGAAGAATGATTTAATAAACAGTATAAATGAACTTTAGAAACAGCCATACTGGTTCAGATCAAAGGACCATCTAGCATTCTAGCAGCTCATTATCCTGTCTGACAGTGGTCATTGTCAGGTGCCCCAAAGGGAATGAATACAATAGGCAGTCATCAAGTGATGCATCTCCTGTTGCCCATTTACAGCTTCTGGCAAACACAGGCTAGGGACACCATTCCTGCCCATTGTGGCTAATAGCCTGTGGCAGGCCCCTCTCGCCTGAGTCCCCAACACCGCTACGATGCTGTTTATAGCTGACCCTTTAAGCAAGGCCAAGGCCCTCCGGCCTGAGTCCACAATGTAGTTGAGGGGTTATAGCGGGGTACACCCCCGGGTAGGGAGATCCAGGCCCACCCTACTCCACCGGGTCCCACCCGGGTAATGGGTCACTCCCTCAGCGGGGCAGTCTGGCCAAAACGCACCGAGGTTCTCTGGGCGGGAGAGTGCCCTGGGCCACTTCCTACCCAGTCCCTGGGGGTGCCTTCCCCTGTACCTGCCCAGCTGGCTGCGAGCTCCGTGCTGGCATCCCCTCGGTCGGTAGTCCCGGGGTTGCCCCAACTCGCCTCCGCATCCTTTTCCGCCTCTCCTGGCGTCCCCGGCAACAGCTGAGAGGGCGCTCCCTGCCCCAGTCCTTCTCCTGCAGCCGTCTCTCTAGACTGAGTCTTTCCCCAGGCTTTTATAGCCCTGCTGCAGCCCGGGCATGCTCAGTAGAGCTGTGGGGGAGGGGCCTCTGCAGCCAGGTAACCCTGGCTGGGCCCTGTAGGTTCAGTGCGGGGCTGCCTCGCCCCTTCACATAGTCATTGATGGATCTTTTCCTCCATGAACTTATCTAGATCTTTTTTGAAACTTGTTATCATTTTGGCATTCATACCATTCTCTTACAAGGAGTTCCACAGTTTGACTGCGAGTTGTGTGTGTGTGGGGGGGGAACTGAATATAGATTTCATATGTTTAATTAAAAAAGGCACCCTAGAATAAGTCTGTTTTAGTGCACAACTGCCAAAGGGAAAATGTGCCATACAATTATATAAGAATGATTTATAAGAGACAGTTCTTTCTAAATGCTTTTCTCCTAGATACATCCTCTTCTAAAATCATGGGAGCTTTATTTTTGTTAATTACCACACAATCAACTTGATTTTGTTCAGGGAAAAATACAGAATAAAAATCCCCAAATTACATATCCCTTGTTTTTTAAATCCTTTATTTCCCAAATACTTGCTACTACACGTACAAGATCTGAATTATAAAACTGTTGCACACCATTTGTACGTTTCCTGTGGGTTTATTTCCCAAAATATTGCATGAGGCAGAGTTGCATCACATAAATGGCTTGATTTTCCTATTTATTAACTTTTTTTGTTTGGACATAAATCAGAATTTCTATGTTAATCAAAAGACTTTGAAAAGCTAAAGATGGGGGGGGGGCAGTCAGCAAGACAATATGTGCAAATTGTCAATCAAGAAAACATTACCAGGCATAAACCAATGCAACAACTCGAGATGTATTCCCATTGACTTCAGAGGGAGTAGAACTGTGCCTTCTGCTTTGCAGTGTTTCCAGAATTGGGCTCTATTGTGATGGCTCCAGAGCAATCTTTCAAACATTGAAATGGAGGGAGAGGAGAGGAGGGGAGAGAGAGAGAATGTACTTGTTACTGCTTAAGCTGTTAAAATCTTAATAAACATTGTTTGTGTTATTTGAAGAATAAAACAAAACTAACATTAGTCAAATGCCCACTTTTTTTTGTTTTTTTTTGTTTTTGTTTTTTGAAAATCACAGTGCAGTTGACTTGTGCATGTTCATAAAAAAAAGTCTATGGCAGAACCAGAAATTGAATCCATATCCAGTACCTTAAACACTGGATTACCTTTCCTCTCATTATTACAAGGATACATTATTAATAACATCACAAATTTGTGTTTTATTGAAATTTGTTATGAGAAAATGTTTTGCAAGATATACCGATGTTGAACTACATGACCAGCAAAGTCTGTTTTAGTTACCATCTGTTACTTCTTAAGATCATATTTTGAACGTTTGGTGCTATTTGTGCATGCAGAATGCTGAGATTAACTATAGAATCCCCACAATGAGGGTATGCCTACACTACAGCACTAATTCGAACTAACTTAATTCAAATTAGCTAATTCGAACTAAGCTAATTTGAATTAGTGCAGCTAGACCTAAAAACTAATTCGAATTAGCATTTTGCTAATTCGAAATAGCATGTCCACATTGAGTGGACCCTGAACCGAAGTTAAGGCTGGCTGGAACCAGTGCCGGCAGGGCATCAGGTTAGGACTTAGAGTGTGAAGCTGTTGCCTCAAGTTAGCCGAGGGCTGTGCTTAAAGGGACCCGACCCACACCCTGGACAGACAGTTCTCAGGGTTCCATGCTTGCTTGTCTACCTCGATGAGGGACAGCAAAGCAGTCCTGTTTTGGAGTGCCCTGAGTGCCCAAACTCGGCACATCACAGTACTCGGCCATCAGCCTGGCTGCGCTTGCTGCAGGTTGCCATCCGGGGGGCTCAATCGGGGAGCTGTCAGGATCCAGGAGGCCCTGCAGGAGAGCTTCCACGCCGAGGAGCCCGCAGAGCCACCCCATTGGGGGCTTGTGCCCCATTCCTCCCTCGCCTCCTTCCACTTACCCCTCCGTAGCCTCTCTTCCTGATGTAAAAAATAAAGGACACGTGTGTTCAAAAATAGAAACTCTCTTTAATTAACAAAACTGGGGGGGGGGGGAATTATCCTCTGGAAAGACTCGGAAAAGGAGGTGGGAGCGGGGAAGAGAGAGGGTGGGAGAGGAGAGGGGGAAACCTGGGAAGAGGGAGCTGGAAGGGGAAAGCCAGGGGAAGAAGGAGGGGAAGTATAAAACTATGGTAAGCCATATCTTCAGTACTGTGTACAGATATGGTCTCCTCACCTCAAAAAAGATATTTTGGACTTGGAAAGGGTTCAGAAAAGGGCAACTACAATGATTAGGGATTTGGAACAGGTCCCATATGAAAAGAGGCTAAAGACTGGGACTTTTCAGTTTAGAAAAGAGGAGACTGAGGGAGGATATGATAGAGGTCTATAAAAGCATGAGTGGTGTGGAGAGGGTGCATAAGGAAAAGTTCTTCATTAGTTCCCATAATAGGACTAGAGGACACCAAATGAAAGTAATGGACAGCAGGTTTAAAACTAATACGCGAAAGTTCTTCTTCAAAGCAAATAGTCAACCCGTGAAACTCCTTGCCACAGGAGGCTGTGAAGGCTAGAACTATAACAGAGTTTAAAGAGAAGTTAGATAAATTCATGGAGATTGGGTCCATGGAGTGCTATTAAGCCAGGGGGTAGAAACGGTGTCCCTGGCCTCTGTTTGTGGAAGGCTGGAGATGGATGGCACGAGACAAATCGCTTGTTCATTGTCTTCGGTCCATCCCCTCCGGGGTACCTGGTGTTGGCCGCTGTCGGCAGACAGGGTACTGGGCTAGATGGACCTTTGCTCTGACCCAGTACGGCCATTCTTATGTTCTTACGTTCTAAGCTCAGGGTCGGGGGTCTCCTGGATCAACTTGATTTTCATGCAAACCTGCTCCTGGGTTCACATGTGGCTTTTGTGGTGGCCAGGCTGGCAGCTATCCTGCCCTAGACGGCCGCATTCCTGTGTCTAGTGCGGAGGTTGTGGACGTTGGAGGCCTCCCCCCAAACCTCAATGAGGATCATGATCTCCGTACTAGACCAGGCAGGCGCCCGCCTCTTACAGCCCCGGGCAGGCTCCTGTGAGCCGCCAGCCTGGTCCTGGGAAGAGGTGGAGGGCTGGGTGGCAGCAGGTGGCTGGCTCATGCCGTGCCAGGTGCGGGGTTTGCTGGCTGGGTGCTGGCAGGCTTGAAACTGGCAAGAGCACTGTAGCCAGACCGTGCCCCTTTAAGGACTCCAGGGCCAGCAGGGTGGCAGAAAAGTTTCCCTGGTTTGGCTCAGAGTAGCCACCAGGGCAAGCTGGGAAGGGCTAGCCTCCAACTAGTTCAAATTAAGTGGCTACACAGCCCTTAATTCGAACTACTTAATTCGAACTAGGCATTAGTCCTCATAAAATGAGGTTTACCTAGTTTGAATTAAGCGCTCTGGTAGTTCGAATTAAGTTCGAACTAGCGGTTTGCATGTATAGACGCTATGAAAGTTAATTCGAACTAACAGCTGTTAGTTCGAATTAATTTTGTAGTGGAGACATACCCTCACTTGAATTACAGCTATGCTTTAGGAGAAGAAGGTAGGACTATGGAGGGGAGGTGAAAAAGAATCAATACCCAAATTCTGGCCTAAGCAACAACCACAATGTAGAACTCTCATCAGGGTCATGCCACTGCTAGGCTCTACAGCCTGGAATACATAAGCGGAAAACAGTTACCGTCTCATAAATGATGTTCTTTGAGAAGTGTTGCTCATGTTCATTTCAATTAGGTGTGTGAGCACTGTGTACACAGTTGTCAGAAAGCTTTTTTCCTAGCAGCACCCATCGATTTGGCTGTGGAGCCCCCTTGAGTGGCACCTTCATAGCGCTCAGTTTATGACCCTGCCAACCCGGAGCCTCCTCAGTTTCTTCTTGTTGGCTACTCTGACAGAGGAAGGTTGATGGGTCTGATATGGACCCCTGGCCCTGGGTGGAAGAGGGCTGGGACAGCATGCACCTACTATTCCTGCCACGCTTCCTAGAGAAGTCCTTTCTAGCATATGACATGCAGGTAAACTGAGAGGATTGTGGCTTGAAATGCTTACACTGCATAGCTAGAGCATACATGCCCAGAGATTTCAATGTAGCCATCGAATCCTTGAGGCTTTGTGGCCTGGAGACAGTTTGCTTCATGAACAGGCTGGCTTCATCAATGTACAGGTCTGGCAGAGTCTCTGGAAATTTGGGTGGAAGGCCTGAGGCCAGCAGCCATGAGCTGTGTTTCATAGTGATTCCAGAAGACAAGGTACATGCTACTGTCTCTGCAGAATCCAATGAAGTCTGTAAAGAGGTCCATGGTGCTGCCTTGCCCTCCTCTACAGTAGCACCAAACTTGTCCCTGGACACTGCTGGCTCCAGTAGAGATGTAAGCAACTAGTCGAATAGTTGACTATCCAATAAGCCTAAGCTTTTCAGATAGTCGAGTCACTACTTGACTGCTCGCTTCCCCCTCCTTGCTACCTCTGTATCAAAGGCAGCAAGGGGAGGAGCAGAAGTCGGTGCAGGGGGGGAGCCAGCTTAAAAGCCGGTTCCCCCAGCACTGTCTCCATGGGGGGAGATGCAAGGAGGGTAGAGGCATAGCGCGGGATCAGGCGCAAGCCGGAACTAAGCAGTTCCAGCTCATGCCAGTCCCAGTCCACTGGGCCTCTGCTTTTAAATGTAGTAAGATCCTGGCATCTCCTACTACACTTAAAAAGCAGAACCACAGCGGTCCCAGAGCCAGTGCAACCCAGAACTGCTCAGTCCTGGATCATGCTGCCCTCAGGAACTAATCCCCTTATCAACTAATCGGATTGACTACTCTGTTAGCTTATTAACCACTACTTAACATCCATTGGCTCCCACTTCTTAAATTTTAACATGCAATTCCAGGAACTGAAACAATATCTATTCAGGATTTCCTTCAGACCCCAATTGAGTATACCTGACGCCTGAACAGATCTAGTGAAGGGATTGCCTTGATTTTAGGTGTGAGACCTTGTTGCCTCTGCCTCTCTGGTTTGTTCATCGCAGCCACCATCAGTGAGCAAGGCTGCAGATGCATGTAGGAGGTATTTGATTTCCTGGGAGGGATGGAGGCTGGGGTCTACCTAAGGGTCTTTGCAGTGGCCTGGATAGTTTTAAATGAGGGGTAGGGCCATCCTAGATGGACTTTCTGTGGCCTAAATGTCTACAATAGGGTTCGCTGGCCCTACCACCTCCTTGGCTTGCAGACCCATGTTTTGTGCCGCTCTGCACATCCTGGTGGGCACAGCTGTCTATAGGAGGTGGCCCAGAGGTGGATCCCCATGGCTATCTTGTCCAGGAAGGATAATGAGGAAGCTAACGGGGAATAGGGTCCTCCTGTCATGCCACCTCCTCTGAACCACGTGCCGTAGGGTCTGGCCTGGGAGCGGAGGTCATTTCTAGAGGAGGAAGGGTGGCTTGTATAACCTCAGCATTGTTAGGAATGGGGCAACTGGCTGATGCTGCCAGCACTCTGGGCTCTGATACTGCCTACTGGGAGCCCTTAGATGCAGTGCCCTGTGCCTGGTGGTATGCCCATGGGATCCAGACTGGCCAATACATTGGTCCCTGCCAGGGATGTAAGCAAGTAGTTGGGTTAGTCTTGCTTATAGGGTAGTCAACTATTCGCTGCCCCGCTGTCTCTGTATCACTGCCACTGTATCACTCTCCCCCTCCCCCACTGCCTTGAGCTGGCCCCAAGAGCTAACCCAATAGCTCTTACTACATTTAAAATGCAGAGCCGCAGCGGTGGTAGCGAGCACCTTTCCTTATTGAGTAGTTGATGGAAACTCCATTGACTACTTGATTAGCTAATTAACCATTACTTAACATCCCTAGTCCTTACCAATGCGCAGGACATGCCCCTGCACCCAAATCAGGCCATCTATGAGTCAACCTATGCTGGCTCCTCTCAGAGTATTTAGGTTCCGCTGCTGAGGCTATCGTATTTGCTAAGTGGTGGTGATATAATCATGTGGAGATCTAGGCTGACCTTCTTTATCCTTGGTATGAAGACTAATTATGCAAAATGACAAAGTGTAACAAATTCTTTGTTTGCTTTTTACTAAAGGATAAGTCCTACTCTCTCCTCTCTTTTGCAGGTGAACAAGGCCCAAATAACTGGGAGCACCATATTTCTAATGTCTGGGTGGGGACAAAGAGTGGCTTCACCAACATCTTCCTGAAGAGCAAAGCACAGCAGCCATGCTGTAGAGCCTAAGCTGCATTACTAGTTGTAGAGTGACTGCAGGTTCCCCAGGATTTAGAGTTCTCCTCCCTTTGACTCTCTTGGAGAGATCTTGTGGGTGAGGCAGGCTAAAGAGGACAGAATTTAGCTCTCTGGTATAAAGCAATCCCACAGCTATATTTTATTCTAATTCAATCCTTTATTTTTAATGGGGCTATTGAAATTAAATGGGGCTATGCATAGTACCGACATATTAGGATTTGAACTTGTGGTTCTCAGAAGATTTAGATTTTTTGGAAAACCGATGGCTAGACACTCCTACTTTTCATGGACAGGACTATGTTTCATCTGGAAATCTATTAAACAATAGTATTTCTGAAATACAGGAATTAACTATCCACTGCTCTTCAGTTCTCCCTCCAGTGTTCCTATAATCAAGTAGGGATAAAAAAACACAAAGCAAGCCATTACCATTCTCACTTCCAAGAAACTGCTGTTTGAAATGATCCAATTCAGCACATTGAGATCAAGTCTCTATGGACTGGGTGTGCTGGTATTTTAGACATTAAGAGCCCTGGCACTAGGATTCCTATTTAACCACTAGGAAAACTTTAAAGGTTAGTGTTCATGGGAACAGCTTTAAGATTTCTGGAAAAGTCAGATGACACTTAAAATTGGAAGGCTAAATATTTCTTTAATACTAAATCTGTCTGTTAATGTGGCAGTACTGCATACATGAGGTCACTCTTAATTCATCCTCTACTACTGTATGCTACTTTAGCCACTCTATGGCCTGAGTATAGGTTCCTTCACTTTGCTAAATTAATGCATATTCCTGACGCCAAGGTCAGGATCAATGAAAACCACAGCAAATTCCTCAGAGGAAATAATACATATTCCATATGTCTAGAGATAGGTTACACTTGGAAAATGAATTCATCTTCATTATCACTAATGAAAACATTTCACATTTTTTTAAATAAAAAAAAATTAGAACCACATGCCAAGCTGCAGCATTAATTGCAGATGAATTACAGGCAGTCCCCGGGTTACGTACAAGATAGGGACTGTAGGTTTGTTCTTAAGTTGAATCTGTATGTAAGTCGGAACTGGCGTCCAGATTCAGACACTGCTGAAACTGACCGCCAGTTCTGACTTACATACAGAATCAACTTAAGAACCCCAGGCGTCCCCAAGTCAGCTCTGCCTGGGGCTTCCTGTAGTCAGCACTGGTCAGTTTCAGCAGAAGCTGACTTGGGGACGCCTGGGGCAGAGCAGCTGGGGTGCTACTGGACCAACCCAGCAGCACCCCATCTGCTCTGCCCCAGACGTCCTGATTCAGCCGCTGCTGAAACTGACCAGCAGCGGCTGAATCAGGACCTGGGGCAGAGCAGCTGGGGTGCTGCCGGGTTGGTCCAGTAGTGCCCACGGGCGCTGCAGGACCAATCGGCAGCGCCCCAGCTGCTCTGCCCCAGAGTCCAAAACAAAAGCCTGGTCTGCTGGGGGGGGGGAGCACACTAGCTGCGCCCCCCCCCCCCAGCAGACCAGGGACACGGGGAGCAGAGCCGCAGCGGCAGCGGGGTGCCGCGCCTCTGAGGCTTTGCTCTGGCAAAGCCTCAGAGGCGCGGGACCCCCCGCGGCTGTGGCTTCAGTCAGGGTGCCTGTGGTCTGCTGGGGACCGTCCCCAGCAGACCACAGGCACCCGGACTGAAGCCGCAGCCGCGGGGGGTCCCGCGCCTCTGAGGCTTTGCCAGAGCAAAGCCTCAGAGGCGCGGGGAACCGCCGCTGCTGCCGCTCCAGTCTGGATGCCTGTGGTCTGCTGGGGACGGTCCCCAGCAGACCACAGGCACCCGGACTGAAGCCGCAGCCGCGGGGGGGTCCCGCGCCTCTGAGGCTTTGCCAGAGCAAAGCCTCAGAGGCGCGGGGAACCGCCGCTGCTGCCGCTTTGACTGAAGCGGCAGCAGCGGCGGTTCCCCGCGCCTCTGAGGCTTTGCTCTGGCAAAGCCTCAGAGGCGCGGGACCCCCCCGCGGCTGCGGCTTCAGTCTGGGTGCCTGTGGTCTGCTGGGGACCGTCCCCAGCAGACCACAGGCACCGGGTCTCATGCGGCAGCAGCGGGGGTTCCCGCGCTTCCGAGGCTTTGCTCTGGCAAAGCCTCGGAAGCGCGGGAACCTGCCCGCTGCTGCCGCTTGGGTCCCGGTGCCTGTGGTCTGCTGGGGACGGTCCCCAGCAGACCACAGGCACCGGCACCCAAGTGGCAGCAGCAGCGGTTCCCGCGCTTCCGAGGCTTTGCTCTGGCAAAGCCTCAGAAGCGCGGGAACCCGCCCGGTGCCCCTGGTCTGCTGGAGACGGTCTCCAGCAGACCAGGGGCACCGGAGCAGCTTACGAACGGGGCTTTCTCGCCCCGGCTTTCTCGCCCCGACTTCCGGGGCGAGAAAGCTCCGTTCGTAAGTGCGGATCTGACGTAAATCGGATCCGCGTAAGTCGGGGACTGCCTGTACACATGTAGACTTAATTATTCAGAGTATAGTATCAAGCTAGGAAAAGCCCTCAGTCCTCTGCCATCAGGGAATCAGTGCCAATGAA
The DNA here is from genome assembly GCF_049634645.1 of Pelodiscus sinensis. Taxonomy (NCBI): domain Eukaryota; kingdom Metazoa; phylum Chordata; order Testudines; family Trionychidae; genus Pelodiscus; species Pelodiscus sinensis. Next base: position 30,402,300 of record NC_134724.1, on the reverse strand, counting down.
TCTAACGTCACAATTGACAGCTGTTCTGGGAAGAGTCTCACTTATTGTGGAAAAAAGATAAAAGCTTAAGTAGTTTGAACGCACGTTCAGACTGTTGATGTACACTTTATGTAAACATACTTCATAGACCTACTACAGTTATTAATGACATGTTAATGAATATGTTTTGAATGCAGTAGCTTAAATGTAATACAGAGAAGCATATTTTTTCACAACTAATGACCTCAGTGATCACAGAAAAGCTATTTACTCCAACACACCTATGGGCTACGTCTACACTGGCAGGTCTTGTGCAAGAACATATGCAAATGAGGCACGGCGATGAACACTGCCGTGCCTCATTTGCATACTTAATGAGCTGCTATTTTGTGCAAAACTCCCCTCTTGCGCAAGAGCTGTTCTGCTGCTTATTTTCAGGCAGAACGGCTCTTGCGCAAGAGGGGTGTTTTGCACAAGGAGCAGTGTAGACTGCTCCTTCTTGCGCAAAAGGCCCTTGTGAAAAATGGCTCATTAAGTCTGCAAATGAGGCACAGCAATATTCATTGCCGTGCCTCATTTGCATATGTTGCTCAAGAAAGTGCAATGTAGATTTAACGTTAGGGTGTTCACCTGTGTCTGAAATCAGTTTGTATTTCCTTTTATCTAGTTAATTTGCTAATAAAATAAACTGACACATTGTTTCTCATACCTGTCCATTATGCAGTTCCTCACTTGTCATATTCACTCTCCCACTATATCAATCTATAAACAACATGGTGAATAGTGATAGAAATGTAGCCGTGTTAGTCTAGTGTAGCTGAAGCAAAATACAGGACTATGTAGCACTTTAAAGACTAACAAGATGGTTTATTAGATGATGCACTTTCGTGGGCCAGACCCACTTCCTCAGATCAAATAGTGGAAGAAAATAGTCACAACCATATATACCAAAGGATACAATTTAAAAAAATACAGTATAATTTCCAGTACCGTATCCAGAAGTTCAGCAAGTTACTTGGGATCCAGTCCATTAAATACTGAAACTATAGATGATCCTGCACCAGAATTGTGGCTCTAAACTCCAGATGTGGGTCGAGGTCTGTGTCTGCCACTCAGATTTACACTTATATTAGTATGAATTTTAAGAGACCTCAACCAACCTGGGATTTGGGTCAGTTTGCATCTAGACTTTCTTCTGTCCCATCATCTTTTTCTAGAGCTTTTCACAACCATAATTCCCCATTTACTAGTTTCACTATATTCATTCAGCTTCCCTGCATACTCCTGTGGGTTTCCATTCCCCCTGGCAGTGTCTTTGCTTACCTTTTCTCCTCTTAGCATATGCCCTGCTTTCAGAGGTCTCCTGGGAAAGGGACAAAGCATAGAAAACTATCCAGAGAATGTGAAATTCCTTGAGCCACAGCATCTGTCACACAAAAGCATTCCTTCCTAATATTTGTAGAGCAGGTTTTTAGCTGGCTACAGTCCAGTCTGAAAAACTGTAAGGAACAAAGCAAGTTAGAGCGTCCTAGTCAACCTGGATGTAACCCAACTATTATGATTTCTACTGGATCTCTGATATACAGGAACAATTAAGTCACTCATAATTTAGTGTGGTACAGAAAGTCTTCAGCCAAAAATACCATTGGCAACTTCCTATTTTTAGAATTCTGTGCAAATGACAGATCTCTTTTCCCCAGTCTCATGTTCCTTTTTTAAACATAATTGAAGACGGATTGAATCCATAGCAATCAGATATTTAAAAGTAGAAATGTGAGAGTATAACCGTGCACATGGTTAACCAATGAGCCTGGGCTCGTTGGATAATGTTCACAGTTACATGCAGGCTCCCAGTACGCGCATGGAGCTGGCTGCCAATCCATTTGTAACTGCTGAAATTTCAGCAGTTACACATTTACTTAATTAAACACATTTTAATATCCCTATTTAAAAGTGATGCTCTCAAGTCAATAAGGTCCCAGTATTTATTTTAGCTTGAAATGGCCATCCCCTGGTACTAAAATATCCTCCAGACTTAATTTTTATATAAGAAATACAGATTAGAATGAAAAATCCACTGTCACTGAAAAAATGTGTAACAATAAAAACAAAGCAACTGCTACTTCCCCAAGCTTAAAAAAAAATAACCTAAAACAATGCCCTCTTCTTTTATCTTCCTCCTTTCTTTGGATTTATGGTAGCAAGTAAACTAATAAGCACTATTCCTGTAGTTGTCTGTCATTATTGAGAATGCAGGTGCACAAATTAGGAAGAAAACAAAAGGGAAGTTAATATCAGCTTGTTGCATTTGCCAAACAAAACATCACAAAATTAGTAGCTAAAGAAATGTTACATTCATGCTGTTAACAGGATATTGCAAACAATGTAAATGTTAAGTATTTGGATGAATTTGTCCTTATAAGGGTTTCTTTGTGGCTTACAATAAGCCAATTGAAATGCTGTGAGAAAAAGGAAGTTCTGCCTCATTATAGTGGAGCTGTGAGCTTTTATAGGCTTAGACCTTTGGCAAGATTTTACCATGGAAATCTTGTAACAATTAAAGTCATATTTCAGCCCAAACACTTCCACACTTTTCTCAGAGATTAAAAGGGAGGGAGTGATTTCATTTGGATCAGTAAGGGCAAGTGCAGGATTTAAGTGTATCGTAACTACACTGGTGTGTGAATTAGAGGGATATTTTCTTTTTCTTTTAATCCATTTATTATAGCTATAGCTATAACACCACAAAATCTCCCATTTCCCCATATCCTGTCCGCTTTTTCCAATCAGTAATTTGGCACTGAAAAGCTGCTGTGGCAAGAGTCACAGGAAGATTTCACATGCAGGTAGTGGAGTAGCGGCAGAGCCACTCTGGATGTCTACACAGCAGTTTAAGCCCAGGCTCAAGCCAAACCCTCCTTGCATCCACACTGCAAATGTGCAAACCTATGAGAAACCCAGGGTCCAGCCGAGCCCCATGTACACACAGACCCAGCTTGACTCAGGTCCTGGAAGTCCTCTAGATGTATCCCAGAGTTTCTGACAACAGCATTGGTGGCAGCCATCACTGCAGCTGAAAGTGCCATTATTGTTTGGCTGAGCACACTCCCTCTTCCTGTACCTCTTGTTATAGTGATGGTGGAGGGTACAACTCAACCTTGCTACTGCACAGAGCTTGCAGAGAGTAAAGTTGACTAGCGGGAGGTGGTTTCTAGCTTCCAGCATGATGAGGGTCGTCCCACCCTGGGCCATACTGAGCCAGGATCCCTGCTGATCACACCTTCACTGCACATCCCATTTTAAATATTAAGAAATGCAAAGTTTCATTTTAATAGTTCACCAGCCCTAGCGACTCATGACTAACTATTCTCAGAGCAGGTGCACATGGGCATTTTCTTCCCAATGTGATTCCACCTCGAGCTGGAGAGCCCAGTTCTCAGATTAGATGGCAGCTCAGCATAAACCCTTCTCCAACTGCAGTCATTCTACTGAGATCAAAGGAGCTAATTATGCAGTTTATGTACTCATATGCTCCTTATTGGCATGTGAGTCCCATCAATAGCACTGCCACGGTTAGGAAACAGGGTGAGCAGTACTGATCCAAATGAAACCACTTTCCTCAGTGCACCACATTCTTAGGGCTACAGCAGTGGGTCTCAACCTTTCTAAACTACTGTGTTTGTACCCCTTTCAGGACTATGATTTGCCTTGCATAACCCCAAAATACACATCACTTAAAAACAACTTGTTTGCTAAAAATCAGACATCAAAATAAAAAAGTGTCAGTGAAAACTAAAAATTGCTTAGTTTCTCATTTTTACCATGTAATTATAAAATTAAACAATTTGAATACAAATACTGTATTTACATTTCAGAGCATAGTATATAGGGCAGTATAAACTGCATTAGTGCTTCTTCTGTAGCTTATTGTAAAACTAGGCAAATAGCTAGATGAGTTTATGTACCCCTGGAAGATCCCTGTGCATCCCTTTTTGAGAATCACTGGACTAAAGTAGTGAATGGGGGTGGAGGGTGATAGGTGCTTTGGGATAAGGTTACTTTGACTAAGGTCTGTGCACTGCAGTGTGGCTGCCAGAGTCCTAGGTTTGAACATTAGTTGAAAATTCTTAACCTATGCTTTAAATGTAGATGGTCAAGTCCAGAGTTCCATTTCACAGGTCAGCTGATTCCACGTCCCACTAACTCTAGGCTTAAACGGCTTTGTGGTCATAGCATCTGTGGCCACTACACCACCACAACCCCTGCATTGCCCAGTGCTCTCCTGCCAAAGGAAGGAATAGAGGGTATGCATAGCAACAGACCCTCTGGACCTGCCACAGCCCCCGTCCCAAGATGTGGAGCTGTACCAGGAGACTTTCTAAGCTGGGCGGTACAATGTGAAATGGGTTGAGATCTTATGTTCATTCCAGCAACTTTCCAGACACCATTGCCCCTATGGCGTATCTGAACTGTAGCAACTCCTGCAGGTTTGGCAGATAGGATTTGGACTTCAGTCTCCATACTGTGTTCAGTACTTGGACTAAATGATACACTGTGTGTGTATCACTCTCAAACAGGAAGGAAAACAAGGATAAAGTAAATGTTTTCATAAGAAACAAAGGTCAAATAACCTAGACTGAACTTTAGGGTGAGAGGGCAAAGCAGGAATAAGTAGTAGTTGGAGTGCTAGCCTGATATTTGGATTCAGTTCTTCACACACTTGTTCTTCACATATTGTCTGTGTGACCTTTGGCATGACTCTTTGGCCTTGCTTCATTAGAAAGAAGGTGTTTGTCACTACGGGTGTGCTTAGACTACACCTCTCTGTCGACAGAGAGTTGTAGTTTAGGCATGTCGAAATTGCTAATGAAGCGGGGATGTAAATATCCCGTGCTTCATTAGCATAAACATGGCCACCGCTTTTTTTCGAAACGGAGCTTTTTTGAAAAAAAAGTCAGTCTAGACGCGGATCTTTCGAAAAATAAACCCTTTTTCGAAAGATCCTGTAAACCTCATTTTATGAGGGATAAGGGATCTTTTGAAAAAGGGTTTATTTTTCGAAAGAACCGCGTCTAGACTGCCATTTTTTTTTCAATAAAGCTCCGTTCCAAAAAAAAGCAGTGGCCATATTTATGCTAATGAAGCATGGGATATTTACATCCCCGCTTCATTAGCAATTTCGATGTGCCTAATCTACATCTCTCTGTCGACAGAGAGGAGTAGTCTAGACACACCCTACATGTTCACTAATATGTGTTAAAACTATGTAGCAACCTAAACCTTACCCAGTCCAGCAAGGTGTTAAAACTACACCTCTAAAATCTAAGGGCTGAATAATTTACAGTAAGTTTCTTTAGTTTTACATAAAACTGCGTGAGGTGAGAGGGAAAGGAGTCACATGTACAGTCACATTCAGTTTCCATTACAGGCAGTCCCCGGGTTACATGGATCCGACTTACATTGGATCCCTACTTACAAACGGGGTGAGGCAACCCCGCACTAGCTGCTTCCCCCCAGCAGACCAGGGAGACATGAAGCTAGCGCCCCCCCAGCAGTCCAGGGAGACGCGGAGCGGCTTTTCTCAACAGACACCTCAGCTTGAGAATAAAGGACTGAGGGAAGTGAGGTGTGGGAGAATAAAACTGAGCTCTGGAGAAATGTTTGGCTAGAGTTTCCCCTACAATATGTACCAGTTCCGACTTACATACAGATTCAACTTAAGAACAAACCTACAGTCCCTATCTTGTACGTAACCCGGGGACTGCCTGTACTTTACCCAACAAGGAAGCACGAGTCATGTTAATCTTTGGGATGACTGTATGCTCATGCAAGAAACACCTGTAATATTACTCCCATTCAGTGACTTTGCAATGGAGTCAAGAGATTTTCCTTTTGTATTATTTACTTGTCATTGGCCAGTAGAGCAGGAATTTCAAGTATTGCAGTAAAGTGTAATGTGCTGCTAGAGCAGTGTATCACCACAGAATTGGCAAAATACACCATTATTCTTGCAAATTAAATGCACAGTAAGTTACAGATAAGAGAATTGCAATTACAAAACTGGAAGTCAGAAAATGGGTCAGAAAGCAGTTGATCCTATGTGGGTGCACTAAAGGAGGCCACAGGAAATCCTTTCCTCTCTACCACACCTACACATAAGGCATTCTTAGTATGGCATCAGATAAAGAATACCTTTTGAAGCTACAGAGAATATTTTAAATCAGAAGAATATAATCACTCTTGTATTTGACTCTGGATTTAAAACTCCTACTGTTGCAAACATTTGATGGGATCTTGAATGACCACGAGTGGTCAGGACCTCTGTGTCACATTTTAGTTGAAAAACCCTACCCTGTAGTGATACATTGCTGGAGCATTGGCTCAGTACTGACTCAAAGGAAGAGCACCAATTATTAACTTATCAACATCACTTCCTGCAGAATCCTAGGTTTTTCTATGTATTCTCCCATGTTCATTCTGACCAGGTTCAGTCCTGCTCAACTTTATGAGATCAGACAAGAACAGAGCCTGAAGTGGAAGGGCTTCACATACTGATTATCAAGTTGTTTCTTATCCCTTTTTAATGTGAATAAAGTGTAGCTAAGTGAGCACGGCACTCAGAGATTGCATAAAGGAGCATGCCAAATGCACCTTGCAACCCTCATTCGTTAAATATACATAATTTTTGGAGTCTCCGGTTAACCAGATGAGATGCACACAGCAACATAATACAGATTTTCACACACATGACTCTTTGCATTTACATGCTGTACAGGAAAAGTAATGAGTTATTACCAGATGGATGGAATGGTTAAAAATGGAGTGCTCAGGGAATATTTTCCCCACCATATCTCATAAGATACAATGATGAGATTATAGAACAGAACATTGCATGTTCAAGAAACTCTTTAGTAAAGGTTTATTATTATGTTTGTTTAATGAATGAAGATATAAAATGGCTCAGAACAAAGACAGAAAAGAATGAATAGCATTAGCAGAGATGGAGACTAATCCAAGGGCCATTGAAATGAACAGAAAAGATGTCAGTTAATTTAACGGGGCTTTACATCAGGTATGTGCAGCACAATAGGCACTAAAATTGCATTTGAGCATAGTGTAACGTGGCCTCAACCAACCTTATTTTTCTCCTCTTTCCTGATATGACTCAACTACATTCATTCGAGCCGTTCTAGCGTGGTGAAGTGTTGAGGAAAGGTTCTGTCTTGACAGTCTTGTCAACATTTCCTTCCCTCAATTCTCTTCTCCTCCCCATTACCGACAGAAGTTTTTCTTCTTCTCTCTTCACTTACGCTAGTGAATATTTCTCATTTTCTCATCGCCAAAATAAGCTACGCAACTTGAGCTATGTCAATTGTGTAGCTAAAGTCGAAATAGCTTATTTTGGCATTTGGCGATGTCTAAACAGCAGGAAGTCTGAGTTAGAGCACTCTTCCTCTGACTTTCCTTACTCCTCATAAAATGAGGGTTACAGGAGTTGGAGTAAGAATTCCTCCAGCTCAATGTTATGTTGAAATAACATAGTTCACGTCTACACAGCAAGCAGTTATTTCAGAATAATGTCAGTTATTACGAAATAATGCTGCCATGTAGACATAGCCTCAGTCTTATCCCCTCCTTGACCGTTCACTCTCCTATGGCTCTTTCCCCTCACATTACCTTGCAGTCACTAACAAGCATGAGCTATCCTGGCTTTCACAGTGAAGATTAAGCATTTTAGTTTTTCTTCTCGATAAAACTAAATATGAAAAGTTAGGTTATTTAGAAGTTGATAACACCTCAAGCTCACCAGAAAATGCCACTCACTAACGCTATGTCTACACTACAATGTTAGTTCGAACTAACGGACGTTAGTTCGAACTAACATTCATAGCTGCTACACTAGCACTCCGCTAGTTCGAATTTGAATCGAACTAGCGGAGCGCTTAGTTCGAACTAGGAAAACCTCATTTTACGAGGATTAAGCCTAGTTCGAACTTACTAGTTCGAATTAAGGGGTATGTAGCCCCTTAATTCGAACTAGTGGGAGGCTAGCCCTCCCCAGGTTTCCCTGGTGGCCACTCTGGCCAACACCAGGGAAACTCTATGCCCCCCTCCCGGCCCCAGACCCCTTAAAGGGGCACGGGCTGGCTACGGTGCCCGTGCCAGGTGCAAGCCTGCCAGCACCCAGCCAGCAGACCCTGCACCTGGCACAGCACAGAGCCACCCACCCGATGTCCCCCAGCCCACCCCCTCTTCCCGGGACCAGGCTGGCGGCTCCCGGGAGCTTGCCCTGGACCGCAAGAGGCGGGCACCTTCCTGGGCTAGTGCGGACATCGTGGACCTTGCCCATGATCTCCGCACTAGGCACAGGAAAGTGGCCGTCTAGGGCAGGAGAGCTGCCAGCCTGGCCACCCAGGAGCAGGTGTGCATGAAAATCAAGGGGGTCCACTGAGACCCCCCGACCCTGAGCCCTGAGCTTACAATGGCCATCCTGGGTCAGAGCAAAGGTCCATCTAGCCCAGTAGCCTGTCTGCCGACAGCGGCCAACCCTAGGGACCCTGGAGGGGATGGACCGAAGACAGTGACCAAGCCATTTGTCTCGTGCCATCCCTCTCCAGCCTTCCACAAACCTTGGGCAGGGACACCACTCCTACCCACTGGCTAAGGCTACTCCATGGACCCAACCTCCATGACTTGATCTCACTTCCCTTTAAACTCTGTTCTAGTTGTAGCCTTCACAGCTTCCTGCAGCAAGGAGTTCTACAGGTTAACTATTTCCTTTGGGAAGAAGAACAACTTTCTCTTACTAGTTTGAAGCCTGCTACCCATTCCTTTCCTTTGGTGTCCTCTAGTCCTTCTTTAGGGGAACTCATGAAGAACTTTTCTGAATGCACCCTCTCCACCCAACCCCTGCTTTTAGAGACCTCTATCCTGTCCCCGCTCCATCTCCTCTTTTCTAAGCTGAACAGTCCCAGTCTCTGTAGCCTCTCTTCATCTGGGACCTGTTCCCAACCCCTGATCATGTTAGTTGCCCTCCCCTCTCCCAGCCTTTCTCTTCCCCTCTCCCACCTCCTTTTCCCAGTCTCCCCCAGTTTTGTTCAATAAAGACAGAGTCAATGTTGGAAGAAACGTTATCTTTATTTTGTACATCAATAAGAAGGGGGGCTAGGGAAGGGTAAGTGGAAGGAGGTGAGGGAGGAATGGGGTACGAGCCCCCGATGGGGAGGACTGGGCTGGCTCTGCGGGCTTCTGGGGGTGGAAGCTCTCCTTCAGCCCCCTGATTACTCCCTCTCCCCAGATGGCAGCCTGCGGCAAGTGCAGCCGGGCTGATGGCCGAGTGGTGTGATGTGCCCAGTGTGGGTACTCCGGGCAATCCAAGCCAGGACTGCTTTGCAAGCGGGGCACCCCTTAGAACTGTCTGTCGGGGGTGGGGGTCGGGACCCTTTAAGCGCAGCCCTCGGCTAGCCTGAGACAGCATCTCCACGTTCTAAGTCCTCCTCTGATGCCCTGCCGGCACTGCTTCCGGCCATCCTTAAGCCCTGTTCAGGGTCCACTCAATGTGGACTTGCTAGTTTGAATTAGCAAAACGCTAATTCAAACTAGTTTTTAGTTCTAGACGCATTAGTTCGAATTAGCTTAGTTCGAATTAACTAATTCGAACTAAGTTAGTTCGAATTAACATTGTAGTGTAGACGTACCCTAACTTATGGTGATATTTTCCCAAGCCCTGGACTAACAATGTAGTTCTCTGAGATTAAAATGCATCCATATTTCAATGGTACTGGGCACATCAATAATTTTGTTGTAATTTGTATAAACAAGTGCTTCCACTAGCCCATATAACACAACAGGAACTCTAACCCCAGTACAACATGCAGAAGACAAGGCTATGAATGCCCTCAGAAAATCAAAATAGGTAATATAAATCACCTATCAAATAAAACACATCTGAAACTCTGGCCTTGTTGAATGAAGACATCAGAATTGTGTTGCAACTGTAATGTCATTACCATAATTATTTGAGAATTCACAGTATTGCTGTGAGCATTCTTTGCTCTAAATGGGTTATCAAAAGACTGGATGATCTTCAGCCCACTTTTAAAAAGTGGACTAAATAGTTTAAGTTAGATAATGCCATGTAAAAAGTTTTTTAAAATCCCCCACACTGGATACTAATGTTAAAATGCCTAGTGATATTTGAATACTTATAGGGAAAAACTGTTTATCATCGCTGCCATCTTTGCTGTGAATAAACTTACTATTATATGTTCAGGTTAAACAGAGCTCATTTTGTATTGTTTGTACTTTGTAATAATGTTCACACCAAAATGAAACCAAAGAAATTACCTTTGTAAAAACTAAGAGCCAGATCAGAAGCAACTTATAAAAAATATTTAGAACATTTATTTTTCATGAAATATAAAAGGGAATAATACAGGAAGAGAGAAAGGTTCAGGGGGCCCTTGAAATATAATACCAACACCAGGCATAGCGCCAGTCCTCAAGTAAACGTAGGAAAAATTTTGCTCAGAGGGCATTTGTAGCTAATCCTACTCATTAACAAACAGTATAAGCTGTCAATAAAGTAGTGTGGTCTATAAGTCGTCTTTTTATCATTCATTTATATTTCTTTAGTGGCATAAGCAATAAATAAATAAATCTGAATGTGAATAATGCAATAACTAGAATGATTTTTAATTTTTTGTAATTATGAGGATAAAAAGACACCATGAGATGTCCAGATATTTGGACCATCACCAATATTTTTTGCCACTTTTATGTATGCCTAATTAGGTTTCACCAAAATGCAAGTTTGTTCCCTTCACTCATTTCAAAAGAATTTGGCTGATTATGGAAGAGTAAACAGTTGTCAGTTAGCCTCACTTTTTAAACTAAGGATTAAGTGTCCTGCCCAGAAAATATCTTCCTAATACATGAATCATGCATTTATCTTTGTACACATGTCCTAGACAAACTAGTGAAAATTTAAATTGAGGTTTCTATTTTAGTTGAATATAGAATGAAAGATGTTAATTGCATTAACACTGACATGAAATCTTCACATAGCCTCATTGCTACCACTAGGAAGGGAATATGGGACATGTGGGAAAGACACTGACATCCTTTAGGAGATGATTTTCCCAAAGTCTTACTTTAGAAAACCATAGGGATCAGTTTACTGTTGAGATAAAGGTTCATTTATAAGAGAGCAGTTTATTATAAAGAAAGGCAACCTTTGTCATAATTATTGATTTATACTATAATTATTATTGATATTTTTTGAAAATTGTGAAATTCCCAAGACATTTTAGCACTGTACGGGTACAGCTAGACTGTGGGGTTTTTTGGGATGCAGCATCCAGGGAACACGTTTGCTCTTCTGCTTTTTTTTGCGGAAGAGCAAACACGCTCTTTCAGAAGCCCCTGTTTTCCTTGTTTTATGAGGAAGAAGGGGGCTTCCAAAAGAGGTTTTTTTTCCAACATTTGGCCCAGTCTAGAATCATAGAACTGGATGGGACCTCGAGAGGTCATCGAGTCCAGTCCCCTGCCCTCATGGCGGGACCCATGTCTAGACCACCCCGATAGATGTCTGTCTAACCTGCTCCTAAATATCTCCAGAGATGGAGATTCTACAACATCCCTAGGCAACTTATTCCAGTGTTTAACCACCCTGACAGTTAGGAACTTTTTCCTAATGTCCAACCTAAACCTCCCTTGCTGCAGTTTAAGCCCATTGCTTCTTGTCCTATCCTCAGCGGCTAAAGAGAACAATTTGTCTCCCTCCTCCTTGTGACACCCTTTTAGATACCTGAAGACTGCTATCATGTCCCCTCTCAGTCTTCTCCTTTCCAAACTAAACAAGCCCAGTTCTTTGAGTCTTCCTTCATAGGTCATGTTCTCTAGACTTTTAATTATTCTTGTTGCTCTTCTATGGACCTTCTCCAGTTTCTCTACATCTTTCTTGAAATGGGGTGCCAAGAACTGGACACAATATTCCAACTGAGGCCTAATCAGAGCAGAGTATAGCGGAAGAATGACTTCTCGTGTCTTGCTCACAACACACCTTTAATGCATCCCACAATCATGTTTCCTTTTTTGCAACAGCACCACACTGTGACTCATATTAAGCTTGTGGTCCACTATGACTCCTAGGGTATGTCTACACTAGCCACCCTCGTTCGAACTAGGGTGGCTAATGTAGTCATTCGAACTTGCAAATGAAGCCCTGGATTAAAATACCGCGGGCTTTATTTGCATGTTCCCGGGCGCCGCCATTTTTTAAATGCCCGGTAGTTCGGACTCCCTGCCAGCGGCTACATCCTAATTCAGACTACTGTTACTCCGCCTGCAATCTGTTAGTCTATATGGGTATGTCTAAACTACATGGCTCCATCAACGGAGCCATGTAGATTAGTTTACTCGAAAAAGAGAAATGAAGCAGTGATTTAAATAATCGCCACTTCATTTAAATAAAAATGGCCGCCTCGCTATGCCGATCATCTGTTTGTCGGCACAGCGCGGCAGTCTAGACGGGGATCTGCCAACCCCAGAACCCTTTGTCAGCAGATCCTTTATGCCTCTTGAAACAAGGCTTACAGGATCTGCTGATGAACAGGTCTGGGGTCGGTAGATCCCCGTATAGACTGCTGCGCTGTGCCGACAAACAGCTGATCGACACAGCACGGCGGCCATTTTGATTTAAATGAAGCTGCGATTATTTAAATCACCGCTTCATTTCCCTTTTTTGAGTAAACTAATCTACATGGCTCTGTCGACGGAGCCATGTAGTTTAGACATACCCATATAGACTAACAGATTTATTGGAGCATAAGCTTTCGTGGGCAAAGACCCACTTTCTATGAAAGCTTATGCTCCAATAAATTTGTTAGGGTATGTCTATGCTACAGTGTTATTTCAAAATATCTTATTTCGAAATAGTTATTTCAAAATAGCTTATTGAGAAATAACGCGTCTACACACAAAATGCTTTTCGAAATAGCATTTTGCTATTTCAAAATAGCGCGTCCACACTGAGTGGACTCTGAATCGCATTTAAGGCTGGCTGGAACCAGTTCCAGCAGGGCACCAGATCAGGACTTACTGTGTGGGACTGCTGCCTGAGACTATCTGAGGTCTGTGCTTAAAGGGACCCCCCTGGACAGCCAGTTCTCAGGTTTCCCTGCTTGCTTGCTGTTAGCTGGTGGTCGGGGCAGTGAGTGGTCTGTGAGCCCTATTAAACACCCGAGTCTTCAACTGCTAGGGCGGGGTTCCTTCGCAGCAGGCAGCCGGGAAGGCTGACGGGTACCCCAAGGGTCTGCCCCGTGGAGGCGGCAGAGCCCCAACGCCCAACTCTCACTGCGTCTACCCCTAACCAGCTATGTTCTTTTGATTGTGTCTGGTTCTGTTACAGCAACTGAAGGATTCAGGTCAAAGCTTAAATAGTTACTATTTTATTGTTACAAGGCAAGCTTAGCTGTTAAATGTTACTGCTGTGTTACAGATAACACAGCCACTACAAAAGAACAAGACAGAAATTACACTGAAAAGTCACTCACAGGTACCATGAAACTCTTTTGGTTCTCTGAGCTCTTATTGAATGCGCGCAAAAAAAAGACACCTAGCAGGTATATTCTTACCCCTGCAATCCTTAATCTGGCCTCATCAGATTTCTTGTGGCCCAATCCTCCAATTTGTCTAAGTCACTCTGGATCCTATCTCATTCTACTCCAAAAAACGAGTACAGAATCTGCCAGAAAAACCCCTGCTGTCGGCAGAAACATGGCAGGACCGCGGCTACACTTTACTTTCACTTTTGACATTGAGTCTGATCTGCACAGTGTTGGAACGTGAGTACAGGCAGTCCCCGGGTTACGTACAAGATAGGGACTGTAGGTTTGTTCTTAAGTTGAATCTGTATGTAAGTCGGAACTGGCGTCCAGATTCAGCCGCTGCTGAAACTGACCGCCAGTTCTGACTTACATACAGATTCAACTTAAGAACCCCAAGCTTCCCCAAGTCAGCTGCTGCTGAAACTGATCAGCGCTGATTCCAGGAAGCCTGGGGCAGAGCAACTCTGCCTCGGGCTTCCTGTAGTCAGCGCTGGTCAGTTTCAGCAGCGGCTGACTTGGGGACACCTGGGGCAGAGCAGCTGGGGTGCTGCTGGCGCTACTGGACCAACCCAGCAGCACCCCAGCTGCTCTGCCCCAGGCGTCCTGATTCAGCCACTGCTGAAACTGACCAGCAGCGGCTGAATCTGGACGCCTGGGGCAGAGCAGCTGGGGTGCTGCAGGGTTGGTCCAGTAGTGCCCAGAGCGGGTGCTGCAGGACCAATCCGCAGCGCCCCAGCTGCTCTGCTCCAGGGTCCAAAACAAAAGCCTGGTCTGCTGGGGGGGGCACACTATCCGCGCCCCCCCCCCCAGCAGACCAGGGACACGGGGAGCAGACCAGCAGTGGCAGCGGGGTGCCGCGCCTCTGAGGCTTTGCTCTGGCAAAGTCTCAGAGGTGCGGGACCCCTCCCTCCCCCCCCGCGCGGCTGCGGCTTCAGTCCCGGTGCCTGTGGTCTGCTGGGGACCGTCCCCAGCAGACCACAGGCACCTGGACTCAAGCGGCAGCAGCGGGCGGGTTCCCGCGCTTCTGAGGCTTTGCCAGAGCAAAAGTATCCATTTCTTATAACAGTAGTGCAAAGAAGGCCCATTTACAAATGAAGTCTATTGTCACATCTGGCAGAATAGCTCTCAGCTATAAAGATAATTAATTCAGACATCTGGTTTTCTGTTAGTTTTCTTGTTTTAGTAATACTTAATTTGGACATTGTAATATGTACACTAAACATTCTAAAATAATTCCAAAAACAATTTAGAATGTTGCTATTGTTCTTAAAGTCGCTTTTCTGGAATGATATAAACTATCACTTTAAAACATTAGCTGAAAGTCTGCCCACAATCAGGTATTGCAGTTATTGGGCTACTAGATACATAATTTAGGACCAGTGTCCATATAAATATCATTACAATAATAAAAAACCTGGCCCCCGTAGTTTGCAGTGCTATTTCTAGCTATGGGTATGTCTATACTACCACCCTAGTTCGAACTAGGGTGGTAATGTAGTCAACCGGAGTTGCAAATGAAGCCCAGGATTTGAATTTCCTGTGCTTCATTTGCATGTTGCTGGGCGCCGCCATTTTTAAATGTCCGCTAGTTCGGACTCCGTGCCCCGCGGCTACACGCGGCACGAACTAGGTAGTTCGGACTAGGCTTCCTATTCCGAACTACCGTTACTCCTCGTGGAACGAGGAATAGGAAGCCTAGTCCAAACTACCTAGTTTGTGCCGCGTGTAGTGCGGGTCACGGAGTCCGAACTAGCGGACATTTAAAAATGGCGGCGCCCGGCAACATGCAAATGAAGCCCGGGAAATTCAAATCCCGGGCTTCATTTGCAACTCCGGTTGACTATATTACCACCCTAGTTCGAACTAGGGTGGTAGTGTAGACATACCCTATGTTGGTTCCTTCATATTAATGGAACAAGGTGGTTAAGGCATTATCTTTTATTGGAACTTGCCTTGGTGAGAGACACAAGCTTTCAAGATGCACAGATCTCTTGTCTCTCTCACCAATAAAAGTTGTTCCAATAAAAGTTATCTTACCCATCTTGTTTCCTTATAGGTCATTTGAATGCCAGTATTGTGATCTTTGGGATCAGATTTATCCCAAGGGACGAATTTAGCACTTTATAGTCCCAGTAATGTCTCCTATTATTTTTTGGGTGTTTTTATTGTGGACCACAGTTTCAGTAGCAAGATATAGTGAACTGTGTTTACTACATGCAGAGCCAGTTGAGATTAGGCATATTTATTTTTGTTTCACTTTTTGCATTGTATGATTAATGTGGGAAATGTGAAACTCTTTGGAATACAGATATGATCTAACCAATGAAGAGAAGAGCAACAAGAATGATTAAAGGTCCAGAGAACATGACCTATGAAGGAAGGCTGAAAGAATTGGGTTTGTTTAGTTTAGAAAAGAGAAGATTGAGGGGGGATATGATAGCTGTTTTCAGGTATCTAAAAGGGTGTCATAAGGAGGAGGGAGAAAACTTGTTCATCTTGGCCTCTGAGGATAGAACAAGAAGGAATGGGCTTAAACTGCAGCAAGGGAGGTTTAGGTTGGACATTAGGAAAAAGTTCCTAACTCTCAGAGTAGTCCAACACTGGAATAAATTGCCCAGGGAGGTTGTGGAATCTTCATCTGTGGAGATATTTAAGAGAGATTTATCTAACCTTCTATCAGGGATGGTCTAGATAGTATTTGGTCGTGCCATGAAGGCAGGGGACTGGACTCGATGACCTCTCGAGGTCCATTCCAGTCCTAGTATTCTAGGATTCTATAATATAAATTAGAGTAAATTCTTTGAGGTAGAGGATCTGACAGGAAGAAGATACCTCAACAGGCTTACAAAATTTCAGGTAGGCAGAGCTATATTGTAAAGTGTTCATGAAATAGCATGTCATTGTAAATATGACTGGGAAGGTACTGTAATATTAAACAGTGAAGTAAAGCATTCCTGCATTCCTTTGTCAGAATCATATAAACTATGTAAATACTTCTGTAAAATTAAAATCCTCTTGTATTCTGCAATTCTGCTGCTGTATGATTTGCTTCTAAAACTTCATTTGCTACAGTGTTTTACTCCAAAACCAACCCTGTTTCAAATGTTACTTAGTGTAACATGAAGCAGAATTTATTTTCTGTGTATGCAGATAGCTTGAAAGATAGCACCAAGGAAGATTAATATCGTCATTCACCGATATGGGTGTTAACTCATTGTCAGTTCAAAAGTCAATGTTTCTAACTATTTCAACACTAATTAGTTGAACAAAAAACTTCGAGATGATGTGCTTATCCCTTGTCCCATAATTCCAAAGTACCTTCTGTACCTTTCTAGGTTCTAGAACAGGGGTGGGCAATAATTTTTGCCCAGGGGCCACTTCAAAAATTTTTGAAGTAGCCCCGAGCCACCCTGGAAGGGATAGGGCCTAAACGGGAAGGGGCAGGGCTACCCCACCCCGAGACCATGATTGGCAGGGCCTGGGGTGGGGGAGCACCGGAAGCCTCCTCCCGCCCTGTGAGGTGCTGCGAGCTCCTCACAGGTCTGGGAGATGGTGAAGGAAGTTTCATGCAGCTCCCCCGCCCCCAGGCCCTGATTAACCTGGGGGTGGGGGAGTGCACGAAGCCTCCTCCACTCTCCCCCTACCCCACGAGCAGTGCGTGACGCTTCAAAGCGCCCCGTGCTGCTGGCAGGGTGGGAGGAGGCTTCATGCGCTCCCCCGCCCCCAGGCCCTCATTGTCCTGGGGATAGGCAAGCTGCAGGGCCTTTGTAGGCTGGATCCACCTACTTGGCAGGCTGGACCCGGCCCACGGAAGCCCTTTTGCCCACCCCTGTTTTAGAAGAATGCACTGTTCCCTGTCCTACTGCTGAAATGAAACACCAATTATATGTCAAGGTAAAATTTTGTGACAGGTTTAAAACTTAAGATGTAGGGACAAAAGGCAACTGAAATGTAAATAAGCCTAATTAGCAAGAGTAACACAGCATCTTGCAGTTATGGATGTCTAGAACAATATGTCACACACTCCATGTGGGGTTTCCTCCTGCATGTGTGCATATCTGCTGGTCACCCTGCTCTGTTACATTGTGTAGAGGCGCTATTGGAGAGGTTCAGTCAGCAAAAGGTGTAGGCCCCTCTTTCATCAACTAACTATTGACACTCTCGGCACTGAAGGAGAAATAATATGTTACAGCTGCATTTTAGGGGATTGCATGACTAGAGCCCTGTGCAAAAAAAGTTTTGTTTACCCATATCTGATCTGCATCTGTATCTACATCTGCAAACACAGTCCACAAATATGAATCAGACTAGAAAACGTACCCAGCATTGTTTGGGTTCTTCAGAGCAGGGACGTATTGGTGTGGGGCATACAGGAGTCAGGGCAGGGCCTTAGAAATGTGTGAGAGGGGCAAATACAGGAGGCTGGAGAGGTGTGGGGTGAGAGAGTGAGGGTTGGGAGGCAAGAAGGGACTTAGGGTGAGGGATCCCATCTGACACAGGCCTTTTCTCTCCCCTTGGCTGCCAAGGATTCCCCCCCCTTTCCTCCTGCCAGCCACCAGGGGCCTTTTCTCTGGCCCCTGGCTCCTCCTCTGTTTCCAGGGCCCTTTTCTCTGCCCTTCCTTTGGCGTTGCAGTCAAGGATCAGAAGTGGGGAAAGAGTTTGAGGCAGGGGGCCTATTTTCCTCTTGTGCTGGCAGGCATGATGGCAGAACTCCAGACCAGCTGATCACTCCGGGTATGTCTACACTACCACCCTAGTTCGAACTAGGGTGGTTAATGTAGTTAATCGAAGTTGCAAATGAAGCCCGGGATTTAAATATCCCGGGCTTCATTTGCATCTTGCTGGGCGCCGCCATTTTTAAATCCCCGGTAGTTCGGACTCCGTGCCCGCGGCTACACGCGGCACGGAGTAGGTAGTTCGAATTAGGCTTTCTAATTCGAACTACCGTTACACCTTGGTCCACGAGGAGTAGTGTCTACTAGTGTACACTAGTGTCTACTAGTGTAGACATACCCTCCTTGATAGTAAGGCTGCCTCCAGTGGATACTCTGCAAGATAGTTCTCCCCTGTGGGCTTGTTGCCCCCAGTGGCCATTCTCAGTAATGCAGCCTTCTGAACAGCCCCTGTTCCATGTTATGGAAAACGATCTCTTTCCTGGTGCTTCCAGTTGTTCTGGCACAACCAAAACCTGACCTTGCTTTAAGTTAGGATAAGAGGAAGGTGCGTATCATATTTGATGGTCCTAGCGCTTACCTTTTAGGAGGAGTTCTTGAACAAACAGACTTGCAAACAGACACACAAACAGATAGGTGCACAAATCTCTTATATAGAGAGATATATGCAGATTTGCAAGGCTCCATAAGAACATAAGAACATAAGAACGGCCGTACTGGGTCAGACCAAAGGTCCATCTAGCCCAGTATCCTGTCTACCGACAGTGGCCAACACCAGGTACCCCAGAGAGGTTGACCGAAGACAATGATCAAGCGATTTGTCTCCTGCCATCCCTCTCCAGCCTCTGACAAACAGAGGCCAAGGACACCATTTTATCCCCTGGCTAATAGCCTTTTATGGACCTAACCTCCATGAATTTATCCAGCTTCTCTTTAAACTCTATTATAGTCCTAGCCTTCACCACCTCCTCTGGCAAGGAGTTCCACAGGTTGACAACACGCTGTGTGAAGAAGAACTTCCTTTTATTAGTTTTAAACCTGCTACCCATTAATTTCATTTGGTGTCCTCTAGTTCTTCTATTATGGGAACTAATAAATAACTTTTCTTTATCAGCCCTCTCCACACCACTCATGATTTTATAGACCTCTATCATATCCCCCCTCAGTCTCCTCTTTTCTAAACTGAAAAGTCCCAGTCTCTTTAGCCTCTCCTCATATGGGACCCGTTCCAAACCCCTAATCATTTTAGTTGCCCTTTTCTGAACCCTTTCCAAGGCCAAAATATCTTTTTTGAGGTGAGGAGACCACATCTGTACACAGTATTCAAGATGTGGGCGTACCATAGTTTTATACAGGGGCAGTAAGATGTTTTGGGTCTTATTTTCCATCCCTTTCCTAATAATTCCTAGCATCCTATTTGCCTTTTTGACCGCCGCTGCACACTGTGTGGAAGTTTTCAGAGAACTGTCCACGATAACTCCAAGATCTCTTTCCTGATTTGTCGTAACCAAATTAGCCCCCATCATACTGTACGTATAGTTGGGGTTATTTTTCCCGATGTGCATTACTTTACACTTATCCACATTAAATTTCATTTGCCATTTTGTTGCCCAATCACTCAGTTTGGTGAGATCTTCTTGGAGTCCCTCACAGTCTGCTTCTGTCTTGACTATCCTAAACAGTTTGGTATCATCTGCAAACTTTACTACGTCACTGCTTACCCCTTTCTCCAGATCATTTATGAATAAGTTGAAAAGGATTGGTCCCAGGACTGACCCTTGGGGGACACCACTAGTTACCCCTCTCCAATCTGAAAATTTACCATTTATTCCTACCCTTTGTTTCCTGTCTTTTAGCCAGTTCTCAATCCAAGAAAGGACCTTCCCTCTTATCCCATGGCCATGTAATTTACACAAGAGCCTTTGGTGAGGGACCTTGTCAAAGGCTTTGTGAAAATCCAAGTATACTATATCTACTGGATCCCCCTTGTCCGCATGTTTGTTAACCCCTTCAAAGAACTCTAATAGATTAGTAAGACAGGATTTCCCTTTACAGAAACCATGTTGACTTTTGTCCAACAAATTATGTTCTTCTACATGATTCACAATTTTATTCTTTACTATTGTTTCGACTAATTTGCCCGGTACTGAAGTTAGACTTACTGGTCTGTAATTGCCAGGATCGCCTCTAGAGCCCTTTTTAAATATTGGTGTCATGTTGGCTACCTTCCAGTCATTAGGTACGGAAGCCGATTTAAAGGATAGGTTACAAACCACAGATAATAGCTCAGCAATTTCCCATTTAAGTTCTTTTAGAACCCTTGGATGAATGCCATCCGGTCCCGGAGATTTGTTAACATTAAGTTTTTCTATTTGTTCCAAAACCTCCTCTAATGACACTGCAATCCGGGACAGTTCCTCAGATTCATCACCCACAAAGGACGGTGCAGATTCAGGAATCTCCCCAACATCCTCAGCCGTGAAAACTGAAGCAAAGAAATCATTTAGTTTCTTCGCAATGGCTTTATCGTCCTTGATTGCTCCTTTTATAGCTCGATCATCTAGGGGACCCACAGGTTTTTTAGCAGGCTTCCTGCTTCTAATGTACTTAAAAACATTTTGTTATTTCTTTTTGAGTTTTTGGCTAGCTGTTCCTCAAAATCTTTTTTTGCTTTTCTTATTACATGTTTACACTTGATTTGACAGTGTTTATGTTCCTTTCTATTTATCTCACTAGGATTGGACTTCCACTTCTTAAAAGATAGCTTTTTGTCCCTCACTGCTTCTTTTACATGGTGGTTAAGCCACGGTGACTCTTACTTTGGTCTCTTGCTATGTTTTTTAATTTGGGATATACATTTAAGTTGGGCCTCTATTATGGTGTCTTTAAAAAGTTTCCATGCAGCTTTCAGGGATTTGGCTCTAGTCACTGTGCCTTTTAATTTCTGTTTAACAAACCTCCTCATTTTTGTGTAATTCCCCGTTTTGAAATTAAATGCCAGGGTGCTGGACTGCTGAGGTGTTCTTCCCACCACAGGAATGTTGAATGTTATTATATTATGGTCACTATTCCCAAGCGGTCCTGTAACGGTTATATCCTGGACCTGATCCTGCACTCCACTCAGGACTAAATCGAGAATTGCCTCTCCCCTTGTGGGTTCCTGCACAAGCTGCTCCAAGAAGCAGTCATTTAAGCCATTGAGAAATTTTATCTCCGCTTCTCTTCCTGAGGTGACATGTATCCAGTCAATATGGGGGTAATTAAAATCCCCCATTATTATAGAGTTCTCTATTTTGGTAGCCTCTCTAATCTCCCTCAGCATTTCTATGTCAGTATCGCTGTCCTGGTCAGGTGGTCGGTAATATATCCCTACTGCTAATTTCTTATTATTGGAGCATGGAATTTCTATCCATAGCGATTCTATGGAACATGTTGATTCACTTAATATTTTTATTTCATTTGATTGTACATTATCTTTCACATAAAGTGCCACTCCGCCACCCACCCGGCCTGCTCTATCCTTTCTATATATTTTATATCCCGGTATGATTGTGTCCCACAGATTTTCCTCATTCCACCAGGTTTCAGTGATGCCTATTATGTCTATCTCCTCATTTAATACGAGGTACTCTAGTTCACCCATCTTATTAGTCAGACTCCTAGCATTTGTGTACAAGCACTTTAAAAATTTGCCACTGGTTATTTGTCTGCCCTTCCCTGATGCATTGGATTCCTTTCTATGCGGTTGTTTGTCAGCTCTGGCCAATCCACATATGACAACTAAGGATTTCTCCCTTAAGAAATATTTATGGATCCAGTAAATATTTAATTTTTGAAATGGAAGGCATTTATAATATAGGTATAATACCCTATATTACTGGATGATGTGCCAGTACTGGCTTGGCCCACTGTGTGAGGCAGGGCCAAGATCCTCAAAGGTATTCAGGTACATGACTTGAAAAGCCTGATCCTGGATCTCACATCATGGTAAAACTGATGCAGTAACTCAATTAACTTCAGGGGAATCACTCCTGATTTGCAGCATAGATTAGATCCAAAACAATCGCTGCATCTTTACCCTAGAATGCGGATTCAGTACTAGATAGTAGTTCTGATGAATTTAGAGTGCATTTGTTCAGCGTTTTGTGAAATTAAACAAATAAAAAACTGTACATTACAACTTCCCCCACTAAGCCAGGAAACTCCCCTGGGAGGAGTCACTAACAGACTCTGTAGATATGGAATGCTGATTTTTCAGAAACCTCCTGTCTGACACTTAAAAAAAAAAAAGCTACATTTGCATTTTACTTTGCCTTTCTCACTCCATTGCTGTTATACTGAGTTATACTTCCTGGTACAAGTGCTGAAGGAACCAGCCGAGGGCCATGCGCAGCTTGACCTGCTGCTCACAAACGGAGGGTATGTCTACACTACCCCGCTAATTCGAACTAGCGGGGTAATGTAGGCATACCGCACTTGCAAATGAAGCCCGGGATTTGAATTTCCCGGGCTTCATTTGCATAAGCCGGGCGCCGCCATTTTTAAATCCCGGCTGGTTCGAACCCCGTGCCGCGCGGCTACACGTGGCACGAACTAGGTAGTTCGAACTAGGCTTCCTAGTTCAAACTACCATTACTCCTCGTGGAATGAGGAGTAACAGTAGTTCGAACTAGGAAGCCTAGTTCGAACTACCTAGTTCGTGCTGCGTGTAGCCGCGCGGCACGGGGTTCGAACCAGCCGGGATTTAAAAATGGCGGCGCCCCGCTTATGCAAATGAAGCCCGGGAAATTCAAATCCCGGGCTTCATTTGCAAGTGCGGTATGCCTACATTACCCCGCTAGTTCGAATTAGCGGGGTAGTGTAGACATACCCGGAGGGACTAGTAGGAGAAGTAGAGGTGGATGACAACCTGGGCAGCAGGGATCATGAGATGGTAGATTTCAGAATCCTGATCAAAGGAAGAAAGAAGAGCAGCAAAATACACATTCTGGACTTCAGGAAAGCAAACTTTGACTCCCTCAGAGAACTGGTGGGCAGGATCCCCTTGGATGCTAACATGAAGGGGAAAGAAGTTCAGGACAGCTGGCTGTATTTTAAAGATGCCTTACTGAAGGCACAAGAACAAACCATCCGATGCACAGTAAGAAAAGCAAATATGGTAGGCGACCAGATTGGCTTACTGGGGAAATGCTTGGTGAGCTTCAACACAAAAAGGAAGCTTATAAGAACTGGAAACTTGGATAGATGACTAGGGAGGAGTATAAATATATTGCTTGAGAATGCAGCAGAGTTATCAGGAAGATGAAAGCACAATTGGAATTGCAGCTAGCAAAGCTTGTGAAGTGTAACAAGAAAGGTTTCTACAGGAATGTCAGCAATAAGAGGATGATCAGAGACGGTGTGGAGCACTTACAGGATGAGGGAGGTAACCTAGTGACAGATGATGTGGGAAAAGCTGAAGTACTCAATGCTTTTTTTTACTCTGTCTTCACAGACAAGGTCAGTTTCTAGACTACTGCACTAGGTAATGCAATATGGGAAGGAGGTGGGCAGCCCTTGGTGGAGAAAGAACAGGCTAGGAACTATTTAGAAAAGCTAGACGTACACAAATCCATGTGTCTGGATTTAATGCATCTGAGGTACTGAGAGAGTTTGGCGAATTTCATTTCAGAGCCTTTGGCCATTATCTGTGAAAACTTGTGGAGATCGGGAGGAATCCCGGATGATTGGAAAAGGGCAAATATAGTGCCCATCTTTTAAAAAGGGAAGAAGAACAATCCCGGGAACTACAGACCAGTCAGTCTTACCTCATTCCTTGGAAAAATCATGGAGGGGATCCTCAAGGAATCCATTTTGAAGCACTTGGAAGAAGGGAAAGTGATCAGGAATAGTCAAGATGGATTCACCAAGGACAAGTCATGCCTGACCAATCTGATTAGCTTCTATGATGAGGTAACTGGCTCTGGACACGGAGAAGCCAGTGGATATGATATACCTTGACTTTAGCAAAGCTTTTGATACGGTCTCCCACAATATTCTTGCCAGCAAGATAAGGAAATATGGATTGGATAAATGAACTGTAAGGTGAATAGAAATCTGGCTTGATTGTCGGGCCCCACAGGTAGTGATCAATGGTTCGATGTCTGGGTAACGGTCGGTTTCAAGTGGAGTGCCCCAAAGATCGGTTCTAGGGCTGGTTTTATTTAACAACTTCATTAATGACCTGGATGAGGGGATGGATTGTACCCTCAGAAAGTTTGCAGATGACACTAAGCTAGGGGGAGAGGTGGATACATTGGAGGGCAGGGATAGGGTCCAGAGTGACTTGGACAGATTAGAGGATTGGGCCAAAAGAAATCTCACAAGGTTCAACAAGGACAAGTGCAGAGTCCTGCACTTGGGATGGAAGAAACCCAAGCATTGTTACAGGCTGGTGATTACAGTGTCTAAGTAGCAGTTCAGCAGAAAAGGACCTGGGGATTACAGTGGATGAGAAGCTGGATTTGAGTCAACAGTGTGCCCTTGTAGCCCAGAAGGCTAATGGCATATTAGGGGTGCACTAGGAGAAGCACTGCCAGCAGATCTAGAGAAGTGATTATTCCCTTTTATTCAGCACTGGTGAGACCACATCTTCAGTATTGCATCTAGTTCTGGGGCCCCCACTACAAAAAGGATGTGGATTCATTGGAGAGGTTCCAGCATAGGGCAACCAAAATGATTAGGGGGCTGGAGCACTTGACCTATGAGGAGAGGCTGAGGGATTTGGTTTATTTAGTCTGCAGAAGAGAAGAGTGAGGGGAGATTTAATAGCAGCCTTCAACTTCCTGAAGGGAGGTTCCAAACAGGATGGAGAGAGGCTGTTTGAAGTATTGACCTCTGGCAGAACAAGAAGTAATGGTCTCAAGTTATAGTGGGAGAGGTCTAGGTTGGATATTAGGAAAAATTATTTCACTAGGAGGGTGGTGAAGGACTGAAATGGGTTATCTAGGGAGGTGGTGGAATCTCCACCCCTAGAGGTTTTTAAGTCTTCGCTTGACAAAGCCCTGGCTGGGATGATTTAGTTGGGGTTGGTCCTGCTTGGGCAGGGGGCAGGACTCGATGACCTCCTGAGGTCTCTTCCAGCCCTATGATTCTATGACTCAATGAGAGATTTGACTATTGGTACTTTCTTTTGAGGCTCTCCTATAATGGGAACATTTTTATTCCCTGGGAATAGTAAAATGAAAAATGAAAAGCAAAATATTAATGTTTTAACATTGATGAAGATACACCTCAGTTTTATCCTCTGATGCTTGGGTCTGATTTTGCTAATCTACCAATTTAAATCCCAGTTGTAATCAATCCCTATAGAAATATTTCCAGCTCTCATATTCTGTGTAAGCAAAAGGAATCAGAACTTGAAACTGAAATTATGTTTTAAATAAAAAGTCAGTGTATGTACATTCTCCCTTTGGAGCATTCTGCTGTGCATAATTCCCACGAACTTTTATGGGAAAATTACACACCTGCAGGAAAGGAAGAAAGTGGTAAAAAGAAACAAAAAATTGCTAGCACAGGGTCCAGGTAGAGGTCATGCCCTTAACAGCACACATCAGCTGCTGTCTAGGCAGCAGTGGTCACCCTCTCACCAAAGGTATGTCTACACTACAGAGTTAATTCGGACTAACGGATGTTAGTTCGAACTAACTTTCATAGGCGGTACACTAGCGCTCCGTTAGTTCGAACTTAATTCTACGAGGATTAAGCCTAGTTCGAACTAGCTAGTTCGAATTAAGGGCTGTGTAGACCCTTAATTGGAACTAGTGGGAGGCTAGCCCTTCCCAGCTTGCCCTGGTGGCCACTCTGGCCAACACCAAGCAAACTCTATTGCTCCCCTCCCGGCCCCGGAGCCCTTAAAGGGCCACGGGCTGGCTACACAGTTTGTGCCAGTTGCAAGGCTGCCAGCACCCAGCCAGCAGACCCTGCACCTGCCACAACATGAGCCAGCCACCCGACGACACCCAGCCCTCCACTGCTCCCCAGGACCAGCCTGGCGGCTCCCAGGAGCCTGCCCGGGGACGCAAGAGGCGGGCACCCGCTTGGTCAAGTGCAGAGATTGTGGACCTCATCGAGGTTTGGGGGGAAGCCTCCAATGTCCACGATCTCTGCACTAGCCACAGGAACACAGCAGTCTATGGCCGCATGGCTGCCAGCCTGGCCGCCAGGGGCCACCAGCGCAGCCGGGAGCAGGTGCGCTGCAAGATCAAAGACCTGCGGTAGTCCTACTCCCGGGTCTGCCTGCCAGGGGCCGACCCGGAGGTCTGCCCCCACTTTCACGCCCTGGACTGCCGCCTGGGGGCTCATGCCGTCCCTGCCCCCCGGGACGTGATAGACCCCGGGGCAGAGGGACCGCTCCAGGAGAGGGAGGAGGAGGAGGGCTCTGAGAGCCAGGAGCCTGCCGGCAGCCTGCCCAGGACCCGGGACCCCCGAGGCACCCCACAGAGCCACTCGCCTGTGTTGTCCGAGGCCGGGGAGGCGTCTACCTGTGAGTACCATCATGCTCCCCTTATGTGTATGGAGGGCTGGGGTGAGAGGGAGCCCCGGGACCGTGTGCCTGGGCCTTGCCCACCACGGAGCAGCAGCTGGGGATCCTGCAGGGGCCCTGGCCTTGCAGAGGGGAGCTGGGTTTCACACACCTGGGCCCCTGGGGTAATTGACTGCTGGTCTTGTTGCACCACAGCTGCAGCACCTGGGCCTGCAGGGCGCACCACCCCGCCTGCAGCAGCTGCCCGTGCCTGGGCAAGCAGGAGAGCCAGGAACCAGGAGGACTACCAGAGGTGGCACCTCCAGTTCCTGGAGCAACAGCTCCGTCTCCAGGACTACTGGGTCCAGGAGGACCTGAGACTGCGCCGGAGGAGCTTGGAGGCCCTGGAGGAGCAGGGCTGTGCCCTGCGAGGACACCTCCAGAGCCTGCTCAACCGCTTCCCAATTCCTCCTGCTCTCGCTCCTGCTCCCCCTGCTGCTCCCCCTGCTCCCCCAGCTCCCCCTCCTGCTCCCGCTCCTGCTTCCTCCACACCCCGTGTCCCTCCTGCCCCACCCTCCACAACCATTCCCCACTGACGCCCCTGGACCCGCAGTGTGGCGAGACGGGAGAGGCAGCCGGACTCCCACCCCTGAGCTTTCCTTTCTCTTCCTCCCTTCCCTCCCCTTCCCTTCCAGCTCCCTCGTCCCAGGTTTCCCCCTCCCCTCTCCCATCCTCATTCCTCCCTCCCCCCACCCCAGTTATGTGAAATAAACAGACATTTTTGTTTGAAAAACAGGTGTCTTTATTTTATAGTAGGTAGGGAGGGGAAAGGGAAAGGGGGGTAGGGTAGAAGAAGGCCCCAGTGGGGCATGCAAGGGAGAGGTCAGTCCTCCTCCTCCACCTGGAAGCTCTCCCGCTGGGCTTTCCGGATCCGGACGGCCCCCCGCTGGGCTTCCCGAATGGCGGCGGTGCAGGGCTGACCGTAGTGTCCAGCCATGCGGTCAGCCTCAGCCATCCAGGCTGGCAGGAAAGCCTCCCCCTTTCGCTCACACAAATTGTGGAGCACACAACATGCTGCCACCACGGGAGGGATGTTGTGCTCGGCCAGGTCCAGACGGGTGAGGAGGCATCGAAAGCGGGCTTTCAGTCGCCCGAAGGCCCCCTCCACCACGATGCGGGCCCTGGTCAGCCTGGCATTGAAGGCCTGGCGGGAGGGATTGAGGTGCCCCGTGTACGGTTTCATCAGCCATGGCTGCAGTGGGTAGGCGGCATCCCCCAACAGGCACACGGGCATGTCCACGTCCCCGACCCTGATGTGGCGGTCGGGGAAGAAGGTCCTGTCCTGCAGCCGCTGGCACACAGAGGAGTTGCGGTACACCCGGGCGTCGTGTGCTTTGCCGGACCAGCCCACATTAATGTCCGTGAACTGTCCCCGGTGGTCACACATGGCCTGCAGGAGGATGGAGAAGTACCCCTTGCGGTTGACGTACCGGGAGGCCTGGTGTTCCGGGGCACGGATGGGGATGTGCGTCCTGTCGATGGCCTCCCCGCAGTTGGGGAAGCCAAGGGCGCCGAATCCCCGGATGACGGCGTCCGGGTCGGCGAGGAGGACCACCCTGCGGAGCAGCACCCAGTTGATGGCCTTGACCACCTGCGGAGAGAGACTCAGCAAAGCGCCAATCAGTGGGGCGCCCGGGTGGCTGGGAGCGTTCGTGCCCTGGCAGTGCCCCGCGCCTCACTCCCGGAAGCAACCCCCCTGGCGGCGTGTAGTACGGCCGGGACAGACCGACCCCTCCAGTGTGGGGCGCGTTCACCTCTTCCCATCCCCCCTTTGTCCCTGGGGCGGCCCATCCCCTCCTCGCAGCCCCTTTCCCCCCCGGTGCAGTGGCCGACGAGTGCCATACCTGCATGAGCACCGCTCCGACGGTGGATCTCCACACGCCGAACTGGTTTCCGACGGATCGGTAGCTGTCCGGCGTGGAGAGCTTCCAGACGGCGATGGCCACCCGCTTCTGGAGGGGGATGGCGGGCCTCATGCGAGTGTCCCTTCTGCGCAGGGCAGGGGCGAGCCACTCGTAGAGCTCCAGGAAGGTGTCCCTCCTCATCCTGAAGTTCTGGGTCCACTGTCGGTCCTCCCAGCGCTCCAGGACAATGCGGTCCCACCAGTCGGTGCTGGTGTCCAGACGCCAGATGCGGCGGGGCACGCCGGTGCCGGGGCACCGCCGTGGCTCCTCGACGGCCCCCAGGGCAGCCAGGCGGAGAGGCAGGGGGCTGATGTGCACCAGGAGGTGCCAGGCAGCCTCGAGCCATTGGTGGCAGGCTTGCAGCAGCAAGTCCAGAAAGTGCACCAGAAGGTGCAGGGCGAGCTCTGGCTCCATGTTGCCACCTGCGGCGGCGTCCCCGAAGGGAAGCACCGACACAGACGGGCACAGAGACCAACGCTTTGGTGTCCCTCGGCGAGGTTGGCAAGCAAGCAGGAAAAGCTGAGAACCGGCTGTCCAGGGGGGGTCCCTTTAAGCACGAGCCTCAGATAGCCTCAGACAGCAGCCACACAAAGCAACTACTGACCTGATGCCCTGCCAGAACTGGTTTCAGCCGCCCTTAAATGCCCCCCTGCGTCCAATCAGTGTGGACGCGCTAGTTCGAATTAGCAAAACGCTAATTCGAACTAGTTTTTAGTTCTAGACGCGTTAGTTCGAATTAGCTTAGTTTGAATTAACTAATTCGAACTAAGTTAGTTCGAATTAGCATTGTAGTGTAGACATACCCCGTATGAATTACTACTGGTGCTGTGTGCAGGCAACAGCAGAATGACTGCCTAATATAAATCAAGTTGTTACCATTGACAATTGATCTTTTCAGAGCAATATTAGTGGCATGATTTGTCATAAAAGAAGAGTTATGTGGATATCCCTAAAGAGTTATGTGGATACCCCTATCTTAATATTCAAGCCTGTAACAGGGATTCAGAGGAGTTAGCCATGGCATTTGGCAGACACTCACTGACCATGCCACTAAATACAGCTAGCCAAAGGGTTGCAGTTGATTTAGGAGGATGTTGTAGGTATCCATAAGCCACCTCCAAGAGGAGGTCTGCAACCAGCTGTGCTGCTGCAAAGTAAGGTAGCACTGACTAGGGAGGTGGTATGGGCAGAATAGCCAGGGATGAGCTGATTCAGATTACTAAATAGCCATCTCCAGACTACTACCATGGTCCCCACACTTTATTGTAGAGATGTTGTTATCCAGGGGTGGGCCTGTTTCTATGAAGAGCCACCAGCCTCATTATAGAAGGGAGATTAACAGCCAGGGTGACTACAGTAATAGCCTAGAGCAGTGTTTCTCAACCAATGGTACAAGTACCCGTAGGAGTACTCCAGAGAAGTTTGGGTGGTACGTCAACACAACTGAAATTTGGAGAAAACTGAATTTTTGTTTTAAGTTTTACAGCACTTTATTATTTTTGTACTTTTTACACCCAAAAATTTCACCACCTGCCTGGCTACCATTAAGTTGTTTAAACAAATGTGTTGCAATAATAGAAAAAAATTGTGTGTCTGAAAACTGTAGGTACTGGGGAAAAAGGGGTACTTTATTTAAAAAAAAGGATGAGAAACACTGGCCTAGAGGCAGCAAACAGAGAGGCTATGTCTAGACTATCCCCTCTTGCGCAAGAAAATATGCAAATGAGGCAAAGCGGTGCATATCGCCACGTCTCATTTGCATACTTAATGAGCCACAATTTTGCGCAAGGGACTTTTGCACAAGAGCCGATCTTCCTGAAAAAAAGCGGCAGAACAGCTCTTGTACAAAAGTCCCTTGCACAAAATGGCAGCTCATTAAGTAAGCAAATGAGGCACAGAAATATTCACCGCTTCGCCTCATTTGCAAATTTTCTTGTGAAAGAGGGGGCAGTCTAGATGTAGCCAGAGGAATTCAGTCCCTGTGGTAGTCTTCAATGCACAGTTGTCTACTTGAGATGGGTACTGGAAAAAGAATTTGTGTTGCATCTCTAGCTGAGAGCCTCAGTCTTGTGAGAAAACAAATACCTTAGTATCATCAAAGAAAAGATTGTCAGTTGGCAAAAAAAATAACTTGCAATCGAGGTTTATTTTCAGCAATGCAAACAGGGCAATGACCAAAGAGAGAGGAATTTACTAGGGGAAATTTTGGCCTGGTTTGGTGCTAAAAATTCCTGAGATTCCAAAGTCCTGAAAGGACAGGTAAAGGAGGGAATTAAATTAGGAAATGGCTGCACACTTAAGTATTGTAATATTTGTAGGTATGTCTACACTACCCTCCTAATTCGAATTAGGAGGGTAATGTAGGCATACCGCACTTGCAAATGAAGCCCGGGATTTGAATTTCCCGGGCTTCATTTGCATAAGCGGGGCGCCGCCATTTTTAAATCCCCGCTCATTCGAACCCCGTGCAGCGCGGCTACACGCGGCACGAACTAGGTAGTTAGAACTAGGCTTCCTAGTTCGAACTACTGTTACTCCTTGTGGAATGAGGAGTAACGGTAGTTCGAACTAGGAAGCCTAGTTCGAACTACCTAGTTCTTGCTCCGTGTAGCCGCGCTGCACGGGGTTCGAACGAGCGGGGATTTAAAAATGACGGCGCCCCACTTATGCAAATGATGCCTGGGAAATTCAAATCCCGGGCTTCATTTGCAAGTGCGGTGTGCCTACATTACCCCGCTAGTTCGAACTAGCGGGGTAGTGTAGACATACCCTCACTGATTTTGCTTTCAGCTGGCATCAGAGTAGCTCTCTAGTGAAGATTAAGTTGAAATTCACACTTCAGGTATATTAAATTCTCACAATATTGCATTCTTTTGGGATAGTATTTTTGGAACCTTTCTAAATAATCTCGTCTAAAAAAAATCTAAAGATTTCAAACAATGCAACATGTAATCCCCGAAGTCACCTGGCAGAAACAGGGAGGCAGCCATTTTTTTTGGTTAATACATACATTTTTTTCACTTTGGCAATATTTTATTTATTTATTTATTTTACCTTATAAGAATTCCTGCTGTTTTTGGTATTTTTTCCTGACTTGCTGAATTGAGGTGTAGTACATGCATTCTATGAATGTCTCATACTCACAATCCAAGATTAAAGAAACAACCTTCATAAAGCAAAAGTACGCTTCAAAACAGCAGTTGCCTCAATGCACCAAGATAACTTCACCCATCACAGAAATTTCATTTTTTCTATTTTACATCCGTAAGTGTAATTTTTAGTGTGAGAGATTTCTGTCTTCTTTTTTCTTAAGGGTTTTATTTTCCTTTTTTGTTCAAGCTGCCTGACCTACAACTAAAAACTGCATACATTTTTGTTGTCATTTTCTCAGATCTTCAGCACTGCTTTTTGTCTTCCTTGCTTAATGTTTCCCTCATGTTTAATTTTAAGCATTTGCCTTTTATCTTGGTTAGTCTTTTTAGCTGCTTTTGCTCTCCTTCCTTTCATTTCCTCTTTCAAATATTCTGCTTACTGTGTCTTTTACAGCAATATTCCTATTTTTTCTTCTGAAAGTACATATATAGCTGCTGTTTTAGGCACTTTTCTCTCTTCCTATGGTTGCTGCCTTTTGATTTTTTGATCACCATTACCTGAGGTTGAAATTCATATTAAAGTTTCTAGAATATTTTTCTACTGAGAATAACATATTTCATGCTGAAAAGTAAATTATAAGTATTTTTATAGATGTTACTGGGGAGCAGCTGTGTGCTTATTTTGGTCCCAAGATAATTCCTTAAGGCATGTCTACACAGCAAGGCTAAAGCTGAAATAAGCTACACAACTTGAGCTATGTCAATTGCGTAGCTTAAGTTGAAATAGCTTTTTTTGGCTTTTGGTGCTGTCTACACAGCAGAAAGTCCGAGAAAGCTCACTCTTCCTCCGATTTCCCTTGCTCCTCATAAAATTAAGATTACAGGAGGAGGAGTAAGAAATCTTCCAACTCGACATTATTTTGACATTATGTTGAAATAACTGCTTGTAGATGGGGACTGTGTTATTTCAGAATAACATCAGTTACCTGTAGACCAGGCCTCACATCAGTTATTCCAAAATAACACTGCTGTGTAGATGTAACCTTAGATTTTAAAAAAATAAAAAAGTCTGGAAATCACAAATAAGGTTACATATTTTTTAGAGGATAGAAAAATTAGTACAAACCCACATTTATTCATCATGGATCAGTAGTATACAGGGATGATTTTAAATGAGAATTTCATAGAGAATGGTTCTAAATAAAGATTGGGTTGAAGGGAGCACTGATAATCAAAACTCCATTTTGGCTTAGGTTTTGAGGCCAATTATATTATTAATTGTGAGCCGAACTGTGGGATAGTGGCTAAATGAAACTTTTTGAGGCATCTTTTGGGATTACTGTGTTTCTTATCCCCCTGTCCTCCTCAGAAGCACACCCTAAGGCCGTGGTCACCAACCAGTAGATCGTGAGCTACCGGTAGATCTCAGGGGCTCTAAGAGTAGCTCTTGAGCACTCTCTGAACTACGCACCTGCACCGTACATTTACATTAGATTTCCTCATTTGAGGAGCAGCTACTTACTGAGCAACAACACAGGTGAGTAGCTGCGAGGAATGGTGGGAGCTGGGAGGTCGGGAGGGCTGAAACACCCCAGCCAGCTGACTGTGGCCTTCACAGCTGGAGCTAGGCACAGCCTCCCTGGGCCGCATTCCCTCCGGACTGACCGCAGGGCAGCCAGGCTAGAGGGAAGAGAAGCAGCTGCCCGGCCAGCTGGCCATGGCACTCAGCCAGGGTGCACCATGCTCCACGTGGGCTGGCTCAGAGGAGAAGCTGCTTGGCCTGCTGGCTGTGGCGTTCAGCCCAGAGGAGGCTGAACCGCACTCCAGCTGATTGGGCGGCTCCCCTCTGCGCCTGCCCACGTGGAGCTTGGTGGCACCCTGGCTGAGCACCATGGCCAAGGAATAAGGTGGCTTCCAAAAGAAGGGGTTTTTTTCTGACATTTGGTCCAGTGTAGACAGGCCAAATGTTGGAAAAACCTCTTCCTACAGAAGAATAAAAAAAAAAAAATAAGCAGTAGTATAAGGATTGGGGATAGCAAGTGATGGAGAGGAGGAGAATAGAGAGGGCGGGGCTTCAAGGAAGGGGCAGGGCGGTAGATCTTGGCTTGGTCTGTCATTTAAAAAGTGATCTTGGGTGTAAAAAGGTTGGAGACCACTGCCCTAAGGCCATGTCTACACTAGGGCTACGTCTACACTGGCCCCTTTTCCGGAAGGGGCATGTAAATTTCACCAGTCGTCGTAGGGAAATCCGCGGGGGATTTAAATATCCCCCGCGGCATTTAATTAAAAATGTCTGCCGCTTTTTTCCGGCTTTTAAAAAAGCCGGAAAAGAGCGTCTACACTGGCCCCGATCCTCCGGAAAAAGTGCCCTTTTCCGGAGGGTCTTATTCCTACTTTGAAGTCAGAATAAGACTTTGAAGTAGGAATAAGACCCTCCGGAAAAGGGCACTTTTTCCGGAGGATCGGGGCCAGTGTAGACGCTCTTTTCCGGCTTTTTTAAAAGCCGGAAAAAAGCGGCGGACATTTTTATTTAAATGCCGCGGGGGATATTTAAATCCCCCGCGGATTTCCCTACGACGACTGGTGAAATTTACATGCCCCTTCCGGAAAAGGGGCCAGTGTAGACGTAGCCTAGGAGATTAATCCAAATGTACTAAATTTGACTTCTGGGCACCCGGTTTTACAAAGGCCAAGTTCCGTGTCCTCACAGGGAAGATTTGAATGTAGTCCGAGGCAGACTCCATTAATGTGGGTATTCTACCTTGGACGCAGAACCCCAGGACCACTCTGGGGAGCTGTGGGAGGCCACCCAGTAGCCAATGAGTTTGAATTAGCAGTACCAAAGCATACACACTAAACTTTATTTCAGACTTATAAGTTCAAGAATAGTGTTATTCCTCATGAAAAGCAGAACTACAGAGTTCGAATTCCGCAGCCCCTTATTCTGGAATAATGAGTTTGGTAGTACGAACGCATAGCTTACAAATTCAATCTTGGGGGCAAATTTTGGACTAAGGTCCTAGTGTAGACCAGGCATAAAAGACTTTATATATGCTGGGGAAAAATGAGATGCATGATTTCCCACTGGTGTATCTCTGCTGGGTTAGAAGTATTGGGAACTATAGTGCAGGCAGGATGCAGGCGTTTTTACCCTCATCTCATCTTGTGTTAACCCTAAAATCATATTTCTGTTCTGGTTGGGAGTAGAACACAGATGCTGCACCTGCAAGCATTTGTTGTGGCTAGAAAAAAAAAGTTGGGCCATGCCTTTAATTGTGGTAAAGTAAATATCTTGCACCAGCTAAGGAGCTGTGAATCACCTTTTGCTGCAGAGGAGGTTGCCATGATTTGGAGCTGCTCTGATGGTGAATTACAGGTCCATTTTCACCATTGCAGGTGCAGCCAAAGGCTCTGATGATAATCCTTCAAAGGTCTTATAAATTCTGCTCATTCAGATGCTAGAAAGAGTTACTTCACAGAGACATTAGACATGCCTAGCCTTTCCTTGGGGACT
Source organism: Pelodiscus sinensis (assembly GCF_049634645.1). Lineage (NCBI taxonomy): Eukaryota > Metazoa > Chordata > Testudines > Trionychidae > Pelodiscus > Pelodiscus sinensis. The sequence continues at coordinate 30,366,965 of NC_134724.1, read as the reverse complement.
GAGTATGCAGTCTCTTTAGGTTTCTTGTTTTAAATGTTATATTTTTAGACAAAGGGCCTAAAAACAGTCAGAACTACAAAATATTTGCTTTTTTCAGTTATATAAAACCCTGTTGTGTATCCCAGCATGACCCAACCTTTTTATAACTACATCAAACACTTGTAGCATAGGATGTTGTCGTTCCTTGTTCTTTTTCACAATAGGGACAGAAATAAAAACACAGACTGTTGCCATTGTAACACAAGGAGGAATCTGATATCCAAACTTCTGTAAATAAAAATCCAGCTGCAGCATTTGATTCATCTGCTCACATTATGAAGAAAACAATAAAGATGTGCTTGTAGCCCTGTCGTAATATATAGAATTCTGTAATAAGGGAATTTATCTTAGGGTATGTCTACACAACAAAGTTAATTCGAACTAACGGACGTTAGTTCGAATTAACTTTGATAGGCACTACACTAGCGCTCCACAAGTTCGAATTTAATTCGAACTAGTGGAGCGCTTAGTTCGAACTAGGTAAACCTCATTCTACGAGGACTAAGTCTAGTTCGAACTTACTAGTTCGAATTAAGGGGTGTGTAGCCCCTTAATTCGAACTAGTGGGAGGCTAGCCCTCCCCAGCTTTCCCTGGTGGCCACTCTGGCCAACACCAGGGAAACTCGTATGGACCCCCCTCCCGGCCCCGGACCCCTTAAAGGGGCACGGACTGGCTACGATGCCCGTGCCAGGTGCAAGCCTGCCAGCACCCAGCTAGCAGACCCTGCATCTGGCACGGCTCAAGCCAGCCACCCAATGCCCCCCAGCCCTCCCCCTCTTCCCGGGACCAGGCTGGCGGCTCCCGGGAGCTTGCCCGGGACCGCAAGAGGCGGGCACCTTCCTGGGCTAGTGCGGACATCGTGGACCTCGTTCACGACCTCCGCACTAGGCACAGGAAAGTGGCCATCTAGGGCAGGAGAGCTGCCAGCCTGGCCACCAAGGAGCAGGTGTGCATGAAAATCAAGGTGGTCCACTGAGACCCCCGACCCTGACCCCTGAGCTTACAATGGCCGTCCTGGGTCAGACCAAAGATCCATCTAGCCCAGTAGCCTGTCTGCCGACAGCGGCCAACCCTAGGGACCCTGGAGGAGATGGACCGACGACAGTGACCAAGCCATTTGTCTCATGCCATCCCTCTCCAGCCTTCCACAAACTTTGGGCAGGGACACCACTTCTACCCCCTGGCTAATACCACTCCATGGACTCAATCTCCATGACTTTATCTCACTTCTCTTTAAACTCTGTTCTAGTTGTAGCCTTCACAGCCTCCTGCAGCAAGGAGTTCCACAGGTTGACTCTTTGCTTTGGGAAGAACAACTTTCTGTTACTAGTTTGAAGCCTGCTACCCATTCCTTTCCTTTGGTGTCCTCTAGTCCTTCTATTATGGGAACTAATGAAGAACTTTTCTGTATGCACCCTCTCCACCCCACTCATGCTTTTATAGACCTCTATTCTATCCCCCCTCAGTCTCCTCTTTTCTAAACTGAAAAGTCCCAGTCACTTTAGCCTCTCTTCATATGGGACCTCTTCCAAACCTCTGATCATTTTAGTTTCCCTCCCCTCTCCCACCCTCTCTCTTCTCCTCTCCCACCTCCTTTTCCCAGTCTCCCCGAGTTTTGTTCAATAAAGAGAGATTCTATTTTTGACCACACGTTTTCTTTATTTTGTACATCAGGAAGGGGGGCTAGGGAAGGGTAAGTGGAAGGAGGTGAGGGAGGAATGGGGTACGAGCCCCCGATCGGGAGGACTGGACTGGCTCTGCGGGCTTCTGGGGGTGGAAGCTCTCCTGCAGCCCCCCAATTCCCCCCTCTCCCCAGATCGCAGCCAGCGGCAAGCGCAGCCAGTCTGATGGCCGAGTGCTGTGATGTGCCCAGTGTGGGCACTCAGGGCACTCCAAGCCAGGACTGCTTTGCAAGCAGGGCACCCCTGAGAACTGTCTGTCCGGGGTGGGGGTCGGGTCCCTTTAAGCACAGCCCTCGGCTAGCCTGAGACAGCATCTCCACGCTCTACGTCCTCATCGGATGCCCTGCCGGCACTGCTTCCGGCCATCCTTAACCCCAGTTCAGGGTCCACTTAATGTGGACATGCTAGTTCGAATTAGCAAAACACTAATTCGAACTAGTTTTTAGTTCTAGATGCGTTAGTTCGAATTAGCTTAGTTCGAATTAACTAATTCGAACTAAGTTAGTTCGAATTAGCGCTGTAGTGTAGACATACCCTTACATAGTCAGCATTTCAATTATGCTGTACAAGTGACAACAGTTATAAAATTGTGGACTTCAGTGCTTTACTGTCTTTGCCACCTTCTGTCACATTGAAGATTCAAATAGCCTTATCTGAAGTAACTTAAAAAACAACAAATAGTATGGTAGCCCTTTAAAGACTAATAAAACATGTAGATGGTATCATGAACTTTCGTGGGCACAGCGCACTGCTGTTAAAGGTACTGCACTTTAGGTGGTCTGGTGCTGTTCGTCCATCGAGGTCGATGAGGACCACCCAGTGTCATCAGTTTAGTTGGGGGTGGGTTCGGAGATGGCTGATTAGTCCAATCCGAGTCCGAAATTGATGGTTACAGTGGGGACATGAAAGATCGGACTGCCGACCTGAGGAAGAGAAGATACCAGCCCTGGACTTGCGAAGAAGACATTTCTCTGCAGCATAATGCAGTCTCTTTTGTTCGTGGGCTATTGCACCATCATGTATTTGTCTGTGCCAGGCGGAATGATCATCAGCAATACTCTCCCAATTTCCAGGATCTATGTTACAGTTCTTAAGGGAGGCCTTAAGGGTGTCTTTGAATCTCTTCTTTTGACCTCCAAGAGATCGCTTGATGTGTTGTAATTCATCATAGAGCATCTTCTTGGGCAATCGATCATCGGACATGCGCACAACATGGCCAGCCCATCTGAGTTGTGCCTTGCAAAGCATGGTGTGAATGCTTGTCATATTAGCCTGTAGAAGAACATCAGTAACTGGAACTTTATACTGCCATCTTAACTTCAGCAGTTTCCGTAGACAGTTCAGGTGGAAGTGATTCAGCTATTTCGCATGACGACTATATACAGTCCAGGTCTCACAAGCATAGAGGAGGGTGGGCAAGACAACCACCGAGTAGACTTTTAGCTTGGTCTCAGTCTTAATGCCTCTTCGATTCCAAACATTAAGTTGAAGCCTTCCAAAAGCTGCACTGGCTCTGGTGATTCTAGTATTCACCTCCTCGTTGATGTTGGCTGCCTTCGATAGAGTGCTGCCAAGATATGTAAACTTGTCCACATTATCGAGCTTCTGGCCATTGACAGTGATGGATGGCTCAGTGTAGTCACAGCCAGGAGTGGGCTGATGCAGAACGTTGTTTTTTTTGGTGGATATTGTGAGGCCGAAGCTCATGCACGCTGAGGAAAATAGATTCGTGCAGTGTTGCATGCCTGCTTGCATACCTGAGTTGAGGGCGCAGTCATCCTCAAATAGAAAGTCACGAATGGTCTCCACCTGAACCTTGGTTCTGGTCTGAAGCCTCCTCATGTTAAATAAAATGGTAGCGCAAGTCGATCCTGACATTGTTTTCTCTAAAGGCATCAATCAGCACAGCAGAGAACATAAGGCTGAAGAGACTGGGGGCCAGGACGCATCCCTGTTTCACACCATTTGTGACTGTGAATGGTTCTGAATAATTGCCACAATCTTGGACTCTGGCAAGCATGCCGTCATGGAACTGCTTCACCATTTCAATGAAGGTATCTGGGCATCCAAATTTGGCCATAATCTTCCAGAGGCCCTCAAAACTGACAGAGTCAAATGCTTTAGTTAGATCCACAAAGAATTTAAAAAATGCTTTAGTTAGATCCAGGTGGTCTGGTAGCACTTTATAGACTAACAAGTTTTGTTAGTCTATAAAGTGCTACCAGACCATTTGTTGTTTTTTAAGTTTATCCTGTACAGATGAACTCAGCTACTTGCTGAAGCTTCTGCTTTAGATATTTAGGTATTCCTAAAGTGTAGTACCTCTAACAGCTGCTCATCTGAAGAAGTGAGCTGTGCCCACGAAAGTGCATGATAACATCTACATGTTTTGTTAGTCTTTAAAGTGCTACCAGACTATTTGTTGTTTTTTAAGTTTATCCTGTACAGACTAACTCGGCTGCTCCCTGAAGCTTATTTGAAGTGTCTGTAGAATAATCTTATTGTCTGTCACTTGAGAGATCGGAAAAATGAAAACTGCATCTTAATCTTAATTTATATCTTGTTTACAGGTTTGATTGTTTCAAAGCATTTATAACAGGAATAACTATAAAATTGAGCAGAAGGCTATCATCACTGATGTCTGCTGTTGTTGTCAGATTTCAGTCTAACAATTGAGTTCAATGTGCTAGCTATTACATTGGTATTCCTAAAGTGGAGTACATCTAACAGCAGACTGTTAGCATACAGGAAGTTGTTATATCACCCTCAAATATTCTTGTGAGAATGCAAAGAAGGTCTGATCATAAGCCTGGAACAGCAACAAAATGAAAAATAAAAGCTGACAACAAAGCAGTACACATAGTTTATTCCTGTTTCCTTGCCCAATCTCAGTTCCTAATTCTACTTCAAGCATTGTTTTTGGAAAACATCTTTCAAAGTTGCTGAGAGGCCCCCAGGTAGCTAGGTAATTAAACTCTTGGGTCTCCTGGGGCTCGCTTCCAGCCTGTGATTTTGAAAACTTGAGTGCAGGCTGAGGTTTGTTTAAATCTGCCAAGCTCCCCCTTTAACAGCTATTTGTCTTCACTGATGCAAAGATGTTATCACTGTAAAGTCCTAAGTGGAGACAAAGTGCTTACTCCAAGTTATCTAAGTGAGGTCATACCCACTCCCACATGATGATTGCCTTTGTTACCTCTCACTAAAACAGATATGCCTTGTCTCCATTGTGTTTTGTGACAGGTTAGCTAACTCAGTGGCTCCCAAACTTATACTGATTCATGTACAACATGCTTTAAAATCGTTGTGAAGTGAATGGATGGAGCACAAAGCCCACATAGCACAGTTTGGGAACCCTGTACTAGTCTTATAAGAACTTGTGGATATTACTTAGAACGTGTGCATGGAGGACTATGGTAAAACTGGGCTAACAAACTAACCTTAATTATGAGCGTATGGGAAAGTGGATAAAAGTTTTATCAAGTGTTACAATAAATCTATAATAGTAAATGTTGCTACAAAAAGATGCAGAAGGCAGACACACCCTAAATGCGTGCATAGGGTTAGTCAAGTGTTCAGTAATACCTGTTATACACGGTTGTATACAATTCAAGTCAAGTTGTAATATATAAAGTTAAGGGACATATTGTGAGTACTCCTGCATGGCTGAGCAATAATGATGGAACGAGGGCACAAAGAAGCTCACAGATCTTGTGCCCTAGTGGCCTGATGTAGCTAGGAACAGCATCACTGTGCTACTGGAGCTAGCATTCTCGGGAAGGGTGGGGTTAGGGCAGGGCTATGTCTCCATCTCTCTGGCCCAAGCTGACCAGGTACAGGGAGAGAATGTTAGATATGGCATCTATTTATTTTGGCAGAGCTGCTGGTAAGGTTGGGCTGTGACCTGCTGGATTTTCCGATCATGCTGGCACTCCTCTCGATGGCTTTAATGAAGTTTCAATGATACTGGTGAAACCCCCAATTTAAATGTGATACAATATTAATCTGAAGCAAATTATTTTATCCTGCTAAAATATCTTGCACACTCATGCTTTTGTTTCTAATTACGTTTTGTCATTAGGTTATTTGTGTGCTCCTTCTTCTGTTTGCTTGTAAGTGTCCTTTTTGGATCCAAACTGAGACATCCTAATCTAATCTAAATGCATATTTGTAAGTAATGTGGAAAGTGGTTTTAAATTATAAGATGATCTTTCCAAGTGCTGCTTATCCTGCTTTCTTGCTGTTTTGTGTTGCTTTTGTGAAAAAAATGTTCTGGCCTCCCAATATACATGACCAAAATGTATTCAACAACAGTTTCGGGCTCATGTAAAATCTTCCAGTATTTTACTCATTTTCCATCTGTGTTGGCTTCCTGGACCCGATCCTGCTCTCACTGAATTCAGTGTGAGTTTTATTATTGACTTCAATTAAAGCATAATTGTTCCTTCTGTGTCTAATATTAAACCACAATCTGAATAGTTTTGAAATGACGGCCATTTTCTTGTATTTTTCTTGATTCTGTACCTCTTTGTGTATCTACTCTGCCAGTCCAGTTTTCCAAAGATAATATCCCAAATAGCTGATGAATATGCTGAGGGAAATTATGCTTTTTGTTGGACTTCTGGTTCAGTTCATCTCATGTTCTCAAATATCCTGACCCTCAATTGATCTTTTAGTCATATGGCTTAAAATATCTTCCAAAAATTAATTGGTTCCTTCATTTTTAAAATGCTTCCAAAATCACTGTTTTCCAAAAGCATTGTGTAAAGGCAAAGCACCAGTCACATGCAAGAAGATTTTTCACATATGAGGACTACATAGTTGGGCTATGGCTAGCATGTGCCTCTTTCTTTACAAATCTAAATTAAAGAATTCATAGATTTTAAGATGAGTAGGGATTATGATTAAACCATCTGACCTCCTGCATTACGCAATCCATAAAACTTCACCCAATAATTTCTGCAAATTAATAACTTCTGTTTGAATTTAATTCATTTAGAAAAATATTTAGTCTTGACTTAAAGTAATGGAGAATCTACTATATTGCTAGTTAATCATTCCAATGGTCAATTAGTGTAATTGTTAAATATTTGCACCTTATTTATTGCATGGTTTTTGGCATTATTTTATTTTATTTTATTTTATTTTATTTTTGAAGTTCTGTTTTCAGTCATTGAATCTCATTATGCTTTGCTTAGCTAGATTAAAGAACTGTGTGTTACTGTAAATCTCTTCCCAGTATAGATTCATGTCCACTATGATCAAATAACCTCGTAACCTTCTCTTTGTCAGCTTAAATAGATTGATGAGTGCTTGAATTATTTACTGAAAATTTTGAAGTTAACACATGCAGAGAGATGCCTTTTTACTTGTCTCTGACTGTAAGATGTGGATGATTTTTAATGTGAGAAAATATTTTGGGGTCAGCATGTGAATGAACTGAAGTCAATTTTTGAAGCTAATGAGAACTCTGTATCATTTCAATCCATATTAAATTATTTTACAGGGGAGCAAGGTGCACTACCGGTATCATTGGCAGAGTCACAATGTCAAGCACAGCGGAGTGGATGATATGGTTCTTCTCTCCAAAATCACAGAGGATTCTATAGTGGAGAATCTAAAGAAACGATACATGGATGATTATATTTTTGTATCCTTTATGGGCATGTTTTTACTGGGGCAGTGTGGGCTTGCAGATACAGAATATAAGACTACTATATATACATATGTATGTATCTCCATGAAAGAAGATTGCTCAACGATGCTGAGCATTTCATATGAAAAGTTATGTGGTATTAAACTAGGGTGGTCATCTGTCCCATTTTTACCAGGACAAACCCTTATTTAAGGCCTCCTCCTGGTGTCCTGACTTTTTTTTTTTTTTAAATGGGCACATTGTCCTTTTTTCCCCGGCAGGGGATGGGGGAGAAGCTGCCAGTGCTCAGGGCTCCTCTCTCCTCCCCACGCTGCATGCTGTGAAAGAAAACTTCATCCCTGCAGCGGGGTAGGATGGGAGGGGAGCCGCCATTACTCTGAGCTTCAGCCACTAGAGCCCCGAGTGCTGGCACCTCCTCCCCTTGCCCCCTGCAGGGCTGAAGCCCTGCACACTGGTGGCTCCCCTCTCCCTCATAGGGATGAAGCCCTGAGTGCTGGTGGATTCCCTCCCCCTCACTGTGGGGCTGAAGTCCTGCGCACTGGAAGCCCTTATCCCCTCCCTCTCCTGCAGGCGTGAAGCCCTGAGCACTGGCAGCTCCCCTCCCACTCTATAGGGCTGAAGCCCTGAGCACTGGCAACTCCCCCCACCCATGGGCCTTAAGCCCTGAGAGCCAGCAGCCCCCCCCGTTGGTGTCCTGTATTCCGAATTTCCCTATGCGGTTACCTTATACTAAGCAAAATGCTTTAGACTCAGAGCAAAATGTTACAGCCAAGAGATAGTATTCTTCCAGTTAATAGCAAACAACATTTTGTCTATCTTGGGTTACACTTGCTAATTTTTTAGTTCTGTGTTTTGCGCTGATGAAAGCACATTGGATACTTCATTTTCTTCTTAGAAAAATATAGCATTTGTATTAAAATTATCCAACAAAGAGCATTATTAAGTGTTTTTCAGAAGGATTCATGGTTAAATCAGACCCATTAGATTTCAGATTCTTGTAGTAAATACAAGACTACTGTATTCTTGTAGTAAATACAAGATCATGGAGATACATACATATGTATATATAGTAGTCCCTTTTTATTCCGCTCCAGTTTATATAGGCTTTTATTTATGTATTTATTTATTTATTTTTAAACTAGTGATCAATTGTTAATGTGTCCCTCCATGAATGAACATTAGGTCTGTGCCATTGAAGGCAGAGATTACTGAATCTTTCCACTAAATGCTGACATTGTTTGTCAGCAGAAAACTATCGTTATGTATGTTTATGCTGACACAATGAATGCGTGGTTTACCATACTGGTGCCCTGGATGTTGTCATTCTTTGAATTAAATCCATAAATGTAAAACAGGAGTGTTGCAAATTCACAATACAGAAATTATGTTCATTAGCTTTTATTTCCTTGCTGCCTAACATGACATCATTTTGCAGCTATTATTCATAACAATAGATTTTTATGTAGCACATTAAATACTAATTCTACAATTCTGGGGTATGGAGTGTTTAAATAGTAGATTGTTTACCCATGGACAGTTCCAAATTGCAAAATAGAATCTGAAATCCTTAATGTACTGGATTCTTACACTTAGGCCGTGTCCAGACTCAGGGGTTCTTTCGAAAAAAGTAGCCTTTTTTCGAAAGAACTTCCCCTGCGTCCAGACTCAAGCCGCGTTCTTTCGAAATTAAATCAAAAGAACGCGGCTTTTCTTTCGACGGCTGTACACCTAATTTTACGAGGAAGAACGCCTTTTTCGAGGGAGATCCGTCGAAAGAACGTGAGTCTGGACGGGGGGAGCCCTTTCTTTCGAAAGAATTGGCCTCCAGGAAGAAGCCCTGGTGGACAATCTGGGCCATGGGTTGCAAGTCTGTGGTTCCTGGCTGCAGCCATTCCTTAAAGGGATAGGCACCCTCACAGACACTTGTTGCAGACAAGGAGCCAGAGCACACGGCTACTTTGCTGCAGCATGTCCCAGCCCCAAGACCGTCCTGGCCCTTCCACCGAGCCTTCTGGGGACCCAGCCAAGGGCTCCAAGTGCCGGGCACCATCCTGGTCTGGCGCAGAGATAAAGAGCCTGCTGGAGCTGTGGGGAGAGGAGGAGGCCTTACAGGCCCTCAAAAGCCAGCGGCGAAACGCTGACATTTATGGCCGCATGGCTGAAGCCCTGGCCCAGAAGGGCCACTACCCCCGCACCCAGGACCAGGTGCGCTCAAAGGTGAAAGAGCTGCGCCAGGGGTACGTTAAGGCCAGGGAGGAGAGCTCCCGGTCTGGGGCAGCCCCCCACTACTGCCCCTACTACCCAGAGCTGGACCAGATCCTGGGTGGCAGTGCAGAAGCACGCACACCACGGAGGTTTGTACAGTCTGGACTGGCAGACCCCGTGGTGGACGCTCCAGAGCAGGAGCTAGAGCACTCTGGAGACGGGGACATGGTCCCAGAAGAGGAGGAGGACAGCGAGGAGACGGCGACCCTCACCACCTTGGAGCCAGTCACCCAGACCTCAGAGGCCTCCCAGGCGTCATCTGGCGCAGGAGAGGAAGCAGCAGGTGAGTACAGTGAGGTTGTGTCACACCCGGGGGGGGGGGGAGGTAGGTGGGTGCACAGTGGGTGATGCACAAGGGAAACCTGTCATGCTCAGGCTGATGCCCAGGTCTCTCACACACACACACACACACACACACACACACAGTGTGACCTTCAGAATGTCTGCTTCCCCTGTCTCAAGGGAGAGGGCATGCCCTTTTGGACAGCTGTTGCACACATGACTGATTGTGATAGAAATGTAGCCGTGTTACTCTGATCTGAGGAAGTGGGTCTGGCCCAGGAAAGCTCATCCCCTAATAAACCATCCTGTTAGTATTTTAAGTGCTACAGAGTCCAGTTTTTAGGACTGATTGTGTCTTCTTCTTTTCCTCCACAGCCGGACCAGCCGTGGAAGAGGGCCGCAGCACCCCAGCCCCACCTCCATCTCCATCTACATCTCGGGGACATGGGAGCCGCAGACACAGGCGTGTCTATGCGGACATCCTGAGGCAGCACGTTGAGGCCGTGCAGGAGCAGAACTCCATCCTGCGAGAGAGGGCGGAGGCAGAGGATCGCTGGCGTGACCGGCTCATGAACGAGCTGGTCCTGCAGCACACGGTCCTGTGCGCCACTCTGAGGGAGGTCAGCGGCTTGCCTGCTGCTGTGCCTGGTCCTGCTCCTCCAGCACCCCATGACCCCACCCCACCAAACCCCCCTTCCACAACAGCAGCCCTTTCCCCCCTTGGACCTCCCTCTCACCCAGCCCCCCCAGCTCCCCAGCCCCTCTCTCCCCCTGGCCCTCCTCTCCCCCAGGCTTCCACGTCCCAAGAGCACCCCAGCCAGCCAACCGACAGGTGCACCACCCGATCCCGCAGCCGTGGAGCACCCCAAACACGAGGCCCAGGCAGGAGAGGGAAGTCTGGCAAGCACCGTTCAACCTGATCCCCTTCCCCCCTCCAGGTTTCAAGCACCCCCATCACCCCAGTTAAACAAAGAGTTCAATAAAATGTTTCTTTATTGTAAATAGTTTTGTCAACAACAAAAATGAAAAAAAATTTTGTTATGTTTGCAACATTTATACTATTGTTTGATAATATGTACAAAAAGTAAACAGATCATTTTATTTTGAAACACACCCTGGTATAAGTGATGTGTCCAAACAGGGTCAGGAGATGGGTTGTGGAGGGAAGCTTCTATTGGGCCAGGGCCCAGTCCCCAGGCAGAAGCCCCTCAGTGCACTCAGTCTCAGTGGCCTCCACTGGAGAATTGCTCCCGGAGGGCCTCCCGGATGCCAACAGCAGACCAGTGAGCCTGGCGGATGGCAGCTGTCCGGGGCTGGGCAAAGAGCCTCTCCTGGGCATCAGCAGCTCTACCCCACCCTGGTAGGAAGGCATCACCTTTCCTCTCCACGAGGTTATGGAGGACGCAACACGCAGCCACCACCTCAGGGATGTTGCTCTCCCCCATGTCGAGGCGTGTGAGCAAGCACCGGAATCTGCCCTTTAAACGGCCAAACGCACATTCCACCTAGTTGTGAGCCCGGTTAAGGCGAGCATTAAACTGCTCCTTGCTCGCATCCAGGTGGCCGGTGTAGGGCTTCATCAGCCACAGCATCAGGGGATAGGCGGCATCAGCCACTATGCACACCGGCATGTGCACATCCCCAACCGCAAACTGGCGATGGGGGAAAAATGTTCCTGCTTGAAGCCTCCGGTAGAGGTACGAGTTTCTGAAGATGCGGGCATCGTGTGCCTGCCCTGACCACCCAACACAAATGTCCAAAAACTGGCCACGATGGTCGACCAGGGCCTGGAGGACCATAGAAAAGTAGCCCTTTCTGTTTATGAATTGGGCTGCTCGATGGGGCGGTGCACGGATTGCAATGTGTGTCCCATCGAGCGCTCCTCCGCAATTGGGGAAGCCGAGGGCAGCAAAGCCGGCCATGACGCTGTCCAGATCTGGTAGACAGATGAGCCTGTTGAGCAGCTCCGAATTGATGGCCCTCACCACCTGCAGAACGAGACAGACAACAAAATGTTAGAAGGGGTGCCTTATCTCTTAGGAGGAGAACCCACCGCCCACCTTCCCTCTCAAACACCCCGGGAATTCCCTCCTCAGAACCCCCCCCCCCCCCCCCACAATTCAGGGTGAGTGGAGGAGCTCCCTCCCACTCCCACTCCACTTGGCCCTTCCTGACAGTCTCCCTTCCCCCCACCCCAAACTGTGACTGTCCCCAGACAATGACTTACCTCCATCAAGACGGCCCCGACAGTAGATCTCCCTACGCCAAATTGGTGTCCCACGGAGCGGTAGCTGTCGGGGGTTGCCAGCTTCCAGGGGGCAATGGCGATCCTCTTTTCCAGGGGGATGGCGGGCCGCAGGTGGGTGTCTTGCCGTTGCAGAGCAGGGGCAAGCCAGGTACAGAGCTCCTGGAAAGTGGTCTTTTTCATCCTGAAGTTCCGTAGCCAGTCTTGGTCATCCCAGATCTCCATCACGAGCCAGTCCCACCAGTCAGAGCTGGTGTCAAACCTCCAAACACGCCTGTCCACGAAAAAGTTAGGAGGCAAGGGCAGTGCGGCTGCTTGACGGAGGAACCCCTCGTACCTCTGGTCTGGGAGCAGCTCGGGAAGTAGCCTCATGACAGTGTCATGCAGATGCAGCAACAGCTGCAGTATGGTGGTGTGGGGTCATCGCCTGCCCAGGAGCAGCTCTGGCTCCATGCAAAAAAAAAAAGGGTCTGCAAGCAGAAAAACCTCAAAAGAAAAAAGCTGCTGGGGTGTCCCAGGAAGCTGAGCACTCCAAACCAGCACTGCAATGCCTTGCTTAATTCCTCGAGGGACAGCAAAGGCAGCTGCAGGAGCAGAGCAACGGGTGTTCAGGGGCGTCCCTTTAACCACGCGTCTCTGCAAAGGGCAGGCAGGCAGCACCCGGAAGGAAATGCTGCCCCCATGCCCTGGCAGAAGCAGTTCCAGGTGGCTTTCAATTTCGAAAGAGCGTCCAGCAGTCTGGATGCTCTTTTTCGAAATAGCGGATCGATCTTTCGATCCGCGCATTGTAGTCTAGACGCGCTCTTTCGAAAGAGGCTCTTTCGAAAGATGCTTTCGAAAGAGCCTCTTTCGAAAGAAGCCTGCAGTCTAGACATAGCCTTAGAGAGCTAAATCCAACTCAAATAAACTAGGTCTGATTGTAAAATAATATCAGTCACCCCTTATAAATAGATAACACTTTTCATTCCAAGGGATCCTAAAATGTTTTACAAACCACATAGATGTGTACATAATAAATGTCTAAATACATTACACACGCTCAGAGGAATTGATTCATCCATTTGTTAGATTCTCTACAGTAAAACACTGCAGCTATGTAAGAGCGTACAGCACAATTGTGTAACAGTTGAGGAGAGGAAGTGAAGTAGAGGCAACTAATCACATCCCATTAAACATCATTGTTTCTGGGATTAGGATATTAGTAATATTATATGTCTTATTACTACCTCCTAGCTCTATCTACAGACAGCTTGCAAAGCTGCTGCCGGAGAAGGAAGAAGCACTAGGAAGTTGCGTGCCCCCTGCAGGCAGTTTTTTGGGGCTGCCCGTAAAGAAGGATGTGCTGAAACTTGCCTTCTCTGACTGCAGTCCAACAAACCAGGCTGGAGCCAGCACTCAGCATGTCCCAGTGCTTCCTTCTGGAGATGTGGGTCTGCAAGGGGAGGCTATGGGCTGAGCAGTAGCCAGGAGAGGAGTTGCAGTCTAGGTGCTGTAGCTGCACAGTAACTCTCCCTGCCTGCACTAGGCTGCACCTGCTCTGGGACCGTGCATAAGGAAGGAAGCACTAGGATGTGCTCAGCCCCAATTTGTGGAAAGCGTGGGGAAAGGTTTGCAACTCTGTAGGGTCCAGCACCATCACTCACCATAGAAAGCCTTTGTGTGTGGACTGCAGATCTCCCTACTGCCACCCTGCACTCAGGCAGGTTTGTAGGGATGCAGCCAGGGAAGACACATCTTCCCCACAAACCTACCTTCTGCTATTAGGATCTGGATATCTGCCTAAATAAAATCATGCCAGACCACAGGTGTTGCTGGACCCAAGAGTGCCAGACTGGAGAGGTTCACCTGTAGCTATTTAAAGGCTTTGATGGCAAAACCCAATTGTTTTCTTAAAGCTTTGTTTTATTGATAGGTATTTATAGATCAAAATATTATGCAATACATCCCCATTGATGAGGTAATGCTTTAGTAAATATTAGCTACTGAGGTGTCTCATAAACCTTAACTGCTCTCAAATACAGACATATATTGGATCTGTGTTAATCTCTGTGAATCCTTTCAAACAGATGCCATACTTTGGAGAAAAGGAAATTGAAATGTACCAAGGAGCTGTAAGTAAAGTTTCCTATAAAATATTGCAGATATTCATTTGTATGTAAAGGTTCTCCTCATTTTGTTTGGACTAATGAGAATAGATGTTGACTGCTTTGGGTGGTAGTGAAACTTACTAGTTCAGAGTAACTGAGTTTGCACGCAGCATCTAATTTTAATAAGATGCTGCATCTGCTTTTTCCTCCATTTACATGCTGGATTCACCAAGACAGAGTTAAACTGGCACAACAGATTCATTTATTGATTTAAGTTTGATCAAAATCAGATTTCCCCCAGCAGAGAGTTCCTCTTCAAAAGGGGAATTTGTCACCAGCTATCTACACTACACCTTAGATCTCTAATGCACCAAAACACATAGGCAACCAAACTCAGGGTATGTCTACACTAGCCCCCTAGTTCGAACTAGGGAGGCTAATGTAGGCATTCAAAGTTGCAAATGAAGCCCGGGATTTAAATATCCCGGGCTTTATATGCATCTTTCCGTCCAGTCGCCATTTTGAAATTTCACTAGTCCGGACTAACTGCCCGTGGCTACATGCGGCAGGGAGCCGGTAGTTCGAATTAAAGCCCCTAATTTGAACTACCGTTAACCTCCTTGCAGGAGGAATAACAGGTAGTTCGAATTAGGGCATTAATTCGAACTACCAGCTCCTTGCCGTGTGTAGCCATGAACTGTTAGTCCGGACTAGTGAAATTTCAAAATGGTGACTGGACGGGAAGATGCAAATAAAGCCCGGGATATTTAAATCCCGGACTTCATTTGCAACTTCGAATGCCTACATTAGCCTCCCTAGATCGAACTATGGGGCTAGTGTAGACATACCCTTAGAGGCCAGTTTTGAAAATTGGACTGTGAGTATGGGACAGAAGGAGGACACTAGGACATATGTAATTCAGTCTCCTGCTGCAATGGAATCTGGGATGTCCATAGACAGAAAACTACATATACTATTCAGTTTGAATGGGGTGGAAGAGGCAGATGTAGCCTATCAGTGCGAGGCTCTGCGCAGTGGTGTAGCCTGTTTATTTGTTAGCTTAAGGCCACTTCTGAAAAGGGCATAAATGATGTGAGTTTCTCTTCAACAAAATACATATTTACATTTTCTACATTTTTAAAATAGGGTTTTTACATACCTGAGCTAGAACAAAAATTATGATTGAGGGATAAATACCAAATCTCAACAGTGACAATGACTATTGATTTGGGTGAATTTAACATGCAGAATTTTCTTTTGTAGCAAGAAACTCTTCCATACTAAATACTTACAATATTTTTCCCTGTGGTATTTAATATTCTGTCTGTAATGTACATTATATTTCCCCCACATACCCACAGGCTCAGTATGAAAATCCACCTCATATCTATGCTCTAGCGGACAACATGTACAGAAACATGATTATTGACAGAGAAAACCAGTGTGTCATTATCAGGTAAGAAACAGCTGTTCACCTATTTTTCTGTAAGTTTCAAGCTTTCTCAGAAAGAGGCTGGATCTCATTTTAGTGCTAGATTCCCATAATTATGTAGAATTATACATTTGTATGAGTGTGTGTGTGTTTTGTGGGGATATGTGATATAGATGATGTATTATTTATTTTGGAATTACTTTAGAACTCTGGAAATATCATGGAGCTTTCTAATTGGCTACAAGTGATATCATAACCATATTTATGAATACCCAGTAAATGTACAAGCTTACTGCTTTCCCACGTTTTTATATATAAAAAATCAGTTTCAGAAAAACAGCAAGACATTCCAGCAAGGAATGTTTGTATTTCTTGTGTAGTTAAAGTCACTTGGTCTTTGGCCTTTTACCTTGTAATACCACCAAGATATATTGTAATCACCCACAAATAGGCTTCCTGTCCTTTCTCACTGCAAAATTATAATGCACTGTACACTTGCAATCAACTGCATTCAAGAACAAAGGACCTTTCAACACATTTTAACACTTTTTGGATCTTCATTTTTGTTTTATAAAGTGTTCTTTGCTAGTAGTTTAACAAAAAAAACCTTCCCCTTCTCAATATCTGACTCATGGTAAGGTTCCCCTTACCAAAACCGCAAAGTCTCTGGAGAACATATGTTTATACAAAAGAGACAGAGTTACAAATAAAACCATGCTAGGTCATTTTAAAAATGGCTTTTCATAATTTTCTGATCTGCTCTATTCAGGACTTCCTCTATACTTCATTCCCAGAGGGGTTTTCTTATATATGAGGACATTATTAGTGGGTTATGCTGTGTGAGGTTGCTACTCAGGTGTCACTTTTTAAAAATGCCCTGAACCTTACTTGGTTTGTTATAAAGTCATCATTAATCAAAAAATGCATCTAAACTTTTGCTCTGAACCAAAAAAAAATTTGGTCTGACTGCTCAACTGTGCCCAGGAAGTCTTTCACTCTCCTTTTCTTGTTGCCACCTTGGTTTAGATCAGCAGAAAAGTACCTAGGTTTGTAATAGCTCCCAAAGAGCCATCCGGCTTGTAGGGATCACCAAGTCCAGTATACTTTGGCCACTCCCCGCTTATGATAGGGGCCCTTAGATGTGGCAAAGAACTAGTGTCAGCCAAGGATTCCTCAGACCAAGAAAACGTATGGGAACTTCTTTGGCTTCTTGTGTCACTGGAGTGGTTCAAAGGAGCCAGAGCAGGGGCCAGCAGCTGAGTGTTTATATATGAAACTGTGCCTCATGCAAGGTTTTCTGCCATTTTATTGCATGCCACAGTGTGAAACAGAGATCATCTTAACATATGTCATAGATGAGCTGCTCTTGAAAGCCTTACAAGGAGGAGTTGTGTGAAAATTCTTCATACTTCTTTTGGAACTCTGATTCATAGTCCCCTGGCTGAGCTCCAGCAGAAAAGTGTTTGAGTGCTTCTAAGTACCAGAAAACAAGAATATGTCACTCCTTGGAAGTAATTGAGTATATATGTGCAACGATACCATCAGTTCATCCTCCCTCCCAATCCTCAGCCTTCTTTTTAGCAATCCTAGGTTTATTTGGTCTCATTTCTGAGTTTCTAGGTGTTAGAAACAGGCAAATTTAGAGTTGGTTTTGCTGTAAGCTTTGGTCTTGCAAAACCCAGAGCTTAAATTGGACCTGCCTATGAATAACTCTATCTGAATTCCCAAAAGTTGAGGGTTCACAGCATTAAATCTAAATAACGGCCAGATTTTTAAACATCCCCATCACCCAGAACGTCAAGGACTTTGGAAATTCTGGACAGTTATTTAGGTGCCTGAATTGTGAGAGCTGAGGTTTTTTTAATAAAAGTCAGACTCTGATTGTGGATAATTAGCTCTATGGAAAGTCTGGCCCATACTGTAAATAAAGGATGGTTTGTGTTCCCTTAGCATGTGTACAGCCTCATCACACTCTTCCTATGTTGTGCTTGATACATTTGAAGGGTCTAACAAGAATGAAAGAAGAAAATAATTTGTATTGTTATTATATACAATATGTTCCTTTTCCTTGATGCATGTTTATTTTTCCTAAGATTTTTTTGTGTGAGAGATTAACACAGGAAAAGCAGGGAACTAGGTTTTCAAATGCTTTTTATGTTGGTATATGATTTTGGGGAAAAATGAATGGTTCACTGCTGGATTATTACATCTGTCAAATTGAGATCTCAGCCAGTTGTACTGTTCGTTAGCTTATTTTTGTATTTTTGTCATCTTGATCAAATTCTATGTACAGGCAGTCCCCGGGTTACATGGATCCGACTTACATCGGATCCCTACTTACGAAAGGGGTGAGGCAACCCCGCACTAGCTGCTTCTCCCCAGCAGACCAGGGAGACGCGAAGCTAGCATCCCCCCCCCTCCCAGCAGACCAGGGAGACACGGAGCGGCTTTTCTCAGCAGACACCTCAGCTTGAGAATAAAGGACTGAGGGAAGTGAGGTGTGGGAGAATAAAACTGAGCTCTGGAGAAATGTTTGGCTAGAGTTTCCCCTACAATATGTACCAGTTCCAACTTACATATAAATTCAACTTAAGAACAAACCTACAGTCCCTATCTTGTACGTAACCCGGGGACTGCCTGTATATTGCCTTGGATTATTCAAAGATTCTTCTGATTATGATATTTCATTTTCTAATCTATGCTCATTCTAGGACCTTTACATTACTGATTCTATCAGGCCATTTTACCTTGAACATCCTTTTCAGACACCTGCAATGAAAGCTGATCAATTTGCTTTGGATGTGCGTACTATTTTCTAGGATTCTGCTCCATAAAAGAGGACATTTATGACAGTAAAAGTTCTTATATTTGGTTATTTGTTTTTGAAATGCAGTAGTTGTTGCTTTAACTGTTCTGGATTTTATATTGGATATGGAATCACCGGAATTGTGAATGATGTGACCCACCTACCTACATTTTCAAAGGCTCACCTTCTAAGTAGATAAAATCATTGGTAGGTAAATTTATTTTTCATAACATCCATCTTTGATATACTACTATTAATATGTAATGGCTTGTCAGAATTTGCAAGCCCATCTGTCTTTTGCTGCATAACCCTGATTCATTCATAAGACAGATAATATCTGCAAAGTCTATGACTCCAAGCTCCCCGTCTATTCTTGAAGGGTCCATTTCCATACAGATAATCTGTCACAAGGTCAATAGCTATGCCAAAGAAGATGGGAGGAAAGACTCAATTTTGTTTGACACTATTGTTAACATTAAACAAGTCATTTAACATTTGGTTTATCTCTAGTGCACATTGAACGTTCTGATACAAATTTTTAATAATTTGAATGAGTTTGTTTTTTAGACACCATAAATTAATGGTATCTCCCACAATGATCATCTACACAATAAAATGCTTTTTGGAAATTCACAAAAATTCAAGACTACTGGGGGCTCGACAATATTATTCAGGATGAAGGGCTGATCTGCACAGGATCAATTTGGCAAAAACAGCTTGTTTGTATCTAAATTTGTTTAGTGTGTTTGCATAGAAGATTTTCACTGGGACTGAAAGTAGCATAATCCCATGCCAGTTGTTACAAAACTCAAATATCCTTTTTTGGAGGGAGGGAGTTTGATTGTAATCCCTCTTTTTCATTCTTCTGGGTTCTATTCTTTCTCCCAGACCAAACTGAAAAGGCATAGAAGGATTTTCATACTGCCCCTTCCACTCACTTTAAGCAGTTCTTCAATTTGATCATCACCTGGCAATGTATTGTTCTTTAGTTCTTTCAATAGCTGCTTCAAATTCACCCAGAGTAATTTCCTCACAGCAAACAACAAGCTCTTCTGTTTGATCAACAGTACTGAAGTTAAATGTTATTTTTGATGAAAGTCTATTAAGGAAGCTGTGGAAATCCTCTGGTCTTCTTTTCTTTTATTTATCTCAGATTATAAGTGTTTTCCCTTGTTTACCTTTTATTGGACCTTCCTTTCTGCAGCTAAAATCTCAAGCTATTCATTTACGGTTTAGAAAAAGTGTTCTCTTGTCTCCTTATCACTGATGCCATTTCTGCTTTCTGTACCGTTTCTGTCCTTTTATTCTTTTTGGCTCATAGAAAGGTGAAACAGACAATTTCATCTACAATCTTGTCATATATCTTTCAAGGGACAGACAAGCCTGTTTTATTTGTGGAATAATTACCATGTGTGTGAAGAAAACTGTGTGTACATGTTTCTAATTATAGCTGAAGAACACTGAGCTATTATGAATGATTGTGAACAATGTAAACAATGAGGCTATTCAAGGGCTGGATTCTTCCTGGTCCGAATGCAGGTGCACAGCATATGGGCAGGTGGAAGGATGCAGGGAGCCTTCCTCAGCACCATTTGTATGGCCCACATAGACGCTAGGCAGAGTCGCTCAGTCCCTCTGCTCAAGAGAACACAAGGATTACACTCTCTCTCTTTTCCCAGGGCTGAAAAGTGCTCCAAAGAGAACAGGAAGATTTGCATCTTCATTTAAGGAGAGAATAATGTTGAACCAGTTTTCACAAATATATGTTTCCATTGTAATATTAATTTATAAACATGAGACAGCTCTCTATTTTTTTAGCCTTTGCTTGTCCGTGGCAATTGAATGGTTAAGTAGCTTGAGCATTTGACAGTTTTAGTTACTTGTGTATGCATCTGAAATTCCCAAAAGGTAGCGATCTGTCTGTGCACTTGTTCCCATATATGAAGGACAGTGCAGTTTGAAATTATTTGCTATGCAGTCATAGTGGCCAAAATGTTATTCACATTAAGCAGTTTAGGCTTCAGCAGGGTTTGACATTTCATTTCATTTCTCTGAATTTTGCTAAGGAGTACATATGGTGGTTTACTTAAGTGTATATTATTGGATCTTACTTCTGTATTCCACTCTACCAACCTGCTGAACTGTTCCACCCACCCACCCCCAAAGAAAAAAATGGCTGCCCTTCAATGGATACCTAAAAACTGCCAAAAAACTATTCACTCAGCTGATATTTGCACTATGAAGGGTTGTCTGGAGACTTGTTTTTAATTCCCTCTACAACATCATTGTCTTGTGATCATGACTGTGGATGTTACGATTAGTAGTTTCCTATTTTGTGTGAGATGATAGATGTTTTCTTCAAATTATCCTTAAAGTGGTATGTTTCTGTAAAAGTGGAAGCTTAATTTTCTCTTTTTATCAGCTTTAATAACTTCTTCCATGAGATGTTTTAATGTACTATGAAGACATTTTTCAATTCAAGGCTCTTCCTATTTTTAATATTTTAGTTTTCATCTGCATCTGGTAATATTTACTTACAAGATAACTACCTATCTTAACCTTAGGCTGGAACAACTTTCATAAAGTACATTAATATCAGTGGAGACTTCTTTCCACCTTATCCCTCTCAGTAAAACAATCTGAATAACGCTTAGTCTTAAGTCACTTAAGGCCAAAAGTCAATAAAAATAATCTTGTCCTGCTGCAGCCTTGCAAAGCTCATGCAAGTCTCAAACAATTGATTTTTTCAAAAATTTCTGCAGCAGAGAATCCTGCTGGAGATATGATTGAATCTCACTGATAGCAACCACTTAGGAAAAGGCATTCAGAACAAATCTTTAACATTTTAAGGAACTGTGAGGCAAAAGTCACCAGCTGTACAGGTGGGAAATATTTCTACCAATGCAAAACTGATTTGTTTGTTTTGAACAAAACTAAAGAAATTAACCTTTCACTGGAAATCTTCTCCAAACACAGAAGATTAATATTTTACATCTGCTTTGTCCTTTGTCAGTAGATCTAAGAGCATTTTGTATACATTAAATAATAAAGTTCCCCAATCCCAATCCATGCAGAGAAGTATTATCCCTCCTATTCTGCAGATGGGGAAAATGGTGCCCAGGGTTTTAAGTGACTTCGCTTAAATCAGAAACAGGTTAGAGTCAGAATGGGGCATGGGAATTGGAAGTCTTGACTCCTAATCCTCTATTTTAATCTCTAAATTACCTGTCCTCTCGATCCAGTTCTTCCTTTTTTCTTTTTGAATTTATACCAAATTTTCCAATTTTATAACATCTGGATATGGAAACATTTGCTACTATAACATGAGGTTATTTTAAATGAAATGGATCATTTTTATGTTTCCCTAATGAACCTGAACCATTATAGCCACTTTTTGCTAAATTTTAAAAACATGCCCTTTTAAACTATATCTGTATATACAGAGAGATATATAAAGACATATAAAATAGACCTTGTATTATTTTATAATCACTAAATCTGTGGAAAAACTGCTCTAGGTGAATCATTTGCTGGAATTACCACAATTCTCTTGAAGCAGTTGACTAATTTTGTGCTTTGCTCATGAGAAGGCAAGATATACTATCAAAGTGCATCAGATATAGTTGTTGCAGCATATAAATAATGTACCATCATCCTATCATGGTTCTAGTTTAATTTTTGCAGTTTACTGGTCTGTGATCAACTGTAAAACCAGGAAAAGTATGTGCATGTGTAAATCTAAAGTAAAATGTGAAAAGGCAAGCTTGAAGTCAGTCATATTATTAAAAGTTTCACTTAAATCCAGAAACTTCAAATAAAATGGAACTGCATTCCTCCGGATTAGTATTCATGGCTGCCGCTATTTAACGAATAATACAAACTGCATATAATTTAAAGAAAGGGGAGAAGGATAACTTATTCAGTAAGGAAATCTTTTGTTTAAAGTGATTTATGACACTATTTTAAAATGATCAAGGGCTGCATTATTTGTCTTAGCAGTTCTTTTCCCCTTTTTTCTGTAATTTATCCTTAAGATTACTACAGCAGATCAGTCTATGCACTTCTGCATGTAAAGATGGTTCTAATTATAGCATGCTAATGTTGTCTTGAGCCATGTGTGCACTAAGAAAACTATTTTGAAATTACTAAATTGACTTAAGAACTCCCAATTTAACAAAATCAAACTAGTGTGTCCAAGACAGGCTCCGTTAATGTGGACACGCTACCACAGACTTAGAACTTCAGGAAGCACTGTGGGGAGCTGTGGGAGGCCTCCCAGAGGCCAATAAGTTCAGATTAGTGACACCACTGTTATTTCAAAATTACTATTTTGGAATTAGTGTTACTCCTTGGCTGTGTCTGCATTGGCACCCTTTTCCGGAAAAGGGATGCTAATGAGACCAGTCGGAATTGCAAATGCCGCAGGGGATTTAAATATCCCCTGCGGCATTTGCATGAACATGGCTGCTGCTTTTTTCCGACTCGGGGTTTTGCCGGAGTAAAGCGCCAGTCTAGACGGGATCTTGTGGAAAATAAACCCTTTTCTGGAAGATCCCTTATTCCTACTTTCAAGGGATCTTGAAGGGATTTTCCGCAAGATCCCGTCTAGACTGGCGCTTTTCTCTGGCAAAACCCCGAACAAGAAAAAAGCGGCAGCCATGTTCATGCAAATGCCGCGGGGGATATTTAAATCCCCCGCGACATTTGCAATTCCGAAGTGTCTCATTAGCATCCCTTTTCCGGAAAAGGGTGCCAATGTAGACACAGCCATCGTGAAAAGCAGTACAGTGTTCAAATTCCTCAGCCTGTTACTTTGAAATAATGGGCCTGGCAGTGTGGCTGCACCACTTATAAATTCAGACTTGGAGAGGTTATTTCGGAAAAATATCCTTGGGTAAGACAAGGGCTTGTGGAGTTATGTACCTGCATCCACTGACTTTCAACTGGACTTCCTTTGAAGTTCCCAGCTTTGTGTTGAGCTGCTATGGTTAGATACAGATAAAAATCTAGCCCTTCAAAGCCTATTGATAAATGTCAGTAAACATAGATTTCACCACACATGCATAAACCAATACAAATATTTACATCATAATCATCAACATTAACAGAGAAACAAAGGGAGAAAAATACTGCTTGAGAACTTACTAGCATCAAAACCCAGTAATTTAGATATTTGAATTAGGCTTGTTACAAAAGGACTAATGAATAAATGGTAAAAACTAGTATGATTTGTTGATTTAAGGATATTTAGTTTATTCGTTTTGACATGGGATATTGTCAGTTTGTGTTAACCATTTTCAACACTTTAACTTTTTGAATTGTATTGTCTTCTGGCAGCAAATTCTGAGCCCCCAAAACTTCATACAACAGAAAATATAAATAGCTGAAAATAATAAAAAAAAAAGCTTAAAAATGAACATGGATACTGTCAGTTATTAAAAATAAAATTAATCCTGCCTACATATAGGTCTTGATTTTCTAAATCACTCAGGAAATGTCCTTGAAAATTATTGGTTGCCAATGAGCAGAACTGTCGTGGGATTGAGAGTATCCCAGGGGGCATAGCAGGAAGTAAATAACATCTTTTCTTGGTCACAGTACCTAAGGTGTGACTCTACCTAGGGGATGATGTATTTTAAAAGCAAAAGTGTAACTAGTGGTTCATTTTGGACTGCCACTTCAGAAAGTCTTTTTGCTTTTTCACCTGTTTCACTTAACTACTTTTAAAGAGTGAGATATAATATGAGTCTACATACAGTTATTAACAATATAATGCAAGCCTGTAGGGAATGGTTTTCATTTTCCCCATCTCTCCACACATACTGCTTTCTTTCTGCCTGCAAACTCAGCCAATGTCCCTCATTTGAAGCCCAGAATTATCTGTGGTCCACACAAAATTAGAGCCTCCTCACTCTTATTATTGAGGTTTGCTTAGTAACTGAGGGTACAGAAGCAGTTTGAATTATTTTTTTAATCCCTCATTTTGAATATTTGTTCCTCACTGAGGCTTTGGTAAGTTGAGATCTATAATTCCTAATAATGTCCTAGCTAGGTAACAACAGTAACAACAAGCTCAGCTGTTACTGGAGAAAACAGTACTGCAGAAATGCATGCACTACAAATATAAGTAAACCACATTTTAGGTCACATTGCAAAAACTTCCCTCTTTGATAAAGTTTTTCCACCATAATCATAGAATCATAGAATCATAGAATAGTAGGACTGGAAGGGACCTCAAGAGGTCATCGAGTCCAGCCCCCCGCCCTCAAGGCAGGACCAAGCTCCGTCTACACCATCCCTGACAGATGTCTATCTAACCTGTTCTTAAATATCTCCAGAGAGGGAGATTCCACCACCTCCCTTGGCAATTTATTCCAATATTTGACCACCCTGACAGTTAGGAATTTTTTCCTAATATCCAATCTAAACCTCCCCTGCTGCACTTTAAGCCCATTACTCCTTGTCCTGTCCTCAGAAACCAAGAGGAACAAATTTTCTCCTTCCTCCTTGTGACACCCTTTTAGATATTTGAAAACCGCTATCATGTCCCCTCTTAATCTTATTTTTTCCAAACTAAACAAGCCCAGTTCATGAAGCCTGGCTTCATAGGTCATGTTCTCTAAACCTTTAATCATTCTTGTCGCTCTTCTCTGTACCCTTTCCAATTTCTCCACATCTTTCTTGAAATGTGGCGCCCAGAACTGGACACAGTACTCCAGCTGAGGCCTAACTAGTGCAGAGTAGAGCGGCAGAATGACTTCACGAGTTTTGCTTACAACACACCTGTTGATATAACCTAGAATCATATTTGCTTTTTTTGCAACAGCATCACACTGTTGACTCATATTCAACTTGTGGTCCACTATGACCCCTAGATCCCTTTCCGCCATGCTCCTTCCTAGACAGTCGCTTTCCATCTTGTATGTATGGAACCGATTGTTCCTTCCTAAGTGGAGCACTTTGCATTTCTCTTTATTAAACCTCATCCTGTTTACCTCTGACCATTTCTCTAACTTGCTAAGGTCATTTTGAATTATGTCCCTATCCTCCAAAGAAGTTGCAATCCCACCCAGTTTGGTATCATCTGCAAACTTAATAAGCGTACTCTCTATCCCAATATCTATGTCATTGATGAAGATATTGAACAGTACGGGTCCCAAAACAGACCCTTGAGGAACTCCACTTGTTATCCCTTTCCAGCAGGATTTAGAACCGTTAACAACAACTCTCTGACTACGGTTATCCAGCCAATTATGCACCCACCTTATCGTGGCCCTATCTAAGTTATATTTGCCAAGTTTATCAATAAGAATATCATGCGAGACCATATCAAATGCCTTACTAAAGTCTAGGTATATGACATCCACCGCTTCTCCCTTATCCACAAGGCTCGTTATCCTATCAAAGAAAGCTATCAGATTAGTTTGGCATGACTTGTTCTTCACAAACCCATGCTGGCTATTCCCTATCACTTTATTACCTTCCAAGTGTTTGCTTATGATTTCCTTAATTACCTGCTCCATTATCTTCCCTGGGACAGACGTTAAACTGACCGGTCTGTAGTTTCCTGGGTTGTTCTTATTCCCCTTTTTATAGATGGGCACAATATTTGCCCTTTTCCAGTCTTCTGGTATCTCCCCTGTCTTCCATGATTTTTCAAAAATCATAGCTAAAGGCTCAGATACCTCCTCTATCAGCTCCTTGAGTAACCTGGGATGCATTTCATCAGGACCTGGTGACTTGCTGACATCTAACTTTCCTAAGTGATTTTTAACTTGTTCTTTGTGTATCCTATCTTCTAAACTCACCCTCTCTGCACTTGTATTCACTACGTTAGGCACACCTCCAGACTTCTCGGTGAAGACCGAAACAAAGAAGTCATTGAGCATTTCCAAGTTTCCTGTTACTGCTTCTCCCTCCTCACTAAGCAGTGGGCCTACCCTGTCCTTGGTCTTCCTCTTGCTTTTAATGTATTTATAAAAGGTCTTCTTGTTTCCCTTAATGCCTGTAGCTAGTTTGATCTCATTTTGTGCCTTTGCCTTTCTAATCTTGCCCCTGCATTCCCGTGTTGCTTGCCTATATTCCCCTGTTTAAAGGAAAAAAAATTGTCTTTAATCTAAAAACAGGCCAGAGCAGAAGATTTTGTTAAGTTCACTAGGGCTCTGGCTTTGCTAAACAGTTTAACGTGACACCTTGGTGATGGATGCAGTTATAAAACCTAAGATAGATAAAATAATCATAATGGGAAAAATTCAGCCAAAGGAGAGCTGTACCCATTATGTGTAACACCACAAAATGGAAGCTCGCATAGTGAAAGGCTGTTAGCCTACTGTTAGTAGCAATCCTGATGCTGAAAACTGACTTTGAGCTCAGTCATGCAGCCCATACCAAAGAGCTTTCATTTGCTCATATCCTGATCTCAGTTAAAACATCAGGGATGCTCTAAAGCAGTGTTTCTCAACCAGTGGTACAAGTACCCTTAGGGGTACTCGAGAGAAGTCTGGGAGGTACATCAGCACAACTGAAATTTAGAGAAAACTGAATTTTTGTTTTAAGTTTTACAGCTCTTATTATTTTGTAATTTTTACACCCCAAAATTTCATTGCTCGCCCGGCCACGATTAAGTTGTTTAAACAAATGTGTTGCAATGGTAGAAAAAAATTGTGTGTGTCTGAAAACTGTAGGTACTGAGGGTACTTATAATTTTTTAAAGGGTATTTTTATAAAAAAAAGGTTGAGAATCACTGCTCTAAAGTGTACCCAGCAGCAATGGTCCTCAGGAACTATTCTGAGGAATAGAAATCATTAGAATGTCAATATTCTCTCGCCACAACCCATGCCCTAAAACTGACAGAGAATGTGGTGTCAGGGACATGAAGGAAAGATTCCTTATATCTCAAAATCCCAATAGCCGGTTATTCTGTCTACTGGCTATTTTGTACCAATAGAACAATGTAAAGGATATGGTGGTTTGGGAAAGACTCTGACAACACAAATTGGGCCCTCAAATTAGGAGGAAGTATGTTCAGCCTATAAAGCATTTACTCTTTCATGGTAATATAACAAAGAGATGTTTAACTAATGTTTGATCAGTCTGGAAACTAGTATCACTAGGGAAAGCTGATGCTGCAATTAATTAATTCTAATTGCTTGTGACTGTGTTTTGAAATGGTGTGACGATTTGAATACCATATCATGGACATGAGGTTTCTCCTTAGATTTTACTAATGTTACAGTAATTTTCTGTGTGTCAGTTCTCTCAAGAGTTAGTTTCACATTAAAAATATTGAGTAGAAACCTATCGAAATCTGTTACTATTCTCGCCGCTGAGAAATAGGATTGCCAGATGGTCTCCCAAAAAATACTGGACACGTGGTATTTTTTAGTCGAGAAAAAAAAAAGGAACGCGGCATAATAAGCCTCCCCGTTCAGAGTGGCAATTGTGGCCCCACCTACCAGTTGAGACTCCCCACCTGGGAGGCAGGGTCGTGATTGCTGCTCTGGGCATTTCAGAAGCCTTGCGGAGACGAGGGGAGTGGCTGGGACTCCCAGGCTGGGAGGCGGGGCCGCCATCGGCCCTGGGAGCCTGTGACTGCGCAGAAGCCTGGCGGGGGTGGGGAGAGTGGCTGGGACTCCCAGCCACTCTCCCCACCTCTGCCAGGCTTCTGCACAATCACAGGCTCCTAGCGCTGATCGTGGACCTGCCTTCCAGCCGCTCCCCCCGCCCACGCCAGGCTTTCATCCAGTGCATAGCTGGAAAAATCAGAGAATACCGGACATTGCACATGTCCGGTATTCTCTAATTTTTTTACCAGACAAAGCGCAAATTCCAGATTGTCCAGTAGAATACCAGACACCTGGCAACCCTAGTGAGAAAATGGGAAATGGAAAGTATAAATCAGTGGTGTTCATTTCGATTTTAACATTGTTTCCTTTTATATTTGCTTGAATTTTGCACTAGACATTAGCACAGATATCTGATTCAGCTTTGAATGGATTTATCCTTCCTGCTTTTAAAATTTATGGTTGTGGAGTATCCACTTTGGCCAGACATTCCTTTGAAGAACTGTACTTCTGCTATTTTTAGTTTTCAGATTGCCTGTTGATGTATACTTCTAAATTCAGAGATTACTTTCCGTCCTGTAGCAAATGTAGCTGTAATTCAGATTTTTCCAGAGGCTAAACCAAATGGCTGCATTCTCTCTCTCATGCTGGTTCGGTGACGTGGTTCAAATAATAAAATAACTTACCCAAATCTTCACCCAGACGTCTAACTGAATTCAGAAGAAAAAAAAAAAAAAGAGAAGTTCAAAAAAATTTTCAGCTTTTAAACATTGTTTAATATTTGATCTGTGTTTCCTGGTTGTAATCAGGATGAGGAGACAATGTGGTGAAATTTCTAATGACTTGTTTGCAATATTTCTGCATTGACTGGAAACACAAAGGATGAGGCATCTTGTGAGTATTCCAGTCTGGTTTTACAGGAGATCTGCATAAGCATCTGAATTACATTTACATTTACAATTACATTACATACAAAAAGGGAAAGTATTAAAACTTAGAAATTAATACACTTGGCTATGTCTAGACTACATGGCTCCATCGACGGAGCCATGTAAAATAGTTTATTTGGCATAGGCAAAGAAGCAGGGATTTACATAAACCCTGCTTCATTAAAATAAACATGGCCGCCGTGCTGTGCCGACGATCAGCTGATCCGGCACAGCGGGGACGGTCAGCTGATCCAGCACAGCGGGACAGTCTAGATGTGCCGTGGTCGACAAGGGAAGCCTTTGTCGACCGCTCTGGTAAACCTCGTTTCACAAAGCATACCGGAGCGGTTAGCAAAGGCTTCCCTTGTCAACCGCGGTACATCTAGACTTCCCTGCTGTGGGTTGAACCAATGGGTGCTGGAGATAGTGGAAAAGGGTTACGTAATCCCTTTCCACTCGCCCCCTCCTTCCCAACCCACTACACCGTCCCTTTTCAGGGATCCCTCTCACAAGCCTCTGCTTCAAGAGGAGGTCCAACATCTCCTTATGATGGGGTAGTAGATCACGTTCCCCCGCCCCCGAGTTTCGGGGCAGGGGGTTCTATTCCCGTTACTTTCTGGTCCCAAAGGCCAAAGGGGGCCTCCGTCCCATCCTAGACCTCAGAATCCTCAATTCCTTCATCACCAAAGCAAAATTCAAAATGGTGACACTGGCGTCCATAATTTCCTCGTTAGCCCCCAGAGACTGGTACGCTGCCTTCGACTTAAAAGGTGCCTATTTTCACATCTCAGTCATCTCCCAGCACTGGAGGTTCCTTCGTTTTACTGTGGGCCCGGACCACTACCAATTCACGGTCCTTCCCCTTAGCATCTCTACAGCCCCTTGAGTCTTCAGCAAATGCATGGCGGTGTGGCCGCCATCCTCAGGAAAAGGGGCATTCAGGTGTTTCCCTACCTCGATGACTGGCTCCTGAGGGGGGACTCCGAGTTGCAGGTCAGAGCCCACATCTCCTTAGCCTGCAGGCTTTTCAAAGACTTAGATCTTCTTCTAAACCTGGACAAATCAACCCTAACTCCCACCCCGATAATAGAGTTTGTGGGTACCACTCTGGATTCTTCATCGGTGAGAGCCTTTCTACCCAGCTCCAGGTTCCTCACAATAGAGATGGCGGTCAGGGCACTCCAGAACTTTCCAGTGACTACTGTCCGGACCTGCATGCGTTTCCTGGGTCTCATGGCTGCCTGCACTTATGTAGTGCAGCATGCCAGACTGCGTATGCACCTGCTACAGATGTGGCTATCGCGAGTCCACAACCCGGTCGTCCACTCATGGGACAGGGTGGTGACGGTTCCTGCCCCCGTCCTCCTTGCGTTGGACTGGTGGACCCACCAGGCGGTGGTCTGCGCAGAGGTTCTGTTCTCCAGATCAGTGCCCTCCATCCACCTTGTCACAGACGCGTTGGATACCGACTGGGGAGCCCACCTGGAGGACCTGCACACACAAAGTATGTGGTCTGCGGATGAGATCTCCCTGCATATCAACATCAGGGAGCTCTGGGCAGTCCGACTAGCCTGTGCAGTTTTCCTTCTCCACCTCAAGGGCAAGTCTGTCCTTATTCTGTCAGACAACACGACAGCGGTGGCATATATAAACAAGCAGGGAGGGGCATGTTCCCCTCGCCTGTGCTCGGAGGTGATCCACCTTTGAGACCTCTGCATCGGGGCGGATATCCACCCATATCCACCCAATGGCCTCATACCACCTGGGCTCCCAAAATGTCCTTGCGGACAGGCTGAGCAGGTCCTTTGCGGGTCACAAATGGTCCCTAAGGTGGGATGTGGCCCACTCTATTTTCTGTGCGTGGTGTTTTCCCCATCTAGACCTATTCGCCACAGGGCACAACAAGAAGTGCCCAAGGTTCTGCTCCCTCATGGGATGGGAGGGGTTCTCTAAGAGACGCTCTCCTTTTTCCATGGCCAGAGGGCCTACTGTTTGCCTTCCCTCCATTCCCACTCATTCACAAGGTCCTCCTGAGAGTGCAGGAGTTCAGGGCGTTCCTGATCCTAATCGCCCCTGCATGGCTCAGACAGCATTGGTTCTCCACCCTCCTCAGTCTGTCTTGCGAGAGACCCATGGCCCTCCTGCTGGTCCCGGACCTGATATCTCAGGCTCCACCACCCAGATCTGCAATCGCTGCAGTTGACAGCGTGGAAGCTCCATGACTGACAGCGGAGGAGCTTCAGTGCTCAGAGTGGATTCAGGAAGTCCTGCTGGGTAGCAGGAAACCCTCCACTAGGGCCACATATCTTGCCAAATGGAAGCAGTTCTACATTTGGGCTTCCCAGAAGGGGGTGCACCCAAGGTGGACTACGGTCCCCCTGATCCTGGATTACCTGTTGGACCTCAGGCTCAAGGGCCTCTCTTCCTCATCCATTAAGGTTCATTTGGCGGCCATCTCGGCCTTCCACCCGGGGGAAGGGGAGAAAATCTTGTTTGCCAATCCTATGGTCAACTGGTTTTTGAAGGGCATTGGCAGGCTCTACCCACGCGTCCACCAACCCGTTCCCCAGTGGGACCTAAACCTGGTCCTTTCTAAGCTCTTGGGGCCCGTTTGAGCCATTAGCGATGGGTTCCCTCTTGGTAGCACTTACGTTGGCCAGGCGGGTATCCAAACTCAGGGCGCTCACCTCGGATCCCCCCTACACAGTGTTTTTCAAAGATAAGGTCAGGCTCCGCGCACACCCAGCTTTTTTGCCCAAGGTGATGTCTGCCTTCCACACCTCCCAAGATATCTTCTTGCCAGTGTTTTATCCTAAGACGCACATGTCTGGGAAAGAACAAGCTTTACATACTTTAGACATGCGTAGAGCGCTAGCCTTTTATTTAGACAGGACAAAACCATTCAAAAAATCACCACAACTTTTTGTGGCCATTGCGGAACGGGTGAGGGGTCAGCCCATGTCCTCTCAGTGGATCTCCTCCTGGATTACCGTGTTCATCAAGGAGTGCTATGCCCTGGCGGGGGTGCCGGCCCCTCCCCTTAAAGCGTACTCTACGAGGGCTGTGGCCGCCTCCTCTACTTTCGTGGTACAGGTTCCCATCCTGGACATCTGCAGAGCCGCCACGCGGTCCTTGGTCCATACCTTTGCCAGTCAAGCCAGAGAGGACACCGCCCTGGGAAGGGCGGTTCTCCACTCCTCGGTAGCTTCAGCACCCGGCCCTCCTCCATAGGTTCTGCTTTGGAGTCACCTAATTGGAATGGACATGAGCAACACATCTCGAAGAACAACATGAGGTAAGTAACCACTCTTTCTTGATTTAGTGTATCAGAATGTAAAATTTGGGCATGTGTTGGAAAACTTATTGGTAGGACTGACAATTTATCTTTCTTCTTTCAGTTACATTTTCTCTGTGTTTTCTTGGAAAACTAAATCACAAAGATTTAATTGCCAGTAGACTTTATTTTGATGTAATCTTTTTATCTATATAGTTTTAGTGCTACTGAATATGGCGGCATTACACATTTTATTGAGTTCCAGGTTGTTTTCAGGCCTGAACCACTTAAGAGATGTGTATTTCTGTTTCTCTCTCCCTAGTGGTGAAAGTGGTGCTGGAAAGACTGTAGCTGCTAAATATATCATGAGTTACATCTCAAAAATATCAGGAGGTGGTCCCAAGGTTCAGGTGAGTTGATATAGTGAAAAGTTGCTGTAAGGTAACCATGTCAAATCTTATTGTATAGCCACAGAACAAGAGAGGTCTCTTATGAGATAAACAGCTGACCACACATATATAGCCAACATAGACCACCTGGCATAGAACTGGAGTAGCTGTACAGCAAAGGCATCTGTGAATTATACTCTGTAGGGGTCAGCTGAGTTGGGGCCAGGCATTCACCTCTCCACAGATTTGGTGGTCTTCCACCTATGGATGGGGAGTCCATAACATGGAAATCCTCTACAGGTTGAATCTCTCTAGTTTGGCACTCTCAGGACCTGATCAGTGGGAAACTAGAAAATTTGCCGAACCACAGGACGTCAGTATTGGCTAGTACAGTGTTTACTTACCAGTTCCGTAGCCATGGAGCCTTGCAGCCCCCATTGGTTTTCTGAAGCTCACTTTGGGTGCAAATGGCAAACTGGAGCCAATGGGAGCCACAACGCTCCGTGGCAGCAGAGCCGGTAAGTGACCAAAGCGGCCCATTAGCATCTTTCTCAAAGTGGGTGTGGGGCCCTTTTTGAAAAACATTAGTTTAGTAGCATTATCAACACTTCTACTGCTTACTGGACTCTTAGAAGACATTTAAGGGTTAATTAACTAAATAACAGCACAGAACATTGAGAGCCAGGTCTGGTGTCTGTAAACAAACTTTATGGGACCATTAGAAACTTGGACATACCTGTAAGCGAACATTTGACTAATTAAAATCATGGATGTTGCTGGACCAGAGAGTGCCAGAGATTCAAATTGTAATTTGAACTGACCCCTGTGAATAGTTTCTCAGCATTAGTGCTGAATTATTTAAAGATTATAAGTTTTTTTTTTAGGAGAAAGAGTTTTTTAATGCAATTTGTGCTCTCAAGTTGTAAGGAGAGAAGCATAATTGATGGCAACCAAACATTATTTAATAAAACCTCAGAAAATCTCCTTTTTCTATAGTGTCAAATATGAATTTTTACTAGATCTTTCCGTTCTAGAGAGAATTGAACTATGTCTCAGTGATTCACATCTCCATTTAAATTTGTGTTCTCACATTAGTAAATGGTCCTTCTCTTTTCCCTCTAAACATTATTTTAAACGAATTATCTAACAGGAAGTATAATTTCTGAGCACTAGTTGGAGCCATGAATTGTGTGTTGTTAATTCTGCAACCACTGTCTGAACTGTCTACATAAGCGTATTAACTAAAGCTAATGAATTATATTAGCCATAAAATTCCACTGATGGAGTTATATGAGATCATCATCTGATTGATAGATAACTATTCTAGGTAAGTAGCGGCTACTATTTACCATGTGGGATTTGTGTGTGTGTGTGTATGCACACTTTGGATAATACATTGGCCTTAGTACAAACTCCAATGATGATTATATTCTTCCTGTTTTGTTTTGGGAGACAATGATACAGGGAACACTGCATAGACATTCAACAGCAAAGGGAAATGTGCATTGTGTTATTTTTGGAGTGAACTTAATCATATTATAAATAATTGTTTCAGTTATTTTAAGTAAATCCCAGCTCTTTGTACAAGATGTAAAATAAATTCAATGGTTACAGGTTGATTAAACTGATAAGTTTCTCTGGGTAATGTATTGTTTTTGCATGACATTCAGTTTGCCCTACACAAACGTGAGTCTACGCTAGTTTTGAGGAAGAAATTAACAGCTGAGCCTGTTCCCACTAAAGCAAATGGCTCTAACATAGCCAATGGTTCAACTTCTGGGCTGATCAGCTAGGCTGGGTTTTATGGTCATTGGATAAGTGAGAATCCCATGCTCCCAGCACTTCTTTCCATCCTATCTGATTTTAAACTGTCACAGTGCCAACCAATTTCTCCCCCTCCCCCATGGTCTTGTGCTACTATTCCTTTTGCAGTCAAAACTTTCAGGGTACATCTACACTACGAGGTTAGGTCGAATCCTACGGTCGATTTCTTACCACCCCATCTTTAAAAGTCAAAGGCCTATGTCTTCACTAAGGGGAAGAATCGAATGCAGTCCAAAGGAGTGCATCCTCATTAGGAAGCTTACCATCAATTCAAAGAGCATGCACCATGGGTAGCTTTGCATTGTGAGCTATGCTCACAATGCCCATTGGGACCAAAACTGTACAGCAGGTAGTTATGGCTTATGTCTCCAGCATCCCATAATGCACTCATCTAGTCCCACTCCTCCCCACATGAGATAAAGGGGAGGGCGTGTGCTTGTCCTTTTTGTGCTCTGGTCACCCATGCAGATGCCATAGCAATGCAAACATGGAGTCCGATTTGCAGAAAACCACTGTGATTGTGACGTGTGTCGTGGTGCACCTAAATCGGAGGGTGTATACATGAGGATATGGAAGAGAATGAGAATTAAGCTTGGTACAGCATGGAAGCATTGCTCATGAAAGGCCTGGCACTGACGCTAGCACAGCTGCCAGTCAATCCTCTGGACACAGAGCAATGCCGGTTCTGGCGCCATGTGGTCCTACTAGTTCTATAAGCTCAGACTGGTAGGACCACATACTGATGCAGAGATGGAATGCTCAGCAGTGGCTGCAAAACTTCCAAATGCACAAGGCCACGTTCCTGGAACTTTGCAAATGGCTTGCCCCTGCACTGAGGCACAAGAATACCTGAATGAGACCCACTCATGGGTTGTGTCTAGACTGCATCCCTCTGCCGACAGAGGGATGCAAATCAAGCACTTCGGAAGTGCAAATGAGCCCGGGATTTAAATATCCCAGGCTCCATTTGCATACTCACGTTCCGACGCTGTGCCGATCAGGCTCAGTGTCGAAAGTGAAAGTAAAGAGTAGCCGCAGCTCTGCCGCGTTTCTCCCGACAACGGGGGCTTTTTCGGCAGATCCTGTACTACTTCGGCACAGCGTCGGAACGTGAATATGCAAATGGAACCCGGGATATTTAAATCCCGGGCTCATTTGCGCTTCCGAAGTGCTTGATTTGCATCCCTCTGTCGGCAGAGGGATGCAGTCTAGACTCAGCTTTACTTTGCAGAAGCATGTGGCAGTTACCCAATGGAAGCTTGCAACTCCTCACAGCTACCATTCAGTGGGGAATCAGTTCCAAGTGGGGAAATCTACAATGGGAGCTGCTGTTATACAAGGAGCCAAGGCAGTTAATACCATTCTGCTATGAAGGGCTGTGACTTTGGGGAACATGAATATCATAGCGGGTGGCTTTCCCACGATGGGGTTCCCTAACTGCGGGAGCTCAGTAGACAGAATACACATCCCCATCTTGGCCCCAACCACCTTGCCATGGAGTACATTAACTTCAAGGGGTACTTCTCCATGGTGCTGCGGGTGCTGTTGGATCACACGGGCCATTTCACTGACATCAGCATGGGATGGTCGGGAAAGGTGTGTGACCCCTGCATCTTTAGGAGCTCCTGCTTCTTCAGAAAGATGTAGAATGGCACTTTTTTTCTCATACAAGAAAATCATTTGGAGAGTTGAAAATGTTTTTCTTCACATGGTCCATGGTCAACTTGTGTAACTCCTTGCCAGGAGATATTGTGAAGGCCAGGACTTTATTAGGGTTCAAAAAAGAACTAGATAATTTCACGGAGGTTACGACCATCAATACTTATTAGACAGGACGGGTAGGAATGGTGTCCTCTGTTTGTCAGGGGCTGGAAATGGATGACAGTAGAAGGATTACTTGATGATTATCTGTTCTGTTCACTCTCTCTGGGGCATGTGGCATTGGCCACTGTTGGAAGAAAGGATTATGGCTGTTCTTATGTACTATCATACATAGTATGGAAACTCGAAACTGATTTTTTTTTAAAACATAGCTTACATTCTGCAGAAAACATGATGGTGCAGAATCCTCTTCACCTGACCAAATGAATATTCTAACACCCGCCTGTAGAGACAGGCATACTTGCTCCTTATACATATCAAAGTTACAAGGCATGGTTTTGTTTGAACGTTCCAAAACCTTCATAAAGATCCCAAAGATGATTTTTTTTTGTGTTTAAAAATATTTCAGCATGTGAAGGACATTATTCTGCAGTCAAACCCTTTACTGGAAGCCTTCGGGAATGCGAAGACTGTTCGGAACAATAACTCCAGCAGATTTGTAAGTTCCTCTCTCTAAAAGATTGCTTTTGCTCCCAATATGTGTGGGTTTGTTTTGTGCATCTTTGTGAAGGAAAATATTGGTTTTCATATTAACTGAGAGGCACACATTTCAAGGTCTTCTAGATGTTATTGCAAATGTTTGTTTCTATTACTATTTGGGAGAAGCTATTTGCAAGCAGTCTGATGTGTAAACAAGACAATTAGCAACTTAACTGGCACTGAACTGGAAAGGATGAACATATCTATTTTCCAGTCCATGTAATAATTAGCTGTGATTTTTTAAAAATGTATGAAACAGTTGCTAGGTTTCACTGCTGGGCACAAAGTTTTATTCATCTTTCCAAAGAGTAACAAGGAGTTGTTTTCAGCACTTGATTATAAATGTTACACATAGCAATGGGAACTAATTGTTCCATATACTGGAAAATGGCCTGATGACATACCCTAAATTCAGTTTTAAATAATGTAGCCCTTACAATATTTAATTGGAAAGGACCATGTACTTACAAAGTATGGTGTAGAAAGAAAGGGTGCAAAATTGTTGCATATGTTACATTGTTACATATGTGGGATCAAATACCCTAGTGGTGTAAATGGGCATAGCTCTATTAAATTAAAATGGTTTTACCCTTTTAAACGGTGTTTTTCAAATGTTAGGCCGTTGTTGAAAACATATCGAATATAATACAATATGAATGTCTTGATAGATATTCAGATATAAAGCAAATTAAAATATACAGCTAGGTTATCTGACATCCTGCAAGGGGGAAAATACAAAACTGTAGTTATCTTTATTGTTTTTCAATGTATTTCCCCTGCTGGACTATATTAGCAGTGAGCCATGCTTGACAAGCTTCTTTCCCTTTTGCTCCCCCCTAATTATGTCCCTCACAGAATAAATGTAAAGGTGTATATGTCCATTGATATGGGGTTACTAATGCAATTCCTCAGCCCACCAAGATAAAAGGATCATTGATATACATCACCTGGAAACAGAAGGCCATATTAAGTACTGATTTATGGGGTTTTAAATCTGCTACACTGGAGTAGTTCCCATATGCATCAGCAATACATTTAGCCATAAGTGTTTCCTTTCTGCAATCTTCCTAATTTACACCAACCAAATAAGGTAGAAGAAACAAATCCCCCAGTTGGTCCTTACTTACGGGTTAGTATATATCTTTGTTCTGATGTACTACAGAATTATTATGTTGAGTTTAGAATTAAGTAACTAGACATGGAAAAATGGGGAAGAATATTTCTTAATAGTGTAGGCCTACTTTAACCTTGAAATATTGAAGCGATACAGAATAAATATTCTAGTTATTTTCCTGTTTTAAGCTTCATTTTTGTTAATCATTTAAAAAACCCTACACTTATTTATTACAGGGAAAATATTTTGAAATCCAGTTTAGCCCAGGTGGGGAGCCAGATGGTGGAAAGATCTCCAATTTTCTCCTGGAAAAGTCTCGGGTGGTAATGAGGAATCCCGGAGAGAGGAGTTTTCACATTTTTTATCAGGTCAGAAATGAATAGTTCCTTTCTCAGTTACTAAAAATAATTCTTCCATTTCCAGTTTTTCCTTTATATTGGTACATCTCTCAATGAAAATCATGCTATTCATTATATGTTTTTAAAGGAAGTCAGAATATTGCTTGGTATCTTCAGAGCACATTGCCTAATGTAGAAGCATTCAGTGGCTTGAGTCTCCTTCCAAATCGAGAAAACCGTAGACTCTCGGGCTTTGTCTACACTGTCGGCTTTTACCAGCAAAGAGTATGCAAATTAAGCACTGATTAGCATTTTGTCACACTTCATTTGCATAATCTAATCAAGCTGGTTTTGCGCAAGGGGTTTTTGCACAAAAACAAGCAGTGTAGACGTTTCCTTTTTGTGCAAAAACCCTTTTTTGTGCAAGATCCTTATACCTCCCCATGAGAGGCAAAAGCCAGCAGTGTAGACATAGCTAGGGTTGCCAAGTGTCTGGTATTGGCCCAGACAGTCCAGTATTTGTGGCCTCTGTCCAGTAAAAAAAACAAAATACCAGGCATGTAAAATGTTTTTTTTTTTCTGTTTTTCTTGGATGGAAGGCCTCTTGGGACATTCCGCCCCTGCCAAATCTGGCGGGGGCAGAGGGAGCAGTGAGCGTGGGGATTTAAAGGCGCAATGCCTCTTTCTTTTGTGTTGGTTTTTATTTTGCTCAACCAATTTTTTTCCCGCCATGTTAGGTTTTTTTTTTTAAGTATCTGACAACCCTAGTAGCCTCAATGAAGTAATAACATGATGCATTTCTCTGGGCCAGCTTGAAAATTCCTTGTTGGCTCCCACATGGAAGAGTTCAACAGAATGT
This sequence comes from Pelodiscus sinensis, assembly GCF_049634645.1. Lineage (NCBI taxonomy): Eukaryota > Metazoa > Chordata > Testudines > Trionychidae > Pelodiscus > Pelodiscus sinensis. The sequence goes on along the minus strand of NC_134724.1, from coordinate 30,327,821 downwards.
AATAGATATTTTCCCTGTAGACTTTTAAAAACTGTTCTATAGAATGTAATAGAAAATTATCCCTTCTGTCCTAGGATTCTACTGAAAAAGAGAAACAACAGATGTTGTTCTCTATTAAACTCTATAAAATTTTAGGATTATTTCTATAGTACCCTCTATATTTCATTGCTATTACAGAACCTTTTTTTAAGGGTTGTTCTTCTTTGAGGGTATGACTACACAGCACCCTTAGCTGGAAATAAGCTATGCAATTTTCACTATGCAAATTGTGCAGCTTATTTTGAGTATATTTTGAAATAGTTTATTTTGTAATTTGGCACTGTGTACACAGCGCTGAATTTTGAAATAACTCGCTATTCCGAAATTCCCCTTAAACCTTGTGAGGAATAAGCTGCCCGTTATTTTGAAATCTATTTCAAAATAATGGGCTGCTTCAGTACATACAGAATAGCTATTTCAGGATACTTCCAGTATCCCAAAATAGCTCTGTGTGTAGATGTACACTGAATGCCTTTTGATGGGAAAGATCCTTTAAGTTAAATACTGGTTAACTTCCATTAATAGAGACAGTGTCAATACAATTGATTGTGGACCAGCATCATGGACATGAAATATCACTGCCAGGCAGAAAAAGCAGAATTGGGGGGAAGTGTTTCAGGGACCAACCCATTCTCTTCTTTGAGGGATGTGAATGCATTGTTCTTCTGCATCCCACTCCTCCCAGTTTAGAAAGGGTTTTGACAAACTCTGAGGGTAGCCCATCTCCTCACAAAGAAGGGTGGCTACAAAACAGACCATGAAGATGGATGAGAAGGATGGAGGAATAAGTTTCTGACAGCAATTGCACAGGTTCCACTGGGGATTTGTTGATTAATGTTTTGGTGTTACAGTGATAGAAATGTAGCCGTGTTAGTCTGGGGTAGCTGAAGCAAAATGCAGGACAATGTAGCACTTTAAAGTCTAACAAGATGGTTTATTAGATGATGAGCTTTCGTGGGCCAGACCCACTTCCTCAGATCAAATAGTGGAAGAAAATAGTCACAACCATATATACCAAAGGATACAATTAAAAAAAAAAGAACACATATGAAAAGGACAAATCACATTTCAGAACAGGAGGGGCATGCGGGGGGGGGGGGGAAAGGAAGGAAGGTAAGTGTCTGTGAATTGATGATGTTAGAGGTGGGGAGAGTGGGATGTTTGTGAGCTAATGGTATTAGAGGTGATAATTGGGGAAGCTATCTTGGTAATGGGTAAGATAGTTTGAGTGTTTGTTAATTCCTTCTTGGAGAGTGTCGAATTTTAACATGAATGACAGTTCAGAGGATTCCCTTTCAAGTGCAGATGTAAAAGGTCTTTGTAGCAGAATGCTACATTGTCCTGCATTTGGTGTTACAGGTGTGTCTATGTACATATATCTGAGGCAATGTGGCGGCTCAGTTCATACTCTCTGGTGATACAAAGAGGTCAAAGAGCTTCTTTAATTGCCCTGTCCCAGCCCTGTGCCACTTATTTCCAGCCCTGCTTAGTATAAGAGGTGTGAAGTGGCATGACTGAAACACACTTTGCTTGAGTGATTCACAGCTGCCATAACAGGCCCTTGGGGAGAGTGACAAGCCTGTGTTGTTCAGAGCAGAACAAACGCCACTTTCAACTATGCTGGGAGTGGGGTGGGGGGTGGGGGGCAGTGAAAAACTGGCCTCAGGATCAGGAAGTTACAAATTAGCACAGTTAAGGAATATGCCTGGAAATTTAATTCTGGTATTACAGACTTGAAGACAGTCCTATCCTACCCATTCAATTCATGTTTTCCTCACATCTCTACTGTGAGGGAGCTCTTATCAGAGGGGCATTGTAAACTGTGAGGCTTGTTCAAAAATCCAGTCCTGAACACAAAAGTTAAGAAAAACATTCCTGGCAGTGGGAAAGAGTGTCTGCTCTTCAGGCCAAGTGATCAGAGAAACAGGATAAAAGTACACTGCTGGCACTGCATTTACCTGGCACATAAAGAGACTGTCTTCTCTGACATTACAGCCTCAGTTGCCTATTCAAGAGCTGTCCTTTCCCAGTTCAAGAGCATTAGTGGAATGATATCTGATTCTTCTGTTTTTCTTTTGCAGCTTATTGAAGGTGCCTCCTCCGAGCAAAAACACAGTCTGGGCATTACCAGTATGGATTACTATTACTATCTGAGCCTCTCTGGATCCTACAAAGTAGATGACATAAATGACAAATCTGATTTTCAGGAAACTCTGGTGTGTTTTTAAAATAAGGGAGAGAGAAAGAGAGAGTGTGTATTTGTGTGTAAGAACGGGAGTATGTGTGTATCCATCTGTCCAGATATACTTTTTAAGACAAACAGGTTAATCCTTCATATTTACTGAAATGACAGGAAATGTGTGAAGGAAAACCACATGCTGCAAATTCTTGTAGATAAAATCTCACTCATATAATTTTAATTACCCCTTTATTATGAATGAGTATTCTTTCTGGGTAGCACTCTGATAATTCTGCTAAGATAGCTACATTGTAGACAGTATTTTTTTTTGTCAGGGATTTGCAGAAATTTATTTTAGAGGTATAGATTCAATATAAAAGGAGATCAACCAATGAGCAACATGAGAAGAAAGTGCATTATGAAAAATATTAAAATATAGCACAAGAATTAGCTTCCACTGAAAAGTGAAAATTAAAAAAAAAAGAAACCCCTCTACTGTTTATAGTTGCATGGACCAAAGGGAGGAAGATGGACTAGGGGGCCTCTCTCTATGTACAGTGCAGGGTAGGGCGTTAGTGAAGATACTATTACACCTCTCCTGTCGGTGTAGTTAATCCATCACTGTGAGAGATGGTAACTGTGTCAACGGAAGATGCTCTGCTGTTGCCATAGCACTGTCCACACTAGGAACTGGGTCTGTATAACTGCCTTGCTCAGGGATATGGATTTTTGACTGGCCAAAGAGTCCGGAGAGACTGCATCTAGCTCTGATACTGACTTGCTGTGTGTGACCTTTGGCAAGTGATGTGGCCACCTCTGCCTCTTCCAATGCAAAACTTGATGTAAGTGCCAAGAACCATCATTACTCTTTGTACCAGCTTATATTGAACATTGGCAAGCATTACAGATTAGGAACCAGATTTGTGTAAGAACCATTCACTGCACTTCTAAAAAACGATTCTGCAGATAATAGTTTTTGTGACTTGCAGCAGTGCACAGCCTAAACCAGCCAAAATGTAACTATTATAGAAGCATGCAGTGTGCATCTTTTGCCATATATAATGAACTGAGCTAGATCTCATCGTCCTGTATTGATAAAGTTCTCTGGAAAATTTAATGGGATTTGGATGCCTGATTGCTTTAAATTCTTTTGAAAATCCCAGATGTAATTTTTTATTTCAATCAATTATACATAGTTTGTGAAAAATACAGAGTGAACTTGTTAGATACTTGTTAGTAACTTGGTGTCTTTTTATTCCCAGCATGCAATGAATGTGATTGGGATCTTTGCAGAGGAACAGACCTTGGTACTACAGATTGTGGCAGGAGTGCTGCACTTGGGAAATATCAGCTTTAAAGAAGTTGGCAACTATGCTGCTGTGGAGAGTGAAGAGTGTAGGTAGCTCTGGAAACAATTACAGAATTAATGATGATGCAACAGGCTAAGGCCCAGATGTTGCAAGGTGAACTGAGTAGTGAGCTGCTTATCCAAATACACTGCATAATTTCTCATGTTCTGGGCTTGCTAATTCAGTTTCTCTTCCAAAAATTATATGGGCCATAGCCCTTAGTTATACTCCATGCAATCTCATTGACTTAAAGAGAGGTAGAGCAGCAATTCCCTTCAGAGCTGGCCTTTGTAGCCAGAGCATAGATGCTTGTGGACATTGTCCATATTCCCATCCTATCCAGGCATTAAATCAGGGGTCTCAAACTCCCAATCTATAGGACATGCCCAACTGGAGCAATTGCACAATCTAGCCTGGGTCTCCTGGTAGAATGGAGTACCACGGGGACAAGGGGAGTGATGGCAAAAAGGGGCAATGTCAGGAAGGGGTAGATATTGGGAGCCAGTAATGGGCAGACCCTCCCCCCCCCCCCCCCCACACACACACACAGCCTGCTGGGAGTCCCAGACTTCATTGCACAATCACTCTAGCCAGGGATGGCTCATGGTCCGAGAGTTTGAGACCTCTGCACTAGATAAAAACAACTGCTGTCTTTTGAAAACGTGGATGGTAAAGCAATCCTACCATAGCTTCCTGTCGAACCCTGAACAGGAAATATTAGGAGAACAGGAAATATTAAGAGCTGGATAACCATGTCCTTCCTTGTCATGCTTTGTAACTTGATGCTTTATACAAGAACCTTTTAGGATATTAATTTCACTTCGTTTTTTTTGGTCTGAGCTCAGTGCTTAAATTTTCATCTCTCTTCCACAGAGTGGTTTGCTTATATTCAGATCACTGGTGGAAGCTGTGTACACATTCTAAGGTCTGAAGTAAAGAAACAGCTGAAGACCTATCTTTGGAATGGGGTGCAAGTTCTGTAAAATCCACCTCAGTGTAAAGACTTCAATCATTTATTGGAAAATTTATAGAAGATTTTGAGCCATACATTTCATTTTTATCACATCCCACTAGGTTTATTTCTTCTAATTGCTGCTTAAGATACTTGTAGATTGTCTTGTTTTTAAGGGCTTGTTGTTGTTGTTGTTTTGGTTTAATCTTTAAATCATCATCCATTGGTTTAGTTAAAATACAATCCTAGTTGTTCTTGCAGTTTTGGCTTTCCCTGCTTTCCTCCTGGGAATTAACCAGAGCCGCTTGAAAGAGAAACTGACCAGCAGACAGATGGACAGTAAGTGGGGAGGCAAATCAGAGTCCATTAACGTGACGCTCAATGTGGAACAGGCCTGCTACACCAGAGATGCTCTAGCCAAAGCTCTTCATGCCCGCATCTTTGACTACCTGGTGGAGGTAAGATGAATGTTTCCTGATTATGTCACTAGGGTTAAATGTTGAAGGAGATAAATATCGCATGTGGACTTTCCCCACAGTTCTCTGCTTTTTGGCCATTGTTTCCTTCCCCCATTTGAACTACATTTCCCCAAGCTTTAAACAGCTTTTCTAACTTATTGCTAACCCACTGTTGTACTGCCCTCTCAGTGCTCTCTTCCGCTTACATACAAGAATCCCCCCTCTCGCTATTTTAAAGCAGGTATGCTGAGGACAGAAGAAAGGAATGTAGAAGGGCTCTTCCAAGCATTTTTTCAAAAAATTTAAGTGGCTGATTAGTGTGCCATCTCTAGCACGCTTAGCATTATGCCTCCTCTCAGTCTCCAGTCACTGCTGCCCATGTGGTGTACCACCTTTTCCTAGCTCATCGCCAAAATATGGCTCAAGCTTTCAGGGCCCTAATGTGATCTAGATTGGGGGCACTCTCAGGAAGGAAGAACAGTCAGGTAATAAAATTCCCAGGAAAAATTATGACAACCTCCCTTCGTTCTCCCATTCTTGCTGCTTTCCAGATGTCATTCTACTCCCTCTCCCTACCTCACGTGCGAGGTAGTCTCTTTTCAGAATGAATCTCTAGGCTGAAATGGGAAGGGAGAAACATCAGATATTGGACAACAAACTGGGCTTGCTGGAGCAAAGGTTTGTTCCAGGGTGACATTCCTATTTTCTTATAACTGCCTCACCATGGCAGCTTCCACTGCCTGTAGCAGGTGTCACTGCTGCCAGCATCTAAAAAAAGCAAAATGAGGAAAACCAGAAATTTTATTTTAAAAGTAAATGGGAAGAATGAGGTTGCATATCAGCAGAACCCTTATTGAGCTGTTATAAAAGGTCCTTCAATTTCTTGTTTGCTTGTTTTATTTCTCTTTTTAACTGGTCCAGTTACTCTTTCTAAGGAAAAAAGTTTTGTATCTCTGAAGGCTTGCTTGTTTGGATAATAATAGAATAGAATAGACATTAGCTAGCTGACAGACTTTATCTTTTTAAATAAAGTCAAATACACTTGACAGGAGGAAAGGGAATTTCATGCTACCTTGCGTACAAAGTGGTTATTTTTTTACAACCTAATTTTTTTCAGTTCAAAGTTGCTTAAGGGTTTAAACTGCAGTTTGTTTTAGGTAAACATGTTTTCTCTGTTTTCTATTAGTCTATCAATAAGGCTATGGAGAAAGACTATGAAGAGTATAACATTGGTGTCTTGGATATTTATGGCTTTGAAATATTCCAGGTAAGACTGTGCAAAATTCAAGAGTTTTTACATTTAAATTGATCTGATCGGGAGAGAAGGCTGGTTTTTTAACTGTTGAGAAGAAAGGAAAATGTCAGCTTCCTGGGCATTTATACAACTACAGTGCTCAGTGGTAATAACTTACGTAATAAAAATGAAGTACTGAAAACAACTTCAGAGAATCTAGGTCACTAACCTTTACACTGAGATTCTGACAATACACAGAATAGCTGTAAAATCAGCTTCCAATGCATCATTTAAAATTTTCATTAAAATCTCTCCTCAAGTTGCTTGTTATAAAAAAATCAAAAGCTGTTGAATGTGGCGCATGAGTCTAACCTTGTTCATTTTTTTCTTTATTATAGAAAAATGGTTTTGAACAGTTCTGCATCAACTTTGTTAATGAAAAACTACAGCAGATTTTTATTGAACTAACATTGAAGGCAGAACAGGTAACTACACATTGATAATTTCTGAGTTAAAAATTCACAGTGCTAGCTGTGTTTGGTGCTAGACTGAGGTTTCAGCTAGTGACTATAACATTTCCCTTTTTTATAAAGGAAGACAAAAAAAATCATTTCAGTTGGCTAGTCTTGAAAATGTAAATAGCGTCAGTTACTGACACATTTATCTTCCAGTAAAATTATATAAAGGTGAGTTTCTTATACAGTGTATTTATGCAGCCATATGACTTTCTGACCATTTGTGCACTGTGCGCAGATTCAGTGAATTGAAGTGGAAAATTGCAGCTTCCATCCCTCCACTTTATTTCACAAAGCACTAAAAGTTAAACGCACCTCAAAGAGATTAATTTGCCTCAGAATTCCACTGTGTTCACTTAGGACACCATTCCATGAATCCACCACATGATTCCATAGAAATTATCCAGAAGGAATTATTGTCTTTTGACAAGATCACCTAAAAGAAGCTCCCACTCATCTTTATAGACAGATCATTTAATATGCATTTGAATGTACGTGAGCTACCCTAAATCCACTACTAAACCTACAAGGTGAATGAATATTTGGGTCTTTCTGTCTCACAGGAAGAATATGTGCAAGAAGGAATTAGGTGGACACCCATAGATTATTTCAACAACAAAATAGTATGTGACCTCATTGAGAACAAAGTGGTAAGTTTTTGTCACAAATATAAATGTATGAAATTGAGACATTTTCACCAAACTAATTGTTAGGACTCTGGCCCAGGGTTGGACAGCAAGAGGATCACCCCAATCCCATGTAGGTGGCATGTACAGGCAGTCCCCGGGTTACATGGATCCGACTTACATCGGATCCCTACTTACAAACGGGGTGAGGCAACCCCGCACTAGCTGCTTCCCCCCAGCAGACCAGGGAGACGCGAAACTAGCGCCCCCTCCCCAGCAGACCAGGGAGACGCAGAGCGGCTTTTCTCAGCAGACACCTCAGCTTGAGAATAAAGGACTGAGGGAAGTGAGGTGTGGGAGAATAAAACTGAGCTCTGGAGAAATGTTTGGCTAGAGTTTCCCCTACAATATGTACCAGTTCCGACTTACATACAAATTCAACTTAAGAACAAACCTACAGTCCCTATCTTGTACGTAACCCGGGGACTGCCTGTATTAGAAATAGACTGAAAGCAGAACCCATACTAGTGCTGGTGAAAAGGAAAAAAACGAACCTATTTCTGCTGGAAAATTGAGTTAATCAAAATCTAAGTTTCCCATGAACTCCAAACTACACTGAGAAGGCTCAGTCACAGGGTGAGACTACACTGAATCATGGGAAGCTGGGTCCATAGTGGAGAATGGGACATGAGGGATCCAGAACTACACCTGCCATGAAGCACTGTGGCAGCTCCAGTAAAACAGATTGATGTTGACCCAAAACAAGGAGTTTTAATGTTTCCAGGTAGAATTTTTTTCAGAACTTTTTCTTCCCATGAAAACTTTTACTGTTCAGACTTATCATCCTGATTTGGGATCATTTTTGTTCGAGTAGCTTTACTATTTACCCACACACAAAATCCCAAACTTTGGACTTAGTTCCAAAGGAAATGGTGAACCATGTGCATAGCATTCCCAATGTTGCCTTTCTTATCTGCATGCAAAGAGACACATAGATAGGATAATGTTATGTATGACATACTACAGTTCTACAGATTTAACTCACGTTTGTTAAATTGCAGGAATAGAGATTAATAATAATTATCTGAAATGTAGGTTAGTTTTTGGTGGTAGGAAAAGAAAATTGTCTAAATATTTGTGATAACTTTAAGCTAAAAGAAATAGATTTTCTGGACCCATTCACTTTTCTTCCTATCTTTAGGGCTATCTAATCTAGTCAATCCTGGGACTTGCAGCTCTTCCTTATTGTTGCTAATGGATAAATTAATCCCCAATATAACTCCATTGGCTGTGGGGAAATTACTTCTGAAATTAATTTGCTGTAGCGTTTTCCGCTGATATTAAGACATTTCTCTTTTCTGGAAAGACCCTGATACCATATCACATTTCTTTTCTTTTCTTCCCCTACTTTCCCATATGCTTTTGCCCATCAGAATCCCCCTGGAATTATGAGCATTCTGGATGATGTGTGCGCCACAATGCATGCAGTGGGAGAGGGAGCTGACCAGACGCTGCTCCAGAAGCTTCAGATGCAGATTGGGACCCATGAACATTTCAACAGCTGGAACCAGGGATTTATCATCCACCATTATGCAGGAAAGGTGCTACAGAAAATCCTTTTTTAAAAGAAAAAAACCCTATTTTAAATGTTGTTTAATTTCTTTTAAAATAAAGGACAGTGACCAAATAGAGGGGAAATAGTTATAATCCTTGATTAAAACTAAATGATCAGTTGTAGAACTTTATCCAATTTAGAGAATATGACCCTCCTCTGAATGCCATTAGTTTTCCACTGATATAACTCCATTGGCTTCAAAGGAGTTACCCTTGTTTTACTCATGGTAAGTGAGAGGAGAGTCAGGCCCTTTTTCTCAAGGGGCTGGTCTACATGAAAAGCTTTTGCCAGGATTGTAATGTCTGAGGATTGTGGATTTTTTAATGGCGTTTTTTTATATAGGAAAAACTGTAGTGAAGCTGCAATTGTACTTGCAAAATAGGGCTTTTGCCCATATTGCTTATTTCATTTGGAAAAATCAAATTATTATGGCAGAAATACTCATTTTCTGCTATAAAATCCATCCACTAGTAAAGTTTTTTTCAAAACTGAAATAAAGAAACTTAGTGAACTTGAAATCTAGTCAATTTTAAAAAATAAAAGCAGTTTTGGGTATTGTATCTGTCCCCAAGTCTCTGCCAGTTTTTGTGGTTTTTACAAATGACATTATCTATGACAGTGAGAGATACTCACTGAAACCAAAGGGGAAGTGATTTACACAGGAGAAAAAGTGAAACTGACTGCATACAAAGTGCTGTCAAATGTACTACCTCCCTCTGTTCCATCAGTTATATTAATTTTAAACCTTGGTTGTCACAACAATAGTAAAACATTTTCAGAAAGATGGTGTCCCCTTTAAATTTGGAATAAATATGCAGGTATTCTGTTTATTATTTTGTATTAAGTCCTACTATATTTCTCCTATTTGTTCATAATATTTTTAATATTTCAGTATTTATTGATCATATTCAATTACTAGAAACCCTGATTTTACTGAACATTTGTTTTTTTCTATATGAGATTAAATTTCTTTCCATGCTGTTGCTGGTATGCCAGCTGTATGATATTATTTTGCAAATTCTAAATACATACCTGATATCAGCTATCTTGCATGAAAAATTCATGAGACAAATTATACACAGGGATTTATTGGTTGCCAAGGAATCAGAAAAACAGAAAAATCATGGGGGTTTTAAAATATTGTTTAATTATCAGGTTCTTTACTAAACATCTATGTTTTATTTCCTCCTGGACCCAGGTATCCTATGATATGGATGGATTCTGTGAGAGGAATCGGGACGTTCTTTTCATGGACTTGATTGAACTCATGCAGAGCAGTGAGCTGTATGTAAACAAAACTGGTTTAATATATACACTTTTGGAAACTAGTATGTTGGTTCAGGTAGATGCCAGGATCCTTATTCTCCAGTGTCTTGTAGCATGACTAGTCATTTGCACTTGTGCAAAGTGGGTATAAAACAGGGCCAGTCGGAAAATGGAGTATTTTGTAGCCAGTTTGCACTCACTTTGCACAGATGTGAATGATTATACAATGTGCAAAATGCAGTGGGGATCAGGCCAATGGTAAACTAAATATCAGTGGGAAGATCAGATTTTAGTCCTGAATAAAGGCATCAGGGTTCTAGTCCAGTGACTTTCACTGATAAAGCTGTCGGAAAATGTTGATCTTAGATAGATATGGCCATGTTCACAAATTCCTGTAAATAATCATGCATATTCTACTAAACCACAAGTTTCTACCATGTATCCCTTGATATTCTTGAGTGTGCCCAGTACATGGCTGTCCTGTCCTCATACACCCAGTACATCTTGCTAATTCTTTTCCAGACCTTTTATAAAGGCTCTGTTTCCTGAAAACCTTCAAGCAGACAAGAAGGGCCGCCCAACCACTGCTGGCAGTAAAATTAAGGTATGTTCAGTTTATGTCTCTTGCGTATAACTGGGAGATAAGGCAGAACTTTTTTTTCTTGGAGTTGGTATTATTTTTATCTTTGAAGACTTTTTTTAATACTAACAGATCAGCTCAAGGGGGTCTGATGCCCTAGCCTAGATAGAGGGACCAAAAAAAAAAAAAGGTTCCCATCTGTGGCTCCTATCAAATAGTTATTGAACATTTTCTATGTGTGTAACATCTGTTTTAACTGAATTGATAAGTTAGACCTTGTGACCTCTCCGTGCTTAATATTTGCATAGCTTTTGAAAAATACATTAGCTGCATGAGTGGAAAATATTTTATTATGCTTATTTAATAAATGTATCTGGTAAAAACAAGTCTGGCTACACTATCAAAAATAAGAAATGTGCCTGGGCTTCAAAGTTAACAGGCCAAATTCCTTAAGTGGTAAATTGTTACGGCTTTATTGACATCAATGGAGGTACACCATTTTATACCGGCCACGCATCAGGATCAGAGTGTTCTTTTGAAAGATGAATACTGTACTGCATTTAGAAAATATATGCATTGTAACCATTTTGGAATAAAGTGAAAAGTCAATCCATTTTATTTCATTAAAAGTAAAAAAAACCAACAAACTGCACAACAAGCAAGGCAGTAACTTCAAATTAGCAATAGCAAATTTTCTAAGTTTTGTATGGATAAAAAAGGAGTGCTGGAATTTCATATACACACACATACACACTATATACAAAGTTATTTTACAGTCATGCCAGCTTTGTAATTTTCCTTATAACCAAAACAGGAGTTTTGGACAGTGAAAAACACTTGTTTTCATTAAATACAGGCAGTCCCCAGGTTACATCAATCCGACTTACGTCGGATCCCTAGTTACAAACGGGGGGGGGCGGGCGCAGCTAGTGCAGGGTGCCTCCTGCACTGTTGCTGCCTCCGGCGGCGCGGGGGGCACTTCCCCCCGGCAGACCAGGGAGAAGCGGAGCTAGCGCCCCCTCTCCCCCCCTCAGGGAGACGCGGAGCGGCTTTTCTCGCCGCGGAGGACGCGGGACTGCTGGGGGGAACAAGACACCAGTCAAAAGGGGGCACTCCAGAGCGGAAAAATAAATTTCCTAGGGAACAGTAGGAACAGCAGGCAGTGAGACCCATTGTGTTACAGTCACCACCTTGGGAGCAACAGCTTTCCCTCTTCAGCACTACAGCTGCAAGTATCTTGTTAGCGTCACGTGAAATTTACAAGTCCCTTCCAGCCTGGCAGAGGTGAAGCTGAAAAATTACCCAGTGGTGTGGGTGGGCAAGAATGGGGAGGAGCAGGACAGAAGGGAAGAGGGGATAAGCCCCAGCCCCACACCCTGGCTGGAGCAGAGCAGGGTAAGCCCCGAGGGGATGGGTCTGGTTGCAAAGTGGGTGAGTGGACAATGAGGACAATGTGCTCTCCAATGACTATTGATTACACTTAATACCCATTTCACTGACCATCTGTAGCAAATTCTATTTGGAACAGTAATATGCATTGAATAAATCTTTTTTTAGTTATAAAAAACAAAGATTCTGACTATTAAATGAATAACTGGGATCTTTCAGGTACCCCAATAGGAAGATTTGGATATAGTATGAAACACTGAAACTTATGATCAATTTTTAATTAAAATATCAACCAAAAAAACCTTCATATCAAAACAGTATGTGTTTTTCTTAGAATAAGGAAGTTGTATGAGAATCAGGGTCTTTTCCACCTAACTCCAGCTCCCCGTCCCCCCCCAAAATATGTACCAGTTCCGACTTACATACAAATTCAACTTAAGAACAAACCTACAGTCCCTATCTTGTACGTAACCCGGGGACTGCCTGTACATACATACCCACACATGCATGTATATTGTATTTGGGAAATATATTTTCCCCCAATTACATATATATAATTTTTTCCCAAATACATAATGTAATATGGGTGGATGGGTGTATTTAATGAAAAAAATAGTTCACTGTTTTTCTTTGTTTTTCTTCTATTTTGATGAAGAAGAAAATTACAAAGCTGGCACAGGTGTACAGTACTTTTGTTTCAACCGCTACAACATTATATTTTCTTTTGTTGACCCAGCGCAGCGTAGATCCTGCTACTAATGTAACAAATTAGATCGACTTCTCCCCATAATATAGACCTGCTGAGTTTCATTATAGTGGAAGCTGGTGGAATTTTTCAGTGGATATAAAGTTAGTCTTGTTGTATTAAGTTGTGCATTCAAGGTGTACGTATGCCTCTATTACAGTGGGTATAGTTGACAAATCAATAAGATGGAAGTTTCCTTTTTTTAATGGAGCAAAATTGAATTACATAAAACAAGAGCAAGAAATAGATAAATGTCTACAATGTAAAAGTAACTGATAGCTGGCCTTCAATTTTTGAGGTTTTTAATTAAAACGCCTTGTAAATGGTAACAGTGGCTACTTACTGATGCATGCTGCATATTATTCGATGTTTCTTTAGTGGTCAGTGGAGCAGTAGATGACTGACACTTGGAAGAAATGTCCATATAACTTACCTGAATGAGCTCATACCTAAATTTTGTTCCTCGTTTCACAGAAACAAGCAAATGATCTTGTTGGTACCCTGATGAAATGTACACCTCACTATATCCGCTGCATCAAGCCCAATGAAACCAAGAAGCCTCGAGATTGGGAGGAGAGCAGGTATGAGTTAGCAAATATGGGTGTGCAAAACCAAAGTAATAATCCAAACCAGCAGAAACTGTGCATGCCAACAAATAGAACTGGGTACTCTAGACACAGTACTCAAGAAAATCCTTCAGAAATAAGACCTGGTTTATACCAACTTACTCTATGGCCTCTACTAAACTCTGAGGAAAACAGTAGTTTTGTTTGATTTAGCATTAGCCATTACTATGGTTAATCTTAGTCTTTCCCTAGCCAGTTATGGGTAATCACGATTTACAGAACGTATTTAAATAACCCAGTAATTAAGGGTTAAATTTCCAGAATAATACAATAGGATTGACACTTCCAAATCCTGTTATACACATATGGGATGTAGCTTGTAGCTTTTGCTTGTTGCTTTGAAAAACAGCTTTTAGTAGGTAGTTAAAAACCAGCGCAATGTTTACTGTTATTTTTATTAATTAAAATTTGAATTTAATATATAAGAATGTGCCATAAAAATAAAGTATGAAGACATTTTGACTTCTCTCCTTTGATTTAAATTTTTATTAGCTAACAGTCTGAGCAGAAGTCACTCCGGATATGTCTCCACTGCAATAAAAGGCTTGTGGCACAGTCATAACTGCCTGGGTCAACAGGCACAGGCTACAGGACTATAAAATTGCAGCCTAGACATTGGGCTCAGGATCTGAGCCCTCATTTTCCAAGAATGTATGTTGTTTTGTCATTGCTGAGGTAATTGGCAATGAAATATAGGTAAATATAATACAACACTCTGTCTGATAACATCCCCAGAAGTAAATTGACATCATCTAGCCATATAACTATGAGCACTTTTCCCTAGTTTTTAAAAAGAAATGGTCTCTCATTCATTACACTGAATTTTTTTTATTTTTATATTCTATTCAAAACACCCAGAAATTCTTCATAGTTGTTAGTGATGTTCCCAAGGAAAGGCACATCTTCTCATATACATATCTCCAAGCAAAACTCTAGTCTGCAGTTTGTTTATGTTGTGAGGATTCATGGAACTGACCAAAGGAATTTTTTTTGTTTTGCTGTTTTCCTTACATAGTCGTGTGATCTCCCTGCTGTGGAAAAGTTGAGTGAGACAACATCTAACTGGGTTGAAAGAACCACAGTAGTATTTTGCTGTACAATGTTTTAGCTTTTGAATGGAGTATCTTCTTCGGGTTATTTAGTCTCATGCACCACACAATGCATACACCTATTAGAAAAATGGTTGTGGCTGCATAGCTGATCCATTAGCATGTTACTGGATTTCAAAATTATTGTCTTGCTAAAGAAAGAACTTTGTCCAGGGAAGTCTGTGTTACCTTGTGCTGTCCAAACCCATGATACTCCTGGTTTGTACTTCAATCAAATAGTTTCTGAAATTGCATCACTCTTTTTAAGATTAAGTTTTATATCAAATCTAAGCTTTAGCAGGATTAGTTGCTTTATTTCAAAATGTGGGGAGTGTTTTTTGCTTCAATTCAGATGCAGCTGTTTGGCCTAAAATTCAAAATTTCTGTATTAGCAGAATTCCTAGACTCTGATCCAGCTTGAAGTTGGTACCTAAAGAGAAATTTTTAAGAATGGCTTTTTTTTTTCCAGAAGAAAAAAGGACAAAAAAAAATGTTTCAGAAATGTGTTGCTAGACATTGGTATTGGCAGAGTAGTAAGAAAAGGGGGGTTGTAATGTTGTTCCACTGCATTATTCCAGATGTTAACAGGAGGGAAAGCTATAAACAGGAAAGTGTATTTTTCACCATCATCTCTCTACTGTTACTGCACCAGAAGCGTACAAAACCTACCTTGGTTCTTTGAATACTGCAAGATGATATATGCAGCATTTTTCCTGTCAATTTGAAGTCCAAAAAGCAACGTATATTGCTTAATTTTTGTAAAGTTTCATTAAAAATAAGAAGTAACCAGAGGGTTTGTCATTGACAACGTGGGATTTTAAAAATGAAAAATTATCCTTCTTTATACTGTGAGTCATGTAAAAGGAATGTCTTGATTTAAAAAAAAAATCAACGGGCAAAACATCCTGTACTTTAGAGGCTTGGAATGAAGCAATGAAGAAACAACTGAGAGGAGTTTTTAATTTGTGCCTGGACTGAGCCTCGTGACTTTTAGTCTTAGCTTTTCATAGCCCAGAAACCTATGAGCTTGTTATATTTATTACTTACGGTTCTAAAAAAATTTGAGCACAAGCCCCTCTTTCTTTACATATTAAACACTAATTTAGAGGTACCAGATTTTGAAATAGTTCTTTGTAAAGAATGGAGAGATGGCAAGCAAAAGATTTTTTTAAAATTATACACAATTTAAAGACGGAGTTGTGATTTGTTAGATTCACAATAAAAACTTCAGCAGTCCTGTTATTGCTTGTTGCTATTGAGATTTGGACCTTTAAAAAATTCAGTCATTTTAATATACATACCGTCCAGCTCTCCAGTGTGAATTACAAACATTCAGGAATTTAAGGAAATGCAGAGCAGTAAAGCATAACTCATACAACAGTTCATTGAAAAATAGTCCCTCATTCTGCTTTCATGTCTAAGCTTTAAAAAGTGGCCTAGCAGGATATATACTTTTTAAATAAAAATTAGAAAAATATCAGATATGCTCCCAAGGTCCAGAAAGGGAGAATGAAGTCCCAAAGAAGCCTTGTCTTTAATGTTTCTCCCTCTTTGAGATTTAAGATGAAATCCTCAGCTCCTGTGCAGAACTGAAGTAAAAGGGCTTTTCACAGAGAAACTATAGAGCTGTGAGAGGAATGGAATCTTCCCCTTCAGCCCATACACAAGATACAAAGCACCTCCACATCCTGCCTATAGCTGTTAGTTCAGCCTGTGGGACTGGTACCAGCCCACAGGGCTTGTGACCATTAGAACTATGTAGTGTGCAGATTGCTAAGCATGCTCCTGCCACAAATCCCTTGGTAATATGACAGACATAGGACCCATAGTATTCAGAGACACACTGTCCAGCCTCTGCTTTCCAGTCCCTCTTACTCTAAAAGGTGGTATTTTGGATTATTGGCATCAAACTTGGCCCCTTCTCACACAGTGTTGAGCCTGAATAGCCAAAAATAAGATGTCTATTTTTGATCTATGTAAAGAGAAGGTGAAAATTAATAATGTACTGTAAAAGAAAACAAGTTAATCTCTCATTCCATCTTCCAATGTCATCTCAGTATTTGGAGCATTTGTGCAGATCAGCATTTACTTGGCTTTTTGTGTAGCCAAGTTTTAAAGCCAAGAACTGTGGACTAATCAAATCCAGAATTATATCTTAGAATTTTAATTTAAACAGAAGGGAAAAAAGAATGCCAAAATAAAATTGGAAAGTTAAAGTTCTGGTTAAAGGACCTCTACATGAGAATAGGCTTAATCAAGTGCTCATGTTTCCCTAAACATTAATTTATAATGAGATAAATTTACAAGGAAGAGGAACAGAATAGATATAATAACTCTATCCCTGTCTCGCTTGCATCCACATGTTCATCCCACCATGTAGTGACATACAGTTTGAATATTATTCTTCCTGTACTCAGTGTGAGTGAATGCAACGCACACACATAGGTATGCAGTTCAGAATAGTGACTTTAAACAAAATATAAAATTGTAACAGACTGAAAAGAAAAGGATTATAAATCTCACTGTATTTTTCCCCACAGGGTAAAGCATCAAGTGGAATACCTAGGCCTGAAAGAAAATATTCGAGTAAGGAGAGCAGGCTATGCCTACAGACGGGTATTCAAAAAGTTTTTGCAGAGGTATAGTATTATAGATAGTTTCAGTACTACTGTACAGTAGTTTGCTAGAGAGATGGGGAAATGCTACTAGTTCTCTCCCATTAGCTTTTACTGTGCTGTATGCTGTTTATATAGAAATTTAAAAAAACAAAGGCTTTTAAAACCAACTGTTTGCCAGTGAGAATTATCATGTTCTTCTCTTAACCTACCTAAAGTATCTATTCTTACTGTAATGCTATGGACCCCTTAGTGGTCAGAATTAAAGTCTCTAGAAAATTAGGAAAGTATTCAGTAGAGTATGCTCCAGTTTATGAAACCCACACTTCTTTGAGTTCCCTATTGTGGGACTAGCACTGTATTTGTAGATTATTGTGTATCTCTTTGCTGGCCGAGACACTCTTAAATGAAAGTAATTTCAACCAAATAATAATATGTATTCCAGTCTTTATTGGAATAATTGACCCTGGATAGCTGTGCATCAAACAGACATCTTATGGTAGATCAGCAAGCTGGTACTTAAAAAAAACCAACTTTCCTCTTGTATTTGAGAATCTATGCTTTAATTATATATATATATATATATATATATATATATATATATTGCATATATTGCAAAAGTTATTATTACAAAGGATGAGATAAGAAGATCACCCAACACCTCCCTCCGTGTCCCTCACAAAGAAAGAAACAGAATAACTTAAGATAGTGGATAGATCTAAAATAATAAGGCATGGACATCTTATTTTAATTCCTCATCATGAAAGCCTCCACCTGGAAGAACCATTCAATCTCAATACCATACTCTTGTGTTAAGCCAGATGTGCTGGGATCAAGAAAAGCTAAGGAATGACACACCAAGATAGAAAACATTGCTTCCTTTTTTGGAAGCAACAATCTTAGGACACGTCATACTTACTGGTGGATAGACGCTCTGGAGGTCAATCTGGTGTTTGATTTATGGGTTTGTACTGCCGTCGGCCTGCTGCACTGTGAGCGCCACCACACCTACATATTCTACATAGCTGCAGTTGGGTATCTTAAGCCAACCTTTCAGGTCCAGTGCAGACCTGACCTTAGTGATGGGGCACTTGGCATGAAGAAGAGTCTTGATTAGAAACCTCATTTTTTTTAGCATGTCCCCCTGTTTGGTAATATAGCTGCAGAGAAGCCAGTAGAGTATTTCCAGGAATTAATTTGTTCCCTTCTCTGGGATAATTGATTGTGGAACAGTTATTCACATGATTTATTCTCCTTTCAGTAAAATATGAATGTAATGTGTGAGCCAACCTCAGAATGTTATGCTAAAGAAATACAGGTTGGAGAATTAAGCATTTTGTTTGGCAGATAGGATAAGTAACTAATACTACATGTTAAAGCTAGTCTCAGCCAGATAATAGCTGAACATTGACCACATATTGGGGCCACGCAGATCCAAAAGTTTCTCAGAATGAGAGATCTGCATAGTGAGTCACACAACACTTAGAAAAGAAGAAAAATAGAGTTCTTCCCTTAAAGGCAGAGATCCACATCATCCATGAAACCCTCTGCCGTAGGATTTATTTCTTTGTGTCAGTACCATTTGGTAAAGTGTAACTTCTTGTTATGAGTAAAACTCTTCCTGCACCCTTTCCATTCACAGTTACCTAACATCCAGAACAAGCTCTGTTCTGACAACATGAGTCAGTGTGAGTAAAATGGGCTGAGGCATGGGATGTACAGGAAATGCATGTTTGTGCAGTTGTTTTCATTGGGAGCGCCTTGGCAGCTCTGTGTAAGTGGAGATTTCTGGGCTGAATGGACTTTTGTGTCTGCAATTTATATTTGCATGCAAAAAGCCAAAGTCACTGAAAAGGCCTATGTGTTTTAAAGCATAACCAATCTGAGACTTAAACCCCATATTTAGACATATGACCTAAGTGCTTAGTGTGTATTTATAATTTTTTTTTTTTTTGGTAGTCATGATTTGGCATTTTTTCAAAGGCATTTTAATCACAGGCTTAGCGCTTGTGCCTCAGTCACTCTGCCATCTCATATTGCATGAGCTCGAAAAGCCCAGATAGAGGCATATTAATACTACTAATAGAAATGAACAGCATTATCAAATACACAGAGAGATGTTTGAGAGGAGTGCTATACCACATGGCAGAGCACAAATACCACCATATATTATTATATATTATATAATAATTTAGCTGTCCTGAAACTTAGATACTCCACAGCATGCAGTGTGTTGGAGCGATCGTGGTGTATTTAGTAACTGTGAGGAAAAAAAAGTTTCTAAGTATTTTTATAGCTTTATAATAATATTTTATTCTCTGATTTCCACGTCTGTATCTCCTCCCAAAAATGGCTAGAATTTGTGATTTGGAACATGTATAAAGTCAAATTCAGAGGGAATATGCAAGATAATATAACTTAACCTTTCTTAAACTGACTTAGAGTCCCCATTAAGATTCCCTGGATCTACTTAAACCCATTGTACTGATGAGTTTATGTGCTGACCAGCCAGAAGAAATTGTAATTGAGTAGGAATCTCTTTCATTAACAGTTCTTCTTGCTCCTCCACATAAATTATACTAACTTTAGACTCCCTGCTGCATCAGTATGAGTTTACCTAGGTCTAAGATAATTTTAGAGGGCCCTACTGCTGTCCATGTTACACCATCTTGCATATTACTTCAGCCTTTGAACTTTAACATGTATAAATAGATTTGGTCAAGAGAGTCATTACAGATGTAATTCCTCTTGTTAATTACTGAATTGTTCACAAATTCTCCCTAGTACATTTGCTGTTCATGAGTTTTTGTGGAAGTTTGGACAAGTTATTTGCATACTTTGGGTTGTTCACAGTCTGTTGCCTGTCACTGTTATTTGTGTTGTATGGTTTGTCATATACATCGCATGGCATATGATCCCCAATTGGGAAATGTTTTAGACAGAAGAACAATGAAAAATGAACTTTCCCACTGTTAATTTTCTAATAAATAACTTGTTTCAGGGTCTGGAAACATTGTCACTAACACCCAGGAGCTGCCTCAGTTCTCAAGAATAGAAGGAGCTCAGAAATCATAGTGAACCAAACAACACTTTATCACTGATTTTCTTCCCCCACTATTCAAATAGTTCCACTAATAAACATGATTTACACTGTACCCCAGGATGCGTGGCAGGGCTCAGGAAAACAAAGTGTGATGAGATTGTCTAAAATGGAGATGAATATAAGATTCATTTTGTGAGGCAGATTTCTGCAGCTCTGTTTTCAGTCTAGTTCATAAAGCAGCTCAGAGTTCTGCAAAAATTACTTATCCCCAGGCACACTGAGGCATATAAAACCTAGCCTATTGGTGGGCAGTGAAACAAGAAAGCATTGTAACCAGTTTTCCCTCTAATTTTTTTCTATGTATGGGTGGATTGAATTTTGGTGTGTGCACCAATATTGAGATTATGTGCCACCAACACAAACAAAAAACCTAGATGTATATTTTTAAAGTTCATAGTTATGGAAAATAATATTAAAACAATGCATAATTAACAAGATCACTGCTTAAGTATTTAATATAAATCAAATAAAAAAAATTAACAGTATGCTTGGAATACAAGTATTTTATCATTTATTCTAACAACTAAAGATAATAAATACACCAAAATGTGGTATCTTCAAAACAGCTACATAAAGAAAGGCATGGTGTGGCAGGGTCAGGCCAGAGAGCTGCTGCAGAGAAGGGAAAAAGCAGCCTAAAAGGGAAAAACCCTGTGAGAAGAAGCAGAGAACTGCAGCCCAATTAGATGCAGCTGGGAGGGAGCAGGCTCAGGCAAATTGGGGCCAGCTGACTTCTCTGCTGTCTGTCTGAGGGCCTTTAAAAGCCTCAGCAGTTGGAGGCTGGAGGAGAGAGTGAGAGGACAAAAGGAAGGTGGTGGAGAGACAGAGAGGAAGAAATCGGAGAGAACAATTTTGACCAGCATTAGGGAAAGGCAGCTAGGGAGGGAGCCTGTGGGCCCCTGTCCGGGCTCCCTACCATTGAGACCCGCTGCAAAAACCCCAAACTTGGGGGGTAAGAGGAGGAGGCCTACCCAGTGGTGGCTTGGGGAAGAGGGGCCCTTGCCACAATGGCCATTAAGTGAAAGCATAAAAATATGCATCAGAGACCCAGTTTAATAACCTACTCCTCCTATCATAGACAGACTACTAAATCTTCAAGGAAAGCTTCTCTCAAAAAATGAAGCATTTGCTAAAACACTGCCATGCCATCAACTTTTGCAGTTCACAAAACCATTCTTGTTGCATGCATAGCTCAGTTTTAAGATGCTAAACAAATCTGTGAAACATCTAGAAATAATCATTCCCTCGTCACAAATATTAATACAAAATTTTCTGATAACTGGAAAGAGTGTGAAAGGCATTCCACTCAGGCATACACAATTTCTAAGGCATATTAATTCAATTAATACTTCACGCACAGAAAACAGTAAAAATAAATAATAAAGGAACACAGAGCAAACAAAACTGTAATCAAACAAATGACAGCACTGAAATACAAGGGAACATAAAACAAGTAGTTGGTTATGTGTATTTTAAATGAGCATTTAGGACCCACAAACTGTGCAAATGCAATAGAGCCCCGTAGAAAAAAGAAAATGTTTTCCTGGTTTCGCACTGTGTTTCACCAACTTAAGAAAACAGAGTAGGCTCATTAAATTTTGACACACCTTAAGGAAATGGAGCACATGGCTTTGGAGTTTGCATCCCTGCTTCAAAGAGCTTGCAGATAAAGTCTTCATTCTACAAGTATAACACTAAATCTAGTGCTTGTTACTTATGAGTCACTGAAGTACTCTGAGGAGCCAGAACTACACTAAATACCAAAGATCTGCCTTAATGGTTTTCAATACCTGCCCCCAAACATGTTCTAAAACCTAATGGAGAATCACTTGTCTAGAAACCAAGCAATTTCTATTAAGTTTTAGAAATTGTTGGGAAAGAGGCATCTCTCCTGGACAATGCCACTGTAGCCCCTGACCGGGGGTTCAGATAATGACAGGTTAAAAATACGAGAGTTTGGAGTCCTTAAAAAAAACCCTACAGTTATTGGAGTTATTCTCCATCCAGAACTTGTCTCTTTCCTTCCATCCCCCACAGCCCAGCTGAGGCTCAAAGGAAATCCCATTCCCCTCTGCAGGCTGCTCAAGTGCAGCTAGACCGCAGACCTCAGTCTCTCCCAGCCCCTCCCAGCCCAGCTGGGGTTGAAAGGGAGACAGACTCTCTAAGAGCTGCCCCAGCACATTTGAAGGAGCAGGCACTTTCAGGTGGTGTTTACATTGGTTCGATCTTGCACAAAAGCAACCGCTTTTGCACCAAAACTTGCTGCCTGTCTACACTGGTCGCGAGTTCTTGCGCAAGAACACTGCCATTCTAATGTATGAAATCAGTGCTTCTTGCACAAGAAGTATGATGCTCCTGCTCAGGAATAAGCCCTCTTGCGCAACTGTTTTTGCGCAAGAGGCCAGTGTAGACAGAAAACATGAATTTCTTGTGCAAGAAAGCCCTATGGTTAAAATGGCCATCGGAGCTTTCTTGCACAAGAGAGCATCTACACTGGCATGGATGCTCTTGCGCAAAAGCACATCTCTTGCGCAAACGCACATGCCAGTGTAGACGCTCTCTTCTGGAAGAGTTTTTGTACAAGAACTCTTCTGTGAAAGAGTTCTTGCACAAAATCATGCCACTGTAGACGTAGCCTCAGTGTCTCTCAGTTCTCCAAGCAGCTCAGCTGGGGCTGAAATGGAGTCAGATGCTGCTCTGCCTGCTGGCTACTGCTGCAGTGGGAACTTTCCCTGGCTCACACAGGTAGCCCAACTGGGTGTAGCATGCCCGAAACTTAGTCCCGAACGCCACCTGACCCTTGTTCCTCATCCACCCCTGTATTCCACCACCCGCTAGCTCATCTTCCACATCTTCTTCAGGGTCCAGGAGGTACCTAATTAGTGGAACCACTGCCATGCCTGTGTAGCTCCACTAATTAGATGCATAGCCCTTTATTCCTTCCTATGTGGGCATGCAAGCGCACACCCTCCAGAGAGTTGTGACTAACTCTGGGCCATTCAGTTCCAAACCCCATGTTTCTATCTAGTTAACCTTAAGAAATGTGGGCAACTCCCAAGTAGTTGTAAGGTAGAAGTCAGCTTCACTCTCCCAGTCCAACTGTTGTCCACATCTGGCCTGCTCATCAGCAGACAGCCATTCTGGCATCTATACTAGGAGGCCCTTGGCTTGGTCTCTCCTAAAGGAGGGAGGGGAAGGAAGGGGTTGGCATGATGGCCACTTCTGTGGCTGGTTCTCTCAGGTGGGAGCTGCCTGTCCTTGTCACAGTCCTGTTTTCCATCTTCTCCCTCATGCTGCAGAACAGCACAGTAGTACTGAATATTCATCCAAGGACCGTCTTTCAGCACATGCCAAATGCCTGTCCTGTTCCCTATTACAGTTACTTCTCTCCCTGCTCAAATTCTTGATGTGGCCAGTTACCAAGCTCCCAAGTCTTGAGCAGGTGGCCATCATGCCAGTCCCTCCCCTTCCTCCTGCAGGAGAGACCAAACCAAGGGCCTCCTAGTACAGATGCCAGAATGACTCTCTGAGCAGGCCAGCTGCAGACAACAGCTGGACTGGGAGAGTGAAGCTGACTGCTAGCTTAGATATTAGAGGTACTTCACAAACGGCCATAGCAAAGATTAGAGAAGGGTTGGAATTGGAACAGGTCGTGTGTTTTGGGAGGAATCAGCGAGGTGCCAAAGATGATTTACTGATTGTCTCACTATAAATACTGCTGATGAACCTATTTGTCACAAGATTGTCAAGGATTAAGGAAGCAAAGATTTTGGTGTTTGTTTTGTCACCTACCCTTGACCTAGGCAGACTGGAAAGGTTCGATCAAAGATATTCACACTGAACACCACCACTTTGGTTAAAGTGAAAACACATACATTTGTGTGTTCTTCCACAAACCCTTTCCTACACAGTGTGATAACACAGAAAAGAGGGACTAATCCCGGGGGCTATACTGGCTGGGAGCCAGTGGCATTCTGCACCTGCTATTTGCATGATGCCAAGTCTTAATTTTTTTCCTCTCTCTCACTGCGGTCTCAGATATGCCATTCTGACCAAAGCAACCTGGCCTTCCTGGAAAGGAGATGAGAAACAAGGGATTCTCCACCTGCTCCGCTCAGTCAATATGGACCCTGATCAGTACCAGCTTGGGAAAACTAAGATCTTCATCAAAGCTCCAGAGTCTGTAAGTATGACTTATCCTGAGTCTTTTGCACATGGCACAATTTGGTTGGGACAGGTTCAGTTCTGCCTTCTCCTGCTATGCAAGAAGCCTCTGTGGGCAGGACCTCAGAAGGACGGAATATTATCTTTTTATCCAGGCTCAACAAGTCACTGACAAGACTGCTCTTAGGATAGAGGGAAGACTTTACAAGTACTTTTATAATGGGGTCCATGGAACATTGCTTGCACATCGCTGTAAGAAATTGTAATATGCGGAGGAGTCAAGCAATGAAAGCATATGTGTAACTATTAGAACAAGAAATAAAAGAAGTATTATTTGATCAATCACAAACATAACAGATGAGCAATAGTGTCTATGTAGAGAAAATGCCCTAAATATTATGGAGCATAAATTGTTTTGTATTTATTAGACCCGCACCAAATATTCTGGCATGACTGAGATTTAAGAGATGACACCATGTGAACATTAGGGTACTGGACTGAATATTTATCCCGATACTTGCTGAACTCACATTGAAAAAAATCAGATTCAACAACTATTTATTTATTTATTTATTTTAACATTTGTTATTGAAAAAATATCTTTCTTAGTGGGAAAACATAGTGCATTCAACATTGCATAGTCCTTCTCAGTCCCAAGTCAGTCAGACTTTTGGAACAAAATAGTGGTGGAAAAAGGCCTATTACCTCACTTAGGGTATGACTATGCTACAAAGAAGATCAAAGCTGATGCTATCAATCTTCCAAGGTTCGAATTAGCAGGTCCAGTGAAGACACGCTAATTCGAACTGAGAGGGGCAGTATGGTTGATGCAGTGGTCTTGCTTCCACGAGGAGTAAGGGAGGTCAAAAGGCGAGTGTTCTCCCTTTGACTTCCTGTAGTGTGGACAGCGCCAAAAGTCAAATTAAGGTACTTTGACTTCAGCTACACAATTATCATAGCTGAGGTTGTGTATCTTAATTCGACTTACCCCGTAGTGTAGACATACCCCTAGAATCTGATCCAGCTCCCATGGAAGTCATCAGAAGTCTTTCAAAGGACAGAATATCAGGGCCTGAATCAGTGGAGGGCTGTTCCCTTGCTGGTACATTTTTCTGCCTTATCCTGTTTAGTTTTAAATGTCATCTGATGGTGCTTCCACAATTTCCCTTGAAAGCATTTTTCACAGTCCCACCATGAAGGTTAATTGGAAAATGTTATGTCAAAACTTGCTTTCTACTGAAAATTAGGTTCTTAACAATTAAAATATTCACAGGAAGTATTCACTTTCCCAAAATTTTCAGTTTTTTCATTGGAAAAATCAAATCTGCTTTTTGGGGGATTTTGGAGGGCTTTCGCTGAGAATCAAAAAAAATTGTTTTGACAAAAAGATGAAATTTTCCACTGACAGAAGAAAATGCATATTTTCTAGCCAGCTCCTAAATCACATATCTTCCCAGAAAAAAAATACCCAACCACTGGTATCAAACTATTATCTTATTAAATTATCCAAACTATTAAAAGGGTTGCATTAATTTTGAGAGACATGAAGCTGTAGATGACTCATGTAGATTTATATTTTGTTTCTGTCAAAATAAAAGGAGGCATGTGATTGTTATAGGTGGGGAGACCTATGATTTGTAGAGCCTTGCACAGATACAAAATTTGTATCTGCAACCGCATTGGTATCCACAAAATGAGCCACGGATATCTGCATTGACATCCACGGATGCAGATATCCATGGATACAAAGTGGATAGCTGCAAAATGGCAGTGTTTTAGATGCAAAATTTGTATCCCCATTGATATCTGCAAAAACGAGCTGCGGATATCTGCATCCACATCTTTGAATATCCACCTCCATATCCACATCTGTGGATGTGGATACCCACAGATATAAAATGGATATCCACAGATTTGCAGGGCTCAGTCAGCTTGCTATGAGGGAGTGTAAAAGGAACTGACTATGTAATGACTACATTGATTTTTTATGAAAGAATTTCTCTAGTATTTTTGTTTCACAACATCTTACTGTGAACAGCACTTTTTTTTAATCAATGTTTTTATTAGATGAGGGAGAGTATGACTTTGTAATGGCCTTAAATTACAGCTGATAAAGTGCTTTGCTTTGCTAGACTGCTTTTAGTATGACAGATAGACAAAAATGGTATGTGCTGACAGGACACAACATCAGTAATGTTGCTATAACCTAAAGTGCACTGATTTAGGGTGTGATCATGCCCCCACTGAAGCTGACTGAAGGACTGGAGTTTGTGTGCTGAAATCCTATCTACTGCTTGCATCATTCTGAAGGGAATTTTACAAGCTTTCTATAGATGAAGAGTTGCCAACTAACTATGAAGTAAGGTTTTATGAATGGCAGACAGGAGGCCATTTCCAATACACACCTGAGTAAATAATTCTGCCTTCACATACAAGGGAAAGTGAGACCCAGTGAAAATGGTTTGTACTAGATTGTGGTTTTTTTTCTTTAATATCAGTATGACACCCCCTTTTTATAGCATTTCTAAGTCTTTGCAAGATTTCAGGAGATAAACTGAGCAAAAGGTTTTTAAATGTCTGAGTCTGCTGTTTGATGATTTTCACTGTTTTTCGGGGGTCTATTGCTGGCTACTTGAAACAAACTGCTTATGGCAATTTAACAAACAACAAGAGCGAGTACAGATCAATCCAGACAACATTTTTGTGATTTAACCATGATACAGTAAGCTGGATGATCATGCTGATGATAAAAGCAGCATTAATTAAGTAGGAAAAATTTTCCCTACAATAAAAATCAGCCTACTAACAAAAAAATTTACAGTGCCATAAATGGATACAGTGCAATATGTTCTATTCCTTTGCAATTATGAAAATTGCTCTACTGAAAATTTCTAATAAACCAAGTCTGTATATCTGGCTGGATTAAAACAAATACTCTTTCAGTTTCTTATGACAATTATTCAGAATCTCATTAACTGACTAAAAAAAAAAGATACTTCTGAACCTATGATCTGTGTTTTCTCAGACTAGCTCCACTAAAAAAAAAAAAAAAGAATCATTCCTAGGGTTTTGGTTTAGGTTCATTTCCCTTATATGTTTATATGTCAGAAGTTGGGGAGGGGGAGATTTTATTTTGTATTCTTCTGGGTCCTGGAGTAGTCAATCTAGAACATGCCATAAGCATCTAATTTACTGTGCGACTGGTACATGGTTATTTCCAGGTTTTGCATTTATATAAGGGATAGCATGACCAGATAGCAAGTAAAAAATCAGGACAGGGTGGGGCAGGGGGTACTATGCTCCTATAAAAGACAAAGTCCCTAGTAACAGGATGGTCCCAATGATATCGGCAGGACTCAACAAATCAGTGAATCTACTCGCCCGTGATGAGTAAATTTCAGCCGGTTGCCCCGTTCACCGGTGGCGCATGCATGCGCAATGCAGGTCTTGCGCATGCACAGTGCGGGGCTGACTAGTAGATTTCGCCACGGTTTGTCAAGCCCTGAATATCGGAACATCTGATCACCCTAGTAAAAGGACATATTTCTGACAGGATAACAACCAAGGTGCTAATGATGACATCTTCTGTAATTATTTTTGTAGTATTACTTCTTGTACTACATTATGCCATGAAAGGTTCACAACATTGCACTGATATTTAATATAGGAGGCTACATTAGGTTCTGCTCACATTGTACATGGAGAGAGCAAAAAAAGGGAGAAACTATAATTCCTCACAATATGCATCAAAATGTAAAATTACAGTCAGCTTTTATATCCTTGTCTATTTATAGATCTATGTAATAGAGTTGAGGAGGTTTTTTTTTATATTTATGAGTCTGATACAATGCAGAATGATCAGTCACAGGGACTCTATCTATTCTTTATTGAAACTATCAGGTTAATGCAATTTAGTGAGAATTCATTGTTTGGGTTCTGATTTTTTTTATTCCACACAAGCTTTGAGATACTAAATAAGACATATACAGGAGTAAAACACACTTCTAAAAGGAGTGTAGTAATATTTCTGTGTTTTTGTATTGAAGTGCCACATTAGCATTACCTCATTTCTATATAAAATGAAACATTTCCTTTTCTGTCCATGTCATTTCAGTATCCACAAAACAAACACCGATCTCAGTCTCTGAAAAAGATTTAGTGTTTAGATCTTTAAAGCACAGCGCTCCCTGTGTTACATGTCAGAAGGTGGGGAGGGGAAAATTTTATTTTATATGCTTCTTTAGAATTTTACTAACTTTAATCACTGAGGTTGTGACCACCACAGGAACCTCCTGTCATTATCTTGGTGGGTCCATAATGGTCCCAAATGCAAAATTCAATCAGGTTTGCATCTAATCTGTAATATGGGCTCACACAATTGTATTCTATCGTAGCATGTGTGCCATTGTCTGTATCTCTACTGGGAGTAAAAATCAGGTCTTGCTTTGTGTCAACAACAATGATATTAAGTCGGTTATTAATTCTGACAATCAAAATATTAAACATGCACTGTTACTATCGGTCACGTCTGTTTTTTTTTTTTTTTTTTTTTTTATCAGTTATGAAACTCCTTAGACTGGCAAGGCCTATTTTTAACCCTAAGATGAGTGGCAAAGCTTATGTTACAAAAAATGTGAAGAGCAGAAGTGACCATCATGATCTAAGTCTGACTTCCTGCATAACACAGGCCATAAAATTTCACCCAGTAATTTCTGCACCAAGATGTGTTTGAACCAAGTGTCTCTTTTAGGAAGAGCTCAGGATTGTATGTTGTTTCTCCAACACAGCTGACATCACAAGTCCTAATCTTTTTTTCCCTCAGATATTTTACTTTAGAGGGAAACAAAACTGGAAATCACACTTTGGTGTGAAACTTTTGAGCTACTATTTTTAAATATTGCCCTTCAGGTGATTAAATTTATACATTTGGAAACATTTTGTGTAGAGTTGATTTTTACGATATTCTTGATGTTCAGTTCCATTTCCTGCTTATGGCAATGTCACTCCTGTGTATTATTCAACACCCAAAACACCCGGGCAGGTCTGTGGAATGTAGACACCAGGAGGACTTATCTTAGTGCTGCTACTGAAGAAGTGTACAAAGGGGTGGCAGTGATGCTTTTAGACCTTCCCATTGTCCCTTACAGAAAAGCACTTTATAACAGAAGAAAGTAAGCTTAAAACACTCCTCAAAT
The DNA here is from genome assembly GCF_049634645.1 of Pelodiscus sinensis. Lineage (NCBI taxonomy): Eukaryota > Metazoa > Chordata > Testudines > Trionychidae > Pelodiscus > Pelodiscus sinensis. The sequence goes on along the minus strand of NC_134724.1, from coordinate 30,298,083 downwards.
ATAATGAATCTTCCCACTTGTATGACTGGTATCATTTTAAAATTTGCTCCATTGTCAGTGGGTTTCTCTTTAAGACCAACTTCCCATCTTCAGTTTTGTGTAAAAGCTTTATGTTTACCATATGATTTCACTTTGGTAGCTCTAGTTACTTTGCTGAACATGCAGAAAAGATGTGTTTGCTTTAAAACCCACAGTGGATAGGCATGACATTATTTTTCTTTTGGTAGCATCCACAGTTTCAAACTTCACAGCTTGAAAGACATTCACACAAGACAGCTAACTCTTTTAAAATAGTATATTTTATGCTTATACTTTAATACTTATGTTTTATATTTATGCTTATTTTTTAACCATTTTTATGAAATACCCTAATTAGCAAAGAGGAAATTTAGTATCTTTGCTTTTCTCTCAGAAAACAACAGAAATTCCTGCAGCCTTTTCTAAGAAACATCCTGCAAAGATATACAAAACCCAAAACCCCTAGCTGGCATAAATGATTTTAAAATGAAAAGAGAATAACCTAGTTTTAGGAGTTTCCCTTTTCATATGGAGTAAGCATCAGACTTCATCACCTTTCTGGATTAATTTGTGAAACTCCCATGGAATTTTTGAAACAAGTCAAGCCTGTGCCTGCATTATAACTTTTAATTGGCTTAGTGTTCAGTTAGTGCCATGATTGGCTCTAAGCATGATTTTGCCCATGCACAGCACTGTCAAGATTTTAAAATTGCTACTCACAGTTCCATGTGTTAAAGTTTTATGGTCTGTCTGTATTCCTAGGATAACATATTGACATGCCTCTCTTTCAGCTGAAATCTAGCAACCAAATGTAGGGTCTGTGACCCTGAAAAACAATAGACATGGTATCTTCATGAAGGACTTTCCTCTGATTTCTATAGGATCTTCTCACATTTGCAGATATACTGGATATTACATTTTTGCAGGGGAAAAGCATACATATTGTTTGGCAACAGCCCTCAAAATAGTTATGGTTAAAAATATCAGCATCTATCAGTCTATCTAATGCCTCAAAAATATGTGTTCATTTCTATAGATAACTCAGCAGTCTAGAAAGAAACATTTAAGTATGCAAACACTTTACTCATGCCATGTATTTCTTCTTCTTCTTACATCTTCCCATCCAATTTAGCTGTGCCTCTCTATTTGTACATATACACAGACAGTACAGAATTACTAGGATATTAAAAAATCCTGTGTCCTTATCGAAGGTTTGCCTTCAAGTGTGCTGTAGCTAACATGCAGAATGCTATTACAGGTACTCTGCAAACATCTGACTTACAAGCCTCCACACATACAAACAAAAGCTCACCTGCAGCCTCAGAGGATCAGGCAAGAGGCACAGTTGGTGGTGAGCTGTGCAAGTGACAGGAGGACTCCAGAGGAGTAGGGTCATGTAATCAGCGGCTGGAGAGAAGTAGTGCTTTGAAAGGGAAACCACTGCTTCTCTCCAACTGCCAACAACACCGCCACCCCTTATTCCTCCGGAGTCCTCCAGCCTGTGTTTGCCACGTCCTGGTGTGAATGGGGGCTGGGTGCAGCCCATGGGAGGAAGGGGCACAGGATGCGTCTGGCTGCAGGGGCCAGTGCAGACTCTATGGTGAGGGGATGGCTGGGAGATTCCCAGAAGTCCCCTTCAGAATTGCTCCCTATCTCCTCATCTGTCTCTAATTACATCTACCTTTCCTCAAGCACCAGCATTCAAGATTAAATAAAAAACTATTTCTACTATTTTGCATTGCAAATATACAGTATTTCAGCTATTTTATGGGTTAAATAGGTGTTTTTGGGCTAGCCTGGGACTGTAACTATCATTTATAACACTGTTTCTATGGGAAAATGTGTTCTGAGTTCCAAACAACTGAATTTAAAATGAACTTTTGGAACCAAACCGATTTGTAAATTGGGGACTTTCTGTAATTATTACCAGAACCTCCGCCCACCCACACACACCCACAAAGCAGTACAGTTGTTAGTGAACACTATAGGCATACCTGCCGTCCACTTAGGTCATTATATACTTATATGGAGTTAAGATATCATTCCATAAATCCAAGGTTTTGCTTTCTATTCCTAAGAACAACTGAACTCCTCAAACACATCCCACAAACTGAAAGCTTACTGATCTCTGATGTGGTAATGCGTCTTGTTACTAACTAAACTGTAATTAAATCTTTAGTTATAATTATATAAGTGGCATATAATTTCTTATGTTTGGCATATAATTTCTTATGCCAAGAAAACAGTATTTCAGAACACAATGGGGACCATCCTCAAGAATTCTGGATATAGCCTACAGGGAAGTTTCCCAGAGATGCCCTAAAACCTTGCCAAAAAACAGCATATTAGGCACAGATTAATTGAACCAGGATCTACACCATGTCTATCAGGGAACCCTGAGTAACTTGGACCTACAGAATCATCTAGGGGACTTCCACTACTGAAAAAGAGGCACAATGACTTTGAAATTCAGAAGACTTGGACAGGGCAGGAACTAGAGTCACCCTCTGGCCTGAAATGAGAGGGTAGGATCAAGTTAGGCATCCTTGATTACATGTTATCTAAGATAAGACCAGTCCTCTTCTGTACCCTGGTAATGCCATGCCCAGATTCAGTCAAGAAACAGCAAATGGCAGGAGGGCAGGTCACACATAGTACAGTTGAGATGGATCCACTAGAAAACCACAGTCAAAGTTGTGATAGGGCTGCAGGGAGAAAGATTGTCCCTATTCACTGTCCTCCAGACTTTGACAGCTGCAGTAGGGAGTAGATTCAACATGAACCATCATTTCCCCCATCACCATCAGAGGACACTTCCTTTCTCTGAGAGGTCTTTCTTTCCCAGTCTGATGCTGGGACCACTGACACTGCTTGTAAAAGACTCTTGATTCTGAAGTGTAAACAATAGGTGGCATCCATGGAGGTTGAAACTGGAACGTGCATTTTTCCAACTTTACTTAGTCCTCATCTGAAGTATTTGACTCATTTTTCCTCTTTATGTGTAGCTGTTTTTGCTTGAAGAGATGAGAGAACGGAAGTATGATAGATATGCTAGGGCAATCCAGAAAGCATGGAGGAAATACATGGCCAGGAAGAAGTATGTACAAATGAGAGAAGAAGGTATGTCTACTTATGCTGTTGGCGCTATATGAATGATTCAAGATCCAGAAAGAGAGCATGATTAAACAAGCAAAGTAGTATCTCCCATCTTGTAGTGCAAACTGTTGCATTGCTTTGTTTGAAGTTGAATGCATTTTTCTAATAATTCAAAGTGGTGGGGATTGAGGTTATCTAGGATTTTGAAAAAAGAGCTTCCCATTGCTGAACAGAATACAAATTCAGTCCTAGATTTGTCATGCTTTATTGCCTTCCTGGACAATAGCAAAATACTCCCACAAGTTCTTAGCTTTAAACAAAAGTAAGGAATTAATATTTTGAAAAAAGTATGATGCTTATTACAGCACGAATCTGTTATGATGGCAGAGGATGTTGAGTAATACTTTAGATTTGGGGTATTGATACTAAATATGTATGCTCTTTCATTGCCAGAAATAGGAAGTTCTGCTTCCTTTTGCTTACACAGAATATGAGAGCAGAAGCTGGCAATATTTCTATAGGGATTGATTACATCTGGGATTTAAATTGGTAGATCAGCAAAATGAGACCCAAGCATCAGAGGATAAAACTGAGGTGTATCTTCATCAATGTTAAAACGTTAAGATTTTACTTTTCATTTTTCATTTTACGATTCCCAGGGAATAAAAATGTTCCCATTATAGGAGAGCCTCAAAAGAAAGTACCAGTAGTCAAATCTCTCATTGAGTCATAGAATCATAGGGTTGGAAGAGACCTTAGGAGGTCATCGAGTCCAACCCCCTGCCTAAAGCAGGACCACTCTAACTAAATTATCCTAGCCAAGGCTTTGCCAAGCCAGGATTTAAAAATCTCTAGGGATGGAGATTCTACCACTGCCCTAGGGAACCCATTCCAGTGCTTCACCACCCTCCTAGTGAAATAGTTTTTCCTACTATCCAACCTAGACCTCCCCCACTGCAACTTGTCATTTGAATGAATTCGGTCTGAAACTTCAGGGAAAGATGATTTTTGATGTGGCCCAGCACATTTGGGAGTTCATGTCTAAGCTACAGCTATTCATCATTCAAATGTAGGCAGGAGAATTCACCCACTTCCCAAATTTGAAGATAATTGCTGGAGACGGTGAATTTGAGTGTGATGACCTTGATTGTCAGCATTATGTGAGATGGCTTGAACACCTGGCAATGTAATTCAGCCAGCCTTTTTCAGATTTTGAAAGCTTAATGTTGGCATTTCGATTCATGGAAAACCCATTTCAGTGTGACATTGCTAATTCTCAAGACCTTTTCAAGTTGCTTTGCCTGGACAAATGTTTGTTTGAAGAAGATATACTCTCACTTCAAAGACAGTTCGGTCAGTCAAAAAATGAATAGTTTTTGACAATCTTGGTAGGCACGAGTTTGACAGCACTGAGGCTTTTTGTGGGGCGGGGTTAGTAGTTGCTCTTAGAAAGAGTTCGAAGCCACAGAGATCAGGTTTGCATCAGAACCAACCCAAATTCTGGAAGTGGTTCTCCATTCTGGGCAAATACTTAAATAGGGATGGCTTTCAAATCACACATTGGCTATCAGAAGGATTATCAGCTTAACCATTGCCTTTTTTAACCTTTCAGACAAATATATTTGCCTACATTTTTTCCTTACATTAAGCTCCTCTTGAAGCCCTATGGGCTTTTACTGTTCATGCATTTAGAAACGTCTCTGGTAAGCAGTATTTATTGATGTACACTTTTGGTGTTCAAGCCTCAGATCTGTTGCTGAACAAGAAAGAGAGAAGACGAAACAGCATCAACAGGAACTTTATTGGGGACTACATAGGCATGGAAGAGCATCCAGAGCTACGTCAGTTTGTAGGGAAACGGGAGAAAATTGATTTTGCAGACACTATTACTAAATATGACAGGCGGTTTAAGGTATGATTACAAAAAACTTCATGGTCCTCAGTCCATGGTGTCTATATTTTGGATCAAAGCTTTTTAGGAACTACCCTGTATAGGAAACTCCACCAAACTTAGAAAACCCCCGTTCCTGACTGTAGAAAGGGTATAGGGCAGTTCCATTCACCCAAGGATTCCAATCTGAAGGAAAATTATTACTTTTGGGACAGATGGATGCATATGATTTCTGGTAAAGGATGCTGTCACATTTTTTAGCCATGATCCAGGTCATTTTCAAGCTTTTTGTCCCAAGGATAGGGTGGGCTGTGGCAGGTGCTGAGTAGAAAATGGAGTAAGAAATAGAGAGTAGTGAGCAAAGTTTTATTTTTATCTAAATGCAATCCAAGCTGAGAAACATTCACCCACTTCTCCCCCCCCCCCCCAAAAAAAAAATAGAGCTGGTACATTATGTATCTGTAGCTTATTTGTGTGCTTCTTGTTTAGCCAATTTTAGGTGCCTGTGGATTTTGATGATGCTGTACATTTATATTTTTTCAAATCATTTCACATTTCAGGGTGTGAAGCGAGACCTTGTCCTTACCCCAAAGTGCATATATCTGATTGGGCGTGAAAAGGTGAAGCAAGGTCCAGAAAAAGGTCTGGTGAAGGAGGTGTTAAAGCGGAGGATTGAGGTGGAAAGAATTCTTTCTGTTTCCCTAAGGTCAGTGCCTGGCTAGGTTCTTTCTGCTGGCAGAGAAAAATCATGTAGGAGCAGGGGAGGGGAGGTTGTTTACAAGAGCTGGCAGTATTTGGTGAATTTGAAAACTCATGACAGCAATGAGACACATTTCTGGAAACCAAACTGCTTTTCCATTCTTACCAAAATGCCAGATACAGGAGTACACAAACTTACATTTGCACAAACACATGCAGATTTCTGAGTACCTAGTAAAGCGGTGCAGTCAGTAGTTTGACCCGTGTCTTCACCTGCATGATCAATTGTAATTAACATTAAGAATTGGTAATTGCTTTTTATCCGAATGTCTTATCTTAGAACAATTCCTAATGCTTTTTGAGTATATCTTATGTCAGTCCTTCTTGGTGGAGTTCTGCCAGTAAAACTTGCTAAAGAAACGTTCTCTCCAGCCATTCTACATTAGGCCTTTTGTGCTGGTTAGCCTGCTAAGTACTTCTGCTGACTCAGGGCCAGACAAATTCCCAATTACAGGAAATAGCTTCTGTGGTCACATAATGCTTAGGAACCCACTTCCAGGTGATTCAGAACAAAACAACAAGAAACTGCACATTAGACAGCTTCCCATCTAAAACACATTTCTCCCTCACAAAAGGAGAAAACAAAGGTTTCTGCCATCTTTGAACTTGTCACATTTTGCCAATGCTGACATTTGATTGATACACAGTGATAACCAAACCACCTGTTTAGATCAATAAGTGGAGTTAAATATTAAAGTAACATGTTTTTAATTCCCAACCTCAATATTATGGGTTTGTAACTAAAAGTAAACTTTTGAAGTACATGTTTATAAATATCTACCTCAAATTAGCCCAGCCTAAAATTCTGTCAGACAAATTATCAGAACATCAGGTGCTTAGTAAATGCCAAATTCATATTTCTGTGTGGTTTTTACTTCACATCTGTTCCTAATTTTCATGGATAAGGAAAAGCGGTGTAAAATGTGCCAGTTCAATCAAAGTATTTCTAAGCAGATATCTTAACACATTCCTGGTCTTGTTCTTTTCCACTTCATTTTCAAATCAGGCTGTGCTGTTTTGTTTGACACACATTTAGAACAAAAATTGCAACCAGGACCAGCTACAGTTATAGGTGTTGGCTGGATGTTAGAGTGAAGTCTCCCATTCTGGTGCTTGAAAACTAAACTGTTTGAGTGTGGATCCTGAAAATTACTACAACCAGGCACTCAGACTAGGACCCTAGTACTCTGTAAAGGGATGCTAATGTAGCACTTTGGAATAGGCAAATCCGCGGGGGATTTAAATATCCCCCGCGGTATTTGCATTAACATGGCTGCCGCTTTTTTCCGGCTTGGAGATAAGCCAGAGAAAAGCGCCAGTCTAGGCGTGATTCTCTGGAAAATAAAGCCTTTTCCGGAGGATCTCTTATTCCTACTTGAAAGGCTTTATTTTCCGGAGAATCACGTCTAGACTGGCGCTTTTCTCCGGTTTATCTCCAAGCCGGAAAAAAGCGGCAGCCATGTTAATGCAAATACTGCGGGGAATATTTAAATCTCCTGCGGATTTGCCTATTCCAAAGTGCTACATTAGCATCCCTTTTCCGAAAGGGAGGCCAGTGTAGACACAGCCATGGAGTTTTATTTGTATAGAAATTCTTCATGCTTTTTAGTGTCTCATGAGTAAATCAATCTGCACTTTTCAACACAATCTTTCAGCCTGGAAAATTCTGCATGTTTTAAATATAGTTACAATAATTGAATTGTTGAACAAACCTGGAAATGAATCCAGAAGGAAAATATGTTAAATTAGTTTCTCCTGAGCTCATCTCGAATGGATTACAATTATACATCTATAACTATAACAAACATTTCAAAGCATTAAATTCTTTTCTAGACTATTATTTTCAACATGTTTTAATTTAACAAGAGCACTCAGAATAGAATAAAGCATATTTTTAAATAGGAATGTGGGAGGTAGAGAGTGTGATTATTTCTCAGAGGGATAGAGAGGTTCAACTTTTCCTCTCAGTGTTCTGCTTGGGGATTACATGAGATGGAATTGCTGTCATTTGATAATATTGAAGAGGAGTGACTATGGGCGCTTTTATTTTAAGCTAATTTGAGGGCATCTAGAGCAGGTATTCTTTTTATTCTATGTACAATATATATACACACTTACAATCTGAACTGGAGAGGCTTGCATTCTGCAGCAATCTAAGACAAAGTGAGTATCAAAAGGCTGCTGCTGTTTGCCTCTCCCAGATTTAAAGTGCCAGCTATAAACAAAGCATGCTGGGAAAGGAGCATTCTAAAAGGGTGTGCCTAAAAGGGGAGGGTAATTAATAGCCAGGTAATCAAAAAGTAGGTAATTGAAAGAGTGAGCAAACTGAGTTCTGTGTCAGACAAAAGGGTGAAAGAGCCTTGTGTGGTTGACCTAATTAGTCCTCTTTTGATTTGTTGTAATGTGTTGAAGCTATACATATTCAGATTTCTGTTAGCCATCAGTGATTTCCTTTGCTTGGTTTAACACCATACGTACTTTTTTGAGAAATGAAGCCATCACCTGCTGGCCACCATATAATCTGGGCTTCCCTTCCACCTGGCTACAAAGAGGCATGGTTTGCCACAGCTTTCACTAGATTAGGTGGATATTGACACTGACTAGTGTTGCAGCAACAGATTCTAATAAGTTTCCGTTTAAAAAGAGCCTTTCTAAATAAATGTTATTTCTAAATCTAAGAGGGTATAAAATGCTGAAATACAAAATCATTTCTTTTCAGAGAGAAATGCAGACTCCAGGTTCTCTTTTGCTTAGTATGTTACAGCCAACAGTAACCCAATATTTGCTAACGTTGTTAGCAGTCAGAAGAGAAGATGAAAGGGAGGCCAGTATGCAACAAAGCCTTACACTGGTATGGGTGCCGTAAAAGCTGTGTGCAGAGTTTAACATCTGTAAGAAATGGCAGCCTAAACACGTGTATAAGGCAGTAGGCCCTTTGAGATGCCGAAATAGCGTGCCTGTTATTTCAAGAAATATTTCAAAATAACGGGCGGTTTGTGTAGACACAGGGTAGCTATTTCAGGATACCAGTGCTACTCTGGTATCTTGAAATAGCCATGCAGTGTAGATGTACCCTGAAAAAAAAGAATTCTATATAAACAAGAACTATTTTAAACATTAACGCTGAAGCAAAGGTAAACCTGGCTTGGTGTCTTAGAGTGCGTCTACACTGCAAGGCTTAACTCAAAATAAACTTCGCAAATTGAGCTACGTCAATTGCATAACTTATTTCGAAATAGCTTGTTTTAAAATAGAGCGCGTCTACACAGCACTTATTTTGAAACAGAGCACTCTTCCTCTGACTTGCCTTGCTCCTCGTACAATGAGGGTTACAGGAATTGGAGTAAGAAGTCCTCCAGCTGAACAGTATTTTGACACTATTTCGAAATAACTGCCTGCTCTGTAGACGTGGACTAAGTTATTTTGGAATTGCGCTAGTTATTTCGAAATAGTGTTGCAGGGTAGATATACCCTTAGTATCACAAGAGAGAACTTTTTATCTTGGGGATTCCAGAAGTGTGCAGAATCAACCATGTCCCAGTCCTTTAACAGAACTCCATGTGGCCTTGGGATTCTGCTTCTATGAGTTTGTAGGATCTTCAATTGAAGTAAATTGGAATCACTCCAGTGAGGTCAGTGGAATGATGCTGACTTACCCCAGCTAAGGATTTTACCTAGAGTCTATGATTGCTTCACTGTCCAAGTTTGGTGAGTCCAAGTTAAAGGTGATGCAGCATGGGAGATTGCTTGCATTTGTTCGTTTGAGTTTGTCTCATTTTAAATAGTAATTCTTTTTCAGTTTCTCTTAATTAACGTCACACAACACTCTACAAATGTAGCCTTAATGACAGTTTTGTTGTTGTTAAGGATATGAGCTTATAATCATAGCACATATTCCCATTTTATAATAACAATAATTAACTTAAAATGACTAATTTGTATTCAGCTATCACATAGGAAGATTGTTAGGGGAATTCCATTACCAGCAGCTGAAACAAAGGACCATTATCTAAAAGCAAAATTTGGCTATTCTTCACCATGATTGCTTTCAAATGCTATTAAAAATGCGGGGTTATTTGTTTCACTTTGGATTCAAGTCTGAATGACGCATAATCTGATTCGTTTACAGCACAATGCAAGATGACATTTTCATTCTACATGAGCAGGAATATGATAGTTTGCTTGAATCAGTCTTCAAAACAGAATTTTTAAGCCTTTTATCTAAGCGATATGAAGAGAAAACACAAAGAAAACTACCTCTGAAATTTAGCAATATGTGAGTAATGGCTTTTCCAACAGATTTTTTTTTTAATTAAACAACTGTTTCTTCTGGTTATCTGGGTTAAGGTGCAAAAACAGGATAGTGTGAGTACTGTATTCTCATACTGATACTCCATGCTCTTTTACAGAACTATGGTGAGGTGTGCTATGTGAATGCCTACATAGTCTTCTGGCTTTCTAAGCACATGTCTTTCTTGCATTGCCTGTGTAATACCACAGGGTAAAATCCTAACCACTTCCCACTTCTGATCCTCTGCGTGCAGTGTGACCTGCGTGCAGCATGACTGCCTTTGCTTCGCTGAATGGGGAATCAGGTTATAGAGAGGCCACATAAGGGACATTCTTCACCGTCGGTGTTCAACATAACAGTTCTCTGTGTCAGTTCTCCCAACTGCAAGAGGCCAGCCACATAGATTCACAGTCCAAACCCTGCCCCTATTAGAGGAGGACAGGGCAGTAGCAGCTGCAGAGAGGCTGTTCTGGTATGGCATGCCCTAAAAAGGAAAAATTCTCTTCAGTCCCATTGTGTACTCCTTGACCTTACCCTGAAGATGCTGAAGTACTACACTGAGGCATGTAATATATGTGCTTAGACACATAATGGGGAAACAAGGCTGGAGTGATGGGTGGCTATTTGAAAATGGGTCCTTATTTAGGGTAGGTGTTTGGATTTTTGGGACCAGAGACTTGCAGGGATCAGTGGGCATAGTGTGGATAAGTATCAGAACTTCTAGCTAGATGCTTGTCCAAAGAGGCCCCCAAATATTAGAGAACTTGAATTTGTAGGATTTTGTTTGGATATTGGGAGTGATTTTTGCTATAACAGCAGCATGCTGGATACCATAGCAATAACACTGCGTTCTTGGTAATACTGCTATGTAGTAAGTAAAATAATGATATTGAGCCTGAAGTTTGCATATCTGTTTTATTCCAGTCAAAGAAGTGTAAGAATTATTTAAGGGAGAATATTACTTTAGCTTGATAATGACATGGGTGAGTAGGAAAAAGTGTAAAAGGTTCCATATAGTCATGTAGCCTGGGAATCCAAAACCAGTTTACTATTGTAAAAACAATGCATAACTGAGGTTTTGCTTACTATGGCTGCCTGAGCCCATCTCTAGCTACAGTACATTGCTTATATCCTCAGCAAGTGGATATTGCCTTCAGTGAATGAAACTATTTGAATTTTGATAGAGGCCTGTATCATTAAAGGAGGGCATAAGCACACCTGCAAAAATTTTAAACATTCCCATAGCACCCACAAGGAAATGTATTTGCATGCATATGTCAGGCAATGGCATACACTAATGAATATTTTGGTATGTGACACCCACTAGCATGTGCTGGGTTCTGCATGTACAGTGGGTGATCTGTTCAAACCTTTGAACATTCATTCTCTAAAGTTGAAACTCCACTGAGAGCATCTTCTACTTTGTTTAGGCCTCCCAAGAACAGTTAATGAAACCATGTTTTGTTCAGTTTAAAATACTCACGATGCACTTTCTCAGGTACAGCTATCAGCATGGTCCTGTTTATTTTTCTCCAGTTTATTTTTCTCAGTTGGTTAATGATGTTCCCTTGACCCAGACATGAATGCGTCTCTTTTTGTCTGCATGTGTGTATATGTGCTTGCATTAGACTTGAAATGAAGCTGAAGAAGGAGAATTGGGGACCATGGAGTGCAGGTGGTTCTCGCCAAGTGCAATTTATGCAAGGCCAAGGAGATTTAGCCATCTTCAAGCCAAGTAACAAGGTGCTGCAGGTCAGCATTGGACCAGGACTACCAAAGAATTCCCGTAAGTATGAATTTCCCCTTGACTGTCTTTCTCAATGGATTACAGGCTTGATATTGTCTGTTCATTTTACCTTTATTTCTCAGTCTCTTCCCTATCCACCACAGTCCCTATGTGCTTCACAGTTTCTCTCTGGCATTCACAAGAAGAGTGAATTGCAAACTATAACATTGCAATAGACGTGCCTCACCTTGTACAGCCTTTATGTGATTCACTGTTAATTCAGCAGTGCACAGTGACTGTTTATGGAAGACTCTGAGCTCATGACCCTGGGACATAAGAAGTCTGGTCTTGTAACATGGAACAGAGTACAAGGTGCAGATCAGACATAGTCTGTCCACAAAGGGCACTATCTTTTACAGAGAACCCTTCTCTGGTTTGGGGATCCACATGTGAGAAGGGGGCAGGCTGGGTGAGGAGGAAAAGGTGCCAATATCAAATTATGGAGTGATACGACAGCAAGTTTAATAGTACCTAAGAATTCAGTAGCTTTGCCACAGAGCATCTCTGTGCTGTGTAGCCTTCCCACCTCGTGTAATGGGGTTCTGAGGACTACCCCATTTGCATATTTCCGTGCTCCTTTGGAGTATGTCTACACTCAGCAACAAAGTCAAATTAAGATACGCAACTTCAGCTACGTTAATTGTGTAGATGAAGTCAAAGTCGCTTACTCGGCTTTTGGTGCTGTCTACACTGCAGGAAGTCGAAGGAAGAACACTCTCCCTTCGACTTCCCTTACTCCTTGTGAAAGCAGGGTTACTGGCATCAACCAGAGTGCCCCTCTCACTTCAAATTAGCTATCTTAACTAGACTGCTAATTCAAACCCTGGAAGATCTACAGCAGCAACTTATATCTTCCTCTGTAGTGTAGACGTGCCTTTGGAGTCCTACTACGGGGTAAGGAAGAGCCACAGATGTAACAGACCTTGTAATAATCTGTTGTTAAGTATTAAAGCCTCTCAAACATGAGCTAAGTCTTGTACATATCATAAGTTGTGTTCAAACCATATTTAGCCAGTTTTGTTCCTTTGTTCTTTCACCTGTGGTTACAGAGGTCTACCTCTCATGCCCCCCTTTACACACACACACACACAGACACACACACTCACTTTTCTCTACAGCCCTTTAATTAAAAAATAGAAGATACGTTCTCAGCCACAGTGTGGCCAGTTTGTGCCACTCTGTGGTTCAAAGGATCCACAGAGCCAGCTAGTGAAGGATTCTGACATGAGGAAATCTTCTGACAGAGCTTCAGTAATACTTGACATAGTGGACTTACAGTATAAAGAAATTACTGGACAAAGAATGTGTTTGGAACACTATTAAACCAACTCTCCCTGGCTTCTGGAACATTCCTTGGGGCTAATGGCACTTGAGTTCCGTTTAAACCAGCTTTAAGATCACAGTAGGGAGCAAAACCAAACCCCAGCTGGCCCTAGGACTGGGTGGGTTTGTTAAAATGGCATTAAGTTACCTTTCATCCCTTAGCCCTTCAGGTGATATTCTAAGCTTGGCCAAGACCTGAGTTTCAAATGCCTTGTTCTGATCAAGAATGAGAAGTTGACATTCAATGGAAGGACTTGTTTACTGAATGCTACACAGAGGGCATCAATCTGACAGAGCTTAGTGTGCTTATTGTAGGCCCCACGAGACGGAACATGACCCAAAGCAGAGGGTATTCCCACAGGACTCAAACTCAGAATTACCCCATGAGGGCTGCTCCACCTCCCCCAGGTAAGTTATCTTGCTCTTTTTGCATTCCAGACTCAGTTTCTGTCTTTGGTGTGATAGCTGGGCAAAGCATTCTGGAGTTTGTTTTATCCCTCAGTTCTAAAAGTAAGTGCTCTTGTACATTTCAAAGGAGGAATGTGGAACTTCGCATGCAGCCCAGGGCCAATGGGAAGTCCGGCTGACCCCGGGCTACATGCTACCCTGCTGCTTTGAAATGCCATGTGGAGCCTGGGGTCAGCTGGGGATTTCCCAGCTGACCCCAGGCTCTGCGCAGTTTGAAATGCCGCACCGGAACCCGGGATTCGCTGATGAGTCCCCAGCCGACCCTGGGCTCCACTTGGCGCTGCCGCTTTGAAATGCCATGGTGGTGTTTCAAAAGGGCAGTGCTGCATAGCTGATCCCAAGCTCAGTTTTGTGTGGCGCTGCTTCTTTGAAAAGGGGGTACTTCAAACAGGCAGTGCTGCACCGAGCCCAATCTCAGCTGTGCAGCGCTGCCCCTATGAAATGCCACCTCAGCATATCAAAGCAGCAGCACAGCATGGAGCTCAGTACAGACTCTGTGCGGCGCTGCCATTTTGAAGTACCCCCCTTTCGTCCCCCTTTGCTGCCTCTATCTGATAGAGGTAGCGGGAGTGGGAGGGGGAAATTGACTAGTCAACAAGTAAACACAGCACAGGGCTAGATAATACTCAGCCATGTCACTGTGCTCTCACTGCCACCCATAAAGGAACTTGACTTGTGCCTCATTACTCTTCTGGTATGCAACAGCTTTCAGAAATGTTGATGAGTATGAGTTGCACCAGTGCATATATGCAGAAGAGGCAGTCTCTCTATGAGATGTTCTCTCCTTGGAGTTGAATAAACTAGTAACCTGGATGGTAGCTTTTATTCTAAGTTGTGGGCAGAATTGAATCTAGACTGATGTCCTTAGGCTTGGGTCTATTATTTTCACTTTTGCCCTTAAGTTATAATTTAATTTACAGAAAATAACACTGTAATTTACTAAGCACATTTTGGAAAGTCTTAGACATTTTTTCAATAAGAAGCAACCACTTATTTTAGAAAAGAAGAACAGTGCAAGGAGAAAACTTCATGCTGACACACTTTGCCAGATAAAATAATATAAAAGTCTAAATGTATACAGTACTGACTCAGGCAGGACAAAGTTCAGCGTGAATTTCAGACAAAAAGAATTGCATGGAATTATTTTTCAAGATGTGAAGCCTGTTTGCAACAATTAAGCAATAGAATGCTTTCACTGCAGTAAATATTGGATCAACTTTTCTTCAACACTAGGGCTGCGTCTACACTGCAGGCTTCTTCCGCAAAAACTGTTTTGCACAAGAGTTTCTGCACAAAAATTCTTGCACAAGAGTGTGTCCACACTGCCATGTGCTTTTGCGCAAGAGATGTGCTTTTGCACAAGAGTGTTCATGGCAGTATGGACGCTCTCTTGCGCAAGAAACCTCTGCTGGCCATTTTAGCCATAGGGGTGTCTTGCACAAGAAACCCCTGTTGCTCATCCACACTGCCTTCTTGCACAAGAGCTCTTGAGCAAGAGGGCTTATTCCTTGTGGAGAGAGGAATAACTCTTACGCAAGAATCCCTCTGTTCCAGTGCTTTACTGTAAATTTACTTGCTCAAGAACACACGTGCAGTGTAGACACCCCACAAGTTTTTGCACAAGAACAACTGTTCTTGCGCAAAAAGTCTGCAGTGTAGATGTAGCCTAGTTCTGAATGTTCATAATTAGGCAGTAAATATTTGTTTGGAGTTAAATTTGTTTATTTTTAACAGTATTTGCAAACACTCACCAGTGTTTGAGAATCAGGCCTGCAAAAGACAGCCACATTGAGGGTACGTCTACACTACAACGTTAATTCGAACTAACTAAGCTAATTCGAACTAACGCGTCTAGAACTAAAAACTAGTTCGAATTAGCGTTTTGCTAATTCGAACTAGCAAGTCCACATTGAGTGGACCCTGAACAGGGCTTAAGGATGGCCGGAAGCAGTGCCGGCAGGGCATCAGAGGAGGACTTAGAGCGTGGAGATGCTGTCTCAGGCTAGCCGAGGGCTGCGCTTAAAGGGTCCCGACCCCCACCCCGGACAGACAGTTCTAAGGGGTGCCCCGCTTGCAAAGCAGTCCTGGCTTGGAGTGCCTGGAGTACCCACACTGGGCACATCACACCACTCGGCCATCAGCCCGGCTGCACTTGCCGCAGGCTGCCATCTGGGGAGAGGAGGCAATCGGGGGGCTTCAGGAGAGCTTCCACCCCCAGAAGCCCGCAGAGCCAGCCCAGTCCTCCCCATTGGGGGCTCGTACCCCATTCCTCCCTCACCTCCTTCCACTTACCCTTCCCTAGCCCCCCTTCTTATTGATGTACAAAATAAAGATAACGTTTCTTCCAACATTGATTCTGTCTTTATTGAACAAAACTGGGGGAGACTGGGAAAAGGAGGTGGGAGAGGGGAAGAGAAAGGCTGGGAGAGGGGAGGGCAACTAACATGATCAGGGGTTGGGAACAGGTCCCAGATGAAGAGAGGCTACAGAGACTGGGACTGTTCAGCTTAGAAAAGAGGAGATGGAGCGGGGACAGGATAGAGGTCCCTAAAAGCAGGGGTTGGGTGGAGAGGGTGCATTCAGAAAAGTTCTTCATGAGTTTCCCTAAAGAAGGACTAGAGGACACCAAAGGAAAGGAATGGGTAGCAGGCTTCAAACTAGTAAGAGAAAGTTGTTCTTCTTCCCAAAGCAAATAGTTAACCTGCGGAACTCCTTGCTGCAGGAGGCTGTGAAGGCTACAACTAGAACAGAGTTTAAAGGGAAGTGAGATCAAGTCATGGAGGTTGGGTCCATGGAGTAGTCTTAGCCAGGGGGTAGGAGTGGTGTCCCTGCCCAAAGTTTGTGAAAGGCTGGAGAGGGATGGCACGAGACAAATGGCTTGGTCACTGTCTTCGGTCCATCCCCTCCAGGGTCCCTAGGGTTGGCCGCTGTCGGCAGACAGGCTACTGGGCTAGATGGACCTTTGGTCTGACCCAGGACGGCCATTGTAAGCTCAGGGCTCAGGGTCGGGGGTCTCAGTGGACCCCCTTGATTTTCATGCACACCTGCTCCTGGGTGGCCAGGCTGGCAGCTCTCCTGCCCTAGACGGCCACTTTCCTGTGCCTAGTGCGGAGATCGTGGACGAGGTCCACGATGTCTGCACTAGCCCAGGAAGGTGCCCGCCTCTTGCGGTCCAGGGCAAGCTCCCGGGAGCCGCCAGCCTGGTCCCGGGAAGAGGGGGTGGGCTGGGGGACATCGGGTGGGTGGCTCTGTGCCGTGCCAGGTGCAGGGTCTGCTGGCTGGGTGCTGGCAGGCTTGTACCTGGCACGGGCACCGTAGCCAGCCCGTGCCCCTTTAAGGGGTCCGGGGCCGGGAGGGGGGCATAGAGTTTCCCTGGTGTTGGCCAGAGTGGCCACCAGGGAAACCTGGGGAGGGCTAGCCTCCCACTAGTTCGAATTAAGGGGCTACACACCCCTTAATTCGAACTAGTAAGTTCGAACTAGGCTTAATCCTCGTAAAATGAGGTTTTTCTAGTTCGAACTAAGCGCTCCGCTAGTTCGATTCAAATTCGAACTAGTGAAGCGCTAGTGAAGTGGCTATGAATGTTAGTTCGAACTAACATCTGTTAGTTCGAACTAACATTGTAGTGTAGACATACCCTGAGTTTTGATGTTGTAAAGGCCCTTTTGTTCAATAGCAAATGTAGGTATAATGGGGAACCTCGCACAGGGGCCAACCCCAGGTAGCCTACCATTGCAACTCTGCCTCAGTTTCCCTGAATGAGCTTTTTAATAAGTCCACAATAGTTTGTGTCTTTGAATATCATGGAATGAAAATTCTAAAGGAATGATCTGCCTCAACTTTAGACATGAACTTTATAATTAGTATTGTTGCGGGTTTTCCCTGAAATACTAAGTGGCTTTTCCTCATTTAAAGTGAGAATTTTGAAAATAAATTTTGGAAAGTGTTACATCAACAAAACATTGTTCTGTCCTGTGAGTTCAGAACAAATAAGATTACTTTAGAGTAAGGGTATAAGTGAAAATAAGACTCTCCTGATATCCATGCTGGGCTCAACTCTGCATACTACTGCCTAGCACAGCAAACATGCAGGGAATCTAGTTTATTCAACTCCAAAAGCAGAACATCACATGAAGAGTCCTCCCACTCTGTAGCTGGTGGGAAGATAGACTGAATCAACCTTAATCTATCACCTCCACTTACATCCAAGCTTCTTACCAGCAGCAAGGTCTTCATGACCCAGAATCACTTCTGGGCTGTGTCTAGACTGGCCAGTTTTTCCAGAAAATCAGCCACTTTTCCGGAAACACTTGCCAGCTGTCTACACTGGCCACTTGAATTTCTGCAAAAGCACTGACTTCCTACTGTAAGAAATCAGTGCTTCTTGCGGAAATACTATTCTGCTCCCGTTCAGGCAAAAGTCCCTTTTGTGCAAAGCTTTTGCGCAAAAGGGCCAGTGTAGACAGCTCAGATTTGTTTTCCGCAAAAAAAGCCCCTATCGCAAAAATTGCGATCGGGGCTTTTTTGCGGAAAAGCACGTCTAGATTGGCACGGACGCTTTTCCGCAAAAAGTGCTTTTGCGGAAAAGCATCCATGCCAATCTAGACGCTCTGTTCTGAAAATGCTTTTAACGGAAAACTTTTCTGTTAAAAGCATTTCCGGAAAATCATGCCAGTCTAGACACAGCCCTGGAGTCAGGGCTCCTCTTGGCAATAACTGGGGAACAGATCTCTTCTTAAGCCAAGGCTCTCCCGCATGAAGGCTAACCAGAAGGACCCTTCTTCAGGACATCTTATAATTTCCTGCTGAAAACTCTCCCACCCAGAAGCATTCTCCCTGGGTTTCCATTGCTAGGCTGCCCCCTTCACCAGGTTCCCCAGAAGCCTCTTTGAAGGAGACTGCTCTCCCTACACTCCAGGGATCTCTGTTCTCCTAATCTCCCCATACCTTCCATTTTATCATGCCCAGGTGCTTCCTTACCTAATTAATTCCTGATTACTCAGTGATTTCATTAGACCCGGGTTAACTTGAGTTGCCTCATTCTCTCTTGTGAAGCTTGTTGGGACGGACTGAGCCCCCTACTCAGGGCCAGCTGTCCTCGGACATTCCTTCAGATCTGTACTGTCACTTTTAAGAGTTTTTGTTTAAAAAATTAAAGAGATTTTTAAATAGACATTTAACATCCCAAAGCTGTCTCTGCTCATGCAGTGTGTTCTTTCTCAATTCACCTGTGCAAGAAACCACCCTTATTAGGCAACCTACTGCCTTAAGAGAACATCCCAGAGTATTTCAAACAGACTCACTGGGATTTTCAAAGGAAATTAGGCACCATGTCATTTGGGGAGCTAAATTCTTAGGCTCTGATGAAAATCCCAGCTACCAAGAACAATTATTTTCCCCCTTGTCCAAGGGGGGGGGGGGAGGGCCACAGTTTGGGTTTGTCAGCTTCTTGAGGAAGGAGGGCACAAGAGACATAACAGGCAGGCAGGAGAAAATGGCAGGAATAACAGAAAGCAGCAGGAGCTGCAGGGGGAGAGAGAGAGGAGGAGGAGCCTCTTATGTACCTCTCTAGCACCCCCAGGAGACTGGACTGATTAATACTTGCTTCTCAGGGAACTTCCTGTTTCCTGCTGCTTCCCTGAACCCACTTGAGAACAGGCAGTCAACTGAAGTAGTAAGAGCCAGTTAGGCCCTTCCCTCACTCAGGCCCTGCTAGCAGCCTGCTTATTTGTCCCCTTCAATTGAGAATTGAGAGCCACTATAGCTGGCACAGAACAGTAGTCATGAGTGAAAGAAGAAAACGCCCCTCTGGGGCAGCATTCAGAAAAAGCAAGCAAGCAAAGGAAGCTTTTCTATCTAAGCAGGAAGGAGCGCTCCTGAGATACATAGACACAAATGTTCACAGTGAGCCTTCTGGCCCCAGTGAGGATGTGAGTGATGAGGAGATGCCTGATCTTCCAGTTAGTCAGAGTGCAGGTGACCTGGCAGCCACTGCAGCATCCATATCTCCATCTCAAATGGATGTAACCATGCACATCTCTGAAGAAAAGTGTAGATCAGAGAAGAGTGTGGTGAAGGCGCAAGGAACAGCTGCTGCTGAGTTTCGTTCCTTAAGTCTAGATTGATCCAGGACTCTGGACCCACTTGAGCAGTAGCCTGAGGGACTTCCTTGTACTGCATGGGCCACAGCAAGTGAACAACTTCATGTTCCCCAAAGACAATGAAAATAGAAGTTTCCATCCAACACATTACTGGCGTGAAATCCACAATGGTGACAAAGTGGAGAGGCCATGACTTATGTACTCAAAAACCCAGAATGCTGCATACTGTTTTTGTTGCAAACTCTTCCAGTCTAAAGTTCCAGCCTCATTGGGTTCTACAGGAACAAAGGACTGGAAAAATCTGGCTAGAAATCTGCCATGCCATGAGAAGGCAGCAAATCACCAGAGCGTTCCATAGGTGGAAAGAGCTTGAGATGAGACTAAGGTTTAAGGCCACCATAGATGATCAGCATCAAGGGTACATCTAGACTACAGGCTTTTGTCGACAGAGGCTTTGTCGACAGATACTGTCGAAAAAGCGCGTCTAGACTAAATCCAGTTCTGTCGACAAAGCAAGCTGTTTTGTCGACATGAGAGTGTAGACGCAAAGGACAGTGTAGATGCAATAACGCCTTCTGTTGGCAGAACTCTGTCGACAAAAGGTGTTGTTATTCCTCGTAGAATGAGGTTTACCACCCTCGACAAAACTGCCGAGTTCTGTCGACATTATATCAATAGAACTCGGCGGTAGTGTCAACAAAGCCCTGTAGTCTAGACACACCCCAAGAGAAGATTACATCAGAGTCTCTTTACTGGCAAAATGTTCTGAAAAGGCTCATTGCCATTGTGAGAATACTTGCTACCCAAAATCTAGCACTGCGTGGCACTTCAGATCAGCTGTATGTGCTGAACAATGGAAACTTCCTTAAAATTGTGGAGCTGATGGCTGAGTTTGACGCTGTACTCCAGTAGCATCTAAGAAGATTCACCACCCAAAAAATGTACACATACCACTACCTTGGAAAAACAATTCAAAATGAGATCATACAGTTACTGGCAGCAAAAGTCAAACAGAAGATTGTGGCAGATCTGAAGTCAGCAAGTTATTACAGATATCTGAAGTCAGCAAGTTATTCTGGACTGCACACCTGACATCAGCCATATGGAACAAATGACTTTAATGGTGTGTTTTGTAACAACAACAGAACCTAGTGAAAATGTCCATGCAATGATGACTGTCAGAGAGCATTTTCTAGAATTTATTGACATTGATGATACTACAGGAGCTGGTATGACAAATGTGCTTCTTAAAAAGCTGGAAGATACGGGAATTGCGATAGCTGACATGAGAGGTCAGAGCTACAATAATGATGCCAACATGAGAGGAAAGAACAGAGGAGTGCAGACATGGATCTGAGAGTTAAACCCTTGCGCTTTTTTTGTCCCATGCAATTCTCATTCATTGAACTTGGTGGTCAGTGATGCAGCATCAGCTTCTCATGAGGCTGCTGAATTTTGTAATGTAATTCAAAGC
Organism: Pelodiscus sinensis; assembly: GCF_049634645.1. Lineage (NCBI taxonomy): Eukaryota > Metazoa > Chordata > Testudines > Trionychidae > Pelodiscus > Pelodiscus sinensis. The sequence goes on along the minus strand of NC_134724.1, from coordinate 30,276,876 downwards.
ATCTATGTATTTTTCTCTGCATCAGTTCATCGATGGCAAATTTTGAAGCAACATCTGGGAACATCCTCTCTGCCACTGAGTGCCACACGATGGGAAAGTGGAGTGGAGGCGATAAAGCCTATCAAACACCAAATTGGGAAGATAGATGATGTCATAGTTGCCATTATGGAGGATAATGCTATGACAGGAACTGTTAATGGGAAAACAGTGGCAGAGGGAAATGGAATCACCAGAAATATACATAACTTCAAATTTCTGTGTGGCTTAGTATTGTGGCATGACATACTGTTTGAAATAAATGTTGTAAGCAAGAGACTCCAAGGTGTTGACCTTGATATATCTGGAGCAATGGAACAATTGGACAAAGCAAAGTCATACCTACAGTCTTACCAGTCAGATGAGGGATTTCAAAACGTTCTGAAGAGTGCATTGAAGTTGGCGGAGGAACTTCACACTGAAGCTATTTTCCCACCCATTCAAGAATACAAGAGTCACCGAAGAAGAAGACATTTTGATTACAAGCCACGGGATAATCCCATAAGAGACCCAAAAAAACAATTCAAAGTTGAATTCTTTAACCAGGTGCTAGATTGTGCAATACAGTCAGTTGAAGAACATTTCATGCAGCCCAAGGAACACAGCAGTATATTTGGGATGTTGTATGATATTCCAAAACTCCTCACTATACCTGAAGACCTACACCAGCAATGCAGGGCACCAGAGACGGTGTTGACACATGATGGCATGAGCAATATTGATGCGAGTGATTTAGATGATGAACTGAAAGCCCTTTCAAAATACATTTCAGCAGGATCAACTCCAAAGGCTGTTCTGGAATATATGTGCACAAATAAGATGACCACCTTCTTTCCAAATGCTTTTGTTGCTCTGTGCATACTTCTGACAATTCCTATAACAGTTGCCAGTGGAGAACGCAGCTTCTTCAAGCTGAAGTTAATAAAAACACATCTGTGTGTTAATAAAAACACATCTATGCTCCATAATGACACAGGAGAGGCTGGTTGGCCTTGCAACCATCTCAGTAAGCATGATTTGGCCCAGACCGTGGACCTTCAGGAAGCAGTTCAAATCTTTGCAACCAAGAAGGCACGGAAAACACCACTTTGATTATTCAAACAGATAAAAATGCCAGTGTTTACTATGCGGACAAGAAAAGTTACATTTGCCGTTCAGGCATTTGAAAGTTAAGTGTTACTTAAAATTTTTGAACAAGGCATTTTAACTTGTTAGTTCTCCTTTATTGGGGTACTTAGCAGAGCAGTACCATGAAAGTAGTAGAACAGGAAGAGGGCAGAATCGAGACCTTTCAAAGTTTTGGCCCAAGCGAGGGTGTATGGGGGGTGTCATTTGAGCTCCCCACCAAAATGTTGTGGGCCGGCCTTGTGTGCACCCAAGTAGGGACCACACATCTTGAGGAACCCCCGGTTCTGATAAGCCCCTTCTGCAACGAGCTCTGAAGTCAGGAGATGTTTGTTTGAAAGTCTGTTTTAGAAGCAAGGTTTCTGAACGGGCGTGTGAAGTGCTGCACCATGGTTCGAGGACAGCTGAAGGCAGTACATCTGCTGCAGTGCACTGTGGAGACTGCATTGGCCTGCAATGCGCTTAAGACAAAGCACTGCCTTTACCTTTGTGCCTCATGCTCTGCAGTGTGACATCAGTGGATGATGTTACATGTGAATGACTGGTTAAATATTGTGAGAGGTTACACACATTTGCAATGGACAGTTTTCAAAAGTCTCTATTGATCATAAGTGAACTAGGGATGTAAAATCCTATTTAATTGGCTAACGGCTTTAACACATTGTTTAACTGGTTAACTGATTAAAGAGGGATGAGCAGGTAGAAGTCGCTCCAGCTCAACCGACCCACCACTGGGCTCCCCCTCCTTCCTGAAGACAGGTATTGCTCCAACCCAGCCTCTGCCTCCACCTGTGGTGGGCCCCCTGCAAAGCTGGTGCAGCCCCTGCCCACGGCAGGTGGGGAGCTGCTCCAGCCCTACCAGTTAACCCATTTAAACCTTCATATCTCTATAGTGAACTCCAGATTACGGTTAAAGAGTCACTGTTTGATCCATGAGAGAGCCAGAAAGCATCTGAATAAGTCTTTTCCATTCTTTTAGTACTTCTTTTACATGGGCAAACATTTACATTGGTTATTTTAAATAGAAACCCTTGTAAGGTAGAATTACTTCATTGTTCAAAGAGCTCTATAGGGCAGGGCTACTCGGCCCATGGGCCGTTTGCGGTCTGCGGTGCGGTTTGGGTTTACGCAGGGCTTAACACACGGCCCACAAGTGGGAGCCAAAACAAAAAAGGAGTCAATATAATGGTCTTCTGTTGACATGCGTTTTAATAGTTAAATTCCTGGTTGTCATTGCTCATTAAAAGTGTTGTCAAATTGGTGGAAATCGGGTAAATACTGCATTTTATTAGTATCAGCAGAACTGCCTGTGTGTTGTGTAGTCTTGCCTTAAACTTTGAATTCATGCCCATCAGTGTGAAAGAAGCTATTTGCATATATATTTGCATGTATATGCAACCATACTTGCAGCTCTCAGCATGTGCTGAGAGTATCATTGTGCCCCCCCCCATCCCCTCAGGGCTTTCAAAGTTGAGTTACCCTGCTATACTGTTTTCCTCATATGATTCCCTTTAATTTTTGGAAAATCAAGTGCCTCTCCCAAAGTTCATTTAAGTCAATGGGAGTTTCATTGCCTTTATTTGGAATTGGATCAAGTCCCACATAGCTAAAACCCCTTGCAATGGTTTCAAAACACAAGGGCTAAGGTTAAAGATCAGCCAACATAAAAAATGTAAAGTTTTGCGAAAGGAAGAGCTGTGCAAATCCCAGTGATCCTTTTATCACATATCTGAAACTTAAACAAGGGTCTTGAACTCATGAATCTGGGATGAGTTTTCAGTAACCCTGGGCTATGTACAGAGCCACGTTAGGGTTTTTGCTGATTTTACTTTGAGTTTTTCAATTCCTTGAAAATTGAATCCCAAGTGGCAATTGACAGTTGAACCACTGACAAAGCTAAGCACTGCAGAAAGGAGACCACCTTTTTGAAAGCCTTTTATCACATTACTTTTGTTCTGCATGCGCTCGTATTTTTAAATACTTCTAGGTCACCATCAAAATGGAGTGATAAAAAGCCCGCAGTTTGTGTCACGTCCCCACATGCCAAGAAACCAAGGAGCCAGTCAGAAGAACCTGTATACAACCTGTATGATGCGCCCACCATTACCACAGCAACTCTCAGCAGGATCAGACAAGATTTCACACCAACCACAAAGTCTGGACTTCCTCAAGGTTCCCGACCAAGGGGCTGCTGGGTAAGCTTTTATGTGGAAACTCTTTCAAAGAGAGAAGGGGCTAATCTTTATAAATAGGTTCTTGGACTCAAATGATGCACCCTGGTGAAATGGTATTATGCGTGCACATGGCCAAAACATGGCATTAAGCTGTGCTCAAGAGTCCTATTGACTTCTGTAGGATTTCTACCTGCAGAGTGATGGTGAGCTTAGGACCATAATCCACTCACTGCAGTCAGTGTGAACCAGTTCCAGTATTCCAAATGCTAAGATCAGGTACTTACACAGTATCTACAACTTAAGACTCTTAGGCTACGACTACACTGGCGGCTTCTTGCGCAAGAACAGCTGTTCTTGTGCAAAAACTTGCCAGGTGTCTACACTGCACGCGCATTCTTGCACAAGTAAATTTACAGTCTAACGTCGGAAAACAGGGCTTCTTTCAGAAGAGTTATTCCTCTCCCCATGAGGAATAAGCCCTCTTGCACAAGAGCTCTTCCACAAGAGGCCAGTGTAGACAGGCAACATGAATTTCTTGTGCAAGAAACCCCTATGGCTAAAATGGCCATCAGAGCTTTCTTGCACAAGAGAGCATCCACACTGCCATAGACGCTCTTGCGCAAAAGCACATCTCTTCTGCAAAAGCCAGTGTAGATGTGTTCTTGTGGAAGACGTTTTGCGCAAGACCTCTTCTGCAAAACAGTTCTTGCGCAAGAAGCTGCCAATGTACACGTACATCCCCTCTGAGAGAGGTATTTTCATATCCATTTGATGGATGGGCAGAGTGAGAATACCTTACTTGGCTTCTGTCTCCCAACAACTATCAGAACCCAGGAATTCTTACTACCAGTCCCCTGTTCCAACCATGGGACAGTCCCCCCTCTCAAATACTGTCTTATCGTTATAAGAAGATGACAGTTATTCCAGATGAGATTGATGTTTTTTGGTTGGAGGGAGAATGGCAGGAAGTTGATTTTATTGGTGAAATTAGGGACCATATTAATTCCGCTCCAATTTGTCTCCTTTGTACTCAGGAAGTGCAATGTAAAGAGCTTGAATATTGGTCATATCTGGACAGCTGAAAGGAAGGGCAGGGGGCATGGCTTGGCAATTCCCAGGTGGCACACAGTCCCTTGGTCATCTTTGACAGCTGGGCTGTGTCTACACTGGCCACTTATTCCGGAAAATCAGCTGCTTTTCCGGAATAACTTGCCAGCTGTCTACACTGGCCCCTTGAATTTCCGGAAAAGCACTGACGATCTACTGTAAAATCATCAGTGCTTTTCCGGAAAAACTATGCTGCTCCCATTCGGGCAAAGGTCCTTTTCCGGAAAACTGTTCCGGAAAAGGGCCAGTGTAGACAGCACAGTAGTGTTTTCCGCAAAAAAGCCCCGATCGCGAAAATGACGATCGGGGCTTTTTTGCGGAAAAGTGCATCTAGATTGGCCACGGACGCTTTTCCGGAAAAAGTGCTTTTCCGGAAAAGCATCCTGCCAATGTAGACGCGCTTTTTCCGGAAATACTTATAACGGAAAACTGTTCCGTTTTAAGCATTTCCGGAAAAGGGTGCCAGTATAGACGTAGCCCTGGTGTAGATCATTAGAATATACTCAATTCCAACACCAGGATTAGAGCTGCAGAAGGAAGAGAATTAGGGAGATTATACCCAGCTCTGTGACATCTTGCCCCCATCTCCTGCATGAAGCAATTCTCAGTGCTGGATTGAAACTGTATTAGGCAATCATCTATGGAGGGACACAGGTAGGTATATTAGATCATGATCATAGTCAAGTCGAATGTGTAATTAGGGTCATTTCAGTTACTTTGAGAAAGTAACATGTTACTGACTCAGAAATGGAAACTGGTGATGTACACATTCCTGATTACTTCAGGAAATTACTAGATTACTGGAGAGCTGTACATTGTGTGAATGATATAGTACCAAAATACCTTAGCTCACAGTTGACATGGAAATTACTCAGTTACCAAAGAGGAGTAACAGGAAGTGATGTCCAGGTTACATTTTTTGGAATCAACAATAAGAGAAATCTCAGAATTACTTAAAAAAACCCCACTTCCTATAATCTGTTACTATGACAACACTATGTGTGCTAAGGAAAAAATTCTCTGGCTTGACAGTGGCGTTGAGGTTGATCAGCTGAAATCAGTAATATAGATTTATTTTTGTTTTTAATTATGAATAAGCTATTCTAAACAATTGCAAAAGAGTATAGCACAGTCAACTTGTTGGCCCAGATTCATTGCCAGATGCCCTGTGCTGTCCGTGTATTTCCCAATGGACAGGTGTTCTCATCACCAAAATCATTGTTACCATCACCACCACACTTGTAAATAAGAAGTTCAGAGAGACCACAAGTTAAATTGACAATGAAGGCTGAACTAACCACTCACGCTTAGCTTTCCCCTCATTGGTCTTGTGTGGGAAAAGCTGTACAACTGCTGTCAATATTGTCACCGTTATGTGGATAAACAGAAGTCTTTAGTCTCTGGGATAACAATTTGGCACCTTTCCCAAGCCCTGAAATAACATTAAATATTTAAACACAATATACTTACAGTCTTTATTACAGTGACTAAACAATTTCTCCTCTGAGAACCTTCTACTCTGCTTTCATGCACATTTACTGGAGCTTTGCTTTAGTAGGAATTTTAATGCCAGCTGATTGTCAGATTCAAAGGTTCTTGCCTGTTTGACTATTGTAGAACATAATCTGATCTGGAATAATCACTTTGCATATTTCCATACACACAGTTCTCTATTCCTTATAATGAGATAATTATGAAGTGACCAAGATCCAAATGTTGATTCAAATCGACAGATTCAAATACCAAGAGTAGATTCAAATACCAAGCAGTCATAACTCGTGCACATAAAACACAAATCTGATGTCAATAAGTATTAATAATTGTGCTTGGTGACAGTTTATACAAGTTCCCGTCTGTCAGCTGCAGCCTATCAAAATAAGCATGTATTGACTATTCATCAATAGCTCACTGCTGACTGACCGGGGGGAGGGGGGGGAGGGTTTCCTTCCATATTGTTAATCTGTGTTGTTACTTCAGTGTTTAAAATGGAATTGTCCAGGATGCAGACTGTTATTCTAAAGCCTCCATGCTGATTTTGGTCCTTTGTGAGATGTGGTGTTCCCTTAGGAATAGATGAGATGAAGCAGGGATGCAAACTTTGTTCAGGAGAGGGGACATGCTAAAGTTTTCAGGAATCCAAATTGTACAAAATGGAGTACTTTACAGGCGTTCTATTCTTTAATAAATAGAAATGTGATTCAAACAGTACAATATTGGAGATGATCACAGATCATGAGCATCACATTACGAGGCATAGTTTCATTGGTTCCAACTTTCATATTAAAAATGGGGGTCAGCCCTAGGATGTATCTGTACATCACACACTGGTGATTTTTACACCTGTAACAAGCACTCTTGCATATGTCTTCTGAGAATTACAGCACTTGCAAGCAATCTACAATGCTCCATGCTGTACTCTGAGTGCTTGCTCAGGTTTCCATTGGAGGCTACTGTAAAACAACACAGCATGTTTAGGATGATAATAGCCAGAATCTTCTAGCCCACCATTTTACAGAAATCCCAACATGATCACTTCCTACCAGCAAATAGGAGAGGTTGCATACCTTGGGTCTTCTGGAGGAAAAATTCAGAGGGCACAGAACAGCAGTTGTTTTGGAATAGAGCTGTCTGTCACTTCAGTGACTGTCACTTTAGTTAGGGAACAATGAGTCAAGTCTGTTAGTATATTTTAATATAATTAGAGCTCAGGTTTTCTCATTGAAAGCAGTTTTTCAAACATTTTACATAGCTGTAAATCACCAACTGACTCTGCAGTACCTTGGAATGATGGGTGCTGTGTTAGTTTAAGTTTGTGTTACTATAGGAGGAGTAGATGGGGTGAATTCCACTTTAACAGGGACCACTATAATCCAAATTCATTCCCTTTCACACCACCACCACCAGACTCCTTCTTCCCAGACTCTTGTCCTCCATACAGTCTCTCTTCCCCTAACCCCTTGCAATAGATTCTTGGTCATTTAGCCCAGCATATCTCAGCAAGTGGCCAGCTGGAAGCAATAAGCCATGTGCTGCATAGTTGTTCTGACTGATTCATTGCAGGGTTTGAGCTCCCAATGACCCTAGCAGCTGAGTCCCAACCATTCTCTGAAGGTAGAACAGGAGGTTAAAGTTAAAACAAAGATGCTGTCATACTGGGAATTTTGCTACAGAAGAGTATGAATTTCTCAAACTAAGGGTATGTCTACATTACCCTGCTAGTTCGAACTAGCGGGGTAATGTAGGCATACCGCACTTGCAAATGAAGCCCGGGATTTGAATTTCCCGGGCTTCATTTGCATAAGCGGGGAGCCGCCATTTTTAAAACCCCGCTGGTTCGAACCCCGTGCAGCTTCCTAGTTCGAACTACCTAGTTCGTGCCCTGTGTAGCCGCACTGCACTGCCCTAAGAGACTCAGAAGGGCCTGCTTTAGTAGCAGTCTTCCTACCCTATCTCATCCCAGTTGTTCTGGTGTAATCATACTGCTTTATTCAAGGTCACTTCCACTTTTTCCATTGCTACTTTCTATTTATAGACAATTAAAACTAGGTCATAACAATTTTGCCCTGGCTTGTAAATTGTTATGCAAGGTCTCAGCCTGATGAGGAATCATTCTGTCAAATGTATAGTTTGTACTAGGGATGGAGTGAGTCGGGGTGGGCAATAATTTTTGACGGGGGACCACTCCAAGAATTTGGTAAGTGGTCAAGGGCTGCACTCTTCCATTATATTAATGGAGGAGGTGTGGGGGTCTGGGATGGAGTTTGGTTGCAGAAGGGAGCTTGGGGAGGGAGTTTGGAGGGGATTGTGACCTCATGAATTCTTATCAGTTATTCTACTATTGTATAGTCCCGGGGATGGGACTGGCAGCCATTGTAATCTGTCCTCACTCCTGAGGAATCCCCTGCCACTCCGCACTGCTGCCTCTGATACAGAGGTGGCAGCAGCCCATGTCTGGGGGTGGGAGATCTGAGCTCCTGGACCTGGTGTGAGACTGAACTGACCCAGGCTGCCTGCCTTCCTACCTCCTAATAATAAACACTTTAAATGCAGAGCCGCAGCAGGATTGTATGTGCTCAGGGCAGCTGCAGGGACCCTGTGTACTGCTCTGAACTGAAGCTGTAAGCCTGGGGAATGAGGGAGGAGGGGCACTTCACATGCTGCCTGTCCTGCATACAGGCAAGTGCTAATGGCTGTAAACCAGCCAGTAGGAACTACTGGTGGATGGGGCAGCACGAGAAGCCTCTGTCCCCACTCCCAGGCTCTCAGCATTCAAAAACACACACATGGCCCTGCAGCCAACTTTCCTGAGTGCCGAGCAGATGCAGGGCAGGCAGGGAGCTGTCTGAGGCTCTTGTGGGCTGGATCTGGCAGCTTGATGGGCTGGATCCAGCCTGCAGATCATATTTTGCCCAGCCCTGGTTTGAGTTGAATTTTTATTCCACTTCTAACCTGGCCACTCCTGTTCTGCAGGACCTCTCGTGGTCTTCAGAGGGCAGGCAGGGTCCCAGTGTTCAGGATGCTATCCGACACCAGAAGTTACACGGGAGCCCTGCAGGCAGAGCCCCAGGAGCCAGAGTTGGCTGGCATAGGCCAGTAATGCCAGTGTAGTTGCTGTATAGACATACCCTTAGTGCAGTGTTCCCAGTAAACTATCCACTTGTACTGCTCAGGAGCAGGGCCAGATTAAGACCTTTAGAGGCCTTAAGGACTGAAAAGATTATGTCCCTCCCCCCGCCCCAAGCATGTGCTTAGTCTGCCTATTGGATAATCCAGCCCTGCTCAAGAGAGATTCACTGTTGCCTGGCTGATTAGCGGAGTGCCCACAGCTAGGTATTTTGTTTCTGCTGGTGGTGCACATTTGTACATGCCTCGGTGCACATAAACATTATTCCACACTAGAAAGAAAAGATTAGAGAGGACATTGCCATGTCAGTCAAACATCCCTCCTTTGACTCTTGTAGTGGTAGAACAGCTCACTCACTCACCTGGTACAGTTCAGCCTTATAGATAAGCAGCCATGCCCCTGTACAGGGAAGCTTTTAGAGGGTGTCCAGGTGACCTGCATTACACCCTCCAGTTTACGTCTTCAGGCGGAGGGCTAGCCACCTCTCTTACTCTGTTCAATGCAGTCCTATTTGCCTTTTAACAGAACTTAACACAGTACATTGTATAGCTCTTTTCTTTGTCCAGATAAGTTACAAAATAATAGTGCTCACCATATATGAGAGAGGATATGTAAATGTACATAGAGCCAAAGGCCTTTCTATGCCAAGAGGAGTTCAGTTGAATTCATATGACCCTGTTGATCAGCGGCAGGCAATAATTTTCACAGGCAGACCACTTAGGGTACATCTACACTGCAGCGCTATTTCGGATATTTCTGGCATTCCAAAATAGCTGTTCCGCATCTTTGAAACAAGCCCATTATTTTGAAATATAATGGGTTCACTATTCTGACATCCCTGTAAATCTCGTTCCACAAGGATTAAGGGACATTTTGGAATAGCTGTGTAGACAGCGCCAAATTACGAAATAATCTGTTTTGCAATTAACTCAAAATAAGCTACGCAATTTGCATAGCTGATTTCAAACTAAGGGTGCAGTGTAGACACACTCTGCTCTAGATTATATTAAATCATCTGTTCTAGATTCCTGCTCCACTACTGTCCAACACATTTTCCTAGATGTTCACCTTTTCTTACCAGTTTTAGGCCCCCCCAAAAAACTTTAAAACTTTCTTTTGATTTGCATATTTTATGACCCATACCTAAGAAACAAATGATAGACACTGTTAATTTGCCATGTTATCAACTCAAGTAAACTACAATATTTATAGTAAGAACATCATTCTTCGTTAATTTGTGTAATGATCCTCTTTACTTCATGTCAATTTATTCTTGGTAAATCTGTTCTTCTATAGTATTCATCCTAGTCAGGCTGCATCAAATGGGATGTGAGTTAAAAAATTTGAAATGTGGTTAATAGTGAAGATGAAATGCATGTGCAATATAGCATAGTGTCCATCTACCTCTTTGTGACTTATATGTCTATTGTTGGTCTCTTGTGAAAGGCAGGCTGATATGGAATTTCAAAAGGAGGAGGGGAGAATGCCTGGAAGAAGCACTCTTGGTGAGGGTAACGTGCTCAGACCTTGGGATTAAAAATTCCAGTAATTATTGTAGAGACTTCACCAGAAAGAGCTGGGGGGGCAGGGTATGGCACAAAGGTAATGATTTTGGCAAGCTGAACATGGCAGAATGAGAGTAAACAGCACTGCATTAACCAGCTGGTAGTTATAAAGGGAGGACAGGGACATATCAACAGACTCAAACGTCTGCAAGCAAGCAACCAGCAAAAGACCAAAATTTACACCTACTTCCAGTACAACGTAACTACCTCCCATCCCTATTACAATGATTTATTGAGCAATATATCTTTCCAGATCACATTGTATAACCTAATCTCATCACTAAGAATACTGCTTTGCAGCTGCCCTAGACACATTCTGTCATGCTGTTCATGAACACACTAATGGAATGCAAGGGGTGGAGAGTGATACCCCCAGTACAGGCACAGCAAAGGGCTGCAGAATATGGCTCTTGGGTTGCATCATTTAATCTGCATCTCCTGGAGCTTCAGCACATATTTAGTCCATGTTCAAATAATGGAGTTGAATTTTTGCCAAAGTATAGCAATTTAATTCCTGATCAAGATCAGTCAATGTGCAATCTAGTTATAATCTATGTTGCAAGTCACTAGAAAAGTTTGTGCAGACTGTGTTCCCCATGCTAAAGAAAAATAAGTCTTATATGATGACAAGCAGCACCATCTACTTGTTTCCAGGCCAGCCTTTCACAGACTGTGGCATCCTTAGGGTGACATGGTTAGCTCTGTATTGCCACTTACTATTTTTGCAGCTTGTGTTTTTGATGAAAAACTGTTTGAATGAAAACTGTAGTATTGGCTTAATCAAATCAGGATTTTTTTCCCCCATTGGCTTGATTTACTTTTTTAAATGAAAAGAGCACATATTTGTTTCTCTTACCAGATCAAAGGTGAAGTGAAGGAAAATCAGCTCTCAGAACTACTCATTAAGTCAAATGAACTGTCCAAGTGTCTAATCAGAATTATCTCCAAAGCATATGGTGTCTTACCTATATTTGGAAACATAAATTGGGCTGCTTGCCTCCCCCCAGAGGAAAAGCTATGAGAGGGAGGTAAAGAAGGGAGAATACCAGAGGCTTTCCCTGATAGCTTTCCTCGCCATTCCCTCCAATAGGGCTGTCCTCTTGTAGAAATGGGACCGTGCATTGCTTGGAAACTGCACAGATTCCCTGGAAAATGCATGCACAAATTAGTATTTAGCCATCCAGTCCTGAACAGGGAGATCTGCCTCAATTTTGAACCAAACCTTTCAAACCCCACAGTGCAAAACACACTGTTTGTAACAGTAACAGTCACTCTTTGGAAAGGCTTCCAAAGCACTGTGGCCCTCTTATCATCCAGCATTTTTCTGCTTATTTTCCTGAAGCATGTGTTGAGATTTGTCCTCATAAGAGTGATCCCAATGAATGGTGTGTGAATTGCTATGCTGAAGTTTAACTCTTCAAATGCAATAAGCTACTTGGATATCTTGCCATGCATCAAATAATTACAGACTCTCATTCTGGCTATTAAAAAGGAAAATCTTTTGTTGTACTTGAGGGTTGAAACAGATGGCACTTCACTTGACATTTACAGCTCTGGAAATAAAACCTCTCACAGGCATTTGAATCCAGGTGGTTATTGCTGGTCATCAAGTCTCTGAATTCTTATTCTCTTTTACCAATCAGAAGTGTCTCCCTCCTTACTCTCTCATTAGCAAAGCCCTACACCTGTGGTTGCCTGAAAAGCCAGGAGTAATGTCTGCATGTCAGCTACGAGGTACCCACAAAGCTTTTGCTCTCCCTGGGAGTCTGTAATTACTCTCCCTGTGGGGTTGCCAGGTAGCCTGAGTTTGTGGGACTGGTATAAGACTTGCAGAATCTGAAGGCCTCTCACAAATACATTCCAGATTCAGCAGCAATATGAAAAACGCTTTTGTTACCTGCCTTTGTAATTGATTCTTGGTTTTTCCATACAAGAGTTTAGATCTGGAACTTCTGCAGAGTTCTCTCACAACAGGTGCAGCTAACAATCCCCTGCTGGTGTTTTCATCAGTTCCTCTGCCCATTTGATGTTTTGACCCAAAGCTCATTGCTTCCCTCTTTCTTGATTGTTGGGCCATGTACCGTATATTTCAGCCACAGAGGAATATCTTTATAATATATTAAATATACACACAGTGCTAACTACGGAACTACCATTCATTTCCAGGGTTTCCTGCTTGGTCTCAGAAATAAAAGCAAAGTTCAGGAGGAAAATGAAAGTCCTTCTGACATAGTTTTATTTAAATGTTAGATCCCAGAAGGCCTTTATTCTGTATAGCTGTTCAACATAATATGAAAAAGCACCATACAAATAAAAGCACCTAAGTGCTTTTTTCATTTTTAACCTTAACAAATTCAGTCCGCAGTACACCTGTTGCAGCAATTGCAAGCATTCATTCATGGGAGAACGCTGAACATAAGAATGGCCATACTGAGTCAGACCAAAGGTCCGTCTAGTCCAGTAGCCTGTCTGCCGACAGTGGCCAGCACCCGGTGCCCCAGAGAGGGTGAATCGAAGACAATGATCAAGCGATTTGTCTCCTGCCATCCTTCTCCAGCCTCTGACAGAGGCCAGGGACACCATTTCTATCCCCTGGCTAATAGCCTTTTATGGACCTAACCTCCATGACATTATCTAGCTTCTCTTTAAACTCTGCTATAGTCCTAGCCTTCACAGCCTCCTCTGGCAAGGAGTTCCTCAGGTTGACTACACGCTGTGTGAAGAAGAACTTTCTTTTACTAGTTTTAAATCTGCTACCCATTCATTTCATTTGGTGTCCTCTAGTTCTTCTATTATGGGAACTAATAAATAACTTTTCTTTATCCGCCCTCTCCACACCACTCATGATTTTATATACCTCTATCATATCTCCCCTCAGTCTCTTCTTTTCTAAACTGAAAAGTCCCAGTCGCTTTAACCACTCCTCATATGGGACCCGTTCCAAACCCCTAATCATTTTAGTTGCCCTTTTCTGAACCCTTTCCAAGGCCAAAATATCTTTTTTGAGGTGAGACCACATCTGTACACAATATTCAAGATGTAGGTATACCATAGTTTTATACAGGGGCAGTAAGATATTCTGTTTCTTATTTTCTATCCCTTTCTTAATAATTGCTAGCATCCTCTTTGCCTTTTTGACTGCCACTGCACACTGTGGAAGTTTTCAGAGAACTATCCACGATAACTCCAAGATCTCTTTCCTGATTTGTCATAGCCAAATTAGCCCCCATCATACTGTACATATAGTTGGGTGATAGAAATGTAGCCGTGTTAGTCTGGGGTAGCTGAAGCAAAATGCAGGACAATGTAGCACTTTAAAGACTAACAAGATGGTTTATTAGATGATGAGCTTTCGTGGGCCAGACCCACTTCCTCAGATCAAAAAAAAGATAGTTGGGGTTATTTTTCCCGATGTGCATTACTTTACACTTATCCACATTAAATTTCATTTGCCATTTTGTTGCCCAATCACTCAGTTTGGTGAGATCTTTTTGGAGTCCCTCACAGTCTACTTCTGTCTTGACTATCCTAAACAGTTTCGTATCATCCGCAAACTTTACCACCTCACTGCTTACCCCTTTCTCCAGATCATTTATGAATAAGTTGAAAAGGATTGGTCCCAGGACTGACCCTTGGGGGACACCACTCTCCATTCTGAAAATTTACCATTTATTCCTACCCTTTGTTTCCTGTCTTTTAACCAGTTCTCAATCCAAGAAAGAACCTTCCCTCTTATCCCATGGCCATGTAATTTACACAAGAGCCTTTGGTGAGGGACCTTGTCAAAGGCTTTCTGAAAATCTAAGTAAACTATATCTACTGGATCCCCCTTGTCCGCATGTTTGTTAACCCCTTCAAAGAACTCTAATAGATTAGTAAGATATGATTTCCCTTTACAGAAACCATGTTGACTTTTGTCCAACAAATTATGTTCTTCTACATGCCTCACAATTTTATTCTTTACTATTGTTTCAACTAATGTGCCCGGTACTGACGTTAGACTTACCGGTCTGTAATTGCCAGGATCGCCTCTAGAGCTCTTTTTAAATATTGGTGTCACGTTGGCTACCTTCCAGTCATTAGGTACGGAAGCCAATTTAAAGGATAGGTTACAAACCACAGATAATAGCTCAGCAATTTCCCATTTGAGTTCTTTTAAAACTCTTGGATGAATGCCATCCGGTCCCGGAGATTTGTTAACATTAAGTTTTTCTATTTGTTCCAAAATCTCCTCTAATGACACTTCAATCCAGGACAGTTCCTCAGATTCATCACCGACAAAGGATGGTGTAGATTTGGGAATCTCCCTAACGTCCTCAGCCGGGAAGACTGAAGCAAAGAAATCATTTAGTTTATCCGCAATGGCTTTTATCGTCCTTGATTGCTCCTTTTATAGCTCGATCGTCTAAGGGACCCACAGGTTTTTTAGCAGGCTTCCTGCTTCTAATATACTTAAAAACATTTTGTTATTTCTTTGAGAGTTTTTGGCTAGTTGTTCCTCAAAATCTTTTTTTGCTTTTCTTATTACATTTTTACACTTGATTTGACAGTGTTTATGTTCCTTTCTATTTATCTCACTAGCATTGGACTTCCACTTCTTAAAAGATGCCTTTTTGTCCCTCACTGCTTCTTTTACATGGTGGTTAAGCCACGGTGACTCTTTTTTAGGTCTCTTGCTATGTTTTTTAATTTGGGGTATACATTTAAGTTGGGCCTCTATTATGGTGTCTTTAAAAAGTTTCCATGCAGCTTGCAGGGATTTGGCTCTAGTCATTGTGCCTTTTTATTTCTGTTTAACTAATCTCCTCATTTGTGTAATTCCCCTTTTTGAAATTATATGCCAGAGTGCTGGACTGCTGAGGTGTTCTTCCCACCACAGGAATGTTAAATGTTATTATAACGCTGGTTCACCAGAGAGATAATAAATATAAAATTAAAGGAAAAATACTCCCAGACTGAAAAATTTGATCCAATAAAAGACATTATTACTTCTCCCACCTTATAACTTGGGACAAAGACAGCTACAACACTACATATAAGGGGGGGAAACTGACCAATAAGTGGTTTTATAACTCTTTATTTCATGGTGATAAGTACAAGGGAAAGGGCCACAGACAGTGGTATCAAGGCTACAGGAATCTTTTCCTGAACGCCATCATACTGAGTCAGTAACTTTTTCTGAAATCCCACTATTCCTTTACAGTAAGTTGTTAGTCACTGGCATAGGTCTTGGAGGATTGTTCATCATAAATAATACATTCCTGAGGCAGAGATGTAGTTTCTGTTCCTAGCAGACAAGGGACAAGCCAGAGTGGCGTGGATTTTGGTTTTTCAAATCTCAACTGACATATGGTGCTTTGTAGGTAGTGGTGGTTTGCGTGTTTGTTGTTTGAGGGGAGGGTTTTTTCCCCAAGAATGAGGTTCCATTTTATATGAACCACCAAAAGCTGTAGGTGGAGAAGGAAAAGTTACAGTTTTTAATCACGTCTTTAATTTCTTGGGCTGTTGCTGGCAATTTAAGATATATACCCATTTATTCTATAGAACTGGCCTCCTAACTTCTTGCCTGCAAGCACAATATCATAGCTGAAGTAAGTCTCAGATGAAAATGGAAGAGTGAATGATTATTATTAATTTGATCCAAATGGTATCATCTGTCCAGAGCAAACAATAAACATGTTCAGAGCAAATACAAAAATTCCAGGCCAATTGCAGATACCCCTTAATAAATAAACATATTAGGAAAAACTCTTTCTGACCATTGGTAATGCTTCAAGTTTTTTAACATGCCCTAAGTACTTTCTTTCCAGGAAGCACATTACAAAGTTTAAAAGTATCATGTAGGGCCACACCCCTCCTGATGTTGCACTTACGAAAGGTAGAAGCTCTTTTCAAGCAAACATGCCCAGAACTGCACAGCATAAGCCCAGCATGACACTACCCTAGCACAACTCATCTGCTTCATATATCAGTGGATTCTGCAGGGGCTGTTTGTGGTTCTCACACACCACACACCATCTATGCTTTCTTCCACTGTTTCCTGCCTGCTAAGATGAAAAGGTACCATTCTTCTTACTCCTCCTCCCTTGCTTAGCCTTGGATACTTGGAAGGACTGTAGCCACTCCAATAAAGTCACATTACCCACTGCTTCACATCTAGCACACATCAACTCTAGACATTCCCCCACCTCCAAGAGCTGATGCAATGATAGTATTGGAACAGCAAGCTTTTGTGCAAGAAAGGAATTTTATATGTGGTAGAATCTTTGGTAAATGGTACTGTCGCGGCTCAGTCCCCCAACTTGACACTATGCATGCAGAGATGGGGGGGGCCGGCTAACCAAAAAACTCTGCAAAGCCTGTCTCTATGATTCCCAGAGACAAACTTATTCAATCTCAGTCCTTCTGAGATTTAAAACAAAAAAACAAAACAAAAACCCACCCAAGACTGGTTCCTCGCTGCTACCACCCAAATGATCCCAAGAAAAGATAAAAATAAACTCTTTTCCAGAGAAGAGGTCACTTGGGAAATCCCCTCTCTAAGGTAAAGCTCTCCCCACTGCCCCAAACTGTTTAGCTTGGATTGGGAAAACAGAGGGAATCCAGAGACAACGATGAACTTTGCCCTTGTAACTAGGCACGTTGGGTATGTCTAGACTACATGGCTCTGTCGACGGAGCCATGTAGATGAGGTTTCTAGACATAGGGAAATGAAGCGGCGATTTAAATAATCGCCGCTTCGTTTACATCAAAATGGCTGCCGCACTGTGTATTTTCATTTACATCAAAATAGGTTTACTGGGCTGGTGGACAAGGGCTTCCCTTGTCAACCGCGGAGCGTCCAGACTACTGTGCTGTGCCGCCAAACAGCTGATCGGCACAGCGCAGCAGCCATTTTGATGTAAATGAAGCAGCGATTATTTAAATCGCCACTTCATTTCCCTTTTTCAAGTAAACTAATCTACATGGCTCCGTCAACGGAGCCATGTAGTTAAGACGTACCCTTAGTCTTAAGGAAACAACAATCAACCAATACTGGTTAATTAGCATAAAAGGAAAACTCTTTTATTATCAAAACAAAACTACTGTTCTTCTTAGAGTGATGTCCCCTTGGGTGCTCCACTGTTGGTGTTGGGCTCATCCTGGCACCACAGATCGGAGAGTTTCAAGTAGTCATGAGGCAGACTGCGCATGTGCGAGTGGAGAGAGGCATTTCCGCCTTTGAAGTAGCATGCGCAGCTCACTTTTTCCTCAGTTCCTTCTTTGCTGCCCTCGGCTATGGACAGAGCTTAACCCTCTCCTCCTCAGCGTGCACACAGGCGTTTCCTATGATTCGTGGTAGCTTCACATCACTTCCAGTACAGAGTCCTCCCATTCGGACTCTTCTATGCCCTCAGAGTCTTTTCCAAGACCTTCACAGCGGCAGCAGCACATCTCAGATACAATGGCTGACTTATCAAAGGCCCCTCACAACACGCCACAAGAGGCATGATCAGGTTTACAAAAAGACCTTTCTTCAATCACTAGGCTTCATTATCAACGAGCAGAAATCCACACTGTGTCCTATGCAATCCCTGGAGTTCATAGGCTCTCGCATAGATTCCATAACAGCATGAGCCTATTCCCAATCACTGTTTCAACAACATAAAAAGCCTTGTCATTATCATGACCACCAGCCCAACCGTACCCATCCTAACTTGCCTCAAGCTTATGGGACACATGGCAGCCACCACGGTCATAGTTCCGCACGCCAGGCTTCACTTCAGTGTTTCCAGCACTGGATTTCTTCAGTGTACATGCCTGCCAGCTGCCACATCCACAGCTACATCTCGCCTCCTCGTCCTCCATGGGTCCTTACCTCCCTCCCAGTGGGGTGAACCCAGGCACAGAACCTATGCAAAGGGGTGCCTTTCCACCGTGAGCAGCCATCCAAACAGATTACTACGGATGCCTCGCCGATGGACTGGGGTGCACACTTCCAACAGCAAATTGTGCAAGAGAAGTGGTCCAAAAAGGAGTCCAAACGCCACATAAACCTGCTCTAGCTTTGAGTAGTTCACAACATGTGCAAGCACTTCCTTCCACACATCCAGGGCTCTTCAGTGCGTATCTCACCAACAACATGACTACTATGTTCTACATCAATTGCCAAGAGGGTGCAAGATCCCAGTCGATATGCACAGAGGCAACCAAGCTGTGGAATTGGTGTATCAGCCACAACATAGCCATAATGGCAGCATACTTACCTGGGGACAAGAATATTATGGCATGTACCTTCAGTCACAACTTCCTCAAAGAGCACTAGTGGGAGCTGCACAATCACATCGCCCACAAGCTCTTCCAGTGTTGGGGTGTACCACAGATAGACCTCTTTGTGACCAGAACTCCAAATGCCCCCAGTACTGTTCAAGAGCGGGCATTGGATACTGCTCCCTGGGGCTACATCCACATTGGCCCCTATTCCGTAATAGGGATGCTAATGTAGCACTTGGGAATAGGCAAATCCGCGGGGGATTTAAATATCCCCCGCGGCATTTGCATTTTCATGGCTGCCGCTTTTTTCCAGCTTGTAGATAAGCCGGAGAAAAGCGCCAGTCTGGACGCAATCTTCCGGAAAATAAGCTCTTTTCCAGAGGATCTCTTATTCCCAGTTGAAATCCCACGGGGGATATTTAAATCCCCCGCAGATTTGCCTATTCCCAAGTGCTACATTAGCATCCCTATTACGGAATAGGGGCCAGTGTAGACATAGCCTGGGAGATGCAATGCTCCTTCCTTGGGGGACCCATTTACTATATGCCTTGCCTTCTATCCCCCTCATTCCCAGAGTCCTCCAAAAGAACTAGGAAAACGGGGGTCCAAGTAATTCTAATAGCCCCAGCATGGCCTCGACAGACATGGTTCCCATGTCTTTATCCCATGTCTCTATGATCTCCCTGCCCGCTTCCGAACTGCCTGGACGATCACTGTTTCACAAGTCTCCGATCTGTGATGCTGGGACGAGCTCGACACCAACACTAGAGCACCCACAGGGACACACATCTCAAAGAACAAACGTTACTGCACAAAGTGAGTAACTTCTCTTTGCAAGAATAGTAAATTAGCGAGTTGGTAAATAGCCTCAATTTGATATATATATACTCAGGTAAAGTCCCGGGGCTGTAATCCTTAGTTACAAAAGAGAAAAACAATTAGCCAGCTCAAACATGATTTCCAAACCCCCAAACAAGGAACTGAATCCTGACAGATTATCTAAACTTTTCCCTACTTACACATTTCAAGAAGTCCATTCTTGGAGAGAGAAAGCATCTTCCTCAATACCTGGGCGCAACTGCTCTGCTCTCAAAGAAGAGAAAAAAAACCCTCAGTTTGAAATTCCTACTTGCATTGTTATTGGCTGATTGCCCGAACCCCCCAATCCCAGCCAACACCTTTACTAGGTATCTGAGTTAACCCCTTAGTCACCAGGTGCTGGTTAGCACTTCTTATCATGACAGGTACCCTGACACGTAAGCTTCAAAAGTATTTTATTTGGGGGCAGGGAAAGGCAAACCACAAACACTCTGTGCTTTTTCATCACCCATGCTATATAAGAAGCTCTAAAAGAGCAGAAATGGGCAAGTTCTATCTCAAGGCAAGGGATACGAATGTAGATAAAGCTGCACTGAATGACATGACATGGTTACTCCTATAAATAGGTATTTGGGCAACTGAAATCTCCTACTTCTTTGTCTACAGTTTGTCATAGAACATAAGAATGTAATGTCCATTACAGCCCCTCCAGGAGAACTAGTGGGGAGAAAAGACTATGAAAGCTCCATGTGCAATCTAACAAGTCTTTTTTCTGTAAGGCCTGTTATATTTACAGGGAATCTTCATGAGTGGGCTCAGCCTCCCAATCCACGGAGTGCTTCCATTGGCTGAGCTGGTGATGTAATGGAGCAAAAAGCAGTAAGATTGGTTGAGTTTATAGTCTTGGAGCATTTTCCCTGTTAATTACTTGATTTTCCCCCCTTGTAGTGTTCGCAGGCAGACAACAAATCGGCCCCCACCAGCTGGAGGGAGACCTAAACCACAGCCAAAACCCAAGCCTCAGGTACCACAGTGCCGGGCACTGTATGCATATGATGCTCAGGACACAGATGAACTTAGCTTTAATGCCAATGACATAATTGATATAATCAAAGAAGGTAAGTAAAGAAGTGGGTGGCATAGATTTGTTTCTGTTTTAAATGTCCTTTGTTCACAAATTCCTCCATAGTCTTGAGTACACGCTCATTGTTACTATACGATCTTGCAGCTAACCAACTCTATGAACATTTTCCTGAAGAGACACTCCTGCATTTCTTGACACAATAGAAGGCCTGCTTCTGGCATAGGCAGGATAAAGAGGAATCTTCACACTTACATCTATTAGGCTTGTTCATTTATAAGCAGGGCTGTGTCTGCCCTAGGCTGCTCAGTTGAACATAATGAATTCCCAACTGTAGAGTTCCATATCTTGTGCCCCACCACAGCCTCCAGTTGCACGTATAAGACCATAACAAAAGCTAAAGCACAGCAGCTGAAAAGCAGTTAATAATGCAGTTCCAACTCCAATACTTCCCAAGTGGAAAAGCTTTGCAGTGTGTCCAGAAGGCTAGAAAATCTGGCTCTCATAGCCTTTTGTACATGGTCTCCACAGAGTAGGCTGCTGATTTGTGTGTGGAAGGATTTGCCAGTCTGCACAAAATGCATGTAAAGCAAACACAGCTAAAATGCAGGGGAACTAAAAATGAAGTAAGGATTCATAAAACCTCATTGCTCACTCTGCTCTTTGTCTATCACAGATCCCTCAGGTTGGTGGACAGGCCGATTACGAGGGAAGCAAGGACTGTTCCCCAACAACTATGTGACCAAGATGTAACAAAATACTAAGAAGGTTTTGTTAAATGAAGAATATGATGCTTTCCCTTCCCTCTCTTTTCTATGAGGTTAAACGGCAATTCTTCTCAGAGGCCTGCAATTCTTAGCAGCATCTTCACCGGTGAAGTTGTATACAAGCAAGAAAGTGTCACTCAGTTTACTGCCCATAAAGCAAATGTGCAGATCTGTGCCTCAGATACACATAGGGAAGTACTGAAAAGGATTTATTTATTATATTTAAACCTGTTTCTAGGGCAGAGTGAATGAAGGGGTGTTTAGTTCTTATAGTTTTCCTGAAACTGCACAGTGCTTTGCAATCTGGGACCAAGGACTTTGGAAAGGTTGTATTTAATAAGTGCCTTTAGTTTTTATATATATATATATATATATATAATGAAGATGGCATTGAATGCACATTTCCTCTGATACAGATCACTCCGGGGAATATGTTAAGAATGCTGCTACATGTCACAAAGATTTAGGATTGGTGATGGTATATTTAAATAGTTCTGTACAGATGTGTAATGGAGCTGGTTTATTATTTGCTAGTAAAATTTAGGGATTCCAAAAGGCACCGCAAAAAAAAAAAAAAGTACTGTATACTATGCAATGATGCCTTCTCCATGATTTTTATTAGAATATGGCTGGCCCATGTTGGATTTATGGTTAATGCTGTACCTTTTACAGGAAGCAACTCTTTCCCCTGAGCTGTACATTTACAGAAAATTACACTGTATATAAAAAAATCTAATATGGTAGAAACATGTATGAATGTATAATGTAGTATTCACTGTACTTATCCATAAGGTAGTTTTATTAGCTGTGTCATGCCAGGTACATACAAATATGCACTATTCCTGATCAAATCAGTGTTAATGCTTTTTAAACCCAGTTGCCTCCTCTCTCCCCCCCCCAATGTAAAATGGCTGCTGCTATCAGTATCCATTTTTTCCCCTAACCGTCTCTCAATAAACCACAGGCACCAAAGAGCTGAATGTGTAGTATTTGTTTTCCAGTCATTCATGAAGCAACTCATTCCAGAATGGATAACCAAACTTCCAGCGCACAGCCATAGTAGGGTCTGCAAGTAGGTAAAGAGGCTCTTTCATTTCAAGAGGGATGTACTGCATATTTGTAATCTCCACAGAGTGGTTTGAGGGAAGTACTACAAAATCTAGCATTAAGTGCAGTTTAAAATGCAATCTTCTGAAGTTTAAATTTGGTTTGGAGCCTACGATGAACCTAAACTGCCCTTACACCACAATTCCTCCAAAGACTCCTGGGCTACATCTACACTGGCCCCTTCTTTGGAAGAGGCATGCAAATTTAGAACTTGGGAATAGGGAAATCCGTGGGGGATTTAAATAAACATGACTGCTGCTTTTTTTCCCCAGCTTGAGGAAAAGCTGGAAAAGAGCGTCCAGACTGGCGCGATCCTCCGGAATAAAGCCCTATTCCGGAGGATCTCTTATTCCTACTTTCAAGTAGGAATAAGATCCTCCAGAATAGGGCTTTATTCCAGAGGATCACACCAGTGTGGACGCTCTTTTCTGGCTTTTCCCCAAGCCGGAAAAAAAGCAGTGGCCATGTTTTATTTAAATCCCGTGGGGGATATTTAAATCCCCCATGGATTTCCCTATTCTAAAGTTCTAAATTAGCATGCCTCCTCCAAAGAAGGGGCCACTGTAGACAGACCTGGATTGTAGATTAAGAGCCCAAAAGGGAAGGCAGAGTACCGTACAGAAAGAACCCAGTGGAAGGAGACAGAGAACGCTATCAGTTTAAATCCAAAGTCAAATATGATGCACCAACTGAACACCATAACAGAGGCAAGGTGGAGAATTGCCGTGTTTATTATAAAAGCAGTTGAAGATAGAATTTTTAGAGTTTTGTGAAAGGAGGTGGTATAGCCTGTGCTTTGATTACATATCACTTACCAGTCATAGGTAACATTCGTTTTAAGAGGAATTTGGGGGACAGGATAGTGTTTTGGTGAACAAGTTTTAGGAGTGCATTCCTTCTACTCAGCTGTCTGTGCTGAGTTGGGTACAAGGGGACAGGGTGAGGCTACACAACCAGAGAAACAGCAACATTAGGGAAAAGCATCTGTCAATAAGCAGCAGGTGAAATGTAAGAGGGATTAAAAGTTCAGAATTAAGAGAACATGTAATGGGGGAATTTGCCTATGGCTCTTTCACACTTAGCTCTAGCCAGACCCCCTTTACTGGGTGTTAAGGTGTAATACAGGCTAATTAGTGTATGTACGCACACACCCCCACCCACTCCCTCTGGATGTTGCTGGACCACATTGGAAGCCAAGCCAGTCTGGTAGCAAGCAACCTACAGGGCCAGTGGTCCAGCACCTGAGCCTTCCACATCCTGCTGCTGCCAGCTTGCCAGTCTGGCCAGGGCTCAGCAAGGAAACCCCCAGAGGCCTAACCTCCTCTGGTCCAGCAAACTTTTGTTGGGACCATTCAGGTCCTGAGGGTGTTAGAACAGGGAGGTGAGTTTAGACAACCACAATAAAACTGCAGCATGAAGTAAAAATGGTTGTCACCAAAACATTTTGCTTTAGCAACAGCATTACTATGTTAGTTAAGACATGCTTTTTTTTTTTTTTTAAATACAACACAAACCCTTTTTCATCACCATCTTGGAGACCAGCCAAGGCAGTTCACTCAGCTGTACTTGATAGTTTAAGCCTGCGGGGTGCTTAAGTGCCTGGTCAGATCATCATCATTTGCCATTTTCATTG
The DNA here is from genome assembly GCF_049634645.1 of Pelodiscus sinensis. NCBI lineage: Eukaryota > Metazoa > Chordata > Testudines > Trionychidae > Pelodiscus > Pelodiscus sinensis. Next base: position 30,252,585 of record NC_134724.1, on the reverse strand, counting down.
TTTATTTGTGCACTCACATGTGAGTATACAATACAGATTTAGTCCCACTAGAATCCATGACAACATGCTATAGCCTATGAGACCAAGAAGTGCCCCTACTATAGGGGAAGGAAGATCCAATTATTGGTATAAAGATTTGTTTTGCTAATGTACTTTGCTAGACAGCAATTTGCATACAGTGCTAGCCTAGGACTTGCTTATATGGAAAGGTGGTTCTGATTAAGGTAGGGAATCGATTAAATGTCTAATTGCTATTCATGACTAAAACCCTGTTCAGACAACATAAGCTCCTGCCTTGGACCAGATTTAAATGTACCTCTACCCCTAGCAAGCCACGGAGGGCAGATGATGTTGTAATACTATGCCACAGCCATATATGGCTACTGCAGGAGATTTGTAGCAAATCTACTTAGGATTGGTAGGAGCACAAGTAGAAATTTGAATATGAAACCTTGTTGACATGAATCACTGCTGTGGCATAAGTTACGGCTTATACCCTAATCAGGTTAGACCAGGCCTGGTTAACTATGACAAATGTAGATTATCTGATTGCTGGCCTATGACAAAGGTCATCTCAAGTCAACACTAAGTGCAAAAAGTTGTCACATGCACTATCTACACAAGTAATGCCCAATGAAAGGTTTTTTAGAAAAGGAGCTTTATTTCTAGGTATAGAAGAGTAGAGGTCAAGTCTTAAAAGTTTGCTTTCACAGTCTGAGGTGTCTGTGCTAAGATTGGAAGGCTATGTTCAAAAAGCAGCAGTTCTGCCTCAATAGGCATATGTTGACAAAGTGCATGGAGCAGAAATTGTCTACCTAGGATTATCCCATGAGTGATGAAGCTAGGTCTCTGACTGTTTTGGAGTTCAGCTGAGGAATTGTGCTGATTCTCATGAGCTTGCTGCTTGCATACTTGTTCCTTACAGCCTGTAGGAATTAGAGAGACTATTAATACCAAGTACACAAGTTTACAGTTTGTGCTACATTAGAGAAATCAGACTACTTACTACCTATTTCCACTGAAGCACTTTCAAAGAGTCCAGAAAGTTTAATATTGAAAAGAAACTTAGGCAATATACATCTCTAGTATATTACTTAATTTCAAGTATAGATATTTAGCCTTACCATATACTTACAGTGTATTTTGTTAAATTCTTGTTTACTTTTACTACATTCTTGGCCATATGTTGCATTATTAGTGTAAGACTGTCTTCTGCATATCCAGTGTAGAACTGCTGCTTTACACCCTGCAATACAAGACTAGTCAGAACCCCCTACCATAGTTGCCTAAAATGCCTGAGACACTACAGTATCACCCAAACTAACATCCAGTCTAAACCAAACATTAAAAGGTAACACGTTCAACTCAATCTGTGTGTAGCTTAGATCGGAATCATCTTTGGTTATGAGGCTTAGGTAATGGCACCCAAGTTGCAGTCCTAAGGATTTAATGCAAGTCAGAAACATTAAAAGGCCACAGTAAAACTTGAACTGTGTGTGCTGAACAGGTTCAGCTGGCAGGAAAGGCAGCAGGTGCTCAGGGCATTTCCAGCCTCTGTGCTGACAGTGGTAAGGAAGGAGTGACCTGCAACAGCAGGACCGATTCAAAAGTGTCTGAGTTTAAGGAGTGCAGGACCCAACTCAAACATGTTTATCATAATCCAGGTGAAGTTTACTTCAAGTTCCCGAGAGCCACAGGCTGATGCCTACTTTTGACTGTTCATCCCAGTAAAATGTTCACTACATTGCCTACCGTGGTATCTTTACACCAGTGTTTCCAATTGGTGCTCTGGGGAACCCGGGAAATCCGCAAAGCGAAAGCAAGGGTTCTGCAAAGAGCCGGCACTCCCCCGCCTCCTGTGAAAGAGCCATGGCCAAGGGCTTTTTTTTCTGGCTCAACAAAATGCGGCAGGGGCCTTTTAAAAAAGGCAACTAGGGGTTCTGTGGCCAAATAAAATTGGGAAACACTGCTTTACACTATTGCCTTGACATGGTCCTTCCTCACCAAGGGGAAGATGTGATTGTAGGCAAAAATCTAAGCCAGGCTAAGATGTTAGTGTAGATAGTTCAGTAACCGTCATTGGAATTTGCTCTCATGCAGTCACTATTCTTTGTGGTACCAGACCACATTGCTTCCTGAAGTGGAATTCTGATACTGACCAAAAAGCCTTTACTGACTGAAAGTTATTGGGTCTAACTATTTCAGAATGCCCTCACTATAGTCTTATTAAGCAGATAAAGAAAGAATACTCAAGAAAAATACTCAAGGCATGGGACCTAGTGGCTAAACTGGCTTTTCCCCCCACCATTATTTCTGAGGATAAATTTAGTAGCTTAGTATAGGCCTTCATGCCAAGTGCACTGTGATAGTGTTCCAACCCTCCAGCTAACACACACTGAACTGGTCAGGCCTAAGGGCAACAAAATACAAATGTTTCATTAGTACCAGAAACTTAGTAGTAATCATACCAGCTATGTTTTGCATAGATAACTTGCACAGCCCACAAGTTTAGCTGACGTCTGTGTCTGGTCAAATAAAAAAAGCAACTCACCCATTTGCCTTGCCCCAGAACCTTTTGAGACAAGCATAAGGCAGCAGCTGCTATCTCTGAAGGAGGATGGTGTGCCATATCATAGTCTATGAGTGTCAGCTCCATCAGGTATTTAGCTAACGTATGCTGCTCAGCATCAGCCTGCCAAGATCAATAGCTTGTTAAGTCATAATATTTGCCACTCCATTTCATGGTAGCACCATTAAGGTGGTCCAGATTTACAGCTACTTCATGTTCTTCCTTCTGCTTGGAATAGAGTTGTTGCTAACCCTGTTGCCCTCTGTTATACAAGTCTTTGCAACTTGGTTAAGTGGGAGTTTGGTCTTTTTCTCTTGAAGATGCAATAGAACCTTTGCCTCAGAGCAGGTAGCAAGACTTGTTTGGTCTAACCAGAAGCCTAATGGGTATGGGTCACTATTTGCCTCACCATGAAAAGCTAGACTCCCTGCAGTGCTTTTTGCAAGTACTACAGCATACCTAGAGAATGAGGAGTCCTACTCTTGCCTCTCTGGGGTGAGACAATGGATAACTTAATTTTGATTAAGGTATTACAGCCAATGGTTTCACCTAATAAGGCTTCCATTCTGTGACAGGGTGAGCAAAGCTTTTGCTCTTCGATTTTAATCTTTGTCTCCTTCAATCTACTGCACAACTAGGGATATTAATGCATGTAATTAAACAATTGCTGAAAATCTCAGGGATTACACAAGAGGCAGCTCCCACCTGCCACCCTGCTCCTGGTTACTTGCCTCATGGGCTGTGTCTACACCGGCACGATCTTGCGCTAAAGCAGCTGCTCTTGTGCAAAAACTTGCTGCCTCTTTACCCTGGCCACGAGTTCTTGCACAAGTAAACTGACATTCTATTGTATAAAATCGGGGCTTCTTGCACAAGAACGATGATGCTCCCGCTCAGGAATAAGCTCTCTTGCACAACTGGCCAGTGTAGACAGGCAACATGAATTTCTTGCACAAGAAAGCGTCTACAGTGGCATGGATGCTCTTGCACAATAGCACATGCCAGTGTAGACACGCTCTCCCACAACTACTTTAACACAAGAACTCTTCCGCAAGCGTTTTTGCGCAAGATCATGCCAGTGTAGATGTAGCCATGTTGTTTAACCAACTAGTCATCTGTATCAGACAGCTACACATCTGTAGTTGTTACATCCTTATGAGAACAAAAGATTCAAGAGGAGAATTGTAACTGTTGTAACACTGTCAAGTTGTCAGTCTTTGTGGCAATTCATAAATTACTTTGTAGTCAGAGTAAAATGACTCACTACTGCCTAGTCCTTTCTGTAAGGAAGGACTGTTTGTTGGGTGGGCCATATAAATAGGGATGTTAGATTGTAATTTAGCTGATCAGCCTGCTGCAGCTCTGCAGTTTAAATGTAATAGGGGCCAGGCATGCAGAAGCCCAGCTCCTATTACATTTAAACTGCAGAGCTGCTGCAGGGTTAGCCCCCAGAGGCAGCACGAGCTGGGGCTAAGCACTCCTGGCTCACACTGGTCCCAGCTTGCTAACCCCACTGTGGCTCTGCCTTTTTAATGAAGTAGTAAGAGCCAGGCAGCTTTTACTACATTAAAAGGCAGAGCTGCAGCACCCCTGTCTCCCTTGCCCTCTCTGCCCCCCCTCCTTCCCTTTCCCCCAGCACTAGAGAGATCATGCTCAGGGGAAGCCTCTTTTTAAGCAGTAGCCCCAGGCAGGGGAGGAGAGAACTGGCAGCACCAGAGAGACAGTGCTGGGGGGATACCAGCTTTAAAGCCATTTCTCCCAGCACTGGCTCCTGCCTCTGACATACCTATCCTACACACCAGTTTGTTCTGTTTAAGTGAGCATCCCTTAGCACAGCAGTTCCCAGCCCTTTCCAGATGCGGACCCATTTTGACAATTCAGGAAGACTTGGTGACCCAAAGCAATTCAAAAATGGGGGGGGGGGAGGAGAGGGAGGCAGAGCCACTTGGCAATGCATAGGTTGGGAAACCCTGTCTTAGCATATCCTGCTTTAAAACCAGAAGGCCAGATCACACTGCCTAAATGGGCATCCCCAACTTCCCTTACCACCAATAATTGTATCTCATTAGCAGGAGAATTGAGACAAAAGTACATACTTCTCCAGCTTTTGATGCTCTTCTTAAGAAGTGAAGTGGCAGAGGGCGTCCCAAATCAAAGTTCAGTTCCTTAAGAATCATCATTTCCATCTCTCTGATCTGAGCACTAGAGTACGCATTGTCAGTGACGTAGACAAAATCCGCAATATTAGGGGAGAATATCTCCTCATACTTTGAGGCAAGAAGCAATGCTGTAACACCTGCCAGCTGAAGCTTCTTACGCGATACAGGATGAATCTGTATTAACAGGTTTAGAGAACTATTAAAAAGGCCTGTGAATCTGCTTAGCGAGTCAGTTTAATTTAATTTCAGCATGCAATACATCTATTTAACCTTGGGATCCATCTGTCCCCAAGTTGAGTTGGGGTAGCCAGAACACCCCTCCCAGAGCTAAACTGGGAGGTAGAAAGTTAACATTAAGTTTGCATGGAATATCTATCATCCAAAATCCAGAAGCATCAGACAAGAGTTACTTTAGAGTGTATTTAATGAGTCTCCTAATGCAAGATCATGTTGTACAGCAAGGGTGAGCAATAACTCGATGGGGGCCTGCCAAGATTTTGTAAAGTGTCAAGGGCTGCACTCATCTATGGAGTAGGTTTGGGGTCTAGGATGGAGGTTGGGTGTAGAAAGCTCAAGGTAGGGGACTAGGATGAAGGTGGGTGCAGTGACCAGGGGCAAGGGATGGGGTTCAGGGTCCAGGAGGAGATATGGATGCAGGAGAGTTGAGGGGTGCAAGGTCTGTGAAAGCTGTGATCTGTGTCTGTGCAGGAGATGAGAGTTGTGATCTAAGGCAGGAAAGGGTGGTGACCTGGGGCAAGAGTTGGGAGTGTGGAAGGGATTTTGGTGCCAGAGGGCAGGCTGATTGGGAGGCACTTGCTTAGGTAGCTCCTAGACAGCAGGACCCTCCAGTTGGCTGCTCTGTGTGCCATGGAGGGAGGATTCATGCACCACCCCAGAATACTGAGCTCCCATTGGTCAGTTTGCCTTCACTTCACCCAGCATAATCAGCTCCCAATGGCTGGGAGAGTTCAATTGTACTGGGAGCAGGGGCAGTCAATGGGAGCAGAGTGATTATGCTAGGTATGGGCAGCACACGAAGCTCCCCTCTCCCCCTTGCGCAGATAGGCACATGCAACAGCCACGCTGAGCCTTGAGATTGCTCCCTGCCTGAGAGTTGGCAGGATGGCCACAGTCTAAAGTGAAAGGCTTAGACTGGATCCAGCCCATCTCTGTTGGGCAGGCTTATTTCAGATACTTACTTGTAAGAAACGATCCATAACAGCAACACACATGTACAGTGTTTCCTGCAAGAGCTGAAATCTTGAGTGGACCTGAACCAGCCAGTCAACTAGAATTGCACGCATACGCCCATTAATCTCCTTCCCATTGAGATAGTATGGACGTACTGATTGCTGCAACTGTTAAACAGAGACCCATATGAAATAGACTGAAAGTTTAATTTCATTTGAATGTGTAGTACTTAAGCGTTCATACCTCAAGCTGCCTCAGATACAGATAAATATCCTTTACATAATCACTGCATAGTTGAGGGTTTTCCCAATCATCAGCATCGATATCCTCTATGTTGTTAAGCAGAACATCGGAGAAAGCTTGGCATAGGTCCTCTTCTTTCATGGACACATCCATAGGGGTTGGAGACAGAATCTAGTGGAAAGATTAGAGTTCCTGATGCCTGTACATTAGGTCTACCATCTCATTTTACAATATTTTGCCCTTCCCCCAAGTTGTTTGAATGGCAGGTAAACTAAGCAGCCAGCCACCAAAATGGTATCTTAGCTTTAAGACACCTACAATATTTGAGCCCATAAAGCCTTTTCATAGTTACGGATATCTTTCATGATCTGACCAGTGTTTTTTCCAAGTCTTAACAGGGTAGTGTTAACTGTCACATCCCAAGACAGTTGCTACTCTGAGCCAATAGTTTGAAGCCAGGGATAATATCCATAATATTGATCTGATCTTTTTCTGAACTGTTAAAGCTCTTGCCTTAGAAAGGCCTAGAGTGGAGGACCAGAGGGTAAAAACTATAGTATAGGAATTAATTTCCTACCTTTGGAACAGGATCTTCTTTGAGTGTTAAATTCACTGCAACTGGAGGTTTAGGTTGTGCAGTTATATTTACCGGCTTAGTAGCTCCTTTTGTAGTTTTTATAGGTACTTTGAAGCTATCTGTTTTCTACCAGAGGAAAGAAGAACATTTAATAAGAGCTAGCAAATTGCTTTTCTGCCTACTAAAGTGGAACAAAACCTTTACCTTGGCTATATATGTTCCTCTGATTGTAACTTTATTTCCAATCTCTTCCAGAGCAGCCCTTTTGTTAGTTACTTGACTTTTGCCTTTGTTGTTAAGTCCTGTCCCAGCATTTTCCACCCCTCTAGTAATCTGCAAGGGAAAAAAAATGTAAGCAAGGTTTAAAAAGCTAAATCAAGTCCAAGTAGAATTACTTTCAGATTACCAAGCTTAAAATCAGCCACCACAGTATCTGGGCACACTCACTAGTCTTGTATGCTACTGCACTGTGTTTTCCCAGCACACAACTGTGTATAGCAGGACAGGGAGGCGAATAAAAGGATTTGGTCAAATGCATGATGGAGAGTGCTATTAAAACTGTTTACAGAAATCAGAAATGAAGTCACCCAAATCTTGTCCTTCCTCACTGGAAACAAATGCTTTAAGGTTCAGTTTTAGAATGCTCACCTGTGGTTTAACTACTTAGTGTGCCCACCCGATTGTAACTGGATCACCTCCACAGAAATGCAGCTTAGTGACCAGATTAGGTGGGGACAAAAGAACCTCAAAGAGGAAATTGCCTTATGCATTTTACACTACATGGTAAGGCATTGTTGCCAGTTATTTTGCATGCTTTGTATGTCAGAGCATCAAAGTACTTTACTCAGTTTCAGATAGAAGAGCAGAGCCCTGAACTGCCTTACTGAAACCTATCTGTTACTGTGAAGTTAGGAAAGATTTCTAAGGGTGATAGTAATGTCTCCTTTTGTTGAAAGCTAAGAAATGGGAAGAGCTACATGAGAACAAGCCTTTGAGAAGACTTACTCTGCTGTAAGAATATTTTAGTGGTCACAACGTAGAAATTAAATTTGTTGTCCCTTGTGTCTGAGCAATTAGTTCATATTTCAGGCTTTGCAACATAGTTTCCAAAAGAACAGTGTTACTCAACTTTTTTTAATAAAATACACCTCTCCCCCCGGCCAATACCTACAGTTTAGACAATTTTCTTCTACCATTGCAACACATTTGTTTAAACAACTTATTGGTAGCTGGGCAATGAAATTTTAGGGTACAAGTGCAAAGATAATAAAGCACTGTAAAACAACAAAAATTCAATTCTCTACACAAAGAGCTGTTGGCACCTTCATTGACTGTTAGGTTGATAATGTCCCAGCCATCCATTATCTCCATTGAAGGTGCCAACAGCTCTTTGTCTGTAGATTCTTGCCTTAGTACTCTTCCTCTGTAATTGCTATCCTAGGATCTTAACTACCCAATCTTTAGATGCTCTTAAACTACCAGCTCTGCCTACATGTTTTTCCCCAGTTGCACTCCCATTTTTTCCCCCTATTTATTTGGGCCCACGAAAGCTCATGAAACCATCTACGTGTTTTGTTAGTCTATAAGTGCTATTAGATTTTTTTTTTTTTGAGATCACCACAGTCAGCTGTATAGCAGCCTTACTTTTGAAGAGCTCCCAGAGCTCAAGAGAAACAGTAGGCATTCTTCTTGTTCTGGAAAAGTCATGGAAGATTTTCCCAGAACAAGTTCCCTGCCCAAGCACTTCTGTCTCCCATTCCCATAGAGCAGCAGTTCCCAACCTTTTCCAGATGGGGACCCATTTTGACAATTCAGGAGGACTTGGTGACCCAAGGCAATTCAAAAATGGGGAGCGGAGAGGAGGCAGAGCCACCTGGGGAGATACTTGGAGACCCTTTTGAAATATAACAGCAACCCATATTTGGGTCCCAACCCACAGATAGGGAAACCCTGCCATAGGGCAAGCTGATAAGCGCTGTTCTTGCCATCTGCTGAGTGTCCTGCCTGACAGACACAGCTGAGATCAATACCTGAGCCCCAGGTGTTGCACTGCCCCAGGAGACTGCTCAGGCCCTTGGCGCGCGGCCTTGCCTGCACGGGAAGTGAGTTACAGCAGCGTGAGGCGAGTCCCCACGTGAGGGGATGCAGGGGAGCCAAGCGCCCCCACCCAACACCCACCCCTGGGCAGAGGTGACCGTGATCCCACCGGCCTGGCCACAGCTGCCGGGGCTGTTGCTGCGACCCGCCCGGGGCAGAGCAGGCTGGGCCCGGAGTCGCAGACCCAGCCCTGCCCGGGCTTTCCCTTCCCGGTACCCGCCTGCAGGGGACCCCGCGGTCGCCCCAGCCCGGCCCGCACTCACCGCAGCGCGCCGGACCAGCGCCATGAGGGCGGCAGCTCTGCACGGGACACGGGCTGGCTGCGAGAGCGACTCCCACACCCGCCGGCGTTTGACACAGCTACGGCCCCAGCGCGCCGCCCTCCGCTTCAAATAGCGCCCCGCCTCTGCCCCCATTGGGCAGCTTCGTACAATGCTCTCCTCTGATTGGCCCGGCCATCGGGCTCCGCCCCATGCGTTGCCGTGACGATGCCCCTTGGAGGGGGAAAGGGAAATCGGCTTCGAAGCACTTCCGCGGGAACTCAGCTCGCGGCCCAACCAGCGGCTCCCGGATCTAGGCCACACGCGGCAGTTCTCGCGAGCCCGGCCTCGCGCAAAGGCGCGTGGGACACGTAGTCAGCTCGGCTGAAGGCGGAGCTCGGGGCTGGTGCCAGAGCGGGGCGGGGCGGGGCGGGGCGGGACAGGACGGGCGGGGCTGCTCTGCGCGCGGGAGGGAGCGGTTGGCTTGGCACGGAGGCTGCCGCTGGAGCTCGCGGGGAGCCGCTTCGAGGCGGAGAAAGGGGCAGAGGGCGGGGATGCCAGGGTGAGAAGGGGGAGGGAGTTTGACAAGGGGCAGGAGCGGGGCTGAGGACAGGCATGGAGGCTGGAAAGAGCGAGAGGGGGGCCATGCAGCGGGGGGGGGGGCGATCTCTGGTACCTCCTCCTGGGTGTCCCCCCCCCCCATTCGGCCATGTTGTCAGCTGCTCCGAAGGCCCAGCAGAGGATGGGGCGGGGCACAGAGCCTGTCTCATTCCGGATGCTTCCCAGGGCTCTCGGGTCACGTGAAGAAGAAATTGTTACTCACCTTGTGCAGTAACATCTGTTCTTCCAGTTGTGTGTCCCCGTGGGTGCTCCACTACAGGTGTCAGGCTCGTCCCGGCGCTGCAAACCAGAAAGTTCTTGCTAGCAGTAGCCCCGTCCGGAGGACTGCGCATGTGCAGAACGTCCCGCGGCGTTCGCGGCTTTTCTGCGTCGCGCGGGCCGACTCGCCAGTTCCTCCTAGCCAGAACATCTGAAAGAGATAAGACAGAGCTCCGAAGCCGGGAGGAGGGCGGGTAGTGGAGCACCCGCAGGGACACACATCTCGAAGAACAGATGTTACTGCACAAGGTGAGTAACAATTTCTTCTTCGAGTGATGTCCCCGTGGGTGCTCCACTACAGGTGAGTATGAAGCAGTCATCTAACCGCTGGTCGTGCTTTGGAATTACTTGTGCACAGAAGAAAGAACTGCCTGAGCGACTGCTATGTCTGCCGCTTTGAGACAGTCAAGGGCATAATGTCGAGCAAACGTGGATGAGGACGACCATGTAGCTGCACGGCATATGTCCCGTAGCGAGACGTTCTTCATGAATGCCGTGGAGGCAGCCCACTCCTGGTTGAATGCGCGGTTGGTGGACAGGATAGAGACCTGCCCCTGAGGGTGTAGCAACGAGTGATGCAGTTAACGATATGTGCCGAAATACGTTGTGACGACAGTTGATGACCTTTAGAGCGATTCGCCAGTGACAATAGTAATCGTGGAGACTTCCGGAAGGGTTCTGTCTAAATAGAATGCCAACGCCCTTCTGACAGCTAGGGTGTGTCTACACTGGGCCACTTATTCCGGAGAATCAGCCGCTTTTCCGGAATAAGCCGCGAGCTGTCTACACTGGCCCTTGAATTTCCGGAAAAGCAACGATGCTGTACTGTACAAAATCAGCCGCTATTCCGGAAACCGTACGATGCTCCCGCTCGGGCATAAGTCCTTTTTCCGGAAAAGCTTTTCCGGAAAAGGGCCAGTGTAGACAGCTTTTCCGGAAAAGCAGAAGAAACGTAAAAAAGCGGTTTGGACGGCGGGAGACCCCGTAGAAGCCACGGACTTCCACATTACCCGAGGGCTTAAAGAGCACGCACACTACTGGCCGCACGTGGCAGGAGGCCCCCAGAGACCTCCCTTCCCAGCTCTGCGACGTGGCAAGTGTGCTGCCCAGCCACCTGAGCGGAGGCATGGCAGCTCGAGGTGGTCAGCCACCGTCACCCGGGGCAGAGGAGGAAGCCCCCAGGGGCCGGAAGCGCAGGGCCCCATCCTGGACCCCCAGGGAGCTGGAGGCCCTCCTGGACCTGTGGGAGGAGGAGGAGGGTCTCCATGACCTCCAGTCCCGCCGCCGGAATGCTGAGCTGTACACCCGGATGGCCAGGAACCTCGCCCAGCAAGGGCACCCCAGCCGCAACTGCGAGCAGGTCCGCTCGAAGGTTAAGGAGTTGCGGCTGGGGTACGTGCGGGCCACGGAGGGGAGGGGAGCAGGGCCTGATGCCTGCCCCTATTTTGAGCGGCTGAACTCATTTTTGGGCGAGCCAGCCCCGCAAGGCCCAGCTGTCCCCGTTGACACCTGCCAGCACCCCCCGATCATTCGTCCCACCGAACCGGAGGAGGAAGACGAGAGCGGCGGCGCTTCGGGAGAGGAGGCCAGCGTTGCCACCCAGCAGGCCCCCTCCAGCAGCTCCTCTGTGGCCGGGGAGGAACCCACTGGTGAGTCTTTGAAGGTTACACTCCCAAAGGGCGGGGGGCGGAGGGCGGGGGGGAGCGAGACCCAAGTGTCCGGAGGGGGGAAGGGGAGAGCATGTCACTCAGGCCACGTGAGCTGCACGCTGCATAGCATGCGGCAGTTAGCAGCACGTGCAACCTGGTGACTGAGCGGCAGGTGGCCGGGGCAGGCAGCTGCGGGCACGGCTGGGACCATGCTTCTCACAACACATTTCAGCGGGATCAGGGGGAAGGGTGGATGCCGGCTGGAACTGGCCAGGGCCCGAGGGACTCAGCCCAGAGCCTGCTGCTCCACCAAGGGGTGCAGCACAGGGAATGGCACACTGTCCCAGGCCTGGCTGTGAGGCACAGCCAGCTGCTCCTGGGATAAGTGCAGCGTCACAGTCCTGTGACCGTGGACCGACACCGAGCCGCTCACCTGCTCCCAGTGCCTTGGCAGGTTCCCCGAGGGAAGTCCCCACTGCGGCCACACCTGTCCCTGGGCTACCAGGCTTGCGGGAGGGATAGTGGGAGGGAGATGGGCCCCTGAGTTTTGCTGCAAGGATGGGACATCCCCCCACCCAGTCACCCTTTCTGGTTCTGACCAGGAGATATCGCACGCAATGGGATCTGAGAGCCCAGACCGCCACTGACAGGTGTGCTCCCAGGCACTGCGTGGGGATGCATCTCGCTCCCTGTCAAACACCAGTGATTAGCCCTAAGCTTTTCACAGTGTCCACCGGCAGGGAGTTCCACAGGTGAACGCAGCACAAGCACCCTCCTGCCCTGCACGGAGCCAGGATACAGACCGGTGCTTACAATACTGCAGGGAGGACCCTACTCCCAGGGGTGGTCCTTCTTGCCAACATACAACACCCCCCGGGAGCAGGAGGGGAACTGAGTGGGCCCAAGCCACAACTGTGCGGTCACCTGGGGCTCTGGGGTGGAGGGCATGGAAGTGTGGGGACAGTGGATGGCCTGCCTGACTGACCCGTCCTTTCTTCTCTTCCCTGCAGCAGGACCCAGCACCAGACCAGCGACTCCAGCAGCAGCGGCACCCCCAGCTGCCCAAGCCCGGAGGACCAGGCTCCGACACCGGGACCAGCTGCTTCGGCGTCATGTCACCGCGGTGGAGGGGATCCAGACCTCCATTGCGGAGCGTGTGCAGGGGGACCAGGAGTGGCGGCAGGAGGGATGGGCTGCGTTCCTGGAGGAATGCCGCGAGATGCGTGCCACAATGGGCACCCTGACGGCACATTTAATACATGCCATCCACTATGGCATGGCCGGACCGCATGCCCCCGCCATCCCTCCGGGAGCACAGCCCATGCCCCCTCCTATCCCTGCTCCTCTCCCAGCTCCTGCTCCTCTCCCTGCTCCTGCTCCTGCTCATGCTCCTGACCCTGACCCTGACCCTGACCGTGCTCATGCTCCTGACCCTGACCCTGACCCTGACCCTGACCCTGCTCATGCTCATGCTCATGCTCATGCTCCTGACCCTGACCCTGCTCATGCTCCTGACCCTGACCCTGACCCTGACCCTGCTCATGCTCATGCTCATGCTCCTGACCCTGACCCTGCTCATGCTCCTGACCCTGAGCCTGACCCTGCTCATGCTCCTGACCCTGACCCTGCTCATGCTCCCGCTCCTGACCCTGAAGACCGTGCTCCTACTCGTGCTCCTACTCGTGCTTCTACTCGTGCTCCTACTCGTGGGCACCTCAGCGTGCAGGCTGCCCCAACGCGGTCTGCCCAGCGTGGGCAGGTCCGCCCCCAGAGGGGCGCTCGCAGGGGCCACCCGTCCCAGTAACTGCCCCCCCCTCCTTCTCGCAGTTAAAGGTCCCCCCCCTCCTTCTCGCAGTTAAAGCTCCCCCCCCCTCCTTTGTAAATAAAAAGTTCTGTTTTCATTTCAATCTTGTGTGGTTATTGTGTTCCTCTAGTAACTGTACAGAAATTATGTGAGATGCCAATTAGCCACTTCAATTTAAAGAGGGTTACAACTGTGGACAACAAATTCATGACTCTATCACCGGGGGGGGGGGGTGCTTTTTCAGTGGTCATTGGTTCGCGGCGCATAAAGAAATACTGAGACTTTTCAGTAAAGATGTAAACCAGAAACTATATTTACATAGCAACAAACAAGCAGAAAAAAATGGTTACAATATGCAGTACAGTACACATTCAAAAACATAAGTTAGGCGCAGGGAGGACGATTGTGGTGTTGCTGGCCACCTCGATCCTTTGGTCCTTCCGGGCCTCAGGAGAGGAGCAGCCAGGAGATCCCTCGACGGATGACTGTGGTGTTGCTGGCCACCTCGATCCTTTGGTCCTTCCGGACCTCAGGAGAGGAACAGCCAGGAGATCCCTCGACGGATGACTGTGGTGTTCCTGGCCATGTCAGTCCTTTGGGCCTTCCGGGCCTCAGGAGAGGAACAGCCAGGAGATCCATTGAAGATGGCACTGATGTAAGCCTTCCACACAAGTCCCAAATCCTGTTGGCTGTTCCTCAGGACGGCGATGGTGGCCTGAACCCTAGCCTAACTTAAAAGAAAAACCCTAACTACACCCGACGCACCCGACGAACAGACTCGATGACGGCCGCGATGTGCTGTGACCCGACGCTTTACTATACTATGGGGAGGGGGGAGGTAAGGGGAGGAGGTGGGGAAGGGTAGGAGCTGGGACGGAGTACTCTGGGGTGACCCAAGCGACCCTGCTACGGGGCTTGGGCAAACATGTCCACCAGGGCCTCTCTAATGCGCACCGCCTCCTGGCGCGCCTGGCGGATGGCAGCTGTGTCGGGCTGGTCCAAGGTCTGTGCCTCAGCTGCCACCCATGCAGGGAGGAAGGCCTCCCCACTGCGCTCCACAATATTGTGGAGCACGCAGCACGCGGCCAGCACTTCCGTTGCATTCTGCTCACCCATGTCGAGACGGGTGAGCAAACAACGGAAGCGGGCTTTTAACCGTCCAAACGCCAGCTCCACTGGGTTTCGGGCCCGGTTGAGGCGGTCGTTGAACCGGGCCCGGTTCTGGTCCGGCTGCCCCGTGTAGGGCCGCATGAGCCAGGGCATCAGGGGGTAGGCCGCATCCCCGACGATGCAGATGGGCATCGGCACATTCCCGACAGTCAAGTCCCGCCGGGGGAAGTAGGTGCCCGCCTCCAACCTCTGAAACAGTCCTGAGTTCCGGAGGATGCGGGCGTCGTGTGCCTGGCCGGACCAGCCGCCGTAGATGTCCAGGAAGCGACCCCGGTGATCCACGAGGGCTTGCAGGACGATGGAGCAGTACCCCTTGCGGTTCATGAAATGGCCCGCTCGATGCTCCGGGGCCCGGATGGCGATGTGGGTGGCGTCCAGGGCTCCCCCGCAGTTGGGGAACCCGAGGGCAGCGAAGCCGGCCATGGTCTCATCGACGTCGCGCAGGCGGATGATTCTTGGCAGCAGGACGTCGTTGATGGCGTGGACGACCTGCAGAAGGGTGCAGAGAAACACAAGGGAACACATTACATACAGCCAGGGGTGAGTGTGCGCTCCCTTGGGTCCCCCCCCTTGATTCCCTCTGTACACACACACACACACACACACACACACAGGGCCCCCCTCGCCCCACGCCCCCCCCCACCAGTGGGCCGGTGCAAGGGAGGGACGGTCGAAACCCCTGAGCGACCCAGCCTGAAGTCTTGGGTGTCCCTGGGCCTGGAGTGGAGCACCCTCCCCCAATCTCACTCCCCCTGGGACTTACCTGGATGACGATAACACCAACGGTGGATCTTCCCACCCCGAACTGGTGTGCCACCGAGCGGTAGCTGTCCGGTGTGGCCAGCTTCCACAGCGCGATGGCAACCCTCTTGTTGACGGGGATGGGTGCCCGCAGCCGGGTGGCGGTTCTCTGCAGCGCGGGGGTCAGCCAGGTGCACAGCATCAAAAAGGTCCGCTTTCTCATTCGGAAATTCCGGACCCACTGGTAGTCGTCCCATCGTCCGAGGACCACACGGTCCCACCAGTCGGTGCTCGTTTCCAAAGTCCAAATGGGCCGGTCTATCGTTGGGTGCTGATGCCACGCGGTTGCCAGGACCTCCCTGGTGAGGAAGTCCAAGGCAATCTCTGCCTCCTGGTATGTGTACAGCAGGGCACCAGCCTGCAGCACGAGCTCCAGGCACCTGTACAGGTCTAACAGGGGCCCGAGCAGGTACATGGCCACCCACGGCTCCATAGCAGACAGTGCAGAGCAGAAAAAATAAAATGCCAGGAAAAGCTGGTGGGGGGCCAAAGGGTGGTGTCCCCAAAACTCACAGGGCAACCACCGACCCTGTGAAGGGTGCCAGTCTCTGGCAGAGGTCACAAGGCACGGGAGCACGAGACAAACGGCTGCCCGGCGAGACCCCTTTAACCACGCGTCTGGACGGAGCTCCGGCCCCGCCCCCGGAAAGGTCTGGTGGCCTTTGCCCTTTTCAAAATGGTTCCGGGCTTTTTGCTTTTCCGGAAAAGCGCGCCGCCAATGTAGACGCACTTTTCCGGAAAAGCGCATCGTTATCGCGGAAACTCCGTGGCCAATGTAGACGCTCCTTTTCCGGAAAAGCTGAAAACGGAATGTATTCCGTTTTAAGCATTTCCGGAAATTCATGCCAGTGTAGACGTAGCCCCTAATGTTTGCCAGCGGGCTTCCTCAGGTGTAGCATGTGGCTTGGGGTAGAAGGTAGGAAAGACTATAGGCTCATTGACGTGGAATGACGAATTAACCTTTGGCAGGAAAGCTGGATGACATCTCAGTGAGACTCCCTGCTGAGTGAATACTGTGTAGGGAGGATCGGCGGAGAGTGCCGCGAGCTCGGAGACTCGTCAAGCTGAGGCGATCGCAAGGAGAAAGGCAACTTTAATAGTGAGAGTCTGTAAATCACAAGTTGCAAGTGGTTCAAATGGTGGGCGGGTAAGAGTGTCCAGCACGAGGGTAAGGTCCCATGGTTGTGAGATAGGTCTATGCGGTGGGTAGAGATTGAAAATACCCTTGAGGAACTTCTTCGTAAATGGATGAGAGAAGACGGAAAAACCCTCTATTGGAGCGTGAAAAGCCGAAATTGCTGCCAAGTGTATTCTTAGGGAAGCAACTGCCAAGCCTTGCGAATGTAAATGAAGTACATAGTCTAGGATGCACTGAATATGTGCTTTGAGGGGATCGATGGTTTGTGATTGGCACCAAGCAAAGAAGCGACGCCACTTGTAGAGGTAAGATCGTTGAGTGCTGTGGCGTCTGCTTTGTACTAGTACGTCCCTGACTGCTTGGGAGCAGGTTAGCTCTAGGCCTTGGAGCCAGTTAGGAGCCAAGCTGTCAGGTGCAAACGGTTGATGTCCGGATGGAGAAGATTGCCGTTTTGCTGCGAGATCAAGTTGCTGAGCCGTGGAAGCCGTCGAGGTCTGGATACCGACATCTGCATGAGTTGCGTGAGCCAAGTCTGGCGAGGCCAGAAGGGGGCCACCAGGATTACTGTCGCTGAGTCGGATAGTATTTTCCCTATTACTCGGGGTATCAGTGGAATTGGGGGAAAAGCGTATAAGAGATGGTATGTTCCCCACCTGAGCAGGAAGGCATCCCCCATCGATTGGGTGCCTATGCCCGCTCTTGAGCAGTAAGCGCGACATTTCTTGTTGTCGCGAGTAGCAAAGAGGTCAATCTCTGGGTAGCCCCGTAGCTGGAACAGATTGCGGGCTACGGCGTGAAGGAGTTCCCATTCGTGTTGGGATTGGAAGGACCTGCTGAGTGCATCCGCAATTGTATTGGTTTTGCCGGGGAGATAGGAGGCTGTGAGTGTGACATTGTGACGAATCGCCCAGTTCCAAAGGCGCACTGATTCCGCACACAAGGTCCTGGACCTGGCTCCGCCCTGTCGATTGATGTAGTATACAGTGCATATGTTGTCCATAAGGACCTGTAGAGTGGTTCCCTGTATCTGGTGGACGAAGTGGCGACAAGCGTTGAAAACTGCCCTGAGTTCCAGGAAGTTTATGTGAAGTAGGGATTCTTGGTGGGACCATAATCCTTGGACCCGATAGTGTAGCATATGTGCCCCCCAGCCTACAAGGGACGCATCCGTGGTAAGTTGAATTGACGGGGATTGGATCCGGAAGGGAACACCCGCCAGAGTATTGGCCGGTTGGAGCCACCATGCGAGCGATTCCTTGACACGGGCAGGGACAGGTGTGAGACTGTTGATATTGGTAATGCCCGGTTTGTAGGCTGCGAGAAGCCAATGTTGCAGACATCGCATGCGGAGGCGAGCGTAGGTTATGACATACGTGGTGGAGGCCATGTGGCCTAACAGCTTCAGGCAGGTAAGGTATGAGACTGTCGGGGCCATAAGCAGGACGCTCGATAGGTCTCGGATGGCGTCGGCTCTGTCTGTAGGTAGATACGCTATAGCGGTGGTATAATCTAGTTTGGCCCCAATGAAAACGGTGGACTGGGCGGGGATCAGAGTAGATTTCGGAAGATTGATAATTAGTCCAAGAGTCTCGAAGATACCTTTTGTAGTGGTAACTGCGGTCTCGGCCTCTTGTCTCGAAGGGGCCGTGAGGAGGTAGTCGTCGAGATAGGGAAAGATGGTGATGCCGGCTCGATGGAGGTACGCAGCTACGACTGCCATGGTCTTTGAAAACACTCTTGAAGCTGCGGATAGGTCAAAGGGGAGCACCGTGTATTGGTAATGATCGTCTCCCACGGTAAAGCGTAGAAATCTCCTGTGAGCTGGGTGGATGGCAATATGGAAGTATGCGTCCTGTAAATCGAGGGACGCGAAACAATCCCCTATGTGTAGTGCTGGGATGATGGAACCCAGAGTAACCTTCTTGAATCTGTGTCTTTGCAGGTGGCGGTTGAGGCCGCGAAGATCTAGGATCGGTCTCCATCCCCCAGACTTCTTCTCGGTGAGGAAGTACCGGGAATAGAAACCTCTGCCTCGGAACTCGGGAGGAACTACTTCCACCGCACCTATGGTAAGTAGGTGCATGACCTCCTGACGTAACAGGGATTCGTGAGAGGGGTCCCTGAAAAGGGACAGGGATGGGGGGTTGGTGGGAGGTAAAGTGGAGAACGGAATGGTGAGCCCAGAGGTCACGATCTCCCTGACCCAACGGTCCGTGGTGATGGCGAACCAACGAAGACAATAAGGGTTCAGATGGCGGTGGAAGAGCTTGGTTACTCGTGGTGGGGATTCCAGTAGGGGGATGGTACGCAGACCCTCGACAAGTCCGTCAAACTTGCTGCCGAGGTTGTTGCTGGTTGTGATTTTTGTTAGGCTGCTGGCAGCGACGTTGGGGGCGCTGCCTTTGTCTATGTTGGTCGTAAGGCCTAAAGCATTGGTTGGAATAAAAAGAAGAAGAAGAAGGAGGAGGCCTTTGTCTATTATACGGCCAAGCTCTCCTGCGCCTGAAAGGCGGAGTGTACATCCCGAGGGTTCTTAACGTGGTTCGGGAGTCTTTTCCGGAGTGAAACACTTGATCCGTGTTTTGGGCAAACAGGGATGCTCGGTCGAATGGAAGGTCTTCCACCTTAGGCTGTAGATCTTTTGGCACAGAAGCCAGGTGGAGCCACGAGTCACGTCGCATGACGATCGATGTCGCCGTAGTGCGGGAAGCTGAGTTGGCAATATCCAGAGATATCTGGAGTGCATTACGGGCCACTGTGTAACCCTCCTGCACAATGGATTTCAGTACGTCCCTTTTGGAATGTGGAAGATGTTGTATCAACGGCACCAACTTCGAGTAGTTATCGAAGTCATGGTTGGCAAGATGGGCGGAGTAGTTTGCCATCCTTAATGTGGCTGTTGCCGACAAATATACCTTTCTGCCGAGCAAGTCCAGACGCTTGGCTTCTTTGTCCGCGGCGGAATTTCTCTCTTGTGCGGACCTTGCCTTTTGTTGGGCTGCGTCGACAACGATGGAATTTGGCACGGGGTAAAAAGAAAGTCTGTGTCTTTGGCATCAATAAAGTATTTCCTGTCCGTGCGTTTATTGGTAGGGGGCATAGATGCCGGGGTTTGCCAGATGTCATTAGCTACTTCCAGGATAGCGGCATAGAAAGGGAGAGCTAGTTTTGATTTGTTGGATTGCTGTAAGTTTCTAAGGAGGGCATGGTGCTTTGGTGGTGCCCCAGAAGTACGTAAGTTTTGTGAATGTGCTACCCGTTTGAAAAGTTCGTGAAATTGCTTGTAGTCATCCGCAAGAGGAGGTTCATCGTTAAACACCGCGTTGTCCGGGGAAGAGGAAGCGGCATCTCTCGGAGAGGCCACGGGCTGGTGCTCTGCCACCGGTGACTCAGTGATATCGTCATGCGGGGCAGAGGTTGTTGACGCATCCCCGATAGGTGTTGGTGGGCGTTGGTGGGCATTGAGCCGGCGGGATAGAGTCCTGGGTAGTCGGCCGTGGTGAATATAATTGTCTCCGGTCTGGGGACAAGGGTGAGCACCTTGTGACTGAACGTGAACGATCAGAATGAGGCGAGGTGTGCATACGATGGCAAGAACCACGGTGTGAATATTGCGGAGAGTAAGAAGCGACGCTCCTGTGGCGATAGTAATGGGAGCGAGGAGGAGATCGCGGGGATCGTGAGCGGTATGAGTAATGATACGGAGATCTCGAGTAGTATGTGCGGTGATAGCGAGGTGGTGTAATGGATCGCCTTGGGGATCTGTAATAGCGATGCGTAGGGGAATAATCGTAATGGTGATCCCGCCGTCTTTGAGGGGGTGAGAGCGATGGTCCAGGGGAGAAAGTCGCCCTATCGGAACCTGGAGAAGGTGTGCGAGGATGGTGGGTCTTCCTTTGCGCCTTAGTTGGCACCGCCGTGGATGGTGGAGCCTGGGGGACTGGGCTACCCGGAATGGAGGCAACTGAGGCAACGTCAGAGACTTCTCCCGGAAGGTGTGGTGACCGAGGTGCAGAAGATGAAGATGGTGGAGCCGTATCAATCCCAGAGACGTGGGGTTGTAGGGCCATAGGGGCCAGAGCCGAAACAACAGACGGAGCCGGCTCAGCCGCGCACAATGGTTGGTCGGTGCGGGCTGGTGCAGACGTGCCCTGTGTGTGTGGGGTAGCTGCATCACTAGGTCTTGAATGGGATGACCTAGGTGCCGAGTGTTTT
Source organism: Pelodiscus sinensis (assembly GCF_049634645.1). NCBI lineage: Eukaryota > Metazoa > Chordata > Testudines > Trionychidae > Pelodiscus > Pelodiscus sinensis. The sequence continues at coordinate 30,231,833 of NC_134724.1, read as the reverse complement.
CTCAGTGCCGTATCCGGTGCCTTAGGTGGTTGCGGCTTAGTCTTCGGTGCCTGCTTAGGCTTCGGTGCCGGGTCGACTCCCGGTGCCGGCTTAGCCTGGGAGCGTTCGTGAAGTAACGGTGCCGAGTGCCTCGGTGCCGAGGACCGCACCGTATCTGGCTGCGGTGCCGCTCGGAGACTCGGTGCCGCTGATGATGGTGCCGATTCCGGGCGACCTGGCGGGACCGATAGCACTGAGAGTGTGGGGCTCGGCGCTGATGTGCTGCGAGCTTTCGATAACTTGTCCGCTCCCTGTGTGGGAGGGTGGCCCGACGAGCCTTGTGCGTCTGCTGCACTTAGGCTCTTGGACGGAGCGGAGCCTCTTCCATCCTTGGACTTATGCGCGCCCGGAGCCTCTCGTTCTGCTGCTGACGGGGGCTGGAGAGCCTTATTGAAAAGCAGCATTTTCAGGCGCATTTCTCTGTCGTGCCTTGTGCGCGCAGTCAGCTTGGCACAGTGACCACATTTCTTGGCACAGTGACCACACTTCTCCTAGGCAGCGAATGCAACGGGAGTGGCCATCAGAGACAGGCATGGCCTCACCGCACGAAGCACATTTCTTAAATCCCGGAGAGCTGGGCATGTCTACTGCGGAGGTCTCCGGGGAAAGACCAACTTGAGGGGCTCGCTGGAGTGGCCCTCAGGGGTTATAATGGGAAAAGAATTTTTTTTTTTTAACTATTAACTACTAACTAACTAATCTAAGACAATAACTGACTAACACTATGTAGGAAGGGGCTAACTGGGAAAGAATACAGAAATAACAATGCGATTTCTCCTCAGGAGAGGAGCGTGTTCCAAATCCATGTGCGGCCGTGGACGGTTAGGAGGAACTGGCGAGTCGGACCGCGCGACGCAGAAAAGGCGCGAACGCCGCGGGACACTTTGCACATGCGCGGTCCTCTGGAGGGGGCTATTGCTAGCAAGAACTTTCCGGTTTGCGGCGCCGGGACGAGCCCGACACCTGTAGTGGAGCACCCACATAGAATCATAGAATAATAGGACTGGAAGGGACCTCGAGAGGTCATCGAGTCCAGCCCCCCGCCCTCAAGGCAGGATCGAGCTCCGTCTACACCATTCCTGACAGATGTCTTTCTAACCTGTTCTTAAATATCTCCAGAGAGGGAGATTCCACCACCTCTCTTGGCAATTTATTCCAATATTTGACCACCCTGACAGTTAGGAATTTTTTCCTAATGTCCAATCTAAACCTCCCCTGCTGCACTTTAAGCCCATTACTCCTTGTCCTGTCCTCAGAAACCAAGAGGAACAAATTTTCGCCTTCCTCCTTGTGACACCCTTTTAGATATTTGAAAACCGCTATCATGTCCCCCCTTAATCTTCTTTTTTCCACACTAAAAAAGCCCACGGGGACATCACTCGAAGAAGAAGGGGCTGTGCCCACGGAGGCTCGCGATCCCCTCTCCGGTTCTGAGAGTCTGGACAGTGCTACCAGCCCATCGGTTGTTTTTATGTTTATCCATTGGCCAGGGGAGGCTGCTGCCGAAGCACCATTTATGGGGGGCTAGAGGGAGCAGTAGCCCCCGCTCCCAAGTATGAACCCGTTGGATTTCATACTTGTCTGCTTAAAGAGATGTCCTGGGGGCCAGAGGCAGTTCTTACATGCAATAGAGTTTGAGCTGCTTGCAGCTTTGCCTTTGGGGCAGGGAACTTGTTATAAAAAAGGAAGGCAGGGCCATTAACAATAAGAAAAGGCTGGGCATTCAAGTAATTGAATGGCTGTTAGGTCATCAAGAAAACATTGCCACTTAAAAGATGGGGGGGGGAGAAGAGTAGGAAAAGAGTGTTGTGCTGCTGGGATTTGAATTTGGGTCATTGTTAAACTTACAAATGTTCTTGAAAGAGGGGTGAACAGGAACTAATCCAAAGCTGATTGCAAAGCGCTACAAAGGGATCTCACAAAATTGCGTGATGGGGCAGGAGGGGGGGGGGGTAAATTTGAATAGTCAAGAAGATTAACTGATATGCCTAGGCTTATCAGTTGTCTATTCAACTATTTGTTCACATCCCTAACCCAAGGGCTACATCTACACTGCAGGCTTCTTGTGCAAGAACTGTTTTGCACAAGAGAGCATTCATGCTGATAGGACGGTCTTGCGCAAAAACTTCAGCCCAGAACTACTTTGCAGAGGGCAAAAGGGCACCAGAACTTTCAAGGGGCGGGGGCTGGAGCTCCTTTGAGACACGTGCTTAAAGGGATCTCCCTGGACAGCTGTTTCTCTCCTGCTGCGTGCTTCAGGACCTTCTATAGGGACTGACAGCCATAGCAGTTCTAGTTGTGGTTTCCCTCAGCCTCTTTGGACACCACAGCTTCTGCCCTAGTGCCTTTTGCGTTTTCACTGCTGTGCCACGGAGCCTGGGGTGCCTCTGTGCCTGCTTTGGCCCCACATGGCCATTTTTTGGAGTACCTGCAGCTGTTGCTCCATGCTGCTGCGCTACTCCTACAGGAGCTCGAGACCGAGCTTGATCTGGACCCCTCTCCATGGATGCAGTGGTGTCCCTGTGGCATCCCCAGCTGACCATCAAGACATGTTATTAGAAACTGGACACCAGTACCAACTGGTAGGACCGGCTGGTCCTGGAGCAATGGGACGACCAACAGTGGCTCCGGAACTTCAGAATGCGAAAGCAGACATGCCTGGAGCTGTGTGCCTGGCTCGCCCCTGCGCTCCGGAGACATACCACCCGGCTGCGGCCCGACATCCTGGTCAACAAGAGGGTCACCATTGCCCTCTGGAAGCTGGCCACTCTGGACAGCTACTGCTCAGTGGGACACTCAGTGCCGTTGTGATGCAGGTAAGTCCTGCGGGGGTGCTGCATTCCCTGCCCCGAGGAAGGAAAAGGACTCCAGGGTGGGGAAAGCCCCGTCACCCAGGGGTTTGTGCCATCTCTCCCTCACACAGGCCTGCTGATATGGGGGAGAGGGAGAGACTGTGGGGCAAGGGGGTCCTGGTGTGTTTGGGGACAGAGGGCATCACAGGGGGGTCGGCACCCCCAAAGGGATCATGCACCTACTCTGCCTCATTTGGTACATTCCCTATGTTTCTGTGTGCTCTTCTGCAGGTTGTCCATGCCATGAATGACATCCTGTTCCAGGGAATCATCCGCCTTCAGGGTACTGACACAACAGTGGCTGGCTTTGCTGCTCTGGGGTTCCCCAACTGCGGGGGAGCCATGGATGCAACCCACATCCCCATCTGTGCCCCAGAACATCGAGTGCCCCATTTTTATTAACCAGAAGGGGTACTTCTCCGTCATGCTCCAGGCCCTCGTGGACCACCATGGCCGCTTCACAGACATTTGTGAGGTGCACATGACGCCTGCGTCCTTTGTAACTCCAGCCTGCATCGCAGGTGCAAAAAAGCCCAATAAACTATAAAAAACAATGTTTTTCCTTTAACCTAGTACATACAGAATTTGCAGTTGCGTGATATACAGGTTTTAATAAGCTTGTTTGCAATGACCTGCATCATTAATTAAAATTATGCAGTTTGTGAATGTGATCACCCTACATTCACGCAAATCAAAGCTTTATATCAATATGTACCTAGGAAAGGACAGACTTAGTTTTCTAACTCTGCAAGATCACCACATAGTCATTCTCAATGTACAACTGCACTATATAAAAATAGCCCCGAATACTTTCTAGGCCTTGGCTATGCATAATTTTGAGTGTTCATGTTTGTGGTGAAAGATACTTTTCTGCCACATGGTTTTTAAAGTCATTCAGGATATTGGAATGTTTCGAGTCTAGTCACTTAGTGCCAGGGGCAGCCCGTAAGTAGAGGCAGACTCGGTGGTTGCCTAGGGTGCCACCTTCAACGGGGTGGCTGGGGCGCCCGATGATGATGTCATGGGGCACCTGATAATTACATCATGCCATTGACAGCCGTGCAGGAGGGAGCGCTGATCGCGCATTCCGCCTGGGGCATCAGCTGCCACAGCCAGCCTCAGGCCACTCCTGCTTAATGCAATAGTACACAGATGGTAGGTGCATGGCAAAGGTACACAATAAATGCAATTTAGCACTAGATATCAGTATATCTGATATGGAAAATGTAATTTTATAAATATTTGACACTACTGTATCCTATACACACACCAGCTACGTCTAGACTGGCATGCTTTTCCGCAAATGCTTTTAACGGAAAAGTTTTCCGTTAAAAGCATTTGCGGAAAAGAGCGTCTAGATTGGCAGGGATGCTTTTCCACAAAAGCACTTTTTGCAGAAAAGCGTCCCTGCCAATCTAGACACGCTTTTGCACAAAAAAGCTTTTTTGCGCAAAACAAATCTGAGCTGTCTACACTGGCCCTTTTGCACAAAAAAAAGCTTTTGCGCAAAAGTACTTTTGCCCGAACGGGAGCAGCATAGTATTTCCGCAAGAAGCACTGATTTCTTACATGAGATCGTTAGTGTTCTTGCGGAAATTCATGCTGCCAGTGTAGACAGCTGGCAAGTTTTTCCGCAAAAGCAGTTGCTTTTGTGGAAAAACTTGCCAGTCTAGACACAGCCACACAGTTTAGTGAGCAGAAACAAGAGAAGTGTTTTTTCTCTTATTCATCCAGTTATTTCTCATATTGTATCTGTTATTAATAGCTTTCAAGGTCCTTTATTACCCTGTGAACCAAACCTTTAGGGCTACGCCTACACTGCAGACTTCTTGTGCAAGAATAGGTATTCTTGCACAAAAACTTGTGAAGCATCTACACTGCATATGCATCCTCGTGCAAGTAAATTTACAGTAAAGCATTTGAACAGAGGGCTTCCTGCACAAGAGTTATTCCTCTCCTAGTGAGGATTAACCCCTCTTGCGCAAGAAAGCAGTGTGGATGGGCAACAGGAGTTTCTTGCGAAAGTGAGAGTCCATGCGGCCATGGACACTCTTGTGCAAAAGCACATGGCATTGTGGATGCGCTCTTGCCTAGTAGTATTTGCCGAATCTGACAAAACAGCAAGATTTTAGAAGCTATCAGAAGCTAATCTTGAAGCACAAGCTTACAGAATATGTATTTTATGGTTAAAATCTGTATGCTTAGGCTATGAAGTTGTTTAGAATGCATCTATAAACTTTGATTTTAAAAACAAAAGTGGAAAAATTAGGTATTGAAACCTTAATATGAAGTGATTCAAGGTGATATTTTAGTACAGTTGAGCAAAGAATATCCACCTAATTTTTTCTTGTAATGTCACCTAATTGCAGAGTCAATGACAATGGTTAATAGTCAAGGTCAGAAATAGATGAAAATACAGTTCTAATGCAGGACTGTAATAATTTGGAATCCTCCACTGTAAGGAAATATGCAAAACTAACTAAGCTTCATAACATACCTGTGATTTATTACAGATTAAATTCTATGTAACTACTTTTGACCTGATAACTTTTTTTAGCAAGGTGAAATCTAATGGAAACACTACTCCAATAATGAATTTGACTACTTGAACTCATGTTCATCTGTACATGCACATAATACGTCTGTTCCTTTTAAAGTTTCTTATTTTGTAATTAAAACGTTTGTGTCCCAGCATTTGGGCGTAATGGTTTGGTCTAACCTGTCCATCAGTCTTAATTTGATCTTGTGTGTCTTATAACTGTTTTAAGGAAAGTCATGTTCTTGGCAATACCATACCAATTTGTTTTGTTTGCTTTAAGGCTCAGTTTCTTCCTTATCACAACAGTCCCATTTTATGTGATATGCTCCAACACTTCTCCTGTTATTGTCATCTGTTATCCTGCATAATGTCACTACAAGTGTTCAGATGTAGCCAGTCATGCACATTTAGGACACAGCTTTGCCTAGATGTTCCTCAATGTTTCAAAGTAAATCCTTTAGTTCTTCAGTCAGTTAAGTTTATAGTTCATTACAGTCGGACTAGGACAGTGGTATATTGGGAGGTCTGCCCTTCAGGCGATTTAGAGAATGGACTTTTAACATGACTTAATATGGAGTTCCACAGCTAGCATTTGTTATAGTACATGCATTTTTGTACTGGCAATACCTCAGCTGTTTGCATGGAAGTAAAAGCCATACAAATATGGTAAGAAAGGCAGTCCTCATATATTGAAGCTTTCCCCAAATTCAATGGTACAATGCATTTGTGCTGACAAGAGTTAAAAATTTTGCTTGCTTGAGGGGGGAAAAAACCTCAAGATACTTCAGGGAAATAGTGGAAGTCAAAGTAAATCAAAGGTAAGCCCCAAAACATGGTACTATCACCACTGATTTTGAATCAGCACGACGCATATACATTCTCACTTCAGAAGCTACTTTTCAATTCACTCACATTATTTATATAAGAACATAAGAACGGCCGTACTGGGTCAGACCAAAGGTCCATCTAGCCCAGTATCCTGTCTACCGACAGTGGCCAGCACCCGGTGCCCCATAGAGGGTGGACCGAAGACTGATCAAGTGATTTGTCTCCTGCCATCCTTCTCCAGCCTCTGACAAACAGAGGCCAAGGACACCATTTTATCCCCTGGCTAATAGCCTTTTATGGACCTGACCTAACCTCCATGAAATTATCTAGCTTCTCTTTAAACTCTATTATAGTCCTAGCCTTCACAGCCTCCTCTGGCAAGGAGTTCCACAGGTTGACAACACGCTGAGTGAAGAACTTTCTTTTATTAGTTTTAAACGTGCTCCCTATTAATTTCTTTATCGGTCCCTCTCCACACCACTCATGATTTTATAGACTTCTATCATATCCCCCCTCAGTCTCCTCTTTTCTAAACAGAAAAGTCCCAGTCTCTCTAACCTCTCCTCATATGGGACCCGTTCCAAACCCCTAATCATTTTAGTTGCCCTTTTCTGAACCCTTTCCAAAGCCAAAATATCTTTTTTGAGGTGACACCACCACATTTGTACACAGTAATCAAGATGTGGGCATACCAGAGTTTTATACAGGGGCAGTAAAATATTCTGGGTCCTATTTTCTATCCCTTTCCTAATAATTCCTAGCATCCTATTTGCCTTTTTGACTGCTGCTGCACACTGCGTGGAAGTTTTCAGAGAACTGTCCACAATAACTCCCAAGATCTCTTTCCTGATTTGTCGTAGCCAAATTAGCCCCCATCATACTGTACGTATAAGTTGGGGTTATTTCTCCCATTGTGCATTACCTTACACTTATCCATATTAAATTTCATTTGCCATTTTGTTGCCCAATCACTCAGTTTGGTGAGATCTTCTTGGAGTCCCTCACAGTCTGCTTCTGTCTTGACTATCCTAAACAGTTTTGTATCATCTGCAAATTTTACTACCTCACTGCTTACCTCTTTCTCCAGATCATTTATGAATAAAGTTGAAAAGGACTGGTTCCAGGACTGACCCTTGGGGGACACCACTAGTTACCCCGCTCCATTCTGAAAATTTAGCATTTATTCCTACCCTTTGTTTCCTGTCTTTTAACCAGTTCTCAATCCAAGAAAGGACCTTCCCTCTTATCCCATGGCCATATAATTTACACAAGAGCCTTTGGTGAGGGACCTTGTCAAAGGCTTTCTGAAAATCCAAGTATACTATATCTACTGGATTCCCCCTTGTCTGCATGTTTGTTAACCCCTTCAAAGAACTCTAACAGATTAGTAAGACAGGATTTCCCTTTACAGAAGCCATGTTGACTTTTGTCCAACAAATTATGTTCTTCTACATGCTTCACAATTTTATTCTTTACTAGTGTTTCGACTAATTTGCCCGGTACTGAAGTTAGACTTACCGGTCTAATTGCCAGGATCGCCTCTAGAGCCCTTTTTAAATATTGGTGTCACGTTGGCTACCTTCCAGTCATTAGGTACAGAAGCAGATTTAAAGGATAGGTTACAAACCACAGATAATAGCTCAGCAATTTCCCATTTGAGTTTTTAGAACCCTTGGATGAATGCCATTCCAGTCCCAGCGATTTGTTAACATTAAGTTTTTCTATTTGTTCCAAAACCTCCTCTGACACTTCAATCCGGGACAGTTCCTCAGATTCATCACCCACAAAGGACGGTGCAGATTCAGGAATCTCCCCAACGTCCTCAGCCGTGAAGACTGAAGCAAAGAAATCATTTAGTTTCTCCACAATGGCTTTATCGTCCTTGATTGCTCCTTTTATAGCTCGATCATCTAGGGGCCCACAGGTTTTTTAGCAGGCTTCCTGCTTCTAATGTACTTAAACATTATTTCTTTTTGAGTTTTTGACTAGCTGTTCCTCAAAATCTTTTTTCGCTTTTCTTATTACATTTTTACACTTGATTTGATAGTGTTTATGTTCTCTTCTATTTATCTCACTAGGATTGGACTTCCACTTCTTAAAAGATACCTTTTTGTCCCTCACTGCTTCTTTTACATGGTGGTTAAGCCACGGTGACTCTTTTTTAGGTCTCTTGCTATGTTTTTTAATTTGGGGTATACATTTAAGTTGGGCCTCTATTGTGGTGTCTTTAAAAAGTTTCCATGCAGCTTGCAGGGATTTGGCTCTAGCCTCTGTGCCTTTTAAGTCTCTGTGCCTTTTAATTTCTGTTTAACTAACCTCCTCATTTTTGCGTAATTCCCCTTTTTGAAATTAAATGCCAGGGTGCTGGACTGCTGAGGTGTTCTTCCCACCACAGGAATGATGAATGTTATTATATTATGGTCACTATTCCCAAGTGGTCCTGTAACGGTTATATCCTGGATCTGATCCTGCACTCCACTCAGGACTAAATTGAGAATTGCCTCTCCTCTTGTGGGTTCCTGCACCAGCTTCTCCAAGAAACAGTCATTTAAGCTATTGAGAAATTTTATCTCTGCTTCTCTTCCTGAGGTGACATGTATCCAGTCAATATGGGGGTAATTAAAATCCCCCATTATTATAGAGTTCTTTATTTTGGTAGCCTCTCTAATCTCCCTTAGCATTTCAATGTCAGTATCACTGTCCTGGTCAGGTGGTCAGTAATATATCCCTACTGCTAATTTCTTATTATTGGAGCATGGAATTACTCTCCATAGCGATTCTATTGAACATGTTGGATTTGTTGTTGAACAATCAACATGAAGCCATTTGAAAATCCCCCTCCCTCAATATTCTAGACTCAATTTTGTGGTTCAGTCACTTATGCAGCATCGATATCTAATACCATGCAAGTATTAATTTATGTTCTCTAACCACTGGTTTTACACTTTGAATGCAAAAGATATCAAAGTGTTCTTATGTACAGAAAAACAATTCTAGTAATAATTTGCATGAATTCTTAGTTGTAAAGAAAACAAATGCTAGGAATATATCATTTCAAACAACCCACTGTTTTAATTAAGATAGTGAATTTTGTGTATAGCTGGAGCTTTATAAAATATTTAATCCTTCACCCTTGGATTGTGATATTCCAACAGACATATCCATTGTTAGGATGCAAGTAAACAGTTTATGCCAAAGAATTTATTCAAATGAAGAGCTTATAAACTAGGAGGCAAAAGGGAGGAAAAACACTTTAATGAAAAAACAGACTTCATGTTATCAGTCTAACATTTTATTTATTGCATACAAAAGATTTCTTTTGACAATGGAATTTTATATGAAAGTAATTTGATGCATACTGTTGAGACTCTTAAGTCAAAGATGCTGCAGGAAACTTAAGGCAATGCATCTAAGCAAGTAAAGCACAGTAAGTGGTGGAAATTTCCAAAACCCATTCATTTTCCTTCCCCTAAATTATATCGGGTCACAACTTTCTGGAATAGGAGTAGGTTGCAGGTTTATTAGTTCCTGCATTAGCACATAGCAGGAACTGTGATTCCTGGCACATAACTGTTAAACAACACTTTACAATATGTTATGTATACATTTAAAAGCAAGACAGTAGCAGTTATAAAATAGGTCAATTCATGGGCCACTTAAATACCTCTAGTACCAGACACCAAAATCTGGTGCTTTTTTTTTTTTTTTTTTTTTTAAACATCTGTGCTTCTTCATTCCTGGAAGGCATGCCAAAGTTGACTCATTGTGCACCATGGGTCTCAGTTATTTCTGTGTCTCTAAGTACCTATGACGTAACTTTAAACAGGAGTATCCTCCCACTTTCAAGCATCACTTGGGGTGCACCCTTTAAAAGCTACCTCCTCTCCTTTTCTCTTCATATGCATTGGAGAATGGAAGAGAGTTCCTATTTGGTCTTTCCAGTTAATTTTATCCACTACAGCTTCAATTTCATACCCAGACACAGGTTGCTCTAGCCTCATTTTCTAAGAAGCTTCCATTTAAAACCATGACAGTTTGGTGCAGCCAAATCATGTTACCTTTCTCTCTCATCCCCTTCATTCCACTCCACTAAATCAAACACAAAAGTGGTTTAAGTCTCAAATTAAGTTTAAAGAATGCAAAAAGTAGGCTTTAAAATGTCCATTTTAAACTTCTTAAGCAACTATTAGGACAAAACTTATCCCTGCTTAATGCCTTAGTGCCAGAAGTGTTAAGTCTATTGCCAGCAATGGACATTGAATTGGAAAATGCTACTCCTGACATGAAAGGATTTAAAAAAAAGGGGAAGCTGCTTTTAACCAAACAGGCATCAAATTAGATAAGGTCACACTTATAAATGGAACACAATTTGTTTAGTGTAAACAAAACATTTTGATTTGTGTTTTACTGTAAATTGTTTTACACTTAACTGATTACGAATGACAAGACAAGGGAAACTGAAGGTATTTATTATTCAATCCACTTACAAAGCAGGTGGCTTAAAGCAAGCTTATTGACATGTTAATATATGATCCCATAGGAACATCTCTCCCAGGTTGTGACAGTACTACTGTCTTGATGTTCCTGAGCCTCTCAAACACATTTTAAATAAACTATACTATACTGTTTGTTGAAGTATTTTGATATGGAACTTGTCCCAAAGTGGATTCAAACTTCCTCCAAAGGAGAAATGTTAGTACATTAATTTAATTCTATATACTATATTATGCAGCAAATCTTAACTATAGAAAATATTTTCAATCAGTGATGGACTGTTGGTAATTTATAAAGCGGGAATCTATGATCAAGGTAAATCACATAATTTGTGTCAGTTTCTACAGAGATTTACAGATTTTCAAGTTACCAGTGACAAAACAAGTGACAGGTGGATTTAGCTGACTATTGATTTTACAACTAAAAAAATCCTATGAGAGATCTGGGATCTTTAGAACATCTAAGAATGCATGGATCCTGCCATAAGAATTCCAATTCTAGGCCCTGATCAAAAGGCTTTACATAACCAATGTGCACAGGTAATTTGATGTACTTAGCAGAAGACTGAACAAAATTCTACATATTTTTGTTTCCCTAAAAATGCATTCAATCTGCAAGTATCTACAATCCAGCTAACTGAAATCAATATTTAGTGTTCATTAAAGCTGTTTCACAGCAACAAATATTAAGTTAGGGATTAAAATTTCTAGACATTGTAAGAAAATGATAAATACAATCTGAACAGCAGTCTAAATGTTAATATTGACATTCAAATATATCTGTATTGTGCTGAGAGTTGAAAAACAAAAATTTGATCAGACAAAACTCTGGTGATGAGTACACCAGCTGTATCAGTCAGACTGAATATACTGTTCCCAGTATTAATGATGGTATTTGATTCAAAACTGATATTGTAAATATACAGCAGCCTTTTTTCCTAATTAAGGAATGTCTTAATATACAATATTATTCTTTTCTAGATGATCTTTGTACATTAAACTAAAATACATGATTGATTAAATTAAGAAATCCAAGGTTAGTAATAAGTGAAATTATATTCTCAAAGCCTGATACTATGTTTGGGAGGGAAGGGAACAACACACAATTCTACTTACTAAAGCAGCTAATCTTGCCTGCAAGTTTGGGGTCACAAAGCCCATAATATGTGCAAACAAATGCAATACAAAGAACCATGCAAAATACAGTAAAACGAATTAAAAGAAAAAAATGTAAAACCTAAAAAAGCTTTATAAATACATTGAAACTCAACTGTCTACATAAACTGTAGGTCTAGCATTAGTTGTACCATATAGCAGAGACAGCACTCTAGGATCAATGCTTCCATATCTGCGCAGGTAAGTCATGCCATCTTTGGTAGACTGCAGTACCAGGAAGGATGGAAGGGAGTGAAAAGGAGAATAAAAGTTCTGGAAAATGGTGTCAACTTTCACTTGGCAGCTGAGCTTCAATGTCCACTCTGCAGATGGGGCACTTCTTGTTAGTGATCAACCACTGATCTACACACACTTGGTGGAAAAGGTGCATACATGGAAGACGCCTGTTACCAGAAAAGAAAGTTAATTTTTAACAGACTAACAACACTGTAAATATTTTCTTGCTGCACAAATCTCATTTTATATATAAAAATTAGCACCAGCCAAAATAAAAGAACAAAGGGATATACCTGATTAAATCAAGTGTCAATGAAATAAAAAATGATAGAACGTGTTTATGCAGCATATTATGGGAGAGACTATGCTGTTACAGCGATATGCATACTGTAGAACTGGGCTGCGTAGAATTAACCTGTGAAATCCATTGTCCAGGATAGTGAGGCAAACAGCACAGAAAGATTCTAAAAAGGATACTAATAGAACCTGCAATTATTATTTCTATTTTTTTATTAGTTTGTCAGTCCTGGCTCAAGATATGAGCTGACTAACAATTAACCTACCATTTGCCTCTCCACCCCTCATAAGGTGCTGTTTAATCAGCTCACTGTATTAAGAGGACTTTCACTGTCTAGAGCAGGGATGGAGAAACTTTTTTGGGTCAGAGGCTACTGACCCACAGAAAAATCAATCAGGCCCTGGCTAGAAGATTTTGTGAGTTCTAGCCCCACGGGGGGAGCAGTGAGGGGTGGGAGCTGGAGTGCCAGCACAGGCTCCCCAATGCTGAGGGGAAGGCCTGAGCCTCAGGGCAAGATCCAGGCAAGCCTTAGGTTACCTACCTCTGGTCTAGAGGACTAACAGCACTGGCTATTGGTGGAGAGAGGATATAAGATCTGACATGCCAATGGCACCTAAACACTTTCCATATTATAATTTTTATTTGTTGTTCCAAAAGTCAATATTATCCAAAGGTATTCTAACACTAGATTTTATTATTAGGTATTTATTTACCTGACATCTTCACCTTCCTCTAAAATAGACAAACAAATGGTACACTTTTCCTCTGTGTCTTCCTCTGTTCCTTCTTCCCCATCTTGTTTGCAGTGCAGTTTCCTCTGTGAGAACCAATCAGTTGTTACCTTATTAGTAGAGATGACATTATTGACAAACTGTGTAAAATCTGTTTTTATACATATTCAGCATTTCATTTCTAGGAAAACATCTGACAAATTAAATTTTACTTAAAAAAATGTAAATCTTCAACTTGCTTTCTTCTACCAACTAGATATCAAAGATTAAAATATAAAAGTGAGTAGAGATTAGGGTTGCCAGGTGTCTGGTATTGAACTGGACAGTCCGGTATTTTCACCTCCTGTCTGGTAAAAAAAATGCAGAAAATACCGGCCACCTAAAATGTCTGGTATTTTCTGATATTTTCCTGTTTAGGAGGCAAAAATCCCGGGTGCTTACCGGGTTCTGCAGGGGAGCTGTCCGGCCCAGTGCAGGGAGGCAAGATGGCGGGCGGCCATCAGCAGCCTGTTAGGGCCAAAAAGCTTCAAAAGCATTTCTTTATTTATTTGCTTAACAACTCTCAGGGGTTTGGGGTCCTTTTTTCCTTTCGCTCAACAACTTTGGTCTCTCCTCACCCCCTTCCCCCCCCCCCCCCCCCCAACAGAATTTTTTCCTCGGTGGGTTTTTTTTTTGGGGGGGGGGGGGGAGAAAGAGGGGTGTTCGGTATTTTTTGTTAAACCATCTGGCAACCCCAGTAGAGACACAAGAGCATCAAGGATTAATAAGGACTGAAAGATACTTGGGTCTGTGAAGTTAAGATACTTTTATCTCTGGGGCTACATGTAGACTACAAAGATAAGCTAGAAAAAATTCACAAACTGTGAACTGCAATTTACAAATCTTTTTCCACTTTTCAGTCGAAAGAAGCTCTTCCAAAATGTGGCGCATCTACACGGCCAAACAAAAGATCTCTTCCCCCTTTGCCTCAAACACTTGTCTGGATGTAAAAAGGACAAAATGTTCCCTACTAAGCTGCTTAAGACTTCAGCCTTTTCCCCTTACAACCAAAGTTACTTTGTCAGTACAAAAGTCAGCAGCAGACTGTAAAATTTAGAAGCAGAGTAAAATTAATTGAAAATAAAAACCAAAGGAATATTGTACTGCTAGAAGTGGACAGGAGATGTGGCGGGAGGAAAGAACTGGGAGGAGGGCAGTCTACATAGTTCTGGGGTCCCGGTCGAATACTTCGAATCTAATGTCACACAGGACTGATTTAATTGAAATACAATACACTGGAAGTTTTAAAGAGTACGAATTTGACTACAAATCCATCTAGTTTGCCTTCAGAATTTTAGCTCATATAGCCAAAGGGTTGCAATTGGACTAAAAGGTGTACGTGAAAGATACGTTTTTTTTCTTGAAATTTGTGTTATGTTCCACATAACATAGCAGTGCACTCTTTCTTAATTTCTTACATTTTTAATACCTATAGTGATGAATGGAATATTCCTTGCTCTATATGCAAATAAAGGACAACTTTTGTTCATATGGATGATCATATTTATGAGTTGCCTTTTCATTACCTGGATTAATATTTTTTTCTTTAAAAAAAGCAAGCACCCCCCATATATTCAGGTTTTTTTTATTCTGAGGAATATGGCATGAATATTAAAAGAAAAATTAATTTAACAATTTAATTAAATTATACTTGCTATTCATTCAGATGCTAACCAAAATCTGGAGTGGAGAAAAGTCCATAACAAAGGTACAACATCTGGCTGTCATTTTCACAATAGCAGCAATTTGGAGATAATTTTTCTTACAAGCCTTTAGATTAGAAATATATAGAAGACAAGTACTTTTGAAATTGAACAGCTGTGAATGTGAACCAGTAACACTACTAGTGGTAATATTTAATATATCTGCAAATGTAAATATACAAATATAGAGAAATCCTCACCTTTTTGTATTTGTGTGGATACGTGCACCTTTCAATAGTTCCCTGGGAGGCTCCACGATTAACATTGCCTAATCGCTCTTCCAAGTGGATCAGCTCCTGAAGTCAAGTGACAACCATGGTAAGAACTGTGACATATCAGTAGCTATATGGTTGTTAGTGTTATTCTATCCGCAGAATGACACACTAGACAACACCCTTGTTTTCCCATTTATTCATTCTCAGACAATTTACCTGAGAATGGCAGCGTTACAATTAAATCTATGATGTGCAGGAGAAGTTGGGGTTTTCTGGAAAAAGATAGACAACACTTTTTGATGCTCTAAGAGATAGGAAAATATTGTTTTACGCTTACAAGAACTGGGAACTGTTTTTATAATCTGGAAATGACTGATTAATATGTTCATGAATTCTCATGTCTCTAGGGAGGAGAATGTAATTAAAGTGGTATGCAAATATATTTGCTTTCTAACAGTTATTGAGGCTTGAAATTTATCAGAACCATAAGCTCTCAATGAAGGGTTTTCCCCCCCAGTGGACTAGTTCATTAACTCTCTGCATCTGATAACATATTTACAGTTTCCATTCCTGTACTACATGATAAATTGAAGACAGCACTGTCAACGTTGCCAAGTTTCACTCTCATGAGGTGGATCTCAGTTGTTTAGAGGCACCAGTTCCTTTCACCACTGTCTTGGAAAGTATGACATCTTATTTATTGTAACGGCTAGATGCAGTGTCGGCCACCTACTGCTAACTTGTCCAGGAAAAGGGCATCTTTTATTGACTAACTTTTTTCAGATACAATTCACTTACTTTTAGTATCCATTCTGCTCCTAGACTGTGATAACATCCAAAAGTCATTCATTCTAAAAATTAAGGGCGTTTTCTATACATTTATTTCTTTTACATCCATATGCAGGGCTAATCCTGCAGCACACCCTCCCCTCAACACACAGATCTATGTTTATTCTATTACAAACCTCAAAATTGCCCCTGAAAGGGCCTCTGAATGACGTTCCATCCAATCCCGATGAAATGTAACGGATGTGAGGGTAGCCCGCCATGTCTGGAACCTATTCAAATAGCAGACGTAAGTTAAACCTATTCAGAACAGTTTCAGTATTTTACTGTTCATGTTGCAAAATACAAGATCCTTTTGCTTTTATTGACGTCACTCTGTCTCATCATTTATGCTGCTCAACTTGAACTAGCACATACAATTCCAACTAATAAGTACTAACACACCACACTGAGTTTCCTTATTTTAGCGCTTTCTAATATAACCAAAAGCAAGAACCCTTCCGGGAGGCGAGATGCTCTTCTATTACGGTTCTCCACTTTCTGTATAATGTTTCAAATATTTTAAAACTCAACCCTTCTCTCACACAATCTCAACTTGAGCTGTATAAACACAAACATTTTCAAATTTTGGTAAACCTAAAGCCTCAAGCTGATGTATGAAACCACTATCAAACCTGCTCAAACATTAAACTTTTGATATTACATGATAATCAAGATACACACTCAGTCCATAACAATGGTCAACATTCTTATCTCATCCAAGCAACCTAACCAAGATTCCCTCTAAGCTGCGTAGTAGCACAGCCCCTCAGCTGCTTAATGAACCTTGTCCAGCCAGGGCTTCAGGGCTCCACTCCCTGCTGAGGCCATTAGGAAGGGTGCTGGAAGAGACTCCATGCTCTGTCCTCAGCCAGGAACTGCTCCTGTAGCTGAGGGAGAAGTGCCCCTCCCTCAAGTAGGCAGCTCCATGTGTTGAGCCCTGAGGCCCTAGCTGGGTGAGGCTCAGTAAGCAGCTGTGGGGCCGTGCTGCTACACAGCTTAGCAGGAAGCTTAAACCTAATAAGTTTTTGCATACCTAAAATTGACAGACAAATCCAATATAACACACCCAAAGTTTAGGTAACCCTTTAAAATGCAACTCTAACAACCTAAATTGTGAACTCTTTGGAGCAGAAATTTTAACAACATTAATACAGCACCTAGCACAATGGGGACTAATCCAATTGGTCTCCTTAAATACTACTGTACTGTGGCTAAGTAACTGTCCTGACCTTATTGTGAAAGCACATCCCTAACCCTCCATATAAAATCTTCTCTTGTTATGGCTTATTACTAATTAATTAATTAATCAATAAAATAAAATACAAATCTTTCATTTTGCTTTAAAAAGTGCGTTAAACCCCCAAATGCGCAATATCCACCTACAGATCTTGAGGAGTAAGAACAGAAATTACAGAAGGAAAGCAGTATTTCCAAAAGCCAGCTAGCACCTTCCAGACTGCTGTAAGGAATGGCTCTGAATGCTACGTCCCAGGATGCCTTCAGCATATCAAAGCACAACACGATATCAAGGGGAATTTAAACTTCCACTTCTGTGCTGAACACTTCCATTTCCTGACTTGAGAGATGTATATTCAAGCAAGGTTTAACTAATATTTCACTATCAATTCTGTTCAAACTTGTAAACTATGTAACCAACTAAGTGGAACAAAGCAGCTTCTTCACCTTTAAGATAGTTTTGGCATGGATAATATGCCATGACAAATCAGTAAACTGCCTCTTTCTATCCACAATGATTCAAAATATTTTGTTCTATGAACTGCATAAAGAAAAACTTTATGGTTAGGTAGGGCTCTACTAAATTCAAGACTATGAATAACATATCATGGACCGTGAAATCTGGTCTCCCCCTGTGAAATTTGATCTTTTGTGTACTTTTACCCTGTACTATACCAATTTCACAAGGGAGACCAGAGTTTTCTCATGTAAGTCCTGAGCCTCAAGGGAATTGCAGAGGGCTTGCAAGGTTATTTCAGGGGGAAATCACACTCTTACTTCTGTGCTATCTTCAGAAATGGGAATCTGGAGAGAGGCAGCTGTTGGCCTGCCACCCAGCTTTGAAAGCAGTGCCCTGTCAGAACTGTGCAGAATTAAGGGCGACAATGCCATGCCATGCCACCCTTACTTATGTGCTGCTGCCATTAGAGATTGTTGGCTGGAGAGTGATGGTTGCTAACCTGAGGGCCCAGTTCTACATTCATAGCTGGGCTCAAATTCAGCAGACTCCACACTCCAGCTGCCCAACTCTGAAAGCAGAGTTGCCACCAGCAGCAATGCAGAAGTAAGGATTGTGGTACCGCAACAGCCATTCAATAACCTTTTGATCCCCACAACTCCTTTTTGGGTGAGGAACCCGACAATTACAACACCATGACATTTCAGATTTAAATGGCTGAAATAATGAACTACACTATTTTTAAAATCCTATGACTGTGAAACTGACCAAAATGGGCCATGAATTAGGTAGGGTCCTATGGATAGGACTGCCAATGTAGATATCCTTCCGATATTTAATTTAATATTACTTTGGCAGTAGCACCAATGATTTTATTTGTGCCAGTTCGCTGTAAGAAATTTTGTTCAAATATTTTACAGTGTGCTTATCAAGTAATGAGATAGTTGTTGCCAATGCAAAACACACATTCATTCACACTCTTAAAATGGTACACTGTATTATTTACTATAAACAATGAAAATATGACAAGAATCCCAGGACCAGGTTTCCAGGAAAGCGCTGCATAGGAGGAGATTTCTCTGTAAATATGAAACTGAACAGGAATCTCCAACTAGCAGATATTTGACATAAGAACATAAGAACGGTGGTACTGGGTCAGACCAAAGGTCCATCTAGCCCAGTAGCCTGTCTGCCAACAGTGGCCAGCGCCAGGTGCCCCGGAGGGGGTGGACCGAAGACACTGATCAAGCAATTTGTCTCGTGCCATCCATCTCCAGCCTCTGACAAAGAGAAGCCAGGGACACCATTCCTACGTCTTGGCTAATAGCCTTTTATGGACCTAACCTCCATGAATTTATCTAGCTTTGTATTTGAAAACAAATACAAAGATAAACACATGCATATCCCCATCTGCAGTTCTTAATATAACCCAAGAGTAGGAGGTCTGACTAGTGTAGATCAGTTCAAACGTACACAGCCCCATTGTTATACAACATTTGTGATGGATTGTTCACAAAGATTACCTACCAGTAAATATAACTTGGTATGATTGTCAGTATAAAGCTACATTAGTTCAATGTGCATACATCTACCTGCAGACCTGATCCATTTCTCCTGCTCACAAGAAGAGAGCCATGCATACATTCCCCTCACAGATCTGACAGTTTGAACATGACAATATAAATAGTTTGGCTGTTACTTAAGGGGGAAGTTGGGTGCTAGGAATGTCTGTGGGGAATTATCTGGAAAGACAACAGATACTGGTTATCTGTAGGGATGTGAAGGTTTAACCTGTTAACCAATAGGCCTCACCCTTACTGAGCAGGGTAACCAACTGAGGCTGGAGCAGCTCTCTTCCTGCTGAGGGGAGGGGGCTGTTCCAGCCCCACAGGGGGGGTTCCGCTGCAGATGCAGGCTGCGCGCCAGCCCTGCCAGTGCAGCCCCTTCCTGTGGCAGAGGGGCTGCTCCAGACCTTGACACAGGTGGGGGCACTGCTCCAGTTGGGCTGGAATCCCTCCTCCTCTGTTTCTCTTCCCCCCCTTTAATGAGTTAACCGGTTAAACAAATATGTTTAACTGGTTAGCCAATGAAATGGGATTTTATATCCCTAGTGATCCACTGAAACTGCATTATTCCGCTTCATCTTACAGGAAAAGCCCTGCAAATCTGCAGATATCCATTATATATCCACCAGTATCTGCATCTGCATGCTAATTTTGTATCCGCACAGACTTTTACCCCTTCACAGTAGAGAAGGGGTAAAAGGGGATGGGAGTTGAGGAAATGTTGTTCTAGGTCAGCCATAAAGTATGCTAATATCTAGAAACCTAGAATACCTAGAAACCATCTACTTCAAGACAGACCCAAGAAAACCATCTACTTCAAGAAAGACCCAAGAAAACCAACAATAGAACACCACTTGTCATCACCTACAACTCCCAACTTAAACCTGTCCAACACATTATCAATAAACTACAGCCTATACTGGAACAGGATACCAAACTCCGAGAGGCTCTGGGAGACAGACCCATAGTCTCCTATAGACAACCACCTAACCTCAAGATGATTCTTATCAACAACCACAGGACATACCACACTAATACCAACCCTGGTACCTTCCCTTGCAACAAACCCCGTTGCCAACTTTGTCCACATATTCACTCTGCTGACACCATTATTGGACCTAACCAAGTGAGTTATAAGATCAAGAACACATATTCCTGTGCATCCAGAAATATAATGTATGCTATCATGTGCCGAAAGTGTCCGTCCGCTATGTACATTGGACAAACGTCTCAGACACTTCGCCAAATGATCAATGCCCACAAAACAGCTATCAGACAGGATCACAAAGAAAAAACAGTTTCTTGCCATTTCAACCAGAAAGGACATTGTCTCAACGACTTAATTACCTGCATCAAAAGCCTTTTAAAACTGCACTTGAAAGGGAATCCTCTGAACTGTTATTCATGCTAAAATTCGATACTTTGCGCGGGAGTCTCAAAGACTCTAGTTATCTTAACCATTACAAAGATAGCTTCCCCAATTACCACCTGTAATATCATTAGCTCACAGACATTTACCTTCCCTCCCCTCCCTGCATCCCCCTTCTGCTCTGAAATTTGATTTGTCCTTTTCATATGTGTTCTTTTTTTTTTAAACTGTATCCTTTGGTATATGTGGTTGTGACTATTTTCTTCCACTATTTGATCTGAGGAAGTGGGTCTGGCCCACGAAAGCTCATCATCCAATAAACCATCTTGTTAGTCTTTAAAGTGCTACATAGTCCTGTATTTTGCTTCACCCATTATTATTGATTTTTTTGTTTTGATAGCCTCTATCTCCCTTAGCATTTCATAGTCACTATATCTTGATCAGGTGGTCAGAAATATATCCCTACCACTATATTCTTATCATTAAAGCATGGAATTACCATCCACAGAGATTCTTTGGAATATTTTGGTTCATTTAAGAGTTTTACTTCATTTGATTCTACATTTTCTTTTACGCATAGTGCCACTTCCCCACCATCACAGCCTGTTCTGCCTTTCCAATACATTTTGTACCCTGGTATGACTTTGTCCCAAAGACTGTCCTCATTCCACCAAGTTTCTGTGATGCCTATTATATCAATATCCTCCTTTAATGCAAAGCACTCTAGTTCACCCATCTTATTATTTAGACTTTTAAAAAGTACTTTTAAAAATTTGTCACTATTTATCTGTCTGCTTTTTCCTGATATGTTCAACTGTTTTTCATCTGATTGTTTCTCATCTTACCCATATTTTATCATCTTCATCCTCTCTCCTCCTTACTAGAACATAGAGAATCTCTATTAACAGACCCTCCCCTAAGAGGTCTCTGTCCAAGCCACGTGCTGTTCTGCACCCATCTGCTTTCCCCCAGCCCTTAGTTAAAAAACTGCTCTATAACCTTTTTAATGTTTAGTGCCATAAATCTGGTTTCATTTTGGTTTAGGTGGAGCCCACCCTTCCTATATAGACTCCCACTTTGTTACCCACCACCTCTGTTTTCTTGGGGAACCAGAGCATGGCCACCTGTCAGCCCTGTGCCCTTGGGGAGCCAGGGAATGATTCTCATGGAAAACAATCCCCCCCCCCCCCCCCCCCGTACTTGAATCACGAACGAAGGAATGAAAAGGCAGGGGAAGAAATCTAAACTCTTCCAGACAAATTAAGGAAACACCCCAGCCTCATCTACACTGAAGACAGAACAGAGACACATCTCCATTAGCGCACAGAATGGAGAACTGCTCTTCCAAAGCAGGAACCGCACTGAACTATGGGACACAGAAAGCAGAGAAGCACTGCCTGATGCGAAATCTCTGCTTCAGATGCTAATGCACCCAGGCCTGATCATACCCAAATTACTCATTATCAGACCAATTCTAGTAATGGATCTTATCCAAAATACTGAAACTGACTAGCTGCATTGTGAGCTCATTCAAGGAACATCACCAATAACCAGGTGTGATCAGTCTCTATGGTCTCACCTTTGTTTACCCATAAACAAATCCTATGTTTGCCTCAAACTATTGTCCTATCCCTATAAAAACTCCTACCCTTTCCCAAGAAAAACTGTTCTGATACCTGGATTTAAACTGCATCTGTTCCACTGAGACTTTTTCATCTCCTGTCTGATCGTGCTGGGGGGCTCATCTCATCTCCTGCCCTCTTGACCCCCAATCAGTGCAAGGTCCAGTGAGTGAATGAGTCACCCTCTCCCTCTCTGCTGACCCTGCCCTATGTAAACTGTTATATGGTTAGCTAGCCCTAACATTTGTAATCCGTTTCAAGTTACACACACACGCTTATATTCACTACCCAGAAATAAATAACTTTCATTGTTAAACTGGTTATTTCTCTCTCTTTTCCCCTCTCTCTCGCTCATTCCACTTCCCCATTCACTCTGCAACAACAGTTTTTGTACCCAAGCTCTAGATCCCTGTAGTGCCCAAAATCCTGTGCGGTTTGCTCATTGTGTGTTTTACCAGCAAATGATTGTGCTGTGAAAGTGGGGATAGGGAGGTGCTGAACCTGGGGGCATATGAGGATGGCCGCTTAAAGTGCTGCTCAATCCAGCCCACTGAGTCCAAAGGCACATGAGGGTGCAGTGTGGCATTGCTGTGAAACCCAGCCTGCTGAGTCCAGGGACATATGAGGGGTCAGCTTGTGAGTGCGGATTACCCAGTCCTCTCAGACATGCTCTGTAGTGGGTGAGAGTGTCTGTGTGTTTCTAGGGTGGGAAGAACCCTGTCCTGAGGAACACAGTATCTGCAGGAGAGCTCCACTGGAAGGGGGAATTGGCAGCAGGAACAAGGTGTACCAGTAGTTCGAATTAGAGAGCCTAATTTGAACTACCTACTCCGTGCTGCATGTAGCCGCGGGCACGGAGTCCGCACTAAGGGGGATTTAAAAATGGCGGTGCCCAGCAAGATGCAAATGAAGCCCGGGATATTTAAATCCCGGGCTTCATTTGCAACTTCGAACGCCTACATTAGCCACCCTAGTTCGAATTAGGGTGGCAGTGTAGACATACCCTCAGTGTGCTACTTGTGCTGGGTCGGGCCCAGTTGCCGAGTGTGTCATAGGATTGCCAGGTGTCTGGTATTTTCGCCTCATGGGGGTGGGGGGGAAGGGAGAGGGGGAAGAGAGAGACAGAAAATAGCTGACATTTTAGGAGAAGCTCATTCCGCTGTCAGTTCCTGGGGCTTTGAAAGAGGAGAGATGCATGCCTGCAGGGCAACAGAGATCAAAACACTGAGCAGATCAGGGCAGGCATTGTGGGATACTGAAAAAGCAAGTTCTGTCTACAAGACCAACAGCAGTGTCTAGCAGGGGGAAAGACAACAGGGGAAGCAATTTTTCGTTGCTCAAGCTATGTCTTTTCCCCAACAAAAGTCACATTGTAATGTGTACGCATCACTGTTTTGTCACCAAAAGGCAATGGTAGTGTTGACGTAGCCTTCAGCACCAACTACTATAGCTCTATTTTTGACTGCACTAGCATTTCGGCCCTCATCCAAAACCCAATATAGATTAGAGACAGACTACATCACCTGGACCCAATGAATGTTTTGGAGTTAACTGTTGTCAGAATTCTCCTGGCACTGCAGCCCAAACTACTACTGTCTCCCGCTCAGAGGCCTCACAGTAAACAGAGGGATTGCAGAAACAAAACTTGCAGCACTCACAAAATACAAACAACATCTATTATTACTTACTAAATCCTTCAACCCCCATAAATTAGGGAATAGAACCTACACAGACGTCCCTGTAATTAAACTATGGCTCTTGTTCTTTTAACTGTTTCCACATATGAACGGTCAACTCTGTGGAGAAATGTCTTGCATCCTTTCTTTGTAGCTTTAGCAGGCCTTTTTCACAAGCCCAAGGAGTGGAAACTGTAGTGTAAGATTTATAGGGTGCTGCTAGAAGTGGTGGTAAATATTAGCTAATGCAAAATTTTAGCTAGAGCTACAGACCTATGTCGTCTCACTTACGTAAGTGAATAATGAACAAAATTAATTTATAACATTTGTTAAGATTATATGCCCTATACAGCATGTGATGAAAAACTGAGGGTCTCTAGAATTCTAACAGGTTAGGATGAGTCTCAAAAACTTTGCCAGACTTCCCTCTCCCCCCCCCACGGTACTCTTGTAAGTCAGACTGGAACAAAGATGCATGAAGAACCTGAATCTTTCCTTTTGATGCCTGTATAGGTAACTGAACTATTACAGTAGAGATGTACATTAGCAATTTATGCATTGAAAGTAACTGATGTTATTCATATAGGTTACCTATAATCTGGTATAAAAGAACGAGGAAAACAATTGTTTTTTGTACTGAAGATCATTAGCCTAATTTAAAATTCACTGATTAAGAATTAGGATGTGTGTAAATCAGGAATGACTACAACATAACTTGTGAGCCACATGCAGCGCTTTTTACAGTTACAGTTTAAGTACTCATTTACCAGGTTAACTAACTAGCATAACCTTAAAGCAATGTAAGAACAAATTATAAAAGGGAAAAACTATTATTCTAAAAAATTTCAAGCTCTCTGCTCACTCACAGATTTTATATTTAAACTTACAGCAAGAGTGCCTACGAAATATGTTTTAAAAAATAATAAAATCAATTAAATAAGTAATAGATGTTTTAATGTAGCAAACCAAGGGAATTTTCCAATATCAGTATTTTTACCTCCCCATGACACTGTTCTTATGAAACAGAAATTATGTGCTGTATACAGCTTCATTTTAATTATGCCTCTTCACAAGAAATGGTTCATGTGATGTACAAAGTTATTTTGAACTATTGTATAGCTAAATGAAGTTACTCGCCTTGTGCAGTAACAATGGTTCACTGAGATATGTCTCCCTACGGCTGTTCTCCTCTAGGTGTGTCTGTGTCCCTTTGCTGCTGATCAGAGAACTTTGGTAGCAGTCTGTCCCACCTGTGCACATGCTGCTCCCCTGCTGCCACAAAGCTAACTCATATAACATAAAAGCTAGGGGACAAAAAATGAAATTAATAGGTAGCAGGTTTAACACAAACAAAAGGAAGTTTTTCTTCATGCAGCGCACAGTCAACCTGTGGAATTCATTGCCAGAGGCTGTTGTGAACTTTAACAAGACTTTAAAAAGATTCAAAAAACAACTAGATACATTCATGAAGGTTAGGTCCATCAATTACTATTAGCCAAGATGAGTAGGAATGGTGTCCCGAGCCTCTGTCAGAGGCTGGGAATGGGTGACAGGAGAGGGACTGCTTGATGATTTCCTGTTCTGTTCACTCCCTCTGGGACATTTGGAATTGGCCATTGCTGGAAGACAGGTTACTGGGCTGGATAGACCTTTGGTCTGACCCAGTATGGCCGTTGTTATGCATGTACAGGTAATCCCTCAGTTCCCTACCACAGAGAGAATTAGTAAGAGAGATAGCTGTGTTAGTTTTTCCTTTTATTTTAGCAAGATGAGACTATGTAGCACTTTAAAGACTAACAAGATGGTATCTGAGGAAGTGGGTCTGGTCCACGAAAGCTCATCACCTATTAAACCATCTTGTTAGTCTTTAGAGTGCTACATAGTTTTTCCTTTTGTTTAACAGAGATAATTAGTATAAACTCCAGTGTAGTGAGGAGTAGGGTAGGTCACAGAGCACTCATAGGGGGACACAATCTCAAAGAATCATTACTGTACAAGGCAAGTAACAACTTCGAGTAGTGCCCCTATGGATGCTCCACTGTAGGTAACACCCAAGCACTGTTCATCACTAGAGGTTGGAACTTCAGAGAGTCAAGTCTGATATGGATGATAGTACTGTAGCACCAAATTTGGCATCTGCATCAGAATCCCTTGGATGACAGTGTTCTGCAAAAGGTGTGTGCAAATATCAGCTAGCTGCTCTGCAGATTTCTGATACAAGGAAACCTTTGGCGAAGGCAATGAATAAGAAGACTGACCTTGTAGAATGCACATGTACTAAAGATGGGGGTGTTAAACTCTGTTACCAATTGTGAGGTAATAAATTTCCTGAAGTGAGTGTTGGACTGTGAGCAGAAATCACTGTACTTTTGTCCTATCTACAATGAAGAGTAAGTGTCAGATTTTTCTGAACTCTCTTGTCCTGTCCAAGTTAGAAGGCCAACACTTTCCTAAAGTTGAGCGTACTGAAGAAGGCTTCACTATTATCCTCCTGAGGTTTTGGATAAAAGGCTGAAAGCTGAATACTGTATATGATTTATGTGAAATGCAGAAGTCACCTTGGGTAGGAACTTTGGATGTGGTATAATCAGAACCTTGTCATCAGGGAAGAACACAGAGAAAAGGTGATGTGTTTTCAGAGCCGCTACTGCCCCAATCCTTCTGAGGGAGGTGCTAGCAATGAGGTGGTGTTTCTTCATGGAAAAGTAACTTAATCAACAAGTGACCACAGATTCCAGTAGAAGCCCAGTCAGATCTTGTCATATTAGGTTGCAATTACATCGAGACATGAGAAATCTGGAAGAGATTTGCTATGCCTTTGAGAAATTTCTCCATAATCATGAGAGAGAAGATTGAATATCCTTCAACCTGATGGTGGAAGGTGTCAATTGCTTCTAGATGAACCTTTAGCGCACTAATAAAAAGGTCCTCATTTCTTGAGAGTCAACAGGTCCTCTAGAATCACAGTCAGGATGGATAGATTCGGGATGGCACCAGAGCTGGAAACTTCAATTTCTGCAGCTAGGCAGAGCAAGTACCGTATATACTCGAGTATAAGCCGAGTTTTTCAGCACATTTTTTTGTGCTGAATAATGCCCCCCTCGGCTTATACTCGAGTCAGCGTCTCGAGAACAGCGTCTCGGGCGGGCTCAGCGCGCCCGTAAGCTGCTCCGGTGCCCCTGGTCTGCTGGAGACCGTCTCCAGCAGACCAGGGGCACCGGGCGGGTTCCCGCGCTTCTGAGGCTTTGCCAGAGCAAAGCCTCAGAGGCGCGGGACCCCCCGCGGCTGCGGCTTCAGTCCGGGAGCCTGTGGTCTGCTGGGGACGGTCCCCAGCAGACCACAGGCACCCGGATTGAAGCGGCAGCAGCGGCGGTTCCCCGCGCCTCTGAGGCTTTGCTCTGGCAAAGCCTCAGAGGCGCGGGACCCCCCCATGGCTGTGGCTTCAGTCCGGGAGCCTGTGGTCTGCTGGGGACGGTCCCCAGCAGACCACAGGCACCCAGATTGAAGTGGCAGCCGCGGCGGTTCCCCGCGCCTCTGAGGCTTTGCTCTGGCAAAGCCTCAGAGGCGAGGGACCCCCCCGCGGCTGCCGCTTCAGTCCGGGAGCCTGTGGTCTGCTGGGGACCTTCCCCAGCAGACCACAGGCTCCCGGACTGAAGCCGCAGCCGCGGCGGGGTCCCTCGCCTCTGCGCCCCGTGTCTCTGGTCTGCTGGGGAGGGGGGGGCGCAGCTAGTGTGCTCCCCCCCCCCAGCAGACCAGGCTTTTCTTTTGGACTCTGGGGCAGAGCAGCTGAGGGGCTGCCGATTGGTCCTGCAGCGCCAGCTCTGGGCACTACTGGACCAACCCGGCAGCACCCCAGCTGCTCTGCCCCAGGTCCTGATTCAGCCGCTGCTGGTCAGTTTCAGCAGCGGCTGAATCAGGACGCCTGGGGCAGAGCAGATGGGGTGCTGCTAGGTTGGTCCAGTAGCACCCAGGAGCGGTGCTACTGGAGCAACCCAGCAGCACCCCAGCTGCTCTGCCCCAGGCGTCCCCAAGTCAGCTTCTGCTGAAACTGACCAGCGCTGACTACAGGAAGCCCGAGGCAGAGTTGCTCTGCCCCGGGCTTCCTGGAATCAGCTGCTGATCAGTTTCAGCAGCAGCTGACTTGGGGACGCCTGGGGTTCTTAAGTTGATTCTGTATGTAAGTCAGAACTGGCGGTCAGTTTCAGCAGCGGCTGAATCTGGACGCCAGTTCCGACTTACATACAGATTCAACTTAAGAACAAACCTACACTCCCTATCTTGTACAGTAACCCGGGGACTGCCTGTACTGTTTTATTAAAAATATTTAATCTGTCAAACTGCTGAATAGTTTCATATTAGTACAGTAACTTACGCCAGATTGTTAGTGCACTAAACACAAGAAAGACTGAATACTAGGACAATTGTCTGAAGAAATGTATTTAATACAACTGAATATTGGAAGGTACGTAGGAACAATTAAAGGGTTCTACTTTAAAAGAAATTACTGCCCTTCCCT
Organism: Pelodiscus sinensis; assembly: GCF_049634645.1. Classification (NCBI taxonomy): domain Eukaryota; kingdom Metazoa; phylum Chordata; order Testudines; family Trionychidae; genus Pelodiscus; species Pelodiscus sinensis. Next base: position 30,203,435 of record NC_134724.1, on the reverse strand, counting down.
GGTGGATTTGACTAAATGTTGTAGATAGAAATTCATTATACTCTTGGGTCTCGTTTATATACCAGTTGAATGACAATTGGTTTTGCCAGTAATTCACAATAAACTTTTAAAGAGAATTTATAATCCAGAGCATATTAAAAGTGCTCAGTTCAGTTCCTAAAATTTGTGAAAAGAAATGAAATGCCACATGTAGCTTTATAGGAACTTTTTAAAAAATGATATATTAAAAGGGTATAAAACATTTCTAAGATTAAGTTGGAAGTATTTTACTTAAACTTTCATGTACTTGAATAGCTGCTGTAGATTGGCAAAGATGCTACATTAGGTGCTATTTTTACTTGTTGTGGAAGAGGGCAGATTTACTATATTTTTCTTTCAACTTTTTCTACATACTGCATTTTGATGTTCGTAGAGCTGGGACTGCTTCTAAGTGAGTTAAATACATTCCAATATGCTTTCTTAAAAAACTACTCCATAATAGTTTGTCAGTGATGATGACAATGTCTATGCTGATAACCTCACACCAGCTGAAGCTCTGTTTGGGCATACAGATGATGAGGAGGAGAACTCCAGTTTTGAAGGATTTTAGCTCTTGTGTGTTAGCTTGGTTGCTGATTGAGCTAAGGTTGTTGTACTTTTAAAGTTACGGTATTTTTGATACCATATTGTTTTTGTTGACCCCCTTTTCCACTTACAGAGCTAAGTTATTGTTTTTCTTTGAAATAAATATTCATGTAATTTTATTGGTATCTATCTTCATTTTTTACATTTACCAGTAGCTGCCTCATTTCCTACCCTAGGCTTATACTCGAGTCAATACTTTTTCCCAGTTCTTTGTGGTAAAATTAGGTGCCTCGGCTTATATTCGGGTCGGCTTATACTTGAGTATATACGGTAGCTCCTTTTCTACTATGGAATAACAATAGCTACTCTACCTCCTCAGAGTCAGTATGTGCTGGAACCAAGAAAGCCAGGCTTTGAGAGCTGCAGAATCTGCAGGTTGGGATGGAATGCACATTTCTTGTTCTGCAACAGAAGGTAAGGAGTGACTGGAAGAATCACTGGTGGATACAGTGCCAGCTGTGATAGGTAAGGGTACCACATTTGTCTGAGCCATGTGAGAGCAAACAGTATAATGTTTGCTCTCTGTTTTCACTTTAAGCAGGACTTTCAATATTAAGTGGAACAGGAGAAAGGGTGTCATTTAAAGAGAGCCTCTCTCATGGTGTTGTCCTCTATCGAGATTTTTTGTTCTGGTAAATGAATAGCTCCCCAGTGGATGTCTTCCACTGTCAAAATATGTCATGGAGTACTATCAGATCTCTCCCACATTAGTGATCATGTGGGAATTTACAGTTGAGACTGCTGTGTTGTGTATTCCCGATAAGTAGGCTGCTGATATTAAGATATTTTAAGAAAATGTACTAGGTCCACAGTCTTAAGAGTGCTTCTATGAAGAAGAAGGAGTAAGACTTGGGGCCTTCCTGATCATTTATGTAATACATGGAGTCCTTATTATCCATTATGACCCTTGTGAGCATGTCTTTCATCAGTGGGAGGAAAGTAAGCATGCCTGTTTCTGACCCCTGCATTTGAGCAGGTTAATATGGAGGCGTCTCTCAGCTGGAGACATCTGCGTGGCATTGTGCAACCACTGAGATGCATCCCCCCACCCCCATCCTCTGAGGAATGCATTAGTCATCAGTAGATATGGGCAAGGCTGAACAAATGTATCCTATACAGTAGAGTTTCTCAAACTGTGGGTCCTGACCCCTTGGGGGGTTGCGAGCAACAGAGAGGGAAATCGCAAACAACTGAGAGGGGGGTTGCAGTATCACAAGTTTGAGAACTCCTGCTATATGGACATTTACTGTATCCTCCAGCAGTCCAAGGATTTCTTGACCCTGGTGGGCACTGATAGTCATGTATGTTATCTCTACCCTGTAAACCGAACCAAACCATGCCTGGAGACATCTCATGTGTAGTCTGCAGAAACAATAACCAATGTGACTGAAGTCATTTATCCCAGGAGCTGGAGGCAATGTTTGGCCAAAATCTGGGGTCTGGATTGTTCTGCCTCTACCAATAAGGAGAGACTGAGAAATCTATGATGGTAGGAGTACTTTTGCCCAAATGGAGTCAAAGTCAGCTGCTTTGTACCAGTGTTCATGTTGATTTTCATTCATTGCTCGGTAGGCCCAGATTCTAAAAACAGGTCCAGTGTGGACTGAGTGACTCACTGGGGCTCTACAAAAGACTAAGCCCTGATAAGGCAGTCACCCAAGTAAGGATAAATCATAAGTTCTGAGCATGTAAGTGGGATGCCACTACCAAGAGGACCTTGGAGGCTACCATTGGGGGCAATCACAAGTCAAAAGGGAGTATCTCATATTAACAGTGCTCTTCACAGATTATGAACCTAACTGGCCTAGGTACAATTGAGATGTGAAAAATAAGAATCTCTGAAGTAAGAACCAGTCTTCTTTTTGTAACATTGGAATGATCATGGATAATATGACCATCTTTAACTTCTGAGCAGTGATAAACTTGTTGAGTGCTCTGAGATCCAGCATGGAGTCTCCAGTCCCTCTTTTTCTTCAGGAAGTAACAAGAGAAGAAGTCTCTGTCCCTTAGATGTGCGGGCACTGGATCTGTGGCTCTAACACTGAAGTGTTTAACTCCTGACATAGCAGGCTCTCCAAAGCAGGAAAAGGAAAAAGAAAATGGGGTTTTACAAGGAAGAGAGAAATAGATGTAGGTTTCTTTCTTGGATTTTCTCCAACACTAATTTGTTGGGTATTGCATGTTTCCAGGTACTTGCAACAGTGTCAAATAACCTTGAAAGGGATGGGTGGGTTTTCCAGCATGAAATGAGGATTTTCTAGAAGCACTTTGACAAACCCATCAAAATCTCTCTCTGGTGGAGATCTAAAAGGAAGTTTGCTGAGATGCCAACATTTTTGATCTGTGGAACCTGGGCATTTTTCTCTGAAATTCATACAACCTCTGAGTATATAAACAGATACTAGAATGAGTATTGAAATGAATATTATGAGCAAGACTTGAAGGTGGCTGTACTTTCTTTTGTACTCAGGTGTATAGATCCTGAGGGGGTCAAAGAGTGGCTGTTGAATCTTAATCTGTGGAAGGCAACATCAATCTTGTTTGGACCTCCTTGGAAAAGCTGGAGAGATGAAGCCATGAGGCTCATCTCATCACAATGGCAGTTGAAATAAAATGTGCCCCTGTATCAGCTACATCAAGTGCAGACCGAAGAGTTTCTGCCATCAGTTTTCCCCTTCTTAATCAAGGATTTAAATTGGTCCTTGTGAGAATAGAGGAGTAGTTCATTAAAAGAACTAAGTTTCATACGGGTTTGATAGTCTCATTTAGCCCAGAAGGAATAGGCCTTCTTGCCAAACAAGTTCAGATGCTTCCAATCTCAGTCATAAGGAGTGGAAGTGGTGTTGGTGACTTTGAGAATTAATTGCACCCACACTAATCAAATTGAGAGTCAGGTGTGAACAGGAATTCCATGTTCCTTGCTTATCTGCCTTAATACGAGTTGGTGGGAGACACATGGGGGTGGGCAGAACCCAGTAGAGCCTCATTAACAGAAAGCCCCACTCTGAAGAAGGTGAAAGAATGCAGAATGTCCATTTGTTTGTGATCTGACTCAGACACCTCTAGCTAAGGGATATGGAGTGATTCTGCCGCTCTTTGTGCCAAGTCCTGGAACTGTGTACAGTTGTCCATTGATGGCAGAAGGGGTATTGTGTCATCTGGTAACAGGGATGAGAAGGAGGGTGGAAGAGTGTCCTCCCTCAACTTTAGCCTCCAATTCCTCCCTTCCCTGCTCAGCAAATTGAGGCCCTCAAGGCAGCAGCTGAAGGAGGGTACTTTCTTGGCTGCTGGTAGGCCATATTAGTAGAGATGAGGGTCTATTGCCTTTGAACCTGCAAGCATGGCCATTATGATAGAAAGTGTACCAGTGATTGGCTGGCACCGGTCCAAACCAGGGAGGCTATGGGTCAGAAAGCTGGCATGCCCAGATCCATAATGAAACTGGGCTCTGTATGGCGGGTAAGAAGAGCATTGGGAAGGTAGGTCCTCTTGGCTACTTTCTAACTCTAACAATAAAAAGGGTGGTGCATAGCAGGTTGTTGGCAAGCCAATGGCTCTGGGTGAACACAGTACTAGGACCCTAGAACTGAGCAGAGAAGAACCAGTGTCAGAAACACAGACCTGACAGTAGGGTATATTAATTGACAGTACTAATGTTGACAACCATACCAACAAAACCTTCCGTGTAGCATCATCTCTGTTTCTCACATTCCTGTGGTACCAATGCCTCTTTGTCGGTTTCCATTAAGTCTGTAGGCATTCTGACTTGCCCTCTTAGTTTAATATTGTGTGCGCCCTAGGTACCAGATTCAGTACAGATGGTACCAACCAAGCCAGGGATCATTTTCAGCTTGACTGAGGCTTGCTATGGGGATTCACAGACTTTTTTTTTTTTAAGATGCTTCAGGGGATAGCAGAGTTAGAGTCTGTACAGGACAAACTTAAAAAACAATAAATGGTCTGGTAGCATTTTATAGACTAACAAAACATGTAGATGGTATCATGAGCTTTTGTGGGCACAGCCCACTTCTTCAGATAACTGGAGTTTTGAGTTTAGGATATGCATTCCCAAAATAAACAAGGGAGAAAGGGGAAAAGGAAGAAAAAACAAGGAGGGGGCAGGAAAAAAGGAGCAGAGGGCATGAAAATATCAAAGGGAAAACCAGGAAGGCAGAACTGGGAATCAGCGAGTACCTGAAAATTGGGTAGTTAAAACGAAGCAGATAAGAAACAAAGTCAATAGACAGTACCCTTCCTCACACAGGAATCTACAGAAAGAGTTGTTTGCACTTTCACTGAATGATAGGTTGATTGGAACACTATCGTCCCTCATCATGATTGAGGCCATTTGCTGTACAAGTGCACAATAGATTCCTTACAACTGAGGCGCTTTTTGAAGGGCATACCCTTATCCATGGGAAAGGGCCCACGAAAGACTGACTACTTTTCTCTTTTAACAGGCCAAAATAAAGTGTAAAGAAAGCAAAGAAAATAGCCTTCTGGCAGATGAGGAGCAGTGCATGCATAGGTGGGGTGGACTGATACTAAAAGGTCCCCAATCAGCAGACCAGTGGAGTGTCCAACGGGACACTACTCTAAGAAGAGCTAAGGTTTAACTATAATAGAAGCATGCGTACTAATTCTCATATGCTGTTTAGAAAGTTTAGCACTCTGATCAGTTACAAGAAGATCTGAACTTTTAAATCAGATGCAGAGGGTCAATGCATTATTATCCAAGAGACAATTTCATTCAGATGTCTTATATTTACAAGGCTGAAGTTAGAAATGTTGCTGTCCTAAATGCATTTTAGTCAATATGAGTCTGTTCTAGCTTCTCATCTAATAACAATCATACGTTAATGGAATAGATTTTTCTTCATTTGTTCAGTTGACCCACTATTTGCAATATTCTATACATATCCAATTTAAATACAACAAACCTTGCACAAAAGAGGAGGAAATTCAAGTCACAGGTAATGATGAACTACCATATGAGTTTCTACAAATTATCTCCTTACCATTAAAGGAAGAGCACCTATTTGCAAGTGATGAAGTCGAGGCGGTGCATGGTAGTGTGCCAAGTGAGGGTGCAATGGGCCTGGTGGATATGTAGCTGCAGCCACTCCAGCTTCGATTCCCAGTTCCCTGCCACATAAGCAAAATTAACATTTTAATCTAGTTATTTTTGCCCTCTAGCTGTATCTCTACTGCTTTGGAAATTTATATCATGGCTTCTAAACACATACACAAAAGGCATTTTATATAAAATACAAATTATTTTTAAATAAATATTTTCCATTAAATCAGTTCTGTAATCCCACTGTCGATTCAATTAATGTGTTGTGACTAAGCAACTGAATTAAAAAAATAAATAAATCAGTAAAAATAAAATTATAAAATACTAGTACAGACTTGACTTAGAAATCATTGTTGTGATGTACAACTATTTTGGATTTGGAATCCTAGGTTTTCATAAAATATGCCCTCTTCAGTTCATCAAAACATTGTGGTTACAGGAAGTAGCACAATGGACTTGAGCCATTATCTTACATCAAGGTAGTAAAGTTCTAATTCTCAGAGCTATCTAGCCACTGTAAACCACAGGTTCCTAGGAGGAAAATTCATGTAACACCAAAACAGAAAAACCAATTACCAAGTTCCAGGTTTGGGTAGTTTGAGTAGACTAAGTTCAGAAGTTAAAAGTTAAGTTAAAGTCTGTTTTACTGTGTGTCAGATTCAAGTTTTAAATTAAAAATTCAAATACAGGTAAGAGATTGTCTTTGAACTTAAAAGCTCAAAATGTCTGCACTTGAAAATTCAAAAGAATGTTTTCTGTAGAAAATGTTTTTTGACACTACATGTGAGTTTTGAACTCGTATTACTTGGAATAACTGGCACCAAAACAGTACAACTGTATAAGCACTTAAAATGGTAAATATTTGCTAGCATTTATAAAAACAAATTGGAAACATTTAAATTGGCTAATAGCAAAAAATGGCATTTTACAGAGCTATCCATCTGAACACATTTTATCCTGAATATGTACTTAGCAATTTGTTAAATCAAATCACAAACATTATCAAGATATTCTCAGGATGAAAGGTCATATAGCAAATGCCAATAAATGGGCACCTACCAAGTCATATGACACTAACGAGGAATTAAGAGTACTGACCAGGCAGACCTCTCCGGAGCTTGTCGAGGATGCGAGGACATTGTCTGAGGCACGTGAATATGGTGCCCGTGACCATAGTTGGGATGCATTCTGTGAGGATGCGGAGGAGGCCGTTCATGTGCACGTCTAAGAGATAGAATACAAAACAGCACCAGTTCAAGACACAATGATTCAACCTTTATCTGGCAGACATGGACTATAGAAAGAAGTCTTCAACATAAGGTTGAACACTTTTGCCTATTAAAATCCAATTGCATGCATCATTATATGCCAAGACCCAGAGACATTTACAACTGAAAAATCATCCATACTATTAATCTACAGCTTCCTGGTAGACTAAGGTACGCAGGTATTCAGATGAAACAATACTTCTGTTTTCTAAAACAAAAGGCAGCAATTTCTATTAATTCTGTGGTGTCCAACCAGTTCTGAAGAAATGGTGGCTATTGCTATCGCAACCAAATAGCCACATATGGCTAGTGTGTTGGACACCACAGTCTTAAATGATCATTCTGAGCTCATTCTCTCTTAGTCCACATGATAGGAGTTTCTCCATGGAACAGGTAAACAAATAGCACATGAAGTTTTTCTATAATGTATTCTAAGGAACAGTTCATTATAATTCATCAGCTGATACTTCCAAAAGTCATGGAAATTTTTTTAAAACTTTAAAAGCTTTGAAGTACACAACTCTATGGAAAGGAGCAAGTATAGGTTTACTCTTCATTTTATTTTTCTGTCAGTTTATAAACTTGTGTTTTCCCAAAGCAAAACATTGGGTGAATGGCTACATATCCTAACCAACCACTGGCAGCATTCTCTTGCCAGACTATGCTTTTTGCAGATGGCTTACCTCTCAGTAGCTGCCTAACTCCATACATTTCTAGCACAGAGGACTTTCTCCAAGAAGGCTACCACTAACCTGTACTTTATCTCAACAGGAATTGAAAGATTTTTTGTGCTACTCTAGAAGAATGACACAAGAACACCGCGTAGTCAATAGGCAATTCAGTAAATAACACTGGATTTAACTAAAAGTTCTATTCTCAACCTTCTCACAGAGTGGCACAATCAGACTATCACAATTACAGTAAACTTCTGATAATCCGGCACCTTTAGGTCCCGGGGGTGCCGGATTATCAAATATGCCGGACTATCAGAAAGGGAGGCTATGAGGGGTCTGGGTGGGATGGGGGGATGCCACCCAAGACCCCTCATAGCCTCCCCTTCTGATAGTCCGGCTCTGCCCCAGGCGTCCCCGATTCAGCCACTGCTGAAACTGACCAGCGGCTGACTCCAGGAAGCCTGGGGCAGAGCAGCTCTGCCCCGGGCTTCCTGGAGTCAGCCGCTGGTCAGTTTCAGCAGCAGCTGAATTGGGGATGCCTGGGGCAGAGCTGCTGGGGTGCTGCCGGGTTGGTCCCGCAGCCCCAAGGGGTAGCGCTACGGGACCAATCCAGCAGCACCCCAGCTGCTCTGTCCCCGGCTTCTCCGATTCAGCTGCTGGTCAGTTTCAGCAGCGGCTGAATCAGGGAAGCCGGGTGCAGAGCAGCCCCAATTGGCTGCCCAGAGCACTTCCTGGTTCCCGATGGTGCTGGACCATCAGGAGTGCCAGAGCATTGGATGCCGGACCAATGGAGTTTTACTGTATTTGGTTCTTGCTAAAGTAACTGACAATCAGCAGAGAAATTGCTCTCTCTAAAAAACAAAACTTGATAATGACTACCAGAATGTCTTTTTATGGCTGTGGCCAAAAATCATCTCTGAGAAACATCATTCAGCGTTTTAAAATAAGATTAGATAGCTTTTAAAATATATGGTTTAATCCATCTTCTAGGAGAAATTCTATGACCTGTGTGTATGGGGGAAGGCCAGGCTTGATGGTCACTGTGGTCCCCTCTGGCCTTGGAATCTGTGAATCTATGAGACCCAATGCTCATTCCCTTCCTTCATGGGCCAAGAAGAGAATGAGATTACCTGCCGTATCCTCAAAAACACTCATTACTCTTGTAACTCAATCACATAACAGCAGCCCTCGCATCAGGTCTTTAGCCAGCTATCTGCACAGGTCAGGAAGGAATTTAATGCCCCCCAACACTACCAGCCAGATGCATTTTGGATGCTGTGTCAGTTTATATTTTATGGTTTGTTTGGGGTTTTTTGGGGGGGGGGGGGGGGGCGGGGGTGTCTTCCTCTAAAGGATCAGAGATTGGCTACAACTGAAAATGGTGGATCAGTGCTCTGAGGTGATACAGAGAATCCCCCTTCCAGATGCTTCACCAGTATGTGATAGAAATGTAGCCGTGTTAGTCTGGGGTAGTTGAAGCAAAATGCAGGACAATGTAGCACTTTAAAGACTAACAAGATGGTTTATTAGATGATGAGCTTTCGTGGGCCAGACCCACTTCCTCAGATCAAATAGTGGAAGAAAGTAGTCACAACCATATATACCAAAGGATACAATTAAAAAAAGTGAACAAATATGAAAAGGACAAATCACATTGCAGAACAGAAGGGGGATGCGGGGGGGGGGGGGGGGGGGGGAGGAAGGAAGGTAAGTGTCTGTGAATTGATGATATTAAAGGTAGGGAGAGTGGGATGTTTGTGAGTTAATGGTATTACAGGTGATAATTGGGGAAACTGTCTTGGTAATGGGTGAGATAGTTCAAATTCTTGTTAAGTCCTTGTTGGCAAGTGTCGAATTTTAACATGAATGACAGTTCAGAGGATTCCCTTTCAAGTGCAGATGTAAAAGGTCTTTGTAGCAGAATGCAGGTGGCTAAGTCATTGAGAGAGTGTCCTTTCTGGTTAAAGTGGCAAGAAACTGTTTTCTCTTTGTGATCTTGTCTGATATCTGTTTTGTGGGCATTAATCCTTTGGCGAAGTGTCTGAGATGTTTGTCCAATGTACATAGCAGACGGACACTTTCGGCACATGATAGCATAGATTATATTTCTGGATGCGCAGGAATATGTGTTCTTGATCTTATAACTCACTTGGTTAGGTCCAATAATGGTATCAGCAGAATGAATATGTGGACAAAGCTGGCAACGGGGTTTGTTGCAAGGGAAGGTACCAGGGTTGGTATTAGTGTGGTATGTCCTGTGGTGGTTGGTAAGAATCATCTTGAGGTTAGGTGGTTGTCTATAGGAGACTATGGGTCTGTCTCCCAGAGCCTCTTTGAGTATGGTATCCTGTTCCAATATAGGCTGTAGTTTATTGATAATGTGTTGGACAGGTTTAAGTTGGGGGTTGTAGGTGATGACAAGTGGTGTTCTATTGTTGGTTTTCTTGGGTCTGTCTTGAAGTAGATGGTTTCTAGGTATTCGTCTGGCTCTTTCAATTTGCTTTTTTATTTCTCTGGGTGGGTAGTTGAGATTTATAAATGCTTGGTAGAGATCCTGAAGCTTCTGGTCTCTGTCAGTGGGATTACAGCAGATGCGGTTGTATCGAAGGGCTTGGCTATAGACGATGGATCGTGTGGTGTGTTCTGGATGGGAGCTGGATAGATGATTCTTACCAACCACCACAGGACATCCCCCTTCTGTTCTGCAATGTGATTTGTCCTTTTCATATTTGTTCACTTTTTTTAATTGTATCCTTTGGTATATATGGTTGTGACTACTTTCTTCCACTATTTGATCTGAGGAAGTGGGTCTGGCCCACGAAAGCTCATCATCTAATAAACCATCTTGTTAGTCTTTAAAGTGCTACATTGTCCTGCATTTTGCTTCACCAGTATGTCTTATTCACATGCTCAAGGTCATACAGATTTGCAGTGGAGAAGGAATTTCCCCACAGATTAGTTAGCCAAGGATCTTTGGATTTTTCCACCCTGTTCAGGGGGCCTGTTTTGAGAGCTAGGACCATATGAACACCCCCTTACCTACCAACTTCCCTACCACTGCAAGGGACTCAAGTATTAATGGAAACTTGGTCTGTCCTGTTCTGTTTCACACAGTTTAGTCCGCTCAAGACTGAAATGTTTTAGTCTAAATAGATTAGTCTAATTTCAGCCTAATAAAGTCTCAGTATAATTTAATGGCCTGTGATATACAGGAGATGAAACTAGACAATTTAATGCTCTCTTCTGGCTTTAAAAATTATGGAAAAATGAAACTATGAAAATACTGACAATTGTCTTGTTGCAAGAAGTGATGAATAGGTCAAATTGTTTAACTTTTTACTTTTGTTGCTGGGTGAACAACTGATTATTGCTAAGAGCTTAGTCAGCTATTTGTACAGGACTTCTTATACAGAACTTACAGTAAACTGAGGACCAGATGTGGATTTTCTTTGGTTTCAGGGGTGGGGGAATGTTTTTCAGGCTTTTAGTCTCTGTGGAAAGTAAAATCTTGAATACTTTTTAAAATTGCTGGTTTGAACAGGATTTTTCCAGAACTAAACACTAGCTACAGATTACTTACTTCAAAACTGACTAGACCAGGTTGCATGTCTCCAAGACAGGCCTTAGACCTGATTTATCTTACGACCTTAGAGACACTGGAAGATAGAGCAAGCAAAGAGTGCAAACTATAAGAATCAAAACAGTAAGGCAATGATGCTTTGCCTTTTGAGCCAACAAGCCATCTGAGGGAAAACAGACATTCTAGAATCCTGAGAGAGAGAACATGGGGGAGAGTAATTCAAATTAACTGATACTTCAGCCTTTGACCAGTCCTCCCCCCGCAACTCAAAGAAGTCCACTAGCAAGAAGCACTATGCCAAAAATAAGTGCTGTGCCAGAAACATCACTATCTGGCTCCTTCGCACTGCATTCCATCTCCTATTCCATTAAAGTCCAGAAGATCGACAGCTGTAAAGTTAGCTGTTACTTTTCCTATTCCTCTCATTTTAATTAGCTCAAGGTGTTGCACCCATGCCAGTCCCCATCCCAAAAGCCTCAGTGCCAGCCCACCATCCCATAGAGCCCCTCCATCACTAGACATCCCCCTGTAACAATTTCCTGTTTCCAGAGCCCCACTGCATCCAACCACCCCAGAGCCTGCCCCAGGTCAGTCTCCAGCATTAGCCCCATCCCCAAAGCCCTCTAGTGCCAGATCAGACCAATAGCTCAGCCTCTAGAGCCCCCCCACTCTAGCTCTGCCCCGGTGCCTCCCCCACCCCCCTCACCTAGCCCTTCGCTGCTGCTCACATCACAGCAGCTCTGGGGACCAGGGCTAGGGTACACTGCCCAGCTCCTCCTCTCCCACCACGGCTGTTGGGAGAGAGATGTCCTGCCCTGCCTCTCAGCCAACCACCACCAGGCAGCGGCGGGGTCTCCTCCGGTCACGAAAGAGAACTTCTCTCAGGTACTTCGGGTAGCTAGGAGGTATTGGCAGGGAGCAAGAAGAGCCAATGGGAGAAGGTGTTGAGATGTGCACTGAAAAGAACCCTGCTTGCTTTTTCTTCTTCGCGTGAGTTTAAGCCAGGAACTGGGGGGGAAAAGATGAATTAAAGAAAGTAGGACTAGGAGGCCTACAAAGAATACTATGCATGGCAATGGACTGGACCTTGAGGCATGGATATGTGAGTAGATAGGAAAAACTTAAATGACTAATAGTCGTGCAGCACCTTAGAGCAGTGGTCCCCAACCTTTTCAGGTTGTTGGGCGCCAGGGGGCGTGGCCGTTCGCCTGCCGGGCACCAGGGGGCAGGGACACTTGCCCGCCCGGGGGCGGCCCCCCCAGCCGCATGCCCGGGGGCGGGGCCCCCCCCATAAGCGCCGCCGGGCCAGGGCCAGGGCCAGGGCCAGGGCCAGGGCCAGGGCCAGGGCCAGGGCCAGGGCCAGGGCCAGGGCCAGGGCCAGGGCCAGGGCCAGGGCCAGGGCCAGGGCCAGGGCACGCGCGGCGCACCCGGGTTGGGGACCACGGCTCCGCGGGCGCATGTAAAGAGCCCGGCGGGCACCATGGCGCCCGCGGGCACCGGGTTGGGGACCACGGCCTTAGAGACTAACAAAAAATGCAGAGGAAAGAAGTGGGTTCTGCCCATTAAAGCTTATGATGCCATCTACCTTTTTTATTAGTCTCTAAGGCAGTGGTCATCAACCAGTAGATTGGGATCTACCGGTAGATGTTGGAGCCTCTGACAGGGGATTCTGACTGGTCTGGTCAGGAAGCTATCCAAATGCTGGCACTTCAGTTGCCCCTCCACCCACTGTCCTGCTGCTCCTGCCCTCTGCCTTGGAGGTGTCCCCCTGGGAGCCTTCTGCTTGCTGTGCAGCGTGTGGGAGAGAGAAAAGGGGGAATGCTGATGTCAGGGTGTCCCTCCTCTCCCTACTTCTGTATCCTGCCTCCACTCAGAGGGCCCACCTTAACCACTGCTCCACCACCCAGAAGCCATCTCAGTGAAACAGTGCCCAGCCAGAGTCTGCTTCCTGAACCCCTGTCCCAGCCATTAACCCCCTCCTGCACCCAACCTCTGCCTCAAATGTGAGTCCCCCTGCACCCAAACTCCTTCTTAGAGCTTGCACCCTGAACCTTCTCTTGGATCCCAATATCCTGCCCTGGGCTAAGCCTGGAGCCCTTCCCTCACTCCAAACCCAAGACAAGACAAGACCATGCACCCAACCCCCAGCCTGGTGAAAATAAGTGAAGATGGGGAAAGGAAGGGACATGGAGTGAGCAGGGGGAGGCCTCAGAGAAGGGGTGGAGCAGGGGTAGGGCCTCAAAGAAGGGGCAGGAAGGAAGTGAGGCAAGGATAGATCTACCTCAAACCCAAAGGGTTTGAGATAGATCTTACATTGCACTTAAACTGAAAAAGTGATCTTGTGGTTAAAAAGATTGGGAACCACTAGTCTAAGGTGCTGTAGGACTATTCACTGCTTTTTAAGGTTTTTTCAGTTACAGACTAACATAGCTACCCCTCAAACTTTTGAGTAGATAGGAAATATCTATTTAGAAGCCATCAGGTTATTTCTTTGTTTTGAGAGACTGTTCCGTAATAATCTTTAAACACAGGTCCTGGTCACAACAAGCCTTTGCTTTTAGGTTATAGTAGTGAACACAATCAACAAGCATGTGCCTCTCACCCAGACATCTGACAAAGAGAATGTCATTCTGAGTACTTCATGGAATCTTTGCAGGAGTTGTATGTTTTGAAACCAGGAGACCCTGCCATGTTGAGAGACCACCTTGCAGGTTCACTCTCAAAGGAGTGAAAGCAGGAGCATAGAATAAACTTTTTTTTTTTAAACTAACTTTCCTAAAGAAAGGGTAACAAATTTGGATTATTTTTCCTAAAATTATTCTAATTATATTTATCAATAAAGAAGAGGTGCATCAATGCTGCATTCGATTTTCAGCAAAAGGACATTGAGAAGGAACTGAGGGGGTTAGACCACACACCAAAACAACTCTGACAATGCTGCAAGACACCAACTGCCCACACACGTTTCAGCCAGGCACAGCTACCGGTGCAGGGACGCACTGACACTTTGAGTGGAGCACCCAAAGGGACATCATTTGAAGAAGAAAACAGTTACTTTCTCCCCCCCCCCCCCCCCAACAAGCAACATGGGTCCAGAATCCTTGACCCAGTCAACCTTAAAACCCTGACCCATTCCTCCTAATTAGTTTTTGGTTGTCACACCATGCAATAGTACTGTTATGGGGGAAATTTTACGAATGGAAATTATTTAACATTTGCTTTAATGCAGATGAAAAATTAAGAAATTTTAATCAATAATAATTTCCTAAAACAAGATTTAAAAAAAAGTCTATTAAAAACAAGTAGTCCTGTACCACCGTAGAGACTAACAAATTAATTATTTAATATTTGTATTTATTTGTTAGTCTCTACAGTGCTACAGGACGACTCCTTGCTTTTAAAGTTACAGACTAACACAGCTATCCCTTTGTCTCTCTTTCAATTGTACATTTGTAATAAAATGTCAATTTATAAAAAAAAAAAAAAAAAAAAAAAAAAAAAAACCCACACAATTGACTTACAGTCCAAAAAAGCTAAAGGATTTGCTTGAAGCTGGGCAATTAATGTATAAACTATTAGGAAAAAAAAGAATGGTGATTTCCAGAGGTCAACAAATTATGGAAAACCCTACCCACCAGACAAAAAAGGGACTCACCACCCTCCCCCACAAAAAGCGTTTTTTTAATGGCATAAATTCCTAATAAGAATAAGAACAGTAATTACTAATAAGTTACTAATAAACATCACCCAAGTTATTAATAAATATCTGATAAACCTCTACCTTTTCTCTCTGCTGCCATGTCTCCACCCCTTGCTCCATCAGCTCCCCTGGTGCCTGCTGCCCCCCAACCCCTCACCCTCCCCTGCTGTCCTAACTCCTGCCCATCTCTCTGCCCTCAGCCTTCCTGAGAACTGCCCCCCTCCGACAGCCCTTCTCTCCCCACTGTGTCCACTCTGATCATGAGAGCTACCCCTCCTTATCCCCTCTCCTAAAACCTCCCTCTACACACCTACCCTGCTTCTCTCCTCTGGTGCTGGTCCCTCCCCTGCAGGCGTCTGCCCTTCTGCTTCACTCCCAGAATCCCTTGGCACCTGCACCCTCCTGGTGCCTCCCCCTTCCCTCACTCCCCCTGCTCCCTTTGCCCTCTTTTTCCGATATCCACCCCCTCACCACCCTCTGCCCCCTTTCCCCTTGTGCCCGTGCTCTTACACATGACTTGCTCCATCCCACCTTCCTCATGCCCACCCCTTCTTTCAAGCCTTCTCCCAGCACCTCCCCCTCCAGCTCCCAGTGCCCTTACCCTCTCGTCTTCCAGCAGCACCCTGTCCCTCCGTCCACTGAACCTCCCCTTTTCCTCATTGTCTGCATTTGGACCCCTGGCATTTTTCTCTCCTGCATTTCTCCCTTGGTGCCTTCCCCCTTCTTCTTCTTCTCCCATTCCACAGCCCAGCCCCTTCCCCTCTCCCAGGCCCAGCTCTAGGTTTTTTGCTGCCCCAAGCAAAACATTTTTCAGCCGCCCCTTTTTGTTGTCTTTTATACGTTTGCATTTTGCAATGGTTTTTTTGTTTGTTTTCGTCCTGGCATTTTAGCCCTATAAATAGCAAATAGCATTTTCATTCCTTTTTTTCCATAAAGGCAAAGGCGCTTCAAGTGAACTCCCCCTTTCATTCGCTGCAGGGTCACAGCAGCCTTTTCCCTGGCCTGTCCAGCCCCTCCCTATGGACAAGAACCCTTCACTCCCAACCCACAGGAGGAGTAGGGTGCAGGGACAGCACAGAGCCAGAGGGGTGCAGGGAAGAGTGGGGAGGTACGGGGATGGCGCGGGGAATGGGAGGCACAGAGCCAGAGGGATGCAGGGATCGGGGGGAGCAGGGTGCAGTGGAGGCACGGGGAATGGGACACGGCCAACAGGAGGGGCAGAGGGATCCGGGTCTAGGGGCAGTGCAGGGAATGGGCAACACAGAGCTGGGGGGGCAGGGATCGGGGGGAGCAGGGTGCAGGATGTAAGGGCGGCGCAGAGCCAGAGGGTCGCAGGGAAGAGGGAGAGCAGGGGGCCCGGGGTGCAGGGGAGTAGGGGCGGTGTGGGGAATGGGCGGTGTGGAGACAAAGGGGAGCTGGGGCCGTGACAGGACTGGAGCCGGTGGGGCGGGCCCTGGCTGCATCACAGCCACTTCCCAGGGACACGCGGCCAGAGCTGAACTGCCGCGGCTCTTTAAAATCAGTGGGGCCACGTCACGCTAGCGTCCTGACATCCCACCCCACCTCCTCGCGCCGGAGCTTCATGCAGGCAGCCTGGTGGCAAGCATCACTGCACTTCCCCCTTCCCAGCGGCGCTCTGCTCCTCTGCCAGCCCGTCACAACCGCCCACCGGGCCCGTCCGCCCCTGCACTCGCCAGCTGGTAAAATCTACTCACCACAGGCGAGCCGGCGAGTGTTATTTGTCGAGCCCTGGTGATTTCTATTTATTTATTATTAGTGTGTAACATTAGCTTTCCAATTACCTTTTAGTGGTAATTAAAAGTGAAAACTGCTTGCACCAGAAATTGAACTCTGCTTATTCAAAGTTCAGGTAAAGCATGGGGAAAAATGAGAGCTACCCCACTAAGGTATCTCTGTTTTTTCCTGGAAGGGCCATCTTAACAAGAGGGAAGGTAGTTCAGCCTCAGCTCTCACTCAGTCCTTGGCTTTTCTACTGCAACTGCTAATACAGGCCTGGGCAAAATATAGCCTGTGGGCTGCATCCAGCCTGTCAATCCATCGGATCCGACCCACAGATGCTGCAGGGAGCCCAAGCAGGCTCCCCACTTGCCTCACCCCACCCACACACCACTCAAACACAGCTGCAGGGTGGTTTTTTAAAAAAAACTGAGTCTGGAGAGGCGAGGGAAAAGCTTTAGGAGATGCTACCACCCCTAGCACAATCCCACTGGCTGGCTTCTAGCCAGAAACCAGCCAATAGGAGTTGCTTGTTTCAATAACAGGCAGCCATGAAGCACAAGGGGTTCCAGAGTACAAGGCTGCACTTCGTGCAGGGCAGGGTAGGCAGAAGTGTTCCCTCTAAACTGCACAGCAGCACAGCTTCACAGGCTATTTATCAGCCCCACCTAGTCAGAGGCTCAGCTGACTGGTCAGGGCTGATTAATCATCTGTGAAGCTGTGCTGCCAGGCAGCTTAGAGGGAACACTGGCAGGCAGGGAGGCTGATTCAGGAATGGCTGCTGGCTGGTAAGTCTCCTGGGCAGAGCCTGCTTTTGGCACCCCAGTCCCTCCCTTCCCCATCCCTCTGCTCTCCACTCCTGCCCCCTACCCACTTCTGCCCCCTACTTCACTTACCAAAATCCTCTGCCCACCTCCAGTACCTAGATCACAGTCCCCTCCTGCCCCAGTTCACAACCCATATCCTGCAACCCCTCCTGTACCCCAATTCCCTGTCCTAGGTTACAATCAAACCCCCTGTACATCAGTCCAGTGCCCAAGGTCACAACTGCCTCCTTCACCCAAACTCCCTCCCTAACCCCAAGCTCTCTCCTGCACCCAATCTCCATCCCAGACCCCACACCTCCTCCATTAATATCATGGAAGAGTTTGGCTCTCGACCCCTTTCCAAATTCTTGGAGTGGCCCCCCCCATGAAAAATTACTGCCCATCCCTATGCGAATACAAGAGCTAATTGTGGTGGTAGATAAATTGTGGTGCAATGTGAATCTTATTAATTCTTAGTGTTTTTAACAATGGTATTACAATTATGAGTCACATGCTGCATTTGAAAAACCTGAAGATAAAGAATTAAATGTACTCAACACAGTAACTAAACATTAATGACATACGTTGGATGTTGCATCATTCTTCTTCTCTGGACCTCCATCCTCTGGATCACTTCATGAGGGTGCAACCTCTGCGCTGAAGGTGCAGTTGCAGGAATATGATGGGTAATAGGCTGGTGTGTAGGTGGAAGATGCTGTGGAATTGGAGCAGCTGCACTGGCTAACGGGTGAGTTGGTGGTGGAGGTGGAGGTGGAACTGGATGAGAAGAGGCATGAGAGGAGATGGAAGGATGGAAAGGATGCACTGGATGAGGGATAACATAATCTACTTGAGGTGGAGGCTGTGGCTGAGGAGGAGGATTTCCATGGGAGTGGGGGCATGCAGAAGATTGATGGAGAGGTCTCGTCAAAGTAGCATCTGGAATGAAAACGCATTTTTAACATATTAAATAAATTTTCTCAATCAAATGCATAAAAAACTAAGATAACTTCATGCCAGTGCTGTACTACTCCATCCGAACAGTAGCTTTACAACAACTAGGGATGTTAAATTGCGGATAATCAGCTAATAAAGTAGTCAATGGAATTTCCATGAACTACTTGATTAGTTGATGAGGCGGGAGGAGAGTGCTCGCTACCCCTGCGTATCTGCAGTTCAAATATAGTAGGAACCTGGCAGCAACCTACCTCCTACTACATTTGAACTGCAGAGGCACAGTGAAGTTAGCACCTGGCTCATGTGGCCCAGGAACTAAGCACTCCCGGCTTACGCCGCTCCCAGGAGCTAACCCCACCGCGGTGGCTCTGCCTTTTAAATGTTAAGAGCCACCTGGCTTTTACTACATTTAGAAGACAGAGCCGCAGCACAGGACACGGTGTGAGCAGGAACTGCTTCTGTCCCGGACTGCGCTGGATCCAGTCTGCTGTGGCTGTGCCTTTTAAATATAGTAAGAGCCACAGCACTTTTAAGCAGGCTCCCCACAGCACCAGTTCGTTTCCTCCCCCACATGCTGCTGGGCGGGGAGGGGGGATGCGAGTAGTTGACTACTCTTTTACACCCCTAACAACATGAGCATTTAATCTTTTACTATGATTTACAGGCACTGACAAATCAACAACATGTAAAATTCACAAAAAGTGAGTGAAATAAAAGCCAAACCTTCCTATCAGTATTTTACATGAGCAGGACAAAATAAACGAACCAGAAAGCCAGTTTTCATAGCATGCTCCTTGATAACTGGAGATAGAAGGATAAACAACCAGCAGGCTACCATTAAAAAACTGATGAGCATGCGAAAAAAATAAAACTCTTTTCTTTATAAGAAAATCCAACTTGCTAACATTGATTAAAAAAAAAAATCTCTTTATAACACACCTGATAAAAACCACCAGGATGATGTCAATCTCTTTTTTTAAAACTCAAGGCATTAAAAAAAAAACAAGAGAAAAAGAATTGTGTTCTGTATTTCTATAGCGGCTACAACAATGGGGCACTGTCCTATGACTAAGCTTGTACATGTTACAGTAGTAATAGTCATCACCAGGACTCAACAAACTATACAATCTACTCGCCCATGGGCGAGTAGATTTCAGCCGTGCGCTCCATTCATTCGCAGCGCGCGCATTCACAACGCGGCTCTTGCACATGTGCAGTATGAGGCTGGCGAGCGGTTTTCGCTGCCATTTGTCAAGCCCTGGTCATCACCATGAAAAGTCAACACCTCCTTGCAAGTCCACCTTCCTGACTGTTTTCAAAACAAACACTGAGCAATTGGCATTGTTACAGGAAAATAAATCTCTGGACATCCCAACTGATATTTCATGTTTGTTAACACAGAAGTGTAACCCCAGGATTAGCAGAACTCGCATTAGCAAACCCTGGGTTTGTTAATCTAGGTCTTGAGCTTCTATGCTTATATGTAACCCCAAATTAGAAGTAGTTGAACCCTGGGTCCCAACATGGGGTTCTACTACCTACACTACATTGTGCAGACACTAATCCAATTACCCATATCCCAGACCTTCCTAGCCCCTTTCTCCAAAAAGTGGTCACCGTGACCTTTTTCATGGTGCAGTGGGGGAAACCTTGCCTGTCCACCAAATATGACTGTTCAGAAGACAAAGAAAGTCAACCTATGGGATTATGGCACATTTACAGTGGACCCCAGAACGCAAGTCCAATCACAATGTGTCTACTCTGCAAAGCAATAGGGCTTGAATCCTGGGTACTAGCTTGACTCAAACTTGGACCCTCAACCCCTGTAGGATCCTGCATTAGCATAATTTGTATGTAGACAGAAGTGGAGGTCAGGCTACACTGAGTTTGCACTCTGGGTTTATACTACAAACACACAGCCTTAAGCAATAAATAGATTTCCCATTTCTGTACAACAGCCCTCGCAACAGAGGGTTACTTTTGAATAACATCCTCAAATATTTCAAAGCCATTATTTAAAAATGGATTGTGAGAGGCAAAGAAATGGAGACGAAAAGCACAAAAGTGCCCCAACCCTACAATTAGCTCTGCACAGGTAGATCCCTAAGCTCGAGACAGGCCACACTGATTTAAAGAGTCTGCCCAAGCAAAGCTCATTGCAAGAAGGGGACAAAAGGAAATAAAGAAGTGGCATTTTATT
Organism: Pelodiscus sinensis; assembly: GCF_049634645.1. Taxonomy (NCBI): domain Eukaryota; kingdom Metazoa; phylum Chordata; order Testudines; family Trionychidae; genus Pelodiscus; species Pelodiscus sinensis. The sequence goes on along the minus strand of NC_134724.1, from coordinate 30,182,812 downwards.
TATTTTAAAAATAAAGTAGAAAATACATCTTTATTTACTGTTCAATCATTTCCTCAGGAAAGGATCTAGACTACCAGTCTCAGATGAGCTGGGGGAGAAAGCAAAACACAAAAAAAGTGAAGTCTGATATTTATTCTATCACAAAATGAGTTATGGTAAATAACAAGGGGGGAGGGGGACAGGGAAGAGAGCCTCAAACACTGACATAAGTTTAAGTTTGAAAAATGTTTATCTGAGTTCACACACAATGAGAGAGCCTAAAGAGCAGAGGTAGGGAACCTTTTTTTTTTTTAAATTAAATCAGGGGCACTGAACCTCAGGGGGAAAAAAGGCAGAGGCCATACACAGTCCTGCAGAAGGAGGAGAGCAGGCACAGAGACTCCTAACTTCCTCTGGGGTGGTGCAAGAAATGAGGAGCTCAGAATGCAGAAGGGGACTCAGGGTTGAGGCAGAGAGTTGGGGGAGCGGGGAGAGAGTTCCAGATGGGAATGTGGGTAAGAGATTCAGGATACAGGAGGCAGCTCTGGACTGGGATAAGGGTGTGGGAGGAGGTTCAAGGTGCAGGCTTCTGGGAAGAAGTTTGCGTGAGAGAGGGAACTCAGGGTTGAGATGCAGGAGGGGGTTCAGGATATGGGCTCTGGCTGGGCAGCACTCACCTCCGAGAAAGCAGCAGCACAACAGGGCTAAGACAGGACCCTCCACTCCGCCGTGGCTCTATGCTACTCCCATAAGCAGCCTCTAGGCCAGGGCTGAGCAATAATTTTAAAAAGGGCGCCACTTCACAAATTTCTGAAGTGGCCCCGGGGAGCCCCAGAAGGGGTAGGGCCTTGGGCGAGGCCAGGAGACTTCCTGGGCTCTCCCCGTCCATGCCAACTGGCCTGGGGGGGCGCATAAAGTCTTTGTCCCCTGCCACTCGTGATGACTAGACAACCATCCCTCTGGTGCCGCATGCTCCTGGCATGGGATAGAAGACTTCACACATTCTCCCAGACCCAGGTGTCAATTGGCCTGGGTGCAGGGTAGCAGCAGGGCAGCCATGGGTTGGATCAAAAGGTTTGCTGGGCCAAAGCCTACCCATGGAGGTTCTCTTGCCCATCCCTGTTCTAAGTGGAAAGGACAGGCAGTTCTGTGCAATGCATGCTGACTGCACTTTGAAGGCACCACCCCTGCAGCTCTCATTGGCCACAGTTCCTGGACAACAAGAGCTGTGGAGCCAGCACACAGAGCTTTCCTGATTGCCTCTCCACCTAGGGGCCAAAGGGATAAGCTCATCTCCGAGAGGGGTGGGAGTGCTGAAACTTGTGGCTTCTGGCCCGCAACTCAGGGACCTGCCATGGGCCAGATTAAATGATACAGCTGGCCAGATCCAACCCATAGTCGACAGGTTCCCCACCACCGCTAAAGAGAATAACTCCCGTGCATTATTTTAGATAATAAAATTTCAGGTCTTACAATCTGTTCAAATAACACTGTGTATAGTGCTAAGTGGGAAACAGTTTATCTAAAATATGCTATTAAAAAAAAGCAACGCTGCCTTTTAATTAGACCTTAGATGACTTACCCTAAAAGGCATTTTTCACTATTACAACCTCAAGGATTTATATATAAAGTTGGCACTTCTAGGGCAAATAATTAATTCCCAGTAACAAACAAAAACCTTCATCTTCCCTGTGTCTTATGCACAGTCAAAGCAGTATAATCAGTTGTTTTGTTTTTAAGTCTTCTCCAAGCTGCAAGGATTTGCAGAAAGACCCAGATACTTTTACTATTGGAAAACTCTCTCTCTCTCTCATCGTAGACTTGGTTCTAAGGCTTGGTTCTAAGGCCTTGGTTCTAAGGCTCAATCAAGAGGATGGCACAACCGAAGTGGTCAGGGAAATTATGCTTTCTGTTTTGTATTTCACAAAACTGTATTGAGACGTAGAGTAAGTGTACTTACAAGGAGAGTGCATATAATGTCGACATGATGAGAGCGAAGCCTGAGCAGGAGGTTGGGGCTGGGGCTGTGCAACCATGCTTGTTCCATATCCATCTATTGCTATTGGTTGGCTTGGGCCAGCACCAGCCTGGTGCCCATAAATTGCAGTTCGGGATGAAGAACCAGGACAACAAGGGTCAAATGCCGATGCTCCATGGAAAGCACCACTTCCATGACTTCTTATACCATTGTTGCTTAAGTCTACGGGCAGTGCCTGCTGTATAAACAAACTGACTTGTTTTCAAGCATTTCTTCAAATATTTAAAGCTAGGTCACCTTTAAGTGTACTGTAACAATATATATTTACTGCATTGTTTTGTAAGTGAAATATTTAATGAGATAAATAAGACCCCCAATTTCGAGAACTCTTTAGATATGATTGTTTAAAGTTCATAAGCTTAGTGAACACTGTAAAGGAGGAGGACTGAGTTGAACATAAATGTTTACACTCAAGAGTTCAACTTAACTTCATTATTTTCAATTTTATAGACATTTGTTCAAAAAAGAAATCTTAATTCAATGCTCATGGGGGAGCCTGACTGTACATTTCCATAGATACCAACAGTAACGTTAGTATTCTTCTTAGCTGGACCTGATATAAATTCCATAGTTATAAAAAAAATTTAAAGTTTCAAAAAGTGTATAAGTGACAGATCGTGTCAATAGTCAATGAATACATTTGGGTTTTTTTCTGTTTTGAATACAAAAAACCCATTGCTCAGAATGCATGTTTCAAATTTTCCTCTTTCAAGCCTCTTTCACAACTGCCCCAGATAAGTGAATTCCCAATACAGTAGTCTTAGTCTATTATACCAACAACATCACTTTACATTTTTAAAAGTGAAAAATCATCAAAGTTAAACATGCCTGATCATGATAGGTGGTGCCAGTACTGCTGCTTGTTCCACAAGGAGCTGGCACTGGAGGAGGCCTTTCAACAGGGCAACTGGAGTCACTGAATGAAGGAGACAGTGGGACAGTAGAGTGGGGATTATGGTGGTGGTGATGGTGGTGTTGGAAATGGTGGCCATGCTGCTGGAAACAACTTGCGTGAGGGTGTCCTAATACATGATGATTCTGTGAAGATCCTCCACACGGAGAATGCTGGGGGCAGCATGACGGTAACCTTGGCATGGCAGGAGGACCAGTTTCCAGTGCAGTACTAGAGGCAGTTCTCCTTACATCATCTTAAAATGGAGAAAAATTAAACAAATTTTGTGTTGCTTGGGCAAGGAAGTGGACAATGCATTATGAAATGGTGTCTGAAACAGAACAATCTGGATTTAATCAATCAGCAACCTATTAAATATCAGTAACTGGCTAGGAAATATGTCCACAATCAAAATTACAGGAGACTTTACCAAACCATCCTTGAAACTCAAACAGTTGTAAAGAATATGAAAGATGGCTTCATTTATATGCATCGGAAGTCCTAAAATATTCAGCTAGATATGTGCATGTGAATTGTCAGAACTCTTGCATTACTATAGTGCAAGTCTACTCAAACTCAGGTTTTGTTGCAGCTGCTGGTTAGGTCCCATGCACACATACTATGGCCAGGGAAGTCCCCCATCCTGGGTCTAACAGTATTGTAGATAGTACTGAATTACTTCAAGCTCCCCTGAAGTCCAATGGTAACTGACTCCAACATATTTGTGTTTGAGGAAGTCTCCTAAGATCTCTCTTCTTGAGGACACTTCCAAAGGGACAGGCATAGTCTGGCCTTAAACTTGAGGCGTCTTTAATTTCTATTGTGTTAAATATTAATGAACTGTGTTACTTTGGAAAGTATCTAAATTTGTCCTTTTGTAAAACAGTATCTGTAGAGAGCCAATAACTCATTTCAACAAAGTCAAGTCAGGTCTAAACAGATTTCAACAGGTGGCAAAACAATTTAAACATAAAACAGATCTTGAGAAAGTTCTGTTACTCTTTACCTCCCACTGAAGTCCCAGCAGTGCTGCTATTGGGAAGATTAGTCAATATCTCTGGTGCTGTAGAGATCTGGCTATTGGAGACACTTAGAGGAGCATCAGAGGCCTGCTCTGAGGTAGATGTATTCGAACTGTTACCAGAAGTAGAACTCACAACCTGGGTTTCAACTCTAACTGAGGTTGTTGGCACAACTGTGGGCTCTGTGGATATTAGAGAGAATCAGTGCAAAGATTACTGCAACAGTACATGTTATTTACACTTTTAAAGTCTCCCCCCTCCCCAAAAAAAACCTCAGTTTTCCTTACAACTGTTTATTTTAAGGAAATTTTGGATTCTATTTCTACCAGATGCTGATAAAAAGTCAGAAAAAATGGCTTGATGGGATATAAAAATGGGAATGTTAGCTCTGTTTTCCCCACAGAATGTGAAAAATCCAAAGCATGAAGCATCTTAAAGTGAGTATTCTTTTGCTTTTTTAATGAAGTCAAACTTTTTGAAAAATCACTATAAAAATCATTCTTCAAGACAAACGAGCATTTGATTTATTAGGCAATTATACAGAACTAGAATGGAAATGAAGTCATTGTAACATATAATGCAAGTAATAGTTTACTTATTTAAATACTGACATTCACATCGTGTAAAAGCCAGCTCCCCGTGTGCATTGGCTCTTGGGGAACTGCTGTCCCACACCACTTGATTCTTGCTACTATGTACATTTTTCACTTCATCCCAAATTTCACAGCCAAGAGCAAAATTCTCATTAAATACAAGCGGACAATACCTTTTATTGAATTAATGTCCATTAGACTAACATGTTTATTTTAACATAAATGAACACAGCAATAACATTAAAGATTTAGTTTGAATCGAGCAATCGATGAGCAGGTTTATTTTGACATACCTTCCTGACTGCAAAACTATCAACCAAATATTCATTTGTTAGTATTAACTCAGCTTTCTGTTCTGGTGACTCAACATCTTGCACTAGACACATTATTATTATAGTGGTTTAACTTACCATCTTCATCCACTGTGAGGTCCACCACTTCCGCTGCATTCTGTCTCAGTGGCTGTATGACCGTGGAAATCCTGCTGCGATTCCGTTGTTCTTGGGATCGAGCAGCGTGAGTGCTAGAGTTTTGGCTCCAATGAGATCTTGAGTGTCCGAGTGTCGAACGAGACCTAAAGGGGAAAAAAAATGCAGTTGCCTGGAGAAGTAGCATGTATATTTAGCCTGGCTTGATACAATTTCTCTTAGTGGGCCAGGCTGTCAGAGATAGAAGTTAAGTCTCCTGCTCACTGCAAGCTAGTTCCACCTGTATTTGTTTGGAATAGTATGATTCTGCCACCACATGCACACGCACACGCACACACTATTCACTAGTACCACAGCTTTAGGAGTCTTCTAAACAGCTTTGGATATTCTGGCAAACATCTAAACAGGCAGCACTTGCACCCATGTTAAACTTCATTAGTCTAATATTGTAATTCAGGTTGCCTGGAAAGAGTACCACAGTAAGACTAGCAAACACCAAAGACAACAGTAATGTCTGTAGTATGAAAAGATCTAGAACACTATAGAAGTATTATTCTGTATGTTGCTTTACTCACTTATTAGAAGATTAACCCAGCATTGCTTGGGTCCTTAAAAACAAAATTTGAGTTCTTAATATAAATCATTGCTCTTAGGTGGGAAGAGGGGCTCAGTATGCAGGCTGTCCAAGGGAGAGAGGACAACTCCAGCCCTCTCACCACAGCAGCTTGGGGTCAGGTGAGAAGAGCCTGAGCATGAATGCTGCAGCTGTAGTAAACACAGCCGAGGGAAGGCTGCATGTCCCCCACCTGGGGACAGACAGACAGACACACAAACTCTCTGAAATAGAGTAGATAGCTGTCCCTTTCTTCATCTCTGCCCTCTTCTAGCTTAATGATGTTACAGCTATCTCAGTCCCAATCTCTGGTTCCTTTGCTGCCCCCTTCCTATAGTATAATTGTCCCTCCTACCATACCTCTCCCTTTCCACTGTATAAGGAACAACCAAATTCCAGGCACATTCCATTGTCCTGGTACAACCAATCCCTGACCTTGCTTTACGTTAGGATAAGAAGCAGCTGCATACCAAATTTGGTGATCCTAGCTCTTCCCCTTTAAGAAGAGTTCTTGAACAAACGGACTCACAGACAGATGGACACATAGGGTATGTCTACACAGCAAAGTTATTTTGAAATAACAGCTGTTATTCCAAAATAAAATTTACTAGCGTCTACACAGCCAAACCGCTATTTCAAAATTAATTCGAAATAGCGGAGCACTTATTTCAAAATATCAGAGGGGTAGCCGTGTTAGTCTGAATCTGCAAAAGCGACGAGGAGTCCTGTGGCACCTTATAGACTAACTGAAGTGTAGGAACATAAGCTTTCGTGGGCAAAGACCCACTTCGTCAGATGCATCTGACGAAGTGGGTCTTTGCCCACGAAAGCTTATGCTCCTACACTTCAGTTAGTCTATAAGGTGCCACAGGACTCCTCGTCGCTTTTATTTCAAAATAAGTGCTGTGTAGACACTTATATTGAAATAGGGGGCCTCCAGCCTTCCCAGGGTGCCCTGGTGGCCACTCCAGCCTCAACCAAGAACACTCCTCTCCTTCCCCGGAGCCCTTAAAGGGGTTGCTCTGGCCACAGTACCTGTGCCAGCTCCAAACCTGCCAGCCCAGGGCAAGCAGTCACTGCCCCATACCCAGTGGCCCCAAAACATGAGCCAACAAGCCACTGGCATCAACCCCTCCATCGCTCCTCAGGAGCAGTCTGCCAGTTCCCAGGAGCCTGCCAGGACCTGGAGAAGGCGGGCACCTTCCTGGTCCAGGATGGAGATCATGGACCTTATTCGGTTTTGGGGGGGAATGCCCCCCAATGTCCACAATCTCCACACTAGACGGGGGAATGTGGCCGTCTATGGCAAGATAGCTTCCAGCCTGGCCACATGCGAACCCAGGAGCAGATTTGCATGAAAATCAAGTTGGTCCGGCAAGACCCCCAACCCTGAGCTTCCCCTTCCACTTCTTCCCCTTGCTTCCCCCTTCAAATTCCCTCCTCCCAGGTTTCCCCATCCCCTCTCCCACCCTCTCTTCTTCCCCTCTCCCACCTCCTTTCCCCAATCTCACCAGAGTTTCATTCCCCCGCCCCAAGTTGTGTTAAATAAAGAGAGTTTGTATTCATGAAAATATGTGTATTTTATTTGACATTAGGAAGGAGAGTTAGGAAGGGGTAAGTGGAAGGACGTGAGGGAGAAATGAGGCACAAGCCCCCAGTGGGGCAGACCAAGGAGGCTCTTAGTGCTCCTCAGGGTGGAAGCTCTCCCACAGGACCTGCTGGATACTGACAGCCCCCTGATGGACCTCCCAGATGGCAGCCTGCAGCAAATGCAACTGGGCTCGCAGCAATATGTCCACGAGAAGCACCAAAGTGCTCAGGGGCAGCTCCGGGTCCATGCTGCAGAGACATGTGGTGTCCCTAGTGACAGCAACCAGAGCACGCAGAGACAAAATGCTTTGCTGTCCCTCATCAAGGTAGGCAAGCAAGCAGGGAAAGCTGAGAACCGGCTGTCCGGGGGGGTTCCTTTAAGCACAGGCCTCAGATAGCCTCAAGCAGCAGCCACACAAAGTAACTCTTAATCTGATGCCCTGCCAGACCTGGTTCCGGCCAGCCTTAAATGCAATTCAGCATCCACTCAGTGTGGACACGCTATTTCAAAATAAAGTCTTTCGAATTAACTATTTCAAAATAATATATTTCAAAATAACGCTGTAGTGTAGACATACTCAGACAAAGTTTCTAAAATATATAGTAGAAGATGTCTGAGATTTTACTTTTAGGTTTTTTCCAACTGTTATATAATGATGTATTTTTAAGAAACTCAGAACTTAACCTCTGGATTTATAAGTACTTCAAATATACGTTATTAGTTCAGAGCCTTGCCTGACATAACTTTGGGAGGGAAGTAGAAGCATGAACCATATCCATGGAAACCACTACAGGTTGAACCTCTTTGGCCCAGCACCAAACAAGGGAAAATTTGCTGGACCATGAAGGGTCTCCTGCCAACAGCCCCGAAGCCCATCACTGGCTGCTGGCAGGCTCTCCCCCCAACCGGCCCCCTGCCAAGGACCCTGCCTCTCCCAGCCTGGCTGGGCTGCTCACCCAACTGCTGCCAGCTCCCTGGGTGCTCCCAGGTGACTGCTAGGGGCTGCTGAGAGGCTCTGACCCAGCTTGCCACAGGCTGGATCTCATTTGCATTTCTATTCTACTTTTTTAAAAAAGTCATCTTTTAATGTTTTTACCAAATCAATATTCTTTCATGATAGTCAAACAATGTCCAAACAACAAACTGGACTCCACCTTGGCTGCACTTTTCCTTCTTCCCCTGAAGATACTTCCCTGCTCTTTTCACCATTTTGCAGGAAACCTAATACATACTAGGCGGAACCCAGATCACGTAACAACAGGTTTTTTAAGGGCTGCCTCACCAGTTCCAAGGGTGGCCCTTCTGAGTGGCACAGCTTGAAGCTGCTGAAAGATGAACATCAGCGCCATGCATGTAGGTCTAGTTGTGGGAGATTGAGTTTACCTGAACACAAGGTTCTTGTCACCAGCTGCCATCTCTACCAGCTAAGGACAAACACACATCACAATGATGCAGGGAGGGCGAAAAAGCCATTGTTGGACTCAAATAACTTGTAGATGTGCCCTAGGTGAGCAGAAAGCCTGGTAACAGCTCTGGCAACATGTACATCCTCAGTTGACAGCAGGACAGTCAATGTTTCCAGTATAACCTTGGAAAAGCTGCATGATGTCATAGAGGTGTGGCTAAGGTCCCCATCTGCTAGGTTTGCTGCAATAAGGGAGTAATTATTCAACCAGTATATCATGGTGTCTGCCGCATCTCTAGCTTCACTCATTGCCTCAATCTGGTTGTGAGCCAGTTTCAGGATAGCAATACAAAGTACAGGACCTGCTGTCAACAGCCAGGAAATTCTGCAGCCACTTCTGCTAGTTCAGTTCAAAACATCGCAAACTTAAGAGAGCTGCAGGACTCATTCGAACTGACATGGCACTAAGTGAAGCAGGAGATAGTGACTAGACTGAATTTCATATTTTACAAACTGTAAATCTGCATGAACAGAGACACAGAGGTAGCATTCTATGTTCCTGGGCCCGGACAAGCAGAGATAGACACCATCCTCCAACGCAGTAGCTGCTTACAAAAAAAGCTATCAGACTTCCTACAGTACTTTAATGAGACCACAAAGCTGATGGCTGATTTCCGTATTCTCAGTGAAGTACTTCCCTTGTTGTGCTTGCTAGAAACAAAACTGACACAAAGAGCTTTTCAAAGAACAGTGTGACTGTACTGGGGAGGCCCTAGTGAAAGACATAGTATCTGCTCTTTGGGGAAGTTGCCATCCCCACAACATCAAATAGGACTGATATTTGATGGCAAGGTATTCTCTTTCTTCTTCTTCCCAGGAACAGGGATGCAGGAATACCCCGGCTATGAAAAAACAAATACATGGCAGTGACTGAAGTCACTGCCTGAGGTAGTTCACAACCTCATCATCACTAGGAAGCTGCAAGTGCTACAGCAGAAGAGGAGTACTACTAGGTGCTGACCTTTTGCTAGCCGCATCCTTTCGGAACAGCCTCAAGAACTTTAGGCTGGTCTATGAAGGAGGAGAATGTTGCTGTTGCACTGCAACAGAGGATGATGTAGGAATATTTACAGGATGATATGATGATACCCATGGTGTTATACTAATCTTTGTTACTGGCAGTGGAGGAAGAATATTCAGCCAGCATTTAATCAGCTGGCTGTCACCCAACCAGAACATTTGTGTTATGAACTAACAAGAGGTGGCTCTCGCTCACCCAAATGAAGAGTCACTGGTTTCTCTAGGAACATACCCTGAATGTGATAAAGGACACCAGCAGGAACCTAGTGGAAAACCTGTGGGCCCAGGCTGGTGAAAGGGAGGATTGCTACTAATGGGGATTTTTTTGCAGTAAGTCAGCTTGGGGAGCGAAGGAATTATAAGGAAACTCCCACCCCTCTTAACTGTGTTTAATTCAAGTAATATGAAAAGTTCAGCTACATGTACTCTCTAATAGTTGTGTTTACTATTCACAGAATTCATACTTCTGGTGTGCTGGGGATGGAGATGGTGGTAACTTTTCTGGAAATCATTTCCTTTCGTCCCACCCCTTAACTTAGATCCAAATAGTGGGGAAGACAAAAAAATAGGTTTCCTGCTGCCAGTCCCACTACATTAGAGTAGTTCATTTTTCTGTGTGCGCTTCTATGGGCAGCATTCTTAAAAGTTTTTTTCACAATTTCTGTCACCTCTGTTCTGGTACTAGTTTCAATGTACAAGTCAATATAGGTTGCATGATGTATAAGGATAAAGCCTAAGGTGGAGCATAGTAGGAAAGATTTGTTCACCTACGCTGGTGAAGGGATGGGTAAAAAAAAATTCCCATATGTTTTACAAAAGTTTTCGAAATAATAATGTTCCTTGAAAATGAGTACTCAAAACTTCCCCCCCAAAAAAAAAAAAAAAAAAAAAAAAAAAACAGTTTCTTTAGATTGTCTTTAGAATATAGTAAAAGGAAATACACACCCCAAAAACAAGAGAAGGAGAAGCTGCAAAGCAAGATACTGTTGTGGTGTTTTGGGAATTTACATACAAACTCTCTCAAGTGCATAAAATGTGCTCGAGAGCCAGCATCATCCACAAATAATAGGGTACCACTTTGCAGCAGGCGGTGCTTGGATGGTAGTCATGAGAGAAATGGGTCTCTTGAGCCTCCCGATAGCCTGTCTGGGTGCCACTTCTGTGGGTAGAACCAAAGGGTGCTTGTCCCACAGACTGCATCCTCCATGAACACAAGGAAGCTGGGAGCCCCCTTCACAGTAGTGGTAAACAGCCATGTTTGACAGCTCTATCACCACAGAAAAGTGCTCCCAAACACTGTAGGAAACACACAATGTGGCAAAAGGCTTCATTTCCTTTCACCTCCCTCCCAGTGCTCATGCTAGCCAATTTGTTTTAAAAAGCCAGTGCCCTACTTCTTGGGTACCCCTCTTCCCTGCCCTGACTAAATGACACATTAAAAACTGCCCACAACTTGGTCACTAGTAGGGATGTTAAAATTAGATTAATCATCTAATTGAATAGTAGATGAAATTTCCATCAATTATTCGATTAGTCATAGAATCAAAGAATCATAGAATACAAGGACTGGAAGAGACCTAAAGAGGTCATCGAGTCCAGTCCCCTACCCTGATAACAGAACCAAATACTATCTAGACCATCCCTGATGAGAATGGAGTAGAGTAGAGCGGAAGAATGACTTCTCGTGTCTTGCTCACAACATACCTGTTAATGCATCCCAGAATCATGTTTGCTTTCTTTGCAACAGCATCACACTGCTGACTCATATTTAGCTTGTGGTCCACTATGACCCCTAAATCCCTTTCTGCAGTCGTCCTCCCTAGACAGTCGCTTCCCATTCTGTATGTGTGGGATTGATTGTTCCTTCCTAAATGGAGTACTTTCCATTTGTACTTCATCCTGTTTACCTGAGACCATTTCTCCAATTTGTCCAGATCTTTTTGAATTATGATCCTATCCTCCAAAGCAGTTACTACCCCTCCCAGCTTTGTATCATCTGCAAACTTAATAAGTGTACTCTCTATGCTGATATTTAAATTGTTGATGAAGATATTGAACAGAACCGGTCCCAAAACAGACCCCTGCAGAACCCCACTTGTGATATCTTTCCAGCAGGATTGTCAACTGTTAATAACTACTCTCGGAGATCGGTTATCCAGCCAGTTATGTGCCCACCTTATAGTAGCCCCATCGAAGTTGTATTTGCCTTGTTTATTGATATGAATATCATGCGAGACTATATCAAATACCTTCGTAAGATCTAGATATACCATGTCTACAGCTTCTCCCTTATCCACAAGACTCGTTATCCTATCAAAGAAAGCTATCAGATTGGTTGGACATGATTTGTTCTTCACAAATCCATGCTGGCTGTTCCCTATCACCTTATTATCTTCCAAGTGTTTGCAGATGATTTCCTTAATTACTTGCTCCATTATCTTTCCTGGCACAGAAGTTAAACAGACTGGTCTGTATTTTCCTGAGTTGTTCTTACTTCCCTTTTTATAGATGGGCACTTTATTTGCCCTTTTCCAGTCCTCTGAAATCTCTCCTGTCTTCCATGATTTTCCAAAGATGATAGCTAAAGGTTCAGATACCTCCTCTCTCTGCTCCTTGAGTATTCTAGGATGTATTTCATCAGGCCCTGGTGACTGGCAGACATCTAACTTTTCTAGGTGATTTTTAATTTATTTTATTTTACCTTCTAAAACTCCCCCCTTCCCACTAGCATTCACTATGTAAGGCATTCCTACAGACTTCTCTGTGAAGACCGAAACAAAGAAGTCATTGAGCATCTCTGCCATTTCCAAGTTTCCTGTTACTCCCTCCTCACTGACCAGTGGGCCTAGCCTCTCCTTGGTCTTCTCCTCTTGCTTCTAATGTATTTATAAAAAGTCTTCTTGTTTCCCTTTATTCCCGTAGCTAGTTCGAGCTCATTCTGTGCCTTTGCCTTTCTAATCTTGCCCCTGCATTCCTGTGCTGTTTTCCTATATTCATCCTTTGTAATTTGTCCTACTTCCCATTTTTTATATGACTCCTTTTTTATTTTTAGCTCATGCAAGATCTCGTGATTAAGCCAAGTCAGTCTTTTGCCATATTTTCTATCTTTCCGACACAGTGAAATAGCTTGCTTTTGGGCCCTTAACTATGGCCCTTTGAAAAACTGCCAACTCTCCTCAGTTGTTTTTCCCCTCAGTCTCGATTCCCATTGGACCTTACCTATCAGCTCTCTGAGCTTACCAAAATCTGCCTTCCTGAAATCCATTGTATCTATTTTGCTGTTCTCCCTTCAACCCTTCCTTAGAATTGTGAATTCTGTGATTTCATGATCACTTTCACCCAAGCTGCCTTCCACTTTCAAATTCTCAACCAGTTCCTCCCTATTTGTTAGGATCAACTCTAGAACAGCTTTCCCCCGGTAGCTTTTTCAACCTTCTGAAATAAAAAGTTGTCTCCAATGCAGTCCAAGAACTGATTGGATAGTCTGTGCCCCGCAGTGTTATTGTCCCAACATATATCTGGATAGTTGAAGTCCCCCATCACCACCAAATCTTGGGCTTTGGATGATTTTGTTAGTTGTTTAAAAAAAGCCTCATCCACTTCTTCCACCTGGGTAGGTGGCCTGTAGTAGACTCCTAGCATGCCATCACCTTTGTTTTTAATCCCTTTTAGCCTAACCAGAGACTCTCAACACTTCCGTCTCCTACGTCCATCTCCACCTCACTCCAAGTGTGTTCTTTTTTAATGTATAAGGCAACACCTCCTCCCTTTTTTCCCTGTCTATCCTTCCTGAGCAAGCTGTACACTTCTATACAAACATTCCAATCACGTGTATTATCCCACCAAGTTTCTGGGATAAGGGTGCTTCTGCTTTTAAACGTAGCAAGAGCCCTCCCAGCTGTTGCTACATTTCAAAGGTAGAAGTGCTGTGCTTCCTCTTTGAAATGTACAAGAGCCTCAGCCCGAAGGTGGAATGCAGCCGCTGCGCCCCTGTTCTCTCCCCCCAGTACCCGCTCCTCTTCTCCTCCACCCTGCTGCCTCTTTCTGATAGAGGCAGCAAGGAGGGAGGGGCACAACTAGTTAGTCAAGTGTGTCAACTAGTTAGTCAACTAACTGATTAGTCCCTAGTCACTAGTGGAATTTCTGTTCCAGATCAAAATATTTTGTTGAAACAGCTCCCTGCCTAGCACAGGCAAGGAGCTGCTCCAGCCCTGAGGCCCACTCGGAGCAGCCCCGATTTGTGGTGGGCCTGGCATGACCTCCACTGCTGCAGGGAGGGGCTGCTCCGACTGGCCAGCGGAGCAGCCCCTACCTATGGCTCATCCAGCATAACTCTCTCACCGCAGCTTCAACCTCCCAGCCAGAGCAGGTTATTCAGAAAAATATCATGAAGTAATTTCAGCAGTGCCTGGGAGTCTTCAGGTCTCTGTTCTAACAGAAAGTTTGTATGAAGATATTTAAAACCCAAAGGGTGACAGATTTAAATCCGTGGTGTCCAACACACTAGTCACTAGCCACATGCGGCTATTTGGCCCATTGAAAGTGGCTAGTTCAGAACTGGTTGGACACCATGGGTTTAGATATACCTTCCATTAATTTTATCAGTAGACATATATAATATCCCTTGACTTCTTTGAAAAAATTCAAAGGAAGTATTTAAAAAAAATAAAGCTAAGATAGCTTGTCACACTGAACATCGTCTCTCAGGGCATGGCTACGATAGGAAATTATTTTGAAATTAACTTTGAAATAATAACCCCCAAAATAAGCTTATTCCCTAAGGAAAGCAGGAATACAGATTTTGAAATAACAGACTTGGTAGTGTGGAAGCTCCCCTTATTATTTTGAAAGGGGGATTATTTCAAAATAACTCCTTACTGTAGACCAGGGATTACTGAATTAAGACATTCAGTTATAAAGAACCCAGTCACACAATCACACATGTACTTAAGATGTACAGGCATCCACATTACTGAAACAAAGATGACACGCTCATACACTACACTACAACCAACTGGAGGAGTGGAGTCTGAGTACTATCCATTCCTTACACCAAGTCTCATTCAATACATTCTAGATCCGATAGAAAAAACGATATTATAAATTAGAGTGCTATATAATGTATGTTCATGTTTTATTCTGATTTGACCTAGATTTTTTATTTATTCCAAAACACATTCCTAATTTTTTTAAAATGTAGCTTGCTTCATCTATGTGAGAATTATGTGAAGCTGAGAACAAGACACTTATTTTCCTCTGAACAGTATTCTAAATAGTGGTAAACACCACCTTCAGAATGTTCAGTTTATTTACAATGTTTGAAACAAACTCTGAATTAAATTGGAATTTTAAGACTTCTGATGGGACCTTCTGATCAGGAGAATAGCAACAGAATTTGTAATTCTGGAAATTCTGTGATGTGCTTGACTCCATCACATGACTTTTGGTATGCACAGGAAGTACTCAGATAATCTCACCACACTAAAAGAATAGCTGACTCGTAGGGGGGACGCTTTGTGGTATTTAATGATAGCCTGGAAGAATCTAAAGCTCAAAGCTGAGTTGAGGACCTCTCAGTCATTAGATGACTGATTCCTGGAGCTGAAGATCAGTGTTGCAATAATAAAACACAATGATATGGAAGAGTAAAGGAAGAAAGAAATTACATGCATGTATTCAGCTGAAAGCGGACAAGAACACAGTGCTTTATTTTAGAAGGAGGTCTTTGCCTAGCAACTGAAGAGAGTAGTAAAATGGTAAAACAGAATTTAGACTTGCCACCCCAATCGGTGACATTAAATTTGTCAGGAGATGGCATATTGAAGAAGTTGGCAAATTCAATAAAAACTGAAACTTATTGGCAGGTTTCATCAAAATGCATTGGAAGAAGCCTTTGACCTGATTTGCTACTATTGGCATGATTACCATTGCCATCAATGGGAGCAGGATTCATGTATTTAGGGGAGAAAGAGATTTGGCTATTACATAAACCTTTTCTTAATAATGCCGAGCAGAGAAAAAGCTGAATATATAAAAGAATCCCATCTAGTTTTAATCAAGCCTTGAATTAATGTTCTATAAATGCAATCAGATTAATCTAGGCTCATTTTAACACTTTAAATATTATCTGCAATACACAAAAAGCTTAAAGGGATAGTTTAAGAGGTATCTGAAATATCTTTCCAAGCACAGTTAAAAAATATTGCTACAGCTACTAACAATGTTCATTAAAGGGGACCGATGGTGGGTAAAAGGTTAAAAATGTAGAAGACTGAGAAATTAAGCAAGGACGCAGAACAAACAAGAAACCACACTCCAAAGGAAAAATTAGAATTTAAAAAAGAAAATAAGTTAAGATAAAGAGCTACTCGCCAGGCTAAGTACAAAAAACAAAGTTAATTTATCCTAGGTCTCCCCTCTTTCCTGCCATTATGTGTTTCTTATCTTATGTTGCCTATTAGGGATATAATCTTGTTGGTGCACAGATATAATCTTTTTATATGTCGGAAGCAAATATGTTTGAGACCTATAAAATAAATGTATAGAAGCGGAGGTTGTTACCAGCTATTTCTGTAAAACACACACACTTCCAAATTAGTTACTAACTACTGTTCTAAGGAACATGTTCAAAGAGGAGAGGATTTTTGTTTAGAATGCAGTTTTTCCAAACAAAATCACTGTGATGGAATATCATTTTATCATTCACATTCGATACTACTGTACAAAGATCTGGTGTATTGAGTCATCAGAGAGAGACTATAAACAGCCAATGTGATGCAGCTAGAGAAAAGGCTAATGCAGGACTAGGATTCATCAGATGAGCTATTTCCAATAGAGACAGGGAAGACAAGGTACTGGTGAGACCTCATCTGGAATACTGCAGTTCTCGTCTCCCATGTTTAAGAAAGATTAACTCAAATTGGAACTGGTGCAGAGTAGGGATGTAAGTGACTAGTCGACTATCCGATAAGCACAAGCTTATCGGATCGTCAAATAGTGATTTGACTGGTCACTTCCCCTACCCTTGCTTCCTCTTATCAGAAAGGCATCAGAGGGGGGAGTAGGAGCAATGGTAGGGGAGCTGGCTTAAAAGTTGGCTCCCCACAGCACTGTCACCATTCGGGGTGGGGGCAGGGATGCAGCAGGGAAATGGTGCAAGCGGGGATTGAAGCAGCAAGATAAGCAAATATGAGAGGCAGCAAGATGGAAGGGGAGGGGCCAGTGCTGTGGGGAGCCAGCTTAAAAGCCTGTTCCCCCCAGCACCATTTCCAGGGTGCTGCCTGATAGAGGTGATGCCTGAGGGTATGTCTATACTAGCCCCCTAGTTCGAACTGGGGAGGCTAATGTAGGCATTCGAAGTTGCAAATGAAGCCCGGGATTTAAATATCCCAGGCTTTATTTGCATCTTCCCGTCCGGTCGCCATTTTGAAATTTCACTAGTCCAGACTAACTGCCCATGGCTACACATGGCAGGGAGCCAGTAGTTCGAATAAAAGCCCTAATTCGAACTACCTATTATTCCTCCTGCAAGAAAGCTCTACATGTAATGCCCAGGTTAACTGGTTAACCTGTACTTTCACATCCCTAATACTGCGACAGCAGCATGGGAGAGAGAGAGGGGGAGAGGCAGGAGCCGTTACACATGGGGGAGTCAGATTTTAAGATGGCTCCCTGCATCTATCGGCTCCCGAGGAGGCTCCTTCTCCCACTCTTGCTATAGTTCAGTGGCAAGTGGGGGGGGGGGGAGGCCCACACTCTAGCCAGGCTGAAGCAAATCATCCCACCCATGCTCCTCTTTAATTGGTTAACATATTAAACAATGTATTTAACCAGTTATCCAATCAAATGGGACTTTACATCATGAGACAATCTATTTCAGGATCCTGACAAAAGGAAGAAAAGAGAGCAGCAAAACACACACCCTGGACTTTAGGAAAGCAGACTTGAATCCCTCAGAGAACTGATGGGCAGGATCCCCAAGGATGCTAACATGAAGGGGAAAGGAATCCAGGAGAGATGGCTGTATTTTAAAGAAGCCTTATTAAAGACACAGAAACAAACCATCCCGATGCACAGTAAAAAAAGCAGATGTGGTAGGCGACCAGCTTGGCTTCGCAGTGAAATTCTTGGTAAGCTTAAACACAAAAAGGAAGCTTACAAAAAGTGGAAACTTGGACAGATGACTAGGAAGGAGCATAAATATATTGCTTGAACATGCAGGGGAGTAACGAGGAAGGCAAAGCACAACTGGAATTGCAGCTAGCAAGGGATGTGAAGGGAAATAAGAAAGGTTTCTATAGGCATGTTAACAATAAGAAGGTGGTCAGGGAAGGTGTGGGCCTCTTGTTGGATGAGGGAGGTTACCTAGTGACAGGTGATGTGGGAAAAGTTGATGTACCCAATGCTTTCTTTGCTTCTGTCTTTATAGACAAGATCAGCTCCCAGGCTACTGCACTAGGCAACACAGTACAGGAAGGAGATGAGCAACCCACGGTGCAGAAACAATTATTAAAGGTTAAAATTATTTAGAAAAGTTGGAAATATACAGATCCTTGGGGCTGGAACTAATGCATCCAAAGGTACTGAGGGAGTTGGTAGATGTTATTGCAGAGCCATTGGCCACTATCTTTGAAACCTCCTGAAAATTGGGGGAGGTCCCGGACAACTGAAAAAGGCAAATGTTGTGCCCATCTTTAAAAAAGGGAAGAAGGATAATCCCAGGAACTACAGACTGGTCAGCCTCACCTCAGTCCTCTGAAAAATCATGGAGGGGATTTCAAGAATCCATTTCGAAGTATAGGGCAAAGAGAAAGGTGATCAGGAATAGTCAACATGGAATCACCAACAGCAAGTCTTGCCTGACCAACCTGATTGACAAGGTAACTGGCTCTGTTGACATGGGCAAATCAGTGGCTGTGATATGACTTGTCTTTTGATACGGTCTCCCACAGTATTCTTGCCAGCAAGTCAAAGAAGTATGGATTGGACAAAGGGACTGTAAGGCAGATAGAAAGCAGGCTAGATTGTCAGGCTCAACGGGTAGTGATCAACAGCTCCATGTCTAGTTGATGGTCAGCATGCAGTGGAGGGCCCCAGACATCGGTTCTGGGGCCAGTTTTTTTTCCAACATCTTTATTAATGACCTGGATGAGGGGATGGATTGCACCCTCAGCAAGCTTGCAGATGACACTAAGCTAGAGGGAAGAGGTAGATACATTGGAGGGTAATGATAAGGCCCAGAGAGACTTGGACAAATTGGAGGATTGGGACAAAATAAATCTGCTGAAGTTCAGCAAGGACAAGTGCCAAGTCCTACACTTGGGACCGAAGAATCCCAAGCTGGGGGCCAAGTGGCTAAGCAGCAGTTTGGTAGAAAAGGACATGGGCTGAAAAGGACAAGAAGCTGGATATGAGTCAATGTGCCCCTGTAGCCAAGAAGGCTAATGGCATAGTAGGGTGTATTAGGATAAGCAATGCCAGCAGAGCTAGAAAAGTGATTATTCTCCCTTATTCGGTACTGGTGAGGCCACACCTGGAATACTGTGTGCAGTTCTGGGCCATCCATTACAGAATGCATTGGAGAGGGTCCAGCAGAGGGCAACCAAAATGATTAGGGGGCTGGAGCACATGACCTATGAGGAGAGACTGAGGGATTTGGGTTTGTTTAGTCTGTAGAAGAGAAGAATGAGGGGGGATTTGATAGCAGCCTTCAACTTCCTGAAGGGAAGTTCCAAAGAGGACCGAGAGAGGGATGCAGTGGACACGTCTAGGTTGAATATTAAGAAAAACTATTTCACCAGTAGAGTGGTGAAGCACTGGAATGGGTTGCCTCGTAAGGTGGTAGAATCTCCATCCCTCAAGGTTTTTAAAATCCTGGCTTGACAAAGCCCTGGCTGACATGATTGTTCCTGCTTTGGGTAGGGAATTGGACTCGACCACCTCCTGATGTCTCCTTCAGTCCTATGATACTATGATCCCTAGTAGAGTGAAAGAATTGTGTCTTGCTTACAACACTCTTGTTAATGCATCCCAAAATGATGTTTGCTTTTTTGCAACAATGTTATGCTGTTGACTCATTTAGCTTGTCATCCACCATGACCTACATATCCCTTTCCATAGTACTCCTTCCTAGGCTGTCATTTCCTGTATTATATATGGGACCTATTGTTCCTTCCTAAGTGGAGTACTTTCCATTTGTCCTTATTGAATTTCATCCTATTTACTATTTCTCCAGTTTGCCCAGATCATTTTGAATATAATCCTATTCTCCGAAGCACTTCCAACTTCCCAGCTTGCAAGCGTCAGAGGCTGCTGACGCGCGCGCGCACACACACACACACACACACACACACACACACACACACACACACACACAAAAAGGGGGTGGGGGAAATCAGCTGGGGCCACACGAGAGAGAAGCAACAAACAAAACAAAACAAAAAATCCATCACCCAAACCCACCAGAGTCTAGAGGGGCCCAGCTTAGAAGATTTTTTTGTGTGCTCCAGCCCTGCGGTGGGGGCTCTGCAATGCTGGTGAGGGGGCTCTGAGCTCCAGGGTCGGATCCAGGGAAGCCGGGGACCACATCCAGTCCCTCGGCCTGAGCTTCCCCACCCCGATGTAATTGCTGGTTAAGATACTGAACAGAACTAGATATGTGAAAGGTTAATGGGTAAGCATCACCCTTATCAGTTCCTGTTAAACAATGGAGAAGGAGCAGCTTCTCACCTGCTGTGGGCAAGAGGTTGCTCCATCGCCACATCAGAGGCAGGGGCTGCTCTGGGTGTTGCCTGAAGCAGCCCCTGTCCGCGGTAGGACCGGAGGGAGGGGGTTCACAGGCAGGGACTGGAATGCCCCCCGCCCTTAATTGGTTAACCTCATGTTTAACCAGATAATCAACTACAAATGGTTTTACACCCCTAAACAGGATACAACCAGAACTGGTTCCTGCAGAGTCCACTTATTGTGCCTTTTCAATATGACTGTGAACCACTGATATCTATTCTCTGGGATCAGTTATCCAGCCCGTTAGGCACCCACCGTAGAGTAGCCCCATCTAGGTTGTATTTCCCTAGTTTATAGATAAGGTAATGTGAGACCTGTATTAAATGCTTTAATGAAGTCTAGGTATACCAGGTCTACGCTTCACCCTTATCCATAAGGCTTGTTATCTTAGCAAAGAAAGCTATCAGGTTGGTATGACATGATTCATTCTTTGCAAATCCATGCAGACTGTTTTTAATCACCTCATCTTCCAGATGTTATGCAAATAATTTTCTCCATTTCTTGGCACAGAAGTTAAGATAACTGGCCTGTAGTTTGCCCTTTTCTAGTCTTCTAGAATCTTTCCTATCTTCCATGACTTTTCAAAGACCATAGCTAATGGTTAACTATCTCCCCAGTCAGCTTCTTGAGTATTCGAAGATGAATTTCATCAGGCCCTGGTGACTTCAAGATACCTAACTGTTCTAAGTAATTTTAACTTGTTCATTTTCTCCAGCATTTGCTATGCTAAGCATCTAATAATCATAAAAAAACCTTCATGGTGAAAAAAAACAAAAAAAAAAGACATTAAGCACCTCTGCCATTTCCACATTTTCTGTTACTGTTTTTCCCCCTCTTCATTCAGTAATGGGTGTACCATGCCATTGGTCTACGTCTTGCTTCTAATATATTGTAGAATGTTTTCTTGTTAGCCTTTATTTCTCCAGCTAGTTTGAGCTCATTTTGTGGCTTCACCTTTCTAATTTTGCCCCACCATACTTGCGCTATTTGTTTATATTCATCCTTTGTAATTTGATCTAGTTTCCACTTTCTATAGGACTCCTTTTTTATTTTAGGTCATTCAAAATCTCCTGGTTAAGTCAGGGTGGTCTCTCCCCATACTTCCTATCTTTTCTACACAGTGGAATAGTTGGTCTTCAATTGTTTTTCCTCTTGGTCTTGCTTTCCCCTATGGGATCATATCTATCAGCTCCCTGAATTTGCTCAAGTTTGCCTTCTTGAAATCCATTGCTTTTATTTTGCTATTCTCCCTCTGGCTATTCCTTAGAATCATGAACCCTACCGTGTTATGATCACTTTCACCCAAGCAGCCTTCCACTTTCAAATTTTCAACCCATTTCTCCCCATTTTTAAAATAAAATCTAGAACAGCCTCCCCCTAATAGATTTCTCCACCTTCTGAAATTTAAAAAAAAAAATCTCTAATCCATTATCCAACAAGTTTTGTAGAACGTATGCTCTGCCTATGTCGTTTTCCTAACAGATGTCTGGATTGTTCAAGTCCTCCATCACCACCAACTCCTTTGTTTTGGATGATTTTGTTAATTTAAAAAAAAAAAAAAAAAAAACCTCATCCACTTCCTCCACCTGATTAGTAGACTCCCCCTTCCCCCACCTTTGTTTTTAACCCCTTTTATCCTTACCCAGAGACTAACAAGTCCATCATCTATTTACATCTCTACTTCAGTCTAAATGTATACTATTTTTATATTTCTCCCTGCCTAATTTTCCTGATCAAGCTGTACCCTTTTTATACCAATATTCCAGTCACTTCCATATCATATTCCAGTGACATGAGTCACTTGCAGATTTAAATTATTGTACATGGTGGATTCTCTGTAACCTCAAGCTTTTAAATCATGATTTAAGGACTTCAGTAACTCAGCCAGAGGTTATGGGTTTATTACAGGTGTAGGTGGGTGAGGTAACCTGCAATGTGACCTGCAATGTGTACGTCATACTAGACGATAATGATGGTCCTTTCTGGTCTTAAAGGCTGAGTCTACATAACTCCATTTGTTAATTTTACCAGTCATCATTTTTGATAAAAAGTAACAAACTTGTAAAATTATGTCCAGTTGCATGCACATCCTCAACAACAAACATGTATATCAAGAGAAACGAGTGGCTCTACATACCCATGCCAAGTTTTCCATTTCAAGCAAAGTTGCCTAACAAAAAAAGTCTAGCTCTAGTAGGAAGACAGATTCTCAATCTGGAAAATTTGCATTTCACCAAGTACTCTGCAAGGAAACAGATCTACAAAATTCTTGTGGAAGCTTTCTAGTGTCTTCCTAAAACAAAGGATCACTAGTGGAAATGAGAAAAATGTTGGTATGGATGTCCTCCATCTATACTAAACATTCTGAACATCACTATTTCATACTTATTTCAGGCCGTTGGTGAAGACTTTACAATACGCACACAAAGTACAAGCAGCTTTTGAAACTTATATTCACATTTTTAAGAGTTTAGCCTCCTTTTAAAAAAGATATTTAGAGTACATAAACCAATCCACCTCAACGGAGATAGGGGCTAATCTCACCGGTAGCTTTCTCCAACTGTTACAATTTCCACTTCACTGTCTGTTGAGGTAACATTGATTTCTTCATTGGCAGTGACCTGGGGAGTAGAGGATGCTTCAATCACAACAACATCTTCATCAATACTTCCTGGAACAGGAAGAAGGGGAAAAAAAACAGTTTGGATTATGTACATTTGACACTCCCTTTGTCATGCAAAATTCACAAAATCATGAGTCTGAAAAGGACCTTGAGAGGTAGTCTACTCCAGCCTTCTGAACTCATGGCATTAATTTTTTGTTTATAAGTTATTATCTTTACATATTAAAAACACTTAAAGTCCATATGAATTTTATAGTATGTATATGCAAGTAAAAGGGATTTGATATAGACAATGTAACAAACCTGTAATGCAAGCAAATCAAGAGCATTTACCAAATCAGATTCAAAATAATTATTCAGAAAAGCAGTCTTGCTTTAATACTATCCCTCTGAACCCTCAACAACTACTTTTTTAGGTTCATGAGCCATGATCAGGCAACACAGCTCAATTTACTGAGATATTTCAATTTTAGATTGCTCAAGCAATGGGTAAGAAATAACAAGATAATCTTGAACAGAATGTCTCTACAGTCAGTGGACGCAAGATGAAGTTCAATGGCCACAGACAGACAGCAAGCAGATATGCAAGCTTCTCTCACAATGATCTAAAACATTTTAGTGTCCACTGTACTACTTTATTTCATTTAATGCCCACTTAAAAGGCAAACTAGAAAAGGAGATTAGAAAGAGCTGAAGAGTGCCAAACTTAGATCTAACATTTAAAATGATCCTGCATGAAACTTGCAAGCATTTTTTAAAAAAAAAACACACACAATCTAGCCCTTTACCAAGGCTTTTGAGCAAGAGACTGTGGGTTATGTATTTTAGAGGAAACACATATTAAATGTGCAAATCTTCATCTGCAGTTTTGATGAATGAATGCATTTTGAAACTTGCCTGAAGTCCCACCCCCTCCAAAAAAAAGTAAGACCAAAAAGATTTGGGGAGAACATTTCATTCAAGTTAAAACTATTTTAATTGAATTAGGTTTTCTACAACTTGTAAGTAAACAGAGAATTAACACTCTATTTTTCCTTTCTTTAGTCATTGCTATTTACATTCAAATGTTAGCGTGTTGTGAAGTTAAAATAAGAGTTTCTGAATAATAGGAACACTGATTGCAGGGGCATACAAGTGAACTTTCAATTCAGTGCAAAAAAAAATCACTTGTCAATATTTTTCAGTAAACAATATTTGTCAACATGCCCAAAAGGAAAGCTATTTCCTGGTGCTTTTTTATTTTCTAAATACTGAATTACTGTATTTTTACCCATCCAGTTGAAGAGAAATGCTCAAAATATTAAGACAGCTTTGCAGAGCTGTGCTCTCACACTCACTTTGCAAGAGTGACATTGTGATAAGCAAGTAATATGGTCCCTTGTCATCAGTTTGCAGAATAGATTTTGTCTTGAATGGTAATACTACCATGACAATTTTGCCTTCCATGAGTAAACCATGTAAATTGGAAAAGGGAAACTGAGTTTACATACTCCACTATGGTAATTTATTTATTTAGTTACATACTGATGGGGATTAACACCTTATCTAACAGGTGATAAGAATAAGACAATAGTGCACCTGTGCCCACCTCCTGTCCTATGGGGTAGGAGTTCCATAAGCATAATTCAGCACCTTGGCCTTATGAGTGGTCTATACCAGTGTTTCTTAAACTGTGTTCTGTGACACACTGGTGTGCAGCGAGGCAGTCAGAAGTGTGCCGCGCAGAACAGAATTCAAAATGGCCACCCTTAAAGGCGCAGGCAACTTTTTTTTGCTCAATAACTTTCCCCTGACCCTTTCCCCCATCCTCCCCCCAACTTCCCCCGATCCCCTTTTTTTTGGGGGGTGGGGGCGGCTCAACAAAAAATCCTTGGTGTTCCTCAAAAAAAATATTGTTTGGTGTTCCTTAGTCTTAAAATATTTAAGAAACACTGGTCTATACTGATCTACCAACATCAACTAGAGAGTTCATAGTGTATTGTCTACAGTATCGATGGGCTGCTGCACTGCCACTATAGCTTTTCAAGTGTATGAATGTAGGGTAGGTAGCACCTTCCCTTTGCAGTGGGGAGAGAAGGGGGGCACTTGAACTATACTTCCTGGTCTTCTGAAGTTTTAATTTTGCAGAACTCCATGTTCTAGAGGGTTACAAGAGGTTACCGGGAAACTTCAAGTCAAAATGAATCATGTTATTATCTGAAGCTAGTGAACTGAATGTTTCTGGTCACGCAGTTCAAAGATACTGAAGATGAAGATCTCATCCTCTCATGCCTACGTTTACTCAGAGGTTAGAAAAGAGAAAGAAGATTTCCTGCTTTTTCAACTGCAAACTGGCTTCTCAAGTCTGAACTAGGCATTGAAGAGAATGACCTAAACTAAAATTAGGGATGTGAATGGGTAAACAGTTCCCCAGTTCCCTGGGAGCAGACCTCTGCCCACAGCATGCTGGGATTGGGGACTAGAGCAGTGAGATTACACTTAATTGGCTAACCAGTTAAATGTTAGATTAACTTAATTTTTAAATGGTTAGATGATTAACTGGGATTTTATATCCCTAATTTTTTTTCCATTTTCATTATCTCAGCATATACAGAAGAGGCTACTGCTTTAGTACTTCAGCATATTCTGGTTCCAGGTGTTTAGCAAGTAACTGTCATCTGTTCAGTGATGCGGCTATTTAAAATAACAGCAAAAACATAGAAACTGTTCAATACTATTTTGTATTTAATTCAAAAGATTTTAATAATTGAAGCTTAGGCCTTAACATAGGTGGTCAATTTCTTATCTAATTTAAGTACTTTTTTTTTAAATCTACATTTAATTTCAAACGTGGGGTTTTTTTTTTTACCTCACTGATTCTTATCCACTCCACCAGTGAGCTGGGAACCATTATTGTATTCCAGTGCAGGAGGATTTAGGGCTAAGGTTTCTATAGAAACTTAAAACTCTCAATTTAGTTTATTGCAACTTAACAAAGATGCACCATTATTAAGATAAATATTAACTACTAAAATCTCTTAATATGAGAACTGTAATAGCTTCTTTAGGAAAGAGTATTTCCTTTGACAGAAGAGCACCATTTGAAATGTCTACACAAAAAGATAAGGAAAACTATGCACATACTATGTATTAGTGATGTATGCAAGTAGTCAACTACTCACATTGCCACCTGCTCTCCTTGCTGCCTCTGTATCATAGCAGGAGCCAGTGCCAGTTCCCCTCAGCACCATCTCCACAGTGCTGCCTGTCCGCGGCAAGTCCAGGCTCGCTGCAGAAAGAGGCCGCTTTGCATCCCACAGAGCAGCCCCTGTCCAGGGGGGAGGGTCCCAGCTCCCTGTTGGGACCCACCGCAAGCCGAGACTGAGCAAATCTAGCTTAGCCCCAGCTCACAAGTCCAGGAGCTACCCCCACTGCAGCTCTGCAGTTTAAACATAGTAAAAGCCATGCAAGCAGGCAGCCCAGTTGTTATTACATTTAAACCGCATAGTCACAGCAGAGGGTAACTCCTGGAGGCTTCCTCCCTTAACTAATCATGTAGTCTATAGAAATTCTATCGACTACACGATTAGCTATTTACTTGCTTCTGAACATTCCCTACTATATATACACACACATACAGACACACCATAAAATGAACAGATTAATAACCAACTAGATTACTCATTCAAAACAGCCCCCTCCCCCGAATTTCTTTTTACCTGAGGGAACAGTTGTACTGTTTTGGTGGTTGTCACCAGGTGATACAAATAAGTCCTCCTCCCCTTCAGTGGAAGAATTTGAGGAAGAGTCACTGCTGAGGTCATTCTCACTGGAACTGCTAGAGCTGGGTAGCAAAGCATACTTTCTTCGAGCCAATACCTCCCGTTTTTTCCTCTGAATTAAAATTCGTTCTTTTTGGTTTTGTGTTCGCTGTGAGGAACTGGTTTTCACAAACCTCTTTCTATATGGAAGTCTTCTCAGTGAACTGCTATGAAAACACGGTCTTTTCATTAATAGTCCGGGTACAGATTCTGTCTCAGTACGAGGCCACTTTTGTGACCTTGCACTATGAGTTCTACTTGTACTCAACACTGCCTGAGTATGTCTTACAGGGCTTTCTTTTTCCTCATCAGATGTGATTGTATCAGAGTCCCCAAAATGTAGGCTAGATGAAGGTGAAGAGACACAGTCACTAAAAGAAGAATCATTGTCTTCACTTTGTGTTTCTAGGTGTTGTCTTAATCCTAAAATTCCCTGGTTTTCTTTACCACCACAGTTTTGAGCATATGAAGGGCCAGCCTGCTGACTCTTGCGTTTTTTCCGCACCCCAATACCTTTGTCTTGTTCTGGATGATTGCCATTCATGTCCTGCTTTTGAGAGTCACCACACAAGTGAGAGAATTCATTCCCTACTTTACTGGCAATCATCTCAACTTCTGCAGGGAAACTTATGGCTGCCCCAATGGGCTCAGGGTTCAAGAGGATCCCCTTCAGGCTCTCCTGTCTCTTTGGTGCATCAGAGGGAACTTCACTCTTCATATCCGCTTTTGTAGTATAGACTATATTACATTCAGGAGTCCATTGAGACATGGAAAACTGCAAGGAAGGCCTGGAAAGAAAATCAGACATGCATCAAGAAAAAAAATTAACCTAATGTTGCACTTGAATGGCTATTGATTGCAATTAAAATATGAGAGTTGTTTGTTGCTAATGTGAATGCGCTAGCTATTTTGCTTCTTCTACTAAGCTGACACGAACATGCCAAAATAAAAGTTTATTTTGTATACTTTTTTCCTGCTAGAAACATGTTTTGTTTTTATTCCAGATGACAGTTCCTAAAATTGTTAGCCAAAATATCTATTCTACCTTTGGTCCAGGTGCTTTATATGAAACTCCTATTAGCCTTACCAGTGTATAAATAGGTGAAAGAACGGTGATTCCAAAATATTAGGACAGGACAATGATGACATAATGGGCTTTCTATGACACAACCTGATGGTGATCTCAAAGAACCTTTTACACTATAAGCTAACAACTTATGTCCCAGCATCCACCATGTATTTAGATCAATAGGCTACAGCAGCGGTTCCTAACCGCTGGGCTGCAGACCTCCGGCTACAGGGCAGAACATACCTCTCCCAACAGCCGTAGTGGAGGGGAGGCACTGGGCTGTATTCCCAGCCCTGGCTCCTAGAGCTGCCACAACATGGGCAACAGCACAGGACTAGGTGGGAGGGTGGGGGGGAACAGGGCAGGCACCAGAGGCCTCTGGGAACAGGAATAATATTGGGGGCTGGCAGTAGGGGAGGCTCTGGGGGGTGGGTGCATTGGGGCTCTGGAAACAGGAGGCTGGTACTGGGAAAGTCTGGTGTGGGGACTTTAAGGGGTGGGAGCTGGCACTGGGGGTGTTGGGTGCAAGGGACTCTTGGATCAGTGGCTGGCACTGGGGGGTAGTGGAACGATGGGAGGCTTTAGAGGTTGGGGCTGGGCTTTAGGTGGATGGTAACATTTAATTTGCATATTTATCATTTGCATAGTGAATATGAAAATATGTAAATAAAATGTTACCAGTCCAACAAAAGTTTGTGAATGGGTTTGCCGGTCCCCAGTATCAAAAAGGTTGGGAACCACTGGGATGAAGAACAGACACTAATAAGGAACTCAGAAACAAGTGAGCCTAATGATATAACCATCCAGTACAGATACAGCAGTGTTTCCTATCACACCAGAATTTCTGAGCTAAGCCAAGCCATTTTAATAATGTCTTGATATACTTCAAATGTAACTAATGCAAAACCTCTCCTTTTCGACAATTACTCTCTTTCGCTTAACCACTGAATGAACAGGATTTAGCATTGGATGCTCTCAGTGTTATAGTCTACACACTGCTCAGAGCTTGTTAATTTCAATGTTCTTTTAAAGACATCCTAAAACTCTAACAAGCACTTTTTTATAATCTTAATATTAAATAGGACACTGAAAAGTGGCACAGAATTATAAATTTATATTTAAATCATAAATAGTTTTGTGAAAAGATATGAATAATCCAACTTTAGGAAGTGTTGTTGAGTTATGACAAAGGGAATTATTCCAGCAAGTCAGTCTCAAATCTGCCAGTATATTCTGGGCAGTTACTATTCCTCCCATCTGTAGGTTTGCACTAGCTATTTGGAATAAAACAATCCCCCCCCCCCCCAGTCCAGCAAGGTCTACCAGAAATAGTTTGTTAGGTCAGGTCCTCTATTTTGACTAGTACTGTTATGCAAAAAGATGTCTTGCTTCTTCCCTCAACAAAATGAGGCAATATTATTTAAAGTATTAGAACATTAACCAAAGAATTAACTCAAGCTGTCAAGTTTAAATTGAAAAATCATTCATTTGGAAGAATTACAGATATCTTGCAACACTAGACATGTAACTCAACATGCTGTCAAGGTATTAGTGACCGAGAGGCACAAACTGTTTATTGGTTTCTAAAACATGGTCATCATACTAGACTACTTTTAGGGATAATGCATGTTTTTCAAGCAAAAAGATATATTCCTATATTTTAAATATATAAATAACTTTCACTTGTCACTATCAGCAACTCCTACAGTTAAAGGGATATTGCCACCCAAAAGGTTCAGGTCCTTGCCATAAGTGAGTAGCTCATCTCTGACCTTAGAGTTCATGATTCTAAGGTATGGTAGAAGGGAGATCAGCAAATTAGAGTCAATGGATTTCAGGAAGGCAGATTTTGGTAATCTCACAGAGCTGGTAGGTAAGGTCCATGGGAAGCAAGACTGAGGGGAAAACAATTGAAGAGAGTTAGCAGTTTTTCAAAGGGATATTATTAAGGGCTCAAAAGCAAGCTATTCTGCTGCGTAGGAAAGATAGACAATATGGCTAAAGACCACCGTGGCTTAACCAGCAGATCTTGCATGAGCTAAAAATAAAAAAGGAGTCATATAAAAAGTGGAAACTAGGACAAATGACAAAGGATGAATATAGGCAAACAGCACAGGAATGCAGAGGCAAAATTAGAACGCAAAAGCACAAAATGAGCTCAAACTAGCTACAGGCATAAAGGGAAACAAGACGACTTTCTATAAATATATCAGAAGCAAGGGGAAGATCAATGACAGGGTAGGCCCATTGCTCAGTGAGGAGGAGAAACAGTAACAGGAAACTTGGAAATGGCAGAGATGCTTAATGACTTTTCTGTTTCAGTCTTCACTGAAACAACTGATGAAGGAATGCCTTACATAGTGAATGCTAGTGGGAAGAGGGTAGGCTTGGAAGATAAAATAAAATAAAGAACAAGTTAAAAATCACCTAGAAAAGTTAGATGTCTGCCAGTCACCAGGGCCTGATGAAATACATCCTAGAATACTTAAGGAGCAGAGAGAGGAGGTGTCTGAGCCTTTAGCTATCATCTTTGGAAAATCATGGAAGACAGGAGAGATTTCAGAGGACTGGAAAGGGGCAAATAAAGTGCCCATCTATAAAAAAGGGAAGTAAGAACAACTCAGGAAAATACAGACTAGTCAGTTTAACTTCTGTGCCAGGAAAGATAATGGAGCAAGTAATTAAGGAAATCATCTGCAAACACTTGGAAGATAATAAGGTGATAGGGAACAGCCAGCATGGATTTGTAAAGAACAAATCATATCAAACCAATCTGATAGCTTTCTTTGATAGGATAACGAGTCTTGTGGATAAGGGAGAAGCGGTAGACATGGTATACCTAGACCTTACTAAGGCATTTGATATGGTCTCACATGATATTCTTATCAATAAACAAGGCAAATAAAACTTAGATGGGGCTACTATAAAGGTGGGCACATAACTGGCTGGATAACCGATCTCAGAGAGTAGTTATTAACAGTTGACAATCCTGCTGGAAAGATATCACAAGTGGGGTTCTGCAGGGGTCTGTTTTGGGACCGGTTCTGTTCAATATCTTCATCAACAATTTAAATATCAGCATAGAGAGTACACTTATTAAGTTTGCAGATGATACAAAGCTGGGAGGGGTAGTAACTGCTTTGGAGGGTAGGATCATAATTCAAAAAGATCTGGACAAATTGGAGAAATGGTCTCAGGTAAACAGGATGAAGTACAAATGGAAAGTACTCCATTTAGGAAGGAACAATCAATCCCACACATACAGAATGGGAAGCGACTGTCTAGGGAGGACGACTGCAGAAAGAGATCTAGGGGTCATAGTGGACCACAAGCTAAATACGAGTCACAGTGTGACACTGTTGCAAAAAAAAGCAAACATGATTCTGGGATGCATTAACAGGTGTGTTGTGAGCAAGACACGAGAAGTCATTCTTCTGCTCTACTCTGTGCTGATTAGGCATCAGTTGGAGTATTGTGTCCAGTTCTGGGCACCACATTTCAAGAAAGATTTGGACAATGTCCAGAGAAGAGCAACAAGAATGATTAAAGGTCGAGAGAACATGACCTATGAAGAAATACTGAAAGAATTGGGCTTGTTAACTTTGGAAAAGAGAAGACTGAGAGGGGACATGATAGTGGTTTTCAGATATCTGAAAGGATGCACAAAGAGGAGGGAGAAAAATTGTTCTGTCCTCAGAGGCCAGGAAGAACAAGCAGCAACGGGCTTAAACTGCAGAAAGGGAGGTTCAGGTTGGACATTAGAAAGTTGCGGTCAGGGTGGTTCAACACTGGAATAAATTGCTCAGGGAGGTTGTGGAATCTCCATCTCTAGAGATATTTAAGAGTAGGTTAGATAAATGTCTATCAGGGATGGTCTAGACAGTACTGCGTCCTGCCATGAGGGCAGGGGACTGGACTTGATGACTTCTCGAGGTCCCTTCCAGTCCTAGTGTTCTATGATCTACCACACCCAGCTGCTAGAAAGACAAGGGTACCACACTTCCTACCACAATGCTTCCTTGACCATGTTTAGGTGCTCTTTCATATTTTCTTCTACTTAGAGGATATTTTAGTATGAATCTGGCTGCTGGATGGAGGAAACAGGTTACTTCATTTCATTCAGAGTATCTTTTTTGTTGGTTTCATTTTAAGGGAAGGCCTCCATTATTGTACCTTAGAGTATGGTAGTCCTAATCTACGCTTTCCTAATCCTATGAATGGCTAGCACATATCTCTGCTATGCCTGCTCATAGCTTTCGTAATAAGCAGCAAAGTGATGTTAACCTGATTTTCTCAGTTTAACTGCTTTTTCTCGGAGCCCTGAGGGAAATGAAACTGTGGAGCCTTTTCAGTTTCAATCTGCTGCTGCTCCAGCAAACTAAGAATAGAATCATAAATACTGAAACAGAAAGTTAGTATTGATTCACTTCACATTTTATATAGTTGCAAGAAAATCTGAAGGGTTAGTTATCTGTCTTTAATGGTCAATTAGTTTCTACAAAATGTAACAGCTTAATCCCAGTTTCTCACTCCCAGAAGTTTCCTTTCTAAATGGATTCTTTAAACACTGGTTTTATAATGGCAGGTGAATTCAAGGTGCACTGGTTAAGATTAACTGTGCAACATCGCTGCTGGTTTTAAGACCAGGTTTATTATTCCCTTGCCCACTGGGATTGCAGATTAGCTAAATAGTAGATTTGGTCATTTAGAAATTGGTCAACTAATTATTGTCACTTCACACCAGACTCCAATATAGACTTTTTCTTGGATAGTCGACTAGTCTTGAACATTCCTCGTCTTACACTGGCAATATACTGTAATGCATTTACAAATGAAGCAACTCAACTAATAGTCTTGAGATAACTGTTTTAAGATGTATCAGTTAAAGAAAATTTTGCAGACAGTATTAGTTACAAGATTTTGAATTCCTAATGAATTTGTTGGGTTTCTATTTTGTCTACTACAGTGAGCAGTTTGAGATACCAGTAAAGGATATTAAACAAAAAAACACCACAAAACAATATCCTACAACTCCTTGAAGTCTACTGCCACTACAACACAGGAAATCTATCCCTGATATTAAATAATGAAGAATCTATAGTGAGAATACTTTTGAATGTGTTTTTACATATTTGCTTTCCAAAACAAACATGCATTTGAAGCAGTGTATTACCAGGACTGTTTTTGATTATATGAAAAAAACCTATTCATTCTAATAGAAGTACGACAATTTACACTAATTCATATCTTTTAGTCTTCAAACCAGTATCTTTAGATTAAGATTAATGCCTAAGTATGCCTTTCCAGATTCTGTTTCCTTACCCTTTAAAATGAAGGCTATTATCCCACAAGCTAGATCGTTACATGGAGCCTATCAAGAAGGATCACCTGGGATTTTCCATTAAACTTCTAGAACAGAGGTGAGGAATCTTGTGTGTGTCAGGAACCTCTGATCCACAGAATCATCAGTTGGAGGCTGCACACAAGTGAGAAACAAAACAAACGCTCACTGACATGGCCCCTCAACTGAAAAGCAGAAAGATGCTCTGTATAGTCCCTTCACGCACCAAAGTCGGGGGGGAGGGCACGGGGGAGAGAAGGCAGTCTATTAGATTTCGTGTGCTCCAACACCAGGGGGAAAGCAGAGGGGCTGGAGCACCAGTACAGGCTCCACAGTGCTCAGGGGAGTCCTGAACCACTTCAAAGGCTGGATCCAGGCAAGCTGGGGGCCACATCCAGCTCCCAGGCCTTAGGTTCCCCACCCCTGTTCTAGAAGCTGAGATTTTTAGTATGCAAAATGTCAAATATTAGATCACAGCCACTTATATTATTTATGCAGCACCTTGGGAATGTGGGGGCCGCAGGGCAGGAGGTCGTGAGCATGGTGCAGGAATCAGGGTGGGAGGTTAAGAAGTGGCTCAGGATAGGGGGTGAGGATGTGGAGAGGGTGCGGGAGTGATGGTTGTGAGGTAAGGAAAAGCTCAGGGAAAGGAGTGGGGTGCAGGAGTCAGTGCAGCAGGTGAGGAGGATGGTCTGGGCAGAGGGGGCTCAGGGCAAGAGATGGGCATGACTGCTGGCTCCTCCCCAGGAGTAACCCCAGGACAATAGAGACAATGCATCCTGCTCACTGGCTTGTCCAGAGAAGACAGAGCCACACCCTGCCCTCTGGAGGACAGTCTGGTGGGAGCTTTTCTCTTCCTACAGCAGAAAGGGCCAGGGTTCAGCCTGCAGCATCTCCCACCCCTGCAAACAGGCAGCAGCCTGTTCAAGGCCTCTTTTCAGGGAGGTGGGGTGAGAAGTGATGGGGGCAGAGAGGGTGAGGAGACTTCCCACCCCTTAGCACTGTTTTGGGGCAAAGGAGCCACTTGTGCACCCAGCTGCAGATCCCCGTTACCAGCTGGCCACTCGCTTACTGGTGGTACCAGTGATCACTCTGCATTCACTCCCTGCTTTGGTCAGTGTATCATAGAATCATAGAGCTGAAAGAGACCTCAGGAGGTCATCAAGTCCAGCCCCCTGCCCAAGGCAGGACCAATCCCAACTAAGTCAACCCAGCCAGGGCTTTGTCAAGCAGAGACTTAAAAACCTCTAGGGATGGAGATTCCATCACCTCCCTAGGAAACCCATTCCAGTCCTTCACCACCCTCCTAGTGAAACAGTTATTCCTAATACCCAACCTAGACATCTCCCTCTGTAACTTGAGACCACTGCTCCTTGTTCAGCCATCCGTCACAACTACTCTCTCCATCCTCTTTGGAACCTCCCTTCAGGAAACTGAAGGCTGCTATCAAATCCTACCGCCCCCCCCCACCCCGCTTGTTCTTCTCTTCTGCAGACTAAGCAAACCCAAACCCCTCAGTCTCTCCTCATAGGTCATGCGCTCCAGCCCCCTAATCATTCTGGCCACCCAAATGGACCTTCTCCAATGCATCCACATCCTTTCTATAAGAGGGGGCCAAGAACTGGACACAATACTCCAGCTGTGGCCTCATCAGAGCTGAATACATGGAAATAATCACTTCTCTAGATCTGCAGGAAATGCTCCTCCTAATGCACCCTAATATGCCATTAACCTTCTTGGCTACATGGGCATACTGTTGACTCATATCCAGCTTCTCATCCACTGTGATCCCCAGGTCCTTTTCTGCAGAACTGCTACTTAGCCATTCAGTTCCCAGCCTGTAACAATGCTTGGGATTCTTCCGTCCCAAGTGCAGGACTCTACAGTTGTCCTTATTGAACCTCATTAGATTTCTTTTAGCCCAATCCTCTAATCTGTCTAGGTCACTCTGGACCCTATTCCTGCCCTCCAGAGTATCTACCTCTCCCCCTAGCTTAGTGTCATTTGCAAACTTGCTGATGGTACAATCCATTTCTTTCTCCAGGTCATTAATAAAAACGTTGAACAAAACCGGTAGAACAGATCCTTGGGGTAGTCTACTAGAAACCAACCGCCAACCTGACATCGAGCTGTTGATCACTACCCATTGGGCCCGACAGTCTAGCCAGCTTTCTAGCCATCTTACAGTCCATTTATCCAATCCATACTCCCTTAACTTGCTAGCAAGAATATTGTGGGAGACCATATAAAAAGCTTTGCTCAAGTCAAGGTATATCACATCCACTGACTTTCCCATATCCACAAAGCCTTAAACCTCATCATAGAAGCTTATCAGATTGGCCAGGCACAACTTGCCCTTGGTGAATCCATGCTGACTATTCCTGATCACTTTCCCCTCTTTCAAGTGCCTCAAAATGGATTCCTGGACAATCCCCTCCATGATTTTTTTCCCGGGGACTGACTGGTCTATAGTTCCCTGGATTGTCCTTCTTCCCTTTTTAAAAGATGGACACTACATTTGCCTTTTTCCAATCATTCGGGATCTCTCCCGATCGCCACGAGTTTTCAAAGATAATGGCTAAAGGCTCCGCAGTGACATTTGCCAACTCCCTCAGTACCCTCGGATGCATTAAATCTGGACCCATGGATTTGTGTATGTCTAGCTTTTCTAAATAGTTCCTAACTTGTTCTTTCCATACCCTGGGTTGTCCACCTCCTTCCCCTACTGCATTGTCTAGTCGTGCATTAGTCTGGGAGCTGACCTTGTCCGTGAAGACAGAGGCAAAGAAAGCATTGAGTACTTCAGCTTTTCCCACATCATTTGTCACCAGGTTATATTTATATATTTAGACTCCTCCCTAGTCATCTGTCCAAGTTTCCACTTCTTGTAAGCTTCCTTTTTGTTTTAAAGCTCACCAAGGAATCCCTCACCTCTCTGCCAACTTTTTTTCCATGTTCTGGAAAACAATTCCATTCTCAAAACTTCCCATTTTTCTGGCACAATCAAAGAGTGGCCTTGCTTTAAGTTAGAATAAGAGGAAGCTGCATACCAAATTTGGTGGCCCTAGCTCTTACCTTTTAGGAGGAGTTCTTGAACAGATGAACTCAGACACACAAATGCACATACACAGATAAACCTCATCCATATATATTAGCCTGCACCTTAACTTTAATTGCGCTAAGGTAACTATACTTGAGCTAACAATTTTAAAAGCAATCTTTTTTGCCCATCAAGGCAGTGCATAAGGAAATGGTTACATAGTATTTTAAATGAAAACAAGACCTAAATGAGACATCCTTCAGTGATGTAGTCCTTCAGTGATGTTTCTCAACCTTTTTTTTTTATCAAGTACCCCTTAATTTTTTTTAAGTGCTCCCAGTACCTACAGTTTTCAGTCACACACATTTTTTACTACCATTGCAACACATTTGTTTAAACAACTTAATCGTAGCCAGGCAGGTGATGAAATTTTTGGGTGTAAAAAGCACAAAAATAAAGTGCAGTAAAACTTAAAACAAAAATTCAGTTTTCTCCAAATTTCAGTTGTGTTGACAAATCCCCCAGACTTCTCTCGAGTACTCTTAGGGGTACTCGTACCACTGGTTGAAAAACACTGACCTTTGCCAACAGCACTAGTTCTCCCATCAGCATAGGTAATCCACCTCTACAAAGGCACAGCTAGACAGAAAAAAAAATCTGTCAAGCTAGCATTGTCTACATAGTCAGGTAATCTTAAATACATTGTTCAAAGGTGTAGATTTTTCATATGCTGGGTCAGCTTAGCTTGTTAGTGTAGCCCAGGCCTTATACAGTGCTGTTGAGTTCTGATTTAACATACAGAATGTTTACTTTAAAAGAAATGAACGGAAATATTTTAAACTATATCAAGATGTATAGTTAGAGTTCCCCACACATTTACTATATCATGTTCATTATTAGAACTTTACTTCTTCAGTTTCATTTCCAATATAACTATTAGATCAGAGGAGAAGCCCTAGCAAGAAATACAACAAAAAAGTTAGGACTAAACCAGGAAACAGTATAAAAGGTCCATAGCTAAAAAAACAGGATCAAGAATAAAGTAAAGGCTCATCCTACAGTGCCAACATTCTGGAGGTCTCACATGCCTCCTAGGCTGTGTGTACACTCGCTGCGCGAGAAATATGCTAATGAGCAGGGCTCAACAAATAATACAATCTACTCGCCTGTGGCGAGTAGATAGCAACCCAGAAGAGCTGGGTTCGGGCGATCTGCGCATGCGCAGATTGCCGGACAGTGCAGCTGGCAAGTGGGGCTCACCATGGTTCAACAAGCCCTGCTAATGAGGCTAAGTGTCGAATATCGCCACGCCTCATTTGCATACCTAATGAGCCGCCATTTTTGCAGAAGAGGCTCTTACGCCAGAAGGAGCTGTCTACACTGGCCCTTCTTGCAAAAGAAAAACCCTCTTGCACAATGCTTCTATGCCGATTATTTTCGGGAAACAGCATTGCGCAAGAGGGTTTTTCTTGCACAAGAAGGGGCAGTGTAGACAGCTCCTTCTGGTGCAAGAGCCTCTTCTGCAAAAATGGCAGCTCATTAGGTATGCAAATGAGGCTTGGCAATAGTACACGCTTAAGTCTCATTTGCATATTTCTCACGCAAGAAGCCGTGAGTGTAGACATAGCCCTAGAGTAATGGGAAAACTTGACAGCCATTTATGAATACCAACATGCATTCACAATCAGGCAAGTTAAAGATAGTGCCATATTTAAGGTTGAATTCACTTCATTATGGATTGCATTCAAAACAGAATTACTTAAACTCAAAAACTGCTACTGTAATGATAAATATTGTGAGGTGTAATTGTATTTGTAATTGAAAGGTAAGAAAAAAGACACTAGAACACTAACATACTTGTTTTAAAGTTAACACCTTTAACCGGATTCCTCCCTATAATCATCGTAAGTATTCAATGATTATGCATATTTTATTAAATTTCGCTCTAAACCAATTACACAAGCTTAAAACCAAATTTCAGAAATGGCCATAGCAAGTTCAAGATATGCAAATAATAGATTCAAGAGTCTGAAAAATTATATTATATTGTATTGCATTTAATTCTTTACCAGATCCCAGATTATCTACTACTGTCTACAGCCAGGTACAGAAGCACACTGTTCCCTAGTAATC
Organism: Pelodiscus sinensis; assembly: GCF_049634645.1. Lineage (NCBI taxonomy): Eukaryota > Metazoa > Chordata > Testudines > Trionychidae > Pelodiscus > Pelodiscus sinensis. Next base: position 30,144,380 of record NC_134724.1, on the reverse strand, counting down.
TGTGAGTAAGAAGGTAAGGAGAGAGGTATTACAATATTTATTAAGTTTAGTAAGAGCAAGTTGTAGGAAGCTGGTAAGACATTTGAACACTATGAAATAGCTAGCCACTTAAGGAATTTTCAAAGTTTGTGACTGTTTCTCCATTAAGCTCACAGATACCCAACTGTTACAGAAAAGCAGAAGGAATTATACCTACACAAAGTACAGTACACTTGATGGTAACAATGAGTATAAAATGAGTGACAGAAGATTTATGGAGGTTGCCTTATTGACAGTGACAGAGAAAAGACATTTTCATATACTACAGGTTACCTGAAAGTAAAAGAGGCAATACTATGACACATTTTCACTGGTAGCCAAGATTTCATAAATATACTTAAAAAAACCCAGTGAACTCAAGTCTAAGATGGCATATTTTAATTAGTTGACTTGGCAATATATTTCTTTACGTAAACATACCCAATCATTTCTACTGTAAGAGTCAACCACATTATTAGCAACAGGAAAAAAATACAACAGGCACTGAAGTTAGTTGTATTTTAGCAATTCAACTGATTTGGCAGAAAACTGCCCAATTATTAATCTCATCTTGTCAATACAGGCAGTCCCCGGTTACGTACAAAATAGGGACTGTAGGTTTGTTCTTAAGTTTAATCTGTATGTAAGTCAGAACTGGCGTCCAGATTTAGCCGCTGCTGAAACTGACCGCCAGTTCTGACTTACATACAGATTCAACTTAAGAACCCCAAGCATCCCCAAGTCAGCTGCTGCTGAAACTGATCAGCAGCTGATTCCAGGAAGCCTGGGGCAGAGCAACTCTGCCTCGGGCTTCCTGTAGTCAGCGCTGGTCAGTTTCAGCAGTGGCTGACTTGGAGACGCCTGGGGCAGAGAAGCTGGGGTGCTGCTGGGTTGCTCCAGTAGCGCCGCTCCTCAGCGCTACTGGACCAACCCAGCAGCACCCCAGCTGCTCTGCCCCAGGCGTCCTGATTCAGCCGCTGCTGAAACTGACCAGCAGTGGCTGAATCAGGACGCCTGGGGCAGAGCAGCTGGAGTGCTACCGGGTTGGTCCAGTAGTGCCCAGAGCGGCGCTGTGGGACCAACCGGCAGCGCCCTAGCTGCTCTGCCCCAGGGTCCACAACAAAAGCCTGATCTGCTGGGGGGGGGGGGGCACACTAGCTGCGCCCCCCCCCACAGCAGACCAGGGACACGGGGAGCAAAGCCGCAGCGGCGGTGGGGTCCCGCGCCTCTGAGGCTTTGCCAGAGCAAAGTCTCAGAAGCACGGGAACCCACCGCTGCTGCAGCTTTGCTCCCGGTGCCCCTGGTCTGCTGGAGACGGTCCCCAGGAGACTAGGGGCACCGGGAGCAGCTTTTCTCGCCCCAGAGGTTGAGGTGGCGGGACCGCTGCCTGTGAGCTCCAGGGCGAGAAAGCTCCATTCGTAAGTGCGGATCCGACATAAGTCGGATCCACGTAAGTCGGGGACTGCCTGTACACTGTTACAAAAACTGCAGTTTTAATTTTTACCCTTACATTTAGTATTCTTAACTTCAGCTTGGTTGAAACATACTTGGTTAGCACTATGTAAATCATGGTTTTAAAATGTAAGCATTACTATTTGAAAGCCCAGGAAGGACGTAAAGCTTCAGTGATCTCTAAGGCAAATACAACAGTAATGAATCCAGAAGCTACTTTACAACAGAATAAAAAAAAAAAAGTTTTGTAACCTTTGGTCAAGTGCTGATTTAAGGCTTCAACATACTAGATGTATATTTCCAGGGAAGTGAGAAGAGGTTTGCCAGAGCTATCACTTATCAGAGCTATCCACTTTGCAAAATCAAACTTTCATTTAAAATAAAATTATCTAGTACTTATGGCTGCCAAAAAATGTCCAAACATAAACCACATATACAGATGTAGTCCCATCATGAATCTGAAGACAACTCACTGCTGCTCATCATATCTTCTCTAAGCAGCAAAATGAAACATTTATCACTACCAGAGTTTGTGAGAATTTTGCACATGACAGTGAAACTATCAACAATTAGAACAATTTCATGATGTTGCTTTTTATAGCTGCAGGCAGAAGCATACACAAGTTACTCATTAGAGAGGAATACCTAGCTTATGGTTGTTGGGGAAGTGCATCAGAGACTTCTTCCATTTCTTCCAGTACAATATAGCTATGAGACTCTCTGGTAATAGCAGACATTTTTCTGTTGTCAACAATCAGGAAAGACAGAAATAAGAAGGGATGAAGTACCATTAGCCCTTCATTTTTCATCTCTTGCTGATAGGATTAGTAACTGTCCATCTAGTAAGTGTCTGGTAGATGTTTCAAGACCCAATTTGTCGCTTGTCCTCATGGGGAAATTAAAGTCTACAGTTATACTGCTGTAGCTATAATATGTCTATCTAGACAAGTTCTTAAATAGCTCAGAACTCCAGTGGGAGAGAATAAACTTGAGTTCAAAGAGTCCAAGTGAAAAAAAAATTCTTTGCAGATTCAAACTAAATATCACAAAATCAATCTGGTTCAATATGTAGGTTTGTAGATTTAGGACAAAAGTCTAGATTAGAACAAGAATAGTATGTGCACTGCAGATCGGGATTAAGACACATTGGTAGAGCTGTTTGAAAAGCATTTGTGCAGTAACTACCTGCATCATGGCTGGTTCACCCCGTACTATTAGTCTTGTTTACATCTGAATTAAGTTTCTCCCTCTTAAAATTATTGCCATTATCTCATTTATCTGACAATTCAGCTTTTAGGTTCAACATTCTGTGAAAAATAAAACCATTAACTGAGCTATCTAAATAGAAAGTTACTACCAAAGCAGAAGATGTGTAAACTGATGTATAAAGAATATTCCTCTTTGAAAAAACAGAACAGGTTTTCGCTTATGTACATGAAACCCTGAATACATATTCACAGAGACTAAATTTATTAACGTATGTTATTCTTGATCAAAAGACCTCCCCTGCTCTTAAGACTTATCCACAGTAGGGAAAAAGGCTACGTTTTTGTTCAACATGATAGTTAGACCTTAATATAGAGAGGCAAATTGCTGTCTGTGCTGGCTAGCTCTGGTGAACTCTAAGCTACCCACAAGGAGCCTCAGAAGGTAGTGTAGCATAACCTTGTACCCACAGGTGTGGGCAGTCATCTGATGAGTTTTGACTCTGGATCGTCTCAATCAGAAGAGAGGCCAGAGTGCCTCAATCTATCCCTATGCCTCAGCCACCCCCATCAACTTCCATGCATTTTTCTTCTTTTACCTCTCTCTCTCTCTCTCTCTGTTTAGCTAATCCTCTAACATTTTTAATAGACTGTAGTATTAACATGACAAATGCAAGTCATCATTCTGCTGGCATATTATAACTTATTCTTACCCTCCTGCCCCATCACACACCCACCCTTTTACCTGTTTCCTCTATTCAGACTGTACACTTGTCAGGACAGGGACTGTTTACAACGCTGCATACTATCTACTACAGTGGGGCCCTGTTCTCAGCTAGCCCCCAGGCACTACTGTAAACAACGGAGTCTGCTAGAAAGTCTACCAACAGGCCATATTTTGAACAGTAAAGCAAATAATTTCTTTCTTTAAACGATCAAATTATAAGATTGTCTTTTACATTAAACAGCTATGCAATTTAACTTGCTAGACAAAAAAAGAATCAAAAACCCCAAACGCATCTTTTTAAACATGAACTTCTCGGATTCCTAAGACAAGCCAGACTTCTTTTTTTTTTTTTTTTTGCAGCATCCATGACAAAAAGAAATTAGTAGAGCAGGAAAAACAAATTTTTTAAGGCCTCTATAAAACACTGGAGTAGACCACATTCTCCTAAAATACCCCACTAAAAGAAAATCAATGACAGCCATGAGAAATGGATGCCAAATATACATAGTGAGTACTCTTTCATGGAAATTTAAAATGCCCGCATTTTTGGTCATGAAGGCCTATTACTTCAATTGAAGCATGTATTATAGACACACACCAAAAGCAAATTCAGGAGATTATTTTGGGCTAATTAACAACAAAAGAACACAACACCTTTAACCTCCCTGAGGAGACAAGGTTTTGGCGTCCATGCCAATGAGACGGTTAAAAATAACTGTACGTCTCCATCAGCTGAACTGCCCCCACAGTTTGAGGCAACTCCGTCAGCGGAGCCTACGCTGATCCCTCTCCCCCACCGTCACTCTAGCACTCACACAGGAAAGGCCTGACCCACCCCACACAACACACGGGCCCGTTCACCCGAGACCCTTTTATCTGCCTCCCATCGCACCGTTAGCACCAGCCGCAGCTTCGCACAACCGACACCTTGGGGCGGACAATACAGACTTCTCCCTTCCCCAGCGCCTCCCTCCCCCTCTCCCCCATCTACGCTCCACCCCCACCCGGGGACCCCAACGTACCTGGGACATTAAGGCCGAGGGAGGGGGCGCTGGGCGGGGTAACAGCCCCCAGCAAGGGGAAGGGAGAACAAGGAAGAGGCGCCGTCAGCCACCGGAAGGACCCTGCTCAGCTCGTCTTGGCCCGGCCCAGCAGGCCCCGGCTTTCTTCTCCGCTACGCCCGCTCCCGTGGCCCGCCGCCCCTCACGCACCGCCCGCAACGCGGCCCTCGCGCCGCTGGCCGAATCCCCGCTCGAAGCCGCCCGGGGCCCGGCGAAAGTGCAGCCTAAGGCGGTTGAGGTTTTGTCTGCTGCGCAGCCCCCTGCGCGGACCGCCGCTGCCAAGCCCTCCCTCCCCAGGCGCGGCACGACACTTAGTGCTGCTTTCCAGCAGCCTGCAAAGCGCAGCCGCTGCGCCAAGCACCCCTCCTTCCGTGCGGCTCCTCCGCCTGGGCGGGGCTTCGGGTAGCATGGCATGTGCTGAAGAGCGCCATCTTTTGGGCGGAGGCGGGAATGGCAGCGGCAGCCACCGCGAGGGCCGCTGTGCTGAGCCCACGGCTGGCTTGTGGAGGGTGGGAGCGCTCAGGATGGCCGTGAGAAGGGCAGAGTGGCAAGCAGTTTCGCCAGAGCCAAAACACATCATGCGATTGGCTCAGTCAGAAATCACTAGCTATTGTTAAATAAATTAGGGTATTTGTGGTTTCCTAGCCTCTCAGCTGCACTCCCTTCATCTTAAAAAATAACAAATAGTTTGGTATCACTTTAACAAAACTTTAAAGTGCTACTAAACTGTTAGTTTCTTTTACGTTTTTCCTGTTACAGACTAACTGGGCTACCCTTCTGAATCGCTTCATCTTGTTCTGCAACCAAGAAGACTAGGTGCTTACTTTAAAATAGCTCAGAGATCAGTGATGTATACACCTGCAAGAAGAAGTCTGCAGCATTCTCTTCTTTATTATGAAGGCTCAATCAGTGAAGTTTCTGGTGCTGGATTCAGACCTATGCTAAAGCATTTTTCATTAACTGGTACCGAACAGTTTTCTCATTTCACAATACAAATAAATAAAGATGTATTATAAAAAGTACAGAGAATCTTGCCAACTTAGTTTTTCTCATTTACTCAGTATCACCTAGTTAAAAAGTCAAGAGATTCATCTCTCTATGCTCTGGTAGAGCTTAGTTCAACTACATATGGGATGGGTCCTTGTCCCTCATTGGATGATTGATGCCAGTGAAGAATACCTGGGCTCTTTATTATAATGGTACACCAGTTCCACTATGGTTAAGATTAAGACCAGCTTTCAGGTTAAAACCTAGCTGTTCTAAGTGCTCTGAAATCTGCAATGTCTCAGATTGTCTTTAATTTTGGTGTTTCATGGAAGTCCAGGGTTTGACAAGCGATCCAAATTTGTGGTCATTTGAACCAAGGGTTCCTAAGATACAACCTCCCACAAAAATAAATCAGCTTTCTTACAGTCCACAAGTTCTGCCAACAACAAATTTTTGCTCACAGACAGAAATCAACTCAGGACTGAAATTATCAGACCATAGGGTTGCCAGATAGTTTCAACAAAAATATCAGACACTTGACATTACATCACAATCTACATTACATCTCATTTAGAAAATACCGGACATTCATATTTTCTCATTTATATTTTCTCAATTTGTTTCCCAAACAGAAAGCTCAAATACTGGACTGTCCAGTTCAAAACCGGACACCTGGCAACCCTATCAGACCAGAGTCTCAAAATTGTACGTTACCCCAATAAATTACAATGTTATTAACCAAAGACTTTAGTCCTCCTGCTAGGAGTAGCACTCCTTGAAATGCTTGGTAATATCTCAAGCGACGGGCAGCCTAAGATAGCAGGCTGCATGAGTGGCTCTCCTTCATCTCAGCAGGCAACAAGAATGTTGTAACCAAGATGGTCTACTGGCATAGAGTAGATTTGCTAACTGTGCTTGCATATCTAGAATTTGCAGGGTGTGTCAATTGAACTGTACCAGCACTTTGATTGGATGCAAAGGGAGCACACAGCTCTCACAGTCAATGTTGGGTGCAGTCAGCATGCACCTCACCTCAAGAGCCCTCACTTTACCTGTGTCACTTTAATAACCGGAGGAACCAGTGTAATTTGGCAACTGTGCACATGTGTGAAGCCTTCCCCCTTCACACAAATTTCATAGTTTGTCAGGCTGTTTATTCCTCTCCTGTGGATTTTCTTTTCGTTCAGAACATCTCTAAAGTGTTAAATGGACCATTCACCTCTGAGCCTGATGATGATGTGTGGGTACCAACCCACAACCAAATGAGATGGAGAGGATAAGCTGAAAATATTTGGGGAGGTGAGCACAAGGCAGAGTACAAGACTCTCAGCAACACTCTGCTCTAATATGCCTAAAAAGTTAGTTCAACCACCATGTTAGAGGACATTCTAGACTGGTGATCATATGGCATCCATGGATTCTCCCAGGGCCCATTAACGACTTCACATGGAAAACATTCTTAAGTATGACCATTATCCACAGTCCACTATATCAAACTGTGCAGGAGGTAGGAGGAGCAATTAGGAATCACAACTATATGGCCCACTGGAAAGGCCAATGGTTCAGAACTATTCTGAGCTCTGCCACTGACCTGCTGAGTGACCTTGGGAAAGTAATTTAATTGTTTTTTTTGCCTCAGTTTCCCCATCTGTAAAATATGAAGTAACGATGTAATGTTAGCTCCTGATATGAAGGGCTGTAAAAATGTGGTTGACAATTACCTAACCTCAGCAGTGTATCAACTGCAAACCTAGGTGAAAATGAAGCTAAGAAATTAAATGCCAAAAATTTTATTAATGCAGAGTTAAAGTCACCTAATGATACCTTGTGACCTTCCAGAATGTTAAGTTCGACAAAACAAATTTCTGAAAACCAAGAAATACAGAGTTATGGTATATATCTACACCAGTGGTCCCCAACCTTTTCAGGTTGTCGGGTGCCAGGGGGCGTGGCTGTTCGCCCACAGGGCACCAGGGGGCAGGGACACTTGCCCGCCCGGGGGCGGCCCACCCAGCTGCATGCCCAGGGCCCCCCCCATAGCCCCGGGGCCAGCGCCCCCCCCCCCCCCGTAAGCGCTGCGCGCCCGGGGCCGGGGCCAAGGCCGGCGCTGGCAAGGGAACGCGCAGTGCCCCCGGGGGCGGGGCCAAGGCCGGGGCCGGGGCCAGGGCCGGGGCCGGGGCACGCACGGCGCACCCGGGTTGGGGACCACGGCTCCGCGGATGCATGTAAAGAGCCCGGCGGGCGCCATGGCGCCCACGGGCACCGGGTTGGGGACCACGGATCTGCACAATCTTAAGACCACTCTTGATGGGTAATGCCCCAAAACACACACATTCTGCTTTTAAACTGTAATGGACAGGCACTATGTGCACTTGCCCTATTCCAAACATGTAGGCTATGGCTACAGTTTCCCTGTACATACCCATTCTCGCCTGTGCCCCCAAGCTGGTGCCTCTGACTCAGAGGCAGCAGCGCATAAGAGCATGGGGAGAGAAGGGGGTGTTGACTGCATGTAACCCCGCATGTAACCCTGAGTCCAGGCTCATTGGGCGCCAGCCAGGGAGCCGTGCAGAGAACATCCCCCAGCACTCCCGCTAGTCTCTTCTGAAACGCTCTCAGGGCTGGAATCAGGGACAAGAGGAGCCTCTCCCTCAGTCCTGCCCCGCCCCCCGCCGCCCAACCCCCCCGAGCGGAGCACGCAGGCGCAGGCTGCGCTGTGGGGGAGAGAGACTCAAGCTACGCCTCGATTGGGGATCCGGTAGCAGGGCAACGCGCATGCCCATTTCAGCCCGGGCTTGGGCTGCCGCCATCCGGGTCCTGGCGGAGGGAGGGAACAAGTGGCTGAGGGGGTTTCATTGTGCGTGCGGCTGTCGCGCTCACTCGCCCTAAAATGGCCGCCGCTGCCGCCGTCTCGTCTCCCGCTACCGCCGGAGGTGCCGCAGCGCCTCCCGCTGCTTCGGGGGCAACACAGATGGAGAGCAAGAAGATCACCGAGCTGCGGGTCATCGACCTCAAGTCGGAGCTGAAGCGGCGCAACCTGGACATCACCGGCGTGAAGACCGTGCTCATCTCCCGGCTCAAGCAGGTGAGAGGCCGGCGTAGGCCGCGCGGCCTGGCCAGGCCGAACTTTGCTCTCTGGCTGCTGGGCCTTGCGCGGCGCAGCTGGGCGGCCCGGCTCCGCGCTCCGGCGGCCAGCGAGCCGCTGCCGTTCCCGGCGAAGGAGGCTCTTGGCCTGCAGGGAACGCCGCGAGCGAGCCCGCCTCACACCTGCTTTACATCCTTGTGGTTGGGGGTGGCGACTGGGCGTGGTGCCCAGACCGCAGGTGCCCTGGGCTGGTGCCATCCGGCCGGTTTCGGCAGGGGTCTGCTTATTGACAGGACAGCAGCTTCGTGCATTTGCCAACTTGCTACCAAAGTCGGGCAGCGACTCCTGCGAGCCGTGTCCTGCGGGACTGACCCCGGCACAGATGGGCAGGCGCCTCTACGGCACTGGAGCCCCCCTCCCAATGCAAAACAGCCCTAGTCCTTCTTTGGTCACCGCTCAGAGTTGGCATAGATGGCTGATGCTATTTGCTTAGCTTGATACGCTTGATGGATGTATTGTCTCGGCACCCTTCTCTATTGGGTCTGTATAGGGTAGGTAGCGGAAGGAGGTCTGCTTTTTTCAGCTCTCAAACATCCCTGAGCATCGAGGTATGTCTGCCACGAAATTACATGTGTGTGAGGGGTGAGGGTTGCCAGCCTGTGCAGATTCAGGAATGTTCTTGTAACAGTATTTTTTTATGGCTTTGACCTGCCCAAAATGTTGTCATTACATTTAAATTGCCCTGTAGCTTTCCTTTTTGTGTGAGCTATGTTACATTTTTACAAAATGTAACTCTAATAATTGAGGTTGCTTCCTCCACCACTCTTTAGAAGAGGATCTAATCTGAATGTCAAATACTTTGTATTTTGGAAGAACAAATAAACTAGTTTCTGTGGATGTTGATTATCAATCTCTAGTTAAACTTGAAAAAATATTGATTATTTTGTCTTATTTAGGCTATTGAAGAAGAAGGAGGAGATCCAGATAATATTGAAATAACTGTTTCGGCTGATACACCTAACAAGAAGCCAACGAAAGGCAAAGGTTAAAACCTGTTAATGTAAATTATATTATGAAAAACCTATGGAATTGAAATTTTTAAAAAAGTCAGTTTTAAAAATAAGACTTCTTCACCTGTTGTGAATGCTGAGAAATAGTCCTTGCACATATCTGCCCAAAATTTGAGTAGTTGAGCTTGATACAATTTTGTCCACTTATCTACAGCTTTAGTCAAATAGGGTTCTCTCTTCTCTCCCCTTTCCCAAACCCATCAAACTTGAGGGCTGTCTGCAGTATTGACTACTCATACATCTATACAGATATCTGCTACTTACTGCTTTTTTTTTTTTCTGGAAATGTTCAGCCTCTGTGTAAGGTTTTCTTTTTGCAAGTTGGATGACAGTGTCATGTAGTTGAGCTGTACACCAATAATAGTAAGCAGCCACTGAATAGCTGAAAACTGCATGTCTGTCATATACCAAAATATTTTTGCGCAGAGACTTTTTTAACAAGACTTATCTGTACTGTCTGGGATAAATGCACAAAAGAAACAATGAAAATTGACTTGTAACTTGGTTTTGCTTCTGCTTCTAATAGTCCATTACACTTTGTCTTGTGAAATTACTGAATTGTTAATAGAGATGTAAGTGACTAGTCGACTAGTGATTCAATTAATTGTTCTCCCCCTCTCCCCCCCACTGCCTCATAGCATAGAGAGGCAGCAAGGGAGGAGCAGGCTTAAAAGCTGGTTTCCCCCCAGCACCGTCTCCATGGGGAGGGGAGGGGAGGGGAGGAGAGGGGAGGCGGAGGCGCAGCGTGAAACTGGTGGTACTTATGCCTTTGAAATGTAGCAAGAGCTGGGCTTTTGCTAGATTTCAAAACCAGAAGCGCTTCAGGGAGCAGGGGGTACAAGCATTCCCCCTCTGGCCCTATGCTCCCTGCTTTTGAAATGTACAAGAGCCCTCTGAGCTCTTATACATTTCAGAAGCAAAGTCTTCCGGAGCACAGGACCACCGCTGGCTCTGTGCCCCCTTGGGGCTCTTGCTACATTTCAAAAGCAGAGGCACCCTTATCCACTAATCCAGTGGTCCCAACCTTTCGTGGCTGCTGGGGGCAGGGCCGTGCATGCGCCGGGCTCCTGGGGGTGGGGGCTGCCCAGGGCCAGCACCGTGCATGTGCCGCGCACCCGGGGCAGAGGCCGCTCACACGCCTGGGACCGGCACCACGCATGTGCTGTGCGCCGGGGGCGGGGCCAGCCCAGATGTTTCAGCAGGCATCGATGATTCATCGATGATTCAATTAGTTGATTAATCTAAATTTAACAACCCTGATTATTAAGGAGAAAACTTAAGAAAATTGTATGGAACTTTGAAAATTTAGAAACATATACTGACCTTATCACACAGTGTTGTGTTTTTAGCAAAAAGTAAGCTGATACCCAAGTTACTCTTCCTGCTGTGATGACTATTTTGCCTTCTTTCTTCTTTGTCTCTTTAAATCATGAGTGATATACACATGCTTTTATTAAATTGGCCTCTAACAGGTTCCTTCTTGGATAGTATTACTACTAGACCTCCAACTTGTCATTCTACCTACTGTGGATGTTACTGTGTGGACCAAGTCTTTGAGAGCTGCTGGTTAAGATGTAGCTTCCAGTTTTACTATAGAACAGTGTTTCCCAATTGTATTTGTCCATGAAACCCTTTTAAACTTGACATAATTTTGCAGAACCCCTGATAACAGTCTAATATACGGAGCTAAAAGAGTAGACCACAAATAAGTAAGGATGATGATAAACAAATGATCAACAAGATCATAATTGCACATATTAAAACATTTTTTTTAAAAATAATAAAATATTATTATAATGGAATTTTCTTGTGGAACCCTTATTTTCACTCCCTGGGGATCCGTGGAACACCAGTTGGGAAACACTGCTATACAATATAAATTCCATCTTTTTGTTTTTTGTTTTTACAGCCATCAATACAGTGTCTTAAGACAAGTTTCAGAGGGGTGGCCCTGTTAGTATGTTTTAACAAAAACAAGTCTGGTGGCAACGTAAAGACTAAAACTTATTTGGGCAGAAGCTATTGTGGCCTGGAATCCACAGTCAAGCTTATGCCCAAATAAATTTGTTTGCCTTTAAGGTGTCACAAGACTCCTTATTGTCTTAAGACAAGTTCTCACTTTTTCTTCTTTCCCATTTTGAAAGCTTACAGAAATTGATTATAATGGAATGCTTACTTGATTCAGACTAGGGATGTAATAGTGTAGTCCATTAATTGAGAAGCAAAAGCTTATAGGTTAATGCTGTAGAATACACACATTTCCCCCCCGCCAGTAATTTTTTAGCAGGCTGGACAACAGCCTGGCTAAGTCCTGGCTTGCGCCATTTCTGGGGCCTACCCCATTGTGGTTCTATATTTAAAGTGTAGTAGGAGCCAGGCAGGCAGCCCGGCTCAGTTCCAGCTTACGCCAGGTCTGGTAGCTTTTAGTCTTCCTCTTTCCCCACCCCGACAGGGGCTGCTGTCACCCCATGCTGCTGCCTCTGTATCAGAGGCAGCAGTGTGGGGCAACAGGCAGCCAGTCCGCAAGAGGAGTTGGTTTTTAAACCGGCTCCCCTCACGGACCATTCGCTCTTCTCTGGCATCCTGCATTGCTGTCTCTGATACAAGGCAGCCGTGTGGAGTGTCAGGGGGCTCCTTGGGAGTGGGGCCAGAGTGCACTGGCGGCTGGCCCCACCACCAGGGACAATAGAATAGCTGAGTAACCAATAAGAATTCATGAGGTTAATCGACTATTCATTAACTGATATTTAATATCCCTAATTCAGACATATTTCTGTTAACAAGGGTCCTGTGATGAATCTGAATATAATTCATGCTATTCATATTTATGTTTTATAATATTACAAATACACTGCCGGGCTTGCTTTGCATGGAAGAATGACCCTCTTATACCATATTTGGATATGTTTATCTTCTAAAGTGACTATCCTGGAGAAATGTATTTGATTTGTCAGATTTTCCCAGTCTTTGCTTTCAGTGGATTTACTGTAATACCTTTTCCAAATTGAGAACACAGTTATTCTTTATCCACCAGATTATGTTGTTGTTGCTTTGGCTAGATTTGTATGCACTAATTTAACCTGATGTTGTTCTGCTCCCCTACCTATTTTTCTCTCCTATTCTGGAGAACTAACTTTTCTGCTAAAATACTATTCTTTTAATCTCTCATAAACCTAGCAGTTGACTTTAATTAGAAATACTAGCACTTGTAAAACCCACTGGTCACTCTGTCCCAGAAAGCCTTCCTTAATAAGCAGGGAAAATTAAGCCATTAATATCCTCAGAAAGACTTTAAGATTTAACCTGTATTGTAGACCTAACCTATGCTGGTGTAACTTATGTTGCTTAGGACTCTGAGTAAACCATCCCCAAGTAGTGTCTATTGCATTGACATGAGGTCTGGTATGAACAGTGCTATGGACAGCACTTTCCCATCTGCATAGAGCGTCTTTGCTAAACATGCAGCTGTGCTCCTATAGTGCTATATGTGTAGACAAGCTCCAAGCAATTCTAGTTTCAAAATCAACCCTCCATTATGAACAAAATGTAGTTTTACTTCCCTGATAAACTTTGCAAACAAGCTGCTTTTTAGTGGACTTGCTGCTGCTCATAGCTTTCTCCAAGCAGCTGCAGGGTGAAGCTAATAAATATAGAGTCATAGAACTGGAAGGGATGTCAAGAGGTCATAGAGTCTAGTGCCTTGCCCTCACGGCAGGACCACTCAACATCTATACCATCCCTGATAGATGTTTATCTAATCTGCTCTTAAATATCTCCAGAGATGGAGATTCCACAAACTTCCTAGGCAATTGATACCAGTGTTTAACCACCCTGACAAGAGTTTTTCCTAGGGTGTGTCTAGACTACATGGTTCCGTCGATGGAGCCGTATAGCTGAGTTTACTAGACATAGCAAAATGAAGCGGCGATTTAAATAATTGCTGCTTCATTTACATCAAAATGGCGGCCACACTGTGCCAATCAGCTGATTGTTGGCACAGAGTTTTAGTGTAGATGGGGATCAGCCGACCCCAGAACCCTTTGTCATCAGATCCTTTATGCCTTGTGAAACAAAGGTTTCTGGGGTGGCTGATCCCAGTCTAGACTACCAAGCTGTTCTGATGATCAGCTGATCTGCACAGCACCGTGGCCATTTTGATGTACATGAAGTGGCAATTATTTAAATCGCCGCTTCATTTTGCTATGTCTAGTAAACTCATCTACATGGCTCCATCGACGGAGCCATGTAGTCTAGACACACCCCTAATGTCCAACCAAAACCTCCCTTTCTGCAGTTTAAGCCCATGGCTGCTTGTTCTATCCTCAGAGGCCAAGGAGAACAATTTTTCTACCTCCTCCTTGTGACACCCTTTTAGGTAACTGGAAACTTCTCTCCTGTCCCCTCTGTCTTCTCCTTTCCAAACTAAACAAGCCCAGTTATTTCAGTCTTCCCTCTTAGCTCATGTTCACTAGACCTTTGTTTTTGTTGCTCTTCTCTGGACCATCTCTAGTTTCTCCACAACTTTCTTGAAATGAGGTTCCCAGAACTGGACACAATATGCGAATGAGGCCTAATCAGTGCAGAGTAGAGCAGAAGAATGACTACCGTAGTTTAGCAAATATAACCCGCACCCGTGTATAACCTGTGGTTTTTCTTTTTTGTGTAAAAGAACCCTTAGATTACCCATGGACTTATATAGCCCGCGGGTCCTGCATTCATCCACTCACTGCACTCAAGCCCAGGCCCAGCGCAACCGCAGGCAGGCACAACCCACCCTCCTCTGGGTGGGGGAACAGAGCGCAGCACAGGTGCACTGGCCGGCCTGCAGGAGGAGAGCCACACTCATGCCCAGGCCCCACGCAGCCGCAGCAAGGCACAACCCACTTTCTGTTGGGCGGGGGAATAGAGAGCCTCCAGGCCCCATGAGGAAAAATAAACATGTATACCCCCGCAGGAGAGGGCGGGGTTTGTAAAAACGTGTATAGCCCACGGGTTATATATGCTAACTTACTTGTGTCTTGTTCACAACTCTCCTGTTAATGCACCCCAAATCATCTTGGCTTTTTTTGCATTCAGCGTCACGCTGTTGACTCATATTTAGCTTGTGGTCCACTATGACCGTTAGATCCCTTTCTGCAGTACTCCTTCCTAAAGATGTTAAAGACAAGTCGACTCTCCAATAATCATTTGCTTATTGGATAGTAATGTTGACTAGTTGATGAGTCAGTCTTGTACATTTCAAAGGAAGAATGCGGAAATGCCTATCGACTAGTTGACTTGCAGTTAACAGCATTTTAACATCCTTACTCCTTCCTAGACAGTCGCTTCCCATTCTATATGTGTGAAACTGATTGTTCCTTCCTAAGTGGAACACTTTGCATTTGTCCTTATTAAACTTCATCCTATTTACCTCAGACCATTTCTCCAGTTTGTCCAGATCATTTGGAATTATGACCCTGTCCACCAAAGCAGTTGCAATCACTCCCAGCTTTGTATCATTTGCAGACTTAATAAGCATACTCTCTATGCCAGTGGTCCCCAACGCGGTACCCGTGGGCGCCATGGAACCCGCCGGGGCATTTATGTGCGCGCACCTAACGTCACCCCTGGGAGCGCAGCGCACGTGCGGCCCCGCCCCCGGGCACCCGGCGCACGCATGGATCCGGGCGCGTGGCACTGCCCCCGGACAGCCTGGCAGTCCTATACGGTGCCCGCCACCCAAAAAGGTTGGGGACCACTGCTCTATGCCATCATACAAATAATTGATGAAGATATTGAACAGAACTGGTCCCAAAACAGACCCCTGCAGAACTCCACTTGTTATGCCCTTCCAGCACAATTGTGAATTGTTAGTAACTACTCTGTGAGAACAGTTATGCACCCACTTTATAGTAGCTTCATCAAGTTATATTTGCCTACTTTAATGATAAGAAGATCATATAAGACCATATCAAATGCCTTACTAAAGTCTAGGTATACCACATCCACCACTTCTCCCTCATCCACAAGACTTGTTAGCATATCAAAGAAAGCTAATAGTATTTAATATACTTTACTGATGCTATTCAGAACTTTATGCTAAGGACAGTTTTACTGCTCCCCAATCATTATACAGTTACCGCTGGGTTGGGGGAAAGCAATGAAGAGCAGAGGCTGCCACTGAAGTTATAAGGGAAATAGTAGATACTAGGGATGTTACAGTGTAAACAGTTAACCGATAAGCATGAGCTTAACGATTACACACTGGCTCTCATCCCTGTTCCCTGGGGAACTGGCTTCTACCCTGCACTGCTGGCTCTGTCTCTCAGCCTGCAGTGAGGGGTGGCATCTGGAGTCCCTGAAGCGGGGCTGAAAGCTTGTATGCACCGGGAGCTGGCTTAAAAGCTGCTGATACAGAGGGAACAGCCTAAGGGCGGCAGCTGGTTCCCTAGGAATGAGGCAGCAGGTGGGAGTCAGTGCAGGCAAGTACTTTTAAGCCAGCTCCCAGGGAGCCAGCTGTTGCCCCATGCTGAGGACACTGCAGTATAAGTTTTATACGTCAGATCCTGTAGTGCAGCCAGCTCCCCAGGAGTGGAGCCAGGAGCTGGCTCCCAGCATGCACTGGCTGCTGGCCCTGCTCTTTGGGAGCCAACTGTGCTGCAGATTCTGCAGTATAAAACTTACACTGAAGAGCCTATAGCTTGTAACTGTTAAGATTTTAGAGGTTACCTAATTAATATCCCTAGTAGATACAGTAGGGCAGGCCTTTATTAAGAGGGAGAGTCTATCTAAACTATGCGATTTGAGTTAGACTAGTAGTGTAACTCAAATCATCGTAGCTTAGATCTACTTACCATGCAGTCCACACCATGCTGAGTTGATGGGAGAAATTCTCTTGTCAACATCCAAGTGATGAGCAGTTGATCTGGTGGGTCTTCACTAGACCCACTAAATGGACCTCCAGTGGCTTGATCGCTGCAGCATTTCTGGTAGTGGAGACCAGTCCTTAGAAAGAGGCTCAGGAAAGGGTTAGCTAGAGGAGGGCCTCCTTTGGAACATCAGTGAAAAGGGAGACCAAAGCTTTTTCTAGTCAAGTAGCAACTTCATACAGAATCCAGTAGAGGTTTTCAGAATAAAAATGTTAATAGGTATCTAAGGCTTCAGGCCCAGATAGGAGTGGTAAATAGAACTTGCTTGAATAACTTTGTTGGGACTCTTCTTTCCTGATTTTAATAGCTAATTTCTCTTGTGTGCAGGCATATATGCAGTCTCTTTTAATATGCTGTTCAGTGGAGAATGCTATGTCACCAAAAATGTTTTGGCTATATGGGAAAGATCCTAGTAACTTAGTCCGACATTAAGTCCTACAAGAAATTATGTAATATTTTCTTAGATGTGAACATTTCTTTGATTATTAGATATGAAGTAACCCAAATGCAGCAGCTTTTTGCTAGTGCTGGCGAACTTGAGATTAGAAACCTTTGTCTAGCAGCAATGGGCAACCAAGAATGGTGAGCGGACTGCACGAGTGGCCCTCCTTCTCAGTGGGCCATCACAGCCTGAGTCCCAATGGGGTTCCACAAGTGGTTTTGTGGTCCCCCTGTCTGCCTTCCCCCACCATGTGCCTCTTGTGCGCCAAGGTGCCAGAGCCTCACACTTACCTGCTTTTTTCCCCCTCCGTCCCAGCGCTTTCGGAGTGCACAAGTTGCCTTATTTGCATTCTGTACCTACGCCTTTCCCTCCCTCCTAGGGTTAGAATGCCATAAACAGCTTGAGAAGCAGGGGCTCCTTCAAAAGTTCTGAGAGATGGGGGGAGGAACAGGAAGTGTGATACCCTGGAGCACGAGAAGTGTGGGTGGGAGGTGGCCAGCCAGGGGTTCTGCCAGCCACACACAAAGCCCCAGTGGGCTGCAGGTTGCCTGCTGCTGGTCTATAGCCTAAAATAACCAAAACAGGTTGAATAACAAGTAAATGTTAAAACCTCTTTTAATACTAAAATGCTAATACAAGCAAGGATGCTAGTTTAACTTATTTTTAAGTTAGACCTATTGGTGTCATATGATAAGCTTCTTTTCTTGTCTAATTTCAGACCATAATTTTAGTTTAACAGCAGTGTGTAGGTAGAAGTAACGTGAATATGCCTGTAGATATATCTGACTCGCTTACCAATTGAATTAATTTGGTACCTTTACTCTCCAACCCCATTGTATCACCTAAATATATACAAGATATAGCACATTCTATAGTAATATTGTCTTCTCATTCCTCCATGCTACTTAGCATTCGTATCCCTAAATTATAGAGTATCCCCCTGAATGCTAGTCTTACAAAAGTCATAAAATATTTAAGGCTGAGCTACATCTCTACCTCCACAAACCCCATAGCTTTCCTGGATGTTCATGACCTCTACCAGCAGTTACATAATTGAAATTTCATTCCATAATCTTCTGTTGTCTTAATCAAACATGATACTTCTCATCAGTACAAAAACTTTACGCTATATCGCTATGCAGTAAAACCATAATATCCTATCCCAAGGACATAGTGACATCTGAAGTGACTTTCATAGTCATGCCATTTGCTCCATCAAGTTTCTTGGTATAAACTTTTCTGTCTGTACTTGCATATGTTTCCTTGCCACTACTCTCTAGTTAACAATATCTGATAATTTTCAATGGGAGTCTGACTCTCTCTAGTCTTGTACCAGATAATCTTTCACCACCATTTCACTCAGTTTGGTTTAGGACTCTCTTAAATGCCTCCAGTTTATTAGTGTGATCTTATCTCTCTATAAAAACATTTTTCTTGTTGTACAACAGAGTGACGTCGTCATGTTATTTTGCCTCCACAGGAGACAAGCCCCCACCCACTTCCAGCATGGCCTTTCCCAGGACCCACCTGAAGGGCTGGTTCTCCCCTCTACTTCCTAGTGGCAAGAGGGGAAAGCTGAGCCTGGTGTGGCTTTGGCCCACTGCCCCCATGCTGGGCGGTCGGGGGGAGAGCCGGGCACCACCCTTGCCCCAGCCCCTCTTCCCAGCAGTCGGGGGGGGGGGGGGGGAGGGGGAGATGCAAAGAGCCAAGGTGGTTTTGGGACCATACTCTCCCCAGTGGTGGGAGGTGGGGAGAGGAAAAAACCTCGTCCCAGCCCCCCCAACAGTTGGCAGGAGTGTGCGGCCTCAGCCAGGCCCCTCCTAGCAGCTGGGGGGTGGGGGGGGAAGAGCTGGGGCTAGGAGGGGCCAGTAGGCCCAAAAGCCAGGGCTGGCTGCGGCGGGGGGGAAAGAGGGGAGATCCAGGATGGCCTCCGGGCCAGGCCTTTCTCTGTGGACAGGGGGCGGAGGGGAGCTGGTGTTGGCCGTGGGCCCTCCCCAGCTGAGAGGGGACTTGGTGAGCATAGTGAGCAGGGGACACAAGCCCCATATCTCTTATTATCAAGCACTATTCTGGGGCATTAACTCACAATGAGTGGTGCTTCTTCCAGGGATGACACTTGCCCTTGATGTCTTTCAGCCTGTCCCCTCCTCACTCTGTGGCCTCCCATTCTAGGGGCTGCATCTTCCTCTTCATTATTTGGTTCTCTAGCCATGTCACTATCAGATTTGCCCTTCTGGGCTATAGAGTCTCGCTAGATTTGCAGACGGGACAATGCCACTCTATCAGTCCTGGGAGGGGAACCTGGGCCTGCATGCTACTATGGATTCTAGCTCAGAAATCCTGTAACATGCAGTTATGATCTGGTCTGTCTCCAGCTTTTCTGCTCTCTGGACTGCATCTTACTGCACTTCCCACAGGCTTTCTTCTCTACCCGTTTCTTTTTTGAAGGCTTGTCTACATTTTAAGAGTTGCAATGGCATAGTTGCATCACTGCGCTTAGTGAAGAAGCTACCTATGCCAGTGAACATCTCCTGTTGGTGTAGGTGTTCCACCTTCCTGAGCAGTGCTGTGTCCATGGGGGACATTCTCCCATCAACATAGCACTATCAACTGGCATTGAGTCACTTTGGGGTGCAGATTTTCCAAACCTGTGAAGAGCAGAGCTATACCGACAAAGTTAGAGTTGACCAAAGAACAGTATTTATTATCTTTCCCTCAGGACCAGTGTCTTACTCTTACCTGTGTTCCCTCCTTCCCTCTTTAATGAACAGAAGATGGCTGCAAGCTTTTTCACTGTAGGCGTTTCTGTTGCCAGCTTCTGGGCTTTATACGAGCCTACTCCATACCTACACAGCTGAGCATCTTCCAGCCATGGGTTGCTTTGCCAGCCTAAGCTCCTCATATGTAGCCTGTCACACTAACTGTTCTTTTCTCAGCTTCCTTAACCCCATCATGGCTGGTGTGGGATGAACAACCTATCCTTAAAGCATTCATATTAGTCTCTGAAACAAAATACAGGACTATGTAGCACTTTAAAGACTAACAAGATGGTTTATTAGATGATGAGCTTTCGTGGGCCAGACCCACTTCCTCAGATCAAATAGTGGAAGAAAATAGTAACAACCACATATATATATATATATATATACCAAAGGATACAGTTTAAAAAAAAAAAAAGCACACATGAAAAGGACAAATCAAATTTCAGAACGGAAGGGGGATGCGGCGGGGGGAGGAGGGGAAAGTTAAATGTCTGTGAGCTAATGGTATTAGAGGTGATAATTGTGGAGGCTATCTTTGTAATGGGTAAGATAGCCAGAGTCTTTGTTGAGCCCCCCGCGTAGTGTGTCGAATTTTAGCATGAATGACAGTTCAGAGGATTCCCTTTCAAGTGCAGATTTAAAAGGCTTCTGAAGCAGGATGCAGGTAATTAAATCGTTGAGACAGTGTCCTTTCTGGTTGAAAAGGCAAGAAACTGTTTTTTCTTTGTGATCCTGTCTAATAGCTGTTTTGTGGGCATTGATCCTTTGGCGAAGTGTCTGAGACGTTTGTCCAATGTACATAGTGGACGGACACTTTCGGCACATGATAGCATAAATTATATTTCTGGATGTGCAGGAATATGTGTTCTTGATCTTATAACTCACTTGGTTAGGTCCAATAATGGTATCAGCAGAGTGAATATGTGGACAGAGCTGGCAAGGGAAGGTACCAGGGTTGGTATTAGTGTGGTATGTCCTGTGGTTGTTGGTAAGAATCATTTTGAGGTTAGGTGGTTATCTATAGGAGACTATGGGTCTGACTCCCAGAGCCTCTTGGAGTTTAGTATCCTGTTCCAGTATAGGCTGTAGTTTATTGATAATGTGTTGGACAGGTTTAAGATGGGTGCTGCAGGTGATGACAAGTGGTGTTCTATTGTTGGTTTTCTTGGGTCTTTCTTGAAGTAGATGGCTTCTAGGTATTCGTCTGCCTCTTTTCCTGGACACCACAGTACAAATCAACAATGGAAAATTAGAGACCACCCTCTACAGAAAACCCACTGACTCATACAGTTACCTACATGCTTCCAGTTCCCATCCAGCACACGCCATACGATCCATCCTCTATAGCCAAGCCCTTCGATACAACTGCATCTGTTCTAATCCCACTGACAGAGACCAGAAACTTCAGGATCTCTACCAAGCATTTATAACCTCCCCTCCCTCACCTCTCCCTTCTGTTCTGAAATTTGATTTGTCCTTTTCATGTGTGTGCATTTTTTTTTAACTGTATCCTTTGGTATATGTGGTTGTGACTATTTTCTTCCACTATTTGATCTGAGGAAGTGGGTCTGGCCCACGAAAGCTCATCATCTAATAAACCATCTTGTTAGTCTTTAAAGTGCTACATAGTCCTGTGTTTTGTTTCAGCTACATCAGATTAACATGGCTACAGTTCTATCCATATTAGTCTCTGTGACCAACACAGATTCATTAGTGCTTCTGAAATGTTATGCCATATGGTGAACTGGACGAAGTGTAGGCTAATCATGACCTTTAGTTCAGTCAACAAGCATTTAGTGGTGATCAGAGATTCTGAACTGTATCAAAGAATGCAAGACTGGCATTAGGTTCTCTGTTCACACAAATGACTTGAGTTAATCTTGATGTTCATTTTGAACTGCCTGTGATGCTGTACAGAGTATGAGTGACCGTTTATAGTGTTATTGATCTAGTATCCTAAAGCTGCAACGAATCTTACAAGGTATCAGTGGACATGTTATTGCTTAAATATGATAATGTTTATATGTATGTATCATCTTTGTGTTGTTACAAATATATGTAACAAAATGCAGGAAAATGTAGCACTTTAAAGACTAACCAGTGCTAAAGTGCTAGATTGTCCTGCATTTTGCTTCAGCTACCCCAGACTAACATGGCTACATTTCTATCACAAATATATGTAATGTATTGTGATGTATTTCTGGGTGCCACTCTAGGACTGATTAGCATAATCACTATACAGCCTGTTTGATTGCCTATCAAAGGTACAGCTATAAAATGAACCTTTTGAGAAGGCTTTAGAGATTTAAATGATTAACCGATAAGCCGCTTCCCCTAAGCCCCTTCCCCGCATTGCAGATTACACATTGGCTTCCTGCAGAGCCCTTAGCAAAGCCGTCCTAAAACAAAAGGAAAAACTATGTAGCACTTAAAGACTAACAAGATGGTTTAATGGGTGATGAGCTGCTATTCAACATACAAAGCCTCCCTGGAAGGCTTCATACTGCAGAGCTGACAGTGAAGCTGGCTCCTCAGGAGTGGGGCCTGCAGGGGAGGCTTTGCTCTGGGTTCTGCAGTATGAAGCTTATATAAAAATAAAAGCTTCAAACTGCAGAGCCTGCAGCTTGTGTAACTGCTAGGGTTGTCAGTGGTTACATGCAAAATGCAGGATAATGTAGCACTTTAGGGTTGTCAGTGGTTACATGGTTACTTTTTTAAATGACTTTTTACATTTCTAGAAGCAGGGACTGTACTTAGGACCAGTCAGCAGGATGTTTAAGGGCATGCTGTTGAAAGGGGACTCCCAAATGCTTTTTTGTTCGCTTGCTGTAGGTTTGTGTTGTGTGAAGTACAAGCCACGTGGCAAAGGATATAAAGAGGTGGTAACATCTCTATTTAGTCTTCAATTCTGCTTCTTACCTCTGGAGCAACTTAGCTGCAAATTGATACATTGAAACAAAGGATATCCCAGTTTTGGATGTGTTCCAGAGAGAATGCAAGCCAGCAAACTCATCAGTGCCATTTAGAATGTGATATATGCATAAGACTTCATAGTCCATATATTTCATACCCTTTTAACAACTCTCTTCTTCTTCTTTAATAATAACTTTTAGTTTTAAATGCTGAAGGATTGGCTAGCAGAGTGGTATTTTGGGGATGATCCAAAGTTGATAACTCCATGTGCTGATTGGGAGCCAGATAACTGGAATGTGTAAAGGGAGTTGTGTGATAACCTGTACATGGGATCAGGAACACAGTTTGTGACTGGTTGGTGAATCCAACTTCAGTATTAACCACTAGTTTTGGGAGAACTTGCTCTCCTTTTGCAGTCTACTCTAACTCTGGCATTTTCAGTGTAAGTGATCCCAGGCACCACAGGTCACATTGCCAACCAAGTTTTTCCCTAGATAACTAGCAGTAAATCTTCATACAGATTTTGCTTTTAAAATTCCTGCTACAATTGCGTTGAATAGGACAACCATGGAAGAAGCTAGTTTAAACTCATCAACCATAGTGCAGTCTAAGGTTGCTCTTTTTGGTGCATGGATGCTTTAACAGATTAGTAATAAAGATGAACTCTCTTATGCTCGGCACTGTGTTCAAAATCTTACTTGCGGTCTGCTCTCCTGAATATACCTAGTCACTGGGCTAATCACCAAGGCTATTCATGTTGCCTTTAAGCTTGCAAGGAATGTTGCCTCTAAGCTTGCAAGAAAACTCATTTCCTTTAAGCAGTTTAATCTGTTAGTTTGGAGGCTTCTGAGTATTGGATGACTGGCTTCACCAGATAAGTTGCATTCACAGATTTTTATAGAATTCCAATCAACAGGAAACTAACCACAAAGACTGTTTCTCCCTCATGATGAGATTTGTGTGGCATCCTTATCTGATATAAAATAGTAATAAATGCAACTTCTTTTTTGGAGAAAGGGGTTGGCAAATACTTTTTTTTTTTTTTTTTTTGCACCTGTATATATGTGCCTCCGAACTCAAGACATCTCCGTTGCTTAAAAGGGTTTACCACAAATGAGACATTTTTCTAATAATTTTTCATGTGCTTTCTGTTATCAAATACTTCTAAAACTCCTTCAGATGAATATATTTGATCTATATACCTGAAACCACAATAAAATAATTTGGTTATTTTATGCGGACAAAGGAGGTGCTGTAGTCATCATGAACAGGATAGATTATGAACAGGAGGAATGCAGACAACTCACCAATACCAGATTCTACAAGCCTCTCTCTATGACCCCACTAAGTAATACCAAAAAACCCTAAAAAAACTGCTGTTGAAGCTCCCTGATGCTACTCAGGAACAAATTTACACTAACACCTCCTCCTAATCTCCAACCAGAAACTTTCTATTTGCTATCCAAAATACACAAACCTGGAAATCTCGGATGGCCCATTATCTCAAGCATTGGCGCACTTACCACAGGATTATTTGGCTATATCGACTCCCTCTTCACCCTATGCTACCAGCACTACCAGCTACCTCCGCAACACCAGTGACTTCCTGAGGAAACTTCAAAACATCAGTAATCTACCTGAAAATACCATGCTGGCCACTATGGACGTAGAAGCCCTTTACACCAACTTTCCACATGAAGACAGATTACAAGTCAGCAGGAACACCATAACAGCACTGCACACCTGATTACAGAGCTCTGTGACTTTGTCCTCACCCACAACTACTTCCAATTTGGAGACAATTTGTATCTCCAAGTCAGCGGCAGAGCAATGGGCACCCGCATGGTACCACAGTATGCCAACATCTTTATGGCTGACCTTGAACGTTTCCTCAGCTCTCGCTTCCTAACATCCCTACTTTAGTTATGCTACACAATGACATCTTTATCATATGGACCCACGGAAAAGGGACTCTTGAAGAATTTCACAAGGATTTCACAACTTCCACCCCACCACCAAACTCAGCCTGGACCAGTCCACATGAGAAATTCACTTCCTGGACACTACAGTACAACTAAATAATGGACAAATTCCCCCCACTCTATACTGGAAACTCACCGACCACTACACTTACCTTCATGCCTCTAGTTTCCATCCCAGACACACTTCTCAACCTATTGTATACAGTCAAGCCCTAAGATACAACTGGATTTGCTCTGATCCCACAGACCGAGACAAACATCTACAGGATCTTTATAGCGCATTCCTAAAAATACCCACCTGGAGAAGTAAAAAAACAGATTGACAGAGCCAAAAAAAGTACGCAGACATGAAATACTTAAAGACAGACTCAAAGGGAGAATAACAGAATTCCACTTACCACCTACAGTCCACAACTCAAACTCCTGCAATGTATTATACACAATCTGCAACCCATCTTAGAAAATGATCCCTCATTCTCAGAGGCCTTTAGGGAAAAGCCTATTCTTGCTTACAGACAACCCCCCAACCTGAAATGAATTGTTTCTGGTAGCCATGCTACACAACCACACCATAAGCATCCAAGAACCCAGCCCTGCAATCAGCCATGGTGCCAACTATGCCCACATATAGAGTCATAGAGCTGGAAGAGACCTCAGAAGGTCATCAAGTCCAGCCCCCTGCTCTAGGCAGGACCAATCCCACCTAAATCAACCCAGCCAGGACTTTGTCAAGCCGAGACTTAAACATCTCTAGGGATGGAGACTCCACTACTTCCCTAGGTAACCCATTCCAGTGCTTCACCACCCTCCTAGTGAAATAGTTTTTCTTAATATCCAACCTGGACCTCTCCCACCACAACTTGAGACCATTGCTCCTTGTTCTGCCATCTGTCACTACTGAGAACAGCCTCTCTCCATCCTCTTTGGTACCTCCCTTCAGGAAGTTGAAGGCTGCTATCAAATCCCCTCTCACTCTTCGCTTCTGCAGACTAAACAGACCCAAGTCCCTCAGCCTCTCCTCAGAAGTCATCTGCTCCAGCCCCCTAATCATTTTGGGTGCCCTCCCTTGGACCCTCTCCAATGCATCCACATCCTTTTTATAGTAGAGGGGCCCAAAACTGGACACGGTACTCCAGATGTGGCCTCACCAGAGCCGAATAAAGGGGAATAATTACATCTCTGGATCTGCTGGCAGTGCTCCTCTTAATGCAATCTAATATGCCATTCACCTTCTTGGCTACAAGGGCACACTGTTGACTCATATCCAGCTTCTCATCCACTGTAACCCCCAGGTCCTTTTCTGCAGAACTATTACTTAACTGGTTGGTCCCCAGCTTTTAACTATGCTTGGGATTCTTCGGTCCCAAGTGCAGGACTTCGCACTTGTCCTTGTTGAACCTCATCAGATTTCTTGTGGCCAAATCTTCCAATTTGTCTAAGTCACTCTGAATCCTATCTCTGCACTCAAGTGTATCTACCTCTCCCCCAGCTTAGTGTCATCCGCAAACTTGCTGAGGGTGCAGTCCATCCCCTAATCCAGGTCATTAATAAAGATATTGAACAAAACCGGTTCTAGAACTGAACCTTGGGGCACTCTGCTAGAAACAAACCGCCATCCTGACATCGAGCCGATGATCACTACCTGCGGGGGCCTGGCCTTCTAGCCATCTTTCTATCCATCTTACCGTCCATTTATCCAATCCACATTCCCTTAACTTGCTGGCAAGAATATTGTGTGAGACCATATCAAAAGCCTTGCTAAAGTCAAGGTATATTACATCTACTGACTTTCCCATGTCCATAGAGCCAGCTACCTCATCACAGAAGCTAATCAGATTGGTCAGGCATGACTTTCCTTTTGTGAATCCATGCTGACTATTCCTACTCACTTTCCTCTCTTCCAAGTGCCTGAAAATGAATTCCTTAAGGATCCCTTCCATGATTTTTCCAGGAACCGAGGTAAGACTGACCGGCCTATAGTTCCCTGGATCGTATTTGCTTGTATATCTATACAAGCAAATTCATTACTGGAGTCAGCAACATAAGCTACCAAATCAGAGGATCATTCAACTGCACATCCAGTAATTTGATCTATGCCAACAGTGCCCCACTGCTACATAAGACAAACTGGATAGTCCCTATGGGAAAGAATCAATGGACATACATCAGATATATGTAAGGGAACATACAGAAACCTGTTGAAGAGCACTTCAATCTACCTAATCACTCTTTAAAAGATCTCCAGGTGACTGTCTTATCTCAAACCAATTCTACAAGTCAAATACACAGAGAGGTGTTAGAATTACTATTCATCCACAAGTTCAATTCTCATGCTGATGGCCTCAATCAAGATGAGGGATGGCTGGGATATCATCAACCTAACATTCAATGAAGGTGCAAACAGCTCTTTGTGTAGATTATCACTTTTGCTGTCCTTTGATCCTTATCTGCTTCTTTTTAACTATCCATTCTTCAGGTGTCTATAGATTGCCAGTTCTGCCTACTTGTTTTTCCCTTTTATTTTCATACCCTCTGCTCCTTGTTTACCACCCCCTCCCTTTTTTTTCTTTCCTTCCCCCATCTCCCTTCTCCCCTATTTATTTTGGGTCTGCACATCCTAAACTCAAAACTCCAGTGATCTGAAGAAATGAGCTGTGCCCCTGAAAGCTTATGATACCATCTATGTTTTGTTGGTCTATAAAGTGCTACCAGACCTTTTTTTTTGTTAAGTTTATAAACCTATTCTCTGGAGAACTTCAGTGTAGTAACTTGATCATTTTTTACTTGGCTTAGGGTTTTGTTGGTTTTTTTTTTTTTTTTTTTTAAATCTAGAATCTTAACAGCGTGCTGGAGAAACTATGACCAATTCTAAAATATCTTCAAAATGTACCATATAGGTTTGCAAACAATAAGATAAAACATTCTTTAATTTTAAGTTAATTTTATTTGGGCACATAGTGACACTGAAGTCAAGTGAGGGTTGCAAGATCAGTGTCATAACAATTAAATACTATTTTAAAGTATTCTTTGTAAAAGAACAATCTTTTGGGGTAAAGAGGCCACCTTGCTGTGTGTGATACTAGGGATGTTAAAATGTGGCAGATTGACTAGTGGATGGAAATTCCATCAGTTCTGACCTCCGGTTCTGGGGAAATGCCGTGTGAAACCCGGAGTCAGCGGGGGAGTCCCCAGCTGACCCCTGGTTCCATGACACTTTTGCATCTTAAAGGAGCAGCGCTGAACAGCTGAGCTATGGCTCAGCTGTGTGGCGGCTGTCTCTTTGAAATGCCGCCTTGGGTCGGTCTGGAGGTCCTAGGTCTTTACCAGGGTCTGGAAGCCCTGGCGGTCCTGCCCCATGCTCAAACGTCCATTGTCATGAGGAAAATATTGAAGCTAAATTGTGTATCATGCTTGAGGATATTTATAGAAACTTAATTCCTTGTCTCTATAGAGCTATTGGCTCCAGCACAAGATGTGGACAATAAGAAGCCGTGTTAGAGCAGTCTCAAGCCATGTTTCTCTACATGAATAGGGATTGTGTTTGTGCAGTTAAACTAGGACTTGTAGTTTGAGACTAAGATACAGAGATTTGTGCTCCTCAATCATACCAAGTTCCTTGTTCATAGGCAGTAGAGAGGACCCACTGGTGGGAGGGACAAAGTAAAGCATCATAAGACAGTGGGAGACGGTGCCGGCTGCTTCTTGCGGTAGGATTTGCAGGCCCACAGTGACTGTTTAATTCTCTCACGCTGAGTATTAATACAATAGAAAAGGGGCAGGGGCATTCTTCGGAAATGTAAAATGTTACAGTAATTTCAGAATCAAAATTGGCTCATGAAATTGTATGACTGGGATGAAGCGTTGCAAGATGTACAATACTATAGTGGGCCTGAAAAAAGCTAGGGCCCTGGTGCCACTATGACCACTGCAAAAGCGGCGAGGAGTCCTGTGGCACCTTACAGACTAACTGAAGTGTTGGAGCATAAGCTTTCATGGGCAAAGACCCGCTTTGTCAGATGCATGTAGTGGAAACTTCCAGAGTCAGGTATAAATATGCAGGCCAGAATCATGCTGGAGATGACCAGGTAGATCCAATCAGGGAGGATGAGGCCCACTTCTGGTAGCTGATCTGGAGGTGCGAATTCCAAGAGAGGAGAAATTGCTTTTGTAGTTAGTTAGCCATTCACAGTCTTTGTTCAATCCTGAGTTGATTGTGTCAAACTTGAAGATGAACTGTAGCTCAGCAGTTTCTCTTTGAAGTCTGGTCCTGAAGTTTTTTTGCTGCAGGATGGCTACTTTTAGATCTGCAATTGTGTGCCAAGAGAGATTGAAGTGTTCCCCTACAGGTTTTTCTATGTTGCCATTCCTAATATCGGATTTGTGTCCATTGATTCTTTTACGTAGGGACTGTCCAGTTTTGCAGATTCAGACTAGCACGGCTGCCCCTCTGATACTATGACCACTAGATCTCTTTTCGCAGTACTCCTTCCGAGGTAGTAATTAAGGATGTTAAGGACTAGTCAACTAGTCGCTCCCCCAAACCCTTGCTGTGTCTGATAGAAGCAGCAAAGGGGGGAAAGAAGGAGAACTTCAAAGACACAGTGCTCCACGGAGCCTGGGGTTCCAGCCTCTGTGTGGTGCTGCTGCTGCTTTGAAACGCTGCCTCAGTGTTTCAGGGGTCCCTGCAGCGCTGCCCGTTTGAAATGCCGCCATGGCATTTCAAAGGGGAAGCATTGCACAGAGCCCGATATCAGTTGTGCAGTGCTTGTACCGGCTCTGTGCAGTGCTTCCCCTTTAAAACGCCGCCGTGGCGTTTCAAAGGGGCAGCACCGCCCTATTGACTAATCAATGCAAAAATGCATTGACTATTAGATTAGTGAATTATACTATACTTAACATCCTTAGTAGTAATTTCCCATTTCATATGTATGCAGTTGATTGCACCTTCCTAATTGGAGTTCTTTGCTTTTGTCCTTGTTTAATTTCATCCTATTTACCGCAGACCATTTCTCCAGATCATTTTGAATTTTTAAACCTATCCTCCAAAACCTTCCCAGCTTGATATCTGTACATTTTATAAGTGTACTCTTTATGCCATCCAAATCATTAAAGATATTGAATGGAACCCATCCCAAAACAGATCCTCGTGGAACCCCACTTGTTATGCCCTTCCAGCATGACTGTGTATCATTGATAACTACTCTCTGGGAATGGTTATCCAGCCAATTATGCACCCACCTAGGTTGTATTTTCCCAGTTTGTTAATGAGATGGTCATGTAACACTGTATCAAAAGCCTTACTAAAGTCTAGGTATCCCACATCTTCCTCTCTCTCCCCCCTTCCCCAAGGTATACCATATCTACCTCTCCCCCCTTATCTACAAGGTTTGTTATTCTATCAAAGAATGCTATCAGGTTTGTTTGACATGACTTGTTCTTTACAAATTCATGCATATTGTAATTTGTCGTCTTATTACTTTTGCAAATGGATTCCTTAATTATTTGCTCCATTATCTTTCTTGGTTTAGAAGTTAAGCTGAGTGGTCTGTAATTCTCTGGTTTGTCCTTGTTTCCCTTTTTGTAAATGGGCAGTGTATTTGCCCTTTTCCAGTCTCCTGGAATCTCTCCCTTCTATGACTCTTCAGAGATAATAGCTAATGGTTAGTTATCTCCTTAGTCAGCTGTGTGAGTACTTGATGTATTTTATCAGGCTCCGGTGACTTGAGGACATCTCTGTTTTCTAAGTAATTGTTAACTTTTTCTGTTTTAGCTTCTGAGCCTATGCCATTTTCACCTGTATTCACTGTTAGATGTCCAATTGCCACGTTTAAGCACATCTGCCATTTCTACATTTTCTGTTTTTTCCTGTTCATTGAGTAATGGCTCTATCCCAGTAGTCTCCAACCTTTATAAGCATGACATCACTTTTGAATTTAAGTGCAATCCAAGATCTACCTCAAACCCACACAGTTGCCCCCGCCTCATTTCTGCCCCTTCTTTGAGGCCCCACCCCATCTCACTTCATTGTCCCTCCCTCCTCCACCCTCTTTCACTTTCACCAGGCTGGGGCAGAGGGTTGGGGTTCAGACTCTGGTCTTGGATTAAGGCAGTGGTCCCCAACCATTTGAGGCTGCCGGGTGCCAGAGGGCAAGGATACTTGCGCGTGCCCGGGGCCGGCACTGCCCCCCCCCCCACCCCAAGCACCGGAACGAGGGCGGCCAATTCGCGGCGCTCCCGGGGCCGGCCCCGGCACCATGCATGCGCCACGTGCCCGGGGCCGGCCCAGCCCCAAGCACTTAGCGGGTGCAAACAAATGCCCCCGCGGGCGCCATGGCACCTGCTGGCACCGTGTTGGAGACCACTGGATTAAGGGATTTGAGTGAGCGAGGGGCTCTGAGCTGTTCCTGGAGCAGGCAGTTGGGGTACCAGTGGGGTTTTAGGTGCAGGCTCTGGGAGGGCATTGAGATTCCAAGGTGCTCGGGGCTAGGGCAGGGGCTTGGGGTGCAGGAGAGGGTTAATCACTGGGGTAGGGTTTTGGGATGTGGGCACCAGCTGGGCCCTGCTTACCTCAGGTGGTGGTATAGTGGGGCCTGTACCATTCCCAAAAGCAGTCAACAAACTCCATGCCAAGTCCTGCTGTGCTCCCTCTCTGCTCTGTGGAGATAGGATACAAGGTGGGAGAGGAGGGGGCACCTTCACATCAGCACCCCCCTCTCCCTCCGCTGCCCTGCACAGAAAAGCAGGAGACTCCTGAGGGGACAGCTCCAAGGCAAAGGGCAGGATATGCGAAGCAGTCTCAGGGCTGGGCAGCTAAGTGCTGGGCTCTTGGCCAAACCAGTCAGGATCACCTGTCAGAGGCTCCAAGATCTACCAGTAGATCCCAATCTACTGGTTGGTGACCACTGCTCTACCCTGTCCTTTGTCTTCCTTTGCTTCTAATATATTAGTAGAGTGGCTTTTTGTTACATTTTATGTCTAACTAGTTTGAGCTTGTTTGGGCGTTTGGCCTTTCTAATTTTGCCCCTACATACTTTCATAATTTGATTGTATTCATCCTTGTGATTTGATATAGTTTCTACTTTTTGTAAGATTCCTTTTTTAGATCATTCAGGGTCTCCTGGTTAAGCCAGGGTAGTCGCTCTTGCCAAACTTCCTATTTTTCCTGTACCAACACTTATTTCCCATGGGATCTTATCTACCAACTCCTTTGCTGAAGTCTACCTTCATGGGCTTTATTTTGCTGTTCTTCCTCTGACCATTCCTTAGAATCATGAACTCTTATGATCACTTTCATCCAAGCTTCCTATTTGTCAAAATGACATCTAGAACAACCTCCTCCTAGTAATTTGTTCACCTTCTGAAATAAAAAAATGTTCCGTGGTAGGCAAAAAGACTGGCTGAGCACCCTGTTGGCCCACAGAACATTGTCCTCTGGATCTTTCTTCAAGAGACAAACAACTTGTTTTCTACACCAGAGGTGGGTTTTGAGCTATTTGTACTAGGGAGTGATTAACTTTATCTAGATAATTGGTCCATTTATTGGAAGAAGGGAAGGATGAAAAGTTGAATGGGAATGAGAAGCACCAGCGTGTTGAGTCTTTTTGATGGGTCCAGCAACACCCATGGACTGACATGAATTAAATTAGCTGGATGTTTTATTTATCATGGGTGTGCCCAAGTTATTTAGCTCTATTGTACCCCTGATGTCTTTTAGGTAAAAAACAAGAAACCGATGAACTAAGTGGTGATGCCTCAGTGGAAGATGATTCCTTTGTCAAGGTAATAACTATATTTCTTTGAGAAATTTAAATACTAGACTGTTCCAGTCAGGTAAATGAATCAAAGTTTTGGCTGAAAAGTTCCATTTGAAGCAAGTTAACTTAGATGGCGATCTAAATCGTTGTTTATGCTGTTTACGCTACTGCAAGATATTTGATCAGACCTTTTTCCATACACATTTAATTATATGGCTTGATTCATCTTGATGTGTAACTTTCTAAGTGCGAGTATGCTGTGTGCTTCCAAATAAGTGGGGACTCCTAGAATGATTATATATACAGTACTTTGTAGAAAGTATAGCTGTTTGATATACTTTTGAAGAAGCAATGTGTCTGTTTCACTGGAAGCAAAATCAAGCTCAATGCAATATATTGTTTTGATTGAAAGGAAAGTGAATTGGAGGTTCAAGAGGCAAGTGATCAAGATGGAAATGATGAACTGAAAGACTTCGAAGAATCTGCTGAAAATGAAGATGAGAACTTGCATTCTAAAGAACTGACTCATTCAGAAAAGAAGAGATACTCTGATTCAAAACAGCGAGAGCCAACAGAAGATGCAGAGAAGGATTTTGAAAGCCAGGTACCTTGCCACACTTGCTAAAATCTATATGAATATTCATTGGAAAAACACATCTCTATTTAGTCTGTCTAAAACTCTTTGGGCCGCTAAAGTTTGCCTCTTCCAGTTTCTTGTTCAGCTCTCATTAAAGAGGTAGTACTTACTTCAAACTTCCCTGCTCCTGTTAACCTGGATGAGTAGTACAGAGCTGATTCTCTTTAGATGCTTTTTGTAAGTGTTGTCATTATTACTAGCTTGTTTAACAAGTTGCTTATCTATGTTTCCAACTTAGGAAAATGATCTTCAGGATACAGAAGATGATACTTTTCTAACTGTCCATGTAAGTTCCAAACAGTCCTGTTAAATTTCTGATCTATAAATTTGAAGCAAAACCTGGTTTAAAGTGACCTTCTTTGTCAATTAAGTTTTCAAACTTACACCTTTTGAGCTTCTGATGGTATAGTATAGATGCTTGCAAATGGTTGCAATATAAGCTTTGCAAATGGATGGCTTGGACTTTGAGATGCCCTCCCAAAGTGACAGTACTTGGTTCATGTGGGTGCATTCTATGCACGTTTAGTTAATTGATCCAAAAGTGCCTTGAGCATGAATGCACCCACATGACACTTGAGTACTATATGGAGTATCTGTGACACATTGTTGTAACATAGATAAAATTCTTCTGGTTCTGAAATTCAGAGTGAGAGTTCCAGATACTTCTAGTGAAGACATCCAGAATGTGTGAATACATACATGGGTGCAAGCAGTATTTTTAGTAGTGGGAGAGATCTTCTCCTTCCCAGTTAACCTTGCTGACCCCCCCAAAAAGTAAACATTTGTTCAATAGCATACGTATCATATGTTTGTTGCATAATATTCAAACAAGGGGATTGAAATAGTGCAACAGAACAGAGATCATACTCTTAATTGTTCTTGATTGGAAGACCATAAACTTGTCCGGTAACACTT
The DNA here is from genome assembly GCF_049634645.1 of Pelodiscus sinensis. Lineage (NCBI taxonomy): Eukaryota > Metazoa > Chordata > Testudines > Trionychidae > Pelodiscus > Pelodiscus sinensis. The sequence continues at coordinate 30,110,462 of NC_134724.1, read as the reverse complement.
TGTTGGCTACAATAGACATGGATAACATGTGGCCACCCGTTGTAAGTCCCCTTTAATGGAAAAGGAAATTTGTACTGAAAAAGTACTATTCTCAAATAGAAATCAAAGATGTTACTGAGTACTGTGATAAGAACTCTAATTTTTTATGCTATTTTTGGGAGCTAAAGTGTAATTAAACTATTTAGTTTTTAGAAACAGTTCTTTAATTCAGAAACTTGGATTACTGTGCATGTGAAATTCTTACGTTTTGTGCAAACAGATCTTAAATTTAATTTACCCCTGTTTTGCAGAATGGTGAAGAAGAAGAAAATGAAAAAGGTATGTTTTCAAGTTTTTAGTAGAGTTGAGAGGTTTTAAAAACACTTCAAACTGGTAGTTTAAAAGTGAAACTTGCTTGATTTCTTTTTTTAGTCTGTTAACTAGGTTTGTCTCTAGTACTGAATATCTACTGTTCCTGTTTTAAAAAGCTCACTATGTTCCATGCATTCAGTGGGTTTTTCTTCTCAGAGTTGATGGTAGTATGTATCATTTACTGTGGTGGATATATACTTATTTATTAAACAGAAACAAAGTATGCAAGGATTTCTGTTTCTATGGTGCAGTAAATCTTGATGCACAAATTTAAAACTTGCACTGCAGTATCTGGTAGGTGCTTAACTGAATGAGACAGTACATTACTACACTGAGCTGTGAAAACACTATCAATTATGGACCATCATCTGCTTGACTTGTCACATACTATCATCAATATGCTGCCAGATTGTTCTTAGGATGGTAAAGGAAGCTTTCAGAAACGTGGAGAACAGTGGCTTTTCTATAAAGCCATCCTAATTATTAACACTTCAGAAGCATGTGACACATCTGACCAACTAGAGACTTTCTGAAGAGAAGCCAAAGGATTCTACATATTGCGGCCTAGAAAGGACATGGAACACTTTCACTTTACACAAGATGGACACTATTGAAGTTACAGAATACAACTACACACTCACTGTTCATGAAGGGACCCTATGGCTGAAGCATGTGTTTCGTGTGAGTGCCAGAATATTGTTGGAGATACTACTTATGGGACTGAGAATGAATACTGAAAATTTGCCAAGTGGGTGAAGACTGAAAACCAGTCTGCTACGAACTTTGAAGTACACATTTCGGTTTCTGCTGTAGACCACTGACGTAAAGCTATCTTGGCTGCCAAACAACCATTCAGAAAGGAGGATCAAGACAGAACCTTGAAACTGAGTTGAAGACTGATTTAACCACTCCCGACTGTAGCTCATCAGGATTTTGGAAGGTTAAAAGTCTTACAAGAAGGAAGGTTTTTAAACACCGATTTAATCAAACTTCAAGCATCTGAAGAAAGCCTTTCTTTATGGCAAATTAACACCTAAAATGGAAAATGGATACTTGTTATGAAAAACTGATATCTACAGTATGGAACCATTTTCAGACTCCTACTGTTTGTTGGTGTTTGTCTTTTAGAAAATGTATTTTGCCATGGCAAATAAGTGATCCTGGGTAAAGGATTTATTTACATGTTAATACACCTTGTTTTTTCCCCCCCATACCTTCCATCAGTGCAAATAACTGGCTTTGTATTTTCTAGGTCCTATTCTAGCTTATGCATATGAAATTGTTTAAACTTCTTGTTTTGCCATATTTATTCCTGTTAAATCCTCTTAGATAAAGCAGGTTCTGGTGATGGTATACAAGAAGTATCTAAACCTCTGCCTTCAGAAGAAAGCCTAGCTGAGGCTGATCATACGGCTCATGAAGAGATGGAAGCTAACACATCTGTGAAAGAAGCTGAGGATGATAACATATCGGTTACAATCCAGGCTGAAGATGCTATCACTCTGGATTTTGATGGTGATGACCTCCTAGAAACAGGTAAAAATGTGAAAATTACAGATTCTGAAGCAAGTAAGCCAAAAGATGCGCAGGATGCCATTGGACAGAGCCTGGAGAAGGAAAGCAAGGATTATGAGATGACTGAGAACCATAAAGATGGTAAGAAGGAAGACGGCGTGAAGGGTGATCCTGTCAAGAAGGAAGCCAGAGAAGGTTCAAAGAAAGCAGAATCTGGAGACAAAGAAAAGGATACTTTGAAGAAAGGTCCCTCGTCTACTGGGGCCTCTGGTCAAGCAAAGAGGTTTGTCTTTCTATGTCCGTTCTTTACGATACTGAGTACCAGCATTCAGTAAGATCACTCTACATTAAGGGGGTAGCAGCAAGCATCTTAAAATTAATATCTTTGTGCTCCTGCCTATAGATTTTTTTGACCGCCATAAGTTACTTTTTAAAAATTCAAGATCTTCGTATAAACACTATGTCCTACTGATTGCATTGTCGAATTGTCAGCATTTTATTTTTTTTTTTTCAAATTGACAAGTTTAAGTATCCTTGTGGTGATGGTAATGAACAGCTATCAGTTCTAAGAACACAAAATGAAGTCAAGTCCCCGTCCTGAAATCTGGAGAAGATTGCCATATATCCACTGAATAGAATTGTCAGAAAATCTAGATCTTCAGGCATCTTGGGGAAAATCAGTGCAAGAATCCATAAGGGATTTTTTTTTGTTCAAATATAACCCAATCCACCCCTTTTTGAAATGTTAACTTACCTGATAGTTGTAGTGTGAAATGCAGTGTCTAAAATTCTGTATTTTCAATTTTCTTCTGATGATTTGCTTCTCCAGCTCTGCTAAGGAATCCAAAGAAAGCAAAACTACATCAAAGGAAGATAAAGGTAACTTACCTCTTACTGTAGCACTTAGTTGTATATTGCTGTAGCTTGTAATTTAAACACAGAAAGTATAAAATTGTATCCAATTTTGTATGCAAATTGGATAGCCACTTTTTGCTTTACATGTCATGGGAATCAGTCCAGGATTTGACCAAAACCTAAGCTTCTGCAGAAAATCTCTTAACCTGTTATGTCCTTCTTGCTATGAACTACAATGTCTTAGAAAATTGGTTCCATTTTTGCTTGAAGTCAGAAGTACTAGGAGTACAGTAGGCCTTAATTTTTCAGTATTTTCTTTTGTCTCCAAGCTCTCTTGAAGCCAGTTAATTCAAATAAGTGAAAACATAATTCATCTACTTCAAATCAATCAAAAGCAGAAGGTGGGCTCCATTTTTGGTTCTTATGGCTTTATTTTGAAGCATAAGCATTTCAGCTAGAGAACCTACAGTTAATCACAGCCCTGTCCTTTGATGTATAATACTCTAATCTTGTCTTCTAAATTTCCTGTACAGTAGAACCTCAGAGTTACAAACACTGGAGGAATAGAAGCAAAATGCAGGACAATGTAGCACTTTAAAGACTAACAAGATGGTTTATTAGATGATGAGCTTTCGTGGGCCAGACCCACTTCCAGAAAGCTCATCATCTAATAAACCATCTTGTTAGTCTTTAAAGTGCTACATTGTCCTGCATTTTGCTTCAGCTACCCCAGACTAACACGGCTACATTTCTATCACTATTCTGGAGGAATAGAGTTTAACTGAAAAAAGTTCACAACTGAACATTAACTTAATACAGTTTTGAAACTTCTGTACAGGAAAAAATGCTGATTTTAACCATCTTAATCTAAATGAAATGAGCACTGAAACTGTTTTCTTATTTTGACAAATATTTTTAAATTTTCCATGTATATTTTTAACAAGTTATGCTTAAGGCAGTACAGCATTTGCTTTTCAGTTTCGCTGCTGATGGTGAACTTCTGGTTCCCAGTAAGGTGTGTGACCAATTAGTTTTTAACTCTGAGATTCTGCTATTCATAGGAATTGTCCTGGCATTCTAGTGTCCACCCCCCCCCCCCCCCCCCCAAAAAAAAAGCTGTCATCTGAGTATTGAACCCAAGGGGGGGATGGGTGGGTGCCAGCAGCAACGCCACTTTGAGTCTTTACTCCTTTTAGCTATTGGTTTATAAGGGAAATTCCATTTGCTTTTATTGTATCTGATGTTGCAACAAGAATTACATAGACCAGTGTTTCCCAATTTTATTTGGCAACGGCACCCTTTTAAAAGCAAAATAATTTTGCAGAACCCCTAATAACAGTCTAATATATGGAGCTGAAAAAGTAGACAAATAAGTAAGCATCATAATAAACAAATGCTAAACAAGGTCATGAGATCAACATTTAGTTTAATTGCACACATTTAAAAACAAATCACATTTAATGTGTACAAAAAATAAAGCAACTAGTTTGACAGTTGAAGCTTCAACTTTGTCTGATGCGGTGCTAGTATATTCTTGTTCAGTCACCCAAGTAATCCACGCTGCCTGAGAGTGAGTATGGGGGTTTACAGAGGTATATAACAGACATTTGCACCACTGACTGACTGACTGCGTGCGTGCAGCACTGAGTAGTGACATCGTCGTCCCCACTCTAAGCTGTCATTACACAGGAATACTTATCATGGCAAACAAAAATGAAAAATGTTTAATAAAATTCATAAATGCTTAAATATTAATTTTTTTAATGTTATTGTAATGGAATTTTCTCGCAGAACCCTTATTTTCACTTTCTGCGGAACACCATTTGGGGAAACACTGACATAGACAGTAGTTGGTGAGCATAATAAAGTAATTAATTGCCCTCAAAGTGTAAAAGGTTGTTCTTAACACTGTTGTTCTCCCCTGAAATCCTTAAATTGATATTCATGGAAATTCTTGCCCAGTCACAAGACATTTTATTTGGAATTAAACAGAATGCTATCCAGCAAATGGATTTTGTCCTTAGAAAAACACATTAGATGTTGAATGTGAAATTGTCACTTCCCCCATAGTATGTGTTCATTATGTTCTCTTAGCATACATTCTCTTAACTTGATACATAACTTCAAATAACATTTTAATAACTAGGGTACAGCAAGTCCATTTTGTTACAATTAAAGTATAAAATGAAAAAAAAAGATTAAGAGGTGTCTTATAGCATGTGGACATTAGTCCCTTGGATTTGCATTACATTGTAAAAAGAGGTCTAATCATTAGGTGTTCATAAAATTCCCCACCTAATATTTTTAAATATAGTATGTTAAAGCATTAGTTAATGGTATAGTTAAAATTTTTCCCTTTGATTATTACTTAGGCCCAGTACAGAATAAGTACACTTGAAATTCTTTAATCCAGCAACCCTTGGAAACAGGGTTTGCTGGGCTAAAGATTTTGCTGAGCCAGGGAAAGAGTGAGGGGGATGGGAGGCTAACCTAGTGTTCCATGTCCTGCACTGTCCCACAGCCACTATGGGAGCAGCAGGTAAGTCTCTGGCAGAGCAAGTTGCTGCGCTGCCTTTCCCCCCAGCTGGGGGTGAGGAAGAGTGGCAGTACACAGAGCTGCCTCCGCTTCCCAGGTTCAGTACCATGGATGTTCCTGAAATAGGGACGTCCAGATTACAGAGGTTATAGTGTAGTGTTATCTCTGAATGACATGGGAAAGAATTAAGGACCTTTCAATAGGAGTGTGACAGTTAGTTTTTAGGGTTGAAAGTTACCATTTTGGTATTTTTGCCATTGCCAGTATGTATGCCTAGCACACTGTTTCAATAATAAATGCATTTGAACACGGACAACTACAAGGTCATACATCTAGGTATGACCTGCATTCTTTGCTCCTACAGTATCCTGAAAAAGATTTAGGGGTCATAGTGGATAAACAGTTGCACACTAGTTCCTAGTGTGATGCTCTAACAAAAATGGCTAATGTGATCCATAGAGCGAGTAGATAGATGAACTTGCCTTTCACTATGGCACTGGCAAGTACTAGAATATTGCATCCAGTTTCACTGTCAATACTTTAAAATATGTAGAAAAAATTGGAGATGGGTCCAAAGAAGAGTCACAAATTGTATGAAACTTTAAGGGAAAAATAGGCTCTACAATAAAAGGCTTAGTCTTTTAATTTTCTGTAAGGGAAAGGATACAGCACTAAGAAGTTGTATCAATAAGTACCTTAATGAAAAGACTAAAGGGCACTAAAGGATTCATTAATGTTATGCACTTCTCCACTACAAGAACCAGTGGCTGGAAATTAAAACTAAAGTCAAAATGAATCCTAGAGTACTAGAACTGGAAGGGACCTTGAAAGGTCATCAAGTCTAGTTCCCTGTCTTCATGGCAGGACCAAGCACCATTTAGACCAGTGGTTCCCAAACTTTTTGGCATCACACCCCCTTTTTGATTTTTGAGAAACACTCAACCTGCCCCCCCATAGCAGCAAAACTTGTTGAGGAAAATAATTAAAAAAAAAAAAAAAAAAGAACTGACGGGGGCCAAAAAACAAAAATAGCAGCACAACTTGCGGGGCAGGGGAGGGATTGATGGGGGGACTGGGTTGCCTTGCTCCCCTCCCCCGGAATTTCTTCACATCCCCCAGTGTGGGAACCCATGATTTAGACCATTCCTAATAGATGTCTCTCTAACCTGCTCTTAAATATCTCCAGAGATGGAGATTCCACAACCTCCCTAGGCAATTGATTCCAATGTTTAACCACCCTGACAGTTACAAAGTTTTTCCTAATGTCCAACCTAAACCTCCCTTGCTGCAGTTTAAGCCCATTGCTTCTTGTCCTGGAAATAAAGCAAACATTTTCAACAGGGTGATTTGGCCATTGGACCAAACTCCCAAGAAAAGTGATGGGTTCTTTGTTGTCAGAAAAAGACTGGATGCCTTTCTGGAAGATGTTAGTTCATGCAAGTAAATATGCTAAATATGGAGTAACTGGATAGATGAAATTCTATCGTATGAATTATACAGGAGGTCAGAGTATATATAAACTAATGGTGCCTTTTTTCAAAATATGAATCAAGGTAATAATGACTTGTTTAATGCTCTTTGTAACATTAGACCACTTCTTATTACTAACTTCATGATTTATTTGTGAAACTTATTCCAGGAAGTGCAAGCAGCATTAGTGGTAGCAGTGGAAGTTCAACTAGAAACCTGTGGGTTAGTGGACTCTCCTCTAACACAAAAGCCGCTGACTTGAAAAATCTCTTTGGCAAATATGGAAAGGTATTTGTTTGTGTTCAGTATTTTGTTGGAAAGCACTAAACTGACTGACCAATATAAAACCTAAATTACATAATGGCAACAGCAATAGCTGCTGTCAAAAGTGTGTATGTCAATGCAGAGGTATCTTGGCAGTGAAGGAAGAGGTTTTTGCTGGAGTAGTTTCTGAGAGACCTGGGGAGGTGGGGGTATTTAGTTACCATTACATATCAATTGAGTCCTCATTTCTCCTTCCAAAAACCCACAAGGTCCTATCTGATGGGTGTGTCTTAACCTGAAGTGGTCAAATGGAAAGATTTTGTAGCACTGCTAAAATGACTTATTGGGATTGGACTGCATAAGTCATCACACTTTCTCATAGCCAGAGTAATTCTTTTAGATCCAGAAAAGTCTGTCTTTTCCTCTGAATAATAATTAGAATAGTATAAAAGGTGGAGGCCTTGCTTTATTTTTTTATAGTTGCGTCTGTTTAATCTTCAGAAGCTCTTTACAGTGTCTTCCTCACTAAAGAAGTTCAGGAATATGCAGTGCATCAATGGGTTATTAAAACCAGAAGCCTGTATGCTTTTTCACTGCTGACTACTCTAACAAATGCCTAACTGGTGGGTGGGTGTGTGTGTGGGTGTGGGTGTGTGTGTATATATATCAATCTTAAATTGCTTTCCATACCACCTCAGATGTTGATATCCCTGATTAAATGTTACTTTCAAGTAATGAAACCTCTAGATCTGTCCTTTACTCTTCCCACAATACAGACTTGCATTTGTTGTAAAATTAAATCTATGGCCTATCAAAAACTGAATTTGAGAACAGTGTAAACAAAAATATATGGGGGAGATTACTGTACTGCATGTAAAAACTTTCAGTAATTGAAACTGCTGTACAAATTCCAGTCTGCCTCTGTGCCATGGATGTCCCAGCATTTATTTATTTATTTATTTATTTATTTATTTTTAAAGCTTGGAGCCAGAAGTGGTAACTTGCTCAATGCTTTCCTATCACAAGAGGCATCCTGACATAGACAAGTGAAATTACCTGATAGTCTGGTATTGATTCTTGAAAGAAGTTCCCTCCTCCATACATACATGTGGAAAGGATTGCTTCATGAAAGTTTGAGTGCCAGTAAAAGTTGGTGGTTTTCTCACTTGTCTATTCAACACACTTAAACAGTGTGGTAAAGTTTTTTTTTTTTAAAGTTATATTAGTGGGAAAATGCTAATTCTACTCCATGTATTTCATATGCACTAAAGACTTTTAAAACTAGTGTTGGATTTACTTTTGAGCACGTACACAACTTGGCATGATGAATCAGAGTTGGGGTAACATTTAAAATATTTGAAAATTTTTACCCTCTAGTGAGAAAATTCCCTAAGAATAGAAATTTTTCTCTTGTCTCTCTTCTGCCAATTGCATTCAAAATATTAAGCTTTTCTTCAAATTTATTATTGGGTTTTATTTTAGGTGCTTAGTGCAAAGGTGGTCACAAATGCACGAAGCCCTGGAGCAAAGTGTTATGGCATTGTAACCATGTCTTCCAGTACAGAAGTGGCTAGATGTATAGCGCACCTCCATCGCACAGAGCTACATGGGCAACAAATTTCTGTTGAGAAAGTAAGTGTAATGCATACTCATTACATAAAAATTATTTGAGTATGAGGTTGCATTATTTTAAAATTATTTTTCTTAAAAAAAAAAAAAAAAAAATCCTAGGTAAAAGGTGATCCTTCCAAGAAAGAGCTGAAGAAAGAAATTGATGAGAAATCTGGCTCTGGTAGAAACATGGGGGATAAGAAGACTGCATCAGTCGATAAAAGTAGCAAGTAAGTAGCTTTGCATCTTCTGGTTTGATTGACTGTCCAATTAAAATGATCTATACTGAAACTATAACCAAATCTTTCTCGCGGTCTCTTTTTATGTCCTTTTTAACAAGAACTCAGTCAGCCAAAAAAGAGGAAAAGAAATCTGACAAATCTGAGAAAAAAGAAAGTAAAGAAGCTAAGAAAACTGAAGGTAAAGATGAGAAGAATGATAATGGATCAAGTGGCTCTAATCAAGAATCCACTAAAAAAACTGAAGAAAAGAGACGAATAAGTATGCACTATAGCTTTTTTTCCTATTTCCCGTTTTATCTTTTCATTTGCTTTCACCGCAACGGATAATACCCAAGATACCATTACATATAAATCTTTTTTCCTTCAAACCTACAATAATAGGGATGTCATCACCATGTTAGAAAGTCATTTCAGTGCTGTTATACAAACTGCTAGATTTTTGTAAAAACGAGGAGCCCTGTGGCATCTTAGGCTGTGTCTGTACAGTACCCTTATCTCAAAATAAGGTATGCAATTTGCGCTACACAAATTGCGTAGCTTATGTCAATCTTTTATTTTGAGAAAGTGCTATTCCAAAAGGTCCCTTATTCCTTGTGCAACGAGGTTTTACAGGGACATCAGAATAGTGAGCCTGTTATTTTGATATAATGGACTTGCTCTTAAGATAGGAATAGCTATTTCAGGATACCAGTTATCCCAAAATAGTTCCACAGTGTAGATGTAGCCTTGGAGACCAACAATTGGGAGGGCTCAACAAATAATATAATCTACTCGCCAGTGGCAAGTATATTGTAACCCGGAAGAGCCGGTTTCGGGTGATTTGCGCATGCGCAGATTGCCAGACAGTGCGGCTGGCAAGCAGGGCTCGCTGCTCAATTTTTAAGATTCATATCTTGCATTTCAAAAAGTAAACTTTCCAGAGCAGGCTGTTGCCCATCTTAGAATTTTCATTTTATTTTAATTTGTAACTATAGTGTTAAATCAAATGCAGTTTTTAATTCATTATTGTTTTAACCCATTTTTCTTAGGTGGAAAAAGTCCTGGTCAAATGGTAGTTCTAGATCAAACAAAAGGAGACCCAGGTCACACTAGAACAATGAGAAGGGGAAGATTTGATAAAGTAAGTATCTCTCTAACTTTGACACACACAATCCTCGTGTCTCCATGCTACTTTCTAACCACCTTTACTCCAGTGAATAATCAAGTAACTATCTGCAGATAGTTATTTTAGAAGAATATTCTAAGGAATTAACTGTTGTCCATGCTAACTAGTTCTTTTGATTGTTGTAAACTAGCAAGCACCCAGAAATCTCTGTAGGCCCATATGACTTTTGAAATAACTAGAAATTTTGTCTACAGCCTCCAGTGTTAAGGAACAAAGAGCGTATCATTCAAGATAAAATGAAGTTCAGGGAATACAGAGGTAGAAAAGATATCTTGCCCTTTGAGAAAATGAAGGAACAAAGAATGCGGGAGCACATGGTTCGATTGGAACGAATACGTCGAGCAGTTGAGCTTCGAAGGTAGTAATTAAAGTCTTGTTTGAACTTGGACTGCTTTTAAGACTTAATTGGGTAAATTACTATTAGAAGGCAGATAATAGGGCATTTCATCATAAGCTTTTTCCTCAAATTTGCTCTAATTTGAAATTAAGTATGAAAACAATTCAGACACATCAGAAATCCAAATTAGGTTCAAACAGTCTGAAATTAGTGTCCAGGGGGTAGAATAGGGATACAATTTTAATAACTGCCTGGTGCATGTCAGTTATATGTGACCAATCTACTTCTTTAAACTATTAAAATATTTAATCCAATCACTATAATAGTTATGACTAGAAATAAACTCAGTGAGTATATATTTGCATAGCTTAGTGACAATGTGGCATGATAAATGATGGATATTTTTGCTTCCAGTAGGCCAATCTGTGTTACTTTTGAAGCTGGATAGATACTCTGCTTTGTCCTGCTACCTCAATGCAGGAAACTTGCAAAGGGAGCAGGAACAACCTAGGAATATGTGCTGGCATTCCTGGGGTGTGTGGATTTCCAGTGGGAGTAGCGCTGGTATAGCAGGCTTCTACATCTACCTTTCTGCAGGCTATTGGAAAGATGGGCCTGGTAGAGGAGAAGAAAGAAAGGAATAGGACCATGCTGCCCTCTGGCATATGGCCTAGCTATTGTCTGTCAGAATTTTGGGGAGGCAGTAAAATTAGCTTCCTGATGTTTGTTCTCTAGCTCTGCTAGAACTGCCACAAGCTATACATACCAAATACTAACTTTCATCGTGTATATCTATGCTAGGCTGTCATCTTGGCAGTCAAACTGCAGACTGTCGTAGCAGATCAGTTGCTAATTAAAAATATATTAACATGCACCTACTCCCCATTTTATCAACATGTTCTCTATATATGCCTCAGATGATCACTTAAATAATGGAGTTATAGCATGTTATGCAGATCACCCAGTTTAGGCTGTTTAAGGCAAAGGGGGAAGTTAATTTTAAAAAAGCAGGGTGGGGGCAGATGGCTGGCAGCAGCATGTCTTAGAATTTAATGCCTGCTGACTACAACTCTGGCAGTATTGCACAGGAGAAAGCAGTCTCAAATAAACCATCATTGTAAATAGGGCCCTACCAAATTAACGGTCCCCATTCTGATCAATTTCACCTTTTTGTAGGAATTTAAAAATCTTAAATCTTATTACTTTAGCTATTTAAATCTGAAATTTTAGTGTTATAACCATAGGGGTCCTGGCCCAAAAAGGGGTTATGTATTGGGGAAGAGGGGGTTCTAAGATTATTGGTTGGGGAAGGGAAGGGGCTGTGGTAGTGCTACCCTTACTTCTGGGCTACTGCAGGTGGCAGCACTGCCTTCAGAGCTGGACAGTTGGAGAGCAGCAGTTGCTGGCTGAGAGTGCAGAAGTAAGGATGGTGTGGTATGGTATTGCTACCCTTCTGTGCTACTGCCTGTAGGACCCTTGGTCTTCAGCTATCACTCTCCAGCAGCCCCGGTCTGAAGGCAGCACAGAATTAAGGGTGACAGTACCACAACGCCTCCCCAATAACCTTGTGACACCTCCTTTCAGCACACACACGATTCCCTTTTGGGTAGTATCCCCCAATTTGAAATTCAGGTCTCACATTAAATCAGTGTAGTAGAGGGTAAAAGCACACAAGACCAGATCTCACAGTCCACGAGGCGATTTTCATGGTCGTGAATTGGTAGGGCTCTGACTATAAGCTATAATTTTTAAATTAACGTTTAGGCGAAGAGAACTTGCCGAGAGAGAGCGTCGAGAGAGAGAACGCATTCGAATAATACGTGAACGTGAGGAACGTGAGCGTTTGCAAAGGGAAAGAGAACGATTGGAGATTGAAAGACAAAAATTGGAGAGGGAAAGAATGGAACGAGAGCGCTTGGAAAGAGAACGGATTCGTATTGAACAGGTACAGGCCAGTATGCACAGAATGAAGTGTTAAATCAAGTTACAATATTGTACTTAATTTTAGCTATTTTATTTCTGTGGTTCCAAGTAGAACTTGTAAACAGTATAAGTAGTGAGCTTTTCCTCTGGCTGCTCAGTAGCTTATATGGAGATTGGTTCAGATCTCCATGGAAGTCCACAACCAAGAAAGAGGCTAAAGGATTTTGTTTGCCACTTCAGTCTAACTTAATCTGCAAGTATTTCTTCTATAATTGAATTTACTGTGAATAAAAATGAAAATTCTTTCAGGAAATATTGGTTAAGGATGTGAAAGGTTGAATGGTTAACTGGTTCAGCCTTTTGCCTGCTTACCCAGGTAGCCATTTAACCAGAGGACCAGGTCAGTGAAAGCAGTATCCCCAGCTGCAACAGGCCCAGTCGGGCTGGAGCAGCACCTTTCTCCCCTGCCGCTGGGGCCCACCAACCCTACACAATTAACCGGTTAAACAATTAAAATTATATAGTTTAACCAGAACTTTTTTTTACTGGATATTTACATCCCTAATCATGGTACTAGAAATGTATAAAACTTTCTAGTGATAAAATCTTGGTTTATGAAATGACATATCAAAGGTTGTGTGGCTCTGCTTTTTTCTGTAGCAAGTGAGGTCTGAAACTACTACAGTAGACTTCCGATAATCCGGTACCTTTGGGACCCAGGGGGTGCCGATTATTGGATATGCTGGAGTATCAGGAGGTACTCCGGCGGGGGGGCTGTGACAGGTCTGCTGGGACCAGTACTGCGACCGGCGGTGGGGAGGGGCAGGAGAGAGGTGGGGAAAGGGGTGGCGAAGGGCGAACCCTCAGGCATTTTGCAGAGAGGCAGGGGAAGCCCCATGCACAGCGGCAGTGGTGGACTTGAGGAAGCGGCTGAGCAGAGCAGCTGGGGTGCTGCCGGGTTGGTCCCGCAGTGCCACTCAGGTATGGGGCGGTGTTGCGGGACTAACCGGGCAGCACCCTAGCTGCTCTGCTCAGCCGCTTCCCCAAGTTTGCCGCTGCCGCTTGCAGCCCCAGCTGGCCTGTAACAGGCGGCTGTGCGGGCTTTCCCCCACCTCCCTGCAAAACGGTGGAGGGTTTGCCCCTTAACGTGCCAATCCCCACCCAACCTGCCCCACCCCGGCCAGATGCAGTGCAGTCCGGCAGACCCGTCACGCGGTATAATCCCCTTATCCTCTCCTCTCCTCCCCTTTACCGGCCTGTGAGCGCGCGTGGCGCTCACAGGAGCACCAATTGTTCGGCTGGCTGGAGCACTTCCAGGTTCCAGTTGGTGCTGTACTATCAGGAGTGCCGGACCACTGGATGCCAGACAATTGGAGTCTTCCTGTACTTGGTATTGTAAGTTTCTCCAGTATTCGTACGGCTACTGAATTTGATCTGTGTGTGGGTGTAGGGGGGACTTCCGTATCTGTCAACTGTTGTAGTAGATGCAAATATACAAAACTAATAGGTTCATAATGTAATCTTTCTTCCTTAACTTTTTTTGGTAGGAGCGTCGCAAGGAAGCAGAGCGTATTGCTCGTGAAAGGGAGGAGCTTCGTCGACAGCAACAGCAACTTCGTTATGAACAAGAGAAAAGGAACTCTTTGAAACGTCCACGTGATGTAGATCACAGGTAGTGTATTTTCCAAGTTGCTATCCTACTGCTCCTGCCACCTAACCATTTCATTAAGCAGGCTCATGCAGAAAACACTTCCTCGGGTAGGATTGAATACGTGCTACCATAACAGTGCTGCTGATCTACTTGTTAAAGACTAATATGTCTAAATCAATGTAGTGTAATTGTAGAAAGAGAATTTCAGATTAGGAAGGAAGCATCTTATGATAGTTCTCATGGTCCAACAGGAGCATAGCAAGTGTGCAAGCACAGCATTTTACTGTCCTGATTGTAAACAGTTGTGGAAGATTACAGCTACTACGTCTTACTGTTAAAACTTCAAATCCCTGGAGTGGGATGGCTCTGTGAATCAGTACTATAGTATGGTGCCTTTATCATGGAAGGGGAACTGACCCATGTCTTGCCTTGATCCGGCCCTCTGGTCGCACCTGCTGCAGCCTCCCCTCATCCCTTGCAGCATGTGGGTGGTGCTATGGCTGGAGCTCTAGTATTGGCTCCCCACTGTAGGGGAAGGGGAGCAGCCTTGTGGGCCCATCAAGGCAAGCCGTGGACCGAATTGGGCCCCCAGAAGACTTACTCCAGCCTTGGTAAGCTCTGAGCCTCAGTGCCTCTTCTCCTCTCCCAACTCCCCCTCCCCCAGCTTCCCTGCTAGAGCTTTGAGGTAGTGTCTTTTTTTTCCTGCTTCTCAGTTGAGGGCCATGTTAGTGAGTCTGTTGGGATTTTTCACTTCACACTTGTGTGGCCCACGACTGATTTCCCCCCCCCCCCTCCGGTGGTTTAGTCGACCCTGACCCAAAAAAGGTTCCCTACCCTCCTATAGCTTGTAGAGTTCTTTATCAGTTTCTTCCTACTTCAGTGGTAAGGGACAAAAGTTGCTTGCTGGCAAATCTTTGACACATTTGAACTGAATCACCTAAAAGCATTCATTCATCAAGGTACTCATAATTTTTACATATGCCAAAATATGGCTGCAATCAGTCATGTATATACTTCATGGAAAATAGGACTTGAGTTTTCAAGGTTGGTAATTTCACATTTATGAATATATAGCCTTACTATAGACAGCCTGTGAACAGACAAAATCTGATCCTTTCATAGTTCTGTGATTTAATGTCTTCAATGACTGGGCTAACTGGAGAATTGTGCATACTGTTCTCCTCTACATGTTTATGGATTTAGCTCTTGTAATTTTGTCTGGAAGAACAGAATTTTCCTTAAGTTCTACTGATGTAGAATATGGCTATGTCTAGACTGCAGGCTTCTTTTGGAAAGCAGTATTTTTCAGAAGAGAACTTCCAAAAAAACTTCTTCCGAAAGAGAGCGTCCATACTGCAAAAGTGCATCGAAAAAGCGATCTGCTTTTTTGAAAGAGAGGGTCCAGACTGAATAGATGCTCTCTCACATGTAAGCTGTGATTTCTATAGATGGAATGGCCATCAGGGTACCAGTGCTTTTTCTCTTTTCCAAAAGAATTCCCTCTCTCCGTCCACATATACCTTTTCGTGAAAGAGCTCTTTCACAAAAAAGCTTCTTCCTTGTAGAATGAGGATTACCAATGCCAGGAAACCCCCCTCTGTTCTTTCAATTTTCTTGCGGAAGAATGCAATTGCAATGTGGATGTTCCCCAAGTTTTGTCGGAAAAACCATCATTTTTCCGACAAAACTCTGTAGTGTAGACCTGCCTTATGTGACCAGTGAACCCTTGTGCAGAAAACAGTGGGCCATTGGTACTGGAGTTGTAAAATCCTGTTTAAATGTAATGTTTTAAAGTATAACCGATTAAACAGTTAACCACTTAAACCAGATCCCATGCGCTGGAGCAGTCCCCTGCCTGTTCCTGCTCCAGCCTGATCAAGCCACTGGTTAACCAGTGACATCCTTGCTTACTAGTAGTCTTGGATGTTCGTAGAGATAGTATTTTAATATAAAAAAATATTTTGTCCACTTTGGGTGGGTAGGAGGTAATACAATGGAAATGGCTGTTTAATTTTTTTTCTAAAACTACCTTAATTAGAAAGCAGTGAACTAAGCTGTGCATTTGTCAAACTCACTGAAGAAAAATTGGAACAAATTATCAGTTCTAAGCCTGTGTTACAGGAGTTGAAGACTAAACAACTGATTCACTTGGAAGAAAACTCATCTCTTCCATACAAATATCTGAATTATTGCCTTTTTACTATTGTAACTTGCTGTAAAATATTAATTACAAAATGTGTGTTTTAAAGGCGAGATGATCCCTACTGGAATGAGACTAAAAAGATGTCCTTAGATACAGATGCACGCTTTAGTCATGGGTCTGACTACAGTCGCCAGCAGAATAGATTTAATGATTTTGACCACAGAGAGAGGGGGCGATACCCAGAGGGTTCATCAGTGCCATCATCCTCTTTTGAAAGGTATGTTTGCAGACAAGAGATACCAAGAGCTCTACTTTTAAGAAGTACTTTAGACCTGCTTGAGACTCAAGATACTGGATGAAGTTTCTACCCTCGCTGCATACTTAAGACCGATACTTGGAGGAATTAAAATTAATACAGAAACTTATACTTGGATCTCTGGTTTATCCAGCCTATTTCATAATCCTGTGTTCTGTAACAATGTCCTTGTTATAGGAGTTCTGCAACCTGTTGAGAAATGACTGTAGTGTCAGTTTACACAATTACAATAAATGTAGCCATTCACATTTTGGCAATTTCATATACATAGCTATTAAGTTGACAGTCAACATAAGTAAGGAAGCAACTGGTGTTCTAGCTGACATAGAAGTCAGCAAGTATACATCCTGAAGTGCAGTTACAATGGAAAAGGTTGATCACAGATACCATGTAAAATCATAAAACAAGCAGGGGAGAGAGAGCTAGTGAATAAAACATTCAAATCCATGCTTGTGGAGATGAAGGAAAATTGTGGAATACAGGCAGTCCCCGACTTACGCGGATCCGACTTATGTCGGATCCGCACTTACGAACGGGGCTTTTCTTGCCCCGGAGCTCACGGGTGGCGGGACTGCCCAGAGCGCAGCGGTCCCGCCACCGCGTCCTCCCGGGCGAGAAAAGCTGCTCCGGGTCTCCCTGGTGTGCTGGGGGGGGGGACTCCCCCAGCACAGCAGGGAGACCCGAGCAAAGCCGCACAGGCGGCGGACCCCGCCGCCTGTGCGGCTTTGCTCCTTTGCCCCGGAGCAAAGCCGCAGAGGCGGCGGGACCTCTGCGCCTCCGTGGCTTTGCTCGGGTCTCCCTGGTCTGCTGGGGGGCGGAAGGGGGCGCAGCTAGTGCGCCCCCCCCCAGCAGACCAAGCTTTTGTTGCGGGATGCCTGGGGTAGAGCAGCTGGGGTGCTGCCGGGTTGGTCCTGCGGGTTGGTCCCAGGAGTCCAGATTCAGCCGCTGTTGAAACTGATCAGCGGCTGATTCCAGGAAGCCGGGGCAGAGCAACTCTGCCTAGGTCTTCCTTTAGTCAGCCGCTGATCAGTTTCAGCAGTGGCTGAATCTGGAGCCAGTTCAGACTTACATACAAATTCAACTTAAAAACAAACCTATAGTCCCTATCTTGTACGTAACCCGGGGACTGCCTGTAGTTAGTGGGCAGGCATATAATGTGTTCTGCTCTCCAATTTGTACAGGCGAGAACGCTTTGTAAATCAAAATGAAGGAAAAAAGACACGCCCAACAGCACGAAGAGAAGAACCTGGTTTTGAGAGGTACCCTAAGAATTTCAGTGACTCCAGAAGAAATGAACCCCCACAGCCAAGAAATGAACTTCGAGATACTGACAGGCGAGAAGTGCGAGGAGACAGAGATGAGAGAAGAACAGTGATCATTCACGATAGACCTGAAATATCACATGGTCGCCACCCAAGAGAGACTGGTTCCAATCCACCTAGACAAACTAATTGGAAGACAGAGGGAGGCATAAGCACAGAAAAACGGGATGCCAGGTAAATAGTCTGCTGGACATTAGACAAAGCTGTAGTGCTAGTGTATTCCAGCAAAACCATTGTATAGCACCAATAGTAGCTTGAGAACTTGCATTGAAAAATAGAATAGATAACCAGAATGGCACAGTTTGGAACTTGCATTCCGTTCATGTTGTCTACTACAACCTTGACTATATTGTTTACTGTTCATGCATTCGACTGTGCTCTTCTTGGGCATGCATAGTAGCAGTGTGGTAAGTAGCTCTTTGTGCACCAATGTAGGATGCAGACTATTAGTGACTTCTGAGATGAGTTAAAGATTCAGACCTGCTTAGGAAGTTACTTTCAGGTCATTAAAATCCAAAATATGTAGAGAAATGGACTCTGTCTAGCCTACACAAAGTTGTTACCAGCTATTGCCTTATGGCAATAAAAGAAAAATTTGACTAGGTAATTCTCTTACAGGGGAGAGAGACCAGAGAGATCGGGAAGAGAGGTGTCTGGACATGTGAGAAGTGCTGCTCCTGGTAGCCGTAGCAGTGCTTCTGGTTATGGAAGCAGGGAGGGAGAACGGGGAGTCATGGGAGAAAGAGGAAGTGGAGGACAAGTAAGTATCTTTACTTCTCTATAATTGTTCAATGTTTACTGAAGCTGCTAGAGAATGAGCTGACTCTATACCCATAGTATTGTGCTGCTATGTAATGTTAAAGTTAATGTTTCTCTCCATTAAATACCCAAAAAATGAGTGGTAGAAATGTAGCCGTGTTAGTCTGGTGCAGCTGAAACAAAAAACAGGACTGTGTAGCACTTTAAAGACTAACAAGATGGTTTAATAGGTGATGAGCTTTCATGGGCCAGACAGCTTTATGATCTGGACACATGGCCAAAAAACACTGGAGACATTCCACAGAGATTTTAACTACCTACACCCCACCATCAATCTCAGCCTGGACCATTATACACGAGAGATCCATTTCCTGGACACGACAGTATAAATCAGCAATGGAAAATTAGACACCACTCTCTACAGAAAACCCACTGACTCATACAGTTACTTAAATGCCTCCAGCTCCCATCCAGAACACACCATACGATCCATCATCTATAGCCAAACCCTTCGATATAACCGTATCTGCTCTAATCCCACTGACAGAGACCAGAAATTTCAGGATCTCTACCAAGCATTTATAAACCTCAACTACCCACCCAGAGAAATAAAAAAGCAAATTGAAAGAGCCCGACAAATACCTAGAAGCCTAGTATTTCAAGGAGACCCAAGAAAACCAACAATAGAACACCACTTGTCATCACCTACAGCCCCCAACTTAAACCTGTCCAACACATTATCAATAAACTACAGCCTATACTGGAACAGGATACCAAACTCCGAGAGGCTCTGGGAGACAGACCCATAGACACCTACCTAACCTCAAGATGATTCTTACCAAGAACCAGAGGACATACCACACTAATGCCAACCCTGGTACCTTCCCTTGCAACAAACCCCGTTGCCAGCTTTGTCCACATATTTACTCTGCTGATACCATTTTTGGACCCAACCAAGTGAGTTATAAGATCAAGAACACACATTCCTGCGCATCCAGAAATATAATTTATGCAATCGTGTGCCGAAAGTGTCCGTCTGCTATGTACATTGGACAAACGTCTCAGACACTTCGCCAAAGGATCAATGCCCACAAAACAGATATCAGACAGGATCACAAAGAAAAAACAGTTTCTTGCCATTTCAACCAGAAAGGACATTTGTCTCAACAACTTGATTACCTGCATCCTGCTTCAAAGACCTTTTAAGACTTCACTTCAAAGAGAATCCTCTGAACTGTCATTCATGCTTAAATTCGACACTTTACACGCAAATTTGAATAAAGATGCTAACTATCTTACCCATTACAAAGATAGCTTCCCCATTTATCACCTCTAATATCATTAGCTCACAGACATTTACCTCCCCCCTACCCTCCCATCCCCCTTCTGTTCTGAAATTTGATTTCCTTTTCATATGTGTTCACTTTTTTTTAATTGTATCCTTTGGTATATACGGTTGTGACAATTTTCTTCCACTGTTTGATCTGAGGAAGTGGGTCTGGCCCACAAAAGCTCATCACCTATTAAACCATCTTGTTAGTCTTTAAAGTGCTACACAGTCCTGTTTTTTGTTTCAAAAAATGAGTGCCTGTTACTTCTCTTGATCTAATATACTTCAGGTGGGTCAGAACAATGGATGTAGCTGCTATTTGAATCGATACCAAATCAACTGGTGGGAAAATAGTTAACTGGAATATAGTTCAGCCTTCTACACCCTGTGGTCCAGATTCCCATTCCCTCCCTTCTAAGCCAGGGCACTTGAGCTGCCATCAAGTTTTTGAGCCTCAGCCAACCCCCACATGGGTGGAGCACAAGCACCAGCTACCTGCTGTGGGAGAAGCAGTGGGGAGCTGGCATTAAAG
Organism: Pelodiscus sinensis; assembly: GCF_049634645.1. Taxonomy (NCBI): domain Eukaryota; kingdom Metazoa; phylum Chordata; order Testudines; family Trionychidae; genus Pelodiscus; species Pelodiscus sinensis. The sequence continues at coordinate 30,090,140 of NC_134724.1, read as the reverse complement.
ACCCTGTGTGACCAGCTCTGCATGGCAAGAACAGGAAGCTGCACAGCGTGTGGCTGTTGTCCCTCCCCCCAGACGGGGGGAACTGCAGTGCAGGGAAATGCTTCCCTACAGGCTCCATCCCTATTCCTCCCAGTGGCCAGAAATCATGGTCAATGAAAGCAGCAGGGGGCAGTGCCTGCAAGCACAGGGCCGCATGGTGCCACCTGTCCTCTCCTCTCTTCCCTGCAGCCTCTAGAGCTGCACCAGCTACATGCTCCAATCTCCTACCCCTGCCCAGACTGCACCCTAATCCCAACCCAGTCCACTTCTGGCAGCCCCCGTCTGCACACTGAACCCCACATTTTTGGACCCACCTTAAGGGGGTTTGCTTTTCACACATTTGTGACCCCTGAATTTTTTTTCCTGTTGGATAGAGAAAGTTCTTCACCTCTGTCCTAGAGGCTGAGCATAATGTCTTAGACAATTCTGTACCCTGCTTTCTAAAGTGTTTGGAAACAAATCCTAAGAGCAATTACTAATCTTGCCCTTGCTGGCACTTCTTATCAGTAATTACAATCTTCCTAGTGGCACACTGACTGACCAAAAATCACCAAGAGTGAATTCTTTCTCTCATAACATTAACTATCCTAACTGTGTGTGACACAAAGGAAGGACAGCTATTGCTGTTCCCCAGGTGGGAAAACTGAGGCAGGGTGTAATGTTACTAGCACACTGTCACAAAACAGGTCAGTCAGAGATGGATGTGGCATCCAGGTTTCTTAATTTATAGTCCATGGAACAAGGCCACCTTCCAGATACAAAACCTGAACAGAAACACTTCCACAAAGGAGTTCACACGTTAGCATTGTTTTAAAAATGGTATTTTTATGCAAGAGGAGCAGACTTAGAAAAGCCAGTTCTAATATTTGACTTTGTAAAGTGATCTTACCTTTTAAATACAGAATTGTGAAATAGATAAATTCCATTATAAGTATATTGGCTGGAAACCAGAGTCATTGCATGAAATGTGTTTCTTTCAAGTAACTGAATATAATGCAATTTAAGCCATGTGACCTTTTTAGAGGTGCTATAAATCACTGTGTATTTTGCTAGCATTATAATGAAGATAGACATGTTGTTGAACGCCATAGTCGTGAAACTGGACCAAGAAAGGAATGGCATGGACCTAGTTCTCAAGGCAGCGGGTATCATGATGCAAGGAGAATGGGAGATGGCCGTGGAGGAGGTGGCATGATGTCTCCACATGCAAGGTACAAAAATGCTCCTTTCTCCTGGCTCGTCACTGAGTTCTCAAAGCTCTTGATTGTGATGATAATCCTTTTGCATAAGAACCAGGCAAGGGCCACACGGAAGCTGAGCTTCGGCACTGTCATCTCAGCAGGAGGTCAATAGGAGAAATGCTCCAGTCTACTTCCCTTACTCCTGGTGAGGTGTAAGAGTTCCAGCGTTGATGGGGTGCCCTCGGCGTTTGATTTTAGTGGGTCTTTAGTAGACCCATTAAATCAAACTTGGGAAGATCGACTCCTGCAGTATCGATCTTCTGGGAAGTGAAGACATGTCTCTGGGTTGCTGCAGCACAACATTAACCTGATCTTTCCCACGAGATCTGGCTTAGGCCACATCTTCACTGGCCATGCTGGAGATGGATCTTCTGGTATTCAATTTTAGCAGGTCTAGGAAAGACCCCCTGTAAAGGGCTCCACTCCTCTTATGAGCACTCCTCAGTGGTCGAGGGGAGTCTTATAGTCTCTGCTCGGCTGTCTGGGAGAGGAAGTGTCCAGTATGTGGCATGGAACCAGGTGGCTTCTTACCCCATTGTGGCTGCTGGTGCTTGGAGAGGACCCAGGCCCGCCCACTCCTCTGGGTCCTGGCCCAGGGACCCCGTGAATAGCAGTTACCTGCTCAGTCTCAAAGAGGTTGGTTGCTGTCATGTTCCCATGGCCACTTCCCCCAGAAGCTGCTTTGTCCAGCCCTTTCTCTTGGGCCTTGTGGTCAAGTCCTCCCCATCCAGGGTTCTGCAAAGTGTTGCCGTTGGCTTACTGGCTCATCTTCAGCTGCTGGACCTGATTCTGATCAGGTCTGAAGTCCAGCTCTCACTCAGAGCTGTCCAGAGTGCTGCTATCTCCTAGTCAGCCCTTAGGGGTCAAACTCCAGCAAGCAACTGGCAGGCCCTGGCCTAGCAGCTTCTTTTATATCTGCCTGCTGCACCCTGACAGGTAGCTGCAGAGGCTGCCACTCTATTCTGCTTGGAGGATCTCTCTTCTTCTGCTCCTGTTGCTGGGCAGGGTGTGAAAAGGCCTCCAGCAGGGATGTCTGGGCCTAGTCCACCATGTCACACACGCTAAATCGAATATTGAGGATGGCTCCCATCAGCACCAATACTCCTTGCCTCACTTTGTGAGGATAGTGCCAAGCTTGGCATAAGGTAGACCAACTCCAGCCACATATCTTTACATAGCTGGAGTTGCATGCCTTAACTTGACCTTACAGGTCTAGTGTAGACCTGGTGTTAGTCATGAACCTGGATAATTTATGTAATAATGCAACATATTCTTTGCACTGCTACTAAGTTATTCAGCAGCAGCAGTGTTCAGCTGCGTCACTGTATTCTACTGTAAAATATGCAACTTCCTCTTTGTCAGGAATAGTAGAGTAGTCAACAACTTGACTGCACGCTCCCTGCTCCCCAGTACAAGCTGTGGCTGAGGATTCCTTCCCTTATTGTGTAGTCAATACAAATTTTATCTATTACATGATGAGTGGATTACCTGCTTCTTAATATCCTTAGTCAATAAAGCTTACATTGTTGTACCAAGCATCTTCTGAGGTTCTACAGTTTTAGTCCACAATATGAGCATTTAGGCGCACACACGTCTGTTGCAGACTCATAACACCTCCACTCAGAATATCCTTTTAACATTTGTTTTTAAACCTTTTTTTGTTCCAGTAACTCTTCACCAATTAATAGAGTTGTACAGATCACAAGCAATTCCATGCAGAGGGGAAGTGGCTCAGGATTTAAGCCGTTTAAGGGTGGACCTCCACGAAGATTCTAGGATCCACAGCTGCTTGGTTTCAAGATAACTTATTGAAATCTCTCCTAAACTTTACCTGATTAGATATGAACAGGAACTCTTGTCTGGAAATCCTGTTCACTTTTTTTAATTTTAACATGATTACTTTCCCTCTGAATTTTGGAGGCATTTTTAATAGTTGCGTTGTAATTTTGGATAGTTTTTGTGTATCTTTGATAAGCATTTTCCCTGCGGCACTAGAGCTTTCCAAAACAGTTGGAACCAAAATATTTGTGAACACTGTATAAATATAAAGGAATAGTGTGCAGCTGTGTGCTAGTAGTTTAATTTACCAGCATTAGCTCTGTGGTGTCACGCTTTAAACTTAGCTACTTAGAATATACACAACAGTAACCTCCATTTTGAAGGTTGTTCAGGCTATAAAACCTGCTTTCTAATTTGTAGAGAATAAGGTTGGTTGTTGCATTTCTGGGTATTATGTAACCTATTTTTGCAGAAGGTACTGTTACATTGAGTGCATCTATGTGTATTCTTCCAAATGTATTCTTTTGAAATAAACCTTCATATTCTGTATAGTTCCTGGTAAGTTTTTGGAACTTTCCATCTGATGGGGCAAAGAAGAATAAAACTGACACGTTTTCAATACAAGCCGTGTGTTCCTGTGTGGCAATGCAATAAATAGGCTACATAAGAGACAGTATGGTTTTGCTTGCTGACAGTCGATACAAACCATCTCTTTGCAGTCAAAGGAAAAGTCACTGACCCGAGGTTATATAGTGCTACCAGCAGAACTCAGTAACTTGTATCCAGGAGACAATTTGTTTTAAATTAAGATGTAAATTAATTAAAATATCAGATATTATGCAAGCAATTTAAAAAAATTGTGTTCTCTCTGATTTCATGAATGTGAAGAATCACTTTTTTTTTCTTAAAAGGATGTAGGATAAATCTCAACAGGAGCCCTAAATGTCCTTGTTTTATTTTTAGTTTGTCTCTGACTCCACATTTCAGCTGAGGGGAGGAGTTAAAGGTATTTTTTGAAGTCCTAAGGAACAAGACCTACATTTGGCATCCAGGATCCATTTAATCCTTGCATGTCTCTGTAAGTTAGAAGTAGGAGTGACCGGACTAGGGGAGGGGTGGGGGGAAGGACCTTGTTTGTATTGCGAGGCCACATGCGTAAGAGGCAAAAAAACCAACCCTCATTGTCCTTGGCCCCCAAGTATGGTCCCTCAGAGCATCTGTAACTCTCTCCATTTTCTAAGAGTGAAGCCATCCCCAGGTGGACCTGTCCATGTGATAATATAGGAACAACATGGCCACAGCAATACTGGTTTGCCACATTGCTGTCCCTGGTGGTGGCCACTTCCATGGTGCTCCCTCTGGTTCCTCACTTGAAGCAGGAGTTTGACCAACTGCATCACCCAAACCTGGAGATGGTCCACCTAGTGGTGTGGAAGCTCCATGGCTGAACTGTGTTGCACTCCAGTGCTTGGACCCTCAGGGAAGACTTATGGGGCAGCTGAAAGCCCTCTACTTATCACAAACGTAAGAGGTTCTCCTGGTGGTGCCTAAATAAAGGTACCCACCAGCAGGTCACAGTTCCCCTGCTATTGGACTACCTTCTTCGCCTTAAACACCAGGGTCTGGCTATCTCCTCCATTAAAGTACACCTGGCAACACTGTCAACTTTCCACACAGCTTCAGGAGTGAAGTCCGTCCCTCTTAGGGGACCTAGCAGTGAGTCACGTCTTTAAAAGTCTAGATCAGTTGTACCCTCATCTGAGGCAGTCATTGCTGCTGTAGGACTTGAATTTGGTGTGCTCTCAGCCCCTCATTTGAGCCCCTAACTACTTCCACTCTAACCTACCTCTTGGCTATTACTTCCCCCAGACTGGTTTCAGAGCTGCAAGCTCTTCTTTCCAGGCCTCCATATATTGTGTTTAAGTATAAGGGCAGCTGTGCAAACCAGCAATGTGCCCCATTCTACTTTTCTGCCAAAGGTGGTGGTGCCTTTTCACATCCACCAGAACACTTTTCTCCCTGTTTTTTTCCCTCCCAAACCGGGGACTGGAATAGGGCCCTGCACTCCTTGGATAGGAGATGTTCCTTTGCTTTACTCAACATAAGGCATTTCACAAGTTGACAACTTTTTATTGTGGAGCACAGGAAGAATCTCCTGCTTGCATCACTGCAGCATCTGTTATCCTGGATCACTATGTGTATCAGGCCATACTCTAACTTGGCCAAGATGCTGGGCTTGCCTAGCACAGTGCATCCCACTTGGGTGCAAACCACATCATCAGCCTTTCTGGCATAAGTTCCAGATCAGGACATCTGCTGGACAGCTACGTAGTCCTCCATGTACACCTTCCCGCCTCATTATGCCATCAGCTGCAGTCACAGAATGATGCAATGTTCCACAAAGCTGTACTACACTCAGCAATGAATCAAGGTCCAACCCCTCCTCCATACAAACTGCTGGTAAGTCACATAATGGAATGCTTATGAACAATCGTTTGAAGAATAGTTATTTACCGTTTATGGTTCTTCAAGATGTCTTGCTCTTGTCCATTCCAGATCCTCCTGCCTTCCCTCTGCTGGATTGTTCCAGCAAGAAGTAACACAGTGGGAGTTGGGTCAGTGGGGTATATGTACATGACACCGTGGGGTGCCAGAACTGACCCAATGGGTTCTGCTGAGGAAAAGTTTTCCAATGATTGTGAATACAGTGTGCATACACACATTGGAATGGACATGAGCAACATATCTCAAACAGCTGTTAGTTTTTTTTTTAAGTTAGGGAAAAAAATAGGTCAGAGTGAGTGAGACTGTAACAAGGTACACATTTATTACATAAGCACATGTGTAGATACATTAAAAGTATGGCACAATCATGAAACTACCTAATTCTTTAGCTGTGGAAAAAAAGGAGAGAAATCAAATGCAGAGAAAGTTGTAATTTCTAACTATATGGGACAGTTTTATCTTGTTTATAAACAGATACTCTGGCATAAACATATCTTTGGTCCTAAATAAAGTTCTATTTCTAAAATAATTTAGATAATGTATGTTAACTAAAATGAAATAAGATGTATAATAGAAAAGTCAAGATGTTAAAATTCATTGTAATTTTAACATCACCATTCATTATAATTAACCCTTAATTTAGTGAGGCATTTTATTTTGTATTACAAATACAAAATATGCATTTTCCACAAGGGTAATGTAATATGCACAGTGCCTTATGGATCAAGCAGCAATATAGTACAGGGGCCTACATTCCCATTAGCTTGAGTAGATGTAGACAATAGTGTAATGTGCCCAGAACCTTCAGTTTTCAGTTGGCAAAGATTAAACCATCATCACAGATGGTTAACTGTGCCAAATACAGTATGCCAGTTTTGTGAGCCACTTTAGCTAAATGAATTCTGTATTTAATGCATGCCACTTCATGTGATCTCAATCTCATGAACCCTGTTGCAATTTTGCTGTTTCTTTCAAATGTAGCCATTGCTAAAAATATTTACATACCTGAAAGCTAAAGCTCAGAAAAGGGAGTAACTCAACTCTGCAGACCTTGATAATTTTCTCTGATGTGTTTATCTGCTTTGTCTAGCCACACCCACAAATATCCATACTAAGATCAAAATGGGTTGGTTAGCTTTTTCTATTGGAATCTAGGGTACTAAATGGCTGGAAATCAAAGTATGGTACCAAACAGAAAAACCTTAAATTATTATTTAACAAATGTACAAACGGTCAACATTATGTTTTCAGCTGTATAGAAGCAGATAAAACAGCAAATGAGTTATCATTAAGAAAGCAATTCTAAATTACTACACTGCGGACCATCTATCTCCCCATTTACTATCAAATAACAATCCCTATGGAAAAATTACAATAGCTTATTTGGAAACATGAGAAAGTATTTTACTTTTTTAAATGCTATTTAGTACTTGCAAATGAGGACCTAGTGTCATTCAACTACTAAGTTCTCCAGGGACCATTGGCAAGCCGTTTTTGGATCCATGGGAGGATAGAGCTTGAGAACTATCGATTTAATGTTTAATTGAATTTTAGGGAGTCAGCATTGCTTTACCACTAAAAGGACATTTATGATTTTCTCCATTGCTTAAGAAAAAAACATCTTAAATTTTATACTTGTGGGTCTATCACTTTATTTATAGAGTTCACTTATTTGGTTGTAACTCCATTTCTTAGGCTAAAACTTCATACAAAATTTTAATCACAGCAAACTTTGGCTTTTTTATTTAAAAACTCAAACTACAGAAAGGCACAAAAGCTAAGCCTGAGACTGCCATTTTAGTGCAATTTTGACCAGATATAACCATGTTACAAATTCCTAGTGAGTAGAGGGGCCAGAATATTTAGGCCTACTAGGTTGAATTTAAAGACCAAAACTGTTTTAATTAGGACTTTGTTGTGGATTGAAGTTACACCTTCACCAGTTTTTTAAAGATAAAATCAGTTTTTACTACACTACTCATTTGTTGCTTGTTGGGAGTTAATGAAAGATGGCCTTTGAAAGGCTAATGTCACCATGAAACTCCAGTGAACCCCAGCCCTCCAGACATGTTCATAAATCATACCTTTGGATTCTGTACAGAGAACTCTCTCTCTCTTGGGTCCCAATGCTGAAGACTTTTACATATGAGCATAAATCTGTCAAGGATCAGTGTGTGAGAACTCATATAAAACAGAATACCAAAAGGAGCTGAATGTACTCCTCCTGAAATATCAGTGCATGATAAAATGTACATTAAACAATTTAGCCTCCAGAATTTAACACTGGAGGGATTAAATGGGCTTTTAAAAATCCGCACTTACACCTCAAACACAAAGTAAATTCAAAAAAGTTGTGGGATTTGATGCCAATAATTTTTTAATTGTTGCAACATTTGCATGTATCAAAGTTGTATCATGAAATTAGGTTCTCAAGAGCCAAAATCCACAATCATTCAAAAGTGTTTAATCTTATTTTACATATAAAATTAACTGTACAGGAATAATTTATGTTTATGAAATAAGCACAATTCAGTTATGAGTTTAGTTTGAACAATGCATATTGGAGGACTGGATTACAAATGTATCAATATATAGATAATATGCTACATTGCAGGAGCAGCAGTCACAAATGCATGTCCTAACAGCATTGTGAACTGTAACTTTTAAAAAGCTTTCATTGTATCTACCCTATGAATATTATATACCTCTGCTGGCATGGTGTGAAACCTAGGAAAGATAACTTGGTATCGACTGACTAACATCTCAAATTCAATCAGCTTGTGTGTGTGTGTTTGTGCGTGTGGTTATTGTAATTTTGTTGTAGCAATGTTTAAAAACAATTTTACGTATCTGTAGACTAAATTTTAGTGTCATTCTGATCCTGTTTCCATACCTGAAAGGTTGTGTCCACTGTAGATAAATATGGCCTGGCTAAATACAGCAGTTATTGAACAGTTACTCCAACTTTAATCCTCACAAATTGTTCTATGCTCTTCTGCAAATGGTTTAGAAAAAACTGAAAAATTGTTCTTACTCACAAATAACCCCATTGATTTAATTGGAATTACACCAGTAAGATGACCAAGATTGGCCCATAATTAGTAAATGGTCCTTTATACACCAGTAATTAGGAAGGAATTTTGATTACCAAAATTCAACTTGCATTAAACAGATTGGCAGTTAGAACTCAGTTCAATTCATGCAGATTAAGTTCTCAGGGACTGTTCACATAGACAAGTTGTTGTGTGCACTGTTGTTATAGCCAGGTTGGTCCCAGGATAATATAGGTTAGGTAGGATCTCTTATTGGACCAACTTCTGTTGGTGAGAGGGACAACCAACCGAAGTTGGTCCAACAAAAGATGACCTCACCCATCTTGTCTCATACATAAGCTATGGCAGGCTAAGTAGTTCAAAGTGTAAAGAAAGGTCTGGTTACCAGCGATTCTTCAAATATTAATGCCTTTTCCCTTCTAGCAATACAGAAAGTTTAAAAAGCTAATTTTCATCTAGCTAATTCATAGAAAGTTAGACTTCTCTGAAAATCAGAAATTTTACCAGGGTCATGGTGGTTCCTTAAATGATTCTCTTTAAAAGATTATGTAAAACAGATTGATGCTTTCCAACCTACAAATTAAGTGCTAAAACTCTTTAAAATGCAAAACAGATCCAGTGTGCAAAGACTCAGATGCAATGCAGTACTAGATACCCAAAGAACTGAAACCTCTCCCTCTTTCATATGAATCTTTGTAAAGCAGGATTTGTGTGCATCTGACCAGTGCCATCTTTCAGGGTGGCTGGCAGTCTCCATGTTTTGAGGGCCCCATGGCAGCAGCCTCAACCGTTCTATGCACAGGGCTCAGAGGATTACCTGGGGGGTCTGGTGCAGGGCAGCAGCAGGGGTTGCCTGTACCATGACTGCAGGAGCTGGAGGGCCTGGCAAGCTGTTCTTCTCTGCTGCCATCTCCTAGCCAGCTGCACTTGGCTTCCCTGCAGTAGCAAGCAAAGTGCTCCTCTTCTTGCTGTCCCAGAGAAGTGAAGTGTGGCGGGACAAAGCTAAGCAGGCTGTCATGCTACTCTGGTTGCAGCCACCAGGGTAAATGTGAGGGAGAAGGAGCAAACCCTGCTGCTACCCCATGCCAGGTCCCAGGCTAGCACCCCAAGGTAAGGGGGTGGAAAAGGGGTATAAGTTGGAGGGGTTGCCTCAGGCTCTACAGCTCCCATAGGGATGCCCTATATCTGACTATTGGCATGACTGAAATTTAGTTATGCTTCTTTTGAGTATAGTTTTCAATATGCAATTTGTTTACCTCTGGAAACAATTTTGAAAAAAACATCTTCATAGTGTGATTTGTCGTCTTATGTGCATCAAAGACACATAGCTGGCAGCTAAAGCTTCATAAAAACAATGAAGCCTGAGAAGCAATGCTGCTCAACAATTACATGTCTTTTCTTTCATTTTCCTGTACATTTTACTAAGGCAAGATAGCTTAAATCCATTACAAATGTTTTAAATAGGAATATTTCTTCGAAAGGACCTTTTTCTTAAGAATTAATCTTATAAATGTTTGCAATTTTTGTAAAACAAGATGCCCAGTATCAAAATCAAGTAATTCATAAATAGAAGAACAAATACTTCGTTACCATATTACCTTGAGCAGCTGCTGCACTGGCAGCAACTTTTGTAGTATGAAATTTCCCAATATTATAGAGCATGTCTTTTTGCTAACGTAAGTCCATATACCTGTATAAAACAAGTTACCAAAAGACAATTGTAAAAAACAAAACAGATGTGTTTCTACAAGTAATACTTAAGACAATGTTGAACGCTTAACCAAAGAAAAATTATGAAAATCTTGATATATCCTATCTTTCAGTCAGAGGGATGCCCTGATAGAAAGGTAGGAAGTCTGCTGTACAACATTATTTATATCAAACTACTACAAAAGAGTAGGAATGGGACAGCTGGAGGTAATACAGCCATCCCTGGTTAAAAATACTTACATTTTCCCTAAAGCTGACCCTTTTTGCTTAAGAATTGGCACTTCATGGCTAACAAGATTTTTTGAAAATGGAAGTGGGTGTGATAATGTTCACTATTTAGCCATTGATTCCACTCATTGGTATGGTGTCTGAAGTTTGTTGGGCTATCATACAAAAGGGGAAGGAGAGAAAATTGATTTCTTCTGTCAATCTTATCAAATTTTGGCAAGTTAAAACCCACGGACAGTGATTAAGAACATATATAGGCATTACAATAAATGTAAAAGCACAGGGCAAGGACAGTAGTTTGTGATAAAATAGCAACGTTACAACAGTGTTGAAAAAAATATTAAATATTTACTTTAAGTACAAATTGTATCAAAGGGTGAGTCCAGCTCATTTCACTGATGTGCATAATAATGAGAACTAACATTCCAAGAGTTATCAATAATATTACAGTATTTTAACATGAAGACACTTGCTATAACAAATCCAATTGCCTGCGATACAGCTAGTTCTCAGACACGGCCACTAATTTATTTCTGACAAGACCTCAATGGTTATTTTTGCCCACAGGCTCAATGGCCAACTATCAAATATACCAGAAAGGAAAATGTTGTGCTGCAAATAAAGTACACCAAATAGAATATTCATTTGATAATTTTGCAGCTGTTTGTGACCAGGCTATATACAAAGTGCTGAATTTGATGTAGTTTAAAATAAACAGGATAATTTTACTAGTTTGTTATATCTATGTGCATTGCTCACTAATATCAAAACATTGGCAAATGTAAAAACAATTTTTTTCCTAGCATATAAAATTTCTATACAATTCTTCTGACCTTTTTAAACCTATCAAGATTTAAATCCATTAAAAGCATCCTGTTAAAGTGTTTACACCAACATGTGGACCTAAAGAACCTTGCAGATTATTATATACATATCTAGATTTACCAACTAAAAACATGTTTGATGTATAGTATCTGAAACATGATTGAGTCCCCTCTTATTGTTCGATACTAGTAGTTAAATATTATTCCTTGAATAAGGAGAACAATTGATGCTTGAGCACTGATGTATAAGAATAAATTCTATTACAAACAGAAGAGAAAGGTAATGGTTACCAAAATGTAAGGAAGTTTGGTAGGACAAGAACTGCATTTTCAAACTTCTCAGGCTGTTATAAACAAATTCAGTATTTTATAAAGTGGTCAGGTTAAAATCAAATCTTTTAAAAAAATAAAAATCAAATCCATAAGTTTAATAGAAGCAGGTTGGAGTTTCTTTTAAAAACTTAAGATGAAAGTAAATCTTACTACTTGTTCATATTTTTAAACCTCTCCCTTTCCCAATATGAAGAAAATGGGGCTAGAGAAGGGAAACTATGGCTGGGATTTTCAAATAATAGTAATGGCATTTTAGCACCTCTCCCTTACACTCATTTGAAAATCCAACCGAAGAGTGTAGCTAAATCTTAAGTGTGTTTGAATCTTTTCTTTGTCCAATCTTCATGCCTTTACAAAAGTCTTGATTACTGCTGGGGACTTTATATAAATACATAATACTGATAGACATGTTAAGTTAGCTGTGCAACCTTTGACTGAATTATGAGACTGACTCCAAAGTACAGTGAGTGCCAGACTCATTGCTCATTTCCAGTCAAGTGTCACACTTTTAAAGAAGGCATTGAGAATTGGATTTTTAGATTTAATGGATTGTGGAAATATTCAGTAGGGAGAAAAGGCCCAAAACCTACAAAAAAAAAAGTTGGGAACTTTTCAGTCCCAGGAACCAGGCAACACTAATTTCTGCACTGCTAGCCTTTGCTGCTCACAAAGTGGAAATCATAGGGTATGTCTACACTTGCTCCCTAGTTCAAGCTAGGGATGCAAATGTAGCTGACCAAAATTGCTAATGAAGCGGGGATTTAAATATCCTGTACTTCATTAGTATAATCTTGTCCGTGCGTTATTCCGCTCAACAGCTGATTCGAACCAGGAAGTGCGCTCCGGGCCGCATTAGTTCAAATCAAATCCCTTGGCTAACATTACTCATTTTTAAGGTCGGCTACATTTGCATCCCTAGCTCGAACTAGGGAGCAAGTGTAGACTTACCCTTAGCGAATAGCACCGAAGAGTATATTTGAGGGCTTTTCTACACTACTACTGCAGTTAATGTAAGTTACAATGCTCAGTAGTGTGTAAAAGGCATGTCTGAGCGATGCACGTTACATCAATATAAAGCATTATCTACACTATGCTTGGTCAGCAAGAGACACTCCTCTGCTGACATAGCTTCTACCTTCTGCAGAGGTGGAGAAATTACATATGGGCTATGTCTACATTGGCATGATCTTGTGCAAATACTCTTTAACGCAAGAGTTCTTGCGTTAAAGTATTTGTGCAAGAGAGCTCTGATGGCCATTTCAGCCATTAGGCTTTTTTGTGCAAGGAATTCATGTTGCCTGTCTACACTGGCGTCTTGCGCAAGAACAGTTGCGCGAGAGGGCTTATTCCTGAGGGGGAGCATCATAGTTCTTGCGCAAGAAGCACTGATTAGAACATTAGAATGTCAGTGTTCTTGTGCAAGAACTCCCCGCCAGCGTAGACAGGCAGCATGCTTTTGCGCAAAATCATGCCAATGTAGACACAGCCAGAGAGTGCTCACTTCTTGACATAGCACATCTTTACCAGACATGCTAACTTGATGCCCTCCACTGACACAGCATGTTAGTGAAGACAAGCTCTGAGGCTTCAAGGGTTTGTACAGCACAAACTCTATATTTTAAAGCATTAAACTCTTCCAGTGAATTTACAACAATCTCCACTGAGTTAGGATCATTACTATGGATTGTTATTGATACACCCATTTGTTACAGTTCTAAAAATTGATATCCATTCAAGTAATTGATCAGAATAACTGGTCTGTAAAATAGGAGTCAAAACCAAGATGTAAATGTTCATGCTGCTATATTCTGCACAAATATTACAATAGAAGAAAACAATCAAATGTCAACATTTGTCAAACCCTTTGTATATATCTAATTTTCATTCTACTGTGAATTTTTTCCGCATGTCAGTAGCCATTTTGTCATTCTTTTGAGTTTCAGAAAAATACTGTAGATAGTTCTTGGTGTAGTACATTTTCATCCAAGTGCTTAAATCATCTTTGTAAGCTTACATACATTTTACAGATGAATGAGTTGGTAAATGATTATACATCAATTTTTCTGCATTCTTTTCCTCTTGACTATTTAAATTCTTACTATTTCATTATTACCCCTTGTGATGGATTAGAACAGTGGTTCTCTAACTGTGGAGCGGGACCCCGAAGTGGATTGCAAAGCTGTTTGAATGGGGTGTCCAGGGATGGCTTAGACAGGTTGGGACCGAGGACTGAAGCCTGAGCCCCATGGTCCAGACCTGCACTTACTAGAAGAGTGAAGTTCAGGATAGGAGCTACAACTCTGAAAAGACAAGAGTCTGAAAGAACACTCACCTGGTGAGGAAACTGAGGTAAGGAATGGCGTACAAGTGGTTTATATGGATGTCTTTTGTGCTAAAGTAATGAATGACTGATTTAGAAATCCTTCTGCAAAGTTTCTATATTTTCCTCATTTATACATCCCAGAAGGGGTTAACTGTACACCAAAGCATCCAGTAGAGTGGCACACTAGAGCAGGTGTGACAAAGCTATTGGGGAATCTTAAGAGTGCAGCACAGGCCAAGGATAGCTACAACATGGTCTCAATGCTGAGAACAGGTGCCAGACAGTGTCTATAGGTTGAGGAGCAAATGTAGAGGCCAGAGAGAGACTGCCATTGAGTTTATCCAGGTCCAGAGGATTGGAAAACACTAAGTAGCAGTTTAGTGAGTGTCTAGCAGGGAGAATTGGAACAGGACTGTAACTCTTCCAGTCTTCCAAAACAGAAATTTAGAAATAAAGGTATAAAATATGAACCTGAGCATAATCAATAGCACCATCTGAAATGAGTGCAGTTTTGATAGTGAAATTATGAGACCATAGAAGAGTATCACAGCTTAGTACATACATGGAAATAATTAAGCTATATCCAGTTCATTATAAATAGGGCAGGTCCATTTATATTTGGGTAGAACTCAGAGGTGCAATAGCTATATTTATTAAAAAGACTTGGCATTGAGAAACTGCAAGGCACAAAGGGCGTTGTTCCATTCGAGAAAACATGAATGTATAGTTAAAACAAGCTTTGGGCTTCAGGAGATGTACTTTTTAAAGGAGGAGGTGAAAGATGGGAGAATAATGTCCCTATCAGAGATACAAGAAAGGACCTGGAAACTCAATTTCCATATTAATACACTTCATCTGGAAATGTACATGCAGCCACTAGATTTCTGAGAAAGGAGCTGTTTCATTACTAAATATGCATATCAAGTACAAAAACTAAGGTGCTGCAGTCATGTCCTTCAGTCTCCATGTCACCATCTTCATTAGGGTGGTTTTAAAATTGAAAGTTAAGAGGCAGTACATATTTTGGAATAAAATTGGCAAATAGTTTAGTTAACCATACAGAGAGTTGTAAATCTTTGAATGTAAGTGCTTCAGGATGGAGACTGTTCTTCCTGTGTGTTTAGACAGAACAGTTGGAGTTGTTATACTCAAATAATAAATCTTGTACAGTTAAGAGGAAAGATTTGGAAATGTCAAACATTTGATTTCATGACAGCTGGGATGAATGAGTGTCAAAATGGGAAATTTAGATAAAAGGTACTTTTATTACCAATTACCAGAATAAGAATTTGATGTAGAAGACGACCAAGTGTAGAAATGAACAAAACAAAAAATAGGTATTTGTGTATCCTTTGCATAAAAATAATTGCCATTAGTATAACAAAGGTAGAAGCCCGAGGAAAAAGGAGGGGAG
Source organism: Pelodiscus sinensis (assembly GCF_049634645.1). NCBI lineage: Eukaryota > Metazoa > Chordata > Testudines > Trionychidae > Pelodiscus > Pelodiscus sinensis. The sequence continues at coordinate 30,074,691 of NC_134724.1, read as the reverse complement.
GTAGAACATGGCTCAGTTAGACATGTAGTGGAGTCTGTCAAAGGCAAGTGGAGTGAAAAAAGAAAAAAAAAGATTGGGGAGGTTATTGAAAGAGATTATAGAAACAATCTTTGTTCTCTAAAGATTACAGGATAAGTCAGAAAGGAAAGGGCTGGAATTCCATAAGTACATTTTAAAACGCTTGCAAAACGTCATTCTTTTTACCTCTAAGATGCTGGGCACCTTTTTTTCTGTGTATGTCTTACAATAAGTGTGAAGAAAATATATATATATCCTGATCTACTACACTCATGAATATACATACCTATTGAATAAAGATTCTATTTGTCAATGGTCTTAAGGTTGTTAGCCCTGATAGACTGGAAAGCATAAGCATCAATTGTTTCTAGAGCATGAAATAAAATACTTAATACACTGTAATAATGAATGGATACTAGCTTGTTTTAAACATGACAAACGGAAAAGGAGATATAACCTTGTAAAAAGCATTTATCTGCTCTTACCCATGCTGTTCTTGTTCTGTATCTAGAAAAAATTTCAGCCATGTCTGTCCATCTGACACCTTCCAATACTACCAAATTTTTTAAAAAAATGCAATAGCATTTTGAAATACTTGAAGCAAAATGGCCGAAGATGTCCTCTCAGAAAAATCTAACTCTGTCTTCAGCACATTATCCACATAGGGTGGGATTTTTCAAGAGCACGTAAAGGAGCTAGGCACTCAAATTCTTATTGACTTTCAATGGGAGTTGGGTGTTTAACCTTTAGATGTTTTTGAAGAATCCCACTCATTTTCTACAGTAAGGGACACAGGATAAGACCATATTTTCTTATAGCTATTTCTACATTTTCCTCCTTTTCCCCTGTATTTGGAAAGGAAAAATATTAAAATGGTGCATGGTAATGGTATCAGAGCAATGTTTTTTGTAACCTTTTCACAGCTTCCAATTTTTCCAAAACATAGTTCAGTGTTTTAAAGGATTGCAGTTGATAAGTCTAGTGTCCTTGGTCTCTGCTCAGTAATATCTAAAGTTGTTTTTAATGTTTTGTCAATATTAATAAAGGTTAACATATACCCAAATACTATGTCAGAACTATAATTAAATGTGTTTAAGTCCCTAATGTGTATTTAGCCATTTTTATTGTTAAAGTGACCAATTTTTAGACATAAGTAAACATGGACTAAAACTAGGTTACATGCATCAGTTCAGTTTTGTCATCTCCACAAATCAAAACTCTTGGGCCACTTAAGGAAATCTAGAAGTGACTTTTCAAAGAAAATATTGAATCACGACCAGCCATACATTTAGTTTCAAAGTGAGTTCTCATTTGTACCCTTTTATACTATCTTCTATAGCAGAATTCTCAAAGCATAAAAGAGAACTCACTGATGGAGGCACAGCATTGGGATTCATATTTACTGAAATAAGAGATTACTTTTAAAATAGATGTAGTTGCAAAGTCACTTTATACTCTTCAGTATTTCTTTTATTAATGGATCTAGCCATGTCCTTGCTATACCAGTGAACAAAACAGAAGACTTGAACAGAGACATAATAGGAATCAGTTCTTTCCCACAAGAGATCTTTGAAAAGTAGTCACCTTTAAAAATATAAAAATAACTATTTGATGAGCCCATCTGAAAGTCTCATCCCAATGTCTTACTCTGAAGTCAGAGTTTTATCACTGACTTCAATAGGAACACTTAGGCCAATGCAATTTTAGAAAGCCCACTCTTGGATTTTATGTTAAAAGAAATGGTGGGAGAATAGTTTTGTTCTTCTAGAGTACCATGGCAGAATGGTTAAGTTCCCCATAGTTATACATTTCACGAAGCTAGAATTGTCAAGTTGTAGCTGAATTTTAACTCAGCTATGTCACTATTAGCGCAATGATAAAAGGCAGGCCCAGGCCTATGAAAATGCCGACTTTCAAAGAAAAAAATCATTAGAGCAAGTTTTACTATCTTGGAGACTTGTCTTGATACTAAGAATTCTGGGGCAGAGAAACTGTTAAGAAGACTTTACTCTTTCTCTCGGCCCAGACAGACTGCATTAACCATGACTACAATGAAACCCTGTTTCCTATATAGCATTAGGAACCATGGAATTGGGTAAAATTCTGATAATGATGCCTCACTCCATTTAAGATGTAAAATACATCAACAAATTATTCAGGATAATACTAGCCAATTAGCCCGTCATAAGATGGGATTTTCAGGTCTCTCCTCCATGTCAGTCTTATCTCCTGAGCCTCCGGTCTTTCTCTCCTCCTCCCTCCCTCTCTCTCTCTCAGCTCTCCTATGCCTACTGCCTCTCTCTCGGTCTCTTTTCCTCCCCCTCCTGCCTCTCACTCAGGGGACTGCGGAGCCCAAATGGCCTTTTGGGCTCCGCGCTCCTCATGCTGCATGGGGAGTGTGGAGTCCAAATGGTCGCTTGTGCCACTTGCTCCCACGTGGCGGCCTGGCTGAGCAGCGCAGAAGTCAGCCAAGTGCTATGATGGGAGGCAAAGGGGGGACGGAGTGGTGATGTTCACGGCCAGGGGGCAGGGCCTGGAGCCACTGTTACACCACACATCACAGCCCTGCCCCTCTTCCCCTCCCTCCATGGCACTTGGCTGACTTCTGCGCCGCTGAGCCGGGCCGCCACGGAGGAGCACGCGGATGTTTGGGCCTCACACTCCCCATGCAACACGGGTCACCCAGACAGAACAGCCAGCATTTCAGGCAACAGCACTGCCCAGAGGGAACAGCCAGCATTACAGACTCTCAGACATCGGTCTACTATATATATGACAAGGGGATAAATCAATGCACACAGCAAAAAGTCACCACAAAGTATTTTGTAGCTGGCTATTTTAAAATAGATGAGATTCCTATTCAGAATTTAAAAAATGTCACTAGAGTGTTCCCTCATAGATTCCAGACATGATAAATGACTTTCCACAAAACAACTCTTTTGCGTGCCCTCAAAATATTGCTTCCCTGTGGAAATCAGCCTCTGCTACTTCTGACAATCATGCAGTTATAGTTCTCAGAAACAGAATGATTCAAGCCAGATCACTTTTAAAATATGAAGCCTTTTCATATGAACAAGTAAGCCTATAAACTAGGACACTGATAGCTGTAAAACAGCAATGAGCGTCTAAACTACAGCAAGCTCTGCAGAGGGAAATTTTAAGATAAAAACAGCTTAAGATCATGACAACACAATCTCTGAGATTGACATTTCAGTGGAGCTGCTGAGAGGCCCTACAGAATGGGCCCCATTCTTGGCCCAGGAGCAGTACAAGAAGAGAAGAGAAGACAAAAGCATCCCTAAATGAGACAAGTTGGGGTAATGTCAAAAATCAGTTGTTCCCTTCTTTTTAACAGGGCAGGTCAGGCACTGCTTGGGGGAAGATGGGACCGGCCAGCATACACTGTGCTCCAGATATGTCAGAGAGAATTGTTCTCTCGGAATATTCCAGCTGCATGTGAGAGAACAGCCTTCTAAACGGACCTGGACAATCAACCAAGGGTCAAACATATAACACCCCCTTTCTTGTTGCAAACAACTTGTCATAGCTCGTATGGGATAATACAGTATCCCAGTACAATCAAACTAATGTTCTGTTTGGTGCTTTTACCTGAATATTGAAACTGTGAATGAAATCACATGACCTAGGAACATGCAGGCTGCCTGCTGTTTAAAGTTGCACTCTCAAGTTTTAAAAAAGTCAAATATTCTAAATTAAATAAAACCATTAGAAACTACATACAATTGGATACATCGTGGACCACATATCTTTTACAAACTCCAGTTATTGGTTTGACATTTCTAGCAGGGTATTTATTGGGAAACTGAACTGAGCAAAGGGCTGACTACACTCAGAGGGGAAATAAGGCAGTGCAACCCAGGACACAGCTCTGGCAAGAACTGGCTGAGCTGTAGCAAAAGCAAGCAGGGAGCTATTTAAAAAGCTGGCAGGGAGCTGGGTTGTGATAAATTTCTTACAGGTACTGTCCTAAGTTCTTTTCACCCCTGACTATACCTTTCCTATATGCCTCATCAGAAGAAAAAAAGGTAAAGTTCAAATTAGAGTAGTGAATACTCTTTTTTGCATGTGTGTTGAACAACATTGATTGTCAATGTCCTATTATTCAATATGGGAGTCATTTTAAGAAGTTTGTAAATTCAAATCTGAATACTCAGAAGCAACCCCATGCAACACTGCAACCATTATGGTTTGAACTCCTAACGCTAAAATAGTGATAGAAATGTAGGCGTGTTAGTCTGGTGTAGCTGAAACACAAAACAGGACGATGTAGCACTTGAAAGACTAACAAGATGGTTTATTAGATGATGAGCTTTCATGGGCCAGACCCACTTCCTCAGATCAAATAGTGGAAGAAAATTGGCACAACCATATACCAAAGGATACAATATGTGTGTCCTTTTCATGTGTGTTCATTTTTTTTAATTGTATCCTTTGGTATATATGGTTGTGCCAATTTTCTTCCACTATTTGATCTGAGGTAGTGGGTCTGGCCCACGAAAGCTCATCACCTAATAAACCATCTTGTTAGTCTTTCAAGTGCTACATAGTCCTGTATTTTGTTAAAGCCACAATAGTGTGATAAATAGCAAACAAGGAATGGAAGGGCAGGTAGTTCATTCAGGAGTATGTCTATACTAGAAATTTAATTAGATTAATTGAGATAATAAATAAGGATTATATTTTGCAGTTAAATGGATTTCTATGAACTCCCAATATACTTTGCCTTGATAGCTCTTTATCCATCTTTGTATATCATAAGGAGATACCTAAAGAGTACATCTTGCTCCAACCCCCTGCCCCACACAGAAGTATTTTAACAAAATAGAGTAAAAACAACAAGTCAATTTTAAAAATAAACTTATTGTGGTAGCAAGGTGCAAGCACTGGAGAACAGAATATAATACCAGAGTTAGGGGTACAACTCTTCCTACTGTGCCCCCCCTCAATATTCCCCAATATTTGAGGAGACCACCAATAGAGTTAAGAGTAGTTCAGTCTCAATGCTCAATCTTTGTATTCTTTATATGGTGATGTAGCTAGCAGTCCAGTAGGAAATTAAGACCACCAAACTCATGTAATATTGGATACCAGCTTATGTATTTATGATTTTGTTCACTACCAAGCTGTGCTATGCACACATTAATTTTCTAGAAGTAAAAGAATAAGAGCCTCAATATTTCTCAAAACCTTAACCTATCCATACCCTTAAAGAGCAAACTGACATGAATTATTGTGTGTCAAATGACAATATTTCTGAAATAGGTAAGGGTATGTCTACACTACCCCGCTAGTTCGAACTAGCGGGGTAATGTAGGCATACCGCAATTGCAAATGAAGCCCGGGATTTGAATTTCCCAGGCTTCATTTGCATAAGCGGGGCGCCGCCATTTTTAAATCCCTGCTCGTTCGAACCCCGTGCCGCGCGGCTACACGCGGCACAAACTAGGTAGTTCGAACTAGGAAGCCTAGGCTAGTAGGCCTAGGAAGCCTAAGCCTCGAACTACCTAGTTTGTGCCGCGTGTAGCCGCGCGGCACGGGGTTCGAACGAGCGGGGATTTAAAAATGGCGGCGCCCCGCTTATGCAAATGAAGCCCGGGAAATTCAAATCCCGGGCTTCATTTGCAATTGCGGTATGCCTACATTACCCCGCTAGTTCGAACTAGCGGGGTAGTGTAGACATAACCTAACTCCTTTATTGAAGGAGAAAAACTAAATTATCTGGAAAATCTGAAGTTTTCATAACAAACATTGACATTTAAGTTTGTTTTCTTCCACTGTACTTCAATATATTAATATTACCATAAGTATATCAAATTATGTTTCAGGGATGTCAGTAAGACAAGAAGAAGGAATATTATACAGACTTCTGATGTTAGAAAGCACACTGAGTAACTTTTCTTTTCTTTTTTTTTTTTTTTTTTACAGAAAAGATGTACTTGATACTAACAATAACCATCTGTTAATGTGTTTTAAAAGTGAATGTGAAATGGTAATATTGTCATTGGAAATAAGGTAACAAAAGCGTAACTTGGCATTTATTTTTCAAGAGTATTAAATGTAACTGAGTTTGGAAATGTCTCTCTTCAGTAACAGACTGACTTTTAAAAAATATTGTTAAAAGCTTTTGTCCCTCCAATACAATATGTCAATACTTTCTGTTGTGATTAAAGGAAACGCTTACATTTATGTTTCTGGTTATGTTAGTATAAACTTGTCTGAAGAAATGGATTGCTTCAGCAAATGGAATATGGAAAATTGTTTGATTTGACAGAGAATACCATTATTTTAACTGGCATACATTTGAAAAAAGTATTAATGACCTTTCTATAGTAATTACCAAGGTATACAAAAAGTCTATCCCAGTACAAAAAGAACTTTGTATCTAAGGTGTGTCTGAAAGAGAGCCCCTTCAGTCATCATAACTTCAGTATAACAACTTCCTTTTTATAACAAATTGATTTTAAAAAGCTGAGAAGAAACAGTTATCCAGACTGGCCCTTCATTTATTGCCAAAACTATTCCTACTTTATCAACCAAATTGTTTATTTAAATATGTAACAGATTTGTGCAATGACTCATTCCAATTACATTGGCAATTCTGTTTGAAACAACTCTATAGCATTTATTTAATTCTGGACTCACATTCAGAAATCGAGGGATTTTTTAAATTTTGAGTTCTGTGGACGTCCCTCAAGCCACACAATATTAGTACCATATTCCAGTTGGCGGCTTTCAATTTTTCTACGCTCAGATACATTAATGCACTTACCAAAACTCAAAATGTGAATCAGAACTGTTTTCCAGCAGAAGCATTTTTTTCAAATGTCTACAAATTGCTAAATAACTTTATCAAAAAGACCAGTAACAAGGTAGTAATTGACTTTCCCTGCTTAAATGAAAGGATTTGTAGTAACCTCATAATAAAATTCAACAAGTATTCTGTTTATGTAACTTAATACTACAAGATGTAACATGTTTATTTGGTTCCCATAAATTAGAAAAACTGGTTATTTCTGTAGCAGTTTCCCATAATTCTCATTTAGTGATTTAAACAAAAAAGTGATACTATATCTGAGTGCCTTTCCAAACAATTTGAGAGACTAGTTGATCCTTTCTCTCACCCTGCAAAAAGTGTGCTTTTTACTATACATAATTTTTAAAAGTATTTATACACAGTACACTAGCTTAAATATACAAGTGGATACATTAAAGTGATGTTAATTAATTATGAAAAGTACTTCTGGACAAAGGCAGATATTAAGTTAGTCATTTTAATTCTGCATTCCTACACAGGACAAGCATTATTAGAGACTTCAGATTCCTACCACTGCTCATGTGTTGCATGGAGAAGTCAAATAACAAAAACTTCTCTGGTCCAGTTTACCTGTAACAGAAGATACTAAACAAAGAAAAAAAACTATTACATTATTTGAGTCTGACCCTGATAAGATCTGAGTTGTGATCCCAAGCTTTATAACTGTGACAAAAGCAATAATGAATCTTTATCTTGCTTATCAACAGACAACCCACATGACACACAATTATCCATATGCTGTTTAACAAATAACTTCTGCATAGGGCAAAGGCCATGAGTGGTAGAATTAACCCTACACACACACATATATCACTTAAAGAATGGTCTACTGGCTCTTGATTTAAAGGAATCTGGGTGTGTTATTGAAGCAGCGTGCTTCAACACTCATTGGGGTCTAAAACCATAAATACACAATCTAAGTTATATTGTCAGACCATGAGAAGTAATACAGGATTCTGTTGTGTTGATGTAAAGATTTCAGGACAAAATTAATTACCTCCTTTCTTTGTTTAGATCAGAAGATGAAATAGCTTACTAACTGATATTATACGAAATGTATGTCACTGACACAAAACTTGCCATGATTTGTATGTTTAGCTACAAGGTGCAATATTTCCTGTGACTGAGTTGAAGCACAGCCGCATCCAACTGTAATGAAATTCCATCTTACGCAGAGCACGCTGTATAACTCTGAAGAAAGTCTGTATGATTGTAACGAAGTAGTCACCCATCCTCTCCTTAAACATGAATAAATCCATGGGATAATCAGGCACAGGCGGCATGTAACGGGTTTGTCTTCATTTTATTCCTTGTTTTTGTTTGAGGACATGCAGTTGATGACTCCTGGCAAAATCCATCCCCTGTTACAAAATAATACAACTATTCTTTTCTTTCTCTTTCTCCCTCTCTTTCTCTCGTGGTTCTTTTCGTTTGCGTTCACTACTTCCAGATTGTTTTCCACTTGCTGGAGAAGCAGCTCCTTGTACCTGCTGGAAGAAAGACTTTAAAAATAAAAAATGGCATAGAGAAATATTTTCTAAATGCTAAAGAGTAGTTTCTGAATCAACATTGCGGTCTATACTAATAGAAACTGAAATATGCTGACTAGCTTTAATCATTAATTATGCAAACCATAGCCATCAGGCACAGAAGATTTCAGTTTAATATCTATTAAAACCTACACACAAAATTAATTATTTTTGGCAAGAAAAACAGAGTCCCACCAGCCCAAATGAAATATAAGACAAGTCCCACTCTTCTTACACAGTACAGCAAACCTAAATAATGTGCAATACTGAGCCCCAAGCACTCTCCCTATCATGCCCATTTCAGACCAGTTAAATCAGTTCCACATAACCTGTATAATTTAATTTGCTATTAAATTTAACTTAAGCTATAATACTCCCTCATTTTCACTGCGGTGTAGATTTTCTCATTTTCTTTTTTAAAATAAAAAACCCACATTTTGAAGTTAAGAGAAAAGGCTGGGTTTTGACTACTAATTATGGAAAAGTTGGGACTTTTAGCAACAAGGAAGCCATAGGAGAGGATTATCAAAAAATAAAAGTCAGTCAATGCTTTTGGTACTTGAAACCCTAAGGGGCCAACTATGTGGAGGGGCAGATGCAAGTCTGAATTTGGTAAAGCATCACATGAATTTCTGCTTCCCCACTCCAGAAACTCAGTTGCAGATGGCTACTTCCTTTTCATGCTGACCAAATAATTACAGCTGCATCCCACAGTGCGGGATAAAACACAGTAGTTTGATGTTTCTACTAAAACAATGAACAGCGTAACAGTGTTACTTATATTGTCATAATTGTGCTTCAGTGTTAATTATGGATGTCAACGTATAGTCTACTATATGATTAACCTATAAGCCTAGGTTTATCTGTTCCCCCAGCACTTGCTCTGTGGTGTCCCCTGACCCCTGCCACTGCACTAGTCTGTCTACTACCTGCATCCCACACCCCACTGTGGGACCAACCTCTGTCTGCCACCTGCCCCCACCCACTGCGCTGCTGGGCCCCCCCCCCTCCATTAGAGGCAGCAGCACCGGGACATGGGGAGAGGGGTGGGGCAGGAGAGGCTACCCCAAAGCAGCCTCTGTCTGCAGCGAGTCTGGGCCTGTCGCAGAGCAAGGCTGGTACCCAGCAGCAGCCCCTGTCTGCAGGGAGCTTGGATACCCCCCCTCTCCCCCCTCCCATGAACAGGAGCTGCTGCCCGAGGAGAAGCAACAGTACGAGGCAGCAGGTCTGCATGGAGAGCTGGGTTTTAGACGTGCTCCCTTCATGGATTGGCTTCCCGCTGACAGAGGCTGATAGAGACAGCAGTGTGAGGTGGCAAGAGCTCCCTGGGAGTGGGGCCAGAGTGCACCTGTCGTTGGCCCTACCCCTGGGTACTACAGATAGATGAGTAACCAATTAGAATTCATGTAGTTACTCGACTATTCAGTTACCCAATATCTAACATTCCTAGTGTTCATATCCTGTTTAAATTAATGGGTACAGTTCACAATTTTGCGTTACTGATCCTGTCTGTCTGCAGATGCAATCAGACATCATTAGATAGTTTAATTTCAATATTTGCAACTAAAACTTAGATTTTTTTAAAACAATCTTAGAATCTGAAGGCTCAATTTTAAAAATTTAGTTGTGGCAATTTATACAAATGAATATAAAATCACATTTAACAGAATGCCTTTAACATAATTATCATGACCAGGGCTCGACAAACTGTGGCAAGAGCTACTTGCCCGCACCGTGCATGCACCAGCGCAGTGCCGGTGAATGGGGTGCACAGAGCAACCAGCTGAAATCTACTCACCACGGGCAAGTAGAAACAGCGGTTTGTCGAGCCCTGATCGTGACGGCCAGGGTCACCGCTGCAAAATCCTACCTCAACACCTCATTGTGGCGCAGCGGTGACCCTGGCCATCGGACACCTATGGTAGTGGGGCGTATGCCTTGATAGATTTAATCATGCTACAAAGGTGTTGGACTATCCAATCCAGGAAGAGGACTGCTCTCTGTTTTTCCCTCTCCTTAGAGGTTGGAGGCTAGCTAAGTTTGAGGAGGTACGCACGCCTGCCCACTTAGCCAGTGGGATGGCTTGAAGTCAATGGCTAAAACAATACGAGTAAATGGGTTTTAGTCCCCTGAGTGTCATTGAACTGTTCTACAGTGGTGGAGTCGAAATTGAGTGATGAGAGGCCGACAAAACTGCCAGTATGGAAAAGGACAACCCTCGCTGTGTGTACTTACAATTGTAGGTCGCTGGCGAGGGAGGAAATGTTAAACCGTTTGATGGAGGAAAAGAAAAGGATAAGATGCGACATCTTCGGTGTCTGCAAAACGCAATGAAAGAAGGAGTTGGAAGTCAACTGGAAAGATGGAAGCACTGTGAGACTCGGAAAGGGAGACGGTGCTAGAAACGTTGGGGAAGTCAGATTTATCGTCAGTAAGGACTGGTCTTTGAAAGTTATAGCATGCCAGCTAATATCACATATTGGTTTGCTTCATCTTCAGATAGAGTCAAAGGCTACTCTCAAGGTCCTCCTGGCCTATGTCCCCACAACTGCAAGAGAGGACGAAGAAGTGGAAGAATTCTACCGAGAGCTCGAAAGAGCCCCTGCGCAAAAGTCCACTTACACTGTCACGATGGGAGACTTTAACACCAAGGACAGATGAGGGAAAGCTGGCGAAAAATTCATAGGGAGATACGGCAGTGGTGAAAGGAATGAAAGAAGAGAAAGGTTAATAGTGATGGCAGAAATGAAAGAACTGTACGTGGCAAACACCTGGTATAAAAAGAAGATCGCAAGAAAGTGGACGTGGATCGCACCAAACGCAAAAAGCAAGAATGAAATCAACTACATTTTAGTCAATAAAAGGCTCATCATTCAAGACATCTCTGGTTCAGCCTTTCAGTATCGGCAATGACCATCGCTTGCTTAGAGTGAAGTTGATTTTTGACGAAGTGGTAGAAAAGAAGGCGTTACAGATGACAAATAGGAAACAATGGCCGAAGACATTCGATGAAGCAAAGCTGAAGAAAGCGATTTCTGGGTTTGACTGGAGCCAGACAGAAAAAAGTGTGATGAAAACTATAGTACCTTTGCTGACAAGCTGAGACGTTGCTTAAAAAGCAGCTGAAATTGGAAAGTCGAAGAAGGGAAGAATTTCGAAGGAAACAAAAAGCCTGCTCAAGAAGTGGAGAAACATGAAAAGGAGCTCGAATAACAACTTGGAGTACTCCATTCTGTGCAAGTTTATACAGCAAAAGCTGAAGGATGACTTTGAGAACTTCCAGAAAGAAAAACTCCTCAAAAGAGCTGAATCACGCAAAAGCTTCAAGACTTGCAAGCGGGAATTGATGCAGTATAGACTGAGCATAACAGCACTGAAGAACAAGGATGGAGACACAGTAATCAACAAAGCAGGGATAGAGGTGGTCTGTAAGGACTTCTATACAGAACTATTCAAATCAAGAATCAAAGTCCCCCTCCCAATGCTCCAGGCGTCAGAAGAACACATTCCCCCAATAATCGTCAGTGAAATCCGAAGCGTATTATACCAGATGAAAACAGGAAAAGCTCCAGGCACAGATGAAATAATGTCAGAAATTATTTCTGCAGGAGGCGAAAAACTTTGGAAGGCCCTCGCTTTAAGATTCAGTCGATATCTTGAAGACGGAAAAATAGCATCAAGCTGGAAGGAGTCGAATACCATCTTGCTGCACAAGAAGGGCGATCGAGAAAATCTTAAGAATTACAACAGCCCTATATGCCTACTTTCTCATATTTACAAGCTCTTTACAAAAGTGGTAATGAACTGATTTTCACAGAGCCTGGATGAACAACAGCCGAGAGAGCAGGCAGGGTTTTGAAGAAATTTCAGCACAATCGACCATATATTTACCCATAGCCAGCACAATCGACTATATATTTACCCATAGCCAGCTCCTAGAAAGAGCGAGGGAATACAAACTTCCGCTGTGCATTGCTTTCATCAACTATGAAAAGGCCTTCAGTAGTGTCGAGTTCAATGCAATATTAAAGACGCTCACAGAGCAGGGCATTAACACACAATATATCAATTTGTTGAAGGAAGCGAATACTGGATGTACAAGAGATATTACTCTCATTGAAACTCCACTCTGTATCCCAATCGAGAAAGGTGTGAAGCAAGGAGATATGATTTCACTGAAACTATTCACTGCATGCCTCAAAATGGTTATGAACAAGATCAATTAGAGGAGTGGTGTCAACATAAATGGAGAATGATTATCGCATCTCAGATTCACAGACAACATTGTATTAATTGCTGAAAGCACCAATTGCAGAGCATGCTACAAAGACTTTACAAGAAAAGCAGTCAGGTCGGTGTGAAAATGAATCACTGCAAAGCGAAATACATGCGATAAGACTCTTATGAAAAGCCCAAATAACAATAACAGGAGAAGAAATCGAAGAAGTGGAACAGTACATATATTTGGGCCAAGAAGTTAATATGCGCCAAGACCTGAACGGAGAACTCTCACAAAGGATTCGGGCAGGATGGTGTGCATTCAATTCCATAAAGGACGTCTTCAAAGAAAAATCGATAACACCACATGTACAAATATCTTCAATTCAGCAGTGCTGCCAGCCATGTTGTATGGCAGCGAAACGTGGGCACTTGATGCAGAGAGAACAGCAGCGACTATTGGTAGCTGAAAGGGCAATGGAGAGAGCTATGTGGGGAATTTCCCTTCTGGATCGTATTCCAAATTAAATGATTAGAGAATGCAGTGGCGTGAAAGATATTGTGGAAAGCAGACATAACAAAATGCGATGGGCAGGCCACAAAGCACGGCTCATGGACAAAAGGTAGACCGCAATTATTGCTGAGTGGTACCCGCGAGAACAGAAAAGACCACCTAGTCAGCCTCCAAGAAGATGGGAAGATGACATTGTTAAACATTTTGGACGAACATGGATAAGAAAGGCAAGAGTGCAAGAAGAATGATGGACGTGTTGTGATCAGCGCAGTATTAACGATAGCTGAAGGCCTATTGATCCAGGTGATCATGACAAAATTACCTAAGAGGACCTGGACAGAAAATTCTATTGCCATCTACGTCTAATTTAATATTCTGACATATTAAAAGGACAAATTAAGAGCAATTTCCAAATCTACTACAAACTTAAATATTATGTCATATACCATAAAATCGTGAGTATAATGTGCACTTTCCCCCCGTTTTTAAGGGTTAAAACCGGGGTGTGCATTATACATTGGAGGTGATTTGTACAATATTTTTACCTCCCCCTCGCAGCCAGGCTCCAGGACAAGGCATGGTGCACAGGCAGCTGGACAGGGCCCCCACCCATCCCCACCGCCTGCGCGAGCTCAGCTGCCCTGCCCACTGGCTCCTCACCTTGTTTGGGAGCCTGGCTGATCTTGTGCCTGCCGGGGGGGGGGCCCCTGCCCAGCTGAGCTCTCGCCTGCTGCGGGGGCCCTCTGCTCAGCTGCTGGTGTGCTGCGCTAAGCTCACGCCTGCTGCGGGGGCCCCATGGCCAGCTGAGCTTGCGCCTGCCGCAGGGGCCCTCTGCTCAGCTGCTGATGTGCTGCGCTGAGCTCGTGCCTGCCGCGAGGGCCCCCTGCCCAGCTGAGCTCTCACCTGCTGCGGGGGTCCTCTGCTCAGCTGCTGGCGTGCTGCACTAAGCTCACGCCTGCTGCGGGGGCCCCATGGCCAGCTGAGCTTGCGCCTGCCGCAGGGGCCCTCTGCTCAGTTGCTGACGTGCCGCGCTGAGCTTGTGCCTGCTGCGGGGCCCCCTGCTCAGTTGAGCAGGGGGCCCTGCGGCAGGCATGAGCTCAGCTGGGCAGGGGGCCTCCGTGGCAGGTGCGAGCTCTGCACAGCTGGCCGGCAGCTGGGCAGAGGGCCGCCGCAACAGGTGCAAGCTCAGCTGGGCAGGGAGCCTCGCAAAAGGCACGAGATCAGCCAGGCTCCCAGACAAGGTGAAGAGCCGGCAGGCGGATCAGCTCGGGGGTGGGGGTTTGGGCAAGGGGTCCCGCAGCAGGCACGAGCTCAGTGCGGCGCATGAGCAGCTGGGCAGGGAGCAGGCTTCAAACTCCACCGCTGGCTCCAAGGTGCTGCGCGTGCTTTTCCCTGCCGAGCCTGCAGGCGGATATATGGTAAAATCGCGAGTATAATGAGGGTGCGCATTATAGATAAGAGCTCAGTTTATTCCAGAATTCTAACATTTAAAAGGTAGATGTGCATTATACATTGGTGCGCATTATACTCAAGATATTACGGTAATGCAAGACTACCAACTCCTATAATATGGTTTATGGGAAAGTAACATAGTTGTATATTATATAACATAACTTGAGGATATCTCCTCTGATAATTCAGTAGTAACAATGGACTAAATCCATGGTGTCCTACACACTAGCCATTAGTCACATGTGGCTATTTGGCCAGTTGACTGTGGCTAGTTCATTATAGCAGTGGCCAGTATAATGGCTACTACTTCAGAACTGATTGGACACCATAGGACTGAATAAACAGGATAAAGGCAAAATTTTTTGACACCAGTGCCAAACCATCTATTGCACAGTCTGTGATAGTTCAGTTAATAAAACAGCACCCTCAAAGTGCTGGGCTATGGACTTCCTCTCCTTGTGCAAATTTTTTTTTCTCTTGAATGAAACGGCTTCATTCAAGATTGACTTTTCGGTTCTCTGTCAGTTTTGCAGGCTAATGAATACATTTGAGACAGACATTATGATTCTCTCATGCAGAAGGATAAGTTCTACATTTGCTGACATTTGGATGACTGAGAAAGTAACAAGGAAAATGTTTCTTAATGAAGAACAAACAGATAAGAATAAGTACTTGGATGTTTTATGTAGCTGATAGTGGGGTTTTTTTGTTTAGTTTAATTTCAGAAGTCAGACACAATTAAATGTGTACAAAATAGTTATGGGAAACTGAAAAAGGGAATTTTTAGGACCAGTAAGGCAAAATTTCCAGTCATGATGTGGTAGAGGAATAAGCCATTAAAAACTGGTTTTTCCGTACAGGATGGTCCTTCCTAGTCCAGCACCCTTGGGACCTGACCAGTCCCAAAGGAGAGATTTTGCCCGAGCAGGGGAAGCCAACTCTGCCCTTCTACTGAGAGACTCAACAGTTTTTAGCAAGAACTTGATATAGAAGCCTAGGCCATTAGCAATTTGGTTTACTATAGCAAAACATTGTTCTGATATTGATATGTAATTAGCAGGCATATTCTAGCAGCACTACATTTTTTCCTCACGTTTGATGTGCCATGATAAATCACTCACTGTACAGAGTGTACACATCCAGAGTAAGTTCTATAAACATTGTTGTGATTTTGCTGCTTATGTTACTGTCTCTGAAGATTAAATAAAATGTGAGGCAAAATAAGATTCTATGGTAAGAGAATCAAATAGACATTATTCTTTTCATGCTGAAGGAAACTTATCCATGATGTAAAACACTGAACACAATAAGAAATTGTGTTTTAATGAAGTTATCACAAATTAAATAAAACTAGTAAAAGAACGGTTACTTACCTGTAACTGTTGTTCTTCGAGATGTGTTGCTCATGTCCATTCGAAGTAGGTGTGTGCGCCGCGTGCACCACGTCTTCCGGAGCGTTTTCCCTAGCGGTACCTGTAGCGCCGGCAGGGCGCCCCCTGGACTGGCACCGCCATGGCGGGGCATAAGTACCCCTGCCGGCGCTGCCCAACCTCAGTTACTTCTTGCTGGATACTCCGACGAAGGGGAGGTAGGGTGGGAGTCGAATGGACATGAGCAACACATCTCGAAGAACAACAGTTACAGATAAGTAACAGTTCTTTTCTTCTTCGAGTGGTTGCTCATGTCCATTCGAAGTAGGTGACTACCAAGCTAACCCCAAGGAGGAGGGGTCGGAACAGTCATAGCACCAGAGTCATAAAGGAAGGTGAACAATAAACAGATTTATTTGAACAAATAAACAGTGACAAGTCACCAACCCAGAACAAAGACAACGAGATCTGTATATTTACATCACAGATTCGAGGACTGCAGAGCCCACCCTTGCATCCTCCCTGGCCTGTTGAGGTAGCGCATAATGCGTTGTAAATGTGTGGAGGGAAGACCAGGTGGCTGCCCTGCAGATTTCTGTGATAGGCACTTGGGCGCCGAAGGCCACCGAGGACGCCTGCGCCCTGGTGGAATGTGCCTTTACCCTGGGCGGGGTTTTACCCGCCAGTTGGTAACACTCCACTATACATTGCACCACCCATCTTGATAACCTTTGGGTAGAAACAGGCGAACCTTTTCCCTTTCCCCCAAATGTGTCAAACAACTGTTGGGATTTATGGAAGGGCTTGGTTCGGTTGATATAAAAAGCCAGCGCTCGCTTGGCATCCGGGGACTGTAGAACACGCTCCTTAGGGGATGTGTGAGGTTTAGGGAAGAACACTGGTAGATAAATCTCCTGGAATAGGTGAAAAGGAGAAACCACCTTCGGGAGGAAGGTTGGATGAGGTCGTAGCCTCACATTATCGTGAGAAAAAACAAGGTAGGGCGGCTCTATGGTCAGCGCCCTTAACTCTGATACCCTTCTAGCAGATGTAATGGCTACTATGAAAACAACCTTCAATGAAAGGTGCTTCAGCGAACAGGTAGCCAAGGGTTCGAAGGGATGGGACATAAGCCTGTGGAGAACCAGGTTGAGGTTCCATTAGGGGTATGGAGCCCTCACTGAGGGATACAATTTCTCCAACCCCGTAAGAAACCTTTTAGCCACCTAGTTAGAAAAAAGAGAGGCTCCTGCCGTATCCACATGGAAGGCGGAGAGAGATGCCACATGGACTTTAATAGACGAAAGGACAAGCCAGAGGAACGAAGTTGAAAGAGATAGTCGAGAATAGCTGGGATAGGAGCCGAAGATGGCTCTACTCCTCTCCGGGACGCCCAAGACGAGAAGCGCCACCGCTTGGCAGCGTACGACCATCTCTTAGAGGGTTTCCTGCTGCTAAGGAGCACCATCTGTACCTGTCGGGAACATTCCCTTTCCGGTTGGTTCAACCACGGATAAACCAGGCCATCAGGTGGAGAGACCGGAGATCCGGGTGAACCATTATTCCTCCATCCCAAGGTTGGGTTAGTAGGTCCCAAACTGGAGGAAGTGCTATGGGGGCCCGGGCCAACATGTCCACCAGAATGGGGAACCAGAATTGTCTGGGCCACCTGCGGGCTATGAGGATGATCGAGGACCTGAAAGTTCTTGCTCTGGTCAACACCCTGGAGATTAGTGGGAATGGGGGAAAGGCGTAGAGAACGCCCTTTGGCCATGTGGTCGTTAGGGCGTCTCCCTTGGAAAATTTCCCCAGCCCCAGCAGGGAACAGTAGTTCCTGCATTTTGTATTGCGTGCCGAGGCAAACAGGTCCAGGTGGGGATAGTCCCACTTGTGGAAAACCTGGCTGAGTACAGAATCCTTGAGCGACCATTCGTGGGCTCCAAAGGATCTGCTCAGTGTGTCTGCAAGCAGGTTCTTGCACCCGGGGAGGTATTCCACCTGGGGCGAGATGTTGTGCATGACGCATAGATGCCATAACAGCAGGGCTTCCTTGCACAGAGGTGGGGAATGTGCCCCACCCTGCTTGCTGAGGTAGAAAACCGCTGCAGTGTTGTCCATATGCACCAGGATGGAGCGGTGGGAGAGCCTCGGAAGAAATGCTTCGCAGGCTTTCCTCACCGCTCGTAGTTCCCGGACGTTGATGTGCAGAGACCGTTCGGATGGGGACCAGAGGCCCTGAGTTCTGTGGCCCCCGAGGTGTGCACCCCACCCTAGGTCGGATGCATCGGTGACCAGGGTCAGCGAGGGGGGAGGGGCATTGAAGGGAACTCCGCTGTGCACCACAGATTCCTGGGTCCACCAGAGTAGGGAGTCCAGAATGTCCAGGGGCACTGTAATTATGGAGTCCCATAGATCCTTGGATTGGCAGAAGGCCTTTGCCAGCCAAGCCTACAGGGGTCTCATCCTCATCCTGGCATGTCGCACCGTGTAAGTGCATGCCGCCATATGTCCCAGGAGCCTGGAGCAGACCCAGGGAGTCGTGATGGGGGACCGGGTTAACTGTGAAATCAGCTCCCCTATTGCAAGGAACCTGCTGTGGGGCAGGAACGCTCTGGCCATTTTCACATCGAGTAGAGCTCCCACGAACACTATGCTCTGAGAGGGGGTCAGGGATGACTTCTCGACATTCACCAAGAGCCCCAGCCTTAAGAAGAGAGCTCTTGTGAGTGACACGTGAGCTTCTACTTGCTCATACGAGCGACCTCTGGTTAACCAATCGTCGAGGTAGGGGAACACATGTACTCCTCAATTGTGCAGAAAGGCGGCAACCACAGCCATACATTTCGTGAACACCCTTGGCACAGTACACAACCCAAAGGGGAGTACCATAAACTGAAAATGGTGACGGCCCACCATAAACCGAAGGAACCTCCTGTGACTGGGCCTGATAGCCACATGGAAATAGGCGTCCTTTAAATCGAGAGTCGCGTACCAGTCGCCCAGTTGTAGTACTGGGATGACCGAGGCTAAAGTTACCATTCTGAACTTTTGTTTCACCACCGCCTTGTTTAAGAACCGGAGGTCCAAGATAGGGCGGATACCCTCCTTTGGTTTTGGGACAACAAAATAACGGGAGTAAAACCCCTTGCCCCTCAAGTGTGGGGAAGCCCTTTCTATTGCCCCTTTTTCGAGGAGTGCCCCCGCTTCCTGAAGCAGGATGTGTTCGTGAGGGGTGTCCCTTATTAGGGATAGGGTAGGGGGCTTTGAAGGCGGTGGGCCCAGGAACGGGATGGAATAGCCTGTACGTACAATGTTGAGGACCCAGGCATCTGACGTTATTTGTGCCCATGCCTGGGCAAAACGGGAAAGCCGGGCCCCAAACGGGGGGCCCGGGTGGCAGACTGGTACGGGACTCTCTAGCTCTAAGTCAAAATTGCGGCTTGCCCTGATTGGAAGGGCCGTGAGGGCCTGCCCGTTGGGGCTCTGACCTGGGGCGACGATGTCGACCCCTAGACCCTTGAGGGTGCGCAGCCACCCCGGAACCGCCACCGGAGGGCTGGTAGCGGCTCCTCCAGAAGTCCCCGTGGGGGATCTGGGGCTGCGCTCTACCCTACTGCCTAAACGGCAGTTGACGCCGCTGAGTAGCTGGCGTATGTATGCCCAAGGACTTCAGGGTTGACCTAGTGTTCTTTAGGGTGTGGAGCCTGGAGTCCGTATGCTCCGAGAACAATGTCTTCCATTCAAAGGGCAAGTCCTGGATAGTGTGCTGGACATCCGCGGGAATTCCCGAAACATGGAGCCACACCCCACGGCGCATAACGACACCTGTCACCATGGTGCGGGCTGCCAAGTCCACGGTGTCCAAAGCCGCTTGGAGGGCAGTTCTTATGATGATTTTACCCTTGGAGGCCATAGCCCCAAACTCCTGGTGGTCCTCCACCGGGAGTCGGTCCTTAAATTTCTCAACTGCCCGCCAGGTGTTGAAGGCGTACCTGCTCAGCATCGCCTGCTGATTAGCAATACGGAGCTGCAGAGCACCCGTAGCGTATACTTTGCGGCCCAGCAAGTCCAGCTTCCTAGGTTCCCTTGCCTTTGGTGAAGGACCGGGTTGGGGAAGCTTCTCCTTTTGGGCCGCAGCTTGCACGACCAAATCATGACCCTACTGCAGGACGAAATAATGCCTCTCTACCCCTTTTTGGGTAGGAGTCAGAGTTGCTGGCGTCTGCCACAGGGCATTAGTAATTTTTGAAACCGTCTTGTTAAGTGGTAGTGCGAATCGTGCAGGGGTGTCCTCAGTGAGGATGTCTACCATCGGGTCAGTATCCTCAATTATGGGCTCGACCGGAACAGCCAGGTTGGAAGCCATGCTCCGCAGGAGGTCTCGATGCGCTCTGGCGTCCATTGATGGCAGCTCGGGCGCCGAGTCTGCCAGTGCCTCATCGGGGGAAGATGACAATGACTCCTGGACCAACAGGGGAGCCGCCGCAGTCAACTGCGGTGCCGATTGGGCGGCCCGAGCTTCTGTAGGGTCTGTTGCCGGCACCGATGGCTGCGGTGTCTCTGGGTCTTGTGGCGCCTGGAGAGGGGAGGTGGGTGCCCTAGACAGGGACGCAGAGGGAGGAGAGCGGTGCCCTGAAGCCTCCGACGCCATAGATGGTGGCGGCTGGCCCTGCCACTGATGATAGGCCCAGGGAGTCCAGAAGGGCCACTGTGGGTGTGGAAGCCGCACCTGTTGGTTGTGGTCCCTTCGGTGCCTGGATCTAGATCTGTGCGTCGAAGAAGCTCCTGAAGACCCTAAGCGTACCCACACCGCATCCAAGTCCGAAGAGTAATCGGATTCCGGTCACGGGGGAGCCGACAAGGAGTGGGGCGCAAACTTGGCCATCGACTCCAGCTTGCCTGCATGCGCACGGCGCAGATGGGCCGTCTGCGGTGCCGGGGGACCCAGACCCGGTGCGGCGAACTCCGAAGGCACCAACGACTGCAGCACTGACGTGCCTAGGCCCAGTGCCGGTTGTCCAGTAAGTAACTGTGGTACCGGGGCACCCAAGCCAGGTGCCGTTTGAGGCGGCAGTTGCAGCACCGAGGTACCCAGGCTCGGTGCCGTGTACGCCATTTGCGGCCCCGAGGTGCTCAGGCTCGGTGCCGTGTACGCCATTTGTGGCCCCGAGGTGCTCAGGCTCGGTGCCGTGTACGCCATTTGCGGTACCGGGGTGCCTAGGCCTGGTGCCGGCTACGTTGCCAGTAACTGCGGTACCGAGGTGCTCAAGCTTGGTGCCGGTTGCAATGGCTGAAAAAGTGGAAGTGGTGCCACCTGGGGCTGCGGTACCGGGGTGCCCAGGCCCGGTGCCGATTGCGCCGACTGCAGCTGTGGCAATGGGGTGTCCAGGCCCGGTGCCGGCTGCGCAGACTGTAGCTTCGGCACCAAGGTGTCCAGGCCTGGTGCCTGTTGCGTGGCCAATAGGTACAGCACCGAGGTGCTCAGGCTCGATGCCGACCGAGCTGTGTCCGACTGTCGCAGTACCGGGGCGCCCATGCCCAATACCGGGGTGGACCACTGAGCCAAAGCCGGTGCCGATGACGGCACGGAGACGGACGCCGACTCTTGAGAAGCCAGATAGCCTTGGGAGTATGGCACCGGTAAGGCCAAGCGGGGCTCTGGCAACTCGGAGAGCAAAGGCCTGCCATGGCTTGAGGCTCCCTGGGCATGACGACCCGGCGTGAAGGAGCCCGTAGAAGCAGTGGGAGCCAAACCCAGTGTGGTTGGTCCCGACACATATGCCACTGTAGCATGCCGACCCTGGTCATGCAAGGGCGATAGCGGCGCCCTTAGGGCTTCCCCGTGGGCGACCTCGACCCGTCCGAGTCAACCGACGACAGCGGGGAGGTGGTAAGGCTGATTAAGACCTGTGCTGCTTCAAAGGTGTCCGGCGTAGATGGACGATGAGAGGGCAAGCGGCCCGGGCTCGCTGGCTCCCCTCGGTGCCGACGGTGCACTAGAGGGGAGGCGCGCACCGGTGAGCTAGTGGTGCGGTGTCCAGCCGACGTCGGCTTCTTGGACAGGGACCTGCCCTGGGACTTCTTCACCCTCTTAGAAGGGGGAGAGTGAGACCGGTGCCGGGAGCCTGCCGCCGACGCCCAGTGCCGGTGTATGGCCTCGCGCGTGGAGGCCAGTGCGCTGCACACCGCAGGCTGGTCCAGCGGTGCCGGTTGAAGCGCCGTCTCCATAAGGAGAAGCTTCAAGCGGGAAACTCTGTCCTTTCTGGTACGAGGCTTGAAAGACTTGCAGATCTTGCAAGCTACTGCCAAATGGGCCTCACCCAGACAATTAAGGCAGCTGTCGTGTGGGTCGCCCCCGGGCATACACTTCCCGCAGTCAGCGCACGTTTTAAAGCCTTGCGGCCTTGGCATTCCTCACCCCCAAGGGGGCAAGGAACAAAAACAAAAAACCTAACTATCTAACTACACAACTATTTACAAAGTGAGAAATGGGAACCATTAACCTATCTAAGCCTAACAGCTATAGAGAGAGAGAGACGCTCCAACGACCAACACGGCGGTAAGAAGAAACTGAGGTGGGGCAGCGCCAGCAGGGGTACTTATGCCCCACGATGGCGGCGCCACTCCAGGGGGCGCCCTGCCGGCGCTACGGGTACCGCAAGGGAAAATGCTCCGGAAGACGTGGTGCACGCGGCGCGCACACCTACTTTGAATGGACATGAGCAACCACTCAAAGAAGAACTATACTGTAATCATGGAACATGCTCTTACCTGGACCTGAGCAGCCGCTGCAACTGCTTGTTCTTGCTCCTGATAGTACTGAGAAGCCCGTCTATCTTCCTCTTCCTGCAGCTTTTTTGCCAGCTCTAGATCACTGATTCCTTCTGGGATCTGCTCCCAATTGATGTCTTGGCTCTGCTGCTCTTGTTGTAGAGACAATGCCATTAGATAGTCCTAAGAAGTAAATTCATTATTAATACACGTTTCTATGGCCCTAATGATGAGTCAAAGTAATAACAGTACAGTTCCATGAACCTCTAAAATGAAATCTCCAGCATTCAATATTTATGCTTCCTGAATAGTCAAAGGCCACTTACAAGTGCTGGTTAAACCTTTGATAAGAAATCAGATTAAGAAAGGAATTGTGTGATAGGAGGGCCTGTATGCATCCTCTGACTTTATTCTATACTCAGTACATCTACAGCCTAAGATCTTCTATACTTACCGGTATCCATATGTAAACAAACCATGATAGATTAAAATCAATTATTTTAAAAAATCTATTTTTAATTTGTTTTAAAAAAATCAATAACATTATACATTTCTCATTTAAAAATAATAGTTACAATTAATTCTCATCACAAACATGCTACACTTACCATCTCCTAAAAATAAATTAATGGCTCTTGTCTGTCCTAATAACCCTGCTCTGGGCTTTCTCAGCAAACTAACGTGCGAAGACAGACACAGACTTGATAGGATTGTTTTAGTTCTGTGCTTATGTGGTGGTAGATCTGGGCCAAACATGGCAAAGTTAGTTAAGACACTGTCTAAAGACAAAGAGATAATATATAGGAAAGGACGAACAGTGAGTGGATTAAAATGAAAAAGGGAAGACACATTTTCTATATTCTCCCACACTTTTGCCACAGAAAAACAGCCATAGCTTCTAGGCATGAGACTATCTGGGAATATTATGAAGAAATTCATTCCCTGGGTAAAAAAGGAAAATGTGACAACTGTATCAGTGCAAGATGGTGCAGGGCCTACCTGCAAGAATGAAACAGCACAAGGAAAACTGCTTACTGGGAGAAAATGATGTGGATGAAGATATGGATATGTCTGAAAAATAATGTCGATCAACTTTGCAATGCAAAGGAGACATACCTATCTCAGAGCTGGAAGGGACCTCGAGAGGTCAAGAGTCCAGTCCCCTGCCCTCATGGCAGGGCAGGACTAAGTACCATCCCTGACAGATTTGCATCATTCTTCAAGATTCTATGTCTTTTAGTGTGATGTAACAATTAAATTCCCAAGCTGTTTGCTATGCTGGATGTTGCTAGAAGAAAATGTTTAGCTTAGCTAATCCTTACGACTTGGTTAATAGTTAACTAGGTTTAGAATCTATCACCCAAGTATACAGTACAGAAAGCTGCAGTAAGAGAAGTCTAGAGTTGCCAGTTACCATTGTGTGTCATTTTCTTATTTTTATTACATAATATATGCCTCTTATTTTGGACCATCACAGTCACAGACCATAATGGTGATGTCATAAATCTATTCCCTATTTTACTTTAGCATAATTCAGCTTTCCCATAGGAACCCATCCCATACTTGTTTTCAGTGGGGCTTACCCCAAAGTTAAGTGCATGCTAAGCATAGTCTTAGCTTTTTTGGTAAAGTGGAATAAGGTCCATATCAAAATGACACTGGGAATGGGGAATATGAGAGCTAGTTGTAAAAGTTTTAAGGACACCGTACATTTAGTGGTCTGTGGACCCATCTGTTGGAATTAATAAAATTTGAAAATAAAAAAAAAAATTTTAGGACAGCTATCTGTTGGCAACTCAGGAAAGTGCTGCAATTGCAAAAGTAAAACATTTGTGACAATGAAGATTTAGTTCAATAAAATGTAAATGCTATGGTGTTTGTGTGTCTGATTTATTTTTTACCATTTCTAAAGTACTGCTGCTGCATCTGCAGCTTGACACAGATAATGAGTATTATATACTATTTCTTAAAATAAAAATTAAGTTCATCTAAAAAATTACACAAAGTATGCCCACTTAGATATTGTACAATGTTGTACTGAGCTGTAAATTAACATGTTTTAGTGATCCAATTTGCACCATTGTTTGAAGAAATATGTGAAGTAATATCCGTGGGAATCTATTTAAATCCATGATTTTTTTTTTTTGGTGCTTTAAATCAATCCACCCTGAAAAAAACATCCATTCCTTTTTAAAATTCCTAATATATTTATAACTGTTGCATTAAACCACTATGAGAAAGCTATTTTCCATCAAAAGTTTTCATCCTCTCTTTGAAAGAAGGGGAGAGGATCACTCTGAAAATCGAGCAGTGGGACTACTCAGTGGTGTTAACATTCACTTAAATTTTGACAACATGGAAGTCAGTGGTCCACAAGATCACTTTTTCAATTTAAGTGCAATGTAAGATCTCTCTCAAACCCAAATACCTTTTCCCTGCTTCCTTCCAGCCCCTTCAAGGCTCTGCCCCTGCTCCACCTCTTCTCTGAGGCCTCACCCTGCTCACTCCATTTCCCCTTACTCCCTGAACCACACTCAGTTTCACCAAGCTGGGGTTGAGGATTGGGGTGCAGGCTCTGGTCTTGGTCCAAAAGGTTTGGAATGAGAGAGGGGCTCTGGGCGTAGCCCAAGGTGGGAAATTGGGGTCCAGGAGAGGTTTCAGGGTGCAAGCTCTGGGGAAGTTTGGGTGCAGGTGGACTCACGGCTGGGGAAGGAGGTTGGGTGCAGGAGAAGGTTCAGAGTTGGGACAATGGTTCAGGAAGCAGACTCTGGCTGGGTACCATTTAACCGAGACAGCTTCCGGGTGGTGGAACAGTGGGGTTAAGTGAGGCTTACTCCTACCCTGGCCCTGCACCAATCCTGAAAGCAGCTGGCATGTAAAGCAATGGCTCCATATACTGTCCCTCATTTACAGGCACTGAGCCCACAGCTTCTTCTGGCCTCGGTCCCCCTTATTGATCAATGGGAACTGCAGGAGAGGTGTCTGCAGGTAAAGACAGCATGTGGAGACTCCCTGCTTCATCATTCTGGCTGCAAGGACATGCCAGACACTTCTAGGAGCAGCAGTTACCATGGGGATCATTACTACAGCCATGACAGGTTAGGCATTTCAGAACTCACTACTCAAATAATAAAATTTAAGCATAAGAGAGAAATGAAAATTATGAAATGCACAGACCAGTCAGAAACCAATAGTATCACACTTCACACGCAGTAACAGAAGTAACAACAATAATCACCCACGTTTCTGTTGGGTCGGGAGATGCGAAGGAAGGTCAGTGTGTGTTTATGAGAATGAGAAAGACACACAGTGTGTGACAGTGACAGAAATTTCCATTGCCAAGCTCCCTCCATCCCCTTCTCTCTGTGTGGAGATAGGGTAGAGAAGTGGGGGGAGGAGGGACACCCTGACATCAGCACTCCCTTTTCTCCCCCCCATACCCTGCACAGCAAGCAGGAGGCTCCCAGGGGGGCAGCTTCCTGGCCAAACCACTCAGGATCACCTGTCAGAGGCACCAATATCTACTGGTGATGACCACTGATGTAAGTGAATGAAATTCCAACTTAATACAGTGCTAAATTTATGCAAATTAGTGATTTTACAGTTACAAGAGTAACCACCTCTCTTTCCCCTAATCCATCTACCATATGCTCACATCTTCCTCCTCAGAGAACCATACGGAAATTCAGTTTATTGTGAAGCCAGAAAGGTGCAGAGGCAGGAATAGGCTGCTTTGTGCAGCACAGAGTAACGTTAGTAAATGTTGCTTAAAGCATCAGTTTACACTACGGGGTTCGTAATTTAAGAAAGAAAGAGTCCAGGCACTATGTGGGAGAGAAGGATAGGCCACAGAGGTCTGCAAAGGGCCTTGCACAAAATGTGTGCTTTGACTCAGGGTTACTACTAGATGCACAGACAACTAATGTGAACACTGCCTTCCCACTCCTCCTACACTTCCATAAACTCCTTTAGGAAAAAAAAAAGGCTATGACCTTCCCAAAAATTACACACAATTTGAATAAGTGTCCCTCTATCACTTAATTTCATATAAGAGAAGATTAAAGATTTTGAATTTAAGAGAAAGTTTTGTGTCTGTTTAAATTAGATACTTCTGATTGAAGGATTAGTCTACAATATGTAACTTTTGCAAAGGAATTTTTAAACTGCACTTTAGTAGTTATGCTGGCTCAAACAAAAATCATCCATTACTATAAAGATATGTCATCAAAAATTTTACTGTATTGCACCACTTAAGAATAAAAATGTTTTATAGCAGTTATTTCAGATATTATTTGTATTGATTTTGTTTTCATTTTATCTGCCATGAGAGACTGCTGTCATGGGAAAACACCTTGCATCCAAATAAAACAATAGTAGTTGTAATTGCAAAATCAAATGGAATTTGTTTTTGAGCAATAGAAGAAAGAATGGCAATCCAGTCTTCCAGTTTACAGCTTTAAAACAGGAGTATAAACGCTTGCCCTTAGGGGCCGCTGATGTTGATTTCTGTACTCCTTTTCAGCAAGAGTAATGCTCTTCTTGACCTTGCGTGGTTGAAGTTACACTAGCGTAGATGCAGCGTCGCTGGAAATTTGACTGTACTAGCCTTCAGAAAGGCCTCTTGCAGCTGTCTGCTCTGGCCAGCATTTCTGCCTCTATTGCTCTCCCGTTGAGTTCAAAAGATCCCAGGAACAGCAGAACGTCCCATGTGGTCAACCTTGTGAGCGAGCAGCACGTGGAGACGAATTCCAACATTGCAACGGACACTGCAGTGAATGAGACAACTTCTGCTTCCACAGGCTCCAGTTCTCAGGGGTGCAGAAGAGTACCAGACTGGAGTGTCCAGGAGATCTTGGATCCCATTGAGATGTGGGGAGAGGAAGCCATCTTCACTGAGCTCAGAACCAGTGAGAGGAATGCTGAGATTTATGGCAAGATTGCAAGATGCCTTGGGGCGAAAGGATGTTCCAGGGATGTCCAGCAGTGCAGAGTGAAAAACCAGTTGTACCATAAGATGAAGGAGGAGAGCAGATGCTCTGAGTAAGCACCTCACACATGCCACTTCTACGAGTAGCTGGATGTCATTCTGGGAGGTGGGGGCAGCCAGCTTCCCCAGCATGGTCATGGAGTCCGGCCAAGAAATTCCTGGCATCAGCCAGGCGGAGAACAGGATGGCATAGGGGTAGGAGGAGATGAGGAGCAGGAGAGGAGCCAGTCACCGATGCCTGAAAGCCAAGAGCTCATCATGACACTAGAGCCGGTCTCCCCCAGGATGTCTCCCAGTCCAGCACTGACCTCAGAAAGGGCACGTCTTGTGAGGTCACAAACATTTTCTAACTACAAGTGGGTTCAGACAATGGGGGTGGAAGGTGCAGTGCACTCTGCCTACAAAGTGCAGGGAGGGGGGGGCACAGAACAGCTTGCTAACGGATCTGCAGATGGAGCCTGAAACTTATCTGCACTGCTCCATGAAGCTCTCACATAGGAACTCTTTGATCCTTCTCAGGGAGGCCAATCTTATTCCATCCTCCACAACAGGACACCTCACACCAAGCCACCAGTAAGTGATCTGGCATCATTGAATCACAAAGTATTGAAGCATAAGGCCCAGGTTTATGGCCACATTCAGTCAGCATATGTTCCCAATCACTCCCTGTGATTTAGAGAAGACTGATAATTTGCATGGCAACCTGGGGGGGGGGGGGAGAAGGGGAACCAATTAGCACTCTCCCTGGCAAGCCACGTGTGCCACATGCACAACCTCCCCCTCCTGCGGCAGAAAAAGAAGTGGTGTCTCCACGAGGCTGTGTGTGCTGGACACAGTGGGAAGTCACCTTGCTCCCTTCCCCCTGCAGGCTGTTGCCCTGTCTGGGAAGGTAGCAGTGTTCCCAGGAGGCCCCGTGCACTGGACCTGGCGTGTTCTAGACACAACAGGAAGCCATCCTCTGCCACCACCACCCCTCCCACCTGCAGGGTCTTGGCCTGGCAGTCCTCTTACCATGCCTGCCTGCCTCCAGACCGAGTGTGCGCTGATGCTCCCCTGAGATGTCTGAGCACCTCCTGTGAAGTGCCCACTTTAAAGCAAACATTTGGCCTTGTACAGAACACTTCTCCACTGTCTTTAATTTAGACCTTCAGTGTATACTAAGAGATTAGGGTTAGGCTTCACACAATGTATCTCCTGTAATGTCCCCTCTCATAACTTTTCTTTGCAGCTGGGCCAGCAGCCGGCTTGGTGTGTCCTCTGCCTCTTTCAGCATCTGCCTGCCTGGCTCACATTGCAAGCAAAAATGCACACAGAAGGAGATGTTTCAGAAGCAAAATGGACTGCACGCCCACCCTTGTAGTGGAGATCCAGGCAGAGCAGCAGGACCAGATCATGGCATGGCAGGGGAGGAGAGGAGAGCTGCCTGAGAGCAGCTCACAAGACAGCACGAGAACGTTTGCCTCCGTGACCACTGTCATGGAGCACGTGGTGTCCTGCCTTGAGGTGGCTACTTCCCAGAACCCCGCCTGCCCCAATAACACACCCAGTCCCTCCTCCTTTCACCCCATAGCTTCCACCCCCAGGGTCTGCAATTCTGTATACAATGCAGTCCCACCAGGCTGAGCTTGTCTCAGGATGTCAGAACCAGTGTTGCACTGCATCCAAATGATTGACTGGCAGGTGCACTAGCATAAACACTAGGCCTTGCCTGAACAGGGCCTCCATAGAATGCAGAGCTTTGTCTTCATCCTCTTCCTGGTGGAGCAACATGTATACACTCAAAGCACAGAACCACAAGGTGCACCACAACACACATGAGCACAAGGATGCTTTCCTGCACATCCAGCTCCATGCTCATGGTACTCTGGTGTCTCCATGGGCAACCAGGGCACCAAAAGGGATGAGCACACTGCCTCCCCTTTATGCTATACGAGGGAGGAGGGACTAAAGGAGTGCCTTATGGGATGCAACCGACATGAGCCCCTCTAACCACCTGCTGCTGAGTTTTGGACCCAGCAGGCACCGAAAGCATAGCCCAGACTACAAAGCTACCCAGGGTGCCTCGCTATCTGAGTTGATGGCAGACTCCCTAATGGGGATGTGCTACTTAGGACACCATTCGATTCTTCCCCCTAATGAAGATACAGACCTTCTACTTCTCAAAACTGGGTGCCCAGAAATTGACCGTAGTAGATTCGACATTACCTTGTAGTATAGACATGCCCCACAGAACTTTTAGTATGTGGCAGTAGGTTCAACACAGATAGTGCACAGCAGGCTTGCGAGAGTTAGATTTCCATCCTAGCTTGTGAAGAACTAAGTGTTCATAGAGATATATAGCTAGCTTTTGTTCAGTTGTCCATAATATCAAGGGGCCATGGCAACCAGGGATTTCCAGTGAGTGAAGATGCCCCAATGACTTCTCTTTCCCAAAAATACCCCTTGTGCTGGGAGCTAGCCATGAAAGGCAACTGTACTACATCTACACTATGCTATGCTAGACTCCCCGCACCAAAAGGACAATCCTGAAGTGCACAGCACTACTGGCGTTATGACTGCTTTGAAACATAAAATCATAGTGAGGAAACCGATGCATTGAGTTTCTGGGGTTGTACTAAAGCAGTGGTCCCCAACCTTTTGAGGTTGTCGGGCGCCAGGGGGCGTGGCCGTTCGCCCGCCGGGCGCCAGGGGGTGGGGACACTTGCGTGCCCGGGGGCGGCCCCCCCATAGCCGCATGCCCAGGGCCAAGGCCCCCCCATACCCACGTGCCCGGGGCCGGGTTCCCCCCCCCCCCAAGCGCCGCGCGCCCGGGGCCAGGTTCCCCTCCACACAAGCGCCACGCGCCCGGGTTCCCCCCCCACAAGCGCCGCGCGCCCAGGGCCGGCGCTTCCCCCCGCAAGCGCCGCGCGCCCGGGGCCGGCGCTCCCCCTCCCCCGCAAGCGCCGCGTGCCCGGGGCCGGCGCTCCCCCTCCCCTGCAAGCGCCGCACGCCCGGGACCGGCACTTCCCCCCCCCCCCACAAGCGCCACGCGCCCGGGGCCGACGCTCCCCGCAAGCGCCGCGCCATGTGCCCGGGGCCAGGCCAGCCCCGAGCACCTGGCGGGCGCATGCAAATGCCCCCGCGGGCGCCATGGCACCCGCGGGCACCGTGTTGGGGACCACGGTACTAAAGTATTAAATTATTCCAGTACTGAATTATTCCAAGTTGGTTCTCAGGCTTGTTTTCCCCACAATGTAGCATTTCACCCTAGTAGAAAAATAGATGTGCCAGCTTTTCAATATTTAATTTTGATATACCATAGCTTTATTTTTTTGCAACAACTCCAAACAAATTAAATCTGATAACAATTTCAGATAATCAACTCAATTACAGACATCTATTTAGGCTGGTCTTTGCTCAGACCTGACAGGGCAGTAGCACAGATGGCACACCCTAAATTTTTCTCATGTTTCTAAATTTTAACTCATGCAATTGCAGAGAATAAAATTAAGTCTTGATTTCTCTTATCAGAAACTGTAATCAAAACCCTTGGCACATGGGGAAGAAAAATCATCTTAAAATCTCAGATTTTGACTGACACTTACATTTATTAATAACATCTGTCTATGCCTATTTTAAGCATAATATACTGTATATTAGAACACTATTATGTATTGTACTACTCTTCTCAAATGTATGAATCATTACAGGCAGGATAGCCCACATTTTTAATGTAAATTCTGCATACTGTTGGTAATTTAAGTCCTTACAGAACAAATCTTAAGTTGGTTAGATACTGTAGCTCTCAAACTAGGATAAGATACTAAGTGTCTACTAATAGGATGACAGTAATTTATTACAAATGTTCTGGTAGCACTTTATAGACTAACAAAACATGTAGATGGCATCATGAGCTTTTGTGCCCATGAAAGGTCATGATACCATCTACATGTTTTGTTAGTCTATAAAGTGCTACCAGACCATTTGTTGTTTTTTTCCTGTAACAGACTAACTCGGCTATCCCTTGAAACTCCAGTAATTTATTAGTCATGGTAAGTTACTATGTACAGTAAATGGAGTTCTTCAAGAGGTGTTGATCATATGCACATTCCGTTCAGAGTGTGCATGAACACAGAGTTTGAGAATGAAGAATTTTTGGCCCCCACAATCCTTATGGCATCCATGGATCCTCCCACTCCTTGTGCTTTGCAGAGGGCATTTAAAAGCAAAGCATGTCAGTCACCATTCAATTCCTTCTCACTGCATAATCCGCAAAGGGGACTGACTCCAAGGTAGTGGAAAAAGAAGGACAAAATGTGGAATGTGCATATGGACAACATCTCTCAGAGAACTCTGTTTACCAACTGCTTTATCAAATTCAGCATCAGATCTGGAAGACTCAGTTAAGATGTAGTGCTTGATGATGTTCACTGATACCCAAATAGATGCTTTACAGGTGACCAATATGGGAAAATTTTGCAGTGATGCCACAGAAGTGGCTTGCACTCTACAGCCATAATGCCTGTTGCGTAACAACCACCACCATGAATCTGGCAGCTGTTTCCAATATATCCCATGAAACTCAGACGTGCATTGGCCATTTGCTGGCCCTACTTGACTAATGACACAAATTCTTTGAGAGTCTCATTTGACAGTTGATCTGCAAAGGCATACAGTCTATCATGTCAAACCATAATTGGATAATATGGCCTAGTAATTATATACATATAGAACTACAGGCTTGCAAAAGAGTAAGCTTTCTATATAAATTTATTTAATCTATCTGGTTAGTTTTTCTTTTGGTGCAGATGTGAGCAGTTTTGCTCTTTCCTTCAGAACTGTGTCTACAAAGGAAAAATGTTTTAAAAGAATTGTGCACTCTTGGGAAGCACCTGATATTTTCTATCTAACTCGGTCACACAATTTTGGCTGTGTCCACGATAGTTTTGTTGACAAAGAGGGCCCTTTTTCCTGTCAGACACATGGTAAATGTCCACTGACTTTTGAGTCTGCTTCTGAACTCCTCAGCTGAGATTTGAAGGGCCTCCGATATCTTTTATTATATATAGGAAGTCCTTAAAATGGTCCAATTGTGAGGCCATATAGACTTATCAGGAGTCAAAAAGACAACTGGATCATCAGAGCTGACAGAGTAGCCTCTGGTTCCTGTTCTTCCATGATTTCCTCTTTCCTCTGTAGTTGAAGCAAAACCAGGAAGAGTCATTGGGTGGCCTGTGGGACTGATAATGTGCGTGGGGGGGGGGGGCTTTAAGAGGCAGGGGCTAGCACTGGGGGCAAAGCTAATATGGGAGGCTCTGGGGAAAGGGCTAGTACTGGGGAGCTCTAAGAGGCGGAGGGATGACGCTAGGGAGCACTAGAGCATCTGGGGTGGGGAGCTGGCATTGGGGGAGTTTGGGGAGTGGGGATAGCAGTGAGGGGGCTATGGGAGCAGGGCTGGCACTGAGGTGAACTGGGGACAGGACTAATATTGGGGCCTGGGACTGAGGCATTTGGGATGGGGGAATATCACTGGAGGGTTCTGAGGGAGGGATACTGGCACAAGAGGGGGTTGGGTGCAGGGTCTCTGGGGTCAGCGACTGGGGATACTGCAGGGGCAGGTGACTCTAGGAGTTAGGGCTGGCACTGGGGGGCTCTGGGATCGGGGCTTTTTAATACTGTGGACTGGCAAACCCATTCACAAACCTTGGGTGGACTGGCAACATTCATTATTTACATACTGAATATGCAAATAAAATGTTGCTGGTCCATCAAAAGTTTGGGAACCACTGGCATAGGACATCTCAGACCTGCTTCCAGGAACATCAGTTCTGGGGCCATTTCACAGCACACCTATAGTGAATGTGGTAGACAGTATATTAAACAAGTTATTTTGTGAATGCCCAGTTTTCTGTATTGGTGTGTTGGTGCCATCCAGTCAGAAATGGCGCAACACTAAGCTTTAGCAGGAATCATTCTGGGCCAAGAAATTTCAGCAGATGGTGGTGCTATGGGCAGGTTTTCTTTTAGACAAAGCTATGATAGGTATTTCTATGTCTCAGACTTCTGGAGCCTTGTGGGCTGTCTGAGGATGTAGACCTCATGGCCTAGGCATTTGGCAGTCTTTGTCAGGGCTCTCTGAGGCTGTACTTTTGGGCTACACTTTGGAGCTCTGAAGTCATGAAGATGATCTGAAAATCAGCCCCTCCCATCTTCCCTGGCCTTATAACTAAAAGGCTTACAATCTGTCCATTTGCTTGAAATGTATGATTCGTTCAGCAATCAAGGCACTTCTGAACGTCCATCTGTGCCTGTGACAGCTCCCTCACAAGATGCATCATTTTACTCCAGGAGAACCAAATTATTCCATACTGTTGATGGCTAATTCTTAGAAAACTAACAATAGCAATAATCAGATAACTATATCTACTAATGGACTAAATGATGACTTTAAACTGAGAAAATCAGAGCTAGAACTAAACTAGTAGAGAATGGTTGGCAACCTCTCAACCAACTAGGGCTCCATTTCTAAGACGAAAGGCAGAGAACTAAGTGGTGGCCAATAAGCTTATATGCAGAGCATGAGGGCTGACAGGGTGCGCATATATGGATACCACTGGCCAAAAAGTCTCCAATCACGAGCTCAAGGCACACTGAATGGAATGTGCACATGGACAAACTCGAAGAGGAGAAAATTCCATAGTATGATTTGTTTTTATGCTTTTAATATACTTTATTAACACCATAACACGTCAAGTCTGGCTTGTGGTAACTAAACACAATGTGCTAAGAAATACCCATGTGTAGAATCTTTGGAAAATGGATTCATTTTTCTTAAAGAGGAAAATTAAAAAACAGTGTCAGTCTTACTCTATTCTCATTGAAGCCAATAGTAAAACTTCCACTGACTTCAACAGGAGCACACTGGGAAATCCCACCCTGCAAAAGCTGAAGAAATGCAATAGATTTACCTGATCGATTTGATCCTGCTGCCCTCTATATACAGTTTCTGGGTCTGATGGAGGCCGAAGGTGGAACTCAGAGTCACAGAAATTTCCATCACCATCTACATTGTGTAAACTTTCCCAGACAACTTTCTCTTCTGTAAGAAAACCCTGGTCTGTCACCAGCAGATAAAGCTGACCCTAAATGGAAGGATAAGGATAGAATCTATAAGAGGAATAAAAGTAGATCTTTCCAGTCTGAAACATTTACTTATTATTCCTACTATCTGAACTTCCTCATCCAGTTGACTGAATCATGGATAATTTAGATTTATGCCCAAGCTTTAGATTTTAAAACTACTTCTGTTATCAGTACCAAGTACTGAGATTTATAGAAGTGCCCATCAGCAAGGCACATTGGCAACTTACAAAGAATCCATCACAGGAAAATAAAATCCTTGAATATTAATTAATGTTCCCATTAGGGATATAAGCAACCACTCGACTAGTCAACTATCCGATAAGCATATGCTTATCAGATAGTTGACTAGAAAAGCAGCAAGGGGGGGGGGGGGGGCGGAGAGCAGGAACTGGTGGGAGCTGGCTTAAAAGCCAGTTCCCCCCCAGCACCATCTCCATGGGGGAGCATGAGATGCAGAGGTGTAGTGGGGGTCTGGGCATGAGCCAGGAATCAGCTGTCCTGGCTTGCACTATCCTGGCTTGCACCTGATTCCCCCTGCTGCACTTCAGCCTTTTAAATGTATTAAGAACCTAATGGCTCTGAATACATTTAAGAGGCAGAGCTGCAACAGGGTTAGCTCCCGGGGCTGGGAGCTAACAAAGCTGCAGTAGAACAGTTTCCACTCCTTAACTAATCAACTAGTTGATGGAAATTCCATCGACTAGTCTATTAGCTGATTAAACATCACTCAACATCCCTACTCAGGAATACCAGAAGAAACTATACTGTCTGCTCATGGAACTCCCTGCTAGAACTTGAGATCAGACCTATACAAACACACCCTTAAATCCCCAATCAGGAGTATTCTATCTTCCAAGATCCATTAACCTGGAAATCCCAAAAGTCCCATCATCTCAGGCATCAGCATTCTTACAGCAGGATTATCCAGTTATGTTGACGGTTTCCTCAGATCCCATGCTACTAGCACTCCTAGGTAGCTTCGATACACAATTGACTTTCTGAAGAAACTACAGAGCACCAGTAATGTTCCTGAAAATCTCATCCTGGCCACAGTGGATTTAGAAGCTCTTTACTCAGACATTCCACATTATGATCGACTATATGTTATCAGGAACACTATTCCCACTGATGCCACAGCAAACCTGGTGGCTGAGCTGTGCGACTTTGTTCTCACCCACAACTATTTCCAATTTGGGGACAACTTATGCCTTCAAGTCAGTGGCACTGCTATGGGCACCTGCATGACACCACAATATGCCAACATTTTTATGTCTGACCTTGAACATTTCCTCAGCTCTCATCCTCTAGCACCCTTCCTTTATTTTTGCTTCATCGAGGACATCATCATATGGACCCATGGGAAGGAGAATTATTCCAAAGGGATTTCAACAACTTCCACTCCACTGTCAACCTTAGCCTGGACCAGTCCACACAGTAGAGCCACCTCCTTAACACTACAATACAATTCAATGATGGCCACATTAACACCACCCTATACCAGAAACCTACTGACTGCTACTCTTACCTTCATGCCTCTGGCTCACATCCAGGAAGCATCACAGTTGTTTACAGCCAGGCCCTAAGACACAACCAGATTTGCTCCAATCCCAGAGACAAAAACCTACAAAACCTTAAATAGCTATCTGGTGAAGTGAAGGAACAGGTTGACAGAGATAGACAAATACCCAGGAATCTTCTTTTTCAAGACAGGCCCAACAAGGAAAACAAAAGAATACCACTGGTCATCACCTACAGCCCCTCCATCTACAACCTATCTTGGAAAATAGTCCCTCAATCTCACAAGCCTTGGGAGACAGGCCAATCCTTGCCTACAGACAACCCTCTAAACTGAAGCAAATTCTTTCCAGGAGCTCATACAACTCCACAGCCTCTAATGTGATACATGCCAGCAAGTGCTAGCAATGGCCCTCTGCCATGTATATTGGCCAAACAGAACAGTCTGTACCATGAAGGAGAAATGGACATAAGTCAGATATCAGAAATGGTAACACACATGAACCTGTAGGGGAACTTTTTAACCTTCCTGGGCACTCTATCGTGGATTTAAAAGTAGCCATTGTTCTACCAAAGAATTTCACAAGGCAATTGAGAGAGAGACACACTGCAGAATTCACCTTTATATTCCAATTTGATACTGTTTCCTTGGGCCTAAATAAAGATATTAACTGGGTGGCCATTATAAAAACAGCTTCTTTTACATGTAACACGTCACTGACATCAAAAGCTAAGTATGGGACACTTCCAGCCCACTCAATAAGCCTCATTAGCACAAACACTAGATTGACAGATTAACACTGGCACTTTTTCTCCCCCTCTCCCTTCTTTTTCTCTTATAATTCTAGGCCCCCTTTTTCTCCACTCAAATGTGCTTTTGCAAAAGCCAAATAAACATTTCTTATCTGGTTCTGTCAATCTGTTTTTTTCACTCCCTTGAGTGAGTATTTAAGTTTTAAGAATCCCTGAAAGACATCCTGTAGATGTTTGTCTCTGCCTGTGGGATTAGAGCAAATCCAGTTGTATTTTAGGGACTGGCTGTAAACAATTGATTGCGTGATGTGTCCTAGATGGAAGCTCGAGCCATATAGGTAAGCATAATGGTTGGTAGGTTTCCAGTATAAGGTGGTGAAAATGTGGCCATCATTTAATTGTACTGGAGTGTCAAGGAAGTGGATCTCTTCTGTGGACTGGTCCAGGCTAACGTTGATGGTAAAATGGAAATTGTTGAAATCCCTGTGGAATTCTTCAAAGGTCTCCTTCCCGTGGGTCCATATGATGAAGATGTCATCAATGTAGCAAAAGTAGAGGAAGTATGCTAGGGGACGGGAACTGAGGAAACATTCAAGGTCAAGATGTTGGCATATTGTGGGGCTATGCGGGTGCCCAAAGCAGTGCTACTGACCTGAAGGTATAAATTGTCCCCAAATTGGAAATAGTTGTGGGTGAGGACAAAGTCACATAGTTCAGTCACCAGGTGTGTAATGGCACCATGGGAGATAGATTACTAGTTGTTAGGAACACTATTATCGTGTGGAATGTTGGTGTAAAGTTTCAGCTCCAACACAGAATCAAAATTTATGAGGTAGATTAAAATTCAAGTACTCAGACTAAATGTCCCAAAACTTCAAAGGCTATCAAAATCTGCTTTCTATTTTGTCTCATTCTTAGAATCTCTTCATAACAATAGTAAGTTTTCTGCAGTATTGTGTCTCTGTAAGCCACTGATACCAGCTATACAACTTTCAGCACAGTTAACGGCATTAAATGAAAACCCAGAACACTAAGATTAGCAGCCTCATTACCAACATTTTCTACAAATTAAGTATTATAAAAATCTCTTTCCTTTTGAATCTTCAATAGATGGTACAGGAACAGTAAGATGGTTAAAATAAAGCCTATATTTCTTGATTAGGCAGGTATCCCTACAGGTCTATGAATTTTTCAGACTGGTTTCACTAATCTGCATTTTGTATCTTGTACTGGATAAAACCAAACCAATGAAAGCAGTACATTTCTTATATTAAAACTACTGTATTAATAATGCAGCATAAATTGTCGTGATATAATCGCATAATAAGAAAAACAAACTAAAAGAGGAATGCATATCATTAAGTGATATATACAATTCTGTTCAATGCAAATGCATTGTTTGCAGCAACTGGTATTATATTTATGCAGTAGCTTAATTTTTATATTGTTAGTACTGATCAATTCACTGCAACTCACTCTCTGCATTTTAATTGATAACCAAGGAGTGCCTCCACAGAAGAGTCTTGAGTAATGCATGAAATAGTGAGAATTAACTTGCCCTATAACAATGGTTGAATGAAGGGAAGGCATGAAGGGAAACTATGGAAATGGAAAAAATCTCTCAAAATCATCAATAATATTGAAATTCAGAAAAAAAGGAAAATTTTCGTTTCTGTCCAAGATTTGCATCAGATATACATTACACAATTGTTTTATATACAAGTGATAAAATATTTATTTGGTCTTTGAACCCCTGTATACATGTATTTGATCTTTAATTTATTTATATCCATCTGGTTTTTACTTGTATAATATCGATTAAACAAGTTTTGGCTCATACTAAATGAAGTTGCAGATTTTGCAGGTATGTAATTTTTTTTGTCTGCCCGCTAGCACATGCCAAACTGTGTTAGCCAGTTCTAAAATGACAGGGTTGATGGGTAGGGCAATCTCGTAGGATGGAGCAGCCTGGAGTACATCAGTGAGCTTGTGCTGGCGTTGGGCCACCTCCTCTGTGGCAATTTTAATTTCAGCCACAACTCTCTTAAAAAGATAGTTAAAGTGTTCGAAGTCATCCGTGGCTGACAGCAGTGGTGGCATAATAACTTCGTCTGGTGACAAAGAGGAGTTGGTGAAGAATCAGGAGTGACTCCTTTGTTGCTTGAGGCACCTCCGATTGTTGCACAGATGCGGATGTTCTAGGTGTTCTAGGTGTAAGAGAAGCAGCATGTTTGTGATGTCTCTTGTATGAGTCTCAAGGACTCCAATAAGGCCATTGCACCGGATATGGTACCGGAGGAGGCAATCAGTGCTGCCCATACCAAGGGAGGGATCACCCTGGGGTTGTTTTGGGGCTTGTAATATTGCATCAGAGGGCTGCGATGCAGAGAGAAAGAGCCTTGTACCTCTCCATCATCGTCGCTGGAGAATTGCGATGGTACGAGAGATAAAGCTTGTGAAATCATTGGTACTGGCAAAGCATCAGTGCCAAAGACTGGTGACTGCACGGCAGATGTGACTGCTAAGTCTGCACTCTGCATGTACAGCAACTCTGCCATGAAGATCAGTGCTGGTGTTTGTAATGTAGGTTTATATGGTGCTGATGGAGTAATCGGCACCGATGGCAAAGATCTTTGATATGCTGGTAGTACTGACTATATAAGCAGTGCCGACGAACGAGAAGGCACTGTCAGTGCAATGGAAATGACTGCTGCTGTAGAGCCTGGTACAGTTAGTGGCATCGGTGCGTAGTGGTGGGTGCCATAATCATCGGCACCGATAAAGTTGTTGGTACTGGTGGGGCCTTAGTTGGCGGTGCAGTCTTGGGGTGATGACTGATCCCTTTGCCATCAGTGCTGCCGGCGTGCGACAGTGCCTGGACACCTGAGGTGCCCAGCGCATCGTAAGTACCAACATGAGGCCTTTGCGCCAATGGTTTGGGCGGAGACTGTTTGCTCAAGGATGACTGTTAGTGGGGCACAGAGGAGCTCCTCTTTTTGGGAATGTTCTTGCTCTGAGGGGAGCCTGGGGGGAACGTACCTCCCTAGGCTGCCTTCCCAGATCCAAAGCTGGGAGAGTTTTTTTCCATAAGGATTAATTTGAGGTGAAGGTACCTGTCCCTACGAGCTCTGGCCTTAATTCCGTGGGAATTTGCATATCTTCTTCCGATCTCACTCAGGACATGGCTTTTTTGGCAACCTCCCCTTTTTCAAAAAGTCACGTAAACTTCATTTTTTGAGGAAAAGTGACTTCAGAAAAAAAGGGGGGGGGAGTTGCCGAAATAGCCATGTCCCGACTACTTTCACAAGCAGAGGAATTTTCATATCCTCTTTCAAATCTTCCACATAGTCTAAACGAGCCCATAATGACAATAAACTGATGTCACAAGGGAAGAGGTTGTAAGAATCTAGATTATTTCTTAACAGGCAACTCCATTTCTACTGACTAGTGAATTGAATTTTGAAGCTGCTGTTCTTAACAAAAAAAAGATGAGATAGGGTTGTAGTAGCATGGTAAATGATACAGGGATGGATATATGGCACACAAGAAGTACCTGGATCATGTGATCAATCTATTTGAGTGCCTGCAGCCAGCTTTTTGAGTCATGCTTGCTGAGAGTCTCCCAAATGAACATGTAAATTAAGTACACCTGTTTTTATTTGAATTGTGATGGAATGTTAATTCACTGTTTATAAAAATATGCAATTAAAATAAAAAGAAAGATGAAGACAGATTGATAGAGTTATGTTTTAGAAATATGCATTTCAAGAGCTATAAAACTACCAATGAACAGTAGTATATATTTTGCAGTAATAGTGGTTATCAGAAAGGAAACAGGTTTAAAAACTTAGTCATAGGCACACAGAGGATACTTATTTTTAGTAGAAACCTATTGAATAACTATGAAATATTAAATATTCATCCCAAAACTGTAATATATTCGAGACATATGTGCACAGTTTAGCCTCATATATAAAAGGCTCAAGTACAAGTTTTGATAACAGGCTTAGAGTCTGAAGAACCATCTAAAACTTTTCTGTTTATAGATACGTTATCTGATAAATGCAAGGACAATGAGCATAGACTCTGTGGTATATGCATCTACAAGCACTCTGTTAACATGAATATTTTCCACAGTTGTCCTAGCAAGTGTTTTTGTGTACTGACTGACAAAGCACCTATTGGTTTGCGTGACACGCTTAATAATCAGTGTATGGAATTATTATAGAAGTGATTTACACAGTATTTTTTGTTTTGTTTATACATTTTAAGGCCAATTAGCAAGCTTCTACTTGCCTGGATCATTGAAAAGTAAAACTAAATTCTGTCTTAACCTAGTTCTAAAAGATTAACATTTTAGGTCTGATCCAAAGCCCTTTGAGGTCAATGGAGATATTTCCATTGACTTCAATAAGATCTGGATCCAGCCCTTACAAACGTACTTATTTTGGGAATAAATATTGTTAGGGCCCTACCAAATTCACAGACATGCAAATGCGTCAAGGACAAAATCTGGTATTCTCCTGTGAAATCTGGGCTTGTGTGTTTTTATCCTTTATTATACCTATTTCACAAGGGGAGACCAGTATTTCTCAAACTGGGGATCTTAATCCAAAAGAGAAATGCTGGGGGGTGAAGCGGGGGGGGGGGAGGGGGGGGGAAATCACAAGATTATTTTAGAATGGTCCCGATATTCAACACCCTTACTTCTGCCCTGCCTCCAGTGCTGAGGAACTAGAAAGCGATAGTTGTAATGTTGATCATGTGCCTAGCTCTGATGGCAGCATCCCACCCACAGCAGTGCAGAAGTAATGGTGGTAATACCATATCCATGTCACCCTTACTTCTGAACTGCTGCCTTCAGAACTGGGTGGCCAGAGAATGGTAGCTGCTGACTAATGCCTAGCTCTGCAGGCAGTAGTACAGAAGTACAGGCAGTCCCCGGGTTACGTACAAGATAAGAACAAACCTACAGTCCCCAAGTTGAATTTGTAAGTAAGTCGGAACTGGTACATATTGTAGGGGAAACTCTAGCCAAACATTTCTCCAGAGCTCAGTTTTATTCTCCCACACCTCGCTTCCCTCAGTCCTTTATTCTCAAGCTGAGGTGTCTGCTGAGAAAAGCTGCTCCGCATCTCCCTGGTCTGCTGGGCGGGGGTGCTAGCTTCGCGTCTCCCTGGTCTGCTGGGGGGAAGCAGCTAGTGCGGGGTTGCCTCACCCCGTTTGTAAGTAGGGATCCAATGTAAGTCGGATCCATGTAACCCGGGGACTGCCTGTAAATGTGGCAATATCATAAGAGGCAATCCTAACTTCTATGCTGCTGCAGTTGGCAGTTCTGCCTTCAGAGATGGATTCCAGGCCAGCAGCCTCATCTCTTCAGCTGCCCAGCTCCGACAGCAATGCTGTTACCAGTAGCTGCACAGAAGTAAAAGTAGCAATACAACAACCCTAATTACAATAACTTTTTTACACCCCTCTGCTACTCATTTTTTAGTCAGGACACCCACAAATAACACTGCAAGTTTTCAGATTTAAATACTGAAATAATTAAAATTTGCCATTTTAAAAATCCCATGACTGTGAAATTGA
Organism: Pelodiscus sinensis; assembly: GCF_049634645.1. Lineage (NCBI taxonomy): Eukaryota > Metazoa > Chordata > Testudines > Trionychidae > Pelodiscus > Pelodiscus sinensis. Next base: position 30,032,018 of record NC_134724.1, on the reverse strand, counting down.
CCAAAATGGACCACGAATTTGGTAGAGCCCTAAATATAGTTGAGTGCTTAGTGACAGTAACTGAGACAATTGAGAAAGATTGATAAGAAAAGTGTACTTGTTTTTTGAAAGTACTTTGATTGTTTGATTTTATGGTCATGATCTCTAATGATAAAAGTAGTACTCTTACCAAACAAGCAAAAGTATCTGAACAATTTAAATCCTATTCAGTGCCAAATGGCATTAATAGCGTGTGTAATCTCAGACACAAATAGCTCACTATATTTATCTCCAGGGCTCGCCAAGCAGCAGCGAGCCCCGCTTGCCAGCCACGTGGAAACGCACGCTGCGCATGCGCTGACTGCGCTGTGCGGCCGCACCGGGCTAAAATCTACTCACCACGGGTGAATAGATTGCCTGATTTGTCAAGCTCTGTTTAGCTCTATAAAAGTATCGATGCTTAAAGGAAAAAATGTGTTTCTATGACTCATATGTAAAATTTGATAAATACTGTGCACGTTTCTTAATAGAGAAACAAAATATCTTTCTAACATACACAACATCAACACAAAACACACTTGACAGTCCAGACAAGAAATTAGTTTCCTGATTCTTTCTGGGCAAACAGTGTCTGAACAGTCAGAGGGAAACAGTCCAACTGAACTAAGATACATCTTATCAGAGCCCCTTACTACAGTCCTGATTTTCCTTGAGTTGAGGGATTATCATTTACAGTACTTGTTATATGTGTAATGGAAAGCAGAGGCAAAGCTAAAAAACCAAACAAACCACATTTAACAATTCAAAAATATCATTGCACAGTCAAAGGCCCAAAAAATCAAAAGCTGTTAGAAAGGGGACAGAAAAGATGAATGCTCAAGTGCAACTTGTTATCAAAGTGATTAGAGAACTGTATTCAGTCTAATGGAATTGTCAATTTATTTCCCCCATTATTTTATGCAATAATTGAACGATTCCCACCCATTGCAATGAATGGGAGAAGCCATAGCATAGGCTTCTCCCTCCCCAGACCAGCCCCGGGAGAAGCCACCCTCCCGCGCCCAGCACTGATTCTCCCCAAACTTACAGAATTTACTTTTTGAGTACTGAATTAATTTTCTGAGAATTTTAGGAAAGTCCATTAGGATTAAAATTAGTTAGCAATGTCTGAGAGAAGAGATCAAATTTATTAAGGTCAATTATTTAGCACCGTATTTTGTAAAGTCACAAGCTCATGTACTCACTGTGTGCAAACGTGAGATGTGGCTCCAAGTAGCGCATCCCCAGTAGGGTTGCTACTGTCAACTTAGAGAGTGATGAACTGTGGGAAGCTATCCCACAATACCTGGGTCCCTTTGTGTTCTGGGTTATGCTCCCAATGCATATTGGGACAAAAACTGTGCAACAGGTGGTTATGGGTATGTCAAGTGCATTATGTGATGCTGACATTTCCTCTCTCTCCCCTGCGTAAGAACAGCAGCAAACAGTCTTTTTGCGCCCTTTTCTCCCTTGTTATCCGTGCAGCCTAAGCATGGATATATGGATCCTGTTGACCATCAAAGCATTAGGATAGCGATATTGATCATAGCGCACCTAATGCTGGAGTATGTCTAGCGCATATCCAGGGGTCACTTGAAGGAGGACAAATCTTGGGAGGCCATGAACACACTCTTCTTGAAGCACTTAAGTTGAACGAATGGCAAATGCCGCGGGCATTCAATCCTCTGGACACAGTGGAACATCAGTTCTGGTGCTGTGGGACCAGCACAGACTGGTGAGACTACATTTTTATGTGGGTATGGAGTGATCAGGGGTGGCTGCAAAACTTCCATATCCACCAAGCCACCTTCATGGAAGCTTGTTAATTGCCTTCCCCTGCCCTCATGTGCAAGAATATCAGAATGAGACCCACCCTGACAGTAAACAAGCACTGGCAATTACCCGACAGATGCTTGCAATACCAGACAGCTACTAGTCAGCTGAGAATCAATTTGAAGTGAGCACATCTAAATTGGGGGCTGTTGTGATTCAAGTAGCCAAGGCATCCATACCCTTTTGCTACAAAGAGTAGTAACTCTGGGAAATATGGAGGATATAGTGGAGGGCTTTGCCACGCTGGGGTTCCATAACTGTGTTGGAGTAACAGACATCACCATCTTGGCACCTGACCGCTATTCCAAAGAGTACATAAACCACAAGGAGTATTTCTCGATGGTGCTGCAGAGGCTGGTGGATTACAAGGGCCATTTCACTGACATCAAAGTAGAATGGTAGGAAAAGGTGCATGACACGCACATCTTTAGGAACACCTGCCTCTTCAGCAAGCTGAGGTTGGAACTTTTTTCCCCAGTCCAGAATACTGCCATTCAAGACACTGAAATGCCTATAGTGATCCTTGGCGATTCAGACTACCCTTTGCTCCCATGGCACATAAAGCCATACATGGGCTTCCTGGACCACAGCAAGGAGCAGTTTAAGCACAGAATGGGGGCAGAATGTGCTTTTAGAAGTTTAAAGGGAAGGTCCTTGCAGTCTAATTCCTTGGTTAGATTTCAGCGAACACAACACTTCAATTGTGGTGGCAATGTGCTATGTGTTCCATAACATTTGTGAGAGTAAGCGAGAAAGATATATGATAGGGAGGGGGCCAAGGTAGGTCAGCCAGACTCCTTATTGACATGGTGAGCACACAAGGGTCAGTGCAAATCAGAGCAACTTTGAGAGACAGTTTTATGAATAGCCAGTTTTGAGAGTCAAGCATGTTACTCTCAATAAGGTGTCCCTGCACTGTGTGCTTACCTGTAGTCTTTTACGTTAAGTCTTTACCTTACCCTTTTAATACAACCAATAAAGAGACTGTTACTCAGAAATCATGCATTTTTATTTAAGGAACATAGAGGCTCATGGGGATGCTTGTGCATGTAGGTGTCCTGGAAAGCCACCATGCAGTTCATCACAGACACCATGAACAACAAGACTTTCCTGGTGCTTCATTTCCAGGTCCCTGCACTCTCCTTTACTCATGCTCTGCTTGTATCTCCTCCAGGAGCATATTCCAACACTTGTTTAAGTGCTCACTAAATATGTGGATTGCATTTGCTCCTTGAACAGTTCATCCCTAGTCCATTTTTGCCTGCAGATTTGTGCCAGCTGGACAGCTGGCGGGGTTGGGGGAGTGCGCCCCAGGCTCACCTGCTGTTCCCACTGTAACAAAAAGTGAAGGGTAGACATTACAGGAGATGCGTTGTAGAGTCTAAAACCTAATCTGTTAGAATAAAAGAAAGGTTGGTCTAAAGACAATAGGGCGATTATGTACAAGGCCACAGTTATGCTTTTAAACAGACACTATGCAGCAGATACACCTCAAAGTTGTTGTAGGAGCAGCTAGACACAGTTCGGCAGCAGGCATAGTAAGGGACAGGCCAGGGCACCAGCCTGCGAGTGGGAGTGGTGAGGAACAGAGCAGGGGCTCAAGCCATACTTTGTCAGGGGTGAGCAAACGGAGGTTTACCTAAGAGGAATCCAATGGACTGGCTAGGGAAGCTAGTCAAGCCCCCCAAAAGGATTGGCATGCATCTGCTCATAGAAATGGCATGTTAGTGGTGATTATGCAGACTGTACTCGTATCTTTTAGTATGACAGCCTCAGCTCCTTTATTTTCACTCAGCACTGCTTGACATCCCTGGCATATCCTTTATCCTCCATGCCCTTTGTAATCTTGGCATAGATATGAGCATTTCTTTTGTTGGTTCGTAGTTCTGGGTGAACAGATTCCTCTCCCCAGGCAGCAATGGGAACTCATGGTCAGGTGTGTTGCCTGTTAAGAGGTCTGCCTGCCACAATCGCCACATAGGAAATTAAATTAAAATTCTTAGGGCTTTCCTGTCCACCCGGAGAGCAGTTGAGTTCAAAGTTATGGCCAGAGCAGTTATTACGGAGCACTGTAGAATACCTCCCTGTGGCCAAGAACACTGACTTGCACAGCATGTACCTGCACTACTATAAAGTGGACCATGCAAGGTTAGTACTCGTGAAAGCAGGAGTACAGTAATCTACTTTAATGGCCATGAAAGTCTATGGAACAGGTGGTATGGACTCATTATTTAGAAAAATCAACCTAATGCGGCTAAGATAGACCTAAACTCCCAGTATAGACCAGCTCTTAAAAACTGGGTCCTATAACAAATCAACATCTGTATTTTTTCTTTATTTTGAATTATTTTAGCAGAATACAGGCACCTCAAAATGTCTGTAATTGAAATGAATGTTATATTTGAAGAGATTGTGTTGAAATTAGATTAAATTAACAATTGTCCTTATAATGGTTACATAGGCTACAGTCAAGCTCAAGTCAGCAGCTCAGGTAACTTAGTTGCATTGGTTCCTCAGGTGTAATTTGAGATTTACTGTAACAACCCAAACACTCAAGTACATGAGTGCATACACGTGAGAAAGCTGTACAGGAAAGCTGACATTTTTAAGATAGAATTGATCTTTCTAAACTTTTTATAATGCAAACCTCTTACACCTAATATGTAATATATTCAGAAAAATGTATTAAATTTTGGAATGCTTTTTTGTAAGTTATAAACACAAGTATACTGCCTCCTTACTGAGCAAGGGGATTGCCTCTTAAAAGGAAAAAAAGAAAAGAAAAAAAAAGGACAACAGCCCTCCATGGGTAAACGTAACAAAAACATTACTGAATTCTTAAAGTAGTATGAAGTTCACTATTTCTGAATCTGACTGTGTTCATTTTTTAGTGCTTTCTTGACTGACTAACCCGAACTTCCAAAGCTCTTGTCTATATTACTGCAGCTTCAGGTTTTGGGAAATTATCCATTGTGATTTAAAGATGGCTAATCTGCACTAACTACTAGTCGCCAGGTTTCAAAATCTTAAGTTTTTCAGAACTTGGGACCCAAAACAAGCCCACAGCACAACCTAAGGGCTGGATATTAGGAAACCCAGAAGTTAGAAACCTTTTTACGCAGTGCAGAGTCAGACAAACCCCACCATCACTTTCTCCTCCTCCTGTCAGCTATTATCTTCACAGTAGCAGTAGTGTAATTCAAACTAGCAGATATTACATTAAATCCAACTGAAGGATACACTAGCACAGAAAGATCTAAAGGCAAAATATCATAATTGTGACTGTGTAATTGATACACACAGAAAATAGTCTTGAAAGCCCCTAGATATCACAAGAGTTGCCTGGGTTTTTAACTAAGATTGCAGTCCAAACTCCATTTTATAGTTCCTTGGATTGGAAGAATAATGATATAGGGATTTAACCACTGCATGTCCAGAATGGACAAATGCCTGACTTTTTAGGAGTATGATAACAAATGAGGTAAAGATTTTCTCCGCTGCGGAACTGGGATAATTTCTTAAATATCTAAATACAAAAGAAACATTTAAAATGCAGAATCATTGGGAAGGTCCGAAAAATAAGAGCCGTAGGATATTACAAAGCAGGCCTAGTAGTTGAAAATGAAGAGACTTCAGTGATCATTAAATAGGAATCCTGACATGCATCTCTGAAACACTGTTTTCTCAGAAAGGACAGGATTTAATTTCTCAGATATCATGCTTGTTTACATGAGAAAACAGGATCTGATTCAGTAAGTGTACCTGCTTGGTTCACCACCCAAGAGCAAGATTACCAAAAGTAATATCTGGGCCTATTGCAAGGCCTGAACTTTCTGTTCAGCTGATGGGACATTTTCAGCAAGGTCATTCATAACTTTATGAAGTCTCCCTAAAAAGATGCCCTCACTATACAGAAAGGATGCAAGTTTGAATTAAGCAGTGCTTTTGTATGTTGTCTAAAGGTAGAGCCAGAAAGACTCTTCTTGACAACACAAGGAAATCCATAATAAAGGGACAAAATCCACATTCTTAGCTTGTATCATATAGGTAAGATCAGGCTAAACTATAGCAAAATTAGCAATCTCTGGAGAGATGAAGAAGCAGCTGTTTCAGAGAGAAGCCAAGAGCGCTCCCTTCTACCATTTCATTAAGTATGTAGGCTACTGTAGAAAGAATGAACTGAGATGATTAGATGGGTTGCTATGATTAGATGGGTTGACATGAACCCGATTTCATTAACTCTCTCAAGTAGATTCTGGGGGCTGGCTTTTACTTCAACTAGATCCAAACAGCCAACAACACCTATGTTGAGGACTGAGGACCAGCATTTCACATTAATTTTGAGAATTTATGAAACCTGACAATTAGCAGGGAAGGCAAAGTTAAAGCTATGAGCATATCAAAAAGATATCTCTCTGGCAGACAGACTGTATTCTCAGGTTTTTCTTCCTCTACCATAAGAGAAAGTTCCCCTCTGGCCATGCATAAGTAGCAGGTTTAATTCTAAGCATTTTAGTAATAATTTCAGAACAAACAGGAAATTCATCAAGCAGAAGTCATAAAGTCCTTCAGTACCTCTTAAGACTTGGAAGACTCAACACTGTTGTCACCATCAACATCTACCAGCTTCTCTCAGAGGATAAAAGAAAGGAAGGCACTTATCATTGGATGATTAACTCTTCATAGTTGTCACCAATGAGATTTTCCTTATCAGAGTTTGACGGAGCAGAAATTGAGGTCATGCCCTTGGGAGGTGAGTACAACAAAAATAGTGCCTTCCTTTGTAGCAGAAGCTGATTTCTTTGTCTTAATGAAAAGCTGAGTGACAGGTCTTGTCTGTAGCTCACTTCCACAACTGAACTATCTACAATGAAAACTAAATTGAGTAGAAAGAACAGAGGTGCATTGTGTCCCTTCTGGAAATTAGAAATAGACGGAGCAGAATTTCCTACCTCTTCTGTAGGTTTCTTGGCTGCCAAGACAAGACTGTCAGAACTCCTGGCTGATCTTGAGGTCTAAGGTCCTGGAACAGCAGGAAGTTCCAAGTCAATGTCACCTGATGGTTTGAAGTCCTCAGAGCAACAGAGGCAAATAGACCTAGTAGCTGTGGGTTGAAGAGGCACTCTGCAAGTTATAAATTTCTTGTCCTCTTTTCTCATTTTATTTGTTGATTCTGAGTAACCTATTTTTCAGTCAAGACAGAGAAAGTTTGCTTTTATGTTCTACTCGGAGAAAAAGCTGGAGAATTTAGGAGACAGTGTGACACCAAGAATCCGTGAGGCCAAAATTTTTTGGAGCAATTTGATTGATTCCATGTGTCACCTCTATGACAAGAATGACTGACAAAAGTTTCACACTGGTATAGCAGAGAGAGACCTCAGAATGGAATAGTATTTTAATATTTAAGACCTCTAGCATATTTTCTTACTCTTTTGTAGCACATTGACAAGATTAGTTTCATGCTCATGAAATGGGAAGACACACAAAACTTTGTGGAAACAATGTTAAAAAAATTCACTATCTTTCTTACCTCAAATCACATCTCCTCCAAAACTATTTGTAAGTACTCTGAACTGGAAACTAGCAATAATCTCTCTGTGTTAGGAAGAATGACAAGAGTTACATCCTCATACCAATTCAATCATGCATTCTCCAAGTCCCAACAGCCTTAATTCTGCTGCTGACTATATTGCATTTTAACCTAAGAAATCCTGTTGTCTTAAATTTAACTAAGTTTTGTTCATCTCAGAGTTGAACAGTAAACATTTCGATCACTTGTCAATTAGAACAGAAATCTGATGTTGAGAAAGTGATGCTGGCTACAGCTCAATTACTGCTGCCAAGATTTGGAGGTCTTGGTGAACTTAAGCACAAAAAGGAAGCTTACAAAAAGTGGAAACTTGGACAAATGACCAGGGAGAGGTTTAAATGTATAGCTCGAGAATGCCGGGGGGTTATCAGGAAGGTGAAAGCGCAAATGGAATTGCAACTGACTAAGGATGTGAAGGATAACAAGAAAGGTTTCTACAGGCATGTTAACAAGAAGAAGGTGATCAGAGAGGGTGTGCGGCCCCTACTGGATGAAGGAAGTAACCTAGTGACTGATGATGTGGGGAAAGTTGAAGTACTCAATGCTTTCTTTGCCTCTGTATTCACGAACAAGGTGGGCTTCCGGACTAATGTGCTAAGTGATGCAAGATGGGATGAAGATGGACAGCCCTTGGTGGGTAAAGAACAGGTTAGGATCTATTTAGAAAAGCTAAATGTACACAAATCCATTGGTCCAGACTTAACGCATCCGAGGGTACTGAGGGAGTTGGCAAATATCGAGGAGCCTTTGGCCATTATCTTTGAAAAGTCATGGAGGTCGGAAGAAGTCCCGGATGACTGGAAAAAGGCAAATGTAGTGCCCTTCTTCAAAAAAGGAAAGGAGGACGATCCAGGGAACTATAGGCCGATCAGTCTTACCTCGGTTCCTGGAAAAATCATGGAAGGGATCCTTAAGGAATCCATTTTGAGGCACTTGGAAGAGAGGAAAGTGAGTAGGAATAGTCAAGCATGGATTCACAAAGGGAAAGTCGTGCCTGACCTATCTGATTAGCTTCTATGATGAGGTAACTGGCTTTGTGGACGTGGGAAAGTCAGTGGATGTGATATACCTTGACTTTAGCAAGGCTTTTGATACAGTCTTCCACAATATTGTTGCCAGCAAGTTAAGGGAATGTGGATTGGATAAATGGACGGTAAGATAGATAGAAAGATGGCTAGAAGGCTGGGCCCAGCGGGTAGTGATCAGTGGCTTGATGTCAGGATGGTGGACGGTTTCTAGCAGAGTGCCCCAATGTTCGGTTCTAGGACCGGTTTTGTTCAATATCTTTATTAATGACCTGGATGAGGGGATGGATTGCACCCTCAGCAAGTTTGCGGATGACATTAAGCTGGGGGAGAGGTAGATACGCTTGAGGGCAGAGTTAGGGTCCAGAGTGACTTAGACAAATTGGAGGATTGGGCCACAAGAAATCTGATGAGGTTCAACAAGGACAAGTACAGAGTCCTGCACTTGGGACGGAAGAATCCCAACCATAGTTACAAGCTGGGGACCAACCACTTAAGTAGTAGTTCTGCAGAAAAGGACCTGGGGGTTACAGTGGATGAGAAGCTGAATGAGTGTGCCCTTGTAGCCAAGAAGGTGAATGGCATATTCGGTTGCATTAAGAGGAGCATTGCCAACAGATCCAGAGATGTCATTATTCCCCTTTATTCAGCTCTGGTGAGGCCACATCTGGAGTATTGTGTCCAGTTCTGGGCCCCCCACTACAAAAAGGATGTGGACGCATTGGAGAGGGTCCAGCGGAGGGCACCCAAAATGATTAGGGGGCTGGAGCATATGACTTATGAGGAGAGGCTGAGGGAGTTGGGACTGTTTAGTCTGCAGAAGCGAAGAGTGAGGGGGGATTTGATAGCAGCCTTCAACTTCCTGAAGGGAGGTTCCAAAGAGGATGGAGAGAGGCTGTTCTCAGTAGTGACAGATGGTAGAACAAGGAGCAATGGTCTCAAATTGTGGTGGGAGAGGTCCAGGTTGGATATTAGGAAAAACTATTTCACTAAGAGGGTAATGAAGCACTGGAATGGGTTACCTAGGGAAGTAGTGGAGTCTCCATCCCTAGAGGTGTTTAAGTCTCGGCTTGACAAAGCTCTGGCTGGGTTGATTTAGTTGGGATTGGTCCTGCCTAGAGCAGGGGGCTGGACTTGATAACCTTCTGAGGTCTCTTCCAGCTCTATGGTTCTATGATTCTAGTCAAGCATAAACATTAAGAGCAGATTGTTATTTAGTAGAACAGTTTATTTATTTGTATCATCATGTTTTTAAACATCTCGTATTTTCTTTGAATGGTTTACTGAAACTCTCACAGTGGATATAAATTAAGCCACAACAATACAAAAGAACTTTGTGGTTAGTTTTCATTAGTATGGTGCTTTTACGCTAACATCTGTAATTCTGCTTAGATCACTTTATACACTGAAGAATACTTGCTCAATTCCCCACAGTTCCTAGTAGCTGGGAAGAGGGCGATTCCCCATGGCTCCTGGCAGCCATGACTGTGTTCTCCTATTTCTCTCACTCAATCAGCTGGGACAGGAGACTTGCAAATACATGGAACAGCGAATAGCGATTCCGCGAATTGTGAGGGTCTCCTGTGATGGCACATAAATAACTGGTGGAATATTCAGTACAGGCAGTCCCCGACTTACGCGGATCCGACTTATGTCGGATCCGCACTTACGAACGGGGCTTTCTCGCCCCAGAGGTCGAGGTGGCAGATTGCTACCTGCGAGCTCCGGGGCGAGAAAGCCCCGTTCGTAAGCTGCTCCGGTGCCCCTGGTCTGCTGGAGACCGTCCCCAGCAGACCACAGGCACCGGGACTGAAGCGGCAGCCGCGGCGGGTTCCTGCGCTTCTGAGGCTTTGCTCTGAGGCCCAGTTCTGACTTACATACAGAATCAACTTAAGAACCCCAGGCGTCCCCAAGTCAGCTGCTGCTGAAACTGATCAGCAGCTGATTCCAGGAAGCCCGGGGCAGAGCAACTCTGCCTCGGGCTTCCTGTAGTCAGCGCTGGTCAGTTTCAGCAGAAACTGACTTGGGGATGCCTGGGGCAGAGCAGCTGGGGTGCTGCTGGGTTGCTCCAGTAGCGCCGCTCCTCGGTGCTACTGGACCAACCCAGCAGCACCCCATCTGCTCTGCCCCAGGCGTCCTGATTCAGCCGCTGCTGAAACTGACCAGCAGCGGCTGAATCAGGACCTGGGGCAGAGCAGCTGGGGTGCTGCCGGGTTGGTCCAGTAGTGCCCAGAGCGGCGCTGCAGGACCAATCAGCAGCGCCCCAGCTGCTCTGCCCCAGGGTCCAAAACAAAAGCCTGGTCTGCTGGGGGGGGGCACACTAGCTGCGCTCCCCCCCCCCAGCAGACCAGGGACACGGGGAGCAGAGCCGCAGCGGCAGCGGGGTGCCGCGCCTCTGAGGCTTTGCTCTGGCAAAGCCTCAGAAGCGCGGGGAACCGCCGCGGCTGCCGCTTCAGTCCCGGTGCCTGTGGTCTGCTGGGGACGGTCAAAGTTCTTAAATCAGAGTAATGCTGTATCAAAGTTCTTAAATCAGAATAATGCTGCTTATCAAAAAGGGGGGAGAATTAATCTTTTTCTAAAAATATAACAAACAACAATATCTAATTAAAAACAGTGCTAAGTTATCAGAAACATAACATATGTTTAATACAAACATATTATATACCGTTAAACATAGCTGATTTTTATAACAGCCATCCGTCACTATAAATGATTGTGAATTCCCTTTTTCTAGGTGAGACACCAAACAAAAAAAATTGATGAAAAGGCTAATAATCATACCTTATATTTGGTCATGGTGCTAAAATGGTTGTTCCTGAAGAACACACAGAGTTCTCCTTCCTGAACTGCTGAAGTCAGCTCACATAACCCATGGTATGTCAACTGAGTAGCTGTGTTGTTCAGAAATTGTTCAGCTACGAATCCTATAGAAGTAATGAAGACTATTAACTGTGAGTCCATCATACATAGCTAAATACATAGATAAAAATTAGATAGCAAAAATTAACTCCTGAAATATCAAGAATAGTTTTAGCACTTCAAACTCTCCTAACACTTGCGTATACTTGCAGTTGTATAGAGAACTGAATATGTGTCACTATATCATTGTGTTCTGAAAATAATACATTTTAACCTTGTTCTAACTGAAAGGTTTAATGGAAAATTCTAAGCTCTTGTGTTTTCTGTAGATCATTATCAGTGATGAACCACAGTCCTGATTAGACTCTCTGGCTTCCACAGTGCAAGCAACATAATGAGCCACTAATGATGCCTCCAAAAATTCAGCCCTGCCTGATTCAACTATAGTTTACAGAACAAAAGAAGATTTGAATACATGTATATCTTTGTGAAATGCATGTTTTTGGGGGGCAAACTTACTAGGCATCTGAGCAAGGTGGAGGTGGGGCAGCTCTGTGCTACTGCAAGGAGCTGCCAGCCCTCAGCACTACCAGGAGAGCACCGTGTTCCCCTACCGCCCACAGCAGCCCTCAAAGCCACGTGGACTGTGAGGCTCTCAAGTGGCAATTTAAGGACCTGGAGCTTCCTCTGCTGCCACAAAAGCAGCAGAGGAAGCAGGAAACCCTAGGCCCTTTTGAATCTCCAGGCTGTAGAGCAATTGTCCTCTTTGACCTGCCCCCTTGCCCGATCCTTCCTATCAGTAGGCCTACATACATTCACTCACCCATGTGCATGGCAGCCAGTTTTAACTAATGCTATTTTTCACATTCCCTTCACCAGTAAATGAAGGCTTCCTTATTACTGAGTCCAAATGCACAAACCACAGAAAGAACAGCTGATATTTTATAAATCTCAACAATAACGTACAATAGCTTTTCTTTATATTTCTAATCTAAAATCTAGAGATCTACCATGCAAAGAAGTATTATACCTAATAGGGATATTCCCCTTTACAACTTATATAAAGTTTCCATTTCTAGCCATCATATGTTGAGACACTGCAGACCAGAAATCTGTCACTGACCCATGACTGAATGTTGCCCATAAGAACTCAAGATAATGAAATGAACTTGCCCATGAAAACTCAAGCTAAGGAAAGAAATATTTCTCCAGTTTGTACAATAGCAGAGCTTAGAGGTTTGCAAAGATTTGTAAATTCCATCCCTAGAGGAAATCCCAATGCAGATGATTGAATGTCCTCAACTGCACTTTTGCCCATTAAATAAGCCTGATAAATGCAGTTTATCACATCGATGTCACCACCACATGACAGACTACATATACACTAGGGCCAACATATAACTTATTTAATGTTTTAAATAAATATGTTCTATAATGTATATTATATATAATAAAATCATAGAATACTAGAACTGGAACGTACCTCGAGAGATCATCATATCCAGTCCCCTGCCCTAGTGGCAGGACCAAGCATCATTTATACATATCCCTGACAGATGTTTATCTCACCTACTCTTAAAAATCTCCAATGATGGGGATTCCGCAACCTCCCTAGGCAATTTAGTCCAGCATTTAACCACCCTGACAGGTAGGAAATTTTCCCTAATGTCCAACCTAACCTCCCTTGCTGCAATTTTAGCCCATTGCTTCTTGTCTCATCATAAGAGGCCAAGGGGAACAATTTTTCGCCCTCCTCCTTGTAACATCCTTTTAGATACTTAGAACTGCTATCATGTCTCTCCTCCTCAGTCTTCTCTTTTCTAAGCTAAATAAGCCCAATTCCTTCAGTCTTCCCTCATAGCTCAAGTTTTCTACATTTTTAATCATTTTTGTTGCTCTTCTCTGGACCTTCTCCAATTTTTCCACATCTTCCTTGAAATGTGGTACCTAGGACTGGATACAATACTCCAATTGAGACCTAATCAATGCATTACTTCTCATTTCTTGCTCACAACACTCCTATTAATGCATCCCAGAATCAGGTTTGCTTTTTTTTGCAACATTGACGATGAACCATTAATAACTACTCTCCGAGAGCAGTTAGTTACGCATTCACCTTCATCAGTTCCAGTAAGAAGAAAGAAAAAAAAAGTTACCATGGCAGCATTCACTCACCTTCACTAACCAGTTCACTGTTGTCTGACTGTTTGCAGCAGATTATTTTCTCCACCAATTGATTGTAACTACAATTACCAACTGCCTTCACGATGTCAGCAATCTACAAAAAAAATTCATTTATTTTATGAAGAACAGAAAATCCATTGTTTGATCCTATGTGCCTACTGGATTTGTTCCCAAGATAAAATACCTCAAAAATGAATTATCCACAAGATGCAATTTATCTCTATCACACATGCATAACCCTAGATCAAAAAGTCTTAACCCAAGCATGTTGCACACATTTTGTGGAGAATACAAAATTCCATTTTAATTATGAAGTATGAGCTTAGGTTTAATACTACACAGACTGCCTTCAATACACAGTAGAATACTCCGTTATATCAGTGGGCGATCTGCATGAAGATCTCATGCAGACTCAGACCTTTAGGCAATACCCCAATTTTTAGTTAATTTTTTTGGTTATGTATTGTTGATATTGACAGATTCAGCTTCATTTAATGGCAAATATGCTGCTATTTTAATCTGATCATTTTTCATTCCTTGTTATTCCCTTTTTTCTGCATCAGGCCTTCATACTTTCCCGAGCCATTGTTGCATGAAGCCTGCAGACTCAAGCAGATGACACTGCATTAGTGGTACTTGGTACACCTCTGAAAGATTTCCAGCAGCTGAGAGGGTTACAAACTTTTGTTTTTAAAAAAACGTAAAAACTTAAGATTTCGCAGAACCAGTGCGACACATAGACCACATAAAAACAACCAATACATGCCCACTTAAGCCACATTTATTCGCTGCTTTTTAGAATAGATTATAATGTGCTGTAAATCACTTCCATGTATGTTCCAGAGAATCCCAGTGTCAAAAATGAGATGGCTTCATCTAGTGTTCGTCCTTTTGTTAAAATACTCAAAAATTTAGCATGAAGTCAATTTGATTAAAGCCAACTAAACTGAACAGGTAGATGTTAACTCTAACAAATATATTCTATTCTATTTCCCTTAGGGCAGGGGTCTCCAAACTTTTCAGCCCGAGGGCCGCATTAACTATCAAACAGCAGTTCGGGGGCCGACTACATACTTGAGGTCCAAATAAAAAACAATCAAAACATGGATGTTGTTTTTAATTATTTATTTAATATTATTTTATTCAGTTATTATTTAATAACACATTGATACACTACACATGAACACCTGTATTAATGTGAATGGTGAAATTGTTTCCTGGATGCCAAAATAGCAGACATTTCTGGCTTTAGATTTGACTGTGAACGGAAGTAGAAAAAGTAAGCAGCGAATAAGGTTTTGCAATGTAATGATCGGTTGGAAAACATAACGCACTACTGCGTGCCTCTATTTTAATTCGGTAAAAACATAACGTCCACGTAAGCGGCGGCTGATCTTGGCAGGATACACGTAAATTTCCGTAATTTTTTTTCCGTAGACAAAAAGGTCTCCACGGGCCGGATGAGAGGGCCTCGCAGGCCGCATCCAGCCCGCAGGCCGTAGTTTGGAGACCCCTGCCTTAGGGTATGTCTACACTGTATTCCTCTTTCAAGAGAGGAATGCAAATGCAGCTGAGTGAAATTGCAAATTAAGCACCATTTGAATTTCCCTTGCTTCATTTGCATAATAGCGTCCGTCCGCTATTTCAAAATACCCCCTATTTCGAAAAAAGAAACGCTGTCTAGAAGTGGTTATTTCGAAAGAAACCCCTTCTTTCAAAATTACCCTTAAACCTCATTTTATAAGGCATAAGGATAATTTCGAAAGAAGGATTTTCTTTTGAAATAACTGCGTCTAGACAGTTTCTTTTTTTGAAATAGGGTATTTCGAAATAGCGCCCAGTCGCGATTATGCAAATGAAGCACAGGAAATTCAAATACGCACATTTGTAATTTCGTTCATCTGCATTTGCATTTCTGTCTCAAAAGAGGAATGTAATGTAGACATACCATACCCTTAGAGAAATACCTAAGGATACAGTTAGCTTTTCACATTACTTCTTTATGTAAGAAAATTCTTCCTCTGTTGGATCATCATGGAAAATTATTTCTAGAATTAACATGTCTCTATTAACACATCTTCCCCACCAAATTTCAAAATACTGATGAACAATGGCTCGGGAAAGATGCTGAAGTAGCTGAGACAGAAATTAATAAAATACCAACTTAAAATGTACATTCTTCAGACCAGGGATAATGTTTTCTTGCATTTCTAAGTCATTTAGAACAATGGGGCTTCAGTCATAGCTGGTGCCCATGGGGACTAATCAAATAATAAATTAATATTAATGTCAGAAAGAAAAGCTTGCTTTTACCTGTGAAGGGTATGCTTGTGTTCATTTTAAACAAAATGTGATTTGGAAGGTATGTATGCATAAAGAAGCATGCTGTGGCTCACCACCCTAGGAACATTCTAGAAAAGGCCGGAGGGGGAGGGGGGGGTTAGTTCAACATGTGGAGTGGAGAAGTATAAGCATGTGATGAACAAATCCATATATGAGAATGACTGGCCAGAGGTTTGTGTTATGTAACTTGTTATGTGCTATAAAATAGCAAGGCTCCTTGCTCGAGGAACTCTGGCTCATTTCTGTACTGGGGCTCTCCCTTTGTGCACATAGAATAAAGTTTTGTTGAACTGAATTCAATTGAATGAAGTATTGAAGACCCTTGATTCCGCCCGGCATCTGACTCATTTGGTTATTATTGGGTACCACAAAATCCCAACACCTGGAAGTAAATAAGGAACCTGGAAAGTTTTGGAACAAAATACGTACTTCTTCTATGGCCAAAATTACAACTTTTTACAACTGTTGTTTCTCCTGTTCTCTAAGGTTGTCACCTATAGAGTATAGAAAGGGATGGAGTATAGATGCACAATGCCTATCAGAGAGATTGGTTGTGATCTATCGTGCTACAATTAGATGAAAGTATTTTCTGACCATAAAAATGGTCAGGCTTTAAAAAAAAAAAAAATTCACTGAACACAAGAGCCATAGTCACAAATATTAAGGAATACACCAATTATGTAGGCAGGCTACTATAGCCATATCATATAATCAGAACTGGAAGGAACCTTGAGAGGTCATCAAGTCCAGTCCCCTGCCCTCACAGCAGGACCAAGCACCCTGTAGATCATCCCTGACAGATGTTTATCTAACCTGCTCTTAAAAAATCTCCAGTGATTGAGACTCCACAGCCTCCCCCTAGGCAATTTATTCCAGTGCTTAACCACCTTAACAGTTAGGAAGTTTTTCCTTATGTCCAACCTAAACATCCCTTGCACCAATTTAAATCTATTACTTCTTGTCCTACTATCAGATGTCAAGGAGAACAATTTTTCTCCCTCCTCCTTGTAACAACCTTTAAGGTACTTGAAAGCTGTTATGTCCCCTCTCAGTCTTCTCTTTTGAATACTAAACATACCCAACTCTTTCAGTCTTCTCTCATACGTCAGGTTTTCTAGACCTTCAATCATTTTAGTGTTCTCCCTGGACCTTCTCCAATTTCTCCACTTCTTTCCTGAAATGTGGTGTCCAGAACTGTTTTAAGTTCTGGATCGATACAAAATAGCACTGCTGGTCTTGGGGAAAATTGAGTTTTATTTTACCTTTTCCAAAGGTGGCATTCATTTCTCACATGAAATATGCTTTCCCATAGCTGCACAGTATCACCTTCCTGTCTTAACTTGATGGCAGCTCAGCCAGCCCATCCTAAAGAAAGTTATACCACTTTCTCTTGGCATTAAAATGAAATTGAAAAAGTGACATCTTTATGTTCAGTTCTTGGAACAGAAGCTGCTAAAAAGCAAGGTAGGAATTTTAGGAAGAAAAAACATCACAACACAAATTTCTGACATTTTAGTGTCCAAACTCTCTCTCTCTCATATGATCAAGCTAAGTAATTAATGCCACCTCTGGAAAAGGCAAAATAAAACTCCATTTTCCCCAAGACCAGCAGTGCTATTTTGTATTGATCCAAAACTTAAACAGAAAGTTTCCAACTTTAGACAATGTAATATTCCATCACTGCAAAATTATAGTCCTTTAAAATGAAGAGTAAGTTTCATACCACTCTTCAAATGTGAAATATTAATCTGGGTGCAGATTCATAAGAAACCTCAATAGCTCACTTTTACTTCTGCTTAAACAAAACAAAACAGACTGTGAGCCTCAGTAAAAATTCATCAGGAATCTTAAAATTCTCGTGTGCTGTACACATCTTTGAAGCTCTTCACACATTCCCCCAGTATAATATAAAATAGTTCAGACAGCAAATGGACAATTTGTCATCTAACCTACTTTACTTACCTGAGGATCCACTAGCCATCCATGGTATAGGGGAATATCAAGAAGATCAAACACTATGCATTCAGGGGTGTATTCAAATACTCGTACACCAGTGAACTTCACATTAACATCCAGACCCGTCTGTAGCTTATGTAGGATAGCCATTGCATCACTCATATTCTGAGAACAGAAAGAAAAACATAGATGAACCAAATGGAGAGAACAATACAGATGAAACAAATGGAGAGAACCTTCTACACTTGATTCTTACTCAGATAAGTCAATCATTCATCCAACTGAAAGGTTTATAGTATCCTTTTGCAAGTTTCATATTAAAAAAACAATGGATGCAATATACTTTCTCCTCATTAGTTATACAAGTATCACAACTTAAGATGCACCTTCCAATACTAGAAAATAAAAGTTCACTTAAAATTTCATTTAACAAGGCATTATCTGGAACAAGTAATGTATGTGTACTAAAATGTACAACTGAAGTTCATTATACCTATTTACACACACTCACACTCACACTCACAGGTACATCAGAAGTCCTAGTCCTAAGCACTGTAAAAGCAATGTAACAAAGAAAGTTTCTGGCCTGAAGACTTAAACAGTTGATTTATTTTTAAATAAGATCAGTTTTCCTACTTTATAGTTCAGACTTCAATTTATTGATTTGAAGTAAGGGAATGTAATAGTGCTCGAAAAAAGTTCGGAGAAGCATTTCAGGCATAAGATTTCTTATATCAGCACATCAGCAATGGCTGAAGACTCTAGTTCCATATTACAAAAACAAAGGAGCTGTATTATAGAACTCAAATGAATGAGTAGGACTTGCAGAGATGCTGCAGACAGGGTAACAAAAGCTGTAAAACAGTGTTAGTAGCTATAAATGTGATGGTAAACTTCCATTCAGTTCCCTCCCTGAGCTCTAGACTTCTTCCTGCATGTCTCTACTGCCTCCAAAGTTCAAAAAGGGTAATTGCTCTTTTCTTCTTTCCAGACACTTGGGGAAAAAAGGTGATTATAGGAATGTTGTATTTTCTTATGGACAAAATCCCAGCCTTTTTAATATGTTCTTCTGAATTCCTGACCCACATGTGAGAGCAATATCACTGCTTTCCATCAATCAACCGAGACAAGGACCAGAAAGATAAAATGAACCAGACTATACAGGAGCTTCAGGGGGTAGCCAAGTTAGTCTGTTAGGGTATGTCTACACAGCAAAGTTATTTCGAAATAACAACCCTTATTTCGAAATAACTTTCCTAGCTTCTACACAGACAAACCGCTATTTTGAAATTAATTCAAAATAGCAGAGTGCTTATTTTGAATTTGGTAAACCTCATTCTATGAGGAATAATGCCAAATTCGAAATACCTATTTTGAAATAAGTGCTGTGTAGACACTTATTTCAAAATAGGGGGCCTCCAGCCTTCTCAGGGTGCCCTGGTGGCCACTCCGGCCTCAACCAAGAACACTTCTCTCCCTCCACCCCTCCCCGGAGCCCTTAAAGGGGTAGATACTGGCCACAGTGCCTGTGCCAGCTCCAAGCCTGCCAGCCCAGAGCCAACAGTCACTGCCCCGGACCCAGTGGCCCCAAAACATGAGCCAGCAAGCCACTGACAGCCAGCCCTCTACCGCTCCCCAGGAGCAGTCTGCCAGCTCCCAGAAGCCTGCCAGGGCTGGAGAAGGAGGACCCCTTCCTGGGCCAGGGTGGAGATCATGGACTTTATTCAGGTTTGGGGGGGATGCCCCCAACATCCACGATCTCTGCACTAGATGGAAGAATGCAGCTGTCTATGGCAGGATAACTGCCAGCCTGGCCACCAAAGGCCACATGCGAACCCAGGAGCAGGTTTGCATGAAAATCAAGTTGGTCTGGCGAGACCCTCAACCCTGAGCTTCCCCTTCCCCTTCATCCCCTTGCTTCCCTCTTCCAGCTCCCTCCTCCCAGATTTCCCCCATCCCTTCTCTCACCCTCTCTTCTCCCCTCTCCCACCTCCTTTTCTCAGTCTCCCTAGAGGTTCATTCCCCTCCTCCCAGTTTTGTTAAACAAAGACAGTTTGTGTTCATGAAAGTACATGTATTTTATTTGACATCAGGAAATGGGGCTAGGGAGGGTAAGTGGAAGGACGTGAGGGAGGAATGAGGCACAAGCCCCCAGTGGGGCAGACCAGGGAGGCTCTTAGTTCTCCTCAGTTTGGAAGCTCTCCCGCAGGACCTCCTGGATACTGACAGCCCCCCGATGGACTTCCCGGATGGCAGCCTGCAGAAAGTGCAGCCAGGCTCGCAGCAACGTGTCCACAAGAAGCACCAGAGTGCCCAAGGGCAGCTGTGGCTCCATGTTGCAGAGTGCTGTGGTGACCCGAGTGAGGGCAACCAGAGAATGCAGAGACAAAATGCTTTGCTGTCCCTCATCAAGGTAGACAAGCAAGCAGGGAAACCTGAGAACTGGCTGTCTGGGGGAGTCCCTTTAAGCACAGACCTCAAATAGCCTCAGACAGCAGTCCCACACAGTAAGTCCTGACCTGGTGTCTTGCCGGAACTGGTTCCGGCCAGCCTTAAATGCAATTCAGAGTCCACTCAGTGTGGATGCTGTAGCCAGACAGGAACCCCCCCTTGTAACATCCATTTTTGCTTGCCTGGAGCATCCAGGGCACACAGAGCAGAAGGCCCAGGCTGTGTGACCGTGAATGGCTGTAAACAGAGATACGCCAATTGCTGACCAAGAGGCTGCCAAGGAGCGCCCTTGACTCAAACCCATATTGATACGAACACACATCCATCCGCGGGGGGAGGAATCTCTCGCCCAGTAAAAAAATGTCTAGTATTCACAATTTAGTTCTCTCTCTTGCAAGTGTAAATTAACTTGAAACTTGCTTGTAAGAACTAGCGCCACAAAACGGACCAGTACAATTCGGCATCTTAGATAAGAAAGAGGATACGGGCCCCCAGGGGTATATAGATGGGTCCAGCAGCACATTTTCTCCGAGTGTCAATCTACCATCTATCTGCTGGTCGGGTTAGGTGTTTGATCTCCCAAGGTTCCAGAAGGGATGCCCACCTCGTATTCGTCTTTCCTAGGAATTGAGAGACCGGCCCTGGCCTGACACGCTGGAGTCGAGAGGCACAGAAAGGGGTAAAAATTATACCTGGATGTGGTCCTTTGCTTAAGAATATATATACACATAGTGTTAGAGCTCTTTAAAGATTAAGCTGTCACTTGGTACCATTATTTCTATTTTCTATCTTTACCTTTTTCCTGTGATCATTTTTAAGACCTATATATATTTGCTAGCATTTAAGAAATAGAGCAATAGCCATTGTAACTATATGCTTTTATAAGTCTTTTAATAAACCTGTAACAGTTTAAGCTTTAACCTGACTCCTCCAGTTGCTGTAATAGAACCAAGCACAATTTAAAAGAACTTCAGCCGGTCATAAAGGGACAGACATAGGGAGAGCTTGGGTGTTTGGATCTGTGTCACTCCCAGGTGACAAGATCCATTGGCGCACCTTTTCAGCCTTTCCTAGGCTGCCCGCTGCGAAGGAACCCCTGTGTTCTAGCAGCTAAAATCTAAAGTGTAATAAGCTCTTCCTATATAACGGGGCGTCTGTTGGCCTGCTGGCCACCCTCTGCGACGGGACCCCAGTCCTAGCAGTAAAGACACGGACGTTAAACCTTTTCTCGGAAACATACACACACACACACACACACACACACACTGCCCTGACCGTCGGCTGACAGATGCACTATATCAAAATAGCAAAATGCTATTTCGAAATGCATTGTGTGGAGACGCGTTATTTCGAAATAAGCTATTTCGAAATAACACTGTAGTATAGACATACCCTTACAGAAAAAAACCAACCAATTGTCTGATAGCACTTTACAGACTAATGAAACATGTAGCTGGTATCATGGGCTTTCATGGGCACGACCCACTTCTAAAATTTCAAATTTTTTGGATAAACTGTAATTATTAAAGTGATGTTGGAAAGTGAACAGATCATTATTCTAAATACTAAAACCAGCAGCTGAAAGTGATTGATAAGAAGAGGTAAAATTAGAAAGCTAAAAAATAAATCTCACAAAATTCTACTTCCTAACTTGGGATGTGGTTTTATTTTATTATTCCCCAAACAAATTTGGGATGAGGTTTTAGTTGTTAAAATGGGTAATACACTAATATAACCATCACCTCTGTAGAAGATTCATGCAGAGCACAAAAGAAATGGGGGGAGGAGGGGACCCACTTCATATGAAAGCAGTAAATTCCCGCAACATTACGAACATACTTTCCAAAGATAACATGGTAACATGACACAGAAGTAACTCCCATTAATAGGATATATCCTACCTAGAGGAATCTGGCTTTGAACTGACAAATTGGGAACTTTTCAATAAGAAAAAAACACCTCATACAAAATATATATAAAGATTTTTCATTAAGCTTTAATGAAGGATGCATAGTAGCTGAAGCTACGTAAGAAGTGGTCCCCAAGACCACTGCCATGTAAGATCTCCACACAGTTTTGCAGTGTCATCTACAAAAACAGATGAAGGAATTACCTCTGATGCAAAAAGAAAGAGGGTAGTACCTTCCATCAAAAAATGACAAGATTTAGAGGAAAATGACTGCAGTGTTAACAGTTGCAAAGGATGCAAGGAGGCCTTAAGAAGTCATCAAGTCCAGTCCCTGTAATACTGTTAAGATATTAAAAAGAGCAATTTCAGAGGACTAGAATGGGTGGGAAACAGATAAAAAGGGGATTCAGAGTGGAGATGGTGGAGAGAAGGAAAGCTCAGTCCCACTGCTCTTAAGCTGTCTGAACTTAGAAAAGATGGGACTGGAGAAAAAGGGCTAGGTAGCACTGGAGGTTAGGGAGAGTAAGCAGAAGAGGAAATACTGTCAGGGGTAAGGAGAAAAATAAGACCATTACCTCTTCTGTAACTGGTGTTTGAGATGTGTTGCTCATGTCCATTTCACATTAGGTGACTCCAAGGAGTACCTCTGGAGGTGGGTAGGAGTTCATGGCTTGGCTGATTGCAAGAGAGCTCTGACAAATCCAGCAAAGTATCTGGCCTGCTGAGCAATGGTGTAGTGCAAGGCTGGTCAAGATGTGGCCTGAGGGCCAGATCCGGCCCACCTAACACTTTGATCCGGCCTCTTGGACTGCATCTGGCCACTTTGTTTATATCCTGAATTTCCAGGCAGTGCCTCAGGCAGCAGGATCCTATTTAAATGACTTCTGGCTCCGAGTCACAGTGCTATCTTTGCAGGGACCAGAGCCATGAGCCTTTAAATAGCTGCAGCAATCCCGGGCAGCTGCCAGGCAATGCTGTAGTAGAGGGGCCAGGAGCAGCAAGCCTTTTTCTGTGTTTTTAATTCAAAGTCTGTGGCCCCAGACAATTCTGAAGGGAGGCTAGTCCTCAGTCTTGCCCCTTCCAGGGGAGTGAAGCCAGCCTGTAACCACACTGCGAAATTCATTAAGTGGCCCCACTGCAAAAATTATTGCCTACCCCGGTGTAGTGAGATGTGAATGTATGAACCAAGGACCATATTGTGGCTCTACAGATGTCGTACACGGATGTGCGTGCCAGAATGACTGCTGACAATGCCTTTGTTTTGGTCAAATGAACCCGGATGATCAGCAGTGACAGGACCTTTGCCACTTCGTAGCAGCCCCGTATGCAAGAACTGATCCAGTTGGAAATCCTCAGGAAAGCTTTTCATCCTACTGGCCTGAGCAACAAATAAGCATGTCAACATGAAGAAGAATTTGGTACACTACAGGTAAAAAGCCGAAATGCTGCAGATGCCCAGGGTGTGTAGACTACTCTTCTCTGCTGTCTTATGGGACATGGGATAGAACACAGGCAGGACTATGTCCTAGTTCACTTGGAAGGAAGAAACCAATTCTGGCAGGAAGACTGGGTGAGGGCGCAGCTGGAACTTATCTTTATAGAAGACCATGTAAGGTGGTTTTGAAGTTAAAACTCTGATCTCAGAGACCTGACTCACTGACATCATAGCTGGAATACAACCTTCCAAGACAAGTGAAAAAGGGAGCAGAAGCTCAGAGGGTAAGCCAGTGGGTGTGGGGACTAGGTTGAGGTCTCACAGTGGAACAGGATCTCTTACCTATGGATAGAGCTACTTGAGACACCTCAGGGATCTGACCATCACATAATGAGAGAACACAATCTGTCCCTGAATCAGCTGATGGAACACAAAGATAGCCACCAGATGCACTATGATGGAAAAATGCACCTGACTCTCATTCCAGAGGTGCATCGAGTAGTCTAGGACAGACTGCACTGGAAAGCGCAGAGGGGATATATGTTCCAATGCACAGCAGGAAAACCTTATCCACTTACCTAGTAAGTCGGTCTCATGGATGGCTGATTCCCACAAAGACCTGGTACATTGCTCCATGCTAAGAACTGCAGAGACTCAAGGTTGGGGTATAGGAGCTGACCGTTACCCTGAGACAGAAGATCTAGATAGTAGGAAAGGAGCCAAAAAGGGTCCATCACCATATTAATGAGTATTCATAGATTCATCGATTCATAGACTTTAAGGTCAGAAGGGACCATTATGATCATCTAGTCTGACCCCCTGCCCAGTGCAGGCCACAGAATCTCAACCACCCCTCTTAGAATAATCCTCTCACCTATATCAAAGATATTGAAGCATTCAAATACTTTGAAGGACCCAACATGCAGAGAGTCCTTCAGCTGTAATCTGTGCCCAATGCTACAGAGGAAGGCGAAAAACCTCCAGGGCCTCTGCCAATCTACCCTGGAGGAAAATTCCTTCCCGACCCCAAATATGGCGATCAGCTAAACCCTGAGCATGTGGGCGAGACTCACCAGCCAGACACCCAGAAAGTTCCCTATAGCAACTCCTATCATCCCTCCATTGACCTATTTCCAACTGATAATGAATGGTCAATTAGTTACCGAGATCATGTTATTTCATCCAACCATCCCCTAATAGAATCATAGAACTGGAAGAGACCCCAGAAGGTCGCCAAGTCCAGCCCCCCGCTCTAGGCAGGACCAATCCCATCTAAATCAACCCGGCCAGGGCTTTGTCAAGCCGAGACTTAAATACCTCTAGGGATGGAGACTCCACTACTTCCCTAGGTAACCCATTCCAGTGCTTCACCACCCTCCTAGTGAAATAGTTTTTCTTAATATCCAACCTGGACCTCTCCCACCACAACTTGAGACCATTGCTCCTTGTTCTGCCATCTGTCACTACTGAGAACAGCCTCTCTCCATCCTCTTTGGAACCTCCCTTCAGGAAGTTGAAGGCTGCTATCAAATCCCCCCTCACTCTTCGCTTCTGCAGACTAAACAGACCCAAGTCCCTCAGCCTCTCCTCGTAGGTCATATGCTCCAGCCCCCTAATCATTTTGGTTGCCCTCCGCTGGACCCTCTCCAATGCTTCCGCATGTTTTACCATGCTAGGGCAATCATGATTACCTATGCCTTTTTTCTCTTGATCTTTACTAGGACCTAGTTGATGAGAGCAATCAGCAGGAACGCGTACAGCAGACCCTCAGTCCATGACAGAAGGAAGGCAACGGCCTTTGCCCATGTCTTGCTAGAAGCAAAACCAACAGCACTTTCTGATTTGTCTGGTAGCAAACAGAGCCACTTAAGGAGTTCTCCACCTCTGGAAGTGACCTCTCATGGTAAGAGAAGAGGTCCCTGCTGAGGTGATCTGCTCAGAGCATTCCCAATGCCTAAAAAATGACCTGCTTCCAGATGGATGTTGTGGCTGAAGCAGAAGTCTCAGAGATGGACAATCTAGAGCCGAAGAGCACGCTCACCCTTGCCTTTTGATGAAGAACACCGAAGTGGGGCTGTCCATGAGGAACTGCACCGCTTTGCCTGACAAGTGTAGCAGGAAGACCCTGCAGGCCAGCTGAACTACTCTTGCATATCAGCATCAACTGCTCAGGTTACCTCCTCTGGAGTCCACAGACCCAGGTTCAGAGATTTCCAAGGTGTATACCTTCACTGTGGTCTGAGGCATCTGACACCAGCTCAAAGAAGGGAGTAGGACAGTCAAAAAGAACTCCTTTTAGGGTGCACTCTGGATCAGTCCACCACTGGAGAGAGGAATAGTTACTATTTTTCCCACATCTGGGAATACACTGATACTAGCAATTGCTACAAAGGTCACAGATTTTGGCATGGTGGACCATAAGTGCATGCTGCCATGTGCCCCAGCAGGCAAAGGTACAACCTGGGCCTATGTTTACACTGTAGCCGTCTTGCAGAAAGAAAAGATTATGCAAATGAAGATGGCTCCTTTTTGCACAAAACCCCCTCTTCCGCAAGAGCCGTTCTTCCTGAAAAAGTGAAGAACGGCTCTTGCGCAAGAGGGGGTTTTGCGCAAAAAGGAGCCATCTACACAGCTCCTTTTTGTGCAAGAGCAGCTGCTAATTTATTATGCGTATGAAGCACGGCAATATTCCATGCCAAGCTTCATTTGCGCAAGCTTTTCCACAAGAAGGCTACAGTGTAGCCGTAGCCTGGCTGTGATCAGGAGAAACTTGGACACCTCTGTGATGAAGCTAGAAAGGACCTAGAACTTGTCTAGTGGCAGGAATACTCGTGCATGGGTCCAGTTGAGCAACGCTTCAATGAATTATATTTTTTTAACTAGTACTAACATGATCTTCATATCGTTGACTAGAAGCCCCACTAGTAGGAAAACTTCATCATCATGCTGGACCTTCCTCTTGGCACTGCCTGTGACAAGCCAGTTGTCGAGATATGGTTAAATTTGGATATCCCAATGTCAGAGATAAGCTGCAATTACCACCATGCACTTGGTAAACACCCTCTGTGGTCCTTCCTTTTGGTCTGGCTACCCCACTAATTGGTAATGGGCCAAATCCACTATAAAACACTGGAAGCACCTGTGCCCCAGGAAGATTGCCACATGGAAATGTACGTCTTTCAGGCTAAGGATGGCATACCAGCCTCTAAGATCTAGGGAGGGAATGACAGACACCAGGGATACCATAGAAACTTTAGTTTCTGAAGTAATTTGCTGACATCTCAAAGATCTATAATGGGATGTTCACCACCGCTGGCCTTCAGGATAAAAATAATACTGTGAATAAAAAGCCTTGTTCCGGTAAGAAAGCAGAACCGCCTCTGCCTCCCCACAGCTGCAGGAGCCCTGAACCTCCTGCACAAGTTGGTGTTCGTGAAAAAGTCGCTAAAGAAGAACAAGGAGACGGAATGGGAGGAAGCTTAAAATAAATTGGAGGGCGTAGCAATGCATTACTGCATTGAATACACAGAGGTCCAAAATTATTGCTGACCGTACTGGGAAGAAATGGGAAGGTAGCTGCCAAAAACTGAGAAAACTTTATCTAAGAATAGGTCTGGTACCTTATTCTCAGATGTACTCACAACTTTTCACCCCTTTGCTTGGGGCAGGCAGAGTCTGACTGGCAGAAGGAGGGGGCAGGTGCCTTGAGCACCACCTATAGCTCTTGGGCTTCTGATGCAGCATAATCTGCCAAGGGTGATTCCCTTGTCCCTGAGCTGGTTGTAATTTAAATGGCTTATGCTCCAGATCCAGTACACAGAAGCCCAGGGTTTTAAGGGAGGTACAAGGAGTCTTTAAACCTATGTGACTGGGTATCCATCTGCTCTGCAAACAGCTTTGCTATTGAAGAGAAGGTCTGAATCAACTGCTGAGCCTTGGTGGACAACCCAGAGAGGAGTAGCCAAGACGTGCACTGCATGGCCTGGGTGAAGCCGTGGTCCAAGTACCAAAGTCTGCAATATTAGACTGCCTGTCTGGAGAGCCTCTCTTGTGCTGGCCGTACCCTTGTCTAGGACTGCCTGGAACTCCTTTTGGGAGCCCTCTGAGAGGGCGCACTCAAACTTGGTACATAAGAATGGCCGTACTGGGTCAGACCATAGGTCCGTCTAGCCCAGTAGCCTGTCTGCCGACAGTGGCCAGCACCAGGTGCCCCAGAGAGGGTGGACCGAAGACAGTGATCAAGCGATTTGTCTCCTGCCATCCTTCTCCAGCCTCTGACAAACAGAGGCCAGGGACACCATTTCTATCCCCTGGCTAATAGACTTTTATGGACCAAATCTCCATGAAATTATCTAGCTTCTCTTTAAAATCTGTTATAGTCCTAGCCTTCACAGCCTCCTCTGGCAAGGAGTTCCACAGGTTGACTACACGCTGTATGAAGAAGCGGTCTGCCACACAGAAAAGGGCTCTGTCCTTCTTGTGAGCACCCTTCAGAGGCCGAGAAGAGTCTTGCAGTCTCTGTGCCTGTCTGTCTGCAGGAGAGGAAGTATCTGGTATGTGGTGTGGGACCAGGCTTCTTCCTACCCCTTGTGGTGGCTGCTGGGGATTGGGGAGGACCCAGACCCCCCAACTCTTTTGGGTTCTGGCTCAAGGACCCTGTAAATAGCACTTATCTGCTGCGTCTCAAGAAGGTCGGTTGCTGAGGTCTGCCTGGGTCAAACTCCAGCAAGGCACTAGCAGGCCCTGGCTCAGCAGCTCCTTTTATATCGGCCTGCTGTGCCCTGACTGGCTGCAGCAGAGGCTGCCACTCTATACTGCTCGGAGGACCTCTCTTCTGCTCCTGTAGGTGGGCAGGGTGTGAAAAGGCCTCCAGCAGGGATGTTGGGACCTAGTCCACCCTATCACACACACTGAAGTCCTACAACCCCAGGAAGGCCTGCTGGTTGGCCACTCAGCAATAGGCTAGACAAAGAATAAATCTGATGTCAGAACAAATCCAGGATCTTGGAGTCTTTATTTTTTGAGGTAGCTTCGGGTTGTCCCTGGCATCTCCTACAGTTAATCTCACCCACCAGGAAATTCAAGGAAGGGTAGGAATAACATTCTCTAAATAAAGCCTAAGCATGGCTAAAGCAGCAAACATTTTGTGCATCATTACTGGTGACAAGAAGGAACTGAGGGTGGGGGAAGTGTATGGTGCTCCTTATATTGTACCAAAGGGCACAACTCCAAGGGTCACCAGAACCACACCCCTATAGGAACTGATGTAGAATAATCTTCCAGCACCAGTGCATATGGCAAACACACACACCTCATCTGGCCTGGACATGAGCAAGCACTCAAAGAAGAACAGAGTCAATGAAAACAGTAGCAAAGAGATAATAGGAAAAGGAAGATAAGAGTGAGGAGAAAATAGAAAATGAGCATGAAGAACTAATAAGTGGCAGACACTCATTAGTGAGCCAATTAGTCTATTAAGACAATGAAATGGGTATGACACAAAATGACCTGAATTAATGAAAAACAATCTACTAAATGGCAGTGAATTCCCAGATAATTAGAACAATTAAACAATAATCAACAGATTTCTAAGTTTAGTAGTTAATTTTTAAGCAAGTTAATGAATGAATAAATACACAGATAACACAAGGCATGTTAGTCTAATTTTGCTCTTTGTGTGACGTACTCTGATTTTTTTTTTATTCATTCCTCTTTTACTAACTCAGTCAGTTCAAAATAGATTTTCATGTAACTGCCTAAGTGCATATCTGTGTCCATTTCTGAGTTTCTATTCCCAATCCCTAAGGCAGTAGAGATTCATCATTCAAAAGAGTCTTTGTTTAAAAGGCAAGAATGCCATGAGCTATCTACCCACCATGCACTCTTTTCCTACTTAAAAAAAAAATCAGTCAAAAAGAGCAGGTTACTCACCTCCTGTAACTGATGTTCTTTGAGATGAGCGTCCCTGGGGGTGCTCCCACATTAAGTGTAGAGTGTCACGGAGCCTCTGGACGGAGTTTCTTCAGCAGTGTCTCAGAGGGGGCTACTCATGTGCGGTGCACAAACTGCACGGGCTCCCTTGCTAGCTATGCACGTGTGGCCCCCGCTTCCCTCAGTTTCTTCTCTATCCGGAACCCAGCGGAGGAGAGTGATTTACGATTGCCTTTTTATTTTTTTTTTAAGTTTTCAAAGTAGAGGGGAGGAAGGAAGGGTAGTAGGGCACCCCCAGGGACACTCATCTCGAAGAACATCAGTTATAGGAGGTAAGTAACCTCTTCTCCTTTAAGAGGCATCCCTGGGAGTGCTCCACGTGAAGTGACTACAAGAAGTCTATCTTATGGAGGTAGGGACTTCAGATGGGGTAAACAGGCTGTCTGGAGGACAGATTTTGCTACTTTAGTGTGTTGTAAAGGACCCAAAGCAAGGGAGTAGTGTTTTGTTAAAGTATGATCTGAGGACCATGTTGCTACTGCACAAATGTCCTCCAGTGGAACTTCCCTGAGGTATGCAACTGAGGTTGCCACTGCTCTCATACAGTGCGCTCGGACTGGAGCAGGTGGAGTTAAGTCATTAAGTGAGTAGCAGATATTGATGTACTTTGAGATCCAATGGGATAGTCTTTGTGATATTATCTCTCCCATGTTATGGTTTGTGATGGAAACAAACAGGTCTGGGGAGGATCTGAATGGTTTTGTTCTGTCAATACAGAAGGAGAGAGCTCTTTTGACATTGAGAGCGTGCATCTGTGCTTCAAAGGCGTTGGAATGGGGCTTTGTGAAAAACAAAGTTAGATGTATTGTTTGATTGATGCGAAAGGCTGTGCGGACCTTAGGTAAAAATTTTGGGTGCGGCTGCATGGACACTAAGAAAAATGGTGAAGGGTGGACTGGACATGAGAGCGGCCAGTTCACTTACTCTGCGTGCTGAAGTGATAGCCACTAGGAACACGGTTTTAAGCATTACGTGGCGTAAGGAACTTGTGGCCACAGGTTCAAAGGGCAGTTTTATTAATGTTGTCAGGACTAGATGGAGGTCCCATGGTTCTTGTGGGGGTGACAAGTCAGGGTAGAGAGCTTGCAGACCCTTCAAAAACCATTTAGTTGTGGGGTGTGCAAATAAAGTGGTGTCATCCAGTGGTGCATGCAATATTGTTATAGCTGCTAGGTGCACTCTAATTGAGGCTAAGGAGAGATGAGACTGCTTTAGGTGCAGCAAATATTCCAGAATTACCGGGAGTGGGGCTGTTTGCGGCAGTATATTGGAGTCACTGGCCCAGTGTGTAAAACATGTGCATTTACTGATAGATGTTTTTCTTGTTACAGAAGCTCTGCTGTGCAGGACGACGTCCCAGTCTTGCTGGGAACACTGGAGCTCTATGCCAGCGAACCATTGAGGTGCCACACTTAGGAGCATCGGGAGTTGAAGGTGAGAGGTCCTAACTTGCGGGTGATAGAGGATACCTGTGGTAATGTGATTGGATGGCTGTGTGTCATCCTGAGTAGTAGGGGAATCCAAGGTTGGCGTGGACCAGCATGGAGCTATGAGGATGATAATTGCTTTGTCCCTACATATCTTTATGACGACTCTTTTGAGGAGGGGAAAGAGAGGGAATGCATACAGCAGGGGTGCATTCCATGTCAGAAACAAAGCGTCCCCTAAGGAATGTTTCCTATGCCCACTCTGGAGCAATACATTGTGCATTTTCTATTGGATCTGGTGGCAAACAGAGATATACAGGGGTGGCCCCATTGGCTGAATATTTCTCGCAGGATTGTATGGTCCATCTCCCATTCATGTTCCTGGGAGAGGGCTCTGCTTAGGACATCTGCTGTCGTATTGAGAGCCCTGGGTAGATGGCATGCAGATAATCGGGTATCCCGTGCTATGACCCAGTTCCAAAGGGCTATGGCTTCTCTGCACAGGGGCTGTGACCATGCGCTGCCTTGTCGGTTTACATAGAACATACATGCTGTGTTGTCTGCGTAGACATGGATGTGTATACCTTTTGCTTGAAGGAGCAGTTTTTTACATGCTAGGCGGACAGCTCGGCGGACAGCTTGGAGTTCTAAAATATTTATATGCAGAGCACACTCTGCAGGCCTTAAGGTGGTCTTCTTTCCATGTGAGCACCTCAGCCTGCGAGTGAGGCATCCGTGGTGATGACCACTGTAGGCTCTGTGAATTGGAAGGGTGTGGCTATAGTTAGGTTGGACGCCTTTGTCCACCATTTTAATGATGCCCTGACTGATGGAGGCATTGTTAGTCTCTTTGTCAGTGAATGAATGTTTGGTTTGTACTGGGTTAGGAGCCAGCCTTGGAGACACCTCATAAATAATCTCAAGTTGGGCACCACACCGGGTTGCATGAAGCCATATGGCCGAGAAGTTGGAGGCAGTCAAGTGTGGTGACTATAGGCATGTCCTGGACGGATATTGCCAGGTGCCTGATATAAGTGGCTCAGGAGGGAGGGATGCAGGGAGGCAGGCTCTGGCTGTGGGAGTTGAGATGTGCCCCAATAAACTGGATGGTATGTGAGGGTGTAAGCATTGATTTGGGGTGATTCACTGGAAGTCCTAGAGAGTAAAAACAGTCTAGAACCATGTGAGTGCATTGATGGCACTCTTGTCTGGACCTTGCTTTTACTAGGCAGTCGTCCAGGTAGGGGTATATGGTAATTCTTTGTCTCCTGAGGTGGGCAGTGACTGCCGCTAGGATCTTGGAAAATACTCTCGGAGCTGTAGAGAGTCCAAAGGGTAGGACCATGTACTGAAAATGGTTTGAACTTAAATTGAAATGAAGAAAACGTCTATTAGATGGTCTGATAGAAATATGAAAATATGCATCTTGTAAGTCGCCCGTCTCCATAGCTGGAATAATTGTATTTAGGGTAACCATCTTAAACCTCTGTTTTTTTTAAATGAAGCTGTTTAGGGAGCGGAGGCCTAGCATGGGTCTCCACCCGCCAGTCCTCTTTTCTATGAGAAAAATAATGGGAATAGAAACCTGTTCTGTGGAATTGCGGTGGAACCGATTCTATGGCTCCTATATGTAACAGGTGATCTATCTCTTATTGTAAAATGATCTTGTGAGATGGGTCCCTAAAGAGGGACAGGATGGGAGGCGGGGGGAAAAAGGGGATGGTGTACATTAGAGAGATAGATTGTAGTACCCATTTGTCTGAGGTAATTAATTCCCATTGATGAAGGAATGGGAGTAAACAAAACTGAAAGAGTTTGGAAGGTTTCTGGGATTCCGGAGATGGCGTTCTGGTTTTCGATCTCTTGACTATATTTTCAAATTTGCTTCTTGGATTGCCCAGGACAGTTGGGGGGTATTAGTCTGGGACCATTGTCTCTGCTGCCTATTTCGACCCTGATGTTGGAAAGGAGGTTGTTCTTGTCTGTGGTACTGGAAAGGGGGCTGTGGTCCAGTTGGTACCTAAATTGTCTTGTTCTTGTTGTAGGAGCCTGGATACCCAAGGATCAGAGAACGGCTCTAGAATCCTTCATGGATTGAAGAACTTCATTGGTCTTTGAGGAGAAAAGGTTTTCTCCTTCAAATGGCAAATCTTCCACAGATGTCTGTAGCTGTCGTGGGAAGGCTAAAGAGTTGTACCAAGAGGCCTGCCGCATAGTAACAGCTGTAGCCATCGACCTTGTGGCTGTCTGTGCTGCATCGAGCGCTGCTTGCAGTGCTATATGTGAAATTGCCTGTTCCTTGGACACAACAGTTTTCAAATGCACTTTTTTTGCTTTCTGGCAGATCATCAATAAATGTGTTCATTTTCGTGTAATTGTTGTAGTCGTATTTACTAAGTAGGGCTGAATAATTTGCTACTCTAAGCTGGAGTGTGGCTGAAGCATATACTCTTTTGCCGAACACATCTAATCTCTTGTTTTCCTTATCAGATTCGGCTGAGCGATTTTGCTGCTTGTTTCTCTACTGTGCAGCATCAACCACCAAGGAACTGGAGGGGAGGGAGGAGGAATGTGTGAATAGAAATTCGGATCCCTTGGGTGGCACAAAATACTTTCAGTCTATATTTCTGCTGGTAGGGGGAAATCAAGGCAGGTGTTTGCCATAAAATTTTTGCAGGTTGGAGAATGGCTGGATTGACAGGGTGAGCAATTTTTGACGAACTGGATTGTAGGATGTTAGTGAGCTTGTGGGGAGTATTTTATAGTTTCTCCACAGGGATATTTAGCTCTTGTGCCACCCGTTTAAATAAGTCTTGAAAAGAGATGTCCTCTGAAGGGTTAGCAGAGGGAGGTAGGATTGCTTCCCCTGTATCAGCTAGTGATGATGTGTTGAGCCAAAGATCCCGTAGCTGACATAGGGAAGTATTGGCTGTCATCATCACTCCTCGTAGCGTGTCTGTGAGGAGATTCAGAGGAGCGTGAAAGAGGCTATACATTTAGTCTTACATAATCTCTTTCTGTGCTGTTGTGGAGGATGGATCCACGTTTGCCACTGGGAACGGTACACCACAGGTGGGGGCATCCACAGATAGGGAGCCCAGGGAGTCATCTACGCTCTGAGGAGGTCTGGTTCCATGTAACTGTGTGTCCCCAGGGCCCCTTGTGATTGAGGAGACAGCTGTGGTGAAAAAGCTTCAAAATCCTCTCCCTTTTCATATGAGAGGGGAGAACGCAGACCTGAGTCCTCAGAAAGCAGAGGCTGAATGTATCTATCTTCACTCAATATATGGGAGCGAAGAGTTAAGTCGATCTGCAAGTCCTTATTCTCCCTGTAGGTAACCAGGGGAGTTTGTGACATGGAGGGCTGCGTTAACTGAAAAGAGCCCGTATTTACCGCAGAGCTGAGAGGGAGAGCTATAGCCCCTAACTGTTGAGTGGAAGGGGCAGTATTCACAGAATGCTCTATCGCTTCTGTGGGTGCCATCGTGAGAGGCTGAGGTACCGGTGTAACTGTCATAATGGTCAGTGTTACCGGAGTTTCTGAGGCTGGCACAGAATGGCATGTTGCCTTTAAGTGCAGCATTTGAAGCGCTTTCTGGCTTACTACGCTGTTTGCCCGAAGTACCTGGGCAGTCAAACGTGCTCAGACAGTTTTTATCTGAGTGGTCTGACTTTTTTTTTTACCTCAGAATGCCTCTTGGCGGGTTGCTGAGGTAATGAACTTGCCTTTTTTTTTTCTTTTTTTTTTTTTAAAAAGAGGGCTTAGGCTCATCCTTGTTGGCTTTTGAGCTCTGCCCACAGCTTGGGTCAGAGGCATGTAGCTTGCTGTTATCTTTGTGGCACGTTATCAGTTTAAGCTCCTTCTCTCTGTGAGACCTGGGTTTCATTTTAATACAACGGGGGCAACCTCTGTGAGAGTGAGAGCTCCCCAAACACTTCAGGCAGACGTCATGCCCATTGGAGACAGACATCTCGTCCTTGCAGAGTGCGCAGCGTTTGAAGCCGGGAGAGCTCATACCAGCGTATAGGCTGAGGTGGCGGTTCAAACCCTGCACTGCCTTTTTTTTTTTTTAATTACTATTCTAATCTAAGAAAAAACAGTGAGAACAGCAACAAGAACAACTAATTAACTAACTGAACTAACTATGTTAACAACTGGGTATGCTAAGGAGAGCACTGCTGAGTTCTGTACACAGCCAGGGCCGGTAGAAAGGAACTGAAGGGAGGCAGGGACTGCGCGTGCACATAGCTAGTGAGGGAACCCGTGCACTTTGCGTGCCGCGAATCCACGGCCCCCTCCGAGACACTGCTGAAGAAACTCCGTCCAGAGGTGCTGGGATGCTCTCCACCTCATGTGGAGCACCCCCAAGATCGCCTCTCAAATGAGAACTATTTTTGTAGTCAGACCTCTAGAGAAGACCAAACCTGGAAAGTTTCATCCCAAAATGTAAAAGTTTGCAGAGTGACAGATGAAAAGGGCCTTTTAAAATGGAAATCATCTTTCTACTTGAATCGCAGGTATATGCGCCGCAGACCTTTCTGCCCAGTAATTCAGTCTTTTTAGCCTCCCTGTTCTTAGGGATGGCCGCAGGCTGTCCCTGCCTCTCCCTCTGGTTGACCACCTGAACTTCTAAAGAACCCGGGGGAGGGTGGGAGAAGAGGTGTTCGTTACCCTCCTGAGAGACAAAATACTTTCATTCCGCACATTTATCGGTGGGCGGGATGGACGCCGGGGTCTGCTACAAGGCTGCCAAAATCTTGGCTACCATCTTGTTGATCGACAATGCCACTCCAGAGCGAGTGTCTGCGTGCAAGATGTCGACGGTTGGGTCCGAGTCCTCAGAGACCATGTCCACCTGGACTCCCAGACTTTGGGCGAGGCAGCGGCGGAGGTCTTGATGGACCCTGGCATCCATGGAGAGCACGGAGGATGTAGAGTCGGCCAGAGCCTCCTCCAGGGAGGAGGAAGATGACCCTTTTGCCATATCGCCACTTTGGACTATCCATGCCGTACAGAGGGAGGGGGGAGAGGTTGGCTCACCGGAGCCGCGCTCTCCTCTGGGCCTGGTGACGACTGGCCCAGAGGTAGCGAGTGGGCTGATGTAGGGGACTGGACCAAAGGAGTCACCAATGGAGGGACTCATGGACCTGATGTTACAGAAGCCGGTCTAGGAAGGTTCACACCCTGGCCCTGACGGTAGGCCCAGGGGGTCCAAAAAGGCCACTACCCGGGTTGCTGGGGTGGCCACGTCTCCTGGATCATTGGTACAGGGAACGACTGAGCCCACTGTTACTGGTACCGCTGTGGGGAAGTACAGTGTCGGGACTGTTGCCGGGAGCGGTGTCGTGAACAGGATTGAAAGCCCCATGAAGACACCACATCGGAATCGGAGGAGTACTCCAAAGCAGACCATAGCAGTGCCGATGCCAATGTTGATTGTCCTGCGGTGTGCCGAGACATAGCTTCTGGCTTGCTGCGGTGCCGGGATGGAGGAAGAGGCATGGCCGAGACGGGGTCCTGACAGTAGGTGTTGGGGGTCGGAAGCGGTGCTAGGTGAGTAACCCACATTGTGTTCGGTGCCGGATCCGTTGCTGGTGCCGGTGCCAACGGCACCAGCGTGACAGTAGCCGGTGCTGAGGGAGGTGCTGCATGTGCCACATGGCTCTGCTGCACCTCGTGCACCATTTCACCAGGCACCCTAGGGAAGTGGGACTGGGCATCCCCATGATGTCTTGAGGGTGCCGGAGTTGGCAGATGGGAGGGAGAGGAGTCTATAAGGACCCTTGCTGCCTCCAAAACCTCCAGGATGGATGGGTCCAGGAGATTCTCTGAAGGGCTTGCATCCCTCCGGTGGAAAGATTAGTCATCCGACCTAGAAGGCCCGGGCTCTGGACTGGCTGGCGTCATGTGCCCCACTGTAGAGTGCATGGAGGGCACGTGCCTATTAGGCCTCCTCTTCTGTATTGGTACCGGTGACTGGGAGCGACGTCTGGCCCTGTGCGGTACCGGAGAGGCACGGTGTGCGGAGCTGTCATGCACCGAGGTCGGTGCGCTGTTGGAGCTTGGTGCCCAGTCCTGTAACGGTGCCAGAGCCAGAGCCAGCTGGAGTGCCGCCTCCATCAGGAGCACCTTGAGCCGTGACTCGCGCTCTCGTTTGGTTCTGGGCTTAAACGCCTTACAAATTTTTCACGCGTCTGTAATGTGTGATTCTCCCAGGCACTTCAAACACAATGAGTGTGGGTCACCACACAGCGTAGACTTGTTGCACTTCTTGCAGGGCTTACAGCCTTGCGAGCCAGGCATGCCCTGCCGTGGGCACATGGCACGGTGGGGTAAAAAGAAAACTACAAATAAAGTCTTTAACTAAATTAACAGGTACTTAACAGATGATTGCTAACGAAGGAGAAGAACAGTGAAGAGAACGACCTGAAGACGTCACGGTGGTAAGAAGGAACTGAGTGGGTGAGGGGGCCGATATATTGGCACCAGTCCAGGGGGCTCCCTGCTGGCCCTAATGGTATTGCTGAGGGAAAAGTCTCCGACAGCATGTGCACACTGTGTGTACACACCTATATTGGAATGCACATGAGCAATCACTCGAATATTTCTCAAAAAAAAATCACAATATAATCACCATAGTTTCAATTATTTGGTAATTATTTCAAAGTACCCACCAACAAGTATGTCTGTATTATTAAAGATAACAAAAAAAGATAGGAAATGTGTTTTGACAACTAGGTTCCTTACTAGACATATTAACACACAACTTGAGTAATATTTAATTTAAACTACAATACAGAAATGTATTTCCGATTCCTCTCAGAAGCAGTGCAAAGACATGGGGGAGTCATGGCTAATGGAGGCACTGAGGGAGAAAAATAATTGCTGAGAAGGAGTAGGGGAGTGAAAGTGGAGGACTATGAGGTATGTTGGGAAAAACATATAACAGAGATTTTGCAGGGGCGGGTGGATAATAAGGCAAGGTTCATTCCTTTCTTGCAATTTTTATGTTAGTAAAGAGAAAGGACAATGTTTAAAAGTTGTAAGTTTATACATGGAGTAATTTCATTACAAGTTATGTTCCATAATGCCATAAATTTCACACTGGCCAGCTCTCAGAGTTAAAAGAAAAAGACCCCAGGGGTAACTGAACCTGCTAAACTGAAGGAATATGGGAAGATCTTAGAAATCATTGTAGATTGAGACGCCTTTCAAGTGTATATTTATTCACTCTCATAGGAAACTGTAAACTAAGGCTTAAAGCAGGAACGGGCAATAATTTTTGATGGAGGGCCATTCCAAGAATTTGGAAAGTGGTTCCACATTAATGGAAGAAGTTCTGGGTCTGGAATGGAGGTTGGGTGCAGAAGGGAGCTTGCAGTAAAGGACTGGGGTGCAGGAGAGGGTGTGGGGTCTGAGAAGGAGTTTGGGGGAAGGAGGCAATTGTGACCTGGGTTAGGGAACTAGGATGCAGGGGTTTGGGTTGTGACCTTGAGCAAGAGGGGGTTGTGACTTGAGGCAGAAAACTGGGTGCAGGATCTGGGAGGGGATATGCGGGCAGGAATGGGGCAGAGGGTTTGGGTTATGTGGGGTGGGAGGCAAAAGTCTGGAGTGACAAAGACAGGCTCTGGCTGGGAGACTTACCTGCTTGACTCCCTGCTTGAGAAGGCTGCTGGCTCATTCCCACTTGTCCCACCTCCTGCAATGGCTGCAGCGGCCATGTGGTTTTTGAACAGCTAGGAGCTTGAGGGGACAGGGTGGGCTTCACAGGCTTCCTAGTACCAGGCAGCTCCGACTGGCCGAAAACTGACCAGTGGGATTGTGCTGAGGGCGAGAGCAATGTGTGAAGCCTCTCCTGCCGCACCCAGGATCACAGCTGTTCAAACAGAGCCCTGCAATGATTGCATTTTTCAGCAACGTACAGGAGGCAGGGAAGGATCTGGGGGCCAGATCTGTTGGCTTTGCGGGCTGGATCTGGCACATGGAGGTTATTTTGCCCAGGCCTGGCTTACAGTGAAAGGAGCTCCATGCTGAACATTGGTTATTAGTCATGAAAGCACCACAATGAATCCAAATCAACACATGTGTTGGGTCAGGTGGGGATATTTAGTTTCTATCATGAAAGTGAACAGTTATGGAAGTTTCATCTTCCCATCAAAAATCCATCTCTGTGTCTGTTTTTTTTTCTCTTGCAGGTACACACTGAAGTAGAACCAAAACAGTACCCAAATTAAAGTTGTCTATGTATTCTACCTATAAAGTGCTCAAGTCTACAATATTAAACAATCTTTTCCATCTTCATATGATTCCTTGCTCACATACAATTTCCATTTAAAAGGAAAGACCAAGTTCTGCTCTGTAGTGCACTTCACTGTTGTTGTGATGTGTTAGGTAACCCTAATATTGGTGGAGCTAGCCTTACCTCTCTAATGTGGTCCACTTATGAAAAAGTTTGAGAACTCCTGGATTAAGTTTATAACAGGGCTAGATGAGAGGAGTGTTCCCTGTAAGCTGAACTCTTAAGTGGTCATCCAGGAAAAATTCACAAGTCACTCAGCTGACAGCATAGCACGCAGAGCCAGCAGCATTTCCACTGGCAGTGCACATCCCCACATGCCTAAGTGCATGTAACACAATTTATTCTCCACACGTATGAAAAGTATTAGAAGGAACACTGAATCGGAGTCCAAATTTTGGGTTCCCAGCTTTTAGATCACTCTGCCTGTAAGAAGATATCAAGCAGTTGACGAAGGACTTACTGGGAGGAGCTGACAGGTTGTTTTAGGTAGGAAGACACTAGGCAGGTGTAAAAAATATTGTAATGGGTTTCTCCTTATCCATTGGATATGTTACAGATGGGTGTGATTAGAGAGAAACTTAAACAATAGAAATAGAAATTTAAACAATATTAGTTCAACCTTATTTAATATAGGTATACACATTCTAAAGCACAAGACTTCTTGCAACCACTGATAACTTGGCACTCACTTGGATACATGAAACACTGTATGTCAGTTACTCTAACCAAAGTTTATCAGAAAATAAATTTAATTATTTTGAAAAATTCTACTCCATGTCAATTTACGTTTCTACAATGCCACTCAATTCACTTTTTTCCAACACAGTGGGATACAAGTAGGATGCATATATCCTCCCAAACAAAAAAGGAGATCCAGTAATAAAAAGTAAACAGTTCTATTTCAAATGCTAATCATTTACTCCCAATGAAATCCCCTCTTTCTCCTTTAAAAAAGTTATGCACAGAGAAGACGACATGAACCACATGTAGATGGGGCTTGAAAAATTCACTCACTCGAGTTAAGTAAAAAGTTTTGCTTGCTACACAAGGGCATATGTTATCAGTTTCTATAAAATTAAGCTTTTGATTAAAAGTAGGTGTTTCTGTACATTATGGTTCCAGAGTAAATATTCCAAAATGCAAACCAACTCAGTATTGTTTGTCTTCCCAAATATGCAGTCATTTCAAGGACTTCTGCACAACACTACTAAGCACCAGCAGGGGGTACAGTATTTAAATTCTTGTCAGTTTCACTGCTAGTGTCAAGAACCCTGTGGGATGCAGTGAAACTCCAGAATCATATCAAACTTGCATTGCTGCTGCAGTGAAAACAGTAAGGCATAGTAGCAGAAGCAGGCACTCTACAGAGGAGAAAGACTCCTTAAGCGGAGGATAGGAATAGAAAAAGTAGGACACTTCCTCACATTTGGCTCCCCAGGAGCCAAGATGCTCTAGGTGAGAATTAGAAAAGACCTGACCCATTCTAGGGCAGCAATGTAAAAATATGTACAAAAACTGTAATTGTGTGACCAAAAGTCCATCGATTACATGGTTAAATGTTTTATCCAAGGATGAAGAGGTAGGGAGAGGAGAGTGCTGGAGGGGTACCCCTACGCTCAGGGTCTAGGCTGCCAGTTCTGCAACTGGCAATATCCTGACTGCTGGCCCCTCTCCTGGGGCTGCAGCTGCCAGTCCTGCACTGCAGGCTCTGCTGCCAACAGATCCCAGATATACACAAGGTCATGGCTGTTGGCCCCTCTCCTAGGGTCCCAGCTGCCACTCCCTCTCTCTGGACCCTATCAAAGTTTAACTGTAAACAGAAACCAATGAACACTGACCCAGGTCACCGGTGCACGCCAGAGCTGCTCGCTTGGGGGGGGGAGGGGGAAACCTACAGCATGCCCCCAAGTGCTGTGGATAGGTCGGGCTGCACAGAGCCAACCCACACAAAAAGCACATGGGCTGGGCAGGCTGAGGGCAGGGCTGAGGGGCAGGCAGATGCTGGTCCAGAGGGCATGTGGAGAGGGAGTCACCGCTTCTCCATTTCTGTGATTCATCTCTCCTGATTAGTTTGAAATGCATTGCTAATCGGTCAATTAAAAGTCTACTTTCCCTTAGATTAGGAAGAAAAGTGGCACAGAGGTACCCAACCTATCTTCTCCCTATACTGTTCATTATTTTGTAAATCATGTTCTTTTTACTGATCTTAACATAAAAGATGAAGGGGAGCTGTGTTATGGTGCATGATTAATAGGTGCATCTTGTAAATTTTAGGGATATGATAGTGTACACATTTAAGCAGCTTTTCATCATGGTCTCTGCATGTACCAGCTCCCACAAAGCTGTGCCTGTCTCCCTGAGCTGCTGCCTCTGATACAGCAGCATGAGGAGGGGTTGTAGCACGGGGGCAGGCTGGAGGCTTCACCTGTAAACGTGTAACAGCTGAAATTTTCAGCAGTTACTCATTTACCCCCCCAAAAAATGCATTTTTACATCAGTAGTAAATTTATCAGTCTATAATAGAAAATATCCCTGCATGATCTCAATATTTTGACCTGATTGCTTAAGGCAATACAAATGATTAACATAGCATTCTAAGATTTTAATGTCTCAATTTCTCGGGAAGAAGAAATTTAACAAATCAAATACTAACTATGGTAACACAAAGGTTCATCATTTCAGTGCATTATAGCAAGGTCTGAATGGCTTGAGAAGTGAGGGATCTCTCCCTGAAAAGTCAGGAGGAATAATCAGTATCCTTAATTTTAGATTTCATAATCTATTTTCCTGAACACTTTTATTCTATAGGATTTCTTTTCAAGATCTGAAGTGTAATTTGTGAATGATACTGCAGTAACAGCACTAGAAACTGAAATCCCTAGCTGATGTACAAATTAGGCTAATTAGGTAGATTATGAGGGCCATCTCAGGTGCATTGCCAAAGATATTTTTCCAATTAACAAGTTGATACAGGAATGAAGACCCCAAATGTCAAATTATGCCTTCACATGTGCAAGCTCTTTATCTTGAAATGGTTATCTCGGTTAATTTTCAAACTCTTGAAATTTTCCATGGTTACACATTTACATTTGGGAGGCAAGTGGCCCCACAGTAGCAAATATGCACAGGAAACTGCTTCTCTTCCGCCAGCCCCCATGATTCCGCCTCTGATTCAGAGGCAGCAGTGCAGGGAGTGGGGTGGAGTTTACATCTAACCATGAAAGTTAAATCAATGAGCCCAAGCTCATCAGTTAACTGGGAGGCAGGGAAAAAAGGGAGGAGGTGTCGTCTTATATACTAAGATGGTACACTTTGACTTAGGTTAAGATGGACATAGGAGACAGACTTGTGAGAATCTTTGGGTTAGATTAAAAGAGGTAAAAAACAAGGATGATATCATGCTAGGGTCTACTACAGACCACCTATCCAGGAACAACAGGTGGATGAGACTTTTTTTTTTTTTTTTTTAAACAACTAACAGGCATCCAAAGCACAGGACTTGGTGGTGATGAGGGACTTCAACTACCCAAACATCTGTTGGGAAAGTAGCAACAGGCCACAGATTATCCAACAAGTTCTTGGACTGCACTGGATAAAAATTTTTATTTCAGAAAGTTGAGAAAGCTACTAAGGGGGAAGCTGTTCTAGATTTGATTTGATCAAATAGTGAGGAGCTGGGTGAGAATTTGAA
Organism: Pelodiscus sinensis; assembly: GCF_049634645.1. Lineage (NCBI taxonomy): Eukaryota > Metazoa > Chordata > Testudines > Trionychidae > Pelodiscus > Pelodiscus sinensis. Next base: position 29,989,006 of record NC_134724.1, on the reverse strand, counting down.
GGTGATCGGCAGTTTGGGTCAAAGTGATCATTAAATCAGAGTTCATGATTCTAAGGAATTTCAGGAAGGCAGACTTTAGTGAACTCAAACCTGATTGTCTTGCTTCCCATGGGACCTTAACTAAGAGGAAAAACAACTGAAGACAGTTGGCAGTTTTTCAAAGGGACATTATTAAGGGCCCAAACAGAAACTATTACACTGCGTAGGAAAGAGGAAGTATGGCAAGAAACCACCTTGGCTTAACCAGGAGATCTTACATGATCTAAACCTTAAAAAGGAGTCACATAAAAAAGCAGAAACTAGGTCAAATAAATATAAGCAAACATCACAGGTATTCTGGGGCAAGATTAGAAAGGTAAAGGCAGAAAACGAGCTCCATCTAGCTAGAGACATAACGGGTAACAAGAAAACATTCTACAAATATATCAAAAGCAAGAGGAAGGCCAAGGACAGGGTAGGTCCACTGCTCAATGACAAGGGAGAAACAATAACAGAACATGGAAATGGCAGAGGTGCTTAATGACTTCTTTGTTTCAGTTATCACCAAGAATCCCTGGTGGTGACTGGATGCCTAACATAGCAAATGCTAATGGAAATGGGGTAGGCGTAGAAGTAAAAATAGGAAAATAATTAAAAATTACTTAGAAAAGTTAGTTGTCTTCAAGTCACTAGGACCTGATGAAATGCATCCTAGAAATCTCTTCTATCGGGTCCTTGAATAATCCGAGCTATTGTCTTGGAAAAGTCATGGCAGATGGAAGAGATTCCAGAAGACTGAACAAGGGAAAACATAGTGCTCATCTTACAAAAACGGAAATAAGAACAACCCAGGAAACTACAGACCAGACAACTTAACTTCTGTGCCAGCAAAAATAATAGAGCATATAATTAAGGAATTAATCTGCAAATACCTATCACCTTATTATCTTTCAGGTAATAGCCAGCATGGATTTGTAAAGAACAAATCGGGTCAAACCAACTTGGTAGCATTCTTTTCTAGGATACAAGTCTTGTGGATAAGCGGGGGAAGCAATATATGTGGTATACCAAGTTTTAGTAACGTATTGAGAGAGTCTTCTCAATAAACTAGGGAAATACAACCTAGATGGGGCTATTATAAGGTGGGTCATAAGTGACTGGATAACCAGTCTCAGAGAGTAGTTATTAACAGTTCACGGTCATGCCTGAAGGGCATAACAAAACGTGTTCTGCAGGTGTCAGTTTAGGGACTGATTTTGTTCAGTATTGTCATCAACAATTGAGATAATGGCACAGAGAGTACGTTTATAAAGTTTGCAGATGATACCAAGCACTTGCAAGTGCTTTGGGGGATAGAGTCATAATTCAAAATAATCTGGACAAACTAGAGAAATGGTCTGAGGTAAATAAAATAAATGAGAAAGGCAAAGTACTCTACTTAGGAAGGAACCATCTGTTTTACACATACAAAATGGGAAGCAATTGTCTAGGAAGGAGTATGGCAGAAAGGGATCTCGGGACAATGGTGGACCACAAGCTAAATAGGCGTCAACAGCGTGACACTGCAAAAAAACCAACCAACCAACCAACCAACCAAAAACAACAGCCACACACACACCAAATATGATTCTGGGATGCATTAACAGGAGTGTTGTGAACAAGACACAAGAAGTCATTCTTCTGCTCTACTCTGCTGATTAGGCCACAGTTGGTCTACGTCTACACTGGCAGCTTCTTGTGCAAGAACTCTTTTGCAGAAGAGTTCTTCCAGAAGAGAGTGTCTACACTGGGATGTGCTTTTGTGCAAGAGATGTGCTTTTGCGCAAGAGCATCCATGACAGTGTAGACGCTCTCTTGCGCAAGAAAGCTCTGATGGCCATTTTAGCCATAGGGCTTTTTTGCGCAAGAAATTCATGTTGCCTGTCTACACTGGCCTCTTGCACAAGAACAGTTGCGCAAAAGGGCTTATTCCTGAGCAGGAGCATCATAGTTCTTGCACAAGAAGCCCTGATTTCATACATTAGAACGTCCGTTTACTTGCGCAAGAACACACAGCCAGTGTAGACAGGCAGAAAGCAAAAGCGTCTGCTTTGGCGCAAGACCGTGTCAGTGTAGACACAGCCTTGGAATATTATGTCCAGTTCTGGGCACCACATTTCAAGAAAGATGTGGAGAAATTGGAGAAGGTCCAACAAAAATGACTGAAGATACAGAATATATGATCTATGAGGCAAGGCTGAAGGAATTGGGTTTGTTTAGTTTGGAAAAGAGAAGACAGAGGGGACATGATAGCACCTTTCAGGTACCTGAAAGGGTGTTACAAAGACGAGGGAGAAAAATTGTTCCTTTTGACCTCTGATGTTAGGACAAGAATCAATGGGATTCTTGCAGCAAGAATTGCAGCAAGGAGGTTTAGTTTGGTCGTTAGCAAAAACCTAACTGTCAGGGTGGTTAAACGTTGGAATAAATTGCCTAGGGGGTTTGTGGAAACCCCATCATTCAAAATTTTTAAGAGCAGGTTAACCAGGTTAGATAAACATCGGTCAAGGATGATCTAAATGATGCTTGGTCCTGCCGTGAGGGCAGGGAACTGGACTTGATGACCTCTTAAGGTACCTACCAGTTCTAGTATTCCATGATTTTATGACAGGGTCAGGAAATAATTTTAGAAGGGGGGCCACTTCAAAAATGTGTCAAGTGGCCCCAGGACGACCCAGAAGGTGAGGGTCCTTGAGCGGAAGATGCAGGGCCAGGACACTTCCAGGTTCCTCCGCCCACAGATCCTGATTGGGCTGGGGGCAGGGCGTCTATAGGCTGGATCAACCTGCTTGGCAGGCCAGATCGGGTCCGTGGAGGCATTCTTGCCCACCCCTGTTCTATGACTATCACATCCCTAGTATGAACCAAGGAACACTCACGTTGATTTTAGATACCAGGCTGAAAATGTGTCAATTCCTAGACATTTGCCTTCCATACACCCTAAAATGGCTTAATCCTTTTTTAAAGAAAAACTACTTAAATCTGTCACTGTTGACACTTACACAGAAGCTCATATGCAAGTTTTCACATTACTTTCTCTTTTTAGGGTTTAAAAAAATGAGCAAGAAAACCCCTTTCCAATTAACAACAGTTACAAAGCATACATTTATAACAAGAACCCTACAAGATTACAATAAGCAAACAAAGAAAAAAAATGTCTTTCACCTCTCCTCTCCTATGTCGTCGGATTCACTGTTTTATAGAGATAGTCCACATCCTCCCCCATATCCTATAAGAGGATGTTTACCCTGTATCATAAGTATGAATCTCCAAGTGAAAATGAACACACTAAACACAAGTGTGCTCTGAAACCAAGGTGAGAAATGAGTCTGAGCATCCTGAGTTTTGTTGCTCTCAATCACTTCATAATCATCACCAGGAAGCAGAAAAAGTTGCATGTACAGGCAGTCCCCGGGTTACATGGATCCGACTTACATCGGATCCCTACTTACAAACGGGGTGAGGCAACCCCACACTAGCTGCTTCCCCCCCAGCAGACCAGGGAGACACGAAGCTAGCACCCCCCCACAGCAGACCAGGAAGACGCGGAGCGGCTTTTCTCAGCAGACACCTCAGCTTGGGCTCGTCTACACTGGCCCCTTTTCCGGAAGGGGCATGTAAATTTCACCAGTCGTCGTAGGGAAATCCGCGGGGAATTTAAATATCCCCCGCGGCATTTAAATAAAAATGTCCGCCGCTTTTTTCCGGCTTTTAAAAAAGCCGGAAAAGAGCGTCTACACTGGCCCCGATCCTCCGGAAAAAGTACCCTTTTCCGGAGGGTCTTATTCCTACTTCAAATAAGAGCCTCCGGAAAAGGGCACTTTTTCCAGAGGATCGGGGCCAGTGTAGACGCTCTTTTCCGGCTTTTTTAAAAGCCGGAAAAAAGCGGCGGACATTTTTATTTAAATGCCGCGGGGGATATTTAAATTCCCCGCGGATTTCCCTACGACGACTGGTGAAATTTACATGCCCCTTCCGGAAAAGGGGCCAGTGTAGACGTAGCCCTTGAGAATAAAGGACTGAGGGAAGTGAGGTGTGGGAGAATAAAACTGAACTCTGGAGAAATGTTTGGCTAGAGTTTCCCCTACAATATGTACCAGTTCCGACTTACATACAAATTCAACTTAAGAACAAACCTACAGTCCCTATCTTGTACGTAACCCGGGGACTGCCTGTATTAAAACTACATAAAAAAATCAGAATACATTACTGTGGTTACAGCAAAGAATAGAATTTCAAAAACTATGTCCAAATTATGACATTTTAATTCAGGTATGTACAGCGATTTTTTGCTTTAATAATAAAATTACTGCTTACACACATTCCAATTGCCTCTACATAGTGGGTTTTTTTTTAAATTTCATATTTATATAGTGACTCATCCCAAAAGATTCCCAAAGCTTTTCAAATACACATGTAGGATCACCCAATTCTATGCCAGCAGTACTTGCAACAGGTTTGCTACTATATATATATTTGGGGGAGACATTTTTATCTCAGTTATTCCATTTCAAATACAAGTATATTATTACTAAATCAGCTACTATATCCTCAACTGAAGTTAGAACAAAACAAATATCTATGAATCAGTTCAGAGAATTCTTAATACTTTCTGTACTATTTCTGTATCTAGTTACAGCAGCATCTACAGATAAATTTCAAGTGATTAACTTTTCTATTTCTATCTGAACGGGGTAGGCTAACCGTTTTCAGTTACCGCAGATTTCAGAACAAGTACTTACCACGAGTACTCCAGGGACATCTGAACTGAAAATATGAACTACTTTAAAATAAGTACAACTGGGTCTGTCATTATACTCATTGCAGATAAAGGAACTCATTCTGCCACGGCTGATGGAACAGCATACAAAGTCATTTTATGTTCACTGCTAGCCGAGAAGGAAAGACTTAGAAGTCAGATTTAACACTAAACCAAAGGCCAATCTGTTACTATAAACAAGATAAAAAACTGTTGTCTGTTTTAAACGAAGTCATTCGTATAGCCATGACCAATCCTGTCTAGGGAAAGTACTGTAAAACTAAATTTGATACTGTACTGAATAAATAGGAACAAAAACTATTTCCCGTACATTTCATTTTATAAACTCTCAACTAAAATTTTATTTTTCATTAAAACAAAACAATGCTTTAGTTCATTACTGAAAAAAAATTTGCTTTTTAGAAACTCTGTATCTTACCTGCTCGTAATTTAGTCGTTGAATTTCCGATATCTCTTTTGGTTTTGCATCAAGAATATAGTCACCTTAAAAAAATTATAAATTTTCAAATTATGACTTATTCCACAAGTCAAAGCTTTAGATAACTTTTAAAGAGTACATCTGTCTGAAGCTCTTAGACAAAATGGGGGCAGACGAATCTGGACCTGCTATGGCATCTGGCGCTGCAGCAGCTATGGAGTGGCGCTTCTCGCTAGCCCCAAGCTGCTGCAATGAAAGAGGGCTGGGATAGTCCCCTCTGCCAGGAGGGGCAGCCTCTCATCCTCAGCCCCACCACACAACAATGATTTAAAAGCATTTTCATTTTATTTTCAAAAATAGAAAAATTGAGTTAAAAACCCGAGCATCACATTAAAATAATATAACCAGATTTTCAGAAGCACTTATGTTAATATAGTGAGTGGATTTTTTTAATGTTATAACTGTCTATTAATTTCCCATTTTTATTAATTTTTCTAAAATGTTCAATTCTTTTTTTTTTAATATTACACCTTGTTTATGTTCTAAATATAAATGTATTTTTCTCCAGCAGAAACATGCAGAAAAGTTAAGTGACAAATTGTGAGACACATTTCAAGTTTGAGTGATGAAAAGTAGCAAGAATAGCAAAGGAAACACATGACAATATAACAAAGCACATAGTGTATTTACCTTTCACTTAATGGTGAATTTCATCTGCCATTTTTTTTGCCCAGTCACCCAGTTTTGTGAAAGCTCTTGGTAACGCTTCAGAATCAGCTTTGGATTTAACTATCTGGAATGATTTTATGTCATCTGAGAACTTGCCACCTAACTGATTTATGAAAATATGCTTATGACTTTCCCTCTGTTTTATGAAAATATGCTTATGACTATGAATATGCATAACTGGAAAATGCTTTATGCAAAATAGTTCTTAATGTAAGGTATCATTGGAAAGCTTGTAATCTACTGACTGTATACATTCTATTTGTATGCATGTACCATTGCTGTATCTGAAATAAGGAATACTGACTGTAGATATATTATTAATCTGTTAATATTAGGGAAAGCCTATTACCAGTCCACCAGGAACAACAATAAAGAAGCCAGACACAGAACTAATAGCCCATTAGCAAGAGACAACTGAATGTGGGATTACTGTCTTCCTGCAGACCTGCTATACTGCTATTGACTCATGTAGACTTGTGACCATTGATGCTGAAATCAATCTTGAATTTTGTGCTTTTCCACGGAGATGTGGGGGAATCAAACAAAGGTTTCGGGCTCTAGAGAAATTCTGTATAAGGCAAGGGAAGCAAAGAATGATTGTATTTAGCTACCTTTGCAGACTGCCTCCCACTCCCAGAAGATGCTTGAAAACACCAGGAAACAGGACTTTAACAACTGGTGAGGGACGGGGTGGGGAGAACTGCTGGAACTAGGTCATCTCTGGTCTGAGAAGTACTTTACCTAAATTAAGAACTAGAGTAAGAAATTATGATTTGTAACAAGTTCTCTTAGTGCAGTGGTCTCCAACCTTTTTAAGCACAAGATCACTTTTTCAATTTAAGTGCAATGTAAGATCTACCTCAAACCCAATACCCTTGCCCCACTTCCTTCGTGCCCCTTCTCCAAGGCCCTGATCCTGCTCAGTCGGTCCTACCTTCCACATTCTCCCTCCCTTTCACCAGGAAGGGGCAGAGGGCTGAGGCTCTGGTCTTGGGCTAAGGGATTTGGAGTGTGAGGGGGGCTCTGAGCTGAGCCAGGGGCAGAGAGTTGGGGTGCCGGAGGGGGAAGTGTTCAGGGTACAGGCTGTGTAAAGGAGTTTGGGTCCAGGCGGCTAAGGCAAGCATTTGGGGTTCATGACTAGGGCATGGGTTTGGAGCAGGCTCCAGATAGACTCTGCTTACCTCAGGTGGCTCCTGGGTGGTGGTGCAGTGGGAATGAGGTAGAATCACCACTGCCTTGGCCCTGCACTGCTCTCAAAAGCAGCCAGAAAACTCCCCCCATTCCAAGCCTTGTTGTGTCCCCACCTTTTCTGTGGAGATAGAATATAAGGTGGAAGATGGGGCATCCTAACATCTGCACTCCCTCCTCTGCTTTCCCTGCCCTGCCCAGGTAGCAGGAGGGAGAGTAGGGGCACAGCTCCAAGGCAAAGGGCAGGAGATGTGCAGCAGTGCAGGGAGGGGTAGCTGAAATGCTGGCTTTCAACAACCTCTTGGCCAAACCAGTCAAGATCACCTGTCAGAGGCTCCAAGATCTACTGGTAGATCTCGATCTACTGGTTGGTGTCCACAGTCTTAGTGTATTAAGTTTAGCTTTCATGTTTTATTTTATTTAGTAACATGTTGTTCCATCTGCTACCTCTCATGACCACTTAAATCCTACTTTTATATTTAATCAAATCACTTATTGATTACCCAGTGTAAAAAAGTGTTACCTGGACAGACAAACAGCTGTGCTTCTCTCTCTTTCATTGATAAAGGGGCTTTTATGAGCTTTTCCTGAATAAAACTTTACACAGAGTAAGACAGTTATCTGGGATTCTGGTTCCAGTGTTACATCAGCTACTTTCCCATCTGTGTCAAGACTGTTTAGAACTGGGTTTTGCCCACGAAAACTCATGACACTCTAGATCTTTTTGTTAGTCTCTAAGGCTATATCTACACAGCAGCATTATTCCAAAATAACAGTCTGAGCCTACACACAAGCAGTTATTTCAAAATAACGATGAGCTGGAAGACTGCTTACTCTGACTCCTGAAACCCTCATTGTACAAGAACTAAGGCAAGTAGGAGGGAGAGTGCTCTCTTGAAGTAACTTCTGTATCGAGAGTGCCAAAAGTCAACTTAAGCTATTTCAACTTAAGCTATGCAATTAGCATAGCTCTAAGGTGCCACAGGATTACTCGTTATTAAAATCCCTTTGACAGAGTATTCCTAGAGCTGAGCTGACCTCAGGGCCTGTATTGCTCTTCTCTGTGCTATGACCCCAACTCAGTGCCAACTTTGCATGAAACCAGAGGGCCTGGTGCAGAACAGGGGATTGGAGCACCCCAAAGAGCAGGTGGGCAAGCTCAGTGATATTTCAATACATTAAATGACAGCCTTAATGGGATCTCTGTGACTGAACCCATCACACATCCCTTTTCCCCTGATCATTAATGAACACTGAACAGCACATCCAGACAGAGCTCCTTGAGGTCCCTGCTGTTCACCTCTCTCCATTGTGAAAACTGACCATTTAGGTCTTACTCTTTGTTTCTGATCTTTAACCAGTTACCCAATCATGAGAGGACCTTCTTTCTTATCCCAGGACTTCTTATTTTGTATAAAATATTTTGATGAGGGAACATGTCAAAGGCTTTTCTGAATATTGAAGTACACTATATTAACTGGATTACCCTTATCTACTTGCTAACTGACACTCTCAAAGAAATCTAAGAGCTTGGTGAGGCATCAATTTCCTTTACAAGAGCCATGCTGACCCTTCCTCAACTGTGTTAATCTTTGTCTCATATAATTCTCTTCTTTACTAAAGTTTCAACCAATTTGCCCTGTTAAGCTCATCAGCTTGTTATCACCATGGTTATCTTGGAACCCCTTTATAAAAATCAGTGTTATGTTAGCTGCCTTCTCATCTGGTGCAGAGACTGATTTCAGAAATACATTACATATCACAGCTGATAGTTCTACAATTTCATATCTGAATTCCTTTAGAACTCTTAGAATATAACAAATACCTCAAAAGCCTCTTTCTGCTACCCTTCATGTACTGCTCTCTAGAATCTCATTGACTCCCACTGTACTTGCTAGGGAATCGAAGTGGACAGTAAAGAGACAAGTCCCTCCTATGCCAAGGAGAGAAAGACTACACCTCCTCCAAGGAAGTGCCATTCTATCAGATGTGCCCGTCTCTTTCAGGAGATCAGTACTAGAATACCTTTTTAACCAGGAGCACTGGTGACTTCCAAACTATTAGTTTGGATATCATCCCCCTCAATCTCTCAGCATGTGATACTTATCACAACTGGCTCCACTAATAGGTCACTTGGCACCATCTCTGTTTTAGGTGCTGAAATAGTGGGTACTGTAGAGGTAGTCAACACAGATGAAGGAGTACCAAAGCTTTCAGTGGCTTAAAAAGGTTGGTAACCACTGAGTTAGAGACTGAACCCAAGAATAAAGTAGTACCTGCAAATAAAGGGCTCTACCCACCACACCAATTACATTAATTTTTACTGTTACTATAATTTGGCAAGAACAAAAAGGAGAAAAATAAAGTCACTGTAGACAATTAAAAGAAACAGTTGACATATATATTCTGAAAAATACTAATACGAACCAAGCAAGGAACATGAATTAAAAAGTATCTTTCGATATTTTGGAGCGTGAGGCCAAGCCACCTGCATGACACAAACCATAAGCTGGCAGCCATAGCAACATTTTACATGAAAACAGGCAGTAGAGCACAGAACTTCCAATAGCAGCACCAATGAAAAGCACAAATTATAACCAAAGGTAGTCTAGTATACCAGAATCTATTTTATGTAACCTATTTCAACAAAACCTGCTGGAGAAAAAATTATATGATGAGAAACAAGTGATAAATTACTTTATTGAATACAATTATAAATAACTAATAATTATAAATTTTAAATCACTACTAACCTAAATATTCCATCAGCTGTTCAGCAGTTATGATTTCCATCATTGGTGGTAGCTTGACCTGTGAAAGAGAATATTTTTCTTAAAAACTGATAAGTGTATTTGAGGTAATCGGTGTTGGATTACAATCTGAAGTGATTTTACAAGCTCTTCTTGGCAGAGACCATGTCTCTCTGTTTATATAGCACCTAGCACAAAGGGACCCTGATCCTATGAGATACCTAAGGGATACCATGTATAGTATTTCAAAAATACAAAATACTTTCTAGTATTAGGGTAAAATACCTCTCTACCACAACATGAGTGTAAGAAAGCTACACATTTTAAGAAAAAAGATAGGTGTGCACTGTATTTAATATAGCATGGTCAACTTTCCAACACATGAATTAAAAAAAATTAACTAGCACATTTCTTGCTTTTTTACCACCTTTTTCTTTCCTTTCTCTCCCACTCCGACTCCTGATCTTTCCCTACAATGTTTTTTCTCTCCTTCTCTCCTACATTTTTCCTTTCCATTTTTCCTTCCTTCTCTCTATTGTATTTTACTTTTCTAAATTATCCCATCATGCAAATTTAGATGTAGGATTTTTAAAAGAAAATACCTAAGAGGGAAAAAAAGTTTACAATCCAAATATACTCAATACTGAACCAAATTCAATTAAAATTCACAAATCTAGCACTTTCAAATGGTTAATTAGTAAAATAAAACTACCAAATGTGCTGAATACATGAGAAATTGTGTTTATAAAAACATATTTTTCATTTAAGAGTCAACTGATTAAACAAAGGAAATAATAGCCGCATTGATTGTTTCTGATCACCATGCCCTTCAAGATTTTAGAACTAGTAGGTCTCTTTCCCTCAGGCCTAGCTTTAATTCAGAGATTGGAAGAAAATAAGCTTGTTCAATTCCCACTGGTTTCTTAACTTTGAATGAGTTAGTCATAATAAACTAAAAATCCTAATCTCTTTACAGCTACAGCGGAGATTAGTGCTATCAAAAATACATTTAACACTTCTACAAAGTTTGGTTCTATGTTATTAAATAGGAAGTGCACTCATTCCGCTTCCCTACTGCTCCTGCTTTTGTGCCTGCAGTGAGAAGAGGAAAAGGGGGCATGACTGCTGCACAGCCTCAGGTCCCAGGTGGTGATTGCCAAACCCACACCCTAAGGGATGCGGTGCCATGGGGGGAGAGGGTGGAGTGATGGCAAGAAGGGGCAAGGCATTACACAATTCCTCCAAAAGGGGATGACCCACAGGTTGGGACTTTGAGACCCTTGATATAATGGATTCAGTGGAACCAGTCCCAGTTCTCTCACAAATTCCATTTGTGACTTTAGAGAAATCAACTTAATATCAATACCAGAAGCATTTTGGAATAATGAGGCCATTTTTATATGGGCGCTTAAAAGTCATACAACTTACATTTAGAAGAAACAAAAAACAGGACTATGTAGCACTTTAAAGACTAACAAGATGGTTTAATAGGTGATGAGGTTTCGTGGGTCAGACCCACTTCCTCAGATCAAATAGTGGAAGAAAATAGTCACAACCATATATACCAAAGGATACAATTAAAAAAAAGTGAACACATATGAAAAGGACAAATCAAATTTCAGAACAGAAGCGGGATGGAGGGGGTTAAGGGGGGGGGGGGGAGGTAAATGTCTGAGCTAATGATATTAGAGGTGATAATTGGGGAAGCTATCTTTGTAATGGGTAAGATAATTAGTGTCTTCATTCAAATTTGAATGTAAAGTGTCAGATTTAAGCATGAATGACAGTTTTCTGTGTAACCTCAAAATATACCAGACAAAATAATTGATAAGTTTTTTTAATAATTTACAAGCTACACTTGAGAAAAGTCACGTTTATTTTAAAAAGACAAGGAGCTCCTGACATTAACAGTAATGTCATTTCCCATAACTCTCTAGTCAAAAAATAAAAACGTAGGATGATACACATATACTGGCACTGAATTATGCAGAGACTCTTTGAATGGTTAAAAATGTTTTTTTTTAAATGTATCAGTTTATATTTATATTCACCATTGTAATATGATGTATTCTCTACAAAGTATGTCTTGTGTGGTATCATTGAAAATTCATCTACTGAATATCACTGTCCAGTTAAAAGAGGTGTGGAAAACTATAGATTTTACTATATGTTTGTTACTGAAATGTGTTGTAATTCTGGGGAATGCCCACAGATTTGTTCCTCAGATAAAGCAAAAGACTGACCACAATGTTAGAACACTAATAATTGTTCTAACAACCACTTGCCAGCAGGGGAGACTGTAAACAAAGAATTAACATGTCTACTCTGAGATGACTAACTTTGCGCATACACAGAAGGAAGCAAGAAATTTACAATTCACCTAGAAGACATTTCAAATCTCACACAGAGAAGACTGTTTTGTCTATAGCCCAGCAGGGTGCAATTTTCAAAGATGGTAAAAATTGTAATGGAAACACTCAACCTCTTTTCCCTTCTCTCTCTTCCCTTCCCTTCGCTGCTCACTTTACTACAATGCTTTAAATGAGAAAGAAAGCTTTTGGACAAAGGGGAGCGATCCTACTTGGAAGACTTTCTAGCTAGCAGAAACTGCTGTTAAGAATTTGGGTGAGGGAGGAAAAATGTTTGTTTTCAAGATCATTTACCTTGCCAACGTTTAAATATGAGCTTGCATGTTTTTTTTTCTTTTGTAACCAAGTCTTACCTTTATGCCTTACCACTTAAAATCTCTCTCCAATTAATCACCTTGTTATATTGTTTTATGTAAACCACTGTGTGTGTCTGAAATATTGGGAAATCTCTACTCAGGTCAACCAGGCTGGGGTATATTACTTACCCATTGTTGGAATGACAGGATAATTATGAGCTTGTACAGTCCAGTGGGCTACTGAACAGTACAAAACACACATTTCTGGGGGGCAAGGCTGGGATTGGGAGATCTACAGGTATCACCCTGTATTTATTCATGGGTGGTTGGGAAAGCATTCATGTATTCACAGCTGGGAGAGAAATGACAACAGTCGTTTTCAAACTTTTTGAATTGGTGGTCCATTTTACACAGCAAGCCTCTAAATGTGACTGCTTCTCCTATAAATTAAGTATAATACACCAATTTAATTAAATTAGGGATTGGGCTGCCAGCCCCACACTGCTGACAGCTCATAACCACAATGTAACCACCTCAACTCCTGAGGGACTATGAACCCCAGTTTGAGAATCCCTGCTTCACATCTGGCTGTGAGTGAGCAAAACCTGGATGGGTTGCTGTTTTTGACAGTAAAGCAGAGTAAAAGCATCCCAGGCTGGAAAGCTAAATTGACACAGAAATCCAATAGATCAGACTGTACCCTGGGGAATGCCACAACAGTGAAAGAGTTTGGACAGGGTAATCTTATGCTTTGGCCTTGTCTTGCCTGCCACGAGTGCTGTTTTGTCATTCTCTCTTTCACATAGATATGTTTAGATAATGCTCATAGGTGACAGGAAAAAAGGTAAAGCTTTTTTATTGTGCTGAGAGAGAGAGAGATAAGAGGAAATTAATCTGTACAATCAAACACAAAGTATCACACTAAAAATCTCTATGTTGGGGAAAAAAGCTACAGTAACATGAAGGCACAAAATAAAAACTAGGTAGATAGCAAAAATGACAAAAAGTGAAGCTTGTGCATGTGTATAGTACGGGTATGTAATAGTTCTTAAGGTTGCTAGGACAGTTAATGAGTATGTAATATGAAAAAGTATAAGAAGCCAAGAGAACAAGGACAAAAGTTGAAGAACTGCTGGCTTGGAAACTGAAGGAATGAGGCTGAGATAATTGTCATGAACTGCAGGAAATATTCACAGTACTCTAAAACATAGTAACTTGAGTTGCTATCTGTATCTGTTTATTGTCTGGCATAAGAGTACGTTCAGAAAATATGAGTAACACTAAATCCGTCTAAACATTTATAAGTCAAGGTGAAAACTGATTGAGCCTAAATTGGGTGGATTTGGGTGAGTTTCCCACCTTACAGGTTCATCCTATCTATGCATGGAAATGAGTGACTGTTTCAGTTAACAAAGAAGTGACAGGTACTCTGCATACTTTCAATTAAGAGAGATCTTGAAGCATGAAGTTTTTCATGAAATACTGATCTTGGTGTCTATGGAGCCAGCCAGTTCTCCAACAAAGCATTGGGGAGAAAAGTTACTTTATTAGGGAGAAAAGGCACCTATTCTAAGTTTGGACCAGATTCATGTTTAGGATTGTTTCATAGTCATTTGTTCCATGTGATTGTGTGGACTGAGCGCCCCTGCTGGAAGCCTGATATTCCTGCCATTTCCCACACAACCCTGTAGTGCAGGGGTGGTCAACCTGTAGCTCCAGAGCTACATGTAGCTCTTCAGAAGTTAATATGCGGCACCTTGTATAGGTACCAAATCCAGGGCTGAAGCAACAGGTGCCAACTTTCCACTTGGCCCAAGGGTGCTCACTCTTCAACCCCCAGTTCTGCCCTACGCCCTTCCCCCTGGGATCCTGCCACTTCCTACTCTCTCCTTTGAGCCTGTCACACCCATGCTCCCCCCCCCCCCCCCTCCAGTGTCCACCACTGAGAAAAAGCTGATCACAGTGGGTTGGAGGAAAAGGAGGAAGCAGCACTGACCAGTGGGGTTGCCAGTTGGCAGGATGTTCTGAGAGTGGTGGCGGGGATATGATCATGGCTGGTGACATAACTGTTGCTCTTTGGCAATGGGCATTGGTAAATTCTGGCTCCCTCTCAGGTTTAGGTTGACCACCCCTGCTGCAGTGGCTACTGCTTCAAAACTGGCTGGACACCACAGGCCTAAGAGCTTCATAAGCAGAGGGAGTGAATTCCTTGCTAGAGCAGAGAACAACAGACGGTACCCCGGGTTGGCTTCTGTAACTCACTAGGAAGAGGCCCTGAAGTAAGGATGAAGAATGTGCCAAAGCCACAGGAAAATGTCCAGGGAATAATAGCAACAGTTACTTAAAGGAACATTGCAGACACTGGCTATCTACAGAATCCCTGGGCTTGGACCCAGAGTAGAGGGCGGGCCTAAATCTGAAAGGATAACCACACTTTGCTACATGTCTTCCAAAGGTTTCCTGCAATAGACTGCTCTTGTTTCGTTGCCATCACAGCTATCATCTGATGTTCATTTACACAAAACTGTTCTCTCAATCTGGCACACTAATTGGATGTTTGCTTTCAAAGAACACCTTCAATTCTTGTCTAACTATAATGCCACAGTCCATCATCATAGAGGCTGCACTGCAGGCCAGACTCCAAGTTGGAAGATATAAAGAAGCCACTTCAAAGTAGAAAAGAAAGATTACTTACCAGTAATTTTAGTTATTTGAAAGTAGTTTCTACACGTTCATGTTTTCTGCTCACCTTTCTTGTTTCATAGAACGTCTAATCTCTTTAGTAGTTTTAAAAAAAACCTAAACTGTGCTAGTTAGGGACCAAACAACTCTTACAATTTTGGTTACCAACATCCGATATGAGGATGCATTTGTCCAGTCCCAATGAGTAGACATTTTTTCAGACCGTTCCCAATACTCAACTGTTGCCAGCGTGGTACCCCAGAAGCGTGATTAAACAGAGGCAGAATTCTCAGAGTTTGGTACATGTACGTAATCTTTCTTTTCGTAGCCCTACTCAAAATTGCTGAGGCTGGAACGGACATGGAGTTCTCAAAAAAAAAAAAAAAATACTAGTAGGAAAAAAAAAATCTAAGAAAGAACTTAATCTTGCTTAAGTGACAGATTGCATTTTCATCAACATTAGGCAAAAAACAAAACAAAACCAAAAAACCTCGCCTTTGAAGAATATACTGGAGCACATTTACTTGCTATATTGTACAAATCTACCCGTTACTATAGCTTCTACATAAGCAAATATTTTGAAACCTGAACAGATCAAGAATTACACAAGGTCTTCAATTAGCCAGGGTCGTCTCAGGATTTGTGATGAATAGTAGAATGTGAATGGCTAAAAAGACTTTAGTTAATGTGATAAATGAATCTGTATATACAAAAGATTCAGAATTTAGTAATGCTTTGAAATGTACGAATTCTGTGTATTAACCTGGTTTATTGAGATGCTTTCTGTATCACTATATTGATTTAAAACAATAGGTCAGTCTAAAAACAGGCAGGAAGGCAAGAAATGGCTTACGATAAACCGTATCTGCAAACACAGGGAGGGTTATTAAGGAATAATTACACGAATAATAACCTGGAAGATTTCTGCTCCTTTCTTCAGGTAATCCACAAGACTCCTGTAAACACAGGACAAAGACTTCTGACAGGTTAAAAAGAAGGAGAGTAATGATCCAGAAGAGGGGCTAGAGACACAGGGTGGGGTGCCTGAAGAAATTATACCTGCTAGATTAGGCATGGGTATTGACTGTTTTTAAAGTCCTTGCATTTCTAAACAATTTGTTATTATTGATAAAATACACTCTGATCAGACTTGTTAAAACCAGTGTAAGTGAAGGAGAAGAGTTTGCTGGTGAGGAAAAGAGATTGAAAACTGAACAGTGGTCTTTCCCTCCCTTTTCCATCATTTTTTCTTCTCCCTATAGGTCCTAGATGCACGCTCCTCTCCACTCTAGATATCTAATGTGGTATTTCTTACTAACACACGCTGTACTGTACATTCTATCTCTATCATAACTCTCAGGTTTTGGTTCCTTGTTCCCATCCCCATTATTCCTTGACCCAATCCAGTTTTCTCCCATGATGAGGGGAAAGTGAGCTGAATGTGAATGTCTTTCCTCAGTGTGGAGCAGCTGCCAGCTACATACAGATGTGGTTCAGATCAGCTGCCAATAAGCTTGTCACTCTCACAAGTGCCAACATTGATCTGATTATAGTTTGGGAGGGAATGGTGGGGCAATAACCAGGAGATTTATTTAAATGTGGGGGGAGGGGAATATTACTGTACAACAAATTAAGTAAAAGTTTCTGTAGTACAGACACACTCAGTGTGCAACCAGTTTTATCACTTTAGCTGGTTTGTAATTGCTTCAAGTAGCCAGTCTAATGGGGTTTACATAAACCAGGACAGAACTCTGCAATACTAACAGGAATAATAGAACAGAAATAGAGACATTTCTGATTTTTCAGGGAAACATCACTACATTTTTTATAAAATTCAATTTATCCGGCATTGCTTAGGTCTAACTCAAATGAGTTTTGGTTTTATTAATTTAAAATAATTGTTTTGGGGTGGGGTTTAGGATGAGGGGTTCAGTATGCAAGCTGACCTGGGGAAAGAGGACTACCCTAGCATCCTTTCACTGCAGCATCTTGGGGTTAAGCAAGAAGGATCTGTCCATAACCACCGCAACGGGAAGAGCTGAGGGAGGGGTGCATGTCCCCCAGCTGGTGGACAGACATACACAGGAAGACAAATGCTCTGAAATATACAGTAGATAGCAGTCCCTTTTCTCTACCCCGGCAGACCCAATGGAGTTATAGCTATCCCAGTCCTCATCTTTGGCTCCTTGCTGTCCCCTCTGTGGTCATTCTGTAGCTTAACTATCCTTCCTGACAGACACCTCCCTTTCTATTTCATTAAAAACAACTAAATTCCAGGCAGATCTTTTGTCTTCACACAACCAAACTCTTATCTTGCTTTAAGTTATGATAAGAGCTACGTACCAAATTTGGCAGTCCTAGCTCTTACTCTTTAGGAAGTTTTCTTAGACAAATGGACTCACGGACAGACAGATTGATGCACAATTCTAAAATATATAGTGAGAAATGGTGCACAAAAGTCAAGTAAGATTTTGGGTGGCAGGTAAGAGTCTCTAAATAAATATTTTAATAATTGAGGCCTCACAGATCTACACAACTGTGAGTTCCATGGTTGGAAAACAGGTCAAGTTTCATAAACAATTTTATGTAACAGGTAATTGTGACAGTTTAAGAAAAAAATGCAAAAAGACAGTCTAGTAAGGCCAATCAAGGAATGTGGTAAAAATACTTCTGGAAACAAAATAAGTATGGAACCATAAATCAACAGACCCAAATTTGTACTGCAACTATTAAACGTAATTAGTGGATAAAATAATGATGCACAGAAGTTGCAGCCAATGAGAGAGGGGGCAGTGCCTGCAGGAAGAGCTTCCCTGCAGCAGGCAAAGCCACCTGTGCTGCCCCAGAAGACACCCCGATCCCCTGCTCCTTCCCACACTCTCCCTCCTGCCCAGATCCTGCTCCTCCGTCCTGACTCCCATCCAGATCCTGCAACCTTATCCCCAGACTGCTTCCCAGCAGCACACCTCCCGCACACTGAACCCCTCATTTTTGGCTCTACCACTGACCCTGTTAGGGACACAAAACTTACTAGTCATGTCCCCAGAACTTAATTGGGGGTAAGCACTGAGCATTGGTGCATCTCTTTTCCCCTCCCCTCCACCCACATACACAGGGGCTGAAGCTAGGAGAGCGAACTGCAAGTCTTTTTTTCTGTTTCTCAGTTGGGGCTACATCTGCAAGGTTTTTCTTCTTTTCACTTGGAGGCCAGGTTAATGAGACAGATTTTTTTGTTGCTTCACTTGTGTGTGGCCCCCAGCGGATTTTTCTGTGGGTCAGCAGCTCCCAACACAAAAAAGGTTACAAACCTCTGTCCTCAAGATTCCCAACACCTACCTCTTAATCTCGTTTGACTCTTTACCTTTTTCCATGTCACCTGCTACATTTGAAACAGCCTCACTCTTCCTAGGATGCCAACTATCTTTCCCTCCATTCAAATTCCTCAAAAAACAAAAACAAAACAAAACAAAACCACTTTTTACTCTAAGCTTTCTTGTACTGATACTTCTCACAGACTGGTATTATCCTGAATAAGCCTTATGGAATTATGATAAACTTTACTGAATTTAGTTAAGCCTTATTGAATTAGGGTTCAGACCTTTGAAGTACATTGTATTAAGAATGCAATTGTGTATTATTGTGACTTTCTATGTATCTCCACTAATAAGGATGGTGAATGCCAATGTACATCTTCTCTTAACTTTTTGAAGCCACGCACATGGACACGTGTGTTCACACTAATTCAAAATGAAGCACCCCCTCCATCCTTCAGGCTCTTATTCACCAACACACAGAGGCCCTGTGAGCAGACAGGGCAGGCAGCTGGCTGGCTGCCTGCCAACCCTGCTGGGCGGGAGTCACCCAAGTAAATCTCCCGGCCAGAGCCTGCCTCCCCCATGTAAGCCAAACCCTCTGTCCCCCTCCTGAATCCATACCCCCTCCCAGACCCTGCACCCTAGTCCCCTGCCCTAGATGATAAACCCCTCCTGCCCTAAGTCACATTCCAAACCCCTGCACTTCAATCCCCTGCCCTAGGTCACAACCCAAACTTCTGCACCCCCTCCTGCACTCCAGTCCAGTGCCCCAGGTTACAACTGCTTCCTTCACACAAACTCCCTCCCAAACCCTTGGATTCCCGCTGTTGGAGTTTTCTCTCAAGCAGGTGAGGAGAGAAGAAATACAGTAAGTACATTAGTTGAGGCTGATATATACCAAGAACCACCCTCTGCACAGTGAGTGCTCTGGGAATGTAACTCAGAATGCCAAGGGGCGCAGGCATTGTCGGATAACTACCTACTGTGCATCTCTCTCAAATAGGAGTTTCTGGTTCTCAATCCTTTGCACAATGTTGGCATATAATACTAAGTAATATTGGATCTTTGTAATAAGCTTTCTACAATTACAACTGTGTAGTTAGCCATGTGCTTTGTAAAGCATTATGTATAAGTGCCATTGAACAGCAATAATAATTTTGGATTTTATGAACAACTAAATATGTATATAGGTCAAACACTCCTGAAAACTGGTTATTTTTGCAAATGTGTATGTTCTCATTACGCTGCATCTACACCATAAATTTCTATGTTTGTAGAATGCTACATATTTCCAGTAATATATAACCGTTATGCCTTTGTTTTGCAAAGCACGGTCTACATTGCTATTCTTCTTTAAAAAGTAATAGCAGCACTTTACAGAACACAGTGTTAACCTATGTTGCCAATGTGACACAAACAATAGAACTGTTTTGCAAGATACCATGGATTTTCCCAACACTTGGGAGTGAGATGCATGCATGCTTTTAGTGGTATAGAAAGGATATCAACAATAACAGACTTCCGTTTAAGTGGTGCAATTTCTAATGCTGTAGTAGTAGGTCTGACAAATAGCTGTGTATGTTTCAACATTATATAATTAGATTTGTGATTCTAGTAGTGCTGTGCATATTCCCAGGGCTACAAGAATAGTTACTAGGCTTATGAAACATCTTGTATGTTTCCAGAGTCATACAAATCATAAAGGTGGATGTATGTAGTGTGGGTCTGTGCGCATCTCCACTATCACCGAGGCTGTACCCGAGTCTGCGGGAAGCCTCAGGAGCGTTTTGCTGCTGTGGACACTGTTAATCACTCCCGGCCCGAGGGATACGATACCTTCCAAGCCAGCAGCAGCACGTTCATGATGGCCAGCAGTGGGCAAGGCCCGTTCTCGTTCTGGGTGATGATCGGCGTGTTCTCCTCCTTCCAGCGGACCCACTTGATGTGATAAACCGACTGGCCGGGAAAGCGCTCCTTGCCGGTAGACAAGAGCTGAGCCGCCACCGGGGTCACGTCCCCTCCGGGGGCCAGGGCCTTGTCCTCTGCCGCGGGCGCCGCCGCCTCCTCGGCATCGCTGTTGAGCTCGGAGCTGCTGGGGCAGCAGGAGTGCAGATTGGAGAAGGACTCCAGCGAGTCCAGGCTGCGCGACTCCTCCTCTGGGGGGCTGGGGTCGCCGCTGCTGCCGCCCTCCAAGACAGGAGCCGCCCCAGGGCTCCCAGTCAGGGCGGGCTCCGCGCAGTCCGCAGCTGGCCGGCGGCTCTCTGGGGCCGACACGGGAGACCCCGGCGAAGTCGGAGCGCGCGTCCCGGGGCCCGCGGCCGGCGGGGGAAGAGGAGGAGGGGAAAGACCCCATTGCCCTCCGCCCTCCTCAGCAGTCACGGGCCCATCCCTGCCGCCAGACGCAACCTCGCCCTCCCCCGACCCCTCCAGGAAGATTCGGCCCGCAGCGCCCCCGCCGCCCCTCTTCAGCGTTCCCGGGGGCGGCGGGGGCTGCGCCAGGCTCTCCATGGCCGGCCGCCGCCCGCCCGCCTCCTTAGCACTCTACTGACTCCGCAGAGGCTGAGCCTTCGCCAGCAGCGCCCAGGACGCCATGACAGCGGCGGCTGCAACGTCTCCGCCCAGCAGCCCCTAGGACGTGCGGGTGGGAGGGGGAGCAACTTCGGGTCGCCGGCGCCTCGGGGCGGGGAGGGGAGCGCGCGCGAGGAATAGGAAGGGAGCAGCCTAGAGAGAGGTTCGATTTGAGCCGGAGGAGGGGATGGAGCGAGAAGCGGGGGGCGCGGCGCAGCGCAGCACGGCTTAAGTCTCAGGGGGAGCGTCCAGGAGCTGCGCGCGGCCTCGCGGCGCGAGCCCGAGGGAACAGGTGGGGAGAGTGCGAGGAGCAGCGCGCGCGCGCTGGCCCCAGCTCGCGGCAGGAGCAATGCGCTAGGTAGCTCGGCTTGATAGGTTTGGATGTGGTCATTGCAATGTCCCGTTGGACACCCGCCATGTAATCTGTGCGTGGCTAATGACTTCAGGCTACGCATAGGGCAGGCGCTTGTTTCCTAAGAGCAAAAACAACTGCAAAAGCGCCTCCTTATCCCCAAGCAATAACCAGTTTGCCCACTTAGTCTGGGGGGAGGGTCCCCTTTTATCAAGTTAAGATGAAAAAAGAGTATGCGAGTCTTCCAAGATTCAGTTTTTTCTTTTAAAACCAATAACCGCTCTCCTCTCACCGGAGACAGCAGTTTGCTTTTCAGACTCAAGTTACTGTTATTTGCTAATGTCTAAACAAATGGAAGGCACTTTGCTTTCTAGTAATACAGCCATATGAATGAGATACGGGCTTAGACACTACCCGTTGCAAACCCTGTACCAGTTTGGGAACAAGATGTTAAGAGAGGGCAGCGCATAGCGCTACAGTGAAAAACAATCCGGGCTTACAACAATTAAATTGGCAAACATCTCCCATTATTTTGCAGGAAGGTGAAACTCAGGGCATAGGACCTGCGCAGAGGGCTCCGGCCACTGCCTTTTTAAAGAAACAGTGCAGCGGCTTTTCATGATCAGCCAGTAACAAAGGATTATTATGTTCGTCCGAAAGGAATTGTAACCAAGATAAAAACGTCGCCAAGTTCTCGCTTCCCATCTATAATATAGTGAGCTGGTGAAGGCATCCATAAAATATTAAAGACCGTTTGAGTCCTAGGGAATTATTTTCTTTTCCTTGTATATTTCTCAATAGTGTGAATTATCGTATGCTAACAATCGATTATTTTAAAATTATAAACATGTATCGTTGATGTAAACTATCGTTTAAAATGTCCTTTCATGATTTAAAATGAATAGTAAGCAAAATCCCCAAGATAAAAATGTAAGTTTGTAAAGCAAAGGGTTGATATAGACTTGTGAGGCAGGTGCAGGTAAGAATTTACTTTCTCTATGCTCTTATCTGTATTTGTTTCTTACTCTCCTCTCTTTGAGTTATTTACATTTGGAAACAATTACTTCATCATGAGTAGTTTCCTGTGAAGCAATGGAAGTTCTTATAACTGACCTAGCCCTTCCTGTGTATATGCTCATATGATAAGAGCTCTTCCATTTGATTCAAAAGTAATTTAACCCTTGTAATGTATTCTGCTACTTTGCAAAACAACAATAACTAAAATCAAGTGTTCAAAGCTTCAAAATGTAAATATTAATTTGTTTTTAAACACATAAGTGACAACTCTTGAAAAGCAAAATGCAAAACTTGATTACTCCCTTCCTTTAGAAAAAATCACTTTATCAATAAATGTGTATAATAAACAATTACACCATTTTATAAATTGCTTATTGTTTACTTTTCTTGATAATTTTCTCATTGGGTCAAAAAATAACACAGCATCATCACAGACAAATACTATTCCTTTTCCTGTGTCAGATAGAATATGCTGTAAACTGGGGGAGGGAGGTTTTATTTAAATTTGACAATAGCACTGACCTGACAACTGAGATTGCATGCAAATATGATAGTTACATTGTAACTTGAAAGCAGGAAAAGTAAAAGAAATTCTTCGTTGAACTCCAGCAGCATTTCGTGTTACTTTATAGGGGCATTCTGAATTGACAGCAGAGTTTGGATGTAAACTGGCAAAGTAACCCAACAATAGAAATTGCATATGAACCTGAAACTAGCACTGAAGTTTTGCAGTAGGCTGCATATTTAACTTGAGTGTTACAATTCTGGAATGAGCTGTACTGTTTTTCTGTTTTCTCAATCATTCTTTGGGCATCTCTTTCAAGTGGCAGCTGCTAGACAATATTGATCTCCCATGGTTAGGTCCCCTGGTCAGGTCTCAAAGATGCCAGACTAGAGAGGTTCAACCTGTACTATTAAAATGAGCTCAGCTCTTAATCAAAAGGAAATTACTGAATATCTGTCTATTATGAGGCAGAGCTATCTCCAGGCCACCTCCCCCTCACTACCAGAGCCATCTGCACACATTGCAGCTAGACCCCTTTTGAATCATGCCAAAAAGTCATCTGTATACGCTTGTGCTCCATGCTCTTCACTTCTCCACCCTTATGTCTCACCCAAATAACAAATGGCAGGACCTCTTGTCACCGTGGGGAGCCCCGAAAAGCCAGTGACTACTCCACCGAGGTTTTGTGGCCCGATGGGCACATTAACTGGAGAATTCTCCATGGTGCTGTGAGCATTGGTGTGTATTTGGCACAGTTCACCTCTGTTCCCAACATTTGCTCCTTCTTTGGTGAGGGGACCTTGGTGCATGTCTATCTTGAGTGCGCTAGGTTACAGCCCCTCTTTTGACTCCTCACAAATCTCTTGTTGAGGTTCTGGCTGCACTCATTCTCTCACTTATTTTTGCCCACCTTAGCTGTGTCTAGACTGGCAAGTTTTTTCGCAAAATCATCTGCTTTTGTGGAAAAACTTGCCAGCTGTCTACACTGGCCACTTGAATTTCCGCAAAAGCACTGACGATCTCATGTAAGATTGTCAGTGCTTTTGCGGAAATACTATGCTGCTCCCGTTCGGGCAAAAGTCTTTTTCCGAAAAACTTTTGCGCAAAAGGGCCAGTGTAGGCAGCAGAGATTTGTTTTCTGCAAAAAAGCCCCGATAGCAAAAATGGCGATCGGGGCTTTTTTGCGGAAAAGCACGTCTAGATTGGCCACAGATGCTTTTCCGCAAAAAGTGCTTTTGCGGAAAAGCGTCCTGCCAATCTAGACGTGCTTTTTCGAAAATGCTTTTAATGGAAAACTTTTCCATTAAAAGCATTTCCAGAAAATCATGCCAGTGTAGACGTAGCCCTCATCTGTGGCCTCACACAGTTGTGGGCTCTCCTTGTCAACCTCCTCCTGGCTATGGCTAAAGTGTCCATTTATAAGACCAGGAAGCAGAGGTTGGCTGAGGGAGGCTCCTACAACTTAGGAGAGCTTTAGATGTGGATGGTCTTATACCCTCCTCCCAGGGGCAGATATAGGGAAGGGCGAGCGGGGCATCCGCCCTAGGCCCCATGTTTCAAGAAACCCTGCGCATGCGCCACGGTGCCACCACACATGTGCCGTGGCAAAGGGGGGCCCCGCAAAATGGTGCTGCCCTGGGCCCCGTGAAATGGTCATCTCCCCCTGTCTCCTCCCCCCCCACCTCCTTGAACACAATAGGATGGGGCAGAGATGTCACTAGGCAAAGGCAGAGTAATCAATTGCTTAGGGCCCCAGCAGTTCAAAGGGGACCCTATATTTGCTTTTGATGTGTGTGTGTGGTGGTGGGGAGGGGGCATATTCCTGCACATAAGGCTCCTAGAGGGTAGGACTGTCCATGGGGTTTCTTGCACCTTTCCATTGAGCACATGGTATTGGCTACTTAGTAAATACTGGAGCAGGTATTAGGAAAATGTCTGTTTCCTAATAATGTAACGCAACAAGTGGGGGAGGGGAGGTCCTTAACTCTTGGGCAGGTTGTTTCTACAAGCAGAATCAGAAAGCAAGGAATCAATTCACGTTTTCCCAGGGAAAAAGGCAAGAGGCGAAATAGCAGGGGACTCGAGCCTGCTTGCATCAAAGATTGGGGAGACGGGAATTTAATCTACCGCCTACGGAGATCTAAGCTTTGAGAAAGCCCCTTTCGTTGTGGGGTTTAGGCAAGGCTTACATTCTTATCGGGCATTACCCGAGTTCTCCTCCCCTTCCTCCTCCCCCAACATGCTATACACACTTTGAGGATTTCAAAATATTGACAGGAGCTCCGCTCCGAGCAGCTCCTGCTGAATTCAAGCCCTGCTTGAAGAGGGGACACGGAGAGGGACGGCTGCATAGTTGGATCGGGGAGCTGTGGGGATACGCGTTTGCTTGCACCTTGTCGGTGCAGCGGCGGCTGTTTCCCGCGCAGTTGCTTGTGCACGTTCCTGCAGCGCGTGCACACTCGACCATAAGGGAGTCGGTCCCCCACCTCCTCCGCGCCAGTGCCTCGACCCGAACAATGAAACGCGGGATCGCTGTCTCTTTAAGAAGATCCTGCACAGTATTTTCCAGCAATGCTCCACTGTATCACGTGGGAGGAGCGTGGGGGGCGGGGTGTGGCGATCGCGCGCTTGGAGGCGTGCCCTGAGCCCCCGCCCTGGCGAGCTGTAACGTCGCGCTGGGGGGTGGGGAGCGGGAGCGGGGAGGGCGGTGGAGTGGCTGTGTGGCTCCGGCTCCAGGAGCGGGGCGCGTTGCCGGGCGGGCGCTGAGGCGGAACGAGCCGCGGGTTGGCGGAGTGGGCTGAAGCCGCTCCCTGTGCGGCGGCCACAGCGAAGGGAAGCGCCTCGCTGCCCCTCAGATCCCGGTGCCTGGCCGGAGCGGATGCGCTGCGGGTAGGAGAACGCGGCGGTGGGGCCTGGACCAGGCGAAGATGGTGCTGGTGGGGGCGCTAATCCTGTTCTGCTGCTGGGCTGCCGGAGCCGGAGGTAGGGACTGACCAGTGCCTGGCACCGCGCAGTGCCTCTGCCGCCCCTGCTTGGGGGCAAGTGAGGGCCTCGCGTCTTTTAATGCGTCTCCCCATCCATGGTCTCGGGGAGCTCGGGGCCTCTTCCAGTTCCTGGCCCCCGTGTTGGGAGCGGACCTGGGCCCGCTTCTCGGGGATCTTCCCCTGAGTTACCCGCATGTCAGGCCTGGGTTAGATCCGGGGGTGTTGCTTTTTCTTTCCTCCGCCAGATTGCTGGGCCGGATCCAGACCTTCCTGTAGGGTCCCCGTTCCCTCTCCACCCCGCCACTGGGCTGGATCCAGTCTCCCTACCTCCCGGAGGGTCTTCTCCCGCAGGTCCGTCGGCCGAATTCTTCCTGATCTTTTTTCCAGGAGCAGCTCTCCGCTGGGTTTTGTTTTCTACTTAACGGTTCGGTGGCAGGGTCTGACTTCCCCCTCGTCCCCTGGGACTTTGTTTATAGCCTCAGGTGCTGCGATTGTCCAGGGCTCGTTCCCTGTTATTTTCCTGTGACTTCCTCCCCCGCCCGTTGTGTGACGGGAGCGATAAGATGTTCTGTGTTTTGAGAGAGAACACGGCGCACAAATATTGGAGCATGGGGGTGGGTGGCTGTTGCCTGGTGAATCGTCTTTCCCCTCATGAAGGCATGCAGTAAATTTCACCTTTCAGGCACATAAATTATATAAAGTATCTAGAAACAGTCTCCTTCCTCTAAAGCAACAAAGCAGAATACTTTCAAGAGAAAGTAGAGTCCTTGAAAGTTGAAAGCTATTGTCGTTTAGAGGCCTGGGCAGATTAACGCTTCTTAAAACTCCAGTTTCGGGGAGGTAATTTCCCAGTTTTTGAGGTCACAGGATTGTAATGACTGAAGTATCGTTAGTGAAAGAAGCTAGAGTTGTCTTTTTTTTCCTGTGTAAATAGCATGTAAGTGCTGAGATTTCCTGGAATATTATTGTAGTTACAGCTGTCACTGGCCAGAGAACCATAGCTTTAGATAAGCGCGTTGCTGGTGACACAGTTTGTGTACTGGGAGTTAGGAAGTTATTAGGGTATTTTTATAATGATTCTGGAAGGGAAAGGGCTAATAGCATAGCTGGAGAGATGGACAGGGCTCATGATAAATGGCTACTTATTTGGCACTTACTCTATTTACTCTGTTTTTCTACGTTTAAATACGAATAGGATTGTGCAAAAGCTGGTATTTTGGATGAATTGTAATACAAATAATTTTGAAGCCACTCCATGAAAATTCCATAATAGAGTTTTTAGGCAATGCCAACAGAAAAAACACTTCCAAGACAGAGCTGAGAGAGCAACCCAGTTTTATGTTGTTAAAACACACACCATAATCTCTACTGCTTTGTTTAGATCAGAATGTCAACATTTTCATACTGATGTTCTGGTAAATTTTCAAATATTGGCATAATATTTTTATCTAAAAATGTAGTGGATTAGTATTCAAGGGTTTTTCCTCAACGCTTAATAAAAATTGACAGATGGCCCTGACAATAGGTGCATTTGAGAGTTCATCTTCTATTTTTAAAATCACCACAATCTTGTGGTGATCTTATTTTAAGCAATAAGATAATGCTTTCAACAGGAAGCCTTACACTAATAGTAAACTTAAAATGTAAAAAAGCAAATTGACCAGATGCCAATTTTAGGTTCAGATCTGTCAATTTTATTTTGGAAATTCATTTTCAGATTAGTCACTCGAAGAATGGGACCCTATTTATATTTTTATAAGTTTGGGAAATATATCAAACTTGTGGTCTATGTCCTTGTGTGCAAACACAATCTTCAGCTTCTATGCCTAGTAACTGGAAGATAGCTAATGTGATGCCAATATTTAAAAAGGGCTCTAGAGGTGATCCTGGCAATCACAGACCAGTAAGTCTAATGTTAGTACTGGGCAAATTATTTCAAACTACAGTAAAGAATAAAATTGTCAGACACCTAAATTAACATAATTTGTTAGGGAAAAGTCAACATGGTTTCTGTAAAGGGAAATCATGCCTTATTAATCTACTAGAATTCTTTGAGGAGGGTCAACAAACGTGGACAGAGGGAATCCAGTGTCTATAGTGTACTTAAATTTCCAGAAAGCCTTAGATTTCCAGAAAGGTTCCTCACCAAAGGCTCTTAAACAAAGTAAGCGGTCATGGAATAAGAGGGAAGGTCCTCTCGTGGATTGATGACTGGTTAAAAGATAAGAAACAAAGGATAGGAATAAATGGTCAGTTTTTCGAATGGAGAGAGAGGTAACTAGCGGTGTCCCCCAAGGGTCCGTAGTGGAACCAATCCTATTCAATTTATTTATAAATAATCTGGAAAATGGGGTAAACAGTGAGGTGGCAAAACCAAACTCTATGATTGGGTAATAAAATGGCAAATGAAATTTCATGTTGATAAATGTAAAGTAATGCCCACTGGAAAAAATAATCCCAACTATAGATATAAAAGGAAGGGGACTAATTTAGCTTCAACTACTCACAATATTTTGGAGTCATTGTGGATAGTTCTCCGAAAACATCCACTGAATGTGCAGTGGCAGTCAAAAAAGCAAAGATAATATTAGGAATAATTAAAAGACGGATAAAGAATAAGACGGAGACTATCTTATTGCATGTCTATGAAACCATGGTACGCCCACATCTTGAATACTGCATATAGATGTGGTCACCTTATCTCAAAAAAGATACATTGTCATTGAAAAGGTTCAGAAAAGGGTAACAAAAATGATTAGGGGTTTGGAATGGGTCCCATATGAGGACAAATTAAAGAGACTGAGACTTTTCATCTTAGAAATGAGGAGACTAAGGGGGGGATATGATAGAGGTCTATAAAATCATGACTGGTGTGGAAAAAGTTAATATAGAAAGATTATTTACTTGTTCCCATAATACAAGAACTAGGGGTCACCAAATGAAATTAATAGGTAGCAGATTTAAAACAAAAAAGGGAGATTTTTCTTCACGCAGGGTATAATCAACCTGTGGAACTCCTTGCCAGTGGATGTTGTGAAGGCCAGGATTTTAACAGCATTCAAAAAAGAACTAGATCAATTCATGGAGGTTAGGTCCATCAATGGCTATTAGCCAGGATGAGTAGGAATGGTGTCCCTAGCCTCTGTCTGGAAATGGATGAAAGGAGAGGGATCATGTGGATTACCTGTTCTGTTCACTCCCTCTAGGGCATCTGGCATTAGCCACTGTTGGAAGACAGGATACTGGGCTAGATGGACCTTTGGTTCGACCCTGTATGACCATTCTTGTGTATTAATTACATATTGGGATTGGAGTTGGTGTCCATTTTTTTAAATGATAGATGTGACATGGATCAGTCTTCCTCTCAGTTCTGCATTATATGTTGGAAGTATAAAAGTCTGTCACTGGAATCTTAATATGTTTTACACCAGAGTTGATTCAAATGTTTGCAAAATCAAATTAATTGTATTTAAATAATTATTTTAATTTACGTATTTTATTGACTTTTCATTTTACTGTTGATGTGCTGTAGATATTTTTGTAGTTCATAGAACTCTTGATTTTATAGAACTCATAACTCTGGGTTTAGCAGGCAGATGCTCAAACCACTGAGCTATCCAGCAGTGATTAGCACTTGGCTTTGATGATGTGGGTGGGTTTAGATAAGTTATGAGCTATATCTGAGTTACTGTATCCTTACAAGTGCTGTGTTCACTCACGTCACTAGGACTTTCGGGAGTATATCTTGTGGTTCTTTGTGCTAGGTGAGCTGCTTTGTTTCTTCCCCAGTGAATTGCGAAAACTTGTCCGTCCTTGTGGGCACATGGTGGGAATTGTGTGAAGACCTTGGAGGACTATTGGCACTTCGAGAGATTTTTGCATCCTCACTGCAGTGTGGGTGTGTTACCATTCTGAACTAAAGCGGTACATGAACTTTAATCCCTTAATCTATATCCCAGCTAGACTTAAAGCACCACCAAACTCATGTGATAGGGTTTTGTGTGTGATGTGGAAAGGGTTTTACAGGCAACTTCTGAATAAGAGCCTGAGTTAATTCTTCAGTGAGGTCCGTGATGGAATTCCAGCAGTTTCTAAATCTAGCTGAGCTAAAAATTTTGATGTAGATTCATGTATGGCCTCCTTCATTTGTAGTACCATCAAATTTGACTCTTCCTTATATCCCAGTGGTAAAAGAATGCTGCCAATTTGAAATGTCCTGTTTTCTTTTTTTAAAGTCTTAAGAAATTGAGGTACTCGTGCTTTCTATTGCCATTTTTTGTTGTTTAAAACACATTCTCTTTTGTTTGTCTTTGCCGTTGTCTGAAAAACCCACACAAAGAAGGGAAATTGGCTCTAAGGAAACTGACTAAGCACCAAACTGAGGAGGAAAATTGTTGTTCTTTTTTCCCTATTACTCTTATGTAAACAATTCAAATAGATGTTATTTTTTTAGTTGGTGTCTCTTTAAAAGTAAAGTCCTAGTATTTATGGGTCTCTTACAGTTGTTAATTTATTTCCTAGTTGAAATTTTACTGCATGATTTCCAGTGCATATAATTGAGTGGGGGCTTTCAAAAGTGTATTTATGCACTGTATTTTTTCAGAATATTTGGCAACAGTAAGTTGGGTGTAAAATAGGGGTGGACAAGATCTGGCCCACCAAGCTGTCTGATCCAGCCCACCCTGCCCCTCCCTTCTCCCTCAGGTCAATCAAAACCAGGGATGGAGAGTGTGTGAAGTCATTCACTGTTCAAAGTGGCTGGCAGCTGCCCTCATCTCCTCCCCGCCCCCCCGAATCAGAGGGTCAAAACAGCTGACAGTTCTCTACCCACTGTGTGCCCCCGGCTCCAAGTCTCCTCTCCCTGCCAGGGGAACTGCCCCTTCCACTTGAGGATCCACTTTTTCCAGAGGTGGCGCTGGCCTGCGGCCACTACCAAAAATAGTGAAGTGGCCACCCTCTGTAAATATTATTACCCACCCCAGTGTAAAAGCTGCAAAGAGTCTTAACCCTTCCTTAATCCTAATATGATGCAAACATGTATGTGTACTTTTTTCCCAAATGTTTATTTTAAAAGTTTAGTGATTATGAGCAAATGCTATCAATTTAATCTTTAATCCGTTTCAAACCAGTTAAAGGTAACTTCAAGGACTATATCTGTCAGAGTCCCTTAGATAATTTTTTCAACTTAAAATCACACTTTCAAACTTTTTGTTTCTCCTTTTTCTGTACGAAGGACATACACAGACAGCAAAACTAACATTTGATTCCACACTTAAAGTATACACACTGATAGTGTATTTTTCTCTTTCAGACATGGTAATCCAAGAGTTTGTGTATTCAGCCATTTACCACAGGGCAAGATGTGGTATAAATTTACAGTGCTCTTGAAAAAGGCATATGAAACTTCAAGCGCAATGTATCAGGGTCCATATAGCCTATTAGTGCATGACATGCTAGGAGCTCTATATATTTTTATCCCTGTTTTCTGCATGCCATCTCTATATAAACATGTCCTTAAACCAGGGATGGGCAATTCTTTTTACAGCGGGGGGCCACTTCACCATTTTTGTAGTTGTCTCAGGCTGGTGCTGCCTCTGGGGAAAAAGCCTCAGGCTTAAAAGGGCAGTTCCCTCCAGGCACTGTCGTGTGCCCCTGGCAGAGAGAGGGGTCTGGAACATGAGAGTGAGCAGTGCCTAGAGAGAACAGTCAGCTGTTTGGAACATCTGGTGGTTCCCTCTGAGTGGGGGTGGGGAGGAGAACTGCCAGTCACTTTGAACAGTGAATGACTTCATGCACTCCCCGCCCCTCGTTTCGATTGATCTGAGGGCAGAAGAGCAGCAGGGCAGGCCGTGGGCCAGATCAAATGGCTTGGCAGGCCAGGGGCTGTATCTTACTCACCTCTGCCTTAAACTTTAACTGTGACAATAGCAGGTAAAAAGAAATGTATTGGTGTCCTTTTAAGAATTTATCATTTTTATTGGAGAAAGCTGCTCAACAGCACTGAGTACTGAAATTCTCTTTAGCTTGGAGAAAACAACCAGCAATGCAAGCTTCACTCGCAGTTCAGCTTTGTAAAATTTTGTTCAGCTTTTCACCTTGGTGGAAGATTAAAAGCCAGATCTTTAATTTAAATAATGCATCATTGTGCACCTGCATATTTTTCATGGTTACCTCACTTGTGATATTTGCATTGTTCCAGTGAAACTGTTTGGGCCAATACATAATATCGTAATAGAGACTTATCACATAAATTTTCCACATAAAGTAATTTTAGAATGAAATGTAAAGGGGAGCACTTTAACATTGGATTTATGCTCAAACATGTGACATCCTTGATTCACATTTTAGTTTATGCATTTTTTAATAGGAAGTTGAGTGTTCTGGAAAGGTGACAGATAACAAAAAATACAGGGGAGAGATGTAGTATAGGTACAACAGAAGAACCTCAGAGCTACGAACACAAGGGGTTACAAACTGGTCTGTCATATACTTCATTTGGAATCAGAAGTTTGTGATCAGGCAGCAGCAACAGAGGAACCCCTCCCCCCACCCAAAAAAAAAAAAAAGCAAATACAATTACATGTAGAAAATCGAAGGTTTAAAAAATTTGAAGAGGTAATGAAACTGTTTCTGTGCTTACTTAAATTAAGATTGATAGAACAACATTTTTCTTCTGCACAGTAAAGTTTTGTAACTATCAATTTAATGTTATTTTAAAAGTTTACAAATGAACAGCCATAACGTTTTGTTTAGTTGTGAACATTTCAGAGTTACCTACAACCTTGAGGTTTTCATAATTCTGTGGCTTTTCTGTGGCATAAATCAGTGGTTTCCAAAGTGGGGTGTGCAAGACTATCCATCGGGATGCGGGAAGAAAATATTAGAATTTCTATTTATTTTTTATCTTAAGGAAGAAATTAAGCTTTACTAATATTCAGTATATGGATTGACACTGCTGTCCTCATTCAGTCTGTATGTCAGACGATCAGGTGTCTCACATAGTACGCGAGGTATCCTGAAGGAAGAGTGGGAGTTCCACAATGTGGAATGATTGACAGTAGCACCCTCACTCGTTCATTCGCTTTCAGCATATTGCGATGTATTGTAGTTTACGTGTGCCCGGTTAAGTGGATTTACGGATTTTATTATCTAGTTTTAACTAAACTAACCCTCTCAAAATGGACAAGTGGCTTAAAAAGATTCCCACAAAGAAACCGCGGATTGAAGATAATACTAATAATGCGATCACAAGCGAGCAACAAGAAAAAGGCAGAGCTGACACTTCTACTCCTAGTATGAGCTCTTTGTCAGCCACATTACGAGGTAAAAACGACTATCTACTGTAATCAGATCTGACAAGAATTTGGCCAAAAAAATTCGATATTATCAAGAAGGCTCTTTGAAATATGGATTTACATCCACTATTGTTAACGATGACCCTTGCCCTAAGTGTATATTGTGTCTTGAGATATTAGCTAATGATAGTATGAAGCCATCACGATTAGCAAGACATTTACAAACTAAGCATCCAAAACATGAAGACAAACCTCTACAATTTTTTCAGCGAGGTTTAAAGTCATGCGATACTCAATCCAGTACTCTATAAAATTCACTAAACTTAATGATAAATGTTTAGAAGCCTCTTTTGAGGTTTCTTACTTAATAGCGAAAGGCACTTGGGGAAACACTTGTTCTTCCTGCCACTGTAAAAATGATTGAAATAATACATGGAAAACAATATGGCGACAAACTAAAATGCATTCCTTTGTCAGCAAATACTGTTGGAAGATGCATAGAAAACATTGCTGAAGATTTGAAGAAACAAGTATTAGAACAAATTGCGCAGTGTGAGAGGTTTGCTATACAGTTGGATGAAAGTACAGATGATTCTAACATGTCTCAGCTTATGGCATTTGCTAGATTCTGTTTCAGTAATGAAATGCAGAAAACTACTTTTTTGTGTGCCACTAAAGGAAAGATGTACCGGAGAAGATATATTCTCAACAGTAAATGACTTCTTTAATAAAAACAATGTTCTATGGAAAAACTGTTGGAGTGACTGCTTTGACCGGAGTGTAAAAGGGATTCCGGGGTAAGGTTACAGAGCTACCACCACACTTGAAATGCATTCACTGCATCATTCATAGGCTAGCTATTGCAGCAGAGAAGTTGGAGCCAGAAGTGCACAAAGTGCTACAAGATGTCATCGATGTGGTTAATATTATAAAAACAAGACCTTTTAAATAGTAGAGTCTTTACAATACTTTGTAATGAAATGGGGAGTGACCATGAAAATGTTTTGTACCACAGAGAGGTTCGCTGGTTCTTAAAAGAGTTGTCGAACTTAAAGATGAGTTACGCATTTTTCTTTTACAAAAAGACAAGTGTTCCAAATTTGCTGACCTTTTCTGTGATGACAAGTGGCTATCAGTCGTATGCTACGTAGGAGATATTTTCGAAAAAAATAAACACACTTAATCTGTTCAAGGTAAAGGTGACGTTTTAACAAGTGAGAAAGTAACTGCTTTTCGAAAAACTCATGCTATGGAGAGAGCATTTTGAAAACGGATGTTTGGAAAAGTTTCCATCGTTATGTGATTTTTTTGTTGTTGTTGTTGCCAAAAACGATGTAAGTGTGTTACCTATAAAAACTCTCATATCTGCACACTTAAACTTGGAAGCAGAATTTTCTAACCTGTTTAAAAATCTTCCAAACGAAGAGTTTCAGTGGGTTTTGAACCCACTTGTTAAAAATATAAAAATGCAACATCTTCTGATTAGTTTACAAGAACAACTGATTGACATCAGGGAAGACTGAAATTTACTAGCTGAATTTCAGCAAAAACCGTTGCATAATTGGTGGATATTATTGGTGGATGGGATTGAAAAATGAGTGTCATGATTTAGTAAGCGCAGCCAACGATTCACTTCTTCCATTTGGATCTATGTATCTTTGTGAGGTGTCTTTTTCAGCTATGATAGCAATTAAAACCAAGTATGAAAATAAACTGAACTTAGAACCAGACCTTCAAATCGCTGTATCACAGTGTTAAACCAAGATTTCAAAAATAATGAAGCATGTTTAGTCACATTTCTCTCAGTAAAAAATATTATTATTAATAATATTTTTTTAGTGAGAGCAAAAGGGTTTTCTGTACTATTAATACATTAAAAAAATTAAAGTATTGTTTTGGATCTTTATCTCATCTTTTTTAAATTTATATTATGTACGTTATAAAACAGAAAAATAGATGAGTACAGTAGTACATGTATATAATTTATAAATAAATATACATATATTGGGGGTTCATGCTCAAAAAATTTTTTACTGATGGGGTGCGTGATCAAAAAAGTTTGGAGACCACTGGCATAGATGACTGTGCAAATCTCAGACCACCTTGTCAAGGTACTTCAGTCAAGCTATGAAAAGATTACATCTAGGACTTCTCTAACCCATCTGTATGGTATGGCAGGGTTACTTATTAGGAACAGACTGAGTACTAATTCATATTGCATAGGCCACCAATCAACAATGTGTCATAATAGACTCTTTTTCAAGAGCTTTTATCAGATGAATAAAAACAATGGGTAACATGTTTCATGCCCTAAAAGCCTGATAAAAGGGTTAGTGTGGCGTAAAGGAGCTCTAAAATCTTGGAGGTGAGTAATACATCCACAGATGCTCTCTTCTCTCGCAAATAGTGGAAGAGTAATGCTGTAGCACAGAGGTGGGCAATAATTTTTGATGGGGGGGCACTCCCAAGATTTTGGCAAGTGGTCAAGGGCCGCACTCTTCTATGATGCTAATGGAGGAGGTGTAGGGTCTGGGGTGGAGGTTGGATGCAGAAGGGAGCTTGGAATAAGGGATTGGGATGAAGAAGGGTTTGTGGTGTCTGGGAGGGATTTTGGATTGAGGGAAGTTATGACCAGGGGCACAGGACTGGGATGCAGGGATTTGGGTCATGATCTTGGACAGGAAGGGGTCACCAAGTTGTGACCTGGGGCAGAGGGCTGAGGTGCAGGTTGTGGTATAGAGATTTGGGTTGTGACCTAGGGATGTAGGATCCAGGAACGGGTGTGGGTTCAAGGGGGTTGGGATTATTTGGCCTGGCAGTGGGTTGGGAGGAGAGGGCCTTGGATGTGGGAGGCAGACTGAGTGGGGGATTTACATGGGTGACCCCTGGCCACCATCCTACCAGGATTGTCAGGCAGGCTCCCTGCCTGCCCTGCCCCTGCACAGGCTGCAGAGGTCATGTGCATTGGTGAAATAAGAGCCTGAGAGGAGTGGGGAGCAGTGTTCCCTCTAAGAGTTCCCATCCGTGATATCGTGTGCTTATTTGGATGTGCACCACTGTGGTACCCACCAGTCACTAACACACACATACTGTGTGTGTGTGTGTTTAACAAGGTTCATGACCCTGCAGTACAGGAATCAGGGCAGGGGGTGGGAAGTAATGGGGGAGGGGTTCAGGCCATGGGGTGCAGGATTCAGGGTAAGGGGGAGCTCAGAATGGGGGCCTGAGGTTGGAGAGGTGGCAGCTCCTCACTTGGGGGTGACTGGAGCTGGGCTGACCATTCCTCCAGTGGTTCCCTGCAGGGGGTGGCCCCAACCCCAGCCAGGGCCTCCTGAGCAGCCCCTCCCCCTGCCCAGCCACACAGTGGTACCAGATTGGATTTTAAATGTAGACCTAGGAAAATGGGTGAAAGTAACACACACTTTGTTGGAAATAGGGAATGCGGGGATTAGGATTAATAAAAATGTCAGTTATTCAGATTTATAAACTTGGTTAAAGTTGTTTATGTAGATGTACACTGAATGTAGTTTAATTATATGATTGATTATACTGTCTTTTACTGTTCTCTTGCATCTGTATTCCTGCCTAGCCTTTGTACTTAGCCTGCTACTAATTTACAGTATTCCACTACCTCTGTAATTAATGCTAGCAAATTTTGACCTATCTTGGCATGTTTCTGACACAGGAGAGTAATGTGTCTTATGTTAAAACCCTTGAGCCATCCAATCATCCTCTCCTAAACATGGTTGATTAAATAATTTGGCTTTCCTTGGTACTTTGCATGGATATAAATGGTCCATCCAGTATTACTAACTTTATTTTCAATGGATACTAATTGAACACTTAAGTTCCGTGCTTGAGGAGTTCAAATGAAAGTTGTAATCATATAGAGGAAGAGGCTCCTATATTGAGAACCCCATATCCTTTGTCCCTGATGATCAATCTTCTGTTCATCTTTGAGTGACTGTCTCCACAGATTCCATTGGGTCACATGCACCATCTGATTATTTTGAATAGTGTGTGCCTGGAGTTGCACCTTTATATTTGGAGCAGTCTCAACCACTATTCAGTTCCTTCTGTCCATCTGTGGCAGCAGTACAGAGGGTAAAGGGGGAAGGCGGGAGTTGGTACACATGGGAAGCTAGGTTGCAAGCTGGCTCCCCACACATATAGGCGCTCACAGAGCGGTCTCCCTCAACCTCCCAGAAACAGCTGGGATGGGGGGCAGGCGGAGCCAGTACTTAGGGGAAGCTGGCTTCAACACCAGCTCCTGTGGTGTGTGGGGGGTGGGAAGGACAAGTGAGAGCAAGTACAAATGGGAAGCCAGCTTTCAAGCGAGCTTCCCAGGCACACCAGCTCCTGCTGAGCTGACTCCTCCCACCCCATACTGCTGTCTCTCTGAGGCAGCAGCACATGGGGAGAGGGGCAGGTGGGAGCTGGAAAACGGGGAGACAGTTTTGAAACTGACTCCCTGTGCATACTGACTCCTGCCAAGCTGTTCCTCACCCCCAGTCCCACATGTAAAAGTGTATCCACTGAAAATTTCAGTGGATACATGTTCGCACTAACACATTTTAACATCCCTAAATAAATCTTTACAGAAATGTTATCCCTATATGGTGCCAAAAATCCAATGTGCCCTGGATAGGCTGCTGATTTGCAGATGTTACTGCTAAATAGACTTTACTGCGCTCATTGATAATCCAAATTGGTTCAGGGATAGCAGACAGCCCAGCAATGCTGTAACTCGAGCTGTCAATAGCAAAAGCTGAGCTGCCCAAATAGAAGACCGCTTCCATTTGGCTTTGTATAGTAGTTTGTACAAAGGTTTCTAGCTTTGAACAAAACTCCAGATTGAGCAGTTTGTCTGTGGACTTCAGCTAGACAGCATCCAGATTGTCAGGTGTAGTGTGGTATCCAGATCTTGCATCTGGACATAACTGTAAGAGACTTGGATCATGGAGAACACTGAAGTGACAATTCCTGTTTTTGGAGTCTCAAAGGGATAGAAGAAGCTAAGTTAACTACATAGAAATTTCAAATGAGAGTTGTCAAAGATCAAGAATGGATCTCCAACATTCTTTCTTTGGGATTAGTTGGTGGGAACGACAACCTTTGCCCCCTGAACTATAAGGGCAATTTCTGCACTGCCTTCACTTGTAAAAGGAAGTCTAACTCCTGATTTAATAATCTTAAGTGGGTCACGAAAAGGAGACAGTCTGCTGTCCTCTGTAGATTTACAAATAAACAGCTCTTCCAGACAAAAATGACTGGCTCTTTTGGGATCCTTATCAAGGTTGAACTCTGGCAGACCTTGCTGCTTTGCCTCCCTAAAACAACTTGGAGTATCAGGGAGTCATGTGCAGAAGGCTGGTAAGAGTACTTGAGCCTTTAGCTGGGACCAGATACCTCCAGTCAGCGCCCTTGCAGGTAAACTGGAACTGCCTTGGCAGATTTCTGTAATCCCTGATTTATGTGAATACACAGCTTTCCTGGTGCTGCTGTATTAAAAATATCCACA
This sequence comes from Pelodiscus sinensis, assembly GCF_049634645.1. Lineage (NCBI taxonomy): Eukaryota > Metazoa > Chordata > Testudines > Trionychidae > Pelodiscus > Pelodiscus sinensis. Next base: position 29,950,220 of record NC_134724.1, on the reverse strand, counting down.
GATTTATGCTTACGCTCCTAAAGGAGCATCTAGCATTTCTGCTGTCCTTTTCATTGAGTATTTCAAGACCTTGAACTCAGAGGCTCCAGATGCAGAGTGGAGGCTTCCCTGGGGGAAGAGGAGGCTATAGCAGGAGGTGCTGGGTACTCCAACTCAGGAGAGTTATGATCTTCCCCACTGTCTTCCTCTTGACCTATCAGCTGCAGATGAGTTAGTTGAAAAGTTTGGAAGTATAAATGTCTCAGGGGAATGAGATCTGACTTTCCTATCCATCCACGGTCACAGGCAGAGAGAACGGTTTCTCCTCATGCCTGAGGGGAAAAAGTAAATTTAGTTAGTTAAGTTAGTCATAGTTTAGTCAGTAGTTCATAGTCATAGTTGTAGTTTGTTCGTTTAAAAAAATTAAAACATTTTCTATCTCTTTAATAGCTTGTAGTTAATAGTTCTAGTTAGATTAAGAGTTGGAAATGCTGGGATCCCCTGGTTTCAAAAAAATGTATTACATGCCGCAGTCTGATACCCGCATCGGACGGCCACGCGAGGTGCATAAAGTGCTTTGGCAAGGGTCACATCCTTCAGAAATGCTCTCACTGTTTCAAGTTGATGGCGCGGGCCAGTCGTGATCATGAAATGCGATTAAAAATGTTACTATTCAACAAGGCCCTGCAGCCCACAGAGATGAAGTCTTCCAGATTCCCAGGGTCCCTACAGCAAACAAAATCTCATGCAGACCCGACCGTGGCAAGGAAAAAATCATCCCCACTTCTCCACTCGTTCTCTAGGCAGATAAGTGTAGGGGATAGGCCAGGGACATTGGGAACAGCCCTCGGTCGTCACGCTAAGAGGCGTAAGATGAGCCAGAGTACATCGGCGCTGAGTCCTGCCCTTCCTAGGGAACCAGTACCAGCGGCTTCTACATTGCCTAGAGTGGATTCGGCACTGGTGTCAGTGCTGAGAAAACAAACACCTACTGCGGCACCATCCAAGGTGACACCAATGGAGTCGGTACCTCATATAAGACCGGCACTGAGCGCGGCACCAGCCCTGACGGCACCGCAATGAGACAGGCACCAAGCCTGCCATCACCAACTAGTAGCTCAGCACCGAGCCCAATGGCACTGCTTATGATATTGGTGCCGAGTTCAACGGCACCAGGCTCACCCATCACAGTGGTGGAACCACAAACATCAGTACCGGCTTGGGCAGTACCGTCAGCACTGGTACAAGATGTACCAGCACATCGCCGACAACCATCCCCAGCACTGGAGAAAGCCAGACATAAGTCTTGGACATTGATCACACCTTCTCCTAGCCCGGAACTGTCTTGTTTCTTCCTAGAGCCTCAGTCTCTGGCTTCTGCATTCTCTATGCGATCGGTGCACAAGTGTCACACCATTCCAACTATGCAACATCACAACCGCTCCCCATGATATTCACCATGGCCACATGGCTACCACAGATGTTCACGATCCCCTACACAATCACGGGGCAGATCTCGTTCACCCAGGTCACCCACATGATCGTCTTACTCCAGATATTATCACACGGCTGGGAGGAGGTACTCCCTGAGTATTCCCCAAGGAGGTATTATTACAATAGTTATCACAAACATCTTTACTACCATTGCTGACATCATTATTTGTTGGAACACTCTTGCTTGAGATCTTCAGTACCACCAATGACACTGTTCACACAGTAGCACTAGATTACCAACACCTCCAGGAACGACCATAAGGCCACCCACTCCCCTCAGGAGATGTACCTTCAACAACGCATCAACCTGACTCCCAGGAGATGCCAACATCGGAGTGAAGTCAGTTGCACACAGAGTCCCCAACTGATCAGTCTTCCTCTTCCCCAGACAACACAGTCTTCCTTGGTGACTCTTCACTGATGGATGATATTCAGCAGTTTCATGAGTTGTTTAAATGGGTTGCAGAGACACAAGAGGTGCAAATCACTGAAGTACAATAGAAGCAACACTGGCTTCTGAAAACCCTCCAGCTGTCTCAGAAATTGAGACTGGCACTACCACTGGACGAGGCGAACCTTAATATTGCGAATGAGATTTGTCAAACTCCAGCTTCCTCCCAAGCAACAAATAAAAGGGCTGATAAGTATTTCATCTCCTCAAAGGGGATGGAATTTTTATTTACGCAGCCGTAACCTAATTCCTTAGTTATGGATGCAGCCCAACAGAGAGCCAAAACGCCCCAATATAAGAACTTCTCTTCTGACAAAGAGGGCAAGCATTTAGACTTGTTTGGCAGGAAAGTTTATTCATCCGCCACGGTAACCCCAAGGAGGGCAAGCTATGCGGCCCTCCTGTCTAATCATAATTTTGATAATTATACAAAACTAGTGACACTCATAGAACACTTACCTGATGATAAGCGTCAGTTATTGAAGTCAATAATACAGGAGGACTATACTGCTTTTAGGGCGGTGTTACAGGTAGCCCTAGACATCGCAGACATGACGGCTCTCACCACAGTGACATCAGTGGTGATGCACAGATCTTCCTGGCTCCAGATGGCTTCAGTTCCTAAAGAACTGCAGTCAAAGGTTGAAGACTCACCCTTCAACAGGCAGAGCCTTTTTGCCGAGAAGATGGACAAAGGACTGCATGGCATGTACACACCACTTTATTGCCACAAACGTTACACACTGTATTATAGACAAAGGCCCTTCTCTTATGCCATATCAAGATACAAACAGTATGATACACAACAGCGCCCAAGGCCACGACAACAAAAATAACGTCCTCAGGCTAACAGGGTGCCCAACCCACAGAACAACCGAGAGCCAGTTTGACGGACTGGTCGAGGGACTGCAACCCATTCCTCTGAAATACCACCTAGAGTTGCAGAAGCTATTCCACCACCGACTATGACCATATCAACACAGGTAGTTCACCATCACCACCGACGGTTGGGTCCGAGAGCTAGTAACATCCTGCTACATGATTCCCCTTCTTTCTCTCCCCCCAGCCTCTCCTCCATCCCCATCCCTCTTCAGGGACCCCTCTCATTAGGCCCTCCTAATGCAAGAGGTCCTGCACCTTATACATATTGGCGCTGTGGAGAGAGTGCCTGAGTAATTTCAGAGCAAAGGATTTTATTCTTGTTACTTCCTCACCGAGGAAAAAATCAGGGGCATGGAACCTATACTGGACCTTCAACGGCTCAATTGGTACCTCCGGAAACACAGGTTCAATATGGTGACATTACTTTCTATCATTCCAGCGCTCAACGCCGGAGATTGGTTTATGTCCCTTGACTTACAGGACGTTTATTTTCATGTAAAGCTACACCTGACGCACAGACATTTCCTCAGATTGCTCATAGGTACAGAACACTTTCAATACAGAGTCCTCCCGTTCGGCCTGTCATCAGCACCCAGGGTTTTCTCAAAGACACTATCAGTAGTGGCTGGGCATCTACACCGGCACGGTATTATAATATTCCCGTACCTAGACAACTGCCTAATCAAGGCACCTTCATTCGATGATGCATTGCGTGCTACTGAAATTACGAGAATAGTATTCGAGACTCTTGAGCTTGTAATCAATCTCCCAAAGTCGTCTTTCATACCTCAAAAGTCCCTTGTGTTAATTGGGGCATGATTAGATTCTACAACAGCCAAAGCTTATCTTCCTCTAGCCAGATTTCACAAAATACAGAATCTCGTTCACACTCTTTCCATCATCCCCAAAGTCCCCATACTTACCTGCTTGCAGCTCATAGGACATATGGCAGCCATAACTTACATAGTGCAACACGTGAGACTGCATCTCAGATGCCTCCAACACTGGGTAGCTTCCATCTATTGTCCAGGCAACCTTGACTTTCACAGATCAGTGTTGGTACCTCCGATAGTATGAGACTCCCTGGCATGGTGGGCCTCTTCTGCCATCATGCTCACTGGCGTTCCATTCCATCATCCACAGCCCATGATATAGATTAAGACAAACGCTTCTCTCTTGGGTTGGGGAGCTCACTGTGCGGGTTGTCATATTCAAGGGCAATGGACTGCACAAGAATCTCTCCAACATATCAATTTCCTCAAGCTGAGGGCAGTATTCAGTGCCTGCAAATGGTTCCTATCCACCATTCGTGGACACACTATTCAAATCCTTACTGACAACATGACCACAGTCTACTATATCAACTGTAGGGTAAATTGAGGCAGCCCTAAATGTGCTAGTAGGCCTCTAAACAGAATAACTCCATTCTAGGATTAAGGCCTGGGAACACCACAGTCAGGATAAGAGCTGCAGACAGTGGAACGACCCTGGGCACCATAGCAACCACGTTCTAAAACACTCGGACAGGGTCTCAGTTGGTAACGTAACACATTTTGCTTAAGATAACATTCATAAAATCTGCTTAAACTGTCTTGCTTCACTCCTAGATAATAAGCCTGAGAACCAAGTGCTGCACCAACTCAAGGCCATACCCGCCTGCTATAGCAACATCATCATCTATGCAGACTAAAATGTTATTACTGTTTTGCTGACATGTTTTGGCATTTGAACAATAACCACCTGTATATTAATTAACGAGCTGTTACTTTGCAATGGGCGGAGATATTATGTAATCTTTAGTAGTTCTATTGGCTTATGTGCTCATTTCGTCTTGCTGCTAGACCTATCAAATCATTTTTCCTCCGTCCACCTGCTGACTATATAACCTATTGTATAGTGTTAATTAACCAGTGTTCACCAGGGTAACCCCTGCGTGTCACTCCATCAGCTGGTGTAATAAATCCTCCGCTTGTTTTCACCTGCATCCAGAGTGTCCTGGCTTATTTCCAACATCAACCAGCAAGGCGGAGTCCGGTCCAAATCCCTCTGTGCAGAGGTGATGCAATTATAGAACTGGTGCATTCACCACGATGTCAGCATCGTCGCTACATACCTATCGGGCAAGGACAATACCATTGCCGACACCCTTAGCAGACACTTCTTTCTTCAACATGAGTGGGAACTCAACCACGACATAACACATCATCTCTTCCAACGATGGGGGTACCCCACTATAGACCTATTTGCAACACATTACAGCACGAAGTGTCCTGAGTACTGCTCTAGAGCAGGTGTTGGACTGAAGTCCCTCCAGGATGCATTCCTACTGGACTGGAGCCGCCACCTACTGTATACTTTTCCACCAATTCCACTTCTTTCGAAAGTACTGGAGGGGATATCAATGGATTGAGCCATAGTCATACTCATAGCTCCGTTTTGGCCCAGAGAGACGTGGCTTCCACTTCTCTTCCAAATGTCTCTGTCCTCCATACCATCTGCCAGAATGACATGACGCAGCGAGAGCTGACCATGATGCACCCACAAATCGATCAACTACACCTCACAGTGTGGCTCCTCGCTGGTTCCAACAGACGGAAGCTGTCTGTTCCCAGGAGGTAAAGTACGTGCTAATGCACAGTAGACGGGATTCCACACGAGCGATTTACCTGCATAAATGACATTGTTTCCAAACCTGGTATGCTGCTGCTAATCTCGATTCATTTTCTATTCCTATCCATTGTATCCTTGAATACATACTACATCTCCAACACTCAGGTTTTGTGTTATCATCCATCAAAGTTCGTCTCATGGCGATTTCTGCCTTTAGACAACCAGTAGAAGGTTACTCAATATTTGCCTATCCCATGACCAAAAGATTCCTAAAAGGTCTCTCCAATCTGTACCCTCTTCGCCGAAACTCCCCCCCCCCCCCCCCCAATCTTATGGGACCTAGAACTGGTTCTGGACACTCTGACGTATCCACCATTTGAGCTGTTAGCCACCTGTGACGTGGCAATGCTTACAGTGAAGCTTGTCGTCTTCCTAGCGATTACGTCCACATGCAGGATAGGAGAGTTGGCTGCTCTTTCAGCCACACCACCGTACACCCTGTTTACCAGTCATGGGGTCCTACTCCGCCCCCATCTAAACTTCTTACTGAAAGTGAACTCTTGAGTTTCTCATCAACAAACCTATAGTCCTCCCAACATTTTATCCCAAGCCATGCTCCTCCAACCATGAAGCCTGGCTACATACCTTGGACGTACATAGAGCTCTGGCCTTCTACCTGGAAAAAACACATCCCTTTTGGCAATCGCAATACTTACTGCTCTGCACGGCTAAATGATCTAAGGACCCACCTTTGACGGCACAACGCATTTCCAGGCTGATGTGGACTGCATCTCACGCTGCTATTGATTGCATAACAAGTCCCTTCCAAACACGATAAAGGCTTACTCTACCAGAGCAACGGCGACATCGACGGCCTTCCTCAAAGGGATTCCCTTACAAGAGATCCGTCGCACAGCAACTCGGTCCTCAGATATTATATTCGGAAAGCATTATGCTATTGACACTCTTATGCGTGACTTAGCAGTTACCTCTGCAGTACTCGCTATGGCAGATAGATCATAATTCCGATTCCCACCTCTGTAGACCAGGCTACTGCTCTGTAGTCACCTACAGTGGAGCACTCATGGGGACGCTCCCCAAAGAAGAAGAGGAAGTTACTCACCTTGTGCTATAACGACGGTTCTTCGAGGTGTGTTTTCCCCGTGGGCGCTCCACAACCCGCCCTCTCCCTTCTTCGGCGTCTCTTCTCTGTGTCTTTCAGATGTGATCTGATTAGGAGGAACTGACGGGAGCCGGACCGCACGCAGACTCAGAAATGGCGTGAAAGGCACGTGACGCCCACCGTTCATGCACGGTCCGGCTGAACTACGTCTGGCGAATCACCGACCTGTGGTGCCAGGATAAGCCTGACATCTACAGTGGAGCACCCATGGGGGAAAAGGGAGAAAGCTTTCTCCCCCCCCCCCCAAAAGAATTTAAAGTTGTTAAGCAAAAAAACCCAGAACAGAATTGTGGAGCAAAACAAAACAAAAAAATTTTTTAAAAGGAGGCTGCCACTTTAAGACGATGGCACCCAAGATGGCGATTTTTAAACTCTGCGGCTCCACCCGGTAGGCACAGGGGGGCTGGGGGAAAGCCGATGGGGGTCATTTGGGGAGAGTGCAGGAGCGGTTTTGCAAGCTGCATTTTTGGGGGGCAAGAGCCACAGGTTGGTCATGGCTGGTGTTGAGGGAGGCATCACGTAGGCCTCTGCTGGTCACTTGAGCCAGAGCAGCATGCCCGCTCCCACCCCAGGCCAGTGCTCCCCTAGTGTGGCGCCCGGCAAGTGCCCCCTCCTGCCCCCTTTCACTATGCCTCTGCCACTCTCCTCACTCCCCTGCTGGATGTGGCAGGGAAAAATTGTCTCCACCGGGCTTCCATCTGAGGGAAATAGAATATACCAGACGTTTTACATGTCTGGTATTTCCTGTGGTTGTGTTTTTTTTTTTAATTTTTTTAAACTGGACGGAGCCCACAAATACCAGACTGTCCATATGAATACTGGACACCTGGCAACCCTATCCACTGAGAAGTGGCTGCGGAGCCATTTGTTCCACAAACTGTAAGTTGGGAAGGGAGTGGGGAGTGGTGCTTCACGGCTGCTTCATTATGGTGAGGCTTACCAATTAATTAGGGATGTAAGCGACTACTCAGGTAGTCAACTACCTGATGAGCCTAGGCTTATCACCTAGTCAAGTGACTGTTCTTCTACAATTCCCCCTGTGACGTAGTGGGGGTACTTGCTGGGCTGTGGTGACCCCTGCTGTCTGGAGCAAGACCCAGCAGGGAAAACCTCACTATGCAAAGGTAGTGCCAAACTTGTTGAACCAGTGGCCAGACACCCCCCCATGGAGAGGAACAAAGGAAGGTGGATGCTGCCCTGGCTGGGGGGCAGGGCTGGAAGGGAATTTAGTTAGTTGGTTGGTGGCTGTCTGGGAGCATGGAGGAGACAGCTTAGGGAAGGGGCTGGAGTTTAGGGGCCCAGTCTCCCCCATCTCAAGGGGGCCTGAGGCATCCTAGCCCAGCTCTGTGACCAGATTACATCTGTGCTGTGCTGTATCCTGGAGAGGCAATAAACTTCCTCTACTCCACCGGCTGGTGCAGCCTGTTTGTGCCATTTCGGGGTGCAGGAGACGGGGGACCCCAACGTGCCGTCACACTGGTGTCAGGAGTGGGATGCACTGCACCCCGTGGATGGAGCTTCCAGCGGCGAGCGACAAGGCACAGTAGAAGCAAGAGCCCTGGAGCCAGGCATGCTGGAGACAGAGCGAAGCGGTTCCTGGGAATCGGGGGGCGCTGCAGCACTAGACTGGTGAGTCTGCACCGAGGGGACCAGCGGGCAGATGGCCTACGCCCGACTCTTGAAGGCAGAGCTGGTGGGGCTGTGCAGAGAGAGGGGCTTGCCTGTGCAGAAAGCAACCAAGGCCCAGCTGATTGCTCAGCTAGAAGAGAACGACCAGCCATAGGGCCAGGATCTTGTCCCCAGGGGAAGCAGCCAGACCCCCCCTGAGAGTGTGTCAGGCTCAGAGAGGGGGAGGAGTGCTGGAACTCACCGGAGAGATGAGACAGCTTCCCCCAGGAGGCCTGCAAGCTGCAGCCCATCTAGGGCAGGGGCCAGCCAAGCAGAGCTGCGGCGGCTGGAGATCCAGCTGCGGATCAAGGAATTGGAAGTAGAGGACCGAGAGAGGGACCGCCAGGACCGAGAGAAGGAACACCAAGATCGAGAGAGGCAGCAACAGCATGAGCTGGCCATGGCAGAGCGGAGAACCGGCGGGGCACCGGCTGCGCCAAGTGCGGATGGGCCCCAGGGTCCCAGGACTGCCAGATGCTTGGAGAGGCTCGTGGTGGCCCAATTGAAGGACATGGGCGACATAGACGGGTTCCTCAGTGCCTTTGAGAGGGCCTGTGGACTGCAACGGGTTCCCCCAGCTGACTGGCTGCAGGAGCTCATCCCCACACTGAACCAGGAGGCGGCCGGAGTGCTCAGTCAGCTGGAGGACCTACAGCCAGGGGATTACAACCGAGTTAAGGAGGCCCTGCTGCACAAGTTCGGGCTGACCCCCGAGATGTACAGGAAGAAGTTCCGGGGGGTACAGAAAGGGCCACGGGAGACCTATGTGGACCTGGCCTCCCGCCTGGCACAATACTGCCGCAAGTGGGTGTCTGGAGTCGGAGCCCAGACCGCAGAGGAGCTGTTCAGGCTGTTCATGATGGAGCAGTTCTATGAAGTGTGCCCACCCAAACTGAGGCTGTGGCTCAAGGACCGGAGACCAGAGAACCCCCAAGAGGCCGGGAGACTGGCGGATGAGTTCACGGAGAGCCGGTCCGGGTGTGAACGGAAGTCCCGGAGAGAAAGGGAACCGCGCAGAGACCGGATCTCGGCTGAGCGACGGAGGGAGTCAACTACGGGGCGAGACCAAGGAACAGGTCGTCTGCGCCCCAGAGAACCAGCCAGGGCCTGGACAGAGACAGCCCAAAGCCTAACTTGCCAGCGCTGTGGGCAAAAAGGCCACAAGAGGGCTCAGTGCACCAGGTCCCAGGACCGGGGACTTTCCAGGGTTAACTGGCTGGGGCGGGAGGAAGGGCAGGCTGCCCCAGAGGCAGGGGCTGGCAGGCAAACCTCAGCTCAGAGAGAGGGGAAGGATGCTCAGTGCACCTCCCCTGGGAGGTCTGATTCTCAGGAGGCGGATTTCTCCGTGTACCGGGTGGGGGCAGGACGGCCCCTGCGGAGCGAGTGCCTCATACACCTGGAGGTGGATGGTAGGAAGGTGACGGGCTTCTGGGACACGGGGGCAGAGGTGACGCTGGCCCGATACGACATAGTGGCCCCAGAGCGGATACTACCCCACACGCAGCTGACCCTGAAGGGCATAGACGGGTCCCCGTTTAAGGTGCCTGTAGCCAGGGTGCATCTGAAATGGGGGGCGAAGGAAGGCCTCAAGGAAGTGGGGGTGCACCCGCACTTGCCCACCGAGGTGCTGATGGGGAATGACCTAGAGGAGTGGCCCCATGAATCCCAGCGGGCTCTAGTCACTACCCGGAGCCAGAGCCAGCGGGGGGCTGACAACCTGGGTCCAGGGAAGGACTCCGGGCAGCGTCCTCAGGGTCCCATCCCAGTGGACACGGGGTCCAGCCAGGCTGGGACTCCGGACCTAGGCAAAGGTGGGGAACAGGTCCCGATCCCTGCCTCAGCAGCTGAATTCCAGGCTGAGGTGCAGGCAGACCCCTCCTTGCAGAGGCTGAGGGACCAGGCTGGCCTCCGTGCAGCTCGGCCCCGGGGGAGAGGTGGCCAGGAGAGATTCCTGCGGGGGCGTGGACTCCTGTTCCGTGAATGGCTTCCCCCCAGGAAGGCGAGGGCATGGGGGGTCCAGCGGCAGCTGGTTGTCCCCCGAAAGTATCGCCTCAAGCTGCTGTATTTGGCCCACGATGTCCCCGTTGGGGGTCACCGGGGGATCCGGAGCACCCAGCTGAGGCTGCTCCAGCACTTCTATTGGCCGGGGATCTTTACAGCCGTGCAGCGGTACTGCCGGTCCTGTGACTCCTGCCAGAGGGGCGGGAAGGCCCAAGACAGGAGGAAAGCGGCTTGGGGGTCTCTACCCCAGATAGACCCTCTGGGCTTGCTGAGAGAGTTATGGGAGGGGAAGACCTCCCTGGATGGAGCTTCGGGGGTGGAAGCTGCCCTGGCTGTCCAGAGAAGGCTCACTGGGCTCATGGCCCCGGCCCGAGAGACCCTGGCCAGAGATCAAGGCCAGCGGAAGGGTGGGTGTGACCCCCGAGGACAGGCCTGTGCCAGTCGCCCTGGAGCGGGGCGGCGAGTGGACAGAGGGAAGCCAGCTCATGTGGGGCCTCGCCACGGCCGGCCCGAGTCAAGGGGAGCACCCATGTCCCCAAGGCGGGTTCCCACGCAGAGGACCCGAACTTCCCTAGGTCACGAGCGGAGTGACCCTGCTCAGTTCGCTCTCGGAGGGGGGAGAACTGTGACGTAGTGGGGGTACTTGCTGGGCTGTGGTGACCCCTGCTGTCTGGAGCAAGACCCAGCAGGGAAAACCTCACTATGCAAAGGTAGTGCCAAACTTGTTGAACCAGTGGCCAGACACCCCCCATGGAGAGGAACAAAGGAAGGTGGATGCTGCCCTGGCTGGGGGGCAGGGCTGGAAGGGAATTTAGTTAGTTGGTTGGTGGCTGTCTGGGAGCATGGAGGAGACAGCTTAGGGAAGGGGCTGGAGTTTAGGGGCCCAGTCTCCCCCATCTCAAGGGGGCCTGAGGCATCCTAGCCCAGCTCTGTGACCAGATTACATCTGTGCTGTGCTGTATCCTGGAGAGGCAATAAACTTCCTCTACTCCACCGGCTGGTGCAGCCTGTTTGTGCCATTTCGGGGTGCAGGAGACGGGGGACCCCAACGTGCCGTCACACCCCCCTTCCCCCGACCGCCCCTTGCTGTCTCCAAATCCGAGGCAGAAGGTGTGGGTAGTGGGAGCTGACTTAAAAATCGGTTCCCCCCCAGCACCATCTCTGCGGTGCGTGGATTGGGAGTGGGGGAAGCGGAGCCACAGCCTCGGGAGCTAGTCCTGCTGCAGCTCTGTAGTTGAAATGTAGTAGGAGCCTGTCTGGCTCCTCCTACATTTAAAGTGCAGAGCTGCAGCGGGAGTAGCAGGTGCCTCCCCTTATCAACTAATCGTGCAGTCGATACAAATTTTATCAATTGCATGATTAGCCAATTACCTGCTTATTAGCATCATTGACTGTTAACTATTCACATTCCTAATCCAAGTGGGTGTTGGTACAAGGATTTTTTTAAAATCAGTTACCTGAAAGATTCCTCTGGTTGTATTGGAGCTTATTCAATATGCATCCTCTGTTGCCTGCTTGGAAAATAGTTCTATACCTGGGATATAAACCACACAGAGCATGATTGCTGTTTGCTAACAGAGCAAGAGAACATTCTTCCACAACACTAACTCGCTATTCCATAGTGCAAGCTTCCAGATCAGATGGTGATACTAGTAGGGCTGTCCTGTAATCATACAAGTAGAACTTTTCTTACCCCCTCTCCCAGCATCTAACCAGCTCCGTGGTAGTCTCCACACGTGGAATCTCCTGTAAAATCAAAGAATGTTTTATTAACCTTCTAGTAAGTGATTCTCTAAGAGGAGTTGTCCATATACGATTTTTTTTCTAGTTGATTAAACAATCCAAAACTCTCAAACAACAAATAATTATGTGTACAATGACTAATCTTCTTTTTCCTTTCTTTCAGTGTCATCTTGTCTTAAATTAGTCAGCACTCTCTGCAGGGCAGGGACCGTGTTTTCCTGTGTCGGTATAGCTCTTGTCGCAATGTGGGTCCAGTCTTTGAGTCCTTTGGACAATAGTGTAATATTAACGTTAACTTTGTGTGTTTTCTGGAAACGTAAGGTAGCCTTAAAGTGAAGCCTTAAGGTTTATTATGGAACAATGGAAGATTGAAACCCATTCTAGGAAACCATATGCCATAGATATGCCTTTTCATATCTATGGCACTATGCCTTTTCATATCTATGGCACTATGCCATAAATGGGAAAAGGCATATGCTATAGATAGTGCTGCTGTATGTTTTTTATGGGAGTGGGCTAACCCAAGCCCTTCTGAAATGTTGACTGCTGTTTCCTAACAGAGCAAGAGAACTTTGTTCCACAACACTAACCTAGCTAGGCACTAGCATTGCTGAAATATATGAAAGAGAATGTGTAGGTGCAGTGAAGATACATAAAAACCTTTCAGTGTCTACTTCCTCTGGGGGGAAATGGCAATAAACTTGAACTTGAGTACTCCAAGTATCCCTAATCTGGGAACACCTGTGATATGGACCCTGGCAGGTGGAGGAGGAAGCAGCTTTGTGTGCTGCTGCACCCATAGCATTGGGGGGAGGGGTGTGTGCTTGGGAGTATGGAGCCATGTGTTCCTCCAGGAGAGGGGCTCAAGGTAAGTTCCTCTATGCTCTTGCTGGATTAAAGAGGTTCAAGTGCATTGATTCCTCATAGTTCACTGTATGGCAGTTAACTGGTGAGGGTGTAGCAAAGGATCTGTTACTTCCTAGCAGAGTGCAAATTTATACAAGACCTGCGAAGGCAGATTAATCTTGATTTTTTTCAATAACAAAATAGCCAGTGTCCCATAGATGGACTTTAAGCACTGAGTACTACAGAAAAGGATCTCAGGGCTATTCTGTTGCACAAAAAAGCAAATGTAATTCTGAAGTGAATCTCATTGGAGCTGGAGCTTTGCATGGAAGATAAGTTATTCTTCTATTCAGTACTGATAAGGCTTGTGGAGTATAGAGTCCAGTTTTGGGCCTCACTTCAGGAAAGATGTGACCCCCCACTTCTCTTATTGAGGGTTCCTTATCCTGCTTTCTTAATACAGGAGCCATCTCCATCCCTCTGGCAGCCTGTGTTGGTTGTTCCACAGCTCCCAGGCTGGGCAGGACTTGAACCCACCACCCTGTACTCCCCAGGTGAATGCCCTTTCACTTTAGCCACTCAGGAGCTTACCCCAGCTCCTGGGGCAACCTATGTTGTCTGTTCAGCTGCTCCCAAGATGCAAATAACCTGGACAAATTTGAGAAAGTCTAGAGGAGAGTAACAAAAGTGATTAGAGGTAGAAAACATGACCAAAGATGAAAAATTATAAAAAATGTTTTGGTCCGAAGAAGCGGAGACTGGGAGAAAAACCTTTAAATATGTAAAAGTTTGTTGATCACAAGGAGGATGACAAATTGGTTTTCCTTGTTCACTGAGGACAATACAAATATTTGTGGCCTTAACTCGGGTGAGGGGCAATAATTTTCAATGGGGGGGAGGAGGCCTATTCCAAGAATTTGGTAAGTGGTCAGGAGCCTTATTCTTGATATTAATGGAGAAGGTGTGGAGTTTTGGCTGGAGGTTGGGTGCAGAAGGGCACTTGGGGGTAAGGGATTGGATTGCAGGAGGGGGTATGGAGTCTGGGAAGGAGTTCGGGTGAAGCAGGTGGTTATGTCCTGGGACTGGGATGGAGGAGGGAATGCACAATCTGGGATGGGGTTGTGACCTGAGGCAGGAGTGCAAGAGGGAGTACAGGGATTTGGGTTGTGATTGGGATGGATGATTGGGATTCAAGGCCTGGGAGGGGTTGGGGGTGCAAGAGCAGGGCTGCAGAGGGTTTAGGTAACATGGGGTTGGGGTGCAGAGGGTTGGGGGAAAGCTGGGACTAGAGAGCCAGAGGCAGACACTTACTTGGATGGCTCCTGGCCAGTAGCTCAGCTAGTTCCTCAGTTAGGGTCACTGCCTTCCATGCCCTCGCTCTGGTAACAGGAGCCATATATAGCTGACACTGAATGCTGCAGCCCGAAGCAGGGAGGGATACTTGCCTACTTCCTTTCCTGCAAACAGGCAGCTCCCATGGCCAGAAACTGGCCAATGGAAGTGGCAAAACTTTGCTGGGAGTGGGGGCAATGTGCAAAGTCTCTTCCCTCCACACTGTCAGTGTTCAGAAAGCTGCTCTGAGCACAGAGCAGGGGTGGGGCAGGCAGGGAGCCTGAAAGAGGCTCCTGCAGGCTGGATCCGGAAGCTTGGCAGGCCCCACAGGCTGTATTTTGCCCACTGCTGGCTTAAATTGTAGCCAAAACTTCCAAATTGTAAGGATAGTTAAACAATGGAAGAAACTGCCAATGGAGAATGTGGATGCTGTTGCTGTCTAACCTGTTCTTTAAAAACTAACCTGTTGCAGTTGGACTAGAGTGGGGGCAATACACAGGAAACAAACCAATCTTCTTTCTCCAACTGCTAGGAAAGTGGTACTGAAATTGTTGACAAGAGACTGTCCCAAGATCCATCTTCAGGGTCCACTTTTCATATTGGACTCTTAATGTCTGAAATCTGATAAATATAAAGCGCAGTTTCCCATATTGTAGCTGGAACAGAGAAGAGGGTTCTTTGTTTCTCACTCCAGAGCTGCCTGGCTGTTATGGAAGTGGGTGTGACTGCTCCTTTATTTGACCTCAGTCTCTTGGGTACTGTTTTGGTGAGATGTCTGTTACTCCACCTTCTCCCTCCCCACCCACACCCAGATGGGTAAGAGCATGTTTTCTACTTCCTTCAGCAGTCACCATTGAGAGTGTTCCCTAGTGAATGGCTCAAATGTTTGCTTTTGCTCATAACTTTCCTAATCCGTAACAGAGTGATACTGACCTAATTGTAAGTTTCACCTCTCCCCACATGGCCCTGAATAAACAAGGAAATCTAACTTTCTTTTTCTCTCTGATCAGCAAAGGCACAGGGATAGTCTTGTTTTAAGATTGAGGAAGATGACACATTAAGAAAAGGGGAAGGTGGACTTGCTTGCTTTTTTGTTCATAATTGCTTATTTAAAAGTGGTGAATCTATACCATACCATTTTTCACAGCCATGATAAATTCAAAGTGATACAAATTTGGAAACATTGATTTACTCAGAAAACCAAATCTGATGTCAGTTGTTCAGTGGTGACAGGCAGTTCTTTCATTTTATTGATATCTAAAATTTGATTTCTTTAAATGTTAATCGTTAAGAAGAATCTTAAATAACTCAGTCTGATTTTCCTTGGAGAAAAGGTGAGTCATCTGATGTTTGATTCGGGGGAGTGGGGGGGGGGGGCAGGAGTGCTTTAAAGCATGTTACCTAGGATACTAATAGATTCCTTGTAAATTCAGTACATGACAAATGGGTTCACGATTTTCTTCACTGATATATTTTTGTCTTGAAGTCCTCTGTGAAGAAATATGACACATGGTTGGAATAAATGTTGTGTCAAGAATAGGGATGTTAGCAAAAAGTCGACGGGAGTATCGATTACTTGCTCATAGAGGCAGCCAGAGGGGTGGAAGTGGGGGAAACGGAACTAGTGCTAAGGGGAGCCAGCTTAAAAGCCACTTACCTCAAACCCTGGGGAATAGGGGCCTCTTCCCACAGCGGGCTGAGGCTTGTCATGGGCAGAGGCGACTCTGGAAGTAGCTCCTGTCCATGGCCAGCCCTGGCCGCTGCAAACAAGAGCTGGTGTCGAAGAACAGGAGCTGCTGGTCCAGGATGCTGTGCCTCTGCCTCTGCCTGTGGCTCTTACTACATTTAAAATGCAGAGCCGCAGTGCGGATGGCTCCTGGAACCAGCATGAGCCAGGACTGCTCAGTCCCTGCCCAAGTCAGTGTCTGGAGCTACCCGCGCTGCATCTCTGCAGAGCAGTCCTTAGCAGCTAATCATGTAGTAGACAGAAATTGTATCAACTACAGGCAGTCCCCGACTTACGTCGGATCCGACTTACGAACGGGGCTTTCTCGCCCCGGAGCTCGCAGGCAGCGGTCCGCCACCTTGACCTCCGGGGCGAGAAAAGCTGCTCCCGGTGCCCCTGGTCTGCTGAGGACCGTCTCCAGCAGACCAGGGGCACTGGGAGCAAAGCCGCAGCCGCGGCGGGTTTGCTCGCGGTGTCCCTGGTCTGCTGGAGACGGTCCCCAGCAGACCAGGGGCACTGCGAGCAAAGCCTCAGAAGCAAAGCCTCAGAAGTGCGGGAACCCTCCACCGCTGCGGCTTTGCTCGCGGTGCCCCTGGTCTGCTGGAGACGGTCCCCAGCAGACCAGGGACACCGCGAGGGAACCCGCCGTTGCTGCGGCTTTGCTCGCGGTGTCCCTGGTCTGCTGGAGACAGTCCCCAGCAGACCAGGGGCACCGGGAGCAAAGCCGCAGCGGCGGCGGGTCCCGCGCCAGAGCAAAGCCTCAGAGGCACGGCACTCCGCCACTGCGGCTTTGCTCCCCCTGTCCCTGGTCTGCTGGGGGGGAGGGGGCGCAGCTAGTGTGCCCCCCCCAGCAGACCAGGGTTTTGTTGTGGACCCTGGGGCAGAGCAGCTGGGGCGCGGCCGGTTGGTCCTGCAGCACCGCTCTGGGCACTACTGGACCAACCTGGCGGCACCCCAGCTGCTCTGCCCCAGGCGTCCCCAAGTCAGCCGCTGCTGAAACTGACCAGCAGCGGCTGAATCAGTTGCTCTGCCCCGGGCTTCCTGGAATCAGCCGCTGATCAGTTTCAGCAGCGGCTGACTTGGGGTTCTTAAGTTGAATCTGTATGTAAGTCAGAACTGGCGGTCAGTTTCAGCAGCGGCTGAATCTGGACGCCAGTTCCGACTTGCATACAGATTTAACTTAAGAACAAACCTACAGTCCCTATCTTGTACATAACCCGGGGACTGCCTGTACAAAAAAAGCAGTCGTGGCGCTTTAAAGATGAACATGATAGTGTATTAGATTATAAGCTTTCGTGGGGCAGACCCACGTCTTCAGATCATATTCTGAAAGCGAATTGGCATGACCATTGTATACAAGAGGGATACAATGAAAAAAAGACAAACTGACAAATCAGCTACATAGAACAGAAGGTGGGAGCGAGGGGGGGGGGGGAAGTGACAAGGAAAGAGGAAATTACTTACTGTAAGTTAATTAAGTGGCTATTCTGGGGTCACTAGGAATATCAAAAGGTGGGGAGGCTGCCTTTGTACTGTGTAAGATAATTATCATCTCGATTAAGGCCCTTTCGCAAAGTGTCGGATTTTAGCATAAATAAAAGTCCTGAGGTCTCCCTCTGTAATCTGGTGTTAAAGTCTTTGTTGTAAGACATATTTTGTCAGGTCTTTAAGGGAATGACTAATTTGATTGAAATGCTGGCAGACAGGTTTGTGTGTGTGGAGATTTCTGATGTCTGATTTGTGAGCATTGATTCTTTGGCGAAGTGACTGACCAGTTTGTCCAATATACATCGCAAAGGGGCATTGCTGGCACATAATGGCATATATCAAATTGATGGACATACAGGAATATGAGCCCTTGATCATATAACTGACATGGTTAGGTTCAGTGATGGTGCCTCCAGAGTAAATATGTGGACAAAGCTGGCAACGGGGTTTGTTGCAAGCGAAAGTTCCAGGGTTAGTTTTAATGTGATGTGCCCTGTGATTGTCAGTGAGAATCTTCCTGAGGTTAGGTGGTTGTTTATAGGAGAGTACAGGTCTGTCACCCAGAGCCTCTTGGAGTGAAGCATCATGTTCTAGTATAGGTTGTAGGTTACTGATAATGTATTGGAGGGCCCTGAGTTGGGGGCTTTAGTTGAAGACAAGTGGTGTTCTATTTGTTGTTTTTCTTGGGCCTTTTTATAAGTGGCTGGTTTCTGGGTATTCTTCTGGCCCTTTCAATCTGTTCCCCCCCCCCCCCCCCTGAGTAATTGAGTTTTATGAATGCTTGGTAGAGATCTTGAAGTTTTTAGTCTGTCAGTGGGATTGGAGCAGATGTGGTTGGACCTAAGGGCTTGACTATAGACGATGGATTGTATGGTGTGTCCTGGATAGAAGCTGGAGGCAAGTAAGTAAGTGTAGCAGTCAGTGAGCTTCCTGTAGAGAGTGATACTGATTTTTTTCATCAGTAATTTGTACTGTGGTGTCCAGGAAATGAATCTCTCATGTTGAATGGTTTAGGCTGAGATTGATTATGGGGTGTAGGTTGTTAAAATCTCTGTGGAATTCGTCCAGTGTTTCTTGACCATGGGTCCAAATGATAAAGATGTCACCGATGTAGCGTAAGTAAAGGAGGAATAATAGGAGATGGGAGCTGAGGAAACATTGTTCTAAGTCAGCTATAAAGATGTTGGTGTACTGTGGCTAACCCTTGGCTGTGCTGCTGATCTGGAGGTATAAATTGTCCCCAAATTGGAAATAATTGTGGGTAAGAACAAAGTTACATAGATCTGCTTGCAGATTTGCTGTGGTAACCTCTGGGATAGTGTTTTTAATCACTTGTAGTCCATCTTCATGGCAAGGATGTTATATCCATCGTGGCAAGGATGGTGTTATCAGGAAGGTTATCAATGGATTTGTTTGGATTTAGTCTCTAGAACAGGGGTAGGGAACTGTGTCCAGCCCCCATCTTGCCTAGATCTGCCCCCCTGGGCTCATGGTTCCCCCCAACATTGGGGAGCATCCTCTTGTGCTCCAGCACCCTTGCTGCCCTGTCATGTGGCTGGAGCTCACAAACTACTAGGCTAGAGCCCCCCTAACCTCTGGTGTGCTAGGGAAACGTGAGGAGTGTCTTTCTCCTTCTCAGTTGGGGGGCCACATCAGTGAAGCGTTTTTTTTTTTCTTCTCACTAGTGAGAGGCCCTTGACTGATTTTTTTTTTTTTTTTTTTTTTTTCCCCTCCTGTAGAGGCCCCCAATCCAAATTCCTCACCCCTGCTTTACAAGGAATTCCACTTAGGATTCTCAGGGTTGGAGAGCCTGTTTTTAAGGTAAAGCATGTCTACACTAACCAATTTTGTCACCTAAAATTGTCTTTTGGCAACAAAACAGTGGTAGGGTTTATACTACAAAATCATTTTTGTGTCAAAGTAATTTTGGTGATAAACTTCCACCCCTTATTAGGGACTTTTTTTTTCTACTGCCCTCCCCCTTCCCCCCCTTTTAACTGTCAACAAACATGCAGTGTAGACACCAGGATGCTCCCCCCTTCACTCCCCCCCCCCCCACATTTATTGCCTTCCAGGAAGTTTCCCACATGCAACAGGGAGGATTTAGTTAAGGAAGTGGTCAAGTAACTCTCCATAGAGTCAAACTAAAATGCTTAAGTTTTTAATCAAACTGCATAATGAGCAGATTGGAGTTGAGCTTTCCCTATAATACACAAATATCTTCCCTGTCTCTTGTTTTTTAAAAGAAACTATTTTTGTTACTAACCTTGCTTTCGATTGTCTCAAAAGAAAAGAGAAAAAATCTTCAAATGAATTGATCTTCATGAATGAAAATGTTGCTAAGATGGTATAGGGGTGATAACTACTTTTCTGAAGATCTTCTCTACTAGGATTCTCACTCATCACTTCTCCCATCTTGAAGGGAAGCTTTCTGAAGTTTTGTTATACACTTATTTTGTTATATGCTTATTTAGGCTAAGTCTAGACAATGGGGTTTTATTAGAAAAAGCTACGCAAATTGCACTCCGCAGTTTTCATAGTTTTTTTTCGATCGCTTTTGCGGAAGAGGCTTTTCCGCCATTTGGCCCAGTTTAAATGGGGACAAATGACGGAAAAACTGCCTCTTTCGGCAGAGCTCTTATGCCTTGTGAAACGAGGTATACAGGTCTCCTCAAAAGAGCGCATTTGCTTTTCTGGGAAAAAAAGTGGAAGAGCAAACACGTTCCCTGGACACGGCGGGGATTTTATGGGATACCTTATTAACTTTTCAGTCATTGCTCTTTAGCTTATTTTTTTCCTTAGGAGGTCTCTGCTGATTGCTAAATCATAAAGTGTGTGAAATGTTCCAAAAGGCAGTTTAGCTCTGTGGTAACATTTAGCCCTCCTTCAAAAGACAAATGACTCATTCTTTTGCCCACTACTGGGCAAGGATTCAAAGGGCAAGTCTACATTGTTCAACAATGCACACTATGGGAGTGTAGTCCCCAAAGTGCACTAGAGAACCTTTAGTGTGCATCAGCACAGTGCACAGACGAGTCCATGCACACCATGTTTGTGTGCTTTAGAAATCAGCCTCTCAATAAATCGCATTACCTTCTTGTTTAGACAAGGATCGCGGGGAACGTTTTTGGGATCAGGGACTGCTGACTCACAGAAAAATCAGTTGGAGCTGCCGCACACAAGTGAGAAGAAAAAAAGAAAAAACAAAACAAACTCACTGACATGGCCCCTGACTGAGGAGGAGAAAGACACTCCCCACGTTGCCTTCACACACCAGAACCTGAGGGTACAGGCTAGTAGATTTTGTGCTCTCCTGGCTCACAGTGAGGCTGTGGGGGGCTGGAGCTCCAGCGCAGAGTGCCGAGGGGGCACCCTGACCCTCAGGGGCCAATCCAGGTAAGCCACAGGCCACATCTGGCCTCCGGGTCTTAGGTTCCCAACCTCTGGTTTAGACAAAGGCCAGTTCAAAACTACAAACTCAAACTGTATTTATGCTGATATAAACCAAAGTAGGAAATTCTGAATTACAGAGTACATTTAGCTGAAGACATAAACAACTTTTAGCATGCAATAAATCAAAGCAGTGTTCAATGCTTTGAAATCCCACTAGGATTAGATGTTACAATTTCCTAAATCAATTGATAAAATATTTAATTTAATGGACAAGTTAAAGAATTGTAGTATTTTAGTTACAAAACATGTCTCATAGCTTCACATTAGTTGACTGCATTTTTACAATGCCTTTAAGGAACTCATTGCATTATTTATACTGTTTTATGGTGTGTAGTTTTTATGAAAGTAAAATTGTTAGCATTCCTATTTTTGATGTACTAGAGGCAACTGGTATCTGATATTTGTGTGAAAAGGGCCCTGTTTATCATCTGTCTGTATTTTGAACATACTAACAAAATTAATATCAGTATTTTCACATCAGTATTTTCACTATAGCAAAACAAAGGATGAAAACCTGACCCAGTTTAAATTATAACATCTGAATATTGCATTAAAGTGCTTAGAAAATAAACACCAATAGATTTTAAAGTGAATTTGTTTTTTCTGAGCTCTGGTCATCCGAATGCACATTTATATATGTCTTACATACTTGGTGGTGTTAGACTGTCAGTTTGCCAGTTCTACTCTAAATATTTTTTTAAATATATTTGATAGTGAGATAGGTCCTGCTCTTCAGATTTGATGATCTAGAGTAGAGCTCTGAGGACAACAATTTTGGTGGCCTAAGAGTGCGGCCACCAACTGTTGCTTGTGCCACTCATGCTTTTCTAAAATACTTAAATAGCTTTAAGAAGAAAAATATAGACATACCTATGTCTAAATGATTGTAATTTATTTATTGCTAGCTTATAAGTGTTGTGAAGAGTGATATTAATAGACAGACAAATATTACTTCTCTCAGCAGACTCATTCAGCCCTTACACAAATTAAACCTTTATGGAGGTTTGGGGGAGGCGGTGGAGTCCATGAATCAAGGATGTGGGGATGCAGAGAGACAGCAGGAACTGGTTGAAGCCCCAGAGCCTGGGGCCTGCCATTGCTGTGAAGCTTGGACCTGTGGCCTATCACTCCTGAGAAGGAAAGGGGTAGGGGAGAAGGAGGCTAACAAGCATTGCACCCCAGGTGTCTCAGAGGAGTGCAGGGCCCAACCTCTGCTGGTGGCCCCAGCACCTAAGTGGTACATCCATGAGCAATAGGGCCTAGTGGTGGTTTTGTTTTGCTTTTTTACTAGCTGTTTCAAACAGTTTTCATGCCCTCATCTTCTCTGTAGTTGTCCCAGCTTACTTGTTCTACTGTTGTTACCTCAATGTGCTCTCTCTCTAACCTGCTAGTTCCATAGAAATAGCTCCATTTCACAGAGGTAAGTGATTAGGGATCCACTGACATCAATATGTTGGATTTTTTTTTCTTTACATTTTTGAAGATGGTCCCAAATCTTCAGAGATCTGTGCTCACTTTTTTCTCCTGCCACTACAACTACTTTGGCAGCAGGATGTTGGGTCTGCTTCAGAGGAGCGTCTACCTCCTTGCATGGACATGTCTGCTTGAGATTGAACCAAAGACACTGCTTTGTAGCTCTTACAATATAATCTAGTGTGTGGGCTTGGATATAAAGTCTAGACCAAAAAACATCCTACCCCAACTAACCAGATGCCAAAGATGTCCTCCTAATGGAAAACAGCACAATAGAATCAAGGAGTCATTCTCAGCTCTAATCTGCTCCTTTTAATAATCCCTTTATTGGGTATGTGGTCCCACCTCTTTCTGCACTCATTTGAGGAGTGGATTCCTCTTGCCCATTTTTATTTGGAAAAAATGGGATTAAGTTTATGAATTTTCTAATGATCTTGTCTAACCTTAGTACTAATTGTTATATAATTTAAAGTAACTTTGTCATCTTGATCTCAGGTTTTTGAAATGGTGTCTTGATGACACTTAGGGTACATCTAAACTACATGGCTCCGTTGACGGAGCCATGTAGATTTGTTGTTTTGGCAAAGGCAAATGAAGCCGTGATTTAAATGATCGGGGCTTCATTTACATTTACATGGCTGCCGCGCTGAGCCGACAAACAGCTGATCAGTTGTTTGTCCGCTCAGTGCGCTAGTCTGGACGCTCCCCTGCCGACATCAAAACCCTTTGTCGGCAGCCCTGGTAAACCTCATCCCACGAGGAATAACGGGGCTGCCGACAAAGGGCTTTGATGTCGGCAGGGGAGCGTCCAGACTAGCGCGCTGAGCGGACAAACAGCTGATCAGCTGTTTGTCAGCTCAGCGCGGCAGCCATGTAAATGTAAATGAAGCCGCGATCATTTACATTGCGGCTTCATTTGCCTTTGCCTATGTATGTAATCTACATGCCTCTGACGACAGAGGCATGTAGTCTAGACACAGCCTTAATTACTAATTGGCCCAGTGAAGTATTCATGCTAGTCTGCACCTAACTTGTCTGTCTTTATTCATTGCCCTAAATATTTTGAGAGAGAACTTCCTGAAGAAAACTTCCGAATTGATAGGATATTCTCATCAAAAATCATTTTAAGCTATCATGCTATTTTTGAATTTTACAGAGAGATTAGAAAACAAACTTGGGTATATGAATTCTTACCTCTTCAGAAGATCAGGCCTTCTGGTACCAGTTATTGGAGGATCCACTTAATCCTTTAAAGGAATTCATCAGTATCCTTTTTTAAGCCTCTCCTAATCCAGCCCAATTTGTTCATTGCTTCAGTTGTACTCTTCACCCACTTATTCATCTTCATGCAGAATGTATACATTAGAGTAGGTAAAGAAATTTCCTGATAGCTGAACATAGGCCTGCACAACTCAGAAAGCGGCGAGGGCCATATTACTCCAAAGAAAACAGCTGCGGGCTGCAAGTGTAGGTTTTTTTTGGGGGGAGCCCACCCGGGGGTGGCGCACCCTCCTCTCCCCACCCTGGGCCCCTCTCTGTGCTGAGGAACAGAGGTGGGGAGAGGGAGGCGCTGCCTCTGCTCCCTCCTCCCCTCCCCCCCCCCCCCCCCGCAGGAGCATTTTCTTTTTAATTGGTCCGACCTTCAAGCCCTCCCCCCCGCCCTTTCACGGAGCATGGCAGGCCCCTCCCCCCGCCCAGCCTCACCTGCCAGCACCAGGATCTGGGCCTCGTGCAGCAGCAGGCACCTGGAAGCAGCCCCTTGGCTGAGCGCGCCTTGGGCATCTGGTCTGGTCAGACTGGAGCAATCCAATGCTGAGCGGAGGCAAGCCTGGCTGGGCAGGCGCGCAGCGTGAGCCCAGCCCCAGTGCGCTCCCAGCCTCTCTGTCCCCCGCGGCGGGCAGGGGAGACCTAGGGTCGGAGAGTCCCATCCACACAGCAGTGCAGCAGGCACACGCTGCATGGTGGAGTGACTCTGGGTGCTGAGGCGTTTTAGTGCCCCCCGTAGGCTGGCGCCCCGGGCACCTGCCCGGCTAGCCTGCCTCTTAATCCGGCCCTGGTCACGGGCTACACAGTGAGTCCCTGTGGGCCGCATGTTGTGCCGGCATGGCTGAACAGGTTCTCTGAAAAAATCTTTAAATTAGAGAATGCTACTTCTCTGTTGCTGGACTTATTATTTTGCCAAGCTGAATGACATGGTTTAGGCTGCACTTCAGAGATTATTTTCCATACCCCTGCCTAGTGAGTCTATTTAAAAGCAAGTTCAGCATAAATTGAAACTAACTTTAATCTTTGTTTGTCATACTGACAGGAAATTAAGTGTATCTCTACTGTAGCATAATTGCTTTGAACTTCTGGAAAAGATCTGGGCAGGGTAAGCTGCAAGTAGATATTGTGTTCATGTTCCTTTGAATGTTTGACTTTATATAATTAAGTCACACTAATAAGAACCAGGTATGAAAATGACTTTGTGTGATTTAGAAAATTCTTTGATATCTTAGCCTTCATTCCAGTGAAATCCTTGAAACATATTATAGTTGGGAAAATATAATTACTGCTGTGCCAAAGAACCATTTTTACTTGAAAGTACTGGTGGATAGCATGCATATAGGTCCACTTATCAGATATAGTTTTAAGCAAAGACTGGGTGTCTTTAATTGGGGCAGCTTTTCTGTTACTTTGATATATTTGTTGGTTGAGTTAATTGTTTCCTGTTTGTAATTTAATGCTGGGTGGTTATCCTTTGATGGAGCATTGGAAAATATTTGTCCATGGGAATCTTTTGTTGTCTAAATAGAAATAGAATACAGTGATGGTCTAAAGCTTCAGGGGGTAGTCTAGTTAGTCTGTTAAAGAGAAAAAAATAACAAATGGTCTGGTAGCACTTTATAGATGAACAAAACATGTAGATGGTATCATGATCTTTTGTGGGCACAGCCCACTTCTTCAGATGACTCTGGAGTTATGAGTTTGGGATGTGTACACCCAAAATAAATAGGAGAGGGGAAGGGGAGGGAAGAAAAAGAGAGGGTGGGTGGGAGACAGAGCATCAGTAAGTATGTGAAAATTGGATAGTTACACTGGAGCAGATAAAAATCAAAGTCAATAGATAGACTCCCATGTCAGGAAGAGTCCCTATGTCTCTTTCTACAGTACTCCTTAGACAATCACTTCCCATTCTCTGTGTGAAAGTGATTGTTCCTTCCTAAGTGTTCCTTTGCATTTCTCCTTATTACATTTTATCCTGTTTACCTCAGACCATTTCTCTGGTTTACTCCAATCACTTTGAATTATGACCTTATTCTCCAAAGTACTTGCAACACTTCCCAGCTTGGTATCATCTGCAAACTCTCTATGCTATCATCTAAATCGTTGATGAAGATATTGAACAAGAATTGGCCCCAAAACAGACCCCTGCGGAATCCTACTTGTTATGCCCTTCTAGCATGATTGTGAACTATTAATAACTACTCTCTGGGTATGTCTACGCTAGCCACCCTAGTTCGAACTAGGGTGGCTAATGTAGTCATTCGAACTTGCAAATGAAGCCCAGGATTAAAATATCCCAGGCTTTATTTGCATGTTCCCGTGTGCTGCCATTTTTAAATGCCCGGTAGTTCGGACTCCCCGCCCACAGCTACACGCAGCACGGGCTAGGTAGTTCGAACTAAAGCCCCTAATTTGGACTACTGTTACTCTTCATTGCAGGGAATTTCTGGGCATCCCCCAGCTGCCAGCTCCCTCCCTGGTGGGCTTTGCACTGGCTTCTGCAGCCAGTCTCATTTCTTGACCACCCCTCTGTCCCCCACGGGCTGCACCCAGCCCCTGCTAACCAAGGGGTGGCGAGGGGCATGAGCACAGGCTGGAGGAGCATGGGGCAGCTGTGCAGCTGATGGCTGCAGAGAAGTGGTAGTTTCTCATTCCAAGTGCCTCTTCTCACTCCGTGATGGATTGCCACTTGCTTCATCTGAGTCCTCTGGCCAGCACTTGCTCTGTTTGCCAACACCTGTGCCTCTTGCCTGCTCCCCAAGGCCACGGAGGTCCTTACCCAAATGCAGACTGCAGCTGTGTAAAGCTTATGAAAATTTGGGTCACCATGGGGTCTTAATTGTCACCCACCTCTTCCTGTCCTTGTTCTTTGCCTCTGCTTCCTCTGGAGAGGATCTATTTAATTTAAAAGATGTCTGGAGCAGCCCCAGTCTGTGGCGGGTCCAGGCGCATTGCAGGCAGCTCTTGTCCACAGTGGGTCTAGGAGAAGGGGGCTTCATGCAGAGGCTGTTCCAGGAGTCTGGAATAGGGATGTAATAGTGTAGTCGATTAAACAATTGATAAGCAAAAGCTTATAGGTTAATGCTATAGACTACATGCATTTCCTCTCCCTCCCCCCCCGCCAGTAATTTTTTTTTTAGCAGGCTGGCTCAGTTCTGGCTCATACTGGGTCCAGGGCCTATCCCTGCTGCAGCTCTGCATTTAAAGTGTATTAGGAGCCAGGCGAGCAGGCAGCCCAGCTAAGTTCTAGCTTGTGCTGGGTCCGGGAACTCAAACCTCCTTGTAGACAGGGGCCGCTGCCACCCTGCGCTGCTGCAGACCAGCTCCCACCTGGCATGCTGCGCTGCTGCCTCTGATACAGCAGCTGCCAGCCCTGCCTTCAGGGACTATAGAATAGTCAACTAATCAGTAAGAATTCATGAGGTTACTTGACTATTCAGTTAACCGATATTTAACATCCCTAGGCAGGAGTAACCCCTGCCAGTGCCAGTGCACTGCATTAGCCTGACTGTGGCAGGGAGGGGAAGGGAATGAGATGCTCTGGCTCATTTGGCCCCACTTTAATTGGTTAACCAGTTAAATGTTAAGTAAACTTTGGTAAACAAGTTAACCAACTATATGAAATTTTACATCCCTAGTATATACTGAAGTTTCTAAATGTACTGTGTTAAACTACAGGACCTTATTTTAAAATTTGTTAATTTCTTTAGTGTGTTGCTGATGATTATAAAATATCTCTAAAAAAATTCTCATCTCCCCCCATCCTGCTGTTGAGCATAGTGACACTAGTTTAATAACTGTAATAGTACTAGACACGTCCCCACCTACGGTTGGTTGCAGGTGAGATTGTATGTGCAGATGTTCGTAAGTCAGATGCTTGTAACTTGTGGCCTACATATAGGCACTCCCCTAATGTCAGGACTTAATGGAAGAATTATTGTTAGAGAAGAAACAGGCAACCCAGGAACAGATTGGGTAAATGGACCACTTTATTGCTGACACATGTTTAGCTTGGACCCCCAACATAACATTCCGAATGTCTGTGATTTGGCATCAGTTACACTCTTTTATCTATTTTAGTATGTTGATTCACACGTCTGTCACTACTTTCCATAAACCCTTACTCCCATAGAATGAATATTATTGGCGATGCACACAATTATACTCATGCCTGGTTGTTGTTTACTGGTTTTTAGTTAAATACTGTCTTAATCAACAGCTTACGGGGGGGGGGGGAAGAGCTCTGACCCCCCAAAAGTATTTTTACAGAGCAAATGCAAAGACAAAACAAAGAAAACAGTGTTTAATGCAACTATCTCCCTAGGCTTCAAGGACGAAAGGAGGGAAAACATTGCCCTTTGAGCATACCTGCTCTGACTGGACTCCATACGGCTATTAATTTTACATATTCCCAATACTCCCCCACTCTTTGGCCACTTGGAGCATTGTGTTGAAGGTCCAACGTAAATGTGCGTCAGCAAGAAAGCAATAAAGTGGTCTGCTTACCCCCATCTGCTCCTGGGTCCCCTGTTTCTTCTCTAACAACTATGTGTCTCAAACAATCATTTGTGAAACTTGTTTTGTATTGTCATTTTTTACATGTTCATTTTCCAAAATAGAAGAGGCAGAAGTCTTCTTCTTAAAAAATACGAAACCTACAAAATAGAGAAACAAATAGTGGCTACAGCACAGAGTATGTAGTATTTGCCACTCCATGAAGTTTGTGGAAGAAATTCCCACAACCAAGGCAGCCTCAGAGCCAATCCATTTGGTGTTGGTAGCAACAGTAGTGAACCCTCAGTCTCCTGTATATTCATCTCTTTTCTTTCTGAAATCTTACTTGAAATTTTACTGACATGCTGTTTACCACAAACCTCTCCTGTCTGCTATGCCACAGGCTGTTCACCATCAACTTGGACATCTGTGCTCCTCTTTTTCCTCTTCAGAATGTCCCTGCCATTTACCATCCTTTGCCCCTTCCTTTTCTTTTCCTTGATTTTTCTTCTCATCTTCTCAAGGTTAAGTTCTTTTAGCATCTTAATTTAGTGTACATCCTTACATTTTGTCTTTTGGCAGATGTCTAGTCAGCTGTGGAGGTTAGTACTCTAGTTTACCAATACCAAACAATCATTCTGAGATCCACTCTTGCAGTGAGGCTTGTAGTAAGGTAGAAATACCCAATGTCTAATATAAATTTAAATCAATTGCTGTAGGCCCTGTCTGCACTGTATTCTGGAACAAGGCAAAGCTGCCAGCTCTCCTTGTGTTCCTTCTACCTTCAGGGCAGCCAAATTTCTCATGTACCTAAAATGAGTGTGTAAAGCTTCTACAGAGAAGTGTCTATGCCAGGAGGCTTAAATACAAGCTGAAATCCTGAGGGATGATTTAATGCTTGCGTGGAAGACTTCTTTGGAAGCACAGTTACCACAGAGAAGAATATTTGTATCACTGCATGCTAAGGCTTGCTTTTAATTGTTGTGTGGCCTGCAGAAATAAGCTTTCAATTTTGAGTAGAAACTATAATGCTAGGAATTCAAAATGAAAATGTAAGGCTGTGTCTAGACTGCATCCCTTTTCCGTAAAAGGGATGCAAATTAGACATATCGCAATTGCAAATGAAGCAGGGATTTAAATCTCCCCTGCTTCATTAGCATAAAAATGGCTGCCGCTTTTTTCTGGCTCGGAGCTTTGCTGGGAAAAAAGCGCCAGTCTAGACGCAGATCTTTCGGAAAATAAAGCCTTTTCCGAAAGATCCCTTATCCCTTAAAATGGAAAAGGGATGCAGTCTAGACACAGTCTAAGTGTTTTTCTTTTAAACCTAAGAACAGCCATACTGGGTCAGACCAAAGGTCCATTTAGCCCAGTATCCTGTCCTCTCACTGTGGCCAATGCCTGGTGCCCCAGTGGGAACAAACAGAATAGGTAAACCTCAGTGTCCACCCATTGTTGACCATTCCCAGCTTCTAACAAACAGATGTTAGGGACTTCAGTCTTCTAGCTGCCCATCATAAATTTATGTAGCTTTTTTTTTTTTTTTTTTTTTTTTTACCCCTGTTAAAGTCCTGGTCTTCAAAAAATCCTCTGGCAAGGAATTCTACAGGTTGTATGTTGTGTGAAGAAATAACTTCCTTTTGTTTGTTTTTAAACTTGCTACTATTAGTTTCTTTTGGTGACCCCAAGTTCTTGTGTTATGGGAAGGAGAAAATAACTCTTTGTTAACTTTTCCAAGCTGAACAGTCAGTCTTATTAATCTCTCGTCATATGGCACCCATTCCAAAACTCTACTAATTTTTGTTGATTTTTTTTTTTTATAAACTTTTTCCGGTTCCAAGATATCTTTTTTTTTTTTTTTTTTTTTTTTTTGAGATAAGGTGCCCACAACTGCATGCAATATTCAAGATGTGGGCACACCATGGATTTATATAGAGGCAATAGGATATTCTCTGTCTTACTCTATCCTTTTTTAAGTGATTCCTAACGTTGTTTGCTTTTTTGACTGCCACTGCACATTTAGTGAATGTGTTCAGAGGACTTCCATAATGACTCCAAGATCTCTCGTGAGTGGCAACAGCTAATTTAGTCCCAATTGTTTTATACACGTGGTTGGGGTTATTGTTTTCCAATATGCATTACTTTGCATTTATCAACATTAAAATTCATTTGCCACTTTGTTGCCAAGCCACCTGGTTTTGTGAGATCCTTCTGAGGCTCTTCACAATCTTGGTCTTGAACAGTTTAGTATCATCTGCAAATTTTTGCCACCTCACTATTTACCCCTCTTTACATCTCATTTATGAATATATTGATTAGGATTGGTCCCAGTGTTGACCCCTACAGGACACCACTACAGGTTGAACCTCTCTAGTCTGGCACCCATAGGTCCCAATACAGAGACTTTGTTGAACCGTGGGAGATTAGTATTGTCTAGCAGCATTGCCAACTCTTCCACTGCTTATTAGGCCCTTAGAAGACACTTAGGGAGTAAATTAGAGCTAAATAATGACACAGAACATTGAGAGCCAGGACTGGTGGTTATAAACAAACTTTATGGGATGACGTGAAACTTCGCCATACCCATGGTAAGTGCACATCTGGCTAACTAAAATCATGCTGGACCATGGATGTTGCTGGATTATAGAGTGCCAGACAATACAGGTTCAAACTGTAATTATCTCGCTCCATTTTGAAAACTGACTATTTATTCTTACACTTTGTACATTATCTTTTAACCAGTTATTCAGGAGAGGACCTTCCCTCTTGTCTCTTGACAGCGTACTGTAAGAGCCTTTGGTGAGGGACTGTGTCATAGGCATTCTGGAAATCTAAATACACTACATCCACTGGATCCCCTTTGTCCACATGCTTGTTGACCCCCTCAAGTGTGTGGACATGAGGGAGGGTTCTGAAGTAAGCTGTGGGGAGGGAAATGAGTGAGGGGGATTGCGGTATGCGGGTCTGGGGCATGAGGGGGGGATGCTTACTTGGCTTTGTGCCCCATTGCTCCTGTTGGCCGGCCAATGGTAGCAGAGGAAAAAGCCTCTGGCCAGCACATCACTGTGCTGCCATTTCCCCAGTAGGGTGGGGGGACAACTCAGCTCCCCTTTCATCTCTCATGTAGTGGGGAACTCAAGCTGCCACTCAGGCCTGGTAGTTAGTTGGTGCACTGCCATGAGGCTGGAGCATTGGCTCCAGCTTCCTGTTCGGAGGGTGCATGGGGGGGAGGTGAAGAAATCCCCAAACTTCCCCACCAGACTTCGTTCGTGGAGAGCAGCAGATCAAAGTAACGTAGGGCAGTGAAATACATGAGTTAGCAATTTATGTGTAAGACAGTTCTTGGACATTTCGTTCTGACAGCTGCCTCTTGTTCAGCTTTCACTCTTGACAAGAACAAATCCCAGAATCATCCTGCAGCTAGAGCTAGTTAGCAGTGTTGTTCCTTTTTTCACAACCACTGGGGAAAGCAGCAGAGATTCCAGTGCCTCCTGATCCCACTCTAGGCCAAAGGGAAGCTGATGGGCTAGTTGGGGGGAGGAGCCGAGAATAAAAAGCCATCGGAGACCAGCCTTCCTCCAGGCGGGGAAGCTCTGACGACTCATAACTGTGGCTGTCGCTAGACTGAAGTTGCCTGAGCTCAGCCAGGGTGGTAGCACAAACTCCAGGAGTAGCAGCCTGTTCCCCATGGCAGGAGTGACACGCACATGCCTGGAAACTCCATAGGCAGCTGACATTGCTGTAGCTGCATAACTGCTTCCTCTTTTTACTGTGAAGGAAGTGGGTGGTTTGAGCCCGTGCCAGCATTTCCAGGAACCGAGCACTGCTCCACCCCCAGCACCAGGCCAGTTGGAGCAAGCTCGCTCCTGCCACAATCACGAGACGAGCCAAGCAAGGAAGAACACAAGGAGCAGCTTCCCTCCCACCTCTGCAGGGAGCTGGCTAGCGGTGCCCATCTTGGTGCCCTTTCCAGGCAAGCCCTGCAAGCAGGGGCATGTCTCGGGTAGGGCGGGGGGGGGGGAGGGGAAAGGTAGGCAGACAAGCACCAACTTCTGCCCAAGCTGGCATTGTCCAGCCACCTGAAATAGGCTGCAGGAGCCCTGCAGAGAGCTCTCCAGAGCCACGGGCCAATTGGCTGGGCTAGTACCTGCAGTACCTCAGGGTTGGTGCTGATGAAGACTTGGATGCTCTTGCCACTGGGCACAAGGTGAGGTGGCAGAGCCGAGAGGTTCCCAGAGAAAACTGCCCACCAGAATGCTGAGTCCCGCGGGCAGGCAGCTATCTGTCCGCTTCTGTCGGCCACATGTCCCGCTGCTGTCTGCTTGGCCCCACAGTGCTCTGCAGGAGAACTCCAAGGCAGCCCCCGCCCTGGCTAACAGCAGTCCCCGGGCAGCAGTGGCAGTCGGAGCTGGCGTGCTCGACATTTGCTCACTGGCAGTGGCCATGTGGGCTCCTCTTCTTTTGACACCTGCATTCTAAGTGCAGCAGCAGGATGTCACTAGTGGCAGCTGGCCTTGAGCTTCCCCTGACTCAGCACCCTTGGAGCAAGGCAGTGGGAGGAGGTGGGGCAGCTGCCACTTGCTGGTCTGGCGGAAACCTTTCAGCAGATGCATGAGTGGTGCTCTCTGCGAGCTGGTCAGGTGGGAAAGCTCAGGTCTTTCTTCATCCCCCTCCCCCGTGCAACCTCCGAGCGGGAAGCCAGAGCTGGTGCTGCACCCTCATGACTGAGTGGGGGGGGGGGGGGAGGGAAGAGGCTGAGCTCAAGCTGTGGACCATTTGAGAGACCATTGGAGAACCACTGCTTTAAAGAAAAGTTTATTTTCCTGAACAAATTGTTAATGTCTCTGAGAATTCTGTTTCTTACTATAGTTTCAACCAGTTTATCCATTTCTGAAGTTATACTTACTAACCTGCAATTTCTAGGATCACCCCTAAAGCCTTTATTAAAAATTGGCATTACATTCGCTATCCTCCAGTCATTTGGTTCAAAAGGTGATCTATAGGACAGGTCACAAACCATAGTTAGTAGTGCTGCAATTTCACATTTGAGTTCCTTCAGAACTCTTGGGTGAATGCCATCTGGTCCTGGTGACTTATTACTGTTTGTTTATCAATTTGTTTCAGAACCGTTTCTTATTAAACTTCAATCTGGGGCGGTTTCTCAGAATTGTCACGTTCAAAGAATGGCTCAGGTTTGGCAATCTTCTTCGTGTCTTCAGCCGTGAAGACGGAAGCAAAGAATTCATTTAGTTTCTCGGCCATGGCTTTATTGTCCTTGAGTGCTCCTTTAGCATCTTGATTGTTCCATCGCCCCACTGGTTGTTTAGCAGGCTTCCTGCTTCTCATATACTTTTTAAAATGCTATTACTTTTTTGAGTTTTTTACTAGCTGTTCTTCAAATTCCCTTTTGGCCTTCCTAATTATATTTTTATGCTTCATTTGACAGTTTATGCTCCATTCTAGTTCCCTCACTAGGATTTAACTTCCACTTTTTACACACTGCCTTTTTATAGCTCAATGCTTTTTTTACGTGGTTGTTAAACCATAGTAGCACTTTTTTGTTCTTATGCTTTTTAAAATGTGGCATATACATTTAAGTTGAGTCTCTATTAGGGTGTTATAAAAGTTTCCTTGCAGCTTGCAGGGATTTCACTTTTAACTCCTGTTTAACTAACTGCATTTTTGTGTAGTTCCCCTTCTTGGAATTAAATGCCACAGTATTGGGCTGCTGTGGTGTTTTCCCCACCACAGTGATGTTAATTTAATTATAGTATGGTCATTATTTCCAAGCAGTCCTGCTATATTCATCTCTTGGACCAGATCTTAGGACTAAATCAAGAATGGCCTCTCCTACAGGTTCCAGATCCAGCTGTTCCAAGAAGCAGTCATTTAAGGTGTTAAGAAACGTTCTCTCTGTATCCCATGATGAAATCCCCCGTTACTATTGAGTTTATTTTTATAGCTTCTCTAATCTTTCTTAGCATTTCATAGTCACTATCACCATCCTGGTTGGCAATAGATATCCCTACTGTTATATTCTTCTTATTAGATTCTGGAGTTTCTATCCTAAAGATTGTATGGGAAGGTTTGGTTGATTTAAGACTTTTACTTGTATGCTTTCTTTCACAGGTAGTGCCACTCCCTGACCGGCACCACCTGTCTGACCAGCACCACCTGTTCTTTCCTTCTGATATATTCAATACCATGGTATTACTGTATCCCAGTGGTTTGCCTCATTCACCAAGTTTCTGATGCCTATTTTATCAATATTCTCATTCAGTGCGAGGCACTCCAGTTCACCCATCTTATTGTTTAGATTTCTAGAATTTGTGTATAAGCACTTTAAAAACTTGTCACTATTTGGTTGTCCGCCATTACATAATGGGATTGAACCGGACTCTCTTCCATTTGGGTGTCATTCTCATCAGATCTTAACATATTTTTTCATCTTTGATCCTTTCATCTTTACTAGAATATAGAGAATCTCCAATAGACCTTCCCTTAAAGGATGTCTTTGTCCATGTGCTCCTCCGCACCTGTCAGCTTCCCCCCAGCCCTACATTTAAAAATTGCTCTGACATTTTCATTTTAAGTGCAACCAGTCTGGTTCCATTTTGGTTTAGGTGGAGACCTAATGCAAAAGAAAAATGGAATGCAAACCAAATATAAAGTTATATTTGCTGATACTTTTGAAATATGCTGAGACTCAGATGACTATTTTTTCTTTTTCACAGGCCAATATGGAAACCCTTTAAATAAATACATTAGACATTATGAAGGATTGTCATATGATGTGGATTCATTACACCAAAAACACCAGCGTGCCAAAAGAGCTGTGTTGCATGATGACCAGTTTCTGCATCTAAACTTCCATGCACATGGAAGGTGAGCAATTTTTGTTTAATGTTATTCACATTAAGAATATTTTCTATTTAGTTAAACAAAATACAAACAAACTGGTAAGAAGTACGGTACAACTGCATATGAATGTTACATAATTTGAATGTTAAAATATTTTTAAAGATCCCTTTCTTAATTCGAGTGAATTAACTAAGGGTGCATCTACACTGCACCTTTTATTTCAAGATAACTAGTGTTATTTCAAGATAACTAGTGTTATTTCGAAACAACAGTGCGTCTACATAGCCATTCTGTTCTTTTAAAATTATTCCGAAATCTGTAAGCCTCGTTCTACGAGGAATAATCCCTATTTCGAAATAGCTGTTTCTTGGTAAAGAGCTATTTCAAGTTATTCCTCCCCAGTGCCTCCTGGGGCTCTAAATTGAGATATTATGTCTACATTAGGGAAGCCTACCTTGGACTACTTTTGAGGCTTCCCTGCAGTTTAGATGTGCTATTTTGAAATGAGCTATTTTGGAATAACTATTCTGTAATAGCTTATTTTGAAATAAGTGTACAGTGTAGATGTACCCTAAGTGATCAGAGTAAATTACAATGAGTTACAACTAGCTGTCATTTATACTTCTTTACATTTTCTTAATTAACCTCAAACCCAAAGGGTTTATTTGTGAATGTGATGAGTTGCTGGGTGCGATCACCCCGTCTTGGGTGAGCAGGGGGGATTCAGCGGACCCGCCGTCCGACTTAAGGTCTAATTAGTGGGGTTCTATGCCCCGAGTTCCACCCCTCCTTGGGGTGGGATGCACCGGCCTTGCCCGCCAAAGCTGTCAACGTCAGCGAGCAACGTCGGCGAGCATCCATGGACACTGGGTTGTGGGGCAAGGGGGAAGGAGGACCCGGGCCTGCTCTCTCCACCGGGTCCCAGCCCGGGGCCCTAAGTGCAGGGTGCAACACCGTCCCTGCACGACAGACGGGGTTCACTCCCAAAACGTGTCTGTCCACGGGCACCATAAGGACACCTCCCCCCCCCCCCTCGCCCCCCCGGGATGCTTCCTTCCCCCCACCGGCCCCTGGGAACTGGCCTCCGGCTCCCTCATGCCTACCGTGTTTCCGGTGTCCTGCGCCTGGGTTGGCCCTCGGCTGCTCCTTCCAGGGATCCGCTCCCCCGCGCTGTTCCTCTGCCGGGTCTCATCCTCCACCGTCTGCGGATGCTGCCCCGTGCTGTTGTGTGGCCAAGGCTTGCCAACCGCGGAGGCTGTCCCGGGCTGCTCCGCGGCCGGGGCTCATCTTCTGCCGGCTGTGGAGGCTGCCCTCCTCCCCAACACCGGCAGGCCCTTTTGAAATGGCCCCCTGGTCATGACGTGGCCCGGGGGTCCCACCGTCTTCGTGACGTGTGGGCTTCTCCTGTCATGACCAGGCCGTCACTCAGCGCCCCGCCCACTCCCGGCTGCATGGCAGGGGCGGGGCCAGTGTCCTTACTGCTGCGCAGGCGAGGAGGCAGGTTTTGGCCCTGCCACCGCTCGGTGTCGGCATCCTGCCACTAGTGCTCACCGCCTGTGGCCCTGCTCTCCTCCCGCCTCCCCCTGCTGCCCAGCGTGCGGGCCGCTAGCGGTCTGTCACAGTGAATATGCTTAAATCTTTGTGTTTTGTTTTTTATTACGAGTGGAGTTGCATAGTTATTCCTGCCCGGCTTCCTGCGGCATAGCAGGAAAGGAGTTGTGGGGACTGGCAGGGCAGTAAGGCTGGTGGCAACGTGGATTCAGCTAAGAGGCTGGTGGCTGGTCCAGGGCTGGGGGGAGCCGGATATGACCTCCCCTGGTCTGGCAAAATCCCTCATCCGGGACTGGTCAAGTCCCGAGGGTGCCCGACCAGGGAGGTCCAACCTGTACTCATATTCTGATACCCTTGCCTTCAGATCACATGGTAAGAGACAGCTTATTATGTCCGTAGCATGCCAGTCAAGTTATATGGTTCAGACTGGTGGATGACAATGATCCTTTTTACGTGGTCTGGCTTATTGTAGGGCCAAGAGGCTGTTATGAACTCTGATTCAAATGCCCAACTTCTCTTGTCCATATTCAGCATTTAGCCTCCAGATAAATATATTAATGATTTAAGCTTATTACTGTAATATACATCAAATCATTGTCAGGTCAAATATGTAGTTAGGGATCTGCACATATGTTAGGGATCCTAACATATGCAAGTTGAGTATCATCTCAGCATCCCTATGGTTATCTAGAAGAGGTTCAGAGCTCTTTTAGACACTTCCATCACTTAAACACACTATTACCAGTTCCCAAAAACTAAGAATAACTATTGACCATTTATCTATACCAGAGTTCGTAGGCCTCAAAGCCTTATGCTAATTTACGTTAATGCAGTGTTTCTTAAACTATATTCTGCGGAACACTGGTGTTCCATGAACACCTTGCAAGTGTGCCGCTATCTCTTCTTTGTTTTCATTACTTCTTTTTTTTTGTCTCTCTTTTAAAAAAAAATAAAAATTAAAAAAAAATTGTAATAGGTGTTCCACATTTTAAAAAATTGTTTGGTGTTCCGTGGTCTCAAAGTTTAACACAGTGCTAACGAGTTTCAGGATATGGGCCTGTAAATTCTTTGCATTATTCCCAAGTGAAGTAAAATGCAAAAGTTATCTCTATAGGCTACAACTGTGGTAGATCTATCCTCTTGAGAGATGGTAGCCACGTCTTCTGTCAACTTAATGGTATCACTACAGGGAGTTAGGTGAACTTAATATTATGTGTGAGTTTTGTAGGTTAGTGAAATTGATAAGTCAGTATAGGTTTTAGGTTTAGATCGGGCCTAATGTAGCCACATACAGCCCTGGTGTAGAGCAGTGTTATCTTTATTTTACATAGTGCAACAAAGGTATAGAATAGGGATGTTAAAATTAGATTAATCAACTAATAGAATAGTCAACTATTCAGTTAGTCAATAAGGGTGCTTCCACTTTGAAATGTCGTAAGAACCCATCCGACTGTGGCTACATTTCAAAGGTGGAATGCAGTCACTGCACACCTGCCCCCTTCCAGGGTGCTGAAGCTGGGGGGAACCGGTTTTTAAGATGGCTTCCCCTTACTGGCTCTTTGTGATAGAGGCAACAAGAGATGGGGAGAAGCAACTAGTTAACTAGTGTGTCGACCACCTGATAAGCTTTTGCTTATTGGACAGTTGACTAATCTCTTTCATTCTTAGTACAGAAAACATCACATTTCATATCCTCATTTTGGTTGCCCTCAGTGAGTGAATACTTAACTTGAAGTATCCAGGACTTTATTTCAGAGGTTCATAGAATCATAGAATACTAGAACTGGAAGGGATCTCGAGAGATTGAGTCCAGTCCCCTGCCCTAAAGGACCAAGTACCATGTAGATCATCCCTAATAGATGTCTATCTAACCTGCTCTTAAATATCCTCAATGATGGAGATTTCACAACCCCCCCCATGACAATTTATTCTGGCGTTTATCCACCCTGACAGGAAGTTTTTCCTAATGTCCAACTTAAAACCTCCCTTGCTGCAATTTAAGCCCATTGCCTCTTGTCTCATCATTGAAGGCCAAGAGGAAATTTTTTCTCCCTCCTCTTTTTAACACCCTTTTAGTTACTTGAAAACTGCTATAATGTCTCCTCTCTTTTCTAAACTAAACAAGACGAATTATTTTAGTCTTCCCTCCTAGGTCATGTTTTCTAGACCTTTAATCATTTTTGTTGCTCTTCTCTTTACTTTCTCCAATTTCTCCATATCTTTCTTGAAATGTGGTGCCCACAAGTGGACACAACACTCCAACCTAGGCCTAATCAGTGCAGAGCAGGCAGAGCAGAAGAATGACTTCTCGTGTCTTGCTCACAACACTCCTGTTAATGCATCCCAGAATCATATTTTCTTTTTTTGCAACAGTGTCACACTGACTCAAATTTAGCTTGTGGTCCACTATGACCCCTAAGTCCTTTTCTGTAGTTCTCCTTCCTAGACAGTCACTTAACATTTTTTATATGTGAAACTGATTGATTGATTGTTCCTTCCTAAATGGAGCACTTTGCATTTGGCCCACCATTTATCTCAGACCATTTCTCCAGTTTGGCCAGATCCTTTTGAATTATGACCCTATCCTCCAAAGCACTTGCAGCCCCTCCCAGCTTGGTATCATCTGAAAACTTAAAAAGCGTACTCTTTATGCCATTGTTTAAATTGCTGATGAAGATGTTGAACAGAACCTGTCCCCAAACTGACCCCTGCAGAACCTCACTGTTATTCCCCTCCGGCACGACTGTTAACCGTTAATAGCTACTCTCTG
Organism: Pelodiscus sinensis; assembly: GCF_049634645.1. NCBI lineage: Eukaryota > Metazoa > Chordata > Testudines > Trionychidae > Pelodiscus > Pelodiscus sinensis. Next base: position 29,910,952 of record NC_134724.1, on the reverse strand, counting down.
AGAGTGGTTATCCAATTAGTTATGCACCTACCTCATAGTAGCCCCATATAGGTTGTATTTCCCTAGTTTATTGCTAAGAAGGTCATGTGAGACCATATCAAATGCTTTACTAACATCTAGGTATATCACATCCACCACTTCTCTCTTTTTATCACAGGACTTGCTATCTTATCAAAGAAAGATTGTTTTGACATGATTTGTATGAGTATCCAGAGCTCTGTAATTTCAAATGAAGTTGTTAGGTGTCACAGCTAAGCATCCTGAAAATGAGGAAAATTTAGTAGCTACATCTAAAAATTTTAATTTACGTGAATTGATCAGCATCACATAGGAAGCTGATGAAGGTGGAGGGATAAAGTCCATATCACCTGTATTCTAGTCTTATATCTTTTCCACGATGAGTGTCCTTTTTTTAAAATTGTTGTCGTTCCTTGCCTTATTTAGTGCAACTCTTCTGGGGCGGGGAGGTGGAGGAAAGCAATCATGAAAAAGCAAATAGAAATTCATAGCTATTTAAAACCCAAATCAGGTTTCTTGGGATAGAAAAAAAGGCAATAGACAGGGGCTAATCTGGCAGTCCAGGATGTATCGTAGGCAGGGGATGCTCCAGTTATATTAAAGTGACTCAAATGTAAAGTGAATGGATATTTAGATAAGCAATCTTTGCTAGTAGTGTCAGATATGTGACAATTGTGTCACTACTGTGTATAGTTTTTTCCAGCAATTTGCTATTTCAGTATATGTGCAAAAACCAAATGCACAGTACATAACCACACAAAGCAGATAATTTGTAAATACAAATTAAATTTGTACTACAAGAGTTTACTTGATCTAATAAAGAAAACCTTTTACAATTTCAAAGACAGATATTACAAATGTTATTATAATCCTCTGAATACTATGTGATTGGCAGTTTTAATTGAGATTTAGAAAGACCACTTACTAAAACAGCAGTTTAATGGGGCAATTGGGACCCTAAAAAGTAAGGTATGGAAACATGTTAAATCTTTAGAATAATAGAACTTACTGTTTAGATCAGTTGATGTCACTGTTTTGCAGATGATACAAACTTACTTTATTTTTACAAGATCTGAAATTGGCAAAAATGAGAAATTACATGTGCAAGAGGCATAGGTTAGACTTAATATTAACCTGCCTGCCGTTATTTTACATGCCCAGAATTTGAAAACCTAGTTGGTTGTCATGCAGATAGGTCCCCTACTGCTCTCAGTATTCTAATGGGAAGGTAGTGAATCTGTCCATATTGTAGAAATTTGTTTCCCAACTAGATCCTGTTTGTCTTGCAAAAGCTATTTTCTTGGGATCAAATTCAGCAGGAACGAAACACTGCAGGGGTTCCAATATGGTGCAACTTAAACTGATTTGCCGATTATGTGAGGGTAAGTATGTATAAGGGAGTCGGATAGTAAAACAGTTTTAACTTGCTCCTTTTATGCCTTACATCAGGGCTACTCAGCTTTGGAAGCTCTGGGGGCCACACTGATACTCACAGCATATGCCGAGAGCCACAACTTAAATGTGGTTGCATATACATGAAAATATATATGCAAATAGCTTCTTTCACACTGAACAGCATGAATACAAAGGTTAGGGCAAGACTACACAACACGCAGGCTCCGTTAAGTCAGTTCTGCTGATGTTAATAAAATGCAATGTTTACCTGATTTCCACCCATATAGCAGCACTTTTAATGAGCAGTGACAGATCAGAAATTAAACTACTAAAACGCATATCAACAGAAGACTACTTTGATATTGACTAATTTTTTTGTTTTGGCTCCCGCCCACAGGCCATGTGGTGAGCCCTGCGTCAACCCAAACTGCACCATGGGCTGCAAAGAAACGGGTCGCAGGCCACGTGTGACCTGCGGGCCATGTGTTGAGTAGCCCTGCCTTACTTAGTATGGATAGTGGTCTCTCCCATCGGCAGTGTTCCCCTATTACAAATACGATCTTATTGTTTGGATGTTCTCTTGCCTTCAATAAATCTTACATGAGTAGTTTTGAGACTTCATTTCATAATATTACATTTATATTAAGATTGAAAGAAAAGTTAGTCTTCTGTAGCAACCTTGTAAATCAGATCTGTCCTGCCATCTCAAATGATCATTGTACAGTAATTAATGATTTTCGGATGAAAGATATTATCTTTCATGAAGTCTGCAATTTAAATGTAGGAAGCTGTATTTCATTATGTTAATTCCTGGGTTTGCAACTTTGAACTGTAGATTTACTTGACTTCTTGTCTTAGTTCAACTCCACACTCACTTGGAAAAGGTTGGAAATGTTGATTCGAGGAATGAAACTGTCTCAAACATAGAAGAGTAATGGTAAATTGTTCTTGAGAGAGACTCTTCTTAGCATAGACATTGTGAGCATACTAACTGCAGAACAAAAATAATCTTAACTTGATAATAAGTTGAAGTTGTAGGATGACTTTCTTGTGCTAAACATAAATTAGTAATTGATTATTTTTAGGACAGGATTTGAAAAATGAACTTGGCACCTTCTAGTTCCAGAACTATGTCGGACAATCAGGTTGAAAAATACATATATTTTCTAAGAGCAGGTTGGATAGACATCTGTGGCCACCCCTTCCTCTTTGAAGGAACCTCATGCAGGGAAGGGGCTGAGGAGTGGGTTTCCCTTCTATCCCACTCCTGCAAGGAATTCCTGCCTTCCCCCAACACCTCCTTAACTGTTAAGGGGGCACTACTGGCAGCATGTGGACATCCTATGCAGGGAAGAGATTGAGTGGGGGGCTGGGGGAGAGAAGCTGGCCCTGCTGTGGCTTCTCCCATGCAGGGAAAGCGACTCAGGAGCTTCCCTTCCCTCCCACTCTGGGGATGGATTTCCCCATCCCCTTTCCTTCCTGGTCCCTGTATGCCTCCTTAACAGTTCCAGCCTCTTCACAGTTGCGGGGTGGAGGGGTTGCAGCAAACACAGACATGCAGAGCTCCTGTTTGCGTAGGAGCTCCAGCACATGGAGCTTTCCCCTCTGGCCAGGTCTCCTGCATGCAGGAGAGGAAACTCAAGGGTCATTCCACTCTGCAGGGGAGCCTGGGGAAGTTTTTTAAAGCAGCCCCTGGGACTCCCTGCAGTGTTTCACTGCTGCTGGATTAAATTGTTTCGCAGGCTGGAAGTTCACCACCACTGATCTAGACAGTGCTTGGTTCTGTTTGTGAGGACAGAGGATTGGACTTGACCTCTCAAGCTCCCTTCCAGTCCTAGGATTCTGTGTACAACCAAGGCCCACGCGTATTCAGAGGAATAAACTGTCTTCTGTTTAACTGTTCTGTCAGTTAGCTTTCTACTTAATGCATTTTAAAAATGTAATTTACTATCTCTTCCGTATACTTTTTTAACTTGTTCCATCAGTCTGCCAGCCACACCCGCTAACCCCCACTCTGCATAGATTCTGCAAAAATTGATGACATTCCCCTGGAAAAGATTGCTACTCACTATGGGTGAGTGAACAAGGGGATTTTTCAAATGCTTTTTAAGGACAAGTGACTATATTTACATATTACATAATTATATTACACGTATACTCAGAACAGTTTTTCAAAAGCTCCACATTTTGTGACATCGAAGATTCTTTCAGATTTGAAACAAAACCATTTCACAGCATTTTTGTTTAAGTCATGTCTGAATTAGCTTCTGTTGGGAGGTGTAGCTTTAAGGAAAAAGCTGATTTTAAAAACAGGTATAGCTTTGTGATGGGGTGGGCCAGGCCCTGAGGTCAGAAAAGGGCATAGAGAAGTCTTCCAAGGAGGCTAGAGCAGCTGTGAAGGAACCAGCTGGTCAGGGGCCAGCAAGGCCTATAAAAGTAGCTGCAAAGCACAGCAGCAGTCGGTTGCAGCCAAGATCTGAAGGTGTAAACACCAGTGGTGACTGTCTGGCTGAGGGAGCGGCAGCACCATGGACAGCTCCAAGTGGAGAGTTGGTTAGAGACTGTAGACCAGTGTTTCCCAATTTTATTTGGCCATGGAACCCTTTTAAACTTAAAAGAATTTTGCAGAACCCCTAATAACAGTCTTATATATGGAGCTGAAAAAGTAGACCACGAATAAGTAGGGATAATAATAAACAAATGCTGAACAAGGTCATGAGATCAACACACATGAAAATAGTTTTCAATAAAATTCATAAATGCTTAAATATTAATTTTTTTAAGTGATAAAATGTTATTGTAATGGAATTTTCTCATGGAACCCTTATTTGCACTTTGTAGAACTCCAGGGTTCTGTGGAACACCATTTGGGAAACACTGCTGTAGACAAAGGCAATAAACTGTGATATGATAAACTGTGTTAGAACCCTAAAGTAAGGGCAAGGACGCTATCTCCAGGAGGAGAAATCCTGGAGGCACCACACTCTATCCAAGTGGGGGAAGAGACTGAGAGACCAAACAGAAGGCAGTAAGGTGGATCCCTGGTAAAAGTGTACTCCAGAAGGGGTTTGAGCAGTTACACAACATGTGACTCGGCCAGAGGGCCAAAAAAGGCGGATAAATAGAAGCAGTGCAGGCACATGTTCTCAGCCAGACAGGGGTGTTCACAGGAGGTGAGTGCCACCCCATTACAGTTAAGATTTTAACTGTGTAAGTCAAAAGGCCTTTCACATAATAAAAATATTCATAAGATTAATTATCTGTAAGATTAATAATTTAATTCAAAGATTTCCTATTTCCATGTTTATTAATATATTGTCAGTCGCAAGATACCTTCTGTTCGTTTGATTTACAAATAAGGATGGCTACATCTGATAACTGTGTCAGTGCAAATTTTCAAAAACTAGACTCTATCTTAAACCAAAGACAGGCAGTCCTCGGGTTATGTACAAGATAGGGACTGTAGGTTTGTTCTTAAGTTGAATCTGTATGTAAGTCGGAACTGGTGTCCAGCTTCAGCCGCTGCTGAAACTGACCAGCGGCTGACTACAGAAAGCCCGAGGCAGAGTTGCTCTGCCCAAGGCTTCCTGGAATCAGCCGCTGATCAGTTTCAACAGCGGCTGAATCTGGATGCCTGTGACAGAGCAGCTGGGGCGCTGCCGGGTAGGTCCCTGCAGCGCCGCACCTCGGCGCTGCGGGGACCAACCCACCAGCACCCCAGCTGCTCTACCCCAGGCGTCCCCAAGTCAGCTGCTGCTGAAACTGATCAGCGGCTGATTCCAGGAAGCCCGGGGCAGAGTAACTCTGCCTTGGGCTTCCTGTAGTCAGCCGCTGGTCAGTTTCAGCAGTGGCTGACTTGGGGACGCCTGGGGCAGAGCAGCTGGAGTGCTGCTGGGTTGCTCCAGTAGCGCCGCTCCTCGGCGCTACTGAACCAACCCAGCAGCACCCAAGCTGCTCTGCCCCAGGCGTCCTGATTCAGCCGCTGCTGAAACTGACCAGCAGCGGCTGAATCAGGACGCCTGGGGCAGAGCAGCTGGGGTGCTGACGGGTTGGTCCAGTAGCGCCCAGAGCGGGCGCTGCGGGAACAACCGGCAGCACCCCAGCTGCTCTACCACAGGCGTCCCGAGAAAAGCCTGGTCTGCTGGGGGGGGTGGGGAGGGGGGCACTAGCTGCGCCCCCCCCCCCCCCCCCAGCAGACCAGGGAGACGCGGGCGGCGGGACCCAGACTCGCCCTGATCCCGCCGCCCGCATCCTCCGGGGCAAGAAAAGCTGCTCCGCGTCTCCCTGGTCTGCTGGGGGGGGGCCCAGCAGACCAGGGAGACGCAGAGGACCTGGGCGGCAGGACTGCAGCGTGTCTGGGTGGTCCCGCCGCCCGGATCCTCCACGGCTTTGCTCCGCTGAATCAGGGCACCCCCTGGCTGCGCCCCCCCCCCCCCCCCCCCCAGCAGACCAGGGAGACGCGGAGCAGCTTTTCTTGCCCCGGAGGATGCGGGCGGCAGGACCGCGGCGCGTCTGGCCGGTCCCGCCGCCCCCCGTCCTCCGGGGCGAGAAAAGCCCCGTTTGTAAGTACGGATCTGACATAAGTCGGATCTGCGTAACCCGGGGACTGCCTGTATTGAGATTTTTTTTTTTTTAATGTGCTCATCTGAGTATTGCTAATGGTGTTTTCATTGGTCATTGCTGGGAAGAGAGGGCACCTGTGGGATGGCATGTACATACAGGCCCTGAATGACCAACGGATACTGTTTTTGACAGGAATTGTTTGTGACAACAGTTCTTTGCTTTGTGTTCATCCTCCACATTTTTTAATATAGTGTTAGTGGCTCTGGCCAGTGTAGTCGCATTGAATGGGGCTGCCTTTAGCAGTGGACTGAGGTAAGAGTGAGCAGACTAGGAAGACAAAATAATTCTTCAAGCTAAAAAAGTGACACTGTAGTTATGTTACAGCTGAATCAGTGCTCGTTGTTGATAAATCTTAAACAAGATTGCTAGAACAAACTGGATAAGAAAAAAGTTGAACAGATTATCGAGTTCAGGCTACAGGATGTGTTAATGGGGGTATGCGTCTTTAACTGCTCAACAGCCCAACTTGAGTAATTTCCATGAAGTTTTCAGTGTTAAATATAATTAAACTTGTCCTTTACTTTCCAGTAGCTCATGATTGACTTCAGTTTATATGAATTAGAACTTGCAAAGTTCAGTCTTACAGCACTTGATTTTCAGTCACATGTAAAGTATAGATCAAGGATCATTCTTTGCTCTGGGTGTATAGACTGCAGCTAGAATAAAAACATTTGAATTACCTTCTAGAAAGAATCATTCACTTGAGTCAGCTGTGACAATGGTCTTGCTAGGACACCAATTACATCAGGGTGAGTGGGTTATTTTTTCACACATGGCCCCCCCTCCGCCCCCCCAGGAGGAAGATAGCAGTCTGTCAAATGTGAGGGTGGAGATCTGTTATCAGAATTTCACCAAAGGGATTGGGTAAAGAGCTTGTCTACACACACTTGTTTGACATAAATCAGTTTTAAAATGTATTTAAATTGTCATAACTTTGTGTTATGGACACCTATATTTGTTTAAAGCTGCCTTATTAGTTTATCTTGATTTACAAGCATAATCTGCTAAGAATATCCACACACAAGTTTTAAAAGTCTGTTTAAACTAGTGCTGTGTGTGTATAGCTCAGGCCTAAACAAGAACATATTGTGAACTTTGTTATATTGTGAATCATCAGCCTGATAAATGTTATAGTTTAAGAGAGATGAAGCTGATGACCAGGGCAGTTGTTTTGACATTACATGGACAGGATATACAAAATAATATCTAGTGTTCAGTTTTATTTTGTAACGTTGAATTCCTCAATTTTCTGTCCATTTGCCATTCAGTCTCTAAATATTTATAGTTCAAAAGTACATATACTATATAGCTATAGGTATGCCATTTATGTAAGGAACTCCTATAGACACAAACTTTCATTGAGACATTCGTTTTCTTCTTACTACCTGTAAGAAGAAACCAATAAAACCAACCAACAAACCAATAAAGTTTGCTTACCTGTTCTCTTAGGCTGTGTAGCAGTGTACATTTCTTTTCCTGTCATAAATTACTAATGTACTTAAAGCTAATCTAGCAGATGGTAACTTTGAGCGTTGAGCTTACTTTCTCAAAATATCAGTGCATAAAATAGCATGCTATTGGTTGCTGGAGTGCTGAGTGTTATTTAGTAGAGTAGGTTAGAGAACAGGATACTTAGTGCCATGTTTTTTATTATTGAAGAAGTTATTTGGCTATAGAAATATAAGGATAGCTATATTTGGATGTACTGCTTATTGCATTTTGTATTGGTGTTTGTACTGAAAAATCAAAGGTGAAAATTTAAAAAGAAAAAAGCCTTGTTTGGATATAGACTTCATTGTGCATTTTTAGGTGAAATAGCATCTTGATATTAAGAAAATTCTGAAGATATTTTAAAGAAACTTTGAAATGTAAGCCATTTAGTAGAGATGTTAGATATATCTGTGGGAGACAGCTAGCGGGGGCAGGCGGATTCTCGGAGCCTGCATGTGTGGGGAACCTGCTTGAAAGCTGGCTTCCCTGCATTCTGTGTTAGTGGAAGCAGTGTGAAGGTGCAGGGGGGAGACCGATCCGGTACTCTTGGGGAGCAGCAAGGCGGAAGGGGGTAATGTATGTAGACAACTACACAATCATGTCATCTACACAATTACATCCCTAATATTTCATATATAACCGTGGTGTATATTGGAACATAATTGGATTGGAAATTACTGGCAATGTGACTGACTTCAGACATTATTACCCTTTTTCTTTTTTATACTGTGGCTACAAATGGACAGTAGGTTTCAGAATGTAAATTGTGAATCAGAATGTGTTTGGTGTATTGGGTACATCTCAATGTATGGGAAGAAATTGTTTTTTTTTTCATATGTTTACTTAAACAATGGATTTCAGAAATATCAATATTGATGTGATAGCTGTTCCCATGCTAGCACATCAAGGGGAAAGTAATGGTGGGAAGAGTGAAGACTATTTATTATGACTAAGGCAATGAAAATTACTAACCAGGTAAAACCCTTTTTTATATATGCTTATTTCAGGTTTGCCTCACTAATTTGATTAGTCTTCAAATACAAAAGAATTCTCTTAGCTGTTCTGTGTAATGAAATTTTCCAGTTTGGCATGTACCTGTAACAACTATTGCAATTATTTTGATGCGCTAGTTATTTACGTTCAGTTATCGTTGTAAGCCAAGGACTATATCCATGTATTGAAAACAATTTTAAAAATTGTTTTGTAGTTTCACATGATATTTTATTTGTATTCTACCCTCTCTCTCCCACTGCCCTTCCTGATTGAGGTCAGGATGTGAGGTGGTCCTCATTAATGGCATCTGAGGCAGGAGATGTGCAGTATTGGTCCTAGACATTAGAGAGGAGCATGGAATGTTTGTGTCACAAAACATATTTAGGAAGATTTAGTGGTTAATGCATTGGACCAGGGCTAGGGAGTTTTGTGGCAGGGCAGTATCTCCAGTTTCTTGTGTGAATCTGGGCAGTTCTCTTAATCTCAGCTTCCTGGTTATGAAATGGGGGTAATACTATGTTATCTTGGATGTTTAAACTGTAAACTCTTGAGCAGGGCCATCTCTTCTTATCATTGTATAGTGTCCAGAACATTGAGTCCCTGATTTTGGTAAGAGTCTCTGTGTTAAAGAATATTATCTTCCTCAACCCTTGATCTCAATCCAAGCTTTCAGTAAGGATAATTGTCTCTGTAGCTTGAGAAGGATGAACATCAATCTGTGTTGCACACATGAATCCAAGTTATGAAATGTGTCTGCTAGTGAAGCTCTGATGGGAGGTGCATATGCGGTGAAGAAAATAGGTTCCTTGACAACATCTTTGCTTTTGCCACTCACCTGTTTCTCTTATTGCCTTCCTATGTGATCCTAGAGCTGGGTAGATTCTGCTGTTGGTGGGGGAGCATTTGGTTCTTTGCTAATAACGCTTCCTGAAAACAGATCAGAAACCCAATGCTTGACCATCTCTTGGGACATTCAGGACAATTAAGACACTTCAGCTGAAGGTGCAAAGTCAATACAGATCTTAGTTGATTTGTCTTAACTTCCCTATATGTCCATGTAGACAAGCCTTTAGATGGCTGGCTTCATGTGCATCCACTTCCACTGTGCTTAGCAGTGGCAACAGCCCCAGTTTGAATGTACAGTATGGCCCTTCTGTAATGAAGAATACAATAGAAAAAAGAGCTAAAGTTTCAAAAATGAAACTTGATTGAAATCAAAAGTCAGGTTCATTATTGTATTTCATTGTAAGAGCTTTCTACTTTTGGGAGGATAATTTGGCATGCAAAACATGAACTTTAAATGTTGTGGTCCTGATTAATTTAGATTACTAAAATAAGTTGCCAAGTAAATGTAATTAATGGTTGAAACTCTCTCTGGGATTCTTGTATACTGGACCATGGTTGTTCCAGGACCAGAAAGTCCCAGTGGAGTAGCGGGGCAGTGGGAATCCCACGTATGGTAGTGGGAATGCACGGTAGGGGATCAGGAGCCTGGTGTGTGGAAGCAGCAGGGCTGCCAGGCACTGCAGAGGGAGCCTGGTATGCAGGGTGTCAGAGCTGCTGGGCGCTGCAGCTAGAACCCAGTGTGTGGAGTTGGCGGGGCTGCCAGATGCTATAGCTAGAACCTGGTACACGGAGCTAGTGGGGCTGCTGGCCACTGCAGCAGGAGCTGACAGGGTAGTGAGGGTGAGAGCTGGCTGGGAGGTCAGCAATTGGGCCAGGGCTGGAGGGGGCTCATGTCGAGGGGGGCAGAAATGACCTTCCCTGGTCCAGCAAAATCCCTGATCCAGGAGCCAGCAATGCCAAACCAGGGAGGTTCAACCTGTATTATTTTATTGAATTGGACTGTGCAGTGATTACTTTTTTAAAAAATCAATGTGGTACTTGTTATACTGTAATACAAATAATATCATTGGGATGAAAATGAATTTTAGGCCTAATAATTGTGGATTATTAGTGGTGAATTAGTTATTGGAGCACTTATGGTATTTCAATTCTTGCACTTTTCAGACCATAATCTTATCTTGGCCTAGTGAAAGGACTGTTTCAAATAGAATCTGAGTTTGTAAAAATTTGTCACTTTTAAAAAACCCAACAAAGTTGAAATGTGTTATGTCTTTTCCTTCCACTTTAATATTCGAAGTAGAGTCATAAACTCATGCTCCTGCTTTCTGAAGAGATCGTTGATATTTCTAGTGAAATTAAATGTAGTCAGAATTAAATATAAGTAAATCTGTTCAGTTTATATATGGTTAAACTGTTATAGTTACATGTAGTAACCAGTGTTCCCTCTAAGTTGTGCGCTAGCACAGCTTCACAGGTGATTTATTAGCCCCGCCCAGTCAGTCAGCTCCTTGCACTGAGCCTCTGCCTGGGCAGGGCTGATTAATTACCTGTGAAGCTCTGCTGCCGCCCAGCTTAGATGGAACACTGGTAGTAACCCTTATGCATTTTTGTGAACTTCAATACCTGAATTGGCATCCATCTTACTTTTCTTTCAAATCAAGCCAACAACATACATATGCTTTGAGTCTCTTCCAGGCAAGTCAGATAAATAGAAAATGAAGAGATTAGTAACTTGATAATGTTCTAGTGCTTTATCAAAGAAAAGATGGCTCAGGTTTTTTTCTGCATTTTATGGAGAAATGGGAACAAAATCCATAGTTGACACTGAACAATTAAAATTAGGTTTGTGAACTATTAAGATAAATCATAATTTCTGTCTTACATAATTTTGTAAATATAGTTACATCAGAATCATCTGTCTGCCATTATGTACGGAACTGAAATCATTCTTGTAATACATTTGTATGTCTCATGTTCTATATAAGGAATACTGTTTTCATTATGGTAATATTTTAAAGGATTTGCTAGGTATTCTTTCACCGCCCACATTTTAATAGTCATTCTTTAGCTGTGCTTGTGTAATTGAAATTTTATTTCAGTTTACTACCTTTTGTTTACTTTATAGACACTTCAACCTTCGAATGAAGAGAGATACATCCCTCTTTAGTGATGACTTTAAAGTAGAAATATCAAATAAAGTAGTTGATTATGATACCTCCCATATTTACACTGGACACATATATGGTAAGTACAACATTTTTTCATTGATTTAAAAAGTGCAATGGTTTTAAACAAAGACTATTTGATTTTCATGCTGCTTTGACTCAATTGGAAAATATTTCATCAAATTGTTCAACAATATTAGTTTAAAATTCCCTTAATTGAAAAAAATACTAAAATATGCATAGATAATTAATTCATCTTTTTCTAACTTAGTTTTAATGAGCATATTCCAAAATATTTTTTCATAACTTCAAGTCCCTTCAAAATCTGAATGCCCATCATTTTAAGCACCTTTTCAAGAATCTGGGTACTGCACTTCTGAATATAGTTTTTGCTAAAGGAGTCACCAAACAGATGGTGACTTGAGTCTGGTTTTTTTCTTAAAGATGAACTACACCAGATTGATGAGCAGTTCATCTTGCCATCCCCCATTCAGTTATACCACTTATCCAACTATGCTGTCAGTAGGATACTACAAATTTCACAGACTATTTTGGTCAATTTCACTGTCAAAGGATTAAAATTTTTTTTTTCATTATTTTAGCTATTAAAATCTGAAATCTTATGGTATTGTAATTGTAGTGATCTTGAACCAAAAAAAGGATTGGGGTGGGTGGGGGAAGAGGAAGAGGTGGCTGCCACAACGTGATTGTAAGAGAAATTGTGCTACTGCTTCCCTTCTGCACTGCTGATGTGTTGGTGCTGCCTTTAGAGTTGAGCAGCTAGAGAGAGGTGGCTGCTGGCCAAGAGCCCAGCTTTGAAGGCAGAGCTGCTGCCCTTGGTAGTGCAGAACTTAAGATGGCACAGTATGCTGTTGCCACTTACAGTTCTGTGCTGCTGCTGGCAGGGTGCTGAATTCAGAGCTGGGCTCCCAGCCAACAGCTACCACTCGCCAGCCAGCTCTGAAGGCAATGCAAAAGTAAAAGTGGCAATACCATGTCCCTCCAAAAATAACCTTGCAAACCAGTCTGCAACTTCCTTTGGGTCAGGACTCCCAATTTCAGAAACTCTGGTCTGCTCCATGAAATCTGTATAGTATAGGGTAAAAGCACACGCAAGACCTGACTTCATGGTTCATGATGCATTTTTTCATGTCCAGGAACTTGGTGTAAGGCCCTAACTATTAGTCAACATGGCACTTGAAAGATTTTAACAAGCAAGCATAGTGAACTTATATACTTGTATCCCAAAAAAGAGAGCCCTGCAAAAATTGTGTGTAATCTGGTGCTTAGCTCTTGGAAGAAACTGAATGTAGAAGCTATTCTTCAGCAGTCCAGGTAATGTTTGCTAGAAATACTTAAAATTTTCTGCCAAGCTTCTACAAGAATTATGAAATAGCTCAGGTGATTGAGTATGAAATTTTAAAATTTGATGCCTATTTAAGTTTACCTCATTTAAAAGTTCACATACTCTGAACTAAACTTTATGCTTACATTGAAATAATGATGTTCATTATTTCACATTAAGAGAATCTTCACCAGCATAGAATCAATAGGTCAGTCATTGTCTGTAAATACGTGCGTTCCAGAACATATAATGAGAGGAAACCCAAGGGCAGAAGAGGTGCGCCTTATTATTGGAGGTTCATACATAAGAGATTTTGGTTCCTATTAAGTGTACTGCCATAACTAAGTACCATCTACAAAGAGATGTACCTGTGATGTCTTGCCCTATCTTGCGCACACACACAAGCTGGAAGACTTGTAGGGAAACATAGTTGGTTTCCTTAAGTGTATTCTGTGCACGAAAAGTGTGGGAAGGGACCCTTAAATTTGCAATAATTTTTGTCATGGCTTTCTTGAGGCACAGCTTGTACAAAATGTCTTGCTTTCACATTTCAAAGTGCTTGAATGCTTATGTGTGGTGTGGCAAATCTCCGGCTGTGTCCCGTAGGTCTCATGCTACTGGCGGATAGTGTTCGCCTCCGAAGCTTGCTGTGGCTCTCCACATAGTCTCTTTCTCTTTATGAGAGGCAGGGACCACATGTTACTAAGCAATACTCATCACAGACTAGTTCATAGTTTTGGGGCGAAAACCCCTCTGTGGTCCTAGTCTCCCTTTTTGGGGCAGGCTCTGTGTTGACATGGGGGAGGTTTAGGGTGAGCTCGGGCTCGCCCACTATTCCAGGTTCCGACCCAGGGACCCTAAGGCAGTGGCAACAGACAGGGTTGTTTTACTTCCAATTTTGACAGTTTTTTTCCTTTGGCCACTTCCCCCCAAATGATCTCCTCCAAGTGCCTTCCCTCTGGTGCCTACTAGCCAGTCCTCAGCTCACCCACACATAGCTCTTCTTCTGTACCGCATTTCTGCCTTCTGGTCCATCACTCTTTATCTCTCTTCTCCCACCCCTCCTTACCTGGGGGAAACCTTTTAAAGCAGACCCACAGGCTTTAATTGGCTGCAGGTGTTTAATTAGCTTGCTCCTGCAGGAAAGTCATTAACTAGCCTTAGGTGTCTGCCTGCCTTCATTTTGCGGCTGCAGTATATAGGAGCTTATTCAGGGAAGAGAACGCTATTTACCCAGAGCCCTGTATACCAGCCCTCCATTAAAGTGCTACAGCCTGCTGGTTTTGGTCTGTCACAGTGGCCACACTGTATTAAAGACAGCTCTGTCCTGTCAGAGTCTGGGGCAGTGATGAGCAACCCTAGGCTAGTGTGCGAGCCACAACATTTTCATAAACAAGACAGTCTCCCAGAAAAGGGTAGTTTTGCTAACTGCGCTTGTGTACCTAGACTCTGGGACCCTGCCCATGGAGACTATCGAATAATCGTGTAACTGATAAAATTTGGTGCAGTTACACGATTATTCAATTAAACCGTATCCAACATCACGACTTCTCACATATCCTCAATTAGCTGCTGGACAGACCCACCAGGACTGGTGAGTAAGTTTCTGTCTAGCTGCAACTTTAGGGCCCAGCAGATCATTTGCATTTGACAATAGTTTTCATTCAAGACACAATGATTAGCCTAGGGGCAAGAGGACAATTTGGTGTTGACTCTTCTTGCTGAATATCACAAGAGTCACATGAGGGGAAGAACTGAACTCATGGTCACTGGGACTGCAGATGAGCACCGGCCTCTCCATGCAGCCAGCGGAGTCAAGGGGAGTGGATCAGTTACCAGAGTGTCTCTATCAGAGGCATCAGTGCGGTGGGCTGGGGCAGTCAGCTCAGTGGGATCTGGTGCTCATAGGGAGCTGACTTAAAAGCTGGCTCCTCACAGACACTGATTCCTGCCTTCCTCCCTCTTGCTGCCTCTTATGCAGAGGCAGCAAGAGCGGGGAGTGAATGTTGTTGCTTGGATTAACTGATAAACCCAGACTTATTGGTTGCATGACTATACACTAACATCCCTAGTGAGAAGTGGAAACAAAGCCTCTGTACCCTATTGATCCCATAGTTGCCCTTCAATCATGACGTATATAGCTTTTTGAAAACTGGAAGTTTATATGGAAAAGAGATACTTGTAGATTACAGGTGCTCTCCCATTGCCTTGTTGCCTCATTTTATTCCAAAACATGGGATGAATTTGCCCTTTGGCATATGAGCAAATGCAAAGCTGAAATGACTTTTCCACATCAGCTTAACTTTTTTTTCTCCTTCATGTCTGAGCAGAGGAGTCTGCCATCTCTTAGCCTCTTCCAACCAGTAGCAAGTATTCAGGTCAGTGACGGTTTGCAGAATACAGCGAAGGTCCATTAAACCGCCTGAATAGGAGAGTTGATTTGGAGCTATGCGGAGCTTGGTTAGAGAGCGAGTTGTGGTACTGTGGTGGTCCTAGTTACTGTAGTGATTCCTGTGGCAGGATCACTTAGTTTTGTGGCCAAATATTACTTAATCGCTTGCTTTGTAACACTTGTTTTGTTTTTGTAACAGTAACCTTTTTAAGGTACACACAGGAGAGCCCTAATTCTGCATTTCTTAGTTTGCCAATCTTTTAATTTTGGGAATTAGGAACATATTCTGGAAGAAACTTCAGGGGATACCCGAGTTAGTCCGTACAGGATAAACTTAAACAACAAATGGTCTGGTAGCACTTTATAGACTAACAAAACATGTAGATGGTATCATGAGCTTTCGTGAGCACAGCCCATTTCTTCAGGTGACTGGAAGATCATGAGTATGGGGTAGGGATGAATACTGATTAATTTCTGTATATTAGCTGTTTTGCATGTGAATAAACATGTATCTTAAATGGTCATGAGAATTTTAGTATTACAGCTCTTTTCTTCAGAATTTCCTTTTTGAATTCATGTTCCAGTATATTCTCATAAGTTAAATTCACGCACTGTTTTTCTACATTGATTTCAGAGTGCATCCTTCAGAAATATTTGAGTATATAAATTGTAAGAATGTGTTTAAGCTGATGTAAATGTTTTTTCCAAAATATACTTGATTCTTGTTTAATAGGTGAGCAGGGAAGCTTTAGCCATGGATCTGTTATTGATGGAAGATTTGAAGGATTCATCCAGACTCACAGTGGCACCTTTTATGTCGAGCCAGCAGACCGATATATCAAGGACCGAACCCTGCCATTTCACTCTGTCATTTATCATGAAGATGATATCAGTAAGTACTCCCACTGTGCGCTGTAGACAAAGAAATTTTTTTCATTAAATGTTAAACTGCTAAACCATTGGTAAGTTTCAAACTGGGGTCTATGGAGACACATACTCCACGATTCCTATTATACAGCAGCATGAGTCATGATGTCCTGAAGTGATCCATGTGAGTCCACAAGAGGCAAAAAGCCTACTCCACTTCAGACTTCCGTTTGGTTTTTTTATTCGATACATGGCATATTGGGCTAGGCTTCTAGCTGCTACATTGGTGTATTATTGTAGTTCTTCCTGGCAAAGTTAATACAAAGTTAACCCTTCCCTTGAGTTTATTAAAATGTCACATGCCAGCCATGTTGCTTTCTTGTGAAAATGTGTGGTATCCAGAAGGAGGGATGAGCAGGCTTACTTCGCATTCAAATGCTCCTTGCTCCATATAATTATGTAGAAAAGCTACCCAGTTTATCTGTTTCAAAAGCAGCAATTTTCCATGCACATATGGGTCCTAGACTCCTTCAGACTGGTACTTAAAAGGTGCAGCAACAGTCAGCAACTGTTATTCTGGGGCACCGTTTAATGGGAATTTTCAGTTGGTGGGAAAGTGCAGAAAATACCTCCTACATTAATCATTGATAAGACTTTACCAAATTCACGGCTGTGAAGAGTGAGTCATGGACCATGAACCTTTCCACGTGGAACCTGAGGTCTCCTTATTCCTAGGAGCTGCAGGATGCTGTCTGGAATTGGGTAGCAGCCTTAGATTCCTGCGGCTGCAGGAGACTTGTGGAGTTGGATCATATCTTCTCTGTGCTGCTGGGAGTGCTCTGTCAAATGGGGGCTTCCTGTGGGGGCTTCCTAGCTCCGATTGGGCAGTGAAGAGACAGGACTTGTCCATCTTCTGCATAGCTGCTTGGGATGAGGAGAGGCTAAAGAGATCCATCTCCAGGTGTCTCCCCTGCTGCAGGATGCTGTCTGGGTCTGGGCAGCAGCTTGAAGTTGCTGCAGCTGTGTGGGGGGTTGAGAGAGCAGCACTTTCTGCCGCTGTGCAGAGAGAAGGAGCAAATAGCGTCCTTCTGAAGCAGTGAGAAACCCCTGGTGGGGGTTCTTCCAGCAGTACAGTAGAAATCAGATCCACTTCTACATCTTGGAATTTCGTGCAGTTGCAGGAAGCTCTGCTGTTGTATCCAGCTCTGAAAGCAACATGGGAGTAAGGATGGCAATCCCATGATCTCCCTACAACAGGTTTGCGAACCCCACACAGAATCCTTTTGGGTCAGGACCTCACAGTTCAGGTGGTGCCCTTGTGCTCCACTGAGTTCTTGGTGCATCCTCGCCCCACTAATAGGTGGTTTTGCCTAGCAGCGCCTTCCCCCACACATGTGCAGTTGCTGTCTTACACTGTTTTCATCTGTTAGATGCATGTGTGGTGCAATCCTCCCTCTGTTCCTTTTCTACCATCCTCAGCTGAAGATGGAGTCACAGCAGTGCTCTCCTTTCTGACAGAAAATGAAAAAATAGCATAGTTAGATTATGGGTTGTTAATAGTTTTAGTCAGTTTATAGTTAGTTTTATCTAGTTCTTTATTGGGGGGGTGGAGAAATGCTTCCCTGCGGTTTTTTCCCCCCCTACTCATTTTCTCCCCAAATTCTGAATCTTCACATTCATTCAACATGCCAGGCTCTCTTGGCTTCAAGAAATGTCATTTATGTTGGGACTGAATGCCGGTTTCTGACGGACATGTGTACTGTATTGAATGCTTAGCGCAAAAGTGCCTGCATTGTCAAACATGACAGCCAGAACAAGGAAAGGCCCCAAAATGAGGCTGAAGAATTTCCTCTCAGCTAAATCCCTCCAACCACCAAGGGATAAGTCCCCAGAGATATGGGCATACTCAGCGCCCCATGAGAGGGCTAGTTCATTGCCCTACAGAGGCTCTTGAGTGCCACTGGCTTTCCCGGCACAATCACTGCCTGCTATGTCCTGGGCTGCTCGTTCCATCTATTTCTGGCACTGTGGAGAAGTGAAAACTGACCTGAGCTGAGTTGGAACTGAAATGGCTAACTACCTTCTGGGCACCAGCTGATGTGGCTGGCTGACTGGCACTGACAAATCCAGACATGCTGCTACCAGCATCCACAGGCATCCCAGCACCAATCAAACAAGCTGGTTCCCTGCAGCCTGAATGAAAGTGTGCTCCTTCCAAGATGTGCCACTTACAAAAAGCCCCGCACTCAGGTACACCTTCTACATGGGTGTGGGGAGTAGCTTCACTACATTCTCCAACATTACCTCACTCTAGCCTGTATTGACAAAGTGTAGAAATTTTTCTTACTACCCCACACCATTGTCACTGTGAACTGAACATGGGAGCAGACCGGGGAGTAGACTTTCGTCACTCCGCTCAGCACTATCCCTTTCAACAATCCCCACACATTCTGTGGTTTAATCACCCATGACTGTATTAACCTCAGTGGCCTCTCTGGGAGCCATGGCATCAATATCACCCCCACTCCTCCCATCACCACCATCCACGGGATACACCAGCTTCTTCACTAGCGCATACAGCTACACCAGGGGTGGCCAACCTCAACCTGAGAAGGAGCCAGAGTTTACTAATGCCCATTGCCAAAGAGCAACAGTTATGTCACCGGTCCTGATCATCTCCCCACCACCCATGGGCAGCCCCACTGGTCAGTGCCTCCTCCTTTTCCTCCTGCCCGCTGTGATCACCTCTCTCTGTGGGAGACACTGGAGGAGGGGGAAGCATGGGAGTGACAGGCTCAGTGGAGAGGGTAGGAAGTGGCAGGATCCTAGGAGGAAAAGGCCTAAAGCAGAGCTTTAGGGGGTTGAACAGTGAGCACCCTTTGGCCCAGTGGACAGTTGGCACCTGTAGCTCCAGCCCTGGATTTGGTACCTATACAAGGAGCCACATATTAACTTCTGAAGAGCCACAGGTTGGCCACCCCTGAGCTACACAGTCTCCAGCTACCATTGCACATTCATCACCTTCTCATCTCCCTCCTTCAGTAATAACCCAGGAAGATCCAGCACATGATGGTAACTTATCTCAATCCGATTCAGAGCTTTTCAAAGGCCTCAGAGTCTTCTGCTGCTCCAGATGAGTCAGTTTTCCACTGGCATACGACCTGAAACAATTCCAAGAATTATTCACACAAGTGGCTCAATCTCAGGAGATTATACTCCAAGAAGTGCAAGACCAACAATACAATTTACTCAAAATAATCTAACCAGCTTTATCCTCAAAGATAGCATTACCCATCAATGAGGCTGTCCTGGAGCCATCAGATGTACTCTTGCAGACACCAGCCTCTGTCCCATCCACCAACTGGAGAGCAAATAGAAAATACTTTGTCCAAATTAATTGGTTATGTAATCGGTTCATTACAAATCAAAACACCCTCAGTACCAGTCTATGCCTCAAGAGAAAGAACATAAATGACTGGATCTCTTTGGCCGGATAACGTACTCCTCTGCCACCCTCCAGTTCAGAATATCAAATTACACTGGCCTTCTGGCTAACTATGATCATGCCAGTTACTTCAGATTACAAGATCTCTTACAGGACCTTTCTGAAAACAAGAGACTTCATCTCCAGTCCATCATCAAAGAGGGCCCATCCATAGCAAAAACAGCTCTCCAGGCTGCAATGGATGTGGCGGATATAGCAGCTAGGACCACAGCTACAGCAATACTAATGTGCAGGGCATCATGGTTACAATCATCAGGAGTCCCAAAAGAATTAGACAAAGGTGGAGGACCTTTGATATAAAAACAGATGAGGTGTATGTTCCATGTAAGATTCCTGTATCATACTGCATACTTTAGGCTGGTACACCCTGCCTAATAAAAGACCCAGATGCACTTCGTACCGAATACCAAGAGACTTGAACTAATACAGGCAAGAGTAGAGGCCATATGACAACAGGCCCAAGTAACGTCCCAATAGAAGGAGGGCTCAGCACAATCAGGCCTCCAATACTGAACCCACTTCAAACAAATAGCAGATTTGAAGTTTTGGTCGGGGGTCTCAGCAACCATCCTAAAGATCCAGTGCATCCAAACACAACCACGTTCTTTGAGCGGTGTCCCTATGGGTGCTCCACTGTAGGTGCCAGGCTTGTCCCGACGCCGCAGATTGGAGATTTGTCAGCAGTGGTCTGCTGGACTGCACATGCGCGTTATGTGCCTCATGCCGTTCGTGCCATTTCTTAGAGTGTGCAGTCCAGCCCCACCAGTTCCTCTTAATCGTCCTTTGATCGCAGACAGAACGAACGCCTTCTCCTCCGATACTGTCAGAGGTTAAATTACTTGTTTGTTAGTTATTGAACTATTAATAGAACAATAACTATTTTAGTTAAGCTTTAGCAGTATGTCAACAGTTATACAATTTTAAAAAACAATAATTTTTATATATAGATAAAAAACGGGCAACCACGCCGGGATCTTCCGGTTTCAAAGAGGTGACGCTTGCCAGGAGCCCATGCCTGTGTTGGATGGGCATTCCCATTGAATAAAATGTCTCGGTGAAGGGCACATTCCCCAAAAGTGCCCTCACTGCTCCAAATTCATGGCATGAGTTCATAGAGACGGAGAAATGAGGCTCAGAATGCTTCTTTTTGACAAAGCACTGCAGCTTTCTCAAACTGAGTCTTCCCTGCTCAGTTAAACGAAGTAGACTGAGCTCCTTGCATCTGTTTCTGTAAGGTAAGACATTTTTCAATACTTCAATAATTCAAAGGGCTCTTTTTTGAGCTTTCTTCAATTTATGAATATCCTGTTTGAATTGTGGACTCTAAAACTGGATAGAACATCCAGTACTGGTTGTACCAACACTAGTAAAGGGAGTAGATGTTCCTTTCTCCTACTTGAGATTACTCTGCTTATATATCCAAAGATCACATTAGTGCAGCCCTTTTGGAAATAGTGCCACACTGGGAGCTGGTGGGCAGCTGATTATCTACCACAATGCTCATATATTTTTCTGAGTCATGGCTTTCCAGGATAGTGTCTTACTATTCTTCATATATGGACTATATTCTTTGATCAAAATGTGTAACTTTACATTTGGCCATATAAATTGTGTTCAGCCTTACCAAGTAATCCATATTGCTTTTTATCAGTGACCTTTACCATTCCTTGAGTCTTTGCATCGTCTGCTTTGGTTCTGTCTACACTAGCTGGAACTCAAGCTAATGCACTAAAAATAGCAGCATGGACATTGTAGCATGGGCTCTCAAGATTAGCAACAGTATATTACATTAAAACTACTTGCTTTATTTACCAACTTACAATCTTATAAAAATATAGGAAGCTTTAAAAGATCTTTTTTTCATAGTCCTGTATTAGTTGTTTCCTTATTTTGCCGAGGATCAATGCCAGGCTGATAAGCCTATAATTACCAGGGTCAAATTGTTAATCTTTTCTAAATATTGGTACTGTAGGCTTCTTCCAGTTTTCCGGAACTTCCTCGGTGTTCTAAGAATTACTGAAAAAGCTCCTAACCCAACTCTGTAAAAACTTTTGTTTTGCAAGTTGTCCTGATCTGCTGATTTTAAAATGTGTGACTTTAAGGCTGCTATTTTAATGGCCACCTGAGTTTCTATTAGAATGGGAAATGTTATCTTCTTTATCATGATCTATTTAATTTTTCTTTGATTTTTCATTGATATCAGCTTATGACAACTTCTGGGATTCTGTAAATTGAAATATTAAAAAAAATAATGTATAATGTTTACTAAGACACCTGAAAACAATTCTGAGACCTAAACTTTCTTTGCCTTTCAAAGCATACTGCCTTAGATATGTAATCTTGGTGGTGGTTGTAAATTAATGAAAGAGACCCTGTGGCACTTCTTAAAATGAAAACAAGAGCGTGCGCACATTTTGCTGTGTAATCTATAACCGCTGCTAATTCTTGTGAAATAGATGCAGCTTGACATAGACAGCAGCTTGCACTGGAGAGCCAACAAAAAACTCTGTGCTACTGCAGCAAGTTGTGGGGGAAGGGAAGCAATCTTTTTGCTTTAAAATGGAATATTTTTGGTCAGCCATGTTTGAGCCTTTTGAAACAATATACTTTTACAGCCTTTTCAGGAACCATAATGCAACATATGATTAGCATCTCAATGAAGTCTTATTCAGTAGTCAGACAAAAGTTTTTTTTGTAAATTGGGATTTATATTGTCATCTTTATAAGAAGGCTTTTGTTTGTAACAGTGGATGTGGTGACCAGTGGAAGGCAGCTTTTTATTCATGACTTGGAAACACAAAATGAATGATTTTAGATTCCTGAGCCACTCCCAATAACTGTTTTATAACTCTGTGCCAATATAATGCAAATCGGTTATATTCATTGATAGATTAGTATTAGAAACCAGTTTCTTCCACACTGTAAGTCTTTCAGAGGAACTCTTTATGTAGATTATGAACTATATAATCTTGAGTCAAATACAAAATGTTGACTCAAGTTAGGCATGGAAGGGAAAGCTCGCTGATAGATCTTTTTATTGCAAGTCAAAAAGGAAGTGGAAATTGTGATGGACTATTTAGTAACATTTAATCATTTAAAAAAATCCTGTCTCTTTTGGTGAGTCTATATTTTGCTAACATAGAATTATTCTGAATGAATAAATTAACAATTTTTTTAATTGCCACTTACATTTCTGTGCCCACTACTTGTAGATAAAGAGCTTGTTGAAGTTGGTATGGGAACCTAGTGTGAATGGTTGATGGTTTCAAAAAGATACTCCTTTAATGCATGTTTAACTCAAATAGAAGTTTTTAAATGGTTAAACTTTTTCTTAAATCACTTCTAATAAGGTACCATATATCTAAATCTAGAGCATCTCTAATTATTGAATCCTAAATTGGTTAGCTGATACACTGTTTACAAACAAATAGGGTAAACATTTGGATTTGTGTTGGCCAATAAGTGGCTTTATTTTAAGGCAGGGTGAAGCACTGAAGTTCCTATTGCCACCCTGCAGAGGGTGAGTTAAGATTGTGTATGAGAAATCTGTTGCTACACATCTACTGTTTGTCATCACTTTTGATTAGTTATCACCCTTCAGAAATTCAGGCATGAAGTGTTATCTTAGAGCCAGGCAACTTGGACCAAAAAAGTCATCCTAAACTACCATTAATTTTTTAAGGTTTTGTATTTAAGGACGTTTTAAAGAAACATCTTACTATAAGCTTTGCCAATATTAGATTTGCAACAGAAACTAACTTGTGACCTTCATTACATCATGTGACTAAAGCTGATTATGAATTTATTGGATTTAAGGCACAGACTATTTAAAGTTTCACTGTACATTCAATTCCCCTGTTCCACAAATATGCAAGTGGAGGTAATAACAATAAAACATTGGGCTGACTATTGCCCGGGCTGGGTAGAAGTGTAAATATTGTGTACTTATCCAGTTAAAGTGTTTCTCTGTAGAATGGACTATTGCTGTTCTGATTTGAGTCCATTGAATAGTAGATACAAGTGTTCAAACATGTCTTGTAATGAAGCCATATCTTCCAAGACTTACAGATAATAGATCCTACAGTATTAGTAGTGTACTAAATTAATGGACACATGTTTATCAATCAACAAGTGCTGTTCCTTAACTGAACCTTGAATAGCAGTATTTCTTGAAAAGCGCAGGCTCCACAAAGCAAAGTTCACTCTGCTGTTCAGTAGTACTATATTCGTGCTGCAAATATCTAACTCAGGAGCATGTTAGCTGCAAGATATAAGCTAATTATTAAATATAATCAAAAGCTTATTTTTTTACATACTTATGTTTGAGAGATAATTTCAAGACACAGTTCATACTAAGTACTGTATCTTTAAAATTAGATTTCGCGGTATGCTATACTTTTATTTAACTGTAATTTTCATCCCAACTTGATCCTATGACAGTTGGGATTTGAAAGAGAAGGCTCCCATTTTATGTTCATTTCCATAGAATAGGATATTGTGCATTTCGTGGAAATGAGTTATTCAATTCATTAAGATATTGGAATAGAATGTACTGCAAATGGATAGACATTTATTCTTCAGTTTCTAAAAATATTTCAGAACTCAGTTTTAAAATGCAGTTGTTTTTGCAAATGCCCCTTTTAAAATAGTATCTAATACTCACAAAATTGTTAGTAAGCGTATGCATTTAGAAATCTGGTGTTGAGTTTGAGGGACAAAAAAGATTACTGTTTTGCAGGCAGTCCTCAGGTTCTCTGTAGCATTAGCATTTAGCAAGTCCTTTTGACTAGTAAATGAGCAAATTTGAATTGGAAGTTGGTACTTTAGAAATAAAAAAGTTTAATATGCAATAAATGGCAGTATCTTGAATTTCTAAAATGAAATCTGTAGAGAAAAGCCTAGACATTGCATTCTTCCCTACTGTGGAGTAGGCTGCTATTTAAAGAAAATGTCATTGCTTCACGCTTATCTACAGTATTTAGATAATAGCATTCATTGTTCAAGAGGCAAGCTGGTCACTGTTACCGTCTGCACAAAAAAGTTATTTCCTTTCTTGCGTCCCTTTTCCCGCATAAGATTCCCATCTCTCTCTCTCTCTCTCTCTCTCTCTCTCTCTCTCTTTCTCTCTCTCCTATTTTAAAAGCAAACATTTTCCCTCAGTAGTAAATAGCAGTATTTGTAGCTATGAAGTGGCTACTGCACATGTAGTGGGTGCCACCTACTGTGCTGTACCTTGTCCCTGTTCTTGTCTCAGGAAGCACATTTTTCTTAAAACAGGAGCACACTGCATCTTGCATTTCAAATTGTTCAGGCTACTATTGTTTGTTCAGTGTTGCGTAAGGGTAAATGCTTTATTCTTAGCTTTGTAGTGTCAATGATTTATATTAAATTAAATGGTAAGAGTGCTCCAGAAAACTAACTTAGTTTTGTGGCATTGATCTGGATTCTCTACTGTAGGTGCATGATGCAGTTAGAAATAGACTTTGAAGTTTGCAATTTAGTTTCCAGTATGCAATCAATTTATAGTAATTTCAAATCTTGCTTTTTCTCTCTCAGCTTCCCCACAAAATTATTTTCATTTTTTAAAGCACAGTGGGCCCCTGTCTACATGAGACTTCCAATGCCAGAGCTCTGTTGGTTGGGAGTAAGATGTGATCTGTCACCGATGTAGCTTTTTTTAGCAAAGCTCGGAAGTATAGATGCAGTTGTAATAGCATAGTTTTGCCAGTATATGTGTTTTGCTTTGCTCAGGTTGGAAGTGTGTAAAATAAGCTGTCCCATAAAAACAGCTGGTGTAAATTGCCCCCACACTAGGAGCACTTTGCTGGTATAGTTTGCTGGTATACTTATACCAACAGGTAAAGCACTCCTACTGAAGACCTAATCTATGGTTTCACTTTGCCAAAGCGTTATTTAGTGATACACTCAGTAGAACCATTATAGTGCTATAAGGTGGGAAACTGAGACATGAGTCCACCCAATGGAAACTTAATAAGTTTTTCCTCTAAATTTCAGACAAAATCAGTCAGTTTTTGCTCATATATAGCACATAAGATTGAACAGATAGGGGCCCAAGTTAGCGGGCTCTGTTGTATTGGGAAGCTCTCCATTTCATGATGGTAATCTCAGTCTCTGGACTAATGTTCTGCAGTTTGGGTCCTTGCTCACTTGGGTTTTCATACATTTTATTCATCTACATCTTGCATATCTAGTTACCCATTTACCCAAACTGTCATAGGTTGTTTTCATTCTATTATAAATCATTAACATTACATCAACACAGCTCACTTTACCATTCAACAGTTTTTTATCTTTTAGTGTCCTAAGAAGCACCCTAAACTATTTGTTAACTTAAACATTGTTTTTCTTATTTCACTTGGATAGTTATAGAAAAGAACATACCCTAATGTCAGCATATTCTTATATTTTCCAAAAAGCTGTTTTTTGGAAATTTGTGCTCACTTTAACATCAATGCTCATAAATCATTGAAAATCCTACAGTCTGGGATCAAGGTGTTTATTATTTCCTAACAGATCTGAAAGTCTTTTGAAATATTAAAGTACCATATGACTTTTAAGGTTCTTTTAATTTTGTTTGTAGATGGCAGGAGAGGTTATAAAATACAACCCGTGCAACCAGTAAATATTCTACAGACTATTCAACTTGGAACATTATAGCACAATCTTCAGGCAACATGGTCCAGTTGCTGGAAAATGGGACAGGGAGTTAAGACATGAATTCTTTTCCCATCGCTGCCACTGACTTACTGTGCAACTGTGAGCAACTCACTAAATTTCTGCCATTAGTTTTTTCTCTGTAAAAAGAGATGATGCCCAACTGAAAAAAGTCAGATAAATACCTAAGAAAATGGTTCTACATATGGCCTAATATATATAAAATATACATTTACCATAAGAACAAACGTATGCATTTGAGTGTGTTTATTTTTAAATTTACGTTGAGTAGTCACTAGTGATTTTTAAGTGTGGTGTTATCATATTCGAGTTAGTGAGATTAAAGTTTTGGGTTGACAGGAGAATAAAGTTGCTCCAATATAGTAAGAGTTCAGATGCGAACTGAAGGATTTTAAAATCTGGCACTTGTTACTTCACATTAATACAATACTTCAAGGAGAATTTTAAAAAGACCAGTATTGAAAACCAGTAGTAAGATCGTTTCCTCTTACCAAGCAGAACCTGATTTCACGGTCTTTCTTTTTTCAGCACGAAGTTATGGCATCATTAGAACCAAAATAATGTAAGGAATAGTGCTTTAATGACCAATGATGTCATCAGTTCTTGCAGTAGAATCAAAATCCTAAACAGTTTTATTTGGTAAATGCTTCAGTTCACTATTTATTTGTAAAGCTAATTTTTCATTGTAAAGCTATACATGTATAAAGAGTGTGACAATTGATTTTTGTGGGAAAGAAACTAAAGAAAATTAATGTAAGTTGTTGGTTTCTTGGGAATGCTTCTGGGTGTGTGTGTGTGTGTGTGTGTGTGTGTGTGTGTGTGTGTGTGTGTGTGTGTAAATTCACATTCTTTGTTGCATTCTCAAATTCCAGTCTACAATTATTAGATTTTTTTTTCTTTGGAATATCATGCAAGCAGTGTTGGACAGTAACTGAAAATTAATCTATCTAATACTTTCACACCGCTATTTGAAAAATCAAGATAACCTAATTTTTCCCCACATTTTAGAATATCCTCATAAATATGGGCCACAGGGAGGTTGTGCAGATCACTCCGTGTTTGAAAGAATGCAGAAGTACCAAATGACTGGTGTAGAGGTACCAACAGCACAGGTAAGGAACATGTGATCGTGGATTGTATTGATAAAATGAAAATAAAATTATTGGTATCACTCCTCTGCATATGGCCAGTATCCCTAAGTGTAGCAAAATGAGCTACAAGTCAGATTTTGCTATTAAACCTGCAAATAAAGTCATATTCATCTAAACATAATTATAGTGTATGTGCCAGTTGGTATGTTATGTTCAGGTAAATGAAGATGCATGTGCGCACAGGTACTTGCAATTCAGTAGATACTAAACGAGAATGTTTGGGGTTCAGGATGTAGCTCATGGTTTTAATTGTTTGACTAGTCTTACAATATTATAGCGTGGCAGTAGCCACTTGATAATTAAGGTTGTTAGACTAACTTGTCAGTTCTAAGACTTTCACAGTGAAGAGCCTTTTTGTGTGGTGACTAGTAATTTACCGAAGACTTATAAAGAGGGGTTGGTTTAGGGTTGCCAAGTGTCCGGTTTTGAAACAGATAGTCCAGTATTTGAGCTTTCTGTTTGGGAAACAAATTGAGACAATATAAATGAGAAAATATAAATGTCCGGTATTTTCTAAATAAGATGTAATGTAGATTGCGATGTAACGTCAAGTGTGTCCGGTATTTTTGTTGAAACCCTCTGGCAACCCTAGGTTGGTTACAGGCTACAGGGGGACCTAGGAGTTGTTACATCTACAAGTAGCTCATTTTGTTACACATAGTTTCTACATACTATGTCTGTCACTGTGGAATCTGAGCACTTCCCACAGGCAAATTAAACAACATGAGTGGAATAGGTGCGGGATCACAATAAGTCTCAATGTCTGTAGTGAGTGATGGACATTTGGGCAAATTTTACATGCTTTTTCCACTCACTGTGGAGCCCTAGTTCTTTGATTCTCTTGGGATACAGGTGTTCCTTATGAGAACCTTGGGAGATGCATAGGAAGGAACAGAGAATTGTCCCTCTGTGCTGTCCCTTGACACTCTGTAATCCGCTAACTTCTCTTCTCACTGCCAACATATTTTAGGATGCTCACAGAGGAGGAGATACCCTCCTAGTGACCTCTCTGTCTTCAACAAAGGCAAACTTAGCTTTAGTGGATTTTAGAAGAGGTACAGATGAGGGCTTCCAGTCCTGCTGACCCCAGGAAGAAAGAAAATCATTCCAAGTCCTCTGCTCTGCCAAATTCCATAATAGTTCTGAAAGAAAAGACAAAACTTGGTTATGAAACCGTTAAGGCTACAGTTACATATCTGAGTATTTCCTTTCAAGAACCTTTTAGCTTAAAGGCTAAAAATTAGATAAGATTATATATAAAAAGAACTTTCACTGCACCCACATTAAAAACAGCACAAAACAACAAGTGTAGTAAAAGCTTTGATCTGGCATGTTAGGAGAATTGTGGGAGAGGTTGGTTAATCAATTCTAGTTAACTAAGAGTTATACTTACCAATGGAACACAAATTTTCAAAGAATTAATACAATAAAACGAATAAAGAATAAAATAGTGTACAGTAGGGATGTTAGATATTTGTTAATTGAATAGTTGAGTAACCGCATTAATTTATATTGGTTACTTGGCTATTTTATAGTCCCTGAGGTTGGGAGCAGCATCCAGTATACTCCGGCCCCGACTCATGGGGAGTCCCCTGCCAACCTGCGCTACTGCCTAGCAGCATGGTATGCCAAACAGGAGCCAGTCCACGAGGCGAGCCAGTTTAAAAACCAGCTTCCCGTGCAGACAGACTGCCTGCTGCCCCACGCTGCTGCCTCTGATTCAGAGGCAGCAGCACAGGGTGGCAGCAGCCCCTGTCTGTGGTGGAAGGGGTCCGAGCTCCCTGTGGACAGAAGTTACTTTGCCTCCCATGGAGCAGTCTTTGTGATTAGCTTGGGCCCGCCACAGACAAAGGCTGCTTTGCGGCAGCCGCCTCTGCTACCCTGCTCATCCATGCTGCTGCCTCTGATAGCGGCAGCAGCACATGGGGAGGGGAGGCAGCAGCACGGAGCAGGTGCTAGGGGGAACCAACTTTTAAGTCAGCTCCCCCAGCACTAGCTCTTGGCCCCTCCCTCCCCCCTTGCTGCCTCTGTGAGGGAAATGTGAGTAGTTGAGAAGATTAACCGATAAGCCTAGGTTTATCGGTTATCATATACTCAAGTACTCACATCCCTAGTGTACAGGCACTCATCAATCCAATAGTATTATTGCACTGCAGAGTGGTTGGTTTCTAGAAGCACTTAGATGTATACAGGGAAAGTGTTTTATACGGTTGGTTATCTTGTGATATGTTAGAGTGTAATCGATAAACTGTTTAACCAGTAAGCTGAGGCTTATCAGTTACTCAGCCAGCTCCTAGAGAAGCGGCTTTGCTGCGGCAGGGCACTGAAGCCTCCCCGGGAGCCAGATAGGCAAGGGCTGCCCACTCTGCTTCCAGAGAGGTGGCTTTGCTGCATTTAAGCCTCTTCCTTGGGAGCAGAGCCAGACTTGGCAAGGGCTAGCAGCCCCACTCCCCAGGAAGCTTCAGTGTGGACTCGGTAGAATAAAGCTAAGCTTTATCCTGCAGA
Source organism: Pelodiscus sinensis (assembly GCF_049634645.1). Taxonomy (NCBI): domain Eukaryota; kingdom Metazoa; phylum Chordata; order Testudines; family Trionychidae; genus Pelodiscus; species Pelodiscus sinensis. The sequence goes on along the minus strand of NC_134724.1, from coordinate 29,880,960 downwards.
GCCCTCAATGCGTGTAATCAGGTATCCACTAAGATTTTTAGCGAATTCATGGTTACTGTATTAAACAATTTCTAACAGCCCTGCTTGTGACCTCTAACACTAAAACTATACTAAACGTAATTTAAACTCTCTGGATTCAGACGACATTTCAGGATCTTGCAAAACCTTGAGGTTCTCATTATCAATATCAAGTATGATTACTGTAGATGTAGAAGGTGTAGGATATTGGGCTGAGCCTGTAATTGACCCTATGACTAGTGTTCCTTCTAAGCTATGCAGCAGCACAGCTTCACAGGTGATTGAACATCCCTGTCCATTCAGTCAGCTCTGTGCATGGAGCCCTGAGCCTCTGACTGGGTGGGGCTGATTAATCACCTGTGAAGCTGTGCTGCCATGCAGTTTAGAGGGAACACTGCTATGACACCCTGGAAGCTGCTTTTATTTTTATTTTTTTTTAATTCCTAATATCAGTGTGCTTTCTTGTTTTCTGCTTCGTTTGCATAAAAGTAGAGTGCAGAATATGCAGTAACATAACCTCCTGGTTATGGAGTTATACTGGGTTTACTATTCAATCTAGTCCCAATTACTAGACTTAAGGTTTGTATTGGGAGATATCAGAAGTGTCTGTTGATAAAGTGCTGGATAACACAGCTTTTACTGTGTCTGAATACCAGCATCTCCATAAAACTATACATCTATCTATACCACCAAATTTGGTATGCAGTTTCCTCTTCTCTGACTTAAAGCAAAGTCGGGGGTTGAGTGTGCCACGACAATGGTATGTGCCTGGAAATCAATTTTTTTTCCAGAAAATGGAAAAGGGGGGGTTGGTAGGATGGAGTAACACTGTGGAATGATTCCAATGGGGGTGGAAAATGACTGGCTAGCTGTAGCCAACACTCCAACCTATCCTGTAGAGCAGCTTCTGCACTCTGAGTGCACCTCCCCTTAGCCAACTGGAAGAAATCAGCGGCCGGGGTGTGCCCCCACCCTTGTGACCAGGTAAGTGTTCTAGTGTTCACATAATGGTAAAAACCATTATTTTTGGAATCTCGTTCTTTCTTCTATTGGACTGTGCCTTAGTTTAGACATTTAGTTTACTTTTGTTTCAGCTACACCAGACTAACACAGCTGCATCTCTATCATTAGTTTAGAGAGTGGCTTGAGTCTCATTTTAATAAGTACGAACGTTTTCCTTTAATATATTCAGCCTGTATGTTAACATTTTTGGAGCTTTCAGTGAGGAAGTCCTATAGATACAGCTAATTACACTTAAAATATTCTCATTCCCTACATACTCTAGAAAGGAAAGAACCACAAAGCAAATTGCAACCATTTTCTGTCCTTGAAGTATAAAATCTAGTTCAGATGATAATAGCTTTAATTTAATTTTACTTTAAACAGACCTGCTCAGATGGAATTGAAAAGTGCTTTATTGTTCTAGGAAACTCTTTTACTGAAAGTCGCTGAGAATTGTGCTAAGTCGCTAAGATGTTGCACCCACCATCCCTTGTTATAGTACTTCCAACTTCATATTAATTATCTAGGTTAGTAAGTCAACTTGCTAAATTGAGTATTTCCAAAACTGGCAGCACCCAGCTTGGATCCTACCAGTTCTTACATTATGTATTTGCTCTAAACCCTTGTCTCCCGTTGAAAACTTTTTTCAGTGTTAGCAATATCCTGAACCCCAATGTGGACTGTTTTGACTGTCATAATTATGAGATGAGCCTCAGTTGAAAATAGCACTGGCAGCCAAAACCCTGTTGACATTGTAGCTCAAGAAATTACTAATGCATTTGAGCCAGTGCATATGGATCCAGTGTTGGGAGCAGCAGGACCTTGTGCAGACATGACCTACATGGGGATGATGGGCTATAAAGCAGTGAATGGCCCAAAGACAAATGAATTTAAGTTTCAGTGCTCTGAATGGTAGAAATAGTAGATAACATTATTCTGGATGTTATTTAGTAATACTTAATATCACATCACACACTGCAGTGTTTCAGCTTGTTCAGGTTGATGACAGTTAGGGTAGTTATGATCTGAAGAAAGAACCTTTTTGTTATTTTGCGGAAACACTTTTAGAGTCGATTTTTATATCTACAAACTGGATACATGTTAATCTATCTTTGCAAAGAGCTCTACTTAGTTTTCTGTTTATGGTTTTCTAGGTTTTAGTGGCACAAAATTCTTGTAATATGATGGTATCAAAACGTCTCTGTTCTTGTTGGCTATATGCTAAACTAAAGAGATTAGCTCACAGAGGAATTATGACTAAATGTGCTTAAGAAGTGGGATGACATACCTGAAAAATAGCCTAGTTCAAGATTTGAGAAATGTTTACGTAATAAATAGGATAATATAGTTCATGTGTTTTCTTCTTAAGCATGCTGCACTCATATAAGACATGAATGATTTTAAATATAACTTTAATTTAAAAGAACATGTACAATTAATGCTTCATTGCTTTCTAATATATATAGAAACCCCACAGAGAACATAACATCAATGGTCCAGAGCTTTTAAGAAAAAAACGTGCGGCTCAAGCTGAAAAAAATACTTGTCAGCTCTACATTCAGACTGATCATTTATTCTTCAAGCATTATGGAACAAGGGAAGCTGTGATTGCACAGGTATTTATAAGCCTTTAGTCACTATTTCAGTAATCTGTTCTTTTTCTCTTAAAGGGGGAATAGTCTAGAAAAATGAATACATTTTTATTATGGCGCTTTTCATGTTGCGGTCTGGATACATTAATTCATATGCTGCTGTCTAATGGCATTAAGGGAGCTTTCTCATTGGCCCACTGTGACTGGTTTGATCACAGCAGTCCCCTTGTGATGGTCACCAGATGTGCTAATCATGCACTGAGCCTACCTTCCTGCCCTCTGTATTTCCCCACTACTCCTTCATGCTGTGCCAGAAGCTCTGGCCTCTTTCAGCCAAGGGACAGAGTTGGGGTAACAGACCCTCAGCAGAGCAACACACTCTGAATCATCTCAGCTTGGGAGAGCTCAGCTATAAGGCCATTGACGACACCCAAGAACACAGCCTCAGAGGACCAAAACCCCAAATAAATCACTTACTCCTTTTAAATGTTTTACACAGAGAAAACTCATAATGTCAGCCCCCTTTATCGATGAAAGAGATTCAGATCTGCACTGTGGTTGCTCTCCCCCCCCCCCACCCCACCCCCAGTAACAGTTATTTACGCTTCATAATGAACGAATGTGCTTTTATTAACTATAAAAAGTAGAATTTAATTGCATTCAGTTTTCACTTGCATTCAAGTGAAAACAAATCAAAGTAAGTTAATAAGCCAAAATAAACAAAACATGTCAGCTAATCTTAATACATGGAGGCCATGTCTACACTAGGAAACTATTTTGAAATTACTAAATTCAACTTAAGAACTCCCAATTTAACAATTTCAACTTAATTTGTCCTCACTGTGGGGAAGCATTGAAATTAGTCGGAGACAGGCTCCATTAATGTGGATGCACTACCTTGGACTTAGAGTCCCAGGAAGCACTGGGAATAATGATTTTGAATTACTCTGGGGAGTAATCATTTTGAAATCGTGGTACAGGAGCATCTACACTGCCATTATTTCAAAATAACCATTTCGGAATTAGTGTTGCTCCTGCTGAAAAGCAGGAATGCAGATTTCTTATTCCATGGCCCATTATTTTGAAATAACAGGCTTGGTAGTGTGAATGCTCCACTTATAAATTGGACCTTGGGGGGTTATTTCAAAAGAAGTTGTTGCAAAACATATCTCTCATCCTAGTTCTTATCTCCGATGCAGTTCTTCATAGGCTGGAGTTCATTTTTTCCCTGGCCTGGGTCTGTCAGTTTCGTCTGTATCCTTTTTCAGGTGGGAAAATAGTTTCAAAGGCTAGCTGAAGACAAAGCTTAATTGCTTTCCATTCCTTAAATAGCCTTTCCCCAAGGCAAGAACTCTGTTTAGTCTCCCCATCTCCAGGGAAAAATACCAGATTTAAGATGGATTCCAGTACTAGTAGCATGGTTACATGTCTTTCTATGACGAACAACAGTTTGGGCTTAGAGGAAAAATAAAACCATTCACAGACTGTTACCTTGAGTATTGAGCCATTATGTTTCCATGTATCAGTGATGATCCACATTAGCTCATTTAGGATTATAAATAGATCCACACTTGATATTTCTAACATTACATATGGTGATACACAGGGCTCGACGATCATGGCGAAAACCACTTGCCAGCCCCGCACTGCACATGCGTGAGACTCGCACTGCGCATGCGTGGACCGCAGGTGAACGGGGTGACCGTCTGAAATCTACTCGCCACAGGCGAGTAGATAAGCATAATTGTCGAGCCCTGGTGATAGACACAGAGAAATAGGATATACACACTCAGCAGATCATAATACTTTTAGGTGCCTAGCTGCTCAGTGAATCTCAGCCCCAGTTTAAGTACCCAGGCTCCCTGTAAAATGCATGGTGAGAGTTAGTGCATAACAATGAGGTTCACAAAAAGCCAAAAAGCTGAATGGGGATCAGCCTAAGCTAGCCAGTATGAAATGTCAAGGAGTGGGGTGGTGTTTAGGCCCTGCTACTCAAAGATAGGTATTTTTCCTCCATGCCAAGGTTGCCTATTTTGGCTTAGCATTCATAGCTGGGAACATTCTTGAAGAACTACGCAGTGGACTTTGAAGTCAATCTTTGGTCCAATGTATATCTAATTGTGTTTTATTTAAAGTGAAACAACTTCAATGGGAGAAATTGAGTTGGAGCACTCACTTGGAATGTGGGAGCACTGCGCTCAAGCACTTTCTCCAAATCAGGCAGAGTGAAATTTTGAAGATCAGGCTCTCTCATCCCAAATGAGTGCTCTAATTATTGGACACACTTCCAGCCTTCTCCTTCCTCAAATTCCTGATCTGGTCACCCCCACTGTCTTTTTTGTTTATTTGTTTGCTTGGTTTTTTTAATAGAGTAGCACACCTAGTGGAATAGTTGAGAGAGGCAGAGGAATGCCTAGTTTTAAAATCCCACAGATGCTTAGGTGCAAGTGAAGGTATCAAGCTGCTTTGGTAGCATCAGTGCTTCAGCAGTTTTTTATGGGCTCACTCTCAGGAACTTACATGGGGAATGTTTAGAGGGCCTTATTAATCCCTAAATATTGGCTATAAGCCCACTTAAAGTGGTGTTTTGATGCCTAAGCTTCTTTGTTAATCTGATCCTTAAGTCACTTAGGTGCATTTGAAACCTTTATCCTGTGTTCTTAAGGCAAATGATAGTTTCTCATATTTGTTTTCTAGAAAAAAAAATAGTATGTCCAGTGACAACTTAGACAAAATTTAATTATAAAACTTTTCTAGCATATCTTTCTTTAAAATAATGCAATCCTTTGAGGATATGTTTCACAGTACTCTGTTGTTAGGGTGAATTGAATTATTGTCACAAACAAATATATCTGAATTGTTTCCAGTTACTTGTATTGGGTGAACAAAATTAATTTAGCAACAGGGGACTTATAAAGTTTTTATGGTCTGAACTATCATTTACTTTAGATGTACACTCTGGGCACTTTCATTAATATTTGATGGACATTTTTTAATAAAGTTGATACTGCACATTAATTTGCATATGAAGATGCTTGCATTTAGTGACACTGAAGTCTTATTACAGAATATAATATGTAGAAAACATGTTTTGACCGTAAACACTTGAGCTTGTCTCTTTCTGATTAATAGATATCCAGTCATGTTAAAGCAATCGACACAATTTACCAGTCAACAGACTTCACAGGAATCCGTAACATCAGTTTCATGGTGAAACGAATAAGAGTAAGTAATTGTGGTGTTGCAGTCATATATGTTGAGTGAGCAGCTTTTGTTTAAAACAATTATTGCCATTTAGCTATCATTCCTGACTGATACTTTCATGTTATAATTGTCGTCCTACCTAATTTCTTTAGTGCTTCTGCAATCTTAATATTCACATTGCCATAGCTTTCGTTATAGCCTCATGATGTTTTAGTTCAGTATTTGACACAGCAGACTAATTTAAGGGACAGCACTTTTTATATTTTGGTTATCAGCAATAATGGAAAAGGAAATACAGTAGAAATACAGTTTACTTTCAGGCTCTTTATAATATTAATTACATTAAAGAATTTATGATGGATGCTTTAAACCAGTGGTCAGTGCTTCCTAATTTGAAGTCTAATTTATCCTTAAGTTCTCCATTCATTGGTGGGGAAAAATATAGTCAATACACTATTATAAAGAAACATGTTATTAAAGATAACATGCAAAGGAGAAAACCATTGGGCTGAAATGAAATGTGTGTGAAAAGTGATGGGCTTCAAAAATTAGAAATTTACATCTTTTAACAGGATTTGTTTGTGGTGGGAAGAAAGGATTAATTCCCTCCAGCATAAATGAAACTATAGCTCTTCTTATGAATGAAGATGAAGTGATCTTATTCTCTTTTTAGCTTAAAAATATTTTACTCTACCCTGGAAGGGTGTTTGAGATTATAAGAGAAGAACTATAAGAAGGGGACCTGATAAGAGGAAGCAGTTTTCGAGTGTTAATTTAGACTTTTGTAACTTTTGTAGCATCTTTGTAACTCTGTAAACACCTTGCAAGAAAGAAGGCCTTTGCTGAGGAATCAGCACTCAAGCCTCTTAAGTGAAGGTGTGAGGTAGCTCCCCCTTCAGACCCCTGAAAAGTTCCTCAGGAGAAAAATAGGGGAGGACAAATTAGACTGAATTACTTGAATATGCTTCTTTATTTTAAAGATAAAAGCAGGAAAATCTTTTTTTTAATTAAAAGGCTGCCTTTATTTAAAAAAGCAAAAGACCAAAGCACAATTATTAAAAACTTTTTTTTTTTTTTTTTTTGCACTTTGGTTTTAAGCCTCTGTCTTTGAGATTATTACACATGACATTACTCTGTGGTTAGTAATATATATTATGTTCAGTTTTAAAAAAATCTCTAATTGTCTTCTGCCTTAATGCATGTTTATGCTCAGAAAAACACTTTTGAGACTTCTATTATCAGTGAGCTGAACGGAAGTTGTGTATAGCCCATAATACTAAAACTTTGCTTTTAGCTTTGTTAGAGATTTAATCTGAGTATGTAGTTTTGCTCTGTAAGACACTTTTATACAAAACTTTCTTGTTCTTAGATCTGTCTAAACTTTCTGATCTTGTGTGCTAGGATGTAGCATGTGCCATCCGTGTAATAATCTTTTTGCTCCAGGAACTTGACTAATGTATCTACTTCCAATTCCATTAGTTAATTCTCAGAAGTGTAGAATTAAGGTTATTCACACACACTTTTTTTTTTTAATTCTTGTGGATGAAGTTTGTCTGAATGAAGTGTTTGAATGAAGAGGAAGGAGGTTGTAATTAGCCACATAAATACGGTTACATGGTCTTATGAAACAAGTTCACTCTAGAACTCAGAATTTTCCCAGATACTATGTATCAGAAGTGGTAGCCATGTTAGTCTGTAACTTTAAAAACAAGTAGTCCTGGGGTACTCAGATAATGAAGTAATTATTTGATATAGTATGAAGTCTTTCTTAGCAAGCTTGTATTAGCCAGACGAAAATGAAGTGTCTGATTTAGTATACACTTAAATTTACTTTTAGATCAACACAACTGCAGATGAGAGAGACCCTTCCAATCCCTTCAGATTTCCTAATATTGGTGTGGAGAAGTTTCTGGAACTGAACTCTGAGCAGAATCATGATGGTTATTGTTTGGCCTATGTATTTACTGACCGTGATTTTGATGATGGTGTCCTTGGTCTGGCTTGGGTTGGAGCCCCTTCAGGTAATTAATCCATAACTAGAATACTCTTACAGAAGATAACTATTTTTAAGTAGGAGCGAGGAAGAAAAGCATAAACTGTTTGACTTTGTATATTTTCAGCATTATAGGCCTGATGCTTCACAGTTCAGTTATGTCTTATTTGAAATTATGTAAACATCCATTCTTCATGTGTAAGGATGTTAAATTGAGGTTAATTTACTAGTTAAGTAGTCAATGGAATTTCCATCGACTACTCAGTTAGTCAATAGTCACTTCCGCATGCAGCCCCACGTTCAGCAGGAAGTCCCGCTGACTCCAGGCTGCATGTGGGCGTGCCAACTTTGAAATGTACAAAAGTCCCCAGCAGGGGCTCTGGCGCATTTCAAAGTGGAAGCATGCTCATGGAGCGTGGGATCAGCTGGAGACTCCCCAGCTGGCTCCAGGCGGCACTGTCGCTTTTGCCGCCTCAGTGATTCAAAGGGGCAGCTCCTCACAGCTGAGCTGGGTATCAGCTGTGAGGCACTGCCCCTTTTGAACGCGGCCTCGGCGTTTCAAAGGGGTAGTGCCGCACAACTGAGCTGAGCTCAGTTATGTGGTGTTGCCCTTTGAAGTACCATCTTCCCCCACTTTTGCTGCCTCTATATGATAGAGGCAGCAAGGGGGGGGGGGGCAGAATCGACTAGTCGACTGACTATTTGATAAACATATACTTATCGGATAGTCAACTAGTCTTTAACATCCTTAATCCTGTGCCACTAACAGTTTGTGTCATTAAGGTTCCCCTATTAATTGGGCAGACGCTTGACCAGGGATGACTGACGGATGAAACAAAATAAGTTCACAATTGTTTTATATCAAGTATGAAGAAGGGCCCCTTATATTCTACAACATTCTACAGTCATAAAATTCACATGTTGTCATAGCTTTGTACTCGAGGATCTCTGGTTACCAGCTCTTCTGGATACAAATAACTTGGAAATCTGAACAGAGTATAAACCAATGCATTGATGTCTGCAGGGATACTGAAACAATGACTCTGTACTTACCCTTCCTAGATAATTGTTTCTTTAATTTTCTTTGAGACATTGACCAGTTTCATTCCAGCAGTGTGTCTTAATTTTCAGTTTTTAAATATTTCCTGGTATTTTATGATAGCTTGCATTGGAGCTACAAAATGCATTGCTTGCATTGGAGCTACAAAAATTACTATTCCAGTAGTATTTTGTGGCTGCTCAAGTGTGACATAAGAAAAAAAAATCTGTCTAGCAGCTGACTTCGTCCATTGGAGAAATAACATTTACCACCTGGCAAAGAAAGTCTGTTCAACCATGTAGCTAGACAAGTTGCTCCATCTGCAGAAAGAGTCAGTATTGTCAATATAAAACAGCAGTTGACTAATATTGGAGGTCAACAAATGTCTAATGGATGGGGAAACTAGTTGCAATGTTCTTCCAGTCTAACTGATCTTACCATGCTTAATTCTAGAGTATCTGAATGCTGAACACATGACCTACTTATCATACTTTCTTGTTGTCTTACACTCTTTCTAGTTATAAAATAGATAATTCTTTTGCTACAGATAGGTCATGTTCTGTATGTACTCTAATATACTTTAAGGCTTTTTCTTTAGATAAATCTAACACTAACAGTGACCCTTCATACTTCTGACAGTACACTGCAGCAGTGCTGCCTTTCTGTAGTCTTCCTGGACCACAGTAAAAGCCTTATCTGGCATGGGGTAATGGAGGGTGCTGGCTAGTCAAATATTCTAATTAACTAAGAACTGGGGTAGGGAGTCGGATGCCAGAAGGGGTGAGGGCCTTGGTTAGGGGTATGGGCTCTAGGGTGTGGCAGAGGATGAAGGATTTGGGATGCACAGTCAACCTCTTGGCCCTAGCCTCAAGCCCCCTCCTGCAAGTTTTGGGCTCCTGGTGGGAGTTTGGGTGCGGGAGAGGGTTGGAGCATGGGAGGGATTTTGGGGTGCTGGATCCAAACAGAACTCACCAGCTCCCCACCGGTGGCAACATGTCCCTGCTGCTCCTAGGCAAAGGTATGGCTAGGCAGCTGTGTGTGCTGCCTCTGCCTGCAGGCGGGGTCCCAGTGGCCATTCCTTCATCTAGGATCAGCAGGGACATGTTGCTGCTTCTGGGGAGCCATGCAGAGACCACTAGAGAACCTGCTGACACCACCCCAACAGGCCTACAAACTGGACTTTCAATGAAGATTGGAAGTGGCAAAGTGCCATATATAACATAGTTATTAATAATTTTTATTGTGCTGCAATCTTAGGTTATGTATAAACTGCAAGCCTCTTTCGAAAGAGGCTTTTTTCGAAAGAAACTTTTGAAAAAGCTTCTTTCGAAAACGAGCGTCTAGACTACAACCTGTACTTTTGAAAAAGCGGCTTGCTTTTTCGAAAGAGAGCACCCAGGCAATCTGGACGCTCTCTTTTGAAGAAGCACAGTTTGCATTATATAGTGCCTTTTTTCGAAAGAGCACTTTCGAAAAAAGGCGTTATTCCTCATAAAACGAGACTTTTCCTTGGTGAAAAAAACTGCCACATTTTTTAAATTTACTTACGAAAGAACGCAGCAGCAGTCTAGACGCAGGGCAAGTTTTTTCAAAAAAAGGCCACTTTTTTTAAAAACAAAAAGCCTGTAGTCTAGACACACGCTTAGGTTGTTGGTCCTCTTTTCAGAACAAACCCCCCTTTATCTGGGGTAATTTTTGTGTTTCCTAATTCACCAGATACTATTGCTTCTATTTGTGAACTTTCTGTATAAAATAGTTTTTCTATAAAATTGAGGAACATAATAGCTAGTTTGAAAGTACTAGTGGCAGGAGAGAGTATTCTAGTTAAAATTAGTTGTTCTTCAGGAGATGTCTCCATGGGTGCTCCATTGTTGGTGATGGGTCATCCCAGAACCACAGATCTCAGCTTTTTCAGTAGTTGTCTGTCGGGCTGTGCATGCACGAAGAGTGCCTTGCACCATTCACACTTTGGCATCTCGTGCATGCGACCCAACCCCCTTCCCCTTTCAGTTTCACACTTACCACCCTTAGTCACAGACAGCTCATTGTTCTCTTAATACATTGTTCCCCCTCAGTGAGATTGTTGAAGTTATCCTTGCCTTTTTTTCTTGTTAATAGCTAGGGTTTTCTTTCCTTTTGAAGAAAAAAAAATTCCTGTCAGTTCTTGGTCAGAGTTGCCAGTAGTGGTGGCTTTGGTCTGCCCAAGCCACCTCACCATGTTTTAACCAACCCGTCCTCCTTTTGCCCCAGTTTAAAATTAAAATAAAATAAAAAATGGGAAAAGAAGACAGAAGGAGAGGGTGGGAGGAAGGACTTAAACTTTTAATGGCCGCCAGCTAGTCTGGGTTGGGGGGGGGGGTTCACTTAATTGCGAAAAGCTCACTGGGCTTCAGGAAATGCAAGGCACGCTAGGAGCCCATGCCTGTCTTAGATGGGCATTCCATGAGTATATGCTGCTTGCGGGAAGCTTATATGCCCCAAAAATGTGACCACTGCTAGAGCCAGAAAAGACAGGAGCTTCAGCTCCGTATGATATTATTCAAGAAGTCTGTGCAGCCCACTGAGGAGCCTCAATCTTCTCAGCCATTTGTGGAGGCTCCAGGAAGAGAGCCCCTACCTTGCCAAAGAAACGTTCAGAAAAGAGAGCCTCTCCGGCAAGATCTCGGCCTCCCATTCCGCCTCTCAGGCTGAGTAAGAGGGATACACTGGGCACCTCCAATACTGCAGCACCAAGACCACATACTTGCACCACTACTGCGACCTCCCATACAGCCTCAGTGCTGACATGATCCTCATCAGTACCATAGAGGTCTCGCCACCAAATCCTGGCACCAGCATTAATGACATCTAAAGACCTGGCACCAGCAAAAGCAGCACCGCAAACAACTGTACTTCAGAGCAACAGTACTGCCTTCTACTGTCAATGCCACACCACAGGGGCCCCAGCACCTGGTCAACATGAGGAGAGCCCGACACCACACATATTGCCGGCACCAGATATAAGTGGCAGGCAGCATGTTGCCCTTCATCCAGGGAAGCCTCCTTGGTGCCATTCTTGCCTTATACCTCTCCACAATATGTGAGGTCTCCGATACTATCTGAGTGCACTGGGTTCAGTGAAGAGGATCGGAGGAGTGTCTTCTCATCTCCGCATTCCTCCTCTACATTTCACCACCTCTATTCTTACTGTAATACAATAAGAGGAAACTTGAAAATGGCAAAGATGCTTAGTGCCTTCTTTATTTTGGTTTTTGTCAAGAAGATGGATGGTGATGGGATGCCTAACATAGTGAATGCTGGTGCAAGTAGGGTAAGTTTAGACGTTAAAATAAAATAACAAGTTAAAGAAAAGTTAGGTGTCTGCAAATGCATCCTAGAATACTCAAGGGAGATATCTGAGCCTTTAACTATCCTCTTTGAAAAATTTTGGAAGTTGGGAGAGATTCCAGAAGACTAGAAAATAGAAAAGGGCAAATATAGTGTCCATCTATTTAAAAACAAAACAAAAACCAACCCAGGAAACTATAGACCTGTTAGTTTAACTTCTGTGCCAGGGAAGATAATTAAGCAATTAAGAAATCCGTCTGCAAATATCTGGAAGATAATAAGGTGAGAGGTAGCAGCCAGCATGGATTTGTAAAGAACAAATCATGTCAAACCAATCTGATAGCTTTCTTTCTACTTACCTGTGGTGAACAATGCCAAGGCAGATGCTTTGAGTCTCCATTTTTCCTTTGAACACGAGAGAGCTGCATCCAGCAGTGCTTGTCTCTGCTTCCATTGGTGAGGTATCAGTGTACTTCTTCACAGCACCAAGTGCTCCCGCTTCTCTTCCAAGGCGGGACTGGGTGATGGATCTCTAGGTGATGCCCTTCTAATCCGCTGGAACGAACATCGACATTATGCCTTCTCGCCCATCCTGCTTATCCACAGAATTCTATGCAAAATCTGATCTGACGGGGCTCAAGTCTCTTGGAAAGCTCCATCCTGGTCCAGACAGACCTGGTTTCCATACCTACATTTCATGTCTATTGTACCTCCTTTTCCAGAGTCGAGGAAAATTGATTCACCTCAACCTCATAACCTTCACGTATACATGTGGCTCCTGTCTGGTTCCACGGATCTGAATCCCTGTGCTCAGAACAAGTGAGAACTGTTATTCTACACAGCAGGAGGCCATCCACCAGAGCCACTTACTTATAGAAGTGGAAACCGTTCTCTTCCTGGTATCAACAGACGTGACTTGATCCTCCCAATGAACTGCTTCACTGTGTTCTTGACTGTATTATAACATCTGAAGACCAGGGGCTTATCCATTTCCTCTGTTAAGGTGCACTTGGCAGCAATAATGGCCTTTCATGAGCGGATAGACAGATCATCAATTTTTTGCATATCCCATAATCAGGAGGTTCCTCAAAGTTCTTCAGAACCTCTGCCCTCCACACAGAACCCTAGCACCCTCCTGTGACTTGAACTTGGTTCTAGATTGCCTTATGAGACCTCCTTTCAAGCCCATGGTGACTTGCCCATTCCCATTCCTTCTCATGAAGGTGCCGATCTTGACAGCTATTACCTTGCCAATGATAGGAGCCTTGATGGTTGGACCACTATATATGGTCTTTACCAAGGACAAAGTGATCTTATGACCACACCCAATGTTTTTACCCAAGATCAGCACATCATTCCATGTCATTGGGCCTGTAGTATTACCAACATTTTTCTCGAAACCTTATGTATCCACTAAGGATACTTTGATCCATACCCTAGACATTCACCAGGATCTAGTGTTTTATATAGGCTGGACTCAGGTGTTCCGCAGGTCTCCATGACTTTTCACATATATCACAGAGCATTCAAAAGGCACACTAATTTCAGCTCAACGTATCTCCAAATGGATGATATCATGCACACTGCGGTGCCATTCCATCCACGGTAAGCTGTTGACAGTCCCACCAAAGGCATACTCCACCTGTTCTACTGCAACCTCAATGGCTTTCCTAAATAATGTGGCACTTAAAGACATTTATCAAGCAGCTACTTGGTCATCTTACTACACTTTTGCCAGGCACTACACCATAATGCTTCAACTGACAGGGGATACAGCGGTGGCTACGGCGGTCTTATCTTCAGCCACCAAGCAGTAACTCCTATTCCTTGCATCCACATGGAGTACTGCTTTGTAGTCACCAACAGTAGAGCACCCCCGGGAACACCAAAGAAGAAAAGAAAGTTACTCACCCTGTGCAGTAATGACTGTTTTTCAAGATGTGTGTCCCCGTATGTGCTCCACAACCTTCCTTTCCTCCACTCTACTCAGAGTCTTGGTTACGCGGGTGTAGACAGGGAACTGAAGGAGGCATGGGCCACTCACATGAGGTGCCAGAGTGCGAACAGCACATGGTGCTTCTTCGGACATGCATGGTCCGACAGACAACCCGACATTCTGCAACTCTGGGATCACCCATTACCAACAGTGGAGCACCCACGGGGACACACACCTCGAACAGTCATTACTACACAGGGTGAGTAACTTCCTTTTCTGATCTCTAAGGGTATATCTACACTTGCACCCTAGTTCGAACTAGCGACGCAAATGTAGGCATTTGAAATAGTAAATGAAGCCGTGATTTAAATATCCCGCACTTCATTACCATAATCTCGGCTGCATGCTGTTTCCAAACCCAGCTGTTTCTAAAGTGGAAGTGCTCTCCGGGCTGCATTAGTTTGAATCAAACCCATTGGTTCGAACTAACATTACTCCTCATTTTTTGCGGTTTGTATCTGGGATAATCATAGATTTTGAAACAAGAAAAATATCCTTGACAGTGTTTATTTTGGCTGTGGCTGTTCTTTCCAATCCAGGAATTTCATAGTGCCCCAGAACTCTAAATCTCTTTTCATTTGTTGAAATGGTGGTTTAACATTTAAATGACAAGGCTCTTCTAGGTTGTTTGAGATTTGAGAATTTGTTGCCCGTTTGTACCCAAACATTTTCTGAAGGTGTGACTTTGTGGTCTGGAAAATTTATAGCTAGTATTTCAGAATCAACATAATTTATTTTAAATCCAGACTTCCCCAAAATCCTTAATTGTTCTGGCAAATAGTTTTAGAAAGATACTTGATGTAGATAAAAATGTTACATCGGTAACTCTCTTCTGTGGTAGTCCTGCAAGTTGCATTCCTGTGATGGATTCATTGTCCTTTGAGTAAAAGGCTCTGTGGCCAGTGCAAAAAGTAGAGGAGACATTGGACATCACTACCTAGTCTCTGGGTAATTCAAGTAAGGGAGATTTAACTCTATCAAGTCACATGGCTGCCTTTGATGATGATGTCAAGAACTGTTACTCATTTCAGGAACTGGGGGCCAAAGTCCACATGGGACAGAATTTGAAACAGAAAGTCTACTCTATTCTACAAAGACTTTCTGCACCTAGTGATAACAAAAGAAATAGCTTGTTTTATGTCTTGCAAGCTACTATTTTTGATTATTCAAAAATGTCTTGACCAATTTGAACCTGGTTTCTCACTGTGTGCTTAGATGCTATTTTTGTTGAAAACTAAATCTAATGTAAATTATTGTATAGTGCATATATTTATAAAAATTAATATCAGACTACACCCTTGAGTTTAGTAAACAGAATAGCTGGATAGTGTACTAAATGGATTTCTGGTCTGCTTCATATGGCAATTCGCGTGTGTCCTACCACATAGATCTTCTGACTAAGTTACGTAGCTGAATTAGTCTTGCAGTGGGGGTACTCTGCACCCTAGTACCCACATAAAACAAAGGCATCTGAAGTGAGGTATGTGCTGATTGCACACAAAATTGACTGAGAGAGCTATGTATTCTCTCTCATCTAATCAAAGGGCACACCCTGCAAAATCTAGGTACACAAGTTTAGTTAGCCAAACTACCCTATCCTACAAAACAGTCTTGGTTACGGTAATCTTGAGGCCCACTGAGATGGAGGGCCGCTCACGTGGCCCGCTCACTTGGTCTACCCACTAGTGTAGGTTGTCCATCGCTGGTATAGACCAATGTCGGTGATTGTCCTGAAAGAGGCAGTGGAAATTCAATACATGTTGAGCTTCCCAAACCCAGGACTCTGGTCCGGCAACATCTATGGTCTGGAAGGAAGCACCATGGATATTGCTGGATAAGAGCCGCGGAGGCAAGGAACACAAGCCAGCTGAGAGTCCTACAGCTGCTGAGGAGCCCTAGCAAGGTTGGCAGGGGCTGGTCCTGTGGTGGGTGGGGATTCCAGCCCTGGTGAGCCCCAGGCTAGGGAACCCCTGTGGCAGCTCAGAGACATCCCCAGCCGGGAACCCTTGTGACAGCGGGGCTGGCACTGGCTGGGAGGAGTCCACAGCCAGGAACCCAGGCAGCAGCTGAGCCTGCGGAGAGTGTGGGGAATCCCCAGCCCAAGGAAGCTGATCCTGGGAGCCCTGGCTTGGGGCCAGCAGTGGGGAGGTAAGCCCAGGTTCCAGGGCCACCTACAGCCCAGAGAGGAGCCTTGACCTCCTCTCGTCCAGCAAACTCCATGGTTTGGAGGTCCCGAGGTGACAGAACAGGGAGGTCCAATCTGTACCTGGATCTAATGACACTAATACTCCATGTAAATGGCAGAGAGGGTCTGTTTAGGTCTATTGGTTAGGGAAGCTTGGCAGTATAACTAAGGGTATAAGCGACTAGTTGCTCTCCTCTCCTCCTCCCCCTTGCTGCTTCTATGAGAGGCAGCAAGGGTGGAGAGCAGAAGCCTATTCTGGGGGGAGCCAGCCCAAAAGCTGGTTTCTCCCCAGCAACCGTCTCCACGGGGGGCAGAGGGATTGTAGGATCTCGGTGTGATTTGGGAATCCGCTTATTCCTGGCCCACGTCTAGTTCCAAATGCATCTCTGCTTTTTAAGTGTAGTAAGAGCCTCTTAATCCATTTAAAAGGCTAAAACACAGCAGGGGGGACCTAGTGCAAGCTGGGACAGCTGATTCTCAGCTCGCACAAGGTACCCTCCACTGTGCACCAGCCTTTTAAATGTATGAAGAGCTGATTTTAGAAATTTTGTCCTTTTTCCATAACTTTTTTCATACTATTTAAAATGATCAGTTGTCCTTTAAGACCATTCGTATGGACAAATGCAGGATATATGGTAAGGCTCTACTTTGGACTTTTTACTTGCTTACTTATTGGTCTGAAAGTATGAATCTTTATTGCCCTTTTCCTGTGAAATTATTCCTGGAAATATTTATTCTGGTATGTATTTTGCTGAACTGCAGTTGGACTTTAACAAGACACAACTTGTTTAGAAAGCATATGTTCTAGATTCTGAACATTAACAATTTCAGTATTGCATTTTCAAACACTGGGTGTGATGTCCTTGATTGTTGACCTTTAAACGTACACATGATTAACCCCCTATCAAAACCTCACTTCAGTTTTAAATTGTACTATGAAGAAATGAGTCACTCCTGCTCAGTGGGATCTGTAGCTAATCTTAGGTTTTTTACAAGTATTTTTTGGGGAAAAATGAAAGATACTATTTAAAATCAGGTTCAGAGTATTTGCAGCTGAACATTGTGATCATTGTGATAGTGAAATGAATTTTCTGTGTTCGGAAATAGTATATTCTTTACTTGGCAAGGCAAAACAAATGGGATTTAGATTAAAAATATAGATGTGGCTCTATATGATTGCAATACGTTTTCAACTAAGATATAGAACAAAAAATACAACTCACCTTTTTTGTTTCATTATGTATTCATTTTGTAACTCTTGTTGTAAATTCAGGAAGCTCTGGTGGAATATGTGAAAAGAGCAAACTCTATTCTGATGGTAAAAAGAAGTCCTTAAATACTGGAATCATCACTGTTCAGAACTATGGCTCTCACGTGCCTCCGAAGGTTTCTCATATCACATTTGCTCATGAGGTTGGACATAACTTTGGTTCACCTGTAAGTATTAAGTGATGCTCCATTACACATTTTCAGTGATTGGGGGAGCATAACTTATGATAACATATAATGTATCAGAGGGTAGCCATGTTAGCCTGAATCTGCATAAACAAGAAGTCCTGTGGCATACGCTTTCGTGGGCAAAGATGCATCTGACAAAGTGGGTCTTTGCCCATGAAAGCTTATGCTCCAATAAATCTGTTAGTTTATAAGATGCCACAGGACTTCTTGTTGTTTATGCATATTATAACGTAGACCTTTTACTACTATGTGTATGTGTTTGCAAAAAAAAAAAAAAAAAAGGATTTTACAGATAAAGCGTATGCACTAAGATATTTATGAATGTTCTAGAAAAGAACTTGGTGTGACAAGACTGCAAATATTCTAAATTTCTCATTAAGCTGCTTACAGCAGCTACCTGTTGTTTAGCCTTCCTTATACTGCACTTATTCACGACCACTCTTTTGTAAAAAAGTGTGAGTTATTCTCTCTGTCTTCCCGCTTCCATTGAAGGGCAAAGCTTACTCATCTTTTCAAAAATGTGTATGTGTACATCTATTATGGTGAATAGAATACTAGCTTCTATTTCATGCAGAGTGAGGGGAAGTGTTTCAGTTGATAAGGACAAATTTTGGTTATATCCTCTCACTCAGCAGTGGGAATACAACTTCCTTTGGGCCCCTCACCATTTTTATACCTTAAAGATTACTTTATTTTGAGAAGAGGCTATCTGACTTACTTGTAATGAGATTTTGAAGCATTTGCCTTATCATGATACATTCAAGGCTTTTGTCTATAACAGGTTGAAACAATGGAGGTTTTATTTGTTTCTTTTATTTGTGGGTAGTGTGAAAAGTGGAGAATATCTCCTGCTTTTAAAGTTTTACATTTTAGAAAACACAAATTTAACCATTAAGATAATTGTTCCGTATTGGAGGGAACAAGAATCCAGTGTTAACAGTGTTCATTGATCGAAGAAGTGGAAATCTGTCATAGGGTAAAAATGCTTTTGGATCAATTGGAACATCATTTTTGAACTTGCCTTTGAAACTCATGTTTTAACTAGATAATCAGCAGATACACTTGTCAAGAATTTTGCTATACTCTTTATAGTACAGGTTGAACCTCGCTAATCTGGCATGCTGGTCTTTTAACACCTGTGGTCTGGCATAATTTTACTTAGCTGGATGCCCACTTTTCATGGGTTTGACCAAGTTTCCAATGATCCTGGTTCTCTGAGTTCTGTGCTGTTCAACTCTAATTTACCCCTAAATGTTTTCTAAGAGCACAGTAAGCAGTGGGAGTATTGGTAATGTTGCTAGACATTATTGACCTCCCGGGGTTCAGCAAATTCTCCTGGACTAGAGAGGTTCAACATGTAATACCATTTTAAGTGCACATTTATATACTTATGCTGGAAGGGTTTGGTCATATTGTGGGGAAATCATTTGTATCAAAAGTGGTAATAGAAATCTGGTATTAAACAGTTTCTTACTCTTGTCAAATATATTTTTAAAAGCTTATGCCATTTATCATTATCTTTGAAACTTCTACATTATAAATTATTCCATGAATCTTAGCAAGTGATGTTATAAGTGATCAGTTCTCCATAGAGTGGCTAGAAATGGATTCCCGCACCCCACACAAATCAGATCATATTTAAGTCCTCACAATGTGAATATTGATTATCTGAGATGTTTCAGCTGGTCCTCCTATTAATGTCCCACAGAGCACATGGTAGCATTCAGCAATCTCCCAGAATCCTTTGCTTTGGGGAGATACCAGGAAATGTGGGCAGATAATCAGTAGGTAATATAACTGAAATAGTCTAAAACAGTGCTAGTAATCATGTAAAACTACTGTTTCCCTATCAGTGTGGTTAAGCAGGGACACATCAAACCATTTGTGCCTAAGCTGATTATATTTAATCATTTCAATTGGATAGTTCAGTTCTCTGGTTATATACCTTATACGCTCTCACAGAAGTTAACTTTCATCAGTGCTCCTATATCTTTGGAATATAATGTACAGGCAATAAAAGAAAGGAATGTGCATGTTGTGTTGTAGTAAGCAGCGCGCGTGCATGCACACACACACACACAGAGGGATAAGCCACCATTGTTTAAGTTGGAGATGTTGTAGTGACTTTCCATTTATCTTCTGCATCTGATATTCTTCACTTCTTAAAATCGACAAGTGATCGTTATTTGGGTCAGTGTGTTGGAGAAGATTTTGTTGCAATCTGGATTTAGTAATAACAGTGTTATATTTCTGGTCAGACAAAACATTGGTTTGTTTCTTATGCATTGCTTCTTTGTCCTTGAACTACTGGAGCCTGTCTAAACTACGATCGGTCTAATAAGAAAATACTTCAACAATAGCAGAAGCAGAGTTCACTAGCTTGGGATTTGCTTGTGGGTGCTGGAACAGCAGCCTCATGGCACAAAATTAATTTTTGAGGGGATTCACCAGTTACAGAATTTTTGTTGACCTTTTAAGTATGTAGCTGCTCTTGAACGTTTCTATTCAGATAATAGATGAAACAGAAGGGATGGAATAGGGAGAAAAAATAACGATATATTAACTATTAATGGCTAGTTAAATGGTAATTTTAACTGTCAGAATTTTGAAAAATTTCCCTTCATGGAATCATTTCACTGACACATTTTCAATTCCAGGTACCATTAGTCTTTAATGCTGAACTTTTCCATTATGTGTCTTTTTGATTCAATGCAAAGATATATAGAATGTCTTAGTTTTTTGCTACACTTTTTAAAATGAAACTATTTTATATGAAATTTTCTTGCTCTTTTACCACACATGGTTGTTACATGTATAGGTAGAAAGATAGCAAATTAAAATAAACTAATCCACTTAAAGTAATTCACAATATTCTGTTTTGCAGCATGATTCTGGAACAGAATGCACTCCAGGAGAGTCCAAGAACCTGGGGCAAAAAGAAAATGGAAATTATATCATGTATGCAAGAGCTACATCTGGGGACAAACTTAACAATAACAAGTTCTCTGTCTGTAGCGTTCGAAATATCAGCCAAGTTCTTGAAAAAAAAAGAAATAATTGTTTTGTTGGTATGTATTTTAGTCAGCCTTGTAAAATGCTAAAGGGTTAATGTTGTGTCACTGTTATAACAGCACTTGGAAGCCCTAGTCATAGACCAGACCCAGTTGACATTGGTGCTGTACAAGTGGAACAAAAAGTCGTTAGTCTGAGTATAAAATGAGACAGCAGATGAGATACAGACTGACTAAAGAATCAATGTGAAACTATCCATTAGCATGGTAGCTTGTAGACTGACTTCTCATAGGGGCACTTGCCCTCTCTCCTTCATAGTTCTGAAAACTTGATAACACCTGACCATTACATATTCAATTTCTTATCCACACAAATTGTGCAAAAAATAATTTTGAAGGGGTACATGCTAGGGATGTTAACTGTAGTTTATGTAAACCTGTAACCACTGGAAATTCTAGTAGTTACACTTTTACATGCAGGAGGCAGCAGGCTCGGTGGGAACTGGCTTTTAAGAGGCAGCACTGCGAGGGCATGTGGCTCCGTAGGAGCCAATATGTGTGGGGAACCAGCTTGAAAGCTTCTTCCCACTCGTACCGGCTCTCATCTGCCTCCCCCTTCTCCCCAACACTACTGCCTCTCTATTAGAGGGAGCAGGGGCTGCAGATGGCTCTGCTGGATCCAGTGCTCATGGGGAGCTGGTTTCTAAGCAATCTCCCACCTGTTGCCTTTCACCACTGCTTCCTCTGTGGGAGGTGGGGAGGATAGGTTGGCACAGACCCAACTTAAAAACTGGCTCCCCATGCGTGTTGGCTCCTGCCGTCTTTCTCCCCCTTCACTCGCTGCTGCCTCTGGGAGGCAGCAGGAGGGGAGAGGGAGCTGGCAATCATGGAGAGATGGCTTAAAAGCCGACCCCCCATGGGCACTGGCTTCCACCTTCCCCCTCCTTGCTACCTCTGATACAGACACAGCAAGAGGGGAGGTTGCTTGTAGTCAATATGATTAACCCATAAACCTGGGATTATCGGTTAATCATGTAATTGACTATATGCTAACATCCCTAGTGTACACGTGCATGCACTCATTTAGGGTCTATATCCTGATCCTTTGATCATTTTTACTGCAGTCTTGTTCAGTGACAATGGCCCTGAACCTTTTGTAAAGTAGTTTATGAATGCACAAGTGAAACAAAAGCTTTGGAGCCAGTGGTACCAAGGATCTTTGCTCTAGCCATCATCAGTTCTTTCTGTCCATAATTAGCTGTTTTGGTCTTCAGAATTTTTAGAGAAAGGGGAGCAGTGCTCAAAAATTAGATGGTAATTTGGAGTTTTAAGGAAAAATTCTCTATCCTGAGCTCTGATCTCATTTTTTCCTTTGCACAATTTCCATTGTTATTCATGGAAGTTCTGAATACAAACAGAACAAAATATGTGGTAGAAATCAACAAGCTGGATGCTGAAGAGCACTGTTCAAATTCTCCTGCAAAATCCTAATCTGCAACACACCTATGCTTCCAGTACTAACAAGGGATGTAATAGTATAGTCAACTGTTTAATTAACCGATAAGCAAAAGCTTCTATACCCATTCTCCCCCAGTTTCTCTCTTCTCCCCCCCTCCCCCCCCCGTAAATATTTTAGCAGGCTGGTCAGCAGCCCAGCTCAGTCCTGGCATGTGCCGGGTCTGGAACCTACCCTGCTGCAGCTCTGCTTTCAAAGAGTATTAGGAGGTAGGCAGGCAGGCAGCCTGGCTCAGTTCTGGCTCACGCTGGGTCTGGGAGCTCAGGCACTGCTCCCCTGGACAGGGGCTGTTGCCACCCCACACTGCTCCCTCTGTATCAGCTGTTTTTTAAACTGGTTCCCCTCATGAACCAGTTCCTGCCTGGCACCCACAGAAGTCCAGAGTGGCAGGGGCCTCCTTGGGAGTGGGGCCAGAGCGCACTGGCTACCGGCCCCACCCCTATGGGGACTATAGAATAGTTGAGTAACTGATAAGAGTTCATGAGGTTAATCAACTATTCAATTAACAGATATTTAACATCTCTGGTACTAACCTGGTTTTGAATAGACATTGCCAGTCTTACTTAACTATGCAAGTGTTACAAAAATATATTGACATTTTTCAGAGTCTGGCCAGCCTATCTGTGGTAATGGAATGGTAGAAGAGGGAGAGCAGTGTGATTGTGGATACAGTGACCAGTGTAAAGATGAATGCTGTTATGATGCAAATCAACCAGAAGATAAGAAATGCAAGTTAAAACCAGGCAAATCGTGCAGGTATTATAGATTTCAGTAATTAAATGCTTATTGAATTGTTCAGACTAATGGATAAGGCCTTCTGAAGTATACTGCTTGACATTTGAAGTCTAATCTCGCTTGTATTGTTAAAATGTCTCTAACTTTAAGTATACCTTATGACCCGGTGTATAGATAGGGGCAAGTTGTGCTTAAAAAGTTAATTGGTTGTGATTATCTCTTTAATTAAATTCAGACAGCTTACACACTTAAACGTGACTATCCCTATACATACCCATATTTATCACATTAGGTATCTCATACCAAGTAACACTTGTGTTTGCAGACATGGTCTTGAAAGAAACCCAAATATTTAAGTCCCTTTACTTGCTTCTCTGATCCATCTTGGATGTATAGGAAAAAAATTTACTTAGGACACTCACTGTCTTGTGCTTGTGAAAAGGATCAGGTTGACAGTCCTTAAGACTGAAGGTGTCTCTCTAGCTAGAGGAACATGCAAATGTGCAGTGTCAGAACGTACTTTTCCATGCAGCTTTGTTAACATGGATTAAACCAGATATGGCTAGGATAAGTTTTGCTGATGAAATTTAAGCTTACTGTTAATTCCAGTTATTAACTCGTTTACTAAAGTTGCCTTCGAATTTTAAATGTTTGCCAAATGTTAAGAATTGGCACTAAAAGATCATTCTACTATGAACATCTGTTCAGTAGTACCTGGACTGAGGCCATACTTTAGGAGACTCTATTGTTATCGGATGATTTCTGTAAGAATATGTATCCTTGTCAAATTTATCTGGGGATCTTGAACTAAGGCTATATAAAGAGTAATTAATCCCCTGTAATTCCCTCAGTAGTGGTTATTTTTAATGTCAAGTAATATCAGTAATTTGGGGACAGAGGGGAAGAATCAGTTGGATCCCTACCCTTTTTCCTCTTTTTGACTATTACTGTTGGGGAAAGAATAAAGAATCTAAACAGATCAGAACTTGACAAGTCTTTAGACAGCCTTCTACAACTGTGAGTTGTCTATTTAGTGTATAGTGAGCTAGGGTGTAAATCTCTCCTGCCTTAAACTGGTGCATGCTCTCTGTGTCCTGCAGAAGAGCCCACACAGAAAGTTCCCTAGGGTGCTTTTATCGTCCGTTTCAAAACAGGGTAAATTGAAGAGCACTACTGAATTTTTAGCATATGGTAGCAAGGTCCACACAGATGCTTACTGCATGGTAAATTTAAATCCATGTTTGCAGTGTAATAAATGTTGCTGTAGACAAGACCTAATTTAAGAGCAGCGTGAGCTGTTCTTGGCTTACAACTGTACAAGGCTGCTTTGTTCTCTAGCCCCATTGCATGTGATTTTTTTTTCTTTGCTGCTACCAGTGTCTATGAATGCATTAAACTTTAATAGCTTGCCAGAAACCAATGTTAAATTTCTGTTGAAGTAGCATTGATCAAAAAAATCAAGATTTGGCACTAGAAGATCATTCCACTTATGAAGCCTAAATGATAGCAAAAAATGTTATAGTATTGTATTCATCAGTATAGCTTGCATGTCTAAGATAGCACTGTGACTGTAATGAGCCCAAGAAAACCCTGATTTCAGCCATAGATTTCCTTGGATCGCTTGCTACAAGTAATTGCAAATGGCAAATTATATTGAAAAGTCCATGCTCATAAGAGAACTTTCAGATAGAGGTTGGTATTTCCTAAATGTTTTGTTAAAATGCAGTGTAAGATATCTAGCTACCTGTTTTGCATGGCTAAATATTCTTCCACATTTATTCAAAATTTCCTTATGATAGTGCCATATATATAAATAAATAAAATTAGGCCCACGCTACTTGATGGTACCCATATAAACCCTATGTGAATAAAAATGTGTAACTTTTATCAATGTTTAATATTTCAAATATTTTTTTACTTGGAGAATGTCTCTCTAAAGAGAGAGAACAAAAAAAATGAATTTGTTTAGCTTAAATTAATCCTCAAAAATGAAGGAAAATGCTAAAAGTAAACTTAAATTGTGTAAATTGATTGCTTCAGTAATGTTCTGTAACATAGGTAAATTACAGATTTTAGCTAAACTATTTAAACCTTTATGAAAGCTTCATGATTTATCTTAAAGTATCCAAGTTCATAAACAATTTTGGCTGAGGCTATTTTGACAGATATTCAACAATTCCAGGTAGTAAAACATTAAACTATTGAATTCTGTTGGCGATGAAGGATATGATATGTAAGATTCTTTAGTGTTTTGGGGGTCCTATACTCCACAGCATGAAAGGACTTCATCCTTAATTTTAAACTTCTTCCTGGTGCTAAGTTTAACTTGCACAGTGTTAGTTTAACCTAAAATTTCATTTTTGAGGGTGTTTAGGTGTAAACATGCATGTAAAATAACTTTTCTAGTGTAGCCTAAGTGGTGGTTTTCATAATTTAATCATTTAAGTTGAGACTAAGAAGACTACAGGCAGTCCCCGGGTTACGTACAAGATAGGGACTGTAGGTTTGTTCTTAAGTTGAATTTGTATGTAAGTCGGAACTGGTACATATTGTAGGGGAAACTCTAGCCAAACATTTCTCCAGAGCTCAGTTTTATTCTCCCACACCTCACTTCCCTCAGTCCTTTATTCTCAAGCTGAGGTGTCTGCTGAGAAAAGCCGCTCCGCGTCTTCCTGGTCTGCTGGGGGGAAGCAGCTAGTGTGGGGTTGCCTCACCCCGTTTGTAAGTAGGGATCCGATGTAAGTCAGATCCATGTAACCCGGGGACTGCCTGTACTGGATGCAAAATACCATACTTTTTCTGCCCCTTAGACAAACATGTTTCATTTTATTTTGTTGGCACAAATTGGAAAAACCAAAACCGATTCTGTTTTTGTATGCAGATGTTTTAATTGGTATTCTAGTTAAATATATATATTTCTTAGAATACAGACAAATTTGCTCTCATTTTTTTTTAATCAATAAATGTTACATTTAGAAGACTTGGACAATAATGCTATGGGAATACTAGAAACTCCATGAACAAAAAGGAATTTTTCTTAATGCATCTTTTCTGTTTTTTGTTTTTGTTTTCTTTCTAGCCCCAGTCAAGGCCCCTGCTGTACTGCACAATGTGCTTTCAAATTCAAGACTGATAAGTGTCGGAATGATTCTGACTGTGCAAGAGAAGGAATGTGTAATGGTTTCAGTGCTCTCTGTCCAGCATCTGAGCCCAAGCCAAACTTCACCGATTGCAACAGACAGACACAAGTTTGCATTAAAGGGGTGAGCTCAATGTACCAAACTATTGAATTAACAATATAACATAAAGCACTATTTTGTGAAGCAGTATGGCTTTATCGCTAATGGAGGATAGCATGAGGATATTGTTTTATTCTTCAGAAAACTCTGTGTGATCTTAAAAAGAAAAAGTAGTGGGAAGATAAATCTTCCTTGTACAGTAAAACCCCAGTGGTCCAGCACTCCCGATAGTCCGGCACCAACTGGAACCCGGAAATGATCCTGCCAGCCAGACAATTGGAGCTGCTCCGCGCCGCTTCCCCAAGTCCGCTGCGGCTGCTGCTGAAACTGACCAGTGGTGGACTTGGAGAAGAGGCGCAGAGCAGCTGAGGTGCTGCCCGGTTGGTCCCACAGCGCTGCCCCTCCCCCCCTGCTTGGCACCCAGCAGCATTCCAGCTTCTCTGCTCCACGCTGTGCTGATGCTGAAACTGACGAACAGTGGACTTGGGAAAGCTGCGGAGCAGAGCAGCTGGGGTTCCGAGCAGGCGGGTGAGGGGTGGAACTGCGGGACCAACCGGGCATCACCCCAGCTGCTCTGCCTGCCGTTTTCCCCAAGTCCGCCACTTGTCAGTTTCAGCAGAGGCGGATTTGAGGAAACCGTGGGGCAGAGCAGCTGGGGTGCTGCCGGATTGGTTCCGCAGCGCCGCTCAGGTGAGGGGCGACGCTGCGGGACCAACCCGGCAGCACCCCAGCTGCTCTGCCCGCCGCTTCCCCACGTGGCCGCTGCCACTTGCAGCCCCGGCTGGCCTGTCACCGGCGGCTGCGCAGGGCTTCCCCCGCCATCCCACCTCCACCCTCGTACCATAGCCCCCCTTCCGGAGTACCTCCTGATACTCTGGCATATCTGATAATCCGGCACCCCCTGCATCCCAAAGGTGCCGGATTGTCGGAAGTTTACTGTAGTTCCCTTACTTTGAAACAGCTCTTTGAAACACTACTTTGAGTAGTGTACACTCTCTTGCAGATCCTCTCATCATTTGACCTGCCCTATTTCTCTCCTATTCCATGGTGTTGGGAGAGGGGAGCGTTTTGGCCCCCTTATTTCTCCCAACAGTTCCCTACAAACTGTGCTGCCTGGCCAGAGAGCATTCACAGCAAGCCAATCAGAGTAAGGGAATATTTGCAGACTTCCCATCTGTCAGGAATGTATAAAGCAAGCCAGCTAGTGCAATGGGGAACGTTAATATATTTGAATCCTGCTAGTAGTTTGCACAACAATCCATTGCCCATAGGGAGTCTGCTTCATGCCAGCCTAGAAATGTGCCAACCATAACTAGTAAGGCAGGGAAAATCAGCAGATTCCTAATTTCTAGGATGCATGTGTACAAGCACAACTGCCCAGCAGCAGCAGGAAGCATCCACAAATTTAGGTTAAAGCACACTTCCTCTTCTAAATGTTCCTAATGCTGAGCATGCATTGGCAGAAGCATTAACAGAACTATTGGCCTTCAAAATTTGCTAGTAATTGGGTACCACAGGGTGGTTATTGGGCAGTCCTTTGAACCAGGGCTGATGGATTCTGTTTGAAAGTGGAAGGATCATGGCTCGTTGGCCCCCTGTTCAGTGTTCCTACTTGGAGAATGGCCCAAAGAGAGTCAGTTCAAATCCCTACTTGTACAGAAATCTGG
Source organism: Pelodiscus sinensis (assembly GCF_049634645.1). Classification (NCBI taxonomy): domain Eukaryota; kingdom Metazoa; phylum Chordata; order Testudines; family Trionychidae; genus Pelodiscus; species Pelodiscus sinensis. The sequence goes on along the minus strand of NC_134724.1, from coordinate 29,852,978 downwards.
ACATCGATGGTATATTGCAAAAACGTGTCCTTGGAAAGGTTTGTTTCTATTTTAGATGAATGTAATCAATGTCTGTGTAAGAGAGTTCATGTGTGTCTGTATGAAATGTTTGCTGGTATGCAGGGGAGGGACAGTGGGGAGAGTAGAGGCGAAAGGTTTAGGGATGCATTGAGGGCAGGGAAATGTTAGTGGAAAGGCAGGGAAGAGAAGTGTTCAGGCTCAGTAAAGGGAGACTGAGAACAGGAGCTTTCTGACCATTACAATTGGTATATTTTACCTGCTTTAAAGTATGCTTGGATGTGAAGATAATATTGAATTATTCTTCCTCCTTTTGTCTCAAATAGCAATGTGCTGGTTCAATCTGTGAAAAATATGGCTTGGAGGAATGTACATGTGCTAGTTCAGACGGCAAGGATGATAAAGAGTTGTGCCATGTCTGCTGCATGAAAAAAAGTAAGATGTGCTCATTATCTAAATATTAATACAATAGTTCAAATCTCAAGGTTTTTTCACCAAATTTGAGTAAGAATTACAGCAGCAGGGAAAGTATTTGCTTCTTGCTGTTGAAACTCATTTTTTGGAAATACACAAAGTACAATTCAGTTTTTATGGCTTATGTACTATTATGAACAACGTGCTTCTCCTATAATGTTAGTCAGTGGACCTCTAGTAAAATGCCTATTTGATATGCCATTGGCATGTCAACTTTAAAATAAAAAATATAATACCTTAATGAAAGACAAATTACCACTTTCTGATATGTTTTTAAATAGGGTAAGAGTACATTTTTGGTATTGAGTTGGTTATCCTTTATACATTGGTGCATGTACAAAGTATTTTGTTATAAATTTGTCTTGAAATAAAAGCCAGCCTTCAGTTATTTTCACTTTTTTTTTTCCAGTGGATCCAATTACTTGTGCAAGTACAGGATCTGATCAGTGGAAGGAGCATTTCAGTCACAAAACCATTACATTGCAACCTGGATCCCCCTGTAATGATTTTAAAGGCTACTGTGATGTATTCATGAGGTGTCGGTTGGTGGACGCAGATGGTCCTCTAGCTAGACTAAAGAAAGCAATTTTTAATCCAGAGCTATATGAAAATATTGCAGAGTGGATTGTGGTAAGTATCTTTATGATTTGGTAATATAAGCTTGCAAGAGCCGTGTAAATGGATTGAATAGATTCAATACATTCAGTATCACAATGATAAATAATTGAATATGCAATATTTCAGTGTTCTCTTAAGGTATGTCTACACTGCAATAAAAAACACACACCTTACAACTGACTTGGGGTCTGGTCAGCAGCATTTTTTTTTCCAAGACCTTTATTAGATGCATGTGGCTTGTTAAATAGGTGTCTGATTTTTAGGCTATCCACTTCCATAGTTGTCTTCTTGTATACATTTCAGGCTCAGATGATTGTCTGGTTTAGGGTCTAGGGTTTACCACCCTCACAGAGGAATCTAAATGCCTTACACGTAAAACAGATAATATCAAAATCCCTCGTGGCCTTTGTGTCTTAGGCACTTCTCTCTCTTCGGAGTAAAACCTGTTTGGTGATAGGGCTTCTGTTTGTTTGTACAGTATTTCATTAATTTTAACTTTTGTTTCAGTGTGGCTTCTGATTTTGATTGGTTTTTATGAGTAGAAGGGGGTATTAATGTTAGGGTTGTTCTGATGGCCTTGCCTTCTGTACTTGGCAAGGCCAAGTTTAGCAGTGAGTTTGGGTTTTTGCTGTCATCTTGAAATTTTTTTCTTAAGTTTTCTTTGTAGACCTAATTATATTCCATCTCAATAGTACTAAATATAAAGAACAATGGAAGAAAAGTGTGATGCATAAAGAAATTTTCAAGGATCAGGCATAGCTTAATGAAATTGGGATGTGGGAGGGCTAGTTATATGAACAGGTAACTGTTTAACATTTAACCATTACCCAGGAATGGGCAGAGGGACTGCTGCCCACCTCCCTCCCCCCCGCCAAGCTGTCACTTCCGCCTTTGTGCGAGGCTGCTGACTCCAAGCCTATGCAGTCTAGGAAGCAGACTAGAAGAATTGAGCCCCAAATATCTGATTTACTCAACCATAATTTAGTGGTTATGGAAGCACTGAAAATATTGTCATTTATTAATGCAATGTTCATTGCTCAAAGAATAGCTAATATAGTATAAATATATAGTGGATCCCTTTTAGTTTAAGAAACTATTGTAATAAATGTTCTAATATTTGCACATAGTCAATTCTCTGTAAACACTAAATAGACTTTTTGAGATTAAAAGGAATCGGCTAATGTCACTCTACTCCAGGGACACAGCCAGAATTTTTCTAAGGAGGGAGTTTAAGAAGAAGATCCTTCTCCAGAAGGATTCCTGTCCTGGGGAAGGATGGTGGGACACAACCACAGTGTGCCTGGAGGCATGGATCAGCTTCATATACAGCTGACTGGGTGCACATAGCTGCAGGCAGTTTTGTGGGAAAGGATGTGCTGGGATGCCCGGGGCCTCTGGTGCAGGGCAGAGTACAGCGAGAGAACACAGGGAAGTTATTGCGTTCTCTGAGTCCCCAGCTTCCTCTGGAAATCCCTGGTGTTGGGGCTGCCACTCCCACTACTGCCCCACCAAGAAAAAGGACACTGGGGAAATGCTAGAGCCTTCTCTCCCAGTCCACAACATCAGGATACTAGGCAGGGTTTCATTGTTGGGCACAGATATGGCGCCCAAGGGTGTTACTCCTCTATGGTCAGCAGGTCCCACTCAGCCGCTGCTGAAACTGATCAGCGGCTGATTCCAGGAAGCTGGGGGCAGAGCTGCTCTGCCCTAGGTTTCCTGTAGTCAGCTGCTGGTCAGTTTCAGCAGCGGCTGACTTAGGGACGCCTGGGGCAGAGCAGCTGGGGTGCTGCCGGGTTGGTCCCCGCAGCGCCGAGGTGCGGCGCTGCGGGGACCTACCCGGCAGCAGTGCCCCAACTGCTCTGTCCCAGGCATCCAGATTCAGCCGCTGTTGAAACTGATCAGCGGCTGACTACAGGAAGCCCGGGGCAGAGCAGCTCTGCCTCGGGCTTCCTGTAGTCAGCCGCTGGTCAGTTTCAACAGCGGCTGAATCTGGATGCCAGTTCCGACTTATATACAAATTCAACTTAAGAATAAACCTACAGTCCCTATCTTGTACGTAACCCGGGGACTGCCTGTATAGGATAAAAGCACACAAGTCCAAATGTCACTACCTGTGATGCATTTTTCATGGCTGTGAATTTGGTAGGGTCCTACTCACACAGCTGTCTTCGGCATGGCTGAAGTAAGGCATTGGTGGCTGCCGTTCTGCTTGAGCCAGCCAAGTAGGATGTAGGATTGGGCCCCTCTTTGTTTTTTCCATGTGGTGTAGGTTTATAGCAGCATTTTGGCAGGTGACAGGGGAAGCTGTAGCCTGTCTTAAAAACGCTATGTAATAGGATGCCTGTAATACAGACAGCATGTATGTAATACTCAAAATGTAATCATTTCCTAATTGCATTAATGGTTAACTTTAACTGCTTCATAAGGTTTCTGAACTTTATCTACAAAGCTTGCTAGTGTTCATCAAGGACCAGACCAAAGAGTTGGCTGTTTAAAATAAGCCACCTTTAAAATAACTGCAGTCACAAGTAGGTAGTTTTCATTAACCGGCCAGGCACTATGTTAAACTTTGTATATATGGTGAAACACAAGACAGATAACCCACTTTTAAGAAATTAGATACTTAAACATGAATTTCAATGTGTTTCCTCTGGCTTAATTTTCATTTGAACAAAAAAGTTCCATTTACACCAAATCAAAAGCAGTAGTCGTAGTCAAAATATATAGTACTGAGAAATGTGTTAGGTAAAATATTACATTTACTATTGGCTATACCAAATAAATAAGTCTCATGAATTTTCATAGAAATAGTCATGCAGATTTTAAATGTATGCAGTAAGTCTAGAAATAATATGTATGGATAAGGAATGTAATAAATGTCAGCCTCATTCAGATGCCATACAAAAACTACCAAATGAAAATTGTTAAACTGCAAACTAAAGTATTCAAAAAGTTAACAGCTGCCTGTGTAACCTTAATTTTGCCCCTTTGTGCCTATGCTTTATTATGCAGTTTTTAATTACATCATTGCATGCTATCGTTTTTCACATTTCAAGTGTTGTTGCTTACAAAACCTTCTCATTCACCTCCCGGTATGTTAGAGGCCTATGAAAAAATACCGTGTGATTATGTAATTGCTGTCATAAAGAAGAAATGGAGTGGGGGCTGAATTAAAGTTGCACAATAAATCTGGCATTTCTTAAGTTAGGAATGCTTCAAACTGTAACAAGGTTTTTAAGGTAGGTTATATGGCATTTTTTTTAAAAGCTCTGACATACATATTTTGCTGTGCCACACCAGAATGTTGGGAATTGGGGTTCCTATGTTCTGTTCCCTAATCTGGGAGTGGAGAAATCCCTTCAATTTGATCAGAGGACGGAAAGAGAACTTGTAGCTGGTGGTGGTTTCTCAGTTTGCTTTTTGTTTACAGAATGCTAACAGTTGTGCATGCCTATACCCTTCAGGCCCTGCCAAAGGGTTAGTGGGGCCCTGGGCCCATCAGCCAGCCAGCCAGGCAGCAGCAGCAAGAAGAGGGGTGGGGTTTCATGATAGGCAAGGAGACAGACAGCAGCAAGCTAGCCAAGGGCTAAGCGGGGGGGCAGGATCTCAGCCTATCCTTGCAGACGGAAGGAGTGTCAGATGGGCCGTTGTGATACGCCAAACGAAGGATGGAGCAGGAGGTGGGGCTATGCACATGAGCACTGCTGGCCTGCCAGCTGAGCTGTCCCCTCCAGGCAGCACTGCCCCCTAGGGGCTGGGGTCAGGGGTGGCCGTTGCATGCTTCTAGCGCCTGTTGGCCGGGCGTCATTCCCGGGTGGCCGTGGCACTGCAGAGAGGGGTGGAGTGGCGCTGCTGGGCAGTTTTGTACCATGAAGAGCCAAGGGGGGACCTGGTGCTCGGGAGCCGAGCCCAGGTATCGCTTCTTGGCCTCTTGAAGGCTAGGATCAAGTGTAGTGTCTGTTCTTATCCGTTTAATTGCTGTTAGGATGTGAAATGGATGATAACGATGTGAAATGGATTTTTTGCGGCAGGGGCTGGAAGAGGAGCTTGCTCCATCCGCTCCGCACATTGGCCCAGTATTGTAGCATCTCTGGGAGTGGTGCATCTCCCCTCGGAGACTACAGTGCGGTTTGAAAAAAGAGTCAAGAGATTGGGGGTGAAAACTCTACCTCCTATGAGCGTGTTTGTTTCTCTGTTGTAAGTTCCAGCCCCAATACCTGTGCCCTGCCTTCCCTAAGAGCTTGACTGGCTGTCAAGCAGCGAGGTGAGCGCTCCGGCGCCGGCTGCTGTTGTTGCCCTGGGGAAACACCGGGAGAGTCAGAGAAGGAGGCGGGGGCACGTGGGGAAACAGGTGGGTGTGCCTTAAAAAAAAAATTCGTCAAGTGGGGTAGGTGGGGGTGGGCGAGATGCTGCATTCAGGGGGGCGGGCATGGGATTCCGTTGCTTCATTCTTGGGCAGCCCACTTCTCTGTTGCTTGCCTCTGGCCTTTGTGTCCTCCACAACAGTGGGCAGTGCCTGGTCTGGCTCTTTTTCCTTTGCAAGCCTTTAGCATTCATTGCCTGTGTCCCACCAGTGGAGCTGCGTTCCAGATCAGAGGTGTTAGGAGGCCATGGCTGCTCCTCCTTTCCCTGGCAGAAAAAAGTGGGCAAGCAAAGGGGCAGGGTCTTGAGGCAGGCGGAAGGAGAGCAGAGAGGCAGGCAGGCAGTGGCAAGCTGAGGGCAGGGTTTGATGTCACGCAAAAGGAGGCGAAGAAGCAGGGGAGACAGATACCAGCCAGCTAGCCAGGGCCAAGCAGGAGGGTGAGGTCTTTTCCTGTCCTGGAAGGCGGAAGGAGCATCAGGCGGGTTGTTGTGATGTGCTGAACAGGGGGTGGATTAGGAGGCGGGGCTGTGCATTTGAGCACTGGCTTGCCAGCTGAGCTAGGCCACTGGGGTGAGCAGGTGGGCGCTGGGCAGTGCGGGGTCCTGAAGGTGCGGGGCTCAAGGTGCTCGCCTTGCCCTAAGGCAGGGCTTACCATCCTTGAAACATGCAACTCTATGTAAGACGACATGACAGAAAGCACATAGATTTGTTGCTAACTAGATAAGTCTTTGGTTAGCTATATTAGAGATGTATACTCTATTGTTACTTCTGAATCTTTGCGGTCTCAGATCCTCCATTGCCCTTTGTTGGGCAAAAAATTTGCCTCCCTCCAAATGTTAAGGATATGAAAGCTTGCTTAATATAGGTTACGAAGCAAAAATAAAGACCATTAAGGAAAGACAAGGCTAGAACTCAGTCTTCTGTCTTCCAGCCCAGTGCCTTTTACCCAGTTTAAAAATTATCTTAAGAATAAGGAAGAGAGAGGAAGCAGCCTGTGTTTCAGTTGAAAGGCTTACTCTGTTCTTATCATAGACATGTAATGCAGGAGATTCACTGGGAGCATACGCAGTGCCGAAGAGAAAATAAGGGACAAACTGGGATGAAACTCTATATGCAAACTCTCTGCATATTATAAGATTGCCAAATATGTCTGTTTGGAGAGGTATCGTTCACTAACAGTCTCAGACTTCCTCTCTGCCATGTAACAAATTCCTAATCTGAATCTTTGAGGTTTGAGAGCTGTCTTTAAATATGCCAGAATTTAACATAGACAGAAATACTAGTTTCATGAGCTGATTTATTGAAAATGGATGAATCAGTTTTGCTTACTTACAAAACCCTCCCTTGTATGGCAGACAAAGCATGGAGTTTGTCTAAGCTAAATAACAGTAAACAACGTTATAATAGGTGTTAGACAACTTTAACTATAGTCTTTGCTCCTGCTGACCACCAGTTGGGACCCCCCTGGATATTAATAGCTTAGTTGAGTAAAGACACTGTTGAAACCTGTGGGTGTGTACCCAGCTTTATAACATCCACAGCTCTCTCTCTGGCCCAAGCAGTACTTCCCCACTCTACACTGCTATTTTTAGTAGTGTGGTCTCCCACCAGTGAAGCCTTTCCCTGTCACAGGAAAAGACTCCTGGGCTACGTCTACACTCGCAGCTTCTTCCGCAAGAAATATGCAAATGAGGCTAAGCGTGGAATATTGCCGAGCCTCATTAGCATACCTAGTAAGCCGCCATATTTGCAGAAGAGGCTCTTGCGCCAGAAGGAGCTGTCTACACTGCCCCTTCTTGCGCATGAAAAAGCCTCTTGCGCAATGCCATTATTCCTGAAAATAATCAGTGTAGCAGCATTGCGCAAGAGGGTTTTTCTTGCGCAAGAAGGGGGAATGTAGACCGCTCCATCTGGCGCAAGAGCCTCTTCTGCAAAAATGGTGGCTCATTAAGAATGCAAATGAGGCTTAGCCTCATTTGCATATTTCTCACGCAAGAAGGTGCAAGTGTAGACATAGCCCTACAGCAAGGGGCAGTGCAGAAAGGCTCCATCAGCACACCACTTCTGGTGCTTTCTCACTGCTGTGGGGGAAGGTTTTGGTAGTGAGATGCAGCAGTCCTGGGGAAAGATTCCAGCAGTTCCCTGCTGCTTCCCCTCCTCCCAGAGCCTTTCACTGACATGTGGCTACATAACAATGTGAACACCACTTGCTTTTTCTTACAGCTTGTAGCTACATATGCCCTGTGTCGGGGTGGGCAATAAATTGGCGTTGTGTTGCCAGGGTTAGTCCCTTATCGACCAGCGCTGCTGTATTTTCTCGCTCTTCCACAGGTATGGGCTATTGCAGCTCCTGTTGGCTGTAGATCACTGTTCTGACCAACGGTAGTGGTGGGAAGCAGTGTGGACTGCGACATCACTTCCCATAGCCCCTATTTGCAGCTCCCATTGGCTGCAGATTGCTGTTCCCAGCAATCACCTGTATCTGTGGAGATGCAGGTAAACATAGTGCTGCTGGCCCGCCAGGGGCTAACCATGGGGAACTGGATCCAGACCTCAGACCAGTATTTGTCTACTCCTGACCTATGTGCTGCCACTCTGGTGTGGAGCATAGATGTAGACTAAGAATACTACACTTGATTAACTCAACAGGTCAGCGGTACCATAAAAGGATCTTACAACTCACTAAAATGAATTTCTCTGTTTTCACTTTTTCCTCCATAAGCCTCCAATAAACTAAAATGTTTACAGTATGTCATGAAAGTAATGCATCCTAGCCAGTGTTGGGTCAAAGTGGAGGTAGGTGAAATGAATTTGAGAGTCAAGTACTTCTCCCTGAAAGCCCTACCATTAGTCCTTCTCTAGTGGCAGTAGGGGAGCAAGAAACTAGGCTAACTGTGAGAGTTATAGTGTCATAAAGGAAGTGTATCCGATTAGTATTTCTCATTCTAGGTCTCATGTATGTTTCCTGGACACAGCTCTGCTGTGTGAGGAAAACAAATCCTATAATTTTTGTGGGGAGGGAGAGTGGATGGAGAACTTGTTTTCAAATCTTCCCTTTCTTTCTATGGACTATGTTTTTGTGTGTTCTGCTTCGAATATGTTTACTTTCATTGCAACAGCATTTATGAATCAATTTCTGCAGTCCTCTATTAAGTTTTGTCACTTTTTCATTAGTTGTAGCTGAATTTTCCTTTATGGCTATTTTTTATTACTTTTTGCATGCAAAGTAAAGGCCAGACTGTCAGCTAAGAGCTGTGAAAAATACACAGATTCTTACATTGTTGCTGCATTGCCCCAAGGTGCAGTATAGTAATTTAATACATAGTCCTTTTCTTTTGATCTTTATTACAGTCTGTGAATTGATTTACTCATTGCCCTGGAATATGTCTGGCAAATCCCTGGGAGTTACTGGCTTTTATAGATAGCTGGCACTAGAAGATTTGTGACTTCTATAAATTTTTCTATAATAAAATAGTTATAGTATTAATCATTAAGTGAAACAACGATAGAGCTCGGAAAAGCCATTATCAAGTTGGGAAACTTTAATATCTATGTTTACTCAGATTAGATGCAATAAATACCTAACAATGATAAATGGATTATTATATTAGTGGCATTAATGCATTTATCTATTTTTTTATTTTTGTTAGTATGTTTCATTATATGGGAAACATTGCCAAATTCACCAAATAAGTGTACTATCTTTATTTTAAATCTTGCTGTATAATGTGTTTTTAGGCTCACTGGTGGGCAGTACTTCTTATGGGAATTGCTCTGATCATGTTAATGGCTGGATTCATTAAAATATGCAGTGTTCATACTCCAAGCAGTAATCCAAAGTTGCCTCCTCCTAAACCACTCCCAGGTAAGTACTTAAGTGATTTACCACAGAAAAGTAAGAAGGTAGAGCCTTTTTTCTCAACTATATTGCCTTGCCTTTTTAGTGTTGGGACTGTAGCGCCAGTTCTGTAGTTCATAGTCTGGCTACTGTGTGCTTTTTTTCATGCCAACATAACATTAAAGAACTATTTCTGACATTTGGTCTACTAGACATAGAGAAAATTACATCTCACTTCCTCTTAGTCAAAATACGGATTATAAACACATGGGCTGTGTCTACATTGGCACCCCTTTCCGGAAAAGGGATGCTAATGAGACCAGTCGGAATTGCAAATGCCGCGGGGGATTTAAATATACCCCGTGGCATTTGCATGAACATGGCTGCTGCTTTTTTCCGGCTCGGGATTTTGCCAGAGAAAAGCGCCAGTCTAGACGGGATCTTGTGGAAAATAAGCCCTTTTCTGGAAGATCCCTTATTCCTACTTGAACCGTTTTCTTTGGGCTTATTTGAAAGGTTTTCTTTGGTCTTATTTATTCCTTGAAAGTAGGAATAAGGGATCTTCCGGAAAAGGGCTTATTTTCCGCAAGATCCCGTCTTATTTTCCGCAAGATCCCGTCTAGACTGGCGCTTTTCTCCGGCAAAACCCCGAGCTGGAAAAAAACGGCAGCCATGTTCATGCAAATGCCACGGGGGATATTTAAATCCCCCGCGGCATTTGCAATTCCGACTGGTCTCATTAGCATCCCTTTTCCGGAAAGGGGTGCCAATGTAGACACAGCCATGGAGCATGTAGAAAGTATAACTTTTGTTGCAATTACTAACTCAGATATCCTTTTAATCTGTCTCCCTATACCACCTTTGTCAGAAAAATCGTATGTAGCAGTTTATTTTCAATTTACTACATGTTCATACCATTTAGCTTGTTGTCAGACTTTTCTTATTTTAAAGATTGTGCTTTTTTGCAAGCTTGAAAATACCCTGTCATATGTAATTTGTCTGCCCACAGTGGTACTTCATTTTCCTGCAATAATTCTTTTAAAAAAATGCATTCTTTGATTCCCACCCCCCAACAGTTCATATTTTTTCTCTGTTTACAACAGGCACTTTAAAGAGGAGGAGACCACCACAAACAACTCAACCACCACCACGTCAGAGGCCCCGGGAGAGTTATCAGATGGGACACATGAGACGTTAAATACAGATTTTTGCCTTGGTTCTTCCTAGTGCCTACAATGGGAAACTTCACTCCAAAGAAAACCTATAAAGTCACTGTCCCCAGTCTAACTCTCAAACAAAAATAGAAGAAAAAAGGCAAGATGTTAAGTCCTTAAACAAGTGGAGGAATTTAATTTTTAATTATTGGACCTTCCAGCTCAAAAAGAAGAGAGATGATTTTCTTAGATATTTTTAATCTAATGGCACAAAAGTCTTATCGTGGTTTTTTTTCCCCCTTTTCTGCTCTTCATTGCTGCATTTTCTTCACTTGCAGGCAAACGTGGCTCTAGTAAAACTTTTATTCACAAATTGAAAATATTTGTATATATTTTTCAACTGGCAATCAAGGCTAGGAAGCTAGACCACCTCAACATTGGAAACATAACCTGCCAATGTATATACATTGTTATATGCAAACATGTATTTCTAATGTACACGCGTACTTCTGTGTGCAATTGTAAACAAAAGATTTGCAATATGGATGTTTCTTTGTATTATAAAACTTTTCCGCTGTTAATGAAGAAATTGTTTAATTGACATACTCAGGATAATAGAAGATGGAAGTGTATAATGGTCAAGGATTCTGTAATGCTTTATACAGCAGTTTTGAATCAATTCAAACTTTTTATTAGAATCAGAGTTGGTTCAAGTACTCATTTCATCTTTTATCAAACAGCTGCTAAGACATAGCACACAAGTTTGAAATGCTCTGTTGAGAATACATGCAACAAGAGCTGTGCATACTTTGCATATGCCAGAATGTTTCAAATTTACATTTTATATAAATCTGATTTCTTGTAGTTCATCATTAAGTATTTTTAATTTTTGTCTGATTATTTTGTTAATGAAGAGTTGGATAACATATTTCCATGATTTAGTAGAGAAATATGCCTGTTATACAAATCGTTTAAGGACTGCAACCAATTTATTGGGGTTGTTCAGATATTCATAGTACGATAATTATGTTCATGATTCTGAGGGAAGTAAGTGGGAAGGATGAAAAGCTGTAGTTTCTATTTTAATTTATCAAATATCTAGATAACCTTTCAGCATAATAGTGTTAATGGATAACCACTAAAATACAGTAATATTACAGCTACTGTAACTAAGTTAAAATTGTAGTTAGGCCAACTGATTTTCCCTTAAATATTTTATAATAGAGAAGTTTGAACAGCACAATGTCCCATTCCAAAGTTTTTATTGCGAATGTAAATAATTGGCATTTTTTAAAAAGAAAACTAAAGCGTTTAATTACTTTAACATGCTTCCTGCTATGTAGAAATGAAAGGGGCATTAAAAAATTTAAGCTTGTGACACTTTTATTGTTTTCCAAAAGCTCCAAGCTAATTAAAGGCAAATGGCTATAATTTTCCTGGCTTTGCTTAGGAGAAAATTTACTAAGAGTTGGACAGTCTTTCCTTTTTTTTTTTTTTTTTTTTTTTAAGAGTATAAAGTTTACACAATCATTCTCATAATGTGACGCAAGCCAGCATGGCCAAAAATATTACAGAATATAATGGGATCTCTTCCTTGTAAACTTGTACAGTATATGGTGACTTTTTTCAAAATACAGCTTTTTGTACATGGTTTAGAGACAAATTTTGTACATTGAATCCCATAGACTATAAATAATTCCAAGCAATCTTACTAAGTTAGAAATGTCCTGTAGTTGCTTTTAAATCATTTTAAATACATTTGTTTTCAGATTGTGTAAAGATTGGAAGTGGGTTTGCATTTCTAAAATGGAAACTTTTATTCAGGAAGAATTCTTAGTAAGTTCATGGGTGTTATGTTTGGGACATGTAAATTTTTTGCTTGTAGTGTTAACCTGTGGTGGGGATATAGCAGATACATGCTGCCCTATTTTATTTTAAGTCTAAGTTAAATGTTTTCTGAAAAGAGACATGTGCACTGAACTCTCCACTGCAAGACAAGATGTGGTAAAACAAAAGAGATCAAGACAAATGAGATCTAATACTACTGTCAATTTAATGTCCACTGTGTTTTATACAGTATCTTTTTTTGTTCACTTTGGAAATTTTTACTAAAATTGCAAAAAATAAAGTATTGTGCAAAGATATGTATGGGTTTTTTTGAAACTTGAAATGCATTAATAAATAGACTTGATATAATTATCTTCAAGGTTCACTTGCTTTTTAAAATCAAAGAAAAAGAAGTATATAAATGCTGTTTCCTCCTAAGTTTTCTGTCTTTCACCACAGACTCTTATAACAAGAATAATTGCATTATGAAGACATAGTGATATCCACATCTCTAAATTTGAGCTTCATATGGTAAATAAGTGTACAATTTGTCCATGGAAACACTGTTTTTAAGAGAAAGCACTAAAATTGTCTTTATTCTGTTTTGTTTCTGATCAAAGCATTTAAAACACCTTCTCTGCTCTTTGAAAATAACTGTCAAAGAATATAAGAGAGATCTTGTAGCTTGATACTTTGAAATAAGTTCACTTAACATTTTATCTATGACAATTAATATAAAATTCACTGAAGACTCAACTAATGAATAATCAAAATATGCTGTACAAATGATTTTTACTGTTTATTAAAACCAGCAGCATAGGTGGCTTTTAATTTTTAGTGGACAAATCTTTGAAAATTGATGTTAACTGGTTATGTTGTTTGCTTAAACAAAGCACACAAGATCTTTTATAGGGGAAAAGGCAGTACGCCGCATTTATTGAGAATACAATGGTTGCATATGCTTTTTAATTACTTGTATACACAAACAACATACACACAAAGTCTCGCCAGACGATGTCATAGTTACCAGTCCAGAGTCTGTGTCAATCTAGTGGCCAGCTAAATTGAACACAGGGGGAAGCAGGGCCTTTGTCGGTCAATCGATCCGATTTGTTGGCAAGATGAACCCGAAGATCCATAGCAAAGCACCCTGCCTTTATAATCCTTTTCTTCGTTGAAATTAATGGATTCCGCTCTGTCAGCCTGTGATCAGAATGTTATCTCATATTGATGTTAATCATTCCCAAACATTTTTCGAAGGCTCATCCTGTAATCAGTTGTCTTTTGGGGGTGCCTGCTTGCTTTAAGGCTTGTCAGTCTGCCAATACCTCAATTCCTTCTTATTATGGGTACACACTGGTGATTATAGATGGCTGCTTTGACGCTGATATGTTTCTTTTTAGTCTGTCTTTTACAGTTTGTCTTCACCCTTCATTCTCCCCCTTTTCTCTTGACCCTTTGGCTCGAACGATGAACTTCACACCGTATCTTATTTATATAAACAGTCTTTTTCACAAAATCCTTCAAAAGTAAACAGTACTGTTTTATATTAAGCAAAAGCAAAATTAAAATTCACATAAAAGGCCCAGGCCTTCAATATTTCTAATCTCATTAACATAGACACAATGTAAAATCCTGTACTAAACTTTAAAACAAGAAAAATATAAAAGATATATCCTTAACTAAAAAATTTAACTAACTACAATATTAAATATAATTATATATGTTACCTTATAATACTACATTATTAAACCTAAGATAAAAAATACAAAAAGAATAAAACTTTTAGTTCCAATGGTTAGACAAAGATATATATATTAAAAGGCCTCTAGCCACACTTTTCATTCAAAGATTGTGCATATAAGGAATACGCGCTTGAAGCTTTTATTTCCCTAACTAAGCAATAGATCTCAGGAACTGCTGAGCAGGCTTTGATCAGCAGCTTGCTATAAGTACTGTTTTCATGATTTTGACATCACTACTTGCTCTAAGAATTAAATTGTACTATTCAGTGCAAAAAGAATTATTAGCTAACCAGTGGGAGTTCTGCACATCTGGAAGCCAAATAACCTTTTCAGGTGCCTAAATAGGAATATAGATGCCGAATTATGAAAAATGAGGGGAGTGGCTTAAATGCTTAAAATCCTGTTTTCTTTTAAATTAATCCTTGTAGACCTACAAATGTGGAAATGGCTTTATTTTTGGTAACTAATTTCCACAGGATATAGCTGTTAATTGAATTAGGTTGTCTTTGTACTTCTAAAACCATTTTATTCCTTAAACAGTTTTTTTTTCCCCTTTAGGGAGAATGTGTAGACAGAATGGCGCGAACATCTGAAGTGAAATCTCCATGTGATTTCCTTTAACATGACATTTTATCTAGTTAATGCAGCAGACTCTAAATCAATGACTCAGTCTTTTACATTACTTCTCCCAAGTTACATAAAGCAATGGAAAAAGTTTTAATTTTGAAGAAATGTGAATAGGTTACATTAGTTCACTTAAGGTGATTAAAAACACTTCAGGTATGTCTACACTTGCACCCTCTTTTGAGAGAGGGATGCAAATGAAGACATTTGAAATGGCAAATGAAGCCGGGATTTAAATATCTCACACTTCATTTGCATATTCGCATTATGGCGCTATTTCGAAATAGTGCTATTTCAAAATAACCCTTATTCCTCATACAATGAGGTTTATTTCAAGAGAAGGGTTTTCTCTTAAAATAACTGTCTTAGCAGCGTCTTTTTTTTTTAAATAGCGCCATAACACGAATATGAAAATGAAGCATGAAATCTGAAAATCCCAGCTTCATTTGTAATTTCAAATATCTTCATTTGTATCCCTCTCTCAAAAGAGGGTGCAAGTACCCTTAGACTCATAGAATACTAGAAATCGAAGGGACCTCGAGAGATCCAGTCCAGTCCCCTGCCCTCATAGCAGGACCAAGCACCATCTAGATCATCCCTGATAGATGTCTGTCTAACCTGTTCTTAAATATCTCCGGAGATGGAGATTGCACAATCTCCCTAGACAATTTATTCTAGTGTTTGACCAACCTGACAGTAAGGCAGTTTTTCCTAATGTCCAACCTAAACCTCCCTTGCTTCTTGTCCAAGCCTATTGCTTCTTGTCCTATCATCAGAGGCCAAGGAGAACAATTTTTCTCTCTACTTGTGACACTGTTTTAGATACCTGAAAACAGTTATCCTGTCCCCTTGCAGTCTACTCTTTTCTAAACTAAACAAACCCTATTCTTTCAGTCCCTCATAGCTCATGTTCTCTAGACTTTACTCATTCTTGTTGCTCTTCTCTGGACCTTCTCCAATTTCTCCTTATCTTGAAATGTGGTGCCAGAACTGGACACAATACTCCAACCTAAGCCTAATCAGCTCAGAGTAGAGTGGAAGAATGACTTCTTGTGTCTTGTTCACAACACTCCTGTTAATGTACCCCAGAATCATATTTGCTTTTTTTGCAACAGTGTCACACTGTTGACTTATATTTAGCTTGTGGTCCACTATGACCCCTAGATCTCTTTCTGCAGTACCCCTTCCTAGACAATCACTTCCCATTCTGTATGTGTGAAACTGATTGTTCCTTCCTAAGTGGAACACTTTGCATTTGTCCTTATTAAACTTCATCCTATTTATCTCAGACTGTTTCACCAGTTTGTCCAGATCATCTTGAATTATGACCTTATCTTCCAAAGCATTTGCAATCCCTCCCAGCTTGGTATCATCTGCCAATTTAATAAGCCTACTCTCTATGCCATCATCTAAATCGTTGATGAAGATATTGAATGAATCGGTCCCAAAACAGACCCCCACAGAACTCCACTTGTTATAGCCTTCCACCATTATTAACTACTTTGGGAAAAGTTAAGCAGCACCCACTTTATAGTAGCTCCATCTACGTTATTTGCCTTGTTTATTGATAAGATCATGCGAGACTATCAAATGCCTTACTAAAGTCTAGGAATACCATGTCCACTGCTTCTCCCTTATCCATAAGCCTTGATATCCTATCTAAGATAGCTGTCAGATTGGCTTCTATATATGTAAAATGTAATTATTTTGAGATGGTTTGATTCCAAGCGCTAAGTTTAAGTGTTTGGAGACAGCAATAATCTGAGTGAACAAAAGGTGAGGCAGTACTAACAAATATTCAGGAATGACAATGGCAACTTTAAATGGTACTAAGATCTATGAGCTAAATGTTTCAGCTTCTATTAGAATAGATACACTTGCAGTGCAAGCAGTGCTGGTTATACAAGATCAGCTTGTCTTTCAAATCTGTTGACACTAGATATTTAGAGACCTTGATTTGTAAGAAAAGGGAATCGGGAGAAAGGAGAGTAAATGTTGTTGCTGCATATTTGCTGATCACATGCATTGTTAAAACTTATATATTGATTTTGCTTTTAACTTTTTTTTTTTAGCTGACAATTTTAGAGAATCTTGAAAGATGTATTATCTAGTACAGTGGTGGGCAACCTGTGGGCCGCTGCGGTCCACTGGGGCTAAACCTCTGGCCCACAGACCCTCTGGCTTCTCCTCCCCCCCACATGTGTTTCTTGCACACTAGAATATTGGAGCCCCCCCACTTCCTGCTCTTCCCTCACACCCTCCAAGTACTTTTGGGGGAGTTGTGAATTGCCTGATTCGTGGTGTTCTAGCTCTGAGAGGGAAGGGGAGAAGCGGAGACAGAGCATGAATCAGGTGACTTGCCCACTCTGAAACTGCTGGGAAGGAGGAGAAGAAGGTAAATGTGGGGCTCTGGTGCCCCAGTGCACAAGAGGGGGTTTTGGGGCCACAGGTAGAACCCTAGTGAGCTGTAGCTGCTATGGCACAGAGAAGGAAGGCCACTGATGCAGCCCACCCACCTTTCTGGTTGGCCATCCCGGTTCTAGTGAGATCCAAGTTAGCTATAACTTCTTCATCGGACAATTTCTCTCTAAGACATCAAGTGGTCATAAGATTTTCCTGATGCTTAGACTTCAGCAGCCTCCATACAAATTTTGATACTATCCACCTTTTCTTCACTCATAGGCACCTGTGCCAAACTTGGTTTTGCTAAAGTTAAGCCTTATGTTTACATTTAGATAAACTTAAAAACAGCAAATGATCTGGTAGCATTTTATAGACTAACAAAACATGTAGATGTTACGAGCTTTCGTGTGCATGGCCCACTTCTTCAAATGACTGGAGTTTTGAGTTAGGATGAGCAGACCCAAAATAAATAGGGGAGAAGGGGGGGCAGAGGAAAAAAGGAGGAGGGGGTGGGAAAACAAGTAGCAGAGGGTATGGAAATATCAAAGGGAAAAAGAGGAAGGCAGAAGTGGGAATCAGTAAGCACCTGAAGATTGGGTAGTTAAAATAAAGCAGATAAGAATCAAAGGCAATAACAGGAATCTATGCAAAGAGCTGTTAGCACCTTCAGTGAATGTTAGGTTGATAGTGTCCCAACCATCCCTCATCACGATTGAGGACATTAACATGAGAATTGAACTTGCAGATGAATTGTAATTCCAATGCCTCTCTGTGTATTTGGCTAGTAGAATTGGTTTGTGATAAGACAGCCACTAGAAGATCTTTTAAACAGTGATTAGGTAGATTAAAGTGTTCCCAACAGGTTTCTGTATGTTCCCTTTACGTATATCTGATTTATGTCCATTGATTCTTTTCCATAGGGACTGTCTAGTTTGTCCAATATATATATAGCAGTGGGGCACAGATCTTGATGGCATAGATCAAATTACTGGATGTGCAATGAAAAGACCTTTTGATTTGGTAGCTTATGTTGTTGGCTTCAGTGATGAATTCATTTGTATAGATATGTGGGCAGAGTTGGCACTGTAGCTGGTTGCAGGGCTGGGTTCCTGGATGCTTATGATGTGGTTGTGTGGCATGGTTACTGGAAAGAATTCATTTCAGGCTGGGCAGTTGTCTATAAGCGAGAAGAGGCTTTTTTCCCCCAAGGCTTCTGAGAGTGAGGGATTGTTTTCCAAAACGGGTTGTAGATTGTGTATAAAGCGTTGGAGGGGTTTGAGCTGTGGACTATATGTAATAAGTGGAATTCTGTTGTTTTCTCTTTTGGGTCTGTCTTGAAGTAGTTCATATCTGGGTACTTTTTTGGCTCTGTCAATCTGTTTTTTCACTTCTCCAGGTGGGTATTTCAGTTTTAGGAATGCTCTGTAAAGATCCTGTAGGTGTCTCTGGAATCGGAGCAAATCCGGTTGTATCTTAGTGCTTGGCTTTATTAGATCAAGAAATGTGTCTGGGATGGAAGCTGGAGGCATGAAGGTAAATGTAGCTGTTGGTGGGTTTCTGGTATAGGGTGGTGGAAATTTGTCCATTATTTAACTACTGTAGTGTCCAGGAAGTGGATTTCTCATGTGGACTAGTCCAGGCTGAAGTTGATGGTGGGGTGGAAGTTGTTGAAAGCCTTGTGAAATTCTTCAAGCTTAAAGACATGCCTGATTTTTAAAGGTATTGTGCACCCACAAGTCCCTGAAAATAGCTGTATAAATGAGGATTTGGGATGCCAAACTTTACAAAAACAAGTTTGAAAATACTGGCTCAGGTATATAGATACCTTGGACACTAATCCTAAAATCATCTGTTTATAGTTAATTCTCCCTGGTGGCTTTTCTGGCTAATTTGTTCCTTAATATGGGTGCTTGACAGACCCAAACAAGTGGGCTGACACACTCTAATGGAGGGCAGAGATGCAGCGGGCTGGGTAAATAATATTCTCTTCCCCAAATAAATTCCCGGAGACTGCTGCCAAGCAATTAAGGCAGGCAGACACCTGAGGTTAGTTAATAGTTGCCTGAAGGAGCAGGCTAATCAAACACCTGTAGCCAATTAAAGCCTGGTTGTGGGCGGGGGAGGAATGAAAATGACAGACTGGATGGAGGAAGTGGGGTACCGAACAGGAGAGTGTTATTGGGAGGGATCTTTTGGGTAAGTGCCCAGGGAAAAAGCTGCTAGGTTAGAAGTGAAAACAACCCTATCTGTTGCTGCTGCTGCCTTAGGGTTCCTGGGCCAGAACCTGGAGTTGTCGGTAGGCTTGGGTTTTCCCCCAAACCTCCCCCATGCCAACACAGAGATTGCCCCTGAAAAGGGAGACTAGAACTATAGAGGGGTTTTCACCCTAAAACCATGAACTAGCCTCTGCTGAGTGTGGCTCTGTAAGCTGTGATCCCTGCCTCTAGTAAAGGGAAAGAGGTCATGTGGAGGGCCACAGCAAGACTCTGAGGTAAACACTACCCGCCAGTGGGCCACAGCTGGAGCTTTGCTACAGTGCCTTTCATCATAGGAAGTAGTAAAATGTCTGTGATTTCAGCTTGGTACAGGTATGTCTGTTCTTGCCTTGGTCCTTTGCTCTAAAAGCAAGAGCAGTTCTGTATCCTCTGAGTATAAACATTAATCCAGCATTCATGGAAGCTAGAAGGAATACTGGATGCCTTTAATTATCATAACTTTCTGCTTTGATAGAAGCAAGTCCTAAACAAATGGATATGAGGCACATCAGACTTAGTGCTCAGTATCCTCACAAACAGCTTTATCAACCACTGCTGGAATGGCTCTGTAGCCCAGTTACACCAGCCACTGCTGAAATGGCTCATGCAGCTGACCCTGGGGATCACCTGAGTGGTAGACCTGTGGGTGATGGGAGCAGCCACAGCTCAGCAGGTCTAAGCAACAGTTTCAGGGAAGTTAGAGCAGCAGCTGGTCCTGGGGCTCCTTACCAGAGGTGGCCAGAACAGACACGGGGCCCTCAAGGCTGCTCCGCCCCCCTCCCCCCCCCCCCAGGGTTCAGCCAGGAGTATATATTATACAAGTCTTAGGTCATGGACAAGAAACAAGCTATGACTTTTAGTAAAAATACCCAAGATTAAATTGTAGCCTTAATCGTGGTGCAGAGGCAGAATGGAAGGCAGAGTATGATCCTTCCACTGTCAGCAATGACTGGCCAAACCACAGTTTAGTGCAGGGGGGGCACTTTATGAACTTTGGTTCATGGTTGCATGCTAGCTCCACCTCTTCCCCCCCCCCCCCCCACCCGCCCCAGAAGGGTCAGAGCCTCAGATGGAAGGGGCAGTTCCCTCTGAGCACCATGTGCCCCTGGTGGGGGGGGGGGGGAGACTTCAAAGGCTCCCCCAAGCCACCTGGGGGCAGGGGAGTGCATGAAGACATTTCCTGTTCAAAATGGCTAGTGGCTCCCTCTAGGGGCTGCACATCCCTGGTAGGAGAGGGAGCTGCCTTTGATCATCAAATGACTTTGTGCTCTTTCCTCACCCCCAAGTCTCGGGTTGGCCTAGGGCGGGGGATCAGTAGGGTGGCTGCAGGCTGGATCAAATGGCTTGGCAGGTTGGATACAAGGTACTTGGGGTAACAGTTTCAAAAGTGATTAAATCCCATTTTTTTCAAACGTAAGCATGGGTTGTGTACCCTGTTGGGGTTATGTGCACCACAGGGATGTGATTTCCAAAGCACCCTGCTTGGAGGCAGATTTCCCTCTGGCCCAACTGTTCCATGGCACCAGGCCCAAACTCAGAAGAACTCCATATCTGCTGTGCTATGCAGTGGGAGCCTGGAGGGCATCATGGGATGGGAGCTGAGAGCCCAAGATACCTTGGGAACTGTAGTTCCTTGGCCTGGTCCCTGCCTAAGGAACTGGCCTCAGAGCAGGGAGGGGACTACATTTCCCAGCATTCCCTGGGCTGCTAGCAACAGAAAAGGGAGGGGGAGTGAGTGGGGAAAGCTGAGAGCCTTACACAGCACTTGCTGTGAGTGGTGAGCTGACTTCTAAAAGGGCGTGGTGCGATGAATGGGGAATATGTGTGCACAGGAGAGAAGGAGGCTTTGGTCCACATCTCACCCTCAGAAGCCTTCACCAGATTGGATTAGGGACTCTAGTGGCATCTGTTTGCCACCCCTCACCATAGGCGTGCACAGCACATTTCATTAGGGTGTGCACCCAAAGAATTTTTTTTAAATGTACGTCTGGCTCCTCCCCGCCCCCCTCCCAGCCAGTATTTTTTCCCAGGGTGGGCTCTGAGCAGCGGGCCCCCACCATATGGGAGCTCCTGAGCCCGGCCACCAGCAGCCCAGCTCGGGGCCGAGCCCAGCGTGCACGGAGCGGCTGCTGCAGCTCTGCCTCCAGTGTGGCGTGGCCCGGTCAGTGGCGAGACCCTGGGCTGCGGAGCCCCGGCACTGAGGGGGCAGCTCTAGGGCTCAGGGCGCACGATGGGCCACCGGGGAGCAGGTGGGCGAGTGGTCCTGGTGAGGCAGGGAGCCTGGCCGGCCCTTCCCCCTTTGAGCAGCTCCACTCTGCCGTCTCCAGAGCCACACTGGGGACGGTGGCTGGCAGTGGGGCTATGTCTAGACTGGCATGATTTTCCGCAAATGCTTTTAACGGAAAAGTTTTTCTGTTAAAAGCATTTGCAAAAAAGAGCATCTAGATTGGCACAGACGCTTTTGCGCAAAAGCATTTTTTGCGGAAAAGCGTCCATGCCAATCTAGATGCAGTTTTGCGCAAGAAAGCCCCGATCGCCATTTTCACCATCGGGGCTTTTTTGTGCAAAACAGTTTTTAGCTGTCTACACTGGCCCTCTTGTGCAAATACATTTGCACAAGAGGGCTTTTTCCCGAACGGGTGCAGCATAGTATTTGCGCAAGAACACTGACAATCTTACATGAGATCGTCGGTGTTCTTGCGCAAATTCAAGCGGCCATTGTAGAGAGTTGGCAAGTTTTTCCGCAAAAGCAATTGAATGAATGCTGCTCAGCTGGGCCCCGGCGGGGGAGCAAGCGGAGGCAAGTGGCCGTTTGGGGTCCGTGAGGAGCACGGGACCCCAAACAGCTGCTTGCCGCCGCTTGCTTCCCCTCTGGGGCCTAGCTGAGTGGCGCTCACGCTGAGCTGCTCAGCTGGGCCCCAGACAGAGGGAAAGGGGGGCGGGGCGCTGAGTGCTGTCATATGTCACTGCCCCCCCTTCCCCTCCTGCCGTGGCGCTGAGTGCTATGCCCCTCAGCCGGACCCCAGCGGGGGAGAGGAAGGAGGGGCGGTGATGTACAAGCGTCCGCCTGTACACGAGGAGGAGGCAGCGGCAAGGCACTGGAACAGGACAGTCCTGCAGGGTGGGGCGGGTCCGAGCTGTGCACAGAGGTGGGGCAGCCACAGTGGGGGTGGAGCGGCCAAAGCTGCGTGCCCCCAGAAACCTGTCCCCACTGGCAAGCCCCAATGGGAGCTGCCTACGGGTTCTGCAGGGGGCGGGGGAGCAGAACTTTTTCGCAGCACCCCGAGTTCCACTTCACGGAACCTCAGAGTTCCACGGAGCACCATTTGGGAAACATTGCCTTAGAGGATGTGCAGATATATGTGCCTCGGATGTGGTGGCTTATGTGGTTAACTCCTGTGATGGTGTCACTAATATAGATGTGTAGACAGATTTGGCAGTGTGGTTGGTCCCTAGGTGAATGTATCTGAGGTGTGATGAGTGGCTGCTGGGAAGGATTTGCTTCCAGTTATGGGGTTTTTGTAGGAGAGGATCAGCCTGTCTCCCAAGGCCTGTGAGATTGAGGGATCGTTTTCCAGGAGAGGTTGTGGATTATCAATGATGTGCTGGAGGGTTTAAGCTGGGGGCTGTAGGTGATGACCAATCATGTTCTGTTATTTTCTGGATCCAGATATCCTCCAATCACACAAATTGAAAATTGTCCCACTTTATTGCAGTTCTGTAACCATGCAGGAATAAATCCTGTGTTCCATGCACATCCAATATTCCTACTAAATTCAGAAGTGCCTGCCTTTGTAGCCATAGTACAGTATCTGGTATTTTCAGCCCTTGTAATTTAAACAGGTTTAATTTAGTAATTGGCCTCTGCCTTTTAGAAAAAGATAAGTGCTGCATGAGGTGTTGATTATTCACTAGGTAATGTGAAACCCTCCTATTACCATAATAAACCAGTGCAGCATAAAATGCACTTTGCTCCTGTGAAAAGATTCGCTTCAGCAGGCTTTGAGCGGAACTGGTTATACACGGGGTAATTCCTCTGTCTCCGCAGGATCCCATGCTCCTAGAGGAGGGGGATAGTGTGAACTGGTTGCAGAGCTGCTGCTCAGGGATTTGGGAATCCAGACTCCAAAATCATTCCAGCTGCACTTTCTGCATGACTGTGCTAGCTAAATGGTGTGTGGGAATTGGGGGCCCCTGATACAGGTGATGGGCATCTCAGGTACTTGGCCAGAGAGAAGCACTGAACTTCAGAGTCTGCAGCTGCTTCAGGCCAGCACTGAGGATTTAGAGTCCCAAGTGCCGCCTTTGCAAGGTTCAAGCCTGCTCAGCCTTGGAATTGCCACTCTCCTGTGGCTAGTAACTGCAGTTGTCCAACCCTGGCCTCTGGCAATTAGACCCACAGCTCTAGCCGGAGATGCTGCGGGTGGCTCTGAGTACCTGGGTCCATTAAGCTAGGAGCAGATGAAGAAACTGGAGTTATCCTCAAGGAACAGTGGTCACCAATAGGAAAGGGAACGGGGGGCAGGGGAAGAAGCCTCAGCAGGCTGGGGAACATGTCCAAGGTAAAAGGGAAACCAACATGGGGAGAGGTGGTGGTGACCAGCTACTAGACTAGCGTGTAGATGGGAAATGAAGTAGAAAGGTAGGTGACTTCAGGTTCTTAGGAGGTAATTGCTCATTGGAGGAAATAGTGTTTGCAAATGGCTCAAATGGCAGGATGGCTGCTAGGGAAGGGATTTGTCAGAACTGATCAGATAGCTTCTGGCTGTGGGACTTTGCTGAGCTGAGACCAGGGCCACATACAGTGACTGGTGAAATAGGGTGGTCCTGGAGACGTGGCTATAGAATGTCTGGATAAGGAAGGAGCTAAAATCTGAGGGGACATTTCCCCAATCACTATGTCACTTGCTCACTGTGGACACTGGTAAACCCCCGTGGGTGTACAGCACAATGAGAGAACCTGGGAGCTGAGGAAGCTGTGTACAGCAGTATATACAAGCTTTTAAGGGTGTGTGATCAAAATGAAAAATGCCTCAGACTCAATACCAGGCATACTATAGTTCTGTCACACCAGGCTCACACTCAGAAGGGCGTGATACACACTACATGGGAGCCCACAAATACATTTGGCACCCGGGACCACAAAATGTTAGTGGCCCTAATGCTGCTACGCACTGGTCTGTGTAGACCCTGCTGCGTGCACTGAAAGTTCCTTCCCTAGCACTATGTGAAAGTTTGAGAACCCCATTGCTACAAAATCATCCACTATGTCCTGCATGTTGCTCTGAGGCACAGTCCTTTGTAGCAGGCTGCAATTGATGGCCCAGCCCATGTGGATTTTGCAATTCCAAATTGCTTCTGGCCTGTCGGGAATCACTCGTGGATTGCAAACTTCCACCCAGCAATTGCCACTCACTCCTCTACCTCGGAGAAGCTCTCTTTTTGGTGTGGCTGTGCTGCAGGGTTGGGGCAAGCTCCGCAGACATTTCCAGGAATGTGGCTTTGTGCATCAAAGTTCTGCAGCCAATGCTCATCATCCCCTACCTGCATAACGACGCAATCCCACCAATCTGTGCTTGTCCTGAGCCCAGAATTGTCACTTCACCCTTCACAGCTGCTCTGTGAATCCCAACAACACCCTTGAATTGTTCCAATGTTCCACTGCAAATTGGCCTCCACGGAATTGTTGTGTTCCCAGTGGCTCCTCTGGTAGCTCTGTGAAAACTGGAGGATCAGGCACATTGTGCTCACAATGCTCCTTCTAATAATGGAGAGTTGTGCAGGTTCCATGCTTCTCACAGCAATAGCAGAGACAGGAGTTTGAGGGGCTTTTGAAAAGAGGCCTGACGCATTACGGGATGCAGATAAAATTATGGGACAGAGAAAGCTGCGTCGTGGGTTGTTGAAACCTTGTTCCCAGTCACCCTTGCACAACTTGTTTACCCTCATGAGCCACTGAAAGCCCTTTCCAAAATACCTAGGCTGCGTTTACACTGCAGGGTTTTTGTGCAAGAAGTCGTTTGAGGAAAAATTCTTGTGCACACCTCAAAGAGCATTGCTTTTGTGCAAGAGAGCGTCCACACTGCATGGATGGTCTTGCGCAAGAAAGCTCAGAATGGCCATCAGAGCATCTGTACTTTTTCGGATAGGCTCTATTTGCACTAGAAACCCCTGCAGAGTGTCCACACATGCCTTTTTGTGCAACAGCTATCGTGCAAAAAGGAGTTATGTCTCGTAGAAGGAGGTTTACCTACACCGCAAAAAGCCCTCTGTTCTGCTGTTTTATTGTTGATTTACTTGCACAAAAGTGCACTTGAGGTGTGGACACTTCACAGGTTTCTGCACAAAAACCCTGCAGTGTAGACGTAGCCCTAGTATTCGGTGATAGCAAGTTGAAGAGGTACCCATAGTACACTGTTCTCTGTCTCCATGCAAGTTCTGGTAGTGAGGACATACACTGCTGACCCAAAGACTGTAGGGTAGACACACAAAAGCAATTTATTTACTGTTATACCCATGTAACTTAAGTCTACTTGACTTAGTAGTGTGGACACTCTTAGTAATTGCTCCTTAATTTTAAAGATTGATATGTTTGCCTAAATTGTTGATTTCCCACATCTTTCAATATCCTCACTTTCCTCCTGACTTATAATTTCTGTGCATTTTTAATTAAAAATTCTAATTTTGGGTGTAATATGGCTTGTTTCAGGCCTTGTGACTACCAAAGGCAATAAATTTTCAGTATTTGAAAATAACATTTCAGATTCTTTAAAGACTTTAATAAAATTAAACATCATAGTAGTAAAAACAAACTTTTAATGATAAATCTTGATTTGTGGCATAACCAAATGACAGATGTAGTGTCAAAATGCTATTTTTCTGTTTTCCACATGCAATCATAAGCTGCAAATAAAAATTATCTGAGAAAATATAGGGCTGACTTTTCCATATTTTCAATTGATACAGGAAATACTGGAAATGCATAATCTTGAAGTTTCAGAAGTCTCTGAAAGTAATGAAGAGGGCTGAAGTTTTACAAATTTAATTTGTAAATCATGTTAGTCTACGGTGTGACAATATTAATCTAAAACACAACTTTAAAGTGAAAAAGATTTAAATGCAGAAGTTCACTGAACATTACTCCTGGGGAAATCATGTGCAAAGCAGGTTTTTGCAAAAACTAACATGCATGCATAATTTTCTCTCCCTCCCCCGCCATGGGCTGCAGAGGTGCTAGCTGCCACAAGAAGTGGCAGAGCCCAGCTCACACACAAAAGATACTGCTGGGGGAGCAGGAGTGAGGGAGCTAAAGGGTTCCTGGCAGTTGCAGATCCCAGCATGCTTTGGGGGAATGAGTCAACAATGCACAGGAAGTGCTGTGTAAACCTGGGATGAAGCATCAGGCTCTTTTTTCTCTCTGGGTCTCTGGGCTCTGGGGCAGGAGGGGCCATCTCTGAACTGGGTGGCATGGCTGGGTTCTGGATGGAGAGAAATGTAGGTATCTGGGCAAAGGGGATCCCATGGCTTGGCCCTGAGGGGAGGAGATGTGGATATTTTGGAAAGGTGTGTGGGGGGGGGGGGGGCCTGTGGCTGGGTTCTGGGGGGGAGGAGACGCAGGTATATTGGAAAGAGGAGGGTCCCCGTGACTTGGTTCTGGGGGGAGGGGATGTAAGGATTTTGGAGGGGAGGTGTCCCATGACTGGGTTCTGGGAGGAAGGAGGCTCAGATGTATTGGGAAGAGGCCCCGTGGCTTGGCTCTGGAAGAGTGGGGAGGGGGGGGAAGAGAAACCGTAACTGGACTGTCATAGAAATTTCTTTTAACTCTCTATTCCTAGGGGAAATTTTGTGTCTGTATTGTGAGACAGACAGACTTGCTGACAGGTATTTTGAAATAAATTACCAAAATAATCGAAAAGGATCTTATTATGTAATGTTATTTTGCCAAAACTTGCAGAATTGTAAAATACTGTGCGCAGAATTGTTACGTTTTTGGCACAGAATGCCCCCAGGAGTACAACATGGCTGTGTAAATAGGGCCATCGGCTGGAATGTGCTTTTGTACACTAAGCATTTTTTTCAAGCAAATTTTGTTTTAAATATTTGTCACTGCATTGACTCGCAAAGCACTTGCCAACAGAATAAAGTTTAATGAAACACATTATTAAAGGTACAATTATTTGGCTCATAACACTCTATGTTCTTTTGGGTATCAGACAAGAAGGATGAGCCTGTCACCTTCATAACTCCTTAGCTCTTGAATGTTAGCATGTTATTCTGTTTGAAAAACTCATACAAATTTTCTGTAGGTGAGAGAATTTTCTCTTCAATAAGATCATTTTTGCCATAAGCGATTTAAGCATCAAGTTCATTAGTAAGTAATTCAACTATGCTTTAGCTGAGGGTATTCAGATTTGAGCCAAAAAAACCTGTCAATTTTTTTATCTCAGTGAACTACTTGTTTTGTGGCTAATACAATTGTTTTCTACCTTGCAGTTAGCAAACTGTTGTTGTTCCAAGTTGTCTAGTTGGAAACCAAGTTGTTTTTTAAAGAGAGTCAGTTTTTTAAATATGCGCAGTGTTCAGTGGCAGCTTTTAGGAAGAGCCTTTTGAAGTAACTATGTTTGCATTTCCATTGAGAAGATTTTATTTTTCCACCTTTCAAGGAAATTTAGATCTAAACATATGATATTGACTAAGAAATCGCAAACTGGTCCGTTTGGGAACAACTTTAAGGACAAACAAAATGCCTTTTTCAGGATACTGGTGTATCCCAAAAATAAAATACAATTTTGATTTATGTCTTTCCTCTGGAACTGTCACAGTATACATAAATTTTTGTTTAACTTAGTACATTTAAAATGCTGGCACTATTTTACTAGGTGTGTATGCTTTTACTTATTCTTGATAGGCAGCTTTTTCATATTCTTTGTTCATCTGAATTTTCTCTTTAGTCTCCGAGAGCTGTTTGCACATCTCACGAAAGTTTTCTCTTGGGCGGGATGCAGGTGCACGTTGTCAACACTTTGAGAACAAAATGTCATTCTAAATAGAAAACACAAAAAATAAGTTACCTTTTTGGAACATTTCTTTGTGTAAATGTTCTGTTTCCTATCGTATTCTTGACTTCAATTCCATTTTCTGCTTTTTAAAAATAAGTCACCCAATTGTTTTCAACTGTGTTTAATTATTAATGTACATCTGACAGCAAGGTATTTAGAGAAGGGGAGTAGGTGAGTCCTAGATTATAGTTTACTGCTTCTGTATGTTTTTTTGATCTTCAATACTTAATAGTCTCAAAAGGGTAGCCCTGTTAGTCTGTAACTAAAAAACTTAAACAATGAAAGGTCCTATCTATATATTTTTAGGTTAGTTTCTAAGGTGTTACAGGACCATTCATTGTTGAAGTTTTTTTCCATAGTTACTGTCAGTTCTCATGAGTCTTGTCTTCATTAGGAAAAATTCCCCTTTGTTATTACATTCATTTTAGCTCTTTCTGCCACTATCTGTGGTGGCATGTGAGCAAAGGCAGGATGCTGATGGCCACTAGTGGGTTAAACCACGTCAGTTATATCTTTTATGATAGTTAGAGAATAAGGTGTTTAAAAACGATCCATCAGTAGCTGCCTGGACCCTACCCTAGTGTTTTCCCACTCTTGCTATCACGTGTGATTCTGAAATGTTAAAAGCAATAGATGGAAATGTTAGTGAAAAGATCTTTGAAGAAATACAGCCATAATAACTTCTTGAGGTTGTAAGGATGAGGTCTCAAAGGCAGATGCTCATCCTTGAATGCCCTTCCTTTGCTCTTTAAGGGTACATCTAGACAGCAGCACTATTTCAGGATACATTCAGTATCCCAAAATAGCATTTTCCACATCTTAACAGCACACTCGTTATTTTGAAATGCAGTCGAAATAACGGGCTTTCTATTCCAACATCCTGGTAAACCTTGTTCTATGGGGTTTAAAGAACTTGTCAGAATAGCAATCTATTTTGAAAGTTGGTGTTATGTAGACAGTGCCAAATTTCAAAATAGACTATCCTGAGCTAGTGCTGCTTGTAGATGCACCCTAAGAAGCAGTATTGAAATAGCATCCACTGAAACATGTCCCCATCTTCCACACAAAGGGGAAATCTGGCACTTGAAAGCATTGCAAACAAATGTTTCAAATTATTAAAATGGGGAAAATGTAATATGAAAACAGTCAACAGTTTGTTAAAGTGTCTGGGAAGGTGGAAGATTAATCAAAACATATGGGTTGTGTTTCCCTGTATTTTAAAGTCTAAAATTCCCAATATGCTAATGATTAATTTCATGCAGTTTGGTCTCCCCAAGGCAGTTTTAATAAATTATTTAAAATACACACCCACATTACTTTCAAAGGAATAATTCCCCTTGATATTGCTTGTGCTTCCTTTCAGAAACACCTAGTAAGCTTTCACTCACCCCAAAGCTGTTTCAGAAACAGCATTATTTAAGATCCCCTGAACTTCCAGATTTCATAGCAAGAGAACAGCACCTCATCAGCACCTATTAAAACATTCTCAGTGCCAACATCCAATTCCATTTACAGAAAATAATGCCAGAGGTCATTGGGTATTTAAACACCAAGTTTTGTGGTGCTAACCCACACAGCCATATCTGCTTCAGAGATCCTCCGGAAAAGGGCTTTATTCCGGAGGATCGTGCCAGCACAATTCTCCCCAGCACATCTGAGAGGTGGGGGGTGGGCTGCTGCCGTGAAGCAGCCCCTGTCTGCTGGGGATCTCAGCAGGAAGTTGAGATCCCCACACACAGGGGCTGCTGCCAGCTGTGCAGGTAGTCCAGCTCAGTCCATGCTTGTGCCAGGTGTGGGACCAAATCCTACTGCAGCTCTGCAATTTGAAAAGCAGTAGGAGCGGGGCAGCAAGCCCCCATGGCTCCTAACGTCCTTTTAAATTGCAGAGCTGCAGCAGTGTTTGGTCCTGCCCCCAGCACGAGCCGGGAATGAGCCAGGCTGCCTATTGACCAATCGAGTAGTTAAATGCCCACCTCTTAACATCCTTAATTCTGTATACATTTTTTAAACTATCAAAGCTCTGGATGAATCATATCTCTGTCATGCCCAGTGCATCTTACTCTTTAATTTGATCCCACAGCTACTTAGCTAAGTCAATACTGAACTGGGTCATTATCATTTTCATACCAACATGAGATGCCCTAAACTCAGGATTAATACTTTGACAGAATCAAGCTGGAGATACTGTTCTGGGAGGAGGAAAATATTTATAAAATAAATGCTTTGAGTTAAAGCAAAAGGAACAGAACATATTGGTCAGGAAAATGTTTATATGACTTTTTTCCTTCAGGTTGGAAGCACTCAGCCTAATTTCTCTTTCAAATTCACACCATAGAATTATCACTCTGCAGGTAGTAAGGGTATCCTCAATCTGCAATAGATTTTATTGGCAGTCTTTCACGATCTCTAGGGAGCAAGGTCACTATCATTGTGCCTTCTGGGTTTTCACCCATCTGCAAAGTAGGACAATTTGTTTGTTCTCACTTAACCTTAGTTAAAATGGCTAGTTCTCTAAGGCTATGTCTAGACTGCAAGCCTCTTTCGAAAGTATCTTTCGAAAAAGCCTCTTTCGAAAGAGCGCGTCTAGACTACAATACACGGATAGGAAAATCAATCCACTTTTTCGAAAAAGAGCGTCCTGACTGCTGGACGCTCTTTCAAAATTAAAAGCCACCCGGAACCGCTTCTGCCAGGCCATGGGGGCAGCATTTCCTTCCGGGTGCTGCTGCCTGCCCTTTGCAGAGACGCGTGGTTAAAGGGACGCCCCTGAACACCCATTGCTCTGCTTCTGCAGCTGCCTTTGCTGTCCCTCTAGGAGGTAAGCAAGGCATTGCAGTGCTGGTTTGGAGTGCTCAGCTTCCTGGGACACCCCAGCAGGTTTTTTGTGTGGAGGCTTTTCTGTTTTAGTCCCATTTTTTTGGCATGGAGCCAGAGCTGCCCCTGGGCAGGCGATGGCCCCACGCCATCATACTGCAAGTGTTGCTGCATCTGCATGACACAGTCATGAGGCTACTTCCCCATCTGGACCCAGACCAAAGGTACGAAGGGATCGTCCGTCATGCAGCCCCACTGCCCTTGCCTCCAAACTTCTTTGTGGACAGGCATTTTTGGAGGCTTGACACCAGCTCTGACTGGTGGGACCGGCTCGTTATGCAGCTCTGGGATGACCAAGAGTGGCTACGCAACTTCCGGATGCGAAAGACCACTTTCCAGGAGCTGTGTACCTGGCTCACCCCTGCTCTGCAACGGCAAGACACCCACCTGCGGCCCGCTATCCCCGTGGAAAAGAGGGTCGCCATTGCCCTCTGGAAGCTGGCAACCCCCAACAGCTACTGCTCCGTGGGACACCAATTTGGAGTGGGCAGGTCTACTGTTGGATACATCCTGATGGAGGTAAGTCATTGTCTGGGGACAGTCACAGTTTGGGGTGGGGGGAAGGGAGACTGTCAGGAAGGGCAAAGTGGAGTGTGAGTGGGAAGGAGCTCCTCCACTCACCCTGAATTGTTGGGGGGGGAGTTCTGAGGAGGGGATTCCTGGGGTGTTTGAGAGGGAAGGTGGGTGGTGGGTTCTCCTCCTAAGAGATAAGGCACCCCTTCTAACATTTTGTTGTCTGTCTCGTTCTGCAGGTGGTGAGGGCCATCAATTCGGAGCTGCTCAACAGGCCCGTCTGTCTACCAGATCTGGACAGCGTCATGGCCGGCTTTGCTGCCCTTGGCTTCCCGAATTGTGGAGGAATGCTCGATGGGACACACATTCCAATCCGTGCACCGCCCCATCGAGCAGCCCAATTCATTAACAGAAAGGGCTACTTTTCTATGGTCCTCCAGGCCCTGGTCGACCATCGTGGCCAGTTTTCTGACATTTGTGTTGGGTGGTCAGGGCGGGCACATGATGCCCACATTTTCAGGAACTCATACCTCTACCGGAGGCTTCAGGCAGGAACATTTTTCCCGCATCACAACTTTGCGGTTGGGGAGGTGCACATGCCGGTGTGCATAGTGGCTGATGCCGCCTACCCCCTGATGCCGTGGCTGATGAAGCCCTACACCGGCCACCTGGATGCAAGCAAGGAGCAGTTTAATGCTCACCTTAACCGGGCTCGCAACCAGGTGGAATGTGCGTTCGGACGTTTAAAAGGCAGATTCTGGTGCTTGCTCACACGCCTAGACATGGGGGAGAGCAACATCCCTGAGGCGGTGGCCGCGTGTTGTGTTCTCCATAACCTGGTGGAGAGGAAAGAGGAGGCCTTCCTACCAGGGTGGGGTACAGGTGCTGATGGTCAGGAGAGGCACTTTGCCCAGCCCCGGACAGCTGCCATCCACCAGGCTCACCGATCTGCTGTTTGCATTTCTCAACTGGAGGCCACTGACTCTACTGAGGGGCTTCTGCCTGGGGACTGGGCCCTGGCCTAAAAGAAGCTTCCCTCCACAACCCATCTCCTGACCCTGTTTGGAGAAATAATAAACACCAGGATTTGTCTCAAAATAATAAGTTCTGTTTTATTTTTTTAAATATCACTCACTGGAAAATAGTATAACTGTTGCAAACATAAAAAAGCTTTTGTTCATTTTTGATGTAGAAAATATACTTTCATGCCAAACTATGTACAATAAACATTTTGTTGAACACTTTCCTTGTCATTTAACTGGGGTGATGGGGGTGCTTGAAACCTGGAGGGGGGAAGGGGACTTGAAACCTGGAAGGGGGAAGGGGATCAGGTTGCACGGTAGGTGTGGTGTCTTTCTGAGACGCCATACCAGCTATTAATTTCTTGCCATATCAGTTTACTTTCACCTCTGCTCTGACCCTTCAAGATCAATACCCACACTGCTTCTTAATTACTCCACAGACTGATTCCCGTAACACATACTTTTCCTGTGTTTCTCCAGCTTTGACTCTTATTGTCTTCACGATAAGTCCTGGTTGACGGTTGCCCTTTGTCCAAGGAATAATCGTCTGAACAGTGTCCCAGATATTTGCCCAAACTGCAGTTCCTTCCCATTTGAATTTGATCATCATTAGCTCACCAATGTCGATATCCAGAGTAATGAGAAAAGTATAGGTTTTATTTCCTGTAATGCCTTCAACACTGTCAAATCAAAATACCAAAAGTGATCTGGACAATGAAATGTGCTATCTGTGAATGACAGTTTCTGGATTATAGGTCTATCTATGGTTTCCCAGTGAAGTACAGTAGACAACACTAGATTCTAAACAACATCAGAATTTTTTAAAAAAAATTTTCCTGCATGTTTTACTGTAAATGATCTTGTGAGATTCTTCAGCAGCGGTGCACTATTTATTCTTTGTGTAGCAGTAGTCCCTAGCAGCCCCTGTTATAGACCCAGACCCCAGTGTGTTAGGTACTGTACAAACACAGAACCAAAAGCCAGTCTCTGCCTCACAGACCTTACTTGGCAGACTTAATGTTTTTAGCCCCTGTCCATATGGGTAGGGATTGAAGTGAGTGGGGAAAACTGCCCTTCATTGACAACATCAGAAGAATTCCCCTTCTCTCTGCAGTGCACAGTGTCTTCAGGGATTCCACTCTTTCATGGAGGGAGAAGTGCGAGGACTCGTTAAATAGGGGACATTGAACTGGGAGGAGCTTGGCCTATTTGTGGCATAGCAGTAGGAGCAACTCCTGACAGGAAAAGACAAGATTTCCCCAAACCAAGTCCCTCTGTGCCTCTTCGTCACTACAGGGACAGAGGAGGTGAGTTTGGACCCGTGATGCCTGGGCACCAGGAATATTCCTGGCTTGAGGCCCAGCATCACCAAAGTTCAGGGCTGGGTCTCTCCTCTAGCCCTGCTTGCTACACCCAGGTGATTTAAAACCACATGGGGGCCCCTTGCTGCTACCACAGACAGTGCAGCAGGGCTAGAGCTGCTTCCTGCCTGCTTCCGCTGCATGGCTGCCAGCACATCCCTGCGGCCCCGGGGGTGTCTCCATGCACGGCTCCCCTGGACTCCTCATTGGGATCAGCACACACAGATCCCCTGCTCCCCCTCCTGCCAGGGCCACAGGGATGTGCTACAGCTGTGTACAACGAGCAGGAAGAAAGCTGCTCTCACCCTGCTGCACTTGCTGGTGGTGGCAGTGGATTTAAATCAAGCAAGGGCAGCAGACAGGCTGAGGGACGCATGCAGGAAGGGGAGGGAAGCTCATGGTACTGGCAGATGAGGCTGAGGTGTTCACCTGGGGGAGCATTCAGGGGTGGCAGTCAGGCATCAGCATACAAAGACCACTGTCCTCCCCAGGAGCCACTGCCAGAGGGAGTGCCCCAGGTGAGCATGGCGCCCTCCACACGCTCCCCTCACACCCCATCCCTTTTCCTCACTCTCTCTCGCTCACCACTTTTCCACTCCCACACCCCTTCAGCCCCTAAACTCCATTCCAGAGCCTACATCCTAATTCCCTCCCAAAATCTGCACCACCCTGCACCCAGCATGCAGACTCCATTCCAGACCCTCTGCCCCACCAAAAAACCCTCCCAGAGCCGTAGGCAGGTGAAGGGGAGGGAGTTTCAGTAGGGGTAGGGTGCTGGCTCTGGGCCTTCCGGGCACCACCTACATTTCTGCAAAACTACCATTCCTGCTACAGGAAGGTCTGTTCCACAGGCAGCACCTTACTCCCTCTGGATGGATAAGCAGCAACTACAGAATACCTAGGTCTTGCAGAAAATCTCTTTTTAGAAATGTCCCTACACTTGTCTAAATTTCAGGGAATTATATCAGATGTTTCAACATTTTTTTCCAGAAAGGACCTCCCAGTTCCTATATGCTTTTACATCAATCCAGATTCTCTGTAATGGTCAAGGGTAAATGAAGTATGGTAATGAAAGTGGGGAGGACTAGTGATATGTCCTTCACCTCATTCCACATGCCAACACACTATCTCTGAGGTTCAGGGGCAGATGACTGTTTTGCGGGGCCCTGGGCAGCATAATTCCGCGGGGCCTCCCCTTTGCCATGGCGCATGCGCGGGGCTTTCTGAAGTGCGGGGCCCGGGGCGGCCGCCCCATTCGCCCTGCCCTATATCCGCCCCTGCTGAGGTTAGCTGGCCACGGGGCTGGTGGGAGAGGATACAGTCTTTTCTTATCTCTGTTCTTTCCTCCCTCCTGTATGCTGTCACCATGTAACGTTACCATACTGTCTCTTTGTATGTTGTCCAGACTCATGACAATAGTCAACCATGAGGATGAACCTCCACACTCTAATGTGATTTACTTTTAACTCTGTCCAAAATAGACCCAGTGTTCCTCAACTAGTCACCCTGGGCTGGGCAGGGCAGGGCAGGATGCTGTATTCAATGTTCAGGAAAGCTTCCATGACTGTCTAGTTCATTTTATTGTGACTTTTCATATCTGGACTTGCATGAACATTTTAAAAGGTTTACTTGAATGATTTCCAGTTCATCGCTATTAAAAGCTGTACTAAGCCAGGCCCTTCAGAACAAATTATGCATATTTATTATGTAAGTGAGCCTGTTTTAGAAAATGTCACATTGTTTTTCACCACCAATAAAACAGGGACTTTGTGTCTAGTACTCACAGTGTGATAGGGAGATTTTCAGCATCTTCTTTAGTGCCTGTCAGAGAGACAGTAAAAGTTGGTTCTACCTGCTTCTCGTGAATTTCATTGATGAAGTGTATCTTGAATTGATAATGGTAAACTGCATAGAAGAAGAAATTGCAAAGTGAGTCACGGTTGTATAGGCAGTAGCAGAAATTTGCGTTTCAAAGCAGACACTTGAAAATCATTTCTCTTTTATTTATTTCATTAATTTTTAAAAGCTCAATTGCCAAATGCCAAACAGCATTAGTCAGCAGGTTTTTGGGTCCCCACTGCTATCTTTATAAGGACTGATGTAGGGAGATGCATCAGAAGGGAGTTTTCTGTGAGAAATCTTTCAGATTTTGTAAGATTTAATTCTGAGAATTTCTGATGTGTCTTACACAGAGTAAGCAGGCAGTTCCTGGTCTGACTTCCCTAGATTCTGTATATTTATATAAACAGAAATCATGGGCTAAGAAGGACAGAGGAATATTCATATGGACTGAGAGATCTCTTCTGGATGTCATCCTTCCTCCCTGTGATCTTCTGGAAAGTCTCCCGGCAAAACAGATGATTGTTCTTGATGGCATAATTATACATTATGCTTAACACGCATCTGTTCACAATATGACTTTGTTCAACACATTGCAATAAGAAATATGTCATTACTGCTTTGAGGTTTGATGGGTTCTAGGAGAAGAGGGTTTGGGAAAGTCTTTGAACTGAAAAAAGTGATGCTGTTGCGAAACAGGGTGGCTGGGATGTCATGTGCAGTTTTCCAATGCAGCAAATTGCAGAAAATCATTGTCTGACTGTGCACAAATTTCGTCCTACAGCTTTGAATGCCCAAATTTGTCTGTCCTCTACCTGTTCAGAAGTCATGGTAATTGAAGTAATTTCATTTACTGTAGAAAAGCCATTAAAAGCTGATGAAAGCATTCATAGAGTACCCTCTATCAGAGAATTTCTGGACAAGATGACTCTGTCCCCAACACATCAATTGGCTTTACATTAAGAAACAACACAGATGAGTAAAATATCCTTGTTGGTATCCCCCATAACACTGAGCCCTCTGGGCACACTCCTTCTTTCACCAGCCCCACCCTTCCACGCTGGGGCTTGGAAAGGGACAGTATAGGTTTGCTTATGGCAGTCTGTGCACCCAGGGGAATTTTCCCTGGAACTTAGCCATTTCTGTGTGCCTCTGTATGCTGCTTCGAGCAGCACGTAACGGCTGGAGTTGGACAGAATAGACCCCTTGCTTGGTTTGGCTACATATCTAAACCCATCCATCCACGAACCACAAAATCTATCATTTTAAAATAGGTTTTAACCTGCTGACATTGTCTATCAGATCACATTGATCAGGCTGCACCTCTTACAACTCTGGGTTAGCAAATGCTATACTCATAATCATTTAAAATTAAAGCTAAGTCTGCACTGATCTCAGAGACTTGGGAAGGAGATTCGTGTTGTTAAATACTAATATATTTCTGCAGAAGCTAAAAGCAAAAACCTTTTCACCGCCCCCACAGAATGAAAGGTTGTTTTTTTCTTACCATCTGCTGGATAAAACCTGTAACGGAGGTTATGGCTAATTTGGGGCATTCATTTAGCAAGAATTAGAGGTGTTTATCCTGCTTTCCTGGTCAAATGACAGATCAGGTAATTACATACTATTACCCAATATTTCCTGATAGTTACAGTGTGGAAAGGTATTCACTCACCCTCCCTAAAACTGCTATGTAGTCACCTGCACAGAATAGCTGCAGTTTCGTGGTAGGTGAGTGACCACTTTGCATACATTAATGAATAATCATTCAGAATGAACGGCATAAACATTTACCTTCTTACAACTGCTATCTTTTTTTTTAATGAAACCAGATTTGCTTTCATCCTAGCACATATTCTTATTAATTTGAAAAATAGAATGCCCTCTTTCATAAAGAAACTCAGATTATGAGGAAGTATAAAAGTGAGCTTCTTAATTATTTTCTGTCTGAATTTTTCACATGATTTTTACAGCATTCTTGGGAAACTATTTCAAGATCACTTGACACAAATTCTTACAGTTGTTGGACTGTTTTGCAGCTTCTATGAAAGAAAACTCTTGTTAAGCATTGACCTTTTGCTATCCCAAAGCCCATGAATGGCTTTTTTTTTTAAACATCAAGAACAGTTCCAGGAACTGAAATGCAACATGGTCTCTAAAAGTGAAATTCAAGTAATTAGAAACAACAGAGTTTAGGTTTAGGGTAATAAAAGCATTTTGGATACCAGTAGGAAAGAAATACCAATGATCATTTCTTTTGCCAAGACACATTTGTTGATAGATTCCATTCTGAAGAAGCAGTGTTTATGCCTGGATCCTGAAGATGATCTTATGCTGACCCAAAATAATTTTTTGCTTTGAAGAACAAATGAAGAGTTGATTGCTTAGGGACTCCTAAAATTTTAAAATTTCATCTGCCCTATACTGGCCAGTAAAGGGTTAATAGAGCCCTCCAGAGGTGGAAGCAAAAAGCAACCAATAGGAGAGGAGCTGTGAGGAGCAGCCAATGAAGGCCTAGCAGGCCCATATAAAAAAAGAGCCTTAGGGGGGGCAGAGCAGAGTCATAGCTGCCTGGAGCTTGAGGAGAGAGCACTGTGTCTGCAGAAGTTTGTAACCCTGTAGCATCTTGCACAGAACAATTCAGGCAGGAACCTGGGGAGGAGAAAAGGAACTCCAGATGGGCTGCTGAGACTGAGGAGGATATTGTGGCCATGAGGAAGTGGCCAAGGGAAAGGTAATGAACTAGCAATAGTAGAGGCAAAGGAATGCAGTAAGCGATTGCAATTTGGAGGGTCCCTGAGCTGGGACCAAGAGTAGTGAGCAAGGGTTAGGTTCCTCCCCTTGCTACTGGGGAAGTGGAAGGACAATTGACTGCAGTCACCTGTGAGGGTTGGCTGGACTAGGAACTAAACTCCTCTGAAGTGAGGAACACTGGCAGTTACATGGTTAGATAACTGAGCGACAAAGAGGATGTTGTGGTTCCTGACTCTGTGAGAGGGGATGCAGGTGGACTGTGGAGAGTGACTGGGTGCAGACCAGAGATGAGGGCATTGGCCTCGAGCTAACCCCAGAACGACAAGGAAGAGGCACCTGTCCAGTGGTGAGTGATGCACTCTGGGCCAGTTTGCCACTGAATTAAAAACAAAATGGGAAATTCAGAAAATGTCAGGTGTTCTCCTTCTTTCTTTTTAGTTCCTGAGAGGTTGGAGCCAGCAGCAGGAGAAGGGGGAAGAGCTGGTTCTTGGCTTAGAGCTGTCCTTACTCATATGCAGAATATGCGGTTGTATAGGGCACACAAATATTTAGGACACCCACTGGATCTTAATGTCCACCTACCAGTCTCTTTCTGACCCTGTTTTTGTGGCTCTTCTTCCTCCGGAGAGGTTCTAATTAACTTAAAAATGAAAAAGCTTGTCAGACTTATTAGCAGAACATCAAACCTGTGAAAGAGCCATTCAAATGGTAATGAAGCCATTTAAAAAGTATTTGTCCACCCCAAATATATGCTGTCAGTTTCTGAATTTACTGGGTTAATCTAAAGGATCTCAGGTTAAAATTTGTTTTAAAAACATTTCATTAGTGTATCGCTGAAGATTATAAAATCACATATCTAAAAAACCTTCATTCCCCCTCATTCAGGCATAGTGACACCAGTTTAACAGGACTGTGTAGGGCACCATAAATCCTTAGGTCACCCTTGTCCTGGCTCCTCCTCTGACACCCTCTCCAAAATGCCAGCCTCTGCCTTCCCTTCCCCTCTCTTCCTCTGGCTGCCTCACAGCTGTAGGTTTCCGAAATGGGATGGTGTGTGTCTACCATCTGCTGTTGTTTTTCTGGAAACAGACTAACACACCTGCCTCTGAAACCTGTCATCTTAACTGCTGTTTGGAAGTATTTGTAGGAAATGACCTGGGCTGGAGGACTCAGTCCTGATTTCCAGAGGTAATTGCGTGTCACTAAAGACCTTCGGGTAATGAAAAAGGTCGTGTTGTTTACTGTTGCAAACTCCCACCCAATGCTTGTCTACACTGTAAGAGCATTCATGTCCATGGACGTGGATACAGCACAATAGTGCTTAGACATGGTTAAACCAAAACTGGTTCTGTCTTGCAGCATAGCTGGGACCTTACTGTTTCCAAATCATGCTAATGTCTTGGATTATCCAAGTTGAAGCATTGGTTGGGAACATGGGGTCCACAGGCCCAGCTACAATGAAGGATGGGACTGAGTTTTCACTGTGGTGTAACTCAGTGGTTCTTAATCTCTTCTATTCCAGGACCTCCCTTATTGATAGCTATATGGAAGGGGTATGGTGGCTTTGAATCCCTGACACCTGTTCCCTTGAAGGTTTCAATAACAAAGCTGAACCCATGTGGTAATTAGTATAGTAACCAGGTCCTTAGACAATTTGTATAGTGCAGAATGGCCCCTATTCCAGACCTATTCTCTATTAGACCTATTTCCATCCCCACCAATAGTAATTGGTGTAATTCTGTATGTGTTTTCTCTCTCAGTTCAAATAGTTATACTATGCTATACTCTGTTATACTATGCTCCTGACAAAGTGATTTAATGAAGATAACACTAGCATTCCAGTAGCTTCATTTTAGTTCCACAATTCCGCCCTATGAAAACCCACTGTTCTGTTCTGTCTTCTGTTTGAAAAGTAATCATTTGTATGTCTGCTATAGACTAATTACAGATAAAATTTGTACTTCAGTTAGAATCGGAGGTCTTACAAGCCTTCCTTAGCAATTATGATTTTTTGGCTTGGCTGGAAGCCTGCATGTATTATGCCAGTTGTTCAGTTTGAATTAGCTATAAGAGAACTCTGCAGACCTGAGCAGCTTAGAAGCCATGTATCCACAGTTACTGTGTGGTAAGCATGCAACATGCTCTTTCTTCCCACTAAAATACTAAGAGAGGAAAAGCCTGCTAGGATTCACGACTATCTGGACAAACCGATTTTAGCTATTGAGTTTATTACTTAGGCAAATGCATTAATAAGATAAGAAAAACTAGTTAATTCTCTCACTGCAAGGTGGTCTCTTTGGCAAGTGGCCCTACTAACCTTTGAAAGGCATATGTGCTCGTGTCTTCAAAAAGAGCCGCCTGCTTTTTTGGAGCCTTTCCTTTCTGATATTGTAGCCTAGGGTGTTGCACCGATTCTTCCTACAACTGAGGCACATTCCTCTGTCAAAGGTGTGGATGTCGTTGCACCAGTAGGCCATGCTTTGCTTGTCATCATGCAGTAGAGAGTCAATGAACAGATGAACCGACCTCTCATGTGCACATTTCACTGTCTGAGTGATTCCTGGAAAGCATAATAGCAAAACCATTTTACATTTCCATGCCCCCATTCCTGATGCAAGCGACAAAGCAGTGTAGGAAGTTGCCATGTAAATCTCATTGATCCTTCCCAACACATCATATTTACTGCTGCATTCGATCAGACAATCCCCACAGAGACACACATACATTTTTTAAATTCTGTCTAGGAGCATCTGAACATTGTCTGGCTGAGCTGGCAAATATATCGGGAACTAATGTGTACAAAATGGAGCAGATTGTACCCATCCTCTTCTTTAATTTAAATTGTTCAGACAACAGGTACCAGAATGCAATGCCCCAGGATCTGATGGTCTTGGCTGTCCCATATGGAACACAGCATACTGGGATCTGTAGTCTTTTCAGACTTTATATTAAAGATGACAGCCACTGTGGGTTGTATTGCAGAATGTTGTGCTGTACTTTGGCCACTCCTGCAGTATCATTCACCTATTCAAGTGACAAGCCCTCCTGATCAATCATGTTTGCAATTGTGGTTCAGCAAGAACAACATGCATGCATTTCTGTTACAGTGAATTGTTGAGAAACAAGTCTGGCAGTAGGGAACTTATTCTTCATATTACTTTTAATTTGAAGGCTGTTGATGGCAATCTGGAATAGTCTTTTCCCTTCGCTATTACAGTTTTAGATCTTATTTTCCTTTCTGTGACTAATATATACTACGATAGACTATAGAAACACATCCCCACTCTTCTTGACTCACCTACTAGCTTTATTTCTTACTGTTGTGAGAACAGCTGAACACTGTTTGGAATGCAGCATGCTGGGAAAAAACTCTACCTAGTTCTGGAGGTTCAGCAAATCATTCTAATTGTTACTCTGCTCAAGTGCCTTGTCTCCCAGCAGCATATGGCAGCAGTAATGAACTGCTCGGAGGGTGTCTCTCTCTGCATTTACATTGAACAACACTAGGACAAGAGCTTATATATATATATTAAAATAACCTTAGAGTATTACTTGTGCAATTGGCAATAAGGTCCTAGCGAGAGCGTTTGTCCACTTTACAAGGTGGTATCCAAGGGTCATGGAAGTGGGGGGAGATTATTCAGGGAGGTAAATAGTACCGCACTATTTCATTTGATTTTTAAATAACTAATTGCACTGTAAATGTGACTGGCTTAATTAGGGTAAACTCTCCTCCTTCCTTAGTACCCAAAATAAGTGTCCTTGGCATTATCCAAAATAGTGGATAGTAGGATGCTTGTATCCTACTTTTCAGAGGTGCTAAGTGCCCATAGCTCTCACTCAAGTCAATGCAAACTGTGGATGCTGAGAGAATGTTAAAAATCAAGTAATCAGTTTCTAGGTAAGAAAAGCTCTTTCCTTTACAGCATGTTGTTTCTATCAGGTGATACTTTAGGCTATTGAATTGCATGCAGACATTTAAAGTTGGTCAGTCAAACTGCACTGCTTCCCTGGTATGACAGAAAGCACTTACCAGTGATTCCATACTGTGCAATGTGATTATACACATGCATGATGTGGCAGCCAGGTTGAAAGGTGCCTCCATTGGGATAAAAGTCAAAATGTGCCACCGGCTGCTTGATCCCCACGCTGAGCCCCATGTGCTGTTGAGTAAATGTATGAATTGCATCTACAAAGTTGGCATCATCTGGAGATAAACGGTCTGTGGGTGACATTCCTTCAAACAAAGGACCAGCAGGGTCAAGGCCTACAATAAATGCAATTAATCTCTTTGAGACATACGGTAGATGGGTTTGTTTTACTGGAAGAAGTTATGAAACGAATACCATAAAACTGAGAGAACCACTCTAGAGGCACTAAGACTTGTATGGCTACGTCTAGACTACATGCTTCTGGCGACAGAGGCATGTAGATGAGGCTACCAGGCATAGGAAAATGAAGCGGCGATTTAAATAATCGCCGCTTCATTTAAATTTACATGGCTCCTCA
Source organism: Pelodiscus sinensis (assembly GCF_049634645.1). Lineage (NCBI taxonomy): Eukaryota > Metazoa > Chordata > Testudines > Trionychidae > Pelodiscus > Pelodiscus sinensis. The sequence goes on along the minus strand of NC_134724.1, from coordinate 29,809,728 downwards.
TTCCAGGAGGCATACGTGGGTGGTCGAGAAATTCCTTTGATGTCGACACCCGCGCGTCCAGACTACTGCGCTGAGCCGACAAACAGCTGATTGGCTCAGCGCAGCAGCCATGTAAATTTAAATGAAGCGGCGATTATTTAAATCGCCACTTCATTTTCCTATGCCTGGTAGCCTAATCTACATGCCTCTGTCGCCAGAGGCATGTAGTCTAGACGTAGCCGTAGTCATGGTTTGCCTTCTTTAAATTAAGAAACGAGACTGGGGCAAAAAGGCCACCAGTATGAGGGAAACAACTCTATCCAAAGGGTTAAAAGCAACCACACTGAAGAATATACCAGATTATAATTAGAAATAATGCATTTTAATATATTTTTTTTCAATGGCTTAATGTATTAAACATGAACTAAATAAACTGCACTAAGGGCTTGGATAACAGCTCGTATACAAAGGTGTTTAATATGTAAAATTAGATACTTTGTATGAACAGGCTCAACAGTTGATGGCATATAGCCATGAATAGAAGATCAAAATGGGGAGTTAAAACTATATTCTCAGTTTGCCTCATTCCCAGATCAAAGTCAAATGTTTCTGCCGATAATTTAAACCCTGAAGGTGATCTGGACCTCGTGTAATATTTCTTTTCTGTTTTAAAAAAATCTCCTTGTACTTTTACTTGGCATGGTGCTCTACATATATTAATAATCTCACAGTCCTTCAACTCATAGTTGGTATGACATTACAGTAGGACCAAAATACCATTAGTCAGCAAAGTCAAATGTAGCAGTTAACTTTCATGTTTTATGTTTACTTTAATGTTTTAGGGATATTCTAATTATATAGTCCTTGTCAAAATACTCTGGGATTATATATTTAGTCACAAAGGAATTCATTTCAAATCTCTCTAAAGAGAGATGTACCACATCCGAAAGCACAAGAACAGACAAATTCCTTAATATAATTTTCTTTGAAAACATTTTGCTAATAAGGAAGATATTAGTGAGCGAGAATAATGAAGTCTGAGGGGAGAACAATTGTTAGTCTGGTCAGTGAGAAGGTGAGCTCACAAATGAGTGGTTTAATTTGGGACATTTTCAGGCATGAATAAAAAGATAAAGGTTGAGGTGGGAAATAAGGAAATATGACCAACTCTAAGGTCCTTAACTGAGTCCATTAAGATGGGACTGTACACAGCATTTTCTTTCTTGCTCACCCTTAAACAGCAAAGGGTATATTGAGGGTTTCTACTAGGGATGGTCAAACTAATTACGATAAAATATGCATTCTGAACCTTTGCTCAAAACTTGAACCTTTGTTGAGAAGAGTCTTGCCTTTGATGTTTGTGCATCTCTGTATTTTGATGTGAGCTGAGAATGGAAGATGTACAGTAATTCTGCAAGACAGATCCTTACTGTAATTCTTCCATTTCAGAACACAGAAGTACTGGATATACTAAGAGACTGTGCTCAGGAGAAATTCAGCCCAGTTTCTACACCAGTGAGAGATGCTCCAAACTGAATATAGTTTTCCATAAGAGCATAAACTTTTTGAGATTAGCCTCTTTTCCAACCAAAACCTGAATAGACGCTTAATTGCTAAATTCTGCTTCTTTGTTGCAAGTGAAATCTGCATGGCTTTTCTGATAAGGCCTCCTTTTGCACCACTAAAGTCAATGGGAGTTTTGCCAGAGACTTCAGTGGTAGCAGGATCAAGGCTCTAATTACCATTCCACTGCAGAAAATGAATAACTTCAAGAAAATGTTCATTAGGAGAATGAACCAGCATTCAAGGCACCACTAGTCCAAAATGGGCTATTTCGCAGCCCTAAAAATACAACAATTGCATATTTTATTGTGGGAGCCCTTGCACAGGCGTTGGCCAGCCAAGAAAAAGTACAGCTGTTATAACTAAGAGAAATATTTTCAGAAGGGTGCACTTTGCCTTTAAATATCGAGCTTTTGGCAGACTTTAAATGTGCTTCTCTTCCATTTATATCACCACTCATAACAGCTTCTGTCAAAGGAAAAAGAATCATGTGGTGAACGGAGAAAATACATTTGGACGCTCACTGTGGTATTCTCTGTACAGACCTGTAGAAGGCTGCCAGAGAAACCCCACCCTGTGAGCAGGTGTTAACCCTTTCCCAGCAATATCCAATGGGATCTGCTGGCTCACTGAAGGCAGAGGTTTATTTTGACACCTGTGTAGAAGGGCGGTAGGAGCTGGTTCTTCAGGAATAAAGAATATATAGCATGGGTAGGCAATAATTTTTGCCTGGGGGGGCCACTTCAAAAATTTTTGAAGTAGCCCCGAGCCACCCCGGAAGGGGCAGGACCTAAATGGGAAGGGGCGGGGCTACTCCACCCCCAGACCATGATTGGTCTGGGGGGGAGCTCCTTTGCCCCCCCTCCCACTAAGAGCCCATGCTCTTGGAAGAGACTTGGCATGCTCTGCCACCCCCAAGCTCCTGGGGTGGGGCAGGGCAGGGCAAAGGAAGCCTGACTGGTCTGGGGGTGGGGGAGCGTGCAAAGCCTCCTCTGCTTTCCCCCACCCCATGCCCTGTGAGCAGTGCACGGTGTTTCAAAGCGCCACGTACTCCTGGCAGGGCGGGATGAGGCTTTGCACGCTCCCCTGCTCCCGGGCCCTAATTGGCCTGGGGATGAGGGAGCAGCAGGGCCTCTGCGGGATGGGTCCACTTGCTTGGCAGGCTGCATCCAGCCTGTGGAGGCCCTTTAGCCCACCCTGATATATAGTGTAGTGAGCTGGCCTGAGGTAGGAATCCTGAGAGCAGTCACAGCTGGGGCAAAGGCATGAGTTGAACTTTATCTTATCTCCTATTCCTTTGTTAAACAGGCAAACACCCCAGGAAGGGTGCATGTTTGGACCCTAGATATTGCTTGGACTTTGGTTTTGATCAGGTTGGAGGAGGCAAATAATAAGAAGGCTCATAAGTAGGATCCTGTGTAAATCCCCTCCCCTTTTATTTTTTTAAAGAAAATTTTCCACCAGCATAAATGTCAAAATATTTAAATTCACAGAATTTGCAGGGAATTAATTTTACACCTGAAATTAATCCATTTTGAGGATGGAGTGAATTTTGCAACTGTTAGGCAATTTTCAGGACTGATTGAATGGATTTCACATGTTTCAAGAACAAACATTTAAGAGATCACAGTTTGGAGCCATTTTCATGATTTCCGTGCCCTCCATTAAATCATTATTTACACAGGGCCTTACTCATAAGACCTAATAATCAGACGAGTTTTTCTCTAGGCTTCACCTTAGAACTGTCCTGTAAACTGCAACCCATATGGACTTTGAGGCAATTAACTTTCCTTTTTGCTCCCTCAGTGTGGTGGGCCTGAATGAAACACTGGATGTAAACATATTTGTTTTGGGGTCCAGTTCCAAATGATGGGTTCCTGGCTTACCTCTGTTCAGAACTATATTACATTAAGTAACTTAAATTTCTTGCAGGTACTATTGTATTGCAACCCACCTTGGAGGAGTGTGGGGGGGGGGGAGAGGTTTCAGGGCAGACTTACACCAAATGCTCGGCTGACTTCTGCGCCGCTTAGTCGGGCTGCCGCGTGGGAGCAAGTGGCACAAGCGGCCGTTTGGGCTCCGCTCTCCCCATGCAGCACGGGGAGTGCGCTGTCCCCCGAGTGAGAGGCAGGAGGGGGAGAAGAAGAGACAGAGAGAGAGGCAGGACGCGGAGGAGAGCTGAGAGAGAGTCGGGAAGAGGCAGTAGGAGGAGGAGAGAGAGAGAGATGGAGCGAGAGACCGGAGGCTCAGGAGAGAAGACCAACGTGGAGGAGAGACCTGAAAATCCCGTCTTATGATGGGCTAATTGGCTAATAGAACAAGGTTTACAGGGATGGCAAAAGAGCGTGTCCGCTTTTTTGAAGTTTTTTTTCGGAAAAGCGGACGTGTTCCTTCCTCCGGTATCCTGGTAAAGCAATACAGTCTAGATGTAGCCATATAGTCAATTTTCACACTTGCATAGTTCAATTGAATTAACTGGGATTATTCAAGTGTATAAAGTTGCTTTACACGTCTAGTATTGTCAGAATCAGGACCTCAGTGTTTATGTTGAAATTTGAAATATTAGAAAAGGAGTCTACTACACATCATGAATGTATTTAACACATTAGATCATATGACTCCTGAAATAAATGAATTACAAGAACACCATTGAAAATCCAGTGTAAATATCGCTGTTATGTACTCACACAATCAGTGAAGATAAGATTGCTCTTTTGAAAAAAAATATAGTTCTGATGTAAGCTGTAACATAAGGGCTGTCAAGTATCAAAACACTTGAGCAATGAAGCCAGCTGGCTGTTCTATTACAATTATAAATATTTTTTTTACCTGTAATTCTTCCAATCTTGTTTGTGCCACTAATATAACTGCCAGCAAACCCTGAAACATGAGCTCCTAGGCTGTACCCAATTAGGTGAACGTTGCTTCTGGAAAATTGAACAGATTCCTGGAAGACATCAGCAGCTTGATTTAGGTGCGTAAAAAGTAAACTGGTAATTGCTATCTAAGAATTCCCATTGGTTACAGCACAAGGCAGTTTGTATTTTGATGCCAGTGGTAGAATGAGGTGCTTAGGTCACAAAAGGAATTTGCTGGTTTTAACTTTATTTAATTCCTACAGGACAGGTGCACATACCTCCGGAAACTTCCATACATGTTAGCTATTGTTTCTCACATAGGCTAGGTCTAGACTACACTCTTTTATCAGAAGAAGCTACGCAAATTGCACCCTTCAATTTGCGTAGCTTTTTCCAATTGCTTTTCCGGAAAAGGCTTTTCCACCATTTGGCCCTGTATAGATGGGGCCAAATGGTGGAAAAGCCTCCTCTTTCAGTGGAGCCCTTATTCCTCATAGAATGAAGTATACAGGGCTCCTTGAAAGAACACGTTTGCTCTTCTGCAAAAAAAAGTGGAAGAGCAAACTTGTTCCGTGGACGTGGAAAAACCCGTCAATCTAGACGTACCCATACTTTGCTCAGGTAGGCCCAGTATTTGTTGATCTTATTCAGAAATGTTGCAGATGTATTGTCTGTCTGCTTTCCAGTTGCTGGATCATGAATGTGTATTCAATACAGTGTAAAACAATCATTTACACGTTGGCTACATCTACACTGGCATGAATTTCCAAAAATGCTTTTAACGGAAAAGTTTTCCGTTAAAAGCATTTTCAGAAAAGCACGTCTAGATTGGCAGGATGCTTCTCCGCAAAAGCACTTTTTGCGGAAAAATGTCTGTGGCCAATCTAGACGCGGTTTTCCACAAAAAAGCCCCTATCGCCATTTTCGCGATCGGGGCTTTTTTGCGGAAAACAGTACTATGCTGTCTACACTGGCCCTTTTGGGCAAAAGTCTTTCGGAAACAGACTTTTGCCCGAACGGGAGCAGCATAGTTTTTCCGGAAAAGCACTGATGATTTTATATGAGATCGTCAGTGCTTTTCCAGAAATTCAAGTGGCCAGTGGATAGCTGGCAAGTTTTTCTGGAAAAGCTGCTGATTTTCCGGAAAAACTTGCCAGTCTAGACACAGCCATTGTGTCCTATCACTCGTATTGGGACACTGATGCATATTGCAAGCAAAGTGTCACAGCACTTGTCATCAGAAATGCAAAGTGATACAGCAGTGTTGTTTCCTGGACTAATTGTACACCGGGGTGCCTGATCTGAAATAAACCTACTCAAGCAGCATAGCCATGGACTCATCACTCTTCCTACTCAATACTGCATGTATCTGAACTCTCTTGGAGACATATGTGTTTTCTGACTTGGAAAGAAAAATGTGGTATTTGTGTGTCTTGTAGAAATATCCAAACCTTTCACTGGCTATTCTAGACTGCAGGCTTCTTTTGGAAGAAGCTTTTCCAGAAGAGATCTTCCAGAAAAACTTCTTTAGAAAGAGAGCATCTACACCAGTGGTCCCCAACCTTTATGGGCTCCCGGGGGCGGGGCCACTCACGCGCCAGCCGCCCGAGGGCGGGGCCACTCACGTGACAGGCGCCCGGGGGCGGGGCCGTGCGTCCTGGGGCACGCCAGGGCCGGGGCCGCCCAAGCCCCTTGTGCCGTGGGCCCAGGGCTGGCGCCGCCTCCCGAGCTGTGCGCCTGGGGTCCGGGGGTGGGGCCACTCACGCGCCGGGCGCCTGGGGGCGGGGCCGCGTGTCCTGGGCACGCCAGGGCCGGGGCTGCCCGAGCCCCTTGTGCTGTGGGCCCGGGGCTGGCGCCACCTCCCGAGCTGCGCACCTGGGGCCAGCACCGGCGCCACGCGCCCGCATGTGCCCCAGGGCTGGGACCACCCGAGCGCCGCGCACCAGGCGCCGGTGAGTGTCGCGCGCCAGGGGCCGGCACCTCCAGTGCGCAGCGCACCGGGGGGCGGGGCCAGCCTGGGTTGTCAGCAGGCGCATACAAATGCCCCGGCGGGCACCGCGTTGGGGACCACTGATCTACACAGCAAAAGAGCATCAAAAAGCAATCTGCTTTTTCGAAAGATAGCGTCCACACTGATTGGTCACTATCTCACATTTAAGTTGTAATTATTATGGCTGGAGTGGCCATCAGGGTACCTGTGCATTTTTCCTGGAAGCATCTTCTTTTGAAACCACCCCGCCCCTCCCCCTCTACACACGCCTTTTTCCAAAATAGCTCTTTCAGAAAAAGGCTTCTCCCTCATAGAAACAGGTTTACCACTGTCAGAAAAACCCCTGCCTTCTTTCAGAACGCAATTACAGTGTGGATGTAAGTGTAGTTTTTCTGGCAAAACGGACATTTTTCCGGAAAAACTCTGCAGTGTAGACATACCCACTGTGGGCTTTACATCTTACTCTGCTACCTTTCCCAATCTCCACTAGAGAGAAATACTGAGGCGGAAAATGGTAACAGCTTTTGAGGAAAAGATGTTCCTCAGAGATTATGCCTGGGAAATCTAAAATGAAAAACCATGTCTAGCTCCTAAACACCTGGATTAAGGACTGTAAGGTTTACTTTCTTCTGTATTTTCAAAAACCGCATACACCTCTGACCTATTTGATTCAGGTGGCTCTCAGCCATAAACACACAGCATAAAGACATTTCTGGAAGGCGGAAAGGAAAATTCTCATTGCTAAATGGCCCAGGGGTACTTTTTGTTGTTGCTTCATTAGTTTAAACACAATTGTGTTTCATTAGCAATGTTTACTTTAAGAACAATGCCTTTCAAGTGAATTTAATCTCACTCTCAATGGAATTTAATGCTGTGAAAGGTAACATGCAGCATGAGGGAATCCACTCATACTGCCACAGCAATGTACCCAAAATCACTTCTTCAGTCTCATGCTGTATTCAATCCTTGGTTCGTCTCTGAAACAGTTAGCAAGTATGACAGTCACCGATTTCCCTGATAGGACTTGCCCTAAGTCTCACATAGATCACTAGCCAGCTATCAAAATATGGCTTCAGATGACTGCCACTATGGGCCCAATCTGAACAAGAGCAAAAGTTACTTCTAATCTCACAAAATAAAAGGGTGACACCTGTTATTTCCTGCCCTTCGTGTCATAGTGCGCACCCCCCAAATTGGATGTGAAGAACTCATAATCTGGCCATCACCCACGGCAGCTGCGTTGCTCTTCATTAGCATTTGTTACAAATTTCTCAGTCAGCTTTACATACTTAATTTTCCCCACGGAAGGAAGTGCAGTGTAGATATAACCATGATGTTGCTGTGTAGCTTTACCAGCATAGTTACAATGCAGAGATCCTGAGCATAGATGCTGTGCATGCTGGCAGAGGGGGGTTTTCTGTTAGTATAATTACACCACCTCTCCAAATGACATTACCTCTGCTGACAGGAGCACTAAGCTGTCTGCATAGTTGTATCTACACTGGGGTTTTTGCCAGTGCAGCTGGGTTGGCTAGGCTTCTCTTTGTGTGCGTGTGCTCCAGTGGCAATTTAAAGGACCCAGGACTCCAACCACCATCAGCACTCCTGTAGCAACAGTGGCCAGGAGTCCTGGGTCTTTTGGAATTGTTGTGCCCATGCAAAACCAGCCTGTGAAAATGTGTTGTTCTTTCATTCTGACTTTCTTCCACTGACCACCATCAGTTTAAGTGGTTTGAACTTGAGCTCTATTAGCCAATACAATTCTGTAACTCAGACGAACAGCTGCCTGCAGAAGTGCAAACAGAACAAAGAAAATTACAGTAGCATGAAATGATAACATCTCTAAAGTAATATCAAAGTGTTTTAATAAACAGAAGGCCACTTGCTGTCTCTCTCTTGCACAATAAAATTTTTATGAAGTCATCTTAAAGTTTATGGAAGAAATTTGTTTGTGCAATTCAATGAAAGACCATTAGTGAGTGAAGCAGATCACATTAACCAGCATCATAACATCGAAGTGCAGTGAAAACATAATCAAAAGGAGAAAATAGCTCTTGCTCAAAGAAACACATTTGGTTTGCGGCTCTTACCTCCAGCCATTCCAGAAAACTTGCTATCTCTTGGCCTATATTGCGTGTGTTCTGTGCTGCTATAGGGTAATGCTGGTGAGCAAGTGAAAGCCAGTCTGCAATAATCACATTTGTTTGTTTATGCTGAGATTTCAGGGCTGCTACCATCTTCCAGATCCATCCTTCTAACATTCCATCTACCTGTTTTAAAAAAAAAAAAAAAAAAAAAAAAAAAAAAAGGGTTTTGGGAGAAAGAACCTCTTTACCAAGTACATTTCTGTGTAATTCCTGACAGCTCATCACATGAAAACCAGACTATTTGAGCAAGGAGAATTATTTAGTACCAATAATCAGGTTTTGGGGAGCTCTATGGTGTTGTATATCGCTGCATATAGTAGTACGATCAGAAGAATAAAATAAACCACAGCCCCAATGTCAAATTCATTCTGCTTTTGGGCCTTTAAGACATGGACTCTTAACAATGAACAGATGCCATTGTATTTTCTCTCTCTTCCACGGATAACTGGGATAACTTCTCAGATTTCATTTTAGAGCAGCCAACCTCCAAAAATCCTAGGTATAAGGAAAGGGGTGGATGTGGTGGTGGATAGTTGCTAGGCATCTAGATTTCCAGACTTCTGATTTTCTAGAAGAGCCCATCTATAATTTGGAAATCTGCCCTCTTATTGTTTTTGTTGCACGGATGTGCTCTCTCTCTTTTTTTAAAAAAAGGTCTGATCCTATTTCCATATTCACATGATTAGTTCCATTTAATTCAATGAGCCAAACACTCATAATGTTTTTTTGATTGTAAGAATCCTTAGTATCTATCAGAAAACTCAGTTGTATTAGGTTTAATTGCTCAAGCTGTCAAAATGAAGTTAAACTGAATAAATACTTTTCCTTGGCTGTGGCTGTTAGAGATTTCTAAATCTCTTCTCCAATCAGCGTCTAACATAGTTTGAGAATCCTTGTTTCCGTTTGGCTTACGCACTGAGTTCCAATGCAGGGCCTGGATACTGAAGTCAGTAAGTTTTATCACTGACATCAGTAGGAATAGGATCAGGCCCATTGTTTGATTGCTCAGTGAGGACAGTGTTGAATAAGGTTCCTCAGTTTGGTTAAAGACCCAGGGTAAAATGTTGGCTCCACTGAAGTTGATGGATGTTTTGCCATTGACCTCGGTGAGGCCAGGATTTCCCCTTCAGTGTAGATGGGGCCCAGATCAAGGCTCTTGAATTTACATGATTTGGGGAACTTCGTTTTGAGCTTTACAAAACTGGAGCTGTTGACCATGTTGAGGAGCAAATTGAAACCCACTGGGTCCAAATTCCTGATATGGTATTTCTCTTATGCTGTGTCTAGACTGCATCCCTTTTCCATAAAAGGGATACAAATTAGACATATCACAATTGCAAATGAAGCAGGGATTTAAATCCCCTCCACTTCATTTGCATAAAAATGGCTGCTGCTTTTTTCCGGCTTGGAGCTTTGCTGGAAAAAAGCGCCAGTCTAGACGCGGATCTTTAGGAAAATAAAGCCTTTTCCGAAAGATCCCTTATTCCTCTTAAAATAAGGAATAAGGGATCTTTGGGAAAAGGCTGTATTTTCCGAAAGATCTGCATCTAAACTGGTGCTTTTTTCCGGCAAAGCTCCGAGCCGGAAAAAAGCGGCAGCCATTTTTATGCAAATGAAGCGGGGGGGATTTAAATTCCTGCTTCATTTGCAATTGTGATGTATCTAATTTGCATCCCTTTTACGGAAAAGGGATGCAGTCTAGAGACAGCCTTACAGTTTCTATGTGTGTTGTCATTTTCCACATTGTTTCAAAAAGCACAATGGGTACAGAAACCAGCAACAATTTGGAAGAGACTTATTTATGTTTAATCTTTCATTCCCTTATGTTTTTATTTGGAGTCATTTACTGATATAATTGTAGTATATGCTCCATTCTTATTCATCTGTAGTGCCTCTTTGCATCAAAAGGCAGTACATCCATGTGCTGGGGGACTTTGCCTTATAAAGTTTCTGCAATAAAAGATTTGTTCAGACAGTTTTGTCCCTCTCAGCTGGTAAGTGTGGCTGCTATACGAATCTACTTTGAGTGTCTGTTAAATGGACATTTTTAAAATTGAAGAGCTGATCAAAATTCACAGCAGAGTAGCACGGCTGTTTGAGCTGGCTTTTTAATTTTTTTTCGCTTGGAACCAGTTCAGTGGTTATTTATTGCTGTTGAAGGCTTCGTTTTCAGCTGAAAGTGTTTATAGAGAATTTCTCTTCAAGGTGTGTGTGAAAGAGATGGGAGATTTCATGCACTTCTTTTCAATAACAATCTGTAAATACCAGTTAGCGACTAGAACAGAAATGAAATCAGCACTTAAGCCTTTAGAGACATAGCACATTAATTCAACTACTTGTTCAGACTCTGCTGGCTTTAAGCCAGGGAATATGAATATCAGCTCTAATACAGGTCTCCCATATGATTGGTTGATATTCTGTCTCAGAATTCAACAGGAGTACCAGACTTTGGGCTATTTCAAGACATGTTTCTTATTAAGGGAATCGTCAGTCATTCTTTTCCTAACCTTTTCCTGGCACATACTTTGGCACTAACATAATAAGAAAGGAAGTAGGTCACATCAGATGCATCTTGAATTAAAAAGAAAATAATGTGAAGTTCATACCGACCATCCATGGACTATCATTACCAAAGGAAGAGAGTCATTGAAACTACACTTGTCAAGAGTCTCCAGCTGATCAGACAATATCAAACAGCCTTCTTCACTTGTGTCTGTATAGAGTCGAAATTTGGTTGCTGAGCTCTGTTGATTTTTCTTTATTCTAATGTGCTGATGCTGCGACCCTCGTGCCTCTGAAATGAAGTTCAAATAACATACCTAATAACAAAGAATACAAAACCTGCAAAAACCATTCAGCCATGCACTGTAAGCTCTCCTGCAAATATAAAGTTATTTAAAAAAATACACTTCTATTGAGTGGAAGGCTGCATAACATAAAATCAGTTAATACGTGGGCATAAGGTGTCAAGCAAAATGCAGGACAATGTAGCACTTTAAAGACTAACAAGATGGTTTATTAGATGATGAGCTTTCGTGGGCCAGACCCACTTCCTCAGATCAATTCCTCATTTGATCTGAGGAAGTGGGTCTGGCCCATGAAAGCTCATCATCTAATAAACCATCTTGTTAGTCTTTAAAGTGCTACATTGTCCTGCATTTTGCTTCAGCTACCCCAGACTAACACGGCTACATTTCTATCACTATTCTAAGGTGTCAAGGTTGATCAAAAGCTGACTTTTTTCCTAAAGTTTGGTACTATTTGAATCTGGGGTTTGATTTTGAAGCTGTATCTCTTAATAATCACAATTACTCAGGAAATATTGGCTTTATAGTTATGGTGCATGATACAATAGCTACTATGAGGATAAGGTACAGTTGCTGGGATTCTACAACATTATTCTATTCATAGCCAATATCACAGTAACTCTGCAGAGACTAATGTGTATGTGCTAGTAGATGCAAAGCAAGTAGCATTATGCTAAACCAACCATTTAATACAAGCATATAATTCTGTCTAGGGCTTTGGGTGACCTCTGAAGCCATGAGAGCAGATCTCAAATGATTTGTCACTAAAAAGTCAAGATAAAAATTCCCTGTACAAGCTGTGGCATGTGCACTTTCAGATAACGTACCCTTATAGTAGATATAGGAGAATATTCTCAAAGTATCTAAGGGTATGTCTACACTACCCTCCTAGTTCGAACTAGGAGGGTAATGTAGGCATACCGCACTTGCAAATGAAGCCCGGGATTTGAATTTCCCGGGCTTCATTTGCATAAGCGGGGAGCCGCCATTTTTAAAACCCCGCTGGTTCGAACCCCGTGCAGCGCGGCTACACGGGGCACGAACTAGGTAGTTCGGACTAGGCTTCCTATTCCGAACTACCGGTACACCTCATTCCACCGGGCTTCATTTGCAAGTGCGGTATGCCTACATTACCCTCCTAGTTCGAACTAGGAGCATAGTGTAGACATACCCCAAGAGACTTAGGCTTCCCCATTTCAGTTTGAAAAGAGTCAGCAGTGGTGGCCGGAGGCCTGGAGTGCTCCGAGGGTTGGCTGGGGCAGGTATTGGGCTGTCCGAGCAGCACTGGGGGCTGGCCGTGCTAGCCCTGTTCCTTCTGCCTGAGGTCCCATCCCTTCTGGGAGCAGAAGCCATCCCACCTCTCAAAATCGTCCTGGGGCCCAGTGATACTCCCCTGATTAAAAGGATTTGTGAATAATCCTCCCACCCATTTCAATGGGAGGAGGAGAGATGTTGGCTAAATCAGCATATATGATAGGGCCCCTAAAGGAAAGGAGGGGATGAATCACAGAACTGTAGAACTGGAACAGAACTTGAGAGATCAAGTCCAGTCCCCTGCACTCCAGGCAGGACTAACTATTACCTAGACCCTCTCTGACAGGTCTTTGTCTAACCTGCTCTTAAAAATCTCTAGTGACAAAGATTCCATAACCTCCCTTGGCAATTTATTCCAGTGTTCAACCACCCTGACAGTGAGGAAGTTTTTCCTAATGTCCAACCTAAAAGGCTCTTGCTGCAATTTAAGCCCATTGCTTCTTGTCCTATCCTTAGAAGTTAAATTAATGAGAACAATTTATCTTCCTCCTCCAAGTAACAACTTTTTGTGCACTTTAAAACTGTTATCCTGCCCGTCTCAGTCTTCTTCAAACTAAACAAACCTATTTTTTTCAATTTTCGCAAATAAGTCATGTTTTCCAGACCTTTAATACATTTTGTTGTTCTGTACCCAGAACTGGATACAGTACTCCTGTTGAGGCCTACTCATGAGCAAATGTCTCGAAATATCAGAGCTGAGCTCCTTCTACCTTGGGTTCATCCTGTTGGCCAGCAAAAGTGGAGCCTGGTAGCTGTTTGACTTTTATGATCTTCCCTTCCATTAAAGCAATGTAAACCCTATTCATGCATTTGGGGGCCCCTTGCATCTTTAGCTGCCTCGTACTTCCTCCTTGTTCTAGTTAGTAGTACCAGTGAGCAGAGTTACCAAGATCCTATGGGTCTGGCTGATCTCCTGTTTTTTGGAGTCAGGAAGGAATTTTTCTTGTTGGCCAAATTGACAGATCCTGGGGTATTTAATTTAATTTAATTTAATTTTAATTTTAGCCTTCTGATTCCATCAAGGAGGTCCAGTTAGGTTAAAAAGGTTACCATTTGGAAGTTTAATATTAGGAGTATTCTAGAAACTAAATATTCATTGGAGCTTGTGTCCACTGTCAAGCGTGGGATAAAGGCTGAGGATATGTCTACACCACAGTGTTATTTTGAAATATCTTATTTCAAAATAACACATCTATACACAAAATACATTTCAAAATAGTGTTTTGCTATTTCGAAATAGCACGTCCACACTGAGTGGACTCTGAATCGCATTTAAGGCTGGCCAGAACCAGTTCCAGCAGGGCACCAGGTCAGGACTTTCTGTGTGGGGCTGCTGCCTGAGGCTATCGGAGGTCTGTGCTTAAAGGAACCCCCCCGGACAGACAATTCTCAGGTTTCCCTGCTTGCTTGTCTACCTTGACGAGGGACAGCAAAGCATTTGTGTCTCTGCGTGCTCTGATTGCCCTCACTCGGGACACCACAGCACTCTGCAACTAGGGGTATGTCTACATGACAGCGTTAATTCGAGTTATCTTAATTTGAAATAGTTCATCCGAATTAAGCTAATTCGAATTAACGCGTCCACACACAAAATGCATTCGAATTAGCGTTTTGCTAATTCGAAATACCGAGTCCACACTGAGTGGACACTGATTCAGATTTCAGGCTGGCTGGAACTAAGTTAGGGGTAGGGCATCAGGAGTGTCTTTGTGTGACTGTTGCCTGAGGCTATCTGAGGCTTGTGCTTAAAGGGACACACACACACACACACACACACACACACACACACACACACACACACACACACACACACACACACCACCTCCCCCCCCCCCGGTGTCTCTGCTTGCTTGCCTGCTTCACTGAGGGACAGCAAGGCATTTTGTCTCTGTGTGCTCTGATTGCCCTCACTTGGGACACCACAGCACACGGCAACATGGAGCCAGAGCTGCCCCCGGGCACTCTGGGGCTTCTCTTGGATGCGTTGCTACGAGCCTGGCTGCACTTTCTGCAGGCTGCCATCCGGGAGGTCCATCGGGGGGCTGTCAGTATCCAGGAGGCCCTGCGGGAGAGCTTCCACCCTGAGAAGCACTCAGAACCTCCCTGGTCTGCCCCACTGGGGGCTTGTGCCTCATTCTTCCCTCACGTCCTTCCACTTACCCCTCCCCTCAACCCCTGTTCCTGATGTCAAATAAAATACAAGTATTTTCATGAACACAAACTCTTTTTATTTAACAAAACTGGCGGGGGGGTGGATGAAACTCTGGTGAGACTGGGGAAAGGAGGTGGGAGAAGGGAGGAGAGATGAGGGGAAGGGGAAACCTGGGAGGAAGAAGCTGGAAGGGGGAAGTAAGGGGAAGAAGGGGGGGAAGCTCAGCGTGGGGGGGTCTTGCCGGATCACCTTGATTTTCATGCGCACCTGCTCCTGGGATCGCATGTGTCCTTTAGTGCCCAGGCTGG
Source organism: Pelodiscus sinensis (assembly GCF_049634645.1). Classification (NCBI taxonomy): domain Eukaryota; kingdom Metazoa; phylum Chordata; order Testudines; family Trionychidae; genus Pelodiscus; species Pelodiscus sinensis. Next base: position 29,794,610 of record NC_134724.1, on the reverse strand, counting down.
CAGCTATCCTGCCATAGACGGCTGCATTCCTCCATCTAGTACGGAGATCATGGACATTGGGGGCATCCCCCCCAAACCTGAGTAAGGTCCACCCTGATCTCTGCCCTAGAACAGGAAGGTGCCAGCCTTCTCTGGGCCCTGGCAGGCTCCTGGGAGCTGGCAGACTGCTCCTGGGGAGCAGTGGAGGGCTGACTTCCAGTGGCTTGCTGGCTCATGTTTTGGGGCCACTGGGTCAGGAGCAGTGACTGCTGGCTCTGGGCTGGCAGGCTTGGAGCTGACGCAGGCACTGTGACCATAGGCTACCCCTTTAAGGGCTCCGGGGAGGGAGAGGCGTGTTCTTGGTTGAGGCTGGCGTGACCACCAGGGCACCCTGGGAAGGCTGGAGGCCCCCTATTTCGAAATAAGTGTCTACTCAGCACTTATTTCGAATTAGCTAATTCGAGTTTGGTGTTACTCTTTGTAGAATGAAGTTTACCAAATTCAAATTAAGCGCCCCGCTATTTCAAAATTTAATTTTGCCTGTGTAGACACTATTAAAGTTAATTTGAAATAATGGCTGTTATTTCGAATTAACTTTGATGTGAAGACATACCCTAAGGCTGTGTCCAGACTCAGGGGTTTTTTCGGGAAAAGTAGCCTTTTCCCGAAAAAACTTCCCCTGCGTCCAGACTCAAGCCGCGTTCTTTCGAAATAATTTCGAAAGAACGCGGCTTTTCTTTCGATGGCAGTAAACCTCGTTTCACGAGGAAGAACGCCTTCTTTCGAAAGTTCCTCTTTCGAAAGAAGGCGTTCTTCAATGTAAATAGGGCTTCCTCGAAAGAGAGCATCCAGACTCACTGGGTGCTCTCTTTCGAAAAAGCGGATTGCTCTTTCGAAAGATCCGCCTGCAGTCTAGACGCGATCTTTCGAAAGAGGCTCTTTCGAAAGATGCTTTCGAAAGAGCCTCTTTCGAAAGAAGCCTGCAGTCTAGACATAGCCTAAGAGAATTACACCAGACTTGCAATTTTGCTGGTGGACCTTGTGCCTGTAGGAAGACAAAGCCCTTCTCAGACTGAGGGCCTGTTGGTCTTCTATTCTATCCCTCCCTGTTGTGGGTGAGCAGTTTGAAAAAGAAGCTGAGCCCTAGGGATAGGTTGGAGCGTGGGTAGCTTCTCTGGATAAGAATCCAAAGAATCCATTTACATTCAGTAAAGTGCTTTCAGGTTCTTGGATGAAAGTTGCTTAATACATGCAAAATATACTGTATTATTAGCAGTGTATCTGCGAATCTGAGTGTGATTCATCTCCCAAAAGTGAGCATTATTAAAGTGGTATTTGAGAATATCAGTGCTCATGACTGTTATGCCTGTGGAAATTTTTCAGAAACAATTTGTCTTGATACACTGTACTGACTCTAGAATACATCCATCTTTGGTGTTCTAGGTATAAATGTAACTCAACATTTTGATGATTTTGAGTCAATTAAATACATTGCAAAAAGCTTTTGATAAATGTACAGAGATGGGCTCTTATTATGCATGCACAGCAATGGGAGTATTCACATGTATTATTGGGGTTTTACAGATGCAAATGATGTGCTGCTTTTAGATCAGACCACCTCTGCGTTTTGTAACATTGTTAATCTTGTTAGAAGCATTCAACATTATATTTTAGCAATCTAAATTTAGTACAAATCACATCTTCTAATTGGCTGTCGAGCCAATGATGTCTTTGGCATGGCAGTAAAGATATAAGATGCTTTCTCTTTCTGTCACTAATTACCATATATATTCCATTATTTACCATATAGTCCACTTTGTAACAGCAAGTCACCCCAGACAGTGTGTCACAGGTAAGAAAATCCAATTGAGACATTTAAAGGGGGCTAGAGTTAATAATGTGGCCTGGTTAACCCTTTGCTAACTGATGTAACATTTGGCATGCAGCATGCAATCTTTTTCTTTAAAAATCAGTTTGGCCATTATCGCTGTTTAGAACTTAGCTTGATCATTTCTTTTTCTCAGCATGCTGTCATGAGTTGCTGAATGGGCTTCTGAAGCAAACCAGAGGGACAGTTTAAAGAAGCAGATATGCATAACCATGGACTTGCTACAAGAAGCTGTGAACCAAGGCATAAAATGTATTGCGTGCTTGATAAATGAGAACACCTAAAAACCTAGTGAACATAATAAAATGGTCGCCCTTATGTTGTTTTTTTCATCTTACATTTTCTTGCAGAACTTTTGCTCTCTGAGCCCTTGTCTACACTAGGTATGTTAAATATTGGTAAATTGAATAGTCGATTAACCTCATGAATTCCTATTGGTTACTCGACTATTTTATAGTCTCCAGGGGTGAGACTGGTAGCCAATGCACTCTGGCCCCACTCCCAAGGATCCCTTTGCCACTCCACACTGCTGCTTCTGTATCAGAGGCAGCAGCACGGGGTGCCAGGCAAGAACTGGTCTGTGAGGGGAGCCAGTTTAAAAATCAGCTCTCTGTGTGGACCAGCTGCCTGTTGCCCTGCTGAGCCAGGCTGCCTGGCTCCTAATACACTTTAAATACAGAGTCACAGCCAGGGTAGATCCCTGACCCAGTGTGAGCTAGGATTGAGCCGGACTGCTGGCCAGCCTGCCAAAAAATGTACTGGAGGGGGTGGGAGGGAAATGCATTAGTCTATAGCATTAACCTATAAGCTTTTGTGTATTGGTTAATTAGTTAATCAACTACACTATTACATTCATAGTCGACACAAGGGATTTATTTTGGAATAACTCCCCTTATTTCAAAATAAGGCAAGCATTAAGGATGTTAAGGACTAGTCAACTATCTGATAAGCAAATGCTTATCAAAAAGATCTCACCAAACTGAGTGACCAGGCAACAAAATGGCAGATGAAATTTAATGTGGATAAGTGTAAAGTAATGCACATTGGAAAAAAATAATCCCAACTATACGTACAGTATGATGGGGGCTAATTTGGCTACAACAAATCAGGGAAGAGATCAGGCACGAGACAAATCGCTTGATCATTGTCTTTGGTCCACCCCCTCTGGGGCACCTGGTGCTGGCCACTGTCAGCAGACAGGCTAGATGGACCTTTGGTCTGACCCAGTACGGCCATTCTTATGTCCTTATAGTTGAGTAGACTAGTCGATTTTCCCCTCCCCTTCCTTCTTGCTGCCTCTACCAGCGGGGCTCTTGTACATTGCAAAGGAGGAATGCAGAATGCCTATTGACTAGTCTTGACTAGTAAATTATTACTTGTAAGTCGATATTTAACATCCTTAGGAAGCATCCACACTACCAAGCCTGTTATTTCAAAAATAACTTCTGCTTGTGAAAAGGATGAACACTTATTTTGAAATTATTATTTCAAAATAGCGTTAGTGTAGATGCTCACCTGCTGTTATTTCAAAATAATTGGCCCCCAGAGGCCTGTCATGGCTGCCTTTGTAGCCATGCTGGCCACACCTCTGACAACTCCACTACTCCCATTCTCCTGCAGACTTTAAAGCTGCAGGCAGAAGGGAAAGGGCTTATGGCACCACACTAGCCCTGTGCCACAAAGTACCGTTCACTGCATCCATGGCAGACCCCAGTGCTCCCTCTGAGCCCTCCACAGTTACCAGAATGCCTGCAGTCATCTGTGAAGCCCCTGGCAGGGGCAAAAAGGGCACAAATCCTGGATCCACTGAGGTCTGTGATGAGGAGATCAACATCCAGGATCTCTGCACGAAGAGGTACAATGATGAAGTCTATGGTCGGATGGCCACCAGCCTGGCCCAGAAGGGGCACAGCCGCACCCTGGACTAGCTGCGGATGAAAATTAAAGAGCTCCGGCAGCCATACACCAAGACCAGCCTGAACACCATGCCTGCCAGGCAGGAAGTCATCATTAGCTTGGATCCGGTTCTCCCTTGCAGGTTGTCTCCTAGGGTTCAGATGAACCCAGAAAAAGCTGAACAGGTGAGTTCTATAACTTTTCCATATGTACATGGGGCAGGCAGCAAGGGGCTGCACTCTCTTTACTCAGCCATTGTGGCCTGGGGCTTGCACAACAGCTTGTGCACCCACATGCATATGGAACACCAGTTTGGAGCACTCAGCTCCATGATGCTCTTACACAGGAACCCCTCGCTCCTTCTCACAGGGTTTCTGGAGAGACCTGCCTTACTCTAGTCTCCATGGTGGGACACCTTCCCATGAGAAACCACCACTCAGGAGACTGGGGTCATGGATTCACACAGTAGTGCCGCATATGACATAAGAACATAAGAATGGCCATACTGGGTCAGACCAAAGGTCCATCCATCCCAGTACCCTGTCTGCCAACAGTGGCCATTGCCAGGTGTCCCAGAGGTAGCAAATCAAACAGGTAATGATCAAGTGATCTCTCTCCTGCCATCCATCTCCACCCTCTGACAAACAGAAGCTGGGGACACCATTCCTTACCCAGACTGGCTAATAGCCATTAATGGACTTAACCTCCATGAATTTATCTAGTTCCCTAGAACGGGCTCATGCCCACACTCTCAGGCAGCATCTGCTCCCAATCAAGCATGGAGATGCAGAGGAGACCAATCCCCTGCATGGGCACCTTCCAGGAGGAGGAAGAGGAGGAGACCCCAGTGGCACTCTCTGGAAAGCAGTGTCTGCCTCTCATGCACACTTCTGCCAACAACCCCCCGCTCCTCCTGCAGGCAGGGGTAGAAGTTCTCTCTCTGCAAGACACTACCACTGGCTGACCCAGTGTGTGCCAGACACAGTAGGAAGCCAAGCTTCTACCTGCAGGCTCCTGGCCTGGCTGGCACATTCACATGCCTGCTTGTCCCCAGGACATGGGGTAGAGAGGCTGCCCTGGGATGTCTGTGCTCCTGAAGGAAAGTGGTCGCTGTCTACACAACATATGGCCTTGTTCGGAGCACATCACCATCATCTGAACCAAGACCTTGGTGTCAGCTTAGAGATTAGGACTAGACTTTATGCACAGTATCTCCTGGGATGACTGCCCTTGTAACCTTTCTTCAAACATGGCTCGTCCACCACCTCCCACGCTATCAGCATGACTCCATGAGATCTGGAGGTGGAGGCAAACCCATGAGGCCCCAGTGCAGGAACACCTGGACTGCTTCCATTCCCTCATCCACAGCTTCGATGAGGAATGCCAGGAGCATGTCACTGACCATGAGGAGCACCAGGTTTACCGGGAGCTGAGGAAAGTCATGTGGGAGCACCTGTCATGCCAGCACAACACCACATGCTCCTTCAAAACAACCGTCATGAAGCTCATGGTCATGCGTATGGAGCAGTCCACCAGTCACCTCCACCCACTCGTCCCCCCAACTCTCCACACCCAACTAGCTCCCTGCCCAGCTCCTCAAACTTCCCACCCCATACCTTGTCCTGCCCCATGGCTTCTCCACCTAGCCCTCCCAAGGACCACCGGGGCCCATAAATACATGGCAGTGGGACTTCTTAGGCAGCTGAAGCTTAACAATGGGGCAGCGCTAGCCCCATCTGCATCCCTGAGCCTCTCTACCCTCTCTTTCCCCTTTCTCCCCCTCCTTTCCTCCTCACCTATTCCAGGTTCCATGAAGCAGCTACAGGAAGTGACTTCTCTCCTGATGCCCTCCCTGGAGTGCTTCTGGGGGCTTTAAATATGATTCAGGCTCCAATCAGTTGTGGACACACTATTTCGATATCATTCATTGCTATTTTGATGGTGCCTTGTGGTGTGGATGTGCTATTTTGAAATAGTTATTTCAGGAGCAATTATTTTGAGAACTTATTTCGAAATAATTTCCCAGTGTAGACATGCCCTGAATTCATGTAGTTACTATGCAAAGAGACTTTGCCTTTCTGCATTTTACACATTGACATATATATTTTTTATTTTTCTTGGTGATAAATAACGGTATTGGGGGTCTTACATGAATGTGGTTATTGTGATGTAAGCTTTGGGTTTGGTGGTGGGATTGGGAAGAAGAACTTAACAAAAACTTATTCATGACTGTCATAGGTATAAAGTTCCAACAGAGTTTGCTGTGTTACGAGAGAGAGGTTTGCCTCAATTTGGTCATGCACATATTTTTAAGAAGAAAACATTGTGTGAAATTCTGAGCTTCCATAGAGGATTCTGTCTTTCTAGTTTTTATAGAAGTTAGTCAATTACCTAATAAAAATTAACTGCAAAGTTCCATAGTGCATTTATATTTACAAAATAAAAATGCTCAAATTACTAATGCTAATCAGGAGTAAGAGTTTTCAGACACACTTGAAAGATATGTAACAGAACTGAGAGCTATATCAGCTCAACATGTGTTATGCTGTATGTGCAAAGAAATACAAACATAAAACAAATACCAATTCCCTGAGAACTGATACATTTAATTGTAGGGTTTTCTGCAAAGGAAATATTATCTTTCATTCAAGTAAGTGAGATCCAGAGCTGTAATTGTGATTCTATTGGTACAAACCCAATAGAAGATGAATTCATTCCAGAAAAGGCTATGCAAGATAGACACATCTATCTACCTTGATACTCGTTTCCTGCAAAGCACATAGTGATAATTTGCAGGAAATGCCATTATGGGTTCCTTATGTGCTGCAGAGTTATGGGATGTTTTGTCTTTTCTACCTTTGCTCACTATTAATGATGATTTTGTGATGCCTATAAGAGGGCTGTAGCAGAGTGTTGATCTGTAAGAACTGAGAAGTCCAGCATATCTGTTACCAGGAGTCATTGGAAGTTGTAGTCTTCAGACAGGGTACATGATGGAGAGAAGTCACCTGATTAAGTGTTGTGTGACTATTATAAAGGACTGCTTCTGCTCAGTCTCTGTAAATTGAGGATTAAGATTTGCCCCTGATAGAAAGTACCTCCATGGGGACTGTGACAGACCCAGACCAGCTGGCTCCTGCACCCTAACGGAGAGAAGATATGCTGGGGCTTGGGTGAACAGCTTTCTCTTTCCTGAGTAAAAAAAGGCCAAGTCTGAGTGCATCATAATCAGGCAGGCACCTAGGGTCAATTAGAGCTAGCTAGAAGCTACAATCTAATTAGACATCAGCAGTCAATTAAGGCCTATGAAGCTGCTTTAAAAGGGCTCCCCCAGGCAAGGAATGGGGAAGGAAAAGCACGAAGGTCAGGAAGGAGGAAGTGCTGTGTGCAGGAGCTGTGTGGGTGTGAGCGGAGGACTGATGAGCAGGTACCAAAGAAAGGTGATGGGAGGGATAGTTTGGGGAAGTGGCCCAGGAAAAAGCTCCCAGATTGAGAGTGGCAGTAACCCTGCTTGTTGCTGCTGCCTTAGGGTCCCTGGGCTGGAACCCAGAGTAGCGGGCAGGCCTGGGTTCCCCCAATCCTCCCCAGGGCACCACAAAAATCTGCCCAGAGAAGGAAGATCAGGAGTCCAGAGGGGAGTTTATCCCAAATTTATGAACTAGCCTATGATGACTATGGCTCAGTAGGCTGTGGCTCCTGCCTCTAGAAAAGAGAAAGAGGCCAGGTGGAGGGCCATAGCAAGCCTCTGAGGCTAATACAAACCACATGGGGAACAGCCGGAGCTTTGCCACAGGACCTAGCAGGAGAACTTGGAGATACCCTTCGGTTGGGTAGCCTTTTCCTGGATACTTCCTCTTTCTCCTCACTTGCTGAAGCCAGGGCAAAGAATCCAAGATTCAAATTCTCAGTACTTCTGTACTTGCATGGCTAGTTGGGAGTCTCTGACCAGCTGGCCACCCAAATACTGAGGCCTCCAGAATTAGTAGATACATTCACAAATTTAGGCACAAGCCGCTGAGCAGTAGTGGCTTGTGACTTGGGTCATGGGAACCCATAGCATAGACCAGTGGACTGGAGCACACCATAGAACCCTTCACAATCGAATTGATTCTATCCATTATAAAGGTCAAAGTGATAACCAGGAAGTCATGGAGGCAACCCTAATCCCTGATACACATTGTATCATGGAACAAGGGTTAATGAGATGGATGAATTCTGTTTCTTTAGTTTCACAAATTGATCTTTCAACACTTTTCCTGCTAGAACTGTTGTTGTCAGGGTTCCTGCAATGTATCTAAAACTCTATTCATGGGCTTCATTTTTCATTTTAAAGCACCTGTTAACCCACCCAACCCCCTAAACTACACGGTCAATGCATAATTGGCTGAAGATCACACAAAATGGCAGGATGCAATGTAGAAAATTAGAGCTAACATTGTGTGGAACTCTTCAGTCAAAGTTTAAGTAATAATAAGCATTGTTGGGGGTTCAAATCACTAGGTTGTGGTCAGTGAATGTTTTCTTATTCTGTATTATTATTACCTCACTCTTCTAGTATCTAGTATCTTTGTACTGCATACAAAGTTTGAAAACCATCTACAAAGCCGTGGGCGAGATAGTGAAGTGAATAAGATACCAAAACAAATACCTAGTTAAAGTCAAGGCCACAACTTGTGTTAGGTATGACATTATGAGATTTGGGATGAACTGCCAGCTGGCTCCTCCCACACAAACTACCTGGCAGAATAAGTCCATTGAAGGTTGCAAATAAACTCAGAGTAGTCCTCAAGAAAGATAGTGCTGCTAGTATCCTCCTGCAAATCCACCCAACCATCAGACCAGATGTACCCCAAATCCCTCTTTTTCTATTTCTTCATGCAAGGAAACCGTTGTGATAGTTTAGCTCCCATGTGCTGTGGTCTATTCTAAGACATCTCCTTTACATCTTCACATGACGAATAAAGCTGTGTTTCAAGGTTTTCAAAGAGGAAGTAGCACATGCGGGATAACTTGTATGTCAAGAAACAGAAATGAACAGATTCTTCTGCTTTGCTCTAAATGCTATGTTAATTGTCTCTCCTCTTGCCAAATCCACATTGCTTCCCTCATTAGTTTTAAATACTGTGTTGTCTCAAGAACCATCCAAACAGCCATTTATTTTCTGGTGCTTGTGCTTTGTTCTTCTTAATCTTTTTCTTCCCCTATTAAACTCCCTTTTGTTGTGTAAAACTTCAATGTAATCTTTTTTCCAAGTATGTTTGCTTTATGTGGAGCCAAGCATGGCAACAGTAACTGTTAGTCTAAAATATGGGCAAAAACTGAAATACAAAACATAACAAAGTTATGGGTCACCTCTTTTCTCACATTAATTAAAAAGCAAAATCTTATGGAAAGAGACTGAGTCTAAAAAGCTTGAGGTGTTTTTTTCCTTTTACAGTTAATATAAATACCAACTATTTGCACTTCTTAACATCTTTCATCTTAATTAATAAACAAACCAACAGTCCTCTCAGTACAGTCAGCACAGTCAGGTGCTGATTGTCCTCCGCAGATGGGGAAACAAATCCAGAGAGTCCTCAGGCGGAGTCCGGATTAGAACCTATGTTTCCTGACTCCTACTTTATACTCTCAGAAAGGAAGAGAGTGTAGTTTATCTTATAGAAAGAAATGTAGGCGGATATACCACCCTTGAAAGTACTAAGCACCTTTCATTAGTTGCTAGGTAACAGGGTTTTCCTCATGGTATATTCATCTAAGGAGCAATGGACCTTTAAATTTGAGAGCTTAAATGGGATTTACATAGTGCATTGTATTTGTCTTGGCCCTTTGCTTAAGGGTGAACTTGCCTCTAGTCCAGTGGTCTCCAACCTTTTCAAGCACAAGATCACTTTTTGAATTTAAGTGCAATCCAGGATCTACCTCAACCCAAATACTCTTGCCCTGCCTCCTTTGTGCCCCTTCTCTGAGGCCCCACCGCTGCTCACTCCATCTTCCCTCCTTCCCTTCTCCCATGCTCCCTCCCTTTCACCAGGCAGAGGGTTGGGGCACAGGCTCTGGTCTTGGGCTATGGGATTTGGAGTGTGAGAGGGGCTCTGAGCTGAGCCTGGGGCAGGGGATTGGGGTGCAGGAGGGAGCTCAGGGTACAGGCTCTGTAAGGGAGTTTGGGTCCAGGGGTTCAGGGCAGGGTTTGGGGTGCAGGATGGGATTCATGACTGGGGCAGGGGTTCAGAGCTGGCTCTAGTTGGACACTGCTTACCTCAGGGGGCTCCTGGGTGGTGGTGCAGTGGGGCTAAAGCAGGCTCATCCCTGCCTTGGCCTTGCACCACTCTCCAAAGCAGCCAGCAAACTCCTTCCATCCCAAGCCCTGTTGTGCCCCACCCCTCTGTACTGTGGAGACAGAATACAGTGTGAATAAATGAAGATGGAAGCTCCAGCTTGGTAGTGGCCAGCATAGGCTACTAGCTGCTTAGAAGTGGGTGATCACCCTGCAGCCTTCCCCTCTTCCCTCCCCTGCCAGGACAAGCATTTGGCAGTGAGATACCTCTGGGCGCAACAAAAGGCCACAAGGCCATAAGAGCTGGGATGTCAGCCATGACCCAACATCCATTTGAATGACAAAAAAAGAAATAGCTGATACCAGTGTCTGAGTCTAGGCCTCATCCAGGCCCTTTTCTGCCACTGCTCTGGACTATCATCCCCCCCAAATGGGAGCAGGGTGGGTTTGTCTTTCTTTTTAGCTAAAAAAAGAACATTTCCTTCTAATCCTGAACAGTAAAGAGGTGCTTGGGTTGTGCAGTTTAATAAGAAAAGAAACCAATTCTTGGCTTGCAGAGGTGCTCCTTAAAAAGGCCAGTCCCTTCTCAACCCTCACCCACCTCCTGTTTCTATCCCTTGCCCTGGGGTCAGTTTCTCTCTTTCCCCCCACAATAACAGGCTTGGAGACTTTTCTAACTTTATCACCCCATCTTTGACTTTTTTATTATTTCATCCTCTGCCATTCCTACCACCCTCAACCCCCAGTGTTAACTCAATCTGCTATCACATTTCAAAACCACAGCTGCCTTCTCCATACTAGGATTTCACTAATGTATTAGTTACACCTGTCAGTTAAAAATGGTGAAAAAATACCTCATTGCCTAAGAAAAACAAGACCCAGGAATTTACTCTGAAGTAGCTACACTATTCTACAGTATTTTATGTTATATAGGTTCTTTACCATGCTTATTTCTGCAGTATCTGAGCATCTTCCAGTAATACATTAAGCAACTGGGACTACCATCTATCACATTATATTTGTTCTCTGACTTCTCTAACCAAAGCACATCCTCAGTGCAGAGAAGAGATGGATTACTCCCTTACTCCCAGGTGTGAGCTGAAGCACAAAGTGGCAGGAAGTTATACCTGCATAAACTTTTTATGCAGAAAAAGTTTGTCAGTTTCCAGACTGTCAGGTGGGCACCTTTCACCTGTGTGGAACACATCCAAACAACAGCACAGATAGAATTTTGTATAAATATTTCCTTGAAAAGCTTTATTCTTCAAATGGCGCCAATATCAGACACCAGAATATAGCAAATAAAACAAAATGCATTAAAGGCAGATGGAATTTTTAAGGGCTCAAAGAAAAATATGTACAAATATTTTAAAATGATGCCAAAACCTCAGCAATGTGTATATGATTAACCTATATATGCAATCTCACAGTTTCATATTGCTGTAACTCTTATCCTGTCTTTCTAAATCCCATTTATTCCTCTCCTTTATTATGTTAAGTCTTAGGGTGTGTCTAGACTACTGAGTTTTGTCGACAATGTGTCAATGTGTCTGGACGCTCTTTGTCGACAGAAGTTTTGTCGACAGATACTGTCGACAAAACTTCTGTCGACAAAACCCGGTAGTCTAGACGTACCCTTAGATTGGCCTACTCATGGCTGGATAGAGATATAAGGCAATGGAACCTCACTGTTTCCATCCTTCCTTTCCACACCTTTGCCCCCTTCATTCAGACTTCATTGCCAAGCCCTGTTACCACTTCCACTTTTTAAAACATGTCTTTTTATCTCTAACTGCTTCTTTTACTTGGTTGTTAAGCCATGGTGGCATTGTTTTGGTTCTTTTACCGTGTTTTTTTAATTTGGGGTATATAGTTAAGTTGGGCCTCTCTTATGGTGTCTTTGAAAAATTTCCCTGCACCTTACAGAGATTTTACTTTTGTCACTGCCTTTTAATTTCTGTTTAACTAACCTCCTCATTTTTATGTAGTTCTCCTTTCTAAAATTAAATGCCACAGTGTTGTGCTGCTGAGGTGTTTTTCCTACCACAGGGATGTTAATTTTTATTACATTATGATCACTATTTCCAAATGGTCCAGTTATATTTACCTCTTGGACCAGATCCTGCGCTCCACTTAGGACTAAATCAAGAATAGCCTCTCCCCTTGTGCGTTCCCGAACCAGCAGCTCTAAGAAGCAGTCATTTAAGGTATCAAGAAATTTTATCTCTGCATCCTGTCCTGAGGTGATGTGTACACAGTAAATATGGGGATAGTTGAAATCCCCCACTATTATTGAGTTTTCTATTTTGATAGCCTTGCTAATCTCCCTTAGCATTTCATAGTCACTATCACTGTCCTGATCAGGTGGTCAATAATATATCCCCAATGCTATTGTAAGTGGTGTAGAGTGTTGTAAGCAAGACACGAGAAGTAATTCTTCTGCTCTACTCCACACTGATTAGGCCTCAAAGTGGAATATTGTGTCCAGTTCTGGGTACCACATTTCAGAAAAGATGTGAACAAATTGCAGAAAATCCAGAGAAGAGCAACAAAAATTATTAAGTATCAGAGGGGTAGCCGTGTTAGTCTGAATCTGCAAAAGCGACGAGGAGTCCTGTGGCACCTTATAGACTAACTGAAGTGTAGGAGCATAAGCTTTCGTGGGCAAAGACCCACTTCGTCAGATGCATGTGCACATGTATCTGACGAAGTGGGTCTTTGCCCACGAAAGCTTATGCTCCTACACTTCAGTTAGTCTATAAGGTGCCACAGGACTCCTCGTCAAAAATTATTAAAGATCTAGAAAACATGATAAAAAGATTGAAAGAATGGGGTTTGTTTAGTCTGGAAAAGAGAAGACTGAGAGGGAACACAATCACTGCTTTTAAGTATCTAAAAGGTTGATACAAGGAGGAGGGAGAAAAATTATTCTCCTAAGCCTCTGACGATAGGATAAAACGCAATGGGCTTAAATTGCAGTAACGAAGGTTTAGGTTGAACATTAGAAAAACTTTCTGATTGTCAAGGTGGTTTCGCACTGGAGTAAATTGCCTAGAGAGGTTGTGGAATCTTCATAATTGGAGCTATTTAAGAGCAGGTTAGACAAACATCTGTCAGGGATGATCTAGATGGTGCTTGGTCCTGCTGTGAGTGCAATGGACTGTACTTGATGACCTTTCAAGTTTCCTTCTAGTTCTATGATAATCCATAAAGACTTACCCATCATTATTCAGGTCCTTCAGGGTGGTGTGAAGTGTAGTGCAGGAGTTACGGCAGGGGTTGGAGGGCTCAGGCCAGAGGGTAGGGGTGCACGAGTCAGGGCAGAGGATGGGACGTGTGTGGGGATCAGAGCGGAGGTGGGGGTGTAGGATTCGGTGCAGAGGCTGGGGGCTCAGGCAGGTGGGCTCAGGCCAGGGGGCTGGGAGGTCTAGGATAGTGCTGTGGCTGTTGCCTGCCCTCCAGGGTAGGGCTGCGTTATCTGGCCCCGGCAGCAGTTTATATATATGTATACATTTATGTTGTGTATAATATATATTATATAAACATTTTTATACAATTACAGGGTATGATCTGAATGAAGTTTGGAATTAGAAGGCTGCTGGTGTTTGTTTAATATACAGAGCGGATGTATATAAAATGTTCAAAAACAACAAATGGTCTGGTAGCACTTTATAGACTAACAAAACATGTAGATGTTATCATGAGCTTTCATGGGCACAGCCCACTTCTTCAGATGACCAGAGTTTTTAGGGTCGTCTGTTCATTGAGGGTATGTCTACACTACAATGTTAGTTCGAACTAACGGACGTTAGTTCGAACTAACATTCATAGCTGCTACACTAGCGCTCCGCTAGTTCGAATTTGAATTGAACTAGCGGAGCGCTTAGTTCGAACTAGGTAATCCTCATTTTACGAGGATTAAGCCTAGTTCGAATTTACTAGTTCGAATTAAGGGGTGTGTAGCCCCTTAATTCGAACTAGTGGGAGGCTAGCCCTTCCCAGGTTTCCCTGGTGGCCACTCTGGCCAACACCAGGGAAACTCTATGCCCCCCTCCCAGCCCCGGACCCCTTAAAGGGGCACGGGCTGGCTACGGTGCCCATGCCAGGTGCAAAGCCTGCCAGCACCCAGCCAGCAGACCCTGCACCTGGCACGGCACAGAGCCACCCACCCGATGTCCCCCAGCCCACCCCCTCTTCCCGGGACCAGGCTGGCGGCTCCCGGGAGCTTGCCCTGGACCGCAAGAGGCGGGCACCTTCCTGGGCTAGTGCGGAGATCGTGGACCTTGTCCACGATCTCCACACTAGGCACAGGAAAGTGGCCGTCTAGGGCAGGAGAGCTGCCAGCCTGGCCACCCAGGAGCAGGTGTGCATGAAAATCAAGGGGGTCCACTGAGACCCCCGACCCTGAGCCCTGAGCTTACAATGGCCGTCCTGGGTCAGACCAAAGGTCCAGCTAGCCCAGTAGCCTGTCTGCCGACAGCGGCCAACCCTAGGGACCCTGGAGGGGATGGACCGAAGACAGTGACCAAGCCATTTGTCTCGTGCCATCCCTCTCCAGCCTTCCACAAACTTTGGGCAGGGACACCACTCCTACCCCCTGGCTAAGACTACTCCATGGACCCAACCTCCATGACTTGATCTCACTTCCCTTTAAACTCTGTTCTAGTTGTAGCCTTCACAGCCTCCTGCAGCAAGGAGTTCCACAGGTTAACTCTTTGCTTTGGGAAGAACAACAACTTTCTCTTACTAGTTTGAAGCCTGCTACCCATTCCTTTCCTTTGGTGTCCTCTAGTCCTTCTTTATGGGAACTCAGGAAGAACTTTTCTGAATGCACCCTCTCCACCCAACCCCTGCTTTTAGAGACCTCTATCCTGTCCCCGCTCCATCTCCTCTTTTCTAAGCTGAACAGTCCCAGTCTCTGTAGCCTCTCTTCATCTGGGACCTGTTCCCAAACCCTGATCATGTTAGTTGCCCTCCCCTCTCCCAGCCTTTCTCTTCCCCTCTCCCACCTCCTTTTCCCAGTCTCCCCCAGTTTTGTTCAATAAAGACAGAGTCAATGTTGGAAGAAACGTTATCTTTATTTTGTACATCAATAAGAAGGGGGGCTAGGGAAGGGTATGTGGAAGCAGGTGAGGGAGGAATGGGGTACGAGCCCCCGATGGGGAGGACTGGGCTGGCTCTGCGGGCTTCTGGGGGTGGAAGCTCTCCTGCAGTCCCCCGATTGCCCCCTCTCCCCAGATGGCAGCCTGCGGCAAGTGCAGCCGGGCTGATGGCCGAGTGGTGTGATGTGCCCAGTGTGGGTACTCCGGGCAATCCAAGCCAGGACTGCTTTGCAAGCGGGGTACCCCTTAGAACTGTCTGTCCGGGGTGGGGGTCGGGACCCTTTAAGCGCAGCCCTCGGCTAGCCTGAGACAGCATCTCCACGCTCTAAGTCCTCCTCTGATGCCCTGCCGGCACTGCTTCCGGCCATCCTTAAGCCCTGTTCAGGGTCCACTCAATGTGGACTTGCTAGTTCGAATTAGCAAAATGCTAATTCGAACTAGTTTTTAGTTCTAGACGCGTTAGTTCGAATTAGCTTAGTTCGAATTAACTAATTCGAACTAAGTTAGTTCGAATTAGCGCTGTAGTGTAGACGTACCCTGAGTGTTTAGGGTTTTTTTAAATTTCACTGCACATCCATGCATCACTGAGTATTTCTTTAGACTATATGAGAAATGACTATGACGATGGTATTTAATGCTGACGAAGACTCTACATACAGTACACCTGCATTAGTTTTGGATAACTTTGAATATACTTATACAGGTAGAGAGATTCAGCTGGTTTCTCCCTGAATGACTGTCAGTGATATGATTAAACAGAGGTGAGCATGGTATAAAAGTTTGCCCAGTTGCAGCAGCAGAGGAATCTTCACAACTAAAATCATATGGGGTCAGATATCCCTCTGAGAAGGGTAGGGGGGTCCAGTACCTCTTTCTGGTGGGTTTGAACACCTCCTCCCTGGTTCTCTGGGCATCTCTGAATGTGAATCATGTTGGCATTTCACAGAGAGGTCACTTTTTCTTTAGTGTGTGGTTATTTATGTTCTTGCTTGTGCTATGACTACATATTGAGAATACTACACCTACGTCCATTAAAACAAAGTAGGTAAGAGCCTCTAGTCCAGCCAGGCTACATTCAGCATGGAATACCATGAAGCAGAGGGTGAAGAAAGAGGGAAGGGCCTCTTTTGCAGCCTTTGGATGCTGTACTGGTTTGAATTCCCAATTCAAGTTGCAGCAGCCTGACATACATTCTAATTAACACTAGAGGTTCACACTCCCAAAGCCTTCCAGGAGCTATGGATCTCTGCATCAAAGGGATGTGTCAACTGTGCCTCTTGTATGGGAAGGTGGAGAGCATAGGAGGTGCTGGGCTGGGCATATCCTCAAGATGGTCTGAATCTAACGATTGAACCCAAGGAATCAAATGAGGTATAGGGTCTAAAGATGCTTTAGGCCCAGAGTCATAACATTTTGATGTGACATTTTTGTCTTCTTTTTTAAAAGCTTTTAACAGAAAAGAGAAACTCAGGGAACAAAAATCTTTATTCTAATACCATTTATGGAATGACAGTCTCAAAGGGTATGTCTACACTACAATGTTAGTTCGAACTAACAGACGTTAGTTTGAATTAACTTTGATATGCGCTACACTAGCGCTCCACTAGTTCGAACTTAATTCGAACTAGCGGAGCGCTTAGTTCGAACTAGGTAAACCTCATTCCACAAGGACTAAGTCTAGTTCAAACTTACTAGTTCGAATTAAGGGCTGTGTAGCCCCTTAATTCGAACTAGTGGGAGGCTAGCCCTCCCCAGCTTTCCCTGGTAGCCACTCTGGCCAACACCAGGGAAACTCTATTGCCCCCCTCCCAGCCCTGGAGACCTTAAAGGGGCACGGGCTGGCTACGGTGCCCGTGCCAGGTGCAAGCCTGCCAGCACCCAGCCAGCAGACCCTGCACCTGGCACGGCTCGAGCCAGCCACCTGCTGCCACCCAGCCCTCCCCCTCTTCCTGGGACCAGGCTGGCGGCTCCCGGGAGCCTGCCTGGGTTCGCAAGAGGTGGGCGCCCGCCTGGTCTAGTGCGGAGATCGTGGACCTCATCCATGATGTCCGCACTAGGCACAGGAAAGTGGCCGTCTAGGGCAGGAGAGCTGCCAGCCTGGCCACCAAGGAGCAGGTTTGCATGAAAATCAGGGTGGTCTAGTGAGACCCCCGACCCTGAGCCCTGAGCTTAGAATGGCTGTACTGGGTCAGACCAAAGGTCCATCTAGCCCAGTAGCCTGTATGCCGACAGTGGCCAACACTAGGGACCCTGGAGGGGATGGACCGAAGACAATGACCAAGCCATTTGTCTCGTGCCATCCCTCTCCAGCCTTCCACAAACTTTGGGCAGGGACACCACTCCTACCCCCTGGCTAAGACCACTCCATGGACCCAACCTCCATGACTTTATCTCACTTCTCTTTAAACTCTGTTCTAGTTCTAGCCTTCACAGCCTCCTGCAGCAAGGCGTTCCACAGGCTGACTATTTGCTTTGTGAAGAAGAACTTTCTGTTATTAGTTTGAAGCCTGCTACCCATTCCTTTCCTTTGGTGTCCTCTAGTCCTTCTATTATGGGAACTAATGAAGAACTTTTCTGTATGCACCCTCTCCACCCCACTTGTGCTTTTATAGACCTCTATCATATCCCCCCTCCATCTCCTCTTTTCTAAGCTGAAAAGTCCCAGTCTCTTTAGCCTCTCTTTTTTATGGGACCTGTTCCAAACCCCTGATCATTTTAGTTGCCCTCCCCTCTCCCAGCCTCTCTCTTTCCCTCTCCCACCTCCTTTTCCCAGTCTTCCCCAGTTTTGTTCAATAAAGAGAGATTCTATTTTTGAACACGATTGTCCTTTATTTTGTACATCAGGAAGGGGGGCTAGGGAGGGGTAAGTGGAAGGAGGTGAGGGAGGAATGGGGTACGAGCCCCCGATGGGGAGGACTGGGCTGGCTCTGCGGGCTTCTGGGGGTGGGACCTCTCCTGCAGCCCCCCAATAGCCTCCTCTCCCCAGATGGCAGCCTGCGGCAAGTGCAGCTGGTCTGACGGCCGAGTGCTGTGATGTGCCCAGTGTGGGTACTCTGGGCAATCCAAGCCAGCACTGGTTTTCAAGCAGGGCACCCCTGAGAACTGTCTGTCCGGGGTGGGGGTCGGGTCCTTTTAAGCACAGCCCTCGGCTATCCTGAGACAGCATCTCCACGCTCTAAGTCCTCATCTGATGCCCTGCCGGCACTGCTTCCGGCCATCCTTAAGCCCTGTTCAGGGTCCACTCTGTGTGGACATGCTAGTTCGAATTAGCAAAACGCTAATTCAAACTAGTTTTTTAGTCTGGATGCGTTAGTTCGAATTAGCTTAGTTCGAATTAACTGATTCGAACTAAATTAGTTCGAATTAGCCCTGTAGTGTAGACATACCCAAAGTGAGAGAAACAAAACTCTATAGATACACATAGGTCTTTTTCCTTCATCCAGTGAAGAAGTTCAGATGTCTCCTTTGGACTAGATGCTTTACACTATTGACTCCCTTTAATTTCAATGAGAGTCAGCATCTCACAGGTTTGGGTCATTTGTTTGCAGTGGATGGCTACATGTCTCATTTGCATTCTCCCTCAACCTTTTGGAAATGTGTTTCCCTCTGTACAAAACAACCTCCCCATAACCAGAATGCCCTACAAGGTGTCTGTTCAGATAAAACTTTGCCTTAGATAAAGGACCAGTGAGTGACTGGGTTAGTCTGAAAATTATGCCCTTGCATTTTATTCTGCTTTTATTTCCTGCCCCTGTTTTGTAGGTCATCTTAATAAAGATATACACTGATAGAAGCTGGAGTTAGATTGGAGATTAAAAATGTCTGAGAGATATATACCCTCATGCTTCAGGGCATAACCCTGCTACTAATTTCCTAGGTATCTGAATTATCTTCCCTTATATGCAACTTATTATGTGTGTAATTATCTGGTATGGTGTTTCTTCCACCTTCCACTGAATGTATGTTTTTGGCTACTCCGAGACTGGATGCCAGATGGAGTATTGGTCTGTTCTTTGATGGCAATTCCTATAGCCCTCATGTTGGGGCTGTGATAATAAGACATTGCCTGAAGGAAATTGTAAAGTTCTCTATTCAAATAGAGCACTTCTAGTTCAGTGTTACTGACAAATTTTACTGTTACATGGGGCAAACTGGAAAACTGAGACTGAGAAACTGAGAAAAATGTCCCATTTTGTGAGGGTATGGAAACTGGATAATATAGCCATTAATGTGCCAGATTGAACTAATTTCCAACAGTGTAATGCAATGTAGTTTTTTTTTGTTTACTATTTGTATTGCTGTTGTACCTGCTGGTAACCACAAACATGAAAAATTCTGTTCCTGTTATTTATCTACCTCTATAAATAAAACAATCGAAAAAATGAACAATGGGACTTCAAATCTTATTTAAAAATTCATAGGTAGCCAGTGTCCATATTCTAAGCACACCCAGAATATTTTCACTAACCAGAAATTTTGTTGTGAACCTCAGCAGAGGTACCAACGACTATATTAGCAATGAAAACTGAACTATCCTTTTACTTGTAGGGCAGTACAAGGAAGCTCCCACTGCTCATATTGTTCTTGATTTTTGACTAGAGAGCTGAAGTGTCCAGCGGTGTCAATTTTCCTGAGCACCAAATTTCCCAAAATAAAAAATAAGTTTTTAGTTAAAACTTTGACTTTTTTTTCTTGGACACCATTTTCCTAGGTTAATTTCCATGTTAGAAATACAGGCAATGGACTCAAAAGTGGGCTATCAGATTGGCGGAGTCCCCTGTTACAGTGTATTAAAAGCTCAAGTAAGGAGTACAGAGTGGTAAATGTGGTTATAATGGAGGAAAATAATTTATTAGCCATTAACAGGATGTTCCAGATAGTCACCATCTGTTCAATGTATAGTGAGACCTCAGGTAACAGCTGCTCACATGACTTCAATCAGGTACCCACATCTTTCACTATTCTTGCTGGGTGCTGAACACCTCTGAACTTCTGGCCAATTTCATCTATGAGATTCAGTAGAACTTACAGATATGGAGGGATAGTCTTGTTCTCTCAGCTGGGCCCTGGACTTGCATTATGACTTCAGGCAAGTCAGTTAACCTCTATTTTGGCCTCTACTTCATATGGGTGTTGCAAACTCATTAAAGTTTATGGAAAGCTGAGATGCTATGGAAATAGACATTTTATGGTGCCTATGAATTAAAAATATTAAATAGCCCTAGTAGGTAGTTACTAAGTGGACGCAGAGGCAATGCATAAAATCTGATCGGGAATGTCTTCAAGGTTATAGACTGTTTCTGGTTTTACAACCTACCACATTGTTACCATGGTGGAAGTTTATTATATATCTAAAAAGCTCTCCCTCTAATCCCCACACCCTTGCTCTTTGGTGCTTATGAATGATTCAACCAGTGCACATTTGCTCTCTGGCAACAGAAGCAGTCATCGGCCCAACAAAGAGAACCACAGGTTAGCTAGGTGGCAGCATGTTAAGAGCTTTATTGACATCGCTCATAACCTCATTGATTTTGTTGGTAATAAAACAGGGCAGGTTCACATTGGCTTATGTGAAAAGGGTAAGATGTGGAAGGGAACGAAATATAAATGTTAAAAAGCAGGAAAAACTGCCAGTGAAAAATACTTGATTCTGGTTGTACTTAATGTCCATGCCATGTATACATAATTGAACTGTAAGCTATTTTAAATTCTAAAATATTAACTATTCATTTAACAAATCCACTTGGTTTTCCTTTGTTTTGGGCCAGATTCTGATCTTGGTTACACTGGTATTATAGCAGTATAACTCCACTGAATAGCCTCAAAAGTTTTCCTTCTTTGTATTGCAGTGGTGTCCAGAGGCCCCCTCAGCCTTTGAGCCTCATTTTGGTAGGTGCTGTGCAGGATGAGACCTCCCCTTTTCTGAAGAGCTTACCGTATAAGCTTGATCTTGTGTAACCCACACACCTTCTGGGTGGGATGTACTGTCCCATCTGGTGGCACTGAGACCATTTACACAGACAATAATGAGTCTGCTCTAAAGTCTTAGATAAAAAACAGTTGGTGTTTTGCTCATGCGATAGAGACTCCTGCACTAAGCCTTGATTCCTCCCACAGACAATTGGGGGCTACTGGTGTTACACTTGCAGTTACTTCTGCATGGATGGATTTCTAGAGCCACTAAGAACTACACTGGGATCCTGTGTATGCAGGGCCTGAAGAGAGAGCAATGTCTTGGTAGAAGAGCAAGAGAGCCATTATGCCACTTGGTGACCATCTGCTACTTCTTAGATCTGTAAGCCTACAAATGCTACCAAAATCACTTGATAGGGACATCCTTCCAGCACAGCCCTTCTGTGCAAGACAGAGGTGTGACAATGGAAGAAGTCAGAAGGAAAGAGACGGGGTTATGCATGACAACAACTGTGAGACTAAAATCCCGAGAGTCAGGTGAACAAGAAGTTAATTTTGTGTTGTCGTCTTAGCATTTTTGTCATAAAAAAGTCACCTTCTCCTACTGTGCATATTCTACATAGCACATGGTGGATGTAACAAATCTACCCAAACTCCCAGTTTTTGGCTGGTGTATTGAATGCGGCATCTGTTACATTCTGTAGGGCAGAGAAAGTGAGATGGCAGGTCATGCGTGTAAGAGAGCAGTGATTCAGCATGGGAAAGAATATGCTGCATAAATCATACTTCTTCAGTCTCTGCTAAGAAGGACCACCATTTCTTTCCACTATATTGAAATCCATTGTGTAGTCAAAACATGCGGCGTCTTTTCTCAATGTATGTAAAACTGCTTGTATGTGTATAGTGCCTGTCATCTGAGAAGCTGAAAGCATTTTCTAGTTATTTTAAACTCTGTACTCTGAGGTGGGTGCGTAGTATAACACAAACGGGATACACGCAGGTTAGATGACTTGCTGAAGACCACAAGGTCATTAGGCTGATCAGGAATCCTGGCCTCCAGTCCACTGTGCTCTGTTTAGTTGGTCAAAATGTAAATGATGGGGTATTTTCATCAATGTGTACATCTGTGACATTGAGGTGTGTGGATAGAGAACTCACCATGCATGTTGTTCTTATGCTACAGCTACACTGTTGTGCTTTTCTGGAAGAGGATATGCAAATGGTACACTCATTTGCATATCTTCTTCCTATTCTTTTTGTGGAAGAGGTTTTTGCACAAAAAAGCCCCATGTAGATAGTGCCTTTTTGCGCAAAAAAAACCCTTTTGTGCAAGATCCCTTCTTCCTCAAAAATTGAGGTATATAGGGTCACCTCACCTGTCAGTGATCAATCAAAAATAATATAAAATTATTCCCTTGTATGTTTTACATTTCTTTATGGAAGGCAGTAATGCTTCTCTGTGACCTGTCAGCTTGGTCATCTCCAGTGACTGAACCTAAGATCTGCAGATCTAAAACATGAGTCTCTATGTTGATCAGGTCCTTGGGATAGATAACATGTAACACAGACTGAACAGTGGGTTAAACTTCCATTTAGTTTTTGATTATCACTGTCCCTGTTGTAGCAGATAGTTCGCTCCTAGCTCACTCGCCTGCCCCTTCAGAACTCCAGTTGCGTCCAGCAACCATTAACTATACCAGTTTCTTTTGTCACTGATGAAAAACACATCAACATGTAATATTTTGATTCATTTTTTGTAAGTCTCCACTGTAATTGTCCTGTTGCACTGTGTGCTTTTTATATGTCATTGACATGGCATCTAGAATCATGACTCACTGTAAAAAAAGGGTCAATGAATTAATCTGTCCCAAATATGCCATCTAGACAGCCAAACATCCATGTCTGGCCAAAATAATTTGTTTGGTACTATGCTCCAATTAATAAATGGGAGTTGTCACAGCCTGTGAATTGTACAGTTGGGGACCCTCCCACCTCCAAGTGTGTGCAAGCAGTGACTTGTCAGGAAAAAATACCTTTGTTGCTGCCGGCCATTATGATAAAGCAGAGTGTGAAAGTTAGCGCCTAAGAAAGCCACTCCGAAAGTGTGTAGGATTTACTAGATTAGGACCAATACTGTCACTTGTCCCCGAAAGCCAGTGGGAAGCAAATGCAATTCAAAGATGGATACGGAGCACAGATGAAATGTGCAGATGCCAGACCCTAGGCTAAGTAGGAGGACTGCCTTGCCAGCATCGCCTTCAGGCACCCCAGTCTGAGCTTCAGCTGAGTTAATTAATATCTGGGTCTTGGACCAGCAAGGGCCATTCTGATCAAAGTGCAGCCTGAAGAAAAACAGACTCACAGCTGAGTATTACCAGTAGACTGATGGAACTGTAATGCACAGTGCCCTTCAGTCCCCCCGCAGCCTTGCCACAGTGACTGATTGGACCCCTATATCACCACTGCAGGAGAGCAGCTAGTCTGTGCTAGCCGCTTTCTGATGCTTCTCCGGCTCTTCCCTGAGCCTTGCAGCAAGGAACAAACCAGAAAACCTAAAGTACAGTCCCATTTGGCCAATATGATCCTGCTGGCATGTCAGCAATACTTTGCTCAGCCATATCAAAGGCTAATACATTTTCTGAGTGCTTGTCCTCTGTCCATTGTCACTAGATCATCAGCTAAAGAAAGCATTGGCGTCTCTGTACCATTGCCAGGCTTGACAGAGAATAATGAGAGCAAAAATATTCGCAAAAATTATCCACTCTTCTGACTCTCCTGCTATCACTGAGAGAAGAAGAATTGGTATCAAATAAATTCCCCCTGAGCTCCCAGACAGCTTGAGAATTAATAGTCTATGGTGGAGGAGTGATAGGCTAGGCTTGAACATTCCTCAGTTCTGCATGGACAGTTTTCCTTACTGCTGTGCCTGTTCCTCCAAAGCACACATTATACACTCCTGCCAGTCTCAGCCATAGTGTGCGGAGAGAAGAGTGGAGTATTATATTATATGTAAATAGTAATAGAGAGTTGTAGTGGGCTGCTTTGTGTTTTTAAGAACTAAAAGTCTAAATCTTCACTTAAGAAATGCAACATTAGCAGAAAATCTAGTTCAAGAACTTATTAATAGGTAGTTAATATATATAATTGTCTCCATATATATATATATTGATTATAAGAGAGAAATCAAAAATTTCTTTAAGCAATACTTTTTGTAATGTAGGACAAGATGGCTGAATATTTTATCCTTACCATTTGCAGAAAGGTTACTAAACATTTTTGCAGCTGGAACAATTTAATCCTCACATAAGTTGTCACTGGAGTGAAGAAGCTACTGGGCACTCGATTGGGAGGATTCTAGAGGGAAATCATGCTTAAAAAATTATTTTGTACCAAATGAACTGGGGAATTCTGTTCAAGCTTCAGAATAGAATTGAAACCTGATAGCTTTTGAGTTTTGCTTCTATTGATTTATTGAGTTTTCTAACTACCTTCCCTTCTCCCCAAATGCAAAGCTCCCTGTCCAGTCATTGGGAGGGAACATGTTAGCTAATAATTTACTTACTAAAATTCTCAGTCAGAACACTCTCTGAGAAGAAAACTTGTTAACTGTGCATGTATTTGTGTGTTGTACATCTGATCTATTGGCATTAAGAATTGAGCTTTATGGCAATAGAAGATATTCTGTTATTGGTACACTAGTCTTTAGTAGTGTCATCTATGCAGATAATGTAAATATAACACATTTATTTTGATCAAGTATGCAAATGAAGGGAGGAAAATAAGTCAGCAGGATTCAATTTAAGCTAGCCAAGCTTCAGATCATCTTCTGAAAATTCACAACAAACAGGGATTCAAGCCCTTGTTTACTCTATTTTGAAATAACCCCCCTTATTTTGAAATAATAAGCAATTACTTTGAAATCTATACTGCTTTCCTTGGGGAATTAGCTTATTTTGAAATAGTTATTTCAGGAGTTATTATTTTGAATTTAGTTATTTTGAAATAATTTCCTAGTGTAGACATGCCCCAAGGAACCAAGGGATCAGAGAAAGACAAAACCTTTACTGGTCTTTCTATAAGGCAAAAATGGAGATTCAGGATATCACCAATTGGTTCATTATAAATAATAATTCATGTTTGGAACAATCTTCAAGGTCAAGTGATTGCGTCAGGAAAGAAATTACTTGCCAGCATTCTAGATTTTGTTTCTAGACCTATCTTAGCTTAAGAAAATATTTTCCCACATAGTAGAAACAAAGTATAAAATAAACAAATGGCAAAACCCTTGTGGAAACATATTTGTAACAATGTTGGTGTACCACTCTTACTGATACTTAGAGCTAATCGTACACCATTATCAAACCACTTACAGTACTTAAGAAGAAAGTAACTACTAATGAATACCATACCTTGTGTTTTTTCACTACCTTATAAGTTAAAAATAGATAAAAAACATTCCTATATTTGCTATTATATTGGATCAGCCATTACTAGAGAAACACTGCAGAGTGGTAGAAAAGGAATTATGGGAGTTGTCTACATTAAAGGAAAGCTCTACGTTTATTGCGTAGCAGGAGTCGAAGTATCTTAAATCCAATTTTGGCACTGTTCACACTGCGGGAGGTCAACAGGAGCACATTCTCCTTTCTACTTCCCTTACTCCCAGTATTACCAGTTTCAATGGGAGTGCCCTCTAGTTTGAATTAGCGTGTCTTCACTAGACCTGCTAATTTGAACCCCGGAAGATTGACTGCGGCAGCTTCAATCTTCTCTGTAGTGTAGACATGGCCTTTTAGAAACACAGCGGGGAGGAAAGGTAGTCGTGGGAATAAGTACTTGAAACCCTGGATTGAGACTCAGGAGTTCTTGGTATCTCAGTTCCCCTTTGGTAAGCTCGGAAGAACAGTACTTCCTTAAGTTAACTCCTGGCTATGTGCTTAGATAAATTCATTAACATTTGTGAGGCAGTTAGATACTAAAGTGAAAGGGGCATATAATTACCTAGGTAGAGTGGCAAGCCACACCTATTGCTGACAGTGCTGACATTTCTTCATGAGAGCTGCTACTTCAAAGCAAGAAGTTCAATCTAATGAAAATGTGGATGGGGTCTGAGAAAGGGGAAGCCTCGGGGGAAGCCCAGACGCACCGCGGCTGTCCTGCTGCCGGCGTCCTCAGAGGCTTTGCTCCCGGTGCCTCTGGTCTGCTGGGGACCGTCTCCAGCAGACCAGGGACACCGGGAGCAAAGCCGGGGAGGCGGAGGGGTGCTGGGGCGCTGCCAGTTGGCCTCTTAAGGGGGGGGGGGTCGTCTTATACGCCCAGTCGCCTTATATGCCGGAATATACGGTAGGTTTCTTTTAAAATGGTGTATTAGATGAAGGAGGCATCCGGATACAAGAGTTGGGTGCTAAGAGTTGTCTGAAATTCTCTTGCTTCTAAGGCTCCCCAGTATAACCTGTAAATAACAGCTGAAGGTAGATCCATTTCATTTTCCAGAACTGACCCAACCCCCTATGGAAATTATGTGATCTATGTGTCCCCTTTCTCTTTCATTTTGTTTTGTAGCAACATCATGGATTTTGTTCAGATTTATGGAGGCTGTCCAGATGAAATAACTCACAAGCAAAACAAACAAACAAAAAGCTACTCAATTCCATCATTACAGTTCTACCAGGGAGTTTAATAACTTCCATAATTTTCTCTATGGATTCACATAAAGAGCATGCTGTTTTTTAAAAAAAGAAAAATACATTCTCCTCCATCTAGGCCTCACAAATCTAATAGCAAAACCTTCAATTAAATGGAGAAATTTTCCTTTATTTTGCATAAGTTCCTTTCTAACCTTTCTGGTAACTATTAACTATAATTACAATACTATATAATTACAGTATTTGTATTCTAAGTATTCTAACTTCAAAGGTATGTAGCAGTTATTCTAATGTGGCAATTGATATGCCTTTTCTGAAGCACTCGGCAGTCCTGAGATAGAGTTTTATGTGGTGGCCACTGTAAAGGATGTGCTTTACTGAAATGTAGTGGAAATTATTATTCCTTTAAACAAATTTCATCCTAAATCTAATTTTCCCTTCACTCTTTCAGTTTTGTTACTTCTTTGTTACCTCTTAGAAGGTTTACAGTAAAAACACATTTACTTAGTACAGGACAATTATTTTCATGAAGAACACAAACTGTTGCAGAATCAGTGCTCTGGCAGACTATATCTAGACTTTTGCATGGGGGCAAAACGTAAAAAATAACCCAAAGAGGTGCTCTGTGGAAGTGACGAATCCTTTTGCTGTATCAGTTGTATATTGCTAATCTCTCCAAGATAGCTGAGTAACTCAAACTTCCTGACACTTGGGGATTGGGTTGGGGAAAATGCAGGTAACCTCAGTGAATTATTTGAAATGTGTCCCTGCAAATGTTTGTGGAGGGACCAAAAGGGAGAAGGACGCACCATTTTTTTTAAATGACATCCTTCACTAGAAATATTTTTTCATGAAAATTAAAAGACAGTTTTGTGGATATAAATTTTTTGCAACTGGTGTAATTTCTGTTAGAATGGTCTAGTGTTATTATTAGTGTGCAGGAATGCTTAGAAAGTTGGTTCAATAAAATATATTACCTCACCCACCTTTTGTGTGCCATAGCCTGAGACTGACCTGGCTACAGCAATGCTCCAATCAAACTTTGAATAAACATGCAAAAGTTTAGCTGCTTGTCTTAACTGACTAAACTTCTCTGATCTGAAAAACTGAACTGTCAATTTCTCAAGAATATGCTTTTGTGAACAACTTGCAGTTTTTTCTTTCTTGCAGCCAGGTCAGCAATGCCATAAGGACTTTCTTCTTGTATTTTGGCAGGTTTATAATTTCAGCCTCAACAAAGTATAAAAGGAAAATCCACAACAAAATTTAACAACACTTTTCAAGCTTCAGATAAGGCTTGAATTCATTTTTCAATTAAAGTTTTGATTGCTAATTTAAGCCAAACTGCTTTACCCTTTCATAATTAGTATTTTATCTCCATGGATGAATCCTGTAACCTTTATCAAGTGTATTAGAAGCCAAGGGGGCATCTGGACGCCTGTTATCTACCCAGAAATGTCAGGTTCACCTGCCACTTAAAATAACATTTTCCAAGTAGGCTTCATCCCTTTATGAAAGGAATCACATGATTCCCTTCATCAACCTACTCACATGGAGATTCTTTTGAGTTCTGGGAGTGGTGGGCGTAGGCCGGCCCATAGTTAAAGGACCCTACCCCAGACCTTTACTTGGGACAACAACAAGAAAAATTAGGGCAGATGTGATGGTTAAAGGATCCCAAAAAGGACACAGAGCAGAGAACCCTGGACAGCATCCAATGCTCCTAAAAGGCATCAAGAGAGCCAGTGGATGCTTTCCAGAGGAACGCCATGTGGATACATGAATGGATAAAACAACAGAAGCAGGCTCCACAGCCACAGGGCCCCCCTCCCCCCAGCCAACCTTGTTTGGTGTTATGAATTGACATTGTGGCCATACTTAGGAGGAGGTTGCTGAGGAGGTTGCGTGACTTTGTGGGGCCACTGATAAGCCGTGCCTAAATAAACAAGTGAGGGGAGAAGTTCAGCCAGAACTTCAGTAAGACGTCCTGGAGGAATAGGAAGAGGGGCATCTACGTGGCATACTGACGGCATATTTGTACCAGGATCTCCCTCATGTGCTCTCATGGAGATGGGAAGTAGAAAATAAACTAAAGAGGTGCTCTGTGGAAATGATGAATCTTTTTGCTGTATCAGTTGTATATTGCTAATGTCGCCGAGATAGCTGAGTAACTCAAACTTCCTGACAGTTGGGGATCAGGTTGGGGGAAATGCAGGTAACCTCAGTGAATTATTTGAAATGTGTCCCTGCAAATGTTTGTGGTGGGACCAAAAATTATTAGTAGCATCCATTGCAGGATAGGTCCCTTTGAGTTGACCATGCCCAGCACCCCTGGTGGACTCAGCTGAGCCAATTAAAAGAGGCAGGCTTACACCTCTGTCTATAGAGATCTGTCACAGGGAAAACACAGGCTGATTGGGGCAGGCTGTGACTAGGAAGTGGAGCTAACACCTGTGGTGAGCACAGAAGGTTGCCCTGAACCTGCTTACTGTGTGATGCTTGCTGGTAACTGCTTACTCAGAGGCCTTACTGGGCTGAAGCATTCTCTTCCCCATGTGGCGGGCGCTCCAGCCCAGTTGGGCCTGCCACCTGCAGTGTGATGCAGTGGTCCCAGCCTGGATGGAGCAGTCCCATACCCATGGTGCAGTGGACCTGGCCTGGCCTGAGTAGGTACCACTCAGGATGGGTTTGGCCCAGCCTGGCCAGAGCAGCCCACAGTGCAGTGGGACCAGCCAGGCTGGAGTGGCCCCCGACACACGGGACCCTGGTTAACCTGTTAAACATAAAGTTTAATCAGTTAACCAATTAAATGAGATTTTACATCCCTAGTTTAAAGGGGAAGAAAGTGGCCATGGGTTCCCATGCCGGGGAGTTCTTATTTGGCAAAACTCCACTGTGTGCTGTTCCCAAACCCCACAGTGTTGGCTGGGCTTGGCTCCCTGGTCTAATTGTTGTGACCTCCGTGCTTACAGCAGCACTCTGATCTGGCCTGGTTGCCCTCTATGGGTGTCAGCGAGATTGAAATGTTCATCTGATGAACACCTGGCCCCATATGCAGGGAACATGGTTTGACCACTCAGCACAATATCTCTGTGGTGCCTGGGTGGTGTTGGTGAAGGCAATCGCATAGTATTCATGTCAGTTAAAGATGCAGGCTGCAGCCCACCATACTTAGAATTTCCACGGCTTAAGTGTCTTTCTGCTTCATACTGTTATGACAGTATTAACTTATGTGTCAGGATATGGTTATAAGCCAATGTAGTTTTGTAATACGTGTCTTTTTTTTTATGAGTTGAATCCTATCTTTGCTGTATGAGCTCTGGCCAGATATGCCTAAGGCATGCTCTCTACCCATCATCATCAAGAGCAAATATTGCAGTGATTAGGCATGTGGCATTGGATATGGATGCTTAAAAAAGGCACTGCTAACTGCTCATACCCATCCTACCTTACTAATGTGGATAGACACAGTGTCTCATATGTCCATCTGCCTGAATACAGGGTGGTCTTTTGGGAGAATGGAATGTCGTCCTTGTCAAGGAACAGAAGGATTTTCTTGATGTATATGATGCAGGTAGCAGTGTAAGAGGAGCAAACCTGTGTGTTATACACAGGATATATGAGAATAGTTTATAATTTAAAGAGACCCTTCCTAGTAGAGCCCTCTATAGTGTTTGACTAAGAGAGGGTTTTTGCCCTTGCTAGATTTTTTTTCTTCTCCTTAAGTCCTGCAGTTCATTAGTTTAAAAACGACTTTGAAGTAAGGCAAATTGTCATGGATCATAGGTATAGCTAGGTGAGGACAAGCACCATTTGTGAGCTTCAGCGAGAAAACGAACTCTGGCCATGACAAAGGCAGAACTGGAAACTAACCTGATGGCGTGACGGTAACTAAACTATCTATGGCCCTTAGCCACCACTGCACATGAAGGATGCTTGACACTTGCTTAGATATTTGAACTTGTCTCTAATTGTCTTGCAGGAGATCAATCAATGCAGCTTTACAGAATATTTCCTCTTATTGCTATGGAGACAAATCAGTTTCTCTATCAGCCTCTTCTCACGCTCCAGACAGCCACATATTTGACAGGATTAAATATTTCTCTGTTTAATTGTTTATTTTTTAATTTGTATTCATTGGGAGAGTGGTAGATTAGAGGCTGTGAATTTATTAGGCAAAGGAGGCTACTAAAATGTGGCTGGTGTAAGCAGAGTCTGACAGCCAGAGATAAGCCAGGGGAAAACACTTAGGGGCTGACCGTATTTGCTTAGATGTGCCTACGCTGGCTAGTGGGTGCAGCGCTTGGAGTTGCTTTGCCAAAGAGATCCATTTGGCTGGTTTTGAGTTACAAATCACTCTAGTATTTGAATGCAGAGCTCACAAAATGTTACCCTTATCGTATGAGTAAAGAGCAGCAGAATTGTGCTTAGCCTGCCTTGATTGAGAGCATCATCCTGTGGCACCTTAGAGACTAACAAATATATAGGAGCATGAGCTTTCATGGGTAAAACCCACTTCATCAGATGAGACATTGGGAGTGACCCTAACTCAACCTCACTTGCATAGCAGGGGCTAGAAATGCCAAATCCCAGGGGAGATTGGGTGGGGACAGGTGTTCTTACTGATGATATGAACTCTCCTGAAGAGCCCTAGACATTGTTTGACCTTCCCCTCTGCAATGGGTAATGATGGAGCTAATTAAACTCAGCTGAGAGGTTTTGGTTCTTCTTAGAGCTAATCTCACTGCTGAGCTAGTCTAGGGCAAAGATACGCCCCTACTGTGGGGACAGTGAACACAGAGATGGCCCTGCCTGTGAAGTTCCCCACTACCTGCTAAGAAACCACTAAGAAATGGGGTTAAGCAGTGGAGCCACCAAACAGGACCTTTTTGGAAGCATCTAGTGGTGCTGGCTAAGGAACGTGGCCATGGCTAGCAGACAGCAGCAAGTGACAGCAGAAGCATTGCTTGACGCTCCTATTCCCATCTTGGGGCAGGAAGTGGAACTCCAGGAATACACCACTGAACTCTGAGTCCTCACAAACCAAGGACAGCCATCTGTGAGTGGTGTGTGGTGGATATTTTAAAGGGTCATTGATTTGTTGGGAAGCGGGACAAAGGAGATTGGATTTGCTTGTGGTTATATGCTTTCGAATGTGGTTCAAATATGGTTTGAATCTAGTGTTTCCACAGGATAGGACTTGGTTCCCTTTCCTGTTTATTTAAAATTCTTTGGTTATACTCAGACTCAGTTTTTGTGAGTTTGGGAAATATTCTCTTGGGCTATGTCTACTCAGCAGCGTTATTTCGGAATAACTAATGTTATTCCATAGTGCGCGTCTACCCAGCAAGCCATTATTTTGAAATAATGTCTAGCTGGAGGACTTCTTACTCCAACTCCTGTAACCCTGGTCTTACGAGGAGTAAGGGAAATGGATGGTAGAGTGCTCTTCCTTCACTTCCTGGTGTGTAGACTGCGCTAAAAGCCAAATTAAGCCACTTCAACTCAGTAAGGCAATCAACGGAGCTGAAGTTACGTATCTTAATTTGACTTTTGCTCTGCAGTGTAGATAGTACATTTCTGAGGTTACAGGGTAGGGGCTCAAACCCGTTCTGTTGTATATTCTTCAGAGGAATGCCTAGATCAGAGTGTCTCAAATTCCCAGCCCATGGGCCGGTCCCGGCTAGACTGATTGCACAATCTGGCCTGAGACTCCCAGCAGGCTAGAGGGGGTGTCTGTTGACAGCCCCCAAACTGCACCCCTTCTTGTCATTGCCATACCCTCTCCCTTCATGGCACCCCATCCCCCAAGGAAGCAGATTTGGGAATCATGGGGGTGGCAGCAGTTGTTGCATTCCCCTCCCCTCGCTCCCACAGCAGCAGGAGCATTGTGGGAAATAGAGTGCGCTGGGCACTCCACTACCCTGTAGGTCCTGCCACCCTTGAGTTTGCGGGGGGGGGGGGGGGGAGGGTAGGGTGAAACGGGACTGCTGCTGCTGTGTGGCACCAGGCCACCCCTTTCCTCATCCCTGAAAGCATGTCCTCAAGGATGGGGTGCCATGGGGAGTGAAGAGGGGCGATGGCAGAAATGACAGGCCCCCTTGCTCATTGGAAGTCCCAGGCTGGATAACTGGGAGTGACTCACAGGTCAGGTGTGTGAGACCCTGGCTTAGATATTGAAAGTGGCCCTGGTTGCTGCCAGCTCCACCTGGCAGAAGGGTTAATTATGATGCTCGGTGTAGCTATGTGCAGGCGTTCCAGTTGTGAAGGCAGTCTGCAAGGTGATGTCATCATTGTAAATTAATTGAGGCTGGATCTGTTGAGATGAGGCTATTCAAAATGGCCTAGTTTCAAAACTGCTTCAACAATGAATATGGAGAGTTATTTGAGGCTGCATATGATCTCATTCTTCCTACAGCTCCACATGGACTCTGTGTTACAATAAAAATGATAGGTGTGAAAAAATGTAGGAAGTGGAAAGCATTTGCCTCTGCATTTTCTGCCAGCTGAAATCAAATGGTTTGACACATTTGTGAGGGAAGACAGACTCGTATGCAGAATCTATCTTATCAGGCATGCCAATACAGCACCTTCGGAAAGGAAAAATATCGGAGTATTGGGTGACTGGGGATCACATGGCAGAGTCGATGTGTGTCTGTTAGTTACTCCGTGGAGTCTGTGACTGCTCTGTGAGGCAGGGGTGATTGACAAATGCTTGCGGGAAACCATGACAAAGTTGTTGAACAATTTCATCCCAAAGATGATGGAAAATTTTCTTGGACCAAAATATTTTCCTAGGCAGTTCAAAGTTCTTTAGTGTAAACATGTTCTAGTGGATTATTCTTACATGCATCCTCACCTCCACCCTCATAAAGACAAGAGAATTGGGGTGAGTAAAACAGTACTAAACTGTTGGGAAATAAGGCATTTTTGAGAGTACAGTAATAAGTTCTCAGCAAAATTCATAAAATGTCCACAACACTAACAAAAAAAATCCCCAAATCACAATGGAATACACTTTCCTGAAACATTGTAGTCACCACAGTGTAAAATGTGATTATATAGTGTGAGTATTCATCATTATAGATTTGATATAGCATTCAGCATTGTGACTTTAAAAATGCATTGTAGTTACTAATGTGCTTTTCAGGAAAATATTTTAAAGGAATTCTACTTCAGCACAGCATTTTATTTGGCATATAGCAATGCCTGTTGGCGATGCCATTTTATTTAATTTAAAAATTCTTTAGCGATCCTGGTTTTAAAGTGCCAGCAAGCAAACAAGGGTGGCCATTGTACTTCAGAGAAATGTCCATGCTGACGACTTCAGTGACATGCTAAAATTTGGCCTCTGATACCTGCAGCTATCAGTACATTCCAGGGCATGTCAATCGAACTACTGTCATTGCGCAACAAGGTCAAATGGACCAAAACTGTAACAGCTTATATTTAATCTTCAAAACTTGGAGGATAAAATGGGACTTGTACCCAGCCTCTCCTAGATTTCAAATGGGTTTTTTATCCCTGCCAGAAACCATAAATAATATTAGTAAACCCCATACTGCCATTGACATTTAATGAAGAAAGTATCTGATTTTCTAAAGTTAGGCAATGTGGGTGGGATGTATACTTTCCCTCTTCCCGGTGGCATACTGTCAAATCCAACTGGCTGTACTCCTACAGGTATTCCCGTTGTCCTCAGAGTGGATAACCTCCGCAACAAAAATAAGCGGGCTTTCACCTATACAGTATTTATTTCCATTTGAATGTTCTGAGATTTCCTCCTCTGACTCCCTACAAATTGAGATGGAAATAAGATCTGTGCTGAATTCATAAATCTCAGAGCTTCAGGTAAAGTAGAGTTGTTGTGGGTGGGAGGGGGGAGAAAGGGTTTGCCTTGATTATTTCTCTTTTTATCAAGTTGTTTAAGAATGGCTTATTTAGAAGAAAATGGTCACATGCCTATAATAGGCAATTCTAGGTAAAAATAAACTGATCACTTGTGAAGCAATACTTTTTTCACAGTGAATGGATGGAGCTGTGCTGTTCCTAATATCTCAGACAATTGTTCACAGATCAGAACACACATAGCTTTAGAGTTATTTTGGTGTTATTTCCAAGGCTTGCTGTTAGACAGCTATTTAAAGAGCTAACTAGTAATGCAGCTGTGGCTAATTAAGGAGAAAAAAAAGTAAAGCGAGGAGTTGTTTTAGGACATGTGTGTTGTTACTTGTAGAAACCTACCCTCCGTGGAATTGATCTTTGCCAAATTAGGACCCCTGCTCTAAGCAAATAAATACATTTTTTTTCTCAGATTAGGGTAATATGAGTAAAATAAATACCTGGGCCCTAAATTGAATGGCACAACCTGGCTCCACACTGCACAAGCAGAACAGTTCGATAACAAGACAACAGCTTTCAAGTACTGTTCTGAAAGGATATTACACGAAGGAGGGAAAAAAATTGTTCTCCTTAAGCTTAGATGATAGGACAAGATGCAATGTGCTTAAATTTCAATAAGGGAGGTTTAGGTTGGACATTAGGAAAAACTTCCTAACTGTCAAGGTGGTTAAGAACTGAAATAAATTGCCTAGGGAGATTGTGGAATCTTCATCTCTGGAGATATTTAAGTGTAGGTTAGAATAGATAAACACCTGTCAGGGATGCTTAGATGGTACTGGGTTCTGCCGTGAGGTCAGGCGATTGGACTTGACCTCTCAAGCTCCCTTCCAGTTCTAGCATTCTATGTTCCATGAAAATTTGTCCAGTGCTAACAGGCACTTCATCACAGTGATGGAGAGAGAGATTAACTGTCCCATTAAGAATATTTTCATACTCTTGAGCAATGTCCCCACGTTTCACAAGTGTGGATTTCTGTATTCCAGTTTTGTTAACTTACAACAACACTGGCTTACTGGAGCTTTTATATTCAAAACAAAAAGTAAAGCAGCCAGAAGAGACATACCTTTTATTTTGTTGACTGAATGTTGGCTGCCTTCTTACACATAGCTGATTTCCAGTATCAAATTTGTAAGCTTCCTTGAAATTATTTTTAAAAAGCCCTGCAAAAACCAAACCACCCATGTCCCTCTTCCCAGCAACCTACATACAGAAAACAAAGGAGGAATGCTTCTTATATTGCTTTAGTATAAAGCAGAGAGTCCAGAAAAGGAATTCTAGTTTTATTTTAATTTGGCCATTGTATTACAAGTGACACTAACACCCAGCCTTTTATGTAATAAGGGAGAAGTATTTTATTGGAAGTTCTATTCATTCATGTTGCATACATATTTCTCTTAGGCTGTTGCATTGTAGTGTAACTAACTGTACAAGTTTGTTGCTTCTATTATACAGGTATTTGTTTTGGTGTGTTTATAGAGTTCATCACCATAGCCCTCTGCCATGAGCTTTTGTCTTCATCATAACCTATATCCTGTCTGTTTTCCAAGGCCAGATGTGGAGATTGTGGGAAATTACTGTATTTATATGAAAAGTGTGACTCAGTTTACCTAATTGCTTTTGTATGGCTACCGACATGGTTGCAGGAAGTTACCTTTTTCAAAAGGCACTCTTGCTGGGAGCATGAGAACAAGCATTGAATGGACTAGGTGGGAGTCACATCCATAGACATGTCTTGGTTGTCATGACTCCAGTATCAAGAATAACCAAGGTATGTATAGAGCTACCTGAGGGATAGTGAAGACTAGTAACCAGAAAATGAAGTTCTACTGATTGATGGCCAAGAGAACTTTTTGTAATATGGATGTGTGATTACCTGTCTGACCATAACCCCTCCTACCTTATAGTGTTGCTTGTTAGAATGGAGGAGGAAAATGGGTGCACAAGGGTTAGCAAGCATGGCGGTTGAAATATTTAGTTGTTACCTGATCCAAAACAATTTCACATGTTAAATGAACAGTAAAATAAGCCACTAAAGTTAGAGAGCTGCACTGCAGTAGATGCTAATACTAGTGCACTAATTGTGGATCTTCTTGCTTCAACTCAAAACCTCTGTGTCCTTGGGAACAAGGAGATCTATGGGGCACAGTTCTGCAGTTCACAGGAAGGAAATGCCCTTTCTGCAGGATTTCTAAATCTTGTGTCCACTTTTGCACCGCTCAATGATACCAGTGTTCCATTGGTTCTCAAACTTCTTCAGTCATGAGTGGCCTTGGGTGTATGAGTAGGATTTGAATGCTCACTGACATGTATAAATGTACAGATTTTAAGGTAATGGATTGTTTACATATTGTCAAAAACTTAATCAAAGACTAAGACAAATTTTGCTGTCAGTGACCATTCAAATCCTGCTCCTACATCCAAGTCCTTTCATGACTGAAGAAGTTTAACCAATGGAACACATATATGTGCAGATTGTAAGGCACTGGATTGCTTACATATTGTCATCTGCAATAGAAATGGAATGAGGGAATGTGACAGGGTGGACTAGGCCTAAAAGACCTCTGCTAGAGACTGGTGGCCTTGCCACATCCTGCCCCAGCATGCAGGAGAAGAAGAGCAGGCCTAAGAGCAGAAGAGATGTCCTCCAAGCAAGCTAGAGTGGCTGCTTCTGCTGCAGCCAATCAGGGCACAGCAAGCCAGTATAAAGAAGCTGCTGGGCCAGGGCCTGTCAGTTCCTTGCTGAAGTGCAAGCCAAGCAGACCCATTGACTGACTGGGCAGGTAGTGGTACCTCAGGCGGTGCCGACTGTGGGCTGGATTGCAGACCCAGCTGAAGCCCATGTCTGGTGGCTGAAGACTGGCCATGGTGGACTATGGTGAATTGCAGAACCCTGCACAAAGTGCTGTGAGAATTTTATCTCAAAGCCCTTAAAGAGAGGACTGAATGGAACAGCTTGTTGGGG
The DNA here is from genome assembly GCF_049634645.1 of Pelodiscus sinensis. NCBI lineage: Eukaryota > Metazoa > Chordata > Testudines > Trionychidae > Pelodiscus > Pelodiscus sinensis. The sequence continues at coordinate 29,757,049 of NC_134724.1, read as the reverse complement.
AAGTGGCCCAGGGAGTGAGTTAGCAGTGGACAGTAAGGACACTTAGTGGGTCCCTTGCTAGGACCCAGAGGTGTGGGTGGACCTGGGTCCTCCTCCTTCCCACTGCCCAGCAGATACAAAAAGGGGATAGGAAAAAGCCTAGTCCCAGCTGACCCAGAGGGAAGGGCATGTGGGATACCTCCACCACCCAACCAGTTGGAGCAGAGGAGCTTGTGGACACGTGTCCTCAGCCAAAAACAAAGGCACTCGAGAGTGGGTGAGCCCCTTACAGAGAGGCGGAGGAAAAATTGAGCTGCAGACTCCAACCAAATATATTCTCTAGTTCACCCCAAGTTACAATGTTTGCAGGTGGATGTCTCTCCAAATTTCAGGCAATTCAGACTTAATTTATCACATATTTGTATTTTATATTCCTTAAATAAGTTAGAAGTGAAAACAAATCTTCACCCAATGTAGTGGCATATTCTGCCATAAATAGGGAACCTGTTTGCTTTTTCTATGTAATATAATAGTGTTTAGGTCTGTGAGAAATAAACATATATGAGGCTTAGCACAGGCAGAACAACATCCTAAATCCCCCCATTATGTTTGAGCTGTAATGATTGTAACCCCAGCATTCCCCCCCTCCCCTGTTTTTAACAACTTGATTCAAGTAATTTGTGTGGCTGTCATCTTGGGAGAGTTTATTCGCTTCCATGTTTGGAATACTTGAAATGTCCCAGGACTGTCCTATACGTCACTGGCTGTTGTAGATCAAGTATATTGAATGCATGAGATGTATTCTTTTGGATTCCTATGTTTTAGGACCATTCCCTGAAAGGAAAATGTCAGACACAGTATCAATATACATGTTGATTTAATGAGAGACTTGTGGGTGACTGTCATGTTAAATAATATCAGACAAGTCTTGGTTTTAGGAATGAGATGAAATGTGCTTATTAAAGCTTGTCATGTTCTCTCAAATTAGCTTGCTCATATATATTTATATAACAATTTTAGGTTACTTTTAACTGAAAGATTTTCTCAGTAGACCGAGCATCAGAATAAAGACCCATGAAATAAATTGTTACTACTGTCTTGCTGTGTCCAAATATGCTAATACTGAAGCCCGTCATGCAAACAGAAAGCATCTTATGATGGAGAGCTGAAATTAAAAAACCTCAAAATTAAAGGAAATGTGTATTAGCCCTCAATCGTCTATGAATCTGCCAACTGCATGAATGTGGAGGTTGCATATGGTTTTAAAAATCATTTTGCTTAAGAGCAAAATTGAAAAGTCCAAAATAAATGCCTTATTCTTTCTGATCATTGTTCAGCTTCTATTTTTTAAGACTGCAGGAGGCCCTAAGTGCATAGCCAAAGTCAGAATATAGATCTAGCCTAGTAACAATGCTTGGCAACCTTTACTTAACTTTGTAGCCTTATAAGTTAGTCACTCTGGGTATGTCTACACTACAATGTTAGTTCGAAGTAACGGATGTTAGTTCGAACTAACATTCATAGCCGCTACACTAGCGCGCCACTAGTTCGAATTTGAATCGAACTAGCAGAGCGCTTAGTTCGAACTAGGAAAACCTCATTTTACGAGGATTAAGCCTAGTTCGAACTTACTAGTTCGAATTAAGGGGTGTGTAGCCCCTTAATTCGAACTAGTGGGAGGCTAGCCCTCCCCAGGTTTCCCTTGTGGCCACTCTGGCCAACACCAGGGAAACTCTATGCCCCCCTCCCAGCCCCGGACCCCTTAAAGGGGCATGGGCTGGCTACGGTGCCCGTGCCAGGTGCAAGCCTGCCAGCACCCAGCCAGCAGACCCTGCACCTGGCACGGCACAGAGCCACCCACCCGATGTTCCCCAGCCCACCCCCTCTTCCCGGGACCAGGCTGGCGGCTCCCGGGAGCTTGCCCTGGACCGCAAGAGGCGGGCACCTTCCTGGGCTAGTGCGGACATCGTGGACCTCGTCCACGATCTCTGCACTAGGCACAGGAAAGTGGCCGTCTAGGGCAGGAGAGCTGCCAGCCTGGCCACCCAGGAGCAGGTGTGCATGAAAATCAAGGGGGTCCACTGAGACCCCCGACCCTGAGCCCTGAGCTTACAATGACCGTACTGGGTCAGACCAAAGGTCCATCTAGCCCAGTAGCCTGTCTGCCGACAGCGGCCAACCCTAGGGACCCTGGAGGGGATGGACTGAAGACAGTGACCAAGCCATTTGTCTCGTGCCATCCCTCTCCAGCCTTCCACAAACTTTGGGCAGGGACACCACTCCTATCCCCTGGCTAAGACCACTCCATGGACCCAACCTCCATGACTTGATCTCACTTCCCTTTAAACTCTGTTCTAGTTGTAGCCTTCACAGCCTCCTGCAGCAAGGCGTTCCACAGGTTAACTCTTTGCTTTGGGAAGAACAACAACTTTCTCTTACTAGTTTGAAGCCTGCTACCCATTCCTTTCCTTTGGTGTCCTCTAGTCCTTCTTTATGGGAACTCAGGAAGAACTTTTCTGAATGCACCCTCTCCACCCAACCCCTGCTTTTAGAGACCTCTATCCTGTCCCCGCTCCATCTCCTCTTTTCTAAGCTGAACAGTCCCAGTCTCTGTAGCCTCTCTTCATCTGGGACCTGTTCCCAAACCCTGATCATGTTAGTTGCCCTCCCCTCTCCCAGCCTTTCTCTTCCCCTCTCCCATCTCCTTTTCCCAGTCTCCCCCAGTTTTGTTCAATAAAGACAGAGTCAATGTTGGAAGAAACGTTATCTTTATTTTGTACATCAATAAGAAGGGGGCCTAGGGAAGGGTAAGTGGAAGGAGGTGAGGGAGGAATGGGGTACGAGCCCCCGATGGGGAGGACTGGGCTGGCTCTGCGGGCTTCTGGGGGTGGAAGCTCTCCTGCAGCCCCCCGATTGCCCCCTCTCCCCAGATGGCAGCCTGCGGCAAGTGCAGCCGGGCTGATGGCCGAGTGGTGTGATGTGCCCAGTGTGGGTACTCCGGGCAATCCAAGCCAGGACTGCTTTGCAAGCGGGGCACCCCTTAGAACTGTCTGTCCGGGGTGGGGGTCGGGACCCTTTAAGCGCAGCCCTCGGCTAGCCTGAGACAGCATCTCCACGCTCTAAGTCCTCCTCTGATGCCCTGCCGGCACTGCTTCCGGCCATCCTTAAGCCCTGTTCAGGGTCCACTCAATGTGGACTTGCTAGTTCGAATTAGCAAAACGCTAATTCGAACTAGTTTTTAGTTCTAGACGCGTTAGTTCGAATTAACGTTGTAGTGTAGACGTACCCTCTGGGTATATCTACATAGCAACATTATTTTGAAATAACTGACGTTATTTTGAAATAACAATGTGAGCATCTATACAGCAATTCTGTTATTTTGAAATAGATTCAAAATAACAGACGGTTTAATCCAACTTCTGTAAACCTCATTCCACGAGGAATAATACCTATTCTGAAATAGCTATTTCGGTAGAGCAGTAGTGTGGACGCTCCACTGCTTCTACTCGAAATAGGTCCTCCCTAAGGCCATTCAAACTAATTAGTCCCCAGTGTCTGGAGCTCTAAATCAAGGTAGCATGTTCACTAATTTCACTGCTTCAGACTAATTTTGAGGCTTCCCTGTAGCGTAGATGTGCTATTTCAAAATAAGCTCTTTTGGAGTATTTCTTCTGGAATAGCTTATTTTGAAATAAGGGTATGTCTACACTACCCCGCTAGTTTGAACTAGCGGGGTAATGTATGCATACCGCACTTGCTAATGAAGCCCGGGATTTGAATTTCCCGGGCTTCATTAGCATAAGCGGGGAGCCGCCATTTTTAAATCCCCGCTGCTTCAAACCCCATGCAGCGCGGCTACACGGGGCTCGAACTAGGTAGTTCGGACTAGGTGCCTATTCCGAACTACCGTTACTCCTCGTGAGCTGCAGTGATGCTGTTAGCTTGGCCTTTTTCTGAGGGGAGGTTTTTTGCTTAGTGTTCACATGAAGGGAAAGGTTCATGACAGATTTGACAATCATTTCTGTCATGTCATTAAAGGCAGTTCTCAGTTCACTATGCAGGGAATCAAGTCCACAACTCAGATTATATAAACTAATTTTAGCAAAAAGACATGACAACAATGTACATTCAGGCAATTACTGTGACTTGTGGATTGCTTGGGTAGTCATGGAACAACTAATAATGCTCTTTAGTGTCAGGAAATGGTATAGCTGAATAAGGGAAATTCAAATTTGTGCATTTAAGTGCATGTTACTAACAAAGATGATGACATTATTGGCAGCCAATCAGAATGATGAGTGCTACAGAGCAAGCTAACAGGTCTTCTGTAAAAACTGATATGATAGCTGCAACCCTGATGTCCAACACTTTTCTTGGCCATTAGGACCCTGGCACCAGAGTCCTGGCCCTCTCTAGCCCCCAGTTTCCTTGATTGGGGGTGGGCCATAATTTTTGATGAGGGGGCCACTCCAAGAATTTGGAAAGTGGTCAAGGGCTGCACTCTTCCATGATATTAATGGAGGAGGTGTGGGGTCTAGGATGGAAGTTGGGTGCAGAAAGGAGCTTGCAGTAAGGGACTGGAGTGCAGGATGGGGTGTGGGGTCTGGGAGGGAGTTTGGGTGAAGGAGGCAGTTGTGACCTGGGTTAGGGGACTAGGATACAGGGGTTTGAATTGTGACCTTGGGCAAGAGGGGGTTGTGACCTGAAGAAAGGGTTAGGGTGATAAGGTTTGGGCTGTGACCTGGGGCAGGGGGTTGGGGTGCAGGATGTGGGAGGCGATATGGGTGCAGGAGTGGGGGCAGAGGGTTTGGGTTGTGACCAGGGGCAGAGGATTGGGGTGCAGGATCTCTGGGCAGATTTATGTACAATACCAGGCACACAGAAGGATTTGAATCTATTTCCACAGCCATGGAAGCAGAACTGGGGCTTTCCTTTCCAGATGTATCTAATACTCAGAAAGGGAATTTAGCATCTGCCTTCCAGATTTGAACAGGATCACTCAAGTTTAATTTGGGCTGCGGTGACACCATTCTTCTAAAATCAAATACTGATCTGCTGTCATTTGTTGTAGAAAAAGTAGGATAATATTGGGCAGAAAAAGCTGGCTGCTAACTGGGACTGAAGTTGCTAACTGTAATATTGCACTGGTGATTTCTCCACAAAAAGAGTGAAACAAAGGAACAATAAAGGCACCTCAACCTTTCCTTATAGTTAATGGGTATGTCTATACTACAAAGTTAATTCGAAATAACAGCAGTTATTTCGAATTAACTTTAATAGCATCTACACAGGCAAACTGCTATTTCTAAATAAATTGGAAATAGTGCAGTGCTTAATTCGAATTTGGTAAACCTCTTTCTATGAGGAGTAACACCAAATTCAAGATAACTATTTCGAATTAAGTGCTGTGTAGACACTTAATTCGAAATAGGGAGCCTCCAGCCCTTCCCAGGGAGCCCTGGTGGTCACTCTGGGCACAACCAGGAAAACTTACTCGCCTTTCTCCCAGCCCCAGAGCCATTAAAGGAGTAGACACTGGCCACAGTACCTGTGCCAGCTCCAAGCCTGCCAGCCCACAGCCAGCAGTGGCCACCGGGGCCCCTGACCCACTGGTCCCAAAATATGTGCCAGCAAGCCATTGGCAGCCAGCCTTCTACCGCTCCCCAGGAGCAGTCTGCCAGCTCCCAGGAGCCTGACAGGGGCTGGAAAAGGTGGAAAAGGGATCATGGACCTTATTCAGGTTTGGGGGGATGCCCCCAACGTCCATGTTCTCTGCACTAGATGGTGGAACGCAGCTGTCTATGGCAGGATAGCTGCCAGCCTGGCCACCAAAGGGCACATGCGAATCCAGGAGCAGGTTCGCATGAAAGTCAAGTTGGTCCGGCAAGACCCCCCAACCCTGAACTTCACCTCCCCCTTCTTCACCTTGCTTCCCCCTTCCAGCTTCCTCCTCCTAGGTTTCCCCCTCCCTTATCCCACCTTCTCTCTTGCCCTCTCCCACCTCCTTTTCCCAGTCTCCCCAAAGATTCACCCCCCCCCCAGTTTTGTTCAATAAACCCAGTTTCTATTTTTGAACATATGTGTCTTTTATTTGACATCAGGAAGGGGGGCAAGGGAGGGATAAGTGGAAGCACGTGAGGGAGGAATCAGGCACGATTCCCCGGTGGGGAGGACCGGGGAGGCTCTGAGGGCTCCTCAGGGTGGACGTTCTCACTCAGTGCCTCCTGGATCCTGACTGCCCCCCCCGATATACCCCCCCAGATGGCAGCCTGCAGTAAGTGCAGCCGGGATGATGGCAACGACCCCACGAGACGCACCAGTGTGCCCAGTCTGTCACAGAAAGCACTAAATGCTATCTGTGTTCAGTTGACTAGTTAGTTTTTGAAAATCTCAGAAGGCTACTGGTTTGATGTGGTCAAAGTCTCTGGTGTTGGTGCCATTTTGAGTATGCTGAGGGTCAGGTTGAGTGGAAGTGGAACAGGTGGTGAGAGACTCATAGTTTTCATTCTCTCGATGTAGCAGGGTCCTGCCTGCACCCAGACCAAAGCTGTTTAAATTCCTCTATACAGTTGTGCTGCAATACAGAGCATAACCTTGACTACAGTGCTTCCCTATCTAGCAGCCTCAAACTGAATCTCCTTCTGAGTTTTGGGGCCATCTCAGTTTCCTAGTTTCATGGGGAATGCTGATTAACATGGCACTGCCAATGAATTTTGGGGACTTTGCACTATGGACATTGAGGGATCCCAGATCAGACTGGTACTGTGACTCCGTGCCAGGTCACAAATGTCACTCACTCAAATGTTCAGCCCTCCCGCACCGAAGGAATGTGGGGGGGAAGGACATGTGCAAGTTCATCAAGTGCATATGAGTAAATCCAGGCCTCCTGACTGGAGTGTGGTTGTCTGCATGTTTTCAACGTTCTAATCCTATGGGATTTGTATGAGGGATGGGGTGGGAGGTACAGTAATAGCCATACTGGGTCAGACCACTCACCTACCTAGCCCAGCATCTTCGAACATTAGCCTATCTTCCAACAGTAGCCAGTGCCAGGCACTTCAGAGGGAATTATTTGAACAGGCAATCATAAAATGATCCCTCCCCTCTCATCACTCATAGGCAGAGGGTAGGGCACCCAGAGCATCCCTGATAATCTTGGCTAATATCCATTGATGCATATCTCTCTTGGTACTCTGGTGTTCTATTTTACACAATATGTTATTTCTTAATTCCTGTAATAGATGCCCTTTATTTTTCATAGTATTTCTCTGTATTCATAGTATTAATCCCAATAAAATCAGTAATTTTTGCTTTTTTTTCTTCCAAATAAATCCTCCAGCAGTTCCCTCAATGAAGTTTCAGTGTCCTTTGACAATGAGAGCTATGGTCAGGCTTCTGTTCTCCTGGCACTTGGTTAGAAGATGCATCTAGTGCATGAGAATGATGTCCTGCTGGACTTTCATACATTCTTATACCACCTCATAACTGATCAGTTTATTTGAGGACCTCTGAGTCAGCCCTGATATTTGCATTTCAGATTTGTGGAGGACGGTTTCAATTTTCACATATATTCAGACTAATGAAGTACAGTCCTGAAAGTACATTTTCATGATTGAGCTGAGTAGGTGAATTATCTGTCTGTGACCTGTTATATCATATACATAATCTATATATAATTAGTAAGGCCAAACAGTTTTTCTTAAACAGATTCCCAGTGGAAAGATCCTTTACTCTGAAGGTTTGTTTTTATCTGATCTTTGCTTGCATAGGCATTTTGTATACATGGGTCAAATCTTATTTTATGAAAAGTCAGTTTGCACTGGTGATATTTGCATCGTTCGTGTAATAATAAGACTGGGAGTTAGATCTTAGAAAGAACTTGTGTGTCTCTTGCCACAAGCAAAGAATTCAACAGCTTGTAGGAGTGCTAATTAGAGCTAATAATAACTTCACTGACCTGCCTTGGCACTGAAATGCCTAACAGAAATTGCTGTGGTCCTCCGAGGACTATTTTGTTTCTGTGAATGTGTTTGGGAAAGCTCCTAATGTCATGGTTCTGTATTTAGTATTCATTGAGTAATGATTTAAAAGTGTGTGTATGTGAGAGGCAGAGAGAGAGAGAGAGAAAATGTGATGGGAAATATGGGGAAGAGAAGGGCAAACAGGTCTATCAAATCTATTCCACTATAGGGTAAAGTTGATATTCTGAGTTAAATCACCTTGTTAAAATTGGAAATGCTGGAAAGAAAACTAGAACAGGAGTTGGATCATTTATTCAGTTAAACATTTTCTCTCCAATACTTGGACTTTTTTCATACTTTAGAATTCATTTGTGTAAGTATGCACAAAGGGGTCTGAAGGAAATCTAGGCTATAAATTGGGCAAGTGTCCAGAGAGCTCAGAGGAAGAAGTTTTGATTTTAATAGGCAGACTAGATTGCTGACTATGGAAAAAGTAATCATATCAGCTCTCGTCTTCAAAGGGGAAGCATGCCCTAGACCACCCTAATGTAAACATTTTTTAGCATCAGCCAGAAATGCCCCTCTCCCCCAAAAAAACCTTTCACAGCCCTCAGTAGAATGACAGAACTGTCTCTCCTGTTTTTTTCCCCCTTGTTGAAATGATTAGAAATAAATCCATGACATTGGAGGAGAAAGATGCCCTTTGAATTCTAACAGAACCAGGAACTGCAAATAAAAACACTACTAAGAAAAGAAAAGCCAAACACTGCTCTTATGCAGGAGCCAGTCAGGAAGTAGATGGAAAACCAACAAGAGTCCTGTGGCACCTTAATGACTGACAAATTTGTTTGGACATAAGCTTTCATAGGCTGGAGCCCACTTTGTCAGATGCACAAAGTGGAAACTTCAGTTTGGCAGGCAAAGATGGGAGTGTTACACTACTATGCAGTAGGCCAGTGCTAACGAGGTCAGTTTAATCAGGGTAGTTGTGGCCCAATACCAACAGTTGATTAAAAAGTTGAGACTACTATGGGTATTGAGGTACTCAATATGTCAAACCAGTAGTGTGGAGGGTTGTTATATTTCTTTATAGAAACATTTCTGCTGCATTAAATTTAAGGAGATGATTATGTCATCCTTCTTAAAGGAAGTACCTTCATATTTCTGTGTACCAGGAGATATTCTCTGACAGCCTCCCTTTGCTCCTTAGAATGTAGGAAGCATAGGGTGACCAGCTGTCCCAATTTTATAGGGACAATCCTGATATTCAGGGTTTTTTCTTATATAGGCACCTCTTATCCCTCCACCCTCAGCTTAATGTTTTTCACACTTGCTATCTGGTCACCCTAAGGTAACTCCTCACATCTACTAGTGAAGGGTTGTGGCTACATGCCAGAATTTAGCTCTCAGAGAGCTTTCATTCAGTAAACTCTGCATACTCTGTATCCTTGACTAAATTTGAAATGTCCTTATTTGTGAGCGTTGTACAGTGCAGTAACATAGTTGGGGTTACCCATTACCAGGATAGCTTCCCCAGTTATCACCTCTAATACCATTAGCTCACAGACATCTAACTTTCCCCACCTCTAATATCATTAATTCACAGACACTTACCTTCCTTCCTCCCCCCCCCTCCCCCGCATCCCTCTTCTGTTCTGAAATGTGATTTGTCCTTTTCATATGTGTTCATTTTTTTAAATTGTATCCTTTGGTATATATGGTTGTGACTATTTTCTTCCACTATTTGATCTGAGGAAGTGGGTCTGGCCCACGAAAGCTCATCATCTAATAAACCATCCTGTTAGTCTTTAAAGTGCTACATAGTCCTGCATTTTGCTTCAGCTACACCAGACTAACATGGCTACATTTCTATTACTTTTCCGCACAAGTATTCCTGTAAGGTTCAGTTGGACTACTTGTTTAATAAAGTACTACCACTCATTATCAGTAAAGATGACAGAATTGCTCCCCTAATCACTAAAGATGCAGAAGTTCAATACCACACACATTTGCACATCTTGCCTTACATACTTTTTAAAAAACCCCATCAAAGCAAGCTGTCGCCTAGATTTCTCATGCAGCACCTCATGCTAACTCCTCAGCTATCATGACTTTGATTTCATTTGCTAAGAAAACACCACTTGATTATTTTCCTTATAAAAAACTGTTCTCCCTTAAAAGAATAAGCTTGCAGAATGAGGTAGATTTCAATTTCTGATCCCCGGTAAGTAAAAGGTTAGCATGATGGAGATGGAGCACGATAAATTATTGGCTGATGAGCCAGCTGGCTCTCCATGCAGCATTTCACTGCAGTCTCTCTCCAACTGCTTACATGTACTGTATATTGGTGCAGCTTGAGAGATTGATCATCTAAGTTCTCTTCCCTCCTGTCTTGGTGGGCCAATTTACAACCTTCCTGAGTCAGGGATTACTCTTAACTGCACTATCCCAGGAGAACACCAAAGAATGAATTGGTTGGGTCACAATTCCTCCCTTGTGCTTGGGTGGAAGGTACTTCATCCTTTTCACAGAACAGTTTATTGCTCCCACTGCACCTATTCCTTTACATTGGGGGTTGAGCCAAAGTCAAAGCTCTTATGGGTATATCAGCAAAGCAGTGCTGTTTTCCACTCTGCAGCTGGTATTACAATTTGAGCAGAGCTGAACAGAGACCTTTCTCCTCAGCATGACTGAGTAAAGGCTGTGCCAGTTTAGCTCTCTATGATGAGCCTCTGTATTGAGTCTAGGTAAGCTACTGCTCTCTTAATTGTACGCACTTGTGAAACTGGAATTTATAGCTATGGAATCTGTTGTACTTAGAGCTACACAACTGAATAGAAACTGGCTGAGTTTAGCCAAGATCAGTCTTTGTTGTATTTCAGTCACCTTGAAATAGGTTTGGTAACCACTTTCCCTAGTGAACTTCTAAGGAATAGCGCTATTAACTTGGGTTAGAGTATAGAACTTGTCATTTTAAATGAGATTTAAGCAGTTCCTTAGAATGTTGGTTGAATACCTATAGAAAGCCCCCAGGATTCTTACAGAATACAGTGGAGCAAAGATATATAGCTTACAAATCAAGCATCTGAGACAAGCTGGAGGTTAAGCTTCTTTCAAGATATCTTACAAACATTTAGTTCCCATATTTAGGTTTGAAATAAACGGTCATTACAGAGGTCACAATTAGTGTATTCCCCAATCATGGATACAATCCATTATCAAACAATGTAAAAATATTTATCAGTACAGTGTAAGCTCTGGAGTGGAAATATTGTAAATATAACATAAAATATTTTATAAATTTGATTTGTAATTAAAATGACCAACTTTTCCTCATCCCAAAATTAGAAAATAGCCAACTAGACATTAGATCAAGCCAAAACAATAACCAATTTACCCTCTGAGAGCCCCATGTCTATTAAAAAAATTAAGCATTAGTATGTCTATTAAAAAAAATTAAGTTTCCAGACAAATAGGCTTTGTTCCTGAACAGTGTCTGATATTTCAGTAATTGCTAAAACTTATTAACACAGAGCTCCTAGTAAATGAGAACTCATCTGGACAGTTTTTGTATAGCACAGCATTTATTTTAAGTGATTGAGAAGGACAAATTTACATTTGACTGGTCTCTTAACTGAGTGGCCTTTGGAAATGAGGAGTTGTGAACACAGAGTTAAACATTAATTGATGTCCTCCAACATTCCTCATGACCCATCATTACCCAGTGGTAAAGCAGTGCTACTTGCATTATGGAATAAAATCACTCAGTGGGGCACTCCAGAATGCTTGACCCTGAAAATAGGAGAATTATGGATAAATGATTTAATATACAGAAATATGAAAATGACCAAACTAATCTCAACTCTGTTTTTTTGTATTTTTGCTCACTGTAAAATGTCTGGGATAACCAGCCCCAGTTGCGGAGCCTTGTGGGAACCTGTCTACTTCAAAGCTATAATGATTGGAAATATTTGCTGCCTTGGGGCTTTATTCTGATACCATTACTCCCACTGAATATTACTTTCCTCTGAATGGACCTAGTAACTTCAGCTGCAGAGTAAGACTACGTCTACACTGGGAAGGTGTGGTGACAAAAGCACTATTGACATGCAAAAGTCGCCAAAAGTGAAAACTGGTCAAACTAGTTTTTCTGTCTCCCATTGTTGACATTTCATGGCCACATTGCTAGCACTCCATGGACAGATAAGAGCAAAGCAATGTGAGTAAGCATTCCATGGTGCAGTGTTGTGGGAAGGCAGAGCTGTTCCCTGTACTTCTTGAGATTCCCTTGAAGCTCTGTGAGCTCTCCATGCTGAGGAATGTCAAAGCAACACAGCAGTCTCTCCAGCCCTCCCTCTGCAGCAGCAGTCTGCCTGCTGCTGTATTTCTAGTGCAGGGCAGAAAAAAGCATTCCAGTGATTTGTTTTGTGTTCCCCAAATGGAACAGTTCACTCAGCTGTCAGATACTTCATGGAGCTTTGAAAGGGGAGGAGGTGCAGGGTAGCTGAGATCACAAAACAATGAGCACAGCCATCAAGGCAACCATTGTGGGATACTGGTGGAAGCCAGTTCTCTCAACAAAACAGAGTTCACACTGGCTTTGTCAACAATAAAGGGAGGGGAAAAGACAAATGTCTCTCACAGGGTTGTAAGTTTTTCGTTGCCAAAACAGTGTTTTTCCAAATAAAAGTTGCATTGTAGTGTGTATGCTCTCACTGTTTTGTCGACAAAATATGCCAATATAGAGAAGGCCTTAGGGAATATTTACACAGCAACATTATTTTGGAATAACTTTGTTATTTTGGTATAACATCAGAGTGCACCTTCACTATAAACCTTCATTTCAAAATAATGTTAAGCTGGAGGATGTCTAACTCTGACTCATGGTAACCATCATTTCACAAGGAGTAAGGGAAGTTGAAAGAAGAGTGTTCTTTGACTTCCTGCTGCGTGTAGATTGCACCAAAAGCAGAGTTAAGGTACTTTTGACTTCAGCTACAAAATTAATGTAGCTGAAGTTGCATAGCTTAATTCGATTTTAGCCTTGCTGAGTAGACATACTCTAAGGTAGTATGCCATAGCAAAAAGTGTGGGAGAATCAAATCCTTGAAGAACAGCAGTAAGGATTGGCAGTAAGATGTGGATTTGCAATATGTAGTGCAAAGTGGCTTAATTAGTTATAGACAATATAGGTGTGAATAGCTTCTCTATTCATAATAATTTCCAATTGGATTCTTCCTTGTCACTTCCTTTTTGGTATTTACTATTAGTTGCACTTGTTGTGATTGTATTTGAATCTGGACTCCAATTAGAAAAAGCTAAATCTATTTAGTACGACTGGTAAAAGACTAATTTAACTGAAATCGAACAAGCATCTTGAACAGTGTGCATGTGCACATGCAGTTGCATTCCCATACATCCAACTCTCAAGACCATGAAGCACGTCATGCTACAAGCGTTGCTTGCTAAGAATAAACTTTCATTGGCTGATCATAAAGGGAGGTCATGAGACTCTTGCTAGCTGCTTTTGAAGGAAATTAAGTTGCATAAAACTAACACTTTTAGGGAAGTTAAAGCAGACTAACGAATAAAGAGCTGGAGCACCTTTTATGAATTCAGTAACAAGTGAGAGTTACTCTCTGAGGGTATGTCTACACTACAATGTTAGTTCGAACTAACGGACGTTAGTTTGAACTAACATTCATAGCCGCTACACTAGCGCTCCGCTAGTTCGAATTTGAATCGAACTAGCGGAGCGCTTAGTTCAAACTAGGAAAACCTCATTTTACGAGGATTAAGCCTAGTTCGAACTTACTAGTTCGAATTAAGGGGTGTGTAGCCCCTTAATTCGAACTAGTGGGAGGCTAGCCCTCCCCAGGTTTTCCTGGTGGCCACTCTGGCCAACACCAGGGAAACTCTATGCCCCCCTCCCGGCCCTGGACCCCTTAAAGGGGCACAGGCTGGCTACGGTGCCCGTGCCAGGTGCAAGCCTGCCAGCACCCAGCCAGCAGACCCTGCACCTGGCACGGCACAGAGCCACCCACCCGATGTCCCCCAGCCCACCCCCTCTTCCCGGGACCAGGCTGGCGGCTCCCGGGAGCTTGCCCTGGACCGCAAGAGGCGGGCACCTTCCTGGGCTAGTGCGGACATCGTAGACCTCGTCCACGATCTCCGCACGAGGCACAGGAAAGTGGCCGTCTAGGGCAGGAGAGCTGCCAGCCTGGCCACCCAGGAGCAGGTGTGCATGAAAATCAAGGGGGTCCACTGAGACCCCCGACCCTGAGCCCTGAGCTTACAATGGCCGTACTGGGTCAGACCAAAGGTCCATCTAGCCCAGTAGCCTGTCTGCCGACAGCGGCCAACCCTAGGGACCCTGGAGGGGATGGACCGAAGACAGTGACCAAGCCATTTGTCTCGTGCCATCCCTCTCCAGCTTTCCACAAACTTTGGGCAGGGACACCACTCCTACCCCCTGGCTAAGACTACTCCATGGACCCAACCTCCATGACTTGATCTCACTTCCCTTTAAACTCTGTTCTAGTTGTAGCCTTCACAGCCTCCTGCAGCAAGGCGTTCCACAGGTTAACTCTTTGCTTTGGGAAGAACAACAACTTTCTCTTACTAGTTTGAAGCCTGCTACCCATTCCTTTCCTTTGGTGTCCTCTAGTCCTTCTTTATGGGAACTCAGGAAGAACTTTTCTGAATGCACCCTCTCCACCCAACCCCTGCTTTTAGAGACCTCTATCCTGTCCCCGCTCCATCTCCTCTTTTCTAAGCTGAACAGTCCCAGTCTCCGTAGCCTCTCTTCATCTGGGACCTGTTCCCAAACCCTGATCATGTTAGTTGCCCTCCCCTCTCCCAGCCTTTCTCTTCCCCTCTCCCACCTCCTTTTCCCAGTCTCCCCCAGTTTTGTTCAATAAAGACAGAGTCAATGTTGGAAGAAACGTTATCTTTATTTTGTACATCAATAAGAAGGGGGGCTAGGGAAGGGTAAGTGGAAGGAGGTGAGGGAGGAATGGGGTACGAGCCCCCGATGGGGAGGACTGGGTTGGCTCTGCGGGCTTCTGGGGGTGGAAGCTCTCCTGCAGCCCCCCGATTGTCCCCTCTCCCCAGATGGCAGCCTGCGGCAAGTGCAGCCGGGCTGATGGCCGAGTGGTGTGATGTGCCCAGTGTGGGTACTCCGGGCAATCCAAGCCAGGACTGCTTTGCAAGCGGGGCACCCCTTAGAACTGTCTGTCCGGGGTGGGGGTCGGGACACTTTAAGCGCAGCCCTCGGCTAGCCTGAGACAGCATCTCCACGCTCTAAGTCCTCCTCTGATGCCCTGCCGGCACTGCTTCCGGCCATCCTTAAGCCCTGTTCAGGGTCCACTCAATGTGGACTTGCTAGTTCGAATGAGCAAAACGCTAATTCAAACTAGTTTTTAGTTCTAGACGCGTTAGTTCGAATTAGCTTAGTTCGAATTAACTAATTCGAACTAAGTTAGTTCGAATTAACGTTGTAGTGTAGACGTACCCTGAGAGTTACTGTATAAGCTGCCTTTGGTTTTCACAAATGCATTGTGGAGTAGACCATTTTAGAGAGAAATTCATCAGTAAATATTTTAAAAGCTGAGTAATAAGGGTTAGTTTTCACATCTCTCTGAAGAGGATCATAATTCATTTTGGCCAATTGCTAAAATGGATTTTATTGCCCAGTCTTGGCATATGCAGCTAGCTGGCCCCTTTTGTCTCTTTTGCCAGTTATTGCTTATTCTGCCAGGAAATCTTATGCATGCTGCTTGGAAGTGGCTACTGGCCCATCCAAATACTGCCAAGCTCTACATATGAAGCCTGAATCAGCTTCAGCAAACCATTCTTATTTGTAGCTAATACATAGGAAAAGAGGTCATTATGCTAAGACTACTCTGCTGGGCAATATAAAGTTGAAAACTGCATTATTAATGTAGTTAATGCAACTCCACTATTAACCCTGAAACTTCTAGTAGATTCAGCATAATTTTTCTATGACAAAATATGCTACTTAAGCCAGTGGTAAACATCATGGGCTCGTCTACATTGGCCCCTTTTCCGGAAGGGGCATGGTAATTTTTGAGATCGTAATAGGGAAATCCGCGGGGGATTTAAATATCCCCCACGGCATTTAAATAAAAATGACCGCCGCTTTTTTCCGGCTTTTAGAAAAGCCGGAAAAGAGCGTCTACACTGGCCAGATCCTCCGGAAAAAGCGCCCTTTTCCCGAGGATCTCTTATTCCTACTTTATTAGGCTTTCTAATTCGAACTACCATTACTCCTCGTGGAACGAGCAGTTACATTTTCGTGGAACGAGGAGTAACGGTAGTTCGAATTAGCCTAATTCAAACTACCTTCTCTGTGCCGCGTGTAGCTGCGGGCATGGAGTCTGCACTAACGGGGATTTAAAAATGGTGGCGCCCGGCAAGATGCAAATGAAACCTGGGATATTTAAATCCCGGGCTTCATTTGCAACTTTGAATAACTACATTAACCACCCTAGTTCGAACTAGGGTAGTAGTGTAGACATACCCCTATTTAGATGATAAAACTCTTATTGCTGCTGTACTTATATACAGTATCTGTAAGGAAACATAGCCACCTGTAGGTATAAGGCAACAGCCAACAAATGCATAGAACATTGTCCAACAATGGGAACTGGGGAGTTTTGGCAAAGAACACAGGGAATGTAACGGGATCTTAATCTTCAACATCCAAGCAGAGTAAGACCAATTCTTGGATCAACATTTTCAAACGTGGGTATCTAAACTTTAATTCCTAAGTCCATATTTAGATGTCCTAAATTGAAGAGCCTGATTGTTCTGAGGCAACCCACAAATTCCACTGAATTAAATGGCATCTGCTCGTGTCTTTAACTTTTAAGTTCCCATCCTAAATATCCTCACACAATAAACTACATGGTACTCAATTTCCCTGCCTGGGAAGGGTGAAGGGCTAAGTCTAACCTCACTGGCTTTGAACTTGTAGTTGAAAGGAGTGTCATTCTGTGCATTTCAAACCAGACACTTAGGCTGTGTCTACATTGGCACCCCTTTCCGGGAAAGGGATGCTAATGTAGACTTCGGAATTGCAAATTCCGCGGGGGATTTAAATATCCCCCGCGGCATTTGCATTAACATGGCTGCCGCTTTTTTCCAGCTTGGGGATAAGCCGGAGAAAAGCGCCAGTCTAGACATGATTCTCCGGAAAATAAAGCCTTTTCCGGAGGATCTCTTATTCCTACTTGAAAGTAGGCTTTATTTTCTGGAGAATCACGTCTAGACTGGCGCTTTTCTCTGGCTTATCCCCAAGCCGGAAAAAAGCGGCAGCCATGTAAATGCAAATGCCGCAGGGGATGTTTAAGTCCCCCATGTATTTGCCTATTCCAAAGTGCTACATTGGCATCCCTTTTCCGGAAGGGATGCCAGTGTAGACACAGCCTTAGAAGAATGGTTGTTACCTGAATAATTGAGAATAACTCCATTGAGGTCAAGAGTTATAATGATGTAAAACTGATATGAGACAAGAATCTGACTCTGGTATGCAAGGCTACTGCAACCAGAGTTTAACCTTTGTAACTAAACTCTGCAGACCATTGTAGCCATGTCTGTACAGAGGAGAATAAAAAGAGCAGATTTTACATATATATTTTTTAGCTTTGCCTGTGCTTGGTTCCTGAATCAAAGAATTATATTTAAATATGAGACACTAACTTGGATGTGCCTGCTAATTCTAATGGGACACATGCTGAATATGCTTCTTGGAAGACTAGGTAGATTCTAAGCTAGGGAAGCAAAGTGGAGTCTATTGACATAATTGTGCCTAGACTACAAAAAAGAATGGCGATCTTGTTATCAAAGGTGCCAGAGATGGCAAGCATGGGAGAATGGGCCCAGGCATCAAGTGAGCTCTCGAACCTTAGCAGAACTGGAATCCGGTAACTTGCTGTCATGTTTTTGATGAATGAACTGCACTTTCAACACACAAGGTTCTGAATGAAGCTGGGCAAAGTTTACATTATAAACCTCATATTAGAAACAACTCCCATATGAGTTGTATTCAAAGTTTAAAACGCAGTGTAGGCCTGTTAGTGTTTTTGCTAAGTGTTTCAAACCTTTCAAGTACCTATGGCTCTAGCTGTGTGGGAACCTGGAACACATTATAATTTTGAGTGAAATTGGTTTTGACTGAATGAGGTTTTTCATCAAGGTTTTGTCATATCAGACCTGAAATGCAAAGTGAAGCTTGGGGTGAAGAATCCCCTGCCCCTAAATTGGAATCACTCTGCAAGTGATGTGTATAGTATCCTCTGTTCAGGGAATAGTTAATAGAATAGTTAATATAAAATCACAAACCTTTATTACAGCTATCAATAAAGGACAGCCTTCTTCTGTAGATTCACAACTCTACCTCTCACTTCATTCTTCGGAGGAAAATAAATGATCCCCTCCAGATTTAAAGTTTTGGAAAATTTCTGCTACTTAGAATGTATGGTTTAACAGGTTGAATATAAAATTAACTTTGACAAAGTAGAGAGGTTTAGTACTCGAGTTTTGTGGTTGTGCCATATTCCAAAAATCAAAGGGAAACTCTGACATAAAGTGACAAAATCCTATGGAAAAAGGGGGTGCACCACCTTAATGATTCTATACACAGCTCCTCCGGCATAAGATTTAAAAAATGTATCCTTTTCAACCCAATTACATACTACCAATAAATAAATTAATGAGGCAATTTGTAAAATTTCTGGAGACCTTTTCTCCTGTTTCAGAAAATATTCTTCATCAGAGCACTTTGCACTATTGGTTCAAGAGAGTCTTCAAGCAAATACATATTTTAACTGTCAACAAACATGTTAGAGGTCAGATTACCTTACATTCTTTCAGAACAGTTTCCTTTCATTAAAAGCAGTTACATTTTCTAATAAATACAGACAGTTAGAAATGTTATTTTAATGGTCATGCATTTGATTAAGAGAACACAATGTTAGAAAAAGCATTTAGAGTCCCAGAGGTCAGTAGCTCAATCTTTATAGCACAAACTTTGAAACAAAAACCATGATTGCTAATTATATCAGTTAGTATATTACCTTTTCTCTTCCATCCATGTGTATTTGCTTGAGTAAAGATGAATAAAAGCAACAAAAGTGAAAGAAATGACAAACTTTTCATTTCTTCTCTCTCCACACGAGAACTGAGGCTTTCACTTCCAATTTTCTGCTGCCAAAGAGACATGGAAGACTATCAATACTTTGGAAGGAATGGTTACCCATTAATCGTTAACCCTTAACCTTTAAGTGCTCTGCCCACTGTTTCAATATTTTTCTTCTGTCCCTTGCTCTAATTTGAACTGAATTTGCTTTTGTCCAAATAAATTGTTTCCTTTTATATTGCTTTTACCAGAAATTAAATTTAGAGCTGGATCCCTACCTTATTCAGCAATGCTCAGTTTTGAACAGATCGCAATGAGGGTGAATATTCTGTTCTGAAATACAGCTGAAGGTCGTGGGTAGTTAGCTCAAAGTTGGTTGGCCAACAGCTTAGTCTGAACATATTGCAAAATGACCAAAGGAAAAGAAGACTAAACTAAATAGTTCACAAACCTAAAGACATTCAAGTTGGGGTGTGTGGGTGTGTGTATAGAGGAGAACTGGGGGCGGATCAAACATTATACAGTGAAATGCCTCATTTAATAAACAGTTCTGCTAACTTCAGAGGAGTAGTAGATAACTGTACAAAAGCAAATGCTTTTTAGTGTAAATTAAGCAGGCAGATTTTTATTATGTGAGAAATTCATTAGCAAAGCACTATTAACTGACATTTCCCTCTACCGGTAATTGTAACAATACCTGCAGTAAACGTAGGTATGTTTGGTTAGTTTTCAAAGAAAAGTCATTCTTCATATGATACATTGTCTACTGAAAATCTGAGTGTACAAATGTCACTATAAATGTGTATGTGTACAGTATTTGTTGTGCTATGACAGGGTGAAGTGGTCCTTTCAAGTAGGCAAGGAGCACTGCTTGTTTCTGCCCTGGTCATGTGTAAGGTATAGTGATGTGACTATGGACCCAGTCAGACACATGAAGAGAACATAGTACATTATTTTTTTATGCTGGTACAGTTCCTCCTAGGGAGACATTCTGACACTCTTTCTCCCAGTGGAGTAACGCCTTATATTAAATGTAGTCCCACAAAGTTCAGTGGAACTATTTTTTTGGGATGAGACGTTACTTTGTTGTGACAAGCTCATTCCAGAATGTATAGCATAATGCCTTGAGGAAGAGAACTTGATGAATACAAAACTGTTTTCACTGCTTGATCCAGTGCACCACTTTACATATAGCTTGACTCAATGGTTCCAATCTCACCCTGGTTAAAATGTAATGTTTAGTATTTCTATTATAAACTTGAAAATCTGAAGATCACTTTGTCTTCTTGAAATATTAGATCTCTACATAACGTTTTTTTCTTAACAAATGTAGCTTTTAAGCTAGGTTCCTGTGTTATGAGGTGGGAGCTCAGCTGTTTCCATGGCACTACCTGCCTTTAGTAGACTCTTGGGAAATTGAGCAGCCAAGGACAAAAGGTTCCCCAACCCCAGGGGATTCCCTGGAGACATGAATCCAGTCCCCCAATTGTCCTGAATTTCCTTGAGATCTTTCTGGGTGTCCCAGAAACAGCCACCGCCAGGAAAGTCCCTATTAGTCCTCCTCCAATGGAGCTCTGGTGATGAAGAGGCACAGGACTTCCATGGAGCTTAGGGGGACTACTGTATTTGAGGCAGGCCCTCTCTAATTGAACACTGTTTGGTTGAACTCTTAGTATAGTCTATTGTGACTTTTCTCCAAAATCCCCTCACATGAGATTTATGGAGTGGAAGATCTGAATGTTGCAGGTGAGTCTGCCTCATGCACTTGGATTAATCCCTATCCGCACTGTGCAGGTACCTATGTTCCATCTTCATCTTGGTATCTCACTTGTACTCACAGGTGTTGGCAGTGGAGTTTTGTGAACCAAATTCACCATTTAGACAACTTCAGCTGAACCTTTTCATGTAGCTTTTCCTGGGAGTTCATAGTCCCTTGAGGCTTATTTTTGAGTTTCCTGTTGAAACAAAGCAAAAAGTCCTCACAACAAAGTAGAAATGTGATTACAGAAATTCTGTTGTTATCCACCTGTTTTCACAATTCAGTTAGACTTGTTCAAATCTTGCTCCAAGTTAACTAACAGATGTAGGAGCTATGTGAAAGCTATCATGAGTTCCATGGGCCCACAGAAAACCCACACTGGCTACTTCTAATCAGTTCTGACTTTTTTTTATTATAGGTTCACACAGCTCTAGTTGGGAGGATTACTTAGATGGAAAGACATTTGCAGCCTTCAAATCCTACATTTCACCCATATTTCAAGGGTTCCTTTACGAACTGGGACATCTTAAATTAGAAAAAATGAAGCCAAGAGTAAAGGCATATGATTGAAGTGGAAGGGTGTCATTCTCCCCAGAGCTGGAAGATCTCATTAATGAGAAGGTAAGGATACAGGAACTATATTGTCAGAATCGTTAAGTAGAATTGGTGGACTTTAGAGAATATTTTGTAAACTCTTTGCTATACTTTGAAAGGATTTGCTATTTAGAAATAGCAAATAGTTCTGAAGTGCTTATAAAGCATTTTCTCTCTATCTACACGGGATAGAACAGCTGAAACCAGAAGCTAAAAGATTAGAAATATCAGATGACCCATAATGTGTTTTTTTCCCCCGTCTAGCATGTCAACTCCTTAATTTGCAAGACTGCGCCTGTTATTTTTCACTAATCTAACATGGTGATCACATGGTGATCATCTTGGGATTGCAACATTTAGTATTTTGTTACAGTGGCAAGTCTGCTAGTCCCTGTGTGTCACCCGTTATTTAAAAAAGACATTGCAATTGTAATCAGTACAATTCATGTCTGTGTGACTATTGGACAGGTGCAACCGAGCAGCAATCACTAACCCATTCATTAATAGTAGTAAAAGAGATCAAGGTAAATGATACATGTGTTTGACTATATCTATATCCTGTTAGTTTACTAATGTAAATAATGTAGATACTAAATCCTTTCCATGTTTTAATTGCCTTTACTTTATGTATGCGACAGTGTTCAGCTTATCTGAAGATCAAAGACTGCAGGAAACTGGTAATATTATCTATACTGTCTTCAGTTTATTTATCCCTTTTTATACTGAATGATCAGCCATTCCCTTATGCAATCCAGTGTAACTAGATCACCACTGGTTCACAGGTATAGCTAGAAGGAAAGTGAATCTCACTTTGGGTGCATAGGCAAGAATGGGGGACAGAGGTGAGCAGGACAGGAGGGATGGCCACCTTCCCCCCACCCCAACTTGTCTGTGGGGTGGGAGGAATGGACATGCTGACCAGGGGACCCAAGGATGCCTATTCTGCTGCCTGCCAGCGATCCAGCCTGGGAGCAGTGTTCCAGAGGGTTCTTGCCCAGCTATTCCTGCTCCCCAGCTGGAGCACTGGGATAAAGTGGGGCAGCCCCTAAACTCTGACCCTGCTCCCCAGCTGGAGTGCCTGAGCAGAGCATGGTAAGCACTGGCACCCCGACCTTGCTCCCTGCCTGGAGTACTGTGGCGGAGTGGAGTAAGTCCCCCATGTCCCAACCCTGTTCTCCAGCTGGCTCACTGGGTGGAGCGAGGTAAGTCTCTGTGCCCTGCTCCCACTCCCAGGCTGGAGCACCAGGCAGGCTAGTACAGGACGGGACTGGATGCAAAGTGGGTGGGCCACGGTCCACTCAGGCCCACTCATGGCTATTCCCTTGCTGTGGACACACTGGAAAAGGAATGTTAACTCCCAAGGATAGGTGGGTGAGAGCTCACGGCCCCAACATTGCATGCTGTGCTCAAAACACTAACAGCCTGTTTCAGCTATAAAAGAGAAACCTCAGGCCTTATCCTGCATCTCTAGTGTGATGAACTTTGAACAGGGAAAGTTTAAGCCACGGGATTGTGATCTTCTAAGTATTTACTTGGGATATCTAGGGAAATGCATGGGAAGATTTTTAACAATTCTACTCATAAGCTGCCTTTGGATTCTGACCTGTTGGAATGACTCCAGAGAGACTTTTGTGCAAACCAGCAAATTCACCAACAGTGCTACAATTCTGCTCTAAGGATTTGCCAATCACTTGTAATGTGTATGATTCTTTAACCATTTAGCTATTTTTCTTTTATTAGTAAAATCTTTAATTTACTAAGAATTGGCTGACAGCATGACATTTGGGTAAGATCCTATATGTATATTAATCTGGGGGTGTCTCATCTTTTGGGATTAGTAAAACCAAATGTACAATGAATTGGGTTTGCAGTAACCTCTTACCATATTAGACTCATTTGTCTGGATGGGAATCGGGCTGGCATAAAGGGGGCAGCGTTTTGGCTTCTCATTAACCACTGTGGTGCTACAGAAACTCATCTTGTTACTGGTCTGGTGAATCTGATTAAAGAATAAAGCACCCGTTTGTGGGATGCTCAAACCTGAGTGTGATCCATTCTAGGCCACGGTTACTGTTTATTTAATCATTCAATGGATGTTATCATTAGGAGGTACTTTCAAATGTCTATATTTTTGCTCCTTCAGCATATGGTTACTTGTTCTAGTTTCAGAACCTGCCTTCATTTGGAAGGCTAGAAGAATCTGAACCCCACATTAGAACTATAAACCCCACATTTGTTGTCAAACAAAAACCTGGAACCAATTCCATTATCTTATTTATTGTCCTACCTTAGTGACAACAACTCCCGCTTCCCCCCCCCCCCCCCCGATACCATGTTGTGCTAGACTTGGGTACAAACTGAAAAGACAGACACTGAATGCAGGGAGTTTGTGTAAGTTTTGGGGGAGGAGGGGCAAGGGCTGCCCCAGGGCCTGGCAATACAAAAGGGCCAGGAACTCCCAGGATCCTTTAAATTGCTGCTGCAGCCCCACACAGTGTGCTCCAGATAGCACTGAGCGCTGCCTGGGGAAGCCCCACCCCCATCAAATTCCACATTGCGGACAATGGTCATGTTATTGTGATACTCCTGTTTCTAAGTAATACAATATAGAGAGCAAATTCATATTTTGCTAGCAGCACTAGAAATTTGCCTTCTAGGCAGTAATACAAGTGACAATGGCTAGAAAACCAGGCAGTGCTTTGGGAATACTTGTACAGTATTTGAATGAGAGATTCCACAGCATGCATTTAAGATAAGTTGATGTAGCATAAAATTGCATGCTATGGGACATTAGTCAACAGAAAGCAGATGCCATTGTTTTCTAAGGGAAGTCACTGCTCACAATGGCCCCTTGCATAGCTATCCTGTTCACACTACGTGTTATCAGTGTCTTTTTCTTTTTCCTATGTCTAATCGCTATTTGATGTACATGAGTAATTCCAATTAACTTTAATATGTTCTCATCAAGGTAAGAATGGATCTTTTACAATATAATGCACTTTAGAGGTAGAGATTCCTGATTAGATACAAAGAAAAAGTGCTTCATATCTAGATTGTAACGGAGCCAATCCTGCCACACATTTGACAGGTCACTAAATAAATCTGTTGCAAGTTTTGTGTGAGCTTCTCTGTCCCGATTGCATTGCAGACTGGCTCTCGTGACTAAATTGTAATCAGTAATACATACAGATCTCACACGTATCAGATTCAGAGTATCAGAAAGGCAAGATCTGGTAATGCTTCAGCAATTTCTAGCTTTGGCAATGACCAGTGAGAACAGATGACCATTTTATTAAATGTTATTTCTTTATTTAAATTTACTGGCTATATCCCCTGTTTGAAGGAAGGATTATATTATCATAGGAAGTTAGCTTTCAATAGGTTTGGAAGTAGATAGTGACTGCAGTAGACCTAAGACATACCATACATGCATGTTTCCACGGAGAGAATTATTGAAGCTGGAATTCTCCAAGTTTAGGATGCCTATGGGATCTTTCTGTACAACCTGTGACCACTCTGATCTGGCTTCAAAGGCACATTAGAAGCATCTTTTTCAGACACAGCTCAAATATATGTACATCTGAGGTTATGTCAAAATGTATATCTTGATAATGTGCTTCTCTTTAAGGCAATAGAAACTTCTCAATTTGGTTTAAACAAAATAAGCTTAGTAATGTTTTAATGGTTATATTTTCTATGATTGTGGAAACCACACTCGTGTGTGTGTGTGCAGTACATGTTAGGGATGTAAGTGACCAGTCGACTAACTGATAAGCAAAAGCTTATTGAATATTCAAGGGGATAGTCAACTAGTTGCTTCCCCGCCCCTTTTTGCCTTTATCAGAGGCAGCAAGGGGAGGGAGCAGGAGCTGGTGCTGGGGGGAGCCATCTTAAAAGCCAGTTCCCTTCAGCACTGTCTTCGTGGGGGGCAGAGGGGTAGCAGGGACCAGGCATGAGCCAGGAATCAGCTGATTCCCAGTTCGCACCTAGTCCCAGATGCACCTCTGTTTTTTAAATGGATTAAGAGCCCATAGGTTCCTAGTCCATGTAAAAGGCTAAAGCCAGCAGGAGGGACCCAGTGCAAGCCAGGAATCAGCTGTCAGCGCTAGGTCTCTCCTGATGTGCTTTAGCCTTTTAAGTGGATTAAGCACCAACAGGTTCTTAATCCATTTAAAAAGCAGAGCCACAGCAGTATTAGCTCCCTGGCACAAGCTAACCCCACTGCGGTTCCCCGCTTATCGATTAATGGACTCGCCAATGGAAAATCCCTCAACTAGTCGATTAGTTGATTAAACTAAATTCAACATCCCTAGTACATGTATCCCTCTGCATAGAGAAGGCCGCCGTGCCCTGTTGGGAACTTATTTGTGAAAAAGGGCACCTGGTGGTATTGGTGGAGCTGCCAAAAGAAGGTGGCTTTAAAATCTGACTGGAGTTCCACAGTAGTCCCATTGGTGGAGTCTGCTGGGCCCTTTGGGGAAGCTAGCTGCTCTCAGGGCTACACACGTTGACTGCTGACCTGCAAGTGAAACAAGAATTGTAGCAGCAACAGTCCCTTTGGGTAGGATTTCCATGGTAGAGGGTCCTGCACAGTTAGCTGAATAAAGTCCAAGGCTACAAAGCTAAGGAACCCAGGGAATCTCAAACTGGAGGATTCTAAACACAACTAGATTGCCCACTGGAAAGGTGAGGTGGGAAAGCACTTGAAAAGCTGGCACCTAGAACACATGGACTGTGCTGTGTCATGATTTGGCTCCAGGGAATTAATCACTACAGTATACTCGCAATGAATAGTGGAGGAGAGGGACATGGATTTTATCCAGGTGGGAGTTCCGCCTACTAGCTCAGGGTATGTCTACACTACCCCGCTAGTTCGAACTAGCGGGGTAATGTATGCATACCGAACTTGCTAATGAAGCCCGGGATTTGAATTTCCCGGGCTTCATTAGCATAAAGCCGGCTCCTCCATTTTTAAAAGCCGGCTAGTGCGAACCCCGTGCCGCGTGGCTACACGCGGCACGGGCTAGATAGTTCGAACTACGTAGTTATTCCGAACTATCTGTACGCCTCATGGAACGAGGCGTACAGATAGATCGGAATGGCTACGTAGTTCGAACTATCTAGCCCGTGCCGCGTGTAGCCGCGCGGCACGGGGTTCGCACTAGCCGGCTTTTAAAAATGGCGGAGCCGGCTTTATGCTAATGAAGCCCGGGAAATTCAAATCCCGGGCTTCATTAGCAAGTTCGGTATGCATACATTACCCCGCTAGTTCGAACTAGCGGGGTAGTGTAGACATACCCTCAGAGGGCAGCAGTCATTCAGCTGTTGGATGGCCGCCCCTGGGGCTGGAGGCTACTCCTCTTCACATCCTGGCTGGGGGAGAGGAATGTCTCAGCTCTGCCCCACTCTCTCAATCCCATAACAGTGGGCCCAGAGACGGCTCCCTGAAGAACTGGGTCTGCAATGGACCTGGCATGACAATGCCATACTCAAAAGGGTCCATCATGGTTGTCAGGCACTTGGCCTCTTGCCCCCGACCCCTCTTCCCTGAGGCTTCACCCACTGCTCATCCCTCTCCACCCCTTTTAAACCATCCCACTTTTAAAAGTGAGGGGGCCATGGCTCCCTGGCCCTCTCTCTTCTAGCACCTTTGTTGCCAGGTGTCCGGTTTTTGACCACAAAGTCCAGTTGAAAAGGGGACCTGGCAGTGTCTGGTCAGCAGTGCTGACCTGACACTAAACACCTAGTTACAGGAGTAACCACAGTCAGCCTCTCCACCAGGAGGGTGGGAAGAGCAGCTGAAGCTGAGAGAGAGAGAGAGACAAGGACAGTGAGAGGTAGGCACTGGATCCTACCTGCCCACCCCTTTGTGCTTGCCCCGGCCCCTGTCTGACACTAGAAATTGACCTTCCCTTACATCATAGGGGTCCTCAGATAAGTTTGGCACCTAGTACCACAAAAGGTGAATATGACCCCGGCTCCCTGCACTGCCCTGGAGACATTTAGCAGCAAGGTAGACATCCCTGCAGCCCGGAGTACATTCTCCTCACAGTCTTGGCTGGGGGTGTGTGGACTGTGTTACCTGAACCTCTGCATTATCCAAATCCCTTCCTTGTCCTGTAGCATGAGATACATGGGGCACAAGGATGTGATTTAGATAACGAAGCACAATGGGATTATAGGGTTTTGACTGAATGGGAGTACTTTCTTTCTTGAGGTACAGGATTGCGGTTGCTTGTACTAGGTGTTTGTCAGCCAGGGATGTTGGTGCATCCCAAGGTAAAAAATTGGTTTTTGGAGCTCTGTAACTTAGTTGCTTTACTCAAATGATGATGTTCAGCGTTCTTTGTGTTTTCCAAGGGGGTTTTCAATCACCTACAAACAAAGAGAAGTGTAGTACAAAGTCATCTTTCAGCTTGAGAAAAAACATTATGGACCCAATTGTCAGCTGGTATAGCTCCATTGATCTACTCATCTTGTGATGAAAAGCCATAAAGGATGTGTGATTTTTAGCAATGCTTCCCAATGTTGTAAAGAGCCAGCGAGTAAAATAACTTAGGCCTTGTCTTCACTATCAAGTTTTATCAACAAAACTTACATTGCCACCCAAAAGTCAACAAAACCAAAATTGCCAGAGGTATTCACACTTGCTCCATCTGTTGACAAATCATGTCCACATTGGGGTACCATCATCAACAGTGTGAGCAATGCACGGTGGGTATGTGTCCTACATCTTGGGATTCCCTCTGAATTCCCCCACAGCAACCTCAGTTGCTGGTAGCAGCATCACAACTAGTTCTGTGCCCTGTCTATGTTGAATGTCAAAGCAGTACAGTACTCTCTTCCCCCTGCCCTTCCCTCCTCTCTTGATTGCAGTCTGTCTGCTGCTGTGTTCCTACTGCAGAGCACTACTGCACTGAGGCGTGTCCTACGGATGGCAGATTGAGGAAGCCCTTTGTGAAGTGAAGAAGGTATCTAGGAGAAAGGAAACCAATTTCAAACTGGGGCAAAGGCTTTTTAGGCACACCTGTGTAGCAGAAGCAACTCTGATCTCAAAGCTGTGCTCTCTCACTCTAGATCACATGTTGCAGGTCCTGTGCCTGTGTACAATAGTCAGTATGAGAAAAAAGAGTCGGGTTTGAACTCCCGAGCCAGCCTCACTTAAATCCATTTGTATGTGAAGATAGATCTCTTGATGCTAAAGGTTTGCCTCTTGTTGATGAAAGTCCTATGGCGAGGGGCAAGTGAGAGAGATGCAGGTGGAGGATTCCACTGGAAGCATCTAGCTACCAATCTGCATGTTGGCGACCTGGGTGTGGTAGTAGTTTGTATGCTGAACTAAAACAATAGCAGCTCCAGTCTCCTGGTCAGGTGACAAACCAGCCCTATTTAGGGACAGCGCTGCTTTCTTCAAAAGAAGAGGGGGAGAGAAACCAATCACTAAACACAACAATTGACGTCTGGAAAGGCACCTGGCAGTGATGCGATCCCATCAGAGATTTATAAAGTTGGTGGTGGCCTGTTGTAGCACTGTCTCACTCGTTTTTTTATCACTTCACCTTTTGGGAGAAAGAACAACACCCCTCCTCCCCAGGCCTTCAGAGATGCCCTGATTGTACACATATATAAAAGAAAAGGTGATTGAGCATGCTGTGATGCCCACCGGGGCATCTCACTGCTGTTTGTAGCTGGTAAGATCCTGGCCCACATCCTCTACAACCCACTGTCATTGCATGTGTTCACAAATGGTACCATTCCTGAAAGTCAGTGTGGATTTCATGCTGGTTGAGGCACTGCTGACATGATAGTCACAGCCAGCCCAATACAAGAAAATTGTAGAGAGCAATATTGTCAGCTGACGGTCAGGGCAGTGAGTGGTGTGTGTGTGTGTTATACACCCGAGACTTCAACTGTTGAGACCAGGGTCCCTTTGCAGTGGGCAACCATGAAGAAGGTTGACGGGCACCCCAATAAGTTTACAGGGAGAGCTTATTACATCTCAGATTTTAACTGCAAGAATACAAGATTCCTTCGCAGCGGGCAGCCTGGGAAAGACTGAGAGATGCCCCAACAGATCTGTCACTTGAGAGTGACACAAATCCAAACGCCCAAACTCTTCCTATACCTGTCTCTTATGACCGTCTGAAGTTCTTTTAAATTGTGCTTGGTTCTGTTACAGCAACTGAAGGAGTCAGGTTAAAGCTTAAACAGTTACAGGTTTATTGAGGAAGCTTATAAATCATATGGTTACAATGGCTATTGCTCTATTCCTTAACTGCTAGCAAATATAGATTTTAAAAATGGTTACAAAGAAAATAAAGATAGAAAATAGAAATAATGATACCAAATGACAGCTTAATCTTTAAAGAGCTCTATTCTATGCATGCACTAAAACAAAAGGACACATACAGGTACAATTTTTACCCCCTTCTGCATCGCTCGGTCCCAGCGTGTCAGGCCAGGATCGGTCCCTCAATTCCTCAGAAAGACGAAAATACGAGGTGGCCGTCTCTGTGGACCTCGGGAGGTCAAAACACCTAACCCGACCAGCAGGTAAATGGTAGATTGACACTCAAAGTGAGTGTGCTGCTGGACCCATCTTTATACCCATGGGTTCACGTATTTCTCTTTCTTATCTGTGATGCCAAATGGTGCTGCTCTGTCTTTTGTGACACCAGTTCTTACAAGGGAGTTGTGAACTTAATTTACACTTGTAAGAGAGAGTTGAGAGGATTAAATTGGAAGTACTGGAGATTCTTTTCTCAGTGGGGGATTCCTCTCCCAAGGACGGCTGTGTGTGTTCATAGCAACATGGGTGCCAGCCGGGCATTTCTTGCAGCCTTGAGCTCAGCTTATTGCCTTAATCGTTCTCTCCTCATATCTATGTTTTCAGCTTACTCAGAGTCAGAGAAACTTGCATATCCTGATCTCGCATCAAAGCGGATCAAAGCTTAATGGCTATGCTGATTTTTCTTATTGTTCCTTCTCTGCCCTGTATACAGGCATCTCAGAGGGCAAGCAAGATTGATATGATGGGGGGGTTGGGGGGGCTGTCTGGCTACAAATATCAGGATCTCTACGTGATTTTCATTGACCTGATCAAGGCATTCAACACAATCAACAGAAATGGGCTTTGAAAAGTACTTGGGCAAAACAGCTGTCCTGAAAAATGTATCAACATAGTTTGGTCCTTTCATGATGGTATGCTGGGTGCGTCCTTAACAATGGAGAGACATCAGCACCTTTTGAAGTATCAAATGGTACAAAGCAAGGATGTGTTCTTGCTCATCTTCTGTTCAGCATCTACTTTTTGATGATGCTGTTAGTTGTTTTCAAGGATTGCACATTGGGCATACCCAGTGCTTTTTTTGTGACAGCGTACCGGCACCCATTTTCCCATCTTAATTGAATTGAATGGGATTCCCCTCTTGTGTACTGTCACTTTTTTTTGTTTTGTTTTTTGTTCAACAATTTTGAGCCTGGACAAAATAAGCATACCTATTCAGTTCCAAATGGATGGTAGTATTTTCAACCTCTGAAGACTTCAAGCTCACATCAAAGTGTTCACTACAGCTGTCCATGACCTCCTGTGTGCTGATAATGGTGCATTGGTGGCTCATTCAGTCAAGGATGCACAGGAGCTTTTTGATCATTTTACTACTTCTGCTCACTGTTTTGGACTCACGGTGAACCTCAAGAAGACAGAGCTTATGTCTCAGTCTGTTTGGAAAGAGCCCAGTACTCCAGTGATCACTGCTGCTGATACTGTCCTTTAGGCTGTTGATAAGTTTCATTACCTTGGAAGTGTACTATACTCCCAAATAAATGCTGCTGCTGATATATCTGCTGGACTAGCCGATGCCAGCACTGCCTATGGAAGACTGACCAATGCTTACAAAATAAATATGGTGCTAGACTGTTACCTTTGTATGAAGCTTTATCAGGCAGTTGTTCTGAATATCCTGCTGTATGGCTCAGAGTAATGAACCATACATTGCCACCGTGTTTTGAAACTCGATCAGTTCCATGTGCACTGCCTCAGGAAGATTGCCCATGTGAATTTGTGGGACAAGATTGCTAACATGAAGGTCCTTAAGTTGTGTGGTGTCATGGGCATGGAAGCCGTGCTTATGAACAAACAGTTTCACTGGTTTGATCATGTTATGAGGATGATGATACATGGATACCAAGGATGGTCTTCTACAGCCAGCTTGTTCACAGAAAGCGCTCTATTGGTGGTTAATATAAGCATTATAAAGATATCTTAAAAACCAATGTGAAGTCATGCGGCACATCTCCTGATGACCTGGAAATCATAGCTCAGGACAGATTGTTGTGGAGGCAAACTATTGTACAGGCTCTCAAATGTGTTGAGAATCAAAGTATCCAGAGATTGCAAGAAAAACATAGGATCCTAAAAATGTACAGCACCCACAGATGTAATCTGTAATCAGATTTGTTGATTGGGAATTGGCTTAGTCACTCACCAATGGCATCATAGAAGATGAGATCTATCAATGGACAGCTGAGTCCATACTATACTATACCAGTGCAGGGCTGAACAGAACAGGAGCATTCCTATGATTTGCTCTTTGTTCCCCGAACAGAGCAGCATGTTCAACTGTCAGATACGCCCTGGAGCTTTGAAAAGGGAGGGGCACATGCCTGCAGGGCAGCAGAAATCAAAATACTCAGTTGATCTAAACTGTCCTGAGAGATAAGGACAGGCATTGTGGGATCCTGGTAGAAGCCAGTTCTGTCAACAAAACAAAGAGCAGTGTCTACGCTCCCTCTTTGTTGACAATAAAGGGTGGGTGGGAGAAGTTTCTCGTATGGGTGCAAGTATTTTGTCCTTGAAACTGGGCATTTTTCCCAACAAAAGTCCCATTGTAGTGTGTATGCTCTCACTGTCTGTCTGTCTTGTCATCAAAAGGCAATATTTGATGACAAAACGTGGTAATGTAGACAAGACCTTAGAGGGTGTGGACCTGATCCTGTGAAATTAGTGTCTTCTGCAAGGTGCACTGTTTTATGGCTTGTGATGCATGTGACTTCTCTTCTGGATTGGTCACTCAGAATCAAGCTGATATCACCTATACGGTTTGCCCTGAATCCATACCTTAGGCTCAAAATTACATTCTTGTAGCTTGGTAACTATAAAAAACACAGCCAGCCCCACTGAGAAACTTTTATTTTAAAATCTCACTTTTAAAGAGAATTGAAAATCAAACAATAGTCTGAAATAAAACTGAATAGCAAGAATAAGTGGTTCTGTGAATTTAAATCAACAAAATGTTTACATTTTCAACCCACTTCTTTTAATGCCCTTTATTTAGGGCCAGTGTACAATGTGTTTTTGCCCTGAAAGAATGGGATCTGAACTTAGGTGACTTGGTTTGAGGTCTGAGCTACAGAAAACCCAGGGCCAGAGGCAGGCAGTTGACAAGAAATGCTAGAGCCAAAAATCATGTCAAGATGCTACACTAATGCAAGGGGGGACCTACGAGGGTGAATTAGCTCCACCACAATTATCTTCTTGTGGATTCTAGGTTTTGATTTTATAAGCAGGTTGAGTGTTCAAGAAATCCTGTTTTACATCAGTACCTGGTCACTGATGATACCGGGGGGGGAGGGGGACAATATTGAGGGAGAAGGTGAAGCCTTCCATAACTCTACATGGCAAAGCTTGTGCGTTAAGAAACTTATTGCACCCATAGACACAATAGATATTGTATGGACATCAGGAAGACCTGCCTGTTGTGTTGCAGTCTATTGTGTGAGACAAAATGCAGTAAGACTATGCTTACTCATGTGCTTGTGTTAGTTCAGGTCAAAGGTCTTTCCCCTTCGTTTTACTGCATTTAAAATAAACTACTCAAAATACATAAAGAATTTCATTGAAAGACTATAATTCAACCTAGCCTCATGCATGGCAGTTTTGTGTGTGGGGGGGTATGTTTTTGTTTTCTTCTTGTTTGGGAACAGAGCATCAAGGTTTTAAGTATCAGAGGGGTAGCCGTGTTAGTCTGAATCTGCAAAAGCGACGAGGAGTCCTGTGGCACCTTATAGACTAACTGAAGTGTAGGAGCATAAGCTTTCGTGGGCAAAGACCCACTTCGTCAGATGCATGTAGTGGAAATTTCCAGAGGCAGGAATAAATATGCAGGCCAGGATCAGGCTGGAGATGAAGAGGTGGATCCAATCAAGGAGGATGAGGCCCACTTCTAGCAGCTGATCTGGAGGTGTGAATTCCAAGAGAGCAGAAGCTGCTTTTGTAGTTAGCAAGCCATTCACAGTCTTTGTTTAATCCAGAGTTGATTGTGTCAAACTTAAAGATGAACTGTAGCTCAGCAGTTTCTCTTTGAAGTCTGGTCCTGAAGTTTTTTTGCTGCAGGATGGCTACTTTTAGATCTGCAATTGTGTGTCCAGGAAGATTGAAGTGTTCCCCTACAGGTTTTTGTATGTTGCCATTCCTAATATCAGATTTGTGTCCATTGATTCTTTTACGTAGGGACTGTCCTGTTTGGCCGATGTATATAGCAGTGGGGCATTGTTGGCACATGATGGCATATATTACGTTGGTGGATGTGCAGGAGAATGTACCAGTGACAGTATGGCTGATCTGGTTAGGTCCTGTGATGGTGTTGCTGGTGTATATATGTGGGCAGAGTTGGCACCGAGGTTTGTTGCAAGGATTGGTTCCTGAGTTCGAGTTATTATGGTGTGGTGTGTAGTTGCTGGTGAGAATATGCTTCAGGTTGGCGGGTTGTCTGTGGGCAAGGACCGGCCTACCTCCCAAGGCCTGTGAAAGTGAGGGATCATTGTCCAGGATGGGTTGAAGATCACTAATGATGCGTTGGAGAGGTTTTAGCTGGGGACTGTAGGTGATGGCCAGTGGTGTTCTGTTGGTTTCTTTCTTGGGCTTGTCCCGTAGCAGGACAAGGTTTTAAGCAAAACCAGCAAAGACAAGTGCAATTCTGTTTTGAAGCAGCTTTGCTCGTTTGCCGCCTGCACTTCAAATAAAAGTACATCTCAAAGAGATCATGGCATGGTAAAAACAACAATGGTTATTCACCTGCCTTTCCTTGGCTGCATTTGGGAGGAGGCAGATTTTTCTGATACTAGAGAGAAAGCAGAGTTGTTTCAGAAATTGATTGATTGTTCATATGAATAGTAAAGACAGCAGAACAAGACAACCAGGGACCATTGTAGGCAACATATTTGAAGAGGGATACACTTGAAAGCACTTAAAATAAAAGGCAAAGTGAAGGCTATTGAAAGACATAGACATTAAACATTCAAATGCTGATTGATAGTGACTCTTAGGAGCTAACACACTTTTGAGAGCAAAATTTGAATCCCTCTAGAGAGGCAATGTATCTGAAACTGTCTCTAATAAAATAATAAGAAAAAGAATCCGACTACAAAAATCAAAGTGAAAATGGGTAAAATATATTAAATATGAAAATACTTCTGAACAATGAAAATAGGAATCTATGAAAGGATAAGGAGTAGCTGTGATAAAGCCTAAAATGCAGAAGAGAAAACTTTTTAAACATTATGGTTTATCAGACAAACAGGTTGTCCTATAACTATCAACTGCAGGGCTTCTTGCACCTTTCTCTGAAGCGGGGAGAGAGGAGCCACCATGGAAGTAGGATACTAGACACACCACCAATCTGATGGAATGTGGGAATTTCTGTGTTCCTAGAAGATTATATGAAAGGAAGTGGGTTTATTTTAGTGATAAATTCTTTGAAAGTTCAAAGATTCTCTTGGATTAAGCACCCAGAAGTGTGTTCAGAAAATTAAGAAAAGCACTATCTGAATCTGCAGGATTGGCTAAAAATATTTTCTGGAATTTCTGTTGGTGTAAGCAGAGGCATGCAACAATGGAACGTGATTTGAAGGATATTTTTAAATGTTTCATTCTTCTTGAACCTCAATTTCAGGGCATGTATTTCTTAAGGGTTCTGGTCAGTTCACCCAGTCTTGACTTATGAGGAGCAATGTGATAGCTTTTAATGGGACTTGTACCAGCAGATATTTCAGTCATCTGTCTGGTTTTTCTCCCTTGATATTTTTGAAGAAGTAATGAGAGTGTTTCAAAGTTCAGTGAGACTTCTCATTCTGTTTACTACAGATGGTATTCTGGATGATGTGGTCCTTAAGGGATGTATTTCATAAGGATTGTTGCTAGTTGTCTGGGTTTTACAATGCTGCTTTATTTGCAGACGCTACAAATTAACGGTTCAAAATGTGTTGTAACTTGAAGAACTGTGTAAAGTTTGTTTTGCCTGTACAAAGGGAGCAGGATCAGTTCCTATAAACAAAGGCAGGCAATAAGCATTTCCATTTCTCATACTAACGTACAGGCTCTGCACATTTCTGTTGTATGTCCTGTGATGGGTGGACAAATGAAATAAGAATTGTAAACTTTTAAATAAGGCTTTTCAGCCATTTTAGACAGAAGTCTTCTGTGCTCAGTGCAGTCACTAGTGCTGAGTCAAACCCTGGCTGAATGTGTTTTGTAGCTATTTTCAGGGCAGGGGTTAGGTATGCTGATTGTGTGGGGCACAGATTCCCTCCCCACACCTATTCTGAGTATTTCATTATCTGAAGTTCAACTTTTGCAACTTTTTTTGTGAGCACCAAATTAATCTTAAATGGGAGGGGAGTAGTTAATGTTATGTTCTGAGATGCAATCCAGATTAGTGAAGAGCTGTCACCTCTTACCCTGTAACCATTAAGAGCCCAAAGCTTTGCTACTGTCGTTTTTTGCCTGGGATGCTCACACGCAGCAACCAACATACCTTGTCTCTATGGACTGGGCAGCCCTAGTCCAATACCTTTGATCCATGAGCCTGCCTACAGACCATACACTTCCACTGGACTTGATTACCGACTGATAGTGATCCACGCTTCCTTAGCCTCAAATCCCTTCCTACCCCCACCTGCACCCCCCAACAAACAAACAAAAACCTGGAACAATCAGAGGAAAATTAGTTTGGTCCTTTAGAGCCAATATCCGTCAGTTTGTTACTTCAATTGAAGTTACTCCTAGATTAAGTTCACTCCAACTGTGAGGAAGGAGACATGGAGTCTCCTGGTCAAGGAAGTTTCCTGCTGAGTGTGACGCTGCCTAGCAGGCTGATAGCTCAAACCACATGGCAGCAGACAAAATAACTTGCACGATAATGGCATAATAGTAATAGATAATTCACTTCCTCTGCTCATCTCATGAAGTGGGTTTTGCCCATGGAAGCTCATGATATATATTATATACGTCTCTAAGGACTACTCATTTTTTCTTAATAGTAACCATAGACATACTAAAGGTCATAGTGTGTTCAAACCAATTCACTTGTTAGAATAGAACAAAAAGGGTCTACATAAATGGCATATACCCAATAAAATTGCCCTAAATGCTTGAAAACTAGTGGAATGGTAATTTTGACAAGACTAGTGGGATGCTAATGTTGTCATCTTCACTCATCTAAAACTTGTTGATCTACGGCTAAGTACAAATAGATTCAGTAACTAAGCACAAATGGATTTATTGGTGTTTAGATGTGAGTTCACTTCACATATTATGTAAAACTTCATGAAAACAAATGACAGATTGTTTCTGAATATCACAGTGTATTTGTTATGTTTATGCTCAGAAAATTGAAGCTTTGAAAACATAAATTAAAAGGTTAACTTCAAAGCAGAGCCCACTAAACAACAATGGATTCACAGCCTGTCCATAACTTTGAATCTACATTATGCCATATGAATAACCAGTGAGTTATATGAGCTTTTCATTGACACCTTGCATGGCACTTATCAGATACATTCCATGACACTAAAGAAATGGGGTACACTGAACTGGGTAAGCAAGCCACAATTCATTACCAGGTATTTGGAAGCCTTTTGCCCTCCAACCTTGGGCTGTTCTTAAAGCAACAGATATCTCCCAGTTTAAATATAAGCAGGAAAGTTAGAGTGAAAAGAAATGGCCACTTTGACCTCCTAAGGGAAGACTCTGTTTACATTTCAACGGAGCTGGATGTAATAGAACACTTAAAAGGCAAGGGATAGCACAAAATGGACCGCAGGCTGGATATGGCCTGTCAAGCTGCTAGATCCAGTCCATGGCCAGAGGGAACGTTAGCCAGGCTTCCTGCCTGCCCAGCCATGCACAGTGCTCAGAGCAGCTCTCTGAATGCTGCAAGCCCAGGAGGAGGGAGGGGTAGAGGCTTCATTCAGGATGAAGAAGGACGCCTTCCTGGAGCTCTGTGAGTGGCTCGCCCCTGCTCTGTGGCGACAGGACACTTGCATGAGGCCCGCCATCCCCCTCCAGAAGCGTGTGGCCATCGCCCTGTGGAGCTCTCCACGCTGGACAGCTACCGATCCGTCGGGAACCAGTTCAGCATGGGGAAATCCACCGTCGGAGCAGTGCTCATGCAGGTACGGCACCCACTGGGCACTGGGCCTGTAGGGAGGGGAGCTGGAAGGAGGGGATGGGCCGCCCCAGGGAAAACGGAGGGGCCGGGGGGAGGAGGCGAAAGTGTCCCGCACGGGAGAGTTCGGTCTGTCCTAGCCATACTACACGCTGCCCGTGGGGGTTGCTTCTGGGAGTGGAGTGCGGAGCAGTGCCAGGGAATGAACACTCCCAGCTACCCGGGTGCCCCAGTGATTCTCAGTTTGCTGTGTCTCTCTGCAGGTGGTCAAGGCCATCAACCGGGTGCTGCTCCACAGGGTAGTCCACCTCACCGACCCAGATGCGGTCATCCAGGGGTTTGGTGCCCTCGGCTTCCCCAATTGCGGGGGGGCCATTGATGGGACGCACATCCCCATCCGTGCCCCGGAACACCAGGCCTCCCAGAAAGTCAACAGAAAGGGGTACTTCTCCATCCTCCTGCAAGCCGTGTCTGACCACCGGGGCCAGTTCACGGACATTAATGTGGGCTGGTCTGGCAAGGCACATGACGCCAGGGTGTTCCGGAACTCCTCCGTTTGCCAGAGGCTGCAGGCTGGGACCTTCTTCCCCGGCCGCCACATCAGGGTTGGGGACGTGGACATGCCCATCTGCCTGATGGGGGATGTGGCCTACCCCCTACAGCCCTGGCTGATGAAGCTGTACACGGGGCACCTCAACCCCTCCTGGCAGGCCTTCAATGCCAGGCTCACCAGGGCCCACATTGTGGTTGAGGGGGCCTTCGGATGCTTGCAAGCCCAATTTAGATGCCTCCTCACCCTCCTCGACCTCTCCGAGCACAATATCCCTTCCGGTATTGGCAGCATGTTGTGTACAGTACAATTTATGTGAAAGGAAGGGGGAGGCTTTCCTGCCAGCCTAGATGGCTGAGGCTGAGTGCATGGCTGGCCAGTACGTGCAGCCCCGCACTGCTGCCGTCTGGGATGCCCATAAGGGGAGCATGATAGCACTCACATGTGGAGCCCTCCCCGACCTCAGACAACACACCCGATGTGCTCTGTGGGATGCCTCAGGAGTCCTGGGTCCTGGGCAGGCTCCCTGCAGGCTCCTGACTCTCGGCATCCTCCCTGTCCTCCTCCGTGTCAGGGACGGGTCCCTCGGCCCTGGGGTCGATCACCACCTGGAGGGCATGGACTGCGTGAGCCCCCAGGATGCGGTCCAGGGCCTCATAATGGCGGCATGCCTCCAGGTCGGCCCCTGGCTGGGAGGCCCTGGAGTAGGCCTGCTGCAGGTCCTTGATCTTGCAGCGGACTTGCTCCTGGGTCCACATGTGGCCTCTGGTGGCTAGGCTGTCAGCCATGTGGCTGTAGATGGCCGCGTTCCTGTGGCTAGTATGGAGATTGTGGGCGTTGGAGGCCTCCCCTCAAACCTCGATGAGGTCCACGATCTCCGCACTAGACCAGGCGGGCGCCTGCCTCTTGCAGCCCCGGGCAGGCTCCTGTGAACCGCCAGCCTGGCTCCTGGGAAAAGGCGGAGGGCTGGGTGGTAGCGGGTGGCTGGCTCATGCCGTGCCAGGTGCAGGGTCTGTTGGCTGGGTGCTGGCAGGCTTGCAACTGGCACAAGCACCGTAGCCAGCCCGTGCTCCTTTAAGGGCTCCGGGGCCGGGAGGGGGGCAGAAGAGTTTCCCTAGTTTGGCCCAGAGTGGCCACCAGGGCAACCTGGGAAGGGCTAGTCTCCAACTAGTTCGAATTAAGTGGCTACACAGCCCTTCAAACTAGGCATTACTCCTCATAGAATGAGGTTTACCTAGTTCGAATTAAGCGCTCCGTTAGTTCGATTTAAATTTGAACTAGCGGTTTGTGTGTGTAGCCCCTATTAAAGTTAATTCGAACTAACAGCTGTTAGTTCAAATTAACTTTGTAGTGTAGACATACCCTCTGTTTACAGTGTTTAGAACAGCCCAGATCACTGCAGGCCCTGCTGCATTCCTGCCCCAGGTCACAACTCCCTCCCAGGCCCTTCCTACACCTCTCCTCCAGATCAGAATCCTCTCCTGCTCCCATACCTCCCTCCCCCCCCGCCCCAAGACCTTGCACCCCCTCATGCTCTCCAGTCTCCTGCTCCAGGTCACAACCCCCTCCTTCACCCATGCTTTCTCCCAGATCCCACACACCCTCTTGCTCCCCATCCCTTATCCCAAGCTCCCTTCTGCACCCAACCTCCATCCCAGATCCCACACCTCCTCCATTAATACCATGAAAG
Organism: Pelodiscus sinensis; assembly: GCF_049634645.1. Classification (NCBI taxonomy): domain Eukaryota; kingdom Metazoa; phylum Chordata; order Testudines; family Trionychidae; genus Pelodiscus; species Pelodiscus sinensis. The sequence continues at coordinate 29,716,910 of NC_134724.1, read as the reverse complement.
AGCGTGGTCCTTGACCACTTACCAAATTCTTGGGAGTGTCCCCACCAAAAGTTATTTCCCACCCCTGCTTCAAAGGTTTAGTTAAAGCCACAGCAGCAAGTGTTACTGATATAATAGACCCAGGGGAGGAACTGCCAGGTGGCATCATCCCACATAAACTACCTGCAGGGATAACTCCAGAGCAGTTTGCAAACTAACAGCTGTGAAGACAGAGCAGCCCTTCAGAGGAGAGTACTGCTCACCCACTCCTGCTTGCCCAAGGTCAGGACGAGGAAACCAGAGGTATTCTTTGCTTTCCTCACATAAGGGATGAGGTAAAAAGTGGAATTCTGCACTGACATTGAAGCCTACACATTGCCATGGAACAGAGAGTAAGGATCCAACCAGATTGCACCTGGTCAGTGCCCAGGATTTCAGCAATAACTCAAGCGCTGGTATCTATAGCCCAGTGGTCCCCAACCTTTTCAGGTTGGCGGGCTCCAGGGGGCGTGGCCGTTCGCCCGCCGGGCGCCAGGGGGCGGGGACACTTGCCCGCCCGGGGGCGGCCCCCCCCAGCCCCATGCCCGGGTGCAGGGCCCCCCCATAGCCACGGGGCCGGGGCAGGCGCCCTCCCCCCGTAAGCGCCGCGCGCCCGGGGCCGGCGCCCTCCCCCCGTAAGCGCCGCGCGCCTGGGGCCGGCGCCCTCCCCCCGTAAGCGCCGCGGGGCCGGGGCCGGGGCCAGGGCACGCGCGGTGCTCCCGGGGGCGGGGCCAAGGCCGGCGCCGGAGCTGGCAAGGGTACGCGCGGCGCCCCCGGGGCCAGGACCGGCCATGCGCCCGGGGCTGGCACCTGCCAGCCCAGATTGCTCCGCGGGCGCATGTAAAGAGCCCGGCGGGCGCCATGGCGCCCGCGGGCACCGGGTTGGGGACCACGGCTATAGCCTATACTGCACGTGCCATGCAGTTGGTACAAATAACTCAGTAGTCTATGTGATGCTGGCAGACTAGGAAGCAGCTCTTACCGAGACCTCTCGGCATCACTGAATACAGATAAATGCATAGGTGAAAAATAGTCCAGCTCATCTGTGATAGTACTGTTCAACTATATATTACATTGGGGTGGGCAATAAAATTTGATCGGGCAGCCACGCTAAGAATTTAGTAAGTGGTCATGGGCTGCACTATTGGGGTTTGGGAAGGAGTTTGGGTACAGGAGAGAGCCCTGGGTAGGCGAGTGAGAAGGCACTGCGGGAGTTTGGATACAAGAGGGGGTTGTGATCTGGGGTAAGGGTTCAGGAAGGAATGCAGAAGGTTTGGGTAGAGGAGGGGGTGACTAGTGCAGGCTCTGGCCAGGAGGCACTTATGGTAGATGGCACCCAGCCTGCAGCCCAGAGGGACCCTCAGGCAGGCTCCCTGGCTGCCACAGCCCCACATGCCTTTCAAAGCACCTGGCTGCTGAGGCTAGCATGTGTATCTTGGTGATGTGTCCCTTGGGCGAGCAGTGGATCACCACCAAGCACTGCCCCTGCAGCTCCAATTGGCTGTTTCCTGGCCAATGGGAGGCAGTGACAATGGTTCTTGTCTGCCAGCCTGCTCTGCAGTTGGCATCCATGTTCTAGGGTTGCCAGACTTCCCAACTGAACAAACCAGATGCCACTCGTGCCAATGGCGTCTGGTTGGGAAAGCTGACAGACCTATGCATGACAACTTGCCTGGTCACTCATTAATGGATCTCAAAGTCACTGTGTTATATCAGGCCAATTCCACAAGCCAAATACACAGGGAAGCCTTGGAACTTAACTTCGTTTACAGGTTTGGAACCAATCACAAAGGCAGGAACAAAGACATTACCTGGCTAGCACACTACATTCCACATCCTAATGACTTAAAAACCAAACAATGGACTCTTAAGAACAAATTTGGACCTTCTCTATTAGCTTTGTGTGGCATGAACACTCTTAGGGTATGTCTACACTACAGCGCTATTTCGAATGATCTTAATTCGAAATAGTTAATTTGAATTAAGCTAATTCGAAATAACGCACCTACACACACAATCTATTTCGAAATAGCGTTTTGCTATTTTGAAATAGCGTGTCCACACTGAGTGGATCCTGAACCAAAGTTAAGGCTGGCTGGAACCAGTGCCAGCAGAGCATCAGGTAAGGGCTAAGTGTGTGGGGCTGCTGCCTGAGGCTAACTGAGCTCCATGCTTAAAGAGACCCTACGCCCATCCCGGACAGACAGTTCTCAGGGTTCCCCGCTTGCTTGTCTACCTCGATGAGGGACAGCAAAGCAGTCCTGTCTTGGAGTGCCCTGAGTGCCCACGGTTGGGACACCACAGCACTTGGCCACATGGAGCCAGAGCTGCCCCTGGGCATGCCAGTGCATCTCGTGGGGTCATTGCCATCAGCCCGGCTGCACTTGCTGCAGGCTGCCATCCGGGGATTCTATCGGGGGGCAGTCAGGATCCAGGAGGCCCTGCGGGAGAGCTTCCATCCCGAGAAGCCCTCAGAGCCACTCTAGTCCTCCCCACCGGGGGCTCATGCCCGATTCCTCTCTCATGTGCTTCCACTTACCCCTCCCTGGCCCCCCTTCCTGATGTCAAATAAAAGACACGTATGTTCAAAAATAAAAACTGGGTTTATTGAACAAAACTGGGGTGGGGGGGAATTAATCTCTGGGGAGACTGGGAAAAGGAGGTGGGAGAGGGAAGAGAGAGGGTGGGATACAGGAGGGGGAAACCTGGGAGAAGGAAGCTGGAAGGGGGAAGCAAGGGGAAGAAGGGGGAGGGGAAGCTCAGGGCCCAGGATTGGGGGTCTCACCGGACCAACTTGATTTTCATGAACACCTGCTCCTGTGTTCGCATGTGGCCTTTGGTGGCCAGGCTGGCAGCTGTCCTGCCATAGATGGCTGCGTTCCTCCGTCTAGTGCAGAGATAATGGACATTGGGGGCATCCCTCCCAAAGCTGAGTAAGGTCCATGATCTCCATCCTGGACCAGGAAGGCGCCCACCTTCTCCAGCCCCTGGCAGGCTCCTGGGAGCTGGCAGATTGCTCCTGGGGAGTGCTGGATGACTGGCTGCCAGTGGCTTTCTGGCTCATGTTTTGGGGCCTCTGGGTCAGGGGCCCCGGTGGCCACTGCTGGCTCTGGGCTGGCACAAGCATGTGGCCAGAGTCTACCCCTTTAATGGCTCCGGAACTGCGGGGAGAGGAGAGTAAGTTTTCCTGGTTGTGCCCAGAGTGGCCACCAGGGCTCCCGGGAAGGGCTGGAGGCCCCCTATTTCAAATTAAGTGTCTACACAGCTAAATAGCTATTTCGAATTTGGCGTTACTCCTCGTAGAATGAGGTTTACCAAATTCTAATTAAGCGCTCCGCTATTTTGAATTAATTTCGAAATAGCGGTTTTCATGTATAAACACTATTAAAGTTAATTCAGATTAACTGTTATTTCAAATTAAGTTTGCAATGTAGATATACCCTAATTGACTATTTCCTTCCCCCTTTTTCCTTCTCCCCTCCTCTCCCCTCCCCTATTTATTTTAGAACCGGACCTTTATTAACTCCACTCATCTGAAGAAGCGGGTAGTGCTCACGAAAGCTCTTGATACCATCTACATATTTTGTGAGTCTTTAAGGTGCTGCTAGACTGTTGGTTATTTTTTAAGTGTTTCCAGTTACAGACTAACATGGCTACCCCTCTGACGCCTACGCATGTTTATGAGCCACTCCAGACAGCTTGATAGTCCAATATCCCACAATCTGTGATGTAGGAAAGATCCTTCTTAGCTTCTCAAATGGGGACTGGCCAGAAACCAGGGCAAACTGGGAAACTGAGCAGTAGACACAAGAAAACAAGTACCCCTGTGAAGGGCAAGCAGGGAAAGCAAACAGCTGTGAATTGCAGATCACATCCAGGAGAAGCAATATAAGCTGCTCCCTGCCTTGTGTGTGTGGGGGGAGTGAGTGGGGAGGCGAGGTGGAGGAGGTGGTAGGAAACCATCAATGCCACAGGGTCTGTGCAGTCAGGTTGCAAGCATAGGATCCAAAAGCAATTTCCCAACCACACTCCACTCAATCCCTGTCCAAGCATGAGGCTGTTAAGGAGCTGACACAACCATTCCCTTCCACTCCAGCCAGCACCTTCTCAGCGTACTCTCCTTTATCTGACTCATGGCATATGAGAAGGCCTCATGCATGGAACTTCTGCATCATACTTTCCTTTTTTGCTTGGGCTGGAAGTGGCAGGCTTGGCTATTTGGAGAAAGGTGAAAGATATTTTAGTGTGTGCAAACTGGAAGCGTGGCTTCTTTCTTTTATGTGAACATTTGTAATGTTCAGTGTTCAATGACCAATTACTTTTTTCCCCACCTTGACAATCGTATCTAGGAAATTGATTTGTTCCAGAAAGTAATAGCAGTGGGGGAGGAAATTAGTGACAGCACTGCAAAATGCTTTAAAAATTGTCAACTTCCGTTGGCATAAATAAAAATACCAGCAGTCCCCTGGAAATATGTGAAACGCTTATTTGTTACTTGCCATCTTCGACCGCCAGATTCACTGCAAGAAAATTGATGAACTGTGTGGCATTTGGGAAGCCATAGCTATTTCAGTGACTTTCAAGAACATGTCATTGTTAAAATGAAGTGATTGTGAGCATGAATTCAATCTGTTATGTGCTAGTGTCCTGTGGATATTAATGTTCTGTGGTTGAAATGAGGAATTAGGAAAACTATTAAACACTGAATTTAGCATGGGATGTTTCTATTATAACAGATTAGTAAAATTTCAGCATTCAATGGTCCTGAAACATTTACTTCCATCTGTAGAGCTCAGTGTTAGCATCCCAGAGTCTGCATTGGAATCTTCTCTTATTTTCTGCTTTGCTTCCTTTTGAGGGTATTTAATTGATGTGTGAAAATATTTTATGGGGGGAAATAGATAGCACAAAGCTAGCTCTCCAGCTGTGAGGAGCACCTCTTGCAGCTAAATGTACTGCAAATGAGTCACAGGGCATAAGCTGTATGAAGAGCTGTCCTGTCCATAGGATGGTTTGGAGCAGCGCCGCCTGGCTCCATGCTTTGGGGGGCCCTGTGGCAGCTGTATGAACCATCCTATGGACAGGACCCAGGACGACCCGAGGGATTATCTGGCAGCAGTAGGGATCACCCCCGCCACTCACCTCGGCAGCAGGAGTTGGAGCAACCTGGTAGCTTGCTCCACCCCACCTTAGTGGCCTCTCCCACCCTGCTGCCTTCCACTTCACTGCAGCAGCAGGAAGCAGAGTGGCCTGACCCCAGGGTGCTCCACTTCCTGCTGCCCTGTGTGTGTGGGAGACCTCTGCTGCTGCTCCATGCCAGGCCTCCAGGCAATCCCCTTGCTCATGTTGCTTGAGGGAAAGGGCTTTGGGCAAGGGGGCAGAGCAGGGGCAGGAAGGGGTGGGATAGGACAGAGCTTAGGGGAAAGGGTGGAGTGGGAGTGGAGCAGAAGCAGGGCTGGGCAGGTACTGCAGCGGGGGGGCGGGGGTGTCCTCTGGGCACCCCTCTCAAGGGACTCCCCCTGTAGGGATGGCCCTGACTATGTGCACAAGCCAAAATGTGGTAACTGAGAGAGCACAACGATGATGGTTGTGTAGATGTGATATACTCAGCCAAAGGACCAGTTTGCGCTTGTTGCTTTTTAAAGCAGATTTGGTTCAGCCAATAGCTTTAAGCTAGTGGTTTTCAACCTACAGCCCACACTTGTGGCCAAATTAGCATAATGCTCTGGGCCATGTGACATCCCCTGGGCCCACCCACGGGCCCGCCAAGCCCCCGGATCTGGCCCGCAGATGCAGCGGGGAGCCTGCCCCCCAAATGCTGCTGAGAAAAGCAGCTGGTATGGAGCCCTGTTTGAACAGCTGTGAGCTCAGGGAGGAAGGAGAGGCTTCACACACTGCCCCCACTCCCAGCACAATCCCAGTGGCTGGCTGTCAGCCAATGGGAGCTGTCTGTTGTCAACAGGCAACTTGCAAAGCACCCTCCACCCTCTCCTTAGGCTCATAGCTAGTCAAGGACCACATGTCCCCTGCAGCCAGTGTGGGCAGGGCAGGGAAGGGAAGGAGCCTGTCTGAGAAGGCTGCTGGCTGGGTGTCAAGCAGGTAAGTCTTCCGGAGACGGAGCCTGCCTCTGTCTTCCCAATCCTCTGTCCCCCTCCTCCACCCTAGTACCCTGCTCCAAGTCACACACCCCTCCTGCCCAAGGTCACAACCCAAACCCTTGTACCCCAGTTCCCTGCCCCCGATCACAACTGCCTCCTTCACCCAAACATCATCCCAAATGCCACACCCTTTCCTGCACTCCAGTTCCTTATTGAAAGCTCCCTTCTGCACCCAACCTGCATCCCAGACCCCACATCTTCTCCATTAACGTTATGGAAGCATGCAGCCCTCAACCACTTTCCAAATTCTTGGAGTGCCCTCCCCATCATAAATTATTTCCCAGCCCTGCTCTGGCCCATACAAGTAATTTTGGATGGGGCCCACATTACACACTGGGGGCACAAGTATAGAGCTGTAGACTAAACAGATTGAGAACCACTGTGAAACAAATGACTAAAAGAGGAAAGTCAGAGAGGGGCTAATGAGATGACAAGACTGGTCAGGTGTGTTCTTGTGGAAGGGGAAACAGGAGAGTGGGGTCAGATACACAATAAAACAGCATTAGGCAGATTTTCTCTATGTCCCTTTTGCTAGATGTATGGCATTGAGAATTTAGGGATTTCAAGATTACTTTTACTCTTTGTCCTCCCCCTTCTTACTCTCAGCATGAACTGACATCAGAAAACCATGGCAAACTTACAAAAGTTCATAAACCCAGGCTTACTAACAATATTCAGTGTCCCATGATTGGGGAGGGCTTAGAAAAAGAGCTACACGAATTTTGTAGGTCTGGGAAGTAAGGAGTCTGGTCTATGTTTATTGAAGAGAATCTTAATAGGTGACTTGATCACGGTCTATAAACACCTAGGCTACATCTAGACTGGCATGATTTTGCGGAAATACTTTTAACTGAAAGTTTTTCCGTTAAAAGTATTTCCTCAAAAAAGCATCTAGATTGGCAAGGATGCTTTTACGCAAAAAGTGCTTTTGCGCAAAAGCATCCGTGCCAATCTAGACATACTTTTGCACAAGAAAGCTCTGATGGCCATTTTAGCCATCGGGCTTTCTTGCGCAAAAGATTAAGGTGCCTGTCTACACTGGCCCTCTTGCACAAGTATTCTTGCGCAAGAGGGCTTATCCCTGAGTGAGAGCGGGAAAGTATTTGCACAAGAAGCACTGATTTTGTACATTACAAAGTCAGTGCTCTTGTGCAAATTCAAGCAGCCAGTGTAGACAGCTGGCAAGTTTTTGTGCAAAAGCAGAATCTTGCCAGTCTAGATGCACCCCTACACACAGTAAGAATTCTGATAGAAGGACCTTTTTTTGTTTCAGTCAAGCAGTGCTACAAAGTCTGATGGATGAAGGATTAAGTTAGAAAACTTCAAAATGGAAATAAGAACATTAGTACAGTGAGTGCAATTAACCATTGGAACAGTTTACTGTGATGGGAAATTCTTCATCACTTAAAGTCTTTCTAAAAGATATACTCTAATTCAATAACTTGCTGCAGGCATTCTTAGTACAATACTATGATTCTCTTTATGTAGGAAGTTCAGATTAGGTGATGAGACTGGTCTCTTCTTGCATTAAAATTGAGGAATCCACAACTTATATCACAGACAAAACAGGGATACTACCCACAAAAAACTGTGCAAACTCTTTCATATGCTTCACACAGCATAAATGCAAGCTATTATTTTACTCTTGCAAACAGAGTTCCTTTAAAGTATTGGGACATTATTTAGTTTGTCATTTACATATGATATGGCAGGAAAAGATCCTTCTGAATTTAAAAACAACACGCATGGTGGTGGTAGTGATTGCATTATTAATATAAAAATATTAATCAGCAATATGGCTGCTAATATTATTGTGATTTTTTCTGTTTCTCTTTAGCTTCCCCCTATTCCTATATTCAGCTAGTGTGAGATCTCTGTTTCTCCCTCACTCCATCTTTATCCATTATGAATTGTTTTTTCTTGTCCATACTTTTCCCCATTATTCTTATGAACCAATGAGTTCTCCCATGTAGCAGCCTGTCAAAGAATCTACTGATCTGCCTCCTCCTAACAGTCTTGTTTAAATGTTGAAAAGAGTATCACTTTGAAAAAATGATGTGCAGGTACCTGTGCAGCATCACAGAAAGCTGTGATAAAAGGCACTCACTGCAGGTGTGCTTAAAGACACTACCAATTTAGCTTGGAAATTGAAGGGAAAAAAACCCCAGACAACAGAAAAAGTAGCCTTTTAGTTTTTTGAAACTTTTTTAACTGAATGGTTTTTTCTTCCCTGAATAGCCATACTTTAAAAAATCATAAAACTTTGCTCATGAAAGGCACATGTGGGATCATTAGGGGTACGTCTGGACTACAGGCTTTTGTCGACAGAAGTTTTGTCGACAGATACTGAAGTTTCTGTCAACAAAGAGTATCTAGACTACATCCAGTTCTGTTGCAAAGCAAGCTGCTATGGCACCTGTGATACTTAATGCTGGTTCTACCCCAATGTGGACGCAGGAAAAGAACAGCTCATTGCAGTCAGCACAGCTCCCAGTACAAGAGAAGCTGAGGCTACTAGCCTTCCCTCTCTTCCCAGAAACATAACACACAACTCTCTCATAACCATATAGGGGAAGTGTCACTGTGTCAACTTTTGGTTCAACACTGAAGGGCTTTGAAATAACTACCGCTCCGCCATCATTATTTTCATCAAACTCAACCAAAATAGTCATCAAGTGGTGTGTACTAGAAGTTATCTCCAGTGTGTACTCTACTAATTCCAATCCCTATCACCTTCCACCTTCCTTACCTGACTTCTTCAGGGATGCTTTTCCCTTAGGAATACCTGAAACTGTGCTTTTGAATATCATATGTCCACAGTTTAATTAAGGAAAATGCAAAGGAACAGTAGCCACTGCCTAACTGCAATGGGAAGCTTCACAAACCCAGGGGCTGTGTCTAGACTGGCCAGTTTTTCCGGAAAATCAGCCACTTTTCCAGAAAAACTTGCCAGCTGTCTACACTGGCCGCTTGAATTTCTGCAAAAGCACTGATTTCCTACTGTAAGAAATCAGTGCTTCTTGCGGAAATACTGTACTATTCTGCTCCCGTTCAGGCAAAAGTCCCTTTTGAGCAAAGCTTTTGCGCAAAAGGGCCAGATTTGTTTTCCTCAAAAAAGCCCTGATCACGAAAATGGCAATCGGGCCTTTTTTGCAGAAAAGCACATCTAGATTGGCACGGACGCTTTTCCGCAAAAAGTGCTTTAGCAGAAAAGCGTCCGTGCCAATCTAGACGCTCTGTTCCAAAAATGCTTTTAATGGAAAACTTTTCCATTAAAAGCATTTCCGGAAAATCATGCCAATCTAGATGCAGCCAGGATGTGCTTCTTTTTGGAACCACCATAAAACTCTAGTTTTCCTGACCGTCCAAACAGCCCATTTCTTTTTAAATTCTAAGATGATACTAGGGACAAGGAAGGGCATTTTTTTTTCATTCTGTTCAGCTAGAGTGTGTTTGACATTTTCTATTGTTTGTTTTCATGGTTGCTAAATTACAAAATTAGCTATAAAATTGAACTTTGCTCTTTTACTGATTGCATCAGACAACATTTGAGTAGATCTTTGGGTAACATCAGTTTTGAATAATGGCAGGTTCATACATATTTGAAAGTCAATGTACAAAGGCTGTACCTGTCCCATCCGCTGCTTTTTTTTTTTTTTTTTTTTTTTTGTAATGCTCTTTGCAAGGTCTATGGAGGTGTTAAGCTTTAATCTTGGTTACAAGCTTTTTCCAGCTGTTATCCACCTTTTTAGATGAAAAGCACTGCAGGCTTATGGTTGGAGCTATATAATTCTTTATTACATGTTGAATTCAGATTCAGTTCAAGCCACTTCTCCTGTAAGCTGCCTTGTTATATTGAAGGAAAAACTACAGATCAGACAAAAAAATTTCAGACCACATTAACATCTTACAATCAGTTTTTTGCACTGTTATAGCCATGTTGCCCTTTCCAATCAATTTTTTGTCAGATAATGGAGCTGTTCTTAGTCATTGCTTCAGAAAAATTGTAATATAATGGAGCAATGATCCATCGGCAGAATGATTGTGTAATGTCATATAGTTCATTCTGTATTCCATTAGAAATCTTAGACAAATATTGTGTCGATACATCTTATGCATTTTTGTATAAAATATAGTGGAGCGTGTTAGCCAATAGGTGGACTGATGGCAGTTTATTAAACAGCATTTTTCCTAGAGACGGAGATACTAGCAACAAATGCCCACATACCAGCAAATGTGTCCATATACCACTGCCCTCCTTTAGATGCAATCAGAACTACTTGTGTGTGAGATTCTACTCATTCCCATAATTAATGGCATTTCTCCTGTTATTTAAGTGGTAGAAGTCTATACTTTTGGATCAGGGAGAGCTGATTTCTACTCCTGCTGTTGCTATGAAGTTCCAAACTGCCATGGTGTTGAAGATGACCTTAAAACCTTGTGTGACTAGAGATTTGTTACAATGTACATTATATGCTGCTTCATTCTCAAGTAAATCATAATGCAATTTATTGCTTTATCATACTGTTCTGTACTACTGCACAGATTAAAACAAATGTGCTGTTAATTTTGCTTGCATCGTGCTAACCATTTTTTTAAACATTATGCTTGTGAGTATAGGGTGTAATCTACTGCTAGTTGGTACACAATTATTTTAAGTAAACTATTTTAGACAATAGGATTTGATAAAAACAGAAAAGTTCCATATAATCCTAAATGTGGTTGGGTTATTGTAAATCAAACATTGCACATGTTACTGTAGAATTGCACATAATTGAAATGTGAAAGCAACGCAAGCATTGCCCATTCAGTCCAAAGGCCTTCACAAATTATGCCCCACTTCATCTGAGCTGTGGCAATATCTGAAAGGCCCACATACGAGGAACTAATTGCTCCTCTAGAGACATAACTGAGACGAATGGGACACTAAGTCATGTTGATTATGATTTGAACATGTCACACCAGAGTTTTATACCTCTTCCTGAGACCACTAATCTAATCTCTACACAGCAATCTTATTCTGTAACAAGCCTGATACATCTTGGAGTATTCATCTCTCCCTGTGACAACACTAATCTACTTCCTCCTGATGTCATTTCAGGAGAGTAATGACTAACTCCCTTACCTCTGAATACCTGCTTCATACTTCCCCATCTCTTGAGGGTGAAGTTAGCATCCTTTCTTCTAGTGGTGCTTGTCCCTAGTGTAATCGTCTGCGCAATCAACTCCAGTTATGTTAAATAAACTCAACCTTTATTTTGGATCCCTTTATTTTGATAGAAAATAAAGAGAATGACCATATGAATGCCTGTAAATAAATACATCTATTCTGACAAATCTACTGCTAGCTGTGTAAAAAACCTTATGTTAAAGTATGGAAATATGACCTACAACATAAATTATGTAAATCTTTCTCTTGTTCTCGCTCTTGCTCTTTCACTCTCTGCTTACAGTTTGTTGGGGCTTATCCCTCTAGGATATTGATTAAAACTCTGCATATACTAGTTCAGTAGGAAAGAAGTGTGTGCTTTGTTCACATGTTTGCAAGAATCTATTAAAAGGTTCCTTGCTGAATTCAGTTAACTAAATGTGACCACTGGAGGAAGAGGAGGCATCTCATTAAAGCTTATAAGTATGTTATTTTTCCTTCACAATATGCAGGAAGTTTAGGGATTTGTTTTAACTCTCTTACATACAATTCAAACTTTGTTAACTTGCCATCTTGCAAATAACAATGCTGCTTACTATACTCCATAGATCAACAAACATTTTGGTAAACAGTCCTGCTGCTTTTCTGACATTTCGGTTGTATTGTGTTTGGCTAGAACAGGACCCTTCTTTATGCATTAGTACTACAGCATCTGGTGGTGCCAGGAAGCTTTCTGTTTCCCTCAAAAAAGAAAAACAAAGATTCAGGAAAGACACCGCCTTAGTTGTGCACAATTACTCAGCCCCAGTTCTGTGATCAGTAAAACAGTTGCTTTCAATTTCTGGCTAAATATACTTCTTTTTCTGGAGGGAGCTTGCCTAGCTTTAAGAGTTGAAAGGAAATGTGATTTGAAATAAGACATTTGCTTTATCCCATGCTCTGTCACAATGGCATGTAATAATTAATTGCCCATTGATCATGTTTTAAGACTACTAAATCATTTGAAGGAATTTAACACGCAAAATGGAAGCTGTGAGAGTAGAAACATCTTGAAGCCAGACCCTGTGTGCTGTTTTGAAATATTTATTGAGAGAAAGAGCGATGCATTTAAACTCCATTGGATTTCTTAGATTTCACTTTAAGAAATGCTTTATTCAATGGCTCCTGCCCTATTTTTCTGTTTGCCCATTTGGACAAAGCTTATGATTATCTTGGCCTTTTCAGACTATCAAAGCTTTTTTATGGAGCTCTCCTAAGTGACTTTTGAACTGAAGTAAAGATTGAAGAGACCTGAAGGCTGAGCTTTGGAACTGAAGTAAAGATTGGAGAAACCTCTCTGACCTTTTATATGGTTAACTGTTATGGGACAGGCCAGCTCCTACGTGGAGACAATGAATAATGACTGGATGTTGTATGCATGTTTATTGGTGCAAGTATGGGCTGAGTGTATTAGCCCAAACTGTTTATGCAGAGACCATGCATAGTAACTATTTATGATTAAAGCTGATCAGCTATGTTTAAATAGACAGTGTAGCTATCTTGGTGGAGGATTCAAGTCACAATTCAAGGTGGAGCTTGAGGCTCTGTTTTGTCAGTTTTAGCTGGGTAAAAAGGCTGGAGTGGCGTAAAGGGGCTCACAGGAGATGCTCAGAATGTGATTAAAAACTACAGCACCAATTCTGAGCTCAGGTCAGCTGACTTGGATTCTGGGGGCTCAAACTGAGGGGGCTCGTCTACACTGGCCCCTTTTCCGGAAGGGGCATGTTAATTTCAGCTATCGTAGTAGGGAAATCCGCGGGGGATTTAAATATCCCCCGCGGCATTTAAATAAAAATGTCCGCCGCTTTTTTCCGGCTTGTAGAAAAGCCGGAAAAGAGCGTCTACACTGGCCCCGATCCTCCGGAAAAAGCGCCCTTTTCCGGAGGCTCTTATTCCTACTTCAAAGTAAATATCCCCCGCGGATTTCCCTACTACGATAGCTGAAATTAACATGCCCCTTCCGGAAAAGGGGCCAGTGTAGACGTAGCCAGGGACTATGAAACAGCAATATAGACGTTCAGGCTCCCCCAGCTCCCTCTGGCTCCATGAGCAAGAACAAGTCAGTTGACCTAGGCCAAATGTCCTGGTTGCATCCTTGGGGGGATTCCCTTGATAAAGGTAGTATGACAGACTGCTCTTTCAGGACCCCATCTCAAGCCCTAGTTTAGGAGATGTGCTGGGATTTGCATTGGCACCGTTAGAAGGAGGATGTCTGGAATGGGACCACTTTATTGAGCATTATGATATTCTGGGCAGTTCTGAGGTGCATGGACAACTTAGGGAGCCTTCCATAACTTAGGTCCCAGAACCTAAAATCACTTTAGCCCATCTTCCTTTAGATTGGGAGTTCTGTGTTGTATCTCTTAGGGTATGTCTACACTACCCCGCTAGTTCGAACTAGTGGGGTAATGTATGCATACCGAACTTGCTAATGAAGCCCGGGATTTGAATTTCCCGGGCTTCATTAGCATAAAGCCGGCGCCGCCATTTTTAAAAGCCGGCTAGTGCGAACTCCGTGCCGCGCGGCTACACGCGGCACGGGCTAGATAGTTCGGATTAGGCTTCCTAATCCGAACTATCTGTACACCTCGTTCCACGAGGCATACAGATAGTTCGGATTAGAAGCCTAATCCGAACTATCTATCCCGTGCCGCGTGTAGCCGCGCGGCACAGGGTTCGCACTAGCCGGCTTTTAAAAATGGCGGTGCCGGCTTTATGCTAATGAAGCCCGGGAAATTCAAATCCCGGGCTTCATTAGCAAGTTCGGTATGCATACATTACCCCCCTAGTTCGAACTAGGGGGGTAGTGTAGACATACCCTCGGTGCTTGTCTCCATTTACTGGGAGATCGACCCTGAGGAGATTGATCTCCAAGCTTTGATTTAGTGGGTCCTTACTAGACCCACTAAATCGAACACTGATGGTACCCCCATCTACTCCAGTACTTCACCGAGTCATGAGAAATAAGGGAAGTTGACGGGAGAGTTTCACCCATCGACCAAAACGCGGCAGATATATGACCTAAGGTATGTTGTCCCAGCTATGCTATCATATAGCTGGAGTTGTGTATCTTAAGTTGACTTTCTCCCACTGGCCTCTGAGGCAGCATAGAATCTCACATTGTAGGTTTTGTTACACTGTAAGCCCCTAGGGGCAGAAGCCATCGGTTGTAATGTGCTTAGCGTGATGGAGTCAGGACCACAATGCAAATAATAATACAAATTGTCCTTTTGACTTGCAGGAAACTGGCTTGATAAACAAATAGCAATTCACCTTTTCCCCCTCCAGTATATTCATCCACAGTTTACAGTTGGAATCCTTTTTCTACTCTATTCAAAGGATCCAATTCTATCATCTTTTAAAAACAGGAGTAGCTTGCAAACAGCTATTTGAGAAGAGCCATATAAAATCTAGTTGCAAATAATACTATAAATTATAGCAGTAAGTCAGAAATCTTTGGTTTGCTGCAATATCCAAACCAAAGCACTCTAAAAATCTTTGTAATACTTTGTACTTTCCAGCTGGCAGTCACAAGTTCCATGGGCCATATTCTGCATGCCAATCATTTAAACCTCCCACTGGCTTCACTGAAAGTTTCCCCCGAATCAGAAGGCATTGTACATTTCAGTGGTGTTTAATGTGTACAGCCTGTGACTAGGTTTGGAAAGCCTCTTGGGATAAAAGGTTCTATATAAATGCAAAATTTTATTCTTCTTTTGCGCTGTAAGTGTGCAATACAAATGAATGTTCTGTTAATAATTCCAGTCATTTTGCTCTTACAGAGAAAGCCTGTGAAATATTCAACATAATTCACTAGTAGAAATCTTATCTGAAAAAAAAAAGTTTAAAACTCTGCTCTTAACGAAAATCTTGGAATTTAAATTTTTATGGGAGCTGGAAGACTATTTTAATCCTCTTAGTAAGGGTGAGTCTACACTGTAGGGCTTAACTTGAAATAAGCTATGCTAACTGAGCTATGCCAATTACGTATCTTATTTAGAAATAGCTTATTTCGAAATAGAGAGTGTCTAAACAGCACTTATTTCAAAATAGAGCACTCTTCCTCTGACTTTCCTTATTACTTGTACAATGATGGTTACAAAAGTCAGAGTAAGAAGTCCTCTAGCTTGACAGAATTTTGCCACTATTTCGAAATAACTGCCCACTGTGTAGACACGGACTAAATTATTTTGGAATAGTGCTAGTAATTTCAAAATAGTGTTGCAGTGTAGACGTACTCTAAAACAGCATGTTGTATTTCTGAGAGGTACACAGGCTACTGATTTTTAGGAAAAATTATTGTTTTCTAGATTTTCTTTCCAATCAGTGAAATTACCACTGTTTTACCATGTGAAATCCTTCAAAAGTTATCAGTATTTGTTAATGGGAGAAGTTATAAACTGACAGACACAAACAATGACTAATAAATCCTCAAACACATCTATATTTTAGTCTATATAATCTATATAATATTATTTCTGAGTAGCTAAGAATAGTATGAAGTGTCATAGTCTGTAATTATGAAAACTCTGACCTTAAGATTGAATGTTACTCAGGATGTACGTCGTAGCACTAAGTAACAGAGAAGATTACAGGTTGTCTTTGTCTTTGATGTAACAATAAGTTCTTGATATCTCTGCCCTTCATTTAATTTTTCTGTTTTTCTTTTCTTTCCTCCCCTACATATAAAATCCTTACTTGGGATTACAGAATTCGGCATTTATGAGATATTTTGGAATCAATAATAAAATATATTAAGATGTTAACATCACTGCAACTGTGGAATATTTAGCAAAACCATAAATACTGAGTGGAGCATATCACGTATAGTCAGGCGTGTGTTTACTGGCTTCACTGGGAGTTTTGGCTGTATCATCTCTTCTTTCTATTTGTATTCTTTGGTGAGCCCTTCACTCCCTTATTTTGTTGATGCTGGTCATTTTGATTTTTGTACTTGGAGCCATTACTATTTAGTTTCAAGGGAAATAATTTAATTAAAAAATAATAAAAAAAGCTTGTACGGCTGCTTTCCTTTCTTTAAATGGATGAGCCCATTACAGGAAGGGAACACTATCTCACATGTTAAATTACACTCTCTTCAAAATGAATACAGAAGAAACAAAAAGACAAAGAATTTTAAGGCTTCAAAATAAGGATTTGGACAACTCCAATTCCTTCAATGGGATGAATCCCATTAGCTTTGCTAACTGAAGGTCACACTCAACCATAAATCCTTAGTAAAAGGGCTAGCTCATAAACTATTTCTTTTACACTTGGCTTCCTACTAATAGCTACTAGAGATGAATTATGTGGCTCGATTATTATGTACATACAGGGCAATAGCTGCTATTGTATAATGTTTGCAATTTTCCATTCTACCAAATAAGCACAATTTTAAATGTAAAATGCCAACGCATGCAGCCATTTTCCAATTCAAAGTGCTTCCTTTACAATGCTTTTTCTGATGCTTACCAGTCTGAGTCGCCTTTTCTGTTGTGTCTTAGCACTCATGGTTCAGCTGTGGGTTTTTCAGTATGCAAAATGCATGCACTCAGTCTGTTTGCAGGTGCACGGGAGGAGGCCCACTGAAATCTGACCCATGTGAGCAAGGCTTGTGAATGGCCCTACATGGTCTCTTTGCATTTTGCACTTTCGTGTGCAGCAGCGCCAGGCTCAGACATGACAGTAGCTTGCTGCATCTGAGCAAGTAAAACTTTGGAGTATCACAGAAGGGAGGCTAATGGGTATGTGGCAGGATGACCTCAGCTCCATGACTCTTGGACTGAGCAGCAGTGTTATAGGAAGCGCTAGTGAGCTGCTTTTCTAGCAAAAGGGAAATGCTGTGACTGTCTGGGCTGACGCGAGGCAGTTCATGAAGAGAATAGTTCTCAGCCCTAGAAGAAAATGGGCAGAGAGCCTTAACAGCTTAAGTTGCGGGGGCGGGGGAAGGGAACCTGTGCAAAATATTTAAAATGTAAATACGTTACAAATGTGCTAACTAAAGCACGTGAGTGCCTTCTGCAACATAGGCTTCTTTTTTATATATTTTCTAAACTTAGGTTTGTTTTGCTGGTTTGAGTGACAAACAGATACATAGAAAATGGAAAAACTACAGAAGTGAGTATTATCGTCACTGTCTGGATGTGCTAGTCATCGGAGGGAATAAAAATCACCTTCATTTGTGAATTTGGTGATGGCAATTTGACAGTCTTTTAAAACTCAAAGGATTTTTTGTTATTACATAAGTATGAGAGTAGGCTTTTGGGCTAATTATCTGAATTTTTAAAATATAACATGGAACACATTCAGTATGAACTTCAAACTTTTGACTTTAGCTGCTAACATTAAACCAAAAAATAAAATGCATTCTTTGACTGTAGTTCTTAGACTTGGATCACTCAGCCTTTGAAGAAAGAGGATGTGTGTGCTGTATAAATCTGGGTTAGAGTTATACACATGGGGTGATTTGCATGCTGAATTTGAGATTAAGATTAGGCACACGCACAAAAATAGAAGAAATTACAGCGAGGTTAAAAAAAACCCTAGTACAAAGTTAAAGTTTATTCCAATACTGTTCTTGCAGATCAAAGCTATGCTAATCTAGTCTAGAGTTACTTTAATATTTTGCAGCCTCTTGTTCCCTTGGTGCATGATTTAGTTATGAATATTGTTCACTCACTTTTATAGTAAAATACTTTTGGAAAAAAAGTCCTCAGCTTTGTTGTGGCCTCCTGAGGTGGGAAGTCACAGAGATATTAAGTCTCACACTGCTTTCTCCAACTTCATTATGTTGGATGTAAGAAAGGTCCTAGAGTCCTGTCTCATAACATAGCTCCCTTGATAAACTGTCTGCTCCATTTTACCTAGAGGTTGAAACAGTGTCTTACTCTATGTTACATATAGGAAGCTTGATACATTGTACACTGTGGCGGGGAGCTTTGAAGAAGGATTTTCAGGTGGGAGATGCATCTGTAGAATCTGAAGGTCTGTCTGGATAATATGCTTTACAGCCTTGTTTTGATACAGAGGACTCAAACTTGTGGGCTGTGTCTACACTGGGCCACTTATTCCGGAAAATCAGCCGCTTTCCCGGAATAAGCTGCAAGCTGTCTACACTGGCCCTTGAATTTCCGGAAAAGCAATGACACTGTACTGTACAAAATCAGCCACTATTCCGGAAAAACTATTCTGCTCCCACTTGGGCATAAGTCCTTATTCCGGAACACTGTTCCGGAAAAGGGCCAGTGTAGACAGCCCAGTAGTCTTTTCCAGAAAAAAGCCCCGATCGCGAAAATGACGATCGGGGCTCTTTTCCGGAAAAGCGCGTCTACATTGGCCACAGATGCTTTTCCGGAAAAAGGGCTTTTCCAGAAAAGCAGCCTGCCAGTGTAGACACTCTTTTTCCAGAAATACTTATAACGAAAACTATTCTGTTTTAAGCATTTCTGGAAATTCATGCCAGTGTAGACACAGCTGTTCTGTGAGGTGGGCTGAAATCTATATTCAATTATAAGTCAGAGAGTAAGTTTCAGAGTTTGTGTTTCTCTCAATCCACAACAGAATTACCTGTGGGAGGTTGATATAAAAGTCAAGGGTAGATTATAGGCTTTGGCCAGATCTATTCTGGGATCATTTTGCCAGTATAGCTACCAGTATGCTGTAGCTGCATTCACACATGGAAAGCGTTGCTGGTATAACAGCAAAAGTGGGTTTTTGCCAGTCTATCTTATCCCAGTGCCCCCCCCCAAAAGAAAAGAAAAAAAAGAGGGGGCTATTATCATTAGAAGACTCATTGTAATAGGGGCTTTTTCCAGCACTGCTATCAGTCACAAGTCACATCTCCTCATGCTCTTGGCCAACAAAGCTATGTCAGCAAAAGTTTGTAGTGTAACCCTTTATGCAGCAACTGAATTATTGCGGCTTTGCCTGATACCCTGACTACTGGGTTTTATGTGTATGTACCATCCAGGAAGAGCCCCTGTCTCCTCTTGCTCCTGTAGATGGGAGGTAGAGACGGGAGGAGTAACTTGCTACTAACTACTTCCAGGCTTGCTCTCATCCCCTGGTATTGATTAAAACTATGTCTACACTTAAAACGTCATATCAGCAGAGGTTCTGCATTTCACAGGAGAGATTCTCACACAGTTAACTTTAGCTCCTTGAGAAGCAGAAGCTAGGTTGACGGAAGGGTTCTTTTGTCTATCCCAGCTTTGCCACGTGTGTTGCAGTGTGGATTTTTCACACCTGAAAGAGGTAGCTATGCTAACGCAAGCTTTCAGTATAGGCCAGCCCTTAGCTCTGCTGGCTATCCAGTTGCAGGTGCTATTCTTTCCTACTACCTTTTTTACCCCAGGGGTGTGCATATAGAATACAGTATTCAGTCTATTCTCCTGTTTACCTCTGCACCCAATATGCAGGGAGCTGCACAGGGCCACTGCAGATTGTCTTACTTTTCTGTATAGCTGCAACCGGGCCCTGACAGTTTCTGCTCTAAAAATTTACAGGCTAAAAGATTCAGCCTGCCACTTCTCTCCTACTCCTTCACCCACTCAGAGGTGCTGGAACAATTTGTATATGGGAGTGCTGAGAACCACTGAATGAAACTGTAACCCTGTACATAGTGGAAACTTCTTCAGGCTAAGGGGTGCTGTAGCATCTCTCATACCCCTAGTTTCAGTACATATGCTTCCATTCCATCTGCTAAAATGATCAGCTACTGAATAGTTGGTGAAATGGCTCACATTTTGAAGTGTCACCATTAGGCTTAGAGTTCCATTCTCAGTTAAATGAATCTGAGGCAGAAAATTTCACACCTCTGAGCTGTTGTTTAAGGCAGTCTGCAGAGTCAGGACAACACAATTTCATATTTGGAAAGCTGTCTTTGCAGTTACAATGCCAGAAACTTCTTTTAAATGAAAAATCAAATTCTGAAGAATTGAATTGTATGGTTCCACATGAAACCGCAGCTGGGCCAGTTCTAGTCCCGGAGCTCTGTGTTAGCCACACCCGATATAAAAGGAATTTTAGAGCTTAGTAAAGCTGAGTGAGAGGTTGTGGACCTGGGTCAATGATCCTCATATTGTATTTGCTCTCTTTTCTGGCCTCACTGGGTATGCCGGTATTGCAGTTAGACACCTGCAACTGGCCCACGCTACCAGACGCAGTATGGCTGGATTTGGGTTGGGGGGGCAGTCAAATTGCGGTGTAAACATTTAGACTTAGATTAAAGCCTAGGCTCTGTTTCTCCTACCCCTAGCCCTCTCATCTCATAAGTTCTGGAGTCTGGACTCCAAACTAGGCCTCACTGTCTACTCTGCAATTAAACAGGCCCTTAGCTCAAACCCCATGAGCATGGGTCAGGTGGCACGGGCCAGCCCTGGGTGTCTAATTGCAGTGTGCACCTACAATTGTGCACAAACTCCCGTCATCTGAAGAAGTGGGCTGTGCCCACGAAAACTCATGATACCATCTACATGTTTTGTTAATCTTTAAAGTGCTACCAGACCATTAGTTGTTTTTTAAGTTTATACATTTCCACTCATTCACATGGTGTGGTTTATCTTGGACAGAACTAATGTAAATGAAGTCAGAGAGGGTATGTCTACACTACAATGTTAGTTCGAACTAACATTCATAGCGGCTACACTAGCGCTCCGCTAGTTCAAATTTGAATCGAACTAGCGGAGCGCTTAGTTTGAACTAGGAAAACCTCATTTTACGAGGCTTAAGCCTAGTTCGAACTTACTAGTTCGAATTAAGGGGTGTGTAGCCCCTTAATTCGAACTAGTGGGACGCTAGCCCTCCCCAGGTTTCCCTGGTGGCCACTCTGGCCAACACCAGGGAAACTCTATGCCCCCCTCCCGGCCCCGGACCCCTTAAAGGGGCACGGGCTGGCTACGGGGCCCGTGCCAGGTGCACGCCTGCCAGCACCCAGCCAGCAGACCCTGCACCTGGCATGGCACAGAGCCACCCACCCGATGTCCCCCAACCCACCCCCCTCTTCCCGGGACCAGGCTGGCGGCTCCCGGGAGCTTGCCCTGGACCGCAAGAGGCAGGCAACTTCCTGGGCTAGTGCGGACATCGTGGACCTCATCCACAATCTCCGCACTAGGCACAGGAAAGTGGCCGTCTAGGGCAGGAGAGCTGCCAGCCTGGCCACCCAGGAGCAGGTGTGCATGAAAATCAAGGGGGTCCACTGAGACCCCCGACCCTGACCCCTGAGCTTACAATGGCCGTCCTGGGTCAGACCAAAGATCCATCTAGCCCAGTAGCCTGTCTGCCGACAGCGGCCAACTCTAGGGACTCTGGAGGGGATGGACCGAAGACAGTGACCAAGCCATTTGTCTCGTGCCATCCCTCTCCAGCCTTCCACAAACTTTGGGCAGGGACACCACTCCTACCCCCTGGCTAAGACTACTCTATGGACCCAACCTCCATGACTTGATCTCACTTCCCTTTAAACTCTGTTCTAGTTGTAGCCTTCACAGCCTCCTGCAGCAAGGAGTTCCACAGGTTAACTCTTTGCTTTGGGAAGAACAACAACTTTCTCTTACTAGTTTGAAGCCTGCTACCCATTCCTTTCCTTTGGTGTCCTCTAGTCCTTCTTTATGGGAACTCAGGAAGAACTTTTCTGAATGCACCCTCTCCACCCAACCCCTGCTTTTAGAGACCTCTATCCTGTCCCCGCTCCATCTCCTCTTTTCTAAGCTGAACAGTCCCAGTCTCTGTAGCCTCTCTTCATCTGGGACCTGTTCCCAAACCCTGATCATGGTAGGTCCCCTCCCCTCTCCCACCCTCTCTCTTCCCCTCTCCCACCTCCTTTTCCCAGTCTCCCCCAGTTTTGTTCAATAAAGACAGAGTTAATGTTGGAAGAAATGTTATCTTTATTTTGTACATCAATAAGAAGGGGGGCTAGGAAAGGGTAAGTGGAAGGAGGTGAGGGAGGAATGGGGTACGAGCCCCCGATGGGGAGGACTGAGCTGGGTCTGTGGGCTTCTGGGGGTGGAAGCTCTCCTGCAGCCCCCCCGATTGCCCCCTCTCCCCAGATGGCAGCCTGCGGCAAGTGCAGCCGGGCTGATGGCCGAGTGGTGTGATGTGCCCAGTGTGGGTACTCCGGGCAATCCAAGCCAGGACTGCTTTGCAAGCGGGGCACCCCTTAGAATTGTCTGTCCTGGGTGGGGGTCGGGACCCTTTAAGCGCAGCCCTCGGCTAGCCTGAGACAGCATCTCCATGCTCTAAGTCCTCCTCTAATTCGAACTAGTTTTTAGTTCTAGATGCGTTAGTTCGAATTAGCTTAGTTCGAATTAACTAATTCGAACTAAGTTAGTTCGAATTAACGTTGTAGTGTAGACGTACCCAGAATTACTGTAGAGTAGAAATAATGAAATGGCTATTTCCAGCATTCCAAGGTGTTTTAACTGGTGAGAGAAGCTGTTTTTTGTCAGGAGGGAGAACATTAAGAAGCACCTTCTTCCTGACCTTTGCTCAGGGGAAGTGGCAGAGCTCCGGGAATTTTTTTTTAAAGTTGTTAATAGAAGCCTAGCTTGTTCCCAAGCCAGTTCAAAGCTTCCTCCTCCCTCCCCTGCCTGCTGCAGATCAGACAATTTGTTCAAAGCAAATCAAGGTTTTTCAACACAGGGAAATTATGAGCATTCCCAGTCCTCTCTCTCTAAAACCTTGCTGTCATTCTGAAACAGGAGGATTTGTTCTGAGTGTAAAATCTGTGTTTGATAGAGAGTAAGAGGTATAAGGTATTGATTTATAACACTCTGAGGCAAATCAATTAAAGGTTCATTGACAAGACAGTGACCAACCATCATTTAGATTAAATATAAAAATAAGGTCCTGTTCACTTGTGGTCATTTAAAACTTCCAAAGCATCTTTCAAGACTGTTGTCCTGGACAAATTCCAACTTGCCATAATTATATTCTGCTGTCTGCCCTCAATCCTAAATCTCAACAGCAGGTTCCAAGGGAACAAAAGAATTCACCATTTGTTGATCTAATAGCTGTGGTCATATTGCAATGAGCTATTAAACAGTTGCTGTCTTTCAGCAGATGAGTTGCTTCATTTCAATGGTGTATGAAGTGATTCATGGGCATGGTTTGTACAGTGCTTTGAGACCAAAGGTACTATATGAGTGTGATCATTTTAGCCCCAGAGCATCTGAGAACTGCGTGGAGGATGTTTTAGAGGTACAGTTTAGATAAAATTAGGTGCTTTCAAAAGGTGAGTAGGTAAAAGGCAGGAAATGCTGCCGGAGAGATAAAAGGCGTATTACACAGAGAAATAGAGTGCTTATGGTTTCAGGTACTGATTGGCACTGACTGTGATTCGAAGGATAATTTCCCTGAGCAGCAAAGCATAAGGAGAGAATCCTGGGAAGCAAAAAAGGATATAGATTTATTGTAACAGAAGGCTCAGTCATATGCTTTCGGGGTATCTATAGCTGTAAAGGGAGCTGCCCAACAAGATTGTTGTTAGCAAAGATGAAGAAGGTTGCGGAGAGACCTGATAAACTATTCAAGAGGTTTGGTGTTCAGTCTCTTGCAATGCTACTTGTTGGACTAAATGATGCCAGAGATACTTAAGGAGTTTCAGACTCCGCCTGGAAACTAAGAGTGAGGAAGAATCAAACAGAAGATATAAGAGCCCTTTAAAAACTTTATCTATCTCCTAAACTGCTCAATCATAGCAGCATGCTCAGTTTCCTGCCCTTTATCCAGACCCCATAGAGCACCTGAACTTTTCACCTTTCATGTTTTAGGTGTAGCTGCACAACTGCTTGGCTATTTCTAAAACAAACAGCTTAAGAAAGCAAGCAGCTAAATAAATAACAGCTTTTTGCAATCCTGTTTGCCCAGAGAATAGCCACATGCCAAAATAACACTTTGTTCAAACTGGAAAATGGATACAATGGATGTAGGGAACCAATTTTCTACTGGAGGCTGCCAGTTCCATTAACCTTTGCTCCCATGCTGTAAATGGAATCACAACTGTGCCTGCCTGATTTATCCAGCAGCCTGGAAGCAGAGATTATGTCCCAGAACATGAAGGTTTTCTCTCCATAGATAACTTGAGTTTAGAAGGTACAGCACAGCTGCCCTAGTGTGCATACTCACATTCTGCTAAGTGCAAACAGCTGCTTTCTCTTTCACTTGTTAGCAATGAAGATCAGGAAAAAATGGCAATTTATTTCTACTGTTAAAAAAAAATGAGTGCCCAAAAGAGGATTTGGTGCTAAACAGAAACAAGACATGATATCTCCCTTGAGGAACATCCAGTCCAACGCCCTGGTCCTGTAATGAAATTCATAATTGCAAAACTGGTGTCTATAGCATCCTGCAGATTTTTGTGTGGAATACTGTACAGCCGTGGTCCCCAACACGGTGCCCGCGGCCGCCATGGCGCCCGCGGGGGCATTTCAATGCGCCCGCCAGGTGCTCGGGGCTGGCCTGGCCCTGGGCACATGGCGCACGGGCGCTTGCAGGGAGAGCGCGCTTGGCGGGGGGAGTGCCGGGCGCGCGGCACTCGGCGGGAGGGGGGGAGCGCCGGCTCCGGGCACTCGGCGGGAGCGCCGGCTCCGGGCGCTCGGCACTTGGCGGGGGGAAGAGGGAGCGCCGGCTCCGGGCGCTCGGCACTCGGCGGGGTGAGGGGGAGCGCCGGCTCCGGGTGCGCGGCCCTTGGAGGGGGCCCTGCCCCCTCGCGCGCAGCTATGGGGGGGCCCTGCCACCAGGCGCGCGGCTAGGTGGGGCCCCGCCCCCGGGCACGTGGATGGGGGGGCGCCCCCGGGCCCCGCCCCCTGGCGCCCGGCGGGCAAACGGCCACGCCCCCTGGTGCCCGGCGGGCAAACGGCCACGCCCCCTGGCGCCCGACAACCTAAAAAGGTTGGGGACCACTGCTGTACAGCATGTCAGGGGTGGGGAACCTAAGGCCTTATGCAGCCCCCAGCTTTCCTGGATCCAACCCCTGAGGCTCAGGGCTCCACCCCAGCATTGGGGAGCCCACACTGGTGAACCAGCCCTCTCTCCCCTGCTGTCCCACAATGGGGCTGGAGTACACAAAATCTACTAGCCTGGCCCCCCCCAGGCTCTGGTGTGCAAGATGAATTTCAGGAGTGTCTTTGTGCTTCTCAGTCAGGGGCCATGTCACTTGTGTACAGCCCTGTGACAGGGTGTCCCAGTCCTGCACTGGCCAAGGGGAGGCTAATCAGGCCTGCTGGGCTGAGAAGGGCCCTCCCTCGCAGCCCTGCTGGGCATGCGCCAAATGCAGGCCCAGTATAAAGGCTGGAGGAACAGCTCAGTTGAGGCTGATCTTTGGAGGAGGCACCTGCTGGAGCATAGGAATAGCCATTCTTGCTGTTGGCGCCTCAACTGCTGCACCAGTTGGAGCTGTAGCCATTACCACAACCACTGTGCTGACATCAGCCACCACAGCTGCTGCACCAGTATCTGCCCATGCAGGTGGGGACTGTGCCAGCCAGGGGAGCGGGGTAAGAAGCAACCCAGCCCAGGGGAGGGAGCAGGAGGAGCCCTAGTGGACTTGGTGTGTTTTGGGGGGAACTCCCTGCTGAGACAGTGGTGGGAGCTGCCAACCACTGATAGGGCCTGCTGGAGAGGGAGAGCCTGGGTTCCCTTACCTCACCTGCACTCTTTATGCCCCAGACAAAGGGTATTAGAGACTTGGCTGCTGGGCCATATTGACCCCCAGATTGGGGGGGTGAGCTAGAGACTTGGCCACTGGGCCATATTGATCCCTAGACTGGGGAGAGCTAGGGAATTGGCTGCTGGGCCATATTTACCTCATGGCAGAGGGCAATTTAGACTTGGCTGCTGAGCCAGATTTACACCCCACCCCCCCAGGGTGCAGGGGGCTTGTGACCCTGTAACAGGACTTCTGGCTGATTTTTCTGTGGATCGGTTTCCCCACCCCTGCTATATAGACATGGAGGTCAGTGTGAGACCAACTGATTTCAATAGGATACTGTATGGGTGCAAGTGTTTAAGGAGTAGGGGAGTAGTGTTGAGGTAGCTTGGATTGCTGGGCTTCCTTATGATTCTGGTGGTGGATCTGCTGTCCCAAAACAGCTGGGTGAGTACTGCAATTCTAAGGTGCAGGAGGCACATACAATGAGTAAAGCACCCTGTGAACCTGATGAGTTGAATAACTAGTTATTCCTAGAACTACTCATAAATCACTTTATTTATGAGTGATTGTGAAGAAAATACCCACATGCAAGTTGCTGTAAAATGTCTGTAGATCCCAAAAGTTTGTGTTGCACTATTGAAACATTCATCCAAAAAGTGAGCGATTCATTATTTAGCATTTATAATCTTACTTATAGCCTGTATCTGCATGGCTTTTGTGCTTGCTTGTCCTTTTAATGTGAAATAAAGGTAATTGTGTTTGAAAGTATAAGATTGCTCCATGTGTATGGGAAAACAGAAGTTATTCTCTACACTTAAAAATCTGTCTTCCAGTCAGGGAACAGAAAATCTATACTATAATAGAAAATGGTGATTAATCAAAGTGAACAGTTTATGAACAACCCCCAAAGACTGAATACTAATGAATAATGCCTGCATTTGAGGAAACTATGATCAGCTTCTGAACAATCCACTAAGAAAAAAGGTTGTTTTTCAAAAGATATTGTATTGTTTATGAAAAACAACTAGCACTTCTTAATTGGCAGACACAACATTAGCCAATCATGGCATGTTTTCAGCAAGTTCTGAATCATGTTGGAACCCTTTTGCACTGTTGAGTATTTACCAGATTTCTTGCCTTAACATCTGCTTTAGTCTGTGATGCCAAGTACCCATCTATTGGTGTTGGAACACAATGTTAAATATTGAAATTACAAAATCTTAGCACCGTGTTTTAATAGCATTTAACCCTGTTTCTTGTGCTCTTTGTATTTTCAGTCGTCTTCAGATATAGCCTCAGTAACAGAAACTATATAATATGAAGATTTACTAATATAAAAGAAAATAACTTACACTGGTAAAATTTTCAGGTGTACCTAAGTGACCTATGCAACTAAATCCAATTGACTGGCTAATTCGAACTAACGGATCCAGACTAAAAAACTAGTTCGAATTAGCATTTTGCTAATTCGAACTAGCATGTCCACATAAGTGGACCCTGAACCGGCATTAAGGATGGCCGGAAGCAGTGCTGGCAGGGCATCAGACGAGGACTTAGAGCGTGGAGCTGCTGCCTCAGGCTAGCTGACGGCTGTGCTTAAAGGGACCTGACCCCCACCCTGGACAGACAGTTCTCAGGGGTGCCCCGCTTGCAAAGCAGTCCTGGCTTGGAGTGCCCTGAGTGCCCACACTGGGCACATCACAGCACTCGGCCATCAGACCGGCTGCACTTGCCGCAGGTTGCCATCTGAGGAGAGGGGGCAATTGGGGGCTACAGAAGAGCTTCCACCCCCAGAAGCCTGCAGAGCCAGCCCAGTCCTCCCCATTGGGGGCTCGTACCCCATTCCTCCCTCACCTCCTTCCACTTACCCTTCCCTAGCCCCCCTTCCTGATGTACACAATAAAGAAAATGTGTGGTCAAAAATAGAATCTCTCTTTATTGAACAAAACTGGGGGAGACTGGGAAAAGGAGGTGGGAGAGGGGAAGAGAGAGGGTGGGAGAGGGGAGGGCAACTAAAATGATCAGAGGTTTGGCAGAGGTCCCATATGAAGAGAGGCTAAAGAGACTGGGACTTTTCAGTTTAGAAAAGAGGAGACTGAGGGGGGATAGGATAGAGGTCTATAAAAGCATGAGTGGGGTGGAGAGGGTGCATCAAGAAAAGTTCTTCATTAGTTCCCATAATAGAAGGACTAGAGGAGACCAAAGGAAAGGAATGGGTAGCAGGCTTCAAACTAGTAACAAAGTTGCTCTTCACAAAGCAAAGAGTCAAACTGTGGAACTCCTTGCTGCAGGAGGCTGTGAAGGCTAGAACTAGAACAGAGTTTAAAGAGAAATGAGATCAATTCATAGAGGTTGGGTCCATGGAGTGGTATTAGCCAGGGGGTAGGAGTGGTGTCCCTGCCCAAAGTTTGTGGAAGGCTGGAGAGGGATGGCACGAGACAAATGGCTTGGTCACTGTCGTCGGTTCATCCCCTCCAGGGTCCCTAGGGTTGGCTGCTGTCGGCAGACAGTCTACTGGGCTAGATGGACCTTTGGTCTGACCCACTACGGCCATTGTAAGATCAGGGCTCAGGGTCGGGGGTCTCAGTGGACCACCTTGATATTCATGCAAACCTGCTTCTGGGTGGCCAGGCTGGCAGCTCTCCTGCCCTAGACGGCCACTTTCCTGTGCCTAGTGTGGAGGTCGTGGACGAGGAGCCGCCAGCCTGGTCCCGGGAAGAGGGGGAGGGCTGGGGGACATCGGGTGGGTGGCTCGATCCGTGCCAGGTGCAGGGTCTGCTAGCTGGGTGCTGGCAGGCTTGCACCTGGCACGGGCATCGTAGCCAGCCCGTGCCCCTTTAAGGGGTCCTGGGCCGGGAGGGGGGCAATAGAGTTTTCCTGGTGTTGGCCAGAGTGGCCACCAGGGAAAGCTGGGGAGGGCTAGCCTCCCACTAGTTTGAATTAAGGGGCTACACAGCCCTTAATTCGAACTAGTAAGTTTGAACTAGGCTTAGTCCTCGTGCAATGAGGTTTACCTAGTTCGAACTAAGCGCTCCGCTAGTTCGAATTAAGTTTGAACTAGCGGAGCGCTAGTGTAGCGCCTATCAAAGTTAATTCGAACTAACGTCCGTTAGTTCGAATTAATTTTGTAGTGTAGACATATCCTGTTAGATTAGAATATGTAACAAAACGAGAACTCTCCCTTTCTCCTAAAGCAGATCAGTTTGACATGATTTTTTCACGTAAAGTGAAGCTTTCAAACAAACGTTGATGAAATTCACACCTTAGTGCCAGCAAATACTGGTCTCCAGCTAATGTCACTATTTTGTGGATTTCACAATAGAAGCCACAATATTTCCATACTTCTAAAGGGACAATACCACAGAATTGACAGTTCTTAAAATATTTGCCCAAAGATCTCTTGTATAATAATCCATGTGGTGACACATAATTACCATATACATCTCACATAGAAACGGGGATCCAGGAGAGCAACTTGGATTTATTTTTAAACTGCAAAAACACAAGCCTCTACCACCATGAACTAAAGGTTATTCTCCGTGTGAGACAGCCACATCACTCATCTATATCTAACAGGGCCTCTCATTATAGTGGGTAAGCAGAGATTGAAGGTAAGGAGGTGGTAGACTTAAGGCCAAATTCTGCTCCCACTGAAGCTAATGGATGTTATGTCACTTTATAGCCCTTGAAGAACAATTCGTTCCCACTGTTTAAAATGGAATGAAAGGATAAAGAACAATGTATGGCAAAGATCAGGTTCCTGGTAGGACAGAGGAAGTGTTAGTTAATATGTAGATGAGACTGGAAAAAGATGTCTAAACACTGGAATATCATACAGGTCCAAATAATTTATACCTTGAATTTTCAGGAAAACGGGTAAAATTAAATCCTAATGTGGTGTTTACTGAGCAGATTCTAGGACAAACGAAATCAGAATTCATGATAAAGGTTAGGATAGGCTGGCAAGCCTACTTGTCTGAAGATCAGTTGTGACTGAGAATATAGTAGTCTGGTTTGCAGGATACTACGAAGGAATACCTTGAACTTAATTTTAAATGAGCCAATAAAGCTGAAGAAGGAGATCTTAGTTTATTAACTGCTTGCATTTCTTCAAGGATACAATAACACTGCCATGCCATGCACACCAAATATAGAGGCTATAATGCAGAATAAATTTACATTTAAAAAATCATTTAAGATCCCATGGTATAGTGAAAGAGGAAAATACTTAATAGGTGTGTCTACACTGGGCCACTTATTCCGGAAAAGCAGCCGCTTTTCCGGAATAAGCTGTGAGCTGTCTACACTGGCCGCTTGAATTTCCGGAAAAGCATCGACGCTGTACTGTACAAAAGCAGCCGCTTTTCCGGAATAAGCTGCGAGCTGTCTACACTGGCCGCTTGAATTTCCGGAAAAGCATCGACGCTGTACTGTACAAAATCAGCCGCTATTCCGGAAACCGTACGCTGCTCCTGCTCGGGCATAAGTCCTTTTTCCGGAAAAGCTTTTCCGGAAAAGGGCCAGTGTAGACAGCTTTTCTGGAAAAGCAGAAGAAACGTAAAAAAGCGGTTTGGACGGCGGGAGACCCCGTAGAAGCTGCAGACTTCCGCGTTACCCGAGGGCTTAAAGAGCCCACACGCTACTGGCCGCACGTGGCAGGAGCCCCCCGGAGACCACCCTTCCCAGCTCTGCCATGTGGCAACTGTGCTGCCCAGCCACCTCAGCGCAGGCATGGCAGCTCCAGGTGGTCGTCAGCCACCGTCACCCGGGGCAGGGGAGGAAGCCCCCAGGGGCCGGAAACGCAGGGCCCCATCCTGGACCCCCAGGGAGCTGGAGACCCTCCTGGACTTGTGGGAGGAAGAGGAGGGTCTCCATGACCTGCAGTCCCGCTGCCGGAACGCCGAGCTGTACACCCGGCTGGCATGGAACCTGGCCCAGCAAGGCCACCCCAGCCGCAACTGCGAGCAGGTGCGCTCCAAGGTGAAGGAGCTGCGGCTGGGGTACGTGCGGGCCACGGAGGGGAGCAGGACCCGATGCCTGCCCCTATTTTGAGAGGATGCACTCTTTTCTGGGCGAGCCAGCCCCGCAAGCCCCACCTGTCCCTGTGGACACCTGCCAGCACCCCCCCATCAACCGTCCCACCGAGCCGGAGGAGGAAGACGAGAGCGGCGGCGCGTCGGGAGAGGAGGCGCGTTGCCACCCAGCAGGCCCCCTCCAGCAGCTCCTCTGTGGCCGGGGAGGAACCCACTGGTGAGTCTTTGCAGGTTACACTCCCAAAGGGCGGGGGGCGGAGGGCGGGGGGGAGGGAGAGCCAGGTGCCCGGAGGGGGAGGGGGAGAGCAGGTCACTCAGGCCACGTGAGCTGCACGCTGCGTAGCATGAGGCAGTTAGAAGCATGTGCAAGCACGTGCAGCCTGGTGACCGAGTGGCAGGTGGCCGTGGCAGGCAGCTGCAGGGCATGCCTGGGACCATGCTCCTCGCACACATTCGGCGGGACCAGGGGGAAGGGTAGATGCCGGCTGGAAACGGCCAGGGCCCCAGGGACTCAGCCCAGAGCCCGCAGCTCCACCAAGGGGTGCAGCCCAGGGAACAGCACACTGTCCCATGCCTGGCTGTGAGGCACAGCCAGCTGCTCCTGGGATAAGCGCAGCGTCACAGTCCTGTGACCATGGACCCCCACCGAGCCCCTCACCTGCTCCCAGTGCCTTGGCAGGTTCCCCGAGGGAAGTCCCCACTGTGGCCACACCTGTCCCTGGACTACCAGGCTTGCGGGAGGGATAGTGTGAGGGAGAAGGGCCCCTGAGTTTTGCTGCAAGGATGGGACATCCCCCCACCCAGTCACCCTTCTGGTTCTGTCCAGGAGATAACCCACGCGAGGGGATCTGAGAGCCCAGACCGCCACTGACAGGTGTGCTCCTAGGCACTGCCGTGGGGATGCATCTCACTCCCTGTCAAACACCACTGATTAGCCCTAAGGTTTTCACAGTGTCCACCGGCAGGGAGTTCCACAGGTGAATGCAGCACAAGCACCCTCCCGCCCTGCACGGGGCCAGGATACAGACCGGTGCTTACAATACTGGAGGGAGGACCCTACTCCCAGGGGCGGTCCTCCTTGCCAACATACAACACGGGAGCAGGAGGGGAACCGAGTGGGCCCAAGCCACAACTGTGCGGTCACCTGAGTTCCGGGGTGGAGGGCATGGAGGTGTGGGGACAGTGGACGGCCTGCCTGACTGACCCGTCCTTTCTTCTCTTCCCTGCAGCGGGACCCAGCACCAGACCCGCGACTCCAGCAGCAGCGGCACCCCCAGCTGCCCAAGCCTGGAGGCACAGGCTCCGACACCGGGACCAGCTGCTTCGGCGTCATGTCACCGTGGTGGAGGAGATCCAGACCTCCATTGCGGAGCGTGTGCAGGGGGACCAGGAGTGGCAGCAGGAGGGATGGGCTGCGTTCCTGGAGGAATGCCGCGAGATGCGCGCCACAATGGACACCCTGACGGCACATTTAATACATGCCATCCACTACGGCATGGCCGGACCGCATGCCCCCGCCATCCCTCCGGGAGCACAGCCCATGCCCCCTCCTATCCCTGCTCCTCTCCCTGCTCCTGCTCCTCTCCCTGCTCCTGCTCCTGCCCCTGCCCCTGCCCCTGCTCCTGACCGTGCTCCTGCTCCTGGCCCTGACTGTGCTCCTGCTCCTGCTCCTGACCCTGACCCTGCTCGTGCTCCTGCTCGTGTTCCTACTCGTGCTCCTACTCGTGGGCACCTCAGTGTGCAGGCTGCCCCGACGCGGTCTGCCCAGTGTGGGCAGGTCCGCCCCCAGAGGGGCGCTCGCAGGGGCCACCCGTCCCAGTAACTGCCCCCCTCCTTCTCCCAGTTAAAGGTCCCCTCCCTCCTTCTCCCGGTTAAAGGTCCCTCCCTCCTTTGTAAATAGAAAGTTCTGTTTTCATTTGAATCTTGTGTGGTTATTGTGTTCCTCTAGTAACTGTACGGAAATTATGTGAGATGCCAATTAGCCACTTCAATTTAACAGGGTTACAAACTGTGGACAACAAATTCATGACTCTATCACTGGGGGGGGGGGCCTTTTTCAATGGTCATTGGTTTGCGGCGCATAAAGAAATACTGAGACTTTTCAGTAAAGATGTAAACCACAAACTATATTTTACATAGCAACAAACAAGCAGAAATGGTTAAAAGATGCAGGGGTATGTCTACACTACCCTGCTAGTTTGAACTAGTGGGGTAATGTAGGCATAACGCACTTGCAAATGAAGCCCGGGATTTGAATTTCCCGGGCTTCATTTGCATAAGCCGGGCGCCGCCATTTTAAAATCCCGGCTGGTTCGAACCCCATGCCACGCGGCTACACGCAGCACGAACTAGGTAGTTCGAACTAGGCTTCCTAGTTCGAACTACCGTTACTCCTCGCGGCACGGGGTTCGAACCAGCCGGGATTTAAAAATGGCGGCGCCCGGCTTATGCAAATGAAGCCCGGGAAATTCAAATCCCGGGCTTCATTTGCAAGTGCGGTATGCCTACATTACCCCGCTAGTTCGAACTAGTGGGGTAGTGTAGACATACCCCTGTATAGTACAGAATCTAAAACATAGTCTAGGCGCAGGGAGGATGATTGTGGTGTTGCTGGCCACCTCAATCCTTTGGTCCTTCCGGGCCTCAGGAGAGAAAGAGCCAGGAGATCCCTCGACGGACGATGACAGCGAAGCTGGCCACCTCAATCCTTTGGTCCTTCCGGGCCTCAGGAGAGGAAGAGCCAGGAGATCCCTCGACGGACGATGACAGCGAAGCTGGCCACCTCAATCCTTTGGTCCTTCCGGGCCTCAGGAGAGGAAGAGCCAGGAGATCCCTCGACGGACGATGACAGCGAAGCTGGCCACCTCAATCCTTTGGTCCTTCCGGGCCTCAGGAGAGGAACAGCCAGGAGATCCCTCGACGGATGACTGTGGTGTTGCTGGCCACCTCAATCCTTTGGTCCTTCCGGGCCTCAGGAGAGGAAAATCCAGGAGATCCATCGAAGATGGCACTGATGTGAGCCTTCTGCACAAGTCCCAAATCCTGTTGCCTGTTCTTCAGGACGGCGATGGTGGCCTAAACCCTAGCCTAACTTAAAAGAAAAACCCTAACTACGCCCGACGCACCCGACGAACAGACTTGATGACGGCCGATGTGCTGTGACCCGACGCTTTACTATACTATGGGGGGGGGGGGGGGGAGGAGGTAAGGGGAGGAGGTGGGGAAGGGTAGGAGCTGGGACAGAGTACTCTGGGGTGACCCAAGCGACCCTGCTACGGGGCTTGGGCAAACATGTCCACCAGAGCCTCCCTAATGCGCTGGCCACCTGGCGGATGGCAGCTGTGGCAGGCTGGTCCAAGGTCTGTGCCTCAGCTGCCACCCATGCAGGGAGGAAGACCTCCCCACTGCGCTCCACAATATTGTTGAGCACGCAGCATGCGGCCAGCACCTCCGTTGCATTCTGCTCACCCATGTCGAGACGGGTGAGCAAACAACGGAAGCAGGCTTTTAAGCGTCCAAACGCCAGCTCCACTGGGTTTCGGGCCCGGTTGAGGCGGTTGTTGAACCGGCCTGGTTCTGGTCCGGCTGCCCCGTGTAGGGCCGCATGAGCCAGGGCACCAGGGGGTAGGCCGCGTCACCGACGATGCAGATGGGCATCGGCACATCCCCAACAGTCAAGTCCCGCCAGGGGAAGTAGGTGCCCGCCTCCAACCTCTGAAACAGTCCTGAGTTCCGGAGGATGCAGCCACCGTAGATGTCCAGGAAGCGGCCCCGGTGATCCACGAGGGCCTGCAGGACGATGGAGCAGTACCCCTTTCTGTTCATAAAGTGGGCTGCTCGATGCTCCGGGGCCCGGATGGCTATGTGGGTGGCGTCCAGGGCTCCCCCGCAGTTGGGGAACCCGAGGGCAGCGAAGCTGGCCATGGTCTCATTGACGTCGCGCAGGCGGATGATACTCGGCAGCAGGATGTCATTGATGGCGTGGACAACCTGCAGAAGGGTGCAGAGAAACACAAGGGAACACATTACATACAGCTAGGGGTGAGTGTGTGCTCCCTTGGGTCCCCCCGCTTGATTCCCTCTGTCCTCACTCACACACACACACACACACACACACACAGACACACACACCCCAGGGCCCCTCTCGCCCCATGCCCCCCCCCACCAGCGGGCCTGTGCAAGGGAGGGACGGCCAAAACCCCTGGGCGACCCAGCCTGGAGTCTTGGGTTTCCCTGGGCCTTGAGTGGAGCACCCTCCCCCCATCCCACTCCCCCTGGGACTTACCTGGATGACGATCACTCCAATGTTGGATCTTCCCACCCCGAACTGGTGTGCCACCGAGCGGTAGCTGTCCGGTGTGGCCAGCTTCCACAGCGCGATGGCAACCCTCTTTTTGACGGGGATGGGTGCCCGCAGCCGGGTGGCGGTTCTCTGCAGCGCGGGGGTGAGCCAGGTGCACAGCGTCAAGAAGGTCCACTTCCTCATCCGAAAATTCCAGATCCACTGGTGGTCATCCCGTAGTCCAAGGACCACACGGTCCCACCAGTCGGTGCTCGTCTCCAAAGTCCAGATGGGCCGGTCAATGGTAGGGTGCTGATGCCAAGCGGTTGCCAGAACCTCCCTGGTGAGGGAGTCCAAAGTGATCTTTGCGTCCTGGTACATGAATGCCAGGGCACCAGCCTGCAGCACGAGCTCCAGGCACCTGTACAGGTCCAACAGGGGTCCGAGGAGGTACATGGCCACCCACAGCTCCATGGCAGATAGAGCAGGGCAGAAAAAAGAAGACACTGGGAAAAGCAGTTGGGGGCCAAAGGGTGGTGTCCCCAAAACTCACAGGGCAACCACCGACCCTGTGAAGGGTGCCAGTCCCTGCCAGAGGTCACAAGACACGGGAGCACGAGACCAACGGCTGCCCGGCGAGACCCCTTTAACCACGCGTCTGGACGGAGCTCCGGCCCCGCCCCCGGAAAGGTCTGGTGGCCTTTGCCCTTTTCAAAATGGTTCTGGGCTTTTTGCTTTTCCGGAAGAGCGTGCCGCCAATGTAGACGCTACTTTTCCGGAAAAGCTGAAAACGGAATAGTATTCCGTTTTAAGCATTTCCGGAAATTCAGGCCAGTGTAGACGTAGCTAATGGGTAGAACTCAGTCTCAGAAACAGGTAACTTGGTGCATTTCCTTTGGGGTCAGTTATGAGATCTTTTGTTGATTGCTGTATCTAATTATGATGGAAAGTAATATGAACTGCAAGATAACTTATTTGCTGAGGATTCTG
Source organism: Pelodiscus sinensis (assembly GCF_049634645.1). Taxonomy (NCBI): domain Eukaryota; kingdom Metazoa; phylum Chordata; order Testudines; family Trionychidae; genus Pelodiscus; species Pelodiscus sinensis. The sequence continues at coordinate 29,680,594 of NC_134724.1, read as the reverse complement.
AAATTGAAGATAAAGAAACTGAAGAATAGTCAGGGAGCTTTATCTTTGTGGTGATGATGTAGCTTGACTGAAATAAAGTGAATGCGGACAAACTTCAATTAATACTGTGGAATATACATAAGAAATGGAACAGTGATATAACATAACAAGCAGCCCTTTAGGAGTCAGTGTGAAATCTTTGTACTCATCAGCTCAGAGTATGACTGCAATAAAAATGAGCAAATGGAATGTAAGACCTTTGCTACCTCCTCCAAATGTGTTCTCAAGATCCATTGCTGGCTTGGTACATTATATGAAAGAGTTGATCAAGGGTAAAAAAAGGATAGTTGTATTTCTTGTTTATAATTATCATGGTCACTTTTTTCCTATAGTCAAATAGACAATTTTTATATATTCATTTTCCCTCTCCTTTTGTCTGCCAAATGTCCTCTTAGATTGTAAATTCTTCAGGGCCAGGGCTCAAATCTTTGTCGTTTTCAGTGGCTAGATGTAAAGCAGCTCCTATTCTGAGGGATGTAGGTGTGGCCATAATACAAATAATCTCACCAAAACCAGAGCAGCCTGTTTATTGAGCTGAGGCAATCTTCTTGCTGCTCTCCCTTGTAGAATAGGGGGCTCTTTCATCCTTTGTTTGAGGGAGTTGTGGCCTTTGACATCACGATTCAAGTCTGCATTCTGGGACAGGCACCAGCTGAAACACCAGTCCAGACATGAAGACTGCCCTCCCACTCTACAGGCCAGCGGGGGGGAGGGGGGAGGGGGGGGTCTCCCATTCCTATTTACTTGCCCTCCCTAGAACTCCGGTCAGTGAGCACTGCTAGGAGCACTTCAGAGATCAGGATTTTAGTCATTTTCACTCTGCTGTTGTTCACTTACACAGCAGGGTACAGTAGAGAGAAAGAGTAGAAGGAAATAGAGAAGTGAAACAGAGAAACCACAGAGGAAAGAGCTGTTTTTGCACATATTTCACCTTGTGGTGGGGCACATCAGCCTTGCTCTGTAGAGCAGTCTGTGGGCTAGGCTCAGCTGGCTGAGAGTGCCCCTCCCCCCAAGGCCTTGCTGAGCATGCTCACTGGTGAGCAGGACTATAAAAGGCCCTGGGACAGTTCACTTGGGGGCTCACTGCTGCAGGGGAAGAACCTCTAGAGCCAGCTCCAAAGGCTCCCATGCATCCTGAACTGATGCAGCAGCTACTACAGCCCCAGCAGCAACCTCCGCAGCGATGGCCCCAGAGACGGGGGAGGTGGTAGGAAGTGGCTCAGGGAAGGGAATTGAAAGCCCAGAGTGCTCAGCACTTTCAGGGGAAGAACCCCCTGCTGAGCAAGCAATGGATTGAACCACTGCCAATAGGGCCCTGGGCTGGGACCCAGTGCAACTGGAGGGCCCGGGTTCTGTTACCCCTCTCTCTGCAGTGCTCCAGGGAAGAGGAAGGCCCCAAAGCCTGTGGACTAGGCCTCAGGGCTGTATTTGCCCCAATAGGGGAGCACTGCAAGGACTATGCCACAGGGCTGTATTGATACCCCTCTGTCTGGGTCAGACTCGGATGCTGGCCATTGGGCTGCGAAGACCCTGATAGGTGAGCCTGCGGGGGGGATTTTTAACTGCTTCATCTGCCCTGCTTGAGGGGGGCCGGGCCCGTTGATATGCCCGTAGATCAATGGATGAAAGCAGCCCAAGTTAATGGTAGGCTATAGGCTAAGAACAAAACACCAGATTTCTTGAGGTGTGTGGGAGTAGGGTCACATTTGAATTCATGTTGCTAATTCTCTCACTCTGTAGTTCTGGTTCCAGGTGATAACTAGAAGAGTAAATGAACATCAAGTCTATGATTCTAACATGTTCAAGTCGGGATTTGTATGATTCTAAAATCTCAAGAGTTTGTCCCAAGATGGTAACAGTCTCTCAAACTAATCATTTCATCAGACTTTTTTCACTGAAATGTATTGTTTTGGGCTGAAATCTCACCAGAATGTGCTACTGATTAATACCAATCCTGACTCTGGCCTTAGCCTTGATTCACCTCAAATGTTTTCCTACATAAGATTCAAACACAATCTCTTTGGCCTTTTGGTAGCTGATGGCGACCAAAAATTGCTGACTTCTAATGATTGCAGGATAGCGTGTGTGAAATGAGTTGGTCATTCCAGTCCAATTCATAATAGGGATGTTAAATAGTGGTTAATTGAATAGTCAAGTAACCTCAAGAATTCTTATGTTAGTCAACTATTCCTGAGGGGAGGGCCGGCAGCCAGTGCTCTTCAGCCTCACTCCTGAGTATCAAAGGCAGCAGTGCAGGGTGCCAGGCAGGAGCTGGTCCGCAAGGAGAGCCAGTTTAAAAACCAGCTCCCCTTGCAGATTGGCTGTCTGTCCTCCTGTGCTGCTGCCTCTGATAAAGAGGCAGTAGCATGGAGTGGCAGCAGCCCCTGTCTAGGGTGGGTCTGAGCTCCCAAACCCAGTATAAGTCAGAACTGAACCAGGCTGCCTGTTCCTAAAACACTTTAAATGCAGAGCTGCAGCAGAAGTAGGTCCTAGGCCTGTTTCAAGCCAGGACTGAGCCAACCTGCTAAAAGTACCGTGTGTTTGTATGTGTGATAAGTAGCTGGTTCTGTGATGTATGTAGCCACAAAAACCATAATGCCTGCCCCCATTTCCTGTGTACAGTTGCAAGAACAGCTTAAAATTAGCACAGAGCCAGAAGCCGTTTTGTTCCCAGAGTTGCTACAGATGATACATACACTGCTCTTCGGTGCAGAAATTCTATTTTGCTCTTTCTAGTTTCTTTGTTTTCCTTTATCTAAACAGTCTTCAGATTAAAAGTACATGGTTGTATTGTGCATTTGAAAAAAACATAACGGCATCTCAGCACTGCACTAGGGCTGTAGAACACCAAGTATGAAAGGAGTTAAGGTAATAGTGTCACATGACCAACAAACTTATCCTATTTAATTTCCCTTGACACTTCCTTCCTTCCCGCCATGTTTTCCTCGTTCATCATCTCACAGCACTGAACTTAACTATCATTGGCACTGCTGTAGCTCCACCAGAGATAATGGTGAACATGCTAGTGCAGATCAGCCATTGGCTTTTTCACCCCCATGTTGCCTAGACCTGGCTCTCCCCTTTGGGGTTTTCTTGGTGGGTGGAATCTCTGAATTTTCCTTTCCCGTAGGTCCATGCTGTCTCACTAGGCAAGAGCCAATATTTAAATTCTCGCTTTAGAGGGACACACTACACTTCAATTTTATCCATGAGGATGTAGAGACCCTAAAATCTGAAAAATTAACTCTTCAACTGCACTTTTCACTTCGGCTATGTCTACACTCGTGGCTTCTTGTGTGAGAAATATGTAAATGAGGCTAAGCGTGGAATATGGCCGAGCCTCATTTGCATACCTAATGAGCTGCCATTTTTGCAGAAGGAGCTGTCTACACTTCCCCTTCCTGAGCAAGAAAAACCCTATTGCGAAATGCCAGTACACTGATTATTTTCCAGAATAATTTCTTGCACAAGAAAGGGCAGTATAGACAGCTCCTTCTGGCGCAAGAGCCTCTTCTGCAAAATGGTGGCCCATTAGGTATGCAAATGAGGCTTGGCGATAACCCATGCTTAGCTTCATTTGCACATTTGTCACGCAAGAAGCTGTGAGTGTAGACATAGCTCTGGAGATTTCAAAAGAGTTTACAAAGATATGTCAGTTACATACAGGGAAAAATGAAACCTGTAAGGGAAGATCACCAAGTTCATGCTTGGTTTAAAGGTTTAGAGAACATGACCTATGAAGCCAGGCTTCATGAACTGGGCTTGTTTAGTTTGGAAAAAAGAAGATTAAGGGGGGACATGATAGCGGTTTTCAAATATCTAAAAGGGTGTCACAAGGAGGAAGGAGAAAATTTGTTCCTCTTGGTTTCTGAGGACAGGACAAGGAGTAATGGGCTTAAAGTGCAGCAGGGGAGGTTTAGATTGGACATTAGGAAAAAATTCCTAACTGTCAGGGTGGTCAAATATTGGAATAAATTGCCAAGGGAGGTGGTGGAATCTCCCTCTCTGGAGATATTTAAGAACAGGTTAGATAGACATCTGTCAGGGATGGTGTAGACGGAGCTTGATCCTGCCTTGAGGGCGGGGGGCTGGACTCGATGACCTCTCGAGGTCCCTTCCAGTCCTATTATTCTATGATTCTATGATTCTATGCTTGAGGGAGAAAGAGAACCTCACTCTTCTGTCTGTCAGTACACAGCCCTACCTGCTGAACCACACAACTTGTTATATGTGTTGTGTTACGTCTCTTTGGTGTCAGCTAATATGCTCACAATATTGGATGTTTGGGTGGAATAATCCAAAGTCAATAGATGCCAAAGATGACGATTCACGAAAATGAGAGGTTCTGTTAGAGGGTGTTTGAATAATAAAAATTCCATACAGCACATCAAGGTAAGCACAGAAAGGGCGGACCTATATGAAAATGAAAGAGATGATCCAAAATATTTCCAGTTATTAGCATCAGTGTCACAATTAGTGCTCATTTATTTTCTTTTATAAAAATGCAAGAGCAACAATGCATAAGTTTCTTGCTCTGTAGCTTTTTGCTATTGCACAGACTGCCTGGAGACAAACAATACTTCTTGGGAGGACAGCTTACCCAGTTTGTCATGAAGTGGTGATGTTATCTAATGATGCTGTATTTTAATTATCAGTTTAAAGGGCAATTAGAATATAGAACTGTGCATTAAGACCATCAATGAAGAAATGCTTACTAAGAGATGTTACCCCAAAAATTCCCACTTGAAACCTTCCAGGGTTACACTAGCATGGGTTTATTGATTGACTAAAGAAGATAGTTTAAACCTGTAGTGGCAGCTCTAAAGAGGGAAATAGATTTTAAAAATGACTAAAAGAAATATTTCAAAGTAACTGTATCAGAAATGACAAACCAAACGTGAAAACGATAATTCCTTTAAGCTGTAAGTCCATGATTTCTTTTTGTGCATGCATTACTAGTATAAAATAAAACACATCCCAACATACCATGACTACTACCACCATGCAAAGTCTAATTAATCACTAAAGTGGCATTTTTAACCATCAGAAAAATTAAGATACAGCTTTCTGAAGAAATGGTGATAAGGAATGGTTTGTGGAAGAAATATTCAATTTCAGCAGCTCTGCTCTGGAAGAATTCCAGCTTGGAGAGGACATTGGGATTTGCAAACAACACAGAGTTGTACTTTCAAGTCTGTCGGAAGCAAATGCACACTGGCAACTTCAAGATGTGAATCCAGAGATTTTCTCACTCTCCTGCTATTCAGAGCTATGCAGTCCAATATGAAAGCTCCAGTTCCTACTCGCCATAGAAAGTATTCTCTGAAATCCATTGGTGCCTGCTCCTTATACTCAGATTGCCATAGAATTGCTGTAAGATCCTAGAGAGCGCAGCTGATATCAAGCACATACAGAGAACACTAAGAAAATTAGGCATTGACAGAGATTTGGGGGGAAATGGTAAAAGAATACCTACCTTATGCCCGCCAAAGAAGCCTGTAAATGAAAACCCTGCATCATGCAGGGCTAAATTGACCAATAAATAAAAAGCTGTCATTCCAGAGCGGTACAGCTCATTTGTCCATTGTAAGCAATTACTGAGTGACCAGGAGGATGAAAGCTGCTGGTGGTGGTTTTGGCGTTACCTAGGATTATATAAATGTCTGTGGACTTGTTTTTTTGTTTTGTATTTGCAGCTCCTTAGCTGTTTCATTTTTGTGATCTTTGTTCTGTATGGATTTATTCCCCCTTAACACTTATGCATGAAATTGATTGGGGTCAAATGAAGAAATGGTCGTTACCTAGCTACCCAGTCTAAACTTTAGAGCACTTTTCCAGATTTAGATTAGATTCCAATGGGACATCTCTGCCATTGTACTGATGAAGAGCTAGTCACAATAGCTCCTAAATACCTTGGCATATTTTGTGATATTGGCAAGAACCAGTAACAGTTATGTAACTTTTGTTTTAAACAGCGGTTCTCAAACTTTTTGGGCTCCGGAGCCCTTTACATGCAAAAAAATTTATGCGGAGCTCCAGTGGTCCACTGATTGTATGTGTTGTACCTATCTATGTTTCCAATTTGTCAACCTTGTGGAGCCCCTGGAGACCTCGCAGAGCCCTGGGGCTCCGCGGAGCACAGTTTGAGAAACACTGGTTTAAAATAACAACAAAACTAAGAGCGGTGTTCTCCATTGCCCATAGTGCTGATCTCTATTGGACTGTATTTCTGGTTTGTCATGGAACTTCTAGTGGTGTTTTCTGGAGTTGATACAGAATGGAAGCGAGCGGACAAGTGAAGAAATCCTGTTTATTTTTAAGAGCAGCGAGTTAGATGTTTATTGGGAGGACAAAGGGAAGTATGTTTAAACCTGTCACTTCAAGCTATTCATTCCATGGTGCCTTGAATCTGGATCATGCCTTGCTTTAGAGTATTTCTAAGGGAATCTCTCCTCTAGCTTTAAACTGGTTGCACAAGCAGGAAGCTTCCCTGATTTTCTGCACCAATCCCAGAGCAGATTAGAGTAGTCTAGGGGCTGATTTAGCTTTCACCAGCTGAAGATGATTCAATACCCTTTCTGTCCCCGAAACACCCTGTATCCCAAGGGATGCCTCATGAGAGATGTAAGAACTGGCTATATATGCTGGAAATTTGCCAGTAATTTCTGTTCCTTTATGCTGGTTCACAAGACAGAAAATATGTCCCAACATTATCTTGAAGCAGGGCCAAATTCTTCTTTGTTATACTGATGTTGATCTGGAGTCACTCATTTTCAGAGTAAAATGGAGTTACTAGCCCCATTAGATTCAATACGATTAATCAGAATTCAGATCAGTATAATAGAAGAATTTGGTTCACTGCTCCTAGAACTGCATTACTAAAATAGTCTCTTTGGCTGCAAACAGCAATATATAACATCTAAAATTCAAATATGTCAGGAGCTGCAATGACTACTGTTGATATATCATTCTTTTAAAACTAAATTGGATCCCCTTTTGTACTGAATTACTGACAGCACATGTGTTGCTTGCTATGTAAAAGAGTTGAGAAATAGTCATTGCTCTTTAATATTCTCAATGTGTTTTGCAACACTGCAGGCAACATGGCACATCTGGGAGCCTCCAAAAACCATGTCAGGACTAGGAGAATATTCCCAGAAATGAGGGTTCAAGCCCAAGAAGGGAGATGATGAATAAATAAGACTTCTGAGCACAGGCCTGTAGAAGGAAATTAAGAAAGCAGACAGAAAGAAATTGGAAAGATTTGCATTTAATCTGAACAATTCCATGTATCTCCAATTAGCAGACAAAAATACATCAACATTTGTAATGAATGATGAGTCTGCTTGGTCCCATTCTCATTATACATACATCTGAGGTGGAACCAATGCCATTTATGAATAATTTAATTAAAATAACATGTTTTATTTTTGTAGCATACAGAACTGTAAACACTAATTTAATAACTCTGAGGATCATGAAATGCAATCTTAATTACTAGAAACTAGAATAATCAGCCGAACTGAGGCGGTAAGACAATTAACTCTTTGGAAGTGTGTTTAACAGCTTTTGAGGTGGAACTAACATACTGAGAAAGTTAGCATAGTTATTACTGTGTATACGTTAATGTTTTGGAAGAGACCTTAAAAGCCAAAGAAGACCAGGCTGTTTTATGTATCAAATATTGTGACACTCTTTCCACAACAGTAAGGGTTAGCCTGTGTTCTTGGCTAAAATATCCTCTAATCCCAATTTAGAGACCATCTACTTCACAGAGGAGATTGCGTTCCCAGTAGTTGAAGCGTTCTGTACAGTTTACCAGTAGTTTTGTAAAGTGCTTTAGGATCCATTGGGATGAAAGAAACTATAAACACGTTAAATGACACCATTGTTTTTTGTTGCTGTTATTTCAAAAAAGGGTTTTGAAGTTATGTTATTTAATTTAAAATAATTATTCCTCCCTTTTTAAATGTACTTTGCTGGGGTCTGATTGGGCTGTCAGCAGTCAATGGCAAAACCTTATTGTCCTCAATGAGTGCAATATAAATGTCTTGCCATTAACCAATCTAACAGTCTCTTCCTAAAAATAAACACTGGACCCTACTTTACTTTAATGTTATGTAACCCCCTTTTTCTTCCCCGGGTTACTTGGAAGCAGGTCACGCTCACAGGTGTGCCTGGGCACCTGATGGTTTTAACCCAAAAGGAGATCCTGAGCACCCCGGTGGTGATGGTGTTTAGTTGGGGAAAGCCCTATCCACCCCCTTGCTGCAGTCCCTTGCTCGTAATGAATGTATAATGGCGGTGCCTCCACCTGGCTGGCCTTGTACACACTTAGGCTGTGTCTACATTGGCGCAATCTTGCGCCAAAACGGCCGCTTTTGCGCAAAAACATGCTGCCTGCCTACACTGGTGGAGAGTTCTTGCGCAAGAACACTGATGTTCTAATGTGTGAAATCAGTGCTTCTTGCACAAGAACTATGATGCTCCTGCTCAGGAATAAGCCCTCTTGTGCAACTGTTCTTGCACAAGGCCAGTGTAAACAGCTCCAAAGGCCTCCAGTTCCAGTCTGCAGCTGAACTTTTCAACAGCCCTTGGACTGGATCAAACTCCTCCACAGCAGCCTGGGTCCCCTTCTCTTCCACAATCCAAGGGCAGAGTCCCAGACTGCTAGGCCTCTCTTCTCCTGCACATGGAGAGCCTTGATCTCCCACACGAGTCCTTCCTTCCTGTTTTTCCCAAGGACTCATGGGAATTGTAGTCTGGATTGCAGCACACAGGGTCTTTCCAGAAAAAAACAGAGGCCCCTTTAGTAAGGGGACTACACTTATTTTCAGTGTTGACTTAAATTCAGTGTTTTACTTGGTTTTTATGACCTTTCTTCTACCACAGGGTTTTTACAGAGTCTGGGTATTTGGATTGACCTGTGCTGCCTACATGTTGGCAGAGTCTGCTCTTACATGGACTCCTCTCACACACTGGTGTAGCTCCACTACTTCTCCTGAGACATATACACTTGAGAAAAAGAGGAATCTGGCCCACGTCTGTGGTGCTATATTCATGAACCCAGAAATGCAGTCATCCTCTTGCTGTATTTTCTGTCTCCTACAGGGTCAGGTTTTTTTCTATAAAGTAGAATTGATTGAATGCAAGGTTTGGATTTTTAAAACTGTCAGGTCAGTTTTACTGAGTATATCAGCGACTCAGAGTTGACGCATCAGAAAGCAGAGGATTTGTACCCCATGCCTACTATATATATATATATATATATTAGAGCATTTGTTTGTCTGTCTGTTCAAGAACTCCTCCGAAATGGTAAGAGCTGGGACCACCAAATTCAGTATAACAGCTTCCTCTTATCATAACTTAAAGCAAGATAAGGGTTTGGTTGTGCCAGGAAAATGGGATGTACTTGAAATGGATTGCTTCTCATAAAAACGAAACAGGAAAGACACAATCACTAAATTAAGTACAGTCCTCAAAACTGACATAATTGAGTGAATGTCAAAAAAGACGGAACCAAGATGAGCCAGAAAAACAGGATGAACTGACTGGAATGGTCAAAGGCCCTGAGCAATGCTAGGTGAATCTCACATGTATAAAACAAATGGAACATTTTAAAACCATATATACAGTTCCTGCCAGCACCTTTTTTTACTGTGGAGTAAGGTGAGAACACTGAATATGCTCTGGAAGTGACACTCCTTTTACCTTCAGTATATCTGTTTCTTTGTTTCTTTTCATTAGGTGAAGACTTGTTCTGTGGCTCATCATACAGACTGAACAAAAATTGAATAGAAAGTGAGGTTTTTTTTAAATCCTTTCACAGTGATCACATACTTACATTATAAGGCATGTTTCTAGTGTACACTCAGGCCCAAATTTATCCCTGTTTTGTAATTCCATTGTCTGAATAGGCCTTACAAAATGAGGCATAAATTAGTCCCATGTGGTGGCGCACAATCACAGTTAAACTTCTGGAACCAAATGGTCTGTGTGGTAGCCAAGGATGCGTTAAGCTGCAGCATGTAAAGTGTAATGTTTGGCTTACTCTCCAATTTGCTACTGTGGTCTGAGATTTCAGTCTTTGAAATTTGGGAAATTCTGTAGCTTTCAGATTAGACATGTGATTCATCAACTGCTAGCTGGTCTTAAAATGTTCAAGTTTTAAAATCAGAATGACACTAAGCACTACCTCTGAAGGGCTAATGCCAATAATACATCACAGCCAGGATTACTAAAATAACCTTAATAAAGTGACATCTAGTGGTTATGAAGAGACTTATCTTTGAAAGTATAAAATGAAGTTGTCTGGGTGGAGGAGAATCCATACAACTAATGTGTAGGCAGTTTGTGAGGTGGACGTAGACATTCAGGAAAATAACTTGTGACAGGACATAAGAAGGAGGGTTGCTCTTTCTTATTGCAGTCTGATTATTTCTGACTCACATTTTCAATACATAAGTCTTCAACAGTGAACTCGTAGGTAAAATATCTTACTGCATGGAATTATTGCTACAACAGAACTACTGCTTCTTCAGTTATTTCCATGTAGTTTGTGATATCAATAATAGCTCTCACAGATTTGGTATTTGTACATTCAGGGAACCAGTTGTAACTTAAGTGTCAAGTATTTGTGCATGCCATTAATGTAAACAAACTTCTGGCAATAAACATGGATTTTAAAAAACCTGACTCAGGGTTAGATGCAGTGTTGGAATGATCAGCTACTTTAACTCCTAATTGCTGGTATCAAAATATGCTAACATTCGGTAGCAAGGACTATGGCTGGCTATTGTAGAGTTTCATGTGGAAGTTGTTAGTTTGGGGCAGCATAAGCACAGCAATTAAAGCACATGGCCCCTCCCCCAACTTTTTTTCCCCCCTTCCAAATCCCCCCCCCCGCTAACTTTTCTCCACTACTTGTTACCTGGTGATTCCAAGCCTATCTCATGGGAAGCAATGTATCCTTGAGGTTAGAACTCAGATCTGGGGTGAAATCCTGGCCACATCAAAGTCAATTGAGTCAGGATTTCACTACTAGATTTTAATTCCAGCTTTGACATTGACTAACTCTGTGAATGTATGTAAATAAGCTAACCTCTGTTTCTCCCTCTGTAAAATAGGGATAATATAACACTCTGAGAATTAAAAGTGTTAACTTTCCAGGAGTGTTGCCAAATTATATTATTTCACTATTTACAAAATGTTTTGCCATCCTCAGATGTAAGGTGCTAGAGCAGTGTTTCTCTCAGACCCACTCTGAGAGAACTGCTACCGGACCGCTCTGGTTTGTTTACTTATCAGCTACACTTCCACAGAAACTTGTGGCTCCCATTGGCTGCAAAAAGTGAACCACAGCCAAGGGGGAGCGGGGCCACAAGGCTCTGTGGCTGTGGGGCTGGTAAGTAAACAAACCAGAACTGCAGGGTAGCAGCTTTCTCAGAGTGGGTCTGTGGACCACTTTGAGAAACGCTGAGCTAGAGGAGGGCTAAGCAGCGGGGTCATTCAGTTACTGAGGTATGGCCCACTGTTTGAATTTTAAAAAGAAACTTGTGCTGCTTCTGAAACTAGACTTTTGTTTTTAAAGTAGGTCTGTGGGGGGAGGGAGAGAGTTGATAAAAGCAGAGTTTAATGAAACAGGAGCATTTGACAGGGAATTGGAGAGCAGCATTTTATTCTCACCCTTGTCCTTTCCACATAACAATGCGAACATGTATGTTTTTACTATTTAAACAGTGAATGACTACCTCATACTGTGCCTAAACAAAGCAAAGGGACATCTCTCCTCCTCCTTTTGTGTCCTGACTCTCAGCTTTCTTTCATTAAATGCAGGTGCCACTGAGCATTCAATGACCTATACCTCTTGTGCCAAATTCTGCTCTCCTGTGCACCCTTTACACCACCTTGCCTGCCAGGGACAGAAGTGAGAGCAGTGTCTGGTTGCTCAGAAATACTGGGACTGGCCCAGGTTTCAACAATAGTTGTAATATTTATGCTGAGTTTATACATTCTTTGCTGTATTTTATTTGATCTCATACATATCCATTTGCCTTGGGTCTCTTCAATAATGATTGCTTAATAATAACAAGGCCAACTTTGTCAATAGTACTGGAGCTTTGTGTGTTTAAAGCAGAACATGGACTTTAGAGAAAAGTTTGAGATTTTAGGTCTCTTACATCTGAGCAATTAAGGCACAACTGTAACTTACTATGTTTCTTGTTCAGATGCCACAGGTTCAAGACCATCTTTGGGAGCAGATTGCTATGAAAGAGCAAAGGGTTTTTTAAAATTATAATAAGCACAGTAATACTACTAACATTGACATGATAGAGAACAAATGATAAACTTATTTGGCATCTATGTTGAGACTCTAGATTTACACCAACTGTGAGTAACAGGAGACTCAATTCCCAAACCTCTATATTCATTAGTAGGTTTTTATTCTAATTATGCACAATAGAAAAAGGCTTTTGAAACTAAATGGAATATAGTGATTGGTTTCCAACCCTGACAGGTGGAAGCATATTATGGGGATTTCAGAAATGAAAGAAGAAGTTCTGATTATATTGAATGCATGAGTGTTTTTTAAAAAAGTCAATCTGTTCTGAACTGAATAGTTGATTTCAGACTTTGATCTAAAGATGAAGTTGTTTGTGTTAAATCTGAAGAGGCTTGTGCAGCTGTGACTCAATAAGGTTTTTAGAGAGACAATCCTGGGAGTCCGGAAACTTTTTGGAGAAATGACAGGAAGCCCTCACTTCTCAGTTTGCATTCCTAATTGTTCTTTAGGAGTTTGTCCTCAAATATAACTCCAACTTACGCATGGCTGTTGATCTTAGATTCCCTTTCCCTCTACCATCAGTTTTAGATTATAAACAGAAACAAAGGGACAATACTGGGCTTGTACCTGGAGAAGTTTGGCTGTTTGTCCCAGGATTCTAGCCCCTGTCTAGAGAAGTCCCAAAGTACTGAATGAATCAGTTGGCTTTAAAAACAATGTCATAAATGTAGGGCAAATTTTTTTCAATTAGATTTTCAAGATTATTTGTAGAAGATATTCTAGATGACAGCTGGAGAGTATTTGTATGTTCTGCAACGCACAGATTGGGGTGTGATCTCACCCATTTTACCAGAAAGCTGCAAAATCAGGCTTCATGAAAGCCTGCAAATTTCTGGCAGTGCAAGGAAAGATAACTTGTGGTCCAATCTCCCAACCCTGCTCTCATGACAAGAGGGAAGTTGCTAAAGCCATGGAAACCAAAAGACCAGGGCTGTGTCTACACTGGCACCCCTTTCCGGAAAAGGGATGCTAATGAGACACTTTGGAAATGCAAATCCGCGGGGGATTTAAATATCCCCCGCGGCATTTGCATTTACATGGCTGCCGCTTTTTTCCGGCTTGGGGTTTTTGCCGGAGAAAAGCGCCAGTGTAGACGCGATTTTCCAGAAAATAAGCCCTTCTCCGGAAGATCCCTTATTCCTACTTTCAAGTACCCTAAGGATAATCCTAAAAAGAAGAAATCTGGAAAAAAAATAAGTGACAAGTCTGAAACTGACAGAGACAAGCCAGTGGAAGTGCACATCAATTCAGGTGAAGAAAGAACCATGAAGTAGAAAGCACCGTCACTTCCCATCAGACAGGTGCGTAGAAGATTTAGGCGAGATCAGCGTTTCTCTGTATACATATATACAGTACTTGAAAGTAGGAATAAGGGATCTTCCGGAGAAGGGCTTATTTTCTGGAAAATCGCGTCTACACTGGCGCTTTTCTCCGGCAAAAACCCCGAGCCGGAAAAAAGCGGCAGCCATGTAAATGCAAATGCCGCGGGGGATATTTAAATCCCTCGCGGATTTGCAATTCCTAAGTGTCTCATTAGCATCCCTTTTCCGGAAAGGGGTGCAAATGTAGACACAGCCCATTGGTTTAGCTATCTAGCTAACTGCTATATGGAAGCTCATTGACAAGGGCATGTTCTCACAATCTGCTTGTAAAATATGTTAATAGTGTTATCCCTTTTGACATGAGCAGTTAACCAGTGTTTGGCTCTTTTGTGCATTGTTTCCTATTAGGAGGGTGATCATGGGCTCATGCATTACTTTGATGTAATCCTGTTTATTTACAAGGAATTTATGCAGAATCCTGTTCCTCTGAATATTGTAGGAACAAACAACAAGAGGTGGCTTCTTTGCTCACGATTCTAAGTTTTACTTTGCAGCCAGAACTTTGTCCCCCAAAAATTTCTTGGGCTAGGTCTACACTGCAGGCTTCTTGCTCAAAAAGTTCTTGCGTAAGAGCACATCCACACTGCCTTGTGCTTTTGTGTAAGAGCGTCTATGTCAATGTGGATGCTTTCTTGCACAAGAAAGCTCTGATGTCTGTTTTAGCGATAGGGGTTTCTTGCGTAAAAAAAACCCCTGTTGCCCGTCCACACATTCCTTTTTGCGCAAGAGCTCTTGCGCAAAAAGGCTTATTCCTCAGAGAAAGAGGCATAACTCTTGTGCAAAAAGCCATGTGTTCTTATGATTTACTGTAAATTTTCTGGTGCAAGAACACGCTTGTGGACGCTCTGCAAGTTTTTGTGCAAAAATGGCTGTTTTTGTGCAAAAACTCTGCAGTGTAGATGTAGCTCTGATTGCCTCCCATCATACAAAAGCTTAACTGGCTGTCTTCTCATTTTTTTGGATCCTTTCCATCAACTTTCTATCTGCTTCTGATGTGCACACAATTCCACCTAATTCATTCTCAGCCTTTGCATTTGCATTCAGTCTAGATTAGTCTTTAGGTAGTCACTCCCCAGCCGAATGTTTCCCATTGCTCTGGTTATCACTAAACAAATGGAGAATATGGGTGAGGTAATATCTTTTATGGGACCAACTTTTGTTGGTGAAGGAGACAAGCTTTCGATCTTGTTGTATATTGGGTTGTAGATATAGATCTTGTTGTTATGGTAACTGAGTAGGTCACTGGGGTCAGCCCAGCTAGTCTGGGCTTGTTCTAGTGAGTTCTGTGCTATGCAATAAAATGGACACTTGCACCAACTCCAGCTCTCTGCCTTTCCACTGATTTCTTCCTATGCTGTGAAACTCCCCACGACATAACAGATCTAAACAGAGGCTGCTCTGCCCTGCAGCGGCATTGATATGCCTGTCCTGCATTGGGGAGGTGTGTATCATTGCAGCGCCTGTAGACATAGCCAAGCTAGCTTTGAACTGTGAGCTCAAATAACAGTGGTGGTGATGCTGCAGCTGCCCACGTATGTTCCTTAGAGTCGAGAGGGCAAGACTTACTCAGGTGGCCACCTGACTTTCCACATCTTCACTACTATAGTTATGGGAGCTAACTCTAGACATCACACACACACACACCATTAGTGTAGACATATTGTATTTAAATTAACCAGAATGTGTTGGGGCCAAAATTCTAGGGTTTTTTTAATTGGGTGTTCATAGACCAGAACTGTTCATGGGGACCCTCTAACACATGGAAGTGACATCAGAAGGGGATAAATGTAGGTCGGAAATCAACAGGGATTGTTCCCCCTCTGAGTCAAGGCTCTGGACAATGCTGTGGAAGACTGGAAGTGTTCCGGAGAACTCAGTCCCTAGGGGCAGCTGCTTACTGCCCCTTTCCAGCTGAATGCCAACTGCTACAGTACACACTGTACTTTAGCAACTTCCAAGAGGGAGAAATGGAGGCCAGCAAATGAGCACTGATTTTTAAAGTCAATTTTTGTTTTCATGTTTTGTAGTAATTTCCCCTGCCCTTTAACTTACAGCTGCTGTTGTGCTTGAAAAGCCATCTCTGCAGGAAATAGGACACTGATGACTGGTTAAACAGATAACAGAATCCTTCAGTTTCCCTAAGACCCTTTCTCTGGAGTGATCAGATGTTTCCTGTTTCTCAAAAAAAAGGGAAAAAATAAAAAGTTAGATATTTCATTGTGAAATAAATCCAAACATGAACAATAATCTTCCTTGATAGACACCACAGTGGTGTTCTATTGTCCTTTGCCCTGATATTACACTACATTTTCTTTGTTCATTTTAATGTGCCTTATGCATGTTCTCCAGACTATTTCAAGTGGCTTGTATATAACTCAGTCCTTCTCTTCTCTGTCAACTGTTTTGTTTTGTGTCTCTTTAAATCTTTCAACAATTTTTTTCACCTAAAGTAACTTTTCATTGTTTTTGTGGGTGTGTGTAATTTTCCAGAGCTAATATTTCCCTAAAAATAACTTGCAAATGATCTTTGTTTCACTCCATGTCACCTAAACAGTGACATGCCTCATATTTATACAGAAAGTTTAAAAGTAATTTGCTCTTATTATACTGGGCTCTCTCATGTAGTGAGTAAAGGGAAAAATCTAAACCATTTTAGTTTTATGTGGGGCAAATCCAAACATGAGCTGTAATTATTCATAAAAACTACTGTGGCATTAACTAGATCAGAGTGGGGAACCTTTTTTGGGTTAGGGGCTGCAAACAAGTGTGAAGCAAAAACAAACAAAAAACCCACCTTCATTCTCCTCACATACCAGAGCCTAAGGAGGTGCGGGTCCCATAGATTTTGAGTGCTCCAGCCCCACAGCAGATGGCGGCGGGGGGGGGGGGGGGGAGGGGAAGGGGCTGGTAGGCTGGAGTGCCACCACGGGCTGCCCAATGCTGAGGGGGAGCCCTGAGCCTTGGGAACAGGATCTAGTCAAGCCAGGGGTCATGTCCAGCCCCTGAGCCATAGGTTCCCCACCCTGAACTCGATGTTAATATTGAAAGCTTGGGTTGCTTTCATTATTACTGAGGCTGGATTGCTTGAGGGTACAGGAGGACATTCTACGCAATGGTGGCTCAGAGGTAGACTTGCAAACATGCTTTTATCCAAGGTTGTGTGGGTTTTTTTTTGTGCCTGTTTCTATATGCTCTTAATCACAGATCAGATTTCTGTGCTGTAGAATGGGATGTTCCAAACAGACACACCCACCCCAAGTACATTTTTTAAACTGTTTTTTGAACTTCTCTTTATCTCATCTTTGCAGCAAGCACAGTTCCACACTTTCCTGGAAATGCAGTGCACCCACTGCCCACTCAAACCAACAGAATCGCCTCTCAAGAGGGGCTCGGTGAGCTTTGCCGCAATTACTGTGACCTACAGAATTTGAGAATCATTACCAGTATTAAGAAAAGGGTGAACCTTCTGCTTGAGATGGATCAGTGTTCTACATCAGACTCTACCTTTGCTAATTAATTCACAGTCTGTGAGATTCCCTAGCTAGCTGTTATGAAATGCATTTATCTGGAGTAAGTTGTTACATAATATATTACATTTTAGGAATAGCAGACTGCACTTCAGTGAGCTGAATTTTAAATAGCTGATTTACACCTTCTGCCTCTTCTTGTGTTTTTTAATAATGCCTCTAAGCCAACCGTGCCTGTAAAGTTCTTTTTCATCACCTACTCAACTGATTGATACTGTGTGGGAGGAAGGGTTGTACTTATGAAGGTTCTGCTTATGAAGGTTCTGCTGAGACTGAATTCTCTAGCCACTAGGTGTGTGAAACTCCTGCTGAAGTGAACAGGAACTCTTAATATGGTGCAGGCACTGAGAAAATAGCTGACATCTGACATTATTTCCAAATACTGGCACCCCTCCCCCCAAGTCTCTATCTTCTGTGTGCATTACTAAGCAAACAGTGCAAACAAAAAGTACCTTTGACTTTCCAAACAGTCAGAGCTTGTTTGTAATACAAGATGGCCTGATCTAAGTCACCATGGCAGAAGCTAGTAGCACCCAATCCTTCGTAGACTTGTTGCTGGCCATACAAATCACCTATAAGAGACCATATCATTGCTATTCAAAGTTTTTGTTATTCTGTCTCTATAAATTCACCTTTAAAACACAGAATGGGCATGTCAGTATGTAAAATGTTGACTGGATGATGGTTTGATCCTA
This sequence comes from Pelodiscus sinensis, assembly GCF_049634645.1. NCBI lineage: Eukaryota > Metazoa > Chordata > Testudines > Trionychidae > Pelodiscus > Pelodiscus sinensis. The sequence goes on along the minus strand of NC_134724.1, from coordinate 29,662,608 downwards.
TTCCAGTAATAGTGTGGAAGTGGGGGAGGGTTATTGTTTGGTTGGTTTATTTTGCTTTCACAGTCAGGACATTGGAACTTCTATTCCAGGAAAGATAAAATGTTTCATTTCAGGAACAATTGCTATTGATTTGAAGCTACATGGACTGCAATGACTTCAGGCTCATCTATTTTAACTATTTTTTTTCTCCCTTTCATAATTTTAGCACTAAATCACTGCTAATTTAAGGCCTATCACAATCTACATTCCCAGACATGATGTTGCCAGACATTAAATGAATAGCCACACCTATATTAAATGCTATGTATTCAGAGATCATGAAAAAATCTGAGTTTAAGAGGAAATTAAAAATTATATGGTAATTCTAACTGGGGGGGGGGGGGGGGAATCCTTGCTGAAACAGGCAGGCTTGTTCACATTAAAACACAGTTTTACATTTTTCAGTTTGATTTTAATTTTTTTGACATTCAGAACTCAAATGCTTCTTTTCTACAAAATAACTATTAAAATTGAATTCAGCAAGAAATTAAGGTTCAATTTAGGGCAAAAAGTGAAGATGTGTACTTAAGTTCATCCTTGTCATCGAATCCTAGGGCTGGAAGAGACCTCAGGAGGTCAAGTTCAACCCCTGCCCAAAGCAGGACCAACCCCAACTAAATCATCCCAGCCAGGACTCTGTCAAGCTGTGATTTAGAAACCTCTGGGCATGGAGATTCCACCACCTTGCCAGGGAACCCATTCCAGTGCTTCACCACCCTCCTAGTAAAATAGTTTTTCCTAACATTCAACCTAGACCTCCCTGACTGCAACTTGAGATGATTGCTCCTTGTTTTGTCATCTGGCACTCCTGTTACTTCTCTTCATCCTCTTTGGAACTCCCTTCAGGTAGTTAAAGTCTGCTATCAAATCTCCCCCCCCTCCCCTCGCTTTTTTCTACACTAAACAAGCTCAAACTCCTCAGCCTCTCCTTGTAAGTCATGTGCTTCAGCCCCCCCCCCCCCAATCATTTTGGTTGCCCTCCGCTGGACTTATTCCAATGCACCCACATCCCTTCCGTAATGAGGCCCCCAGAATTGGATGCAATACTCCAGAGGTGGCCTCAACCAGTGCCAAATAAAGGGGAATAATCACTTATCTAGATCTGCTAGCAATGCTCTTCCTAATGCACCCTACTATGCTATTAGCCTTTTTGGCTACAAGGGCATACTGTTGACTCCTATCCAGTTTCTCATCCACCCCAGGTCTTTTTCTGCCATTTGGCCCCCAGCCTGTAACAGTGCTTGGGATTCTTCCATCCCAAGTGCAGCACTCTGAATTGGTCCTTGTTGAATCTCATCAGATTTCTTTTGGTCCAATCCTCCAATTTGTTTAGGTTACTCTGGACCCTGTCCCTACCCTCCAATGTATCTACCTCTCTTGCTAGCTTAGTGTCATCTGTGAACTTGTTGAGGGTGAAATCTATCCCCTCATCCAAGTCATTAATAAAGTTGTTGAACAAAATCAGCCCTAGAACTGATCCTTGGGGCACTATGCTTGATACTAACCACCAACCAGATATCAAGCCATTGATCGCTACCTATTGACTCTGACAATCTAGCCAGCTTCCTATATACCTTAGTTCATTTATCCAATCCATACTTCTTTAACTGGCTGGCAAGAAAACTGTGGGAGACCGTATCAAGAGCTTTGCTGAAGTCAAGGTAGATCATGTCCACCGCCTTCACATATCCACAGAACTAGTTACCTTGTCATAGAAGGCAATCATGTTGGTCAGGCATGACTTTCCCTTGGTGAATCCATGTTGACTGTTCCTGATCACTTCCCCTCTTTCAAGTACTTCAAAATGGATTCCTTGACGATCCCCTCCATGATTTTTAAGTGTTTATGCAACAAAGCACTTAAGTGCATTAGGTTTAAACTGATGTTTGTTTTTCTTAATCAGACCTATATCTGTCCTCAGTGAAGACCAGAGGAGAGACTCATTTGCTTCAATGAGCTTCAGATGAGATCCTTATTAGGGTCCTGTTCCATTTTGCATCTTTAGTATAGTGGGTAGATGTGCAAATGACCAAACAACTCCATAATGGGTACAAAGCACTGAAAGTTAGGCCATATCTACACTGGAAAGGTTTGGTGATGAAAATGCTGTCCACATGCAAAGAGTCACCAAAACTTGCCAAACCTGTTTTTCTGCCACCCTTTGTCAACATTTCATAGCCACATTATTATCTCCCCTGTTGACAGAGCGAAGCAATGTGGGTAAGAATCTTTACCTTTAGTCTCCAAGAACTGTGGGAATGTGCAATATAGCACTAGGCATTTTGGGACCATGAAAAACATCCAATCGGCCACCTCTTTTCTTCCCAGCCCTCCCTGGGCTTCCTGCTTACTTTTGTGCCTCTTGAATGGCAGTCCTTGCTGTGAACTCCAGCATCTGCTGTGAGTAATCCTGGATGCCTGTCTTCTCTCCCATATTGTGTTCATTGTGCTTAGGACATCACACATTGCACCAGAGCTACTTATGCAATTAATAGCAGAGGATGAAGACTCGGATGTGGATGACAATGTTAGTGACCGACGCAGCACCAAATTGGTATTGCATTTGGCTGTGTAGGGTAGAGTGTTGCTTTTGGGGTAGGGAAACCAGCACGGAGTGATGGGATTGCACTGTTATGCAGGTGAGATGAAGACCAGTGGCTACAGAACTTCTGGATGTGTAAAGCATCTTTCCTGGAGCTGTGTGCCAAGCTGGTCCCTGACCTGCAATGCAAGGATGCCCAAATGAGAGCTGCCCTCTTAGTAGGGAAGTGTGTTGCCATTGCTTTGTGGAGGCTGGCAACTCCAGATTGCTTTGCAATGGAACTGTAGCAGTTTCGAGTGGGAAAATTTACCCTCAGGGCAGCACTTACGGAAGTGGGCCGGGCAATAAATAACATTTTGCTGTTTAGGACTGTGCCTCTGGGAAATGTGGATGACTGGCTTTGCTGAAATGGGCTTTCCAAATTGTGGTGGGACAGTCGATGACACACACATTCCCATTATAGCGCCCTCCCATCTTGCCTCAGAGTACATCAGTTGGAAGGGGTTCTTCTCCATGGTGCTTCAGGTGCTTGTGGATCACCGTGGGCTTTTCACAGACATAAATATGTGGTGACCTGGAAAGTGCATGGTGCAGGCATCTTCAGGAACAGTAGCCTCTACAGAAAGCTGCATGTTGGCACTTTCTTTCCAGAGCAGAAAATTACAATGACAGACATGGAAATGCTTATTGTGATCCCAGGTGGTTCAGCTTACCCCTTATGAAGCCTTACACGGGGCACCTGGACAACAGTAAGGAGTAGTTCAACAACAAGCTAAGTTGATGCCATATGGTTGTTGAATGTGCCTTTGGCAGATTGAAAGGGAGAAGGAGGTGTCTTTATGGCAGGGGACCTTTTGGAGAATCCTATCCCCAAGTGTCAGCCGACGGTCAGGGCAGTGTGTGCGTGTATGTTACACCCAAGTCTTCAACTGCTGAGACACAAAGTCTCATTGCAGTGGGCAGCCTAGGAGGCTGGAGGGCGCCCCGAAAAATAGTTTAACGTCTGTGACTTTACTGCTAGGACCGGGGTCCCATCGCAGAGGGCAGCCAACAGGCTCTCAGACACCCCGAGTTTATAGGAAGAGCTTATTACACCTTAGATTTTAGCTGCTAGAATTCATAATTCCTTCGCAGTGGGCAGCCTTGGGGAAAGACTGAAAGGTGCCCCAGTGGATTTTGCCACCTGGGTGTGACACAAATCCAAACGCCCAAGCTCTCTCTATATCTGTCCCTAATGACCGGCTGAAGTTCTTCTAAATTGTGCTTGGTTCTGTTACAGCAACTGAAGGAGTCAGGTTAAAGCTTAAACAGTTACTATTTTATTGTTACAGGGTAAACTTAGTTGTTAAATGCTACTGCTGTGTTACAGATAACACAGACACTACAAAGGACAGGACAGAAATTACACTAATAAGTCACTTACAGGTACCATGAAACCCTTTTGGTTCTCTGAGCTCTTATTAAATGCATGCAAAATAGACACATAGCAGGTACATATTCTCACCCCTGCATTCCAGACTTGGCGTGGCCAGCGTCTTTCTCTCAATCCCTCGGGAAGAAGTAGGGCGAGGTTGGGCGTCCCACAGACCTCGGGAGACAATCAATACCTGCCAGCACGTATAGATGATTGGAGCTCAAATGGGGTGGGCTGCTGAACCTCTTTTATACCCCTTGGGTCATGTAGGCTTCTTCCTGGTCTCAAGTGGCCAATTAGGAAAAATGGCTTTGAACACCAAGTTTCCCACGAAGGGTGCAAAGCATAATTTACACCTGGGAAAAATGCAGACAATGGGCACCTCTGGTATGTGGTGGGCGAAGATTCCTCTCCTGGGACAGTGCAGGCGTGTCAATTACTGGTACTAGCCATCAGGGCGACGGGAGGCCCCGGGTCGTCAGCTAGCCCATTTACTGTCTGGTTTATGTTTATGGTAGAGTCAGGGACAGGCAGCACACCTGCGTTCCCAGGGCATCAAAGGCTGACTGCCTTTCTCTTGCTCTCTGGGGGGGGGGGGGACAAAATGGGGTTCGTGGAAAAACAAGATGGGGTTTGTGTCTGGCTACACCAAGTGGTGGCCAGATGCTGTTGCTTATGTAATTTGTGTGAGCATAAGGGTGAAGCGTTTGCCCGTGGGTGGAACAATGAGACACAGCACCTGGGTGCACAGTTTGAACAGACTCACGATGTCCTAGGAGCCTATAGGAGACCCTGAGACACTTTGCCAGTGAGGGGAGCTGATATTGGCTCTTTATGCAGCTAAACTCTGTGCCACCTTGGTTCCGGCAGCACAGTCTGAGGAGTGGTTTGAGAGAGTTTTGTACCACGGTGGTGGGGAAATGGCAGCCCTGCCATGGAAAAATGAACAGATATATAAAGCAAAGCTTTAACACCATCTCCCAGCAAGGTTCTATTGATATCTCTGTGTACATCCATGTTCACAGACATACAGCCTCTAGTCATCCCACATTGCTGTATTCCAAAGGTGGGAACCTAAGGCCCAGGGGCCAGATGCAGCCCCTGACTAGCCTGGATCCAGCCCCTGAGGCTCAGCCCTCCCCACCCCCACATGGGGAACCTTTGCTGGTGCTCCCTTTCTCCTCCTCTTCCCCCCTCCTGTCATGGAGCACACAAAATGTACTAGCCTGTGCCCGCCTGGTGTGCAAGAGGAATATTGGTAGTGTTCTTCTTTCCCCTTCTTAGCTGGGGGCCATGTCAGTGAGGCTTTGCCATATTCCCTTCCCCTTACATTGCTGTAACAGAGCACTTTCCCATGCTGCTGCCTCTCAGTTCCCTCCTCCTCCTCCCCCTCCCTTCGCCCGTTGCAATACGGAGCAACTTACTTCCCCATGCTGCTGGTCCCCTGCCCTTGCTGCATTAGAGCAACTTACCACCGTGCATGGCTGCCACCTGCACTGCCCCCGCCCAGCCTGCACAGAACCTTACCCTGAATCTCTTGTCTTCCTTCATGCTCCACATATGGTCCTTACAGACATCAGGACTTGAGAACAATTCCTCGCTGCCTGGTGCACTGGTTGTCACAAGATTGAGCCCCACCTCTTCATACACTTCCATCTCTTCATCAATAACTTCTGTCTCCGGGACAACTCCTGTTTCTGGCTCTGTGCTATGGGAGGCATCCACATTCTTCTTAGGCATAGACATGGGGTCCCCAACCAGGATTGTGTCCAGTTCTTTATAAAAGTAGTATGTTGTAGGTGCAGCACCAGATCGGCTTTTTGCCTCCTTTACCTTCTGGTAGTCCTGCTGGTGTTCCTTGATCTTGACTCTGCATTGTAGGGTGTCTCGCTCATATCCCTTCTCACATAGGGCCCAAGAAATGTGATCATATGTGTCCCAGTTCCCACGGGACAGTTGCAGCTGTGATTGCACCAATTCTTCACTCTGCACACTGATAAGATCCAAAAGCTCTGTTGAGCTCCAAGCAGAAGAGAGTCTTAAGTGACAGCCACTCCTGTTTCCCTGAGAAAAAGCCATGAGGACCACTACACAATGAGCCAGACACCAGGAAATGGATGTTAAAGTTCCTGGGATTTGCAGGTGGGAGGGGCACATCTGTTTATGTGGCTGCAGACCAATGGCATTCAAAGCACTGGCCAGAGTGGCGAATTGGGCATTGTGGGAAATATGCTGGAGTTTAATAAACATGGAAAAAAACCAACTGTAGAGCACGCTACATGATTGTCGACAGTAAAGGGAAGGGGAGAGACACAAGTCCCTTGTGGAGGTGGAAGTTTTTGTCACCAAAACTGGGTGACTTTTGTCTCATTGCAATGTGGACGCTCTCCAGATTTTGTCGCAGAAAAGGGGTTTTTGACACCAAAAGTTGCCAGTGTAGACAAGGCCTTAGAAAACAGGTCATTCCAGAGGAGATAAGCACTAACTTTTCCTTTTCAGAACCCCTGATTTTTGGTGGTGGAGTATGGCTATGTGCTAGCTTGTGTTAAATTACACTCATTAGTCAAACCACATTCCCTTTGGATAGTCATCTTACCAAAAAATGCTTTATATCATTTAAAAAAAAGCTCATCTTCCTCAAGCCATTTTTCAGAAACCATTTGAGTTGCTCTGTGCACCAAGTTTCAGCTTGCTGCAAATTAATATACTGATTTATGAAGAGCTGAAAATGGGGGTTTATTACAAATCTGAAATTATACTGGCTGGAGGCAGCTCTCTTACCCACATCCACAAATGCATTAAGTGCCTCTTGATAGTAAAACTCTGCCATGTCATAGTTTTTCAGCTCTCTGTAAGCATATGCTAAATTGCAGAGATTTTGTCCTTGGGCATTTCTCTCTCTCAGTGCACCTAAAGCAAAGATTAATGTAAGTGATTAATGAGTTATAGTTATATAAACAGATTCATACATCCTCCCATATTCTGCATGAACACTTGGGTCTATGAATGTTATGTTAAACAATTAATAGCATAGATAATTTTAAAGTATTACTATTTTACGTGTTGAATTTTAACTTATAAACCTAAAATACATGATGTACTCTGAAGCAAAGCAATAAACATATATCATTATGGTGGAGATTGAAAGAAATAATTTATCCACTGTTACTATAAAATCAGTGCAGGTATCTAAGAAAAATTCCTATATTATAACTTGCTTTGGTGTATTTTTTTTAATACTGATTTACACCAGGGTGGCTATAGACATAGATTAAGTAGTTAGTTGTTGGCATTATAGGCCTAAATCTGTGTCCCTTTAAACCAGGTTTGGTATAAGCTATACCTTTCAGCCAGCTAGCTGAGAGGGACAATAAATCCATGAATTGTAGGTTCATTTTCTTTGCTCTCCCATTTCATCTGCAAGAGCACTTTTAGTATGGTACGACACCATTTTCATATTGGAGAGCTAGTGAATAATTGTCTTTAGTGATACAATTTTATGTGTCTAATTTGCTCCTTGTTTCAGTGATTTGGAATGAGAAACATCCAAAGCCGAGTATCCAACCTGGAGCAATGAAAATGATTTACTTTAATATTTTACCAGTTAGTGTAGCACCTGACAGACAGTGCAATGGAAGCTTTGTACTCTTCTGTGTGTTTGTACAAACTCTCATAGAACATGAAAAATCCTACATTTAAGGTACTTGAAAACCTCTTTTGGAAAAATGTGCTTATGGAAAATGTGCTACATACGTTCAATTGTGTAGACACCTATCTGCTTGTTTCATCTGATCAGTTATATTAGGTCCGCTTTGTCACTGAAGTATGCAGAGGGGAACCCACCTGAACTGGGTGACTGATGAGAGGACGTGGGAGTGGGGACTGGCCATGTGACTCCTCCTCCAAGTTTGGGGAAGGCCTGAGGCTACTATCCTCTGCCTCAGGCCTCGTCTCTCACCACCCTTGCTCCACCCACCTCTTCCCCCAACTGATACAGCCCAGAGAACTAGCAAGGTTGAGGTTTGGCACTGGTAGTGAGGGTCTGCCCTCCCCCGCCCCGCCACAAGGAATGGCAACAGAAGGGGAACATGGCCCAGCTGCCTCTGCTCTCTTGGCCATGTTGCTCCACTTCCTGCTGGTGAGCAACATGCCGGGAGAGCAGAGTGAACTGGGACTGTGTCCCCACTACGGTGAAGCCTAAAAATTAGTCTGAGGCAGGCTCTGTTATTGTGGACATGCTACCTCGACTTACAGCCCCAGGAAACACTGGGGAGTAACTACTTCAAATTTCTCTGGGAGGTAGTTATTTCGAAATAGCAGCAGCAGAGTGTCCACACTAACACTATTTCAAAATAACTATTTTGAAAAAAGCGTTATTCTTCGATTTCGAAATAAACAGCCTGTTATTTCAAAATAACGGTGTTGGTAGTGTGGCTGCTCTGCTTATTATTTTGAAATAAGGAGAGTTATTTCAAAGTAACTCCCTAGTGTAGACCAGGGCTTAAAAACCCTGATTGGCTAAATATCTTTAATGGGCAAGGGAATGAAACATTGCATCAATGGTAGGGAAAAGCTTACCAAAGCCTAGGGCGAGTCACTTTTTTAAATGTGAGCAGGTCAAGCACAGAAGTTGAGAGACACAAAGCAGGCAAGGTAATATATTTAACTGGACCAGCTTCTGATTGACATGGAAGGTACAGTCTTTCAAGCTACACAGAACACCTCTTTATATGTGACTTCATCTGCCTTGCGTGTCTCATATCCTGGACAAACATTGTTACAACAGGGCAGAAGACATAGAAGGATTTCTGAGCATTTTTTTTAACTGTATAATTTGGAATTACATAAAAAATTATAGTGGGTAGCTTATGCATGCACAGTCTGAAAGGGGCGCAGAGAAAATGTGCTTGAAGTGGGTGCACTGTATATTTGCCCCCCTTTTCTCCCCCCCATGTCATGTCATTTATTTGGATGTGTGGGTTCTGAGAACTTCGGTATGTATTTGTAGTGTAGTTGTATCTGTTTTGGTCCCAGGATATTAGGAGAACAAGGTGGGCGAGCTGATAACTTTTACAAGGTGGGGGAAGGAATATCTTTTATTGGACCCACGCCTGTTGGCAAAAGAGACAAGCTCTCTTCTGAAAGATTCTCACTTTTGCCAACAGAAGCTGGTCCAATAAAAGGTAAGTAGTGCAGTGGTACAGGGATAGTCCTGTGTTTTATGGCAGATGCAATATGAGCTGGATGCATAGGAAATGTGACAAAAGACCAGTGTGTTGTGTTGGTGAATGGGAGGCAAAGAGGGTTTTATTAGTTTTTAAATTTTAGAATCTCTCTTGTGTTGAGAATCACTGGTTGAAGGCTGAAACTACCTTTCTTTATTAATTGTCTATCAGTAACTGTGTGTCTAGAAACAAGTGTTGTCTTGGTACAATGTAATGTATTTGTTACCCTGTAGGGTTTTTAAAAAATTATTCCTGGGATTTCTGCATGAACACATGATCTTTGTTCCTTTGGAAACTTGCTGAGTTTTCCTTGTCTAAAGTCATTGCTCTTTGCTTTGTTTTACAATAAGTGTTTGTTAAACAGAGAGGAACTGTGACATCATAGTAAGAGGCTTGTGATTTCAGGTGTGGGAGAGCCTGCAGGATCAGATGACTTTTCTAAAGAACAAAAAGCCTGTTATCATATAAATATCCAACTAATGAAAACCAGGGGAAGAAAAAGCATAACATTAGATGCTGTGTAGGCAGAATTGTTCCAATAGGGATCTTTTTTCATAAGATATCAGTGGTTGTTTATAGCTGTGTTATGACTAACATAAATCTATTATAACCATATTGTACCTTTTGAATATACAGCGTGCTCATATCCTATATAAAATGCATGACTAGCCTGACTGGAAATACAGGCATTCAAAAGGATGCCATAAAAATATCAGGAAGACAGCAAAAGAAGGGGTGGGAGGGAAGACCATACATGGTCTAAAAACTTGCTATCCTTACCTATGATAAAATCCTATACCCTATATTTTCACAGTGATAGTATGATTCAGTGGTTGGGGTACCTGGCTGGGTATCAGTTCATCTAGATTCTATTCTGTCCCTGAGCATCAAGTGTGCTAACTTTAATATCTCACCTTACTTCTCCATTGTGGAGCATTTTGAGATCTGTAGATAAACATCTATAAGTATTATAATTAAATGGAAAGATGGGGCCTTCAATCTGTATTCAGGCAACATTTCTCTTCACATCAATAGGACATTTGTCTGAGCACAGACTGAAAGATTTGGACCTGTAAATGTTTGCTAGGTTTTCTACAGGTTTGTAAAATCAAAAATGCCTGTCTGATCCTTCATTCTTAGAAGAGAGGTTCACCTTTATACCCTACTGTCAGATTTGACACCTGACCATATAGATGTACTGCCTCACTGTGATATCACAATGAATTTTCATACTGGGATAAAGCATTGTAGACTGCTCCCAGGTTTTGTAGCAATACAGCTATCTTCCGTATTGAAAAGTTTGTCCTGTTGCAAATTTGCATGGCTTTGATAAAGTATTTCCCGGCTTGGTGGAAGTACATCATTTCAGCATAGTGCAATCCAATGTGTACACTTTGCCTGAAAAATAGCACAGAAACATTAATATTAGCTAGCTGGGTTTGTGCAATGGTGAGAGGTTTTGAGACAAGTTAAGACTAATAACATGGCTATATTTTTCTGTCTATAACTATTCCAATTGGCTGAATGTATGATTCACTGCTTTCAGACTGTGATGCTTACAAGGCTATTTTAGGTAAATGAATCCAGATCAATGCATAAGATACTCTGATCAGGCTGAGCCTATGGGACCAAATGTGTAAAATGTTGTACAACTGGCTGAATCCTTCCCGTTGCATTGAGGAGTATGAATGTGAAACTATCATAACTATGATCCAAAGCCTATGCTTACTTTCATAAGGCTCCTTTTAAATAATTGTGGAAAGGAAAAAAGTAAATTGTAAATTAGTCATGTGCAGGAATTTCACTGATACTTCACTGTTGTCAGTTTTTACTGATGAGAGCTCTTTTGGAAATACCTATCTGTAAGAGAGAGGGATTGTAATTTTGTGATATGGGTTTTGAAATACATGTACAGCTGAAATCCTTTTGCTTTCTATGGACCGTCATACTTACTGCCTTGGTTAAGACTGGAAATAAAGTGATTAGAATTTGGCCCTCAGTTTGGGTGCAAATATCAGGAATTAGAAGCAGCAGCAACAGACACAATTTTGCTTGTATGCCAGCTAGGGAAAAGCTTTGTGTCCCAATTCTCCACATGCAACACTCCAGGGGGAAGAGGGAAGGGAGGCAGAGAGATTTCTTTCTAGTGTTTAGACACTGCTGAAGAATCTTATGCTTGAATCTGATATTTTACATACAGTACTTGCTTGGATGCACATTTTGTCTACTTGCTTCCTTACACAGAATGTAAGTTATGCAATTATCTTTATTTTTATTAAATCAGAATTGATAATGAAGGACATTAAGGGCACATCTACACTGAATTAAGCTACTCAACTTCAGCTACTTCAATTGCGTAGCTCAAGTCGAAATAGCTTAATTTGGCTTTTGGTGCTTTCTACACAGCAGGAAGTCGAAGGAAGGAACGCTCTTCCTTCGACTTCCCTTACTCTTTGTTAAATGAGGGTTACAGGAGTTGGAGTAAGAAGTCCTCCATCTCAAAATTATTTCAAAATAACAGCTTGCTGTGTAGACGTGCTCTTTGTTATTCCAAAATAATGCTGCTGTGTAGACGTACCCTAACTTACCTAACAAATCCTGATTAGTGATTCCAGAACACAGGTGTGCACATTCAGCTAAAGTCTCAAGCACTTCTGCCTTTGAGAATTTTTGACTCTGTATCATATAGTTGGTGGCCTCCCTCATGTTCATGGCAGCATCTTCCATTTTTTTTGCCTTTTGGTTGGAGTGACTGGCAAGCCTAAAGGAATGGGCAGCAGAGGGAAGGTCTCCTACATTGATGGAACAATAGCCAAGTTTGATCAGGGCATCAGAGATACTTTGTATTTCATTTGGCATGTATTCCCTAATAGCTCTCTGATAAAACGTCCCAGCTTTAGAGTACTCCTTCATTTCATCATAAGCTGCTGCAATGTTAAAGTAGAAATCCCCATCTTTCTCCACAGACCCCTTGGACATACACTTCAGCAGGCACATCAGTCCTTTTTCCGGTTTGCCCATAGCAATATAGGCAGCCCCGAGGTTGAAGAGACCCCTCTTGAGTTTGCAGTTCGGAAACTCCAGCAGTCAGGACATACGCTTCTTGAACATACACAGAGCCTGGGTTACTTCATTGTCTTTCAGATACTTAGTCCCAGCTTTAGACAGCTTTTGTATTTCATCCTGGATGGATGAATGGCTTGTACTGCGGAGGAGCTGGAGACCAGAGTAGAAGCCATTTCTTTGTATTGAATGCAACCTGTGAAAGGAAGTAAATATTTATCCTTCTTGTATTTCAAAATTGAATTGAAATTAATTGCATCATGTTTAGGGCCCTACCAAATTCATGGCCATGAAAAACATGTCACAGACCATGAAATCTGGTCTTCCTCTCTCAAATCAGGCCTTTTGTGAGCTTTTAACCTGTACTGTACCCATTTCATGAGGGAGACCAGAGTTTCTCAAACTGGGGGTTCTGGCTGAAAAGGGAGTTGTAGGGGAGGTCACAAAATTATTTTAGGGGGAATCATGGTATTCCTGCACTTTATCGCTGTTTTCAGAGCTGGGAGGCCAGAGAGCACTAGCTATTGGCTGGGTGCCCAGCTCAGAAGGCACCACTCTTCCAGCAGCAGGGCAGAAATAAGGGTGGCGTTACTTTACCATGCACTGGAAATAGCCCTATTTATAGAAGTTGAGTAACGCAGAGAGATTTTCTGGACTGCTCAGTGAAAGCCTAATTCCAAACCCATTGAACTCAATAGGAGCCTTTGTCTTCATTTCAGTGGGCTTTGCCTCAAGCCTTCTCTTAGTCTACTACAATATTTGCTGACACAGCAGAAAATACTCCAAAGGGCACCAGAAACATGAATGTCAGTCAACCCACAACTGTCTAATTATATCAGTGTTTTCAAAGTCCTGTCCTGGGATGGCTGGCTTTAGGGTCACGGGGCTCAGCTACAGTGCCAGATGAGCTACCTTCTCCCCCATGCCTCTCCGACCCTTGCGAGCTGCTCCTGATCAGTTGGGTGACTTCTTTGAAAGGGCTGAGAGCTCTGTTTGAAGGAGAATAACCACTGAGAGCAGGCAGACTTCTATGAAAGGCCTTGAGTGGAGTATTTGCAGAAGATTGTGAGGTGATCTCAGAAGGAGCCTGTGAGTCAGGGCTGTATCCTAGAGCCATGAGGGTATGTCTGCACTGCAATGAGATACCGACAGTCAATGGGTTGTTTAACCATGATGTTGCTGTTCAGGCACTGGCTGCTGCTGGACCCCGAGTCAACTGGCAGTTGCTTGTGTCTGTCGCAGCATAAACACACCCAGAGAGATGAAACCGTAGCCTAGAGGGGCTCAGTGTGTGAGCGGGGCTCGGGGCAGAAGTCTACAATTCACCTCTCTGTCCTAAAATAAGGAGACTCAGAGCCCAGAAGAAGGGCTGCAGAGGAACCCAAGTAGGCTGAAAAGACTCTTTTCTGTCTTTGGGACTTTAGCTACTTGTTTCTCCAGAAGCAGAATGCCTGTGGGAAGCTTAACTAGATGGGTATGGCTCCCTTCTCTCACCCCCAGAGACAGGAGGCTGAGGCAGGAATACCTTGGCCAGCAAGAGGCACTACAGGTAGGGTTGCCAGATGGTTTAACCAAAAATACCGAACATCCCTCCTCCCCTCCCAAAAATAGTTGAGGGGAGAGGGGAAAAAAAGACCCTGACAATTATTAAGCAAAACATTAAAAAATACAAAAAACCCAGCATGGCCACTTTAAGACCTTTGGGGCTTTTTTTGCTGGTGGCCATTTTGTTTTCTTCCTCCATGCCAGAAGATAGCTTCCCTGCAGAACCAGGTAAGTGGAGGGGAAGGGAAGAGGGAACTGAGGGGGAGGGAGGTCCAGCTGGGGCTGGGGCTGGGGCTAGGGCTGGGCCTGGGCCTGGGCGTTGGCGTTGAATGTCATAGGGTTGCCAGGTGTCTGGTAATTTCACCTCCTGTCAGGGAAGAAAAATCAGAAAATATCGGACATTTTAGGAGTCTGGTATTTCTGGTTGACTACAGGGCAAGAAAGCTGCACAACCATCCCTAAAACTTATAGTGTGATGGGTGGGCTTTGGCATATACATGACACAGTTTGGCCTGATTCAAATTGTAGAGGGTTTTGGAGGATTTTTCAGTGTCCTTCAGAGTTCTTTTTAAATGCCTTTTATTAAAATTGAAGCAAAAGTGAGAAGTAAAGTGCTTATGATCTGATTATGAGTTTCAAAGAAATTCGGGAACAAAAATATGTAGATTACATTGTAATATTAGTTTCAGCTATCCTGGGAGCTCATTAGTTTCTCATATGTTTTGTATAAACATACATTTTATATAATTTTGTAATAAACTCGATAATCTAATTCCTGTATCCAGCGTGTAATTTTATGTAGGTAAGAACTATTTTGCAAAAAGGACTCTGATTAAAATCATTATTAAAAATAATAAAAGCAACAACAAATCTTTGGTCCCATGTGATCAGAGGAAATCTTGTAGCATCCTAAGACTACAACATAAGATGATATATTTTATGTAGTGTAATGTCATTCCATCATTACTTTTCTATCCTTTCCAGAACTATAAGTTATTCTCTAGGTGATATTTTGTTCTTGATAGGGTCTCTGCTGCAAATTAACCCAGAGCTTTCCACTAGAGCTTGATTCTTTTCAACCCTTGGTCTCCATCCATGTGTATGCAAACCTGTACCTAAATATTGTAGATAAAAACATCTACATGTATAGTTGCTTGAAAAATGCAAAAACAATTTCACAAAAATTAATCTGAAATTCATTTGTTTCATAGGGTTTGGAATGGGATAATTTCTCTTTGAATGATTTTTTTTTAATTCCTGTTTTCAGAATTTTATTTTGTCCCTTCCCCCACCATCTCCTGGCTTGTCTTTCAGCAAGTACAATATTTTGCCACTTCTTAATGTTTGAAAAGGCTTGAAAAAATTAGAGTGTAACAAGAGAATTTTTAACTCTGCCCTTCTCCCCATTCCCCTCCAAAACAATTTATTCTGAGATTTCAAACAAAAACAAATTGCCTTTTAGCAAGTAGAATTAAAATGAAAATTTTGGCTTGTTTTGAAAATCCAAAGTCACCAAAATTTTCTCCTCAATTATACTCTTGATGCAAACCTTTTTTTTAAGCTAAAAATCTTCAACCAGTGTTCTCTTTACATAGTCACTTATTTACAAATTTGGGTAGTTTTAGTAGATATTTGCAACTGCAAAGGTTAACAAGTTCAGATCTACACCATTTTAAAGATGGGTTCAGGCAGGTGAATACTGGATAGCGGCCCAGATGATAATTTATCCCTTAAACTAAAGAGAGAAATGCTAGTCACCAAAACAACTTTTGAGTAGAAGAGTTTTGTGTTTAGATACTACATGGTGGCTAAGTTGATGGAATTTTCTCCTAACCTGGATGAAGGGCACAGAGAACCTTTGCAATTTGGCTGCTGCTGCTACCACACTGCACTAGTAAATCCCTGCGCAGATACAAAATTTTAATCCCAATCCGCATCTGTGAAAATAAGATGTGGATATCTGCATCCATATCCACTGATGTGGATACCTGTGGTGATAAAGCAGATATCCACAAATTTGCAGGATCTAGATAAAAAAATTACTTGCGTCTGTATCCACAAAAATGAGCCACAGATATCCACATCTGCGGATGAGGTGGAGTTACAGAGTACATTTAAAGACTCAAACCACACTTTTGCATGTAGCTGCTTCACACTTCTTCACTATCTATCTGTAGAATGCTTGCCACAGCAGCACTTAAGTAATCTTGATATCAGTCCCTTTGGGCAGGGGAAACACATAATTTCTGCTTGATTTTGGGTCTTTCACCACCACCTTGCCACAAGCACAGAATTTTTAATCTTTAGTGGAATTTGAGGTGTTCATAAATGAGTAAATTTCAATGGCTGAATTCCTTCTGACATAAGGCACTCCAATAATCTGACATAAGACATGCCAATAATCCGTTTCCATAATGAGTACTTCCTTTGCTTTAAAGATTTTATTAAGGTTCCCAATAGGACAATAAAGGTCAATCAGTCTAACTACTAGCTTTCTAGAATCACTCAAAAGTATTCTGCTTATATTACCATTTTGGTTCACATTACCAAATTGTGCCCATCCCCCAGCAATTCCATTGTCTGACAGCCAGCATTGTAATGGAAGATTCCTTCCCCACTCCCCACCCCCTCCAGTGTTTTGCATGTTAAGTTGATTCATTTTCAGTTACTTAAAAATCCTTGAAAAAAATGTGGTGCTTTTTCATTAAATAACTTTTGCAGGAGATTTTAAATGATGATGAACATAATCGAAAGAACAGCATAGGATGTAAACTGGTTAAAATGAATTAGCGTATGTATTAAAAATCTAGCTTGCTAGGGATAATCTTATGAGATACACATGATTCTACCTGGAGGCAGCATTCATATAGGTTGGCAGCTGCACAAAGTAAAGCAGCCTCAAATAAACAATATAATTGAAGATGCTATACATGTATACATAGCTGCTCTGCTCTGGTCTCCTTTCTACTAGGGATGTTAAATATCGGTTAATTGAATAGTCAAGTACCTCATGAATTCTTATCGGTTAGTCGACTATTCTATAGTGCCTAGGGGTGGGGTGCCAAGTGGGAGCTAGACTGTGAGGGGAGCCAGTTTAAAAACCAGCCCCTCTTGTGGACCAGCTGTTTGTTGCCCTGCGCTGCTGCCTCTGATAAAAAGGCAGCAGTGCGGGGTGGCAGCAGCCCTTGTCTGTGGGAGGGCAGGGTCTGAGCTCCTGAACTCTGTGCAAACCGGAACTGAGCCGGGCTGCCTGCCTGCCTGGCTTCTAATACACTTTAAATGCAGAGCCTCAGCGGGGGTAAGCCCCACACCCGGCAGGAACCAGAACTGAGCTGTGCTACTGGCCAGCCTGCTAAAAAATTTACTGGTTGGAAGGGAGGGAAATGCATGTAGTCTATAGCATTAATCGATAAGTTTTTGCTTATTGGTTAATCGACTACACTATTACATCCCTACTTTCTACTACATTTGAATTAACCACAATCCTTTGGTATTGCAGAATGCAGGAACTTTTTCCCCAAATACAATTTAATTTTTTTTTTTGCTTCTTAATGTTAAAGCAGTGGTTCCCAACTTATTTGAGCATACAGACCTCTTTTCAATCTATTAAAATTTCACAGACGCCCCCCCCCCCCCCTCCTTGGGGGAGGAAAAAAAAGGAAAAGAGAAGAGAAGCAAAGAAAAATAAAAGGGAAAAAAAAGAAAAGTAAGGATCGGACCCACTGCAATGGCCCAATCCTTATTTTTAAACTTTCCATGGACTCCCCCTGCAGTTCTGTTGCGGACTACCAGGGGCTCATGGACCACAGGTTGGGAACCACTGCATTAAAGTATCCACTTCTGATTTGATTGACATGAGTATAAATGAGGCATAACTTCATGAGTCCAAGAATCTGAGTCTGTCCCCAAAACTTTGTATAGTGAGTTTGGTGGTCTCCATTTAGTGGACATGCATGCAGACCACAAAACCCCACCAATACCATCATCAGCACTCTTTGACAATCTTATTAGCAGTATCAGCAGAAAGCTCATTCAATCTTTGACCAATGTGGATCCTTCTTTACCCCAACTCCTTTAGGTCAGGGTTGGGGCGGTTTGGAGAAGTTCATTATTATTCATTGCTATTAAAGTACTGCTTTGGAGACTTAATAGGGACCAGAGATCTACTGTGGTAGGTACTGTACAATCTTAAAACAAACTCTTAGTGTCACTGCCTCTCAGGCTATGTCTACACTGCAGTACTATTTAGGGATAGTGGAGGTATCCTGAAATAGCTATTCTGCATCTTCACAGCAAGCCCGTTATTACTAAATATAACGGGCTGCCTATTCTGACATCCCTGTGAACCTCATTCCACAAGGAGTAAGGGACATTTTGGAATAGTGGACTATTGACTAGAAATAAGCTACGCAATTTGTGTAGCTCAAATTGCACAGTTTATTTCAAGCTCCGGGTGCAGTGTAGACGCACCCTCAGAGCTTATAATCTAACTTAATCTGCTGGCTGAGTGGAGAGAGGACTTTATTCTCCAGAACTATCAATCCTGGTGCATTCCACATGTATTAAATTCATAACATTTAGAAAGGACAATCTATGCCTTTATGTCTAAATTGTTACTGACTGCCATGAGCTGCCTGCCTTCTGTTGGAGAGTGAACAAGCAGCAGGGATCAATAAATAATTTGCTTGTAAATCAATTTTTAACAAGAAGTTGCCACTTGAAAATGTACAAATTAAGATGTCAAAATAGACAAACAGTTTAGTTAAGAAAAAGAGAGAGCAGGGCAAGGTCTTTGTATTTCAAGGGGAAGGACTGTGCTAAATAGTTTGAAAAATAAATCTGATCTTGCCACATTCTGCACAGTTACAAAGCACACTTCCCATTCAGAATTAAAATACTGTATTTCTGTAGCATTTAGTCACATTTCTGACTGCAAGAAGTAATACAGCTAGTAATGGTTAAGAACAAAAACATGCCTTACAAGTTAAATTTAATAATAATAATAATAATATAGTAGCCCATTGTCTGTGTGTCTGTAATGCTGACGTACACGGCCACGCCCCCTGGCCGTGTACGTCAGTGCCCCGCCCCCCTTCCCCTCCCTCCGTGGTGGTTTGGCCAGCCCCACGGCCACCCAGACATCCCCCCCACCCCCCAGCCAATGCTGCTTCCCTTCCTCTGCCCCCCCCATATCCTACCCCAGCTCTGCTTTCCACCCCACTTCCGGCCAGCCCCGCCCCCCTTCCTATCCCTGAGTGACTTGCTGTGGCGCTCCCGCAGGGCCCCAGGGGGGGAGCAAGTGGCCCTTTGGGGAGGGGAAGGGGGGGCGTAGTGTCATGCAGGGAGGGGAAGGGGGCGGGGCTGGCTGAAAGGGGAGTGGGAAGCAGAGCTGGGGGGGATCGGGGGCTGTAGGGGAAGAAGGGGGGGCCTGGAGGAAGGGGGGAGGGAAGCAGCACTGGCGGGGGGGTGTCTGGGGGTCCGTGGGGCTGGCCGGCAGGAAGAGGGGGTGGGAAGCAGAGCTGGGGTGAGATCGGGGGCCATGGGGCTGGATGGGAGGAGGGGGGCGGAGGGGAGTGCAGCCACTGGCCGCAGCCGGACCTCAAACAGCTGCTTGCTGCTGCTTGCTCCCTGGCTGTGCCCCAGCTGAGTGGCGCTGGTGCTGCGCCACTCAGCTGAGCCCCGGTGGGACAGAAAGGGGGGCAGGGCGGTGATGTACACAGCCAGGGGGCAGGGCTGTGTACGTCACTGCCACCCCTTCCTCCTGACGCCGTGGTGCTGAGCGGTGTGCCCCTCAGCCGGGCTGCTGTGGAGGATGAGGGCGGTGATGTAGACAGCCCTGCCCCCTGGCCGTGTATGTCACTGCCCCACCTCTCCTCTCCTCTCCTCTCCTCTCCTCTCCTCTCCTCTCCTCTCCTCTCCCGCGGTGGCCTGGCTGAGCGCGCAACACTCAGCCGAGCCACCACAGAGGGAGGGGAAGGGGGCGGGGTGGTGACGTACACGGCCAGGGAGCAGGGCCGTGTACGTCATCACCCCCCCCTTCCCCTCCTGCTGTGGCACTCAGCTGAGTGCTGTGGCACTCAGCCGGGTGGCCGGGAGCGCCAGCAGCACAAGGGGCTGTTTGGGCTCCCCCGAGGCGGGAGGGGAAGCGAGGGCAGTGATGTACACCGCCCTGGCTGTGTACGTCACCGCGCTGCCCCCCTCCCTCGCAGCTGAGCAGGCAGCACTCAGCCAAGTGCCACAGCGGGAGGGAAGGGGAAGGAGGGTGGGGAGAGGTGGAGGGGATAGAGAGGCAGGAGGAGGAGAAGAGAAAGGGAGAGTGAGAGGCAGGAGGGGGAGAAGGGAAAGAAAGAGGGGGGGAGAGGCAGGAGGTGGAGGAGAGCTGAGGGCGGAGAGGCAGTAGGGAGAGAGAGACACAGCGAGAGAGCTCAGGAGAGAAGACCTGAAAATCCTGTTTTATGATGGGCTAATTGGCTAGAAATAATAATAATTAATAATAAAAATCTTTTAAGAAAATCCTAGTGACAGCTTAGAATGGATCATTATAACTTACCAATGCAACTGAGCATACACTTTTTTGTTTGAAAAGATGCGAAGGAAATTTACATTACTAAAGAAAGCCAGACTTGCTTAAAGTGCTTCCTTTCCACAGGCTTAGCCCTTGGAATGTTTGTCAGCACCCTTAGCAACTTTTTTTCACCTTTCCTAGGAGTGTTAAGACAAACCCTTGCTCGAGGAAGGAATCAAATGACCTGCATCTCTGCTCACAGTCACTCGCTGCTGTTTCAGTGCCACTGTGGAGATTCATTGTGGCAAATAGAGTAAAATTACATCTCTCTAGGTTACTATAAGGCCCCTGTTACTTCAGTAGTTGAGCACCTCACAATTTTCTATATATTTACCTTCACAACAGAACAGTGGGGTTTAGAAGTTCTGTCATCTGGATGAGGAACAGACACTTGCTCTGGGTCAAACAATTCATCCATGACAAAGCACAGAATTGAATCCTACTCTCTCGAGTGCCTGGATAGCTTTTGAACTACTGGACCATCCTTTCAGTCTATCCTAATGACTCAAAGAACAGTCTAGCCATCATTACGGCAAAATATTCCTCTGGAGGCGAATGAAGTTACTGAAGCTGTCAAGTATCAGAGGGGTAGCCGTGTTAGTCTCGATCTGCAAAAGCAGTAAGGAGTCTTGTAGCACCTTATAGACTAATAGATGTATTGGAGCATAAGCTTTCATGGGCAAAGACCCACTTCGTCAGATGCATGTAGTGGAAAATTTAATAATAGAAGGTATAATTCTTCTGCTAATAATTCTAGAAGTGGACCTCATCCTCCCTGATTGAATTTATCTCGTTATCTCTAGCCTGATTCTTTCCTGCATATTTATACCTGCCTCTGGAAATTTCCACTACATGCATCTGATGAAGTGGGTCTTTGCCCATGAAAGCTTATGCTCCAATAAATCTGTTAGTCTATAATGTGCTACAGGGGTTCTTGTCACTTTTACTGAAGTTGATGTGAGTTGTCTGCAGACAGACTGCAGGATCAGGTCCTCAAGTGTACTGCTAACATACATACATAATGTGACTCCCAGCAGTCACATACCAGATGCCTGAAAAGAGGGAAGTGGCCTGCAGTCTAAAGTTAGCCCCCGACACTTGGGAATGAAAAGGTCAAAGGGAAAATGCATGCATATCTCATGACTAAGTAACAGAAATAAAGACGATATGGAACAAATTCATTAAACTTTGTTGCTAAAAACAGGAATGTGGTTGACTAAATGAACAGATCTGAGACCTGCAGAATAGCTGCAGAAATTGTATTAGTGTTTCAATAAAAGCAAAATCTCAACATCACTGTATGGGTTTTGTGTTTGTGTTAGTTATATTTTTAAAATGGCCAATGAATGGTCACTATCTCAGTCATGGTAACATTTAAAAAGATTATGTAGTCAATAAGTCACTTTTGACATTTCACTTTTAATTATGCGTTTTATGTATGGGAATGGAATAAAGTTTATAAAGCTGGTATTTTTTTGAAACACAGCATTATTCTAAAAAGATACTGGAAAATGGCATCTTGAGATTCTGTGTTTAGCTTGCTATTTAACTTGCATATAAAATTCCCTCAGTTTACAGGCAAAAAGGCATTTTTTTTCTAATTGACATATACAGGTTCAAACTGGGATCTGAAAATCAAACTGGGTTCTTACTGGCTCATGCATAAGCCCCATAAATAAAAGTTCTTTAATCAGAACTTAGTTTACAAACTAATAATTTTTTCCAAATTAAGGTTGATTTTGTGTAAATACAATCCCCAACGCACTCAGATTTTGCATGTTCTAAACTACAAATTAATTTTTCATAAACCCCTCACTATTCTTACTACGCCATATCATAATGTTCAGGCCTCTCAGAAAAACACCTGTCTCACCTATGTACCAAAAGTTCATGATTCTGCCAGGACTCATCCAAATTCCTTGAGGTGGTGATCTCTGTCAATGTCAGGCTACTGTATGCAACACATCTAATAAACAAAAACACAAAGGAGTTTGATTGTCAGAGAAGTTGTTGGAAACCCAGTTGATTAACTTGCTGAGATTTAGCTTGAAAATTACTTTTTTCTTTTTCTGGAAATGAGAAGGTTGCTAATGGGAACTTGTGCTCAAGGGAATAGGTATACCAGTGGCAAGCAGTTAAGACAGGAACTGCTGAGAGATGGAAGAAATCTTGCTGAGAGAGAGGGGCCTGCTGCCAGTTGTACTGTAAGACAGATAAAAGACTTGGAACAAGAAAAGGACACACACACACACACTTTTGCTGGCAGGGTAAATATTTTAGGTGGAGTTTTTCCTCCTCCTCTGTCTTTGTTTGAAAGCTGTACTGTTCAACTGCAAAAGTTTCTCAGATTTCAAAGAACTGAAGTGAGGCAGAGTTCCTAAAACCCCAGCTGCTGATTATACAGCTTTGATTATTTTGTACCTTTTCTGTTGTGGAGTGCTTTATAAATTTTGTTTAGCCAGGATGCTTTACTGATTCAGAACTCTTTGAGGTGCACTCAGTGTTTATTTTGATCCCTTTACAACAATATACATGACCTATGATTTTGGATTGTCTGCTATTAGGACTACTTCCTCATGTACAGGCAGTAGTTGTTAGGAATACATGTCTCTAAGCAGAGGTTTATGAAACCACTCATCTCTTTCCCTTGGACTCCATAAGGGACAGCTTGTGTGCTTACCCCATGCAGTTTTTTCAGGGGGGCTGGGTAGCAGCCATATTTGGGCTTGCTTTCCATGTGATTATTTTGATATGCAACGGGAAAGTAATTCTTTCCCTTATGCTCCTGATGGTTCCCCTTCCATGCCACTCTCACAAAACAAAAACAAACCACATACACGTGCCTCATTTTGTCCCTTTTGCTTAGGAGATGACAACATGACCATGAACATTAGATGCATATAAAGATCTACAAAAGACAAGATAGGTGAGGGTCTCAGAGATACAGCCGTGTTAGTCTGTAACTTTAAAAAAAAAAAGTTTGTGTGTGTAAATAAAAAAAACCCTTCCTCGGATGAGGTAATATCTTTTATTGGACCAACTTCTGTTGGTGGAAGATACAAGTTTTTGAGCTACACAAAGCTCTTCTTCAGGCCTGTGGGACCAATACAACACTGCAAACATAGGGACATTTTAAGTGAAATCCTTACCTCCTTGAAGCAAAATGCAGGACAATGTAGCACTTTAAAGACTAACAAGATGGTTTATTAGATGATGAGCTTTCGTGGGCCAGACCCACTTCCTCAGATCAAATAGTGGAAGAAAATAGTCACAACCATATATACCATAGGATACAATTTAAAAAAATGAACACACACGAAAAGGACAAATCACATTTCAGAACAGAAGGGGGATGCAAGGGGGGGGGAAGGAAGGAAGGTAAGTGTCTGTGAATTGATGATATTAGAGGTGGGGAGAGTGGGATGTTTGTGAGTTAATGGTATTAGAGGTGATAACTGGGGAAGCTATCTTGGTAATGGGTAAGATAGTTCGAGTGTTTGTTCATTCCTTTTTGGAGAGTGTCGAATTTTAACATGAATGACAGTTCAGAGGATTCCCTTTCAAGTGCAGATGTAAAAGGTCTTTGTAGCAGAATGCAGGTGGTTAAGTCATTGAGAGAGTGTCCTTTCTGGTTAAAATGGCAAGAAACTGTCTTGTGGTTGTTGGTAAGAATCATCTTGAGGTTAGGTGGTTGTCTATAGGAGACTATGGGTCTGTCTCCCAGAGCCTCTTGGAGTATGGTATCCTGTTCCAGTATAGGCTGTAGTTTATTGATAATGAAAACCCACTGACTCATACAGTTACCTACATGCTTCCAGCTCCCATCCAGAACACACCACAAGATCCATTTGACCCCATGGTGTTTGCAAGATCAGACTTTAAATTAGTAAAGTGTTTAGTTAGCTTTAAGACCCTGTTTAAATTGTCTAAAAGATAACCTGAACATCAAATAATGTTCCCAAAGTAACTTTTCTCCAGGAGCTGATATTTCAGGTCAAATAAGTATAGTCAAACCTGCTCAATATCAATTTAGTGACTCAAAAATATCTCTTAATGGAAAAGCCTTTCTTTGTACCTGATCATCTTATATTAACTCAGGCCATGGGAACATTTGCATTATCATTGATAATAGACAACTTTGTGATTTAAGCAAACTAAAAATACTTTTGTTCTGCACAAACTGAACTTCATGAATTGAGGCCTGTAACGTGAGCTGGAGTTCAGTTTTTCAGTTGTGTTATGGAGATGCTGATCATGGTTCCATAGTTAAGGTTGAGTTTTTCACACTCAAATCAAGTATTCAGTCTTTTTGTGTGACATGAAGAATACAACATAGGCTCTCCAAAACAATAGCGCTTAGTTTTTCGGTGAAATCCCAGCCCCAAAGAAGTCAACGGGAGCTATCATTTGTACAGAGGTAATCTTCTGAGTATGTAGAAGTAAACCTATTAATTAGTTTGAGTTAAAATTAACTTAAAATGTGGGTCTCTATGTAGAATTGATAACTTAATGATGGCAGATTTATGAGCCATATTGATGAGGTTTGTGTTGCTTCTAGTCATTTTTTTTCAGTCATGATAACTTTAAACAATGAGTCAATATTTGTGAATGACCTAGAAAGGCGATGCACCATTGATTTATCTTGTACTGGTCTGGGCACCATGCAGAAACTGCAGCAGAGCAACTGTGTGTACCACAGCCAATACACAGACACATGCTATAGGGGTAGATCAGTTGTTCTGCACACCACATTTCTGACTCATTCATTCTGCTTCCCTACTTTGTACTATGGTGCATGAAAGGAAACAACAGTGTGTAGCATAGTGTGCGTGTCGGGGGTGGGGGGAGAATGCTACCTGGCTGTGGCCTTCTTGTAGAAAATCCTGGCACAGCAAACTTTAGTCTGCTACAGCTGTCCTAGGGAAAACCTCAAGTTGCATAGGGCATACATATTTTTACATTCTTCCGATAAGGTGCTGACTTCAGTGAGTGTTAAGGGCATTCAGTAAATTGCAGGATCATACTGTATGTGATTTTGGACAAGCTACATAACCACTCAGTGCCTTAGAGTAGTCTGTAATTTAACAGACTGACATTTGTAGAGCACATATTCAGAGGAAAGGTGTTACTGATTTGTACTATAACTGCAAGTTATTGTTAGAGTTTATAAATTCCATTTTCTGACAGCCCTGTATTTTACTATATGATGTTACAAACTGTAACTGCACAGTATATAAATATACAAGGCAGAGGAGGAAGCTACATGTCTGTACCACATCTGTAAACCCTACTAGATCTGTACAGCTAGAACAGTGTTTCCCAATTTTATTTGACCACAGAACCCTTTTCAGCTTGAAATAATTTCAAGGAGCCCCTAGGGTTACCCGAGTAAAATTTGTCAAGCAAAAAAAAAAAAAAAGACCCAGCAGAATGTCAAGCAAATAAATAAATTAAATAAAACTCTGCCAGACTTGGTTGAGCAAAACAAACAGACAGACCGTGGAGCACCAATTGGGAAACACGGAGCTTTTCCTGTATTCTTCTCTTCTCTAGAAGACATAAACCGACTATGCCTGTTCTCCCATTTTGTTATGATGACTCTCCAAAAGGTGGTGCGATGTGGCACAAGCAAATGGCTCTAACTGAATATATGGTTTTGAATACAGTAGACCAGTGGTCACCAGCCAGTGGATCAGAATCTATTGGGAGATCTTGGAGCCTATGACAGGTGATCCTGACTGGTTTGGCCAGGGAGCTTATCAAGCGCTGGCACTTCAGTTGCCTCTCCACCCATAGTCATGCTGCTCCTGCCCTCTGCCTTGGAGCTGCCCCCTTGGGAGCCTCCTGCTTGTGTGCAGGGTGTGGGAGGGAGGATGGGGGCTGCTTGGAAACCATCCCCAGAGAGTAGTTATCAGTAGTTTACAGTCAAGCTGGAAGGGCATATCAAGTGGGGTCCTGCAGGGATCAGTTCTGGGTGTGAATCTGTTCAATATCTTCATCAATGGTTTAAATAATGACAGAGAGAGTACAGTTTGTGGATGATACTGATGGGCTGGACAAGCTGAAGAAATGATCTGAAGTAAATAGGATAAAATTCAATAAGGACAAATGCAAAGTACTCCACTTAGGAAAAAACAGTCAATTACATACCTAGACTATGTCTTCACAGCGGGGCTGAAGTCAACTAAGCTATGCAACTTCAGCTACGTCAATTGCATAGCTTAAGTTGAAATAGCTTAACTTGGCTTTAGGCTCTGTCTACACAGCAGGTGGTCAAAGGAAGAGCACTCTTCCTTCAACTTCCCTTACTCCTTGTAAAATAAGGGCTACAGGAATCGGAGTAAGAAGTCCTCCAGCTCGACATTATTTCATGTAAAGGCTTGTAGTGTGGATGTGCATTGTGTTATTTTGGAATAGCGTCAGTTATTCCAAAATAATGTTGCTGGGTAGACAAACCCATACATAATGGGAAATGGCTCCCTAAGAAAAAATGTTATGGAAAGGGACCTGGAGGTGATAGTGGAACACAAGCTAAATATGAATCAACAGTGTGACATTGTTGCGAGGAGGGCGGAAGGCAAACATTCTGGGATGTATTAACAAGAGTGTTGTAAGTCATACACAAGAAGTATTTTTTCTCTGTGCACTGATCAGGCCTCAGCTGGAGTGTTGTCTGGGTACCACATTTCAGGAAAGATGTTGGTAAACTGGAAAAATTCCCAAGAAGAGCAACAAAAATGTTTAAAGATGTAGAAAATGTGACCAATGAGGGAAGACTGACAAAAATTGGTTTAGTTCAGAGAAGAGAAGATTGCGAGGCGACATAACAGTTTTCAAGTACATAAACGGTTGTTGCAAGGAGGAGGGAAATAGAGGTTAACTAGAACAATTTGAGGATAGGATAAGAATCACTGGGCTTAAATTGCAGCAAAGGAGGTTTAGGTTGGATAGTAGGAAAAACTTCCTGTCAGAGAGGTAAAGCACTGGAATAAATTGCCCAGGGAGATTGTGAAATCTCTGACAGTGGAGATTTTAATGCAAGTTTGCAACAGTGAAAGTAACTTAAAATTTCTTATAGGTACTGTGCTATTACAACCCGGATCCTGTTGCTAGCTTTTTAAATAGCTCTCAGCCAGTTTTTGCTGGAGCTGTGTGCCAGGGTACACCTGCTTACTTTCACCTCTGCGCATTAAACAAGGATGATCTAAATAATACTGAGTCCTGCCTTGAGTGCTGGGAACTGGATTAAATGACCAGTTAAGGTTCCTTCCAGTCCCGTGATTCAGTGCAGTTCCCCAGGTAAATAGTGTCAGTTGCGCCTTTTAACAGTATGAATTCAAATAAAGTCTGACCAGATGATTTTGTACCTTTGTGTTGCCTGGTGCTGGGCCTGACTGGCAGAAGGCTTGTCACCACATTATTCTCAAAAGCTTCTCTTTTGTAATTTGTTGGAGTGGCTGGCAATAAAAGGTGTTCTGTACTCCCCAATACAGATTCTTTGAAGAAAATGTTTGTGTTTCTGGGATGAATTGAGGTTAAATAGGGAACAATAATACCCTCAAATGACTGAATAGAGCTGATACCAAGAGTTTTAAAACACAGCTTTTGAACATATAGTCTCTCTATTCACAATCACCCCCAACAGCCATATAAAAGTTAGTGATAGCCTTGAGCTAATTTGACACATTCACTTTACATTGAGAAAACAGGAAAATGGATTTTCAAAGCGAGGACTTGATAATGATATTGACTAGCATAAACAAAATAGTATGGAAGTAGAACACATTTAATCATCTTCATTAGAGAAAGAGAGTTCGCTCCTCAGAGCAGGGCCACCAACATGTCCCAGGGCCCGTCAATTTAAAAGGGCCTGGGGCCCTAGGCCTCTATCACTGTTACCGCAGCAGCAATGGTGGCTGGAGACCAACACCCTTTAATTCACCACCAGAGCTCTGTGCAGCGTGGTCCAGGCAGTGCTGAGGGCTGGCTGGGGTAGGTGCAGTGTGGTCCAGCAAGCTGAGGAGTGGCTGTCCCTAGCCTTGCCCCTTCTACCTGAGGTCCTGTCCCTTTCTGGGGGGACTGGAGCCAAGACTCCCTCCTCACTACCATTGCCCAGGACCCAGAGCCTATCTGGATTTGAAGTGAACTGGATCTCAGAGCTTAAGGGGTTTGAATCTGGAGTCTGGCTTTGAGCCTATTTCTGATTTTAATGACTGTTTTTGAGAGATGGCTTGAAGCCACCACAAACAAAAATTGCTCCCTCTTAGAGGGAGATATTCATCCTGCGCAGATGGCCTATACAATACCTCTTAAGAGCTTACGTGGTAGATAGGACTTATCTGCATTGCTTAAACTTTGTGCTGTTGGCTCTCTGTGCTCTGTGCAAGGATGAAATTCATCCAGAGAACACAGCAAGAGATGTTTAGATGAATAATCTAGTTTAGGTTTGAAATAAATTCCATTAAGGCTAAGCAATTGTTTGAAAACCTTCTTGGAGCATTACAGCTTTGAAGAAGCTAAGTAGATGTATCCATATTATCTTTTTGGTGGAGAGATCAAGATAGGGATTTCTCACCTTTCGTCAACACGTTAGCTATTATCACTCTCACCGCTTGCATATCCTTTCATGAGTGTCCAGTTAACCCTGATTAGATACAAACCACTTCAATTAACTTTTGGCAATTCTGATTTTGGTTTTCAGCACAATTTTTTTTTTAAATAAATGGCTGTAATGAGTGACTGCTTAACTGTCTCCTTGTAGGTAGTTTTGTGACATACCTCCTCCATTAGTGATTAGATCACTTGGAGTATGGATTGTATGGATTGAATTAGTAGGTTGGCTTATCATCTCATCACATTTTCTCTAGGAGAAAACTTGACCCAAAAACCACAGAAAAAAAAAGACAACAATTTCCTCCTGAAGCAAGTAAGTAATTTAATCCCCGGGTTTTGAAATAATCAGCCCTCTTTTTCAGGGGAAGAAATTCTTTTTGAACTTGTTTTCTATGCAGGTCACATGTAACTTATAAAATGTGCACTTTTAATTGAGTCATACAGTTTTTGAGATTGGCCTATACAATCATTCTGCTTTAAATTCATAAAGGGTGCTGGTTGCAAATTCTTTCTTCTTTCTCCGTACTGGTAAGTTCATATTTCTCATACATATCAGGGTCGTCTTCCAGCTGCGAATCTGGATGGTGAATTTCAATAAAAATAATATAGGTAACGGCTCCAATTATTCCTCCCATCATAGGTGCAACTGTAGGAACCCACCACCAGTTATTTCCAGCCCTGTAAGAAAAGAAACTAGAATTACTGTTCTTACTATGTTGCTAATACTATATCTATTGTTTGGCAGCTAAATATAAATACTGTACAATAGTCTTGACTTTACTGCAATATTTTGTATAGTTAGAATGCTTGTCACAGTGAAGTTTTTTGTACCCTATCTTACTGTGGTAAATGTTTACTTTGGCTTAATTTTTCTGTAGATTGGTGACAACCATTATCTTTCTGTGCATACTCTGCTTGAAATTGTGCTATCAACCACCTGGGTCATAGGTCTGAGTACTGTATGTGCTCTTTAGAAAACACAGTTTCCTAGCTTATCTGCCCCTTTGGAGACAGGATGTTTCTGAAAGCTGGGATTTGCTGGCTTGTAGTGAAATTAAATGAAACAAGTTTTTTGCATCCCATTGTCAGACGATGAACATACATCAATGAGCCACTGGCAACATCAAGTTTCATGACTGTGCAGGTATGTCTCCATAATTTTTCTGCCTCCATAAGTAATGGTTTTCAGGATCCGGCCTTGAGTTCATATAGATTATGATGTTTTGCTCGAGAAGTAGATTATACTATATGGGTATGTCTAGACTACATGCCTCTGTTGGCAGAGGCATGTAAAATAGGCTACCCGACATAGTCAATGAAGTGAGGATTTAAATATCCCTGGTTTCATTAAAATAAAAATGGCCACAGTGCTGTGCTGGATCAGCTGATTGTTGGCACAGCGCGCGAGTCAAGACGTGGATCGGTCAACAAGGGAAGCCTTTGTCGACCGCTCCCTTATGCCTGGTGGAACGAGGTTTAGAGGAGCGGTCAACAAAGGCTTCCCTTGTCAACTGATCCGCGTCTTGACTCGCGCGCTGTCCCAACAATCAGCTGATCTGGCACAGTGCGGTGGCCATTTTTATTTTAATTAAGCCGAGGATATTTAAATCCCCACTTCATTGACTATGTCGGGTAGCCTGGTTGGCACCAGGGAATCTGCCAGACCAGGGGAGGTCAATGCCGGGCCCTCTGCTGCTGCCAGTTGCAGGACTCCACTTTGGTGGCAGTGGGGTTAAGAGGGAAGGGTGCCAAAAGGCAGGGTAGCTGTGGAGACCCGTGGTTGCTAGGCTACACTCCCAGCGCCTGGCCACCAGGCAGCACTCCCAGCTCCCATGAAGCTGCACTCCTTGTATTCCCGGGGCCACTGGGCTCTGCAGCCACCCTGCCTCTTCCCTGAGTGTTCGTCCATCCCACTCCTCCTCCTTCCTCTCTGAGCTTGAGTGTTGCAAATGAGCTACGTGTGGTGCTCTGGAAACTTTGGGAGAGTGGAGAAGGAATTGCTGAGCACAGGGCCCAGCTCTTCCCCATAAATGCTCTAGCCCAGGATCACAGATGCCGGACCACAGATGTTTTCGGACTATGGAAATCTGGACTATAAATGTCGAACCTGTAGTAATTAAAAAAGATACTGTCGAGTTTTGTAGGCCCAAACCTGAACCTTCTTATAATTGCAGTACCCTGATGTAAAGTCTTGTACACTGTGACAGGGCGCCTGCCCTGCACTGGGCCTTTAAGCCCAAGGCTCAGGCCCCGAGCCTGAGGGAAGCTGGAAGACCAGCTGAGATGGTTAGGCTAATGAGCCCAGCTGCCAGCTATAAAAGGAGAGGCCCAGTTGCTGGAGAAGAAAGGGCAGGGCTGACTGCAGAGGCAGCAAGAGCTCCTGGGAGGGATAGAGCTGCAGGAGAGGGACTGGAGAGGGAAGCTCTCCCTCAGCAGTTGCCGGGGACTCCAGGAGAGGCCTGGAGGAAAGCAGAGGCGAATTGGTGTCACCTGGAGACTACCTGCCGAGGGGACGCCGGCCTGGAGATCGCAGCCAGCTGGGCAAGGCCAGGTAGGAAGTGGCCCAGGGCAGGAGCGGGAGGCGCCCCTCTTTGCCCGAGAGACTTGGTGGGTTTTGGCTAGCTAGCCCCACCGAGGGAGTGACCCTATACCTGGTTGCTCACAGGGCCCTGGGCCGGGACCCGGTGGAGTAGGGTGGGCCCGGGTTCCCCTACCGGGGGGGTGCCCAGCTACGACGAGAATCTGTTTGTAGACTCGGCCTGTTTAAAGGGCCAGTATAAACTGCTGTGAAGCCGATGATGAGCAACCCATACAGACTGTAACTCGCCCTGAGATGGGCCTTGTGAAGACAGTCAGGGGGCACTGAGGCTACTGGGGGGCGTGCGCCCCATGACAGATGGTGGAGAACGTGGGCATCACCCCAACCCCAAGGTAAAAGAGGGGTCTTCCTGAACCAATAGTGGTCCGTCGGCCACGGGACTAGAACGGGAGTTGAAAAAAAAAAATTTTTTTTTCCTTATGAGAATGAATAAGTATTGGAGGGCCTGGGAGGCCCTACAGGGTTGGCCATGGAAAAAGGGGAGCCGGCCACGGAAAAGGGGTGACCCTGGACTCCATAATAAACCAGGCCCCAAGAGTTGGGGGCAAGGGCCGAGCCTGAAAACGTGTTGGGCCTGTGGGCGCAAGGTACACGTGAGGAGGGAGTGCCCCTATGGGGTGGGAGCCAGGAGGCCCCACCCAACTAATAGGAACAAAGGGAGAGCAGCCCCGGTGAAGGTAACCAGGGAGGCACGGATATGCTGGGCCTGTGGGGAGCCCGGCCACCTACGGAGGGCATGTCCGAGTAGGACCGGGGAAGCCCCAGCCTGCTCAAGGGGAAGGATGAAGAGCCAAAGCCCCGGGAGGAGGCCAGGGGACCACCAGCCCTTGACGTTAAGGGGAACCGAAGGGCGAACAGAAGGTGGTTTGGACCCAGGTGGAATCAAGGAGCAAGGGAGCTCAGGCGGGAAGCCCTCACAGAGGTCGTACGGGCCGGTACCCATAGGACCCCGGCAGGCTGGCGACGCCCCTACCGAGGGTGTGTATGGCCAGGTGATGGCTGCAGACCTCCGAGCGAGACCACAGGATAGGACAAAGATTACCCTACAGGTAAAGCTGGAGGGGAAGACAGTGACAGCCCTGGTGGACTCTGGGTGCAGACAGACAATGGTACGGACAGAGCTGGTCCCAGAGTGGGAGGCAGCAGGGGGAAACATCTCCATGCAATGCATATATGGAGATGTCCGGACCTACCCCACGGGGTGGGTTCGCCTGTCAGATGGGGTGGACGAAGCGATCTGCCGGGTAGCGTTAGCCCCGAAACTGGTATACCCGGTACTACTGGGCCGGGACTGGCCGGGGTTCAGACGCATCCTGCATGAATGGGATGCGCAGGAGCAACCGCCACCAGCTGGGGTGACGAACTCGACAAGGGGCATGTCCCAAGGGCCAAGGGAGGAGCCCAAACCGGAGAAAACCCTCGCTTCAGAGGAGGTAGGAGGGGAAGAGGACTTCCAAAGAGACCAGCGAGAAGACCCCTCCTTAACCCATGCCTGGGAACATGCGACTGGAGAGAACGGAGACCCCGACGGGACAGCGCCCCGACCAACCCCGCGATTCGAGGTAAGAGCCGACCGATTATATCGGGTCGCGCGGACGGCTGAAGGGCAGACGGAGGTTACCCAGCTGTTGGTCCCGGCAAGATTCCGAAGGCGGGTATTAGACCTTGTGCATGCTAATCCCTGGGCAGGCCATTTGGGGCGTGAAAAAACCCTACAGCGCATAACACAAAGGTTCTTTTGGCCGGGGATTTATAAGGAAGTCCGAGACTTTTGTGAGTCCTGCCCAGACTGCCAGAAGACGGGACAGGGAGGGGTACCAAAAGTCCCTTTAGTTCCCCTCCCCGTGGTAGAGGTACCATTCGACCGGGTGGCTTTAGACCTAGTAGGACCTCTGGAGAGGTCCCGAAGAGGACATCAATATATACTGGTTATAATTGACTATGCCACCCGATATCCGGAGGCGGTCCCCCTTAAGAATACGACAGCATCAACGCTGGCACAGGAATTGGTGCAAGTATTCTCCCGGGTGGGAATCCCAAGGGAAATATTAACAGACCAAGGGACCAATGTGACCTCTAAGCTGAGGGGGAAATCTCGCTCCCCTGGGGTACAGAGCCCCCAGAAGGGTCCGAGGCCGGAGGTCAAATCAGTGAGGCAGGAAAGAAACTTAGAAGAGAAAACTTTATGATGCATGCATGCAGGCTGTCACTTCCAAGAGTGAAGCAGCAGCCCTGACAGACAGATTCAGGTATCCTTTATACAGAATGCTTAGACAGCTCAGTTGTGGATTGTTCTTCTTTAACATATCAAAGTCTCAGCAGAAGTACTCTGAGACTTCTGTTCACCCCAGGAGTGCTAGAAGTAAGTTTTTACAGTACACAAAGCCACATGAGAACTTGAGTGGAGGAGTCTACAAGGCAAACTGTGACAAAGATAAGGGTTTACATGACAAATTGTGACAGACTAGGAGTATCCATGAATTTGAGATAGTCATTTGTAAGGGTCTTTGATTAGAGCTAATTTGATTTCTCTCTGTTACAGGGAGAGAGGTCTGGAAAACTTTTTAACCCTTACAGCAGTTTTCTTTTAGAAAGTTATGATTTCTGCACAGTCTCCCCTTAGATACAATTGGAGTTATTTGATTTTTCTCCCACAATTCCCCCCTTTAATACTCCTATTGGAGTATTACTCAAAGTTATTTTAGACATTCTTAAGTATTCTTCTTTTGCTAGGATTAATTCTTATCTTAGAGGGAGGTTTTCTTTATCAGTTGGGTAAATGATCCACTGCCCATTCACCCCCAGATCTTTACCAGTGCCAATATTGCTTTTAAAACATAAGGGAAACATAAGGGAAGCATTCCCTGATGGATGTAATGCTTGAGTAAGGGGAATTCCTAAGGCAATCAGATTTTTATGCCAAATCTGCCTGTTCTCCCCCATGACTATGTACTTCTGGCACAGTGTTATCATTCTGGGCATCTACCCACTCCCGCTCTCCTGTAGAGTACTGACTACCAGTAGATCTGAATTTTTAGGGGTCTGGTCCACAGGGAGGCAGGAGTTGGGATAAACTGTAATGGTAAAAGGCCTTCAGAGCCTTCTATAAGCTGTTCACATATCCAACAGTCACTTGTATCACTTGTATTGGTGAGGGACACAACCTTTTGCAGGGCTTCCCAATAAGGGTGGGGAAAGTTATATACTAAGGCTATTCTGACTACTAAAAGAAGGAAAAGAATCCTTATCCTATTATAGTATCTTAAATTTCTAAAGTAGAAGGATAATAATAATATAGTAATTATCTAGCAACTAGCAAAGCAGTCTCTTTAACTAAGCTTAATCAGTTAGTATTGTTTGGCTTGCCTCTGCAGGCACTCTTCGAGATTTCGTAGTCTCTTAGTTCACTCAATACTGGAATGGCTTCCCCTTTGTGAGAGCTATGGGGCGCCAGGCTCACCTGTAGGTCTTTTCTGGCACAGTCCTACCTCTCAGGTTGTACCTCGAAGCTCCTGGTGGAGGCCGGTTTGGTAACAGTCTGGTTTGAGAGTCTGCCGCCTCGGTCCGCTGAGCCTCGTCCTCAGGTGATTCCTCCAGGGAGGGGTCCTGGGTGACGGGGTCAATCAGCTCTGTTGGATCTGCAGTTCGGCGTACATGACTTGCGTGGATCCACGAGCGGCGCTCCTTCACCTTTACTGCTGTGTGGGTGATGAGCAGCACTTGGAACGGTCCTTCCCACCGGGCTGTCAGGGAATTCTTTTTGCGATGTTCCTTCACGAACACGTAGTCGCCTGGTTGGATGTTGTGGCACGGCACATCAGTAGGTGCTGGGAGGGCTTCCTTTACCTGCAGGTGCAAGCTCTCCTAACCGTCATTTTATGTCTAGATTTCTTCTTTCTGTGTGGCTGCTAGCCTGTGGGCCTCCTGCAACATTAAACTGCTTACAAATCACACATGAATTAGATATTCTTGAGACAGCTTCTAGGTGCATGCCTGGGGCGTACCATTGTTTTGGGAATTGTGAGGCCACCCCCCTTTTGCTCATGTGTGTCATTTGATGAGACACCTGAGCAAGCTGCCGTGTGAGAGATTTTTGGGGCGACTGGGCAGCCATCAGGTGCAACCATTATCCCAGCTGGGGATAAGGAGCAGCCTGCTTTCTCCCAAAGGTTTTTCTCTGCAGGTTGAGCAGCTTGCTGTAGTTCTATCAGGTCCTGCAAAGAAACAGGGAGGGAAAGAGAGACCAGAATCTGAAAGGGAGTCAGAGGTCCATGTGCTGCTGCATGTCTGGCGGTTGCATCAGCACTCCCATTACCCAGAGAAACAGGATCAGTGGCACCTGTGCGGGCCGGGCAATGGGTAATAGAGAGGGATGTGGGTAGCTGAATAGCATCAAGGAGTTGGGAGATAAGGGGACCATGAGAGATAGCAGAGCCAGAAGAGGTAAGGAAACCTCGTTGTTTCCAAATTTGTCCTGTGGCATGACAGACAGAGAAAGCATACTTTGAGTCAGTATAAATGGCAGCAGACTGTCCGGAAGCTAAAAGGCAAGCACGAATTAAAGCGATGAGCTCAGCAGCCTGAGCTGATTTTGATTCCTGGAAGAGAAAAAACCTCTAAAACATCATTATCTGAGACCACTGCATATCCAGCCTTTAGTTTACCAACTGCATTTCTTTTACATGAGCTATCAGTGTACAATACAAGAACTGCATTTTCCAGCAGTTGAGCAGACAAATCTTGGGGAGGCTTTACACAGTGCCCAAGCAATTCTTCACAGTTATGGGTATGTGCTTTACCATTAGAGGGTAAAGGAGAAAAAGTAGCTGGGTTAAGTACATTACATCTTTGAATTACCACATTTGGGGAAGAGAGGATAACATTCTCATACAGGGTTTGTCTCTGAACAGATATGTGCTGGGTGCGGTGTCACTGTAAGAGAGCAGAGACAGCATGAGGGACCTGTAAGATAATGCTGTGGCCTAATGTGACAGGTTGGGCCTTTTTAAAGTAATTCAGCAGCAGCTGCAACTGCCCTTAGACAAAGTGGGAACCCACGGGCTACTGAGTCCAGTGTTGCAGAAAAATAAGCTACTGGACGAGGTGTGTGTCCAAGGGGTTGACAGAGAGCTACAGCTGCAATTCCATCCTGTTCATGACAAAACAGAGTAAAAGGCTTGCTATATTTAGGTAAGCCCACTGTGCAGAAGAGTTTTAAGGGAAAGGAAAGCAGATTCACATTCTGGGGACCAGGTCACTGGGTCAGGAGCTAAGATTAAGAGTAGAATAGTAAGGGGCCTGGTGAGTCCAGAAAAGTTAGGAATCCATTGTCTGCAATATCCTGCAGTACCCAGAAATTTGTATACCTGACTTTGGTGAAAGGGTGAGGAATGAAAAAAACTTGAGATTCGCTCAGGTGTTAACTGGCGGCCATCTCCTAAAAGTAAATGTTCTAAGTACTGAACTCTTTGTTTTACAAACTACAATTTGGCTTTGGAAGCCTTGTGACTCTTTTTAGCAAGACACTAACACATATGAGGTATCAGTTTTACATCTTTCCTCAGTTTTACTAGCAATTAACACATCATCAACATACTGAACTAACACAGAACTGTAGGGAAGAGAGAGAGAATTAAGGTCAGCTTTTTTTTTAAAAAACTGAGAAAACAGAGTAGGGCTTTTACAATAACTTTACAAAAACATGTCCAGGTTAATTGATGACTCTGAAAGGAAAAGGCAAAGAGAAATTGGGAATTCTTATGCACTGGAATAGAAAAGAAGGCAGAACATAAATCTATTACAGAAAACCAGGTTAGGTACTACTGGAAATCTAGGGATTACAAATTTATTAATGGCTCTTAGGTTTTCTTCAAATCTATAGATTTGCTTTTTCACAGGTAGTACAGGTGTATTACATGGTGAAGTTGTATAAACAAGTATCCCTTGTTTAAGGAGGGAGAGATTACAGGCTTAATGCCCTCTTGTGCCTCCCTAGCCAATAGATACAGGGCTACCCTTGGGAAAGGCTTGTTGTGTCTGTATGTTATTTGCACTGGTGTTGCAGAGGCTAGCAACCCCACTTCATTCACAATGGGCTGCCCACAATGTCTCTGGGACATCTGAGAGGTCCAGGAGGGGTGTATGTCCTGAGGTCTCATCAGATTCCTCTGAGAGTAGTAATGCCATCAAATTTGGAGCCTGATAGGGGGAAAGGTCAACAAATATCCCTTCCTCTCTACAGAGAAGGTTTGCACCCAATTTACACAACAAGTCACGTCCCATAAGGTTTACAGGAGAACAGGGAGATAACAGGAAAAAATGTTCAGCTGACAAGGGTCCAAAGCGGGGTGGGGGTGCAGATGGCACATCTGGGGAATCAAGCTGTTTAGAGAAGCCAATTCTTGCTGCAGCTTTTCAATAGAATCTTTTTTGCTAGCCATAGTGCTCTGATTTTTTTTTTTTACTGCCACATCCTCCCAGAGGCACCAATATTCCATCTGGTTAGGATGTTTTTCCTCGAGGAAAACTCTAAGATAAGCAAGCTTTTGTAAGTCAAAGTTCTAATTGCCATGTATTCTGGGAATTCCCCTGAGTATAGCCATTCCAAATGCTCAATAATTCCTTAAGTCTCCTTAGTTTCAAACCTGCAGGCAATACCTAGCTGACTGATCATCTGAGACAAGGGAGTCCCAGGCTGTGAGAAACCTTTCCCTCAGTAGGAGACAGACTTGAAGGAGCAATCTTATCCATGTTAGCACTGTCTTGTCCAAGGACAGCGCAGGAGCCCAACAGTACTACCCTCTCCAAGGATAGTACAGGCGTCCAGCAACACTACCCTCTCCAAGGATAGCGTGGGAGTCCACACAAACTGTCAGCTTCACTCACAATCCTTATGTGCCGGGGGAAACCGCCCTTGCTTTCAGCAGCTGTGCAGTGACACTGACAGCACTGGTGCGGCTGCAGTCCCCCTCCGGACTTCACTCACTCAAAACCATGCGCTTGGACTCGCCACCAATCAGTCAGCAACAACAACAACAACAACAACAAAATCCAACCCCTATTTGGCTATACCCAGTGTTTTCGTTTTAAGTTTCCCTCAAGCCTTTTAACAAAAAATTTTAAGTAAAAGATGACTCTTACCGCCAGCCGGTCCAGCTGGTGACGAGAACAGGGAGGCGGACTGGGGGATTTTAAATGGATCCCTTACCCTCCAGATGCGCGCTGTAGTCCGTTCCCATTCCCCGTCATCAGCCTTTCCAACTGGAGTTCCAAGCCATCCCACTTCTGACACCAAATTGAGGGGGAAATCTCGCTCCCCTGGGGTACAGAGCCCCCAGAAGGGTCCGAGGCCGGAGGTCAAATCAGTGAGGCAGGAAAGAAACTTAGAAGAGAAAACTTTATGATGCATGCATGCAGGCTGTCACTTCCAAGAGTGAAGCAGCAGCCCTGACAGACAGATTCAGGTATCCTTTATACAGAATGCTTAGACAGCTCAGTTGTGGATTGTTCTTCTTTAACATATCAAAGTCTCAGCAGAAGTACTCTGAGACTTCTGTTCACCCCAGGAGTGCTAGAAGTAAGTTTTTACAGTACACAAAGCCACATGAGAACTTGAGTGGAGGAGTCTACAAGGCAAACTGTGACAAAGATAAGGGTTTACATGACAAATTGTGACAGACTAGGAGTATCCATGAATTTGAGATAGTCATTTGTAAGGGTCTTTGATTAGAGCTAATTTGATTTCTCTCTGTTACAGGGAGAGAGGTCTGGAAAACTTTTTAACCCTTACAGCAGTTTTCTTTTAGAAAGTTATGATTTCTGCACAGTCTCCCCTTAGATACAATTGGAGTTATTTGATTTTTCTCCCACAAAGCTGATGGCAGAACTTTGCCACCTATTAAACATTAAGGCATTGCGTACCTCAGTTTACCATCCCCAGACAGATGGACTTGTCGAACGCTTTAACAGGACACTAAAGGGGATGTTGCGGCGGTTTGTGGAGCTAGACCCAAAGGACTGGGACCGGTTATTACCGGCCTTATTATTCGCAGTCCGGGAGGTGCCCCAGGCCTCAACGGGATTTTCCCCATTTGAATTGCTGTATGGCCGACAACCCCGGGGGATATTGGACTTGGTGCGGGAGGCCTGGGAGGAACAGGATTCAAGGGTGAAGGGTACGGTACCGTATATTTTGGACTTACAAAAACGACTCCGAACCGTAGGTGAACTGGCTAAAGAGAATCTTCTCCAAGCCCAAAATAGGCAGGCCCAATATTATAATCGAGGGGCCAAATCCAGAACATTTCAACCAGGCGACAGGGTACTCCTGCTGTTACCAACACCAGACTCGAAATTGCTGGCCAAATGGCAAGGACCCTTCGAGGTCATACGGCAGGTGGGGCCAGTTGATTACGAGATCAGATTATCAGGAAAACGGAAAGACAAGCAGATCTATCATGTCAATTTACTAAAGAAGTGGAATGCACGGGAGGGTATGCTTGTCACCTTACAGCAACCAGAGCCGGAGCTTGGACCCTGGGGAGGCGACTTGGAGGCAGAAGGGGCAACGCATATCGGGGCAGAGTTGACGGAGGCACAACGCCGAGAGATGAACGCCCTTCTGCGGGAATACAAACAGGTCTTAACTACACAACCGGGCAAGACTGCCTTGACGAGCCACCATATCGCGACAACCCCAGGTAAAAAGATCCGGGACCACATACGGCCCCTCCCCAAGAAAATGTGGGAGCCCGTTCGGGAAGAGCTGCAACGGATGTTGCAAATGGGGGTGGTCAGGGAGTCGAGAAGCGAGTGGCGCAGTCCCATCGTATTGGTGCCTAAGTCTGATGGCACGATGCGCTTCTGCATAGACTTCCGGAAAGTCAACGCAATTTCACGATTTGACGCTTATCCTATGCCCAGAGTAAATGAACTGTTGGAACGGTTGGGTAAAGCACATTACATCTCTACGCTCGACCTCACTAAGGGGTATTGGCAGATTCCCTTGACGCCAGCCTCGGAGGATAAGACCGCATTTGCCACACCATTTGGCCTGTTCCAGTTCACCACAATGCCATTTGGATTGAACGGGGCAGCAGCGACGTTCCAGAGGTTAATGGACAAGGTATTATACAAACATCAGGAATATGCTGCTGCATATATTGATGACATTGTCATTTATAGTGAAACCTGGCGGGAACATCTGCAACATCTAAAGGCGGTCCTTGGGGCCCTGGTCGACGCCAAACTCACGGCTAACCCCGGTAAGTGTCACTTTGGACAAAGGGAAGTATCCTATTTAGGTTATGTGGTGGGGCAGGGAAGGATAAAACCGCAGGTGGACAAGGTGGAGGCCCTACGAAGCTACAAAGCCCCCACCACAAAAAGGCAAGTCCGCCAATTCCTGGGATTAGCCAGTTACTATCGGCGGTTCATCCCGGAGTTTGCCACGATTGCGGCGCCCTTGACAGACTTGACCCAAAATGCACGACCCCAAAGGGTCCAGTGGACCGCGCAATGTGAGAAAGCGTTCCAAACGTTAAAGCGCCGATTGATGCAGACACCGGTTCTCCATCAACCGGACTTTACTAAACCATTTATAGTACAGACAGACGCATCAGACCGAGGACTAGGAGCCGTCCTCTCGCAGGAGCAGGAAGGGGAGGAACACCCCATCCTGTATTTGAGCAGGAAATTACTACCCCGGGAGCTACAATATGCCACGATCGAGAAAGAGGCCCTGGCAGCTAAGTGGGCAATAGAGGCACTCCGCTATTATCTGCTAGGGGGGACCTTCACCTTGATAACAGACCACGCACCATTACGATGGATAGAGACGATGAAGGAAACCAATCCGCGGGTCATGAGATGGTACTTGGCCTTGCAGCCTTATAAATTTGAGGTCTGTCATAGGCCGGGGAAAACCCATAACAATGCAGATTTTTTTTCTAGGTCCCTAGCCAATAGCGAGGTGGCGGAAGGGGATGGAGTCCTGGGAGAAGGGGCGAGAGAGGGGGCAGTGGAGTCCCATACCAGCATTGGCGGGGTGACCCTCTGGGGAGCACGCCTGCCGACCCGCCGACATTGCGGCGCATGCTCAGAGGCCGCGAGGGCGAGCCCGAGGGCAGTTAAGGCCTCCAGGGGATACCAGGCCCCGAGGGAAGGGATAAGAGAGGCCCGGCTGGGACTGGCGGAAGAAGGGAAGCACGAGCCGAAGGGGAAGGTGTGTGACAGGGCGCCTGCCCTGCACTGGGCCTTTAAGCCCAAGGCTCAGGCCCCGAGCCTGAGGGAAGCTGGAAGACCAGCTGAGATGGTTAGGCTAATGAGCCCAGCTGCCAGCTATAAAAGGAGAGGCCCAGTTGCTGGAGAAGAAAGGGCAGGGCTGACTGCAGAGGCAGCAAGAGCTCCTGGGAGGGATAGAGCTGCAGGAGAGGGACTGGAGAGGGAAGCTCTCCCTCAGCAGTTGCCGGGGACTCCAGGAGAGGCCTGGAGGAAAGCAGAGGCGAATTGGTGTCACCTGGAGACTACCTGCCGAGGGGACGCCGGCCTGGAGATCGCAGCCAGCTGGGCAAGGCCAGGTAGGAAGTGGCCCAGGGCAGGAGCGGGAGGCGCCCCTCTTTGCCCGAGAGACTTGGTGGGTTTTGGCTAGCTAGCCCCACCGAGGGAGTGACCCTATACCTGGTTGCTCACAGGGCCCTGGGCCGGGACCTGGTGGAGTAGGATGGGCCCGGGTTCCCCTACCGGGGGGGTGCCCAGCTACGACGAGAATCTGTTTGTAGACTCGGCCTGTTTAAAGGGCCAGTATAAACTGCTGTGAAGCCGATGATGAGCAACCCATACATACTGTAACTCACCCTGAGATGGGCCTTGTGAAGACAGTCAGGGGGCACTGAGGCTACTGGGGGGCGTGCGCCCCATGACATACACTCAATGGTGGAATTTTGATTCCATTGAAGTCGATGGAAATTGTGCCATTGATTTCAGTGGGAGCAGGACTTGCTTATGTATTTAAAGTGAGCAGCCACTATATGCCTGGGTCTTCACTAGGGAATTATTTTGAAATAACACCCCTTTATTTTGAAATAATGAGCACCAAATTACCAAGCCCGTTAGTTTGAAATAACGGGCTGGTTATCTCAAAATCTATATACCTGCTTTCCTTGGGGAATAACGCTAATTTTGAAATTGTTATTTCGAAATAGTATTCGTGTGAATGATCCAGTGTTGCTAATTTGAAATAATTGGCTTTCAGAGGCTTCTCTGCACTTCTGAATGCTCTGTCCAAACCTGGCATCTCCCTTGCTCCCCGTTTCCTGCAGAGCTTAATACTCCAAGCTGCAGGAGAAGGACTTATCACACATGGTCAGCTTTGCCTCCCTCATGTGAGACAGCAGCATGCCAAGAGCCATGTCTGACCTAATTGCTCCCTCAGAGCCTCCCATGGCTGCTAGCACTCCTGCTGCAGCCTAAGCTGCCATTGACCAGGGATGCAGGAGAGCTCCAGCTTGGACAG
Source organism: Pelodiscus sinensis (assembly GCF_049634645.1). NCBI lineage: Eukaryota > Metazoa > Chordata > Testudines > Trionychidae > Pelodiscus > Pelodiscus sinensis. Next base: position 29,619,491 of record NC_134724.1, on the reverse strand, counting down.
TTGCAGAGATCCTGGACCTCATCAAGGTCTGGGGGGAGGAGACCAATCTCGAGGATCTCCACACCAGAAAGAGGAATGGAAATGACTGTGACCAGATTGCTGCCAGCCTGGTCAACAAAGGCTAACCAGACTGTGGACCAGGTTTGCAGAAGGTGAAGGAGCTCCAGAAGGCCTACCAGAAGGCCAGGGAGCAGAGTGGATGCTCCAGGATAACACCACACACATGCCACTACTTCAAGTGGCCGGATGTCATCCTGGGAGGGGGGCTGGTCATCTTTCCCCCGTCACGTCTATTCTGGCCAGGACATGCCCAGCATCAACCTCTACAAGGACGAGGTTGCAGACCAGGAGGAGGAGGCCAGCCGGGTGACCATGTCTGAGAGCCAGGACCTGCTTCTTACTCTGGAGCCAGTCCCTCCCTCCCAAGATGTCCCCCGGGCCTCTGGTGAACCTGGGGAAGGCACTACAGGTGAGTTATATACATTTTTCTACACATAGGAACAGGCGATGGGTTGTGAGGTCTGCATGCTCCTCACTTGTCCTGCAGGCTGCCCAACAGTCGGTGTACATGGAGCATCAGTCTGGAGCATTCAGCCCCGTAATTCTCTCACATAGGAACCTCTCGTTCCTTCTCACAAGATTCCTGGACAGGCCTGCCTTATTCTGGCCTCTGTGGTGGGACACCTTGCCACAAGCAGCCACCACTAAGGAGACTAGGGTCATGGAACAACACAGCAGTGCCAAACACAGCACAGAGTCATGCCCGCACTCGGGCAGCATTCACTCCATATCAAGCACAGTGATGCTGAGGAGACTGATCCCCTGTGTGGGAATCTGTCCAGGGGAGGAAGAGGTGGGGAACGCAGTTGCACTCTCTCCAGCAAGCGGAATTTTCCGCTCACAGACACCTCCCACAACATCCTCCTCTCCAGTAAGCAGGGATTGAAGTTCTCTTTGGGTATGTCTACACAGCAAAGTTATTTTGAAATAACAGCCCTTATTTTGAAATAACTTTCCTAGCGTCTACACAGCCAAACCGCTGTTTCGAAATAGCGGAGCACTTATTTTGAATTTGGTAAACCTCATTCTATGAGGAATAACTCCAAATTCAAAATAGCTATTTTGAAATAAGTGCTGTGTAGACACTTATTTCAAAATAGGGGGCCTCCAGCCTTCCCAGGGTGCCCTGGTGGCCACTCTGACCTCAACCAAGAACACTTCTCTCCCTCCTCCCCTCCCTGGAGTCCTTAAAGGGATAGACCCTGGCCACAGTGCCTGTGCCAGCTCCAAGAATGCCAGCCCAGAGCGAGCAGTCACTGCCACTGACCCAGTGGCCCCAAAACATGAGCCAGCAAGCCACTGGCAGCCAACCGCTCCCCAGGAGCAGTCTGCCAGAACCTGGAGAAGGAAGGCACCTTCCTGGTCCAGGGCGGATATCATGGACTTTATTCAGGTTTGGGGGTGATGCCCCCAACATCCATGATTTCTGCACTAGATGGAGGAATGCAGCTGTCTATGGCAGGATAGCTGCCAGACTAGCTACCAAAGGCAACATGCGAACCCAGGAGCAGGTTTCCATGACAATCAAGTTGGTCCAGTGAGGCCCTGAGCTTCCCTTCCCCCTTCTTCCCCTTGCTTCCCCCTTCCAGTTCCTCCTCTCAGGTTTCCCCCTCCCCTCTCCCACCTCCTTTCCCCATTCTCACCAGAGTTACATTCCCTCCCGCCCAGTTTTGTTAAATGAAGAGAGTTTGTGTTCATGAAAATACATGTATTTTATTTAACATCAGGAAGGAGGGTTAGGAAGGGGTAAGTGGAAGGACGTGAGGGAGGAATGAGGCACAAGCCTCCAGTGGGGCAGACCAGGGAGGCTCTTAGTGTTCCTCAAGGTGGAAGCTCTCCCGCAGGACCTCCTGGATACTGACAGCCCCCTGATGGACCTCCCGGATGGCAGCCTGCAGAAAGTGCAGCCAGTCTCGTAGCAACGCGTCCAAGAGAAGCCCCAAAGTGCCATGGGGCAGCTCTGGCTCCATGTTGTTGCATGCTGTGGTGTCCCAAGTGAGGGCAACCAGAGCACACAGAGACAAAATGCTTTGCTGTTCCTTATCAAGGTAGACAAACAAGCAGGGAAACCTGAGAATTGGCTGTCCGGGGGGGGTCCCTTTAAGCACAGACCTCCGATAGCCTCAGGCAGCCGCCCCACACAGAAAGTCCTGACCTGGTGCCCTGCTGGAACTGGTTCCTGCCAGCCTTAAATGCGATTCAGAGTCTACTCAGTGTGGACGTGCTATTTCAAAATAGCAAAATGCTATTTCAAAATGCATTTTGTGTGTAGATGCGTTATTTCGAAATAAGCTATTTCAAAATAGCTATTTTGAAATAAGATATTTCGAAATAACACTGTAGTGTAGACATACTCTTTGTGTGGGACTCCACCAGTGCCAGACCCAGCATGTGTGGGACACAGAAGGAAGCCAAGCCGCCCCGTCCTCTGCTCCCATCTGCAGGCTCCTGGCCTGGCTGGCACCTTTCCATGCCTGCTTGTCCCCAGGCTGTGGCTGTACTGATGCTCCCCTGGGACATCTGGACCCCAGCTGGAAAGTGCCTGCTTTCTAGGCAACATATGGCCTTGCCCGAAGCACATTTCCATAGTTTGAACTGAGACCTTCAGTGTCAGCTCAGAGAGTAGGGCTAGGGTTCATACACAGTGTCTCCTGGGATGACTGCCCTCGTAACTTTTCTTCACAGCTGGGCCAGCTGCAAGGTTGGTGCATCCCCCACCTCCCATGCTATCTACCCAACTCTGCAGGATCAGCAGGTGGAAGAGAACCCAGGAAGACCTCATGTGTGAGCAGAAGGGCTGCCTGCAGTCCCTCATCCAGGGGCTTGAGTAGGAGCGCCAGGAGCAGACCGCTAACTGGGAGCAGAGGAAGGCTGCCTGGGACCAAGTGGGGTGTCAGCACGAGGCCATGTGCTCCTCCCTTACCTCGGTGATGGAGCACATGACCTTGTGCATGGAGCAGGCCACCAGCCCACCTCCCTGCCTCCCATGGCTTCCCCTTAACCCCCCCCCCAGGGCCACTGGGGTCCCAGAAGACATGGCAGTGGGACCTCTCAGGCAGCAAAAGCCTCCTGACCATGTGGAGGCAGGTGCCACTTCCAACCCCATCCCTGAGCTCTTCTTCCTCATTCCAGGTTCTTTACCAGTCCCTCCCCCAGTAAACAGTCATGTTTTTCACAAAAGAAGGCTTTTTTATTTGCTCTGCTGTGGAGGGGGAAGGTGGGAAGGGTGGGAGAGGAAAGGCACACACAGGGAATGCAGGGGCCCCTTGTGGACAGGCACAGGGGAGAATCTCACAGCTGGCCTTGGATAAAACTTTCCTTTGAGACCTCCCTGAAGAGCACCATCCCTTGATAGGCTCTCTGTATGGCTCTGGTTTCTGGCTGCTTGTGTGCCCTGGCCAGCCGTTCAGCATCAGCCCCCAACTCTGGCAGAAAAGTCTCCCTATAGCCCTCACACAGGTTTTGGAGCATGCAGCAGGCCACCACCATGAAGGGGATGTCATGCTCATTGAGATCCAGCCTAGAATTGAAGTGTTCCTTGCTTGGGTCCAGGCAGCCCTTGCAGGGCTTTATGAGCCAGCGGAGCAAGGGGTAGGCTGTGTTGCTCAGAATGATGATGGGCATGTCCACCTCTCGGACACTGATGGTGCAGTCAGGGGAAAAAGTGCCAGCATGCATCTTTCAGAACCGCAGGAATCCTGGATGATGTGGGTGTTGTATGGCTTCCCCAAACAGCCCATCTTGATGTCAGTGAAGCATCCCTTGTAATCCACAAGGGACTGCAGCACCATGGAGAAGTGCACCTTCCTGCTGATGTAGTTCAAGGCATGATGGTCAGGGGCCAGGATGGGGATGTGCATGCTATCTAGCCCATGGGGCAAAGCCATCGATGATGGTGTCCATGTTCCCCAGAGTGATGAACGTCCGTAGCAGCACCTGGTTGATGGCCTTGGCTACTACAGGAGAACAGCCCTGACTCTGGATTTCTTGACACTGAACTGGTCCCTGATGGAGTGGTAGCTGTCTGACATGGTGAGCTTCCAGAGTGCAATGGCAACGCGCTTCTGCATGTGTATGGCAGGTTTGAGTCGGGTGTCCTGTTACCTGAGGGAAGAAGTGAGCCACCCACAAAGCTTGAGGAAGGTGGCCTTCCATATGCAGAAGTTCTGCAGCCGCTGCTGGTTGTCCCGTCGCTACAAGATGATGCAGTTCCACCTGTCTGAACTGGTCTCCAACGGTATGCAGGGGACTGAGGATCATGCACAGCAGCAGGAGTGCCAGGAACTGGGTGAGCAGGGCTGGTCTTTGTCCTGCTGGAGCAGTATGTGGGCAGTTTGGAAGTACTGCACCATGAGGTGCAGCATGAGGCCTGTGAATCTGACACTGCTTTGCAGCAGCCCCGGCTTCATGCTTTGAGTGCTGTGGCATCCGCAATGGCAATCAGGGCACACTGCTTCAATTTTGTGTCCCACAAGGGAGGAGGAAGTGGAGGAGTGGCGTGTGAGACGCAGCTGTAGAGAGGATCCCCTGAAAGCACACCTCACAGCTTGCCTGGCCAAGCAGCCACGAAGTGTCTGCCCTCCAGGTGCCCTCCCCAGAATGCTTCCGGAGGCTCCAAGTCTGACAGCACACCCACAGTGATTGGAGACTATTTCAAAATAATTCTGACTAATTTTAATGCTTCCCCATAGTGGGGATGTGCTATTTTGATTTTGTTAATCCCACAATTATTTTGATTTTAGTTATTTTGAAAGAATTTTCTACTGTAGACCTGCCCTCGGTGTTGTCCCTATTCTAGATATATACAGTCAAGAGCTCTGGTTAATTGTGAGCTCTGGTCCCAGAGCGCTAACAGTATACTCAATTATATTGGTATAATGAGCGATTTTGGCTCAGTAACATGATATATTAACTGAAGATGTGATTCTCAAGCAAAAAAGTGTCACCTCCATTTACTGCATACTGGAAATGAAGAGGCAACATTTTTTTCCAAATATGAAAAGATAAATTAATTTGAGAGAGGTTTTTACTGGAAGATCATTCTAGGAGATTGTTATAAACAATTGAAAATCCATTTTTACACTAAATAAATAATTACTCAGTGTATGACAATATAATTTTGTGGAAGTGAATTTACATTTAGCCACAGTACAAATACTGGTATTTTTTTCAGTTTTTACAATGCCTATTTCATGAAATTATTCTTTCTTTACTCAGTCTTTATGCCATAGTCTGGGTTTTCTCCTTTGGAGTTGTTACTATCTTGCTAGGGGGTATAAAATAGTCCTAGACATTGTCCCAGGGAGACTGTAGCTCCATTCATTGCTCAGACTTAATGGCCATCTGAAATCTGGACTCTGGATTACCATGTACTCAATCAGTAGCCTTGGTACATACATGTACACACACACAGACAGCCAATGAAGATGAGGCTCCAGTTCTCCCTATTTTATATTCTCTACAATACATCATGGCCCTTGCTTGTAGTGAACAACTGCCGTTCTGGCATTTTCCTTCCTGCTATGATGGTGGGAGAGTAGTCACCACTGAAGCTGATGCCAAAGCTAAACTTAGGAGATGCTTGAGTTCTGAGTTGCCTTTACCCGCTGTTCTCCTCCACTGAAACAGAGGCAAGTATTCTTTGTGACTTCCCTTGGCTCCACTGATACACATTCAGTTCTCCTGTTCCCCAGCAGCATATAGCAGTGCTGCCTTGTCAGAAGGAAATAATCCAATTATGTCCTTGTGCTAATAAAGTATTTCCTCTGCTCCTGCTACATTCTGCCCACTTTTTTCATGCAATTAAAGACCAAGAGAGCTTGCAGCTAGAGATGCCTTTGGTACAGGAGACAGGCTAGTGGGTGCAGGGCTGATAAAGTTGATGCCTGTGTTTTCTTCTCTGCAGTCCCTGGCTCAGGGAGCACAGTACAGCTGGGGAGCAGTGGTGGTGGAAGTGCATTGCACTCTGGTCATCCCCAGCTGGTCCTTGGGAGAGCTGAGACAGAAGAATCAGGGAGCTGTAAGTAGCTTGGCTCTAGTCTCTCACCTTGCTACACCCAAAACTGGACTCAGCAGGAAAATCTCCCCTAATGGGACATCTCCCATAAATAAGGGGTCTACCGAATTTGCAGGAAATCACATCCTGGACATCCTGTCTCTGGCCACCTCATTCTGAAGGCAGAGTGTTGAGTGGTGGCTGTTAGCCTGGTACACCACTCTGAAGGCAGCGCCACAGCCAATAGGAGCACAGAAGTGAGGGGGAATCCCATTCCACCCTCACTTCTCCATTGCTGCGGGCAGCAGTGCTTCCTTCAGAGCTGCCCCTTTCTCACTGCCTGGTATCGAGCAGTGCTGCCATCGGCAACAGTGGAGAAGTAACAGTGACTATACTATGCCCCTCTAATAGACCCCCCCAACTTACTTTTGGGGCAAGGGCCCCAGTCTGAGAGATGCTGTGGAGAAATCACAACATTTTTGTGGATAAAAAACAAACTTGGTAGATATTTCTCACACACACTGCACCATGTAACATATCTGCTATTTATGCCATGACCAACCTATGAAAGATGTGGTTTTCTTCCTGCGATTTAAGTAGACCTCCCCTAATTATAATAGGTATTTGGTCCAGTATTCCTCCCTCTGTACTAAAACTGCATGTGAACAGATGAGTGTGATTAATCAGAAACTCTGGAATGGAATTACATGGAATAAAATATATTAAACAAGATATTGTGAAGATTTTTAAACATGGAGCAGTTACATCACAGAGAGAACATTACACCTATGGGTGCAAATTAGCTACTATAGGTTACATTTTAAAGGGACAGTCTGAGGTATAACTCTAGTAATTTTTAAAGATTTCAACATTACACAGAGTGCTTATGCCCCCTTGCTCATATTTATGGTTTTACAGTCGCCTTTTCTTTGTTTGAAAAATGCCTATTCTCTTTCCTGTCACTGGTTGAAAATTTCCCAACAACAGGAGAATGTGGCTAGTTGAAGGTACATGCACAGGGAATCAAAGGCTATTAATGCACCTTCCAACACTTCTCTTGACTTTTTAAGTAGGGTATTGAGATTAAAATCATTCTGATTTGATTTTTCAGAGAATTCAAACTGTTTACATTCTGGGGATTTCTAAATGCGCCTTCATGCAGGGGCGGATGAGAGTGCCGCGAGGCCCCTGACAGCGCTGCGGGGCCCCAGGCAGCAAAGTTTCGCGGGGCCGCCCCTTTGACACGGCACATGCACCGTGGCACCATGGCGTATGCGCGGGGCCTCGGGAAGCGCGGGGCCTGGGGCAGCCGCTCCGCTCGCCCTGCCCTAAATCTGCTGCTGCCTTCACCTTCTAAAACAATGCATACTATGCTGCTGCACAAAAACGCACAGTACACAAAACTTTTGTAGTTCTGAGCCTCTTCAGAACAGAAGTTGGTTTTAGTTAATGCTGTTTGGTAATTGCACTGTTCAAGCCAGACATGGCAGCAGAGATGTATGTAGATTGTAGCTATCTGAGGGTACATCTACATTACAGAGAAGATCGAAGCTGCCGCTGTTGATCTTCCAGGGTTCGAATTAGCAGGTCTAATCAAGACAGCCAATTTGAAATGAGAGGGGCAGCCCGGTTGATGCCGGTAGTCCTGCTTCCACGAGGAGTAAGAGAAGTCAAAAGAAGAGTGTTCTCCCTTCAACTTCCTGCAGTGTTGACAGAGCCAAAAGTCTAGTTAAGCTACTTCGACTTAAGCTACACAATTAACATAGCTGAAGTTGCATATCTTAATTTGACCTTGTCCCATAGTGTAGACATACCCTGAATGTTGCCTATGAATTACCTTTACACAGGAGAAGCAGATAAACCCGTAAGCTTCAGTATGGAAATATTAGGAGTGATCTCTCGCAGCTAGCCGCCAGAGGGCACTATTACTACACAATATAACTAAAATAATTCCCTGGCACAAAGGAAGTCTGACCTGAAGAAGGGCTCTGTGTGGCTTGAAAGCTTGTCTCTCTTGCCAACAGAAGTTGGTCCAATAAAAGATATTGCCTCACACAACTTGGCTCTCTAAAGGAATCCAGAGGCAGTTTCAGGGGAGATTAAATACACTGCAGATGTAATATTGAAAGGAACAATAACTGGCTGCACAGCTCATACAGAACTTTCACTCTGATATTCAGTGAACTGCTAATATCGCTTAAGGAAACACTGTGCTTATCTAGTCTTTCGGAATCATTGTGGGCCATGATAAACTCAAGGGGGAAAAATTCCACTGCTGCTAGATAGTTTCAGATACTGTAGTAAAATACTCATCTGTAGCAATGTCCCTATCACCTCTTCACATTTTGTTCACCTGTCAGCTCATCAACCACAAGCTTAAGTATTTGCATCTGACTCTCTGGCTTTTTTTTTTTCTCGCTGTAACCAGAACTTTTAGTGGAAATGATGTTTAATCATGGCTGTTACGAGGTTCTAGTATTATGGCCCTGAAGTGGGAGCCAAGCCTTGCAAAATTTGACTTTCCATTGAGACAGTAGGCTTCAAAGACCTACTTGTATGAGTATAAGAAGGTCTCCTTCCACTCTGCCAGGGTATGTCTACACTACCCCGCTAGTTCGAACTAGCGGGGTAATGTATGCATACCGCACTTGCTAATGAAGCCCGGGATTTGAATTTCCCGGGCTTCATTAGCATAAGCGGGGAGCCGCCATTTTTAAATCCCCGCTGCTTCGAACCCCGTGTAGCGCGGCTACACGGGGCTCGAACTAGGTAGTTCGGACTAGGGTCCTATTCCGAACTACCGGTACTCCTCGTGAAACGAGGTGTACCGGTAGTTCGGAATAGGCACCCTAGTCCGAACTACCTAGTTCGAGCCCCGTGTAGCCGCGCTACACGGGGTTCGAAGCAGCGGGGATTTAAAAATGGCGGCTCCCCGCTTATGCTAATGAAGCCCGGGAAATTCAAATCCCGGGCTTCATTAGCAAGTGCGGTATGCATACATTACCCTCCTAGTTCGAACTAGGAGGGTAGTGTAGACATACCCCCACTGCCTTATGTTTTTCTTTAAGAAATTAGTATTTTCAGTATCAGACCCATTAGTGGACACCATGTGGTAACTGTGGAATGATCTTATCCAAACTGTATTGTTAGAAGCCTTCTCTGTCCCCCTCTGAGATATACAGAATGGCTTGACAACACATTTCCAATGGGTTGGGCAAAACCAAAATCTTGTCACAGACCTACTTACATTATTATTCAAAGTTTTGTGTATGTGGGACCTTATCTGTATTCTGCAACTGACATACCTAAATTTTAGCCTTGCTATGCAACACTCCATGTAACTGTCTGTACGCCAACTTGAGACTATGTTGTAAATGGGTAAGGAAACAATCCTGTTGTAACTGGCTCACCAGTGACAGCTGCAGGGTAAATGAGGACAGAGAGGAAGATGTCTTACTTAATTTATATGTGTCTGAGATGTTTCAGATTATTTGTTCTGGTGGAGATCAGAGATCTGCTGTAAGACATTCTGTGCTCTCTCTTTTAAATGCTCCATATGGTCTCTCTGGTGCAGATATATTTCCCACCTGACTATAAATCCCAGCCAAAACTAACAAAAATGACCAGAAACAGGTGATGAATGCATTTTCTTCTGAATATAGTATTCTTGTAGATTTTTAAAATATATATATGTATGACACCTCATATGAGGAGAGAAGAATCTATTCACAAGGCTTCCCAACCTTCTCCAGCAAAATTGCTAGTCAATCTATATATTTTAGAAATGTGCATCTGTTTGTCTCTCTGTGAGTCTGTGCAAGAGCTCCTCCTAAATGGTAGGACCTAGGACCACCAAATTTGATAAGCAGCTTCCTCTTATCCTAACTTAAAGCAAGGTCAGGGTTTGGTTGTGCCAAGAAAATGGAAAACAGTCCCATTCGCCCATAGCATGGAAAGGGAGGGGCAGAGAGAGGAGGGACACAATACTGAGAGTGGTCACTGGGGGGCAGCGAGCCCACAGGGGAGAGCTATACTGCAGAGAGAAAACTGGGGGCAGCCATACCACCAAAAGAATGGCCAGCAGAGCTGGGACTCTGATATCTTGACTGCCAACAGACTGGGTAAGTAGTCACCCTGCCCCAAACCCTTCCCTCCCCCATCCCTGGCACTTGGCCACAGTACAGGAGGGGAGGGGCAGGGAAAAGGCTGCTGATGGCTGTGGGGAGACAGAAGGTCCCTGGTGACTGGGGGAAATGGCGGAGACAGGAGGTCCCTGGCAGCTGTGGGGAGGCTCTGGGGGGAGATAGAAGGCCTTGGCTGCCAGAGGGGCTACGAGGAGACACTTCCAAGACCCTGCCCTAACTTCTACACCCTCCACATGGCCAGCCCCCTGCCCTAAAGGACCTGGGCAATGCTAGGTAAATCTTCTAGTTTGTAATGAAAGGTTTTCCCCTCAAATATGAAATTGTATACTGCACGTGCTCCATATTTTAAACGTCACTGTTGCCTAATGGCTAGAGCACTGGTTTGGAACTTGAGAGTTCTGTGATCTATTTCTAACTCTGCTACTGTCCTGTTGGGGGACCGTGGCTAAGACACTTCACAGACACTTGGTGCCTCAGTTTCCTTATGTGTAAAATGAGGTAATTATACTGAGTTCTTTTATAAATGCCTTGAGATCTATTGCTGAGAATTTGTAAGAGCTACTTAGTAATCTTTGTATGGAATATTAGGGGCTCTGAATATTTATCCTGTAGATATCGAGGGCTCTGAAGTAGTTGTGGTAAGAAATTGGGATTCTTAATTGTAAACAATTAGCAATACAAAACCAACCAACCAGAGATTCCTTCTCCTGAAGAAAGATTTGAAAACAGTGCTGATTGTGTATGTACAAAACAGGCACCTGACTACAACTGGACATAGGCAAGCTCTGTTTTTGGTACGTGCACATGGCTAATTGTGTACCTAACCAACTCAATGTGTGCAAACCAAGGATTTGAGAGTACATGTGGAAACATGAAAACTAAGGAGGCGTCAAACAGGCTCAGCATCAGAGCTTTCGATTTTTTTATATTGCTGCAGTTACTGGCATTCAACTTTCAAAATAATAATCCAAGTCAGCCTGATCTATTTATGTTCTTTACAGTGATATTGTGGGCAGCCATGTTGGTCCCAGGCTATTAGAGAGACAGTGTGGGAGAGGTAATGTCTCTGACTGGACCAACTCCTACGAGAGACAAGCTTCTGACCTTACACAGTGCTCTCCTTATCTTTCCCAGACCAGAAGAAGAGTGCTTTGAAAGCTCAGTGACTTCTTTCAGCATTAGAAGTTGGACTAGTGAAAGGTGTTACCTCACCCATCTTGCCTGATCTGTCTAAATGACTTTTAGTGCACTTGTCACTGTACTAACTGCTGAGTCTCCACAGCAGTTTTTGTTGTTGCTGTAAGAGAAGAAAGCATTTCCTTTGTGCTATTTTCAGTGTTATTTGCAAACCCATAATATTTTGGGAGGGTCTGCCTGAAACTGTACCTGCTATTTGAGGAAATACAACTTTTATTCTTTGGATGTGCTGAAAATCCTCATTAAGTATTAATCATTTGTGTCAAACTTCAAACAGGTGAATAGTCCCCTTTGATTTGACTGGGAGGGACTACTTCTTACATATGTGAACATGGTATATGTGTAAGTACCAGGCTTGATGGGGGTCTTAATCTCTCAGCAGAACAACACTGAACAGGAATATATTCGTGTCCCACTAATGCAAGGTTACTTACGTGAATACTTCGAAACCCCATCCTGCTATGGCTGTGAAAATCCTTGGGCTTAGGTCCCTGGCTGGGTTCATGGCACAACCACTATTCATGCCCAAGGAACAAGAGAGCAGAAGGATAAGCAGTCCAACTGCAATGGGTTCCAAGCCCTTTGGTACAGCCATGTTTTTGGTGTCAAAAATAGCAAAGACAATCAGAACGAGAAGAGCTGTTGACATCACCTGTCCAATGAAAAGAAAATATATTGACTAAATATACACACGCGCTCTAATAAGAGAGCGGTCTGTCTGGGTCAGAATCTGAACTTCCCCCAAATTTTGTGACATTTGCATTTGATAATCAGTTTCATCCCATTTATTAGCATTAACCACCCAAAATTTTTAAAAAATTCAACTCCACCCAAATGTTCATCACATAATAGGCAAACACATAATACGCAGGAGCTCAAGCAATAATAGTTATAAAAGTACTAAGAAATACAAGCAGAGAAATGCAATGTAAACTGATTGGTTGGTTCCTGGCAGATCACATTCCTTTATGCAGTGATTTTGCCAACACAAAACTAATTGCTTCATATTTCTGCCTTGCTTAGCCATCCCTGTTGCACAATTTGATAGTTAGCTGAAGTGACTATTTAAACACAGAATCTATAAACATTTAAAAAGTTGCTACAGAACCATTTTTGCTAATGATGGGCTTAAATCCTACAGGTCATTCAGAGGGGTGTGTGTGTGTGTGTGTGTGTGTACGTAGACATAAAGAGACTGTCTGAGCAGAAAGCAAAGGGCAAATCTGAGCAATGTTGTGGAGAAGGAAATGGCAAGATTTACAAGCCAGAATGAGTGGAATGGAGTTTGGAAGGACACTACAGAGTTTTGTTGGAAAAACAGCCATTTTTCTGACAAAACCTGAGTTACGGCCACACTGCAATCACGTTCCTTCGAAAGTAAATCGAAAGAATAGAGGGGTTTTTCCGGCATTGGTAATCCTCTTTCTACGAGGAAGAAGCCTTTTTCCGAAAGTGCTCTTTTGGAAGCGGGGAAGAGGGTGTTCTTTTGAAAGAAGAGGAAAAAGCACAGGTGTCCTGGTGGCCACCCCGTCCATAGTAATCACAGATTACATGTGACAGAGCATCTATTCATTGTGAACACTATCTTTTGAAAAAGTAGATCACTTTTCGATGCACTTTTGTGTGTGGGCGCTCTCTTTCGGAAGAAGTTTTTTTTGAAAGATCTCTTCCGAAAGAAGCTTGCAGTCTAGACATAGCCCCAGTGTCTGAGGACTTATTTACACTCAGGTTTTTGTAGTAACTTAGCTATTTTGGTTAGGGGTGTGATGTGTTTTACCAATATAATTTAACTCCTAGGATGGTCAATTCTGTATACCAGAATAAAGGTGCTTTATGCAGACACAGCTTATTCCCCTAAATTTACAGTCGAGAGAGAGAGCCCATTTTTATTCTGGTATTGCATCTAAAACCTACATTGAAGAACATTAGTTTACAAAGTTAAGTGCTCAAAAGTTAGAAAATGCCAGAATTTTCATTGCCTGTACAACCTTTAATTGGGCCCTTTGTGCATATGACTTATGATACAATTTGTAATAGAATTGCAAGGGAAAACTTTGACAAAATAGCTTTCTCACAGAAAAGACAGTTCTGACCAAATCAAAACACTTTGCAAAATAGGGTCAATTTCCCAAATATATATATAGATATGAGAAAAACCTAGGGCAATAGGGTAGAGTCCTGGCAGTTTCAGATTGTCCCATATTGACATTTTTGGAATCAGGCTTTTTGTTTTTGCTTTTTTTTTTAACTTTGAAATTACTTTTCATTTTGAATTTTTTGGTATATCATGTTTTTAATACAAAACAAAAATGTAATTTGTTGCAAAATACTGATCAATACAGAACAATTTTTAAAGACATCTTTTGCAGAACAAGTTTGAAATATTCAGGTTTTTTCAAGTTTGAAATAAAGCCATGTTTTGAAAATCTCAAAATCCTTCACCAAATGGAATTTTCATCCTTCTGGCAGCACGGGCTTGTCTACACTATGGAGGAGATTGACACTGCTACAGTCGATCTTTTGGGATTTGAATTAATGGGTCTAGTGAAGACCCACTAGTTTGAACTGATAGGACGCTCCCAGCAGTGCCAATAGTCCTCCTTCTCATGAGGAGTACAGGAGGTAGATGACAGCATGTTCACCTGTTGACCTCCCGCTGTGTGAACAATGTCAAAACACGATTTAAAATACTTTGACTCCAGCTCTGTAATTAATGTAGCTGGAGTTGCATAGCTTAAATCGACTTTTCCCTTTTATGGTAATCCAGGCCCTCCAGTCATTACATGCATGATCGTATATTCTTTTTCCATGGTGCTAGAAAAGGCAAACAGAGGGATTAGACAGCAAGTAAGAAACCTTGCTGTTATTGAGCAAGGAAAAGGTGAAAGTGTTAGAAGGGGAGGAGAAAGATGGAGGTTATGGTGGATCTTCTCAATTTTTCTTTAAGCATCAAACATTTGTACAGAGGAGAGTGGGGTGAAGCATCCATGAGGAAGTAAACTGCTATTTAGAAAAGTATAACATACATATACCAAATGGACTAGACCATTAGCTGGTGTACTCCACTGGAGATTATGGAACAGTGCAGGTTTGCATCAGCTGAGGGTCTGGCTCAGTACATTTACAAATCTACAATATGGATGTGTCTACACAGCAGCATTATTTCAGAATAACGGCTGTTATTCTGAAATAACAATGCAAGCATCTACACAGCAATTCTGTTATTTCAAAATAAATTTGAAATAATGGATGGTTTATTCCAACTTCTGTAAACCTCATTCCATGAGAAATAATGCCTATTCCAAAATAGCTATTTCGGAATAGCAGTAGTGTGGACACTCCACTGTTGGTATTTCGAAATAGCTCCTCCCCAGGGCCATTTAAAGTAATTACTACCTACTACCTCCTGGGGCTCTAAATTGAGGTAGCAGGTTCACATTAGGGAAGCCTGCCTCAGACTAATTTTGAGGGTTCCTTGTAGTGCAGACATGCTATTTCGAAATAAGCTATTTTAGAGTATTTCTCCAGAATAGCTTATTTCGAAATAAGCATGCAATGTAAACGTACCTTATGAGAAGAATTCCAAGAATCATGCCAACAATAGCTGTTATCTAGTGCATAACATGGCTCTCATGGCTGGAAAGAGCGATTTTAAAGTTTTGCTTGTAATTTGAATGACAAATTTGAATTTGTCTCTCTACAGACAGTAATATCTCGTCATCGATGTGATGCATAACATGAAATGACCAACATGATAAACTTGGCCATAGTTATTAGAATTATAGCAGTTTTTTTATTGGCCAGTTTTTTGTTTTTCAACATTTTGCTTCAACAATCAAGACAACAAATGTAACAAGACTGGGGTTTATTTTGTTTTTCTCTGTGTACTTACTTGATCTGCAAATCCACTTATCAGAGACAGATGTGGAGCTGGATAAGTTGCAAAAATATGGGCGGTTGCATTAGATCCTGTAACTATAAGCTCTCCACCACTGTAGTTCATGAATGCATCTACAGAAAACATAGCCATTGCCTGGTTATGCTTGCTTATCAACATTACAGACAGTGGGAATTGCAAATCACATTCTCATTACAAAGCTACTGGATGCTGTTTTTTTTGGGGATGAGGTCATGTTTATAAATAATGGCTGAGGAGAGATAAAACCACGTCCTCAGTGTTTCATTTTTCCTATTCATTCAGGCACTGCAGTGCACTCTTGTCTGTTACATTCCAGCTTTCAGATCTGTTCTCAAATGTTCCTTCTTTCTGATTGCTCGCTCCAGACCAGTGCTTGGAAACATTTCCTGGGCTTCAACACTTTTATATTGTTCTACAAAATGTTTCTAGACTTGACGTAACATCTTGGGATATCCAGCTTCAGCAGCATTCTGATTTTATTGTTCTAGGACCATTCCGGTTACAAATTCCAGCAGACAAGGAATAATGCCATATTACTGCATAATATTACATAGTATAGTCCCTTGCAGTAGGAAAGGAACTCGCCTGAGAAATCTCCGGTCCCAAAAGAGCTTGAATTCTCTGCTCTGTGGGAGGGCTTTACTTTACTCCCCTGCCAGACATTTCTTCTGATACCTTAACATCTTCCTGTCTGGAGAAAAGGAGTCACTTTTCTCAAATATAGACATTTTCCAGCCAAAGAGCTCAGATCCCTGGAAGGCACTGTTTGGGAGTTGGTGTTTGAATTCAGTGGACTTATTACCCTTGATTTCTCTGTCTAATTTAGTATTTGCCAGTATGTTCAGAGTTGCATTCCTTTCCCAAATTATAGTCCCTCCTGGCCTAAAAGAAATGACTGTTGCATTTTCCTACTTATCCAACCTACTTTTCTTCTCAAGTAGCAGACAGAATACAGTTCCTTTTTTCTTATCTTTTTGTCCATAAGTAAAGTATTACTATTTCTAGCCTCAGTCTTCATCATGGCCAAGCTTTTCAGACTTGACTAGTAATCTTCTTGGGTGCCAAACCTGAGGCACCTTACAGTGTCCTGATTATCATGATGTGCTAAGCACCCCTTTGCAAAAGTCAGGCCTTTTTAAGGTGTCTGAAGTCAGACATCCAAAATCCCTCCTCGGTTTCTGAAAATCTACAGTGCTGCCCCAAGTGCGCTGCCTCGAGTGCGCTGCACCGCTGCTCCTGTTCCATGCAGCCCTCGTAGTAGAAGCAGCGGTGGCATCAGCAGCTGGGAGCCCTGGGCCCTTTTGAATCCCCAGGCACAGGGGCAGTTGCTCTCTTTGCTTCCCCTTCTTCCCCTCTCCCTGTTGGTGCAGGTCTATCTTATTGTCACATTACAGCTACAGTGCGATATCATGGGGGGAAACTCATTAGGCCAAAAATAAATGAGGAATGCATTATACATAACAAAATAAGATATTTTAACATAAAACATTCTGTAATTTAATTTAAAAGGTTTGAGATGACAAAATTCTGGTCCTAAAGATCCAGATACGCTGCCCAGATCCTAACTTGGAATGAGCTCTTCCTAAAACTGGCTCTAATTTGGCTTCTTAGGCCATGGAAACCTGTGTGAATAGTCCCTTTGTTCTACCTTTCTTTTGTTTCACACCATCAGCCCATCTCCTCTGCCCACATGATGGGACCGGGGGAGGAAGTTCATAACTTTCCGTCTGTGAATTTGTAGTGTGTTAACTATCTAGAAACAACTTGTCACCTTGACACCCTGAGCAGGAGGAAGGAAGGGGTCACCCACGCCAAGCACTTGTGAACCCATGAAAGACAAGTAAAGAGAACAAACCAAGCATTGCGTTCTCTGCCACACTCCTGCCTTCAGATGGTGCTATGTGAGCGTAGAAATAGCCTGGCCTATCTCAAAACGGAGGCCACTGGTAAGCATCGCTGGCTTTGGCTAGAGCCAGGGGGAGACTCAAAATGGTTTCTGAAAGTTCTCAGAGGTAAGAGTGCTCAGGTCTGTACATTTTGTAAGAAAAGGGGGAAGCTAGAGAGAGAGAGAGAGAGAGAGAGAGAAAAGAACAATTCAGCCATGTATGCCCCATGGTTGTTTTATTTCTAGTTTTGTGTGGGCTTGGCATTAGTTTAACTGTGAATAGCTTTTGTGTTAGCCCTTGACTAGCTCTCCCCATTTGGACCTCCTCCTTCTCAGTGGTGGATGCTTCCATCACAACTACCAATTAAGAGAAAGGGAAAATAAAACTTTAAAACTGTGCCCTGCTTTTGTTTAATTATAGGCAGTCCCCGGGTTACGTACAAGATAGGGACTGTAGGTTTGTTCTTAAGTTGAATTTGTATGTAAGTCGGAACTGGTACATATTGTAGGGGAAACTCTAGCCAAACATTTCTCCAGAGCTCAGTTTTATTCTCCCACACCTCACTTCCCTCAGTCCTTTATTCTCAAGCTGAGGTGTCTGCTGAGAAAAGCCGCTCCGCGTCTCCCTGGTCTGCTGGGGGGGGGGGGGGGGGGCGCTAGCTTCGCGTCTCCCTGGTCTGCTAGGGGGAAGCAGCTAGTGCGGGGTTGCCTCACCCCGTTTGTAAGTAGGGATCCGATGTAAGTCGGATCCATGTAACCCGGGGACTGCCTGTATATATGTATATCAGTCAGATTACAACAGAAACCTGTTATTTGATGTACCATCTTCTTTCTCCAAGTGATGAAGGAAAATTTACTATGGGGTAAAATATAAAAAGGACCTAAGTTCCATTGACTTCTATATAGGCTTTGGTGCCTAAGAGCCTAAATCACTTTTTAAATGAGACATATGCTCCTAAGACTCTTTGGAAAAGTTGTTCTGGTTTCAGAAACCACAAGCAATAGTATAATGGGAGGAGCGTGTATGGGTAGAGGGAATGAACAATGACTAAAGAAGAGAGACAGTAGAGGGCTTAGGGAAATTGGAAAAAAGGGTTCCTATAATCCAAACTCCTAGGTGACAGTGGCAAAAAACAAAGAAAAATAGCATTCATGAAATACAAACACGCAGAGAGATTAACAGAATCCAGGGTGGGAGAGGTAAGGCTGGGACCACAGAAGCATGGAGTGAGTCCTTTTAAACAAGAAGCAGCGGTTAAATAAATGATCACGTCTTGGATGATTTATCGAGTCAGGGAGGACTTTTAATATACAATAAGTCTGACTTTTATTTTATTTCGCTATCATGCCACAACATGTCTGAGGGTGTGTCTAGACTACATGCCTCCTTCGACGGAGGCATGTAGATTAGCCAGATCGGAAGAGGGAAATGAAGCCGCGATTAAAATAATCGCGGCTTCATTTAAATTTAAATGGCTGCCCCGATCTGCCGATCAGCTGTTTGTCGGCAGATCGGGGGAGTCTGGACGCGATGCGCCGACAAAGAAGCCTTTCTTCATCGGCACAGGTAAGCCTCGTGAAACCAGGTTTACCTGTGCCGATGAAGAAAGGCTTCTTTGTCGGCGCATCGCGTCCAGACTCCCCCGATCTGCCGACAAACAGCTGATCGGCAGATCGGGGCAGCCATTTAAATTTAAATGAAGCTGCGATTATTTTAATCGCGGCTTCATTTCCCTCTTCCGATCTGGCTAATCTACATGCCTCCGTCGAAGGAGGCATGTAGTCTAGACACACCCATAGAGAGAAGCATGGTCCAGACAGAGTGGGAAGTCAGAAATTCCTGCATTCTAGTCTTATCTTTAACAAGTCACCACTTAACCCCTTTGCCTCAGTTTCCATCTATAGGCTTAATACCTAGCTCAGAGAGGTGGTATGAGACTTGATATCCCAATCTGTAGCCTCACTGAACAACATCACCAGTATTACTTGCATGAGGGCTGCTGGATCTGTCTTTTAATATTTCTGAAGTCCTTGGAGGAGGGGAAGCCCTATATACATGCTAATAATTAAAAATCTTTGTGAGAAATGCATGTTTTTAGAGGGTCTAATTTCCCAAGAATGAGTAATTTTTCTAAATTGCAGACCTTTTTCTGTTTTCTGAAATGTTAGGTCAGAGCCTTCCCCCTTAGTTCTTCCTTTCTCTTTTGTGACATAAGGCCCAGTCCTGAAATGAGCTGCATGAGGCAGACCCCTGTGCCTGCTTAGAACTCATTGAAGCCTCAGGGTGCGTCTACACTGCAGTGCTAGCTCGAAATAAGTGACACAATTTGAGCTATACTAATTGTATTGCTTATTTTGAGCTTATTTTAAGATAATCTATTTCGAAAAGACAACGCCAAATTTCAAAATAGACCAGTATTCTGACAAGTCCCTTAATCCTCATAGAATGAGGTTTACTGGGACGTCGGAATAGCATACCTGTTATTTTGATTGCATTTCAAAATAACGGGTATGCTGTAAAGATGCAGAAAATGCTATTTCAGGATACTGGATGTATCCTGAAATAGCGCCGCAGTCTAGACGTACCCTCAGAGATTTCCTTACTCCTAGCAAGTCTGCTAGGCCTGTCTAATATATACTTACCATAATAAACCCCAAAGACAGCTGCTGCTCCAACAAATGCTCCCAAGAATTGTGCTAATATATAAAAAGGTAATTTGGTCCATTTCAACCTTCCAGTTGCGCACATGGCTAATGAAACGGCTGGGTTTATGTGACCACCTGAGAAATAAATCACAAAACAATACTGATCATATAGATAACACAGAGAAATGGGGGGAGGTGGAGTGTTTGTAAACATGCAAACACTTCGGAACACTAGACAATGTGCATAGGTTTGCTCAGCGAGCAGTTATTTTGCTACCTCTCACCGTATTGGGATGGGGTGGGATGAAAGGAGAAAGTTATTGATCATTCATTCTGTTTTCCAAGCATTTATTAAGAATAGTAGGTAACATTGACTTGTTCATACTGCAAATGCTGGGCTATGTTAATCTGCATTTGGGAAAAGGGGCATTAAGTCATCTTTATGCTCCCCTTTTGATCCTGGGCTGGATAAGAACTGAGTCTTCCCCTGGCATAAAGTAAAATACCTCAGATTGCTCAGCTTTGTTCTGGCTAGTGGCTATCTGGAATCTGAGGAACCTTAGAAAATAGTTTCACCCTTACCCCTCAGCTGTAAATAGAAGTAGCGGTACCCCAAACCACACTTCTATGCTGAGTTCCAAGGGGTGGGGTCTGGGAGCTGCTGTGGTGAATGTATAAGCAGAGAGGTCTACTTTTAAATATTTGGGCAGTGCTTAGATGTATTTGTGATAGAGATCATGTAAGTACCTGGATATTTAGGGAGGACTATATTTTTCCAATAGTTTACTGTAACAACTTCATTATCAAAATCGGAGTCATGTTGTTTATTAGATCACGTATTATTCCCTTCCCCAAACACCTTTTCATTGACAGTAGAAAAAAGTGTGAATGTCTTTGTCAGCCTCATTATTGGTGGCTGAACAGTAGATTCTTAAGAAATGCATATTTCTGGTTACCTTAATAAGCAGGCTTCAAAATATTCTAAAATGTAAATATGATGAACTTGGATTTTGCTACAGTGTAGAACATGCCACACACAGCAGCTTCCAGGTAACACCACATTCAGGGATATATTGAGATGAGAAAATGTTGGCCTTTTGTTTGATAAAATGTATTTAAGAAAGTGATCTTTGTCAAAGGGTGGTAATGGAGAAATTTCCATGCTTACTTGGGCTGCATTATCCTCTTGTGAAACTGTATGCATCTATTCCATGTGAGCAGATAAACATAGATAACAAGTAGGAGAAAGACCTCCCTTGTATTCTTTTCAAAGCTGTCACCTAGTGGCATCAGTCTGGAATGAATTCTGATCTCTAATTCTTCCTTGTAGAGCTAATACAGGGGTGGCAACTTATTTAAGAATCCTTCATGTAAATGTTGTATGTTCTTGTCTTTTTTCTCTTTTTCTTGCTCTGTCTGAAATGAACAATTTTCTTTTCTTTCAATAACCACACAATCCCCCAGCCATGCATCGTGAGTACATGCCAGGGAGAGGATTATAACCTGCTACAGGAGCTCATTAGAATGGGCAGATAAAATTAGATCTGCAATGTGCTACTCTAGTGGGTTGACTTACTTGACTTGGAAGAGACCCAAGATTCTTGGTCTTTAAGCCATCTGTTGCTCTTTCAAATGATAAAACAGAAGCATCGACAGGCTATGGAATGTGTCATTTCCATGTTAATTCAATAAGAAAGATGGAGAAGCAGCAAGGGCGAATGCAAAAAAATGTGGGGAAGGGAAATCTGAGGGCATTGACAGGGAAGTAGACAGCCCCAGAATGGGGTGGGAAAAGAAGAAATTCCCTAAAAATGGATATTCTACAACATATACAGTTAATTAGATTTTGGGTTGTTGCATCCTGTTGACACATCTGCTCTTTCTTACGGAAAATTTGCAGCTTCCAGAACCCCTTCTTAGAGTAATAGCACAAGAAAGCACAACTATGCTGCTCTTGCAACCACTTTGCCTTGCCACACTCGAGCCCCATCAATTTAAGACAAGTCCAGATGAATATCCTTTTAAGATACAAAAAAGTCAGTTGTGCTTTCCAGGTTATTTTCATTCTGCTACATGGGAAGACGGAATCTGGCCCTATCCACATCACAAGCAACAGTTGTAGTTAATCCTTGCTCAGATTAGAAAAGCAGCCAGACATACTATGCTATCAAAATGAAGCTTGTGTGGTACTACTGAGCCACAGTTATCTGTCTCAGTGGAGGTAATGAGATTTGGCTGTTTTACAATACACTGAACCACTTCTTGGTATGAACCTAGAAACATCTCTCAGTCAGTTATCTCAATGTATTCTTTGTGTAAAACACACTAGAGAGGAGAAAACAAACAGCACCCCGTCCTAAAGCAACTAGCGTTCATGCTTTTTGTTAGGCTGAACTGCCCCTCTCTGTCAGTGGTCAGTCTCCTCAACCAAAACTAGAGATTTTATTTCTATATGGACAGCATAAAAGCAGAGAAACAAAGGGAAAGTCTCAGAGCACAAGAAGAGAATAATTATAGGTCTGCATTTTATCCCCCAATTATGAAGAATGTCTGGCGTGTTTAAACCTTCTCCTTGAATCTCTTAATCTTTTATTGCTTTCTGTAATGCTGGATTCCTAAAAGTGTCCAAAATGACATTGTTTTACAAATCTGGGGAGAGGGCACATAGGAACAGGTGAACATTTGCTACTTTAGGGTGCGTCTACACAGCACCTTAAACTTGAAATAAGATACACGATTTGCACTACTCAAATTATGTATTTTATTTTGAAACTATTTCTAAATAACCAATTTTCAAAATAACATGCTATTTCAAGCCATTCCTTATCCCTTGTGCAATGAGGTTTACTGGGATGGCATATTAGCACGCCCGTTAATTTGAAATATATTTCAAAACAAAGGGCAACTTGTGTATTATGGTATCCTGAAATAGCTATGCAATGTAATGTAATCTTACTGACCTGAGACCTAAACCAGCAGTCTGGCTCAACTCCTCTTTTTGCAGATGTGGGAATGGCAAAGCTATGTCTGAATGTGACCCTTCTACACCCCTGAGCCTAGGGCTGTGGTTGCCAACCCTCCAGGAGTCCTGGAGTCTCCAGGAATTAAAGATTAATATTCAATTAAATATTATGTCATGTGATGAAACCTCCCGGAATTCACCCAACCAGAATTGGCAGCCCTACTTAGGGCTGGCTAGTGGTGCAAGTTAGAGCAGCTTCAGCGCCACTTGACCTTGTGCCCAGCTGGGAAGCCCAGTAGCTGGGCATTGCTGTACTCTAGCAGCTTTTCCTAACTATGCTGCCCACGGAGCCCTCTCTCAGTGGCTTGGCTGGTTTCTGACCTGTGCAAAGCACTTATTTGGAAAGGCCAGGATTCCTAGGGGCCTTAATGCTGTAGCTTTAAGTCCAGAAGGAAAACTGGTGGCTAAATATGTTAAATAGTGACAAAGGAAAGTGTTGGGAGGGACGGGGTTAATGGAAGATCTGATCTGTCCTCTGCTATAATGGAGCAGACAGCATTCTGAAGTTACTGATAAGAATACCATAAAACTGGACTATATATAAATCTGTGAAAGCTGTGGTATGGATGCTTCACAAAAACAGTGACTTACCTGACACACCCCCGGATACATACACCGCCATGGTGACTGCCATGGCAAATCCAACGTATACTGTTACAGCTCCACCCAGGGCCCCTCGGCTCAGGACGTCTTGGGCCACACACCCACATCCGAGTGCCTGTAGTTCAGAAGCAAATGTAAAACGTGAGCATGCTGGCACCAATCTGTAAATGAGAACTTATTGGATTGTTTGTAACTCCTGCTAGCTGCATGAATGGCAGGGAAATGTGCTAGGCAAGAAATGCAAGCATTTGAAATCACTGGCATGTGGACAGCCACTACTTCAATTGAGCTGGGTATTGGTTTTTCATCTCCCTCAACTCAGTGGCAGAAAGTATGGCTTGCTGTCAGTGTTCCCTGTAAGCTGTGCACTTGGGCAGCCACCCAGGAGAGATTTGACTGCTACTCAGCTGATTAGCAATCTGTGGCCACAGATGGCAACATGTGCTTCTACAGGTGGTGCACACTTTCACATTCCTCAGTGCACATTATAATATTTATTCTGCACATGGGTGAAAAAAATTAGAGGTGGAGGGTAGGAATTTTACCCACCAGTGTCCTAAATTATAACAGAGAAAGATCTGGTATTCATGGAATAAAAGTGAACTTCTAGGTTGGAAGACAAAGTGCTCTGACAATGTTACATTTCTCTTCTTGCTTCATAAAAAGGCAGCAAACCCAGCTCTTGCCTCCTATCTCTGCTTATATTAGTGTGCATAGCCTTTTAGCTGGTCTCTCCCATGAAACTGCTTTTGAGCTTCATTGGTGAAATTCAGCCCAGTGCGGATCTCATACAAGAGCCCTTGTGCTAAGAGTCAGAGGAAAGGACACACCTTCAGGGATCCCACCTTCCCAGAATTCAGCTTGATTTATTGTGTGAAACAGGATCAAGTTTATATATTTATTTTTTATTTTCTTTCAGACTAAATCCTTTTTAATACTTCTGTTTTCTGAAGTTCACCTCCCAAAACAAACAAGGCCATTCTAGTGGCTGGGTGCTGGTTGGCAAAGATAATTCTGTCTGGTAAGATTTCAAATTGATAAAAATTGTAAAATACAGATTGTACCTCCAAAATCTGGGACACTCTGGTCTGGCAACATCCATGATTCTGCCGGATCACGGATGCTCCTGGAGTAGAGAGCTCCAGAGCCTAAGGGCAGGAGGGCCAGCTGGGCAGAACATCAGAGTCAGCAGCCCAGCTGGGGGCAGTGTGGGACCAGGGATGGAGCCCTCCAGCAGCCCCCAGGAGCACGGGGTTGGGGCCAGAGCCCTGTGGCTTCCCCTGGCTGTGCAGGGCTAGGGCTGGGGCTGCACGGGGCTGGGTCAGAGCGCCAGCCCCACAGCTGCTCCCAGCTGCACAGGAACGGAGCCCCACAGCATGAGCAGGAGCCAGCAGTAGCTGGAAAAACAGCCTAGCTAGGTTGGGGAGGAGGGTGAGGCAGGGTTGCTCACTGGGGCAGCCTGCCAGCAGTGGGTGTTGGGCTTGGGGGGCCAGTGGCAAGAGACCTCTCATGCAGGGCCAGCTTTAGGAAGTGCGGTGCCCAATTTGGACTGTTTTGGCGGGGCCCCCCCCCATCCAGGGTTTTTTGTTGAGGAAAAAAAACCAACCCACCACCCACACTACAAACCACAACCACACACAAATATCACATCAGAAGTAGATCTGATCAAAATGTATATCAATATAGTTGAACATTTAAAAAAATGCCATCCTTTATTACACAAAATTAAATCAGTTCTCTTAAGTGTAGGTCAAATATTTTCAATTGCAAATTATCCAATTTTTTCAATAAAGTTTAAAGTTTGATTTTTAAAAAGTTACCAGAGAGCGTTGCAGTTTTCTGTTACATTGATTTACTTTTTAAATAGCAAAAATTGAGTATTTGTTAAGAAAGTGTCAGTTCTGTGGTCAAATTCCAGTCCTTAGTGATTTCAGCACCAATGATTTCACTAGGTAATATGGTACCTCACCACTGTTGCCTCCTTGCACTGTCCTTCAACACATTGCCTGCATGTTGAGTCCAAGGTCAGTCTACACAAGATTTTATCAATGATTTTTGCTCAAGCGATCACTGAGGCAAGACAAGGACTCTCAATTGATTCTAGTCAGCTCTGCCTTTGAACACTGGGACTGTGTCTACACTGGCACCCTTTTCCGTAAAAGGGATGCTAATGAGACACTTCGGAATTGCAAATTCCGCGGGGGATTTAAATATCCTCCACGGCATTTGCATGAACATGGCTGCTGCTTTTTTCCGGCTCGGGGTTTTGCTGGAGAAAAGCGCCAGTCTAGACGGGATATTGCGGAAAATAAGGCCTTGAAAGTAGGAATAAGGGATCTTCCGGAAAAGGGCTTATTTTCTGCAAGATCCCATCTAGACTGGCGCTTTTCTCTGGCAAAACCCCAAGCCGGAAAAAAGCGGCAGCCATGTTCATGCAAATGCCGCGGGGGATATTTAAATCCCACGCGGAATTTGCAATTCCGAAGTGTCTCATTAGCATCCCTTTTACGGAAAAGGGTGCCAGTGGAGACACCGCCTGGATGTAAAGTATCAGATATAATTGAGGACTCCCAAATGGACTATACACCACAAGAAATGAAACCTGTTTCCATTTTCTGTGACTTTCAGTTAGATGTGACTCACTATCCTCTGCTTAGTGTTCAAATTATGGTAGACCCTAAGACAGGTCATATTAAGTTCAGGTCTTTTACTTTTAATCATACAATATGGATAACAAACAACATTTCATTCTCCCAGCTCCAAGTCGTAAGTAAATTTCAACCCAAAAGAGCCAAAATTGATCACCTTGACGCAGCAAGTGTGTCTACTGATCTCTGTGGCAAAGTAAGTTGTCTATATAAATAACGTCTGCTCCTGAAGGCTTTTCCTACAGTTGATTAACAGATGGCAGTAGATAGCTCATTCAGACCACTGGCTGATAATAGTTAGTCACCCTGACCAGTCATTAACCAGTCGTGGACTCACCCTACTCTCCATTGTCTCTATGATTCTGATGACCTGTGACAAAAAAGGAGGGTAGAAAGGGAAACTGAAGGGAGAGACCTCTCTAAATTCACCAATCAAAGAGCAGTATTACCAAACCAAAAATCACAAGGAACACCTACACAAAGTTATGAGAATGGTCTACAAATCATAAGATTTTTTAAAAATAAAACGTTGCCCGGAGGCGGCACCTCCGGTTCCTGGAGCAAGAGCTCCGTCTCCAGGACCACTGGGTCCAGGAGGACCTGACGCTGCACGGGAGGAGCTTGGAGGCCCTGGAGGAGCAGGGCCGTGCCCTGCGAGGCCACCTCCAGAGCCTGCTGGACCGCTTCCCAATTCCTCCTGCTCCCCCTCCTGCTCCCTCTGTGCCCCCAGCTCCCCCCCCTGCTCCCGCTCCTGCTTCCTCCACACCCCCCGTCCCTCCTGCCCCACCCTCCACAACCATTCCCCACCAACGCCCCCGGACCCGCAGCGTGGCAAGATGGGAGAGGCAGCCGGACTCCCACCCCTGAGCTTTCCTTTCCCTTCCTCCCTTCCCTCCCCTTCCAGCTCCCTCGTCCCGGGTTTCCCCCTCCCCTCTCCCACCCTTCTTCCTCCCACCCCCGCCCCAGGTATGTTAAATAAAAAGACATTTTTGTTTGAAAAACAGGTGTCTTTATTTGACAGTAGGTAGGGAGGGGAAGGGGGTAGGGTGGAAGAAGGCCCCAGTGGGGCATGCAGGGAGAGGTCAGTCCTCCTCCTCCACCAGGAAGCTCTCCCGCAGGGCTTCCCGGATCCGGATGGCCCTCCGCTGGGCTTCCCGGACGGCGGCGGTGTGGGGCTGACCGTAGTGTCCAGCCATGCGGTCAGCCTCAGTCATCCAGGCTGGCAGGAAAGCCTCCCCCTTTTGCTCACATAAATTGTGGAGCACACAACATGCTGCCACCACGGGAGGAATGTTGTGCTCGGCCAGGTCCAGACAGGTGAGAAGGCATCGAAAGCGGGCTTTCAGTCGCCCGAAGGCCCCCTCCACCACGATGCGGGCCCTGGTCAGCCTGGCATTGAAGGCCTGGCGGGAGGGATTGAGGTGCCCCGTGTAGGGCTTCATCAGCCACGGCTGCAGTGGGTAGGCGGCATCCCCCACCAGGCACACGGGCATGTCCACGTCCCCGACCCTGATGTGGCGGTCGGGGAAGAAGGTCCCGTCCTGCAGCCGCTGGCACACGGAGGAGTTGCGGTACACCCGGACGTCGTGTGCTTTGCCGGACCAGCCCACATTAATGTCCGTGAACTGGCCCCAGTGGTCACACACGGCCTGCAGGAGGATGGAGAAGTACCCCTTGCGGTTCACGTAACGGGACGCCTGTTGTTCTGGGGCACGGATGGGGATGTGTGCCCCGTCGATGGCCCCCCCGCAGTTGGGGAAGCCGAGGGCGCCGAATCCCCGGATGACGGCATCCAGGTCGGCGAGGCGGACCACCCTGCAGAGCAGCACCCGGTTGAAGGCCTTGACCACCTGCGGAGAGAGACACAGCAAAGCGCCAATCAGTGGGGCGCCCGGGTGGCTGGGAGCATTCGTGCCCTGGCAGTGCCCCGCGCCCCACTCCCGGAAGCAACCCCCCTCGCGGCGTGTATTACGGCCGGGACAGACCGACCCCTCCGGTGCGGGGCGCTTTCGCCTCCTCCCGCTCCCCCTTTGTCCCTGGGGTGGCTCATCCCCTCCTCGCAGCCCCCCTCTGCCGCGGCGCAGTGGCCGACGAGTGCCATACCTGCATGAGCACCGCTCCGACGGTGGATCTCCGCACGCCAAACTGGTTCCCCATGGATCAGTAGCTGTCCGGCATGGAGAGCTTCCAGAGGGCGATGGCCACCCGCTTCTGGAGGGGGATGGCGGGCCTCATGCGAGTGTCTCTTCTGCGCAGAGCAGGGGCGAGCCACTCGCAGAGCTCCAGGAAGGTGTCCCTCCTCATCCTGAAGTTCTGGGTCCACTGTCGGTCCTCCCAGCGCTCCAGGACGATGCGGTCCCACCAGTCGGTGCTGGTGTCCAGACGCCAGATGCGGCGGGGCACGCCGGTGCCGGGGCGCCGCCGCAGCTCCTCCATGGCCCCCAGGGCGGCCAGGTGGAGAGGCAGGGGGCTGACGTGCACCAGGTGGTGCCAGGCAGCCTCGAGCCATTGGTGGCAGGCTTGCAGCAGCAAGTCCAGAAAGTGCACCAGAAGGTGCAGGGCGAGCTCTGGCTCCATGTTGCCACCTGCGGTGGCGTCCCCGAAGGGAAGCACCGACACAAACGGGCACAGAGGCCAACGCTTTGCTGTCCTCGGCGAGGTTGGCAAGCAAGCAGGAAAAGTTGAGAACCGGCTGTCCGAGGGGGGTCCCTTTAAGCACGAGCCTCAGATAGACTCAGACAGCAGCCACACAACGCAACTACTGACCTGATGCCCTGCCAGAACCGGTTTCAGCCGCCCTTAAATGCCCCCCTGCGTCCAATCAGAGTGGATGCGCTAGTTCGAATTAGCAAAACGCTAATTCGAACTAGTTTTTAGTTCTAGACGCGTTAGTTCGAATTAGCTTAGTTCGAATTAACTAATTTGAACTAAGTTAGTTCAAATTAGCGCTATAGTGTAGACATACCCACACTGACAGGCATAAATACAAAGATTAAGGCAAAGCTACACAACACACAGGCCTCATTTACGTCAGTTCTGCTGATATTAATAAAATGCAACATTTACCCAATTTCTACCCATGTGACAGCACTTTTCATGAGCAATGAAAGTCCAAGAATTTAACTACTAAAACACATATCAACAGAAGATCATTACACTGACTACTTTTTTGTTTTGGCTCCCACTCGCCCACCACGTGTTGATCCCCACATAAACCCAAATTGCACCACGGGGTGCAAACAAACTAGCCGTGAGCAGTATACCAAGTTATTACTAAATATTTTATAAACCTTTACCTTTTCTCTCTGCTGCCATGTCTCCTCCCCTTGCTCCGTCATTCCTCCTGGTGCCTGCTGCCCCGCAACTCCTCACCCTTCTCTGCTGTTCTGACTCCTGCTCTTCTCACTGCCCTCAGTCCCCCCTCCACCAGCCCTTCTCTCCCAGCTGTGCCCACTCCTCTAGTAGCTCCACTCTGATCATGTGAGCTACCCCTCTTCTAACACCTCCCTCTACACACCTGCCCTGCCTCTCTCCTCTGGTGCTGGTCCCTCCCCTGCAGGTTTCTGCCCATGTGGGGTGGGAGGACGCGCGGGAGGGCCGGCAGGAGGGGTCCAGGGCCCGCTCCAGGCAGAGCCGGGGGAGAGACCCAGCTCCACATATTGCTGGAGAAGAGCCCCCGGCTCTAACTTGTTGGCACTTCCGGGTTCAGGGGCACAGGGCCCCCTTAGGCGTGGGGCCCGATTCGGCTGAATTGGCTCAAGGCCGGCCCTGCTCCTGTGGTCCAAAAAATTCTCTTGTTTGGGACTGGTCAGGTCTCGATGATGCTGGATTGGAGAATTCCAACCTATATATCCCAACAGTGTTTTAGCATGTAACTTTGTTCTGAAACTTGATTACACTGTTAAATCAGCATGTAAAAGAGCAATCTTTGGAGATTTTATTGTGTGATTATATAATGCTATCTGATCTCAGGATAGCACTGTCTGAATATGATTTGCTAGAATACCATGTACAAATATTTAAAGTGCTAGGTGTCCATAAAATGGACAGGACAGTATAGAGAAGAGACTGGAACAAGTGGAAACGCCAGTGTTACATAAGTGAAGGTCAGAAACAAGAATAAAAGACCGGGACTAATTATATAGTGGGCCTAGATTGGAAGGAGATAAAAGGAAGCAAGTTTTGGAGAAATCAGGCAAATAGATTGATTTGTTTGCTGTTTCCCTGTGCAAACAGCTTAAAAAATAAATAGAGGTTGCACCTGTATCATCCAGACAACATCCATGATCCAGCATCTGTGGTTAGAGAGCAAGGGCACTCCCAGGGAAAAGCGGGGAACCCCTTGCTCAGCAACTCTTCCCCCTTCTGTAGCATCACAAATAGCTTATGTATGGTGTTCAAGCTCTGGGAGGCAGGGAGAGTAGTGGGGACTGTGGAGCCTCATGGCTGGGAGCGCAGCCTCTTCCCCCTGAGTGCTAAACATTAGCTCTGTTCTTGGATGTGTGGACAAGTGGAAACACTCATATCAGTGCTTCGTAGTCTCTGCTTTCTCCACATGGCTCCTCATTGTACACCAGTTCTCATCAAGGCCCCAATTCAGCAAAGCATTAAATGGGATTAAGTCTACCCTGAGTCAGCAAAGCACCAAAGCTTATTCTTAACTTCTGGCATGTGCTCAAGTCCCACATTAAACAATAGGAAGATTGTGAATGCCACAAAATATACTTAGGCACGCACTCCCCATGGAAGCCACTTTGTGCCTTTAAAAATCTCCCCTTTTAACCACATTCCTAAGTGTAAACATTCACTTACCTGCTTTGCTAACTCAGAATGCACAGTTGAAGTGAAGCCCGGGGCCTTGGAACGGGTAGTTATTAAGAGCCAGAACTGTAGTTTCATAGCATGTTCATATTTGTCATGGTGTCCAACCAGTTCTGAAGCAGTAGTCACTGCTATAGCGAACTAGTCACACTCAACCAGCCAAATAGTGACATGTGGCTAGTGGTTAGCATGATGGATACCACAGATAGAGGCTACGGCTCACTGGATAGCAGCATACGTCTCAGGAGTCATCGTGAGATCTGACTCACTCCTTGTTAGGGTGTGACTGGGATTACCTTGAACAATGTTCATTTGCATATTTGTTTTCATCCTATCCATGTGTATGGGTTTCTCATTTTTCCTGCTCCTCAGAAGAATCACATCTTTACTTAAAAGTGATTCCAAGTTAGTGTGCTCAAGTTGGTTAGTCACCTCTCTTTTGTCACTGTTGTAAAGTTATTGGGAGCCACCAGATGGCTGCATTGCAGATGACCTTGCTAACTCCGTTTATCTGAATCTCTATAAATTTGTTTTGGAGAACCGAGTATTGTGAGTGTGAAACAAATTCTTCACAGAACAGCAATAAACCCCCACTTTGCCTAAGGCATACTCTAACCTGAAAAAGTTAGTTGGTATAGCTATCAAGCAAACCCTCCTACTGTAAATGCAGTTAATACCAGCAAAAGACGTGTTTCTTCCAGTGCAGGTTCCCCAAGAGAAAGCATATTTATGCTGGTATAACTGCATCTACACTAGGGCTTTTGTTGGTATATCAATGTTGTTGCCAAAAATAAATTACACGACTACTGACATTACTAGACCAGCATAAATCCTTTGACCTGGCTTGTGTATCTCTGATTGCATCATCTACCCCAAAGCAGCTGTTGCTTACAGGGTATATGCCTACAAGTAAGTAATCAAAGCATTATGTGGTGCCATAGCATTACAGGTGTCAGGATATTTTAACGACAAGGTGGTGGTTGTTGTGTTAGAAAGCATTAGTATAGGCTATGGCATTGTATCTGGTGCAGCAGACAGACAAATTCCATGCTTCAGACTGCTTTATGCTATCTGCTAGGAGTGGAACACTTCAATCCTATACTGTGTCTCATGCTTTAAGGATGATATACATACTGATTAGACACACACAACAAAAACAAAACAAAATGCATTTTAGTTGTTTTCAAGCCTGACTAGTTTTATTGTCCAGAGGTACAATCTGGGCAGTCCAGGCTCATATGTTGATGTTCCTTTAATCTGTGAAGAATTGATATGCTGGAACTGAAACAGCTCAAGACAAGACTACAAGATGGGTGTACTGGAAGAGTTGCTGGGACCAGAGCTGACAGAGGATGAGTAAATAAATCATTGTGCTCTGTAGCTATCTCCTTCTTCAGACTTTGCAGAAGAGATAGCTGAGAAATTGACCCTAGTGAATGACGTACCTTAGAAGTGTCACAAAAGTTCCCAATACTGCTATATACCTTTTTGCAAGTACAGTTTGCACTCACTTTTTGTGCTCAGTCAGGTAATGACCCTCCAGGCTCAAGTTTTGCAGGCTCAAAAAAGAGACAACCTCTTGAAAATGTAACCCACTCTGTGTGTTTGAGAGAACTGGAGTAGGCAAGGGGGAGGGACTATTTTTGCTAAATAGGTAGTGATACCCTGGGCCAAGTTTTCCGCTCTAGCCCCTCTGTTTTTGTGCTTGCAGCTAATTGCAACCACAGAAACAGGCACATAGCTAAATGTGCAAATTTAGGTTAATGCACTCAATACCTTGCCAAGGGCATTTGGGTAATGCTTGCCTATCCCCAGTGAATGGACACTCACTATCATTGTCACAGGCAGTTGCATGCCAGGAGCTAAGCTTGCTAGTATTGAGCGTGTCATTTTAGTATTATTTTCACATGCTGCTGTTGTAAGTGGGAAAAATAATTTTGCTCGCACCTGGTGTAACTAGTTCACTACAACTGAAACTACCGCCTCATAATATAATTACACAAGCAATTTAATATCTTGGTAATCTCTCCTAGACTGAGCTGAAACTGGACTGGATCATCAAGTTGTAACTCAATATTTTAAGTTTCTAGGCCAAGTGCAGACCTCAGTTACACCCAAGCAATCTCATTGACTAAAACAATTGAAAACTGTGGGTGCTGCATGGGTATAATTGAGGGCAGATACCTTTATCTTATCTTGTGTTTCCAGGTTCTCATCTCCTCAGGAGTTGTCAGCAGCCTCATCTGCTTAAATTTATCCCAGTAGCTTCAGTGCTGACTCTTTGTCCCAAAACAAATAAGATTACAGTACTGTCTTCAATAACACGTCTTTTGGCTGGGCGTGGGGTGGCTGTCTGCACATTCTCTGCCAGAAGAGCTTGCTTCTCAGACACTGAATCCTTTTCTTTGTCTTGGGTAATATGACAAACATCAGGGGAAGGAAAACAATTGAGCTCCATTGAGCATAGATCCTTGTTATTCCCTGGCAGGTTGTAGAACTTCAGGAGACATAGGAGACACTAAGAGCATACTGCCTCTATCTGTGTGATGGTCAGGATTTCTGCAAAGATGTATATGCAGGTCTGCTGATTGGGGCGGGGAGGGAGGGATAGGAGAGGCTAAAGGGGTAACTGCTCTGGGCCTCGGCAATACAAAAGGACCTGGAGCGCCCAGCCGTTACCACTGCTACTGTGGCAGCAGCTGGAGCTCCGGGACCTTTAAAGCCCTGTCAGAGCATTGTACAGTGCACTCCGGGCAGCACTGAGGGCTGGGAGGTGGACACCATGGCACTCTGCAGGTGGCACTGAGAGCTGCCTATCCCCAGCCCCAGAGAGCAGGACCCCCTTCCTTGCCCAGAGCCTGTTGGTTCTGCTGTGTATCTAATGGCATTTTTGGTATTAAAAAGGGGTTTCTATAAGGTCGAAGTCCAGAACTTTATAGGGACTATATCTTCTATTGAGGATGCAGTTTCTGAGTCCTCTTAAAGTGCAATATTTATAGCAGGGGTGTCCAAACTTTTTTCAAAGAGGGCCAGATTTGAAGATGTGAACATGCGTGAGGGCCGACCATTTTGCCTGACATTCTTTGAACCATTAAAATTAAATGCAAATTAACTATTTTATGCAAAGTTTATTGCAAACGGCGTACTTTTCATTTCGTCACATGGATGACAAATCTAAACAGGTGTTAAATCACTCTGCCTTTCATATCTGAAGGCCAGATGAAAAAAAAATCCAGGAAGCTGAAATATATGTCAGGAACATTGTAAAGTACATTACATATTATTGGTAATAAAGGTTGTTTGTCAACTTTTAAGTTCAAAAAATATGAACAGGAACATAACACCAAGTATACATGTTGTGTCCAAATATATTTATAACTGATTTAGACCAACTGACATTAACTGAGATTTTACAATGTATTCATCTCTATTGGAAAAATAACTTGCCTACACTAATGTGAAGGGTGAAACTGAGATCTGGACTGCAGCACATAGGCTAGGTCTGGTTCAAAGGCAGTGGTTTTGATGCGCAAAATGTCACGCAGGTGAGAGTCACTTAGTCTTGTCCTCACGTGGGTCTTGTTAAAGTTCATAGCAGAGAATGTCTTCTGACACATATATGTTGAGCCAAACAAGCTCAGCATTTCCTTAGCCAATGTTCGAATCTCTTGAAACCGGCTCTTATCCAGTTGGCGGTAAAAGTTCACAAGAGAGAGCTGTTGGTGATGACTGCGTAACTCGCTGTCACAATGCAGCTCAATGAGCTCGAGCTGCAGCTGATCTGGAGCATCATCGGGGTCAACAGAGAATGGAGAGGAGAAAAGGCTGATATCCTTTTCAATAGCTGCAAAATCCTGAAAGCGCCGTTTAAACTCCCCAGCCAGAGATGCGATGTCTGCTGCATACCTGCTCGTTTGCGCACTGATATTGTCCTGTGGAAAACTGTTCATTATTTCCTGCAACGCTGAAAAATGTATGGTATTGGGCTGTGTTTGTGACAACTGCCTTATGAAAAGTTGCAGCTTTGTCCCAAAGGTTTTGAGGTGTGAATAAAGCTGGTTCACCGCTGCATCTTTCCCCTGAAGACTCGTGTTCAGTACATTCAGATGCTTTGTTATGTCAACTAGAAACCCCAAATCAGCCAGCCAAGTAGGATCAGATAGTTCTCGCATTGGTTGTCCCTTTGTTTCCAAGAATTCTCCGATTTCCTTTCTGAGAGAGTAGAAACGCTGCAGTGCAGACCCCCGACTGAGCCATCTTACATCGTTGTGATATAAAACATCTTCGTATTCAGCCTGGATGTCCAGTAGAAACTGTTTAAAATGGCGGTGGCACAGGGCTTTAGAGCGAATAAAATTAATAGTCTTTAGCACCAGTTTCATAACATGATCATATTTGAGATGTTTAGCACAGAGAACTTGTTGATGAATGATACAATGGAGTTTAATAGCTTTGCCTCCTTCTTCGATCACCTTGTTACAGATTAGGGTTGATAATCCACTTTGTTCACCAACCATGGCAGGTGCCCCATCAGTAATAATCCCAGTAACTTTGTTCCAAGGCAGTTTCATGTCATCTATGGCGGAACTAACAGAAACAAATAAATCTTTTCCTCTTGTTTGGTCCGTAAGGCTCTGGAGGTCAAGTAGCTCTTCAGTCACATTCATTTCATCGTTCACCCCTCTCATAAAAATCAGCAACTGAGCTGTGTCAGATAGGTCCGTGCTTTCATCACAGGCTATTGAAAAGAAGTCAAAATCCACTCCTTTGGACTTCAACTGTCTCTTAATATCTGATGAAATCTCTTCAATTCTCCGTGCTACAGTGTTACGAGCCAGGCAAATGTTGGCAAACTCTTGCTTCTTCTCGGGACAGATATTCTCAACCATTTTCATAACGCATTCTTTGATAAAGTCACCCTCAGCAAAAGATTTGCAATTTTTAGCAATTAACGTTGCCACCTCATAGCTCGCCCTTGTGGCATTTTCATTTGACTCACGGGCTCTTATGAAAAATTTCTGTTGTGACATTAAAACAGCTTCAAGTTGCTTCAACTTTTCACTGCGGTCGCGCCCTGTTAGCTTGTCGTATGTGCTATGTCTCGACTGGTAGTGTCTCTTGATATTAAATTCCTTATAAACAGCCACAGTCTCTTGGCATATCAGACAAACACAGTGATTCTGTATTTTAGTGAAGAAATATTCCACTTTCCACCTGTCCTGGAAGTGGCGGCCCTCACTGTCAACTTTCCTTCTCTTATTTACAGTCGCCATTTTTTGAAATTGACCAGAA
This sequence comes from Pelodiscus sinensis, assembly GCF_049634645.1. Classification (NCBI taxonomy): domain Eukaryota; kingdom Metazoa; phylum Chordata; order Testudines; family Trionychidae; genus Pelodiscus; species Pelodiscus sinensis. The sequence continues at coordinate 29,583,258 of NC_134724.1, read as the reverse complement.
GGGGAAGGGATCATGTGAGCGCAGTGCCAGAGGTTTTGGCAAGAATTCTCTTGCCTTTGTGGCTGTGTGTGGTGAAGAGTCTAAGGATGAGCTCGGGCATGTTCACAGCTCCATGTGCCCGATTCCGCCAGGAAGCTGACAGCGCGCAGCACCAATCACAGGTACTGAGACATTTCCCGATCTCAGCAGCTACGGAGTCCGTCCCCGCACTCTCAGCCCCAAGGCGGAGGGCCCGCGGGGTCGGAGGCGGGTGGAGGGCGCAGGGCACGCCGGCCTCACGGCGGCCCGGGGGCAGGGTGAACCCGCAGCCGAGCGGGGGAGCGGGCCTGCAGACGTGCCCTACAGGGCAGGCTCTAGGACTGCGGAGGCCATGGGCGGCGGCGCAGCCCGAAGCGGCGCGCTGCGCACGCCAGTTCAAAAGAGCACCAGGGAGCCAGGAGAGGGGGAGGAAGCGGGGGCTGTATTAAACCCAAACACGGGCCGCAATTGGCCCGCGGGCCGGACTTTGGACATGCCTGATTTATAGAGTATCTAACAATGGTATTTCTTTATTCAGCTGAGCTGTTTCTTGTGTATTTGGAGTCATATCTACTTCCTGTAATGCCCAAATGAAGTGTACTGCTTTTTACCACTGTTAGCTGCAAAAAGCCAACCAAGTTTAGACAACCAGCTGCGTTCCCTTGCATCTTGTGCATCATCATCAGAACTGTGCACCTAGCTCCTGTCAATTGTGCAAGCCTACAATGGAATGGCACATGTGTCGCAAAGGACAGAATGTGGTTTCTAGAATCTTTACTGCTGGTAATTATTGTACTACGAGATGGAAAAAATTTGGGACAAATCCAAGAGGTGGCAGTTACAAAACTCATCTTTTCACTTGCACACAAAGCACTCTTAATCTGGAAGTCATTGAGAGATAATAGTGTCTGTACTAGTCACTTTTTGGAGCACAGCCACACTTGGACATACACATTTGCCTACTCCAAAGAGCCCTCTAATGCCATAGAACTTTCAGTGCAGATTTCTTTGTAAAGGGAGGAAAATTTCTCTGCCTTGGCCTTTCTGACACTAGACTTGCCATCCCACCTTCCTCTGCAAACCTTTTGCAGGCATTTTCTGTTGGAGGCAACATGCCTCCTCCCTCTTTCTTAGGCAAGGTGGACCTTCTTAATATTTGTATGGATTATTCTATAGCTAGATCATGCTCAGGCTGAAATGCCCCAAAATGCAGTGCAGTGCAATAGGCTAAAAGTCCTATCATCCTATAAGAGGGAGTCCATACTGTATACTATCTTCATCCATTCTGAGTCTGTGGAAGCAGAAGGATTGTCATGGAAACCAGTAGGAAGCTTGGAGGACCATTGCTAAGGGAAAACTCTGTCTGACATGACATCCTTAAGAAAATAGCCATATTCCCACCTGGCTATTTAGGATTTTGCAGGGAAAATCAGAATATAGGATTCCAGAAAGTCCATTGGATGGGCAGTTATAATGGGTGCAACCTGTCCTCTGCTGGGTTGTGGTGGGGACATGTCTAATCAGTTGTATGGGACAAGGGCATAGGCAGTCAGATCTGGGCTGAGGTTTGCCCACCAGGGATGGGAGTTGCCAGGCAGGAATTGAAATAATCACAAGGTCAGGTCCCAGAAACAAGAATCGGGGTCAGAGTCAGAGACTGGAGATCAGAGATAGTACCAGGATAGCACTGAGAGGCAGAAATCAGAATTGAAGTCAGGCTGGAGACAGAGATCAGGAGATGAGGCAACATCTGATGTTCCAGCAGGCCAAAGTCTATGGGGTTGCCTAGACAACTTCCTGGGGCAACCCCAGGGGGCTAAGTTGGATACTTGCCAATCAGAGGATACAGTTACTCTGGGTCTCCTGGGCATTGCTTTTTGCAGTACCTACTCTTTCACAGTGCTCCCTAGCTGTGCCTCTATATGGTCCCCCAGGCCACTGTGGGAATATCAGCCACCCCAGGTTCTGCAGACCTGGGTTCTACACCCTGGGTCCTAACCCAGTACAGCCCATAAAGTGGTGTTGCTTGCCTGGGAATGGGTATAGCTAGGTTCTCTGGTGATGTGCTGGTTTTGGGTGCACCTTTGACAACACAGTGGAGTGATCCATCCATGGTATAACTGTGCTAGAAATGTGACAGCTAGACTGGTGCTGCAGGAGTGCTATAGTGTAGGCACTTATTCCTGTGATGGGGTTTTTCTGTCACTGTAGTAAATTCACCTCTCCAAGACTGAGGGAAAAATCCTTCCACTGACCTCGCCAGATCTACACCAGGGCTTAGGTTAACCTCACAACGTCTTTCGGGGCATGAATTTTTCATATCCTGGAGCCATGTAGCTATGTTGATTTAACTTTCCAGTGCTGAGTAGCTCAGAAGCTGTCTCTGACTTCAAAGAAGAGAGGCAGTGAGAACACCAACAGCCCTTCCCGGGGGTTAATTCTGCTACCCTCTTCCAAGGGGCATAGTGGGCTGCAGGGCGTGATCTACACCTTGTTGTATCAAGGGCTGAATCGATTCCAAAGTTACATTTTCTAAAACGAATGCAGAAGGAACAGTGGCCATTTCTGACCTGCTCTAACATTTGACACATGGACATCTAGTCAATTAAAGAAAATTCAAAGGAGCATAGCTGTAATGCAAATCAGCCAACCAAAAATGCCTCACCACATCTCCCTTTCCATCCCACACAGCTCTAAAAATACCCCAAACCGTTTTTGGGGATTTTTTTAAACTCTGAAATGAAAGGAAAATCAAAGACTCCACTAGAATCTTTTGTATTATTGTCAAGCATGCGTGAATGTTGCTCAGCTACTGCAGTGATGGGCAGCATTATAAATGACAGAAAGGAAGAAGTTACAGGTCCTACATCTGCCTCTTTGTAAAACCACAAAAAGTGGCAGGTGGACAATCGCTTTATCCTGTCTAAAAAAATATTTTCCCTGTTGCAGTGTGAAGGATCTACACAAAGAGCTAAATAACTGATTCTGATGGGAGGGCGGGAGGGAGAGTGAGGGGGCGCGAAGGGAAGGAACAGTGAAATCGATAATGTGCAAATTGCTGTCAAATGCACCAAGTAAAACTGAAAATATAAAGAATATTTTTCTGTGATCTATTTCAATTACAGGAATCTTCAGTGTTGTTTTTAATAATAGTAGCTAAGCTGTTTTCAGACAGACACAAGTATCAAGTTGAAGGCGTCCCTTTGAAAGTTTTTTTCTTTGTATATTTTATAGTGCTCTTTCTTTTACAAACCATTAATTTGTAAAAACAACTTTGCTTAAATCATTATTTTCCATTTGACTTTCTGATTAGCTATTTTTATAATAAACTGTAAGATCTTTGGCGGGGAATAGGGAACATCTCTTTTTCTGTGTGTCTGTACAGCACCTAGCATGATGAAGCCTTGTCTACAACTGGTGCTCCTAAGCACTATAGCAATTTTAACAATAATAATGGAGTCATGTTTTAAAACAGCTAGTATTTATGGTCAGAGTTCTGAAAGAATTCAGAACACAGGATTATTTTTGAAGGGTTTTTTTTTTTAAATCCTTTCTGGAAAACCTCTAGCAAAGGGTACTTCTCATCTCCATCTTTTCCAATATCTATTATGTTTTGTCTGATATTTCAAATTTTCATGGTGCAATAAAAATGCAGTCTACTAGTTAAAAATGTAACTACTATAAAACCACATGGCTCTTTATCATTAGTTACATATTTAGTTATGTCCTGCTATTGCAATTTAATCAAATTTGGAGTAATAAGAGTGCTATATTCATTCTTCCAGAGATCTCCTGGGACACAATCAATATCCTTTCAGGCTCAAATGGATTTCCCTTCATTTGTTTTCATTATCCAATAAAATAAGGGGTTTGAATTAAAGTTGATCATTTAGGTAATTAAATTGTATGGACATAAACCCTAAAATAATTATCATTTTGGAACTGTTTCTTTTTAATGGCAAAAAACATGACTACTCAGAGGCAGTTATATAAATTTCATAAGGCTGTGGCAGAAATGTGTACTTTTAAGCTTTTAAAACACATGAAGATCTGGTTCAAATTGTTCTAAGCAAAATCAAATATATATTAGAAATATTGAGCTATAGACCATACTATGTTTTTAATGTAGTGTTTTAAATGTTTTATTATTGTTCTTGCAGTATGCTATAGAGGAGGAATAAGCTGTTAAATTGCTCAGGGAGACCGGAAAGATTTGTAGTCTCTCATATTTTACAAATTTAATATTGGCCTCTTCATTCCTGGATACTGAAATGCTTTTCTGCCCTAAACTAGGTAAGACAACCAGTTTGAACCAATTTATTTTGTGGAAATTATTTTCACATTGTCACTGGGTTTTAGAAATCCGGGATAGGGTAGAAAAGGAAAACACTCTGACAAAATTCAGGTTGTAGACCCTAACATGCAGGTATGGAGGCTGTCTGCTTCAAATGGGAAGTGGGGTACAGAGAAAAAAAGTGGAAAAATTACCTTTTAGCTTCTCAAGAAGAACAAGACTATATTAATTTGGTGTTTCCTTGCAAGTCTCATTTCTCTCATATTCTTGTACTCAGAAGTGTCTCTTTCTTTCGCTTCCTGCACCAACTTACACATAAAAGCTTTAAAAAAAGTAAAAGGGTGTTTAACCACAACAATGTGGGCTGGGGAGTTGTATCACCCAGACGGTAGTGTCTGGAGGGATTGTGCCTGCATAGAACAGAAGCTGGCCTGAGTGCTCCTGGGAGAGCAGTGCTTTAAAAATTCAGTGTGTACTTCCTCCAGGTGCTGGAAAATGGATGGGAATGCAGGACCTTGGTCCTACTCCCACATGAAGAATTGCACTCCTCTTCTGTTTGAATGTTGTTTTCATTCAAAAATAGGATACATTTTGTAAGCTTGAGTTTTTGAAAGGTAAATAGAACAGTGAGAAAAGATAGGGGAGTAAATCTCTTATTAGACCAACTTTTGTTGGGGGGAAGGGACAAGCTTTCTAGCTTCACAGAGGTCTTGCTTAGATCTGAATAAGGTAACTAGGGTGTTCAAGCTAAACAGAAGGTGGGAGAAATTGATATGCATAAGGGGTTCACCCCACTGTAGAAGGCCACTTAAAATGAAATGGGCAATTAAGGGCAGCTGCAGGTAATAGAGTGTGTTCCCAATTATTGTAACGAGCTTGTTAAAGCTATGTCTTTTAGCATCCAGCAAACTGCATCTTGTTCTTCTCTCTCTGTAGTCCACCCAAGGGTACCCATGTAATGGCTCCTGGCTGTCATTTCTGGGTGGAAATCTGACTTTCTCTCTCCTGAGTGCGTTTTTAAGGCAATTCCCTGATTTACACCAGTCTGATTAAACAGGCCAGTGGCTGTGCTTTGCTTTTTCTCCAAAGACTCTGACCAGTGTATTGCCTATGGGTTTAAGTTATCACAATGTTGCTTAAGGAAGCACATTTTTTTTTCTAAATATATCAAGTATATCAAAAAATTGAAGTTCCTATATGCATGCTAAATAGCTTACCAGAGGCCATCTCCTTCTCCAGCTAAGAGATCTGGCAGGTTTTAGTCCTTCAAAACTCACAACTGGGTTTTCCCATGGTTATAAGTTCATATCCATCTTAGATTCAGAACCAGAACAAAAACTGGACAGATTAGCTTTTTTCTTTATACTCCTCAGTCCTTTGAGGTTCGCTTGCTGTAGCAGATAACAGATAATGATGCTCTCCTCAGGGCTTAGCTTCAGCAGGCTGCATTTTTTACATAATGGGAGTTGGGGAATTTGCATTAACTTTTTCCTAGGGATTCCCTGGAAAATCTATGTATTGTTCCAGAAGTCAATACTTGCCTGGCATATTTTCAGTTATCTTTTTTGAACTGCCAGGTCTGACATCTGTCACTCCTAGCAGAGAGGTTCAATCCAATCCCAGCCTACAATAACACATACATTTAACACAGTAAGGCTTTTTAAGAATATGGCAGGGAATTGCTATATCTATCATAAACAATTTTAAGGATGGCTTAGAAATTAATTCTGCCCTTATGCAAGGGAATGAACTATATGTCTCAATAATTCCTTCTAATCTAAGTGATTCTATTATTTTAACAGCGTATACTGATGGCAAAAGAGTGTAAATGGCCCAAATTTCCAAAAGAGCAACCTCCAAATTTTTGCACCTGCAAAATTTTTCTTTTGAAGTTGAATTGCTAATATAGTTTAGATTATTTTGCAATTAGGCTGGGAAAGGAGGCTAAAGTACTCAGAAATATGCATGCCATTCAGTGCCGACTTTCCTGGATAATGTGATATCTTCACAGAGGACTCTGGGCCTCTGTCCTTTGAAAATGTATCCCAGTTTGCTTACTGGTACCCCAGTGTTAATTAACAAGAACCAATGAGATGGAGCTGCTGGTATTGCAAAGATGAATTAAATTTCCTTTTTAAAAACTTTGCACAGTACAGAGTGTTTACAGCACCCGAAAAAATAAAATGTCATATACTGGAAAGCCTGACTACCACACTTTTGCACTTTGGGTAACAGGAAACACAAAGGATTTCCTGTAACTTTTTTAAAACTTATTTGCTGTGAAAAACACTTTAGCTTTGAAAAACATTAGCTAATCTTCCTTCCAGTTCTTCCACTTCACTGCTAACCATTCAGCTCACTTAGAAATTAAAGCTATTGTGAGGTATGAACTGCTGCTTGGAGCAGAAACCTAATTTTGATAAAGTATGTTAAATTATATCCAGAAAAGTGCCTCTGTAAAAATATCCCCCGTACTCAGCACAACCTGGTGCCTGTGTGTTGTCCTGTCTTCCTTAGTGATAAAAGTAAGGGATGTATTTATTAAATTCGACTTCTGTTCGAACGTGGGTTCAATAAATTTGAGAGACAAAGAGGGATTCTTATTTGGCTTGTAGGTCAACATGATTGTCAACAAACTTCCAGTTCCAGAATCCATGTTACTGGTAAGTTTGCAGGAGGCAGAAAGCTTTCTAATCCAAGCCCAGGCTGCATTTGTGACATTGGCAGATAGGGGAGGAAAAGAGACATTTCTAACTTGTAAAATGCTCTGGAAGTTCAGGACCACGTTCAAATCATGACTGGGTTTTTGTGTGTATTATTTGTACTACAGTATTGCCAGATATCATACTGCACAGAATTCCATGACATTTTAGAACCACTTTTCAGAGTATGTCCATATCAGAGGTAAACAATGCATAGAACATTGCTCTAAAGGGTGTTGCCTTAGTAAATGATATATCAAAATTTCAGTTATAAATGCATTTTAATCCTTCATTTATAATCAGTTTTTTTCCTCATTCATGACTAGCCCATCATATTTCAAATCCCTTCTGATGAGCTAGTTACATGGAAATAATCAAATGATAACAGGTAACTAGGTGGTTATGAGAGGCCAGTGATAACTATTTTATTTATCTCTCTATGTATAAAAAAAAGATTTTCCTGTGGGACAACAGAGTGTCACTCTGCGTCCTGAAGGCTCCACCCTCCCATGGCCTCCCTGCCCCAGACACTGCTCAGGGACAGCAAAGCTGCCTGGCATCCCAGCCTGGGCAGATTCCGCCTCCTGAAAGGCTGCAGCCAGAGTTGAGTGGGCAGGACCCTTCAGAGGCAGAATCTGCTCAGGCTGGGCTACCAGGTGGCTTTGCTGATCCCTGAACAGTGTCTGGGGCAGAAAGTGATTCCAGCCAGGGTCTGGGTGCCACTCCAGATCAGCCTACTGCAGGGAATGGGGCTGTGATTGTGCCACCATCATTATTCTGATTTCTGAGGGGAAATCCCAGGTAGAGCCTCTGGGGCAGCTGGACCTGGGAACGTTGGGGGCCCTCCCAGTGGCCAGAGGGCCTGAGGCAGCGAGCAGGAGCAGACCCACAGGGGAAGTGGCACAGAGCTTGGTGGCTGAGGGGAGGTGCTGGCTGCATGCTAGGCCAGCCTTGGAGGCCCCCTGCTCAGGGGAAGCAACCACTGCACCATGCCCCCTTTTGTCAGCTACTTGTGGTGCGTGACCACGTATGTAGGGCAGGCTGAGCTTTGGCTCACTGCCTGGGGACGAAGACCACAAAGCCATGCTCCTCCCAGGTGGGGGCTCTCAATCCTCTCCGGCCTAGGTAGCTGCTTCAGCTGGTACGAGGCCCAGGGGGTGTGGCCCACTTGCACTGGGAACAAAGCCAGGCTCCATGCCCCACATCTCTGGCTGCCTACTGCCCTATCCTTTGCCATGCCCGGACTGGCTGCACCAGCACCAACCCACTCCGGTGGAAACTGCTGCTGCAATCTGGCAAACCCTGAGGCATCACAGAGGGGAGGCCAGCAGAGTTCAGAGTGACTGCCAACATGGCTGAATGGGGACGAGGTAAAGCGGGGGGGGGGGCATATGCCTCTGCATGGTGGCGCCTGGAGACCACCCCTCTCACTGCATGGCTCCCCGTCCCTCTTTCCATCCTCCATGTGTGTCCTCAGCCCCTCTCCTACTCCCTCTCAGACTCCCATCTCCATTCTCAACCTGGCATCCCAAAGGAACCCCCACTCTTTGCCCCTCCCTCCAGCTTCTTTCTCGGTCTCCTTTCTATTTCCTCTACCCACAAACACCTCCCTTTTCCACTTTAAAGCACCCCAGCAATGGCACCTTTACTGCCCCTTCTCTCCAGGAAACTGCCCAGATTCTGCTGTCACAGCAACCAGAGCAGCCTCTCCTCAGAAATTTGGGCCTGGTACCACTTCTTTGTTGCTTAGGTTGCCTGTTCATGGGAGGGGACAGGGTGTGCGCAGGGAGGGAGGAAAGGGGATAAGGGTGTATGTGGGGATAGGTGGTGTGGTAAGGGGGAACGGTGGGGGATATAGGAATGGAGACAGGGGGATGGGCAGTGTGGGAGTGTGGGGGGGGTGGTTTAGGGAGGATGGGTAGGTGTAGAAATGGAGGTGGGGGTAGTGATGGAAGGAAGGTGTTGGGGGGGTTAGGAAGGATGATGGGGTAGGAATGGAGACAGGGTTATGGGGGTGTAGGAATGGAGAATGGAGATGGAACTAAGGATGGAAGGAGGGGGATGGGAAGGGTGGGGGGTTAGGGAAAATGGTGGGTGAAGGAATGGAAGCAGGGGAATAGGAGTGTTGGAATGAAGGATGGAGGTGGGGCTAGGAATGGAAGGAGTGGGGTGGTCTGTGGACCATAGACTATTTTATTGGCAGCTGGGGCAGGAGTGGGAAGGGTATATGCAGGGGGTACTGACTGGCGATTAAAGGGCACGAGCAGATGGGATGGGCCAAGAGTGTTTGGATAGAGGGGCCTGTCCAGGGGTGTGGTGGGTGTGAATAGAGAAGAGTGCGAGTGACTTGGGGCCATGGAGAGCACAGCTGGGCTCAGTGCAAGATTAACAGGCTCTCTTGAAAGCAGCCAGCTAGAGGGGGGATTGGCGAGCGTAGCAAGTAGGGGTTCAGCCCCCTAGTATCTTATAATTCACAAAAATATCTCTGAACCCTCTCATTCAATACATAGATACTTTGTGAGAAAACTTAAATCATCTTTGATTTTAAAAATATAACATTAGTAAGAATGAATTCCATAACGAAGGCTAAATATCTTTCATTTAATGAATAGAAATAAATAATCATGGTGTAAACCTGCTATTATCCTATTAACAGCACTTTATGAGGGCTTACAATGCATCTTCACTACTATGGATCTGCAATATAGAAAGTTGCCATTCTTAATATGCAGAAGTTCATGGGAGAAGGAAAATATGAAGTCAGCTAAATTGTAATGGGTTCATTGACTTGATTGTGACTTTATCAACAGTCCAGGAAATGATTGATTTGTAGCTTTTTTCAGATAGGAATAAATGAAGACATAGTATTTTGGGGCAAACCCAGCAAGGAATTTATTTACAATAGACACCCAGGTAGGGAGGGGGTGACGGGCGAGAGTGGTGAATGCAGTAATGAAGTGCTTGCCATTTGAAAATAAAGTGAAGATGTTGATGAGCACAGGATAAATAGACCATTGGTCATTAGTCAAACAACCACTGCTACCAGAATTCCCACAGCTTGTGGTAGCCTCGTGGGCTATATGTGTGCACTGGAAAGGTTTGATGACAAAAGTACTATTGATGTGCAAAAGTTGCCTAAAGTAAAAAACAGTCAAACTGTGTTTCTGTCTCCTGGTGTCGACATTTTGTGGCCACATTTCTAGCACTCTGATGACAGAGCAAAGCAATGTGGGTAAGCATCCCACAGTACAGTGTTGTGGGAAGATAGAGTTGATCGTGGCTCTGTGAGCTCTCCATGCTAAGGAATATCAAAGCAGCACAGCAGTCTCTCCAGCTCTCCCTCTGCAGCAGCAGAGCGGGGGTACTCCAATGATTTGTTCTTTGTTCCTCAAATGGAACAGCTCACTCAGCTGTCAGATACTTCCCACAGCTCTGAAAGGGGAGAGGGTATGTGCCTTCGGGGCAGCAGAGATCACAAACTCTGAGCAGAGCCATCAGGGCAGGCATTGTAAGATAATGGCAGAATCCAGTTCTCTTGACCAAACAAACAGCAGAATCCACACTGGCTCTTTGTCCACAATAAAGGGAGGGGAAAACACAAAATCTCTCATGAGTCGAAATTTTTTGTTGCCAAAACTGGATGTTTTTCTGGACAAAATTTGCATTGCAGTATAATCGCTCTAATTGTTTTGTCGCCAAAAAGCAGTTTTTGTAACCAAACGTGCAAGTGTAGACAAGCCCTTTAACACAACTGGTGAATCAGATCTCCGCAGACTGCTGTTTTTATGCACACAGAAACACCCATTCATTTCAATGGGTGTTATGCATGCATACATTCTGCAGGAGGCGTTGTGACTTCAACCACAGACATAGGCAGTGCAGCAGGACATCAGCCCTCCTAAGTCCACAGCTCTATACTCTTCAAAGTCAAGTTTAAAAGTATGCCTGCACTGTGACTGCAGCAATTTGCAACACACATATCCAAGCTAGCTTTAATTTAGCTAGCTTGGGTGCCAACAGTAGTGAAGTCATGGCAAGCTTGAATGGTCTGTGTTAAAGTCTATCCATCTGCATCTTCAATGGTCAGGTACCCAGTCTAGTTTGGTTAAAGCTAGTTTGGGTATGTATATTGCAATCACCCCTCCCCCAATTACAATGTAGATGTACCATGAAACATATACATCATCATCTATAAAACACAATGCAATGTTCTCTGCCATCAGTAGGAGGCCACAAGCAAACAACACACAAGCTATTTGTAGAGAGCGCCTGCACAACAGCCACCCGCTTACCCTGATATGGTAAGTGGAAGCTTGTGTTCTACTTTAGCAAGCAAACACACTCTGGCCTACTTGCCTCTTGGACTCCGGAGTTGTTGGTTCCCTAGCCAGTTTTTTTGGGAAATTGCTTTTTAACAATAAACATTCTCTCGAGAGTGAAAGTTAAAACCGAAAATACACGATGCTCATGGGTACAAGTGAAGGAGGTCGCTCTCTTTGGAACAGTTCACTGCTCCAATTCCAGCGTGCTTCACTGATGTAAACTGGAGTAAGTCTGACTTAATACTAGAGCAGCACATCAACACCCCTGTGGTGTCTGTGTAAACGCACAGTTATATGCCGCATTGATGCAAGACAGCTTTGCACTGATGTGGCTTTAGAAAATGGTATATAGAGAAAAGAAGATTTAAACCAGAGAGGCAGACTGGCTCCATGCAGACCCCTAATGAGAGAGCTACTGGGATCAGCTGGAAATCACATACCCACCCCTCTGCTCCATTGCTCTGTTATGTTGGGTCACTGTCTCTGTGCTGTCTCTCCTTCTAGCCAAGGGTCTCAGACTCCTGGCCATGTATGGCCCAAGTACTTCCCCACTCTGGCCTGCAAAATATTTTGAAAGTTATTTAACCAGGCCCATGTGGCTGCCGGCCTAGGAGAAGAATGGGTGAGTTAGCTGCACAAGGACTCGGCAATTAGCAGCACTGGCCCCACCCCAGACCCCCAGTGCCCACATAGTCCCAGCTGCAGAGGACACTCCGGAGTCCTGGAAGCCATGCCGGCTGCCTCTGTCACAATGCAAAGCACGCTGGCCAGGGAGCGCTCAAGCTGATGTTCTTCTGCAGCCAGTGGGCTGGCGCCTGAGGATTTTGCTTTCAGGTGTGCCAAGTGGTGGCAGGGGATCACAACATGAGGACATGGCTGGGGCTTTCCAGGGGGAAAAAGCCCAATTATCAGGAGGTTTGTGATCAAAACAGGAGAGTTGGCATCACTGATTTCTAGTCAGGTTCATTCAGTGGTGACTGATGATAGGAGAAACAGGGGAGTCACCGGCCTGTCTTTCCCTGTCCCCTTAGTCCTCCCCCGTCCTGTTGCTCCACCTCTCCTCACTTCTTCCCAGCACTCCCCAGAGCGGCACCGTGCAGGCTGGAGATGCTCAGCTTGTGCCTTCCCCGCCGCCGCTGCTGGTGAGTGGTGGGGCGGAGGGGGAGCCACGTGGTGTGGTGCAGACCCCAGCAGCCAGCACTGGCCCTGCCTTGCAGGTATATGTTGCCACGTGTGCACCCCCCTCCTTCACATTGCCAGTGGTTTCACTAGTTTCACAGCTTACGCCTATGGATGGATGGCACCACACATACCTCCCGTGGGCCAGAAGGATGTGCTGGTGGCGTGGAATTAGCAGCCAGAAGCTACTCTAGTCCCACTGCACTGCTGCTGGGGGAGGCAGCTCCCTCCATCCCCGGCGGGTTTTATATCACCTGGAAGTGGCATGCAGGGTCCGGGGATGCATGAGGGGGGAATGCATGGGGCAGCAGGCAGGGCCAGAAGATGCATGGAGGGGTGGTGCAGAATGCATGGAGGACCCTCCCCCATAGCTGTTGCCAGAGGGAGATGCCTGCTGGCCTGCTAGGAGGATTTGAGGACTGGCATTATATCCTAAGGTAAAATGAGTTTGAGACCCCTGCTCTAGCCCTGTGGAGCTCAAGGAGGAAAAGGGCCACAGGCTTTGTTCCTTTCCCACAGACCCCACTGTGTGAGGCCTGCAGCCAGCTGCAGGAACCCTGGCTGTGGGGTGCCAGGGAAGTCTCACTGCAAGGGAGCTGTCTCTGTGTGTGGGAGGTTGGTATGGGATGGGGGGGTACACACAAATGAGTGAGACTCCCAGATGCCATACAGAAACACAGGGAACATCCCAGAGAACTGGGGGGAGCGGGAGTCAGAACCCACAGACAGTTTTGGTGGAGTGCAAAATCTACCTTAATGAGAACAGGGCCAAATCTCAGCCAGAACTAGACTGATCAGGCCTATACTGTGGTTTCCATATACTGCGTGTGCAAAAATCACATTACACTGCACCTGCTGTGAAGAAAACAGGTGTCTCTATTTTTATATATGTGCTGCAAATGCTGCCGCCACACCATAACTGGGTGGGTTAAAGATAGACTTTCATCTTTAAAAACTCATTGAAGCTACACTGAGACTTTAGATGCTGCTAACATACGGTACATGTAAAGCCACCAACTCAAGTGTAAAAACAGGGAAATGAACATTTCAGACATTAGCAAACAATCTGGAAACAGAAATCTTCAGTGTCATGCACGCTGCATACAGCACACATCTGCTAGTATAGCTCTGCCACATAGAAACTGCACTAGTCCAAGCTGTTTTTTTAGAAATTGCACACGTTACCCTTACTTGATGAAGTGCAATATTTTCACTGCCTGTGTACGGCAGGACCACTCTAATTTTAGTCCTGGAGCACAACGAGAGCAGCATTCAATGAGCTGGGGAATACTTTAGAAACTGAGGGTGAGAGCAGTCCTCTCCCCATGTGGCAGAGGGGTCTAATACAGGAGTAGGCTACACTGCGGGCTATGACCCTTTTTATATAGGTGGCAATATCAGTTGACTTATATGCCTTCATATCCATCCATCCCAGTGGCTTCCTATGAGTTTGTGGTGTGCAGTGAACCCCTATGAAGGCAGGCGTTGGCACAGGGGGTATGAGCTAGCTAGCTGTGTGTGGTGTCCTCAAGGCCTGTCCTCAGTGGAGCCACACCAGTTCCACTGTAGGCAGAACCCCCGTGGAAGGGCAAGTTTTGCCTCATAACCAATTTCTACTTCACCGATATCCTGAAATGAATCCTATAATGTTTTCACTCTTAATTTTTCAGAGTTTGAAAAATAACGTTGCAAGTCTGAGTGAACTTTCAGACACGGTAACATAAGAATATATAGCAGTCCAGGTTCAATGGAGTAAGCCTCTCAGAAGAACGGGAGCCAAAATAGGATTGCTTTGCCTTTGTGTGGGGTGGGGGTACTACATCTTCTCAGGTTCAGTGGGGTTGGAATCTGGAGGCCTTCCACCTCTAGGAGAAATAAGTGACTGGCCCAGGTATTATTTTTTATTTGTATTATTCCATTAAATCCCAACTTGGTAATCATTGAAAGCCACTGCAATATCTGGCCAATGGGAAATCAATAGGTGGCCTTAGCTCATTTCTAGGTGGCTAGGACCTACAAGCAGCTCTCATCCTACAAACAATCCTCACAAGTGATGTTATGTCTCCAGGAAGGCTCTGGATGGAACAGAATAACTGAACTGTCTGACTCTCACTCTAGATAGGCGTAAGGCATCTCAGTGGGACAGTGTGGAGCTGCTCTTATTTCTGCTGTCCACCCCCACGCTGTCCCTGCTCTTCAAAGATTTCTGTCTCCAGAGTTATCAGTCATACCTTTTTACCAGCTCAAAATTAAATCAGTTTTAATATTTTTTTAAAAGTGAACCATGAGGTGAGAGATCCTTTTGCCAGTCAGATGCCATTAAATCATGAGGCAAGTCAATGCAGAAAAGGGAGCCCCTTGTTACAATAATCCTGTGCTGTGGATTATTTCAGAAAATCCTGTGCAGTCAAAACACTAGCCTAGCTTCTTAGCAGATTGCTGATTGCTCAGCTATTCAGTTTTGTCTGCTTGTGGGCCTTTTCAGCATTATCCAAGGCTGAAACAACTTTAAACCCAAAAAAGGGAAGTAGATTGTGAAATGTAGTCACGTTGCCAACCCCACGATAGTTTGGTGTCCTTGTTATGCTACACAATAGACTGTAGGGTTGCATTTCCTTCCACTCTTGCAAGGCAGAATATTAAATAATAGCATTTTCTGTGCTCATCTACACTGGAATACATTTTTTTTCACTTATACAGGTTGATCAATAGAGGGGGGAAGAGGAGGATTTTGTGGTTAAGACAAGGCTTGGCATCAGGTGATCTGGGTTATATTCACAGCTCTGCCACAGACTTCCTGGGTGGCTCATATAACCTCTCTAATCACGCTTCCTAATTTATAAAATATTTTCCTTCCTGATGAGGTTATTGTGAGACTTAATTGTTGTTAAAATACTTTGAGATTCTTGCATCTGAGTGTCTTGCTCTGATAAAGTATAGATGTGTTAGAAATGTAATGCCTGTGTTGGTTGGGTGAAGTATGATAAAGAACGTCATTTTCAACACTTACATAACTACTGGGATTCTTCCAGAAGACAGGCTTTAAATCTAGCTGACATGACTACAGATTTTAAAAAAATACACTTTTCCATGATAGTATTATGTCTGTACCTAGTTTGGGGTCTTGGTAGGTCTTTTTTATTTTTGTTTGTTTTTAATTTTCTGTTGCAGTTTCACTTTGATGAAATACTCAACAAAACCACAAGACAGTTGCATTCCATCTACAAGAAAGCAGGGGGGAGGAGGGGTTAGAACTAGTAATCTAATCCCAATCGTCTCACTGAATTCTCTCTTTAGTAAAACACTAACTTACTCTGTGTCTCAGGATACCCATCCATAAAAAAGAATTCTCAACTCACAAAGGATTAATCAGTGTTTGGAAAGCATAATATATTCATTATTGTATGTGCTTTTAGAATAATAATAACCTTTCAGTGGGTCTTTGTGAATCAAATCTACTTTGTGTTCTAATTTTTAATATGCAGAGATACCAAAAAAAAATTTTTTTTAAACAAGAAATAAAGAGGTAAAGCATTTTGTTGTTGTGAATAAATAATGGAGAGCTCTTATATTTGCCTGAAATAGAAAATAGTTGCAGATTCCAGCAAATTTAACAGTGTAAGTGCTACAAACAAAATGTGATAAGCTTTCAAATCCCTGAGGATTCAGGAATGCAAACTGCCATCATGTTTGTTAGGAATCACAGGCTTAAATCTGGGGAACACAGTAAAAATATGCCTATATGGGCAATGTGGTTAGTTGGTCAACACAAATGAAACTCATGCATGAGAACTGAGAAATTCCTGATTTTTTTTTAAATAGAAAAGCAGGATTATTGAAATTTATTGTTCACATCTGCATATTTTTCAGAAGTTGATAGATCACTAAAAACCTATTCATCTATCAAATGAAAGCTTTAACAGATAATTGTTAAGTTCTTTCAATAAAAATTGTAGTGTCTATATTTAATAGTCATGAATAATTATTTCAAGTGACTGAAGTAATAACACACTTACATAAATATAAGCAGTTAGTTCACTGCTGTGCACTATTTGTCAGTCAGTGACCCATGCTAGTTGTAGAGTACAAGGTAAAGCAACACATGCCCCCTTACAAATACTGTCCATCATTAAATTAGTGGGAAGGAAGGAAAGCAGCTGACACTTACTATCAATACAAATGTTCCCAGGAATTCTGACAGAGCTTCTTTTATAAAGCTGTTCTTCAAGGCAAATTTCTCCTTGAATGTTCTTTTGCTTTTCCCGTTCATTTTTTGGTTCCTCTTGTTGCTCTATCATGCCAGTTATGCACCAACACGCATCCCTCAAATTTACTTTGTAATCATCTCTGCTTCAGCTGAACTTTGACACTTTTACTTATACATTGAAATATGAGATTTTTGACATGTGTACAGCCAGTGAAATCATCTGACTGTGCAAGCCCTGACTGGATCCCCTCAACATGACCTGATGATTCATCATGAGTTTTCCATCCTGTGATATCTGAGTTTGCTGGCTTCTATTTATATTAGCAGAACCAGATAATACTGGAAACCTCACAATCAGAAGCTAATGAACTTTTTTTCTTCTAATTCCAGTGAATGGATTAATCATTGTCTTTCCCTCAAGGCTACCTTTTACCAAGGTAAACTTTTGTATGTTTATTTCCCCCAAAAGATGAGAGAGATTATATAAGCTGCCAAATGTGAAAGCAAGCCCTTGGTTTTGCTCCTGTTTAGGATTTAAGTTATGCAGTTGTTGGACATATGAAACCTTTCTGCAAGGGAGGCTGTGCCAGTGAATGAGAGCTTGCCAAAGACATGTGCTCTAGACTTTTTTTTAAGCATATTCTGTAGTTTAGAGAAATTTCAGAAGCTAATGAAGAATGCTTCTTTAGAAGTGCTGGGATTTTGTGTATTCACAGACTGATTAGTAATATGGACTAAACACCTTAATTCTCTAGTGATTCGAGAACCCTGTTTATGAGAGAGAAATGAGGCAATGTAGGTGCCTTTAATGAAATCTGCCTCAGTCCAGTGGCTTTCTATTGTGCAGTCTGGTGGGACACTGAAAGAGAGTCTGTGCCTCCACAATGCTTAGCTTAATTGCAGTCCCTATGATGAAATAAAATTGATGAGGGGCTTGATACTGCAAGGTATTCAGGAACTTACTTCCCACTGACTTGAAAGAGAGCACCATACAGGATCAGGCCCAGTGCAGAATAATACTCCAGTGAAAAATTATCTTCTTCAAAAAGTTATTAGCATCTTGGTTGTTCCTATCAGATGCAGCACTGACTCAGTAGACACTTTGATTGACTTTATCAAACTGACACATTGTTTTAATCTGTTTGGCTTTGTTGGTATTAAATGCAGTAATGCCAAGAACTTAATCCTGGCAGGGGACTTCATGGAGATTTGTGGATGCTCGGGGCCTGGCATTGTGTCTAGACTGGTCTTTTGGATCCCTCATGTATATTTACACAGCAGTTAGATACAGTTGGCTTGCAGCAGCTGATTCAAACTCATGGGACTTGGGCTGTTCAACTATGGTGTAGACTTTAGGCTTGAGCCCAAGTTCTGGGACCTTGCAGAGGGGGAAGGGTCACAGAGCTGAGGCTCCAGCCTGAGTCTGAATATCTCAGAGGAGCTGACAGCCTGTGAGAGCCCCTAGGCAAGGTTGGGGGAGGGGAGCAGCTCTGTGCTCCCTGAAGGGACGAGGGCTTGAGTGGAAGGGGCAGGGACAGAGCAGCCATCCTTCTGCACTGCCTGGCTGGGAGCCCCGGGCCCGTTTGAATTATCAGGCCCCAGGGCAACTGTCCCTTTCCCCGCACCCCCACCCCTATCAGTGGGCCTGGAATGTCCACACGGCAATTAAAGATCCCTAAGCTTGAACCAGCTAACACGGGCCAGCTGTGGGTTTTTAATTGCAGTGTAGGCATACCTACAGATTCTGCAGTTCCCACTGGCTACAGTTCCACTTGTGGGTTAGATGTCCTGGTGATAAAGGTGTCTACGCCTAGTTTATGTCTCCAGCAGCACTGTATCCGTTGGGTATTAGGTGTCTGAAATATCCTAGTGTAAATCAGACTTTGTAGAAGGCGTCAGCACCTAGCAGCAGCAGGAATATAGGACCTGACCTAAAGCTGACTGAAATCAGTGGGAATTCCCATTCCCATGAACATCAGTGGATTCTGGATCTGTCCCATCCAGAATGAAGGCCTCATTCTTCAGGATTAGGGTAAGGGTAAAATGTGCCTTTCCTTCGCAGCAGTCTACTACTTCAATTGCTTCAAGAGAGTGATTCCAGAGATTACTTTGGTCCTGTCTAATCGTGGGGTTCAGTGTGGTTATAACCCAATGTATTGAATTTTGGGACACACGCATCACAAAGCTGCATCACAAAGCTACATGTCCAGGATATTAGTTATTACAGCATGTAAAAAGGTACCATTTTATTATAGCCATGAAAGAAAACGACTTGCATAATTACATGTGTAAAAAACTGCAGCAGGTTCCCGATGACATGTTCATTACAGCAAGAATGTGGTGAGCACAGTGTCTCGTCCCTGAAAGATGAGTCATAAGTGGCGTACTTAAGAAAAGTAGTTGATTAAGATGAATGTTCATAGCAATTTTTTCTCTAACACAGGTCTAGAATGTGGCATGTATCCATAGCCCTGAGTAGGAGGCAATGCAGACCTGCTTTGCTCCAGAGGTGTATTCTTTAATATTTGCTTAAAATTGGCAGTTTTCACATATATTCGGTCCATTTAAAGTCACTGGCTAGAATCCTTGCAGAAAGCCGATATAAAAGGGACACCAACAAAGCTGTAGTGAATTCAGTTTATTGTGTGACTTAAGTGATAATCATAGCAGGTTTATTTCAAGAATTCTTCTGGTTCTAACAAATATATAGATGGCATGGAGGGTGCGTGGCAGAAAGGAAGAACATATGAAATATAAGGAAAAAGAAATACTATTAAACATTTAAAAACGTAATTAGAAATCCGTGCAACCCACTTTTCCTGTTATTGCTCCTTTAGGCTACGTCTACACTGGCATGATTTTCCGAAAATGCTTTTAACGGAAAAGTTTTCCGTTAAAACTATTTTTGGAAAATTGCGTCTTGATTGGCAGGACACTTTTCCGCAAAAGCACTTTTTGCGGAAAAGCGTCCGTGGCCAATCTAGACGCACATTTCCACAAAAAAGCCCCGATCGCCATTTTCGCGATCGGGGCTTTTTTGCGGAAAACAGTACTGTGCTGTTTACACTGGCCCTCTTGCGCAAATAATTTGCGCAAGAGGGCTTTTGCCCGAACGGGAGCAGCACAGTATTTCCGCAAGAACACTGACGATCTTACATGAGATCGTCAGTGTTCTTGCGGAAATTCAAACGGCCAATGTAGACAGCTGGCAAGTTTTTCCGCAAAATCAGATGATTTTGCGGAAAAACTTGCCAGTCTAGACACAGCCTTACAGTATAGGGCTGTGGTGTCCAACATGCTAGCCACTAGCCACATGTGGCTATTTGGCCAGTTGAGTGTGGCTAGTTCACTATAGCAGTAGTGGCTACTCCTTCAGGGCTGGTTGGATACTACGAATATTGAGAGTTGATCAGAGACACCATGATTTTTGTTTTCTGTTGGTCTTACTCATTCTCACGTTTACCAGCTTAGCCCTGAATACAGCGTCATACTGGTAGGAATACTGGCAATACCCAAAAGATGACATGATCATCCTTTAAGACTGCGAGGGGAGCTTAGAACTTAAAAAGTGACAACTGAGATGGAACTCCCCAGATCTGTGAAGCTCTGCACCATCATCTCTGAACTTCAGTTAATCCCGGCTCATTTGTAAAGGTTGATATTACTGCAGAGAGGTGAGGGGGTCGCACATGTGCAGAACAGAACAAAGAGACTAATGCTCTTGGCCTGTAGCTTATTGATTTTTGCTAATGATGTTTCATCTGGACTTGTCTTTCCAATGTATGTAACATCTATAGTTTAAGCATACTTGCATGAAATTCAGGTAGTCGAAAGCAGGGAGGCCAATGTTGTTTTTTTTAAAGGGAAAACATGTCTACAGTGTTAATGTGACCTCCATTTGGATGTGCCCATATTTAACCTCAGAACTGGGCCCCATAAATTGTGTCACTACATTCATGAAATCTGCATAGAACTACTTTGGCGCTCTCAAGCAGAATAGGAATGAACAAAGGTTATATACAAACTGTACGATGTAAGTGCTAACCCCAACACAAGTAGGGTGAGCAAGATTATTAACATACAACACAAAACACCTTTCACGATTTGTATTGTACTATGGGTCAAATTCTTCCCTACTATAACTCTGTTGGTTTAGGTGAGGAACCCCAATAGCAAATAAGCTGTACTTCCTGTCCATATGTCATTCGCCTAACTTACATTTTCATAGAAAAATTACTATACAGTCTTTGAAAGATGTTCTCTAGTAAGTGAATTATTACTGCTGGTGTGGTCAAAGAAAACAACTGTTTTATGATGAAAACTCAAATGCAGCATTACTGATTACCTAAGAATACCTAAGACAGGGCTACTCAACACATGGCCTGTGGGTTTCAGTTTGGGATTACGCGGGTGGGAGTTAAAACAAAATAGTAGTCTTTTGTTGATATGCATTTTAGTAGTTAAATTCCTGGACTGTAATTGCTCATTAAAAGTGCTGTCAAATGGGTGGAAATTGGGTAAATATTGCATTTTATTAATATCAACAGAACTGACTTAAATGGGGCCTGCGTGTTGTGTAGTCTTGCGTTAATCTTTGTATTCATGCCTGTCAGTGTGAAAGAAGCTATTTGCATATATTTGCATTTATATTTGCATGTATCTGCAACCACACTTAAGTTGCAGCCCTTGGCATGTGCTGTGAGTATCACTGTGGCCCTTAGGGCTTCCAAAGTTGAGTAGCCCTGACCTAAGAAATACTTTTGCAGACCATCTTTCCCTCTTTGTTATCTCTCTCCATCTAGCCTCTGCTATGATCTCTGATGCCTAAGTGTTAACATATACTAGATGTAGAAGTAAAAGAGCCCCGATCATAGAAGAAACATCAGCTCTTTGGAGTGACAGATCTGAAAGAGTCCTATGAATTCATGTTATTTACATTAGTATACACTGTAAGCATATTCCACACTGGCAGTAGCGTTAAGTGCCTGATTCAAAGGCCACTGCAGTCACTGGGTATTCTGTAAACTCTTGGGGCAAAGCCCATGTCTCTTTGGTCTGTAAAAGGCTGAACACATCATCAGGTCTCAGGAAATAACAAATAATGATAACATTTTCGAAGCTAGAGGAATACAGCCATCCCATTTATTGACATGGTTTTAAGGAACATACCGTGGGGCAATTTTTATGCTCATGTATATGACAACTGTGCAATGTTTCATTGAGAATGTGTGCTCTCTCAGATGATAGCTCTCTGTCTGAAATAGCATGAACAGATAACATTTCACACTGAGGGGCTGGGCAGAGTACAGTACTGGGCAGAGTACAGTAGTGAAATGTTACTGTGTCGATGCCCTTGTTTCAAAATGTAAGAGCAGTGAAAATGTTATATGGCTGTTTTCATATCTATGCCTATATTATACATGCTATTAAACATTTAAAATGTTAATTAGGAATCCAGGCATTCCACCTCTCCTGTAACTGCTCCTTTACCATATAGAGAACTGGTCAGATGATACACCATGATTTTTGTTTTCCATTGGTTTCACTCATTCTCAGGTTTACCAGCTTGGCCTGTACGCAGCATTATACTGGTAGGAATACTGGCAATCCTCAACAGATGACATGAGCATCCTTCAAGATTGTGAGTGGAGTTTAGAACAGGGTTAATGGTGGCTTTTCCTTAAACCTACTGGTTATAATACTAATATATGCTCCTTTTGTAAGTTACACTACAAGCAGCTCTATCTTACTATATGTGTGTGGGAGAGAGGTGTGTAAATCAGGGCAGATTTGGCCAATGCCTTTTAAGAGTGGACTGACATTGTTCTGCCCAGCTCCCTGTACATTTTCAGAGAAATATGCTCTGCTTTTCAGAACCATTAAGGCACATGAGCTTTGCACTCCTTTATCTGCAAGAACAGAATATCACTGGCTCATTTCCCATTTTTTTATTAATTTCAGACCACTGAAGAAAAACACTTCAAAAGGGAGATCAAGTGGGTGTTGCTATGAAAACAGAAGGTTTCTCGGTAAATACGTTTGTGCTTCATGAAGAAGCAAGGGAGCCTTAAAATGTTTCCAGTGGATTTTTCTGAGATAAATTCTACAATTTTCTAATCAGAATGGGATGCATAATCAAACCCTTTTACCGCAACTAAATTCCTTATGATAGCATGAGCCATAGACCTTGTTATGGCTACTAATAAGACAATAAAGATTCTAGAAGGGCAATGGATCTAAGCCTACTTAGTGTGGACTATTATGTTAAGAAAACATAAGGGAGGTGAGGATTTGATTCCATCTCCACAAAAACAATATAAAATGCTGCCTTTGGCAAGTAAATCTTTGACAATGGAAAAGGTAGAATCTTTAGCAGGGCAACAAAACTTCCTCCATTTGAATTGCTACCCCCTTCCCTTTACGTTGTGAGTTCACTCCCAAGGCCACCCCTCAGCCATACCCACCCCTTAGATCTCCTTGCATCCAGGCATTGCCTTTTGCTTCCATTTGCCTACTTCTAGCATGTCTGCCCTGCAATTGAAAACTCATGGCTGGCTCCTACAAGCTGATGTGGGCTCATGGATCTGAGGTCCTCTTCTATCTTTTGATTTCTGTCATCTCTCATAACAATGTCATTCTATACTAAGGATGTTAAATATCGATTAATTTACTAGCTGAGTAGTCAATGGAATTTCCATCGACTACTCGACTAGTCGATAGGCATTTCCGCATTCCTCCTTTGAAATGTACAAGGGCCCCCAATAGGGCACCAGTACATTTCAAAGGAGGAATGAGGAACTCCTCATGCAGCCTGGAGCCAGCGGGAAGTCCCGCTGACTCTGGGCTGCACGCGGGCATGCCCACTTTGAAATGTACAAGAGACCCCAGTGGGTGCTCTTGTGCATTTCAAAGTGGAAGCTCCCGCTGACCCCAAGCTTCATGCTGCACTGCCTCTTTGAAATGCCACTTGAAGTCTGGATTCCACATGGAGTTTCCCCAGAACCTGGGGTCAGCTGGGGACTTCCCAGGTAATCCTGGGCTCTGCACAGTTTGAAATGCTGCCCTGGAACTCAGGATCTGCTGCGGAATCCCCAGCTGACCCCGGGCTCCATGCGGCTGCCACTTTGAAATGCCGTGGCAGCACTTCAAAGGGACGGCACTGCACAGCTGAGCTGGGAATCAGCTCTGCAGCACTGCCCCTTTGAAATGCTGCCTTGGCATTTCAAAGCAGCAGCACCGCATGGAGCTCAGTATGGGATCTGTGCAGTGCTGCTGCTTTGAAGTAACCCCTTTTCCTCACCCTTCGCTGCCTCTATCTGATAGAGACAGCAAGTGTGGGGGAGGGGAGAATCGACTGGTCAACTAGTCCTTAACACCCTTACTCTATACCATGGCTCTGGACTCTCCTGCAGTCCACTACTCGGTGCCTATCAAGTGAGATGCTTCCTGTCCTGCTCTGTCTAGGTGCTCTAAATCAGGGTTGCCCTCCCACTTCATTCTCTCCAGAAATCCCAAATTCAGAATAATTCAATTTGGAATCTCTAGATTTCCTGTCTCTCCAGAAACAGAAAGTTGCCACTTGGGTTTGTTGTATAAGAGTGAATCTGTCAGATGCAAGAATGAGGGCAAAGATCAGGAAATTGTCCAATTCACACTGTGCAGATTGTACATACACTATGCTCTTAGCACTCAGGTTTGTTTAATTGAAAAAAATGGCTCTGAGCTTCATAGCATGTTCTTTACAGGCTGTATAAGTAGGAACACTCCCACACAGAAACCTGCTGTTGCCCCAGTGCTGTATCCATATTCATTAAGGTATAATGAATCTATTAATTGAATATGTAAGTTCAGTTAATTAGATATAAGACTTATTCCTTTAGTTTAAAGGGTAATAATAAAAAATTTAAACTGGCAAACCAGATCGAGCATTTAGAGATGATAAATGTGAACTGGAAAGTGCAATATTCCAATATGAATTAGTTAATTGCATCCGTTCATTAGGTGATATACATTAGCAGAAAGGTCAGTCCATTTGAAGCTTGATGTGTTTTTCAAATAGTAAATTCAAAAAAAGCAAATTGAAGAGAAGTTCAAAGTAGGCAGGTAGGTTTTATATCTCACTCAGCGTAGAGTATGTGGAGTCAAGAGCACATGGGACATAACCACATCGTTGTTAGCACACACTTTACAGAGCAGTGACCCAAGATATTTTCCATCATCACCCTCCCTGTCTTAGTTTTAGTGATGCTCTGGTGACAACAGTTTATGTGGCTCTTCCTCTGCTAGACAGACAGAGGTCACCCACACAGATGGCTATGGTCTCTAAGGGTATGTCTGCACTACCACCCTAGTTCGAACTAGGGTGGTAATGTAGGCAACCGGAGTTGCAAATGAAGCCCGGGATTTGAATTTCCCAGGCTTCATTTGCATCTCGCCGGGCGCCGCCATTTTTAAATGTCCGCTAGTGCGGACTTCGTGCCGTGCGGCTACACGCGGCACGGATTAGGTAGTTCAGACTAGGCTTCCTATTCCGAACTACCATTACTCTTCGTGAAATTCAAATC
This sequence comes from Pelodiscus sinensis, assembly GCF_049634645.1. Classification (NCBI taxonomy): domain Eukaryota; kingdom Metazoa; phylum Chordata; order Testudines; family Trionychidae; genus Pelodiscus; species Pelodiscus sinensis. Next base: position 29,557,972 of record NC_134724.1, on the reverse strand, counting down.
CCAGGCTTCATTTGCAACTCCGGTTGCCTACATTACCACCCTAGTTCGAACTAGGGTGGTAGTGTAGACATACCCTAACAGATCACAAGAGACCTTCCAATTTTGAGGCTACTCCTCTTGTGCCTTTCATATCAAGCAATGCTGGCCTCCATCTGAACAATCTACTGGTACATCTGTGCTGAGAACATTATGTTTAAACCATCGACTTAAAAAGATAAAACCAAACTTTGCAACTGACCTCTCTTTCTAATATGGGCCAAATCAAAACCACAGACTCCAAATCCTCTAGGCTCGTTCTGCTTGCACCAATCTATGGGTTTGTAGGTAACTGAATAATTTGTGGCTGGACTAAAATACTTTAGCTTTTGGATCAGATTAACGGCAACAGCTAGGAATAGATCTGTGCACCATGAAATGGACACTATCACAAGTTTGAAAGCTGATCCACTGATCTCATTTCATTTACAAGTAAAGATTATATCAGATCTAGTTTTCTTTACTGGGGCCTGGTCTACACTAGGATCTTAGTCTGAAATTAGCCCCCCAAAGTCTACTGTCTAAGCGATGAGTCCACATTGCCAAGCCCTTTATTCCGGAATAAGGGGCCATGGAATTTGAACTCTGTAATCCTGCTTTTCACAAGGAGTAATGCTATTCCTGAACTTGTAAGTCCCAAATAACATTAGTGTAGACACTGGTGCCACTAATTCGAATTAATTGACCTCCAGGAAGCCTCCCACAGCTCCCCAGAATGCTTCCTAGGGCTCCGAGTCCAAGGCAGGCTCCGTTAATGTAGACGTGCTACCTTGGACTACATTTGATTCTTTCCCATAGTGAGGACATGGAACTTTGAATTTGTAAAATTGGGTGCTCAGAAGTCAAACTTAGTAAATTCAAAATAATTGCCTAATGTCGACATGGCATGGTAGTTTCTGGATTTCCAAAGGCCAGGAATCATTGCTGATGACTGACATCACCATCTACTTTGGATTCTATATTAAAACCATTAGTGTAAAAAGTAAATCAAAATACAAGTTTGTTTTTGTAGCATTTGTAAAACTTAAAACAGTTCCAAAAATCCTCATTAAGTAAGTAGGACTATAGATGCATCATATTCATAAAGTGGATCCCATTTGGTACGTAAAATCTTTCTATAGTGAATTAATATTTCTTTATAAAATCCCTGAAATAAGTTTGGGTGCTGTTTTACACAAACTGCGTCAAGCAGGAGCCTTTAGAAATCTTATTTAGGAGAGAATTAGGACTGTACTTTTATCTGGAGTAAGTACTGAGATCATTCTGCATGCAACTCAAGGAAGATAATTCTTAAAATATTTCAAACAGTAAACCTCTCTCAAATCATCAGTTCTGGAGACATTTAAAGAAGTGATTCAATTAAGCTGGTGGGGAGTGCTGGGGGAAGGGAAGAAAGTGCAGTGCTATAATGTGTGATTTATTTTTGCAGATAAATTGCAATACCAGTTTCTGTCGAAGAGCATTTGCTGCCATCATGACCAGTAATGAAAATACCAGGCAATTACTACAAGACACTTGAGGCTGAAGCATTGACTATATAAAGTTCAAGTTTTAAAGTGGAAATTTGATCGGAAAAGTGACTTAGGGAAATGGCTTCTTGGTCTTATTTATTTTCCAGTTCCTATTCCAAAGCATATTTGATCCGTTTGCCAAATTAATTTTTTTTAACTGCCAAAATTGTAACCTGAAACAGATCAGCCTATATCTTGTTTACTGTGCAAGTCCATCAGCACCAAGCATTACCTACAAATAGCAGTCTGGTATTAGATTTTTCCTGGCAATTTGGTTGATGAATTTGTTCTGTTTTTATGCACTTATGTTGAATCTGTGCAAAGATTAAAAAGAAAACAATATTATTCCAGAAAACAAAGTGCAGCATTACAAAACATTGTTTTCATAGTGCTTTTCTGTAGCTTTGGGGTGATTCAGTTTGTATAGAGTTAAATGGTGAGGGAGCAGGTGAGAAATATGAAGAGATGAGATATTTTCAGATAAGATTTGAAAGGAGAGAGAGAGTCAATGAGGCAGGGGGATACAGAAAGGCTCCTTCAAGATGGCCAGAGATGCAGAGGAAAATGCTCTCTCTTACAATGGTAACGTTACATGGAGTCCAGAGATGCTGGCACTAGATGAGTGGAGGAAGTCCATAAAACACACTTGTATCAATCTATGGGAGTCTTTGAAAACGGGAAGATCTATTTTCAATTTGATCCTGAAATGAATGGGGATTTAGTAGTGTTCTTTGTAATGGTTTTTATAAAGAAATAGACAATGTAAAATACAAAAAGGTAAATGCTTTACCTCTTGTATGTGTTTCCAAATACCAAGCAGAGTTGTTTGAGTAGCAGAGTGATATGATCAGACTCCTATGTGTGTGTGTGAGAAGTGATGATAAACAGTCTAGAGCTGCTAGGGAAGTCTAGGAGAAGATGTTGGGAATTGAAATAGTCCAGGATCAAGCAGATGAAGGCATAAACAAGAATCTCAAGAGCCAGGGAGTACCTATAAATGTCAGCGGTAGTTCAGTATTTATGTATTCCTTGTTATCATCTAATGATAGTAGAATACTATTACACATCAGTTTATTTATGTATACTTAGTGAGCTGTAGCTGAACAAAAGCTAAGATGATGCAGGAGCTCAAATGGATAATGATATTAATGAAACTCCTGTCAGAATTATTCCCAACTACAAATCCACCTCGTTGGACATGATTTAGTAGGCTTGGTTAGTTATTCTATGTCTGAGAGAGATCTCATGACATACTAACTATGGTTAGCACGAGAACATATATGAGACTCTGCTACCTTTCTGCCCCCTGATCTTGAAGACAACCTGGGGCACATTTGGCCCCTTTGGGGCTGCTTTGCCAGACCAGGAGCTTTGTAGCATGGATTACTTTATCCATACCGCCTCCTACCCCTAACATTCCCTGGGAGTAGGGGAGTAGGTTATGAAGAGCTGCTATGCTGGCAATATACTACCCTGGATTTCTTTATATGAATGATCATCAGAGGCCCCGTAAGGGAAGCATTTCAATTGCTTTCTGGACCATTGATTCTCCATACACCTTTCTAATAGTTAACACTTGCTGACTGTAATTTGCACTTGTGTTGATTCTGGTGCAGCACAAGTCTAATACTTAATCCTTGAAGTGAGTCCATTACAAAGAAATAGCCAAACCTGGAAGGTGCTGAGTGGGAATGCAATAAGTAAGGGCGAGATGCATGTAAATACTTACACACACAAACCCCAGACATAGGTGTCCAAGTCCTTGTTTTAGATACCCAGTTTTGGCTCCACTGTGATCCACCAAACTCCTGCACCTACACTCACGCTGCACCTCAGTTTTTCAGAGTAAAAGTTCCTTAGGGGCCTATATTTCTGTCTCTGGACATACACACTGCTACATGTCTATAGGCATCCTGATACCTGTCTCCCATATAACCCCCAGAGTGATCAATGAACTAGGGGCAGACAGGCTTTTGGCCCTGTAAATCACATGTGAGGCCTACTTAGGTCGAGTAGATGTGCTCAGAGGGTGACAACTAGATTGGATTCCTTTCAAAATCTGGTTGGTGGTGCCTGTGCCCACCTTATAATTTTTCACCTGGTGGTCAGAGTGCTCATCTGGGATGTGAGAGACCCAGGTTCAATCCCTCCTGCCTGTCAGGAAGAAAATAATTGAACAGGGTCTTCCAGCTCTAGGCAAGTGCTCTCACCATTGAAGTATGGGATATTCAGATGTAGGGGACCTTCAATATCTCATGCTAAAGCTGTTCCACTGTGGGTAAATAATGATAGAGTGGTTGGACCAAGGGGACTGGACCCAGGGTCTCCCACCTCCAAGCGGGTACTCAGGCCTACTGATGGGCAGGGAGTGGGGGTGGGGGGAGAAGGAGTTAATTGCCTTGGGGCCTGGCAATATTTAAGGGCCCATGGCAGTGAGGATACCTGGAGCCCTGGGCCCTCTAAATTGCCACTGAAGTGCCATGGTGTGTGCTCTGAGCATCGTTAAGGGTTCGGGAGGAGGACCGGCATGGTGTGCTCTAGGCGGCACTGAGGGCTGGCAGCCCTGTCTCAATCCCTTCCACCTGAGGACCTGCCCCTTCTGGGAGTACAGAGTCATCCCCCTCCTCTGCCCAGGGACCTGTTGTGTCTGTTGGTTCCCCACGGGGTACCCTAACTCCTAGGCTGCAAAGTCATTCTAATCCCCTTGCTCTCGTGCAATGACTATATATTTATCCACAGTGGAAAAGTCCTTGGGCCAGAGGGAGGCAGAATGAGGAACTGAAGCTAGATTTCCCCCATCCCAGGGGAGTGCTCTAACCACACCACTAAAACTTACATGGTGGGCACCATCACCTCCTCCTGTTTCTTGTGGAGTGAGGCAGGTGCCTAAGTCATTCCTCTAAGAAACATCTGTCTGACTCCAGGTGGTGAGTTCCTTTCTGTGGATCACTAAACATGGATAGGCACCTCCCCACAGCCTTGACTGAAAGAGGGGTAGGCTTAGCATGCTTGCTTTTGTTGCTCTCATTCTTCTGTGCCTCCTGCTTTGTATGGGAAGCCTAGGAGTGTTGTTCCTGTATGCCCAGTATGGAAATCCCTAAATCCCTCCATGAATGCCACCCTAAGACATTAGGCAAGAAGAGTCCCAACTTGCTAATGTAAAGGATGTTAGTGAAGTTTACATGCCACAGCACTGCCCCTGTGCTTTTTGTTACTATCAAACATCTTTAGTTTGGAGGTTTGGTAGATGGTGTTAATATAAGTGATGCCACTTATTTGACTATAAACAGCATAATTTGAAGTGGTGGTATTAAGGTTTGGAAATGAAATCAAATATTTTTATAAATGTTACCTACCTTTTAGATTCACCTGAGCAGAACCGATAATAAAGAAAAATTATAATAGTAGGCCCTGTTCTACTCTAGGGAATAATTTCAAAATAACTTCTCTTACTTCAAAATAACAAGTGGAGCATCCACAGTACCAAGTCCGCTATATCGAAATAATAGGCTGGTTATTCCAAAATAATAACTCCTGCTTTCCATGAGGTATAGCACTTATTTCAAAATAGTTATTTTGAAATAGCGGTAGTGTGGATGCTCCACTGTTGCTATTTTGAAATAACTACTCCTCAGAGTCATTCAAAGTAATTACTCCCCAGTGCTTCCTGGGGCTCAAAGTCGAGATAGTGCATCCACATTAAGGGAGCCTGCCTCAGACTAATTTCAGGGCTTCCCCATAATATGGACATGCTATTTTGAAATAGTTATTTCGGGGGTTATTATTTTGAAATAAGTTATTTCAAAATAATTTCCTAGTGTAGACATGCCCTTGCAGAATTAATTTCAGAGGGGTAGTTGTGTCAGTCTGTAACTTTCAAAACATCAGGTAGTCCTGTGGTACCTTAGGGTACGTTTAAATTACATGCCTCTGCATGTAAAATAGGCTACCCGACATAGTCAGTGAAGCGGGGATTTAAATATCCCCGTCTTCATTAAAATGAAAATGGCCACCGCGCTGTGCCGGCTCAGCTGATCGTTGGCACAGCGCGCAAGTCAAGACGTGGATCGATCGACAAGGGAAGCTTTTGTCAACTGCTTTCTTATGCCTCGTGAAACGAGGTTTGCAGGAGCGGTCGACAATGTCTTCCCTTGTCAACCGACCCGCATCTTGACTTGCGTGCAGTACCGATGATCAGCTGAGCCAGCACAGTGCGGAGGCCATTTTTATTTTAATGAAGCCGGGGATATTTAAATTCCCACTTCATTGACTATGTCGGGTAGCCTATTTTACATGCCTCTGTCGGCAGAGGCATGTAATCTAGACGTACCCTTAGAGACTAATATATATATATTTATATAGTATCAGGAGCTTTCATGGGCAAAACCCACTTTTTCTGAGGTGATGATCTTGAGTGGAGAAAAAAAGGGGGACGGTCAGAATAAAAAGGGAGAGGAAAGAAAAAAATTACCTGTCAACTGTAGTCCCAGTTGGTAATGAGGCTAATTGAGTGGGTTGAAAGTATCCCATACTTAGCTTTTGATGTCAACAGGTATTGAATGTAAGAAAAGCTGGTTTTATATGTTAACCAGTTTAAGTCTTTGTTCGGGCCAAGAGAGATGGTGTCAAATTTGCATATGAAAGTCAATTTTGCACTCTTTCTGTAGTTGGCTTGTGAAATTCCTTTGTAGAAGAATGGCTACTTTTAAGTCTATTAATGAGTGCCCAGGCAGGTTAAAATGTTCCCCCCCTCGTTTCTGTTTTACTATTTCTAATATCTGTTTTGTGTCCATTAATCCTTTGTCGTAGAGACTGGCCAGTTTGGCCAATATACATTGCTGGCACTTGAATGAATGTGTTATTGGCTAGCTACTAACATAAATCCTTCACCTGAAAATAAGGGAGACAACTATACAGGTTTTTCTCCATTTTGCCGGTGACTATTTTCTTTACAAAGCATGGAAGGACAGTAATATCTTTGTCATTATAACATGACACAGAGCAAATTTACTTCTAGATTAAGTGATTTGAAGTTGCTGTCTAAATAGAAGGAAAATTGGTTTGCACTAACACCCATTCACATGCAAGAAAGTAAAATAGACTGATACAATTATCAACTTACTTAACTCTCCTACCCCCCATAGAAAAAAAATAGTTGCAAGATTCCAGTAAAATTGTCATTTTTATCCATATGTGGGCTTTTTAGGATTGTGAAACTCCTTGCATTCAAGAACAAATGGTGTCTTCTTCCTTTTTCCATGCAATGTAATTTTTATTAGAAGTCTTTGTTGTTTTCACATGAGAAACAAAGCAAGTTTAGTTCTGTATTCAATTTACTTATTTATTGTGGTAGTACCCAAAATAGGGTGGGTAGAGAAACCAAGGAAGATAGAATCCCAGCCTGGACAGATAACACTCGAGAAGAAATGTTTGTATTAACTGACCGGGAGCTGAATCTATGACCTTTGGTATGATAATTAAGCATGCACAGTGTTCAGATTGCAACTTTGTTCTTGTGTCCAGTGTAGCATTTTGAAGTCTAGACCTTCCTGTTACTCCCAATTGGCAAAGCTGCCATTCACTCCAGTGAGAACACAATCACACTTGGTTTTAGGCTCAAATAATTTCCATTGCACGTATGAGGCAATAAACCACTGTAGACCCTAGCTGGCAAGAAGAGTGAATACAGATTTGCCTCCTCTTGTCTTGGGAGCCCTATTCAGCTCTCTGTTCATGGGCAGTGGGCTCCACAGGAGGTGCCAATCATCACCCTCTCAAATCCTTTGGGGGAATCCACATAAAAAATATTGCTAGTATTCAGCCTTGCAGCTCACTGAGTGGCTGGTCTCTGGGACATGTGAGATAGTAAGGGGAGCCTCTAGAAACAAGGGGCACGGGATCTGTACTGCCAAGCAGCTGGAGGAAACTGGGCAACTTCAATTAGGGTACGTCTACACTTGCACCCTCTTTCGAGAGGGGGATGCAAATAAAGACATTTGAAATTGCAAATGAAGCCAGGATTTAAATATCCCGTGCTTCATTTGCGTATTCGAGTTATGGTGCTATTTTGAAATAACAAACGCTGTTAAGATGCGGTTATTTTGATAGAAAACCCTTTTCTTGAAATAACTGGAAACCTCACAGCATCTGTTATTTCAAACTAGCGCTATTTTGAAATAGCACCATAATGTGAATATGCAAATGAAGCACAGGATATTTAAATCCCGGCTTCATTTGCAATTTCAAATGTCTTCATTTGCATCCCTCTCTCAAAAGAGGGTGCAAGTATCAACATACCCTTAGGCTATGTCTACATTGGCGGCTTCTTGTGCAAGAACATCTTGCGCAAGGGTTCTTGTGCAAGACGTCTTGCGCAAGAAAATGTCCACACTGCCATGTGCGTGCAGTGCTTTTGTGCAAGAGTTCCCATGGCAGTGTGGACACTCTCCTGCACAAGAAAGCTCTGATGGCCATTTTAGCCATAGGGCTTTCTTGCTCAAGAAATCCCTGCCCAGCGTCCACACTGCCCTCTTGCGCAAGAGCTCATGCGCAACAGGGCTTACACCTGATAAAAAAGAGCGTAACTCTTGCGCAAGGAGCCCTCTCTTACCACGCAGTACTGTAAATTTCCTTGTGCAAGAGCGGGTGGGCAGTGTGGACGCTCTGCAGATTCTTGCACAAGAATGGCTGTACTTGTACAAGAAGCCATGAGAGTAGACATAGCCCCAGTGTGTAGTGGAATGAAATCTTCTGACTCAATCTCTAGCAGCCTGTATTGCTTAAGAATGAAAAAGCCACATAGGTGCCATCTCTCAAATTTTTGACAATAACCCCTTACATACAAACCCTTGTGAGGATGAGGGGAGATTCCCTCATTTGATTCATTTTAAGGCAGTTGATAAATATATATCACTGATATGCTAACACGCTGGCTCTGTGTTTTCAGTGTGGCATTATAAATTGCACTGCTTAATTTTTGAAATCTCACTCACAGCTTGACAGTCCTGCCTACCCATAAAACCAGAAAATTATGACATCATCTTCACTGGCCGGGGGAAGAAAGAAAGAAGTTATACAAATATTTGTACCTTCCTTTTTCACTACTGAAAACCACTACTGTGTATGAACTCACAGATCAGCACTGTTGCCTATACACCACTTATGTCCCAAGTTAGTCCTCATGTGACTTAAATGCTTAACTCTTGCTAGCCCTTTGCAGAGGAGTGAAGTTCACCTTCTATCCTTACACACACCCTTCAACACTCTATATTTGTACTGTCCATGAACTGTGGCCATGTTTGTAAAACACAGAGGAGCAAGAATTTGTGGACTTCGCAAAAGGGTCCATGTAACAAAACCAGAATTACCCCAGATTCTCTTGTTTATCCTTAAATAACTCAACAAAAAGAATAACCTGCTGTTTTCCTGGTTGCTTTGATTTCTATTATTTGTCTTCAAGACTGACTGAATTCACAGACTAAAACTGTTCTGCTGGGGGGGGGGGGGGGAAGGGAGGGGAGAAGCTGACTATGGATATGAGCTACATGGCCCAGCAGAGGGCAGCAGGCTAACAGAAGATGCTGCTGCATATAACCAGGTATCTGCTGCCACCCTTTCTTTGGGGGATATTTGGTTTACATTCATCACTGTCACACCCTGAGACACAGCCTCTTTGATGTAAGTTGCTGCAAAAAGCTAAGCGATTCTGAGAAAACTGGGACATGCTGAGAATAAAGCTGAGAGCGGTATAGAAGGGGCAAAAACACCAGGATGTGTTTTTAAAACTCTGATTCCCAAATTGCAGCAGCCTATGAGACCAATGCAAGAAGAGGCAGTGTCCCTCTGCAGAAATATATGATGGGAAAGTGGAGATTTGTTTGGTTAGATCCCTTGAAGGGCAGAAAAGAACAAAGTTGGGCTGTGCAAGCAAACCCCCAGGGTGTGTTATGCTGGGCAAGGGGAGCAGATCCCCATCCAGAAACTTCTAAAGAAACTTTGGGAGTGTGTCCTGTTGCTATCCATGTTGGTCCCAGGATGTTAGAGGGACAAGATGGGTGAGGTAACATGTTGGTCCAATTCCTGTTGGCAACAGACAAAAGTTTCCCAGCTTCCACAGAAGGAGCTGTGTGTAAGCTCTAAGCTTATCTCTCTCCCCAATAGGACTTGGATTTATAAAGCCCATTAGCTCACCCACCTTGGCTCTTCCATTGGGAGTGGAAGTGCTACCCAACTTTGCTAAGGGCAGGACTAGGGGGGAGGGGGAGATGGCTGTGTCCTAGCAAAGAGGCAGGACTAGCCAGCATCTACTCTGGTATCAAATTCCCCTGTATTTTCCTAATGTGGAAACATAATCTGTGTCGGTGTGTGTATTTGCTGTGCTCCTGGTATACTTTTGTGTCCGTGTATATAAAAACAGTGTATGAATCTCGGTATGCACTGTGTATGTGTGCGTATGTCTCTGGGTCTGTGTGTATCTCTGTGCATGAGAAAGCTGTCTGTTGAGACATATCTGTGTATATGCGCGTGTGGAGCTCTGAGTGTATCTGTCCTAATCTCTCAGTGGGAGTGGGGAGAGAGAGGCTGTCTTTCGGGGTGTAATGTGGATGTATATCCGCGTGGGACTCTCTGTCGGGCTATATCTGGGTGTGTATCCGGGTGGATGTGGGTGTATATCTGTGTGGATCTGTCCGGGTGTATCTGTCCGTGTATCTGTAGGGGCGGCTGTCTGGGTGTAGCTGTCCGTGTCTCCCTGTGGGGGCGGGCTGTCCGTCGGGGTGTAGCTGTCCGTGTATCTCTGTGGGGGCGGGCTGTCTGTCGGTGTGTATCTGTCCGTGTATCAGTAGGGACGGGCTGTCTGTCGGGGTGTAGCTGTCCGTGTCTCTCTGTGGGGGCGGGCTGTCTGTCGGTGTGTATCTGTCCGTGTATCAGTAGGGACGGGCTGTCTGTCGGGGTGTAGCTGTCCGTGTAGCTGTAGGGATGGGCTGTCTGTCGGGGTGTAGCTGTCTGTGTCTCTCTGTGGGGGCGGGCTGTCTGTTGGTGTGTATCTGTCTGTGTATCAGTAGGGACGGGCTGTCTGTCGGGGTGTATCTGTCCGTGTATCTGTAGGGACGGGTGTGTAGCTGTCCGTGTATCAGTAGGGACGGGCTGTCTGTCGGGGTGTAGCTGTCCGTGTATCTGTAGGGACGGGCTGTCTGTCGGGGTGTAGCTGTCCGTGTATCTGTAGGGACGGGCTGTCTGTCGGGGTGTAGCTGTCCGTGTATCTGTAGGGATGGGCTGTCTGTCGGGGTGTAACTGTCCGTGTATCTGTAGGGACGGGCTGTCTGTCGGGGTGTTGCTGTCCGTGTATCTGTAGGGACGGGCTGTCTGTCGGGGTGTAGCTGTCCATGTATCTGTAGGGACGGGCTGTCTGTCGGGGTGTAGCTGTCCGTGTATCTGTAGGGACGGGCTGTCTGTCGGGGTGTAGCTGTCCGTGTATCTGTAGGGACGGGCTGTCTGTCGGGGTGTAGCTGTCCTTGTATCTGTAGGGACGGGCTGTCTGTCGGGGTGTAGCTGTCCGTGTATCTGTAGGGACGGGCTGTCTGTCGGGGTGTAGCTGTCCGTGTATCTGTAGGGACGGGCTGTCTGTCGGGGTGTAGCTGTCCGTGTCTGTGGGGGCGGGCTGTCTGTCGGGGTGTCTCCCTGTATGTGATTAAATCTTTAGCTCCCGCTGCCTGCCTGCAGCTCTGTCTCTCCGGGTGTGTCCGTGTGTCTGTCTCGCTCTCCCGGCCCTGCCCCGGCGGAGGACGTGCAGGGACCCGCCGCCCGCGCTGTGGCTGGGACTTTGCTGGGGGCGCGGGGCTGCGACTGTCCCGCGGAGCTGTCCCGGGCGGGGAGGGGGGGTGCTCTGAGCCGAGCCTGTCCCGGGGAGCCGAGCGGCTCCAGCGCGCCTCCAAGCGCCGTCTGCGCGCCCCGCTGGGGGACGCTCGGGAATGGCCTCCCCGCGCCCCGAGACTTGCGAGCTGCCGGCCGGGGGGCGCTGCCTGGCTCCGGCCGCGGCCGCCAGAGGAGACCTGTGGGGCGCCGAGCGAGCGCCTGCGGGCCGGGCGGAGGCTGAGCGGCCGCTGCAGCCAGAGCGCGCTGCCCTTCCATCCTCCTAGGTAGGATGGACCTGCCCCCCTGCCGCCGCCCGCGCGGCCAATGAGAAGAGACCCGGCTTGACACCTGCCTATATACAGAGGACGGGAGCAAAATCTTCAGCGCTGATCTGTGCAAGGGGGGGGCGGGGGGAGAAAAAAAAGAAAAGTGCATGTGTGTGTGTGTGGGGGGGGGGAGCCCAGGTCAGATAAAGGGAGAACGTTTGTACTATAAAACCCCCCAAGACTATGACTTCCAGTAAAATTGAGATGCCAGGAGAGGTGAAGGCAGACCCTGCCGCTCTGATGGCATCTCTGCATCTGCTGCCTTCTCCCACTCTCAACCTTGAAATCAAATACACCAAGGTAAGTTGTGTTCATTTCTTCTGGCAGGGAGCTCACGGCTGTCCCTCCAGAAGAGGGATTTTGCTTTAAATCGGTTCCAATCTGCCCTAACCGTCTTCAGTGCCGAGATAAAAAACTGCCTTGAAACACTAATAAAGGAAATGGATTGTTGTAGCCCTGTAACCCATCTGGGAAGCCAAAGGATAATAGAAAAGCAAATGAGATTTGCTGAGGTTGGCTGTACCATTTATGTGCTTCTTTAAATATTTTCCACAAAACTGATCAGTTTTATTTTTAGTATAGTAGTCAGTGTTTCCCTTATACATTTCAGACACTCCTGATGGAAATCAAAGAAAGTATTGTACATACTTCTCAATCAGAAAACAAAAATGTTTTCTTTCTTGAAATGGACCATGTACCCTTGGGACTTTTTTTTACAGTTCCTGGAGGGCTCTTAATCCTACCAGGTTGTTACAGCCTTGAAACAGGTCTCTTGACTAACTTCCTTAATATCTGAGTACGCCCTTGAAATGACATTGTTTAGAGGACAAATTATCTTTAACATGTAAGACATATAGTGTCATATAATATTTTCATTAAGTACGGTTACGAATTATCCAGCTGGATTACTGTAAATACATACTTAGGATTTTTATATTACATTATAGAATTGAATGGTTTCCAGAAGCTAAAACAGGCTTTTAGATCAGTTGCTTGTAAAGGCAAGTTCAGTTTTTAAATTTGTTTTTATGTATTGAATCTTTATACCTTTAGAATCTTGAACTGAAGCATGTTTTCATTTATGCTGGAGAAATATCAAATGTACATTGTATAAACAGATTGCAATGGTTAAGACTTTATTTCTAATTACCGAGTAATTTAATAGGAATAGAAAATACCTTGACATTAGAAAAAGGTGATAACATTTTCCACTAGAAATGCACCTTCAGGTGTCTTAGCGCTTATAAGAAACTCATGTTAGCCAATCCATTGTAATATTTTCTTTCCAATTATCTTTTTAAAAGCTTTTTGTTTTTCTTTTTTTAAAGCTAGTAACAAAATTAATCTATTCTCTAATTTTTTAGTTATTCCTTATTTTAAAAGACTGATTGAGCAGAATATCAACTACTTTAGACTTCATATTTTTTAATGAAAATTAGATATACAAATTAAGAGGGCATATATTTGCTTACTTATAATTATCCAGATGGTAATTTAAATGATTTAAAAAGTAAGTGGGTGTTTGAGGGTGGCTGATGTGTCATTGTAAGGATGATGCTACAGAGCAAATATTTTTCATGAATGTTATTTACTGGTTAAAATTACTACTTCATGTATCATAAAATGGGTGTCAGGTACTGTGAGTATTCTTTGTACACGTCAATTTGTGTAGTAATTGTGTGTTCCTTTCTCAACTTTAGGCAACTTTGAAATTGGTTTAAAATCTTTCTGAAGTATAATGCAAAGTTGTGAGTGGCCATGTGCCTCTTTTTTGTTAGAAACTATTACAAAGGAACATTACTCTAATAATCTAGAATGAAAATGCCCATATTCTCAGAAGTATGTGAGATGTGACAGATTCTAGTCTAGTGGTTGACATAAGAGTTCATTTTTCAGTATTAAAGCAACAACAAAAATGTTTTACAAGAATTTGAAATATCAGGTAACTTGTGATTGCCCTTGAAGAAAGAAGTTTGGTATAGAACAGGTATCTTTAGTATTTTATTTGGCATGTCTTCAGTATCTGTTTTTCTGTCTGTGTCTTTCTCTCTTTCTCCTCCCCCTTTCTTTTCTTTCTCTCTCTGCAGGAAAGACAAGTGATTTATAGATAATTGGAGTCTTCAGTTTGGAGTCTTGTCTTGGGCAGGACTTTTATCCTGGATCCACTTTCCCACCTATTACAAAGAAAAACAATCAGAAATGAAATAATGGATAGAAACTTGATTCTTTCATTTCGGGGAGGGTTCACTCCATGTCTTAAGTGACAAACAACTTCCATAAACAATAAATAATGTTAGACTAAAGCACTTTACAAAAAAAGCTTGTAAAATCCAGACATCTGTAAGCATTTCCAGCAGCCTCTCCTCTTGCTTGTTAGCTGAGACCTTTAAACGCACAAATAGTGCTCAGAGTTCTTGAACTCCTTACAACAATTCTCTCTGAATGTGAAGTCTTGGCCATTTGGGAGCTAGTTCTTTACATAAAATAAAGAATGGTAATGCAGAGAAATTAAAGTTCCTTGGAAAAAAAATTTTTTTTTTTTGCTAGTTAAGGATTGCATTTCTGCTGTGTTTTAAATTCTAAATTTGAAAAAAAAATGCTTAAGAAATTTTAAGTGAAGTCTAAAAGCTATTAGACTTCCAGAGAGCCTTAAGTTATATTCATTATAGATTTTTAAAATGTGCATTAAATATTACTTTTTACCCAGGAATCTTTAAAATAGTAGCATGTATATTATTTTCCTAAGAAAATACCACACTACTAAGACCCATTAAGTGACATACATAAAATAAACATCGGTCGTGTTTGAAGTTGGGTGCAGTTGGTCAACCACCAAATATCATAAAATTGTTTCTTCAAATCACTAAATGCTGGATAAAGTGAAATGAATCAAGAGAGAATGTTTGGGTTCTATTACATATACTTCTGTTCCATGATTTGGAACATGTACTATACATTTCTTCATTGATCATGAAAAAAAATTGCAGTTACTGTCAATTTCCTAATGCACAAATACAGTTTTCTTTTAATATTTGTTGTCGTTTACACTGAACTCCACCCTCAGAAGGGAATATAGTCTTCTTTTTAAAAATTAGTCATAGAAATATGTTCCCCTAGATTGGGCACTATAGGAAATAACTAATTTCATATATAAATAATAGGAAAATGTTGGAAGAGAAACAACAGTCAGATTCTATCCAAACTTAAACAAGATTAATGTCCACATTTGATTTAGCGTTAAATATCTCCCCGTCTGGTGACACTCACTGGAACTGCTGTGTGCAAGACACTCAAGATTTCCATTATAATTATTCATTTCTAAGCCTCATATAAATAAGTTGGTATTACTAGACAGGAGGATCTTCCCCTCTTACAGGTATGTCTATACTACAGAGGGTTTTGTTTGTTTTTTTTTGAAAAAACAGCCATTTAAAAAAAAAAACCCTTCAATTATGTCCACAATGCAATTGCATTCTTTCAAAGGAAAATTGAAAGAACAGCCTTTTTTCTGACATTGGTAAACCTCTTTCTATGAGGAAAAAGCCTTTTTCCAAGAGCTCTTTTGGAAAAAGGCGTGTGTGGATGGGAAAGAAGGAGTTCTTTCGCAAGAATAGGAAAGAGGAAAAAGCATAGGTGCTGTGGGGGTCATTCCGCCCATAGTAATCAGAGCTTACGTGTGAGATAGAGTCCATTCAGTGTGGATGCTATCTGTCGAAAAAGCAGATTGCTTTTTCGATGCACTTTTGCACTGTGGATGCTCTCTTTTGGAAGAAGTTTTTTTGGAAGATCTCTTCCAGAAAAGCTTCTTCCAAAAGAAG
Source organism: Pelodiscus sinensis (assembly GCF_049634645.1). Taxonomy (NCBI): domain Eukaryota; kingdom Metazoa; phylum Chordata; order Testudines; family Trionychidae; genus Pelodiscus; species Pelodiscus sinensis. The sequence continues at coordinate 29,542,429 of NC_134724.1, read as the reverse complement.
CCTGCAGTCAAGACATAGCTACATGGAAGTAAAGTCATTCTATGGTTTTGTTTTTCATCCTTCCTCGCTCCCCTGCTCCAAACCTGTGATGATCTCTCTCTCAATCCAGAGATCCATATATATGGAGAGGGTGGTGAGCAGGGAATGCCAAGCTCCCTCACCCTGGCAACAAGCAATCAATGCAATAGTGCCATCTCCATGCTGGGAACTCCTCCAAAATGGCATTTTGGAGGAGCATCAGATGTTGAGGGAAGCCACAGCAGTGAATCCACACAGTCTAGGCATTCTTAGCATGTAGTGGAACTCCAGAGATCTGTGTACATCTGTGGGGACGCTGGGCTCCACAGTCTGAACCTCCTTATAATCTGATCTGTTCTTTTATCTTGGTATTTATATGGCATCTCTGACACTATACTATCTGAGCAACTCTCCAGTGTTTAAAAATAGACATGGAATTATTCCAGTGGGACTATTCCCCTTGCAGAGGTTTTGTTTACTATGTCCACCTTGGTGTTGGTGGTGGTGGGGTTCTGCAGGAATTCCTGATCTCTTGTTATTATCAACCATTTTTATAGACAGGACTTCTGATTTTTGTATTTAAGCACCAATAAAATATCCCAATCTTGGTAAAAAATGTGTTGATTCAATAAACACTGAAAAAAATACCAGAAATGGTTACTCAATTTGAGTTGACTTCACCCCTTTCCCAGAAAAGTTTGTTATTATATGGGCAATATTGCTGCTCTCTGGTTTATATCTACATGGAACAGTAATAGGGACTATCGGGATGTGCTTTTTAAATTGTACTATTGTATTGCACATTAATTGGTCTGTGTGGTCCCTGCTGGTGTGTACTAAAGGTTCACACCTGCATTGTAACATAAATAGAACCTCAGAGTTATGAACACCAGAGTTATGAACTGAGCAGTTAACCACCCATCTCATTTGGAACTGGAAGTATGCAACCAGCCAGCAGCAGAGACAATAAAAAAGGCAAATAAAGTAAAGTGCTGTGTTAAATGTAAACTGTGAAAATGGCAGGGGAGGGATTAAAAAAAGATTTGAACAGAAAATGGTTACTCTGCTTGTTTCATTTGAATTAAAATGGTTAAAAGCAGATTTTATCTTCTGCATGATAAAGTTTCAAAACTCTATTAATTATAGATGAATCCTAGAATCCTAGAACTGGAAGGGACCCCAAGAGGTCATCAAGTCCAGTCCCCTGTCCTCACAACAGGACCAAACACTGTTTAGATAATCCCTGATAGATGTCTATCCAATCTGCTCTTAAATATCTCCAGTGATGGAGATTCCACATTTTAAGTCAGATGAGGGACGGGAAGATGGTTTATTTAGAATAACATTAAGTCAATGTTCAGTTGTAAACTTTTGAAAGAACAACCTTAACATTTTGTTTGCAGTTGCAAACATTTCAGAATTACGAACAACATCCATTCCTGAGGTGTTCGTAACTCTGAGGTTCTTCTATAGTTCTGTTTGAAACAGTGATATGTTAAAGCTCAGTAGGGAACAAATGCACTGAATGCTAAACTAAGGGTTCAATAACAAAGATAATGCCTAAAGCAACATGTAAGTCATTTTTATATCTGTAATACAAATTAAAATAGGTCTGGTATAGTCAAGAATTTTGGGGAGTAGCCCCAGAAAAAACTTCATTTCAATATTAAACTCCCCCTCATAGCCTGATTTTTGCACATCTCCACAGAACTAGAAAACTGCTGACAATAAGCCACCCAAAATAAAATTAATAAATCCTGTTAAACACAAGCCATTGCAAAGCATTTTCATTCTGGCTTTAGGAGATCACATAGACATGAAACGACTGGGTGGGATATAGTGGTTTGAGCAGGAATAAAGAGCCAGGACTTCTGGATACTTTTCCCAGCTCTGTCATTGGCTTATGTCACTTTGAGTGGACAGTCTCATCCTCTCTGTGTTATATTTTACTGACTTTTTAACAAGGATGATAATACTCCAGTTGATGATGAGTTCTAATTCTTGTTTGCACAGCATTTTTAGCTTGATCTTGAGCATGAGTAAGAGCTGCAAAATTAGGTCCCTTGAGGTCCTGTGATAAAAGGACTGTAACAGAATGAAATTCTTTATTATGACAGGAGTGAGTATACAGTTCTATTAATGGCTCTTTCTGCAGAAAAGAATTATACATTAGGATTAGGTGAATAGACTGATGATTGTATTAAACCTGTATCGAGGAGAGTTTTCCACTTTTAAACTTTAACTAAATATAGACCAGTTACAATTCAGACAAATTAGCTAAACTGTGAGCCAAGCCCAACAGTATTAGAAATGGCAAGCGACTTCTGGTGAAATAAAAACAAAAAAGAAACAGTTGACCTTCCAAAACAGGTGGGTTTTTTTTTATTCGTTACCACTAAATTGTCTTGCCCATCTCCACTCTATGGCCTTGCCTAGAGCCCCGTTCCTGCGGGTTTTCTTGCCAGCCAGAGATTCCCAGAGTAATTTCTTGACCAAAATTCAGCTGCAAGGAGGGAAGATGGTTTACTTAGAATAACTGACCTGAAATTTTGTTCATTTGTTGAACTGAAGCAGAAGGTTTGACAAAAAATCAGTTGGAGTTTTCCTTAGATATCATTTTCCCTTGTGGCAGCAGATCCTTTTTGGATTGACATGTCTTGTTTCATATAAAAAATCATCCTGTCAGTGTAACAGGCCATTGTTAGCTGGCTAATTTCTTGTAGATTCATTGATAGAAGTTGCTTTCAGAGAAGCATTTGAATGGGAATAGGTTAGTGGCCTTGTGGATCAGCTCAGCTGGAAAATTCTAGGAGCAGGGGGTGCACGGGTGAAAGACAGCAAGAGATAGGAGCTAAGAAGTGGACAATTGATCCCTTCATTTCCTCTGTCCAGAGGATTCAGGTTGTAGAAATTCTGTGCTGTGTGATGCTTTTCTGTGTGCTTGCCTGGGTGGATTTTTGGCTATAGCTCTGCCAATCTGCTCTCTGTGCCAGCACAAACTGGCAAAGTAGACATTGGATTTGACACGATGTTGATCCACCAACTTAATCTCCCTGTATTAGAAGTATGCTGGAACTGACCAGTGGGTCGATTGGTATGTAACAGTCTTCCACTGTGACCAGATCTAGATGTTTCAGAGGAAAGTGCACTGAACAGGATTGAAACTATATTGTGGTCTAAAGGGGGAATTTCTTCCTGACCCCTTGATGTGCTAAAATGCTATTATTTTCATATAAATGTCTTTATATGTTTTTAGACTCATAGACGCTAGAGACTAAAAGGTCTTGTTAAATTAGTCAGTTAATCTGTCTGCTTGGCAATGCAGAATTCCCCATCCTTCCTCTCCCAACTGGATCCTGTATACCGGGCTAGACAAATACCAGCCTCTGATGGGCCCCCACACTGCCATATTCACATGCACCTCTGCAGGTATAGGGATCACAGGTCCCGTTGGCTGTGGATAGCCAATGGAAGCTGCAATAACCCGTTCCTATGGAGGTACAGGTAAATATAGCAGCAGCTGCCCAACAGGAGCTGACCCTGGTAAACTGCTTCCATTTTATTGCCCACCACTGCTGTACACGGTGGTGTTCGTAATAAACTTGAATGTAGTATTCAAGGTGAACACATACAGTGGAGTTAATGTATCTTTCTCTGTTCACTTCGTTGTGCTGCACATTCACAGATATCTTCAAAGAACTGTCCACAGGAACGCCTAAATCTTTCTCTAGAAGTTACAACTCAGATTCTATTAATTTGTACTCGTAATTTAAATTCTTCCTTCCTGTGTGCACTGTTTTGCACTTACCTATGATGAATTTAAACTATTATATTGTCCAATTACCTAGTTAGGTGAGATCTGATAGAATTTCTCACAATCCCTTCCAGTCCCTTGACTACTTTGAATATTTTTTATCTTCAGTCGATGCACCTCACTATTAATGATCCAGTGAACAAAGATATTGATTGCCACTAGTTATAGTAATGACCCCGGGGCACCTTTCTATTAACCTTTTTCTGCATTGAGAATTGTCCATTTATTTCCACTCTGTGCTTCTTATCTCTTAACCAGATTTTAATTCATGACAGGACTTTATCTCTCACCATGTGGTTACTAACTTTCCTTAATAGCTTCTTGTGAAGGACTTTATGATCAAAAGCCTTTTTAAAGTCTAAATAAATTATAATGACTGATTCTTCTCTGCTCATCATTTGGATAACTCTTTTCAAAGAACTTTCAACTGGCTACAAAGGCACAGTGGTAGAATCTATGCCAGTCTGTTCATATAAATAGCGAAATGGTTCATAAAATATCAGTTTTTTTCCTACAATTTTTCTCAACTACTTTTCCTAGTATTGAAACAAGGTTTTTACAATTCAGTTGCTCATCACCTCATTCTTTTTAAATTACTGTTTTTCAATTTTTATTTTAGCTTTTCCAGTATAAGAGTATCACACCCACCCATTTCTTCAGATTACTAGAGTATTAAAAGTCCAGATCCAAGAATAAATAAGAGAAGGCAGGGAGGAGAGGAAAAAAATAGTGAATTAAATTGTTCAAGTTACAAGAGGCTGATATATGTTTTGTTAGTCTTTAAGGTGCCGCTAGACTGTTTGTTATTTATTGAGATGTATCTGTATAATGGGGCTATGTAAAGACTTTATTTATTATCAAAGAAAGTAAATTTCTTCATCAGATTAATACTCTAGAGCACTTCCATGGTATTTGCAAATAAATCTCCCTCCACTTTCTCCTTTGGAGGGGCATGATGGCATCCTCAATTAAGGTACCTAGGTATTAGGTACCTAGGTACTAGGTATTAGGTACCTAGGAACAAACACAAATTAAGTGGCTAAAATGGCTACTTAAAGACTTTAAAACATTATTCTTATTTTATATATTAAATTGGTGTATCTTAAAAAGTGTTTTATTTTTTAAAAACCTAATCCTGCCTTATTAGTGACTCTGATTTTATATGTCCAGCTTGTTTCACACAGCACAAGAAATTCCGTGGTTGGAAATCTTTCAAAATCATAACACCGCTGGTCAAAGTTTGATATTGTTTTTAATAATCATCTTCACCGTGAATAGATAAATGGGACATGTATTTAAATTAATACAATGTGCTCATATTTATAGTGCACAAACAATTCATTATTTAAATATGCAGTACAAAGCACCACATCAAAGATGACACAAAGTCAACGCTAAAATATTCTCCAATCAACAAAAACAGAATTCCTCCCCCATTAGAGGGTGCTTGTTGAATTAGATTTTGCATCATAACCGGAAAGTCCAGACATTCGGGCGTTATTGGACTGACGTAGGAGTAAGTTTCAGAGGGGAGGGTCCTCCAGTGAAAATTCCCTGATACTCCATCTGATCTCAATTTTCACAATAAAATGCAAGGAGAGAGGTAATCTCTAGAATACACATGCCTTAATCCATAAAGAGATTAGTAGATTGCAGCCAATACACTAAATTGCCCTCAGCTATACTGAGCAGAGGTACAATATAGTCCCTGTACCCAGTATCACTAAGTATGCCACCTTTTAATCCAGCTGAAGTTTCCATATGATCATCGGGTGTAGCCCATAGTAGAGTGATTCAATTGCAGAAACCTGTTCTGGAGGTGGTAGTGGTATGCAGAATTATAATGAAGTCCATCCCTGCATGAAAATGTTGTTTCTTCTTTTGCCCGGCAGAAATGAAAAAAAGCATTCTGCATCCATAGCAATCTTTGCTGTTCTCTGAACAGCCAGCAGCAGGAAATAGTTGAACTTTCTGAAAACGACGAACATGGGTAATATAAAGAGCATTTCAACGTTAAGGCTCTCCAAACGTACCTCTATATTGCTGAAGGGAAACCACTTCTAGGAGGAAATACATGAGCTTCATAACAGTGCAGAGCAACAAGGGGCAACAGTGAAGAATACTAGTGTCAGATGAATTTGGAGAGGATTTTAGGATGATGAAATGCAATTACCCAAACTAAAGTTTGATCATAATACAAAAGCTAACAACCCTATCCTCTCGTGCTCCCTGGGTGAAAAATTCCATAGGATTTTAAATGACAGTGTTTGGTCAGGACCTCAATTCTTCATTTAATTTGAGATATGACACTCCTTGCAACACCATCCTGGGGAATTGTTTCAGTCCTGGCTCAGTGAGAAATATGCTACATACTAAATCACCAACTCAACTATTAGCAGCAGCCTGGGATTTCCTAGCAGATTTCTCATGCAATTACTGGCCAAGGCTCAACCTGCCTAGGTTGTGAGATTTTGCATTAGCTTAACATTTTGGGCTGCTCCTAAGATCACAGAATTAATCTCTTTGCAACATATATGAAACTGGGGCACCATTGACTGATAGGTTTTTGGGTAGGAAAGAACCCCTATGATAGGTATTTCCCCATTTTCTTCTGTGGTGTAGACTTATGACCCCACTCCTCCACACCCCTTTGAAATTAGGTCCAGATTGCCCAAGAAGTCTCTCCGCTTTGTGTATCTCCAATTTTGGGTATCCACATTGAGAGACACAAAATCGGGGCCAGCTCTGAAAATGTTGGCCTGAGGTTAGTCTGCAGCCTCCTTTATTCTCCCCATCACAGCAAGATTGTCTTGTGATTCCCCACGAACTCTCACAAGCTTTTTTATAAAAAATAAAACAAACCCTACACTCTGTGAATTTTTAATTTGCCTTTACATTTTAAATATTTTCTTGTTAAACACCTCAAAGCCATTTTAAATTGCTATTTTATATCTTGCTGCTGCTACATTTTATGTTCTCTTCCATTGGTGTCTTTTGCTTTTATAAAGAATATTTTCTGACTTGCATAAATCTTTGTATCTTTCTGTTTAACTGTCCCATTTTTTTCTTGTCTCTTTGCTTCCTTTTTTTGGCCTTGGGAATGCAAATCTTCTGTGACTCTTATACATTTGTACGCCTTCATGCTGATTCTATGGATTTTAATTTCCTAACTTCAAGCAGGAGGTTTCTAACTTCCTTCCTTTTTAAAAAAAAAATCCCTTTCTTGATGTTTTAATATCCTAGCGAGTAGTGCTTCTACATGTGAGCCTCTCCTGCTATGATGTTGAAATTATTTACGTGGTAACTGTTACTCAATGGTTCAGCTACAATTATTTCTTAAACCAAGGCTAAGTCAGGGCTAAGTCAATTGTGGGTTAAAATAGAAAGCATTTTTTTCTCTTATGCACACTTTCACAGCATAATAGCTAGTTGGGTAATATGTGGTTATTATTCTAATAGCTTTTATTGCTTCCCTGTTCTTTTTCAGTTTTAACTTCATGATTATTGTTCTGATCCAGATGTCAGGACTATGCCCTTGCTATTGTGTTTGTATTTTTATGACCACAGATTTGTATCCACTGACGAGTCTACTTCAGGGTCCTTTCTACCCAGACATTTTGGTTCAATAGAATTCATGGAATTCTTTATATATGGGGCTACTCCCCCTCAACTTTGCAGCCTAACCAGTCCTCTCTATGAAGTTTATAGCTAGAAATTATGGTATGCCACTGATTATTCTCACCCCACCATGTTTCAAACATACCAAGGTTTTTTTTCTCTCCGTGAAACAGTCCAGATCACCCATTTCTCTCTCAAGCTTTTTGCATTGGTTTATAGGCACTTGTACTTTTATAACTGTAAGATGACTTGGATGAAAGCTGCAGGCTGACTAGCTGAAAAGCCTACAAAACCTCTTCAACGAGATCACTGTGGCATATCCCAAGACACTGGTCCTACTTCTAATTTACCACCCTGGCAGTGAAAAGGGTCTTAAAATGGAAGTAAGTTACATTTACAGCCACTTTAAGCCCCCTTTATCGCTGCCACTGTGATATATAGGGTCTTGGTGTAAATGAGAATCTGGGCTCACAAACTTGAAAACAGCCATTTTATTTTGTCTGTTGAAATCTAACAAGAGTTTGTCACCACTGCTTTTCTGACCCATTTGAGAACTTGGCTTCCTCAGATCTCAGCACTGGTCACTGTGCATCTCTACCAAACACGATTGTACTTTGTTGTAGAACATCTCTATTTCCTCATAGTAGTTTTGAATACTAATCGATATTAAGCCATTTGTATGGCTTAGCTTAATGGAGTGGATAGGAAAGGATAGTCGAATGAACTACTCACCTGTTCAAAGCAAGGAAAATAAAGAGCCATCTTTAAGGGTTCCCTCCTCTTTCAGCCTAGAACAGGGCTGGGCAAGATCCAGCTCGCCTAATACTTTGATCTGGCCTGTGGACTGCATCTGGTCACTTTCTACTTATATCTTTTTGCCCGTGTCACTAAATTTCCAGGCGGTGGCTCAGGTAGCAGGATCCTTTTTAAATGGCTCCCGGCTCCGGGTCATGGTGCTACCCTGGCAGGGTCCGGCACCGCAAACCCTTTAAATAGCAGCAGCAACCCCAGGCAGCTCCCAAGCAATGCAGTAGAGGCGACTCTGGAAACCACAAAACCTATTGCTCTGTTTTTACATTAAAGTCTCCCACCCAGACAACTCAGGGGGGAGGCTAGTCCCAGACCCCTCCCCTTCAGGTGAAGGGGGGGCAAGGATGTGGAGCCAGTCTGTGACTAGTACCAAAATTCATTAAGTCTCTCCCTCCCCCCCCCCCAAAAAAATTATTGCCTATCCCTGATGTAGAAAGTGTGATTCTAGCAATCCTAGGCAGGGCTCTGCACCTGGGCACCCTGAAAGCTCAGACAACAGCTTAGAGCCTCTTGAGCTAACAAAAAGGCTGATCCAAGGCCCATGGGAGCGAATGAGTCTTTCCATTCTGTTCAGAAAAGTAGGCCCCAGTAAGTGAATCCAGGATCATCCTGTTCAGAGACCTACAATAGCTTCATGTGTTTAAAGTTTTTTTTCATTGTAATTTTTGCAGACTTGAAAATACGTGATCCAGCCGTTTTTCATCCTGAGGTGCTAGGTCTTTCTTTCCTTGTCTCTACCATAATTCTCCAGCCTTTTCCATTAAGGGTCTGATCCAAGCCCACTGAATTCAATGGGGCTTTCTCCATTGATTTAACTGAACCGAAGCAGGTCCCAACCTCCCCACCTGAACTTCTTAGGCAAGCAGTCCAGATCTCAAACGACTGTCTGAGGCACCAGAGCAACAAGTCTGTGCTGTGCTAACCCAGGCTTACTGCTCTGAGCCCTTTGACAGTCATTTTAAAACCATTTGTTATTTTGATAAAGACATTTTAACTGACAGTCATTCCAGTGCACTAGATAATACTCAGCACTTTCCATCCAAGGACCTCAAATGCTTCTAATAAGCATCAGTTGGTTCAGCCTTTCAATATCCCTGAGCATTAGATCTGTTTTACAGATGGGGAAGCTTAGACCTGAAAGATGGTCACAGCAACTAGCCCAAGGTTATACATGTCCGCGTTAGACTCAGGATTTGAATCCAGAGCTCCTGGCTTCCCCATCCCTCACTGCATCAATTAGACCATGTGCTTTCCTTGTCTTTGAATACAGAAATGACATATTTTAAGTAGTCCAGCTGGTAAGTTCTCTAAATTACTCCATCTGCAGAGATGCCTGTCCCCAGTCACCATACCATAGACAAATTAGCACTGAAGTCTCAGACTGGACAAAAAATGAACTTTTGGAATTAGGCTGCTTTCTCAAATGTTTAAAAATGTTCATAGGAAAGTAAGAGTGTCAGGGTCGCGGCAAAGAAAAAGAGAAGACAGGAAGGAGCAGGCCAAGGCTGAACTTAGCATATTATATATTGTGTGTACATGCATACACACACACATGCCATTTACATTTGCTTTCTGCTGTTTTGTAGCACAACGATAGATTCAGTATTTGGGGGTTTTGCTGCTTCTGTTCATTAGATTTATTAGGTTCAGATTTTGATGGGAGATCTGAAAACTGAGGTCACATGATGCTGTACTCTGAAATGCTGCTACTCTTTTTATTTTTTCTGTGAGTGTCAGAATTCTTTCTGTGGTAGGGTGTGGAGAAGATGACTTGGAGCTAACCTTATTCCCTCTTGTGACATCACTGTACAGGTCTTCCACAGATCTTAATGAAGTCCTCTGGAAAAAAGAGGTGAGACCCTGATAGTTAGTATGAAAAGTACCCTAACTACAGAGGCAGAGACATCCCAGCTCATCATCACTCACCCCATCTATCCAGGTGGTTCAGGTTGCATAGAGCTTTTGGGCCCAGACTCTGAGCTGGTGTAAATTGACATAGCTCCATCTAGTGACTGATTATTTTTTGAAAGCAGTCTATGACAGTCTCTGTCTCTTACTGCTTTTTTAATCGACTCATTTGGGGGGGAAAAAAAACTTTTTATGGCAGCCTGACTTTCCCTCTGGTTACATAGGGATTAAGAGCAACTTACTTTTCTTTTTTTGGGATTTGTCCCTCTAAATATGATGAGCGTAGACGCGTTCACATACACACGCACAGGCAGGGTGCTTGATAAAGGCTTCTCACCAGGAAATCAGTTACCTGTTTTCACAAAGTGGCTTTCTGTGACTGAGAACCTTTGTAGTCAGCTCTTCCAGCTGTTTGCCTAAATGGTCTTTAGGGAGACTAAAAGCAGTGAACCTAGAATAACAACATTTGACTTCAGCTAGGCCCCCTGAGAGTTCACTTATTACTTAATGGATTGAATTGGCGACATATCCTATACCAGATAACAGCTCAGGGTTGTATTAAATTAACCTTCGCAAATGGGTATTTATTGGTGTGCTCTTTAGAGAAGGTTCGTTATTGGGCTACATGTGCTAGCTGTAATTAATATGGCTCTTCATGCTTCTACATGCTGATAGGTATTTGCACTGTCTGGGTGAAAAATTTCTCAGATTAAAGCCTTGATGGTGGTTCTAGCCATTTAGTGATCAAGTGTCACTGTGTTCACTACATCGCGCATAAATCCTGTCTTGTAAACAGCAGGGAGACTAATGAGCTTTGCCCACATTCTGGTATCATTACAAGGGGATCCAGCAGAGTAAAAGGGGAGCCGTTTGGAAAGAGGAAGAGAAACAGCGATTTGAAAGCAAATGGGAAAAGTCTCAGGATTAGATAAATGAACATGTGTGTGTAAGGAAGATGTTGTACTTACAAGACTTATAACACACACTGTCATTTAGGGAAATCTCAGGCTATGGAGTTATGGTTTTGCCTTAGTCCATATTGTAATAGCTGTATGTTTGGCAAAAGGCGAGTCTTATGTTTTTAATTTACACACTTAAAATTATTGGTCTGATTCTATTTAGAGGTAAATAAAAGCTCATTTTTCATGCAGGACATAATGAATAGCTCACACTTGTAAAAAGACTAATGTTAAACACCATTAAATATTGGCATTATTTTGTTACACCCTGAGTGTTTTATTTGCTCAGCACTGTAATCAACTCCTGCAAGAACTCCTCACATTCCATTTTCATCTTAGCACCACAAAGTTCCTTGGGGTGTAAATCTGTCAGATATCCAAACACAGTAGGATACCTTTGACAACGTAATCCCAGCCTTATGGATAATAGAAAGTAAGTCACATGGGCTGTTTTAATTTTGTACTTGTGGAATCAAGAGCTAATTGACTGAAACAACTGAAGAAGTCAAAACTGAACTCTGAGACATGGGACTCTAAGTAAAGATTTAGTTCCTTCTACAGAGAGACTATATTTAAAATAAACAAATCAAAAATCTTCCAAGCTCCTTTGTTTTAAGGAAAAGGCTCTGTTCATCTGTGCCTGGAAGCAAAGATTGTCGTTTAGGAGAAGAGGAGAGATGATGATGTGGTTTATAGCTTTTTGAAGAGCAATCGATTAAAGAGTTTCCAAGACTTTTTGGAATTGTTATTTCACACTTGCATCTACTGAACTTGTTTTAAAGGCTTTCACCAAGGATGTCAGAGGTGGTATTACCTACAGCGTAAATGGTACACAATGTGGTGTAACTTAATCTGATGATGCCAAGTTATTCTCTTTCTGAAGCCCATTAATAATAGTCGATTTTCAGGAGAATTAGTATCCCTGTATAGTATCTTAGAGTTAAGTGGCAGATGAACCAGAATAATGAATGGATCCAGACCCAAAACTGAGCCCCAGGGCTAAAGGCCTCCAGATATTTTAGAAAGTTCAGGTTTAGATCTAGCCATTTGGGTTGGGCCTACCTTCAGTATATAATCATTCTAAGAGGTCAAATAACCACCTCTTAGATGTATCTTATTAGAGGTATTAGTGAATATCATGAGTACTTGATATATTAGTGAATGCACTTTGGGTAGGACGGGGTGAGTGTAAACTTTAACATGTATAGCTGTAAATAATGTAAATCAGGCTGATAAATATTTAGCTTAATTTTATATAGCCTGGAAATGCTGACAATTGGTTAACTGACAGTTAATCCAAGGTTATATTTCTATTTTTAGGACTGTCTGTTTTTTTGTTTGTTTTTTTTTTCTTTTGTAGGTCATTTTTGCACTGCAGGACCTACAATAAAAGGAAGTTTTTCTGGTATCATTTAGCAAATACATTCAAAATGCTGTAACAGAAATATTTGCAGACATTAAGTAGGTTAATAGGATACTAGTGGGGGCAGATTTTCCAGAAGCTATGACTGTTCACTTGGGTCTAATATAGACTTAGCACTTTGCAGGTCAGTGGCTCTGCTATTTGTCTCTGACCTAACAGATCTGGAGTTCTTCACATCAAAACCAAGTCTTGCTGAGCTGAGATCAAACGTGCTAAGGTAAGGATCTTGCCAGTGATTTATCATGCCAGGGAGAGTGATCAGGCCATATGGGGCCACTGCAAATGAAGCTGACATTCCAGCAATTTCTCATATGTTGTTATAAAGTGATTTTCTCATACGGGACTTTCAAGTCAAACTGAACTGAACATGACATTTTTTGGAAGGTAGAGTTATCTGTAATGTTCAAGATCACAGCAACAGTAAATACTTCTGTAGAACAACTAAAATGTAGCCTAATTTTTAAGTAACACCCTTATAGTTAACTGTAAGCAATATTGAAATATCACTGTTTTCACTGAAGTATTAAAATAATTCTCCCATGCAAAAATGAACTGTTTTGTATTATTATTTAACTACCACGATGTGTAATGAAAAGGACAGCACGCCTTAAGCATCTGTGCATGATTCAAGAAGATCATGCTGTTCAATTTTAGATTCATTTCTAAAAAATCCCTTGTCTGAATAGTCCTTATGCTCACTGCCTTGTGTAAGGATACTGGTGAGAGGGAGGGTTTCCAGAATTGGTTTTGTAATTGCCACAACTTCATTAAAGTGCAGTGACCAATCAATAATTGATTTTAAAAACAAATACCTCCTCCCTCACCAGAGTTCTTGATTTAAAGAATTTTTAGACATCTTTCATTGTTTAGTTTTACTTTTCAGTAAGTGCAATCAACCACATAGACTGAGTTACCTAAACATAATTTCCCCCCTCAACTGTAACCAAATTTACTTGTTTCATGAATGTCTTTTCTCTAAAGGGCAGAGCCTAATAAATGTTTCAGGAATCCTAGTTTCCAACAAACCCCTGTCCAATGAAGGGCAGATTAGGACAGTGAAGTGTTTCACCAGAAATTAAAGAAAGCCCCACTACTGAAAGCATGACTGAAAGTTTTGTTTGTTAGGATTACATGAAATATTGTCTGGACTAGAGGAAGTTTAATTGTTCCTGTATTGTGCTATCAGCAGATAAATTCTTCATTAAATGAAAAGGTGCAAATTACTTTGAGTAAAGCAATTACTTCCAGCGCTGCATATAAAATTGTGCTTATAGGTTGTAATAATACAGCCAAAATGAATAAGCTTTTATTGATCTGTTACAAGGACAGTGTAACAAACAAAGCACTTTGATATATTTTTGCCCCCTAGAATAATTTTCTGGACTAACCAAAAGCAAAATTAATCCACTTAGTATGACTTAATTAAAACAACAGCTGCTTCATCAGCATGTGCCACAGTGAGAAATTTGAATAGAAAAGGGTATAATCACTGTTTGGCAGACGAGGTTTTATGCAGGAAATACTTATGAAGGAAACAAGTCAAGTAAGCGTGCTACTACTGCATGTTGTTAAGACATACTTAATCTCCTCAACCAATTACCCAAACCTCCTAATTCAAAATCATACAAACAAAAACATTTAGATAAGATGGAAGTTTTTTCAAATAGGTGCCCCCCATGGCTTAGAAAATAAACACGACACGTCTCCCCTTGTCTGATGTGCTGCCATTTGCAAAAGAGCAGACTCGACTCTCAGAAAGACAGCAGACTAATTAAGCCAGGAAGATAGGCAGATCAAACATTTGGTGTGAGGATTTTGTTTCATAGGGAGGAAAAAAAATCATGTTACATTCCGCTTTCACAACCAATTGACAGGAGGTTGTCAAACCTCATCAGGGTCTCCCACTACTACTCAGGAGCTAAATTTCCCACAGAACTTCTCAAGCCACAGCCATTTCTGACTAAACCATTTTAACTCAAATGACATTGAGATGGAGTGAGTCCTGGTTTACACTGGTATAAATAAGAGCAGGATCTGGCCCTGAAATCCTGTTCTCAAGATAGTGATGGACTTCACTATTTTAAAAACTTAAATCCTGATCAAGGCCCAATGTAGTGAATGGAAAGTCTGCCATTGACTTAAGTGGGCTTTGGATCAAGCCCTTGCTGTTTGAGGATTATCTCCAGAAAAATGATAGCGATACCAATCTGATCTACATTACACTTGGGATAGGCCTCAGAGGGATAAAGATGATTCTACTCCATTTCAATACACTCCCAACTTATGGAACTACTGGGAGCAGTTCAGTTCTCAGAATGAAGTTAGCAGAGCCTCTGTAGCCATTGTGGCACCCAAAGATCATGAGTCTCTGGCTACATGCTTCCTTCCCGTAACGTGCCCCCTACATCAGAGGGATCCTCAGCTCGTCACTTAGACCAACATGAAGACTTATTTGTGTCATCTCACTGGGGCTGAGGATTTGGGCCCTAGATAGAATGACTTAATCCTGAATTTACTAGCCTACAGAGCATGATGCAAGACACATCTTGTCTGAATATGGATCATCATAGGGCAGGCTTTCCCTGGGCTCAGGCCTTCTCTTTGTTCATGGCATAAATGGGAGAAATCTTAACCCTATTGAAGTCAAGATGAGTCAGATCTTCACCCACTGATTTTATCTGTGACTTGTTGACTGAGGCTATGTCCAGACTACAGTCCCCCTTTGAAAGAGGAATGTAAATGAAGCAAATCGAAAGTGCAAAATAAAGTGCGGATTTAAATATCCCGGGCTTCCTTTGCATATTTGCATCCGAGCATTTTTTCCGAAAAAGAGTTTTTTGAAAGTGAAAGCGCCGTCTAGACCGGGTTCTTAAAAAAAAAAAAAAAAAAAAAAAAAAGAACCTGAGGAGTAGTACGGGTTCTTTTGAAAAAGGGTCTTTTTTCGAAAGAACCTTGTCTAGACTGCGCTTTCACTTTCGAAAAACCCTTTTTCGTAAAAGCGCTCAAATATGAATATGCAAATGAAACGTGGGCTATTTAAATCCGTGCTTCATTTGCACTTTTGATTTGCTTCATTTACATTCCTCTTTCGAAAGAGGAATGTAGTTTAGATGTCCTCTGAGTAAAGGCTACAGTATGAGGCTTCTTTTGATGGTTTGTGTCATTATGGAGAGAGAAGCTGTTTGTCCCATCTGTTGTGTAAAGTTTAATGTCCCACTTGCTTTTAATTAAAATAAAATCTCTGATATTTGAACCAAGTTAAAATTAAATCACTCCTTTGAGTCTGTGTCAGTAGAAAACTAAGTTATTTGAAGCATGACCTAAAGGACAATGTTAAAACAAAAATAATGGGCCAAATCCCTTTCTAGTCTAACTAATGAAGCGAATTGATATTACAGTATGATGAAATTATCAATATATTTTATAAGGGTCTCATCTGTTGTGCACAGCACTTTGAATTATTCAAAAGAGACATTTTAAAAATTCACTTACTTTCCACCTCAAGTGTTTTGCTTTCAGCCAGTGTTGACATTGAAACATGCCTGGTCACTTCTACTTTGCAAGTTTTTAGGCAATTCCTCTTTCTGATCCTTGTACATTAGTTCCTGGTTGTAAATGTTTTAAATTTTCCCTGGACACATTTTGGATTTTAGATATTTTGTATCTTGTGTTTTTAAAATAAAACCTACATTTTGAATTAATGAATGAAAACCCCTTTCTATGTCAGCATTTTCTTAAAGGCTATGACAACATGTTCCTAGCTCTACATCCAAATTTGAGCTGGGAAAAATCCCACTTGTTGAAAAAAGAATGCTCTTCTTCCTTTAACAAAAAACAGGACTATGTAGCACTTTAAAGACTAACAAGATGGTTTATTAGGTGATGAGCTTTCGTGGGCCAGATCCACTTCCTTAGATCAAATAGTGGAAGAAAATTGTTCAGCTACACCAGACTAACATGGCTACATTTCTATCACTCTTCTTCCTTTAGAAATCTCTTCTTACTTGGGAGGTCAGGCAGGGCTGAATTAAAGTCAACAGACAGGGAGCCAATGAAGGAAAATAAAAATCAACATGTGTGTTGGGCTCTTGGGCTGGTTTCAGTCTCCAATAAAGCTATGGAACCACTCAATGCAAACATATCCTTTCTGGCTGCTTGAAAGCTATCTTTTCATCACCTAGGGCCTGTTCCTCCTCCCTCTGAAGTCAGTTGGAGTTTTTCTGTTTGATTCAATGCAATGGGATTGGTCTTCTCATGATGGAATAACAGTTCATTGACAATTCTGTCTCAGTAAATCCATAGGAGCTTGCTTGCCAGAGTTTAAATCTTGTTCACAGTTAATTGTCACTGATTAAAATGATTACAAATAGTCTCCATTTGAATAACACCTTATTACGAAACCAAATGCTGGACAACTTTAGTGGGAGCCACGCTGTTCCTACAGCATGGCTTTAGTAACAATAGGATAGCCTTTAATCCGTATCTCCTGCCTTACTCTAGCTGGGATTCTCTTCTCCATCCAATAATACACTTTGAGAAGTGGCACCACCATGGGCACAACCCAAACATTGGACCACATTGTGCTACTAGCTTTATAAAACAACTCCACATTGCCATGAAACTTGCATGGCCCATTATTTGGCATTTGTTTAGTGGCTACTGCAAAGCATGCTGTACTATGTTCATTCACTGCCCTACCCCTTACTTTATTTACACTCTGTTTGCTGACCAATTGCCAAGCTCTCCCCCAGCATGCCTAGATTGCAGTTTGCCATTATAATAGCAGTTTATAAACTATCGATTTTCCTGGATTCTGTAGCCACCTGTTGATTCCCAGTCAATCACAGAAATGCCCCGTGTCACACACTGTCTAGAATGCTGGAGGCTTGTTGTATCAAGGCAGCCATAAAAGTGGAAGAAAACAAAGCCTGAGAAAACAAACAAGCTGCACCTCTGATTGGCAATCCCTTCTAGTTCATTCCTTTCCAAATGACTAGCCGTTAGGACTCCTGAAATGTGTCCAAAGGGGAGGAAATGAGGTTGCTGAGATGGGAAAGGATATGAAATTTCCTGACCAGACTGAGGTACAGGTGCCCAGTATTGGTGATGTTATGAAACATTTACCAAGGGAAAGCTGCTGCTGGATGTTTTGCGTGCCTTAAAATTGTCTCTTCTCCACACCCCCAAGAAAGTGCTATTATGTATTTTTTAATTCCTTCAGCTATGAGAGTATACTGAGGGCCAAACAGCTGTGATTTCTTCACAAAGTACTTTGGCATCTGATGCCCCCCCTCCCGTAGTCTTGGCGTTGAAGGCTCTCCAAGGAAAAAAGCCACATATGAAAAAGGGATCACTTTGATAGAACGAAACTATAACCAGCTACTAAATCAATTGAGTTAGGAAATTCCCATTCACTCCTCCATTCATCCAGAACCATATCTCCTGTGGGAAGCCATTATTATTTGGATGTTAAAATCCTCTTCCTGTACCAAAAAAACATTTTTGGATCTGCAAAAGTACAAAAACATTGTTTATTAAAGCCATGGGAAAATAATTCCATCTCAGAGGGGCTGAATGCTAGGCCACTGTCTGTCCACTGGCTGAGGTTCTGACTTGTGCACCTGGGGAGCCTGTAGAAAATGTCTGATGACATCATCACTAAGCAATATCGAATTAGGAATGTAAATCATCATTTCACTAGCACATCATCTAAGAATGTTTTAAAAAAAGGAAATGAAAAGTTACATCGTTGCCACCTGTGTTGAGTGCTCTTCTGAATTAAAACAACTCAAATGCTATTGTTCCTGCATATTTTTAGAGAAGACAGTAAACAAGAGAGGCAATGAACATGCAGGAATCCCTGGTGGATTTAAAAATCAGTTCCGCTTCCCAAAGCCAGAGTTAGCCCCAGGGTAAACATCAGAAGGAATCTGTAATTCAACAAAAACAATTTTCTTTCCATTAAGTGCAGCATAGAAGATATTAGCTTTGTAGCATATTTTTGTAGGTTGGGGGAGGGGGTTACTTAATAGGAGGTTGTAAACATAACTTTGCTTACTGCTCATGTTCTAGAAATGAATTTCAGCTATGTTTTGAGGTGAACATTATTACTAATAATTATCAAGCCTCAACTGGGACAGACCACGAGTTAATTGGGCTATTACAATGTTTTCTTCATGAAGCTCATCCTGCTTTGCTTTAGTCTAAAACAGCTACCACTACCTGATCTTTTCAGAGATGATGAATATTCACAAATCCAATTGATGCCAGCGTTCACTGGCTTTAAAACTCAGACCATATGTGCCAGAATGCATGATCAAAAAAAAAAAAAAAAAAAAAAAATGGAACTGAGATTATATGTCTTTGGTATCTCTGGATGGCACTGAGAAGTCCATTGCTTGATTTCTATAATACTCAGGATGAGTCTGCATGTTTTGTTTTTCTAAATATACCTTCATATTTGAAACAGCCATGTGACCTAATCAATGGGCCAGTGTTTTCCTTAGTTACAATGCTTAGTGAAGTCAGTGGTATTTGTACATGATTAACCAAAGACTTTGGCCCTACTAATGAAGAGATTCCCCAGGCAACAAAACGGAGCAACCATTATGCATTCAAAGTTCTGGATTAAAACTTGTCTGTGCACATGTGCGTGTGTGTGTGTGAGAGAGAGAGAAAATGAGAGTATTAACCATAACACCCAGGTCTGGCGAGGGAAATATGGAGACTCTTCCCCACCCATTTCATTTTACTTAGATGTTACAGATGCTTTTGTGGCCGGGGAAGGGAGAGGGGGTAGGAAGGAAGGTTGAGCTCAAGACTCCAGTATAATTTGCCCCCTTTTCCCTCCTCCTCTCTCCATCCCTGATGACAGCAGGAATGTCCTTGTTCTTTTGGGAACATGTCATGGGCTTGTCACAAGAGCTGGGCAAGTGAACCCTCTTATTGAGACCTTATGGTGAGTGGATGGCACTTTGAATAGTGAAGAACAACCTTTCTTACCTGTTACCTTACAGCATCAGGACTGTTGCATTTTTAATGAGTATAAGGCTTGCCTGATTTCCTCATTTAAACAATGAAGCATTGTAGCATTGTAGTAGGGGGATCAAAATCCACTTTGCTCACCTAAGAGTGGTGTTTTCAAGCTTCATTTATGATTAGTCAGTTAATTGTCCTGGATAGTTTTGTGGGCTATTTGACAAGGAATATGAATAAAACAGGAGAGTTTCTGTTTTCTCTTAGTGATCTGACATCCATGAATGGCTGAGGTCCTCACTTAAAGGAGCGTAGATGGCTAACTTAATGCTCACTTGTTGCTTCTAAAATCTCTCCACTGTTCCTCCCCCCTCACACTTTGGCAAAGTTTCATTGACAGCACCCAGAGGGCTAGATTCCTTAACTCCTCACAGTGCCACATAGCTAATACATGACATACTGTATATTTATTCTTTCTCCTATTGCAAACCACAAAAGTGAACACTAGGATTCAAACAAAAACAAATTACTTCAGCAACTCCTGGAAAACTCAAGTGGTTAATCAGTTACCTTTTATTTAAATATATATGCTTAATGCTGAATTAAGTTGTAAAAACCAAGGCTTGATTTATGGCCTCACTCAGCCTTAATTAACATTGATTCCAGGGGAATAGTAAATGTGAATAGCCTTCACAATTGAGGTTGAACAATGAGCTCGCTGGGTGTTGTCCAATTTGTAGCATGATTTACATGGAAGAAAGCCTTTCTTTTCCTAGGGTTATCCCTTTTTCATCTGGTGTTTAGGATGGGTTATATATAATCCATAGATAGGAACATTTGCTGTCAAATATTTTCCCTGATTTAGAGCAAGCCACTACAATGGTCACTATAAATAAGGAAGAAAAAAACCCAATTTGAGGCTTTGCAGGGATTCCTTGTTCTTGCAATGTGTCATCACTTGTCCATTCCGTGGCATTTTTATGAAGTGGCCATAATGAAAGTCAGATTAAATGTACAGAATATATACATTTAATCAACAGCCATTGGAGTCAGTAGTGCTGGAAGAGTTATAAAAGCTCCAGTGAATGCAAATTTATTGCAAAAGAATCTGAGTCTTGGTGGTATGAATGTCTGCTGAATGGTACTACCTGACACAGAACACCTAAAACTTTCAAAAGTGAGTTATTTAAGTGTAACGTTTTGCTTGTAAAGCCGCCAGCTGCTGGATTTCAAGACTTGAAACTGGTCCAAAACATTGGACGAGGTACTTTATATGTGCACTAGAGTAAATACTCTGATTTTACTGCCAATTTAAATGTGCTCAGTTTACAATAATGAGCTTGTATAGGCATTACCTTGTTTATAGAAAGTGGAACAGGAAGAAACTAACATTAACCATTAACAGTAGCAATTTATTTCGTCTTCTACTTTAACATTATGCCAAATAGATCTTTCCTGTGTCCTATCTAAAAAATCTTTGCCGGTGCTGCTTTTTTAAACACGATGGGGATAAATGGGGGTACTCATTACAAATATGACACCATGTATTTCCAGTTAGCTTTGTAACTTCCATGTAGTCACATCCAGTCCCTGCTTTGAAATGTATTTTAATAATATACAGGCAGTCCCCGACTTATGCGGCTCCGACTTACGTCAGATCCGCACTTATGAACGGGGGTTTTCTCGTCCCGGAGCTCACGGGCGGCGGGTCTCCACCCGTGTCCTCCGGGGCGAGAAAAGCTTCTCCCGGTCTCCCTGGTCTGCTGGGGGGGGTCCAGCAAAGCCGCTGGACCCCCCCCCCCCCAGCAGATCAGGGACACCCGAGCAAAGCCGCCACCTGAGTGGCTTTGCTCGTGTCCCCCTGGTCTGCTGGGGGGGGGGTCCAGCAATGCCGCTGGACCCCCCCAGCAGACCAGGGACACCCGAGCAAAGCCGCCGCCTGGGCAGCTTTGCTCGGGTGTCCCTGGTCTGCTGGGGGGGTCCAGCGGCTTTGCTGGACCCCCCCAGCAGACCAGGGGGACAGGAGCAAAGCCGCACGGGCAGCGGGGTCCCTCCGCCTGTGCGGCTTTGCTCGGGTCTCCCTGGTCTGCTGGGGGGGGGGGGAGGGGGCGCAGCTAGTGCGCTCCCCTCCTCCCCCAGCATCCCAGGCTTTTGTTGCGGGACGCCTGGGGTAGAGCAGCTGGGGTGCTGCCGGGTTGGTCCTGTGGGAACCTACCGGGCAGCGCCCCAGCTGTTTTGTCCCAGGCTCCAGATTCAGCAGCTGTTGAAACTGATCAGGCTGATTCCAGGAAGCTGGGGGCAGAGCAACTCTGCCTCCAGCTTCCTGTAGTCAGCCCCTGGTCAGTTTCAGTGGCAGCAGCTGAATCTGGAGCCAGTTCCGACTTACATACAAATTCAACTTAAGAACAAACCTATAGTCCCTATCTTGTACGTAACCCGGGGACTGCCTGTATACAATACATATCCTGTTGAACTTGATGATAGCTGTTGGTCCTAGGAGGACATATTGTGGCATATTTTTAAAGCTCTTTACAAAACCAGAACAATTCTATCCGGGAAGAAAACCAAACTGATGTTTCCACTCCCTGTTCTCCCTTCTCCTCCCCACTTCCCCCACTCCTCCCCACAAACATACATATCTCAACATCTTTTATTCAGTCTAAATGTTTTATTCTTTCAAGGCAGAGAAAAAAATAAGTAAGAGACTTCATGTCTCTGTGCACTCTATAACCTTGCACAAACATCCTTGTCACCTCTTGGCCATCTGCTTCTGGAGAACCTGCCCCTTCCTCCCCTCCCCAAGGTATGAGCTTGAGGTAAAGTCTGCTAACAGTATTGGAAAGGCTGTCACCAAAATCCTAGTTCTGAACAGGTCATAGCCATTTATTTTTATTTATTTATTTTGCAATCTCAGCCCTGGTTTAAAATATAACGTGAAGAAGTGACAAAAATATGCCCGTTTAATCCGGCTCATACTGTTAGTACAGATGATGGTGAGTGTTTGTAATTTCTGTTGGGTTAGCACCATAATGTCTTAGTTGGGAGTAAGGCCTCATTGTGTAGGTGTTGTAGAAACCCACAGGAAAACACAGACCGTGGTCTGAACATCTTATAGTCTAAATGCCCATGCCAGACCAAGGGGGGATCCAATATCCAAACAAAACAACAGCTGGCAGATAGGTGGGTTTGGGATGGCCACCCCATGCTCTGTGCTTCGTGGGGCCCCATAGTGGCCACCTAGCCATCCTATAGGCAGGGCCCAGGGCAGACTAGAGGATTAGCTGGGGGGACTTGGTGCAGGGCAGCAGCAGGGGTCAGCACCCTCCCTGGGTCCTCCACTTCCTGTTGCCACAGTGAAGCTGAGCTCAGTGGGCAGGCTGATGGATCGCTCCGAATCTTGCCGTTGCCCTGCACCAGGCCCCTAGGTAATCCCCCAACTGGATTAATCGGGCATATTTTTGTCATTTCTTAGTGTTATATTTTTAAACCAGCGCTGAGGTTACAGAAGGAAGAAGAACTGGCTATGACCTATGTTAAAAGGATTTGACTGGGAGCCTTTCCATTGCCTTTAGTGTGTGTGGGGGGGGGGGGGAGGAGAGGGAAGAAAAGACTCTTGCTGCTGCCCTGCACCAGGGGAAAGTGGACTTAGGGGAAAGTGTGGAGTGGGAGTGGGGATTGCCCTGATCCCCATGCCTGGGGCACTGAGGGTGGGGGTTGCCCCAGGCCTTGCGTCGCCCTATGAACAGCCCTGATAGCTGCCAAATGCCATGTTAGGCCCAAACTTACTTATGTTAGGAAGATGAAGCTGGTGGAGGGGATGAATTTGTTAGAAGTAGGGGAGCAGAAGAAGGAAGGAAGGAAGAGTAAGGTGACAATATGGCAGGAGGGAAAGGAGCAGGGCAAAGAGATTGGGACTGCAAGGAAAAGGAATGTGAAGGATAGTAATGGGAGGAAGTTGTGGGCTAGCAGCTAATTGGCAGTGAGGAAAGGCTGTCTGGAGTCTTATGTGACCAGTTGGGGGTTCTAAAAGTGCTTTGCCCTGCTACTGACACTGCCCACAAAGCTCTTGCTGGAGGCGGGAACTCCTTTGCTCTTAAGGCAGGTCTTCCACAAATGTGTCTAGGAAAAGGAAAAGTGAACAGGGTAGGTCTTGGGTAAGGGAGGTTTCTCCAGGGCTAAAAGGTGGTTAAGGGGGGTAGGGAACCATTTGTGACTCAACCCCTCTGTGCTGGGGGCCACTGGGAGTATAGAACACACAGCCATAAGCTCTACAATATTTTCACATCGAGTCATTCAGAATTAATTAGTTACTTCCCAGTGGCCCAGTCCATAAAAACCCAGAAAACTGAAGTCCAGCAACTCTGTGGGCATGCAGAACCATCTTGCTCTTGTAATTGCCCATTTGTGTGCATAATTTGTGTGTGTGTGTGTGTGTGCAAGTCTCACCTTCAACTTTAGAAAAAAATCAGGCCCTCTAAACTGTCTTATGCAGTTCTCTCTGTTTATGAGCCTTTATTTATGTTGTATGTCAGGGAATCCTCTTTAGCTTCTTGAGTGAGTTTTCTAAAATAGCAATACTTTATAATTCTCCAGGATGTTTCTAAGATTACTGTTTTGTCTTTACTTTCTCTTTAAGAATTTCCTTGTCTCTGATTTTGTCTTATCTCTTCAGTACCATTCTCACTACCTCACTCCCAGACTAGCCTTATATGATCTGTTTCAATATTCAGTGATTCAATGTTACAAAGATGTCTGAGGCTGGTGCTTTTTTCAAGTTATAACATTGCCTAGTTAACCTTTGGTACCCCTGAGAAGCAAGTAAGTGTTACTAGCTCTGCAGTATAGACAGGGAAACTGAGACAGAAGGCAAAGTGACCTGCCCAAAGCCATTGTGAAAGCCATTATTGGAACTGAGGAATTCCTGGCTCCAACCCATGTGTGTAGACTTATAGATCCTAGTCTCTCTAATAGAAGCCAGCTCAGTGACAGATCTACTTTCATATGATTTTTGCATAGGGAAAACTAGAATTATGGATCAATTTGTTATCACATGAATTTCACCAAAGTTCAAAATCCCAGGGAACTTTGTGGTACATATCATCATCATTGTTAAATACACAGAGTCACCTGGGACCAATGCGTCAGCCAAAGTGATCTCAATGGGTGGTGTCACACTAGGCACTGAGTAGTGAAAAGCCCAGATCTGGCTCAATCCTGAAAATCCACAGATCTCTGGGATGTCCTAGCAATCAGGTCCAGGGTGTGGAAAACTTTGCACATTGTTGAAGAGTTTGAGAGCACAGTGTGCTTTATCCTCAGAATTTGTTGATGACTGCATATAAAATGCCTCTGGTCACTCCATGTCTTCCTTTAAGCAGGTCCAGGTTTCTGATCCATATAGCAATACAGGTAGTAGACAGGTTTGATAGATTCTATCTCAGAGCAAAGATGGTTTTTCCATAAGTTAGACATGGAATTCATGCAAGAGACAGTAGGACCTAATTGTTGGAGAAAGTCCAGATTGGTGTGACTGTTCAAAGTCTGCTAACAGTCTAGGTATTTAAATTAGTTAGTCGACACTCAATCTCACCTGCGCCAAACATTCTGGTGGCCTACCTCCAACGTTCTGTACTTTGCCCTTCTCTCATGAGGTGCTTTCATTTGCTGGCCACATCTTGAAGACTGGGGGCTGAAGTTCTTTGTCACAAATAAGGCACCACTGCTTGCATAGTCTTGGCCAGTGAACAGTTCTTGACCAACATGTGGAGCTGCAAATCCTAATATCCTCTTGAGAGTTTGACAGATTAGTGCTAGGGCGAAAATGCCTCCCTGCCAGGCAGCTGAGGATGAGTAGAAACTGTGAAAAATGAGAACAAATGTGCTCTCTTACACTGGCACACACCAGATTTAGCAAAACATCTGGAATACCAAGTCTTTTCAGTGTGCGGGTGTGAACCAAAATGCTGACTTGCCAACTGAACTGAAACCCACATTGATACTGATATGTTCCACGTTAAGTGGAAGTGCAGCTCAGCCAGAAGCCAAAGGGTAAGTCTCTCATCCATTGTGGATCACCCCACAATGAAATCTGATTGCATGGTGTCTGTTAAGGAGTGGCTGCATCCTGCTGAGCTGAATGAAAGTGAAGACTTTTCCATGGACTGATAAGAATGAACTTGGCCTACAGTTGCTACATTTGGTGTGAGATCCTGCCTTTGGCCTTGCACTGGGACACTCTGATGCCATCTTTCTATTCTGCTGATGCTCACACTTAGGAACAGCTGATGCAGGCCGGTACTCACTTGTTCAAAGGTCCCTTGGCATATCTAGGGTGGAATGCCATCAGATCCAGCAGCCTGTCCATTTTGTAACTTTTGGATGACCTTTCATACTTCTTTGAGTGATGAATGATTAGTGTTCATTGTTGGCTGTGCAGCTATGTGATTTGCCAGGTCACATAGCACTGGACAGTCATCAGCATGTGTGTGATTCAGCACGTGTTTTTAATGTGTTTTCCATCTTCCCAGGACCTCATCCCTCAAAGAGCAGGGAGAGATGTCTGGTTTTGTGACTAGGATGTTAGAAGCCTGTTAAAGGTGGACAGCCAGGCACATGACGGCACTGTGCCAAGGAGTCACTCTACCACCGACTAGCAGGAAAAGTCCAGTCAACTGTACCATATGATATACTGCTGGTTCTTGGAGATTTCAGTGCTGTGACTGGCTGTGATCAAACTGGTTATGAAACTGCTTGCTTTGGTTAAGGTTCCTCAATAATGACAAATGCTGCACAGGGCTCGTCTAGGATGAATTCCTGGTTAGGCACCTTTATAGACATCTCACTATCTGGATTTCAAATAGTGGATATGCCAGGAATGAAATTGACCACATTGTCATCAGAAATGTCTGAATATTAAGATCTTATGAGGCCTTAGGTGGTGCAGAAGCACCATCAAATTCAGACCAAAGACTAGTTGTTGCTCAGTTCTCGCCGCATTTCCCAACTCCTCACAAGCCAGATATCCACTAATGCCAATGTCCAGTGCCTATTCAAGGATCCTGTTAAAGCCCTAAAATACACACAATCAGTTGAGGATCAATATGTAACCTTTGTATCCTCTCGGTCAAAAGGGTGATTGCCTGAAATGGTATACATAATGTTTTGTCACATGCTATGGCTGGAACAATCGGTTTCAAGTGGTGATGCAAGAAACCTAAACTTTCTGAAGAGAGGTCTTTGATATATTAGGATACTAGGGTACTACATAGCAGGGCTTAAGTCGAATTAAGTTATGCAACTTCATGTACGTCAATTGCGTAGCTTAAGTCCAAAGGGTTTATTTCAGCTTTTGGCACTGTCTACACAGCAAGAAGTTGAAGGAAGAACACTCTTCCTTCGACTTCCCTTACTCCTTATGAAATGAGAGTTACCATGAGCCAAAGTAAGAAGTCTTCCAGCTCAACATTATTTTGAAATTAAGGCTTGTAGTGTAGATGCTCACTATGTTATTTTGGAATAACTTCAGTTATTCCAAAATAATGCTACTGTGTAGACATACTCTTAGTGAATAAGGCAGAAGTGCATAAGCAGGGAAATGTTTGAGAACGTAAATAGCTAAAAGACATTTCCAGGCCATCACAATATGTGCCCATGAGATCTAAATCAACTTGCTGGCTGATGAGGCAGAGGAAATCATAAAATATAACAACCTGCTTACTGCCTACAGAGCCATCCACACTAAACAAGGCAACGGTTTTGTCACACCAACTTTTTTCCCACATTTTGTTATATCTGTGCAGCCCCATCATCCAAGCACATCCCTTGTCAGAGAAGTCAGGGTCCTTGGCCATCTCTCTTAACCATGCTCTGTGGTTGGCTGTCCAGAGCACAGCTTCAGAGGCACATTTGTCAGTTTGACAGCAATACCTTTACTTTATTCCCAGGTAGAGAAGTCAGCACATCAACTCCTACAATGGCAGTTACACCATCAAAGGGAGGGATTAAGTCAACCTATTACTTTTGCCTAGCTGAGGCTATGATGTTTATGCTGCTTAAATAGGAAGGACCAGTTTTATCTGAACAGGCTCAGCAGTCTGGGTTAGCTGATATGTGAAGAAGCGAGAAGGCTATGAAATGTGTCATGAATTCATGCTATTTGGCTATGAAACTCAAAAGTGGGCCAGTTGTTGCCAAATGCAGGTATTTTTCCAGTGAAAATGGACAGGATTTCATGAAGAATTTCAGGGGGGGATGTGGAAATGGGATAGCGCAAATGCTCTGAAGGGTTCACCCTGAAAACTCGAGGAAACTTATGGTTTCCATCCAGCATCAGTGCTCTAGTCACAAGTGAGTTTTTGTATTTGGGTGATGTAATGGCAATGGTGAGAACAGTGCTAACAGAGACAACCCAATGCTTTTCTACCAGCAGCAAAATGTCAGACTCATGACTCAGAATTTCGAATTCTGCAGATTTCTACACAAAAACAAATATACAGCTTCTCCTGTGAGTGACATAGACGTTTCCTGTTACGAATGAAGGGCTCTATCCTGAGTGCTTTACTCATGGTTGGAATGTACAGGGTGAATACAACCCTGAGTAAATTGCAGTGTGCTCACGCCATACATGGGGTGCTCAGACAGAAATGTTATCTTCAGCAGTGCAACATACTCCCATCTGCCTGCCTTTCCTGTTCTGCAGGCTAGCACACATGAGAGAGCATGGCTCCATGTGCTCTGCATCCCTTTTGGGGTGGACTGGGCCCCAGAGGAAGGAAGCAATTCTGATTGGCTCTTTATATGGGACGAGAAGCTCCATGTGCCACACTGTCGTCTCCCAGCGTACCAGAAAAATCAGTTGCCATTAAAAGTCTTAATATAAACCATAAAGAGTAAGTAGTGATGCCTACAGTTTAGAGAACACTCTGACAAGTATGTGCCTCATCATTCATGGTGTCAAAGCCTCCTGGTGAAGTTGGCTGGTGGCCAGCACTTTGCAGGATTGGTCCCTGTGTGCACAGAGGGATTGATGCTGAGTCTCTTTAACACAGGAAAGGGGCTATGAACTTTCCTCCTGCCACTTTTGTCTAGGGGTGAACCATGGCCCCACTAAAGTCAATGGCAAAACTTTAATTGACTTGACTGAGGTCAGGACTATTCCCTAAAGTGACTTATTGTAAGGGGATATTTCACATTTGCTAATAACAATTTGGACTGTGTTCTCCAAAGTCATGCAGTAGACATGTGGAAGCCTTATTTATGTAGCTACCAAACATAGTCCATTTTGCTAAAATAGAAACTGATCAGTAGAATTAGAATCTGAATTTGATTTGTCTGTGACAATTAAGATCATATTGTCGCTAACAGGACTTAACAGTAATGTCCATTGTTCCATGCAAAGATGTGACACATTTAATTCTGTGTTGCAAGTTGGTCATAATCAACTGATTGACTCTTGGAGACTTGTGGTGTTTGAGGTTACTTAACATTGACTGGGTTCTTTCAGTGACAAGCTTTAGGAGACTTGCTGAGATGGAGATCTGAGTGACTAATCCACTTAGTCCTGGTAGTTTCAAGGTTATGATCCCATGATGTGGTTGTTTGTGATTTTTTTTTCTTTGTACAGTGGGTGAATCAATTTCAACCATACTATGTAGGCCCAGATACTCAATTAAATCAATGGAAGATAAGAGCTTACTTCCCTTTGGAGGATGTAGGCCTTCGGCACCCCAATGTCCATGATAGCTAGATCAGGCTCTTTTCTTAACTTTTGAACATTGTAACTTTTAGTCAAGCAGAAATGAGTTCAGCACTTTGGTGCCAGAGTCCTTCATTGATGGCTTTACTGTTACTTTAGTCAAGCAAGTAACATTTTACTCAGGTGAGAGCCTCACTAAAGTTTTGTGGAAGAAGGCTCTACAGAATTATTCAAAACTTTAAAGTGCCTTTTCTCCTTCTTTTTTTTCCCCATTCTAGATTTTCATAAATAATGAGTGGCAAAATTCTGAGAGTGGGAACGTATTCCCAGTGTATAATCCATCGACAGGAGAGCAGATCTGTGAGATCCAGGAAGCCGACAAGGTAAAGAATTCCTGTAAAATGGTTAGAAATGTACACTAGACCAAAATTTACACCTCTTACTACTCCACTGTGGAATCCCTACTGATGACAGACCAATCTTTAAATAACGCCTGCCCTTCCCCTACACCCCCGCCTCCCTGGTATGATTATGAGATATTGTGTGTTAGGAAATTTCAGATACCAACTAATCCTCTGTCAGTGTTTACCCCAGGGCTTTATTCTTCCTTCCTCCTCGACAGGCTGATACGGACAAAGCAGTGAGGGCAGCTCGCCTTGCTTTCTCTCTAGGCTCGGTGTGGAGGAGAATGGATGCATCGGAAAGAGGCCGTCTCTTGGATAAACTAGCGGACTTGGTTGAAAGAGACAGGGCAATTCTTGCTGTAAGTGGTGTAGGGAGACAATCAAGAATTGTTTAATCTGTGAGCTTTACATTCTGGGAGCAAATAAGTTCATAGATGTGTAAATGTGAGTAATGTTGGCAAAAGATTGGCTAGTATGTCTGAACAGGATTCCCATTAACTCCAATGGGCCTTGTATCTGTGTGTGTGTGCGCATGTGTTTATAACTTGGCTTTATATATTATAAAATAAAAAAGGAAAACTGCACAAAGCAATTTGTGCTTTATGTAAAAAATGAGTGATGAAATGCTATGCAGTTCAGAACCAGAAATGCACAGTTTAGAAATGATGCCATTTAGCACATACCTTAAGCTTATAAGCTGCAGTATTGTTAATGTTGTTTTCC
Organism: Pelodiscus sinensis; assembly: GCF_049634645.1. Classification (NCBI taxonomy): domain Eukaryota; kingdom Metazoa; phylum Chordata; order Testudines; family Trionychidae; genus Pelodiscus; species Pelodiscus sinensis. Next base: position 29,512,083 of record NC_134724.1, on the reverse strand, counting down.
GCATGTCAAGTGCTTTGAACTAAGCTGATGAACATCTTAATTCCAGCTTTGTCAACAGTTAAATCATGTTACTACCAGCGTGTGGTGTAAAATCGCCATGTAGGGAAGGAAATGGACAACAAACCAAGCTCACTCTGCCTGTCATTTGATTTGTATGTTCAGAGCCAATTTTTTTTGCTGAATTGCATCAGAGGCAATGCCACTGACTTCAGTTTGAGGTGTAAATCAGTGCCAAATTAGGCCCCCACTCTTCTGTATACAAATTATATTTATTGTCTGTACCTAGCCATGTGTTATACCTGCTATCTTATCTCCACTGAGCCCATGCATAACAATTTCTATTAGATAATGGGAACTGTTGAAAGTTAGTTAAGCTACTCAGCATCTAAGAAAATGTTATTGGCTTCTGTTCAATCTTAGGGACTCTTAAGAGGATGCCTAGTAATATACTGTTGGCAATAGGAATATTGAATTAAAAATAAGGTTCTTAGCTTGTGAAATTTTGAGCTTCCCTAGAGGAGAGTGTGTTTATCTGATGGCAATAAATAAAGTAGCTGTACACTATAGATAGCCCAGGTCTCAGCAGGGGTCTTGGCAGCCATTTAGAGAATATTTTGTATTCACATCAATGATATAAAGAGGAGTATGTCCATTCTATTCTTTATGAATAGTTACTGTGGGGTTACAAAGATCCCCTTCTCAACTGTTATCTTGAACATAGCAGAATCTAATTTGACAGACATTTTTATCTTGGCTTCTGATTAAATAAATGTTGTATATACGTATTTAAACCAAAGCAGTGATTATTAGGTGAGTGATTAGGAATTTTAGGGGGCTTTAAAAATTGCCAGGAGTTTTCAAGAAAAATTCTGTATGTTTCAAATTCAGTTGAAATATTCAACAAAAGTTTTGCCATGGAACTCTTTAGAAGTCTTTGTTCCTAGAAACATAGCCACACTCCCACCCCCAAAACAATGGTAGCAGTGAAAAAGAGCTCTTCCTAGCTATTGTGAAGCTCCTGATATAAAATTACACCAGGGAAACCTTGTTTGATCCTTATTACTGCTTGTCTGACACTAGTGTCATTACCTGAGTGGTATTGCAGTCTGCATAGCCTACTGTGCTACTTTGCTTATATTCTCTTCACTTTCTCTTTTCCTCCAGACCATGGAATCGCTGAATAGTGGTAAACCCTTCCTGCAAGCTTTCTATGTAGATCTTCAAGGAGTCACCAAAACCTTGAGGTATTATGCAGGTTGGGCAGACAAGATTCATGGAATGACCATTCCTGTGGGTAAGTAGAATTCACAGAAGTATCAGATTCTACCTACAATATGTTTCTTCTTTAGAATGTTGTTTCTATTTGTACAAACACACTTGGGCAAAAGAGAGCAGCCAGGAGATCTTATTAGGTTATGGAATGACTTCTCATAGAAGGTACAGGAAGCCCTACCATTAGATTTCTGAAAATCTGATTGGAAAAATCACTAGATAATATGCTATTGGGTACAATATTAAACTGGTCCTGGGAAGGACTAGATAACTAGATCACTCACCATGACTAAAGTCAATGGAAAGCTTCTCATTCACATTCAAGGGAATGTTTGGGACCCTATGTATGTGTACCATGAGGGAGAGTACAGATAGCTTTTGATATCTATATTAAAATATATTTGTCAAAATGAATACCGTGCACCATGACGCATTTGAAAATATAGACACAATTTGGACATATTCTGTGCATAATCCTTCATGTATCTCTCCCAATGAAGCTGCTCCTTACTTTTTACCTCTATTACCCCTGTGTTTCCCCCCTTGTGGACTTAGCCTATGTTTATACTACCAAGAAAGTTGACAAAAGGTGTCTTTTATTGTATAGCAGCTCCAGCTACATGAATAACTCATCCATTGACTTACCTTACTCTTCCTGTTGGGGGTAGAGTACAGAGGACTACTGCAGAGCAATCTATAGTCCATTTGGTGGGTCTTCTCATTAGACCTGCTAAACTGACCACCAATGGATCCATCTCAGAGCATTGATCCCTGTTGTAATGTAGAAACAGTCTTAGTTGTGATAATTTGTGTAGTTTAAAATAGGGATTAGTAATACCCAGCATGCACCAGGATGTGACTATCCAACCCATTTTACTTGTGAGTTAAATTGGATCCAAATTCACAGATACTTTGAGAAAGTTTGTAATTTAATTTAAGAGAAACTTTCATAAATACAAGATACTCTTTGTGGGTATGTCTACACTACCCCGCTAGTTCGAACTAGCGGGGTAATGTAGGCATACAGCACTTGCAAATGAAGCCCGGGATTTGAATTTCCCGGGCTTCATTTGCGTAAGCGGGGAGCCGCCATTTTTAAATCCCCGCTGCTTCGAACCCCATGCAGCGCGGCTACACGGGGCTCGAACTAGGTAGTTCGGACTAGGGTGCCTATTCCGAACTACCGGTACACCTCATTTCACGAGGAGTAACGGTAGTTCGGAATAGGAACCTAGTCCGAACTACCTAGTTCGAGCCCCGTGTAGCCGCGCTGCACGGGGTTCGAAGCAGCGGGGATTTAAAAATGGCGGCTCCCCGCTTATGCAAATGAAGCCCGGGAAATTCAAATCCCGGGCTTCATTTGCAAGTGCGGTATGCCTACATTACCCTCCTAGTTCGAACTAGGAGGGTAGTGTAGACATACCCTGTTATAGTATCTGCTTCCTTCTGATGTACAATGGGATCAGTAGTTAATAATGTGTGGGGGACAAAAACTGGGTTATAAGTGGTGGGGAATAAATTGCTCTGCTCTTCTATTTTAGTAAAGAGATAAGAAAATGTAACGGAGTTTTCTTAGCTTTTATTTTTAGCTGACAACCCACTCCCTTTCCATTTTCTGTTGAATGTATATTAATTTGTCAACTATGATGAGATTGCCTACAATTAGCAAATATCTCCAGTAGCTGGTGATAGGACACTAGATGGGAAGGGCTGTGAGTCACTAGAGAGAATTCTTTCCCACATGTCTGTCTGGGGCAGGGGGGTCTCACCCACATTCTCAGAGTCTAAGGGTATGTCTACACTACAGTATTATTTCAAAATAGCTTATTTCAAAATAGTTATTTCAAAATAGCTTATTTCAAAATAACGCGTCTAGACACAAAATGCATTTCAAAATAGCGTTTTGCTATTTCAAAATAGTGTGTCAACACTGATAGGATGCTGAATCGCATTTAAGGCTGGCGAGAACCGGTTCTGGCAGGGCATCAGGCCAGGAGTTACCTTGTGTGGCTGCTTCCTGAGGCTATCTGAGACCTGTGCTTAAAGTGACCTCCCAGGACAGCTGGTTCTAAGGTTTCCCTGCTTGCTTGCTTGCCTACCTCACTGAGGGACAGCAAAGCATTTTTTTCTCTACGTGCTCTGGTTGCCCTCACTCACGACACCACAGCACTCTGCAGCAGGGAGCCGGAGCCGCCCCTGGACACTCTGGTGCGTCTCCTGGACATGTTGCTTCGAGCCTGGCAGCACGTTCTGCAGGCAGTAACAGTCTCCCTGGTGTGCCCCACTGGGGGCTTGTGCCTCATTCCTCCCTCACGTCCTTCCACTTACCCCTCCCTAACCCCCCTTCCTGCTGTACAATAAAAGACACAGGTGTTCATTACAACAAAGCCTCTTTATTGAACAAAGCTGGGGTTTGGAGGGGGGGATGAAATTGAGGTGAGACTGGGGAAAGAAGGTGGGAGGGGGAGCTGGCAGGGGGAGGCAAGGAGAGGAAGGGGGAGGAGAAGCTCAAGGCTCAGGGTTGGGGGTTTCGCCAGCCCAACTGTCTCCCAGCACCGCAGATGCGGGGGCCTCGGCATCCCTGGAGGTGTGAGGGGGGTGGGGAGGAAGAAGCGGGACGGGGAGAAGGAGTGAGAGGAGGAGTGGTAGCTGGGGAGGCAGCAGGGGCTGGAGCAGCAGGAGGCAGGAAGCTCTGCCCCAGGGTCGAGGACCACCTGGGGAGCACGGACTGTCCTGTCCCCCAGGATGTGGTCCATGCCATCAAAATAGAGGCAGTGGTCTGGGTCTGCCCCTGGTTGGGAGCTGCCCCCTGTGGCCCTGGCATATGCCTGCTGCAGCTCTTTTATTTTCATGTGAACCTGCTCCTGGGTTCGCATGTGGCCTTTGGTGGCCAGACTGGCAGCCATCTGCCTGTAGATGGTTGCATTCCTCCATTTAGTGCGGAGATCATGGACATTGGGGGCATCCCCCACAAACCTGAATTAGGTCCCTGATGTCTACACTGGACCAGACAGGTGCCCACCTTTTCCGGCCCTTGGCAGGCTCCTGGGAGCTGGCAGACTGGTCCTGGGTAGCGGTGGAGGGCTGGCTGGCACTGGCTGCCTGACTTATGCTGGGGCCACTGGGTCAGATGCAGCGACTGCTGACTCTGGGTTGGCAGGTTTGGAGCTGGCACAGGCACTGTGGACAGAGTCTACCACTTTAAGGGGGGGAGGGAGAAGATTTTTCTTGGTTGTGGCTACCAGGTCACCTTGGGAAAGGCTGGAGGCCCCCTCTTTCAAAATAAGCATCTACACAGCGCTTATTTCGAAATAGCAATTTCAAAATTGGCACTATTCCTCATTGAATGAGGTGTACCAAGGTCCCTCACCAAAGGCTCTTGTGTAAATTACATGGCCGAGGGATAAGAGGGAAAGTCCTTTCTTGGATTGAGAACTGGTTAAAAGACAGGAAACAAAGGGTAGGAATAAATGGTAAATTTTCAGAATTGAGAGGGTAACTAGTGGTGTCCCCCAAGGGTCAGTCCTGGGACCAATCCTGTTCAACTTATTCATAAATGATCTGGAGAAAGGGGTAAGCAGTGAGGTGGTAAAGTTTGTGGATGATACCAAACTGTTTAGGATAGTCAAGACAGAAGCAGACTGTGAGGGACTCCAAAAAGATCTCATCAAACTGAGTGATTGGGTAACAAAATGGCAAATGAAATTTAATGCGGATAAGTGTAAAGTAATGCACATCGGGAAAAATAACCCCAACTATACGTACAGTATGATGGGGGCTAATTTGGCTATGACAAATCAGGAAAGAGATCTTGGAGTTATCGTGGACAGTTCTCTGAAAACTTCCACACAGTGTGCAGCGGCGGTCAAAAAGGCAAACAGGATGCTAGGAATTATTAAGAAAGAGATAGAAAATAAGACCCAGAATATCTTACTGCCCCTGTATAAAACTATGGTATGCCCACATCTTGAATACTGTGTACAGATGTGGTCTCCTCACCACAAAAAAGATATTTTGGCCTTAGAAAGGGTTCAGAAAAGGGCAACTAAAATGATTAGGGGTTTGGAACAGGTCCCATATGAAGAGAGGTTAAAGCGACTGGGACTTTTCAGTTTAGAAGACAGGAGATTGAGGGGGGATATGATAGAGGTATATAAAATCATGAGTGGTGTGGAGAGGGCGAATAAAGAAAAGTTATTTATTAATTCCCATAATAGAAGAACTAGAGGACACCAAATGAAATCAATGGATAGCAGGTTTAAAATTAATAAAAGAGAGTTCTTCTTCACACAGTGTGTAGTCAACCTGTGGAACTCCTTGCCAGAGGAGACTGTGAAGGCTAGGACTATAACAGAGTTTAAAGAGAAGCAAGATAATTTCATGGAGGTTAGGTCCATAAAAGGCTATTAGCCAGGGGATAGAAATGGTGTCCCTGGCCTCTGTTTGTCAGAGGCTGGAGAATGATAGCAGGAGACAAATCGCTTGATCATTGTCTTCGGTCCACCCTCTCTGGGCACCTGGTGCTGGCCACTGTCGGCAGACAGGCTACTGGGCTAGATGGACCTTTGGTCTGACCCAGTACAGCCGTTCTTATGTTGAAATAAGCTCTCCGCTATTTTGATTTAATTTCAAAATAGCGGTTTGGCTGTGTAGACGCTGGTAAAGTTATTTCGAAATAACTTTGCTGTGTAGACATACCCTAACTGATCACCATGTTTGGAGTTGGGAAGGAATTTTCCTCCAAACCAGATTGGCAGTGATCTGGTTTTTTCACCAGAAGGTTTTTTTCACCTTCTTCTGCAGATTGGGGCATATGTCACTTGCTGGTTTGAACAAGAGTATATGGTGGAATCTTTGTAACCTGAAGCCTTTAAATCACAGTTTGAGGACATCAGGGCCTGGTCTATACTAGACCTATGTAAAATGTGTAGTTAGAGTCAACTTATCGTAAGCCAAGCCGTGGTGGCATCCACACAGTGGGAATACTGGACGCCAGCAGAGGTTGCCCTCAGTGTTCAATTTATGGGTCTAAGTTGGACCCACTAAATCAAACACTAGAAGATTGACCTCCGGAGGGTCGATCTTCAGTAACTAAACTAGAGGTTGTGGGTCTTTGATAGGAGTGGGAGAGTTAGGTTCTATGGTTTGCAATGTGTGGGAGGTCAGTGTATTTTCACTAAAAAAAAAAAAAAAAAAAAAAGCACTGTAAAACCAGGTAAAAACTCTTCTGTAAGAATTAAAGGGACTATTACCACCAATTTCTTTGTGTCCTGCTTTCACTTTAAATTGACACACGCAATAGCGCTGAGCACATCATAAATTCATATATTTAGCAAATATCCTGCTCTCTAATCTGTCTTTCCCCTATCAGAAAATGCCTCCCCCTCACACATGAGCCCAGAATTTATGTCAGTGAGTGAGAGGCAGTGCCAGCTCGGGAGAACAAATATCTGCTTCTTCCAGTCCTTAAAAATGCAACCCAACTAAGCACTGCAGGGAAGCAGCTGCAAAACTGTGTGAGTGTTAGTGAAGTGGTCTGAGTCCTTTGGGCTGCTTTTTCAGCAAGCCTCTCTCTGTGAAAATCTCAATGACCTGCACAATTACCAGTACCCATATCCTTGTGCAAACATGGGATTCTCCAGGCACAAGTGAGTGACATCTTCATATCTGAGGGTGCAATTTGGCTCTTTTTAACCAATAAGGATTTTCTCCTTGATTCAGCACTGAGTTACCATGATAAACTCACAGCTGCCAGTAGGGTTACACCCATGTAAAGTTAGTTATGCCAGCTATAGCTGGAGTTAACCAGGGATAGCTGTTTACATAATTACAATCAACTTGTCAAAGGAAATCAGACATGACAATAGAAACAGACAAAAAAGATTACATATGTTTCTCCCACCCCCAAAAGATAAATGTTATAATGAATTAGACACCCTACAGTCCTCTGATGTTTATTTTTAACAAGGTTTTTCTTCTCTAAAACAGTTACACACCAAGGAGAGATAGGGAGGAAGGCACTGGAGACAGGGGTGGCTAAGAAGGAAGAGTGTTCATCAGCGTTACATTTGTTCTAGTCTCTACTCTTTGCTCCCTATTGCAAAACCCTGTTGATTTCAAGGACAGCAGAATCAGGCCCTGACTAGAAGCTGTTAGATTAATAAAACTATTGCTGCCCAAAGTGCACCTGTAGCTACAGTACATGACATATCACAAATTATAGAACCAATTCTGCTCTGGTTACATCTATGCAACCATCACAATGTGTTTCCAAGGCTTTATCTCTCATCTCTGTTTCCTGTATTTGTGTGTGCCACTGTACAAGGTTACATATTAAACTTGCCACATTACCATTTATGTGAAAACTTAGTACCCAGGACATGGTCTGACTCCTAAGAGAGATCTGCTCAACCACCCCGATGAAAGGATTTGCAATTCCAAAGCAGACATCCTCGAATATAAATCTGATTTTCTATTTGGAAAACTAAAAAAATAACTGGACTAGCTCCTCAGCTACTGTGAACTGGTGGCTCTATTAACGTTAGTGAGTTAGGCCAGTTTATACCAGCTGAAGATATATTGTAAAACAAAACCTACACTCTCTTCTTTACACTTGCTTTAATGCAACTCAGAAAAAGGGGCAAATTAGTTTGTTTTTCACATTTGATAGAAAAAAATAGGAGTGGTGTCAGAGTAGCTGTCTGGCTGATGTCCTTTGCCTACCAAATGGCTGCAGGATGGACCGCAACAGTGCAAGCTTTGCACATCTCCCTGCCATATGACTGGGAGGCACCAACTCTAGAAGGAAGAAGGACATGCAGGACCCTATGTACAGTTCTTATTTATGCTTTTGAACATGCCCTCCTGCAAGATGCTCCATTTGAATCCAAAGAGATGACTCATTTTAGTTGTTTGCTAGCATGAGCAAGAGGCGCACAGTTGGGCTCTCTGTCATCGGGCTGTATTGGCCAGAAGCTGGGAATGGGCAACAAGAGAGGGATCACTTGCTGATTACCTGTTCTGTTGATTCCCTGGCATTGGCCATTGTTGGAAGATAGGAGTCAGGGCTAGATGGACCTTCGGTCTGCTTCAGAATGACTATCCTTATGTTTTTATGTTCTGATCCCCAGTTTCTTTGCTCACTGCCTACAAAGATACTGTTGACTGATAATAAATGAGGTCGTGAACTTTGATACAGACATGTGTCAGCTGAGACACTATACTGCATGGCTATTTCGGGATACCAGAAATAGCTACCCGGCATCTACACAAGCCACCCGTTATTTCAAAATATTTTTCAAAATAACGGGCCCACTATTTCACCATCCTGGTAAACCTTGTTGCACAAAGGATAAGGGATGGCTTGAAATAGCGTGCTATTTCAAAATTTGGCGCCATGAGACGCACCAAATTTTGAAATAAGCTATTTCAAAATAGTTTTGAAATAAGACATGCAATTTGCATAGCATGAATTGTGTATAGTGTTTCGAGTTTAGGGTGCTGTGTAGACATACCCCAAGACAGTGACCTACTTCAGCTCTGGAAAGCCATCAGGCAGGGACAATTTCTGATTACTACTGATTTAGACTGGATTTGAATCAGTGGCCTAGGCATGAAATGGCAAATCCTGTGGCCATTCCCACAAGCCCATCATGGTAACTTTCTAAAATAGCTTCCAACACAATAATTTTTTAGAAGGGGGGGTATGTCTACACTACCCCGCTAGTTCGAACTAGCGGGGTAATGTATGCATACCGCACTTGCTAATGAAGCCCGGGATTTGAATTTCCCGGGCTTCATTAGCATAAGCGGGGAGCCGCCATTTTTAAATCCCCGCTGCTTCGAACCCCGTGTAGCGCGGCTACACGGGGCTCGAACTAGGTAGTTCGGACTAGGGTGCCTATTCCGAACTACCGGTACACCTCGTTTCACGAGGAGTACCGGTAGTTCGGAATAGGACCCTAGTCCGAACTACCTAGTTCGAGCCCCGTGTAGCCGCGCTACACGGGGTTCGAAGCAGCGGGGATTTAAAAATGGCGGCTCCCCGCTTATGCTAATGAAGCCCGGGAAATTCAAATCCCGGGCTTCATTAGCAAGTGCGGTATGCATACATTACCCCGCTAGTTCGAACTAGCGGGGTAGTGTAGACATACCCTTGTGAAAGTAGTTAATAGGGGTGAGCCTTTTGGATTTCACTGCTGTTCCTGGTGGCTGTTAGCGGCTGCTTTCTCACCAAATCTGGACCTGTGTGTTTTCTGCAGAGTGACTGATGGGCTAATAATGCACACAAAGATGTCTAATAACAGTCACAGTACAACATACCAGAGCCCTGTCTACCACCAGGGGTACTCCACTGGGTCTAATTTAGCTGATTTAAAGAGATCCCAGTGGGAAGCTTGTCCTTCAGGAGGGATGACTAGAGTTAGTGGACAACAGATTCACCCTCCCATGGAGTTTCAGAGTAAGCTCTGGTTCAGGGGTGTCATGTGACAACTCCTGCTCCTGAAGCACTTGCAGAAAGGTCCGGGTGCTCCAGAGATTAAAGTCAAGACCTTTGTGCCTGGCACAAATGGATCTTCTTTCATTCACCTAAGTGTGTGTCAGATACAGAGATTTCACCCTGGCAGTCTCCTGCCTTCTGACAGCTCCTAGAAGAGTACTGGGGAGAGTGAGTGAGAATTAGCCACATTTTCACACCAGCTCAAAGTAGCAGTGTTTTCATTACTGTGAGTTTTATAGGTTTATATTAAAACTGTAAACGTTTCATTGTTGCCCGTTTAGTTTTTGAGCATGGGAGATTCGAGATTTTTGACTCTCGTTATTTAGTTAAAATGACTCACTTCATCAAACTTAGTTATTTTGCCATCACAAAAAAACGGTTTTATTATGTGTCCCAGGCAGTCTACATACGCACCTTTGGCATTCCCAAGTTCATCCTCTGTGTAATTTCAGGTCTTCAATGATTGCTGAAGGATATTTTATTAAACATCCCCAAAACTTCCACCAGACTTGTCAAGTCTGTGGGGGACCAATGTTTAAACTACTTGTTGAAAAAGGGCAATTATTCTAGAGTCTGGCAGAAGCCATGGCAAGCATTGGCAATATCTCTGGGAAGAAAATGCCAAGTGAGGAAAGAACATGCTTTTTATGCCCAAGGCTACATCTACACTGCAAGGTTTTTGTGCAAAAACCTGCAGAGCGTCCACACCTCAAATGAGCTCTTGCGTAATTAAATGGGCAATTAAACGGCAGAAGAGAGAGCTTTTTCCACTGTAGGTAAACCTCCTTTTCTGAGGCATAACTGCTTTTAGAGCTACAGCTATTGTGCAAGAAGGCAAGTGTGGATGCTCCAGAGGGGTTTCTTGTGCAATAAACTCCTATGGGAAAAAGCACAGGTGTGCTGATGGCCATTCTGTGAATGGCAATCAGAGCTTTCTTGCGCAAGAGCGTCCATGCAGTGTGGACGCTCTCTTGCACAAAAGCTCATCGCTTTTGTGATGTGCTTTGAGGTGCAGACATGCTCTTGCGCAATAAGTTTTTGTGCAAAAATTCTTGCACAAAAGGCTTCTTGCGCAAGAAGCATGTAGTGTAGACGTAGCCCAATTGAATTAATTGTGATTTGCCTGCCTTCACAACCATGTTTGGATCCACTACAGCTTTACCTCATGAAGTGAAGTAGTGCAGTAATGATGTGAGGGGGATGACCAAAACACAAATGATGCTACTGCCCCGTTACTGTCATATTGTCAGAGGAGGTTCTGTTTATCTTGGTGTTGCCAAACACAGGCGAGTATTATCACCTAACACTTCTATGATTCTTCATGTAAAAAAAAATATGCTCTCAATAGAGTATTCCCATAATTGTTAAATACATAATCTGCTCATTATAGTTTCTTTTTTCCTTCTGTCTAGGCTAAGCAGACCAAATTGACTCATCAATCATCTTTCTTCTTCCCCTCTGTTTCTCTCTCTTAGTCTATTAGCCTGGGTCTTCACTAAAGGGGAAATTATGTAGCTGGAGTTGAAGTACCTTAAATTGCATTTTGGCACTGTCCACACAGTGGGAGGTCAATAGGAGCACACGCTGCCATGAGGCACAGGACTACCGGTACCAATGAGAGCACCCTCTCAGTTCAAATTAGTGGGTCTTCACTAGACCCACTAATTTAAATCCCAGAAGATCGACTGCAGCAGCATCGATTTTCCCCATAGTGTAGATAAGTCCTTATTCTCTTTCTTTCTCTCTCTGACCTTTCCTCTTTTTTCTCCCTTTGCTGCATATAGCCTACTGATAACTGTTTTATAGCTAATATTCTGTTTCTGGTCTCTCGAAAACTTTGAAGCCAAATCCCAGCTGATTAATGTACAGTAGTGTTTTAAGTGTATGTTTCCCCTATACAACATGAAATAGACTTAAAAAACCAAGTAAACCTTAAAAAGTTTGTTTCCAATCAAAGCCAAGCTAAAGCCTGTATTTAAAACCAGAAAACTTTCTGGATTAACCCATTTATTGTTACCAGATGTATGGGACAAAAGTCTGCTGCAGGTTCCCAAAACCACTAAGTGCTCTAATTTTTCACCCTTTCCCCTGAGATTGCACTTCTCACCAGTTTTACCCATATTTATCTGAGGTGATTCTGGTGCCTATATTTGTAAATGCATGTGTGTTCCTAGATCCACTCAGAGACCTACAGCTCTAACTGGGGCAATGGGAAAGGTACTTATAAAGGAAAGATCAAACCCCCCAAATCATGGGGCTTTCAAGTTTTTGTTCACCCCCTTTAGCTAAGTGATTTAGCTAAGGAGTCTGCCCCTCTTAAATGAACCTTCAGGCTGGGCATAGGCCTGATTTTAAAGCCTGGTACCTACCACATATGTTTTGTTTTGTTTTTTGTTTTTGGGCGTGTGTGGGTTTTTTTGGCCATCTTGGTTTCAAGGCTTTAAAAAATAATTGTCAGTGACTCAGTGAGAGAAGGTGGATGAGGTAATGTCTCTTCTGTTGGGTGAGAGAGAGACAAGCTCTCAAGCCACACAAAGCTCTTCCTCAGTGATTCAGAGGATTTTTTTTTTCTTCTTTTCTTCCAGCTTAGCAGCAGAGTAGGCAAGTAAGTGGCTTTCTTTGAGGCCACTGCCAAAACCTGTGTGGCCATGTCTGCACTGCAATTAAAAGCTCACAGATGCCCCATCAGCTGACTCAGGCTTAGGCAAAGGGGCTGTTTATTTGCAGGATAGATGTTCAGGTTTGAGCTGTAGCCAGACTATAGAACTTTGCAAGATGGAAGGATCCCAGAACTCAGACTAGTGAACAGCCCCTTAGCCCAAGCCCCAAGAGCCTGAGTCCTCTGACCTGTGGCAGACATAGGTGTCAAGCTGCAGTGTAGACATGCCATTTGCACATAGTTAGTCCTCTTTCCAAAGGAACCAAGCATATTACCCTCACGTGTGGTGCCTGAACATCTTGTTCTGAAGAAGCAATTGGGTAGCTCCAGATTTCCCACGCTGGCTCACGAAAGACATTTCAGTGACTACTTTATTTCTTTTACTGCCAACAAAAGCTGATCCTTAAAATCCTCCCTCCCCCTCGTTTTTTGTTTGTTCTGCCAAGTCAAACTGCTCTTGATAGTAACCATTCTCATCTGTTTCAGATGGAGATTATTTTACGTTTACAAGACATGAACCCATCGGAGTGTGTGGACAGATCATCCCTGTGAGTATCTCTGCTAGTGCCGTGTATTTATTTTCGTTTGAACCAGCTCTCTTTAAAAGACACATAAAACATGGACCTCAGCTGTGTGTGTTTTCCATTACGAAAAAAAAAAAAAGCTGAGCTCATATTGTTGACATATCTTTAACAGTCTCCCTGCAAATGCTTATTTGAACACGCTAATAGGGTTTTAGCTCTGGTATTAGGAGTTAAGTTCTCAAGTCATAGAATTCTCATGATTAAAACAAGCAAAGCAAAACACAGTGTTAATATGCTGTCATCAGTTATGGATGTTCACACAACTTGTGGAAAATTGATGCTTTGCTGCGGCAGTCATTTTTTATTTAGTTAGTTTTTACTGCAATTTAGCAGACTCCTTCAAGTTCCTGGGACAAGGTTATGTATTTTAATTCTGTTCTTTCCTAGTATTTCTTTTTATAAAGCTCGAGGAGAAGAAATTCCAGAAGATACGTCATTACAGTTAACATTGTCCAGATTATTAAAACACGAAGGGTTTATTGTATTTGTTGCAAGAGAAAAGGATACTTATTATTTCATTAAACTTAATATTCCCCATCCCCGCCCCATTAAGCACCCTCAGTAAACTCCAGTGACACATTGCATGGGAACTTCATTGACTAAGCATTCTTTTCAAGTACTGGTTAATGGTTTCTGGGAGAAATTTCAATGGGAGGCTCATGTACAGCTATTAAAATATGCTGTGGAAGCTTTTCCTTTACAAAGCATTAGGGAACTAATCAAGATGGTCTTGGAATTTTTTGTTGATGCTGGTTTTATTCATGTCTGCTGCAAGCCACTGAGTGGCCAGGGTATATTGGCAATATGCAGAAATGTCAGTAAAAAGGAGCATCCCAAAAAAGATAATTTTTAACAATGTAAAGGCCTTTTTTCTTTACTATTTATTATTATATTTCTTTGCTAAGGGGTGACTCTTGTGGTTGGCTCTCTACATGAACACCATTGAAAGGAGCTCACAGTCTACACCTCCGTCCTGCAAACACCTACACAAATTCTTAACTTTTAGTCACGAGTAGCTCTGCGGAATGAGTGACGTCAGTAGCAATAGGCTTGTGTAAAGTTAAGGTGTTTGCAGGATCAGACCCTTAACACCCAATCTAAGACACTGGCTGCTTCCCGGGAGCTGGTCAGCACTCAGCTGGCAAGTTCTGCTGAAGTCACTGAGAGCTGGGGGAACTGAGCACTTTGCTGGAGGTACCCAAGATCTTTGAGAATGCATGATTTATTTACTTTATTTAGGCTTGTACAAAAATATCAAGGAGACCCTCCCTCAAAGCCTCTAGCCACCCAGAGGAGCAGGGAGAGGACACGAGAGAGCACCCCACATAACAAATTAAAATTTTGGTGGGGGCACAGGGGGCAGTGCACCTCCTGGGTGTTACTATGAGTCCCCCCATGGTCCACTACATACGCTATCTATGGAGGTACAGGTTGAAGCTATATTTATTTTGATATTTACTGTCTCACCTAGCAAAACCTTCCGGGGCAAGCATGAGTGAAGACCTTGCAAGGTTCTTAACCAGGGATGCCTATTTTCACCCTGCTACGTAAACTCTCCAGAGTTTTACTGAAAGAGGCGCTAAAAGTGCAGGCTGTCAGCATGCCATTGGCCCAGTGTCTCCACTCCCAGGTTTATATACTGGCGATGGAATTAAAACATCACTCTGTCTCCAAAGTTTATAAACAACTGAGGGGGGGAAAAATGGGTGTTCAGTGAAGGAAAGACATTTGTGTATTTTTTCAAGCTTGCCAGGGGCTAGAGAGAGGTCTAAGAGAGTGGCAGCTGATATGTGTCAGGCAGTAACACATTCTAGCTAGTGGCTGACTCTTCATGATAGATATTTCTATTTTCTTCCAAGTGAGATTTTTAGTTAAATCGATGGGTCCAATACTGCAAACACAGATGTAAATAACTTTACTTACATTAATTCAATGGGACTGCTCATGTGAGTAAAGTAACTTGCCTGCATAAATGGTTGCAGGGTCAGGCCCAAATGCAGAAGGCCAGATACCTTTGATGACAGCTATCAGATGGAATCCTAACCGGTTTGTGTAGTAAATAAATATAATGGGCCAAATTTTCTGCTTCAGTAAATTAGTATCCTTCAGTTTAAGTCAACGGAGTTGCACAAATTTACACCAGCAGATAATTTGGCTGGACCAATTTATTGGCTCTATTTTTCTTGTGTGTTTCATACCAATTGTTCAACAAGAACTTGTAATGAAAATGCCACAGATAGCAGATTGTCTTTTTGTCTCTGATATTTCCATGGCAATGATCTGTATACACATTAAAACTTCCTAAGTAAATAAATAGACAGAAAAACCAGTTGAGATATTGGGAAGGGTTTGGAGCACTTGTTTCTTATAATCCCATCCATGAATTATGTATGGGTTTGCCCCAAAATGTTATGGATTCCTTTAGAAGCATCCAAGGAATAGAAACCTAGATATAAATATAAATATAAAAATATCTGGTACTCATGCAGAATAGTTCTTTCTGAACACCACAGAGCCAGGAAGTATTTGTCCTGAAGGAAAAAAAATTAGAAATGCCAAACCAATTGCAAAATAGTCAATGAAATTAAAAGCTCTGATTTTTTTAAAAAAAATTAACATATAACACAAAATTCTTTTTGTGAAGATAGGAGTGGAGATTATAATTCTTTGAGTAGAGGAGAAAGAATTGAAAGGTCACTGTTGCCTCTTTCTTAATGGGGGTAATTAAAAAAAACCTTGCTTTGTGCTGGGAAAGATTTATGTTGAGGATAAGCCTGAGAAATCAGTGAGGTAGCAGCTTGACATCTTGAAAACAAAGCACCACTACAATATTTTTCCATCTATCAACTTGTATTTTTTCCTACAGTGGAACTTCCCCCTGCTGATGTTTGCATGGAAGATTGCCCCAGCTCTGTGCTGTGGCAATACAGTAGTTATTAAACCAGCAGAGCAAACACCACTCAGCGCGCTTTATATGGGAGCTCTCATCAAGGAGGTAAGAATAATTGACAGGAATAGTGTCTCTGGCTCTCCTTACAACTAAGGAACTGCCACAGCATGTCTAGTTTAATTTTCTTGGTCAATTTTCACAAACCATGTTTCCTCGAATTCTGTTTTGCTAGGCTGGCTTTCCACCAGGAGTAGTCAATATTTTGCCAGGATTTGGGCCAACTGCAGGCGCAGCAATAGCTTCTCATGTTGGCATAGATAAAATTGCTTTTACTGGATCTACTGAGGTAAGTTTATTCTAAAATATGTTACTGTAAAGATACCAATCCAGAAAATATTTAGGGAGCTACAGCCAAGTTCCTGATTGAAGTTCCTTCAGGTCATGTAAAAGGAAGGATATGCCCATATGAAACTGGTCTGGTTGTCCCATGTTATCATGCTACCAAAGCAGAAGTGTCACTTCTCCCTTAACACCTGTGTACCAGATACCATGGCACATAAAGCAAAAATATTGCTAGGATTTTTTATGGGCTTGTGAAGATATGGATTAGGACAGATGGGTAGGTAGATTGTGTAGTATAAGCCATAGAATGCATATGTCCCTCTTTGGTATTTATAATCTGTGTGACCTAGAAGCTATTGAAGAAGTTAATTCTGAAGTGAATGGTTTTAATTTACATAAAGGAGCTGAACCAATCAGAACAGTGACTTTGCCTAACTCTCAGATATGTGCAAAGATCACTGTTATCATTCGCAGATTGGAGATAATACAAGTGTATAGGCTGATGCCACCACAAAACAGTCCTTATGTCTGAGGAATCACAATGGAAATGTCAAGACTGGTAATATTTAGAGAGTGCTAAATATAGGCAGTTCCATTAAGACTTAACAGAGCATTGTACGGATGGATCCTCATCCTACAACTCAAGGGATCTAATATATGTATGATCTTTGATATATGTATGTGACTCCCAGTGAACATTTTGTGTGAATCAAGTGTAGGCTACATTCAGTAGCGAAATAGATTTACTCTTGGTGTAGGATTGTAACTTGTTCCTGCAGCCCCCATGGATGCATAATCATGCCCACTGAAGTGACTGGGAATCTTATGTGCGCAATGACTGCAAGATCAGGTCCATGTACTACTTTCAGTACTATTTAGTGCACTTAAATCTATAATGAAGTTTAGGTACCACAGTGTATGGGCCTAAATTGTCAGTAAAATGTGGATGCAATTGTGTCTCTCATTTTCACACACAATTCCCTGGCAGCAAATTGTCATATGTAATGGTGTGTGGATTTTTATGAAAATTAGGTTATAATATGCAAAAAGTGACAGTCAATTGCAACAAACATTAGATTTCAGATTACTTTGAGGAATTGCAATAATTTTATTACATCTCCTGTTCTGTAACCAATTTACCTTAGCATCATAGAATATTAGGAATCTTACTATGAACACTCTCTCTCTCTCTCTCTTTCTCTCTCTCTCTCTCTGCCTGCCCCCTCCCCATAAATTAAGCTGAAACAATTGTTTTCATAAAGATATGTGGTCTGTGTGTAAGATAAATATTCTATTATACAGGATGTTGCAATGTTTGGAGGAGAAATAATACAGATGGGTTATGTTTCAAAGTAGTCTTTTGTAGCCAAAATAAATTTTTATTGTAGTTCAAGACAGCTTTAGGTTTAATAGCCGTTTAAAACTCAAAAGCTGTGGGTTTTATACTAACTCAGTGCCTACCTTTAAAAGCCTTACTAATAGGAAGTGAAAAGCATTACTGAGATGAAAAAGCAATTCTCTAAGAACCTAAAGCAAGAACAGATGGAACATTTTAATGTAGAGTTAGTGTAAACTGTTCCATATTGTTTCTGATTTCCTGTAACACTGAATTCTTGTAATGGCAAGTCAACATTGTAACATTTTTAAACATAGTCCTGTAATATCAATGGTTATACCGAGCATCAGAGTTCTCAGAAACAGTTTTCACTTTTTTAATGAAATAGAAATGGAACTATTTTGTGTGCCTGATCTTATCTGCAGCCAGTCAATTGTAGTGATGTGATTTCCTACAGCTATCAGATACACCCAGAACCAGAATAGTCCACTCCCACAGCTCTTCCAGGTGCTAGCTCAGGCAGTTAATATTTTAGCTGTAACAAGTTAATGATAAAACCTATTAGAAGAAAAGCAAAGTTGAAGTGCCTGCAGCATGAATTTATCTCAGGTTTCTAACCCGAGAACCTCTTGGTAGTATAGTAAACAATTCATATTTTTTCTCTTCAAGCTAATTAAGTTTCCCATCTGCCTGCAAAAAAGTCTTCTGTTTGTAGAGTCAGAATTAATCAGGGTTTATTGTCTCTTTTTCAGCAGAGTTCCTTGACAGGGAATGGGGTGTGGAAAAGAGCTCAGTTTTGGTACAATTTCATAAATAGGAAAAATTCAACAAAGAAAAGAAATGAGTAAGAAAGACATGACCATGACTCCATGCTAGAGTCCCCCGTGAGGGCTCAAGTCCATGTCTGTTCAGTGATGATAACTTTTTTTTCTCATATTTTGATTTCAATCTCTAACTTAGTTAGGCCTCATTTCAAGAAAACACTCAAGTACATCCCTTACATCCAGGCCTGTTCAGGACAATACATCAAAACATGCTTAGCTTTAAGCATGTGTTTAAGTTATATCTTGAATAAGGAAACTTTCTTCAATCAGGGCTATAAACTGCATATCTCATTTCCTCTCCTAAACTAAGTGTGCCAATATGATCCCAATTAACTGGCATGATAAGAGGCTTCCATTCTCTCAGTAAACAAGTGAAACTCCCGATAATGGGAATGGAATCCACAGGAATATAACTTCCCAAGACCTTGGAAGAATCTATTGGTTGAGCCAAATTCACTTTTCAATCTACTCAGTTCACCACACTCTCCTGTCTGCAGCATGGCATGAAGGGGTATAAAGCAGGGTTGCTGACCCTGCAAGATTGTCCGGGAGTCTCCAGGAATTAAAGATTAATCTTTATAAAGATTATGTCTTGTGATGAAACCTCCAGGAATATGTCCAACAAAAACTGGCAACCTTAGAGTAAACAGAATAGGAGAACAGAAACATGGAATAAGCAGATGACCACATGCTATGTCTTCTCCCTCTGTAAAGCCAATAGCATGCCATGTTAAACAAGTTCTGCTCTATACAAGTCATGGTGCGTAGTTTGACTTCCCAGTGGGTCCCAGCACCACAGTGATTATATATTATATGTATCATTCTCACGGGAGTCGACAGACTCTCTAAGCCTCTGGGCAAGGTGTGTGTCTGAAGTGAAGCCAGTGGGGATGCAGACCTTCAAAAGGAGGGGATGAGAGGCTTGTAGAGGCCAGAGATCCATTGACTCTTCCACTGTAACTAGGTAATACTTGCTCCACACTGAAGATTATGGAGGTGCAGTCAATGCTACTGAGTGCACCATTAATTGATGCGGCAATCTGAAATATCATCTTGGTTGCTTGTCAAAAGAAATGGTGAGGTCTGCTGACAAGAGGGAGCAAAGGGGACAATTTCCCCTGAGCCTGGAGATTCAAAAGGGCTTAGGATGCGAGGCAGCGCTAAGGAGTGGTCTGGACAGTGCTGAGGGCTGGCTGCCCCAGTTCCACACCTTCTGCCAAGGCTTTGTCTCTTCCAGGAGTGCAGCGCCCCACCACCAACACCATAGAACCACAAGGCAGACAGTTTTGCAAGCATGCCTTATATAGGTTCTTTATATGGAAAGTGGGACATTTGTTGCTAACAGGGAGTTTGGACTCAGATTGGAGAGAAGAATCCTTGCAGAACTCGCTAGAGCACATTCCGGCTCCTAATATTCAAATAAATCGAAATAAGAACTAGTCATCTCATGATGGTTCCATGTTAGGTTTGTAAATGTTTTGCTGGTCAGTGTATACTCCCTCACTCTTCTCTATTTCTGTATCAGAATCTTGGAAACTTTGAGGATTGTTTTAAAATGTCAAGTGTGTGAAAATCTATTTTCCTTTCTTGGTCATAGTTTGAGGAGCTGGGGGGCTGTTATCCCCCAAACTTCACGCCTGGGGCAGGCTGATGGAATTTGCTCCCACCATCTCCCCTGTACTCCTGGCCCCATTCGTCTGACTGGAGCTCCCCAACCTACACATAAAAAGTCAAATTATGCCTAAGCTTCCCTTTCATCTTCTCATCCCATGAATAATGTTTTCCCTGATTACTCTCATGATTCCCTTCCCCCATCCCCTTTCTTTCATGGCTCATCTCATGCACAGAAGAGTGGTCCTTCACCTCTTTCATTCCACGCACCACTTTGCAAGAGAAACATCCCTCCATGGATCACCTCCTTTCCTAATCCCCCAGTGCATGGTTTTCAATGCCTCATTAGGAAACCTTCTCCAGACTCTTGGTGGTTTATGAAACACACTTTGAGAACCAAGGCACTGAAGAAAAAAAAATCATACTGAGCATGAGATCCAGACTTGGAACCTTTTGCCATGGTCCCTTTAGGTTTCAGTAGCACTACTGCCATCTCTGCTTGCACTGATTTATACTCAGCAACAGCTTGCTTGATGGAGGGATTTTTAACAAGGTTGGTGCTTTTTAATGAACTGGGCCCTGGTCATGTCCCTTCTCAATTACTGCATTCTTCTCCTTGCTGAGCTCTCTAACACCCTTTTTCTCCCCCACCCAGTCAGTCAAACTTTAGCTGCCAAATGGGACCTTCCTCACCAATTGATCTAGCCATGTCACCATCTATTTGTATTTCCTCATGGGCTCCCACTACTTTGCTTTCACAGCCCTTCGTGACTCTGCTCTTGCCACCTACCTCCTGGGTTTGGTCTCCTGTCATATTTTCCCTCACCCTCTCTGCCTGACCATTGGTGCCAATCCAGGGTGAAATCCCTGTTGAAACCAGTGGGAGTTTTCCCATTTACTTCAGTGGAGCCAGGATTTCACCCCGTTGCTGTGTTTGTTTCCCATAACCATCTGCATGCATTTTTCTATGCCACCCTCTGTTTGCTTTCCTCACCATCTCACCTCCTTCTCCTCATTCACATCCCTTTTAAAAAATGCAGTTCTCCCAGGAGGCCCAGAAGGAGTGATTATGTTAAAGTTATATGCAATCAATCAAACGATCTTTTAAAAAGCTTCCTCTTCCTAAGATCTTCTCATTCTTTAAAGACAGTTTGTCTAAATAGTGAGGGGGAAAAGGCTCAGAAAAGCTGCTATTGTAGCTGCCAGCCAAATTCTCCGCCATGTACATTAATCCTGCAGCAACCACCAAAAATGCTGGTGCTTTGCATGCACTACTTGGACAGCCAGCTAACTTACCATGGTCAAGGCCAACAAGCTGAACATTTTATAAATAGCAATGTCTGGTTTTAAAGCACCATCTGATTTTTAAATGTTTGTAAAAGCCAATAAATATCTGAAGCACACAGTGTTCAAACTTTGCACATGATTGGCAGACGTGATTTCTTCTTTGAGAATGGAAATTTTCTTTTGTGGTTTTGCTCCCACGGTAAATTAACTCCTAACGGGTGGATGGAAATGACACCCCGGAGTGTTTGTAGAGTCCCTCTGAGCTGGGAAGAGACTCCCTTAGCTGTAAAGAATATGAATGAGAGTAGTGGTTGTTTATTCCATTATCTTGTAACCTTAAGGTTTAAAAAAATCATGATTGGCTTAAAGGCATTATTTCATTAAAAAAAAAAGGAAAGCTGTGATTCTCACCCAAACCCATGACTCAAGTACCTGGACCTTTAAATGAAAACCACCAAACCAACAGACTCATGATATAGTCATAAGCACTGGGCAACAGTAACAGACACAGTGAAGTCCATCTAGTTCTCATTGGTCTTCTATCTCCCAGTTAGACTCAACAAAGCCTATGGTGCCTATTCTAACCACAACCTTGTAACGTCCCAGCCTGTATTTCACAATCATGAGAGGGAGGCATTACTGAATGCACTGAAACATTAATTTAATATTTGCAACCACAATGCACTGTGTGTTCAAAGGGAGTTGAGGCCAGGCTGAGAATCAGGCCCTTCCTGTTACATTTACTAAATTAGCAATAGTGTTATCATCATAAGATACTAACACAACTAATCTAATGTCCAAATGTATAGAAAGCATGAATTCTTGTAAGGACATATAGGACTAATCATAATATCTAGTGAATCAAGCTAAACATATCAGCTGTAGTTGGTAAGTATACTGTATAGTCTATAGAAGGATGTAAATAATACAATATAGATGAGACGTGTTGACAAGAGGAAGATTTTAATATAAAATTGCATGTTGTTACATATTATTCCGCAGTTTGCTCTGCAAACATTTAATGTGTATCAATAACTTCTCTTGCCTGTAAACCTGAACTCATTTGCAACTCCATCCAGCTTTGCATGCTCTCAAGAAGATAGGAATCACAGATAGCATGCAAACATTTGAAGCGCTGGCCAACAAGAAATGTATTTTAGGTGGCTAGTTTCCACGTTGTTCAAGCTAGAACCATTAAAAAGCAGACCGAGTAACTCAGATTAAAGATACGATTCAGTTCTATGTTCATGCAGCTATGTGCATAATAAATCAAATAAATATTCAATAAATGGATTTGGATGCCTATGTAAACACAAGGTTCATAAACAACTTCAATAAAACCCAAAAAGTGGGCTGCATTTTGCTTGGCCGAATGTTTTCTTTATGCAGTTAGATTAACAAACCATGATCTCATCATTAGTCAACAAGATACTAGAGAGACCATCAAAGCAAGCTACAGGAGAGTCAAGATTGATTCATGCCAAACAAATGTTTGTAGCTAACAGCTGTATTACCATTGATTCTAATTTACTCAGCAGGATTCTCCTTTCATTTCCTAAGTGAGATGAATGTCATGTTGCATGATACAGACAGCATGTCTACCTACTGCATGAGTAATGAGTTGTGTCAGCTCTCTTGTATCATAAAATTGCTCCTTGTTTTTGGATCTTCTTTGCAAGATTACGTCCTATTTTTTCTTCCACTAACAATAAGTTTCTTAAATAATGAGTGTTCCATTTCCCAAAATCTGTCAATTAATCATACTACTGAAATGCTCCACACAAGAGACTTTGGGAAGGATATATTATAACTTATTCATAATTTAGCTTAAAACCCTCTTGATTATTTTTGTTGCTCATTCTGCTGGGCAGATTGTGCTTCCTGAATGACTAGGATATCCAAAACAAAACCATTCCTTTTTCTTTTCTTTTTTGCATTTGGTAGAAGGTTGGAAAGATGTCC
Source organism: Pelodiscus sinensis (assembly GCF_049634645.1). NCBI lineage: Eukaryota > Metazoa > Chordata > Testudines > Trionychidae > Pelodiscus > Pelodiscus sinensis. The sequence goes on along the minus strand of NC_134724.1, from coordinate 29,488,816 downwards.
TTCCTCCAGATGTGGAATAAGGATATACAGCAAAAGCTGCTCTTGTCCACTTCAGGATGGTGAAATTCAGTAGACTTTGCTGGTGTGGGGACAGTCACTTTAGAAGCGGAGTATCTGAAGAAGTGGGTTGTGCCCACGAAAGCTCATGATACTATCTATATTTCTGTTAGTCTCTGAGGGTATGTCTACACTACCCTCCTAGTTCGAACTAGCGGGGTAATGTAGGCATACCGCACTTGCAAATGAAGCCCGGGATTTGAATTTCCCGGTCTTCATTTGCATAAGCGGGGAGCCGCCATTTTTAAAACCCTGCTGGTTCGAACCCCGTGCAGCGCGGCTACACGGGGCTCGAACTAGGTAGTTCGGACTAGGCTTCCTATTCCGAACTACCGGTATACCTCGTGGGTAGCCTAGTCCGAACTACCTAGTTTGAGCCCCGTGTAGCCGCGCTGCACGGGGTTCGAACCAGCGGGGTTTTAAAAATGGCGGCTCCCCGCTTATGCAAATGAAGCCCGGGAAATTCAAATCCCGGGCTTCATTTGCAAGTGCGGTATGCCTACATTACCCCGCTAGTTCGAACTAGGAGGGTAGTGTAGACATACCCTAAGGTACTACGGGGCCATTCTTTGTTTTTTACGTTTTTTTAGGGTTGCACTGAGTGATCTGGAGACAATCTGGAATCAAAATTCACACAAAACAAGCAACATCTCAGCTTTATAGGTTTTATCCAAATGTTCCCCTGAATTCTTTTACCTCAGAAGATTAAAGGGCTGACGCTGCTGTGTGAATTCAAGGATTATAGGCAGTTGCTTGTTTGATTCTTAGACCACTAAACAGCCTCCCAGGGTCAACTACATTGGGAAATCCAGGTCAGGGAAGCACCTGAACATTCAAATGCACTGTTCAGAACTGGAGTGAAAACCCCACAAGAGTAGGACTTAGATTTGGCGTTTGTGGTGGAAGGAAGAGGTTTTGAGATTTCCAATGCATTAGTAAGAATACAGATTACAGCTTTTTGTGTATGATGTTGGCATTTCTCTCTGGAATCAGAAAGCACAGAGGCACATGAAAATAGAAGATAATGTTTGCAAAAGCTTACCCCAAACCTAACCCAAAAATTTGGGTAAAGTTTTGGGTCTCAACCTAAACTGGTTGGCACACACCTATTTAATATGTGACTAAATAAATCTCTTCTGATAAGAAAGATTAATCATCCAAAAAAAAAAACCCCAAACCCAAACTATTGAGTGCTCCTGTCAATTATTGAATTAATACAAAGAAAACAGCACTCAGTTTAATAATTGAACACTTTAGGGACTTTGATTCCAGCAGCTACTTTGAACAGAGGTGTCCTGTACAGCTGGGTCCCCACTAGCCCCCTCAGCCCACATAACAGATTGTTTTCTTTGAGATGAGCCAAATTACATCTACCCACACCCTCTATGCAGTTTACAGGGTTACAGTACTTCACAATTTACCCAGGGATACTCCTGATATCTATCTTGCAGCCTATTCAAAACAAGGATAGGGAGTCAAGATTTTCTGTGCCAACATTCCTACTGATTAATCAGCACAGCTCCATTATCTGTGGGGGAGTCTTCATTTCCAAAGTTCCCTCGCTATGCTGCATTGCCTGCTGGAAGTTCACAGAGATAGCTAAGAGACACCACAGGGAGCATGAACGAAAAGACTTAAACGGACTGGAACGCTATCACTTATCCTTTTGTAATCCTCACTGGGGATGAAGAGAGAAATGAAAAAGGCTTCTTTGCTCAATAAATAATTACAGTTCCAGTACCCTCCCTAAGACTCTGTTCTTGCCATAAGTACACAGGGCACAGTATGGGCTGAACAAAATGCCAGTGCTTACTAGCACCAATCCCCATACTAAGCTGCTTTATGCCCAACTCCCAGTGTTAAGGCTGAAATGAGACTCCCTGTTAAGCTTAATACTTGGAATGTTGACAATTTCTGTATATTAAAGACAACACAATTCCAAATTTGGACAATGGTCTCCAGCCTCTCCATGACATTTGGCAGCCAGAGCTGGATATCCAATTAGGTATAGCATGCACATGGCTAAGGGTGCCAGTGTTCTTAGGATGCCTGAAAGTGGGTTAAAAGTTTAATTTTTTACAGAAAACATGAAGGTCAATGGAGGTGGAAGAGCACTTAAAATTCTGTGCCTAGGGGCACGTGAGGTGTAAATCTGGCTTTGCTGGCAACCACTTGTTTTTCTCGGTTTTTTAATCCCTCTTAAAAGGGAAAAAAGTTTCTTATTTTTTAATTTGGTAACAAATATTGTGACCTTAAAATGGAAACAGGGGTGGCAGGAAAGATTAATTTTGCCATCCTTAGCATGTGCTTTTGTTTATATTGTGATTTTGGGGGTGGAAAGAGTTCATTATTGGCCTTTGAAAGAAGGAGGCTGAAGCCATAATGGTGCGGAGTGCCATTGGCTAACACTGACTCTAATGTCAAGGCTCTCGTCGATTTTTTAAAAACGTAAATGTCATAACTCTTTAGGAGATGTTAGAATTTCTATGTGACGTGTGAAAACTTCGCAGTGTGGCCTGGCTGTCAGTCAAATGTAGTGGTAAAATCAGCTCCAATTACAGGGATCTGTAAGGAATGCTACGCTAATGTCAGCACTCCATTTCACCAGTACAGGGGTAAAGAAAAGATGCTGAAGTTAATTTATTTTTAAAAAATCCACAGTCAAACTTCATAGTGGTATCACCAGATACACAGTTAATCACTGAGTTACATGGAACAGTTGACAATTCCCTAATTATCCTGTGGGCTTTTTGCTTTGTTTTTTCTGGTGGGAGCCCAGGGTTCTATTTCATTTGCTTTATGATTACTCCAGTGCTGACTTAACTTTCTCCAGCAGACTGACTTTAATTCTGTAGGCCAGCGTCTCTCCCATTAACCCTTTAAAGCTGGCAGCCGCAACCCCCTGGCCCTATGCATAGACATTTTACATTGAGAAATTTCAGCAGCTAGTCCCTACTGATAGGATTTTTGCACAAAGAAAGATTGATTCCTAATGGTAGAGAGAAGGACTGGGAATCAAAATGCAAGTGGTGTACACGTGTGTGAGCCAGCAACTGACTTGCTGTCTGACCTTGGGCATGTTATTTAGACTCAGATTCTCATAAACTTTGAGGCATCTAAGTTAGTTGCCTAAACACTTTTGTGGCTCTGAGCCTTAGGTCTTGATTCAGCAAAGCACTTAAGAACACGCACAAGTCCATCCCTTTTCAGCTGAGCACTGAATCCTGTATGTACGTTTTACTTTATCAGGGCCTTAATATCCCTGTGACAGTTTCCCAAACCAACAAAATGGGTATAATAATACAGGTCATCTTGAACAATGGAAAATGAGCAGAAAGATGGTTAAACTAGTTATTAGGGATTTCCCCACCTCAGAGGAATTCTAGGGAACATATTGCTGGTGTTACCAACTCCATGCTTTACATCCCTTCTTACATTGGCACGGGGTGGGGGCATATCATAGGTATCGTTAGCAGAAAGTGGGGGTGGCCACTTCCAGACTGGTGTTCCACTTTATTGATCTCATCTGCAGTCTCATCTTTTTGGGGTGCTCCCAACTACACCAGGGCTGAATTTGTCTCCCATGGCCTCTAGGATAGAGAAAGAGCAAAGGAATCTCAAAATCACCTTTGACTCCCATCCTTACTACCTCTTGTAGCTGCACTGCAGCTTAGTATATGGCCTGGTATGTGTGGGTGTGTCTAGACTACATGGCTCCATCAATGGAGCCATGTAGATGAGTGTACTTGGTAAAGGGAAATGAAGCGGCGATTTAAATAATCGCTGCTTCATTTACATCAAAATGGCCGCCGCGCTGTGCCAATCAGCTGATTGTCTACACAGCACGGTAGTCTAGACAGGGATCAGCTGACTCCAGAACCCTTTGTCGTCAGATCCTGTAAGCCTGTGCAGCTGATTGTGTGATGATGTGGTATTCTCTGGTTGAGGATTTCACACTTCAGATTAGTTTAATTAATTGGGGACTAAAAATTGAATGGTTTGGAAGGTGCACACGCACACCCATGCACGCACACACACATTCCTTAGAACTGATTTGGCTAACAATCTGGAAAGTGTCAGTGGCTGGAATGAATTGTAATAAATTACAATTAAAGTGATCGTATTACTAACTGCTCTATCATATAAAAGAAGCATGATGGTGCTTATTACTAAAGAAGAGCTTAATGCATTCTGTGCTAGTACGAGTGACTTTTTTTCAGTATCAACAGAAAGTGGTTAACCTAAAGCTCTTGTTAATGGCACGGAAAACCCTTTGCACTTGTTCCATATATAATTAAAACAACCGGCTTGTGTAAGAAGTCATTCCAGTTACACAGATTTCAGTTTAGTTCTCCTACTGGTCTTGGCAATAAAAAGACTAGAAGAAAAGGATCACCGAGCCAACTCCAAAATGTACACTGCCATGCCCAGTCTCTTGCAAGGAGGTTTATTTTCTTAAGAGAAGCCAGCAGACAAATAGAAAAACAGTCTTTTAACTCACTCCTTAGCCTTAGGCTTCAGGGGCCCCAGGGGTCTCTGGTGTACTGCACGGCTTCCCAGTTTCAGTCAGTTCTGCTCCAGTCTTGAAACAGCTGTGCCAAGCCACCTGGCCCCGTGCTCTAGGAACACAACCCCCAAGTTAGGCCACAGAACTTCCTTGCCCTGCCCATGGATGCTACCACCCAAACGGCCCACTAACAGCCCCTTATGGGTCTACTTCTAGCCCATCCCTCTTTCATTGGCTGGACTGGATTAAACTGTTCTGGTCCAGGATTAGTGCTTTCCCAGGGACTAGCTATCCTGTGACAGGAACCCTATAGTTCTGGGAAAGGCTGGGAAGTTGTCTCTTTTGTACATGACACTGCAGGTGAGAAGAACCTGCCGGATTGTTTAATAGCTGCGTCCCCCTGATATCCAGAGCTCGCTGTTGCAATTAATTGTATGACTGCATTGTGTGTAAAAAGTTCCTCCATTTCCTTTTAGGTTGGGAAGCTGATCCAAGAAGCAGCTGGAAGGAGTAATTTGAAGAGAGTAACGCTGGAGCTGGGAGGGAAGAGTCCCAACATCATTTTTGCAGATGCTGATTGTAAGGCAGCACTCAGGCATTCTCCTTACCAATTCTCCTTGGTCCTATGTCCTGTTTTGCTTTAGTCTTAATTTCCATTTACTGTGAAGCCAGTAAAACAGACATAATGTATCTAAACCAAACTTTCAAATACACCTGAACCTCCGTAATCCAGGTGTCTCTGGACCGGGAACACCCCTGGTTCGGATCCAGGCAGGGGGAGGAGGAAGTGGCTCTGCATGCTGTCACTTCCCTTCCCTCTCCCCCGCTGCCCCCCAAAACTGGGGGAACTTCTCCAGAGGCTTTTCCCCCACTGCTCCCATAGTGGCATGGTCAGTGCCTGGGAGCAGTAGGGGGAGGGTGGGGAAGGAGAGCCCCAGAGCCACATGTGCACCTGGAAAGCGCCCATCTCCACCCCCTCACACCCTGAAACCACACCCTATCTCCTTCATGCACCCTCCCTCCTAGACTCGCCCCAGAGCCCACCAAGGTCTGAAAACATCGTTAATCCGACATACTCTATTTCCCAGGGTTGCCAGATTAAAAAGGTTCAAGTGTAATGGTCTTTAAAAGACCATCTTTGAACCTGGTGTTTCATGGAGAAGAGCAAAATGATATAATGGCCATAGCCAACCCTGACCCATACTCAAGGTTCACGTGCACTGTTTGACCTAAATGCTGCCATGAGGTGTTTGCATTTTGTACCACCCCAGGACTTCCCTGGTAGCTTCATATTAAAAGATGGGAACATTTATTAAATTAAATCTTCAATGGCTCGATAACACAATCCATGCAGTATTCCTTTTGATAGGCAATGTGATGGTGTCTTTTTTATTACTCCCATATTTCTTAATTTACAATGGACTGCAGAATTGTGCGTTGACAAAATGTAACTGTCTTTGTCAGAGCCTCCTCTAAAGGGTAGCTGGAGTTTTGGCACTTTAAAAGTTGCGGGCAACATTTTAGGATTGTGGGATTAGCACATTAGCTGGAAATTTCTGCGAAAATGATCAGCCATTAAATAGTTAAGTGTTGACATTTAAATTATCAACAGGAGGTTTTGATGTTAACACCTCATTATGATGAATGGGGCATTTCACACCTTGCTTTTGAGCTGTTGTTTCAGGGTCTTTTCAGGCACTCTGCACTCATTGCACTTTTGAAAAGTTTCTTTGCAACCATAGGGGCTAGAAATTTATAGGGTTTCTTTTCTAAGCAAAAGAAACCAGACCACATGCAGATAAACAGAACAATATGACCCTGTATCCACTTTCACAGCTTTCAAGCGCTATAAGATTAGGATAAAGTCTAAGAAGACCTTGCAACTAAAGATGGCTAGTTGGCACGGGAAAATATTATGCAGCTAAAGTTATATTGGTATAAACCCTTCATGGACACACTTATCCAGATAGAAGAGTGGCTTTTATCAGGATAAATAGCTTCCCAGGTGACTTAAACTCCAGTGGCTTAAAGGAGTCCATACACAGAGGATTTGTAACTATAACTTTGCTTTAATTCACACCTTAGATTATACAGACACAAAAAGTTCCTACATGGACAAGGCCTCAAATCTTTTCTAAGCACAGACTTGCACAGATTAAACTCAACCAGTGTAAACTAGGGTTGCCAGGAGTCCGGCTCCTCACACCTCCTACTCCAAACCCCTGCTCCATGCCTAAGCCCCCCCCCTTCACTCCAAACTCCTCATACCCAGTCCCACCCCACCCCTCACCCCCAGCTGGAACCCTCACTCCCCTCCTGCAACCCAATCCCATGCTCCAGTGCAGATCCCCCCGGCATCCTGAACCCCTCCTAGAGCCTGCATCTCCAGCCAGAGCCTCACTCCCCTCATGGCCAGCTTCCTGCCCCAGCCCAGAGCCCCTCCTACACCCCAAATTCCTCAGCCCCACCTTAAAGTTTGCACCCCCAGCCGGAGCCTTCACTCCCCTCCCACACTGTGATCCCCTGCCCCAGCCAGGTGAAAGTAACTGAGGATGGGGGGAGAGGAGTAACAGAGGGTATGTCTACACTACCACCCTAGTTCGAACTAGGGTGGTTAATGTAGGCAACCGGAGTTGCAAATGAAGCCCGGGATTTGAATTTCCCGGGCTTCATTTGCATATTGCCGGGCGCCGCCATTTTTAAATGTCCGCTAGTTTGGACTCCGTGCCCGCGGCTACACGCGGCACGAACTAGGTAGTTCGGATTAGGCTTCCTATTCCGAACTACCGTTACTCCTTGTGGAATGAGGTGTACCGGTAGTTCGGAATAGGAAACCTAATCCGAACTACCTAGTTCGTGCCGCGTGTAGCCACGGGCACTGAGTCCGAACTAGCGGACATTTAAAAATGGCGGCGCCCGGCAATATGCAAATGAAGCCCGGGAAATTCAAATCCCGGGCTTCATTTGCAACTCCGGTTGCCTACATTAACCACCCTAGTTCGAACTAGGGTGGTAGTGTAGACATACCCAGAGAGATAGGGGATGGAGCTAGAGTGCACAGAGCTGTGGGGCAGGGGTGTCCTGTTCTGTGCAATTAGAAAGTTGGCAATCCTAGTGCAAACCCATTTCTGGACATGGTTGTTTTCCTAATTAATTTAAGATAAATTAAAATAAATGATTCAAACTGAAATTGTCCACATGCTTTTTACAACCAGTTTCAGTTAACTGGCTGAAATCACATTTTAAACTGAAGCAGGTGCTACGCGGCATGTAGACAACCCTTGACAGCATTCTCCTGGATTGGGAAAGATTATTCTGTCTACAGCTTTGGAGAGTCTAGGTAAATTTAAACAGGCAGCCAACATATTAATTACTCCATCTCTGCACTTCATGTCTTTCAACTGTTGTCTAGATCTTGCCCAATGCTACAGTTATCACAGAGACTTGTATGACAGGCAACAACTTGTTCTGCCTCTGAGCTCTTATTACAGATCCCTTAAATGTTTCAGAGCTCCTTTCCCTGACCCATATTCTTCTACTACACAGACATTGAAATTTGAAGTACAGTTATGTTCATAGTGTATGATACAAAAACAGAGGCTCAGTAGCTGGTTTTGGCCTCTCTACAAATATACCACTTGCACCCAACCTGAGATTATAAGCCATTAGTTAAAAATTGAAGAGAACTTGCTGGCTGTTACAAAGGAACTGTTTAATCTGTTTACAGAACAGGTGCGAAAGTTTGCTGATAGTGTGGCAAAGCCATAGAAACTATAGAAAAGCCACAAGAAGATGGTTCCAGCCCTTCCGAGAGCAAAACTATGTTAAGAAAAGAAAAAGGAAATCAGTTACCTAGTTCTAAACACTATTGTTCTCAATCTTTGTGGATTCTTCTTGGGAGATTTTGAATAAGTATCAGAAAACAGTCTGAATTATTTCTTCAAGAAGATGGTGAAAAAGAAAGTTTGACGTGGCTCTTAGAGTTTTCTAGGGTGTTCTGAAAATAAAGCATTACTGGTTTTTAAAATATTCCCAAATTAATTATATTCTACAGCAAAACATTGCGAACTGACCGTAGGGTTACAGCTACACTATTGGACATTCCTGTTTAATAAGGAGATATTTTTAGTCTGTATAAAGGTACATGCAATACTATGAGAGTCAGATTCTTCTCTAAGCATCTGAATAACCAAGGGTAGAACTTTTGTCATACCGCCCTGATTTTCCTCTCATTGGTGTACAGGAGTAACTCCACTGAAGTCACAAGCACTTCAGTAATGTCAAACCTCAATACATGAGAGAAAAATCATGCCCTGAGAGTCTATAGCATTCAATCTCTTAAACGTAAAGCACACATTTTGTACTTTGTTTTCACAAGGAAGGAATCCTCATGTATAGGACATACCACACTGTTGTGTTTTTAATTTATTCTGTTTTGGGGTTGTTTTAAGCCAAATCTAGTAAGTCTGTTCTGAAGTTATGAAAACACAACAGTAAATAATATGGCTGATGTTGGAGCACTAGCAGGGTATGAATTACTTCTCACAGCAGCATGTGGCTGTCTTGGTTTTGTAGTGGACTATGCTGTGGAACAAGCTCACCAAGGAGTCTTCTTCAATCAAGGACAATGTTGCACTGCAGGCTCGCGGATTTATGTGGAAGAGTCCATCTACGAGGAGTTTGTGAGAAAAAGTGTTGAACGTGCCAAGAGGAGAGTAGTGGGGAGTCCTTTTGACCCAAGTACGGAACAAGGACCCCAGGTAAGGAATAATGCTCTTCATGACCCATGGGCATTTATAGACTGTGCTGGTGCCTGTTTAGCACTGTGGTTCTCATTCAAACCATAGCATGGTTTGTGGACCAATACACACCATGTTGTGACACACAAAGGTTGAAATAACAAGCATTTTTAAAATCACAGTTCTAAAGGGGCCAAACCTATCCACTGCAGTGCAGAAGAGGGTGTCTCTCCCTTCAGGAAAAGTCACTCCCACATCTGAGCATTAGGGTTACCAACCCTTCCAGATTCATCAGGAGTCTTCTGGAATTGGGCTTGATCTCCCGAAGGCTCCTGAAACCGAACTGGGAGATCAGCCACTAAAAAGTCCAATGGTGCAGTAGGACTAAGTCAGGCGCTTTGCCATGACACTATGCCATTTCTTGAAGAGGATGGTACATCCCTTTCTGCAGCTCCAAGGTGTGTACAGGGCCAGGGGCTTCCATGTGCTGCTCCCACAGCAATGACTCTGCAGCTCCTATTGGCCGGGAGCTGTGACCAATAGGAGCTCTGGGAGCAGTACCTGCAAGCAAGGGCTACATGTGAAATCACCTGGGCCCCCTGCATAGAGGCTGCATGGATGTGCTGGCCACTTCTGGAAGGGGTGGAGGACCAGGGAAGGCAGGGAACCTGCCTTAGCCCCGCTGCACCACTAACAGGGACTCATAGCTCTCCAAAGTAAACACTGCCTGAGCAGGGCCCCATACCCCAAACTTCTTCACTCCAACCCCTACCCCAGCCCTCTCCCAGAGCCCACACCCCACATTTTCTGCCACGCCTTGAACTCCTCCTGCACCCCAGCCCCTCACCTCAGCCCTAAGCTGTCTCTTGCACTCAATTGCCCTCCTAGAGCCTGCACCCCCTTCTGCATCCCTGTCCCAGCTTTGGGTCCCCTCCCAGAGCCTGCACCATGCATCTCCTCCTACAACGTAACCCTCTTGCCCCAGGCCTGCACCCCTTCCTAGAGCCTGCATCATCTACTTCCTACTGCCTGCTAACCCCTTCCTTGCTCCAGGCTCAGCCTAGAGCCCCCTCCCACACTCCAAACCCCTTCACCCCAGCCAAGACCCCACACCCCAACCCTCTTCCCCATCCTGGTGAAAATGAGTGCAGGTGGGGGACAGAGAGTGACAGAAGTGGGGAGGAGGGGGGCGGGTGAAGTGAGTGGGGGAGTGACATCAGAGAAGGGGCAGGAGCAAGGGGAAGGGTGTTTGGGTTTGTGTGAGTAGACAGTTGACAAGCCTATTGGCATATTCTACAAAGTTTACTTCATAGAATTAAGCACTAGATTATTTCCTTAAGGCTATATTGTGCACCACCAAGCCATGCAGTGATAAAGTGCAGTGGAGAGGCAGACTCACAGCAGTGTCTGCTCTAGGCTGTCCTCCTTCAAAAATAATGAGCAGTCATGTGGCACCTTACAGACTAACACAAATATATACACTATCACGAGCCTCCGTGGGCAAAATCCACCTTTTCAGATGAGCACTTCACAAAGTTCATAGTGCCACAATTGTGATCGGCACCATGAAGAGATGACTTTTGAACACAAATTAGGCAGACTTGGAAAAATTCCTAAATTTCACTGCTATTCTTACTAACTCCCCTGATTGGGTCATTTGTGAGGATGGAGCCTGGGGCATCTGGCTCTAAAAGCATGAACAACTCTATCAGCTGAACAAATGTGTCAGCTTCATGATGGAAGGCAATAGCTGACTCATTAACCTCTACATGTAGGCTAGTCAGTATAGCAGGACAAAGACCAGAAAGGGTTAATATGGGTTACACTATTCTTTGAGAGGGGGAGGTCAACAGGAGTTGCAGGTATTTAGTGCCTCTCAAGTTTGAGCCACTGTGAGTATAGGTGTGAGTGCACCCAATGGGGGAAGACTGGTCCTGGTTTTGTAGCTAGGTGTACTATCAAGCAGTACCACTAACACCGCTTCTTCAACATTTAAGATTGATAAGAAACAGTACAACAAGATCCTGGAACTGATCCAGAGCGGCATTGCTGAAGGCGCAAAACTCGAATGTGGTGGAAAAGGACTAGGAAGAAAGGGGTTCTTCATTGAACCGACAGTGTTTTCCAATGTAACCGATGACATGCGGATTGCCAAGGAAGAGGTATCCACAGATTTCCTCTCTGGGGCATAATCATGATACAGTGTATCTAAACAGGATTTAGTTTCTTTTATTTATTTTAGGATATCAATGTTTTAGAGTTGGAATTTAGTGCTGTAAATGAATTGTGAGTCTTGCTGGGCACTGGGGTGAGTCTGTTAGAGATGCACTCAGCACCTGTTTGGGTAAAGCATCTATCCCAGTTAGCCAAATTCCAGAGCTGAAAAAAGAGAAAATGGAAGTGGATGGGTTCCATTGAGTTGCTGCTTTTTCCAGGGCTGTGCTTTGGGAAATCTCACAGTTTTTCAAGGAGGTAGTGCCACTAATACATTTTCCTGTTAGAATTAATAAAGAGTAAAACAGGAAAAGGGAGACATCAGGAGGAGGGGGAGGTATACTTTTATCCCAAGGCTGTTTTACACATTAACCATGACTCTCTGTTGCAGATCTTTGGGCCTGTTCAAGAAATACTGAGATTTAAAACCATGGATGAAGTTATAGAGAGAGCCAACTGTTCAGATTTTGGACTGGTAGCTGCTGTCTTTACAAATGACATTAACAAGGCCCTGACAGTCTCATCTGCAATGCAAGCTGGGACAGTCTGGTAAGGCAGCAGAGACCATGCATTCTTGCTGTGGGAGATAAAGGGTTTGATTCACTATAGTGACACTCTAGTTTCCTACCCTTTCCCAAGCCTAATCTAGATATCTACTAATATAGAGGTAAAAGTGTTTTGTCAACCTCCCCCCCACACACACACACTCTTTACTTGTGTATTGTGCCCCTTCCCCCATCTGCTTTAGCTTGTAAACCCAGCCATTAGCATGCTAGCAGGCACTGCTGAAAACAAATAATATTAAATAATAATTGCCAACCTCATCCTAACAAAACAATACGGATAATGCCCTGTGTTGTTTTCAGAATGGGGGATCCCTGTTAGATTTTTCTGATGAATGCACCCATAATAATGACTTGCTGATATTAGAATCTATCAAAGGAAACAGCAGGCACCCACTCTCCCTAATCCTTTAGGGCAGGCATGTCCAAAGTCCGGCCCGCGGGCCAATTGCGGCCCGTGTTCCGGTTTAATACGGCCCCACAGGTAATTTGGCAATAACTATCTTTTATGGCCCCCAACGAATCCATATGTATTGAGATGAATACATTGTAAAATCTCAGTTAATGTCAGTTGGTCTAAATCAGTTATAAATATATTTGGACACAACATGTATACTTGGTGTTATGTTCCTGTTCATATTTTTTTAACTTAAAAGTTGACAGACAACCTTTATTACCAATAATATGTAATGTACTTTACAATGTTCCTGACATATATTTCAGCTTCCTGGATTTTTTTTTCATCTGGCCTTCAGATATGAAAGGCAGAGTGATTTAACACCTGTTTAGATTTGTCATCCATGTGTCGAAATGAAAAGTATGCTGTTTGCAATAAACTTTGCATAAAATAAGTAATTTGCATTTAATTGTAATGGTTCAAAGAATGTCAGGCAAAATGGTCGGCCCTCACGCATGTTCACTTCATCAAATCTGGCCCTCTTTGAAAAAAGTTTGGACACCCCTGCTTTAGGGACTGATAAGCAGGTTAACAGCAGACAATTTGGTATGTCAGGACTAGATAAACTAAAGAGCCCAGAGGAAATCAGGTGAAAAAAAACAATTTCAAATCTAATAGCAAATTGTTACAAACTGGCATTGACGTTTGTTAACAAATTAACAGATTTTAATGAAGCTGAATTCAAGCTTCTCTAAGGTTTTTTTTCCCCAATCACATCTAAGGAGTTGACCCTGCTCCCCTTGGAAGACAATGGGAGTTATGTCATTGTCTGCATTGGGAGTAGGATTAAACTCTTAAAAGATAAAGTGCTAATGTTTCTTTTAACATGTTTGAAATTACTATCGATAACTACTTGTTATTACAAATAATTAGTTAGTGTCCTTATTTCTATGTGTTCAGATCTCCCAACTGGATTTCCCAATTGCATAATTGACCGTGCTCCTTTTCTTTTGACAGGATAAATTGTTACAATGCCTTAAATGCCCAGAGTCCATTTGGAGGGTTCAAAATGTCTGGCAATGGGAGAGAAATGTAAGTATCATATTATTGCCTTCTAAACTTTGCTCAGATATACAAGTCAGGAAATGTTAGTGAATTTTTAGAATGAAAAAACCCCCAGAGACACCCATGTATCATACTGATGATTATGGGATGACAGAGATTCTCATGTTTTAATTTGTGTGTGTGTGTGTGTGTGTGTGTGTGTGTGTGTGTGTGTGTGTGTGTGTGTGTGTGTGTGTGTGTGAGACACATGTATAGTACTATTGTTTTTCCCTTTGAGATTTCTGGAACCGCATGGTGAGTTAATGTGACTGTCTTCTCATTCCTAAATAAAATGGAAGTTTCCAAGTAACTCTCAAATCCAGGAGATTGCCAATTTTCCAGGAAGATTACTATGTTGCTGTTCTACCATATCACTTGCTGTCCTAGCTGTAACTCTGTGTATTCTTTTTTCTGTCTTCATTGATGTTTGCCTCAGTTCTCAATACTAGACCCCTTGCATGTAATTAAAGTGCTATTAATCTCTTCCAGATTTAACAACATTTGATTAAATCAGGCCTAGACTCAGATGACTCTATTAACATTTCCTAAAAAATATTCTCATTCTGTTATGGAATATGTCTTCTTCCCTATTCCAGTTGGATATAAAATGGCAGATCTCTTGGAATGGAATCCACCCATAATCTTCTTCCTACCATATCTAGCTGCACATTCTACCAGTATTACAGCCGCATAGAAATAGCATATTTGATTATGTGTTTGTTAATATGTACGTAATACAAGCAAATTCCTGTGCAGATGGCACACATACCACTTATGTCTCATTTAAGCCCTGAAAATAGCTTGTGATTAACTACAAATTTGGCAGCAAAATCAAAATAAGGTCATATTCTTTAAACTGTGAATAGGGTTAAGTAGATCATGATCCATAAAAAGGGCTCCATGAAGTCAGAAATATCTCCCCTTGTTAAGAGCCACTTAGGATAACTCATTCATAAGTCAATCATACTGTTCTCAAGATATGCCTACACTAGAAAATGCAGCAGCAATGCTGAAGAAGCACTGAAGTGTAGACTGCAATTTTTCCATCTCCATAACAAATCCACCTCTCAACCCCTGCCGCTTAAGTTGGCTTAATTACATCATACAGGGTGTGAAATTTTTCAGAGCCCTGAGTGATGTCGTTAAGCTGACCTAACTCTGTAATGCAAACTAGCCCTCAAACTGGATAATTCTTATCTTGTGAAAATATTCCATAAATAGTGAGCACAAGAGAGCATGCTAGTACCTTTAGGGTGAGTCTAAACTACATGGCTCCGTCGATGGAGCCATGTAGATTAGGCTGATCGGCAGAGGGAAATGAAGCCGCGATTTAAATAATCACGGCTTCATTTAAATTTAAATGGCTGCCGCGCTCTGCCGACCAGCTGATGATCAGCTGTTTGTCGGCAGATCGTGGCAGTCTGGACACGCCGCTGTCGACAAGGAAGCCTTTGTTGACCAGCGCAGGTATGCCATGTAGTTTAGACACACCCTTAGTTAATGGGGCTACATAGAAGAGCAAAGATATTCATGTGTCCCCAGAGGGAGCTTTTGTCACACACTCAAAGGGCGGTTGCAGCCCCCAACCATTACTGAAAATCAATGGGAGTTGTGCACTTGATTCCCATTTGTGCCTTTGAAAATCTTCCCCACAGAAAATAATGTTTAGATTTAATATAATATTTGTCTCTCCTATGAAAATCCACCTGATGATGACTCTGCTGTGAAGCATTTAAAAAACCCTTTGACAAGGATCTAGTCAGTGTATCTAGTGCACGCGCAGACACACACATTTTATTGCAATGCCAAGGTTTCACTGTTAAAATCACAGTCAGGAAATGAAAGTAGTAACGGTTCTAACTATGTTAATTTTGCCATGTTATGCATCCATATGAGATTTTTTTACTGCACAAGCCGTAGTAAGCTGTTTAACTGGAAAAATAGGAGGAGATGGGGTTGTCAGATAATTTCACAAAAAATCCAGTGCAAAAAATTGGGGGACCAAAGTTGTTGAGCAAAAAAAAAAAAAGGGCTTTAAATCCACCCCCTCTCCTCCCGCCAGATGTGACAGGGGAAGAATGTCCCTACCGGCCTTCCGTCCAAGAAAAACAGAAAATACCAAACATTTTACGTGTCCAATATTTTCTGGGTTTTTTTTACCAGACAGAAGACGCAATTATCGGACTGTCCAGGTGAAAACCGGACACCTGGCAATCCCAGAAGTAGAACACAGGCAATATAATATTTGCATCACAACAGAGTTAACATTTATATTAGAGTCAGGTGAAAACCCAACCACCGTAATGGTTTTGTTTGGATTTTGCACTTAATGTCCTAGATTTTCCCCCTATTTTTTCATAGTTAAGAAAGATCTTGATTATTCATTTACATTCCCATTAAGGTCCTTTACACTGCCCGCGTGCTGTGAAGATGACATCTTGTAAATGAGACTCAGGCTTATTAGTATAGCCAGATTAAATTAGAAATGACCCAAAGAAAGACATTCTGATCACTGTTCGTACTTTCCCAAAGGCAGTTCAGTTCTACCTCAGGCTCATTATCTCTTAGGGTATGTCTACACTACCCTCCTAGTTCGAACTAGGAGGGTAATGTAGGCATACCGCACTTGCAAATGAAGCCCGGGATTTGAATTTCCCGGGCTTCATTTGCATAAGCGGGGAGCCGCCATTTTTAAAACCCCGCTGGTTCGAACCCCGTGCAGCGCGGCTACACGGGGCTCAAACTAGGTAGTTCGAACTAGGATTCCTATTCCGAACTACCGGTACACCTCGTGGTTAGAGGACAGTGGAATGATGGCTCTGGCCACTCTCTGTCCCTTGATTCCTCCTTCTTCCCTCCGCAGGTGTAACACTAGCAGGCAGAACTGAACCTGGGACTTCTAAAGCTTAGTGCATGAGCCTGTAGCCCATGAGCTAAAAGCGTCTGGCTATTAGCTAAGGCTGAAGAGCAGACTCATTATTCTCCCTGGAAGTGGTCTCAGTGTCACTAGATGGGATAGTATACCACACCCAGAAAGTGTGTGGGTTACACAGGCATTGAGGAGTGTGCAATACCAGCTCTCTCCTTGCTCCTAGAGCTATGAGCTCGTTAGGGTTAACACGGCCATGCACTGGGGCCTCTTTCCTGCCCTGTACTCTCCTGTGTAGCTGTATTAGAGGGAAGGAAAGAGAGACAATCAAGATAGGCTTAGAAAGGGGCATCAGCTACCCACTAGCTCTTGGAAACCTCACATTTGTCTATCTTCTCAAGTTCAAAATAGAACACACGCACTCAGACCAGGGACGGCCCTAGACTAGCTGCCAGCAACTGGCACCCTAGGCGAACCATGCAATCGGCACCCCCACCTCCAAACCCCTCAATGATATTGTGCCACCATTTGACGCCCCATTTAACTTGGCACCCTAGGCAACCGCCTAGTTCGCCTATATGGACGGGCCACCCCTGACTCAGACACACACACACACTTTGTTTGCTAGACCAGAACAAGATAGCAGCCGGCAATTGGTAGCATATAAAAGCACTGGATTCTACATTGCCTGGGTTAACTATTGACTCAAATTGTGTCCAAGAAGTGTTTGGAGCCAAGTTTCAGCCCTACCGAATCTAGCAGAAACTTTCACACAGAGTGACTTATTAGCATTAGTTCTTCAGCTCCATGGAACTTCTGTAACAGCCTCTATTGAGCTATTGGGGAACTTTTCTGTAGCTCAGTTAAGTCTGAAAAATGGTTTGGTCACTGTGTGTAAGACAAATCTGGGGACTTTTTGCTGGGGATTCGTCCAACTGTAAACCTTACTTATGAAGAATCCTCATTAGTTCATGTTCTTGCCTGTACTTAGTTTTTACTAATTCATACAATATTGACTGAAACATCAGTCTGACCAAGTTAAATATCAACTGACTAAGTCAGGTGTAAGCTGTATTGTGCCAACAGGCAGGTTGCAAGGGTTTCAAAACCCCAGGTGGGGATGGAAGGACCTGATAAATATCAACCTTTCTGCACAAATGAATTAACACTCCAAAGAGAGGTAAGAATGGTCTCCCCCAGGGAAACATTTGTGTGTAAAAATGTACACTTTGGAGGTAAATTCAGAACAGGCTATGCAACATCAGGAGTGTACCAAGAGGTGTTAGAATGGACAATCTCTGAATAATGACTGCCTCCCCGTTTTGAAAGCAACATGTATGAAAAGGGAGTTCAGGGGAGTCCACCTGGAATTTTCTTAATGGTGCTATTTAAGATTACATTCTGCACTGTTGTATAAGGAAGAAGGGCAGTACCAAATGCAAGACAAATTCACATGAAATGTAATTGCAGGATTTCTCCACGTTTTATTCTTATAAATAAGGAAACTAAACTCAGTGCAGCCTCTTGCAGGGTGACATGGGATCTAAACAAGGAGAGACTCCTAGTACCAACTCTACGTGTGAGACTCCTAGTATCAACCCAGGCTGAAAAGATGTTCAACTCCTGTACTTAGACTGTAAACTCTTAGGCTGTGTCTACATTGACATCCCTTTCCGGAAAAGGGATGCTAATGAGACACTTCGGAATTGCAAATCCGCAGGGGATTTAAATATCCCCCGCGGCATTTGCATTTACATGACTGCCGCATTTTTCTGGCTCGGGGTTTTTGCCAGAAAAAAGCGCCAGTCTAGCCACGATTCTCCGGAAAATAAGCCCTTTTCCGGAGGATCCCTTATTCCTACTTGAAAGGGAGGAGGAAGTAGGAATAAGGGATCCTCCGGAAAAGGGCTTATTTTCCGGAGAATCGCGTTTAGACTGGCGCTTTTCTCTGGCAAAAACCCCGAGCCGGAAAAAAGCGGCAGCCATGTAAATGCAAATGCCGCGGGGGATATTTAAATCCCCCGCGGATTTGCAATTCCAAAGTGTCTCATTAGCATCCCTTTTCCGGAAAGGGATGCCAATGTAGACACAGCCTTGGGCTATGTCTACACTGCAGGCTTCTTGCCCAAGAACTTTTTGTGGAAGAGATCTTCCACAAAAAGTTCTTGCACAAGAGCGCGTCCACACTGCCATGTGCTTTTGCGCAAGAGATGTGCTTTTGCACAAGTGAGAACGTTCACACTGCCATGGACGCTCTTGCAAAAGAAAGCTCTGATGGCCATTCACAGAATGGCCATCAGAGCACCTGTGCTTTTTCCCATAGGGGTTTCTTGCGCAAGAAACCCCTATGGGAAAAAGCACAGGTGCTCTGATGGCCATTCTTGCGCAAGAAACCCCTGTTGTCTGTCCACACATGTCTTTTTGCACAAGAGCTTTTCTGATGATCTACTGTACTTTTTCTTGTGCAAAACCACACTTGTAGTGTGGATGCTCTGCGAGTTTAGCAAACTGCAATGTAGACGTAGCCTTAGGGGCAGTTTCTGTGTCTGTGCAGTGCTCAACACAAGAGGGTCCCGGTCCCTGATTAGAGCCTATAGGCAGGACTGCAATGCCAACACAAATAATCTCAGAGGAGTAGCAGGTTATTCTGTATTTGTAAAAACAACAAAAGTTTATGTCCTAATAAATCTGTTAGTCTCTAAGGGTATGTCTACACTACCCTCCTAGTTCGAACTAGCGGGGTAATGTAGGCATACCGCACTTGCGAATGAAGCCCGGGATTTGAATTTCCCGGGCTTCATTTGCATAAGCGGGGAGCCGCCATTTTTAAAACCCCGCTGGTTCGAACCCCGTGCAGCGCGGCTACATGGAGCACGAACTAGGTAGTTCGAACTACTCATTTCACAAGGAGTAACGGTAGTTCGAACTAGGAAGCCTAGTTCGAACTACTTAGTTCGTGCCCCGTGTAGCCACGCTGCACGGGGTTCGAACCAGCGGGGTTTTAAAAATGGCGGCTCCCCGCTTATGCAAATGAAGCCCGGGAAATTTAAATCCCGGGCTTCATTTGCAAGTGTGGTATGCCTACATTACCCCGCTAGTTCGAACTAGCGGGGTAGTGTAGACATACCCTAAGGTGCCACAGGATTTCTCATTGTAAAAGCAAATAATGACTTCTCAGTCACCCCAAATGTACAAAGAGGAAAGGAAACAAGCTGTTCCTTAGGGAGAAAAGGAATAGTCTTGCAATGTTCACTGCAGAGACTTAGGAGCATTGCCCAAGAGAGGAACTGGCCAGGGCAGGTTAGAGGAAAAATCTATCCAGTAACCAAGCTTAACCTCCCTGTTTCCCAAGCAGTGGACATATCCAGCAGTGCCCAGTCCCAAGTGGATGAGAGTCACTAAACTTGAAAGGGCTTGTAGTGTCAGTTAAATGTCACTGGGCCAGGGCTAAAAGAGAGTATGTCTACACTTCAAAGTGAATTAGAACTAACAGACGTTAGTTCGAATTAACTTTGATAGGCGCTACACTAGCGCTCCGCTAGTTCGAACTTAATTCAAACTAACGGAGCACTTAGTTCGAACTAGGTAAACCTCATTTTACGAGGACTAAGCCTAGTTCAAACTTACTAGTTCGAATTAAGGGCTGTGTAGCCCCTTAATTCGAACTAGTGGTAGGCTAGCCCTCCCCAGCTTTCTCTGGTGGCCACTCTGGGCACCACCAGGGAAACTCGTATGCCCCCCTTCCGGCCCCAGAGCCCTTAAAGGAGCACGGGCTGGCTACGGTGCCTGTGCCAGGTGCAAGCCTGCCAGCACCCAGCCAGCAGACCCTGCACCTGGCACGCCATGAGCCAGCCACCCGATGCCCCCCAGCCCTCCGCCTCTTCCCGGGACCAGGCTGGTGGCTCTCGGGAGCCTGGCAGGACCGCAAGAGGCGGGCACCCGCCTAGTCTAGTGCAGACATCGTGGACCTCGTCCACGAACTCTGCACTAGGCACAGGAAAGTGGCCATCTAGGGCAGGAGAGCTGCCAGCCTGGCCACCCAGAAGCAGGTTTACATGAAAATCAGTGTGGTCCACTGAGACCCCCCGACCCTGAGCCCTGAGCTTAGAATGGCCGTACTGGGTCAGACCAAAGGTCCATCTAGTCCAGTAGCCTGTCTACCGACAGCAGCCAACCCTAGGGACCCTGGAGGGGATGGACCAAAGACAGTGACCAAGCCATTTGTCTCGTGCCATCCATCTCTAGCCTTCCACAAACTTTGGGCAGGGACACCATTTCTACCCCCTGGCTAATACCACTCCATGAACCCAACCTCCATGACTTGATCTAACTTCTCTTTAAACTTTGTTCTAGTTCTAGCCATCACAGCCTCCTGCAGCAAGGAGTTCCACAGGTTGACTCTTTGCTTTGTGAAGAACAACTTTCTGTTACTAGTTTGAAGCCTGTTACCCATTCCTTTCCTTTGGTGTCCTCTAGTCCTTCTTTATGGGAACTAATGGAGAACTTTTCTTTATGCACCCTCTCCACACCACTCTTGCTTTTATAGACCTCTATCATATCCCCCCTCTGTCTCCTCTTCTCTAAGCTGAAAAGTCCCAGTCTCTTTAGCCTCTCTTCATATGGGACCTGTTCCAAACCCCTGATCATTTTAGTTGCCCTCCCCTCTCCCACCCTCTCTCTTCCCCTCTCCCACCTCTTTTTCCCAGTCTCCCCCAGTTTTGTTCAATAAAGAAAGATTCTATTTTTGAACACACGTTTTCTTTATTTTGTACATCAGGAAGGCGGGCTAGGGAAGGGTAAGTGGAAGGAGGTGAGGGAGGAATGGGGTACGAGCCCCCAGTGAGGAGGACTGGGCTGGCTCTGCAGGCTTCTCGGGGTGGAAGTTCTCCTGCAGCCCCCCCGATTGTCCCCTCCCCCCGGATGGCAGCCTGTGGCAAGTGCAGCCGGGCTGATGGCCGAGTGCTGTGATGTTCCGCGTGTGGGCACTCAGGGCACTCCAAGCCAGGACTGCTTTGCAAGCGGGGCACCCCGGAGAACTGTCTGTCCGGGGTGGGAGTTGGGTCCCTTTAAGCACAGCCCTTGGCTAGCCTGAGACAGCAGCTCCACGCTCTAGGTCCTCATCTGATGCCCTGCTGGCACTGCTTCTGGCCATCCTTAACCTCTGTTCAGGGTCCACTCTGTGTGAACATGCTAGTTCGAATTAGCAAAAAGCTAATTCAAACTAGTTTTTTAGTCTGGATCCGTTAGTTCGAATTAGCTTAGTTCGAATTAACTAAGTTAGTTCAAATTAGCACTGTAGTGTAGACATACCCAGAGGGTTTCTGGCTACTGGAAGCCTGGGTAGGTTGATCTCTGCAGTGGAATATATGCTAATGCTCTAAGTCCCTGATGCTACTGTAATTTAGCAAATATAAGCCATGGGTTATATTCGTTTTTACAAACCCCGCATCCCCCACCCCTCCACAGGATATATTCGGGTGCGGGGTCTGTAGGGTTTTTTTTAAGTCACCGGAGGCTGGTGGTTCCTGCGGCTGCGCAGGAATGGGGGGAAGAGGGGTGAGTGCTCCCCCGCCCGGAGGATGGTGGTTCCTGCTCCCCCGCCCCTTCCTGTGGCTGCGGAGGAACCAGGGGGATAAACGCTCCCCCGCCCAGAGGCTGGAGTCTGGCGGCTGTGCAGAAACCGGGGCGGTGAGTGGCTGGCTAATTGCCTCGCGCCCCCCCCCCCCCCCCGCACCGTAAATTAGCAAATATACCCCTGGCAAATATACCCCCGGCACAGAAAAATCTTGTATATCCCGCAGGTTATACCCGTGCACGGGGTATACAAGATTTTTTTTACTGAAATAGAAAAAACCGCGGGGTATATTCAGGTGCGGGTTATATTTGGGTGCGGGGTATATTCGCTAAATTACAGTACTTTTTTCCTCAGTCTCAGCCACGGGAAGTGGTGCAGCCTATCTCCCCCACTCCTAGGGGAGAAACCAGCAGGAGCAGAAGACAGACAGGTTGGGCTGAATGAAGCCCTAGGTTAGGGATATTAGGCATTCCAGTTTCTTGTGATTCCTTCCTCAGTCTGTCTTTGTAGAGTGCTGATATGGGTGCCAGTTATACTGTTCATTCTTGGGATGTGGCCATTTTTCCTCCAGGACCTGGAAGAGATGGAGATCACGGATTCATTTTGCATGGCTCCATCCATGGACAGTGGGGTCTTCTAGTCACTACTATCCACAGCTACATCTGCATAATCATGGGGATCGATGTTCTGAGATCAGTCCACCAGCAGTAGATTTAACAGGTCTAATGAAGACCTGCAAAATTGACCACATGTCCCTCTCCAGTCAACCCAATTACCATACCCAGGACAAGAATCGGAGAAGCATAGAATATTAGAACTGGAAGGGACCTTGAGAAATCAAGTCCAGTCCCCTGCCCTCACAGCAGAACCAAGCACCGTCTAGATCATCCCTGATAGATGTCTATCCAACCTGCTCTTAAATATCTCCAGTGATGGAGATTCCACAACCCCCGCAGGCAACTTATTCTAGTGTTTAACCTCCCTGACAGGAAGGTTTTTCCTAATGTCCAACCTAAACCTCCCTTGCTGCAATTTAAGCCCATTTTTTCTTGTCCTATCATCAGAGGCCAAGAAAAACAATTTTTCTCTCTCCTCCTTGAAACACCCATTTAGATACTTGAAGAGTAAGGGGAGTTGACAGAAGAGTTTCTCTTGTCAATCCCTTGCAGTGTAGATTCTGCAGTAACTCAACCAGAGGTATGTGGACTCCAGCTACATTATTCGGGTAGCTGGAGTTGCATACCTTAGGTCGACTTTCTGCGGTAGTGTAGATGTAACCCAGGATTCACAGTGGCTTCCAGGATTCAAACTGGGACTTGACAGTCAGTGGTTTTAGAAGATAAAATGAACTTTAATCCAGTGGTAAATACACAGTATAATAATGTAGCTGTGCTTTGGTCAGGATGTATCAGGACTTCACCAGGTAACCTTTTGCTAAAGGTTAAGTCTGAATAAGGAACTAATGCATGGACATGAGTTGACAGGCTGCAATTTGTTTTCTAGGGGCGAATGTGGATTGAGAGAATATTCTGAAGTTAAAACTGTGACAATAAAGATTCCTCAAAAGAATTCCTAAGAAGATGGAGCATGTTGTGCAGAACAGCATGAGATCCCACCCTCGATATTCCTTATGGGACCAGCACTCAGGAATAAAAAGTGTTGTTACGCAGTATATATTTAAGATATTAAGTTACAACATATATACCAGGCACATAATTGCATACATAATGCAAACCAACTCTGCATTGTTTCATAATACTCCATTGGCAATCCGCCCCCCCCCCTTTTTTAAATCAAATCAGGCAGGAAGAGTTAACATTGCAATTGGATACCATTTAATAACTGCACCACTCTAAAACTATTAGCTACACACACAATAATCCTTTGCCTACATATGCAAAAAAGGCAGGTTGTTTTAAAATCACCTTTCAAAAAAGGCTGCTTTGGGCTGGTAGTCTTATATGATGCTTTGCAGCAGATTTCATTTGAAGAGTCACCATTTTAGTCATGATCAAGTATCACTGGTGTTCTTTAATAACCAAAAGTGAACTATTTTGAATTGGAGCCAGCCAGTATGTTACCTTGGTTACTTTGCAATCAACATGATATTTTGAAGTGGTCACACAAGTGGAGAAGGGAGAGGACAAAATTATTGTATGGATTATTCAACTTGGAAGGATTCTAGTGAGCACTGATATCTGGTTTAGGCCCAAGACTGACTGGTATTCACAGTGAATCTTAATACTTATTTTACGTGTTATTATAGGTACCATCTTACTTGTAAGGTTTTTTTAGAAAGTTTTATCATCCTCTCAGCCGCACATGACTGAATTGGAGCGAGATTCCAAAGGTTTTACAGAGTTATTCTTTTACTTCCATTATTTGCAGAGCATTCCCTCCTCCCCCATCCCTCCCTCCCGCCAATGAAATATCTGCATACCCTTACGCAGACTCTGCAGGCTTCTTGGCCAGCAAACTGCATCACAGCAGAAGTTTCTACTTTGACCCAGTTTAGAAATTGTGATGTGTTCATTAGAGTTGGAAAAACCTGCTGGACAAGCGAAAAGGTGGTTTGCTGTCCTCACGGTGCTGGTGAACCCCGCAAGAGCTTAATTGCTGCTCTTGGACTTTTCATTGATGTCCACTCTGGTTTCACAAAGCGTCAGAATAAGAGCAGGCCTAGTTACAAGTGAGACTCGCTGCTAATCCCTTCTTGTGGCTCCAGAATCCTTCCTGATTCCCAGGTTACAAATGGAACATCAACACATCCTTGTCTTTTTTTTCTTTCCTGCTGCAGATGCAGAATAACGCTCTAGCACCAGTTGGGGTGAGGTGTTTTGCTCAGGCCTGTACACAGGGGGAAGAGGCAGAAAAGGGTGCAAAAGCACCACCTCTATTGTCCCCCAAGTAAGTATGCTCCGGCCAGGCCGGGGAAGGTGGGAGCAGTGTGCTGCTGAGTTTCTCTCCCACATGCTCTGGCGGCCCGGAGGAAGGCTGGGGCTAATTGTCCCACTTACCTGGGGGAGCATGAGAGGTGCATTCACACCTTTCAGTCTACATTTACAAAAAAAGCACCACTCAACAGAAATTCCTGAGTACGGGCCTGGTGTTATTTTAACAACATATATTTAAAAGTACAGTAAATATCCTACTGTAGCTACATTATGTGGAATGTAGGGACAGAATTATAGCCTCATATATTTAACAGTTTGTTTCTTAACCATAGGCTCTATAGGCCAAGGTGCTGAGCAGGGAGTGCTCCATGGAGTCCAGTCCAGCAAAGCATTAAGGCACTTGCTTAACTTTTACCTCAGAAGTTAGGACTGCCCTAAGAGCTTTGTAGTATTGGGACCCAAGTGCCTCGCATCTTCCAACCTTGAGCCCAAAAAGTGTTTTGTATCTATAACTCATGACATTTCCTGTGTGTGTTTTTTTAAGTACTATGTACCATGCTGTTTTTCACAAGTGACAGGGCATTCACAAACACAGTGCTGACACCAAGTATTCCTGAGTTGTTACATGTGAATGTCATGTACTCCTACTGTAGCGTATGCCAGAGTAAAATAAACATACAGCAAATAACACATTAGTTATCTTTTTAACTGCAATATAAAATGTGAAAAAAAGAAATTCTATTTCTTTCCTGTTATTTACTTAAAAAGAAAAAAGAAAAGAAACCTTCTGTGCTAGCAATAAGCATTTATATTATGTATTCCTCTGTATTATTTGTGTGTTTTGTATGTCTTTGTGTTATTCCAGTTAAATTCAGGTAAATAATACACAGCTGCCATTTGTTCCTCAGCTTTGTCACTGTTGCTATATTTGATGTACATGAGTTTGTGAAAATCTTGTTTTAAACAATATACCATCTGCATGTAGCCAACAAAACTTTTCTCTCCAATACCTGCAGGTCTTTGTTACAGTTTATCATGTATATAGTTATGTTATTAAAAAGTAAAAGGAGATGAAATATTTTCTATGATGTTTTCCATTAAAAAGATTTAGAGAAAGATTTTTCAGCCTGTGAGAGTTCTTTGTTGTTGATGGAGCCACGGGGGAGGGGGGGGGAGCATTACATTAGTGAAGAGACTGCTGTCGCAACAGTAGCTTTATTTTCATTTGCAAGAGTGAACAAAGTAAATGGTCAGTTATGGTTTTTGGAATATTATTGCAGCTGTATGAAAAAAACACTCTGTGAATTGTGGATCCAGGTCACAGCCAAAGTTCATCCTCGTCCTCAGTACTCGTAAAGTTTAGCTCTTAGTGATGGTCTGAAATCATTTGAACCAGTGGGGCATCCTTGCAAACCATTGCATCACAGCTTGAGTTTTGGATAAAGTTTAAAAAAATGACGATGACTTTACTTTCCCCACCCATGAGTCATAGATATGAATAAATTAACACCATGATCACTTACGGACAGATACTCCACGGGCCTTTAGTCTCTAAAACCAAAAGGGGCAGTTTGAATATCAAATGCACTTCAGAAGCAAAATGCAGGACAATGTAGCACTTTAAAGACTAACAAGATGGTTTATTAGATGATGAGCTTTCGTGGGCCAGACCCACTTCCTCAGATCAAATAGTGGAAGAAAGTAGTCACAACCAGCCTATATTGGAACAGGATACCATACTCAAAGAGGCTCTGGGAGACAGACCCTTAGTCTCCTATAGACAACCACCTAACCTCAAGATGATTCTTACCAACCACCACAGGACATACCACACTAATACCAACCCTGGTACCTTCCCTTGCAACAAACCCTGTTGCCAGCTTTGTCCACATATTCATTCTGCTGATACCATTATTGGACCTAACCAAGTGAGTTATAAGATCAAGAACACATATTCCTGCGCATCCAGAAATATAATCTATGCTATCATGTGCCGAAAGTGTCCGTCTGCTATGTACATTGGACAAACATCTCAGACACTTCGCCAAAGGATTAATGCCCACAAAACAGATATCAGACAAGATCACAAAGAGAAAACAGTTTCTTGCCATTTTAACCAGAAAGGACACTCTCTCAATGACTTAACCACCTGCATTCTGCTACAAAGACCTTTTACATCTGCACTTGAAAGGGAATCCTCTGAACTGTCATTCATGTTAAAATTCGACACTTTCCAACAAGGACTTAACAAACATTTGAACTATCTCACCCATTACCAAAATAGTTTCCCCAATTATCACCTCTAATACCATTAACTCACAAACATCCCACTCTCCCTACCTCTAATATCATCAATTCACAGACACTTACCTTCCTCCCCCCCCCCCCCCCCCCGCATTCCTCTCCTATTCTGCAATGTGATTTGTCCTTTTCATATTTGTTCATTTTTTTTAATGGTATCCTTTGGTATATATGGTTGTGACTACTTTCTTCCACTATTTGATCTGAGGAAGTGGGTCTGGCCCACGAAAGCTCATCATCTAATAAACCATCTTGTTAGTCTTTAAAGTGCTACATTGTCCTGCATTTTGCTTCAGAAGCAGTAGAATTTCCATTCTATGGTATGTGCAACTCCCCCTGAAACAATCAGACAATCCCTTAAATTCCACACATATTTTCATGGCTCAAAGCAATGCTCATCTTTTGAAAAATTGCCTATTTTTAATAAGATAAAGTAGATACAGTTGTATCAATATTTCTTATCACTTCACTTAGCAGAATTCAGATGTTGTTTTTTAAGTAATTTTGATAGAGAACATCAATGTTTTAAAGCTTTTCAATCAATTCAAATTTTAACAATTGTGAGAAATTCGGGGGGGGAGGGGGGGAGATCAGACCATAATTATTTAATCCCACAGCAGATATTGAGATTGAAGAATTTAAAACGTTAACATTTAAAACACAAATTGTGAACATCACATATGAACAGCTATAAAATATCTATCCTTAATTTGAACACTAGTAAGTTTACAAGCAGCAAACCTCTCTGTAAAGTTTTATCATAATCAATGGAAATATTTTTTCAGTTTGTGTGTGTATGTGTATGGGGGGTGGGGGAAGGAAAGGGGAGAAAGTCCTGATATTGACCAATAAAAATCTAATCCTGACAAGCCTAACAACTGAGAATATTCTACATTGAACAGAAAATACTAGGGTAGTGTGCTGGATTTGGCACAGAGATCCCCTTGAGACTCTCTTGATGGGCTGATCATACCACTGCGCCCACATCCCTGCCCTATGGGGCATCCCACTGCTTTGTCCTGCTGAACCAGAAACTCTGGTCCTCCCCACCCAAGCAAAGGCATAGAACTGGAGTGTCAGCCCACAGCAAAGCAACACAGACCCTGAGAGTAGCTCAGCTCTGAGAAGGCTCAGTCACAGGGTCTTGACACAACACCCAGATGCACAACTCCAATGGGACCAAAACCCACATAAATCCATAAAAATATTATTCAGAGCAAGCTGATGGGTTATTCACTCCCTTTGTCAATGAAAGCGAGCTGTGATCCTCTCTGCCCCCAGGTAACAATTCTTTTAGGATTTAAGATGTTGCAAGTGATAACAAACAAATCAAAGTAGGTTACTAATGATAACAAAATATGCCAGCTGAGTTTATACTCACAGGGTATGTCTACACTGCAGGCTTCTTTTAGAATAAGCTATTCCAGAGGAAATACTCCGAAATAGCTTATTTCGAAATAGAGCGTCTACACAGCAGATGCCCATTAAAATAGCACTGAGCGATTTTGAAATAGAGCATCCACACTCACTGGATGCTGAATCGCATTTAAGGCCACCCAGAAACACTTCCAGCAGGGCATCAGGACAGCAGCTACTTCTGGGAGTACCTCAGTTGTCTAGCCACAGAGCCAGACCTGCCTCCCAGCAGTCAACAGCTTTTACAGGTTGTGCTGTACCTTCTGCAGCTCTTTTTGTGGGATGCCACACACAACCCTCGCCCCAACTCCCCCAGCTCACTGTGCGGAACTTCCTCCTCTCTCTGCGGGCACTGCTCATGCAATACGACCCCCACCCACCCTCTCCTGCACTTCCCTGGAGGGCCAGATCATCATGGAATGGTGGGGTGACCAGCAGTAGCTCCAGAATTTCTGCATGCAGAAGGACACCTTTCTGGAGCTGTGTGAGTGGCTAGCGCCTGCCCTGAGACAATGGGAGATCCACATGAGACCCACCATCCCCCTCCAGAAGTGGGTTGCCATCGCCATCTAGAAGCTCACCACACTGGACAGCTACCGATCCATCGGGAACCAGTTTGTTGTGGAGAAATCAATCTCCAGGGCTATGCTTTTGCAAGTATGGTGCTCTCTGGCTATTGTCCCAGGAGGGGGGAGAACTTCTGGAATGGAGTTCCCTAAGGAAAGCAGGAGGGAGGAAGCCCTTTCCCTGGAAGGTTTTTCAGTCCTGCCTTCACAAAGCCCTGACAGGGGAGGAGGTAAGTAGGGGGTTGCTCCTGGTGAGTGTTGGGGGGGGGAAGGGGGGAAAAGAGGGGGGCTCATGGACCTCTCAAGGGCCTTGGCCCCCATGGGATTCTCTGTTTGTTTGTCTCCTTTCACAGGTGGTGTAGGCCAGGGATTTTCAACTTGGATAATTGGCTCGGTGGGAATCTAAGTTCCCTGTAAGCCGTGTGGCAGTGGGTCCACGTAGCTGCTAATTGAGCCCCACCTAGAGGTTTAGGTCTACCACATAGAGAGCTTCCTGTCTGGGGAGGGGCAGTCACTCAGCAGCAGAAGCTCCCTGTGCCAGACAAAGAGTGTGCTGGTAGGGAAGGGGACATAAGAAGGGCGGAAGGAACGGAGGGAGGAGTGAGTATGTGGCTGAGACAGGAAGGGTCAGAGGGGAGGGGAGTTTGGAGCGTGCAGTTAGTACTGGATAGGAGACCTTTGATTGCAGAGATCTGATTACAGCAGCTTCCTGGTCTGGGAAAGAGGCAGCAGCAGACTGCCTGGGGTAGGTGGGGAAAATGAGTGGTGGTGCTGGCATCTGTGCAGTGAGTGGGGACAGAGGGGAGTTTGGGTTGTCTTAACTTGTTTCCCTCTGGGCTACAGGCAGCAAGAATCAAACCCTGTCTCAGCTCAACAGCCCTAGCTGGGCTGCAAACATAGGACTGTCTCCTGGGCTGAGGCAGGCTGTATGGGATGGTGCCAAAATTTCAGGTGTGTTAAAAGCTTTTAGGCTGCTTTTGAATACAGGAACAAAAGGCCTGGCACATGACATTTGCGTGATTATATTTCAGACAAAGTTTACATAGGCTTAAGATAAGAAAAGCAAAGATTCTTTTAACAGAATTTTTTTAGCGTTGTAGATATCTACAAACTCCGATCCATTATAATGACATGTATTGTGTGTGTACAGCTGTAGTGTAAACACATGACCTCTTAAAATTAATTACCGTAATGAATCTGCAAATATGCAGATAAAATATTACTGGTCTGCCAAAAATTTGTGAATGGTTTTGCCAGTCTGCGGTGTAAAAAAGGTTGGGAACCACCATTGTAGACCATCAACACCGTCCTGCTGCTCAGGATCATCAACCTGGGTGACATGGACCCCATTGTCGCCAGCTTTGTCACCATGGGCTTTCCCAACTGTGGGTATGTCTAGACTACATGGCTCTGTCGACGGAGCCATGTAGATGAGTTTACTAGACGTAGGAAAATGAAGCGGCGATTTAAATAGTTACTGCTTCATTTATATAAAAATGGCCACCACGCAGTGCCAATCAGCTGTTTGGCGGCACAGCGGGGCAGTCTGGATGCACCGTGATTGACAAGGGAAGCCTTTGCCGACTGCTCCGGTATCCCGCGTGAAATAAAATGGGCAGTTCATGGACATCTATGTCAGGTGGTTGGGGAAGGTGCATGGCGCATCTTCTACAAATCCAGCCTCTTCCAGAAGGTGCATCCTGGCACTATTTTCCTGACCACACCATCAGGGTCAGGGACGTGGTCTTTATTGTAGGGAACTCAGCCTACCTTCTGGTCCCCTGGCTAATGAAGCCCTACACTGGACTCCTGGACCAAACCAAGGGACATTTCAATGCCAGGCTCATTTGGGCCCACATAATGGTGGAGGTACCTTCGGGCTTCTGAAGGGGAGGGTCTGCTGCCTCCTCAGCCTCCTGAATGTTGGTGAGTGGAACATCCCCCAAGTCGTGGTGGCATGTTGTGTCCTTCACAATATTTGTGAAAGCAGGAGGGAGACATTCCTACCAGGGTGGGGGGGCAGAGGCAGACCACAAGGGGCCCGTGCATTGCCCCTCTTTGCCTATCCTCCCACACCCCTCCCTCCACTCTCCCCTGTACAGATAATAAACTACAGTTTGTTTTCAAAACATAAACTTTTTGTTTTTAATTGGGGTAAATGTAACTGGAGAGGGACTGGAGAAAGAACCTGGGAGTGGGGAGGAGGAATTAGAAGAGTAGAATGAGAGTATGTCTACACTGCAAAGTTAATTCGAAATAACAGCAGTTATTTCAAATTAACTTCAATAGCGGCTATACATGCAAACTGCTATTTCGAATTAAATTCGAAATAGCGGAGCGCTTAATTCGAATTTGGTAAACCTCATTCTATAAGTAGTAACGCCAAATTTGAAATAGCTAATTTGAAATAAGTGCTGTGGAGACACTTAATTCAAATTAGCTGGACTCCAGCCCTTCCCAGTTTCCCCAGTGGCCACTCTGGGCCAAACCAGGAAAACTCTTCTCCTCTCCCCAGGCCTGGAGCCCTTAAAGGGGTAGGTTCTGGCCATAAACCACGTACTAGACCCAGGCCTGCCAGCAGCCGCATCCCGTCACCCAGTGGCCGCACAATGCCATCCAGTGGCAGCCAGCTGTTCCACACCCAGTCCCCCAGCACCCAGGAGCTAGCCAGGGGCCATAGACAGTATGCACCCTCATGGACTAGTGCGGAGATCATGGACCTCCTTGAGGTTTGGGGGGAGGCCCCCAATGTCCATGATCTCCACACTAGACAGAGGAACCCAGCCGTGTACGGCTGCATAGCGGCCACCAGGGCCAGAAAGGGCCACAGGCGCACCCAGGAGCAGGTGCGCCTCAAAGTAAAGGAGCTGCTGCAGGCGTATGCCAGCACCACCAGGGGTGGCACCATAGCAGGGGCTGACACCTGCCCCTACTTCCCCGCCCTCGTCCACGTCCTGGGGGGTGGGACAGTCCGTGCCACCCTGGGGAGCAGCGAGCTGGGACTGGAAGGCCCTGACCTGGACACAGCAGAGGGGCCATCGTGGAGGGTGCCACACCAGCAGAACCCCCAAGATGTCCCAGCACCAGAGTCAGCAGGGTTGTCAGGGAGGCCACACCAGGTAAGTGCCTTGCCACCCTTGGGCAGGTAGCTCCAGCTGTGTGACACCCAGGGGCTGTGGCCTGATAGGCACATGTGTGTGTGAAGAGATCTGACATGCTCCTGACTCCGGGGCAGGACACAGCAGGATGCCCTCCCTTCACACACCACCTCTACACAGAGGCAGGGGACATCTCCCCCCACCTCAGCTGCACTATACATGGCACAGGGGCATGGGTGCAGTCTCGGGGCACTTCCCACTCCCAGGGATAGCTGGACATTCCAAACATGGCCTCTGTGCAAGCACAACGTTTCTGACAGTGCAGGGCACGGTCATCCTCACCTCACAGAGCGGGGGCTGGGCTTCACCCACTATGTCTCCAGGGAGAACTGACCACTTCCCTTCTTTCTCCACAGCAGCACCAGCTGCACGTGCAGGGCACACCACCCTGACATGCTCCCACACCCGAGGGCGCCACAGGACCACCGCAACACAGCAGGGGTACCACAAGCAGCACCTGCGAGCCCAGACCTGCATCATGGAGCAGCAGGCACAGGAAGAATGGGAGTTCCGGCTGGAGCTGCTTGCCCAGGGTCATGCCATCTGTACCCATCTGCAGACCCTGGTGCAGAGAGTGCTGCCTCGTGCTGCTGCCATGCCTGCTGCCCTCACCTCCCGCCGCCAGTTACTGTTCCTCCTCCCACTCCTTCTTCTCCTCCTGCCTCTCCCTCCACACCCTCCTCCTCAATCTCCACAAGGATGTGAGGGAGGAATGAGGCACAAGCCCCCAGTGGGGCAGACCATGGAGACTGTTAGTGCCCTCGGGGCAGAAGCTCTCCCACAGGGCCCCCTGGACACTGACAGCCCCCTGATGGACCTTCCAGATAGCAGCCTGTGTAAGTGCAGCCAGGCTGATGGCAACGCGTCCACAAGATGCACCAAAGTGCCCAGGGGCAGCTCTGGCTCCATGTTGCAGAGTGGTAGGGTGTCCCGAGTGAGGGCAATCAGAGCACTCCGAGACACAAATGCTTTGCTGTTCCTCATCGAGGTAGACAAGCAAGCAAAGACACCTGAGAACTGGCTGTCCGGGATGGTGGGTAAGGTCCCTTTAAGCATGGACCTCAGATAGCGGCAGGCAGCAGACCCACACAGGAGGTCCTGACCTGGTGCCCTGCCGGCACTGGTTCCAGCCAGCCTTAACTCCGATTCAGAGTCCACTCAGAGTATGTCTACACTACAACGTTAATTCGAACTAACTTAGTTCGAATTAGTTAATTCGAACTAAGCTAATTCGAACTAACGGATCCAGACTAAAAAACTAGTTTGAATTAGCGTTTTGCTAATTTGAACTAGCATGTCCAGACAGAGTGGACCCTGAACCGGGGTTAAGGATGGCCGGAAGCAGTGCCGGTAGGGCATCAGAGGAGAACTTAGAGCATGGAGATGCTGTCTCAGGCTAGCCGAGGGCTGTGCTTAAAGGGTCCCGACCCCCACCCCGGACAGACAGTTCTCAGGGGTGCCCCGCTTGCAAAGCAGTCCTGGCTTGGATTGCCCGGAGTACCCACACTGGGCACATCACACCACTCGGCCATCAGACCGGCTGCACTTGCCACAGGCTGCCATCTGGGGAGAGGGTGCAATTGGGGGGCTGCAGGAGAGCTTCCACCCCCAGAAGCCCGCAGAGCCAGCCCAGTCCTCCCCATCGGGGGCTCGTACCCCATTCCTCCCTCACCTCCTTCCACTTACCCTTCTCTAGCCCCTCTTCTTGATGTACAAAATAAAGATAACGTGTCTTCCAAAATGGAATCTGTCTTTATTGAACAAAACTGGGGGAGACTGGGAAAAGGAGGTGAGAGAGGGGAAGAGAGAGGGTGGGAGAGGGGAGGGCAACTACAATGATGAGGGGTTGGGAACAGGTCCCATATGAAGAGAGGCTAATGAGACTGGGACTTTTCAGCTTAGAAAAGAGGAGATGGAGGGGGACAGGATAGAGGTCTCTAAAAGCATGAGTGGGGTGGAGAGGGTGCATACAGAAAAGTTCTTCATGAGTTCCCATAAAGAAGGACTAGAGGACACCAAAGGAAAGGAATGGGTAGCAGGCTTCAAACTAGTAACAGAAAGTTGTTCTTCACAAAGCAAAGCATCAACCTGTGGAACTCCTTGCTGCAGGAGGCTGTAAAGGCTAGAACTAGAACAGAGTTTAAAGGGAAGTGAGATCAAGTCATGGAGGCTGGGTCTATGGAGTGGTATTAGCCAGGGGGTAGGAGTGGTGTCCCTGCCCAAGGTTTGTGGAAGGCTGGAGAGGGATGGCACGAGACAAATGGCTTGGTCACTGTCTTCGGTTGATCCCCTCCAGGGTCCCTAGGGTTGGCCGCTGTCGGCAGACAGGCTACTGGGCTAGATGGACCTTTGGTCTGACCCAGGACAGCCATTGTAAGCTCAGGGCTCAGGGTCAGGGGTCTCAGTGGACCCCCTTGATTGTCTTGCACACCTGCTCCTGGGTGGCCAGGCTGGCAGCTCTCCTGCCCTAGACGGCCACTTTCCTGTGCCTAGTGCGGAGATCGTGGACGAGGTCCACGATGTCTGCACTAGCCCAGGCGGGTGCCTGCCTCTTGCGGTCCCGGGCAAGCTCCCAGGAGCCGCCAGCCTGGTCCCGGGAAGAGGGGGAGGGTTGGGGGGCATTGGGTGGGTGGCTCAATCCGTGCCACGTGCAGGGTCTGCTGGCTGGGTGCTGGCAGGCTTGCACCTGGCACGGGCACCGTAGGCTGCCCGTGCCCCTTTAAGGAGTCCGGTGCCGGGAGGGGGGCAGACGAGTTTTCCTGGTGTTGGCCAGATTGGCCACCAGGGGAGGGCTAGCCTCCCACTAGTTCGAATTAAGGGGCTACACACCCCTTAATTCGAACTAGTAAGTTTGAACTAGGCTTAATCCTCGTGGAATGAGGTTTACCTAGTTCGAACTAAGCGCTCCGTTAGTTCGAATTAAATTCGAACTAGCGGAGCGCTAGTGTAGCGCCTATGAAAGTT
The DNA here is from genome assembly GCF_049634645.1 of Pelodiscus sinensis. Classification (NCBI taxonomy): domain Eukaryota; kingdom Metazoa; phylum Chordata; order Testudines; family Trionychidae; genus Pelodiscus; species Pelodiscus sinensis. The sequence goes on along the minus strand of NC_134724.1, from coordinate 29,453,492 downwards.
AGTTCGAACTAACGTCCGTTCTAACTAACTCTGAAGTTAGAACTAACTCTGTAGTGTAGACATACCCTATGTGTGAACGCGCTATTTCAAAATAGCAAAATGCTATTTCGAAATGCATTTTCTGTGTAGATGCGTTAATTCGAATGAACTATTTTGAATTAAATTAACTTGAATTAATGCTGTAGTGTAGACATACCCTCAGGGAGGAGAGTCTCAGAGCGGGGGCTGGGAGTGACGCCTGGCTCTGGCGGTCCCACCACCTCGTGTGCGGGGCCCTCGGTGGAGACAAGCATGAGGGGTAGGAGCTGGGGCAGAAGCTGGTGCAGGAGCAGCAGCAGGAGTGGACACCATGATGGCGATCACTGCCTGTAGAGCAGCACGAATGATCTGGCTCTGCTTCCTCATCTTCCACCAGGTCTCGCAGTGCAGCTGCAGGTCCACCTCCATTCTGCAGTCCTGCTGCTCCATGCAGCGCTGCAGGGCTGGCAGGGTAGCTCTCAGTGAGTCACGTAGGGTCGGGAGGCAGCCAGGGGAGGTGTTGACTGCGCCCCTCTCACAGCTGGCCCAGCTGTGCAGAACAAAACGAAGGTCAGTCATCCCTGGAGACATGGTGCCGAAAGCCTCACACTCATCTCTGAGCTGGAACCAAAAGTTCTCAGGTTAGACAAAGACAATGTGCTTGGAGCAAGGCCATCTGTGGCCTAGACAGTGGGCTCTTTCCTACAGGGGTACAGATGACCAAGGGGAGCCTCACTACCCCCATGTCTCGGGGACAAGCAGGCATGGGAGCTGCCAGCCTGACTGGGAGCCAGTGGGTGAGCTTGCGGAGGCATGGGGAGACCACAGAGTGGCTGGGCTTCCCTCTGTGCCATGCACAGGCCAGGTCTGGCAGTGGTGGCATCCCACAGGAGAAGACTTATATCTCTGCCTGCTGGAGGAGAGGGGGAAAGGGTGTTGGGAGGGAGGTTGTGTGAGCAGCAGACGCTCCCGCTGTCCACAGGAGTGGGTGCTGTCCCAAGTGTGTGGGCATGCCTATGTGCCATGTGTAGCATTGCTGAGTGTGTGTGAGTGTGTAGCCATGTCTCCAGCCTCTTTCTAACGGTGGCTTGTGATGGGTCGTGTCCCACTCCAGTGTCAGAAGTATGACAGCTCCTCCCACCCCCAAACCTTGTGAGCAAGAGCACACGGGTCCTCTGTAGCAGCCTCCTGGGGCTGTGTGGCCTGGACTGGCACTCTTTGTGCACCCATATGCACAGGCTGCTGCACAATCCGAAGGCTGATCAAGGAGCATATTTCAGCCTGTGCCACCCATCACCTCCACCCGTGTATGTGTGAGTGTGTAAGGAGAGAAATGGCACTCACCTGATGGGCCTTCCCTGGCTTCTGATGCTGCCTGGGAGATAATCAGTGCGTGGGGTGCCGGCTCCAGGGCAAGCATGAGGTCCTGGCTTGTGGGCACAGAGATGGTGCTGGCCTCTTCTGACTCTTCCTGCTACTCCTCCTCACTGGCTGTGCCCCACAGGAGGGCGATGACAGATATCTCCAGCCCTGAGTCCAATATGAGGAGGGTGGAGAAGGGACTGACCTGTCTCCTGGGATGCAGTGGAGCTGGGAGTAATATGGGCAGGTCTGGGGTGCTGCCCCAGAGTGGGAGCTGTGCTCCCTGGCCCTGGCATAGGCCTGTCTCAGCTCCTTCACCTTCATGCTGATCTGTTCGTGGGTGTGGCTGTGTCCCTTGGTGTCCAGGTTATTGGCCATCCAGATGTAGATGTTTACATTCCTGTGTCTGGTGCAGAGCTCCTGGAGATTTGCTTCCTCACCCCAGACCTCAATGAGGTCCAGGATCTCCACATCAGGACAGGAAGGTGAGCGTCTTTTTCAGCCCAAGTCAGGGTCCTGGGAGCTGCCTGAGGCAATGCTGGCAGCTGTGGGGGGCTCAGCTGGAGCAGTGGGCTCAGCCATGGCAGCAGGGAAGGCTGAACAGGGTCCTGCTGCGTGGCATGACGTGAGCAGCACCTGCTTTGTGCCACATGCCCTTTCCCTTCTGCCTGCAGGTTTAAGTGCTACAGGGGAAGGGAAGCTATAGAGTTCTGAAGCGTGAGGACAGAGCAGCCAGCAGGGCACCTGTGGGAAGGGTGGGAGGCCCCTTTTTTCAAAATAACGCCAGCCGCCCTGTCTACACACGCACTATTCTGAAATCGCTGCACTATTCCAAAGTAGCTATTTCGGAATAGGTGTTATTCCTCCTAGAACGAGGGCTACAGAATCCGGAATAAGCCACCCGTTCGTTTGAAATTATTTCAAAATAACGAGCTTGCTATGTAGATACAAAGTTATTTCAGAATAACGTCCATTATTCTGAAATAACACTGCTGTGTAGACGTGCCCTAAGAAGCTTGTTACATGCAGGTTACGTCTAGACTGGCCACATAAGACGGAATAGGCATACAAAGCAGGCAAGTCAGAATAGGGAAATCCGCGGGGGATTTAAATATCCCCCGTGGGATTTAAATAAGCATGGCCGTCACTTTTTTTCCGGCTTGGGGAAAAGCCGGAAAAGAGCGTCTAGACTGGCGCGATCCTCCGGAATAAAGCCCTTTTCCGGAGGATCTCTTATTCCTACTTGCAATAAGAGGAATAAGAGATCCTCCGGAAAAGGGCTTTATTCCGGAGGATCGCGCCAGTCTAGATGCTCTTTTCCGGCTTTTCCATAAGCCGGAAAAAAAGCGGCGGCCATGCTTATTTAAATCCCACGGGGGATATTTAAATCCCCCGCGGATTTCCCTATTCTGACTTGCCTGCTTTGTATGCCTATTCCGTCTTATGTGGCCAGTCTAGACGTAGCCGCAATGTCTTACCCTAACAGTAGCTCTAATCATCTTTTCTCACAAACTGAGAAGCCTCCCAACTTGGGCTTCTTCTCTCCCCCCGTTAAGTCTCAGATGTTTTCGGCAATATCTTTGGTAAGCAGGGGATGTCTTGGTGTCTGGCAACGGTCCCTATTGTTTGGTTTGCTGCCTATAAATAGACCAAGGTGGGAATACTTTGTGTTCAGTTTGAACCCTTTCATTTTCCCATGGAAAAATAACACATCCCAAATGGGTTCCAGCATCAGATGACTTGACCACATGTCTTGGTAGCACCAATCATAGATCAGGCCTCCAGGAAAAGCAAGACTATTCTCAGATCATGAGTTCTGGTTCATTAAGTTCCTAAGTATCAATAATGGCTTTTATTAGCAAATCTAGATATATAAATGGACTAGCTGGAGTTACCCGGCGTTGCTCAGGGTGGGCGTTAGGGTCCTGTCGGGGGTGCCCTGTGTGAGGGGGGGCAGGAGGGGGCGAGCATGGGACCTAGGGTGGGCAGAGCGGCCCAGCTCGTGTGTGGGGCTGCAGGTGCTGTGGGGAGCAATGACCCCACCGCCCACCCCCAAACTTTTGCCCCGCTACCTGTTGCACGACGGGGCCACACCAGGGGCTCCCCTCTCCCATGGGCTTCAGAGAGCAGGTGCCAGGCTCCCTGCCACGTGACCAGGAAGCTGCGCTGGACCGTGGGCCACTCCCAGAACCACTGCTACCACCGATGCCTCCCCATTGGGCTTGCCCCGCTGTGCCTGCAACCTCCCCCTAGTGGTGGCTGTGAGCTCCAGCCCACCACTTGGCAACCCTCGGCCGCCGCCGGAGGGGAGGGGCCCAGGCCAAGTGACATCATGGGTGGGAGGGAGGAGGGGGCTCCCTCGCCCCGGACGCACCTGTGCAGTGGAATGGCCTGATAGAGGCGAGTGGGGCAGCTACTGCTTGGAGCACTGCCCCTTCCCTCGCGCCTCCACTGCTGGCCTTAGTGAGTGACTGTCTCTGCTGCTTCTCCCAGGAAGCCACTTCTTCCTGCACTGCCAAAGTACCTTAAAACCTTCTCCTGGAGGAAAGGTTACCCCATGCAAAGTTTGGTTGTGGTAGCTCTTATAATGCCCAAGTTATTAGCGCACAAACATACAAACATTCTCCTTTATATATTAGATTTATACTTTATATTTCTAACTTTGAATATAGGAATGATACATGCACACAAACAGCAGTTTTTCAATGATAGGTTGCATGCCATATTTGGGCATAGTCATATTCAAATTGGGCATAGTCATATTCAAAAGCATATTTCCATATGCAATATCACAAATATGATTTACTTAAACATATTTCTAAGGAAAACCACTATACATAGGGAACCACTAATAGAACAGGAAAAGAGGAAAGTCACTATGTAGGGAATTTGTTTTATTGGAATAGCAACTAAATTGCGATATGAGAGAAAAAGAGACAGTTATTGACAAATCCTGGGAATCAGGAATGGTTTAAAGTGTAGCAGGGCTTCATTTCCACTTGCTTCAGTAGTTAACAGGAAATAATTACCCATTGCCATATGTCTGGACAATCAACACTTTCCTTTGTATCTCAGTATGAATGTGTGTCCTGTTAAGCTAATGCTAGCAGAGTTCTGCTGTCTCACTGCACTGTGCAGCCACAAATTGCTCAGACAAGCAATAGAAAATCCATGTAAAGAAAGCTTAGTGTGACAGACATACAACCATGAAAAAATATTTGCTAGACATAACCAGTGCGAGGAAGGAGGAATTACCTGGTGCACATGGAGGTATATGTAGGAATAATTTAGTCTGAACCCCAGCACATAGTTTCTAAAGTGTGAACTACCTGATCAGGTGGATGGGCTCTCGAGAAAGCGCATGGAAGCCCCATCATGAAGGCCTTTTTTAACTGTCCTTGAGGATTGAGTATAGGAAACTGTACTATATGGGAGAAACTGCAGCTGGCAGGGAGGAGGATTGATCAGCCAGCCAGCATCTCTAGCTCAATGACTTCAGGTCCTCGTTTGTGCAACCCATCACTCCTCTAGAACTGAAGCTATACGTGGGCATAGGATATTGTATTTTAGAGGCACTTTGGCTTAGAACTGTGTGCAGCCATTGAAGTCTCTGATGTAAAGTTGACCTGAGTGAAGAACCAGGGCCATTATTTACATCAACTTTGTATCAGGCATTTACATTTATATTTTGAGGGTTATGAAACATGTTAAGTGATACGAAAGTACCCTGTGCGTTATATTCTGGTGATAGTCTCACAAGCGAAGAGGTGAGCTGCGTGCTGCCAGGCACCAAGCAAAAGAAAACCACTTGTCCACATTTTAGCAGCCGTTTCCAAACACATTGTTTCTGTTGTTCTGGGGCCTGCGTTCTGACACTATCTGGAATACCCAGAGGTTCTTTCTGGAGATGTGCTGGTTGGGTGAAGGACAAATGAAGGTTGCCTCTCTACTATAGTTCCCAGAACGCTGTTGTGACTTTCCTGTTTGTTATTAGTTAACAATACAGCCCTGTGCTGTGTTGAGGATGGGTTTCATGTGCACAGCCTCCATGGTGGGGCCTGCTAAATACACCTGGGTTTTGTAACAGGCGACCTCACCCAGCAGGAGGTGTGGACAAGGCTGTGCACGTAACCTGCTGCAGTGTGCCAAAAGAATGTTTGTGCTGCTGGCAGGCAGTGTGTTGCCAGGGTAGCTCGCACATCATGCATTTGCACATCAAATGAGGCTTGCCTGCTCGGAGAGCATGGGAAAGGCCTGTGTGGAACGGCATGTGTCCTACTTCCGAAACATGTATATTTTACACTGTTCACTTGGTTATTGGCCAGATTTAAATTACTGCAAGTTCCACTAAGCTTGTCATTTAGCCTTTGAAGTGGAACTGTTTGGATAATGTTTCCTTTGGCCATTTATCTATGTAACAAAGTTGGAACCAAAAACTTAGTTGTATTGGCCACTTTGAAATTTAAATATGAATGCCTTTTAAAGTAACAAGAACACTCTCTCTGTCTCTCTCTCTCTTTCTCAATCTGACCATTTTTTAAAGACCTTGCCTAGCCACTGTCCTGTTCCCCTGCAAAGAGTCTAGTGTTATTTACCAAACACACTTATATTAACTCATTTTTTATGTGGCTTTTCCTGCTGGTTGGAAAAGCACACAGCTGTGGTCAGATTTCAGACACAAATTGAAACCAAAAAGACATGTGGGTGCAGCACAACAAATCTGCTGCCCTACAAAACTAAAACAAAACAGAGTCAATTGACTTCCCCCAATACATGGGAGAGGTGGTGGTGGATGCACTTCCCTATATTTTGCTTGAACTAATTGACTCTACAAGATAGGGTGGGAATTCTCATGAGAGCAGGATTTCTCCTGAGGTTTCTGCTACTTCCTGCTTTGAGATGGGCCAAATATCACAGGAATATTGCTCTCTCTTTGTCTTTTGGCACTTTTGTTCCATTCCCAAATGTAACCTGGCAGTACAGTGTGTGGCAAATAATAATACTAAGAAACTTTGCCATGCTCTTTCAACCCCACAAAGTTTCAGTGTAAGTTTTAGATGAAGGAAGGATGGCAGGATATTGTAAAGCAAATAAATGTTATTTTAGGAAGTTACTTATTTGGTGACTATGGCCACAGTATTTGCCTTGTATCTGTTGGGCCAGAGGCTGAACTCCATTATAATGCTGCTTTTTAATGCTTAATGCAGGAAAATAACTGTTGGGCATATTTTGATAACCAATTGATGTACAACTAACCCAGGTCATGAAAGCTGGAGGAGTATTCATGTTTTCATTTATTCTACTCTCAGATACCGAAGAGACACAATGGTCTATCAGATATATCACTTAGTCTGCAGGGGTGGAGCAAGGGCATGACTAGTGGGAAGGGAGAGAAAGGGGCAGGATCGAGGTGTTCAGTTTTGTGCAATTAGAAAGTTAACAACTGTAGGCTGGTTACTAGCTATGAAAAGGCCCGGCTTGTGGGTGGTTTAAGTTTTAAAAACAAAATGTCCTGAGCATTTTCTAAGGATTTTGGCATTGATGCACTTTCAGCTGTGCTTGGTAAAACAGCAACAAATGGCAGCATGCTCTGTTTTTACAATGTCCACTATGGGAAGAGTAATTACCAGTTAGCCTTATAATGTTCAGGTTCAAACATTCAGGGCCCCATCCTTGTTCCGACAGAACTTCTATTAAGGAATGCGGAAGCCAGCTCTAAAAGCTTGTTTGGGGGACATTACCTTGCAGGTTGCAAGCAGCTTGGGGATTCTACCACGTTCAAGAGCCTTCACCATGCCTGGATTTTTTAAAAATAAGAATAAAACAAATATATGTCCCCTTGATGTTACTTATCTCCTTTCAATATGTGTAATGTGGTGTAAAGGCAATAAAACAATGACATCCCAAATGCTGTTATCTCAGCATTTTGTAAACACAGCCCAAAACTATTACTTCATCAATAGCATCAATTCATTCTAAGTGACTTTTTGATGCAGTATTAAGTAACATGAACACTAACATTCTGCATGAATGGTGTGCCTAGAAAGCCAGACACTCGCAAAGAAAAACAAACTCATGGCTAGTTTCCCACTACCTTGTTTCCACCAGTTTCTGGATGATCAATTTCCTTTTTTTTTTGAAAAGTTCATTTTTAAAGATTATTTTTCTCTGTTCTGTTCAACAACTTCTTTCTTTTGTGCTTATGCTCAACAGGTACTTACTCAGAGCCATGTTCAGTAACAACGTTAGCTAGTTTGCATACTGCACCAGGGTATACAAAGTTATGCTAGCCTGGAGGCCCCAAATTTGCAAGGCACTTAGGTGCATGCTTAATCTGAAGTTGGTTATGTCCATCTCTATTCAGCATAGAATTTTAGCAGATGCTTAACTGCAGAGTACAGACTCTTACTGCTAGCAACTTTTTTCTACTGGGTAGCTTTGGGCAAAGTGGTAAGTATGGCTGTTTGGGAAGTTTATGAAGAAAAAGTTTTGTAGAAGTGTTAATTCGTTGAGACTGAAATTGTTGACAAAACAAGGTTGTAGTTTTAACAAATTTCCCCCAATTAAAACAATAATGTTGAGAAGCAAAATTCAAAATTAGCCAAACTTTTTTGTTCTGACATTTTCCAAAAGGAAAATATTCCTTTTTCTGGCTGGCAATGACTTTATGTTTTGAAATTTAAGCTAATGGACCTTTAAAACATTGAAGCCCCCCCAATCAACATTGAAACAAAGTATTTTAACGTTACTGAAATGAAACACTTCATTTTTTCAGGTCATGAACATTTTCACAATTGCCTTTTCATCCCAGTTCAAAAAGTGAAAAAAACGTTCAAACTCGCAAAAGTATTCCTGCGCTACATAACATTTCCTGCCTAGCTCTAGTGGACAGTCAACTTTGGGGAAACCTGTCAACTATTCCTCTTTGCACTCCAGATTTGGGGAACTTGGAACTCAGTGAATAGATAGAACAAAGATGGGGAACACAATGGCTCTTTCAGAAAGTGCATGTCTACACTAGGAAATTATTTCAAAATTACTAAATTCAAAATAATAACTCCAGAAATAATTAAATTAAAATAGTGTGTTCCCACTACAGGGCGGGGAGCCTCAAAATTAATCTGAGGCAGGCTTTGTTATTGTGGATGCAATTATTTTGAAATTGCAGAGGTAGAGCATCCACACTACCGCTTTTCGAAATAACTATTTCAAAATAAATGTTATTCCCCTAGCAAACAGGAGTACAAATGTCAAAATAACCAGCCCATTATTTGAAATTACGGGCTCGGTAGTGTGGATGCTACACTTATTATTTCGAAATAAGGGAGGTTATTTCGAAGTAACTCTCTAGGGGTATGTCTACACTACCACCCTCGTTTGAACTAGGGTGGTTAATGTAGTCAATTGAAGTTGCAAATGAAGCCCAGGATTTAAATATCCCGGGCTTCATTTGCATCTTGCCAGGTGCCGCCATTTTGAAATCCCTGGTAGTTCGGACTCCGTGCCCGTGGCTACACGCAGCACGGAGTAGGTAGTTCGAATTAGGCTTTCTAATTTGAACTACCGTTACACCTCGTTCTAATTTGAACTACCTACTCCGTGCCGCGTGTAGCCGCGGGCACGGAGTCCGAACTACCGGGGATTTAAAAATGGCGGCGCCCGGCAAGATGCAAATGAAGCCTGGGATATTTAAATCCCGGGCTTCATTTGCAACTTTGATTGACTACATTAACCACCCTAGTTCGAACTAGGTGGTAGTGTAGACATACCCTAGTGTAGACCACAGCAAAGACAGATTCAGTTAACCAGAGTTCAGTAAAACAGTATACATTTAGACATTAGTACATTGGAAATTACTGTTCCAGCTTGCTGGTTTTTCCCAGCTAAAGTTATCAAGCTTTATACTTTGTCATGTATTTTTTGCCAGGAAATTACACAGTGGTGAAGGTGCTACATAGTCACAACTCATTGTTCAAAAATATTTTTATAACCTTTAAAATAATCGCCCAAAGATAGGCTAAGTTCCACATACAATCCAATTTTTCCTTGTTTTTGAAGGTGTTTAAAGTTCTGGAAGACATGCTTGTTTATATTAGTTGAGTCATACGCCATCTCCCTAGTGATGTCAGTCACAGACAAGTTACTAGCTGAGCAATGTGCAGATGCTGCTGATTCAGTGAAGAACCTGATAAAACAAGTGAAACTTGAAGAATATTGATGAAAATATTTCCCTTTATATTTGAACTTAAGCTGCAAAATGTAGCTCTAGATCCAAAATTTCCAGTTTGAGAATGTTCAGATCTGGAGATTTGGTTCAGCAAACTATCTGTGTAAGAGGCATTCATGGAGTCCAGATACAGAATCATAGAATACTAGGACTGGAAGGGACCTTGAGAGGTCATCGAGTCCAGTCCCCTGCCCTCATGGCAGGACCAAATACTGTCTAGACCATCCATGATAGACATTTGTCTAACCTACTCTTAAATATCTCCAGAGATGGGGATTCCACACCCTCCCTGGACAATTTATTCCAGTGTTTGACCACCCTGACAGGAACTTTTTCCTAATGTCCAACCTAAACCTCCCTTGCTGCAGTTTAAGCCCATTGCTTCTTGTTCTATCCTCAGAGGCCAAGATAAACAAGTTTTCTCCCTCCTCCTTATGACACCCTTTTAGATACCTGAAAACGGCTATCATATCCCCCCTCAATCTTATCTTTTCTAAACTAAACAAAGCCAATTCCTTCAGTCTTCTCTCATAGGTCATGTTCTCTAGACCTTTAATCATGCTCGTTGGTCTTCTCTGGACCCTCTCCAATTTCTCCACATCTTTCTTGAAATGCGGTACCCAGAACTGGACACAATACTCTAACTGAGGCCTAACCAGCGCAGAGTAGAGCGGAAAAATGACTTCTCGTGTCTTGCTCACAACATACCTGTTAATACATCCCAGAATCATGTTTGCTTTCTTTACAACAGCATCACACTGCTGACTCATATTCCACTTGTGGTCCACTGTAACCCCTAGATCCCTGTCTGCCATAGTCCTTCCCAGACAGTCGCTTCCCATTCTGTATGTATGAAACTGATTGTTCCTTCCTAAGTGGAGCACTTTGCATTTGTCTTTATTAAACTTCATCTTATTTACCTATTTCTCCAATTTGTCCAGGTCATTTTGAATTATGACCCTATCCTCCAGATTAGTTGCAACCCCTCCCAGCTTGGTATCATCTGCAAACTTAAGAAGCGTACTTTCTATACCAATATCTAAATCGTTGATGAAGATATTGAACAGAGCCGGTCCCAAAACAGACCCCCTGTGGAACTCCACTTGTTATGCCTTTCTAGCAGGATTGTCAACCATTAATAACTACTCTCTGAGTATGGTTATCCAGTCAGTTATACACCCACCTTATAGTAGCCCCATCTAAGTTGTATTTACCTAGTTTATTGATAAGAGTATCATGTGAGACCGTATCAAATGCCTTACTAAAGTCTAGGTATACCACATCCACCGCTTCTTCCTTATTCACAAGACTCGTTATCCTATTAAAGAAAGCTATCAGATTGGTTAGACATGATTTGTTCTTTACGGACTGGACCGTTCCCAATATTCAAGAGCGTGTGTAGATCCTGAGTTGGGTCCTTCTCTAGCTTGTGTGGCCTGAGATTTCACAAAGATTCTTATCACTGTCCAGAAAGAGAAGTAACAAAACTAATTAACTAAGGGTACGTCTACACAGCAATATTATTTTGAAATAACTTAGTCTGTATCTACACAGCAGGAAGTTATTTTTGAAATAATGTAAAAATACTGTCAAGGTGGAAGATGTCTTATTCTGACTCCTGTAACCCTCATTGTACGATGAGTAAGGGAAGTCAGAAGAAGAGCACTCTATTTTGAAATAAGCATTGTGTAGATACGCCCAATTTCTAAATACACTATTTCAAAATAAGCTATGCAATTGACTTGGCTCAATTTCCATAGCTTATTTTGAGTTAAGCCCTGTTGTGTAGATGCACTGTAAAGTACCACAGGACTACTTGATGTTTTGAAAGTTACAGACTAACACAACTATTCCTCTGAAATTCATTCTGCAAGGGCATGTCCACACTAGAAAATTATGTTGAAATAACTATTTTTGAAATAATAACTCCCAAAATAAATATTTCAAAATAGCATGTTCACACTACAGGGAAGCTGCAAAATTAATCTGAGGCAGGCTCCCTTAATGTGGACACACTACCTTAGAGCCTCAGGAAGCACTGGGGAGTAATTATTCTGAATGACTCTGGGGAGTAGTTATTTCAAAGTAGCAGCAGTAGAGTGTCCACACTGCTGCTATTTCAAAATAACTGTTTCGAAATAAGTGTTATTCCTCATGGAAAACAGGAGTTATTATTTTGAAATAACCAGCCTGTTGTTTCGAAATAGCAGGCTGGGTAGTGTGGACACCCCACTTGTTATTTTGAAATAAGAGGAGTTATTTAAACATAATTCCCTAGGGTAGAGCAGGGCCAACTGTTATATTTTTCTTTATTATTGGTTCTGCTCAGGTGGCTCTAAAAGATAGGTAGCATTTATTTAAAAAAATTGACTCCATTTCCAAACCTTAATACAGGCAGTCCCCGAGTTACGCGGATCCGTCTTATGTCAGATCCGCACTTACGAATGGGGCTTTTCTCGCCCCGGAACTCGCGGGTGGCGGGACCCCCCAGTCGCGCAGTGGTCCCGCCACCGCATCCTCCGGGGTGAGAAAAGCTGCTCCGGGTGTCCCTGGTCTGCTGAGGGGGTTCCCAGCAGACCAGGGACACCCCGAGCAGACCAGGGACACCCAGAGCAAAGCCTTGGAGGTGCGGGACCCCGCCGCCTCCGCAGCTTTGCTCCGGGTCTCCCTGATCTGCTGGGGGAGGAGGTGCAGCTAGTGCTTTTGTTGTGGACGCCTGGGGTAGAGCAGGCTTTTGTTGTGGACGCCTGGGGTAGAGCAGGCTTTTGTTGTGGACGCCTGGGGTAGAGCAGCTGGGGTGCTGCCGGGTTGGTCCTGGGGGGACCTACCCGGCAGTGCCCCAGCTGTTCTGTCCCAGGCTCCAGAGTCAGCCGCTGTTGAAACTGATCAGTGGCTGATTCCAGGAAGCTGGGGGCAGAGCAACTCTGCCTCGGGCTTCCTGTAGTCAGCCCCTAGTCAGTTTCAGCAGCAGCGGCTGAATTTGGAGCCAGTTCCGAGTTACATACGAATTCAACTTAAGAACAAACCTATAGTCCCTATCTTGTACGTAACCCGGGGACTGCCTGTACTTCCACTTTCAAATTGTGCTGTTTATAGTCAAGTAAGTGGCATCACTTATATTAACACCATCTACCAAACCTCAGAAATAAAGGTGCTTGATAGTAACACAGAGCACAGGGCTGGTCTACAGTACACAATTAGGTTGACATAAGGCAGCTTATGCCAACTTAATTATGTCACTATCTATATTACAGCCTTCCTGCTAACAATCATGGGCGGTGGGGTCTGCTTTCCCTGGTGCTGCCGCTGCTGGCAGGTGCCCAGTTGCATGTTTGGCTGGGAAAGTTTGTGCTTCATTATGTCCCATGCAGGTTTAAGGGGGGCTAGTCTGCTATTCAGCTCCTTGGGCTCATCAATTGCCTCTCGGGACTCCAGGGAGATTATTAATGAACCCAGGAAGCCAAGGAAGGTGACCCACCTCCTCAGCAATCCCAGATCCTGCACAGCAAAAGCTCAGGTTCTTCTCTGGGAAGAGACACTGCCATGCTACAGCTTCTCCCAGGCAGCTTGGGGTCTTGGAGGGGGAGATGAGGTGCAGCTGTGGCTGGCCCGGGATTTTCCCAGGCTAGTGCAGGGGACTTCTCCAGGCCACAGGTGACATTGGACTCATGATTTCAACTGTGAGGGAGGTAAGGGGACTTGGGACTTCAGCCTGGGGCGGGGGGAAGCGGGCACAGATGGAAGGGGCGGATTCAGGGGGGAATTTTCCCAAAGAGAGGCTCCACTTGCTGCCCTTGCTGCCAGTGTAAGTGCCCTACTACACCAACACAACACCACCTCTGTGAGAGGCGTAAGGCATAAGGTTCATGTCCGAGTGGGGAACGAGAAGCTTCAGCTGTTGTTGGAATGAGAAACAGAGGGGGCAGGAGTCCAGGAGCCTGTGGGGCAGCTGTGCTCCTGGCAGAGAGCTGCCAATGGAGCTAAGAACCCAGGCACTCAGTTTCTCACACTTAGGTCAGTGAAAGTGTTCCTGGTGAGCGCGCGCAACACCAACCCATGAAAAGTAGCCTAGTGCAGACTGGGATGACTGTAAGTCAACCTAATATAGGACAATTTATCTTTGTAGTGTAGACACACCCGTAGGCACTTAAATATCTTTGGGGATCTGGGCCAGAGAGATTAAGAGACTTACCCAATGTTATACAGAGAGTCTATGGCAAAGCCAGGAGCTGAACTCAGCTTCCCAGATTCCTTGGTTAGTGCATTCACCATAAGATCCTCCGCTTCTCCTATAGCACCCAATCAGGGCCGGCTTGAGCCATTCCTGCGCCCCGGGCTGCAGGCTCACGACACATTAGTGGCTCCTCCCCCAGCCGCACGGCACATGCGCAGCCCCGCTACCTGGCATGCTGCGCACCTTACAGTTGCAATTAGGCATGCGGTGCCTGATTGCAGCTCTAAGGGGCGCCGCATGGCCCCCGGGTGTGTGGCACCTGATGGCGCCCCTTACAGCTGCCATCAGGCGCCCCCCCAAAGGTTGCCGCCCCGGGCAGCTGCCCGGATAGCCCCCCCCTTAATCTAGCTCTGCACCCACTGTACAGACTTCTGTGCTAAGTCTATTTGAAGACAAAGTATATCCAATCTGAACACATGCTCAGGTACACTCGTCTAAGCCCTACGGCCCCTGCATCCGGGAATACTATCAAGAAGCAGGAATTTTACAGGCTGAAGAACAGCAAGAGAAGACGTAATAAGGTTTCATTTCTGGCAAACCAAGTCGGGGGGGAACCCTTGTAACACATTGAGACTAAAGATTATTTATGATATTGTGTTTGATATGCAAGTAAGTAATGGCCTGAAAACAAATCCCCCACAAGTAGCCACAGCAGCCATTCATTTCTGCATAGTAATACTCAATACAGGATCTCTTAGATAATAAATAATGCCATGAAGCTTCACCAGGGCCTGGATTTGGACATATTATCTTTTCAGCACTTGTATCAATTTACTGCAGTTTAGTTCAGTTGTTTCCTGTTTCAGAAGCCAATTGGCTTGTTCCTTAGTTGGAAGTGACAGCAATTTTAAAAATATATATTTTGGTTTTGTTTTACACATATATTGTGGCTACATTTTTTTAAACTGAGTGCATAACATTAGGTAACTAACTCCCATTTACACTCTAAATCTTGATTTTCAGAGGCATAGGTCATTGTCAACCCCTGAGTTCAGTGGGAACGGTAGATGTTCAACATCTCTGAAAGTCAACCTCTTATTAGAATTACTAAATAGTGGCTAAGAGCCTCTATGCAAGAAAGCACTTATCCCTTTGATTTTAAACAGGGATGGTTTTTCTGAAACAGGTCTTCGGCACCTGATTTTAAGCACTGTAGTGTGTGAATTTTGGCCTTTGGCTACTAGATTCATTCACATTATTTACAATGGTTCTCTTCTTTGTTCAAGAGCATTTTATCATAGCAATTTTCAAATAACAGTTTGCAACAGCTTCCTGGGTCATTCTAAAATACAGCTGATCTAGCTTTATTCTTCCTACCAGTGGGAATCGTGAGTCATTTCAGGAAAGCCACTGGATTCCAGTTTTATGATGGCCCCGAGACAGAGGCACAGGAAGATCTCCAAATGCAGGACTATGCACTTTCTTTTCGACCATACTTCGGTAATGTTTAATCTAACAAACTGCATTTTTTTAAAGGGAAAAGAACCATTGATGGATGTTCTATACAATATATCTGTTACAGACTGAAAAGGCACACAGCTACACATACATGCAAACTTCTCTTGTTGGAAGATAACCCAGCCACTCCAATTATTCCCCCAAAGTGCATAAAATAAGTTTATTTTAAAAACTTTGTTGAAATGCTTCTAATTGGCTGCTTTGGTGGTTTAAATCCAAGTTAACAGTTCACACAGGACACCTGCATTTATCCTGGTGCAAATCCTCCATTTGAACCAAGTCTTTGGCTCTTAGGGTACATCGAGATCACAAGCCTCTTTTAAAAGAGGCTTTTTCAAAATAATCTTTCAAAAAAGTCTCTTTTGAAAGAGAACGTCTAGACTACAGCCAATACTTTCGAAAAAGCGAGCCGCTTTTTTGAAAGATAGCACCCAGGCAGTCTGGATGCTCTCTTTCGAAAAAGCACAGTTTACATTACATAGCACCTTTTTTTGAAAGAGCGCTTTCGAAAAAAGGCGTTATTCCTCGTAAAACGAGGTTTTCCATGGTTGAAAAAACTGCTGCGTTCTTTCGATTTACTGCGAAAGAACACGGCATGAGTCTAGACGCAGGGGAAGCTTTTTTTGAAAAAACCCTGTAGTCTCTAGACACACCATTAGACACTGCAGTGCTGAGCATTGCAACAGGTAACGCCTAGGCACTCCATGGCCCAATGGAACTCATAGGCATTTAGTCTCCCTATGCAGTGTTTGGAGAGAGCCAGATGCCCGAGAAAGAGATTCACGGAAGGCTGAGCAGAGAGCTGCTTAAGCTAGCCAGGGGTGACATGCAGAGACAAGGGGCAGGACTTAGGGTGGAACTGTTCAAAGGTACACAAAGTGCCTAGCTCTTAATGATCTGGGTCTTCGTTACCTGCCTTACAGGCTGGAGGGATGCACCTATCTCTGTTCAGGCTTCTCAGCTAAGAGCCCTCTCAGGTGGCAGTATATAATATCTCCTTTTGACTACCCTGGCAAGTAACATCAGAAAGTTTAAATAGTGGCATCCAGACTCAAGCATTTAATAAACAATGTGTTCACGGTGTATGAAAATAAAACTAGAGTTTTATAAAGACATATAGAGCAAACACATACATCTGGATTAGCTGAATGTCTTTTTAAATCCTGGACATTCACTGTGCCACACATGGGACAGTGCTCAGACCAAAGCCACGTGAATGAACTTTTTGTGAAATGTCCCCGTTACATTCAGTGTCTTCTCAGTGACTGGCGAATCTGTGATTTCATCAAAGAATTGTTTATTTTTTCTAAGTTCTTGCTCCTTATTCCTTTTGGCTCCCTGGTCACCTAGGCACCAATAGTGAAATGCATCCCACTCACATCGAGGATTCAAGGTGTATGTATAAGCTTGAAATACAGGTGATGAAGTGAAGACTTCCAACCCAGGACCATGACAAGGGGCTGCCGCTTAGCTTTTGTCTTCATAGCTATGAATAGGCCCAGCCGACACAGTTTTTCCTTGATGGTTTTGTGAGGTATGGGGGTCACAGAATCCATATAGATAGGGGGATCTGTAGCCTCTCCCCTATGACTTTCCATACTGGCCCTGCATAAGTTGGCATGGAGACAATTTCCATGGCAATGCAGGGACTCTCTTTCCAACGCCCATCTGGCCAACACCTGACCTCATTCAGTATCTCATTCTGATATACAGCTGCCTTTATGCTTATCTCTCTACTCCTTCTCTGTTGCTAGAGCCAATCCTTTTCTACTTTCGCATTTTCAGCAAACTCCATGAAGCCCCATTCGGTGATTCTAGTTCCTTGCATTTTCTTTCTTTGCTGCAGTCGTCGTCTGTGGCAGCTGTTCCCTTTTAAGATGATCCAACCTCCTCCACAACTGCAACACTATGCTTCAGCCAGCCCATGGAAGCTGCAAAGAAGTGATTAAATACAAGCTGTGATCTTCCCCCCAAGCATAAGACAACCCCCTAGCCCTGCTTCCAACCCAAGGGCTACGTCTACACTGGCATGATTTTCCAGAAATGCTTTTAACGGAAAAGTTTTCCGTTAAAAGCATTTTCAGAAAAGCATGTCTAGATTGGCAGGATGCTTTTCTGCAAAAGCACTTTTTGCGGAAAAGTGTCCGTGGGCAATCTAGACGCGTTTTTCCGCAAAAAAGCCCCGATCGCCATTTTCACTGGCCCTTTTGCGCAAAAGTCTTTCGGAAAAAGACTTTTGCCCAAACGGGAGCAGCATAGTATTTCCGGAAAAGCAGTGACGATCTTACATGAGATCGTCAGTGCTTTTCCGGAAATTCAAGCGGCCAGTGTAGACAGCTGGCAAGTTTTTCCGCAAAAGCAAATGATTTTGCGGAAAAACTTGCCAGTCTAGACACAGCCAAGGAGAATAGGGGGCAATACACAGTTCATCCCAAAGACCAAATCATCACTTTGCTATTTTCTTTAGTATCAACATTAATATCAAAACTTAATGTGCTCAGTACTAGCACTACTAGCCTAAAAGCTCTTGTAAATAGCTTTAAAACGCATACAATCACCATTAAAATAGCTTGGCTTTATTTGAAAGTTTTGCAATTGTTACTATAGAAGCCTAGGGCTGGAAGAGACCTCAGGAGGTCATTGAGTCCAGCCCCCTGCCCAAAGCAGGACCAACCCTAACTAAATCATCCCAGCCAGGGCTTTGTCAATCCGACACTTGAAAACCTCTAGGGATGGAGATTCCACCACCTCCCTAAGTAACCCATTCCAGTCCTTCACCACTCTTCTAGTGAAATACTAGTGAAAAACTAGTGAAATAGTTTTTTCTAATATCCAACCTAGACCTCCCCCATTGTAACTTGAGCCCGTTGCTCCTTGTTCTGCCATATGTCACCACTGAGAAAAGCCTCTTTCCATCCTCTTTGGAACCTCCCTTCCGGAAGTTGAAGTCTACTATCAAACCCCTCTTCACTCCTCTCTTCTGCAGACTAAATAAGCCCAAATCCCTCAGCCTCTCCTCACAAGTCATATATCCAGCCCCCTAATCATTTTGGTTGCCATCCGCTGGACTCTCTCCAATGCGTCCACATCCTTTCTATAGGAGGGGCCCAGAACTGGACACAATACTCCAGATGTGGCCTCACCAATGTAGAATAAAGGGGAATAATAACTTCTCTAGATCTGCTGGAAATGCTCCTTCTAATGTACCCTAATATGTCTTTCATCTTCTTGGCTACAATGACACACTGTTGACTCATGTCCATCTTCTCATCCACTGTGATCCCCAGGTCCTTTTCTGCCAAAGTGCTACTTAGCCAGTTGGTCTCCAGCCTGTAACAATGCTTGGGATTCTTCCGTTCCAAGTGCAGGACTCTGCACTTGTCCTTATTGACCCTCATCAGATATCTTTTGGCCCAATCCTCCAATTTGTCTAGGTCACTCTGGACCCTATCCCTGTCCTCCAATGTATCTACTTCTCCCCCTATCTTAATGTCATCCACAAACTTGCTGAGGGTGCAATCCATCCCCTCATCCAGGTCATTAATAACAGACGTTGAACAAAACCAGCCCTAGAACCAATCATTGGGGCACCCCACTTGAAAGTGACCGCCAACCGGACATGCTAGTGGCTTTCTGTGCTACAAGCCGGTGATGACTGCCCATTGTGCCCAACAGTCTAGCCAGCTTTCTATCCACCTTACTGTCCATTTATCCAATCCATACTTACTTGACTTACTGGCAAGAATATTGTGGGAGACCATATCAAAAGCTTTGCTAAAGTCAAGGTATATCACAACCATTGACTTCCCCATGTTGACAGAGCCAGTTAACTCATCATAGAAGATAATCAGATTGGTCAAACATAACTTGCTCTTGGTGAATCCATGTTGATTATTCCTGATCGCTTTCCCCTCTTCCAAATGCTTCAAAATGGATTCCTGGAGGATACCCTCTATGATGTTTCTGGGGACTGAGGTAAGACTAACTGGTCTCTAGTTCCCTGGATTGTCCTTCTTCCCTTTTTTGAAGATGGGCTCTACATTTGCTTTTTTTGAATTATCCGGGATCTCACCTGATCTCCATGAGTTTTCAAAGATTATGGTCAAAGGCTCTGCAATGACATTTGCTATATAGTTCTCCAATGCTGAACTCCTGTGTGATTTTTTCAAATGTATCAATATCATTTGCTTTCTAATTATTTCCAGAGAACATTTTGACAGCTCCCGTCCAAATCTGTAACTCCAGACTTGTTTAACTTGTAAGAGAAATTACCACCTGAGGACATATTTTATCTCAGATTTTTGGCCTTGAAAACTTTGTTGAAAATTGAGCATCCTCTCAAGACCGGAGGGGGGGAGGCAGATTGATTCTAGTTATAGCATTCCAAATGGTTTGTGCAATAAAGGAATGTTTGCTCACATGATCACAGCTTGATCACTAGTATCTGGATGTGGACTTTTAAAATTATATACTTATTATTCTTTTGATTATAGATCAACGAGTCAAAATACTTGTGAGTTAGTCTCTTGGGGTACGTCTAAACTACATGCCTCTGTCGGCAGAGGCATGTAGATTTGTTTGTTCAGCAAAGGCAAATGAAGCCGCGATTTAAATGATTGCGGCTTCATTTACATTTACATGGCTGCCGCGCTGAGCCGACAAACGAGGAATAACGGGGCTGCCGACAAAGGGCTTTGATGTCGACAGGGGGAACGTCCAGACTAGCGCGCGAGCCGACAAACAGCTGATCAGCTGTTTGTCGGCTCAGCGCGGCAGCCATGTAAATGTAAATGAAGCCACGATCATTTAAATCGCGGCTTCATTTGCCTTTGCTGATCTGTCTAATCTACATGCCTCTGCCGACAGAGGCATGTAGTCTAGACACAGCCTTGGTGTGATAGTAGTGTAATAGAAAAGTAGTAGGACTCATAGTAGTGTAGTAGAAAAGAGTCAGAGATTATTTTTTCATAAACAGTAGCACAGGCATCACAATGCAATGGATATTTCATAACCATCCAACTTCAGTGGGTAATGCATTGTCAATAGGGGAAGTCTGAAATGAGGCTGATGGAATCTGAAAACATCCCATGCAGTGATATGCAGAAAGCCACAAGCATCTGTGAATGGAATATTCTGGTTTACTAATTTTGAATTCCTCTGAACACTAGTCTTGGCTCAATTAAATGACAGATACTTGCCAGGGATGGTCTAGATAATATTTAATCCTGTCATGAGTGCAGGGGACTAGACTAGAAGACCTGGCAAGGTCCCTTCCAACCTTGGGCCTTGTCTACACTAAATGGAAGATCACTGCTGCAGAGATTGATCTTCTGGAGTTCAATTTAGCAAGTCTAGTTAAGACTCACTAAATTGAACTGAGAGGACACCTCCGCCAACATTCAGTACTCTTGCTTTTGTAAGGAGTAAGGGAAGCCAACGGGAGCATTGGCTCCCGTTGGCCTCCTGCTGTGGGGATACCGCCAAGCTCAGCTTGAGGTACCTTAAGCTGAGCTTCTGGGTCTAGTGTAGACCTGGCCGTACAACCCTATGATTCTCTGAACCTCTCACTAGAAATAATGGGATATCAATATTAGGAATGGGGATTCCAAATCTTAGAAATTATGAACTAACCTGAACTTCTGCTCAAAGCTTGAACTACTCTTCTACCTTGTTTAAGGTCTTTATAGGTCAGCACATCCCTTCAAAGTCCTTTCCTAGCTTAAGGCAGAACAGATGATAGAATTCTTAAAACAGCGAGATAAAGGTTTCAGAGAAGTAGCCATGTTAGTGTGTTTCAGAAAAAAAAAGAGAAGTCCAATGGCACTTTAAAGACTAATAGGGTCTGTAAAGGTACTTATTAGGGTATTAGAGCATTAGTTTTCTTGAGCTGCCCTTCACTTCCTCAGATGTTGAAAAGAAAAGAAAAAGACAGAAAGGGAGGGGTGAGGGGAAACGATACAGAGATGTGAGTGTAACAATGTTAAGATGTTTAG
Organism: Pelodiscus sinensis; assembly: GCF_049634645.1. Taxonomy (NCBI): domain Eukaryota; kingdom Metazoa; phylum Chordata; order Testudines; family Trionychidae; genus Pelodiscus; species Pelodiscus sinensis. The sequence goes on along the minus strand of NC_134724.1, from coordinate 29,432,200 downwards.
TCCAAAAACCCAGCAACCCTATGATAAAAGAGTGTTCACTGGGAAATTCCAAGGCCAAAGAGGATGGTTAAGCATCCAAACTTTTCCTGGCATAACCCAACCTAACATCCGAGATGTCTTTTATCATTAATGAAAAGGCAAGATTTAAAATCACAACTTGTTGTAATCAGATCAGGATGTTTACCTAATGAACTCCCACAAGCGCTAAGGACCAACTTAACCCTCATCACCTTCTGTGCTAAGTGCAAGGCACATTTCTTTGACCTGGCCTTCTCTACATACATTAGCAATGTGTGCGTAGAAAATAAAACAAAAATTCCAAAATAAAATCACTCCATTGCACACTCTGCTACCTCCGGGGAGAGGATAAGAAAACAAACACATCACAGATGTTCAGTTCCCTTGCTTAACGCACTAGTGAAAGGTGCTCAGAGACTACAGCGATGAGGCTGGCGTAAGAACCTGTACAGAACAGTTTGCGAAATGGCTCTTTACATTAACAAAACCAAGATAACAGCTGCTGCCGATATAACTACTTGTAGCACCATCCCAAGCAGAACCACAAATGTCTGCAGTTACAAAGGGCCTTTTTGCAATATCTTAGTCTGGGTTGTATCTGAATTGTGCACCAACTACTATACACAAACTACAGAACATCAGTTTGTCTGGTAAACAATGTAGCTATTTCACTGTATGACTTGACACAGACATTTTATCAGTTTACTCTTTTTCCACATCATTCCACAGCTTCTGCTGGAATTAACAATGAGAGAGAATCTCCAGTAGATATCCATCGTATTTCCAAAGTTCTATTCCACAACAAAAGCGGCCATTGACATTTAGGAAAGCAGGCAATATTGGTAAAAGAACTTCCAAAAAATCTTGAGGGGGGAAAAAGAAATGGAAAAAAAAAGCCCTTCAGTTTTTCTAGGCTGGGTGGACAAAATGTTTGAGTGAAAAGCTTCGAGTCCAGCTGGGAGAAGGCCAAGACTAATTTAACCTTTGGTCAAATGGTTGGGAGTTAGCTAGTTTCCTTTTTCCTCTTACATCACTCCCAGAGAGTTAGACAAAAATAATATGGCCCTGATTACATGACATTACAGGCTCTCCAAATGCACCAGGGAGGATAGTGCTGAAACCCCTTGGAGACAAATTAATCCCAGCAAAGCAACAGCTGTAAGATTGATATAAACAGGGAAAACAACTACAACTTCTACACCAGGTACTTATAAGATTTTAGTACAAATTATAAAAGGTGCTAAGCAAAAAGGGCTTTTTTGTTAACAGTTCAAAAAAGATCTGTTATCATAGGGCCAGTTTGTGTACAATTGCAATTCAGCATTAAAATAACTCAGTACATGCTTTAAAAAAATTGAAGTACACTTAAAAGTACATTGATTTATCTCAATTTAAGGAAAGCTCACTAATCAGCAAATACATGATCTTCACGTTTTTAACATTCCCTGGAACTGATCACCATTTCTGTCTTTGTCTGCCTTGTACACCCAGTATGACAGATCAGGTGTCATGCACCTGCTTACGCTGTGTAATATAACTGACTCTGAATACCCTATTGGATAGAACCAGCGTTACCGTGTTTCAAGAAACTGCTTGCAGGAGCCCTCAAGGGGTCTATTGTTGAAATTTTATGCATTATTTATATTTGAAAACAATCAAAATGTTTCATATTCAGGGATAATAGAACCCCCCCTTCCCCGTTTTTCATTCACTTCATAAATATGAATCTCTGTTCTAAGCCTCTTGTTGTACTAATCTGGGTTTGAACTCATGCTGTTCTCTTTCACTACAACATTACTTTTGTTACACACAAGAGTCTTATTTCAGGAAGATATGAGTTGACATGAGTCACTCCATTTAAACACTGCACTCTGTAACTATTCATTCGTCCCACAATGCTCAATCTCTGTGTTTGTACAGTTCCCATTCCAGTGATGTGCTCTAGTGTGGGCTCTCAGGATCACCTTCCTAAAAGGTGGCCAGCAGACTGAAGGCCTGAAGGCAAAAGTGAGCCAATTACTCTGATGGTGTTCTCTTCACTGGAGATGGCAGAATCACCCCTGAGAGAAAACAGTTGCCTGTCTCTGTACCCTTTCCAATTCTAATAGAATTAAATGTTCCTCATTTCAAGGCACAGACACACAACTTTGCAGTCTGCTCATCTTTATGGTGGGAAGTCACTGACACTGGAAATAAAGAATCATGGCACTGAGGTTGCAGAGGTATTTCCACTGAAGGGATGAATGCCACATTCCGTCATGACTTTTTTTTGGTGTTCCTCACTTTAGGTCTGTGGCATGCACTGTATCTCACATTTGGGCACTAGTACATTGAGAGGTATGTGGGTAGATGTGTATGGTTACTGTGAGACAAAAGTGAAAATCCTAGCATTATGGAAGTCAGAGACGAAACTCCCATTTAGTAGGGTTTGGGTTTCACCCAAGATCTCTGCCGCAGAGAGCAGAGACAGCAAGAAGGGACTCTGGGAGACCAAAAACAGACAAGGGTACAGGGGAAAAGAAGGAGGAATGCCCAGAATGAGTTGATGGGATTATGTAGGTGGCACAATGTGCAGCTTATTAATGCTTTTTAATATACAGGTTTTACTTTATTGTCCTTTTGAATGTCCAGTAGAGAACAGCTATAGAAAAAAGGTAGGTTTTTGAGGTAAAATTTGAAGGAACTATATGTAAAGATGTGAAACAGGTAACCAGCACCCACACAGGTCAATAAAAGAAGAAAAGAAAAACCTTGGCTCTGTTCATGAGCAGCAATGTGATACAGTTTTAGCACATTTTCCCTATATCTGCAGGGTTTATCATCTGGAAACAGTTTTCAGCCATGTTATAAAACTACCCTAACCTCTATAGACAGGCTGTACCACAGGTTGTCCAGCATGGTTCTCAGGAAAACAAAAAAACAGCCAACCAAATGGATTACGGGAACAAGTGTATGAACACACTAGCAACATCAACACGTTGATATGGCTGTAGCTAGCATTGTTCTGGCCCAGTGCAGAGGCAATGAACGTCATTACACTTAATTATTTCTGGCGTTTGCTGAAGGGCTGCTTTAAAGACAGGATGGCTCTTATTAAAGTAAATTACTTTTCGCCTGAAGCTTGTATGGACAAGTACAGTGCCCAGTGAGGATGGCTACTAAACTAGGATGGCATCTGTTAAAAGAGGGCTACTTAACACTTGGCCCACAGGCCATATGTGGCCTGTAGCCCATTTGTTTGCAGCCCGAGGTGCGGTTGGGTTTATGCAAGACTCAAGATGCAGACCGTGGGTGGGAGACAAAACAAAGAAGTAGTCAATGTAATGGTCTGCTGTTGATATGCATGTTAGTAGTTAAATTCCTGGACTGTTATTGCTCATTAAAAGTGCTGTCATATGGGTGGAAATTGGGTTAATTTTGCATTTTATTAATATCAGCAGAACCGACTAAAATGGGACCTGTGTGTTGTGTAGTCTTGCCTTAATCTTGGTATTCATGCCCATCAGTGTGAAAGAATTATTTGCATATATTTGTATATATATGCAACCACACTTAAGTTGTGGCCCTTGGCATGTGCTGTGAGCATCATTGTGCCCCCCCCCCCCCCCCCAGGGCTTCCACAGTCGAGTAGCCCTGCGTTAAAAGCTTTATGGTATTTGCGCTGCTGCTAGCCCAGAGGTGATACTAACTTGAGAGCAGGTTATAAATTGAGCTATATGTTATCTGCCCTTCATATGCTCTGATGGAAAGATCCTTATGCAGTGCTCAATTCCTTTCTCCGTTCTTTCATCTCAGTATTTGTCTACTTGGGTGGATTGTTATATGAGGGCCCTTCCTTGCAAAACATGCGTTCAGATGGATGTTTATTTTTTCCTGTGGGTTTTCCCCCTAGCAGGCTGGGCATAAGGGACACAATATCTTAAATAGTCTTTCGTCTCAATGTCTTACAAGGGTTTTTTTCCCCCCTTGGTTTGTGTGGTATTCTGCAAAAAGAGCCTTCTTTGGAACTAAGTAAGTTCTGAGACATGGGCAGGGCTTGGCCGACTACATTTGAACTACACGGATAATGGAAGAAACTGTCTCTCACAAAGGGGATTGTATATACATATTTTGAACATACATAGATTACAGACATGATTGCTCTGAGCAAGCAAAAAAACCACCACAGAAATTACCCTCCATAAAACAGCATTATATCGCAACAAGTAAATATCTTGATTTGGAGCCAACCAGCTTCCCAGTAGAAGAGCTCAGGTATCAGAATCAGAGATGGGTGACTCAAATCAGATAACATAAGAAGTTTAAAACAAACAAAAGGAAGTTTTTCTTCACTCAGTGCATAGTCAACCTCTGGAACTCCTTGCCCGAGGATGTGGTGAAGGCTAGGACTTTAACGTGATTCAAAAAAGAACTAGATAGATTCATGGAGGTTATTAATGGCTATTAGCCAGGATGCGTAGGAATGGTGTTCCTAGCTTCTGTTTCCCTGGAGGTGGGTGACTGGGGAGGGATCACGTGGGGATTACCTGTTGTGTTCCCTCCCTCTGAGGCATCTGCTATTGGCCACTGTTGGCAGACAGGATATTGGGCTGGATGGATCGTAGGTCTGACCCAGTATGGCCATTCTTATGTTCTTAAGAAGTGACCAAACATTTGCCCAATCTTCCTACAGATTTTTTTAATCTTTGTTGAGTTCCTGGCTCTCAGTCATATTTAGCATCTGCTCTCTATGTTTGACCAGTATCCAAACATTTGTTCCTTGCACATAATTTCATTTACTTTCATTTCACAATCTGTACTGGTTCCATTTTTTCATTCTTTTATTCCCCCTCACTGGATTTTCTCAGCCTTGTGTGTGTGTGTGTGTGTGTGCCCTGCTTCTCTCTCTCTCTCTCCTTGTTGTCCCACCCTAAATTTCCATTCCCCATTTCCCTCTTGCCTTCCTGTCACCATTTGTTCACTATCACCCTGCTTTTTCTGCTGGCTGACATTGGAAATATTTCAGGAATTTTTAATTGAGAACACCCTGAGAACTGTTATCTTAGCATGTTCACTAGTGAGAGTGCACTCCATGGTTTGATGACAATGACAGAACATGTTTGGAAATTGCAGGGTTAGAACTCTTCCCTGAGCCCACAGGCCAGCTCTGAATCCAGAGTGGTAAGCTGCAATGTGGAATGTGAGAAAGGAAGTAGGGTCCATGGGGAACTGAGAAACCTAAAATTCTGCTAAATAAAAACAAGTACAGGAGAAACTGAAATGTGGGAGAAAGCCAGGATGGAGACCCAGCTGTAAGATGAGAGATGGGAAGAGAAGAAAAAAAAGCCCATATATCCAGTAAACCATCCCACCAACTCCAGGCATGTTAATTTTTCTCTGTGAAAGACCCTGTGCAGGTGCAAAGTAGCAAAACTCTCAGCCTCTCTTATTATTCATTTTCTCTAAGTAGTACAGTAATAAGAAAAAAACCCCTCAATCTCCTTATATAGAAAACAGAAGTTAATTTGTTCTCTGTGGTATTGCTCCCCAAATTAACCATAATTTGATTCCTTGGGGTTATCTTCAAATCTGCACCTGCTAATCTATGCTATTGAACTTAGTTACCAAGTGTTGAGGAAAGACAGAGATGAGCCTTCACAGGAGGGGAGAGCCAATTTTGGTGGCACTTCAAAGTGATGTCACTATATACTAAAGCAAAGTCATCACAGGCACAAGAGAGATATAAATAAATGACCATGTGCCTTTTTTTTTTTTGTTTCAGGGGCCTAGAGATGGCTCTGCCAAAGAGCATCTAAAGGCAATTGGGGCTATTACAGGCACTGTACAAACACACTGTAAGAGACAGTTCCTGCCTTGAAGAGCTTACAAGCTAAATAGATAAGATGGGCAAAGGGTTGGAGGAGAAACACGTAAAGGGAAGCGGAGTGACTTGCCCAGAGTCACACAGTAGTGACTAGAATCCAGGACTCTCAGGGTGTGTCTACACAGCACCCTAAACTCAAAATAAGATTTGTATCTTATTTTGAGTCTATTTTGAAATAATGCACTATTTCAAGCCATCCCTTAACTCTTGTGCAACAAGGTATACAGGGATGGCAAATAGCACTCCCATTATTTTGAAAAATATTTTGAAATAACGGATGCATTTCTAAGATGCGGGGTAGCCATTTCAGGATACCTCGGTAACCCAAAATATCTGAGAAACCTAAAATTCTGCTAAATAAAAACAAGTACAGGAGAAACTGAAATGTGGGAGAAAGCCAGGATGGAGACCCAGCTGTAGGATGAGAGATGGGAAGAGAAGAAGAAAAGCCCATGTATCCAGTAAACCATCCCACCAACTCCAGGCATGTTAATTTTTCTCTGTGAAAGACCCTGTGCAGGTGCAAAGTAGCAAAACTCTCAGCCTCTCTTATTATTCATTTTCTCTAAGTAGTACAGTAATAAGAAGCTGTACCCTTATTCTGTAGTTTACAGCTGAAATGATTCAAATGAAAGGGAAGGATCCAGTTCTGACATACATTGAATATTTGTATTATTCTTAAGGTTTTTTTTTTTTTGTTTAGTAATGTGTTGCTTTGGCATAGCGGCAGCTCTTACCCAATAGTGGGAGCCTTTTCCAGGTTGGTGAAGTATCCCAATTTCCCAAGCAATGGCCTTAAATTGCAGCAAGGAAGACTAAGGTTGGATATTAGGAAAAACTTCCTGACAGTTGGGATGGTTAAGCACCAGAATAAATTGCCTAGGGAGCTTGTGGAATCTCCATCATTGGAGATATTTAAAAGTAAGTTAGACAAACATCTACCAAGGATGAGCTAACTGGTGCTTGGTCCTGCCATGGTCCCTTCCAGTTCTAGAATTCTATGATCCCGCAGTGGTTGGTCTCTTCGGTGCTCCTCACAGGACAGTTCTTCATCCATTCGCCATGGCTACATCTACACTGGCATGATTTTCCGGAAATGCTTTTAATGGAAAAGTTTTCCACAAAAGCACTTTTTGCGGAAAAGCGTCCGTGGCCAATCTAGACGCGCTTTTCCGCAAAAAAAGCCCCGATCACCATTTTCGCAATCGGGGCTTTTTTGCGGAAAACAGTACTGTACTGTTTACACTGGCCCTCTTGCGCAAATGATTTGCGCAAGAGGGCTTTTGCCCGAATGGGAGCAGCACAGTATTTCCGCAAGAACACTGACGATCTTACATGAGATCGTCAGTGTTCTTGCGGAAATTCAAACGGCCAGTGTAGACAGCTGGCAAGTTTTTTCGGAAAAGCAGATGATTTTGCGGAAAAACTTGCCAGTGTAGACACAGCCAATGTTATCTCATTACAGTTCATGTATGACATGCCCCCTTCTCATATTTAGAGATAATGAGCAGGATCAAGCTCTTTTCCTGGATTCTGCTCAGCTGATCTAGAATACAGAATATTTCTTATCATCCTAATTGTTTTTCCCCCTTCTACTTTCATTTCCTCCACTGGCTTTAATTATGTTTGCTTGGTCTGAAGAACCAGAATGGTCAAGAAGGTGACCGTGATTGCTAAATAAGTTCCCCAGAGCTCTCTGAGCCCTGAGATGATCGCAACAATTTCTGCATCACATTCCCCCCAAATTACTGTTTGGTAAAATACTCCATTCAAATATACACAGCCTTGTTGGCTCATTATCAAGCTACTAGCCATACTTGTGTGGGACAAAAATGATTTATACCTGGAGATGCAACTTTATTAACCCTTTCCCAGTGCAGAAGTATAAACAGCAAGTGTGCACCTGGAATTCATATGGCAAAGCAGGGTAACTGTGCTTGAAATTGCTATAAGCTTGCACAACACAATAGCAGGCGCAGTGCTGAACAGCAACAGAATAAAACACTTCTAAAATGAATAACGGTTAAAAAGGTATTTATACCCTGTTACCTGCTGATTTAATGATGGTGGTATCTGTAAGTACTGGCTAGCATCAGAGTGCAAATACACATCAGGATGAGGCTCAAGTAGGAAGCCTTGAAAATAGCCACCACCTGTATTACTAAAGGATATTAAAAATCAGGGTTATGAACTTAATGACATTCTAGCAATTTAGAGCAACCATTCCAAAGAACACGGAGTGGGTATAATATGACCATACCCACACAGACTGGTGGTGATATTGCAAAGATCCGTACAGCTGGGAAACACACATACACATGTAGCATCTGACAGAAAACCAATACCATAGCTTTCATCACACTATTCTTAGGCTCAAGCAGAAATTCCTGGGCAATTGAAACAGAGCTGAAGAAATAAAGCCTTCTTAGCACTATCTCAGGTAAGTAATTTTTTTCCCATTTTGCCTGGTGCCCTTCACTCTGTATATGGGGCTAGAGAGTGCGGAGGGGAGTCAGGCTCATCCCAAAAGGATTATGTGCAGAGACAAGTAAAGGCAGTTGATAGGATTTTTTCAGCCAAACATTCTCGGTGATCTGTTAGTTTTTGGGCACAAACATGATCTTCCTTGTGCAACATGTTGAGGCGTTTGACATCTGTAACAAAAATATGATCAGAACTACACAGATGCCATTTCAAAAAATCATTTTTAAACATCTGTTTAGAAGTGTTAAGGCCATGCTCAAACACCTCACACAAGTAGGCATCATGCCATATTCCGGACAATGGAATCTACAAACACCCTCTCAGGACATCCTTACAGAAAATTCCCAAAGAGGAATGAATCAACTGAACCTACCTAAACACATGTTGGTAGCAGCAGATATGATAAGACAGTCAGCATTTGGCTACATGTTTGTGGTGAGCAGCAGCAAATTCAGCTTGATGCAGCCAGGCCCAAAAGTCATCTTCCAGTTAACTGAAGTTACTGACAATTCCACCCTCACATTGACACATAATTCTATTCACACAAAGTCATAAGCTGTTCAATAAAATCCCTTACTACCAGTCTCATTGTGTCAGGTGAAAGGGGGAAAAGAAGAAATCATGGCTAGAGTTGCCAGGTGTCCAGTTTTCACCCGGATAGTCCAGTATTTGCGGGCTCCGTCAGGTTAAAAAAAACCAGGAAATACCGGACATGTGCAATATCTGGTATTTCCTGTTTCCCTGGGATGGAAGCCCGGCAGGGACAATATTCCCCTGCCGCGTCTGGCAGGGGCGGGGAGTGAGGAATGCGGCAGAGTCTAGTGAAGGAGTGCAAGAGGGGGCAGTTGCCCAGCACCAAGCTAGGGGGGGCACCAGGTTGGGGAGGGAGCAGAGCACATGCTGCTTGGGCCCACCTGACCAGCAGAGACCAGGAGCAGGCCATGTGATGCCTCCCTCTCTCTACAGTGCAAGCTGAGGCAGCCTGGCTGGGCAGCAGGAGTAGCCACTTTAAAAGTCAGATTGTTCCTCCGTGCCTGGCTCTGGAGGGGAAGATTTGATTGGTGTGGTGACTCCGGATGCTGGGGATGCCTGCCTCAGGAGGAGGGCGGGGAGTGCATTGGTGGTTAGCCTGTGGCCCCAAACTGGAGGGAGTGGTGCAACTTTGGCTCCCTGCCCCCTCTTTTTTTTTTGCTTAACAACTGTGGTCTCCCTCTTTTTTTTTTTCCTCCTTGACAGAATTTTTTCCTTGTGTTGTTTTTTTTTGGAAGGGGGGCAGGGTGTTCTTTATTTGTTGTAAAATCATCTGGCAACTCTAATCATGAATGACAGAGCAATATATTTTTTCTTCTCTCTGTGGAATTATTTCCAGATTGCCTCCCTCTTTCTAGGTGTTTCTCTAGTTCTTCTTCACCTCTTCTCTCCAGCATATCTGTTTGTTATTTACCCCTATTAACTACTGTGAATTGTACATAGCAATGACATGTTCCTGGTAAACATGTTGTCAGTGGCCATTGTCAATAACTCATGGATGTGAAATGTCATTTCTCTCTCACAGTGCTGCCTTCCATATGAACCTGCAGGCTTTGCTCAATTTACTATCTCATAGTGCTAGAAGTGATTTTGAGAGGTCATTGAGTTCAGTCCCTTGCTCTCACAGTAGGACCAAGTACCATCCCTGACAGATTTGCCCCAGATCCTCTAAATGGCCTCCTCAAGAATTGATCTCATAATCATCAGTTTAGCCGGCCAATGTGCAAACCACTGAGCTATCCCTGCCCCCCAACTATAGACTGTATAATAATTTGCCACTAGTTTGGCATTACATAATTGACAGTAACTAAATTCTAGTTGAAAAAAGAGAGAGAGAGGAGCCTGCACTTAAACAAATCACACACAACCTCCCCCCCAACTAAATGGTTGGTGCTGTTCCTATATCCCATCAAATTAAAAGCCCCGTAGTTTGGACGTCTGGATTCTTGCTATAGAATGGGTCTATCGTGACCCTCAGTACACACATTGACATTGCTCTAGCTAATTCAAAGGGACAGATGTAAAAAGACACAACTTAGGAAATGACTGCTGTACATGTCTTAGAAACCAAAGCTCTTACAATTGCCATAATTCTGCCGCTAGTGAAATCATTAGGTGTTAATTAAGACATTGCAGATCACTTTTAAAAATGCTTCTCAGGTTCACAGGAGCTTTTCTGTCTAGTAAGAAGGACAGCAGGGTTTTCTAGGGATATTTTAATTTGGTGGCTAACGGCCATTCCAGCTTTCAGGTCTGTGTTAGAAGATGATACTAATGGGGTGGAAGACAGATATTTCTCCCCCCACATACCCCCAAATACAGCAGGTTTTTAAAATGCCTCTTTCTGTAGCTGTATCTCCCAGACAATATTTGAAAGAGTTAAATATTAGTGTGAAAAAGCTGAAATAAGAACTGAAAGCCAAGTGAGAGAGAGAAATTATGAGACAAAGGACAAGAAAATGGGGCAAATTCTTAGGTGTTGTAAATGAATGTAGCTGTATTGGCATCAATGTAGAGAATCTAACCCACCATTTGAAAAAATGGAAGGTTCACGAGGCCGAAAAATACAGAAGGCTCTTTGAGATGTCAGGAGTGGTGGAGACCAAGTGTCTAAGATTGGGAGAGTAGAAAGGAGGCCTATGCCAGTGGGGCTGAAAGAGGCAAGGAGGCGTTCATGCAACAGGCTGGAACAAGGCATTGCATTTTGAACTGGTGAGTGAGTTGACTGGGGAGTCCTTTGAGATGTGAGAGAGGAACTGGTGCTTGTTTGTTTATGAAAGACTCTGGCCAACACCCTCCTGCTCCTGCTAGAATCTGGAGAGCTGCAAATTGGGGAAACCAAGTAAAAAGGATCTGCCTTAGTATAAGGTGGGAAGACATGCAAGGTGCCAGAGATGAGGATTTTGGCAAAAATGAGTCAAGACTCTGGCATATGTAAACAATGTGGTGGAGAGAGTGACAAACATATGACACATGGGAGGTGGAATACCTTCCAAGTTCAAAGAAGAGGCCTAATGTATAGGCCGTAATGGCAATTTGGAGATTTGAGCAGAGGAAGGAGATAGAGGAGATGAGGTTATAGCAAGGATGTTCCTCTGGCATGAGAAACATTTAGATGGTGTTTACTGAAATATATTTATTAAAAATGTGGAATGAGATTTATAGTTGAAGTGATCAGTGTACAAATAACCCTTAAAAATAAGGATGGAGATAAGATGATGAAGAGGAAAAGGGTACTTACAGCAGGCAGGGCGATGAATCGTGGAGGGAGTGTGCAGAGAAATGCCATCAGATACAGACACCAAAACCTTATATGAAACCTTATCAAGGGGTGACCAGAAAGTGGTCTAGGGGGAAGGAGTGGCCCACAGTGTCAAAGAATTCCATTTGAAAAGCATGCTAAGCACTCCTGTTATGATTCACAGATCAAGACTCTTCACTAAAAATTGGCCAAATGGTATAAAAATGTTTGAGAACCTGAGACACTAGAGGTTTTGAGGGGCCAAGATTTGATGTTAGGAGCTATAATTGTCTTGGCAGATCAAAACTTCTGAAGCATTGGCCAGTTTCATTCTGCAAAGTGTCATTGCTAAAAGAATTGTCCCTAGCACACAGCAAGCACAAATGAGTTACTGCTGTTTGGAGATGCTGTGATGTCACTCCTGAAAATGCTACTTCCTACACATAGCACTTCCAAGTGTAATATCAAATCAAGCTCCTCTAAGGATAGAATTTTTTCTTCCTACTAATCCTTCAATCAGCAAGGACACCCGTGCATAGTCAGGGTACCGAAATGAACAAGCTTTCTGTGTCTTTCGGATACTGTTATTACAAAATAAATAAATGCAGAGAAAAGAATTGAGTGGGAAACAAGGAAAGCATAATGTCAGGAGGAAACTAGCACACCTGCTTAGCCATGCCTGACTGATAAAATGGTGTGAACACATTTGTAAATGAGCTAAAACGCCTCCAGGATTTCACATTGTGGTTACATATCTGCTTCCTTGTTCACTTTGGCAAAGTAACAGTCTCTCACATTTCAATAATACCATCATAAAGAAACAGGAAGCACATGCAGTGAGTGAGGCTTCATTCCCCTTTCCATTCAGAATTTCTCAAATCGCTGTTGCCATTCCCAGCCCTATTTCCAGTTTCCTTCTGAATATTTACAATGTAAGTGAAGGTAGAACTCTGTGGGCTTGTCTCAACTTTCTGTTTCCCCAGAGGTATCCCGAAATAGCTACCCTGCATCTTTTGAATGTGTCCGCTATTCCGAAATATAGCGGATGCGCTATTTCGGCATCCTGGTAACCCTCATTTCACGAGGATTAAGGGATGTCTTGAAATAGCACTTTATTTCAAAATAAACTCAAAATAAGCTATGCAATTTATGTAACTTATTTCGAGTTTACAGTGTAGTGTAGACATAGCCTTAGAATCACAGAATGATAGAACACAAGAACTGGAAGGCACCTTGAGAGGTCATCAAGTCTAGTCCCCTGCACTCATGGCAGGACCAAGCTCCATCTAGATCATCCCTGACAGGTGTTTGTCTAACCTGCTTTTAAATCTGCCAATGATGGAGAGTCTACAACCTCCCTAGGCACTTGTGTCTAGCACAAGCAGAAAAGCAGGTATACACTTGCTCGTCAGAGCAAACACTCATTACCATGTGCCAACTGAAAGGTGTGGGTAGCTTACCTCCCATTTTCATGCAGAAAGAAAGAACAAAAGCCAGAATTCTTATGAAGGGTTGCAAACAGGGCTCAATTCTCCTTTGCCTGACTGAAGTCAATAGATGTTTACAACAGATATTAGTGGAAACAGCATCGGGGTATATTACTGCTTTATTCCACATGCACAAGAACCAGTCGCTTGCATAATGTGCCAGAAAGCCTCTTGTGTCTCCCTTGACTGTCCGGAAAAAAATCCATACGCTATCAGCTACTTGAAAAAAGACCAAGAAGTCCACATTACGTTTCTGTCCCAGATGACAAGGGTTGCATTGACAAGCTTTACTCTTCAGTGGGAAGGTTTATTAATGCTGCCTCAATTATGGTTGATGATGATGATGATGTAATTAACAAAGATCTATCATGTTTTATTGATGTTAAGCATATGTCGATTATAAATGGGACAGGATGTATTTACTTGAGCTTCACTCTTCTCGGAAGGTTGTGAAATTGGAGTCCAAACCTGGATTGAGGATAAAAACTGCACCTTTTATAATTGTAATGATATCCAGATGTTTCTCTGTAGCATGAATGCAGGTGATGAAAGCAGTTAACTGGTACTGAGCACACATGCTCTTAGCACAGGTGGGACTCACTCCCAGTTCCCAGTGCTACAGCCAATTGTGCATTAACCGATTTAACAAAGGAAGGGTCCAGATGATGTAAAAGCTCAAAATGTACAAATTTGGGTGACATTTCCTGATTGTCAAGTTTTCAAGGCAGTCACGGACAAATGCAGAATATTATTTAAAAAATTAAAGCAAGTCTAAATCCACAGGGCCTGATCCTACTAAACACCACCAATGAACACTTTGAATAAGTTCAATGCCAGCAGCAGCGGGTACTTAGTACCTTATCAGGAATGTGTATGAGCTGCAGAGTGACAATTTTGTCCCATAGTATCATATAAATAATCACCAACTTCTTGTTTTGACCACGTATCTAACTATTGAAATAATGCCTGAGATTTATGCCCCCCTTACAACCCTGTTGTGGTAGATTAGGAAAGAATGATTTGATAGGGTCAGTAAGTTGTGCCAACCAGCCTGATTTCTATTAACTTTTTAATGAGAACCTAAATAAATCCAGTTGATCTGAGTTGCTATATAATACAGCCAGCCTCTGAAATAATGCATGAAGTGCAGATGGTAGATTATTGCAGAATATGACATTATGCATAAATAATAATAGCATGGCACCTTTGACACAATAATCCTTTCTCCCAATGGCCCCTCACCAGGCAAGATTCGATTTGCATTCCTCACATAAATCCAGACTTTTCAAGTTTAGTTATTTATTTCCTACTTGTACTACTGTTGGTGCCTAGGGACAGCAGTCTAGGGTTAGATGATGGATAGTCAGATAGTAAAGGAGATGATCCTTGCCCAGAGGAGTCACAGGCTATATGATAAATATCTTTGCTATTTCAAATTGTATCAAGTTGAACTGTGCTATTCCCATTTGGAGTCCAGCTGAGAAAAGGGAATTCTGAGGACTACCCCAAGACTACTTCCCCTCAATTAATTATGCAGTCAAATCATAAATCACACCACAGTGTGCCTGGGCATACTCTAGCTCATCTAACTTGTTCATGGTAGTAACATTTACTGCTTCTTTTGTCCACTCCACACCATTTAAAGCAGTGGACAAATATTTGTCTTCTTTTTAATAAATAGAACTATAAATATTGCTCTTCTGAGATCAATCTCAGAAACCATGTTGGTCACTAGACAAGTTACTGATCATAGCAAGCGTTATTGCTGGCATCAGGATTATATATGGAGGCTGCCACTGTTGCAAAAAAGATTTTAAAATCTGTTTAAATTTGCAAACATTTTAGACACATTACAAACATGCACCAAAGCACATTTTTAAGTGGAACTTTGTATTTATTAAAAGGAGCCCCCAACCAATTCTTTTCTATTTTTTCCCACTTGATTAAAGGCATCATGATCAACAATTTCCCTCTTATGCCAATAACTTTCAACGGCTAAGTTAAAACTGGTACATTTGAGATATTCCTGATATTGGTAGAAACAAATACAAATGGAATTTCAACTATCTTGATGCAAAAGGAAAGTAACAGGCTTTTCTTGTCCCTTGTTATCACACCACACTTAACTAGTTGTAGTCTGAAATAAGCCCTGCAAGCTGCACATAAATATTGGGTCTGATAATTCCATGCACCTCAGGGAAACTTAATCTGAAACAAATGAATGTTTCAGTAATTTTAGAAGCTCTGCTGTTGCCTCATTTCAGACATGCATTCCAGAATGATGTGAGTTATGTTTATACTTTATAGCTAAAGTTTAAGGCAGTGTCTATAGCCCTCTCTGGAAGATGAAGTTTTTGTGCTGTTGCACCTGTTGATAAGGGTTGGAGGCTTTTTACTCTTCGTTGGCTCCAAGCCAACAATATCCAATGAAGTCTTAGAGCACTGGAAGAAGGATGCTTAGACAAAGACTATGGTGAAAGCTGAGAATGCCTAGTGGGATGCTGCTCAGATAAAGGCATTTCCTCCAATTGTTCCAACTCCAGCTCTTTAGTGTTGCCACCTATCCTTCTTCTCGTCATTTCTCACTCATAACGGTTTTTTCCAGTTACAGCTGGTGTTCCTTCCTATCAGAGGTGCATCAATAAAGCTGAAATGCCAAACTGCTGCTCTCCCCTGACTGGCCCTCATTCAGCAGAATGTAAACAGCTGGAGTTTCAAACTTTAGGGTCTGATTATATGGGGTTGGGGGTGGAACCTTAACTGCTTGCATAATGGAATCCAGGGAGATGACTGAACTGGTCTGTAACACATGATGCACACTGTGCTATATCCAGCTATTACTGAGAAAAGGCCACGCTCACAGATTCAAGTAATCATACCTCATCAAATTCATCAGTGTTATCAGCATGGTCTATATGAAGGGCAAACTTCAGTCCTAGTGTAAATCAGTGCAACTTTATTTAAACAGTTAACATGAGGGATACATTCAGTCAAATATGTATTACCATCCATGGTCATCACTTCTGTGGAAACGAAGGGATCTTTTGAAATCAGGATCCTCAATATTTTATCCCAGCCTAAAAAGGGATCCTCAAGATATCAGTTTTTCTCAGAAGAGCACAAAGACCAACCTAGTCAAACTATTAGGCCTTAGATTTTTCTTTACTACAATATATATTGGCTTTCTACTTTCTTCTTCATTCTAGTTAATGGAAGAAGGGAGATTTTTCAGATATCATTTCTGTACTTACAATCTGCTGTCTTAGAGAAATTCTTTATGGATCAGGATCTGTTGCACTGGAGCAGAATGGCAGAGATTGCAGACTGAGACGTGTTTCAGTGTTTATTTGTGTTATCTTTGTCTGTAGTTTCAAACTATATACCCAAGTTTGTGCAGGAAGGTATTTAGCGGGAACAGAGACATAAAAATTCTGCACAGCAAAATACCCTTTCTTTAACCTCCAATGTAAAAAAGCAGGTGCTTTTGTTTCAGGTATTCTGCAGGGTGGTTGTTGTTGTTGTTTTAATATTTTACTTTCACAAATATTCACAAATATTTTACTTACCACAATATATAACAACCTGATTATCATAAACACATGCAGGGATCACTAATATTAAATTCCCAGTTACTTTAGAAAGCTAAATAATCTTAACTCACTATTTTCAATATTTTAAATAGTTGCTATTTTCTATAGTAATAATAGCGAAGTACAGAGACCAGAGAACATATTGGCTACGTCTACACTGGCCCCTTTTTCGGAAGGGGCATGCTAATTTTGAAAGTGGGAATAGGGAAATCCGCGGGGGATTTAAATATCCCCCACGGATTTAAATAAACATGTCCGCCGTTTTTTTTCCGGCCTGGGGAAAAGCCGGAAAAAAAGCATCTAGACTGGCCCGATCCTCCAGAATAAAGCCCTATTCCGGAGGATCTCTTATTCCTACTTTGAAGGGGCCAGTGTAGACGTAGCCATTGAAATTACCTGGTCTCTTTACTTAAAACAAAACTGACAGGTTTTAATTGTGTCCACTATCCCCAAACAAACACTAAGGGTATGTCTAGACTGCACCACTCTGCCAGCAGAGGGAAGCAGATTAGGCAAGTCGAAATTGCTAATGAAGCGGGGATTTAAATATCCCGTGCTTCATTAGCATAAAAATGGCTGCCGCTTTTTTTTGGCTTGGAGCTTTGTCAGAGAAAGCGGCAGTCTAGAAGCTGATCTTTCACTAAAGAAAGCCTATTCCAATAGATCCTGTATACCGCGTGAGTTGTTGTTGTTACTATTATTGTTTGTGAAATGTGTTATTTTTGGTTTTGGACCAGTCTGTGCATTTCATAATTTTCATTTCTCTCTTACATTTAAATTTAATTCTTTGAGTAGTGAATTCTAAAATGACAGACCTGTTGTGGCTGGAGTAATTATGCCCATGGTAACTGCTGCTCCTGGAAGTGGCTGGTATGTCCCTGAAGCCCCTGAGAAAGGCAGAGCAGGAGGTCTCCACATGCTGTCCTTGCCTGCAGACATGGCTTCTGCAGCTCCCATTGATCAGTAATGAGGAAGCATGATCAGTAGAAGCTGTGGGCTCAGTGCCTGTAGATGAGGGGCAGCACATGGCACTATGGAGCCTTTGTTGTACATGCCAGCTGCTTTCAGGAATGGTGCAGGGCCAGGGGAGGCGTAAGCCTGACTTAACCCCACTGCTCCACCACCCACAAGCCATCTCAGTTAAATGGTGCCCTGCCAGAGCCTGAATCCTCAATCACTGTCCTAGTTCTGAACCCCCTCCTGCACCCAACCTTCTGCCCCAGATGTGAGTCCCCCTGCACCCAAACTCCTTCCCAGAGTTTGCACCCTGAAACCCCTCCTGGACCCCAATCTCCTGCCCTGGGCTAAGCCCAGAACCCCTTCCCCACTCTGAACCCTTTGGCCCAAGACCAGAGCCTACACCGCAACCCCCTATCCCAGACTGGTGTATGTGACTGAGGTTCAGAGAGGAAGGGGAATGGAGTGAGCAGGATGAGGCCATGAAGAAGGGGTGGAGTAGGCCTCAAAGAAGGGGCGGAAAGCAAGCAGGGCCACGGTATTTGGGTTTGAGGTAGATCTTACATTGCAGTTAAATTGAAAAAGTGATCTTAATACATCAGTGTCTAAAATAAAAAAAAGCTTTGAAAGCTACATGGTGCTATGGGAAGTAAATGTACAGTACTCAAAATATCTGGTTTGGGGGGGCTCAGAAGGTTACGTGTGTTTCAGTTTAAAGCTGATGAGTTCAAGACAGTTCTGTGGCCAGAGTGAGCTTGTTCTATATGGGTATGTCTACACTACCCTCCTAGTTTGAACTAGGAGGGTAATGTAGGCATGCCGCACTTGCAAATGAAGCCCAGGATTTGAATTTCCCAGGCTTCATTTGCATAAGCGGGGAGCCGCCATTTTTAAAACCCCGCTGGTTCGAACCCCGTGCAGCGCGGCTACATGGGGCACGAACTATGTAGTTCGAACTAGGCTTCCTAGTTCGAACTACTGTTACTCCTCATTTCACGAGGAGTAACGGTAGTTCGAACTAGGAAGCCTAGTTCGAACTACCTAGTTCATGCCCCGTGTAGCCGCGCTGCACGGGGTTCGAACCAGCGGGGTTTTAAAAATGGCAGCTCCCCGCTTATGCAAATGAAGCCCGGGAAATTCAAATCCTGGGCTTCATTTGCAAGTGCGGTATGCCTACATTATCCCGCTAGTTCGAACTAGGAGGGTAGTGTAGACATACCCTATAGGTGTAAGAATTGTATTTCATTAAATGTTAACCCACTGTAAGGCCAGACCACTCACTGCTGTGACCGATCCCATGGGTAGGGTGTGATGGGCAGGAAAGAGCTGGGAAGGTTGCCTTGTGGAGTCTCTTGCAAATCATTTGGGGGGCTGGCTTTGACTTCTTCCCTGGAGGATGTGCAAAAAAGATCAGCCTACAGAATCCAGGGATCTCTAGGATCTGCCAGAGGCCACGGCCTTAGCACACATATTTCTGTGCCTTCATGATCATCCCCGGATCCGTCACTTATTGTCCAAAGAAAATTAAAGGGATCAGTTACAGTGTCCTGCATGCAGATGCCATCATGTTGCTGTCCAGTCCCAAGTGTGCTTTAATGTACAGATCCACAGCTATGCTTTTCAAAGTTCAATCCAATTTCTTCTCTCAGATTTCTGGTCTGTCCTGTCTCTCAGCTTCAATACAGGCAGTCCCCGGGTTACGTACAAGATAGGGACTGTAGGTTTGTTCTTAAGTTGAATCTGTATGTAAGTCGGAACTGGCGTCCAGATTCAGCCGCTGCTGAAACTGATCAGTTTCAACAGCGGCTGAATCTGGACGCCAGTTCTGACTTACATACAGATTCAACTTAAGAACCCCAGGCATCCCCAAGTCAGCTGCTGCTGAAACTGATCAGTGGCTGATTCCAGGAAGCCCGGGGCAGCGGCTTCCTGTAGTCAGCCACTGGTCAGTTTCAGCAGCGGCTGACTTGGGGATGCCTGGGGCAGAGCAGCTGGGGTGCTGCTGGGTTGGTCCAGTAGCGCCGCTGCTCCTCGGCGCTACTGGACCAACCCAGCAGCACCCAAGCTACTCTGCCCCAGGCGTCCTGATTCAGCCGCTGCTGAATCTGACCAGCAGTGGCTGAATCAGGAGCCTGGGGCAGAACAGCTGGGGTGCTTCCCGGTTGGTCCAGTAGCGCCCAGAGCGGCGCTACGGGACCAACTGGCAGCGCCCCAGCTGCTGTACCACAGGAGTCCGGAGCAAAGCCACGGAGCACGGGGGCAGCGGGACAGCCCAGACGCGCCGTGGCTGTCCGCTGCCCGTGTGCTCCGCGGCTTTGCTCTGCTTTGCTCCCCCCCCCTCCTCCTGGTCTGCAGACCAGGGGAATGGGGGGGGGGCAAAGCAGAGCCAAGTCGTGGAGCGCGCTGCCAGCTGACAGCCCAGATGTGTCTGGGCTGTCAGCTGATCGCGCGCTCTGCGGCTTGGCTCTGCTTGGCTCTGCTTTGCCCCCCCCCGTCCCCAGACCAGGGAGACGGGGGGGGGGGGGGCAAAGCAGAGCCAAGCAGAGCCAAGCCGCGGAGCGCACAATCAGCTGACAGCCCAGACGCGTCTGGGCTGTCAGCTGGCCGGGCGCTCCGGGGCTTGGCTCTGCTTTGCCCCCCCCATCCCCCTGGTCTGCAGACCAGGGGAACGGGGGGGGGGGCAAAGCAGAGCCAAGCCTCGGAGCGCGTGGGCAGCGGACAGCCCTGTCCGCTGCCCACGTGTTCCGCCACTTTGCTTCCTCTCCCTGGTCTGCTGGAGACCAGGGAGAGGAACCCTGTTCGTAACTGCGGATCCGACATAAGTCGGATCCGCGTAACTCGGGGACTGCCTGTACTTCATTTAACCCATTCCTGTTCAAAACGTAATGTTTTTATTTGGAATCAGCCAATAGCCCTGCCCTTGGATTCCTCCCTTACTCCATCTTCCAACATTTCATAGATTCATATATTCTAAGGCAGAAGGCACCATTGCTATAATCTGGTCTGACCTCCTAAAGGGCACTGGTCATAGAACGTTCCCACAATAATTCCTAAAACAGATAAAACGATATTTTCTGCTTTTTCACTGTGTTCCTCTTCTTCTTCTCCCCAGGTGCATTGGGACCATCACCTCCCTTTATCTTCTCCAAACCCAGAGCCTCAAACTATCACTCTCACCCTCAGACACTCATTTCACAGTCCATTCAGCCAGGCTGGAGACCTACAGCACCATTGCTTTCTGGGGCTATGTCTATACTACAATGTTTTTGCGGAAAAACCGGTGAAGCGTCCACACCTCAAGCACATTTTTGTGCAAGAAAATTGACAGACCAGAGGGCTTTTACCAGTAGAGTTATTCCTCTCCCCACAAGGAATAAATCCTTTTTGTGCTACAGCTCTTGCACAAAAAGGCAGGTATGGATGCTCCGGAGGGGATTTTTGTGCAAGAAAACCCTATCAGAAAAAGCAGAGGTGCTCTGATGGCCATTCTATGAATGGCCATCAAAGCTTTCTTGCGCAAGAGTGTCCATGCGGTGTGGACACTCTCTTGCGCAAAAGCACATCACTTTTGCAATGCGCTTTGAGGTGTGGATGTGCTTTTGCATAAGAACTTTTTGAGCAAAAACTCATGCACAAAAGGTTTCTAGCGCAAAAACCCTGCAGTGTAGACTAAGCCTGAGGGTATGTCTACACAGCAGGGCTTACTTTGAAATAAGCTACACAAGTTGAGCTACGTCAATTGCGCAGCTTATTTTGAAATAGCTTATCTCAAAATTGGAAGCATCTACTCAGCACTTATTTCAAACTAGAGCACTCTTCCTCCGACTTCCCTTACTCCTCATACAATGAAGGTTACAGGAGTCAGAGTAAGACGTCCTCCAGCTTGACAGTATTTCGACATTATTTCAAAATAACTGCCTGCTGTGTAGACATGGACTAAGTTATTTAAAAATAATGCTAGTTATTTCAAAATAATGTTGCTGTGTAGACATATCCTGAGTCTTAAGGCCAAGAGCAGCTTTTCCCAGCACGTATGTAAGAGGCAGATTATTCCCTGGCCTTCAGCAAAGGAGGATGGTGGTAGAGTGGCTATCTACTGTGTTTTCTCAAAGCCTCCTAAGTCTTTGTTGGGGCATTGGTGGTCACTAGCCCTATGATCCATCTCAGGGGAAGATGGGTGTTTTTGGTCAAGGAAAGTCCATCCAACAGGGTCTTCTGGAAATACCAAGCAGAGGAAGAAGGCAAAGGCAGTAGGAGAGAAAAAAAACTTAACTTGCTATTTACCTATGAATGGCACTCCCTAAATTTCTTTACTTTAAAAAAACAAAAACAAAAACATGACCTTACAAGATTGTTAAATTTGAAAAATGTTTGGGGATTTGGAGCAGGAACAACAGAACTTTTAAAAATAACTATAAATTATATTGAGCTTCTAAAATTATACTGTCAAGAGCTATGTAAAGTCAATCAGCTGTTAGGTTCTTACTGTTGCTTATTATTGCCATGTGCCAAAAGAATACTTAATGCTTTTTTATAATAATCTGCCACTTGAAAATCAGAAAAATGTTTTCATTAAACATACCCAGGCAACAAATATTTTTTAAATTCAGCAATTACTGTCATATAAGGCTACAAGAAAGTGTATTTCTTTTTAAAAATCAAAGATTTGAATTAGATTTTAAAAAACAATCCTCTTTCTTTGGACATTTTCAAGACCTTGCGTCATGAATAATATTAGGATTCTTTCTCATATGTCAACTAGGTATTATAGGAAGAAACAGTAGCAAAGCACATCCCAAGAATACCATAATTTGATGCAGATCAACCCTATCTCAACCTAGTGGATTAGAAAAATATACATGCCAAAGCACTCCTTCTGGGCAAGTCACAAGGGTTATGTTCCTAGAATATTTGTGGGAACAAGGGGGTGATTTTTTTCCAGTAGGACACTATTGTGGATCTGATTTTATCTTTCCCAGCAACCCTTCTTTAAATTAGATTTTTACCTCTAACATTTGAATAAACATATCATCCATGCACAGCATTTCTTATGGAATCTCCATCCATAATCCTGGCTTGACAAAGCCCTAGCTGGGATGATTTAGTTAAGGTTGGTCCTGCTTTGGGTAGAGGATTGGACTCGATGACTCCCAAGCTCTCTTCTAGCCCTATGATTCTATTAGAACTGAAGCATAAGGGCGTATTTTTAAACGAAGTATACACACAGCTTTTTAAAGCAGATGAACATGGCTTATTCATCTTTTGCCTGAGACAGAACATTGAAAATTTCAGCTCAGGCATAGACCCCCCCCAGTTCAGAAAAGCACTAACACAGATGTTTAAGTTCTATTGATTTTACTAGGGCTTAAACACCAAACTTAAGCTCTCTTCCTGGTAGGGGTCCTAATTTGTTATGTTCTATTGATAAAGGGAAATTGAAATTCAACTTCAATTAGCGGGTATGCTACAAAGAAGTCTAATAAATTATTTATTACTATCATATGCATAAGTAATTCAATACACTTTTTATTAAAACATATAAAAGCATTTTCATAATTTTTGTGGACTCAGAAATGCTACGTTTTGGGAAAATGCATCGTGGAAGTTTCTGTGAAGGTTTGCAGCAGCATAAGTGATAAAGACATTACCAGCAGCCAAGTTTCCTTCCAACCTTTCATTGCTGAGTAATTTCTGCAATGAAGAGTGAAGTGTAATAGACATGAAGGAATGTGGAAATCCATTTGTTTTATTTCTATTAAATTATTGCTGATTGCAGGTTTGGGGGATGTGTGGGTGAAGTTGGCTGATTTATTTCAGTTTGGTCAGGAATGCTTTTTCAAAACACCTTTAACCTTTTTCTTCCAAACAGTTAATTTGGGTCACTACTTTTGCACTGAAGCTTTGATTGTTAGAGGAAATACTTCTGCATACTTTTGCTCTGTTGTAACAAAGGCAATATGTTATGGGCCACATGCCAACAGATTTTAACCACAGACCAAGGGAAGAGAGACAGATTAGTCTATGGTGGTTCTATAATCATAGTTTCTCAGTATTATTTTTAATTGCTTAGTACAAATACTCACCATGAAAGGGGTTATACAACATATACAGAGTGTACCCATAGTAATGGAACACACCATACCCTTTCAATTGGATCCCTCTGTTCTCTGGCAAGTGTTCTATAACTTTTATCATAAACTAAAAACTGCTGTAAAATGTCCAGCCAAATAATAGAATTTTAGTTCTTCAGCAAGTTCCGTACCTTACTACTTAGCTACTTTCAAGTAAATTTGGTCAAGACAGAGATGACTGGAACAGCAAGACATAGAAAGTTGGAGGTGGAAAAAACAAACTCCCTCCAAAGCACATTAATGATGTAGCTTCTATTGCTTGTCCACCCGCTTTTGGATGAGAGAAAGAGGATCCTCCTGTCATAGTAGGATTGTTCCCATCCATTTTCTAGTGAGTTTGTACCGTCTGGTTTTAAAAGCCTCAGATGAAAGAGCTTGCCCCAATTCTCTAGGGAAACTACTCCATATATCCTAATAAATCTCACTGCTATGAAGGTTTTCCTGGTATTCTGAGCATATCTGTGCTGTAGGGGCATTTGCTTAGTTGATGTCTCTTACTCACTCATCCCTCCTGCTCTGCCAGCCTTAGTTGGCTGAGTGGCAAGAGAAAGTAAAGTGCCTGCACATTGGGTACTCTCATCATTCATTTTTAATGCCAATCTCTTGCTCCCATCAAAAATCCACCATGAATGACAAAATCTGAATGTTTCCGAGTGGGTGATCACTGACTGGAATTAGCTGAGTGGTGCATGGGACTCACTCCTTTCTGCAATCCATTTCACTTTGTCCTGAACTTTTCAAAAGCAACTGAAAGGTTTACTTTCCCTCAGACACACTTTCAGCATGATTGTTATGGCCTTCTATTCGTTTTGTTCCTTCCCAGTCCCTTTCTCTCCCCTTTATAAACTGTTGTGTTGGGATTGGTCCTGCCTTGGGCAGGGGGCTGGACTTGATGACCACCTGAGGTCTCTTCCAGCCCTATGATTCTAACTTTGGTGGTATTTTGTCTTATTTGGATTTGCAGCACAGCAGTCTCAAAACTCTTCTTCTTCCAGATGCCACTCACCTGTTCAGAGTCCCTTCAGGTGAAAGAAGCTACAATCTGAAGAGTTGGATACTATGAGATTCACACCTTCTACTTTTGGGGCACTGAAGAACAATAAAGTTGGTGTAAAAAGAGTCAACATTTATACGAGCCAAATTACTTTTGCCTCTGCATCACATGCCCAGTCTAAATTCAGAGAGGACTGACTGGGACAAGTGAAATATGCTCAATAATGCTGCATTTTGTTTCTTAGGGGAATGGAGGGTGTGGGAGCCTTAGTAACGCAATCAGCATAATACCTGAAAGATCACCTCTGTTCATGATTACAGTTCCAACGAGGAAACTGGCCCTGTAAGATTGGGACATGAAACAAGAGGTTTGGGCTTCAGAATAAGCCATTTGCTACCCACTTTATAAATTCAAAGGCTATGAGAGGAGCAGAAACTACAGGTGATACAGAAAGTGATTTCCCTCGCCACAGGGCCTGCGTCAGCATTTCAGGGTTTGACATTTTGGGC
This sequence comes from Pelodiscus sinensis, assembly GCF_049634645.1. Taxonomy (NCBI): domain Eukaryota; kingdom Metazoa; phylum Chordata; order Testudines; family Trionychidae; genus Pelodiscus; species Pelodiscus sinensis. The sequence goes on along the minus strand of NC_134724.1, from coordinate 29,406,896 downwards.
AATAGCTTCCCTACCTTTTAAAGGTTCTCCCATCCTTGATTCCCCCTGTGATCTTGATCCACAACACATGTCCATACTGATGATATGAATTGCATGCATGATTTACTTGGCAAAGTGCATGCCCGCCCCTCAGACAACTGAAAGTGTTTCATTTAAACTAACAAACACGCAAATCTAGCTAGGCCCTCGCCGCACGCTAACTCAAACAGTGGAAACTGTTATCATCTGGGGGGTGATGTTCGGTGTTATGGACACTGTTTAGAGTTCATAAATTACAGAAGGGTTCTGGACAACCTAAATGAGAAGCCTCCAACCAGAAAACACAGAGATAGATATGCTCAATTCCATCTGCTACTCTGACTATCGTCCTCTCACCTAATTCAATGAGGTCACGATTCAGAACAGAATTTAAACATGCATAATCTCACCTTGAAGAGCTGCCCTACATCAGAATGTTGATCTGACTGGGGCCTGAATATGCTGTGTAACCACGGCCTGGAATTCCTCCCCTTCAACACCTTCCTAGATTTCCTCCATGACATTCACAAGAAACTGGCCACCCAGCTACAGTTAAGTTGAGGAGCAGTGACTGTCTTTTTTAATTAAAAGACACAGATGTATACAAATGGCTTTGATTGCAAGTCTCTATTTCTTATACTTTCTAATGTTTGTCTAAGAATGTTAGTCCACCGACGTTATCTTCCTATATTTATAGGCAGTGACTTACACAATGTAAAGGCTAAGAAAATGTCAGCAAATAATAAAATAATAACATGCTTGATATATAGCTGATGCTTCTTATATTATGGGTGGAACTATTAGCAATGTCTATAGTTAAAGGGATCAAACTGTAGTTTTAAATATAGTGAAATCTCACTGTAAGTGCTGATTTCAGTTCTTTATAATTGAGTTTGGCAGAAATCTATTTTTATGTTTTGATGGATAATATCTATATTATTCTTAAGCACTTTTTAATTTTTCATCAATGTAATTGTTCATATTTGCAAAAAAATAATGGGGGAATATACACATTAAATGAGAGTAGATGCCTGAGTTCAAAAAGGTAAAGCTTTATAAACCATTAAACACAAATTTTCAACATCATGTCAAAATAGACAAAATAAATATCTTTAACTCATATCTCAATTGTTTTTACAATTCATTCACTAGTCCATTTATAACCAGCCTAATTCAAATGATTATATCACTGGATTTTTTTTACTCTAATTAGTTCTCAGCATTTTTTCTTACTTCATTAATCTGTAAAATGTAATTATTATCAATGGTAATATTTGTGGTGGTGTGTGTGTGTGTGTGTGTGTGTGTGTGCGTGCAATGAAATAAACATCTACTGATAGAAAATCCAAACCTTCCAAGTCTAAAATGTAACTTTGCAAACTCTAACCATGTGTTTGAAACTAATTGTTCCAGGTGTCTGAGATTCTGGGAAAGTACATTGTTTTGCATTGTTATACATTGTTAAACCATTCCTTTGAGAAGCTCTAGCACCTTCATGTTTTGGAGCAGAGCTTGTCTTTGTGTCATGGATGTGCCTTTTGCTATTCCCGTGGGGAAAAAATGCCCAACTTTGGCCAATTTAAAAGCCCTTGACAAATCTCAGTTTGCACATGCTCAGTCGAAATTTGTTAACGTTCAACAGCTAAATCCCCTAAAGATTATCACTGAACTGAGTATATTCCTGTTGTGGGGTGAAGGAACCAAGCTGGACTTTGTCTGCATTGATTGTCCCAAGCCATTGTGGCTCCCAGCACTGGAATGGAGATCAGGGAAACTCTCTCGTGTGCTCGCAGTTCTCCCCCTGCTGGTGCAGAGGCAACATGAAAGAGGAAGCTGCTTGGGACTTCATCCAGTTCTCTTGCCTCGAAAAACTCAATCTGAATCCTAATTCATCCCTGTTGTTTCTTGCTTAGCGCTACATCTGATGTGATCAGGATCAAGTGTGGGGGTACTGGGTTAAGGTGCACCACAACTCCAAAGTACATAATTATAAATCATATACATATTCTAAAGCAGACTAAGGTATGTATGTTACATTGTATCACATCTATATATTCTACATTGTATCACCCATTTTATGATTGGCTTACTAATTTTGTGAACCAATTCCTCTATAGATCATGAGGTGTCCATGCATTACAAAGCATGCTAGTAAGCAAAGATGCAACTGCAAGTTCATCGCACGTTAAGAATTTCTCCTTACTATTTCTTTAGCTATGAGCTATATGTTGTTTATTTGTGAATTCATGCTTTGGCCACTGTTAACCTCTGTTCCCTTCTATTTTCTTTCATTCTTCATGCAAAGACTACAGTGGGAAAAGGGAATAAAATGGGACAAAGAGCAAAGGGGCCTGAAGATTGTTTCATAACAGATACACACCATGGGGTCAATTTAAGGTTTTAATCTTAACATTCCTTTCAATTGTTTTGGAGGCATGTGTGTATGTATCTGGATAACTTCTGTACCATGTATATCTGTCCAGATTTTGCATCATAGCTATCATAATATAGTAGCCAAACATGCAGAAATTACAGCCAAAAATACAGTATGTTTATTCTAAGATTATTACAGAGCTTCTTTCTTTAAAACAGCACTGATCCTCCTTCCTCATGCCCTAAAGCATTGCCCAGAGAGAGCCAGGACAAAAATCCTGAAGCCACTGCAAATGAAGTCACCTTATAGAATATGCAAGAACAATGGGTCCCCAATCATCAATCTTTCTGTATCTCTTCAATCAGAAAGATTGCTTCCTACTTCAGTTGTCCTAGAACCTCATCCAACAGCTTGTCTCCCTGGAGAATGTTTGTATGTTCCTCTGCCCATTCTAGTCTTACAAACCTGTGTGGCTCATTTGATGTGCATATTGGTATAATGGATGCACCTGATTGGTAAAATGGATGCACTAGCTCCGAGTGTATGGATTTATTTCCATTTGGACAAGGGATAATGGTGGGAGGGATCAGAATGTAATTTTACTGTCTGAAAGTGCTACAAGGCTCAGAAAAATATCCCACGCCCTCATGTTGGCCAAAGGTTACACCTTTCTCCGCTCCACCACTTTGTGTTCTTAGGCACAATGCCATAAATAATGAGAAACTTGAAGAAGCTAGCACAGTTTTCCATAATATCACTTTCCCCTCCATATGAGAGCTATTGTACAACTATGTAGGTTTGATAAACCACACAGAACAAGGGATAATTATAAAAAAATAATTCAGTAGCATAAAAGAAGAGCAGACTCATTTTATCCTGTTCCAAGACAAAGCAAGTTCAGCCTTTTTTTTTTCATTGCGAATTTTAAGAGCATTGCAAATGGGCCATAACATATGATCTCCCCTCCTATATTGTGGTTGTATCACTTGGGATTGTCAATGTGAATAGGGTTTTCTTCTATCACTTCAGTTTAGAGCCCCCTCCTATAATGAGCTATGTACATGTCATTACATGTCTATTTCCACCCCCACTTCATAGGAGAATATTTTCCCTGAATGGAGCTTAGAATATTGTTATGGACATATTGTGACTTTCCAGTCCGCTGCTAGGGCACAACCCTCCTTGCAGGCCAGCCTAATGAGCACATTTTGCTAACCCTGTTCAGAGCATAATCATTAGCTTGTTTTCAGATAAAAGTTGTGAAGCAGAAGATGCGGATCTCTGCTTGGCCTCTTATCTGCAGGCAGCTCAGCAGAAACACCTCACCTCCAGATTACATGCTGAATGGAGGTGCAAGGTCAAGTTGTCCACAAAAGCTAAGAGCTGTGTCTGGATGTACCAGGCATGCCAAAGACCTTGGCTTCTCAGAGACCTGCCCTCTGTGTGTTCTATTTACTCTCCCCAACCCTGTCTTCAAGGGGAACTTTCATAGGGGGAGAAACTAAACCATGTAGTCACAGCAGAGAGAGAAATTTACAGAAAAAAAGTTTACAGAAAGTGGTATACACTATAATAGAAAATGTCAGCTTCTCTCCGGCTGCTCTTTCCCCCAACAGTAACATTTAATACAGAGTTATAGCCCGTTTATAGAACTCTAGAAGATACTTTTTAAAACTAAGCAGGGCTTTTAGCTCTCTACTAAAAAGTACAGATTTTTAGAATAATTTTTATAAAAGCCTGTAAGTTTCTGCCCCGTATAGACTTTTCTGTAAGGTGCAGGAAATCTAGTGGCTGGAATAAGGATTCCTAGTTTCATGTCCCATTTTGGCCTCTGACTTGCTTTGTAGCATGTCTATATACTGTCTATAAAAAGGAGACAACACTCACCTGCATCTCAGGAGCACTGGGATGTTTAGTGTTTGTGAAACACCTGAAGATCCTAATTATAAATAGCCCCCGTCAACACTTGTGCGCTCACCGCTTTACATTTGCAAAGCTCTGTTCTCACATCAGAGGCTACCCCCACACATATCAGGCTGCCCCTGTGCGTTCATTGACACAAGAGCACAGCTGGATTGCTTTGGGGGCAATCAGAAGCCTGCAGCGTGTATGCCTGCACAGTCAAAGCTGCAGAGGCGTGATGGGATGGATTATATACAAATTTTCCTAAAACATGTTTTAATGTAAATCATACAAAAATCTCTCTGCCTGTTAGGGGAGGAAGTTGTAGTTGCATTTATTAGCAAGGTACAGGAAGAGGAAGACATAGTTGTAATCATTCACACAATCACAGTTGGGTTTCAAGATTGCTATGGAACACTGCCTGGGATGGGGGGAGCGGGTGCTGACTGAGACAGAGGGTTGTATGTATTTAGCAAAATAGGTTTGAGGGTTGCTCTAACCCTGGAGATTGTGTGGGGTTTCCTGTCACTCTTTCAAAATAAGCCAAACAGTATTTGCTGGCTGCAGAGGCCTAGGTATGAAATTAGAGAACTAAATGATTATGGCTTCCCCGCTCCCTGAATTTCTCCTATCTGAGTCTCTCCATTGGAGTAAGACATGTGAGCTGGGGCTCTGGGCAAAACACTTAAACGGGTGCTTAACTTTAAGCACATGCGCAGCCCTACTAAATTCAAAGCAGCTGTCTGCCGTGCTTTAGTTTTTCTCCCGATTGCCACACTCCTAAACTGTTTCCTTCCCCCTGGAATTCCTAGAAACCAGTGGAGGCTCCACCCCAGGGATACCCAGTGCTCTGCCTCACTCAGAAAAATGCAGCAACAAACCCATAGTAAGGTCAATACACCTCCCTCCGTCCCAGTTCTGTGTGTCATTCCCAGACAGTGCTTCAAAATGTGAGCCTAGTTCTGGGCACATCCCAACAGGGGGCACCAAAGCAGAAACAGGGCTTCAAGTAACAGCTGGTCAGCCTCCACACACTCCTCCTGCACCCCACCTTTTGAACAGGCCCCTTCATTAACTAGCACACACAGAGCCCAGCCTTGGGCAAGTTATAGCAGCCACTTAAAATCCTGAACACAGGAGCTCACTGAAAAGAAATAAGACGAGGAGCAAGTCCTGGAACGTGCATAAATGGAGGGAATTCTAACCTTCATGCACACTTCTGACTTCAGTGAAAAACATTTCTCCCCTGTGGATTCACAGATAGCAAAATGAGGAGCTACCTTGGTAGCACTGAGTTCAGTCCATGTGGTAATTTGGAAGTGAGGTCTCTGTACTCTACTATTCATTTACATTTTTATATATATTGGTATTGTGTTTAAAAATTTTGTAAGCCGCCTCAAATATTTTAGAGAGAGAGGTGGGGTAAAAATATTTAAATAAAAATAAAAATTTGCTTTATGTTCAGAATAATCATCAAAAAAGGTATTTAGCTGTCTAGAGAAGTAGAGCTATAGACGGGGGAGTGACTGTCAGGGCTTGAAGCAACATTTCCAGTAGAAATATTCTCTAAATACTAGTAAATAACCGTTAATCTGTGACTTCTCCTCTTTGTATTTTTGGCTAAGAAAATGCTTTTCCTATGATCACTGAAAATATTCAAGTTTAAATTAATCTTACAATAAGTTTATGATCTGCCATGCAGCCTGGCGCTGCCTTGTCTGTAGTTAGTTAAGAGGATCCTAGGAATATTAATTAAGTAGAAAAATCACTCTCCTTCTGAGAGAAATAAGAATTCATCACTCAAAGAGCTTAATCCAAGTAGGTGGATTCAGCTTTGGTGAGGCCACACCTGGAGTATTGTGTCCAGTTCTGGGCCCCCACTACAAAAAGGATGTGGACGCATTGGAGAGGGTCCAGCGGAGGGCAATCAGAATGATTAGGGGGCTGGAGCATATGACTTATGAGGAGAGGCTGAGGGAGTTGGGTCTGTTTAGTCTGCAGAAGCAAAGAGTGAGGGGGGATTTGATAGCAGCCTTCAACTACCTGAAGGAAGGTTCCAGAGAGGCTGTTCTCAGTAGTGACATATGGCAGAACAAGGAGCAATGGTCTCAAGTTGTAGTGGGAGAGATCCAGGTTGGATATTAGGAAAAACTATTTCACCAGGAGAGTAGCGAAGCACTGGAATGGGTTACCTAGGGAAGTAGTGGAGTCTCCATCCCTAGAGGTGTTTAAGTCTCGGCTTGACAAAGCCCTGGACGGGTTGATTTAGTTGGGATTGGTCCTGCCTAGAGCAGGGGGCTGGGCTTGATGACCTTCTGAGGTCTCTTCCAGCGCTATGATTCTATGATTCTATGATAGGTGTGATTAGCCACATTTGACTGATGCCAAAATTGGGATACAGACAGGGGAGCTGGAACAATGTTTAGAGTGGGGGTGCTGAGTGCCAGTGAACAAAACTGCAAACCCCCTGTATAATGGAAACAACTTCAAGTCAGGGGATGCTCCAGCACCATGCCCCCCCTCGCCCCTGCCCCGCCCCTCTAGTTTCAGCACCTATGGATACAAAGCAGACTTCTTCATGGTCACAAGTGAGAGATTCCAAAGCGAGGTTTCCCAAACCCCACTCCTCTGTGCAAATACTGGGCAAGCTCTTTCTCTAACCCTTGTCTGTAATGCTATGGACAGATTTTAAAGCAGGGGCGGGGAACCAAAGGCCTAGGGACCAGAACCTGGCTTGCCTGGATCTGACTTTTGAGGTTCAGAGCACTGGGGAGCCCCCACATCACACCCACCCCCACAGGGCTGGAGCACACAAAATCTATTAGCCCCTCTCTCCCGCCAAAAAAGTCTCTGGTGTGCAAGGGGAATGTGGGAAATGTCTTTCTCCTTCTCAGCTAGGAGCCACATCATTGAGGGTTTGTGGGTTTGTTTTGGGGAGGGTTGTTTGTGTTACTTGTGTGTGCCCCAACCCCCGATTGATTTTTCTGTGGGTCACCTCTGTTTTAAAGCATTGTTCCATTGGAACAGGATTCCATGCATGGATTTATAGAAGAAACCATCTGCTCCCCTTTGTTTCATTAGCACAGAAAGCATGCCTGCCTTGAGCAGGAGAATTGCTGTTCAAAGGAAAGAGGGTTTTATAAGATAAATTTGTGATTTTTAGATGTTTGTTTTATTCATGTATTAAATATCCCTGCCCAGATCTGTGGCTTTAGGCTTTGTTAATGGCAAGATCCGCAAAAATGGCCATACATATTCTACTTGCCTTCGAAATGTGGAAATATTTGTTGGTAGACATTTTTTCCCCAGTCCTGGCTTACTGAAATTAGAACTTGTGCAGAAAATAGGGAAATAATTGATTGGTCCTACAATAGCTTGCAATTTAAAATGAGAAAAAGAGCTGACAATAAGTAAGCCAATGTGCCTAGTACATCTTCTCACTTGATGGTGGGAATGTATCCATGGTCTCTCTCACTTCTTACTTATTTCCAAAAGCAATGCACACCACATTTTAAAATGTGCAGTTAATCAAATCAAGTATCCCATTCCCCCAACTAAGGGGGAAAAAGGGGCAGATCGTTGCCCAAAGTTAGATTCACATTAAAGTCAAAGGTCTGAATGTGGAATTTGGGCCAAAGTATGTAAACTTTCATAAGAATCGAAGAAATTACTAAAGATTCCCTAGGCACTCCTCCAATTCAAACAAATAATGAATGGATTAAGTTGCAGGAACCTGAATTGATTGTTATTGACACATAAATGTTTTATTAATCAATGTGCTTTACCATGCATATAAATAATCTTCTGATGTAATTCTTGTTAAACATTAAGTTAGTGAAACATCTGCATTTCATGAATTACTTGTAATTAATGCAAATCTTATGGAAGCAGTTGAATTAAATAATGTGGGGGGGGGAGGTGACTGATGTCAGGAACATTTAGAATAACAATTTGGCATGAGGACTTAATAGAGGTGCTGGGCTAAGAGAAGGTCTGATGTATAATTATTGCCCCCTAAATACACATAAGACCTTTTAAACTAGTACTTCATAGGTCCTTGAAAGACTATGTTTTGAATGATTCATACTAGAGTCCAAATTTCAGTATCTGGACTCATTCAGACTTGACAGAAATGGCACTGGAATGCTAGTTTCTGCTATTGGTTATAGCAAATGGTATCTTGATGGTGAAGATTATGGCACTGGTAAAATGTCCTGGGGTTTGGTCATTGGGGTCTCCATCCAGGATTCCATTCAGTTCTTTATACAACCAGCATGTTTTGGGTGCAGCAGCAGACCAGCTGTTCGCCCCCTTTGTCTTCTGGTAGGCCTGCTGAAGCTCCTTGATCTTGGTTCTTCATTGTAGGGTGTTTCATTCATACCCTTTCCACACAGAGCTTGAGAAATGTGACCGTACGTGCCTCAGATCCAACAGATCACTCACAGCTGTGATTGCACCAATTCTTCACCTCAGACAGCAGTAAGATCCAAAAGCTCTGCAATGCTCTGAAAAGGAGAGTATTTGGACTGATAGACATCATGAGGGCCACAACACAGCATGCCACAGACACAGGAAATGGATTTAAATCTGCCAGGGTTTGCAGATGGAAGGGGAGCATCTGCTTACCTATAAAAATTACCTGGCTGAAAGGCAGCCAAGTTCAAGGTGATGTCCAGAGTAGCTAAACAGGGCATTATGGGATACTTGCTGGAGTCCAATAAGCTTGACATATATCCTACCTATCACGCACAGCACAGAGACAAAACTCCCTCACAGGTCTGGACATTTTTTGAGGCCAAAAACGGCTATATGTTGCAACATTTGTCATGATGTAATGTGGATGCTCAGAGGTTTTTGTCACTAAAAGGCAGTTTTTGGCAACAAAAAGTGCCAGTGTAGACAAAGCCTTAGAATTGATTTTCCTGACAATAGTGAGGAGCACAGAAGTTCACACTACTCCAGGCATGAAAACATACAGGATGGAGGCTTGGAGTCATCAGGCATGATCCTTTCCATTTTAAAAGGAAGTAATGAAATGAAGCAGACACAATCTATTTTGGAATGCTTGTCTTCAGTTCTTTCTTGCTATGTTTGCATAAACCTAAATTAAGGAAGTGTGCTGTTGATAAAAAGGGAACAAAAATAAAATATGTTGATTTCTATCAACATAGTTCAAAAAGTATTAATTCAGGAACAAAACTCTATATTTGTTTCATATGATGATGTGATTTTGGATGGACAACTTGCTCTATTATAGGCCAGGAGCGGTGTAGGCAGCATGCAACATCAAAATCAGATACCATGGGAACAAAACCCAAGCTGTGATGCATATGCAGATGGTCAAGCACTTTAATTTCTCCCAGTGGAAGAAGTGTGATTTTTTTACTTCATTAGAATAGTAAAGAATAGTTGTAATGTCATATGTGACAATTTCTTTAGCTCCATATCACTTGTAAGCTAACTCTTGGAAGAAATTTAGGCATAGTCAATATCCTTAGAAAGAACATGAGAGAAATATCACCAGAGAGCCAGAAGTGCTCTAACTAAACATGTGCTTCAGAAGCTGACCATTTGTTTAAAGGCATATGTAACATTTGTTTAAATTCCCATGCTATCGAGCTGATTAACAAATAGTTGATTTGTCTGTTTTTCTCATTTTCTTCTAGTAGGCAAAAATGGATACAATAAATCCTCCAAGTGTATATTGAACTAAAATTCAATAAGGTCTTTTGGATCCAAAAATTCATCATGAAGGTGATTTTGGTAAATCAGATAAGCAGCAATTTTATCACACAATAGGGAAATCTAGATTTAAGACTATTACTTATTGCTCAGCCGTTTTGAAAGCTACTCAACATAGAATTGTTAAACTTTCAAAATCCAAATGTTAAGGTTCTGAAAAGTCAGCAATCTAAATCCCTCTTCCAAAATATCAATACATATAACAGTACTATGAAAGGGGAAGAAACTTGTAATTTGTCATGCAAACCCGGTGATACTGCACAAGCATATAAAGAAAAATCCACCTTTTTCCCCGTTCAGCTTTAGTTCATCTCAATAAGGCTGTGTCTACACTGGCACCTTTTTCCAGAAATGCTTAAAACGGAACAGTTTTCCGTTTTAAGTATTTCCGAAAAAAGAGCATCTACATTGGCACCGGAGTTATCGTTATAACGATGCGCTTTTCTGGAAAAGCACATCTACATTGGCGGCGCACTTTTCCGGAAAAGCAGAAGCTGGGAACCATTTTGAAGAGGGCAAAGGCCACCAGACCTTTCCGGGGGCGGGGCCGGAGCTACGTAAAGACACATGATTAAAGGGGTCTCGCTGGACAGCCGTTGGTCTCGTGCTCCCCTGCGCTGGGACCTCTGCCAGGGACTGGCACCCTTACCAGGTTCGGTGGTTGCCCTCTGAGTTTTGGGGACACCACCCTTTGGCCCCCAACTGCTTTTCCATGAGTTTTGTTTTTTCTGCCCTGCTCTCTCTTCCATGGAGCCGTGGGTGGCCATGTGCCTGGTCGGGCCTCTGTTGCAGCTGTACAGGTGCCTGCGGCTCGTGCTGCAGGCCGGTGCCCTGGTGTACATGGACCAGGAGGCAGAGATCGCCTTGGACTCCCTCACCAGGGAGGCCCTGGCAACCGTGTGGCATCAGCATCCGACCGTAGACAGGCCCGTCTGGAGTTTGGACAGCAGCACCGACTGGTGGGACCAGATGGTCCTCGGACTATGGGACGACCACTAGTGGATCTGGAATTTCCGGATGAGAAAGCAGACCTTCCTGCAGCTGTGCACCTGGATCACGCCCGCGCTGCAGAGGGCCACCACCCGGCTGCAGGCACCCATCCCCATGAAGAAGAAGGTAGCCATCGCGCTCTGGAAGCTGGCCACACCGGACAGCTACTGCTCGGTGGCCCAGCAGTTCGGGGTGGGAAGATCCATTGTCGGAGTGATCATCATGGAGGTAAGTCCCAGGGGGAGTGGGATGGGGGGAGGGTGCTGCACTCCAGGCCCAGGGGCAGCCAAGACTCCCGGCTGGGTCGCCCAGGGGTTTGGGCCATCCCTCCCTTGCACAGGCCCGGGGGGGGGCGTGGGGCGAGGGGGGCCCTGGGATTTGTGTGTGTGTGTGTGTGTGTGTGTGTGAGGACAGAGGGAATCAAGAGGGGGGGGGGAAGGGAGCGCACACTCACCCCTGCCGTATGTGTTGTGTTCCCTTGTGTTTCTCTGCACCCTTGTGCAGGTTGTCCACGCCATCAATGACATCCTGCGTCCGCGAATCATCCGCCTGCACGACGTGGATGATACCATGGCCGGCTTCACTGCCCTCGGGTTCCCCAACTGCGGGGGAGCCCTGGACGCCACCCACATCCCCATCTGGACCCCGGAGCATCGAGCGGGCCATTTCATGAACCGAAAGGGGTACTGCTCCATTGTTCTGCAGGCCCTCGTGGACCACCGGGGCCGCTTCCTGGACATTTACGGGGGCTGGTCCGGCCGGGCACACGACGCCCGCATCCTCCGGAACTCTGGACTGTTTCGCAGGTTGGAGGCGGGCACCTACTTCCCCCGGTGGGAGTTGACTGTCGGGGATGTGCCTATGCCCATCTGCGTCGTCGGGAACGCGGCCTGCCCCTGATGCCCTGGCTAATGCGGCCCTACACGGGGCAGCCAGACCAGAACCGGGCCCAGTTCAACGACCGCCTCAACCGGGCCTGAAACCCAGTGGAGCTGGCCTTTGGATGTTTAAAAGCCCGCTTCCGTTGCTTGCTCACTTGTCTCGAGATGGGTGAGCAGAATGCAACAGAGGTGCTGGCCGCATGCTGCGTGCTCCACAACATTGTGGAGCGCAGTGGGGAGGCCTTCCTCTCTGCATGGATGGCAACCGTGGCACAGACCTTGGAACAGCCCAACACAGCTGCCGTCCGCCGGGCGCACCAGGATGTGGTGCGCATCAGAGAGGCCCTGGTGGACATGTTTGCCCAAGCCCCGTAGTAGAGTCGCCTGGGTCTCCCCAGACTACTCCCGCCCGTCTCCTACCCTTTCCCACTCCCTCCCCTTACCTTCCCCCCAATTGTAAAGCGTCGGGTCAAAGCACATCGGCCGTCATCGTGACTGTTCGTCGGGTGCGTCGGGCTTAGTTAGGGTTTTTCTTTTTAGTTTAGGCTAGGGTTAAGGCCACCATCGCCTGTCCCGAAGAACAGCCACAAGGATGCGGGGTTCGTGCGGAAGGCTGAAGTCAGCGTACCTGATTCCAGTCAGCTTCCATCGAGGGATCTCCTGGCTGTTCCTCTCCTGAGGCCCAGAAGGACCAAAGGATTGAGGTGGCCAGCTTCGCCATCATCTTCCGTCGAGGGATCTCCTGGCTATTCCTCTCCTGAGGCCCAGAAGGACCAAAGGATTGAGGTGGCCAGCTTCGCCATCATCTTCTGTCGAGGGATCTCCTGGCTATTCCTCTCCTGAGGCCCGGAAGGACCAAAGGATTGAGGGGGCCAGCAACACTTCCCAATTGTCCTCCCTGCACCTAGACTATGTTTAATTATCTGTAGTGTGCATCTTGTAATCGTTCTTGCTTGTTTGTTAGCTATGTAAATATAGTTTGTGGTTTACATTTTACTGAAAAGTCTCAGTATTTATTTATGCACCACAAACCAATGGCCACTTAAGAAGGGCCCCCCCAGTGATAGAGTACAGATTTTGTTGTCCACAGTTTGCAACCGTGTTAAATTTAAGTGGCTAATTGGCATCTCACATCATTTCTTACAGTTACTAGAGTTACACAATAACCAATACAGGAATGAACTGAAAAATAGAGAACTGTTCATTTACAAGGGGGCGGGGGGGACCTTCAACTGGGACGGGGGGGGGGAGATCTTCAACTGGGACAGGGAGGGCAGGCAGTTACTGGGACGGGCGTCCCCTGCGAGCGCTTCTCCAGGGGCGGGCCTGCACACGCTGGGCAGACCGCGTCGGGGCAGGCTGCATGCGAAGGTGGCTGGGGAGGTGGGCAGGAGCAGGAGCAGGAACAGGGGCAGGAGCAGGCGCAGGAACAGGGGCAGGAGCTGGGATAGGAGGAGGGGCAGGAACAAGGGCAGGAGCTGGGATAGGAGCAGGGATAGGAGGGGGCATGGGCTGTGCTACGGGAGGGATGGCGGGGACATGGGATACGGCCATGCCATAGTGCACGGTATGCACAAAGTGTGCCGTGAGGATGTCCATGGAGTTGCCCATCCTTCGGCACTCTGTCAGGAAGTCACCCCAGCCCTCCTGCCACCACTGCAGGTCCCCCTGCACCCGCTCAGCAATGGAGGCCTGGATTGCCTCCACGGCGTTAACATGCCGGCGCAGAAGCTGGTCCCTCTGTCAGAGCCTGTGCCTCCGGAGTTGGCCAGCTGGGGGTGCCACTGCAGCTGAAGTGGCGGGTCTGGTGCTGGGTCCCGCTGCAGGGAAGAGAAGAAAGGATGGGTCAGTCAGGCAGGCCGTCCACTGTCCCCACACCTCATGCCCTCCACCCCTGAGCCCAGGTGACCCCACAGTTGTGTGGCTTGGGCCCACTCGGTTCCCCTCCTGCCCCCGTGTTGTATGTTGGCAAAGAGGACTGCCCCTGGAGCAGGGTCCTCCCTCCAGTATTGTAAGCACCGGTCTGTATCCTGGCCCCGTGGAGGGTGGGAGGGTGCTTGTGCTGCGTTTACCTGTGGAACTCCTTGCCAGTGGAGACGTGAAAAGCTTTGGGCTAATCACTGGTGTTTGACAGGGAGCGAGATGCATCCCCACACAGTGCCTGGGAGCACATCTGGCAGAGGCGGTCTGGGCTCTCAGATTCCCTCGCGTGGGATATCTCCTGGACGGAACCAGAAGGGTGACTGGGTGGGGAGATGTTCCATCCTTGCAGCAAAACTCAGGGGCCCTTCTCTCTCCCACTATCCCTCCCGCAAGCCTGGTAGCCCAGGGACATGTGTGGCCACAGTGGGGACTTCCCTCGGGGAGGCAGCCAAGGCACCGGGAGCAGGCGAGGGGCTCGGTGAGGGTCCACGGTCACAAGACCGTGATGCTGCAGTGTACCCAATAGCAGCTGGCTGTGCCTCACAGAGAGGCATGGGACAGTGTGCCGTTCTCCGTGCTGCACCCTTGGAGGAGCTGCGGGCTCTGGGCTGAGTCCCTGGGGCCCTGGCCGGTTCTAGCCAGCATCCACCCTTTCCCCTGGTCCCGCCGAATGTGTATGAGCAGCACGGTCCCAGGCGTGCCCTGCAGCTGCCTGCCGCGGCCACGTGCCGCTTGGTCACCAGGCTGCACGTGGTTGCACATGCTGCTTGCTGCCTCATGCTATGCAGCGTGCAGCTCACGTGGCCTGAGTGACATGCTCTCCCCCTCCTCCCTCCGGGCACCTGGCTCCCCTCCCCCCCGGCCCTCCACCCCCCCGTCCTTTGGGAGTGCAAACTGCAAAAACTCACCAGTGGGTTCCTCCCCGGCCTCGGCGGAGCTGCTGGAGGGGGCCGGCTGGGCGGTGGCAATGCTGGCCTCCTCACCGCCGGACGCTCTGCCGCTGTCCTCTCCCTCCCCCGGCTCGTTGGGACAGTTGATGGGGGGGCGCTGGCAGGTGTCCACGGGGACAGCTGGGGCTTGCAGGGCTGGCTGGCCCAGAAAGGAATTCAGCCGGTCATAATAGGGGCAGGCATCGGGTCCTGCCCCCCTACCGTCAGTGGCCCACACGTACCCCAGCCGCAGTTCTTTAACCTTCGAGCGCACCTGCTCGCAGTTGCGGCCGGGGTGTCCCTGCTGCGCCAGGTTCTGCGCCAGCCGCCTGTAAAGGTCGGCATTCCAGCGGCAGGAATGCAGATCATGGAGACCCTCCTCCTCTTGCCACAGGTCCAGGAGGGTCTCCAGCTCCCTGGGGGTCCAAGATGGGGCCCGGCGTTTACGGCCCCTGGGGGCTTCCTCCCCTGCGGGTGCAGGTGGCTGACCACCCGGAGCTGCCATGCTGGGCTGCGAGGTGGCTGTTGGGCAGCACAGCGGCATGTGGCAGAGCTGAAGCAGCAGGGTCTCCGGCAGGCTCCCGCCACGTGCGCCCAGCAGCCTCCGAGCTCTTTAAGAGCTCGGGTTACCAGGAAGTCCGGGTCTCCTATGGGGTCTCCCGCCGTCCAAACCACTTTTTTCCGTTTTTTCTGCTTTTCCAGAGAAGCTGTCTACACTGGCCCTTTTCCGGAAAAGCTTTTCCGGAATAAGGACTTATGCCCGAGCGGGAGCAGCATAGCTTTTCCAGCATAGCGGCTGATTTTGTACAGTACAGCGTCGTTGCTTTTCCAGAAATTCAAGCGGCCAGTGTAGACAGCTCGCAGCTTATTCCAGAAAAGCATCTGCTTTTCTGGAATAAGTGGCCCAGTGTAGACACAGCCATTGTGTATTAATTGGAAATACAGTAAACCCTCTATACACGTGTAAAAAAATGTTCTTGTGCCATTTCATTTTTTCCAAAATTAAGTAGTTTGCATGAAAAAATTAAAATATGGATAGCCGTGGTATTTTTCCATTCCACTGTTACTGGCTTAGTAATGTAATAAAAGTTGCCAATTATTATTTTGTTTTTAAAAAAGAATTCATCTAAATTCCAACTGGTCAGTGTGATCCATTCTGCTACAGGCAAAACAGCAGTGTTTACTCATTCCTGTATTTCAATTTGCTTGTAAACCTGCACCTGCCTCAATTCTATCCACAAAAATACCAAGTGCTCTCAAATAAATGTTTGTTTTTCTTTTGAATTCTCTGCATGGTCTGTCCACAAAAAAAGGCTACTGTTATTAATCTATGAGTTGATTTTCTGGGCATCAATAGTTGCAGAAAACATGTCTGTTTTGGATGTGCAATGTTCTTTAAACCACAGAAAACTTTCATCAAAAAAATCACAAGAAAGCAAGCTTGCAAATGACATAGACAGTTTGCTTTTCATTTAATAAGGCTCATCGCTGGAATGAATGAATTATCTTCAGGCATTTAGAATGTACTGAAAATATTCCAAATAGTTATGTCAGTCTGAAACTCCTCCAGTTTTCTGTGTTCTGACTACAGTTTTTCGTTACAGGCCAAAAGTTTCATGAGTAGTTAGTGAAAAGGAGTCCAGTTCTTAGAAAGTGTTGAGCACACATCCTCTGCAAATCAGGTCCCTTCAAGGTTTCTCAAATTGGACACTCAAAAATTGAGGTGTCCAAAACTATTAATAATTTCTGAAATGCTGAGCTAATTGTTATGGTAGGATGAAGTGAAATAAAGAGTACCAAGCCACCCACTGTTACCCCCAAATCTCGGACTACATCTAGACTCTAGACTACAGGAGATATCCTGGAAAAACTCTGCCATGTTCAGGGAATCTGTCTACTCCTCCGCTTTTTTTTTTTTTTGCAGAAGGGTAGATGCGCTCTTTCGGAAGCCCTGTCTTCCTTCTTCCACGAGGAAAAAGGGCTCTTCTGAAAGAGGGTGATTTTCTGAAATTTGACCCAGTGTAGCTGGGCCCAATTTCAGAAAAGCCTCTTCCAAAAAAACTATCAGAAAAAGGTACGCAAATTATGGAGCGCATTTTTTGTACCTTTTTCCGATAGATCATTGTAGTCTAGCCTGGGAGGAGGATCAAAAGTCTTATACAAACCTTAGAACAAGATCTACTCAAAATGATAAAGAATTTTTACAACAAATTCTGCAAATTACAAAGTAATTTGTCCCACAGTTGTTAAAAAGGAACAAATTTTTGTTTATTTGACATTTGTATCCATTTTTGGGTTTTAGAAATATTTGGTCTTTTAGTTTTAGCCTCCCCTCTCTCCTTTTTTTCCCATTTTGCCACTGAAAAAAAAGAGAAGAAGGGGAGAAAAGGGAGGGGAGAAAAAGAATGTGAAAAAGATTTGGTTTATGATATTGCAACAAAATATGAAAAAAATGCAAAAAATAATTATTCTCTGCTAGAGGTTTATTATATTAAAGAGCATTTTAGGATGAAAAAAATTCATTCAAAACTTTCACTTACATTACCTAAACATTATAGATTAAGGTTATACAGAAGAGTAATTTTCATAGACATTTGAGAAAGGAGAAAATAGCTCCAACTTCTCAGAATCCTTTTGTTCCTTCAATAGTAAACAATTTGTACATCATCGATGCCTCATATCATTGTCCTTTCTCCTTAGAGGGGGCTGCAATATGCTCATTATACAATTGCATGCATTATGCTTGTTGTCTTTTTCACCTGCACTCTGCCCAATAATCCCTCACCACTAGAATTTTATTCCAAATGTTATAACATCTAAGCATTATCAAGGAACGTCTCTTTGTTTTGAAAACTTTTGAAAAATGTTTTGTTCTCCCCCTAAATTACTCTGACTCAAGTTTTGGGAACACAAGAATTTTCAGACTGACTCAGATCTAAAGTCCAGCTAGCCCAGGTCCCTGTCTCTGACAGCAGTCAATATCAGATGTTTCAGAGAAAGGTGCAAGGACATGTGGGATAAACTGGTCCCACGTTCAGTCTTATCCTGATCTCTAATACTCAGTGATTGGCTTAAACCTTGAAGCATGAGGTTTACTCTCCCTTCCCATGTTTTTATCATTCATTATGCTCACTCTGGTTATCCCTAGCTTGCTGTGTCTAGACTGGCCAGTTTTTCCGGAAAATCAGCCACTTTTCCGGAAAAACTTGCCAGCTGTCTACACTGGCCGCTTGAATTTCCGCAAAAGCACTGACTTCCTACTGTAAGAAATCAGTGCTTTTTGCGAAAATACTATGCTGCTCCCGTTCGGGCAAAAGTCCCTTTTGCGCAAAACTTTTGTGCAAAAGGGCCAGTGTAGACAGCTGAGATTTGTTTTCCACAAAAAAGCCCCGATCGTGAAAATGGTGATCGGGGCTTTTTTGCGGAAAAGCGCATCTACATTGGTCACGGACGCTTTTCCGCAAAACGTGCTTTTGCGGAAAAGCGTCCGTGCCAATCTAGACGCTCTTTTCCAAAAATGCTTTTAACGGAAAACTTTTCTGTTAAAAGCATTTCTGGAAAATCATGCCAGTCTAGACGTAGCCTAAATGTCCAATCCCTGTTAAGCAATGCCTGAAATGTTACAAGTCTGATGTCAGTTCACTGCCAGGGTTAGAAATAGAATAAGCCTTGTTACCATCCCTGGAACTTTATGAGATATGGGACTATTGCCTCATGACATTACTGACAATAGAAATGATATGTTGGGTATTATTTAGAAGCTTCAGACGCTTTCATGGAGCATATACATGAGCATTGCCCACAAAACACAGCTGTGCATATCTACCGCAATTTTACACTTTAGAGGTAACTGTACCAACCAGAAGGGCTAAGAAAAGAGGCAATTTTCTTTTTTTTTTTAATTAACTAATTTGTTCATTCCTAATCTAGAACCTGATACAGAAAGCCCTTCCTCACATATGCAGACGACAGGCCAGATCCTGCCCAAAGTTATACTGATGACTTGAACAGGGGTGCTCCTGTGAAAAAGATTTTTCAAACTCATAACTTTACTAAAAAACATCTTCACTCTGAGAAAATAATTTCAAAGCAGGTTTAATGGCTTTTACTTCCAATCCAAGTCAAGAGTTTAGCAATATTTTGTAACAAATATTTGAAGTTAGCTGCGCCTTCAGACCAAAAGTTAATTCTCAAGAGAAATGATAGACAGTGGCCTCTCTTTCCCATTGCTGACATGCAGCACACCTTGTTAGGCAGGTCTGGTTGCTAGGAAGAAGAGGAAGAACTCAGCTCCTGCATTACAGTCAAAGCCATTTGTTTTGTTAACTATCTGCAAATGTTACGAAGTGATAATCTAGCTGAGGCTACATAGATTCACAGCCTTCTTGAATAAACACTGTACTTCCCTATCTTGAACTTCTAAAAGGCACAGTTCAAAAGAAATAGCCAAGTTCATTTTCATATGATAAAGCAGGCAGTAATTAACAACGCTTAATAAAGCAGAGAGGGTTTTGTTACTAATCACTTATATTCAGGCACCTAACTGGCCATAGTGATGTATTTGACAAAATATTAAAACCCAAGCTCCATGACACATGACATCTTCATAACAGGACTATATGTAAATTGAAAGTGATAGTCACTTTTTGTTGGTCATCTCTTCAGGGGCAAATTTTAGCCCGGATGAACATTTTCCAAGGGATCATACAGAGAAAGACAAGGATCTCTCAGCCATCAATTTTAATGTTGATTTCAGAATTCCATTTTAATCAATTAAACCCTTCTAAACATTTGGTAATTTTACATGCGTTCATTATGTTCCTTACTAAGGTCATGTCTACACTAGCAAGCTTGCAGTGATGTAGCTGCTTTATGCCAATGGGAGAGAGCTCTCCTGTCAACATCATAAAACTGCCTTAGTGAGTGGTGGAAGCTGTTGGCTGGGCACACTACCACTTATGCCAACAAAACTTATGTCATTCAGGGGGTGGGCAAGGCTTCATACTTCTCTGAGTGAGGTAAGTTTTGCCAATATAAGTGGTAGTATAGAGATGGCCTAACTCAGAGCCTCAAGGGATTGTTTCCCTATTATTAATGGAAAAAACCAACAACACCCAAATTGCATTACACTATCAAACTCTTGGCCAAATAGCAAACAGTGCTGAAATAGAGCTTTCCCCAGTCAGCCCTTTGACTGTCCTTCCTTAATGTTGTAACTGGTGGTCTCCTGGTGTTGGAATGTTTGCCAAGTTAATTTTTTTTCTCATTCAGCAAATTTGCTCTTCTGTGTTTGGCGTGACTGCACCATATACTCCCAGAACCCTTCTTTCAGAGTCTATCGCAATACCCATTGAAATCAATGGGAAAATTGATCCGGGCTGACTCCAAATATACACATGCAGCACATCTCTTCCAGTGTATGCAGTTTCTGTGTACTGCTGTCCCAGTACAAACGGCCACACTTCCTAGATACAGAGCAGGCAAGTTTCATTTGGTGTTTCTCCAAACTAATCCCCTAATCCCAAACTAAACCCTGAATCCACAGAATTCTGAAGTAAGGGAATTCCCCTTCCCAACAGAGATTGTATGTTATTTATTATCTTTATCTACCAGAAGTGCTGAACTTCTGACAGGTGACTGTATCTGTTTTACATTTGAAGAATCCCTGTTAGTTTTATTGATGCTAAATTATGGGTCTTTTCGTACAAGTATATTCTATGAATAAAATTAGGGAGAAACATTTTTTTTTTTGTGTCTGAGATGCTTCAACGTTTACATTCATCTCGATATTAAAGTCCATCTTCCTCCTAACTTTTACCGCCAGTCCAGTTCCATGCATTTCCTTACCGTAAACTAGTATCAGATTGATATTTTAGTTTTGTGCTTAGTGAGACTTGGTAAATATCCTTCCAAGGAGTTGCACTCTAGGGGTGTGTCTAGACTACATGCCTCCGTCGACGGAGGCATGTAGATTAGACAGACCAGCAGAGGGAAATGAAGCCGCGATTAAAATAATTGTGGCTTCATTTAAATTTAAATGGCTGCCCCGCTCTGCCGATCAGCTGTTTGTCAGCAGATCGGGGCAGTCTGGACGTGCCGCGTCGACAAAGAAGCCTTTCTTGATCGGCACAGGTATACCTCGTGAAACCAGGTTAAATTTAAATGAATGCTTTATATATGCAAATATAACCCCCCCCAATCTCTCAAAAAAAATGAGTCCTAATTTTTACATTTGCTATCTGGTCACCCTATACTTTGCACCAATTGCCTTCAAAGGCAAAGACTCTTCAACATGTTCATTGCTATACTGATGCCAAGTCCTGCCTAGCTATAGAAATATGGTCTAAGAAGCCAAAGTGTAGGTAAGCAAGCACCCTGTTAGCAAGGGAATCTCATTAAACATGTCTGTTTGGACACACTCGCTCTCTGCCTCTCTTTCCTTGAGCACTTGCAGTAAGAGAGTGAGCCTTTGAGAGGCTTAAGATTGAAGGTATGCCTACACTGCAAAGTTTTGGCAATGAAATTAATGTTGACATGCAGAAGTTGCCACACAAAAAAAGGTCTCCAAAACATGTTTTCACTGCCTCTCTCTGGGTGTATCTAGACTACGGGGCGGGGGGGAGGGGGAGATTCGAAAAAAGTAGCCTTTTTTCAAAAAAACTTCCCCTGCCCCTGCATCTAGACTACTGCCACGTTCTTTCAAAAATAAATTTAAAAAACGCAGCAGTTTTTTTTGACCGCAGAAAACCTCATTTTACGCGGAAGAACGCCTTTTTTCAAAAGTGCTCATTTGAAAAAAGGCGCTGTGTAATGCAAACTGTGCTTTTCCAGACTGCCTAGGTGCTCTCTTTTGAAAAAGCAGCTTGCTTTTTCAAAAGTACTGGTTGTAGGCTAGACGCTCTTTTTCGAAAGAGGCTTGCAGTCTAGACGTAGCCTCTGTTGACAGATCATGGCCATATTTTTAGCTCCCCTGTCAACAGACTGGGTGTGTGTATCCCACAGTGCTTAGGTACATCTTGTTTCACTAGGGACTGTGGGAACATGGGATGGAGTGCAGCACATCTTGGGAACATGAAAAACATCCCATCAGGCTTCCAGCTCCCTTTTGCACCATTTGTAAAGCTGACAGTCCTTGCTATGCATCTCACCAGCATCTGCTGTGAGAAATCCTGGATCCCACACTTCTCCCTTGTGCTGTGTTCAGTGTCATGAGGACATTGTAGCAGAGTTATTGTTATATTTACTGTCAGAGGAAGAAGACTCGGAGGCGGACAACAGTGTGAGCGACATGGACAGCAGCAACTTGGCACTGCATTGGGCTGTCACAGAGCAGCTGTGCACAGTGGAGCGTCACTTTCAGTCTAAAGAAACCAGCATGGAGGGGTGGGATCATACTGTCATGCGAGTGTGGGATGAAGATGAGTGGCTACAGAACTTTTGGACACGTAAAGCAACCTTCCTGGAGCTGTGTGCTGAGCGGGCTCCTGAATTGTGGCTCGGGGCACCCGAAGGAGAGTTGCATGGTGCAGAGTAGGGATGTCAAATATCGGTTAATTGACTAGTCGAGTAACCGCATGAATTCTTATTGGTTAGTCGACTATTCTATAGGCCCAGGGGCAAGGCTGGTAGCCAGTGCGCTCCAGCCTCACTCCCAAGGAGCCCCCTGCCACTCTGTGCTGCTGTCTCTGTATTGGGTGCCAGGCGGGAGCTAGTCCATGAGGAGAGCCAGTTTAAAAACCAGCTCCCTTCACGGACTGGCTGCTTGTTGCCCTGTGCTGCTGCTTCTAATAAAGGCAGCAGCCCCTATCTGGTGGGGGTCTGAGGTCCCAGACCTGAGTCAGAACTGAGCCGGACTGTCTGCCCCCCTGGTTCCTGATACACTTTAAATGCAGAGCCGCAGCAGCAGTAGGACCCTGACCCATCGCAAGCCAGGACTGAGCCAGGCTGCTAGCCATCCTGCTAAAAAATGTACTGGCAAGGGAGGAGGGAAATGCGTGTAGTCTATAGCATTAACCTATAAGCTATTGGTTAATCAGTTAATTGGTTACACTGTTACATTCCTAGTACAGAGGCATGTTGCCATTGCTTTGTGGAAGCTACTGTACAGTTGCAAATCAGTTTGGAGTTGGGAAATCTACCATTGGGCAGCACTTCTGCAAGTGTGCCAGGCAATACCTCGCATTTTGCTGCATGGGACTGTGACTCTGGGAAACGTGGATGACACTGCGGCTGGCTTTATGGCAATGGGCTTTCCAAACTGTGGCAGGCAATTGGTGGTGCACATACTCCACTTATAGCACCACCCACTTTGCCTCAGAGTACATAATTGGAAGGAGTACTCGATGGTGCTTCAGGCATAAATACAAGGTGGTCTAGAAAGGTGCATGGTGCATGAATCTTCAGGTACAGTGGTGTAGCCTATTAACCATTAGTTGCCTTATTTTGGCCTATGAATATAATATTCTCTTTAATTAAATAATAGTTTTATGTTATCCTTATATTTTTTAAATATAGGTTGAAATATGCTGGTAACGCAAGGGGCCTACAGAATCCAGATTCTGTACGATAGCTGATGGCAATAAGATATAAGTGGGGAACTATATGCTTTGTGCTTGTAATTTTCCATAAAGGGGTGAATCAAGAGTCTGTGGTCAGGGCAAGCTTATTTTTTGAGCCTTATCCCGAATTTATGGTATGAATCTACTAACATGGCAGTTATGGGTGTTTCATCTCTTGGTGCAATCTGAACAGATGAAATTTTGTTAACCGCAGCTTCCGTACAGCTTCCTGCCCTTTGTGTGTGGTATAGGGACAGTGGCCAAAAAGTCATCTGGCACCCATAGTGAATATTCATAAGATACCCAAAGATTTCTTCCAATTAAAGGTGGTACTCTCAGAAATCTTGGGGTGTTAAGCCCAGTTATGGAAAAGGGGTGGTATATCTGGTATGCTTTTGCGCCCAAAAGGGGTATTTAGGCCTATGGATCAGGGCTGCAATCTGACGCCTTGCAGAAAGAGAGCAGCCCGTCCCAGGTCACTTGAGTATAAGGTCTTAGGACTTATTTCTATTTCTCTCTTTTGTAACAGCTTCTTTTCTTTTCTTGCTTAAGTCTGCTTTTAGGAATCCTACTAACACTTGGGCCCAGGTCTCCAGGGGAAGGGAAGCCACCCTTCTCCATCCAACCTTGGGATCCTTGTGTGTGTAGGAATTATTATTATTATTATCATTACTTTTTGTATACTTAGATAAGTTTGGGATTAATTGTGTTAATGACACCTTGGGAAGGAATTCAAGTGATTTGTGTTCTTACTGTAGTGTTTGCTGTAGTGATCATAATCATTATTCCATTAGCAATAAAACTGCTTTCCATTTCATTCCCTGAGTTGAGATGTTGTTGTTGCTGTCCGTCACCTGTTGACCCTCAAGAGGAGGAGCCTTGTGATTCCACGGAATCTGGGATAGAGGATGAATTTAGATCTATTCTGATCAGATTGGCGAGCCTTACCCATCTAAAAATCACGGAACTTTTTCCCAGGCTACAGTGGCCGCTACAGAAACCTGTAGGCAGGGACTTTCTTTCCAAACCACAAGAGTACAGTGGAAATGCCCAGAGTGATCGTAGGTGACCCGACTTATACCTTACAGCCATGGCTCATGAACCCTTACACAGGGCATCTAGACAGCAATAAGGAGCAGTTCCACAACAGGTGGAACTGATGCCACATGGTACTGGAATGTGCTTTTGGCAGATTGAAAGGGAGATGGCACTGTCTCTATGGCAAGTGAGACCTTATGGAGGATCATATCCTCATGGCTATAGCCACATGCTGTTATTTGCCTAATTTGTGTGAAAATAAGGGCCAAATGTCTGCCCATGGGTGGAGCACTGAGGCACAGCTCTTGGGCACACAGTTTGAAGAGCCAGACACTGGGGCTGTTAGAGATGCCCATGGGGCTGCCATTAGCATTGGGGAGGCTTTGAGGAACCACTTTGACAATAAGGGGTGTTGAAATGTCTTTCTTATGGGGTTGCTTCCCTGCTACATCCCACTACTCACCCTGAGAAACACATTCCCATGCAAGCAAAGGATATGGCAACCTTCAATTGGGACCCGAGCAATTGGGATGGTTTTTGGAACAGGAAAACCTGTTTTCCTGTTTGCCTTAATCGATCACTGCAAATCACAGTCACAAACCTAAGATGAATGTTTGCTGATCAGGGAGGAGTAAGAGTAGGGGAAAGCCTCACAATTGACAGCTGTAGGTCCAGCTGTCATAGTCACAGCTGTGATAGGGAGTGAAGTGCGGCAAAAACTGAGCATTCCCAGACAGTGAAAAGGAGTGTGTGGGTGTAAAGCAAGGCTATTCAACTTTGGAAGCCCCGCAGGCCACGATACAGCACATGCCGAGGGCTGCAACTTAAGTATGGTTGCATATACATGCAAATAGCTTCTTTCACACTGCCGGGCATGAATACAAAGATTAAGGCAAGACTACACAACATGCAGGCCCCATTTTAAATCAGTTCTGCTGATATTAATAAAATGCAATATTTACCTGCTTTCCACTCATATGACAGCACTTTTAATGAGCAATGACAGTCCAGGAATTTAAATACTAAAATGCATATCAACAGAAGACCATTATATTGACTTGCCGTTGTGGAATGTGTGGAATGTGGAGGCCATTTTCAAAGGATACCACCTGCGGGCCACATGTTGAACCCGACGTAAACCCAAACCTCACCATGGGCCACAAACAAATGGGTTGTGTGTTGAGTAGCCTGGGTGTAGAGGGTGGGTTGCTGGACAAAGAATTCTGTATCTGTTACAAGGAGGTTGGTGCCATAGGTGTTCATTCTGTATTTTGATTAAACACTTCAGCATCTCCGTTTGGTCCTCCATGACCTTGATCGTAGTCAGTGGCGCCTTTCCTTTCTTTTGTCTCTCTTTCCCATCTCTTCCCCTCTTCTATGCTTGCACTGAAGAATGGTTCAGAACCTCCCTCACAATTTCATCTCTATTTCTTCTTGGTCTCCTCCTCAGTTGATGCAGTCTGTCAACGGGAGAAGTTTACTGAGTTGTCAAGGTCTCCTCTGCAACATAGAAAGTAACAAAAGAGGAATTGTTAAATTCCTGCTGGAGGTTGAAACAGTTCACTCAAAAGCACTGTTTGCAACATAAGCTTCCACTTCCCACTGACTCCAATACTTAATCTTGGGGGTGTCCACATGTAGTCTTCATTTGCATTTATGACAGAGTGCAGTAATTTCCCCCTCCTGCTGCAACTTCATGAGGACTAGCAACATGAAGGCCTGTATATTTTTTTCCTTAGATGTAATAAAAAATCACATTTATAACTATCAAGTTTGTTGTCACTAAGGGCTTATCAGGAACAGCAGCAGTTTAAATCAATGTACCCTGAATTCTACCGAGCTCATAGTTTTAAGTAAAGAATGAGTCACAACCTCACCCTCCATCCAAAATATTATTCACAATATCATATTCTGGGGAGAATTCTCTTTCTTTAACAATTATCATGACTAGGAATCCAAACATGTATTTTTGTGCACTTCAGTTTGAACCTTGGATGTGATAAAAAGTATGATTAAGACTTGATCTAGCTCTTAGACCTCACTGAACTCAGTTTTATACAAAGATGTGTTGAAAGATGCTAGTATATAAGGATGAGCAATACATGCCCATTCTGCAATCCTATCACTCAGGGTATGTCTACACTACCCCGCTAGTTCGAACTAGCGGGGTAATGTATGCATACCGCACTTGCTAATGAAGCCCGGGATTTGAATTTCCCGGGCTTCATTAGCATAAGCGGGGAGCCGCCATTTTTAAATCCCCGCTGCTTCGAACCCCGTGTAGCGCGGCTACACGGGGCTCGAACTAGGTAGTTCAGACTAGGGTCCTATTCCAAACTACCGTTACGCCGCGCTACACGGGGTTCGAAGCAGCGGGGATTTAAAAATGGCGGCTCCCCGCTTATGCTAATGAAGCCCGGGAAATTCAAATCCCGGGCTTCATTAGCAAGTGCGGTATGCATACATTACCCTCCTAGTTCGAACTAGGAGGGTAGTGTAGACATACCCTCAGATAATCTTACTGAACTCATACCTTTGGCAGTTTAGTCAATGGGACTGCACATGTAAAGGTAGCAGGATGAGAGTATCCTTTTTGGGGTAATAATCTTCATCCTTTTATGATGCCTTTGGATCACGGGTACAGATTCTGAGCTAATGATCATTTCCTGTGTCCAGGGTGACACGGATATTTGCAATGCTACATGAGAAAGTTATATTCCAAGTGATAGTATTTTATTAATTTGGTGGAAGTAGAATTGGGTAGAGATTAAAAACAGTACAATCATCAAGGAACTCAAAGACAAATCAAGTGAGTGTATGCAGTGAATTCATTAGAGGAAGTGGATATGATAACCGAAACAAGGGGAGGTCAGGACACATAATAGGCTATTGAAGGACATCAGAGGAATTATAATAGGATGGAACTTAAAAGAGATGAAAAATCCTTGACAGAAGAGGTGTGTTCTGATATGGAGTACTGGTGTTTCCTTCTGACACAGAGGAAAAGTTACCCCAAGGAGAGCATTCACCAGAAAAGAGCTTATGGGTGATTACTGATAGATCAGGTGCTAGGATTTGAACCAGAGAGACAGAGCTGGCACTTGTGATAGACTAAGTGAGATACC
Organism: Pelodiscus sinensis; assembly: GCF_049634645.1. Lineage (NCBI taxonomy): Eukaryota > Metazoa > Chordata > Testudines > Trionychidae > Pelodiscus > Pelodiscus sinensis. The sequence continues at coordinate 29,379,416 of NC_134724.1, read as the reverse complement.
TAAAGACCCTTGCTCGAAGAGGTGTAGGATCCCATTAATGGAAAAGTCTGACCCAGCATTGCTGATAGCAGGCAAAGGAAGTTGAGGAAGTGTCTGGGGAGCACAGGAGTAGCCTTAATAATTCCTGGTCAAAGGAACACTTCATTTGGACGTTCTGCAAGTAATGGAAAAGCTGTGACATGGACACTGTGCAGGAGGCCCCAGCCAGCGGGCAGGGAAGATGCAGCACCTGAAGGCAGGAACAAGCCTGGCAAATGGGGCTCTCAAAATATTCTTTAAAAAAGTAAATCAAAACAAGCCTCTCGGTTTTAATTCCCTTCTCAAATCCCTGTAGGAAGAAATAGAGCGGGGGCATGGCCAGAGGGCTAGAAGGTGACATGCTCTCATGCTTCTCAAATATTTGGGGAAGGGGGTATGATTGGAAGTTCAGATTGTGCCTTGATTAGATCCTTTTGCAGAGACATGGGGCACAGAAACATTAAACGAAGAGTGCCCCACCACCATGGGGTGAATTCTTGCCTGCCCCGCCACCCACACAACGTGCATGCAGGGGATGAGGGTAGGAGGGATGATGTTGTTTATCCTGCATTACAGTCCATGGGGGATCGTTCTAGCTAGCACAAATTTGAGCAGCCCCATGGCTGCTCTTACTGGTTTTAGAGGATGGTTTCCCCCATTCCCAGGCTCCAGCTAATCAGGGGAAGCATAAAAGGCAACTTAGAGCCATCTCAGCGACCCCCACCACATGTTGGAGTTGAAAACCAAACAATTACTTTTTTATTAAGAACTAAATTCAACAACATAATCAAATTAGAGACAGCATCTGGCTTATTCCACCACTCTACCCACACAGAGTTCAGCAGGCTATGGAGTTACACAATACACTCAGCCAATGAAAAGTAACTTAGAAGCATTACATCATCAAACCAGACCCTCAGGGTACAGCATTGTTACCTAACAACTTCAGAGAGTTGATTAGCCCTTTTGTGGATGTCAGTAACACCACATCCTGCTTATTTGTAGTTAAGTAGCTCCGCAGGCACAGCAGAGGGAAAAAGACAGCCGGCAAACCCTCCTTAAAAATCCCTCAGTAAATAAACAAGATAAACAACCAGTCCCACAAAATGATCGAGTGTCTTAGGTTTGTTATGAAATTGCACAGTGCAGTCATTTAGAATCGACTCATATTACATCCTTTTATTTCAGAGAAAAGAGTGTTTAAAAAGAACAAGAGGGCAAAATGAGTATAAATATGACATTTCTAAAGTTGGCTATGTGTAGGGGTGAGGTGGGTGACACATTCAACCTTGACACTGCCACTTTAAGATTTAAGGAATAGACTGTGAAAGAGACTCGACTTTTTTTTTCTAAATTCACTCACTTATTCTGTTCTTGTATCTTTGAATTATAATCACATTCTTTCTGTGTATCTTTACGCACATCTCATCATTATGCATGTATTACCAGCCCTGAGGCATTTAAAGTGATCTGTTCAGTCTGAAACAGGCTAGAGAATGCATACTTTCCCATGCAACCTGCCCCTTCCATACGCCTGCTGGCAATTGATTTTCATTGTTCATAAATCCAAGTCTTGTTTACACTGGAATACAGGAAAAACTAAAGGCGATTGCTAGTGTGTAAGCCATGGTGGCTTTTTTTTTTTTGGCTTTTGCTATGAAGTGATAAATGATTCTCAGTCCCCTGTGGGTTAGAGGGCACCAAACTTCAAATAACTACAACATCCGATAACAAAGTTTTTCTCCATCATTTGCAATCAAAACACCAAGAACACAGCCCTCTGGACCCCTCATCCTTCATGTTCAATTGTAAATCCTGATTAAATAGCTTGCAGGTGTCAGGATTAGAGTATATTCATTGGGAGCCTAAACACAGCACCAGCTGGGTTCCTCATTTGCCAGTTGTAGTTGCTTCTTTGTTTTGAAACTGTTGACAGTACAACTAAAAATATTCCTTTGGGTAGAGACGGAGTTAAATAACAAGCAGGATGAGTAAGAGAACAGCTGTAGATATTTTTCTGTGTTTAACATACCTGCCTTCTTGATTTATAGTAAGTCCCCCATATAATGTACATTCTGTGTAATCCAAAACATTTAACCTTTGGAGCTGGGGTTGTGATAAAGCTATCAGACACAGGAAAGGGTCTTGACAGGCCTTGTATTACCAATGTTTTTCTCAAAGGAAAATTGAAATATAATTTTATCTCACTTTCACTATACACTCTCAACATACAATATTGGGTTATATCTGATGCTATCATCCTAACAATATGCCAGGCAGCTACATAGCAGCACAGAGAAGTAAATTCAACAATTCTCAAAGTTTTCCACCAGTGAGGAGTCCTGTTCACTTGGTGGCATTAAGAAGGATTTTTTGGCAAAGGATACAGTGACTGTCTTTGCTGTGAGCTCTTTCCACATACAAGTGCACTATCAAGCTGCCAAAACTAACCCTAGAATCATCAGTTTAATTTTAAAATTCCATGAGTCATTACTGAAACAATGTCCCATTGTGGCACTGGGACACTATTCTGTTGATACTGCTATCTTGAGATACAATGCCAATGTCTTCCCGACTATTTGTAGTCAAAGATCGTGTCACCTTTTCTGCTATGTTGTTAATGCCCTGGAATTCATCCAGATTGAAGTTGGGAATTACCTCAAATTTCCTGTAGTTTTCAAACTGCTTTTTATCTTCACTTCCTGTCCTAAACCTTCATGTAAAATAGTTACTGTATTACAACCCTGAAATTCTTTCATTTCAATGGTTGGTGAAGTGACTCATATTGAATACACACAAGAAGGAAGGTATTATGTATACAAAAGACATTTCTATTCTTGCTGTAAAAATTTAAAAAAATGGAAAAAACCGGCACATTTAATGGATTTTTTTAGTTGCATTGCACTCAAATTGAACAATAGTTGTGGGTTTCAGATAATCAGTTCTTCATAAACTTGAACAAGATATTGGACATTTTAGACATTTGGGTTTATGCATGGAAAGGATCCTGTCAAGTAGACATGAGCCCAACAGTCCTCAAAAAATTTGCACAATAATGAGGCACTCACTTGCTCATGACTAATTGGACTTGCTTTTCCCAACATCAATTCTCCTGCAGAATTCAAAGCATACTTCAGAGATTATTTTTAAGTGTTTAACAGACTAAACTTGCATTGTGTTCTTATACATTCCTCCAGATAAATAATGTAATAAAGACACCAGAACATAAGAGGATGGAGGGTACAGAGAGTTAATGCCAGGGTTTAAAATAACATAGATTTTATCCTGTTCACATGTCTGACAAGCAGAGCAAGGAATCAATTTACAGCAAGGGCCAAAGATCACACATTTTAGGGGAGCCTGGGGAACAATTCCCCCAATTGGGGCAGTGGGGTGTGCAGATGAAAGAGCAAATGATTGTTGTTTTTCTTTAATGGTAATACTGTATTCTGAAATTACACACAGCAGGCAGGAAGATTTCAGAGATATTGCAGGTTTGTGTGCTGCAACACATTTTGAAAGGCTCTGGGTAACATGCTAGCCTTTCACCTCTGAAGGCCTGGCTTCACATTTAAATAAGGTAAAAGTGAAAGTGCATTTGGTTGTTCCTGCCTAATCCTTACTTGCCATTAGTCCATTTTACCAGATTAGATTTCAGTTTGTCAAACTTCAGGCCAAATTCTTCTTTCATTTACATCATTTTAAATCTCAACTAACTCAGCCAAAATCAGAGGGGATGCTCTGGATTTATACAGAGTTTAACAAGAGCAGATTTTGGCCTTTCATCTTCATTTCTAACAATTAGTTTTGCTCTTGGAACTAGAGCACAGTATGTTTCTGCAGAACCTGCTTTCCCCATCTGCACTGAATGTCTAGGACTGGGTTGATACAGGCAGGCTTGTGAAAAGTTGTTCGAACCTGCTTCCAAGATGCCTAGTTCTGCGCGCTCTCACTCATAGACCAACAATTCTAACACAAGACTATAATTCTGCCATTTCCGATGAGGTTGCATCTTCCCCAGGCTGTTTGTGAGATTGACTTTCACTACTGGAAATGATTTTAACATTATTTTTGACTGAATTAAGTTTCAAAATGTGGTAGGCACTTGCCAAACATAGTGAAAGACAGTCCCTATGCAGACAATCTAAGTATGATTTCATATATAAAATAAAATAATAATATACATAATATATTCATAGACTCAATGGGATCCTGGTCCATGACTAAGGTTTGTGGTGCCAGAGGTCTACCAATAATAAATAGTAATAAAATGGAAAAAAGATAATGGTAAATTCCTAGAACCACAGAAGAAATAAATGAGAGGTCTAGGATGGACATTAGAAAAAACTATTTCACTAGGAGGGTGGTGAAATACTGAAATTGGTTACCTAGGGAGGTGGTGGAATCTCCATCCCTAGAGGTTTTTAAGTCTTGGCTTAACAAAGCCCTGGCTGGATTGATTTAGTTGGGATTGGTCCTGCCTTGGGCAGGGGGCTGGACTTGATGACCTCCTGAGGTCTCTTCCTGCTCTATGATTCTATGAAAGAGATGTATTATATCATCAAAGTCCATCTCTCTGTGGTCAGTCTAGCATTATTCCATGCAGGGCATTTTCTTGTGTCTAATCTCATTTTAAAAATATCTCGCAAATGGGCTTCCTCTACTTCCACAGCCCAGTACGTCTTATTTGCAAGAAAATTTTCATATGCTTGAAGTTTGCATTTTCTTAATATTCCAATATATTCCAATATAGCCTTGGCATTAACCCCCATTAACAAATCTGAGATTACTTGGCCCTAACAATTTTGTTCTCTTTTTGGCCAAACATGACTGCACATATCAGACCCAACTTTTAGAAGTGACCTTGAAGATTGCACTTGTGAGTAGTCACAGGCACAATCTTGCAGCTGCAATTTACTGTCAGTTCATTTTGGGATATATCCGAAATGTATCTTGCAACATGCCATAAGGAGTATGAAGCTCAAACTAAGCCTTATCTGCAGTAAAAGTGGTTCCATAATCACATAACTGTTATTACACAACTCTGTCAGTGTCTCTGGTCTCCTCTAATTATACCCTGAATTCTGTCAACCGAAATGTCTCAAACGAACATAGCTTCCAGACTGACTGGCTACATCTACACTGGCATGATTTTCCAGAAATGCTTTTAACAGAAAAGTTTTCCATTAAAAGCATTTTTGGAAAAGCGCATCTAGATTGGCAGGACGCTTTTCCACAAAAGCACTTTTTGCGGAAAAGCATCCATGGCCAATCTAGATGTGCTTTTCCGCAAAAAAGCCCCAATCACCATTTTCACGATCAGGGCTTTTTTGCGGAAAACAAATCTCTGCTGTCTACACTGGCCCTTATGCGCAAAAGTTTTTCGGAAAAAGACTTTTGCCCGAACTGGAGCAGCATAGTATTTCTGCAAAAGCACTGACAATCTTACATGAGATGTCAATGCTTTTGCGGAAATTCAAGCCGCCAGTGTAGACAGCTGGCAAGTTTTTCCGCAAAAGTAGATGATTTTGCGGATAAACTTGCCAGTCTAGACACAGCCACTGAGTTCTAGCTCTGAGTTTTAACTCCACAAGGGACAGGTGAGGATTTTATAAACACACAAGTCTTCTTGCATCCAAATATATTCCCTTACATAGGCACCCTGAAGTCTTTACCATAATCTCCCTGGCAAACACGTGTCCCCTGTTTCCTCCAGTAACAATACCATAATGGTATTTCACAGGCTGACATGATCAAAGACTATTTTGATGTATTTCCCATGGCTAGACATAGTTACCTATTGGATGAGAGTTTTTGGACAGGAGGAGTAGGGGTGTAGGTTTATGTCTTAAATTATGAGTCTATTTTAGGTAGAAATGTTTTTTCTCCTTTCACCTCCAAATCTTATTCCCCCAATTTACAGAGTCAGCAAGACTGTCTCTGTATCAGTCTTTCACATATGCATGTACACAGCAAATACACCTTATTCTAAATGCCTTAAAGGACTGGCTAAAAACTCCTTCAAAAACAAATGTCTAATAAAGTCTATGCCCTTTCAAAATATTTGATATTAAATTGAGAAATCTTAAATTGTCATGAGTTAGGGACAAGTTTTGCTAGCTAAGGATGAAGATGATATTTTTAGAACTATCTAGCTAGTATAATTTTAACCCATTTGGGAAGAAGTTCCAATTTAAGAGGGCTAATTTCTTTTTATTGTGACTCTACTTCATGTTTATAAATACTTCCTGATACTAAGCTGGAAAAAGGTAGGTGTCATAAAACTTCAGAAACATTGCCAAGACATGATATTTCTTCCAGCTGGACAGAAGTATTTGTGGGAGATCACCGAATAGGTTTCATCACTGTGACACAGAGCCCCCTTGAAATGGGGTCCTTTGTTCTTTGCAAACATCTCTCCCCTCAGACCTGAAAAAAGGTGTGCTGACACTGCGGGGCTGACAGACTAGGCCCAGGTGGTATGGGCTCCCAGAAGAGGCGGGGCTTGGATGGAACATGCTGCATGGGGCTCCGGCGGTAATTTAAAGGGCCTGGGGCAATGACCCCCACAACTGCTGCAGTAGTGGCAGCAGCAACTCGGAGACCCAGGTCCTTTTGAATCACCAAGCCTCCCCTGAACTCCCCCTGTTGGCAGGCCTGGCTGACACCGCACACTCCTTTCAACAGCCAATGGAGTACATACACTGCACACCACTTGCAGCACAGATATAAGTGGATGGGTTGACTGTGAGGCATTCCTTGGACGAGTTAAGTAAAGACACTCCTGAATCTTATGGGTATGTATGTGGGTATATACCCTAAAGGAATTGTTACTCACCCTATCAGTGCACTGACTGTCTGCACTACTTTAGCATGCCACCCCCTCCTTGCTGTTGGAGCATTTCCCTGTAGCAGGGAAAGGCTCCAGCAGGGAAGAGGCAGCAGAAAAAAGACTGCAGCACCTCACTGCTGCCAGAGCTTGTCACTGCCATGGGCAGCTACACACTGCAGGACAGACACAGCCTGCTTGTCATGGCTGCATGTTACTAGGCACATCCATGTAAACATAGCCAAACTCGTTACACCAAACATGTCTTACCTTGTGTCTCACTCCTTATGGATCAATATCCTGTATCTGCAGAAAGCTCTTAATTTATCAAGATGCATAACCTTTGTGAGATGTCTGCACAGGTAATAGTTAAAGGACAATGTCTACTGAAAGTCTGCTTATGGACTTGGAATAGAAATTGTTCACCAGGAGATAATACGTCCTGGTGATGGTCCCTTTGGGCAATGAGGAGTTGTCACCCCGGCTGGAGCTCCCTTGCAAGGCTCAATTGTTTAGTTTTGCACTATCCCAGGGCTACTCAACGCATGGCCGCAAGCAGCCCATGGCCCATTGGTTTGTGGCCCACAGTGCAGTTTGGGTTTACACCGGGCTCTACATGCGACCTGGGGGTGGGATCCTTGAACATGGCCTTCACTGGGAACACAATCCACAGTGGTGAGGTATCTCCCAGGCAGGGTGAGCACCAAAAGATGCAAGTGGCTGGGCTGGCTGGAACAGACGGTACAGGGTGTCAGCGTTTCTAGCCCCCAGGAAGGAGGTGCCGGGAGCTCCAGGGCATTGTAGGAAGTGCTGGATGCTTAGCCCTGTGGGCAGAGCCTGAGAGGTGCTGACTGGCTCATACTGGCTACGTTTGGGTCCAGCGCCACAGCTTAAGGCTTAATCTTTGTATTCATGCTCGTTAGTGTGAAATAAGCTATTTGCATATATTTGCATATATAATTGCATGTATATGCAACCACAGTTAAGTGGTGGCCCTCGGCATGGGCTGTATCATTGTGGCCCCTGGGGCTTCCAAAGTTGAGTAGCCCTGCACTATCCTAAGCCTTCTAAAGGGAAGCCATCAGTGACAATAACAAACAAAAAGCCACTTAAAGATAAAAAGAAACTTTTTGGCATGACAGGGGTTTGCTCTGTCTGTGAATAGAAACAGGCAGTTGTCAGTGTAACAGAGAAAGAAGTAGCACTCCGCAAATATTCCCTGAGAAAACCCTGGGTGGCGCAGGGGGTACTTTCATGAACATTTGTATTGTGGTTCTTGAGAGACCAGCCAGCACTGCAATGGAGTGAACTTTGTAGGAGAAATCTATTTCATTATATAGGAAAAGTAACTAATGATAAGCGTGGACTCAGGTTTGTGGTTTATGATGCATCTGTATTACAACCAATTGTTTCCCCTGCTCTCTCTTGTTTCTGGTTCCTTCTTCAGCATTTTTTAAAATAATATAGTTTTGTTTTATCATAAGTGCTCATAAGTGCTCGATGGTTCACAGGAGTGGTGATTTAAGAGAAAACTGTAAAACTGGGAAATGCTGCACCTTTGGGTACTGAGAGTCTTGGATTTCTGTGAGTAGCCAATGTCAGGGGCTGGATATCATAGGGGGGATAATTCAACGGGAATTGGCAACTGAGGTGCACCTATTGTTAACCTGCAAGGCAAAATTAAGACTTGCATAGCCCAGAGGAGAGTGCTTGAGTGGCTGAAAGGCTTGTGCTGACAGGGAGCTACCCTAAGACACACCCCTCCCTCTAGAGGCAGGGCATAACAAGGGGCAAACTTCAGACACACTTAACAGGTTGAATGTCTCTTAAAAGAACCCTGTCTGTGTGCCTCAAGCCCTCTGGGGAAACACTAAGTCACAGATTTTCTTCATCTCCTTCCAACATTCTGAGCCAAAGTAGCAATAGTAAATTGTATAGCCATGCGTGCAAAGAAGCTTCACACAGGCGATGATGTTCTTGGCTGTGAATTGTAGCCTGAGCACAGCTCTGAAGCTCAGAGGTGGCTTGCTAGTCTTGCAAGTCTGAAAGAGCATTTTGCCTACACTGAAGATGGCAAACTGGTTTCCGAGTTGGAAAGGGCTACCACTTCTGTAATGAGCAGGCCAAATTAATCTCCTACGTCTCTTTGTTGGACATGCACCAGTGGAAAATAACGTGCCAAAATATACTAATTACACAGTAAAAGAGAGCCAGAGGGGCCTCCATTACTTGTGACAAATAAAAGGACAGAAAAGGGCAACAGCTCGTAATATGTTCCATACTACAAGCACTCAGTTTACAGACAAACCTTTGCTAAATAACAGCCAGAAAGGGATGAATGCAATGGAGTGACAGAACATAAAATGCCAGCAATGTGTTTGCACAGAGAGGGTCAGTAAGTAAGGTGTAGGGTATTAACTTATTTTCTTCTTTTGATGGGATTTTTTTGGGGGAAAGAGAATGATCCTTTATAGAAGAGAGAGAGGACATTTACAAACCTGAGCACCTTTGTTGAGATGCCTTAATTTGGAGGCACCAGTGAAAATATGAGCAATGCTGACAGATTGCCATGTCAGACAATGGATAAAAATAGATCAATATATAAAAATAGATCTTATAATCACCAAGATTTAAAGTTTGCAGCAAATGAGGTAGGCGATCATCATCTACAGAAACATTGTGTATTTCTATTAGAGAGGTTTCCTGTATGCACGGACAGTATGATCTCTCAATTCACTTACAAGTATGCCATCTTTGTAAAATTCCTCCTTGCATATGATCAATGAGACAACTGGATCATCAACACAGGCCAGAAGAATATGTATTTCAGAAATTTAAATCATAACACGAGCAGCACAACTCAAGCTTTTGTTCAACACAGTCCCAAAAGTGATGGAGCAAAAATATCATATACAAGTATATAAACTATAGTTGACAAAAAGAACATGTCTATGGTCAATTCTAGCTCTGCAGATTAATACTCAAAATGTGAGAAAGCAGCAATCATTTTATTTAAAACTGAAATCAATATTTAAATTGCCTAGATCTTCTCTTATTACTATTTCATAAAACATGCTCAAATTCTTGCAAAGAGAGACAGAGTAATCTGTCAGGATGAGAACTATTCCCACTATATCAAACAGCAAAAATACTTCACCTTTCCATCTCTCCTTCTCTGATGTTTATGAGGTTTTGCGTGGTTTGTATTTCCTGACTCTTTAGGATAATTAAAAGAACAGAAGAACAGCCATACTGGGTCAGACCAATGGTCCGTCTGGCCCAGTTTCCTGTCTTCCAATGGTGGTCAATGCCAGATGCCCTGTAGGGAGTGAAGAGAACAGGTAATCATCAACTGATCCCTCTCCTGTTATCCATTTCCAGCCTCTGACAAACAGAGGCTAGGGACACCTTTCCCACCATCCTGTCTAATAGCCATTGATGGACTTGACCTTCATTAATGTATCTAGTTCTTTTTTGAACCCTGTTAAAGTCCTGGTCTTCATGACATCCTCTGGCAAGAAGTTCCACAGGTTGACTGTGCACTGCATGAAGAAAAACTTCCTTTTGTTTGTTTTAAACCTTCTACATATTGATTTCATTTGGTGACCCCTACTTCTTACATTATGGGAACAAGCAAATAAATAACTTCCCTCATTCACTTTTTCTACACCAGTCACAATATTATAGACTTCTATCCTATCCCCCTTTGGACTCCTCTTTTCTAACCTGAAAAGTCCAAGTCTTTTTAATCTCTCTTCATATGAGACCCGTTCCAAACCCATAATCATTTTTGTTCCCCTTTTCTGAACCAAATAATATAGTTGTTTCCCTACAGTGCATGTCATTAAGAATTACTCATTCACCATCAATAGTAGTTAAATGCACCATGGTATTTCGTACTCTCAGTGAATATAAAGGATAGATGGTACAGGTAAATATCTCATTGTGACACAGAGAATACTCGCTATCGTTCATAGAGTACTTCATATCTCGCCCCTCTCGCTTAGCCACTATGGGCAAAATTATTTTCTCATATCTGCACTGTGGCTTTCAGCTCCAATGTTCTGCATGTATGGATCTCCCTCCGAACTCCCACTACGACTTCTATGCATCTAAAAAGAGCAGGTTATCACATTCTAGATCAGTAATAAGGATCAGCATTCAGAATTTTGCCCTTACTCTGTAACACTATTTGGTGACTACTTTATACATTGTGGTTCCCTTAATGCTACTCTCACAAATTAGACATCATACTTTACAGGTATACTGCATGTACACTTTATAGAGGGAACCTGCAACTAACAAGATGTTAGCCACCATTATCAGACTGGATATGCAGGTAGCATGATAAGAGGTGGAACACTTTTGGAGCATAGGCTTTTGCCATGCTACCTCCTGAACCCTTTACTTACATAAATTGCTACTGTAGTTACCTTCTCCTTGACAAGATGATGACGACAAAGACTGTTCTAAAGCAACCATCGGTGTTACTCTGTCTCTGAGATTCCAGATATAGAACCTAAAGTCAAGCTTTAAATAAAGAATTGGCAACACGAGATATTTGCTGAAGAAAGCGCATCAAAGTATTTTAGGTCCCATCAATACAGGATTGTCCTCATCTTGAAAACTCTTTCAAACTGCATAGCTGTGTTGGCTGTCATGGTGCAGAGTTTTCTGGATTTTAGGATCAAGAATGGTTGAGTCCTGACCAGTCCAGAAAAATGGTGTTGCCAGATTAGTTCTTGAAATACTTTCAGTTCACAGACAATTTTGTATGTTAAAGGAGGCTTGCCTGACCTCCAATGTTTCTAACAAATACATAGATTACTCTGCAGCAAGGCCTAAGTCTAGCAAAGCATATGTGATTAACTTTAATGTGAGTAGGTCTATTGAGATGGCTGATTGCCCTGTTTTTCCTGTTGTTCTCTCCTTGTCACTTTGATTAATTAACTGGTTGCGTAATAGATTACACTAGACACCTTTTATGATAACATTTTTAGCTCCATCACATGCACATGTTAAATTTGCAAAGAACACCTAGCACTGTGTATCCCGCATTCTACTCCTCATGTTTGGCACCTTAGCTCGTCGCTTTCATTCTTACATCTGAATGGCAGTGGAGCTGTTATTGGAATCTGAATATTCTGGCAGCAAGCAAACATCAGTCAAAGGATGTTCTGTCAAAATCAAAGGCAATCCATAAATGATGTTGGTGAAACTTCATTATATGGTGTCTGATTTTTTTTGTGCCAGCTGGCACAAGACAATAGGGAATCAGTGACTGATGAGTAAACAGCACTCATCAATGATCAAAATGACCATGCAATGAAAAACAAGTTATAAATGGTATCAGTCGATGCCAATTTGTATATGATATGAAAATGTTTAGCATGACCATATTAGCTATTAATGCCAGCAGAAAATGCTACACAACTGAAGAAAAACGTTACTTAGCCCTGGTGACATGAATCTTACCAAATTTCACAGACAGTAAAATTAATAAAATACAGGACTATGTAGCACTTGAAAGACCCACTAAGTGGGTCTGGCCCATGAAAGCTCATCATCTAATAAACCATCTTGTTAGTCTTTAAAGTGCTACATAGTCCTGTATTTTGTTTCAGCTACACCAGACTAACACGGCTACATTTCTATCAGTAAAATTAATGTAATAGTAAGACTCAGGTCCTAATTACCCAGACTGAATTCAGTGGATATTTCTGCACTTTGTTAACTTGTATTAATTTCAACAGATTCTACCATACATTGTCAAATTGCTGCTGACCAACATAGGTAATTATTTTGGGAATTAACACAAATGTCTTAATAGCTCATATTCTGTCTTCCTGATTGTATCACAAGATAAGGTGAGACTGCTACAAATTACTTATAAAGTCACAAAACCAAACTATACAAACTCTTGAGATTTAAATCAGTGAGACTTAAAATATGCTGTTACACAGTGTTTATGCCTGATTTACCACTGAGTGTTTTTAATCAGATGATGGCCAATTTTATTTAATGCAATTGAAAGCTTTCATGTAGCATAATATAAAATGACCACATTTTTCAGCAAACGAAATAAGAGGCAGTCAATGACATTTAAGCAACCTCGGGAGTACTGTTGAGGTTTGGCTACATAGCGATCAGATGAAAAATTTGTTGGTTAACTCTTACCAAGGACATCTACACAGACTAAAGTCTGCACTGAAACACTGGATAATACTTGTCTTTTTTTCAAATAAATGTTTTTCATCTGGAGATTGTATCATGAACAGATGTACAGATAATGTTAATAGTCCCTTCTGGAAACATTAATCACAAACTTTTACTTATTATTTGTTGTAAGTATTTAAAAGTTAAAGTCTTTCCAGAACTGTCACCATTGACATATTCCTTTTGCTAAGAGTTAAGCTGCAAAACAGTGACTATTTTACAGCATTAGTGTCTTTTTTGAGGTTTTTATTTAAGAAATAAATGGTGCCAGCATGGTAACAACGTAGACCAGAAGCAACATGTTTCTACTTTAAGAAGCACAAACCCAATTCTGCGGAACTGTTTTAATGCTTCAGTAAATAGTTAGTACAGAAGGAAGATTGTGATTGTGGGTATTATATTAACATGATACTTTCCATTCCCAGGTCACTGAGCAAACATTAACCAGAGTCAGGCTGTGTCTAGACTACAAAGTTCTATCGGAAAAGGATACGTAAGTTGCAAACCGCAATTGGCATATCTTTTTCCACTTTACTTCTGAAAGATGCTTTTCTGACAATTGGCCTGTCTATACTGGGCCAATTGTCAGAAAAAAAGCTGCTTTTGGAACATCCCTTCTTCCTTGTAGAATGAGGTTTATAGGGATGCCGAAAAAACGTGTCTGCTTTTCCAATTTTTTTTTTAAGAAAAGCAGATGTGTTGCTTGCAGGGGTGGCCCGTGATGATGTCATAGCCATTGACAGCTGTGCAGGTGGGGGCGCCGATCGCACCTCTGCCTAGGGCACCAGCTGCTGCAGCCAACCTCAAGCTGTTCCTGGTTGCTTGGATGCAACAGAGGTTTCCCAGGATAGTATCCTGGAAAAACTCTGCAGTCTAGACATATCCCCAGAATAAGTCAATGACAAAGCCTTATTACCAAAGAGACTTCAGTTCCCACATGCAGCAAGAACACTTTGCCAGTGAGCTGCTCTGCTACCACTTTGAAATACTTGTGTATGTGTTATGTGTCGAAATACTTAACAGCTGTGCAAAAATGCCCAATTAGCTGATGTCTAAGACAGTATCTAAGACAAATCCATTCCCTCTAGTCTCAGACAATGGCCTATTGGTCATTTTGCTGGCCTGGAAGTCAGGCATTCCAGGTTCTTTTCTAAATTCTGCCACAGACTTGTACCTCCTTGGGCAAATCACAAAGGCCCCAATTCAGAAAAGCACTTAACGACATTCTTGGGTCCATCCCTATTCAGGAATGCAGACAAGCGTGTGATTAAGTGCTCAGCATCCACAACTCTAAGTGAAATCAATGCAGGCTGCAAGTGTGCATCATCTCTGAAAATTAGACCCTATTAGCCTCTCATTGTGACAGTAGCCGCACAAGTTAAATGGTGCTATCTATTTCACCTGAGGCTTAATTAATGCTTTAATCCATTTGATAAGACAGAGGTTATTAATTTCCACCATAATGGTGAACATTAGCTACCAAGAGAGTTGGCAATAACATGCCTTAGTCATCTGTTCTCTTCAAGAATAGATTGAACACTGAATAAAGGAAAATGTGGCCATATAGTGATGTTTTCATTCATTGATTTTTAGGTGATCTGTTTTTAAGGTCAAGAGAGTTCGCTGGATGTAATGTATAGCATTTCAGTGAAATGTATATATTCTGTATGTATGCCGTGCAACAGCATGAATTCAATTGCTGGATAATTCAGGCTGTTCCGTGCCATACTGATCCTCTATCTAGAGCCTAGCGCATAATTTAAACTTGAGTGTGAAAGTGCAAATGCGCACTAAGGATTATTTTGACATATGGTATCCATCATTTGGATTTACTCCTTTTCCAAAATAAACTTTCGCCAGTGTCCCTGTGTGTGTGAATTTTTGGAACAAAGGCAGAGTGTAGTGTCATCAGATGCATTTATACACAGCTCTTTGAGTAAGCCAGCATTGTTAATGAAGCAAAGTTGGGAGGAAGCCCTCCATTTTTATTTTGGCCACTGGAATCACAACTCATGTTTTAAAAGGGAAAGTGATGCTATGTGATTTGCGACCTGGCTCTGTTACCTTGCAGAGTGATCCTACTGATATCATTGGGATCATTCGTGTGAGTAAGAACTGCTCATACAGATAAGGATTTGTAGAATTCGGCCCTCGCTGAGCGATATTCTGCATGGTAGAACATGAATCACCTACATATACCATATCTGTGCAAATCACGGGACATGTAGTTTGCAAGGATTCATGTAAACTTTTTCTTCACCCCTAATTCAAGTAGTTTACATACCCTAGGTATGTATTCAATATGCCACGTTTTGTCTATTTCCAAATCTCTTAATCCCTATTTAAAGTGAAACAACCTGTCATTTCCCATTCACGGGCTATTTATGCGCATTAGTTTTACTGCTAGTATGAATTCCTCCACAGCCGATCAATTTCTCTTTAACGTACAGCTAAAAGTATGGTACAATTTGGATAAAAAGTACATTTGATTTGAATGTGATTAAAAAACAGACCACCACCACACCGGAGTGCACCCATCTAGTGCTCTAAGGCTGTGGTTTTCAAACTTTGCAGGGTACATACCCCTTTCTAAATGACACAGTCTAGTGCAGACCTCCATCTAAGATATACAGAAGCTGTTGGGAGGGGGAATCTGGGGCCACATGCCCCTTCAGATTTCTGCTTTTCATTTAGCAACAGCTTCTTGAGGTTTTCAAACTGTGGAGTGCACACTCCATAGGGGGCACGGAGGAACATTTGGTGGGGTGAGCAGTGACACCAGATGAGGCTGGCCCAAGCTAAGCCACCTGGCATCACTATTTGAGTCATCTAACATCGTCACTCTCCTCAAAAAACATTCCTTCGTGCTCCCTCCCCCTCCAAGGGGTATGTGCCAGATAGCTTGAAACCTCTGATTCTGGGTCACATAGCAGAGAGGACACATACATCAACATAGCTGCAGTTTTAATTGGAAGGAGAATATGCGCTCATGAGACTGCCAAGTCTCCCTAAATAAAATGTGTTGTTTGCCATTACAAGATTTGTATCAGTACATACCCTTAGAGGTCTTCTACCCCACTTTGAAACCCACTGATCTAGGACAGACTCACAAGGGCAATATCGGCATTGCAATGCCTAACTTTTCAGTGTTCTACACAACCCTGAGTTAGGGGCCCAAACTGCCCATACAATGCACAGACTGAGTTTGGTGCCTAAAAAGGGATTCACAAGAAGGCAAGCATACTGTGTGGGGAGAAGCCTAAACGAGGCAGTGGGAAACACCAAGGAGAGGTGTCTGACCTAAGCCTCATCCTTCATCTGGTTCTAGGGGCCTGATTCTGACCTGGGAATTCAGAGCTGTGAACTCTCTCCCGGAGTAAATGCCTAAGCCAGGTGAGTCGTTGCTCAAGAGGAAACAAGGATGTAACAATGCCACCCCAATAACCAGAACATTCACCTGGGAAGCATAGGATCAAATCCCTCTTCTGCCTGCTATGGAGCAGGGATCCTAACCACAGTCTTCTGTATGCTAGGAAAGCCCCCTAACTACAGAGTGATGGCTCTTTATTTTGCCTCTGTTGTAACTGTTCCACTTTGTCAAAATAACTACATATTCACTGATGCTGCTGCCGGGATTAGAACTTACGTCTGCCACAGCCAAGATGGGTACACTAACCACTACCTTACTGAGCACCTGTTTCCTCATTTTGTTAAGGTCACTTCATTTCCCTGGTGACGCTAGCCCCCAAAATCAAATGGAATGTTTCTGTGTGTCAAACATTTTCTTTCTTCCTTTCATCCAAAACAATTAGCTGAAATTGACACAAAATTGACAAAATGTCTCAGTTGACCCAAACCTGCATTTTTTGCCAAATAAATGCTGTGGCTAATAAAATTTACCCAGGCTCTACTCCACACCATGTTTCAACTATTCGTTCCACTAATCAAGCTCTGTTTCAAGTCAATTAAACAAGGAGTAAGAGAGTCACATTTGCCATATATCTGCCAATTCTATGATATTTCCATAGACCATATCTATCTAAATATACAATTAATCCCTCTTCATTAATTAGATTAGCAAAGCAAAATCCCTACTGGACTTTATGCAGTCCTGTACTCTTCCCCTTTCCTATAGATATGAGGGCTTTGTTGTGTTAGACAGATAAGGCCAAAATGTTATTTTGCGTGCCTCCAACTTGGGTTGCCCATCTGGAGACTACTTGTGCCTGATTTTTAGAGGTACCAAAGATCCACATGAACAGAAACACATAATTGGCGAGCATTTCTGAAAGCATAGTTACATGAAAAAATAGTAATGGTGAGCAGCTTTTCTTCTTTGACTCTCTGAGTTAGAAGAAAACCTTCCTATTTCCCCTGTGACCTCATCTTTATGTGCAATCTGCATCTTCTCTCAGCAGCTGTGAAAGTCCCATGGACCCAGAATTGTACAGACAGTCAACTGCTGAAGACCAGAGCTGGTAAGTTATTGCTGTGTCCAAATCTGCTTATTCTTGAGGTCTCTTAGGAATTAATAATAAAGTGTATGCCCATACAGATGTATAATGAGCAAAAACATCATTGCTCCTTGAAGTGCTTCTAGCTACATTAAACAGTACCAGTTTCACGGAAAAAAACCCACTTATTTAACTGGGAATAATTAAAATGGGTTAATGTATCTACATATAGAATTTGAGAAACTATCATTAAACAGTCTAATCAATCTTTGTGACAAAAGGCAATAAGCTCTGGAAGGATTGCATTTTAACTGCTGCAGAAAACCTTCAGTTTCATTGAATGAGGCAACAAATTGCTAGTCAGGAAATTATTCTTCAGTCAAAATATGTGATCAACACAGAGCTTCACACCTGCACAGTCATAGAGGGTGCCTGTTATAATGACATTTGACTTTGTGCCTATTATATTACATGACCCAGTAATGGGGTTTGAGTAGTTTCAGTTTGTAATGTCTGGCAGGATTCCCAAAGCAATTTTCAATTAAAAGGTTAGACCCTGGTACTTGTCAAATGTGACGACATACAGTGCCACAATAATATGAAATAGCTTCCTTACAATTAAACTAATTTCATCAGGTCTTTAAGTTGTGCTTGCAAATATTATGCCTTGGGGCAACATTTCTCAATCAAATACATACATGAAGTGTAATCATTTTCTGTCATCATCCCAGCTACACAGGAATATGTGCGTGGGGTTCAGGTCCACTTAGCTGAAGGGACTCAAAGGTATGGACATTAGTAACCATATGTGTTGTGTTTACAGTGCATTAATAGACTGACTTTTCCTGAAAACGTAAAACAAAGAATGATGCTTACCTACAGATAATCCCCTGAAGTCAGAGTGATTGTCATTAAACACGCAATATGTGATATTTAACTCCCTTTAAGTTAGCTTTCTTCCAATGAGATTGTTATATTTATAAGAATTTGGGAAGGGAGAACTGTTGTTGATCATTTTAACAGTTTTGTAGAAAGACACTTAAGAAATAGAACATTCTTGATAACAAGGACATGATGTGTAAATCCTGGAAATCTAGGGCCTCATCATACTTCCTCTGAACCCACTACCCAAACCTTTGTAGACTTTTAACACATATGTGACTGGGCCCCTAATCATTATATCAAGAGTTTGAAGTAAGAAGAGGCACTTTTGATGCATACAATTATTCACAGGGTACTCTCAAGCTGTGTAGCCTAGGGGATAGAGCACTATTAAAGGATTAGCCCAGGTAGCACTAATTGAGGGCAAATAGAGAAGGAGAGTCATGCTACATATTCCTTCCTTCTCTTGTTCCTGCACCACAGAAACACAACGCTGTAAAGGTTTCTCTCACCTTTGTAGGCCATTCTACTGAACAAAGCAGCACTGGATGTCTTTGGGGCTCTTTCTACTGACTCCTAGGAGATGCTGTTTTGAATCATGGGAGCAAACGGGGGATGTTTCAGAGATATAGCCTCTCACAGCACTACTAGTGGCAGAATTGCAGTACTGCAATCTTCCACTGACATTCATAGGAAACTGCAAAAAGAAATATATGTTTGTTTTCGTTCTTTTTTTTTTTCCTGCTCTTTTCTGTTGCTGAGTATTCATTTTTTCTCCTTAGAAGCTGAGGCAGCTGGTCTCCCCTTGTTTCCTGCTGGCCAAACCAGATTAAGGAGAAATAGCTGGTTTGAGTGAGCTTTTCATAAATAAACAAACTCACGGGGTAGAAGGAAGCATAGAGAAGCACAGGAGACAAAATGGCTGAGACCAATAGGAGACAGAGGCCAACGAAGCTGCGTTGTAGGGTCTTATGGGTCTACTTCAAGGGCTTGAGAGGGGCCTTGAACAAACAGCCAGTCTTATTAAAATGCTATCAGGAGAATATTCCTGCAGCTAGTAGCAAGCTGGTTGTGTTTGCTTATTCCGTCCACCCCATTGAATTAGTGGAAACGTATAGCTATGACATTTTTAAAGTTAGAAAACCACATTATGACTGGCCATTGTCCTTTCTTCTCCCACTGAACCAGTGCAAGTGCCCAGCCATGGCTCCCCCACATAGCTGTCACGCAGCAGAGGCACAGTTGATGCTCATACTGTCCCTACTACATTCCAGTCTAGGTGTTACTTGCAGAGCAATGAGATGATATCCCTACTAGGAATGTGCAAACCTTACAGGGTGAGATAGGCCCCTGAGGGTCATCCCTAAGCTCTACTGCAATCAGTTCAATGGTCAGAGATTTAATGCAGTGCCATGGGTATACAAGGACCTGTAGAGATTAGAGACATATAAAATACCTCAGCTACTTCCAGACTAGGAATGTGCAGAACTGCATGGTAATATATTATATTGTGAGACAATTCCAACCAAAGGCAGCAACATGACGGAAAATGTGAGGACAAAAAACTTGAATACAATGCAGGGAAAGAGAGGAAGCTGGTGGAGCGGTCTCAGAAGAAAGCTGATAAGGTCTGTAGAATGGGAGAGGCAGATTATTTCAGCAGTAGCATTTGAATAGACCGATAATGAGACAGAAAAGAAAGTAGGCCAGAGAGAAGGAGTCAAGAGAAAAGAGAGCCAAAGTTAAGTCTTTTCCAGCATGCTACAGATGTAACTCAGAGCTCTTGGATCAAAGTATATTTATTAGAGTTATAAGCAAAGTCAGCATTTCAATCTGTTAGGGCATTTACATTGTGATAAGATTCTTTAAAGATTGTACAAATGTACCAATGATCTCAGGAGCCGATTCCTTCCAGGTTGGTTTAAACTGAGGGACGGATGAAGATTCTAAGAGCATTTTCAGGCTTCCTTTGGTTTTAAATCAATGAAAGAAAAAAAAATCAGAGCTATTTTACATGGGGACTCCCATATCCTGACAGGAATATAACACTGAAAAAACAAAAGAAAAATGCTAATGAACTACACTATAGGCTCCTTCTTTACTGGGGAGTTCATACTTACCTAGAGCTATCCTTCATTCAGTGCCTCCAGCTTTTTCATTGGAGTTAAGGTCTTTGGAGTTACATTCTTTTAACATTAAGAAACACACTCAAACTTGCGCTGTGCCAACCACCCTGCCAGTTCTGAGATTGCAGCTCAAAAGGATTTCCATGACTGTAGTGGTTCAGCAACAGGGTTCTTCCTCTTCTGGATCCATGGAAGGTCAGTCTGTCTCACTACTTCTTGGGGCATCACCTGTCATGGGGAATTCACGGCTCAGCAAGAGTCTACTGCTTGGGTCTGTATTCAGAGTCGAACAGCAACGTATCTAAGTAGCCCAGGGGTTGGAGTGAGGCTTTGGGCTGGGGCAGATAGTACAGGGGCAGGAGTGGGTGAGAACTCCAGCTAGGATGTGGGCAGTCTGGAGTGGGACAGGGGATGAGGGGTTTATGGTGCAGAGTGGGGCTCCAGGCTGGGAGGATGGACTGAGGGGATTCAGAATACAGGAGGGGGCTGTGTGTGTTGTGGCAGATGGTTGGGATGCATGAGTGGATGAGAGCTCTAGGGTTGGCCTGGAGATGAGGGGTTTGAGATTTAAAAGGGGATGCCAGGTTTTGGAGAGGACTCAGGCCTGGGGGTTGGGGTGCGGGAAGGGGTACAGGCTCTGGACTGTGGTGTGGGCTTTGGGGTGGGCCTAGGGATGAGGGGGGCTCTGGTTGACGGGGGGCTCATACAGAGGAGGAGTTGAGGCTCAGACTTACCTGGGTGGCTCCTGGTCAGTGGCACTAAGGCAGGTTGCCTGGGGCCTCCTGTCCTGCAGCACTGCACTGCACTCCAGAAGTAGACAGCAGGTCCAGCTCTTTGGGGGAGTGGGGGCAATGAGACTCGCAGTTGCTCTCTCCAACAGAACTGCCTGGTGCTCAGGTAGAAGCAATGCAAAGAGCCCTGTAGCCCCCCTTCCCACCGCCTAGCAACCAGACATGCTGCGTTAGCCACTTCCCCGCCGGCCCCAGAACAGTGGCCCTGGTCACAACAGCTCCATGCTGGGGCCAGCAGGAAGGGGCTTCTCTCCTGCTTCTGTAGCAGCTGTTTGCTGGGTCTCGGGGGAGAGGTACCTCTCTCCCAGGCATGGCAACTGCAGGGCTTGGGGAGAGGCAGCTCTCCCTACTGCAGCCCTGAGCCCCTGAGGGGGGCTTAATGGGAAACTGAGCAGTTGTGCAGCTCAGAAAGAACTTAGGAGCCCAGGGCCTTGGAAAGGACAGTGAGTCTATGACTTGGGTCTGTGTTCAGGCTAAGTAGCAAGGGGTTTGGGCATCCTGGCACTGGAGGCTGACTGACAAGTGCTGGCTCCTTAGCCTTGAAAGGGGAAAATTCCCACCCTGGGATTAAGGTGTCAGGCCCACCCACTCCGCTGTGACCCAGCACATGGCCCAACAGTAACAACAGAGATTGCTACTAGGCCAGCGGGGATCCTGTCTACAACAAACTGCTGACAGTTGATTATGGCCAGCTGTCCCTGTGCCACTTCCTACCTCCCCCTTGGAGTTTACCTGGTCCTGGAGAGCACAGTCCAGATTGTCCAGGTAGAAGGCCAGTGGTAATGTTGGCAACTCCTCTGTGGTCAGGTCAGCAAACAACTCCAGCTGCTTTGGCCACTCCTCCTCTCCCTTGGCGTCTGCAGTATTCGCCCAGCTTGGGAGCAAACAAGAGGTATTGGTCCCTCCTGCAGCTGCAATCCAACTGAGCCATCTTTCATACACCCTGTCCTGACCACTGTCTTCTGGCAGCAGGGGTGAATATGGCCTGGCTTCGCCCACTAGGGCTCCGTGAAGGGTTCCTCCCACTCCAGATCTATGGGTGCTCACTCCACCTAACTACAATGACTTAGATTGCCATTTTCAGTTAGCACGATTCTTTATCTCTTCTGTCTTGATTCTTTCAGAACCCAACTACCAAAGATGAAACTTATAAACCAAAACATGTGTACAACTCGGTGGGTTTATTTTGTTAACAGTTGTTTACTATTTAATAGTAATTCTTGAGCTTGGCTAAGCAAAAACTAAAGGAGCCCATGCCATTCTACTAGTATTGAACTGTTGTAAGTGCCAACAAGGGGGAACAGGTACTCTTTAGGAATACAAAGAGGATGAAATTCTGGCCTCATTGAAATCAATGTAAATAATAAACAGGAGAAATGAGATGAACATAAGAGAAAATTGAGACTGAATATACAGTGAGAAACACTTACTGTACATCTGGACCAAAATACTCAAGGTACTCACAAATCTGACAGAAGCGTATGCATTGATTAGTTGAGGACCCAATCTCTGTATAGAAATACCAGACTCCATACAACTGCAGTATGCATAAATTAGGTACATATACAAATGATCACATTGCTGTATGCGTATAATTTTGATCACCTGGCCAATAGTGTAATGCCCACTTATCTGGATGCACAACTTTCCTCTAAAAATGCTAACATGTTTACTTTTCACCATCTGGTATCTCTCCAACCTGCATAATTCACACACAAGAGAAATCTTACATAAAAAGATGTTACTATGCTAAGCCGATGTTACTATGCTAAGCCAATATGTAATTTTCATGACTGTGGGTTCTACAAGTGCTTAAAAGAGGAAGTATTACCAAAAATACCATCTTCACCCGCCAGTCACTAGCAAGCCCAGGTCCATAAACAAAAGACTTTCCATAGAAGTCCTCCCAAAACCACTAGGAGCATGGAAATATCTCTCAAGTAATGGGTCTTAAAATTCTCAGAGTATATCTTAAACACAGCTGCGCAAACATTAGCATATGAAAAAAAGAATTTCTGCCAATTAGCACGCACGCCACCATTTAAAAGGCCCCCTTGGTGTCATTTTTGCTTCAGTCAGAAGAACTTAAATTTCAATTGTAACTGCTCCAGAATTTTTCTTTCGTGGTGATCTGCTTTTCCATAACGTGAATCTATTTTATTTTCATTGCAATAGATGTTTCTTAAATGTAACATCTGGCTAAAAGTAAAGTGTTTGGGTGTTGTCTTCTGTTTAGGAACCCAATGGAAAGTACATATCAAAAGGAGTAAAGCTGTCACTGGTTTAATTCTACCTGCAAAGTATTTTTTCTGAGGTAGAAATATTGCACTAGTTTTCTTTGGATTTCAAAGGTAAAACTCATCCTGACCAAGGAATATAAAGCATTGATTGATGTATATATACATTTCCTTGCAGCATATTTATTTTCAGACACTGTTGAGTTCCACTATTACAAATTAGGAAATATTTATTATAAGTTCTTCTTGGAATAATATTTCATTCTGTTTACACTAGCAACATGTTGACATTTTATCAACAAGATTTTCACCATGTGTATGTTAAGAAAGTCCTTTTAACAAAAACTATCACAGTTTATGAATATGTCTCCTTTGGTTGAGTGTTCAACGTGGGAAGCAAATGATAAAGGGACTTAAAAGGGTTTTAATAAAAGTGTTCATGGGAATGTTAATAAGAATTAATTAAACCACAAAAGCCAAATAATCTCTTTATTTAGGCAGTACCTGGTCCATTTAAATGCTGTATGCAGAATATTTATGTCATTTCTGTTTTATAGTGGAATAAATGGACACTAAAGGAATTAGAAAAATAAATATAAAAAGATTATGTGAAAATAGCATTGACAGTTTGAAATAAATGAGAAAACTAAAGCGACAGCTGGCACTTTGCCCAAGTATGCAGTTCTGTAGCTGATTTATTATAGTATTTCAGAGATGGTAGCAATAAATGCCCTTTAGTAAGATGTCAGTGCCTTCACTTCCAAAAATATGGAGATCTATAAAACTTAACAGTTATCTAGAAAACACATTTTCCCCTACTGCATCAGGAATTGATCTGCTGCAGTAGAAATATCTGAAAGCATCATGGGTTTTTAAACTAGGCCTACTGAATCAAAATCACCACTTTATGCAGCTCTTTGGTGTTCTTTAAAAGACTCCTATCCAATGCTGACCAAAGCGCAACATGTGATAGAATCACAGAAAATGATAATGCTAACCTCTTCTTGTATGAGGATGTCACTAGCACATGGCTGCAGTGAATGTGTTTCCTCCACGCGTGCAGGAAGTTTAAATCTGCTAGAGGCCTAGAAGAAGCAATTGATGCCTTTGTAGTAGCTCAAGGCCCTGACTACTGAATAGAATGATATGTTCTGTCCATAAAAAAAAAATCCTTTACTAATTTGGACAGCTTTCCTTGTTGATCAAAAGACACTTGAAGCAGGGCCAAGGAAAACTGCATCTCTTGGGCTTTGAATACTGCTAGATGCTCAAGTCCAGAACCTCCCTAGAAGAATGATTGTCTCAGGATAAACTGAGGAACTTTGTTTGATACCATGCTTCCATATTCCTACAGATCACCTACTGCCTCATTCTTTAGCACTACATCAGCATCAGTCTTCATTCTTGCTTTTGAGGCCCCAAATATCATGCCACACCTACCACTCTGCTCTCATTTCTCCCTGTTCCTACTCTACATTCCTCTCTGGTTTTTTACTGCTCCCTTCTTCATCTCCCACTCTGTTCCTTCTTGCTGCTGACCACTACATTCGTGAGTGCAATGCACCCCCCTCCTCTGAAAATCAGGACCATTTCCAGGGTCTCAAATCAGAATGGGTAATTTTTAAAAATTTGGGCAGCTGGATTCTCCTCTTTTCCTGCAATATCCATTCTCCCTTTCTTGGGGTATGTCTACACTGCAGAATTTTTTGGAAAAGCGTCCGTTTTTCCAAAAAAAACTCACTTACGTCCACTTTACAATTGCATTCTTTTGAAAAAAAATTGAAAGGACAGAGAAGTTTTTCCAACATTTTTTCTATGAGGAAGAAGCCTTCTTCCGAAAGAGCTCTTCCGGAAAAAAGTGTGTGTGGACAGGGAAGAGGGAGTTCTTTTGAAAAAAGAGGAAAGAGGAAAAAACACAGGTGCCCTGGTGGCCACTCCATCCATAGTAATCACAGCTTACATGAAAGATAGTGTCCATTCAGTGTGGACACTATCTGTCGAAAAAGCAGATAGCTTTTTCAATGCACTTTTGATGTGTAGACACTCTTTTTCGGAAGAGTTTTCTTTCAAAAGATCTCTTCCTGAAAAGCCTCTTCTGAAAGAATCTTGCAGTCTAGGCATAGCCCCAAACAACTGTCCCATGTCTTACGCTGGTTAGTCTTTGTCTTATCTACTGTAAACTGTTTAGGGCAGAAAATGTCTTACTTTCTGACAAAAAGTCTCAGAAGGGTAGCCATGTTAGTTTTAGAGATTGCGTGTACCCAGGGGCAGCCCTAGACTAGCTGCCAGCAACTGGCACCCTAGGCGAACCATGCAATTGGCACCCCCACCTCCAAACCCCTCAATAATATTGCACCACCATTTGGCGCCCCATTTAACTTGGCGCCCTAGGCGACTGCCTAGGTGGCCTATATGGACAGGCCGCCCTGTGTGTATCTATATATATAAAAAATTATGAGCTTTCGTGGGCAAAACCCCAGATGATGAGCTGGGTTAGTTTGGTTTTGAGACTGTGGATAGCATTGCATTCTGCATGGCTATATGTCATATGATGTTGTTTGTTCACAATGTCAGCTTATGCACATTTGTAGAAGCAATCAATGTAGCAGTCCAGACTCTCATTACGACCATTAGGAAGGGTCTATAGAGAGATCATCTTCTTGTGGGATTAGTAGGGGGATCCTGAGGGTCAGTGCGATGCTCAGTGATGTGTTGGAAATATTCCTTCAGTCAGAGGCAGTGAAAATAGGCTGTCAGGTCACCACAGAAAGGAATCACATGTGGGAAGGTGTGACAGAAAGAGAGTCCCCCAAAATAGGATGGACTCTTCTGCCAGGCTAAATGGGTGGTTGGATAGATTAACAATGTTGTTAGGTGAGGATACCGGCGTTGTAGTACCCTGAGGCATGAAGGAGTTTAGATAGTTTATTGCCCTTTTTCTTCTGTAGGGAGGTGAAGTGAGCATTATAAGTGGCTTGTCTAGTTTTTGTTAAGGCCAGACACATGGAAGTTTGTGTAGCAGCTTGGTTTTTTTTATGAGTCTCTCTAGTATTGAGAGCTCCTTTTTGATTATCTTCTCTTTGTTGTATAAGATGCTGATTAAGTGGTTCCTCAATTTCTTTGAGAGTGTATGTTATAATTTCTGACTGTAGTTTGTGGGGTATGTAGATTGTAATGGGTTTTTCACCTTTAGTCCATAGGGTATGATGTTCATTTGTTTGCACTTGTATACGGAGGTGATATGTGTTTGGATCTATGCGATTTCTTTATGCAGTCGATGGATTTCCACTTCGTACATCTGAGTGCAGTGCCTTGCATGTTTAAAAGTCTCAGAGGGGTAGCTGTGTTAGTCTGTAACTTTAAAAACAATGAGTACTCCTCTGGCACCTTAGAGAGTAACAAAAATATATAGTATCATGAGCTTTTGTAGGCTTTCATCAGAAGATGAGCTGGAGTAGAAATAACAGAAAACAAGTATTTATAACAAAAAAACAAAAGGTACCTGCCAGTTGTAGAATCGGTGCTAATGAAGCTAATTAAGTGGGCTGCAAGTGCCCCATACTTAGCTTTAGATGTAACAATGCAGTGTTAAAGGCAGAGAAGATTGGCTTTATAACGTGACATTCAGTTAATGTATTTGTTCAAACCCAGGGAAACAGTGTCAAATTTGCAGATGAATACCAATTCTGTACTCTCTCTCTGTAATTGGCTGGTGAAATTCCTTTGTAGAAGAATGGCTACTTTTAAATCCATGATTGAGTGCCCAGGGAGGTTAAAATATTCCCCTATGGGTTTATGTGTGTTACCATTTCCAATGTCTGATTTATGTCCTTTTATCCTTTGTCGTAGAGACTGTCTAGTTTAGCCAATATACATGAGCTACACCAGCTCTGATGAAGTGTGTTTTGCCCACAAAAGTTCACAATACTATATATGTGTGTTAGTTTCTAAGGTGCCACAGGACTTACCTTTTGACAGTTAAGGGTTATTTACATTTGCAATGCTCTACAAGTGGATCTTATTAATAAATCATTACATATACTATCCTGTTGGTTCTAGATGCTGTTGTAGCAATGTGCACGTGAAAGCACAGGGAGATGGGACATGAGGAAGGAGTCATATCCCTTATGAAGTGTTGTTTGACCCTTAAGGAGAACTGCTAAACAGGCATCAGCAGACACCACAGCTGAGCTCATCAGAAGAGACAGTAAATTTTCAATTTTTTCCCTTCTTATCTGGAAATAACTATTCCCATTCATTGTTTGAGAGGCCACAGAGCATTTCAAAGAGATTGGCCAACCTTTTTTCTAACTTGATAGAGGTCAGCCTTTGAGGATCTTTACCTGAGTATTATTGGCCAGGACACCAAATATGGATAATTGATCAGATGATCCCCAGTTAAAATATTCATTTCAGTAAATGGACCTCAGGGCGCATCTTCTCTATACAGAAAACACCACCACTCCAAAGTTAATAGACCATAATTCCCTACCTTACTCATCAAGTTACATAAAACTCTAGAAGGCTGCAGAAGCCTCTTTGGAAGAAACAAAGACTATGAAGACAAATTTATAGCACCTTTCTCTCAACCAGCCTCCATCGAACTAAACTAGGATCCCACATTCATCTCACAGAAGCTTGGGAAGTACAGTTTACTTTTATATTTGCACTACCAGAGGGAGTGGTGTGTAGTTACAAGGAGTAACTAACAAGTAACATATGAGGAAGGATAACTGTCATTTTTACAGGAAGCTTTAGAATTTAGTACTATCCCTAATTAAGCACCTCAGCTCTACAGTAAACAACTTCCTTTCCATACACCTTTCCATTCTAGAGATTTCAACTCAGCCAAAAGTATGTTTGCATGATGAAGCATAACCCCAGCCCCTGAAAGAGGACTCATCTTCAATGTTTTCCCTCTCCAATCCAGAAATGGTTTTGGCTTCTTCTTTGCTGAGATCATGTTGTGTCCACACTGATAGTAAGAAATGAATAAATCTTCGTGGCGGATTTATGAGGCAGCTGAAGTGCATTTTTCTGGGCTTTTATGGAAAATAAGTCTGGTGAGCTAAGGGTTCTTTCGCTGGGTCATGGGCATTGGGTGTTTGAAAACTCTCTGAGCTCAGCTGATTTTAAAATGAAGTCTTCTCTTCCTCCTGAGTTTTAGGGAATACCTATAAAATAGTGTTATTTCAGCATGGATTTCTCACCTAATGCTAACTCAGTCACATGAACTAACAATGATCCTGGCAACTGACTCTCCTCACACAGATCAAACAGGCATACATCTCATACTTCTTGGCACAGTGATTTGCCATGCTTTGCCCACCATGAACAGTAGATTTACTTTCTCCGTGTACTTCATCAAATGGCAGAGGAACATCATGCTGCTGGCCACCTCTGGCTCTTCCAGGGGAGTTTGGGATCGAGCTCATGTCCACATTCTGGTTCCCTGGGGAGATAAGGCATTAGGAATCATAACTACACCACTATGAGCACATGATTTGTATGCAGCCCTACACCTGAGTTTGTGTCTTAGCCTGGATTCTGTCACCACACATGCATAAGATAGAAAAGCCAGCTGTTCCCAGTGAAAGTCCAGGCTGGTTCATGAGAAGGAACTGAGCAGTGAAGGCGGGGGATAAATCTTCTGGCAACATTAGATGCAACTTTACACAGTTAACATAGAGAAAACACTTGTCAATTTGCTTAATATACAGCACTTTAGTGTATTTTTTATCAGTAGTGATAGTCATGCTTATTACTTTAGTGCTTAGGGGGAACCAAGGTGAGGACCCCACTGTACAAGGCTCTGTACAAACTTGGAGCAACAGAGAGGCCCTTCAGCAAAGAGCTAAATAGCCAAAGGTAGACGGAAAAGATGTAATAGATGCAGAGTGACTGGTGTAACAGTGGCAAGCATCATGCTAGCTCTAATTTGGGGAGAGTAGGGGATGTGATTGAGTTTGAGCTAAATGGAAAGACAAGGGATTGCTTTGTTTTCCCTACATGTACCACACAGAATACCTTGAATACAACAATTACTGGGGTTATATAATTACAATATTTATTTAATCATCATGGACATTTGGCAAGTTTGTAACTGTAGCAACAGTGGATTGCACAAGATGTGTGAAATCCTGGTTCCTTTAAAATGAATGAAAGAACTCCCACGGATTTCGGTGAGGTCAGGGTTTCCCCTCAGAGTTCACAAGAGTACAAGGAGTGCTAAGTATGACCTGTGGCTTGCACTTCCCCTTATTTACCTGTGGTGGTTTTACAATTTTGCAAATCAAGAGGCCATCTCAGTGTTCTGGAGTTTCTTTAGCTCATGCAGCAATGAGGCACACTGAGTGTCTGCTTTTCAACCAAAGACACTGCGCAGGAGTTGAAATTAGATAAAAATCTCATAACTCATCTAGGTTTTCCTCTCAGTCTCTATTGTAATTACCTGTTTATTGCAGCTCACTAATATTTTTCTCAATTCCAGAAAGTTTTCAAACTCCGTTTCCTTAAGCTTCAGTTACAGTTTAAGATCTGAAATCCTGTCTCCCATTATTGGTAGAGATTAAACTGACTTTCTTCCCCACCATATGAAAGGAATCTTTCAAACCTACATTTGGATAGATTGCACCCCTAGATTGCACAGCAGCATTTCCCTGTTAAACATGGGAGGGCTTCGTTCATTTCCTGGGTGCAGCACTTCTGATTGACATCAAATTCTGGTCTTCCTTGCCCCAGGCACATAGCAAGGAGAAGAAAAATGGGTTGTGTGGATGGGCTCAGCCTGGATAGGAGCTGTGAGAAATCTCACACATGCTTGGTTTTTAGGGGTTCGTGTGAACCTTTCTTTTGGCTCTTGATTTTACGTGGTTTTGTCCTCCCTGTGTTTCACTTTGAGTTTCAGGTTTAAACAAAAAATGTAAAAGCTCAAAGTGAAACTCAATCGAAACCCCCACATTTCATTTTCAAAACCATAAATGGGCTCCAGGTTGCTTGAAAGCTGCAGATTAAGGAATTTGAGTGGAACCTTAAACAGCCCTTGGTTCCTTTTTGAGTTTATAACTGAACTTGAAAGCAGGCAAGTTTCATGTGGTTCTGTCAGGTGCATT
Source organism: Pelodiscus sinensis (assembly GCF_049634645.1). Classification (NCBI taxonomy): domain Eukaryota; kingdom Metazoa; phylum Chordata; order Testudines; family Trionychidae; genus Pelodiscus; species Pelodiscus sinensis. The sequence goes on along the minus strand of NC_134724.1, from coordinate 29,348,751 downwards.
TCACACAGCAATTCTCTGGGCTCATTTTTGACAGTGGGGGGAGGAATTTTCTCCTCTCATTTGTCAAAGATGTGGCAAGTCCCTAATTTGTCAAAATATTTTCCTTTAAAATTTCTGCTCAGTGGATGTGTTTGCTCTCTCTAGGGCTACGTCTAGACTACGGAGTTTTTCCAGGATACCGGAGGTACCTCAGAAATACTCCACCGTATCCAAGGAACGCATCTGCTCTTCCACTTTTTTTTTTCTTTTGCAGAAGACTCTTTCAGAAGCCCTGCCTTCCTCCTTCCCCTAGGAAGAAGGGCTCTTCCGAAAGAGGAGGAGTTTCTGAAATTTGGTCCAGTGTAGATGGGCCAAATTTTGGAAAAGCCTCTTCCAAAAAAACTATCAGAAAAAGGTATGCAAATTGAGGAGTGCATTTTGCGTACCTTTTCCCGATAGATCGTTGTAGTCTGGACATAGCTTAGAACAGGAAAAAGCATAAGACCTGGGGCTACAGATCTCTAAAACCTGGCCCTCAGTTTTAGAACATCAGTGACTCTTGCACATATTAATACATCATGTTGTCCTCACCAAAGATCTCATTGCAGAAGCTAGCAATCAGATGGGGGCAGAGTGGGAGACTCTGCCCCTTAGGGTAGAAACCAGGCATCCTGTAGCATTCTTCAGGCACAGAAGAAAGGAGATTCTTCAGGCACAAAGCAGGGAACAGCTTCCACAGCTGCAGAGCACAGAAGGCCCAGAGAATTTCCTAAGGCCAGCAGCTGGGAAAGGAAATTTTGGCTGGATTGATCCATTATTGTTGATGCACATAAGACATGAAATTCATATTCAGGAAACAGTGCATGAGCTGGAAAGTCTTGCTGACTTAAATCATATGTTTAGTTATGCAATTGTATAGTAGCTGGACCTAGCTTTGATGTGGAAACTGTTATATCAGTATAGTTGGTATAAATAAAAACTTATGCCAGCCTTTCCACTGAAATCATCATATTATGTATTATATATAAATAATATATTATATTATATATACATATATATGCATGTATATACACACACACACACACACACACAGACACACACACCCTTCTCCTCACACGGCCAGAGTTTTTTCCTGCACCGTCTGCATTAACCCAAAAGTTATTACTCGCATAACCTATTTAAAGTTGAAGATCTCTACTTTCCATTTATGAATGCAGTAGCCATGGTCCAGCACTTATTCTAACATGCAAACTACCATTCCCAACTCCCCACCAATCTGGCAGCCTGCCTGGAGACATAGCCAAAGTCTGTCCTGCAGAGGTATCATAGGTGACCAACATGCAGCTGTTGAAACAGAACGAAAACTGTGAAGCAACTCTGCACTTTTCAGTACTTTTGGTTCAATCATGAAGGACCACAGAAGATCTGTTACCACTTCGCTTCTGACCTCTTGTGACACCTGAGCCAACTCATTTAATCTCTTTGTGCCTCAGTTTCTTCTTCTAACAGAAATACTCCTTACCTTCTTCATCGGGGTTGTATGGTTTAATTCATTAAGGCCTGCCGACCACTTTAATATGCTCTGATGGAAAGTGCTATGAAGTTCAAATTATTAAATCTGGTTATTAATGGTAGCAGCACAGCCCCAGGAACATTGGAAGGACATTTGCCCCGCAGCATTCAGACAGGGGAACACCCATGTCTTTCCCCCCTTCATTCATGGTGAATAAACAAAAAGGCCAGTTCTAGCACCATATGTACTGCTGGGTAGTAGATGAGCAGGGATGCACATCAACTGAAAGAAAGCAGAAGCACCAGTCTCACCAGCAGAAATCAGTAAGGAGGAAGAGCCATCTTCCCTCCTGCTAGCTACAAAGGAAGGGGAGGAGTCCTCCTCTCCTCACATCCCTTGAGCACCCGTTTGGAGGCAAAGAACACCCATCAGACTTACTTCCAATGAGGATGAGGAAGGCACTGCTGGGAAAATGACAGATCTGCCCTGTGGTGCTACGGGACCCTCCTACCTCAAAAAGAGAGGGGAGTGGGACAAAAGAGCATTGGAGAGAGATGGGAACAAAGGATGCTAATGGGGAGACACAATTTTAGTTGCTGTGAAAGACAGGACACTTGAAGGAGTCAGAATTCTAGGGAATGGGCATTCAGAGCAAAGGGAAGGGCAAAGCACTATGGGAAACAGCAGTGGGTCACCAAGCATGAGGAACGAACACAGGAAAAAATAGAGAATGGAGAGACTTTGTGATATAGAGCTCTAGATGACACTAATGAAAAAGATTATCAGCGTGCACACACAGAGGTGCACGTGACTTTATAGTGTAGGTATTTTCAAGGTACTCTTGGGACTTTAGGGGGGACAGGAACTGAGCTCAGCTGTGAAGGCAGCTCTTCATAGTTTGGATCAGAATTTCTCCACTTATTCGCTCTTGTTTTTTGTGGTTGTACCTGTTGTTAGTGGGATCTGGAACTATTGGACCCACATCACCAGTCTGACTCTATCCCTGTCCCTAATGAACAAATGTTGTTACAAGCAGTTGGCCTTTGGATGGGTTTGGGAGGTTAATTTGGTGAGTTAGGTGGTCCCATTCCAATTCTTAGTGGATGAGTGTTTACATAACAAAAAACAATCAACCATCACCAAAAGGACTAATGAGCAACCCTGTCCAGTGCCATCTACATGCAAACAGGCCATAGACACTCTGCTACTGTTCATCCAGAGATGATTTCTGGGGTATGGTTGAGGGGACACATTGGCAGAGTAAGGTAAGGAAGCTTTCAGTGCTGCTACCTTTGCTGTACCTGTTCTGGACATACTAAGATTTTGTTTTCCAGAGCTGCAATCCTGTTCTTCATCTCACATTCACAACCTCTGCATTCTCCCCAGAAACTGCTGAGAGAAAAGGGAAGTAGGAAAAACAAAAATGTCTGAATAAAAAAAACCACAGAAGCACTCATAATATCAAAAGGAGCGAGAATCTGGCTAGATCACATGTGAAGGAAGGTACTACACTCAGCAAGTCCAGGAAACAATGGGACCTTTTCATTCTCTCAGGCAAGTAAATTGTAGAACAATAGCACACCTACCCACTTAATATAAAAGATCCATTTCCAAATATTTCTGCTTATCTTATAAAGTTGCAGTGGAATTAAAAGTTTCTGTTCAGAAGGGAAAAAAAATCTACCAAAAGTATTTTATTCTACTTCCATGCTTTCAATTATATAGTCTCTGGGGCCCAATCCTATTCTCAATGGAGTCAACAGGATGTTTGTCACTAACTTCACTGGAAATAAGATTGGGCCCCCTTTTTGTAGCAGAGGGTTAACTGAATGTAGCTGAAGCCATATTGTAGGAGACAGGAGTAAATCAAATTATGTGAATACATTCCCACAGTTTTGATTTACTTCCCAAAAAGAAGCACAATATTAGACATCTTACGTTACTTCACATTTGCCTTGGGGGCAGAATGTGAGGTAAACTTCTAGAAAATTCTAAAAATGTAGCAATAAGCCCTTTCCACCAAGTTCTTGATGATGGCTGCTTTATGGAGAATACATTTTTTCTTTGACAATGCCAAGTTGTAATTTCTAATCCCATCTCTATTATAGACAGAGAGCAATGGATACTCCTGTGCAAAACTAAAATTGGAAAAATAACTAAAATTGTAAACAGAAGGACTTGCTTGAAGCAATAATACTTGAAATGGTTGTAGTGTTGCTGACATCTACTGAGGAAAAGTGAAAAAGCACCTCTTAAAGAGTTGATTAGAGGGAGGGAGTCAGACTCCACTCTTGTTTTTCAAAAAAAAAATCTGCATTATTTATCATCCTGAACTTCTTTAATATTTATTTATATTCTGAGGACTCAGACATATCAGGATAAGGTCCCATAAAAACACATACAGAGAAATGGATCTTACCCTGAAGATGTTACAGTCTAAGTCCCTGACCCTGCAAATTGTTCTGTGTGGGTGCAGAAGCCTGCAAGTTATTCCAGTAAGTCAGGGTCAGAATTTAGGAAGATTGGTGCAAATGAAGGCAGAATCTGGCCCTAGGTGCAAAACAGTGAATACTGAAAACTATTCTGCACAGTGGATAATACCTGTAGATTATGATGGACATTCAAATATAATTTGCCTCATTGTGAAAAGAATTTCAGATAAACTGCACCAGAAACTAAAGAGAGTAAAAATATTATCATTGTGAAATGTTAATTCAGACAATACTACAAACAGTATCATCTTTTGGATAGAAGATGATTGTCTGCTGCTTTGTCTGCTGCAGATGATATATGATCACTAAATACCTTCAGTCAATTCTAGCAAAAACATTGCTACTTTCTTGGATTTTGCATCTCAAAGTTCATTTTTCCTAGTCTGAATGGGAAACAATTTAGTATTATTCATTATTACAGTGCTTATCTTGCTATGAATTTCATTTACCAGAAAAATAACAAAATATTTATATGTCCATATGAATTATAATTATAAAACCTTGTTTTAAAAAAGGAAATTACACCATGCAAAGGTATAAAAGCTCTGAAAAATCTTTAAAGATCTTGATAACTGATCAAACTTTTATTTAACACTTCTACTGGGAAAAATCCTCATCACTGAAGTTACTATGAATTTATAGGAGTGTAGATGAAAATAGAATTTGACCCAGTAAATGTTTGCAGATCAGAGAGGCACAGCCACACTTGTAATGAAGAAATCCCGGTCCTATTGCAGTGAATGCCTAAACCCCATTAGCTTTAATGGGGCTAGGATTTTACCCACCATCTCTAGCGTATATTACTCTAGATATGCAATTCTCTTTTGTTCCTACATACTGTTTAATGGAAATACACATTAAAATCTATATCACTCAGATTTTTAGTCACTCAGAGCCAAATCTTGCTTGCCTTTTTCACATTCGTAGTTCCATTGACTGACAGAAAGAAAATATTATGCATTTATACTCTTAAATCCATCTAATTTTAAAGAACAAATCTTACATTCCAGAGCACTTCAGTATTTAGTGGAGCAAAATCCTACAACCTACTTTTTTAGATTGTACAACATTCCAGCAGTGTCTCATATAAGAATCACATTGATCATAAACTAAAGGAGAAGGATGCAGACATAGCTGAACAGCCCTTCATTATAAACTGAACAAAAATGACTTCCTTATTGGCTTATAAATCAATTTCAAATTACCTAGAGAGAATGTTGAAACATTTGACTTGTTAGAAATAACCCAGTTCCAAAGATGAGTCCCTGAAAGAGCTTGGCCTGGATTGGGCTTAGATTAATATCAACATTTTGAAGATTCTAATAACAAAAGACTGCCAAAAATATGTTCTCTGTGTATATTTGATAGAAGAAACATGTGAGAATATTAAGACCAGATGTCACAGATATCTTAGAAAACACTTATACTCTAAGTACCACGCAAGCCTAGATGTATGAAAACTTACCCAAGATAAAATTAATGTAGTTTTTTTCAGATTCCTTCCAAACACCTATACATTGTTATAGAACAATTTATGCTGGCTGACCCCAGGGTGGAAAAAGCGGCTTGTATCTTTTCTTGGGAGTGGCTCTAAGCCTTAAGAGTTTTCAGCTTCAACAGTCCAAATAAACAAACAACAAAGTCACCTTTCCTTGTCTGTTATTCAAATATCAAGCTCTATTTAAGAGAAAATTCACCAGACTATTCAACTATCCATCACCAACTAGCTGTTTTTAAATTCAAATAACTCTCTAGTGACCAGGAGATGGATTTTTTTTCTATATAGCTAAGTGAAAAGGAACTTCAGACCGTACTCAGTGTAACCACTACATTAAAAATAAATCATGTAGACTAAAGCCAAAAGGCCATTTAGACCAGGGTTTGCTGACCTAAAACCAGATCACCAGAATTCATTACAGGATTGCAGTGTTGGCTGAGCTTCTCTCTCCACCCCAGGTATTGTAACCTGGTGCATGGGTTTGCAGCACCATTCACTCAAATGTAGCCCTGCCAGTCCCTGGGGGCTGATAGGCCTCCATTTGAATAGTGCTGCAAATCCATGCACTAGGTCACAATGCCACTTACATCAATGTGGCCTGGCCAGTGCTGACCCAAACTTGAGCAGCATTGCAACCTTGGAAGTCATATCACTAGGGGCAGAGAGCCAAGCCCAGCCAGGCCCAGAGGACAGGATCCAGGAGGGAGTGATTGATGTCCTGTTCTCTAATGAATGCCAGGCTCCTGATTTGCTCCCACCCCACAGCCAGGTGTAATCCCATCTTCCATATTGCAATATTTCAAGATTTAGTAACATCACCAGAATTGCAGCACCCTATTTCTCATTGGAGGAGGATTTGCTTTTTTTAATTCAATAAACAAGAAATAAACCCAACACAACAATTTGGCCTGCATTTGGCCTGCAGCAGGATGGATAGACTACAGGAGCAGCAAGATTGTGGCCATTTTCAATAATCTTACTCAGCACAATCTCACTGGTTTAGACTGTTCCAGCCTTAATCGCATACCACTGTGGATAAAAAAATACAGTAACACTTATCTGTACAGCACCATTCCAATCCTCCCACCAGAAGCATTCAGGGCTCTGCATAACACATTAAAAACTGCTTACAAAAACACGAGGGCCCAATTCAGAGAAGCTTAATCTTAAACACAAATTAAACCCATCCTTACTCAGCAAATCACTTAAGCAGAAGCTTAAATCCTGCTGAAGCACTTAATTATGTTCTTAAATTCTCTTGACTTCACTGAATAGCCATGGATTTGAGCACATTTTTAAAATTAAACACATACTTAAGGGCTTTGCTGAATTAAGACCTAAAATATTACAACTGAAAAAAAATGCATTGTCTTCACAATTAGCAGATGTAAAGGCACCCATGGCATATATTAATGGCTTAATTTCTTCCTTGTGAATAATCTGATGTCCAGTTTCTGTAGCACATATAATAGGGTTTACATTGTTTCTGAACAAAGGAAATAATAAAAAAAAGCAATGGGAGAGCAAAGTAGGGGTGTGTCTGTATCCATCAATGGAATGTGATGATGGGAGTAGAAGGAGGTGCTGAGGTTTTATTTACGTATTTTGTTGACGTCTTTTGGACCCCAATGGCCCCATTCTTGCTCAGCTTGGCTAATCTTCAGATCAGGGCTGTCAGCCCTGGGAGAGCATAATACTTTCAGTATACTTTTGGAAGTTCTCAGCTCTCTCAGAAATGTTTTCCTTGACTCAGCCAGTGAGGGAGCTGGTAGTTCCCTGGGTCCCCTCAGTCTTTCCCTATGAATTAAATTGCCAGCTATGGAGTTAACATCAGAGACTGCACCCTGTAAATGAAACTGTGGACCACCTTGGGGGGGGGGGGGGCGGTATGATCCTGGAATCTTTCCTCACAGATAATCCACCAGTCTGACTCTTTCTGTGAGTAAAGGGAGCAGGGTTTGGGTCCCTTGTGTCCACGTATTAAGTTCCATGATGCAGAGTAAATGCACTGTCAGAGCACCTGAACATCAGGAATAAAGCTACTGGCTTAGATCTGGAGTCTGCGAGGAACTTAAGCAAATACTTAACTTTAAGCGCAAGACCTGCCCCATTACTGATTCATGCCCCTAACATATATTAAGGGAATGCCCACTGGAAGAGACACCCCCAAGATCGCCTTGCTCAGGCGTAAGCTGGTCTCTAGTAATACTAAAATTGCACAAGGCCAGAACTTTCTGGAGTTGTCCTTTCTTGCTCCTTTATGAGGTACCAATAGCTTTATAATTAAAAAGCAAAGATACTTTTCTACTTGTCTTTGATATAATCAGAGACATCAGACCTTAACCTCCTTCCCTTTGCAGGACAACGCTGGCATCTGTGGAATGCTGTGGTCACACAAGGTTAGAACCTGAGCTGCTGTCCCTCCCCCCCACCCGCAATGAAGGGCTTCCACTGACCCCTCCATGTGCCTAGAACTAGGAATTTTATTTGGGGCTGGGAGGGGCGCTGCAGTTCAGGTTACATTCTATGCGACATCACCATTTGGCTCCTCAAAGCTGCCTGGGACCTCCAGCAAAAAGGAGGTCTGATATTTCTAGCGAGAAAGAAGCAGACAGAAAAAAACATTCCTGGGGGAAAAAATAAGAAAAGTGTGGTGCTTCATAAAAGACCACTAGAGTGGGCAAACCTTGAAACGTTGCTTTGCAGATTCCCTTTATGATAATAGCAACGGACTTTACCAGCCAAATCTGCAGCTGGAGAAAGGGGATACAGATCTATTGAAGATCCAGCTGAGGGTCTAGCATATTTTCTCTATTTTATATAAAACCTGTGGTATCTTCAGTATCTCTTTACTACTATGATTTTATAAGAAACTTTTTCAAGTTGCATTTAAACATTGGAAAAACTGTAGAATTTTCTCTTGATTAAATGCCTAATTTACATCAATATTTAAAAGGTTAAGATTTTTTTCTGCATCTTATATCAAATGGCATACGTGGCAAAGCAATATATAGGACAGGTTGCTTGTTTTTAAACTACACAGAAAATTAAAATGACACCCTGCAAAACTTCAGATCTCACTTTAGAAATTAAAAATAGGCACCACATTCATGAATCAATTAAAAAAAACAAATATGCTGGTATCAAGTATCTCAATGTTCATCAAGCTAAAACTTTAAAGCATCATTAAACCAACCTTCATTACACTGCATGGGAGTTTGCAGTTCAAAAGAGGGTCAAAGCAACTAATATGAACACTTTTCACCTATACACAGACAAAGCATTAAGGGAAATGAAGGCATAGAAATTATTTGTGGTACAAACTGAAGCGGGCCTTTCATTACTATTTTCCCATCAGCCTTTCAGTGAATGATCATCCTTTTCTTCAGGAATGAGAAAATGCTATAAATAAGTAAGAAAATTACCCGACGAATCCAGTCCCTGTGGTGAGATTGGATAGCAAAAGCAGCCAAGCTAACTTTGACCATCAATGCAGGTACCATCCTTATTTAAGAATAAATTCTATTAATTTCAATGGAAGTTACAAGAGAGTTACAAGACAGCATGATCAGGCACTAAGGTTTATTGCCAATACTGAAGAGTATTGGTGCCTCATAAGAAAGGAGTACAGTATTTTGCAATTATGAAATAGGCCATCCAGTCTTACCCTTTACCAACACAGGATTGTTCTCTCCAGTGCTGTACTTTGTCCAATTAGTTTTAAATATCCTGTTTCTGCACTGAAGGCTGGACTGACCTCTCTAGGTCTTTTCCATCTTTATATATAAAAAAGATGGGCCTTTTTCAGCAACTATTCAACAGTTATTTTACCTTCGAGTTAGGAAGTTCTGCTTGATATTCAATCCATATTTTCCTTTTCTTAATTTCTACTTCTTGCTCTTATTTATTCCTCCTCACTCCCTAAATATACCACTAAATACTTCCACTCCCTCACCAGTGTTTGTAAAAGAGGGAAATAAATTAAATTGCATCAGCTAATGCTTACAGCTTCTGGTGCAAAACTTTAGCAGTAAGAAATCAAGTATTCTAATAAATATAAAAAAACTTAAACAATGAATGGTCTTGAAGCACCTTAGAAATGTAGATAGTATCAGCTCATGATGCTATCTACATTTTTTGTTAGTCTCTAGTATCATGATTTGATACTATCTACATTTGTTGTTAGTCTCCAAGGTGTTGCAGGACCATTCATTGTTTTTTCAGTGTTTTCATTTACAGACTAACACGGCTATTCCTCTAAGAGTAATAAAAATAATGTTATAAGTAGGGGAAAAATATTATACAGCTGTAAATCCATTAGCAAGAAGCAAAATTGCAAGAGTGAAGCTTTTAGATTACTATACTTGATGCTGATTTGTAGCTTTCTCTATACTTCTCTAGCCATCACTTTTATAGTAGATTTATCCGGTGGTGTTTGGGTCCTTATCTCAAATAAGTTTTGTTTTTCTTTGTTTAAATCATTGATCTGGTGTAGGTTGGAGATGAGAAGTTCAGTAGTCAGGCTGTCCTGGGGAAGAGAGGACAGCCCTCTCTTACGACAGCAGCTTGGGGCCAGGTGAAAAGCACCTGTCCATGGCTGCTGCAGCTGCAGTGGGCAAAGCTAAGGGCAGGGTACATGTCCTCCAGCTGGGGGACACAGACACACACACACTCTGAAATATATAGTAGATAGCCTCTGGGTGGCAAAAGGGACAGCTATGTCTATATGCTTCCTTCTTGTGCAAAAGCCTATGCAAATGAAGCATGGATTAGCATATTGCACTTCATTTGCATAATTAATTAGAGGCCATTTTTCCACAAAAAGGAGCTGTGTAGACGGCTCCTGTGCAAGAGCCGTTCTTCCTCATTTTTTCAGGAAGAACGGTTCTTGCGCAAGAGGGGGCTTGCACAAAAAGAGCCCCTAATGAATTATGCAAATGAAGTGCAGCAATATGCTAATCTGTGCTTCATTTGCATAGGCTTTTGTGCAAAAAGGAAGCAATATAGACATAGCCCTATTGCTGGTACAATGGGGTTATAGCTGTGTCAGCTGACGGTCAGGGCAGTGAGTGGTGTGTGTGTGTGTGTGTGTGTGTGTGTGCTATACACCCGAGACTTCAACTGCTGAGACCGGGGTCCCTTGCAGCGGGCAACCTGGAGGAGGTTGACAAGCGCCCCAATAAGTTTGCAGGGAGAGCTTATTACACTTCAGATTTTAGCTGCTAGAATCTGTGATTCCTTCGCAACGGGCAGCCTGGGGGAGGCTGAGAAATGCCCCAACGGATCTGCCACCTGGGAGTGACACAAATCCAAACGCCCAAGCTCTCCCTATATCTGTCCCTTAAGACCAGCTGAAGTTCTTTTAAATTGTGCCTGGTTCTGTTACAGCAACTGAAGGAGTCAGGTTAAAGCTTAAACAGTTACAGGTTTATTGAGGAAGCTTATAAATCATATGGTTGCAATGGCTATTGTTCTATTTCTTAACTGCTAGCAAAAATATAGATCTTAAAAATGGTTACAAAGAAGATAAAGATAGGAAAACAGAAATAATAGTACCAAGTAACAGCTTAATCTTTAAAGAGCTCTAAGTCTGTGTACACTTAAGACAGAGGACCACATCCAGGTACAATTTTTACCCCCTTCTGTGCCTCTCGACTCCAGCGTGTCAGGCCAGGGCCGGTCCCTCAATTCCTAGGAAAGACGAATACGAGGTGGGCATCCCCATAGAACCTCGGGAGGTCAAACACCTAACCCGACCAGCAGGTAGAGGGTAGAATGACACTCAAAAGTGAGTGTCCTGCTGTACCCATCTTTATACCCATGGGGTCACGTATTTCTCTTTCTTATCTGTGATGCCAAATGGTGCTGGTCTGTCTTTTGTGAGACCAGTTCTTACAAGGGAGTTGTGAACTTAATTTACACTTGTAAGAGAGATAACTAAATTGGAAGTACTGGGCATTCTTTTCTCAGTGGGAAATTCCTCTTCCAGGGACTGTGTGTTTGTATCAACATGGGTGCCAGCCGGGTACTTCTCGCAGCCTCGAGGCCAGCTTATTGCCTTAATCGTTCTCTCCTCATATCTATGTTTTCAGCTTCTCAGGATCAGATGAGCCAGCATAGACTATGCTGATTTTATTGCTCCTTCTCTGCCCTGTATGCTTTGGGAATCTCAGAGAGGCAAATAAGATGGATGAGATGGGGGAGGGCTGTCTGGCTACAAGCTGTCCCAGTCCCCATCTCTAGCCCCTTGTGGTAATTCTGCAGTCTAACTATCCCTCCTACCAGACCCCTCACTTTCCATTTTATGAGAAACAATAGTACTCCAGGTACATCCCATTGTCCTGGCACAACCAAACGCTGACCTTGCTTTAGGTTATGATAAAAGAAGAAACTGCATACCAAATTTGGTGGTCCTAGCTCTTACCATGGAGTAGGAGTTCTTAATAAACAGACTCACAAATAGACAGTCACACATTTCTAAAATATATAGTAAGATGTAAAAAATCTACAAAGTCTGAATTGCATTTTTAAAATGAACATGGAAATTGTAAACAGATTTAGATTACAATAAGTAGGATGAAATTACTAGGTTTCTTTAGGATATCAAAGCAGAAAAGGTATTTTATAGATCTCTGAGAGTTCTGATAACATGGAATACTTTCTCTAGATCAGGCTTGGGCAAAATTAGCCCTGGAATCTGGCCTGTGGAGGCAGTGGGGAGCCCCAGGTAAGCTCCTCTGTTTGCCCCACACACTACTCAGAAATGTGGCAGTGGGGTACTTTCTCTTTGAGTCCGGAGGGGAGGAGAGAAGAGTCAGATGCTGGTTCAGCCACCAGCACAATCCCATTGGCCGGTTTCTGGACAGACACTGGCCAATGGGAGCTGACTGTCTGAATAACAGGCAGCCCCAAATCACAACCCTCCTGCTCACTCACTCAAGTGCATGGTCGAGCAGGCAGAAGCATTTTAAGCTTTGCTAGTCTTTAGCTCTGCAGGTAGGCAGACAGGAAGGCTGGTAAGTCTCCTGGAAAGAAACCTACCTCTGGCACCTCAGCCCCTCCCTTCCCCAACCCTCTGCCCCACACTCCTGCCCTGCTACTCCACATGCACCCATACCCCCAGTCCCAGATCTGGCACCCTAATCTCCTACCCAAGATCACTCAATCCCCTCCTAACCTAGGTCACATACCAAAACCCAGCACCCCAGATCCCTGCCCTAGGTCATAACTGCCGCCTTCATCCAAACTCTCTCCCAGACCACATTCTCCCTCCTGCATCCCAATCCTTTATCCCATACTCCCTTCTGCACCCAACCTCCATCCCAGACCGCCACACCTCCTCCATTAATACCATGGAAGAGTACAGCCCTTGACCATTTTCGAAAACCTTGGGAGTGGCCCCCATCAAAAATTATTGCCCACCCCTGCTCTAGATAATATGTACACCTGAAAACCTGCCTCTCACTAATTCACTCCCCCCATCACAGGATTTATACATAAGGCACCATACTTTTCCTTCTCTTCAGCAAACTTTTGATGGAAGATGGCTGCACTGTGTATCTCTACAATGCAGCTGGGAGGCGTGATTCCCAGCAAGGGTAGGCAAGAATAATTTTAGCTCTGCTAGCTTGGGCTAGCCATCTAAGCACAGACCACATTCTTAACACAATTATTTTTGCAAAACTAAGCAAAAACTGAAAAGACCCTTTTAAAAAGATAATGGAGAACAGCTTTTTTTTTTTTAATTGTACTCTTCTTTCACCACTATTTTAGTGGGCTCCATGGCTGGAATGAATTAGAGTGCACTACTAAGGTTTTTGGAAAAGGCCCGTCCGCCCAAGGTAAACTTCAGTTGCATTCTGCTAATAGTATTTGGCAAGCTTACGCTATTGTTTTTGTACAAACAGAAATAAATTTAATATGAATAAAAAATTGCATTCAAAGTGAGTGAAACAAAAATCAAATTCTGTAATCTTCAAAAGAAATTATACACTTGAATAATTAACTATGATATATTTATAAAACTAGAATAATTGAAAACAGGATTTTAAGTTGATTCATGTAGACTGCGCTGAAATATTTATTATTGCAAGTCCAGAAGATCTGTCTGGGTTTTGTCACTAGAAATGTCTAAACTCAGTGTCCAGATGTTTATTTAAGTTGCTCCCACATAGTTCTAATGTCAATTACGAGAGGTTATCAGAGAGCATCACTGTGTATCTTCCTTGACTAATATTCTCATTTCTTCTGCATCTTTGATGTTTTCTTTCATTAAAATTCCTGGCCTACAGCCACAAAAATCTGCTGTGTTGGCAAAAAAAAATGGTCTGCAGACATGACATATGATGATGCCCTATGTCTGTGCAAGGATAATATTTATCATCAGCTATCATTTAAGCAGTATTATAATCAGTACTGTGCCATTTTAAAATAGCTAAGATGAATAATATGAAACCAGGGGCTGAGCACTTATAGCTAATAGACAACATGAGTCAGTAAAAAAATATTATTTCACATAATGAGGATTTTGGGAATCCATATATTTATCTTCTTCCTTAAGTGGGGGGGAAACAGCTGAAGACAGAGGCATTTCACACATAATTAGGAATGGATCTGGTGGATCTTTAACTCCAGAAAACAACTGCATCAAGAAGCTCTCCTGAGACATTTAAGAAGCTATAGAACTTTCATAGCAACCAGGAGGCAACAGAGCATTCCTATTCTGAGATTTGAAAGCGGCCACATTCATCTTGCGCACAGTCATGAAGCCTTTCCTAAACACAAATGCAAATATGAATAATATCACTAACTTGCAGGCTAACAGCTTTCTTGGAAAGCTCATTTATGCTCTTTTTCCCCTTGGAGATCAGCTGGCTTCTTTGGCCAGTGTTAGTTAAGAAAAGTGTATTACAATTTTTTAAAAACAATTATGTTGGCAAGGAAATATCATCAAGCCCAAAGTAGGGATGGAAAATCCCATGTAATCAGTTAACTGGGCACTGGTTAGCCATTACCTGATAAGCATCACCAGGCACCAGTTAACCATTCACATCCCTAGTTCAAAATATATTGATTCAAATAAAAAGTAACACTGATATAGGATTGTTTTTCAAACATTTTTGCATCAGTTGATACTTGTATCTTGGGAGCATTCAGGGGCTCCAATCAGGATCAGAATCTTATTGTACTAGGTGCTGTACAAATACATGAAGACACACAGTAAAAGTTTCAAAAGTGGCAAAGTGACTTTAGTGTCCAAGATCAACCCAAATTAGGATCCCAAATCACTTCAGCACTTTCAAAAATTATATCCCAGTCCGTATGACCAGGAATTTACAATCCAAAACAAGTAACAATTGCAGGCCAGGGTCAGGGATAAAATATCACTGACGTTTTAGGAAAAAATATCATAAATAAAGTATCAGTTGTCATCTGCCCCTCAGTCTGTCTCTCTCATCTCATAACAGAGGAGGTACTACAACAGGGCTACTCAACTTTGGAAGCCCCAGGGGCCACAATGATACTCACAGCACATACCAAGGGCTGCAACTTAAGTGTGGTTGCATACACATGTAAATATATACGCAAATACATGAAAATAGCTTCTTTCACACCGACAGCCATGAATACAAAGATTAAGGCAAGACAACACAACATGCAGACCCCATTTAAGTCAGTTCAGCTGATATTAATAAAATGCAATATTTACCCAATATCCACCCGTATGTCAACACTTTTAATAAGCAATGACAGTCCAGGAATTTGATTACTAAAAAGCATATCAACAGAAGACCATTATATTTACTTTTTTGTTTGGGCTCCCACCCCCGGGCCACGTGTTGAACCCCACGTAAACCCAAACCACGCCGTAGGCCGCAAATAAATGGGCCACGTATTGAGTAGCTCTGTACTAGAGCTTTCCACGGCTGCCACAGTGCCCCTGGCTGTTGCCGGTCTTTTGTAGTTTTGCCGCCAGTCCTGAAGAACAGAGCTTTATGCAGCTGACATACTTCCCCAGCAGATGCATGCTGTCTGTACAGGGACTCTGAACATCAAGCTTTAGCAGGCATAGCTCTCCCTTACTCAGGCCTTTCACACTGCACTTTCAGGGAGGACTCAGCAATGTATTATGAAAAAAAAAAAATCACCAAAATCATAAATCCAAGTAACATTGCCATGGGATTGTGTATTTCCTGCCATAGAATTTGAACTTGTGTCACAGACTAGATAGGCCCTGGGATGTAATGTAGCAATGGGAGGAGACAGTAGATCTGAAGTTCAAATATTGGTGTAGCAGATATTACAGACTGAACCTCTGAAAACCAGTACTCTCTGGTTCGACAACATCCATGATCTGGCAGGACCATGAATGCTCCTGGACCAGAGAGCCCGGGAATCTAACAGTAGGAGAGGCCAGAGAATCCCAGTAGTCCACGACAGTGCGGGGCTAAGGGCCGAAGAAGCCTGACTGCCCGCAGCAGCGCGGAGCTGGGGGCTGGAGAATTCTGAAAGCCAGCAGCAGCATGAGGCCAGAGAACCCCAGAAACCCATGGCAGCATAGGGCCAGCAGCAGCAGGGTAGACTCCCCAGCTGGGGAGGAGGTAGAGGGGCCCCGAGGCAGGGTGCTGGCTGGCTTGGGTCAGTGGCAGGGGATACCTCCCCTCATCTGGAAAATTCTCTCATTTGGGACCAATCAGGTCCCGATGTTGCCGGACCAGGGAGATCCAACCTGTATTTTGTAACTAGCACTAGTCTAATCCTATCACTATTGGGCAGTCTTAAGTAAAGGGTACAACATCACCTCCACGAAGATTTCTTTTAGAACACATTTTTATGCTAGACAGCAAAATAAAAGTAGAAACAAATCTTTCTATGAAGAGAGAGCAAGAGTGCCAGAAAAAGTATACAAAGTGTCTTATCATAGAATACTAGGATTGAAAGGTACCTTGAGAGGTCATTGAGTCCAGTCCCCTGCCAGGACCAAATACTGTCTAAACCATCCCTGATAGACATTTATCTAACCTACTCTTAAATATCTCCAGAGATGGGGATTCCACAACCTCCTTGGGCAATTTATTCCAGTGTTTGACTACCCTGACAGTTAGGAACTTTTTCCTAATGTCCAACCTAAACCTCCCTTGCTGCAGCTTAAGTCCATTGCTTCTTGTTCTATCCAAGATGAACAAGTTTTCTCCCTCCTCATGACACCCATTTAGATACCTGAAAACAGCTATCATGTCCCCCCCTCAGTCTTCTCTTTTCTAAACTAAACAAACCCAGTTCTTTCAGCCTTCCTTCACAGGTCATGTTCTCTAGACCTTTAATCATTCTTGTTGCTCTTCTCTGGACCCTCTCCAATTTCTCCACATCCTTCTTGAAATGTGGTGCCCAGAACTGGACACAATACTCCAACTGAGGCCTAACCATTCTTCCCATAGCAAGAATGACTTCTTGTGTCTTGCTCACAACACACCTGTTAATGAATCCCAGAATCATGTTTGCTTTTTTTGCAACAGCATCACACTGCTGACTCATATTCAGCTTGTGGTCCACTATGACCCCTAGATCCCTTTCTGCCGTACTCCTTCCTAGGAGTGTGAAACTGATTGTTCCTTCCTAAGTGGAGCACTTTGCATTTGTCTTTATTAAACTTCATCCTGTTTACCTCAGACCATTTCTCCAATTTGTCCAGATCATTTTGAATTATGACCCTATCCTCCAAAGCAATCTAAAGTGTTCATCTTTAGATTAAAGCTTGTCTGTGAATTGCAACTATTTAAGCCTGTTTCAAATACACCATTATATTGGACACCTTGGTCTAGTAACTATATTATTGCCATCTGCATACACACACAGTGAAGAAATACAAATATCTAAATTAAACACTATGGACTTCAGTGACCTTAGTGAGGATGTATTGCTCTGATTTCACTTAGTGAGGACCTAGTCAATACCATCAAATTTAAAAAGTAAGCTGGAGAGCTATTGCTTTATACAAATTCCTTAACTTCTCATAGCAAGAAACAACTCTTACCATGTACTGGTATTTCAGTTCTCCTGGTAGATTTACCTAACCCACCTTGACTTTTTGGGACAAAGTGTCTTTTATTGAACCAACTTCTGTTGGTGGGAGTCACAAGCTTTTGATCTTATACAGAGCCCTTTTTCAGGGCTGGGAAATGCGCTCAGTGTCACAGCTGAACATAAGGGGGAACAGATTATTAAACTGTTGTAACAAGCCAAAAATCCAGTGCTTCTGTTCAGTCCATGATTGTTGGTAACTAGTGAAGTTACCCATTTAAGATCCTAGACTTGCTATTTGAAGGTGTAGAGCAGGTTTCCTTTGAGGATGAGAACAGATGTAGAGCAATTGTGTTATGGTTCAACACTTTCACAAGTGACCATTCTACATCTGGCCGCTCAGACTCAAAGAAGGAATCTGCAGGGAAGAAAGGCTGGTCATGGGGTTTTAGCCAGACACACACCCCAACACAAGAGCAGGAGCTGAGGAAGTGGTTGTTGAGGTAAGCCAGGCTAGGAGTTGCCAGAAGACCTTGTGATAGGAGACAGAGGAACAAGAGAGTCAAAGGTGGAGAAGAGTGAAACATGGAGAGAATCATCCACATCAACAAAAGAAAGGGATGAGAGGGCATGGAGGAAAGGGCTGAGAGCAGACAAGAAGTCATTAAAGCTGATGGACTGGATATCACAGAAAGGCCAAGACAGAGGGCATGATGGGGGAGCTGATGGGTGATGCTGAGACCAGATGATAGTCATGGGTAGAGAGGAGTGTGAATCAACAATAGAGAGATCAAAGCAAAAGCACTGCTAGTAGAAGACCTAGGCAAGTCAACAGCTTTTTTGGTGAGCGAGATAATTTAACCAGGGCTGTCCAGTACACTAAAGACATGAAGGTGAAGAAACTGCCAGCTGAGATGTCAAATGAGTCATCAACTTGGAAGCTGAAGTCACTACATAGAGATAACAGGAGTAAAATTAAATCAGAAAGCTGAAGAGGAATTGGGTGAAAGATAGATGACAGCAACACAGAGTGGAGAGGGAAGAGTCAGAAGCAATGCTATTCAAAAGAGAGATAGTGGCAAGTAGCAGGAAGTTAGAAAAGAAACCCAGCACCCTCATTAAGGCAATACCTTGATTTAGGGCAAGAAGCTAGACACAGGCCAGGCCCCTCTGACTATGTCTGCATGCAACTGTGCAGTGTGATTCCCATTGCTGAGAGACCTGTGCTAGCTTAGCTCAAGCAAGTGGACCAAAACTAGCAGTGTGGATGTTATGGCATGCTATGAAAGTTTTAGATATAATCAGATATTTCATTATTCCAAAATATACAGAACAACTATTTTCATTATATCCTGCAAGCCAAGGCCCTTTTCTCTTTTTCCCCTAATACAGCAACACCATTTCAGAATTATCCTTTGAGAAATAATCTTCCTTGCTAGGATTTAGCTTATTATTTATATTTGGAAGCTAGAAAGAAATCTGATGTCCAGATATTTAAAAGACACAAGGCTTGAGGCTTCAAAAATGTTCATCTGTACACAAAATGGGTAGTTGGTATGATTTGCACATAGTGTTTTTATTGCACTTATCAAAAGACCCTTAAGTTTCCAAATGTAGTCTGCTTTAAATGACTGACACCATAGTATAATTAATGCCAGCAAATGAACAAAAGTCTTTTTTACCTGCCGTGGCTCGAGTTTGCTTACAACAGCTAATGCTATCGCCAATAGCTAAGTCAGCAGCAGGGAAGTGCATTCCTTGTGCTGCACAGGAATATCAGAATCATGATGTTAGCAAGGAAAATAAAGAATTTTCTATTATGTTTTATCTGAGCTGTATTTCTTTGCAATTAAGAAAAGCTTTTCACTGGTGCTCTCCACCTTCAATCTTCAGCTGAAACATAGACAATGTTACTGTGTTTGAGAGATATTTGATCAATGGTTGGCTCATTTACCTTACTGAAAAATACCCAGGACTTCTGAAACTAGAGAAAGGATCTGTTCTATTAGTTTCAACAGACAATAATATTTCAAAAGTTTAATCAATGTACAAAAATAATACAGGAAAACAAAACACCAAGAAAAAAAATAGTCTTCAAATTAATTAGATCTCTAGATTTGCTTAACAAGCATCACCATAACTGGACAGAAAATGTCCTGGAGTTCTTGCTTATTCACTATAGGTTTTCAGGTGGAAAAATATATTTCTTTTATGTTTTGTCCTCCAACTATACCATCTTCTTGTAGACTCTGCCACTGCTTACTACAGTATGTTGAACAGCCCTTAGCTGTATATAGAGGTATATAAAGCCCAATGAGCAATTTTTGAGGCACTGAGAACTTTCTCTGCCTATGAAAATCAGGCCCCAAACAACATCATTTGTACTTGAAGTATTAATCCCTTCCAAGAATTGCAATGCCACATCTCCACTACCAAAACCAGCACTCTACAAGGCCAAGAACCCTGATTATTGAATCCTAGTTATTTTTAAAAGGATAGTTCAAGACATCAGCTGCATTGTCTATTGACTGATATTTTCCTTTGAGCTCAGTCTTCCAGTGAATGGTAGTTTTCCTCGTCCCCCATTTCTCTGTATTTCATCGAGGCTTCTCCCTCAGGTTCATATCTGACCATTTTAATATTCAAAGTTTCTGCTAGTTTGTGCGCGGCAAGTTTGGCTTGCATTTCCTAAAAACAAAACACACACAGGAAAGAGAGAGAAGTTAAACTAGAATGTGCTATTTCATTCTGGAAGTCAAAAATCTACTAGCTGAAAAATGGAAACATTACAGAGTAACTTGCATGTTCATATTAACAGTCTCGTCCCAGCAATTCATGGTATCTCCTAGAAACAGGAAGACATTTCCTTACATTTATAAGTTCTTTCATTTTACTGCTAGAGCAGCAGCTTCTTCATGTTGCAGTACTTATAGGCCACCTTCTTTCACTTAGGCCACATCTCTACCTAGGCTAGATCTTGCTCATCAGAGTCATCACATGACTGAGAAACAAAACTCCTATGCTCCAAATCCAGTCTGACAAAGATTATAGCCTTTGTCAACTCCTGTAATTTCTCCAGTTACAGCTTCCCCCTCTATAAAAAGGGGAAATAACATTTACCTTACTCTCAGGAATGCTGAGATTAATTAGCACAGCATTGGGCAGCCTGCGGCCCGCATGGGGCCCAGGGGGCTCCACCTGTAGCCTGCAGACCCCCTGACTGCTCCCCTCCCCCATGTTCCTCTTGCACATTGGGGCACCAGAGCCCCACATCTCCTTCTCCGTCCCTCCCTCCCTGCCATCACTTTTAGAGGAGCCGTGAATTGCCTTATTCATACTCCATACTTTGTTCCCAATCTTCCCCCTCCCTCCCAGAGCTGGAACAACATGAATCAGCTGTTTGCAACTTTCCAGCTCTTACAGGGAGGGAGAGGAGCAGGGACACAGCATGAATCAGGTGATTTATGTGCTCCAAAAATGCTGAGAGGGAGGAGGAGAGCAGGTAAATGCGGGGCTCATGTGCCAAGGTGCACGAGGGGTCATGGGGCCACAGATGAAACTTGAATGGGCCTCAGGCTGCTGTGGTCCACTAAGGTGGAGGAGGGCCACTCAGGCAGCTCATCTACCATTCCTGATTTCCCATCCTGAATTAGGAAGTGCTTGTAAAATACTGAGCAGCACCACACTAAAATTAAACAGCCCAACATCAACAAGTTTTTATAACTTGTCCAGTTTTAAACATTACTAGTGTGTCATCACATGGAATTCAATGCCAAAATCCAGTGCCACAAGAGAGCTCTGTTCAAAATGAAACTTCTTTAACATCTGACAACTACAAAAAACTTGGTTATTACCAGTCACAGTGTGAAGAAAAATAACTGTAATTATTTGCATACATTTCAAAAACATAACATTGGATACTTCTTTTGCCTTCATTAGCATGAAAGGGACATCCAGCATATAGTAGTAACTAGTATGCTTGTTAAAAGAACATACCTTTTGAGTGCAAAGCACAGAGGTGACAAGGGACACAACAATGAACTGATCATTACTAGATGCAAAGAATAATGCTAAATTTTATTCACTGCTTGAGAAACTTATCTAAAGAATTTATTTGAAAACACCACTCACAAATCAAATAGAAATATTAATCTGATCTCATAAAGAGACTGGAAATCTCAACTAACATGTTTAGTTTTTATACTGTGGCTTTCTAAAATGGTCCCAGATATACAATACATTTTCCAGATCAAACAGTAATACTGATTTATACCTCATAAATTTCTTTTTGCCGTGTCTGAATTGCTATTGATTCTTCTATGGATAACAACTGAGCAGGTGCATAATGAAATGGTGGCAGCCGCGCTGCTGTGATGTCATCCAGATGTTTCTTATCTCTAATACGGCTTTCTTTCTTAGAAATTGAAGACCCAGGTCTCCTAGGTGAATGACTAGGTGAGGAACCATGCGATGACCCACTCCACTCAGCTGGCAATCTAAAAGGGATCAAATGTAAAGTTGCAACCCATATTGCCATGTGAATGTAATACACAGAAATGACTATGTTTACAATTAAAAACGGATATAGAAAGACTAATACAGAAAGTATAAATCAGGTCACATTTTAATGTACCACATAAGTGAAAATAAACAGAATTTTCATAGTGCTTTTTCATGTGCAAAGGTAATTAATTTCTAAGGGAAAAAAAAAAAAAAAAAAAAAAAAAAACTTATAAGGAAGGACATTTTACCAAGGAGGAAAAATTCATGGACTACCTACTTCAATTAACCTCTCTGGGAATGGAGACATTCATTTTCTCAGAGAAAATCCTCAAGCACATTTAGGGTTACCAGATGGCTTTCAAAAAAATACTGGACACACATGATCTCAGAACGGGGGGAGGAGGGAAGCACGGCTGGCCAGGAGGGGGTTGGGCGGAGCGAGGCTGGCTGGGGGGAACCAGCTGGCAGGAAGCAGGGATGGCCGGGGGTAGGTTGGGGGGAGCGGGGCTGGCATGGGGAGATTGGAGGACTGACCGGCGGGGAGCAGGGCTGGCCGGGAGGGGGTCGGGAGGAGAGGGGCTAGCTGGGGGAAATCAGGGAAAGGAACCAGCCAGCAGGAAGCAGGGCTGGCCAAAAGGGGATTGGGGGGGAAGCAGGACTGTCCAGGGGGAACCAGCCGGCGGGGAGCGGGGCTGGCCCGGGGGCATGCAGATCCCAGGTTGCTGCCCGTCTCATGCACAGTCCTGGCGGGGCGCACGGGCGAGTCCAGCCCCAGGGATTCCATCATGCCCCAGCCCTGCCCCCCTCCTCTCTACTGTGTAGCTGCGTGAGCATGTCTATCAGCCAGGCAGTACGCAGTATGCAACTACATACCAATACTCGTGATAACAATAAATAACAATAAAAGTTACTTAATTAGAAAATACCAGACATTTATATGTCGGGTATTTTCTCAATTTGTTTCCCACACAGAGAGCTCAAATATGGGACTGTCCGGTTCAAAACCGGATACCTGGCAACCCTAAGCACATTGAAGGATCATGCCCTATTTAAGTAGAACCACTCTCTACACACAGGTTTCCAACACTAACCATAAAAGAGCAATTTGGATCACATGCTACCCAAACACTTGCAGTGACACCTTCCTGCCTTCTTTTGTGAATATTTAAGATTTTTAATCAATGGAGGCCTGGGGGGAAATGAACTAGTTATTTCAAGCAGCTTGTAATCTTTTAATACTTTAAATATATTTTATTGTGATCTGCAGCTACAATAGGTTCATCTTTTCAATTACATGAAGGGGTTGTGATGATGCTCCATCATACATATCAATTGTTTCTAGTGTAGTGCCTCGTAAAAGTACAAAACTCTATCATATCACCAACCCTTAGCAAATATTCTTTCTGGGAAAAAAATCTCTACCAGAAGCTATACTTCTAGTTCAGTTTCTCTGCTTATTTTGTGTCCATAAAACAGCAATGGATAGAAGCATCTATATTCTACAATACTTACGCATTTGTTTTAAATTTATTTTTAGCTCTTGGGTTCTTAGCTCTTGATTCTAGAACTTCAATATAATGCGGCTTTTTTGGTGTCATGGTGGAAAGGCTTTCAAAGGGATTATCCTTAAATTTAGGAGTGTTCTGTTCTTTTTCTGACTTTCCTTTGCTGTTATTCTCATCTCCAACTGCAACTCTTTTGAAGGCTTCAACCAGCATGTCATCACTGTTGCCTGAATCATCCTCAGCACTTTCTGCTTCACCCAGAGAATTATACTTAGGTATCGGTTGATCAATTTTCATCAGGCTGGTTGTGGATGAAAGTAAACTGGATTCACTTTCATGAGTTTTTGCATGGTCTTGTATCATACTCTCTGATTGATCATGTTTTTTATGGCCCTTTGCAGAAGCCTTATGTGTGTGTCTTTTCTTGGTACATTCAGCTTCCTTGTCTTGCAAAACAGTGTTAGAAGTTTTTGTAGCAGAGTAAACATTTATATTAGTAGCAGAGTTTTCATAAATAGATAAAACTTTATTTGTTGATTTGTCCTCACTCAGGGGTACTCTTTGGTTGTTTGTATTAATCTCCTCTTGTTTTGCCTGAAACTCCAGTCTAACAACAGACAACAGTTCAGTTGTCCTCCTTAATTCTTCTTCTTCTGCTATGGCACGCTTCAGCTTTTCAACAAAATCGGCGATCTTTTTACCTTTATCTGGAAGTCTACAAATAAACGTCCTAAAATAAGAAAGAAAGAGTTACATGACAGACCTTTGGCTTTAGTTCTGATATTCACATATGTAATACCAAATAGTTAAAGTTAATAGTTTCATGAAAATACTAAAACATTGTGTAAGACATTCTGAAAATATACGATTCTAAAATCTGCATTAATGCATGACATTTGTAGTTTTATAAATTAATGACTCCATCAGAAAAAAAGTAATCATTTTGCTAAACCAGTAAAGATTATTTTGAGCTGAAATAATGGCACGGCAAATATTTTCAGTGATTTCATTTAAAGAACACAAAACTGGGAGGGGAAAATACAAGATTGATGTGAACTGTGCTATGATTATTGAAGATATTTATCAACTGACTTGGAACTATGATCATTATGTAGAACTGGAGTATACTTCTTTAAACTTGTCTTGACAGTCTTATTGGGAATAACAATGGTCCTGTTGCATTTTAGAGACTTACAAAAATATATAGTTCGTTAGTCTCTAAGATGCTACAGGACCATTATTGTTTTTAACGTTTTTTTTTAGTTACAGACTAATGCAGCTACCCCTAAGACTTTTGTTGTGAATAGTCTTCCCAACTCTATTATGCTACCAAAGCTATCTGTAGCAAATTAATCAGAGAAGTTTTCAACCTAGAAATAGATGCAATTCTGACACAACTGAGTAGAATTCACAATCAGTAAATTGCATCTAAGGAAGTTTTACTGATTTTATGGAAAATACTACAAGTAAAGTATCAGTATGTAGTACTTTTAGGCATTAGGGATGTAAAATCCCATTTAATTGTTTAAACAGTTAAACATCTTTTAACCAGTTAACTTGTTAAGGGATGAGGTGTGTGAGGTTGGGGTTGGCCCATCCACTGCTGGTCTGGAGCAGCCTCCTGCCCCCACCACAGACAGGGGCTGCATCTTACAGGCCAGAGCAGCCCTGTCAGCAGTAGGCCCTCCTGTTAAGTGTGAGGCTTACCAGTTTGCTGGTTAAACATTCACATCCTTATTATGCAGAGTTGACACTAGAATAGATTTGCTGGTAAAGCTACACCAACAAACCCTCCTAGTGTATACACAACTTGCAATGGCAAAAATCTGTTTTTGCCACTATTATTTATATGCCATATGAGCAAAAGCACTTCTATATCTTCACAAGGAATTTTACTGGTATAGAAATATCACATAAAACCTAACAAAAACAAGGAAAAAAAAACCAATGCTCTGACCAACATAGCAAAAGATTTTAGTGTACTGGTCTCAAAGAATAAGGCTAAAATTGCACATTTGTGCAGGATGCATGCGTGTTCTAGTTCTTCCTCTCTCTCACTTTTTCGCCTATCTTCACTGAAAGAAATGTGTCTCTATAACTAAGTTAGCTATTTCACTGTAAATTTTAGAGGGGGGCAGGCATTGGTGTTTTACCTCAGTGTACCTTGTTGTGATCAGGCATAGCTCCGCTAACTGGGGATTACTTCAACTAGCTGAGGTCTAAAATTATTTGTGTCTTGTCTCCACTACAATTTTGCGTCAAACTAGCTATATTGATGTGAAGCAAGACACATCTTTTACAACAAAGATAAAGTCTAAGTTTTAGGCAACACCTTCTTACATTCCCACCCCCATAAATTGTTTCCCTCCCCATTTCAGTATTTATTCATTAACTGTCTCTCTCACACACAGTCTTTTTATTAAAATAAGACTAGAAAGCCTCTTTAAAGACTGAACTTATTTCTGTAGGTGACATATGTCATAATTGTAAATCATTAAAGTCCTGACCCTGTAAACATGAGAGGTGGTTTTACTAATGTGAGGAGCTGCACATGTGAACACCATCTGTTGGTTCAGAAAGAAACTTTCCCCCAGGTCAAATGGGTAGTGACAATTTTTTTCACCTTCATACAGTGTGTGGGAACAGGTTACTTGCCAGGATTATCGGGGTCTACCTATCATTCCCCTGCCAATGCAAGGTCTTTGAACATTGCTGCACCTCAGTCCCTCCTATTTTCTGCCTGTACCACCTAACAACATAGCTTCCCGTGGACAGTAATACTTTGGTCATTGGGTTTAGCATGTGGGCACTGGATGATGTTGGTGACCTGTGACTGGGCCATCCCTTCTGGCACTGAATTCTGATTGACTGATCCTGTACTGCTTGGACTACCAAATCCTTCTTCTCCCTGTCACTGCACTCTGCGTCACAAAAACACTGTGAGGCAGCCCCTTCGATAAGCTCTTGGGCCTGTTCTGCCCACTGAGTCAGATCAGTGACTTGGTTGTTAACCCTCTCACAATGACTCAGCTCCTGTCACCATGATATCAACCATCCAAAGTGACACGTACCTGGTGTAAGCTGTAGAAGGTTGTGACTGGGAAAGGGGGCGGGAGAAGAGGAGCAGGAGGCAGGACAGCTGTGTGTCTGCATGACTGGCATCGGGAATGACAGCACTGTCTTGGCACTGGGGTAGCAGTGAGAGTATGGGGGGGTGGCGAGGGCAGGAGACAGGCAGCGCTGTGAAGCGTGGACGATGACAACAGAGCGCTGGGGATGCTGGCGGTGGCTGAGGGCAGGAAGCAGACAGCTCGTCGGGGGGGGCGTAGACGGGGATAACAGCGCGGCATTGGGTGGGGGGCGCAAGGTGCGCGGGGGCAGCAGTGACGCCGGATACCTCCCTCCGCCGCGCGGGCGGGCAGGGACAGGCTGAGCCCAGCCCGGGGGCGCTCTCCCAGGGTCTCGCTCCCCCGGCCCCCACCCCTCGCTCACCGAGCGGCCAGCAGCCTCTCCTGGCGCCTCAGCATCTCCCGCAGCTCTTGCAGGCTCCGGCCCCGCAACTCCCCGCCTTCCCCGGGCGGCGCTGACATGCTGCCGGCCGGCTGCGACGGGTCACGTGCCCCTGTATCGGGCTCCCCAGCGCCGGCTCCGCCAGCAGCTTCCGCTGCCTCCTGGAGGCCGCCATGTTACCGGAAGGGACGGCACTGCCGAGGAGTCAGTTTTTGTTGAAACGCGGTTGCGCGAGCTGCGGAAGATACCGCCCGTTCCCGGGGCATTCCCATTGTTGCCCGGCCCCTCGCTAGAGCCCGTTCTTCCAGTAAGAGCGCGCATCTAGCTCCTGCCAGTTGGGCCCCACGACCCTGGCGTCTTCAGTCCCTCCGCTCCACGCGCATCAGCCCGTGCCCTGCCGGGTCACTCCCACCCCAACCTCTATATCGCCCCGCCCCGCCCTTCTGCCTCAGCTCTATAAAGCCCCGCCCCGCCCTTCTGCCTCAGCTCTATAAAGCCCCGCCCTTTTGCCTCAGCTCTACATAGTCCGCAGCCTTGTGCTCCTGCTTTGTAGTCCCAGCCTCTATATGGCCCTAGTCTCCCCGCTGCGTCCTTCCACGCCAGACCCCACTTTCTCACCCCTCCAATCCCAAACACAGCCCCCAGCTCTACGCCCTCCTCCATTCCCCTATGTGTCACACGCATCCGCTCTCCATAAAGTCTCTGTCTGCTGCACCCCCAGGCAATAGACTTCCTTCAGGCCCTCCACATAAGTACCAGGCTCTTGCCAGTGCCAGCATTAAACCCTTCCCCAAACCCTGATCACTTCCCCTCTACCACTGCTGCACCACATATGCACATGTAGAGCCACCGGACGCTGGTCATCAGGTGGTATGGAACAAGGGTGCCATTTAGTAGCCCCCCCGAAGTTTGAACCCCTGGGCTGTGTCTAGACTGACAAGTTTTTCTGCAAAATCATCTGCTTTTGCGGAAAAACTTGCCAGCTGTCTACACTGGCCGCTTGAATTTCCAGAACAGCACTGACGATCTCATGTAAGATTGTCAGTGCTTTTCCGGAAATACTATGCTGCTCCTGTACGGGCAAAAGTCTTTTTCCGACTTTTGCGCAAAAGGGCCAATGTAGACAGCACAGTACTGTTTTCCGCAAAAAAGCCCCGATCGCGAAAATGGCGATCAGGGCTTTTTTGCGGAAAACCGCGTCTAGATTGGCCACGGACGCTTTTCCGCAAAAAGTGCTTTTGCGGAAAAGCATCCTGCCAATCTAGACGTGCTTTTCCGAAAATGCTTTTAATGGAAAACTTTTCCATTAAAAGCATTTTCGGAAAATCATGCCAGTGTAGACGTAGCCCTGGAGTTTATACTTGAGGGCTACTTAAAGCAGCATGCCCTGGCTCCACAGGCAGTTCTTTAATGCAACAGTTTAACGTGCTTGCAATTTTGCCATTGGGGCAGAGACTTTGTTATAAAAAGAGGGAGGCAAGTAATTAAGAATAACAAAAGACTAGTCATTCAAGTAATTGAAGGATCCTTAGATCATCACAAAAACATTGTCAGGTACTCCACTTAAAAGATGGGGTGGTGGGAAGAGAATGTGGGTTTTGCTGCTGGGATTTACATTTAGACCAGTATTGTTAAATTTATAAAAAGGCGGTAAATAGGGAGACGGCAAAATTTGCAGATACTGTGGAACAGTGGTCCCCAGCATGGTGCCCGTGGGCGCCATGGCGCCCGCCGGGACATTTCTGTGTGCCCGCCTAGCGCTGCCCCCAGAGCTTGGCGCATGCATGGCCCCGCCCAGGGCCAGCTCTAGGCACCAGCAAACCAAGCATGTGCTTGGGGCGGCACATTTTCAGGGGCGGCATTCCGGCCAGTCTTACAGCCCAATGAGGGCCTACCTGTGGCTGCCCAAGACAATGGGCGAGGCGGCGGAGGGGAGTGTGGCAGGGAAGGCACTGGGCAGCAGGGAGACAAAGGAGGGAAGGGAGACAGGAGCGGGGCCATGCAGCAGGATGCCGGAGCCCAGCCACCCCCTCCTCCTGCAGCCTCCCCCCCGCCCCTCAGCCCCACCCAGCGGCTGCGCTAGGCGACGACTGAAGTTCGCAGGGTGCCCAATGCAGCTACCGCCGCCCTGAGTAGCGGGGGCCCAGCAGGGGGCTGCAAGCCAGCATGGGGGCGCCACCTCCGCACTCCACACATGCCCAGCCCTGCCTGGGCATGAAGCGGCCGAGCATCTGTGGAGCGGCAGCTGGCGGGGAGAGGCGACCGGGCCGGGGCTGGCATGGAGGCAGGTGCAGTGTGCTCTGCTAGCCACTGCCAGTGTCCTAGGGGGCGCCATGATGGGCAGCCCGGCCAGGAGGCGGGCGAGTGTTGAGCCCCGCCGCATGTGAGCTGAGCCCTTGGGAGGATCGGGTGCGCCCCGCACCTAATCCACCCCGATGGCGAACGCTAGTGAGCTCAGCAGCAGGCAGAGGCGAGCAGCTGTGCCCCATGGTCTGAGTTGCCTGCCTCCATCCCCACTCGCACTGCTGCCGCACCACTTGTTGTTGTTGATTTCAGCCCCTCCCTCCATCTATCCCCTTCCCTCCGGCCTCTTGTCTAATCAGTGCCAGGGGAGCTCAGGAGACCCTCCGCCTGCTGCACGAGGAGCTTGGACCCTTGCGCAGGCAGCGCCCCATCCAGTGCTCTGCCTCGCTCCTGCTCCCAGGTGTTTGTCCGGGGCTGCCAGCCAGCTGCACTACCGCGCTGGCCCCTCCGCACTTCCGCA
Source organism: Pelodiscus sinensis (assembly GCF_049634645.1). Taxonomy (NCBI): domain Eukaryota; kingdom Metazoa; phylum Chordata; order Testudines; family Trionychidae; genus Pelodiscus; species Pelodiscus sinensis. Next base: position 29,318,966 of record NC_134724.1, on the reverse strand, counting down.
GCACCCCCGGGAGCCGCTGGCTGCTGAGTCTCTTGCAGTGACTGCAAGTGAGCCCTGTCCTGCCCTGTCCTGGCGGCTCCTCTCTCCTCTTTCACATCGTGGAAAGGTGTGTACAGCTGCAGAGAAAGGGAAGTAGGGGGACCCGTGACACTTTCACCCTTCTCCCAGGGCGCTCTGACATTTCCGCGTGTGCTGTGCGGAGGGGACACAAGGATTTGGTGGGAAGAGGAAAAGGAGACGGAATTCAGTCAGTGGTGGGAGAGGGGAGCAGACTGGGTCTGGTCGGGATTGGGTTTGGCTGGGAGGGAAGAGGGTACAGGGTGGATCAGGTGGGGGAGAGAAGAGGGGTGGACTGGGTCCAGTCACTGAGGGGTCGGCTTTGCCTGGGAGGGGAGAGAAGGTGGAAATTGGAAGGTGGAAATTGGGTTCCGCGAGTGCATGGGGTGGGAGAGGGGGGAGTCAGGATGTGCGTGGACGGGGATGTGTATGGAGGGGAGGGGTTTGTAGGCTGGGTTTGGCTGGAGAGAGTGGTGGGAGTCAAAGCCAAAGGGGCACTTTCCTCCTCAGTGCCTGTCCTGGGGAGGCGGCCAAAAAAATGTTTTGCTTGGGGCAGCAAAAAACCTAGAGCCAGCCCTGGTCCCACCCCCGGGCGTATGGCACATGTGCAGCCCCTCCCCCGGATGGCCCCGCCCCTGGGTGGCCCAGCAGCCCCGCGTGGCGCCCACCACCCAAAAAGGTTGTGGACCACTGCTGTAGAATTACTCAAAATAGTTAAGTCCAAAGCTGACTGAAAAGAGTTACAAAGGGCTCTCACAAAACTGGGTGATTGTGCAACACAAGGGCAGATGGAATTCAGTGTTGATATATGCAAAGTAATATATAATTCTAACTATGCATACAAAAATGATGGAGTATAAACTAGCTATTATCACTTAAGGAGCTTCAGGGGGTAACCAAGTTAGTCTGTTACAGAAAAAAACAGCAAGCAAATGGTCTGATAGCACTTTATAGACTAACATGGTATCATGACCTTTCATGAGCACAGCCCACTTCTTCAGATGACCGGAGTTATGATTAGAAGATAAGGAAACTCAAAATAAATAGGAGAAGGAAAGAGGGGGGAGAAAGATATTGTTGCCCACCCCCCTACCTCTATGCATAAAGTATCAGGAGAAATACCTGATACTTTATGCATAGAGGTAGGGGGTGGGTGACAGAACATCTTTCTCTCCCCCTTCCCCTCTTCCCTTCTCCTGTTTATTTCAAGTTTCCTTATCCTCTAATCATAACTCTGGTCATCTGAAGAAGTGGGCTGTGCCCACGAAAGCTCATGATACCATCTACATGTTTTGTTAGTCTATAAAGTGCTACCAGACCATTTGCTTGCTGTTACCACCTAAGAAAGACATCTTGGAATCATTGTAGATAGTTGCCTGAAAACATCTGCTCAATGCACAGTGGCAGACTGAAAACAAAAAGGTAACAGAATATTGGGAATCATTAGGAAAGGAATACATAGAAAATATCACATTGCCTCTACATAAATTCATAGTATTCCGACATCTTGAATCGTGTATGCAGATCTGGTCAATCTAGCTAAAAAAATAAATATTGGATTTGGAAAACATACAGAAAAAGCAACAGAAATTATGAGGGGTAAGGAACAGCTTCCATATGACAAAAGATTAACAAGACTGGGACTTTTTCACTTGGAAAAGAAATTACTAAAGAGTAGGAGGATACATTAGATGTCTAGAAAGTCATGAATGGTGTAGAAATAGAATAAGGAAATGTTATTTATTCCTTCACTAATATAATCCAAGAAGCTAATCCAATTAAATTTATAGGCAGAAGATTTAAAACTTACTAAACAAATTATTTCTTCTCAGTCAACCTGCGGAACTCTTTGCCAGGACATGGTGGAAAGACTCAAACTATAACAGGGCTCAAATAAGAACAAAATAAGTTCAAGGAGGATAGGTCTATCAATGTCTACTAGCTAGAATGGGCAGGGATGGTGTCCCTAGCCTCTGTTTCTCAGAAGCTAGGAATGGGTAAGAGGGGGTGCATTATTTGATGATTGCCCCTTCTGTTTATTCCTTCTGAAGCACCTGACATTGGCCATTGTGGGAAGACAGTATTTTGGGCTAGAAGAACCTTTGGTGTGACCCAATATGGCCATTCTGATGTTCTTATGTAGAACTGAAATGTATCTGCCCCTGTAACCCACTAGACCCCCACTCTCCTTCCAGAGCTGAGAAAGAGCCTGGAGTCCTGACAGTGTGTCTCCCTCTCTCTCTCTCCCTGCAAAGTTAGTAATAAAGTAAGAATATTTATTCAAATGTTAAGGCTAACCAGTATCTCTTAAGTGACTTGCCACAAGCTGTCAGAATGTGTTAATATTAGAGCTGAGTGGGTCAAATATTTAATTTTCTTTCTTTTATATAGGAATTAAATACAGTGCTCTTTTCAGCTAAGTTATCTCCCAAAAAACCCTCCACATCCTAGCATTTCCAGTGCCTTAGCAGCCCTAGAAAGTGATATGTGTTTGTGGAAAAGAAGGGCGGGAGAGGCAGGGGTGAATGGCATTTCCCCCACCTTGCTGCTTTGCTTGTTCTGTGCATGCTCAGTAACACTGCTGCAGCTACCATTCTTAGTCTGCCCCCCCATCATGGTATATACAGGTCCCTCCACCAAAATCTAAAATAGCACTGCTGATATTGAACTCGAGATCTTAGGGGCTAAAGCTATGAGCCTCTACTGCAGTGTTTCCTAAACTTTTTAAGACCGAGGAATACCAAACAATTTTTTTTTATGAGGAACACCTAGAATATTTTGTTGAGGAAAAAAAAAAAAGGTCAGGGGTGGAAGGAAGAGTTATTGAGGCCATTTTGAATTCTATTCTTCTCCGTGGCACACCGGTGTACCACGGAGCCCAGTTTAAGAAACACTGCTCTACTGCATGAGCTAAAAGCCAACTGGCTCTTGGCTAATGCTCTAGAGCAGACTTCACTCTCCCTAGTAGTCTTGGGTTCTCTGAGTTACATACAAATATACCTACCCATGGCCAATGCCTCATGCGCCTCCTCTTTTCATGGCCTTCCTTATCTCCACCCACAACTTCTTTGGGGTCAAATATCCCATGCCCCCGACACTGACTGCACTCCCACTTTGTACAGAACTCCACAATCGCCTTTCAAATAACCATAGGAAGAATTATACATTGGAATACCAATGTACTTTTTTTTAAAAAACTATAGATAAAACCTTGGGGGGCACTGTGTCAAAGATGATGTCGAATCTTGGAGGGCACTGTGTCAAAGATGATGTCAAAAGTAAAGTCAGTAGTGAATGCAACATACAGTCAATCGTGTTCTACCTGTTCAGGCCAATGATGCAGCTAGTTCAGGGTCTGCAATATTTCTCTACTGAGCTCCTGATGTCCCTTTTTTCAGCACATCCAGCCCACAATTAGATAGTCATGCATTGTTTTAAATTCTGCTCATTCTTTCATGACTGCAAGAAGGAAGACACAGGGGAAGCAGTGTGGTTTCACTAGATGGCACAACTGGAGTGATTACTCAAGTCAATTTTGGGGACTTTTACCAAGCCCTTCCACCCCCCAAATTAGCTCCTGTGAGTGGCTGAAAAAGCAAAAATGTTGGAAAAGGACAGCTTCTATACCCTGCGCTCAGCACTCCTAGATGATTGTATCAAAGTGGTTCTTTTCACTCCCCCACCCCAGGTGTTTCTTCAATTAGGGTATGTCTACACTACAGCATTATTTTGAAATAGCTTATTTCGAAATGACGTGTCTGGATACAAAATGCATTTTGAAATAGCGCATCCACACTGATAGGACGCTGAATCACATTTAAGGCTGGCCAGAACTGGTTCTGGCAGGGCATCAGGTCAGGAGTTAGCCTTAGGCAGCAGCCACACAAGGTATCTGAGACCTGTGCTTAAAGGGACCCCCCCCCATCCCCCGGACAGCTGGTTCTAAGGTTTCCCTGCTTGTTGCCTACCTCGATGAGGGACAGCAAAGCATTTTTTTCTCTTTGTGCTCTGGGTGCCCTCACTCAGGACACCACAGCACTCTGCAGCATGGAGCTGCAGCCACCCCTGGACTCTCTGGTGATTCTCCTGGATGTGTTGCTGCAAGCCTGGCAGCACGTTCTGCAGGCAGTAACAGTCTCCCTGGTGTGCCCCATTCCCCTCTCATGTCCTTCCACTTACCCCTCCCTAACTTCCTGCTGTACAATAAAAGACACGTGTTCATTACAACAAAGCCTCTTTATTGAACAAAACTGGGGTGGGAGGAGAATGAAACTGAGGTGAGACTAGGGAAAGAAGGTGGGAGAGAGGAGGAGGGAGGGTGGAAGAAGGGAGGGGGAAACCTGGGAGGAGGGAGCTGGCAGGGGGAGGCAAAGAAAGGAAGGGGGAGGAGAAGCTCAGGGTCAGGGGTCTCACTGGCCCAACTGTCTCCCAGCACCACGGGTACGGGAGCCTTTGGTGTCCCTGGTGCTGTAGGGGGGTGGGGAGGAAGAAGCGGGAAGAGGAGGAGGAGGAGGAGCAGCAGTAGCTGGGGAGGCAACAGAGGCTGGAGCAGCAGGAGGCAGCAAGCTCTGCCACAGGGTTGATGACCACCTGGGGGGCATGGACCATTGTGCCCCCCAGGATGCGGTCCATAGCATCAAAACAGGGGCAGGGGTCTGGATCTGGATCAGGCCCCTGCTTGGGAGCTGCCCCCTGTGGCCCTGGCATATGCCTGCCTCAGCTCCTTTATTTTCATGCGAACCTGCTCCTGGGTTCGCATGTGGCCTTTGATGGCCAGGCTGGCAGCCATCCATCTGTAGACAGTTCCATTCTTCCATTTAGTGTGGAGATCATAGACGTAGGAGGCATCCCCCCCAAACCTGAATTAGGTCCCTGATCACCACACTGGACCAGGCAGGTACCTACCTTTTCCGGCCCCTGGCAGGCTCTTGGGAGCTGGCAGACTGGTCCTGGGTAGCGGTGGAGGGCTGGCTGGCACTGGCTGCCTGGCTCATACTGGGGCTACTGGGTCAGGTGCAGTGATTTCTGGCTTTGGGCTGGCAGGCTTGGAGCTGACACAGGCACTGCAGCCAGAGTCTACCCCTTTAAGGACTCCGGGGAGAGGGTCAGGGAGAGGAGATTTCTTGGTTGGGCCCAGAGTAGCCACCAGGGCACCCTGCAAAGGGCTAAAGGCCTTCTATTTCAAAATAAGCATCTACACAGCACTTATTTCAAAATAGCAATTTCAAAATTGGAAAACCTCATTCAACAAGGAATAGCAACAATTTCGAAATAAGCCCTCCACTATTTTGATTTAATTTTGAAATAGCAGTTTGGCTGTGTAGACACTGATAAAGTTATTTCAAAATAACGGCTGTTATTTCGAAATAACTTTGCTGTGTAGACATACCCTTAGAAAGCAGGCCTCAACAGCCATACAGAAAAATTCCTCATTCCTGGAGCACGTCGTACTGTTAAATTTTCAAAGTACTTTATATAAAGAGGAATAATAGAACTTAGTGGTCTACAACCCCCAAAGCAATGTTTATATAATGTCATATTCAATTATTGTGCAATGGGATAACTCTATAAAGTGACTGGTGTCCGAGAACAGATACCAGGGTGAGACACGTATGGCAATTTTCAAAATATTAACAAGACAACCAGAAAAACAAACACACACTCAAGACTACAGGGAATGGGACTTAAACAGCAGGAATAGGAAAGAGAAGGTGGGTTAAGAGGAAGAAGAAGGGAATTGAATGAGGATAATAGGGTGGCGCCAGTTTCCTATTTCAAGCTGAGCAGTGCAGATGTTCGGAAAGATCTGACTAGAGAACCACAGGTTGCTGACTTCTACACTAAATAAATCAAATTATCCAATTGAGGCAAAGGGCTCTGGGCCCATGAGAGTTCAATTCTAGATGAACCCTCATGTCACAAAGTCTGCAATCTTGAAAGTGGTCATTATGATCATTGCAAGAAACACATTTTGTAGTAAGCTCGATGAAAGAAATTGTAGAGAACAGGAGGAGATAACTTCCATCTGGTGTTCAACAATCTCATCTTACTGAAAAAGCAATGAGGGTCTAGATTTCTTACTAAAATTGATTTTGTTTTTTGCATTTTCACTTGTAAAAATGTAGTCATTTACACTTGTTTCAATGGATATCATGTTTTAGTTGAGTTCTAATAAAATATTATGGTTAAGATTTTTAACGGTCAGGGATTGCTTAGTAAGGGTAAAAGTGCAGATTACAGAGATATTAGCAAATTGACATTTTCTATTGGCTATTTCTAATTTGTCCTTTTGAAATTGCAGCTTTTTATAAAATGTAGAGCCGATGGATGCACTTCTGTCATTCTTTAAAAAAATCCCAAATGAGAACAGATGATTTGACGTAAATAAACATTCCTCTGCATAAGGCAAGAACAAAACCTTACAACACTTAAACAATACAAAAACTAAAAGTAAAATGGACTCCATTGGCGTTCATTGTCCAAACAGAGAAATACAAAATCTAAGAACATGAGACAGTGTCTCTTTTATGTTAAACTTCTTTTAAAATACACAATACATAATATACAAGATAAATACAGAACTTCAGACTCGGAGGGTTTGCTTATTATCAACTGGTTGTTATAAGTGCCATGAGCTTTATTAAACTACTCTATATAGTAGTAATAATAATCAAGCCATTAGCAGAATAGTGATTCCCAGGTGGCATATTTGGGCCTTTTAAAGTTTATCCCAATAGAGGCCGCTTAGCCCAAGTAACAGTAAAGAGACACATTTATCAGAGATTGTTAAAACAGTTGTTTTATGAACAGGATGAACTGAGGCCAATCCCAGAGGGATTGAGGGAGGAAGCATGTTAAAATTACTATCCACCCCTTTGTTTGCTCAGCTGGAAGGTGAATGGAAAGGCTGAGGGCCAGGGAAAATGAGATTAATCAAGTCAGCAGCTATCCATTGGAAAAAAATACCATGATCAGGGTGAGAAAAGCCCAACTAAGTGACCGTTGAGTATTAGTGCCTATTGCTCCCAAACCATATCATCCCCTAATGCAAAAAAATCTTACAGGAGAGGGCTCAGAAGGAAGAAATCTGTTTGCCCTATTTCTTTCTGACCATTCTGTCAGGTGAAGCAGGTTTTGCCTTTGACAAATAGGCAAGAATACCCTCCCCCTAAGTTAGAAGAACCCATGAACCTGTAAAATAGGCCAAATGAAGGCTCTGTTCCCTGCATCTGCTCTGAATTTTAGCTCCTCTTCTGGACAACTAGCCCCAGTAACCCTTGAAACCTGTAAGTGGAACATTTTTAGCTGACTCATCACAGGTCCAAAGGCAGGATGATGCCTAAGTCTCAGCTCATCCCCTCCTGCCCCTATCTCTACCTCTGACCTTTGTGCAGACCACAGAGGAGGGGTGCCAATGTCGTGGAAGAAGAATTCCCCTTTTTCTGTAGGTGAATAGGGAGGCTCACATATGCACAGGTCTAAGAGGGATGATCTACAGCTCTATCACTATTAAACACCAAGTTGCTGCTGTGCAACTTCAGTTCACTCATTATTCCATGTGCAGAATGGTAATAGCTTTTACAATTTATATTTCTAACTCTAAACTGCAACAGTAGAACAAAAGATGATGAAACTGAAATCTCATATTCTAAATTACCAATGTGAATCATCAGCAATGATGTACAGGATACAAAACACACAGGAGTTCCCTTATGGCATCACTCACGAGGACAAGCACTCAATCTGTGGCATTCACTTGTCTTTAGGAAGAATACTGAGTATATGGTGTCTGTATCAGAATAAGATTTAGAATTCCCTTTATGGTTTAAGTATCATCAGCAGTTTAGCTAGAGGTCATCAGTGATAGACAGGAACAGGGTGAATATATATTCTTGGTTGAGTCTGATCTTCACTTCTTCAGCCACTCTAAATATCTAGGCTGGAGAAAGCAGGCACAAATGCTTAAAGGTAGAAGTGAATCTGAAACTCCTTCCCAATGCCTACCTCCTCCTCCATTTCCCTGCTTTGAACTGGCATTTAGAGCAGTTGTGGGGAAGGGAAAGGTCATGCATTCTCAGGCCTTGTCAGCTGGAGTCAGCTCCAATACAGCTCCAATATAGCTGTTTCAAAGATAAGCAATTATCAGAACACGGGCAACTTAATACAGTCTAAGGACCTTGGCCACTTCTTTTTCTAATGGGGTTCAGATGTATCATATTTTTATTGCTCACTAATAGTATTTTCACAGCTTGTTTTGAAGAACATTTTTGGTGTATTTGAGCATATTTTTCCTCCAAAATAAATGGGACAATTTCTTTCATTCACCTATTATTTTCTTTGAACACTTTGTTCATCATTCATATAAAGTGCTTAGTATGTCACAGGATTGATCATTTTGTTTCACTTTGTTGTGGAAGCTGGAATAGCGGATGTTGACAGAGGGACCTCTGAGTTCGATTTAGTGAGTCTTAACTAGACTTGCTAAATTGAACTCCAAAAGATCGATCATGGCAGCATTGATCTTCCATTTAGTGAAGACATGGCCAAAGTGTATGCTCCTCAATGTGGATATTGTCTCAAGAAAGGGTGCTAACAACAGTTGACAGATGGCAATAGTCTGTTTTCTGTCATATCTGAACTCAAATTCAATTTTTTCTTCAATAGTATGAGAACAGTTGCTATGCAATTTAGTATAATTTTCATGGCAAATATTGTGGAACCTATAAGGAAATTAATTGTAAAGAGCAGCAGAGAAGAAAATCCACTCTTCTGATAATTAAATGAGAATATATGATGTGATGGGGTGACAGCTGAGACAAGAATAGAAGAGAGGAATACTGTTCTTTATATAGGAAGACTAAACTTTCAAGTAATTAGGCAATGCATCCAAAAAATAGTTTTTGATATATTATACAAGCCATTGGGGACATTCCAGTAGAGCTAGATGTTTATATATGGTAATTTTTAATCATTCTGGAAGGTACCAAACTGAAGTTCTCTATCCACACCAAAGGACTCCAGGAAGGGGGGAGAACATATAGGATAAAGCTCACAAAATTGTCAATTGAAATGGTCAAAGTTTTTCAATTAAAAAGTTTTCTTATTAGAAAAATGTGGATGCATTACAAATTTTGATTGACCAACTGGGAAGTTCTAAACAAAGAAAGTCTTAATTTAAATTGATATTTCAAAGCAAAGCTAAAAATTTAAAATTTTGACTCAAAATGCCATTTACTTTTGGAAGGTTTCCAAAACCTAATTTTCCATTAGTTTCTTCTGTTATAGCCTACTTTAAAAATTAAAATATAGGTTTCCATCCTTCCCTCGCACCCCAGTTGAAAGCTGGGTGTGGGGAAGTGGAGAAGAAATCTACGTTCATATACTTTGTTACTGCTTCCAGATTGAAAACATTTAAAAACCTTACATTTGTGTTTAAGCATGATATAGTTATCATCAAGGAAGATGAAGAGAAATTTGTGAGAATGATACAGGTGCTAAATGAGAAAGGAAAACGGTATGGATTGATTACGAATATCAATAAAATGAAGACAATGGTATTTGGAGATAAAGAAATAGGAAGGAAGATCAGTGTAGATGGGATTGAACTAGAGAACAAAGAGAAATTTACATATTTGGGGAGCAACATGATATATGATCTAGACTGTAAGAAGGAAATAGCGTCTAGAATAGCGAAAGCAAGAGCAAGTCTGAAGGCGATGGACAAGACCTGTAAGAGTAAAGCAATTAGCTTAGGAACAAAGCTGAGCATCTTGAAAATGTATATTCAGCATGTTGTACGGATGTGAGACATGGGTGATAATGAAAGATTCGAAGAGAAGGATATTAGTGTTCGAGAGTTGTTATAGAAAAATCCTGAGAATAGAATAGATGCAGAAGGTCACCAACGAGGAATTATATAGGAAGTTACAGCTGAAAGAGAACCTACTGCAGAAGGTTACACAATGGAAGTTACAGCTATTCGGGCTTATCTGCAGAATGAACAAGTTAAGACCCTGGTATTCAGCATAATGGATGGTCCAAATAGGAGGGGCAAACCCCACAGAGAATGGATAGATGATATACTAGATTGGTACGGAGCTAGTCTACAGAAACGAAGCCACTCCGCACTGGACAGGGAAAGATGGAAGGAAATAGTGAGGGCGGCATCGGACACCAATGAGCATTGAGCCCATGGTTGTTGTTGATGATGATGATGATGATGATGATGAGGAGGAGGAGGAGGAGGAGGAGGAGGAGGAGGAGGAGACCACCCATATGTGTAATAGACTTGGGAATAATCATTTAATTAAAGTTCTGTATGTGCTTAAGCTCTTCACTGAATTCAGAGCTTGAGTGCACTCTTTTCTGGAGATTTTGGTGTTGTGTGTTGCTGCAGTGATGATGGTGATATCTCGTGCACAGCTTATGGGTTTAGGAAAAAGCCAAATCCTATACTCCTAAATTTATACACTTTTTTACCTGCCCCTCCACTCATAAAAACCCCAAATGTCAAATCATGGATTTAACTTCCTCCCAAAAATATCCAACACGTAGAGACATTAAATCTGACAAATATTAAAAACATTTTATTAGTGCATTTTGGCAATTTACAGAAAAACCAGAGTCAAAGTTTAAGAGGTACTACAAAGCTATCAAAGATGCCCATACAAAAGTATATCTAAGAAAGTACTAGCTAAGCTATAACACTTTGCTTTCTTCTGATAAGTACTATAAACCAATAATCCTGTTCATCATTGATTAGTCCCTGTTTCTAATCTTTTCTATTATTTGAATATTTATAAAAGACTCTTTTGATGCAGTGAAGATATTTGCTTCATTGTAAACGTGCTTTTAGGGAGATAATATACCAGGCCCATACACAGGAACGTGTGTGCGCTTTTTTTGTAAATGTAGACCGCAAGGGTGTGAATGCTTACTCTGGGGACGACCTCCTGCATACAGGCCTGTACTTAAATGATTGAGCATTAACTATTAAAATAAAAACAAATACTGCCATGACATGCATTGCACAATGGTAATACAGATAAATGATGACATGATGCATTCCATAATGATATTACAGATAAATTATGAAGAGTAGTAAGAGAAATAGAAGTAACATTTGTAAAGGAGCAAAACTATAATTAAAATGGGTTACAGGGATGGGAGTGCAATTTAGGAAATCACAGCAGCTAAGACAAGACAAATTTGTGAACTGTTATGAAACTTCACATTGACATATAAACTGATACGAGACTTCCAAATCCTCAAAATGTGTTATACACTCCCTCAAACACTGCATGTGAGATGTTTTACAGCATTCAGTCTCCTGTAGTGTAGCAGTGCAGAGAAAGAGGCGCTGCGGGGGCTAGCAGGGAGAGCCAAGGCATTATGGAAGCTGTACCTTTAAGAGAACAGTGAGGAAGCTGTGCTGTGCTCCTGCGCTGATATGTTTCACCCTAAGGGGGGGAATAAAAACCTCTCTCTGCTCCCTTGTGCCCCACACCTCCACCTTTGCGCACTTGGCAGGTGGTTCATGCCCCTGGGTAACTATTACCCCCTTCGCCCCTTCCTGTGTGGGGGCAAAACCCCCATGGCAGGGACTGGCAGTGCCTCCCCCAACCCTCTGAGTCAAACCCCAATTCCAATCATCCCCCCCCCCACCTGATTTTTCCTTTCTAGCCTCTCTTCTGCCTCATCCTAGTTACCTGAACTGCCCCGGTCAGTTAATTTCTGGCTCCTGCTCACACTCTGTCCACCCTCCCCCCCCCACTGTGTTTTGCCCCTGAACTCCTTTTTAATGCTTGTAAAGAGCCAGCAGCAGCATCTGAATCGACTCGAGGACAGCAACAGCCGCTCTTACTGAGCGTGCTGCGTTCCAGTGCTCATGCTCAATACACCCTAAGCAGCGAATTCTGAGATGCCATTGCTTCTGTTGCTACACTGGCGTAGGGGAGGGACTGACATGACTCTCCACCTCACCCTTGCTTGGGGGACTATTGAGAGTGGTGTTTGCACCTTTCACAATCACCTCCTCTCCCCAACCTCCCCGCATACGGGCCTGGATACACTCACTGATTAATAATGGAATCTATCTTGGTAATGTATTTCATCTGCCCTTGGTTTAGACAAAATGGATAGTTCATTTTTTAAATAGTTTTTTGTGTATGTTTGTTTTTTGAGGGACAAGGGACCAATAAACTAGTTATTGTGTATCCAAAACAAGTCTACAGTTTTCTTTTCTTTAATTAAGGGTCTCATCTACTTGATACTCAGCTCAAAGAGCAATTTTGGGTCTTAAACAAGAGAATGATTTCCTGTTCTCAAGATACATTTGCCAAAGGAAACATCAACAAGAAGGACCAAAAGCCAAACAAATCATTTAAAAATTCATACATGTTTTGAACCTAGAACAGTTTGTAGATTAAGTTGTTTCTATAATTTTTATGGCAAGCTGTTATATTTTAATTAGTGTTGAGACACTAGAGTATACAAATTCATATAAAATATACAGTATTTATTGCAGTTTATCCTTTTCAAATACAGTAGATATTAAAATGTACAATGTAACTTATACAGTGTATATACAAACTGAATCCTAAAATGCTTTTTCAAGTTAAATACTAGACAGCTGACAACATGGTTTAAATTACAAAAGAATATGGGGTACAAACACTGCTTTGTGATCCAAATAAAATGATATAATTTACACTTATACATTCAATGCATTTTATAGGCCTTAGCTACATGGATCTCACTGACTATTCCAGTAAAACCTAATTTCCAATGTTGTACGGCACAATTATCCAAACCAGTACTGATACACAAGATATTGAAATGTGAAACCATTTGTATAGTTTTTTAGGTACATATGAACTAAGGCTAGAAGGATCCACTGATCATCTAGTTTGACTTCCTCACAATGGAACTATGCTGATTTACACCAGCTGGGGATATGACCCAAAGGTGCTGAAACTAAGTGTGTGGCAGGTTCTGCAGAAACCGCTCCCCCCCCCCACTTCAAGTGCTTTCTGTTACATACAGGATTTACAGATCAGTTCAATGGCTCTCAGAATCATCACTATAAAAATTGTTACAGTACCTCTGCTCTGACCCTAAATCTCTAATTGTTCTCTGAATACCACAAACTTTTCCCCCTAGCCTTCCTACTCCTATCTTCATGATCAAGACAAGACAAGACAGTATTAATCAATTAAGTCTGAACAAAATGTAATTACAAAATCCCTGTCTTTTCTTTTAGTCAGTGATTTTCATGTAGCACATCAGATATTAAGATGTCCTTAACTGGTATATAGTTTCTTCAGTCCTTCTAATTTAGAAATTAATCCATTTTTATACTGCCAACATTTTCCCCACTCTTTCACAAGCTCCAAGCGTCACTTGCCCTCTAAACAACTGACTGTTGTTTCCAAATCTTTGCCTATGTAACTGCATTGGGCTCTATTATGACTTAAGAGGACAAAAATCCAAAAATGTAAATTTAAAAATGTAATCTAGGCATCTTTTGTAACTAGGCACCTATCCACCATCTTTTAATCCAGTCTTCATCCAACCATCTGAAGTTTAAAACTTACTCTCATATAATAAACCAGCCTCATCACATCATCAAAAACACTTGCAAACCTTTTTGTCATTTAAGATATCAAAAGATGCTTGTGTAACGAATTGTGACTTTGTACCCATGGGAAACCAGAATCACCTGTGGGGATCAGTTAAAAAATCTTCAGTATCAAGAACACAAGCATCTATCACTTGAACAAAGTAAAATCATGAGGGCCTACTGACACTTGAAACACTTCAGTGGCGCACCTGCAGTTTTAGAGCATTTCAGTGTAAGCATTAACCGTGCGGATGGGAAGATTCTCCCATGGGCATAGGTAATCAACTTCCCTGAGAAGTAGTAATAAGGAAGATGGAAGAATTCTTCCATTAGCCAAGCACTGTCTACACCGGTGTTACGTTGACTTAAATACACCGATCAGATGTGTGGGCTTTTGATATCCTTAAGGGCCCGTCTTCACTACCAGGAGATCATTGCTGTGACGGTTGATCCACCGGAGCTCAATTTAGCAGGTCTATTGAAGACCCATTAAACTGAATGCAGATTGTTCTCACATTGACTCCGCCGGAATGAGAAGCAGAAGGTAAATCAAAAGGATAATTTCTCATGTTGACCCAGTGCAGTACAGACACCACAATAAATTGACCTAATCTATGACAATTCCATTCATGTACTTGGAATTATGTAATTTAAATCATCTTAATCCCATAATGAAGACTCGCCCTTAGTGATTTAGCTGAATTGACCTAACTTTGTAGTGTAAATCAGGCTAAATTATGAAATAATCTGAATGGCTGCTGCTATCAACCACTAGAGGGAGTCATGATCACACACAGTAGACAAGAATATCATATATTGGATTTACAAAAATCAACCACCATCAGACCAGCTCTGAGTAGCTTCAAAACTTGTTTCTTTCACCAACTAAAGTTTCAATATAAGATATTCACTCACCCAGTATGTCTATAATCTCTGGCACATATTAATGTATTTGAAAACCTTGCCAATAAGTTTCACTCCTCACTTATAAATATGATAAACTTCAAACTAGCTGTAAGATGGTGGAAACCCAGTTCAGCCAACTCAGACACAAAGCACACAGGGCCATCCTTACCTATACACTGAATATGAAGCTGTATAGGGGACCTGAAAATTTGGGACACCATTGGATCTTAATGTCCACACACCCGCCTCTTCCTATCCTTGTTCTATGGTTCTGCTTTTCTCCTCCCTTTTTCCCCAAGCCCCCGATACGCTAGTGTCAGCTGACAGTCAGGGCAGAGTATGTGTGTGTGTGTGTGTGTATGTGTGTGTGTGACCGAGAAAAGGTTTAACATCCGTGACTTTACCGCTAGGACCGGGGTCCCGTCGCGGAGGGCAGCCAACAGGCTGACAGATGCCCCAGAGTTTATAGGAAGAGCTTATTACATCTCAGATTTCAGCTGCTAGGATACAGGATCCCTTCGCAGCGGGCAGTCTAGGGAAGACTGAGAGATGCCCCAACGGATCTGTCACCTGGGAGTGACACGATCCAAAACGCCCAACTCTTCTTATAGCTGTCCCTTATGACCGGCTGAAGTTCTTTTAAATTGTGCTTGGTTCTGTTACAGCAACTGAAGGAGTCAGGTTAAAGCTTAAACAATTACTATTTTATTGTTACAGAGTAAACTTAGCTGTTAAATGCTCCTACTGTGTTACAGATAACACAGCCACTACAAAGGACAGGACAGAACAGAAATTACACTAATAAGTCACTTACAGGTACCATGAAACCCTTTTGGTTCTCTGAGCTCTTATTAAATGCATGCAAAATAGACATCTAGCAGGTATATGTTCTCACCCCTGCGTTCCAGACTTGGCGTGGCCAGCGTCTTTCTCTCAATCCCTCGGGAAGAAGTAGGGCGAGGTTGGGCGTCCCACAGAACTTGGGAGACAATCAATACCTGCCAGCAGGTGTAGATGATTGGAGCTCAAATGGGGTGGGCTACTAAACCCCTCTTTATACCCCTTGGGTCACGTAGGCTTCTTCCTGGTCTCAAGTGGCCAATTAGGAAAAATGGCTTTGAAGCCAAGTTTCCCACAAGGGGTGCAAAGCATAATTCACACCTGGGAAAATGCAGACAATGAGTACCTCTGGTATGTGATGGGTGAAGATTCCTCTCCTGGGACAGTGGAGGCGTGTCAATTACTGGTACTAGCCATCAGGGCGGCGGGAGGCCCTCGGTCGTCAGCTAGCCCATTTACTGTCTGGTTTCTGTTTATGGTAGAGTCAGGGTCAGGCAGCACACCTGCGTTCCCAGGGCATCAAAGGCTGACTGCCTTTCTCTTGCTTTCGGGGGGGGAGGGGAGAGGAGGAGAGAGAACAAGATGGGGTTCATGTCTGGTTACAGCTAGTTAACGTAAAAGTGAAAAACCCTGGGAGACCTATTAGCAGAATATTGAACCTGTGAAAGTGGTAATGAAGCTATTTAACAAGTATTTTCTACTCCCAGGCATACACTATCAGTTTCTGAATAATTTACTAAACCTTCAGAGTTAGTCTGTAACAGGAAAAACTTAGAAAACAACAAATAGTCTAGTAGGAACTACTAGACTATTTGTTGTTTAAGTTTTTCCTGAATAAGGGGAAGTTACTCACCTCGAGTAGTAACGACCGTTCTTCGTGATGTGTTCCCGTGGGTGCGCCACTCTAGGTGTTGGGCTTGTCCTTGTGCCGCTGATTGGAGGCTTTTCGTAGCTGTAGAAGGCCAGACCGCGCATGCGCAGCAGGCGCCGCACGCTGTTTCTCCCGTCGCATGGTCCGGCCCTTCCACCAGTTCCTCTCACCGTCCTGAATCTGTAACGAGACAGGAAGACAGACCTGGAGCGTGGAGGAGGGAAGAACGTGGTGGAGCACCCATGGGGACACATCTTGAAGAACGATCATTACTACTCGAGGTGAGTAACTTCCCCTTCTTTGAGTGATCCCCATGGGTGTTCCACTCTAGGGCTATGTCTAGACTGCAGGCTTCTTTCGAAAGAGGCTCTTTCAAAAGCATCTTTCGAAAGAGCCTCTTTCAAAAGATCATGTCTAGACTGCAGGCGGATCTTTCGAAAGAGAAATCCGCTTTTTCGAAAGAGAGCACCCAGCGAGTCTGGATGCTCTCTTTCGAAGATGGCCTCTTTACATTGAAGAACGCCTTCTTTCGAAAGAGGGACTTTCGAAAGAAGGCGTTCTTCCTCGTAAATTGAGGTTTACCGCCATCAAAAGAAAAGCCGCGTTCTTTCAAAATAATTTCGAAAGAACGCGGCTTGAGTCTGGACGCAGGGGAAGTTTTTTCGGGAAAAGGCTACTTTTCCCGAAAAAAACCCTGAGTCTGGACACGGCCTAGGTGACTACAAAGCAGTAGTCAAGATGCGCACTGTGTCAATGATTGTCTGCAGAGGCTAGAACCGCAGACGCTACTGCCGCGTCTGAGGCCCAGCGCCGCACTATAGCGTAATGATGCACAAAAGAAGTGCTAGAGGACCAGGTGGCTGCCCGGCAAATGTCGCTGAGAGGGATGCCTCGGGCAAAGGCAGTGGAGGTGGCAACCGCTCCAGTGGAATGAGCAATAGGCTGAGAAGCGAGTGGCCTTTGAGTGAATGACATATCATGATGCAATTAGTAATAAGTCTAGCTATACGTTGACTCGAAAGAGGATTGCCTTTGGAACGCTGTGCTATCGACACGAGCAGCCTGTCTATACATCTCCATGAGCGGGTTCTCTCTATGTAAAAGGAGAGAGCTCGTCGTACGTCGAGCATGTGTAACAAGGTCTCTGAGAGAGAAGCATGTGGCTTAGGATAAAAGGTGGTTAAAAACTATAGACTCGTTGATATGAAAAGACGTATTAACTTTGGGGATAAATGCCAGATGTAGGCACAATGTCACTGTGTCCTTTGAAAAGGATGTGTAGGGAGGACTTGCCATTAATGCCCCTAGCTTGCTGACTGTGTGCCGAGGTAATTGTTAATAGGAACACAACTTTCATTGTTAACATTTGCAGCGATATTGATGCCAAGGGCTCAAAGGGAGGGCGAATGATTGTGCGCGGGACCAAATCCAGGCTCCAGGCTGGTGGAGGCGGTCTGTGAGGTGGGTGTATGTTCGTCAGACCCTTCAAAAATCTTTTCGTGGTTTGATGGGGAAAAAAAATTGAGAAACTTTTCACTGATTCTTGGAAGGCACTGATCGCTGCTAAGTTAACTTTCAGGGTTGACATGGAGAGGCCAGAATCGTGAAGCTGGAGGACGTAATCCAGGATCTGCTGCAAAGGAGAAACAAGGGGTTGCACGTTTTGAGTTCGACACCATTGAGCAAACCTGTGTCACTTTGCCAGGTAAGTTTTTTGCGTCGAAGGTTTCCTGTTGCTCATCAAAATTGTCTGGACTCGTTGTGAACAAAGGTGCTTGTCATATTTGAGCCAGTTATCAGCCATGCTGTGAGGTGGAGTGAATCGAGTCTGGGATGCAGGAGAGCTCCTTCCTCCTGTGATAACAGGTCTGGGTGAAGAGGGAGTGTCCATGGTGGGCATATCGACATCCTGTGCAAGAGTGGGTACCACGGCTGCCTCGGCCATGCCAGGGCTATCAAGATGACTGTTGCCTCCTCAAACATTATTTTCCTCGAGAGTCCTTGCAACTAGGACTGCCGGGGGAAATGCGTAAAGGAGCGATCTGTGCCAAGTGGTCAGAAGAGCGTTGCCCAGAGAACCCCTTCCCATTCCCACTCTGGAACAAAACTGGGGACACTTGCACTGTGTGCTGTGGCAAAGAGGTCTACCGTCAGCATACCCCACCTGCAAAAGATGTAATGTAGTACGTCTGATCTTATCTCCCACTCGTGATCCATAGGGAATCGTCTGCTCAACGAATCTGCAATGACATTGCTGATGCCAGGTAAGTAAGATGCTGTGATGGTTATGTCGTTCTTTATGCACCAATTCCAGAACCGTATTGCTTCGGCGCAGAGGGAATGAGATCTGGCGCCTCCCTGTCTGTTCACATAGTACATCGCCGCCACGTTGTCTGTGAATATCCTGACCGTGGTGTGCCGTATGCATGCGAGAAAATGCTTACATGCCAGAAAAGTGGCACGTAACTCCAAGAGATTGATGTGATAAGTCTTCTCTGTGGAGGACCACCTGCCCTGAATGCGGTCTTTGTCCATATGTGCACCCCAGCCTATGAGAGAGACATCTGTTGTTATAAGCGCAGAGGGCTGAGGACGACAGAATGGGACTCCCGAAAGGAGGTTTCCTGTGTGCTTCCACCAACGCAGGGAATCACGGACAAGTGACCGTCTTGTGAATGCTGTGCTTTTGTGGTAAGTATACCCTCGCTAACCAGTGTTGAAGATTCCTGAAATGAAGTCTGGCATGAGGGACAACAAAGGTAGTGGATGCCATGTGGCCCAGAAGACGAAGGCACGTATAGACAGATACAGTTGGAGCGGTGTTGGGTAAATTGAGGCAGTCCATGGTATCTTGCTGAGAACTGACAAACTCAAATCTGAAAGTATCAGACCAAGCCTGGGAAACATACAGTACAGTTACTGTGACCCTGGTTACCACATTCCAAAAGGGCCTCACTTTGATAAGGCAGGTACCAAACAACCGCGCGGGATTGTCTGCTTTGTTCCTAGAAAATAAGCTTGAATCCCAAAGATTGCGCCAAGGCAAGAGATGCATTATATTTCCGGCCGACAAAATGGCCATCAACATGCCTTTGCTTTTGTTGGCTTATTTAGCTTGTTAGGAACAACTACCTGTATTAGTGATAACATGTTTAATTGGCAATGGGTGAAGATACTGCATAACTGTCGTAGACCATTGGCTTATGTGCATATCTCACTTCCGCTGCTAGACCTATCAAATCACTTCTCCTCCGTCCATATAATCTAATGTATGTTTTGGTTAAGTTAGTGCTCACCAGGTTAACCCCTGCTGAGTACTCCACCAGCTGTGTGAACCAATAAATCCTCTGCTTGTTTTCACCTGCACCCAGTGTGTCCAAGAATTATTCCCAACAAGCAGTGTTGAGGATCTTTACTAGTTCTTGTATCGAGTGAAACCTGTCTAGAGGTAAGTATGCCCTTGCCGTGATAGAATCTAGGTCTGCCCCTATGAAGTTTATATTTCGTGTGGGATCAATGGTCGACTTCTGTTTGTTTATTATAAGGCCAAGAGAATCGAACGTGTTTCTGGTCAACGAGATCATTCACATGGTCTCCATAAATGCATTGGCGCCTTTATGAAACAATCGTCCAAATAAGGGAATATGAGAACGTGCTGGCGATGGAGATATGCCGCGACGACCGCTAGAGTCCTTGAGAAAACTCTGGGAGTCGACACCAGGCCAAAGGGGAGGACCCTGTATTGAAAATGGTTGTTTATCACGAAGCACAAGAAGCATCTGTGCGCCGGATGAATTGTAATGTGAAAATATGCATCCTGCAAGTCGAGGGCTGCAAACCAGTTGTGATTCAGAGATGGGATTATTGTGGACAGAGTCACCATCTTGAAATGTCTTCTCTGCAGATAACGGTTGAGCCGACGCAGATCGAGAATCGGCCTCCATCCTCCTGTCTTCTTTTGCATCAGGAAGTAGTGGGAATAAAAGCCTCTCCCTTTGAACTCTTTTGGGACTCTCTCTATGGCTCCAATGGCAAGTAGGCGTAGAGCCTCCTGTCGCAAAAGAGTGTCGTGAGAGGGGTCCCTGAAAAGGGACGGGGTTGGTGGATGGGTAGGGGGTATAGATGCAAAGGGGATGGTGAAACCTGATATTATTTCCAATACCCATTTGTCGGTGGTTACTTCAGCCCAACGATTGTAATAAGGCTGAAGGTGATGATGAAAGATGGGTATGGTATCGGCAGTGATGGCAACGACGACTGGTGAGTTTACACCCTCGACAGGCAAGTCAAACCTGCTGTTTTGTGTGTGGTACATTGGTCGCCCTAGATGGTTGCGGACATCTATGCTGCGCTCTTTGTTTGGATCGAGTCTGATCAAAGAGACGAGGTTGTCGTCTTTGGAACTGAAAGTCATATCGTCTCTGATTCGGGAAGTACCTTTGGCAACGGAACGGTGGTACGTACATGCCAAGCGTACGTAGGGTCGTACGCGAATCCTTTCCAGTATGTAACACCTCATCAGTTTTGTCCGCAAATAACTTCAATTTGTCGAAAAGAAGGTCTTTGACTTTCGCCTGCAAACCCCTAGGGACGCCCGCAGCAGCCAACCATGATGCTCTGTGCATGGATATTGCAGTAGCTATTGATCTTGTGGCAGTATCCACAACATCTATGGCTAGCTGTAGACAAGCTCTAGAGCAAGCATACCTCTCCTGTACCACGGCACAGAGTATGGCCTTGTCCACTTCGGAGGTGTTCTGGGCAAGCCCTGCCAACTTGGTGATGTTATCGAATCCATGGTTGGACAGAAGTGCCGCGTAATTGGCAATGTGAAGGAGGGTGGACGAAGAATAAACTTTTCGACAGAAGATGTCTAGTTTTTTGGCCTCTTTCTCCGCTGCTGCATTTTTCACCTGTGAATTCTTGGCACGATTAAGGGCTGCATCCACTACCAGAGAGTTTGGGTGGGTGTGGGTAAAGAGAAACTCCAAACCCTTGGAAGGGATGAAATCTCTCTTTTCTGCCTGCTTTGATGTAGGTGGGGCGGAAGCCGGGGTATGCCAGATTTCCGAGGCTGGTTCGAGAATGGCCTCATCAATCGGAAGTGCTGCTCTCGACTGTTGTCTCGGGTGTAAATTTTTCAGCAGCTTGTATTCCTTGGTCTCCACGTCCGCCAGCTGGACATTCTGTGTCTGCGCTACCCGTTTAAAGAGATCCTGGAATTCTCGACTGTCATCCGGGGGGTGAAGTGTCCCATTGAAATACGGCCTCATCCGGGGAGGATGACAAAATGTCAGCTGGAGATACTGTGCACAGAGGGGCATCCTCGTCCGAAATCTGACCCTCCTCTGGTTCGGACATCTGAAGAGGAGGAGGAGGAGCAGCCACCAGAATCTTGGGCAATGGGGCTGTCTGTTGGAGTGAACCTACTGGGGACTGGCGTCTAGCCAGAGAACCATGGCAACAGCAAGAAAACGAGATCTTGTATAATGTTGAAAAAAATAATCTCTCCCCCCATGGCTATAGGAGCAGTCGGGAGACGGCCTCCTGGATGAATGGGCACTGCTGTATCTACTGTGGTAAGACCTCAAAGGTGAACGAGTCGGTGAATGAGATCTACTAGTAGGCATCACATAATGCGGTAGGGGGTGCCTGTACACATAAGTATAGTGAGGCCTCAAGTGCCGGTGCAGAGAACGCGGGCTGTGGTGATAATGAGGTTCTCACGGAGAATGGTACCGTGGAGGGGATGGAGACGATGCCGGGGAAAACCATTGGTGAGGGAGACGGGGACACTCTTCTCGGAACAGATTTCCTCTGAGCCTTTGTAAGAATGACTGAAGGCGTGGTGCAGGGCTTATCAACAGAGGAATGTTTTGAGGCTTGATCCTCATCATCCAAACCCAGTATTGGGGAGTGCCATACCGATGAAGCTGGGGAGGCTACCTCTCCTATCGGTGCCTTATGTGGAACCAAACTGCGGTGATCTGTCGGTGCCGTACTTGGTTTCTTAAGAGTTTGCAGTGCCGCCTCTGGTACTGCAGTGTGGCTGTCACTCGGCACCATATCAGGCACCGTGGGTGTTTGGTGCCCCAGTGCCGACTGGGCTGTCAGTGCCGTTGATTGAAACGGTGCCGGCCTCGGTACCGTATCATGCCTCCCGTGCCGTTGCACCGATGGTGCCGAGGTCCTCGGATCCGGCACCTGCGTAGGTGGCCGCCTGTGAGTCAGAGGAGCCGTTTTCTTCCCCGCAGCCTTAATAGCGTTCGAAGGCGCCAGCACCGAAGAGGAGGGCACCAAAGGCTTATGCCTCTCTGATTTTTCTTTCGCAGGCGGACGACCCGTTCTGATTTTTCTTTCGTCTGGTTGGTCACCTGCACCGACTTTAGACAGAGGGGATGCGGCCAGGGATCGCGCCAGGGAGGCTTTCGTCCCTTTCTTCTCAGTCAACTCCCTCGGCGGTGATGACCTCTGCCTGCACTCCATAGAGGGGGTCCCCTTGAGCTGCCTCAGAAGGCTGTAGAACCTTATCAAAGAGGATGAGCTTGAGCCTCATGTCTCTGTCCCTACGTGCCCTGGCCGTTAATTTCGAACAGTGGGCACACTTGCTCGGTATATGGGACTCCCCTAAACAGCGTATACATTCATCGTGGCCATCGGACGCTGGCATGGGGTCTTTACACAGGGAACATTTCTTAAACCCCGGTGAACCAGGCATTTTGATTCTACTGGATTAAATAGTAATAATAAACTAGAACTTAGCAACAGCAACACTGACTAACTACAACTTTTGTTTTGTTTTCTTTTGTTTGTTTTAAACTAACAAATAAATAACTAACTAACAGTAACCTGAGGAAAACTAATGAAAATTTTAACTTTTCAATTGAAAGGAGCTGCCTCTGTGGAGAGACAACAGAGCTCCGTCAGCAATATAGGATGGTTGAAAGGAACTGGCGGAGGGACCGGACTGCGCGACGGGAGAAACGGCGCGCGGCGCCTGCTGTGCACACATGGTCCGGCCGACTACAGCTACAAAAAGCCTCCGATCAGCGGCATTGGGATGAGCCCGACACCTAGAGTGGAGCACCCATGGGGACCACTCAAAGAAGAATTTACTGTTAGTCTACAGGACCTTAGTTTAAAATGTGTTTTAAAAATATGTCATTAGTGTGTTGCTGAAGATTATAAAATCACATCTCCAAAAAAATCATCAAGCCTCCCTCTCCCTGGGCTGCTGTTGGGCACAGAGGCACCAGTTTAACAGTGTTGGGTATGGCTCCATAAATCCTAAGGACATCCCTGCCACCAAGCTTCAGGCACCATAGCTTAATTCAAGTAAAGATTCTCCACACAAGGTTAAAACAACAGTTACCATTGATCTCAGGGTGTTAGTAGTTTCATTGTACTTGCTACCTGGTCACAAAACAATTCCTCTGGTTTATAGTATAAAAATAGCTTCTCGTTTCAGGGGTCCGTAGACAGTAATCCATAGGGGAGGGCAGACTGTCCTCAGGCCCTTTCCCATAGAAGTGATTTCTGTGTCTTTTCACTAGGAGAAATAGGTTTATCCCATCTCTTGTATTAATGCTGACTTAGTATTTTAGGATTTTTTTTAATGAAAAGTTTAACAGCTACATCTATGTTAGCACAGATTATAATAACATACTTTAGATAAGCAGATATTACACAGCTCTCCAAACTGTATTCAAAGTAATTTACACATGCCTTGATTTTTTTTTTGGTGGGGTTAGAGAGGAGAGGGCAACAAAACAAAACAAAACTTACCTTGAATTTTGTAGGTAGTATTATATCACACTTTGCATCTTAGAAAATGAATATTTTCAGAAGTTGAAGTCCAATTTCACTGGACCCTAAATCTGCAGCTTAATACACAGTCACAGTGCAATCTGTTGTGCATATGAACTTGCAGAATTGGTAACTTAGTTCATATTCCATTTCATTTCTTTGGTCTCTTCGAACTCTGTATATTTTTGTAAAGTGTTCCAAACTATCCACACCAATGCAAGCGTTGTGTGTGCTATTTTATTTGCCATTTAAAAAGTGCAATTTAAAGCACACTTCTTTAACATTGAAAAATATGAAATACCTTGGAAGTAAGCAAGGCATTTGTTAGATGTAGATTATTGATCATTTTAATTAAAAACACAACATCTTACTTTGTTTTTACAGCTTGTGCCACAGCTTAAAATCTTTGGTTAAGATTGGGAAACATTCATTTTGAGAAACCCTGAGGCATGGCTAGTGTCCTCCAGTAATAATATGAAATGCTAGAGGAACATTAAACAACAGTGCATTTTAAAATAAATACAGTTGTGACTGTAATAAAGTTATTCTTTTAAAAACTAATTTTAATAAAACCATAAACAATATTTAAAATAAAATTAGCATAGTTTTAAAATTCTGGGATTATAAACAAGTTTTAAAAATCATCCTGGTATTAAAATACTTGCAGGTAGAATAGATGTAGTAATTTCTGTCTGTACATGAAAAGTGGGCATGTGATATTAAGACAGATTTTGAAGAAATAGTATTCTGATTAAGAAACCTAAATCACAAAATAGAATAATGTACAGCTAATATCTTTGAAGGCAAAATTCTGCTTTGCAGTTATTCGTTCCTCTTCCTGGGCAAAAAGGGACAAGAACAAATCCAAATACCAGTGGTAGGGCCTTCACCACTAGACTTGGTCCTGAGTCTACAAACATTTATCACTGACTGTATTTCTTACAGCTAACAGAACAAACAATGGTCTGAATCCAACAATGCAGTAAAGCTTCCGTGTTTATACTGAGAGTAGTAAGCAATATATTATTAGCAAGTGTCTGTAGGATCAAGGTACACAACTCTGCTGTAAATATTCTGCAAAAGAATACTAGTACACCTTATCTGGGCAAACATGAGTCCTTGGCACTGTAACAGGTGACCCACCCAAGAAGATAAGAGGTTAATTGTAAATCAATGTCCTTTCACAGGAGAATTATAGATTTTATACCTAATTATATTACATTGAAAATAAAATAAATTACAGCTTAATTTTACAGAAAGAATTTCAACACACAATCAGAAAACTATAGAACAGTCTCTCCTTCAATATGTGTGAAATATGACCAATTGTACTATACAGCTTCCCCACAAGAAGCAAATATATATTGCATTTTCACACAGCTCTTCTTCCACAACCCCATGCAAAATGCTAATGTCAGTAGCAACTTCGGATATGAAGATACTAAAAAGCTAGAAAGAGTTGATCAAGACTGCCTGCTATGGTCTTCTCTGAGTCTGCTTAGCTTAATTCTGATCAGATGTCAAGCTTCACAGGGCATTTGCTTATTTGTTAAGGAGTGCATTGACTTGTGCGTTTAAGATGTATTATTCTTCATAGTAAACTCCAGGACTCTCTTGAATGGGATGTATGTCCTCACGAGTCTTGAAGGTTCAGGAGACCTTTTGCTATCAATGTCCGTACTACTAAGAGAGAAAGAAAGACATTTTGACTGTCAAATTCTGCAGGGCTCGACTTGTTTTGCTTGACATATCAATTTGGGCAGCTGTAAACTTCATCACGAATAACTTGAGACTCAAAGGTTCTTTGTGATACTAGCTCTAGAAGCTTAAGCATTGTATTTATCTTCAATTGTAATGCACATTTAATACATGCCAGATATTTTTATAAATGTCATGAAGAACTCTTGACAATTCTTATGCCAGATACTATCACGTTTGAGATGTGAGCATCATCAAATCACATATTAGAATACATAGCAACCCAAGTTCTGATTTATAGCCATAAAACCAGTGACGTGGATTGAAAAAAATAAAATTGACTATAAAACATAGTTTCATAAAAACTAAACTTGGAAGATGTCTTGATAAGTTTAAAGAATGGGAGAAATCTGAGAGGTAGGCAAAAGCTGCTTTGAGATCTAAAGGGGCCCCCAAAAAGCATCACAAAGAAGGGTTTGTTAGCTTTTTCATTATGAACCAATTTTTGAAGTTTCATAGTGCCGTTAAATTACTCTCTAGGATGAAAGTTGCCAAGAGTTGAAAAACTGCCATGGGGTTGTTTTTAATATTAGGAGGGCAAATTATATTATACAAGATAGTTTACTGATTTCATGTGACTATTTGCATTCCTCAAAATTAAAGATTTATTTTGCAGGGCTGTTAAATGGATTAGTGTACTGCTAGGTATTTTTAAAATGGCCAAAATATTAGGGTTTATTGTTCATGGACAATTATTACTTTTTATTTTAAGTGTGTTCTATCCTACTTCTAATGCAAGTGCACAGAGCCTTGGTTACACCAGAACTAACATGGTTCCACTGAATCATGTAAGAAAGACATTGCAGTCCATGTTAATGGACAGGGAAGACACACTTCCCCTCAAAGCAACGAAAGTGGTTTAGGTAAAGGCTAAGGAGGGAGAAACATAACTATGAAGATTCACTGGCAAGTCCCCATGCAGGGCCGGGGGCATGTAGAAAAACTATGGCAGCCATTAAAAAAAAAAAAAAAAAAAAAAAAAAAAGCGCTGTACTGTCACTACTCAGTCTTCAGAAGGACTTACCACTTTTTCCTCCCCTCCCCGAAGCTTGTATTAGGCAGGCTTAGAACTGGATTTGCCTAGTTATATGTACATAGTTCTACAGTTAATATGTTAATAGTGATATTGTAAGAGCTCTTACAACAAACAATGATCAACAATAATTTACTTCCTATATTAGATTCTTGTTGTATCTAGGATAATATCTGGCAATTTTAAGCAAATGCAACTTTTTAAAATACTGATGGACCATGTATTTTATGAAGACATAACATGAGCCTGATTTGAACTACAGAATTGCACCCAAATTTTAGTACTGCCTAACATACCAGATATTTATGCAAGTCAACTATTGTGCTAATGTTCTGCTGCACTCTCAGTAGCAAAAACTTGAACATTAATTTTCCTACAGGTCACAAGAACAGTTCGTTGATATTCTTCCAAAAGGTGGAACTCCAGGGGACTAGATTTAACTCTCTTATCATTTTACCCCTTTGTAGTTAAATACTCCCGGAGTCTCTAGTATGCTCCATTAATTTCAGGAAAAAAACATGATTGTTGTAGGTGACCGAAATAAAGTCAATGGTAAATATCATTTTAACGCTACACGCCACTCTGTATGCCATGAAGAAAAAGACCATTAAATAAAAATACACTGCCTATTAAAATTGCAGATAAGTTCTTCAGAAATTACAGTTTGTAGAGATATAAACTGTTTCAAAACCATATGCTCTTTTAATGGACAGGTTTATTGCCAGAGTGATTTTCTGTAGAGAACCCTTCCCAATAAATTAGACAAAGCTCTGAATACCTGGATGGAAGATCACAACCTATTCCAATCTCTCTTGTTTCTACATTCGTCCTTGGCTGGGTTTCCATTAAGTAGTCTAACCTGTCTTGTAATTCTTTATTCTGGAAAAGAAGAATTTTCTGCATGACTTTCAAGATGCATTTTTTCAGAAGACAAATATGTATACATGATTTCAACTCATTAACATAATATATTTTTCTTTTAATTAATAAAGTCCAGCATTAGACTTCATTGATATTTAAAAATATTATTTAGAGTATGCACATTTCCTTATTTTACAGTTGCAGTAATTGTAAAATAAAAGTCAATCTATGGCGTACATTTAGAATGCTAGGATTTTTATTGTTATCTTTTTGGTGCATATGCATAACTGTATGCTACAAAAATTCAGCAAAAGTGCAAAGGTTATTTATTACATGCATTCATGCTGTTCCTGATGTCATAACTATTTTTGTTTCCATATTCAAGACCAGTTACTTACTAGAGTCATTGAATTTACATAAAGAAAATATCAGACAGCATGGTTCTAACTAACATTTCTTATAAAGCACATCAAAACAATTTTAACTTTTTAATTTTTTTAACTTTTAAAAAAAATATAGCTAATTTAAGTCCTTACCTCACATTCTAGGAAAGAAATTTTTTCTAGAAGCTGCATTATAAACAATTCCTTTTGCTTGATCTTTTTCTTTAGTATTTCAATCTATTAATGACAAAAATAGAGGACTTTAAGAAAATGAGGTGAAAAAGACTTTTTGCCATAAACAAAAAAAATCATTGATTTCAGTGTACAGCCAATATTATACTTTCTGTTCTAGAATGTGCATATATTACAAAACACCCTGAATTCAAAAAGGTCACCTTGGATGGTTCATAGTTGGGAAAAAATGCCATTACCAACAATTGTTTGCCAGATTGATGATATAACAACAGTAAGAGACCACCTCAATAGTAATGTGACATTTTCTATGCTCTGTAGGGAACAATATTTACTGTAACATAAATACAGTATTAATAGCTTCAATTTCTCCCCTTCATTAGAGCAACATTTCACAACTTAATTTGTGCAAACTTGTCCTAAAGCTAATTTACCTAGCTACAAGAGGATCTCCTCTGAGTAGTGGGATACTTGCATGTTATAGAGCCATTACATTAATTTTTATTACACATTCCTCCCAATAGGTTCTGGCCCAATATGTGCATTTCTGTCTCTTGTGAATGAGTATTTTGGAGAAAAAAAACCTACTGTGGACTTACTGCTTAAGTGAGTTCTGCTGCAGTTGATCTGTATGTTGTTTAGACAGAGCACTAGTATAACAGCTCAGAACACAAAGTGGAGAAGACAAAGTTGAAGATATGAGCATTAAAAACTATATTTATGCCTTCAATTTCAAAATCATATATTTTAAAAGGGTGCAAGTTATGTCCTATGTGTAGCAAAAGTGGTAAAAGATAATATCTGATAGCATGTACTGGATTCTGCACTCTTAATGAAGCTAAGTTATGTCACTACTCATACAATTAAGTTCCTGCCCACCGTCACTAAATAATCAACTAATTAAAAATCAAATTACATATACAATTTTAAGGAAAAAAAGTAAACAAAAAATGTATTCGTGAAAGTGCAATAAAGTTTTATATAATGTATTAAGTTTTAAAAACAGCCAATCAGAAGGCAATTGAAGTTCCAAATAATTTAGTTTTCCACTTATATCTGTCACTCTGGTACACTGGAGAGTCAAGGTGTGTGAGGTAATATTACTGAAATGCATCAGAGTAAAACAATTTCTGAATTTCTGGCCTGCTTTCTTGCTCTTCATTCCATCTTTTTTCTTAAAAAATAAATTCTTATTAAGAATGCTTTTTGCTGTTAAAACAACCTTCTATGCAAAGTTCACCAGCATATATGAAAATAATAAATAAAAAAGTTTCAAGAAAGAGGGAAAGAATTAAATACAGGGGCCATCACTATCACAAAAAAATCACTACAAACCAATATAAAAAAATTAATCAATGCAAAAAGCCCGAAAAATATTCTAAAGAGAAAGAACCTGGAAAAGGTTAGAATAAAACACAAATGAATAAAAAAAATGCAGAGAACTTAAAGGAAAAGATTTGTGAAGCCAATAATAATAAAAAAGTACAGCCATAATGGGTATTTATCTTAATATAAGTGACATGCCCCATTTGCAGTTTTAATAATTTAACTTCAGTGAATGTAATAAAACAAGGTTCCGATTCAGTTATTACTGAAAAAGGGAAGAGTATATTCCATTCTGTAAATTTTTCAATTAAAAGTTAGTGATAAAACACATAATGAAGAAATGCTATGATCAGCTCATCCATTTATTTGCAAACAAAGGGGGTTTGTTTTCAGTTCAAGCTAGTGCTCCATCTGTCTTTCACTTTAAATAGCAGAGCCTTGTCTGGCTAAAATATAGTTCCAGTAGCAATATCATTTAAAATCGTACTTGAAGTGATCTTTTCAGCTTTCATAGCTTTATAGAAAAGTAATCTTTATATCACCGGCAGACATTTGACAGCTATTGATCCTGTTTTTTTATTTATGGCTCTGTTTAATGCTATAATTATAGTTCAGCCAGAATTTTTATTATAAGTAGGTTTAGTCTTTCCATGATTTTGATAGAACAATTTATACTATCAGTATATTCCACTCTCATGGTGGTAGTTGGTATTAATAGTATGTTCCTCTGCCATGCACAGAAGGAAATCATTTTGGTATCAGAGCTCTGTATCAGCAGCAAGAGTAGAAGTACAGCTTTAAACCAAATATAGCTGTGTGATCAGACGACAATTTTGCCCTTACTTAGGCAGAGCCTGTTTACTGGAGACATTATACAGCAGTTGGTGCCAATTCTGTTTTTTAAATTAATTCAGAAGACTAATGTTTTTATTTAGAGTAATAATCTAATTACACACCAACAAACATTTCTGAAAGCCCACTAAGTCTTACATCTTTACCTTTTCATAATAGTTCAATTTACTGATTAAATAGAGTAAATATAATTCAAAGCCTTTAGACCATGAAAGTTAAAATTGAGCAAAGAGGCTGGTTTAGTATCACACTGTCAGGTACAACTAGATGTAGTATGATTAAAATGGCACAATCATATATATTTATATATATTCCACACCTACTCAATAGAGTTAATACTATAGAAACATCTGAATGATTTGAACATGGTCTAAGAAGATTATACTTAGGATAATAATGGAAATGCTTGAATTAAAATGAAGGCATTGAAAACTCAGAACACAAAGATGGAAAATGGATTCTTCCACCTCCCTCCAACATGATATTCTATGATCTGGCATCACATTTACTGCATTTGTGATTTAAAGTGGGAACCACTAATGGCTCTGTAGGCTGAACCATACACACCATAAGCAATATGTCTTGGCTCATTTAAGCATGGCTTTATGGTTGCAGTTCAATTCTATTCATTCTTCGGTTCCTTTAGAGGGCTATTTATTTATATCAGTAAAAACAATATGAAGTAATATCAATAGAGGATCTGATTAGACCGTGTGTATTACACTTGCAGTGTTTTGTGTAACAACACATCTGATTCCTCAAATCCTGTAACACTGAAAAAGTGATACTTCATTCAATCCAAGGCCTTAGCTTTGTTGACTAAAATGACCAAACCCATTAGGGGTGACACACACGCAGCAGTGGACAAGCCATGGTCATCTTTCTAGTGTGCAGAGAGGAAGACAGAAGTGCAGAGACATTTTATATCTCCTGAATGTAGCAGAGCTATTCTCAGTGCCAAATGCACATAGGTCAGCATGGAAGATGAGCAGGTATGTAGCCAATAAGCCTGCAAATATACAGAGTCTATCAAGCAGACAGTCAGGTTATTGGCAACTACTGCAGTCCAGAAGCTGGAGTAGCCACCAAAAAGGGCTATGGAGCTGCTGAAACCTTGTCCATAAGCTGACTGGATTTAGACCTCCTCCTCCTCCGAGAATTCTCCACTAAAGGCCACTCACTGCACCTTTGGATAAAGAAATTACATTGCTAACCTATGGCCTTTCATGTGGCAAAAAGCCATTAAGAAGCAATCAAACCTGACTGTATAAAAAAAAACTTTAGAGAACTTTACCCCTAATAATGAGATGTGATATGTAAAGGAAACATGGGAAAGGAAGCAACAACTTTGGATGAGTATAAAATATATATTAAATAAAGCATTAAACATAATACTGTACATAGTTACAGAACATTGTCATAAGTAACATTTGCATAAACTGAAAGTATGATGATCTTCATTATGTGAAGAAGTAACAAGAGTATTGGCTCATATATGCATTCTTTCTGTAAAATGTTTTTAAAATAACTGCAGTAATATTATAATCTTCCATACTGCTTTACATTTTGCAAAGTGCTAGACAAACATTAATTCACGGAAACTAATATAAAATAATGAACAGTAGTATTTAGAGCATTACAAAAACACACATCCCAACACACAAAAAGAAGATCTCTGTCATAAGGCACTTGCAACGTGAAGTAAACACTCAGGGCTCGTCTACATTGGCCCCTTTTCCGAAAGGAGCATGCTAATTTTCCAGGTCGTAATAGGGAAATCCGCGGGGGATTTAAATATCCCCCGCGGCATTTAAATAAAAATGTCCGCCGCTTTTTTCTGGCTTTTAGAAAAGCCGGAAAAGAGCGTCTACACTGGCCCCGATCCGGCCCGATCCTCCGGAAAAAGGCTTTTCAAAGTAGGAATAAGAGATCCTCCGGAAAAGGGCTTTTTTCCGGAGGATCGGGCCAGATC
The DNA here is from genome assembly GCF_049634645.1 of Pelodiscus sinensis. Lineage (NCBI taxonomy): Eukaryota > Metazoa > Chordata > Testudines > Trionychidae > Pelodiscus > Pelodiscus sinensis. Next base: position 29,286,488 of record NC_134724.1, on the reverse strand, counting down.
GGGGCCAGTGTAGACGCTCTTTTCCGGCTTTTCTAAAAGCCGGAAAAAAGCGGCGGACATTTTTATTTAAATGCCGCGGGAGATATTTAAATATCCCCCACGGATTTCCCTATTACGATCTGAAAAATTAGCATGCCCCTTCCGGAAAAGGGGCCGATGTAGACGTAGCCTCAGTATATGGGGCAAAAGACCAAAGAGCCATGAAGTCAGAGTCTCCATATAGGGATGGATGCCTTGCAGAAAGAAGTTGGTTTTAAGCAGGCTGATCAAGGCACAACTTGATATGGACTGGGAGAGAAGGAGCATAACAAGTTGAAGATGATATCAGGATGAGAGCCTGAGTGGAAGGTTGGCAGAATTATCCACAATAAAAGGTGTGGGTAAGAAGTGGATCAGTTTGGGACAAAAATAATATTCAAACCTCTTCTTAGACTCTCTCCTGTATCCACTGCAATCTGGCTTCTACCCTCTATACTCCACTGAAAGTGCTATCACTAAAGTCTAAAAATATCTTTTGGCTAAGATTTGGAACCTCCAATTTGTTCTTGATCTTTACCTGGCCTTCAGTACCATTATCACTCCCCTACTCGACATCTAGGCCCTCCAACTAGCTTTCATGGCATTATCCTCTCACCGTTCTCCTCCTACTTCTCTGACTGCTATTTCAGTATATCCCTCTCTGGGAGAACTCCACAGGGCTGTAACTTAGCACTTGCCATAACTCCTTTTATACCTTACCCAGCTCTTATGTTTTTTCACAGGTTCCACCAATGTCTCTACACAGAGTCACAACTGTTCCTCTCTTCACATCCATAATAGTCCTTAGCATACGCATTATTTGTATTGCAGTAGAGCAGAGGCAGAGAACCTTTTTTGGGTCAGGGGCCGCTGACCCCCCGAAAAGAGAGTCAGGGGCCGCACACAAGTGAGAAGAAAAAAATCCTCACTGACATGACATCTGGGAGGATAGGCACTCCCCACATTCCTCTCGCACACCAGAGCCTAGGGGGGGCCCACGTTAGTAGATTTTGTGTGTTCCAACCCTGAGGGAGGTTAGGAGGGGGAGGGACTAGAGCACCAGAGGGGGCTCCCCAATGCTGGTGGGGAGCCCTGAGCCTTGGGGGCTGGATCCAGGATTAAGAGGGAGGCAATTAAGTTCCATACCCCCACAGTAGAGTCTGGAGATCCTTATCAGAGCTGAAAGCTTCCTCATGTTAGGGGATGCACATCATCCTGGATGGCTAGTCATCAACTTAACTTTAATATAGCCACTCTAAAGCTCTATATTTTTCTTCTAAATGCTTGCTATCTTACCTTATTTTCTGTTATCATTGACCACTGCCCCATCTTCCTTATCTCTCTGTCCTCCAACATAAAGGGCATCTTTAACTCTCAATCTCCCATCACACATCCAGATCATAATAAAATCTTGTGTCTCCCTCCAAAACTTAGAAAATCCAACCCTTCTATTTTATCCCATCATTTAAGATGTTTGATCATGCTCTTCTCTCTCACCTTGGTTACTATGACGTCCTCAAATTCCCTTGCTTACTGAAACAGCCTGTGTCAAATCTCTCTGAAAAATTGTTCCCCCAACTTCTCCTGGCCTTGTCACCAAAGTTTAAACTTTCACTTTTCGCTTCAAGACCCTACAATACTCCACCCAGACTACATCTAGGAACTCTACTACTTTGCTCTCGTAGGGTGCATCTACATAGTATCCTTACCTCAAAATAAGCTATGCAATTTGTGTAACAAATTGCATAGTTTATTTTGAGGTTATTTCGAAATACAGCCTCTCCCCGAGTTACGGACCAAACACTTGGCCGTAACTCGATCCATTCGTAACTTGGACCCCATTGAGTTACATGCAACCATGCTGTTCGTAAGTGCGGGTCGCGTTCCTAAGTTGGGGACTGCCTTTACGACCGCTCCATGAGAGCTTTCATAAGTGCGAACGATCGTAATCCAACCGTTCGCAACTCGGGGAGTGGCTGTAGTTTATTTCAAAATTTGGCGCTGTCTACATAGCACCAAATTTCAAACAAACAAACTATTCCAACAAGTCCCTTAACCCTCGTGGAAGGGTTACAAGGACGATGGACTAGCATGCCCCCTTATTTTGAAATACATTTTGAAATAACAGGCGTATTTAAAAACACAGAAATGCTATTTTGGGATACTTCTAGTATCCCAAAATAGCCCCACTGTCTAGATGTAGCCTTACATGGCAACAAAGATATTTGTTTCCATACCTACTTAATTTCTTTTGCCACTCCTGACTTCCTCTATACTGCCCTCTATGTATAGAACAAACTCTCAAATTCAAGGCATCAGATTCTCACCCTTTCCTCTTCATAATCTTTCACAGACCCACTCTTTCTGAAGCTCTAAATCAAATTATTTTTCTTTTAAAATATTCTCAATCTAATACAACTTCTTTCCCTGGATTTCCCAGAGTGTTCCAACTGTACCAAAGGGATATTAATTTTAGACAATTCAATCTTGAGACATTGAGACACATTGGAGAGGAAATATTCAGAAATGCAAGGTTAATGGTAGAAAATTAGATTTGGGAGTCATCACCATAAAGCTAGATATCTGAACCTATGGGGATGAATAAGATCATTAGAAGAAGAGGAGAAAGCAAAGAAAACTATTCTGGGACATAGATGTGAGAAAGGAACAGAAGATGATCTCCAAAAAGAAATGCTAAAGAATTGAACATTAAGATCAGAAGATAATCAGGAGAGTAAAAAAAAAAAAAGCCAAGGAATGAGAAAGAATGACAGAAAATATTAAAGAGAATAAAAGATTGACATGATTTTATCAGAGAGTTGTGTCAACCGTACAATTTTTACTTTTTTGGCTAAATATGATCCATTTCAGAGCTGGAGGCTTGAAAATATGTATAGATTTACTGGGTTGGAGTCTATCCAGAATTTATTTAAATTCACCCCAATTTTACCACATGATGTTGTCATCCAGTTGAAGTTATTTCTCTGCATATCACATTGTACACTTACTTGGGTATCGTATATTATACAAATCTATATTTTACTCTTTATTTGCCATTAGTAAAATTGACATCTGAAACCTAGTGATGCATGACTAAGCTTATTACATTACAAACACACAATGGACTAAACAATACAGGACAGACAAGACATTACAACACCTACTAGAATGCTAAGAATGTCATCCTTTTAGGGAGACAGTTGCTGTACAGGAAAGACCAGATTTCATTGGAATCTGATGTTTCATTCAACTTTAATTTTTAAGTAAGTCATATTTATTGTATTCTAGGCAGTAGAGCTCATATTTTTCCATGGGGCCCTGACAAAAAATCATTAAGAATTGGTACCTTACTAGCTTAGGGCTCCATTAAAAACTCCAGACCCAGATAATATCTTATACTTCTTTTAACATCACAGTCTTAATTTTATATATATATATATATATATATATATATATATATATATATATATATATATATATATATATATATATATATAAAACAGATTTAACATATTTGTAGTAACAGATATTATTACTCAAACTATGTTTAGTGCAAGTTATTGTACTAATTTAATTTGCCTAGCTCTAGTAATATTATATTAGTCTTTGATGCCAGTCTACTGCTCCAGGAGATATAAGGAATCACTGGTGTTCTAGTGTGTTAGAACTGTTTGCAGTGTCTAGCTTAACCAAGTACTGGCCACCTTGATTAAGAACTACAACAAAAGAGTTAAAAAAAATTGGGTTTAAGTATATTAGCTGGTTTGCTTTGCCAAGAACAGACCATTCAAATCTAAGCAGCAGAAATCAATGCAAAATGGACTTTATAGATGAAGCTTGACTAGGAGTGACAGGTTGACTAACATAAAAAATACATGAATGAACATTCTCAATAATGATCTGTGGTGGTTCTGTTTTCATAGTCTGTAGTGGTCCAACACATACCATGTAGTATGTTGGCAGGCATGGCTTTATTTCTTAGAATCACTGAGGCAATCCAAATGTTTATGATTCTCTGCCATTTCAGCTTTGCAGTTTTGCTTCTTTAGCCATGTCCCCATATGGCTTTTCTTTCTGTGTGTGGGCTCCTTTGTTGAAAAATATGTAGATGATATATCCCGCACAAGCATACAGTTTTATTAGTAAAAATACAGAATCCCAGCTCAGATAGTGACTCCATCCTCCATGTTTCTTTGTTCCTTCTTTTACAGTTTTAAATGTATTTCCATATTAAAACTGATGATACAATGTTATATGCCTGGAGTTTCTGAAATGTCTTGATTAAGCAGTTTTCAGCTGGTTATATCACCTTTTTTGTCAAGATTTGTTCTCTTTTCCATTTGTTCATTTTTCAGGTCAGGATTCAGTCTTTAGCAGATGGTATACAAATATTCTCCCTTTCATCCCAATATCTGCTACAATTAAAAAAAGGATGTAGCTTCTTTCTCTTATGCCTGGCCGCCACTTATCTTCCAATGAATCTGAGACTAAATGTGGAGAACAGCTCGTGTGCCATGACCTGGAGATAGTTCAATTCAGTAGGTTAGGGGAATGTCATTCTAAATTTCTATTCTGCAGATAATTTCTCTAAGAAAAAACAAAAACAAAAAACTTCTTTTTCCTTTAAATCACTTTCCCAATATATTCAGTTTCAAATGTTAATGTCTATTTCTTTCCTCTCTCCCTGAAGAAATGCTTTATTATGCCTAATAAAGTCCCTGGCATAATGAAAACGTGATCTTGTTTTTAGTACATAAAACTCAAAAGCAAAGGAATGAAACTTCAGATCTTTTAAATCTTACCAGGTGGAAATATAGCACATAGCCATCCAGCCTAGATGAATACTTTTATTTGTTAAAAAAAAAAGTAAAACTATTATTTAAATGTTTGTTTCATTTTAAGTTCTTTTAAATTGTTGTTTTTCTTAACTTTAAGTGTCTGCATAAGGCTTTTTGGGGGACTGAGACATTTATATCTATCATTCACCATAGAAAGAGAAGGAAAAGATCACTTTAAAAAGCAAGATTTTAAAGACCATGAACCTTAGAAACCGTTTTAAGGTTTAAAGCAAGAAAAAGAGGCAAAAGTTTGCCAGCAACACCATTACCAGGTAAGAAGGACTGGCTCAAGTCTCATAAATCTGCACCTCCCTGTTCACTTGCGTCATCTGACTGGTGGCTGATCACTCCTGTGAAAGTGTTCTGAAGAAAACATTTCTGCCCACCTTGATAAAGTCTCTCAGATATAGTTCTGCTTAAGCGTTTCACCAACTTTGACCTTTTCTACACTGCATCGGGGAGTTCTGTCTTGCTATCAACTAGGTTGTAACTTTAAGATGAATACACAGAAGGAGAACAAGAAGCAGACTATTGGTAGAGTCTTACAAATTTCTCCCATATTAATGCTCACTTTGATTTATCCACTGAAATCCAGATTATTGATCTCTAATAGTCTGTCTCCTTTCACTTTCTTTCCTATATGTACCTGCACGGTAAACTTCCTAAATTTGGCACAATTTATTTTTTAAATATGAATATGCCATGCCACCAAACATTTAGATTCCCCAACTGCCAGGGAGATGGGGAGTTTCATATGCAACCATTGGCATGGTAAGTAAAAATACCATATTGTGTATTGGAAACACATGTATTTAACAAGCAAGTTTTGCTTTGAGAAAAATCTGTCAGTGTTAAATTATCTGTAATTCTTCATTAATTATAACATCAGACTCTATTAATATGCAACAACAAGAGCTGGCAAGAAACTTTTCTAACCAATGATTATCTTTGTGTCTCACAAAGCAAAGAAACCCTAGGGCTACGTCTAGACTGGCATGATTTTCCGCAAATGCTTTTAACGGAAAAGTTTTCCGGAACAGAGCGTCTAGATTGGCACGGACGCTTTTCCGCAAAAGCACTTTTTGCAGAAAAGCATCCGTGCCAATCTAGACACGCTTTTGTGCAAAAAAAATCTGAGCTGTCTACACTAGCCCGAACGGGAGCAGCATAGTATTTCCACAAGAAGCACTGCTTTCTTACATGAGATCGTCAGTGTTCTTGTGGAAATTCAAGTGGCCAGTGTAGACAGCTGGCAAGTTTCTCCGCAAAAGCAATTGCTTTTGCGGAGAAACTTGCCAGTCTAGACACAGCCTAGGGCCGTGTCCAGACTCAGGGGTTTTTTCGGGAAAAGTAGCCTTTTCCCGAAAAAACTTCCCCTGCGTCCAGACTCAAGCCGCGTTCTTTCGAAATTATTTTGAAAGAACGCGGCTTTTCTTTCGATGGCGGTAAACCTCGTTTCACGAGGAAGAACGCCTTCTTTCGAAAGTTCCTCTTTCGAAAGAAGGCGTTCTTCAATGTAAAGAGGCCGTCTTCGAAAGAGAGCATCCAGACTCGCTGGGTGCTCTCTTTCGAAAAAACGGATTTCTCTTTCGAAAGATCCGCCTGCAGTCTAGACGCGATCTTTTGAAAGAGGCTCTTTCGAAAGCATCTTTCGAAAGAAGCCTGCAGTCTAGACATAGCCTAGGAGACTGCAAATTGCTGTGTGTGGGATCTAATGCAAAGAGATGTTGAAGGTCACAGTCTCTAGTAAACTTCCATTTCATCTCTCACTTAAACATTTATTTTCCTCTGGTAGTTAGTTTCTATACCTCTGTTTAATTTATGTCTTGACAGTAAAGCTAGTTTGTTTAGCTCAAGATTACCAAGCTTTTACTAATTCATGTAAGATAAGAGTTTATTTTAAGATAAGGAGAACTTTGGAAAAAAAAAAAAAGTCTCCTGGCATGCTGAATAAGAGAGGTTGATCTCAGGCTTGATTTTTGGTTCTATTGAAGGCAATGGCAAAACTACCATTAAATTCAATGTCAGCAAGATTGGGCCTGTGTGAAGAGCTGGGTGTAACAGCATTGTCTTATGTGATTCCTTCTGCATCAAGTCACAGTCACTCTGTACATCTGTCCTCACCTGTCTCTTACATCCCTGCTTCACTTTTGACTGCTCCTTTTGGACATGACTAGAGTAGGGTTGACTACAAACTGCTAGCACTTTTTAAAAATGTTGGACGCTATTTATGCTTTGTTTAAAAACATATTAAGTGAAAGTGTACTAACTTGCATAATTCTAATCTAGACAGAGTGTCTTCCTTTAGCCCCTTTTAGTTTCATCTGACCCTTCAAGTTTGTAGCATTCCCATTATTATTGTTTGCCAAGTTTCCTCTGTCTTCCTCCAACAGAACTTTTTAACTGGAAGCTTTGATCTACAGAGCTAAGCAAGAAACTCAGGTAAACATCTGCTCGCTTGGATACAGAATAAGCTTCTGTTAGTTACTGCTCAACCTAGCAACACCCACCCAATGCCATGGGATTCATTCCCATATGGAGCTCCCACAGAATGCTCTCAAATCCTACACGACATTAGGGAGGCTGTTTCTGGCTAACCACTAGGTGGTTACTTTAAGGTGTATACATAGAAGGAGAGCAAGAAGCAGTGTATTGAGAGAATCTTACTAATTACTACCACAATAGTGCTCATTTCAATTTATCCACTGAGATCCAGATGATCTATTTGGAGCATTCTCACTATAAAAATTTCTTGTTCTGTTTTGGATGGTTCTGTATAGAACCTGTATTTGCTTTTAAATTATAGACTCTCTGGGCTAGGGTTTCGTATTTATTTGGCACCTTATAGACATGAGACACAGAACATATGGGATTTCACTCAAACTTAGTACAAAGGTAAGGACTAGCACAAAGCTGACTCTATAGAAGTATTGTACTACAATGGAGCTAGGCTGAAAAATTGTTAAAAGGAAATAAATTAATGTTTTCATAAAGGGAAATCTTATGGCAGAGGGAACAGGAATTGGGAGAATATATAAAAAGAAATTAGGTAGAGGGGGTCTAAGTTTTGATGTTTGCGTCTCAAGATCGCTCGAATTATGGTGTGCACAATAAAAACAGATCCCCACAGGCTTAACAGCTCTGTTGACAAGACTGCACACCAACTTTGGGGCACCTAGTACCAGATTTATCTCCTGATAGATCCTATAGGAATTGGGTAAGGCCAAGATGAGGCACTGCCTAGCTGACTAAGTAGTAAAGTCTCTTGGGATCTAACAATCATCTAGTTGGAATAGTACCTTCTTAAGATACTATAGTAATGAGGGCCATATAAGTATCTGAGCACCAGACAAACTTTAATGTATTTGTTCTCACAGCACCCCAGTGAGATACAGAAATACTGTTGTAATGAAGCTGTTCAATTCAGACCTCAACTCTCTCTCATTTTAAAGGACACCATTCATCTTAGCTCTCACTATTTACATTCCACCCAGATTTGTTGCTCTTTCGCTTTCATTGCTGAAAATAATTTATATCAGAATAAATAATCAAACTTGAGTTTACCAGTAAATTGCACTGAGAGAATGAATCCCACAGCATTTGGGTGTTGGCAGGTTGAATAGTAATTTACAGAAGCTTATTCTGTACCCAAGCGAGCAGTCGTTTACCTAAGCTTCTTGCTTAGCTTTATAAATTAAAGCTTCCGGTTAAAAAACGTATATTTTGCTTTAACATCTGATTCAAGTATTGTTGATATTTCAACAATTCATCTAATTTAGGTACCACATATTCCTTTTCTTGGTTTCCTAGAGTAGCCTGTTTTCTCACAGTCATGCCAACATACATTATAAAATAATTTCGTAATTATAAAATACTTTGTCATTCTTTTCCAATTATACTATTTAAATAGAGGTTATCATTCTTAAGATGAACACATCCCTATAAACAATAGGATGGGTTTTTGCTTTTGAATGTACTGCAATAATGACCAATGAGGTATCTTAAATTCTACATTCCCAATTTATCAGCTATTTCTTTTGCATTATGTCTATATTTTAAAAGACTAACAGAGGAAGTAATTCTGGCTATACTCTATTGAACACAATTTTTTTAACCTGACAACTGTGGAGCTCAAAAATCTCCCATACTCAGGAGATAGTACCAAACCTACTACATGTATCTCCCATTATTGAATTTATTTCCAAATCAGTGATGCTACTGTCTTCATAGGCAACAATTATGGAAATAAATATTTCTTCAATACCCCACCAAAAGCATAAATTCTGGTACTGACACCTCAGGCATCTACCAGCAGCACTAACTCGCTTACACAATGAAATTCTGTTTGAAGCTTGTTTTCAGAATGGGATGAAAAGCATGACACTTATTGTGCTTTATCCAGAGGTAAATCAAGTATTTAATGGGAAATCACAAAAAAATGGGTAGGAACATTAATCCTACCATCCTGTCATTATGAACTGTTTCTTGTTTGCAACAGCTCTAGTTTCTGTCATTCAGATGACTGCTTTACTCTAGTTTTTTGAAGAAATAAAACCTTTTGAACAGAGTAAAAAAAATAGGCTAACCAATTTACATGTAGCTTGAAACACAGTCGTTCAGAATGCTGGGAAAGCATACATTAACCCATATCCTCGTGCAGTGAAGAAATAGGGTTCTCAAACCTATTGCAATTTATCAATCTGCTGCAGAATTCATGATGAACTGCAGAAAGTGGGGAACATAGCTCTATTTGTGCTATGGGATATGCACAGAACCAGGACTGTAATGTGGGCATCACAATCCTTCCACACACAGTTCATTGTAGGTTCAAAGCCAAAGCTTGTATTTGGCATTATTGAATTTAATAAGGGATGACCAATCACAAATCCCTGTTTTGGGAATGCCAAAAGAAAATGAAAAAAAGAAGGTGAAGCACATGCTGAAATCAATTAACAAAGACACCAATAATTTCTTTTAATAATGAAAACTATACATTCTTTATGGCTTTGTGACCATATGAATTTTCCCAATTACTATAATTTTAAAAACAATTCAAGGCACTCCTGCCTTTTATCTTAACTAAGTGGAAACTTGCACAAAGCTTTAAAAAAAAAAAAAAAGTAGGCATCATCTGACTTTCTATTCTCTAGGAGGGTGACAGTGATTAAAATATACATCTGATAGTGATTAAATGATACACCTGAGTAGATAGCTTGTTTAAAAGCTCTAGCAGGGATTTAAAAAAAGGTATTCCAGGATGAATATATTTCTCTATAAGCATACAATCAGATAAACTCACCCTTCAATTATTACTGAAGTTTATAAAGTTATATTAGGAATGAATTTGGTCCAGTATTTTTAATGCTTTTGCCAAAACACTCAGTATGGAAAGAAAGTAGTTGTGGAACCTCTAGTTAGCCAAGTAGGTACAACTACGTTGAATCAAATTACTAACAAGTTACGCCCATGCAATTTAGTACAAAGTCCAGCCTGTTAAGCATTTATTCACAAATATTCTTAGAATTATTTTGCCTGCCCTGCATGTCCTGGCTGAAGAGCTAATTCTAGTAGTTTTGTGGAAAAAGAATCTGCAGGGTGCTAGTTTGCTTATTTATACTGAAATGAAATTCTAGTAGTAATTCTAAATTTGTTCTACCAGACATCAATTCAATAGATGAGCACTGGAGAGGGAGACAATAAATCCTGTTTATGCCGTAGTATAAAGTTTTTATTAACACAAGTTTGGAGTGGTTGTTTGATGTGTAGGTGGTGAAGCCATGAGTCATCCAAGCGAAGGTGCCAATAAAACAAATTTTACACCCAGAAACAGACATTTGTGTACCCGATAGAAGTAATTTGAGAAAAAGAGGAATTAGTGATAAGACCACACGAGCCAGTAAAAGGTGCATGATAAAGGCAAATAAGCGCATCACTTTACAATTTAGTACACAAGTATCACCACACCACATGCAGCGTGTACATACCTCTGCATTATACATATATGTATGTTGTATTTTAATGCCTTTTACTTAAAGTTTTCAATACAACATCAAAATATAAATATTAAATTCTAGGTTTGATTTGAGAAAATTTTCAGACATTGCAATTATGGCTCGACATCTGGCTAATGTTCCAAGAACATGGGCAAAACATCCCTATCCAGAAACCTCTGCAGTCATTGTGAGCCAACTCCTAATCATCAGCAGGACTAAGCACTGTTTTTTAACAGCAGTGTAAAATAATACAAGAAGTTAAAATGAATGTTCTCATCTTTGGAAGTCGGAAAGCAAACCAGGATAGAGAAACTTTCATAGCAAACCAGTAGTACCACAATACTGAATTTAAGGGAAATTCCTATTCAGATCAGCAACAGCATCCATAATAATTCTCCATCATGTTGAATGTTAGTCCACATATAATTGAAGCTGAATCTTCAGAGTCCTCTCTTACTACAATATCTGAACTAGTGCAATTTGGCTGTCTTTTGTCACTCCAATTTAAATGCAAATTAACATCCAAAATCCTGTGTCATACCTACCCAGTCTGGCCTCGCTGGGACACTAGCTGGCCTGGCTGCTGAAAGAGCACTGTGCATACAGGCCACTGGTAAATCAGAGCAGAATTCACATGGAAGACCGCTTTACCTTCTATTGGAAACAAACCCAGACTCAGCTGGCTCCAGGACTAGAGAACTATAAGGCTGGATTAAATCCACCTCTTCTGTGCACTATCTTTCATAGATATATTACTAAAAACATATTGATATACATACTATATAGCCTGAGAGCAACTGGTATAAACTGCTTTAACTTCCACTTTCTGCTTTGCAATATACAAATCCATAGCTCATGCACTATTGATGCATAGTAAGCATCATGTTATAAGATGGTAAATAAAGCAGCAAACAACATGCAGAGCTTTTGATTGTGGAACAGGCAAAAGGATTTAGAAGAGATCTCCTTCCTGGGCTATGTATTCAGTTTTATGGTGTAAAGAGTTTAAACCTCCATGTAGCTGTTAAGGGAATATATTGTTTTTCTAGAGCTCACCTCTTCTACCATATGTTTGACTTTCTTCTGTTGGCAATGAACCATATCATCCAGATGTTTGATACGTTCTCTAAGACCAGCTGCAACCTCTTCTAGATGCTGTGACCTGATACAAGTTATAAGAACTAAGTAAATATATAGGAAGCCATAATGTGTAAACAAAAAACCAAACAACCTCGCACACACAAGCCCAAACTAGAAAAGGATACAAGGATCCCACTGGCCTTATTTTAGGGGCTCAGCACTTCTGAACAGAGTCGGGGCTTTGTCTTTTATGCCTATCTTTAAAAAGCACCACAGATGTGCATAAAACTATGCTAACCTAAAAAACAGATATTTCTCAGCAACGCAATGTATTCTATGCAATCCATCACCATTGCAATCAATTTATCTCACAAAAAAAGCTTAGAAGGATGAGTTTTTGCAAAATAAATTCAGTTTTCTTGCATAAAATAAGACAAATATGTTCCAGTTGGATAATTCCTTCCCAAATTATTCTACAGTCAACATTAATATAAAAGATTCAGGTTTGATTTTTTTAACAATGCTTGAAATCTCAGGAAGGAGTAGCAGCTCACCTCTGTTTGTCTGAATGGGTTTGAGATTTTGCTCCCGATATCTGGGTTTCATGCTGTACCAGTTGTTTTTGTAGCTGGTGGCGTTCCTAAACAAGAAAATATAATTTCTCCATTTTTTCTCAATGTAAATTTAAACTCCATTAAATATATTTTATTGTGATTTTAAAAAGGCCTATAGTATGTTAACTAAAATAGAGGCTGATTGAGATACAAATTATTACTAGAACCAAGAAGCACAGAATGAAAAAAAACCCCAAAAACTTGAATAATGAGAACAGGGAATATTCATCTGAGCACAAAGATAAACAGCAATGTTTTCAGTCTTCAGCACCAGTCTGCTGGTATCAATGGGCAGTTTTGCTTGCAATTTTGTATTTTGGGAAATGTAACTCTGAAGGATAAAGACGTGTGAACCGAAACACAATTCTGAAAGATCCACAAAGGGACTCCATCCCTCTACAATTATTACAGAGTGAAGATATGATTTCATTTACGGTCTTGGATGCAGAGATTAAATGAAGCACATAACCACTGTTGATTATATGAAAATGAATTTTTCCATATCGTTCCTCCAAAAGGATCTCGATTCAATGTATTTTGCTAGAAATCAGAGGAGTCTTCTTATTTTTCTCCCAAAATTTCCCTGCTTGTACTATTCAAATGTCACCCAGCATGAGTACTGAGAGGATCCATCACATGTAGAGGCTGACCCTACTCCACTACAGTCAGTGCGAGTTTTGCCATTCATGTAAAAGAAAACAGGATTGGGGTCTTAAGAACCAGCAAAACAAGCACAAGAACAGGAGATTAGAGCTGACTACATAAATTAATGAACCGAAGTAAATTACAAATGCATTTCCTAACACCAAAGACCATAACGTACCACCTTTACTCACTGAATGCTACCTTGTAACCATGAATAACTCCACTAAAGTCAGTGGGATAAAAGGAATCAGTGGCAGACAAATAATGGTCCGCTGGCCAACTCTGGTTCTCCAGGGTTAACCCCGGTGGGGCTGCCACCACTGTATTTACCTGTGCCTCCGTAGGTATGGACGATTGCAGCTCCTGTTGGCTGCAGATCGCCATTCCCAGCAAATGAGAGCAGTGGGAAGCTGTGTTCTGGTCCACAGCACTTCTTGCAGCTCCAATTGACCAGGAAAAGCTATCTATGGCCAACACTTTGCCCATACTGCCGAAGGCTCAGGTAAATATAGTGGTAGAGGCCAGCCAGGGGCTAACACTTGTGAAATGCCACCATTTTATTGCCCACCCCTGAATTACGATTTGGTGATTTCTCCAACATTACTGCTAACTGATAAAATAAATGAAGACATATCTCAGCTAGATCTTAAAAACTGAGAAGAGTCTACCTAAATACTTACAATGCAATCCACTTCTGTTAGCTGGGCAAAGAGTACATTAACATACTACACATAAATGAAACCAGGGTTAGTAATCCCATCTAGCCAGCAAGTTTGGCCAGTGATGGCTGTTTCAGTGTATTAGCAAATAATTAGTGATGCTAGATTTAAATGGAAGCTGAAGTGAAAGCACAAGAACATAGCTTGAAAGAACTGAGTTTTATTATATTTTAGGATTAAAATAACCAACATCCTAAATTTTTGTCACCACTCAGGACTGCCAGCAAGTCCTTACTGCTGCATTATGTCTTTTAGACAGTAAGTTCTTTGCAGGGATTGTATTCACTTTCATATATTGAACAATGCCAAACATGCTGAAGGCACTAACAAATAAAACTACAGATTCCCGTACGGAATATAACGGAATCATTGATAATGTCAGATCAATAATTACAATGAAATTCCCTTAGTTGACAGCGGGGAATAAACCTGTTTCAGACATCACAGAGCTTACATCAGACAGGGTCAGATAATACAGGTTGAACCTCTCTTAACCAGGACAATCTGGTCTGGCAACATCCCTGGTCCAGAAGTACGATGGATGTTCCAAGACAAGAGAGTCCAATGGAGGGCCGGTGGAGGAGAATCCAATGGAATGGGGCTGGAACCCAGTAGCGGGTCTGCCCTGTGACAGCGAAACTGGAAGCCCAGCAGCAGGGCTGCCGCCTGGTGGTGACACAGGGTGGAGGCCAGGAGGCAGTGAGGTTGCCTGGCAGGGCTGGAGCCTAGCAGAGGGGCTGTCGCCCTGCAGTAAAACAGCTTGACAGGACCTGGAGGCAGGCGATTGCCTGGTTGTGGGGCCAGAAATCTGGCAGCAGGGACATCTGGCACCACAACCAGGAGCCTGGCAGCCCCCACTGCCAGGCAGTGGGGCAGCAGCGTGCTAGGACTAGGAGACAGCAGGGCTGCAGGGAGGGGGGCAATTGAGTGGCGCAGCAAAGAGTCCATCAGCCCCACTGCTACTTGGTAGACCTGCTCAGAGAGGATGCGAGGTAGCAGGGCTGCCCAGTGAGGTTGAAATGCAAGCGGGGCTGCTGCCTAGCAGCAAAACTGGACCCCAGCAGGGGGGCTGCCTTGTGGGGCCAGGAACCCAACAGCAGGGCTGTGCTAAGGGGCTGGCAACAGGTGGCGGAGGGTTGGCAATGAGGCCATGGCTGGGGGACTAAAAAGAGGGGCAGAAATGACCTTCTCTGGTCTGACAAAATCCCTCATCCGGGATCCATTAGGTCCTGACGGTGCCGGACCGCGGAGGCCCAACCTGTAACTGTTTGAGTAGAGATACTGCACCATGACTACTAGACTTCCATTATAACAATTCTCTCAAACCTGTATGAGTTTTGCCCTGGAACAAAGTCCACAAAATAGAAGGCAGGGCAGGAGAGATAAAGAAATGACAGAAAAACTGCTACAACTTGTTCTACAGCAGTGCCGCTAACGTCACAAGAGATAAGTGTCTGGCAGTATTTCTGCTTTCAGAGAGTTACAAATCAATTGTAAAAATATGCTCAAGGCTGCACTAAAATAGACAATATCTGAGCTAAGGAGAGAAACTTGAGACAATATTGAATGCAGAAAAGATTTTATAGATGAGAAGTAGATCTAAAAACTAAAAATCAGGGATCACTGTTAGAGTACTTTGAAAAATAATCTAAAAATAAGTTATGTGCCTAGAAACATAGATGATTGTTACATGCACGGAAAGTTTGAAATCAGAATTTCAAAAGAATTTTAGTCTGAAGTCTTAAGAGTCTCATTCTGATGTGCAGGAACGTCAAGGTCCAAATCCATTAAAAACTAAATAGTGTAACAGGTTTTCTCTCTGATGCATTTAGGTGAACATGTTTTATACACACACTCATTAGTCAGGTAAATTTGTACATTATAGGACATTGGGAGATAAAGGCTGTGTCCACACTCAGGGGTTCTTTCGAAAAAAGTACCCTTTTTTCGAAAGAACTTCCCCTGCATCCAGACTCAAGCCGCGTTCTTTCGAAATTATTTCGAAAGAACGCGGCTTTTCTTTCGATGGCGGTAAACCTCGTTTCACGAGGAAGAACGCCTTCCTTCGAAAGTTCTTCTTTCGAAGGAAGGCGTTCTTCAATGTAAAGAGGCTGTCTTCGAAAGAGAGCATCCAGACTCGCTGGGTGCTCTCTTTCGAAAAAGCGGATTTCCTCTATCGAAAGATCCGCCTGCAGTCTAGACGCGATCTTTCGAAAGAGGCTCTTTCGAAAGATGCTTTCGAAAGAGCCTCTTTCGAAAGAAGCCTGCAGTCTAGACACACCCAAAGAGTGGGGTTTTTTTTAAACTGTCCTTTCAAAATAAAGATTGCTCCCATATGTCTCTGAGCTCTGAAGCAGCCCTGAAAGTTTTGGCAAGTATCAGCTCCCACAAATAGTAGAGTAGGCAAAAGGTACCAATTTGCCATGGTGTGCTCTCACCAGTCCAAGCACTAAGAGCATGGATGGATGCAATAAAGAGTGTAGATATTTGCATCCATACATTAACATTCTGTGAGCAGAAAAAGTTACCTCTTCCATGCGCTGAATGAGCCGATCCAGCTCTCCAATCCTCTGGTCTTTTTCTTGTATACTTGTCTCTGTAATTTGCATCTTCTTATTTGCCTCCTCAATGGCCTTCAGAAGTCGATTTGTTTCTGCCTTTGAACAAACAGGATTACGTTCATATCCACAAACAACCAATAAGATTGATGAATGAGAAGCTCATTTCTGTGCTTTACAATGGTGTTGGCTTTTTTTTAAAAGTAGACTTCATAAAGCCAATACATCTATGCGCCCAAAAATAAAGACTGCATTTGTAAACCAAATAAGCATCTAGCTATAGCTCCAAATGTGTGTTTTGTGGCACATAAAATTTGGGTTCTCAAAATTGACGAGTTACTTTTAATTTAGGGCTATAAGACTTCTCAGCTATCAGTTTCAAAAACAAAAAAAATATTTTGCACATTCCATGAATATGTGTTCTCCCCTGGGTGGATATAAACACACTCAGTATAGAGAGAAGAAAAATGTGCTACTCCCAACAACAGTATGTTTAGTTACCAAAGCCGGTCACTTTTAACTGCATTTACAGCTATGTCACATTAAGGCTTGAGAGACTGACTTCAGTTGCAGTGACTTCTTGTTATTGACCAGAATGTACAAAACAACATGACCAGAGTGAGCTTTTGTGAGAAAAAAAAAGTTCTCACAAGATTTCTTTACCTATTAAAATCTCAAGAGAAAAAATAATTAATTTATGATTTGCATTTTCTTAGACCAGCAATAGAAAAACTACTTTATTTTCATTTTCATTTTGAAATTTAAATTAGTTTTACTGTCCACTATATTTAGACACGTTCTTTCTTCAGCTACAAAGCTCTAGTGACTATGAAAATTAAAAAGCGGTTGTGACAAGGCATGAAAGGAAAAGAAACTGGGGTGCAAATAAATGTAAGACTTCAATTCTGGTGTTACATTTGTCAATATAATTTAAGGACTGTACTTCAAACACTAAATGCACTGAATGGAAGAACACTCTTAGGCTAGCTGTACATACTATGAGAGTTTCTCTCTCAGCTATATGCTTCTGTTCTTCTTCTTGTAGTTTTTCTTCATACTGACTGTACAGTCTTCTCGTCATCTCTCTCATTACATCAGCATTGGCTTCCTGAGAGCATTCCACCTATAGCAGTGAACAAAATAAAATTTTTAAAGCTGAAACATCTCCAGGTAAGACATTACCAGAGACAAGAAAAACTAAAGTTCAAACAAACTGAAAGGTAAAAAAAATAATAGATGTTGATAGTTAGAGCCCTTCACTAATATTGTTATAAAATATACAGGCAGTCCCCGGGTTACATGGATCCGACTTACATCGGATCCCTACTTACAAACGGGGTGAGGCAACCCTACACTAGCTGCTTCCCCCCAGCAGACCAGGGAGACGCGAAGCTAGCCCTCCCCCCCCCAGCAGACCAGGGAGACGCGGAGCGGCTTTTCTCAGCAGACACCTCAGCTTGAGAATAAAGGACTGAGGGAAGTAAGGTGTGGGAGAATAAAACTGAGCTCTGGAGAAATGTTTGGCTAGAGTTTCCCCTACAATATGTACCAGTTCCGACTTACATACAAATTCAACTTAAGAACAAACCTACAGTCCCTATCTTGTACGTAACCCGGGGACTGCCTGAACTCTACTACTAGACCTGAAGTCATTTACCCCAAGTGCATATTACAGCATAGAGGGGCCTTTAAGTGGACATAAGTTACATTTGTACCAACTTTAGAGCCCCTTCACAATGCCAGAGTTAAAGTGCCATTAGTGTAACTGAGAATCAGGATTGACCTTTTATTAAGCTCTCTGATAACACTGTCACATTATGAAGAACAATTTAAAATTCTCTAATTTTACATGAGTTTAGCTGAGAAATGAGCCTGAACCAAAACCCATATCCAAATGCCTATGAACTTTGCAATGATCAAAATCCAAACCCAATATTTAAAGTTTGAGTACATCTGTGGTGTGTACTGAAATAAAACTAAACGGAACAGTTTTGTTAGGACAGGATTCTCTTTACTCGCTCTGCTACAAATCTAGAGGTACACCTTTAAAGTCATGTGAGTTATGCTGATCTAAGTCAGAGGAAAATCTAGGCATACAAAACTATTAACTTAGTGTTAATATAGGTATAAATCAGGGTAATAAAAGAAGAAGCAGGCACCTAGTGTTTAATGCTGGAACTCTTAGTGGTCATGATTATAAAAGAGTTCTGTTTTGAGCACCTGGTTATCTTGTTTCAAGGACTCCAAGATTTAACAAAACTCAGTAGGAATAAACTGTTCAAATTTTATTACTCTGTATACAAATAAAAAGATATTTTGTCTTCTAAAGAGGAATAGAGCTCTCTGAAAGATTCCATTTGCACCATAGATGCCTTCTGTGGCATCTCACCCAGACAGATATTTACATTAGGAAAAAAGAGCAAGTTACTGCCAATGCAATCAAAAGGAAGTGAAATTAAATTAATTTTCATTCAAGTATACATGAATGCCCACAGTAACAATAATGTGGCTATAAACAACTAGCTAGAAAACAGTTTGCCTCCTACCCTCCCTAAAAAGTGTTAAAGTGGAATATAATCCCTGTACCACCTCTCCCATATTCCTTTGTCTACAATTTGGGTGGCCACTGTAATAGCTAACAACTTTCTCAAGTGAGAATATAAAAAGAAATAATTCTAGTAAACAGAGAGGAACAAACCTAACTGTCAGTAACAAGGGTAGTTGGCAATTTTTGCCTTTTCACAGCCAACCACCACAATACCATATCCTCTTTTTACACCGCCCCCCTTCAAATTAAAAATCAGATTCTGTGGATGTTTCTGCATGTGACTTAACAAGCAACTTCCTCTATGCCAGCATGTGCTTAAACTTTTAATACATACTGACATTCCATTGATGTCAATGTGCTTGATTAAGCACATGCGTAAGTGCATCACTGAACTGGGGACTACAGGCTGAATTCTGCCCTCAAACTCACTTCATTCTTGGAAAGGACGTGTCCTCAAAATTAGGATAAACTACAAGTTTATTTTGAAATCCTGATTTCTTTTCCTCTACTCTCTTCCTTCGGATATTCTTTCCTTCTTTTTATTCTCTACAGACCATAGCAGATCCAAGCAACACTGATAATGATCACAAACCTTGTAATAATATTGTTGAAAGGAAATTAGAACATAAAAATACATTAGTAAGCTGGCACCCTTCCTCCTTGGTTTGATGGATTTCGGCCAGCTATCACGATGCACCAATGCAAGATACAGGAGTACCCAAGAAAATAATCTGTTTTTTACATTTAAAATGTCGGTAAGTCAGTGGTGACCTAATTCCATGGAAGGGGCATAATGTATTTTTAAAAATATTTCTGATGCAGCACAATTGTTTCAAGTTACTTGAAATGCTGTTAACTGCTCTGAAATTATTTAATGGAAACTTCCAAATTAAGACAGTTAGTTTCATTAAAAGATCCAGCTGGTGTTTCAGTCTCTTGTGTTTACCTGAAAACCTGTCCCGCAACTAACTTCTCTTTTCAAAGGTAATTTGCTGTTAGGGTGAACCTCTGTTGCCCAATCAATACTGTACATGTGCACAAAACAAAACAGATTTCTGATGAAAAATTGTGAAAGATACCGTACTGGCTGTCAATAACATTCCATGGATGGACTGGTGAAGAACTCTACACAAATATGGCAAAATCTTTTTTTTCCAAGCCATTAATCTCATTGTCTCAGCAATGCCCTTATTTTACAACGTGAATAAGGGGAGATGATATACTGTACCTTTAGTTTCAGAAGCTGATTTTCAACTTGAGCTGTTTCTAGCTGTTTCTGCTTTTCTTTCAGTTTTTCCATGGACTGTTCATGTGTGCATTTTAAATTTCTTATTTGATCTCTTATATCTGTGTTCTCCAAACTAACATCCACTAAAGTTTTCTAAAATACACACAATGAAACACACAATTTGAAGTAATAAAAATAAAAACATTGTGTTTTGACCAACCTATCATAATAGGATTTCCACAACATTTAGAATATTTTAGAGTTTAGTGTTTTGCTGACAGTGTTAACATAGTTAATAGCTTTGGCCCTTCAAAGTTATGGCTTCCAATTATTTGCTTTAACAAAAAAAGTCTCTTCATAGGAGAATGTCCATTAAAATGCAATCCCAGATTTCTGTGACCAAGAGAAAGATATACATGCCTTACAGTGCAAACACCACTTCCATTTTGCATAGTAACACAACTCAAATGAAATTTACTTTTTCCTACATTCTTCTCCTTTCCAAATGTTAAATTTTAAGCTAATATACCAGAAAAAACTGATGTTTGGGGGGGAAAAAAATCCACACCTGGGACGTAGGAAGAAAGGAGAATCATGGAGGCTAGCTGGATTGGATGCCAAGCTGAAAATATTTTTTAAACAAGAATAATGACCTTCCTTTGTTTATAGGCGTGGCTACTAAATATCTGTAAAATTTTTAAAAAATTGAAATTTCCAGCAAAAGAAAACAGTGGGACAAAATCTTATGATGTGTTATTGGTTTGTAAAATATGGGGGGGAAAAAATCTCCATTTCATATTTAATTTTCCATTAGACAAAGGCCAAGGAATTTCACCAGCTACAGTGGAGTGAAATGACTTTACTATATATTATAATATAGCCTTTTAGCTAGCAGAACTCCTGAATCATTTTTAAGTTCATAATTTATCTGTTTTAAATGTTCTTAATGACATTTGATGGTTAACATCCAAACGTATATCTAACCATCATCAGCCCCTCATGTATACTGTTAAATTGAAAGTACTAAAAGGAATCTAGGTGGCTGTTGGATCAGGCTGTCATCTGTGACTGAGCTATTTACAGCATACCTGTAACTCAATTGATGCTGTTGTCAATGAGGTGTTCATTTCATTGAAGCTATTCAAGGCTGCCGCCTGCACTTCCATGTGGCTCTCTAAGGAATCCTTTTCAGCATTTGCTATCTGAACAGATTACAAAAAGATATAAAAAAAATTCTCAAATTTTAAAATGCTCTCAAAAGGATGATAGCTGTCACCATCTTAACACCGAAGAGAGAACACGTTAAAACCAATAGGATTTAGAGGAGTTTGAATCTTAGAGTAAAGTTTTCTCTATTGAAAAACCTGTTTTAACCAAAAGTTCATTTTAAAAGCTTTAATGTTGGCCTCAGAAGCAAGCTATGGTAAAATATAGAAGCAGTTTTTTTAGTGTCTTCTCACAGTGTGTGCCATCATGCATATTAACTACAGCAAGAACTCAGGCTCTAACTCTTGTGGTCATGAAAAAAGAACTTCCATCTAGCTAAACTTGGTAGAAAAAAATTCATCCCTGTGAAGAGGGAATTCACCCCTTTCGATATTTAACTGGGACTCAGACAGCACAAAGGCCTTGTACTGACCCTGGGCACAGGACCAAGTGTTACCCAGGAAGACCTCCTGCAGAATTTGTCTTTACCTTGAAGATATACTTTGCATACTTTTACATTTTGTTAAGTTTCAAAAAGAAAAGATTTTGGTTTATATAAAACATTGTGTGTCTCTAGAAACTGCTTTGAGGTTCTGCCTCAGGGGTGGGGAAACTTTTACGGGTTGGGGACCACTGAAAAATCAGCAAGGGGCCTCACACAAGTGAGAAACAAAACAAATTAAAAAACAAAACAACAATAAAAAAATCCCACCCAACCCTCACTGACATGGCTCCCAACTGAGGAGAAAGACACTCCCCTTGCACACCAGAGCCTAGGGGGAGCCCAGCCTAATAGATTTTGTGTGCTCCAGCCCAGTGGTCGGGCAGCAGTGGGCTGAATGCCAGTGCGGGCTCCCCAGTTTTTGGGGGCCAGATCTAGGCAAGTTGGGAACCACATCCCAAGCATGAGGTTCCCCACCCAGGTTCTACATGAAAGATGAGAAATGCAAATGTATATAAGAGCATTCCAGCAGGTGAAACAACACTAGCACTCATTTATTGTTATTTAAATAGCATAGTAAATTTTCACAATACTTTAGAGCAGTGTTTCTTAAATTTTTTAAGACCAAGAAACAAGAAACAATTTTTTATGGGGAACACGAAGAATTTTTTTGTTGACCCCCCCAAAAAAACCAAACAACAACAACAACAAAAAACACCACACACACAAAAAAGGGAGGCCATTTTGAATTGTGTTTTCTCGCGACACACTTCCAACTGCCTCTAAGAAAGGGTGCTTTAGAGTATCTAAAATATGCAGACCCCAAAACTGACAAAGCTTCTGCCACAAACAGAAACCAAACATACACATAAACAGGCACAGGTCAGCTGTTTTTTAGTTGTGTGTGGTCTTCAGTGCACAATTGGACAGGCAGGAGTGGGAGGACGCTTGGAAGCAGTATACTGGAAAACTGCTTGAGGCATGAGAGGTGAAGAGCAAGAGGACACACAGGAAGTTTTCGAAATAGGTAGAGGCGGCATTGTGGATATGGTGCTGGGAGAAAACAGCTGTCAAGCCAGCTCATCCCCAGCATCAGCTCCTGCTCCTGTCCCGCTCGCTGCCTCATGCAGAGGCAGCAAGGGGGGATGGGGAAGTGAGTAAGTTTACTACTCACTTACATCACTTGTTAGGAGAGGGTAAAAAAGAAATGGAGCAGCTTAGAGAGAGGCTTGGGTGGAATGCAGGGAGCAAGGCATAGTGTAGGAGAAAATGAGATCAGGAACACAGAGAAGCAGAAAGCTTTGAAGATAAGAAGCATGAGCTTAAATGTTAGCGTGAGCAGTGGGGGAGGAGCCCAACATAAATATTTACTGTGTTTGAATTTTTCAAATGACATACAGAAGAAATGATAAATCAACCAACCATAAGGTGTGTAAGAACACAAAGGAAGATACAGCAGACCAAACAGTATCAATGATGATTAATCAAGGTCTAATCTTATAATTAACACAATCAAACAAGGTCAATGTATAAAATACACAAGCACTGTACACCAATCTTCATAAGTATTTAACAATTTGCATTTACTAGCCAAGCTACACACCAGCAGAGCCAGAGCGCACAGTGGAAGCCAGTGCTCAAGGCTCACAGATAAAAAGCAGCCAGAGAAAGACCGTTCTGGACAGATTGCAGAAGAGATGTGAGACAGGAAGGACCTAGAAGAAAGGTTCAATGACCAAGGTCAGGATTTCACATGTGCATATGCAAGAGTTTTAGTAACAGGGGGTATGTCTACACTACCGCCCTAGTTCGAACTAGGGTGGTTAATGTAGTCATTTGAAGTTGCAAATGAAGCCCGGGATTTAAATATCCCGGGCTTCATTTGCATCTTGCCGGGCACCGCCATTTTTAAATCCCCATTAGTGCGGACTCCGTGCCCGCAGCTACACGCGACACAGAGTAGGTAGTTCGAATTAGGCTTTCTAATTCGAACTACTGGTACACCTCGGACACGGAGTCTGCACTAACGGGTATTTAAAAATGGCAGCGCCCGGCAAGATGCAAATGAAGCCTGGGATTTTTAAATCCCGGGCTTCATTTGCAACTTTGAATGACTACATTAACTACCCTAGTTTGAAGTAGGGTGGTAGTGTAGACATACCCTGGGATAAGAATAAGAGACAGCTTTTGAAGATGCTACAGAGAGAGAATATTTATACTAAGGGCCAAGGGGTGATGGGAGAAGAAATAAAAGGATTCTAAAATGTTGTCAAGTGTGGCAGCCTAGGTGCCTACGAAGAAGGTAAAGATGTCAAAAGTGACACATAATATAGGGAGAAAAGGAGACTTAGGGATAAGAAGCAGTCTGGGGCAGTATTCTCTCTAAGATTTTTCATCCTTGGGCAGGTTGAATTTTCTTTTGGGTGAGCTGAAATTTCTTATGTGCAACACCAATATTCAGGTGTTGTGTGGATGTGCACCAACCAGTACAAACAAAAACCGTAGATATAAATATATATTTTAATAGGTGTGGAAGAAAATATATTAAAACAAGCCTTAGCGCTGCTTCCTCCCACCACAGCCTAACCTGCTGCTGGGGATAAGGAAGGGCTCCAGCGGTTGCGCTGGGGAGAAGGGGCGGGGCTGAGCTCCCACCACCAATTAGCTTGTCTGCCACTTATGGCATGCATGTACCATAGGTTGCCAACCCCTGCTATAGAGATTAGGCACACTCTAGGATAATGACACTCAGAAGCTAAAGGCTCCATGAGGATAGCATCAAAACACATATTTAAGTCCCATTAACTTAATATTAAACATATGCTTACATGTTATTCTTATTAACAAGGCTTTTTTGAATCAGGGCCAGAGAAAATAATGTTGCAATTGGCATCTATATCTTAATTTTTTAGCCAATCAGTTTTCTGAACTAAACAATTCTGTTTGTATGGATTCAGGTAAGAACAAATTGAATTTTAAGAGTTACCTCCTATAAAGCACTAGACAACAGATTCTTGTTTAACACAGTTTATTTTTCAGCCCCAGGACAGTAGCTTTCCATGATAAACCTTATCCTCCAGTCAGTATTCAAATATTTATCATACATAATCACACAGGCAATACAATCAACAGTAGTATCTATTTACAAAAAGAGGGAACAGGATGGTTCTTTCCTGTTCCTTTTATATGACCAGACCTGAAAAAACACTCAGCATAAGCTGAAAAGCTTCTCTCTCTCTCTCACCAACAGAAATTGGTCCAATATTACCTCACTCATCTTGACTCTCTAATACTCCTTTACAGAGAGAGAAAGCCTCTGCCTGGTTTTAATTTTGCTTGAAAAATACAAAGTACTGACAACATGAAAAATAAGGAACTTATATGGCACTAAATCATTATTTGTTTCCTGCCACATGCTGTCTTTCATAAAAAAATATTTATAACCTTTTTTAGTTCACCTCTTATAGCATCATTACAAATAAATGTGAACTTACTGTCAATTCACTTGTAAGTTGCTGTATTTTTCGTTTCATTTCACCATACTCGCCATACATTTTCTCTCTTACTTTTTCCAAAGTTGCTCTCACCTGTAACCAGACAAATTCTTTGTTATTCAGCTTTTATTACAAATATAATTTAGATTAGAAACCAGACAACAATGTGCTCCAAAGACCAAGCTGTGATCATCTTTTGCTAAGCCAACATTTGTCCACTGTGACCTCTGTGATATTTAAGTATTTCCTGGGTTTAAGTATCTTATTCAACTGTAGTAGCCAAGGGTTAATTTGACTTTTTAAAGCATGAATTTATAAACATAATTCCATCACTAAATTCCGAAACATAGGCTATTCACCAATTTGATTTTAATATTAAAAATAAATGTAATTAAAAATAACCTCAGATATAAATTAGAACCATCCAATAGTGGAAGTGGAAGGGACCTTGAGAGATCATCAAGTCCAGTCCCCTGCCTTCATGGTCTATTTAACCTACTCTTAAATATCTCCAGTGACGGAGATTCCACAACCTCCCTAGGTAATTTATTCCAATGTTTAATCACCCTGACAGTTAGGAAGTTTTTTCTAATATCCAACCTAAACCTCACTTGCAGCAACTTAAGCCCATTGCTTCTTGTCTATCACCAGAGGTCAAGGAGCACAATTTTCCTCCCTCCTCCTTGTACCACCATTTTATGTACCTGAAAATTGCTATCATGTCCCCTCTCAGTCTTCTTTTCCAAACTAAACAAACCCATTTCTTTCAGCCTTGCCTAATAGGTCACATATTCTGGATTTTCAATCATTTTTGCTTCTCTTTTCTGGACCCTCTCCAATTTCTCCATATCTCTCTTGAAATGTGGTGCTCAGAACTGGACATAATACTCCAATTGAGGCCTAATCAGCGCAGAGTAGATAGGAAGAATTACTTCTCATGGTTTTCTCACAACATTCCTGTTAATGCATCCCAGAATCATGGTTTGGGTTGTTGTAGTTGTATTTTGGGGTTTTTTTTGCAACAGTGTCACACTATTGACTCTCATTTAGCTTCTGATCCACTATGACCCTTAGATCCCTTTCTAGATAATCACTTCCCATTCCGTATGTGTGAAACTTATTGTTCCTTCCTAAGTGGAGTATTTTGCATTTGTCCTTATTAAATTTCATCCTATTTACCTCAGAACATTTTGCCAGTTTTTGTCCAGATCATTTTCAATTATGACCCTATCCTCCAAATTGTTATTTCCTACATATTTTTTCACAATAGAAACAAAATTGAGTTAGTTACATTAACCAAACATGAACAGATTCTACTTCCTAGCTCAAGATTAACTATTGTTTACAAAGGACACATCTAAATATATAAATGTTTGTTTGCATGCTACTTTTCAGACACATAGTTAGAGGTCATCCATATCATTGAGTCATATGATTACCTAGCAGACTGATTAGGTACAATACTATTGTGACCATAGTTAGACCTATACACAGCTGGAGTCAAGAGGCACCTGCATTCATATATATGTATCTAATACTGCTTCAGGGGACTTTAAGGGATGCACTCTCAGAAAGGGGTGATTGCTAAAGGGCTGCACTAGGAACAGGCCCCAAACCATGTCATGCCCTCATTGGAATGTGCACAGCTCAAGTTGTAGAAACTGAAACTTAACTCCAGGTTATCCAGCTCAAGCCCCAGAGTCATCCCACATGGCAACCATCCATGGACACATTCAGCTTTACATAAATAAGAACATGAGAAAAAGGATATTTGAGAACATCCTTTAAAAAAAAATATGACTCACCTCTTTAATGTAATTCATCTCTTCTTTCACCTGGTTAGCTGACCACCCATAAACCACCATTTCTTTCTTATGGTTATTGTCAGTCCTGTGCACCACACCATACACCATGCCATCAGAGAACTTTCCTGTAGACATTCCATTCGGTACGTGGTGGAGTTGCTATTTAAAAACAAACAAACAAAAACACCCCTGCCTTTTACCCTGAATACTACTAAATACAAAAACAAGAAATTCAAAATAGCAAAAGGGAGCATGCTACAGACCTGCACAGAAAGATACAGAAATTCCTTAGGTCTTTTATTATTCCTTTATTATACAAGTATATACGTTTCACTGGTCTTAACAGTAATAAGTGTATGGACAACTAGGAGACAACACACTGGATTTCTGTGTGAAAGGGAGTAAGGGGCTATTAAAAAAGAATGAATTATTCAAGACAATGACTTACTCAAGTTCATCATTGGGCTTGCTCTTATACACTTGTTTATATGTATGGTTAAGTTTGGCAGCTAGAAGTAAATAGATGTGCAAACATAGCCCATAACAGCTGTTTTCCTAAGTCTTGAGTTACTGTCATCTTTTGTTTATAATTTACTTTCAGTCAAAATGTTTCTTTTTGCACCTTTTAAAATAAAAATATCCTGGAGGAAATCTAGGAGACTCAATATGTAAGATGTTTTGTTGTTCATTTTAAATTGTTTTAATGAAGATATACTGTACACAAGAGGTGCAGTTTTTACAACTCTCTTAGGTTGTCAGTGCAAGTCTCAATATTTTGCACTATAATTATTAAACTTATGAATAAATCTATTCATATGAACTCTGATTTAATATAATTCTAAGGAAACATCTGAAATTGGAACTTTCAATGAAAAAAGAATTCTAGAAACTGCATTTGGACACCGACAGGAGGGAGCAAAAGAGAGGAAGCAGCTGCCCTGTGGCTCAGGATTTGAAAAGGGCCTGGGGCTCCTGGCCACCGCTATTATGACAGCTAGAGGCCTTGCCCCTTCTGGGGACCCATAGCAATTTGCCCAGGGGCCCAGCCCTTATGTTGGCAGTACTCCAGTGGTTTGATATTTAGAATTCAAAAAAAAAAAAATTAGGATTTGTACTATATTTTGTTTACATGTTAAGCAGTTCAGTTCACATTGAAAGCCATTTTTAGCATAATCCTATAGTATCCCAATACTTTACTTCAGGTTCTATTTCTTCTGTAGGATTTAGTAACATCAGTACTCGAAGACGTGAAGTAGGGCAATGAACTGCACAGAATTTGCACTGCATGTGTGTGTTAGGAATGATACCAACTCTTGTAAGAACTTTGAACATGTTCTGGTAGGTAAAAGTAGAGAGGAAATTAAACTTTAAAAAAAAAAAGTATGTATGTACATGCCTCAATTTAAGACACACAGTGTGTCCTCACTAGATGGAAAACGCGGCCATCTTTGGCAGGATAGCTTCCAGCCTGGCCACCAAAGGCCACATGTGAACCCAGAAGCAGGTCTGCATGACAATCAAGTTGATCCGGCGAGACCCCCAACCCTGAGCTTCCCCTTCCCCTTCTTCCCCTTGCTTCCCCCTTCTAACTCCCTCCTCCCAGGTTTTCTATTCCCCTCTCCCACCCTCCCTTCTCCCCTCTCCCGCCTCCCTTCCCCAGTCTCACCAGAGTTTCATTCCCCTCCCCTCAGTGTTGTTAAATAAAGAGTTTGTGTTCATGAAAATACGTGTATTTTATTTGACATCAGGAAGGGGGATTAGGGAGGGATAAGTGGAAGGACGTGAGGGAGGAATGAGGCACAAGCCCCCAGTGGAGCAGACCAGGGAGGTTTAGTGCTCCTCAGGGTGGAAGCTCTCCCACAGGGTCTCCTGGATACTGATAGCCCCCCGATGGACCTCCCAGATGGCAGCCAGCAGAAAGTGCAGCGAGGCTTGCAGCAACGCATCCATGAGAAGCACCAGAGTGCCCAGAGGCAGCTCTGACTCCATGTTGCAGAGTGCCGTGGTGTCCTGACTGAGGACAAGCAGAGCACACAGAGACAAAATGCTTTGCTGTCCCTCATTGAGGTAGGCAAGCAAGCAGGGAAAGCTGAGAACCGGCTGTAAGGGGGGGGGGGTCCCTTTTAAGCACAGGCCTCAGATAGCCTCAGGCAGCAGCCACACAAAGTAACTTCTGACCTGATGCCCTGCCAGACCTGGTTCCAGCTGGCCTTAAATGCGATTCAGCATCCACTCAGCTATTTTGAAATGCACTGTGTGTGTAGACGCGTTATTTCGAAATAAGCTATTTTGAAATAACTATTTCAAAATAAGATATTTCAAAATAATGCTGTAGTGTCGCCATACCCTAAGGCTGTGTCTACATTGGCATCCCTTTCCGGAAAAGAGATGCTAATGAGACACTTCAGAATTGCAAATCCGCGGGTGATTTAAATATCCCCGTGGCATTTGCATTTACATGGCTGCCGCTTTTTTCCGGCTTGAGGATAAGCCGGAGAAAAGCGCCAGTCTAGACGCGATTCTCCGGAAAATAAGCCCTTTTCTGGAGGATTTCTTATTCCTATACTTGAAAGTAGGAATAAGAAATCCTCCGGAAAAGGGCTTATTTTCCGGAGAATCGCGTCTAGACTGGCGCTTTTCTCTGGCTTATCCCCAACCCGGAAAAAAGCGGCAGCCATGTAAATGCAAATGCCGCGGGGGATATTTAAATCCCCCATGGTTTTGCAATTCCGACGCATCTCATTAGCATCCCTTTTCCGGAAAGGTATGCCAATGTAGACGTAGCCTAAGATCTTAACAGTCACCATACTGGGTCAGACCAAAGGTTCATCTAACCCTATATCCTGTCTTCTGACAGTGACCTATGCTCTTATGTTCTATAAAATAATGAATGGTATGGAGAAATGAATACGGAAATGTGATGTAATCCTTTACATAACACAGAGAGCCAGGAGTCACCCAATGAAATTAATAGGCAGAAGTTTTAAAAGACAACCAGCAGGAAGTATTTCTTCATACAAAGCACAATCTCTGGAACTCGTTAACAGGGGATGCTGTTAAAGCCAAATGTACATCTGGTTTCAAAAGAAAATGGTGTACAGGTCCATGGGGATGCATCACTAGATAGCTTGCCCTGTTCATTCTCTTTGAAGCATCTGGCCCTGCCCACTGTCAGAAGATAAGGCATTGGTCTACACTGATCACTAATCTGATCCTATATGGCCCTACTTATGTAAATTCAGCACAAGATAACACTGAGCATGGAAAATTTCACTCCATATGGTAAAAGTTTCACAAAGTGTTTATTTATACACACACACACACACACACACACTCTGTGATAGTGTCTTATAATGGAAAATGTTGGGCAATCTTACTAAAAAAACCCCAGTGCTAACAACTTCATCTACTACACAAACACACATGTATGTTTATAGTTGCACTACACTGTGCAACTATAAACATACAACTCCACACTAAAAATCACACACAACTTTGTGTCTTGATAACCAAAGCTACATAGTCACATACTACTGTACCCATCATTTAAAACACATTTGCTTTGTTGAAAACACAGAGAAATCAAGCTTGTTTTACAGGAACTGGGTGGAACATGACTCAGGACAGGCTTTTAATTTCCTGAGTTGTACCATTCATTCGGTCGTTGCATATCAACTACACCCTTAAATAATTACTTGCATTATTACATTAAAGAAAAATTTCCGTCTTCCAGAAACCCAAGACAATAATCTTTTCAATTATGGCAAATTACTTTAGAAAATAATACACTTATAAGGATCTGAACATTATCCAAGGATCAGATACTGCCTAGAATTGCAGTTTTCAAAGTCACACAATTGGTTCATTATAGTTTCAGTGGAGCTATGGTAACTTAACTTTTGAGCTCCAGCAACAAAATATGTTTGGTTCTCCAAAATGGTATAAGACTCATTTTAAAATATTGCTTATAGGCATTAACATGGAGATTATACATCGCGCACTACAAATAACTGATTTTTTTCTCAGTTTGCTGATAGTCCCAAAGAGACAGGTTTGACAAAGTGAAATAAAAAAAATTGCTGAGTTTTAAAATTCTTGTTTTAAAAATTAAATAGAGGATATTAACATGAAATTTATGAATATGAAAGTGTGGAAACAAAATGTTTAGACTTTTTTCTTGCTTGTTTTCAATAGAAACAATTCAGTAAATTCAACACAACCTCATGAAATGTTTGGGTTGACCCAAATGTTCATTTTTGCTAAAAACATTCTCAGCTGGAAAATTTCAACCACCTCTAATTATAAACTTTCAGGTCACAAGTAGCCTTTTCCTATGCCATGCAATATATTTGTGCAGAATACCTTGGAAAGATCTTTTCTGCAAAATATGAAGAAGTTAATTATGCAGTAATGATGATTCCTCAAGATGTGTGTTCCTGTGGGTGCCCCACTCAGGTGTCGGTGCATCTTCATGCTGCTAATCAGAGGTTTCCCCCCCCCCTCGCAGTGCCTTTCCCACCCTGCACGTGCAGCTGCTGTCTCATGCTGCTGTGTCCATTAGCTGCATTAATGGCACAGACCCCTCCATTCTTTTTCTACCAAGGAATCAATTGACAGACTCCAAAGTAGAGGGGAGGAAGGAGGACCCACGGGTCGTGGAGGACCCACAAGGACACACATCTTGAAGAACCATCATTACTGCACAAGGTGAGTAACTTCCCCTTCAAGTGGTGTCTCTGTGGGTGCTCCACTCAGGTGACTATAGAGCAGTATCCGCGCAAGACAATGGTGGGCTTTGGAGTTGTGACTGGTAGCAAGGACAGTCCGGCCCACAGACGTAATGAGAACTGGTCCCTGTTGTAATGCATAGTGCTGGACAAATGTGTGATGAGATGACCAAGTAGCTGCTATGCAGATGTCCACCAAAGGTATATTATGGAGGAATGCTGTAGAGCCGCAATCGCCTGGGTTGACTGTGCTGTGATCTCTTGAGGGAGGCATTTGTTGCGAAGATCATAACAAGCATGGATACAGGACAATATCCACTTAGAGATTCGCTGTGCGGACACAGCTGACCCTTTAGAGGGGCCAACAATGGAGATAAAGATCTTGGTGGATCTACAGAAAGGTCTCATCCTGTCAAGGTACAATGCCTTGAGTTAAGAGTTATGGGGATTACGGAAAAACACAGGTAAATAGATGGGCTCATTAATATGACAAGTAGAGACTACCTTTGGTAAAAACCTTGGATGTGGTCGTAATGTGATCTTGTGCTTGGAAAAATAGTATAGGGCGGGTCTGCTATCAGCGCTTCAATCTCACCTACTAATCTGAAGGAAGCGATTGCGACCAAAAATGCCACCTTCACAGACATGTGATAGAGGGAACATGTTGCCAAAGGTTTGAACGGGGGGTCGTGTCATGGTATTAAGGACAAGGACTAAGTCCCTATGGTAGCATGTGTGGACGTAAGTCAGGATGCATCTTGTATAGTCCAGAGAGAAAGTGCATAGTAGTGGAATGAGAAAAATCGAGGTGAAAGATGGCAATAGCCGATAAATGAACTTTTATAGAACTGATGGACAGTCTGGCTTCCTTTAAATCCATTAGATACTTGAGGACAGCGGGTAGAAGGGTGGTGTGGGGGTGTAAATTACTCTGGTGATACCAAGCATAAAATAGGCACCATTTATTTTGCTACATGTGGAAGGGCAATGGCTATTATATGGTTGAAACAGGCGTGTTCTTCATGTTGGAAGCATGAAGGAATCATGCTATGAGCAGGAGTGTCCACGGGCTAGGGTGGAGTATTCATCTTTGATTTTGGGAGAGAACGTCAGGAATAATTGGAAAAGGAATCGGGTCGCAGATTGACAGGTATCAAAAGGTAGAGATACTATGGCTGTCTGGGCCATGATGGGGCGATTACAATGACTGTTGCCCAATCTATGCATATTTTGTGGAATTCTGGGAACTAGGGGAATCAGTGGGAAGGCATAAAGGAGTGGTACTATCCAAGATAGGAGGAAAGCCTCGCCAATGAATCCCTGCCTAGACCCACCCTGGAACTAATAGTATGGACATGTGTGGTTGGTTCTGCTTGTTGGGAAGCTACATTGGAAGAATATGCAATGAAGGACTGCTGGATTGAGTTCCCAATCATGCCACTCTGAGAAATGATGGCTCAGGGTGTCAGCCATGATGTTCTGATGGTCTGGTACATATGTAACTGGTGGAGTTATGTGGTTCGTTATGCACCGATTACAAAACCTGATCACTTCAGTGCATAGCAACCATAAATAGGCCCCACTCTCTCAGTTGATATAAAACATGCACATTGTATTGTCTGTGCGGATGCGGATGGTTTGTTGTAAATCATAGGAAGAAAATGGAGATAAGCATTGTGAATCTCTGCCAGTTTGAGAATGTTG
Source organism: Pelodiscus sinensis (assembly GCF_049634645.1). NCBI lineage: Eukaryota > Metazoa > Chordata > Testudines > Trionychidae > Pelodiscus > Pelodiscus sinensis. Next base: position 29,252,869 of record NC_134724.1, on the reverse strand, counting down.
ATATGCAGGCATGCTTCCCTGAATGACCATCTGCCCTGAACTCTGAGGTGTCCGCAATAGGTGCCCCACCCCATGAGAGATCTGTCAATGGTGATCATGCAGGATGGACTGCATTGCTGGAAAGGAACTCCTTCCAAAAGATTGCAAGGCAGCATCCACCAGTGGAGGGAGGTAAGAGCTACAAGGGGAGCGACAATCATTTGTTTAAATTGTGTCAAGTGGGAACGTATACTGTGTTAGAGAAAAGAAACTGCCCCCCAGTAAAAAAGTTTGGCCAGGCCGCTCTTGACTCCTTGAGAGAAACCGGCCGCACCTTTCCTGCATACCATTGCCTTTAGAAAAGGGGAAGGTGTGAAAAGGGGAAAATAGCCTGACTCTCCCACCTGTCACCTTGGCGTGAGAACTGCTGGGCTTACCTGGTCGCATGAAACCTGCACAGTTTCGGCCCAACCCCTGGGACACAGACCCCCCCCCACTTGGTGACCATTGGGCCATATATGGTAATACGCAAGCGCAGGAAAGCGATGTGCAGATTTGGGGATAAATACCCATCGCACAGTTCGCTCTAGGAGGTCTTCGCAACACACGTACCACCGTGCACGTGCCTTCTCGTATACTTCCAAGCACTGCCGGCCTGATCAACGACCAGCCACCTCCCCCGTCTCTCGAGTGTAACCAAGGCCTTCGCAACCGAACCGATATCTGTGAAATGTTTCGTGTGCTGTGTAAGTTGGTATGTATGATTTGATTTTTTCCTGTTGTATAAGCTTAGTGTTGTAGTTGTTTTTGGGTAGTACATAAGAGTTTGTAGTTATCACTGTTATTTAATTACTGTAGCTGGATATTTTAAGATTAGAGACTATTCCCCTTGCCATTCCCATCCTCATATCTCTGACACGTTTTACTAGAAGCCATAGAATAAATATAATAAATACTGTAAATTCATTATTAACATGGTCTATTAAAAATCTTAGAATAAATACTATAAATTAACCACTGTCATAAATAAATAATTTTTATTTGATAAAACTGTCCACCTGGTTCTGTCCTTCCCCTCTTTGGGTATTCATCATCGGACCTGTGATTCTCGTGACACGCTGCTGTCAACCAACCCTGAAGGCAGCACATGTGTAGTCTTGTGAATTGGACTACGTAAGGAGTGGCTGATATATGGCCTAGGATTTGTAGGCACATATGTACGGTCATAAACAGACTATACAAGACTGAGCTGATGAGGTCGAAGATCATAATGAATCGATAAGGGAGGATGGCCCTGGCTCTGGTGGAATCTAGTAGGACTCCTGTAAGTTCTTTGGAATGCATGAACTCCAAGGTGAATTTCTGGAGGTTAATTAGTAGATGAGTGAAAAGGTCTCAGGTAGCACTGATCACAGATAAAGTTTTTTGGCGGGGGATGCCCTTGATTAGACCATCATCTAAGAACAGGAATATAATCATGCCTTGGTGTCTCAGGTGGGCGTTGATGATTGCTAGCATCTTGGAAAAGATGCAAGGTGCAGCTGAGAGGCCGAAAGGTAGGAAAACCACTACCAGTACCGTGTCCCCTACTGTAAACCTGAGGAATCTTCTGTGGGAAGGATGTATTGTTATATTGAAATAGGCTTCTTGAAGGTTGGGGGCTGAGAACCAGTCCCTCTTATCCAGCGCTGGTATAATAGTTCCCAATGTGGCCATCTTGAATTTTTGGTTGCAGATAAATTTGTTTAGTTTTCTGAGATCCAAGATAGGCCTCCAGCCTCCTGTTTTCTTTTGTGAGAAGACTTACTTTTAATAGAACCATTTTCTATGGTATTGTTGAGGAACTGGTTCTATAGTGCCTAGATGGAGGAGGTTTTCTACCTCCAGCTGTAACAGGTACTCGTGGTAAGAGTCCTTGAGGAGAAACAGGGAACGGTAGGGGGCATAGACGGGAAGGAGATGGTGTATCCCAAACTCAGTATTTCTAGGACTCATTGGTCCATGCTAATATGGGTGGTAGAAGGGGTTGTAGACAACGGCCAAAAGGGTGGCTGAACTGGGATGGTTCCAGTGGGTGGTTATTCAGATCCTTTATTACACCTTCAAAAAATTGTGATTTTGTCACTGGTGATTGTGGCGCAGTGGATTGAATGTACTGGCCTCGTCTTCTGCCAGAGCACTGTTTGGACCTTTGGTCAAAGGGTCTCTGATGGTGTCTTTGAAAGGGTGCGTCTCATGGCCTCTGGTATGGGGTGTAACACCTTTTCTTACTGGTTGGAGTGTACATTCCCTATGCGTGGAGTGTCGTGCGGGAGTCCTCGTCCATCTCACAGCAAACAAATGAGCTCTGTCAAATGGGAGGTCCTCCACTCTAGTTTAGAGCTTCTTCAGAATTCCCAAGGATTGGAGCCAAGAGGTGCAACATCATAATGGCCATGGCAGTTGTTCTGGCTGCTGTGTCTGTCACATCCATTACAGCTTGTAGGGCTGTACAAGTGATGGATTGACTCTCCTGGATAATGACTTGGAGCTATGGTTATCTTTGCTCTGGAAGATTATTCATGAGCTCTTGCAGTTTTAAATAATTTGTGACTAGTGTGGTATAGTTAGAAATCTGAAATTGCAAGATTGCAGAGGAGTAAACCTTCTGCCCAAACAGGTCCATTTTCTTATGTTCTTTAACCTGTGGGGTGGACTTGAATTGTGGGAGTCTAGCGCAGTGATGGACCATGTCCACAACCAGAGAACTGGATTGGGGAAGGGAAAATGCCTTTTGCTGGTACAAAATACTTTCTATCTGCCCTCCTGTTTGTAGGGGGAATGGAAGCTGGTGTTTGCCATATGTTCTCAGATGGTTCCATTATGGCCTCATCAATTGGTAGGGCAATTTTTGTGGAGGAAACAGGTTGTGGTATTTGCAGCTGTCTGTGTTGCTTCTCCTGCACATCCTGGAGTATGTCGTCTTGTGAGTTGGTGACCCTCTTGAACCGTACTTGAAACTGTTTCAGGTCATCTATTGGAGGTGAAGAGGAAGGAAAGGCTACCTTGTCAGGGGATGGAGAGGAGTGAATCACCCAAGAAGGGTCCTCATATCAGACTGAGGTAAGTTATCCTCCTCCTCTATTAGGTACTCCTGTGTTGTGGCTGTGGGTGACTCGGGTAGACATGCTGGTGGCAAGTGAATCACCTGGTGAGCTGGTGTGAAAGGTGCTGTTTGTTATTGTTGTTGCCAATACTGCACCCAGGGAGGCCACCGAAAAGGATAAGAATGAGGTAGATATGGCCATGGGTGGTTGAACCGCGGGTACTGAGGTGGCTGTTACCTGGTCTTCTGTCTGGTGGAATGCCAGGATAGTGCCAAGTAGGTGGGAGAGGAATGCTGTGTGGAGACTCTGCTCCCGTGCAGGTTAGAATTAGATGCCCTCCACCTGGTGCTGATGCAGTGGAATGTGGGGGTGACTCACCCCTAACATCAGGGAATGAGAGAGCCTGTGCTCCTTGGTGCCAGGATTCAAGCTTCTTCTGAGCCTTTTCAGCTGCTATGTCCAGTGCCCATAGCCATTTGGTTGTCAGTACCAGAGCCCACACCAGAGCTCAGGCATGAATCAGTGCAGCGGTGTCCAGTGGTGCCAGAGGAGGTGGCATGTCCAGCTTAGGCTTCGGTGCCAGCTGTGGTCCTGGAATGGACAGTGTTGAGGAGGCTGGTTTTCATTTCTGCTCCAATTCAACATGCTTGGATGGTGCTGCCTTGCGTTTTTCAGCAGTGCCTGAAGTAACAACAAACATGCTGGTGATACCCTGGACTTGCAGGAGTTCTGGGGCAGAGATGAGAGTGCTCTCTTTCTTGGAGCCGAGAGTTCAATAGAAGAGACTTTTTCGAATCTGAGATGCATTTTTGTGCCTGGCTGAAGGGACTTCTCCCACAGAATATTCTTCAGTCTCATTTCCCTTTTCCACCTGGTCCCCTGAAACTCTGGCAATGCTGGCATTTCTGGGTGATGTGGCCCTCACGAAAGCACCTAATACAAGAAGCATGCCCTTCAGAGACAAGCAAAGAATCCCTGCAGAAATCACACTTCATGAATCCAGGGGAGCCCAGCATGGTGAAAAAAAAAGTGGGGAGGAAGAAAAGTTTGAGAAAAAAGAAAAAAAAGGGGAGGAATTTTTTGAGGCAAAAAAAGGTTAAATAAGAACAATAAAGAAAGGACAATTTTGACAAAAATTGGTCTCATAGGAGAAAGAGCACTGCTGAGGAACTCTCTTCTGCTGAGGACAGCAGGAAAGGAAGTGAGGGGTCAGCACCACATGTGCAGCTAACAGACATATGTAGCTAATAGACAACACGAGGCAACAGCTGCACATGCATGGCTCGGAAAAGGCATTGCTAGGGGAAAACCTTTAATTGCTGGTGTGAAAACGCGCCAACACCTGAGCGGAGCACCTATGAGGATACTACTCAAAGGAGAACTAGTAGATTCAAACTAACCAAGATCCATATCCATCAAAACCACACAGTAAGGATGTTAAGAGGTGGGCAATTCATGAATTGTGTAGTTGATAAAATTTTTGACTACTCAATCAGTTGATTAGGGTAGATTTGCTCAGTCCCGGCTTGTGCCCGGTCCAGGAGCTGCCCCTGCTGCAAGTTTAAATGTAGTAAGAGCAGAGTTAAGGGACACCCTCCATGGACAGGGGCTGCTGCTGGAGCTGCCTCCCCTCCCCCCTGTATGGGGGAGGAACAGGCAGCACCATGGAGATGGTGCTAGCTAGAATCGGCTTTTAAGCCAGTTCCCCTCTGCACCAGCTCCTGCTCCCCCATCTTGCCGCCTCTGATACAGAGGCAGCAAGGGGGAGGCGGAAGCAAGTAGTTGAGTAGTTAAGCCTAAGCTTATCGGGTAGTTGAGTTATCGAGTAGTTGACTATTCGCTTACATCCCTACCACACAGCCCCCCAAATATGCTTATTTCCCATTACATACACCAGAGAGCAGACATACATTTACACCACAATGGAATTGTACATGTGGCATGTAGATATATACACATTACACAACCACTGCTTACACCTCTCTAAGCATCGCTTTTGTTACCACCACCTGCTCTGAGGTTTGTGCATCCTTTCAGGTTATTATGTAGGTTTAGAGTAATGTCCCAGGCTGCTTCTTTCTCCCTCTCCCTCACAAAAAAGAGAGTTTAAAAGTTCCCATAGAGAAATATCCCAGGTGAATAATGTCTTTCTCTTATTTCATTTGTTCTCTGCTTTACACTTAATTGTTTTGGTATATGCAGTGCCTTCATATCATGAACTCCTAAGGAAGTTCGTGAACTCTGCTGTAGTTTTAGCTGTTTTCTCATTGTTCAATGATGTATACACTTGACAGCACTATCTATGATATATTCTCTCAATGTCATTTTTCTTCAGTCTGTTCTCTCCTTCCATCCGCGCAAATTTCTTCCCGCTCTTTGCACCTCCCCCAAAACAGTTCATAGTTCTATCATTTAAAATGTATTTTTTCTAAATTATTTGTAGCAGGATCTAAAGTGGACTAGAGTGTTAATCACAATTCAGCTTTCTACTTCCCTTGAACAGCTACTCAGGGGAAGGACAAGGGGAGTGACTAGCTTAGAAGGCAGAAAGGGAAAAATTCCTTGGGGAAATTCAGACTCACACCCAGGGTTCAGATAATGAAAATTTTTCTATTGTCTTACTGATTACTTTGATTTATTTTACATTCTTGCTATGAACACTTACCACCTTACAAGAGATGGTCTTGTTGACTGCAACTGGTTTCTCTCCTGTATTCCACCAGCATTCCTCTGACATTACACACTTCTTCCAGTTTGCATTCTCTGAGCACTTACCCCTACTTCTGGTCTATGCTTTTTCATCAGTATTTTATCTTTTTTTCCTCCTTCTCCTTCTTGTTCTTCTTCACGCACCCGCCCTAACATGTTCCCTTTCTCCCAAATCCCTGGGGGGTCCCCTACTCCCCAAACCAACTCCATGAAGTACCTGAGCCTTCACAGTCAGTAAAATCTGTTTAGCATGTTTACACCTTTTCACCACTCCAATACAAAGAGCCAGGCTGGTAGATCCTTTCTCTGTGCTCATGTATTCAGTGATGGGAGGGCGGGGGGGGGGGGGGGGGGGGGGGGAGAGAGGAGTGGAAATGGAAATCACTACCACTCTCTCTGCTGCATGGTCAATGGTGAGGAAAAGAATAGATTTCTCAGATGGTGATATTAAAAGTCAATGTGAGGCTTCAAAGTGTTCAGGACTAGATGAGCATTGGCTAGATCATTGCACTAAGCTGCTGATTTAGCTAAGTAAAGTTGTCAGTCTTGGTGGATTTTAAAGCCAAGATCCAGAGATGCAGCTTAACCATCCCTATTTTTGGTCAATACCAAATTCCCAGCCAGATATTCTGGCAAACCCCCGGTGGCAGCGGAGTTAGGGTGACCAGGCAGCCTCTGCCGGGGAACCCCCCAGCTGAAGCAAGGCTGGCAGAAGCGAGTGGTCAGAATCCTCAGCAGCTGCAGGGCCAGCCCTAAGCAGTGGCAGAACTAAGGAGGTAGCAGCAGAGCCAGCAGCGCTGAGTGGCCCCAGCCAGGAACCCCAGAGAACACCATGCGGTAGCGGGACCAGCAGCAACCAAGCAGTCCCCACTGGAAACTCCAGGAGACCCTGGGACAGCAGGCAGGCAGAGGAGTGGGGAGCCATGCCGGGCCAATGTTAGGAGGGCTAGCAGCAGGGCAGGGAACCCCCAGGAGAGGAGCCTGGGAACAGGAAAGCTAGCAGGGGAGCACTGACCTCCCCTGGTCTGGCAAATTCCCTGGTCCAGGGCAGCTTAGGGATGTCCAACCTGTATTCAATTCCTTGCACTATTTTAAATACTTGTATACAGTATACATCAGAAATTTTGCAACATCTGATAATTGTCAGGTGTCATGTTTACATCTCCACCCAAATAATACACAGTTCGGTATGAAGCCAAGTCACCATAAAAACCAGCTGAAGGAGGGAGGTTAACTATCGGGTATTTGTGTAAACATGTAGGCAACAAGAAGGAGGGCAGGCAGCTCCGCAGAGTCGGTTCCCTGCGTGTATTAGCCCCCACCTCCTTGCTGCCTCCGTATCAGAGGCAGCAAAGGTAGGGGGAAGTACGTGTAGTTAATAGGTTTAACCAATAAGCCCAGGTTTATCAGTTAATCCTGGGGATATTAGGGGCTCAGGGCAGGGAATTCAGATGTATGATGGACTCAGGGTTGGTGTGTGCGGGAGTGCAGGAGTGGTATGGTGCTGCAACCAGATGGGAGGTGGGCCCCAACTGGAGGCTGGTTGGCCAGGCTTCATTTTTAAATGAAGTAAAATATGTCCAACACAAAAGGTTTCAACATTGTCTTGATTTATGGGGGGGGGGAGAACCCTTTTTGGGTCGGGGGCCACTGACCCACAGAAAAATCAGTCGGGGATTACACAAGCAAGAAAAAAAAACCACCCTCCAAAACCCTCAACCCTCACTGATGTGGCCCCCACCTGAAATACCTCACTCCCCTGGTGCTTGAGCCCCATAGTCGGGGGAGGGGCAGGGAGGACTGAGGTTCGAGGCTTCAGTCCAGATTCACTCTTCTTAGGTTCCAGGGCTAGTAAATTTTGTGCAGCCACCTAGGCTCTGGGGTAGGGTAAAAAATTAGGGGTTAAGTGTGCAGGACAGAGCCACCAGTGAATGGGATAGGTATGAGTGCGCACGATCTTGGTGAGTGGAGGTGGGATATAGGAGAGGGTGAGAGTGCAAGGTCTGGCCAGGGGGCAGGCTGCCTGGCTACAGGGCAGGGTGCCAGGCAATGGGGTAGGGGGGAGTCTGGCCAGGGGGGCAGAGGGGATTCTGGCCAGGGGGCTGGAGTCAGGGGGGATTTTGGCCAGGGAACGGGGGTGTCTGGACAGGGGATTGGGTAGGGAGGATTTTGGCCAGGGGGCTTGGGGCAGGGGGTATTCTGGCCAGGTATGTGGGGGGGGAAGGCAAGGGTATTCTGGCCAGAGGGCAGGGGAGATTTTTAGCAAGGGGGTGGGATCTGGGCATGAAGGGGTAGGGGGCACTTACTTATTTGTCCGCCATGTGGCAGGCACCGTGTAACATGCCTGCTACTCCTATTCCCCGGAAGCCTCCAAGGAAGTGTTTCCTGAGAAAGGGCAGTGTGCATGGAGCCATTTTCGCTGCTTGTTTCCCGCATACGGAGAATAGTGCACCGAGATATTTTTTGCTCCACTTGTTCCCTGCACGCTGGATCCAGTGCAAAGCCTCAGGGCTTTCTCCTCCTGTTCCCCCTCCCTGCCCCCAGCAAGGCAGTGCTGATGCTCCTGTCTTGTGGAGGGGATGTAAGGTTGCAGCGCCAGCTCAGGCTCCCTGCTATGGGGGGGAGCAAGGGGTGGCTGAGAAGGGACTCCGGAAGAGCTGTATCCGCCTCCCTATAAATCCATATTTGGCTTGTAAGCCATAGGTTGCTGACACCAGGATTAACACAGTTTCCCCCATCATGCTTTATGTTGAAATTGACTTATGAATACCAATATGAATAACTTGAAGATGCTTTGGACAAAGCACTTCATGTGACCTATCAATTTTAATGTCTCAGTCTGCTGGACCTGTTGATCTTATTTTGGTATATGTATCACTCGTCCATGTAAAGTTAGATATATGGAGTATGGAATGCTTTATGGTTTTAAATGTGCAAATGAAAGCCATCAATGTCTGAGTGAACACCTGTAAACAGCCTCTTTTGTCCTTTGAGTCTGAGCAGTGGTTGGTCTTAGGAAGTCATGTGACCACCCCAACTGGTAGGATCTGACCAAGTAATTTTCCACCTAAGGGTGGAATGTAGAAACAGAATTCCCACCCAAAGTGGAATCTATAAAACAATAGGAAGCTAGCAGTTTATTTGTTGTTGGCTGGTGTGACACACCCAAGAGGATAACTAGAGACCCCAGGAAAAAGGAGACTTTCCTGGTTTGGAGGTTTAGCTAGAAAAGAAGAACAATTTTAGTGTGAGTTTGCAATAAGATTGAGTGTGTTAGAATTAGTTAAGCTTTTTTTTCGTTATTTTAAGATTGGTAATCTACTTTGCTCTGCCTGTTCTCACTTTCAACCACTTAAATCCTACTGCATGTACTCAGTAAATAAAAGTGATTTTATAATCAAGCCCAGTGTAAATAATTGTTATCTGGGGGAGCAATCCGTGTACATGTCCTCCTTTCACTGCTAAAGAGGGCTTACCTAAATAATTCATTTTGAGTTCTGATCCCATTTGGGGAGTGGTATCCCAGGAAGCTGGGCCCCACACTGCATTTCCCTCAAACCTGAAGAGTTTCAGTTGTCTGTATTGCTCCTCTGGGGGGTAGGGGGGGAAGGTGGGTGATCTCAGCTCTATGCCTTGGCTGGAGGAAACCCGGTGAGCTGGCCCAGTAGGACAGGATGGTGAGAAGCCCCAGAGAGCAAGGTGGCGAGTGTCAGTGGCTTTGTCAGTACTGAGGGAAGCACTCCTAAGAGGTCTTTTGTGACCGCCCCGTCACATGGTGTACTTGGATCACTGGTTCTCAACCATCATGGGCTGCATCCAATACTATCTATATGGCCCTGAGGATCTCTCACATGCTGCAACTGTGCACTGATTGGGCCACAGCTGGAGAAACACTGGTTTAGATACACAAAACAGGTGTATAGGCAGGTGGGTAAAATAAAAATGTACAAGTTTTAGCAAAACCCAATTGTTAATTACCTGCAATATCTTAAATCACTTCCCTTGGACAGTTACTAAAAACGTGTTTCTTATTTTTAGTGGCTAGCAGAGATGGGAAGGAATCCCGGAGGAATTATCCATTTTCTATTTGGTGTTCCTGTGGCCCTGTAAAATGGAAAGCATTCTGCTGATGCAACTGTTGTGTTTGCACTAAGAGCTCTAGTCAGAGCTGTAGAACCACATGTAACTCTCGTGGAGTTAAGTCAGATGGAGTATCAAAGCTTCATAAATCAAAGTACAGTAGTGTCATAGGTTATTCGCCCTCATCCTCTCTTTGCAAGCAGTCCTCACACCACTTAGTTCTCCACAGAATATTTTATTTATGTCTTACGCAGTGTCCAGTCCCATCACCATAAGGCTTTTCCCAATTTTCAATATACTCGACCTATGGTTGAGGGAAACAGGTCTCATGTCTGAGATCCTGAGCTTCTTTGCCCTTCCTTCCAGCCTTTGCCTCATCTTCCTGTTTTTATTTTTAATCCATCAGCTAATGAACTGAATCATCTTGTTAGTCATTCAGTCCCTAACCAATTATCTCCTCCATTTGACCCATATGGGGATGTTTGCAAAGTGTATAGAAGGATGAGTCAACCTTAAACAACTCAGTGTCACAAGTTCGTAGACCTTCTCCTTACTACATTGTTACCTTGAACTGTAACTTAAGTTTTGCACTTAACCTGACTCCAGTCCACATAAAAATCTCTAGCTCAATTTAAGAGGTGCTTGAAGCTCACGCTAGTTAGATTGGGAATGCAGTATCTTGAATTACAACAGCACATCAGCTACTAATCGGATAAATCATTGGGAAGACATACCTAGAGTAAGTCCACCTTCGATCTAACCACCACCTTGTATCCACACTGCAAATTTGATAACCTAGCACTCACTTCCTAGGTCCCAGGACCCTGTAGTTCTAGAGAGTCCGAGCCCATATTAAGTTTGGACTTAGGGTCCAAGCCAGATTGATTTTCTGTGTGCACACAGCTCCAGTTTGACTCAGGTCCCAAAAATCCACCTGTGTATCCCAGACTTCATGGTGACAAAGCAGCAGTGGTGCAGAAGCACCATTACTCTCTGGGCAAGCATGCTCCTCCTTCCAGTACCTCCCACAGAGACTTTGGCTGCTCCTCACAGTTGCATGGAACTTTCCCAGAGTAGGGAACAAATTTGACAAGCAAAAGGTGGCTCCCTGTCACTGGGATGTTGGGTTAAAAATGCAATAGAGATGGTCAAACTCAGTACTTCCTGCCTCAGGTTAGTTGATTTAAGTCCCACTAAGGCTTGAGTGAAGCAAGCTGAGTGTACTAACCATTGCAGCAAAGGCAAGCCCTGAGATGCTACTTTATGAAACAAAGATGGGTACACAAAATTTAGTAAGTGCTCAAATTAAAATTCTTAGATTATGACCTTGTTTATACTACAAAGTTGTGTCAACATAAGTTATGTTAAGGATTAAAAAGCGCTATGACATTACTATTATACAGTCACACTATGTTCTGTCAGCAGAGCATGCCCACACTTGATACGCTAAACACTGACAAAGAGAACACTGCACTGTGGGTAGCTATCCCATTTCTCCAGCTGGGACTTGGGGGAAAGAAGAGTGGATTGCAGCACATCATGGGTGCAGTCTCAACATCCTGTGATGCATCTTCTTCCCTAGTTGTACATGGTTTTCCAACTGCATTTCATAACATTTTTCCATAGCCCCTCTTTAGTGGGAACCAACCATCTCTGTCTGAAAGGAGAGATCCTGCACTACACTCTCCTGCTGTGGTCACCGTTATGACCCCATCACAGGTGGTCATGTATTATAACATGAGCTTGTAATCTGAATAGGAATCAGAATTCCCTGACCTGCTGTGCGCCACGGAAATAAACATCACCACATTAATTTTTGGCGTTCGTGGAGCAGCTGGACACAATGGACTGTCATTTTTTGGCTCAGGAAACAAGCACTGTGTTGTGAGACCACATTGCTATGCGGGTCTAGAATGACAAGCAGAGGTTACAGAACTTTCCAGAGACAAAAAGCCACCTTCATGCAACTGCATGAAGTTCTACAGCACAAGGACATCAAAAATGAAAGCTGTTCTCTTGGTGGAGAAGCGCATGGCAATCACAGAGTGGAAACTGGTGACTCAAGGTTGTTAACTAGTCAGTTGCAAAACAGCTTGAAGTTGTGAAGTCCACCATGGATGCTGCACTAACATGTGTGTACAGGGACATTAATCAGATTCTTCTAAGGACGCAACACTTGGCAATGTGTGCAAACTAGTAATTGGCTTTATGGAAATGGATTTTCTAACTACCGAATGATGATCGATGGCATGCATATTCAAATTTTGGCTCTGAACCAACTAACACAGTACAGTAATTGACATGGGTACTTCCTCCATGGTATTTCAGGCTCTTGTGGATCACCATGGGTATTTTGCTGACATCAAGACAGGAAGGTCCAAGAAGGTGCATAATGCATGTATCTTCAGCAACATAGATCTATACAGAAAGCTGCAGGCAAGGACTTTCTTTCCAGATCAGAAGATTCCGGCGGGGGGGGTGAGGGAGAGAAAGGATGCTGAAATGCCCACAGTAATTCTAGGAACCCAACATACCCCTTACTTCTATGGTTCATGACGCCTTAGAGGAAATTTGTTGAAGATCTATTTACTGCTGTCCATCAGGCTGAGTAGGTGCAGAATGACAGTGGAATACACATTTGGCAAATTAAAAGTGCATTGGTGATGCCTATATGGCAGGTTAGAGCGAAGTGAGGAACACACTCCCCTGGTCATACCTGCCTGCTGCTTAATCTTTGTGAGGAGAAGGATGAAGAGTCTGCCCAGAGGTTGAATGCTGAGGCAGATTTTGAGCAGCCTGATACCAAGGTTACTAGAGGAGCACAACGAGTCAATTCAAATCAGGGAGGCTTCAAGGCAACATTTTTATAATGAGAACTATGGATGGTAAGTAGCACAAATGACTAATCATGTACTTGATACAATTTGTAACAAGTACACTATTAGTCAATAAGGGACCACTGTGGTGCTGCAGTTTAAATGTAGGAGAAGCTAGGCATGTAGGCAGCCCAGCTCCTACTACATTTAAATTGCAGAGCAGCAGCAGAGGTAGTTCAGGGATCCGGCACGAGTCGAGTGGCTCTTACTACATTTAAAAGGCAGAGCCGCAGCTGTCCAGACCCGGCATGAGCCAGGACTGCTACAGTCTTGGCTCGTGCCGGGTCCCGCGCTGTGCCTCTGCCTCCCCTGCCCACCCCTTCCCCCCACACCACGGAGATGGCACTAGGCAGCACTGGCTTTAAGCCGGCTCCCTCTCAGCACCAGCTCTTGCTTCCCCCACTCCCTAATATAGAGGCAGCAAGGGAAGGGCAGGGAATGCGAGTAGTTGACTCAATTACCCAATAAGCCTAGGCTTATCAGGTAGTTAACTAATCGACTACTCTTTTATATCCCTAATGAGAACCAGTAATGTGTAGTTCTGTTCAGTAATCGGCCATGATTCACTATTTTGAGTTTTCTTATTTTGCCTAATGTTTGTGAAGTTTTCTGAGTGGTATTTGTAGTAAGCAAATGATTAAAATGCATATATATGTTTTACTACCAACAGCATGTAGGACACAGATTGGTGTTATTTTTTTTTTAAATTAAACTCTGAAAAATAATCAATTACCATAAACAGAAGGCTTGTAGGAAGAAAGTCTGCAATGCTCTCATAGCTGTGCTTATGTCCAACTATCATTTTAGAAGCAGTCCAAAGGGTGGGAGTGAACGAAATACTGACATTTTCCAAAAAGTTGGAAAAATTATGTGGGAGGAATTTGTGGCGGGCATGGAAAACAGGTGTATTTCAGGTGTAGAAGGGGTGAGCATCCATCTATTCCTACGGAAGTGATGAAGAATTTCAGCATCTGTTTGCTGCTCCCCGATTTTTAATGCCCGCTGTGACAAAGCTCCTACTTAAACTCAGTGAGTTTGCTTGCCTTAGAGACTTACAGCAGCCCCTCAACTTTAGACACCACTCCTACAACATTAGTTTGCTGTTTGTTGAGCTCTTTTCATCATTGGTCAGTGTATGATAAAGCAGAGAATAAACTCCACAGCCCATTTTCCACTCAGGGAAAAGGAAAGCGGATGTTGGGGGGAACCCGGGCCCACACTCGACTCCAGGTTCCAGCCCAGGGCCCTATAATAGCAGCTGCCTATGTGAGTGCCCAAAACCTGCTACAAGACAGTTCCAAGACCCCTGTGCTACTTCCCCACACATCCCCAGCACCTTCCTTTTCTCTGGTTTGCCCTGCTAGCATCCACTTGTTGTCTCTTTTTTTCCTACTCCTAGCAGTGCTTTTCTCCATCCTCTCAGCTACACTTGCCCATCACCAACTGCAGGCAAGCTTTTATAGCCAGTCTCAACTGGTTTCCCTAATTAACCCTAGGTGTCCTAATCGGCCCAGGCTGACCTGACTCTGCAAATTGGTCAATTAGCCCCAGATGTTTAAGTGCCCCTGATTGCCTCTGCTGGTTGTAGACCAGTTCCGTCCTCTTACTCTGGGCACAGCAATCTCCTCACTCCGAGGCTTATACACCTCCCCTCTACTACTTTTTTTAACCTTCTGATCTGACCTGGTCACATCACTCAAGTGCTTTTTGAATGCACTCTGCGCTCTCCTTTCTGTCCAGTCTTTCCAGTCACTGTATTTTCTCTCCAGTCACTGTATTTTCTTTTTGCTGCCTCAGAGGCTTGGAGCATCTTGCAAGTTCTTGCTCCACCTTGGTCACTTCCTTATCTGGTAGGGGCACTCTGCCAGTATGTAGCAGGCTCCCCTGAAGACCACATTTGTAGAAGCACAACAAACAATACACAGACTCATGACTTAATTCAGACATAGCATTGAATCATTAACATTAAAATATACCTCATCACAAATGAATTACTTTTTCCACTGTCCCCTGGCAAGCAACATCTCAGTAAACACCATAAATGTGGTGAGTTCAGCCGAAGGGTATGGGGTTGAGTGTTCAATATGGGGCAAAGGACTTAAGAAAGGGGTAGTCAATAATTCTGGCAAGGGGGCCACTCCATGAATTTTGGTAAGCCACAACAGGCCAGCTCTGGGGCCCTGGAAGGGGCAGGGCTGGGGGTTAGAAACAGATTGTGAGAGAGACAGAGACTCTGACAGATTGTATGCATGTGTCACAGAGACTGAGAGAGTGTGTTAGAGAGTCACAGAGACAGGGTGTGGCACAGAGTGTGAGACAAAGAATGTATGTGTTGCTGCTGCGTCGTAAGTTTCTGAAAGACACCATGCACTGTCTCTAACAGGAAAAGCTCTCCTGCTGTTGTGACTCCCCAGCCCAGCTCTGCAGAGATTGGGCACTGTGACAGGGCAGCAACGGAACCCCGACCATGTGCCAGAGCCGGGGCTGAGCTCTGCACTCCCACGGAGCCAGCCCCAGTGTGCTGGAGTGAGGGAGTATCCCACCCCCAGAGGTGGGCTCTGCTGTGCATGCTCCACCGCGGCCAGCAATAGCCAGGCAGGAGGTAACTGACAGACTGATCCGGTCGCTGAGGCTGGAAGAGGTGGGTCAGCGTCAGGCGGCTCAAAAGGAAGCAGCATTCTGGCAAGCGGGGAGACCTGAGGCAGACAAACACTGGGAGGAGCGAGATGAACGAGGCCCACCGGGGGAGAATGTTGGGAGACTCACTGGCATGGGACACCCAAGCGGGGACGATGAAGGCCAGAGTAAGCAGGCAAGAGGTCCTGCATCATTTCTTGTTAGGAAGCAGCCAAGGGCAAGGCTCTTGGAAAGGCCTGGGGGGTTGGTGAGATATGGAGGACTTCCCCACCAATGGGATAGGGCGGTGTCACCCTGTCATTAGAGCCCTGGTCCAGGACCTGGAGTGGGGGCGGGCCTGGGTCCCCCTACTGCATTTACGCGATGGTGAGCACGGTGTGATTGACGCCCCAAAGTGCTGATCAGCAAACTACCCCATCTGGGACTAGTCGGGTGGAAAGATTAACCCTGGATTCTGGCACGGTATTGAGTGGTTTGTGATGCGGGGGGATTAAAGGGAGAGGGGTCGTTGTAAACTCCCCCCCCCCGCCCTCACATGGGAAACATTGGTTGCCCTGTGTCCTGTGGGAGGGGCAGAGAAAAAACAAGGAACTGACCCCAGAGAGTGGGGCTCGCCCCTTGGCAGGGCACCCTGAGGGGAGGCCCATGACAAGCATATGAGGGGTGGGTTAACAGATGGACTACAAGGGCAGGCAACACCTTGATTTCAGAAGTCCCCTTTCTCCTCTCTCAAAGCTCTGTATGGCTAAGGTTGTTTTAAGGAGATCACTATAGGTGAGTAGGGACAGTATTGTACATTCTGCTGCCATTTTTGCACAGGTGGAGCCACTGAAGTCAATATGTCACTCCTGAGGGTAAGCAAAGATGCAACGGTACATCTACAGCACATATGCAGATTCAGACCTGGCTGTTTTCCTGCGCGCTATTTTGGTCCCTGCACCAGTGATTACCAATTGGCATGGAAAATTTTTCCACCACAGGAGAAGGAACAAAATAAGGAGCCTCCAACAGATGATTGGCAAGTACCTCCAGGAAAGTTTCCTGAAGATCTCTCCGGAGGATTCCTGTGAAATCTTGGTGTGCATCAACTCTGTTCCATCATAGTGCTTAGCTGCACAGAGAAATGTGAAGCACACTCAAATGGAGCTAGACTTGCACATTTCTATCTCTTAACCCATTTCTACTGAATACAGAACAAAGGACATCCATATGTCAAATAACCAAGCAGCATCAGCTCAAAAACAACACTTACCAGAGGTCTTCTCTGGAGCATATTGCTCGCTGGAGATAGACTTCTGGGACTGGTTAAACACTTATAGAGCTCAGAAGAGTTTCTGACTTGCCACATCACCAAAGAACCCTGACATGGGCTCCACATTGACTTCCAACTCCGTGTCCTGGTTCATGACTTTGCCCTCGGTGTTATGTCCACTGTCAAGTGCCTCCGGCCCTGTCCAAGTATCCAATGGTCTCTTGGAAATGGAGGAGAGATCCCCACCAAGGATGGCATCCAGCTCCTTATAGAAGTGGTAGGTTTTCAGTGCAACACCAGAGCAATGGTTTGCCTCCTTTGCAGTGCTGAGCAAAGATAAAGGAGATGAGGTAGGTGTGCCAGAAGGCAAAGTGTCCTGATCACAGTCCGTACCACATAACCATGAGAAGTCTGCCCATAAGTATCCAAGTTTGTTCAGCTGCAGCAGAACTGGAATTGGACAGCTTCCGCTGCCCATACACACTCAGCAGATCCAATGCCATGGTCAAGTGGGGAGATGTGATGTGAGCTCTCCACCCCGTATAAAGAGGAAGTAGAATTTCAAAAATTCCCAGACCTCTAAAGGTGGAGCTGTGGATGCTTGTTTACCTAGCTGCAAGGCAGCAGAATTCAAACTGCTGACTAGAGTGGTCAGGTTTGGCACTGTGGGACTTCCCAGAGGACAAATAAAGTAACAAAACTAAGCATGCTGCCTACACTGACACTTTATCTATAAAAACTTTGCTGCAAAAAGTTCTATGTCTCCCAATGTGGTTTTATTTTGTAGCCAAAACAAAATAATTTTGTCAGCAAACATGGCATTGTAGTGCGTACACCTCATCCTTTTTGTTGAGAAAAAGCTGCCTTTTGCTGACAAAATTCTGTAGCATAGACAAGGCCTTACTTTCATATTCAACACTAGTATTTTTCTGAATGTTTTCTCCTCAAAATATCCAGATTTGAAGACAATACAACACTGTGATCATGCAGCTTTGCTGTCCAGTTACTGTCATGCTGTTCCTGTCGGGTCTTGGCACTGCATAGCTGTATCTGCATACTTTAATTGTTAAATGCAAGCCTGCCAACTGAGCAGTCCCCCAACTCCTGTCCCTATTACTCCCATCTATAAGATGACATAGTTCTCTGTCTCACTAGGATGCTCTGAGGATTAGTTAATGTTTGTAAGACACTTGAAGAATAAAGGTAATTTTATTAACAGTCAGTCAAATGTGGGTGTATCAACTCAGATATCTGATCACAGTATTTCAAGTATTGTATCATTCTGCAAATAAAAAGAGTGAATAAATAGAGTCCTATGTGCATTCCCAGTTAATATGCAGCCAGGTAGAGTTTATGCAAGCAATACATTACAGTGACAATAAAATCCATCAGAAATGCCTTAGTTTAAAGGAAGTTTGTAATGTAATGTATTAGATGACTACAAATTCACAGTCAATAACTTTTCTGTACTTGTTTGTCTATATGGGGATATACATCCGATGGCATGAATAGTAAAATGCTCCATGTGTTTTTTAATATTTAATTGCAATATCAACTACATATCTCAAAGAGGATCATACTGTCTGAATGTTGATATTCAAGAGTATATACAAAACAATAATTATTGACAAGTTACTTAGTCTTGATAGTTTTCCAAAAGTATCATAACTCAATTCAATAAGATCATTCAATTAGTGGATAATTCTGACTTTAACGAATATGAATCATTAAACAATGCATAGAAAGAATCCAATCTCTTAAGAATACATAAATTTACCACTTTGCATTCTAGACCCAACAGAGGATTAATACAGCTGCTCCTCTTTAAAATGCAATCTCTGATGTAAAACTGCCAGCCTTAACTTGTGTTAAATTTGCTATTTGAATAGTAGTTGGGGAAGGGAAATCTGATTTAATTCCTTTAAATTCAAGGCTCCACAGTGAAAAAGGCTCACTATAGTAAAGTTAGAGATAAAAACCATTTAAGCTCTAATCATTCATGGGCCTCTGACACTTCTTTCAGTATTGTTTCCTGCACAGTACAGTAAATATGTATCCTCCTCAAAAACAAACTAAGACTACTCTTACTGTGGGTGGATCCTACATCCATTGCATTAATTAGTTACCCAAGGAATTTCAGCTATCGGTTATAAAGGGGAGAGGATTTAAAGTGGCAAAAGGTAATACACATGCTACAACTTCAGTTTAAATATGGGTCTGATTCTAATTTTATTTACAGACACTTAAGACCCTTCTACCAGCACCAGAGTGATGTCAAACAGCCTTAATATTAAAACATATATATATCCAGGCCTGTATCTTTGAGAGATTTGATAAATACCTTATATTTTGACAGCTCTGAACAAAACTGAAAATAGGGAAAACATTTGTTTCTTGCTGGATCAGGTTACAGTTACTTGAGATACTATAAATAGATGTGTTTTCAGGTGATACTAGTGCTTCATCTCAATTTTGTTTCACTTTAATTTATTAAAGTGCTCATATGGTCAAATTATAGAAGATGCACATCTTTATTTTTTAAAGACGACAGGATAAGGATTAAGACAGGATAAAAATTATTTTACAGTGCTAAAAATATGGCCTCAAGTGCTTTTAAAAAGATATTTAGGTGCCTAAATAACTAAGAATCTGGCCCTGAACGTTTGGTCTTGCACCTCCGAACTTCAAGTTTTGCCATTGTTTCAGTGACAAGAGAACTGGAATTCGCCTCTCTTACATCATTCTTTTCAGAAAAACCTTGATTGCCTTCTTTTGTATTTTCCCATCAGTACGGACTATATAGTATAGTTAACAACTTACACTTCACTTTATTTTTGTCTGTAGTGGTGGGCAAATTACGGCCCGTGGGCCACATCTGGTCGATCTGACCTTTCAAATAAGGCTCTCGAGCTCCCACTGGGGAGGTAGGTAGGAAGTTTGTCCCACTTCAGTGCTCCACCAGAGAGCAGGTACAAAGTCTTGCCTTGCCCCACTCCACACAGCTCCCCAAAGCAGAGGTAGCCAGGGGGCTTATCATGCTGCCCCTGCCCCCCCCAAGCACTAGCTCTCCAGCTCCCATTGGCCATGGTTCACAGCCAATGGGAGCTGTGGGGATGGTATCAGTGGATGGCCTCCACATGGACACCAGAGGAGGAACAGGCTGCTACTTCTAGAAGCAGTTTCAGGTAAATGCCCCCTGAAGCCTGCCTCCTTGAGTACCACCCCCCCATCCCAATACTCTTTTTGAGCCCCAATTCCCTTACGGCCCTCCAAACCCTTTGATTCCAGCCCTATACACCCAGTTTCACCCCAAAATCTTCATTTTCAGCTCTACCCCACAATCTGCACCCATCACCAAAGCATCACTCTCCTCCAACTCTCTTACCCTACCCACGCCATAATTCCTCCTCCCATCCTCTGAACCCATCTATCCAAGCCTGTATTTCTATCCTGCACCCCAAATCTCTCATCCCCAGTCTGACCCCAGAGCCTGAATCCCCAGTAGGCTTGCCAGGTGCCCGGTATTGGCCCGGACAGTCCGGTATTTGTGGCCTCTGTCCAGTAAAAAAAAAAAAAAAAAAAAAAAAAAAACCAGAAAATATGGGACATGTAAAATGTCTGGTATTTTCTGTTTCTCAGATGGAAGGCCGCTTGGGACATTCTTCCCCTGCCATGTCTGGGGATTTAAAGGCACAGTGACACTTTTTTTCCCCCCCTTCAACCAATTTTTTTCCTGCCATGTTCGGTATTTTTTGTGAAAGTATCTGGTAACCCTAATCCACAGCAGGACCCCTAACCCTCCCTGCCCCCATGCAACCAACTATCCCAGCTAAGAGCTCCCTCCTCTCCTCCAAACCCCTCAGTCCTACCCAGGAACCCGCTCCAGCACTGTGAACACCTCATTTCTGGCCTCAACCCAGAGCTCATATTCTCCCTGCTCCCCAACTTTGTGAGCATGAATGGTCCTCCACAGAATTTTGATACCAAGATGTGGATCTTGGGCCAAAAAATTTTGCCCATCCTTGACCTACAACCTGTGCTGCAAAGCGGTTCTCATCCTTATACAATGTTGCTGCCACCAACTTGGGAGCTCACCCACACCTCAATTTTGAATACAGTATGACTTTCATGCGAACTGACAAATTATCTTTTCTTAAGTTTGCTAAGATGTTGAAATTCCCATCAACTTCTGTCGAAGGCATGAAACACACATTATATTGGTTACCATACCAATCATATATTGATAAATGCCAGCCCACATCCAATTCACTTACTTTTTTTGTTCTTTCCAGTTTATTTGCTCCTTGTTCAGGAAGAGAGCCTTCATCTGGTGGTACTGTTAAGCGTAATCTACAGACATTCATCTAGAAAAGAAACAAAGGTTTTCTTTCAGTTTTAATACTAAGAAAGGTCAATTAATAGACATTCCCCTCCACCCTATACAATTAGATGTGCTAGCTTTCATCCATGTCAAATAACGGAAAAAATATTTTCTAATGGGTATGTTCTTTAGCTGTCAAGAACTAACTCATGGAGAGTGTTACATACTTCATATTATTATATCCGCTTGATTGAAATGAGGTTTTGCTATGTTTCAAGTCTCATTGTCATTTGGAAAATACACACAAGCACAAAAAAGAGTTTCCTTCAGTTTCTTTGCTTTGATTTGGCAAATCTTTGATATTTAAAATGGGAGATCCAGCATCTGAAAACACAAAATGCTTTCTAGAACAGACCCAGTTTTTATGTCAAGTTCATACTAATAGTTTGATCCTGGAAACATGCATGAGTTTAGGTCCAATGAATTAAATGAGATAATCACATCAGTAAATAATGCACATGGCCAAAAGTTCATTTCTTTTTCACAAAAAAACATGCAATCAAGGTTCCTCTTCCTACATGACCGTGGAAAATCCACTTCCTTGTTTGTGAAACTGGGTTAATTATGTTTCCCTTCATTCTATTTCCCTTTCTTGTCTGTTTGGACTCGAGTCCCTGCCTCAAAGAACTTAACTTGAGGAAGGGACTAGTTTGTTCAGTGCCTAGCATGACAGGGCCCTCCTTGGCTGGAGCCTCCAGGTGCTATAATGAAAAACAAAAGTGATTCATAAGCAAATGATACCAACTGTTGAAATGCAAAACACACGGTCAAAACTAAAAACTCCTTGTGGATGTGTTAGCTTAAGCTCAACATGGCTAAAAGAGATCACTTAAATTTTCTCTCAAAAATGCCCCCTTCCTTCTTAGCCACTATGCACACTATTACCATCCTACCAGTCTCTCAGGCCCATAATATGGATATCATTTTGGACTCCAACTGCTATGTTTGTTCATAATTCATTGGGCATAACATGCCTAAGATACAACCTATCTGTCCACCTTCCAACGCTACTAAATCATTCATCCAGAGCCATTGCCTCAATTATTGCAACGTCCTTTTCCCTCGCCTTGACAAATGCAATCCTGTTTCACTCGCATACATTGAAATTGCTGCTGCACAGACCATTTTCTTAGCTTGTTGCTCTCACCATTCCTTTCAACCCTCCATTAACTCCTTCTGTTCTGTTACACTGAACATAAGCTTCTTGTCTTCACTTTCGAGGCACCGTAGAACCATAAATCGCTGATACTCAGACCTCAGTGGTTCAGGAGCCAAATTAGCAATCAACATCAGCCAACACAGACACTGTAGCATAAATTTGTTGTTTCATGTACTATTGTGCTATATATTTCTATTTCAATCATATGATGGAAAATACTTGTTATATATTCTTCTTACATCAAAATGACTGACCATGTATTATATCAACTACAGTTGATTAACAACATAGCAAAAACATCCTGATTTGTTAATAATTACAATACACCATATTAAAACACTGTAATTTAAAGAGTCCCAGGAAACATATTATGTTGTCTGATCTAAGATTGCTTATGAATTTCCAGTTACCACCTTTAGGGTTGACAGGTCCTTTGTCCCATGATCTGGCCCAGTATTCAATTATTCTATACTTGGGAACCCTGTTTTGCACAGATGCAAAATGCACACTATAGGAGCTCCTGAATATTTGTAAATCTAGTTTATTAATACATTTAGCACAGTCACAAACAACCAATTTCATAAAATAAATAGGAAATGTACATCTGTATTTCCACACCATATACTCACATCATTCCTTCTAGGACAACCTGAGGTGTTAGCCATCATCTTCCCCCTCACCTGCACTTTTCCCATCATCATCAGTGGCCATGATTCTAGTACCTCCCAAGGACTACATTTCCTTTTCCTACTGCCCCTAGGGTGGGATGCCACTTGTCATTGTGTTTGATGCATATTCAGTAGGGTATGTTATTATTTCTTCTTATTTGTATTTCCTCACTCTACTAATGGTGAAGTGTCTTTTTCCAGTAGGTTATTATACTCAACTTCTTATCATATACATCAATTTGTTACCATGCACCTTTTATTATTTCTATCCTATCCAGTTATCCAGTCTGGTCTCAGCTAATTATTTTGGATTTTCTAAGTAATGTTGTACATGCAAAGTGAGGGTATTCTTGGAAAGTTACTATCTTACCAACAGCTATCTAGGAGGGTGAAAGGTCCCAATCATATGCGAGCTAACTGCTATTTAGGTGAAAGGTCCCAGAGAAAAATACTAACTTTGCCTTAGCTCAACCATGGCCATACTACCAACACAAACCTTCCATAACTTATTATAATAAGGATATAATCAAAACCATAAGGAAATAAATTTATATATCAATAGGCAAGCAAGCAAGCTAGCCATATAGGCTACAATTATGGCAGTGAATGAACCCCAGTCTGAGTGTCACCGATTTAGATCTTTAGATCCATTTGAAAAGTTTGTATTTTTTAAATACAAAAAGAGCCCAGTGCCATTAATCAGCATTCATTATCAAACCTACTACATGAAGCTGGAAGGAGGAAGTTAACTTTGGTAAGGAAACATTTTAATTTCAAGTTTTCAAATGAATTATTATAAACAATGTGATTTATTTTTAATGATAAAAACAGCCTTGACTGTGTACACGTACACTGCCTTTTAACAATAATTAGGTGACATCTGTAACTGGCATTAGAAGAGAATTCCAGATTCTTTCTTTTGACCATTATAACAGAGAAAATTAAGGCACTTCCTGTTTACAAGTTAATAACCATACCCTATGCTGCTAAACTTCATTTTTGAGTTTACTGATGCAAAATATGATTATCCAGAAGCCATTATACACATCTTATTTCCCCTTTCACCTCCATCGCTTTAATTTTCATTTCCCACTGTTCTTTTCTCCCATCAGCTCAGTAAGGTTCTTTTCCTTAATACTTATTTGTTTACAAGCACAAACCAGAAGGGCAGTCTTCCAATATAAGCAATCAGAGACAAACTTTTCTGATAGTTCTTGTGGAGACAAACCTTCCTGACTTGTAGGATGGCAAAGGAAGACAAGGGAATTTAAGGGGTTGCAAGAGAATGTGATAAAAGAAAGGAGACCAAATCTTACTCTCTCTGATTTCAGTAGGTGCTGAACTAGGCCAGACAGATTAGATTGCAAAAATCTCCCTTTCAGTGATTTGACAACCTGCAATTTTAGTGTTTTTTTTTCCTTGTTCACTCACAAAAAAAGAAACAGAAGTATAGACCATCTTTGAAGCAGGCAAAAAGGTTGGCATTCAATAAATGAGCCAATCAGCACAGGACTATTGCAGCTGATTTAAATATCCACGGTACAATTGTATAATTTCAGTATGCTTCAGGGGTGTTAAAAAACAGTTAATATAACCGTTAAAAAATCTTAGTGGTTACAAAGTTACATGCTGCAAGCTTATACTGCAGAGCCCACAGCGCAGCTGGCTCCCCAGGAACAGGGCTGGGAAATCAGCGTGTATAATACGAAAAACTAAAACCGTTAACCATTCAAATAGTTACAGTCTTAGATCCCTAGTATGATTATTGACAAATAAGCACTGACTCCGCAGAAGCAGCCCCTGTCTGCTGGGGGTCGAGTTCCCTGCGGACAGCGGCTGGTCCAGCATCCTATGGAGCAGTCTCTGTCTGTGGTGAACAATATACCCAGAGCTACTCCAGATATGATCTGATGCACACGCAGCAAAGCAAAGACAGGTTCACTACAATTCTTAACACTAGTTTGCCAAATGGAATGTAAGTTAGCAACTGGAGACAAGTTTACCAGTTTTTAATAAGCTATCTGGACCTCAAAGATAGTTTGTTGCAATTTAACACTTAAGAAAACATCAAAGATTAGTTTAAAATTTTAGAATACTTGAAAAAATATAGGGCCCACTTCCACAATCCTTATTCACACTGAGCAGCATTCCTCTTGAATAAGCAGGGATATGTTTTACACAAGTAAGAGTAACAGACTCAAACCTTGAATGATTATTTTGACAAATATTCTGTAGACTTTTTTAATAAAGCAAAATAATAGTGAATTATGTGGAGCCAGA
This sequence comes from Pelodiscus sinensis, assembly GCF_049634645.1. Taxonomy (NCBI): domain Eukaryota; kingdom Metazoa; phylum Chordata; order Testudines; family Trionychidae; genus Pelodiscus; species Pelodiscus sinensis. Next base: position 29,227,762 of record NC_134724.1, on the reverse strand, counting down.
ATGCCTGCAATAGGGATAGAATGACTATAATCATATTTTTCTAGCAACATAATTAATATTTTTCTAGTGATAATCTGTCTTATCCTTAGATCTCCATGCTGCTCTCATTAGTGTAGGACACTCAATATTGATCCAACTACTGCAAATGGTAAAATTCCCACTGACATTATAGGGTGTGGAGAGGTTTTCAGTTAGGACAATAAAGATACAATTGCTTCTGGCACTCAAGTGATATGGGGACTGGAATTTTGTCAAAGAATTCCCTGCTGCTTTCCTCCATGACCTTTTGTTTTGATCTTTGTTCAATGGCTGAAGGTTAAGAACCACTCATTATGCATAGGATCAGAAGTTATTCTAAACTTCTGGAAACAAAAAACAAGTCTTTCATTTCAGTCAGAATGAAAACATGAATCTTGTGATAAGGGACAACTGACAGTTTGAGGAAAAAATTTAATTATAGCTAGTTATAGATTCTGCTCTACAATAATGAGATTAATGAACACTTCCTGTGATCTCAAGTACATTAAGACTACGACATCTTGTCTTGGGTGTAATTTTACTTAATTTGCTATTCTAAGTGTTTTCATTTCCTTATTTGAAAAGCCATGTTTGGGTTCTAACAAAAGAGAAAGGCACTACTCTAACGAATTTTACTTGCAAATTCTGTTGTGGCCACTAGAAAAAGGTATTACTGTATATTCTTACAAACTACGAAAACTACATATTTTTCACTTTGTCCTGGAATGAATGCTAGAGTAGATTCAGTAAAAAAAAAAAAAACATGTATTCTAAAATATACTCTTCTAATAGTAACTAGTTTGGAAGATACAGAACATAAAAATTATGAATAATGAGGATGGGAATCACTTTTATTCTAAAGAATTAGGGAATAAGGCAACATTATCTTATTAACTCTCCATTAAAACCTCTTATTTCCTTATTATACTACTGCTAATTGCAATTTCTAACCTAACCCAAAGTTTTCTAATTTTCTGTTTTAACAACTTTGCTTAGACACCATGAATCTAAATTTATGTACTTATATTTGTAAAAAAGAATGAATTCAGAGATTTTACTGTCTCTTAGCGTATGAAGGCAGAAGACTTTGCTCCAGCAACTTCACCTGTCTCACTGGTTACTGTATACAACAGGTGTCATAACATTCTTCACTAGTTTTGTTTAATCTGATGAACAGGTGGCTGTTGCAGTTAGATGAATAGAGATAACTATTAAGACTTGCAAAAACATTACAGGCTTGAAGAATAGCTCTGTGTAAGCTCAAAAAGCTTGTCTCTATCATCAACAGCAGTTAGCCCATTAAAAGATACTGGTTTTGTCTACACTAGCACTCCCCAATATATCAAAGGGGGGAGGGATAGCTCAGTGGTTTGCGCATTGGCCTGCTAAACCCAGGGTTGTGAGTTCAATCCTTGGGGAGGCCATTTAGGGATTTGGGGCAAAAATTCATCAGGGATAGTACTTGGTCCTGCTGTGAAGGCAGGGGACTGGACTCAATGACCTTGTAAGGTCCCTGCCAGCTCTAGGAGATAGGCAATATCTATTATCACTGGGAATGGTTTAATTATGTCAGTTGGAGAACTCTCTCTCTCTGGTATAGAGCAGCTACACAGAAGTTACAGTAGCACAGATGTAGCGGTAGAGCTCTGCCGCTGTAAGGTCTAGAGCATGGGTTCCCAAACTGGGGGGGCATACCCCTCTGGGGGGACATGAAGAAATTCCAGGGGGGGTGAAGCAACCCAGCCACACCCACATCCCATCAATCCCACCCCAAGTTTTGCTGCTATTTTTTTGGGAAGGGGGGTGTGAGGGTTTCTCAAAAACCAAAAGGGGGGGCATGAAGCCAAAAAGTTTGGGAACCACTGGTCTAGAGTGTAGACATAGCCATTACCTCATCATTCTTGTCTCTTTAAAAACATTACAGTCACACAATAATACTGGCTCATAATGACAAGTTTATCACCCGATTCTTGTTGATTTACTGCCACTGCGGCTGGTAAAAGAACGTGTGCCCTCTCATAATAGCACATGTTATTATACTACTGTAAACTATTTAAAGTAGGGGATGTATGGGAACATTCTTATCACTGTATCTGCCAGAATTTTAACAACATTCAGAAGAGTTGCTAGGCACATTAATACACCATCATCACTGATCTTATCTTGATCATGAAAGATTCCAAAATATTCATATATTGTTCTATTTAAAAGACTTATAAGTTTAACAAGCAACACGCACTCACTGAGGCATCTAAGGTGTTAATTTAAGCATCCTTAATCTGTTGCCATCAGAATGTGGAAATCTTTCATTCTTTGAATCCAGCTGGATGTTTACAAACAACTGCACACAGAATCACATGCCTAGTATCCTCAGAAAAAGGGAAGCCACAATATAACTAGAAAAAGAAAACCTCATTGTAGAACCCACTAAATTTGATCCTGGCCTCAGTAGATAAATAGACTGGAACAGAAACAAAGGGGGGGGGGGGAGGGACAGAGGAATATGTCAAATACATACAGGGAAATAGTTTGTGCTCTTAAATAATTAGTAAAGGGTCTTCCTCCCAAATCCAAAACATTATTTTGCAGTATTCTGCAATATTTTCTTTAAACTATTCTTCTTGGAAATTGAGGGTGTCAACCTTGACGTCAAATATGTTCCATGTCTAAAGTAGAAACACAAAACTTTTTTGGGAAAAAAACCTGTAACAAAAAAAGTACAGATCCAGATCCTCAGAAGGAGTTATACTCCTAAATACATTTGAGGATCTAGAGTGCAGAGGTACAGTGAGTGTTTCTGTTGAAGACCAATACTCTTGCTTTTATAGTTCTCATCTTTGCCATGCGGTACAATATTCTTGGGCACATTTTTCTCAAGTTCTAGCCAAAAGGGAACTAAGTAGTAACCTACATCTTCCCATGCACAAGTAGCCTAGCACGCAAATACTGGACTGTCGGGCAAAACCAAGGAGGCACCTTAAAGGCTAACAGATGCATCTGACGAAGTGGGTTTTGCTCACGAAAGCTTATGGCCAAATAAATTTGTTAGCTTTGAAGGTGCTACAAGACTCTTCATTGTTTTTGCAGCTACCGAGTAACACCGCTAATATTTGTCCCTGCCGGGCAAATACACCGTCTGCCCTTCAAAAGCAAAGCCTTAATTTAGGGCAATAAACTGAACTGCACTTTGGCCCTGCGCTCCCTGCCCCCGTCTGTCTACGCCTGCTAGCCGGGCGCAGGAGAAATGGGGCGCCCGGGGGTTGCCCTACAGTGTTAAAACGCTTGCGGCGAAGGGGGAGAAAACGAGCCGAGACTCCCGCACTGCGCTGTGCGCCCCCTCCCCCACCGGACAGCGCCGGGACTCGCGTTGGGGTCGGCGCGTGAGGCGCCGGCTTGAGGGGGGACGAGGCAGCAGAAAGTTCCCTCAGGCGAGGGGGGCTGAAGGCAACGGCAGCGCGGCCAGCTCGGACAAGTGGGGGCGCGGACCCACCGTGCCGACATGCAGGGCGCCAAGCGGCCCGCTCAGTGCCTGGCCCCTCTGGGGTCCCGCCTCAGGAGCGCTTCGCCTTGGGCGGCGCACGGGAACCCACCCCGGAGGGGCCCAGCGCCCCGCGGCGGCCGAGGTGAGAGCGAGCCACGGCTGGAGCGCGGGTCTCCCCTCCCGCCACACAGGGTCCCGCGCCCGGCGACTCACCCGCTTCTGGCCGGAGCCGCTGTCGCCAGCGGGCGGCTTGGGGACCGTGGTGGTGACGGTGAGCGCGGAGCTGTAGCGCCGCATCCTCCTTCCTTCCCGCCTTCCCTCTCACTGACCCGCTGCCGAGCCACCCGCTCAGGCCCGGGGCGGCCCGGCTCCGCCTTCCCCCACATGGCCCGGCCGCGCCAGGTGCGGCTCCGGCCAACGCCCCGGGGAGGGGCCGCCGGCCCTGAGCGCGCGAGCTGCTGCCGAACTCGTCAGGCAACGTTCTGTCGCTCGGTCAGGTCTGCCAGCAAGGCGGCGGGGCGACTAGCGTGTGCACCGTAGGCGTATTCCCTGGGCACTTGTGGGCCTGTGCTCCGCAGGTGTGTGCCCTCCGGGGCACGTGTGGGCCTGCGCACTGTGCACAGCGTGTTTATGTGCGCACCCCCCGTGTACTTTCAGCATCTGTGACAAGGTATTTGTGTGTACCTGGCAGCTGTGCATAGTAGGTTAGAAACGTCCTGTGACACTTTAGAGACTGACAGAAAATACATACGGGCTCATGAGTGTCCGTGGGCAAAACCCACTTCTTTCGCTGAGCTTGAGTGCAGAAAAAAAGGTGTGGGATAGACTCTCGGAATTTATAACAGAGAAGGAGGGGAGAAGTACCTGTCATTTGTAGTGCCAGTGCTAATGAGGCTAATGGTATGTTAGTGTGCGACATCACATCTAATGTCCATCACTATATGCATGTGTCTGGCATGTCCGGTCATGTAAAGCAACTGTGGGGGTATTTCTGTATGATGGACATGTTATTGTGCTTAATTGATCTCATCATTTTGCATATTACATGTGTATATTTAATGTGTATGTGCATAAATATTGCATCTATTTACTTTGATACCAGATGTACAGACATGTATCAAGCACCTGTATTTTGTCTGTTAGATATTGTTTGTATTGTAGTAGCATCTAGAAGCCCCAGTCACGGATTTAGCATGGATTTGTATAAAGTGTATAGTGATTATTTGTAGTGTTTAAGTATTTGAATGCATATAATATGGAAGCATAATGTGTGTATGCACAGAGTGCTTGAGCACATGCATGTGGATATTGTGAAGGCACAGTATCTAGAAAGGCACATGCAGTGTGTGCCTGATTCAGTCTGTAGAGCAGGGGTCTCCAGCCTTTTTAAACACAAGATCACTTTTTGAATTTGTCAGTCCAGGATCTACCTCAAACCCAAATACCCCTGCTCCACCCCTTTGCTGAGGCCTCACCCTCCTCACTTTGTGAAGATGTGATACAGGAGAGGGGGACAGAGTGACATCAGTGCCCCTCTGCCTCCCACACCCTGCACAACAAGCAGGAGGCACCCAGGGGCAGCTCTGAGGCTCTGGGCAGGAGCAGCAGGACAGTGAAGGGAGGGACAGCTGAAGTGCCAGTGCTTGATAGCCTCCCAGCCAAACCAGTCAGGATCACCTGTCAGAGGCTCCAAGATCTACCAGTAGATCCAGATCTACTGGTTGGTGACCACTGAGTGTGCATATACTGACATGTATTATATTTGTTTCTGACAGCCCAGCATTCCATTTCTTTTACACTCAGTATACACTTTAGGTGACATTTATTTGCAGTATTGTACAGGTGTTTACTCCCAGGATCGGAAGAAAACAACAGATGGGTGATGTAATTTTTTAAAAAACCAACTTCTGTTGGGGAAAGAGGCATGCTTTGGAGCTTCACTGATCTCCTCTTTTGTCTCTTTCACCAGCAGAAATTGACCCAATAACAGATATTACCTCATCCCCTTGTCTCTTTCATGAATTATTTATGCAGTCTTATAGAATGATATGGCATTTACAGACAATAAGATATGATCAGTTCCCCCCAATGAGTGTAGATTCTAACAAATAAGAGAGGAGAGAGACACACAACAGTTAGGTAATATAACTACATCCAGTTGGTTGTTGTAATCACACCTTTATTACAGATTCTAAGAAAATTTCTAAACAGGACACAAGACCAAGATTTCTCTGGCTTTCCCAATAAGTAAACTACTGCAATAATAGAGAAAGAAACATTGTTAATACATTAAACTATGACGGCCACAGAAGAAACTCTCTCATTGGACCTAACTGGGGTGCAGTAATAGAAGAACAGTTCATTGGTGGATTGTTTGGGTTTTGCCTTATTTTGGGATTTCAGGAAGAAACAATTATAAGTAGCTTTGTCTAGAGCAGTGGTCCCCAACCTTTTTAGGTTGTCGGGCGCCAGGGGGCATGGCCGTTTGCCCGCCGGGCGCCAGGGGGCGGGGATCAGGGGCGCCCCCCCCATCCACGTGCCCGGGGGCGGCCCCCCCATCCACGCGCCTGGGGGCGGGGCCCCACCTAGCCGTGCGCCCAGGGGCCCCCCCATAGCTGCGCGCCCGGGGGCAGGGTCCCCTCCAAGGGCCGCGCGCCCAGGGCCGGCGCTCCCCGCCCCCCCCCCCCTCCCGCCGAGTGCCGTGCGCCCGGGGCCGGCGCTCCCCTCCCCCCGCCTGAGTGCTGCGCGCCCGGAGCCGGCGCTCCCCCCCCCCACCTGAGTGCCGAGCGCCCGGAGCCGGCGCTCCCCCCCGCCACCTCCCGCCGAGTGCCGCGCGCCCGGCGCTCCCCCCGCCAAGCGCGCTCCCCCCGCAAGCGCCCGTGCGCCATGTGCCCGGGGCCAGGCCAGCCCCGAGCACCTGGCAGGCGCATTGAAATGCGCCCACGGGCGCCATGGCGGGGACCACGGGTCTAGAGAGACATTTTTTGCCCAGTGAGGCATTTATTTTCCCCCATATACTATAAAGCAATCTAGTTTCAATGTTGTACTTAGAGATGTGGAGAGCTTCAAAAAATAGATACAAATACTCCCAAGCTTTAAAGAATAGATACAAATACTCCCAAGAGAAGTGGGGATCTATATCTAGGGTTTCAGTTCATCCCATTACATAGATGGAGGCTAAGCCCCCATTTCATATCTGGACTTTAAGGTGGGGTTGGGTGCTATGGTTTTGCTCTCCTTCAACAATATATTCAAAGTGTGTATTTGAGTAGCACTGACATATCTGAAATATGGTCAGAAGGGAGACTTAAATCAACATTTATCAATCAGCAATCAAGTGAGTAAACAAGTTACACGGGGAAAATTCACCTTTAACCAGAGATCTAGGAAATGGGATTTCACACCCAAATACTTTTAAACTTTGCCATGTATTTTGCCTGTAAATCTGAACAGCCACTTCCAGGATTTTCAATGCATCATCCTTGCTTGTCCAACTGCTCAGTACATGCAGGGCCGTAACACGGGTGGGGCAAGTGAGGCACTTGCCTCGGGCGCATCATAAATTAGGGCACAAAGATGCAGTAAGTAAAAATAATAAGCTGCAAAAGTAAAAAGTGCAACAGGTACTAACCTAAGGAGAGGGGGCGCATAATTAATATTTTGCCCCAGGGGCAAAAATATCTAGTTACAGCACTGAGTAAATGGGTTAGATTTGTTTCTCTTTCAGCATTATAGTACATCACCCAAGTAGCAGGAACTCAATCAAAAGCACCACCCTGCTTTTGAGCCCAGGTAAAATAGGACAAGGCCCAGTCATTCATCTTCAAGCCTTACTTGGGTAAGGGTCAAGCCAATATTAAGTATCAAACCAGTAGGATTAGATTTTCTAATATTCGTAAGATCCAGATAAGCCTGAGGCTTGCATAAGCAAATCATTACTTTCTGGAAATGACACAGGGTTTGTCTACATTAGGAAATTGACCAAAACAGCTGTTGCAGAATGAACTATTACATAATACGGCTATGTCTGCACTCACGGCTTCTTGTGCAAGAACATCTTGCGCAAGGGTTCTTGTGCAAGAAGTCTTGCGCAAGAGAGCGTCCACACTGCCATGTGCGAGCTGTGCTTTTGCTAAGAGCGCCCATGGCAGTGTGGATGCTCTCTTGTGCAAGAAAGCTCTGGTGGCCATTTTAGCCATAGGGCTTTCTTGAACAAGAAATCCCTGCCAAGCGTCCACACTGCCCTCTTGCGCAAGAGCTCCTGCACAAGAGGGCTTACACCTGTTAAAAAAGAGCTTAGCTCTTGCACAAGAAGCCCTCTCTTACCACACCATACTGTAAATTTCCTTGCGCAAGAGCGGGCGGGCTGTGTGGACGCTCTGCAGATTCTTGCACAAGAACGGCTGTACTTGTGCAAGAAGCCGTGAGTGTAGACATAGCCAAGCTATTTTATTCTGGACTAATTATTATTCTGGTAAATCTCCACAGAAGCAAATGGTAGAGGCCTGATCTAAGCCCATTGAAATAAGCAGAAAGACTGCTATTGACTACAGTGGGCTTCAGATCATGTCTTCAACTTGTTCCCAGACCTCCTAACCACCAAGCTTCTTTCTCCACCTTACATTCCAAAACATTATTATAATAGAGACAGAGGAAGGGACTCCATGAGAAAGTTTGCTGGATCCAAGCAGAACACAGAAACAGCAGCAAATATTCAAATCCGTATCAAGTGTGATCAGGCTATTTAAAAAGTAACACTTTCCAGGACTGCCTTAGACCAAATGGTGCACCAGGTTAGGAGCATCTTTCACACCTCCTCTGCCCCCATTCGTTAAACTGTTGATAATCTTATGAGAGTCTACAAATGTCCAGAACATTTTAGGAGATTAGTGAAAAAATGAGCCCACATATGGACTACCTGAAACACAATACAGGCAGGCAGTCCCCGGGTTACATGGATCCGACTTACATTGGATCCCTACTTACAAACGGGGTGAGGCAACCCCGCACTAGCTGCTTCCCCCCAGCAGACCAGGGAGACGCGAAGCTAGCGCCCCCCGCCCCCCCCAGCAGACCAGGGAGACGCGGAGCGGCTTTTCTCAGCAGACACCTCAGCTTGAGAATAAAGGACTGAGGGAAGTGAGGTGTGGGAGAATAAAACTGAGCTCTGGAGAAATGTTTGGCTAGAGTTTCCCCTACAATATGTACCAGTTCCGACTTACATACAAATTCAACTTAAGAACAAACCTACAGTCCCTATCTTGTATATAACCCAGGGACTGCCTGTACTTCAAAACATTCTATTTTCTCTTTTGACTCTAAGGACAAAAAACAGCACCACAAGCCCTATGTCGCCCAAGCCCAGTCACCTGGGTCACTTGACCCTAAATTTAGCCCTGATGCTATCCAACAATAATTCCTAACATTCAGGCTTCAGACCTGCTTCAGCAGCCTAGAGAAATCCTTGCTCTCTCTCATGCCTTTGCTCCAATCAAGTTTCTGATCTAACTGCTCCCTCATCTTTGTGGTTACCCATGCAACTTCTCGTAATTACAACCATCTCCTCATGGCACTTCAATTCTCTCTCAATAAATGTTCCCACCATTCTCTAAAGTATCCTTAAAAGTCACTTCTTGGATGTAGCTTAATCCCTGAAATTAAACAAAATACAAAAATTCATATTCAATTTCCAAGAAATAGGCTAAAGTTAACATCTTTGATAGTATTAACTAGGAAAGCAATATGTATATATATATATATACACACACAAAAGCTCTGAATCCCCTCCCCCACTTTACTATTGTAATTTCCCTTGTAGATTTTTTCCTGCCATCATTCCACTATGTTTAAATATTTTGTTATGTTACTAAGGTATTTAGCATCTAAACTCAGCTAGGATGGGACATCAGGAGTTTGTGAGTACTCTTACCTATATAAAACCATGTACACCCAGAGTATCTACCTATGTGCCTGGAAAATTTTATAGAGCTGTTGGACCAAGTTTTACAAAATATCTTCTTGGACCTATTTAGGATGGAATAATAGGAGGGCAGATCACCTGTGGATAGTTTGGCCCAATACCTCATGTTGGGCTCTTGAAGAAACAGAATTAGGAGTATCTTTGGCTAGAGACATCCCTTAAAACAATGTCTATTGCAGTTTGCCAGGAGGGGTATCCATTCCCCCAGTAGAAGGGATATTATGGTATAACTTTTTTTATTTGTGATGCATGTTTTGGCACAAATAGAGGAGAGTGTTGTATTTACCCCAAGCCACAGGAAAAAACTTCCCCATTAGCTTTGTCTAAGGCTCATGTGTCTATGTAACTCAAATTCATGGCAATTCTATGGCTAAGAAAAAAAGACTATAAACCTAATACTGTGTTTCAGTTTGAATTGAAATGTTTTACATTTATTTTATAACTACATTGTTATAAGAAAGCAGTAAAAACAAATTGGAGAGAGCAGTTTAAAATAATGAATGGCTTAAAAAAGACCTGACTGGAGCATCTATTTTCCCTTCACCATAACCAAGGGGATATCAGATAACATGAAAAGGCAGTTGGTCTGCTTCTGGTTTCATTTGCGTTGATGTAAGTCTGCCAATGGTTGAGAAGTCAAGGGAGTTACTCAGGATTTATGTCAGTATAGCTGGGATCAGAATCTGGATCTGTACATTTAAAATTTGAACAAAGAACTATTTGAACGCAACAGATAATTAACCTATAGAATCATCTACTGTAGGTTATTACTGAGGCAAAGAACTTCGAGAACAGGTTAGCTCCCTATTAATTAGGTGATGGTCCAATAAAAGGATTTGTTTGTCAGGATGAAAATTACCAGGACCATCAATCTAGGCATAACCTGATAGCCAGCTAGGGACAGACAGTGATTTCCAGTAGCACAGTATTACACAATTGGCTTGGGAGGTGACTTGGGAGGTGGAGAGGAGGGTTTGTCTTCCTGCGAATCATTGGTAATTGGCCACTGTTGCAAACAGGATCTTGATCAGTGAACTATCACTCTGTTCCATCCTGGCAACTTGCACATTTCCTTTTTAAAAAATATACCATTAATATAGCAACACGGGGCCAATCCCTGCTCCCTTTGATGTCAATAGCAAAATTATAATTGAATACCATGGGAGCAGGACTGAGTTTATAGTGATAGGCATTTTGAGATAAAAATCTAAACTGGAGTGATAGGAAACACCTGGTGTTTGTTTCATTTTTAGCTTATTATTTGAGTAAACATTTAGGGGAACAATGAGCACTTTAAAAAAAGCCTTTCACTTAACTGTTCTTGTAGTTTATCAATTGTTTATGTTAAATAATTTGGGACACGAAGTTCAACAGAAAATTCTGACTGAAAATTTTACAATGAGTTCTTATAAAGAAGGCAGGGCATGTTTCTCTTGGTTATTATGATAAGCTGTTTTCATATTACTGGAGGATTATGATGCAATTTGTTAATGTTTTGATTCTGCTGTGTAGTTTCAGAATTCAGATTAATCAAAAATTTACAGAATTAACCCTTCTGGAATATCCCTTTAGAACTGAATAGAGAAAGAGAAACTCTGGAACACTGCGGCATTTACCTGAAGATTATGTCCCTGCTATACAATTCTATAAGATAGCATGAAAACCCTATAAAAAGACTCTTCCTCATAAAAGAGCATGAGTAGATAAGGCTGAAGCTACCCTTCCCAATCAAAGGCTGATTTTTAACAGGCCCTCCTTGTTACAACTTCCACAAAAAATAAACTGATCCCTGAAATTTCAGGTGCCACTTCACATCCTGAGGAAATTTAGTAACAGAAATGAAGTTTTGAAATGAGGAGGCTTCAAAAATGTCCTTCACATTTTCAAAACTTTCCTCCCTTTTGGGGCTCATGTGGCGCAGCTGCTGTGTGCCAGTATGATTTAGTCTGATATAACCAGCCAATTTGCAAATAAGGGTAGCATGTGGCTGATGTAGATAAGACATTCTTATATTATACTGTCCTCAGCTGTTGTTGCTCCTTGTGGCCACTACAACCTGGCTTAAATTCCAGTGGTCTTTAGGCTAGCTTAATGCAGTACAGAGGGCTGCATCTGCATGTTGCAGGGCCAAGGAGTTTCTAAAATTTTCTATGCTCTAGAAATTTGGTTGTTTTACAGGGAAGGGGAACAAAGAATTTGAATTAATGCATTCACTTTTCACCTTTGGAGACCACGTGGCTTAGATAGTAATTGAACCTTTGACTATCACATTGTAGCCTGACATTTTCATAGCTCCACATGAAATTCAATGGTAGTTAAGCACTAAATGACATTAATCTATTTATGGGTCTGTCTGCACAGCAGTTTGAGGGTGCTTTCTAGCATGGGTGGACAGACCTACACTAGCTCTACTGGAAGGAGCACACTAAAAATATGACATGGCCATGGCAGTGACTTAGGCTAGGTCAGGTGCCTGAATACAGTTCCACCTACCCTGAGGTATTTAATCAGACAACTAGCCCAAGTTACTGCAGCACACTGCTATGTTTGCTGTGCTTGCTCAAGCAGTCAGCGCACATCCAGCTCCACCCCATTGGGAAACACCCTCCCAGCTGCTATGTGAACATAGCCTATGACACATATATGTCCCCATCACTGCTGAAACTCAGTGTCTCACGCTCTTTAATGGATTTATTCTCCCGACATCCTTGTGAAATAGGGCAGTACTACCCTCCTTTAGGGGAGCCTGGATGGCCCTTCCTTGACAATAAATGATCATGTCTGCCTTGACCACAGTGCGACTCTCTAAAAAGCAGAACCCAGGCCGGTCTCAAGTCTGATGCACGTAAGCGCGCAGGCAAGCCTCGAGGTAGAAGCTTTGAGAGGCAGGAATGTTTTGCATAATAATGCAGATTAAGCGAGACCACATCAAGAACACATGACAATCAACCTTGTACTGGTACTTTTGTTTCTGATAAGCAAAAATTAGAGATGCAGCCATAAAACCTACGCATATAGTTTTTGCAACATCCTGAGTCACAAGATGTAGCCCAAATAGGGCATTTTACATATCTTACGCAATACATAATCAATTGGTAAATATTATTAGAATGACCAAGTCTCGCTTTGCTATAAAATGCTTAGTAAGAAGAATCAATGGGAAGGAGTGAGCAGGATTGACCCACAACTCCTGCTTATTGTAACTAGAAGTAGACCCTTCACACCAGCTACATGAATGCATGGCACTCGGATGGGTGGGAATCAAAGGGACCACAACTTCCTGCTTGGTGCTGTAGGTAGCATACAGGTGAAGTGTAAGTGAACTAGGCTTAATTATTGTATTATAATAATCTTCTATTAATTGCTTTTGCATTTTTTGCACTGTATTAGTTGCTTTAGAATTTATAGTATTTAATGTTTAAATTGTACAGTAATTGTTTTTAAGGCTTATAAAATGTAAACAACTATATTAACTGCTTAAAGCTTGTAATAAATAAGAAAGTGGTTAAGTCTCTATGGAGTATCCTGGTTTCCCTTGGATCTAAAATAAATCAAACCACACGACACCTCCCCATTTTATGGGGGGTGCTGAGACAGAGACCAGCTATGTGACTTGTCCAAAGTCACACACGAAGTCTGTGGTACAAAGGAAATTGAGCCCAAGTTTTTTCCATCCCAGGCTAATGGTCTAACCATGGGACCACCCTGTCCTAGTTACTAACAACAATTTGTCCACATAATAAATCCACAGTTCACTTGAATGGGAACAAGAATGAAGTTCCTGTGATATGGTAAGCCAGTTCTGAGGTCCATTTTGCAGGAGTGTATAATAGCTCCACACACTGCCTGCAGCAGGGTTATCTCCTTTCCAAGGAACCAAAAACCTGAGCCAACATTTTAAACACAATTTCCTGGTTTGCTAAAAGATTTCATAGCAGGAGCAAATGGCAGACAAAATATCAGTTTGGCTGGCCTGTCTTGGCATAGCCCAGGATAACAATGGATGATTCATTTTTCCCATAGACTGCCGTGGGAGCACTCCACCCATGCAGAGTGTCAAGTCTGATGGGGTATTACCCCCACATCAAATTCAAATGCTGTTATCAGCTTGATGGAACTAAATCTTCCTTCATATTTCCATAGTGAGAGTGGAGTTTACGCTGGTGCAGAGGGGCAACACATGACTCTCTGCTCAGTATGAATTATTTTGTAGTAGTAGTACTGTAGTAGCACCTAGAGGCCCTGTTGAGGTGAGGACCCCATGTGCTAGGTGCTGTAAGAACACATTACAGTTCAGTCCTTCCCCTGAATAATCTAATAAATAAGACAAAAGGTAGGAGGGAAAACAAATGTGAAATAACTTGCCTGTGATGACACCCAACGGGTCAATGGCTGAGTCAGGAATAGCACCCCGAAGTCACAGTACCAGTCTTCTTGATCATACTAACAAGAAGTGGCCAGTGGAGCAAGCAGGGTAGTATGGTCCCGTACGTCATACCACTGAGATATTTATAGCCAGTACAGCATAGCAGATAGACATGGAAGGAACCTGCACACAGCCTGTCCCCAGCCCTTCTACACAGCTGCCTGTCCTGAGACCTCCTGCCTGGAGTATGTTCAGCAGCCCTGCTGGAGAACATGGCAGGGGTGGTGGTATAGCAGCCACACACGAGGAACTGCTGCTGCCAGAGTGGGGCTGCCAGATTCTGCTCCCTGCCCCACTGGCCACTGCACCAACCTAAGCACTGTTTCATAGGACCACAGGTATGGTCTGCAAAAACATGAAAGCAGGCTAAAGAATACTTATAATCAAGTCAACCTATACAGAGAGCGTGACATGCTATGTCAGTAACAATTAGTAGTGATAGGAGTTTGGATTAAGGTTGAATGTGAATTAGAAATGCTTTGAATAGGGCTGTAAAATCCCATTTAATTAGTTAACCAGTTAAACATTAGGTTTGACCGGATAACTGATTAAATGAGGATGGCTAATTAAATGGCTGGAGCTTCCCCAGCCCAGCTGCTCCAGCCCTGTGGCAGCCTCACGCTGGCGGGGGGTTGAGGGGGAAGTCTGGAAGTGGCAGCGGGAGAGGGGGAGAAGTGCTGGAGAGAGCTGCCAACTCCCACCCAGCCAGCGTGGGCTCATGGCTGGGAGTCAGCAGGCTTACACTGGCTGGGAACCGGCAGCCCTCCCTGCCCATTGCTGCTTCTGTCCCCTTTTCTCCCGTGCAAGGCTGCCAACTCCCAGCCCCTGCAGGCTAGAGCAGCCCTCGGCCTGGGTAACTGTTAACTGTTGCCCAGTAAGCATTACCCGTTAAGGATGATGCTTACCTGGTAACCGGTTAACCGGTTACCCATTCACATCTCTAGCTTCAACATTCCACAGATTAACAAAATATATTGACTATGTTTGGTCCATTTATTCCTTTCCTTGCCATCTGTAATGCACAGTCCCCCACCCCTGGGTGAGAGACAACTGTCTCGGTTATGTGGTCCTTCACCTGCAAAGCAATTTTCCAGACCGCAGCAGCCAACTGACTTAGATTGTCAAGTAAATATGCAGCATTGCTCTCTGCTACCACCTACTGGATAACATGCAAGTATGACATTGATTTCTATCGAAGGATATTAGGTCAACATCCAGAACCAAAGTTTAATGAAATATTAATTAACACAAAAAGAAAGTAAACAGAGAGAATTAACAGAGGAATAAATTAGTCTAAAATATCCACCTTACTGTTAAGCTAACATTTATTTCTTTCCATTGATGTTTCTAGAGCTTTTATTTTAAAGCTCTGTTCATTCACTCATAGGCTATGTCTACACTGCAGAGCTTTTCCCGGAAAAGCTTTGATGCATCCAAATGTCCAAAGCACACACATTTTTTCGGCATCCCTGTAAACTTCGTTCTACAAGGAAGAAGGGATGTTCTGAAAGAGGGTTTTTTTTCTGACATTTGGCACCAGGTAGACAGGCCAAATGTCAGAAAAGCATCTTTCGGAAGAAAAGCGGAAAAAGATATGCAAATTGTGGTTCGCAATTTGTGTATCCTTTTCTGACTTTTCTTTGCAGTGTAGACATAGCTATAGTGATGTGTCTCAGAGAGGTAGCCATATTAGTTTGTATCTGCAAAAACAAGAAGGAGTCTTGTGGCACATTAGAGACTAACAGATTTATTAGGGCATAAGTTTTTATGGGTAAAACCCACTTCATCAGATGCATTGGAGTATATAAAAGGAAGAAGTTGTTTGTGTTAATGAAGCTAATCAAGTCAGGATGGAAGTGGGTCTTTCCTAGTATTTGGTCTGCAGATGTGAATATTAAGAGAAGGGAAATTGCCTTTGTAATGCATTAACCAGTTGAGATCCTTATTCAATCCTAAATTGATAGTGTTGAATCTGAAAATGAATTCCAGTTCAAGTGTCTCCCTTTGTAAAATAATTTCAAAAACCAGTTACAAAATGGCAGCCTGGCCCCGGCCAGTCCCCCATCCCAGAGGAAACACTGGGGACATCAGGAACCATGATCTGGCCCCAGCCCTCCCCAGGAGGTGCAGGGGGGGGGGTACAGAAACCACACCCATTCCCCGGCCCGCCTCTGCAAGTAGAGGCTGGAAGGCAGGAACTACAGCCTGTCCCTGGGCCCCTGGAGTAGAAGCCAGGAGGCTGAGCAACTCAGCACCAGCCCTGCTCCCCCCAGAGGTAGCCACTAGAGGGCCGGGCAGCCCAGCCTTGAAGCCCCACAGGGAAGCTGCCAGAGGAGCAGGACAGCCTCTCCCCCCCACCAAGAACTGCTGACTGGAGGCTGGGCAGTGCAGCTCCCGCACCAGGAGACATGACCGGGAGGGCAGGTAGCCCAGCCCTGCTCACCTAGGAGTCACTGGGCAGGGGGGAGCAGGCAGAGGGAATGGACAGCCCCCCTCCCTCAGGAACCACTAGCTCCGGGGACTGGGCAGTGCAGCCCTGCCCCTGGGAGGAGCTTCCAGAGCAGAACAACTGTCCCTCCGGAGGAGCTAGAGCTGAAGCAGCATCACTCTTGCCACTCCGGGTAGCCCTAGGAAGCCCTCCCCCACCTCCCAGCCCCCTGCTTTGAACCCTCCCAGCCTGAGCCCCCTCACACCTCCCACCACCTGCCCTGACTGCTGCACCTTCCCACCCCCAATCCAGAGGCCCCCAAAGACTCAAGCAACGCCGGGTAAATCTTCTTGTATTCCATGTGGTTCAGAGGTGTAGCTGTGTTAGTCTGTTTCAGCAAAAACAATGGGGAGTCCTGTGGCATCTTAAAGATTAACACATTTATTTGGGTAAAAGCTTTCATGGGCTGGAACCCTCTTTGTCAGATGCATCATTCCTTTTGCTTTAAGTAAATATGCTTATGATATAATAGGTCACAACTGAGGTATGTTTTATACAAGATGGCTCAGTCATATATCATCATTGGAAAGGTTGTGATGTACTGAACATGATTATCCTGTTTGTGTGCATGTCTCATTTTGTAATTGGAATTAGGAACACTAACCTGTGAATCTTTACTCTTTATTCCCTGCTTTGAGTCACTCCCACTGCTGGTACTTCTGGAACTACAATGGGAAAAACCAGGCACGGCTGATGATCCATCAGCAAGAGACAATGAACTGTAAATGCGAATGTGTGGGTCAGCCTGCAAAGAATGGCTACAAGGGCCCTACAGAGATACGTGACCATATCAGTTGTTATTGGAATCCATCTTGAATTCTATGCTTTTCCACAAGGGGTGAAAGGAATCAAAGACTTCTTGCCTTGCAAAGATTCTATGTAAAGCCGGGGAAGAAAACACCGAGGCTACGTCTAGACTACATCCCTTTTTCGTAAAAAGGATGTAAATTAGACGTATCGCAATTGCTAATGAAGCGGGGATTTAAATCTCCCCCGCTTCATTAGCATAAAAATGGCTGCTGCTTTTTTTCCCCTCATGGAGCTTTGTCGGAAAAAAGCGCCAGTTTAGACGCTGATCTTGCAGAAAATAAAGCCTTTTCCAAAAGATCCCTTATTCCATATTTCATAGAGGGATAAGGGATCTTTCGGAAAAAGATTTATTTTCCGCAAGATCAGTGTCTAGACTGGCGCTTTTTTCCGACAAAGCTCAGTGCGGGAAAAAAGCAGCAGCCATTTTTATGCTAATGAAGCGGGGGAGATTTAAATCCCCGCTTCATTAGCAATTGCGATACGTCTAATTTACATCCCTTTTATGAAAAAGGGATGTAGTCTAGATGTAGCCTGATTGTCTTCAGCCGGTTTTACTACTACCTTCCCATCCCATAAGGACACTTGAAAACACCTGAAACCCAAAGACTGGAACGAGGGAGGGAACAGCTGCTGACCCAGGCTGTGAAACAATCTGCTTGGAACAATATTTAAAGTGAGAAATATTAGTTGTAGTTAACTTCTATAATGTACTAAGGGACAGCAAGTGTGATTTGTTTATTTACCGAAGTGGCCTTCTTTGTTCTGTTTGTTACCACTTAAAATCTCTTCTACTTTTAGTTAATTTTTTTTTCTGGTTTATAACCCAGTTTATATAATTTCTAAGGTGGGGGAGGTGAGAAGCTGTGCGTACTTTCCTTCACATTTAGGAAAGAGAAGACCATCATGTAATTTTGGGTTTGTACCCCAACTCAGGGGTGTGTGTGTGAACATCTGGGTGCTGGAGTAAATCCCATAAGCTGGGTTTTCCCAGAGCTGATCTCAGTGTCTGTATCTGCAGCTGAGTGTGGCTTTGCCTGTGGGTTTTGCTAGTGGAGGCTGGAGGGCCTGATTCAGCAAGGTTAGGTAACAGGCTGGCAGAGAAGGGAGGGTTAATGATGTCTAAGCAACTCAGGTGATATCTCAGGGGTCTTGACCCATCACATTCATCATTACAGAATCTGGCCAAACAGGCTAAATTTGCATATGAAGCAGTGAACATGCAGTAGTTCAAACACGTACTCACTCAAGTATGCATATATTTAAATTAAACCTAATTAACCTCAAGTATGTCTCACCAACCCACTCAAAAGCAGGCAGGATTCATAAGCCATTATGGGCACCTTCCTGTCTTAAGGAAGGAGTTGGGGCTCTGACTATAACAGCATACCTGCTTCCCAGGGAAGGATTCTCATGTGCACTGTAGTCCATTCTCTGAATGATGAACCAGGGCTGTTGATTTTTCTATAGCCACATTGTAACAGCTTAGATTTCAGTGATGGAATCCCTGGAATGGACTAGCCCGTGCCTGAGGAACAAGAGAGGCAGGCTGTCTTTGCTTACTTGACAATACAGCCTGTCACAGTTAAACAAAGCTGGTGGCTCTTTGGCTGTCACACAAAAGGGTCAGGTTTGTTGGATGGTCTCCAGGATAGTGCTCATGTGTCTCCCCAGGACAATCAACTAGAACTGTTATAAGAGAACACTTCATCTCCTCCTCCTCCATTGAAAGCCCATACTTGAGATCAGAGCAGTGACCTACCAGCTCCATGGTTATTTTAGAAACTACAAAGGTGTGTTGTTTAAATACCCTACTGGGACTCTGGTGTTAGGAACAAGAAGGGCATTTTTCCTACACTGGTCATCTCACACCAGCTTTAATACCACAACTGGTGGTATGACCAGTATAGGAAAGGGAGCACATTTTGGCTGTGTCCAGACTCAGGGGTTTTTTCGAAAAAAGTAGCCTTTTTTTGAAAATACTTCCCCTGCATCCAGACTCAAGCCGCGTTCTTTCGAAATTAATTCGAAAGAACGCGGCTTTTCTTTCGATGGCGGTAAACCTCAATTTACGAGGAAGAACGCCTTCTTTCGAAAGTTTCTCTTTCGAAAGAAGGCGTTCTTCAATGTAAATAGGGCGTCTTCGAAAGAGAGCATCCAGACTCACTGGATGCTTTCTTTCGAAAAAGCAAGCCGCTTTTTCAAAATTTCTCCGTGCAGTCTAGACGCTCTCTTTCGAAAGAGGCTCTTTCGAAAGATGCTTTCAAAAGAGCCTCTTTCGAAAGAAGCCTGCAGTCTAGACATAGCCTTTGTGTGCACTAAATCAGCTTTGGCCACTAGTGAGGCTGGGGGGGGAGTGGAGGCCAATCCCCATTTAAAGATCATTCTCAGAATAGGAGTAGGATTTTATATTTATATTTTAGGTTTAATAATGTAGTAATGTATGACTCGATTTCATCCTGCCAGCCACCCTCTTTATAACCCTCTGGGGCATTGGTAGAAACGCATCTGACAGACTGCCAGTGTCTGTACCAATGTTCAGACAGGGACAGACCATTAGGCCCTTTAGTTAAATATACATTTGTTTGTTTTAAGATTTAGTAAGTAAGCTTTCTTTGTTTTAAGGTATAGTAAGTAAAAGACAGGATCTTGTATTGTGTCTGTTAATAAGATTAGAGGAATGTTGAAGGCCTGGGTCACAGTGTGAACTGTTTTGATTACAAGATTTAGTAAGGCTTAATTTACAATGCTTTTTTATTGCTCAATATAAAACACTGCTGTTTGTATACCTTTGACGGTCTTTGTAAAAGACTGTTTGTGTGAATGAGGAATGTATCCATCAGAAAAAGATAAGGTGTGAAGGCCATTGTTAAATCCAGATGGTCAAGAGAGGAGGGGTGAAGAGACTTATCAACACCAGAGAACCATCAGTGCACATTTATGATTAAGGAAGGCCAGATTGATGACCCTAAGGGGGAGCTGGCACCCCTAAAGACAATTGATTAACTCAATCCAGGACAGGATGACCCTCTCAGGTGTTTTGGAATGTTAATATCAAAAGATAACACCAATTAAGGAGTAACTGGTCACAAACTGACACAACAAAATACATAGACTTCAACAGAGAAAAGAGGATTATAAGAACAGGGTACTTTGCCATGGGACTTTGGATTTGTCTTGCCACCAATACCAGGAGAATTGGATCACAACTGACAAAGCCTGGCTCCCCTCTGTGATCAATCTGGCTGGCCACTAGATTGATCTAGACTCTGGACTGGTAACTATAACATCGACTGGCGGGACTGTGTGCATGGTGTGTGTGGGGGGTTGACTGAAAAGCATATGTTAACTGTTGTATTCTCAATAAATGCAGCATACTGCCTTCTCCCCTGTACAAGATCTCATGTGCTTTGTATGGGTATAACATCAGCTTCTTCTCTATCTACCTCAGATTGTTGGTTGAAAAAGGCTCCTAATATAACTCTGGTTTCTGCCTGAGCAACTTGACTCTCCTGCTACCAGTTCACACTCATGAGACAGACAGGTGACTGAAAGGAATCACTGTCCTCAAAAGGACAAGAAATTCTGGTTATACCAGTTAAAGGTGGAGGCATCAGTGACATTAGCAGTGGCAGAACAGGAAATAAATATAGCACTGACTGGAAGGACAAAACCCAAGTCAGTGCAAGATAAAGGAGATTCATATCAAGGAAAAATTTTCCTTCCTGTAGCTACTCTGCATTGGTTCCAAGTTCAGAACTCCCTACATATCCAATGTAGTTGTAGCTGTGTTGGTCCTAGAACATTAGAAAGACTAGGTGGGTGAGATGATATTTTTTTATTGAACCAACTGCAGTTGGATCTGTAGACAAGCTTTCAAGCTTACGCAGAGTTCTTCTTCAGATCGGAGAATGTCACAGCTACATACAAGGTGGAACCAATTGTTCAGGATAAGCAGTTAGCATATTTCAATGGACCATTAAAAAGTGGCTTGGCCCATCTCCATTCATAGGTGAGAAAGGGAACAGGTAAAAGGTAGCTGGGAAACGGGAACAGTTAAAGGGTTATAGACTGCTGTAATAATCCATAAAAATTCTCAGTCAATGATTTTTAATGTCTAACAAAACCATCATCTTGAGTTCCCAGGCTCATCTTTTGAAGATATTGTGCAGGTTTCTTTTGAAGATGAGGACTAAGAGGTCAGATACGGATTGATCTGTTTGTGACAAGTATTTCCCTGGGTGATATGGAGTTTGTCTTTTATAATTGAATTGTTCTCTGTGAGTTCATTTGAGAGCATAGTGATTGTCTGGTTTTACCTACATACTTGTTATTGGGGTATTTAGTGCGGTGGATGAGGTACACCACATGAATCTTAAAATGTGTGTTATGGAGGGTTTTGATCATTGTCATGGTATAGCTATTTCTACAGTTTTTGCATCTGTTCTGCTGGCAGGGTCTGGTGGAAACTTGTGTCTGATGAT
This sequence comes from Pelodiscus sinensis, assembly GCF_049634645.1. Classification (NCBI taxonomy): domain Eukaryota; kingdom Metazoa; phylum Chordata; order Testudines; family Trionychidae; genus Pelodiscus; species Pelodiscus sinensis. The sequence goes on along the minus strand of NC_134724.1, from coordinate 29,206,078 downwards.
GAGATTGAAGAGGTTGGGGGTTTGTTTGAAGGCCAGATGAGGGAGCTCAGGAAAATTTCTTTCAGGATGTGGGCCCATCAAGTTTAATGATACCTTGTATGGATTCCATTATATGGTGGCTGATCTCATATAGGGGTGTAAAAATGAATAAAAATATTAATCATGTAACTGATAAAAATTCTATCAGTTACACGGTTAACATCCACAGAAATCTTGTGGAATGAGGACAATCAGTGGGACACAATTATACCAGGATATAAAATATATTGGAAGGACAGAATAGGTCATGCGGGTGGCAGAGTGGCACTATATGTGAAAGATAATGTAGAATCAAATGAAGTAAAAACCTTAAATGAATCAACATGTTCCATAGAATCACTATGGATAGTAATTCCATGTTCTAATAAGAATATAACAGTAGGGATAAATTATCAACCACCTGACCAGGACAGTGATAGTGACGTTGAAATGTTATGGGAGATTAGAGAGTCTATCAAAATAAAAAACTCAATAATAATGGGGGATTTCAATTATCCCCATATTGACTGGTGTGACGGCTTGTTGTCCGGGCGTGAGCACGTGTCCCCCCTTCTCGAGGTCACGGCCCAGCGAGCCCTCCGTCTGTCCCCTTGGTTCTCAGTGTTTTAATGGGTGCGAGCTCCCGCCGGTTCCTCCCACCCCTGGAGGGGGGCAAGGTGGGGCCCTGCGAGCCTGATGTTCACCGCCCCTCTCCCGGGGCTACCATCCACTCTCCTTTGCCGAGCGGCGGGGCTATCTCCCGCTCCTTTCACCCGGTTTTCGTGGGGGTGACATGCTGGAGAGAGCTGGGGAGGGTTAGGGGGACCCGGGCCCTCCCTCTCCTCCGGGTCCCAGCCTGGGACCCTAAAGGTTTGGGGCACTACTCCTTCACCTGGCTGACGGGGTTCCGACCCGCAGCGCGTCAGCCCACGGGCGCCAAAAGGGCCCTGTCCCGGGCTGCTTCCTAGCTGGCCCCGAGGCCAGGGCTCCAGCCCCCGTGCCGCCGGTTCTCACCTCCTCGTCCGCCGTGCTGAGGTTTCGGGTCCTCTGCTCCTCCGGTGTCCCGCTCGTCTCTGCAGCGTCCCTCCTCCTGCCTTGGCTCGCCGCCTCCTTTTAAACCTCCCGACGAAGGTTACGTCTGGCCACACGCCCCCGCCCCCGCCGTCACTGGTGTCCCCAGGCCGGGGCGCCGGGGGCGGAGTCATGCCCCGGCATATCCCGCCGGGGCCGCGCTCGTCTTGCCCTGCCCACCGGCCAGTTCTCTTCCCCGGGACTCTGCTTCAGGTGGCGTTCGGCGGGTGCGTCTCTTTGGCCGCGTGCTGGTGCGATAGCCCCTCCTGGGTGCTCTGCCGGGGTCTGGGCTGCTGCCCGCCCCACTCTAGTGCAGGCCGCCGCTGGCCCGTCACAACTGGGTACATGTGATCTCAGGACAAGATGCAGAGATAAAATTACTCGATGACTTAAATCACTGCTTCTTGGAGCAGGAACCCACAAGGGGAGAGGCAATTCTTGATTTAGTCCTGAGTGGAGCGCAGGATCTGGTCCAGGAGTTAACTATTACAGGACTGCTTGGGAATAGTGACCATAATATAATAATATTTAACATTCTTGTGGTGGGAAGAACACCTCAGCAGTCCAACACTCTGGCATTTAATTTCAAAAAGGGGAATTACGCAAAAATGAGGAGGTTAGTTAAACAGAAATTAAAAGGTACAGTGACTAAAGTAAAATCCCTGCAAGCTGCATGGACACCTTTCAAAGACACCATAATAGAGGCCCAACTTAAATGTATACCCCAAATTAAAAAATATAGTAAGAGAGCTAAAAAAGAGCCACTGTGGCTTAACAACTATGTAAAAGAAGCAGTGAGAGATAAAAAGGCACCTTTTAAAAAGTGGAAGTCCAATCCTAGTGAGGTAAATAGGAAGGAACATAAACACTGCCAAATTAAGTGTAAAAATGTACAGTAAACTTCCGATAATACAGCACCTTTAGAACCCATGGGGTGCTGGATTATCAGATAAGCCGGAGTACCAGAAGGGGGGCTAAGAGAGGTCTGGGCCGGGGGGATGGCGGGGAACTGCGCGGCATGGGAGAGGGCGGCACTGTGGGACCAACCTGGCAGCACCCCAGCTGCTCTGCTCCCGGCTTCCCCAAGTCAGCTGCTGGTCAGTTTCAGCAGCGGCTGACTTGGGGAAGCCGAGGATAGAGCAGCTGGGGTGCTGCCGGGTTGGTCCCGTAGCACCGCCCCTCACCTGAGCGGCGCTGCGGAACCAACCTGGCAGCACCCCAGCTGCTCTGCCCCCCGGCTTCCCCAACTCAGCTGCTGGTCAGTTTCAGCAGCAGTGGACTTGGGGAAGCTGGGGGCAGAGTAGCTGCGGTACTCTGCCCTAGGGCTTCCCCAAGTCCACCGCTGCTGAAACTGACCAGCGGCAGACTTGGGGATGCCGGGGGCAGAGTAGCTCCAATTGTCCGGCTGGCTGGAGCTCTTCCGGGTTCCAGTTGGTGCCAGACTATCAGGAGTGCCGGACCACTGGATGCTGGAAAATTGGAGTTTTACTGTAATAAGAAAAGCAAACAAAGATTTTGAAGAACAGCTAGCCAAAAACTCAAAAAATAATAGCAAAATGTTTTTTAAGTACGTTAGAAGCAGGAAGCCTGCTAAAAAACCAGTGGGGACCCTGGTCGATTGAGATACAAAAGGAGCAATCAAGGACGATCAAGCCATTGCGGAGAGACTAAATGATTTCTTTGCTTCTGTCTTCACGGCTGAGGATGTTAGGGAGATTCCCAAACCTGACCCGTCCTTTGTGGGTGATGAATCTAAGGAACTGTCCTGGATTGAAGTGTCATTAGAGGAAGTTTTGGAACAAATATAAAAACTTAACAGTAACAAATCACCGGGACCAGATGATATTCACCCAAGGATTCTGAAAGTCTCAAAAGTGAAATTGCAGAACTATTAACTGTGGTTTGTAACCTATCCTTTAAATCAGCTTCTTTACCCAAGGACTGGAAGACAGCTAACATAACGCCAATATTTAAAAAGGGCTCTAGAGGCGACCCTGGCAATTATAGGCCAGTAACTCTAACATCAGTACCAGGCAAATTAGCTGAAACAATAGTAAAGAATAAAATTGTCAGACACATAGAAGAACATAATTTGTTGGGCAAAAGTCAACATGGTTTCTGTAAAAGGAAATCATGTCTTACTAATCTGTTAGTGTTCTTTGAAGGGATTAACAAACATGCGGACCAGAGGGATCCAGTAGATATAGTATTCTTAGATTTCCAGAAAGCCTTTGACAAGGTCCCTCACCAAAGGCTCTTGTGTAAATTAGGTTGTCATGGGATAAGAGGGATGATCTTTTTCATGGATTGAGAACTGGTTAAAAGACAGGAAATGAAGGGTAAGAATAAATGGTAAATTTTTAGAATGGAGAGGTGTAACTAGTGGTGTTCCCCAAGGGTCAGTCCTAGGACCAATCCTATTCAACTTATTCATAAACGATCTAGAGAAAGGGGTGAGCAGTGAGGTGGCAAAGTTTGCGGACGCTACTAAACTGTTCAAGATAGTCAAGACCAAAGCAGACCGTGAAGAATTTCAAAAAGATCTCACCAAACTGAGTGACTGGGCAAGAAAATGGCAAATGAAATTTAATGTGGATTAGTGTAAAGTAACACACATTGGAAAAAATAACCCCAACTATACATAGAATATGATGGGGGCTAATGTAGCTACAACTAATCAGGAAAGAGATCTTGGAGTTATCATGGATAGTTCTCTGAAAACATCCACACAATGTGCAGCAGCAGTCATAAAAGCCAATAGGTGCTAGGAATTATTAAAAAAGGGATAGGAAATAAGACGAAGAATATCTTACTGCCCCTATATAAAACTATAGTACCCCCACATCTTGAATATTGTGTACAGATGTGGTCTCTTCACCTCAAAAAAGATATTATGGCATTAGAAAAGGTGCAGAAAAGAGCAACTAAAACACTTAGGGGTTTAGAACAGGTCCCATATGAAGAGAGGATAAAGAGACTGGGACTTTTCAGTTTAGAAAAGAGGAGACTGATGGGGGATATGATAGAGGTATATAAAATCATGAGTGGTGTGGAGAGGGTGAATAAAGAAAAGTTATTTACTTGTTTCCATAATATAAGAACTAGAGGACACAAAATGAAATTAATGGGTAGCAGATTTAAAACCAATAAAAGGAATTTCTTCACACAGTGCACAGTCAACCTGTGGAACTCCTTGCCAGAGGAGGCTGTGAAGGCTAGGACTATAACAGAGTTTAAGAAAGAGCTAGATAAATTCATGGAGGTTAGGTCCATAAAAGGATATTAGCCAGGGGGTAAGGAATGGTGCCCGTGGCCTCTTGTTTGTTAAAGGCTGGAAAAGGATGGCAGGAGACAAATTGCTTGGTCATTGTCTTCGGTCCACCCCTTCTGGGGCACCTGGTACTGGCCACTGTCGGAAGACAGGATACGGGGCTAGATGGACCTTTGGTGTGACCCAGTATAGCCATTCTTATGTTCTAACTGCTCCTGAGACTGCTAGGGCCCCATAGGGCTGGCATGGCCAACAGGGCTCCTGGCCCCACAAGGCTGCAGACTACCAGCTGCCAGCCCCATGGAGCAGCCGGCTTCCAGCTCCTAGCCCTGTGGGGCTGCTGGGGCTATTGGCAGCCCACTGCAGAGTCTAACTGTTAATATAAACTGATAAGCATCGGCTTATTGATTAACTGGTTAACCGGTTAAACTCTTAGGGTATGTCTACACTAGCCACCCTAGTTCGAACTAGGGTGGCTAATGTAATCATTCGAGCTTGCAAATGAAGCCCCGGGATTTAAATATCCCAGGCTTTATTTGCATGTTCCCGGGCGCCGCCATTTTTAAATGCCCCATAGTTCGAACTACCTGCCCACGGCTACACGCAACATGGGCTAGGTATCCTAATTCGAACTACCATTACTCCTCTGTATTGAAGCATGTTCTCTTGGGTTGGCATGTTCTACTTCTCTGGAGGTGAGTCTTTGTTAGTGAAGATGGCTTTAAGGGTATTAAAGTTTACATCACAGACTTTCTTCTACATATTCTGTGATCCGTGGGTTTCTTGTATATAGTTGCCTCTAGGATTCCATTGTTGAAGCTGATTGTGGTATCCAACAAGTTGGCATCTACTTCCTGAGCAAATTCAAGAAACAAATCATCATCTCCGGAGGTCTCACCATCTATAACCTTCTGACCCCTACATGCAACTTCAAATATGCTGACCAGCTCTACTGAAGGACTGTAGAGAAACTTAAGAACAAATGGGTTTCACATGCTTCACAAGGGATCCTCTCAAACAAGATATTATCACATGACCCCATGCCCTGGAAGAATCAGGAAGTGCAAGAAACCCAAAACAACTATAAAAAACTTGATCACAGCCATCCAACACAAACAAACAAAAAGCAGAACAACTACGACAACTCCTCTACAACTTGCAGAATATCACTTCTGGGAAAAAAACATAGCACCAGGACCCACCACATGGGCTCTACAGAACACTCTAATATCATCAAGACTCTCTATAAGTGGAACTGAATTGTCTGTTCTCTCCACAGGATTGAACTTTTGCCCCTACCACAGAACTTGATATCTTACTAACACAAGGAGAACTAAAAGAATGCTTCAGCCAATTCCGCTTCAGAAACATTCTTTCACAACAATGATGAAACCACCCACAATAACCAACTCCCACCTTCAGAATTATCTGGGTGGACACTCCATAGCAAATGAAACTCACTCTTGATTATGACATTGATTGCTTCCAGACAAAAATTCCCTGTGAAATTCTTAACAAATATCGCGCACACCACAATCTCTTCACTGTAAGAGCACAGCTATAGCCCTTGAAATCCAGCCACCAGATAGTGATCAACCACCACCCATCCATAAAATGCTGTCTAGAACACTCCGACATTTTCATTGACTTTCTGGATACCACAATCAGCTTCAATAATGGAACCCTACAGCGAACAATCCATCACTCACCACATCTACCTTTCATTGACCTGGTAGCCACCCCAAACATACCACCTTCCAAAGACGAGCGTGGCAGTTTAAGTTGATAACTTTGCTAGACACTAAAAATCTTGGAATTAACAGGTGGGTGATGAGTAATGCAAGCAAGGGAAGGCATTGCCTTCCCAAAATTGCCCATGCTGCAGCCAGCCGGCTGGTCAGGAAGGATCAGGCTGTAGCATGGTTGCCTGGCCAACAGGTGCTCCAGCCAGCTGGAAAAGCTGGGGCTGAGTTGCTTGTTGGAAGAAGGGAAGTTAGAGGGATGAGTGTGCTTTGGACCTGGGGGCAGTACTCTGTGGTGGGCTTGGCTCTATGGAGATTGAGGGGGGTGGAGTGCAGAAGGGGCAGAGCCGTCGGTGGATGGGGCAGGGCTGAGGCTTGCCTTCCCTATCGGGGCATTCACCCACCGCCCATGGGGACACTAGATTTATGGTTTATTACAACAATCTAACACTCCTCCCACCGGCAACTTCATTCTCCCCCACCCCTCCTTTCCTTTCCCCTACATTCAGTGGTCCCCAACGCGGTGCCCGCAGGCGCCATGGCACCAACTGGGGCATTTATGTTCACCCGCCGAGTGACCAGGGCCGGCCGAAGCCATTTTTGCGCCCCAGACCCCGGGCATGCAGCCCATGCACGGCTTCCACACCAGGCACGCGGCGCATGGGCGGCCCCACCCCTGGGTCCGTGCAGGGCCACATTAAGGGATGCTAGCCAGGCAGCTGCCCGGGGCACCAACATATGTGGGGGGAGGTGCCTGATGACAGCTGTAAAGGGTGCCGCACGCCCAGCGCCCCTTAGAGCTGCCATCAGGCGCCAGGGCTGGGGGTCACGCTGCACCCCTTAGAGTTGCCATCAGGCTCTGCATACCCGATTACAGCTGTAAGATGCACAGCGCGCCCGATGGTGGGGCCGCGCATGCATTGCGCGCCCGCCGCTTGGGGCACAGGAATGGCTTCAGCTGGCCCTGGGCGCGCAGCGCATGCGCAGCCCCGCCCCGCCCCCGGGCACCCGGCAGCCCCAAAAGGTTGAGGACCACTGCTACATGACTGGAGAGGTGTTGATAGGTCACTTCACCTACAAGGGTATCTTAGGCTGGCTTTCAGGAATGTGGTAGGACAGAATATGGAACAGATGCCCAGAGCCTGCTTCCTGCTGCAGCTCCTTTGCCATAGTTCAGAAAACTATCCTGCTGATTATTTCCCCAGTTTAGAGGAAATTCTTGGTAGTATAGACTGGCTCAGTTCTACTCCCCCTTGAAGCCCCCAATGACATGGCTGTGCCAGAGAACTGCTGCACTCTGATTAATCCCCAGCCAGGTAGTATAACAACCCCCTGTGCGCTTGTGGGCTGTACTGGTTGTCGTAAGTAGAAGAACCCTGGAGCTGCTCTAAGCGGTACCAGGAACTAAACAGTTGTAAGAGCTAGGGTGCTCAGAGCTCATTAAGCTCAGCTTATCTGAACCCAAGATTCAAGACCAGAGTGCAAATAAGGCTTCTGAAGTGCAGCAAGATTAGAAGAATTCTGTCTCTACCTTTCAGGAAGCTGGGACTGTCCAAGGAATGATGAGGATTTTCCTCAACCTGATCAATGCACAGACCTTGGCCTTTCCATTGTGATCGCTTCTCTCCTGCAACATTTATTAAACTCATAGTTAAAACCTGGATTCTCAGTCTAATTTTATCTTTAAAATAGCTGGATACTACAAATAATATTTTCTGAAACAACAAGGCACAGTTGGGTTTCATTTCAGCGCCAGCGCCCATACAGGAAGTGCCCTGCTTTAGTTGGCTTGTGTTACAACTTTCACGTTAGTTTATTGTCCTTTTCTAATTTCCCCCCATTCCTTTTTTTATAGTTGTTATGACAACCAACCATTTGCTTCTTACTTCAGAAAAACAAAGACTTCAAATTCCCAGTAAATCAGGAAAATCTGGTTTTAAGTCTGCAGTTCTGTCTTTAAAACTCTCTCTGTTGTACATAGGATATTGCCTGGATCTCCCAACACTGATTTGACCTCTTAGGGGGTGATGTGTCAGATCAGCCACCATTTGGAAACCAGTGCAACATACCACTGAGTCACTGCAGAGTGAAGTGCTGAGTTGTAGCACAAACTCAATGGGCTGATGTGCAGAAAAATCAGACTAAATTTCCTTTACTTATTTTTTTATGAAGTTGTTTGCACAGGAAAGCTCAGTCCAGATACAGTATCTGGTTTTCAAGGAGCTTTGGTTTTAAGTTCTGTTTTCTAATCATGTTGACAAAGGCAGAAGGAGGCCAGACAGTGAGTCAGTGGCTCAGCTGGGATTAGAAACCAGTATTCTTCTTGTTCTCACGCTCTGCTGTAAAATACTGGACCACCCTGTCATTTCTTTGTGGTCCAAATTAATTTGTTTTGTTTTTGATGTGTTCAAAGAAAGAATTAAGAGAAATCTAGGAATGCTATAGTGGTAGCTCGTTCACATTGGATCTATCCATGGACCTATCAAGATTCCAATGTTTTCTGCTACGTATTTATACTACACTCAGTACCACTGCAACTGTTTATATAAACAATTGTATTTTCTTTAAGCGTCTAAACAAGATCTGATCTTGTGCTAGCAAAAATGCACACAAAAATATTTATGTTGACACCATTCTGTGAGCACCTGAACTTGCATGCTTAATCATAGGAGCTGGATACCCACAATGCATGTCTTTTATTAAAACAATCCTTGCCCTGCTTCTTGAATCGAACGATGAGGGAGAACAAAATTAAAAACATACCATCCCAAGTTCCTCAGGATTACAAATGTATATGTCAGAAAGGTGCCAGCAGGCACCCAGCCCCAGGAGTCAAGTGCAGGGCTTCAATTGGTAACTTCAAAGTGAAAAATGGCTGTGGCCTAAAATATCTAAAACAGGGATGGGCAATAGAACAATGGGAGTTCAGCTGGGTTAGTCCCTGGTGGGTTGCTGCCACTATATTTACCTGCACCTCCGCAGGTGCAAGCTATTGCAGCACCTGTAGGCCACAGATCGCTGTCTCCAGCCAATGGGACATCAATTCTCACAGCTCCTATTGGCCAGGAATGGTGATCCATGGCCAACAGGAGATGCAATCACCCTACTTGTGGAAACAAAAGACAGGACTATGCAGCACTTTTAAGACTAACAAGATGGTTTATTAGGTGATGAGCTTTCGTGGTCCAGACCCACTTATACCATCTTGTTAGTCTTTAAAGTGCTGCATAGTTCTTTCTTTTGTTTCAGCAAGATCAGACTAACTTGGCTACATCTCTATTAGTATCCTACCTATGGAGGCGCAGGTAAGTACAGTGGCCTGCCAGGGGTTAAACCTGGGGTACTGGATCCAGCCTGTGAGCCATTATTTCCCCACCTGTAGCCAGACATGAACCCCATCTTGGTTTCCGTCCCCCCCCCCCGCCAGAGAGCAAGAGAAAGGCAGTCAGCCTTTGATGCCCTGGGAACGCAGGTATGCTGCCTGTCCCTGACTAACAGAAACCAGACAGTAAATGGGCTAGCTGATGACCCGGGGCCTCCCGTCGCCCTGATGGCTAGTACCAGTAATTGACACGCCTGCACTGTCCCAGGAGAGGAATCTTCGCCCATCACATACCAGAGGTGCCCATTGTCTGCATTTTCCCAGGTGTGAATTATGCTTTGCACCCTTCGTGGGAAACTTGGCATTCAAAGCCATTTTTCCTAATTGGCCACTTGAGACCAGGAAGAAGCCTACATGACCCAAGGGGTATAAAGAGGGGTTTAGTAGCCCACCCCATTTGAGCTCCAATCATCTACACCTGCTGGCAGGTATTGATTGTCTCCCGAGGTCTGTGGGACGCCCAACCTCACCCTACTTCTTCCTGAGGGATTGAGAGAAAGACGCTGGCCATGCCAAGTCTGGAACGCAGGGGTGAGAATTATACCTGCTAGGTGTCTATTTTGCATGCATTTAATAAGAGCTCAGAGAACCAAAAGGGTTTCATGGTACCTGTAAGTGACTTATTAGTGTAATTTCTGTCCTGTCCTTTGTAGTAGCTGTGTTATCTGTAACACAGTAGTAGCATTTAACAGCTAAGTTTACCCTGTAACAACAAAATAGTAACTGTTTAAGCTTTAACCTGACTCCTTCAGTTGCTGTAACAGAACCAAGCACAATTTAAAAGAACTTCAGCCGGTCATAAGGGACAGGTATAGGAAGAGCTTGGGCGTTTTGGATCATGTCACTCCCAGGTGACAGATCCGTTGGGGCATCTCTCAGTCTTCCCTAGACTGCCCGCTGCGAAGGGATCCTGTATCTTAGCAGCTGAAATCTGAGATGTAATAAGCTCTCCCTGTAAACTTCTTGGGGCGCCCGTCAACCTTCTCCAGGTTGCCCGCTGCGAAGGGACCCTGGTCTCAGCAGTTGAAGTCTTGGGTGTATCACACACACACACACACACACCACTCACTACCCTGACCATCGGCTGACACCACCTTGATGTAAAAGATCATCTAAAGCTCTAGGATTAGAACTGTAGTTACTGTGTGCCCACTGGCCACCCAATAGCAAAGATCTTTTGGCTCAGGGGAGCTAACAGTCTTGCCAGACCCTTGGGCAAGGTGGAAGGGGGTAGCTCCACGTTCCCAGAAGGGTAGCCAGCCCTCAGCACCACCTGGACCATGGCATGTCCCCCTCCCTGCTGCTCTTAGCACTGCTTGGAGCATGTGGCATGCTCTGATGGTGATTTTTAAGGACTTGGGGCTCTGGGTACTGCAGCTGTTTCTGCCACAGTTATAGGAGCCAGGAGCCCCAGACCCTTTTGAATCACTACACTCTGGGGCAGTTACTCCCTTTGCCCTCTCCCCCCCATCAGTGGGCCCTATCTGGCCTAGCAATAGAACCTTTGCAGTGGCTGGTCCCAGACTATGAAACAAACTCCCACAAGAACTAAAAATTATTTAAAAAAATAAATAATAAAAAAAATTATTTAAAAAAAATCCTTCTCTGGCAGAACACTACACTGAACACAGAATTCTCATGCTGGGAGGAGAGACTGGGCATGGCATGTGATAGATGGTAATAATATTGCTTATGTTCTCACTCCTGGCAGATGCTCAGGTTTTTCACTGAGGAGGGTGGTATAAGAACCTATATAGAACAGAACAGACACAATGTGCACAGAAGCATGCAGCAAAACAGTACACATAGGAGCAAATGGCAAACCAGCACTCAGGATGAGCAATATTTGGCTATGACACAGCCGCTTTTCTGGGTGTTCTTAGGTAAATTTTTGCTAGAGAAGCATGAAGGAAACAGGCCCAAAGAGCCTGGACTACAAGCTTAGTTCAGTCCCAGGTTTTCCTTCCTCCAATCCGACACCAACTCCAACTCAGATCTGTAGGAACAGGCGGCTTGATGACCTCCACTCTGGTTTTCCCTTCCAGGCTCTTTGAGGGGCAGAGTGGGGATAAAACATGCCAGATCAGCGCTTCTGTTCTCGTACCCCATCCACGTTCTTCTTAATTCTCCATATTTGCTCCTTTGTCATTCTTTGCCCCCATGTCATGTTTCATCCTAAAGTGAATGTGCATAGCCAAGAGGGATGCAAGAAGAGTTTTGTATTCTGAACTAGAGAAAGAACAGCTTTTGTAATCCAGCATGTAAGATGCTATGTGTAAGGAGGGTCTGAATCAATGCTTCCATTACAGCCAGCTGGGATGGGAAAGGAATCCTGGGTGTGGTTATGTAAATAGACTTCACTCAGGTTGCTTAGGCCTGCTAGATATTCAGTTGTTAGAATGATGTTTTGCCCATTGTAATCAATTTGGCTGTTGTGGGGGGTCAGTAAATGCAGGAATTGTAAGATATGACCATCCATGCTCACAGTTATTGTGGGAATGCACGTTGCAGAAAAGTCAGACTGTTTTTAATTCCGTTAGAAAGAGAGACCCTGTCAGTGTAAATACACTTGGATGGACAAAGGCTGCTCTTTCAGAGCCCTATATATTAAGTGGGGGAAGGAGTAAGCGAGCTGCATGCCCTCCAGGCATGAGCTATAAGACTGGTTCAACCTGTTCCTCCCCACTGTTTCAGTGAATGAGTTTAAAAAAAAGTCTCCATAAGGGGTCTCTTTTGTATGTAAATGTACTCCAGCGGATGCTGGAATCTCTTGTGGCTGGACTGTGCTTTAGGCCAAAAGCTGAAATCACTAGGTTTGGCCCAGAGCCATATCCACCACAAGCCAGCAGAAGATGCAATGAGCAGCCAGCAGGGCGGTGATGGAGAGGTGTTCGGAGCAACCAGCAAAGGGACAGCAGCAAGGAGCAACAGAAGTGTGAGGAGCAGCCAGCAGAAGAGTGGCAGTGAGGGGCAAAGAATAGCTAGCGGAGCAGGCCCAGAGAGCAGCGAGCAGGTGACCAGCAGAATGGGTACCTTCAGAATGGATGCCTTCTACCTTCCCACTGCTGCAACTCAGGAGGGAAAGTGAACTCTGCAGATCACCTCTGAACTCTGGTCTGCCCGGATCAAGTGCAGTGACTGAATGAGGTGTAGAGAAGGGTTAGGCAGGGGACATCTACATTGCTGGACTTGAGAGCCACCTACTTTGCCTCCCAGAGGTGTTCTGTGAATTTCCCAAGTCACTGTGTGAGGGCTCGAGCCAGCTCTGTGTTGGATGGATGGAGAGGAACTCCTACATATTGAACCCGGCTCTGGCTGCTGCTTCTGCTACCTAGCAGAAGGGTTACGTATATAAGGGCTGCTGTGTAGAGGAAAAGATACACAAAGGAAACACACAGAAAAGCTCTTCAGGCAAATACCTGCAATGAGTCCTTTTTGGGCACTGGGTGCCACTGTTCACCCACACTGAAGTATTAACACTCTCTTCCTTACCTAAAAGCAGGCAGGATGATGACTGAAGAGGCTGAAATCTTCACATTCTCCCCAGAACAAATTCAAATGAACTTTCATTGCTTGCTTTTGTTGTGCTGGTGAAGAACACTGACCTGCTGAATCTGAGAATTGGTACCTAGTGCAAGGGAAAGAGAGACATGTAACGTTCCCATTCTTGCAACTAGCAGACATGTTGTATCTTCTGAAACTGTGCGGCTGATGGCTACGTGAAATGGCTATCATATGGCTATACAGGCAGTCCCCGACTTACGTCGGATCCGCACTTACGAACGGGGCTTTCTCGCCCCGGAGGTCGAGGTAGCGGATTGCTACCTGCGAGCTCTGGGGCGAGAAAGCCCCGTTCGTAAGCTGCTCTGGTGCCCCTGGTCTGCTGGAGACCGTCTCCAGCAGACCAGAGGCACCGGGCGGGTTCCCGGGCTTCTGAGGCTTTGCCAGAGCAAAGCCTCAGAAGCGCGGGGAACCGCCGCGGCGAGTCCTGGTGCCTGTGGTCTGCTGGGGACGGTCCCCAGCAGACCACAGGCACCGGGACTCAAGCCGCAGCCGCGGGGGGGTCCCGCGCTTCTGAGGCTTTGCTCTGGCAAAGCCTCAGAAGCGCGGGAACCCGCCCGCTGCTGCCACTTGAGTCCCGGTGCCTGTGGTCTGCTGGGGACCGTCCCCAGCAGACCACAGGCACCGGGACTCAAGCGGCAGCCGCGGGGGGGGGATCCCGCGCTGCCGCTGCGGCTCTGCTCCCCGTGTCCCTGGTCTGCTGGGGGGGGGCATGGCTAGTGTGCCCCCCCCCAGCAGACCAGGCTTTTGTTTTGGACCCTGGAGCAGAGCAGCTGGGGCGCTGCGGATTGGTCCTGCAGCGCCCACTCTGGGCACTACTGGACCAACCCGGCAGCACCCCAGCTGCTCTGCTCCAGGTCCTGATTCAGCCGCTGCTGGTCAGTTTCAGCAGTGGCTGAATCAGGACGCCTGGGGCAGAGCAGCTGGGGTGCTGCTGGGTTGGTCCAGTAGCGCCGAGGAGCGGTGCTACTGGAGCAACCCAGCAGCACCCCAGCTGCTCTGCCCCAGGCGTCCCCAAGTCAGCCGCTGCTGAAACTGACCAGCGCTGACTACAGGAAGCCCGAGGCAGAGTTGCTCTGCCCCAGGCTTCCTGGAATCAGCGCTGATCAGTTTCAGCAGCAGCTGACTTGGGGAAGCTTGGGGTTCTTAAGTTGAATCTGTATGTAAGTCAGAACTGGCGGTCAGTTTCAGCAGTGGCTGAATCTGGACGCCAGTTCCGACTTACATACAGATTCAACTTAAGAACAAACCTACAGTCCCTATCTTGTACGTAACCCGGGGACTGCCTGTATTAAAGTATGTAAATCCGAGTGCTTTGGTCCTCTGCATGGAATGGCTTCAGCTCAGTGCTTAATTTTGAATAGTGTCTTTGTCACACAGGCCATTTGTGTGGTCACACCTTGCATGCAAATGCAGAAACTGTGTGCCTTACTAAATGCCACGGGCAGAGATGCCAGAGCTGAGTGCCTGCAAGCCCCAGCACAAATCAACATCTGCTGCAGTCACACCTGGCATATTATATTCTTATCTCGCATGGATATTTGTCCCAGATGAGTTCTGGAGGATTATGTCCCCTCTATAATCTGTGTCTGCCCTGTCATTTAAAGTCCAAGAAAGAACTTCGGCATTTATTTAAACCCAGCGGTAAGGGGGCAAGAGGTGAACTCCTGGAATACTCCTTGAAGGAGGAAGAAATCTTCCAAACAAGATTCTCAGGAGCAGTGGGAAAACAGGGTTAACAACATAAAGACCTTAATGACAGGGACCATCTTTTTGTTCTGTTTGTACAGTGCCTGGCAAGCGGGGTCCTCATCTATGACTAGTTCACCCTGGGCAGAACAATAAGAAATAATCGTTCATATTTTCCCTTCTCCTGTCACCCAGAACACTGTGATCACTGGCTGCACTGCTGAAAGAAGTTCAGGGGTTGAGGTGCATTATACAAAACGGCTTATTCCTGCAGAAAGCCAACTATACTATGAACTTGAGAACATGCTGAGACCCCTACTGCAAGTGGCTGTTGGGGAAGAGCAAAGGTAAGATTTCAGGAAGGTAGTAAATTATCGCTCTTCCCCAGTGAAATCTGTGAAACTCTACAACTTTATACAGGACAGGGATTCTTCTTTATTATTTCCGCCCACAAATGCCATTCTTGGAGTACTGAGTCCCAGGAGGTGCTACAGCCAGCATGCAGTTCAGTAATGCTTGTTGTGCATTATAATAGACTTCAGCTTTTCTTAAGACAGAAGAGATGAGTTGACTGAAGGCATCTTCTTCATCACCTCAGGGTGTTCAGTGCTGGGACCATTGTAATTAAGTTTCAAGATTTCTCTTAACTCGCCCATATCACAGACATGTCTAAGTTAGGGTGGTGCAATGAGTAAATAAAATATAGCACTATCTAGTTGACATCTCCATAGCATTTTCCTCCCATGCCTGTATTTCTCTGTCCATTTGATAGTCTTTATAAATTAACTCTGTATGGCCCACTTTCATATCCTTGAGTCTTCATAGTGACATCAGTGGACTTTGTACTAGCCCAGAATTTGTCATCTTTTACTGTGATATCTTTTGCATAGAAGAGGCTTTTTCCTGAGTGAGAACTGTAGGACTGGCTCAGCGTAGGATGGCACACGGGGTTGGGAATCCAATAGTCTTGAGTTCGGATTCTAGTTGTATTGCTATCTTGCTGTGTGAAATTCATTTCATCCTTCTGTTTTAGTTTCCTTGTCTGAACAATGGAGACAGTCCCATGTAATTCAGAGGGGAGTCCTCAGGATTAATTAGTAAATGTTTATAAAGCCCTTTGGAAAAGTCAAGGGTTGTATAAGTGCTAAGCATAGGTAAATTGAGTCTGCTTGAACTGACCCATTGCACAGTGACAGACACTAGCTCTTGCTCTCCCTTTTCTCCTCTCTCATGGGGGTCTCTTCTGTCTCAGTACCTTTAGAAAAATCAGCATTTTTCTATAACCCTTTCATTAAAAATATATTCTGTGTGGTTTTTTTCCCCTGGTGGCTAAATCCCCTCAAGCAAGCTGTGAAATGTGATTCTGAAATTCTGTCAGCAAAACTGGGCCATAGCTTAAGTAAGTAACTTAATCAGCACATTATGAAAATGTGAATAAATGAAATGCTTTATATGTTGCTCAGTCACAGAGGGTATGTTACTTGATGAAGCCTGTTAGCAAAAATGAAATAACTTAAATGCGCTGATCTACTAGTGAGAAAGTTCAAACAGGCTAAAAACATCAACATTTAATTACTGAAACACGCTTCTTGATCCTAAAATGGACAAAGACTCAACGGCTACGTCTACACTGGCATGAATTTCCGAAAATGCTTTTAACGGAAAAATTTTCCATTAAAAGCATTTTCGGAAAAGCGCGGCTAGATTGGTAGGATGCTTTTCCGGAAAAGCACTTTTTGCGGAAAAGTGTCCGTGGCCAATCTAGACGCGGTTTTCCGCAAAAAAGCCCCGATCGCCATTTTCGCGATCGGGGCTTTTTTGCGGAAAACAGTACTATGCTGTCTACACTGGCCCATTTGGGCAAAAGTCTTTCAGAAAAAGACTTTTGCCTGAACGGGAACAGAATAGTTTTTCCGGAAAAGCACTGATGATTTTACAGGAGATCGTCAGTGCTTTTCCAGAAATTCAAGTGGCCAGTGTAGACAGCTGGCAAGTTTTTCCAGAAAAGCTGCTGATTTTCTGGAAAAACTTGCCAGTCTAGACACAGCCAACTAGTGCAGAACTGTGCTCCCTCACGAGAGCATGTAGCTGGCACTATACAAATGAGAGCTGCACACATCATGTTACAAAACCAGCTATAAAGCGGCACATACCATTTAACTTAATCAAAAAAGGAGAAAAGCATTTGAAAACATGAAGATAAATCAATGAAATACGTAATTTAATCAGCAAATTATACAACCCAATAACCAAGATACAGTACCTATAGAAAAAACATTTTTATATAGACTGTGTGTTAAAAAGACACATCTGCTAAACTAGGAAAATATTTGCCCACTGATTGTCAATAATTTGCATTGATTTTTACAACTTAGCACATCAGATGGATAGAACAAGGGCAAAATAAATCAATATGCATTACTTCAAGGAAATAGTTCATCATTTTCAAAAGGTCATTCACTTTGAGACCCCATGGTCTTATAAAAACAATGTCAGTCGGTGTTCACATCCAAGTCCCAGAAAGGGAAGCTTTCTACATCATTAACACCTTTATTTCTTACTATTCTAAATGAACTCTATATTCAGCCATTTTCATTTTACTTACAGTGAGTGGATGGGTGAAATCCTGAGTCCATTGAAATAAGAGGGAGTTTTCCCAATAATTTCAAAGGGGCTAGGATTTCACACTAATAATTCTGAAAGGTACATTTTAGTTCATAAAATTATCTCAGGTAATGGGAACTAAAGCCTACACTCCTCCTTAGGCATCAACACAGTTTAAAAACCTGTTTTATTTAAATCATGCACCTTCTCTTTTAACATTTTGTTTCTCGTCTTTTTCTACATGACAATTTATATAAGGCTATGTCTAGACTACATTCCTCTTTCGAAAGAGGAATGTAAATGAGGCAAATAAAGCATGGATTTAAATATCCCCCTCTTCATTTGCATATTTGTGTCAGAGCGCTTTTTCGAAAAAGTGTTTTTCGAAAGTGAAAGCGCAGTCTAGGCGGGGTTCTTTCGGGGGGGAAAAAACCTTTTTCGAAAGAACCCGTATTCCTGAAAAAATGAGGAGTGTAGTTTAGACATGCCCTAATTGACCTACAACCTCATTCGGACATCTCTGGTCTGTGTAGCTACCTTATGAGAATTCCGTCAGCTGAACCTGTGAATAATTTGTCCCCACCACCCTTTGAACATGAGACAGGCTTTAATAGTAACCTGAGCTATGAAGTTCACATCTGGACCAGAAATTTCTCAATTGCTGGAGATGGGGACCTGACTATTGCCCTGTGTCTAGCTTTAGTTTCTCTTTATCCACCTATGCAGGAAAAGGAAGATGGCCTTTAAAATGTTTACATGTTTTCCTGAAGAGGAATTCCCTCCTTAAATTGGGGGCTCTGTGGGTAGGCATTATAGTCTGATAAAGAGAGTGTTGAAGAATATGGAGTTAATGAATTTGATTGGTATCGTTTTACATTCATAACCAAGGGCGGTGGGTGAAGGCCAAGTTGGGGAAGGCAGCCAAAGCCCCGCCCTTTCTGTCCAAAGCCACACCCCTTCTCCTGAGTCCATGCCCCTTCACAACCTTTCACCCCATCCCCAGCCAAGCCCCACTCTACCCCAGCTGTGGGCTGAGGCTGCATTGCGTGGCAGCCCGGCTCCCTGACAGCCAGTCCTTCCTGACTGCTGGGGAGCTGCTCAGCACAACCCCAGGCTTTCCTGGTTGCTAGGGAGCTGGGCTGCTGCGCAGTGCAGCCCCACTCCCTCCTGGGCAGCTGGGCACAGTAGGCAATTTTGGGAAGGCAAGGTCTTCCTTTGCCTACATTACCCACTGCCCATGATAACACCACTTGTAAGTGAAAGCAGTGCTATGGCAGCCACACGGCAGTTAAGCCAAGTCATCCACCATCTGGATGGTTCCTCATGGAACGAATGACATTTTTTAATTCAAATTAGCAATGGGATAAAGCTGGTGATTGCTTGACATGCCACTGATATCACAGTGCTCTAGAACTCTTGGCTTGGCCTAGACACAGGCCTTACTGTAGCTGGTGTAATTTGTGAAGTTCAAAAGGCTGAGCACTTATATGATGTACTAGACTGCAAAGCTCAGTGGGGACTGAACATGCTGATAAACAAAACAAAACAAAAAACAAATCAGCCATGCTTGTAGTTGCTTCCATTGTGTCACACTGACTCAAGGCATTCTGGGCTTCAGAATGACACATCTTATTGCATAGACACTTTGCATGTGTGTAGCACTGCCCCTTAAAGAATCTTAACATTCTTCATAAATATCAGTAAATTAAACCATCACAATCCCTTTGTGATACAAGATTTACAATTCTCATTTTACACGCGAGGAAGTCAAGGCCCAGAGAAAATAAGTGGTGTAGTCAAAGGTTATGGCCTGTTAGTGAATGAGTCAGAACTAGAAACCAGATCTTTTAAGTCTCAGATCCATGAATTTGCAGTTAGACCATCTGTGAGTTGCCAGAAAATGTAATATGTAAAGGTACATAGACGAGAGAATAACCACTGCAATGTGAGTGGAAAGTGACTAGGTTAGCAGTTTAATTCTTATGACAGATCACATGCCATCTCTAAATGAGCACAAGCTTCTAGAAACTCAGATGAGAAATCTCACCTGAGAAACACCACCTCAGTGCTCTCTCATCCCATGCAGAGGCGTAAAGTACTGATAGATACGATCAAAGGAAGAGCAACATTCACTATATCACCACTGCATGGATGCATCTTGGAACTGATCTGGCCCGGCCTGTTTATCTTGTGAGATATGCCAGGATTAAAGCAGGTCTAAGGGCTAATGGGAAAAGTTTGACAAATTCAGAATTCAGACAAAGTACAATCTACCAAAACCTCTTAGGCTCATGTGTCTGTACAGATGTCTTCACTTCAAGCTGGGAGGTTTAATGTCAGCTCAGGTTGCCCTACCAGCTTTATCCCTGATTGAGCTATTGCACTGAAAATAGAAGTGTGACCACTCTGGTGAGAAGGGTCAGCTGCCCCAAGGATGACCCCATCCAAGACTCTAGGTACATACAGGGTGAGCAGATGTCTCATTATTTGGGACTTCATCCTATATATAGGTAGCTATTACCCCCAGCCCTGGGGCTGGCACCGGGGCCTTAAAACCCTAGCAGCCTGTGACATTGTGGGGTTGGGGAATCTTGGCTGCCCACAGCTGCGTGGTGCTGGGGGCTGGAGAACCCCATCCACCTGCAGCAGCATGGGGCTGGGTGCCAGGGAAGCCTGGCAGCACGTGGCAACCGAGCCAGGGAAACCTGGCCACCCACAGAAGCATGGAGCTGGAGGGGCTAGAGAACCCCATTTTCCTGCAGCAGTGCAGGGCAATGGGACTGGAGAAGCCCGGCAGCATGCGGCAGTGTGGGACCGGGGAACCTTATACGCTCGTGCAATGCTGGGCCAAGGACGAAGAAGCCCAGCTGCCCACAGCAATGCAGAGCTGGGGGCTGAAGAATCCCAGCTACCCACGGCAGCCAGTGCCAGAGCCCAAAGAACTCTGGCCTCTCATGGCAGCCTGCGGGGGGAGGAGGGGAGGTGTAGCGGGGAGCAGCACAACAGGCCATTTGGGGAGGGTGTAGAGGGAGCCAGAGGCAGAGATCAGCTGGCTCAGAGCAGGTAACACCTCCCCTAGTCCGGCAAATTCTCTCGATTGGGACCAGTCAGGTGGCAAGGGGGAGTCGACTAGGAGGCCAGTGGCTGGTTCAGGGCTGGGGGGAACTGGTAGCCGAGGAGCCAGATATGACCTTCTCTGGTCCGGCAAAATCTCTCATTCAGGACTGGACCAGGGAGGTCTCAATTTGTACAACATGTTGAACCTCTCTGAACCAAGAGTCCCAGGTCCAGCAACATGTTCCAGGACCAGAGAGCCGTAGGGGAGGGCTGGTGGTTGGGAACCCTACCAGCTGGCTGGGCAGTGGGTTGAAGGCAGTGAGTTGCCAGTGGGGCCAGAAAAATCAACATGAAGATCTACTTTATACAATGGACAATCCGTGGAATTTGTTGCCAGGGGATATTATGAAAGTAAAACTATAACCTGGTTAAAAAAAGAATTAGGTAGGTAAGTTCATAGAGGATCAGTGGTGGCCTGTCAATACAGGTGAACTAGGCAGTCGCCTAGGAGGCCAAGATAAACGGCTGTTGAGGGCTTTGGAGGCGGGGGCACCGATCGCACACCGATCGCATGTTTTGCCTAGAGCGCCAGTTGCCGGCAGCTCGTCTAGGGACACTCCTGTAGAGGATAGGTCTATCAGTGGCTGTTAGCAAGGTGCCAGCAATGCAGTCCCATTCTCTGGGTTGCCAAGAAGACCGGTGGGTCCAGCGGGGATGGCTGGGACAGTGGTATGGGGGGCCAGAAATGATCTCCCCTGCTCCAGCAAAATCCCTCATCTGGGACCGGCCAGGTTCTGAGGGTGGTGAACCTGGGAGGTCCAGCCTATAGTGTGAAAAATGGCAAGGAAACTTTCATTATGATCCTTTTTGAGATTATGAATCTAGAACAAGCTTTACATGAGTTGGATAGAGAAGAAATTGCTATACTAACCAATTTGGACATTCAAACTTTGTGTTTATTATGAAAGCTGCTTTGACTGGAATATCAGAGGTTCTCAATCTTAAAACCCAGGTTTTAAGATGCATCTTACAAAGTGGGTCTTTGCCCACGAAAGCTTATGCTCCAATAAATCTGTTAATCTATAAGGTGCCACAGGACTCCTCATTGCTTTTGAAGAATTCATGAGGTTATTCAACTACACAGTTAACCGATATTTAAGATCCCTAGTTTATTGTGACAGTTAATGAAATTGCACTCATTTCCTTCAATTCAGATTATAATTAGGGTAAAGTTATAGGCACAATTATTATAACAAGAGCTAACTGTATGTCTAAGGGAAATGTCAATTTCATCCATACTTTTATTAGATTTTATCACACATATGGCTCTTTTTTTCTATATTATTGTTATAAGCACAAATAAATGAAAAAAATTTTTTTAAATTTTTCCCATCTTCTTATAAAACAGAAATGTTCTGGATGAAAACTACCTTTCCATGTGGAAGGAAATATAGATGTTTGCTTATATGATTAATATTTCCAGGACAATTTTTCTTAAAAATATTTTAAATGCACGCATTCTGCAGCATGCAGTTCAAATACCAAATCAACCCAAATGTGATATAAAAAGTAGAAATTAATGAGTTTGGCCAATAAAGTTTATTTTAAATTATTTTTCTTTTACAATTTAGTGTACCTGGAGGTAGCTGCAATATTAACTGATCTTTTCTCGATGGCTTGAAAGAATAGTGTTTTATGTACATTAAAAGGTGCTGAAAGTGAACTGAAAATTATCATCTGTTTATAGTTATGTCCATGAAATAAATCACAACAGGATATTAGATGATTGTCAATACAGCGTAGCACAGATTTTTTTAATGTTACTGAAGTAGTACAAAGGAGATCGCTGAAAAGGGATTAATTTGTATAAGGGAGAACACCAATTAACTGGAAAGTGCATGTAAATTTCAGAAGTAACGTAATCTGGACAACAGTATTATTTCCTATAAATGTCAGGTGCTATTGAAATCAAATCAAAAAGAAGAAATGGGCTCAGATCCTGCATTTTACAACAAGAGGATAGATTGCTGTACCCTCACATTGTGAATAGCGGAGAGGGTGCTTATTTCATTTCTATGTAACCACGTTGGAAGAGATACAATATTTCCTTGTTGTGGTGGCTGTTTACCTACTTAAAAAAAACAAAACAAAACAAAAAAAAACAGCTGCTTTGCTTTCAGAACAGCCAAGTTAACTTCTTCTGTAGGTAAGTCTGCAGGAGTGAAGGAAGATTTTAACACTGCCAGTTGTAATAATTTCAGAATTACAATAAAATAAATGGTTATTTGGTCTATGCAGCAGAGAAGTGCTTAATATCATTTGAAAGAAGTTGCTAATCAGATAGGATTTAGCTATGGCTTATTATCAAAATTATTTGGCAACAGATTTCCAGAAGAGCAAAGCAGGGAGGCATGATGCAAATTACACAGGTGACAATACCTTTAGTAATGAACTATAAAAAGTTTAAAATAAAACCCACAAATTTGCAATTCACATTTTTCAAAGTTTCTTTACAGGATTGATCAAAATAATCTCCAAAGTGCCATAAACTGAAACACTGCATATATTCATGGAGATTGCAAAATGTTATAAACAGGCACTAAAGAACATGGTAAAAATATAAAATCAGATTATAGTGTGTGTGTTAAATATTAACTCTTTCTCCAACAGGGGTTCCAGTCTCTTAGGTACAAAGCACTCGGGGACCTGTTAAAGCACTTAAGCACATTTTTAACTTGAAGCCCATGAGTAATCTTACCAGAATCAATGGAACTACTCCTGGATACAAGTATTTTGCTGATAAAGCCCAGAGTGCTCTGCACCTAGCAACAAAAAGCCATCTTAAGGAAAAGATGTTGCAAGTAATAATTCATCTTGTTCTCACTGTTCTGGGCTTTGTAAACAAAAGAACCCTATAACCTCAGGACCACCTCTTGCTCTCCATACACAAGTATGGTCTCTGAAGTCCATAAGCAGGATTTGGACTTTAGAGTTCAATCACACAAGCCTGTATCTGAGCTCTAACTTATAGATTACATATAGTAAAATGTTTATACTGAATTTAAAATTCAGCTGTTTTTCTTGCCTAAAAAAAAAATGAATCTGCTCCCAAATGTATTTTTCTTTTTTTTAGTTAAAAACGTATAAAGTTCAAAATAGATTTAAGTACTTTTCAAATGAAACTGATCTATACAATTTTTGAACCTTTACAAAATGGCACTAGAGTAGTTAATAAAAAGGTCTAAAATATTTACATTCTATACATCAGTTTCCCCTACTTACAATTATTAAATAATCTTCTTCACTGTTTTCCTAAATCCTGGGGGGGGGGAGGGGGAACCTTTAGGAACCTCAAAAAAACTAGTCTTTAATTACTTTCAGATGGCTCTCCTTTAGGTTTACTTAATTTAAACAGAATTGTGAAACATCATCCCAGCTATAAATGTTTTCTCAAAGGTGACAAGTACATATATTTCTAAATGTTTTACAGTGCAATCTTGCTTTCTGTTTTCAGTTTACACAAAGAAGATCTAAATATGGACATGGCACAATATAGTTGTAAAGATCGTCAGCTTTCAAATCTGTTTAGTCTTTTGGCTCTTGGATTCTGTAGGTCCTTGATAATAGATTATCCTAAATGAGTTTCACAGTATCACAGGTTTGAGTCAATTTTAGCTTTTTGTATCATTGTCCTTTGAGGATTTATATCCTGAAGGTGCTTCATAGAGACTCTCTCCATCTGTACTGAAATCATCATCATCGTCATCATCATCTTCAAGGTCAGTCAGTACTTTAGTTGGTGACTTCTTCCGTCTGCTACAACAAGAATATATACATGTCTATACAGTGATACCATTTGGATGCATGTGTAGCATTTACATGTACTCTGTAAAACTAAGTTAGCACTGGCTGTATTTATTCTGGTTGGGATTAGTGCCTGTATTACTTTAAGTAAGTCACAGGGACTTGTTCTCCTAAACTAGTTAGGGTAGGATTTTCAACAGCACATAAGCACCCCAAACTGTTATCTTTATATAACTCTATCTTACATACATGTGTGCAATGAAACCCATGTATTACATTTATTTACAATATAGCTCTGAAATTTAGTATGCATGTCTGAGCACCTCACCAGCCTAATGATCTACCATAGCTGGGACTTATCCAGACATTTCCAAACCTCTTGGCAGCTCCAAATGTTTATCATTTTGAAATGTTTCCTCTAGCATATGTAGTTTACACAGAATACAGGATGGGAAGGGGTGAGAAATATTCCTGAGTATTCCACCCAACCCCAACCCATGCTGATAAAATGGTACTTGTAATACACCATAACACCCTGGACATACACTTGTAATACACCATGGACATATGCTATGTATGTGTACTGACACGCACACTCACTCTATATAGTAAAATGTGTTTTTACTAACTTCAGCATAGGAAACCTCTAAAATTGATCCTTTTCTAAATCTCTAGTGAGGTTAGAATATTTTTTCAGGGCCTTTTAGTTAACGTACCACAGCTATGAGAATCTCCAAACAGCACGCAAACACCCATGAGCAATGGCTCTGATTTAAAAAAAACACTTTTATAATTTAACACAGAAAAAGTATTCCCCTCAATTTTTATAAATAAATTTACCTCT
Source organism: Pelodiscus sinensis (assembly GCF_049634645.1). Taxonomy (NCBI): domain Eukaryota; kingdom Metazoa; phylum Chordata; order Testudines; family Trionychidae; genus Pelodiscus; species Pelodiscus sinensis. Next base: position 29,181,035 of record NC_134724.1, on the reverse strand, counting down.
GCAATGAAATATAGTTATTCTGTTCTCTGACTATAGGTGCTTGTTCCTGCCTTACCTGCTCTGCTCAGCTCAGAGACCCTGGTAAATTGAGGAACCTACTGAGGAATGGGGGTAATTTGCAGAGAAAGGTTTTGCAGGAATATTGCTGCTAACTGCATCTGAGGCAACAAACATCCTAAGCTTCCAGAGGCAGTCCCCATCTGACAGGCTGGAGCAGTAAGAGATTAGCATTTTCCAATTGTTTATAAGTCCAACAGATGTATAAACAAAGATCTGGAATTACAGTGTCCCTGGTTTTACGTTCCTACAGTATAATTTAAAATGAAATTTGACAAAGAAAAGCATTGTTCACAGGTTTAGACTATGTTAGCCAAGTTAAGCATTCAAGAAAGTCAGGAAAATAATCATTTACAAGGGCAGACAGGCCTTTTATTTTTGCACTAATTGTCAATGCTACTGTAAGACATTCATAAGTACTCTGTCAGAATTACATTGAAGTATAACACTGGGTAGTATATGGGCCTTGCTTTCACAAGAAATCCCACCTTAATTCCTTCTTCATAGAATTAAGCTGTCCTTGCAATTGATCATTCATATCCATTTGCTCCTCTAACTCCCGCTGAAGTTTCTTCTTGGCATTTTCCAGTCTGTCTATTTCTTCTTCGGCTTCTTCAACCTGACGTTTCATTGCTTTCAAACGCAAACTCAACTGAAATATTAAAACAGCAGCTGATTAAAGGAATATTTTGATAAAGGAATTCTATTCTCCTAGGATCTGTGAGTTGGGGAAGGAAGTCACAGCTTTGCCAATGTCATGGCATTGCAAAACTGCACTTGAACAGTAGTTAAAAGTCAGCATTAGTCTTTGAGATTAATGGTAAATGTAGTTTCTGAAACTGAAAAGAACAAAACAGATGCCTTCTAGCTATTGTGAAGATGTAAAATTGTACAGGGGTAGCAACCAGTGTTTAACAAGGTAAAATGTGTGCCTGGATTTACTGGAGAATCAGAGTTTAAGTTAGATAAAGGTAGGTGAGGCAATATATTTTATTGGATCAACTTCTGTTGATGAGAGACGCAAGCTCTCTCAAATTTGGGCCAATAGAAAATGTTACCTCACCCACCTTTTCTCTCTAATATCTAGTACCTTTTAAAGAGTACTACACTGCCTACACAGTTTAAGGTACATAAACAGATTTTATACTATTATATTTATTTTGGTACATAACAATTATTTCAAAAGGAAAGATAAATTATTGTTGCACAGCAAAGATTCTGGAAAGTGCAATCTGCTTGTTAAATAGTCAGGACAAAGATGATTTTACTAAAACAAATTATGTTGTAAGCAAAGAAGTAAGAAAAGTCACATGAAATGGTAATGCCATTGCTACAAATAGCAGTATATGCTTACAATTAAAAAAATCTAAAATCTTCTTCTTTAGAGAGGATATTTTGTAGGAGACAGTATAGATTGCTTTCTTTGTATCTTGCTTTGACACTTTTTGGTGTTCAATTAAGTTTTAAAAGTAAACATAAAAACAAGGAGTTGCCTGTGGCAACTTAGAGATGAACAAAAATATATAGAATCATGAGCTTTCGGGGGTAAAATCCACTTCATCAGATGAGTTGGAGCACACGAAAACAAGAGCATTGCCAGTAATCTGTACATGACATGCCTTCATTTTACTAAAGTCGTAGGAAAAGCCTAAAATGTCATATTTTCTCCATTTGTTGCTAGTAGGCTGAGGAACATAATGATATTGGGACTAAAAGAATCTTGTAAAATCAGTTCACAAAAAAATAACAATCAAGCATTTATCTGTATTCTAAACATTGATTATCCTTGTCAGTTGAATGCACAGTAATTTATAGTTACAGAAATAACAAACTGCTTATGTATAAATCTTTCCCTTTACCTGGTCCTTTTGGTCAGTCAGTGAGAGATGTTCATCATCTACTTGCAACATTAATTCCTTCACTTTCCTTTCAAGTCTGCGATTGCTTAGCTGGAGATTAGCCCGATCTCTTAAAAAAAACAGACATGCAGAAATGTCAGCTGGAATCATTCCCAATTCTTCCAAGCATACACCCTTGTGAGACTAAGTGAAAAATAAATACTACCAGCATCTGCTTTGATATACAAATTCTGTGCAACATATTGGAATTTTGTTCAGTGCCGCACTGAGAAAATGCAGAAGAAGCATTTCTCATAAAAAAGCAACTCGGAAATGCATCTGCAAACAGAACTGTTTAATTATAGCTGACATTTCTGTGACTGTAACTGATGGCAGCTATTGATAAAATAAGATATAGGTCTAATGCTGCTAGAAGACAGCCCAGTGTTATAGGTTGTACAACTCCCATATTGATTTTGTTTTGATGATTTTGTTTTGATGTACCAATCAAAAAGAATATATGAAAAGTCTGTGCTTGTGACTTTGTTTTGTTTGTTTGTTTTTGCAATGATAGGCCTGGAGCTCCCATGCAGGACTTCACCAGACCTAGGGCTTAGCTTCCAGCCCCCTGGAAGGGGTGGGGCCTTGGGTGGAAGAGGAAGAGCTAGAAGAAGTCAGCCCTCAGTGCTGCCTGGACCACACCGTACCTCCCCCAGGCAGCTCTTAGCGCTGCCCAGACTGTGATGCACCAGGCTCCAGCTGCCACAGCAGCAATGGCAGTGGCCCAGAGCCCTAGACCTTTTTAAATAACTCCATGCTTCCTCCCCTCTCCCAAGAAGCAGCCCTGATCACACAAGCTTCCAAGCTGCACTAAAATTAGCAAGATGCCACCTGGCTATATGCCCGCACGCCTTCCAGGCTCTGAACTTAGCTTCTTTTACCTCTCTTCATTTTCTAGCCGTTCCTCTAGCTCAGTGATTCTGTCTTCCATCTGAGCAACAAGTCCTTCTTTACTAGACCTGTAAGATCCTTCAAGGTGAAGAATTCGGCTCTTCAAATCTTTGTTCTAGAATTAGAACTTACATTACTACTACATAGATAAAATCGGCATCTACATATTAACAAACATACACACTACCTTAATACAAAACAAGTCCCTGCAAAGAAACACAGGGACTAAGGTGCTTTTACATTCAGTGAATAAGCAAAAAAAAAAAAAAAAAAAAAAAAGGTCAATCAGTGAGGCTTGTATCCCCCCAGCAAACCCATCTTTGTGCTTCAAAGTTATGGAGAATTTAATCAAGATTAAGAAACAGGCCTGCATTGGATTTCTTGGCTTGAAGTCCCCTGAATCTTGGGAAATTTGGCAGTAGCTCTATGTTTTCTAGATTGTGACCCCTCCATTCATCTGTACATAGGTCATTATTTCCTATGCCACACTAAAGTTATTTTAATCTCCATGATAAACTGTTTTATCTAAAAGAACACCAATGTCCAGCTGCAGCATATATAATAAAAGATGTCACACACGTGTGAGAATTGTTATAGTGGTATCCAGTGCCACTGTTGTGGTCAAAGATCTGATAATGTTTCCATTATTAATACATTTACTCTTGCTTTAACAAGCTCTGTGGTTTCGTCATGCAATTCCTTTGCACTGTAAATCACTCAGGCCCTGTAGCTTTTTCATTATAGGATTGGTCTGGCAGGTGGCCCACATGGGGTTTAAGTTTCAGGTGCACAAAACAAAGAAGGTTCCTGGCTTGGGTGATTTTTTTCTTAATCCTTAAAAGTACTTTTTAAATTAAATGAAATATTCCATGCAAAACCTAATGTAAGCCAATCAAATTTAGTGTTTTGAACAGAAAAGAACAGCAAGATAACTTGTCCAAAATCAGCAAGATGAAATTCAATAAAAGACAAGTGCAAAGTAGTTCTTTTGGGAAGGAAAAAGTCAAAATGGGGAATAAATGGCCAGGTGGTTGTACTGCTGAAAAGGATGTAAGGATTATAGTGGATCATAAATGAGTAAACCACATGATGCAGTTGTCTAATATTTTTAGGTGCAGTGTTGTTATAGTTGTGTTGGTTCCAGGACATCGGAATGGGTTAGGTAATACTTTTTATTGGATCAACTTCTGGTGGTGAAAAAGACAAGCTTTCAAGCTTTGAAAACTTGTCTCTTTTATCAGCAAAATTAGTTTAATAAAAGATATTACCTCACCTACCTTGTCTCTTAGGTGTACTAAAGAGAGTGTGGTATGTAAGACTTTCTTTCACATGTAGTGCGACTCTCCCACCAGCGTGACCTATTCTGTCTTTACGATACATTTTGTATCCTGCTATTACTGTGTCCCATTGATTATCCTCATTCTACCAAATTTCTGTGATGTCTATTATATCAATATTGTCATTTAATACGAGGCACTCTAGTTCTCCCATCTTATTATTTAGACTTCTAGGATTGGTATATAAGCACTTTAAAAACAGGTTACTTTTTAGCAGTCATTTATTTTTCATCTCAACTAGAATATGCATGATGAAAAATACTGCACAATAAACTAAAAGACAAGTCACTGTATTATATTCATACACAAGATCATAATATTCCAAACAATCCATAAACTGACTCAGATATATATTAACTAATCTCACAAAATAAGTCCACTAGGGTTTCAATTAAGTTTCTTCCCCCCACCAAGGACCCTCACATTTAAAAAATGTACCACCAGTGAGAGATAAGCCACTCAAGTTTCATTCATGTGGTCTCTAGAAACTATCCATGGATTTATGTATCTCCTCTTGTTTTAACAATCCATTATTTGCCATGTGATGCCACATGGAAATATTTGGTCTCTTAAAAAGCAGAATCTCTACCACCAGCAGTGTAAAATAACCTTACAATTAGAAGCTGAAAGACACGCTGGGTGAAGTAATATCTTTTAAGCTTTTGAAAGTTTGTGTGTCTGACCAGCAGAAGTTGTTCCAGCAAATGATATTAGTTCAACCACCTTCTCTCTCTAAAATCCTGGGACTGACACAGCCACAGCAGCACTGCATACAACAGTTAGAAACGATACCACTGTGTATGATTTTATGAGTTTCAAAATACACTGATCAGCAAGGTACTGAAGTTATACTCTAGTATACTGTTTGCATGAAAATCTACAGTGTTCATTTATTTTAAGGCATATGCTTAATGTTTTCAAAGTTTCAACTTAGTAAACTTATGTCACAGTTACCTTAAAATCCTTACAAAAGAAAGTTAAAAATCTAGCAGCTTTGAGAAGATTATATGAAGATCAGGGTAATACTGAAAAAAAAATTAAGTTATGCTGCCACAAGCTATGATCTCCTCAAACCTCATAAGTTATCATTTACTCTGGGTTATACTGGGATATATAAGGGTTGTATCTTCTCAACTGCTGATGTATCAGTAGGTGGCACTCTTTCCTTTAAACCAGTGGTCTCCAACTTTTTTACACCCAAGATCACTTTTTAAATGACAGAAGAAGCCAAGATCTACCTCCTTGCCCCTTCCTTGAAGTCCCGCCCTCTCTGTTCGCCTCCTCTCCATCACTTGCTATCCCCAACCCTTACACTGCTGCTTTTTTTCCCCCCCAATTCTTCTGTAGGAAGAAGTTTTTCCAACATTTGACCTGTCTAGACTGGACCAAATGTCAGAAAAACCTCTTCTTTTGGAAGCCCTCTTATTCCTCGTGGAAAGAGGAATATAGGGGTGACCGAAAGATCATGTTTGGTCTTCCACTAAAAGAAGTGGAAGACCTTAGGAATCCTGAAAAACTCCTGCAGTCTAGACGTACCCTTGCTGGGTTGAGACAGGATGTGTAGACTCTGGGGTGGGAATGAGGGATTTGGGTGTGGGAAGGGGTGAGAGTACAAGCTCTGGGAGGAAATCTGGATGCAGGAGAAAGTGGATAAGGGAACGCTGGCTTGGGGAGGGAGTTCCAGGCCGGGCAGTGTTGGAGTCAGATGTAGGGTTAGGGTACTAAGTAAGCCACAGACTTCTGGATGTGAGGGTTCAGGAATTTGGGTTGGGGTATGTGAGGGGCTCAGCGCAGGGGGTTCAAGTGTATGATAGGCTGAGATGTAGGGTCTGGGGGAAAGGGGAGTGTCACGATGCTGTGGCCAGATGGGGGCTTGGCCCCAATTGGGGGGGGGGGGGGGTGTTGGCCAGGCTTCATTTTCAAATAAAATACTATGTCAAACACAAAAAGTTTCTGCATTGTCTTTATTTCTGAGAAGGGCAGGGAACCTGTTTGGACAGGGTGCCAGTGGGGACAGGTTTCTGAGACTGGGGAGTGGGGAGAGGGAACAGGGAGGAGGGGAGAGGGAGGAGGGAACAGAGGGGAGTGGGGGCAGAGAGTACCCTGCTATCGCCTCCTCCCAGGATTCTCCCCCCACATCCCCAAGGGAAGCCAGTGCATGCTTCCCACAGTGCAGCCAAACCCCCGCGGGTGCCTGCCCCGGGGCCAAACCGCCTCTCCTGCGGCGGGGCCAAACCCCCATGGGAGCCTGCCCGTGGCGCAAGGAAAAACCCCTGTGCTCAACTCACCACTCCAGCGCCAGAGGAGCAGGGAAGCCGCCACACTCCTCCTCCAGGGCCGACGCCCCCCTCTCCCAGCACATGACGGAGCTGTGGGAGGGGAGCAGCCAGTGCACTTCCGGAACCCTCAGAAGTGACGCGGGCTTCTGACAGGACTTCTGTCCACCCTGCGGGAAGCTGGCACTACACTAGAGGTAGGTAGTGGGGCTTCTCGGAGGTGGGGGGAAAATGGAGGTTGGGGGTGCCCAAATGCCTCACGATCAACCAGTCGATCACGATCGACGGGTTGGTGACCACGGAATTACAGAGTTGGAATTCAGCTGGGATATTAGGAATAGCATCTTTACTCTTATGAAACATGAATTGGGATTTTTATTGACAAGACCCCACATTCATCTGGTCTCTTCTAAAGATGGTTGGAACTTCAAGCATCTCACTAAGATGAGGTCACATAAAACTAGTGAATCGCAAGCACGATTTCCCACAGTCCTTAGATGCTTCCAATCAAACCACTAATCTAGCATGGTCTTGCTCAAGTTGTGAGATCTGGGTTAAGGTGGCGTGGCTGCAACTGTTACCTGTCTCTCTAATGAAATCTTGTCACACTCCAAGTCCTGCCTTGTAGCTCTTTCTTGAAGTAATTCATTCCTCATTTGTTCGATCTATTATAAAAAGAAAAGCCAGAAACTTCAGTAATTCAGAATCAATCTTTTTTGTTTATTTATTCAGAAGTGCAGAATTCCCTTCTCTATAAATGGCATCTTGAATAGATATTACAATTACAACCCTGGATTAAAAAGACTGATCCCTTCCAGAAAGATATCTTCCATACGTTACCTGATAAAACTTCCCTATCGGTAAAGAATTAACACCGGTCTGTACCATTCTGCAGTTTTATCTGAGTACTCGTTTTCCCTGAAAAATCCTTCTGAAGATTAAAAAATATAACAGTCACTGGGAACCCTATCACTTCACCCACAGAAGAAGATCAATATGGCAGCTTTTACTAAGATACATCCATACAGGGCAACAAGACAGTGATGCCCAAATAACTCCTGCCCCAGCTCTTTCAGGGGTTACTTTCAAAAACTTTGTAAATGTCTTTGCAAGTAGGTAGTGTATTTCCAGTATTTATACTATTCTCTAAATTGGGGTGGGCAATAAGATGGCAGCGGTTCACCAAGGTTAGTGGCATGGACCGGGACACTGTTTACCGTAGCTCCCATTGGCCGAGAATGGCAATCTGTGGCCAACAGGAGCTGCCAGCACTGGTTCCTGCAGAGGTGCAAGTAAATACAGTGGCAGTGCTCCACCAAGCTCTCAGTAGTGACCACCACTGTATTTTCTACCTGAGTCAACTGGGTTGGGAGGGGAGGCCAGCTTCAGCAGTGTTACTGAGATCAGCACAAGCCAAGCAGAAAATTGGGGGGGATACCCCTTCCCACCTTGACTCTATAGTTATGTATTAACTCAGGTTGAGTAAATATACTAACTTTCACTTCAAATAAATCTGTAACCTATGAGTTATCATACAAAAACCTTTCTGTAGCCATCAGGGAATCTTGCATACAAATGAAAGTAAAGATGTTGGGAATGTGAAGGTTAAACAAGCAGAGAACATAAAACAGTTTACCCTGGGTCACTTTCACCACATTATCACCTTAAAAACATATTGTTAACTAATCACATGTTGAAAAGGGTCATTTAAGTTGTTCCTATACATTTTATATTAATACAAACAGCACTGGCCATGCATGCGCTTGCATGTGTTTTATCCAAGTAGTATTTCACAATAGCAGAAGACATTCCTGAAAACTAAGGTCATATTAGTTTCTGGACTACAAATGATAGCACATGGCTCCATTCTGGCAACCACTGAATAGAGTTCTTATGGATCTCATTATTGCATATAGGCCTGGAGGTGCAATAATCTCTCTGAGGTGGTTTTTTCCCCACCCCCACCTTTAAATACAGCAAACAAACATTTGCCGAGTTAAGCTTTAATGAAAGACTGTTTTAGTACTTTACCCTTTTATGCTTTATGTAGATACCTTTAAGGAGGCAGTTATAAGCCAAAAACCAATTCAAGATGAGACAGGAGTATCTAGGTTAACTAAAAAAAATACTTAAAAAACCAATGAACTAAGGATTTAAAAAACAGCCTAACATTAGGAGTAATTTCAATGCCCCCACAAAAGGAGGACTAATAGAGTGAGTAGCAAAGCTTTCTTAAAGTTTGTTTTAATGCACAAATGAGCATTGTGTATTTCAGAAGTCTCCCTCTATAAATGCGGAGGTACTGGAAGAAGTTGTATAGTGGGAGTAATGGAAATCACTTGAAGCCAAGGGTGCAGATGCATCCCCGGCACCCCTAGTTCCAGCACCTATGTTTACATCTATCTACCTGTTAGTATCTCAGAAAAGGCCTGTGATCAGGGTCATGAAGAAATTATTCATTGTGCTGTAATTGCTGCAGTGATACAAATAGGCACAGGAAAATAAAGCAAGACCTGAAGTAAAATGAGTGACTAAAAATGCAACTGTTAACTAGAGAAAGGGTTTTTGTTAGATATTAGAACTTGCTTAATGGGCCACAATATAGCTCCACACACTAAAGCACTATTGTGCTATTACTGGGCTCAGAGGCTGTGACAAATATGCACAACCATCACCAGTTCTTAAATTAGGGAAGTATTTTGAGGATTGCCAAGATAATTTCTGCTGCTGGATGCTTCATAGTAAAAAGTAGAGTCACAAAAAAGGGAAAGGAGAAGAATACAGTCTGATTAGGGAGCAGAAAGAACCCCAGGAAGGAATTAAATACAATCTGCGTATCTACTCGCCCATGGCGAGTAGATTTCAGCCAGTCGCCGCCCTGTTCACCGGTGGTGTGCGCACGCGCATATGCGGTGCGGGGCTGGCGAGTGGATTTCGTCGCGGTTTGTCGAGCCCTGCAAATGACTGACCAAAAAAAAAAAAAAAAAAAGCGTGACAACAAGATGCAAATCTGTTAGAGCCCAGCTCTCCGTTATCTCCCTGCACTTACCATTAGCAAATACACAACTAAATACAAAGGAAAAATGTGATCTGAAACAGTGTTTCTCGACCTTTTTTTTTTTAAAGTAGCCCCCTAAAAAATTATAAGTACCCCCAGTACCTACAATTTTCAGACACACACATTTTTTTTCTACAATTGCAACACATTTGTGTAAACAACTTAATCGTAGCTGGGTGGGCAACAAAATTTTTGGGTGTAAAAAGTACAAAAATAATAAAGCGTTGTAAAACTTAAAACAAAAATTCAGTTTTCTCCAAATTTCAGTAGTGTTGACGTACCCCCAGACTTCTCGAGTACTTCTGAGGGTGCTCATACCATTGATTGAGAAACACTGATCTAAAAGACAACATAGCTACTAAATCATACTGTAGGTCTGTAGCAGGCAGTACTTTGTGCTTCAATTCTACTTTTTTAGCATATATAATATATTCTAATTACATCCAAAGAATAAACTAACTGTGCAGCTTAAGGCAACAGTTATCACAGCTGGATTTAGAAAATGCTAAAAACAAAGCATTGTAAGAAGTAATAGTATCAGATTCTACAAAGCAGCATTAGACATAACAGCAATTAGTGCCAGCTTTAGGATTAGAAGCAGCTGTGGAGTGTGAGGTTAGTGAAAAGTAATTTGATTTCTAATAACCTTTTAGATGCTATCTCTATTGTTTACCATCTCCCACTGGGTACAGAGTCTACATTTCTTGAGCAAGGAAAAGTGGAAAAAATGAATATTGACCTCCTATACTTGTACAATTCTTAACAACAAAGATTGCTAACTAAGAAAGCTAACCAAAGATTTCATCCTTCATCATTGAAAAGAAACCTTCATTTCCACATTTTCATTTACTAGCTTTGCACACCTGGTGCCAACTAAGGAGCAGGTGCACAGCAATCCTTTGGGACTACTCTACCAAAAGGAAGTGAAAGACACAGCCAAGGCAACTTTATCCTCTACAATTTACTCTGCCATTGCCATGGAAACTGAGCTCTCTCACGGTTATTGGAAACAATTCTGATACCAACAGATTCATGTTTATATTTTTTTTTTTGTGCATAAAGATTGCTGAAGCCATGTCAAATGTGTTTCCATTACGTTAGCAAAAATAAGTAGCCCAAATAATTTTCTCTCTCTGCAGACAAAAATACTGTATACTAAAATCTTTGGGCCCTTCAAAAGGCAGCAGAATGTCTCCCTACTTCCTCTTGTGTTTGTTAAAGTCCTCAATTTTAACAGAATTGGCAGCAATTTATCACAGATGAAAATGGACCAAATCCATAACATTTGTATTCTGATGCTATGTTCTCCAGTACTTTAATCTGTTATACTATCAGGTTTTAGTTAGGTCCAGCCATGAAAGTAAAGTCTGAATGCAAAGTTTCCCAAGGTTTGGAGCTCTCTGGGAGTGGAGTTTGGATTCAGGTCTATCTTTTGCTTTACAAATTAATGAACAAACATTTTCGCTTTTGATTCTTTAAGAAACTGATACTGGTAGTGGTAGTCTATGCAGAGGACTAACCAAGATAAGATTTCTACTTTGCAGTGATCCAGTATTTCGTTCTCAAATATGCCTTGCAGTTATTTCTGGTAACTGCATGTATTTTTGCACTGAAAATGGATCTACTCTGAAGGTGCAATCTGTTCTAGACAGGGCTCATAGTAGAAACTGAAGGTGCATGGCTGAACTAATTCAGGAAAAATAAACTTCTTCAACCTGTAATCTGAAATTAGTCAGAATCTTTTTTTTATGTAGGGCTGATGATAAGTCCATATAACTAAAGAAACCATTTTCACACACACTTCTTAGTTGCATTGCAGAGCTCCCAAAGACTCTCAGCTTAAGGCAGCATCTCTGTAACAGATGCTATAGGAACACATAATAAAAGACAGCTCCCTACTTGGAAGAATTTACAACCTAGAAAATAAAAGGCAGATGAAGGAAGAGGGAACAGGATACAACATACTGACAGGATACAACATACTAACAAATACAATCCCATAAGCCTATCAGCTGGGTAATTTACTGTGGACAGAGGCAGGTGTAGAGGTAGGTGATATGGGGAAGATGGACAAAGTGGGACACATGGGGCTTCTGAGGGATTCATTTAGACTGGGGGATCAGAAGGGCTAGTGTGTTTGTGTAGGGGAGGGGGGTGGAGGAAGATGACTGAGGCAGGGACACTAGAGCTAGGGGGTGACAGCTCTGAGCCAGAGACTGAATAAGAGTGAAGATGCATAGTCACAAGGGTACAGAGGAGAGAGGGTAGCTGAGTGCGGGTGAAGGGACACATGGATACCAGAGGTGGAGAATACAAGGACACATGGGAACAGGAGATGTGGTGTCTGCCTGGACAGGGGAGGCTAGGGGACAGCCAGGGTCTGCATGGGATTGGCTCCCTAACAATTCCCCCCCCCCCCCCCAAAGAAATGGTTCTATACTTCTTTCATCCACACTCAAATAACCATCGAGGTTCACTTCCAGTCTCTTTTCCAGCACTTACTTCCCTTCCCTCAGTTCCTCCATTAATCCCTGACTCCCCCAAGCTTTTGCACTGCTTTTGAGGGGTCCAGGAAATACATTTCTGTATTGCAGTTTGAATGAATTATTACTCAAAGTTCTGTACTAATACATATAGTAAGGAATCTATTTGTCAAAACACATTTCCTGAATTTTCTGTTGGCTGTATTGTTACAGACATGCTTGCTGACAGTATTTTGAAATCAATTTCCAAAATAATTGAAATCAGCCTGATTAGACTGTGGTATTTTAACAAAGAAAATATGCAGAATTTTAAAATTTTGTGCGCAGAATTTTTCGGCTTAGAATTACCCAAGGAATAAGATGTGCAAGCATTCCCTTGCTGACCTGCCGAGACGCCTCATTTCTGAACCAGAGGGGTCACCATGAGGGGCTAAAGCAGTTGTAGGCAATAAGTGGCCCTCGGACTGGATGCAGTTCACCAGGGTTAGCCCTTGGCAGGCCCACAGGTACTTTGTTTACCTGTGCCTCTGTAAGTATAGCCACTTGCAGCTCCTGTTGGACTAGTGATCTGTGACCAATGGGATCCACAAGTGGCCACAGCTGCTGACGCCCAAGTGAATAAAATACATATGGTAGCCTGCCAGGGTCTAACACTAATGAACTGCATCTGGCCCATGGGCTGCTTATTGCCTGCCCCTGGGCTGAAGTGCCCATGCTCATTCAAATCTTTGACCTCTTTGCTGAAACCAGCGAGAACTGTGTCAAGTTTGTGCCACACATGGCAGAGATTTTAGCGACTGGGATATTTGCCCATTGGGAAGCAGATCTCTTACTGCACTGCACACAAGCACATCTGTGTACAAGCAGGCAGATTGTGACTAAAGAATAGAATTCCTGTGCAGTTCAGTGCTCATACAGCAGAGTAGCAGGACAATGTGGCATATTTGCGTCACATATATATCTGCAGTGGCAGCTAGATATTTGTTGTTATAAGTAGGTGACCTAGCTAAGAAACTGAGATTTTACTCTGTTACAATCTTGAGTTGAGGTTGGGGAGGGGATGACAGAAAAATCAGTGTCTTCTGAAGCTCCATCTCAAATTCAAGGCAGTATTGAAACAAAAAAGGGGACGGGGGGAGAGGATAAATTTTAATTGCAAGTAACATTTTTTATCTATCAAACTTGACAATGATAATGGGATATAAAAGGTAACCAGTAATGCATTTTTCCTATATACAGGAGTGTTAGTCTTCATGATCAGTATATTAAAATAATATATTCATAATAAAAAAGACATTTATAGACCAAACAGATATTACCAAAACAAATCCATTATTTTTCCTCATGCCATAATAGATGCTTAGCAGACCCTGAAATACTCTTCAGTAATTTGACAACTTAGCCACTATGGCATAAACTCAAAACAAAACAACCTTTGTAACTCATGCATGAAATGAGAAACTGGATCTCAACACAAACATTTTTGCCTTTTATGTGGCTTTCTTGTTACCCATCTGTATTTTAGGTTTCCATTTAGCTAGTCCATTAAATATTAAACAGCCCACTCGTACAGCTTTGGCTAAGGTTGTTTCAGCATAGACTCACAGCACGCATGGACTCCAGCATTCAAAGCTTCCTAATTAAGCAATGACATGACTTCCAATTATAATAGGTCCTTTCCATTCTGAATCACTGAAGATACACACACACTGATTCCACGGCTGTATGATCTCAGTGAAATAATGGTAAAAAGACACTATTGAAATCAAATAAAAATCTGAGAAACTGTAGGTCCAACAAATTACTAACAGAATACATGGGGTTTCAATGATGCATAAAAGCAATTTGAGGCTTAACTCATTTTAAGGCACTTCAGCCATCTCAGTGGGAGATACCACTTCACTGAAAAGATATGGAAAGCAGGGTTTTATTACTGTGTCTTCCACTGAAATTGAAGCTACTCCAATCTCAACAAGTCTTTTCTTTAGAAATTAAAACAATGTTTTATGTACACTTCACCAAGTAGTATATGACTGTGCAAGCAGAATTTCAAGGAAACTCCTCACTGGGTGAGGAACTTAAAATAATAGTAGTAATGCCCAAGACTTATATGGCAATTCTCATCAGTGGATTTTAAGTGCTTTATAAATAAAGGCAATACCATTTCACAGATTGAGAAACTCAGTCGCAGATTACTGAAGTGACTTATCCAATGTCAATCAGCAGGCCAATGGAAGAGCTAGCAATAAGACCCTGGTCTCCCGAGTCCCAATTCACTGCTTTCTATGCTAGGCCACACTGCCTCCCTCAAATGTAGCCCTCTGTGAAGGTAATGATGAGCCAATAAAAACAAAGCAATTTATCCTTACTACATCTGCTGCCATTTACATGACATAATATAAAGGCTAGAACAATGACTTAACTTTCCCTTGCTTTTTAGACTTTACACCCTTAGTGTTATTTCTAAACTTTGGTGAAATTTTTCAAAATGGCTTCAACATCCTGCTTTAAAAAATGACTGTTTTGCAAAATTACAGGGTTTTTTACACCAAACATTTGCATAACTAAGACTCATATGCAAACTTTGTGCTGTCTGTCTACTTAGTTTGTGTGCATACATGCAGTTTGCATGCACAAAAACCCAAGCCAGAAAATATTATGTCTGGGGGGAAAAAGAAAGAAACTGCATCTGGAATTGTGAAGGATTTCTTTAAAAATCTGTGCATATGTGTAATAAATAAGTAATGCCTCATTCATAATTCATTGCACAACTAATTCCAATAGAACAAAGCAACATATTAATAGGTAATCTGTTTAGTGTAAACCATAAATAAAAAGCTCTATCCCACTATAATTACTTACCATTTTGAAACAACAATCTAAAAATGGAATGACCACAACACCACATTCAAATGCCTGTGATATGCATGTTGTCTGAAAAGCATCTGATTTCTATATATAGAACTGGCTTGATCAACATCCAAAACTGAACAATCCTGAAGTTTGTGAAAAGTTTAAAATGTATGTCAGAATTTTGTGGCTTAGGTCAATTTCTGCTTGCAGTGTTTGTCAGTCTAATAGGACACTTCATAGGACAGGAGTAATAAAGGGTGTGTACTGCTAAAGGAAAGATAAATTAAAACACACAAACAGAAGTCAAAAGATTATGGTTCTATCCATAGGTCTGACAAAGACTTCATAGGTGAACTAGGAAACTCACAAACTCATATTGTTTCAGTTTTCCTATGTGTCAAATGGGGAATACTACTACTTATTTCAGGTGTGTTGCGAAACTTAATTCATTAATGTTCATAAGCAGGGATCGACAAATTATAGGCGAGTAGATTTTTGCCAGTTGCCCCATTCATCGGCGGCGCGCACATGCGCAATGCGGGTCTTGAGCATGCGCAGTGCGGGGCTGGCAAGCAGATTTCGCCGCTGTTTGTCAAGCCCTGTTAAAAGCTCTATTGTTGGTGAACCTAATTATGATCTGGCTTGCATGCAAAACAACAAGCATCTAAGACCAGCTCTACACTGGAAAAGAAAATAGATGGAAGATACGCAACTCCAGCTACATGAATTATGTAGCTGGAGTCAATATATCTTGTATCAATTTTCAAGAGCAGCCCCACAGCGGTAAACAGGAGAAATGCTCCCATCAACTCCCCTTACTCCTTGTAACAGTGAGAAGTATGGGCACCAATGGGGGTGCCCTCAGTTTTCAATTCAGCAGGTTTTTACTAGACCCGCTAACTCAAACCCCAGAAGATTGATTGTCTAGTAAGTGGAGACATGGCCTAACTTAAAGACTAATATTTAATGGATTCAGGTTACTCGTAACACTCTTCTTCCTCATCACTACACTATAGCTAGACAAAGTAAACTTTGATCACTGGACAAGTACCTGTTCTCTGCACCTACAGATCCTCTCAGACAACAAATCTGAATTGTTTCTTTCTTCATCAAGCTCCAGTTCCAACTGGGACATCTTGTCCTAAATGAAAAAGCAAAAGTAGTTCAATCGATTAGCCCTTCAATCTCTTTACACTGCCCCCAAGCATTTCTTTTTAGAACTGCCAAGGATCAATTTGGCTGAAGTATGAGTGTGCATATTTGTGTTATATAGTTATATATACACATACGGGGTGTGTGTGTGTGTGTGTGTGTGTGTGTGTGTGTGTGTGTGTGTGTGTGTGTGTGTGTGTGTGTGTGTGTGTGTGTGTGTGTGTGTGTGTATACACATTGCAGAGAGATGTTGGAAAAATACATTCTCTGTGACAACTTACCCAGGAAAAAGTATCTGTATTGTACTAGAAAAGTCTACAGGAGTTTGATAACCTGTTTGCTATTAACTTCATTATTTTTAAAAAATCAAAACTTCAGAACTGCTTTCTGCAGTGAAGTTCAACAGCTTGCTTCCAATTTGAACCTGACTTTCCTTTTCACTGCAGTAGCAAACTGAATAAACAGAAAAAAATATCTTTGAGATAATATCTCCACCGGGAAGGAATTTTGTAAATCTATCACAAGATGAACTAGGCAAAAATGCTTTTTATAATTTATTCAGTGTCCAATAACTTCTTATTAAATATTCATTGATCAGGTACACTTCCAGTAATTCTATGAGCATAAGAATTTGCCGATATATAATTAAAAGCAATGCAACAACAACAATATTTCTAGAAATACCCTAGAAATGCTACAACAGAGGATTTTCTTTAGAAATTACAAATTAAAATTAACTTCACAGCTATGAAAAGAGGCCATTTATGAAAGCAAGTTGAGGGCCTAATTCAATGCCCACTGAAGTTAATGCAAAGTTTCCCACTGATTTAATTGGGAGTGTATCTGTTCTTAAAGTGCCCTGAAGTTAAAACTTTCTGATTTCCGTGCCTGATAAATTCAAGGAGAATTATAGAGGTAACTGACAAGAGCTTCCATTTGTCACCTGAGAAAAAGAAAGGAAAGTATTTAAAGGGCTCTCAAAATATAAACCACCATTTAGAACATAATATATTGTTAGATTTGCTAAAGGCTCACCCTTGGAAGATGCCAAAATAGTTTTTACGTTACCACTGTCCTAACTCCGATTTTTCCATAAAATGATATCAAAACATATTGTTGCTTCCAAGGCACAACCACAATAAAAAAATTAAGTGTTTCCACTCATGTCTAGCAACAAATGTATTATACATAAGCACCAAGCATCCAAAGCACACCCCATCAAAAAGCACCTTTTACCTCCATGAGTTTCATTTGTCTCGCCCGATCATCTTTCATGTGATTTTTGGCTTCCAGTTCATATTCCAAACCTTTCATAGTCTGTTCTAGCAGCTGAGTTTTTGTAATTGCCTCATCATGAGCTCTCTGGTGGTCCCGTAAATCCTCTTCCATAAGATGCATCTGAAACAAAAATGCAGGTGGCACAAATTTATAATATATTTATTTGTAACAGTAATGCCAGTAAACAAGCTACACTTCTGAAAGACTTGTTTTTAAAGTTATTTAAACTTTAAATAACTCTGTGTTTATTAGAGCCATTTTTTACTTCAGCCACAAGATGGCACCAAGTAAATAATTTTGGATCAGAGTTCTCAACGAGGATGATACCCATCAGTTTACATCTTTCACAGTAGTAAATAAGACAAATTGGAATTTGCATTTAATTCTCTTTTTCTTAGCCACACATAGTTGGCCACTTGCCCTCCAGCTTTGTGGGTGATTACATCCTTGGTAACTCTTTCCATCCGGTTTGCTTGCTTTTCATAACATCACTTCAGTTTATTGGTGCTGCTTATGCCCCTTACTTTGGCACTCAGTCAATATTATGTTTATGGTATAACTGCTATTGTATATATTAACTATAGCTCTATACATATATAGTAGGAGGTGCATCTCATGGGGAGGGTTTTCCCTCCTAACCACATTAGGAGTGTTTCATTATATTCTCTCACTCAAGCTTCCAAAGTCTCATTAGAAGGCACAGTTAGCAGCGAGGCTATTAGCTTTTGTTCTGTGAGGAGGCTCTCTGATTTGTCAGGTGTTAACATACCTTTCAGTGCACAATCTTGTATGACATGCTCCGAATTTTATTTCCAGTTCTCCCTCACATTCAGGGAAGTCAACAGAATGGCTAGGACTCCTAATTCAAACTACCATTATTCCTCCTGCAAGGAGGTTTAATGGTAGTTCGAACTAGGAGCTTTAATTCGAACTACCTAGTCCGTGCCGCGTGTAGCTGCGGTGAGGTAGTTCGTACTATGGGGCATTTAAAAATGGCGGCACCCGGGAACATGTAAATGAAGCTGGGGTATTTAAATTCCAGGCTTCATTTGCAAGTTCGAATGCCTACATTAGCCACCCTAGTTTGAACTAGGGTAGCAGTGTAGACATACCCTGAGAGATTTGGGAAGGAGATGGCAGGAAACAGAACAATTTGGATTTCAGCTCACACACACTTCGGAACAGAAAGGGCATGGAATCTCCTCCACCTGTCGCCTTCTTTACTGTTTGAATAAACCTTCTTTGAAGGATAACCCTTGGAAGAATCCAGTTCATGGGTTCATTGGACTATAAAGAAAGGGGTGACAATCCCAAGTTCTCTCTCTTTCACTTAAGACAAAGGCACCAGCATGTTTGGGCCTCTGGGAGCGATCCTGACCAAGGAAGGGGTCAGTCACTATCATAGTGAACGGCAGGGGGTGAGAAAGGCTGTCTTAAAGCTTTGAACCAAAACTTGCTAGACTAAGTTTTGGACTTTTAAATGCATTTTTTCACTTTCATTTGCTTGTAACCATTTCTAAATGTATCTCTTATTCCTGAATTCTCTTAAAACCCTAACTGGCATTATTAAAATATGGTGGGGAGAGGGAACCAATTCAGTGCTGTGTTTAAATTGTACTGTTTGGTAATGCCAGTTACAATACACTGCTGAATACTGACTTCACAAAGGAGAAATGAACATTAATATTGAAACTCTCCAGGATATTGCAGAACACATGTAGTAACCAAAGATGGTGGCAGCCAGTGTGACCAGTGTGTTGCTGACAGGCTAATGGAATCAGAACTGCTAGACTAGTGCAGAGACCTACATATTGGTAGACTGTTTCTGAGCAGCCCAAATTGGGAGCTACAATAGCAAAACATTATGAGGTACCACCCAAGGTTAGTGGGGTAGAAAGTGATAAAACCTCTTTCTGGTCTGGATTGCACCCTGAAATGTGACAATGTTTCCAATTATTTTAGTGTTTATGAAAGATGCTGGATTGACATCCCTGGAATCCAATGTCTTAGGTCTTCACCTACAGCATGGACAACAGTAAAAAGGAATTCCTACACTGCCTAGCCACATGCCTCAAAACGGATTTGGGAGGACCACTAAAATGAGCAAGAGATAATGGACCCCCGCGCTTCCTACTCCTACCCCTTTGCCCCAGCACTTCTGGAGCGTGCGAATTGCCTGATTCGCATTCCATCCCCTTCATCCTCCTCCTTCCAAAGTTTGAACAGCCGCAAATGGCTGATTTGAGGCATTCCAGCTCTGGGAGGGAGGGGAAGAAGCAGAGATGGGATGCGAATCAGTGGATTCATAGTGCTATGAAAGTGCTGTGAAGGAGGGGAAGGAGTAGGAAGTGTGGGGGTAAACAGGAGTGCGTGGGCCACAGGTGGAGCCTCAGTGGACCGCATGCAGCCTGTAGGTTTCAGGTTGCTGCTCTGTCTTGTCAAAGAGAAAGAGAAACAAATTGAATGTTCCAGCCTGAAAGGTCAAATTATTAATATATATATAACACTGAGAAGCTCTATGATCTGTTCATTCTCAAAGCTTTTCCAAATACTGAACAAGTGTAGTTAGAACTCTGAAGAGGCTGGACTGATTTTATGGTAGAATTTACATACTAAAGAGGCAGAGACTTCAAGGCTGTGACTGATTCTTGGCTGCATAGGCCTGCGGCATGGGGGAAATAGAGAGGGCAACTGCTCTGGGGCCATTTGTCTATTGTATCCAGTAAACCCCACTGCCCTTGTAGAGGTACCAGCCTAATG
The DNA here is from genome assembly GCF_049634645.1 of Pelodiscus sinensis. Taxonomy (NCBI): domain Eukaryota; kingdom Metazoa; phylum Chordata; order Testudines; family Trionychidae; genus Pelodiscus; species Pelodiscus sinensis. The sequence continues at coordinate 29,160,992 of NC_134724.1, read as the reverse complement.
ACCATCCTGCAAAATCAAACACAAAAACTTGATGACTGAGATCAATCTCTCCTGATGAAGTGCGCAAGAGCATGATATCAAAGAGTCTTAGTTCTTAATAGTGTCTCAGGAGGCTAGTTAGGTCAAAGGTTAAATATGTCATTCGACTTCTGAGCCAATACCTCATCCTGCATTTTTGTGGCTATGAGGCGTGACTTTTCTAACTCAACATTTTTGTCTTTTAATTGTCTCTGCATTTCTGCAAGTTCCCTGCGATTTTTTTCCTTGTATTCATCAAGCCGGTTCTGAAGCTCCAGAGTGGATGACCGGGACACTTCAACAATTTCAGCCATCTGGCAAAACACAAACACAGACACATAAAATTCCTTATGAGCAAAGCAATGCTAGAAAGGAATCTGTCTTCATTAGCACCACAGGAAAATGTTTTTCTTCCTAACTCCAGTCTCTCGTATGTAAAATTAGGGCCATAATTCTTTGTGTGGAGAACATTTTCAAGTTGGTATATTTACCTAGCTGAAATTCTATGCACCAGCTTAAAAATACACAACTCTAAAATACACAATTTCTAAAATGTGGGATAATACATTTCCCAGAATGACAGAAGTTTTTACAGGTGGTTTGTATTTAAATCTGTACAAATTAGGATTTATTCTATGAAGCCATCACTGAATATTTTATCATACCAAAACTAAGCTGGTTACTCACATTTGGTGGCAAAAATAAATATAACTATGAAGCAGCAACTGGCGAAATCAGCTGCAAGTTATGCAAAGCAAGTACTGACTGCAGTCAGTTGTACATAATAGAAGAGAGCTCAAGTATGGCATCTTATTTTAACAAAGCAGGAGTGTTTTACCATGGTATTTTTACATTGCACCTTTCCAACTTCTGTTCCAGTCCAGAAAGCTTTTATTGATAGTCACTAGGTCAAATACACTAATAGCAAAGTTCACATTTCACTTTCATTTACACTTCTTTTAAGCTCTTTTCTTTGTAATTTGGCAGTTTATTTGCTTTTTCCCATTAGATATCTAATCTCATGTAGCTCTTTTTCCTGCAACCTTACCTCCTTGTGTAACTTCTCAATAGTCTTGTCTAGTTGCCATCGCTCATTTTCCATTTCATTCTTTATCCTCTTTAATTGTTCCTTCTGGTTAGTTTCATCTTTTAACTGTTCAGTTAACTGTTGCTGTTCTTGAATAAGCTGACTGAATTTTTTCTGCATTGGATGGAAAAGTTACATTGTGAAACAAGACAGCCATAACCCTCTGAGAAGTCAGAGGAATTTGATGAATAAATTAACACAGTGTTTCCTAAATGGTGTTCCGCGGAACCCCGGGGTTCCACAAAGTGAAAATAGGGGTTCAGCAAGACAATTCCATTACAATAACATTTTATGATTTTTTTAAAATTAATATTATGTGATTTTTGTTTTTAAATGTGTGTAATTAAACTAAATGTTGATCTCATGACTTTGTTTAGCACTTGTTTATTATTATCCTTACTTATTTGTGGTCTACTTTTTCAGCTCCATATATTAGACTGTTATTAGGGGTTCCACAAAATACTTTCAAGTTTTAAAGGATTCCGCTGGCCAAATAAAATTGGGGAACACTGCATTAACATATCCTATGAAGCTACAATAATAAAAATCATAGTGTGCTGTAACACAAAATAAAAAAGAAAGTTGCCACATCAAGCTTTGACAATCCATCTATGACAAATAAAACATTGTACAGCCACGTAATATTTTCTTATGTCTGCAAGTTCCTGAAATGCTGCACAATTCTGAGGATCTATGGCCATGTGTCTTGTTGGCTCTATCACATGCAATGTCCACAGTGAGCTGAAGTTGCACAGTGCCTAGCAAATTTTATCTTCTATACAGAATTCAATATGTTATTTCTGGTTTCATATTTCCTTTGTTGTTGTTGCTTATTCTGGCTAAAAGTCACTTTCACCTTGATTTGCTTAGCCTTTTCCTCAGCATTCAAGAAATGTGTTTGAGTTGATGTAATAAACAAAAGTACTCTTCCAGAAAAACACGAAAACTATTTTTATTAATGTTTTAATTATATTTCCATAGCACCCAAAAGCCCCAATCAGAAATAAGCATAATTGTCTCAAGTGCTGTACAAAGAGAACCAGGCAGGGGTCCCTCTCCTGAAAAGCTTGCCAAGTTAAATAATCCTTTTACCAAAGCATTTTATGTTACTGTTCCAGCTGGGCCTCTTTTCATGCATTAAGGATCTTCCTTGAAAGAGATGCAGAGCTGTACTGTATAGTCACATAGGGTGCATCTACACAGCACCCTAAACTCGAAGTAAGATACACAGTTTGCATTATGCAAAGTGCGTATCTTATTTTGAATTTCAAAATAGCATATTTTGAAATTTTGGCACGTCCATGCAGCGTCAAATTTTGAAATAACTTGCAATTTTGTGATATTCCGTAATCCTCGTGGAACGAGAGTTACATGGATGCCGAAACAGCATGCCCGTTATTTCGAGACCTCTCTCGAAATGGCAGGCATATTCAAAAGATTCAGGGTATCCCGAAATAGCCTCACTGTGTAACTGTACCCATAGTGGGCTAGGAACTGCAGAACACCAACTATGCATGAAGATCAATGAAGATGTTCAAGAAATTAACCTCTTCAATCAGAACTATTTGGTATCTTCAACCATATATTCTATCCCTAATTAAAAAGCACACTGGACACAAAATTATCATGGAAACAAAGCTAAGAGCTTGCATCCATTTTTCACTGGCTGCCTTTTTAAGGTGAAGAGATTGATGTCAAGTTGCTCCTTTTTGAGGTTTAAGGACAGTAATAGAGGTGAGGGGAGCCTAGCTGTAGTGAGAGCACGAGTCTCATGTTGGTGAGTTTCAAACTCTTTGTTATCCTCACCCATGAGAATCCCAACAGAGGGAACCACGGCAGCCTTGGCAGTGGCATCATCCGAGAGAAGGAACCATCTTTCCTTAGAGAACCCTCCTCAGGCCTCCACTTACACTTCAACAAATCTGAGAACTTCTTCAGAGGCATTTTCCGTTTTAATCGTTGTGGCTCACTAATGGTCTCTCTTTTTTCTGTCAGGTCACTTGGCTTTTCGAAAGGTTTGCTATCAGGTTTAAGCAGGGCTGGCTTTTATCAAACTGAGGTTTCACTGAAATGTTTCCATTACATTAAAAAAAAAATTCAGTGAGAACATGACACCAGAGTCACTAATCCCTAGCATGTGCAACACAAATAGTGCAGCATGTGCTAGTTCATGCATGAAAAACTGAAATCCACAAAAAACAGATGATACAGAAAAAGGAAACCAACTCATCTGTTTTAATTACTCAAACTGGGAGAAACATTCAGAAATAGTTAACAGCAATTTAAAATTTAAGAGTCGCTTTTTAAAAACCTATGTTCAAAAGACCTGGGTTCTAGTCCCAGTTCTGCAGGTGGCCTTCTGGATGAATTTAGGCCACTTCACCTTTGTGTGCCTCACATCCCATAGCTGGGGAAAAAAAGGGGGAGGGACCTGCACGCACTAAAGATGTGGATGTCCTTTTGTAAAGCTCTCTAAGGATAAAATGTGCTATAAAAGGACCAAGAAATATCTGCAAGATAAATAGGTTTTTCCCCCAATGTACAAGTTCTTACACAGCAGTGCCTTTTAAATATTATATCTGGCATTTATGTGGTTTGCTTTATTATATTTGAAAATATATTTTAAACACATTTGTGAGCACTTCCACAGACACTTTATAATTAATACTAACTACAGCTGTGGTTTGCATATGGAACAAGAAAAGAGTGTCAATAGCTTTAAAAAATGATCTCTCCGTTGAGGTCCATGGCATCCATTCCAATTCCATATGCTGGTGTTTATCACATATGAACACAGACATTTCTAATGTGTGTGTTGGAGTTACAGGCAGATGTCTAGACAACGTACAGTGATAAAGCATGGTCATCTAGGAGCTACTAAATGTTGTTCAGCCCTTCCCAGTCTAGCTGGCAACACAGAAATTTAAGAATCCTAAAGAGGTTTATTTTAGCATTGTACAGGCAGTCCCCGGGTTACGTACAAGATAGGGACTGTAGGTTTGTTCTTAAGTTGAATCTGTATGTAAGTCGGAACTGGCGTCCAGATTCAGCCGCTGCTGAAACTGATCAGTTTCAACAGCGGCTGAATCTGGACGCCAGTTCTGACTTACATACAGATTCAACTTAAGAACCCCAGGCATCCCCAAGTCAGCTGCTGCTGAAACTGATCAGCGGCTGATTCCAGGAAGCCCGGGGCAGGGGCTTCCTGTAGTCAGCCACTGGTCAGTTTCAGCAGCGGCTGACTTGGGGACGCCTGGGGCAGAGCAGCTGGGGTGCTGCTGGGTTGGTCCAGTAGCGCCGCCGCTCCTCGGCGCTACTGGACCAACCCAGCAGCACCCAAGCTGCTCTGCCCCAGGCGTCCTGATTCAGCCGCTGCTGAATCTGACCAGCAGTGGCTGAATCAGGACGCCTGGGGCAGAACAGCTGGGGTGCTGCCCGGTTGGTCCAGTAGCGCCCAGAGCGGCGCTACGGGACCAACTGGCAGCGCCCCAGCTGCTGTACCACAGGTGTCCGGAGCAAAGCCACGGAGCACGGGGGCAGCGGGACAGCCCAGACGTGCCATGGCTGTCCCGCTGCCCCCGGGCTCCGTGGCTTTGCTCTGCTTTGCTCCCCATCCCCCTGGTCTGCAGACCAGGGGGACGGGGAGCAAAGCCGTGGAACACGTGGGCAGCGCGGCTTTGCTCTGCTTTGCCCCCCCCGTCCCCCTGGTCTGCAGACCAGGCGGACGGGGGGGGGCAAAGCAGAGCCAAGCCTCCGAGCGTGTGGGCAGCGGACAGCCCTGTCCGCTGCCCACGTGTTCTGCCGCTTTGCTTCCTCTCCCTGGTCTGCTGGAGACCAGGGAGAGGAACAGCCCCATTCGTAACTGCGGATCCGACATAAGTCGGATCCGCGTAACTCGGGGACTGCCTGTAGTTCTAAAAGCTGGAAAATCCCTGGGTCCCTGCTCAGGTGTCATCTTCCAAGAGGCCATAAAAATCTCTTCTCCCTTCCCCCTCAGTCCTTCACAAACCATTTGGTTTTACAGACTGTTTACACATGCTTGAGAAACAAATCCCACAGACACAGATTAGTGAACTATACCGTGGCAGAATGATGATGCCAATGGAAGCTGTTCTGTGCTTGCAATGTGCTGAAGCAGGGAAGGAGGGAGGAACATGCATGGCTTTGTAGCAAATCTGTTTAGTTTCTCAACTTTAAAATTATCAGCAGAAATCAGAAGTCCTGACACTTATCAATCACCAACTTCACCTGGAATTCTTTTCACCAATATAAGTTATTTTTATATGTGAATAGATTTTGTTGTTTATAGGAGCTAAGGGCAGGGACTACATGTTAACACTAATCAGATGGGTAGCCATATTAGTCTGGATCTGCAAAAGCTACAAGGAGTCCTGTAGCACCTTATAGACTAACAGATGTATTGGAGCATAAGCTTTTGTGGGCAAAGACCCACTTCGTTAGATGCATGTAGTGGAAATTTCCAGAGGCAGGTATAAATATGCAGGCAAGAATCAGGCTAGAGATAACGAGGTAAATTCAATCAGGGAGGATGAAACTACGATATCCACATGAGGAAGTAAGGAAAAAGATCAACAGAGCCAGATGTGTACCCAGAATCCTCCTGCTGCGGGACAAGCCCAAAAAAGATACCAACAGAACACCACTGCCATCACCTACAGTCCTCAGCTAAAACCTCTCCAACTCATCATCAGTGGTCTACAACCCATTCTGGACAACGATCCCTCACTTTCACAGGTCTTGGGAGGCAGGCCAGTCCTCGCCCACAGACAACCCACAAACCTGAAGCATATTCTCACCAGCAACTATACACCATACCACAATAATTCTAACTCAGGAACCAATCCCTGCAACAAACCTCAATACCAACTCTGCCCACATATCTATATCAGCAACACCATCACAGGACCTAACCAGATCAGCCATGCCATCACTGGCTCATTCACCTGCACATCTTCCAATGTAATATATGCCATCATGTGCCAGCGATGCCCCTCTACTATATACATCGGCCAAACTGGACAGTCCCTACGCAAAAGAATAAATGGACACAAATCAGATATTAGGAATGGCAATATACAGTAATTCCTCATTTAGCACTATAGATATGTTTCAGAAAATGATTGTGTTAAGTGAAAACGTGTTATGCGGGGTCAATTTTCCCATTGAAAATAATGGAAAAGGTGGGGGTTGCGTTTCAAGCATTGGTGTCTGTTGGGACCGGGACATAAGGTTGGGGGAGAAAGGGGACTGGGTAACAGCAGGGAGGGGAGGTGTTTGGCTCTGGGGAAGGAAAGGGGAGGAGAGGAGAGGGGGATTGGGTTGGGAGTATGCCCCTGTGACGGGTCTGCTGGGACCTGCACTGCGTCTGGCGAGAGGGGATTGCTAGGGAACGGTGTAGCGAGCAGCGAACCCTCCGCCACTTTGCAGGGAGGCGGGGGAAGCCCCATGCAGCCGCCAGCAATGCTGGGGAAATCGTGTTATTCCGGGGACAGTCGTGTAATTCAAAAAATGTTCCCTAAAAAAAAATTGTGCTATCACAAAAACGTGTTAAGCGACCATGTGTTAAATGAGGAATTACTGTACAAAAGCCTGTAGGAGAACACTTCAATCTCCCTGGACACACAATAGCAGATTTAAGGGTAGCCATCCTGCAGCAAAAAAACTTCAGGACCAGACTTCAGAGAGAAACTGCTGAGCTGCAGTTCATCTGCAAATTTGACACCATCAGCTCAGAATTAAACAAAGACTGTGAATGGCTAGTCATTACAAAAGCAGTTTCTCCTCTCTTGGTGTTCACGCCTCCAGATCAGCTGCTAGAAGTGAGCCTCATCCTCCCTGATTGAATTTACCTCATTATCTCTAGCCTGATTCTTGCCTGCATATTTATACCTGCCTCTGGAAATTTCCACTACATGCATCTGACGAAGTGGGTCTTTGCCCACGAAAGCTTATGCTCCAATACATCTGTAAGTTTATAAGGTGCTACAGGACTCCTTGTTGCACGTTAACACTACTGGATTGCAACACACTGGATCAACTACTGAGTCATATAAATGTTGTTCAGATACGTGGTAGTGTTCGGAAAATGGTAATTTCAAATCTACCATTTTTGTATTCATTATATTGGGCCATACTCTTAACATCCTGAAATGAAAATGAGTTTAATTCCATATACCTGCGTCTCTACTCTTTTTTCACTCATGTTCCCAGACTAATAATTATTTTAAATTCAGGATAACAAACTGAAATGAAACATTTCAAATTTGGGAATGTCAAAATATTTCATTCCAATCAAAAAATTTTTAACAAAGTGTTTCTAAATGTCCATTTTTGTAAAAACTTTTAGTTCTGTGAAAAGTTTTGTTTTTTCAATGTTGTATCCCAATTCAGGATGGAAACAAATGGCCAAATTTTGCAATTTTCCAGAGGGTGAAAATTTCAGTTTCCAGTCAGCTAACAACAAACTGGAATACTTATTTCAAGAATGTCACTCCAGACCATTCAATAAACAGAAAGGCCTAATGATCTGTCAGGATTGCTCTCTCTCTCTCTCTCTCTCTCTCTCTTATTTTCCAAATCCCTACATCTAAAAGATACATTAACTGCCCTACCTTCGGAGTCATGTTAAGACTTGTTTTTTTTGGTCTGTAGCTACCACAGCATAAAAAAAACTGCTCTGGCAGTCTCTACTCTCCATTTAACTTAGGGTCTGACAAAGTCTGGAGGTGTTACAGGGGAAGGAGGTAAGATCACAGCAATTCTCTTCCCTCCATCTGTCTGAGAAAAGGTGACTAGTAAACTAACTGTACCCAATAAAGAGTTCCAGCTGTGAGTACTCAGACTCTACACTAATGGTGCTCTCTCGGTAGCAGTATGGCTCTACACTTGTCCCCCTACAGAGCTGCTGCTAACAGGTAATTAGGAAGGAAGCCTCCATTATAGAGTATGATTCAAGATATAGTTCCTCTTTTTAGAGATTACATTTCCTATAATATGCCCTCAAACTTAATAGTTTTCATAGCAATACTTCAGCAGTATTATCATAATACTTCTGATAACCAATGAGAAAAGATTGCGAGTGGAAGAGTATAAACAGTGTACCATGAGATATTCACCAAGTATACCCACCACAGATGATTTTACAGCACTGCTTCCAAAAATTAACACATTTGTATTATTCTGAGCTCTATTAATTTAATATTAAAAAAGTAATTCTGCTTCATGGAGCATAACAATATTTTCAACTTTGGTTTCATTCTGATTCTAAACAAAAATGTTAAGTTCTCTACAACAGAGAATGGAGTCTTGGCTCCAGGCCAGTCCTCCTGACTGGCTACTCTACAACTGTGGATGCTGGAAGCCCGGAGGTCTCTGACTATGAAGCTTCCCAGGCATTCTATCAGGAAACAGGCAGGGTTCTGTCAGAATTTTGTCAAAATAAATCATAAAACCTTTAGATTTTGCTGAACTAGCAATTGCCAACGGGAAAAAAATGTTTTGTCAGATTTTTTCTGACCAGTTCTAGTTATTCATTGCATTTCTTACCACTTTCAATCTGAGGCCAGGTCTACACTCATATAGGGAATTCAAATCAAGATACGCAACTCCAGCTATGTTAATTGTGTAGCTAGAGTTGACCTTGTTTCACGATTCCCTGCCACTCCCACAGCAAGAGGCCAACTGCAGCAAACCTTCCCGTCAGCTTTCCTTACTCCTTGCAGAAGCAGGAGTAGCAGCAGCTGGTGGAGGCTCCTTCTGATTTCAATTTAGCGAGTCTTCTTAACTAGACTCACTAAATCAAACTTCGGAAGATTGATAGTGGCAGCACCGATCTTCCATCGAGTGAAGACATGGCCAAAGTATCTCAATGCACTTCACCAATGTTAATAAATTAACTACATGAGCTGGGATTGTTCCCATTTCATAGATGGAGAAATTGAGGTAGAGAAAGGTTGCATAGCCTATCAAATTCAATTGATAAATGAGTGTTAGAATCATGGCTGAAACCTGTATCTTCTGATTTCCACCCATGGCATAACCATTAGACCAATGTTCTTGAACTGTCAACTGTTGGCAGCAGAACCAAAGGCTTCAGCTGTTGGAAACATTATAGTACATTTTTATATATATATATATATATATATATATATATATATATATATATATATATATATATACACACACACACACACACACACACACACACACACACACACACACACACACACACACACACACACACACACACACACACACACAGAGTATATGGCTTTAAAATGCACTTACATAATTTCTAAGCAAGACTAACAAATCACTGCTGGAAATGGGTAGCCCACAAATGCATGGCCATTGCTGGCAACCTGCAGCAGTTTACATTTTTTTCAAAGAAGTTTTACTAGATTTAGAGCATTTTACTTATTTTGTTTTCTCCCCAGTTCTACACATTTCATCCTTAGAGTTCAATTAAAATACACTTTTCAGATGTCAACATTACAACTGAATTCATTCAACCATCCACAATGCCTCAGCATCCTTTAGGCTGACAGTGTGAAAACAAACAGAATAAAAAAAGACTGACATTCATTATAGTAGGGTAGTATTTTAGATGTGGTATTCAAAATTAGATACCACTTCGGAAGAGAGCACTGCAAACAAGTTTGAGATATCCTGCCTACATTTTTTTATATTGAATATTACTGTATTTCTACAATCATTCATGGAAAGATAGGCATTCTATATTCCATTTGATCATCCTTATGCAGTATAAACCATTAATTCCTTCTTAGCTTTTCCAGAATGGGGAAGAGAGGCAGAAAGGAAAAACAGTGACAAACAATTAAGCATTTTGAATCTGAGAATATATTTTAGAGACTAATCACAATATTATTCCAGGAAATGGAACAACTGACTTCCCACATTTTCATGGTCTCTCTTGGCTCAAAGTATTAAAAATATTGTTGAATATAACAAATCCAACTTTACTACTGAGTATCCAAATGAGTAAATAGCTCAATCTCATATGCATACTTTATAAGAATGCAGTATTTGAAAGTTGGGAACGCTCTTTAGTACATTTAGGGGCTTGTCATCACTGCAGTTGCTCAAGTTACAGTTTGAGCAATTATCCCAAACTTGAGTCCCATCCACACACCAATTTACGTGTGATATTCTTTTATCTTGAGTTGGCTGGTCCTCATGGGGGTATAGGCTACAGTGCAACTTAATAACTTACCAGCTGCTACCACAATTGCTCTGTGTAGCTCAATATTTCATAGTGTAGCTGCTCTTACTCAAGCTAGGATAATACTAGAAAAGCGGCCTGAGTCATGGACACATTTTTGACTTATGACAACAAAAGCTTTATATGTTTTTCCATCCATGGCTAAAGAGCCAAAATCTGATTCCTTTGAAGTTAGTGGCACAACTTCCATCGACTTGAGCAAGATCAGTTATTTGCCTGAAGTTTTCAATTCATGACGCTATGTTTTGCAGTGATGGCAAAGGATTTAGAATAATCCGTTTCTGTTGGGGTTTTTTTGTCTTTTTTTAATAGCCTCTGAGTTCTGTGATGAAGGTGAGTAATGGAAAGAGTAAGCAACTTTCTTTGAGATAGCACTAAGGAAACTCCTAGAAGTTCCTGTTCTCAGGGACTGTGTAAGACCCTAGGGAAATTTTGGCATATGTTTGGTTTCTACAATGCTGGAATACAGAAAGGTGGTTAAAAAACAAAAGTCATACTACACACACAAAACCCCTGTTTGTCTGAGCTTGTGTGGCTGAAAACTGCAATAAGCTCACATCATTCTAGCTAGTGAAGTCCACTTTGAATGAAACTATTCATTCCAACTACCCACAATAACCACTTTGAAGTGTTTTGCAGCTTTAACCATTTTGAGTAGAAATCTGAGAAGGAGAAGTATCACATCTTGCTGTTTTGCTGCAATAGGTACAGCTTTATTTAGTTTTATTGGTTCTTGCTGTGCTACTCCATTATTAGTTATTTGTAGTGTGAAAGCACAAAATCAGGAATTAGAATCCTACTGTGCCAGGCACTGAACAGAAATAAAAAGAGATTGTCCCTACCCCAAAAAAAGCTAACTCTAGGACTCATTTCACATCATTAATATGTTCTCTTTAGAAATAGGTTACAGTTCAAATGGTGTACAAAAGAATGTAAATTAAAACCCTTCTCACAATGAAGCATCAGACCATGCTGACTACCACTGTTCAAAAAACTATTAAGCATGGTTCTGCAGGAGCAGTGTTGCAATATGGACAGAACTCTGCCACAATCAGTCAGATGAACCACTCCCATCCTTGAACCACTCCCTTCCTTGAAATCAGGATTATTCTCAAACTAGAGCCAACCAAACAGTATATAGTAAAACGTCAGTTCAACAAATTTAGTCCATCTTTGTGTTTGCAAATTATCTTCAGAGTTTGCCTGACTAGTTATTTAGAAAATGATTTGCTGAATGGCTTTCTGAACGTATTTCCCGCCCATGGATTGCTCACAAACAATTTTCCACAGCTACTGCTTCAAGTATTCACTATTCATAATTTCCTGTTTGTGCTGTGTGATTAGATGCTTAAGTCAGATGACTGTGTTAGGATGGGTAGGAATGGTATCCCGCCCCTTTGTTTGTCAGAAGCTGGGAATGAGCAGCAAGGGGTGGATCACCTGATGATTACCTGTTCTGTTCACTACCTCTGGGGCATCTAGCATTGGCCACTGTCAGAAAACAGAATATTGGGCTAAGCTTGATGGACCTAGTATAGTCATTCTTATGTTTTTATTCCCTGACTGAGTGACTGCCATCTCAAGCCCTTTCAAAACGACCAAATAAACTCTCCATTAAAGTTACTGGTAGGAATAAGTTTTTATTTTAATTATCATCATAAATACATTTCTACCATATTTAAGGGTCTAATAATGACATGTTTTGTAACTGTGATAAGCATAGATAAGAGTCACACTCTTACTGTGGGGCATTAAAAATGTATAAAAATAGATTACCACGTTATTAAAAGTGCTAATAAGCCAGGCCTAGAGGTAATGGTCAGGCATCGCAAGACCAACACTGACAATGCATTAGCTAACAACTTGGAACAAATCAAACCATGAAAAGAGAACCTGAAAGCAGGGAGATGATTTACTATTTTGATTTAAAAAATTTCGATTAAAAATGACATTTTAAAAAACAAAATTTCATTACCCTATGCAGTAAGTAACTTAAATTCCTAAAATGGAAACAATTTTAAAAATCTAACTTAATCTTCACATTTTTTCTTAGTTTCATCATGTTTTCCATTCAATTCACATTGAATTGAACCATGAAAAACAGACTCATCAAGAAAGTTTTCCTTTGCCGTAGAACCCATCTGTATCCACATTCACTTTGTGGTGTGTAGTACAGTGAAGTAGAGTGACACTTGAAACCCATATATTTTAGGTGTGATTTATCTTGCAGAATCCCTTTAATCTTTCCTTCTAGACTTGCTCCAAGGTGAATTTTACAATTTAGTATTTTAGAAACAAAAGACAGGACTATGCAGCACTTTAAAGACTAACAAGATGGTTTATTAGGTGATGAGCTTTTGTGAGCCAGACCCACTTCCTCAGATCAAATTGAGGTAGTGGGTCTGGCCCATGGAAGCTCATCATCTAATAAACCATCTTGTTAGTCTTTAAAGTGCTGCATAGTCCTGTCTTTTGTTTCAGAAAGACCAGACTAACACAGCTACGTCTCTATTAGTATTTTAGAAACACTGGTGCTTTTATAATGCTCATAAAGGTAATGTGCCAGGGAAAAAAAATTGGGTTTGTGCCCTTTTGAGCTACTCTAGGATGTATTCTATTAAAGGATATGCCTGCCCTGTACTACCATTAGTTGGCCAAGCATGGCTCTGCTGACCCTTGCCTCAGTTTCCCCTTCACTCAAGGCCCATTAAAAATCTACACAATCCAGACATTCAAAACATCCACTTTGCAGGGTACAATTTATAATTGATTAAGTCTTGCACAAAGTCTTTCAAAATAGAACTCAATCCTACAGTTTTCAATTCTGTTTTAGCTGGGCCATAGCCCTCCTCCCTGTGGGCTTGTCTTCCTGCTTTCCTAGCACTTCTTACCTGGATTTGATCTTCTACACAGACCTTCCCAACTGATGCAGGGTCCTGCAGGAGCCTTCTAACCCCCTACAGTGTCTGCAGGCATCTGCCTACCACTACCTGCAGCGGTATCCCCCTTTGTAAAACTTAGGTGGCTTCCTGTAAGCTCAATCAGTCCAGGAAAAATAGATCCCATTCCCTCTTAAAGAGGCTAGTGACATGTCCCTATCTTTCCAGTGGAGCACAAGCCATCTTTACGAATATCTGCCCATCAGAGAAGCCTCCAAATTTCTTCATATTTGTTTTCCTGCTGTGAGTAGAGCAAGCTAGAGGTTTCTCACCTGTAGTAATTCCTCTCTCCATCTCTTCTCCTCCTCAACTCTGTAACTGAGATCTGGGATGGGAGGGAGAACTGCCATCCCCCATCCTATCACTCACCGTGAACTTTAATTCTTCCTGCTCGATTTGTCTTACTTATATGCCTGCCAGGTTACAGCCTCTTCTTCACACATGTGAAGTCTAGCTGAAACACAACCAGTGCTGACAGAGTTTTAAAATGCTATGTAGATTTGTCAAAAACTAGACCAGTTCACTGACAACTGATTTTCCCTCCACCCAAGATTTTTTTTTAAAGGAAGCAAATTTGTTTAGATGAAGCTATGCTGAGAAGAGAGATCTAAATACAGCTGGGAGAGCAAAATGTAATAGAATGGGAATTAAACAGGGCCAGAGAAAGTCACTGCTGCAGAAGGAAGCTGTAATTACTTAAGAGAACAAACAAGGACAGTTAATATTTTGACTAAGCTGTTGTACTTACCCGCATATCCTCCAGCTGGATTTCCAAAGATTTTTTCACCAACACCAATTCCTTTCTTTCCTTCACAGCATGTGCCAGGACACTTTCTAAATGTTGCTTTTCTTTCTACAATACAAACGTTTGACAGACTCAGGAACGCTGATATTGCTGTCTCCCTAGCCTGCCTCTGGAAGACCTACAAACAAGCATAAAACTGCAAACACTTATAAAAACACCGTCACTGGCTTCCTCTTGCCTGCTATATCACCAAAAGTCCATGTTCCACTACTCCCTACTTACAAGCTCCCATTTCCTCTTATACTCACTCAGGCACATCACCAACATGCCCATCTCTCCCTTTCAGTGTTATTTTTACACTGCTGTTTTGGCCGAAGCATCCTCCTAGTACCTGTAGACGAGGCTCCAACCTGCTTTCTCCCTAAAGCTCACATGCTTTGCACAGGTCTCCCTGCACCAATGATTTTGCCTGCCTTCATCTCATCTTTTATTTTTGTGCAATGTGCCCACCCAATAACAAATAGGAACACTACACCAGTTACCTGGCTGGTTTTGTAACTTACCTCATATCTCTCTATTTTTTCCTTCATTGTATCATCTTCTCCTTTCATGTTATCAATCTGTTGAAGAAGTTGTTTAATTTTGCCCTCTAGCTCTTTAATTGTTCTCTTCAGTTGTTCATTTTGCTCAGCCAACTCCTTCACTTGATTTTCTGCACTATTTTGCATCTGTTTGGCAGTGTCTCTTTCACTGGCTGAGAGCGCAGCATTCTAGTCAGAAAAGAGTAAAAGTAACAGTTACACAAAACCTCCATTTTTAAAGACAACTGTAAAAACAGCTCTCAGTCCATGTAATCCTGGATGACAATTTTAAATATGGAAAACTTTTATGATGCATCTAGATCAGCGGTTCCCGCTGGCCCTGGGCTGCACGTGGAGTTCCGCATTCCTCCTTTGAAATGTACAAGAGCCCCAGCGGAAGGAATGCAGACGTGCCTATCAACTAGTCGAGTAGTTGATGGAAATTCCATCGACTAGTAAAAGTAATCGTTAGTTAACATCCCTAACTCAAACCAGCGGGTACTGGGGGGAGGCTAGTATCACCCAGCTGTCGGGTGGGTGCCATGAGCCCAAGACGCACACGGGCTGAGTAACCCTGCACTTTAGGCCCCAACTATTAACAGCCTTGGGAGGAACTCTCGAGCCACCAGAAATGTGCACCAGCCCCCTGTCGCTTGTGCCTCAGACACCAATGATCCCGTGCATGTATTGGGGGCTGGGCTGTTGCCAGGCCTGGCAGGGCAGGGGCAGGGTCTCTTCTCAGCCGCGAAAGAGCAGTTTGCTATGCAGCAGGACAGCTGTGCAGAGCCCAGCACAGCAGCCTTAGAGCAGTCTTGACCCAGGCAGCAGCACTCAGCTGGCAGCTGGGAGGCAGTGCAGGGCTAGGTGAGGGGGGCAGGGAGGCACTGGGAGTTCTGGGGGCAGGGCTAGTGCTGGGAAGATCTGGGGGTCGGGGTTCTTTAAGAGGCAGAAGCTGGCACTGGGGGGCTCTGGGGACAAGGGGAGGCTCAGGAGCGGGGTGCAGCGGGGCTCTGGAAACAGGAAGCTGGCCCTGAGGGGGTCTGGTGGTGGGAGGAGGCTGGCACTGGAGGGCTCTGAGGGCAGGAGGCTGGCACGGGGGCAGGGGGCAGAGGACTCTGGGATCAGTGGCTGGTGCTGGGGGGGTCGTGGAGGGCTCTAGGGGCTAGGGCTGGCACTGAGGTACTCTGGAGGTTGGGGCTCTGGTGATCCGATAACATTTATTTGCATATTTGTTTGCATAATGAATATGCAAATAAAATGTTACCAGTGCACAGAAAGTTTGTAAATGGGTTTACGGTCCCTGGTATCAAAATGTTGGGAACCACTAATATAGATAAAGCAACACTATCAACTGGAGGCCTTTTGGAGCAAACCCAAAGCCAGAGGGAATGAACAGAACAATCATCAAGTGATCCATCCCCTGTCACCCATTCCTACACATTCTGGCTAATAGCCATTGAAGGACCTATCCTCCATGAATTTATCTAGCTCTTTTTTGAACCCTGTTAAAATCCTGGTCTTTACAACATCCTCTGGCAAGGAGTTCCACAGGTTGTGTGAAGAAATACCTTCTTCTTGCATTATGGAAACAAGTAAATAGCTTTTCCTTATTTACTTTCTCCACAGTCATGATTTTATAGATTTCTTAGCATCCCCTGTTTTAAGCTGAAAAGTCCTAGTCTTATTACTCTCTCCTCATACAGCAGCCATTCCAAAACCCAATAATTTTTGTTGCCCTGTTCTGAACTTTTTCCAATGCCAAGATATGATGGTGAGATGAGATGACCACATCTGCATGCAGCATTCAACATGTGGTTGTACCATGGATTTCTATAGAAGCAATAAGATGTTTTCTGTCTTAGGCTACGTCTATGCTGCTGCATCCAGGGAACGCGTTTGCGCTTCTGCTTTTTTTTGCAGAAGAGCAAGCATGCTCTTTCAAGGAGCCCTGTATTCCTCATTTCACATCTAGGCTGTATCTACACTGGCGCAATCTTGTGCAAAAGCGGCTGTTCTTGCGCAAAAACTTGCTGCTTGTCTACACTGGCCGTGTGTTCTTGCATAAGTAAACTGACGTTCTAATGTATGAAATCAGGGCTTCTTGCACCAGAACTCTGATGCTCCTGCTCAGGAATAAGCCCTTTTGCGCAACTGTTCTTGTGCAAGAGGCCAGTTTAGACAGGCAACATGAATTCCTTGAGCAAGAAAGCCCTGTGGTTAAAATGACCATCAGAGCTTTCTTGCGCAAGAGAGCATCTACACTAGCATGGATACTCTTGCGCAAAAGTACATGCCAGTGTAGACGCTCTCTTCTGGAAGAGTTTTTGCAGAAGAACACTTTCGCAAAAGAGTTTTTGCTTGAGAACATGCCAGTGTAGACAAGCAGCATAGCCCTAGATGGGGCCAAATGGCAGAAAAGCCTCTTCCAGAAAAACAAGCAGAAAAAGCTACGCAAATTGTGAAACACAATTTGCATACCTTTTTATGATAGAACCCAATAGTGCAGACCTAGCCTTATTCTCTAACCATTTCTTAATGATTCCTAACACTGTTTGCTTTTTTGACTACTGCTGCACATCAAGTGGATGTTTTCAGAGAACTATCCACTAGGCATGTAAACATGCAGTTAAAAATATAAGCATGTAACCACTAAAGAGCATAGCGGTTACATCATAACTTGCGCTGCGAGTTCTGCAGTATCAAGCTTATTTAAGCAAAGCTGCATCCCCAGGACTGGAGCCCGGGCTTCTGCCAGCCCTGCTTCTGGGGAGGAGGCCCCTGCCAATCTTACTCCCAGGGAACCAGCATGCCATGGACAGGGGCTGCTTTAGCCGCTATAGGTTAACCAGAAACAGCAATTCTCACCCATTAAAGGTGAGGTTTACAGGTTAATCTGTTACATCCCTACTTTCCACAATGACTCCAAGATCTATCTTGAGTGATAGCAGCTAGTTTAGTCCCCACCAGTGTTCCCTCTAAACTGTGGGGCAGCACAGCTTCATGGGTGATTAATCAGCCCAGCCCAGTCAGAGGCTCAACGGTCCCCACAAGGAGCTGACTGACTGGGCGGGGCTGATTAATCACTTGTGAAGCTGTGCTGCCCCACAGTTTAGAGGGAACACTGGTCCCCCCACCCTTTTATACATATAGTTGGGATTATTTTTTCCAATGTACATTACTTGCATTTATCAACATTAAAATTCATCTGCCATTTTGTTGCCCAGTCACTTAGTTTTTTGAAGCTCCCGTGAAGCTCTTCACAGTCTGCTTAACTATCTTGAGCAGTTTGGTATCATCTTCAATTTTTGCCACCTCACTGTTTATCCCTTTCTCCAGATTGTTTGTTAATATGTTGAATAGGATTGGTCCCAGTATGGACCCCTGGAGAACACAACTAGTTATCTCTCTCCAGTCTGAAAAATGACCGTTTATTTCTATCCTTTGCTTCCTGTCTTTTAACCAGTTGTCAATCCATGAGAAGACCTTCCCTCTTATTCCACAACAGCTTATTTTGCTTAAGAGCCTTTGGTGAGGGCCCTTGTCAAAGGCTTTCAGGAAATCTAAGTACAGTAAAACTCCATTAGTCTGGCATCCAATGCTCTGGGACTCCTGATGGTCCGGCACCATCAGGAACTCGGAAGTGCTGGGGCAGCCGGAAAGGCTTCCCCCATTCAGCTGCTGTTGAAATTGACCAGCAGCTGAATCGGGGAAGCCGGGAGCAGAGCAGCTGGGGTGCTGCCGGGTTGGTCTCGTAGCGCTGCCCGTCGGGGCTGCGGGACCAACCCGGCAGCACCCCAGCTGCTCTTGGGGACACCTGGGGCAGAGCAGCTGGGGTGCTGCCGGGTTGGTCCCGCAGCCCCGAGGGGCAGCGCTATGGGACCAACCGGGCAGTACCCCAGCTGCTCTGTCCCAGGCGTCCCCAAGAGCAGCTGGGGTGCTGCTAGGTTGGTGCCGTAGCGCCGCCCCTCGGTGCTGCAGGACCAACCCGGCAGCACCCCAGCTGCTCTATTGCAGGCATCCTCAATTCAGCTGCTGCTGAAACTGACCAGCAGCGGCTGAATCAGGGACGCCTGGGGCAGAGCCGGACTATCGTAAGGGGGGGCTATGAGGGGTCTGGGGTGGCATCCCCTCCCACCCCACTCCTGACCCCTCATATCCCCCCCCCTTCTGATAGTCCGGCATATTTGATAATCCAGCACTCCCTGGGTCCTAAAGGTGCCGGATTATCGGAAGTTTACTGTACACTGGATCCCCTTTGTCCACATGCTTGTTTATCTCCTCAAATAATTCTAATAGATAAACAAGGCATGATTTCTCTTTACAGAAACCATGTTGACTTTTCCTCAACAAATTACATTCAGCTATGTGTCTGACAATTCTGTTCTTTACTATAGTTTCAACCAATTTGTCTGGTACTTACCAGTCTATAATTGCCACGGTCACTTCTAGAGCTCTTTTTGATAATTGGCATCACATTAGCTATCTTCCAGTCACTTCTTAGGCATTATTACACTTTTAAGTAGTAGCCACTGTGTCACAGCAGCCTTTTGTCTGTCATCTATTTATTTTACTGCATCCCATCTTATGCCCCTAGGTAAGTGTAATCTCATACTTAAGCATTTTTTGAAGTAAATTTAGGAAAACCTAATAGACCTCAAGAGCAATGCAAGTCTTTGAGGAGGAAGTGAGTGTGTGTGTACTCAAGAGGAGTTTTAATCTAACTATACGTGAGTTGCTGTGGGTTGCTCTATGTTTTACTGGGAGATAGGGGCAGAGGTGTTGGGAGTTTAGCGTCTGAGTTTTGTTACTCTGTTTTATTAATATATGATGGGATGCTTAAAGTTTTGTATACTTTTGTATACTTGTTTAGAAACAAAAATATAATGCATTAAGACAAAATTATAATAAAGCTGCTTTGGCTGTTCTCACATGACATGGCATTACACTGTGTATTCATAGGGTTTGGGTTTTTTTGGCAATGTTCTTAGTTGCAGCATTTGAATCTTCAGAGCTAATCTTCGCTCTGTACGTATCATATGCCTTGTTTAAAATTTGTCCCATTGTTTATACGTCTCTTCAGTGAATTTCTTTCACTTTAGAATCTATAAACAGAATGCCTATTTTAATACTGTTTTGCAAAAATGAATAAACAATGTTTAAAAGTAAATGAAATCATGATAATCTTCTGAAACTGATAAAGAATTGGGGTTTGTTATATTCAAAATTAAACCCATGTTAACAAAAGAACAGAGGGTCAGACATAAGTCTACGGGTAGGGGGGGAAGATATAAACGAGGAGGAGATGCTGGAAGGGGAGTGTCATTGTTATCATTATATGTGGTGTAGCAGGTTGTGGAAGGAAGAATCAAATAACAGAACAATCCTGAAAAGAGCTGATAAAGCAAGCCTAAATGTGTATGCAGCATACACATTTGTAAACTCTTCAACTCATAGCGGTGACCCGTAGTCGGACCTGAACTGTGGCTCTTCACTTATTTTTCATCCAAAACATCCACTAGGCAGGTAAGACTGCTCTGTGATAAAATGTTTTTTTCTTGATCCTGGCATTTAGGCCCTAATCTTACAAAGGAATCTCAGTACAGATCCTTATTTCCCATACAAAGTCCCATTGACTTTTGCATTAGTAACTTCAAAAATATATAAGCACGACATCATATAGATTATATTTACATTCATCTCAGAAATACAAAATGAATTGCCCAGTGGAAGTGAAATGAATTCTTTTGTAGATAAAATGAAAAGAGGGGTGATACCTATTTTATAGTATTTTTGCTCTTTTGACAAGAAAGAGAGATAAGCAGTATTTCATTTGCACACTGAAACAAAAGCAATTGCTTTTAAATGGAGATTTCTCTCCAGGTGTAAAAGGACATACCAGCAACAAAGACATACAGTGCTGTATGCTACTGGAAAACCAACACAGAAGAAGGGGAAAAAAGGAGAACAGTACTGAAAAGTTACACAAGAGGCTCTTATTCTACAAAGAATAATTGTTTTCACTAATTGTTTTCTAGTAAGCAATAACAAAAATATGCAAATTACTCTGATAAAGCTGTAACTCGGAAATCACTCAGACTGTACAATTGGGTTAATGAACTCTTTATACAAAAACTGGCAACACACACAGGATGAAAAGTTCTAGTCTTTTGCAAGTACACAAAAAGGCAGTCAATTTTTCTGAACATACATATTGGTTAAAGAGCTCTGAAATGAATTTCTGCTGATGCTGTAACTTGACATATACTTTGTGGTAATATCCTCGGTCTTCATTTATTTTTGCTTTTTGAAATGCAGCATAGAGTTTTACTAATTAGCAGGCACTCTAACAGTGGCTCCTTTTTGTTTTATTTTTCTCCCTTTTACTAGCTGAGTGAAAGAGGCTTAGACATGCTGGGGAGTTTAGTGAATGGAATGTTGATTTGTCTGTTCTTTCTCATCCAACTGCCTACACACGGCCCCACAGTAGAGAACGCAGAACAGAATGCCCAGGCCCATACTGTACCTGAAGTATCCAGCAAGTCATCTTGTGTGCTTGGGCAATTTTCTAGTCATATCCATTTTTTTTTTTAATTGGAATCACTATTCAATTAGTCCCTGTCTCCACTAGGGCTTTATTTCGAAATAACCCCCCTTAGGTCAAACTTATAAGTGGAGCATCCACGCTACCAAGCCTGTTATTTCAAAATAAGAGGATGTTATTTTGAAATCTATATTCCTGCTTTTCTCAGGGAATAACACTAATTTCAAAATAGCATTAGTGTGGATGCTCCGGTGCCACCACTTCAAAATAAGTATTCCCCAGAGCAGGGCTACTCAACTTTGGAAGCCCCATGGGCCACAATCATACTCATAATACATGCCTAAGGCCAAGGCCAGCTTTAGGAAATGCGGGGCCCAATTTGAACCACTTTGGCAGGGCCCCCCACCCACCCAGGATTTTTTGTTGAGCAAAAATAAATAAATAAAACAACCAAAACACGCACCCACACAACAAACCACAACCACACACAAATATCACATTAGAAGCAGATCTGATAAAAATGTAGTTGAACATTTTCAAAAAAATGCCATCCTTTATTATGCAAAATTTTACACAAAATTAAATCAGTTGCCTTAAGTATAGGTCAAATACTTCCAATTGCAAACTATCCAATTTTTTCAATATAGTTTAAAGTTTGATTTTTAAAAAGTTACCAGAGAGCGTTGCAGTTTTCTGTTACATTGATTTACTTTTTAAATAGCAAAAATTGAGTCTTTGTTAAGAAAGTGTCAGTTCTGTGGTCAAATTCCAGTCCTTAGTGATCAGCACCAATGATTTCACTAGGTAATATGGTACCTCACCACTGTTGCCTCCTTGCACTGCCCTTCAACACATTGCCTGCATGTTGAGTCCAAGGTCAGTCTAGATAAGATTTTATCAATGATTTTTGCTCAAGCGATCACTGAGACAAGACAAGGACTCTCAATTGATTCTAGTCAGCTCTGCCTTTAAACACTGGATGTAAAGTGCCAGATATAATTGAGAACTCCCAAAAAGACTCTACACCACCAGAAATAAAACTTGTTTCCATCTTCTGTGACTTTCACTTAGATGTGACTCACTATCCTCTGCATTGTGTTCAAGTTATTGTAGACCCTAAGCCAGGTCATATTAAGTTCAGGTCTTTTAATCATACAATATGGATAACAACATTTCATTCTCCCAGCTCCAAGTCTTAAGTGAATTTCAACCCAAAAGAGCCAAAATTGATCACCTTGACGCAGCAAGTGTGTCTACTGATCTCTGTGGCAAAGTAAGTTGTCTATATAAATAACGTCTGCTCCTGAAGGCTTTTCCTACAGTTGATTAACAGATGGCAGTAGATAGCTCATTCAGACCACTGGCTGATAATAGTTTGTCAACCTGACCAGTCATTAACCATAGTCTTAGACTCACCCTACTCTCCATTGTCTCTATGATTCTGATGACCTGTGACAAAAAAGGAGGGTGGAAAGGGAAACTGAAGGGAGAGACCTCTCTAAATTCACCATTCAAAGAGCAGTATTACCAAACCAAAAATCACAAGGAACACCTACACAAAGTTATGAGAATGGTCTACAACTCATAAGATATTTTAAAAATAAAACATGTTGGATTTTTATTGGCCTTTTGTTTGAGTATTTAACTATTAAAACACATATCAACAGAAGATCATTACACTGACTACTTTTTGGTTTTGGCTCCCACTCGCCGGCCACGTGTTGATCCCCACATAGACCCAAATTGTTCTGTGGGATGCAAACAAATTGGCCGTGGGTAGCATACCACTTTAATAATAAATATTTTTAAACCTTTACCTTTTCGCTCTGCTGCCATGTCTCCTCTCCTTGCTCTATCATCTCCCCTGGTGCCTGCTGCCCCCCCAACTCCTCACCCTCTTGTACTGTCCTGACTCCTGCCCCTCTCACTGCCCTCAGCCCTCCTGCAACCTGCCCCCCTCCACCAGCCCTTCACTCCCCCAGTAGCCCCACTCTGATCAAGTGAGCTACGCCTCCTCATCCCCTCTTCCAACACCTTCATCTACATACCTTCCGTGCCTCTCTCCTCTGGTGCTGGTTCCTTCCCTGCAGGTGTCTGCCCTTCTGCTTCACCTGAGAATCCCCTGGCACCTGCACCTTCCCTTAGCCCTGCACCCTCCTGGTGCCTCCCCCTTCCCTTACTACCCCTGCCCCCTTTGCCCTCTTTCCCTGATGGCCACCCCCTCACCACCCTCTGCCCCCCGTTCCCCTCATGCCCCTGTGCCCTCACACATGCCTTGCTCCATCCCCACCTTTCTCATGCCCACCCCTTCTTTCAAGCCTTCTCCCAGCACCTCCCCCTCTAGTCCCCAATGCCTTTCCCCTCTCCTCTCCTCACCCTGTCCCCCTTCCCACTGACACCTCCCCTCCTGCCCTTTCCCTCATTGTCTGCAGTGCACATGGCCCCCTGCCATTTGTCTCTTGGTGCCTTCCCCTTTATTCCCCTTCCCCTCCCCCCAAACCCCTTCCCTACCTTCCGCATTGGAGGGCTGGAGTCTGCACTCAGGCCCTGCAGTTGGAACCAGTAGCCAGCCACGCAGCCTGCCTCCGGGCACTTTGAAAATCCCGGGCGCAACGTAAAATCACGTCATGCCCAGGCCCCTCCCACCTGCAACGCCGTGCATGGGCAGCAGCAAGCGGCAAAGGGAAGCCGCCCAGAGCCGCGCACAGGATGGGACGGGACGGGATGGGATGATCCTGGGCTGGCAGGGGGGTAGGGGAGGAGCCGGGGCCCGTTTCTGGCAGAGCCACATAGTGGTGAAGCAGGGCCCACGGCTCTGAATTGTAACGTTAACCCCAGCGGGACAGCACTTCCAGGTGCAGGGGCACGGGGCCCCCTTAGGCGCGGGGGCCCGATTTGACCGATTTGGTCAAATCAGCCGAAGGCCGGCACGGCCTAAGGCCGCAACTTAAGTGTGGTTGCATGTACATGTAAATATATATGCAAATAGCTCATTTCACACTCATGTGCATGAATACAAAGCACTTCCCACAATGCCCCAGTGCTCCCAACACCTCCTCTCTGGGGGCTAGAAAAGCCAATACCCTGTTCCAGCCAGACCAGACGCTTGCGTCTCTTAATCCTCACCCCGCCTGGGAGACACTTCACCGTTGTGGAGCGTGTTCCCAGTGGAGGCCATATTCAAAGGATCCCACCTGCCGGCTGCATGTTGAACCCTGCAAAAAAAACTGCATCATGGCCACAAACAAATGGGCCGCATGGTGAGTAACCCTGCCCCAGAGTAATTCAAACTAATTACTCCCTGAACTTCAGGGGACAGCTGAGTTAGTCGGTTACAGAAAAAAAAAAGAAAAGGTCACGATACCATTTACATGTTTTGTTAGTCTATAAAGTGCTACCAGACCATTTGTTTAATTACTCCCTGGTGCTTCTTGGGACTCTAAGTCAAGGTAGCGCGTCCACATTAACAGAGTGTGCCTCGGACTAATTTTGAGGTTTCCCTGTAGTGGGGACATGCTATTTCAATTTTGTAAAATTGGGAGTTAAGTCAAATGTAGTTATTTCAAAATAGTTTCCTAGTGTAGACATGGCCTTAGAGCACAGAACCATCATCAACAAGAAGCAGTACATATGAAACAAAAGGAACTTTACCCACCAGAATTAAAAGTTAAGTTCGGTACCCTGTCACAAAGACTTAATACAGTCATATCTTAGGGCAGGGGTGGGCAAAAGGGCCTCTGTGGGTGGGATTCGTTTCACCAAATGGGTTGATCCAGCCCACAGAGGCCCTGACTCCTTCCCACCCCCAGGCCAATCAGGGCCTGGAGGTGGGAGGAAGTGCGCAAAGTCTCCTCCCGCCCTGCGAGGGGCACGGCTCTTCTAAGAATCGCACGCTCCTTGCAAGATGGAGGCAGGGCAAGAGGAGACTGAGTGTTCCCCCCACCGCCAGGCCAATCAGGGTTTGTTGGCGGAGGGAGCACAAGGGGTTCGGTACTTAAAGTCAACTGCCGGCTGCTCAGCTGGTGGTTGACTAAGCGCAGGGCTCCCTTGCAGGGCGGGGGTGGGGAGCGAGAGACTTCTTGTGCTCCTCCTCCCTCAGGCCCTGATTGACTTGGGAGTAGAGGGGGAGTGCACGTAAAGTCTCCTCCCACTGCCAGGGGCACGGGCGCCTAGAGGGAACCACCAGCTGTTCAGAACAGCTGGCGGTTCTCTCGGGGAGGGGGGTGAGAGGCAAAGGCTTTGCAAACTCACCCACCCCCAGATCAATCAGGGTCTGTGGGTGGGGAAAAGCAGGAAGTGTCCTGGCTCTGCCCCTTCCAACTGAAGCCCCGCCCCTTCTGGTGTGCCTCGGGGCTGCTTCAAAAATTTCTGAAGTGGCCTCTGATCAAAAATTTTGCCCACCTCTGCCTTAGCCAGCCTTTTGCTTTATGTGTATTATGTATCACACAAACCAAATCGGTATTCTCCCTTCTCTTCCGCTGCATATCTTCAGAAACTGGCCACAGTTGAGGGCAAGCATGTTTAAAAGGGAATAAAACTTAAAAAGAAACCAACTCCAATGAACAAGTTCCAAGTATTTTCTTTTCCAACATTAGTGAAAATTGAGGGGGGGGGGACGGGTGCAGAGAATGGAAAAAGCTGGCTCAGGCAGCCTAAATGTGTGTGACCGGCACGTAATCAGCAGGTCACCACAGGTCTCCACTGATCCTGGCAATGTTGCAGGGGTTATACTCTCACATGAATGAACTGTTCCTGAACAAACCCTCCAATGTATCAAGTACAAAACTCTTTTCTTTCCCAAAGAGGCTTGTCTTTTTACCACTGTCTCCCTACCCCCCTTCCATGTTTTTTTCCCCAGTATATTTAAGAAAATTCTGCTCTGCACATATTGAAGTTTACAGCACAGCAATTGAACAGCTGTTATTTTCCCTTCACACTTCTTATTAATTCAAGTGCCATAGATACTTTACTTTTAACTACGGCTTAGTGATCTTTCATAATAGCTAGACTGAATTTTTAAAGGTGATGTCAAGAGACACTAGAGCAGCAATTGCTTTGGAAAGAGCAAGTCTACCTTTGATCATCTCCAGACCATAGAATTTAACTTGGACATTGAAACTCGCCATGAGCCAAACCCTACCTAGACCTCTGGGCTACGTCTACACTGGCCCCTTTTCCGGAAGGGGCATGTTAATTTCGGCTATCGTAATAGGGAAATCCGCGGGGGATTTAAATATCCCCCGCGGCATTTAAATAAAAATGTCCGCCGCTTTTTTCCGGCTTTTAGAAAAGCCGGAAAAGAGCGTCTACACTGGCCCCGATCCTCCGGAAAAAGCGCCCTTATTCCTACTTCAAAGCCGGAAAAAAGCGGCGGACATTTTTATTTAAATACCGCAGGGGATATTTAAATCCCCCGCGGATTTCCCTATTACGATAGCCGAAATTAACATGCCCCTTCCGGAAAAGGGGCCAGTGTAGACGTAGCCCTTCTGAATATTCTTTCAGTAGAATGAAGGGTAGGCAAGAGTCCTTATCCCTGGGGGCCAAATGCTGCCTCATCCAGCACAAACAGCAAACAGAATTTATGCTGGAAACCTTAAGGGGCAGGAGAGACAAAGCCCTCTCTCCTCCCATGGCAGAACTGCTAAATTGACCCCCATGGACTGATCGTCCCAGCGTGGATCCACCTGATAGGGGAGACAGGCCCCATAGACCTCCAGACACACTCCATCCTCCTTCACGCCGCCTCCCACCTCCCACTCCCGCTCTCCCAGTCTTGCTGGCTTTCCAATTTTTTCTGTTCATTCAGTTCCCAAAACAGGAGATCACAGAGGTCAGCACTCTTGTCTGAGGCAGCCTCATTTCAACACCATTAAAAACACTGGGGGACAAAAGCCATCGTTACCTGTGCCTTCTGTCACACTCCCAGTGAAAATAATGTGTGGCCGCAGGAAAGGGCTATGAAAGAACAACTAGCAACACAAGCAACTGCAAAAGGTTTGTTAGCCCATCCTGCTTCTCCATCAGGGCCAGCTCTAACTGGAGTTTCAGTCGAACTTAACCACATTAGGTCAATTTTCTAAACAGTTAAGTCCACACCACCAAGCCCGTTCTGTCACCTTGGTCCACACCACCAAGCCCGTTCTGTCGACTTTAAAGTTAATTTTGGTAACCTGCTTTTCACAAGGAGTAACAGTAAATTCGACCTTGCACGGTCAACTTTAGGGCAGTGCAGACACACAATGTTCTTGGCCTCAGGGCGGTGACCCACAGTGCTCTGCTGTGACAGCTCTGGCCAGGACTTTCAACTCTGCTGCTCTCCTGGTGCACAGGAAGAGTCCTAGAAAAATATGAATTTCATTTCCTGTCTGGCCAGTGTGGTGAGTAGACCTCAGAGCAGGCAGCACGCCTCAGCAGCACACCTGACCATGGATACCCTGGGCTGCAAATAAGCACCAGCAAGGAGTGTGCAGGAGATACTGGACCTCATTGCTGTGTGGTGACAGGAATCTTTTCACAGAACTACAAACCAGCAATTAAAGCACAGATATCTATGCCACGATTGCAAAGGGCCTGAAGGAGAAAGAATACACCAGGGACGCCCAGCAGTACCATGTGAAAATAATGGAGCTGAGGCAGTCATACCAGAAGACAAAGGAGGCAAAAGGATGGTCTGGATCATTGCAGCAAATATGCTGCTTCCATGAGCAGCTGCATCTGAGGGGGATCTGACCAGCTTCCCAAGCCAGTCCCTGGATTCCTCTCAAGACATTTCTCAGGCAGCAGTAGGGACGATGATGTGGATGAGGAAAAGGAGGAAGAGGAGAATGGTCAGCAGATAAGCAGGGTAACCAATGTCACAGAGAGCCAATAACTTTTTATAATTTTGGAGATAATCCCCTTCTCCCAGGATGTTTCATGGCTGGGCCATGAAGGCAGGGAGGACACTTCTGCTGAGTTCATATTTTTTATCATGCTACAAGTGGTTAAGGCAATAGGGTGTGATCTGTGGTGGCCACTTTGTCTAGAAATCAGGGGCTCCCTGGAACAGCTTGTTAATGTGTTAGGAGCCAGAGAGGGGAAGAAATCAAGGGCAGCCTCACATACAGCTGCCAGGGATGTGTCCCAGAGCAAAAGGCTGTCCTTCTCACATCCTTTTCTTCTCCTGCTGTGTTCCCTTGGGGGGAAAAAAAGATTGCTTAACAACAGACTTTTTATTGCTTGTATTGAAGGTGGAAAGGTTACCAGGGTATATAGGCAAGCACACTTAATGCAGCGGGTACCTCATTAAGAGCAACATGCATGACTCATATCACTGCCTAGCCATTCATAAAGTTGTCGTTCAAAGCCTCTCTGACTGCTGTGCCCTCTTTATTGCCCTGGCTGCTCATAATTACTGGCTAGGTGCTCTGCCTCAATCTTCCACCCAGCAGATGACTTTCCCCCTTGCTCTCACAGACATTATGGAACACACAGCAGGCTGCCACCACAAAGAGACGATTGCATTTGATGAGGCCTAACCTAGCCAGCAGACTCCTAAACCTTTCATTTAAACACCCAAAAGCACATTCTACCACCATTTTGCATTTGCTCAGCCTGTAGCTGAACTGCTCCTTACTGTGGTCCAGTAAAGCTTCATGATCTGGGTCTCCAAGGATCACTATTGTCATTTCAACACTTCGGATGTTAATTTTCTGGTCTGGGAAAAAATGTCTAGCTTGCAGCTTTCTGAAAAGACCCGAGATCCTAAAGATGCACGTGTCATCAACCTTTCCCAACCACCCCACCACATTGATATTGGTGAAACGGCCCTTGTGATCCACCAGAGCCTGCAACACTATCAAGTAGTACCCCTGGCAGTTTTTGTACTCTTTGGCAAGGTGATTGGGTGACAAGGTAGAGATGTGCATTTTATCAATCGCTCCGCCAGTTAGGGAACCCCATCACGGCAAAGTCCTCCATGTTTCCCAGAGTCACAACCCTCTGCCGCAGAAGGGCACTTTTCCCTTGGCGACTTGGCTCACAACAGCCCCCACTTTAGATTTCCCCACTTCAAATTCATTTCCAGCTGACCAGGAGGTTGAGTGCATGAGGAGATTCAAGGCTGGGGCAGGGGTTCAGGATGCAGACTCTGGCTGGGCACCGTTTAACTGAGATAGTGGAGCAGTGGGGTTGAGGCAGGCTTACTCCTGCCCTGGCCCTGCACCATTCCTGAAAGCAGCTGGCATGTACAGCGATGGCTCCATGGTGCCATGTGCTGCCCCTCATCTACAGTCACTGAGCCCACAGCTTCTTCTGGCCACAGTTCCCCATTACTGATCAATGGGAGCTACAAGACTGGTGTCTGCAGGCAAGGACAGCATGTGGAGACACCCTCCCCCACACCGCTCTGCCTTTCCCAGGGGCTGCAGGGACATGCCAGCCACTTCCAGGAGCAGCAATTACCATAAGGATAGTTACTCCAGGCATGACAGGTTTGGCACTTTAGAACTCACTACTCAAAGAATTAAAGCTTTGGGGGTAGCCAAGTTAGTCTGTACAGGTTAAACTTAAAAAACAACAAATGACCTGGTAGCACTTTATAGACTAACAAAACATGTAAATGGTATCATGAGCATTCGTGGCACAGCTCCCAAAATTTTTGGCATCACGCCCCCTTTTTGAGGAAACCCTCATGCCCCCCTCCTCCCAAAAAATAGCAGCAAAACTTGGGGTGAGATTGACAAGGGGGGGCGTGGCTGGATCGCCTCATGCCCCCCTGGAATTTCTGCACGCCCCCCAGTTTGGGAACCCATGTGTTAAAGGCTACAAGATCTACCAGTAGATCCCGATCTACTGGTTGGTGACCACTGCCGTAGATATACTCCAGCATAAGGTGCACCACGCTTATCCTGCTATGGCGTCTGCACAGATAATCAGGGGGGAAAGGGCAAAAAAAGACTGTTTGACATGGCTTTCAAGCAGGGGGCAGAGATTATGGGATGCTAATGACCTGGACCGAGAACCACTCCTTTCACAGGTTTGGTTCCAGTGTATACTGAGAGCAAAATCCAGAATGCAAATAGGCAGCAGGAACTGTGGATAAATTTCTCAGAGTGCATTGTTCTCAATGTCGATGGTAGCCACCCTAGTGGGCACGCACTACTTCGAACCACGTCGAATTTCTGTGCACAGTGGGGACAAGCACCTTTAACTTTACAAAACTGGGTGCTAGAAAACCAAGCGTAATAAATTCAACCTTATTTCTCTGGGTAGACAAGGCCCAAATTTTGGTCCCTGCCCTGGAATGGACAGTTACATGCCTAGCATAACGGAGCTGGTTTAGTCTTTGCCATACTGCATCCATGTGTTCTGCGTGCTCTGGTTCTCTTTGGTGTCTGGAAACCAGCAAAAGGAAATAGTCCTAAGAACATGGTTCCAGTCATGGATCCAAACCTTGTGTCACTGCCATGAGACTTCAAGCCCAGAAATCCACTCTCTGCTTGAACCAAAGTAATGAAACGGCAGAGGAAGACACACCTAAAACCCTACAAACAAGGATAATCGGATTCAAGATATGCATAGCATACAGAATGAAGAACAGCACTTCCAAAGCAAAAACTGCATTGAACAGTGGGATAGAGAAAGCAGGTGGGATAGAGTAGCACTGCCTGCTGGGAAATCCCTGCTCTGGATGCTAATGAACCCATGCCAGCCCACACCCAAATGAGTAATTACCAGACGAATTCTGGTACTAAATCCTCCACTGATGTCCAAAATACTGAAATTGCCTAATGTATTATGAGTTCTCTGAAAGGATCATCATCCATAGCCAGGAATGATCACTCTCTTTTGTCTAGCCCAATGTTTCCCAATTTTATTTGGCCACAGAACCCTTTGAAACTCAGAAGAATTTCAAGGAACCCCTAGGGAAAATTTGTCGAGCAAAAAAAGAAGAAGAAAAAAAAAAAAAACAGCCGCCGGACCTAAGCGCCACAACACCTCCTTTTTCCCCTACCTTCCAAGAAGACAGTCTGGTATATGGAGCTGAAAAAGTAGACCACAAATAAGTAAGGATAATAATAATGAACAAGTGCTAAATAAGGTCATGAGATCAACATTTAGTTTAATTGCACATATTTAAAAACAAAAATCACATTTAATGTGTACAAAAAAATAAAGCTCAAAAACTAATATGAATTATATTGGCAGTTTTCAATATATATAGAGTGGTTTTTCTTCTTTTCCTGGCAAATTCTTTTTATATTTTGTTTAATACTAAACAGTTGGATTTGCATATCTAGCGCTTTGTGTTGCTGCATAATTCGAGAACCCAGTTTCACACAAGTATATGCTGGTGAATGTTAACAACTGACGAATTGCACATCTTGATAAAGCTCAATATTCTTGACATAAGATGCTCCAAAACGTAATCAGAGAAACTTCTTTAAATTTTTGTATTAATTGGCCATCTGAAGTGATTTCAATTAGGTTTTCATAATCTTGCATAGAAAAACTGTCTGGCTTTCCTGTTATACATAATGGATTTCAAATCCAGTTGTCATTTATGGTTGGAAAATACTTCATGATGTTTGTGTATAAATCACAAAGATGATCTGCAATATCCTGGCCAGGAAGAAGTGTAAAGGAGAAAGCCTGGGGCAGAGTTGTCTGGCTAGGAAGGACGGTATAGGAGGCAGGACTTGGGGCAGGGTGTCTGGCAGGAGGGAGGGTACAAGAGGGGACTTGGGGCAGGGTGTCAGATCGAGCTGGGAATGCGGGCTATTGGTGGAGGGAAGGGAATATGGATGCAGGGTCTGGGCATGAGGGGGTGCTTTCCTGGCTTGGCACCCTGCTGCAGCAGGAAAAGCCTCCAGGCAGTATGCTCTTGTTCCTCAGAGAGGGAGCTCATTCCCCCTCCCCGCCCCCCTGCCCATGCAGCGGAGAACCCAACGCAGTTGCAGCACCAGGTCATGCTTCCCACTGACAGGGCCAGGGGGAAAGGGAAATAGAAAGGCCAACCTTCCCCGCCAGATCAAACTTTGCCACTTCCCCAGCAGGCTGGGGAGAGAGAGCAGCAGTGCATGGGGGGCAGAGCCCAAGCATGCCCTGAGGGGGGCAACAGAGCCCGAGTGTGCCCCAAGGGGGGGCAGCAGAGTCCTCACTGATCCTACCTGTCTTCAACACTCTGGCCCTCCCAGCTACCTTCACCATCTGAGAACCCTGATCTAGGGATGTTAAGGACTAGTCGACTATCCGATAAGCAAATGCTTTTTGGATAGTCGACAGGATAGTCGACCAGTCGCTTCCCTCCCCCCTTGCTGCCTCTACCAGACAGAGGCAGCAAGGAGGGGAGAAGAGCAGGGTAATTCAAAGCAGCAGTGCTGCACAGAGCCAGGTTCAGCTGCTCTGTGTGGCAGTGCTGCTTGGAGCCCAGGGTCAACTGGGGACTCCCTAGCTGACCCTAGGTTCCGTGCAGTGATGCTGCTTTGAAACGCCGCAAATGCTTATCAGATAGTCAAGCTGACTAGTCGATTCCTTCCTCCCCCCTCCGCTGTCTCTATCGGATAGAGGCAGCAAACGGAGTGTGGGGGGGGGGGGGCGGAAAAGGTACTTTAAAGTGGCAGTACTGCACACAGCTGACCCCAGGCTCCATGCAGTGCTGTCCCTTTGAAATGCTGTGGTCAGCTCCATGCGGCGCAGCTTTGAAATGCTGCCGCAGTGTTTGCATGGAGCTCGGGGTCAACTGGGGATTCCCCAGCTGATCCCAAGTTCAGGGAAATGCCACGCAGAGCTGGGCTCTGTGTGACATTTCAAAGCAGTAGTGCAGCATGGAGCCTGGGGTTAGCAGGGAACTCTGAGTCCCCTGCTGACCCCGGACTCCATGAGGGCACTTCCGCTTTGAAATGCAAAGAGCTCCCACTGGGGCTCTTGTACATTTCAAAGGAGGAATTCGGAAATGCCTATTGACTAATCGAGCAGTAGATGGAAATTCCATTGATGACTCGACTAGTATATTACTCAATATTTAACACCCTTATTTCACAGAGTGGTGAGATCTGAATCTCTCTCTCTCCCCACAAACACACTCTAGGTATAGC
Organism: Pelodiscus sinensis; assembly: GCF_049634645.1. NCBI lineage: Eukaryota > Metazoa > Chordata > Testudines > Trionychidae > Pelodiscus > Pelodiscus sinensis. Next base: position 29,127,739 of record NC_134724.1, on the reverse strand, counting down.
CTTCTGACTCTGCTTTATGTAATCATAATGGTTTGCTAGCCCTAACGTTTGTACTCAGATTTAAGTTAGATTTAATACTGTGATTTGTGTTTGTTTGGCTTCCCAGGTGTGATTACTACCTACAAATAAATAACGCTCATTGTTAATCTGGTTGATTTCTCTTTTCCTCCTCCCTCCCCCGCCCCAGGGGATGCTGGTTTGGCTTCTCCATTCATTCTGCAATAGCATTCCTTGTATCCAAGCTAAAGATCCTTGCATTGCCCAAAAATCCTGTGGGTTTGCTCACTATGTGAGTTACTTACTAGCAGAATGGTTGTGGCGTGCAAGTGGGATAGGGAGGTGCTAAACCTGGGGACATATGAGAGTGGCAGCTTAAAGTGCTGTTTAACTCCACCCACTGAATCCAAGGGCACATGAGGGTCACAGCTTGGCACTGCTGTGCAACCCAGCCTACTGAGTCCAGGGACATACAAGGGGTCAGTATGTGAGCGCTGATTAACCGCTCCTCTCAGATGTGCTCCTGTAGTGGATGTAAGCGCGCGCGCGCGCGCGCGTGCGTGCATATATTCCACTGACTCTAGGTTGGGAAGAACCCAGTCCGGGGGGGGACAGTTCCTGCAGGAGAGCACCTTTGGGTGGAAATTGGCAGAAGGGAGAAGTAAAGCTCCATATGAGAGCACACGTAACACAAGCAGCACCCTGAAAAAATTAACAACTTAATAATCCCCCCATAAAAGTAACCCTAATAAATGAGCATACCCCAGAGTAATAGCAAATCTGGTAACAGGCTGCGTGTAACCCCTTGAAGAGTAACTATGAAGGTGTGGTTATCTATGTAAAAACATGCATGCATTTAACAGGTACAGCTGGTTGGGTGAGATTCCTGAAGAGACATACTAGAATGAATACATCCATATTTAGTATATAAAGAGTTTGGGGAGAACTTTGAAACAGTGAAACTGACCTGAGTACACCTGAGGGCTCAAGAGTCAGAATGCAACTAAAATCCCCAAATTTATTTTTAATATTCATAATATTGAAGCCAATCTCATGACTTTTAGGGGACCTAACACTATCTTTAAGCATTTGGTGTTGGCAATAGTGATCCTGCCTCCACAGACTTAAGAGCTATGGCTAATGCAATACTGTGTGGAGGTACTGTAACCATCTCTTCTTGGCCACAAGGACCTGAAACAATAACCAGTGACTGGCATGAAACAATAACCAGTGACTGGCAGGCAGATCTGGGAACTGGAAGTGGCAGGAAGAGTATGTCAGATGAGGTAAGGAGCAACCAGAGAATTTTTCAGTTGATGGAAGGAAGGAGCTAAAGTCCACTCCCAGCCAAGGCAAAGGGCAAGTTGTTTCATAATTGTTTCTACAGGACATCTTGCATCTGCCTATCAAGCACCTGGTATTGGCTACTGTCAGACACGGGACACTCTTCTGACAATTGCTAACTATTTTATTATGGCATAAGCTTTCATGAGCTGCAACTCAGAAGGTGCTACCAGACTCCTTGTTTTTGCTGAAACAGATTAACATGCTTTTGCTAAAACCCGACAATTCCTGTCTTGCTAAAGCTGCTCATTCCATGCTGCAGACTGGTCAGATTTAAGTTCTGATCATCAGGACATTTGTAATAAATGAAGTAATGCATATTTAAATATATTAGAGTATTTCGTAATTTAAATCATATCAAAATATATGGACCTCCAGTATATATTTCTATAAGGTTTAAATTATTAGAATCATGGTTACCTTTTATAGTGCTGGATAATAATAAATGAGTGATTTTAAGAACTAATCCAATCACCTTGAACCACATTATCAAAGTAACAGATAAAGCCAGCCCTTTAGTTAGTCTCTTCCTACCTCCTGCACCAAACTAACAGATATATGTGTGCAAATAAATATAGGTGTATAGACCTGTCTGCCCCTTTATTCAGTCTCAGAGGGATAAATAACCATGTTAGTCTGTAACTGTAAAAACAATGAGCAATCCTGTGGCATTTTAGAGACTAAAAAAGTTATTAGGTCATAAGCTTCCATGGGTAATACCCACTTCATGGCATTTTCTTCATGGGTTTTACCCACAAAAGCTTATGACCAAATAAATTTGTTAGTCTCTAAGGTGCCACAGGACTGCTTGTTTTTCCTTTATTCGGTGTAGCAAATCCATTCCCTGACAGTATTATGACTTAAAATGTTTCATACCATGAAGTGCATAACTGTTGTACTCCTGTATCTTCTAATACTATGTTAACCTAAGTGGTACTTGCATTTCCATTCAGAGAAGACTTAAGGTCATTTCCCCACAGACTAGTGCAGACCGATCCAGTTAGAGGAGGACTGAAAGGGTGAGGAGGGTCAGTTACATTTCTCGTTCTTTTTGACCTTGCTGATAAATTTACAAAACAGACTTAATGCCGACTGCAGAGTAAGCGGGTTATCTCACCAGGAGATAAAAATCAATGTCTGGGACTGCATGCACAGACACACGCAGGCTGCAATAATTTACCAGGTCAAATTCTGCTCTTTGTGTCAGCACGGTAAATCCAGAGAACCTTCAAATCAGCTAGCAAGTTCTTCAGTAAAAGCAAAAAGCTATTTACTGCCGGAATTACTTTTATTTAAATTGAAGAACCTAGCATGGCACCCTTGTTAGTCTCCTGTATAGTTATTTGGTTGGTTGGTTTGCATTTTTATTTGCATGGTCTTCTTCCTACTGCCATTTTGCCTGGCCTCACTGCTGCTCCCTTCACATCAGTTAGTTCTTCTGCCTTCCTGTTTCCCTTCTGTCCTATCCCTAGCTGCTCTCAATAACGATTTCTAGTTTACCCCCTTGCAGACCTCCCCTAACCACTGCACCTTCTCACTTGATACCTACTAATTAAAGGTCTTTCCTGCTCTGAAACACTGTATTAGGAAGTATCTTATTTATAAAAGAATCAACAGGCCCCATCAGCAGGACTGAGCTGTAGGTATGTGTTAAAGAATCATAACCTGCTGGTAGAAATGTAGCCGTGTTAGTCTGGGGTAGTTGAAGCAAAATGCAGGACAATGTAGCACTTTAAAGACTAACAAGATGGTTTATTAGATGATGAGCTTTCGTGGGCCAGACCCACTTCCTCAGATCAAATAGTGGAAGAAAGTAGTCACAACCATATATACCAAAGGATACAATTAAAAAAAAATGAACAAATATGAAAAGGACAAATCACATTGCAGAACAGAAGGGGGATGCGGGGGGGGGGGGAGGAAGGAAGGTAAGACACTCACAGACACTTACCTACCTTCCTTCCTCCCCCTCCCCCCCCCCCCCCCCGCATCCCCCTTCTGTTCTGCAATGTGATTTGTCCTTTTCATATTTGTTCATTTTTTTTTAATTGTATCCTTTGGTATATATGGTTGTGACTACTTTCTTCCACTATTTGATCTGAGGAAGTGGGTCTGGCCCATGAAAGCTCATCATCTAATAACCTGCTGGGGGAGAGAGTAGGGAAGGGAAGGGAGGGCAATTGGTGTATCTGGGGAAAAGACAGTAAGGTGAAAAGACTAAAGTAACAAAGTGTAAGGGGCTTGTCTGCAGTAGGGAAGTGTATATGGCTGTAACTACACTGATGTTGCAATACCCATGCAACCCCCTTGCATAACTCACTACCTTTATATCAATGTTTTTACATTGGTACCTCTACAAAATGGAATGCTGAGAAATAAAAGGTTAGATGAAGGTGGCGCTGACTGCTTCCTTCCTCTCACCAAATACCGTTTCATTGCCAAATATAAAGTAGTGAGGATGGTAGGAGAAGACCAAATGGAGGTATTAAAAAATATGGTAGCAAGTACAAGTTCACTATTATAAAGTCAGAAATTATCAAAAGTTACAGCAGCTGCAAACCTTTATTCTGAGGCTTTTTCAATGATCTTTGGATAATGTGTACCTTTTTACTGTGTTGGTATTATCCAAATTCCCCAGTGATATGTAATTAACAAAAAAGCCATCACTGGAAAGGCTTATTAATTTAACAATGGGGTAACAAGGAATTCTAAACTAACTTTAAAAGTCAGCAGCTTTTCCAATCACCTATTTTCTGTTTGCTATTTGTTTAAATACAATTTACTCAGTTTCCTTCAGACAGCCTAGCAGGAATTATTTAAGAATGACAGCAAGGTGAGAACATTCTATTGGAAGCATCAATTTACCGGTAAGAGATCCTATGTGAGGGAACTGCAATTCTGTTTGCTCTTCAGACAGAAGCAATATAACACCAACACGCAGAGACTGCTGCTATTAAATCTAATGGGCCTTGAGAATTTAGTTCAGATCATTTAAAAGCTCCTTCCTTTTTATTGTGGTCATCCAAAATAGGAAAAAAAACTTCTGAGCCTGAGTCACAGAAATTTCCCTATCACCTCTTCCACTAAACTATAACAAATTTATTTTTCAAATAAAAGTTCATCAGTATTGGGACTGGTTAAAAGTTTTATATCAAACTTGCTTTTACAAGGAAAATTGGGTTTTCTAAAATGTTTTTGGTAATTATAATCTGCTTCTATGGAAATTTTCAACTTTTCATAGCAAAAACTAACTCAAAACATACATTTAAATTTGTGCACATTGTGCACAATGGGGCTACGTCTACACTGGCCCCTTTTCCGGAAGGGGCATGTTAATTTCAGAGATCGCAATAGGGAAATCCGCGGGGGATTTAAATATCCCCCGCGGCATTTAAATAAAAATGTCCGCCGCTTTTTTCCGGCTTTTAGAAAAGCCGGAAAAGAGCATCTACACTGGCCCCGATCCTCCGGAAAAAGCGCCCTTTTCCAGAGGATCTTATTCCTACTTCAAAGTGCTTTTTCCGGAGGATCGGGGCCAGTGTAGACGCTCTTTTCCGGCTTTTCTAAAAGCCGGAAAAAAGCGGCGGACATTTTTATTTAAATGCCACGGGGGATATTTAAATCCCCCGCGGATTTCCCTATTGCGATCTCTGAAATTAACATGCCCCTTCCGGAAAAGGGGCCAGTGTAGACGTAGCCTGGGAGTTGTTTCTAGGCTTCTCTTGGAGCGGGATTTCCCAGCTGGAATGCATCTTCTATAATGCACCATGGCCCGAGACTACCAAGGAAATGGGAAAACTGTGCTGTATCATGGGAGACAATCCAACTAGGTAGCCTGGCTCATAAAAGAGAATAAAGGCATGAGGCACCCAAATGACAACTCCCATGAGACATCAGATTGGCATTTTTAATTTGACATTCTTGGTATTAAGCTTCCCCCCCCCTTTTAATTTTTTCAACTGAAATTCCCTGACCCCAATCGTATTTACAAAGTACACTGAACATAAGATACTGCTACCTTAGAGTTCCCACAGCAGATTTGGGGACAAAAATATTTTGTGCAGTTTTTAACACAATTATTCCAAATGTTTTATTAAATCCACAAAGGGTGGATTACATTATAAGTTGTTAATTTCATTTGCATTTGAATGTGAAACTAACAAGTGTACCCTGTATGACGTAAGAGATATGTATTATCTGCAACCTTGTCTTCCTAAACGGCATACTCAAGATCACATATGGACACACTTGTGTCAAGGGATTATTTCCAACAATGTGCCTACATTATAATAAAATCGTCCCAAATATCATAATATTGTAATCATATTATATAAATTGATGCTCAAATTCCACAGGGGAAACAATACCCTCTACTTTCATGATGCGTCACTTTGCCATGTGGAAGAAGAATTTAAGCAAGCATCTTCTTTCCCCAGTTACACTAGCAGTTCACAAACTTGTGCAATAGCAAGCCCAGCTCCACACCCACACACAAATGAACCCCTATTTGAAATCCTTGGATCTAAATTCAATCCTAGTGCAAACGTCCACTAACACCAGGATTGAATCTGGCTTTCTGATAAAGTACTAATAGCACATAATATGGTGACCACAGACGCTCTAATGAGGATCACCACACACTCGATCTAATCAGTGACAAGCACGTTGTTATTAAAAGAACATGGCATTTGTATTAATATATTGCCACTCAAATAGAAACAAATTATAAATCCAATTTAAATATGAAACATTGTGTATGTTGTTCTGAATGATTTTATAAAACCTCCACATCAAGGCAGTAGTTTTATGTAAGTGGATTCAAGCCAGCCTACACAGAACAAGTGAGCAGACTCTAAAAGGAAAGACCAAGTGTGAAAAATCAGTGAGGAAAAGGTCACATGCCAAAGAAAATAATCTGTTTGCACAGACCAAAACCACTGGAATCTTTACTAAGTTCCCATGCACTTTCATTCTGGAGAAATACTAGGTCAACCTGTTAACCTTCCACAGATGGTTTAGAGGATTAGCCAATCAGCTTTGTAGGCAATTACAAGATTTTAAATGGCTGACTTGACATTAGACATAAAGAAGAACAAAAACATGCCAGCCAAAATAAAGTGGAAAGCAGATGAGAGCCTCGGTCATTGTTTTCAATATGAATTTTGAATGTGAGGCTTTAAAGACACAAATATTTATTGCAGATTACTATCCACAAAAATCATTACTACTCTATTTAGAATGAAACTGTATCTCAACTAAAAACAGCCCAGTTCTACAATTCCTCTGGATACAGCTTTTACACAATTGAAGTGAATTTCTTTTCAGTATAGAAACAATTACACCTAAGCCTACATTTAAGTTCCTCAACTCCACAAAAGAACTCCATGAGGACAGCACTGCTTTTTAGTAGTAGTCCTCTCAGGTGGGAGAATTCTCATCTACCGGGTTCATCCAAATGAGTAACATTAACTCCCTGTTTTGTTTTTTGTTTGTTTTGGGTTTTTTTTAAGATTAAATATTCCTTGTTTTCTACAGGAAGTCAAAGAGCAGGAACTTGCATTGTGGTAAGTTTCTGCTGTACCCCCTCTGGGCACACAGCACATGTTCAGGGACAGTACTCTTCCTCCCACTTCCACCCTGAAAACATACAGCAGAAAATAATGTGGCATTTTGTACATATAAATGTGCACAATTATGTGTAATCTGGTTTAATTAAACTAGTGTGAAAGGCTCTGTGGACACTTATTTAAAAACTTAACAGTGGCTTATTTTTGGTTTCGTTTAAATGTGTTCCCAATTCATTTAATTTGAAACTGAAATAAGCCTGGGTTAAACTGAATTAATAGTGCCCACAGAGCCTTTTGTGCCTGTTTTAATTAAGAGGTAAATTGGTGAAAATCTGCATGTAAAAGAGTCCTCAGTAAAGATTACAGTTAAGAACATACTTGATTATTTCTTTTGTCCTGCATAAGAAATAGAACTTTGGAGCCTGGGCTGCACTGGCTGATCTAGGATACAAACATAGGACTTGATAATGTTCCCCTAGAAGGTTTTGGTCATTTTACCACTGATTTCACTTGGAGCAAGACAGACTTTTCTGTGAGCATTTGAAGTCTGCTTTACATGGTTTTCATTGACTAAACTCATTTTCACTATCTAAAGATAATTGAAAACCAGGGAGCCGGTAGGGGACAACTATACAACATACTTCTCACTAGTCCGGACATCCATCTGCTTTTTTGCTTCCCACAGGCAGAGCCGGTCTTAAACAACTGGCAGACCTGGGTGACCGCCCGGCTCGCCCGTAGGGCTGCCAGATGGTTTAAAAAAAAAAAAAAAAAACACTAGCCAAAACTTTTCCAAGCCAAAAAAAGGGGGGGGGGTAGACTCGGGGAGTAACCAGGAAAACCTGGGGGGAGAATTCAGGAGATCGGGCTGAAAGACCGGCTCTGCCCACAGGGCAACTGTCTGCACAGGACCAACCTGCTCTGGTAATGAATCAGGACTGGAGACTTACCCATTGGACCCCTTCCTTATTTGGTGTGCAGGGTCCCCCGCCTCCCCCACCACTGTGCACCAGCCTTTTAAATACATTGCATTTAAATACACATGTATTTAAAAGGGTGATGCACAGCAGATGGGGGGAAATGGGAATCAACTGTCCCGGCTCACGCTGGGTCCCTCCTGCTGCAGGAGGGTTAGTTCCTGGGCCAGAGATAACCCTATTGTGGATCCCCTGCTTATTGACCAGTCGATGGATTTACCATCAACTAGTCGATAAGTTCATTAAACTAAATTTAACGTCCCTACTATAAATTACCACATCATCCACGTAAGCAGCCGTGTGCTGCTTGTGGGGGTGAAGAACATGGTCTATTATCCAGAGGAATGTGGCGGGGGTGATGTAAACCAAAGGGCCTGGATTGGATCTGTAAGAGCCTGAAGTGGGGGGAGAATGCTGTCTTCTCGGATTCAGGTGTGAGGGGGATCATCTGCCAGTACCCATTGGTTAAGTTCAGGGTGGTGATATATTCTCTCTCTCCGAGATGGCTAAGCAGCTCATTAATCCAAGTTATTGGGTGTGCATCAAATTTTGATATGGTGTAAACTTTGCAGAAATTGATGCAAAAGCAGGTATCAATGCAAAAGTCCCCGTAGGGTTTGGGGACTACTACCACTGGTCGTTTCTTGTCACTGAAGGATGCCTTGATTAACCCCAATATCAACACTGACTGGAGTTCCTGTCTCATGGTCTCTTAGCTTCTGAGGAAGAGGCCCAGGGTTCTCCTGAACCCTAATTCTTGGTTCTGTTTGGATATGGTGGGCCACTAGCTGAGTACGGCATGGTCTGGATGAAAAGACAGATGACACAGTAGCAATCAGTTGTTCTGTTCAGGGTTAAGATAGAGAAAGTCCAGAATTGAGCCAAAGTTGACTCCTTGGTCACCTGCAGGCCTGTGATTAATGGGAAGAGTGACACACACACACACACACACACACACACACACACACACACACACACACACACACACACACACACTTTCCCTTCTCCTATTTATTTCGAGTTTTCATATCCCCTTCTCACAACTCCTGTCATCTGAAGAAGTGGGCTGTGCCCACAAAAGTTCATGATACCATCTACATGCTTTGTTAGTCTATACAGTGCTACCAGACCATTTGTTGTTTTTTTTCTGTAACAGACTAACTCGGCTGCCCCCTGAAGCTCCCTTTTCAGGACATCCCAGCCATTCAGTTAATTAAATTGCCTGTAAGGATTAAAACCATAGTGAGTGGGTCCTAGAGCATCTCCAAGCATATTAGGGAAGCAGGGAGTGAGTTGGCAGGAAGCCAGTAGAAGCAATAGAAACAAGAGTGCAGGTTTTTTAATTGGAAGCGGTGACCTTCCTGTCCCAGTTTTTGTGTGTCCAGAGGACAGCTGGGAGACAGGAATTGAGTCAGGGAGCCAGACAAGGAATATCCAGCAACATCTATGCTTAAGGAAGGACTAAACTTGGAACAACAGATATACGAGTAGAAAAGGGAATATTTAGTCTGACGCGATCAGGTTATTTTCTTTATTTTTGAGTTTGTTGAACTTCTCTGTGCTGAGCAAAGATATGATTTCCTACCCTCCCTACAGTGTAACTTTCCAAACTAAATCCCAAGACAGCAATTCTCTGGGTTTTAATCTTTATTTTTTTCAGTTGCTCTGTAACACTTAGCAACCAAGTAATATTAACCAAGTACGTTTTCTTTGTTTTGTTAATAATAATAATCTTTTTAAGACCATAATCCAGAGACGGGCAAGAAAATGGTGGCAGTTCATCAGCGTTAGCCCCTGGTGGGCTGCTGCCGTTTTATTTACCTGCACCTCCGCAAGTACAGACCATTGCAGCTCCCATTGGTCGGGAATAGTGATCCGTGGCCAACAGGAGCTGTGATCCACATCTCTTTGAATGCACAGGTGAATATGACAGCATGAGGGCTCGCCAGGGGTTAACCCTGGTGGACTAGATCTGTTCCATGGGCTGGTATTTGCCCAACCCTGCCATAATTATTCCTGTGTCCTAGAAGGCATAAGGTTCTGTGTGCACATGCCTAAGACTGCAAAACCAGCTAATAAGAAAAATACAGGGGTTTTCCCCCTAAGCTCTCCAGAGAAAGGGGAAAAAGAATTTGAGGGTACTCACTTAGACTTTACTTAGTCTAAAATAGGACAACTGAAGAACAAATGTTTTAAATAAAATCAGACACGTGCCAGGCAGTTAAAAAAAAATGTGGCAAGGAACACATTCACTGTTTTGTGTTCTATACCCATTATAATTTTCAAAGCCACTTGGATTTTCATGTGGGAAATTAAACAAAAGGTTCAAGCCCTACATTCAAGTACCCTTGTTCATTATTTTTGTTATACAGAACATACTAAACAAATAATTTTATTTCATAATGTAAATAGGACCTAACACTGAGCATTTAACATGGTTACAATAGCAAGATCAGACAAAGAATTAACCTTTCAACAAATAGTTATTTCAGTGTCATTATATCGTCCTAGCTGCGTATCATGACATGCTCCAATTGGTTTATGCCAACAGTTTTGTCAAGGTCATACGCAGATGCAAAGAATATAGTAAAATATTAACTAATGTTCTGCACTTGTTCTGTAGCTTGTTGAATAAGTTCTCTCTCCATCCCCATCTCACCAAATTTGAGGATGAGCCATAACCATCTGAGAGCCACTTAAAAACAGCAAGCACGCACTGCTACTCTACTGATAAAGCTTTAAGGGCCTCACTGAAGCACTATTAGAGAGACACAGGCACTGGACTTACTTTCAGATAATATTCCTGCAACAAAACTAATTACAGTACTGCCCACTGAAACTAGTTTACAATAGGATTGCCAGGTTAAGAATTATCTATAGGGATAAAGCATATGGTAACTTAGGCGAGGAACAGAGGGGGAAGATGCAATGAAATCTAGAGAGAAGATGTACTCTCTTATTTTTAATAATTAGATGGCAAAGGGCCTGGGGTCCAAGGAACAAGTGCAGGTGGCAGCCATGTTGGTGAAGTTCACACTTGTAGCTTACACCTGTTTTTGTCAATTTTCTCTCAACGTTTCTTTTATAAAGGACTCAAAACAGGAGTGAGGGGTGGAATAGCTCATCTCCTCCTTATTTTGTCCATCAATTATGCCTAATATGCAACACACTGATTTTGGTCACTGAAAATCATGTGTGGTAAACACAGAAGCTATGGAACCAGAAATTAACAGTCCTTAACTTTAATTTAAACAAAAAGGCCTATTGGTAAAGTTAATTCAGTTTTTCTGTCTCCCTTTCATATCTTTTCCAATCAACATTTGTTATTCTAGATTACTAGATGATTTACCTCGTGTTGCTGCTTAATTCAATTCATGTTTGGTTTTTGGAAAATAAAATGATAATGTGCGTGTTTCATGCAAATCATTGCTCTGGGGTGGGACTGAGGGATTCAGTATGCAAGCTGCCCAAGGAGAACAGCTTGGGGGCAAGTGAGACGTGCCTCTCCATGGATGCTAAAGCTCTAGTAGGCACAGCCTAGAAGGGAGATCTGTCCACCTGGCTGGAGTACATCCAGGTTTGTCTGCTCCCCACACTTCCCAGTCACAGTGAGGAATGCAGCAAAATATGCACTTTCCCCTCATTCCCTGATCAAGGGGAACAGCCAGATATGTTTCTGTATGTATAAAGGGTGCCTGGGAAGTGGAAGGCTGGGGCCTTGAGGCAGTCCTGGATGGGGGAAAAGGGGAGGGCATGCCCCCAGCCAGCCCCTTTCAGCTGCCTGGTGATTCTGTTTCTTTTCTGTATGGTTTTATGAGAAGCAATCCCATTCCAGGCACATCCCATTTTCCTGGCACAACCAAACCCTCACCTTGCTTTAAGTTATGATAAGAGGAATATGAATACTGAATTTGGTGGTCGTAGCTCTTATAGTTTAGGAGTAGTTCTTGGATAGAAAGACTCGTTCAAATATATAGTAGATTGTGACATTTTAGGAACTTTCACCTACTTTTTACAGTACAGCTCACAGACAGAAAGCTATCAACTTTCCAATTCCAAAAACACAAATATCCTTTCCCCACCCCTCACTCCCTGCCCCTTTCCCATTCTCTCCAGAGGCTTCATCGTTGCTCACTCTATTCCCCCCTCTCTCCATCACTTGCTCTCCCCCACCTTTGCTCACATGCTCATTTTCACTTCAAGGCTCAAACAAGCATATTTATTGTGCAAACAGATGTATTATGCTAAATTCAGGTTTTATTTATTACAGGTCACTAGAGTTGGCAGCAAAATAATGAAAAGGGCTAATTTAAAAAAATGAAATGTCACAGTTTTGCATTATTCTTTCCCTACCCACTTTCCATTTTTTCATAACCAACTCTATGCGTCTTGTCCCTCAAGGTTAATATAATTTTAGACATGGAATTAGGGCCACACATTATCACAGCTGCAATACATCCATTAAAGGCCCACTCCCTAAACCCAAATACAAATCAAGAGAGTACAACCACAGAAACCGCCTCTCCCTGCCCCTGCTTCTCCCCTGCCTGTCTCTTCCCCCAATCAAGGTGACCTAAGGGATGAGTGGGGTAGGGGTCAGCACCGGCAGTGGGGTTCCTCTCCCCCCTGCACTCACCAGCAGCAGCAGGGCAATCAGAGCAAGGCAGCCCCCATCTGCTCACTTTGCTCCCCCAGCTGCAGCGCTCCGCTTCCCAGCTATGACTGCCCCCATCCCCAGAGGAGCGCACTTGGCCCCCGCTGCTGCCAGAGTTAGCAGATGGGAGGCTGAACCCCTGCTGAGGGTGCCAGGCCCCTCCCTACTAATTACCCCACTGGCTGCTAGCTGGCCACTCCTGGATATAGTATTTGGGGGCATATGACCCCTCGTACCCTCCCACGCATTGACCCTGAGCTTAGCTCAATAGCATTTACAGTGTTTTAAACTAAGTTTAGTTAAGCTCTCTTATAAAACATATGGCTGCTGATCTACATGGAAAACGTTACTCATTATCTTTGATGAGAGAGCCTCCTACCATCAGGTCACGTCAGCTATGACCCTCGCTTTCATTTTAAAGGTTCTCTATGGCAGCAGCTCTTAACATTTCCAGATTACTGTACCTCTTTCAAGAGTCTGATTCGTCTTACATACCCCAAATTTCACCTCACTTAAGCTATTTCCTTACTAAATTAGAACGTGTCACAGCCTACTATTACTGAAAAATTGCTTACTTTGTCATATTTACCATAGAATTATAAAATAAATCAATTGGAATGTAAATATCGTACTTCCATTTCAGTGTATTGTACATGGAGCAGTATAAACAAGTCATTGTATGAAATTTTAGTTTGCACTGACTTTGCTAGAGCTTTTTATGTACTCTGTTTACGTACATCTAGGCAACTGTCTAGATGAGTTGATGTACCCCCTTTGCATACACTGGTTGAGAACCACTGCTCCATATCTCTGGAACTGTTGTGCTTCAGTTTCACAACTAGAGGTTGGATCTCCCTGGTCCAGCACCCTTGGGACCTGACCAGTCCCAGATGAGGGATTTTGCCAAACCAAGGCTCCCCCAGCCATGGACCAGCTGCTGGACTCCTGGCCAACTCCCGCTTGCCACCAGCTTCACAGCCCTGCCAGTCTCCCCAACTCCTTCCCTGCTATGCCAGGAATCCCATTTGTAGTCCAGCTCCCTGCGCGCCAAGCTCCTGGCTCCACCACGCAGCCCCACTATGATCCTGGTTCTGCTGGGCAGCCCTGCTGTGGCATGCTGGGTTCCTGGTCCCATTATGTTGTGCCTGGCTGCCCAGATGCAGAGCGCCAGCCAGCCCAGCTACAGGGAGTCCAGCCACCAGCCATCCACCGGATAAGTGCCCCATCCCCAACCCCCTCATGACCTCCCTGACCTGGCAAAATCTTTAATCCAGAAAACCTTGTTTCCCTGAGTTGCTGGATTAAAAAGGGTCAAGTGTATCTATAAAAATGGAAGACAAAGTAGGGGTACAGATTAAGATTGGTGAGCTAGGAATAGGTTGAATTTTTAAACACATACAGTACGTGAAAGAGCCTCAAAAAAAGATTACACTGTCTGTACTTTTACAGGGTGTTTATAGAAAGACTGATCCTATAAGCTGTACTGAGTAGACTTTGTCTAATGGCTTGCCAAGTTCATTAAGTAGTTTGCTACATGTGCAAAAACTTTGTTTCATAGTGATGTACTTTAGAAATTATAAAATTCAATAACAGTCATAGGTTTTTCACTTTAAAGACTCAAAATGGTGCAGAATTTTTAGAAAAACATTTTGCACAGAGTCTTCAAAGGCAAAGTTAATATGGGTGTATCAATTACAACAGATATTGATTTTAAAAGCTGTTTGTTTTCAGGGGTATTTAAATTTCATACAAAACAAGTAAGACCCCCAAAGGTGCAAAACCATTACTTTTGTCTTAGTTCAACAAATGTTACCTGGAGATATGTAGCATTTCTTTTCCATTATTTGGAAACAATGTAATTCCAGCCTGAATCAAATGTTATTTGGTACTTTGTAAAATGTGACTTGCATTGTTAAGCAGGGCTTGAAGACTACACCTCTGCAGTTGTTTTTTAAAATCAAGCATTGTGTTGTTCAACTTTCTTAGAAACAGTGATCTCACAAAGTAGGCAGGAACATGCCTGCTTATTTCTTATTTAGACTAGAGACGCTTCTAAGGGACAGCAAGTTTTCAAGAAAGTGAAAATTGTGGCATTACAGCTTGTCAATCCACATGCAACTGATTTCTCAACCCAATTCTCAGCATCACATTCCCCCCCTCCAGAAGTGTAAAATTTTGATACCATAATTTCACAAATTACACATCCAGTATCAAAAATTCACACTATAAAGAATATTTCGTTAGAGGAGACCCAAAAAAGGACTCTTTTTTATCTTTTCTGTGGAAGATTGTAAACTCTTTGGGACGGGGGTTCTCGTCTTCTGCCATGCCTCCAATGGAACGGAGCACACTGGTGGGACTTACTAGTTAAAAACAACAGAAAGGGAACCCACTGGAGGTTTTTTCTTTGAAAAAGTAAAACATACTTGACCTGCCAGCTTGTGACCATTACAGATTCCATGGGACTTTTTAATAGAGTAGCAACATTGTCGTATCTGAGATGGAACTTGGCCAGCACAATTACATGCTTCTTCTTTCAACTCCAAAAATTCTCTACCTTCTTCACTAAGCTACTATAGTAAAATAAGCCTATAAACTTCATCTCCAATAGTGGAGACATTTCTATTGATAAAGGATTGTTTTCCCTGCAAACAGTTCCTTTTATGACCAGGACAAATTGGTACAGTGAATGCAAGGCCACAAGTGCAACATAGAAACAAATTATCTTGTGTACACACTGAAGCCTATATAGCTCCATTTACAGGATACCAGTATTCATTCCACCTGTGTGTAAAATATTCCTACAGTATTTACACATCTGCTTGATTCATTACATACAGTAGAATGACTCTTTTCAGCAGCTTTTAATATAAACTTCCTGTGTCCTGTCATACAATGTAAATCTTTCCATGCTCAAATAATGCAAACAACTCTTAAAAAGGTCAATACAACTTCTTTTATACAAACTATGCTTTTCATATTAGATGGTTGTGTATCCACCACAGAGTTGAGAGACTAATAAACTATACCATATATAATATAATAGTAGTCAAGATGGAAACAACCCATTACAACAGTCTACTCTGCCTTGAAAGACGAGTTTAAAAAAAAAAAAAAGATGATCTGTCAAATGTAATTGATCTTAGTCAAAAGGTCTTTGCAGTGTCTGGTTTTTGATTGAGAGTCATTTGAGGAATAAAAATGCATTATGACAAACTTTTATTTAAACAGAAAATCACTGGAAGTAAAAAGAACAGGAGATGCCTTTAGAGCAATGAAAATGAATTAAGTTTCACTTTTACATATCAGATTAAACTCATCAGAGTCTTTGCCATGCAATTAAAGAATGGCTATTTATAACTACCACTTAGCCACAGCAACCCAGTCACAGAAATGTTTCCCAGACTGCTTTATTGTTGTACCAAACAGACTATTCATTCATTTCCTGTCATTTGCAATTACAGCTCTGTAACTGAAATACAGTAAATTACTATGGAATACCTTTGTAAGATGGTTCATTGGGGTTCAGCTGTCACAACAATTACTGTATAATAAAAAAAATGATTTTAAAGTGTTCCAGTTCTCTCCCTCTCAAAAAAAAAAGAAGGAGTAATGTACTTGAAGTAGCTCACTGTGAAGCATATCACAATATAAACATGCAAATGCAGATAAAGGAAAATGACAAAATTGGTCTTTCAGACAAACTCAGCTAAAGGTACTGCCCTCTACTAATAAACTGATATGTATAAACATCTAAATTATTCAAATAAATTGTATTTGTATCAGAAATAATATACAGTGTCTTTCACATCATTTTCTATAAAAGTTCTTTCCCTCACACTAGACAAAGTGGCAGAGCCTTCTGCCTAACCCCTAATTTTAACTTTCATTTTTCAGTATTTTTTGGGCTATTAATATCAAGATACCCACAAGTCACCTAGTGCCAACAGGTATGCAGATCAAGTGTGTCATTCAGCGTTAACCTGAGCATTTTTGGTTGGACCTGTAAAACTATTTTGCAATCCCTCAACTCTCCCAAACAACTGATTCCTGTCTACTACGATCACAACACTATGCGCATGGTTGGGTGTACCATTTTGGGAAAGGTCAATGATGTTTCATTTCAGAACTCCCAAACTTAATTGACACAATTGACATAAAATGAAAGGAGCTATCTGAGCCTGCCAGCCTCCTGCCATAAGAACAAAATTCAGATGTTGTGAAAACACTTAGAAAAAATGTACAAAGAATTCCCAGTTGCTTTCTCTTGAGAAGTTTCTGGAAGGATCACGATGGAGAACAGCCCCACATTCACACTTCTTAAAAAGGCTTCAGGTCCAACCCAGAAAGACCACCTTATTATCATCATTGGTGAGTAAGAAACCCTTGACAATCTAAAGGCAACCTCCAATATTTCAGTCATGCTCTTGGGTCGATAACACCATTCTGTCATACACTCTCTTTCACAGTCTACAGAAAAGCAAAATGAATCAAGAGGTAAATAATTATTTGACTCTTGGGTCACCATTTCATCTATTGTAAATCAGCATAGCTCTACTGAAATTAGTGAAGTTACACTGATATACACCAACTCAAAACTTTGGGTACTGATTGTGCTGAGATCACAGCAGGATTGGAAAGCATATTATCAAAAAAGCATGGCACAGTTTCACTTTTTCTCACACAGCTGCATTTTTCACCATTAAGCTCACCTTCGTTGCTTCCTCTAGAGCCTCTCTTACATTGGAAAGTTCTTTGTCATATTGTTCTTTAAGTTTATCTATCTCCAGGTCATGGTTAGATACTTCCTCTTTCAGTGCTCCTTTTAAAGCAGTAAGTTCCCTTTCTCTTTTTCTCAGTATTTCTTCTTGCTGTTCTTTTGCCATGAATATTTCTTGCAGATCCTGCTTCATTTGCATCAGTTCCTAAAAGATATTTAGAAACCCCCAAATTAACTCATCTCTTCTGTAGCTGGTATTAGTAACTAGAAATTGGGAAGCACCTAATCAGTTTCTATATAATTATAGTATCTTTGGTTATAGTACAAGATATTTTATAACTTTTCTGTCATCTCAACTGGCTCTCCTCCTTCTCTCACAGGCCTTGCTATTGCTCACCTAGAGCAGAGTAAATCTAGATTTTTGTTGATGGATGGGTACTGCTCTCCTGATCTTTTTTTCTACTCGTGCTGCATGATTCTGTTCTTAAATATTTTTGTTATTGCCGCCTCTGTAGTAACATTTTCATGTATTGCTCTACATGGACAGTTAAGCAATGGTGTACATATGTGCTTCATACTTGCTCTTGCTGTGGTCAGCTTTTCTTCAGAGTCTTGAATGAGAAGAAATAAGCTCTAATTGACAGAACTTTATCCCTGGATCAGCTCCAGACTCACTGTCACTTTGGAGGAGTCGAACACTCAGCACATTTTTATTCCATTCTGTGGCCCTCGTTGTTCTACTCTGTAAAACTGGGATAAGGCTTACCTGCATTGCAGGTGTGATAGGAGGCTTCATTCATATTTGTAAAATGTTCATTCCCTACAGGGCTGGGGTAGGATAGCCCAGATTATACATTTCTTTGTTTTCTTTTCTATCGGAGTAAAACTAAATGCTAAAATCTGCAGAAAATATAAGCCATGATGAAGGACACAATTGGCCTGAAGGACGGCTCTTGTGTATGCGTTATACCACATACTGCATGTGTGTTTTTCAAATTGGTCAAACCAAGATATCTTTGGCTCCCAGGAGTTTTACTCAAGCCATTCTCTGCTCATTGGAGTCTTTTCCATTGAGAACTCTGGCAGATTTGTTGGGAGGATTTTTAAAATTGCAACAAAATACTTTACATGAAAGTCACTATGTTTTCTTAGTGTGCCCTGTCTCAATAGTGTACTTTCATGTCCAACAAAGAGAGCACTGACCACAAGTTGAAAGATAAACACCAAAACCGTTCATATCTCATCCCAGGGATCTCTACATAAAAAGGAAGCCAGTATCTACTAGCTGGCAATCTTTAACATTAGACGCGGTCTTGTCTCCACAACTCCAATTCAATGGGACACAGATACAGCTGTTCAGGATATTCTCATGCACACTATTCTTGAGCTTTTCTTACTAACCTCAATCAGGACCTCTTTCTCCCCATCCACAGCATGCTTTGCATTATCCAGTTCATCGTGCATTTCAGATAGCTGGTCTTGCAGGTCCCTGATTTCAGTCTGGTGTTGTTCCCGCTCCATCTTCACTTGAAAAAGTCTCATCAAGGGGGAAAAAGAAATGTTTAGGATTATAGCAGTGTTAAATTGTTTTCCAAGTACAATAAGCCTCTGAGGAATTGTTCCTGCTCTCCCACCATGGGATAGGATCAAATGAGGCAGTAACAGTGGAAGCTGGGGAGGGGATATTGGGCATCAACACCCTCACAGAGGAGACTATCTTCATTCAAATGGTAAAAATGGATATTCTCTTATGCAGCAAATATGCTCATATTTATTTACACAATGGTCTAAAAGTACCCGCCTGTACTGGATGACAATGCACTATAAAAATCTACCCACATTAGGACAAAAACATTCAAATTACAAAATTTTAGTTTTACCTCAAATACTCCTAGCTGGCCAGTTTTAAAGTAGAGGTTTTAACACTTCAGGTGATATTAAAAGTAGCACTACTTACTATTGTAGTAGATTAGTGTCTTTTAAGAATCAACTTAGTGGGGAAAGGGAGTGACAGATACATTTAATCTGTAGTATTTAATAGGAATAAACTCCACAAATAGATTTTGTACAAGAAACTCACTCCTCTAAGTTTTCCCTGAGTTCCTTCTCACTTTCTCCTAGACGCTTTTTTAAGGCATCTTTTTCTTTCACACTTTTGTCAAGTTGCTGTTGTAGATCTTTCAGAGTTGCTCTTGTAGTGTCTCTCTCTTCTTTGGCATTTTGCTGATTCTAAATTGTACACATTGAAAGTATAAAAAAGCTGAGGTACCATGCTAACAACAAAAACCAAAGGCCTTGTTTTTAAAAAGGTAGGAAAAGATTTACTCAATATTTAATTCTCTCTCAATTACAGTATTATATTTCTTAGACTATGAACGCTCATAACAGGACCTGTACTGGAGAAAATAAGCTTGGTTTATGGACTTGTATTAGAAATATGAAAAGGAAACGTTCTCAGTATTAGCCAGTCTTTACTACACTGATCGCTATCACAGTTTTCAAACACACTACACGGTCTAATACAACTAGATTGCCTCCAGAGCCTCTTCAAGTGCTTTTTAGCACGCAATCATTTTGAGTTCCAGATTGAAAATGAATGCTATACCTGTTTTATCAGCAACTACATGAACTGTAACAATATTTCTCCTACTCAAAATATGTCTCACCATAATTAAAGATTTTTAAGCTCTACTTTTGCAGCTATTTAACAAAGTTTCACCTATGTAATTCTCTATCATGGCATCCCAAAGGGCTATGTGAAGCAAACAATGGGGTGAGATTATTTTTAGAAAAGCACATGCTTAAAAAAGAAGAATCTCCCATAAATGCAAAAGTGTAACCATATGATGCAAAATGATCTCACTTGTTATATATATATATATATATATTAAGGATGTACGCAAATTCCACCCACTAGTATGAGAACATTAGTATGATTTAACATATATTTATGGATACATAAACAATTATTTCTTTTTGAATGTAGGAAATATGAGAAACCCACAGAATCTTCTACGTTTTCCACTCAGAACCCCATCAAATAATCTCTTCACATAAAAGGTCCAAAAATCAGAGCCCTGAATTATATATTTACAATCATTATTTAGAGACAGAATGTTTACTGAGATGTTTAGCATAAAGTATACAGTACATAGGAGAAAATGTTGGCTTTATCAAGACGATTATCACTTATTTAGAACATCACATTTGTAATACTACAGGTTGAACCTCTCTACAACGGCACCCTCATGAGCAGGTGGGTCCAGAAAATAACTAGATTATGCTAGAAAAAAATAGAGAATTTGCCAAATCACAGGAAGTCAATATTGTAATGAGTGGGTTTCTTTATTTTGCCAAGGTGAATAAACAGAACAATGCTTGCAATACTGCTTAATAATGTATGACTGGACAATGGGAAACGTGACCACACTCACAATTAGCAAACATTCTGGTAACTAAAATCATGTCGGACTACGGATGTTGCCGGACCAGAGAGTGGCAGATTAGGGGGATTCAACCCGCACGTCTCTTCTTTATAATGCAAACAACAAAATATAAATACCCTAATTTCTAGATCCAGCTCCTTCTGTAGCTCTGCAACCTTGCTCTCTAGTTCTTTTTTTTGTTCCAGCAATGCTTTGACTTCGGATGAAGAATCAGAAACCTACAATTAAACAGAGAGGTTTAATCCTAAACATCCAAGATATTATTTTCTGATTTCCTTTTTAAAAATTCAATTAAACCACAGACAGAACTAATAAAAAGCAGAGTGACAATCTGTTGTGTATATTTAGTCAGAATTACAAAAGTCACCATGGGATGGTTTTAATATGGCTTGAGAAAACCTAGTATTTTCAAAAACACTAGGATGTAATTCTTATTCAACTTCTTGCTGCTTGCTCAAGGCATATTGCCAGTAGCATAGAAAACATCTCAAAAGAACCATGTGTTGTGTAGCTCTGAAAAAATAAAACCCAATAAACAGAAATGGAATAAACCACTACTACTTCAGGCCAAATTCCACTCCGATTACTTTGTGCACCTTTGACAGACCTCAATGGGAGCTGAGTATGTAGTTCTGAGGGCAGAATTTGGACAGATACTTTTAATAAGTATTTGTCTTTTATATTTTCAGACTGATTCCCTATAATCAGAAATAAAATAAATTGATAAGGTACTTCACCTTCAGTCCTCTGATCGATTACATGGTAGCATAAAAGCTTTTTTCAAATTTCTTTAAGAATTTAAAAAACACAACTGATAACTTAGCAACATTTATTTTTTTGAATATGCAGACTGTCAAATTATGTTACTGTACTCCTCATCTCTGTAACCCTTCCTTTTCTGTTTTCTTTTCCCTTCAGCATCTGAGGAAGTGAGCTATAGCTCACGAAGGGCTATGCCCTAATACGCTAATAAATGTGTTAGTCTTTAAAGTGCCACCGGATTCCTTGTTGTTTTTGCTGAAACAAACACGGTTATCCCTCTGAAACCTATGTGTATTAGGCACACCCTTGTCTTCTTTTATACAACATGCAAACAGATTTAGACTATGATCCACAGTTCTGTACTCCAGTATTTTATAGTTATGAAACACACAAACAAAAGTGATTTGATTATTTACTTGTGCACTTCCAGCAGCTCTTGACTTTAACGTCTGGATCTTCTCAAAAACCAAGTTGACCTTCCTCTTTGTAGCATCATCATTATCAGTGCTTCTGAAACATGGACACAACGTATGTAAACCACGCAGTGATTTAGGATACCAATTGTTTTGCTCCTGCTGAAATATACCTCAAGCATCCAAATTACATAAACAGTATGAAAAAATCAATTTGGAGGAATTACAAATAGATTTTCTACTACTATTCCATGAAGACTTTGAATAAATCATTAAAAAAACAAATTGCAAATATTTTCTGGGAAATTACTTGGCTCTGACTACAGTTCTGAGCTGAAGGGGTATAGTAATGATGGGGGTTCTGCACATATTGAACAAGCTGCCTGAACTTTAACACAATTCAGCTTAGGTCCTGCCTGCTATGTTCCAATTTTTGTAACATGCACATTCTGGGATATCACATCTACCAAAAACTCTGCTAAATACTTCAAATGACCACATAATATTTCCCCAAAAAATTAAATAAAAATCCTCAAGCTTATTCAATCTCCAAACTTCTGCTATACAAGTTAATGATGTTTACTAACCCTTCCTTTAGGTAATTGTAAAGGATCTGCTTAGCTGTCTCCTCATTTGTCTGTTGTGCAATGTCTTGCTGGCCCTTTAACAGATCAGGAGTTGCCTAAAACACAAGACTGGATATCAAAATACAGACTCTTTCAAGAATTTGCTTCCTGCTTTTGCTTCTGCTTTGAAATTCTCCATTATCTATAGAGTAGAACCTCAGAGTTATGAGCACCCCAGGAATAGAGGTTCATAACTCTGAACAAAATGTTACTGTTCTTCCAAAAGTTGACAACTGAACAATGGATTTAATACAGCTTTGAAACTTTACTAATCAGAATAAAAATGCTTCTTTTAATCATCTTCATTTAAATGAACAAGCAGAGAAATAGCTTACATGCCTTATCAAAACTTTAAAAAACAAACAAACAAGAAACCTTTTCCTTCATATTTTAGTAGTTTACATCTAACATACTATACAATATTTGGGGGAAGGAGAGTTGCTTGTTTTGGGGCACTGGTGCTGATTACATACTTCTGGTTCCAAATGATGTATGTAGCTGACTTCTCAGTTTGTAACTATGAGGTTCTACTGTTGCAATTTTATTACCAGAGAAGAAGTTCATTGAGGAGATGGGTCAATGCTCACTGAAGTCAATGGGAGTTTCCCCATCAACTTCAGCAGGTTTCAGATCAATCTCTATAGGTGAAAGATAACATTGCACATGTTCTTATTCTAAATAAATAATGTCACTAATCTTACTATAATCCTAAAATTACCAAGTGTATAGCTGGGGCCATTGAAAGAAACAAGCGTACTACCATTCAGCAGACAGGAGATATACCCTGTTTAAAAATATGCACATTGAGACCTTTTTTTATGTTATTTGCTGCAGTGAGTATGTTTTAGGCATTAATAATACATTATTTTACAATAACACTCCTAATCCCCACCCTTCTCCCACATCCCAAGCAGGAATGTGACTCTATCCTTAACCTTGGCTTTCTACTGCCTCACCCAGAGAATAACTGTTTACATTTACTGTTACTGAAACACATCCTGCAGTCCTTCCTGAGATCAAACTTCCACTATACACCATGGGAGTTTGGTCTAATGTTAAACTGCAGGATTTGACCCATAAGAAATGTGCATCTTACACACTATAAATCAGACAGCTTTAACTTACACAGTGCAGGGAACTTAAAAGACAATATGTTTCAGATTGAAAGTTACCTGTGTATTTGGGGAAGAAGAAAATGTTTTTACTAAAATTTTCTTTGTTCCTGGGTCAGGTGGAATTGTAATTCGGTTTGGCAACAAGAGAGTAGAAGTTACTATCTTAAGGTCTTCTTTTTTATTCTGTACTGGAAGCGTGGATGATCTACACATCAAACTCTCTCCATTAACTTTATTTTCTTTATGATGTTGCAATGATTTGTAATGGCTGTTTTGAACAACTGGAGCCGTTGATAGCAATTTACCAATAGTTCGAGCAGTAACTTGTGTATCTGTGGAAGGTAACTTTTGTTCAAGAGATAATTGTTTCTGAAAGCAAATTTTTGAGGGCCTTAGCAAGTACTCTGATGATTTACCCAAATTGTTGCTCAACTCCTCTAAGTAATCTGAATTCTCCTCTAGGCCAAAAGATAGTACACTGTCAACACTTCTTGATCTTTTACGATCATCCGGGTGAATTCTATTCCTTTTTCCTGATCTACCTCTTCTCTGTCGCCCAATTTTCCTATCAAACTTTTCAATTAGTTGATCAACTGCAGGAATAGACCCAGTGTCAATATCACGGCCTGTTCCAGGCAAAAATGGGATATACCTTCTGTTTTCATGTCGATTAACATTGTCAGCATAAATAGCATACTCTTGGTCATCCAGTAAAAACTTATACAAGGAATTTGCAGAAGTTGGAGTGGTTGATGAAGATGATGATCTTCGTGACCCATCAAATACTGGTCCAGCTGAATCTTGTCTGCCAAAAGGAAGAACATCTGGTCTAGTTTTCCTTATTTCTGGATGGCCTGTTGGGCTAACATATGGGGATTCATCACTACATGAAAGTGACTCCAATACATGCCCTTCATTTGGGCTGCTAGTAACACTGTGGCACTCGGACACATGCTTATTTTGGTCTTCCATTGCTATGGACCTGTTCAAATGAATTGTTTTCACATTTGATTTAGCTGACTCCAGAAGCTGTGGCTTTTTCTGTAGGGTCACTACTTTAGATGAAGAAGTCCAAGCCTTTGTTTCAATCTTGCCTTCATCTGTAAGAGATTTAGGCTTATTGCACACAGAAGATTGGTAGCTATCCAACTTCAAGTTATTTTTTTCAGGATCATAAGGCTGTAAAAGCTCAGGATGCCTTTGAAAGTTCAACAGATTAGATGGTTTTAATGGTCCAACTTTAGAATCTGAGACTCTAGTCTCTCCTTCATTCATATTGGTTTGCTTTAGGTTTTTATACATAGAGGGCTCTGTGGACTGTGTTCCAGGAAACTTTATTTCTTCACTACTTTTCTCCCCCAATTTAGGAGCTGATTTGTTAATTGTCTGAGATGTCAATTGTGGCCCATTTTCAGATAACAATGGATTTTCTGACAAACAGCCCTCTGTATTGTTTAGTACTATGTAGGGATGCCCATCAATTCCCTGGACCCTAATACTGACACCATAAGATCCAGGCTTGGAGTTTTGTGTATTTCTAGCTGTGTGTCTCTCATCATTTGCAATCTTGAGATGAACTCCATAGTCCCGTTGCACATGCTTGAAACCAGCAAAATATGGCTCCATGATTAACACAGGTTTTCAGCTATGAAAAAAGGACACAAAGAATATTTAATTTTGATTATGTTTGGTTATTTGATTAGAGAAAATGTACGTGCTGACCAAAAAAATTAACAACATGTATTTTTACTAATAAAAAATAAGGACACTGATTTACAGAATGCTTCCCTCTGTAGAGAGCTGAAATATTTAAACAGCTGGTGAGAGAAACTACTTAAATATAGAGAAAATGATATGGTTTACACAAGGTCTCAAATGGCAGATAAGGGCTAGAACTCACGTCCTTTTACTCTTAGTCCATTACTTCATACCATGAACCAATCCGCTTCCAAAGTAAAATGCCATTAACTTTCAATGAGACACTTATAAGTTTATTTCACAAACAAAAGTAACTTATGGTGATAGACCCACAGGCCAGACCTCATGGAAAATTCTGAAAAAATAAATTCAATGTATTTATTTTCTGCGTATTTCCCTCCCCCCACTTTTTTTAAAATCAGTCACACATTTCATGGCAATGTCTCACCAGAGATTTCTAGATTTCCAAATCACAACATAAAAGTATTGAGAACACCCTGATGTGCAAGGAGGAAAATATAATTTCATATTTCTTACACTAGAGTCTAATAGGCTTGATGAAGCTTACATATTTTTAGCAAAATATTGCCATTTGCCAACTGTAAGTGTATTGATTCAGGGGATGTGATTGTATTGGAAATGGCGTTAATGCTATAAATATCACAATTGATTTAGTTGACACTGGCAAGACTGCTAGTACATTTAACCAAACATCAAAAATTATTAACTTATTCTAGACCTTTCTTCTACAAGATGGCCCAAGAGTGCCAGCGACTAAGAACAAAGTAGAAGAGAGTGTGATAGGTAACACTGCATTTTTACTGGTTACTTAAAAGTGAATATGCTACTTTCATAAAAATGTGGGCAAGCAGAATGTATAAGGGGGGTTCATTATATCATCTCACCTATATACAAATGAGATGTTAGTGATTGAAGTTACTTTTGGATCTTACAATATTTACATCTGTTTTCCTGACAGTTCCATTCACCATTTCTGGTATCTCTGCTTTTGGCTTGCTCCAGGAAATGCATCATCATGACGTAGCCAGGCCCACCAATGGGGGGGGGGAGGGGGCGAGGGCAAAGGATGGGACAAAGAAGGCAATTTCACTGGGGCCCAGCGATTCAAAGGGGCTCGGGGCTCCCAGAAACCAGAGCCCCAGGCTCTTTAAATCACCACCAGAGCGCTGCACGTCATGCTCTAGGAGACACTGAAGGGCTGGCCGGGGGGTAGAGTAAGGAACACAGCGTGCTCCAGGCGGCACTGAGGGCTGGCGCTGCCCTGCCCTGTTCTTTCCACTCAAGACACCGCCCCCACAGATGTTTCGCTCACCCTGGGGACTGGGAATTCTGTCGGCCCCCTGGACCTGGCATTTCAAACAGATTCTCTGCTGAGCAGTAGAAATGAAAATAGTGTGACTATTCCCAAATCTGATGTTTCAATTATACCAGCAGGAGCACCAATACTACCAACTCCAGGTTACATGCACTAAAGCTCTTTTATTTCAAGGAAACATCAAACTAGAACAAATCTGATTCTTCACAATTAAAATGTGTTTTTTTTCAGAGCGATTTCTTCTTTTTTTGCTTGCATTGTCTCTTTAAATAGAAGATGTCCATAAGGTCGTCTGCTAGAGGAATGGGGACAATAATTACACACTAGAGACAGAGAGCCAAATGCTAAAGTCTACCAAAGAAAGATGAATGGTGGTGGAAGGATTGTGGGTAGGTCAGCACTATGGAAGCAGTAAAACTGTGTCAGTTACCAGGCCTTTTAAGGGGGATAAGGCTCAGCTGCACTTGCACCAGAGTTTACCTCCCAAGGTGAAGGGAATTAAGGGTAGCTCTGTGACAAGTGCAACCCAAAGAAATCCTCAGTGCCAACTAGCATAGAGCTCGCTGCTCTGTAACCATAATGCTGCACACACTCAATGCACCCACACGTTGCTTTTGATAATGTTTATCCAGGCACGATCAAGTGAGAGCTCTTATAATAGTTTAGCCCATACTGAGCCTCATAATCCCTGAGAGATGTGCGTACGGATATTTAAGGAGTTATATCTATATACTGGAAAATCTGGTTTTCAAGTCTTGAATCAAAGCCGGGGTGGCAAGCAGGTTTTTACCAGACAAAGGATGTCTGCCTTAGTTTATATGTAAAACAGGCACTGCACAGGAAGGCAACATGGAGCTAGTACACCAGGGAATTACACAAGGAAGGTCATCCTGATTCTGGGGACAAAAAAAAAAAAAACTTTGGGGATAAAAGGAGGAGGCAAAAGGACACCTCTTTGTCCTTCACAGAGGAAAGCAAACAGGACTGTGTTTTTTGCATTTGTGAAAGAGCCCAGCCAATATAATTGGTTAGAGACACTGAGAGATTCTTAACTAAAGCGAATTACCTTAGACAAGAGTTTAGCCTGTTAATGTTAAGTATAGTAGGGCAGGGGTGGGAACCCTTTTTTGGATCTGGGGCCACTGACCTACAAAAAAAAAAAAAAAAATCAGTCAGGGCTGCACAGAAGTGAGAAGCAAAACAAAAACAAACCCTCACTAATGTGCAGGGCTTGACGAATAATGAAATCTACTTGCCCGTGGCGAGTAGATTACAACCCGGCAGAGCCGGAGCAGAGTGATCTGCGCATGCGAAGAACGCAGAACCGCACAAAAGGCGAGTGGGGCTTGCCGCCGCTTGGCGAGCCCTGCTAATGTGGCCCTCGACTGAGAAAGACACTCCCCACACTCCCCTCATAGACCAGAGCCTAGGGAGTCCAAGCTAGTAGATTTTGTGTGCTCCAGCCCCATGGGAAGACAGTGGGGGGGGGGGGGGGGAAGAGGAATGGAGGGCCAGCACAGGCTCTCCAATGGTGGGAGGAGTCCCAAACCTTACGGGCCAGATGCAGGCAAGCAGGAGCAGGTCCAGCCCCTGGGCCTGAGGTTCCCCACCCCTGCTCTAGAGCCTTGTCTACACTGGCATGACAAGAAAACAATGAGAGCATTTACACTACAATGCAACTTTAACAAAACACACACACACACACACACACACACACACACACTGTTTTGGGGACAAAAAACTTCCATCACACACACACACACACACACACACACACACACACACTGTTTTGGGGACAAAAAACTTCCATCCCTGGAGAGACTTTTGACTTCTCCCCTCCCTAATTAGGATTGCCAGATGGTTTCACAAAAAAATACCACACCCAAAAAAAACCCACCGGGGGGGGGGGGGGGGGAGAGTTCAGCTGAGGAAAAAAACCCACCCTGCAGGAAAAGTTGTTGGGGGAGGGGGAGAAACAAGGGCCCCAGCATGTCCCAAGTGGCCTTCTGTTGATTTTCTCAGGAAAAACAGAAAATACTAGACATTTTAGATGTCTGGTATTTTCTGAATTTTTTTTTTTACCAGACGGAAGGTGCAAGTACCAGGCTGTCTGGTTCAATACCAGACACCTGGCAACCCTAATTGTCAATGAAGAACCATGTGGCTTCTGCTGTTTGTTTTGCCAAGAGAACTCATCCTACAATGCTGGTCCTGGTAGCTCTGCTCAGTGATTGTGATCTCTGCTGCCCTGAAGGCTCTCCCCTTCCAAAGCTCTGGAAAGTGCGTGACAGCGGAGTGAGCTGCTCCATTTGGGGAACAGAGAGCAAATCACAGGAATACTCATTTCTGTTCTGCCCTGCTAGAAACACAGCAGCAGGCAGATCGCTGCTGCTGCTGAGGGAAGGCTGAAGAGACAACTGTGTTGCTTTGACATTCCTCAGCAGGAAGCGCTCGCAGAGCAGCTCTGCCTTCCCACAACACTGCACTGTGGGATGCTTACCCACATTGCTTTGCTCTTATCTGTGGACAGAGGAGCTAGCAACAAGGCCACAAAATGTCAACAAGGGGAGAGAAAAACTGGTTTTACCAGTTTTCACTTCTGACAACTTTTGTATGTTGACAGCACTTTTGTCACCAAACCTTCTTAGTGTAGACATTGCCCAGGAAGCACATTATACTACTTGTTTTATGTGAAATCATTTCTGTTTCCATTGCCGCCCACAGAGCTCCTCTTGCCTCCCCGTCCCTAACTGTGACAGCTCCCTGGATTAAGAAAGGAGCTTTAGGGACTGCAGCCCAAGGACCCAGGTTGAGGGGAGCCCAGACTGCAGCCTACAAAGCCTATGTTCTAGGCCAGCCCTTTCTGGTGGGGTGAATGGTGAAGGGTAGGCAGCGCTGCACACTACCGTTCATTCCCGCCCCGGCTGGAGTGCAGCAGTGTCACTGAGAGTGCCAAGAAGCACAGCCGTCACCTGCAAGCTCTGCCTCCCCCCCTCCCCACCTGCTGATGCTCCCATTGGCCAGAAATCGCAGCCCATGGGAGCTGTGTGGGGGTGGTGATGATGCCTGCAGGAGAGCATCAGGCAGTATGGGTTACACAGAACTGTTGCCCCTCCACCACCAAATGGGAGCTGTCCCAAGTAAGCGTCCTGCACCCTGAGTCCTGCCTCATCCCCGACACTCTCTCACACCCTAACTCCCTCCAGACCAATTCATCACAAGCCAGAGCCCCACCCTGAGCATATTTTACCAGCCTAGCTCCCTCCTAGACTCCACACTTCAATGCTTAGCTCCTTCCTGCACCCTAACTCCCGACCAGACTCCGCACCCCCTCAATAACCTGTCCAGAGCCTGCTCCCATACTCCAAACCAAGAATACTCTTGCACGCCAAATACCTCATCCCAACCCCCCCCCACCAAAGCCCTTATCCCCCCCACCGGAGCCCTTATCCCCCCCCAACCTTGAATCCCCTCCCACACTCCAAACCCCTCAGCCCACCTCCATTACAGATCATCCATAGATCATGTGTCGCACTTCTCCATAGTGGTGCACATAATAAAACTCATTCTGCACATGGACATAAAAAATTGGACACAACACTCGTGAGGAGGTACTGTCATTGGTTTCTACAGTTATATTACTAGGCCTACCAACAGGGGGGCAAAGAGGCAAATTGCCCCAGGGACCCAGCCATTCAAAGGGGCCTGGGACTCCCTGCTGCCACTGCTGCGTAGCATGCTCCGGGCAGCTAGGGGAGGGGAAGGGGCACTCTGCACTCCAGACAACACTGAGGTCTGGCTGCCCCCCAGCCCCACCCTTTCCATCTTAGCCTCTTTGCCAGAAGTGCAGAGCCTCCCCTCCCACCCCCACCTCCAGCTTGCCCAGGGGCCTGCAGAGGCTGTCAGACCATAGCCAAGCTTACGTGTTGCACATTACACACTCTCTCAGTATGTCCTTCCAGCTACTTGTACCAGTGCTGTTCCACATCATACCTTGGGACAGTGGTGCTCTCTTCAAAGAATTCTTCTAAAATAGCAAACAACTGCTGTAGATGTCACATAATACAGAACACTGCACAAAGTTACCACAGCATAAAAATTAGAAGGACAAGCATTTGCTGCCTCCCTTTCCTCTCTAACCCAGCATAGACTAAAAATTTATCTGCAGTGAAAACTTCCACCATTGGTGGCAAGTCAACCATATAGCTGCACATATCTAGGGCAGAGCCATGATTTGCAGCAGTGCCGCTTAGAGCAATTTCAAGCAGACATACCTGAATCCGTGCTTGGCCACTGACCTTGGACAAATCCCGAGTGTAGAGGAGGCCTAACATACAGCCAGTGTTGATAAACTTTCATTATAGCACCAAAGAGTTTGAAATTAGTAGCACCACTGAAGGGAGACTATACCACTTGGTCTATAGCATTCCTGCAAACCACATTTCATCTAGCTCGAGACAGACTTGCCAAAAGGAACTGAACCAAAATGCCCCGGAATGGAGACGGTTACTACATACTACTCAAAACTGACAATCAATGGGAGAGTTCAAAACAACTTGCCATTCCTCAAATAGATAGAGCTCAAATCCCATCAGCTGTCCTGTCCCAAAGGCCCCAAAACTATCTGAATTTCTGTTTCAATCTTCGTGGCTCTCTGTGAACAGCATGCCAAGAAACCTTGGGTAATGAAGGGAACATCTAAACTTGCATCTGATCAACAAAACTTCTGTTCACAGATACTCAAACACACACCCCCAACGGACGTGGCACGTGCAATTGTGAATGCTGCTTTCTGGGCAGGAGCGCGCTCCTGTGAACAAAGTGAAAGCCGCTGTGGGGTCACAGGGTGACTTTCAGTGATAGAGCTGTATTGGCACTGCCTTGTCACGAAAAGCTGCACAGTGCAGATAAAGCCTAAATGCTCACCAAGCCTCACACCAACATTAAAAGAAGTATGCAGGAAATCCATGGCAATAACAGAAATCAGGGGCCAAGGTAAGAAGGATTCTTGGTTTTTTCCCCAAGGGAAGCATCATAAGATTTCGTCAAGAATTCAAATGGTCAGAAGGGACACACAATAGTCATCAAAACAGAAAACTTTAACAGTTTCACTCACCTCCTGTATCCCAGCAAGAACTGACCCCCTTAGATGTTATGACCGACAGGAGGGTTTCAGACAACATGCAGAATTTGATCCATTTTTTCAGACTAAAGGGACCTTCCAGCTCACCATTAACCAGCCAGTTCAATATCCTCCCTACAGTTCCACCTTGCTATAAAAAAACAACCAGAACTCCTACTCAGTCTCAGAATATTCTCCAAGGATACTGGAAACTTATTTTATCTAGCAAGTGTTGCTCAACACAGCCTGTCTCCGAGCTCTGATGCCAACGGGCCAATTGATGGTCCAAATGACTGAAGAAAAAGAAGTGGGTTTTGCCCATGAAAGCTCATGATACTATATATTTATTAGTCTCTAAGGGTATGCCTACACTACCCCCGTAGTTCGAACTAGGGGGGGTAATGTAGTCATACGGAATTGCAAATGAAGCCCGAGATTTGAATTTCCCGGGCTTCATTTGCATAAAGCCGGCTGGTGCCATTTTTAAATGCCGGCTAGTTCGGACTGCGTGCCGCACAGCTACACGCAGCACGAACTAGCTAGTTCGGACTAGGCTTCCTAAGCCGAACTAGCTGTACGCCTCGTGAAACGTACAAGTTAGTTTCAATACAGGGAAATAAAATATACAACATGCAATTTGAATCCCTTTAAGACTTCTGGGAATAGGAAGAGTTATTGAACAAAAGAAAGTTTGAAACGGGGGGAAATGGAAGATGAACAATGGACGGAAATGACAAATTCTCATAAGTGTCATTGTTTCAGATCTTCAAGGCCATATGTTTCCCATATTATTTGAGTTTCCTTTGTCATTGTGTATGATATCATCTCAAACAGCTACACAGCTTCCAGGTATTATGATTACGGAGATACAATGACAGATCTAATAGATATTTGCCTCATGTTGAGGCTGATCCAAAGTGCACTAAAAACGATGGAGAGATTCCCACTGTTTTCAGTGGGCTTTGGATCAGGACCTTAAAAAGCAACTTTAGCACTGAATACTTGATGGCTAACAGATCCTGGAAGAAAACTGTGAATTTACTGAGCTGGGTAATAGAATCAAACAGCAAATAAATAGAAAAGAGCCAAATGGCAATAACTATGGTCACAAATCACTGGAAGAACAGGGCAGAATCCAGATGTTCAAGCTCTCAGTCCTCTACTTTAAACTCTAATCCACGTTCCCTGGTTCTGAACTTGTTGTAGTCTTTAAACATACAAAAACTGAAGAACTGCAAGGACAGCAAAGAGTGTTTTAAATGGTTTAGTTAATGTTTTTAGAAAATGTAAACAAATCTACAAAAATCGTTTTCCCTAAAAAGACATCTAGTTTGCAGAAACCAATATGCTGAATCAACATTAATCTCATCAGAATCAAGCACGACATATTTGCATGTGACCATTTACACAGGAGAAACATGATTAATATTTAATTAGCAGGATGCACATGTGGTTCAAGGACCAAAGTGTTAGTATGCATAAAACAGGCACTTTGTTGACTTTAGCTAGACAGCAAAAAGCCACCAATGACAAAACAAAGAAATGTAAACAAAACTACTCAGTACTTGAAATCTTTCAACAGCATGCTGTGGTTTGATATTACAAAGACATGTTTACTAGTTCTGTAAAGAGAAAGAAAAGTTGTCTCTACTGACAAATTAAGATTAACAATTTATCTCCAGGAAAAAGACAACAGAATAGATACAAAACTTTTAAGGTTAAGTTTACACTGCGCCACTGTAAGGTCTCCTATGTAGCCACTCTATACCAATGGGAGTATTTAGTTCTATTGTAGGCATAATTAAACCATCCCAATGAAAGGCAGCAGCTGTGTTGGTTGGAGACACATAAAAGCTGTCCATACCAGTGTTTCTGTCAGTGCAACTTATGTAAGTCAGGATGTGTGAGGTTTTTTCATATGCAGGATGAAGAGTTTTAGTGACAAAAGTACTAATGTAGACATAGCCTAAGAAATTATTATGCAAATACAACAACAGAAACAACCAGAGCCTAGTAATCCTCAGACCATCACCTACTGGTGTGTTCTGAATATAACTTTTGAAAAAGAATGCAAACAAGAAATTCAGGGCAATTTTGCAGCTTTTATTAGACTTATCTTTGATTAAAAATGGTAATTAATAAAATACTTTGTAAATTTACAATTAAATTCCAAAGTAGATTACAAAATTTAAGAGCAGAAAGACCTATTCCCCAATATGCAAGTGTATGATCTTAAAATTGCACAGATGAAAAGAAAGTACAGTAAAACTCCATTAGTCCGGCATCCAGTTGTCCGGCACTCCTGATAGCCCAGCATCACCTGGAATTGCTCAGGTCATCCGCACTCATGACTGGGCCGCTGTGACCCATGCCATTCTGCTCACGGTCCCCAGCGCACACAGCGTCCAGCCTGCATGTGCAAGCAGCTGGCCGCTGAGCACAGGCAGCTGCTTCGGGACCCGGACATAAGGTTGGAGGAGAAGGGGGATTGGGTGACAGCAGGGAGAGGAGGTGTTTGGCTCTGGGGAAGGGGAGGGGAGGCAGATTGGCTTGCGCATGGCATCCTGGCCAGCTCATTGAAAAGCCGGACACTCAGCACATGTGCCCCAGCACCTGGAGGGAGACGTGTGGCTGTACCAGCGGCTCCAGGACCCGAGCATAAAGGGGAAGGGAGGAGTGGGATTGGTTGGGAGTATGCCCCCTTATAGTACCTCCTGGTACTCTGGCATATCCAATAATCCGACACCACCTAGGTCCCAAAGGTGCCGGATTATCGGAAGTGTACTGTATTTAGATTAAGCATTTGGAGTTCTGTAAATAAGTAGGATGCAATTTTCTGAATTTCCTACAGAAATTCTATGGAAAATGTGCATTCATATTTAATGAAATTCTGGGGAATTTATATGAGTAAAATGCTTCATTTTCTTGTCCCAAGCTTCCTTTTTCAAGAACAAAGTACAAGCATGAATCCTCATAACACCCATATAAAACAGGAAAAGTAACCAATCAGATCTGGAATAAAATGTCCTTTAGATCAGGGGTGGGGAACCTTTTTTTGGATCAGGGTCCACTTACCCACAGAAAAATCAGTCAGGGGGCTGCACAAAGTGAGAAGCAAAGAATCCCTAGAACAAAAAAAAAACCCTCACTAATGTGGCCCCGGACTGAGAAGCAGAAAAATATTCCCCACATTCCCCTTACAACAAAGCCTAGGGAGGCAAAGCCTAGTACATCTTGTGCCGCCCCCCCCCCCCATTCTCTGGGATGGGACCAAAAAGGAGGGGTTCACTGTGTGGAAGGGGGCTTCCAAGAAGTAGGCTTAGATTGTGGGAGGGTTGGTGAGTCTGGGAGGGTGGTAGAGTGCAGAAGCAGCCTGGGGCAGCAACAGGATGGGGGTGGGAAGGCTGAAGGGCTGGAGCACCAGCGCTAGCTCCCTGATGCTTTTGGGGGAGGGGGGGAGCCCCAAGCCTCAGGGGCCAGACCCAGGTAAGCCCAGGGCCAGAATTAGCCTCAGGCTGTAGGTTCCCCACCTCTGCTTTAGACTTTTATTTATTGGCACTAAGTATATAATCACCACAAAAATGGTTACATACAAGGTCCACTTAATGCAGTGAAGTCTTGTGCCACAAATAGCCTCCAGGTTCCAAGAAATCATTTAAAACAATTTTTTTAATTTTCTCACTGATGCTTCTAGTTCTTTTCCTTACAATAACCTTTGAAGTGTAAACCAAGTGTAAACCACTGCAGCCATGTCTTTGTAAATCTAACGTCAGCCTGAAATAACGGGTCAGACAAATTTTTTTTTAAAAAAAAGAGACACTCAAAGAGGGAGATTTTGCATTGCTTTTGATCTGGTCAGTGTAAAGAACTGCTCCTCTTCTAAAAGGTGTGAACTTTTAACAAAAACATCCATCTAATGTGTTTATCCCATAATCCCACACTGCCTCCTACATCTCCCTGGGTACAAAAGGCCTAACTGCCACAACCCAGCTCTTCCCCACTTACCCTCCACAATGATATGGGCATGTAGCATCAATAGGGTTGCCAGATGGTTTCAACAAAAATACCAAACACACTTGATATTATATCACAATCTTCATTACATCTTATTTAGAAAATACCGGACCTTTCTATTTTCTCATTTATATTCTCTCAATTTGTTTCCTGAACAGAAAGCTCAAATACTGGACTGTCCGGTTCAAAACCGGGCATTTGGCAACCCTAAGCATCAGTCCAAAAATCAGTAACACCCTGAAAAATGTAAATGACACCAGAATTACTTTACTGATTGTATTGGTCCTTTTCATATTTAATTCATTCAAGTCCATTGTAATTTACATGAAGTCGCCACAGTGCTAAGAGGCCTAGCTGTAAAATGAGTTTACCAAATAGTATCCAGAGCCTTGGTTACATAGTCTAAAAACAGTATTCAAACAATTAAGATACCCTTCTACTATCTCTTTTGGACTCATTGGATGCATCCCAGACTGGATTTTTTAGGGATGTTACGGACCCAAAAAAACAAGATGTTGCATGAAAGATTTCTGGGGAGAAAGTCAATAGGAGTTTTGCCATGGACCTGGGGGGGAGGGGGCGCGGACGGGGCTCAAAATGTCATCCCTGGTATCTGCAGTCCCTCAGAACTCCTGGGATTTCTCAAATGATCCCCAAAGACCAAGAAATTTCACAAACATTCTAATCAATTTTTCAAAACATTTTGTTAAACACTGGGAATGACATGCAGACTGATTACTGAAAACATCTGCATTCTTGTGAAAGGGCAGCAGCCACGCTAGTTAAACTTCCTAAGAATTTCCCTTAAATCTTCTCCTCCAGCTTTTTATAAATTAATTGGGGGGTTATATTTTAGTTTCAAATAGATCTATCGCAAGACAGGTGACATTGACTGGCACTAATGGATACAGCAGCAAAAAGACCAATAACCATGGAGGGTGGGTAACCTAAGCAAAAGAAGGTATCACCTTCCCAAATTGCCCACACTCCCGTTGTCAGGCTCTATGGTCACCAGGAGGGGTTTGGGCAATGGTGCAGCTGCCAGGGTAGGCTGGGGCCATAACATGGCTGCTCGGCTTTCCAGACAGCCAGGAAGATCAGGCTATAGGGAAGGGTGGTGCCAATCCACCTGCTGAGATGGCTGAGACTAAGGGCTTGGATAAGTCCCTTTTGGGGTAGGTACTGGGCTGCTGCCATGGGGGGCAGACTTGGCTCTGGGGTGGGGGTGGGGGGCAAGGATGTGGAAGGGGTAAGGCTGGGGCTTGCCTTCCCCAGATGGACGTTCACCCATTACCCATGCCAATAACTCAATACAGGCAGTCCCCGAGTTACGTGGATCCGACTTATGTCGGATCTGCACTTACGAACGGGGCTTTTCTCGCCCCGGAACTCGCCGGCGGCGGGACCACCCAGACGCGCAGTGGTCCTGCCACTGCGTCCTCTGGGACGAGAAAAGCTGCTCCGGGTGTCCCTGGTCTGCTGGGGGGGTCCCCAGCAGACCAGGGACACCCCGAGCAAAGCTGCAGAGGTGGCGGGGTCCCGCGCCTCCAAGGCTTTGCTCCGGAGCAAAGCCTTGGAAGCGCGGGACCCCGCCACCTGTGCGGCTTTGCTCGGGGTGTCCCTGGTCTGCTGGGGACCCCCCCAGCAGACCAGGGACACCCCGAGCAGACCAGGGACACCCGGAGCAAAGCCGCAGAGGCGGCGGGCTTTGCTCCGGAGCTAGTGCGCCCCCCCCCAGCAGACCAGGCTTTTGTTGTAGAAGCCTGGGGTAGAGCAGCTGGAGTGCTGCCGGGTTGGTCCTGGGGGGACCTACCCGGCAGCGCACCAGCTGTTCTGTCCCAGGCTCCAGATTCAGCCGCTGTTGAAACTGATCAGTGGCTGATTCCAGGAAGCTGTGGGCAGAGCAACTCTGCCTTGGACTTCCTGTAGTCAGCCCCTGGTCAGTTTCAGCAGCAGCAGCAGCTGAATCTGGAGCCAGTTCCGAGTTACGTACAAATTCAACTTAAGAACAAACCTATAGTCCCTATCTTGTACATAACCCGGGGACTGCCTGTAGTTTCCTTGTGTAATATCAAGGGACTGAGCCTTTTTATTGAGTGTGTGCATCACATAATAGGATTTCTTTCAAAGTCCTATTTAAAGCCCTTTAAAATCTGTTGTTAAAAGTGGAAAATGTTACAATGAATTTTATGGAAAAATTAGATCTGAACCACGGCTCTATTTGGAAGTCAATGGAGTAAACTTGCTCTAGCTTATTTTT
This sequence comes from Pelodiscus sinensis, assembly GCF_049634645.1. NCBI lineage: Eukaryota > Metazoa > Chordata > Testudines > Trionychidae > Pelodiscus > Pelodiscus sinensis. The sequence goes on along the minus strand of NC_134724.1, from coordinate 29,089,688 downwards.
CAGCCAGCTAGAAAACAAATTAAAGTGCACCGACTGTGCTTCAAATAAATCATTACCTCGAAACTGTTAATAGTTAAAACCAACACCCAAATAGTCAGAGCATGAACTGTACTTAAAATTAAATGTGCATGCATCTTTAAAGTATAGTTGAGCTCAGCAGAATTTGTTTCAAATCCTTCTAATTCACAGACTCAATTAATCATCTTCTTGTTGCATTTACCACTCTTGTGAAATACCTTCCTGTACGTGCAACAATAATAAATATTCAGATCCTGTGCTTGGTATGTTCTCAGAACAAAAATTTGTATGGAGAATTTGATTAGATCTTTTCTTATCAAAAACACACAAAAATACACCCAATATTATTAGCTTTGTTGTAGAGAACATACAAAAGAAAGGCCTGTGTTATTTCTGGAATGCTGATGACCATAACAAGTTTTTCTGCAATAATTTTCAACAAGAAGTTTGTAATAGGGAAAAATTATAACACATTGAGAGCTACAACAAAACCTTCCTTCATACATTAGATATTTGGGATGAATATATTTCCCTTTCAGAATGTCTCCAGAATATTATGTATATGTTAAACCTCATAAATATCAAGTCAGAAATTTTAAAACAAATACCTCAGAAAACAAAGCTTTATACAGATTGGCAATTATGGTTTGTTATAAATCTCAAACACAGATGATAGGTCTTTTTTCTAAAAAATTATTGAATCAATTCCTCCCTATAGGTATGCATCACTTTAAAATATTCAGAAGTTTTATAGCCTTCTTAGAATTTACTCTCAGAAAGAGCTACTATAGCATTTTTATTGAGAAAGAAAAATGCCACATCAATAGCACTGACTGCTAACGATGTTAAAATGCATTTATTTATGTAAATGTTCTAACTGCTGAAATGTTCAGTGGTTACACATTTACACGCTGGGCGGGAGGCAGGCGGCTCACAGGCAGCAGAGAGTAAGAGGGGGACAAGCAACTCCACAGGAGCCAGCTCCCCATGAGCACTGGCTCCCCCTGTCTATCCCCCTACTTCTCCCCCCCCCCCACCCCCACACACACAATAATGCCTCTGCTACAGTGGCAGCAGTGCTGAGGGGAGGGCTGCCTGTAATTATGCATGTTAACTGATGAGCTCAGGCTCGCTGGTAAACCATGTGCATTGAGTTGGGTGCACCAATCAAGGTGCAAGAAGATGCAGTCGTAGTCATATTGTGGTTTGTTTTAATCATATAAAGGTTGGATTTAAGTGTTGTACATTGTTCTTCCACTGTTTTCCTGGTATGTTCTTTCAAGATTATATAGATCAGAATCAAGGGGAACCGGCGGGTGGGAAGCAGGGCTGACGGGGGGAGGGGAGTTTGATGCAGCAGAGCTGGCTGGGAGACATTGGGAGGAGGAGGGGAGAACTGGCCACCGGACGCAGGGCTTGCGGGGGCAGCGGGGTTGGACGGGGAAGATTGGGAGGAGAAATGACTGTCCCAAAAACTGGACTGTCCTGCGACCCCCATGTAAGTTGATCACGACCCACAGTTTGAGAAACACTGTGTTAAAGGAAAAAAGCAGAGTTTATCAAGGGAGACAAATTCAAGGTCTGAGATTTCTCTAACTACTGTTGGCTTGAGTATCACATTCTAACTGTATATTTTCAATGAAGTAAAACTGACTGCTGCTCTGTAAGGTACATATATAAAGTCCTTTTCAAATGCATAGGAGTCTTGATTTTCAGTAAAGATAGGAACAGTGTTTTTACACAACTTTTCATGACACTGCTTTCAAGTCGTCATTTTCATTACTTAACAATAAATTCCTCTCTCTTGTTTGTAAAGTGAAAACCATCATAAGGGTGTGTACTGATTCAGCTGCTTATGAAAAGTAACTAATTCTAACAAATTGTTTACTTTTCAAAAAATTATTGCTACAATTAAATAAAAAATGCATAGCCCAGGATAGACAAGCCCCACCATCCTTTGAAGATCAAAAATGTAGCTGGAATTTAGAACAATAATGTGTGATGTTTTCTGGCTAGAAACATTGTATCCAATGCTTCATGTTATGCCAAATTTGATTGAGCAACACTTTCACCTGGAAACTTTGAAAACAATCCAAGAAAGTAATAGCTTTTTGCAGTTGTATTGTATTGGACTAAGCAGCTGCATTTACTCACCAACAAGCATTCTAAATCCAAAGTTCATTAAAAGCGAGTGACTCCAAATTTTACAGGGGCATTAAATGTAAAGATCCAGGGGACCCACTCAAACAAGAGTGAAGCCAGTTCAACTTAATTGATAATGCCAAACAAAGTCATTGCAAAGAGAGGTTATGTCAAAAAAATCTGTCACATGCCACAGTTATTTGCCTTTACTTGTAATTTCAGCCAAAGGATTCTATTTAATCAAAGCTCGTCAATTTACACTTTGAGGGGGATGAAGGAGATGGATTTCAAACTGCATTTATCACAGATTCAGCCATCACTGGGTATGATCCTGCAAATAGGATCTTGTATATGTCTCTTCCTTCTGCCTCGAGCTCCTCTGATATTTGATGGGAAAAGAGTACAGGCATGATTCTGTTTGCAGCATCAAGACATTATTTATATATGCAGGATCAGCTACCTAAATACCGGTAGTTCATAAAGTGCCATTTTACCTGCTGCTTCCTTTACTTCAACTTGTTAGTTGGTATTATAGGAGGTGGGGCTTTAGGACTTTCAGACCTCTTAAAGTGTGCTGGTGGCACCTCATGAATGTCTCAGGCCCTAGGATCCAGGGCCTCTCACTAAACCCCTTCTCCAATACAACATTCCAGCTTTGTGGCTGCAGGCACTAAGACACCCCCTTCTGAAAGGGCAGTGAGGCCTAGCAGCCAGAGTCAATAGCAATCCCCCTGTTGCAGGGCAATAAGGCCAAGCAGCAAGATTCAATAATCACAACTGTAGCACCCAGGGCAGGACGGAGGCATGGGCAAGCCAGGCAGCTGCCCAGGGCGCCAACCGATGAGGGGCACCTGATTGCAGCGGTAAGGGGCGCACAGCATCCCTGACATCTGCCATCAGGAGCTGCGCGCCCAGCTCCTGCAGCACTGGCTCCAAGGCGCCGGCCAGCAGCACCCTTCCCCCGGTGGCTGCAGGGTCCTGCACGGCCCAGCGCGCGCGCCAGCAGCGCTGGCTAGGCCGGGCTGGGCAGTGCATGTGCCGTGCGCACTGGGAGCAAGCCCCGGACTGCACGCCAGCGGCCGTGGCTGGCGCGTGCATGCACCGTGCGCCCCGGGGTGACGGGCCCGTGTCCACTTGGCCGACAACAATGGAAAGAAATGAAAATGATAATTATATGATAGGACAGCTTCTTTGAGGGTGACATCAAACTGCTAACTCTTTGCTTTAAGAAGAACTGGAAAATAGACCACTGGGTTTAAAAAATATTTGCTTCCTTTTGAGAGCAGCCAAAAAGACTTTCACATTCTAGTGTCTGTCCCTACCCAAATGGAATGAAAAATCCTAGGACAGATTTCATACTTGCAAAATCACATGTAGCCAGGAATCCTGGCTATACTGCACATGTTATTCACAATTCAAAGCGGCAGAAGTACTGCATCACTGAAAGATTTACAGTGGTAGGGAGACCAAAGAAAGGCTGAAGACCACCGTGAAGATTAGGATGGTTTATCATGACAGGCAGAACAGAAGCATACAACTGCTCTACATATAAATTCCATAGAAAATTACATTAATGTTCTATATTCTGTACTAAATGTTACAGAGACATGAATGGATTTGCAGTGATCACTTTGAAACTGAGCACCAATGTCCCTTCCATCTGCCAGTTCTACATATAAACACTCTCCTCGCAATCTTGAAAGATCTAGAAGAGGAACACATTTCCCAGCTACCACTGAACTTAAATCAGGACCAATCCTAGGTTTTGCAGGAAATCTATATAAAACAACCCCACCCAGAAATGCCTTCATCTATGACCAGGTTTCCCATCTTTCCACAATCACGTTGTCCCTGACTCCAGCTGTATTTTGTAATCCCTCATTGTACCCATATTGGGCTATCTTATCCATCCTCATCCTTGCAAGAGCCAAAAAGCCAGGAGATTGAACCAAAGCTGTTTTTCCAGATAGGACGCATAATTTGGAAAATAATTCTCTGCTATGACATGAAGGCATCAGATGGGGCAGCCTGACCTACTACTTTGGCTACTAGGTCCTGTGGGTGGGTAGCAGTGTTCCCTATAAGCTGCGCACCAAGGTGGCTGCCCGGTAGAGATTCCAGTGCCACTCAGCTCATCAGCAAAGTGCCTGCGGCCACCCGCAGCAGGCAGAATGTTTTTCTACGGGTGGTGAACATCTGTAGATGCTTTGGTGCATGTAACACTTATTCCACACACGGATGGAAAAAATTAGAAGGAAGATTGGTAGGTAACATGGGAACTCTGGACAAGTTGATTCCTATGCACTCAAAAAATGACTATGAGCCACCCTGAATGAAAATATTAGCATGGCTGACATTTTGTGCAGATTGTTTAATAAGAATTTGCATAGAATCATAAATTTCAGCTGTATGGACGCTTTGCTCCCACAGGCAACATCTCCCAGACACTGCTTTCCATCTTCCTCTACTTCTATAATTAAGTGTGTCACCCTGTTCTTGAAGGAACGCTCTCGTTAGGCAAAATACAATTACCAGACATAGCAAAGCAAATATTAATATAATCTCCAACTTCATTTCCAAATGCGTAGTTTTCATTATTAAATCAACCATAATTATTCTGAAGTCCTTGCACTTTTGAATTTTCCCGACAGAGTTTGATCATAGGATATTTAGATCACTGCACAGACCTCTTGCACTTCAACTTTAAGACTCTCACTGGCGAGCTAGACACACTGTTATCATCTATGACCAACGTATAGTGAGAGACCCAACACGTACTCTACCAGAGGGTTACACAACTGGAATATTGGGTGTCAGGATTTCTGGTTAGTGATTAGAGACAACATAGCCAAACATAATGATGGCCCTCTCTGAGTTATCTACGGGAAATGAACCTAGGATCTCTGGATTTAGAAGCATGAATCTCGATCATTTCAGCTAGAGCAGTGGTCCTCAACCTTTCGTGGCTGCCGGACACCCAAGGGCGGGGCCACTCATGTGCCGGGTGTCCGGGGGCAGGACCGCTCACGTGCCGCGCTTCCAGGGGTGGGGCCACGCACGTGCCGCGCGCCGGGGGTAGGGACTGCCCATGCGCCCTGAGCCCAGGTCCGGCACCGCGCATGTGCCCACACCCAGGGCAGGGGCCGCCCACGCACACCGCATCCGGAGCTGGCACCGCGCATGTGCTGTGCACCCAGGGCAGGGACTGCCTACGCGCCCTGTGCCCAGGGCTGGCACTGCACATGTGCCACGCACCCAGGGCAAGGGCCACACACGCGCCCTGCACCTGGGGCCGGCACTGCTCATGTGCCGCGTGCCAGGGGTAGGGGTCGCCCACACACCCTGATCCCAGGGCCAGCACCGCACATGTGCCGTGCGCCCGGGGCAGGGATCCCCCACGGGCCCGGGGCCGGCACCACGTATGTGCCGCATGCCCGGGGACGGGGCCAGCCCAGATGTTTCGGCGGGCACATATTAATGCCCCGGCAGGCGCCATGGCACTCATGGACACCGCGTTGGGGACCACTGAGCTAGAGAATTAAGTTCATTAGCAAAGAGACAACAGAAGATATACAAACCTGTATGAATCTAGCCACCACAGTTGATCAGGGATTTTCCATCAGAAAAATGGCGATTTTGCCAAAAACTTTCCATTTTCAGTACCAAAAAAAATCAAAAGGAAACATTTCATTTCAGGTCAGTTCAACCCAAATTGAAATATTTTGGTTTAACTTATCCAAAACACTGAGTTCAAAACCAGTCCAACCAACCAGTAAGCTGCATTTCCATATCGGTTCATTCACGTACAGTAACTGTAGTTCAGGTCCATGTTCTCCTATGGGCCAGGCTCCATGGGGGACGACTTCTCCAAAAATCAGAATCATGGGACTGGAAGGGACCTTGAAAGGCCACTTAATCCAGGCCCCTGCACTCGTGGCAGGACTGAATATTTTCTAGGGCACTCCTTACAGGTGTTTGACCAACCTGCTTTTAAAATCTCCAGTGATGGTATGCAGCTTTTCCTCTGACCGAGTGCAGGCTCCCATCATGGAAGTCTCTAGTTTCATTATAAGAGGGAGATAAAGTCCAGCAATGGAGTCTGGGTTGTCCGCTGCCCGCGTGTTCCGCCGCTTTGCTCCCCGTCCCCCTGGTCTGCAGACCAGGGGGATGGGGAGCAAAGCAGAGCAAAGCCACGGAGCCCGAGGGCAGCAGGACAGCCACGGCGCGTCTGGGCTGTCCCGCTGCCCCCGTGCTCCGCGGCTTTGCTCCGGACGCCTGTGGTACAGCAGCTGGGGCGCTGCCAGTTGGTTCCGTAGCACCGCTCTGGGTGCTACTGGACCAACCCGGCAGCACCCCAGCTGCTCTGCCCCAGGCGTCCTGATTCAGCCACTGCTGGTCAGTTTCAGCAGCGGCAGAATCAGGACGCCTGGGGCAGAGCAGCTTGGGTGCTGCTGGGTTGGTCCAGTAGTGCCGAGGAGCGGCGGCGCTACTGGACCAACCCAGCAGCACCTCAGCTGCTCTGCCCCAGGCGTCCCCAAGTCAGCCGCTGCTGAAACTGACCAGTGGCTGACTACAGGAAGCCCCTGCCCCGGGCTTCCTGGAATCAGCCGCTGATCAGTTTCAGCAGCAGCTGACTTGGGGATGCCTGGGGTTCTTAAGTTGAATCTGTATGTAAGTCAGAACTGGCGTCCAGATTCAGCCGCTGTTGAAACTGATCAGTTTCAGCAGCGGCTGAATCTGGACGCCAGTTCCGACTTACATACAGATTCAACTTAAGAACAAACCTACAGTCCCTATCTTGTACGTAACCCGGGGACTGCCTGTAATTGGTTCTACACTACCACCACTTTAGCTGGACCAGAGAGTTAGAGCAGTACAAGTTCTGTGTATGTACAAGGCCCTACTGATCTTTAAATACTTAAAAAAAAACCAAAATACCTCAAGCCCCCCCCATCTTTAAATACTTATATCAGTATTAAATATATACATATGCTCATGTTCAATTTCTCCTTTGATTTTCTGCCAGATTTACAAGAGAATTGAAGAAAAATGTCTACCCAACTATGCTACTGAGTATAATTTTGGCTTGGCTATATATGTTGATTTTGTAGGTTTCTGTTAAAAGTACAACAAAAATGGCAACAACCACAGCTGAGTAATGAAAAGACACTTAAAGGTTCTAAAAGGAGTATGTGCTTTCAAATACAATAGCTGGTTTGTATCCAAACATCTGATATGACCAAACCTTTCTCCACAAGAGGTTTTTTGTTTTACTACATTTTCCTCCAATTGTGAATATTGGAAGCTTTTTATTTTGTTCCAAAAAAAATTTTCTTAATACAGTAACTCAATGATTTCATTATTGTTTAAATAAAGAGAGTATCCAGTACGTATTTTTAGAGGCCCAAAGGCAAAAATCTGAAGTTTGTAAAAAAAAGTCTTTCAGAGAATATTTCTTAAAGAGATATAAACGAGGACTGCTCTCTGGGGGCACGTTGTTGTGCTTAAAGAAGCACCGGGGATCTTTTTCAGGGGAATAAGGCAACACACCACATTTATTGAACATACATAGATCAATCAATACTTTATCATATGTATAAGATACATTACATTCATGCACACTCACACACACACACGCACACTCCGTCTTGTTACCAATAGTTGCTCCCCCTAACTACACTGGCCAGGAGAGTTAGATGGGGGAGGAGTGGAGCCCGGCTTCTGCAGATCCGGATCCGGATCCATGCTCCCATGTTGACAAGACGAAACCCTGGGGTCCCTCTGCAAGATGCCTCATATTTATCCCCCTCATTCAGCCAGTTAGTCATCACCTCACCTTTTTTAATGCTGATTCAAAGAGAGTCCTTCCAAGGGCAGGCACTTGCTGCATGACTCCCAAGGCTATCTATATGTCCAATCTTCTTTTCAATGAGCTCACTTCACAAGTCTTGTTGTCTTTGGATCTGGCTCCCAGCCCCTCTCCACCCTTGCAAATGCTGCTGGAGGTGCTCACCTCTCAAGGCTTCTCCATTCACACCTCATTCATTTCAACAGGACAAGCAATGAAAGATCTTTTCTACTAGAAGAGAGATCTTTTCTACTAGAAAAAAAACATTTTCCTATTCCGAAGGCCTATAGAATAAAGGGCTTAATACAAAGTTTCTATGGTCTATAAGAAGCAAAGATCTATACAAGATCTATCTATATAAAGACTTACAAAGTTTCTCTTAATACAAAGTTATATGAGAATGATGCATGGTTATATGGAAATGTAGCAGAGGTTTATCCACAACCAGGGGCAGATATAGGGCAGGGCGAACGGGGCGGCCGCCCCGGTCCCTGCACTTAAAAAAGCCCTGGGCATGCGCCGTGACGCCATGCGCATGCGCCGTGGCAAAGGGAGGGCCCCGCGGAGTTACGCTGCCCGGGGCCCCGCAAAACAGTCATCTGCCCCTGTCCACAACATCTACACTGCAGGGCAAAATTCAACTTAAAATACGTAACTTCAGCTATGTCGACTGCGTAGCTGAAGTCGAAATAGCTTAATACAGCTTTTGATGCTGTCTACACTGCAGGAAGTTGAAGGAAGAACACTTTTCCTTCAACTTCCCTAACTCCTTGTGAAGAGTTGGAGTAAGAAATCCTCCATCTTGAAATTATTTCAAAATAACAGCTTTCTGTGTAGACATGCACTTTGTTATTTCAAAATAACATCAGTTATTTCGAAATAAAGCTGTTGTGTAGACGTATCCTGAGTCTGTTAGGGTTGGCTTTGCCAGTACTGCAAGGACACAAAACCTTTTTATATTACTTTGAGGATGATAAAAAAAAATTCCTTCACTTTGGGTGCTATCATGAGCTCTTCCACGGAACTCTCAAAGGGAATGTCTACACTACAGCGCTAATTCGAACTAACTTAGTTCGAATTACTTAATTCGAACTAAGCTAATTTGAATTAGCACATCCACACTTAAAAACTAGTTCGAATTAGTGTTTTGCTAATTCGAACTAGCATGTCCACACTGAGTGGACCCTGAACCGAGGTTAAGGATGGCCAGAAGCAGTGCAGGCAGGGCAGCAGATTAGGACTTAAGAGCGTGGAGCTGCTGTCTCAGGCTAGCCGAGGGCTGTGCTTAAAGGGACCCGAACCCCACCCCAGACAGACAGTTCTCAGGGGTTCCCTGCTTGCAAAGCAGTCCTGGCTTGGAGTACCCTGAATGCCCACACTCGGCACATCACAGCACTCGGCCATCAGCCCGGCTGCACTTGCCGCAGGCTTCCATCCGGGGGGGCAATCGGGGGGCTGCAGGAGAGCTTCCACCCCGAGGAGCCCGCAGAGCCACCCCAGTCCTCCCCATCGGGGGCTCGTACCCCATTCCTCCCTCACCTCCTTCCACTTACCCCTTCCTAGCCCCCCTTCCTGATGTACAAAATAAAGGACATGTGTGTTCAAAAATAGAAACTCTCTTTATTGAACAAAACTCAGGGAGACTGGGAAAAGGAGGTGGGAGAGGGGAAGAGAGAGAGTGGGAGAGGGGAGGGCAACTAAAATGATCAGGGGTTTGGAACAGGTCCCATATGAAGAGAGGCTAAAGAGACTGGGACTTTTCAGCTTAGAAAAGAGGAGATGGAGGGGGGATATGATAGAGGTCTATAAAAGCACGAGTGGTGTGAAGAGGGTGCATAAAGAAAAGTTCTTCATTAGTTCCCATAATAGTAGGACTAGAGGACACCAAATGAAATGAATGGGTAGCAGGCTTCAAACTAATAACAGAAAATTCTTCTTCACAAAGCAAATAGTCAACCTGTGGAACTCCTTGCTGCAGGAGGCTGTGAAGGCTAGAACTAGAACAGAGTTTAAAGAGAAGTGAGATAAAGTCATGGAGGTTGGGTCCATGGAGTGGTATTAGCCAGGGCATAGAAATGGTGTCCCTGGCCTCTGTTTGTGGAAGGCTGGAGATGGATGGCACGACACAAATGGCTTGGTCATTGTCTTCAGTCCATCCCCTCCAAGGTCCCTAGTGTTGGCCGCTGTTGGCAGACAGGCTACTGGGCTAGATGGACCTTTGGTCTGACCCAGTACTGACATTCTAAGCTCAGGGTCGGGGGTCTCACTGGACCACCTTGATTTTCATGCACACCTGCTTCTGGGTGGCCATGCTGGCAGCTATCCTGCCCTAGATGGCCACTTTCCTGTGCCTAGTGCGGAGGTCGTGGATGAGGTCCACGATGTCTGCACTAGACCAGGCGGGCGCCCGCCTCTTGCGGATCTGGGCAGGCTCCCGGGAGCCGCCAGCCTGGTCCCGGGAAGAGGCGGAGGGCTGGGTGGCAGCGGGTGGCTACACAGCCCTTAATTCAAACTACTTAATTCGAACTAGGCGTTAGTCCTCGTAGAATGAGGTTTACCTAGATCGAATTAAGCGCTCCGCTAGTTCGAATTAAGTTCGAACTAGCGGTTTGCTAGTGTAGCGCCTATCAACGTTAATTCGAACTAACGTCTGTTAGTTTGAATTAACTTTGTAGTGTAGACATACAGCCTTGTATAATACATACTAAAAATGGTACTGCTTTAATAATACTGGTTATTGTTAAAGCAATACAACACCCTCATGTGAATGCAGTTATTCCAATATAGCTTATTCACGTACAGAAAATATAGCACATCAGTAGAATCTTTGTACTCAAACTCCTATGTCTATGCTAGGGAATAAAGTGGTATAACCATATCCGTACAAAATAAATACATTTGCTACCCGTATGTGAACTAGTTACGCTGGGACAACAACTGTGTCTAGATCAGGCTTTAAAAAATTGTTTTATAGAGACATTCATATAAAATAGGGTACAAGGCTGATTCCTTGGATAGAGAATAATGTTTGTAACCTGGAACAAGTGAATGGGGAGTATCTATATCAGACTTTTTATATACATTTTGTACCTCGAGTTAATGGCTTATCAATTAACTTAAAACACAAAAATTTAGTGAAAACAAGCCCACTAAGCTATACAAATAGGTAGTTTTAGTACTCAAAGTACTCCACCAATGGGCACATAATAGACTTTTTTAAATTAGTAAATGCAGATTAGGTTGTTGTTTCCTCGTGTTTATGCTTATTCACTGTAATGTCAAAACATTCTACACTTTTTTTTTTCATTTTGCAGAGAGAATCTTTAGTTTTCACTGCAAAACAATCAGTTAAAGTTTCAATGAAAAGAACCCAAACATGTTTAGAAGCCTTAACCATGCATCTCCCTACTTTAATATGTTTGGACAATTTTTACCTGTTCCTAATTCTGCATTCCCTTGGATTTGTAATGCTTGGTTTGGGTTGGGGATAATTATAATATCCTGGTAATGATTTTTACCTTTAAGTTACTGATCTTGACTCTCAACATTAACTCCATTGGAATGTAGTTTGTGTCTTGAAATTGCCTTCTTTTTAAATTCATACACAAACACAAAACAAGAAACCACGAAATAATTTTGACCGTGTGTTATTCTAATTGAAACGGGCTAACAGCTTCTTTGCCCATCATCAAAGTAGGACAAAGTAGGAAAAGTGTACCAGTAAATCTGGCCCTTAAATGGCATCAGGTACACTTATTTAGAAAACTGTGTAGGAGAGAGACAAGGAAGCCTCATCTCTGCGCCCCAAATCTCCCCCAACACATCTCCCTGTTTCCTCAGCAGTGCTATCTCTGCACACACTGAAGTTGCGGCTGCAGTGCCATAGGATGCCTATGAACTACAGGCGGTCAGGATAGCATGTCACTATGGAACCCATAAAGAATAGCGACAGTTGGGCCAAGTAATATGCCAGTGCGATGAAGTAGGGATTGTATTTGCTCTGTTTGCTGTGTTATGTTGCATATGATTTTTGTCCTGTAGAAACCCCACGTGTGTGTGTGCCTCAGTTTCCCTGGGCACTACACCACTGTCTAGATGGGAATGGGAATTCCAGGTGTGACTCACTGAGGGAGGATGCCCCATCCCAGCATGTACACAATGGCCCAGACTCAAGGTAACCTAAGCCTGGGTGGGGATTGGACCAGGTGACAAAATAAAATCACCCCCAATGAGGGCTGATAGCTTTGTCGGTGGGAAAGCATCTCCTGCCAACAAACTGCTGTCTGCACTGGCACTTTTCATTGGTAACATTTTTGTTAGTCAGGACAGGGGTGTGTTTTTCACACTCTGACCAACAAAAGTTTTACTGACAAAAGTGCAGTGTAGACACAGCCTAATTCAACCAGAAATGTTGCAAGGTAAGTGGACATAAAAATCTGGATTTCTATATACACAGCTTCCGCAACAACACACAGACTGACATTATTCACAAATGACAACAAGCGACACACAATCTTAGCCGCGCTGAACACCATGCCATCCAGAGTCTCAAAAACAACCTGGACATTGTAATCAAACCAGCTGACAAAGGGGGTACTGTGGTCATTATGAATAAGGCCGACTATAACCAGGAGGCAACCAGACAACTCTCGAACACCACATTTTACAAACCTCTCCCCTCTGACCCCACCTTGGACTACCAAAAGAAACTACACTGTCTCCTTAAAAGCCTCCCCACAGCTACTCGGGAACAAATCCTCACAGAATCACCTTCTGACCCCCGACCAGGATTGTTCTATCTACTTCCCAAGATCCATAAACCTGGGCACCCCGGACGTCCCATCATCTCTGGTATTGGCACGCTCACTACTGGTCTATCCAGCTATGAAGACACTCTTCTCAAACCCTTCGTAACCAATACCCCCAGCTATCTCCGAGACACTACTGACTTCCTAAGGAAACTACAAAACATCGATAACCTCCCCAATAATACCATCCTTGCCACCATGGATGTAGAAGCTCTATATACCAACATCCCACATGAAGACGGATTACAAGCAATTAGAAACACTATCCCAGAGGACATTACTGCCAACCTGATAGCAGACCTATGTAACTTTGTTCTCACCCACAATTATTTCCAGTTTGAGAACAACTTATACCTCCAGATCAGCGGCACAGCCATGGATACACGCATGGCCCCACAGTATGCTAACATCTTTATGGCTGACCTAGAACAACGTTTCCTCAACTCCCGTCCCCTTTCACCCCTCCTCTACCTACGGTACATCGATGACATCTTTATGATCTGGACACATGGCCAAGAAACACTGGAGATATTCCACAGAGATTTCAACAACCTACACCCCACCATCAACCTCAGCCTGGACCATTCTACACGAGAGATCCACTTCCTGGACACCACCGTACAAATCAACAATGGAAAATTAGACACCACTCTCTACAGAAAACCCACCGACTCATACAGTTACCTACATGCATCCAGCTCCCATCCAGAACACACCACACGATCCATCGTCTATAGCCAAGCCCTTCGATACAACCGCATCTGCTCTAACCCCACTGACAGAGACCAGAAGCTTCAGGATCTCTACCAAGCATTTATAAATCTCAACTACCCACCCAGAGAAATAAAAAAGCAAATTGAAAGAGCCAGACGAATACCTAGAAACCATCTACTTCAAGACATACCCAAGAAAACCAACAATAGAACACCACTTGTCATCACCTACAACCCCCAACTTAAACCTGTCCAACACATTATCAATAAACTACAGCCTATATTGGAACAGGATACCATACTCAAAGAGGCTCTGGGAGACAGACCCATAGTCTCCTATAGACAACCACCTAACCTCAAGATGATTCTTACCAACCACCACAGGACATACCACACTAATACCAACCCTGGTACCTTCCCTTGCAACAAACCCCGTTGCCAGCTTTGTCCACATATTCATTCTGCTGATACCATTATTGGACCTAATCAAGTGAGTTATAAGATCAAGAACACATATTCCTGCGCATCCAGAAATATAATCTATGCTATCATGTGCCGAAAGTGTCCGTCTGCTATGTACATTGGACAAACATCTCAGACACTTCGCCAAAGGATTAATGCCCACAAAACAGATATCAGACAAGATCACAAAGAGAAAACAGTTTCTTGCCACTTTAACCAGAAAGGACACTCTCTAAATGACTTAGCCACCTGCATTCTGCTACAAAGACCTTTTACATCTGCACTTGAAAGGGAATCCTCTGAACTGTCATTCATGTTAAAATTCGACACTTGCCAACAAGGACTTAACAAGACTTTGAACTTTCTCACCCATTACCAAGACAGTTTCCCCAATTATCACCTGTAATACCATTAACTCACAAACATCCCACTCTCCCTACCTTTAATATCAGCAATTCACAGACACTTACCTTCCTTCCTCCCCCTTCCCACCCCCCCCCCCCCCGCATCCTCCTTCTGTTCTGCAATGTGATTTGTCCTTTTCATATTTGTTCATTTTTTTTAATTGTATCCTTTGGTATATATGGTTGTGACTACTTTCTTCCACTATTTGATCTGAGGAAGTGGGTCTGGCCCACGAAAGCTCATCATCTAATAAACCATCTTGTTAGTCTTTAAAGTGCTACATTGTCCTGCATTTTGCTTGGACATAAAAAGGCGCTCTTTTTACATCACATCTGAAATCAAGGTTTACATTCTATATTGAATAGTGTGTCTCAATAGGACAAATAAATGGAACACTGTAATTTAAATATAGTGGATCCAATGCTTACTTAGAGGCACATGTGAAAAAAACAAGTATTTAAAGTGCATTTAAAATGTCTGGCTATGGATTTCATCACCCATTCCATTTCTCTTAAAATAGAACTGCACTTGGATAAATTCCTTCAATGAGACTGCCAACCTGTTGGCAGAGATGTTACAAGGTCAGAGCAAATTCACTGTGCTCTAATCCCAAACACTGGTGACGCCATGACTACCACTTTACTAAATCTTCTACGCATGCAGTACTACTCTTAGCTTCTCAGGTTTAAACCTCAAACTGCAATATGCAGTCACATTGAAAAAAATGTTGCCATTTAGATTTATCTCCACTAACACACAGCTAAAGCCAACACAGATTCTGAAGTTTGCTAATCTGCTCAAATGAACATGTCTGAAATAATTATTCCCTGGGCAAGTAATACACTTTCCACATATGGCAACATAAACAAAATCTGCAATCTCTGTGGAAGACAGAAAAAATCCTTCACCTGAGACAAGTAGGAAACTCTTTGGTAAGGTAACATCTACAGGATCTAAGTAAGTAAGTAAGAACGAAAGAACGAACAGCAGTAAATCAATAAAGTGCTGTCTTCCTGAGCCAGCCAGCCCCAGTGCCTCTGCTGCTATTCATTGCTTTACCAACATGCAACAGAGGGGAACCCAACCACTGTTGGTTCTCACTATTGTTACTGAAAACTGGTTGGCATTCTACCTGACAAAAACCTCATTTATTTCCCTGCAGTGTGACTATAATCAGAAAAGGTATGAAACAAAATTGTTCGCTAAGGAGACTGATTCATACACAGGAGCAGGGATATGAGTACCACAATCCCCCCAAAGCATGCCAAAAATAGCTGTATGGATATTGGAAGTTGGGTTGGAGTACAGGCTCTCAAGTCCACCCTGAGCTCAGAAACTGGGGGCAGGGAGAAATCACAGAGAAAGAATGTTCTTTCTCCAGAAAGAAAAACACTACCTAGCAAGAGTCTTTCAATTTATCAGACATCCACTTGCCAAAAGGATGCAAGTCATCAAAAATGATACAGGGACAGTACTTTGGGCAAAATGATGGCCTTCCCCACAGAAATGAAACTGCATGGAAGGAAATGACCACCCACATCAGCATATGTGCATAGCAAGTCTGGAGGCTATAGGTGGCCTTTGTTTTTGCCTCAGCATTTCAAAGCAGCAGCATTGCACAGCTGATCCCAGGCTCAGCTGTGCAGAGCTGCTGCTTTCAAATACCCTCTCTTCCCCCCAACTCCTTTGCTGTCTCTATCTGATAGAGGCAGCAGGCGGGGGGGAAATCGACTAGTCCACTGACTAGTCCTTAACATCCCTAGTGGGGAGCGCGGGGGGGCGGGAAATCACACTATTCAGATAGCTGAGCCTGCATTCCATCCTTCATGAGCAGATCTAGGAAGCACAATTAGAATCCTGGCAGGAATCCCAGCAACTAGGAGCAGGTGGTTAGTTTCCCACCTGAACAGTGATATTCCCTTCTTTAATACCAGGCTATAGGTAGTAGGTTTAGTCCTCTGTCTGTAAGCATCTAACCTGATTTCCAAGGCTTAGGTCTGGATGGGTGAGAGTGAGTAGAAGAAAGAGAGGGAGAAACGGATAGGATAAATTAGAAAAGAGTAGCATGATTTGAGGAAGATATGGGAGAAGAAAGGGAAAAAGGGGGGGAGGAAGTAGAGTGTAATTAATGTGTTAGGGGGAGATACAAAGGAGTCAGAAGAAAGAGAGAAACAGGTCAATGAAGACAAAAGATAGAAAAGATACTCCATGATCTATTGTTGGAAAGACAGAAATGATAAAGAATGAAAAACAGACATCCCTAGAGTCAAAGGGCAGGCACTATGCCTTCTCGCATGTCTGGAAAGCCCCAACAGATAGTGGGCACTAAATAAACAAACAAATTAAACTGGGATCATCAAATAGTCACCAACACACATCATCTGAGTAACTGGACCAATATTAATGCTGAATAGTAAATCAACATTTGCTTTTTCCACTATATTCATCAAATTCTGTAGCTGGTTCAAACTAGTTGGTGAAAATTATTATTGGACAAATTCTGACGCAGGGATTTGAAAAATATATTCAAATATTTTTCTACCTGTAGTAGTACTGACAATTTTTCAAATGTGTTAAATAGAGAAAATGACTGAAAATGGTACAATTATATGCAGGCCACACCTGTCTCTTTAAATTGCAGAATGCATAGCTTCACAGAGGGAAGGCTTTGGAAATTACAGCACAGGTATTATTCACTCATGCTAAAAGGCTTAGTTCTCTGTTTAGTGTCAAGATAAGGCATTCAAGATGTACTCCATGACTCCATTTAGTGACAATGATCACACGCCAAAGACAATGCACCACAACTGGACATCACCTTTCCACTCACCCTTTAACAAAACTCCTTACTACCACCAAACAGGCCACATATCTTCCTTATTATCCTTTTTGCACAGTTCTGGAAAATCCTGTTCACTCACTTTTGGAGAAGGAGATGCAAGAAGTCTGGCATCCCTGATCGGATAAAGTTTAGGTTTTGATATGCTGTCATCGATGTATGGCAGTGACTCTGGCAATCAAATGTGTGCATGTGAATGCAAAAAATCTCTTCAATAGTTCCTAGAGATGACAGTAAGATCTTTGTGAACATGACCAACCAGCTCAGGAGCTCCACTTTCATTTAGATACTTTTCTTCATGAAAAGTCACTACTCTGTTGAAAATCTTCATCAACAACGAACACAAATGCTTTTGGCTTAGAAAATTTACTCTCATAAACCATGTTAGACCCTGAATCACTCAGCACTTCTCAGACTCAGGCTCATAGGGTATGTCTACACTTCATTCCTCTCCAGAGAGAAAGAGGAATGCAAATGCAGACACCCGAAATTGCAAACGAAGAGGGGATTTAAATAGCCCATGCTTCATTTGCATAATAGCATTATGGCGCTATTTCAAAATAGCGCTATTTCAAGAGAAAAATCAGGGTTATTTTGAGATAAAACCCTTCCCTCAAAATAACCCTTACTCCTCAGGTGTAAGAGTTATTTAAAGGGAAGGGTTTTATCTTGAAATAACCCCGTTTTTTCCTCTCAAAATAGCACCATAACGCAATTACATAAATGAAACGTGGGATATTTAAATCCCCGCTTCATTTGCAATTTTGTGTGTCTGCATTTGCATTCCTCTTGAGAGAGAGAGAGAGAGAGAGAGAGAGAGAGGAATGAAGTGTAGACATACCCATAATGTGCCTAGTATTAGTGGCCTATTTTAAGATTTCCATCACAGTACTGGCTGGGAGGACTGGCAACGCTATTAGGTCATTATCACTATGGCAATGGATTTAGAAGCCAGATTGGTAAAATACCATGGTGTATAGGCTGAAGCTAAGCCAATTTTTACTTCTGGCTAACTTCTAAGAAAAAGAAAATGACTTGGCCCAAAAGAACACAGGGCATTTCCTTAATACTACACTTTATATTAAATCTTCATCTCCATAGCAAAGCTCAAAAATTGAGCTCATTTTAAGCCAGACTGCATTAATAAACCATGAAGCAAACTTAATAATGCACTGAATGTGTTACTTATCAATATTAGTTGTTAGGTAATTACAGTACAATAGACAGCAGTAAATATTACAGTAAAACTAAAAAGATTCTCATATATATGTTATTAAATTAGCTCTTTATTCTCTTCTTTTTCAGTTCCCCAAACTCTCGTGTGATGGATCCATTACATTGTTTGTCAATTAAGTCTGGTCTATAAATAACGTAATAAACATTTTATGTCTTACAGTTAAACAAATTACATCTCAGTTTTCATTTGAACCCCTTTCATAACTCTTTTGGGCTGAAGCATCCTGCATCCATGCTTGAATTTAGAGCAAATGTTCCTGGAATCTGTGAGCAAAATCTTTTCAATCACAAAACGAAAAGGAATTACTTTCTCCCTTCTCTGTAAACATACATGAATGAGCAACTCAACATGCCTGAATTTTTTAGAAATTCAAACTTCATTTATAGTTAGTCCTCAAAAAGAAACAAAATTATCTGAAAATTTTGAAAAAATATTTTAAGTGCATTTATTTGTGCACAAGTGCAGTAAAAAATTTCTATTAGGTTTTTCTTGTACTGTACAATGTTTGTCAACTGACAGTAACACAACTCCACAGTACAACTTCCAGGGGCATGCCTATGGACCAAACTCTATGGCTTCCAGGCCATATGCTGGGCAGCCTGTGCTTGGGATAGAGGAATTACAAGACACATGTCAAAAGAATACAAAAGAGAGCTGCAATCTTCTCCATCTCATCTTTAGTCCTGCTTCTTGTCTTCATTCCTGCTTCTTTCCTCTGGAATATTCTTCCTACAAATGAAGCTCTGAACAACGACGCTCCACGCTGTGGATGTTACACCGAGGGACTTTCAAGCCAGCAAAGTCACCTGTACCACTAAGAACCTTATGGACTTTGACTGACCATTTAAGATTTCTCCTATTTTTTTCCCTTTCTTAATAATCATTTTTAATTTTAGACACTAAAAGATAGCAGAGTATAATTTTGGGTAAAAGCCAAACCTATGCTGACCTGGTAACATGGCTGACCCTTTGGGGTCAGGAGAACATTTTGGACAGTGAGCAGAGTTTTTTTAAGTAACTTTTCACTGTACTGGACCTATGTGCTGGTTGAGAGCCAGAGAAATGGAATACAGAAAGGTGGCTGGTTGATTTGATTCTTGATAGAATAAGAAGCAGAGCTGGTGACTGGTTGGGAAGTATAACTTCAATATTATCCTCCAGCCTTGGGAGTATCTGCTCTCCCTTTGCAGCCTGCCTTGACCTTGGCATTTCTAGTGAGGATTGCCCCCTACACACTCCAGGTCACACTCTACCCCTTCTATATTTAAGAAGAAATAAAGTGTGCATTAATATAGTCTAGGTAAAGAACCTGAAAACCTAAATGTGGGACTCATGTTTGTAAATAAATTTTAAAAATCATCCAAAAAAAGGATGTTAAGAATTCTTTGTTCCCATAACAGAAGAACTAGGGGTCACCAAATGAAATTCATTGGTATCAGGTTTAAAATAAACAAAAGGAAGTACTTCTCAATGCAACACACAGTCAACCTATGGAACTCCTTGCCAGAGGATGTTGTGAAGACCAGGACTTTAATAGTGTTCAAAAAAGAACTAGATAAATTAATGGAGGATAGGTCCATCAATGGCTATTAGCCAGAATGGGCAGGAATGGTGTCCCTGGCCTCCATTTGTCAGAAGCTGGAAATGTGAGAGAGAGGATGGATCGATCACTTGACAATTGCCTGTTTTCTTCACTCCCTCTGGGGCACCTGACATTGGCCACTGTCAGAGGACAGGATACTTAGCTAGATGGACCTTTGGTCTCATCCAGTATGGCCATTGTTACGTTCTTATTACCATGGTCATATGCATCATTTTAATCAGTAGGGTTTCAGTATATATCTTCTAACTATATATTTTAGAAAGGCACATCTGTTCTATCTGTCTGTGAGTCTGCTTGTTCAAAAACTCCTCCAAAATGGTGAAAGCTAGGACCATCAATTTTGGTATGTAGCTTCTTATCATAACTTAAAGCAACATCAGGGTTTGATTGTGCCAAGGTAATGGGATATGCATGGAATTCGACTGGTCTCATCAAATAGACAGGGAGGGGTCTGGTAGGAGGGAGTTATACTGCAGAAAGACCACAAGTCATTGCTCTGGGTTGGGACCGGGGATGACGGTGTTCAGTATGCAGCCTGCCCTGGGAAGAGAGGAAAAACCTGTCTCACCACAGCAGCAATGGGCCAGAAAGGGGGACTGGAACAGTTATAACCCCATTGGGCCACAGGGGGCAGTGGTGAAGAAAGGGTTCTACTATGTATTTCAAAGAGTTTGTTATGGCTGTTCCCACCGAAGTTGCAATGGCCATGGACAGGCGCTTCTCACCTGGCCCCAAGCTGCTTCACTGAGAGAGGGATGAGGTTATCCTCTCTCCCCAGGGCAGTCCCAACCCAGAGCAGTGCCTTAAATGAAGAAAAACAACTTAGAAGATTTACCTAACGTAACTCAAATATTTAAAATTATGTATTTACTGGAAAATTAACTTTGCTAACACAATCAGATGCTTCCATTTATGAACTGTGAGAGTATGACTTTGCAACATTAATGCCACACAGGTTTTTGCATTTCATATAACAGTCTTATGTGAAGCTTGAATGAAATTCCTGCTGAAAAGCATTACATTACAAAATTAACTTAAAAATAAGAACATTGACAGAACAGATCATAAGAACTTAAGATAATTTAATGCTATAGGGAACTTAGGGTTCCTAGGTGCTACAATAATACAAATAATATTAGTGATATTATTTAAAAGGGAGCTCATTCTACATTGAAAAGATTCTTCTTGTCATCTACTGTCACAATACTGCAGAGTAAAGACATTACACTTAAAGTTTTGCTGGTGTTTCAAGTGTAAAATCCTTGTTTTCAGATTGTTGGACACCATTTTAAATTACAGGTTTCTGCAGGTTCCTAGCCTTTGTAGATGTAATCAGTTTACAATGCAAACAGCTTGTTTCCATAGTAGAAACAGAAAACAGGAAGGGAGGGGGAGGAGCTTAAACTCCGTAATCTGTACTAACTAATTGGCTTACTACCAGTTTGTAAAAACATTTATCTCATGTTGTTCCATGGCCAAAGGGTTAAGTATTCAAGTCAGAGGTCATGCCATTTCACTTATACATTCCAGACATCACAGCCTCCAGGCAAACCAACTTTAAATTTGCTTCCAAATAGATCCATTTTTAGCAACATAGTGTGGGGTAGGAACTCCATTATATTCTTATTCTCCACAAAACTGATCTTGCTATTAAGGTAAACTTCTAGGACAAGGCAAAAATGAAACTGATTTCATTCATGGCCCACTTTTAGGCTAGGTCTATACATGGTTTTAAAACCTTGAACCATCTGGAACCCAGGGGAGGAAGGTAGGCTTCAGAGCCCAAGTTCCAGTCTTAGTCATAATGTCTACCCTGTTGCTTTTAGCAATACTGCAGAAGTGGGCATCTGTAGCTCCAAGCTCTGAGACTCGCTGCTGCAGGTTTTAAAATAGTCTACACTAATAACTATTTTGAAATTACTAAATTGGACTTAAGAACTTCCAATTTAACAAATTCAAATTCTTCCAAATGTTCATTGTAAAGTAAAACCAACTTTCTATTCACAAATGCAAGATCAGGAACTTTAGTGCTAAAAATATGTAAAAAAATATGATACATGCTTCTTCACTAGAAATTAATTTGGATAGTACAAATTATACCATGTATTAGTATAACAAATATAGCTATTATAGTACATAATAGAAACTACTAGTCTGTCACGGAAAATAAGAGTACTTACTGCAGGGGTGGCCACCAACCCATTCTGGGAAAAGAGCCAAGATAGCAGTGGATCCAGCCAGGGCAAACTTGTTGAGAAAAAAGCCAGGGCAAACTTGTTGAGAATAAAAAAAAAAAAAAAAAAAAAAAAAAGGACTGCCCCTTTTGCCCCTTTAAAAGGAGCCCCAGATCACATTTGGTCGAGCAAAAAAAGAAGCCGCATCTTTATTTCTGTAGCTTTCATGGCCGCACCAGATGGCTCCCCTGCCCAGGTCAGCACAGGGAGCCGAGAGGAGAGGGCTGTGTTTGAAGGCACAGGGGCAGCTTTCAAGCCACGGGGGGGGAGGGGGAAGGCTCGCGAGCCTCGGGTTGGCCACAGCGAATCTACTATAAGCAGATAATTACAATGCACACTCATAGAGAGATCACCACAACTTTGAGCATAACACACTCTTCCTTGCTATGTTAGTGAAAATCACCCATTACCACTTCCATTGTTATTTATAACATGACTGTAATTTATTTTAGATTACCATTTTTTTAGAGTTTGCATTGCACTGAAGCAGGCTCAAGAAACATTTCATCTTCCCTGGGATCGATCCCATGAACATGTATTCCAGAAAGAAACTTTCAAAGGAACGCTGAACTTCTCTGAATCTTAGAAATATGAAAAAAATTAGCCACAAAAAACATCCTACATTTTTGTTTACCGGAAACCACTGCAGTGTGTGCAGAACTACACAAACACCATATGTATGTATGTAAAAAAGTAATCTGAATAAAAACTGTTCAAAAACCGTTTCTAAGCCATTTTAATTAGATAAAATTCTAGATGCTTCGAAATATGTTTGTTCATTATAATTATAATTAGAGATGAGGAAAATTATAAAGTCACCTAGTCCACTGCACTGGCTAGAGTAAGATTGCTTCTCACTCAGTATTTCTTTGTACACTTGAACCTCCTTAATCTGGGTGTCCCTGAGCAGGGAACACCCATGGTTTGGACCCCGACAGGGAGGAGAAAGAAGTGGCTCTGCATGCCTCCCAACGGTAGGAACAGTAGTGCAGCAAAGCACTGGTCTGGAGGCTTTTCCCCTGCCACTTTCATAGTGGCAGGGGGCAGTGCCAGGGAGCAGGAGGAGGCACAGAGCCACATGGTCCCCCAGAAGCAGGGTGCCAAGTAAGTGCCCCATCCCCATTCCCCTCATAGCCGGACTGAACACTTCCATTCCACTCATGCACCCTCCCTTCCTAGGTGATGTGTGAGGGTGCATGTGGGGCCACACGCACCGCCCCCCCAAAGTGGGAGGGGCAAGCTATCAGGGGAGCTAGTGGCTGGAGAGCCAAAACCAACAGCAGGAGTCTGAGCTGCGTCCCTCAGCAGCGGCGGGGATGGTGCAGGCCTGGTGCCTCTAGATTACACGGATGCTGCTTTCTAGTCACACTGGTGAGGGAGGGGACCACCCCAGCACTCCCCTGAAGTGCTGCCGCATCCACTTCCAGAGAGCGTCAGGGCAGCGTGGCTAGAGAGTGGCACTGTGTGAGCTGGAGCTACCTGGCCAGCACCCTTCCCACCGCCAGCAGGCCTCACCACCAGTGCCATGACCCCGCTGGTTCTTCAAGGGTGGAGTAAGGATGGTGCAGATGTTAGGGAGAAGGAGTAGAGGCAGGGAGCGGCTTGGGGCAGAAGGGGGTTGTCTCGGCCCTTCCTCAGGCAGGGCCAGGGCACCTGGCTTGTGTCCCCCTCCTTGCCCTGTCACCAGTCACCACTGCTCCCAGATCCCACACCCCAACCCTCAGCATGTTACTGCACCCTCCCTCCCAGACTCTGCACCTCTAGTGCCCTTCATTATGGTGAACATCCATGGCCCAGAAAATTTCATAATCTGGCAAAACCTATTTCCAAAATTTGCCAGATTAAAGAGATTCAAGTGTAGTCAGTCAGTCTGACTTTATATCACCCCTTAAAACATAATTTTTCCACAAACCCTTTCAGCAATAATCTAGTGGACAATATGAAATGTAAAAATAAAAAAAAGATATGCTTCCTGAAATTCTGTTCTGTGACTAAATTAGCAAACAATTAAACACGCACTATCAAAACAATACCTTAAAAGAACGGAAATAAGAACATAAAGGGAAAGATTGTGTATTCTTTCTACCTTCACATTGTCTGCAAAGCTACTGATAACATATTCTATTCTCTACAAGATTTTCATTTTCATCTCCAACAGATACTCTAAAGCATTACCCGTATGTAATCAAATATGCAGCTTCTTAGAAAACCTTTTAATAGTGACCTCACATGCCTATCAATTAACAACAACAAATCAACACATCTGGCTGTCACACATTCTATGTGTTAAGGAAGTTATTCTGTGTTTTGCATGAGACAGTCCAGTAAAAAATTGCTAAAAGTAGTGATTTTAAAATCTCTATTTATTCATGTTTTACTCAAACCACCCTGGAAAATTCGAATTGTGCTCAAAGTTTATATTCTATATTTTGGTGTTAGCCGTTTAAATAAGATGTTTACAAAATAAGGGTTTAAAGCTCCTGTTAAGTTAACATTACAAAGTTTAGTGTAACTATGCTGCAGCTATTCCATATCATTGCACTGATTAGTTAGAGTATGATTTCAAAACTAATCCTGCCAACTGATCCATTCAGGCATACTTACATCCATATGGAGTCTAATATAGTCCTTGGGAGAGAGACTATGTCTTCTACATTTGTACAAGTCAAGCACACTGGAGATGTTCAGGTAAAACAAAAACCAACACAAAAAATAAGTGTCTCCAAGTATGGAGTTTCCACAACTCCCCCTGAATACTATTATCTTCAGTGATGATCTTTTTAAAAATATTCTACCTTGCACAAAAATTCAGCTCATACGGCAAGAAAATTACATCTTGACAGGAAGTACAGAAAAAGGATAAAAGCTGTGACAACTTGTTCTTGAGCCAGATGCTGACACTAATACATATTCACCAGAGGCAGCACTCATCTCTCTATAAAATTGTCAGCATATAGAAACATATACAACCTATCATTCACATGGTTAACTGGAAAAAGGAATTAATAGGAAAATTGTCTTCTAAGAATGCAAGTGAACACACACAAAAAAGGCACAATCCCGATCTCAAAAATAAGTTAATGTATATAATAAAAGGGATAAGAAATCAGAGGTGTATCCTCCCCCAAACACACATACACACTTCAGGAATCCCTGGAATCTGCTGAAGAATGTGTATCTACAAGTTGACACATCCCCATCTCCACCAAAGGGTCACAGTTTGAAGGGGCTAAAATTATGCCCACACTAACTCTAGCCAACAGACAACCTAGCATGCAGCCCCACACACCATGCTGTGAATTCATCTGAAACCACCCAGTGCAATATTTGCTATTATAAGTATCAACAGTGAACTGCACAGCAGGCAGCAGAATACAGTTCTCGCCAAGGACTTTACAACAAGGAAAAGTTGGGGAGACACAGGCCTAGTATGCCCTGATTTTACTTCCCCTAATATTCTCCCTACTTCCCTTATTATGACTGATTGAGCTCCACCAATGGCAGCAGAAATCAAAGCTTGATTACCTTCTTATTTAACAATTCTGGTGTTAAAGCCTCATTGTGGGAAGCACTGTAGGGACACAGGGCAGTCCCTGCCCCAAAGCACTTGCATTCCAGCACAGCTGGGGGCCTGGTAACTTATCAGCCTTTAGCCCCACAGGTGCAATGGTAGACATACCAGCCTCAGGCTACACTAGGGGTCCCACCTTTGCCGCCCAGGTGAGCGGACCCAGCAGTGCTCAGGGGGCATCAGGAGGGCAAAGCTGCTGAGGCTGTCCTGAAGCGATGCCGCCACGCCTCATTCGCAGGCTTCGCGTCTCGGGGAGGGAGGGAGCCTCCCCATTTTTGTCAGACGACGTTGCAAGGAGCCTTATGCTGAGTAGCTTGTTCCTTCCGGGGAGGGGGAGGAGGGGAAATCCCTGCCCATGGCCTTTGGAAAGCAGCAGCTCTGAGAGACCGAAAGCCAGTGAGCAGAGCAACTGGGCGCCTCACAGCGCAGCGTCCCAGCGACAGCCCCCAGGTCAGGCGGGTCAGCCCCACGGTCTAACCCGCCCCTCTCCCCCTGGGCAGCCCCGCCGCCCCCTCCCCGCTTCGGGCCTGGCACCAGCGCCCAGGCCAGCCCCGCGCCCCTGCCAGCAGCCCGGCCCGTGCCCCCCCGGGGCAGCTCCCACCCGCCCCGGCCAGCACCGCCCGCCTCGCTCCCTGCCCCGGACTGTCAGCGAGAGGAGCAACTCGGAGCTGGAAACCGCCCCCCCGGCCAGCAGCTGCCCTCTCCCCCCCGGCCAGCAGCGCGCCCCCAGCAGTTCCCCGGCCAGCAGCGCGCCCCGCTCGGGCGCTGCCCGCTCTCACCTGCCCACCGCCGGCTCCCCGCGCGTCCTGCCCGCCGCCCGAGCCAGGCACTGCCGCGCCGAGGACTGAGCAGCGACTCCCCGCCTCCCGGGGGGAGGGGGCCAGCCGGGCCAGGAGACCCCACCCCAAGCCTGGGAGGAGCCGGGGACGCCTGGGGAGCGCGGGCAGGTGAGCCGGGCGCGGGGCTCCCCACTCGGGCCGGCGGCCGCTCACAAGCCCCCCGTGCCGCGGGCTCTGCCCCGCCCCCACCAGGGCTTTGGCGCTTTTGCTCCCGGTGCCCGGGGGTAGCCCGTGAGCGCCTCCGGCCAGAGCCGCTCAGCCCTCGTTCGCCCCCGCCGCGCCTCGAGCTGCCGGAGCCCGGCCAGAACAAGCTCCGCGCGAAGCCGAGAGGCCAGAGCTCCGGCTAGTTGCTGTTTGGTTCCGTTCCGTGAATTTCAAGGAATCTGAGACCCTGGGCAAGCACCGCGCTCACGAGGGCTGGGGCCGCACAGCAAGAAGAGAGTCGGGGACGTGCAAAGCTGCCCTGTAGCAACAGCTGTAGGACATTATTCACCTCGTGCTGAGATGCCATGTAAAGTGAAACAAACAACACAAGGAGGGGCGTTCTCCCCCAAGAAGAAAACAATAATTTTAGGCCACATGAAGGCTACGTCTACACTGGCATGATCTTGTGCAAAAACTCTTCTAGAAGAGAGCATCTACACTAGCATGTGCCTTTGCACAAGAACTGTGCTTTTGCGCAAGAGCATCCATGCCAGTGTAGATGCTCTCTTGCAAGAAACCATAGGGCTTTCTTGCACAAGAAATTCATGTTTCCTGTCTACACTGGCCTCTTGTGCAAGAAGAGTTGCTCAAGAGGGCTTATTCCTAAGAGGGAGCATCATAGTTCTTGCACAAGAAGCACTGATTTCATACATTAGAATGGCAGTGTACTTGCGCAAGAACTCGTGGCCAGTGTAGACACAGCCCTACAGTACAAGATTTTTGCGCAAAAACCCAGGGAAGATCCACACCTCAGGTGTGCTTTTGCTCAAGTAAATTAACAGTAAAACGGTAGAACAGAGGGCTTTTTGTGGTGTAGGTAAACCTCCTTCTATGAGGCATAACTCCCTTTTGAATGCACTACAGCTATTGCGCAAAAAGGCACATGCCAGTGTGGACGCTCCACAGGAGTTTCTTGCGCAAATAGAGCCTATCCGAAAAAGCACAAGTGCTCTGATAGCCATTTTGTGAATGGCCATCAGAGCTTTCTTGTGCAAGAGTGTCCATGCAGTGTGGATGCTCTCTTGTGCAAAAGTGATGTGGATGTGCTTTTGCACAAGTTTTTGCACAAGAACTCTTCCGCAAAAGACTTCTTGCACAAAAAACCCTGCAGAGTAGACGTAGCCTTAAGTGTTCATGGGAAACCTGCAAAGGTAGACACAGTTAAGCATTTGGAAGATTTTCTGAACCACTTCAACTACACTACAAGTTGCATGAGGTCAAGCTTCCATAACCTTTCCAGTGTTTCCTGCCTGGTGAGAAAGAACTAAAGTGAGACATACCACAGCTGTGACATTTCTGCAGTGGCTCCTTGCAAAATGCTAGGTTGACCATATTTTCCCAAAGGGAAAATGTGACACTTCATGGGGCCAGCTGGAGGCACACTGCCCCTCTCCCCCTCTATTAAGTCTGCCTCCCAGATCTCCCTGCCACCCATGTGGCCAGCCTGAGGTCCTTCTCTCCCTTCTGAATACCCATGCCTCCTGTTCATGTGCAGGGCTATCCAGAACTCTCCTACTGCCTGCCTTCCGCAGGCTCAAGGCATCCCTTTCTCCTACCTGTGTTACTGGCTCCAACTTCCCCTGCCTGTGTGGGGCTGACCTAACTCAAAGTCTCCCAAGCCCCCTCTCCTGCTCAGGGCTGGCCTTGCTGCTTGCCCTCCTCACCCTTCATGTTCTTCCACACCCTGCTAGGAGTTGCACCCCACTTTTTTTCCCCAAAACTGGACATTTGGTGGATGATGATTTAAACTGCCCCCCCCCCATGTTATCAATTCTAGAGGAAAGTTCTCGGAACACTAAATGTACTATGTCCTTAAAAGGTCTATAACTAGCTCTTATTTCCCGACTCTCACTGTTACCTTGATACAGTTCTGATTTCAAGTTGCCAAAAAAGCTAAGACTGTCTGTGCTTAGAGTGCACTTAAGATTGAACTAAGTCCCACTGAAAACAAGTATTGGATGGGGTTCTGTCAGCCGACGGTCAGGGCAGTGTGTGCGTGTGTGTTACACCCAAGTCTTCAACTGCTGAGACACAAAGTCTCGTTGCAGTGGGCAGCCTAGGAGGCTGGGGGGCGCCCCAAAAAATAGTTTAACGTCTGTGACTTTACTGCTAGGACCGGGGTCCCGTCGCAGAGGGCAGCCAACAGGCTCTCAGACGCCCCGAGTTTATAGGAAGAGCTTATTACACCTTGGATTTCAGCTGCTAGAATTCGTAATTCCTTCGCAGCGGGCAGCCTTGGGGAAAGACTGAAAGGTGCCCCAGTGGATTTTGCCACCTGGGTGTGACACAAATCCAAACGCCCAAGCTCTCCCTATATCTGTCCCTAATGACCGGCTGAAGTTCTTTTAAATTGTGCCTCGTTCTGTTACAGCAACTGAAGGAGTCAGGTTAAAGCTTAAACAGTTACTATTTTATTGTTACAGGGTAAACTTAGCTGTTAAATGCTACTACTGTGTTGCAGATAACAAAGCCACTACAAAAAAAACAGGACAGAAATTACACTAAGTCACTTACAGGTACCATGAAACCCTTTTGGTTTTCTGAGCTCTTATTAAATGCATACAAAATAGACAACTAGCAGGTATATATTCTTACCCCTGCATTCCAGACTTGGCGTGGCCAGCGTCTTTCTCTCAATCCCTCGGGAAGAAGTAGGGCGAGGTTGGGCGTCCCACAGACCTCGGGAGACAATACCTGCCAGCAGGTATAGATGATTGGAGCTCAAATGGGGTGGGCTACTGAACCTCTTTTTATACCCCTTGGGTCATGTAGGCTTCTTCCTGGTCTCAAGTGGCCAATTAGGAAAAATGGCTTTGAACACCAAGTTTCCCACGAAGGGTGCAAAGCATAATTCACACCTGGGAAGATGCAGACAATGGGCACCTCTGGTATGTGATGGGCGAAGATTCCTTTCCTGAGACAGTGCAGGCGTGTCAATTACTGGTACTAGCCATCAGGGCGACAGGAGGCCCTGAGTTGTCAGCGCCCATTTACTGTCTGGTTTCTGTTTATGGTAGAGTCAGGGACAGGCACCACACCTGCGTTCCCAGGGCATCAAAGGCTGACTGCCTTTCTCTTGCTCTCTGGGGGGGGAACAAGATGGGGTTTGTGTAAAACAAAATGGGGTTTGTGTCTGGCTACAGGTTCCTTTGGGAAAGCCAAGTTATGCTTAAGTAAAATAGGGAATAGACTTATGGCATCACAATTATGGTCTGTGATCATGATGTTCCAAAAAGAGGCACATGTTATGTAAGAGAATGACACTCACTGGCAACTCTAGATTTCTCTTACTGCAGCTTTTTGTACTGTATATTTGGTTAGAATCCATCACCAGTTAACTAATTAAAAAAGCCATAAATATTAGCTAAGCTAAACTATTTTTTCTAACAACATCCAGCATAGCAAATAGCTTGGGAATTTACTTATTAAATCAGACTTATACTAAAAGGCATTGTGAAGTTGATCCACATTGTTCTTCAGACATATCCATATCATTTTCTCCCAATAAGTAGTTTTCCTTGTGATGGTTCATTCGTAGAGCAAGGCCCTACGCCATCTTCTTGCTCTGCTCAAGTTTTCTTTTTTTACCCAGGGAACACATCAATGACGTCCTGCTCCAGAGAGTCATCCACCCGCGTGACGTGGAGGTTATGGTGGCTGGCTTCGCTGCCCTCAGGTTCCCCAACTGCGGGGGAGTCCTGAATGCAACCCACATTCCCGTCTGTGCCCCAGAGCATCGATCAGCTCATTTTATAATCAGAAAGGGGTATTTCTCAGTTGTACTCCAGGTCCTCGTGGTCCACCGTGGCTGCTTCCTGGACATTTATGCGGGCTGGTCCGGCAGGGCACATGACGCCTGCATCCTACGCAACTCCGGCCTACTTCCCCCAGTGGAAATTTACTGTCGGGGACGTGCCCATGCCCACATGTGTTGTGGGGAACGTGGCCTACCCCCTGCTGCCCTGGCTAAAGCAGCCCTCCACGGGGTGGCCGGACCACAACTGGGCCCGGTTCAACGACCATCTCTACTGGGCCCAAAACCAAGTGTAGTGCGCCTTTGGGTGGCTGAAAGACCGGTTCCGTTGTTTGCTCACCCATCTGGAGATGGGTGAGCGGAATGTCCCAGAGGTAGTGGCCGCGTGCTGCAGGCTCCACAATCTCATGGAGTGGAGGGGGAAGGCCTTCCTCCCAGCATGGATGTCAGGAGAGGGCCAGGCCTTCGAACAGCCCCACACAGCTGCCATCCACCAGGTGCACCACGATGGGGTGTACATCTGGGAGGCCCTGACGGAGATGTTCTCCCAGGCCCCATAGTAGGGTCGCCTCTGTCTCCGTTGACATCTCCCTCCTATCTCCAACCCTTCCCTCCTCCCCTCCTCTTACCTCCCAATGAACAACCAACACATTTTTTTTTTGGAACACAACGTTTGAACTTTTTATTTACAATGGGGAGGGGGGAGATGTAGGGTAGGAGGGGGAGGAGGCTCTTAACTCGGAGCGGGGAGCTACTGCTGGAAGGGGTGGCTCCTGCGACTGTTTCTGCGGGAGTGGACCTTCACATGGGGGTCATATTGCGTCGGGGCAGGCAGCACGGGGAGTTGGGCAGGAGGGGCAGGGGCAGGAGAGGGCATGATGGGGGCAGGAGCAGGAGCAGGAGGGGGCACGGGTAGTGCTAGGGGAGGGATGGCGGGTGCATGTGGCAATACCATGCCATAATGTATGGCATGGCCAATGTGTGCGGTGAGGGTGGAGATGGCATCCACCATGCGCACACACTGGGCCTGGAAGGGTCCCAGGTCTCCTGGTGCCACTCCAGGTCCACCTCCACCCGGCGCGTGATGGCTGCCTCCACCCATTCGACAGCCTGCACATGCCACCGAAGGAGCTGGTCCCGCTGCTGGACCCTCTGGCTTGGTGGTTGGGTGGCTGGGGGTGCTGCCGCTGCTGCAGGGCTGGAGGGTCCCCCGCTCCTGCTTGGTCCTGCTGCAAGGAACAAAAGAAAGGATGGGTCAGTCAGGCAGCCCGGCCACTGTCCCCACACCTCATTCCCTCCATCCCTGAGCCCAGGTGACATCAATAGTGTGGCTTGGGCCCACTTGGTTACCTCCCTCCCTCCGTGTTACATGTTTGCATACAGGACCGCCCTGGAGTAGGGTCCTCCTCCATGTATTGTAACCACCAATCTGTGTCCTGGCCCCTTGGGGGTGGAGGGCGCTTGTGTTGTGTTAATCTGTGGAACTCCCTGCCAGTGGAGGCTGTGATGCTTTGGGCTAATCAATGGTGTTTGACAGGGAGCAAGATGAATCCCCACACAGTGCCTGGGAGCACATATGGCAGACATGGTCTGGGCTCTCAGATCCCCATCACGTGGGATGTTTCCTGGACAGAACCAGGAGAGTGACTGAAGAGTGTACCATCCTTGCAGCAAAACTCAGGTGGCCCTAGGGCCAGCCCGAGTGCTTCGTCCCTCCCCGTCCCGCTAGCCCTCACACACGGTAGCCCAGGGACATGTGTGGCCGCAGTGGGCACTTCCCTCGGGGGGCCAGCCAAGACACTGGGAGCAGGCGAGGGGCTCAGTGGGCCACGTTCACAGGGCTGTGACACTGCAGTTTTCCCAGGAGCAGGTGGCTGTGCCTCACAGCCAGGCATGGGACAGCGTGTCGTTCTGTGTGCTGCACCCTTTGTGGAGGTGTGGGCTCTGGCCTGAGCCCCTGGGGCCCTGGCTGGTTCCAGCCCGCATCCACCCTTCACCGTTGGTCCTGACGGATGTGTGTGAGCAGCACAGTCCCAGGCGTGCCCTGGAGCTGCCTGCCGCGGCCACGTGCCACTCGGTCACGAGGCTGCACATGGTTGCATGTGCTGCATAGTGCTAATGCTACACAGCGTGCAGCTCTTGCAGCCTGAGTGACGTGCTCTCCCCCTCTGGGCACCTGGCTCCCCTCCACCCTTGTGAGTGCAAAGTGCAACACTCACCCGTGGATCCTTCCCCGGCCTCCGAGGACGCACAGGAGACATTGGGGCTGCCGGAGAGGGCCTCCGCCTGGAGGGTTGCAGTGCTGGCTTCGTCCTCCGACCCGCTGGCTGGCTCATCTTCCTACTCTGCCTCGCTGGTCCTGGTGATGGGGGGGCACCTGCAGGTGTCCACAGGTATGGACGGTCCCTGGGGTGCTGGCTGGCCACTGGTAGTGGGGGCAGCTATCAGCTCCTGCCCCCTGGCCCTTGCTGGCCCAGACATAGCCCAGGCGTAGGTCTTTCACCTTAGCATGGACCTGCTCAAGGGTCCGGGCTGGATGTCCCTGGTGCAAGAGTGCCTGGGCCATGCGGTCAAAGATCCCCATGTTGCAGCGACGGGAGCGGGTGTTGTGGAGGGCCTCCTCCTCCTCCCACAGATCCAGGAGGGCCTCCAGCTCCCCCGGGGACTAGGACGGGGTCCTTCGTTTTCGGCCCTTTTGGGCCTCCTGCGCTGGGGGTGCAGGTGGCTGTTCCCCCCCTGGAGTGGCCATCCTGCTCTGGTGGCTGTTGGGGACGGCAGCAGAGCTCTGTGGCAGAGCGCTGGGCAGAGGCAGCACAAAAAGCTTCTGCCTGGTGGCCTCTGCAGGCTGCGTCTGCCTTTAAGGGGTCTCGGATTACCAGGAAGTCTGGAGTTGCCTGCAGGTACGGAGCATCCAAGCGGCCACTAGGGCTTTTTTCCATTTAGACTGCTTTTGCGCAAAATGTCTTGGCTGCCTGTCTACACTGGCCTCTTGCGCAAGAACAATTGTGCAACAGGGCTTATTCCTGAGCGGGAGCGTCTGAGTATTTGCACAAGAAGCACTGATTTCATACATGAGAATGTCAGTGTTCTTGCGCAAATACTCGCGGCCAGTGTAGATAGGCGGCAAGTTTTTGTGCAAAAGCAATGCTTTTGTGCAAAATCTTGCCAATGTAGACACAGCCCTTTAGTTCAGCACCTTCTCGACTTGACTGGTGCTGAACCAGAAAATTTGCCAGAGCACAGGAGGACAGTATTGTCTAGCAGCATTGCCAACACTACCATTGCTTACTGGATTCTTAGAAGACATTTAGGGATAAATTAGAGCTAAATAAAACAGCACAGAGCACTTGAGAACCAGGGCCCATGGTAAGCAAGCATCCAGCTAACAAAAACATGCTGGACCACGGATGATGCCAGACCAGAGAGTTCTGGACTAGAGAGATTCATCCTGTGGTGATGGCATATAATAAAGGAAGCCTGTAGATTAATTAATAGAAAGTACTTTATATAGCAGTAAGGTGAAATGGTGTAATAATATCCAAATGCTATCATTGGAGGAATTCAAAGTAGTGTGGACACTAGAAAAACAAAGTAGTGAGGACAAAGTGTGCAGAAAGCCAGCAATGTTCTACTGCATTAGGAAATAGTTTCTACGGAGTTTATAATTTAAAAAAAATCTTCTTCTGCCTTTCAAAAGGAATCCCCCCAAATAAGACTAATCTTGCATCTATATAAGCTAGGTGCTTATATAGCCTCTCTACCCACATCATCCTAGTGTCTGAACACCTCACAACAGCCCCTAATGTAGGGAAGTACTGTAGTATCATCCCTATTTAGAGAGGGGGAACTGAGATACAG
The DNA here is from genome assembly GCF_049634645.1 of Pelodiscus sinensis. NCBI lineage: Eukaryota > Metazoa > Chordata > Testudines > Trionychidae > Pelodiscus > Pelodiscus sinensis. Next base: position 29,055,153 of record NC_134724.1, on the reverse strand, counting down.
AGTGCTTGAATGACTTCTCCAAGGTATTAAATGAAGTACATGGGAAAGCTAGATAGAATCCTCAGGTATTTTAGCATGGTAACCTTTTATAAAAATTGCAATATGAAGAAATATTAAAATTTGTCAACATCTTATTTTCTTGTAGTTTAGTAAAACATTTGACCGGCTTGTATCTTGAGCTATCTCTGGGCATTAGAGAGCTATCACGTTCTTCACTAAATAGGTTTACTATTTAAAAGAAAGGTATAATCAGAGGTATAATATAGATCGCAAGTCATCCCAAATGACAATGAATTTGGAATAGATGTTTTTCCCTGTGTTACTTGTAAATGACTTCATTTTAGTTGGACACTGTTGATTCAAAGTTTAAAATAGTCATGGAAAAATTTTACTTAAAGATTCTAATATAAATTCAAGAGATTCTAAAGACCTATTATAACTACATATAAAAGTAAGGCAGCTACTCCTAAAACATTCAGCAGTCATGACTACCATTTATTAGCATGAGTTTATTTAATCTTTTCATGCCAATCGTTCACTTTTCATTCTATTCTTGTATAGCATGGTTAGTAATTTAGCATTCCTTTCACCATTTCAAGTGTGTTAAGTGAGATTCAGCACCATCAAATTTGGCTCATCCACCTTATGATGGGTTCTGTTGCTGGCCTTCCTTGGGACTGTTACTTGATGTGCTGAAATATCACTGAGCCCACCCTCCTGCCCTTATGAGTGCCTCTCAACTGTGTCCAGCTAAGCCAGACCCTCAGGTCTTCTCCAGCAGTGACACAGAGATAGAGTCACAGCACTCTGCAGTATAATACAGACACTGAGATTAGCTCAGCTCTGGGATGGCTCAGCTACTGGGACTTGACTCAGCACCCAAAAGTGCAGCCTAAGTGGGTCCTGAACCACAGATAAATACATCTTATTCTGTATAAAGTGGGGTGCAGGGTAAGCTCATGTTCTCCTCTCTCTCCCAAGTAACAGTAATTTACAAACAAAAGTGATTTTATTAAGATAAATGGTAGGATTTAAGTGGTCATAAGAGAAAGCAGACAGAACAAAGCAAATTACTAAAATAAGCAGAAGAACCTCCAAGCAAGCTAAGCTTAATACATTAAAGAGAATAGTTACATGTAATACCTTTATGCATGGGTTCCATTGTTTGAGAACAAATAACTGTTCGTAACTTATTTTGGGGTGCTGAGTTAAAAAATTATATCCATTTTTGCCCATGACGTACAGATTTTTCTGAAAACTGGAATCTACTTTTTTTTAAAAAAAATGCTATTATAATGTGTTACACATTATATGCTGTGACTTATTTTCAAGGACTTGCATGCAAAAATACCTCAAATTGATTGAATTCATCAAAATGAATGCCATCTAGCTTAATTTAATTTACACCGATGCTGATAATGTTGGAGGAGATACTGATTATTGACCAGAACATGCCAGTAATGAGCCATTACTGTTCACCCAAAGTGAATTCAATGACTTGGTGAGAGACCTGGATCTGCCTAAAGATTCTGCTGAGATTTTGGGATCCAGACTTCAAGCAAAGAATTTGCTTTCCTCTGGGACAAGTTTTTCTTGGTACAGGAACCACGAGAAAGAGTTTGTTCCATATTTTTCTATGGGTGGTCTGTTGGTATACTGCCGGATTAATAGAAAGTTTGGGAACAGTTTACCAACCAGGTGACTGGAGACTGTTTATTGACTCTTCAAAGACAAGCCTAAAAGGTATTCTACTCTATAATGGCAATCGATATGCCTCTGGGCCTATTGCCCATTCTGTTCACTTAAGAGAAACCTATGAAAATCTTGAGCTTCTCCTTAAAAAGGTGCGTAATCCAGAGCATGAATGGACTGAATGTGGAGATCTGAAGGTGCTGTGTATGCTGCTTGGTCAGCAGGCTGGTTACACAAAAATGCCATGCTTTTTATATGAATGGGATAGCAGAACAAGAGATCTTCATTGGGTAAGGAAACAGTAGCCACCAAGGGAAAGTCTGACTCCCGGCTCCAAGAATATAATTCATGAAAAACTGACTGAGCCCAACAAGGTACTACTACCTCCACTCCACATCAAGCTAGGTTTGATGAAACAATTTTGTGAAAGCATTAAATAAGAATGGTGACTGTTACATTTGCAACAAGTTCCCAGCTTTGAGTTACCAAAAAGTTAAGAAGCGTGATCTTTGTGGGTCCTTAGATCAGGAAATTGATCCTTGACACTAACTCTGAAGAAACCATGAATGACACAGAGAAAGAGCTTGGTTGGCCTTCAGAAATGTCATACAAAACTTCTTAGGAAATAACAAAGATCCTGATTATAAAAACATTGTTGGCAATATACTAAACAAATTTGAGAGACTTGGATGCAACATGAGCATGAAAGTTCATTTTTTTTGCATTCCCATCTGGTTTATTTTCCTGAAAATCTTGGAAGTGTCAGTGAAGAGCAAGGGGAAAGATTTCATCAGGATATCAAGACAACGGAAAAGAGATATCAAGGACGCTGAGATGTCAACATTATGGCTGATTACTGCTGGTCCCTGAAAAGAGAGACTGATGGTGAAATGCATAAAAGGTTGTCAAAAAAGTGTTTATTCAGTTGCATCTAATCATTTAAAACTACTCAGTTGTTAAAATTCACACTTTGCTCCTTTGTTCTTTAAACAAGGACTTACAACAGATCTTCTAAAAGAACTAGAACTTACTATTTACCAAGTTTTTAATGTATAAGGTGGAATAAAAAGCATGAAAAATTTCCATTTATTTTCTTTCTGATTTGTGAAAAATCCTTACGTGATAGAGCAAAATAGATACCATTTTTAAAATCAGCATAGCAAAATTATGTAAAGTCGCCAATTTGTATCAAAACAACTGAAACTTTGTTTCAATTTGCAGACCAATGTAATATCTCACCTCCAAAGTTGTTCTAACTGGCTTCTTTCACAGACTGGAAAGCATTTCTATTTGGGCCCAAACTTTCCCTCATGTTGGTCTAAGACATTTCCAGTAGTCATGTTGGGTGGGGTAGTCAGGGAGAATTGATGACCTGGATTACCTCACTCCTCATCCTTAAATAGGATTTACATAATGTGGAAGTCCATTGTTTTAGTTGGACTCCCTCCCAGCTACTAATGGAAAAGTACATGGTTTAACATGGATTCCAGTATCGGGTGACATGGTCACATGTCTCTGCCAGACCCTTGCCTCCATACTTCATAGGCTGACTCACACATCTGCAGGAAGGCTAAGCTTCATTGTCACTTTGCTAATGGGCCATTAAAGCACTGAATCATCATTAGCACTTAACCTGACTACATTAATAACACACCATATTCCTAACTTGATCTACAAAGATGACAGATGCATACACATGGGAAAATCATATTCAGTAGAGTATAACTTTTTCAATGAAACCTCACATGAAGTATTTTGCATAAAAAATATTCTAGTTATTTCATTCATTTCAGAAGCATATTTTCACAAAGCATATGGAATACCCCATCGTACATCCCTCCATTGATGGGAAACTGCCAGGCAGAAAGGCCAAACTTGAGTGTTGCTGTGACTTTGTGTGCTAGGTTACAGTACCATTTGGTTTGGGGCAAATGGCCCTTCAACTGAAATGGGGGTTTGGAGGTTCAAAGTGGGACAAGCCCTGAAACCTGGGGCTGCTTGAAAGTAAAGATTTGAAAGTACTTGATTTAACAATGCTAGCAAGGCAGAAACCTAATTTAGCTAGACCCCCTAAGGTAGATGGATGAGACAGTCAAAGGAGTGAATACAAATACAGTGAAAACATAATCTTGTGCTAAAGGTAGCTTTTCAGTTCAATATATACAGCATATATATCAGCTTAACCGTGTAATCTACCATATCCTGCCTCACCCTTTTTTCCCCTCTAAACAGAGGTGTAGATCCTTATTTACAAAACTGTTTTAACATTGGGATTAATGTTTTACAGACTGCACAGTTCATTAGCTGGCAGTTTTAAAAAACAATACAAAATGTAGTAAGCGACTAAAGCAAAACAAACAATAATGGCCTAGACCACTGTGCTATGGATTATTTCTGTCAGGTGCCCTAACACACTCCAAACTTTGTTCAACATTCTCCAGATTCAGCTGTCTTACTGACCTAGGGATGTTAAGTATCAGTTAATTAACTAATCAAGTAATCAATGGAATTTCCATTGGCTACTTGATTAGTTGATGTGGAGGCGGTCCCGCTGTGGCTCTGCACTTTAAATGTAGTAAGAGCTGGCTGAACAGCCCCAGCTCATGCCGCCCCCCAGGACCACTGTTGCTCTGCCTCCCCCACCCCACACCACACCACCCCACACCACAGAGATGGTGCTGGGGAGAAGTGACTTTTAAGCTCTGGGTTCTACCCAGCAGTGGCTCCTGCTTCCTCTCCTTGCTACCTCTGATACAGAGACAGCAGGACGAGTGGGAAGCGATTAGTCAAGTAGTCACTCAACTATCCGATAAGCCTATTCTTATCTGGTAGTCGACTACTTAACTAGTCACTTACATCCCTATACTGAATTTATTGATCAGCATTTAGGTCAGACCACTTTGGAAACTTGATTTTTATAAACAAAATTAGGCTTCATGTGGTACTTGGTTCCTAGCAGATCTTTCCTCTCACCATAACTAACCAATGTAGACCTACACTTTAATAAACTGAATTGAGGCTTTACATTTACATGTCCTTTCTTAGCTTCTTTATTTCAAGAGATACTGAATAACCAATTTTACAGTAGAAAAAAATACATTTCACAACATCACAAAACTACTTCAAGATGCAGCTTTTAACTTGTCCCTTCAAAATATGACCTATAAAGATTTGGCTGAAAAGTAAAACTTTGTTATGAGATTACAAAGGATAAAAGCCCATTGCCTTGGTTAAAAAACCACTAACACTATTTAATACAATCTAAAACTGAAATTTGTTCTTTTTTATTTTCAGGAATACAACATCTAAACCCCTACTTTTACCTACTTGGTATTCTTCAAATCTTTAATTTTAAGCAGATTTTTTTTTAAAGAATGTCTATGGGTGAGTTACTCTTGAAATATTTTAACAAATTTGAGTCATTTTTTAGTTAAATAAGTGAAAAAATAAAACACAAATCCATGCATTTATAAAAGTCAAAACACTTTTGGGCTCACATAACTCCAAGAAATGGTTAGTTTGTAAACTTCAAACTCTCTATAGAGTTGGTTCTTGAGGAAAATGAGTAATTTGAAGAAATGTTTCCAGTTTTTACCTAATGCTTCCCCGATGGACAACTTAGCTTCTTCTTATGATAAAAGGAAGATAGAAGACTTCCCTAAATGGTTATTCATCTACACTGCACTGTTACTTGAAATAAGATACGCAATTTGAGCTATGTAAATTGCATGTCTTATTTCAATGCTATTTTGAAATAGCTTATTTTGTCATTTGGTGCTGTCTACAAAGCGCCAAATTTTGAAATAAAGTGCTATTCCAAAACTTCCCTTATTCTTTGTGGAATGAGGTGTACAGGGACATTGGAATAGAGAGCTTGAAATAACAGGCTTGCTGTGAAGATGCAGGATAGCAATTTCGGGATATTGCCATATCCCGAAATAGCGTTGCAATGTAGAAGTAGCCTTATTGTTTTTTTCCCTTTCCCCCTTTCTTGCATGTCCTGCCTCACAGCATTTTTCCTATGTCATTCTGCCTTGTCCTGGCTGCATGGGAGCACTTCTCATACAATCCATAACACTTTTGATCCTTCTAGCTATATCAGCAAAGACTGTGGAAAGGAACATCATACCACTCTAAGAAAATTGAATGATCCCAGTAGTTCAGGAGCTGAGAAACATTCTTGCTCTGCAGGACTTTCTGGCAATTTGGCAGGACCATAAGAGCACTCATGCTATGGGTGCTATACTGGTATATCTTCTCCTAGCTGTACCAACAACACTCCATGATGTCAACACAGCTGAAGACAGAAAAGGTTTTTCCATCACTATAGTAACACCACTGAACAATGGTAGCTACAACAACAAAAGAATTCTTCTGCCCACATAATTGTGTCTACACTGGGGAATATGTGGCATAGCTATATCAATCAGGGGCTTGGTTTTTTCACACAGCCCCAACCAACAAAGTGATTTCAACATTAGTTTTAGGAGCAGACCGACTTTATGCTGTGGCAAGTGAAATGGCTGAAAAAAGGGGATGAGACTATAGTACAGCTGAGATACATGTGATCTTAGGTGCATTTTCACTAGAAAAGAAGCTAACTTCATGTTAGCTAACAAAGGGTAATTGACCTCAGGCAAACATCTTAGCCATTTGTAGTTTACACACAAGTTAGGAGGTCAAGCTGATGACTATGGGAGTATCTACATTACAAGGTAAGCCCAGAATTACTGGGACTTGTGTCACCTGATCTGTGTTAGGGAACCCTGGGTTTGAGCTTCTACATTGTATTTAAACCTTATGTTAAGACTCTTCTAATCTGTGCTTGAACCTAGGGCTCAGAACAGAATAGGTGCATGCTGACCTAAATTGCCACTATTTGGTGTGGGCAAGCCACAAAAAAGAGGGAACTTGCATTTTCAACAGAGTGGTTTGCAGATTGTTGGGATATAGAAGATTAAGGAAATTGTCCCCTGGAATTGTGGGATACATGCTGATGACTACTGAGATGTGAGTCAGCTGGGGCTGTGGCTACACTGCAAAGCAATAGGGATGGGTCCGAGCCCTGGGTTAGCACAACTGTAATGTAAACATAAAGCAGGGTTAGCTTTGAGCCTGGGCTTACGTGGCCATGTAGACATACCCTGTCAGATACAGCCTATGGTTTACCTTGACCTCAAACTTGTGTGAGAGCTACAAACTGCCTTCTCTTCCCTAAGGTTTTACCTTATGTTAGTTAACTTAAGAACACACCTTGTTTCCTAGCAGAGACAGCTCCCTTGGTCATTTGACTTGCTACATAAGGCTGTATACACATGTGGAAGCCAAGGGAAAGGTGTGGGCAAAGCAATAGTTAATTCACTTCTGTTCCCTTGGGATTCTGGGTTGGCTGTAAACCAAAAGATCCTGCATAATTTAGGCATCCCAATAGGCTGCTCTGATTTGGAGCTGTCCAGTCTGACTCTAGATTTCTGCACTACATAGAGACCCTGCCCCTCACAAACCCCAACTCTAGAACACCCCTTGTACTGAGGCTTGCCAAAGGCAAGAGCAGAGGGAACAGTTGTGCCCAGGAGTGACTCCCTAGATGCTAAAGGAGTTTTGTCCATGTAAAACAGGAGATCAGAATCACATGCTCAGTTGTCTCTATCCTGGGCCAGTACGATACACCATCCCGTCAAGTTATTTTTAGTCAATACAGCGTACTGAAAAGACTCTCTGCCAGCCATCCCTAGCTCTTCCACTGGCTGCTGCATTTCTGCACACAGCAGGGACACGTAATTATTTTTTATGGGGCACCACTACAAGAATTTGGTAAGTTGTCAAGGGTCACACTCTTTCATGATATTAATGGAGGAGGTCTGGGATCTGTCATGTAGACTGAGGACAAAAGTGAGTTTGGAGTAAAGGATTGGGGAGCGGGAGGAGGTGTGGGATCTGGGAGGGAGTTCGGGTGCAGGAGAGGATTCTGACCTGGAGGTGGGGTGCAGAAGGAAGTACAGAATCTGGAAGGGGGCTGTGATCTAGGACAGGAGTGCAAGAGGGGGTGCATGGATACATTTTATCAATCCATGATATGCCCACATCTTGAATACTGTGTACAGATGTGGTCGCCTCATCTCAAAAGAGATGTATTGGCATTGGAAAAAGTTGAGAAAAGGTAACAAACAGTAGTAGGAACTGGTGCCATAAGAGGAGAGATTAAAAATACTGGGACTTTTCATCTTAGAAAGAGGAGACTAAGGGGGATATGATACAGCTGTATAAAATCATGACTGGTCTGGAGAAAGTAAATAAGGAAAAGTTATTTACTTGTTCTATAACATAAGAGTGAGTGGGGCCACCAAATGAAATTAATAGGTAGCAGGTTTTAAAAAAACAAAAGGAAGTTTTTCTTCATGCAGCACACAGTCAACCTGTGGAACTCCTTGCCAGAGGATGTTGTGAGGACGAGAATTTTAAAGGGTTCAAAAAAGGGTTTAAAAAGAACTAGATAAATTCATGGTGGTAAGGTGCATCAATGGCTATTAGCCAGGATGAGTAGGAATGGTGTCCCTAGCCTCTGTTTGTCAGAGGCTAGAAATAGATGACAGAGGGATCACCTATTCTGTTCACTCCCTCTGGGGCATCTGGCATTGGCCACTATTGAAAGATAGGATACTGGGCTAGATGGACCTTTGGTCTGACTCAGTGTGGCTGTTCTTACGTTCTTATGGATCTGGTTTATGACCAGGGTTAGGAAATTGGGTGCAGGGTCTGGGAGGGAGTTGTGACCTGGAGCAGCAGTACAGGAGGGGGAGCAGGGAATTGGGATGCAGGGTCTGGTGGGGGTAAGGTATACTTCCCATGTCAAAAAAGGTACCTCTGCACAGAAAGGAAGTGGGGACACATAATCCCATCTGCCATACCTTCAAAGTAAATCATTTTGTAGAGAATTCATGAGATAAAATTACTATGTGCATTTATTTAGGTGACTGGGGGCCCCTACTGGTTTATGCGTGTACATAATAAACTATAATTGCAACAATTGTGTGTCCGGTACAATATTGCTCGGCGGCTTCAGGATATAATTACAACTAATCTTTTTCCTGAAAAATACCTGTAAAGAAGGTAACTTTACACTGAAGTACAGACAAAAAATAAGTGTATATATTTAACTTGATGAGTTGAGACAGTGTCCTGCATGTCTTCCTTTGGCAAATCTGTGAAAACAGTGGAAGTTTTGCCCAAGAAAAAAACTGTAGGATCCCTATCTTGATTAAGAATTTTGGTTGAGCAGGGCTGCTGCGCATATTCATAATTAAATATTGACAGTCAACAAACTCTGCTTGTCTGAACTGATAGAATTCCCGTCTTTACAACTTCCTGCATTCCTTAATGCTATGTCTGCTCTCTAGTTCTGTTGGTAGAACGTATGTCGCTCAGGGGTCTGAAAAAATCCACATCCTTGAGTGACATAAATTACACCAACGTGAGAGCCTATGGGGAGCCACTACTGCTCATTAGAGGTAGTTTAAGAAAGTCAAAACAAAAGACAGAACTATGTAGCACTTTAAAAACTACCAAGATGGTTTATTAGGTGATGAACTTTCGTGGACCAGACCTGCTTCCTCAGATCAATTTGTGGAAGAAAATTGGCACGACCATATATACCAAAGTGATACAATCAAAAAAAGTGAACACATAAAATTGACAAATCAAATTTTAGAACAAAGTGAGAGTGAGGTTAGTGTCTGTGAGGTAATGACATTAGGGGTGAGAATTGGGAAAGCTATCTTTGTAATGGGTGAGATAATTAGCATCTTTGTTGAGACCCATACATAAAGTCCAATGTACATAGCAGACGGACACTTTAGGCACATGATGGCATAAATTATATTTCTGGATGAACAGAAATAAGTGTTCTTGATCTTGTAATAGGCATGGTTAGGTCCAATAATGGTGTCAGTGGGAGAACTGTCTCCCATCAGCATCGAGTGGCTACACAAGAAATCTTAGAGGGACTCAGATGCATCAGCAGAGTTGTGCTCCTCCTAACTGTTTAGTGTAGACATCGCCTAACGCTGTTGAGCAGATTAGACCAATACTCAGTGTGTTTGGAAATCTCATTTTGAGGCTACGGCTACACTGCCATTTTTGGGGGGAAGAAGATATGCAAATCATGCTCGTATTTGCATATCTTCTTCCAATTCTTTTTGCGGAAGAGGTTTTGCTGCTATTTGGCCCCGTATAAACGGGGCCAAATGTCGGGAAAAAAACCCTCTTTTGCAAGACCCCTTATTCCTTGTAAATTGAGGTTTACAGGGTCTTGCGAAAGAGGAGTTTTTTTCCGACATTTGGCCCCGTCTACACAGGGCCAAATAGCAGCAAAACCTCTTTCTCAAAAAGAAGTGGAAGAAGATATGCAAATACGAGCACTATTTGCATATCTTCTTCCAAAACCCCCTCCCCCCAAAAAAGTCAGTGTAGCTATAACCTAAGACAGAATTCAGATTTGTTGGTTTTGTATTCCTTTTAGACCTGTGAACTTAACACTAATACACTGAGTTAATTAATTGCCTATTAACACAAGGTAGTTAATACCTTTTTAAAGGGTAATCTAGACCTCCCCCAAATGTTTGTGGTTTACAGAGGGATAAGCCTAAATTGAATGTTTTGCCCACCATATATAATGTCACTCAGTTTAATGAAATTAACAATTTGTATTTGAAGAAATTATATTGACAGCATTGCTTCAGTCATCATGGTAACAAGCACAGCAGTTTACACAAAGAGACAACACACAGTAAATGAAATCTGCACTACATAATGTTTTGCAATGGACATAGCTATTATTATGATTGTTTGTATTACACTAGCACACTGAGGCCCTGACCAGTGTGGATTCATAGATTCCAAGGCCAGAAGGGATCACTGTGATCATCTAGCCTGGACTTCAGTATAACACAGGTCATAGAACTGCCTCAAAATAATGTCTAGAGTATATCTTTATGTGTTATTTCCATCTGAATTTGTTTAGCTTCAGAGTTCTGTCACTGGCTCTCACTATCTCTTTCTCTACTAGACTGATAGCACCATTATTAAATGTTTGTTGCTTATGATGATATTTATAGACTGCAATCAAGACACCCTGAAATGTCTTTTTGTTAATCTAGTATCAGACATTCCTTTCCCAACTTCAACAGGAAAGAGAAACAAAGGGAGAAATTAATATGAAATTTGCTGTATTATAATTTTCCCCCCAGTATGTTTGCAATAGTCAGGTAACACTATCAGAGGCTGGTGTGGATAATCTAACAATGAACACAGTAGTTCTATAAATGTACCTAAGTGTTTAAAGTGAAACGTGTACATATTTGCAGGCTCGGGACCTAAATCCTCAAGACAAGACTGCAGTCCAGTTGATTAAATATCTTCTTTATAGTTCAGAGGTATTGCATTCAAACCTTTTTTGATTTCTTAATTTGTATATCAGTGGTCAGGGATCATGAGCTGCACCTATTAGATTATATATGCAACTTGACCTAAATCCATATATCAATATTGGCTAGCACACCGGTGCCCAATTTAACAAATACCACCAACTTCACACCCCACCACACAAACACTAAACCAGGAAACAAACCCTGTTGCAAACTCTGTCCACACATCTAGCCTAATGACACCATTTCAGGACCTAACCACGTCAGCTATACCATCAAAGGCTCATTCACCTGCACATCTGTTAATGTGGTATTTGTCATCATGTGCCAGCAATGCCACTGTGCCATGTGCATGGGACAAACTGGACTGTCCCTATGCAAAAGGCCCAATGGACAGAAATCAGACATCAAGAATGTAACATACAAAAAACCAGTGGGGGAGCACTTTAATCTCCCTGGACACACAGTTACTGACTTGCAAGTTGCCATTCTGAGGCCAAAAAACCCCTTTAAAAACAGACTGCAACTTACAGTTGAGCTGGAATTCATATGCAAACTTGACACTGTCAGAATAGGTCTGAATAAAAACATGGAATGGCTCTCATTACAATAAATTCCCATTCGGGTACTCTCATCTCATCACTGTTGAAGCTGAGGCACATCTACTCTGATTTAACTAGCAGTGATGTGACACTCCCATCTCCGTAACCCCGCCTTTCTTTCCTTTCCAGCATCTGAGGAAGTGAGTTGTATCTCAAAAAAGCTTATGCCCTAATAAATATGTTAGGGTATGTCTACACTACAAAGTTAATTCGAACTAACAGCCGTTAGTTCGAATTAACTTTCATAGGCGCTACACAGGCAAACCGCTAGTTCGAACATAATGCGAACTAGCAGAGCGCTTAATTCGAACTAGGTAAACCTCATTCCATGAGGACTAATGCCTAGTTCGAATTAAGTAGATCGAATTAAGGGCTGTGTAGCCACTTAATTCGAACTAGTGGGAGGCTAGCCCTCCCCAGCTGGCCCTGGTGGCCACTCTGGGTACCACCAGGGAAACTCGTCTGCTCCCCTCCTGGCCCCAGAGCCCTTAAAGGGGCACAGTCAGGCTACGGTGCCAGTGCCAGGTGCAAGCCTGCCAGCACCCAGCCAGCAGACCCTGCACCTGGCACAGCACGAGCCAGCCACCCGCTGCCACCCAGCCCTCCGCCTCTTCCCGGGACCAGGCTGGCGGCTCACAGGAGCCTGCCCGGGGCCGCAAGAGGCGGGCGCCCGCTTGGTCTAGTGTGGACATTGTGGACTTCATCGAGGTTTGGGGGGAAGCCTCCAACGTCCATGACCTCCGCACTAGGTACAGGAAAGTGGCCGTCTAGGGCAGGATAGCTGCCAGCCTGGCCACCCAGGAGCAGGTTTGCATGAAAATCAAGGTGGTCCAGTGAGACCCCGACCCTGAGCCCTGAGCTTAGAACATAAAAACATAAGAATGGCCGTACTGGGTCAAATCAAGGGTCCATCTAGCTCAGTAGCCTGTCTGCCGACAGCGGCCAACACTAGGTACCCTGGAGGGGATGGACCGAAGACAATGACCAAGCCATTTGTCTCGTGCCATCCATCTCCAGCCTTCCACAAACAGAGGCCAGGGACACCATTTCTACCCCCTGGCTAATACCACTCCATGGACCCAACCTCCATGACTTTATCTCACTTCTCTTTAAACTCTGTTCTAGTTCTAGCCTTCACAGCCTCCTGCAGCAAGGAGTTCCACAGGTTGACTATTTGCTTTGTGAAGAAGAATTTTCTGTTATTAGTTTGAAGCCTGCTACCCATTCATTTCATTTGGTGTCCTCTAGTCCTTCTGTTATGGGAACTAATGAAGAACTTTTCTTTATGCACCCTCTCCACACCACGCGTGCTTTTATAGACCTCTATCATATCCCCCCTCAGTCTCCTCTTTTCTAAGCTGAAAAGTCCCAGTCTCTTTAGCCTCTCTTCATATGGGACCTGTTCCAAACCCCTGATCATTTTAGTTGCCCTTTTCTGAACCTTTTCCAAGGCCAAAATATCTTTTCTGGGGTGAGGAGATCACATCTGTACACAGTACTGCAGATATGGTGTAGTTTGATACTTCCCTTCCTCCTTCTTCCCCTGGCTTCCCCCTTCCAGCTCCCTCCTCCCAGGTTTCCTCCTCCCCTCTCCCACCCTCTCTCTTCCCCTCTCCCACCTCCTTTTCCCAGTCTTCCCGAGTTTTGTTCAATAAAGAGAGTTTCTATTTTTGAACACACGTGTCCTTTATTTTGTATGTCAGGAAGGAGGGTTAGGGAGGGGTAAGTGGAAGGAGATGAGGGAGGAATGGGGTACAAGCCCCCGATGGGGAGGACTGGGGTGGCTCTGCGGGCTCCTCGGGGTGGAAGCTCTCCTGCAGCCCCCTGATTGACACCCCTCCCCCCCCGGATGGCAGCCTGCAGCAAGTGCAGCCGGGCAGATAGCCGAGTGCTGTGATGTGCCGAGTGTGGGCATTCAGGGCACTCCAAGCCAGGACTGCTTTGCTGTCCCTCTGGGTACGTCTACACTACAGCGCTAGTTCGAACTAACTTAGTTCGAATTAGTTAATTCGAACTAAGCTAGTTCGAACTAACGCATCTAGAACTAAAAACTAGTTCGAACTAGCGTTTTGCTAGTTCGAACTAGTAAGTCCACATTGAGTGGACTCTGAACAGGGCTTAAGGATGGCCGGAAGCAGTGCCGGCAGGGCATAAAAGGAGGACTTAGAGCATGGAGATGCTGTCTCAGGCTAGCCGAGGGCTGCGCTTAAAGGGTCCCGACCCCCACCCCGGACACACAGTTCTAAGGGGTGCCCCGCTTGCAAAGAAGTTCTGGCTTGGAGTGCCCTGAGTGCCCACACTGGGCACATCACACCACTCGGCCATCAGCCCGGCTGCACTTGCCGCAGGCTGCCATCTGGGGAGAGGGAGTAATTGGGGGGCTGCAGGAGAGCTTCCACCCCCAGAAGCCCGCAGAGCCAGCCCAGTCCTCCCCATCGGGGGCTCGTGCCCCATTCCTCCCTCACCTTCTTCCACTTGCCCTTCCCTAGCCCCCCTTCTTATTGATGTACAAAATAAAGATAACGTTTCTTCCAACATTGACTCTGTCTTTATTGAACAAAACTGGGGGAGACTGGGAAAAGGAGGTGGGAGAGGGGAAGAGAAAGGCTGGGAGAGGGGAGGGCAACTAACATGATCAGGGGTTGGGAACAGGTCCCAGATGAAGAGAGGCTACAGAGACTGGGACTGTTCAGCTTAGAAAAGAGGAGACGGAGGGGGGACAGGATAGAGGTCTCTAAAAGCAGGGGTTGGGTGGAGAGGGTGCATTCAGAAAAGTTCTTCCTGAGTTCCCATAAAGAAGGACTAGAGGACACCAAAGGAAAGGAATGGGTAGCAGGCTTGAAACTAGTAAGAGAAAGTTGTTGTTCTTGACAAAGCAAATAGTTAACCTGTGGAACTCCTTGCTGCAGGAGGCTGTGAAGGCTAGAACTAGAACAGAGTTGAAAGGGAAGTGAGATAAAGTGATGGAGGTTGGGTCCATGGAGTCCTATTAGCCAGAGGGTAGGAGTGGTATCCCTGCCCAAAGTTTGTGGAAGGCTGGAGAGGGATGGCACGAGACAAATGGCTTGGTCATTGTCTTCGGTCCATCCCCTCCAGGGTCCCTAGGGTTGGCCGCTGTTGGCAGACAGGCTACTGGGCTAGATGGACCTTTGGTCTGACCCAGTACGGCCATTGTAAGCTCAGGGCTCAGTGTCGGGGGTCTCAGTGGACCCCCTTGATTTTCATGCACACCTGGTCCTGGGTGGCCAGGCTGGCAGCTCTCCTGCCCTAGACGGCCACTTTCCTGTGCCTAGTGCGGAGATCGTGGACGAGGTCCACGATGTCCGCACTAGCCCAGGAAGGTGCCCGCCTCTTGCGGTCCAGGGCAAGCTCCCGGGAGCCGCCAGCCTGGTCCCGGCAAGAGGGGGTGGGCTGGGGGGCATCGGGTGGGTGGCTCTGTGCCGTGCCAGGTGCAGGGTCTGCTAGCTGGGTGCTGGCAGGCTTGCACCTGGCACGGGCACCGTAGCCAGCCCGTGCCCCTTTAAGGGGTCCGGGGCCGGGAGGGGGGCATAGAGTTTCCCTGGTGTTGGCCAGAGTGGCCACCAGGGAAACCTGGGGAGGGCTAGCCTCCCACTAGTTCGAACTAAAGGGCTACACAGCCCTTAGTTCGAACTGGCTAGTTCGAACTAGGCGTTAGTCCTCGTAAAATGAGGTTTACCTAGTTCGAACTAAGCGCTCCGCTAGTTCGATTCAAATTCGAACTAGCGGAGCGCTAGTGTAGCGCATAGGAAAGTTAGTTCGAACTAACGTCCGTTAGTTCGAACTAACTTTCTAGTGTAGACATACCCTCATAGAGTTAGACAAGTGAGCGGGGAAGCCCTGAGAACTGTCTGTCTGGGGTGGGGGTTGGGTTCCTTAAAGCACAGCCCTCGGCTAGCCTGAGACAGCAGCTCCATGCTCTAAGTCCTCATCTGATGCCCTGCCGGCACTGCTTCCAGCCAGCCTTAACCTCGGTTCAGGGTCCACTCTATGTGGACATGGTAGTTCGAATTAGCAAAATGCTAATTCAAACTAGTTTTTAGGTCTAGATGCACTAATTCGAATTAGCTTAGTTCGAATTAACTAATTCGAATTAAGTTAGTTCGAATTAGCGCTGTAGTGTAGACATACCCTTAGTGTTTAAGGTGCCACCAGACTCCTAGTTATTGCTGAAACAGGCTGATGTGGCTACCTCTCTGAAAAATGTTATTTTTACAACTTATAAGCATATCTAGTCCTGCAATAATATAAATAATAGATTAATAACACCATCTTTTTGAGGAGAAAAGAGTGTGTGCCAAAATTTGGTCCAGTATATTTCTATTCTAGTTGGAGCAATATGGACACCTTTCTAGGTTAACCAGAGACACTTTGGGTCAGATATTTAAATGTTTTTAGGTATCTAAAAATGCAAATAGGACAACTGTAAGATTTTTCATATTACCTCACCTCCTCATGGGGCCCCAGAGCCCGGGGTCCAACCTGAGCTCAAACCTCTTCACTGCAATTAAACTTCCCCTTATCCTCCTGAGTGGCTACCAAAGCATTCAGCTTACTGGGAACACTGTTTCTCACTGTTCCTCACCCCAGCCAGAGCCTACACCCCCTCCCTCAACACGCCCCCAGCCAGCCCAAAGCAGTGGGCCATCTGCAAGTTTTTAATTGCAGTGTAAACACACCCTTAGACTAGGGTTCCCAACAATTACACAGAACTGAACACTTCTGCCCCCTCCTCTGTTCCACCCCTTCACTGGAAGTCCCATCTTGACCCATCTTTCTGAGGCCCTCCCCAGCTCACTCTACCCCCCTCTATCTGTCACTTGCTCTCTGCCACCCTCCCTTTCACCAGGCTGGGACAGACGATTGGCGTGCAGGAGGGGGTTTTGGGCTGGAACCAAGGGGTTTCAAGTGCAAGAGGAGGCTCAAAGCTGGGTCAGAGGGTGCGGATGCAGGAGGGGGTGTGGAGTGAATATACAAATCGAAACTCCCAGAAGGGAGCTTAGGTGCATGGTGGGGCTCAGGGCTGGGGCAGGATGTTGGAGTCAGGGCTCTGGGAAGGAGTAAGGGTGCACAAGGGGGTTCCGACCTGGGTCAGGGAACAGTAGATGTAGGTTCTGGCTGGGCAGTGCTTACCTCAGGTGGCTCTCAGTCTACAGCATAGCGGGTCAGACTCCCCTTATGTGCTGGCTCTGCATGGCTCATAGAAAGGGTGGCATGGCCTGTGGCCCCTAAAAGCCTGCAGGCACTGTCCCCACATCTCCCACTAGCCACAGTTTCCAGCTAAGAGGAGCTGCAGAGGTGACACTTGGGATGGGGACAGCACGCAGAGCTCCCTGGCCATCCTGTATGTAGGGGACAAAGGGACATGCTACAGTTTCTGAGAGCTGCACAGAGCCAGGGTAGGCAGGGAGTCTGCCTTAGCCCTGCTGTACTGTGGCCTGGACTTTAATTACTGACTGGAACCTTAAGGGTCCCTTTTTGACAGGGCATTCTGTTCAAAAACTGGACACCTGATGATCCTACTTTAGACATTTAGGCTATGTCTATACTGCACCTCTCTTCCACAAAAGCTTATGCTAATGAATCATGGATTAGCATATTGCATAATTAATTATGGGGCCATTTTTGCATAAGAGGCTTTTGCGCAAAAAGGAGCTGTGTAGACGGCCCCTTTTTGCGCAAAACCCCCCTCTTGCGCAAGAGCCGTTCTTCCTGAAAAAATGAGGCACAGGCTCCTAAGGCCCAGATTCTTAAAAGTAGTTAACGATATGCCTGTTCGTCATTTTGGAGCCTGTGGGAGTGAGATGTCCAGCTTAAGTCCAAAGACTTAGACTAGCAGGGCACATGCTAATGCTCTAAAATAGCTGTGTAGACAGCTCCTTGAAGTTGTAGCTTGGGTCTTCTGACCCAGGATGGAAGGCTTGCTCCCACAGACTCCAAAATGCTATGTAGACATACCCAAAGTTCCTAATTCCCACTTGAAAATGGGACTTAGGTTCCAATGACACTTTGGAAAATGTTGCCCTTAGGTTTCTAAATGCCTACCAGACAGATCGTTAAGCTATCTAGTCACCTATCAATATCTACTGGGAATTTCAAAAGTGCTTCATATCTTACTTCTGTGCAGGTCCCATGAGAATCCTGCATAGGAATTAGGTTGAGGTCCCCTAATACATTTGAAAATCTGTCCCTGAATCATCTTTGAAAATGTGATTTAGGCTCTGAAGTCACTTAGACACTTTTGAAAAATTTACCATATGCCCAGTTTTTATAATAAAAATATGCACATGCCTCGGTATGAACTAGGCAACGTTTGAGATTTGTTTACATTTTATAGTTTGTACTGAAGTTTTGGCCTGTGCATGTGCATTTCATTTTATTAGATGAAAAATTAGAGCTTTCATTGAAGAAAAATAATATTTTTAAATTCTTAACAGGTGCAAGGCAAAGCTTGTAAACTTTAGGATAAAAGCACTTTCATGTTTCAAGGACAGTAAATTCAAATTCTGTTGTATTTCATTATTTCTTTTTTCTATAAACGGTATTGGAGGTTGATTCTTCCAATTTTCTAGTTTTTAAAAGAAAGGAAATTCAAATCTAAAAAGAAATATCTCATCCAAAATATTTCACCAGGCTAGCTGTAAACTAACTCTTAAGTTTGGTGCATATTGTACAGTCACTTTTGCTGATATTGTGCAATGGCACCACCTGGTGGACATGTTCCGTTTAACTGTACTGGTGCTCAGACTGGAACAAATCTCAGTAACAATAATATAAAAGCATGAGAACATTAATTTTTTACTATATTGGAGAGTTTTTTAGCTTTCATTCATACTAAGTTTACTTTGTGTCAATCAGCTGAGGAAGCATGATAGAAAGATAGTCAGCTCTGTAGAGCCAAACTCCCAACATTTGTAGAGTCTCATAACATTTAGGCCATCACCCTACAAAGATTTAAACACGTCTAACTACACTGTGAGTAGTCTTGTTGAATTCAAGAATATGCCTAAGTCTTTTTTGGAGTAAGCCTTTACTTTTTAAAGGGTTCTTAGTTATCTGTATTTGACTGAAAAGTTCACCAGAGTAAAATGAAATCCTAGGTTTGCATTATCCACTGTAAACCTGTTTGAAGCATTGGCAGTTTCTGATAAGGAATTCACTATTAATGCTGCCCTACTCAATTGTATCATAATAAAACTGTACTAAAAGGTAGCCACATTGTTAGCAATTGATTTGTTGCTAAGGGAGCAATTCCAGTAATTTCTTTGCCAAAGTAAGAAAAACTTCCTGCGCTATTACATAAGTAAGGTAAGCAAAAGTTGTCTCTTAAAATTAAAAGAACAGTTTTAATTCCCTTGCATTCTTTAACTATCAGCATTCATCAGAGAGAACACCAAAACTTTCGCAAATTCATGAAACCACTGAACAAGCTAAAATAGGTTTAAATCTTAACCTGCTGGAATTCTCTGCTTTCATGTACTGTTTTAGCCAGGGCTAATGCACTGATTCAGGAACAGCTCTGATGAGGAATGTTCTTAAGCATGTGTTTAACTGCAAACATGTGCTTAAATCCCAGTGACATTTTCCAGAAAAGGGATGTATTTAAGTACATGCCCAACTGCTGGCTTGGATAAGAAGGTGATGGTAAAATAATAACCTTTTTTTGTGCTTTACTAATGCAGTTGCCCTAATTTAAAACATCACTTCGGGAATGAGAAGAATTACAGAGAACCCATCTCATCCTGGACTTTTCAAAGGTATGACATACTTTCTTTTTGAAAATTGCAAACATCCACATCAGACCTCTTGTTTCAAACCCCACAATTGTTACAAGAAAGGAGTATTAAAGCCTGAATCAACCAGAATCTTGCAAGGTGATCCAAACCCAGGAATATAAGGCATCAATGCTATAATTGGATCAATGTTGGTAGCCACTTATACATATAAGAACGGCCATACTGGGTCAGACCAAAGGTCAATCTAGCGGCCCAATATCCTGTCTTCTGACAGTGGCCAATGCCAGATGCCCCAGAAGGAATGAACACAACAGGTAATCCTCACGTGATTCCTCTCCTGTCATCCATTCCCAGACAAACAGAGGCTAAGGACACCATTTCTACCCATCCTGGCTAATAACCACTAATCTTCATGCATTTATCTAGATCTTTTTTGAACCCTGTTAAAGTCCTAGTTTTCACAACATCCTCTGGCAACATGTTCCACAAGTTGACTGTGCACTGCATGAAGAAAAACTTCCTTTTTATTGTTTTAAACCTGCTACCTATTAATTTCATTTTCATATGTGAATCTCCCTGTATTTTCAGTGGAACTCTGTGCAGTAACAAAGGTCTGCCCCTACAAATCAGACAGCAGTATTGGGCCATTCTTCGAAAACTCTCTCAGTGAAACTTCCCAGGATTTTTAGGATGTTTATGCTTAGCAAGGAAAACTGTTGCATGACTAGTCTGTTATATTTTGGAAGTGGGTGAAAGTTACCACCTGTATATGTAAATATGTCTCTGGAAACTTCTTGAGTTAGTTTATTTTTTGGAAGCATGTTTCTGCCATATACTGATATTATCTTCTGAGAAAACTTTTGGTACTAACATGTTAAAAGAAATACTATGTAGAGCATATTTTCAGTTACAAGGCCATTGCAGAGTTGGATAAGGCTTCTGTCTTACAGGGAGTTTATACACTCCCAACAATGTTATTGTGAAGAGAAGATAACACGGACACTGAGCTAGCTAGAACTTTAACTAGTTTCTGATTCTGGCGAGGTCCATACTGTTGTGAATTGCCTCTGTGTATCCTGAACTGTGTACCCCTTGCATAAACAGTTAACTTAATATTCCTGCGTGGTGTACTCTAGGAAACTATGGCATTTAGGAGTGTGAAAACCCCACATTCAAGAGCAATGCAGTTGAGATGACCTAATCCCCTGTGTAACTGGTGATCAGTCAACAGGAGGAATCTATTCTCTCAGGCAAGTGAATGACCTTTGACAGGAATGGGGAACCCCTCAGTCCATGCACTGGATCCAGCTCACTGCCTAATTTCATCTGCCTCACAGCACGTTTCCACACCATGGGCCAGAAACCCGGAGCCTAGGTTCTTCCTCCCCAACCCTGCAGTACCAGTTCACCTCACTGTGGGCAAAAGCTACCATTGCCAGGCCATTAAAAGTCTGGTCGGCTCTGCACAGCTATCAAAAGTGGCTGGTGTGTCCCTGTCGGTGTGGCCCTTAGGTGCAAAGGCAATCAGGGGAATTGCATACTGCCCGCTGCCCCTGGTGTTGGCTCTACAGCTCCCATTGGCTGGGAACCATGGACAATGAATACTGTGGGGGTGGTACCTATGGGCATGGGAAGCATCTGGAGCCTCCTGGCCAGGCCTCCATCTAGGGCCCAGATGTGCTGGCCACTTCTGGGAGCAGCACAGCATCAAGGCAGACAGGGAGCCTGCTTTAGCACCTCTGCCCTGCAAACTAGGAGCCACCAGAGGCAAGCGCCACCTGGCCTGGGCCTACACCCCAACCTCCTGCCCCAGATCAGTACTCCTTCTGCACCCTAACTCCCAGAGCCTGCATCCCCACCCCTGCCCCAAGGTCAGAACCCGCTTTGACGGGGTCCAGTCACAGATGACCCCTCGGGCGTGCCTCTCAGGGTGCTGAAACGGCCACTGCCACTCACCTTCCCATCCTCTGGGGCTCCTCACTGCCCAGTGCTGCTGGGGCAGCTCCGCTGGTCTCCCCTAGCCAAGGCCCCGAGCTGAGGTCCCTGCCCCGGTCAAGAAGCAGTACGGACACTGAACCTTTTCAGGTCTAAGGAGAGTGCAGTTTAGGGCCCAACTCCCTGGGATACCACTTCCCAGATGGGCGCAAACCCCAAAGAATTAGATAAGGATAAGCCACCTTTAACAATGAAAGGGGAAATGTGCACACTGGTTGCCCTCCCCCTTTCCCTCGGTTACAATTATTTACACTGGGTTTGATGGAAAATAAAAATGATTTTAAGTGGAAGCAGTAGGGTTTAAGTGGTAATAAGTGAGAACAGGCAGAACAAAGTAGGTTATAAATCAAAAGAAACAAAACACGTGGCTAATTCTACACTGAAACCTCAGTACAAACTTACTCAAACTCACCCTAAAACCTCTTTTCCAGCTGCCCCTCCAAACCAGGGCTGTCTCCCCACACTGGGGTCCTTTCCTTCAGGTGCTGCCCAGCCGAAAGACCAAGGCCTCTGCTTTCTTATTCTTTTTGTTAAAGATTTGAGGCCACTCCCTACCAACCCCTGCTCAGACTTAAGGACAAAAGTGATTGTTTAACAGTTGCTCATCATGAGAGGAACACTCCCCATGTCCCTCATTCAAACATTTGAAACCCACCAAGTATTCCCCACTCCACATGTCTAGTTTTTACACACACACATGATTCATACATCAGAACCAGCGGATCATGACATGAAGATTGATGGGTTACACAAAATGATTCACTCAAAACTGCTTTGAATTATGTATATTCATATCCATAAGCCCATTTCATATAGCATGGGGAGGGGAGTGATCCGTCACACCCTCTCCCACACCCTAACTCCCTCCCAGATCCTGCACCCCACTTCTCTGTCCCAGCCCTCCTCCCGCTCTCACACGACGAACCCTTTAGCCTCAGCCTGGAACCTCCTCCTACAGCCCAACCCCCTCATCTGCAGGCCCATCCTCAAGCCCACAACCCTAACTGGAGCCCTCCTCAACCCGCTGCCTCATCCAAGAGCCTCCTCCTTATTTCTGGACCCCTTATTTCTGGCAACACCCTGGGCCTAGAGGAAGTCCTGAGCCTTCAAGGCCCCCTTGTGGGGTTGGAGCGGTGAGTGCTATCTCATTCCTCTGCAGAGGGGAGCTCCAAGCCTCCATGCTATGTGAGAACCACTCCCATCAGCAAAGGTAGCGTCTTCACTGAACCACTGCCGCAGTGCATTGCAGCAGTTTAAGCCCTCATTCACTGATAGCACTGAAGCGAGGGAGGGCACACCAACTGAACAGTATCCTTCTTTCAACTGATTTAGTCATTTTGCTGCAGAAACATAGAGGTTGTCTACAATTAAAATGCTGCAGTGGCGCAACTGCATAGATGCGACCTGTGCAGACAGGCGGACTTCTCCCATCAGTGCCACTAATCCACCTCTTTGATAGACTGTAGCTAGGAGTTCTCCCCCCAACAGAGTGGTGTCTACACTAGGGGCTTGGTTGATATAACTACACCGCTCACGGGTGTGGATTTTTCACATCCATTACTAATGTGGTTATATTGATATAGGTTTGTAGTATAGACTAGATTTAAATTACTTTTGAAAATGGGACTCAGACTCCTAAGTTATTTAGTTGTTCTGTAAAATGTTACCTGAGATCATTCTATGCCACAAACTTAGTTTGCCTCAACTGATTCAGTTTTTAAAATATTTTTCCAATTCTGATAGAAGCTTAAAAACTCAAAGGGAAAGTCCTGCACTATACTCATATATTCCACACACTGGACATTGCAAATAAAGCCTTTCAATGAAGACATGCAGGCCAGATGATTGTCAACACCAAAACAAGTTATCTAAGTCTGAATCTTATCATTTAAACTAGAGGACCTCCCTTTTCATTTTTAGCCCCTCTATACCTGATTAAACGGATACCTAAAATCCTTCCCTTCAGTTTGGGCCTGGGGCAGGCACTGTAGATGCTGATTAGGATTGCTTTCAGGCCCTCCTGAGTTGAGGCTGGACATGGGAATATGTGAAATAAAACCATTTATTATATTCTCTGCTAAATCTGACCGTACTTTATGAGGGGAAATTACATTTAATATAAATGGGTAATATAAAAAATTGTCCACTAGATCAAACTGGCGGTGGGGTGGGAGTTAAGTTATATTTCCTTTTTGGAGTTTCAGAATATAATTGAAATATTTGTCTATTTTATTGGAATGGCAGGGGCAGCTGGGGTGTTTGCATTTGTATTTCTTGTGGTGGAAGAGAGACTATCCTGTTCTTTGAGGAAGAGATCAAGATCTAGTTTTGCAAGTGTTCTGTTCCTAATCTTACACTACAGTTTGCTTTAAAAGAGAGCTGACAGTTTCCATCAGCTATCAGTGATAAAGCAGTAGTCTGGCTCTCACTTCTGTGGAAAAAAGGAAGACTGGGCTAGCAGAACACAGATACAGTGCCAAGCATTAGAAGAAAAAGTGTTCATGTATTTGTTTTTCTTAAACAGTACATTATCTTCCACTATACATTTAAGAGAGTTTGTCTGTCTGTTCAAGAACTCTTCTAAACAGTAAGAACTAGGCCCACCAAATTTGGTAAGCAGCTTCCTCTTACCATAACTTAAAGTAATGTAAGAGCGTTTGTGTCATGAAAATAAGATGTGCCTGGAATGAAATTGCTTCTCATAAAACCATACATTCATCTATGCTGAATTTCATTTGCTTTAACATTGCTCAGTCATTTGCCTTCTTCTCATACACCCTGCTACCAAAGTTCCTAATGATCCTCCCTAATCTTGATTAAACTACATGATTTTATGTTGCAACTTATCACAAACCATTTCTCAGACAGTAATGTTTCTCAGGCTTCTATCATGATAAAAAGGGTCAGCAGATAAATTGGTATTACTGTCTGAAGGCTTGATTCAGCAGAATATTTAAGTATGTGTCTAAATGGAAGCAAGGGACTACTCACATACCTGAAATGAATAGAACTACTCATATGCTTAAGGCTAGACAAACGCTTGAAGCACCTTGAGGAACCTGCATCTCACATGGAGATGGACAACTGATGAATTTTTTAAAAAATAGTATAGTATATTACTTCCTTTCTCTTCCCCTTTCTTTCCTTCCTCTTCTCCACAATGAAATTAGATCTTTCTCCGCTGTGTGTGTCTAGTGCTTATCTAGCACATTTTCTCTCTCTCTCCCTCTCATTAGCCTATTCTTAATTCTAATCCCTGTTAAAAGCCTTGTCTGAAAATTCTGGTCAGGCTTCCTATGAGAAAGAATTACTGTATCTAAGAAGGCAAATGAATATTAGGTTGTAATATTGTGCTTAAGAGGCAGTGTCTATGTTAAGGATAGGCATTCTGTGATTCACGATTGTTCCAGCTATTACTGCTTCTTGCTATGAATGGAAATTCGCTGATTGAGAAAAGTGTTCAGCTGTCACATTTTATCTGTTAAAAGTGTCATCACAGTCACAGTGTCTGGCAAGGTAAAGAGTTATAGAGAGATGCCTTCGAATAAATACGTCCTTTAGGCATAAAGGGGCAAGGAGGAAACAATTCCTTCTAATTAGGAAATACTCTGTAAGCAGTGAAAGAAGTAAAATCTTAAAGACTGTGCTTGTCAGGGAGAGATGTTTTCTGAGAAGAATTAGGGCAACAGAGGATTATTGTTAAGCCCTTGATTGAGATCTTGGACTTTCATCAGTTCTGTAGCAATACAAGCCTAAAACCAAAGACTCAAACACATCTCCAGAAAAGAGATCTTGGAGAATGCAAATACAAACAAACCTTGCACTTATCTTTTGGATATTTATAAATCCCAACAGGAGTTGTGGAGGTGATATGTCCCTATTCAGCCAGCTGGCAGCAGAGAAAAACAACAAGGCTATTATTGCTTTTGGTTCTGATTCCTCAGTTAAAATCCCAAATTATATGAAAAGTTCCGGACCAAACTGTGAATTATCTGTTAGATGAAAGCAACCCTTTTTAGAGCTTTCATTCTGAACGAAGCCTCCATGAATATAATCAGGGTTAGATCCTTTAATGTAGGCAGAATTCTCAATTATCAACTCAGATCCTAGCATAATGGTGCTAGTGCATGACATCCTGAACAAGTTGTATACCAGCGTTTCAGAAACAAAGTGTCTAATTGGGGGGGGGTCCTCTAAAGTTAATGCAAATAGCTTTAACCATTTCAGGTGTGTGTTAATTGGCTTAGAGCTAAAAGAAAGTTCATTAAACATTGTTAAACAACAATTAGTTCATATCTGTTTCAGTGCAATGATTAACAAATGGGTAGGATGGAAAAGTAATAAAAAGGATCAGGGAACCCTGTAATAAATGCTGACACTTTAAATTTACAAGCTATGATGTGTAAGCTTTATGTTTGTGTATTTGCCTGTAGGACTTGCTCTCTCTCCAATAAATACTGGAGATTTGCACTTGTATTTGCAGGTTTTCAGCAAGTAATGTGGATACATCCAACCATTTATCAAACACAACACATTGAGGTCACAAGTCCCCAGCCTCATTAAGAAACAGTGAGCCAATTGAAAAACAACTCCTCTCCCCCCAGGGCACCTGAACATATGGTGCAGGAGTAATACAGTTAATTTTGAAACACTCAGATCTAAAGAGGAGGTTAAGCAGTTAGGCAACATGAGGGTAACTTAAAGGGTATTTGGAGATCTGGCACAAGTGTCAAGCAATTTTGTTGTTTTGAGTTGTAGTATCTGTGGGCTAAAACTTCAAAAGAGTGCACATGTTCTTTAAGGCTTTTACAATGAAAGATCAAGATAACAAGTAACTATTAAATTGTTTAATTTAATTATATGAACAGGAATGAGACTGTTCTTCAAGGTGGAAACTGCTCAGAGCTTCACAAAACCATTCCCACTGAGTAGAAAGTGACAACACTCCCAGACATTGTAACACAAGACAGGAACATTACATCATCAAAGCTCTTGTTATTGCCTGAAAACATACTACCTAGCAACTGCAGAAAATGAAAGCTGTGGGTTAACCCTTCTAAGCATGCACCAGTTTTCAAATGTACAATTGCTTGTGGACTCAGGGAGACTGGCTTTATTGTGCTCTGCCATCCCAAGCTTAAAGACCACTATCAAGGTGGACTCACCAGCACTGTACAGTTCTGAGTGGTGGTGTGATGTCATCCTCACATGATTTGTTCATAAGACTGACATCAAAATTTGGTAACAGCAAGCCTAGAGCCTTAGAATATCTGTCCTGTATGGGAGGCAGCCAGAAGCCAGCACCATTAACCCAGGTGAGAAAGGGAGGTGTTAGTGGTGCTAGAACAAAGGCAGTGGGACAGAAAAGGGCAAAGGCCCCATTCCTCCTCCTGTACAAGTGCGGGGCTGGGTGGTGAGAGCATGCTGTGTCTAGTTGTTTGGAGTACACGGAGTCCTCGCTGTAAGTCCAAGATACGTTCCAAAAAACGTGGACTTATAGTGAAACAACTTAAAGCGGGGAATTGCGGGGGAGTGTTTTGCACGACTTATAGCAGGGAATAGGAGGACTTATAACACATCAGTTCCTACAAATGGGGCAACTTACAGCGGGGACCCCTGTATCATGACTTCCTGTGGCATAGTGGTTCTCAGCCCGGGGTACTCAGAGGCCTTGCAAGTGGGTACATCATCTAAATATTTCCGTAGCTGTGCAAAGTGGACACATATTTTGCACATGACACCATCCATGAATGGTGTCTCTTTTGGCAGTCTGGTTTCTCTCGTGCCTTGTAATTTTTTCCAGGAGACACCTCCTGACTTTTTTTTTTTAATTTTCATCTGGAAACATTTATTTTCATTTGGCAGCATGGTCCCTCTGTTCTAGCTATTGGGTGAAATCCTGGCCCCATTGAAGCCAATGGCATTTTGCCATTGGCTGCGATGGAGCAGGGTTTTGTCTACTGTGTTTAAAAGCACCTAAATATAGAAGTATGGAAAACCTGTTAGTTTCAAAATGCTGCTGCCTTTTGTGGCTTATTTTTGTTAAAATGTCAGAGTGGGAAAATGAACACTAGTATGGAGTGCTCATTTTTATCTCTGATGTAATTGTACAAATAACCTCTGTCTCATTTATTCCTCCTTTCACTAAAGGGATTCTCAGCTTTGAGAACTGGCATTTATATAACTTTCTGAAAATAAAGAAAATGCAAAACAAAACAAAACACCATTCAGCCAAAAGTTAGGAAGCCAATACAAATGTTTGTTTAAAATCTCACTCAGAATTCCAGTAATAAATTTTCTTCAAGGCTTTGAAGATTTTTTTCTAAACACATCTGTTCAAATTTAGAATTCAGCAGTTTCATTGGCTCCTTTTCTTTAGTGCTACAATAATTGTAAGACTTTCCAATTAGCTTTTATTCGCTTCACCAGTCAAAGCAGAGATGGGCCAGAGCTTCAAAGTATGGACCCAGGTGTAGTTCTCAACTCTGATTGGGTATTATTGTAGAAACACCAACTCAGAATGATAGAATTGTACTCACTTTGCGTGAATGTAAATGACAACACAAGGTGTAGACCAGTGGAGAATCAGACCCCGTATTTTAATGTATAAGCCCAAGGGAGAGAATTGTGACTGAGCTTTCAAGCATAATTATTTTTCCTGACTTTTGAGTGCTTGATTTCTCAACCTTGGGATTATATTAATGCTATTTTTGGTAGAATTTATAAATAATCACAATACATTATATGAGTGACTTCAGTTTGCCATAGTTATGTTTTCACTGTGTTTCAGATCATCTGAGTCCTAAAGAATTTCTAAGGAGAGCTCATATTTTCAGTTCCTACACTAAGTAGTTATTGCTACTCCTGGCGTATGATTTCTATGTTAGTTTTGACACTTATATTTAATTCCTTTTATCAATGCAATTAAATTTCTTTTGGATCTCAGAGCTTGGTTGATACTTTTATGCTTTTGAATTGTCTTGTCTGATTGTTAGTCTAAATCAGGGGTTCCCAACCTTTTTCGGTCCCCATACCCTCTTGGTTTTTAGTAAACCTTCCCGTACCCCCTACTCAATAGGAAAGGAAATAAATTCTAGACTCTAGAATCCACAACTTTGTCACTAACACTACTACTTTTGGAATATTTCAATTAGGATAATCTAGTTATTTACCAAATATTCCCCGTACCCCCTTGACAAGCTTCTTGTACCCCCTGCGGGTACGCATACCCCAGGTTGGGAACCCCTGGTCTAAAGCCTTTCAAAATGTCCCCATTTATTAGCAGTTAAAATTATGAACATATATTCAGACTTTCTCTTTCTCAGGCTTAGAGTTGCTATCACAAAGTTTCAAAGCACCAGATTTCTGAAGAACCATTTAGGACTCGCCTTCTGATAACTAATATTTTCTTTATCTTTTTCCCAATTAATATCATACACATGTGAGTCTCATATTCTGGGTCAACAGAGTAGAGTAGCAGCAGCTTTTCAGCATTCAGCTTATCACGGGCAGTCTACACCAGTGGTTCCCAACCTTTTTTATACCGGGGACTGGCAAACCCATTCACAAACTTTTGGTGGACATCATCATTTTATCTGCATATTCAATATGCAAATAACAAATATGCAAATAAAATGTTACCCATCTGCCAAAAGCCCCAGCACCCAGAGCCCCTCAGTGCCACCCTTAGTCCCTAGAGCCCCCCACCCCTCCACTACCCCCCAGTGCCAGCCACTGACCCCAGAGTCCCCTGCACCCAATCCCCCCAGTGCCAGCTTGTCACCTTGAGAGCCCCCCAGAGAGCCAGCTCTCCATCCCAAATGCCTCAGTGCCAGCCCTCTGCCCCTTAGAGTCACCACCACCAGACCCCTCCAGTGCTAGCCTCCTGTTTCCAGAGCCCCCCTGCACCCAACCCCCTCAGAGCCATCTCCAATGCCAGCCCCCAGTCCCCAATATTAGCCCCATCCCCAGAGCCCCCCCAGGTGCCAGCCCTGCCCCCATCATCTCCCCACAACTAGCCCCACCCTCAAAGCCACCCAGTGCCAGCTTCCCACCCTGGACACTCCGGTGCTCCCAGTGTCAGCCCCCTGCCTCTTACAGCCCTCCACTCCAAGAGCTCTAGTCCCACCCCCAGCACTAGTCCCACCCCCAGGGCTCCCAGTGCCTCCCCACTCCCATCACCTAGCTCTGTACTGCCTCCCAGACACCAGCTCAGTGCTGCTGCCCGGGTCATGGTTACTCTAAGGCTGCCATACTGGGCTCCGTGTGGCCCTCCCACCATGCAGCAGAGCGCTTTTCCATGTCCAGGAAGAGACCCTGCCCCTGCCCAGCACTGGTTGGCTGAGAGGCAGGGCAGGACATGCCTCTCCCAACAGCCATGGCGGGAGGGGAGGCGCTGGGCAGCCAGAGGTCTGCCGGCTCGGCAGCAGGCTGCGGGAACCGCTTGTCTACATGGCCTAGGAAATAGTATTGTCTTGAAGAGACACCAAGTGGCCACTAAAACTTACCAATTTCTTCTCTTTAATATTTAGCAAAAAGCAACAACATTCTTTTATTGGCAGAGAGAACACTGACGGCTCTGAAAAGCAGGGCTTCGTGGGTTGGGATATGTGAGTCAAGCAGACATACTCAGTGATGAGTCCCCCAGAGATATACGCTTGACCCCTGCTCTGACTATGCCAGTATTAAATAGAACGTGGGAGTAATGAGCATTGGTCCTGAGTTCATATTGATCCATTATTTGGGAACCCCAACACAGGGCTCGGGGCATGAGATGGGACATCTGCCCCACACTGGCCCTTTAAGGGTTAAAACCCAGCCCAGGAGAGGGCTAGAAGGGTGAAGCTGTGGAGCCAGAAGCTGTGGCAGTTAGGGCCTATCTGAGGGAAGTATAAATAAAGGCTCCTGGAGTAGAGAAGAGACTCGGGCTCACTCTTGCTCCAGCTGTGGAGCAGGAGGGACCTAGTTGCCAGGGAAGCTAGCGGCTTCCTGACATAGGAGCAGGGCTGGGGAAAGGCGGCAGAGTTGGGGAAGCTCTGGCCAGGCAAGTTCCTAGGCTGCAGGGCCTGAAGCAAGGCCTGAGACTACTAGGGGTAAAGAGGCAGCCAGGGCAGGCAAAGGCAGCAGGTTCACACCCCCTTGCCAATGATGAGGGGCCATTTCAGATGGCAGTTTGCCCCTGATACAGAGCTAGATGAAGACTGGCAGTGTGTCACTGAGGCAAAGTGAGCATAGGGGGTTGGAGGTTCCCAGAGGGGGAGGACCCCAGAGTGTGGGGGCACTGCGGCAGGGCAGTACCCAGAGGGGAGGACACCATGGTCTGGGAGGGGCATGGGTCCTAACACGAAGGTGGATGAAAAATAGGTAACAGTGGACGAGACACCAGCTGGAGGGGGGCACTGGAGCTAAAAAGCTAATTCCCAGAGTGTCCAGCAGGAGGCGCCTGTGGCAGTGAGTCACCAGGGCACAACAAAGAGGGGAACTAAGGGGAACAGCCCCTTTATCCCCCATAGACAGTATTATACGTTCACGGTCCTGGTCTCTGATGGATGGGAGAGGCCTTGGCTAGTCTCTCTCATGCAGTGCAGTCCTTAGAGATGGGAAGGGAATGGCAGCTGAATCTGTCAGTGATCAGCAGAGTCTGAAGTGAGGATAGTAACTCCTTTTGGGGCTCCACCCCCATGAGACCTGGCTCCCCATTTCCCAGAAGCCTGGTCCACCATCTCCTCATGCTGCTTCCTCCACCTCTTCCACTTCCAGGCCTGATCCAGAAGGAAAGATGGTGGCTTGGCAGGGACATTCATGTGTTGTGCAGCAATGCAAAGAGAGAAGACACCTCATACATAGGTGCACAGCTCTCCCAATGCAATGCATGCTACAGTCAGATCCTGTCAGTGGGGAAATTGCTATGTGTCTGGTAATGTGGCCCCTCTCCTTTTGAAAATCCTGATGCATCTCTGACGGGTGAAGCAGGGCAACAGCTACAATTTCAAACAAATTGAAAGTTGGGGCTTCATCTTAGTTCATCAGTTTGTCTTTGGGGTGATGAATTTCACACACACACACACACGACACACACACATACACACACACACGGCAACTGCATTAAAACCAGTTGTTTGATAACCCAATCTCATTTGGAGATATGGGTGCAGGTGCACTTGATGTCATTGGAATTGTATAAAACATGCCAAGCCAAGAGAAACACAACAGACGTGGACGACATCTTAATTCCTCTGCACAAACACCTACTGAACCCTAATTAACTCATTAGCTATTGCACTGAAATATTGTTCACACAACATAAAACGAAACCAAGGCAAAAGAACTAGGAATGAGCAAAGCTTTCTGAGACCTTCAGTAAAGGAAGGAAGAACCACTACAGAAACTGCTCTGGTGTTGTGCTGAGTTCTGACATCCCTAATAATAATGTCCCAGGCCTTAGACAAGCTGGAGGTAGCCTGGTAATGGAATGCTACAGCCAGAAAATCCAAAAGAGCAGGATTCAGGCTCAAGGCAAAGTCAAAGGACTAGTGAACACAGCACTGACTCACTCAAAAGAGCTGCAGCACACACCCGGGAGGAGTACCCAGTTTAGTGCACTGAATGAAAGGGTAAATGAAGGGATTAGAGGAACGAACTCAAAATCACTCGGATGGATTCAATTCCCCAGGATTGTCAGGACAATGTCAGAGCTGAATGTCTTTGTCTCACAATTGTTTTGTCCATCAAAGTCCCCCTCCTCCAACACCCTCACCCAACCCAGTTTTGATATGACAGTACTTCCATTTATAAAAGCTGCTCTTGTCTATTTCTGTACCTTTTTACATCTTATCTGCTTACGGGGTTGAAGGTCAACAGAGCTCAGGAAGCAAATATTGTAATTTGTACTGCTACCAAGCTAGTCGTTTGCCAGAGTCACATCGAGTACCAGACTGTAATAGTAAATCTGCCTTGGCTCTGGCATGTGCCTCATGAATTTTAACCTGCAATTCAATTCACAGTACTGAAAATGTAACTCTGGGCTAGCTGGAAATGTGGGGCTTGTGCTCTTTTGAACTAAGTTTCAGCAGCTGGAATGTTGTTTTCACATCCTACTCTGTAACAGACATTACACTCAGTTTTATTCTCCTCAGCTGTTACACATCTTGGCTACGTCTACACTTGCAAGATTTTCCGGAAATGCTTTTAACGGAAAAGTTTTCCGTTAAAAGCATTTTCGGAAAAGCGTGTCTAGATTGGCAGAACGCTTTTCCGGAAAAGCACTTTTTGCGGAAAAGCGTCTGTGGCCAATCTAGACGCGCTTTTCCACAAAAAAACCCCGATCGCCATTTTCGCGATCAGGGCTTTTTTGCGGAAAACAGTACTGTGCTGTTTACACTGGCCCTTTTGCACAAAAGTCTTTCGGAAAAAGACTTTTGCCCGAACGGGAGCAGCATAGTTTTTCCGGAAAATTACTTACAATCTTACATGAGATCGTCAGTGCTTTTCCGGAAATTCAAGCGACCAGTGTAGACAACTGGTAAGTTTTTCCGGAAAAGCAGCTGATTTTCTGGAAAAGCTTGCCAGTCTAGAGACAGCCCCTATGTGTTTTCTCCTGCACAAGCCCTCCTCTGGATGTCCTTCCAGCCTCTGCCGCAAAACCCAGTCATTCTCCAGTCTCTCCCAGGGTGCCTCAGACCTTTCTCTGGAGCCTCTCCCCAGATTTAACACATCTCTGCCTTCCCCCTTCCTGTACAGGAACTAGGAACCTTCTCTACTGGGCCACAAAAAGGGGGAGGCAAAGGGAGCAATTGCCCAGGGGCTTGGATGGCTTAAGAAGGCCCAGGGCTGTGGTGGTGGTAGCAGCAGCAGGGAGCCCCCTTCCATTTTTAAATTGCAGTGATTTAATCACTGGACAGGCCAGCAGCAGCTTGTGGCACCCAGGGCTGCTAATGGGGGAGGAGGGGCAGCTACCCCAGATTCTTTAAATCATCGTCACAGGGCCCTGGGCAGTACAGGCCTGACAAGGCAGGAGGGAGTCTAGTCCCACCCTTTCCACTTGGGGCCCTCCCCCTTCTGGGGCCCCAGAACCTCTGTCGGCAGCTTTGCCTCTCTAGTGCCTGTGCTATTCTCTGCTCCAAACTCAACCATTCACCAGCCTGCTCTGCCCTCCCTCCATGGGTGAACATGCCTCTTCCTGCCCTCCACCACACATGGCCACCAGCCAATGCCCTTTGACATAAGTAAGCAATTGTAGTCCCTTTCAGGCATCACTGATGTTAGCAGTCCAAACCTGCAGTTCCCTCCCCCTCTCCAAGCTTTCTTCTTTCCTTCCTTGCTTTGTAGCATTGGGGATCTTCTCATTAGATCAGAGACGGGGCCATGGGAGTTAGTCGTCAGAGCTGAGCATTAGAGATGGGATGGGCTACAAGGAAAAACACGATCTGAACTGGGCCTCCCCTTGTCAAATGGGCTCTCTACCCAGGGGTTCTCAACCCTTCCAGACTACTATGCCCCATGCAGGAGTCTTATTTGTCTCACATACCCCCACGTTACACCTCATTTTAAAACTACTTGCTTATACCATGAGATATTAAAATATAAAAGTGTTTGGGGAGAGAGGTTTCTATTGATTTCTCTCTAGAAAATTGAATTCCAGCATCAGAATATATTTAAATATT
This sequence comes from Pelodiscus sinensis, assembly GCF_049634645.1. NCBI lineage: Eukaryota > Metazoa > Chordata > Testudines > Trionychidae > Pelodiscus > Pelodiscus sinensis. The sequence continues at coordinate 29,021,026 of NC_134724.1, read as the reverse complement.
GTTCATATTAATCTCAAAAGATAAAACAGAACCATAGAAATGAAGGACTGGAAGGGATCTCACTAGGTCATCTAGACCAGTCCTCTGCACTGAGGCAGCACTAAGTATCATATAGACAGATGTTTGTCTAACCTGTTCTTAAAAACCTCCAACACCACAGATTCCATAATTTCCACAGGCAATTTGTTAGTGCTGAATTACCCTTACGGTCAGGAAGCCTTTCCCCTTTTCCTGTATTTCATCTGAAGGCTATGTCTACACTGCACTTCACAGGCAGTGGTGCGTCGGCTATGTGCAGCTACACACCACAATGAATAGCAAGCTGCACCATGCTGCAACGGGTAGTTGTGTGTCGGTGAAAGACTCTAGCAGAGGAGACAGAGGGGAAAGGCTGCTGGATACAGGGAGCTGCTAGAATCATGCTCTGCTACTTCCATCTTGCCAGAGGCTTTTTGTGCAGCTGGAGCCTTTCCTTGTGGCCAGAGACATTTTTCACTATAGAAAGCGGTAAATAGCACAGTCCCCCAAAGATCAGTACAGAAACCTGCATTGTTTAACAGTAATACATGATTTGGAAAGGGAGTAAACAGTGAGGTGGCAATGTTAGCAAACAATAGAAACAAACAATAGAAAATTACTGAAGGAAGTTGCCTCTAAAGAGTTACAAACGGAAATCCCAAAACTGGGTGACCAGGGAAGAAAATGACAGATGAAATTCAATGTTGATAAATGCAAACAAGTGCTCATTGGAAAACACAATCCCAGCTATACATACAAAATACCATTAAAAGTAGCTGTTGCCACTTATAAAAGAGATCACAGAGTCAGTATGAATAATTCTCTGAAAACAGCTTCTCCGTGTACAGCGGCAGTCAAAAAGCTAACAACATTAGGAACCCTTAGGAAAAGGAACCGTAATAAGACAGTAAATATCATAATGCCACTATCTAAGGCCACGGTACACCCACAACTTGAAAAGCGCATGCAGTTCTGATCATCCCATTTAAAAGACGTACCGAGATCATCCCATTGGAAGAAGTACCGAGAAGGGCAACAAAGATGATTTGGGGTATAGAACAGATTCCATACAAAGCAAGCTTAAAAAGATTGGTACTATTCAGCATGGAAAAGAGACAGGAATGTGACAAGGTCTATAAAATCATGAATGATATGGAGAATGTAAATAAGGAAATGTTTTTTATCCCTTCATATAACACAGCTGGTCACTCAATGAAATTAATAGGTAATAGGAATGTAAAATCCTATTTAATCTGTTAACCAGTTAAACATTAGGTTAATCTAACATTTACCCAGTTAACCAACTAAGCGAGATCCCAGGTGGGGGACCACTCCAGACTGGCTGGAGAAGTCCCCAATCTGTGGGGCTTCCAATTCCAGCCTCAAGTGGGGCTGGCTGCTGGCTCCCCGCTCCTGGCCCCAGCTGCACAGGGTTGGCTGGTTGCCTGTTCTCAGTTCCAAACCCCAGATGTGCAGGGTGGGCTGCCACACAGGGGCCTAGTGGAGTGGAGCATCCCTCCGCCCATGGCAGGCCGCAGGCTGGGGACTGCTCCTGGGGAACCAGTTAACCAGTTACCTGTTCACATCCCTAATAAGCAGCAGGTTGAAAACAAATATCAGAAAATACTTCTTCACACAGCGCACAATCCTCCTGTGGAACTCCTTGCCAGGGGAGGTAGGGAAGGCAAAAAAAATATAACAGTTAAAAAAAAAGATCTAGATAAATTCATGGTGGATAGGTTGATCAATGTCTATTAGCCAAGATGGGTAGGGGCGGAGCTCCATTCTCTGAATGTCCTTAACCTTCTGATGCCAGAAGCAGTCAGGGCATATGTAAACTACATCCCTCTTTCGAAAGAGGGATGTAAATTAGATAAATTGAAATTGCAAATGAAGCTGGGATTTGAATTTCCCGCTCTTCATTTGCATAATGGCTGCCGCGCATTCTTTTGCAAAAATGGGGATTTCAAAAGTGAAACCTCTGTCTAGACGCGGTTCTTTAAAAAAAAAACCAAACCAAACCAAAACAAAACAAAAAGCCCCACCCTTTTTCAAAAGATCCTGTACTCCTCGGAAGATCTCTTCCACAAAAAGTTCTTGAGCAAGAAGCCTGCAGTGCAGACATAGCCCAAGGAATGGAGCTCTCAGTAAAATGCCCTGTTTGGTTCATTCTCTCTGAAGCATCTGGCACTGCCTACAGTCAAAATACAGGATACTGGGCTAGAAGGACCCTGGGTCTGACCCAATATAACCATTCTTATATTCTTATTATCATAGTGCTTAGAAGACCAAGCAACAGACCAGGGCCTCATTGTGATTGACACTGTACAAACATAGACCAGCCAAAAGCTACAAACATCTTTAGGAATACAATGTTTTGAGATGCAGGAGTGGTGCAGATTTCACATGAAGCAAGCCAATGCATTCAAGCCTCTGGTTGTTTTGCTAAAATGTTCTTTAATTGCTGGATTTTCGGATTATTGGATTAGAAGATTAAGTGGGCTGTCTGAAAATCTGAATTCTGAGCATGAAGTGGAGAAAGACTTTTCATGAATTAAAGTGCACTACCTCTGTAAACCTTGTAGTTTGTATCAGTTACAATAAAATTGTCCAAAAGATGTTTTCATTCTCAGGCACAGAATATGCTAAATACAGCCTCTCTGGGGGCAGTTCTAATAATACTTGTAACTGACAGGTGCCCATATACCTTTCTTCTAAAGAATAACTCATGGACTTGTATGTTTCAGTAACTGCTACCACTACTGTAAGTGTGGGTCCATAGACCACTGAGCTTCCTTGCCCAGATGTTACAATAGGAATCTGGTCTTTCATCCAACATTAGATGGTGCCCACTTCTGGATGCATGAGTACCACCCGATTTAATTACAAGTGATGAGAACAGCCCTGATTTCTATGGTACTCACATTTACAGCCATGCATGGTGCATTGTCAGGTAAATGACAGCTCTTTATGCTCCTATAATGATTTGAATTCCTATTAACCTGAAACACATTGCACAACTCTGGACTATAGCAGGAATTGGCAACACACAGCGCTTAAGTGGCACACGGAAGACGATTTTTTGTGGCTCGCGCACCACGGCGTAGGGGCTGGGTAGCTTGGCAAGCAAAGTGGGCAGCATGACCCTGCACTGGGGTTCACGTCCCTGGGGTGTGCAGGTCCTGGGAGCGAAGGGGTTAACACTTCCCTTCCCCCACTACAGGCTCTGCCGCCTGCTCCGGGAGGGGGCAGGGCTGCGGCTGCTCTGCAGATTGGGGTGAGGCAATTTGTCACACAGTGCTGCTGCCTCCAAGGGGCACTGGGACCTGGGCTAAGCCAAGGTTGCTCCCTGGGGGCGGTGGAGACCATTCCTCAGTGCCCCGCTGTGCCCAGCCGGGGGCTGGAGACAACCCTGGGCAGCCCCAGCCCCTGCCTGCCCCAGCCCTGGAGCCCCAGCCTGCAGGTGAGGGGCAGAGCTGGGCCAGGCAGGGAAGTGACTCCGCCCCCCTGGCCCTTCCTCCCCCCAGTGCTGCTCCCAGGAGGGCTGCAAGTCCCAGAACTGCTGCCCTGCCAGTGTGTGTACAGGGTGCACAGGAAAGTGGGGACTAGAGGGGTGTGTGTGTGTGAAGGAGGATGCGGGGGCAGGATGGGAGGGGAAAAGTCTGGCACTGAGGGGGATGGGAAAGTTAAATCTTGGCATGCCACTTCTGAAAGCTCTGGGCTATAGTTTGGTTTTTCCTGCGTAAGTCAGCCAGTATGCTAGTGTTTGTGGTCCTTGCACACAACAGGGGCTGCTGTAGCTTGGCCAGAAGACCCATGCATGCTGAAGAGAAAGTCTTTCTCTGGGTATGACCAGGACCTGTATGTCTCCCTCGCCCCCTTCCTCCCACCTTTCACATGTCATCTAGCTAGCACCTATCTGGGAGGGACTGAGCGTTGCAGACCTGGAAAGTGTCATGGCAGGGGGAATGACTCCAGCCAGTGCCGGTGCATTCACCTTTCTGTGGCTCTGGCAGTAATACAAGTATCGCATCTTCAATAATATGCTATTTGCTGCAGGAAACATGACAGACAAGTTATCAAATGGTGGACAGCCCATGTGCACCTGTGAGGTAGGGGAGCTTTGAACATGCAACAATGGAGCAAACCCTTGTTCTTATTACAGGTGCCATGGGACTGAACATGTCCACAGAGAGCAGAACAGACTTCAGCTTTTAACATCCCTCCTGAAAAGCCCACATGTGTAATTGCATGGAGCGCAATTTATTTGACTCAGAAGGACGGGCTAAGTTGACCCTGCTGGGATTTGTTGGACCAGAGAACCCAAGTGTTTCAAATGTGATGCCTAGCAACATAATGACACTGTGCTACTCCCTCCAGGGCTGGTTTCAGAATTAGTAGGAAGGTGCCTTTTAATCACATACATGAAAGAATCTCAAGTCACTAATTATAATAAATTTGGCATCAAGTTCCAGGAAGCCTCAGATAATTCTACAAAACTAAGAAATTCTGTACATCAGCACTGTTGCAGGAACAGTGCTAGCCACATTCCCGAGCTACTAATTCTTGGAGTAATTGTCAGTGTTTTCTTACAAAGTCTGATTCTGTCATATGATTATTTTTTGGTACAGGAAAATTGCACTGTAAAAATGATCAGTTCCATTATAAAATCAGCCCTATTTAAGTGATCAGATGTGATGGTAATTGAGGCCACATAAATACCTAGAAAAGGGACAAAAATGTGGGTTTTTTTTCATGATAAAGCATTTAGTTTTTTCAGGGAAAATATGTTGAGGGTGAAATCTTTGCCTTGTTAAAATCAATGGGAGTTTTGCTAATGCTTCACCAAGGCCAGGCTTACACATCTTGTTCAGTTGTAAATCTTGTCTGGATGTAATGTATTTTTGAATGGATCAAATTCTATATGCAACAAAATACAAATTTACAAAGTAAAACTGTAGCAGTGAAACAGTTATTTCACTTGTTTCCTTCTGTGTTTGGCCACAGAGCTTTACTAAAGAGAAGTGCTGTCACTAAATTTCCATTACTAAACAAATTTCATTTTATCCCCAAACTGTCCTACTTTCTTTAATCTGAAACTTCCCGCAACAATAAACGAAAGTGAACTGATGTTTAAACTAGGACCCGATAAAAAGGATTGCATTACCTGACCCAGGGTAAAATAACTAGTTAGGCGGTGTAACTGATTGGTGTTGGGATACAGCCATTCACTGCTGCTGCAGCTGTTTCTCAACCCAGTACTCATGGGGTGTGTCTACACTGGGCCACTTATTCCGGAGAATCAGCCGCTTTTCCGGAATAAGCCGCGAGCTGTCTACACTGGCCCTTGAATTTCCGGAAAAGCAACGATGCTGTACTGTACAAAATCAGCCGCTATTCCGGAAACCGTACGATGCTCCCGCTCGGGCATAAGTCCTTTTTCCGGAAAAGCTTTTCTGGAAAAGGGCCAGTGTAGACAGCTTTTCCGGAAAAGCAGAAGAAACGTAAAAAAGCGGTTTGGACGGCGGGAGACCCCGTAGAAGCCACGGACTTCCACATTACCCGAGGGCTTAAAGAGCACGCACACTACTGGCCGCACGTGGCAGGAGGCCCCCAGAGACCTCCCTTCCCAGCTCTGCGACGTGGCAAGTGTGCTGCCCAGCCACCTCAGCGGAGGCATGGCAGCTCGAGGTGGTCAGCCACCGTCACCCGGGGCAGAGGAGGAAGCCCCCAGGGGCCGGAAGCGCAGGGCCCCATCCTGGACCCCCAGGGAGCTGGAGGCCCTCCTGGACCTGTGGGAGGAGGAGGAGGGTCTCCATGACCTCCAGTCCCGCCGCCGGAATGCTGAGCTGTACACCCGGATGGCCCGGAACCTCGCCCAGCAAGGGCACCCCAGCCGCAACTGCGAGCAGGTCCGCTCGAAGGTTAAGGAGTTGCGGCTGGGGTACGTGCGGGCCACGGAGGGGAGGGGAGCAGGGCCTGATGCCTGCCCCTATTTTGAGCGGCTGAACTCATTTTTGGGCGAGCCAGCCCCGCAAGGCCCAGCTGTCCCCGTTGACACCTGCCAGCACCCCCCGATCATTCATCCCACCGAACCGGAGGAGGAAGACGAGAGCGGCGGCGCTTCGGGAGAGGAGGCCAGCGTTGCCACCCAGCAGGCCCCCTCCAGCAGCTCCTCTGTGGCCGGGGAGGAACCCACTGGTGAGTCTTTGAAGGTTACACTCCCAAAGGGCGGGGGGCGGAGGGCGGGGGGGAGCGAGACCCAAGTGTCCGGAGGGGGGAAGGGGAGAGCATGTCACTCAGGCCACGTGAGCTGCACGCTGCATAGCATGCGGCAGTTAGCAGCACGTGCAACCACGTGCAGCCTGGTGACTGAGCGGCAGGTGGCCGTGGCAGGCAGCTGCGGGCACGGCTGGGACCGTGCTTCTCACAACACATTTCAGCGGGATCAGGGGGAAGGGTGGATGCCGGCTGGAACCGGCCAGGGCCCGAGGGACTCAGCCCAGAGCCTGCTGCTCCACCAAGGGGTGCAGCACAGGGAATGGCACACTGTCCCAGGCCTGGCTGTGAGGCACAGCCAGCTGCTCCTGGGATAAGTGCAGCGTCACAGTCCTGTGACCGTGGACCGCCACCGAGCCGCTCACCTGCTCCCAGTGCCTTGGCAGGTTCCCCGAGGGAAGTCCCCACTGCGGCCACACCTGTCCCTGGGCTACCAGGCTTGCGGGAGGGATAGTGGGAGGGAGATGGGCCCCTGAGTTTTGCTGCAAGGATGGGACATCCCCCCACCCAGTCACCCTTTCTGGTTCTGACCAGGAGATATCGCACGCAATGGGATCTGAGAGCCCAGACCGCCACTGACAGGTGTGCTCCCAGGCACTGCGTGGGGATGCATCTCGCTCCCTGTCAAACACCAGTGATTAGCCCTAAGCTTTTCACAGTGTCCACCGGCAGGGAGTTCCACAGGTGAACGCAGCACAAGCACCCTCCTGCCCTGCATGGAGCCAGGATACAGACCGGTGCTTACAATACTGCAGGGAGGACCCTACTCCCAGGGGTGGTCCTTCTTGCCAACATACAACACCCCCCGGGAGCAGGAGGGGAACTGAGTGGGCCCAAGCCACAACTGTGCGGTCACCTGGGGCTCTGGGGTGGAGGGCATGGAGGTGTGGGGACAGTGGATGGCCTGCCTGACTGACCCGTCCTTTCTTCTCTTCCCTGCAGCGGGACCCAGCACCAGACCAGCGACTCCAGCAGCAGCGGCACCCCCAGCTGCCCAAGCCCGGAGGACCAGGCTCCGACACCGGGACCAGCTGCTTCGGCGTCATGTCACCGCGGTGGAGGGGATCCAGACCTCCATTGCGGAGCGTGTGCAGGGGGACCAGGAGTGGCGGCAGGAGGGATGGGCTGCGTTCCTGGAGGAATGCCGTGAGATGCGCGCCACAATGGACACCCTGACGGCACATTTAATACATGCCATCCACTATGGCATGGCCGGACCGCATGCCCCCGCCATCCCTCCGGGAGCACAGCCCATGCCCCCTCCTATCCCTGCTCCTCTCCCAGCTCCTGCTCCTCTCCCTGCTCCTGCTCATGCTCCTGACCCTTTTACTTTTCAGTAAAGATGTAAACCAGAAACTATATTTACATAGCAACAAACAAGCAGAAAAAAATGGTTACAATATGCAGTACAGTACAGATTCAAAAACATAAGTTAGGCGCAGGGAGGACGATTGTGGTGTTGCTGGCCACCTCGATCCTTTGGTCCTTCCGGGCCTCAGGAGAGGAACAGCCAGGAGATCCCTCGACGGATGATTGTGGTGTTGCTGGCCACCTCGATCCTTTGGTCCTTCCGGGCCTCAGGAGAGGAACAGCCAGGAGATCCCTCGACGGATGACTGTGGTGTTGCTGGCCACCTCGATCCTTTGGTCCTTCCGGGCCTCAGGAGAGGAACAGCCAGGAGATCCCTCGACGGATGACTGTGGTGTTGCTGGCCATGTCAGTCCTTTGGGCCTTCCGGGCCTCAGGAGAGGAACAGCCAGGAGATCCATTGAAGATGGCACTGATGTGAGCCTTCCACACAAGTCCCAAATCCTGTTGGCTGTTCCTCAGGACGGTGATGGTGGCCTAAACCCTAGCCTAACTTAAAAGAAAAACCCTAACTACACCCGACGCACCCGACGAACAGACTCGATGACGGCCGCGATGTGCTGTGACCCGACGCTTTACTATACTATGGGGAGGGGGGAGGTAAGGGGAGGAGGTGGGGAAGGGTAGGAGCTGGGACGGAGTACTCTGGGGTGACCCAAGCGACCCTGCTACGGGGCTTGGGCAAACATGTCCACCAGGGCCTCTCTAATGCGCACCGCCTCCTGGCGCGCCTGGCGGATGGCAGCTGTGTAGGGCTGGTCCAAGGTCTGTGCCTCAGCTGCCACCCATGCAGGGAGGAAGGCCTCCCCACTGCGCTCCACAATATTGTGGAGCACGCAGCACGCGGCCAGCACTTCCGTTGCATTCTGCTCACCCATGTCGAGACGGGTGAGCAAACAACGGAAGCGGGCTTTTAACCGTCCAAACGCCAGCTCCACTGGGTTTCGGGCCCGGCTGAGGTGGTCGTTGAACCGGGCCCGGTTCTGGTCCGGCTGCCCCGTGTAGGGCCGCATGAGCCAGGGCATCAGGGGGTAGGCCGCATCCCCGACGATGCAGATGGGCATCGGCACATTCCCGACAGTCAAGTCCCGCCGGGGGAAGTAGGTGCCCGCCTCCAACCTCTGAAACAGTCCTGAGTTCCGGAGGATGCGGGCGTCGTGTGCCCGGCCGGACCAGCCGCCGTAGATGTCCAGGAAGCGACCCCGGTGATCCACGAGGGCCTGCAGGACGATGGAGCAGTACCCCTTTCTGTTCATAAAGTGGGCTGCTCGATGCTCCGGGGCCCGGATGGCGATGTGGGTGGCGTCCAGGGCTCCCCCGCAGTTGGGGAACCCGAGGGCAGCGAAGCCGGCCATGGTCTCATCGACGTCGCGCAGGCGGATGATTCTTGGCAGCAGGACGTCGTTGATGGCGTGGACGACCTGCAGAAGGGTGCAGAGAAACACAAGGGAACACATTACATACAGCCAGGGGTGAGTGTGCGCTCCCTTGGGTCCCCCCCTTGATTCCCTCTGTACACACACACACACACACACACACACACACACACACACGGCCCCCCTCGCCCCACGCCCCCCCCCACCAGTGGGCCGGTGCAAGGGAGGGACGGTCGAAACCCCTGAGCGACCCAGCCTGGGGTCTTGGGTGTCCCTGGGCCTGGAGTGGAGCACCCTCCCCCCATCTCACTCCCCCTGGGACTTACCTGGATGACGATAACACCAACGGTGGATCTTCCCACCCCGAACTGGTGTGCCACCGAGCGGTAGCTGTCCGGTGTGGCCAGCTTCCACAGCGCGATGGCAACCCTCTTGTTGACGGGGATGGGTGCCCGCAGCCGGGTGGCGGTTCTCTGCAGCGCGGGGGTCAGCCAGGTGCACAGCATCAAAAAGGTCCGCTTTCTCATTCAGAAATTCCGGATCCACTGGTAGTCGTCCCATCGTCCGAGGACCACACGGTCCCACCAGTCGGTGCTCGTTTCCAAAGTCCAAATGGGCAGGTCTATCGTTGGGTGCTGATGCCACGCGGTTGCCAGGACCTCCCTGGTGAGGGAGTCCAAGGCAATCTCTGCCTCCTGGTATGTGTACAGCAGGGCACCAGCCTGCAGCACGAGCTCCAGGCACCTGTACAGTTCTAACAGGGGCCCAAGCAGGTACATGGCCACCCACGGCTCCATAGCAGACAGTGCAGAGCAGAAAAAATAAAATGCCAGGAAAAGCTGGTGGGGGGCCAAAGGGTGGTGTCCCCAAAACTCACAGGGCAACCACCGACCCTGTGAAGGGTGCCAGTCTCTGGCAGAGGTCACAAGGCACGGGAGCACGAGACAAACGGCTGCCCGGCGAGACCCCTTTAACCACGCGTCTGGACGGAGCTCCGGCCCCGCCCCCGGAAAGGTCTGGTGGCCTTTGCCCTTTTCAAAATGGTTCCGGGCTTTTTGCTTTTCCGGAAAAGCGCGCCGCCAATGTAGACGCGCTTTTCCAGAAAAGCGCATCGTTATCGCGGAAACTCCGTGGCCAATGTAGACGCTCCTTTTCCGGAAAAGCTGAAAACGGAATGTATTCCGTTTTAAGCATTTCCGGAAATTCATGCCAGTGTAGACGTAGCCATGGACAAAAGTATCCATTTCACAGAAGCCTCTTTCATAACTGACACTCCCTGATAGCCCTGGCTTTACTAGTCTTTGTGTACACTTCAAAAATAAAGGCTTGTAATTTTCACCCAGTGATAACAACAGTGGAAGCTATAGTGTAGAAAGGATCTACAACTCTCCTGAGAGAACACAGCCTTTGTTCCTGATTCTGTTGGCACTTCAGTCAGACACTGGCATAGAGAATTAATTTAGGGTAGGTCTACACAGCAGCATTATTTCGGAATAACTGACATTAATAACAATGAGCGTGTCTACACTACAAGCCTTTATTTTGAAATAAATGTCAAGCTAGAGGACTTCTTACGCTAATTCATGGTAACCCTCATTTTACAAGTCAAAAGAAGAGTGTTCTTCCTTCGACTTCCTGCTGTGTAGACAGCACCTAAAGCCAAGTTAAGCTACTTCAGCTTAAGCTATGCAATTGATGTAGCTGAACTTGCGTAGCTTAATTCGACTTTAGCCCTGCCAAATGTACCCTGAGAGAATATTCATCATGTATACCAGTAAGTATGACAAAATCCAGTTTTACCCTTTGTTGCTCTTGTCATAGATAAACCAGGGGATACGTTACCCTTTTATGTATGAAAACATTTTATCAAAAGTTGTATGGCAAAATCTAGGACCCATGGCTTGAGGGGAAGGTACAAAAGTGGCTTTACCTCAACAGTTCCTGGAGTCAGCCATGGGTCAGTTCAACTTAGCAAAACTTAGAGCAACCGCAGTGTTATAACCAGTTGTAACAGGCATTGTATTAGCTGAGGATCATAAGACTACACTGTTCCAGGAATATCCCCTGCTCTGGGGGGTTATGAATGGGATGACAGAGTCCCCTATACTGCTCTGTCACTCAGTCATTCCCCCATCTCCAACAGGGGATTTCCTAGGAATCAAGTTAATGTGACTACTTGACTTTATGGCCCTTTTGCACCAATAGAATGGCACAACGTACTGTATGGAGCTAAGATTCTAATATTTCTCTTTTTCAGATATGTGGAGAAAAAGACAGAAAATAAAAATGCAGTTAAAATTTTAGCAATTTGTGGCCTGGATTTTGCCATTTACATACACCATGGCAGTAGTTGTAGCAATCAAGGTTATTCTCTCAAGAAACAATTTATGGTTTCTGTAGCATTCTGAAATCCTCAGCTAAACAACATCAAAATGGATTATAAACAAAACCGAGTTTCTTTGTAACAGATCATCATGCAGCTGTACTCCACTTTTACAGCAACCAACTAGCAATTAATTTGAGTGACATCAGCAAGCAATCCCCAGATTTCCGTTAATATCATATGACAAGCTCATAATCTCTCCAATTTAAGAAAACTGGCCTTACATTCATTTGTCATCTCTGGTTTCACTTACAACTGTAACCCACAAATACTCAGTACCTGAGATCTATTCAAAGCAACTATGACAATTGTGCATGATGAGTCAATTAAGGTGTAATGTATTGTTTTTCATTATGCTAATATTAAGGTGTTCCTACTATTAAGCTTCACTATATAGAGAATTCATGTCTATGAAAATACTGTCTATAAGTGGGAGAAGGGGGAACCTTCAGTGCACCAGCTGCATGCAGTTTGTCAGGGTTAGCCCCTGGCGGGCCGCCAGACAGTGCGTTTAACTGAGTGGCCACAAGCTCGGCCGCTCACAAAGCCAAGTGGCTGTAGGTCATGGTTCTCGGTCAGTGGGAACTGTGGGGAGCAGTGGAGACTGGGTCACCACTACCTGCAGCTCCCAGTGTCTGTGGACACTCAGGCAAACAAACTGCCTGGTGGCCAGTCAGTGACCTGACCCCTGATCTGTAAGGATCAGGATAGGTCAAATTTTGAAAAGCAGCTCTGTGACTCAGCAGCCTGTGCTCCTTTTTCAGAGGAGACGGAGCCCTGGTCTACACTACGAACTTACATCAGTATCGCTGTGTTACTCAGGGGTGTGGAAAACTACTTGCCTACAAAACTGGACATTAAAATACAAAACTGTCCCAGCACACAGTTACTGACAAATTGCTGACTCTCATTTCTACCATATAATTATAAAATAAATCAAATTGAATATAATTACTGTACTTACACTCCAATGCACACTACATAGACCAGCATTAGAAAGTCATGGTATGAAGTTTTAGTTTGTATTGTGCTTGCTAGTGCTTTTTATGTAGCCTGTTGTAAAACTAGGCAAATATCTAGATGAATTGATGTGCCCCCGAAAGGACACTTGTATCTCTGGTTGATACTTACTGGTGTAATGAGCACAAGATAAAAAGGAGTCAACAATGTAACACTGTTGCAAAAAAAGCAAAGAACATTCTGGGATATATTAGCAGGAGTGCTGTAAAAGTCATGAGAAGTAATTTTTCCATTCTACTCCATGCTGATTGAGCCTCAGCTGGGGTTTAGGTCCAGTTCTGAGTGCCACTTTTCAGTCACGATGCGGTCAAATTGGAGAGGTTCCAGAGAACAGCAACAAGGGCTAGGTCTACACCCACGATCCTCAATGCGGCGCCCGCCGGGGCATTTATGTGCGCCCACCTAGTCAGGGTCGCAACGTGGGATGGCCGGGGGAGGACTGGCCACACACACTGCGGGGCCAAACTCGCGCTGTGATGGGGCATGGGAAAGCACCGGCGGGCGAACCTGCCAGAGAGTGTGGGGGGGAAGCTGCGGGAGCAGGGCAGCCAGTCCAGAGCAGCAAAATGGCCGTGGTGGGGGGTCTGGTGCCGGCGCAGGTGCACTTGGCACAGGGCTGGCCAGTTGGGCAATGCAGTGGGATGATGTCACCCACCAGTGCGGCTCCCGCCACACAAAAAAGTTGGGGACCACTGGTCTATACTATAGTCTTTTTTTTTTTTTTGAAGAAAAAAAAAAGCTACACAAATTGCGCTTTCCAATTTGCGTAGTTTTTTCAGATTGCTTTTCTGCCATTTGGCCCCGTCTATATGAGGCCAAAATGGAGGAAAATCCTCCTATTTCAGAGGAGCTCTTATTCGTCCTAGAACTAGGTAAACAGGGCTCTCTGAAAGAGCGCTTTGCAAAAAAAAGCGGAAGAGCAAATGCATTCCCTGAATGTGGAAAAGTTTTTCCAGGATACTTCTGGTATCCCAGAAAACCCCCACAGTCTAGACGTACGCAAAATTATTAAAGGTCTAGAAAACAAGACCTATGAAGGAAGACTGAAAAAAAATGGGTTAGTGACTCTAGAGATGAGAAGATTGAGAGGGGACATAACAATTTTCAAGTACGGTAGGTAAAAACTTGTTACAAGGAGGAGGGTGAAAATTGTTCTCCTTAACCTCTGAGGATAGGCCAGGAGGCACTGGGCTTAAATTGAAAGTTGGACATTAGGAAAAACATCATAATTGTCAGGGTAGTTAAGCACTGGGACAAACTGTCTAGGGAAGTAGTGGACTTTCTGTCATGGGGGATTTTTAAGAACAGGTTAGTTGAACACCTGTCAGGATTGGTCCAGTTGTTATTTAGTCCTGCCTTGAGTGCAGGGATTGGACTAGATGATGTATTGAGTATTCCTTCAGTGCTACAGTTAGTCAATTCTAAGATTCTGTATGAGTCATATAACACAAAATTTGCCCATATTCAGCATTTCATGTGGGGTAAAATTTTCAAAAATGTCTATGTGATTTATGAGCCTATTGACTTTCACTAAGCTTAAAGCTCTTAAGTGCCCAAGTCATTCTTTAAAATTTAATCCTTAGGCTCTTATGACATTTAAATGGTTTTCAGAAGTTTACCCAACTCCATTATACACTCTCTGTAACATACACTGAGCATATGGTGCTCAGTGTACTTAGGGAATAATTGAATATGCATATTGAGAAAGACAATGTATTGATCTTAACTTCCCCAAAACTTTTTCCTGTGCATATTCTGCAATAAGATAATTTTCTGCCTGTTGGTAAGACCATCTCAAACTTCTTTGCTATTCATTTTCCCCTAACCACACTACGAACTAAATGAGCATGATGTAGTTTTACAAGCAACAAGTCTGAACTTGGCATGTCTAAGTTTGCTGTTAATTTAGGAAAACTCCAGTTCCTGGCACATAAGATCTGAGTCTGCCCAGTGATTTTTGCTGCATTTATACCTGTGCAGAAAGGAAAGTAGCTTCTGATTTTACTGCTTATCAGTATTTCATAGACAGCTGTGATAAATACCTGCTTAAGTGGAGGATGAGTTAATGTGAATGTATTGCAAATAATTGATAAGAGAGACTAGAACAAGCAGCCTTTTTTAAGGTGATTTCACTAAATGAGGGTATGGCAGTTTTTAATCCTGTCATACACTGTGGGGTTTTTAATTGTCAAGTGTGGAGACATTGTATGAAAGACAGGTAAAAGAATGGTTTAATTAGGAAGATAGACAATTGCTTTATAAAATCTTCAGTTTCAAAACTTAATGTAAAAAGATGTCATTAATTAGAGTCAAAATAATCATGATGACTGAGGAGGTTTAATGATTTGATGTGATGTAATTGGGATCGTGAGGAATACGAGCGGAGATGTTTCCATCTCTTGGTCTATGGTGGAGAAGCTTTGCATCATGCTGCCCTCTGAGAGTGGTGACCTAAAATCCCTCCTCCTCTGAACACTAAAAGGGTGTGAAAGTGAAAATATAGCACATACAAAATACTTCAGTGATCTTGAGAAAGGGTCCATAACTATTGCAGTACCCATAGTGTAAGCCAGGGCTACTCAACTTTGGAAGCCCCAGGAGCCACAGTGATACAGCATATGCCAAGGGCCGCAACGTAAGTGAGATTGCATATACATGCAAATATATATGCAAATATATGCAAATAGCTGCTTTCTCACTGAGTGGCATGAACACAAAGATTAAGGCAAGACTACACAACACGCAAGCCCTATTTAAGTCAGTTCTGCTGATATTAATAAAATGCAATATTTACCCAATTTCCACCCATAGGACAGCACTTTTAATGAGCAATGATAGTCATGAATTTGACTACTAAAATGCATATCAACAGAAGACCATTATATAGACTCGCCGTTGTAGAGCATGTTCCCAGTGGAGGCCATGTTCAAAGGATCCCACCCACAGGCTGCATGTTGAGCCCTGCCTAAACCCAAACCGCACCATGGGCCGCAAACAAACAAGCCATGGGCCGCATGCAGCCCAGGGGCCGCGTATTGAGTAGCTCTTGTCTAAAATATGCTGTTGTGCACCGAAATTCTGCAACACTGTAACTTTAGTACTATTGATTATTTAAACTTGTCTATTTTGGGGGGTTTTTTAAAAAAGGAAAAGACTAAAACATAAAATATATTTTGATTTTTTAAAATTCCCTTTTGCACATGGCTGCACTCTTAATTATACACTATCTATAATAGAAATCTATTTAAATAGGTAAGACGGAATAAAATGAAAAATGTAAAAGGAATTTTACAAGGCAAGAGCCAGCTACTTACTGATGATGGCTTTCTGGATGAGCATGTTATTCTGCTACTAGGTTTCTTGTCCCTTCCTCTGAAGCATTTAGAACTAGCCTTTATCTCACACACACATGCAATTCTGGACTGAATGGACCTGCAGTCTGATTTGGTGGGCCACCTTTCAAGTTCTTGTGATAACATTGATTGTTGTACACAAACCCACTGTTTTAGGAAATGGTTCAACACAGTGGAACTCCAAATCTGTCATTTGTCATTCTCTGGGTATATAACCTTAATAAGTTCATATATCAAGAATGCAGCCCTGATTACTTTTCTCTGTCCAAAAATAAACATGGAGCAAAAAAGGAAGAGACGGTCAATGGGGAACCCTTAGTAAAACCTCAACATCCACTGCCTCTCTAGTCAAACTATGGAAATGCTTAGGAAGTGACCCCAGCATGGTGGTCTTATTTTACATTAAAACAAACGTGGTTCTTTCAGCTGCTGCAGATAAATATTTGATGAAAAGAGACAGGGACAGATGTAACAAAAACCCTACAGTAAATACAGATTAAGACAAACAGAACAAATGTTGTAATAGCATATTATATATACACACACACACAAAATCACTTTACAGATTTTTGTCAAATACCTTTCCAACTCGACCCTAGTTTTGAAGATCACACTAATGGCAGAATGTGAATTTTCTGCGGGATTTTTTAATCATAATCACTTTAATGATGTATATTGAAAATACAAACACATACCGATAAATAGAAGCTAAAAAGCAATTTTGTTGTAGGTTATGTGCTTTAAAAACATCAGGGTTAGTTTGTAAGCCAAGATGAGACGAGTTTAAAATTGGTCTATAATTCCATGTTGGCAATTTATAATATGCTACAGTGGTTAATAGGGTTATTCCCTGAATGTGTATACTGTATTAAAGATGGAAGTGTCTTGTGATAATGCATGTATCGGAAAATAAGTTGTCAGAATAATAAGTATCATAGAGCCAGCTTTATTGCAAGGTTCTCTTACTATGTCAGGTCTTCTGTGGTTGGTTAATTTTAAAAGGTTACTGTAGTACCACCTGATGTCTTCTTCCAATCAGTTTTGTACTCATTTATGCAATTTTATTCCTTTTCAAATACTGGCTCTAGACTTATTTCGTCCTTGAGCATGTTAATTAACATCTTACTATATATTTTAGAGCTGTGCATCTGTTTATCATGTGTGATTCTTTTTCTGCAAGAACTCCTCCTAAATGGTAAGAGCTAGGACCACCAAATTCAGTTTACAGCTTCCTCTTATCATAACTTAAATCAAGGTCAGAGTTTGGTTGTGCCTGGACAATGGGATTTGCCTGGAATTTGATTTTTTTCTCATAAAATGGAAAGGGAGGTGTCTGGCAGAAGGAACAGTTATACTGTAGAATGACCACAGGGGGACAGCAAAGGGGCAAAGATGGGAACCAGCATAGCTATAGCCCCATTGGGCCAGCAGGGGTAGGGTGGAGTAAGGGCAGCTATCTGCTATATATGTCAAAGAGTTTGTCTGTTTGTGGTCTGTCTGTCTGAATGTCTATCTGTTCCCCAGCCAGGGGACATGCATGCCTCCCTTGGCTGTGCAGTTGCTATGGGCAGGCTCTTCTCGCCTGGCCCCAACCTGCTGTAGAGAGAGAGAACTGAAATTGTTCTCTCTCCAGAGGGCATCCTGCATACAGACTTCCCCATCCCTTGCCCCAGCCCAAAACAATGATTTAAATGAAGAAAAACAAAACTTATTTGAGTTAAGGACCTGAGCAACACCAGATAAATCTTCTAGTCCAATGTATCTTACAGCTATGGTGACTTAATTGAGTGAATGTTGAAAGTGAACCAAGGTAAGCCAGAATAATAGGATGAATCTGGAATAGGATTGGTTCCCAATAATATGTACAGAAAAGATACAATATAGAAATTTGGACTAGTAGTCTGTTTTGGCACAGCTAACTCAATGCTTAAGGTTTGAAAACTAGAAGAAAATGTTATTGGAAACCAAATTGACTATAACCCTTTTTTATTAAAACACAGTAAATAATAAGAGTTTATTGGGATGAAGAAAAAAATATACTGGATGGAATTCCCATTCAAAAAAACTTACTAAAATAATTAAATGGAAACATTTTAACAATCCCTTTTTTAAAGAAATCCAAAATAAAGAATAACTTCATAAAGATAACATTGAATTGTTGCAATAATACAATCATTTAAATAAAGCATGTACATTTTCCTTTTATTAAAACAAAACACCTTAATTGAGTTAAGGACCTGGGCAACACTGGGTAAATCTGCTAGTTATCCTAAAAAGACCATTATTCATGAAGTCACTCCATAATAGTTCACAGAGAGTTATTAAAGGAAGAAAGAACTTGGCAGTGATCCCTTCTGATACTAACCTCCAACTAGTCACCTATTATTTGTATAGCTGAAATGTATTAGCTGCTAAGTTAGAAGTTGAATCTGCAACTTGTACTCATATTGAGTCATTCTATTGACCTCAATGGGGTTAGGCATTTGAGGGTCACAGAATTACAGAACCTTTCTGGCAAGGAACACGATGTCTTTTCTGTACTGTATTGGGTTGATCACAGTACACTTGTACTTGAAACTTATACACTCTATATGCAGTTAACAAGAGGCTCTGTCTTACATTGAAAATTCCTGACAATCCTTGTATATACATTTGTATTTGCAGCATCTTATAAACTAGTCATAGCATTAATGGAAGACAGATCTTTTAAATATCTCAGGAACAAAAGTCTGAGGACTGGTAAATCCACTATTAAACAGGATGATACAACTGTCAATAGTGCTGCAAAAAAGGCAGATATGTCTGTTCTGTATTTGGAAAGAAGCTGAACAATGATTAATTTCTTATCATTGACAAGGAAATGCTTTCTGTTCCAACAGTAACCAGGCAGGATGTTAAAGATCAACGTCAGAAGTTACATAGTGGTACATATGTAGTCCAGATAACTTCCACCTATGAGGTTTTTTTAAACATAGTCAGTGAGTTCTGAGAGCCAACGATGCTGCAGTTTAACATATCTTAAAACACTGGGCAAGTCCCTGAGGACTGGAAAAATATAATGCCATTATTTAAAAGAGTAAACTAAATAGCCCGGGTCACTCTAGATTGGTTAGTTTGGTACTGCTCTCAGTCAGACTCATGGAAAAGCATCTGTAGAATGCAACCAGTAAAGAATTAAAGGATGGTAGCATAATTAATGCCACTGAATATGGTTTTAAGGACAATCTGTCTCATCAAACACTTGATATCTTTTTGATCAGATCTCACGTCTGGCTGATGGTTAACTTTGATGACATAATATCCTTAGGCTTCTGCAGGACATTTGACTTAGTACCACACAACACTCTGATTTAAAAAAATTAGTGTACAAAATCAAGGTAGCACACGTTAAATGGATACAAATCTGACAAAATGATGGATTCAGTGTATCAAATGGGGTTCCTTAGGGAGCTCTTCTTAGAGCAAGGCTATTCAATATTATTATCAATAACCTGGAAGAAAACTATTACATAGTTGCAGGGTGAAGTCTGATGACACAAACATTGGTGGCATAAGTCGGTTCTGCAGCATGAGCTCGATTGCTTTGTAAGCAAAGATTACTTGGTCAACTTGTGTTTTAATACAGAAATGAATGTGGGAACAAAAGATGTAAGTTATTTTGTAAAGCAGTGACTCTGAAAGGAACTTGTGGAGTCATGGCAGAATATGAGCTGAACATGAGCTTCCAGCACAATGAAGTGATTAACACTGGATTTATAGACAGAAGAGTAGGGAGGTGGTATTGCTACTGTGTGCCGCTTTGGTGAGGACCATTACTGGAATATTGTAGCCAGTTCTGGTATCTACACTTTAAAAAAGATCCGGGGGAGGGGGGAAGGACAGAGAGGGGGCTTTTCCTGCAGCCTCCTGGGCAGTGACTGGGGGTGGGAGGTGCAAAGCCGTGGAACCTCCCGCAGGACCACCAGTATCATCTGCACCCCACAGAACCACAAATGCCAGAGAAGCAGGCAGCCAGTGATATCCCCACAAGGAGCATTGAAGCTCAAGCTTCAGCTCTGTAGCAGACAGCAGGCTCTGGTCATGGGGCTTCTGACCCTGGATCCCAGCTGTGGTGCCAGCCCTGGGCACAAAGTCCCTCCTCCCCATCACTTGACCCCCCGCTGTCTCCCTACCCACCTCCCCATCCAGCGCTTAAATTGTTCCCTGACTTGCCAGGGTTGAGAGAGTCTGCTGTGAAAATTAATATCTGTATATTTGTTAATATTACTTTTCATTGCCTCCCAGCTAGCTAGTAAGTAAATTTGCGGTGAAAAGTGATATTAACAAATACACAATTATCACTTTTCACAGCAACAGACTTACTAGCTAGGAAGTCTTTTTTAAAAAAGCAACTGAAAAGTAAAAAAAAAAAAAAAATAGAAGAATGGGTAAAGCACCTTATTTTATTTCTGTTCTGTTTAGGTCCAGTAGAGAATGTTATCTTTAATTATTGAGTAACTAAAATAAATTACAGTGATTTGGACAGATATATATTTTTCACTTAAATGTTTTAGGAAAAATTGTCAGAGCAGCCACAAGCAAGAGTTACTGAGCTGCACTTGGAGTCCACCAAAAAATGTTTTGTTAGAACCGCTCCCTAGTAGACAAATGCACAAGATCCAATAACTGGAAACTAATAGAATATGCAGATTTTAACAGTGAGAATAATTAACCAGGGGAACAATTTATCTATGAATGAGGTGGTGGATTCTTCATCACATGATCATTTTAGGTAGTTTAAGGATAACCTTTAGCAGGCTTGTATGTGGGAATTTCCGGGGTGTGTGTGACTTTTTTTGTAAATGGGGACTGCAATTTTTTTAAACATAAGGGAGTTCAAAATAGTCATGCGATGAGTGTGCTTCAGAGGTTAATGAAAAATTTGAGTGGAAACAGTAAATGGAAAAATGATTTGGTTATAACATACTAAACATTTATACAGTAATAAAGGTTTTATAGAAATTACCTTCTGGGGTCATGGCAGGCAGCGTGGCCCCAGGCTCCTCGGCCACCTCTGCCTGCTGCTTATCTACCTGCTCGGCAAGGCCAGCGCTGGATGAGTGCAGGCAGGGCTTCCAGCCAGTGGGGCCGGGCCCAATTGCAGGATAGTTGCATGAGAGGGGTTTGGTGGGGGCCAAACAAATCCCTATTGGTAGGATGGTGGGAAAAGTCCTTGGGGGGGGGGTCACAAGACACCTTTTACTTCTGGTCATGTGTCCACCTTGCCCTGAGAGTGTTACCTCCAGAGGTGTGGCCAATGGGGGTCAGGGGCGTGGTTAACAGGGGTCAGGGGTGTGGCTAATGGAGGTCAAAGTACATTTAAAAAAAATTCTTTGGGTGCACACCCTAATGAAATGTGCTGTGCACGCCTATGCTCATATTGGTCCTATTCTGGCCTTAAATACCCATAAAGCTGTTGTGTTCAGTGTTACAGCACAGACTGTCACACAGTGGTCTCCAACCTTTTTAACAGAAGATCACTTTTTCAATTTAAGTGAAATGTAAGATCCATCTGAAACCCAAATACCTTTGCCCCACTTCTTTCCTGCCCCTTCTTTGAGGCCCTGCCTCTGCTCCTCCCCTTCTCTGAGGTTGCACCCTGCTCACTTCACTCCCCTTCTTCTCCAGCCACCTGCACTTTCACCAGGCGGGGGTAGTGGGTTGAGGTGCAGGCTCTGGTCTTGATCCAAGAAGTTTGGGTGCAAGGAGTTTGGAGAGTGGGAGGAGCTCCAGGCTTAGCCCAGGGTGAGGGATTGGGCACCAGGAAGGGTTTCAGGGTGCAAACTCTGGGAAGGAATTTGGGTGCAGGGGAACTCACGTTGGAGGCAGGAGGTTGGGTGTAGGAGGAAGTTCAGGGTGGGGACAGTCAAAAAACAAAACTAACACACTTTGCAAGCATTAAAAAAAGTAACAACTCCCCACATGTGTGTTGGGTCGGGAGAAGAGAGTGAAGGACAGTGTGTGTGTGTGAAAATGACAGACACACACACAGTGTATGAGAGTGACAGAAATTTGCATTGCCAAGCTCCCTCCATCCCCTTCTCTCTGTGCTGAGATCAGGTACAGAAGTGGGGGGAGGAGGGACACGCTGATATCAGCTCTCCCTCTTCTCTCTTCCACACCCTGCACAGCAAGCAGGAGGCTCCCAGAGGGGCAGCTCCATGGCAGAGGGCAAGAGCAGCGTGACAGTGGTGGAGGGGTAACTGAAGTGCCAGCACTTGATAGCTTCGTGGCCAACCCAGTCAGGCTCACTGTCAGAGGCTCCAAGATCTCCTGGTAGATCCCAATCCACTGGTTGGTGACCACGGGTTTAGTACAACAGAACATCTAGTTTTTGATTCATGCAAAAAGCCGATAATTTTTGCAGATTCCACAAGCTAAAAGCAAAAGTTGGTTTGTCCAAATACAGGAGGATGTCTGAGAGGTCAATTTTACTGTGGAAAAAGTACTTTTGACAGTTACATTTTTTTAATATTTTATTGTTTATGCTTTGTAAACTCTGCCCAGAAAAGGATATTATGGCGGCTTCCAGAATGTACTGGGCTTTCTCTCATGCTAGCTCCTGCCATTAAAATCAATGAGAGTTTTGCCACTGATTTCAATGGAAGGCTATTTGACAAGAAACATGGCAAAATATTTAAACTACATATAATTAAAGGCACATTTATTGTGGATACAAGCTATATTATTCATATGAGACTCACGTGTCGTTTTTCTTTGCTGAAGTTTCCAAACTGGATTAATTTGTTATAACCATTGAGGAAAATGTAGCATAATGCACCACACATAGTATTATCAACTGGATAAAAGCTTATCCACTTCTAGCTCATTACAAAGACATCTTATTATAGTAACATTTCATTACCACAGATACAGTCTCCATTACTGATGTCTAACAAGCCATTTGATTCCATTGGCCTTTTTAATGACACAGTTAATGACATTTGTGAGCAAAATTAATTAATTGGGTAGAGCCTTTGTGTCGTACCCTCAGACGCGGATAGCTTGCTGAAATATTGCTTTTGATTTTTATCCAGTATGTTAGTAGCAAACTTTGTTGGTTCTGTATTAAGGAAATTGAAACTATGACCTAGAGCAACAGCAAACTGTACCAGCCTCTCATCCTTCTTTAGAGCCAAGTGAATGCAGTGTCCTAGTGTTTGTCCAGCAACCTGTTCTCCAATAACTTACAAACTTTGCCAAAAGTCTCTTTGGCAGATAGTCAAACATTTGCATAGTGACCATCCAGTCTGAGCTCTGTGGGAGATGGTTCATAGATCCAATTCTCCCTTCTGGAATTCAGACATCAAATTCAAATCAGGACATAGACACACACTCAAACTTTTGCTGACTGACATTATTCCATCAGCATAAAACTGCTGCAATTAGCTTATTGTCTGTGTGTGGGCCTGCTTGTTGCCTTGTGTGGGCACTACATGAACTCATGAGGCAGTAGTGACGAGGGATGTTGAAATGTGTTTAAGTAAGTGTGTAACCATTTTCAGTGGCTACATGCAGGGGAGGGGGCAGGCAGATCCCTGGGAGCTGGCTCCCCATGCACGCTGGCTTCTGTCGTGTCCCCCCACACGCTGTTGCCTCTGATACAGGCTCATCGGTAAACTGTGGACATGGTGATACTTTCACATCCCTAGTAGCGACTGCTGGGGAGAGACAACCCCCAGCAGTTGTCTCATAACCCCCCCATGTGACTCCTCCCCATAGACTTTAGGGACAGAAGGGACCATTATGATCATCTAGTCTGACCCCCTAGTCCAGGGGAGGGGCCCCAGCTCTTCCCTCTCCCACTACACTCCTTCCCCCAAGTCTCCCTTCCACTCAGCTTCCTCCCTGCAAGTCTCCTCCCCAGAGCAATGTGGACAGGGGGACTAGTGAGAGGGGCCTAGTGCCGGTTGGGGTTGACCCTCCCATGCTCTTCCTGGCAGCAGAGGGAAGCAGCTTGTCTTTTTCTTTGCAGAAGTTTCCAGACTGGCTTTGCTGCCACGGCTCCCAGACATGTTGCTTCACTTCCCGTCGCTGGTGAGTCCAGGAGGTGGTTCCACCTCGTCCCTCAGCTCTTCTCTCCCCCCAGTGATGGGAGACAGGGGAGTGGAGCAGGCTGGGGCCAGGTGGCTGCACTTCCCACCACCAGTGAGTGCAGGGGGACCCAAGCCCTGCAGCCTGCGCCAGGCCTCCACTAGTCCCCTGGGCTGTGCTGCTGAGGGAGGGCGCTTGGGGGAAGAGCATGCACTCCCCAGCAGTAGGAAGCCAAGCGATGTAGCTAGGAGCTAGCAGAGCGGGCTGGGGCTGGGTTGCTCTGCTCCTTCCTGCTGCCACTTCTGAGTGTTTGTGGGGGCCCTACTTCTGGCTCTAGGTCCTCTGGGTCCTGCAGGGCCCCCCCAAAGCATGGGGCCCAGGGAGGTTTGATAGCTATGCCCACCAGCTGCTGCCCCTACAGCACTGGGGTGGGACACGACCCTTCATGCCCCCTGTCATGGGGTGAGCACTCACCGCCGTGGCGCCTCCCACTGGTCACTCATGGAATCAGCACTCCTGCCTCAGAGGGCCCCCTGCCGGTCAATGTCCCAGCCTCTGCTGCAGGTCTTCTGCCAGTTGAATCCAGTGTCTCTTCCTCCTAGTACTGTCCTATGTCAGTGCCTCTGTACTCTGGGGTCCTCCCCTCTCGGGGAACCCGCAGTTCCCCCATATCCACTTTGCCTCAGTGACTCAGTGCCAGTCATCATGTAGCCCCTGCTTCAGGGCCAAACTGCAGTGTGAAATGGCCACTCATCGTTGGCAAGGGGGCGTGGACTTGCCGCTGCCTTCTCTCCTGGCTGTCTGCTTGCAACCCTAGATCTCTCAGGCCTTGCCTCAGGCCTGGCAGCCTGGGAGTGAGGCCAGGCCAGAGCTCCCCAGCACTGCCACAGCTGAAGCAAGAGCCTCTCAGGGGTCCTCATATATACAGCCCTCAGCTGAGCCTCAATCAACTACTCTCTGCCACAGCGGCTTGCTCCCCAGTCCCAGCCCCCTCCCAAGCCTGGATTTAACCCTTCTTAGGCTGGTACAGGGCAGATGCCCCATCACCCCCCACCCCATGTGTTGCCCCTGTGGTTGTGTTGATGCACAGTGCGGTGCACCTTAGGGAGGTAGCCTGCTGTGCAACACACCACCATCTGGCACATGGGTTCTGGGGAAGTTTTGTAGTGTAGGGTGAGGCAGAAATAAGTCATGGTTTTAAAAACTGCACAGACCCACATGGCCCATCTCACTGTCTGCAGTCTGTGAGAGAAGCATGCATAGCTCTGCACTAGTCTCCTAAATGTTGCAAGCACAGAATGGATGGCCTGCCAAGAGCTGCAAAGCAGTAAGAGGAATGCAATCCGTGGGGAACACGACCGTTTCTTGGAGGGCAGATTGCTGTGAAACACTGAGAACCGATTCAAGGTCACTGACATTCACCGAGCAGCTGCAGACGGCGGAACACTGCCTTTGGGCTGGAGAAATAAGCACTGACTGCTGGGATCACATCATAATGCCAATGTGGCCTGAGATGATCAGTAGCTCCAGAACTTTTCCAATGCCCAAGGCCACCTTCTTGGATCTGTATGCTGAGCTCATCCCAGCCCTGTAGCAAGAGGTGGTTGCACTTTGGTCACAGGCAGTGCCAAACTGCTACAGGTGAGTAGGAAATAACTTTGGAGTTGGAAAATCCACTGGGCACTGTTATCATACAAACATGCAGGGCTATGAATTGTCTGTTGCTACACAGTGCTGTCATTGTTGGCAATGTCCAACCAGGACATACTGGTTGGAATTGCAGCAGTGGACTTCGTGAACTTCAGTGGAGCAATATACGGCACCAAGCCAGCTTGCCATAAAGCACATCAACAGAAAGGGATACTTTTCCATGGTTATGCAAGTGTTGGTGGATCCCCAGGGATACTTGGCCAGTCAGGATAGGTGTGTGACACTCACACGTTTAAGAGCACAGGAATGTTTAGAAAGCAGAGCCTTTCTTTCCCATTGAGGATGTTGAAATTGTCCCTCACCAATCTACTAGAATTCTTTGGGGGTATGGGGGTGTCATCAAACACGTGAACAACAGTTATTCAGTGGATATAGTATTGTTGGACTTTCAGAAAGCCTTTGTAGAGGTCCCTCTCCACAGGCTCATAAGCAAAGTAAGTGTCACGGGCTAAGAAGGAAGGTCCTCTCATGGATCAGTGACTAGTTAAAAGATAGGAAACAAAAGGGTAGGAATTAATTATCTGTTTTCAGAATGGAGAGAAGTAAGTTGAGGTGTCTCTTTGGGGTCTGTGTAAGGACCAGCACTGTTCAACATGTTCATAAATAATCTGTAAAAAGAGGTAAACAGGAGGTGGCATATTTTGCAAACTTGAGATAGCAAAGTCAAAGCAGATTGTGAAGAGTTACAAAGGAATCTCACTAAACTGAGTGACTGGGAAACAAAATGGCAGATGAAATTTAGTGTAGATAAATGCAAGGTAATGCATATTGGAAAACATCATCCCAACTGTACGTATGAAATGATGGGGTTAATTAGCTGTTACCACTCAAGAAAGAGATCTTGGAGTCATTGTGGATAGTTTTCTGGAAACTTCCATTCAGTGTGCACCAGCAGCCTAAAAGCGAATGGAGTGTTGGGAAACATTAGGGAAGGATAGTAAGACAGAAAATACCATATTGCCGTGATGTAAATCCATGGTACGCCCACATCTTGAATACTGCATGCCGATGTGGTCACCTCATCTCAAAAAAGAGATATTAAAATTGGAAAAGGAACAGAAAAAGGCAACACAAATGATTCAGGTTATAGAATGGCTTCTATAGGAGGAGAGATTAACAAGTCTGGGAGGTTTCAACTTGGAAAAGAGATGACTGTCCTGTCTGCTCTTTTCTTCCTAGGCTGTCTGCAATATTCACCCTTCAGGCCCTTTGCTTGCAGTCTGAGGCAGCACTGGCTTACAGAATCTCACTGAACATGTCATCCTGAGTCATCTTCTCTCTCATCCTTATCTGGTTCAGGGGCCTAGAGGCATGCAGGGGTGGGGTGGGGTGGGTGGGTGGGTGGGTGGCTGTGAGAATATCACAAGGCTGCCATGACAGCAGCTGCCGATAAACACACAGAGGCACCATTGTAGTCAGAGGTGCTGGTTTTCTCCAGGCCCAGGGGATGTTCAACCCTCTGCTACACCCCAGGTCCCGCTTCTACCCATTCCTGTCCCTCAAGTCCCAACTCCTGCCTCTTACCACCCCTTCCCCTGAGTGTGCCCAATCCCTACTCCTCCCCTCTCTCCAGGACCCTCCTGCATGCGGTGACAGCTGATTGTGGTGGGCGGAAGGCATGGGGAGGGAGGATCAGGAGCTGGTCAGCAGGGCCACTGGTGGGCGGGAGGCACTGCAATGGAGAAGGGAACTAAGCCAGGGGTGCTGAGCACCTGCTAATTCTCTTCCATGGGCACTCCAGCCTCAGAGCACCCCCAGCGTCAGCACCGGTGAGTAGAGTCACAACAGAAAGTGAAAGTGAAGAACTCCCTTCCCTGGCTCCCCTAATGTTTTAAACCAGATGCTTGTGGACACTTCTGTTTGGGATTGTGTGTGCTTGGAGCTATTCACAGCAGCCGCCCTCGTGAATATTGGCCCACTGGGACGAGTTTAGGGCCATGGCACTGAATATGGCACCATTCTCCACAGGCAGTGGTGGTTTTAGCGGAGATCTCACTCTGGAGGATAACAAAGGCAGACAGAGGGCAGCTGCTGGAATCCTGAAGCTGCTCTGTCCCATACGCTCCTCACCTGTGCACTGCAATGGTGCCTGCTGAAGTGCTCGCTGACTGGCTGGGGAGGTGTCTACCACAGAGGAAGGAATAAGGCTGCCATCCCTGCAAACCTTCCAGATCCAAGAAGGTGGCCTTGGGCATTAAAAATTTCCGCAGCCACCTATCATCATCCCACAGCTGCACTACACCGTAATCCCACCAGTCAGGGGCTATTGCTTCAGCCCAAAGGCAGTGTTCCGCCGTCTGCAGCTGCTCTGCAAATTCCAGTGACCTTGACTCGGTTCTCACAATGTCCCACAGCAGTCTGTCTTCCCAGGAATTGTCATGTTCCCCACCGACTGCATTCTTCTTTCAGCTTTGCCAATACTGGCAGGCCATACGTCCTGCGCTTGCACTAGTGCAGAGCTATCAGGTTTCTCTCACTGCCTGCGGAGGGTGAGATGGGCCACGTGGGTTTGTGCAATTTTTAAAACCAGTGCAAAAAAGATGGGAAATAGATAACATTGTAGGATGGAGACAGTTGCCCACAGGCAAGTTGACCCCTTTCTCCCTGTCACCCCTCCATGACTTATTTCTGCCTCACCTTACACTGCAAAACTTCCTAAAAGACAGTGTGCCGGATGGTGGTGTGTCACACAATAGGCTACTTCCCCAAGGTGCACCACACTGTGCATCGACACAAGCACTCCTGGTGACAGAGGCAACAGACAGGGAAAGGGGGGGGGGTGAAGGGTTATGTACCCTCCGACACTGTGGGGGAGGGGTAAGGGACAGTGGGCAGAGCTATCATGTCCTGTGGATGATTTGTTCCAGTCTCCTTGGGCCTCACACTTTGGAGGGGGGTCCCATGGAGCCCAGGGGATCTGGGGCTGACAGTAAGGGCCCCCACTTCACTCACTGGGAGTGTGGGAGGGAGCAGAGCAACCCAGCTCCAGCTGGCTCTGCCAACTCCTGGCTGCATCGCTCAGTTGCCGGTGAGTGCATGTTCTTCCCCCATGCTTCCTCCCTAGCAACACAGCCCAGGGGGCTACTGGAGGCCTGGAGCAGGCTGCAGAGTTTGGGCCCCCCTGCACTCAGTGGCCCCAGCCTGCTCCACTCCCCTGGCTCTCACAGACATCAAGTGGGGGAAGGAGCTGATGGATGGGGTGGAACAGAACATCTCTCCGAAGTTTCATCCTGATCTCTCCAAAGGATTCAGTCAGGTCGGTTGGCCACGCAGTCTGTATTAAACTAGACAGCCCTGCTTTTCGGAGTTTGTCCCCAGCGGGGACTCGGACCAAGCTGGACTTGGTTTCGGCAGTATCTGCCAAGAGAGGTTCCTTGGAAGAGCATGCTGCTCTGCCCCTGCTGGCGTGAACTGCCACGGACATTTCTGCTGGCAGATGCAGAGTAGCGTGCTTTTCAAAAGGGGGCCTGCCGTGCCACGTGAACATGGCTGCCAAAATAGACTGGGGACAGCATGGCCATTGATGTCTCGGAAGTGCCAAGAATAACAGTGATTAATAGAAAAGAGAGGCAAGGTCCATGTTACCAGGACTCAGTAAAAAAGATAAGGACTTTAACAAGGAAATTACAGTGGGCCATGAATGCTGAAGCCAAGTTTGAGTGAGATTAGCCAAATACCTACTCAACATATGAGAGCAAAGAACCAAGATGAGGAATTGGTCGTTTTAAACAGCCTCTTGAGGATTAACAAGCTCTCAACGTGGGGGTAAATGGCCAAAGCGCTGGTGTGAGAATCACCCGTTGCTCTTCATTTCATGGACCCCTACACTGGAATTATTTGCTTTTTGGTCCCTACAATGGAAGAGGCTGCGTCCCTAGCTGAGGGGAAGAGGTAAAATAGGAGGTGGTCCAAACAAGATTAGCAAACACATAAGCTTGCCTCTCTCTGCCCTCAGATGGGAGTTTTCAGAGGGGGGAAGGGGACAGGGAGAGAGAAAAAAGTCTCCATCAAAGTAGGGTCAGACATAAAGAACTCAATAGCAACCTTGCTCAGCATAAATTTAATCATGATCTGATGGAACCGATCTTAATTTGACAAGCTCACAGAGATAAGAGTTAGTCAATTTCCCATTTCAACAGGCAGAGTGATAATTGAAAGCTTCCAGATAGATCACATGGAGATCAAACTTGCAGTAAGCAGCAAACTTTCTGATAAAGGGACAAGCTGGCTTCCACTGAAGTCAATGACAGACGTCCATTGACTTCAATGGGTGCTGGGTCAGGCTCAAGGTAAAAAGCCATTTTGAAATCAATTACATTCCCCTACATCCCCTCTCAGGACAAGAGTCAGGGGTGGCCAACCTGCGGCTCATGAGCCGCATGCGGCTCTTCATCCCTGAAAGTGAGGCTCATGAAGCCTCCTCCCCCCTGCACCCCTACAAATGGTCCCCAACTCCCTGTGTGGCTTTTAAAGGGACAGCGTTTTTTTTTTTTTTTTTTTTTTTTTTTTGCTCAGCAACTTTGGTGCAGCTCTTTGCATTTTTTCCGCCACTGTTTTGGCTCTCTTCGTTTAATGGGTTGGCCACCCCTGGCATAGGTGCTTAAAGTAGAAGGGCTGCAGCACCTACCTCTCCCCCATCCCTTCCCCGGATTGAAGTGGTTTCCTTTATATCAAGGGTTTACAGTTGGATCAGTGACCAAAGGATTTGGCCCGCAGGGATGCTGCTTCTCAAAGGACAGTGGCTGCCCTGCATCTCTGTGCAGGTTAAAGAGGTAAGAATTCAGACAGCCAGGGGCTGGCAAAGAGCAAACTTTCCAGTCAGATTGCCCTTCTTTCCAAAGCAGTTGTAAGGACAAAAAGCCGACGGGCCAAGTCCTTGGTCTCAGCCAAGCTGTGCTCAGTGCAAAAGCTGAGTAGGGAGGTAAAGTGAAGCTAATGCCACCTTTCCCCGCCCCTGGTTATAACCTGAGTCCATTCAATCCCTGGCAGAATGGGCTCCTCTAATTTACATGGGCCTAGGAGGCATTCCACTGGCTCAGGATCACTGCACTCCTGCAGCAACACTGCAACTGCAGCCAAGTCTGGGAAATCCCCTGGGCCAGCTTCCTACCACCTGAGGGTTCCCAGATGCCCGTGATATTTCTACCCGCCCAGTAGGGCAGCTTTACTAGCTACTTTGCTGAACATCTTCCCAGCTGCTTTTCGGAGAAGTGAAAAGGAGCTGGACAGGGGCCAGGCAACTGGCCTCTTTTATTATTACTTCATATTACAGCACTTCTTGTTGCTCCCTTCTAAGCTCAAGGCCCCATTGGGCTAGGTGCAGCACAAACACACAGCAGAACACAATCCCTGCCCATAGAGCTTCGATTCTAAATAGAAAAGAGAGACAACGGGATGATTGTACAGGCGATGGAAGCATGGAAAATGTAATTACTCAGGCACAATGAGATTAAGTGATTTGCCCCAGGCCACGCAGGAAATCTGTGGCAGAAGAAGGAACTGTGCTCAGAACTTCGGAGGCCCACTCTGGGATTTCTGCTACAAGCCCTTTGCCCATCTCAAAATCTTCCTGACTTATGCTGGGCAACAAGTTTAATCTCATACAAAAATTGCTAAAGTGAGGGACTGGTGCAAATACATTCACTGGTGGGGGTGCCTACTGCAGGTTCATGCTTCTAAACCTCTGGCGAGGGAGGGGTTTCCAGAGAGCAGTAATGGCAGACCTTTTTGCAAGAGATGAAACTGATTTACTGTATAATGCGCTTTATCTCCGCCAGTCTGGGAAATGGAACATGGTCTATTGTGTGCCAGCAAAGAACACCGCTTCACCGACCCCTCAGACATGCAACACTGAAATGCTTTTTCTGTTTTTCAGCCAGGCCTATGAAACCACTAAATGCAATTCCATTCCTCTCAGGCACTGCAGCCAATGTCTCAGTTGCTGAAACATGAAATTTCTTCCCTCAAATAGACAACCTTGGAACGTCTAACCCAAAAGAAATCCCATTAGTCACGCACCAAGTCTGTCTCTGGGAAAATTGCTAGTGGAAGTGGGACAAATAGGCCAGGTAAGATGAGTAATGTATTTATTCTGGATTCATAAGAGCTGATCCACCTTTGATGTCTAGTGGGGGTGGGGGAGACATGGGAGGGCTGTGAAATGTGTGGTTAAGCTAGCAGGGAGCGCGTGCTGCACTCTCTTTGGAAGGGGCCGGAAAGAGGTTACTAGAGAACAATTGTCTTGCTCTCCTGGGGTCAAATTTTGACCAGCCTATGCACAGGGCTTAAGGGAAGGACACAAAGAGCCCTGCCTCCCTACCCATTCTGTGTGCCCCAGGCCAGGACATGTTACAACTGCAGTCCCTACACGTGGGAGATACAGACATCACTATGTGCTGCCCCCTGGGGATACACATCACCCAAAGGGCCAAAGGGAGTAGAGAAGCTGGGCAAATGGTCCATGGCCACTGCTGTGCCCCTCTCCATTGTTCCTGGCATGCCCAGAGCTCCACACACAGAGCTCCCTGAACTCGGAGGTGGCTTGGAGTGAAAGCTAGTGCCAGGGAAGAGGGTCTGTGGGTTTTAGCACATATCCTTGCTAAATTTCTCTCACCCCTTGAAAAAACATTGTGTGGGAAGTTCTGGCTAAAGCAGGCAAAAGCTGCTGTTACGGGATAAACATGCATCCTTCTGGGCCAGGAAACTTAAACAGGGCCTGACCGTGTGTCTCGCCTCCAAGAGCAGCTCATTTAAGTTTAGAAATTCCAAATTGGCAGGCCAAAAAATATCAGGCTACAAATGTGCTCTACTGAGGGGTTATGGGAGAAACTGGTTAGGAAATGGTCTCTTACCTCAGTTTCCATCAGTTTTGAAGACAAACATTCCTGGCAAATGACAGGAATAGAATGTAACAACGAAGACCACCCAAGACATTGGGACACTCCGGTTGCTTGGCCTCGGGTTCCCTGGTTTGTTCTGCATGCCCTCAGGTGTGTTCTTGGCTGAAATGCAAAGAAAGATTGTTTTGTTCTTTCACGACTTGGATTTCTTTTACTTCTCCTCTGGCCAACAGAACATTTAGTAGAGGGGCTGGAAAGTTCCAGAATTCTGAATTCAAATTTTTATACAATAACCAATATTACAAAAGAGCCAAAAATCAGTTGCCACAGCAGTGTGGAGAGGAGGTTCAGTGGGTAGGTCTGCATCCCTTATTGGTGCTCCTGCAGCACAGCTATTCTGCTGTACCATACACCCCTTCTGCAGTGAAGGAAGAGGTTTTTCCATTGCTGTAGTAAATCCACCCCCTCCGTGTCTACATTGGGACTTAGGTCAGCTTAACTGTATCTCTCCAAAGTGTGATTTTTTTCACATCTCTAAAGTAACGTAACTATGTGGACCTAAATGTTATGTGTAGATCAAATCTTAAAGAGACTCTCTGTGCCACAGGTTCTTTGGGAAGCATCTCAGCTTACACACAAAAAATACTTTTTATCCCCTTCTCTGTTCATTGGTTTCCTGTTGAGCTGGCTAACCTGCACAAATGACAGGCCTCTCTTTACACAGTTGGTAAGGGACAGGAAAAAACAACCAGTCGGAATGAAGCATCTCCACCCACGACTGCAGCATCTTCTCTGCTTTCTCATCATGCTTTGAACTGTACAAGTAAAGGCCGAGTCTACAGTACAAAATTTTGTCAGCACAGATATGGGGGTGGGATGTGAAAAGTACACCTACACCCCAGCCTGATACAGCACAGCTGCAGCTGTGCTGACAGAAGAGTGCATCTGTCCAGACAGACAATGTCAGTCAGAGAGATGGTGGAATTTAAATATTGGCAGTTTTTCTTGGCGTGCATTTGGCCACACTAGGAGGTTCTGCTCAGGGCAGGCCACAACATTTTGGCACCTGCGGCAGGGAGCTCAAATGATGCCCCCATGCCTCCTCGCTTGGGCCAAAACTTTGAAAGGTCTCAATTCTGCCTTCTTCCTGTTCTACTCCTCTCATGGTACTGCAGAGAGAATACACATGCACCAGCAGCAGACACAATTTTCTACGCTCTGGGTCCTAGTGGCGTCCCCCCACAGTCTGGCACCTGAGGCAGCTGCCTCAGTTCACCTCATGGTAAGGCCAGCCCTGGTTCTGCTGCTGCTGATATAGATAAGGCCAGACGTCCGCGCACATAAGCACCACCACTCTTTACAATACTGCAAGCCGCAGACCTTTGATGTGTGAGAGTGAATCCAACAGAAGAATTTCTCCAGCTACACCACCATGGGGCCCTCTCTTCCCCCCTGTCCTGGCAGTGTGGGGTGCTGGTGGGTTTTGCTGCTCTAGTGTAACCCCCTCTCCTCACAAGGTTGTGTGAGAATTTTTTTATGAAAGCAAAGTGGCAGCAAAAAGGTGACGTGCTGAGTCTCACGTTGCTCATGACTTATGCAAGACCAGGCTGACATTCAAAGAGCCTGGCTACTGGTCATTTTAACAGCCCCTCTCAGCTGTTGTAGCTTCAGCCCTGGCCTCCCCCAGCTGTGTTTAATTCCTCACGGTTTGCCTGGCCCTTTGATCAGTGATGAGGGAGAATCCATCTTCTCTTCCATCTCTTCACATGTGCCTGCTAATTATTCCAGGCAGAGACACTGTTTACAGACTGTCATTCTGTTTACAGTTGACTACAGTTCAACATTTGGTCTTCGCAAATCCCCTTCTTCCGCTCCATCCTACCCAGTTTCTTCCTGATTTTTCAGAATAAATGTCCCCACACCTGTCTGGAAGGCAGCAGTGAAAGTAACTTACAATTTCTCACAGGCACTTGTCCTGTCACAACCTGGCTCCCTGCCGGCTCTTTAAATAGCTCCCTGCTGGCTTTTGCTGCAGCGCAGCCAGTTCTTGCTGCAGCTGTGCACCAGAGTGCCCCGCTTCCTTTTGCCTCTGCTGCACGGTCTGGAACTCACTGCTCATTACCCCCACTCCTGCCCTGGCCCACTCAGAGAAAAGAGTTTCCTCAAAACAGCTGCTTGTCTGCCCAAGACACAAGGGTGTTTTTTCCCTGCCAATTCACTAAGGAATAGGCAGCAGTGAGTCTACATCACTCTTCTCTTGCTGGACATGTCCACACCTATCAAGACACACAGAAAAACCTCAAATGGCAAAGAGGTAACATGCCTGACTTTAAGCTGGAGAACAGTTCTAGCCAACTCAGTTATCCAAGTTCTTAAACTTAAAGGGAAGCTGGGGCACGTGTCTTTGCAGGATTGGAGGCCTCAGGGGACAGAAGCTTGTCTGACAAAAGAAAGGAAACATGCACAGATGAGGAAATGAATTCCTTGATTGCTAGTGTTGCTGGGGTCATGAAGGATGGGCTCAGTGCAAGGGGCTGACGTGAGGGGGTGCAGGAGTCAGGACAGGGACTTGGGCCCTGCAGCTCGTCCAGGGGTCTAAGGTTCTGAGGGCTGGCCCCAGCCTGCAGCACCACCCCCAGCTGGCCCCAGCCTGAAGCAGGTGCAGGGGGGTTGAGGGCAAAGGGCCATCCCCAGCCCATGGCTGACTCCCCAGACCCTACAGCTGTTTGAGGGGAAGGGGATCAGCCTCTTAGGGCTGGCCCCGGCATCCACCTGTCCTCCCTGCCCTGCAGCCTGTCCGGAGCAGGAGGGTGGCCAAAGATCTAGGGACTGGCCCTGTCTTGCAGCTGCCCTCCTTGGCTATGTAGCTGGTCTGGGGGGAGGGGGCGCAAGGTTCCAGGGGCTGGTTCCATCCTGCAGTGCCCTCATCCAGCCCCACAGCTGATCTGGGGAGAACAAGGCTCCGGGGGCTGCCCCCAGCCTGCAGCACCTGCCCTCCTAGCCCTGCAGCTGGACGAGGGGGGAAGGGTGAGGGTCCATGGGCCAGTCCAGGCCTCCAGCTGCTTCTCTTCCCTGTAGCTGGTTCAGGGAGCTTGGCCTCCAGTGTTCCCCTGTAGCCAGCAGGCAGTTCATGCAGGGTGGCAGGCTCTGGGGGGCTGCCTCCAGCAACCCCCAAGGCCTGCAGGTTCTCTCTGCAGATCTGAAGTCTGTCCAGGGCCAGGCCATGGTTCCCAGCCCTGGCTTCTCCTCAGGGAAGGGGATCTCCTCCAGCAGGGCTGTGTGGGAGTCAGGAGTGGGGAATCCAGGAGTCAGGGCACTCTGCTGGCACTAGTTGGTGCAAGGGGGCCACTTACCTGCTTCGTTGGTCCCCAACATGCAGAGCTCTGTGTGCAGCTGGCTAGTGTCTTACTGGTGAGGATGCCTCCAGTGCTCACTCTGCAGTATAGTGTCCCCCCACGCTCGCTGCCCCCACTGGTCACTGTGAGCATCGTGTCCCTCCTCTCTGCCCCTCTCTTTCCATGTCCTGAAAAACAGTCCCACTCCTGGCACTTCCTATTTTCCTGGCACAACCAAACCAGGGCCTTGCTTTAAGTTAGGGTAAGAGGAAGCTGCAATACCAAATTTGGTGGCCCTAGCTCTTACCTTTTAGGAGGGATTCTTGAACAAACAGACTCACAGATAAAATGATGGACTCACAGGGAGACACACTCTAAAATATTTACATATAGATCATGCAGCAATTCAGAGATGGGCTAAAAATGATTTCAGCCTTTTTCTCCTCACTTGATGTGGATTTTTAAAACATCAAAAATGAAATTAGCTTAAGACAAATGTTCAGTTAAAAAAATCGTAATAGTTTCCACTGAACAGATTATTCTTACTCCTTTGTAGTGCAGCTGCACTGGGGAGCTCAGAGTTGGGGCCGTGTTGTGCTAAGTGCACAAGGAAGAGATAGTTTCTGCCCCAAATGCTTAGGACCCAACGTAATACAGAATGCTCCATGTGCGCAACAATTTACTAACGACAGCTGAGGCAGGAAGAGAGTAGCAATAGGTTCATGCACTTACCGAATCTAACAATGGGCATAACTTGACTTCACCTAATAATTTGCCCATGTCTTTTGTTGGCAAGCCCTCCTCCTCCTTACTATCAATGGAGCCAATAGCACTGCCTATCATTAAAGCTGCTTGACACTCTCCATTGTAAGACACTGTTTTCAGTTGCTTATAACTTTGCCAAGCTTTAATCATGAAAACTGAAATCCTCCATGACAGGTGTCTGTTTTAGGCTGATGTTTTTTGGGAAGTTTCAGTAAAAATGGCTCATTCATTTCCAAAACAGAGATCAGGGTAAGTATGCTGCTTTTCCCATGTTACAAAAATTCTTACAACCATTTTCTGACCCAAAAGGCTCCCTACCCTGATATGGAGATTAACTAACTACTGCCAGGCCTTGTCTGCAACACTATCATGGGCCCTCAACCTAAGCTGCACAACTTCAGCTACC
This sequence comes from Pelodiscus sinensis, assembly GCF_049634645.1. Lineage (NCBI taxonomy): Eukaryota > Metazoa > Chordata > Testudines > Trionychidae > Pelodiscus > Pelodiscus sinensis. Next base: position 28,984,101 of record NC_134724.1, on the reverse strand, counting down.
TGAATAACCTCACTGAAATCAACATACTTAGATCTACTTACCACAATACCTTCCTCACGGAAAGTCAGCAGCTGATTTTCTCCCGCTGACTCTGCATACTCTTCTCGACTAGTGGAGTCCCAGAGTCAATGGGAGAGTGCTTGACAGTCAATAAATCAATCCCCACTGAATTGATCACTGCCCCTCGGACAAGCCTGTAGTGAAGACATGCCTCCACAACCGGGTAGTCTATTAGCTCAAGTGGGAGAAGTTTGCACTGTGAAACTAAAAGGTCCAGCCCAATTGATGAGCCATCTGGGCATGCATCATACTACACTAGAGAGCTTCCATTTTTTTCAGGAAAACCTAGAAAAGTAGATACCACAAACAAAACATGTGCACTTACAAAGTCAAGCACCCAAAAGACAGGAAACCCCAGAACTAAGGCTGCCTGTGTAGCCTAGGTTATTACCACCCTCTTATCTCGAGTGTGCCAGAAAGCTGAGAAAAAGTTGGTGAACTACAATGGTGCTTTGCAATAATATCGCAGTTCCAACTTTGGCTTCAGCCGGGCCCTCACCTCTGCCTCAGCCAGCCCTTGACTAAATATTGCAAATGCTGAATCTATATTTACATTCTTGGAAACCTTATAATATAAACTTTCTTGACACGTGCATGATAGTCCTTTAAAATGCGCTGATATTACCATCTGGCTTGAGAGAGGGACAGACACTCATTTATTTTAGGTTAATACCCTCTCGTTCTGTAGCCTGTCACTTGTTATGGATTCTTCATTTCTAGCAGGCTTAAGCTCTGTTGTACTCACACTTTATGATCTTGTCATTTTAAGTCCTTGCCTGCTGGGAGGGGAATGAGCACTTAAAAGCACTGCGTTAATTACACTCTCAATTGTTATTAATTACTCAGGCAAATTAAGTGGACATTTAATTAGCTATGTTATCACTTCAAGATGGAAACAAAGTCCAGCCACTTTAAACTGGTATTGTGTTCATTTAGCTCAATTAGTCAGGTAGTGTTGAGTAAATCAGGTACTTTAAAGATACAACTACCTTACTATTTATGTTGCAGTACAGCCCAGAAGCCCCCATTTGGATCTATGTCCTCACACCTCAGTTTATACTGGTATAACATCCTGTGTAGACAAGCCCTTAAATTGCAAACTCTGGGGCATGGCCCATTTTGTGCCGTGTTTGTGCTCTGCCCAGAACAGTGGGTCCAACTCTAGGATGGCACCTCTAGTGCTACTGCAATACACATAGTAAATAAGAGCACAATGGTAAGGAATTCTGGGTCCTGCCTGAAAACTTTCCCAGCTAATCGGAGTGTTTAAGAATGTTCTGTTCACATGAATTGCAGATGAGAATTTATCTAGAGGACACAAGATTTTAAATTGCATGAATGTAGCCAGGAATACAAAAAGCATTTGAGGAGCAGCAGCTTTGCGGCAGTCCAGCCATGTCATCAATGATTTAAAGCATCTCGAGGAGCAAGGCACCCGGACTCTTAGGGTGCGTCTACACAGCACCCCATACTCGAAAAAAGAGACGTATTTTGAGCTACGCAAATTGCATATCTTATTTCGATACTATTTCAAACTTACTTATTTTGAAATTTGGCGCATCTATACAGTGCCGAATTTCAAAATAATGTGCTATTTTGAGCCATCCCTTAACCCTTGTGTAATGAGGTTTACTGGGATGGCGAAATAGCGTGCCCATTATTTTGAAAAATATTTAAAAATAAGGGGCGGCTTGTGTAGACATAGGGTAGCTATTTCGGGATACATTCAGTATCCCGAAATAGCCATGCAGTGTAGATGTACCCTTAGGGTATGTCTAGACAGTGGCACAATTTCAGGATATTTCCGGTATCCCAAAATAGCTATTCTGTGTCTTTTAAGCAAGTCCATTATTTCAAAATATAATGGGCTCACTATTCCACTGTCCCTTGAAACCTCGTTCCACGAGGATTAAGGGACATTTCAGAATAGCAGTTTATTTCTAAATTAACTCAAAATAAGCAATTTGCATAGCTCGAATTGCGTAGTTTATTTCGAGCTAAGGGTGCAGTGTAGATGCACCCCTAAGGAGCGTGATGAATTGCCTGCCCTGCCCTAACTTTCCAGCCTCCACACTTAGTGAGGCCTATACTGGGATCTAGTTAGCTCCCGAGTTAAATGGGCACTTTAGACATCCTGCCTGCAAAACAGATTGGCTTCTGATAAGAGGTCAGTGCTGGGAAGGAAAAGGTTGAATAATAGCCTTATTCCCTGAAGCGCAAGTTTTTTAATTACTATATATGTATAAACCCATTCCTGAAACGGCAGCTTTTATCCTTTTATCTATAGACACCAGTGATCTAGATTCATAGTTTAGGGCCAGAAGGGATCATTCAGTCACCTAGTCCGATCTCCTGTATATCACAGGGCATTAGATTTAACCTGTATTTCATTGTGTATTGAGTATGAGAGTTTGTCACTAAAGCATATCTTCCAGAAAGGCATCTGGTCTGGATTTGAGGACGTTAAGAGATGAAGAATCCTCCACCTTCACTTAGGCCCTTGTTCTGTTTGTCCGTCACCTTCACTGTTTATGAATTTGAACGAGTGAGAGAGCTGGAGTGGCAGAGACTGGTAACACTCTAACATTGTGGAAGGTGAGGACTTACCCTGCCCGGGAACATGGAGAGCCTGGATATGCATTTGAACACTGCCTTATGCAGGGCCCCTTGTCAACATGCTGTACCCTGGAGGAAATGTTTGAGAAGTGTGAACAAGCAGGTCTTGGCTGTGGTTGTGGAGTGACAAGCCACAACAATGACCCACCATTGGTTTCATTAAACTTTTCTCAGCTAAATTAAAGAGCCCTTTAGTTCTCAGTAGTTTCTCCTTGTGAAGTTACCCATACACTATAATCAGTTCATCTCTTGATCTTTCTGATAAAGATTAATAGATAGAACTGTTTAAAGTCTCTCACGGTAAGGCATTTACACAAGCCTTTGAATTACTTGTACTGACTCATTTAGGTTCTCAGCTGTGTACAAGTATCAAAGAATAAACTTCTAGACAAAGTGGGCGGGGCATGAGAGAAGAGAGCAGCTGGGACAGTTGAGACCTACCAGTGTTTCAGAACTTACACTCTTAAGTGCAAGTTTCAGAGGGGTAGCTGTGTTAGTCTGTAAGGGTATGTCTACACTACCCCGCTAGTGCGAACTAGCGGGGTAATGTATGCATACCGAACGTGCAAATGAAGCCCGGGATTTGAATTTCCCGGGCTTTATTTGCATAAGCCGGCCGGCGCCATTTTTAAATGCCGGCTTGTTCGAACCCCGTGCCGCGCGCCTACACGCGGCACGGGCTAGATAGTTCGGACTAGCAAGCTATTCCGAACTATCTGTACGCCTCGTGGAACTCAGAGTTCTGTCAACAGAAAGCGTTATTGCATGTAAACTGTCCTTGCGTCTACACTGCCATGTCAACAAAGCAGCTTGCTTTGTCGACAGAACTGAATGTAGTGTAGACGCTCTTTGTCCACAGAAGCTTTGTCAACAGTATCTGTCGACAAAACTTCTATCGACAAAACCCTGTAGTCTAGACGTACCATTTCTCTGCTCTCAGCTCACTAATAGGATTTTGTTTAACAGAGACAGTCCAGCATACATCTCTTCCCCTCTGTGGCCCAACCATTATCCAAACTTACTTCATTTTTAAAGAAAAAACAAACACGACAAAGAAGGGAATGTATCCATTTAAAGAAATGAAAGGAAGATCGTGAGAGAGAAAGTTGATAGAAACAAGTCAGTGGTATGTCAGAAAGAAAAGAAAGAAGAAAGGGCGAGGTGCTTAAAGAAATGTATTGTTTTCACCTCCTCACACAGCCCTCATGTAACCATTTTCTGACATTCAGCAGTGGGACAAAGCTGGTGTTTGTCTGATGAGAAAGTAGAATCCCATGAGGCTGAATTTAGAATTATTATCAGAGTAAGAAAAATGATTATCAGAGTATTGGGATAGAAACATGGTCTGTGTTGAAGAAAGCATCAGAAAAATCAATCCCACAGTCCTCCAGGGTTAGGGGAAACATTTACAACTGCAATAAGGGGCTACGTAAGTACCATCGATAGTGAAGGTATTCATTTCCCTCCTCCTGCACTGTACAGGCTGCTTTTACCTGCATGGCAGATCGAGCCTCCAGGTCTACACTAGAATCATTTACCCGTCTAATAATGTCACTTGGGGAGTGACGTGATATATATTTATGCAATACAGTAGATTCCACATAATAAGCAATATTAGTCATTTCCAGTGTAATGAAAACATGTTGCATGGAACCATCCCCATCCCTGTGACATCATTAATGGGATTCAGATATTAGCAATGGCACGCATGCTGCTTTTTTGCAGCGCTACAGAAAGAAGCACTGGGACATGCCAAGCACCCTCTACCAGGAGGCTTGCGAGGGTGCAGCCAGGGAAGGAAGTATTGGCTGCAGTGCCACACACCTACCTGGGGCTGGTGCTCAGCACATCCTTGTGCTTCTTGCTAGGGCTGCAGCCCCATGCACCTGCCTGCACACAGAGATCACACAGGGATGTGGGGATTTGGGCTGGAAGGTGGGGCTGAGAGCCAAGTGCTAGCAGGGAGCAGAGCTGCAACCTAGATGCTGGATCTGCAAGATACCTTCTCCCTGTGCTCTCCAAGCTAATGGGGCTATGCACAGTGAAGGAAGTTTTGGTATGTGCTGAGCCTCGACCCCTGGAGAGAGCGTGCAGCAGTACCATGCAGCTCTGTGGGCACCAGCATGTGGACTGCAGTCTCCCTTCCCTGCTGCTGCCCTGCCCACAGGTTTGCTGGGCTACAGCCAGGAAGGCACATCCTGATAATAGCAACTTTTTGCTGGCAAGTGAGGGGTTGTTAATAAGCAGAATGGTATACTATGTTTCTGTAAAAGCAAGGAGGAGTCCTGTGGCACCTTACAGACTAACAGATTTATTGGAGCATAAGCTTTTGTGAGCAAAGACCCATTTCGTCAGAGGCATGTTGTGGCACAGTCCTGTGGCAGGGGAAGTGCCGCAGGACTCCTCGTCGCTTTTGCAGATTCAGACTAACACGACTACCCCTCTGATACCATGTTTCTATACAGGCAAAAACTAACAGGTATATGCAGTTAATGCCAGCATAGAAGTGCTTTTGCTGGTAGAAGGTACTTGGCTGTAAGAGGCAGTAATTTATACCAGGGGTGGAAAAGTGGCCCCCGGATGCCCGGATCCAGCCCCTGAGACTCAGGGTTCCTCTCCCAGCCTGTTTCTGTGCTCTCCCTCTTGCTCAGACCCCACACCCAAGCCTGGCAGCTCTCCCTCCCACACATTGAACCCTTCATTTATGGCCCTATCCCACTCACAGAATTTATTAGCCTGGACTCCCCTATGCATGTGGGGAATGTCTTTCTCCTTCTCAGTCATCAATGAGGGGTTTTTTTTTGCTTTCCACTTTTGTGCAGCTCCCAACTGATTTTTCTGTGGGTCAATGGCTCCCAACCCAAAAATGTTCCCCACCCCTGAGTTATATTGACAAAAAGCATAACTGCCTTTATGCTAGGAGGGTTTGCTGCAATAGCAAAGCTATTCTGGTATAGAGTAGGCCTTGGTTAATACAATTATTTTCAAGATACTCTACCATTATATAGTTTGACATGCATCTGACGAAGTGGGTCTTTGTCCATGAAAGCTTATGCTCCAATACATCTGTTAGTCTGTAAGTTGCTACAGGACTCCTTGTCACTTCTACCATTATATAGTGAAAGATACAGGATGAGTTGAAAGCTACATTGTTAATAGTAGCTCTAAAGACTGGGAATGAACACACTGACACTGAACTGAAAAAGCATGTAGAATAGCCCACCAATTCCCTGGTTTTTTTTAAATCTCTTTTTTTTCTTCGTCTTCTACATTTTCTGGTGAAACTATTATGCTTATTCTAGACCACAAAACAAATAAAATGTAAAAGGGATTATTTAAGGTGTTAGCAGACTAAAAATTAATTGTGGTACCATTTAAAATATGTGGCTTTAAACAAACTGCAGAGGACAAACTGTAAATAGATCTCCCCACTGGCTGATTGTGATGATTTGTGTATGTATCTGTTACCCAATTCCTTTTTCATTTGTAATAGTGGGGATAAGGCTCGCCGATGCAAGTCTCTTTCATAAAACTTGCATAGATGAGCCAGTCAATCTGAAAGCATCTCAGGTACCCATGAACCTTTTCAATGCGCAGAGAGGGCTTGGAGCCTGATAACATAAGATTAAAAATTCAGTGGGAAATATTTCAACAGAAGGCATGAGTGCAGGTGCAAACTATATACAACGCAGCAGCAACTGCAGCAACTATATTGCTGTTTGCATGCACATACACACACACTTTTTTTGGGGTGCAAGTCCTGCTTGGCTGTTGGTTCCATTGAAATTAATAGAGGGTGGGGGTTGCCACTGATCTCAATGGGAGCAGCACAGACCTATTTTGTGCCTGCAATTTAAGCGATGTGCTTTGAAAATTGGTTTGATTTTTACTGTTATAAATAAGGATGCTTTTGTGCCACAGGGTTTCCAAGCAACACAATCTCTGATGAAAGAGAAATTTTAAAAACTCACTGATTTACCATGTTAAAAAAGATGGCACATTTATTGCTACATAAATGTTATATACATCGTGTTTTCTGTTACATTGACAGAAAATTTTTTGAACTTCTTGCTGCTGGTTGAAAACGTTTTATCAGCAATACCTTGAAATTTGACACAGGGTACAAATCTGCAATAAACCAACAATGGAAACTGGAGAACAAGATGAGAAGCAATTCATCTCGGACAATTAGCTCTTACAATACTCCATAGGTACTACACGGTATGCTAGAACCCTACTATGGTCTTACAATGCTATTGTAAATTTCTGATATTAATGAACATGTTATGGTAAATAACCCTACATTTTTACTACCTAATATAGTAAAATAAAGTAAGAAACTTTTTACTGAAAACTTTTTCGATTTCAAAAATCTAGAAAGAGTAATATTTAGAATTCAAGAAATTTTCTTACAAGATTATTGTATAAAAGACTAGCTACAGTGAAAAATAAGCCAAATGTTTTTTTCTTTCTATTTTATGAAGGAAAGCTTCTGGGCATACTGCAAAGTCTAATATAGCCAAAAAGACAACAAGCTGAGAAGGAAAAAGGCCCGGCAGTGGCACGTGATCACTTTCACACGTCATAAGCGACAAATTTGTTTAGCTGATAAACACTGAAATGAAGAACAAGGCCACAGATATAGTCAGACAGTATCTGATGATATAATCAATTTAAAGTAATAGAATGAAGTCACTAATTTCACAAACAACTGGTTTGTTAGGAACCATCCAAAACATGATTTTAAATTCATTAGTCTGTTTTAACAGTCCTTTTTTTGTTCTTTCAAATTAACTGAAATTATTTAAAATTATTAATTATTTTGTTCCTTTTTTTGTGTGTGAGTTGATTGCCATCAGTGAAAGAGGCAATACTCAAACAATAGCTAAGACAACCTTGGCTTGATAGTTCCCCCCCCCCGGTCATTGCAGTGGAAGACTGTTTCCATGGAAGTTCAGAGGGATTTTAACAATCAACACATTACTGACAAAGGAATACTTATGGACACTGTACTGGTGGAACAACATTTAATGGTTTAATGCTAATATGGCTTGGGAGGGGCAGTGTGTTTGCAGTTGACTGAATCACACTGAATTCTTCTCCACTGACAAGCCATACAAAAATGACAAGATAATTAATGTGTACAATAAGGAAAAAAATTGGTGACCATTGCTCTTATATCCCATTATATAATTAGCCCACCACAGCTGTGTTTAGTTCAGAACACTACCTGCCATGGTGAATTTAGGATTTACTGTTCACCATAATTACAGCCTGAAAAGTCTCCTTTGTATTTTAATGTATTTTGTGCTTACATACAGCTAACACTTTACATGTACTATATGTAGTACTTACTGCTTAGAAAACAAAGCAATTCTAACAAAGTAAATTCTCCCCACCCAATTTACACTTCACGTTACAAGCTTTACTATGAAGCCTAGAAGCCTAAAAAGGTTTGGTTTATAATTAGAAATAAAAAGATTTATTTGAGGAAAGTCTGAGGGAAAAAATACCACTTTTAAATCCAAGAAATGCTATGGTCACAGTACTGCTCCTGTCCTGCAGTCTTCACTGTTCCTTCTAATGGCTTGACGTATGGAGCTCAGTATGGAAGCTGATGATGACCATAACTGTTCAGATTACCAGAGACCAAACAAACAAATGTAACATAACATAACATAACATAACATAACATAACATAACATAACATAACATAAAACATAACATAACATAACGTAAAAAAAAAAGCTATGCCAAGGAATATTTTCCTATTGCATGGAAATACTAGTCATATGGCAAAAGGAGTGGAAAGGACAACAAAAGACTTTTCCCTTCCTTTTTTAAGACACTAATAGGTATGCTGGGAATGCTAAGGGTCAATGGTTGTCACGGCTTTGTTCTCTGAATGTGAACAGCTTTAACAAATGCTGGCATCAGTTGAAATTCTTTCAGCTTTCAACATGTTAACTTTTCCCTTTATATGTAGACCTTTACAGTTCCATAACAATAAATAAAATTTGTAGTTACAATGCATTTGTCAATTCAGTTTAGGCACAAGGCAACTTCCACAATGAGTGGAGAGATCACAACAGTCTCTGATTGTGCAGAAGCGACACACTGCTTGCAACAGAATGATATGTTCAGAGTATTTCATGGGCTGAAATTCTATCTGAAGATCTTTGTATCTTCACTTCTGATGCAGGTGTTGACCAGTAGCTTTGATCATAAGATTGCATTTGGGTTTCTTGCTTCAAGTGTTTTCTCCTGTCAGATTTGTGTCTTCATATAATGTTAGTTGTCTGTGTCCTTGTGAAGGAAGGTCACCTTCTATATATCCTACTGATAATTCTGGAATTCTGTTATGGAAATAGGAGAAAAATCATGTTAGTAAAACAATTAACGAAAACCAACTCCGTTATATAGAATATAGTTGTATCATATTTGCAGTGTCGTTGCAGCTGTTTTGGTCCCAGGATATTAGAGAGGCAAGCTTGGTGAAGTGAAATCTATTGAACCAACTTCTTTTGGTGAAGCTATGGTGTTTACAAAGCACTCTTCTTCAAGTCTTTTTTCAGTGAATTTAGTGTAAATGAAATGTACCAAATTACCGCAGTTCTGTGTCCTTCAAGCACATCCAGCAACACTGCAAACAATATCATATTCCACTTACGTCATGAAGATGGCCTGGGAAAAACATCTTTTGATGAGGTTGACAAGATGGCTTAGTCTCCATGCCCATTCCAGCACAGTTGCAAGTGCCAACATGCTAGTCAGGATGGTGATTCTTACAATGTGGAAACCTGACTACCAAGAACTGGACTGAAACCACTAAACCTGTTTTATCTAGATAACTATAAAGTCATTAGAATCATGAGGTGTCAACAACAAGATATCACTGATTATTGTTATATAGAGAAACTAAAACTAGCTTTCTTTTCCTCAACTCAAAGGAGAACTTCACCTTTAGAACAAACCCTACACGCAATGAAACAATTCTTAACAATGCAGAATGGTTTAGAAGCACATGACCACTCTGTCAATGTTTTGTGTAATTTTCAAAATACATGTCTCAACCTAGCAAAGATGGAAAGAACTACAATCATTTAGAGAAACGGATGTGGGACAAACTGTTAACAGCCTACTTTTTTTCAGAACAGCAGTGAAAATTTCCCACTGTCTGGAAAACCATGATTTTTTAAATATATTGTTTAGGAGGGAGGTATACGGATTTGAAATGCTAAATTTGCATGTTTAAAAAACCCCCAAATTTAATTTGTCATTGCCAAGACTACCTATTTAACGCTTTTCATCATAGAATTGACATTTCTTATCTTTTCCTAAGTTATACAAATGATTATTCATATTTTAATTGGCATCATTAAAGGTGCAAGCCGTTCTAGTAACTAGTCAGTACAAACTTTTCCATCGGTGTTCAGATTTTGTTAACCCAATATTGTAATTATTTAAAGCTTTACTGACATTATGTACTTTTACAAGTTCTTTGTAAAAGTGTGCAGAGAAATTCAATACTTATGGTGGCTTGAAAATCCACTGTGTTGATTTGACAAGGAATGTCTGTTGACAAATTACAAATCATAGAACACTAGAACTGGAAGGGATCTCGAAAGGTCATCGAGTCCAGTCTGCCTTCATGGCAGGACCTAGTACCATCTAGACTATCCCTGATAGATGTCTGTCTAACTGGTTCTTAAATATCTCCAAAGATGGAGACTCCACAACCTCCTATGCAACTTATTCAAGTGTTTAAGCACCCTGATAGTTAGGACCTATCCGGGTGTAAAATGAAAACAAAAATTAGAGGAACTCAATTGGGCTTTTTATGTTTTGAGAATATTTCTTCAATCTAGTTTGCAGACGATGATGCTGACTGGGATTGTTATGGCAATGGGAAAAATATCCCCAGAAATATTGACTAAGACGATTTTACTGCCGCCTTGATGTTTTGAAAGGTCTCTCAGAGGGTAAGCAGTTACTTTGGGATAAATTTCACGATGCCGCAAGAGGATTTGCTACACGACTTTGACCAAAGTGAATAGAAACTATGATACTAAATCCATGGATAATACATGCAGTCCCCAAGTTACGCGGATCCGACTTATGTCGGATCCGCAGTTACGAACGGGGCCGTTCCTCTCCCTGGTCTCCAGCAGACCAGGGAGAGGAAGCAAAGCGGCGGAACACGTGGGCAGCGGACAGGGCTGTCCGCTGCCTACGCGCTCCGAGGCTTGGCTCTGCTTCGCTCTGCTTTGCGCCCCCCGCCCCGTCCCTCTGGTCTGCAGACCAGGGGAAGGGGGGGGGCCAAGCAGAGCCAAGCCGCGGAGCATGCGGTCAGCTGACAGCTGTCAGCTGGCCGCGTCCTCCGCGGCTTGGCTCTGCTTTGCTCCCCCCCCCCCCCCCATCCTCCTGGTCTGCAGACCAGGGGGACGGGGAGCAAAGCAGAGCAAAGTCACGGAGCCCGAGGGCAGCAGGACAGCCACGGCGCGTCTGGGCTGTCCTGCTGCCCCTGTGCTCCGTGGCTTTGCTCCGGACACCTGTGGTACAGCAGCTGGGGCGCTGCCAGTTGGTCCCGTAGCGCTGCTCTGGGCGCTACTGGACCAACCCGGCAGCACCCCAGCTGTTCTGCCCCAGGCGTCCTGATTCAGCCACTGCTGGTCAGATTCAGCAGCGGCTGAATCAGGACGCCTGGGGCAGAGCAGCTTGGGTGCTGCTGGGTTGGTCCAGTAGCGCTGAGGAGCGGCGGCGCTACTGGACCAACCCAGCAGCACCCCAGCTGCTCTGCCCCAGGCATCCCCAAGTCAGCCGCTGCTGAAACTGACCAGTGGCTGACTACAGGAAGCCCCTGCCCCGGGCTTCCTGGAATCAGCCGCTGATCAGTTTCAGCAGCAGCTGTCTTGGGGATGCCTGGGGTTCTTAAGTTGAATCTGTATGTAAGTCAGAACTGGCATCCAGATTCAGCCGCTGTTGAAACTGATCAGTTTCAGCAGCGGCTGAATCTGGACGCCAGTTCCGACTTACATACAGATTCAAATTAAGAACAAACCTACAGTCCCTATCTTGTACGTAACCCGGGGACTGCCTGTATGTCAAAAATGTAATCTCTTGTCTTTGTAACATACAAGTGAAAATAAAGCACTGGAGCCTGACCTTGGGCATCTTTGCTTTGATGAGCCCAAGTGGCCAGGAAAATACTTCTTTAAGAAATTTTAATAGGAATTTGCAGGGTCAAAAGCAGTTTTCATTTTTTTACCACTTTTTTGAAAAACACACTGATAACCCAGTACAGAATTGTCAACTGGAACTTTCAAATGAATGATATAGTAACCACCTGACTACATGAGACAATACAAACATTGTTTTTTCATGTATGGAGTCACAAAAAAACTGAAATTTTAGCCACACAAAATCCTGAAGATGTATAATGCGGACTGCAAAGACAGACAGTCAAGTATTACATGTCAGACTAGTGGTTTGATTTAAATGATTAGCCTCAAGCCAGCTGCCAAACCTCTTCTATTTGAAATGAAAAGTCTCTTCTGACTATTTGCGTTGCTTTGTGAATCAGCACTGGGAAAAAAGTGTTGATAATTAAACAAGTGAGATATTTATACCTCCTGTTGAGAATGCACAATTAATGTCTATTATTTTGGCTTATTTATAGCCTAGTCATGAGAAGTTCCTATGAGGCCACATCATGAAGGCCACCTGACCTAGGAGACTATACCCATAGACAACAATGCTGCAAATAAAAAGAAGCTACTTAAAATTCCCGGTCTTTTCATTTATAACCATCCCATAACTGAATATTCTTACTTGTGGCTCAGAGGTATGGAAGTGCTTAGTGCTCTTTAATGCAGGGGCTCATGTCCAATGGTAGCACTAATTACACAGAATAATCTCACTAACTGTGTTTTTGTTGACTTTCAAACTTCCATCAATAAAATAAGTTACAGTCATCTCAGCGCATTGATGGGACCCTCTCCCCACATTGATGAACATGAAAAAGAGACGTACCTGGCTGGTGTTCACATATGACCCATAGGGTTGGTAGTTTCACTAAGCCCAGGGTGGCTTCCTGGGTGTGGTGTTGGTGGCTCTGCCGATACGGCAGAAACTTTTTCTTCTTCCCTTCTCTTAAGGCAGGCTGCTTTGGGGTTTAGGTTCCTCTCTGTTACAGGGGAGAAAACAGCCCTTAACATTCTATGTACTGCTACTAAGAGTGGGCATTTAGCATATTTGCAGTAAGCCAAGGTACTGAAGAAATCTATCCATACACAACTTCTGTTTACTATGGTAACTGAGCAGCAGGATCTGATTTTTGAGGATATTTAGGCTGCTGAAGATTTAAGACAAGTGCCAAGTGGGATTTTCAAAAGTGCTTATTCATTTTAATACAGCTTATTCAATTCCAGTGGGCACAAATCTGTATTTCTAGGTGTCTGAACTAGGAATGTTAAATTTCGATTAATCAGCTAATCGTGTAGTCTATGGAACTACAATCAACTTCTCAATTAGTTGATAAGGGGGGTGCTCACTATCCCACTGCGCCTCTCCCTTTCAAATGTACAAGAGCCACTCACGGCTCCTGTATATTTCAAAGGGAGAGACGCAGTGGTTCCCTCTGCACCCACGGCTCTTGTATATTTCTAAGGGAGAGAGGCAGAGGGAACCCATGCCAGCAGGGAGCAAAGCAGTCCCCGCTGGCATGGGTTCCCCACTGTACCTCTTCCTTTGAAATGTACAAGAGCCGCAGGAAGCTCTTGTACATTCCAAAGGGAGAGGAGCAGTAGTAGGACAAGCAGGAGAGGGACTGTTTCAATCCCCACTCACGCCATTTCCTCACTGCCCCCTGCCTCATGTGGAGACGGGGGGGCACTATCTGTTATGCTGGCTCCCCCCAGCACGGGTTCATGCTGGCCCCCTTGCTGCCTCTCTCTGATAGATGCAGCAAGGGGAGGAGCGACTAATTGTGTTCCTACTCGACTACCCGATAAGCATTTGCTTATTGGGTAGTTGACTCGTCAACTAGTTGCTTACATCCCTAGTCTGAACATCTTTGAAAACATGACCCTTCGTTACCACAGAAATTTGCTAAGCTGGAAACCCGTGAGAAAATGCACGTCAGGGTTTTCGATTTCCTTATACACAGACTGAGGAGCTTTTACCCCTGTGCCAAAGTCAGGCCAGTGAGGACATCATCATTCAACTTGCTTGGACAATGATCATGTTAGACTGACTTTTTGTTGGCCCTCACTGGCATTTAGGGCAGCAGCTCCCAACCTTTTCCAGATGGGGACACATTTTGATAATTCAGGAAGACTTGGTGACCCAAGGCAATTCAAAAACGGGGGGAGGGGAAAGGGCAGAGCCACCTGGGGAGACACTTGGCGATTCTTTTGAAATGCAATAGCGACCCATATTTGGGTCCCGACCCATAGATTTGGAAACCCTGGTTTAGGGCAAAGGCAGGCAGAACTGGCGGGGGTGGTGCTCCTCATCTTTCTTGCATAGTCCTCAAGCTATCCATAGTAGATCACTTTTCAGAAGCCATTTAGCATTGTTAGATGACAGTAATGTATTCCTTGCTCCCCACAAGTTTCTCATGTAACTTTGGCAAGTCAAACTTTGTTCCTTGGCTATTATGTCTGGAAAATGGGCCTGTGCACAATTCTGCTAAACCAAGAGAATGTTTGAATGGGTCATCTAGAGCAATGAGTAAACTTTATTATATTTCCTTTCTCTTTAGGATGTCAGCCTATGTTGGTCTGAACCTGGAACAAATATCCCCCTTGTCATGGTTTTTTCCCCCTCAATAATCCTCAAAGGCAGAGAACTGCCTTCTAGTTTTCAATTATGGCAATTTATTAAATGTTACTTTTCCTGTTCTCGAAAACTACCTCTTCCATGAGCTAAAATCTCTCTATATATTAAAAAAAATATTTTCCTGAGGGACAACAGAGTGATGTCATCACGTCACTCTACATCCTGCCTGCCTCCTCCCTCTCCCAGCTCGAGGAAGACCTTGCTGCTTCCCCTCGCCAGTTGGAATTGTTATTTTAAACAAAGCCCCTACTCCCCTTCCTCCACCCTCACCACATAGGGCTTTCAACACCAAGAAACATGGGCACAGTAGCTGGAAGACCCCACATCGCAGCCATGACAGTTCTGGGGTGGAGGGGGGAAGAGCATGGTGCTCAGGACAGCAGCCTGGGGACAGATGCTAGGATCAGGGGTCTCAGCTGGGCTTATGTGCCAGCAGCAGGTTCTTAGGGGCTCCCCTGCCACCAAGCTCTTGGGGAGCCAGAGTGCGGTGCCCGACCAACTGAAGTCTGGCTTCCCCTACAGAAATTCACCCTCTCCCCAGCATCTGCACTTACTACAGCTGCCAGAGCACCTCCGAGTCACCGTGGGGAGCCATTGCACCAACCTGTCTGCTTCTTCCCTTCCGCTCCGGGTCGGTGGGCAGGGCTGGGCTATGGGCAGGGCTGGGGCAGTGAGCAGCGCAGGTGGGAGTGCATGGGGGAGAGGTCAGGACAGTGGCCCCTCATGCTGCTGCTTTCTCCACTTCAGCAGGCTTCAGAGCCCTGGAGCGCCACATGCACATGGCACTACCTGCACTTTGCTGCGCCCCACACGGGGTGGGCAAGCACCCCGTATCTCCCCAGCTGCTGTGGTTAGAGCCCGGCCTGGCGCATGCTACACCTGGGAGCGGGAGGGGTTAGGGTTGAGCGGGGAGAGAAAGGGCCTGGGCTGGAGGGGTGGGGAGAAGGGACCCTGGCTTGCTGGGATGGGGGGAGAAGAGATCCGGGCTGTCGGGGTAAGGGAGAGGAAGGAGACAGTTGGGCCTAGGCTGGCGTGGCAGGTGAGGGAGAAGGGGTCTGGGCTGGCACGGGGGGAGGAAGGAGGGACAGAGGCTGACAGAGGGAGAAGGGGCCTGGGGTCAGTGGGTGGAGAGAGGGAGAAGAGACCCAGGCTGATGCGGCTGCAGCCCAGCCCTCCCTGGTGGCTGGGTGGGGGGAGGGAAGGGTGGGCCGGGAGAGCCTGGGTTGCCTACCCCTGTGAGAGGGGGGTTGGCAAGTGCCTAGTAAAATTTTAAAAACTCTATATGTCTTAAATTTTGTGGCATATTACAATACCATTGGACAAAGGACAAAAAATGTAGTCACTTTATAAAAATGGAGTAATTTTAAAGATCAGACCACTACTGAATTTAATCATAACCAAAAATCTGTAACTTAAGGGTTACCCTCTCTCTCTTTGGGATACTGAGTAGGAATAAACAGGTCAGTTTTTTTAATGGTAGGACTATGGATACAACTGAAAAAATTACAGCTATTTTATAATATGCCACACAGAGCTTCAAACCCAGCACTAGAACCCTTGCTCCATACTTACCGGCTCTACCACTTGTGCTAACTGAATAACTCTGTTGACTAATAGCTACAAAAATGACACTTTTTTGTTTAATAGTAAGAGAGAAGTAGTTGTGTTAGTATGATCTTGCTAAAACAAAAGGAAAAACTATGTAGCACTTTAAAGACTAACAAGATGATTTAATGGGTGATCACCTATTAAATCACCTATTAAACCATCTTGTTAGTCTTTAAAGTGCTACATAGTTTTTACTTTTTTGTTTATAAGTCAAAATCTGACAATTGCAGGCAATGCAATATGAACACATGGTCCAGATTCTACTACTGCTAAAATCTTTGGGAAAAATCCCTAATACAAACAATGAGCAGGACTGGGCCCCAAATTCCTGAGAGCAAAAATTGTTAACAACTTTGCCTTACAACCCTTTTTTTCTTCAAATATAGCTAGACTATCAGTTATAGAAGGCTAACCTAAGTGGAAGTTTTGAGGGATGTTGGCAAACCATTATTTAGTTGGTGGGCAGCAAAAATATAGTAGGCCAAACTCATGGTTTCAAAACTGTGGAATTTTTACTTTTGATTGACTTGTAATCTTAAAAAAATTTTTTTTTTACAGAAATAGTCTCCATTGCCTTCATAGAAAACACAGCAATTTTCAAGTAAAAACAATTTTCCAAGCCAAAGATGCAAAGGTGCTGAAGTAGGACTTCATACTGAAAGCTGGCTCAATTATAGAGCTCTATTGACTCTCCATAATAATGGTGTTCATACAGCAATCTATGAAGGTAACTTAATTCCATTAAAAGCTGTATCAACAAAAATAGGCTTTAAAGTAACATGTCAATTGTTTGACACTAAGAACTTATGCTCAGTGTCATTCACATTGTCACTTCTAACACACTCTCTTCCAGTGATTGTTTTGATATACCATGCAAAATACCACTGAAGGTGAAAGTAGAAATGAGGTGTAAGTTGCCAATGTAAGCAGCAGAATACACTAGGTGTCATTTAGAGATATGATACAGTACACAAACATGAATGTTGACATAATCCACACCTGCAAGACATTTACATTCATGTTGGAAATGCATCAGATGAAAACTACAATAAAGGACAGTTGTTCAGCCAGCCCAAAGAGAGAAAACATGAGAACACTACTCCAATTCTCTTAAGTATCCTCTTTACGGGGGAGTCAGGTGCTTCAAATGTCTGTTTTATCATTTCTTTGACATAAATTTGAAAGAAGCTTAGACATTAAGGTGAACAGTAGCTCCATTAAGATACAAAAATGGAAGTGTTATCAAGGACTGTTTATTTTTCAACATGACCTCTACAAGGGGAATCTAAAGGATGCCACAGATGTGTATCTGTTATTAAGAATTAAGAAAAATGTATATTGTAAAGACAGAAGTAAAAGAAAGCCAAGTTGTTTTCCTTCAAGTCACATCAATTTACAAAGAACTCACTTTTTCACCTCCCAGTGTAGTGCATGTTTGTTTGTTTGTTTTTCAGAAAAACAATAAATTGTGCTAAGCAGATGAAAAGAGGACATATAGAAAATAAAGTATGGAATTCATTTAAAAAAAAATTTCTTATGTAGAGTATGTAGTAAGTAGTTACGGCATTACTCATAGTAATATATACTGTAATTTAAACTTACATGTATCCAATGAATCTTACTTGTCTCTTATAGAAATGTGTAAGACTAACCTTACATTACAGACCTTTTCTTTTCGCTAAAATTTCCATACTCTTAAATGAACATATGTTGCAAATCAAATCAGGACATTCCTCAATCTTTTTTTAATGAGTCTACTCTGGATGCATAATGAAGCAATAGCTAATTGTAAAGGAGCAAACACAGGATCAAAGGATCCTAAACCTATTTTATTTTGAACAGTTCCTTGCTTTTCCCAAAGTATGTTAACATTTTCACATGAAGGCAAACATGTTTCTAATAAACTACATCTGGTTAGTTGCTCCATGTGTTGGAAGAAAAATGCAAATGAAAAACATGATGTTTGCAGTAAAGGGGGCTATTTATGAGTAAAATAACCCCCTAGCTGTGAGAGCACCGTGTTAAGTAGCCTACTAACCTCTGACTTGTTGCTCTAGACTGAGGATGACTGCCACAGCCTGGTGAAGAATAAGCAGTTTTGTCTGTGGTTTTTCACTCTTCAGGTGAAGCTGACACATACGGCCAAGTTCTTTAAATGCCTCATTAATATCTCGTACACGCAAGCGTTCTCTAGCATTATTTGCCATTCTCCTCTCTTTCTCTCTTTCTATCTTCTGTTCTGGGTTTAAGTCTTCATCTTCATTAGTACTGCTGAAAAATAAAACAAACAGGGAAAATAAAAAGTTTTTTCGATATTTTGGAGGCCAGGATCTATTTTAACATCAGGTATAAGCCTCATAAGTGTGTCTGGCAAATGACATGGGTAAAATATCCATGTTAAATCAAAATTCCAGTTTGACTCATTGTATGCTCATATACCCATTTAACAGGGAAAGTATATAAACGATCTCATCTGAAAGAGAGAACCGATTTTGAATTGGTGCATATATATAAACAAACTGATATATATATTGCTGCTGCCATTCTTGCCACCATCAGATTTCCCTGAAAATATGCATCACAATGACTTTCACATAGCTGGTTCATGTCGAATTAAGTCAAATTCATATGTGCAGTATCCATAGCTAACACGTGCTAGAATAACACAGGAATACACTGTACTCTTGACAAAACAATGATACATATGTCATTTTGCTGCCTTCTCATTGGAAGGTGGACTTCCCAAATTCAGAATTTCCCAAACATCTTTTTAGGGATGCATAAGGCATCTGTAATAGATCTTGTAGCTTTCTAAGATCTCAAATGCATTAAAAATTCACACAAATAATTTTCAACTTAATAAATTCTAATTTTTTGAAAAAATACGGTTCTTTCCTATTAAACACATCTTTATGCAGTTTTCAGGAACACTTTCCTCCTTCTCTCATCTATGGTAGGTTCAGTGGCAGTTCTGTGGCTAAGGACTTCTCATTCCACTTCAAACTGTGATAACTATATAGTTGCACACACTTTTGATCAGACTATGATCATCTTCAAAACTGTGTAAAAACTATAAAACTTCTAAATGTTCTGTTTCCTCTGCACGTTATTAAAATGCCAACGTGTAAAAATAATATGTTCTGCCTACTGATATATGCACATTAAATCAACATTTTAAAACAGGAGCTCATTGATATAGGACAAAAAGGAAGATTTGAGACTAAATCTAAAGTTATCCATGGTTTACAAGCTCTCTGCTATTGATAAGGACAAAATACGCAATACAGCCTGCGCTTTCAAAAGAAGCAGAGTAAAGTCCTTTGATGGAATACAAATAGCATACCTCGTTCTTCCTCTAGATGAAACTTTGATATCCTTTTGGGAGGATTCATCATCTGATTTCATATCGTCAGATGAGGGAGGTTCATGTATATTTTCATCCTTCTCCTTAAGTTCTGACTTAATTTCTGCTGCACCGATAGCCACAGATTGGCTCTGCAAGCCACTTGACAATGCTGCAAATAAACACAGCTCAGTGTAAATTACATTCAAGACAGCAGCCCCCTTTCTTGCTGGAAAATATTTTATAATTCACAAGCAGGTTTTCACCTTGTTGTTTATTAAGACAGTAAAAGGCGGTGGGGCAAGTAGATTAGGAGGCAAGCCTTGGAGAGGCCTGGGTAGAGTGTAAGGTTCCCTGGTAAGGAAGGTGAAACAGCAATAGGCAGGCAGTGACAGTGGAAGAGGACTGGAGGCAAGTGGAGAAGGAAATGGGTGAGGAGGACAATGGGAAGAAATGAGCAGTGGAAGTGTGGGTAATGAGAATGGCTCAGGGGACTTATTGTACAAGTCGTCCTCGCTGTAAGTCCAAGGTACATTCCAAAAAAACTTGGAGTTGTAGCAAAACAACATAGGGTGTGTCTAAACTACACCCATCTGTCGGCAGAGAGATGTAAACGAAGCAGGGATTTAAATATCCCGTGCTTCATTTGCATAATTGCATCATGGTGCTGTTTCGAACAAGCACCATTTCGAAACTGAAACCGCAGTTTAGACGCGTTTTTTCGACAACGGGATGCCTTTTTTTGAGGAGCCCAGGATCTTTCGAAAAGGTGCCCCGTTGTAAAAAAAAAAAACACGTTTAAACTGTGGTTTCAGTTTCAAAATGGTGCTTGTTTCACGATGCAATTATGCAAATGAAGCACGGAATATTTAAATCCCCACTTCATTTGCACTTTTGAAGTGCTTCATTTACATCCCTCTGCCAACAGAGGGGTATAGTTTAGATGTAGCCCTAAAGTGAGGAATTTTTTCCCGCAGCTGACCTGCAATTCCTACAGCGACTTCAGTGCAGAACAGATATAACCAGGACAACTTACAGCAGGGACGACCTGTACTTGAATAGTTGTTGAGGACAAGGTAGAAATCCAAAGATGAGACTACCAGAGGACTGCAGATTTGGTAGTAACACTGTAATCTTTTGATCTGCCCAACTAAACAGGGAACATGAGCACTTTCATAGAATAGAACCATTAACCTTGTAATAAATACATTCCAGTATTTAAAAGACAAAACTAAGTAGTATACTAGTAAAGTTAGAGGGAAATACTTCTTAAGTTTGTCATTATATCACTGAACTTGACCAAATTTACTACTGTTTCTTTTTAACTCTTAAGGTGAGATGCAATTGTTACTATATCATTTTCTGAGAAAAACCCTTGACTTGGAATTCACTCTCCATCCTCTTGTTCCAAAATAGCCTAAAGTTGTTGACCTTCAAAGCATGTTGCAAGATCATTTACTTACTCTGGCCTTTAGGAATGGTTGAGATATTTGTGGATGGCTGATGAATTTTATATTCCTGTAGTCAAAGGATTAGCAACTAGATTTATGTTCATTCAGACTTGATCCAGTTTGGCTCTCATGCTTTAATCTTTGAGTTTTGTATATATAAGTTAGAGGCTAGTGCATAGAGCTTTAAAGTATCCACATTCTAATTACAAACAGAGATGATTTACAGTACTGAACAAATCAGTTCAGTCCACTATTATACATGAAACCTAGGTTTAATTTTCCATACACAAAGTGTGAGGCTTTGGGAAGACTATTCAATATTTAGTGAAAAACATGTCATTCTATTCTGCAGGAAACAAGACATCTGATAGAGAATACTGGATTGCATTTTGAGAGTATTATTTGGCATACAATTTAGAGGTTTGGTGAAAACATATCAGCATACAAACACTTTGGTTAGTATTAAGGCAGCTTCCTGTAGAAAGAGAAATAGTGATACAGCTGATAGTGCCGAAACAGTGGAAAAGAACGTAAGCAGTTATTGATCAAGATTTATGTATCAGCATGAGTAACAGTATAACTATTTACAATCTAGGAAGCACAGCTGTCAGAAAAACGAGGCCAGGACTGTATCTACATGATGCTGTTGATCTCAATATATACAGATATAGTTAGTTCAGTAAACAAATCCTGCACATTCAGTATGAAATGAAAAACCCAAACAGTGCAGGCATGCTGGTGCATGAATTAAGGATGTTAAATTGCATTTAATCAGCTTGTGACCGTGCCCCCTCCCTCGGTCTGGTCCTGGGTGCAGTCGACCGTTTTCCAAGCCAGTTAATTTATCTCTTCGTGTCGAATCCTACTATATCCGCCTTTCCCTCGGTTGGGGGAAGGAAGGAGGGCCCAGGCCCGCCCTCACTCATGGGCCCCAGCCCATGGCCCTAAGGACAGAGACTGCGCTCTAGTCTCTGTCCGGCTGGCAGGGTGTGCCCCTAAACGCACCAGCCCACGGGCTACTTCACCGCCCTGCCCTGGGCTACTTCCTTCCTCCCCCACCCCGTCTTCAGGGTGTCTGTACTCACAGCGTCGGATCCCCCTGGGGAGACTGCCACGAGTGTGTCCGGGTCTCTCCACTCCTCGGGGAGCCTGGGCCCTCTCCTCAACTTTCCCCCACCACTCTCTCCGGTGGCTGGCGGGCTTTTAAAGTTCCCGCCAACCCGGGAGGGGTTTACGTGTCCCGCCCCCCTGACGTCCGACGCGGCGCATCATTCTGCCTTGTCTCGCCGGCGGGGCTGAGGCTAACTCAGTTGTGCCACAGCATCCCTCCAGCTGAGCCGCGGCGCGAGAACAACCTGCGCGCCGCCAGTATACGCTCCGCTGCCCCTCTACGAGGGCGCAGAGTCCCGGGTGTCGGGTGCGGGGTCTCGGCACCCCGTCACACAGCTAACCAAGTCGTCAATGGAAATTCCATCGATTACTTGATTAGTTGATAAGGGGGGAAACTGCAGAGGCACAGCGGGGTTAGAGGAGCTGCCTGGCTCGTTACATTTAAAAGGCAGAGGTTCAGTGGGGGACTGGAGTGAGCTGGGACTCAGCTGTCCTGACTCACGCCCGGTCCCAGATGCTGCACCTCTGCTTTTTAAATACAGGAAGAGCAGCCAGGCGCAGTGTCTGGGATCAGGCACGAGCCAGGACTCAGCTGTCCTGGCTCACATCCAGTCCCCCACTGTGCCTCTGCCTTTCCTGCCCCTCCATAGAGACGGTGCTGCAGGGAACCGGATTAAAAGACAGAGGCAGCAAGTGGAGGGAGGAGGTGAAGCGACT
Source organism: Pelodiscus sinensis (assembly GCF_049634645.1). NCBI lineage: Eukaryota > Metazoa > Chordata > Testudines > Trionychidae > Pelodiscus > Pelodiscus sinensis. Next base: position 28,961,355 of record NC_134724.1, on the reverse strand, counting down.
AGTTGAGTAGTGACTAGTGATTCAACTAGTCACTTGCATCCCTAGCATAAATTGCCTGCTTTTGTATGGTCTACTTTCCAAGCTAAGACTTTAGGAAGCCTCCCGACTTTAAGGGCACATCTACATAGCAGGGCTAAAGCCGAAATAAGCTATGCAACTTGAGCTACATCAATTGCATAGCTTATGTCAAAATAGCTTATTTTAGCTTTTGGTGCTGTCGTAAGTCCAAGAAAGAGCACTCTTCCTTCGACTTCCCTTACTCCTCATAAAATGAGGTTTACAGGAGTTGAAGTAAGAAGTCCTCCAGCTTGACATTATTTCGACATTATGTCAAAGTAACTGTTTATAGTATAGATGGAATTTTTGTCTTTATTGGTTATGTGTTGAAATACAGACTAGTTGTGTTTTATAATAGTCAGATGTGTGAGACTCCTCAGACCGATATACAAATGACAACCAACTGCTGCAAAGGAATTGTAGCCAGTTCACTTCATCTGGAAAAACGGTGGCTGTGATGTGAGGTCTCACATGGAATTTGGATCAGGGAATGGCATGAAATGATTATTCTTGAATTCTGGTAAGAATCCAGAACTTAGTGAAATTGGTAATCAATAGAAATTAGATCAGGTATCACAAACATACTGCATCATCCATCTTATTTATATATTTATGCTTATTTACCTAGATCTATAGCATTCATGTCCCTGGGTTATTAAAAAGCCTAATTTATCATTGAATACAGTACAGTTACCTCTGTAATTTTCTTGTGTTTTATGATTTAGTTCTGTGCTCTGAGCAGACACTGTACTGGGCAGGACTGAATGGTTGCTGTTGAGGCTGACACTTTCTTCCCGATGAGTTCCAGCCTACAGCAAAGAAAAGCAAAGTGTTTCCATCACCAATTTAATCCAAAGAAATAGTCCACATTGTAAATTCACACTCAGCATTGATGTGTAACACAAGATGTTGCTGCAATACAAAGCAACAACTGTAACTATGTTGATAGTATTAACACTTTAAAAAAAATCAAGATCTGTACTGTAAAATGCTGGGAAATGAGACATCAGTATGCACGTACCTCATAAAGAAGATGTTCTTTTATGTAAAATATTTGTAAACTGTTGCCTAATCCTTTACATAGCATACAAAGTGTTCCAAAATGCCACACTTCGTATATCCAAGATTAGGACTACTGATACATCAACTCATACATGCTTAAGTGCAGGACTGGGGCCTTGAATTATGGGTCAGCAAAAGAAAGATATAGCTGAAAGGGACTATTTATTGGACTAGGCCACTGGACTAACATCCTACTGGATTAGATAACTGTTCCAGGCAGTGACCAAAATCTGACTATAATTATACAACAACCTAGAAAATTTTTCAGTGTCATATCATGGAACAATGATTTTTTTCCCCTGATGCATAAGATTTCATTTCTGCTGGATCTGCTTTAGCTTGTGAACTGTAACAATCATAAAATTTTGTTCTTTAAATAAAGTCCTACTGAATTAATGGTCTTCACCTCATATAGGAGGGATTTTTAAAAAATCAGCTAAATGATTGCTCTTATTTTATGAAATAAAATTAAAAAGGAACCCCTCCCTCTATTTTCACAATACCATACGTCAATAAGTACTCTCATTCTCCTTCTTTGCAAGCAAATATGGCACTATCTACCAGTCATATTACAGTATGATATCACATAAAAGAATACCAGTGTCTGTCTATCTTCAATGTCCGTCTTAGGACCTTTTCAACCTCTACTCCTTCTTAAAAATAAGGTGACTAAAACTAAAACTACAGTAGACTTCCAATAATCCGGAACCTATGGGACCTAGGTGTTGCCGGATTATCAAGTATGCCGGACTATCAGGAGGTACTATAAGCTGGTTATATATATACTGTATACATTATATACTGTATATAAAGTGTTCTTAACCCTTTTTATTGTACATACTGTATACAGTATACTGTAATGTTTTAGTTTTTTTAAGCCTTTTTTACCCTTTTTGCTCAGTTCAGCTGCTGCCGCTTTTACCTTGTGACTCATTTTTTGCCGAAGCTCACTCACTAGGCTCTTGCCATTTTGATGCCGGACTATTGGATGCTGGACTATTGGAGTTTTACTGTACTTCTAACTGCTGTGTGCCTAAAGACGAGTAATCTTAAATTTAAGTTTTGCATGAACTTGGATGAACGATACTTAACGCTTACGTACATGAATGAAGGATATATATGTTTAGATTTAGCAAGCAAATTCATTACAAAACTCTTCACTGCTATTCATTTAAATGCTTTTGCCTTAATTTTTTAAAAATGTATGAAGAGGAGGTAATGAGAAATTCAACCTGAGTTTAAAATCGACTAGAAAACTTGTTTATTAAAGCTTCTAATTTCTTTACACAAAAGCTTTGGGAAATATTTAGTTTTAGAACTTAACCAAAATAATGCAATTAATAGTAAAAATCTAAAAGGGAAGACCAAGGATTCCGTTATTATTTTATACTTGCAATAAAAAGCCTCATCTGTAGCCAGTTTTTGTAACCGTAGCAAACATGTCAACTAGAAGATTAAGCCTTTAATTAAATAGGTTTATTGCCTGGAGTTACACATGAGAACCACTGTTTTTCAATAAATCCTTCAATCCTAGTAAACTGCTGAGCTTTGAATCCCTCTTGAGTAATTAATGCAGCTTTTACCTTTCATGTCTTAGTTTTATCCAGAGATAGATAAATACCCTTATGCAAGTTTATCCTTTGTTTAATATATGCTGTTTTTTGTGAGTGAACACAGGAACAAGAAAGGAATTTAAAAAAAAAGTAAGCAAGTTAGCTAATACCAGGTCATTCTGGTCTGTTATTTGTATCTATTTTTTTGTGTCCAGTAATCCATCACACAAAGCAAAATAGCCTGGTGCTATTAACAGCATATTTTAGGAGAACATGCATTGTCTTTCATATGTACTAGTGTTTCTTTATGAGAAAAGTTCTACTACATATACAGTCATCTCAATCCTGTGCACACTGTATGTAGCCAGAGCGAATTTTTAGATTGACTTCTGTGGGAGCATTGGCAGCCCCAGGCTCTGAAAATTCAGCCTACAACATAAAATAACCTTCCTCACAAAAACAGAATGTGAAATTCATTCTTTAAAAAAAAGTTTTTAATATAAGACTTCGCTATGTTTTGCCCTGGAGGTTTTGTTCTTTTTTCATTCCCCTAGTTATGCTTAATCCTAACACATGAGGGTGCTTTTATTCAATCTACAGACCTCAGATGTCTTCAGTGGCAAGTTAGCTCCAAAACCTGTTTACAAAAAAATCCTCAAGCAATGTGCAAACATACCATAACAGCTGCCAGATTCTTGGCAACTTTAAAATCAAGGGATAATATAAAAATGACAGAACAGCAGATCAATTCTGACAGATTTAGAAAATAGATTGAAAATAAAAAAAAGCTGTATTTAACATAACCAGTACCTGGTTATGCACTCTCAAAACTGAAGCAAACAACGGAAGCTAATGAGCTTTGTAGAATATGTTTACTTGGAAGTATTTCCTATTACTAATGTGACCAGTATATCATTACATTTGTTCATTTTGGTCTCAAGTATGTGCTGTAAACTGAACGTATTAGACAAATTTTAAATTCAAGATTGGTTGTTCTCCTAAAAGATCGGCTTGAGGAATTATTTGGGGGAAATTCTATGGCCTGTGCTATACAGGAAGCCACAGAAGATGATCACGATTTCCTTCTGGCCTTGGAATCTATGAAAAATCAATTGAATTCAAGTTAACAGATTTTCCTGTGAGAGATGACAGTTGTACATAGTTGATTAAAACACAAGATTATCATGAACAGTGCAGGTTGGTAAATCTGAATTAACTTTAATTTAAAGAGAGTCTCCAGCAGATCCAATATAATGGTTTAATTTTATAAATTGTATTCTGCTTCTCGCTCTCATGGCTTTCATGTTAACCAGACAATCACCTTCACACATCCAAACACTGGAATTCTAATTAAAAGACTGATCCTGGGAGTCAGAATCGCCTATAAAGTGCCCAAAGCCTTAAATTTCCACTGACTTCTATGTCCGCAAGTTTAACAAAAGGCTTGGGCCCCCATAAGAAGATGTGAAAAGTTTGCAGACCATTAAACTTTACTTTGTAACTTAATCCTAACTCAAATGATTTCACCTTTTCATCTCATCAGCACTTTTAATGCTTTCTTTGGGCTGTGTGTGTGTTTCTCCTTCTTTTAGGGAACAAACATTGGGTCCATTTTTATCAAGAAACATTTCAAATACATATCCCTTGTTCAGATTCTGCAGTCCTCCTCCCAAGACTCCCTAGAGCTTTTTTAGCATGCTTTTTGCACTGCACCAGTTACAGAAACACATTTAAAATAATATCTTTGTAAGAAAACCAAAAGTATTTGCATTGCTGTGGAAATATTTCCTTGTATTTGCATATGTATCATAAAGCATAAAACACACAAACAAGCAAACAAAAAACCCCTCCAACGATTACCACCCTTCCTGTTACATCACATGATGGCAGAATGAGAATCATTTGAAGCACACAATCTGGACTATTTCAGCATAATGAAGTTAGCAGAACTCTCTCTTTGTAACTTGATTCCTCTCACAAATCTTTCTCTTATAATACCTGGAAAATTTAACTTTCACAGTCACTGTTGTCCCTTTTAACCCTTGCTCACCATATCCCTCTAGTTTAAACTCTAATCTTTATACCACATCAAAATGGGACTATCCACACGCACAACAGGTGTACAAACAGTTCTTTGTCTCAATAGAGCGTTTGTTCACTAAGGCCTGATAGGATGGCGTTTTAATTGTTCAGCTCATTAGCATACAGCTGACAGCCTGCTATTTGAGTGAGGAGGGTTGATCCTCATGCAATACTTGTTTAAATTTCAATAACTGTGAACCTTCCCTTCAGAATAAAAGGCAGACACAAAAAATAGCATCTTGCCTTGTGGAGTCTCCTTTTACATTGCTGTACTTATACCATGGCACTCATGGATGGACTTGTTTTCATGTAGTTTGACCAATGAATTTAGTTCTTGTAACAGAAAAATGTTAAGTTTAATCAGTTGCTCTACAGTGAGAAGAATAAAACAATGGCACATGATAAAAAACCTGGACATGAGTAAAGGTGAATGAACAAACTGTAGATCTCATTCAGTCTAGCCATTTAAACAACAGTGCAGGGAATACTGATTATGTCAAGTATGCAATTTTAATCTACATCCTGATTGTCTGTGTATCCAGAGGCAATTCTCTTAATGTACTTTAATGAAAGAGGTCTCTATAACAGTAATAACGGTGGGGCCAGTATTTCTAGTATAATGGATATGCAGAATTTATTTTTTTTCAAACAAACAAACAAACAAACAAAATTGTTCTGAACTTTAACAAACTTTTTCATGTTTGCTTTTAAGTAAACCTTAAGTGATATTTCAATTTATCTTTTCCTCCCATTTTTATGCATTGAAATCAATTGACCAATACTGTGCTGTATGACTGTAGCTGAAAACCACTTTCAGTTAAAAAAAACCCCAATGCACTTGGAAAGCAATCAACCTAAAATGTAATACTGATATTTTAAGATTTTAAGTAGTTTAGGTATTTACCATAAGTGGTGGATTTAAAAAAAAAAATTCAAGCACACAATCTACCACATATTTCACTCCACTGCAAACCTCAAAAAGCTCCCAAAGACAATTTGAACTACTGGGTAAATGAGAGTTTTAAAAATGCTCTTTAAAGTTTTTACAGGATATTGACCAATTATTATGGTTTACGGAGTGAATAATATTTATTTTAAAATTTTTCTAAATACAGGCATACCATGAGTAACCATTCATTACATGTACGTAAACCCTGACTACTTAATCTCAAATTCCTTAAAGGTAAATTTTAAAACATGTGCTTGTAAACTGGATTAACCAAATATGATTTCTGAATGTAAATGGTGGGCTGTAGTAATTCTGAAGGGCCATGGAGAAAAGTGGATTTCCAGAGAGTATTTTTGATTATATAATTAAGGAAAAATAGGTAAAACAAAAAACATATTAGACTATCTTAAATAGGAAAGATTTAGAATGATATGTAGGGAAATAAACACATCTTCTGTAAAGTATAGTTTTGTTTCACGTGCTTCACTGTAAATACGAAATTCAGACCATTAGGAGGTATAATACACAAAAGCTGGGAAACTGAGAATGAGTCCTCACCTACATAAATAGGTCAAAGAGTTGAGTTGGACAATTGTACATATGCACTTTTAAACTCTATTATGGTTAAAGAAGGCTCCAGACTTGAGAAAAATCTGGGCTAAATGGTTTTTGAAATACATGATCTGCTAAATTTGGCAACAACCAAAGTTTTAAATCATGCTGAGTGCAGTTGTTAAACAACAAACACACCTGATGGGGGCTCAAAAGTCAAAATTCCACACTTAGGCCCCATTTAACGAGTTATTCTATTTGGATATAGTCTCTACAGTGCTGTACTAACACCAATGGAGACCTGTGCAGGATAGGGGTTAGCCTGGACAGAGCAACTTGCCAGACTAGGGCCTTAAACTACCTTTGGTGAAGAGGTATTGCAGCAGACATGGTACACTCAGCAAAGATTACCCAACTCTTTGGAGATTCCCGTTGTACCTGGGAACAACAGAGTGAGCTAAGGATTAGTTTTCATCCTTAACTCAGTTTCCTGGCTTTTTATCAGTTCACATTGTGCCTTTTCTATTATAATTACAGATCACTAAACAGAAAAAAAACCCTAACAGGTTTGAATAAGAGTCGAAGGAGTATTTGTTCCTTGTTAAAAGGAAATATTACACAAATTAAAAAAATAGTCCACTGTAGAGGCCATACAGCAATTATAATATTTGATTACTTATTGTTATTAACACATTTTCTTGAATAAAGATCACAGTAAATGTAATGGACAGCCCTGCAAAACAGAAACCAAGAACAGTGAGAAAGCAGGAAAATAAGCCAACTGAAGTTTTAAAATAAACCTGTCTCAAAAATTAACCAAATGTTAAAATAAAACCATGCCTCGGTACACTAATTACATAAAAAGGAGTTAAATTACTCATTTCCTAGCTTCTTCTGTCAAGATCATCGTCTTTAAGATAAACAGAATTTATTATTATTAAAGAGCTAAAATGTCTTGTGTTCAGATTTTACAGAAAATGAGATTTCATTTACTGCTAAATCCAGATGAACATAATTCTTTGGCAGAGAAATACATTCCAAACCATAAAAAAAACTTATCAGTGTTGATTTCCTCCAATTACATATGCATTTTGTTGGCTGATATAAGCTCCATATTTCCTTTAGCTTTGTGCAAGTTTTCTCCAAAAACATAATAAAGAGATATTTAATTTCTAAACAAAAACAAAGGCCCATATCTTAAATCTCAGTACGCACATCACATTAAAACTCTTTCTCTCATTAGAATTCTTCTTCCCATTTACTTGTGTACAGTTACCATAACAAACAAACAAACAAACAAACAAACAAACAAACAAACAAACAAACAAACAGTAAAATAAAGCTTTCCAAGTGAACAGACTGGAAGTTTGCATCTATGGTCCTCCTATGGATCCATGCACCATGTACATTTTGGTCACTACTGGTTAAATTTTTAAATTTTATTTTTTTAATTTGAAGGTTAAAAAACAGCCAGTCGTGTACCACTAAGCCTAGATGCCAACCTCTGCCATGCACATATGCAAAGGTTTTACTCTGTGATCTGCTGATTGTTCAATTTCAAGTCATGTCAGAGGGCATACTACATACAGGTGGATGAATCAGCTATAAATGGGACATATTCTGGTATTTGATGTAATCAATAGGTGTAACCAAGATGGTATAACAAAAACAGATTTGATTAAGTGACATTTTGATTTACCCAATTTTAAAGAGAACCGAAAAGAGAGGACAGTGCTTTGACAGAACTTTGGTTCATAAACTCACACAGCCCAGAATACAAAGCAAAGCCCACACTTCCTCATTCTCCTGCCCTAAATTAAGTTTGCTGCTATATTTTCATTATTGTTTTAGATAGATAGATAGCAACTTTCAATAAAAAATAAAAATGAAGTACAGTACTACAGCTCCAGTCTACAATTACCACTCAGCCGTATTTAAACAATTTAAGAAGAATTCCTGAGAAGCGGGGTTACAGCAGTGTTTGGCCAGAAATTTTCCATTGGTACATATATTTTTTTTAAATTTATGAAGCTTACTCTAGCTTTGTTTGGAACACAATTATAATAAAAAGCATCTCAATACACTTTGGTAACATCTACTTGACTGATTATGTGCTGTTTACTGAGAATGTCAATATGTCTTTGACCTATATAAAGGACCAAAGTTTGCTTTAGGTTACACTAGATTTATACCTTGTGACCAAAAGCAGCTCAAGATCTTTTGTTTGAACCCTATTTTAACCCTCCCCGCCTTTTCTTTTCCAAGTGAAGTAGTTGTTACCTCTCTTGACCCTTTTAAAGGATACCTTAATAACATAGCAGGGAATTATTTTCCTGCTCTACAATAGCAGACTATTTTTATATACATGGATGTATCCTAAAATACTTTATGTTGGTATGTGGCATTTCAAAGAAAATGCTGATTATCTGAACATCTTTAAGGTGGGCAGATGTCTCCAAGGCTCAACATAAATGAGCCACAACTCATACATACAGAGAAACAGGAGATATACTAACTGCGTAAACTAATTCAGAGAGAAGAGAAAGATCAGAAGGTTCCGTACCTCAGAAAGAGCATTTTCCTTTGCTAAAACAGTCATGTTACTGTGGTTTCAGAGAGACTTTTTTTCAATTAAGGGGATACAATTCTCCACCATAATACTCAAATTCAGTCTCTATGTATAGGAATACCATGAAATTATCTTTTATAGCATTCCTTAGATGTATGGGCAACATAAAGAGAGAATTCTAATTTCAAAGCATTTATACATAACCTGCTTCATTACTTAAAGTCTATTGTGAAATTAAGTGAATGCCCGAAGTTGCCTATGCTGCTGAAAAATAAAACAACCAACAACCAACAACAAACCTGCTTATAGGAAAGTAACCAGTCTCTGAGATTTACTACACTGGCTCTGAAATTAATATAAATGGATATCTGACAAGTGAATAGGAAAACCTGGAACTAATTCTGTTTTATAGAATACAAACCCTTCAGCAATCGGGGTATCTAATTATTTTGATGATAGGTGAAATTTTGCCTTGATCACTCAACTCCCAGCTGTGAATCTGTTTTATAATAGAAAATTTCCCAGCATGTAACTGATCTTTAAAATTATACTGTAAACATGCAAACACATGGCACACCAAAATAAGCATTTTTAAAACCTTTTTTTGTTTAAGATTTTTGTTGGGAGAGAAATGGCAAAGGCAGCAAAGTTAGAAGCAGATTTCATTTGCTAGAATATGTAATGCTTAAAACATACATTTTGGATCTACAATAGTCTTAATATCATTTTTCTCAGAATGGGTCACAAGTTTAAAAGAAACTAAAAAAGATGGATTGAATTATTCCATTCTTCTTAGGGATTAATTTAAAACTGGTTTCCTCTTGATTGTTATTTACACTACCAGCTGTGCTCAAAACCTTTTTTCATTTGAAAAAAAGTTAAATTTTGTGTCTGTAAACACTATGGTTCCACATTCCAACAGCTTCCTTCCAGTCTTCTGCCAGCATCTTCTATTGAAGACTAGCTCCAATTTACAATAAACAGCTTTTCCAGACCAGAACACTTGAAATTCTGTCCTTTTTGACTGCTTTTCCCACTCAATCTCCCTATTCACTATTTTAAGGAGAAAACTGTTCTGCCAATTATTACACATCTGGAAAAAATGCATGTATAAGCTCAAATACTCTCAGCAGAAAGTCTCAGCTTTCTGCATATGGTCACAGCAGGATTTTATGGGCCACTGACCAGGCCAAAGTCTAAGTTTTTTTTCCTCCTTCCGTTGGTGCTCCACCCCCCAAAACCCTCTAATTGGAAATCAGTAGCAGGTGCAGCAGTCTGTCATTTCTTCCTATATAATCAGTAGTGCATCTCAAGAATTCTTGATAAACTTCACTGAAAGTGAACACTGTACAAATTCCAGTCAAACTTTAACTTTTTAGGTTCTACTGTGATTTAATGAGATTGGAATTTCAGACTAAACAGCTAATTATTAATGTGTTTATAAAAAATGTTACCATTGAAGCTTGTCGATTGGTTGTTACGAGGCTAGATGCTCCATAATTTGAATTTAGGCTTCCAATTGGCCCGTTATGGGATGGCCCCAATAAACTATGTATATCTCCATGGCCGCCTGACAGGCTTGTTGAAGGCCCCACAGCATGGTTTCGTAGCACATGGATGGCATCATCAAGTCTGTCCAAGCGATCCTCCATTCGAGATTGCTGTTGAGAGTTAAGAGGAGTACTAAAGGTCACTTATATACATCTGCTTAGTTCATTACTGTATATTGTAATGGTTTCTACTTTGGGAGATATGAAAGACAACAAATGAAATACAAAATCAAAAAGGAAGGCTTCAAAAGCACCCACCAGCACTATAAATAAACAGGAAAAAGAATAAGGTATCTAGAGATGTGAATTGAATGCCATCTCAGAAACAGAAATGGTTGCTTCTTAAAACAAAGCATACCATAAGATAAGTAATGTTATTTAGTTTCTACTACATAGCCTGAACAGGAAACAAAAATAGAATGAGTACCAAAAATAAAAAGTCTAGTAGTTCATAGGAAGAAATATAAAATCAGTGTCACCATTTTGTGTAACAATTCCTAATCAGAATTCAGAAAGGTAGTGGCTTTTTTGGGGGTACATGGTTATAAAGGTTGGGCAAGGTGGTAGCCTGAAGGTTTAAGTGATTGTTCCAAAACTAACTCTACACAGATTTAGAAATTTTGTTACAAACTTCAAAAATTAAATGTACAAGCATACGTTGGAACATTTGTCCTAATAAATACATGAGTTCTGCACACTACCACAAAATAGTTTTCTATACCTATCTTTATTGTTTCTTTAAAGAAATAAGCAAAGATGATTCTGATCTTGCAGTGCTCTAGAAAATAAAATGGCAAAGTGTTGGAGGCAAAAAATGTTTTTTCTAATTTAAGATTTTAATAGGAATATGTAAGTAGAATTAACCTAAACACAAAAAGGCACCATCTGAAGAGAAATAGTACCTCGCAGACATCCTTTAAGAAGGACATTGCATCTTGCAAATGCTCGTGAAGTTGCTGCTCAACTCGATTTTTCTGGCAAAGTCAAGACAGAACAGGAAGCAAAGCACAGGTTAAGATTAATTCAAAAAAAGAGGTGAGGAAACAGCTGATGTGCACGTCAGCATAAAATGTTAGTCAAGTTAATGCAATGGAGATCTGATTATGAAAAGACTAAACGCTCAAAACTGCGGTTATAATGTTAGCATTCTAAGATGCATTATTGTTTACTTTTAATTGAAAAACGTGTAAAGAAAAGGAAAAATTGTTTTCTCTTACATTTATTTCTGTTAGTCACAGAAAAAAGGAATTTATTTTTGGAAACTAGAATTATTAACAAATAAAGCCTTGCTTGATATTCTAAGAGTTCTATTTTCCCTTCCTGACATATTACAGCAAGGGAAGACTGCAACTAAAAGCCTCTAGAGATTTCTCAACCCATTATATACAACCTCCCCTCCATCCCATACTATTTTTTTCTTGTTTTCTTCTATATAGAAAGACTGACCTTTTCAGTTCAATAACAGTAAGTGCATAATAAGTATTTGTTAAAATGTTCAATTTAATATTTTAGTGATAGGGTAGTGACAAAAGCCCACAGAATTACCATGTAAGAAAGAAAAGAAAAGTACACAAATGTAAAGATAGGAAATATTGTACTTCATCTATACTCTACAAAGTGAGCTTTAGATGAGAATTAGCTATGGGTTTATGAAAAGGTATTGGAATCTCAAAACAGTATTTTAGCACCAGCTGTCCTTAGCATAGAAGTTTGATGCCCATGGAACAGATGGTGAAAGACACACCCTGCATATCTTATATTGTTCAACTAAACCAGACTATTTGTTAGCAAAGAATTCATTTTTAATGATATCCTACTGTTTTTATTAACGATATGCAGGATTTATACAAAAATGAATTTTCAACAGTTGGCTAAAAAGTAATATGTAGCTTCAAACAAATTCTTACCAAGGAGTGGAGAGAGTTTTCATAGTTTGGAGATGAGGGAGCTTGTCCTCCAGTCCTAGACCACTGATTGGCACCTGTCAAAACTGTGCAGGTTAACACATGCATTTATACACCATACACATTTTAATATAGTGAACTGTACTGTAATTTTTACCAAGTCAGGGTAATTTAAGATTTGGCAAAGGATATTAAGTTTCTTCATTTTTCTCTATAATTGACAATTTTTAGACACTGGCACCTGCAGGTTTAAATGTTTGTTGTTGATGAAAGACCCCAGCTACTGTAACTGGTCATTATATAAAAAGTTATATATTCAGATTTCCAAAAAAGCCAGTGGACTAATGCAGTGTATTATACATGTGAAGCTCCTGTCTCTTCCAATATCATGATAAAATGTTATTGAATTTTGTTTTAAATTAATGATGCACAATGATGCCTTTAAAGCAGTTAAGAATATATACTAGCTTATTGATAACTAAAATTCAGGTGGCTGTGGAACTGAAGTTAACAATTGTTTTGATGTCATTTATCCATAAAATCCTGATACTTTGCTTAGTTTTATTCTAAATCAGTTTTTTCTATCTACTACATCTGAAATTCTTCTGCATACATTATGCATACCACATTTGGGAAGCAAAATTTGTGTGTGTGTGAGAGAGATGTCTGTTATCTCAAATGCGTTTAAGGTAAATTAGAATATATTTCATTTCAGCTGAAGAAAAAAGTCTTTATACAGCAAGCTAAGCAATTATATTCAAATTACTAATATTTTATTGCAAATTTAAAATATAAGCTTTCTAATATGCCATATAGAATACTCACAACCATGTAAAATTTAGAAACAAATAATTAGATATGGACAGCAATAACTGAAAAAGAACCATCTAAACACAAAGCCTGAAGTAGTTCATATATTTTTCTTATCAGCTCATAATGCATCTTTTATAAAGACACTACATGTATTACCATGTCCATTAAAGACAGCTTCCTTTTAGCCACACAAATGCAATAATACAGCAATTACATTAATAAATTATGGAAATACAATCCAAAACAACTCATTATAAGAAGAGCCTGTGGGCTTGTTTCTTTAATACCAGCCAGAGCTCTGTGCCTGGAAAACTGGGAAGAAGTTTAATAAGGTTATACTTCCTTTATTCAGTGATCCGCAGTTACCCTTTAAAACAAGAGTTTCATGTTGAAAATGACTGCATCCTGCGCAACAGCAAAAACATCTTTGACATTTCCTTTCAAAGTTTAAGATGAAAACAGAATCTCTGATTTTATGTAAGCACAGATCTGCCAGGACTGTCCTAGGATTTTCTCTCAAAATAAATATCAGAGTACCATGGCGTAAACATAAATTTTCACCTCTCCTAGCTATTTTTGGTATTTCATCTATTCTCTCCTCAGCATCACCTGTCATTTCTTACTTCTGAGAATAATACTCAGTTACAGCTAACAAAAATGTTGTCTAAATATCTTTCAGAATCTTTATGCTCAGCTCAGGGACCCTACCAATCCAATGCCAAAAAAACATTTTAGTAGACAGTAACTTTTTATGGAAATCCATTAATTGCAGTTTAATGGATAGCAATGCATTACCTTATAGCAATGAATGAGTATACCACTTCCTAAAAAAAGTTTTATCCTAAATATTAGTCAAAAAGAAATAAATAAAAGCAGAATGTAAAACTGAAAACCTCAGAAAGAAAGCAGCTTACTTATCTACTCAGAATATGAAACTTCTAAACCTGCACATATTCATCTAGTGTTCAATGTACCACTTCATTTTGGACCACAGAAGTGTTATTCACTATAATTATGCCCAGAGCAAAACTATTTGGCTGGAACCCTCTCACAATAATATCCGAGTGCAACCTGCAGTTAGATACACTTCTAGTAATAATGGTGCACTTTTTTTAATATTACTGGTGTATTTTGTTTCCATGACCATGCAGGTTGCCAGATGGCACTAATTTCCTGCTTGCCTCTCCACATTAACTCTTACTGAAGTTTATTCATTAAATCTATCTATTACATTAAAAAGCATTCTGGCACCACTAGTTCTGCAGCACCCACACAACTGCAGGAAAAAACAAATAAGCCAGAGAAGTGAAGACTTCCAGGAGTCATATATAACAATCTCAGTGCTGTAGTTTTCACCTTCCCAGTCCAGCCTTCACCATGTTCTTACCTTCAAAACATATGTTAGGGCCTGCAACAGGCTTTTCCCTCCTGCTCCCTTAATTCTTTAAGTGACTGACTCTAATCCCACAGGAAGGGATTCTCAAAATGCCAGGGCTCCAATCATGCAAGTGTGTACATGTGTAATTTTATACACACATACAGGTCCCACTGAAGTGCTGTGAGAAAGGTAATGCATGTGAGTAAGATTTTTCAGGATTGAGATTCAATGCAGGCAAGGGAAAGTGAGACAAAGGAGTTACTGCTGCTCATGATTTTATTGTTGGATGACAAGATTTGGAGTTTTGCTTAAAGCTCCAGCTCTTGGAGTTTTGTTATGGTAGCCCTCCTTAAGAAATGAGCATTTCAAGTCCTCATTCTTGCAAAGAAAAGCTTGAGAAAGTGAACACTAAAGGCTCAAAAGTCAGAACGCAAATAAAAAACACTAAAGTTATTGTTTTAAAAAAGATTTGCAAAGTTTTAAGGCAATCTCAATTTCTGAATTCTTGCTCCCTGATCCCTAATTTGCAATTAAATAATGAATGAATTATGAGTTACCCAAGCCTAGAATAACTAGACAAATAAACAAGGCCTTTTAATTATATAAAAGATAAGAGAGGTGAATGCTAAGCATTCCATTAAATGTGTCAGCAGCCATTTTAGGTTTGGCAAAAAGCATCATCAGTAGTCATTCTATTTCACTTAAACTATTTTTGGTTGGGGTTTCTTTCAGCCACCAAACACCAGATATATCAAGTGTTTTAATACACTATTCAGAAAACACTATTTTTTATTTTAGGATACTTTCTGTGTTTATTTTTTATCACTTTTATCAAGTTAGTAATGGTGGAAGTTTTTTGTGTTGGTCCAGAAGAGAATGGCTGCCTAGAGTAAAACAATAAATATAATAGTAATAACTGAATTTTTCCTCATTGAATATCAGTGGCATAGTTGTGAATAAAACCCAACATTCCTAATTCATCTCAAGAAGTGGGTTGTGCCCATGAAAGCTCATGATACCATCTACATGTTTTATTAGTCTTTAAGGTGCTGCAAGACTATTTGTTGTTTTTTAAGTTTTTTCCAAGTGAGAGTAATTGGAAAAACTTATCAAAGATTGCAGTAGAATCTCTATCACAAGTAAATTTAAAATCAAGACTGACGTTTTTCTAAAAGATATGTTGATCTTTCCCTTGCAGTGGATTCCAGTGCTATTTGGCAGAGCAATTAGTGAGATCAAATTGTGAGGTTGGGGAGCTCACCTGTTGAAAAATTTAGGACACTAAGGTAGTGGTGGAGGATGAAAATCAGATGTGCATGGACTCAAGTCTCCATTCCATACAACTGAATGTTAGTTCCACCAATGAATGTCACTCAAGAAAGTCTACAGTGCTTACAAAGATTTTGCATCACTGAATAAACCTATACAGTCTGACTTGCCATCTTTGCAGAACAAGAATACACAAGCCATTTTTCTTCAATTTTATCCACTGAATCAAAGAAATACATTAATCCCTTCTTTATACAGTTCAACATGCATTTTTCAGTTATTATAGAAAAAGAAACCTAAAGCAGTCATGTAGATATGCCATGCCAGCCTGGAGATGTTCATTCATTGGCTGAAGGCATGGAAAATTAGCACAGCATCCACTAAATATAGCTAAAAGCATGGATGAGGTGAGTTTATTTACTTCTTTGATTTTTTTTAATGCAAAGATATTTATTGATTTACTTCTCTAAATGACAAGACACTTGGAGTCTTCCCACAACTTCCACTATCAACTAATTTTATAAAAGAAAAGGCTGAAAAGTGGTCAAGAAGGAAAGGAAAAATCAATTAGGAGTTTGTGTCAATACATCAGATAACTGTGAGTAGGAAAACAGGTTGATGTGAAAATTATGCCAATAATTTATCAAAATTGTACTACACGAATGAACAGGGTTAAAATTACATCATCCTGCCTATAATTCCAGTTCTTTGTTAAACAACAAATTTAAGTCAATGGGGCTTTCACAATTCTTTCTGTGTACAGAACAGCTGTTCAACTTTTACTAGACAGCTGAGGCCACTGTGTCTGTGAAAGCTGCAATACTCACTAATAGCTCTAAGCAGCTGCTCATAGTTCATCTCCACACTAGAATGCTTATTATCAAATTCACACTACTAACACACAAAGTGTGGGGGACAGAATTGGCTGCAACACTGAGTACATATTTTGAAAACTGCAAGTATGTTTCCTCACATTATGAAAATGTTTGTGAGAAATATGAATGAAAACCTGTCCTCACCCCAAAATTGAATGATTTCACAGGGTATGCATAACTTGTGTTTGAAAACTACTCCACTATTATCTTGTATTCTGTTGTGAATGTGAACAAACATAACCTCCCCACAAAAAACCCTCAAACACTGAGTGCTGTTTCTCAAAGAGTAGAGAAAAACATTTAACAAAGAATAGACTTTTTAATACAGATCAAGTTTTACCATTCTATAATTGCAAATAAGATTACTTTTATGTGATTTATTCTAAATTCCTAGCAAAACAGCATTTTTTAAATAATTGGCCAAAGACAGTATAAAATAATTATTCAAAAATGATATTATACTTATTATAACCCTAACAGCAATAAGTGTTTCAATTACAAACAAGGAAAGAAATACATCAAGGTTTTTCCCTCAAATCTGTTAAATTGAGGCTTTGGAAGATTAGATTTTTAGCAGTCAACATTTGTAAATGTCAATTTTATCACCCCCCCCCCCCCCACACACAATATTTGGAGATGATAATCAAAATTTACAGACAAGCAAAGTAAGAACAATGTTGCTAGAAAACCTCTCAGAGTTTGATCTAAGAATGTATATTTGAATTTTTGACATGTGATGTTGACAATTTATATTTTAACTGTTTAAAAATTTTAACATTCTGAATCTCAATGTCTACTGTAATTAAATCATTACTGTCTGAATTCCTACTGTGACTGCCCCTGTAATTTCCCACAACTGTGAAAATTTAAATTGATAAAACTAAAAAATGCTTCAACTCCAAAATTTCTCACACCTGAAAATTTAAACAGATAAAAAAAATCGAATTCTGCTAAGATTAGATAAATAAAATGTAAATGAGACAAAACTAAGGTTTGGAGGTGAGGGGCTTTTTTATTAGCTAAAATTGAAACTAACAAATACAGCAATGAAAACCAGTCATAATCAAGGTGGAATACTACAGGTTGAACTTTGCACACTTGGACCTGACCAATCCCAAACTAATCAATTTTCCAGACCAATGAATTTGCCGGGGCGGGGGGGGGGGGAGGGGAGAGAAGGCGTCAATGCTGCCTCTCTGCTCCCAACTCCCCGAGCACTCTACCACTCCAACACAGGCCCCTCTGGGGCTCCATTGCTTCAGCTCACAGAGCCTGCTGGGGGGCCACACTGGGGCTCTGTTTTTCTCTAATCCAGCAACACTTCTGGCTCTAACCTGCTGGTTATTTACCATGAGTGCTCCAACCCCTGGTTGCCAAAGATGCTTGACCAGGGATGTTGCCTGACTAGCAAAGTCCAGATTAAAGAGGTTAAACCTGTAGTACATTCTACAAATCATAAACTGAAAGATTACTGTCAACAGCCATAGTGCCATTAGATATGCATGGAAACTGTCCTGGATTTCATCGAGAAGTCAAACCAACAAAGACATTTTCAAAATAGCAAGTAAATTATTGACAAGCTGTAGATCCTACCTGTGAGAGGTGATGGTGATCCAACAGGTGTTGATGGATTTGAAGGAAAGCTACTGCTTGTATGGTCAGGAGAATAAATCTAACAACAAAAGGATGTACACATTTATCAATACCTATCTCAGTTTACGTAAAAATAAAAATCTGTTTATTTGGATTCATTTTTATACTTTCAGTTGAAACCACGGTTAATTTGGTTAAAAGACTGGTTCATTAAATCATAGCTGTTTTAATACTTGGAAGGTATTAAAATAGCCACAGAGTCCACAGAGATTTTGTTTTTAAGTAGTTATAAAAAAACAGCGCCAAATATGCTTTTTACAAACTCCAGGAACTTTAGTATTAAATTCAAGAAGAATTGTGGAAGTCAAGTTAACAAGTCTACAGATACAGGACTGAACTCTAATTACCAGTGTCACCTACCAAAATAAAATAATCAAATTATGCTGTTATTAATATTAATTTGCACATAAAGATTCTCTTTGATTGATAGACAAATAGCTTCCAACAAGTACACATAATATTTAAAACTATTACTAACTTGGCAACACTGTAAATCTTTTTCTATGCTTTGTATCAGTAGTTTACAAAGTTGAATCATGGACCCGCAACACTCTGTTTATCTAAGCATCCGTAGCTATGGAGTCTCATAGCTTCTATTGGCTGCAGTTTGCCATTTCTTGGCTGGACATGGCAAACCACAGCCAATGGAAGCTGCGAGGCTCCGAGGGTATGGACATTTAGATAAACAAAGCTTCACGGGCCTGCCAGCATCTTACTCCGGTGGGCCTCCAACCCAAATCTGAAAAACCACTGCTTTATATAATAAGACAGCAGGGTGACTTTGGATAAAACAGCAAATTAAATCTAAATTTCCAATTAATATCTAAAATTGCAAGCTCCTTGAAAATCTATTCTGGACAAGGAACTGGACAGATCCAGGAACTAGTAATGGGATACGGAATACAGTCATAGAATAGGTCATGAGTTCAAATCTCTATCACTCTTGGGCTAGAAGAGACAAAAACATTTTATCCTTTAAACTTAAAAAACAACAAATGGTCTGGTAGCACTTTATAGACTAATGAAGCATGTAGATCAGGCATGTCCAAAGTCCGGCCCGGGGGCCAATTGCGGCCCGTGTTCCGGTTTAATACGGCCCCCCAGGTAATTTGCCAATATCTGTCTTTTATGGCCCCCAACGAATCCATATGTATTGAGATGAATACATTGTAAAATCTCAGTTAATGTCAGTTGGTCTAAATCAGTTATAAATATATTTGGACACAACATGTATAGTTGGTGTTATGTTCCTGTTCATATTTTTTGAACTTAAAAGTTGACAGACAACCTTTATTACCAATAATATGTAATGTACTTTACAATGTTCCTGACATATATTTCAGCTTCCTGGATTTTTTTTTTTCATCTGGCCTTCAGATATGAAATGCAGAGTGATTTAACACCTGTTTAGATTTGTCATCCATGTGACGAAATGAAAAGTATGCCGTTTGCAATAAACTTTGCATAAAATAGTTAATTTGCATTTAATTGTAATGGTTCAAAGAATGTCAGGCAAAATGGTCGGCCCTCACGCATGTTCACTTCATCAAATCTGGCCCTCTTTGAAAAAAGTTTGGACACCCCTGATGTAGATGGTATCATGAGCTTTTGTGGGCACAGCAGCCCACTTCTTCAGATGACTGGAATATTTTTTTTCCTTTAGAAGGGTGTTTTGCAGTCTCAGACTGCATTCACCACTCTACTCACTGGTCCATTCCATTTAAAGTTATAACTTTGCACAAACACAATCTCACATTTCAGTGGTAAAATGACAATAAATTGGAAGCCAGTGGATTAGTATTATATTTCCAGAGCTGTCAAAAGCAGGACTTTCTACGCTGCATATACTTTCTTGATCTTTCATAGTTATAAAAGTTGATAAACAAAAAATACCACACATAACTCATTTTGCCCACGTGAGCTAGAGAGGAAAATATATGTAAACCCTCCCCTGGAAATATTCAACAGATCAGTGACTTAAATGAAAGAACTTCTACTAAGTATAAAATTACAACTAAGTATTGATTACAGTGTCTTGCAAAATTTGCTATGTAAACTGAAAAAATTCCAAAGAAAGGGGTGCTATATACACGACATAAATTCTATGTCTGAACAAAACATGTCATGCCAAAAGAAAATTTGTTCTTATCATGCATTAAATGGTGGGGACAGTTTGGTTTGTTGGAAATGGTGTATGTTTCTTTGAGAGAGAGAAAGAGAGAGAGAGAGACAGAGAATGGAAGAGGGGGACTATTTAAGTCCATACTGGTGAAGGAAATGCCCTCTTTTATCTGGACCACATAAAAAAGCACCAAATCTGACACCCATGGGAGTAGATAAATACCAGGGTTTGTTATGATCTGCTCTGTGATTTACTCTAGTCACTCCCAACTTGTGGGGAAGGAAAGGATTTTTCCTTCCGCATCAGATTGGCCAAAGTGACATGGGGGCTTTTTGCCTTTCCTACAGCAGTTGGAGACTTTGTCAGAGTGAATGTGAAATGGGGGCTAGAATGTCATATAGCAATTTATTTTGTAGGCCTGAGAAGGTTGCCCAGATCAAGTACTCTACAGGGAAGGGACATAAGGATCAGATGAAATGGATCAGTAAAGGATTTAAAAAGAGGTATTAAAGAAGTGGAAATGGGGCCAGATTGGAACTCCTATCACTGGTATGGCCGGATCCAAACCTGTCTTTATAGCCCCCACTTCTCCCAGCCTTTATTCAGAAGGGGACACAATTTGATAAAATCCCAGCAGTGAGTTGGCCAGGGACCAGTATGGGTAAAGTGGGAGGGCTGACATCAACTTCCCCCAGTGGGTGTACTGAACGTACATGGATCATGGAATTACCTGTACTGCACATTTTTATCTGCCAGATACGCCCAGACATTTAGGAATAAAGTTGCAGCCTAATTAAACTGCATCTAGTGACTCCTGGCCTTCTTCCAGCATAGCCACTTTTTCAGCTGTCTACGTAGCAATCTTTTTAAAATATCATTCTTAAAAGAAAAAAACTGTTAAAAGCCGCAGGTTAAATATAAATTAGAACTCATTCTGCATGCAACCCATGGCTGCTATATTATTAAATGACCAACGATGAACATCTCTGACACCTTCTGCCAGGCTTAAATGGTAACATGACTCGTTTTACTGCAACAAATGAAACTCCTCCTCCTATCAGTCATGGTCCATTCCAATCAGCAGGGTGCCAATATGCCAGTATCTAATGAAAGGAGTCTTAGACAAAAGCTGCACAATTGAGAGCCCACAGCGCCAAACCTCAGAGCTGTTAGTCCAATTTTTTAAACACTACAGTGTACATTTCAGTTAAGCTTTGTTATGTTAATGTTATTGAGTCTAAAGCAACAAAGAAACTTAATTCATGAATTACTTTTAAAAGTCAACTTCCCTACATTTTCTTTTCTTTTCTTTAGTTAGGAGACCACTTGCCATTTAACTATCCAGATCACATGAAGGCCTGTACCCTAGTACTGAAGTAGGAATCAAAACATAAGTTATCACAAAGAGGTCTGATATAATCAACAAAGTTAAACAGCCCTCCTGTTTGATCTCCTCTAAATTAAAGACCAAGTGTTTTGATTTGGTATTAGGCACTGAAATAAACCAGATGTTTCTCCCTCCATATAACCCTCCATGGGCAAACTCTTAAAGGGTTATTGTTTGGCAAATGTTCAGGGAAACACATCAGAAATGGCACAAATGCCCAGATTTTCTTTTCTTCCTATCTACACTAGTTCATTATCCAAACTAATGCATAATCCACAGGGCTTTGGGAACTTTGTGTAAATACTTTCATGAACAATTCTCTTTCTTGCCTACCCTGAGATTAAGACCACAATTATCCAGGCTTAAACCTAAAATAAAAGAACCTTTGCAAATGTATTATCTGGCCTTACATGTTTAATCACTCAGTATTCTGTATGGTCTTTAATACCTAAACGGAGGAAGAAATGTTATAGCCTCTGATGTTTCACACATGAAAGGCCTTTGTAAGATGTACCTCAACAGAATCTTAAAACTAGAAATTCTTCCTAATAATACTAGTGGTGGTGTTTAATATCTAAAAAGACAGATATTGGCTTTAAAAAAAATCAATAGGATTTAAGTATTTTAAAAAAGTCTTTGCTAACTCAGATACACTTTCACAAAGTGCATTAGCCTCTGAAATGTAAACACATCATTTTCATTTCAAACATTATTATTCCCTTTCTCAAAAAGGATTTTGCTATATTACTTACTGAACAGTTGTGAAAAGTGTGCTCTGTGTGTGTACTGGTGGTAAAAGAAGCAGATGGGATGAAGCAAGGGATTTGAAGTGTGCAGACTATGGCATGCACTGATAGAGCAGATGGAATGCATCACCATCGGCTATGACAGAAATGATTTATGGAATGACCTGGCTGCTCCTGCTAAGCAACAACATAGGATGACAGAACTAAGTTACTATGACAACCAAAGCCCACCCACCAGTTAGATTAAACATTCCTGACCTGACTTCCACTCTCAGTAAATTTGGAATTTTCTCCAAACATAAGTTTAGTTTTCTCAGCTAGTCACAGAAAGAAAAAATATCTGTGGATCTGTTCAAAAGAAAAACATGGAGAGCAAGTAAAAACTTCACAAGGTCACACAGGTCTGGGCTGGACCACAAGGCCGAGATTTTGACACAAAATTTGGCCAGACTGTGGAACCATATACGCCCTAGCAGAGCTGCACAATAATATACACAGCAGGATGCATGTAGGAACTGTTATTTCCAAGAAGCTTTTCATTCAGATTCAGCAGAGCCAAAAAAGGCCCAAATTCTTTACTAGATGGACATTTAAAGATGACAAACAGAGTTCTACCCTCTGCTCTCTGATCCAAAGAAGCAACAAGATAATATTCTTCTCTCCAAAGCACATCAGTTTTAGAGAAATCCACTACTTGCTATGGACATCAGTAGAGTCCATCTGACATTATCAGAGCTGGTCATTCTCTAACATATGACAATCAGAGAAAAGCAACATTAAAATAATCTGCAGGAGTTTGCATATTTGCATGAAGTGGGCTGAGATGGGGAAAACAAAGCAGCCCAAAAATGGTCTCTTGCAACTGCAAAGGAGTAATTTTTATCTCTTCAATCAGGATTAGGCTTCCAGTGTGTTAAGCAACAGAAATCTGTAGAGCTTTTCCAGCTATCATCCACAGATATGGAATTTTGTCTATACAGAACATTGTCAGACACTAAATATAAACATTTTCAAAATGTTCTGTACCAGAAACCATTCTATTAAAAATAAATGTTCCTTTCATACTATTAATACAAACTGTTTTACTGCATATAATAAAATAATAATAATAATAACAACAACTACAAAAACTTAAACAATTTCAATAGACTAGGAACTTACAATGTTTCACTTCAGGACTTCATTTTATTTTATTATTTGCAATGCCATCTTCCAGTGATTGAAACTAGCTTAATAATTGGCTTGCACAGATTTTGCCTTTCAGATATGCAATACAAATCCCCATTTTAAAATGCCCCATAAATTACTGTTGAATAACTTAGAGCACATATAACTTGACATTTCATTTACTAAGTAAAATTTTTTTTCTCCTACAGTTCCCACTGAGCATGCACTTTGAACCTTGTGCCTAATTTTGCCCTCAGATAAATTTCATTGACTTGAACCAGAGTTGTATGTACATCTCACAGAAAAATAATTGCTTTATAATTAGACCAAGTAGCCAGCATCTGTAAATTTTGCTTTGTACACACAACTTTCCAATAAGTGTTTATCCTTGATACTCTAATCTTTCACAGAATATGCAAATGCCTAGCAAAAATTCTGATGGGCATATTCCACAAATAAAAGTGATAATTTCCATTTTCTTTCACATGGACATAATGTACACTAGTGTATCATGGAGTGCTATGCTAACACATTAGGTTACTGTATTTTGGACATATTGAACTGTAGATATTCATAAGTAACAAAAAGGTAACTATGAATAAAGGAAACCATGATGGCCATTTTAAACAAGATGTGGTCCAAATTAGTCTGAAGACTACGTTTATAATCATTACTTACAGATGCCAATGCCTTTCCAAGTGCATCACCCGTCTGTGAGCTTCCAGTCCCATTTCCTCTGTTTCCTGGAATGGGAAAATAAACACAACATTTATTTTCAGGCCAAAGAACTAAGTTTCTTTACATTTTAGCAAATACAGTTGGACACACTATCACAGCTTTAATGGGACACTGTCAGGATTTCATGATTAACCTCATGTCAATAGAACATGTTTTCATTATATTAAAACAATGTGAGTGAACACAGTCTTGTGTTTAGATTTCAGTAATCTCATTTCCCTGCACCATTTGCAGCTCGAACACAACATCACAAGGATGAGAAATCAAAGCTAGTCAGGGACAAGAGTGAAACCGCGTTGCCTAGTTTCATTATCCAGGCTGAGTGAAACACAAAGGAAAGCAGACTGAAAAATATTTTTAAATTAATGTTAGTAATATAAAGTAACAAGAAAGGGTCACAAATTTAATAGCTTCTGTAGGCAGGTCAATTCCTCTATTCTCTCCAACAAGATTCCTGTTTATCACCTTCCCAAACTTTCTATTTCAAGAATTCTCTGCCACTTCACCCTGCATACTATGGACTCATGTCTTCCCATTCCCACCTGTGGCACATGCCAAAGTCTCCATGCACTCCCTCATTCCAAAGGCCATCAAGTTGAGCATAAGGTCTCCTCACAAGCTCAACCAATTATAAACACAGATAAGGAATTTTTTGTTTCAAAATATAAATATTTATTTGCATATGTCTAGTCAAGAGTGCAGATAAATTCTGCACACATCAGGTTCTGCCAGCAAAAAATGCACTTTCATACAAAGCTGTGCAAAATGTTCATCATGAAATCCAAATCATGCATCAATCACCTGATTTTACGTTTTATAATAAACTTCAAATCTCACACTGGAGTCACAGAAAGCTTTATAAACTAGATTCATTTAAGGATCCAGGTCTATGATATGCTCCCAAATCAGGGTAAATATAATCAGTTAGACTAATTTCTACTTACACCAAGACTGAACGCAAAGCTGATTGTGAACCCATAGAAAACTGAAAAGCTCCTCTGCAATCTTAAGAATGTAAACCATTGTATTAATAAGTGATGTTATGAGATACATCATTATCCACAAATATCCATGAAAAGAGAAAAAAATATGTATTGTATTCTTAAAACATTAGGGCCCTACAATTGCTTCCTATCTGGGTGTCTAATTGGGGATGAGATGATTACATGGCCCTCTGCTACCAAACGGTGTTAGGGGAAGCCAAGAGTCCACATTTCTAGTCTGTGGATAAACGGTGAAGGGATTAAAGAGAGTTTAATCCCAGTGACCTTCTTCCTTTGGCCCTGGCTAGTGATCTGAAGCAACATAGAGGGAGAGGATACATAATACACTATGAACAATTTTTGTAGCAGGCCCTCTTCAAAGACAAAATGCTTAAAGTCACCACAACGCTCCATTAATATAGCAATGGCATCTCTATCACAAACCAGTAGTTATTTACATACTATTTAGACTCTGAGATCACAAAGGCTGAGAGACCACTGGCCACTGGCATTAAATGGGTGCAATGTTTCAGTGCGTCTAAAATCAGTTAAATATATTAGAAGCCAACTTAAGCTAAACAAATTTAATACAAACCAGCTTAAAGGTCTACATTGGAGTTATGGGATGGTTGCACTGAGTCAAGTAAGTTGGTTTTAAAAATATCCCTCCTTTAGTTAACCAAAGCACTAATTTGCATTCAGACCAACTCTACGTCTTAGTACGAGATATAGAGCTAAAAAAAAAAAATTAAAAAATTAAAAGGTACCTTTTATCTAAATAACTTCAAATTGTACCTCAATAATTCTTATTTAATCCTAAGAGCATCTTACCCAGTATATTATCTGATCCATTGATGGGTGGAGTATGTGAGGCAGCAACATAAGGTGAACTACTGGTACTGCCGCGATGGAAGCTGGACATTGGAGGAAGACTGGCATTTATATCTGTAGGTGAGACTGAATGTGGGGGATAGCTCTAGAAAAAAGCAAACCAAATAAGATCCAATTAAGCAGAATCTTTAAATACATTTATATATCTTGGTATGACACCGTCACCTAAGAAAGGGACTAGCTGTCCATCAGCCAAACAAGCCATTCCACTACCAAAAATCATGGTAAAATTATACAGTACATAAAAAAGATGCAACAAAATCAAGGTTTTGATTTCTGACAAATCTAATTTTGAATTCACAGTACTAGAAGATCAGATGGGAAATTAAACAGATCCGTCTCCAGAAATGTATTTACATATGCTACTGTATTAGCCTTTGTAACTTACCAAGCGGTCATGTGTGTGTAGACTGCCATAACTGCTAGACTGTGACATGTGAGAAGAAGAGCCTCCCAGCATTCCACCATAACCAGGCTGGCTCATTCCATTGGATGAATTCCAAAGGTCAGAAGAGTTGTGGGTACCATCTATTTTTTTAACAAAAGAAAAGATCTCTCTAATATGAGAAGTGTAATGAGTTTTTCTTTCCTTTACATTGCTTAAAAGTACATAATTCACCAACTCAATTGAATATCAGTACTGAAATAGGGAATAGTTAATACAGAGTCTCCCATTCTGCTACCACGCTGTGTTGCTATATTTAAAAAAATGAGGCTTTATAGCTGAAATACAATCCAATGACAGCTGAGAAAATACCAAGTACTCTGCTAATTACAAAGACCTTCAGTAAGGCCAGATTTACATCAAGAGACAATAAAAATTCCAGACTTTAAAAAAAACAACAACCTTGATGCTTGGCTAAGTAATGCTCCCCATAAATATACAGTGGGAAAAGATTCCTCAATCCATAATAGGCAATTTATATTGGCTAAAACATTCTAACACTATACAATAAAAAGGTTCCATAATAGCAGACTTGAATAACTGATAATTGCTACATTATATAAGCCTGAAACCCAAGTGTGTCAGCACTGTTTTCCTTCAGCAATAAAGACTGCATTGACATTGTACACTTCAGCACTTACGATATTTACAGTATCTCATCTCAATACCTCATCTCACCAACAAAGAGCTAAACTGAGGAAATGTGGTCCCAATCTCATGAATTCTGGTCCCTGTTTTTGTGCAATCCAAAGTCATCTGTATTTTTGGCATAGTGAAGACATGAGCATTCACTGAGAACCCAGATTGTTAACAGATATTGTACAACCAAACTCCAGAATGACCAAGAAGCCCACACGTCGTTTATCACTATCGTTCTGGTGCGTTGTTCTGAAACCTCTACAAATCAAAGAATGGGGAATTCTGTCCATCTGGCCTGCTGGATAATCCCTTTAAATTGCAGTCAGCAATTAATGTCACAAACAAACCTTTAAATCAAAGAACAGCTTCTTTCATTCAACATTTTGTAGATGTATACAAAATTCAACTCTAGGACCCAGCACAATTCCTTAGCTTCTCTAGAAATGTATTTATTACATTATTCGATGCAACAAATTTCTGCCATTTCTGCCAAAAGAACTAATTACAAATATTACTGTATTTAGAGGTACTTTACTTACCTTGCATAAAGAAAGTGCTGGCAAACATACTGCTTGGTGGTTTAGGAGATGGGTAAGTTGGAGATTCTCTATTGAAATCATCAGAACTTGGAGATGGTGCATATACCTAAAAAATGGAAAAACATCAAAAAGCCTGGATGTAATATTTGGCTGTCAAACATAACAACGTGCTAATACAGAGACTTACATTAAAGAGAACACTACTAGCAACTTCCAATATTTAATTCATTTGTTGACATTATTTAGTTTTTAGCAAGTTGCCAAAGTATTACTGTGATCTTAACATCACACTTTCAGGTGAGCCAATTCAACCAGGTGGCCTGATAAAAACCTAAGTGCTGATTCTGCTTATAAAGCACACATCTCACACAGAAACAAAACAGCGGTTCCAAAAATAACTAGCAATTTTAAAATAACTCTATTCTTGGTTGCATATTTAACTAGCTGGAATCCCAACTAAGATAAAACATTCATGTCTAGTGAAACAGTTGGGAATTTAGTGTTACTATTCAATCAGAAACCTGTCTAATTTTTTAGGGTTATAGGGGAGGTGGGGAGCAGGAAGGAGGAAGTAATGCAAATCTGTATCCTGTTGGGTGATTTTAAAACTTCAATATCAAATAACCTTGGCAATCTGGCACAGCTTTTAAAAATCTTGTTTTTATTTGGCAGTGGAGTGCCAATATCTTTTGGTAAGCCTATGTCACACAGTATGTTAAAATAAAAAGGTTATTTAAAAATACTCAGTTTTGCTTCTCCTCATCTCCTAAAATAAACTAATTGATGTATAGGCTTCAAATAAAAGTCTAAACTTAAGTGCATAAAAAGTAAGCCAAAATTGTTAAGTGCATATTTTTTGTGTGTGCATATATATGCCTATGCACACATACATACAGATAGGTCACTCCCCTATCATTGTAACAGGCTGAGTACCCATACAGAAGAAGAGAGAGAATAAAAAAAAGTGTCTTTGACTACCACCAAAGACTAGGAAACCTCTATTGTAGTTTGCAAGGGTGAATGTTCTGATATGAAAATTTACAAAGTTAAGCAGGTCACATCTTATATTTATTTGCATACAAATACCCAGAATGCTTTGCAACTCTGCTGTTGTCAGATCAAATGGCTTGGCATGTGTTTGGAGAGAGTTATTTTATGTAACGTGACTGATTCACCATTACTTTACACAAATTTAACACTGATGCATCTCTAATAAAAAGAGCTGAGGTGTATGAGTGTATGAAACACTGGTAAACAATGGCATCTTCTCTATCTAGAACTGAGTCTCAAAGTATGGGAAGTACAGTGGATACATTTCACCACTTTTCACATCTCTCTCTGCTTTTGCATTCATGTTTTGCAATCAAACTCAAGAGGACACTTTTGTTTGTATGTTTTTATTATTTTGGGTACAAAGATAGTGCTTCCAAAGATAGCTATTGTTCAAATTGATGGCTTTTTTTTTTTACTTCCAAATTTTTAATGCCTGGAAATAAAGAAATTTTACAAGGGAAAATGCATGACAAAATGTTATAAACTGTGTTAAGAGTATGAATGTATTTATGGTACATAAATCTACATATCAACACACACTTCACACATACTCAAAACAAAAGTGACAAGACTGTCAAATTTTAAATGCTCACAATCACAAAGCTACGAACATATTAGGTAAAACTGGCTTTAATTTACAAGTTGTCTGTTGTGCAAAATAATGCAGCATATGCTGTAGCTGATGAATAATCTATCACTGTCACAGGATAGCAGAGGAAACAAAGCTTTATGACATCAGCATTGACATGGAGATGTGCATTGATTAATGTGAAAAAATCCACAATGACAAATTATACGTCTTTTCAACTTTGCCAGAGTAATGCTATAAACAAGATTTGTAGTGTGGGCCACAGACTGAAATTTCAATCGCTTCTAATAATTTTGACATTTCATAAGACTGTCTAAACAAGCAAGCACCTCAGAAGGGAAATTAAGCTGAAAAAGTTCAGCTCCAACAAATGCATCATTTATGGTTACACATGTACATGACATTAGCATAATAAAAATGTTATAAAATATACCAATGTCAAAGAGTTCCTTTCAAATAGCTACATGAAAGTTCTAGGGCAGGCACATACATTTATATAGTTTCTATTTGTTTTTGGTATTCTAACTATAGCTTGCAGAAACATAGCTTCAATATTATGAAGCTGCACTTGTGCCAGTCTAGATTTTTCAGATCAAAGGGCTCTGGCGGCAAAACACAACTGATGTGGTCTCAAAGACTTCATTAACTCCAGATGTGGGGAAATAGTCAGCCAATTCCACAAAAAGAGCAAGTCTCTTTTAGTTACAATCAGAGCTACCCACAAATTAAAACCAGGCATCTTATGTCATCTGATCACCTGCAGATGAATGCCAGGTTTTTTTCTGGTTAATGACCTAATCATAAGTTTTACTCTATGTTATTACGAACAGAATTTAAAAGCAAAGCAAAGCAAGAAAAAAAAAGATTATTGAGATCAGATTACATCTACAAGAAGCAAAATACAAACTTTAATTAAAATGTTGATAATAAAGGAAACATATTTAATACACTTTCAAGTTAGGATAAGATGCATTAGGTCACCTAGCTCAACCTCTTTAAACACATTTAATGCTTAGAGTCCTTATCTAGCCAATGTGGCTATTGGCCCATAGCAACTCTGCAAACCTCTCATCACAAAGTGATGGAATTTGCTCCCTAGTTAGAAGGTGTTCTCTTTTGCAGCAGCTGCATAATGAGGTTTTAAGTTTGATGTGGCTGCCTAAAATTGGCTCTTTGGGCTATCAAGCTGATGGGAATGACATCTGGGAAGAATCAAAATAGTTCTTCCCTGGCAGACACTCTCAGGGAGCTAAGAAATATTGCTAAAAGGACCATACAGCCCCAAAAAGTCTCCCTTGCAGACAGCTTTGTCAAGCACATATAAGAGAAATCTATTCTGCTGAAGGCTTCCCCAAATTCTCCTAAGCATGTGGCATTCTGGAGTGATTGAATTGGAGACAGGAGGAGAAGCGAACTTCAGGGGTAGAAAGCTTTCAGGAGTAGGAAAGCTCTTCCAAAACTCCCACTCCAGATTCAATTTTTAAATGATCCACATAGTGAGGTCTTGTCTCTCTCCAACCTGTATGCAGACTTTCCACTTCAATTCTAGAGTTGTAATAATTCCTGCAAGCTGTGTGGCCTCAGCAGGAAGGAAACAGGACAAGGGAATTGCATAGCACAGGTCTCGAGCTCCACTTTCCTCCCTTCCCACACCCTGAGCTGTCCCGCATCTCTCCAGTGTGAATGGCTTTAGGATTTGGGGGAAGGGTGAGGGGGTGAGGAAAGACTGTTAAACTTTCTTCAGTCTGTTGCTGTACTTATGCAGAGCCAGTGTTCTTGGCCTTCCAGAGTTTGTGCAGCCCAGAACAGATTGGATTTTCCTAATGAGTCAAGTTTAAGAAGTACTTTTGCTTTCAAATGTGAAGTGATTCTTACCAAATTTAATTGATACTATTATAAAAGATCATTTTAAAAGTGCAATAAATTTATTGAGTATCAGATTATTCAATGTCTTTTCATTTACTAATTTTAAAAATTCCAAATATAAAGGCATTACTATATCCTAAAAGGTCCGAGTTACTGATTTTGCTTTGATAGTAGAAGAAAATCTTCACTCTATAAATATCAATTAAAGAATCAAAAATACCCCATTTGCATATTTTCAACTAGTTTTCTTCCTATTAACAGGTTTGATATTTTTATATTTTCATCATACATACTAAACATAGATATAAACAGATGAAACATGCCAGTGAAACAAAATATAAAAGCCTATTTTAAAGATGCTTCCACTAAATAAGGAACAAATCTCCAAATGTGCATGTTGTATGTGAAATTATAAATTGTATTATTCATTTAAACCTAGCTATATAGAAAGTTTCAGAGGTCACAAAAACTGACATTTATCAAGGCATTATATACAAACTTCTCTTTTAGGACAGTAAAAATGGATACCCATAGCTACACCTTATGAATTCAACTAACTGGACTATCTACATTTCATCAGCACCAGTCATATATTATATAAATATGCACTGATGACTGATCCATGGACGTGGCAGGCTTTCACAATATATTATCTGCGCATACTGTGACAAAAAGCTTTTTCTGTTGAAAAGGTATTCTGATAAATGGAAGCTTATTTTAGTGCTCAGCTCCTTCAGAAACATATTGAACATAAAAACAGAATGAGGAATGGCAATTATATTTATTCCATCCTGTATTTATAAAAAGATACAAGTACTCACACTAGAAACAAAACAAATTATATATTGTCAAATTTTAATGAACACACAAGAACAATATTTAAGCACGACAATAAATTGACAAGACCTGGGAAATGCAAGATTCAAGTTAACTCTGGACTGCACTCTATTTTCTGAAAACATCTTCAAACATCAGGTAAGAAGTCTCAAACTGATCTGAGAATCCTTGAATACTTTAAGTACAATGAAAAATACTGAGAAAAGAAAGTCAGCCTAAACTATGAACCTGATGATATTTTTTAACGATAGCAGAAATCTATAGAAATATACTACCACCATAGAAAGATATGGCTCTTTCAATGCCATTAAAGTTCATTTTGTAAATAAGTGTTTATGCAGTTTTTAAGTTCATATAATACATTCCTATTTAGGGAGTTCTGAAAATGCCATAATGGTGCATCACACAAAACCCTTCTTATTTCCTAGATTAACATAATGTGTTCCAAAATGCAACATCGTGTCAAGGATGTAATAAAATAATGTAATAAAATTTAGGCCACTAGACTAACTTGCTAAAAATCCTTTGAATATCTTCGAAGATTCTTTTTGTAATGATTTTCTAAACAAGTTGCTTTCTTCCCCACATCCTCAATAAAAGATCAGACAACATTGTTGACTTGTGATATGTATAATTTAACCTACAAAATTCTAGAGTTTTAGCTAAAGGAATTCAAAAGAATTCTGAAATTGGTTAATTCACATTATCAATTTCTATTAACTGTAACATTTTAGAACATCTTTATGCTATGATATACATTACTATATAACATTAATATTGACCACTTTATGCTAGAGGAGTACTGATGTATTTTCTATTGCTTTTAAGTCACTTCTCTTATCTCACTGGTAATCTTAGTTTCTACATCTCATAGGCATGAACTAATGCATTTCTAGAGGCTGTCTTCAACACAAGTGTGTATATGAAAGCAAATACACCGAACAAATAAGTGTGTGTCACTGTTTGGTGCCCACAATTTTGAGAAATATAGGTCCATGCAATATAGCACCTGATCCCCTCCGTAGCTGCTTTCATTTGCCCATGGAAATGGACATAACCTTCACACTGAAGCATCAATAAAACATGCTGTAGACAACACACCCTCCTAGCAGGGGACTGCTCCTCAACAGATTGGCAGTTCTGCCCACTAGAGTTGAGCAGAAAACTCTCCCAGGCTATCACACTGCGACCCATAATACTTCTTTGGAGGAAAAATAAATAAATAAAGGTGACCAGTGCTACAAGCTCACTTTATTCAAAGTAGTCTACCCCTAGAGATTCCTTCCATGATCCTATGTTTGTTCTGACTTACAAATGTTAGCTTTGACCTTGTCTGAACTGCTATGGGCAGCATATGGTATAGGATAAATTTAATTGTACTTTTGTCTGTGTGCTAACTGGTCCAACACTAATAAAACTCGAATCAATATCCCTATGGAAAGCAGAAAACATTCATTTCCTTATCACTTTGTGGCTGTAAACTATGCAAACCAAGTATCAGAGGGGTAGCCGTGTTAGTCTGAATCTGCAAAAGCGACGAGGAGTCCTGTGGCACCTTATAGACTAACTGAAGTGTAGGAGCATAAGCTTTCGTGGGCAAAGACCCACTTTTGCATGCATCTAACAAAGTGGGTCTTTGCCCACGAAAGCTTATGCTCCTACACTTCAGTTAGTCTATAAGGTGCCACAGGACTCCTCGTCGCTTATGCAAACCAAGTATGTCTACATTTATGTAAAAACAGGCTTCACATATTATTCCTTACAGAAAGTATCTTTAGAAAATAAAATTGGATTGGTATTTCATCTGAAGTAATCTGCAAAATTTTAACACCTATAGTGATATGTACTATTTTAATACTTTAATTCAATGTGCTATGAAATAACACTAACAAGTAAGGTTCCCCGCATGTATTTCTAGTAAATATTTTATACACCTCTCAGAAAAATAGAGAAAATAACGTCACTCAGGAATTAGTTCATCTCACTCACAAATTCTTATTTTCCACTATAAACGTGGAAAAACATGAATGATCTTAAAGAACATACAATACAATCTGTTTGTTCTTTTCTTTTCTATTTATCAGCATTATAACAACCTGCTATGGCAGAAGAAGAAACTGTTTCAAAACAAATGTGTCTCTATAGAATTTTGTCCTATACTGGAGAAAACTTAAGTACTTATATACTTAGTAACTAAACATAACCACATGGGACTGAGGTAATTCATTCATACTGTGCACAGTACCTGGAATATAACATTCTACTAAATTATGTCATCGTACTGAATAGTGGTATTAAAAGCTGCATAAAATAAATTTGAAAATTAAGCAAAAACGTGTAAGGGATTTGATATTGTTTGTAATAAAATCCTCATATTATTCTCTAGTTCTCAATCACTGCTTATTTGACTACCTAAAATAGTAAAAACAATTATTAATAATATCCTACATGTTTTTAATATTCAGGTGTTATTACTGAAAAAGCTGAGAAAATTTATTTGTTTTATCCCAAAGGAAACATAAATAAAATCTATCTTTTTTAGACCTCTATTAATTCCCTTTTCTCCTGTACAGAATATGAACAAAGGACCAACAAAATAGGTTCCTTAAAAAAGTGATAGAAAGCAACTACCTGAAGCCACTTAAAAAGTCTGTCAGTACATGCCATTAATTTTTCCTCAAATATCTAATTCTCACCCTCCCACCACCCAAAAAAAGGATATGAAGTTAGCACCTAACAGAAATAAAAGGTGAGATGGAACTTGATAACAAACATTAACATTAATTGTTAATCAAACTTTTTCACAAATTGAAAGAAGGCTTTTTTTAACTTAATTCAACCTTTCTTCCTCCCAGCCCCAAGGCATGGTTAGATACTCTTCCCTGATACTAAGAAAAATATTTCTATATATCAACACTTGAAGAAAGTTTAAAAAAATGTTGTTTTCTAGTTTAATATAAATAGCTAATGAAGTCCTTGAACACAGAAAATAAGCTGAATTAGTTTTTAATTTAGGGGACATATTATTCTAAATCTTTCTTGTTTCATATTATTTAATACACATACCAGTTTTATTTTATTGCTTAGTGCAGGATTTATAGTAAAAAATTTCCCTACATACCTATCTTTTGTAATATATGTTAAATTACTAAATTAATCCCTTAGAAGAGCATGAAAAATCAATTTTAAATTTGTAAACTTTTATTCTACTTCCATGTAAATGCATCTCAAATCTCTTTTGACCACTCATTAAGTATTACCTAGCAGTGTTTGGAAGCATCTTTTTTAATGTAATCTTATTTTGCCTATGTACTCTTGACTTTGGTAACTCTTTCCACATTTTTAAGGTTAAAAATATCTTTTATGAAATTAACTTTCAGATGAAAACGTAATACTTGTTTCTGTATGTAATTTCCCATTTGCATTTTTCCCCAAACAAATCTGCACTTCACACAAGTGAATAGATAGTAATAGATAGTAATAGCAGATAACAGACTGGTATCTAAAGCAAAATCATCATTCAAATAAATCTCAGATCATGAGCCAGATGCCACTATCTGCTAAGTGATCAAATGATATAAATTCAAGAAGCAGCACTACAGTGAGATCTGACTGTGATCTTGAGGTACAGAGTCTTCTCTAACTGTAGAAAAGTTCACACATAACCCTGGATATCAAGTTAAAATCTGTCTCTTCATTTGAAGGTTAAAAGCATTAATGGAAAGCAAAACCTGGGAAAATCCAACACACATACTCTGATTACATGTATTTGAATGAAAAATAATTGTATTATTTGTTTTAATTTACAGAATTATTTGGGAGAACAAAATACTGAAAGCTGGGAAGAGGTAAAAAAATTAAACCCAAAAGTTAAGGGACCATGATATAAGATTGTCATGATTTGTCATCTATTTACTAACTCTTCAAGATCATAAAGGTCACCTCTGACCTATAACAGGCACATGCTATCAATTTTCAAGCCATGCTCCCCTACAGCACCAGCACTTCCATCTACTTATAAGCCTGGAAATGCTTAATAAGATCAAAGCTTTTTTTCCTGCTACAGAACAAAGAGAAATGTTGTAATAGGGCGATATGTGCTCAAGAAAGAATAAAAATCAAAACTCCATTCAAATCATACTCCTTTTGCTTCAGGGGTACTGTATGGTTAATTTTACTTAAGTCTAATATATATTGTCACATAAAACTTCAAAAAGACTTAACTTAGGAGAAAACATGAAAGAAAAACCATTTCACATTTGAAAGACAGATGGTATTTATATGAAAGGAAATGAAATAGAGATCATGCAGTTTCACTTATTTTTCCCACTCACTCCTCAGTATCTTTTCTCTCATCGAAGAAACTCATACACCTGGTTTTTAATGAGTTTAAAGATCCTTAGTTTGATCATCATTGATCATAAAATCTTTACAAAAAGTTCATTACTAAAAAAAGACAAAACTTATGTAAGCTTATGTGCCAAAAAATACAAATGAAACTGATTTATGCTTCTTATCTATATACTTTTTAAGGACATTGACAAACCAAAAGCATATACAAGAAATACGAACATAAAAACATTTAAACAAAATGTGTATACACTGTATAGATGAGACTGTTACACATAAACTAGATTTGTGTTTTGTATTCTGCCTTATTATAATTTTTTTAAAATTTAAATAATGTCAATTAAGAACTAATAGCATGCCATTTAATACATAACAAATTAAAATATACAGGAATTGAAAGATTCAGTTAATTTTTTCAAAAGCTAGTGATCTTTTTTCTAAAGCTCAATAATATGCTGCAATAATTCCAATAACATTTTTTCATTTTGCTTAAAATTATTTTGGGAAAAAATCTTGAACAAGAGCATAATGCTTGTTTATAATTTGATATGTACTACTTTATTCAAATGCTATCATTCTCGGCAGCATGACACAATATCAATATAAATGCCAGAATTCAAAATTATGAAGCCAGTCACTAAAACACAAGTCTGTTAAGTATAAGCAAAAATGTAATATTTTCTAATCTTGTGGAAGACTGTGGCTTAAACTCCCGTTTCTGCAGCATTAAGGTACAAAATCTACTGAAAATGTTCTAGTGTAAATAGTGATTCAAGTCTGTGAATCAGACTAACTTTCCTGTATAGGGTCAAAATGCAAGTTTGATTGGAAGCAGATGGTTTAACAGTAAAGTCAGTCTCTGAATCTCAAACTCCAAACAGGAAACACAAGCCTTACTGGCTGACTGCTTCCCTAATCATTCCCAGAGATTCATACTTGTTATTTTTATAAATAACCACAAAGGCTTTCATCTTTTCTCCCTATTGCACAAAACAGCCAATAAACCTAAATGTCATTTTTTTTTTAGCTAACAGAAATCCCCACCATCACCACACACACCATTCCAAACACAGAGATCACAGATAGTCTTTTTAAAATAAAGTACATTAGAAATGTTATGGTGTTCAATGTTAGGTTAATGTTTAAAAAATTACAAACTATAAACTTAACTGTACCTTATCACAGAATGCCAGCCATAAAAGCCTTCTGAAAATATGCAAGTGAATTATACAAGCAATCTAAATGTACTTTGTTAGACTAATCTAAAAACACACAGATTTCAGTAACTGCCTGTTCAGCTGCGTCAGCCACTTTGCAACTATATGAACAAAGGAAAGCACCCTTACCGTTTTCCCATTGTAGTAATACATCAAAGAATTGCTGCCCATTCCAGGTACAGGGTATGCACAATACATGTTGATTCTAAAAATGACAGTCTGCTGTTAAAGTACACTGCTTCTCTCCAAGACATCCATCCACCAGATCAAACAGAGTAATTCTTCAGTACTATGTGTACACACATGGATCTACTCAAAAGGAACTTATGCAAAACAGGACTGAACCATCTCATATGGGAAGAGGGGGTGTATGTGTGTATAAGAGAGAGAGACTCACTGTAATCTCTATGAAATTCTATCAACCCCCTCCCTGCCTCATTTTAAGTCCAAATTCCAACCAGTAAAGTCCTTGCAAAGCCAGTTTATTTACAACAGTTAAGAAGCACAGATTTGAAGCTACCCATTCACTGAAAAATGATTTGCTTTGTCCATAAAAATAAAATGCTACAAAGGAAAAAAATGGAAAAATCCTAGTTAATCTCCTGGTTTTTGTTTTAATTCAATTAGAGCTCTTGCAGCAGTAGAGTCATAATTTGATGCACCTCCAGTGACACTACCATCTGGCTCTGTCTAAAGTTGCTTCCAACTTTGACAAAACACAATGCAGAGCAATCATGAACTGGAAACACTGAATCATATGTAACAAGAAGGACTAGACAGCTAAGCCTGCTACATAATCACTTCCTGGGCCAAAAAGTATTATGTCCCAATTAATTAAGTATCTCTACTAGGCCACAGGTTGTTTCTAACTGGGGAAAGGGTATATCCTCTTAAACAAGTACTGTATCGCTGCCAAAGAAAACACATTATGTCATGTTTAGTTAAATATATTACATATATTTAGATCAGGCAACTATAGAAAGGCAAATATGTTAATATTACAAAATCCAAATTTCATAATTAAAGTTCATAGTAGGAAAAATGTTTGATTAAGTTTGGCCAAATTTTAAACATTTTAATTAGACTGTAAAATACATTTTCGTGGAAAAAAGTATTTTTTCTCTTAGATGTGTACACAAACACATCAAAACAGTAGGCAGAAACACGCAATTGTAGTGTTAATCTACACAAATACATTGCACAATATACTGAACATATATCATCACACAGAATCACTCAATACACACATTTAGAGTGTTTCCCTTTTTTACATCCTTTTCTAAACTGCATCCTCTTTGTGAAGAATATGAAATTTCCTCTGTTTGATTAAATATATAATATGAAAGCCAATATACAGGGAATGAATTTACCAGTGTTTCAGGGGCATTAATATTAAAAGCAAATTTTCCTGTATATGCTATTCAGTACATTGGGAAACTCCTAATCTATATGTTTGTACATAAACATGCTTATAGTCTATAAATGAATACACATAGCTGTTAAAGAATGTGCAGGGTCCAGTAAGCCCCTTTAAAAAACAAAGAGGCCAAAGGACAGAAAAAAAAATTAGAGCAGAATCTTTCCCACTCTCTCTGACTGAGTCAAATGCCAAATCTGCGAGTTTGCCCTACCTTCCTTTCTGTTGAGAACAGAGAATATGCCACAGACTAAGAAAAGAATAGGTATTGTTTAATTCAGCAATCTGTAGGGGAAACACTAGGATACCTTTGACAAGCACCTCTGATGATGGGAAACTCATCTAACCACTGCATGAAATTTAACAAACAGATCATGAAAGACTTCAGGATTTTTCTAGTGTTTGTCATCTCAGTAAATCACCATTGCAATATATGTAAGTATACATAATATATACAGATTAGACACAAGCGACAAACACAAGCAAAAGGATATAAACATGAGAGAAAGTACTGTGATTATTCCAGTTTCGAACTAGGTGGTATAGAGATATCCTGTTAATGAATCGAAAAGCATGTGCTTTTTTACTATTTAACTCTATGTTTTGACCAGATTATTGCTTTTAATACATCCATACATAGCGAGGGGGAAAGGTAGAAAAGAATGCAGCATTTTAAAAGCTAATGAACCAAATTTGAACCCAACTCTTCACCAATACAAAAGATTAAGCGGCAGCTGCAAAAAAGAACATCACTGTACATCAGACTATTAAAATGCCAAGCCTGCAGAGTGACTTGCAACTTCCTCCTTCCCCTAGGGATCACAAAGCCCCATTTCAGTCCCCAGAGAACTCTGTAAGAAGCTTTGATTTACAATTAACAATGCCATTCCTTAAACCTCATCACTATGTTTAGACTTCTATAGATGTGGTAAGTTAAAAGATCTTTAGATCTCTTAGACATACTGCTTTACTAAGTATACTGTACTCCAGAATTAAAATAAATTATTTAGAACAATATATCTTTTTATATTCAGAAAACACTGAAGAAGCTATACAATAAAATTCCAATTTTATTTTGGAAGAGAGAGGCAGAATAAAATCATTTTCTTTTTTAATCAAATACTTCCTGCACATAACAAGCCTTTATAGTGGTCAAAATGTTTCAGCAGTGGTTAGATTCAGTTTTTCAAAGCAAGGATGGACATTATGGTGTACCTTGTAAAATTAGCTGCTGGGAGTGTAATTGCAATAATCTGATTATTGTTGAAACACTTTGGAGAATAAAAGCTCAGTATTTTCCGATGTGGCATGAACTGCAAGAAAGATGAAGCATATCTTCTAAACTTGCACACCAAAACAGTAAAGTTAAAAATACAAAGGCAATATGAATTGGTATTGTTTGCTAACTTGATTAACATGTGCTTAAACAAATAAACTGCTGAGATTCATCAATACACAGGTAAGCTATTGTCAAAAACAGCACAAAAAGAATAGATGTCATCTAAAATGCTGTCTATGGGCAAAGACAGCACAAACACAGCTACTTAAAAAATATCCCTCCAACTAAAACAGTTTATTCTTCATTTGCCTCTGATAAACCGAAGAAGTAACTACTTTATCATACTTTGTGTGGAATTTGCTATTTTACTGGAGCAGCACAGGCACATGTAAATATATTGCATTGAAAATTACGGCAAATTGTGTTGTATGGTAATAACACCAAAATACTATTTTCCAATACTCTGTTACTCAGGGTATCATTTTCAGGATCAAATTATTTTTGCTTTCAAGCACATCAGATTTTTATGAGTTTTCTTTAATCTCATAATTTACATTGACAAGTGATGATGACTAATCAACATAATATTTTATAATGTGGCAAACTGCACAAATTCTGAACGGACATGTACTTTTGTAGCCTGAACTATTTCCACTCATGACCCTCCACTGTGTCAAAAACAATAGTGTGTGTTTTTTGTAACTATATAAAGATGTTATGATCTCTGACACAGAGTGAAAATGATGACCTAATCATTAACTAAGCTTACATTTGGTGTTGCACTTTTTTTTTTCATAATTGCAGCAAGCACGGCTGGATATACTTATGGAAAGCTCAAACAATAACTACTCCAACACGGTTCCAACGCCCTCAAAAGTTCTCTTTGTATGTGTCTGTTTTATTTTTTACTTCACATTTATTCTGATCAGCAACTATGCTGATTTTTTCTTCTCTTAAGAAAAGCATGTAAGGGTGAAATGTTTCATATCTGGATCAGTGATATCTTAGTCACTACAGTTGATTATTCTACTTTTCCTTGGTGACAAATTAAGGGTTAATCTTATGACGCAGTCTGACAGAACTAGTCAGCTGGAGACAGGGCCAATTTTTTAAACTTGATTTCAGACAGACATGCTGTCAGCAGAGGAGCACTGAACAGACATGTACTTTTGTAGTCTGAGCTGTTTCCACTCACGACCCTGTACTGTGTCAAAAACAATAATCGGTGTGTTTCTGTAAGTGTATAAAGAGATTATGATATCTAACGCAGAGTGAAATGCTGACCTAATAATTAACTAAACTACCTGTTTAAGAATCTTCTCAAAGACTCATTCATTTTCCATCTGAATTTTTTTAAATGAGATATTTGCTCTTTAGAGTCTAGGTGCTTTGTCAAATGTACAATTTAATATAGTTGTCCAATTCAGAGACAAACAACAAAACACAAACAGCAAGAATGAGTCACTCATATTTTTAATGAGTTTAAAACCACTACTAAATTGTCATCATACAAATCACTGGAAATTATCCTTGATAATAAACCAGGGATAGGCAGAGATTCTCATCTCCACACCAACGCGACATATCCTCTATTCAACACTGTTCATAAATATGACTTAAACATCATATCAATATTTAAAATATAATGCTGTTATATTTATTGCTTGTTTTATTATTTAAAATATTATAAGAACTAAAAACTGTATACTCTTCCCCCCCATAAAAGCTATTTCCCACCAAATCACCAGAAACAAATACCAGATAAAACATAATGAGCTTCCTGATGGAGAGTCTGTTTTTCTCAAGGACATAAATAGCAGCTTACAAAGGAATACTTTGATTAGGATACCATTAGCTCATTATTTCTTATTTCTTTGGTACTAGTTGCTAGTTGAAAAATGCTCTGCAATATTGTGCACAAAATCTTTGTTTCAAGTATTCAGAAAATAAATTCTAAGATTCTCAATGAAAAAACTTCCAAATGTACTTATTTCCAAATGAAATGTTTATGATGATTAACTAGATCAAGCCTAGAGAGATGAATACCTATAAATTATATTGTCAGCAAGCAATTAAAACAGATTCAGACTTTAAACTGTCTGAGAAATTGCATGTAGCTGCTTCTAGAGGGGAAAAAAGAAAAAATAAGT
Organism: Pelodiscus sinensis; assembly: GCF_049634645.1. Taxonomy (NCBI): domain Eukaryota; kingdom Metazoa; phylum Chordata; order Testudines; family Trionychidae; genus Pelodiscus; species Pelodiscus sinensis. The sequence continues at coordinate 28,918,674 of NC_134724.1, read as the reverse complement.
ATTGTCTAGAAGACAGACCTATACTCATATAAACATTTAAATATCTAGTAAATTAAAAAATCCGGAAAGCATGCCATCATGTTATTAGGCAAGAGGAAATTATCCATTTATCATGTATTGAATAGTGAAAAAATGCAGCAGATTTCAACTCCATAACAGTGCTTTAAAAAAAAAAAAAAAAAAAACAGCCAAGAATAATGAACCATTATAATCTAAACAAAATTGCCACAAAAATCCTAACATTCAGTTGATAGGGTTTGATTAATTTACACCAATATACTTTCAAATCTATGTCAAAGTTAAATAGTAAAATGTTAAAAGTGTTACTGTTTTCTAGTTCAATTGGTTGGTTTGTAATTTTAATATCTGTATTTCTACAAAGAAAAAAATACCTGTTATTAAACAAAAACTGTGTACAGTATTCCAAAATATAAATATTTAAAATGGCCTAGCCACATTAAATGTCCAAGCCAATTCCATGATGCTTACATGTGAAAACAGGAATGTTTTAAAAATAAGAAATTATATAGTCAGAAAAATTGAGTTACAAAAGACGGGAATGGCTTTGCTTCTCAAGTCTATACATTTTCAGCATTTGAGTTATTTTATACATTTAATAGAAATAAAGATGTTTGTTACTAGATGTATGATTCTAAGAGCTAATGAATAACAGTAACTTCTACCAATTCCTCAGTCAGGTATTGAACAAATATTCTTTATTAGTGATACTTGCTTATGGATTTATATTAAGTATCAAAGCAAGGAATGTATTCTATATGCATCATTATTCCCAGCTTCAGAAAACTTCAGAACTGTGCTGAAGATTGTAGATATTTTGTTTAAACTAGGAAACAAACAAAAAAGCCAATCAGTTTAATAAATGATTTGAAATGTCCTCAGGTGTATTTCCCTATGAGAAGCACTTAGTTACACAATTTCATTTATGACAAAATGTATGAATAAATTTGTTTGTTATCCTTGACAGATGATTTCGGGATGTTACCAAAACAACAGAACTTCCTGTTGGGCCAAACAATCACCATTCCATAACATGATAAATAAAGGCAGGCACATTATGAAAATCAGATATGAATTAAATAAGAGATTAAAAAAAACCCTACAAAGTGAATTAGGCATGATTCCACACTTCTCCTATTGAAAGATATAAAAGATTAAGTGAGTTACACATCTCTTCATATTGAACTCAGTATGACCAAACAAATTTATTTGAGAAATTAAAGGGCGATAAGGGGTCCCTCTGCTGGTCCAACTCTAGTATAATTGTGCTGAGTTTTTTTAAAAATGTTTTTGCTCACATGCAGTATGTTCAGCATTTCTCATTTACTCCCCACAGTGACATAAAATAGCATAGCTACTTATGCAGTTTTAAAATTTTCCAGTAGGTGGTTCTATAATCAAAACCCTGCTCCATATGAAAAACAGTATTTATTTTAATGAATTACTATCGGAGAAGCTTTAGGAAACTTTATGTCAAAGTGCAGATAGCTAGCTATCTATAAAAATATAAGCTCAGAGAGGCACATTTCCCTCACTTTGGGGGGAGGGCAGAGGGAAGAAAGGAGGTCTCTGGTTCGCTGCCTGGCAAAATTCTTCAGCAAACGAAGCTGTCTGGATGATCTGTCAAAAACAAATGACAATCCTTTTGTCATCTCTAGTTAGGGATCTAGCTAGTACTCCCTTAAGGAAAATTTTTTTTTTATAGGCTACCCAAGCTATCACAGCAAATGTCATGAAGTCTTGCGATTACAGCTCCAGGATTGTACGACCTGGTTTTTTTATGGCCTTGAAGTGCCATACTTAAACCTCACAAGAAACTCAATGGCACTAAAATGGTAGGCAATTTTAATTCAATTTTAAATTATATTCAGACTAGAACCAACATCTGCATCTTTGTCTCAGGATGACAAGCGAATCAGTTGTCTAGAAAACTTATGTCTGAAGTTTATTCAGGGGTTTCAACAGTTTTTCCAACAGTAGGGATTTTTACTGGCTATTTTTGATAATTACAAGATTAGAGCACAGCCAAAGTTGCCTGTCTAGCATTTATATTGATCAAGCAACCAAGAGCAATGCATTGATTTAATAGCACGACACAGGCATAAGTTTTATAGATATTACTTATTACTTTTCTAACAGACTCCAAAAATTTTCAAACAGCTTTCAAACAATGAGCATTATCAAATCACAAACCACAAGAAATAATCTTGTATTTCTAAAAGGTTTCCCCACTCTTTATTGTTGTAACAAGGAGCATAATCAATAATAGGGATGAACCAACACTTGCTCTTTGTATAAAGTGGTAGTTACAGCAATGACACATTACCTCTTCGTAAAGTTACAGAAGCTGCAGTCTAGTCATGCTGGGTTTTAACATTTTAAAGGTACATATACATTTAAGACCTTTCTATTCAGATCTCTATTATAATTTAATAGCCCTTAAATACATGCATCTGGGATGCTGTGAAAACTTAAAACAGATGAGCTAATGTCAACAGAAGGTCCTTGAAGCAAGTCCTGAAAACAGCTCTGGAGACTTCTGGCAGACATAACATGGAAGGGAATTCTACAGACCTGTTCCCTGATTGAAACAGGCTCTGCTGTGGATCTATACAGTCACAGGATCAGGATAGACAGCTTGGATAACTCATCTAATTTCAACTGCTTTGGAAGGACACTGTTGAGAGATGATCACTTAAGTACCCTCAGCCTAGATCAGTGAGAGCTTTGCAGTCTGTCAGCCACAAGTGAGGCACAAGTACAAGTGAATTGCAATAATCTAGAATGGAGATGGTGAAAACACAAAAGGCCTAACGAAGTCCATGACAGAGAAAAAAGGGAAGGATGGCTTGGAGAGGGAAACAGCCACTGCTTAAGAAGAATAGAGCCACAATAGTAGAATTCCTATGGTATTACAGAATTTTGGTGCCTGCAGAGTTTAAACATGTATTACAGCCGGTCCCCGAGTTGCGAATGGTCAACTTACAACCGTTTGCATTTATGACCGAAGCTGTCATAAATGGCGGACCCTGAGTTACGAACGCGATCCGCACTTACGAACAGTGCAGTCACGTGTAACTCTATGGGGTCCGACTTACCGACCAATTGCTTGGTCCGTAACCGGTTCATAAGTCGGAGAGAGGCTGTATTCTTTTGCTGCTTTACAAATAAATAAATACAAGTCCTTGCCCTCAGGAGCTTATACTTTGACTCAGACATAACAAACAAGGCATAACAATGAAAAGTAGTGGTGGGAGTCTGGAAGGACAGGGGTTGGAGGTTACCCTTATAAGTAATCATGAGTTCTGTATATTGTTGCCAACAGAATTTATTGACTGTTTCAATGTTTTAAATGTTATGATTGTAGTAGAGTCCAGACCAAGGATAAGATCAATTATTGCTGGCATTCAAGGAGCTTGAGACTTTAGCAAAAGTACAACAGACATCTGAGTGAGAGGATCTGAATTTACCAATTGAGCATATGGCAACATTAGGCCATTCAAAAGCCAGGGAAGTACCCTGAGCACATTACACATACAACAGTCTCTAATGTGGTGCTCCATGATTCACCACCACCACACTGGCTAGCACAGAAATTAAAAAAATCTGGAAATAAATGAAAAATAATTCCAAGAATATATATCTTCATCCAAAAAGTCATCTTAATCCCATTCTCCAAAAAGCTGACTCTGTGTCTTCCAAGTGCTATAAGTGCACTATAGTTAGGAGCAAAGTCTCAGAAATATCTTCTGAGGGTATGTCTACACTGCACGCTTATTTTGAAATAACCTATTCCGGAATAGTTATTTTGAAACAGCATGTCTATTCTGCAGGGAAGCCTCAAAATTGGTCAAAGGCAGGCTTCCCTAATGTAGACGTGCTATCTTGAGTTAGAGCTTCAGGAGGCACTGGGGAGGAATAACTTAGAATGGCCCTGGTGATGGGCTATTTCGAAATACCAGCAGTGGAGCGTCTACACATGCCTTATTTCAGAATAGGCATTATTCCTCGTAGAATGAGGTTTACAGATTTCAGAATAAGCTGTTAATTATTTCGAAATTATTTTGAAATAATGGAATGGCTGTGTAAATGCTCACATTTTAATTTTGAAATGATGCTGGTTATCTTGAAATAACGGTGCAGTGTAGAGGCACTCTGACAGTTGCCAATGCTTGGTGTCCGAGAGAAATGAACAGAACGGGTAATCATCAAGTGATGCAAGAAAGGCTAGGGACACCATCCTTGCCCACCCGGGCTAATAACCACTGATGGACCTATCCTCCGTGAATTTATCTAGCTCTTTTATGAACCTTGTTATAGTCTGTTAAAACTAGGACCCTCCATTTGCTAGAAGGCTGTTACATTCACTCACTATGGTGAATTGTACTTTATTTTTAATGTGATTCAATTATCAGAGCCTTATAAGCAGACAGATATTTGGAAATATATCTGAAACTATGAATAAACTCAAGTTCCAAAATTCTCCATCTCAAAAGAAGTTGCTTTCAAGGGGGAAGATGCCCATTGAGCTGTTACCTTCCTTCAGGCCAGCTTTGTGTTTATATGTATAGGATCAGGGGGGTGAAAAAGCCATTCCTTTGCATTCAAGCCTATACTCAGAGTCCATGTAAAGACTCATATTGACTACCATGGTGCTGGATTCAACATTTGTGGTATCTCGTTTCTTCATACTTCTGTCTCTCTTTCCCACTCCACCCACACGAAAAAAATAAGGTAATTTTCCTTTTTCCTGTTATGTCACTGCTCCACAAGGGATGTTAAGAAGCATGTAATTTGTTAATCATTTAATCAACAAAAAATTGTTGACTACACGATTAATCGATAAAAGGTAGCACTGCTACCACTTAATCCTGGCTCCTGCTGGGGCCGCAATTACCCCTGCTGTGGCTCTGCACAAGCAGCACTAAAAGCCAACATGGAGGTTGATGCTGAGTCCCGGCGCAAGCAGGGACTGACCTAGTCTGTCAGCCAATCTGCTAAAAAATTTACTTGCAGTGGGCAGGGTCGTGGCGTGTAGTCAACAGTGTTAACCAATAAGCATCCGCTTATTGGTTAATCATTTAGTCGACTACACTATTACATCCCTATGCTCCACAATTGCTATTCATTCATAAAGGAGGAATTCTTACAATAAATGGTAAATGTAAGTGGCATATATTCTATAGAACGTGACATATCTAGAACGCAACAGTCTACAAAATCTTCTATCCTTATCATGCTTCTAAACTGCAGTGGACTTGAATCTAGAAACAGGACTTTGCTGTTAAAATATATTAATTGATCATTTTCCATTAGGTGGAATTTTAAACTTTATATAAGAATGTTAAAGTACTGTCTGAAGACTTAGGTAATATGTTGAACAAAGTACATATTAATATCTATTTTAATATTTTAATAAATAAATTATCTTTGGGAAGGAGGGGTTAAACTTAAATAATTGGTATACAGATAAAAATCAAGACTCCTCTCAGTGAAAAGACTATCTTACCAAAAAGACAGAGGACCTGATTAGCCTCTTGCATACACAGAAGAGCTGTAAATCTCAGCAAATCACATGACTGCACATGTGTTTCTACAGGAGCTGATTTTCTAAGATATGCATCAATATATGCTGTGTATGAAGGTAAAAATCTTAGTTAGGATGAAGATGATAAAGTGGCAAAAGAAGGATCTAAAGATATTTCCAGCATTAATCTTCAGATTTTTACAATTAATTTAGTTCTACTATTAATCCATACTAAATGCTGATTATTGTAATAATTAGAGCTGAATAAACATTTCATGATGAATATTTACCCTCTTTCTCAGCCCATGGAATGTCCACAATTAGATTACACTTTCCTTAGTTATTCAAATATACTTGATTTATTTTTTAATTATTTCCTCTACAGACTGACCAGTTCACTGCAAGGATTCAGTAACTGCTCTTTAAAATTTGAGCTGAACAGTGTTTAGTTATAATTGGTCTCCAGTCACATGGCACCAGTTCTATTCCCTGACTAGATGAAGATAACACTTCAATCAGAAGAAAGACTCAAAGAAACAAATGTGATTTTGAATTTTTAATGGAAAAGATAGTACAGGTTGAACCTCTCTGGTCTGGGACTCTGTGATCCAGCAACTTCATGTTGCCGGACCAGAGAGTCCCTGGACCAGAGAGCCCAACTCTGGGCAGCGGAGTCCTGGTGCTTCAGCAGCCCCTCAAGGGAGGCCATGGAGCTATGGTTGCCAGATGGTTTCAAAAAATACCGAACCAAAAACAAAACAAAACAAACCCACCAGTATGGTCTCTTTAAGAAACACGTGGTGAGGCTTTTTGGCCCTAACAGGCTGCTGGCAGGAAAAAAATTAGAAAGTACCAGACATTTTAGGTGTCTGGTATTTTCTGAATTTTTTTACTCAACAGGAGGCGAAAATACCAAAGTGTCCGGTTCAATACAGGACACCTGGCAATCCTACATGGAGCCCCGATGGCCCCTCGGAGCAGGCTGTGGAGTCCTGGCGGCCCCAGAGCAGAGCAGCAGAGGCTCTGAGGGTGCGGGGTCTGGCAGCTTTAGGGCAATGGAGCCCTAGAAGCCCCAGGAGCTCAGGAGCAGGGGAGCCTGGAAGAGGAGCCGACCTCCACCTGAACCAGCAAACTCACTCCTTTAGAATCAGTCAGGTCCCCAGGATGTCAGACCAGGGAGGTCCAAGCCATGGCTGATAAGTATAAACCATAGAATACTATAAATTTTTTCAATGCAACACAAGCCTTGTCTAAGGCAACAAGCTCAAAAAGTATACTACTGTGAAGATTTAATGAATAGGTGCCCTTTTTTCCTTGCCCTATTTGCACAATATGCCTAGGTTTTAAAACAGGGCTACTCAATTTTGGAAGCCCTGGGGTCCACAATGATACTCACAGCACGTCAAGGGCTGCAACTTAATTGTGACTGCATATACATGAAAATATATATGCAAATATATGCAAATAGCTTCTTTCACACTCACAGGCATGAATACAAAGATTAAGGCAAGACTACACAACACGCAGGCCCCATTGAAGTCAGTTCTGCTGATTTTAATAAAATGCAATATTCCCCTTGTTTCTACCCATATGACAGCACTTTTAATGAGCAATGACAATCCAGGAATTTAACTACTAAAATGCAAATCAATAGAAGACCATTATATTGAATCACCGTTGTGGAATGTGTTCCCAGTTGAAGCCATGTTCAAAGGATCCCCCCGTGGGCGACGTGTTAAGCCCCGCGTAAACCCAAATTGCACTGCGGGCCACAAACCAACGGGCTGTAGACCTGTTTTAAAGCATGTAATCAGATCTAACTGCCTGTAGACAAGCACTCTGAGTGCTTTGGGAACCCTTTTCTCCCTGCTGTATCAAGTTGTCCCAGCCATATAAAATATACTGTTTTCAACGCTGTCCTGGAGCATGAATGCTTAACATTAACTTCTGCAAACATTTTTACAAAAAATCCTCTACCATGTTAATGTCTGCAGAAAGCAAACACAAAAGCTAGATTCATTCAGATGTGAGTTTCAGATGTCACTCACCAAAATGTTGGATATGTTCATACAAACCTAATAATTTTTTAGCTATTTTGGTTTTTCACTACTAGGACAACCAAGGACAAGTGAAAAAAATCATCTAAAAACAAATAGTGTAAGAAAACATCTGACATGAGATGTCCACCACAACGCAAAGGAAAAAGTATTTTTTAAGACATAGGAAGATTATTTAAAAGTCCTTATCTTACTAAAAAAATAAACATTAGTTTTCCATGTAAATGAAGATTACCTAGAAAGTTAAACTACTATGAAGCATCTATGTTTACATGAGGTTTATAATAACTACAAATATTAAAGAGAATCAATCCTTTAGAAGCTCAATTCAAAATGTATTCTTATAACTTATATTTTAAGTAATAAAGCCTCGTTCCCCTCCTTTGTTATTTTTCATATAAGAATTATTTTAATTTACTGAATAGAACATCTGTAGCACAGAGATTAAATATGCTGATTCACTTTTTACCTTCGCCAAAATACAATCTGACTTGTTAGCATGGTACATTCCAAACAATTTTGTTGTCAGAATTTCAAGTTGTCATACATTTCTGTAGTCAATAAAACTAAATTTTGTTCAACTTTCCACCAAGACAAGGCATCTTACATTAAAAATATCAGACTTCTGTTTGATTTTGGTGTCATCCTGCTTAGTACATTCAGGACCATGATGATTTTACAAAATTTATCACCAGCATACTGATGACTCTCAGTATCTGCTTTCTCTTTCCATCACTGAGGTTTGTTCAGTGTTTAATAAAATAAGTCTTTTGCAATTCTGTTTCTTCATTTAGAAGACGAAAAATTAAATAAGAAACATTAAAAACATGCTGCTTTTTACCATTAGTGTTGGGTAAGAGAAATTAGAAGAATTTTTCATTCACTAATATGTTCTCTTTACCTGGCCAGTGCTACTAAATATTAATACGTAATTTGACTTTTATGACTCCTAGAATTATAGCAACAAATTACACAAAAACTGCATTGTTACATGTTTTAGCTACTCTATCATTTTAAATATATTTTTGTTAATCTAGAAGAAATCATCTGTTAACTGGAGAGGCACCCCTGTATAACACACAACTAACTTAAAATGTAAATTGCCAAACTATTTTTAGCTGCTGCAGAAAAAAATATTCCTGGCCTAGGAAATAATGAGTTCAGGCATTGTGTTCATTTTGTTTATCAAGCAGCTATTCAGCCTCTAGTGGGGCCCAAGTGCTTATGCAAGCAAAAGCTTTTAAGAGTGCCTGCAGCTGCAATCCTGGCTTCCAGGTAGGCTGCAGGTTCATAGCACAGCTGCCCCAGGCCATCTAAACTATCTCAGTTCCATCTGGAAGTACAGTTAAAATGAGATTTCAGATTCAGGGTTTTGTATATCACAGTGAAGGAGGAAAGGGGAGTGACTAGAAGACATCATCTATACTTCAGTTTTAATACTAAAATAAAATAAAATAAAATAAAATAAAATAAAATAAAATAAAAAAGAGCTCAGACCCTTTTTGCTCCTACTGCATTACGGTTGCCTGTACAGTGCATTCTATTCAGCCTATATGGCTTTGAGTTAGGACTCATCCAACTGCACCTGCACCAGTGTGTTAAGTACTGCCAAATAAAAGCCCAACATCCATTTACACAACAAAGAGATATACCCTGCAAGGCAGTAGAGCTTCTCTCCCCTCCCGTCTTGTTTATTCTTAACAGGGAGGAAAAAAAAAATCTTTCCTCACTTCAGTGGGGATTTTTCACTTCATGTGGATTTTTAAATGAAGATTCATTTATAAACAATTTTCATCCTTTAAAGAATAAAGTATATTTAATACCACAAAACACCCCTCTAGCATTAGATTATCACAGCCATTAATGATTTTTCCACCACAACCCTTCCAACCTTTTTCATCAAAGCCCTTTATTCTCAAAGGATAAATTTTCTAGCAAAGAGGGATCAACAAACTAGTTGCTTGAAAGCCTTCCTGATGGTAGGCTGAAGTTAGGAAAAGCTTAATGAAGGCTTTAAAATCCACCAGGGCTTCACAATGAACATCTGACTTGGTGATTTATGCATATTAATAACCTCAGTTCTACTGAGGCAAGCTGAGCTGTACATGTCCTCCGAATCTTAATGTCTTCAGCTCCATTGGGATTATTACAAATGTAAATTTCTAAGATTCTCAGCTATTAATCTCTGTCTGTCCTCCTGTTCAGCAACATAATGACTAATTAAACATCAAAAGACCTGTACAGGAGATCTTCTTTGACAGCTCCTGGTCCAGCTCTCTTCCCAAGAGGGGAATTCAAATGACAGGGACAAGTGGGTAAGTGCATATGAGTGAAGTACAAACCATTGATATGAAATCTAAAAACTATGCATGAAATGTATATTTACACCTTAGGAACTGCTGCAAAATAGCGTGGCTGTTTGTGGTCACTAGATAAAGCCTGCCTAATGATAACTGAAAAGACTGTGCATCAAGTAAACAGTGCGCTTTAAGCCCAATTTGTTTACTATAAGTTAAAAAATCAGTACTTACAGAAGAAGGCAAACCAGGGGGCACCTTTCTTACTTTCTTTGTCTGTAAAGGATCTGCACACAGAAAACAACACATTTCATCAGCTATGCTGTGTTAGAAAGGAGTAACAACAAGGAACAGCCACACTAAACAACTGATTATTTTCCCCACAATACAGTCCCCATTTTCTAGCTTCATACAACTTTTCCTCTGCACCAATGAAAGGTGTCAAACACATTAGAAGAAAGTTACAATGATTAACACATTTGTGCCTTTTTCTACAATCCTGCCCTTGCTCACATTACCTTTGATCTCAGGGGATTCTCCTTGCGGAAATGCAGTGACCCCTGACAACAACAACACTATTAGATATATTGATACCGTAGTGCATTCACTAAACAATGGCCTGTAAAGTGTATGAGGTGGAAGGTGGATTAACTGTGGACATCAATTAATCCCTTGCCTGTATTCTTGGTAAAATTAGAATTGCAAACACCTTTATAGTACAATAAAATTGAAATTAAGCTAAACTGTGGCTTTTAAAAACAATAATTTCATCTAAATGGATTACAGCATTCATATGCAGAGTTTATTGCAGCACCTCAGCTACCAGCAACAGTGAAGCTGATTAAACAACTAGTTAACACTCTTCACAAGTCACCAAGACAATCAAACCATATTTTTCAGAATATTTGGAAAGTTGAAAATATGGTACCCACTTCTCTACACCAATAATTCACTTCCATGTCACTAGGGAAGCCAGCTAGTACAGCTGCATACATTAAGAACTGGAAAAAAATGCACAAAATAAAATTTAATTCAACTATAGTCAATGTGCAAATTAGGTTTCCTGGCATTACAAGTCTGCCACAGTAAACAATTTTGTCTGTTGACATCATCATTTGTCTGTTGACATCATCATTTGTACTTTGGATTCATCCAGTTTTCCACAACACAAAATGAACTCTTTCCATCTTAATTTAGAACTACAATGGCAAATGTAACATTTGGATGTAGCAAGCTGAAAAGTATCTTCTTCCTCCACTGGGTAATGAAATGGAAAGATAATAAAGGGAACACATTTATTTTCTATTCCTCACTTCTCTCCAGGATATCTCTGCTATGATATGTATTATATTATGCTAGAGAAAAAAAAGTTACTTACCTTTTGTAACTGTCATTCTTCAAGATCCCATTCCATTCATTATGAGTGTGCACCCACATGAAGAGTTGTTGGGAGATTTTTGCCTTAGTGCAGTCAGCTGTGGTGCCCTTGAGTGCCATTCTCAAGCATCAGTACATCAGGTGCCACAGACCCTATGCCTTCTCACTTCCTTCTTGCTGGCAACTCCAACAGAGGGTTAGAAGGGTGGGTAATGGAATGAACATGAGCAACATATCTCAAAGAACAACAGTTACCAAATGTTTATTATCTGAATGCTTGCTCATGTCAATTCCATTCTTCGTGACTCACAAGCCATGTCTCTGGAGCTGGGCTCAGAGTTCAAAGTTGTGCAGCTTGCAATAATGCTTTACCAAAGCCAGTGTCATCTCAGCCTTGCTGGGTAAGAGTGTAGTGAGACGTGAACATGCGAATGGATGCCTTGGTGGAGTCTCTAAAGATACCTGGATTTGGTAATTGGGCCTGGAAGGATGCTGCTGAGGTCTGCGCCCCAGTCAAGAAGACTGCTACAATTGCTGACGAAGGCACTTTTGCCTGATCATAGCAAAACTGGATGCATGCAATGATGCATAATGAAATTCTCTGAGACAATCCTTCACCTCATCTGCCACTATTAGGAACAGCTGTGTCAACTTACAGAAAGATTTGGTCCTTTCAATGTAGAAGACTAGTGCTTTCGTAATGTCCAGGGAGTTCAACCTATGCGCTCTTCCGGCTTATGATGTTTTGGGAAGAAGACTGGCAAGAATATGTCCTGCCTTGTGTGGAACTGCAAAACCACCTTGGGCAAGAAAAGCTGGGTGTGGCTGCATCTGGACCTGTCCTTGAAAAATCACTGTATAAGGCAGCTTAAAGCTAAATCCTCTAATCTCAGAGATCTGTAGGGGAGACATCACCACCAGGAATGACTCCTAAAAAATGGAAATGAGCCATGTAAGCACTCGAATCAGGTCCCATGAAGGGACACGCTATCCGAATCAGGGATAGAGTTGTTCCAGAACTTCTAAGAGCCAGACCACGATATGAGCAAAGACCAATCTGCCCTGGAATTAGGGATGAAAAGCTGATATGGTGCCAAGTAGACCTCCATTGATGAAACAGACTACACCTGGGGCTTGAGATGCAGAAGACTGACATTCAGGATTGACTGCAGCAAGGCCTACTCAGGCCTAATATCTTGGGTCAAGGCCCAAAATGTGAAATACTTCCATTTGGCCAGATAGGTTGCTCTGGTGGATAACTTTCTACTCTCCAGTAGGACTTGCTGGACACAGGCTGAGCACTCCTGCCTTTTGGCATTCAACCATGCAGCACCCAAGCTGTCATGTGCAACACTGCCAGGATCAGGTGCAGGAGATTGCCATGGTTCTGGGATAGAAGTTAAGAGCAGAGAAGCAGCTGCAGTGGGGCTGTTACCTACAGGTGCAGCAGCATATTGAAGTAAGGCCAAGCCGGAGTTATCAGGATCATTTTGGTCCCGTCCTGCCTTATCTTCATGAGGTCTCCGTGGATGAATGGCACTTGTCAGAAGGCATACATTAGAGCCCCACACCCCAGGAATAGGAAGACATCTGTCAAGGGGTTCCAGCCACCAAAATGGACTTGATTGGGAATACAGTGCTAGCGATCTAAAGAGGCAAACTGGTGACCTGTGCTGATGCAGAGACCAGGATGGAGTGATGAAGAGCTCTGCTTCAGCTCTGAAGACTGGAGGTGTTCACTTATCTTCTGGGAGGCTTTCATGGCTGACTTGCGGTTGTTACCATTTCAGCATGTGGTGCTGCCTACATTGGAGAATCCTTTTCTCTCTAAGCACCAGAAGAGGCTGAAGTGGTGCTGATTCCACTATAAGTTTGGGTCCCCTACTGCTCCCTGGAGTCATTGAGGGATCCCTTTTGGTGAAGGGGTAGGAAGTCCCCTAGGAAGATGTATCCCCATGTGGCTCCGGAATGGGCAGGCGACCCAACAGGACCCTTTACTCAATGCTCTTTGGTCCTTCCTGCTCAGTGTCAGGTCATGCTTTTTCTACTTCTTCTTTGGCATGGGCAAAGGAGGATGATGTTGGGTAAAGTGGTCCTGCTTTTAGCAGGGGCTTGGACATGAAGACCTTCTGAGGTCTCCTCCAACCCTATTATTCTAAAGCGGTGAGGAGGGGCAAGAGAGGAGAACCTAAGGCCCAGGGCTTGGATGCAGCCCCTGGCTTGCCTGGATCCAGTCCCTGTGGCTCAGGGCTCCCTCTCCCAGCACTGGGGAGCCCGTGCTAATGCTCCAGCCCCCTACCCACCGCGGGGCTGGAGCACACAAAATATACTGGCCTAGGACCCTGGAATACAAGGGGAATGTGGAGAGTATCTTTCTCTTTCTTAGTTGAGGGCCCAACAGTTTGGTTTGGGGTTTTTTTTGTTTTATTTGTTTTTGCTTATCATTTGTGCGCAGATCCTGACTGATTTTTCTGTGTGTCAGCGGCTCTCTCACCTCTGGTGTTTGGAATGAACTATGCACTGTGCCAGGTGCAGGCTCTGGCCAGTAGATACTTACCTTCAGGCAGCACCTAGACAGCAGCCCAGTAGTACCCTCCGGCAGACTCCTTGCCTTCCATGCCCTCACACGCCACTCCAAGCAACTAGCTGCAGGGGCAATGTGCTCTCTGTGCATCATTTGCCTTTTGGGGGTGGGGAGGAGGGCTCTCTGCATACTGCCTGTACTACAAGCTCAGCCCAGGAAGCTCCCATTGGCTGGTTTTCACCCAATGGGAGCTGCGAGATTGTGTTGGGGACAGTGGCAGTGCACAGAATACATGGCCCCTGCAACTAGCTTCTCTGAGCAGTGTGAAAGAGTGCGGCAGGCAGGGACTCGACCAGAGGCTCCTGTTGGGCCATTGAGTGGTGGGTGGGTCAGATATGATAGTGTAGGAAGCTAGACTTGGTCCACAGATCATTTTTTGCTCACTCCTGGCTTAAAACCATGAAACTAGGGCATACCCCATCAGGAACAAAATCCCCACTGGAACCTTAACTTGCTATTTCAAAAAACTCAACTATTTACAGCTCTAATACACAAATGAAACAAGGAAACCGCTGTTGACTTGCTTAGGAAAAGGAGAGAGATGCTCTGACCAACCCCATGAGCACTAAGAAGGAACTGAAAGGCCAAAGGGCTGTTGGAACCTGATATACCAACACACTCCAGGTGGCATCACAATCAACCTTATGGATATTGCTAAGGCAAAAATCACCAACAACTGGCATGCACTCACAGAAAAGAGAGTCAACATGAGCAAGCAGTTGAAGAGGAACTACACTTCAGAAATGTTTACACTGTATTTTCTAAAATTACTGCACGTATTTTTAGGGAGGTGGGCATGGGCTGAGAATACCTCTCCTTTACAGCCACAAATTCTCAGGTCTTGAGTTGCAGCCACTCAGTTCCCGCAAGGACAAGAAGGACTCCACTATAGATCTGCAAAGGTTTGCCCTCCCCCCACCTTTTTTCCTTTTAATAAGCACCAGAAGCTAGAATAAAATTCCTCTGGAAACACCAAATTGGACCAAATCTTATAACAAAATCTCATGACACCAACCAATTTTAAATAGTTTCCACATAAAATCATAGTTTATCCTAAATTTTAGGATTGGAGATCCCACTATGCAAGTTTCACATCTCTAGTATCTCACTTCACATTCAGTGTCATTCTACCTGTGTCCATAGGGGAGACGTATGCCGTTACCAGGTATCAGTCCCATTCAACACCTAAGTATACTACTCTACAGCATTTGGTCACTGTTGATTCAATCAGCACAAGAATAAAGATCATTCCCAGCAACTGGAATTGTGTCCTTGTCTGCACATTTGTGCCCTTTTCTAAAATCATGCTATATGCTCACCTTAACTTTGATTTTCAGAAGTCAATTATCCAAAAAGGATTACATTAATGTGAACTAGCATACTTTTAGTTTGCATTTACATGGGGGAATTAACAGTGCAACACTTTGGTCTTAAAAGGAGAGCAGTGAAGACAAACCCTCAATCTCCTACAAAATTGTCTATCACCCTTGCTCTAGCACCCAGCCAGCCTCCTCACAAGGTGCTCGACTGAGTGACCAGTAAGTCTACATTCTCTTTAAATGTTCCTGTTCTCAGCCACATCCTGGACAGCTTTACAGATTTCTTTATCAACAGTTCTCATCTGTGTTAAGAAGCATGTGTTAAAAAGGACAGTGTAAAAAAACAAAACAAAGTGCTCTCTATCCCCAAAATTAAAGGGCAATTATCTTTGTGAATGAGATTGAACGTCAGAAATGCACAAATGGGAGCCAGTTGTAATTTTTGTAAAGGATAATTCTACCAAATCTGACATGTCTAATTGAAGACATGAAAGACATTACTTCAAACATATTCAGTACCTATTTCAATATGTCACACAAATGGATAATTTCTAACAACTGCTAAAACTCCAAGAAAAGAGGTCTCATTTTATGAAGTTTTGTTGTGGATAAACAATGGTTTAAATTGTTAAGTTACATACGGTTAATTTACATATTCTATGTGGCTTAAATAAATCTTCATTTGATGTATATAGGTAAAACTAACATGCACGAGAAGAACCAGAAATGTGCAGAAATAAGCCAGACAACTACAACAATCCTGGGATTGGGGGAGGGAGAAAGCCCTGTCAGACAGAGGGAAAAGGCCCCCACCGACTGGGAGGCTTATGGGGGAGAGAAAAGGCTTCGGCTAGGCAGGAGAGGAAGGCTAGGGGGAAAGAGTAGCCCCCTGCCAGATGGAGGAGAGGGCTGGAGGGAGAAGGCCCTTGCTGGTCGGGGAGACTGGGGGCGGAAAAAAAGCCCTGCTCCCCGGGGTGGGAGAAAGCCCCACCAACTGGTACCCTGTACCCTGAGCCACTCCTCTCCCCCAAGCCTCATTCACACCCTTCCACATCTCTATCCCCCTGCTGTGAGCCCCTCTATAACCTTCTACCATGTAGGGTAACCATTAGTCCTGTTTTTCCCAGGCAGTCCTATATTTAAGGGTTGTTCCCAGCATCCCGACTTTAAAAAAAAAAACCAAACAGGCACCTTGTCCAGTATGTCTCCTGCAGCAGGGGGCAGGGAGGAGCCACCAGCACTCAAGGCTTCAGCCACTGAAGCTCCAGCACCGGTGGCTCCTCTTCCCTCCCCACAACTCTGGCACCAGCAGCTTCTTTCTCCCCTCACCCACAGGGCTAGAGCCCTGAGCACCGGCGACTCCCCTTCCCTGAAGGGTTGAAGCCCCAAGTTCCGCCCCACCCCCCCGCAGGGCTGGAGCCCCACGCACCAGCAGCCTCTGCTTGGTGTTCTATATTTGGCATGGGGAAATATGTTCACCCTACTACCTCGACTCCTGCACCCCCCACAATGTCAGCCCCCAGCCTGAAGGACCTGGGCAATGCCAAGTAAGTTTACTAGTAAAGTAATATAAATTACAATCTGCTGGACTACATAGTTGATATAAAGACCTTACAAGTTGCAACAGTCAGATGTTCTGTCAATGGCTAACAATAAGGTCCACTTACATTCTGGAGTTGCTCCAAGATGAGGCACATAATATTTAATTGTGAACAGTCTTAAAAAACACCCCTGAAGCATATTTTACTAGCAACATAACAAATCTGTTATGAATCTTATGGTATGCACTAAATAAAAATTATTATACTATCTTTAACTGCTACAAAATTAACAGGATCCTTAAACCAGCTACACTCAACTCTAGATCACCCTGAATAGAGTAAATTCAATAAGGGATAATTGTTCTTTCCTTTGCATTTTCATAGTGTATAATAGTAATGACCTCAAGGTCAGGCATTTCTAGAAATTAATGATGGCCTGGGTTAAGGGCACTCAGCTACTTCAGCTGGACATCAATTGGTATCCCTCTGTCATTATTGCTTGTAGAAGTAAGATTTTTGTAATGCAATACTGATCAGTGCTGAACTAAAATCAATGTCTCAAGCATATTATCCCTTATTTAGCTACCTCAAGTAGCAAATAGTGCCCTAAAAAGAATTATTTGCAATATATATATGTGTGAGTGTGTGTGTGTGTGTGTGTGTATTATATATATATATATATATATATATATAAAATGATGTCTAAAATAAGGCAGATGTGAAAAGCAGATTAGCATTAAAGGTCTAAGAATAGTCCATAGTACTGACCAAGAACTGATGAGTCATGAAGTGGTCTTCGGCGTGGATTTGTAGTAGCAAATGGGTAATACGTTGTTCCAGGTTTTCCTGAGGATGACAACTGACCAGGGCTTCCAAGCCCCATATCTGATCGTAGGAGACTGGACTGTAGAACAAACAATGATAATCAAATTACTGTAATTACAAAGCTTTACATTATGTTATATATGAATTATTAATTATGCTAGCTGCCAGTGGCACTTATAGCCGTTTATTCAGTTTTTATCAAGGTCTTAACATCTAAAGAAATGTTTATATGTATTATTATTATTCCGAGAACGTACTTTTGCAAGAGCAGAGAGACCAATAGCCCAATTCTAAAGAACAAAAGTTATTTGTCTGTAAATCTGGGAAAAAGACTTAATTCCACTTAAAAGCTCTACCTACTAATACATCAGACTACACAGTAAACAAAATATATAGTTATTTAATCTGTAATAAAAATGGATTAAACTGTTAAAAGATATCATATCTATAATGTGAGATTAGGATTTATTATTCAGGTTTAGTAGGCATGCATTGGTGAATTCATACAGAGAAATTATCCTCAATATCAATCTAACACATAAAAGACAAGGTATATACTGATTACATGTACTATGTGGAATATTTCAAAATAGTCAAAATAAGTAATTCTTTATTTACGCTTGCAGAGAGAATCATTGTGTAAAGCATCATTTTAATCTTGCTTTTGCCTGGTATTGGGTTTCATCACTAACCCTAATCTTGGGCTGAGTTTTCATCGTTGCAGAGGGCTTTGCCACTTAAAGTGGAAATCAAACGGAGTTCTGCAGTTACAGGTTGAAACAAACCCCAAGCTCAGGGTGAAACTCACGGTGTTCTTTATAAAGTAAGTATATGGCTACTGAACAAAAGCAGCTCATTCTCTAAAACAGTAACACTGAATACCTCACACAGTTTTCCCTCATACTCTGTAAACAGTCCACACTGCTCGGGCCATTTCTTATATAAAAATTTGGCATCTATAGTAATATACCTTAATGGCAACTCTGAGCCAACTAGCATCTGGTTCTTTGATCTTTTTCCTCATCACCTGAAGCCTGGTGCAGACCCAACTCATTTACATTGTGTTTTATAGCTTTACTTGTATTGTACTAATCTAATTTGTGATAAAATGAACCTCAAGGATAATTATGCAGATAGAAAGAAGAGATGCTAAAAGCATGCTGCTGTGTATTGAAATATCTTAATATTGTTTGCCTGGGCTTACACTGGGCTAACCATACCTAATAATTGAGTTGCAGGACAATAAGTGGCAGGAAATGTTGAAAATAATTTATCATTAAACATTAAAATATGCACATTTAAACAGAGTTTCACAAGTAGCAGAGTGTTTTACAGGGGCTAAAAGTTACCTTCGATTTTTAGCAATCTTGCAAATCAGATGATGTTAACAATTCAATATACAGATGGCATTAACATTCAAAATTTACCTCAACTCTAATTTTGTGATGCACAAAAACAAGCTTAATATTTGTATCTCCTCTTTCCTTTAGTTCTTTCCTTAATCCCAGCCAATCTGGCTTCCACTCTCATTGCTCCACTGAAACTGCTGCCAGTGATTTAGAGTCAATACAATGGATCTGTGTCACTTCACTTTGCAACTCCTGTCATGACTAGGAGAAGAGTGGTGTATCTACAGCACTGTTGTTCTCTTGTGATACCCAGCAGCCAGAATGGCCCATTGGCACACAAGTTACCGTCACCTTTGTCCCCATCTTGCACTCACTAGTACAGCACTTACATGTATCAGCGCCAGGACCAAATTAACACTTTTTCTCCTCCACGCTCTTTAATCTCCTTCTGTCTATTGTTTTTTCTACATCACACCATAATCTTCTATATCACTCAGGCCTGTAACCTGTGTGTGTTCTCTTGAACTCTGCCCTCGCATTGGTCCAGAGATTTAGGGCTCCCTCATCCAACCTTTGCTACCTATTTCTCTGAAAATTTCCAAGCTCTGTTCTGTTCTTTAAGTTCCCATTTTGATCCCATCACCCACACCTTCATCTTTTCCTGTCTTGACTTCTGCGACTTCTGAGAGGCTGATGGTTATTCAAGGCCACTAGTTCCTCCCATTTGTTCTTCTGAAAAGCCATCAGAATAAAATACAGCACAGGGACTGCATAGAGCAATAAACAATTCCATGTTGCTTTATTATGATAAAAGACTCAATACCATACTACCTTTGCAACCACTCTCCCTCGGCGGTCAGATACCATTTTTTTTTTTTTTTTTTTTGCTTCTTTATGATGAATAAATAAAGCACAAAAACTTTACCTTAAAAATAAAAAGGGATAAGAGGAGGCAAGTTGGTGCTTTGTTTTAACATTAACTTCAGGAATACCAAGTCTCATTTCCTCATTTTAGTTGGAGGATACAGAGATATTAGCTGTTTCTTATACATCTTCTCTTCCAGCACAGTACAGCATAGCTAATTGGTTGCTTAAGTTGAAATATCTTATTTTGAATTTGGGCACATCTGCACAGCACTTATTTTGAAATAGAGCATTCTTCCTTTCACTTCTCTTATTCCTCATACAATGAGTTTTACAGAAGTCAGAATAAAAAGACTGTTATTTTGAATTTATTTTGAAATAAAGGGCTTGATGTATAGATGTGCAATATGTTATTTAGGAATAACGTCAATTATTCCAAAAAAATCCACTGCTGTGTAGATATATCCAAAAAGTTTTAAAACATCCCGAATTAAAATAGCTGATCACTCAATCAGATCTCATATTCTTGATATCTGTGATGGCATAATCTTACTAGTTTGTCTAGAGAATCTTCCAGGAAAAACAAAGTAGGCAATGTCTGAATTAATTAAAATATAAAATCTTGTAAGATGGTCTTTACAAATAATACAAAACAGTAAACAGTGAATAAACCATTTAATTGCATTTTTCAGGTCATCTCCAAAACCCTGTCCATTTTGCCATAAGTATACTTCATTGTTCTGTAATGCTACTGAATTATAAAAGGTGCTACTTAGCATTTTGTAAGATTTTAGAGTGACCACCATGTAGAGAACTTAGCTTAGGTATGCAAGTTGCTGCTCCCAGCTATCAGCTTTTAAAGGAACAGACAAAAACCAGTCAGGGATAAGTAGCAGACCTATTCCAAAGTTGCTCAAAGGGCTGCAGAATTTGCCTGCAGCTGAAGAATGTGTGGTTTTGGAAGAAATTACCTTCCTGCTTTGTAAAAACCTCTCAAACTGACAGATACAGCAGGGGCAAGATTTCAGTCAGTATTTAAGTATCTTATGATGTCAGTTGTAAGAGCATGCAGCATTGTAATCTTCTTGGTTACAGGATATTAGTGAGACCTTGTGGGTGAGGAAATATTCTTTTATGGAACCACCTTCTGAGAGAGACAAGCTTTCAATCGACACAGATTGCTCTTGATCTTACAGTAATGACTGTAACTTTCATGACACCTTTTGGGTAATGATGATATAAAAAGATCATCTTCACACAAGCAACAAGAGATTTTACTGGAAATTATCCATGTGGGCATTCTCTATCTATCCAGGGAAAAGTGGGTACTTAGTTTCTGTTACCATAGGAGAAAACATTGGAAGGAAGAAAACAACCATTGAGTGTGAAAATTCTCTCTCCTACCAATTCATTCCCCCAAAACAGATACCCACCTCCCTCCCAACTACTAATTCTCAGCTGTCAACTTCCATTCATGACAACTACAATCTTCAATCTTCCTAGTCGTCAACACGCCAAGCGCCTGCCACCTAAGTTTTGCCATAACTTAATTCTGCAAGGACATGAAATAAGTGTTGAGACATTCAAGAACTCCTCATTACTACAGTACAACTAAAAGAATCTACTCTTATTGTTTGTTATTGCATTTATTTTATACTGAAGCAGAAATATTAGTGGCTCCAGTACTGACATGCTGCAGAAACTAGGAGTCTAGTCACAGAGTTTAGAGCACAGCAATCAATGGAATAAACACTGGACTTGCATACAGCAAGTCTCAGAATATATAGCATAATGTGTACAAATCTAATAGCAGCACATGCTAATTTGTAAACATATGCTATAGAACTAGTCTCCAAGTATATTCTTCTGATGTTACTGAAACTACGGCATGCTAAGTACAACTACTTAAACACAGTTTTTTCTCTGTCGGCCACTGTAAAATAAAAATAGATGTCATTAGCTCATCTTATTGACTTTTCTCCTTGTCTGAACCAATTGAGAAGCAATATTGATTAGGACTGATCCTGTCCTAAGGGCACTTGACAGAGAAAGGAATACACAAATACCTCTGAGGATACAATCACTAGCAAGGAAGCTTTCTATCAGTACAAGGCTCCTCTGAGCTGCTTCTGGTCCCTTCACAGGCATCAGTTCACTGAGATGATACATAGCTTAGTTCTTAACATTAATACAGAATGTTCAAGTCCTCAGACAGCTAGAATCTCATCTGCTAAACATATATCCAATTAATAAGGCATAATCAATGACTAGTTATCCTCCTGAAACACTGGCTAACACTGCTAGGATTACTGTCATCACAGATAAATAGAAAACAGACATCATTGCTAAGTAACTGCCTCTTTGAATTACACAAAGCAAATAAACAAAACAATTAATTTTAAAAAAATTCCAATAGATACTAACCAGAAAAAAGAAAGAGTTTTATTTCAGTAACCAAGTGACAGAACAACCCTAACTCCAAAGAGGCAAACAACTGGTTATTAATGCAGGGAGAGTACACTAGAATGTACTGATTTTCTGCACCCACCCTTCAATCTAACCCAGGAAACAGCTTTGATGATGCCTCAGTGGAATCAACATGACCTGTCCCAAGAGGTAAAAATACTATAGCGCTAACCAGCTGATGGAAAAGCATTCTAGTGGTAGGGGGTGATTTGCCAAAATATGCTACAGAAGGATGAAATAAAGAAGAATCACTTCGTCACACACAGGAAAAATAATTAATTAATTGAGCAACAGACATGTACATATATTCTGTCTACACAAAGGTTATTTTTTGTATAATAGCTTTTACATGTACTGCAATATATATATATATTAATTTTAATTAGCAGCAGCTCCTGTCTGGGGGTAGGGGCTGAGCTCCTGGACCCAGCACGAACCAGAACTGAACAGGGCTCCCTGCCCACCTGGCTCCTAATACACTTTAAATGCAGAGCTGCAGCTGGGGTAGGTCCCAGACCCTGTGCAAGTCAGGTTGTTGGCCAGCCTGCTAAAAACATTGCAGCGTGTAGTCTATAGCATTAACCTATAAGATTTTGCTTATTGGTTAATCGACTATACTATTACATCCCTAACACACACAAACACAATACTAATATAATTTTATTCAGCTAAATCTTAAATTTCCAGATAGGCTCTATTTTACGCCCAAAAGCAGAGACAGTTTGTGGCAAAAATGTAGGAGAATATAGGAAGCTAGTCCACTCCAATGTTCCTTCTGTGATACCTCCATCTTTTCCTACATACTGCATCTCTGTCTTTAGACAATGTCTTAACTAATTCTGCCATGCTTGGCTCAGGTTCATCACCATGCAAGCACAGAACCAAAACAATCCTATCCAAACTGTGTTTGTCTTTGTGCATGTTACTCAGCAGACCAGAATTTTTAAAGGAGCAAGAGTTGGTTGTTAGCCTGGACAGAGTAGAGCCATAAATTCATTTTATGAGACTGTTAAGTATAGGAATAGCATGTTTGTGATAAGATTTAATTGTAACTTATTTTTAAACAAGAAATTTAGTATTTTTATTGATGATTTTTTAAAAACATTAAACATGCAAATTAAATAAAAATCCAATTTAAATTAAAATAAATTTTTAATCAACAAGAATAATACAATTTTTATCCACACTGACACTTGCAGCGTGGCACAGTATTTCTGATGGAGTGCTATTTGCTCGGTTGAGACATTGCATGGGAATCTGTCCATCATTGTAGCCTATGCTCCCACAAAGAAGGCAACATACACTAATAAAGACCAATGATGCAATCTGTTCTACTGCATGATGAACTGGGTCCCAGACTTTTCCCATGTTGTGTTCAATGTATGAGAGATATGAACACTACACCACGTTATTCGAGAAACGGTTTCGAAACTATTCTTGAGCCATTCTGCTCTGAAACAATAATGACAACTCTGAGATGACTCTCCTTTTGTGCTTCTCACAACATCACCATCACTGGAAGTTGAATCAGGTGCTCTGAATCAAAATACCTTGATATCCAGCGATGGTAAGACAAGAAATCATAGTACATATGAACCTCTTTAATCCAGCAACCCTGGGAAACAGGATATGCTGGATTAAAGATTCTGCCATGCCAGGAAGTGCGCTGCACGGGGGGAACTTCCCTACCGCTCTAATTCTGAGGGCACACATGGCTCCGTGCTCTCCATTGCTCCTCAGGGGAAGCGGCTCTCCCATCTGAAGGGAGGAGTAGCAGCACGCAGACCTGCTTCCTCCTCCGTACCACAGGTGTTCCTGGAT
Source organism: Pelodiscus sinensis (assembly GCF_049634645.1). Classification (NCBI taxonomy): domain Eukaryota; kingdom Metazoa; phylum Chordata; order Testudines; family Trionychidae; genus Pelodiscus; species Pelodiscus sinensis. The sequence continues at coordinate 28,894,629 of NC_134724.1, read as the reverse complement.
TAGGGACACCCAGACTGTGCAGATTTAAGTGTATATCATAGTCCTTCCAAGTTTACCAATGTTCTGAAGCCCCAGCACATACAAACCATTATCTCCTTGGTGCTAAAATGGCACTTACTCCTGGATTTCAACATAAAAGTGAGTCTGTTATAATATATAAGGCACAACATATCTGTGAAAATCCAGCACAAGTACCATGTCACTGAGAAAAACAAATCTGATGTATTTATTGTTTTCCTGGACAGCTATACTCACAGGCATAGATGCTACTAGTGATGTGACCTCCCCTAGTCCTGGTCAGCTATGCAATGAATTTGGCTCCTTGAAAAAAAAATATATATGCTAATCTCAGTATAACTGTCTATTCTACAGACTTTGTTTGTGTCCTGACCAAATTGGTCAAGGACATCTACATACTCAAGCTCAAGGACGCATTAGAGAGCCTCCAACATGAGGGAGCTGCCTTTGGACTACCACAAAAATCCAGAATATTGGTTCAAAAACTGTGATATAAGACATTGGTGCTTCTGAACAAATTGTGGAAGCACTGGATGACTTCATCTATCTAGGTAGTAAAATGTTATCTAATGGGCACAGTCAACCAGATATCATAAGGAAAACTGATTAAGCATCCTCAACCTGCACAAGGTCTGGAACCAAAAGAATGTGAAAATACATACCAAGGCAGAGATTAATCCAACCTGCATACTTCCAATTCTCTTTACAAACAAACAAACAAACAAACAAACAAACAAACAAACAAACAAACAAACCAGCAGGCTGGAGGCATTTCCATGTGTGTTGCCAGAAACCACTGCAGAGTATAGGATGGTTTGACTATTAGTATTAGGCATTTATCATTGAGAATTATCTTCATCAGTCATCTCTGGACAAAGTTTCTGCACATCAAGGATGGAAGACCAGAATTGAGGTCAGAAGGGCACTTGGTTTGGTCACAGACTGGTAGCATTTGTGCAGATGCCCAAGATTAACATAGCTAAATCTGATCAGTAATAATCCTCTGCAGCTCTTAGAGTCCGTGTACAAAGCTTCAGAATGTCATGGACACTCAGTGCTATGTGCCTCCACTGCCTAAGCGTATATCTTGTATTGCTTTATATTTTCAAGCACAATCTAATTTTCTAATCTTGGCTACTGTAGCCCACCAGGACTCTATGAGAGGCTCTTCTCCCTCCATGTAAGTAGGCAGCCAATGCCTTGCTGCACCCCTGCTCAGTCTCTCTAGGGGAATCAGCTGGGCTACTAGTTCAGGACTCTAGCCTATCGTCGGGACATGCCCACAGCCAGTAAATCTGGCCTTTCCGCTGGGCTGGCCACAATAGTTCAGAGGCTTAGGCCTATGAATCAGGCCAAGCCAACAGTAAACACTCTGAGCCCTAATATAGGGCAGATGGACAATAGTCCTGGGGTGCAGGTCTATGATCAGGCTGGGCCAAAAATCACAAGGCCTAGACACTGGCTCAGGAACTCAGTCACCAGGCCCAGGGTCAGGTTCAGAGCAGGGCAGCAAACAAACAGAGTTCAGGAGCTCAAGTATATGCTCAGGCTGAGCAACAGTTATTAAGTCCAGGCCCTGATTCAGGGATCAAGGTGGGGGAGCAACAGGGCCAGCTCGAGCCATTCCTGCACCCCGGGCAGCGGTCGTGAGACGCATGCCAGCCTGATGGCAGCTCTAAGGGGTTGTGAGTCACGGGTTTTGAGTCAGCCAGACTAAGGTTGGCTGTCCCTGGGCTACTTCCAAACTCCCCACCTGGTCATACCTGGCTCCAATGCAGCACCTCTGGAGTGTTGGAGGCTGGAACCTCTGCTAGGGTTGGCAGTTCTTCCAGATCGACATCTTTATGCAGGCCTGGTGGGCCTGGCCAGTCCTCAGCCTCCTGTAGGGTCCATCTCTACCTCCCAACTTGAGAGTACGGAGCAGGCATCTGGCTCCTCTGGTGGCTGAGGGTTCACTGAGCTCCCAAGCTGACCTTTTATAGCTCTAGTCCTGCCTCCTGACTTTCAGTCACGTGAGGGGATTGGTCTGGACTCTGCCCACGAGGGCTCTTGGAGAGGCTCCTCTCTCACCGGGTCAATGGGCGACTAATTTGCCTCACTACAGTTACCCAAAGCAAAATTCTGTCCCCAAGTCCAACTGCACAAGCTCCTCGTATATCTAAGTCAACTACAAATGGGGTTCTTGCATGAAAACAATGCCAGAGTTTATAGCATTATAAATATTTCATTATGGCAAAGCCACTGCAAAACCATAGTTAAGGTTGTATTCTGTTTTGCACATGAAACTGGAGTTCAACCTTCAATGAAAAATAGCATCTGACTGATATTCTACTGTCAGTTCTATTGTTTATTCTATTTCTGGCATGCAATCTTCAACAGCTTAAATCTTCTGAGGAGTTTTAAGAAAGTTAGCCAAAAGTTTAATATCTCCTTCCCCAAACGGTTCACATTTTCAGGTCCTCTAGCTGAAAAGCTACAAAAGAGTAGAAAGTTTAAAAAACATATTATGTGTTCAGTGGGTACTTTGGAAATTATATAATTATTTTCTTAATTAACAAAAAGAAAATGAATGTGTGTAACAGAATCCGTATGTGCCTTGGTTAACTAATGGAGAACAACATTTACAGAGACCCAGGTCCCTTTATGAAGTAAGAGGTGCTAGTTTACCATTCAATTTCACAAATGATTTCCAGAAGCATGCAGAAGAAGTACTAAGGTGGAGATGTTTGGTATGTTTGAGATGCTTGGAGAGGGGAAAATCATCACTGTGACAAAGTTTAGTTTTTGGTATGTTGTCTGCCCATACTGCAAGATGTTTGATTCCAAGTGGAAGAAGCGAGGACACATGCTGTTAGATGCTTTACGTTTTTATTGTATTGCTTTGTTGGTTTTGTATTAAGTATACAATCTTAACTTGCTCATTTTAGAATTTCTGGGTATAATTTAATAAAATATGCTAATGAAGGGAGAAGTCAAGCATCACTAAACAAGGAGATGCAAGGAAGGTGAGCTAATATACTTTATTAAACCAAATTTTGGTGGCTGAGAATTGCTTTCAAGCTTTTTCTGTTTAAGTAACTTGTACATGTCTATATTTTGACTGAAAAAACTAGTATAAAGTTAAAATTCCAACATTCTCCTTGAAACTCATTCTATAACATTATAAACTTTTCGGCTACAAGGCCGCAACTTACCTGAGTCACTAAGACATGTAATGTATTTTTTTAACTCTATCCAGTTTTCTGTTTTTTTGACAAATGTATAGGAACAGGCCACAATAAGCTCTGAATTTGGAAAACACTGACTTATGTGAAATTATATTATGATGTAAATTAATTTTAAATTTAAATTCTAGGGATATGTTCGCAATTATCAGCATGTTGTTAAAAAATCGTATCCTGAGAATCTCATTAGATAGTCATGTGAAATACAGTTGTTTCCATTTTGAGAACAAAGGGACCTTGAATGAGTAATCAATAGCAACTGGCAGAAAATGAGACATTAATTATGATCCTCTAGTGTTTTGTCTCAGACAAGGTTTCATTAAATGTATTGTGCTAACCTGTACATTTTCAAGTCATTACCAATATATTTGACCATATATATTTACTAGGGATGAGTGAGGACATCTCAAAAGAAAAAAATGTATTATATGAAGAACCTTGTTTTTCTTGCTCAATTTGAAATAAAAGCATGGATTACAAAACATTAGTCTTTTTTTAAAAATATGCCCAAATCTTATAATCTCAATGTAGTCTCTTGAAAATTTAATTATCATCTTCTATACCTAAAGTGTCACGCAGGTTTGAGAAGATAATGACAGTCATCCATCAATTGCACCCTGCCAGTGTAATCAGGCTAATCTAGCTCACTGGAGTAAAAAGAAGCTACCTAGGGTACTAAATACTAAAGTGCTACAACATCATAAACAACATAACAGATATTTAGTTTTACTATTCTCCTTAATTAACATTAACACTGAGAAATACCAAGATCTCAACATATTCCTCCTCCTCCTCTCTTTATACTAAAGCTTTTTTCAGTACTACATCAGCTGCCTACTCAATATGTAAACCCAAGCAGAACATGCTATTGTGGATATTTCTATTCCAAAGAAATGGCAGGGGAGGGGAGTAAGAGGGAAGGCGAAGAAAGATGGAAATATCACAGTAAGTAGCTTTTAGAAGAGTCCAAATCAAAAGACTTCTTTTTTTGAGGGGGGAAATATGGGAAGGGAGGCATAATATTTTTGTGTTTATTCTGCATTTAAATTACTTGAAAGCATCCAATCAATAGTTATTTTTAAATGAATACCTCCCTCTCTCCACTGCGATGGCTGCTTTCCCGCACTGGTACCCTAAGTGGTAAGACTACAAATGCTGTTATAGGCTTCTAGAAGCAGAACCCTGCTGATGTTGGTGTCCGATCCCTGAGGTTTTGCTGGCTCAGCTTGTCTTTTGCTCATCCCCCAGGGTGAGGTATTTTTGCTTTGCATACTGAATTCTGGGAATTCATTACTAAATACTGTGATTACAGTCTCTCCCCCCCCCCTTGAATCTTTTTGCTACATTATGAAAGGAATAATTTGAGCTTTTTCCTTTGCATGATTATACAAAGGAGACAGTTTTATATGGAACTGAGAAGTGTCAGAAGAGGAGCAGATGAAGGGGTATTCATCCTACTTTTTAATTTTGTATAACCTGTTTTCTTTGTGATTATGAAATGTGGGCATGAGAAGTTGACTTTGTAATTATAATACAGCTTTTTTGCCAGCTGAGTTTTAGTATTTTAAAACTGAGTGTAAATATACCAATACAGTATCTCAAGCTCTATATTTGCAACAACTTACTTCCGCTGTATCTTTAGTAGAATCATATTTAAAAATACAGGACTATACTCTACACCGTGTTTTATGTTCTTAGAATTGAGGTACCATTTCTTTTTTCCAACAAAACTAAGAGAAGGATCCCCAACCTCTTCCAAATGTTCAAATTAGTGATGGCTCAAATCATAACAGGAGTGGATCTTAACATCTTTGTATAGCACTCATGGTTTGATTTTTAAAAGAAATGGGGATGAAGGAAGGAGAAAAAAAAGGTTTTCCCTATTTTGATGTACTCTGCTGAGCATAGTGACTTTCAAATACATTTCTTTCAGGTTTCAGAAGCAGGAAATTGAAATTAATCACAGCTCATCCAAATATATGAAATACTAAATTTAAAAAGTATCCTGTTACAACCGTTGAGATGCCTTAGCTAATGCTACAATTCCATTGCCAAACCAAACACACCATGTGAACCCTAACTACGAATTACCAGATTTTTGTGCAACTGAAATCAATGCTGAAATGCTGTATTAAATGAATTCTTTTGATCTCTGAAAACCAAGCTGTTATGAAAAGTTGTTACTGTGTACACACATGGCCAGCTAGCCATAGAAAAATACATTATAATGCTTTTTTTACAAGTTGAAAATATGTCCACATTTGCTGTGTTTAATTTATAAGTCATGTTTATATCTTCCTGTCCTTTGCTGGATTTTCCCATCAATATGTGATGAAATAAGAATCCACACACATGTACACACCACAGAGGTTTTGCCACCAGCCTATATAAACCATTATTAATGTAACAAAGGATGTATCCAGTGGTACAAGGAAACTATGTTAGAAATTTATCTGATTGGTGAACCAAATAAAGGTTAACTTTGTAAATACCTAATCATGTATGTTTTCATTTATAAAACTGTGCATATTGCTGGATTACCAATTATTCTAAAGTGTTTTGATAAGGAGTTCAGTGTTCCAAAATGTTGCTGGGCTATTCGGGGTTAAGTATTAGACAAAACATGAAAAGCCCAATAATAAAATTATATTTGCATTCCAACTCTTAATATACAGGTTTTTGGTCAGAGAGAGTCCCAATTACAAACATTAATCCCAGACTAGAATACCCTCATTAACTTGTCTGTCACCTTTCCCCTCAAGAGTCTACCACCAACACTTTTTTTGAATGATCTAGAATGGTTACACAAAAATATGATATGCTGGATTGTTTGGTGTCCTTATTGGTTTTATCAGAGTAACCAACTAATCCGTTGTTTCCATTTAGCTTTTTTCAGGATACTGGTATGGAGCTATACTCTCCCCTAACTCAGCTGAGCTAAATGCAGGACAATGTAGCACTTTAAAGACTAACAAGATGGTTTATTAGATGATGAGCTTTCGTGGGCCAGACCCACTTCCTCAGATCAAATAGTGGAAGAAAGTAGTCACAACCATATATACCAAAGGATACAATTTAAAAAAAATGAACAAATATGAAAAGGACAAATCACATTGCAGAACAGAAGGGGGATGCGGGGGGGTGGGAAGGGGGAGGAAGGAAGGTAAGTGTCTGTGAATTGCTGATATTAAAGGTAGGGAGAGTGGGATGTTTGTGAGTTAATGGTATTACAGGTGATAATTGGGGAAACTGTCTTGGTAATGGGTGAGAAAGTTCAAAGACTTGTTAAGTCCTTGTTGGTAAGTGTCGAATTTTAACATGAATGACAGTTCAGAGGATTCCCTTTCAAGTGCAGATGTAAAAGGTCTTTGTAGCAGAATGCAGGTGGCTAAGTCATTTAGAGAGTGTCCTTTCTGGTTAAAGTGGCAAGAAACTGTTTTCTCTTTGTGATCTTGTCTGATATCTGTTTTGTGGGCATTAATCCTTTGGCGAAGTGTCTGAGATGTTTGTCCAATGTACATAGCAGATGGACACTTTCGGCACATGATAGCGTAGATTATATTTCTGGATGCGCAGGAATATGTGTTCTTGATCTTATAACTCACTTGGTTAGGTCCAATAATGGTATCAGCAGAATGAATATGTGGACAAAGCTGGCAACGGGGTTTGTTTTATAAGAAATGTGTTGCCTGCACAAACTTTATCTTTTAGCAACAGGCACCAGAACAGACAATTTTCAATTTTCTAAAAATCTCAAAGAACAGCAAACCAGCCAGCTTCACCTTGAAGAAATACAGGGTGGAGTTGAGGTGCTGCCTCTTAATCAGACTTACTTTGGGGTATGGGAAACAGGCACATTGGGGGCATTAGCAGGGTAGAAAAGTTGGAGGCATGGTAGCTTGAGCATCCTTCAGGGGAGGGAACTCCAGGTAATGATCCTGGGCCCAGTTGGCAAATAAATGAAAGGGAAAGTTACAGCAGGGGAAGTCTAGGAAAAACTATTTCACTAGGAGGGTGGTGAAGTACTGGAATGGGTTACCTAGGGAGGTGGTGGAATCTCCATCCCTAGAGGCTTTTAAGTCTCAACTTGACAAAGCCTTGGCTGGGATAACTTAGTTGTGATGGGTCCTGCTTTGGGAAGAGGGCTAGACTCGATGACCTCCTGAGGTCTCTTCCAGCCCTATGATTCTATGAAACAACTGAAATGTGGGAATCAGAAGTTCTGGGATGTGCTACGAAAGGCATGTGAAATAGCACTGATATTCACACTATTTGGCAAGACAACAGTTATATTCTGCTCTCCCTATTAAATTCACCAACACCAGGCCTCTTATTCCTTTATACAGCCTTCTATAATCTATCTATACCATCAAGCATACATTTATTTTACGAAATATTCATAATCAGTCTCCAACTAAGGACAACTATCAATTCAAAAATGACAATACTGAATTCAGAAAAGCTTTCAAATGCTTCTACTCCAACTAAAGAAAAGGTGAGGAAAATAATTATTTATTTTTTGTCTGCCTCTTTCCTCAAGACATTCAAAATGATTCCTCACAGAAGTGCTCCCCTTTTATAAATAGTAGTCCTCCTTCCACTATGCCTAATTTGTAACACCTGCTACCCACTCCTCTCAGGGATGTCTTCCCTGATTAACTTCATGTGGTCACCTCTTGCTTCAGAAAAGCCTTGCCTCGGAGCAAGTACATCTTTATTTTCTTAAATGTTATGCCTATGAGCAGGCTCTTTTTCTCAGCTGAAAAACAAGAGTCATTTCTGTGCTATTGAGAGAAGAATTCTCCTCTAGTAAGTCGCAATCCAAGAAGATTAACAGCATGCATAATTTAAAGCAAAATAGAACTTGGTTTGCACAGAGGGCCCTAAAATACATAAACCTTTATTAAGAAGTATCATTTTCTAGAACCCAGAATCACTCCTTCACTTAAGAGAGTGTTTCCTTGATAAAAAAAAAAAACAACCCTTTTTCAGGGATTTACAGCATATCTATAAAACTATACTTTTGACTGACCACTCAGCTAAAAAGTGTCAGTCAAAAGAAGATTAAAAAGCAAAAATTTGAATGAAAATAATGTAATACCTTTCCAAATAATAAAAACCACACATGCACAAATGTAAAATTCTTTGGGGGTTCTGTGATTTATTTTTGCACGTTTGTTAGTCAAAAATGGCATAAATTTAAATAGATAGTATGGTGTCAAGCAAATTCTTAAGTGCTACATTCATCATACAAAACACTCTGTAACTACCATTTTTTGTAGTGTTAGCAACATCACCAATGAAGCAAATATGGAATATTAGCAACCCTCTTCACCCTTTAGAAGAGGTCCATTCAAAGCAGCAGGCTAAGATATATTATTGAAACAAGGTGGGTGGAGAAGCCAACCACACAACTGATTATTTAACAACTGCTCTGGGATAAAAAAAACTTCAGGGTACAATGTTGTCATCGGCCTTTGTCTACGCTGGCAAGTACAACTCATGGGTGGTAGTCTCTTCCCTCCCTTCCCTGTTGTAGGCCAACCAATTTTTGTTTGTCAGCTCTCCACCAGAGCTAGGGCCTAGTAACTGATGCTTGGCCTGAGTGTAGGCCTTGCTACTGAACTATTTGTTTTTTGCTGTCTTGCCTTGAGATAGCCCTGGGCCGAGAGAGTATTAATGGCTTCAGCTATTGAACTGATGGTGGTGTTTGTTCTGCCCTGAGATGAAGCTGGGGCTGACAGACTATAGATTGCTGGCCCAGCCTACCAGAGTTGGCCTGAGTTACTGTACTGCTGCTCTGAGATAGGGCTAGGGCTAATAAACAAGTGACTGCCAGCCATTGTGCTATTGGTGCTTGCTGGTTTCCCTGAGTAAGGGCCTGATATGCTTAATTGTTGGCTCAGTCCGATCACAGCCCCTGAACTATTGGGGCCAGCCCTGATCGAGAGCTCGGCGTATCAGCCATTAGCTCAGCCTGACGATAGGCCCAAGACCCCTGGACTATTGTAGCCAGCCTGGCGTGAGAGCCAGGGCTTACTGACTGTGGGTGTGGCCCAACTATAGGCCTGAGCCCCTATCTAGTGGTACAGCTAATTCCCCATGAGAGACTAAGTGAGAGTATATTGAGGCAGAGTGGCCAACCACTGACATGGAGAGGGAAGAGCCCCTGCTAGAGCCCTAGTGGGCTACAGGCACCATCTTTCAACAGCTTTGTGCTGCACACTCTGCCTCAGTGTGTGGGAATGGATCCCCAGATGATGACAAAAATAATGTTAGGTCTCACTACTATGTCACGCATGGCAGTCATGTTATTCCTTAACCTGCAAAGTGATGAGGAGGAGTCCGAGCATGAGATTTTTTTTTATGGCATTCACGGAGGTGCTGACCACAATGGACCATCACTTTCGGGCTTGAAAAACAAGCACTGAGTGGTGAGATCACATTGTCAAGCAAACCTAGGCTGACGAGCAGTAGCTGCAGAATTTTTAGATGAGGAAAAATACTTTTATGGGACTGTGTGCTGAGCTTGCTCCCGCTCTGCAACACAAGGACACAAGAATTAGAGTTCACCAGCTGGTGGAGAAGTACGTGACAATCACACTGTGAAAGCTGACTACTTCAGACAGCTTTTGCTTGGTCACCAATAATTTCCAAGTGGGAAAGTGTACCGTTGGACTCAGGCTGATGGAACCATGCAGGGCCATCAATTGTATTCTGCTCTAAATTACTGTGGCTCTGGGCAACATCCATGAAATTGTGCATGGCTCTGCACGGATGGCTTTCCCAAACTGTGGAGGGGCGACAGATGGCACACATATTCCAATTCTGGCATCTGATCATCTAGCCTCCAAGTACAATATCTGCAAGGGGTATTTCTCCATGGTTCTGCAAGCACTTGTGGATTACTGTGGGCATTTCATGGATATTAATGCAGGGTAATCCGGAAACATACATGACGTATGCCTCTTTCAGAACTCTGGCCTATTTCGGAAGATGCAATGGGGACTTTCTTCCCAGACCAAAAGATCACCGGGAGTGGTGGTGTGGATATGCCCATTGTGATCCTGGGAGACCCCGCCTTCATCTTCATGCCATGGTGCATGAAATCATACGCGCTGAGCCTTGACAACAGCAAAGAACAGTTCAATAACAGGCTGAGCAGGTGGAGAATGATTGTGGAGTGAGTTTTTGGCCATTTGAAGGTCCTCTGTGGATGTTTGTATGGGAAGCTGGACTTGGCCAATGATAACATCCCTCTGATTATCACAGCATGCTGTACCCTGCACAATATTTGTGAAGGGAAATGTGAATGCTTTACTCAGGGCTGGATCACTGAGGCACAGTGACTGGAGGCTGAGTTTGAACAGCTCAAGACCAAGGATATGAGAGGAGTATAGCACATGGTGGTAAGGATCAGGAATGCTTTGTGGCAGCAATTTGATTGTAAGAGTCAGTAAAACTTGTTGCTATGCATAGGAGTACAAAGATGCATTGCTAGTTGGTTACTGTCATTGGTCTGTGTGCTGGAATTAGTGCTACAGTGACCATAGCTTTGCTGGGGTATGCTTGCTTGCACGTAACGTAATAAAGATTTATTTGAAACACATGAATTTTTATTTTATTACACACAAAGTATATGTAGGACACCCATGAAGCAGGAAACAAACAACTGCACTGTGGGAGACAGGAAGAGTGAGGGAGGCAGGAGGCGAGGCATGCCAAGAGAATTTCATAGGTTTGTATATGTCCATGGTTCACATTCAGCCACCATCGTCTGATGGGCTGTGCAAAGGGAGGGGGGGAGAGGTGCAGTTCATCAGGACTAGGCTGCATGCTGATGGGTGTTTAGTGCATCAGCAGCCTGTGAAAGTCTGCATGGGTGAAGGTTGGGCGGGCAGGTGGGCAGGCATAGAGTATGGCAGATGGCATCCTGGGACACAATGGTGCCCAAATTGCATTGGTGGAGTGTGTGTGGGGGGGGAGGGAGATGCCAGAAAAAAATCTGGGACACCAGCTGCAGAGGGGGCTGGTGGCACTAATGCTCTGTCTGTAGTGCTAGTAATGCCACCAGCAAGTTCGCATGCTCCTCCATAATGCACTGTTCCTTCACTCTTGCAATTTTTTTGTTTCAGAATCTGCATGTCTCAGGACATCTCGCAAAAACTCCTCTCCAGTCTTTCTCGGGGGCTTCTATGCGCATCTCAGATGCTCTGCAGGAGTCAGAACTTCCTGAGACTGGCATTCCAAGGCTGGCTCTATCAAGGACAAAATTAAAAGACAGCACAGAAGGCCCACTGTTAAGACTATAGCACTGCCCCAATCCATACTGTCCACTTACCTAGCACTCCCTGCCCCAGAGTGAGTGTACATAACATACAAGAACCCCGCCATGCTGAGTTCACCACTTCGGACACCAAGGGAAACTCTAGGCGCAAGGGGGCAGGGGAAAGGGCCAAGAAAACTTTGCTGCAGTGTCATGGGCAGAAGTTTCCCTTCATGCAGCCGATCAGGGGAAAGGGCAGGGGAACCCCTTGCTGCAGATTCCCTTAGTGCAGCTGTACTATGTTCTGGGCAGATATGAATTGGGGAACGCACTGCGGAGGGTGGGGGAGTTTTAGTAATGGCCACTCATTTTTACAGGCTGTGTTCACCTTGGAAGACATTTCACTGTTTAGAGTGAGCAAGGAAGTGAAGGAGGGTCTTTTACTCGATTGCAAGTTCCATCTGAGCCCATACACAGCTTGTCTTTGCACCACAGTGGTCCCTCCCTCCAGTGACAGCACAGTGGTGAGGTAATGTCAGCCTTCAGAGGTCAAATACCACATTTGCTCTGCCAGGGACAAAGATGGCACAGGAGCTGCATGAAATGTTCAATGAGATCTGTGAGGCAGATTACTGAGATGTAAGAGATTGCATTAATGGTCTGTTCACCATCTGACCAACCGTTTGCTGGTAGCAGCATCATACCAAAACTAGTCCCTTTACTGTAACCTTTCTGCTCCCGACAAGTTTGCTTGAATGTTTCCCAACTACTTACCAGTAGTATCATCTCAGCCTGAAAGGGCTCCGAATGGCTCACCGATTCGGAGGGAAAAAACAGCTCCTAACTGCAAGCCGTAAGGATGCCAAGTCTGCCTCTGGCTCTGGGTTCCTCTTCTCAGCACACTTGGCCACAACTTCCTCCTCCTGTCTTGATCCACTGCCGGAAACTCCCTGAGCCTCCAAGGGAGTTCAAGAGTAGAGGTACTCTCACCTCCAAGTATATAATCCTGCTCTTTATAGTATCTGTAGGTCATGGGCGCAGCACCAGAGGGGTGGTTTGCTCCCTGTGTCCCGTGGTAAGCATTTCAAAGCTCCTTCACTTTGAACCTACACTGAAGTGCAACTTAATCACGGCCCCTTTCGGTCATGCACCTAGAGATGTGCCTGTAGCTATCCGAATTCTAGAGCTGGAGCACAGCTGAGACTGGACTGCCTCTTCTCAAATGCCAATAAGGTATAGCACCTCAGCATGTTTCCAAGCCAGGGATGTCCTGGTGCACGGAGCAAACATGGCCAGCTGGAGAGAGGTGCTGAAACAAACCACAAGTCACTGAGCAAACAGGAAGGGAACTTTCAAATTAAAAAAAAAAAACAAGGGCAGGTCTTGGTCACCTGAGCTCAGCAGTGGAATTCAAACTAATGACAAGAGAGACCAGAACAGATATTGTGGGAAGGTTGCAGGAGGCCAATCAGGAGTGCAGCAATCTCTACAGTTATGGTGGAGGTGTGCCAAGCTAGTGTGCACTAAGTAACTTGCCCGTGTGTACACTGTAAAAGTAACAGTACAGGGGCTGATTTACTGTACAGTAACCTGCCAGTGTAGACTTGGTGATAGCCTACAACATCTTGTTCAAAAGTTCAGAAGACTGAATTACATCAGGACAATAAAATAGTTCATAAGCACATTTTAAAAGAAGGCATGTTTCTAATTTTCTACCCCCCTATCATTTAGCTCATTTTAAGCATCACTTTTGCAGCTAGTCAACACAGTAAAAATGAGATCTAACTTGGGCTCATCTTCACTATGCTGTGGACTGACTCTACAGCAACTGATCCACCAGCAGTCAATTTATCATGTCTGCTTAGATGCAATAAATCAGTCTCTGAGCACTCACCCGTCGATTCTGGTACTCCACCAGGATGAGAAGAATAGCTGGAGTCAATGGGAGAGCAGGCTCCGACAACCTTACCACACAGAAGACACTGCCATAAGTATGTCGACTCCAGTGATTCTATTTGTGTAGCTGCAGTTGTACAGGTTATCAACGAAGGATTGAGGGGAGAGTGAATGTAAACAAGGCCTTGCTGTCCACAATCACCTGCATCTCTCATTTTTTCTGCTTCTTGTGTTTCTTGTATTTGTAAAGCACGTACATTTCACATGATGTTTCCCCAGACATATGATCTTGTATTTTCCATTTATGTGAGTAAATCTCATTGAATTTTCTGGATATATTTCTTATAGTGTTGTCATCCTCCAAAATGATATTATCTCCAAATTTCATTAACATACTGCTTACTCTTTCAACTCTTTAAAAATTACTCAGACTGGACTCAATAAATTACTGAGAACCTCACAAAAAATTCATAGTTTGAAACAGTGCTTCTTCTTTGTTGTTGTTACCTTGTTTCTCAATTTTTCAATAGTTTTTAGTTTTTGGATTATGTGTAACCAATTCAGCCTGAATTAGTTTGAGAATAAGATGTCATGAAACACACTATATTTCTAATGTTTTACTGAAATTTATATATTGTTTGCATTCTCTCCATCTACTAGCTTTGTACTTCTATTAAAAAAGTTTTTATTACAATTTTTCTTTGAACTTGTATTGTCTATTTCTCATAGTCATCTTCTAAAGTATTCTTCTTCTAGTACACTGGTCACCCTTAGGTATGCTTGACTTTGCAAACATAAATTGATACTGTTTAAGAAAACTGTTTAGCTAATTTCCTTGATAAAGAATAATGTCAAGGTGATTAAGTGAAGTAGCATAATTCCAAATTGTCCAAGTATTTCCTTAGCAATTATTTCTAAATACTTATTTTCATGAAGTATTGAATTACTAGCGCTAAAGGAATAATTACTTTTTCAGTTTGGTGAATGAACCCCCAAAATAACTAACAAACCCCTGCCAAAAAGATAATATCAAAAGAAAAAGTTATTCACCTTGGGAAGTAACAATGGTTCTTTGAGAAATGTCCAGCTATGGATGCTGTTCTGTAGGTATGTCTGCTTCTGCTGACTGAAAATCTTTAGTAGCAGCATCCATTGGGCCTGCACATGTATGCTCTCTCCTTGTACTGCGCTATAGGACTGTCCACCACATGTGGACTAATCATCCTCAGTTCCCTCTCTACTACAGAGTCATACCAAGAACTCTGAAGCAGAGGGGAAGAGGACAGGTAGTGGTGCACTCACAGGGGGGACATCCCAAAAAACTATAGTTACCACACAAGATGAATAACATTATCTTCTTCTTCAAGCAGTAGCAATATCTCTTTGGATGCTCCACTATAGGTGATTCCCAAGTAGTACCCACTTGGAGGGCTGGGGCTTCAGAATCTGTCACAGATGACAATACTGTGCAGCTAAAGATAACATCAGAGTCCCCGGCCATCGCATAATGTTATGTCAGGGTGTGGACTGATATCTATGTTGCCTCTGCAGATCTCTGAGATGGGGATGTGTTTGAGAAAGGCAACAGATGATTAAATTGATCTTGTGGAATGTGTATAGATCAAGTCCACAGGGATCGTGTTACAAATTTGGTAACATTATCTGATGCAATTTGAGATCCAATTGGATAGTCTTTGGGATGATAATTGCCAAGCCCTCAGACTTTTCTGCCATATAAAAATAGTCTAGGGAACCTCCTGAAGGCCTTTGTCCTATCAAGGTAGAATGAAAGGGATCTCCTAACAAATAGGACATTGTCTCAATAAGCCTTGGGGTACAAGGTGAATAGACCGATCAATGTGAAATGAGATCACTTAAGGGATGAACCTTTGATACAACCAATGTGTAACAACATCCTATAAAAATACTGAGTACGGGTGATGCTATTTCCCCTATTCTAGTTGAGGTATTGCAACCAGTGAACAGGTAACCAGGAGTTCAAAGGAAGGCCTAGTCAGCCCTTTCAACACTAAGCTTAGATCCCACATGGGCTAAGAAGTAGAAGTTGAGGGAAAAGATTTGTTATTTCCTTAAGGAACCTTTTAGTGGTTGGATGTGAAAGCACTGAGGATCTCACTATGGACTGATGAAATGTTGTAACAGCTGCTAACTGGACTCCAATTTTTCAAGGATCATGGCATATTTCAGAATATGTGAAAGAATTGTTGACACTGGATTTGTTGGGACCTGCACCAAATCTTGAACCTGGACCATTTCTGCAGGTAAAAGCATCATACACACAATGCCTTTCTCTGTAATAGAACCTTTTCAACTTCCTTTAAACATGAGCTGTCTATGTGCTGGAACCATGTAGGAGTCATCCTTTGAGTTAGAAGATCCCCAGCTTGGGATGTATGGGACAGCCTTTGTCCTGAGACAACGTTCTCTGATCAAGAGAGCAGGGAAACAGGCACATCTATAGTAGCATACACATAGTGACTCTACTTGAAGAATTAAATATTTTTACTTTGGGGGAAAAAAAGTTTTTTCTTTCTATTTTTAATCCAAAACTATTTGCCAAATTTACAAATTGTTTTGATCAACTCCAAACTTCATTTTTCAGTGAATAAGTTATAAACTTACAGGGGATGAAAAACTGGGGGTAAATAATGTAGAAACTAGCCCTCTAAGGAGACTGTGTTCTCAGATCTTTTGCCATTCCCTAGACTATTATTTCCTAACTTCTTTCTTTCAATGTTATTTTCCTTTCCACGCAAATTGATGGTGCTCTCACTTTCTGTAGTGTCTGTACATATTGATTTTTCTGCCCTCATTCCGCCACCTATAAAAGCGTTACCACAACACTTGATCAAAAATGAGTAAGTAATGCTTTTGAGATCTGCACTCTGCATGCTCTGACAAAAAACCCCAAAACACTGAAATTTTGAAAGAGGCAGAATTCTTACTATGCAAAGCAATCTGCTTTTCCAATCAAAACTGGGTTACTGCTGCCAAAGTAATTCTACTGATAAACTGACCAAGAAAGTGACACAAAAGACCTCTTTAACGTCTATTTTCTTACACTCGCTTCACTCAAAATTATTCTTTTTAAATGTTGTTACACAAAATAAAAGTGATTTGTTGGATTTGTGGGACATTTTAACATGAAGGTTAATGGAACTGCACACCTATGAATATCTGGATTTTATTCTCAATGCTCTGCTCAAAGTTTTAGATACTGAGATGTAACCTTTTAAAATTTCACATTAGATTATGAAGTGAATTATGCTGAACTGGATAACAAAGAAGCCACTAATTTTTTATAGAGAACAGAAGAAAAAACTGAGGGGGCGAGTTCTAATAGTCAAAGACGACTATGGATAGAAGAGACCACTGGAGGTCATCCAATTCACCTGCTGGTCAAAACAGAACCATTCTTTCCTAAATCACTCCAGCCAGGGCTATGTCAAGAGTAGCCTGAAAAACCTCTCCGTATAGAGATTCCACAGTCTCCCTAGGCAACTCATTCTACTGTTTCACCACACTCTTAGTGAAGTACTTTTTCTTAATATCCAATTTAGACTTCTGCCACCACTAAGAACATCTGCTCCATCTGCTTTGGAACCCCCCTTCTGGTAGATGAAGGCTGCTATCAAACCCCCTCTCATTCTTCTCTTCTGCAGACTAAATAAGACCAGTTCCATCAGTCTGTCCTCATAAGTCACGTGCCACAGCTCCAATCATTTTTGTTGCCTTCTACTGGATTCTCCAATATGTCCAAATCCTTTCTGTAGTGTGTGTGTGGGGCGGGGGGGAAGAGCTGGACACAATCCTCCAGATGTGGCCTCAACTGCACTTTTCCCAGTAAGCAGTGCGCTTGTGCAGCCACTCAGGAGAGATTCAAATGCTGCCCCACTAATTAACAGAGCACCCACAGTTAGATTTTTTTTGTTTCTTCTGGTGGTACACTTTTATACATCCCTCAGTACACATTAAATGATTCTAAACATGGATGGAAAAAATCTGCACAGAGATGGAAAAGATTAAAGGGGATATCACTCACCACTGTCAAATAGAGGGGAATAAACACCTCCCACACACACACTCATGCAGCTGAAAATGCCATTAGCTTCCTTGTCAACAAGGGCACACTCTTGTCGCATAGCTAGCTTCTTATCTACTGTAATCCACAGGACATTTTCTGCAGAACTATAGCTTAGCCAGTCATTCCCAGCCTGTAGCAGTGCTTGGGATTCTTCCGTTCAAAGGCACAGGACTTTGCTCTTGCTGAACCTTATCAGATTTTTCGGCCCTATCCTGCCATTTAACAAGGTCATTCTGGACCCTATCCCTACCCTCCAGCATTTCTACTTTTTCCCCCCCCCACCCCGCTTAGTGTCATCTGCAAACTTGCTGAGGGTGCAATTCATCCCATCAAGGGATGTGAACAAGTAACCTGCAATTCTCACCGGGTACAGGACCAGGAGCCCCATGAACTGGAGGCTGCTCCAGCCAGCAAGCTCCCAACCCCAGTGCTGGAATCCTACTTAATCAGTTCATAATTCTAAGGAATGGTAGAAGGGAGAACACCAAAATAGAGACGATGGATTTCAGGAAGGCTGGGCTTCACCCACTGTGTCCCCAGGGATAACGGACCACTTCTCTTGTTTCTCCACAGCCGCACCAGCTGCGCATGCAGGGTGACCCCACCCGGAACATGCTCCCGCACCCACGGGCTCCGCAGGACCACCCATGCAGTGGAGGGTTACTGACACCCTCCAGAACTGGGTGCAAGAAGATCTGGAGCTCCAGCGGGAGCAGCTTGCCCAGGGCCGTGCCATCTGCCAACACCTTATGCCTTGGTGCAGAGCGTGCTACCTCCTGCCGCTCCAGTGCCTGCTGCCTCCCCAACTACTGCTTCTCCTCCCACTCCTTCTCCCCCTCCCGCTTCTCCCTCCTCCCCATCTCCCCAGGGACGCCGAGGCCCCCACATCCGTGGTGCTGGGAAACAGTTGATCTGGCGAGACCCAGACACCTGAGCTTCCCCTCCCCCTTCTTCCCCTTGCTTCCCCCTTCCAGCTCCCTCCTCACAGGTTTCCCCCTCCCCTGTCCTATCCTTTCTCCTTCCTTCTCCTGCCTCCTTTCCCCAGTCTCACCAGAGTTTCATTCCCCTCCTCCCCAGTTTTGTTAAATAAAGACAGTTCGGCTACGTCTACACTGGCCCCTTTTCCGGAAGGGGCATGTAAATTTCACCAGTCGTCGTAGGGAAATCCGCGGGGGATTTAAATATCCCCCGCGGCATTTAAATAAAAATGTCCGCCGCTTTTTTCCGGCTTTTAAAAAAGCCGGAAAAGAGCGTCTACACTGGCCCCGATCCTCCGGAAAAAGTGCCCTTTTCCGGAGGGTCTTATTCCTCTTATTTCCGGAGGGTCTTGAAGTAGGAATAAGAGCCTCCGGAAAAGGGCGCTTTTTCCGGAGGATCGGGGCCAGTGTAGACGCTCTTTTCCGGCTTTTTTAAAAGCCGGAAAAAAGCGGCGGACATTTTTATTTAAATGCCGCGGGGGATATTTAAATCCCCCGCGGATTTCCCTACGACGACTGGTGAAATTTACATGCCCCTTCCGGAAAAGGGGCCAGTGTAGACGTAGACTTCATGTTTATGAAAAAAACGTGTATTTTATTTTACATCAGGAAGGTGGGCTCAGGGGGTTAGTGGAAGGACGTGAGGGAGGAATGAGGCACAAGCCCCCAGTGGGGCAGACCAGGGAGACTGTTAGTGCTCCTCAGAGTGGAAGCTCTCCCGCAGATCCTCCTGGATACTGGCAACCTCCCGATGGACCTCCCAGATGGCAGCCTGCAGAAAGTGCAGCCAGGCTTGTAGCAACACGTCCAAGAGAAGCACCAGAGTGCCCAGGGGCAGCTCCAGCTCCATGTTGCAGAGTTCTGTGGTGTCCCGAGTGAGGGCAAGCAGAGCACGCAGAGACAAAATGCTTTGCTATCCCTCAGCCAGGTAGGCAAGCAAGCAGTAAAACCTGAGAACCGGCTGCCCGGAGAGTAGGGGTCCCTTTAAGCACAAGCCTCAGATAGCCTCAGGCAGCAGCCACACAAAGACACTCCTGACCTGATGCCCTGCCGGACCTGGTTCCAGCCGGCCTTAAATGCAATTCAGTGTTCACTCAGTGTGGAAATGCTATTTCCTGAAATGTGGTGCCCAGAACTGGACATGATACTCCAGCTAGGGCCTAATGTAGATGGCTCATTCCCTGCCTAGACTGGGTGGGTTAATTTCCAATCCTCCTGTTTATTCTTTTCCTAAGCCAGGAGGGCACAGTAGTTCTGATGGGGGCTCTGCAGGAAGGCAGCTCACACTGCCCCCTGCCTGAAACCTCGTGCAGGTGTTAAACAGCTGTCCAGCCCACCCTAGAGGTGACTGCATTTTAGTGTGCCTGATGCAACACAGCACCAGCAATGTACAGGAGAATGGCTCCCGGGCATGGCTGGCTCATGACTGCTTCAGTCCTGTTGGATGGGCTTCTTTTCTTCCCCTGCTCCACTTTGCAATGGGGCTGTAGACTCTGGGGGAGAGGGGTGGAGACAGGCAGAGGTATCTCCCTGCAGCACATGTAGACATGTCTCTGTATTAATCATTCTCCCATTGAAGTTTTTAGCTTTGTATTGAGTCCTTTTACATGGAAACTTTGTATTACGTTTTGGTAGAATAGTCCCTAGGACAATTGATGTAGAGTCTGTCCCTGTAGGGTGAATGAGGTGGGAATGGATAAGGCGGAAGGTGAGCACCTCTGGGCAGTTGCAAAGGTTAGAGAGGGGATGGAAGCCAGATCCAAGATCAGTGAGCCCTGGGAAGTGGGCCCATTGAAAGGAGACTGGACCTGTGGATGCCTTGGGGGTTAGCAGCAAGGGCCTGCTTTGGGAAGCCCCCTTTTTGGAGGTGAATGTGGCAGCACAGAGATACCACCTAGAAGCAGGCGCCAAAGACATTAACTGCAGATTCATAGGACGGTTCTCACAGATCTTGCACATGCATAAGATGACAGATCTGCAGGAAAGGGGGCAGTGGCGTAGCGAGGGGGCCAGAGGGGTCAGTTGCCCCTGGGCACCATGCTAAGAAGGCGCATATTTAATCCCATTCTGCTCCCCCCATCATCCCTCAGCTCATGCGCTCCTACTCCGCCTGCCACCTGCAGCTGGAGCCTCCTCCCTGCCTCTCTGCTCCATGCCCGACCCTCTTCCCTCTCCACTGGCAGGTTAGTGCATGCGCGAGCCCGGCCCCAAACTGTAGGGGATGGAGGAAGATGTAGTACAAGTTCCCCTCAGCGATGCACCAGGTTCCGGGCCATGCCACATGGTGTTTAAGTCTCGGCTTGACAAAGCCCTGGCCGGGTTGATTTAGTTGGAATTGGTCCTGCCTAGAGCAGGGGGCTGGACTTGATGACCTTCTGAGGTCTCTTCCAGTTCTATGATTCTATGAATTTTTTCTTTGCCCCCGGGCGCATAACACCCTCGCTGATGGGAAGTGACTGTCTAGGAAGGAGTACTGCTGAAAAGGATTTAGGGGTCATAGTGGATGACAAATTAAACATGAGTCAATAGTGTGACACTGTTGCAAAAAAAAAGCAAACATGATTCTGGGACGCATTAACAGGAGTATTGTGAGCAAGACACGAGAAGTCATTCTTCCGCTCTACTCTGCGCTGATTAGGCCTCAATTGGAGTATTGTGTCCAGTTCTGGGCACCATATTTCAAGAAAGATGTGGAGAAATTAATGAAGGTCCAGAGAAGAGCAACAAAAATTATTAAATGTCTAGAAAACATGAGCTATGAGGGAAGACTGAAAGAATTAGTCTTGTTTAGTTTAGAAAAGAGAAGACAGAGGGGGCATGATAGCAGTTCTCAAGTTTCTAAGATGGTGTTACAAGGAGGAGGGAGAAAAATTGTTCTCCTTGACCTCTGAGGATTAGACAAGAGACAATGGGCTGAAACTGCAGCAAGGGAGGTTTAGGTTGAACATTAAGAAAAGCTTCCTGTCAGGGTGGTTAAACACTGGAATGAATTGCCTAGGGAGGTTGTGGAATCTTCATCATTGGAGACATTTAGGAGCAGGTTAGACAGACACCTGTCAGGGATGATCTAGACCGGGGTGGGCAATCATTTTTGACTGGGGGCCACTCCATGATTTTGGAAAGTGGTCAAGGGCTGCACTTTTCCATAATATTAATGGCAGAGGCGCACTGTCTGGAATGGATGTTGGGTGTAGAAAGGAGTTAGGGGTTGGGGTGTAAGAGGGGGATGTAGGGCTGGGGAGGGAGTTTGGATGAAGTAGGTGGTTGTGATCTGGTTAGGAGTTTGGGATGCTGGGGTCTGAGTTGTGACCTAGGGCAGGAGAGGGTTGTGACTGGGGCAGGGAATTGGGATGCAGGAGGGAGTGTGTAGCCAGACAGACTAACCCCCATTTCATCCATCTTATTTGCCTTCCTGAAGCATACAGGACAGAGAAGGAGCAATAAAATCAGCATAGTCTATGCTGGCTCATCTGATCCTGAGAAGCTGAAACATAGATATGAGGAGAGATCAGGATATGCGAGACTGCCACCGGCTGGCACCTATGTTGATTCGAACACACACACAGTCCCTGGAAGAGGAATTTCCCACTGAGAAAAGAATCCCCAGTAATTCCAATTTAGTTATCTCCCTTACAAGTGTAAATTAAGTTCACAACTCCCTTGTGAGAACTGGTCTCACAAAAGACAGACCAGCCCCATTTGGCATGACAGATAAGAAAGAGAAATACGTGACCCCATGAGTATAAAAGATGGGCCCAGCACACACTCACTTGGAGTGTCATTCTACCCTCTACCTGCTGGTCGGGTTAGGTGTTTGACCTCCCGAGGTTCTATGGGGACGCCCACCTCGTATTTTCGTCTTTCCTAGGAATTGAGGGACCGGCCCTGGCCTGACATGCTGGAGTCGAGAGGCACAGAAGGGGGTAAAAATTGTACCTGGATGTGGTCCTCTGTCTTAAGTGTACACATAGAAAGAGTAAGCTGTTACTTGGTACCATTATTTCTATTTTTCTATCTTTATCTTCTTTGTAACCGTTTTAAGATCTATATTTTGCTAGTAGTTAAGAAATAGAACAATAGCCATTGCAACCATATGATTTATAAGCTTCCTCAATAAACCTGTAACTGTTTAAGTTTTAACCTGACTCCTTCAGTTGCTGTAATAGAACCAAGCACAATTTAAAAGAACTTCAGCCGGTTTTAAGGGACAGATATAGGGAGCCCTGACCGTCGGCTGACAGAGTGCAGGAGTTTTGGTTGTGACTTTGGGCAGTGGATTGGGGTGCAGGGTTTGGAAGGGGGTATGGGTTCAGAAGGGGGACAGAGGTTTGGCTTATATGGGTAGAGGAGCAGGAGTGGGAGGGGGGAGGGGAGAGGGTTGGAAGGAGGGAGGAGCTGGGGTGCCAGAGGCAGGCTCCAACTGGGAGTTACCTAGGTGATTCCCAGCCAGCAGCTCAACACATTTCTCAGGCACCCTCACTGCCTGTCCCATCCCTGCACACGCTGTAGGGACAGAAATTGGCCAATGGGTTTGTGCTGGGAGGCAGGAGCAGTGCATGAAACAGTTTCTCCCTCTGCCAGGCTCACAACTGAGAAAGAGAAGCAGCTTCAGCAGCTGCTTTTCTGAGCAGTATAGGGGGGTCACGTGGGACAAGCAGAGAGTCTGCCTTAGGCTCCCCACTGCATTCGCTGGCTGGATCCGGTGGCTTGGCAGGCCGGATCTAGCCCCCGGGCTGTATTTTGCCCAAGCATGATCTAGACAGTGCTTGATTCTGCCATGAGGGCTGGGGACTGGACTTTATGACCTCTCAAGGTCCCTTCCAGTTCTATAATTCTATGACTATGATTAACTGTTTAAACATTAGGTTAACCTAACATTTAATCCAGTTAGCTAATTAATGGGGATTTTACATTCCTAAAGCATCCAGATAATTAATAAAGATGGTGTACAAAACCCCTAGACTGACCCTTGGGGTGCTCCATTTGATACCGGCTGCCAACTACACATCAAGGTATTTTTTACTACCCATTGGGCCCGACAATCTAGACAGCTTTCTATCCACATTATAGTCCATTCATTCATCCAAACCATACTTCTTTAATGTGCTGGCAAGAATACTGTGAGAGACTGTATGAAAAACTTTGCTAAAGTTCAAGTATATCATGTCCACCACTTACCCCATATCTACAGAACCAGTTATCTCCTTATAGAAGGAATTAGGTTGGTCAGACATGATTTACCCTTCGTGAATCCATGTTTACTGTTCCTGATCTCCTTTCTTTCTTCTGTGTTTCATAATGGATTCCCTGGGGACCTGCTCCATGATTTTCCCAGGGGCTGAGGTCAGGCTGACTGGTCTGCCATTCCCCAGATTCTCCTTCCTCCCTTTTTTTAAAGATGGGCACTACATTTGCCTTTTTTCCAATACCCAGGACTTCCCATCATCACCACAAGTTTTCGAAGACATTGGCCATTGGCTCTGAAATCACAGTAGTCAATTCTCTGTTTCCTCATATGAATTAGAATCTGCCCATGGACTTGTGCATGCCTAACTTTTCTAAACTATCCTTAGCCTGTTCTTTCACTACTTAGGGATTCTCACCTCCCTCCCATACTGTGCTGCCCAGTGCACGAGTCTGGGAGCTCACCTTGTGAGTGAAGACAGGCAAAGAAAGCATGGAGTTCCTCAGCTTTCCATATCTGTCATTAGGCTGCCTTCCCAATTCAGGAAGGGTTCTACATTTTCCCTGACCTTCTTCTTGTTGCTAACATACCTGTAGAAATCCTTCTTGTTATCCTTCACATCCTTTACGAGGTACAGCTCCAATTGTGCTTTGCCCTTCAAGATTAAACCCCTGGCATGCTTCAGCAACATTTTTAGATTTTCCCCTGTTCATCAGTCCACGCTTCCCCTTCTTGTGAGCTTCCTTTTTGTGTTTAAGCTCACCAAAGATTTCTCTGTTAAGCCAAGCAGATCACCTTCCATATTTGCTATTCCTTCTGCACGTTGGGATGGTTTGTTCCTGTTCCCTCAATAAGGCTTTTTTAAAATATAGCCAGTTTTCCTGGACTCTTTTTACCCTCATATTACCAATAGCTAGTGCTTATGTTCTATTTTCTATTTAATTATAATATCCTCCAGTCTGAATGAATGAGATTACACTCTAACCTCCTTATGACTGGGATCCAGAGGAGGAGGTTACTTATATATTAAAATGTAGCAAGGTTGAAGGATGATCCTTCTGGCCAATCTGAATTTTACAGAGAACGAAAACCCAGCTAAAATTTCCTTCAAGGGACTATATTTAAAGCAATCCCATGAACTATATAAAACATTGCAAGCAGCACTCAGACCACTGTCTACATTTAGTATTCCTTTTCAGTGTACATTCTCTCCTTGTTGAACAAAAAACAAACAACCAAAAAGCAAAAAAAAAAAAAAAATCCCAAACCCCATATAGTAATATTTACACTATAGAAATAAAAATGAAATTGAGAAAGAACAACTGTATAAAAATCTACATTAAAGTTATTTGTGTGAGATGAATTCCCATAAGTAACACTGTTATTAATGTGCATAAAGTGTTACTGACATATTGCAAAACTGTGGCTAATTTAATAATGCCTGATGTGCCTTACATCATGTTCAAATGATGTAATAATATGCTGCTAAATGAGTCACCTCACATTAGCTTCATGGCTATAGCATAAATGATGGGCCATTAAAGAGAAACTGGTGTAGCATATTACTGGAATCACTGTTATTTTTGCTATTGATTTTTTCTTTTTTTTTAATTGATCCAAAACACTGAGTTTCTGGAACAAACATTGTTATTAGCACAATGCTTACAAAACACTAAGGGCCACAAATAAGTTAAAAATGCATCATTACAGAATAAAATATTTTACAATGTAATATTTTACACTGAGTAAAATGTAATTAGTCCATCACAACACGCTGATGCTTCCACATCATTATATCTTTCAACAATTATGTTTCATAAATGTATATGACTGTCTTCAGTTTCACACTCTGTCTATTTTACAATGTCTTGTCTGCATCTGCACATACAATTTATTGAATGAAGTATATAAAGACAACTATGTGATTCCACATAGAAAAATATAAGCATAAATGCACTTCAAAGAGATACCAACAACTCTTCCTCTGGAGAACCCTTTTTTTTTTTTTTTACACTGGTCCCGGGAATTAAAGGGGCCGCGACGGTTTTTCGGCCCTAGTCAGTTCCTTTTTTTTTCTCTTCTCAACAAGTTTTGCTGCTATTTTTGGGGGGGGGGGGGGGGAGAAGGTGTTAGGATTTCTCAAAAATCAAAAAGGGGGCGTGATGCTGAAAAGTTTGGGAACCACTGATTTCAATGAAGTAGGTAGCCCAGAATAAGTCTCACAGTTTGAAGCCTGGATTTTTTTTCTAAAAAGCAACAACAGTAATTGACTAGTTTGGTTAAAGCTCAAATTAGACCATCTTACTAGAGATCTACAAAAGGAAAGAAGCTGTAAGTAGAGAAGGGATGGTGCAGGGACCCAAAAAGGGGAAGGAAGTGCACTGAAGTCAAAAGGAGGCATGCAGAATCAGGTAACTAAATAGCTGGAGAAATCAATTTGCTATGGAGTAAAATACCAGAAGCTGCATGCAAAGTTTGTTTAGTTTCTGGAAATAATTTTTTTGTGATAAATTGGAAGACTGTAGTTGACTGTACCATAATTCAGGAAAACAGCCTGCAGGACATCATTAAGAACTGACATTCTTCACACTTGCTTGATACTGCAAATATTTACGTAGGTAAATAACTTTACACATGAATAGTGCCACTGAAATGAACTCCTCACACAGGAGCGGCCCTAGACGAGCTGCTGGCAACCGGCGCCCTAGGCGAAACATGCGATCGGTTCACAATTGATGCTCCCACCTCCAAACCCCTCAACGGCCATTTAATTTGGTGCCCTAAGCGACAGCCGAGTTTGTGCCTATGGACGGGGCCGCCACTGTCCTCACAAAGTTACTTGCAAATGTTTTTGCAGAATTGGGCTAAAACACGGAGTAATTGGCCACAAAAGCTCAACACTCAGAGACATCAGAAAAGCATCCTAAAAACTTTTTGCTAAACGTATCTTTGAAAATACAAGCTCCCTACTTAGTAATTTCAATTTCAATATATTTATCATCATTTCTTAATAGCCTTCTATGGTTTTAAACGTTTTACAAAGATCAATGAAACATGCCCTTCAAAACTTAGAGTAAAATCTTCAAGAGCCTAAAACCCATTTTCCATAAGACTTAGAAACCTAAGTGCCTAAGCCTCTTTTGAAAATGGAACTTAGGCACGCCTGAAAATGGTACTAAAATTTTTACATATTTCACATTACTGCTCCTGTTAGAAAACTCAGATCCCAACTGAAAAACCCAATCACATTTCCACATTACTTTCACCAGTTATCATTGTAACCATAATGCTGAGATACAAACAAGCATCTATAGAGATCCATGTTACACTGCAATGCTTTGCAAAAGCTTCACCACCTCATTTAAACCAGCAAGCTGCTAAATTTTAACATTAGAGATACTGCATCATGTATCTTGACGAGAAGTTCAAGTTAAATCACAAGCTGTGGTCTGTCACAGAACTCCACTTAAAATAGTTACATCAGCAAATTTTATAGTATCTTAATTTTATACCCCCTGTAAACATTAAGATAGCTTATATTTGTAAAGAAAAAACAAATAAAACCTTTAAAAATCCAACTGAGATAAAAACAAAACCAGAGGAATCTAATCTGCTAAAAACTATTTTTCTCTTTTATTTACAACTTCTTTAAAGGGGATGGAAAGAGTTACAAAGATAGGTATATCCTAGGAAAAATCTCAGGAAAATATTTTAACAAAACAAAGATTAAAATAAAGAAAATTCTGGCTTTAAAATAGTTTAATCATCAGAAATTAAAACAAAATGGAGAACTGTTGTCACTTAAAAGTGGGCATACAGAATCAATTTATTTGAAGCAAAACTACAAAGTTAACTTATTTCTACTGCAGAACAAAACAGTTTATGCAGTTTGATTTTGAAGCTATTTTGAAATTCAAAAAATTAGCACAAATGAAAATTAGCCTACTTCCAAAATAATGTCAAACTTAAATGATTATATTTAAATATGCACATACTGACTTGTTTGAATAATACTAATAATTGCTAATACAATGTACTACAGTCTACACTAAAAATAATTTGAAGTCCATAACCTGTATTTCAAGAGGTACTGACACTTTTCAGAAAATGTGAATATTAATAAGAGCTTCGCAATACAGATACAAATGGGTCTTTGTTTGCAACATCTGTATTGCAGGGAAAAGAAGGAGTAAGGAAATCAAGGTGACTCGTACTTAATAGGAAAAGCAGTGCTACAGTCAGTACTGCCACACAGAGCTGCCTTTTCATGCCTTACAAACTACTATTTAGAGATTTGGAGAAGTGTCAAACCCAAGAGCTAAGTTTTTCCAATATTAGACATTCCTGAAAACACTAGATCAAAGTGTTTACTGGAAATAAGAATATATTTTCCCCACTGAAAACAAACAATCAGAAATGTATTTCTCTGATTATGAGCTACACCTGGAAAAAAAGAACATACTGACACTGAAATGGAAAAATGCTTGCCGCTTACAACTTATTGTAAGCATTACTAAAACCATTTATAAGAAATAACACAGGAATAAGCTGTTGTGTTTTAAATACAAAAATTACAAATCTTTGGATAGCATTAAAGAGAAGAAATAGGAGGTTTGCTAATGCAGTGTACAGGCAGTCCCCGAGTTACGCGGATCCGACTTATGTCGGATCCGCAGTTACGAACGGGGCCGTTCCTCTCCCTGGTCTCCAGCAGACCAGGGAGAGGAAGCAAAGCAGCGGAACACGTGGGCAGCGGACAGGGCTGTCCGCTGCCCACGCGTTCCGAGGCTTGGCTCTGCTTTGCCCCCCCTCCCCTCCTCCTGGTCTGCAGACCAGGGGGATGGGGAGCAAAGCAGAGCAAAGCCACGGAGCCCGAGGGCAGCAGGACAGCCACGGCGCGTCTGGGCTGTCCCGCTGCCCCCGTGCTCCGTGGCTTTGCTCCGGACACCTGTGGTACAGCAGCTGGGGCGCTGCCAGTTGGTCCCGTAGCGCCGCTCTGGGCGCTACGGGACCAACCAGGCAGCACCCCAGCTGTTCTGCCCCAGGCGTCCTGATTCAGCCACTGCTGGTCAGATTCAGCAGCGGCTGAATCAGGACGCCTGGGGCAGAGCAGCTTGGGTGCTGCTGGGTTGGTCCAGTAGCGCCGAGGAGCGGCGGCGCTACTGGACCAACCCAGCAGCACCCCAGCTGCTCTGCCCCAGGCGTCGCCAAGTCAGCCGCTGCTGAAACTGACCAGTGGCTAACTACAGGAAGCCCCTGCCCCGGGCTTCCTGGAATCAGCCGCTGATCAGTTTCAGCAGCAGCTGACTTGGGGATGCCTGGGGTTCTTAAGTTGAATCTGTATGTAAGTCAGAACTGGTGTCCAGATTCAGCCACTGTTGAAACTGATCAGGTTCAGCAGCAGCTGAATCTGGATGCCAGTTCCGACTTACATACAGATTCAACTTAAGAACAAACCTACAGTCCCTATCTTGTACGTAACCCGGGGACTGCCTGTATTACATACACTATCAATATTCGCTTCTAGAAAACTGAATTCAAATTATCACTTGAGTCACAAAAGAAAATCTGGTAGACTCAGTAAATGCACATTCCACTCCCACTGACAATTTGGCATGACAAGTTGTCCGCTCAAGATAAAAGGTGGCTGAGATTTTCAAACTAATGATCTTGAGCATCTCAGTTTCTGGGTTCTCACCTTGGAATACCTTAAAGGCTACCTCTCATTACAGTTGTTCTTCAAGATGTGCTGATCATGCCCATTATAAGTAGGTGTGTGTGTGCCATGTACACAGCTGTCGGAAGATTTTTCCCCTAGCAGCACCCACCAGGTCGGCTGGAAAGCTCTTGGGAGTGGCCACCTTTATGGTGCTCTATATAGCCAACACTGACCCGCACCCACTCAGTTCCTTTTTGCCAGAATACTCTACCAGAGGGTAGGTAGGTAGATCTTGGAATGGACATGAGCAACACATCTTGAAGAACAAGTTACAAGAGGTAACAACATTTTTGTTCTTCAAGTGACTGATCATGTTGATTCCAAGTAGGTGACTCCCAACCAGTTATCTGGTGAAGGGGTCAGAGAATAGTGAGTTTCAGACCAAAACACCACTGTATCAAATGTAGCATTATCCCTGGCCTACGGGGTAATGGCATAGTGAGATATAAATCTGTGAAACAAAGACCATGTCACCACCCAGCCAACACCTGGTTAGGAACATGAGCCAGCAATGTGGTAGATGATGCTTGTGCTCATATGGAATGTGCAGTTGAGGGAGGAGTCAGGACCTTGGCAAGGTCATAGCTGGTCCTAATACAAAAGGAAATCTGGGAAGAGACAGGCAAGTCTTTCATTCTGTCAGTGACAGCGATGAATAGCTGAGTAAATTTTCTAAAACATTTAGTGGGTTCTATATAGAAAGCAAGAGCACATCTTAATGTCCAGGGAGTGGAGTGACTATTCTTTGTTGGTTGCATGCAGCTTTGGATAAAAGACCGGCAGAAAAATTTCCTGATTGGCAATAAAATGAGGAAACTATCTTAGGAAGGATGGCTGGGTGTGGTCAAACCTGCACCTTGTCCTTGTAAAAGGCAATGTAAGGTGGCTCTGATGTCACGGCATTAAGCTCTGATATCCTTCTGGCCCATGTGAACACAACCAGGAAAAGTACCTTCCAAGAAAGATAGCGGAGGGAGCAGATTGCTAACAGCTCAAAAGGAGCCCCCTTAACTTAGACAGCACGAGAAAAAGACCCATGGGGGAAAATAATCTGTCTCACATGAGAATACCATCTGTCCAGACCTGTTAAGAAGCAGTCTACCCACTAGGTTAGCAAACAAGGAAGAGCCTGCCGAGTTGAGGTGAAATGCTAAAATAACTACCTCTGCTAGGCTCTGTTGATTTAGATTATATGTTCACAAACCAGGGGGCATGCACCCCTGGCGAGGTGGAAGAAGTTCCAGGGGAGGCACGAGGCCACCCAGTCCCTTCCCCATCAATCTCCCCCTCCCGCGAAGAAAGAGCCCAGTCCATCCAGTAAAAAAAATTCAGAAAATACCAGACATGTGAAATCCCAGACTTGGGCATCCGCTGGAACACATGCAGCTCAGGCTGGCTGGAGTGGGGGAGGGGGAGGATGGAGCATCCCAGTCAGACTTAAAAATGGCCACCTTAAAAGGGCAATGCCTGCTTCGCTCTTAAAAGTGCAACCTTTTGGGGGGGGGGGGTCAACAACTTTTCCTCTGGAGTACTGGCACTTTTTTTTTTTACACTGGTCCCGAGAATTAAAAGAGCCGCGACTGTTTTTCGGCCCTGATCTGTTCCTTTTTTCCCCCTCTTCTCAACAAGTTTTGCTGCTATTTTTTGAGGGGGGGCGGGGGTTAGGGTTTCTCAAAAACCAAAAAGGGGGCATGATGCTAAACAGTTTGGGAACCACTGATTTTGATGAAGTAAGTAGTCCAGAATAAGTCTCATAGTTTGAAGTCTTTGTGACAAAGGAGAGAAACAGGAAGGAACACCATCTTCTTTGTTTTATATAAAACACTGTTGTGGCATTGTTTGTTAGAACTGAAATACACCTGCCATGGACTTGGGTAAGGAAAGTCTTGCAGGCATAGTGTAGTGCATGAAGCTCCTTGACATTGATGTACAGCAGAATTTCTGCCAGCGACCAAAGGCCTTGTAGTCTGAGGTCACTTAAGTGAGCAGCATAGCCCATCACCAATGTGTCCATAACCAGAGTGAATGTCTACTGTAGGCTGGAAAAGGAGACACCTGCGTAGACTGTTGGGGGTGGGGTTAGGGTTAGGCCACCACTGGAAGGAAGTGAGGACCTGAGGTGTGAGACTGACCACTCTGTCCAATCTCAACTCTATCTGTAGATCTAGGCCAGACACACCTCAGAGCATGCTGTACTACGTATATATAGGCTAACATATGACCAAGTAGTTTTAAACAGCTTCAGGTTGCTGTAGGGAAGGCTATAAGAGCTCTTACAACAGCTCTCATAGTAAGAAACCAAGATTATGGTAGAAAGACTCTGGCCTGGTCCTTCACTTAGGCCGGAGACCTGTCCCTGATCCACCAGTCATCCACACAGGGGAATATCTGTACATGTTTTCTCCGTAGGAAGGCTGCCACTACAGCTATGCATATCATGAACACACAGGCAGATGCCGATAGGCTGAAAGGGAGGACTGCAAACTGGAAGTGATTCTTGCCCATCATGATCTAAAGCCGTGGTATCCAACATGTTAGCCACTAGCCACATGTGGCTATTTGGCCAGTTGAGTGTAGCTAGTCCTCTATAGCAGTGGCCACTATAATGGCTACTGCTTCAGAACTGGTTGGACACTACGAATCTAAAGAAACATCCCATGTGATGGGATTATGGCAATGTAAAAATACATCTCCTTCAAAAAATACGTCTCCTTCAAATCAAGAGCTGTGTACCAATCACTCAGATCCAGTGAGGGTATGATTGAACAGAAACAGACCATAGGAAATCTCAACCTCTTCAACTGGCTGAGGTTGTGCAGTTCTAAAATATGCCAGAGCCCATCTCTGGCCTCGGAGATTAGGAAATATTGGGAGTAAACCCCCTTTTCCCATAAACTCTGGAGGGAACTCCTCTACTGCTCCCTAACTTCAGGAGCAGTTGCACCTCCTGTATAAGGAGTTGCTCATGCGAAGGATCACTGAGGGATGGGAAGGAGAATGGAAGGGTAGAAGTGGGCTAAATAATTTCCAAATATAAGAAGAGGATACAGGATTCACTCTGGTGTGTCACTGCTTGGCACACTTTCAAAAGGTCTTTTTGGGGGCTGGAGACTATCTGAGCACTACCCAATTGCTAGAAGAGCCCGTATGTCTTCTCCTATTTCTACAGCCACCAGTTTGCTCAGCAAAAACCCCAGAACTGTCAAAGGGCAAGCCCTGTATCATATATACTGCACTTCTGTAGAGAGGACAAATACTTGCAGCCACAAACTCTTGCACATCACAATGTCCATGGACATTGCGTGGGTTGCAGAATAATCTAACATAGCCTTCAAGGATGTTCTGATAGTGATCTTTCCCTCCACTGAGAGCCATGAACTCAGAGTGAAAGTCTGCAGGGAACAGCTCTTTACATTTGGCCAAAGAGACCCAATAATTAAAATGATAGTGGCTCAGCACAATAGAAGGAAGCTCCAACAATTGTCACTGTAGTAAGAAGGAACTGAGCAATCAGTGGGTTAGCAGTGGTCTAAATACAGCACCATAATGACACCACTCCAGAGGGCTCCACAGCCAACCCAATGGGTGCTGCTAGAGAAAAAACCTGATGACTGTACATGCAGTGTGCACACACCTAGTTGGAATCAACGTGAGCAGTCACTCAAGAACAGCAGCATTTTCTAAAATCTAAAGTTGGAGATCCTGCAAACAGCAGCACCCACAAATTGCTAGTGACTTTTGAAAAACTTGTTTCAAGATGGAAAACCTCAGTAATTATAGGTCAGAATAAAAGCACATAGGCAGAAAAATACACAAAGGCACAGGGGGGAAAAACCCAAAACAGAAGACTCAAAGAATGGGGTTTTTAGATACAGGCCTCTGTCCTCCAGGTTATTAATCAAATCCAGTCTAGGTCAGTAGCTGTTGGCAGCTGATGGTTATGGCAGCCTATATGAAATAAGGTTAATTACTTTAGTCTAATCCCAGTGAACATTCACACCAGCTGGAAAGGAGGCCAAGAATTGAATGGGCTCAGTCAAGGATGATCCCATCTAGGAAATGGGTCATGTATACTGAGGAGGCAAATTGCCATATATACATAGCATCCATAGCACATATATTCATGTTATTTTTAAATAAAGAACTTGACTCTCCATAACTGTGGAACTTGTTGCCCTTTCACAAACATGATAAACTCACCTCAAACATACATACAAAAGATTTGAGAGGCCATCGGACAGCACTAGTTCTCACAAAGCCCAATTCAATCCAAAGTCATTAGACATTTACATTTATAAACACGAAACTATTTCTAAATTTGAAGAGTAAAATTAAAAAATATTCCTCTATTTTCACCCTTTTTTCTGTCTTAGCTAAGAACTCTTAGCCTGAAATGTTTAAGTGAATTCACGACAAGTAGACATCCTTCTATAAAAGGGACACAGCTGAACTGGAATTTTGCAAATTCAATACTATCTACTTAAGATTGAATACAGGGATGTAAAGAGAGTAGTCGATTATCAGCTACCCAATAAACCTAGGCTTATCAGGTAGTCGAGTCAACTACTTGCATTCCCATCCATCGCCCTTCCTGCCTCTATATCAGAGGCAGCAAGCAAGAGGGAGAGGAGAGAAGCATGAGCTGGTGCTGGGAGGAGCCAGCTTAAAAGCCAGTTCCCCTCAACACCATCTTTGTAGTGCAGGGGATGAGGGGAACAGAGGAGACAGAGGTTCAGTGGTCAGAGACCTGACACAAACCGGGACTGTTCAATCTCAGCTTGTGCCTGGACCTGCCCCACTGTGATTCTGCCTTTTAAACGAGGTAAGAATAGATAGCTCTTACTACATTTAAAAGGCAGAGCTGCACCAATCCCAGAGCTGGCGCAAGCCGGGACTGTTCAGTCCCAGTTCGTGTTGGCTCTGGGAGCCACCCACACTTCAGTTCTTCAGTTCTGGGAGCTACCCCTGCTGCAGTTCTGCAGAGCACCTCCCCATACAAACTAATCATGTAGTCAATACAAATTTGCCGACTCAAAGGCAATTTCCCCCCTCTTGATAGCCACATTTCCACATCAACTGCTGTGAATGAACCGCTTGCACCCTAACTTGATTAGCCTGATTTACACAAGTACTGTCTTTCTTTTGTTGTCCTTATATACATTCTCATGCCTCTGTAAACTCCACTCCAATTAATCTGATGAAGTGGATTTTACTAACGAAAGTTCCTAATAAATCCAGGCTCCTCATTTTTGCAGATAAAGACTAACACAGCTACCCTCTACAACTAATGAAGATAATTCAACTTCTTTTTAACTATCACCACACTTACTTGGCAACCTGGTACTCCTGGGTCTCTGCCATACAGTGGAAATGGACCTCTATCTGATGTTTTTCCTACAAAGCAAAAGAAAAAAAGATTTGAAATAAACCCATTTTTTAACTGCCAAGATATTTTACATTGAAATGTTTGCCAGTACAACAAAACCTGAAGCTCTCTGCAATCTACAGAAAGCAAACTGCCAGATTAAAACTAGGTTTATTCATATACTTCTTTTATAGGGTAAAATACCACTATTTAGTATACCAACACACCACAATACAGATTAGGGATATTTCTGTACAATGTTATAGCTATCAACTTGTTATTAACAAAATGAACATTTCTAATGTCAGCACTACAAGTTGAAAAAAATAAGATCAGAAACGCAGTGAAGTAAATGGATGGCATGCAGAAAGTTAACATTTAAAAGTGGATGCCCAGAATCATTACCTCAGTATTTGCAACTCAGAACTGAAGACTTAAAGCATTTGGTCTGTGGTGTTTACATGAAAAGTGCACCCTTACTAATCTAATAACAGAATAAAAACAATCCACAACATTAGAGGACTTACATCTTACTCTCCCAAACGGAGATAAGGTGCTATTGCAGACGGAAACAATGGGGGGAGGGAGGGAAGGAAGGAAAATCAAGGACTGAGTGCTTGCAGCATAGTAATCATAATAAAAGAAATTCTCAAGACCATAGCCCTCCAATTGCTAGGCAGAAAATGAAGCCCACATTCAAATGCCAGGAAAAAGGAGTGCATGGAGGGGTGCATGCACAAAAACTCAAATTTTTAAAATGCAGAAACAAAAACCATATAATTTGCAACAGGTTACTGTAATTTCATGCAACTGTTGCCACCTTTATTAAAGGCATTGCATATAATTAATCATTTGGTGGAAAGAATCAATAGCATACTAGGGTATACTGATATTTGAAACAAATGCTACAATAAACTAACAAGAAGTGCAGGTGCTGACACACGTATCTTCACTGGTATTCTATAGTACAGTAACATGAGTTCCAAGTTCAGAACATTCAGAATCACACATAACCCACCTCTCTAACAAGCACTAACAAACCATGTGTCACGTTATTGGATTTTAAAGTGAACAGGGTCACTGTAGCACCCACAAGTGGTGTTTGCCCCAAATTCTGTACAAAGTGGATCCTGTGAGGCGTCAAATGAAAGCTTATGCTCGGCTGATTCTATGTATGCTACTCATGTACTTGTATGATTTTTGTATGTGAAGTTATGAATATGGGCTCTGTTCCTGTCCTGTAAATGTTCTCTGTCTGGGAGGGAGCAATGGGCCTGGACTGGCTATTGTGAGGAATGATAGTTCAGTGAATGGATGTGCTAACTAGCACTGCTTCATGGACAATGGCTCTCAGAGTGGCCAATACACACCTGAGGAATGTGTCTGGAAGTCTGCAAACCAGTTAGTGCCTAATGGCTACTTGCATGTGAAACACAAACAAGTCACTAGATCATGTGACCAGCTCCAATTTGGGAGACACCAGGAATATAAAAATCCCATGAGTGCGTCTCCATCTTGTCTTCTATCTTGCTCCTGATTCTGGATGCATCCTTGCTAGCATCAGAGAGCCGGGAAGGATTGCTGACCCATCCTGATACAGAATGTGCACCAGAGATTTCTAAACTAGCAGTTTGTAACATCTCTGCTAAGAGCCAGCAT
Organism: Pelodiscus sinensis; assembly: GCF_049634645.1. NCBI lineage: Eukaryota > Metazoa > Chordata > Testudines > Trionychidae > Pelodiscus > Pelodiscus sinensis. The sequence continues at coordinate 28,858,215 of NC_134724.1, read as the reverse complement.
CAAGAACTTGGTGATTGATGTATGTAATGTATTCTCCTTAATCTTACTCTCAACCATTTTTTTCTTTTATTAATAAACCTTTAGAATCTAAAATCTAAAGGACTGGCCCAGCATGCTCTTGTGGGTAAGTTCTAAAGTGTAAATTGGCTAGGACTGTGGCTGGTTCTTTGGTACCGGGAGAATCTGTTCGGAGTAGGTGAGATTATAACCTCTCACCTGTGCGTAAGGTCTGAGGCTGATTGTGGCACAGGATAAGCTGGAGTGTATGAGGGGTTTTGCTCGTGAGGTTTCCTAGCTGAAGTGCTCTGTGCAACTGGCTTGTGGCTTATTTGGGAAAGGCCTCCAGTGGTTTTGAGCAACTCACCCTGAGCCGATGCCCTCAGCAGTGTCCAGACCCGGCCGGGTCCATCATACCATGTAAGTGGCAACTAGCATGAATTTTCCGTGTGTTTTAGATAGGTTCTTCCACACATTAAGAAGACATGGGACAGTAAAGAAAGAAAAATGTAAAGCAGCAGCTTAGTTTAGGGTTTCAAGAAACCAGCATCTGATGGTTCACTGCAACTCTGGTTAAGTTCTCAATAAAGCAAAAGTTCAGGGCTATTTTGGATATTTCCTCTCCCTCCTCCCCATGCCGATGCAGGCAATAAAGTCTTTTGATAACAAATTAAAACGTAATAGAAAAAAACCCAGTAATTTTGTAAACTATGATTGATTTAATTAACCTCGTAAGCTCACATAGGCTCTGATACTCATCTTTTAAAACATTTATCTCAGGAGAAAACTCTAACCATACAAAAAGCTCAATTAACCAACCCATTCAAGACAACAAACCAGACTATCACAGTTAACTGTACTTTTGTATGGCTGTGTCCCTTTGCTTGATGGCACCACACACATACAGGGCTGTGGTCATGCAGAACAGCTGTCCTCTTATGTTGCTGGTTGGGACTGGAGAGCGTGAAGGGGACAAGGTACTACAGTACTCCACCTTTACTCTAGCTACTTCTGGTAGCAATAATCAGCAGTGAGAAAGATATTCTTCAGGTTCCCTGTAAAAACACCTTTCCAGGCAACAACATAAAGAGGCAGGAAAGTGCTCCAGAGCTGGCTTTCTTACAGTCCATTTCCAGTGCTGCAGGCTGATAACCCAAACTTCTGGGTCTAGTGTAGATGTGGGCTGAATAGAAACAATCCAGGCTCACTCCTTATCCTTGTTTTGGTATGAGAGACCCAGGGAAGGCTTTCTAAAACTTCCTCTTTCTGACCCTTGCCAATGCTTGGTGGCAGGGGAAGGGTGTATTGGAAGATGGTGTTCCATGGCTCCCTTATTCTGTTTGCTCATGCTGTCCAGGGCAGACATGGAAGGAGCTTCTCCCTGCTCTATCCCCCAATTCTCAAATACTTTCTTATTCATTCCCACACAGTGGAAACAAAGAAGGTAGTATGTAGAATGGAATGGGAAAGAAATTGGTAAAAAAAGAACCAATAATTAATGTGGAGTATGAAACAAACAAGGAGGGGAAGTGGAAAAGAAAAAGTGAATGAGCAAAAGATTATAAGAGTGGGGGGGAAGTGAGCAGGGGGGAACAGAAGTGGGAGACGTTGCACCCATAGGTTTGAAACTTAAGCTCAGACAACCATGTGTTTCATAAAGAATCCAGAACCTGTAACATGCGTCCACACAATTATTCACTGATATGTCCTAACCTTTCTGTGTTCACTGTACTCTCAGATTTATCAAGAACATGAGATTGATGTTATTATTTTAAAAAAATTACTACTTGCTAATACCAGCTTTGCAAATTCAAGTCCCAATCCTGGAAACACCAGAAGGAATAGTGTTTGTCACCAGGAATATCACACTAAGGTTAAGTATTAACAGCACCCAGACTTAACATGTGGCTTAGAGGTTCTCTATTAAGCCCTGAGGTGTTTGATTTTTTTTTAACCATCTTTGATAGTAAAAGAAACACTCAGGAGGCTGCTCCTACTCAATTTTAATGTTAATTATCAATCTCACAGATGAGTGGAAAGAATCAGTAAGAAACCACTGATTATAAAAAACCTTAATTAGATAACTGCCCCAAGTGTGACAACCCTTAGTACTGTACTCAAAAACTACCCAAACTATTCAAACCTAATCTATTGTATCCCATAAGAAAGTCTTAATGAAAAATATTAAACATTAAATAAAGTGTATGATGAACTAGATAGTATACAATAAAGACTGCTAGCTTTAGCTATTTACCAGCTTTAAATGCCCATTCTTCACTGGTTTAAATTTTTGCTTGTTAAGCAAAAGTTCATCTTGTTCATTTTATACAATTACAAATTACTACGTAAAATAGAATAAATGTCTAACTCCTCTTAGAGCATCATTTTTGCATAGATATTAACATATGGGTTACTACAAATATTTTATTGTAATTTGCTTGTGAAATGGGAGCAGTGCTGTAAAAAGAAAAAGAAAAAAGTGAACATTTTTCTGCTGAAGCAATTTGCCTCTAACAACCATCAGGCACCAAACAAATAAAATACCTAGCATGCAAAATTATTTGAAGTAACATGAATCATACTGCTCACATTAACCAGACTCAGCATTTTCTTTCCAGAAAATGAGACTCTTACACCAAATGATAAACAACTTTGACTAAAGTATGCAGTATTCCAGGCAGGCTTTAAAACAAATATTTGTGCAACAGTAAATTACTAAGACTGGAAAAATCATATATAGATGGTTTATGTAACAAATAGGAATTGCTAGACTCAAGGAAAATGAGTATTTTATACAGTAAGTACTATCACTTTAAAAGCAAGACAGGTTCACAGTACTAGCCACAACAGTCCAGATTCCACTTCTTCTGAGAAATGATTTAGAAAAATGAAAACTATAGTTGAAATCCCATCCCCTAGAAATTCATCAGAACTGATGGGCTCCTAGGAATGATAAAAAAATGTAGCAATTCACACCAGATCAGTCCTCTAAAGGCCAAACCTTTTATGATATGCATAAAAACACACTCTGCAGCTTTGGGATAAAGTTCAGAAGCATGCTTTTGAAGGTAAAAAGAAACTATTGGCCACATCCCCAATGGTGGCATTTCATGCTCACAAGGCTGCAGTCACTCCAGCTGGTCTAGAACTGGGAGCTACTCAAGTTACACAGAGAAAACTGGAATCCTATAACATATTGTTCCAGAGACTTTACTTCAATCATCTCCAGGTATGTCCTGTGATGCTGTCTGAAGGGGAAGGTGACCATCTATATTAACAAGGTCACCACTAAACAAAACTGTGAAAATCTTACACAAAGTATGCCTTGTGAGGTATCATTGGAAAAGATGTAATCTGGTCAGTATTATTATCTGGTTATAATATATTATTAAAAGATAAAATTATTAAAAGATGTTTAAAAAGTAACCGTGTAACCATTAAAAATCCTAGCTGTTACATGCTTTGCAGTACAAGTGAAAGCTGGTTCCCTGGGAGTAGGGCTGGCAGCCAGAGCCAGTGCACATAGGGAGCCCACTGCCAGCCTCCCAGGGAGCCAACTGCCAGCCTCGCTCCCACGTAGCCAACTGCAGGCTCTGAAGTATAAACTTTATGCTGCAGAGCCTGCAGTGCAAGGTGGCAGCTGTAGAAGAAGGAAAGAGCGTGAAGCCTGTGCCTGTTGCTTGAACCAAAGTAAGCAAGAGTTATACTATGAGAAATAGACAGGCCATGTCAAAAGCAAATGTTTGCCAGCTGTACCAAAGGGGGCCTGAGCTCGTCGGGTCACCGGGCCTCCGGCCCCCTCCCCGCGAGTGCGCGTCCCCCCGCAAAGTCTAGTCTTCCCACCTTCAAGGCGGGAGATTCGAATCATCGACCGCGTTTGATACAGCCGCTCGGGCGGTCCTCTGACCATATGCTTCTCCCCCCCCCTTTACGGAGGGGGAGGGAAAGGGGGGCCCGGGCCCGCCCTCACTCACAGGCCCCAGCCCAGGGCCCTAAGGACACGGAAGTAGCTAACTCCGGTCCGGTTGACGGGGCTCCTTGCTGCAACTCGTCAGCCCGCGAGCACAAGTGAGCTCTGCCCTGGGCTGCTTCCTCTCCCTCTTCAGGTGTCCCTACTCCCCCCCTCCTCGGGGTGGTCACCTTTGATTCCTCCGTCAGCCTGGCGGTAGGGCGTCCGTACGCCCGCAGCCTGCGCTGGGCTGGCTCTACAGTCGGGGCGGCTGCCGGCACTGGGCTCCGAGAGGGGAGTTGCTCCTCCTGACCTCCGCCTCCCTTTCAGTACCCCTCCCCTCCTGCTCGCTGCCGTGCGTTTCTTCCCCCCCCCCCCCGAGCGGAAGGGGTTACCCTTTTTAAACTCCCCGCTGGGCTACGGCCCCCGCCCACATCACCGGGCAAGCGTCGCCACGGCCGACCGCCCGGTCTCCTGATTGGCCAGCTCTCCTGCCCATCAGGGCGGGGGAACGCTGCCCACGCTACCCCTGTGCCGTCTGCCGCTTCGCCGCCGCTTGTGGGGGCGGCCCGCTTTTCCTGCCCCGGCGCGGCTCGCGTGCACGCCGCACACTGCTGGCAAGCCCTCCCCCTTGCCGCTAGGAAGGCATGCTCGGCGGCGCCCCAGGGACGGGCGGGGGTCGCCCCGTCACACCAGCAAGTCAGTGTCTCTCAGCACTAGAACTGCTAGCATGGATAGAAGCACATGAAGTATGTAAATACATGTCACCAGGACAGCAGAAGGACAACCAGCTGAGTACAGTAATTCCTCATTTAACACTATAGAGATGTTTCAGAAAATGATCGTGTTAAATGATCGTGTTAAATGAAAATGTGTTATGCGGGGTCAATTTTCCCATTGAAAATAATGGAAAGGGTGGGGTTTGTGTTTCAAGCAGCAGTGTCTGCTGGAACCAGGACATAAGATTGGGGGAGAAAGGGGACTAGTTTACAGCAGGGAGGGGAGGTATTTGGCTCTGGGGAAAGGAAGGTGAGGAGAGGGGAGGGGGATTGGGTTGTGAGTATGCCCCCGTGATGGGTCTGCCGGGACCTGCACTGCATCCGGCGAAGGGGGGGGGGTGCCGAGGAACGGCGCAGTAAGCAGCAAACCCTCCGCCGCTTTCAAGGGAGGCGGGGGAAGCCCCACGCAGCCGCCAGCAACAGGCCAGCTGGGGAAATCGTGTTATTCCGGGGACGGTCATGTAATACAAAAAAGTTCCCTAAAAAAAAAAAATCGTGCTATTGCAAAAACGTATTAAGTGGGCACATGTTAAATGAGGAATTACTGTACATAATAAAATAGTTGGAAAGAAGAGTGAAAGCATAACACTGGGTAGTGAATGCTTTGGAGCAAAGTACAAGGGGAGGTACCAAACATGTTATTAATGCATAAGAGAATGCGTACAGTGTGCATCATAGATTGTTCATTTTGTTTATAAATTTTGGGGTACCTCAACTTAATCCTTTGACTAGCTTGGGGGCAATAGTGAAATTCATACTACTGATTGAGCCACGTTTATTGTTTTGGGTACAAATATGTTGGGGCTTGCAGGTCATCTGGCTACTGACACCTATTAATGTACTTTGTTCAACAATAAACCTGACTCGGGTGCCTTTGTATTTTATTTGAGTATGTGGTCTTTGGGGGCTTTTGTAAAGTCTATTATGCTAGCTATCTGCGCAGAGTTGGCATGATATCCTGAGGGAGCATACGAAAACGCACGCAGCCAAACATTTATCATCACTGACGGAGCAGAAGACCTGTCAGGATGCCTGAATTTACAGTATCGCTGTCCTGAACTATTATAGCAGCTGGCTCCCTGAGAGCAGGGCTGGCAGCCGGGAGCCAGCACATGCTGGTGAAGAGTGTAACCGTAACAGAAACCATTGAAACAGTTACACTCTTACATCCCTAGTTATAATATGTATAGAGACAATATGTCTTGAATTATAAAATTTTGCTATGTTTGTAACTCAAACATATTATGAGTCTGAGAAAACCCCTCAGGTTAGCTCTTCAGAAATAACAGAAGAACTGCAAACAAGAGCCCCTGCATTTCATACCTGAAGACACCTCAAACAGCAGGCATGTAGTAGGTGCAAGCAAAAATTTGTTATTCATATAAAAAACTGATGGCAATGCTTGCATGCCACTGAATGACTTGAACCCATGACACAACAAGGATTTTCCCACCAAAATGGATCAAGATATAAAAAGAGAGAACAAAGGTTCTTGGATACCTCTTTCTTTCCCTACTTCAGGATTGGTGAATTCTGACAGGTGAAATGTGAACTAAAAGGACTAGGGACCTCAAAACTATTTGGGCAATCCTGAGAGTCCTATAGGAAATGAGATTTAACATTCTTGCTATTTGTTTTGTATTACCTATTTGATTTTAGCTAATAAATCTTTGTTAATTTATTAAAATGTTGGCTACCGCCAATATTTATTCTTAATTTGAGCTTCTATTGACCTGTGTAAGTAACTGGCCCCCATGTCAAGAACCACCTTATATGCAGCATTTTTTGGTATTAATACAAACAGGGGATGCATTGTGGAATATACATCGACATCACATCTCAAAAACCCAGTTACATTAAGTAACTTTCTCATGCTTCAAGTAGATTCAGTCATGTATTCCACTTAGGTGTTTCACAAGCAACACCTGCAGGAGGTGGGGCTCAGAATCTCCTCAAATAAGGAGTACAGAACTGCCTTCCCAAACTTTGCATCTCCCTCTGATGCTGCAATAATGGTGTAATGGTTTGTAATAGTATGTCTCAATGAGACAGCCCTGCCAACATCCAGTATTGTGACATCATGTATGAATACTATTGACATAGCTTGCACTCTCACAGAATGAGCTTACCCTCATTGAGGGTGTGTGGCGATGCTGGTTTGTATGCAATCTGGAGGCAAGAAATTATTCATTTAGAGATTATCAGTGAGAAGACTGCTGGTCCTTCACTAGTCTACATATAATACAAACAGAAGAGGCAAGCCCAGGAAGGTTTAATCCCATTCAGATAAAAGGCCAGATACCGTATGATACGCAACCTGTGAAGATGCTGCTTCTCTGGAGCTGAGTGCAGCTCAAGAAAAAACACAGACAAATATACAGCCTCGTTTAAATGAAACTGAGACACTACTTTAAACACAAATTTTGGGAGCAGTTGCAAAGTCTCTGTCTCTAGTGAACTGTGTGTTAGGGTATGTCTACACTACAGCGTTATTTCGAATTAACTTATTTCAAATTAGTTAATTTGAAATAAGCTAATGTGAATTAACGCATCTAGACCCAAAAACTAATTCGAAATAGCATTTTGCTATTTCGAAATAGCACATCCACACTGATTGGATGCTAGATCGCATTTAAGGGCAGCTGAAACCGGTTCCTACAGGGCATCAGGTCAGTAGTTGCTTTGTGTGGCTGCTGTCTGAGGCTATCTGAGACTCGTGCTTAAAGGTACCCCCCCTAGACAGCCGGTTCTCAGCTTTCCTGCTTGCTTGCCTACCTCGCCGAGGGACAGCAAAGTGTTTTCCTCTCTGCCTGATTTGGTCGCTCTCCTTTGGGACACCGCTGCAGTCGGCACCATGGAGCCAGAGCCGCCTCTCAGCACTCTGGTGCTCATGCTGAACGTGTTGCTGCAAGCCTGGAAGCAATTGCTGGAGGCTGCCTGGCACCTTCTGCAGTAGGCCAGCCCCCTGCCCCTCCCCCTCCCCCTCCTGGGGGCCCTGGAAGAGCGGCGCCCGGATGCCAGCGTGCCCCACCACATCTGGCATCTGGACACCAGCAGCGACTGGTGGGACCACATCATCCTGGAGCACTGGGGAGACCAACAATAGACTCAGAACTTTAGGATGAAAAAGGACATCTTCCTGGAGCTCTGCGAGTGGCTCGCCTGTGCTCTGCAGCGACGGGACACACACATGAGGCCCACCATTCCCCTCCACAAGCAGGTGGCCATTGCCCTCTGGAAGCGCTCCATGCCGGATAGCTACCGATCCATTGGGAACCAGTTTGGCGTGGGGAGATCCACCGTTGGAGCGGTGCTCGTGCAGGTATAACACTCACCGGCCACTGGGCCAGCACGGGGGGGTTGCAAGGAGGACATGGGCTACTCCAGGGAAAATGGGGGGGAGGTGGTGTAAGTGCCCTCCTTGGGAGGGATCAGTCCATCCCGGCTGCACTACAGACCGCCCCTGGTGGCCAGGATTGCAGCGGGGGTTGCTCCTGGGAGTGGGGCAGTGGCGGGGAAAGAACACTCCCAGCCATCCGGGCGCCCCAGTGACTCTCGGTTTTGTGTCTCTCTCTGCAAGTGGTGAAGGCCATCAACAGGATGCTGCTCCACAGAGTCGTCCGCCTCACCAACCTGCATGTGGTCATCCAGGGGTTCAGCGCCCTCAGCTTCCCCAACTGCAGGGGGGAAAACGACAGGACGCACATCCCCATCCGTGCCCCGGACCACCAGGCCACTCTCCTCATCAACAGGAAGGGATACTTCTTGGTGATCCTGCAGGCCATGTCTGACCACCGGGGCCAGTTCACGGACATCAATGTGGGCTGGTTTGGCAAGGCACACGACGAACGGGTGTACCGCAACTCCGCCGTGTGCCAGAGGCTGCACGCCGGGACTTTCTTCCCCAACCACCACATCAGGGTCGGGGACGTGGACATGCCAGTGTGCCTGGTGGAGGCTTCCCCGGCCTCGGATGAGGCTGCTGACAGGCTCTCTGGGATGGCTCGGGATTCCTGGGTGCAGGGCAGGCTCCCTGAAGGCTCCTGGTTGCCGTCGTCCTCCTCCTCCTTCTCTTCCCGTGTCAGGGGCAGGGCCCTCTGCCCCAGGGTTGATGATAACCGGGGGGCACGGATCGTCTTAACCCCCCCAGGATGCGGTCCAGGGCCTCAAAGTACGGCCGGCCTCCGGGTCAGCCCGTGGTTGGGAGGCCCTGGCATAGGCCTGCCGCATTTCTTTTATTTTGCTGCACACCTGCTCCTGGGCACACACATGGCCTCTGGTGGCCAGGCTGGCAGCCATGCGGCTGTAGACGGCCGCATTCCTGTGCCTAGTATGGAGATCATGAGCATTGGAGGCCTCCCCCCAAATCTCAATGAGGTCCACGATCTCTGCACTTGACCAGGAAGGCGCCCACCTTTTGCAGCCCCTGGGAGCCTCCAGCCTGGTCCTGGGGAGCAGTGGAGGGCTGGGTGGCAGCGGGTGGCTGGCTCATCCTGTGCCAGGTACACGGTCTGCTGGCTGTGTGCTGGCAGGCTGGCAACTGGCACAGGCACTATGGCCAGAGTCTGCTCCTTTAAGGGCTCCGGGGTTGGAGGTGGGGAGGAGCAGACGAGTTCTCCTGGTTGTGTCCAGAGTGGCCACCAGGGCTCCTGGGAAGGGTTGGAGGCCAGCTAATTCGAAATAAGTGTCTACACAGCACTTATTTCGAATTAGCTATTTCAAATTAAGCGTTATTCCTCGTAGAATGAGGTTTACCTAATTTGAAATAAGGGCTTCGCAATTTCAAATTAATTTCAAAATAACTGTCTACACAAAAACTATTATTACAGTTAATTCGAAATAACGTCTGTTATTTCAAATTAACTCTAGTGTAGACATACCCTAACATACTCTGCAATCAAAGGCTGTAGCTCACACACTCACCTCTCAGATGTTATCACCAGGAAGAATGCATTTTTTGACATAAGAGAAGAAATGGGGAAGATGCCACAGGCTCAGACAAAGATCAGAGGAGACCTACTAACACCATGTTAACATTGTAAAAGGGAACCAGTTCCCACATGAACAGATGGAAATGAAGGCTTCCTTTCAAGAATCTTCCTATCCATACCGACAGCACTGGAAAATACCTATCATGAATGAATGGGTAGATGAGAGATTGAGATCACCACTAGATGCATTCTGAATGGGCTAGGAATAAGGCCCTACAATTAAAGATTCAGCATGTACTCCAAGATGTTTTCCATACTAGCCTGTGTTGGCGGAACTCTCAAGACCGATGACCACATTGAAAAATGTTTCCACTTTGCCAAATAGGCCATTCTGTTAGAAGGCTGTCTACTACAATTAGGACCTGTTGAACAGGCCCCAAACATCGCTCTTCTTCCTCATTCTACCATGCAACAACCATGCCACGGGATGGAGGGAGCTGAGTATAGGATGCAAAGTGCAACTGTGATTCTACATGAGCAGATCAGAATGGAAAGGAAGGGAAATGGAAGGTTGAATATACAGCACATAAAGGTCAGAAACTAGTACTGCCACACTCAGTCCAGGGCAATGAGCTTGGCCTATTCCACTTTTACCTTGAGGCTGACTTGGGGAATGATCAAATTTGAAGGAAAAGCAACAGGAAAGCTTCCAGCTGAGCTGGAAGACACTGTTTAGGAGCCTGGACTGAGGCCCCCTTGACAGCAGAATAAATAGTAGGGATGTTAAATTTTGATTAATCAGCTAATTGAGTAGTTGCTGGAATTTTTATTGACTACACGATTAGTCAATAAGGGGCGGCGCTTGCTAACCCACTGCCTCTCTCCCTTTGAAGTGTACAAAAGCCGCTCGCAGCTTACCAGGCAGTCAACTAGTCACTTACATCCCTAATAGATAGTATTTCCTGTTGTCCCTTATAACAACCAGGTCAATCATCAAGATGCACGAGGCTGCAAAGATGACTCCCAAAATACTTCAAATACCACTCATATTCCAGGGAAAAATTCCTGCTGGGAGGCCTGCGGGATGATTGTGGACACTGGGTAAGTGATCAGCTACTGGAACAATAGTCTCATCAATGCATAACTGTAACAACCTGATCACCTTGGGCCGAGCACCGGGGAATGCTCTCCCCACTGCATGTTCAAAAAATCCTCAGGAGCAGTATTGTTGGTAAGCTTGTGAATTACCAAACCCTTAACAGACATATCAGGTGGCCCAAGCTCCAGATATGTAATGGAGCTGCCTGCCGCGACCACAGGCCCTAAAATTTCCAGTGACCTCAGATGAGCTCCCTGACCTATCAAAGAGGCATGGTGACAAGAGCTTTAGTTCGTAAGGGATAGGCAAAGAGAATGCTTTGGCATACATTCTGCTGAATCTAACAAAATAAAACTAAAAAGCTACACTAAAATAGCTTAAAAGGTTGAGAGGTTAAAAGCACAGATATCTCCGATTCCAGTCACAGGTAGTAAGAAAAAATGTAGGGAGGTCAGGACAGCACTGCTTCATATAGCCCAAGGGAGGTGCTACGGCCATGAGGAGCGAGTACTACTCCTTTAGGGCTACTGCTAGACAAAATTATGTAGCTCTGGTGGTCTGGATGCACAGACAGATAAGAGGAATGTACAGCTGCATCTACTTGAGAATGGAATGGATTATTAAGATCACTTGTGTTGATACACAACTGCAAACTATATCCAAGTTTACATAACAAGTTCTGTGTTTTAAAATGGAATAATCCACAATGACAAGACAAATTTTGCAGATGTGTCAGGACCTAGGAGGAACTATTATGTGCTACTGAGCAATGCAGAATTTGCACAGAATTGATGTTCTGGACAGAATTTTCTTTTCCCCTGCAGAATTCACACTGCAGAGCTGTAGGTTGCAACTAGGGGCCACTGGATCCAGTACAGCCCCATTCGGTGGCTTGCAAATAGAAGACATTGCTAGTGGGGAGGAAGAGGAGATAGAGGGTTATGCAAGTGGATGTTCCCCCTCTGACAAGGTTTTCTTTAAGTGTGCATGCTCTGAAGTAAGGATGTAGCATGCAGGAAACACCATACAAGCCTGAGACCCAGCACAGGGCTGCATCTTCTGCTGGATCCCTGGGCTCTGGTGAGGGGAGGGAATGTAAGTGTCTGAGCAGTGGGATGCTCTGTGGCTGGGCTGTGTAGGACAGTGGGTGCAGGAGTCTGAGCTGCACAGTGGAGGCTCTAGCTGAGCTGCAGTGGGGAAAAGGGTACTAGTGTCTTTCCCCCCAGCTGGGCTCTGGAGGAAGGGGAAACAATTGGCTGCCCCTCCCCCCCCCAGTGGGGCTTGGAGGAAGGGGGTGCAGGAATCTAATTACCTCAGAGGGGTTCTAGAGGGAAGGGGACAGAGAAACAATAACTTGGCTATTCCTGGGGGAATGTTCTTTTGTTATCTATATTATTACTGACATAATTGCTGATAGGTATTTTGAAATGATGAATTATACATTAATTTTTGACAAACAAAATATGCAGAATTTTAAAAAATTGTGCACAGAATTCTTAATTTTTGGCACAGAATTCCCCCCCAGGAATAATGCACAAGTTTGTCCCTCATGACGGCAACATGACAGCCACATTTTCATATGCTAGTTGCATATACTGTAAAATAAGTAATTGCAAGATATCAAATTATGTGCTTTCTTTGTTCTGATCAGATAGTGAACAATTATTTTGTAGTAATCACTGAGGCTATGTCTAGACTACATGGCTCCATCGACGGAGCCATGTAAAATAGTTTATTCGGCACAGTCAAAGAAGCAGGGATTTATATAATCTCACCTTCATTAAAATAAAAATGGCCAACGTGCTGTGCTGACAATCAGCTGATCCGGCATAGTGTGGCAGTCTAGACGTAACGCGGTTAACAAAGGAAGCCTGGGACCTTGTGAAACGAGGTTTACCGGAGTGGTCGACAAAGGCTTCCTTTGTCGACCGCACCACATCTAGACTGCCGCACTGTGCAAGATCAGCTGATCATCAGCACAGCGTGGCGGCCATTTTTATTTTAATGAAGCGGGAATTATTTAAATCCCCACTTCTTTGACTATGACGAATAAACTATTTTACATGGCTCCATCGGAGCCATGTAGTCTAGACATAGCCAGAGAATGCCATAAGGAATTCAACTCACCCTAGCTACCATATATTTGAGAGATTTTGTCTGTCTGTCGATCATCCATTCAAGAACTCCTAAACAGTAAGAGCTAGGAACACCAAATTTGGTATACAACTCCCTATTATCATAACTTAAAGCAAGGTAAAAGTCTGGTTGTGCCAGGAAAGTGGAACATGCCTGGAATGGGACTGCTTCTCAGAAAACCACAAAGAAAATAAAAAGCATCACCAGGCAAGTGAAAGGGGTAGGGGTGCCACCTCCTTCCTCCCATCCAGGACTGTCCCAGTCCTAAGTCTCCCGAAGGTCCTTTAAGAAGGGTGAAGAGGGCCTAAAGCTCCCCCTCCCCAATTTGGGGGCAGCCAGCATAATGAACCTCTCATCCCCAGCTCTACCCCAGAGTAATGATTCACATGAAGCATGTACATTTTCATTTTATTTTCTAAAAAACCTAAAATCAATGAATTAAGGATCCGAGCAACACTGGATAAATCTTCTAGTTAAAAATACTGAAATTCTAAACTTTAATACAAGCTGAGCTAAATCACAATGATACCACAATTTTAAGTGATATTGCTATAAATGAGTTAGGGATCATATTGCTCAAAAACACACTTTTTCTCTCATCTGTGCAGAGCTTAGTAATTCCTACTATTATATAAAAACAATCACGCAATCACTATCTGAAAAGAGGTCAGCTGAAAACCTTGAAACTCTGAATCAAAATTATCACAACTTTAAAAAATATGCTTTATCAAAGCAGTGGATTCACGTATCTGGAAAGCTTGTTTTGTGGAATTCTCACATAGACACATAATCCCCACCTCATCACTATATATACTCCATGCCTTCTCAGATGAGATGAGGGAAATTCCTAAAGGAGGTTTATAAGACTGTTTATATTTTATATACTTAAAATGGCTAAGTGCTCCTCTGCTCACAAAGTGCTATATTTTACAGATTCAGAAGAAAGAATCTGTGGGAGAACATGCTATTTATACAACTTAAAACTACACACAAAAATTATGGTAAAAAGCCTTTACAGTCCTCAAAAGTTAGGAAATACCAAAATTAAGGTTTCCTGTGCATAGTGTATATTAGTAATTGTCAGTGGTAGTTGATGTTAACATTTAAATTTTCCTAATTAGGTTAAAAATTCATACCTGAGAAAGATCAGATAGACAAAGAGGGGGTAATTTAAATATTACACTGATCTCTCTCACTCTGGCTGTACAAAATTAAGAGAGTAGTTAGAGTCATTCCATATCTAAAATCTGTTCAAAGTATCTTCTTCAGAAGACCATCCCAACCCACAGGAGTTTTCTATTATCTATTCTGTAGAACTTGAAAAGAAAAATCTGGAAAAAAGAGAGGAACCTTGTAGTATTATATTGAAAACAACGATTCTGATCTGGAGGACCAAAAGGAAGTGAGTTCCTAGAACCCAAACCCAAGATCTCTAATCAGGAATGCCCTGCCTCATTTGCTGTACACTTGATTAAATTTGCAGTCATACTGTACTGCCAGACAGGAGACTTAAGGTAGCCTTGTACAACTTGACAGGAACGTAAGAGTTTGGGAAAACAGATTATAATGAACATTCATTTAAAACCTGAATCATAAAAATGAACTGCTAGACACCCACTAATAAAATTAAACATTTTGGGGCATTTTGAAATATTTTAACTTTAAGCCATACTAAATAAACTGACATCTTGTATTTTCTTTCTTCTTTTCCTTTCACACTACACCCTTTATATCTTCCTGTACGGTAATATTGATTTTCCTCAAGTTACCCCCCCTCATTTTTTTTCTTTAACAACTATTCAATCATTCCCTATTTCCTTCCTTTCTTCCCTTACAATGTGCTCCCTTCCTTCTCATCACATATTTCCTTTAAGCCTCCTATGTTCCTGTTTGTCACAAAGCACATTTCCTTCAGCCAGCTTTCTACAGCTAACCAGTGTAATGCTATTCTGAAGTTTAAAACTAAGACTGACAACACCATTAACTCCATCCCTGAAGCACCCATCTACGAAACTCTTGCCCATCCAGTGACATCTGAGGAGCTCTGCAAGGCAATTAAAGAACACTAAAAGACCAGATCCTCATGTCATACCATCTTAAGTACTGAACACAGGGGAAGGGAGAAAAACACTCAATGCTCATTAAAATCTGATGCATAGAAGAAATTCCTGCTGACTTCCACCACATCACTACCTAACATCATCAACATTTTTTAAAAAAGGGGATAGGGTTAACTGTGACAACTATCAAGGTATTGCCCTCCTCCATCTCTGGGAGGATTCTTGTTAAAATCTTACTGAACTGACTGCAGAGGAAGTACTTTCAGAGTCCTAGTGTCGCTTCAATAGTGCATATAGAACTACAGAATACTAGAACCGGAAGGGACCTCCAAAGATCCTCAAGTCCAAGTCCCTTACACGAAGGGACCTCCAAAGATCCTCAAGTCCAAGTCCCTTACACTCTTGGCAGCACCAAGCTTGATCAGATTATCACTGGTAGATGTTTGTCTAACCTGCTCTTAAAAGAATCTCCAATGAGGGAGAGTCCACAACCTTCCTAGCCAATTTATTCCAGTGCTTAACCACCTTCCCAGTGAGGAAGTTTTTTCCTAATGCCCAGCCTAAACCTCCCATGCTGTAATTTAAACCCATTGCTTCTTGTCCTTTCATTAGAAGTTAAGAAGAATCATTTTTCTCCCTCCTCTTTGTAATGCTCTTTTAGGTACTTGAAAGCAGTTATGTCCCCTCTCCGTCTTCTGTTTTCCAGATTAAATAAACCCCATTCTTTCAGTCTTCCCAGACAGGCATTGTTTCTCGACCTTTAATCATTTTTGTTGCTCTTCTCTGGACCTTCTCCAGTTTCTCCAAATCTTCCCTGAAGTGTGCTGCCCATAACTGGGCACAGTACTCCAGCTGAGGGCTAATCAACTCAGAGTAGAGCAGAAGAATTAATTCTGATGCAGAAAAATGTCAGAAAAGAAAGCAAAGACACTGTCATGTAGCTCAATCCTTTCTTCCAATACCACCTGCAACATCTGCCTATGGGCCTGTGATTCAAAGATCACATTCCTCCGTCGAAGAAACCCTGAAAAATAAAATCTGTGAAATAAATCATCTTCGACCTTGAGGAATAGCTAATTATTCTTAAGTTTTAAAAACACCAGCAATTAAAGCCTCATACACAGCTCTTCATAGCCTTTTATGAGTTGACCATAACATCACATAATGTAACAATAAATGGATGATAAAATGAACAAATTGGCTACAATTCTAAATGACATTCCTGTTTTATAATCTATCACGTCCTTCCCTTCTCTGCCTGTGCAAGGGCAGGCAGGCAGGGCATCTGCCTGAGAAACATGCTGGGTTGCTGGCTAAAAGTCACCCAGGTAAGTCTCCCAGAGGCACCCCAGCCTCTCCCTTACCACAACCCTCTGCCTCCACACCCCATTAGCCAAACCATCTAGACCACTCCTGAGCCCCTACCTACTCAGACACTGCACCCCAGGTCACAACCCTTTCCTGCCCCAGGTCACAATTCAAACCCCTGTATTCCCTCCTGCACCCGTCACAACCTCCTCCTTCACCTAAACTCCCTCCCAGACCCCACACTCCCTCCTGCTCTCCAATCCCTTTTTTCTTCAGGGCTTGTTTATCATCATAGGAGTGACCCAACACAAGAACAAAGACCATCAAGAGCTTTCCTGGTTTTCAGGAGGGGAGAGGGCACACCTTATCTTCTGCATAGCCTTCACTGGATATCCCCTAGACCAGAGTTCACCAACCAGTAGATTGGGATCCACTGGTAGACCTTGGAGCCTCTGACAGGTGACCCAAACTGGTTTGGCAATAAGGCCATCAAGTGCCAGCACTTTAGCTGCCCCTCCCCTTTGCCTTGGAGCTCCCCCGCCTGACAGGGGCGGATGAGAGTGCCGCGGGGCCCAGGGCAGCAAAATTTCGCAGGGCCCCTCTTTTGACATGGCACATACACAGGGCCTCGGGGCAGCCGCCCCAATCACCCTACCCTAAATCCGCCACTGCCGCCTGGGGAGCCTCCTGCTTGCTGTGCAGGGCAAGGTAGGGAGAGGAAGGGAGCGCTGATGTCAAGATGACACCTCCTACTCTGTATTCTATCTCCACAGAGCAGAGAGAGGGCACAACAGGACTTGGGATGGAATTCGCTGGCTGCTTTTGCAAGTGGACCAGGACCAGGGCCAGGGCAGGGGCGAGCCCCACTGCATCACCACCCAAGAGCCACCTAAGTAAGCCGTGCCCAGCCGAAGCCCACATCCCAAACTCCTACCTGAGTCATGAACCCCCTCCTGAACCCCAAACCCCCACCCTATCCCCAAGCACCCCTACATCCAAACGCCCTCCCAAAGCCTGCACCTAGAACCCCCTCCAACACCCCAACTGACAGCCCCCAAAGCAGCTCAGAGCCCCTCTCACACTCCAGATCCCTTAATCCAAGACCAGAGCCTGTACTCCAACCCTCTGTCCCAGCCTGGTGAAAGTGAGGGAGGATGGGCAAGAGTGGGAGGATGGAGTGAGCAGCAGTAGGGCATCAGAGAAGGGGCACAAAGGAGGTAGAGTAAGGGTATTTGGGTTTGAGGTAGATTGAGGATTGCACTTAAATTCAAAAAGTGATCTCTTTAAAAAGTTTGAAGACCACTGTTCTAGATCTTCATGAAGGAACATCCTTCAAACCTTCATCTTCTCCAGAATAAACCAGGAGGATTCCATTATTAACAACTTTTCTACATGGGATAATTTACAAGCATAAGTATACCAATACAATTATACCACTATAGTTACAGCAGTATAATACTCTGTGTGACCCTCTTATTCGAGACTAAATTTCTCCATGTACAAAAGCTCAGAGACTCAATTAGGCAATCATATGATACCTTTCAGGTGACCACTTTTCATTATGACATGTTTTGAGCAACCTCTACAATTAAAAGAGCTACGCCCCATAACTAAGGTTAATATTCTCTCATGGGCATTTTTAGAACAAGTTAGGAAGAGGTTACAGTAATAAACCCAAATTAATGGAAGTCTGACTTAAAAACACCTGCAGGGAGACCTACAGTCAGGGCGCTGTCAGTGGCTGATCTCCAGCAACTGATCCAACCCCGCTCCTGCGGCAGGGGCTAACCACGGCAGAGTTGACCGCCAGCCTCTCCTCCAGCCCTGCTGCTGCTCCAGCCCCAAGAGATCTGGCCCAAATCAGGCTGCTGTACTGGAGGTCTTGGGGCTGACAGATGCTCCAACCATGCCCAGCCTCATAAAAAGTCACAGAGATGCTAATAAGTCACAGAATCTGTGACTTGTGTTTACAGAACTGTATTCTTACTCATAACAGCTGTACTTACATGCCAGCACTGTTGCACCTTGCTTCAGTTATAATCACAGTGGGGTCCGCATCCCATAGTTTTGTTTCAAGTTCCATGTTTGAATTGACCCAAAAGACAAGTCACAACCTTAATTCTGCCCAAGGTTAATTACAGGGTGTTTGGAGCTTTCAATAAGCTGGGATGAGTTTTGTGTTTGCAACTAAATTGCAAATGAAGTGAGCTTCATATGGTTTCAGAATGAAAATTTCACAAATATCTAGTGATCTCTACCATGTGTGCTCTTAGACTACAAAACTGATTTACAGAAACAAAAGCACCTATAAAATATTCACTAGATAATTTAAACCATGAGCATTTCATAATTTAGCAAACACTGATACACGCTGAAGTAATTCTGACATTTAGATTTCAGTTACATATGAAGTATTTTAACTCTTATTATTTACTTTGCCCAAGTGTGATGCATGATTGCAACTTAACTTTATCTTCAAATACTGTAAAAGAACTTAAACACGAAAAATTCCTCAAGCTGCCTATGCAAATTTTAACATAGGAAAGAACTATGAAGACAACAGGACACAAGTGGAAATCAGTTGAAAACTGTTCCCTGCACTAACTCAGTTCTGAATTACTTCAGCATATCTGCTGCTGTAAATGTTTGAAGCCAAAGACTCCTTTCTCATTAATTCAAAACAATGCATAGCATAGGAGAGGATAACAGAACTTAATTGTACAGCAAATTACTTTAATTTCAGCTGAATTAACCCCTTTGAGTCTACAGATATTTTTACATATTCCCAAGTATTTATTTGGCTGGCACTCTGGAAAGCACCACCATTTTTAAAGCAAAGCAACGCTCATCATATAATATGAATGGTGTAGTGACCACAGCTGGCAGCTGCTCCATTTGTCACAGGCAAAGTGTGACTACACTACCATACAGAAAAAAGTCTTTCAGCAAATTCTGAGACATGTCTTTACATTCCTAATCACCTTTCATTGTTCATTCTCTCTCTCTCTCTAGATACAGACATATTTAACATGTCAATTTATATCTAGCATTAAGCTCTTTTTATAATACAACATATAGAATCTATTCCAGAGAAAAATCCAGTGGTAGGAGGAGAGGTGTTTGCTAAATCTACATAATGAAATCAACTGCCTTTGAAAGTGTTTCACTTAGGGCATATCTAGACTACGCTAGACTTTCGAAAGAAGATATGCAAATTCACGTGGAATTTGCATATCCTGCATATCCTCTTTCGAAAATCTAGCGTTGTCTAGATACACCCTTAATGTGCATCTGTAGATCTGACAGCTATGATGACAACAGCTACCTAAATTGCCAAACCATAAATAAATATACAAAAGAGCCTGATTTTCACCTATACAAAACCTGATAAAAACTGATAAATTTTTAAATGCCTAAATGAATTCAGAATTAGTGTCTACCTCCTTAAATTTCAAAAGGTGTTTTACAAAAATCTTTGTCTCAGGTCAAGTTGAGCCGAGTAGTTTATTAGGGGAAACATGTAAATTACTGTTTGAGTGGGTTTTTGAATTTCTAGTAATAGAACTGTAAAATAAACTATGTGTTTATTTACCTACAGAAATAATTATGTTCAAGTAATTTCTCATATTACTACCTACCCTATTAGTGAACTGTAAATAGTGCCAGTGCTGTGAGGTAACTTTCTCTATATACTGCACACACACACACCTTGCAAGAAAAATGCACTGCAGTACATTTAGTTACTGTTATGTAATATTTACTCTTTCTTTCCATATTAAAACAGAAATAAAGTGTATGCCTGCATCAAACTCTATGGCATGCCTACCTTGCTGTTTCCAATAAAAGTCCCTTGTTTCTACTCAAAATTTTTTTATGGAGAACCAAAACTCCAATTCTTGCTCATCCTGACAGAATAGGCTTCATTTTTATTAGAAAATGAAGACATCCCTGCTCCTAATGTTTGTCCTATGGAGATGGGGTGCTGCCACCATCTTAGAAACAACAGACTTCTAAGTAAAACACCGTGGCATAATTACTTCATATTAAAAAATTGCTCACCACCTCGCCGTGGAGGACCAGCTCTTCACCTCTGATATTTAGTCTGTATCACCTCAAAAGATTTCACAACCCCTGATTAATATCTTCATCTATTTTGCACCAACAATATGTTTGTCTCCAATGCTTTTTAGGCCATACAAAACATCATATGACAAAAGCAAAAGCAGAATTTTCTTAAATCTCGTTTCAATATTTCTACCCCACTGCATAGAATAGAAATGAGAACGATCTAACATAACACATGTTGAAGAAAGCACTAAATATGAATGCCTTCCTATTCTCTTCACAACAATTTGTTTAAGTGTTATTGGCTAACACTTGTGCCAAGCACGCTGCTGGCTACACTGAAGATGTTTAAATATCTAGTGCCAACAAGCGCAGCTGCTGGACTTGCTGCACCCTCCTTCTGTTCATTCCATGCCAAATTACTCGCTCAGCTATGAATGATGAAGCAGCAGCACAGGAAAATGCCGAGTGCAAGTGAGATTAGTGATAAACCAGAGGAACCCTATAGAGGTCAGTGATTAGCAGGTTCCTACTTGTAATCACTTTTTTAACCTAGCCTTTATCTCATCGTATACCCCATCGTAACTCAGCACAGTCTTCCTGTGACAGGCATCAGGAACTGCAAGCAGCTTTCTAATCAATAATCCTTGAAGTCTGTCTAATGCACTGAGAGTGTCTTACCTTTAATAAGAGCAGCAAGACTTGATTATCTGAATTGTCTGCAAGCTGCTTTTAACTTGCAATTTCAAAGATTTAGATTAATAAATGGACAATTTATACACATAACAGAACCAGTTATCCTTAAATCTTCCTGGAAACCAGGTTAATAGATACAAACACACACAGATTAATAATTATAATTTGTTTCCAAAAATATGCCTTGGTCTGTAAAAAAATCATCCTTTTAACTTGCAACCCAGCAGAAAAATTCTAGCAGTGAAGATATTCTATTACATCTAATAATACGAAATATAAATCCTTGTACATAATGTCTCTTACTATTAGAATGCTACTGACTGAAATGTTTACTCATGGGGGAATTCTGCACTACTGTTGTATTAATGTAGATGGAATATGTGGGGCCCAAGAGTCAATGTTGTTACCATGACCCTAAAATTGTCCAATATTAAAAAAGATTTGAGTTTAGTATACAGAGCCCTCGGCTTGCTCATTTACCATGGAAAACAGCATTAAAAATCTTTTCAACAGTGAAGGCATTTGAAATGTAAAGTATTAAATACGGATTTCATTTTAACTATACACTTCATTCCATTTAGCTGAGAGCATTTTTAAAAAGAAATACCCTTTGTCTGACAGTCTTAGGCTGTGTCTACACTTCTGATAAAAGTCGGAAAAAGATACACAAATTGTGAACCGCAATTTGAGTATTTTGTTCCGCTTTTCTTTCAAAATAGGCTTTTCTGACACTTGGCCTGTCTACACTGGGCCAAATGTCGGGAAAAAAGCCTCTTCCAGAACATCCCTTCTTTCTCGTAGAATGAGGTTTACAAGGATGCCAAAAAAACATTTCTGCTTTTCCAAAAAAATTTTTTAGGAAAAGCAGACATGTTCCTTGGATGCGGCAGAGCTTTTCGGTATCCCAGGAACACTTTGCAGTCTAGGCATACCCTTAGAGAACTGCCCTTTTGGGGGAAAGAAGTGAGTTGGGTCAGGCTGAAACTGCTATTGCTATTGCTGAAGTCCAAATCTGTTTCCTAAAAGACAAAACATGACAAGCACACATAAAAGAGGAAAGGAAGGAACAGCAATTATAGAAAATGCAGCTTCTGTCTGTGGTATTGACTTGCACTTGCTGGAAAAAACAGAGGCACAGCAACAGTCTAAGTTATACCAGCATCAGGCTATGTACAGAAGTGATTTTCAACCTTTTTTCATTTGCAGACCCCCAAAAATTTCAAATGGAAGCGCAGGACTCTTTGGAAATCTTAGACATAGTCTGCAGATTCTCAGGAGTCTGCGGACTACAGGTTAAAGCCAATCGCATAGAACACTGCTTTTATCTGTCTCTCTCATCACAGGCTTACCACAGTGCTGCAAAATATACAGTTTTGCCTAGCTAACCTGAGTCTTATGAAACAAAGCAAATTGAGAGGGATTGAAAATAGAAGAAACAAAGTGGGGGAAGGTAAAGAACATACAAGAGGTAGGGAGGAATGGCAATCTCCTTTCTAGATGGTGTTTGGAATTTAACCAGAGCCTGTGGAGGCGATGATGTTATTTGGGTCACTCTCTTTGGCTCAATCTGGTCAAAACTTTTCTCAGGATCAGTAAAATTCGTGCACAAAGGTACTACACACTCAATCCCAGAGTTGCAAGAAATGGTGAAGCTCATTGTTTTCCAGTCTTTCAGTTAGGGATATAAAATCCTGTTTAATTGGCTTAACGGTTAAACTTATTGTTAACCAATTAAAGAGGGTGTACAGAGGGAGGGCCTCCAAGCCGCCTGGAGTCCCCCACCTCCGCCACCGGCAGGGGCTGTGCTGGAGCAGGCCCTGTCTGCAATAGGACCCCGATGGGTTGGAACAGCCCCTTGCCTGCAAGCAGGCAGGGAGCTGCTCCAACCCCACTGGTTAAACCTTCACATCCCCACTTTCAGTCAGTCAGCATTATAGTAACCAACTCTTCTCCCCTTCATTCTACCTGTACAAATTTGCACCCACAAGTAACTTTTTTGAGGACCTCCAAAGTGATTCATGTGTTGCATAGCCCATGCCCTCTTTATTTTGTCTACCAATCAATTTTAATTTCCAACACACCAATTTCGATTAATTGATTTCTGGTCCTACTCTCTTCCTATTTACAAGATATGATCTTAACACACAGGCCCTGAATTATATTAGTAGCCCTTTCTACTTAGACTAAGTCAGTCTGTCTCCTTTTTGCATCTTTCCCCACCAACATTTATTGATACTATGAACTTTCACTCACTTTCTACAGTTGAGCTCACAATTAGGGTAAGTAGTATGCCCAATTAAGATAACATGGTCCTCTTGGAATAGAGTTGCCTTTTGCTAGTCCCATGAACTCCCATGTTATACCATGTAAAAAACCTCAGAAAAATCTCATATTTCGTATCAGATTTGCCAAAGTTCTGCAGATCGATTCACTTCAAAGTTCATCTCCCATGAACATGCTCCAGTCTAAAGTTACAGAAGTGGAGCAGGATTTCTCTGTGATTACCAGGTGCTACTGTGCTGACACTGAAACCACAGAGACAACTCTTTCCTAGACTCTCAATATTTCCACTGCTAGTAACTAGACAATGAAGTGGAGATGAAAAAACAGCCTAACTGCAATCCAGAACAGTGGTGAGACTGGGACAGGATGGATGAACTGAGAAGGGTTAAGCTGTGCGGTTGACAAACTATGTGGACATATATAGAAGAATCTGTAAGAAGGATGTCACCATGCTCAACCGTGGGATGCTGGTGCAGACTCTGTAGTAGAGCAGTGCAGGCTCGCAGGAGGCTCCTCAGGAGTGGGGCTGGGAGCACACCCCTACCCATAGGGACTGCTGAATAATTGTGCAACCGCTAAGACTTGATGTGGTTACACAATTATTAAATCAATCAATATCTAATACCCTTAGTCTGCAACTCCTGGAGCACACACTCCACATAAAGACTAGAACCCAGGATTCCTGTCTCTCTGACATGAGCTGTCAAAGTCACTGGAAAAACAGGTGCTTCACCTCCCTCTAGTGGCAGGCCCACACAAAAGATGATGGCCTATTACAGCTACCAGTTACTCCAGGGGTGGGTAATCATTTTTAATGGAAGGCCACTCCAAGATTTTGGAAAGTGGCCAAGGGCCACACTCTTCCATGATATTAATGGAGATGCAGGATCTGGAATGGAGGTTGGATACAGAAGGGAACTTGGGGTAAGGGACTGGGATGCAGGAAGGAGATTGCAGTCTGGTAGGGAGTTGGGATGAAGCAAGCAGTTGTGACCTAGGGCAAGAGACTGGAGTGACCTACGGTAGGAGGGGATTGTGAAGGGCTCACTCAGTAAGCACCATTCGTCCTGTGCACTAATCAAGGCAAGGGGTCCTGGGAAAAATCCGTATCTGATCATGTAATTATAACTGTATCATAATACATAGAGGCCAAATTAAGGCCATGTGAGCCATCTTAATTCTTGCATTTCCTAACCTGAATGCTTATCTCAACAACTTTAACATTCTTTATATGTAATGCTTTGTTTGCAATATATGTATACATGTATAACTAAATAAACAGTAGAAGTAACGACAGCTGGGGAGCTATGCACTGAATCTGTGTAATGCCAGAATTTCAAGTCTGAAATTTTGTTTGCGCTACAGCAGTCCCATTTGGAAATAACTATATCATTAATTAAGTAATTCATATAGTAAACATAGCAGTGCAAATAAAACAGTAAGACACAAAAGCATTCATACTTTGTCACTAAAATCAGGATCTTGTTTTCCCTGTGTAGTGTGGACAGTGATAAAAACTTAATTCAAGATGGGAAAGACAAGAAAGAGCCATTAGAAGAGCCTGCAGAGAGCTGGCTGATCAGAATGTGCTCTTATTCCCCATTCCCAGTTGCTTCTAAGAGAATCTGAGGTCTTCTCTGTAAAAAGAACCCAGAGGCCTGTTAATGCAACTATAAAAATGAAGAAGAGTCAGACAGCTTCCCGCTACAAGCATGCAAAGCATGACACAGGAACAGGATAGAAGAAAATGAAGCAATCCAATAGTATATTCAAAGAACAGGAAACAAATGGTATGGAAACACATATGTGGAGAAGATGACCAGGCAATGAGGAAAAATACAGACAATGGAAGAGAGAGAGGTGGTGACAAGACTATAAGGGAAAAGAAGTGGGGATGAAACTGACAAGGAAAGGCACAAAAACTGAATTTGAGAACTGAAATTAAGAGTAAAAACTAAACCATGATGGAGAGGGAGGGGCAGTTAATTGACAAATGTAGTTATTAAACTAATTTCAGTTGAATATGCCCACGTTT
Organism: Pelodiscus sinensis; assembly: GCF_049634645.1. Taxonomy (NCBI): domain Eukaryota; kingdom Metazoa; phylum Chordata; order Testudines; family Trionychidae; genus Pelodiscus; species Pelodiscus sinensis. Next base: position 28,832,877 of record NC_134724.1, on the reverse strand, counting down.
TATAATATTTACTTTTCCATACAAACCATTTCTGTAGCTGTCATAGAGAATGTTATGCAATCACAAATGGAAAGAGATGTGATGCATAAGGCAGACTCCTAATTAACGTATGACCTGAATCATGACAAGGTATGAGATCCCATGTCACATACATTTCCAGAGGTAAACAAATTTGAAGTAGAGACAAGACAAAACAGCAAAAAATGTGCAACAATATTCCCATTAACTCTTACATGAGAGTGGTCAGTCTCTGATTGGACCATTTCTGCATGTTTTTCCTGAACATTTCGTTTCTATTTACAAACGACTGCAGAAAATATATTGCAAAATCACGTCTGAGTCTTCATAGAAATCAACTTTAAGTTCACCAATGAGAGTGTTTTCAACAAAAGGGATTGCAAATTTATCTGTTCAAAGAATAGAAGTGATAGCATGTGACTCACTTGACCAATCACTACCAATCAACACAGTATGACCAGCACACACAGAGAACTCCGCAATCAAACCACATGGTTTTTAAAAAATGGCAAATAAATTAGCAACAAATTTGAAGAAACTGCAATCAGTTAACAAATATCCTACAAGCTGAGTATGATTAATTTTGTAGGGTAAATTATTCACGGACATTTATTTGCTCAGCTCCACCTAAAAAGCTCCTTAGGGATACGGAAAGGAAGTACAACTTAATACCTTTAAAAAAGTCAACCTCCACTTGAAGCAAAAGTTATTTCCCATTTCAGATACAAGTTGCTTACAGATAAAACTACCAGTGTGGAAATGCCTGCAAATCCGTGGACATCAGCTTTATATCCACAGATATCCACATCTGAGAATACTGAAAACTGATTTACTTTGGAACAGTTTTTATTAAACGGTGGCATGTAATTACTCTTGTGCTATGAGCTATATATAATGTTCTGTACATACTTAGCATACTGAAAATAGTCATACTAGACTTTTACTTACAAACTGTAGCCATCCAAATACAAGAATATCTTGGACGAGAATATAATTAAAATACTAACATATCTGACACAAAGAAATATATATTTTCTCAACTTATACCCAGAGGATGTATACTGTACCTGTAACAAAAGGTGCAAACCATAAACAAGGCCAACAAACGCTTTAGAATATTCATACAACTGAGGACAAAGGGTTTTAAAAACCACCACACTAAATAAAAAGTAACAGAAAGACTGTGTAATATCAGAAGTGCCTTTAGATATCAAACTTTATGCCATGTCTCATAATGTCTGTGAAAACTTTGACACCCAGCTGCCAAAGTTTATGAAATATAAACTACCTATGTACCCTATGAGAGAAACTAGTCTTCGACAGCTAACACAAAACCATAAAAATCATAATAGAAGAGACAAGCTAAGACGTAGACCGCTTGAAGGATGCCAAAACCCCACATACACCATTATTTAAACCTTGAAATTAAGTCAATTAGGCCTTCTACCTTGTGTCTATATAATAAAAAGTTTAACTGTTTCTATTTGTGAGTGCTTCCACTCTCTATGAAACAGTATACATTGTTTTAGTACAACTGTATTTTGGATTTGACTGTTAATTCTGAGGAACAAGTGTCCACTGACCATCCTGGGAGATGAGAGAAGCATTATCCTGGGAAGGATGGGGCAGGAAGAGAACAGAGTAACTGCACACAGGTGATATAAGGTGGTGATTGAGAAGCATTCCTTAGCAATACCAGTCTCTGATGCGGGCAGATTCCAGGTGAACACCAATGAGACTTCAGAGTACTAAAGAATCTGATCTACCAGTATAAAATTATTCAGACCTCTCTCTCATTGTTTCATATATAGGCTCTATAGTCTGCTCTAAACTACGTTATTTCTTGCTATCGAATGCTTTTGTCCCACTAGTTAGTCTGCCAAATCTCGATATTTTAAACATCTATTTTGCTCTCTGGGACATTTTATAGTTGGGGAAATATTTTTTTCACCTCTATTGCCCCATCTGTCATTCTTTCATCTCAGGAAAACACTTTAAAAATGTTCATCTTCAACTTTTTATCAATTAAAACCTACTGACCTTCCACCTAATCACACTCCCATGTCCCCCCTTAAATAGGAATGAGAATGGAATCTGAAAAAGTTACCTGCTAGTACCTTTATTACCCTCTCTTTTTATTCTACTCCATCTTCAACTGTTGATTTGCCTTTCTACCTGTTTGAGAGCGAGTCTTCTGTAAGATATTTGAGACATTCAATCTCCACAAAGGATTTTATGATATTTCTTTTGCTATATAAAGAGCAAATGGCATTGAATTATAAAAATCCATTTTAAGTGCAGATGTATGCAGTTTGTAGATGAAAGGTAAGGAATGTTCTGATGGAATACCGTAACTTGACATTTTTAAAACTCCTTTAAGATAAAAATTATACAATTACAAATAAACACTGAATGGTCACTTGACTTCACTGTCATGACAACATATTAAAAATCTTCATTATTGCAATTATATTAATGTTAAATTTATATGTTGAAACAGAAAAAACAATTACAGAAAGCTTTGAGGTGGTTTAAATTGTTGCACTTTTAGTCTTTCATCTTTTAGGGTTGTACTCACAGTATCAATTTAAAGAGCTGCTTTGGAAGTGACTGATGTTTTATGCAGGGAACTGCTGTTTTCCTAGATAAACAGAATATCCATTCCTTGGTTCATAGTTTCCATGACATTAAAAACAAAACATTCATCAGCTCCAACTTGGGAGTTTGATGGCAAATGCAGCTGCAGCTCTTAAAAGTTCACAATGTATCTCAGCTCTCCTTTACTGAAGAGAGGCACTGTATTTCTCTAAAAACAACTTTATTCTTTTTATCAGTTAAGTTCTTTTCTGTCAAAGACCCAAACATTTTTAAAAAAGTGTCTGTGTCCTACTGCTGAAATCCAGATTACATAAAAGATGAGCAGTATTCAGTTCCATCAGCAACCAGGCCTATGCTTCCAAATTATTGTACACAAATTATCATACTCAATAATTAACACAAATAAAAACATAATTGCCAACAGTAAAAAATACCTTTCACTTACAAAATACCTTTTCACCCAAGAATTTCAAAGCATTTCTAAAATATTAATTAAGACTCAACTTCCTTGTGAAGTAAGTATATGACCCCACTTTATGAATAGATTAAATGAGGCAAAATTTAATTTCCGGAAAATGTTACACAGCAAGTCAGAAATAGAGAAATTAGAATTTAAATGTTCCTGCCAATTCTCCCTCCTCTCCCAGACCACATGGAAGAGCACCCATATGTTTAGAACAGAATTTAGAATTGACAAGATCGTTTCCCTCTCCCCCTCAAAAAAGTACAAATGTAAAAGACCTATTAGCTTATCTAATCTATCCTCCTGGTAGCACAGGACTGCTAACCAGTATATATTTTGTCTAGTCTATACTTCGTTAATACACTTATGAAGCTTCCACCCTTCTGTCATAGTACCTACACATCGCTGTTTATATATCCTGAACCAACTATATTTGTCATGTCATATAAAAACAAAGCCTAGAGACATTTAAATGACATTTTAAGCATTTAAAACGTCCATATATTTTATTAAAAAGTGATCATAAACTAACGTTAAAATTGCAGTTCTGCAAGGTAATTAAGCATGCGAGTCAAATAAAGTCAATTGAGACTATATGCATGATTCAAGTTGTGCATGTTGCTGAACTGTGGCCTAATTGACTAGAGATAGGAAACCCAAAGTGAAATTGGAAGTTCCATCTTTCATTCACTCCATTGTATGCTTTTATTAATGTATCTTTCCTTTAAATCAAAACAACTCATGAAAATTAGATTTCAATGACCTGTCACTGTTCAAGAATAATAAATACAATTTTGTGGCTGTAGAAGTATAGAAGGAAGAATGATTTTTGAGCACTAAAACAGTAAAAAAAGTATTAGCAGGTTACTAATACACTGGGAAGGAGTGGAGTGGAGACAGGAAGTTCACTCACAAAAATCCAGGAACATGTACTTCTTTCAATGAACAGGTAAATTAACAATGCTAGGTGTAGGGATAAAATGTTGTTGAAGGTCAAGAGATAAATAATTATGAAACAAGAAAACTTAACCATATAAACTGGCTATTTAACTAGAAACTAGCTCTGGAACTTCTGTGAAGGAAGGAAGAGTAGGATGGGATGTTTGCAGCTCCTCCTCTGAACCTCCTCCCCCCCCCTTTTGTAGAAGAGAAGCAAGAGCTCCCCTTCTTCTTAGCTGTTGCTACTAAAAAGTATAGTGATAGCTCCCCCCTTCTCCACTGATGTTGTGGTGAGAGCTCCCCCTCCTGTCTCAATCTATTCTAGCCACTGCTGGTCAAAAAAAATCCATACCTCCTGAAATCAGACCATTTCCGAAAACTATTAATAAAGACATTTTGCCCTTTTATACCCAGAAAATACAATGCCCGGACTGCTTTTCTGAAATGAAAAATAAACATTTATTTCTTGAGAAACAACCCACACCAGACACAGAAGTAGCCAACTAATCATTACAGTTTCCCTACCAACCCAACTGGGACACAAAACCATTCCCTAAATACTACTTCAGTAACCAAAACAGATGATTTCTCCTTTCAACAAGACTCCTTCCAATTTGTGTCAAACTTTTTAAAAAACACTGGAAGCCTATGAAATGATATACATTTTTATAATAATTCAGATGAGATATATTTTTTACATGCAAGCCTTCTTTGGTTTGATCACACACACACACACACACACACACACACACACACACACACACACACACACACACACACACACACACTCTTCCTCCTCCCCCTACCCCTCTCCCTCCCTCCCTCCAAGCAAGAAGCTTATATTGCCAGCCTGCTACAGAGGTTAATAGAATTTATGCATTTTCACATTATTCTTCAGCATCAATCTGTACAACATGCCACACCAGAGATGGCTTTGTAGGATTTTATTCTCTTATCCTGGATAATCAATAAAACGGATCCTAAATGCGCTCTCATAGGCCACCATGGTTTACAAGTGTAGTGAGAGAGGAGCCACCGAGAGCACTGTGACTCCACATGAGGAAAAGGGGGGAAAAAGTATCATCACCGCCAAGAATACATTTACAAAAATTCACACAGCAAACTGATCATACTGGTGGACCAGCCTAATTTGTGTTGGAAATCACTGGAAATCAGTTTCTTCATAGGAGAAATTTTCATGTTATTTTGTGGATGTATTTTCTCTGTGCCTACTGTCCCTGGTACCTAGGCAGGGTCTTGTGAGGAGATTCATACTATTTCAATTTCAGTTTTAATCAGAATTGCTTTCTCAGTGCTCTGACAGCACTAAAGTTGCCCTTCTTGGGCTGGAGAACCCATGTGTGGCCAGACAGCCCGCCTCCATCACATCCATCTTATTTGCCTTCCTGAAGCATACAGGACAGAGAAGGAGCAATAAAATCAGCATAGTCTATGCTGGCTCATCTGATCCTGAGAAGCTGAAACATAGATATGAGGAGAGATCAGGATATGCGAGACTGCCACCGGCTGGCACCTATGTTGATTCGAACACACACACAGTCCCTGGAAGAGGAATTTCCCACTGAGAAAAGAATCCCCAGTAATTCTAATTTAGTTATCTCTCTTACAAGTGTAAATTAAGTTCACAACTCCCTTGTAAGAACTGGTCTCACAGCAGACAGACCAGCATAAATTGGCATTACAGATAAGAAAGAGAAATACGTGACCCCATGAGTATAAAAGATGGGCCCAGCACACACTCACTTGGAGTGTCATTCTACCCTCTACCTGCTGGTCGGGTTAGGTGTTTGACCTCCCGAGGTTCTATGGGGACGCCCACCTCGTATTTTCGTCTTTCCTAGGAATTGAGGGACCGGCCCTGGCCTGACATGCTGGAGTCGAGAGGCACAGAAGGGGGTAAAAATTGTACCTGGATGTGGTCCTCTGTCTTAAGTGTACACATAGAAAGAGTAAGCTGTTACTTGGTACCATTATTTCTATTTTTCTATCTTTATCTTCTTTGTAACCGTTTTTAAGATCTATATTTTGCTAATAGTTAAGAAATAGAACAATAGACATTGCAACCATATGATTTATAAGCTTCTTTAATAAACCTGTAACTGTTTAAGTTTTAACCTGACTCCTTCAGTTGCTGTAATAGAACCAAGCACAATTTAAAAGAACTTCAGCCGGTCTTAAGGGACAGATATAGAGAGCCCTGACCGTCGGCTGAAACCATGGGTTCCAATGTTGGAGAGAGTTCCTCAAAATCCTGATTAAAGGGTTTTCTGAAGGAAGCTCTGGCGAGGCCTCCATTCAAAAAAACCATCTGTGGCCTGAAAGAACACCTGTCTCTCTTCTGCTCTACTGGTAACTTTTTATAGAGGCCAGTAGTGTGCCTTCAAAGAGAGATGGCACGGCATCCTGTGCGGGGAGGATGAATACTGCTGAAAAAGATGTGGGGTTATAATGGATCATCACAAATCAAATATGGGTCAACAATGTAATATAATATTTAAAAACGTTAATATCATTCTGGGGTGTATTAAGAAAAGTGTTTTAAGAAAGACACAGGAGATAATTGTCCTACTCAATTCAGCAGGGGTGAGGCCTCCTCTGGAGTACTGTGTCCAATTCCGGGGGCCACACTTTAGGAAAGATGTGCTCAGATTGGACAGAACCCAGGGGAAAGCAACGAAAGTGATAAAAGGTTTAGAAAAGCTGACCTATGAGGAAAGATTTTTTAAAAATGCTTAGTTTTGAGAGAGAAAGAAAGAAAGAGTGGGAGGACACTTGAGAGCAGTCTTCAAATATGTCAAGAGAACAGGAATTGTTTTGCAAGTCCATTGAAGTTGGACAAAAAGTAATGAGTTTAGTCTGCAGCAAAGGAGATTTAGGTTAGATATTACAATAAGATTTCTAATTATAAAGGCAGTCAGGGTGTGCACTCTCACTGAAGATTTTTAATAACAGGGATAATCTAGGTATACTGGACCCTGCTTCTGCACAAGGGGATGGACTATATAATATCCCAAGGTATAGGATCCCTATATATTATTAGTCTACATCAGCTTGTTCCAAATATTTTGAAATGCCTTTGTGATGCTGATACTCAGCTATCAAAACAATTTTTTGCTATTTATCTGTAAATAGTTGAAAAATATTCTATACACTCAAATATTCTACACACTTATTTTATTTCTGAGACTTGCTAAAACACTGCTCAAGATTCCCTATTCTAATGACTCTCAAACGATAATCTGAGGTATAACAGAGGTTAGCAGAGCTGGCATTCAAGTGATACAGGCTCTCCTTTATTCTGACTGAAAATTACATTATAAAAACACAGCTAAAAATACATTATGTTTTCCTAATATTGTTTTCCTAGGGAAACAATCACTGTAGTTGCCACAGAGACAAAACTGTAACTAAACAAGTTAGTGCCCAGGGCAAGCAATTATATTTGCACCCCTTAAGATGACATGGAGGGGGGCACACGGGGTTATACGCACCCCCAGGTTTTCCCTTAGCGCAGAAATTTTCAAACTGTGGAGCATGCCTCCCTAGCAGGACATACCCCTACAGTTTATAACCCTTCGTTTCCTGCCAGTAGCTGGCAAATCAGAAGCTGGTGAGAGATGCCCAGACTGCTGGGTCCCTGGCTATGTGTGTGGTACCTGGGGCACTGGCTGGCTAGCCAACAGCCCTACTTGCCCTGCTCCCTGGGGACTCACCAGGCAGGGCAGGTGGCACCCTCTAAGTTGTACCCTAACACACTCTTGCCTCTGTCCTGAAGGAACTGGCACCAAACAGTGACACTCCTAGAGACAGGCCTTTGTCTATGGAGCCTGGCTGCCATTAGATGCTCCCTGAAATAGCCATTCATCTCAAGCACCAGTCTCTCAGCAGCCCAATCACACTCCTCTTGCTGCCCAGGGACATGCTATCACAGCAGATCTCTCTCCCCACTCTTCCTGTACACAGAACAGAATTGTCCCTTGCTCCCCTTGGTTGCCTTGCACCAGTCCCATGGGCTGCTGGGCTCATGATCACAGCCTGAGCGCTCAGCTTGGTCACACAAAACCAATGCCTAGACCCAGTACTGGGGGTGGGTAACTTTTTCCCCATAGCTCTGGAAATTAAGGCTGTGTGAACAGAATGACCTCTGGGGTTACCAAATTTCAAGTTCTCAAAGCAAGGACTCAACTGGCAGACAGGGGGAAGCAGAACAGCGGGCGGGGGCGAATTTAGGGAGTGCAGGAGGAGGTGCCTGTGGCAAGGGTATGGAACGAAGGCGGACAACCAGTGTTGGAAGAGAGCATGGGTCAGCTAAAGCAGGGGAGCCTCAGCTGCTGCTGCTTCTGAAGAAATGTTCCTCCCCCATTCACGATCCCTTTCTCTTCTCCACTGTCCCATATCTCCGCCCCCTACTCCCACATGCCCATCCCTTCCCTCTTCCTTGCCCCACTTCCTCTTCCCCATTCCCCAATATTGCCCCCCGTCTGCCTTGCCCTGGCTCTCCTCCCCTCACAGGCAATCACCACTGTATAGAAAACAGGATGCTGGCCTAGCAGGGTGCCCAGCACATGTAGAAGGGGAACACAACTAGCACTAGCACCCAGGAGGCACCATCTAGCTGCAGAGGCACCATTGGCAGGAGATGCTACTCCAGACTCCCTCTACTCCTTTGTTTCAAGGGGAGGGAAATGCCCCACCATCACAACAACACACACAAACTCTGGCTGATGCTGCTAAGCACAAACCTGTGGGCAGAGGACTGATACCGAGCCCAATCCTGCACCCCCACCATTCTTGCTCTGCCCTAGTTACAGCTCTGCAAAGAAATGTTATTCAATCATCAATAGCAAGATGATCCTCAAGATACATTCTTTATTAAGGTATAATGCAAACTAAGCAAGAAAACACTTGAGAACCCCCATCCCACTGTATATTTAACACAGGGTACTGATAGGTAAACAGTTAATGCTTCTTTTTAATCAGAAATACAGAATCTTTTCAAACTTTGTCCTTTGACATTCTGATAAGTCAAATCATGACATCTATATTTACCAAAGGTCAAATGCAAACCTATAAAGTATGTAGAACAGAAGTGTACCATAAAGGTAGCAGTGTATGTAGGTTCTTTACGTCAGACCATGTGGGAAAAGATATGGTTTTTATGAAATTAACATTTCTCTCTATTATCCTCCTCTAAGTTAAAAAAGTTAACTTTACAAACAAAATGATGCAGCTTTTAATATACACATTGTATGTATTTGTTTTCAAGCATCCCTTACAATCCATTAGCTATTTTGGAATTAAGGTATATTTCTAGTTTAAACTTTTATATTTGAAATAAGATATGTGAAGTATCATGCAAGGTCCAATTCTGGACTTCCAAGATCACTAGATTTACTTAAGTGAGAAGAAATTGTTGCTCACCTTGTGCAGTAACATCTGTTCTTCAAGATGTGTGTCCCCGTGGGTGCTCCATTATAGGTGTCGGGCTCGTCCCGGCATCACAATCCGGAAAGTTTTCACCAGCAGTAGCCCCCTCCGGAGGACTACGCTTACACAGAGGTGTCTCGCGCCGTTCGCGCCTTTTCTGCGTCACGCAGTCCAACGTGCCAGTTCCTCCTAGCCAAAATCTGAAACAGAGAAAGACAAGAGCTCCGAAGCAGGGAGGAGGGTGGGTCGAAGAGCACCCATGGGGACACACGTCTCGAAGAAGAGATGTGCACAAGGTGAGTAACAATTTCTTCTTCTTCAAGTGATGTCCCCGTGGGTGCTCCACTATAGGTGAGTATGAAGCAGTAACCCAAGTGGCGGATCGTGCTTCGGAATTATCTTTACACAGAAGAAAGAACTTATTGAGCAACTGCAACGTCCGTAGCTCTGACACGATCAAGGGCATAATGCTTAGCAAACGTGGGTGATGATGACCAGGTTGCCGCGCGGCATATGTCTCGTAGCGGGACGTTCTTCAGGAATGCTGTGGAAGTAGCCATGCTCCTGGTCGAGTGTGCTGTTGGTACAGGGCAGGAGCCTACCCCTAAGGGCGTAGCAGCGAGTGATGCAGTTAACGATATGCAATGATATATGTTGTGACGACACTTGTTGACCTTTAGAACGGGTCGCCACCGATAATAGTAATCGTGGGGACTTCGAGAAGGGATGCGTTCTGTCCAAGTATAATTCAAGCGCCCTTCTGACATCTAATGTATGTAAACACGCCTCCTCGGGCGTAGCAAGTGGTTTGGGATAAAAGGTAGGAAAAACCATAGGCTCATTGATGTGGAATGACGAATTAACTTTTGGCACGAAGGCTGGGTGACATCTCAACGTGACACCCTGTTGAGTGAATAATGTGTACAGAGGATTGGCGGAGAGTGCAGCGAGTTCGGAAACTTGGTGGGCCGATGTGATCACCAGGAGAAAGGCAACTTTAGTAGTGGGAGTCTGTAAGTCACAAATTGCGAGAGGTTCAAACAGCAGACTAGTAAGAGTGTCCAGTACAAAGGTAAGGTCCCATGGTTCTGAGGTAGGCCTGTGTGGTGATTGGAGATTGGAAATACCTTTAAAGAACCTCTTCGCGAGTGGATGCGTGAAGATGGAAGAGCCCTCTATCGGAGGATGAAAGGACGAAATCGCTGCCAAATGGACTCTCAGGGAAGCGACTGCCAAGCCTTGTGAAAGCAAGTGGAGTATATAGTATAGGATACATTGGACAGGCGCCTGGAGAGGGTCAATGCCCTGTGAATGGCACCAGGCATGGAAGTGGCGCCACTTAGAGAGGTAAGATCTGAGTGGTCTGATGCCTGCTTTGTACTAACACGTCTCTGACTGCTTGAGAGCAGGTTAGTTCTGGCCCTTGGAGCCAATTAGGAGCCAAGCTGTTAGATGCAACTGGTCGATGTTTGGATGGAGAAGATTGCCGCGTTGTTGAGAGAGCAAGTTGTGCAGTTGTGAAAGTCATTGAGGTCGGGATAGCGACATTTGTATGAACTGCAGCAGCCAGGTCTGACGAGGCCAGAAGGGAGCCACCAGGATTACTGTCGCTGCATCGGCTAGTATCTTCTCTATCACTCAGGGTATCAGTGGAATCAGGGGGAAAGGCGTATAGGAGACGATATGTCCCCGAATTGAGCAGAAATTGTTACTCACCTTGTGCAGTAACATCGGTTCTTCGAGGTGTGTGTCCCCGTGGGTGCTCCACTATAGGTGTTGGGCTCATCCCGGCGCCACAAACTAGAAAGTTTTCGCTAGCAGTAGCCCCGTCCGGAGGGCCGCGCATGCGCAGAGTGTCCCGCGGCGTTCGCGCCTTTTCTGCGTCGCGCGGTCCGACTCGCCAGTTCCTCCTAGCCAGAACATCTAAAATAGAGAAAGACAGAGCTCCGAAGCAGGGAGGAGGGCAGGTCGTGGAGCACCCACGGGGACACACATCTCGAAGAACAGATGTTACTGCACAAGGTGAGTGACAATTTCTTCTTCTTCTTCGAGTGATGTCCCAGTGGGTGCTCCACTACAGGTGAGTATGAAGCAGTCATTCAAACAGCTGGTCGTGCTTCGGAATTATCTGTGCACAGAAGAAAGAACTGCCTCAGCGACTGCTATGTCTGCCGCTTTGAGACGGTGAAGGGCATAATGTCGAGCAAACGTGGATGAGGACGACCATGTTGCTGCACGGCACGTGTCACATAGCGGGACGTTCTTTAGGAATGCTGTGGAGGCAGCCATGCTCCTGGTTGAGCGCGCTGTTGGTGGACAGGGTAGGAGCCTGCCCCTGAGGGTGTAGCAGCGAGTGGTGCAGTTAACGATATGCGACGATATACGTTGTGACGACAGTTGATGACCTTTAGAGCGGGTCGCCAGTGATAACAGTAATCGTGGAGACTTCCGGAAAGGACGCGTTCTGTCTAAACAGAATGCCAAAGCCCTTCTGACGTCTAATGTGTGCCAGCGGGCTTCCTCAGGTATAGCATGTGGCTTGGGGTAGAAGGTAGGAAAGACTATAGGCTCATTGACGTGGAATGACGAATTAACCTTCGGCATGAAGGCTGGATGACATCTCAGTGAGACGTCCTGTTGAGTGAATACTGTATAGGGAGGATTGGCGGAGAGTGCAGGGAGCTCCGAGACTCGTCGGGCTGAAGTGATCGCAAGGAGAAAGGCAACTTTAATAGTGAGGGTCTGTAAATCACAAGTTGCGAGTGGTTCAAATGGTGGACGGGTAAGAGTGTCCAGTACGAGGGTAAGGTCCCATGGTTCTGAGATAGGCCTATGCGGTGGGTAGAGATTGGAAATACCCTTAAAGAACTTCTTCGTAAGTGGATGAGAGAAGACCGAAAATCCCTCTATTGGAGCGTGGAAGGCCGAAATTGCTGCCAAATGTACTCTTAGGGAAGCAACTGCCAAGCCTTGCGAATGTAAATGGAGTATATAGTCTAGGATGCATTGGATATGTGCTTTGAAAGGATCAATGGTTTGTGATTGGCACCAAGCAAAGAAGTGACGCCACTTGTAGAGATAAGATCTCTGAGTGCTGTGACGTCTGCTTTGTACCAGTACGTATCTGACTGCTTGGGAGCAGGTTAGCTCTAGGCCTTGGAGCCAGTTAGGAGCCAAGCTGCCAGATGCAAACGGTCGATGTTCGGATGGAGAAGATTGCTGCGTTGCTGCGAGATCAAATTGCTCAGCTGTGGAAGTCGTTGAGGTCTGGATAACGACATCTGCATGAGTTGCATCAGCCATGTCTGGCGAAGCCAGAAGGGAGCCACCAGGATTACTGTCGCTGCGTCGGATAGTATTTTCCCTATTACGCGGGGTATCAGCGGAATCGGGGGAAAGGCGTATAGGAGATGGTATGTCCCCCATAGAGCAGGAAGGCATCTCCCATCGATTGGCTGCCTATGCCCGCTCTTGAGCAGTAAGCGCGACATTTCTTGTTGCCGTGAGTGGCAAAGAGGTTGATTTCTGGGTAGCCCCATAACTGAAACAGATTGCGGGCTATGCAGTCAAGGAGTTCCCATTCGTGTTGGGATTAGAAGGATCTGCTGAGTGCATCTGCAATTGTATTGGCCTTGCCAGGGAGATAGGAGGCTGTGAGTGTGACACTGTGGCGAATCGCCCAGTTCCAAAGGCACACTGATTCCGCACACAAGGTCCTGGACCTGGCTCCGCCCTGTCGACTGATGTAGTATACAGTGCATATGTTGTCCGTAAGGACCTGTAGTGTAGTTCCCTGGATCTGGTAGACGAAGTGGCGACAAGCGTTGAAAACTGCTCTGAGTTCCAGGAAGTTTATGTGGAGTAGGGATTCTGGTGGGACCATAAGCCTTGGACCTAATATTGTAGCATATGTGCTCCCCAGCCTACAAGGGATGCATCCGTGGTAAGCTGGATTGACGGGGGCTGAGCCCGGAAAGGGACACCAGCAAGAGTATTGGCAGGGTGGAGCCACCATGCGAGTAAGTCCTTGACACGGGCAGGAACTGTTGATATTGGTAATACCGAGTCTGTAGGTTGCGAGAAGCCAATGTTGCAGGCACCGCATGCGAAGGTGAGCGTGGGCTATGACATACGTAGTGGAGGCCATGTGGCCTAACATTTTCAGGCAGGTGATGTATGAGACTGCCGGGGCAATAAGCAGGACGCTCGATAGGTCTTGGATGGCGTCAGCTTTGTCTATGGGTAGGTACGCCATAGCGGTTGTAGAATCTAGTCTGGCTCCAATGAAAATGATGGACTGGGCCGGGACCAGAGAAGAATTTGGTAGATTGATAATTAGTCCAAGAATCTCGAAGATACCTCTTGTAGCGGTAACTGCGGTCTCGGCCTCTTGCATCGAAGGGGCCGTGAGGAGGCAGTCGTCGAGATAGGGAAAGATGGTGATGCCGGCTCGACGAAGGTACGCAGCTACGACTGCCAGGGTCTTCGAAAACACTCTTGGGGCTGTGGATACGCCAAAGGGGAGCACCGCGTATTGGTAATGATCATTGCCCACGGTAAAGCGTAGAAATCTCCTGTGAGCTGGATGGACGGCAATATGGAAGTATGCGTCCTGTAAATCGAGGGACGCGAACCAATCCCCTTTGTGTAGTGCTGGGATGATGGAGCCCAGGGTAACCATCTTGAATTTCTTTCTTCGCAGGTGGCGGTTGAGGCCGCGAAGATCCAGGATTGGTCTCCATCCGCCAGACTTCTTCTTGGTGAGGAAGTACCGGGAATAGAAGCCTCTGCCTCGGAACTCGGGAGGAACTACTTCCACCACACCCATGGTAAGTAGGTGCATGACCTCCTGATGTAACAGAAATTCGTGAGAGGGGTCCCTGAAAAGGGACGGGGATGGGGGGTTGGTGGGAGGTAGAGTGGAGAAGGGAATGGTGAGTCCAGAGGTTATGATCTCCCTGACCCAGCGGTCCGTGGTGATGGCGAACCAACGGAGGCAATAAGGGTTCAGACAGCGGTGGAAAAGCTTGGTTACTCGTGATGGAGACTCCATAGGGGGATGGTACGCAGACCCTCAACAAGTCCGTCAAACTTGCTGCCGAGGTTGTTGTTGATTCTGATTCTTATTAGGCTGTTGGCGGCGACGTTGGGGGCGCTGCCTTTGTCTATGTTGGTCGTAGGGCCTGAAGCGTTGGTTGGAATAATAATAAGAAGGAGGCCTTTGTCTGTTATACAGCCAAGCTCTCCTGCGCCTGAAAGGCGGAATGTACATCCCGAGGGTTCTTAACATGGTTCGAGAGTCTTTTCCGGAATGGAACACTTGATCCGTGTTCTGGGCAAACAGGGAGGCTCGATCGAATGGAAGGTCCTCCACCTTGGGCTGTAGATCTTTTGGTACAGAAGCAAGGTGGAGCCAAGAGGCACGTCGCATGACGATCGATGTCGCCGTAGTGCGGAAAGCCGAGTCGGCAATAGCCAGAGATATCTGGAGTGCATTACGGGCTGCTGTATAAGCCTCCTGCACAATGGATTTCAGTACATCCCTTTTGGAGTCTGGCAGATGTTGTATCAAAGGCACCAGCTTCGAGTAATTATCAAAGTCGTGGTTGGCAATTGGGCAGAGTAGTTTGCCATCCTCAGTGTGGCTGTTGCCGATGAATACACCTTCCTACCGAGCAAGTCCAGACGCTTAGCTTCCTTGTCCGCAGCAGAGTTTCTCGATTGCGCGGACTTCGCCTTTTGCTGGGCTGCGTCGACGACGATGGAATTAGGGATGGGGTGAGTAAAAAGAAATTCTGCGTCTTTGGCATCAATAAAGTATTTCCTGTCTGTGCGTTTATTGGTAGGGGGCACGGATGCCGGGGTTTGCCAGATGTCATTAGCTACTTCAAGGATAGCAGCATCGGGGGGAGAGCTAGTTTCGATTTGTTGGATTGTTGTAAGTTTCTGAGGAGGGCATGGTGCTTCTGTGGCGCCTCGGAGGTATGTAAGTTTTGTGAATATGCTACCTGTTTAAAAAGCTCATGGAATTGTTTGTAATCATCCACGAGAGAGGGTTCGCCATTGAACACTGCGTCTTCCGGGGAAGAGGAAGAGACATCTCTCGGAGAGGCCGTGGGCTGTTGCTCTGCTACAGGTGACTGAGCGATATCGTCATGTGGCAGAGGCCGTTGACGCATCCCCGGTAGGCGTTGGTGGGCGTTGAGCCGGTGGGATAGAGTCCTGAGTCATTGGTCGTGGTGAAAGTAATTGCTGCCGCTCTGGAGACGAGGGCGAGTGTCTTGTGACTGAACGTGAACGATCACGATGGGGCGAGGTGTACATACGATAACGAGAGTCACAGTGTGAATATTGCGGAAAGTAAGAAGCAACGCTCCTGTGGCGATAGTAACGGGAGCGAGGAGGAGATCGCGGGGATCGTGAGCGGTATGAATGGTGATATGGAGATCTCAAGTATGTACGGTGATAACGCGGCGGTGTAATAGATCGCCTCGGGGATCTGTAGTAACGGTGCGTAGGAGAATAACCGTAATGGTCGTCCCGCCGTCTTTGGCAAGGTTAGAGCGATGGCTCAGGGGAAAATGCCGCCCTATCGGAACTGGGGGAAGGCGTACGGGGATGGTGAGTCTTCCTTTGCGCCTTAGTTGGTACCCCCGTGGATGGGGGAGCCCTGGGGATTGGACTACCCGGAATGGAGACGACCGAGGCAAAATCGGAAACTTCCTCCGGGAGGCCGAAGTGCGGAGGATGGGGATGGTGGTGCCATATCATCCCCCGAGCTGTGGGGTTGCGGGCCCGTAAGAGCCAGCGCCAAAACAACGGACGGAGCCGGTTCAGCCGCACACAACGGGTGGTCGGTGCGAGCAGGTGCAGGCGTGCCCTGTATGTGCGGCGTAGCCACATCCCCAGGTCTTGAATGGGAGTGGGATGACCTAGGCGCCGAGTGTTTTCTCGGTGCCGTCTCCAGTGTCTGTGCTGGTTGCGGCTTAGTCTTCGGTGCCTGCTTAGGCTTTGGTGCCGGGTCGACTCTCGGTGCCGGGATAGCCAGAGAGCCTTCATGAGGCAACGGTGCCGAGTGTCTCGGTGCCAAGGACCGCACCGTATCTGGCTGCGGTGCCACTCAGAGACTCAGTGCCGTACATGATGGTGCCGATTCCGGGCGACCTGGCGGGACCGAGAGCACTGAGAGTGCGGGGCTTGTCGCTGATGTACTACGGGCTTTCAGTAACTTGTCCACTCCCTGTGTGGGAGGGTGGCCCGACGAGCCTCGTGCCTCTCCTGCACTTAGGTTCCTGGACGGAGCAGAGCTTCTTCCGTCCTTGGACTTATGCGGGACCGGAGCTTCCCGTTCTTCTACTGACGGGGGCTGAAGCACCTTATTGAAGAATAGCATCTTCAGGCGCATTTCTCTGTCCCACCTCGTCCGTGCGGTCAGCTTGGCACAGTGACAGCATTTCTGGGGGATGTGGCCCTCTCCCAGGTAGCGAATACAGTGGGAGTGGCCATCGGAGACCGGCATGGCTTCACCACACGAAGCGCATTTCTTGAAGCCGGGAGAGCCGGGCATGTTTAATGCGGCAGTCTCCGGGGGAAGAACGAACTTGAGGAGCTCGTCGGAGCAGCCCTCAGAGGTTATAACGGGAAAAGAAATTTTTTTTTAAACTATTAACTACTAATTAACTAACTAAGATAATAACTGACTAACACTACGTAGGAAGGGGCTATTTGGGAATAACGATACGATTTCTCCTCAGGAGAGGAACGTGTTCCAAGTCCGTCTGCGGCCGTGGATGGTTAGGAGGAACTGGCGAGTCGGACCGCGCGACACAGAAAAGGCGCAAACGCCGCGGGACACTCTGCGCATGAGCGGTCCTCCGGAGGGGGCTACTGCTAGCGAAAACTTTCCGGTTTGCAGCGCTGGGACGAACCCGACACCTGTAGTGGAGCACCCATGGGGACATCACTCGAAGAAGAAGGAAGGCATCTCCCTTCGATCGGCTGCCTATGCCAGCTCTCAAGCAGTAATAGCGGTATTTCTTGTTGTCGTGGGTGGCAAAAAGGTCCACTTCTGGGTTGCCCCATAGCTGAAAAAGATCATGGGCTACGTAGTCGAGGAGTTCCCATTCATGTTGGGAGTGGAAGGATCTGCTGAGTACCTCCTGTGGGGAGGTAGGAGGCTGTGAGCGTAACGCCATGGCGAATTGCCCAGTTCCAAAGGCGTATCAATTCTGTACATAAAGTACTGGATCTGGCCCCGCCGTGGCGATTGATGTAGTATACAGTGCATATGTTGTCCGAGAGAACATGTAGTGTGGTTCCCTGGATCTGGTGGATGAAGTGGCAGCAAGCATTGAAAACTGCCCTGAGCTCCAGGAAGTTTACATGGAGTAGGGATTCCTGGTGGGACCACAAGCCTTGGACCTGATGCTGTCGCATATGTGCTCCCCAGCTGACAAGGGACGCGTCCGTGGTAAGCTGGATTGACGGGGCTTGAGCACGGAAGGGAACACCTGTGAGAGTATTGGCAGGGGCAAGCCACCATGTGAGTGAGTCTTTGATGCAGGCAGGAATAGTCGTGAGCTTGTGGGTATTGGTGATACACCGGGTCTGTAGACTGCCAGAAGCCAATGTTGCAGGCACTGCATGAGAAGACGAGAGTGTGCGATGACATATGTTGTAGATGCCATGTGGCCTAACAACTTCAGATAGGTAAGGTACGAGACTGCCGGGAAAGTAAGCAGGACGATCGATAGGTCTCAGATGACGTGAGCTCTGTCTGTGGGTAGGTATGCCATAGCGGTCGTAGAATCCAGTCTGGCACCAGTGAATTCGATGGACTGGGCTGGGACCAGAGAAGATTTTGGAACAGTGATGATTAGCCCAAGAGTCTTGAAAATACCTCTCGTAGCGATAACTGCAGTCTCGGTCTCTTGCATAGAGGGGGCCGTGAGGAGGCAGTCGTCAAGACAGGGAAAGATGGTGATGCCGGCCCCATCGAAAGTATGCAACTACAATTGCCAGGGTCGTTGAAAATACTCTTGGGGCTGTGGAGAGACCAAAAGAAAGCACCGCATATTGGTAGTGTTCGTTGCCCAGGGTGAAGCGTAGAAATCTCCTGTGAGCTGGATGGACGGAAATATGAAAATATGCGTCTTGGAGGTCAATGGACGCAAACCAATCCCCTTGATGTAGCGCTGGGATGATGGAGCCCAAAGTGTCCGAGACAGAACATCAGAAATGGCTGCCCGTCACAGGGAGCCATAGCCTGTAATACCTCTAAGGCTGGTATAGGGGGCTCTGTCTGTGAGGTGGAGTGTTTTCCATATAAGGGCATGTAAATTAATAATCTTCCCCTGCTCGCTCCACCCATTGCAGTGAAAGATCAGCCAATGGGCTGACTTGTGCTCAGGCCTGCTACTCCACCCACTGCAGCAAAAACCAACCTATGGGGTGATAAGTTCACAGGCAATAAAACAGGCAGGCAGCCCCTCTCTCACTGGGGATTCGCATCGAGTGAATGCCTGGCCTGATCACCCAGACGCCTTGCACCCCCCGCTCTCGAGTCTTACTGAGCGTACTCCGAGTTGGTCGACCCGAGTGGAGATAGTTTATGAGCATGTGACCGGTACTTGTGTTCCTGCTGTCTCCAGAACTGGTATAACCTGCCCACCCCCCCCCCGCCATCATCCCTATCCTAATTGATTTTTTAGTTGTCCTTATTGCTTGTCAAGTGACAGTGGCTAAAAAGTTACTAAGTTAGTTTATAAATAGTTGTGGTTTAGGTTTTTTACAGTTTCCTTGTATAAAGTTGTGTAAATAATCAGCCCTATGGACAATACCAGTGTTAATTCAACTGTTCCTAACCCCTGGGCAGTTATTGGGAATTGCTGTGATTTAGAAAAGCCTCAGGGAATTGTTTTGTGTTGTCTGGCAATCTGTTTAATTTTTGTTCTGATGATTGTCTGGCGTCATCAAAATAAAATCAGTTTGTGCTTTTTGAAACCCCCAGTTGTGGTCTCATCCTTTCCGGCATCCCTTCGAACCTCGTGTATTACGGGGACTGACACAAAGTAACCATTTGAATTTCTATTTCTACAGGTGGCAGTTGAGGTCATGAAGATCCAGTATCAGACTCCATCTGCCAGATTTCTTCTCGGTGAGGAAATACCGGGAATAGAAGCCTCTGCCTTGGAACTCGGGAGGAACTTCTTCCACTGCACCGATGGTAAGTAGGCACATGACCTCCTGACGCAGTAGAAGGTTGTGAGAGGGATCCCTTAAAAAGGATGGGGATGGAAGGGTTGGAGGGAGGGAGAGTGGAGAAGGGAATGGTGAGCCCAGAGGTTACGATCTCCCTGACCCAACGGTCTGTGGTGACGGCGAACTAGCGGCAGCAATAAGGGCTCAGGTGGCGCTGGAAAAGTTTGGTTACTCGTGACGAAGGTTCCAATAGAGGGATGGTGCGCAGACCCATGACAAGGGCGTCAAACCTGCTGCCGAGGTTGTTGTTGGTTTTGCGGCTTATTAGGCTGCTGGTGGCGCCGTTGGGGGTGCTGCCTTTGTTTATGTTGGTCATAGGACCTAAAGCGTTGGGTGGTATAGGAAGAAGGCCTCTGTCTGTTATACGGCCATGCTCTCTTGTGCCTGAAAGGCAGAGTGTACATTTCAAGGGTTCTTAACGTAGCTCGGGAGTCTTTTCCGGAATGGAACACTTGATCCGTGTTCTGGGCAAACAAGGAGGCCCGATCAAATGGGAGATCCTCCACCTTGGGCTGTAGATCTTTCGGTACGGAAGCAAGGTAGAGCCAAGAGGCACGTTGCATGACAACGATCCTGGGCAGAGCAGAGCTTTTTCCGTCCCGGGAATTACGTGGGACTGGAGCCTCCCATTCTTCTGTTGACGGGGGCTGGAGTGCCTTATTGAAGAGTAACATCTTCAGGCGCATTTCTCTGTCCCGTCTTGCCCGAGCGGTCAACTTTGAGCAATGACCGCATTTCTGGGGCATGTGGCCCTCTCCCAGGCAGCAGATGCAACGGGAGTGGCCATTGGAGGCTGGCCTAGCGTCACTGCACTAGGCACATTTCTTGAAGTCCGAAGAGCTGGGCATGCTTCGTGCGCCGGTCTTCAGGGGAGGGAACAACTTGAGGGGCTGGTCGGAATAGCCTTTAGTAATTGTAACAGCAACAAGAGAAATTTTTTTTTAAAACAACTAACTAATTAACTAACGATAAACTGACTAACACTATGTAGGAAAGGACTAACTGGGAAGGAACAGTAAGAAAATGCAATACAATTTCTCCTCAGGAGAGAAGCGTGTTCCAAGTCCGTCTGCGGCTATGGACGGTTAGGAGGAACTGGCGCGTTGGACTCCGTGACACAGAAAAGGCGTGAGATACCTCTGCATATGCGCGATCCTCCGGAGGGGGCTACTGCTGGTGAAAGCTTTCCAGATTGCAGCGCCGGGATGAGCCCGACACCTCTAGTGGAGCATGCATGGGGACATCACTCGAAGAGGTGTACAACCCAAGCTCATACATATTTTAAGGAAGTTCATTGGTAAAAGTGAAGTCAGAGTAAAGTGCATGATTATTCTAATTTATATATAAATATTTTAAACTCACAAATTCTAAAAAGATGTCCCACCCAAAATGTAGAATAAAATGACAGTGAACTATGTGACAGCTAATTGTCACTCTAGACTGTTGCATCTGACTTCTACTAAGATTTTAAATAAGCAGCTATAAACCAGTTTGATGTATACATTTAGTTTAACATTTCCATGTTTTGTATAGGAACAATTTTATTCAGGTTGACTCCCATGCCATACATGAGTCAGGATCCAATTCAGCACAGCATTTAAACATATGCTTAGCTTTAGGCTTGTGTTCAAGTCCCAATGACCTCGATGCAATTGAAGCAGGCGCCTCAGTACTCTGCAGAATCAAGGCCTTCTGACTACTTCAGTCTTCCCTCAACATCCCTCTCTTTCCAAACATGTTTACTCCTTTACTTACCTAAAAAAAGAATTAAAGCACAGTCATATGTGAAAACCTGTTTATAGAAAGAACGCACACAATTACCTTAGATAAGCAACACCAGTTTTTTGGTTGCTTTGTTTTTTTAGAAAGACAAAAAATTTCAGATGTGGGTGCTTTACTCCTAAAGTTCATATCTGGATTCCTACAACATGTCTGACTTTCCTGAGTGCTGAGCAGCCCCAACTTCTGCTAGAGGCATTGGGAACTGCTAGGGTTCAGCACCACTAACCAATCAAAAAGATTTTTTTTAAAATCAAGCCAGATCTTTAAAATTGTAAATACCGATATAAGGGCCTTATCGTGCAAATACTTATATGTAGGTTAAATGGGATCGCTCATTTTTCATTTATTCACACACATGTAAGGGTCTGCAAAATTAGAGCCCTTTTAATACTTCCCATAAGACAAGAACAACCTTGGAAACATAACACCCACGTGTAGGCCGCCATGTATCTTGTACTACTCTTAAATTACTCTAGAATATACTTTTTTAAATAATATTTTGTCTCTATCCAGTATGAGTTAGCTGACTCTTTAAATGTGCTGCAGATACACTACAAAAAGTGTCAGAAAAGTCACTGTTTCTTTTTTTTAATAGTGCAAAAACAGTAATCTGACTAGCATTTTCTTCTTTGTCCTGGCAAAGCTTGGAACACAATGATATTTTTCCATGGATAGGATATAAATTAAGATATTCTTGTGCACAATCATTTGAAGTATTGTGCTAAAAAATAATGATTAAGTTACACCTAAGTAAGTTGAGACTTTAGGTATGTTTCTGTATATCCAGAAATAACCCTTTCACGCAGTTTCACTAAGACCTTTCTTCTTTGAATAATCCATTCCATTCTTCGTTTACTACTTTTATTTCTTTAAGAATAAGTCTTGTTTTCCAATTAGAGGGAGGAAATAAAAAGAAATGCAACTCTTTTATGTAAAGTAAATCCATCTGGATGTTTGCTGCATGCTATATTATAAACTTGTGATCCCCAACCACAATGAGTTATAGTGAACCTGCAGGCAAAATTGTCTCCATATACCACAATCCATTATCCCTGTCAAGTTAATGTTCCATGTTGAGCCATATGGCACGGGTACACATTCAACAAAGGAAATTCCTTAAACTTGTTATAATCAGCACTTGCAGTCATCCAAAAAACTATATAAACAGCTTGATTGTGTTTTGTGCATTTCAGTTAATATCCATGACAAAAAACAGGAAACACTGCAGGAAAAGGAGAAGGAAAGTGGGGGAGTGAAGTTGCAATAAAAAAAGATACTGTATATTTTATAATTACACAACTTTTTCCTAAGCAAGTGATTTTCAATTACAATAAAACTCAAACCTTCTGACACTGAGCCACAGTGCGAGATTTAAAAAAACAAATTGCATCAATATTCTGTTCTGCATGCAAGTAAAATGTTAAAGCCTCAAAGAACCTAATTCATGTAAAGCATTTCAGTTTTTTAAAAAAAAGCCTGAATCATTTCTAATTTTCATGTTTGTTTTTCCCTACAGTTGTTGCATAATTAGTTAAAAAAAAAAAAGTCTAACAGCGCTTCATTAACAATAAGGCAATTTAAATAAAGCATCTTTACATGCATTAAGTGTAGGTCACAGATGAATTAAGGACTCCCAGAAGCCTCTGGTACCTGGCACAACCCATCACATCAAGCCAGAGTCAAGGTACAAGTAGAGCAGAACTTCATTCCAGCCCCCGCAGTGACAACAATAAAACGCTGAGAAAACACACTATCAAATACTGAACTCAGCATCAATTTCTGTTAATTACAGCCTTGTCAGCAACGTGATTATTCAAACAGCTCATGCAAATGTTAATGAGTTCTTATTTGCATATTTATTTTTTCCTTTGTTGAAATGTCATTGATTATTACATTCTACAATGATGAATGCTGCTGATGATGTGCTCTGATATGTAATTAGTCATTAAGTGGAATGAATAGATCAATTATGAAAAAGGACTGAGATTAAGAAATATCAAACCAGACCGCCCAATGTAACTATAGAATCTTTTTTGAAAAGAGAACTAATAAATAATTTCTTGGCATTTAAACTGCAACATCAGAAGTTTTCAATAAATAAACTGCTACTTTTTTAGGTTAAATGTGATCTTAAAAATTCATTACTACTGTGATAATCCAATTACAATCATGAACGTTTTTAAAATTATTACACAAGTTTCATGTCAGAATAAAAATGTAAGATTTGTTATTTCAACTGTGTCTTAAAAAAAGACTCCAGGGCCTTCTCAAAACCACATGCACAAAAATAGAGTACAAAATAATTGGTCTTATGAAATAAATGCAAATAAAATAAAGTATGTCTTGAAATCCTAGTTTGCTTTAGAGGAAACTGTAGCCTCTTAAAACTGCTTGCTGTAACTACCCAGCAAGCACTTGCTATTCGCAGATGAAAAAAAAAAACCACATTACTGCAGACCAGATGGGAACATTCCACATGACCAAACCAATCAATCACCTCGGTGGGGCGCAGGTGCAACACAGCCGTGTAGCAACACACCATTTCACAGTCTATCGGGCACAAACACATGGTCACCAATCAATGGCACCCTAAGGACCTGAGAGGGGGGAGGCTCTCTCGAGTCTTACTGGTCCATGCCTGATGACTTCATAATCACACATCATTTCATTCACTGGAGGATACAAACTAGCATTCTAATAACCTTCTACTGAAAATGGTCATGTTGTGCATATTAATAGAGAGCTGTTTATAGTGGAACAACTGACTTTACGCTGCAGTCTAGGCATAGCATGCAAGAACGAAACAACCTGAAGCTAAAACCTTCTGTCTGAGGAAGCATATTCCACTCAGGCTAAGATCAATGACAACATTATTCATTTTGCCACATCAAAGTCGGTGTACAAAGCTCGTACCTTACACAAAGCAACTGTTAAACAATAGGAAAGCAGGCAGAGATAAAGGACAAAGCAGGATGGAAATCAATCAGTGACTATGCTTCTGTATTTAGTGGTAGAAAAAAGCCACAAGATAAAATGCTGTAACAGGACCATTAATGAAAATCAAGCTCTAACTACCAAAAAAGTTACATCTACATTGTGCAATTGTCCTAATGCTCTTAACAGAAGAGGAAGATTTAAGTGATTACCAACCTCATGGATGCAGTCATGAGATAAAAAATTACGTACAGTGATGTGTTCAGACCAATACACAAAACAAAAACTGCTGGGTACTCTGTAAAAATGACTTAACCAAGGGAATACTTTTTATTCTATCAAAGATGAGAAACAAATATTCATTATCATTTATATTAATGACCATTTATTAGCATTATAAACATCCTGCTTTTCCATTTTCGCACATTCTAGCCACAAACCATTCTATGCCATACTATCACAGAAACTGTCAGCTAAATCTATCAAAAAGGTAATATTCAAGAAAAACCATGATAACCAGCACATTTTTGCATAATTACACTGTAATTCGAGGCTAAAAGTCAAGTGATAAACTGCCAGTAGTATTGCAATAAAGTTAAAATGTCGCAGAAGTTAAATCTGGTAAAAGATTTCCAGCCACTTTTCATAATTATCCTGTAGGACTCTATGGCACACAACACTGAGATGAAGAGTTTATTGTTATTATAACCTAGAAGACTTACCTGGCGTTGTTGGGTTATAGTCGATTAATTTGGGAAATTTTTTTTGCAAAATAAAATGAAAATGTACATGCTTCATTTGAATCATTGCTCTAGGATGGGGCTGGGGATGAAGGGCTGAGTATGCAGGCTGCTCCAGGGAGAAAGGATTACCCCAGTTCTCTCTCATCACAGCAGGTGAGAAGCGCCTCTCCATGGCTGCTGCAGCTCCAGTGGTCACAGTTGGGAGAAGGGTGCATGTCCCCTGGCTGAGGCAGGTCCAGACTAGTCTGCCCCATGCACTTCTGAGTCAGAGTGTATGTCTAGACAGCAAGGATTTAATGTAAAAAGATACGCAAAATGCTCTCTGCATTTTGCATATCTTTTTACAATACTTTTGTTGGAAGATCTCCAAAATTCAGCTATGGAAAGCAAAAACCTGATTGCTATAAACTGGAGAAAACATTAATCTGCCACCACAACAAAAATAATTAATCAATATGGGGACAAGAACAATTCTGTCTTATGGGGACAAAAACAATTCTGTCTTGACACATAATTTCTGGACACTTTGGAGAGTGCCAAGATCAGAATAACCATTTTTGTTCTACCTCCACTACAATGCTTTTTCTTTCTCTTCCCTAACTGTCAACATCCTCCTGCCACTGCTTTCCCACACAGCATTTTCTTGTGCCCTTGTGGGAAGGCTTGCCCAAATAGTTGATTTTTCCACCAGACTATGTGAATGGTAGATTATAGCTGCAGTTAACAGAACTTCAGTTTGACTGAGAAATACAGAATTAGGTTCATTTTACAGTCATAGCAAAGCTATCAGAAGAAAAGAATCTGAAGTAGATGTAATTTGGATTGAAATTAAAAAAGATGCAACATAAAACTGTTTTGTTTTGCCTCTTCAGCAGTCCACCTTAATTATACATTTCAGCAATTAATGGGCTAGGTAAGACTAGAACAAGCAGCACAAAATCAATGTGTGCCTAGCAGATGTTACATGCATTTCTCAAAGGTTAGTAGTGGCAAATAAAGCAGTAGTAGAAAAGTATGGTAAGTAAAACATGCACATACATAAAAGGTTAATTCTCTTTCAACAAAAAAAATATAGATTTACCAACATAGCACTAGCTATCCTCATCAGATTCAGCCTTTGTGAGAATTAGAGATGTAAAAAGAACTTCCATATTATTTTTTAAATATTAAGTTGTTAGTAGGGTTGCCAGGTGTCCAATATTGGCAGTCTCTGTCCAGTTTAAAAAAAACACAGAAAATACCGGACATGTAAAATGTTTTTTTTTTTTAACTCAACAATTTTTTCCCGCCAGGTTCGGTATCTTTTGTGAAAGTATATGGCAACCCTAGTTGTTAGTCTCACAGCCCTTTTTTGGAGTTGAGGGGAAGGAGATTATAGAATAGGAAAAGGATGGAATCCTAAGGATCCTCCACCCATAGTCACTGTCCTCTCTTCTCCCCTTCCCACCTGCCCAACATAAATGCTAATTAAGACCATCAAATTTGGAATCATCCTAATAATGCTAGCCAAAACCTTCTGATAGCCCTGAATGCCAGTGTGACAATGGTGGACAAAAATTAAAAGGAAGGTACATTTTTCTGCCCCATACAAAAATGCTAAGGTGAGCTTTGTTACCGCTTAACATGAAGACACCAGAGTAGTAAGGTTGGTATGTAGCAACCGGTTTTCTTTAAGAAAATTTAAGTTTTGTTTTGTTTATTTTTTTTGCAAAATCTGCGTGTGTGAGCGCATGCGCGCGCGCACACACACACACACACACACACACACACACACAGACCAAAAGATTCAAGAAATATTACACAACATATACATTTTAGAGTCTCTAGTCTCAGAGAATCTTCAATGTAAAAATTAAAGATGAGACAAGAAAGAGACAAAAATTAAAATGAGGGATGAAAGGAGAAAGGTTACAGTGAGATAGTCAACTCCCTGAAGCATCTGTCTCCCTTCCATGTTCACAGAATAATTTAGTAACCATGGTAGATTTGGGGATAGAGCGTAACAGATCTTGGAAGTCTGATTCCTGTACCCATGACTCCTTGAGCTTCCAGGAAGCAGCCCACAATCTTCCCTGAAAAATACACAATGTAACCATCACTAATATGACACACCATGCAATGCACTACAATTGATGCAGCATGTGCCAATGCAAGCAGCAGTGCCTATATGCATCATTTTATCTACATCAAAGTAAGCTACATTAATGCAACTGAAGTTCATAAAAGCTTGTGCCTGTACTGGATTCATATAATGGGTTACAATGTATAACAAATAAATATAATTGCTTAATGAGTAATAATTCATGCATCATAAGGAAAAACTCAGTTGTGATTCGTTTGTCTGTGGGTGGTTCTAGGATGCTTTAAGTTAATGTTTAATTATACTGTTAAAGGGGCTTGGGGGAAGCTGGCAATTTGAAACATAGTGGGGGAGGGGAGTAGATTGTGCAAGTAAGAGAAGAGAAGCTCTTCTTCAAAGTTGCTTCTAGGAATGACTTATACCAGTGTTTCTTAAACTGTGTTTGTGGCACACTGGTGTGCAGCGAGGCAGTCAGAGGTGTGCCATGGAGAACAACAGAATTCAAAATGGCCACCCTTAAAGGGGTAGGTGACCTTTTCTCTCTCTCTCTCTCTCTCTCTCTCTCTCTCTCTCTCTCTCTCTCGATAACTTTCCTCCCGGCCTTTTTTTTGGCTCAACAAAAAATCCTTGGTATTCCTCCATAAAAAAATATGATTGTTTACTGTTTCTTGGTCTTAAAAA
Source organism: Pelodiscus sinensis (assembly GCF_049634645.1). Taxonomy (NCBI): domain Eukaryota; kingdom Metazoa; phylum Chordata; order Testudines; family Trionychidae; genus Pelodiscus; species Pelodiscus sinensis. Next base: position 28,804,931 of record NC_134724.1, on the reverse strand, counting down.
GTTTAAGAAACACTACCTTATATACACTCACTCTCACTCTCAAAATGTGGATTACAAAACACTGGAAAGATGAACTCCAAGTACTTGTTAAGAAGAAAAGCTCAATATGATGAGTTTAAATATTATTATTAATCGCACTTCACATACACTTTAACCTGCCCATGCACTCTTTAATGGATCTCCAAGTCACCATGTTGTTTCAGGCCAACTCCACATGCCAAATACACAGGGAATAGTTGCAACTTAACAATGGAGGTCCTAATTGTTCTTATCAGCCTTTTGTAACTTGAACAATCTATTCACTATATTTTTTCTCCTCCTTTCTCCCCCACTTCCTTTATTATTCTTAGATCTGGACTTGTAATACTCCAGTCATCTGAAGAAGTGGGTTGTGCCCACGAAAACTCATGATACCATATACATGTTTTGTTAGTCTTTAAAGTGCTACTAGACTATTAATTGTTTTTTAAGTTTTTCTAGTTAAAGACTAACTCGGCTACCCCTCTGAAACTTCATATTCAGTATGGGGTATGAAAGAACTGATGTGTAAGCAACAGACAAGATATTTCCTCCTCGATCCAAACCATATAACTATAGAACCACTTGTGACAGTCACAGCAGAGTAGTGGGGATAAATAGCTGTGCACAAGTAAATTTCATTAAATGCTCCATTTATCTACAACCCATAAGGGAAAAGGAGAATCAGAAGCAGAGGACACGTTTGAGAGAGGTATGGCTGGCACCTTCTCCATTATCATCTACCTCTGCTCTGCTGACATGAGTTAATAGTTTGTAACCTTCTGGGGAAACAGACAGGAGTGCCATTCCTATGCTGTTATTAATCCTATGCTCTGAGAACCAAATCTGCAATGATCTGCTACAGCAATTAACCTCTTTTTCATTCTCTTCTGGCTTTTAGATTCTGCTGAAGAAAGTATGTGAAGAACACTGCTATTGTGACTTCTCAGTGTCAGAAAAAATAATGGGGGGGGATTATATTTCAGCAAAAGGAGTTGGGAGAGAGTGTCAACTGGATGTGCTTGGCATGAGGAAACATCCATCCAAGTTAGGAAGATTGGGTGCAGAAGCAGGATTTCTCCTCTCAATTGGGTAGCAGTGAGAAGGTGAAATGCACCAGAGAAGAGTACTAACACAGGAAATAATGAAATCTCCCTGACAACAGAATTTGCAAGAAAGCACAGAGCAATTACTTAATTCCTTACTAAAGATAAATATAGCACCTTGCTGTAAGAAAGGTAGGAAATACTAGGAAACTACCAACTAATACCCAAAGTTCTATTTTGACTTTCTCATGTAATGGAATCAATCTGATGACAAAAAAGTTGTTGTTTTTTCTTAGTCCCTTAACAAATGTCTCTCAAACCCTGTTGAGAGGAGTTTTAATCAAAAGGCTTTAATCGAAGTTCATTCATGCCCAATCTACACTAACGGGGAAAGTTGACTTAAGATACACAGCTACAGCTATGTCAACTATGTAGCTGGAGTCAATGTATCTTAAATCGTATTTTTGGGCCATCTACACAGTGGGAGGTCCAATGCAGCAAACACTTTTGTTGACTTCCTTTACTCCTTGTGACAAGCAGGACTACTGGCACCAGGGGAGACCTTTTTCTGTTCAAATCATAGAATCATAGAATACTAGGTCTGAAAGGGACCTCGAGAGGTCATCGAGTCCAGTGCCCTGCCCTCATGGCAGGACCAAATACCGTCTAGACCATCTCTGATAGACATTTATCTAACCCACTCTTAAATATCTCCAGAGATGGGGATTCCACAACCTTCCTGGGCAATTAGTGGGTCGTCACTAGATATGCTAATTCGAGCCCCGGAAGATCAACTGCAGCATAGGAATGTTAAAATTAGATTAAATCAACTAATTGAATAGTCAATGGATTTTCCATCGACTATTCGATTAGTTGATAATGGCACTTCTGCTTTGAAATGTACAAGAGCCCCAGCACAGGCTCTTGTGCATTTCAAAGATTGAAATACCACATGGAGCCTGGGGCCAGCATCAGAATCCCCTAAACTCAGAGTCTCCAGCTGGCACCAGTCTCCATGTGGCTCTTCCACTTTGAAATGTCCAAGAGCCCCAGTAGGGACTCTTGTATATTTCAAAGGTGGAATACTGCCACTGCACCCCTGCCCCTCCCACAGACCTGGAGTTAGGGTCATCTCCTCTTCTTCCCCCCATTGCTGCCTCTTTCTGATAGAGGTAACAAGGGGAGGGAGGAAGTGACTAGTCAACTAGTATGTCGCTATCCAATAAGCTTTTGCTTATCAGATAGTCGACTAGTCACTTACATCCCTACTGCAGCAATGCTGATCTTCTATGTAGTTTAGACATGGCCTCACTGTATTAAGATTTACTTCTGGAAAATATACTGAAATGTATTTACCAGTAAAACATGAGAAATCCTTCAAACTAAGCATATGGAGAAATAAAAATAGCAAAGCACGTTTTGTCATGCAGTATCTTCCACTGTGTCTCTTGTTTGTTCACTCACCTGTTGATCTGCAATAATCTTCCTGCAATTAGAAATTACTGATGTTCTACTGTAGTTGGAAAAGGGAGATCTAATAATCAGCAACCAATATTGGGTTATTAAAAATACATAACGGAAATTAAATGCAATGGTGAGAGTTAACTGGTTTAAAGCATAAGCCCAGTTTTTAATGAGACATGTAAAGCAGTGTCATGTAATGTACTCAGAGAAATCAATAATCACAGTAGATAAATACAAATTCTTCAGCTGATTACATAGCAGCTGACTCAGAAGTTAAGATTTTAGACATTTCTAGCAAAAACTAGAACACTGGAAAAATCATTTCAGCAAGAGAAACACAAACTTCTGAATGAAAATGAAGCTAAAGTCATATATTACACACACACTTACCTTAATAAATGCATGCTTCTGAGCATAAAAACAAGTTTAAAAAAATCTATAAAATCTATTACAAACAGTTTTATTACTCAGTATGATCTCTTACTGGTGAAGAAGCATAAAAACAGATATATTTGGTACTTCAGAGTTTAGATACACGCTATAGGTTGAACCTCTCTAACTCAGCACTCAGATGTCCACTTATCATGGGCGTGGCTAAGTTTCCCATGGTCCCATAAAGCTTGTTTATAGCCACCAGTACTGACTCTCAGTGTTCTGTGCTGCTATTTAGTTCTAGTTCACCCCTAAATGTCTTCTAACAGCCAAGTGAGCAGCGGAAGTATTGGTAATGCTGCTAGACAGTATTAACCTCCAATGATTTGGCAAATTCTCTGGTCAAGTCCTGAGGGTGCCAGACTAAAGAGGTCCAACCTGTAGTATTTAACTCTTATCATATCTTATTTGTTTATACTAGTATCATTACTCAGCTCTCCGCAGGGTCAAGGTAGAATAGTCATTTTGTGTCCTGGCTAATTGGATCCCTTATGTCAGCTGTTAGCAGAAAGCCATTAGATTTCTCTTGAAATTTCACAATTGGTTTTATTACAATATACAAGAATATGAAATATTAAATCTTTAATAGACATAACTGATTTCAACTTAAAAATATTTTCTAAATAATCACATTATACCTTCTGCTATATACCAGATGTAAACTTCATGCAAATGTTTTCCATTTATGTTCCACAAGATGTATAAATGTAAGCATATTTAACACTTAGAAAATCTCAATACCAAAAAAAACAAACAATGGGAAGTACTGAAGAATTTTTTAAAATGTATTTTAATGAGAAACAGATATTCAAGAAGTAGGATTCATAAAACTTTTATCTTTTGTGATGAAACTTAATTTTCTTTACCATAAAATAGGATTGTGTTTAAAATATTTTCGTCATCATTATAGCTTTTGTAAAGTTGCTTACAATATACTTGTTCCGATTTTTAACACATCTGAAGTGATTTATGTTTTCTAATTTCTGTGATGTGTTATTTGCATATCTAATTTTCACACATTTTACTCACTTCCGTCTGATCCATGGTAACAAAACAGTTTCTGATTATGCTCTCCTTAGAACTACCTATATGTGGCACTCCTAAAAAAATACTTTCAGAGTTAGTGCTCTACCACTGTCTCAAACAATAAGACAAAAATAGTCTGTCTAAACTGCAACAGAAGCAAAACTTTTTTACACAAGACAGCTCTTAGGTCAGGGCTACTCAACTCTGGAAGCCTCAGGGGCCACAATGATACTCACAGAACATGCAGAGGGCCGCAACTTAAGTGTGGTTGCATATACATGCAAATATATGCAAATAGCTTCTTTCACACTGAGGGGCATGAATATAAAGATTAGGCCAAGACTAGACAACACACAGGCCCCATTTAAGTCAGTACTAGTGTTATTAATAAAATGCAATATTTACCCGATTTCCACCCATATGACAGCATTTTTAATGAGCAATGACAATCCAGGCATTTAACTACTAAAATGCATATCAACAGAAGACCATTATATTGACTACTTTTTTGTTCTGGATCCCACCCACGGGCCACGTGTTGAGCCGTGTGTTGAGTAGCCCTGTCATAGGTCTAAGAGCCTTTGATTCAGTGGCTGATATCATTGGGTCCAGTGATGAAATCACTGGTATAGATATGTGGTCAGAGTTGGCACCGGGGCTGATTGCAGGGGTGGGTTCCAGGCTCATTTAACTGCACATCCACTAATGTGATCTATGCCATCAAACGCTAGCAATGCCCCACTGCAATGTATATTGGCCAAACTGGACAATCTCTGTGGGAAAGAATTAATGGACACAAATCAGATATCAGAAAAGGCAATGCACGAAAACCTGTTGAAGAACACTTTCATCTGCCTGGACACTCACTAATGGATATCCAAGTCACAGTTTTGTTTCAGACCAGTTCCACAAGCCAAATACACAGAGAAGGATTGGCACTTCAACTTCATTCACAACTTTAATTCTTACACAAAATGGTCTGAACCAGGATATAGGATGGCTCACACACTATCTTCCATCTTTTAATGACTTAACCAACCAACCAACGAAGGTGCTAATGGTTCTTAACAACCTCTTGTAACTATTTGAGCTATCTACTCGCTGTCTCTCTTCTTCCATTTTTCCTTCTCCCTCCCCCGCCCCTTTCCTTATTTATTCTTGGATCTGGACTTCTTATAATCCGATCATCTGAAGAAGTGGGTTTTGACCACGAAAGCTCATGATACCATCTACATGTTTTGTTAGTCTTTAAGGTGCCACTAGACTATTTGTTGTTTTCTAAGTGCTTCCTGTTACAGACTAACTTAGCTACCCTTCTGAAGCAATAAAAGATAAGGGAGATTACTCCTGGTGAGGTGAGGGTGGGGGAAAAAGCATTTTATCCAAGGCAGAAAGGAGTGAGGAAGAGAACAGGGAAACTTGAAGAGAAAACAAGAAAGAGATCAAAGGTTAGTGAATTTTACTTTCTACTGTTATTTTCTATAGCCTTAAAAAGACAGCCAATTTGGATCTAGCTAGTTTTGAGTAATAAGTTAGATATGAGTAATTTCTGGTAATGTCTCTTCTTGTATCTCTTCATGCCAATATTCATCGCTTTTATTTTTAAATTCCCTATCCTCCATCCTAGCTATACCCACTACTTTCAAGATTCACTCATAGAGGGGAAGAAGCTTACTATACAGGTGAAACAATGGAACTGGCTTCATAATTTCTGTTAACTGTACAAAATATATCTGGAAAAATATGGAATAAATTATCTCCTAGAGTTACAGACATCGTATAAGCTTCTAGTAACAAACTGAGTGAGCAATTTTAGACAAATATTAATTTTAAATTTATGAGGTCTTTTTAAAGGGAAAACTGTTTCTCCTTGTTCCTCTCCTTTAATTTGGGTCTGTAGTCTCTTCTGTACACAGGTACTTATATCACACCTATTCTGCCTGCAAGTGGAGACATAATGTGATAAAGACTGCACTACATTACAGCAGTAAGCGCAGGAAGATAGTCTTGTAGAAACTTCTTAAGCACAAGACATCAGGAGATAGAACTATCCCCAGAAGCTTTATGGGAGATGGAAGACCGATTCATCCGATACTGTAAAATGACTGACATCTGAAGACTCCAGCCTAGACTAGCACAATAATGTGCTGCAGGGGACTAGCCTTTCTGAACAGAATTTACTGTACATTTCAGAAGCCTGAGAAAAAAAGAGGACAAGCTTTAGAAGTAGTAAAATCCTGGACCTTGGAATATCAGGTATTTCCTAATCAGAAAATAAGAAGTAAACCATAAAGTTTCCCCTTTGGGGACTTTTCCACATGCTCGATTTCTGCACAAGTGCTGTTCATTTAGTACCAAAAGCAAATATGCTATGTTTGCATTTAGACCTATTCTTCTACTGGACAAGTGCCCTCAGGAACTTACAGTAGTTGGTTTGCATTCCCTTAGCATTAATAAATGGTAGCCTAGTTAGACAGCTTTTGTACTGAAGTGGCCCACTAGGAAAATGAGCTTTTAGCCTTTGAACTTTATTTTCCAGATTGACAGTTACAATTCCATTGTCCATTCATCACAATCTCTGACCCTTTCTTAAAAAAAAAAGACAGATGTCATATTATTAGAACTCATTTTCTAATGCCTGTTTCCCATTTTCTTTGAAGACTAAAAAACACACATAGCAATGATACCTGCACTGCCACTGGAAAGTAGAAATCTTGTCTTCAGAGCATGTGACTGGAAAGCACCTAGCACATGTTGTTCTGCCTGTCCAAATTCACATTTCATCATAGGTTACCACCCTCCAGGATTGGTTTGGCGTCTCCTGGAGCTATCATCAATCTCTCCTTGTGACTACTGAAAGTAATACCGGAGATTTCAATAGGACAAAAGGAAGTGATATTATGTCATGCTGGAGGAGAAAAAAAATCTCCAGAAATAGTTTAAGTCAAAGCTGCCAACCCTACTTCATCATCATTTGCATATGAACAGTATATGAAGTGGTAGAATTTAGGAAGTGGGCAGGAGAGGAAGGACCAGGCAAGCCTGATTCAAACTGTTGACTAATATATGCTGGACGACATATTATATATAGAGATACAAATAATATGCATAATCTACACCATATGTAAGTAGGCATTAAGCATGAGTAAAACTAAGCACAAATATCCTTATAATGATTTAGCCTAAACTGGCCTATACCATAAACCTGTTTTCTTATGCTAAGTATCCCATAGCTCCTCACATTTGATGAAATAAGCATTTAGCATAAGTTGATAGGAAACTTTTCTAAATCAAGAAATATTCATTCAGTGTCTTAGTAAAAGCTGTGGAAGTACCTTCACAGACGAGTGATAGAAATGTAGCCGTGTTAGTCTGGTGTGGCTGAAACAAAATACTGGACTATGTAGCACTTTAAAGACTAACAAGATGGTTTATTAGATGATGAGCTTTCGTGGGCCAGACCCACTTCCTTAGATCAAATAGTGGAAGAAAATAGTCACAGCCATATATACCAAAGGATACAATTTTAAAAAAATGAACACATATGAAAAGGACAAATCACATTTCAGAACAGAAGGGGGATGCGGAGGGGGGGGGGAAGGAAGGTGAATGCCAGTGAGTTAATGATATTAGAGGTGGGGAAGGGTAGATGTCTGTGAGTTAATAGTATTAGAGGTGATAATTGGGGAAGCTATCTTTGTAATGGGTAAGATAGCTGGAGTCTTTGTTAAGTCCCCTGCGGAGTGTCGAATTTTAGCATGAATGCCAGTTCAGAGGATTCCCTTTCAAGTGCAGATTTGAATGTCTTCTGAAGTAGGATGCAGGTTAGCAGGTCATTGAGACAGTGTCCTTTCTGGTTGAAATGACAAGCAACTGTTTTTTCTTTGTGATCCTGTCTAATGTCTGTTTTGTGGGCATTGATTCTTTGGCGAAGTGTCTGAGACGTTTGTCCAATGTACATAGCAGACGGACACTTCCGGCACATGATAGCATAGATTATATTTCTGGAGGCGCAGGAATATGTATTCTTGATCTTATAACTCACTTGGTTAGGTCCAATAATGGTGTCAGCAGAGTGAATATGTGGACAAAGCTGGCAGCGGGGTTTGTTGCAAGGGAAAGTACCAGGGTTGGTATTAGTGTGGTATGTCCTGTGGTTGTTGGTAAGAACTGAAAGAGCCAAACGAATACCTAGAAACCATCTACTACAAGACAGACCCAAGAAAACCAACAATAGAACACCACTTGTCATCAGCTACAGCTCCCAACTTAAACCTGTCCAACACATTATCAATAGATTACAACCTATACTGGAACAGGACACTAAACTCCAAGAAGCTCTGGGAGACAGACCCATAGTCTCCTATAGACAACCACCTAACCTCAAGATGATTCTTACCAACAACCACAGGACATACCACACTAATACCAACCCTGGTACTTTCCCTTGCAACAAACCCCGCTGCCAGCTTTGTCCACATATTCACTCTGCTGACACCATTATTGGACCTAACCAAGTGAGTTATAAGATCAAGAATACATATTCCTGCGCCTCCAGAAATATAATCTATGCTATCATGTGCCGGAAGTGTCCGTCTGCTATGTACATTGGACAAACGTCTCAGACACTTCGCCAAAGAATCAATGCCCACAAAACAGACATTAGACAGGATCACAAAGAAAAAACAGTTGCTTATCATTTCAACCAGAAAGGACACTGTCTCAATGACCTGCTAACCTGCATCCTACTTCAGAAGACATTCAAATCTGCACTTGAAAGGGAATCCTCTGAACTGGCATTCATGCTAAAATTCGACACTCTCCGCAGGGGACTTAAAGACTCCAGCTATCTTACCCATTACAAAGATAGCTTCCCCAATTATCACCTCTAATACTATTAACTCACAGACATCTACCCTTCCCCACCTCTAATATCATTAACTCACTGGCATTCACCTTCCTTCCCCCCCCCCTCCACATCCCCCTTCTGTTCTGAAATGTGATTTGTCCTTTTCATATGTGTTCATTTTTTTTAAATTGTATCCTTTGGTATATATGGCTGTGACTATTTTCTTCCACTATTTGATCTGAGGAAGTGGGTCTGGCCCACGAAAGCTCATCATCTAATAAACCATCTTGTTAGTCTTTAAAGTGCTACATAGTCCTGTATTTTTCTTCGCAGACGAGTAACTGGAATCTTAGTATTTGAACAAAGATAAGGAAAGAACCGAAAAAGTTAGGGAGCATGGACAAGGTAATGTTTGGATTTTAATTATCTGTAAAGAAAGGCACAAAAGGTAAATTATTATATAAATAACACCATCTGAAATGTGCAATTTTGTTGCACACCATCTGCATAAAGTGAATGTAATATCGCTGCACAACATGGCTTCTCAGAGACTGATATCATATAGAACCTTTTTCCTGTACTAAGTTAGCCAGTATCAGTCAAGTTTGTTATTTCTCCTCTCGAATATATTTCATTACGAACCAAAGTGTAGCCAATCAACAATACTCAATTTATCAACAGTACTCAGAACTTGTCACAGTTTATCAGCAGTACTAAGAACTTAATTTCTCCTCATATTAGATATCTAAGATACTGTAACAAGTTCTAAAAACATTTTATGTGAGGAATCATCTCCACTGCAATGTGATGAGGGGCTTACCTACAACAATTGAAAAACTGAGGAAAAAAGGAATCCCCGTAGGTGCATGAAAATCCGCAAGTTAAATTGGCTGCATGCATGATCAAATTGCTGAAGTGTAACAGCCCTTTAGTCCAGAGAGGTGGATCTGAGGGACAATAGTTTACTTAAACTACTAAGTAAACATCTGTGATAAAATTGTACTCCAAAGATTTAAGGGCTAGATGCTTCAGTTGGCAGTTTCTGTGTAAAGTAAGATTAACACTATTTCCTACTTCTGATGGTTATGGCAATTAGCTAAAACGATAATAAACTTACTGATGTCACAAAATTATTATACACAAGCACAAAATGCAAAAAAATCATATAAAAATTGTTCATCAAGGCCACGGAAGGAGGAGGGCAACTGAGGCTATGTTTAGACTACAAGCTTCTTTTGGAAGACGCTTTTTTCAGAAGAGAGCTTCCAAAAAACACTTATTCCAAAGAGAGCATCCACACTGCAAAAGTGCATCAAAAAAGCGATCTGCTTTTTTGAAAGTGAGCGTCCAGACTAAATGGCTGCTCTCTCACATGTAACCTGTGATTGCAATGGACGGAATGGCCAGCAGGGCACTGGTGCTTTTTCCTCTTTCCTCTTCTTCCGAAAGAACCCCCTCTTCCCATCCACACATGCCTTTTTGCAAAAGAGCTCTTTCTCTAAAAGGCTTCTTCCTCGTAAAATGAGGATTACCAATGCTGGAAAAACCCCTTTGTTCTTTCGATTTTCTTGCAGAAGAACACAATTGCAGTGTAGGCGTTCCTCAAGTTGTGTCGAAAAAACAGCCATTTTTCCGACAAAACTCTGTAGTGTAGACATATTCTGAGTGTTCAGCTTCCAATGCAAAAGCTACATTAAAATTGAGCATCAAAAGAACCATCAGTGATACTTTAAAACGTGGTAAACAGAAATGAGAGTTAATATGATCAGACACAATTTTTCCTTAATGAATCATCGCCCTTCTGATTGCCATTTTATTTAACATTTACAAAGGTTTTTAATGACATTTACTATATATCTGTACCAGGAGACCAAACGGTGACTGTGCCTTGAACACAATGGAGACAAGGAGGAGCAATAATCAGCAGTGAAGCTTGTATTCTTCATATTGCCAAAATGTATCCTTTTCAAGCAACACCATTTTCATCTCAGTTAATTAAAACCAATTATTGTACTAAATACAAAATAAGACCTCTGTAGTACAAAATCTGCTCTATGTAGATAACACAAAAGGAGTCAAACATTTCAGTATTCTGTATATAGACGTTTCCAAGTTATATATTAAAAGCGGATAGCACTGAATATGTACAAACACTTGAACTGTGAACATGTTTCACACAGAACAGTTATAAATTTCAGAAAGTAAGATGGGCCATTTCTCCTTGTGTAAATAATATTTCTTTTGCTATTCTATAATTATATCACTGGGGCAACGAGATACATAAAATGTATGATAGCGTTTTACTCTGGTTGGGATTCTGAAACTATTTAGCTTTATTATCTTAAAAAAATATCAAGGACAATAAACTACTCCTCATCTCACGTTACACTTTGGGCCACTACCAAGCTTTTTTTTAATTGAGAAATAATGCTGTAGTGATCCCCTTAATGTCCACCAAAACAATAATGACATTGGGCATAAGACTCAGCTTCATAAATAGTTCATTTTTTCTGGGATTACAAAACTGCAAAAATTGTAAAAATTGCTACCTTTTCTTTTTCAAAAGATTTAGCTCTAAAGATACAGTTTTAGTCCAACAGTTGAAGCATTAAAAATACTTTTCTATAAATCATTATTATCCATTATTTATTAATGTATATACAGGATAACGCCAAATAGCTGTCAAAGATGCAAAATACATTTTATTTGTGCCTTAAGTGCCAAAAACTGAGAAACATGTACTGCTTACAAATTGTCATCCATGCATAAAAATCTCAGTAAATATAGCCAGCAGCCACAAAGACATGTCATCATGCTTTTTTATTTAAATATACTCAACTGATCAAAACTCAGATTAGTATTTTGGACAGAACAATGGAGCAATGCATCCTAAATTAAGCATTTCCAGCAATTATATAAACTGTTGATCTCACAGTGCTCTTGGAAAGATCAAAAGTAAGTGTATGCAATTGCAATACACTCTCAGATGCTAGCAAGTAATTGACATGTGTGACTTATAGGTTTTATTGTTCACTATTTATAAAGCAATATTCAAAGCATAAGAGACCGTATACATCTAAAGCAGTTTTTCTCAAGGTGGTTGGTAGAACCACTCTGAAAAAGCTGCCAACGGGCCTCTAAGGTTTGTTTATTTATCAGTGCCACAGCCACAAAGCCTCGTAGTTCCCACTGGCTGCGGTTCACTATTTGCAGCCAAGAGGAGCCACGGGAATCAGCGTGGCCTGGGCCTCTTCTTCCAGCGGCTCCCCTTGGCTGCAAATGGCAAACCGCAGCCAATGGGAGCTACAAGGCTCCGTGGCTGTGGCACTGGTAAATAAACAAACAGTTCCACTGACCACTTTGAGAAACACTGATCTAAAGCTTCAAAAGTGCGTTGCAAGAGATTAGAATTAAATTTTGTTATGTTGTAAGATATGTCACAAGATTTTATCACCACAGAATTCCTGGCTACAGAGGAAAATGCCTCACTTGTGATTCTCTCTTTTGAGTTTTACCTGAGCTACCATTTTTGCTAACAATGTTGACTTTCCTAGACAGAATTGCTGAATTCTCCTTTGTAAATTAAGTGATTTGGTTTTGATGTTAGTCAGTGACCAATATTTATTTAGAATATGGAATGCAAAATGAACTTTTTATAAAAGCAAAGACATCTGTGTCCATGAATAAAATCTTCTCCAAAGCTTAAAGCATAGTATTTGCAGATGAGGAATGATAGAATGAATTTGACCCTATTTAAAATTATAAAAGGTAACACTTGTTTTACACGATTTTTACAAACACATAAATCTTAAAAATTAAATGTAAGTGAGAAATCACAACTATATATACACACACACACACACGTGATAAAATTCTCACTTGTGACTGAAATCAGCCATGCACTAAAGAACTTATTGCTGACCTCAGAGTTCAGTACTGATGTTTGGGAAAATGCTCAGTGGTCACATACTAGTCTTAGAGCCTGAGAAGGCAATATGTACCACAAGCTTCGTGTACACTTCTATAATTAAAACATAGCTGCAACAGGGCTTTAAAGTGCAAATATGGCCAAGGCATGAATGCAGGAGGAGAGTTCTCCCAGCGCTATATGTAAACCACCTCCATGAAGGGAGTAACTAACAGGGCTGGGAGCCTGTTTAGACTAGTGCTTCACCGCACTGTAAACTTATTTTTACACACTCCTGAGCCAGAAAGTTGCAGCTCAGCAAAGTGGCAGCGTAGGCAGCCTAAGCGTCCCACAAAACAAGAAAGAGAAGTATTAAAATGTCTTACATTATTTATTCCACAGTAGCTCCTACAAGCAGCATTCATGGATCTGGGACCCACTGTACTAGACACTGTACAAATACATCAACAGAGACAGTTACTAGCCCAAAGAGTCTACAATCTAAATACAGCACAAGAAAATCTGACCAACTACAGGATAAAAATGTATTGTAGTTAGCTCCACGCTGCCACTAGTAGAAAGCTAAAGTCTAAAGTAGTGCTCACAAAGGTTTCTTAAGTACAGACCTGCATTCAAGAATTAATCTTATTCCAACTCCAAAATTCAACAGTGATCCTTTCTGATTTACCCCCTTTCTTCCATGCCAGATGCTAAGCAAAGATCCCAAAGCTATCTAACCACTGCTGCACATACATTAACTTATGTTTGCTGTATATGTGCCTGACAAGACAAGGAGGTATACAATTTAAAAGATTCACAACTGAAGGAAGAATGCTACACTCTCTCATCCACGTGCCTCTTCAATTTCTGTAAATATGTGATGCTCCTCACATTCTAACACAGTGCGTATTTTAACGAACATTTAATGTGAAAATATTAAAGCATTTGTTTACAGGTATTTTTTGACTAACGTTCACAGAGATATTTCCACTGTATTCATAATATGAAGGATATCTAAAATGAAACCTCTTCTAAAAGATATTATTTACAAAGATAAAAGGAGTAATGTTTGTTTTGGACTGTCTCAAGCTCACCAGACCTCCGCACTCTTCTGTGAGGTTAGCTGTCAATTACATTACAACTATTTTGGTACATTTCTTCAAAGCAACTTGTAGATTTTCATCTCATGCATGTGTAAAATTATTTGATGGTAAGGTTGCAGAACTTTTAACAAATAAGGTATCCATAACTTTGAGACATTTTTAAACACAGTCAAGTTCATGCTTCTTGCCCTAATCCTCAAGGTCCTTCACAATCCTGTCACTGTTTAGCAGGCCACTCTTTAGCAAGCCAGAATCAGTTTTTTCTCCTGCTCAGCTCTACTAATGAAGGCAGTCCTACTCACACGTCTGATTCTGCCAAGGATATCTTTCCACCTTCCTTCAGGAAACCTTTAGGAACTAAAGACTCTCTCTGAGCTGGTCTATTTAACCCAGGGGTGGGCAATAATTTTTGCTGGGAGCCGCATTCTTCCATGATATTAATGGAGATGCAGGGTCTGGAATGGAGGTTGGGTGCAGAAGGGAGATTGGGGTAAGGAACTGGGTTGCAGGAGGGAGACTGGAGTCTGGGAGGGAGTTGGGCTGAAGAAGGCAGTTGTCACATAGGGCGGGGGACTGGAGTGCAGGGGTTTGGAATGTGATCGAGGGTAGGAGGGGATTGTGATCTGGTGCAGGAGACTGGGGTGTCAGATCTGGGAGGGGGTGTGGGTGTAAGAGGGGGACAAAGCGTTTGGGTATGTTGGGGGGGGGTTGGCTTGTTTCTGTGGGCTGGGCAGTTCCTAAAACTTCTCCCCTTCCCCGCCTCCAGTTTTAAAACAGAAACGGAACCACATTTCTGCACAGCACATGGGGCTGTGCAGTAAGCTGGGGAGCCTGCCTGGGGCTCCCCGCTGCCTCCAGGGACTGGATCTGGTAACTTGGCAGACAACATCTGGACCACAGGCCATATTTTGCCCAGGCCTGGTTTAACCATTACGTTCAACTCCAAAATCTCCAAGTCCCACTTCAACCACACCAGTAAGAAATCGGGTAATGTAGAATGGTTAGGGTCTTGTAGGACCACTGGGAAGAGTTAACATTTGTTTATACAATCAAAGTACCAAGAAATAGCATTATTACACATATACAGACTACAGATACTTGTTTCCACCTCCTCAGTCTTTCAATCACTGTTTATCTTCTTAGACTGTAGATTTTTTGAAGAGGGATTGTGCTCACTTTTGTGTTTGCACATTACCCAAACATAGGGTCTTCATCCTGACTACTGTGTCTGGGTACTATGGGTTCAATCTCTCTAGTCTGGCACTCTCTGGTCCAGCAATTATTGTAGTTAGCTGGGTGTCCATTAATCATAGATGTGGCCAAATTTCCCCCGGTCCCATAAAGTCACCAGTCCTGGCTCTCAGTGTTCTTATTTAGCTCTAATTTACCCCTAAATGTCTTTTAAGAGTCCAGTAAGCAGTGGAAGTGTTAGTAATGCTACTAGACAACACTGATCGCCCATGGTTCAGCAAATTCACTAGTTTGACACCGGTCAGGTCCCGAGAGTGCCAGACTAGTAAGGTTCAACCTGTACAACAAATAAATAACCAAATGAAAATGATAAGCTCTCTAAAATTAAAAACTGTGCATACAATTGTCAGCTTCCAGGTGTTCAGCCACCTTCAAAAATGATTTTTTGTGCTCTTTTCCTGTTCATTTTGGGGGTTATTTGTCATTAATCTCCATGAAGAAAAATAAAAAAAATCCTAAAACCATAAACAACTTACTGTTTGTATGTGTTACCAATACAGGATATCCAATACAATTGAACAATTACACGACTCTAGAACTTGTCAAACTGCAAGACCATACAATACAAAATCAGACAGTATCACACAGACATACTATGTAATGGTAACAAAACATACAAATAGTCAAAAAAGGGAAGGCGGAAAAAAGCAGATGGAATGGAAGCTGGCATTATTTGAACTCTTTCTGCCTTCTTTACCCAAGCATATCAAGTAAATAGATTCAAATTTCTTTGAATTCATATAATTGCTCTCTATGTTGATGAGCTATTCTGTCTTTCACTGCTAAGCCAAACAATTCTAAAGATCACAGCTCTATTCCAGACAGCAGCCTACATCTTCCTGCTCTTTTTTTTAATACAATGTAACAATGAAGCTAGTTAACATTGAAAGGAACTTCACTGTTCAGAACAGCAGTTCTGAGGAGGTAGCCAAGTGCCCTGTAATCCAACGGTTTCCAACCGCCGGTCCGCAAACCTCTGACGGGCCATGGCACATTGTCAGGCCTTGCCCCCAGATTTTATTTAGTTCCACCCCCTGGGATTCCCAGGAAATTCCCTTTCTGTGCACTTCCGCAAGCAGCAACAGGCTGAGTGGGGCGGGTAGCTGAGTGTACTGAGGCTGGAGCCGGGACCATGGTGTGGGTGTCCCTACTGGGACAGTCTCACTGTGGCCCCAGTTCCAGTTCCAGCAATCACTACACAGCCCGGCCACTGGGACCTTGTGCCACATGCAAAGTGGTTGCCTCAGCCGGCAGGGTCAAGCACTGCGTGCAGAGCAGCTGGCGGGGCAAAGCGCTGGGTGAAGGGAGGCTGCTACTGTGACCACCTTCTCTTTCCTCCCTGCTCAATGGGAGCCTCCCTCTGGCCTCCAGCTGCTCCCAGCCAAAAGGTACGCACATTATTTTTATGCATAATTAAGTGCACAGGAAAATATGAATGTGCAGAATGAGTCAGCACGGTCAGATCTGTTAGTACTGCCTCTTTAATTCTGGTACAATTGAGGCAAAAGGTTTGGACTGGAGAATATAATGTTTAACATAGTGGTCACCAAGCAGTAGATCGGGATCTACTGGTAGATCTTGGAGCCTCTGACAGGTGATCGTGACTGGTTTGGCTGGGAGGCTACCAAATGCCAGCAGTTCAGCCACCCCTCCCCGCATTGCTCTGCTGCTCCTGCCCAGAGCCTCAGAGCTGCCCTGTGGGAGCCTCCTGCTTCTTGTGCAGGATTGGAGAGGCAGGGAGGCACTGATGTCACTCTGTCCCCCTCTCCTGAGTGAGGAAGGGGGGGGGTCTCGGCAAAGGGGTGGGGCAGGGGTATTTGGGTTTGAGGTAGATCCTAGACTGACAAATTCAAAAAGTGATCTTGTGCTTAAAAAGGTTTTAGACCACTGCTTTAAAGTATTAGCAACTATTTTACTGGCTTTTTTAAAATGTGTGTGTGTAGCAGTTTTTCAAATTCTTGTTAACCTTCATGTTCCCCACCCCCTCTGATTTGCCTGAAGTACCATGGGCTAAAATTACCATAATGAATATGCAAATATTTCTGTGCCAGTCCGCCGACGGTTTTTTAATCAATTTGCCAGTCTGTGGTATAAAAAAGGTTGACAACCACTGCTGTAATAAAGTAAAAACTAGTTAGGATAGTACATTATTAGGTAAGATCTGCAAAGATAAGATTACAAGTTAGGGTACTCCTTAGTTGCAAAATTCAAAAACCAATTTTTGAATTGAACTGAACCCAAAGTTCTAGTTTGTGCTCGTCTCCACGCAAACTTTGAGTTTATCCTGATCATTGTACAGATTCCCCATCACTAAGCAAGGTAGAGGAAGAAGCTCCAAAAAGAAATGCTTCAGAAAAGGAGGGAGGGGGGAATCTCCTGGCCAGCACCCAAAGCTAAATTCTCTTGAACTTCCTGATTCATGAATATATCTAAGGGGGCATCATGCCAAAACATCAGATACTATGGGTTGCAATTAATCCTTTAGTACCTTTAGTTGGTAAACACGGTCAAGAAAAAATGCACTGAATCTGGGAAATTCTTAGCAAGTCAGCACACGGAAAGATGATTTTGAACAGATCCGTTAACTGTAAAGTCCATACAGGTAAACAGTCAAGATTGCTTGTGATAAATATAATGGGGATTTTTATGAGGATAATAGAGAGACTAGTCTCTGTAGTAATCCCTGGTTTCCAATCAAACTAAACACAGCATCTTCCCACACCATTTTAGAAAGAACTACTGACTGTGTTATATTAACTTCTTTCTATGAACAATGCTCTTCCTCCATCTGACAAATTATTTTTTCCCTTTAACTCTGCATTTCAGCATTAAATGTCACTACTTCCCTTAATGACATCAAAGTCACCCCGTGCTGCTGCCTCTGACACAGGGGTGGCAACAGCCCTGTCTGGAGGTGTGTGGGTGGAATGAGCTCCTGGATCTGGAGTAAGCCGGTACTGAGCCAGGCTCCCTGTCCACCTAACTCCTAATACATTTTAAACGCAGAGCAGTGGTAGGTCCTGGACCCATTGCAAACCAGAACTGAGACAGACTGCTGGCCAGCCTGCTAAAAAATGTACTGGCGGGAGTGGGCAAGGGGGGAAATGCATGTGGTCTATAGTATTAACCTATAAAGCTTTCGCCTATTGGTTAATTAACTACACTATTACATCCCTATCAATAATCCCAACACACTTCAGTTTTCTTGTCCTTCTGATCTTCAACACAGAAAAATAATAAAATAAAACAATAATAATAATAAAAAAATTGAAATCAAATTTTATCCTAAATTTCCCCACCAAAGTTATTTAATAACTTGCCTTCACAGAAAAAATATTTTTGGGGGTGGCAGAGAAAGAAGAGGGATATGAAAAAACCCCACAAAAGTGTGACCTAAAATATCTCCTTGGAAAAGCTTCACAGAGGCTCTTCTCTACTATTTAAACAGGACTCTTCTCTAGTATTTAAACAGGACTCCTTGTTTTTCATGACAAAATGGCTTCCTGTGTGGATTTTATAATTAATACAAACCAAAAAAACCTTATTAAGATACCTCAGCTTTAACACCTGATGCATAAATATCAGAAAGTAACATGACGAAGAGGAGCTCACACTGTAGAAGTCACAATACTGTTACACTTAACTAGCATGCTGAGAGATCTTGTAAGTATTCCCTTGTTTATGGTTATGCGAGTTTGTTTAACTGAATGGAGTAATCTGGACGACTAGAGAAGTTTATTGTTTTTTTTATACCCCTATGCGTTAAAGAGATTATTAACAATGTGGAATATTGAGCATAACAACACTTTTTTCCTGGTGGGTGGATCACTTACTTCTGGAATCATTAGTTAGCAATACAGTCAATTTTTAATGCATACTTAATGCTGTTAATTATGATGCTTCAGTTTTAAAAAATACATATTCATGCATAAAACATAGAATCATAGAATACTAGGACTGGAAGGGACCTCGAGAGGACATCGAGTCCAGTCCCCTGCCCCCATGGCAGGACCAAATACTGTCTAGACCATCCCTGATAGACATGTATCTAACCTACTCTTAAATATATCCAGAGATGGGGATTCCACAACCGCCCTGGGCAATTTATTCCAGTGTTTAACTACCCTGACAGTTAGGAACTTTTTCCTAATGTCCAACCTAAACCTCCCTTGCTGCAGTTTAAGCTCACTGCTTCTTGTTCTATCCTCAGGGGCCAAGATGAACAAGTTTTCTCCCTCTTCCTTATGACCACCCTTTTAGATACCTGAAAACGGCTATCATGTCCCCCCTCAGTCTTCTCTTTTCTAAACTAAACAAACCCAATACTTTCAGCCTTCCTTCATAAGTCATGTTCTCTACACCTTTAATCATTCTTGTTGCTCTTCTCTGGACCCTCTCCAATTTCTCCACATCTTTCTTGAAATGCGGTGCCCAGAACTGGACACAATACTCCAACTGAGGCCTAACCAGCACAGAGTAGAGCGGAAGAATGACTTCTTGTGTCTTGCTCACAACATACCTGTTAATGCATCCCAGAATCATGTTTGCTTTTTTGCAACAGCATCACACTGTTGACTCATATTCAGTTTGTGGTCCACTATAACCCGTAGATCCCTTTCTGCTGTATTCCTTCCTAGACAGTCGCTTCCCATTCTGTATGTGTGAAACTGATTGTTCCTTCCTAAGTGGAGCACTTTGCATTTCTCTTTATTAAACTTCATCCTGTTTACCTCAGACCATTTCTCCAGTTTGTCCAGATCATTTTGTATTATGGCCCTATCCTCCAGAGCAGTCGCAACACCTCCCAGCTTGGTGGTATCTGCAAACTTAATAAGCGTACTTTCTATACCAATATCTAAATCATTAATGAAGATATTGAAGAGAGAGCCGGTCCCAAAACAGACCCCTGCGGAATCCCAGTCGTTATAACTTTCCAGCAGTGTTGCAAACCATTAATAACTACTCTCTGAGTACGGTTATCCAGCCAGTTATGCACCCACCTTATAGTAGCCCCATCTAAGTTGTATTTGCCTAGTTTATTGATAAGAATCTCATGCGAGACCGTATCGAACGCCTTACTAAAGTCTGGGTATACCACATCCACCGCTTCTCCCTTAACCACAAGACTCGTTATCCTATCAAAGAAAGCTATCAGATTGGTTTGACATGATTTATTCTTTACAAATCCATGCTGGCTGTTCCCTATCACCTTGCCCACCTTCCAAGTGTTTACAGATGATTTCCTTAATTACTCGCTCCATTATCTTCCCTGGCACAGAAGTTAAACTAACTGGTCTGTAGTTTCCTGGGTTGTTCTTATTTCCCTCTTTATAAATGGGCACTATATTTGCCCTTTTCTAGTCTTCTGGAATCTTTCCTGTCTCCCATGATTTCCCAGAGATGATAGCTAGAGGCTCAGATACCTCCTCTATCAGCTCCTTGAGTATTCTAGGATGCATTTCATCAGGCCCTGGGGACTTGCAGGCATCTAACTTTTCTAGGTGATTTTTAACTTGTTCTTTTTTATTTTATCTTCTAAAACTCCCCCCTTCCCACTAGCATTCACTATGTTACGCATTCCTTCAGACTTCTCGGTGAAGACCGAAACAAAGAAGTCGTTAAGCATTTCTGCCATTTCCAAATTTCCTGTTACTGTTTCTCCCTCCTCACTGACCAGTGGGCCTACCCTGTTCTTGGTCTTCCTCTTGCTTCTAATGTATTTATAAAAAGTCTTCTTGTTTCCCTTTATTCCCATAGCTAGTTTGAGCTCATTTTGAGCCTTTGCCTTTCTAATCTTGCCCCTGCATTCCTGTGTTGTTTGCCTATATTCATTCTTTGTAATTTGTCCTACTTTCCAGTTTTTATATGACTCCTTTTTTATTTTTAGATCATGCAAGATCTCGTGGTTAACAGTCTTCAAATATTTTTTATTTTTATAATTATTTCCCTCTTGCATCTCCACGAACATTAATCCACATGGAAGAATTTTTATATAGCATAATTCTTCTGTACACCACTGTGGGACAAATAAGAATTGTGAGGGGCCAATCCTACAATATTAATCCATGCGAACAGCTCCATTGCAGGGTCTCTAAAAGACATAAGGGGAGATGACAGTGGACCACTGGAACAGACTTTCACAAGGTTTGGCATTTTTTTTCCAGCGAGGGATTAATTGGCAGCATTAAAATCCAACATACACTAGTAAGTTTGTTTTCATTTATTTTTATTACTTATTTCAGACTTCCACAGTTGGCCAGCATGTGTTTTATTCATTTGCTTGAGGAATTTGCCCAGTTTTAAGAAAACGTATGACAAATTTTTATGTCTCACTTAAACTGAATCTATAAATGAAGTGCTCAAAACCCAAACTATATTAATTCAAAATGCTACTATACTATTCCATAAGGCATAAACAGCATTCCTTTAGAAAAACAAAACTAAAAAAATTACAACATTTTAGTTTCATTTCTTATATTATCATAAGTTAACCAATGGCAAAAGGTTGCAGTAATAAAATATCTAAATGCACAGGGATTTCAACAACTTCCACCCCATCATCCACCTCAGCCTGGACCAGTGCACATAAGAGAACCACTTCCTTGACACTACAGTAACAATTACATGATGGCCACATTTCCACCACCTTTTACCGGAAACCTAGTGACCGTTACACGTACCTTCATGCCTCTTTCTTCCATCTCAGACACATTTTCACAATCAATTGTTTATAGCCAGGCCCTAAGATACAACCAGATTTGCTCCAGTCCCACAGAGACCAACACCTACACGATCTATATAAAGCATTGTTAAAACTTAATCCAGAGAAGTGAAAAAAGTGTCTATATTATTTCAAAGCAATTTCAGAAGTCACCTGGAGGGAGAAACTGCAGAACTTGGTTTCATTTACAAGTTTGACACCTTGAATGGAGGCTTCAAAAAAGACTTGACCTGGATGGGCCGCTACTTTCTACATCCTAATGATATAAAAAGCTAAGCACTGGGTACTTAGAATACTTAGAACCTATCTATCAACGTCAGTTAGCATGGACACTCTAACAGACAATTTTTGTTTCCATTTTTTCTCTTCTCTTTCCCTCTCCATCTCCTCTCTTTCTTTGCTATTTATTTGCAGCCTGGAGCCTTTAACTCCATTCATCTGAAGAAGTACATCTACATTTTTTGTTAGTTTCTAAGGCGCTGCAGGACTATTTTCTGTTCTTTAAGTTTTTCAGTTACAGACTAACAAGGCTACCCCTCTGAAACTAAACTTTACATGTACTATAAGCCTGTAGGAAAAAAAACCTTAAAATATTGGACTGTTGGAATTTGACAGACTGCAATAAATGTGCGTGGAAAATGAAAAAATATAAAGAAAATATTCCATGGAAAATGGAATAATATAAAGACAGAAAAGTAAATGAATTTTATGTCTCTGTAATGAAAGCCAAAACTGTATTAAAAATCAAAGGCAAGTTATAAAAAAGCATTATTAAATTATCTTTGAATCACCAGAAAAGCTTTACATACTCTCCTATTTTGAAGGCTAATAGTTATTGTGTATATCTCTAAACAACTGCTTCATTGGTTAGTTACATCACCAATATAAATTAAAAAATTATCCCCTACCGCCTTCTCACTAGAAATGATTATGGTTGCTTCAGACAGACTGAAATTTAAAACATTACTCTTTCACCCAGCTCATCCCATGCACTGGAACACATCTCCAAGTGCCCAGGGATGGCAGGAGCCATAGGAGAGAAACATGCCCTTTTGGCATTTCATGCACTGATGAGCCTCATAACAGATAAAAAACCCTACAGCCAATTTAACTGACATGTTGCAACCAAGAGGAAATGCAAGATTTAAAAATTTCATACAAGTTTTATTTATTCTCCCGTTTGAATTGAAGTTATATTACTACTGACATATTTTACCTAGAGTGGCTCAGACTACATTAACCCTAATTACAACCAAAAATGAAATTAATCTTTTAATCCAGACCACAGTTATCAGAATTATTATCCTGTTCATGTTAATTTTTATATAAAGCTTTCCTAGTCTGGCAATTCAAAAAATTTACTAGAAGAGGCTCCAACATTATTAACAAAGGCTCCTATACACATTCTTTTCTCCAAATAATATATCTCCCCCCACCCAAAAAAAAAATCAATGACACATTCCATCATGACTTCCCTATGATTTCTAAGATTTAGAATTCCTCAGTGAACTGGAGCAATTCTAATCTTGCTAAGAGAGTACCCAAGGCATCATGAGTGACTGACAATGAGATCCCACAAACTGTTGCAACATTTGAGGTTTAATTTTGATGTGAAATTCCAGTAAAACATTTTAGTATCAAAAGTATTGACCTCAGTGGTATATGTAAGAAAACGATTGCAGGATCAGTTTCTTTTGCTATTCTATAAAACAGAGCTACATTGCAAGGAAATCATCATATTTTGTGAACTCAGACTGCTCAGCTTTATTTTACAATCCTCGAATCCACAGCATCTGAACAAAAAAAGTTCAAAATATACTCCCCAAATTAATATATAGATTGTAAGTAACAAACCTCAGTATAACTGCACTATGTCAAATAGAGTAATTAATAACTTTTCTACAACATTCCAAGACCCTTCAGCATATCTGCATATTCAATGGGAACAAAGCCAGAAACAAACAAAACATATGCAGCACCTAGAGCAGGGGCGGTAAGGTCTGGCCTGCAAGACGGATTCGGCACACCAGCCACCCCATTCGGCCCATGGGCCCCCCACTGGGACCCTCAGGAACAGAGCAGCTAGGCACTTCAGAGCCCACGGCACTCTAAGAAGCTGACTGCTCCCTATGGCTCTGTTCTGGCTGTTGGAGGGAGGGGGAGACTTTGCACAATCCTCCTATGCACCAGAAAATCTCTAAGATCCTACTAGCCCCCCAGCACCCAGAGGACAGAGCCACAGGGAGCAGTCAGCTACTTAAAGTGCATTGCGTTGCAGCAGGCAGGGAGCCTGCCTCAGGGTCCTGCAAGGCTGCTGGCTGGGAGCCAGCTAGGTAAGCAACTCCTGATCACAGCCTGCCTCTGGCACCTAAAAGCCTCTCCCTTCCCTCAAACTCTCTGCCCCAGGTCATCACACAAAATCTCTGCACCTCCCTTATTATCCTCCTCTAGGTCACAACTCCCTCACAGACTCTGCCCCCCCATACACCTATCCCCCAAGCCATAATCCTCTGCTGCACCCATATCCCCTCCCAAACCCTATTCCACTGTCCCAGATAATCACCCAAACTAGGGATGTTAAATATCAGTTAACTGAATAGTTGATGAACCTCATGAATTTTTATAGGCTAGTCTACTATTCTGTAGTGCCCGGGTAGCCGCTGTCCCAGGGAGGGAAAAGGAGACGAGAAGGATCTGAGCTCCTGGATCCAACACAAGCCAGAACTGAGCCGGGCTGGCTGCCCACCTGGCTCCTAATATACTTTAAATGCAGAGCTGCAGCAAGTCCAGGGCACAATGAAAGCCGGGACTGAGCTGGGCTGCTGGCCAGGCTGCTAAAAAATTTACTGGCAAGGATTGGGGGGCAAATGCATGTAGTTTACAGCATTAACCTATAAGCTTTTGTTTATCGGTTAATCGACTATACTATTACATCACTAACCCAAACCCTCTGTATATCACTTCCCAGGTCACAGCACCCTCCCCGACATCGCACCCCGTCCTACACCTCTCCCCAAGCCAAAATCCCTTCTTGAACCCATACAGCTTTCCAGACTCTGAAAAGACCCTGCCCAGTATCACAGGCCCTTGCTTCACCCAAACTCCCTCTCAGACTTCACACCCTCTCTGCACCAACTACCTACCCCAAGCACTCAACCTCCACACCAGACCCTGCACCTCCTCCATAGAAAAGTACAGCCCTTGATCACTTACTGAAATCTTCAAGTGCCTTCCCACCAAAAATTATTGCCCACCCCTGACCTACAGTCAAAATAGTATCTTTTACTGGACCACATTATGATGCTGAGTGAGACAAGCTTTCCATCTTACAAGAGCTCTTCTTTAGGCTACCAACAGAAGCTGGTCCAATAAAATATATTAGAAAGGCAAGGAAGTAATGTAATATCTGCATATTCAGCACCTGTTCACTCCCCAACTCTTTAAAATGAAAACACTGTGTCCTTAAACTGCTCCGGGCAGCAAGCAAGCTTAGTGCCAAGACTCCTATATGCATCTGTACCAGAGAGACAAAGATCAATATGACAAACACCTGTGACCTGCAAGGTCTACAGACCAGATTCCACACCTGATCACCACCTGATACCATTCACCAATACTTCTATTGTCACAGCTGCTAACTAGGAAGAGACAAAGAATCTCAAAAGGGGGAAGAGGGTATGGGCACCTGCTTCAAATAACAATATCAGAGGATTGAAGTAGAGACTATAAATTCTCTGCTACATTTGTAGAAAGCCTCCAGGTACTACTGTATCCAAAGAGAGTCTGGAAAACCTATTTGAAATATTACTGGAACTAGATGGAAAATCTAAGCTTAATACATGTTTTGTGTACAAAAAGCCCTGCACTTAGCACTGTCACTGAATGACGGCATAATTTAATTTACATGAAACCCATTAGCTTTCATGAAAGGAAAATTAAAAACAGATGAGAGCAATTCTTTGGTGTGAGCAGAATTCATTTACTGTAATACCTGGGAAAAAGAAGTTACTCACCCTGTGCAGTAACGATTGTTCTTCGAGATGCGTGTCCCGTGGGTGCTCCACTGTAGGTGTCGGCTTGTCCCGGCGCCACAGATCGGAGATCTTTTCTAGACGTAATCTGCCGGACCACGCATGCGCGAAGTACGGCTCGTGGCTTTTCGCGCCGTTTGAGCGCCGCTGGTCCGGCTCCTGCCAGTTCCTCCTGCCTCTTGGTCTGAAAGACAAAATAATAGATTCCGAAGAGGGGAGGAGAACGGGTCGTGGAGCACCCATGGGACATGCATCTCGAAGAACAATCGTTACTGCACAGGGTGAGTAACTTCTTTTTCTTCTTCAAGCAGTGTCCCGTGGGTGCTCCACTGTAGGTGAATGTACAGCAGTAGCTCACGAAAGGAGGAGGGTTCGGAGCTAGCATGCCGTAGCTGAGGATAACACCGCTGTCGCCACCGTGGAATCAGGTATTAACAAGTTCGGGATGGCGTAATGCGTGGCGAAGGTTAGGTTGGAAGACCACGTAGCAGCTCTGCAGATATCTATCAAGGGGACTCCCTTAAGGAATGCAGTGGACGTAGCGACCGCCCGAGTCGAGTGGGCCCTCAGGGTTGAGGGCAGTGGTTTCTTACGTAGTTCATAACAGGTCCTTATGCACTGTACAATAGTAGAGGAGATGCGTTGAGCGGACAATGGGCGACCTTTAGAACGGTCCGTCATTGATATTAATAACGAGTCCGTCATTCGAAAGGGTCTGGTCCTCTCGATATAAAAGGCGAGAGCCCGTCTGACGTCCAAAGTGTGCAGGCGTGCAGGTTCTGGTGGCGCATGTGGTTTGGGATGGAATACAGGGAGGATTATAGGCTCGTTGATGTGAAATCGAGAGATCACTTTGGGGCGAAAACGTGGTTGCGTTCGGAGTATTACTGCTTGGTGTGTAAAAATTGTATAAGGAGGAAAAGCTGATAGTGCAGCTAGCTCACTCACTCTCCTCGCGGAAGTAATGGCCAATAAGAAAATGACCTTCATGGACAGATCATATAAAGTGCAGGTCGCTAGCGGTTCGAAGGGTCTGGCCGTTAGGGAATTGAGAACCATTTCGAGGTCCCAAGGATCCGCCGGGTGAGTATAGTGCGGGTACAGGTTGGACATTCCCTTCAGGAACCTTTTACTTGTTGGATGGGAAAATACTGAACATCCGTCGACCGGCTGGTGAAAGGCTGCAATTGCAGCGACATGAACCCTGATGGAAGCGCAGGTGAGGCCTGAATTCTTGAGGTGTACCAGATAGTCTATGATTCACTGCAGAGGTGAGGAGACTGGGTTCAGATCCTTTTGGGAACACCACGATGAGAAGCGTGACCATTTGGAAAGGTAAGTAGTCCGCGTAGATAGTTTTCTACTGTTCAGTAAAATGTGTTTGACAGATTGTGAGCATAACACTTCTGACTGTTGGAACCAACTAGGTACCAAGCCGTGAGCGCGAGATGGTTCACTTGCGGATGAAGAAGGGAGCGATGATTCTGGGATAGGAGATCGTGTCGAGCTGGCAGAGGAAACGGAGGATGCATCGACATGCGATGTAGGTATGGGTACCATGTTTGCCTGGGCCAGGCTGGGGCTATTAGGATTACTGTGGCCCTTTCTCGAATTATTTTCTCCACCACCCTTGGAATTAGGGGTGTGGGTGGGAATGCATAAAGTAGGTGACGCCCCCAGTTGTATAGGAAAGCGTCGCCTTTTGAATTTTGTCCAATCCCCGCTCTCGAGCAATACTGAGGACATTTCACATTGTGAGAAGTGGCAAAGAGGTCCACTAGCGGGAAACCCCATCGTTGAAATATTATCGAAAGCACTGCAGGGTGTAGCTCCCACTCGTGATTGAGAGAAAAATGTCTGCTGAGGGCGTCTGCCGTTACATTGTGATGGCCCGGGAGGTATTCTGCAATTAGAAAGACGTTGTGTCAATTGCACATGTTCCATAGACGTACCGCTTCCGCGCACAAGGAGCGGGACCTGGCGCCTCCTTGCTTGTTTATGTAATAAACGGTCATCATATTGTCTGTAAGGACTCGTACGACCTGGTCGTGAATGATGGGAAGGAAATGTTGACATGCCTTGTACACTGCCCTGAGCTCCAGGAAGTTGATGTGCATCAGCGACTCGTCTGGTGACCATAGGCCTTGTACCTGTTCGGGCCCGAGATGCGTACCCCATCCGATGAGTGACGCATCTGTTGTCAATTGCACCGACGGTTGGGGGCGATGAATGGGTACGTCCAACAGCAGATTGTTTGGGATTGTCCACCAAGCAAGTGATTTCTTGACATGGGTGGGAACTGTTATTGTCCTGTGGGCATCGCGTACATAGGGGGGGGGCAGATTCGAATCATCCAATGTTGAATGCATCGCAAATGTAACTTGCGTGTTTCACCACATATGTTGTGGAGGCCATGTGTCCCATAAGCTGTAGGCACCGTAGTATGGGAACCTTTGGGCTGACGAGTAAAATCTGAATCAAGTCCTGCATCGTGTGGAACCTTTCCATCGGTAATGATGCGCATTCGGTCGTAGAGTCTAGACGAGCGCCTATGAACTGTATTGTTTGGTGTGGTTCCAATGATGACTTCGGAACATTGAGAATGAGATCCAGTTCATGGAAGAGCATGCGTGTTGTCTGAGTGGCACTGAGCGATTCCTGTAACGATTGGGCTCTTATTAGGCAATCGTCGAGGTATGGAAAAATCATTATGTGTAGGCAACGTAGGTATGTGGTCACTACAGCCAGGGTCTTGGAGAAAACCCGTGGAGCCGACGAGAGACCGAACGGCAGGACCCTGTATTGGAAATGGTCTGTACCTATTTGGAAGCGTAGAAATCGTCTGTGCGCCAGATGGATCGCAATGTGGAAGTATGCGTCCTGAAGATCGAGGGATGTGAACCAATCCCCATTCTGAAGTGCTGGGATGATTGTAGTTAGGGTAACCATTTGAAAGCGTCATTTTCGCAAGAAACGGTTGAGGTCGCGAAGATCTAGTATCTCCATCCCCCTGATTTCTTTTTTGTTACGAAGTACCGGGAGTAAAAACCTCTGCCCTTGAATTCATCCGGAACAGGCTCTATTGCTCCGACGGTGAGTAGACGGGCAACTTCTTGCCTGAGCAAAATCTCGTGAGATGGGTCCCTGAAAAGGGACGGGGCAGAGGAAATGGATGAGGTAGCGACGTGAATGGAATGGTGTAACCGAGACGAATTGTTTGGAGGACCCATTTGTCGGTAGTGATGTAGGCCCATCGATGAAGGTACGGCCTGAGGCGGTGATGAAATATAGGAAGGGTTCTCAACCCTTCGAGGGACGCATCAAACTTGCTGCCTGGTACCCTGTTGGGAAGTTGCTTTGGGCGGCGGGCGGCTGCGCTGTTGCCACTGCCTACCCCTTTGTTGGTCCTGAGGCCTATACTGAGGGGATTGCCGAAGGGAGGGGCCTCTGTCTCTGGTAGGGCGTATATCGCTTTCTACGGTATGGAGGAGTGTACATGCCAAGTGTTTTAAGAGTGGTTCTGGAATCCTTCCCCAAGTGGAGAAGTTGGTCAGTCTTCTCAGAGAAAGAGGTTCTGCCTGTCAAAGGGTAAGTCCTCAACCTTCGAAAACAGGTCTTTAGGAGCAGAGGACGGTTGCAGCCAGGATGCTCTGCGCATAACGACTGATGTAGCTGTCGTGCGTGCTGCCGTGTCAGCTGTATCCAGAGCAATATGTAAGGCTGTTCCGGAGGCTGCGTAGCCCTCTTTTATAAAAGACTTTAGAATGTCTCGTTTTGTCTCTGGAATATGTTGAAGCAATGGCATAAGCTTGGCGTAGTTGTCGTAGTTGTGATTCGCCAGCAGTGTGGAATAATTGGCCATTCGTAATGTGAGCATTGCCGAGGAATAAATTTTACGTCCGAAT
This sequence comes from Pelodiscus sinensis, assembly GCF_049634645.1. NCBI lineage: Eukaryota > Metazoa > Chordata > Testudines > Trionychidae > Pelodiscus > Pelodiscus sinensis. The sequence continues at coordinate 28,775,178 of NC_134724.1, read as the reverse complement.
AAATTGAGACACTTACTATCCCTGTCTGCGGCAGTAGGCTTGTGCTGTGGCATCTTTGCCTTCTGCTGAACTGCATCCACAACCAGGGAGTTAGGTTGTGGGTGCGTGAAAAGAAATTCCATCCCTTTGGCGGGGACAAAATACTTTTTATCCGCCTTCTTATTTGTCGGCAGGGCGGATGCCGGGGACTGCCAAATGTCGTCCGCAATTTCGAGAATGGCCGCATCCAGTGGCAGCGAGATCTTTGGTTGGTGAGTGTGCTTGATATTGTGAAGGAGATGGTGTTGTTTTTGCTCCACGTCGCCCAACTGTACGTTTTGACTCTCCGCTACCTTTTTGAATAACTCCTGAAACTGGCGCAGATCGTCAGATGGTGAGGTGTCTCCCTGAAAAACTGCATTGTCGGGGGATGATGAGGAATGGTGTGCGGGTGACTGATCAGGTTCAGGATCCCAAACGGGAAGAGGTTGCCCGACATGAGAGGGAGACCCGGAGGGAGTTGGTGGTCTTGAGGGGGCAGAAGAAGAATGGTGTTTTTGCACGAGATGGGTTTGCAGAGACCGGCATTGATGATAGGATGACCTATTATGATAATAGGGGGACGTGGAATGACGGGATCTCATCGAGTATCCTGACTGGGTTGAAAGCTGTGGTGATCTTGGTGATCGCGACCTCTCTCTATAATATGTGCTGCGACTGGGTGAGCGAAGATCACGATGGTAAGAATGACCGGAACGTGGTGATATATGGCCGGTACGAGCGTACTCGGAGTACTGTGGAGATGGGGAGCGTACTTCAGGAGAGAACTCAGGGCTCGGTGATAAAGAAGATAATCTTCTGGGTGTATGGACCGGTGGTGCTAGCAAATGCTCCGGTGGAGAGGAAGCCGGGGTGGAAATGACCGAGTGCGGGATTATTTCCACTGGCACTGGAGGAATCCATGCCGAGGTGGTCCCCATCGCCGTCGTTGATTGTCTCGGTACCGATGATTGCCTCCGCTCCGGAGATCTACTCAGAGGAGAAGATCGTTGCGGTGCCGGTGAACGTCCTTCTGATGGCTGCCTGTGGTGAGACGATCCTTTCGGTGCCGGAGGACGACTCAGTGCTGGCACAGTCGAAGCCGGGGAGCGCCCCCGTGCCGATGAGCATTGAGGCTCTTGCTGTCTGGTGGGAGGCGGTGGTCAATTTGGTGCCGACAGAGCAGGATGGGAAGGATGCTCGGGAGTTCCCGAGCGTCATCTCACTAGAGGTCTTCTTGTCTTATCACCAGAAGTTAAGAAGAATAATTTTTCTCCCTCTCTTTTTAACACTCTTTTAGGTACCTGAAAGCTATTTATGTCCCCTCTCAGGCTATGTCTAGACTACGGATCTTTTCCGGGATACCAGAGGTATCGCGTCTGCTCTTCTGACATTTTTTGAAGAAGAGCAGACATGCTTTTTCGGAAGCCCTGTATTCCTCATTTTATGAGGAATAAGGGCTCTTCCAAAAGAGGAGGTTTTTCCGAAATTTGGCTCAGTGTAGACGGGCCAAATTTCAGAAAAGCCTCCTCCCCCCCTCCAAAAATTTAAATTAAAAAAAAAAAAAAAAGGAAAAAAGCGGCAGTCTAGATGTAGCCTCAGTCTTCTGATTTCCAGATTAAACAAACCCCATTCTTTCAGTCTTCCCTCATAGGCTATGTTTTTTAGCCCTTCAACCATTTTTGTTGCTATTCTCTAGACCTTCTCCAATTTCTCCACATTTTTCCTGGTATGTGATGCTCACAGCACTCCAGTTGAGGCCTAATCAACGCAGAGTAGAACGGAAGAATTACTTCTTGTGTCTTCCTCACAACACTCCTATTAATGCATCCCAGAATGCACTCAACAGTTCCTATAAATCCAATCACTCTTCATGTAGAAATCTTTCAAATTAATATTCATCATTCCTCTGTGGACTTCTTCCATTTTTACTATATATTTTGGAAAGACACTGAGTGATATCATCACAGGACACAGAGCACAATCAGTTTACATAAATGGCATGAATATTTTCATGAAGGGAGGTTTCATCCCAATATTTTCTATCCCCCCTTATCTTCCTTTGGTCACTGCACATTGATTAGAAGTTTTCACTGAGTTGCCTGGAAGAATACAAAGGTCTTTTTCCTCAGTTAGTATAGCTAACTTATAGCCAAGTAATGTAGGTGTTTACTTCAAGTTAATCTTGCTAATGTGTATTACATTATTAAATATCACATATCATGCTGTCCATTTAATCTGTTTTTTTAGGTTAATCAAAATGAGAGATGACAGTGTGAAACTTCAGAAGACCTTATAAATCATTTTGGTACATTTCCAAATCTTGCCACCATATTATTCATCCCCTTTTCAAATCCCTAGAACGCAGTCTTAGCATGGAATCTTGGGGCCCCACACTGTTAATATTCTACCTTCTTGAGAACCGCCCATTTATTACTCCTCTTGTTCGGTCTCCTGCTGATTTCTAGTCCATGGTTGAATTCAATTTTTTGTCATATGACCATTTAATTTCATTAATAGCCTCTCGTGAGGAACTCTGGTAGAGGCTTTTTAAAAAAGTGTTAAGTCATATTCATCTTTACTCACCATTTTGTTAACCCTCTCCATATTGGAGAGGCACTATTTTCCTAAGACGTCCTGGTACTTTGTTGCAGTCATTAATGCTCATCTAGATGTCTTATTGTGAAAGTCGTTTTTAACAAATTTTCTTCACACTGAAGTACTGAAGGGCTCAGTTGTACAAATCTATACTATAAGTAATCCTTTCCCACATTAACCGTTTCACTGACTTCCCAAAGATTACTCAGCTGAGCAATACTTTGCAGTATCAGGCCCAAATCGTGCAGCTTTCAGTACTTACACAACGTTTCCACTGACCTCACCTTGCTTTTCATGGAGTAGCAATGTGTAAGACCTACCAATGGTCACTGTGAGTGCTACTGAAAACAAGTTATTTTGATCTTAAGTCTCATCATTTTATAATTCTAGATTTTACTGGCTAGTGATCATTCAAATCTTAATTGCTGCTTCCAGTTAAAACAGTTTTGCCACTACATGTTAGCTCCCATGGTTTTAACTAAAAAGAATTTTTATTAAAGTAAGTTAAAAAAAAGTTTACATCGCCTGCTCGAAAATAATACTTTTGCTGGAGTGCTACCAAAGAAGAAAAAGTTTCAGAGATTTTACCTATTTGACATATTTGCTTCCAAATCACCCTGAAGCTCCTTTTTTAAATACACATTCTTTCTAGGCTGCTGAAGTGCTTATGTCTTTGTGAGCCAAAGCACAGATTTACAGTAAAAATTAGGTATACTAATTTCACAGATTTGAAAGAATGCCTTGGCAGCAGAGGCATAAAGTAATCAAGAATAGTGCCAACACTACCATGCACATAAACCGGTAAAATGAGGCAATCAGAAGTCCATTAAGATATCTAAATGACTTCTAAAAAAACCAAAACAGAATAAATCCAAAATCCAGTGTGTACTGATCATGCATTTGAATTAGTGATACACACAGTGTCATCTGTAGATATATTGATTGCATCTTCAAAAATTTCATAGTAATTCGTTTCACTAAGACTTGAAGATTGCAATATTTACATCCTTCTATTTTCTGTGGCTTCGTCTACACTGCCAGTTTTGCTGGCAGTGAGTATGCAAATGAGGCACAGATTAGAATATTGCCATGCCTCATTTGCATAAGGATCTCCGTGGCATAACAAGGATTTTGTGCAAAAAAACCCGTCCACGCTACTTTTTTTCTGCAAAAACAGCTTGTGTAAATTATGCAAATGAGGTGCAGTGATATGCTAATCCATGCCTCATTTGCATACTCACTGCCGGCAAAAACAGCAGTGTAGACGTAGCCTATGTGTTTAAGGAACATATTCCAAGTTACAACCAACTCAATTGGACAGTTACTTTCCCTCCAACTCCCCCAAAGCTGGGCAACAATAAATACACAAAAACAAGGGATAGGCCATGCACCCTTTAAATCCTAATAACATTCTTGAGCGATTTAACTGTACAGTAATTCCTCATTTAACACTGTACATGCGTTTCTGAAAATGTTCGTGCAAAGCGAAAACATGGTATGCAGGGTCAATTTTCCCATTAAAAATAATGGAAAGGGTGGGGGTTGCATTTCAGGTGATGGTGGCAAAATCAATTTTTTGTTGGTGCTGGGTCATCACTGTCAACATTAGATATCTAGCAACACAGGATAACTAGGAACGCAAGTTGCCATGGTTTGTTAAAACACAAAAATAAACACGTGAGTGAGCGGAAGAGCGCTGTGACCACGTGTATTCACCCGCTCATGCATATTACGACTGTTTTCACCAACTTATACTGCCGCGTGAAGTAGTCCGCCACTTGATTGTTTTTGTTATTTCGGGGACAGTCGTGTTATTCGAAAAATGTTCCCTAAAAAAATCATGCTATTGCAAAAACGTGTTATGCGGGCACGTGTTAAACGAGTAATTACTGTACTAGTAATTCAACAGTGAAGGAAGCTGCACTGCAACAAATCCAAATATACCATTCTCTCCTTCCCAGTAGGTAGTGCTGCTTTTAATTCTCTTATATGCATTTCCAATTATCTCCAAATACTGTCATTGTCTCAAGAAATCCCACACACACTGCATAACTATTCTAGTATCAAAAATTTCCCCCACATGGAACTGTACTCTGTTCTGACATGAGCACAGTTTACTAATACGATCCATCTTTGCCATCTAGACCAGAGGTGAACAAGATCTGGCCCACCAAGCTGTTTGATCCACTCCATGGCACACTACCCTGCCTCCAGGTCCAGCTCCCAGCTGCAATGATTGTCCTGTGAGCACATAAGCACATGAAGTCTCTTCCCCCCCAGAGGGCACATATCGCTCAGTGGCAGAAGGAGGGAACATTCTTGAGCAGCCTGGGGCTGCTACAAGAGGGTGCCTGCTTCCGGGATCCTATTGGGCTGCTGGCCAGGAGCCACTTAAGCGACCCCAGACCCTTCCTCTTGCACCCTTGCCCCTCCCACTGCCCAATTCCCTACCCCAGGTCACCAGCCTCCCCACCCTTGGTCACCATCTATACTATATCCTCTGCACAAACATCCCGAGAGGTTCTTAATACATTTAAAAGGCAGAGCCACAGCAGGGTTAACTCCCGGGGCGCAGAGCCATCCTCACTGTGGCTCTACAGTTCCCCGCCTTATCAACTAATCAACCAGTTGATAGAAATTCCATCAAATAATCGATTACCTGATTAAACGCCATTTAACATCCCTAATCCTGACCAAGTCACAATTTCCTCCCAGACTCTGCACCCCTCCTATACCCCTTCCGCAGGTCAAAATTCACTCCTGCACCCCTACTTCCTTCTGCACCCTGCACTCCAATCCCCTGCCTCAGGTCACAACCTGCTACTTCATTCAAACACCCTCTCAGATACCACATCCTCTCCTGCACCCCAATCCTCTACCCGAGCTCCATTCTGCATATAACCTCCATCTCAGACACCACAGCCTCTCCATACAAAAGTGTGGCCTTTGACCACTTTCTAAAAACTTGGAGTAGACCCCCCCCCCCCATCAAAAATTATTGCACATCCCTGTTCTAGACTAATCTATTCAGACCACACTTACCATTATGTTCCTATACCACCTTACACTTTGTGAGTGCTACTGGAAACAAGTTATTTCAATCTTAAGTCTCAGCATCATTTTATAATTCAAATTAGCAAGCTTTTCCCTCCCCACTGTCTCCAACAGGGGAGTTTGGAATCAGCAAATAAACTGCATTTCATTTTTTCCTTCTCCAAACCCATTTCTCAAGATTACTCATAAAGAGATATGAACATACCTAACAAAAACCAAGGGTCTAGTTGGCAAGCAGGAGAAACTGGGTGATTGATTCAACAGGAGCAGGTGCTGTTATATAAATGCCTAAGATATCCTGTTGACAGGTCTCACAAAATGAACCAATAAGCACAAATCCCCAATAGTACGGTCATGTTCATGCCAGTGCAGGTAAAAGTTTATACCAGAAACAGAGGTTGCCTTCATCCTTCTTCCTCAGTAGAAGAGACAGAAAAGGCAGAAGACGGTGGACTTTTGTGCTTGCAGAGAGGTCTTACAAAATGTTTAAGAGATTACATTCCATGCATAATTTGGGTTCTTCTTCGAGTGCTTGCTCATGTCCATTCTGATTAGGTGTACGCGCGCCACGTGCACGGATTCCGGAGCTTTTTTCCCTTAGCAGTACCCATAGGGCCAGCAGGGAGCCCCCTGGAGTGGCGCCGGTATACCGGTGCATATATACCCCTGCTGGCCCTCCCACCCCTCAGTTCCTTCTTACCGCCCGTGACGGTAGCTGGAGCGTGCTTCAGGCTATTGCCTATCTCTTAGCAGACGTCAGTTCTGTGTTCTGCAGAACGATAAGATAATAGTTAGTCACCTTCCGACCCCGCCTCCGGAGGGGGGACACGGCTAGGGACTCACCTAATCGGAATGGACATGAGCAAGCACTCGAAGAAGAAGAAGAGGTTACTTACCTCGTAACTGTAGTTCTTCGAGATGTGTTGCTCATGTCCATTCTGCATCCCACCCACCTCCCCGTGTCGGAAGGAGCCGGCAAGAAGGAACTGAGGGGTGGGAGGGCCAGCAGGGGTATATATGCATCGGTATATCGGTGCCACTCCAGGGGGCTCCCTGCTGGCCCTATGGGTACTGCTAAGGGAAAAAAGCTCCGGAATCCGTGCACGCGACGCGCGTACACCTAATCAGAATGGACATGAGCAACACATCTCGAAGAACTACAGTTACGAGGTAAGTAACCTCTTCTTTTTACTATGACTGTTGATTAATCTCAGTTAACTATCACGATTAAATATTAAATTGTAATTAATAACACAGTTATACAATAGCCTACCAATTCAAATGTATTAAATATTTTGGATTTTTTTACATTTTCAAATATATTGATTTCTATTACAATATTGTATTCAAAGTATTCAGTGCTCACTTTATATTATTTTTATAACAAATATTTGCACTGTTAAAGTGATAAAAAGTAATCGTATTTTTCAATTCACGTTATACAAGTATTGAAGTGCAATAGCTTTACAGCAAAGGTGTAAATTACAAATGTAGAATTTGTTACATAAATGTACTCAAAAATGTAAAACTTTAGTACCTATAAGTCCACCGAGTCCTACCTCTTCTTCACCCAATCACTATTACAAACAGGTTTGTTTACATTTATGGGGGATGCTGCCTGCTTCTTCTCTATGGTGTCATCTGAATGTGAGAATAGGCATTCACATGGCATTTTTGTCACTGTCACTGCAAGGTGACAGATATGCTCAGTATTAGTATACCACTTCATGCTTCAGCCACCATTCCAGAAGACATGCTTCTATGCTGATGATGCTTATTTAAAAAAAATGGTGACTGAAGTCCTTAGGGAGAATTGTATGTCTCCTGTTGTTTTACCCACATTCTGCCATGTATTTCATGTTATAGAAGTCTTGGATTATGACCCAGAACAAGTTTGTTTTAAGAACACTTCTGCATCAGATTCAACAGAATGCAAAGAAGGTACGCGTGTGAGATTTCCAAAGTTAGCTACAGCACTCAGCCCAAGGTTTAAGAATCTGAAGTGCCATCCAAAATCTGAGAAGCATGAGGTATGGAGCATGCCTTCAATAGTCCTAAAAGAGCAACACCCTGATGTGGAAACTACATAACCCAAACCATTAGAAAAGAAAATCAGTGTTTCACTGGTGACATCTGAGTCAGATGGTGAAGGACCTCAAAAGCTCATCAAGTTCAGTCCTCTGCACGCATGACAGGACCAACCACCATCTAGACTAGTGATGGGCAATCTAGGCTAGCGAGCGAGCCACACGAGTGGCCCTCCATCTCAGTGGGCTGCAAGATTATCATAACCAAGATAGCATCCCAGGATAGAGTAGTTGTGCTAACTATGCTTGTGTACCCAGAATTTGCGGGATGTGCCAACTGAACTATAGCAGTGCTTTGATGGGATTCAAAGGGAGTGCATGGCTCTTACAGTAAATGTTGTGTTCAATCAGCATGCACCTTACATCATTTGCCCTGGCTTTACGTGCATGTCACTTTAGTTACAACAATAGGAAAACCACCTACCCAGACAGAAACCAGCAGAATCTGGCAACCCTGCACCTGGGCAACAGTAAACAAACTGTCTTGTGCACCTCACATACAACCCAGATGAGTTTTTCCCCTCCTCCTATCTCCTGATAAGTGGAGTTAAACAGCTAAGGGCAAGGATCTTCTGATGAGGGGAGGACACAGACAATACAGTACTATATTGTTATAAGTCTTATGTAAGTGCAAAAAGAGGTGAGTTTAGCAAGGCTCTTGCTCTTACAATTGGGAAAAAAACTTTCATTTTCTTGTAAATATTTTTCTAGAATGTAATTTAAAACATTAAATGTTGAATAAACAAAGATTAGCTCTAAACTGGTCTACATTATCGCTCATATATTTTAGTCTGATTTTGTACAGTACAAATCTGTATAATAATGGCATACAGAGGTGCCAAGAGGATTCACTAGTTTAACTTAAAATACAAGAAATGACCTCTTTTGCACATTGAGAAATCAACAGGATAATTTTGGAATTCATTAGTAAGGTGCACTAACTGATCCACCATAATAGCTTTATTTCCTCTGCAAAACATTCTAAAATATCTAAATGAATATGGAAATGCATCTTTCTGTGGCAAATTGTTCATTATTGAATCATTATCAACTCTTGTTAGACAAAATTTCTCTCTCTTGCAATGTACAAGATCATTAAAGTGTTTGAGAGCTCCATCATGAAAGACAGTGGCACTTTATAATCCTTTATCTCTCCAGGCAAATATGTATATGGCTGAACATAATATACAAAACAACAACATCCCCTTGACGTACCATTCTTTCTTTATAATGGGGTTTTTAAGTGTTGACAGCAATGGTGAAAGATGATTTTGCTCTTTCTACTAGTTTTATCTATTTCAGCCATATTATAATAAACACCCATTTTGAAGTACAATCCCATTTAATCTAATTAAATCTTTCAAACAAGCATTCAAGTTCACATTCTCAAGGCAACTCTTCTTTTACTTCCCAAATCATGAAATGTCTAAACTGTAACATTTTAGAATAACTTTGTCCTACTCTATAAATGCACATCTTTAATACTCAGTCCTGCTATGGGTACAGGAGGACTAGGACTAGATGACCTCTTGAGGTTACTGCCAGTCCTATAATCTTTATGTATTCAACACATTATCTCAAAAATGTATTGGTTTTTGTGGGTGGAATGGTTCTGCAATTTGGGAGATTCTTCTAACCAAGAACAACTATTGTCAGCTATCTAGTCAATCTAACATCACAATCTAAGAACTGAAAAAACAACAAATAGACTGGTAGCACTTTATAGACTAACAAAACATGTAGATGGTATCATGAGCTTTTGTGGGCACAGCACACTTCTTCAGACGAAAGCTCGTGATACCATCTACATGTTTTGTTAACTCTATAAAGTGCTACCAGACTATTTGTTCTTTTTTCAGTTTACCTATACAGACTAACTCAGCTACCCCCTGAAGAGTCTAAGAACTATAGTTTTAGTTGAAAGCTATCATTTTTCATTTTTACTTAAGTTAAGAGACAAACACAATAATTCAGATACCAATATTGAATTCAGTATTGAATAATGAAATCATTTTCACCATATACAAGTAACTTTTTTCATTTCCTTCTAGTGTTCAACATCTCTTTAAGGCTTTGCTAGGTATAATTCACAATGAAGAGGCAAGGGTACACAGAGCTGCACCTTTTTACAATGCATTGCAAACAAAATGAATGTAAGTTATTTTCTGCAAATTATGCAAAATAGTAAATCCTGCTGGCATATTTTTAAACACTACTTTATGGCTCTGGGGTATACATTCATGGAGACGAACTTTAGAATGTGTCCTTTAGATAGACAGAAATTAAAGACTATAGCTCTAATGGAGACAAAACCAGAGAGAAGCATTAGCTGTAATGCATTACAAAAATATTTTAGTCCACAGCTGTTACAAGCAAGTGATTGATATGCATACCTCTTAGGATTCATTTAATTCCCTCTTCAAAGCAATCTCAATGGAGGCTTCTTCTCAAATCTGTACTAATGATGTAATTCCATTATGTTTAATAGAATCATCTAGTCATTTTAAGTAAAACTGAAAAGCTAGGATGATACAGTAAGGCCAATAATTTCTATGCTTATTTAAAATTCTACTTAATTTAGGAAATGGATGGTTCAACACAAAACAAGGACTCATGAAGTGTCTCCTTCTTTTGCACTACCTATTTAAATCTAAACCTGCTATGTAATATAATCATTTTGTAGAAATAAAGCAAAGAAAAGCATTAAAACATGTGACTAAAAAGCCATATATACCCTTGATCGGTGTTTTGCTCATGCAATAAATACATTTAGATACATCTCTTTTCAACCTGAGGCCAAGAAAAAATCTGATTGTTATATGAAACAATTAGGGAAAATATTTTTCTCCTGGCATGCTAATAGCACACCACAAACTTCATTGACTTCACTGATCTTCAAATATAGCACTACTGATCTATTGATATGGGCTATATATTTTCAGATATATACACAAACATACACACAGTTATTTTAAAAGCACAGTAATATACTGTGAGATTCATAAGTGAGGGTTAAAATGATATCTGCTTTTAGGAATAGCTACATTGTGGTATCAGACTGTCTGCTTCTATACTTTGCAGTAGTAAACAAAGACAGCGCAAAGTAAAAAGATTTCCAAAAGAAACTGCAGACCACCAGGATTTGGATTTAGTTAATCCACTTAGATTAGCATGGCTGTGTCTTAAAAGGACAATACTAAGATCACAAAATAGGTCACATACGCAAGAAACAAAATATATAAGTAAAACTATGTAACTATACACATCCAAAGCAAATGACAGAACCAACGCTAAATTTAAGGCACAAACTAGACAGCATTTGCACCAAGACAATGCTCTGCCAAACAGTAAATATTTGAAATTGATATTTTTAGGCCACAAGCTCAGAAGTGGAAAAGGGACAACCATTAGTACACTAAAGTGTTCTAGCAATAATGGTATTTAGGCACAAAAACAACTTATTCAACAGTTAGACTGATCATGTGTCGCTTTCTTCCCAGTTTGACATATGTTCTGAGTTTCAAAAGCAAAGGCTGGGGGGAACCACAGGCATTGAAACAGTCACAGCTAGAGTTACTGTATGTATGTAAATCACCATATATCAAAAGGAATCTATGCTGCATGTTACAATCTTAATTTTGCTAGGATATCAAATGCAAATATCACCAAAGAAACTGACATTTGAAAAGAGAATATGCAAGCGAACAATGAGAAGGACAACAGTAAAGTGTTACCTGGAAAACTATCTACAGTAAACAGGTAAATCAGCATTCTCAATTTTTAGAAACAAACACCTAAGTTTCTTAGAAAGTGCAGAGGAGTGACAAATATTCTAAATTTTTGCAGTAGGAAAAACAAACTAACTTAAAATCAGTCTTTACAAGTGCTTTGTCTTCAAGACTGTAAGAAATCAGTTTATCCCTACCATTCTAAATCAACTATCTAAAATATTGACACTTCAGCCTCTTTCCAAAATCATGGATCATGTCTCTTGCATTCAGAAAGCTGCATTTTGGAGCATCTTCCTCTATGTAAAAAGATTTAGATAGTTACCACAAGAAATGCAGTAACTTCCAGATGCTTGATGTGCCAGGCCTAGACAACTGGGATAAAAAATATCTCTTTCTGACCAAAGAAGCTTTTAGGGCCTACTCACAAGGAATTACCTACTTACCCATCAGATTCGAGTTCATGAAAGGTGTCGGGGACAATCCTTCATGGGGCCCTAATCGACTGTCATTCAAGTGATCACCATAATGAGGACTGTCTGCAAAACCCTAAGGAAAAAAAAACCCAGAGTATTAAACAGATTATTTGGCAGCCCTGCTAATTGAGTGTAATGACACTCTCTTAATTAAATGTATAGAGTTGCAATTGGTCATTCATCATAAAGTTGGCTTTAAAGTCTGAATATCTTGTGGAAAACACACTCTGCCCGTATTTCATACTGTTTGACTCCTCTCCCCATCCCACTGGAATAGAGGATACATCATTTTTCAGCCTTATAAGATGTGTCTCCATTGATAAAGTTTCCAAAAATTTAATAATACAGAACTATTTAATTTTTTGGTGCAGCTACAGCACTATTGCTTCTCAAGAAATGTATAGTGCTAGGCTTAAATTATTATTGAGTCTGTTTAAAGGTTTCTGTTGACATTTTCAGGTACAAGGTCTGGCATGAGGAAAAAAATGTATTTCTGTCACCAAGAAGAGGAAATACTGCTCCCCCTTGGAAAACTAAATGAAGGTTATAGATGAATAGGCATTTTAGTGTTATTAAGCATTAAATGCCATTCTTCATCTACAACAGGTCTGCTTACAAGAACTGATTCAGCTGAGAAACCCTGTTCTGCCACCTGTCTTCCAAACAACCATCCAAAAGCAAAAATTATTTGCACTCTTTCTAACATTAATGTAGCTAACCAAATATGTTTGGAAAGATGACTTGTGTCAACAGGAAGTATTGGCTTATCTGATAGCTTGCTCCGGAACCATGAGGAGAACAAGCAATAGATGTAGCAACCCCTTTAATGATTCAGGCTGCACATATTGTTCCATTAAGGCAATTATTAAATTTCCTTCCATGTAGGTCAGAATGCTTTCAACTTTTTCAAACAATATTGAGGAAACAGCTAGGAAAATGCTGTTCACCACAGAGATTGGTCATACGTATATCTTGTTAAAGGATTACAGTGCAGCAGAATAGAATCCTGCCTTCAAAATTACAAGTGCTTCATAATCACAGTTTTGCATAATATTCAGTAAAACTTTGCTTAACTCCAAGTGTCTAGCTATTCAATTCTTTAAAATTTTCTCATAATAAAGGCTACAGAAATTTAAAGCAGAGCTCCAAGCAAGGGGAGAAAATTGCTCAGGCTCACAGCAACCAGAAACCACCCAGAATCCCCTGGGACTATAAAATCATCAATCACTGAACATTTATCATTTTCCAGACTGCAGGCTCACATTCAAGACGACATTAATGGGGCTGAAACAGGCCTCACTATCTTTGCAGGCGTGCTGTCAGTTCAACCAAAGGGCTAGTGACTGAGGGCTAAATAACTGTCAAATCACTACAACTGCTTATGGATGCATGTCACAACTCCTTCTGCTATTCTACGTTAAAAGTAATCTTCTGGGAGTCCCAGCTCCCAAATGAATCTTTGGCTCATTCTATCTACTTCAGAATCAGTGACACACATGTGACAGACATTCAGAAAGAATCTTACTGACATTTACAACTTGGTTATGACCATAAGGATGTCCTCTGGTAACCATGACCTAGCCCTGTCTGTCAGACAGGCAGCATGTAGCAGCAGCTGCCCAGAAAATAGAGTGGCTTGTAGCTAAGGTCACCACCTGGGGTTTATTTTTGTGTTGAAATGAAACAAAATGTTAAATGTGCCAAATGAAGAAACAAAGGATTTTATATATAATATGTGGCTTATGTAGTAATCTCCAAGATGCCTGTTTAATTCATCAGCTTGTGATCAGACAGTGAAAAAGAAATCCGAGGAAAACTGATATCAAGTACACAACAACCATTTTACAAGACAGCACTTAAATAAGTTTTAAAAAGAGAGAAGAACCTGATAAATACATTCCATATACTACACATAGAAGAAAACATAGCAACCTAGGCCAACTGCGGAAACCTTAATCCTATAAAGAAATTTTTTTAAAGGATTCCATCTTGTGTGTGAAGAATATTCTTCTTAACCAACACTAATTTCACCAGACACCATAATTTGGGTTCTTTTATTAAGAGTGACAAATCCCTATCCAATACGCAGGGCTAACTGTTCCCAAGAACAAAGTTAAAATCAAATACTTTTTAGGGATTTTCTGGGGGAGGGAGGGAGAGAAAAAGGATTAAAAGAACATACTGCGAGTTGGAATTTACAAAAGACTTTTACCCTTCTCTCGATACTTCAGAAAAAGTGATTCTTCAAGATTCCATTTATTTCATTCATTAGACTTGTTTCCCTTCCATCATGAGCACCACCCTCTAATTATAAGACCCTCAAACATACTGCTATAGTACTGTACACATTAACTGCTCCTATTTAGTTCCAAGTTGTTCTAAAAGTGTTCTTCCAAATATTTAATGCCATGATTAAACATTCAAAAGTCTATTTCAAAGTGTATTTGTAGGCATCCAGCATACCACAGACTGAGCCCAATTCTCCATTATACTGCATATTGTACAGTTATTTACATGTGTGCAGAATATAAACTGCACCTAATGGCTGGCTGTCTCCCTCTGCTGGCTAGACTAAGCACAGACTTTTATTGAACATACTACAACCGTTGAGATTAAATATCTGGACACAATTTCAGTGACTGTTACTGGTCCTTCAGCTCAAGTACTGGAGATCTGTGGTTTAAGACCCAGGGATCTTCAGTTCAAAACCCACAGATAACTCAGCCAGGACTTCATCACAAATTAGGGATGTTAAATATCAATTAATTGATTAGTTGAGTAACCTCATGAATTCTAATCAGTTAGTCGACTATTCTATAGTCCCTGGGGGCAGGGCCAGCAGCTAGTGTGCTCAGGCCCCACTCTCAAGGAGCCTTCTGCAACTCTATGCTGCTGCCCACTTTATCAGAAGCAGCAACATGGAGTGCCAGGCAGGAACTGGTAAGTGAGGGGAGCCAATTTAAAAACCAGCTCCCTTCGCAGATTGGCTGCCTGTCACCCAGTGCTGCTGCCCCTGGTAGAGAGACAGCAGCATGGGGTGGCAGCAACCCGTCTGGGGAGGGGTGTGTCTGAGCTCCCGGACCTGGCGCAAGCTGGAACTAAGCCAGGCTGCCTGCCCGCTTGGCTCTTAATATACTTTAAACGTAGAGCAGCAGCAGAGGTAGCTTCTGTACCTACCATGAGGAAGGACTGAGCCAGGCTGCCTGCCCGCCTTGCTCCTAATACACTTTAAATGCAGAGCTGCAGCAGGAGGAGGTCCTGGACCTATTGCAAGCCAGGACTAAGCCAGGATGATGGGCAGACTGCTAAAATATTTGCTGGTGGAGGAAGAGGGAAATGCATGTAGTGTACAGCATTTACTGATAAGTTTTTGCTTATCAATTAATTGACTACACCATTACATCCCTGTTACAAATTAGTGCAAAGCTGGTGTAAAATTCTACCATTCTGATCTGATAACATTTTACACATAACATGTAAAAGAAATCAAGAATAATTATAAAATACGTTAAGAGGAAATTGATGTAAATTGAAATAGAGACTTCCCCACAAAATATTTGTCCTTTTATACTTCTGTAATTGTGTGTAGAATTCCTGGTCTTTAAATATCTATTGTTCATTTAGACAAATTTGTAAAGTTTTATATGCAAGAGCTGTAACCTGTCATGTATCTTGACACCTTACACAGTTCCAGCAATGTCATTGTAGGCTGAGAATTCATATTATTAAGTAAGAAAACAGAAGGTGGCACAGACTCAGCAACACACAAAATAAAATTGCTATGCAAATAAGAATGCTACTTCCTATGATTTGATGAATATCCTTCTATTATAATGACAACTCAAACTGGTCAAATAATCTCTGGAGTTCCTCTGGCATGGCTGAGGTCCCAAAAATATCACTTTCTGGATGGCACTAGCCACTGGAACTTAAGGCTTTTTTTTGTTGGTGTAGGGTTTTTTTTGGGGGGGAGGGGGGTTATTGTGCAAGCTGGTGCCCAAGGCAGCCTGAATTTCAACAGAAACACAGTCCTTCTTTGTAACTGCCAAGCCAACATAAGTAACCATTCAGACTACAACAGGCCTTCAAGTGTCTGCAGCTAGGCTTGCTGGTATGTGACTAGAGCAGTGTTTCCCAATTTTATTTGGCCACGGAACCTATTTAAACTCAAAAGAATTTTGTGGAACCCCTAATAACAGTATTATATATGGAGCTGAAAAAGTAGACCACGAATAAGTAAGGATAATAATAAACAAATGCTAAACAAGGTCATGAGATCGACACAAATGAAAATTGTTTTCAATAAAATTCATAAATGCTTACTATTAATTATTATTTTTTTAATAATAACATGTTATTGTAATGGAATTTTCTCACGGAACCCTTATTTTCACTTCGTGGAACCCCAGGGTTCCCCGGAAAACCATTTAGGAAACACTGGACTAGAGAAAGATTAGGGCAGGATTTTCTGAAGTGTGCTCAGTGGAGCCCTAGGGCTATGGGTCTCTAGGGGAAATAGAGAGAAAATATTTATGATATTTGTATGACTCTGTTATTTTGATACTAATTTTATTATCATTTTCTTTAAAAATATATATAAGAAATATACAAGAAATAAAAATAGAATTCCAAAACTTTGTTCATTTATTTGGGTATCCACTGAATTAAAAATAATATTTTAAGGCCTCCACCAAAATTTCAGGACCCCGTAGAGCGCCATGGCTGAAAAAAAGTTTGGGAAATCCTGGACTAGGGAGTAACAAGAATAAAACATAAATCAAAGGCCTTGATCTTCATTTTAACTGTTTTATCTGAAGTCAAACAGTTACTTTATCTACATATCTATCAATATTATTTAGATATAGGCAAGCTTCTATTCTTTAACACTGCGGATTGGAACAGCTGGTGAGCCAGAGGAAAAAAAGACATCTCTTAAAACAAGTAATTTGTTTCATATAAATGCTTGTGCCAGTGCATGGGAGTCACAGCTAACTAAACTAAACAAAGAGCAGCATAACAGCCATAAAATAATATCTCACATCAACATGATACCAGAATTTCCAAACTATAACGACCAAAATCATACCGATTTTACTGAAAAATTCAGTGCTTTCCTTAACAATGAACACAAATCCATTTCACAGGAATCTTTGCCATTTTCCTTTACCTTCATCCAAGCAGAAACTTCATTCCAGAACTCTCATAACTATTTTGAACTGCAAACCAAAAATGAACTCATTTTCAGATGCTATGTGTCTAATTTGCTTATTTCTTCTGTGACTTAATTTTATTTGGAAATTCCACCTTCTCATATCATTTTCCTGACTCCATGGGTCATCTTAAGCCATATGAAACAAATGTTTATAAACCATGGTAACCTTGCTGAGTCTATCTGGCATGAATACAGTTAGGAAAAAAATTAAGTGAAGCAATTTAAGGCACACTCCCAAGGTTGGAAGGTCTTACATTGTATTTGCTTTTAATAAGATTCAATCTTCTACTGCCAAGTTCTGTCTGATTCTATGAATGAGGTTCATAAGTAAAACATATCAATGACTACAACATGATTTCATCCATCTGTTACATCTCATCTTAAATTAATATTGTAAACTACTTGAATTGTCTCTCAATATACATGTTTGTATGGTTCCTAGCAAAATGGGTCCCCACAACTTTGCTGGGACCTCTAGTTATAATAAAATCAATTTTAGTGCTTTATAGATTCTACAAATACTCAGTGGCTAGCTTGTGAAAAATCAATGTGTGCAAAGACCTACTACAAATAGTTACACTTAATTGCTATGTCTGTCTGCTATGTTCTTCTATTTTACTATCTGCTTACGCAAAACCCAATCTTAAAGTGACTTCAAAAATGTCAAACTGCTTATACACATATAGCTTATAAGTACAGTTATACAGGTATAATTGCACCTACACTAGAGTTTTTACTGATGTATCTACATTGGTAAAAATTAAACAGTTATGCCATAACCAATATATTTATATTGGTAAAATTTGTATGTATACACCAGATCTTAGGAACCTAAGTCCCGTTGACAATCACCTTTGAAAATGGGACGCGTGCTTTTGAAAACTTTACCCTGGATATTTTGGGTAAAATCCTGGGAATTAACAAGATCAGATTTCACTTTTAAAATTTAGACAGATTTAATTACACCCACATGCTGGCAGTCTGAATTAAGTAATCTAAACCGAGTTACACAAACCTGACTAACAATATGGCAATCCAACTCTGCTAAAAAAAAGTGGGAGGTAGAGAGAGAACAAAACAAAAAAAGTTGTTCAAATATTCCCTGCTCCATGCCCCTCGCCAGACTTTACACCCACTTCTTCTTCACTTCAAAACACAAGCTACTAAAGCCTAGTCTGTCCCAAGTTATGCTATTTCAGAACAGAATATTGGACAGTAAATAATATTCTTTTTCCTAAACTCACTCAAGGCAGCAAATTTCTTTTTGAAGTGCAAAGTCACACATTTCACTTCATTGTTTAGTAAAGAGAATGCAGGAGACATGGACAACTACAAAGTAGTTTGCACAAAGAACATACACACACTAGTACGTGACTTTCTTGCCATCATTACTCAGCAATAATTTGATATTGTAGAGTCAAATACATTATAGCGTAGCTTTTTATTTTCAAATCCTCTAAACTAGAGCAATCAGCTGAGTTCCAAGTTCATTTGTTTGTTTGTTTTCCCCGCCTTCCTATACAGGATGTTGGAGACAAAGCAAAACCTAACCCAGCTGTGCCTTCTAACTGAGCCTCAAGGATTCAAGCAGGTAGCTGGCTTTTTGGCTACTTGTTTAATAAAGTGTTAGCATTTAAATGATCACAGCTATGCTCTGAAGTTAACATTCAATTAAAATGAATGGCAGAGTTCACACTTCTACTACTGTTTCAGTCAGTATATGTCTTTAGTTTAAAAAACACTATCACACACAAGTAGTTTGCAGCTGTGAAGAACATGGGAGATATCTGTATAATTTACAGAAACACTGTGTGTATCGCTGTTTGGTTACTATGGAATGACTGGCTCTATGAAACGCTAAGGCCTAAAACTTAAATTGACATCACTATAAGGCTCAAAGCTGTGAAAAATTTCAGGCCCTATGCAACACAGTTAGGTCAACTTAACCCCCAGTGTAGCCAAATTACTTTCTAAGGGTGAATTTACTACACTGAAGAAAAACTCTAGCTGCAGCTGTACCTCTGTAACACTAATAGTGTAAACACATCCTGACAGGTTAATTCCAGTCCACCTGGAACTCCTCCCACCTCCCCAGCAACCAGGTAATGACTAATTAAATTACTGATGCACAAACAGACTACATAGCAAATCCACCAATGAGAGTCTACATTCGACTCCCTGGAGACATGCGTAAACTGGAGAGACCAGATCCAGATGAACATACTGAGAACATAGTTGGTAAGCAAGAGGACTATAATCTGGTTACCCAGTCTATGAGTGGAAATGAATTGCTTTGTTCCACACAAAGATGTACAGGTAGGTGCCAGTCACTTAGAAGTAGTGCCCATAAAGAGACAGTGGGGTCAACATGTAGCTCACCCTGGAACTGTAACACAGGTATTACAGATGCCTCCTTAGAAATTTGAAATTTCTATTGAAGTTGTATACATAAAGAAAGATACATGTCAAGAACCTTTGTGTACATTTTTATTCTAACAATACTACTGTAACAGATCTAAAATTTCATTCATAATCAACAAACATTAAAGACTAGTTCAAGCTACAAAACACAATTCCCATCCTCAAGCAATTTCCTCCATGGCTGACCCTAATGTTGTTTATTATTAAAAACAACAAGAGACAGAGACGCCTCCGTTGTAAGTATGTCACCTTCCTCTTTGCCCTGGAGATCAACCGCACTACACTGATGATATGCCTCAGTTCCAATTGCCCAAGGTGGAAAAACCCCAATGATCTCATACTGCAGCAAAGTACCGATACTAACACCTCAGGCTATACATTTTAACAGAATGTGAAATATTCTAAGAGTCTCACAATAATGGTTAGTAAACATTTAATATGAGTAACAGACTCAAAGACTTTCTCAAGTGAAAAAAATAAAAATGGAAACAGATGGACATGGAGGTGACATGTTAAGGGTTCATTTGAAAACAATGCTGACATGTTTCAACAAGACTTATTGGCTCCACATTACAAACATATATTTGACATTATCACCTCAAATAAATGCTAGAGAATGATTATCAGTCACCATTATAAATGGCTGCAGAGTAAAAATCTAAACAGTCAGGTTCAAAGATAATGATTCACACTGTGTACGACACTTAGGGCACAGCTAGACAGCGGCGCTATTTCGGGATACTTCCGTTATTCCGAAATAGCATTTTCCGCATCTTGACAGCGCGCCCGTTAGTTTGAAATAGCTTTCAAACTAACAGCCCACTATTCCAACAACCCTGTAAACCTTGTTCCATGAGGATTAAGGGACCTTTCGGAATAGCTCTCTATTTTTACATTAACTCAAAATAAGCTATGCAAATTGCATCACTTTTTTCAAGATAAGAGTGTAGTGTAGATGCACCCTTACAGTCTGAAAGCTAAACACAGTATTTAACACTTTCTATCAGAAGATACCAAGATTAAATGTTTAAAGTTCAGTATAGAATTAGTCACACATGACTTCTCAGCCTGGAGATTGTGAACACTTTCCCCTTCTAACTAACCATACAAAATGGCAGACAGGAAACTTTTTTCCTGGTGTTACACAGGATTTTGATAGAAACAAGGTTGAGAATGAATATATTACTTCATAAATAAGGAAACATATAAACTCCTCCCTTATAATCAAAGTTAACTGAAAATCCTACTTTTCATCCCGTTTTTGCTTACCTTGCCAGTCCCCAGCCTTTTTAATCCCAGCTCACTATTGTCTGTCTCTATTATTTGGTATTCTGTCTTTCCTTGGTAGAATACCACTTGATCCACAAATCTGCTATGCAGTCTCAAACTGTGATAAAGTAAGTGCCCATGAAAGCTCATGATACCTTCTACACGTTTTGTTAGTCTTTAAAGTGCTAACATACTATTTGTTGTTTTTTAAGTTTATCCTGTACAGACTAACTTGGCTACCCCTCTGAAGCTTATAAAGTATTTTGTTAATGTTACAGATACTATGTTGAAACAGATAAGCAGCTTCTCACAGAGGAGAAACATAGAACTAGAAACCTATGCACCCTCCATATTTTAGAACTTTGGAGAATGAATTCAAACAATTATTCACTGAAGTACTCCATTTTGGAACTGTCATAGATTCCCCCTGGTTTCTGAGTCAAAAGTTACACTGAAGTTGTAATGATTTAGAGAGCCACTGAATCTAGTTATCCCAAATACCCAATTGTACCTTAAAAATCTCCTACACTGAACACTCTATTAAAGCAGGAAAAGGTTTATTTGTCTCTTTCCTAAGAATCATACGCAAAGAACTATGTTTTATTGTTGGAAACTAATCTGCAAACAGAATTCAATGCTTCACTCGATACTCTAGGAAATTATTATATATATATATGAAACCTGCACACTGAATTGAAAAACTGAATAATATAGCCTTTCAACAAAGCTTGGAAAACTCTGGGGAAAAAAACTACACGACAAACTAGCATATTAACAAATATGTCTGAGATATTTAGATACCTTCACATGGTGTTTGGAGACTATATTTTGGCACTCAGTGTCTAGAAACATGTATCAAATTAATTACATAAACACGTTACGTTACGTTTGGAAAAACCTCTTGACCCTTGAGTGCAGGAAGTTTTGTTTGTTTGGGTTTTTTTAAATAGAATTTCATACCAGATAATCTTTTCAGGTACAAAATAATAAACTAGAGGAAGCATATAAACAGCAAAAAACAAAAGGACAAAAAGGACACAAACACAATAGACTAGATAACACTTACTGGAGTTCTGTATCTCTCTTGTCTTGCTTTGCTATTTAACAGCTTCCTCTCTCGTTTTGTACCTGAGATTAAGAGGTATAAAACACTATTTCAAAACTTGCTATCTTTTCTTGATACTGTTTTTGATTTCTTACCAAATTAAAATGTACTATTGGTGTAAAAAGTGAAGTCAGATGGAAACAAACTATACCCCTTTGGCCTCTAAAATATATTTTCAGCTATTTCAGACATAATGATGGTTAGGCCATACAATCTGTTGATGCTAGAGTACGGTCTAAATTTATTGTAGCCACCCAACTCTGGTTTCATGTAGTTTTACACGACTGTATTTAGAAGGAACAGTTACGGTGTATGTATATATATATATATATATAGGGGAAGAAAACTTTTTTCCTAGAAGCACAGAAAGAAAAAATGCATACTTATTATCAAAATTGGTTCCCAACTTGAACTATACTGAAACACGTATTCATTTATTTATTACATTTAATAGTACTTATTTTATCATATGTGCCAGAACTGCACACAAACACTTGCAACTTAGATTCCAGGAAGAAAATATAACAGTTAAATTATGGCCTAGGTTTTTGCCTATTAAATACTAAAGAAGCCTACCACAGGGAGAAATGGTTGATTTTAGTATTTTTAAATATTTTTCCTTTGGAGAGACACATCTGAACAGATGCAAAACAAAGTTGTTCCTTTTATTAAACAGGCATTGTTAGAACAAAAACAAAGAAAGCATCAAGCACACAGGTGTTTAATTCACAAAAATAAAAGATATCATTATTCAAAGTGCAGTAAATACCATAGTAGAAATAGAATAACCTTTAATTAAAAGGCAATGTTTATCCGAGACACAGAAATTACACCAATTTGTTCCCATGATATGAGTTTTCTTCTATAAAGGACAATACACAAAGAAGTGGAAATGCTGGATATTGGTAGGTATATCATTACTAGAAGAATAACTCTTGAGAGTGAAGGGCCAAAATCTCACAGGATTCAGTTGACATTTCCCTCTGTTAAGTACTACAGAATTAGGGTCTAAGTGTTTTTAGCAAGACTTTCAAAGAACAACTTTACATCTTTTTAGAACAGAAGGCTGCAACAGTGCAAATGCAAAGGATACTGAATCCAAATGAAAAAAAAATAATTCTATGTTACTCTTTAAGGCAAGGGTGGGGCCACCAACCCACAGGAAAATCAGTCGGAGGCTGCACACAAATGAGAAGCAAAGCAAGAAGTCTCTGACTAAGAAGGAAAAAGGCACTCCTCACATCCTCACACTCCCTTCGCACATCAGAGCCGGGGGTGGGGGGGGGAGGCTAGTAGATTTTGTATGTTCCAGCCCTCTGGGTGGCAGTGGGGCTGGAGCACCAGTGTGGGCTCCCCAATGCGGGGGTATCTCTGAGCCTTGGGGGCTGGATCCAGGCAAGCTGAGGGTCACATCCAGGCCCTGGGCATGAAGTTCCTCACCCCTGCTTTAAGGAAGCACCCAATACATGCTAATAAGCATTGGGGCACATGTAGCGCATGCAAACATCACTATACTTATTCCTTTACATGTGACCTAAGATTCATGGGAAAACACACAATCCAACAGAAAGAAAGGTTAACACATCATCATAAATAAGACTTCAGTGTAATCATCTGAAAGACAGGACAGACGTCAGAGTTTTGCAGAGTTCCACTAGACCCACTAATTACCATTTCTGATTCATTCCTGTAAAAGAGAAAGTCTTTATGGCCAAGGCAATCATTTCTTATGATTTTTTTCATAAGTATTTACAATGAAAAACCCAGTTGAACATCTTGTTCAGACAGGGAGCAATCTAAACTGATTGCCACAGTTCACTATACCAGATTTAGCATGTTATGGGTTTAGGATTTGATACAAATGTTCACAGGTCCAAAACTATGTCATTTTAAGCACTCGTTTGAATAAGAAATTTGCATCTATAACAGAATTGACAATCATGAACACCTTATATTTTGTACACAAAAGTTGCCTGTCTTGATTTGTGCCCCTTTTTGCATCCCAATCTGAGGTTATCACAGTAATATTGTGATACAAGTTCTCCCTAATTTGTTTTACCTAATAGGATGATAGTCAACATTCCTAGATTCACAAATGTGAACTGGGGTGTGATGGGATGTGAAGTACAGGCAGTAAAATGACTGCAAAATATACATTTTCAAGCTTATTTGTTAAAATGTATAACTAAATATGTAGACTAGGATTTTCTAAGGAGGCTAAGGGACGTAGGTGCCTGACTTCCATTGACCGTCATTTCATTTCCAATGGGAATTGAGTTCCTAAGTCCTTTAGGCACTTTTGAGAATCTCAGCCACATTCTGTCACTGATTTAGAGTCAAACAGTTAAGTCAATGTACTCTTTTAAAGGAAAACTCCCGCATGAGGCTACAGGAAGATAAATCACACACTCAAATTAGAAACAGATTAAGCAGTACCTCTTGAGGTTTCAACTTTTCTATGGCTGTGGAGATGTCTGAGCTTTTTCCATGGAGACTGCCATTTTCCTGTAAACATGCAAGTAGTAAGAATAATTAGGACATGACTGAACATTCTGTATTGAAATCAATGGGAAGAGCACTGGACTCTGTTTCAAAATGTTAAAATAGAGACAGGTGAGTTTAGTTGTTTTCTTTTAAATTTGTATTGTTTCTTTAGTTTATCACTAGACAAGATCTAGGAACCTCAGAAAAAAGCATAACCTGTACCATTATGCCTGCTCCCTAAAAACAGTTTGTCTGATCTTCATTCCCAAAACCTAGATTAGCACACTCAGAACAAGTTTTTCTCATGCTTTGTAGCCCGATTTGTCCTCTGCTCTT
Source organism: Pelodiscus sinensis (assembly GCF_049634645.1). Lineage (NCBI taxonomy): Eukaryota > Metazoa > Chordata > Testudines > Trionychidae > Pelodiscus > Pelodiscus sinensis. The sequence continues at coordinate 28,750,390 of NC_134724.1, read as the reverse complement.
GTTAGGGTACAGAGCGTAAATCATGTTATCCTCATCTGAAATACTTGGACATCAACCAATACCAAATAAAGACTCGCAAGCTAAAATAAAATTTTACACCTAAACAAAAGCAAAAAAACCCACAAACCATACCCACAAGACACACACACACAAACTTATAAATAAATATATAGTCAGTTGTCTTTAAACTTGCTACATTAAGCCCAATGCTTTCCCATTGATTTCAAAGCAGAATGGAGTTTCTCCCTGTCCTATTTTTTGCAGAAAGATGTGGACACCATGGAATAAGTTCTATATTATAGCACTTTTAAGTAGACAGTAATAAATCATAAACCATAAATAAAGTTATTGATTTTTGAGAAAACAGCACTGGAGTATTCCTTTAATACACATGAAGATGTTATTTACGCGTAGAAAGAGCAGACAACACGAACAGCTACGCCTCATTCAACATTTCATACAAAAATATAAAGAAAACTCCGCCCCCTCCTTTAAATATTTTCATATATGCAATGAAAGAATGTCATACTGGATCCAACTACATTCACTACACCTTTTGAACTTTCTGGAATTGATTTGGGTATCTAATTATCACCATAAACCAAGATAGTCATCTGATGTGCACATCATTTGCTCTGCCTCCTTACTATTCTGCAACTGCAGAGGACTCTGCCTGATGCACATAGTTCTGGATGCTAAAAGCTTGCATAGGGAGAATTCCTGGGGCACCTTCTGAGGCCACCACATGGTGCTGTGGGTAGAATATGAAATTGCTGCTCCACTGGCCATTAAACTTGAATGCAGAAGCAGCACTGCACAAGCAGCCTAAGGAGACACAGCTACTCAGAATGCCCTTCCCCAAAGAACTGTTATGGTCAGCCCTAGAGTCACACTGTATGTTGGATAATGGATTAGCTCTGTTTATAAAATTAACTTCCAAAAATTATGCAAAAAAAAGTAGCATAAAAAGATCTGTTCCGAAGTACAATTTGTAACAAGAACATTTAACCAAAGTCTTGGACTATTTTACACTTTCTTTTTTTAGAGCTGGATCCTGTTGTCCTTATTCTGGCAGAACTCCCAACTGAAGTTAAAGGAATTCTTGCCTCAAGGGCCACAGGTTCTTAAACACTGCAAGAAATAAAATGAGTTTAATAAGGAGAAAAATACACAAAAGATTATACCATCTGGGGCTCACTATAATTTCTAATGTTGTTTCATTTCCAGTTGAATACAGTCTTAAAAGAAGACCTTTTCTATACACTGTTTTCTAGTCTGTGTATTTTTACCTTAAAACTAGGTTCAGCAGAATTTGATTTTTAATTTTGTATAATTTTGACAGATATCAATTTTTAAAAAGTTTTTAAATCAAATTTGCATCTACTTAAATTTTCACACAGGCATGAAATTATGGGACTTGTGTGTCATACAACTGATTACTGTATACGTTGAGATTCAAAAAGTTAAACTTTATAAATTATTAAATTACAAATTGTCTACATCACATGTCAAACTATACAAAATAAATATTCTTAAATCAAATCATACCAATTTCTACTAGTCCATTTGCAACAAGCTAATTCAAAGCCTAATGCACTGTATTTTAACTTTAATAAGTCCTGAAAGCAGCATTTTTCTTAATTTGCCTATCTATAAAATTTTGATCACCATCAATAGAAATATTTTTCATTAGTTTGTGTGTTTATGGTGAAATCAATGTTTATCAACATTTACAGGAAAAAAAAGCATGAACGCACTTGGAAGCACATGTAATTCTATTTTATTCATCCAAAATTCACCCAAGACTTACATTTGCATGAGCACATTCAGAACCCTGATTTTACGTTTTCTTAGATGTTCATAGAACTATGTAACAAACCCATGGTGACATATCCTAAATTACTGTTACAGGACAATATGAAGTATTTAATAGTATGACAGGAACAGCAGAATAAGGATTTAAGGCCACATTCTGCCAACTTTACCCAGGTTTAATATTATCTTTGAATAGGCACATTAATTTTACCCAGGTTCAGTATTATCTTTGATAGGCAAATTAACATATCAGAGAGAACCTTCCCGTGGTAAGCATGATTATAATAAGTGAGTAAAAATGGCAGGATTTGATTTAAGTTATTGAGGAGTTTCTGTACAGCTCAATCCAGGCTTACATTCATGGTTCTTTCAAAGCCTTAAGAGCAACAAAATTAATTAATTTCTTGTCCTCCCACTAACTTCAGGCATACTATGACATCAACATCTGTATTTTCCAACTTTGGTGTGTAATTCACGTATGCCTGATGTTTGACCAACACATAAAGGTTTTAATTATCTGCTTCATCTAAAAGCAAAGTTTCAACTTCATATTATTAGAAGAAGAATCCATATATATGTGACACTACAAATTCAGACACAGGTGATCAACATAAGATACACAACCAAAGCAGCACAGGCTCGAATCCTAGTAGGGTAATTCAGCATTTCAATAATTAATAGCTATATAAAAGTTTTTCACTTAGAATTATCAATGTGTTCAAGACACACAGGAAAAAAAATACCAATACGTGACTATGTATATGGTGCCATTTCAAATGTAAAAATGACTACAGAGTCATTTGTAACTTTGTGTCTTAAGTTACAAATTCTTTAAAAGTTGCTATACAAAGACATACAACATGTTCTACAATTTCCATGTTGCAGAAATGAGGTAAAAATTGTAACATGTTAAGTACCATGTAAAACTACCTCAGACTTCACTCTGGTCTACGCTATAGACCTTAGTCGCTGCAAAGCATCATACATCAACCTAACTCTAAGCAACTATGCTAAAATGTTGATCCGATCAACGTAACTCGGCTTCTGCATTGACTTAACTACCCATTCATGAGACCTGCAGTGACACCCCTACCAAATTCATGGACCATTTTGGTTCAATTTCATATTCATAGGATTTTTAAAAATCATAAACTTCATGGTTTCAGCTATTTAAATATGAAATTTCATGGTGTTACTATTGTAGGGTTCCTGACCCAAAAAGGAGTTGGGTGGGGATCACAAGGTAATTGAAGGGGGAGTTGTGATTCTGTTATCCTTAATTCTGCACTGCTGTTGATGGCAGTGCTCCATTCAGAGCTGGACATCTGGAGAGCAGCAGCGGCTGGCTGAGAACATAGCTCTGAAAGCAAAGCAGCTGCCAGCAGCAGCCAAAAAGTAAAGATGGCATGGTATGGTATTATCAACCTTACTTCTACACAGCTGCCTGCAGAACTGGGCCCTTAGTCAGAAGCCACTACGCTCTGACCACCCAGATCTGAAAAAGTAATATAGAAATAAGGGTGGCATGGTATGGTATTGCCAGTCTTACTTTTGCACTGCTGATGGTGAGGTACCGCCTTCAGAGCTGGGTGTCTCACTAACAGCTGTCAATCTCCATCCACCCATATCTGAAAATAACACAGATCTAAGGGTGGCAATACCTCGACCCCCCTCAAATACCCTGGCAACTCCTACAGCAAACCCTCTTTAGGTCAGGACCCTCGATTTGAAAAATACTGGTCTCCCCATATAGGTTTAAAGCGCAAAAAAGACCAGATTTCACAGCCCATGATATATTTTTCATGGCTGTGAATTTGGTAGGGCCCTACACACAGGTTGATGGGGTGTCAGTTGTAGACACTGCACTGCTTACATCAATTGTTGCTGGCTTTCAGAAGCCATCCGACAATGCCCCACACTGACATTTCAATCGGCACAAACACTCCTACTAACAATGCACAGCACTGACAAGGAGCATAGTGAGGATGTGCAGAAGCAAGTTAGTTACTGCCATAGCTATATATTGATGTAACTTAGATCTTTAAATGTAGATATATCCTTTGTGAAAGCAAGTCATTTTTTCCCTCACCATATGAGTCTAAAAATAAAATGGAGAGACTTGTAACATTCCTTTTACAAACTTCAAGCAGAAGAAAAATACTCTCAGATTTCAAGTATCATTTCTTTATTTAAGACATACCTGGTCTCATATTCTGAGCATGACCGGAAGCTAGAATTCCTGAGTTCTGATCCTGTCTCAACCACTAATTCCATCTGTAACTGACCTATACCATAAGATCATCCAGAAACTTCAGCTGGTGCAAAATGCAGCTGTCCACTTGCAGAGCAGTTCTCACACAGAACATGTTGCATCTGTTTTCAGGCACTGCACCTACTTATATTTCAGGCAAAATTTAGGATGCTGTTTTTAACTTCACAGGCTAAAATATGGTTACCTCTGAACCTGTCCTTCTCCTTTTGCAATCCCACATCAACAGAGATCATCTATGGTCATGGTGTCCAACACACTAGCCACCAGCCATGTGTGGCTATTTGGCCAGTTGAGTGTGGCTCATTTGCTATAGTTGCTACTGCTTTACAACTGGTTGGACACCACGGATCTATGGCATAGAAGTTAAAAGACCTTTGGATAAATGTAAAGGGGCTAAGGAAGAATGTCTGCACAGTTGAGACTCCTGCTCCTAAATCTGTTTCTGTCAATTAGTTCACCAATAACTGAATTTGCTGACTCATGGGAGAAGAAGGGGCATACATAAGGAGGAGAATGACTGGGTGAGCAGGATCATGGACAAGCTGCTTTGGGGAGAAAAGGGGACATTTGGTTTTTGGGCACTGTTTTATCATGCAGTTTTACCAATCAAACTTAATAAAGAGTATTAAAGAAGTTCATTTTAAAGAAATTTAAATAGCTGAATTGGCTACTTAATTTCTACTCCAATTTCCCCACTGTAAAATAAGAATAATATATCTTTACCATAAAAGAAAGGAGTATCATAAGATTTAGCATAAAAGGGCAAGCCTACACTACAAACTTCAGTCAATCTAGGTTAGGTCGATTTACAACTACCACAGTAATTCCTGTGACGGTTCATGTCCTCCCAGCCCTCCTCCTGTCAGTGGTGAATCCCCCCATCAGGAGCACTTCCACTGAATTCACAGGAGTGGAGGGGGGGAAGGAGCTGAGACTCCAGGCTTTCAGCTCTACATAGCTCTGTGTAAGAGCCCAACTACCACCACTCTTGGGATCTTAGCTCTCCACCAACTGCCAGAAGTACAGCAGCCATTCATGCTCCAAGCAAGGAGCTGTGCACCCAAGAGCCTAGGAAGCTACCAGGTTCCCAGCAGGGAGCCTCGGTGCAGCCATGTTTATAATAGGGAGCAGAAAGCCCAGACAGCACCTTTGCGCCTGGTGAGCAAAGGAGAATTCAGTAAATGCTGCCCTGCTTGAAGGGGGGACCCCAGGCAGCAGCCCCATTGGGAGCAAGTAGTTGAGACCCCTGAAGCAGCCTGGCTCCAAGTGAGAAGCCAGCAGCCCAGGGAGCAGACAGGGTCTAGCTGAAATCTCCCACCACCAACAATCACTCCGGAGTGACAGCCCAAGGTTTCCTTGACAGTTGGAAAGTTTTTCCCTAATATCCAACTTAAACTGCCCATATTGAAATTTGAGCTCACTGCTTCTTGATCTATCCTCAAAGGTAAAGAAGAATCATTTTTCTCACTCCTTCCTGTTACAACTTTTTACATGGACATTGCATTGCCCTAACTACACTAGCATAAGCCCCATTTCTCTCTTGCAGGTGGTTATTAAGTCACTGTAGTATGGCACTATCCTGGCAAGAGTAAAGGTGTAGTATGTACATATTTAGGTTGACATACGCTACCTTACATTATCCTAACTCTTTAGTGTACACCAGGCCTATAAAAGCATTATTTATTTCTGTATTGTAGAGTACTATACTATACAAGTACCAACCAGTACTATTAGTGTTACATGTAAAGTCATCAAAATATATCATCACGAGATGCTAATGCAAATGTTTGAAGGGATACATTCCTCACAAATACAGGAGGCCCCCAACTTGTGATGCAATTGGCTCCGCACGAAACATCGCAAGTCGGGGGTGTTGTAATTCGAACCTGCATTTATGGTAGGTGTCATACGCCGTTGTAAATGTGGGCGAGGGACGTAAGCCGGTGGTTTTCGGCCCCTTCTGCACTTACAATAATGGTTTTAAGTGGGGGGGGGGAGGAACTCGGGTGGTTGCATCTTGGGGGCCTCCTGTACTGCCACATCAGATGTTCTTGCTCAATATGCCATCTTTTTGTGGACCATTCCCAAATCTCCTTAGAGTTAACTGGAAACCTTACCCTTGAAGACTCGTATGAAGGACTTGGTTGCCCACTTGTTCCCCAAGATGCAGCACCTGTTCGTTCATCCATACCTAACAACAAAAAGAAAAGTTCATGTGCATCATAAAATACTAAGATGAAAAGGTACCATAATATTATGTTGTGCAATAGTTTGTATCATTCTTCCACATGTAGCCTCAATAGTATTTCTAGATACAGAACAGGATTAATCTAGCGAACAACAAACAATTGGCCTGCTGTCTGATTAATATAACCCAGATTCAGAGACCTGTAGCTGGTGAAAAGTGAGTGTAAAGTACTAGATAGCCTTGCGTGGGGCTTAATACAAGTGATCCAGGTTCACCACAGAAAGGCAGCACAGATGGTGTACCAAACAAGACAACAGGACAAGAGGCTCTTGGTTTCTCACCCTGGCTGCACCAATGAATTATTATGTGGCTTTCAAAAAGTGACAATATATTTGCCTGAATTTTCCCAATTTGTAAAATAGGGTAATAATTATCCCACAAAGGTGTTGTCACATTAGCTAGCTAAAAATTAACTAAAAATTAGCTAGCTAAAGGTTTCCAGAGTGATCTGAATTAGTGAAGTGTAAGTATTATTTTCAGCTCCGGTCTCTTGTTACTTAAATAGCAGTAAGTGACAAAGCTATTTGGAGATTCACCACAAATATTCACATCCCTCAGCAGCCACAGTTAAGAAGCGTCAATGTTCAGCTCCAGTAAGTAAAATTAAACTAGACTAAGATCAATTTAGGAAAGGGTCCTTAAAGCTCCAGTTTTGAAATGGAAGATCTTCCTGAGGAAAAAAATGGCTAAATGGACAGATACTCTTAAACATACAAACATTTTTAACTGTATAATTACTATATGACGTTTAAGGTCACCTGCTCTTTGTCCTCATACTGTGCATAGCAGTGATGGTAGAATTTCTACCTTAGCTCAAGCAAAATACGGGGGGGGGGGAGAGCAGGGGAAAGGTAAATGTCTGTGAGCTAATGATATTAGAGGTGATAATTGGGGAAGCTCTCTTTGTAATGGGTAAGATAACTAGAGTCTTTGTTGAGACCCCCGCGCAAAGTGTCGAATTTTAGCATGAATAACAGTTCAGAGGATTCCCTTTCAAGTGCAGTTTTAAAAGGCTTTTGAAGAAGGATACAGGTAATTAAGTCGTTGAGACAATGTCCTTTCTGGCTGAAATGGCAAGAAACTGTTTTTTCTTTGTGATCCTGTCTAATATCTGTTTTGTGGGCATTGATCCTTTGGCGAAGTGTCTGAGGCGTTTGTCCAATGTACATAGCAGACGGACACTTTCGGCACATGATAGCATAAATTATATTTCTGGATGCGCAGGAATGTGTGTTCTTGATCTTATAACTCACTTGGTTAGGTCCAATAATGGTATCAGCAGAGTGAATATGTGGACAAAGCTGGCAACGGGGTTTGTTGCAAGGGAAGGTATCAGGGTTGGTATTAGTGTGGAACCCCCCCCCCCCCCCCCCCCCCGCATCCTCCTTCTGTTCTGAATTTGATTTGTCCTTTTCATATGTGTTCTTTTTTTTTTTTAATTGTATCCTTTGGTATATATGGTTGTGACTATTTTCTTCCACTATTTGATCTGAGGAAGTGGGTCTGGCCCACGAAAGCTCATCATCTAATAAACCATCTTTAAAGTGCTACATAGTCCTGTATTTTGCTTCAGCTACACCAGACTAACACGACTACATTTCTATCACTATTCTACCTTAACGTAGGCTTTCACCATAAATTTTCACAGAAAAATTAGCAATGATTATTTTTAAGTGTTAAATGTTAAGTTAAGTGTTAAATATAGAAAAACCCCAGTATGCCAACTCTTCCAGTTGTATAACAGCTCCTTTGGAGTCAGTGCCCTTTATGCAAACCCAGATTACAATATTCAGTTAACAAAAAGTAAGGAAGGGAAGGAGGAGATGGGGAGATTTAACCTATTGTAGTTTTAACTGGAAAGTAAAATATTTAACCAATGAAATATTACTTTGTGAACAAGTGAATCCATATTAGAATTAATCCCCATACACAATTAACCATTCAAAATATTTTAATTCACCCCCTCCACAGCAGCTAATGTTACTGCAAGATTACAAACTGCAAGATTACAAACACATTCCCAACATAGGATTACCCCTACCAGAAAAAGACAGATGGATTTCAGGAAAATTTGTTTCTTCCATTTGAAATATGAACTGCTTCGAGAAATCTGATCATGCAAAACTGATGCACTTCACTATTGGAGCACTAATATGTACCTCAAAAGCCATCTGATAACTGCTGCTTGAAAATATTATTCCAACAATTAGTCTGTGCACTTGTACAGAAGAACAGAAATTTCTATTCTATATTTCATGCCTCTCTCCATCTAAGCTTCAAAAATAGCAATGCTATTTCTTTCCTCCTTCCTCCCAATCAGACCTTTAAGGTAAGATTTGATATACAGCATATAGTTTTTAATTATGTCACTGCAAAATCTCACTATAGAAAGCATCAAGTGCATGATTACGTCACACATACTACCCAATACTGTATATTGAACTCCATAACAATGAGCCATTATGAACATTACAACTACAGAATAAACATCCATGTATGTTACAGTCCACATTAAACTGGCCTAACTGCAAAATAAAAGCATGAGACATTAAGAAAGGAGACACAGAATACATAACTTGAACTGCAGAGAACTAAGGATTATACAGTGATCTAAACATTGTTTCCCTAAAGAATGTAACACTGCAACGATATTTTAACTATAGCTCCTTAAAAGACAGCAAGCAGAAAACATTTTGTACTGGATTGTTAATTATACTACCCTGCCATCAGCTAAAAAGTGCTGGACCCCCGTGGTGTAGCACAAGAAAGGCCTACAGCGTGAGAAAGTGCTCTTTAGAAATGCAAAAACACTTTACAAAGCCAGCAATTTCTGCGAGTTTGCCGCATTCTGCAGCTGACAGCACTGTAGTAGTTTTATTGTAACTGATCCAGGAACTGAACAAAAAGTCATGGCTGGCACTGACAAAGGCAAAAGTCATCTTTTGGCACAAGTGATTCCTTTCTCCCAGGAACAATAGCTGTAATAATGCAAGTATTATTATAACAAGTCTCCTAGTGCCTTAGTTCCAAACAGAGGTGTAGTATGAAAATAATTTTAGAAAAAAACTTAATAAGAAAATAGGTTATTTATTCAATCCAGGATCTAATGTAAGAAAAATATATAATTCTCAAAACACATCTTAAGATCTATAGTTCTCCCTCAGCAAACCCTGTACTTAAGTCATTTTGACTTCCAAATTCAACTCAATAGAACTTAAGCACACCTTTAAGAGCTTCACTAAATCAGGACATAGATGAATACGTGCTGTTGTGTTCCACTTTCTTACTATAATGAAACTAAACTGTTTCTTTCACAAATAGATAAAATGTTTGGAGGAGGAAAAGATGCAGTTCAAAACCAGTCAACAAGAGAACTTCCTAGAAAAACATGTATTTACCTGTATCTGTTGAGTTTTTGAGATTAATGGTTCTTATCTTTATTCCACACGTGGGACATGCATACACACCATGTTCCTGAGTCCAGGATGTTTTGCAAGCACATCCAGCAGCCTGTATATGCTTAGTAGCTTTCCTCATAAAAGGTGGTGCAGGCCAACCCCTCTCCAGTTTACCATTCTTATTTCAGTTCAAAGAATCTGTAGCAGAGGGGACAGAAGGTGGGTTGTAGAATACAGATCGGGACCACAGACCTCAAAAAATCTCCTGCATCTCTTCTTTGAGCAATGGTCACTACATCTAGTCCATATATGAGAGATTAATAAGCAATAGCCAAACAGGGGACCGGTGAGAGGATGCAGAAGTAATAGCAGACTGTAATAGTACTGTCCTCACAGCTCTATTCAGAGTTCACAACTGGAGCAGAATGTAATGTCTTGTGAAGACAAGACCTTTGTTAATATAACTGACCCACTGATCACTTTGCTACAGAAACAAATAGTTTAGGTGTCTGAAACCCTTTGTTCTTTGCAGATAAAAGTTCAAAGTCCTTCAGACATTCAGAGAATGTAGCCATCTCTCTTCATCTAAGGCATGCAGTTTTGAAGAAAAAACAATACTGGTAAGTGGATTAGCAGACTCCGATGAAACTCAAAAACCACTTTGGGAACAAGTCTAGGGTGGGGTCATAAGGAGACCTTTTCTTTATAGAAGACTAGGGGGCTGCACACACTGCTTGCTACACTCGGCAACCCCCTCTCTCTGGGGGGGGGTAAGCAGCTCCAGCTCTCTCCCTGGCCACTAGGGAGGGCTGGGCCGAGGCGTGGCATCCCTGGCCTGTCTCCTTCCCCCATCCCCGGCCTCAAGGCTGAGGCCTGGCCAGCCCCAGCTCTCTCCCCGCAGCTGGCAAGGAGGGGGGCCATGCCAAGGCCGTGGTGTGCCAGCCCTGGCTCTCTCCCCCGGCCACCAGTCAGCATGGAGGGACACCACAGCACAGCAGCCCCAGCTCTCTCCAAGGGTCACCAGGCCTAGGCTATAGCTGCAGTGCACCAGCCCCAGCTCTCTGAAGGAGGAAGAGGAGGAAGGATAATGACATCACTCTGTCCCACAGTAAACATTTTTTTATGTAGAGAGAGACAGTATATAATGGGTCTCCACCCTGTATGTTTGCAGATCACTAATTCTTCTGGCTGAAGTTATAGCTAATAAAAAGGCCATCTTAATGGACAGATGGACCAAAGAACATTGTGGCTAGAGGTTCAAGGGAGGGAGGGTATGTCTACACTACAGAGTTAGTTCGAATTAGATTAGTTCAAATTAACTAATTCGAACTAAGTTAGTTCGAACTAACGCGTCTAGAACTAAAAACTAGTTCGAATTAGCGTTTTGCTAATTCGAACTAGCATGTCCACATTGAGTGGACCCTGAACAGGGCTTAAGGATGGCCGGAAGCAGTGCCGGCAGGGCATCAGAGGAGGACTTAGAGCGTGGAGATGCTGTCTCAGGCTAGCCGAGGGCTGCGCTTAAAGGGACCCGACCCCCACCCCGGACAGACAATTCTCAGGGGTGCCCCGCTTGAAAACCAGTCCTGACTTGGAGTGCCCGGAGTGCCCACACTGGGCACATCACAGCACTCGGCCATCAGCCCGGCTGCACTTGCCGCAGGCTGCCATCTGGGGAGAGGGGGCAATTGGGGGGCTGCAGGAGAGCTTCCACCCCCAGAAGCCCGCAGAGCCAGCCCAGACCTCCCCATCGGGGGCTCGTGCCCCATTCCTCCTTCACCTCCTTCCACTTACCCTTCCCTAGCCCCCCTTCCTGATGTACAAAATAAAGATAACGTTTCTTCCAACATTGACTCTGTCTTTATTGAACAAAACTGGGGGAGACTGGGAAAAGGAGGTGGGAGAGGGGAAGAGAAAGGCTGGGAGAGGGGAGGGCAACTAACATGATCAGGGGTTGGGAACAGGTCCCAGATGAAGAGAGGCTACAGAGACTGGGACTGTTCAGCTTAGACAAGAGGAGACAGAGGGGGGACAGGATAGAGGTCTCTAAAAGCAGGGGTTGGGTGGAGAGGGTGCATTCAGAAAAGTTCTTCCTGAGTTCCCATAAAGAAGGACTAGAGGACACCAAAGGAAAGGAATGGATAGCAGGCTTCAAACTAGTAAGAGAAAGTTGTTCTTCACAAAGCAAATAGTTAACCTGTGGAACTCCTTGCTGCAGGAGGCTGTGAAGGCTACAACTAGAACAGAGTTTAAAGGGAAGTGAGATCAAGTACAGGCAGTCCCCGGGTTACGTACAAGATAGGGACTGTAGGTTTGTTCTTAAGTTGAATTTGTATGTAAGTCGGAACTGGTACATATTGTAGGGGAAACTCTAGCCAAACATTTTTTTTAGTTTTGGATAGCATAGGGAAAGGTTAACTCCCCTCTAATGTTTGTTTTGCTGTCTGTTCCCCTGTTCAGAAGATTTCACATCTATTTCTGTCCCTGTGACAAACTCAGGACTAAAGGAGTAACTCATCAAATACCAAGCAGCTCTGCACCATGCTTTGAGCTAATAGCTTTATTTCCACACACCACCCAGGGTTCTAGGAGGAGGGTCCTTTTTTTGCTAACACAATGAGGCCAGCACTTTGTTTGTTTTGGTGGAGTCTTTGTTTGCCCAGGGATCCCAGCATGTATAGGGGGAGGAGGGGCGGAGAGGCTGCTTTTGTCTGCTGTTCGGCAGCCTGTTGCTCAGGGGAGGGGGCAGCCTGTTGCTGGCAGGGGGGGAGGGGGGAGGCGTGCAGGATGCGAGGCCGCGGGGGGGGGGGCAGCGGGCGTGGGGAGGCACTTTTCCTCTGCCTGGCAGCTCTGCGGGATCCCTGTCCCTGTGGCCAGCTGCTGCAGGCAGAGGCCAGTTGGAGCCGGCCGAAGAGGAGGAGGAGGTGGATTCTAGGACCCAGGTGAGCGAGCCCCCGGGGACGCTGCTGCGCTCCGGGAGCCCGGCATGTATAGAGGGGAGGAGGGGCGGAGAGGCTGCTTTTGTCTGCTGTTCGGCAGCCTGTTGCTCAGGGGAGGGGGCAGCCTGTTGCTGGCAGGGGGGTGGGGGGGGGCAGCGGGCGTGGGGAGGCACTTTTCCTCTGCCCGGCAGCTCTGCGGGACCCCAGTCGGAGCCGGCCCGAGGAGGAGGAGGATCCTAGGACCCAGGTGAGCGAGCCCCGGGAATGCTGCTGCGCATGTGCGGGTGTTGCCTCACCCCGTTCGTATCTAGGGATCCGACGTAAGTCGGATCCACGTAAGTCGGGGACTGCCTGTAATGGAGGTTGGGTCCATGGAGTAGTCTTAGCCAGGGGGTAGGAGTGGTGTCCCTGCCCAAAGTTTGTGGAAGGCTGGAGAGGGATAGCATGAGACAAATGGCTTGGTCACTGTCTTCGGTCCATCCCCTCCAGGGTCCCTAGGGTTGGCCGCTGTCGACAGACAGGCTACTGGGCTAGATGGACCTTTGGTCTGACCCAGGACGGCCATTGTAAGCTCAGGGCTCAGGGTCGGGGGTCTCAGTGGACCACCTTGATTTTCATGCACTCCTGCTCCTGGGTGGCCAGGCTGGCAGCTCTCCTGCCCTAGACGGCCACTTTCCTGTGCCTAGTGTGGAGATCGTGGACGAGGTCCACAATGTCCGCACTAGCCCAGGAAGGTGCCCGCCTCTTGCGGTCCAGGGCAAGTTCCCGGGAGCCGCCAGCCTGGTCCCGGGAAGAGGGGGAAGGCTGGGGGGCATCGGGTGGCTGGCTGAAGCTGTGCCAGGTGCAGGGTCTGCTGGCTGGGTGCTGGCAGGCTTGCACCTGGCACGGGCACCGTAGCCAGCCCATGCCCCTTTAAGGGGTCCGGGGCTGGGAGGGGGGCATAGAGTTTCCCTGGTGTTGGCCAGAGTGTCCACCAGGGAAACCTGGGGAGGGCTAGCCTCCCACTAGTTCGAATTAAGGGGCTACACACCCCTTAATTCGAACTAGTAAGTTCGAACTAGGCTTAATCCTTGTAAAATGATGTTTTCCTAGTTCGAACTAAGCGCTCCGCTAGTTCGATTTAAATTCGAACTAGCGGAGCGCTAGTGTAGCGCCTATGAATGGTAGTTCGAACTAACGTCCGTTAGTTCGAACTAACATTGTAGTGTAGACATACCCGGAGATACTTAAGACACAGACAAACGAGGTCCCACTGAAATACAAACTTCACCAATGGTGGGAAGGATCTGAAAATCCCCTTCAGAAATCTAATTGTGTCAGGGATGAGGGAAGATTGTATGATTCTCCACCACAGGATGGAAAGTTCTGATCACTGCTAAATGCAGGCACAGAGAACTGAGAGTGAGATCCAAAGCCTGCAAGATAAAAGCAGATACTCTAAAATAGCAGGGATCCTAAAGAATTCTGGAGACAAGCTGCTCTGGGGAGCCCAGAAGAAAAATATTTTCACTTTGCTAAGTAACAGCTTCTCATAGAATCTTTCTGCTTTACTTAAGATGGACTGCACCCTTTTGGAATATGAGTGTTCTATTTGGAGCCTCAGGCTCCAAATTAGAGCAGTCTCCAATTGGGGTATTTGAACTTGCCCCGTGCTGCAACAGAAGTTCTGGAAATGCAGGGATGTTCAATGAGTGGTTAAACTGAGAGCTTCAATAGCTCCATAAACCAGAACTCTCACAGACAGAACTCTCTTATCTGAAATCTTGTCTTGGCAGATTTTCCATAGAAATTATAGTACCAAAAGAACAGGAGGGAACTTTTCATTACAGCAGAAGGGCATCTCCCAATAAGACCTTGTCCAGAGCTGCTGTGAAGCGGTACCAAGAAAGTTTCCTATTTATCCATGAGGCCAAAAAATCCAAGGCTAGCATGCCCAATTGGATAAAGATGATGTTGAGATCTGAATTGTGATTGTTCATGGTTTGTGGGGAAAATAGCTGGTCAGGCAGTCCAGTAGGGTGTTTTGAACTTCTGGCAAATTTACTGTTGATAAGGCCATAGATAATGCATCAATAACAGAAGATGATTGCCTCTCTGCATTAGGTATGTTTGTGTGTACCCGTTTATACAATTAACCAATAAACCTGGGCTCATCAGTTAATCCGAATGGTAACACACCCACGCCCTTACTGCCTCTGCAGGAGAGACAGCAGCACTGGGGGTCAAGCAAAAGCTAGTACAGTATGCATGGTGGGGGAGGGGAAGAGATCCAGAGGGAGGCCACCTGCCCCTCACGCTGCTGCCTATCCACTTTTAAACTGGTTCTCCCCAAGCACCAGCTCCTGCCTGCCCATCCTGCGTGTAAATGTATAACTGCTGAAAAATTCAGCGGTTACATATTTTCAAACATAAACATTTTAACATCCCTATTCTGCATAGGAAAAATCTTAGTCTTCTGTAAAAAATCTTCATGTTGTCCAATGTTACTTGAACATGTGTGGAAGGCTTGACAAACTACCCAGAGTTCCCAAGAGGGAGATTACAGTAATAATGGTAGTCTCGTGAGTCAGTTTGAAGGAAGGGAACCTCTCCAGTTTGGTCCACCATATGAGAAGGTCTAAAGCTTTGAGCAGAAATGTCACCTTGCCGTTTATGTTGCCGTTCTCTGGTGAGTACACAAAAAGAAGCCAGGCTTTGAGGCAATGAAGATGAAGCCTGGTGAACTGTGTTGCAATCATGCACGAGACCATACGTTTGAGAGGGAAAGATAAATTCTGATAGACAACCTGAGTCTGACCTGATACCTCCCAAAGAGGCTCTTGTTGTGGTCAAGTCCAACTTCATCCCTATCAAATTTATGAAACTTGTGGGAATAAATATCAATTATATGTGACTGATATAGATACCCAGTGAAAGCTGAAAGTTGAGCAGCTCACTGCACTTCCTTGTAGGAAGTGCCAGTCAGAAGCCAGTCGTTGAGATAAGGAAAGACTGTAAATTTCTCTTCTCACCTGTCACAAGTGAAAAGACCATAGGTGCTTTGGCTAGATCAAAAGGAAAGACTCTAAACTGGCAATGAACTTAATCAAAGATGAACCTGAAGAACTTCCTTTGGACTTGATGGATGTTGAATGTGAAAATATGAACTTTTCATAAAGGAGCAAACCACATGCTCTCCTCTAGGATACTTCGGGGGTAGCCAAGTTAGTCTGTTCAGAAAAAAAAAACAGCAAGCAAATGGTCTGGTAGCATTTTATAGACTAACAAAACATGTAGATGGTATCATGACCTTTCGTGGGCACAGCCCACTTCTTCAGATGACCAGAGTTATGATTAGAGGATAAGGAAACTCGAAATAAATAGGAGAAGGGAAGGAGGGCGGGGGAGGAAGAAAGATGTTCTGTCGTCCTCTAGGTTACATTACTGATGCCAAGGATAACATAAAGAGTATTAGTTTTCAAATTAGCCTGGTCAGCTAAGACTGAGAATTGGCCTCCAACCCCCTTTGTTTTGGGAGATCTTCCTTGATGCTGAGGTAGAATCCTTTCTATGGTTTCCCTGAGGGTAAGGCAGTTCGCTTCTTGCCGTAAAATCTCCTCATAATAGTAATCCCTGAAAAAAAAAAGCCAACATGAAAGGGGTTCGTGGGTTAGAGATACCATCATGATCAGATAGTCATGATGAATAACCCTCTAATGAAACTCTCTGTATAGCTGGGATCCTCCAATTCCTGCACATTTGAATAATATGGCCCCCCAAGTATCAGAAAAGAGGAACAAAAAGAGATGTGGGACTTGACAGCTCTGTCTAAAAAAACCTCTTAATTTGGGGATTGGAGTATGATGTAGCAGTGAATGTTGCAGGGGCTGCATTACAGGATCTATAAGTTGGGTCAGCCAGTGATCTGGATGGTCTGGGCCAGTCATCTGTTTCCTGTGAGACAGGCACATTGCAACCTCCCAGTGTGGGAGCTCAGGGGAAGCATCTGTCCCCTTGGCAGCTAGGCTTCAGAGCCCTCAGTTCTGCCCTTTATACTTCTGCCCCTTGTTTTTGGGAAGTGGAATGAGAGTGGGACTCCGCCTACCAGGGTGCAGATACACACTCCTCCCTCTCTGGATCTATGGGTGGCCAGTCCACCTTACTATACACACCCAGGCAGTACTGGCAGCATTTTTTCCCCCATCACTCACCATAAAGAAGCAAGGGCAAGAAACAGTTTTTGAAACTACTGGGCATAATTACAGACTTCTTGGAGGGAAGCTGTCACCAAGAAGAGGAAAAACTAGGGAAAACAGTATTTAACCACCCCATGCTAGACAATACTACAAAACTGCTTAAAAAAAAACCTGTATACACTATCTTACACAAGTGAGGCAATAAAAAAGGAGCTGAGAACACCAAAGATTCTAACTCAGACCACACAGCTGTAAAAAAATCTAAAGAGACATCTATCACCCACTCCATCCTTTACGCCCTGAGTTGGGAGCATGACAGCACTACACTATGTGCGGACCAATGAACATTGACTGCAAAAAATTCCAGGTTCAGGCACATGATGCAAATGCATATTCCGCATGTGGCATATACATGAGGCCTGTCACTTGAAGAACTTGTTTTTCTGCACACATAATATTCATCATTACTCTGGTTGACTGTATTAATACTGGATGTGGATAACTCACTTTCCATAAAGTAAAATTTTCCTGCATGCACATGTATGGGGACGGTCCCTAGCAGACCACAGGCTCCCGGACTGAAGCCGCAGCCACGGGGGGGTCCCGCGCCTCTGAGGCTTTGCTCTGGCAAAGCCTCAGAAGCGCGGGAATCCGCCCGGTGCCCCTGGTCTGCTGGAGACAGTCTCCAGCAGACCAGGGGCACCGGAGCAGCTTACGAACGGGGCTTTCTCGCCCCGACCTCCGGGGCGAGAAAGTCCCGTTCGTAAGTGCGGATCCGACATAAGTCGGATCCGCGTAAGTCGGGGACTGCCTGTAAATACAGAAATCCCAACTTTAAAACCTTAAATACAATACACATACTTTTAAGACTCTTTTTTGCCATTTAAAAAAAACCACAATAAAGTACAGTACTTTGGACCTCAACCCCTTTTTAAAAGAAAAACAGAAAAGAAAGGTAGTTGCCTTTTTACTTCTTGCCATTCATTATTAAATGAAGTTCAAATATATTCATCTAAAAAAGATATTGGCTTTTATAACCAACTGAAATTAAAATTCTTGGTTTTTCAGGTATAAGACAGAGATGACCATATTTAAAACTTATTTCAACAAGTTCTAGTGCTCTTGTAAACAAGGTAAAGATAATATACTTTATAGGTTTGCCATCTGCTATGATGATGATCAAATACATGATTTGATTGAAGAAATAAGATTGCAGATTGTTAACACAGGTACTGGAGGTATGAGTTTCTTTGTTCTATAGCTTCTTTATCCAATTTCATTCTGAAGTAATGATATTCCTTCACATAAGATTCAACAACTGAAATCAATTATAAAACAATACACACAGAGAAACACAATGATATTGATTATATTTTGCATCCTAGACACCCAAACAAATAAATCAAGCATTATGTTTCCTATTGCAAATGTCTCAAGTATGAGACAGTAGCAAAGAAGGGTGGCCTCCTTTTGAAACAGACAGGGTGGAAACATTCCCCGCCCCTGGTGGACAGACCCAGGCTATCCTCACCCTTTGCACCAAAGGAATACCTCGAGGAACTGCCAACTGCAAAGTACCCAAAGGACTCTTGAGCAATGAAACCCTATGATCAGGTAGGGGAAAGAAGTAGCCCGGGGAAAGCAGATAATAGTCTAGTTGCATTTGTTGAAGCCACGGTCAGTGTGTTTTAGCAGGATCCCCACTGATGCAATTGGGGGATTCCCCATCCAAGTGAAGACCTCAGGCTAAGACCTAGGGGAGTTGGTTATACTTGGGTTCACCTGCCCATTGCTACCAACCCCACCCCTGGAGTTAGTATTGCTTGGACATCTCAGGTCACCGCGAACAGGGGCTGCTTGGTGGCAGCAGCAGCCCCATCTGCAGGAGAGGGGGTGAGGGGCAGCTCCCTGCTGGGACCCCCACAAACAAGATTGCTGCCAGAGCAGCCTCTGCCCATAGCAAGTCTTGGCTTGCCGCAGGAAGGGTGCTTCACAGGAGTATCTCTTATTCCCCTCCTGCTACCTCTGATAGAGGCAGAAGGAGTGTGCAGGGGGGGAAGAGGCAGGCGCTCCTCCCCCCCCCAAGCACCAGCTCCTGTTCCCCCTGACCTCTCATACAGGTAGCAAAAGGGGGGGGGGGGGAAGAGTGAGTAATCGATACTCTATTTGACTAACCGATAAACTTTTGCTCACAGGGTAGTCAACTAGGGTACGTGTTGGGTAGTCAACTACCCACGTGTAGGAGTTCGGACTAAGGGGGATTTTAAAACGGCGGCACCGGGAACATGCAAATGAAACCCAGGATATTTAAATCCCGGGCTTCATTTGCAACTCCGCTTGCCCTCATTACCCTACCTAGCTCGAACTAACGAGCTAGTGTAGACGTACCCTACTCACTAGCATCTCTAATCTGGATTCCAGGGCCACTCCCCAAAATGTCCCTTCTTCCTTCCCCTTCCTTGGAGTCAGCAAACAGCTGAGTTTTATCCTGTTCAGGAGGTAGCTCTCCAATTAACATCTGACCCCCATTTCCAAAACTTCTCTGGGAGCCCTTAAAGACCCGTTTCCTTAAAAGGGATCTCTGTGTGCCCTTAAAGACTTTTTCCTTAAAAGGGACTATGTAATGGAAGAGGATTGGCAGGCCCTGAGCCCCACTACTCCATAAAGAAAACCATCCTGTTAAAAATCTAAAAACAAATTAAGTCTGGTGGAAAATATTACAATATAACCACCATATATTAAATTTAGTAAAAGGAATGACCACGGACTATATTACAGCATACCGATGCAAAATATTCTGTGTTGCACCTGGTAACATAATGGTTCCAAGTCAATAAAAGTTGAGCATTTCATTTCATTAAAAAGTACAAGAAAAAGATAGTTAGCAGCTCCATAACTGGTGTTCTTCAAGATGTGTTACTCATGTCCATTCAACATAGGTGTGTGCACCTGCCACATGCACTTTTTCCCTAAACAGTACCCATATGGGCCCAGGTCTCAGGGACCCCTGGAGTGGCACACATTTACCACGCTATATAGGATACTCCCTGAACCTTCCCTCCTCAATTCCTTCTTGCTGGAACTTTAACAGAGAGGAAGCCGGTGGGAGGTTTAGTGAATATGAGCAACACATCTCAAAAAAACACCAGTTGTGGAACAAGTAACTGTCTTTTCTTCTTCAGGTGCTCACAAATGTCCATTCAACATAGGTGACTGTAAGCAACATTGTCCACAGAGGCAGGTAGGAGTTAAAAACATGCAGACTGCAATACAGCCCATATCAAATGCAGCATCTTCCCTAGCTTGCTGGGTGATGGTGTAATGCAGTGTCTGTCAAAGTGCTGCTTCCCGCAGCTCCCCTTGGCTACAAACGGCAAACTGAAGCCAATGGGAGCTGTGAGGCTCCATGACTGCAGAGCCAGTAAATAAACCAACTGGAGAAGCTCTCTCAGAGTGGGTCCACAGACCACTTTGAGAAACACTGACGTAGTGTGACCTGAATGTATGCACTGATTATCATGTCACTGCTCAGCAGATATCCAGGGTTGGAACATGTGCAAGAAAGGCTTGCAAAGCACTTCGGGCTCCGATAGGCCCTGATCAATGCTGGTGGCTGGACCCTGGCCAACGTGCAGCACCTATGAATGCAAGAGGTGATCCATTTTGAAAGCCTCTGGGAGGATATCAGAGAACCCCAGCCCCCACTCTGCATAGGCCACAAAGAACTATGTGGACTTGTGGAAAAACCTTGTTCTCTCTAAGTAGAATGCCAACACTCTCCAGACATCCAGCATGTGGAGATGCTTCTCCTCATTGTTTGTGAGAAGCTTGGGGTAAAAGACTGGCAGAAAAAAAATCCTGATCCAAGTGAAAGGCACAGACCACCTAGGGAAAGAAGGCCAGATGAGGCCGAAGCTGGACCTTGTCCTTGAAGAACTGGGTGTATGGAGGCTTTGATGTCATAGCCCAGAGCTCAGACACTCTTCTGGCCAATGTAATTGCCTCTAGGAAGGCCACCTTACAAGAAAGCAACGAAATCGGGGAAAAGGCAAGAGGCTCAAAAGCCAGTCCCAGGAGCTTTGCCAAGACCAGGTTCAACTCCCACTGTGGGAGAGATCCCGAGTCTGAGAGAAGAGTCATTCTAGGCCCTTTAGGAACCAGGATGTGATACCATGTGAAAAAATAGAGCGGCCTTAGAATGGCAGGTGAAATGTAGAAATGGCTGGTAGATGGACTCTGATTGTGGCCAGAGCTAGCTCTTGCCACTTCAGGTGGAGCAGGTAGTCCAGAATCTCCTAAAGGGAAGCTTTGTATGGGACAACTTGCCATTGCTATGCTCATGCAGAGAACTGTGTCCTCTTCACTATGTAAGTTGACTTGTTGAGGGTTTCCTACTCTCAAGAACAACCTTCTTAACCTTGCCCGAACATGCCTGCTCTTGGGGGTTCAGCCACAGAGGAACCATGCAGTCAGATGAAGCGTTCTGAGGTCCAGGTGCAGGAGGTGTTTGTGGTCCTGGGACCAAAAGGTCCAGTCACAGGGGCAGCCATCTGAGTATACGGGATACTAGACTCACGAGTGTTCCAGACAAGAGCTGCTGGGGCCAGACTGGTGTGATAAGAATCATTGTCGCCTTGTCCCTCTTGACTTTCTGCAAGATTTTGCTAATGAGTGGAAACAGATGGAAGGCATAGAGGAGGCCCTCCAACCTCTGAAAGAGGAATGCATCCATTAGGGAGCCTTGCTCAAGACCAAACCAGGAGCAGAATCTGCTGCTTCTCACATTCGCCTTCATTGTGAAAAGGTCTACTAGGGGAGAGCCCAATCATGGAAGTGAGAGGCAGCCACCTTGGTGTGAAGAGCCCACTGGTGGTGAGAGGAGAATTCTCTGCAGAGACAATCCGCAAACGTGTTCTGCACACCAGGCAGGTGACATGCCTCTAATATGATGTGGAGCTCCAGGGATCAGGCACCCTCTTGCCTGTTGATATAGTGCATGGTGGTGATATTGTCATGAGGACATGCACCACCCTGCTGGTGAGGTGAGGAAAAAACACCTCACACACGTTTCTCATCACCATGAGCTCCTTTATATTTATATGGAGCAACCTCTCTTCCAGGGACCACTCCCCTTAGGTCCAAAGGGGCCCCCCAGTCACAGTCTGAAGCGTCGGCTACTATCTCTCTAGTTAGAGTGTGGTTGCTGGTGGAAAGGGATTCTGGACATGACATGTTCCAGGGTCTACCACTCTAGGGTCCGCAGGACACGATGTGGGTCTGTCACCTCTCTTTCAACAATCAAAAACTTTCACAGAACTATTTACAGGTACTTAAATAAGGCAATAACTATCGACAGCAAAATACAGTTAAGGGAAATACTAGCTACAGCTAAGGCGGGAGCACGCTGTTCCTAGCATCGTCACTGGCAGCAAGAAGGAACTGAGGAGCGAAGGGCCAGAGCAAGACTATATAGCGTGGTATATGTGTGCCACTCCAGGGGATTCTGAGACACCAGCCCTACGGGGTACTGCTTAGTGAAAAACTTCTGGCACTGGCGCACATGGCAGGCGCACATACAACTATGTTGAATAGACATGAGCAAGCACTCGAAGAACTATTCAGTCACCAAAAGGTTATATTATGTGGTTTAAGTCAGAATTAACTCACCATGAATTGTACTAACTCAGGTTTACCATAATGTGAATTTTGCTGCCTCTAATTTTCAGTTTTTCAATGCCAATCTAATCATACAGAAGCTGTTTTAAATTACAATTAATTGATGTAAGAGTAATGACGACAGGGGCACTGAATAGCTCAAGTATTGTTAGTGAGATGTTGCCTTCTATCTCATATCCCTCCATATCACTCTTAATATTAGTAATCAATAATAAATAACTTCTATTTGTGAAGCATACTCATCCTCAAGAATCCAGAAGAACTTCACCTATGACATATGATTAAATTACTCACACAATGAAGACATGCAACAGCCATGTGGGTTAGCATGGCAATCATTTTGCACCAGCAATGCTATGCAGTTAGCTAGGGAAGTTGTAAATTTCCCCACCTGAAAAACTGCAGTTGAAAAAATGCAATTACTCAAGTGGGAGAACAGGCAGAATGCAATTATTCAAGTAAGAGTTTTAGCTGGGACTGACAAGCCTATTTTTTGCAGAGTGTACTACAAAAACCTCTTAATGACCACTCATGGTCAGTATCAAAGTACATTGGAAAGCACAGAGGGAACTTGCACTGTTGATACCTGAACTACACATGCTCAGACTTTAGTTTTCAAGGCTAACAATTAGCACCTGTTAATCATCCTACTTTCACAAGATAAAAAAGAAAAGGTACCAAACCCACCTCTGCTTCTAGGAGCACTCCTTAAACATGTATTTTAAGACTTACAAGAACTTCTTTGTTTCCAGGATAATACATCATTCTTGGCTGTACACTTCTTCATTTCTTTTTCTGGCATACTAAAATAATTGGGTTGTATAGATTACAAGAAAATTAAAAAGAAATATGGCTTAGATTTACACAAAATCACTGAAAGCCATCTTGCTCAAACTGGAAAACTGCATACAAAATGTCTTTGTTTGTTTTTAGTAATACCCATTAGCATCATAAGTCAGTACCAATAAAGCAGTTCCTGTATAACTATCAAGTACTTTTTAGGGGTTTTTTTTTAACTGATTACCTAACACAATTTGCTATTTAAAAACAGCTGTGTGAGCAATTACTATTCTTAGCTTAATTCCACAACCAATTCTATTCATTTCCTGTAATGAGGCTTGTGTATTCCCTCTGCAGAAGAGTCTTAGACTATTAATTCCTGTAATAGCAATATATGTAGATCAACTTCTGCCATTACTTTTCTATGTTTTCCTTTTCCTTATGTTCTCAATTGGTT
This sequence comes from Pelodiscus sinensis, assembly GCF_049634645.1. NCBI lineage: Eukaryota > Metazoa > Chordata > Testudines > Trionychidae > Pelodiscus > Pelodiscus sinensis. Next base: position 28,726,630 of record NC_134724.1, on the reverse strand, counting down.
AGTCTCTAAATCATTTCATTAATCATTCCACACACTGAACAGTAGCCTCTGAAGTTAACTTAAAATTTTAAATGCAATTTAACCTGTATATGGCAAAACTGATATAACTAAGTACAGTATTATAACTTTTGTAGATCATATGAAAAAACTCAATGTTTAATTAGTGCCAAAGGAAAACACCAAATACTTCTTTATTGAACACGATTCTTAGACTAAGAAGTGAAAAAACAGATGGTATGGGGAACTGGCAGAGAAATTACAATAAGCCCATGCCTAATTCCAGATAAATAAGAAAATACTGTATTACAAGCCCAAAAATCAGTTAACCACCTTCCCCCCCCCCCCATCTTTGTGTGTGTCTACACAGCAGTACACACATAGGGTTCAAGCTGAGGCTGAACTCCTCTTCCATCTACCAACTGTGTGCTGAGGTCTAAGAGCAAGGGTTCCAGGATGCTATGGGGATAGAGGGTTCAAACCTGAAACAAGACAGGACCCAGAATTCAAGCCCTATTGTTTTGCAGTATAGATGAAGCCCCACTGGACTTGTGCTCTGGGAATTTGCCAAAATTATTCCACAATTTCATTCTCTCTCCTCTGGACAATCAAATTCTCCCACACTGCACTATCAACAAATGGCTACAATAGCCACCTTTTAGGAGGGCACCAGGAAGTCCTTAATACAAGTGGTTGGAACTGGGCCTACATAATACATTGTAAAATGAAGGAACCCAGGATTACAAATCAGAGTAAACTGGGGTTACAAGTCAGAATATACTCTCAAGCCCTAGGTGAACAAACTAAGGTTTGCTAACTGGAGTTCTACTAATTCTGGGCTTACTCTTCAGTGTAGACATACTCTATGGCTAACTTTCTGATAAATAAAAGCCAAGTGCATGAGAAAAGTGAAAGTCTGCTAACCTTTATGGATTATGGTTAATATAAGAAAATTATGCAAATACATACACACACACACACACACACACACACACACACCCTAAAGATTATTCATGTTGTATCTTTCCTGTCTTTCCGATGAAACACAGTATAATGTGTAGTGAATAAGGCGGACAGAGATTGGAAAAGTAAACACCTGAAAAGGAATACATCTCTTTATGATTTTACTTGCACCAATAGCTGCACAATAAGAAAAGCAGGTATTATACAGTATTAAAGCTAAACAAGATAGTGTTGGGCCGTTAATACTAACACTCATGTTAATCCATTTTACTGACAAATTTTCCTGTGGTTACTTCAGTTATGACTCAACAGCTTTGTATAACCATCCACTAAATATCAATCAAATCCATGTGACAAGACTACATACAGCAGGCCATAAATGTTCAAACTGTAATTTTGTGGCCAACAGCAACTAGTTACCACTACCAATGATGTGACACGTTACTGCAAGCTGCTAATTCAAATACCATGACATCTCAACATACTACAGTCAATCTGAATAATAATACTATAGCAGAGTTGTTAATTTACACTTAAAATATAACAAAATACTGTAAGCTTACTTTTTGTGTAGTATTTTTAAGTAAATCAGCATAGCGAACAAAACCCTTAAACATTTAGCGTAGACAAGTTTCAATACCAAAACCCAATATTACTCTGAAGCAAAATGCAGGACAATGTAGCACTTTAAAGACTAACAAGATGGTTTATTAGATGATGAGCTTTCGTGGGCCAGACCCACTTCCTCAGATCAAATAGTGGAAGAAAGTAGTCACAACCATATATACCAAAGGATACAATTAAAAAAAATGAACAAATATGAAAAGGACAAATCACATTGCAGAACAGAAGGGGGATGCGGGGGGGTGGGAAGGGGGAGGAAGGAAGGTAAGTGTCTGTGAATTGCTGATATTAAAGGTAGGGAGAGTGGGATGTTTGTGAGTTAATGGTATTACAGGTGATAATTGGGGAAACTGTCTTGGTAATGGGTGAGAAAGTTCAAAGACTTGTTAAGTCCTTGTTGGCAAGTGTCGAATTTTAACATGAATGACAGTTCAGAGGATTCCCTTTCAAGTGCAGATGTAAAAGGTCTTTGTAGCAGAATGCAGGTGGCTAAGTCATTTAGAGAGTGTCCTTTCTGGTTAAAGTGGCAAGAAACTGTTTTCTCTTTGTGATCTTGTCTGATATCTGTTTTGGCGAAGTGTCTGAGATGTTTGTCCAATATACATAGCAGACGGACACTTTCGGCACATGATAGCATAGATTATATTTCTGGATGCGCAGGAATATGTGTTCTTGATCTTATAACTCACTTGGTTAGGTCCAATAATGGTATCAGCAGAATGAATATGTGGACAAAGCTGGCAACGGGGTTTGTTGCAAGGGAAGGTACCAGGGTTGGTATTAGTGTGGTATGTCCTGTGGTGGTTGGTAAGAATCATCTTGAGGTTAGGTGGTTGTCTATAGGAGATTATGGGTCTGTCTCCCAGAGCCTCTTTGAGTATGGTATCCTGTTCCAATATAGGCTGTAGTTTATTGATAATGTGTTGGACAGGTTTAAGTTGGGGGTTGTAGGTGATGACAAGTGGTGTTCTATTGTTGGTTTTCTTGGGTCTGTCTTGAAGTAGATGGTTTCTAGGTATTCGTCTGGCTCTTTCAATTTGCTTTTTTATTTCTCTGGGTGGGTAGTTGAGATTTATAAATGCTTGGTAGAGATCCTGAAGCTTCTGGTCTCTGTCAGTGGGGTTAGAGCAGATGCGGCTGTATCGAAGGGCTTGGCTATAGACGATGGATCGTGTGGTGTGTTCTGGATGGGAGCTGGATGCATGTAGGTAACTGTATGAGTCGGTGGGTTTTCTGTAGAGAGTGGTGTCTAATTTTCCATTGTTGATTTGTACGGTGGTGTCCAGGAAGTGGATCTCTCGTGTAGAATGGTCCAGGCTGAGGTTGATGGTGGGGTGTAGGTTGTTGAAATCTCTGTGGAATATCTCCAGTGTTTCTTGGCCATGTGTCCAGATCATAAAGATGTCATCGATGTACCGTAGGTAGAGGAGGGGTGAAAGGGGACGGGAGTTGAGGAAACGTTGTTCTAGGTCAGCCATAAAGATGTTAGCATACTGTGGGGCCATGCGTGTACCCATGGCTGTGCCGCTGATCTGGAGGTATAAGTTGTTCTCAAACTGGAAATAATTGTGGGTGAGAACAAAGTTACATAGGTCTGCTATCAGGTTGGCAGTAGTGTCCTCTGGGATAGTGTTTCTAATTGCTTGTAATCCGTCTTCATGTGGGATGTTGGTATATAGAGCTTCTACATCCATGGTGGCAAGGATGGTATTATTGGGGAGGTTATCGATGTTTTGTAGTTTCCTTAGGAAGTCAGTAGTGTCTCGGAGATAGCTGGGGGTATTGGTTACGAAGGGTTTGAGAAGAGTGTCTACATAGCTGGATAGACCAGTAGTGAGCGTGCCAATACCAGAGATGATGGGACGTCCGGGGTGCCCAGGTTTATGGATCTTGGGAAGTAGATAGAACAATCCTGGTCGGGGGTCAGAAGGTGATTCTGTGAGGATTTGTTCCCGAGTAGCTGTGGGGAGGCTTTTAAGGAGACAGTGTAGTTTCTTTTGGTAGTCCAAGGTGGGGTCAGAGGGGAGAGGTTTGTAAAATGTGGTGTTCGAGAGTTGTCTGGTTGCCTCCTGGTTATAGTCGGCCTTATTCATAATTTCTATCACTATTCTATCAATATTACTCTGCCTGTGATAAAAATTTCTAAAAAATTCACCACTATTAACTAGGGGTGTGATAGTATATACATTTAAACGGACTCATTGGGCTTAAACATGCTCAAACAGGCCTGGGCTCATTGGTTAACCTTCATGGTACATGCAAGGCCCCTTTCTCCATGCTGTTGCCTCTGTTTCAGAGGCAGCAGTGCGGAGGAGAGGGAGAGGCAGGCGGGAGCCAGTGGTCATAGGGGAGCCAGTGCTTGAGCCTTTTAAGAAGGCTCCCCAACAAGCACCAGCTCCCAGGGAGCCGCCTCCCCCCGTCTCCTGTGTGTAAACATGTAACCGCTGAAATATTTGGAAGTTACACATTTGCCAAAAAACACTTTTTTACATCTCTACTATCAACACCAGTTCAGTCTGAGGCTATATCTACACTACAAAACAAGGTCGAAATTTTTGGCACATGATTTTGTAAAGTCAAAGCTTCATGTCCCCACTGTGCAAAAGAATTCAACGTAGCTCAAGTAGCGCCTCCCCAGTAGAGTAACTACCATTGACTTTGGGAGCAATGCACTGTGGGTAGCTATCACTGAGTACCTGCACCCCTGAGCATTCTGGGTTATGTTAACAACATCCCAGAATGTTTCCTCCCTCTTCTCCTGCTTAAGACAAACAGTCTTTTTGTGCCCTTTTTCCCTTTTGTTATCTGTGCAGATGCCATAGCACCATGAGCATAGATCTCGTTGAGCATCAAAGCATTATGTTGACAATTTTAACGTTGGTCCTCCTAATGCTGGACTATGTCCAGAGCTGGACTGAGGAAGAATCTCAGGAGGCCATGAACATACTTTTCTGTGAAGCATTTAAGTTGTGCAACTGGCAAACGCTGCCAACATTCAATCCTCTTGATGCAGTGGAATGCTGGTTCTGCTGCCATCAGACAAGCACAGACTGGTGGGACTGAACTGTTATGCAGGAATGAGATAAGTAGTAGCTTCAAAACTTTCAAGTAGCTAAGGTCATTTTCAAGGAACTTTGCAAATTGCTTACCCCTGCCCAGAAGCACAAGAATACCAGAACGAGACCCACTCTGACAGAGGAAAAGTGAGTGGCCATTTCCCTGTAAAAGCTTACAACACAAGACAGCTACCGGTCAGTTGAGAATCAATTCAGAGAAGGGCTGTTGTGATCCAAGTAGCCAAGACAATACTCTTCTACTATAGAGGGTAGTGACTCTGGGAAAATGTGGAAGACATAGTAGAGGGCTTTGCCACAATGGGGTTGCCTAATCGTGGTGGAGCGACACATGGAATGTACCTCTCCATCTTGACACCCGACCACCTGAATACATGGACCGCAAGGGGTACTTCTCGATGCTGTTGCAGGCACTGGTGGATCACAAGAGCCATTTCACTGACATCAACATGGGATGGTCAGGCAAGGTGCATGATGTGCACATTTTTAAGACCTCCTAACTCTTTCACAAGCTGCAAGACCAGAAAATTACCACTGAAGACATTGAAATGCCAATAGTGATCCTTGGAGGCCCAGCTTACCCCTTGATACCATGGCTCATGATGTTGTACACAAGCAGCCTGGACTGCAGTAAGGAGCAGCTCAACTACAGACTGAGCAAGTGCAGAATGGTGGTAGAATGTGCTTTTGGGTGTTTAAAGGAAAGGTTTCACAGTTTATTGACTAGGTTAGATCTCAGCAAATGCAACATTCCCATTGTGGTGGCAGCCAGCTGTGTGCTCCATAATATCTGTGAGAGTCAAGGGGAAAGGTATCTGATAGGTTGGGGGGGGATGAGGCATGTGTACCTCCACTCACTCATGCGCTCCCTGCCCAAGTTGGAGGATTGCACTTTCTCCTTGGACATATTATTAGTCCCTTTTCCCCTGCCGATTTGGGTCAGGTGGACAGCTGGTGGGGGCAAGGGAGTTTGCAGAAAGCTCAATACTGACTAAATGTGGCCAGAAACCTGGACCTTACGCTGAAATGCTTTGTGCTGCAATGATGACAAACCACTTAATGTTGGCATGGTGTGAAAAGGTGTCCTACTGTGGAGGATGCAATAGGGCAGGCCTCCCCAGAAATCTTGTGAGATGGATTAAAGAGTCTCTCTATGAGACCTTTATGCAGATGTGCAGGGAGTATTTCTGTTCCATCTCCAGACATGTTAAGACACTGTTCTGGGATCTCCCTATCTCCCGCTGCTGGCCACCACAGATCACATGCAATTGCCTTAACCCACTTTCAGCAAGATTAAAAAATTTCAATTCACCAGCAGTGCCCTGCCCAGGATAAGTGCCAAACTGTGAGACATCTTGGGAGGAGAGTATTGTCTTCAAGGTTATAAAAAGTTCTTGGCTCTCAGTGACATCAGTTGCTGCACTTGCCTGCTGACCATGCTCCTCCTCTTCCTGTTCTTCCTTCTCCTTCTCTTTCTCCATGCTGGTGAGTGTCTTGGGAGGAATCCATGGACTAACTAGGGAAGCTGGTCAAGGCTACCCTTGTCCCCAGGGATCGCATGCAGCTGCTCAGAGAAGCGACATGTTTGTGGCGATACTCCTGACTGTCCATTGGCCTCTTTTTTCTTTTGGTACAACTGTCTCCACTCCTTTATTTTCACTCTGCGCTGCTGGGCATCCTTGGCATATCCTCTCCCCTCTATGCCCTCTGCAAATTTTGAAATAGGTACCTGTGTTTCTTTTGTTGGTTTGTAGTTCTGCGAGAACATATTTCTCTCCCCACACAGCTATGAGGTCCAGAATCTTCTGCATGCTCTATGCTGGTGCTAGTCTGCAAACCTGTGGTGGGAGAAAGCTCTAAGCCTTCCCACCAGATCTGGCATATGGGGAACAAGTGGAGCATATGCCATTTCCTTCCCCTGGCATGCGGACATCAAGAACCAAAAATGGCTCTTTGTGTGCTGCCTTTTTTTTCCCAGGACACATTTCCTTGAGGCTTCCCCTGTGAATCCTTCCTGGAGGCTTCCTTCCAGTGAATGGGAGCAGCAGGAGGCCATGTTACATGGTGCCTGCGATATAGCATGAGAACAAGTGCCCCCCAACCCACTCACTCACCCTGCCTCCATCCTACTCCTGCTCCATCCCCCTGGCCAAACAGCCTGCCCCCAGCCTGCTCCTGCTCCCTCACCTGCAGCCAGCCACCCTACGTCCCACCCAGACCTCGTACCCTCACCCCCTCCTACATCCCACTTCCTGCCCAGATCCTGGACCCCCATCCCTATCCCATTTACTGGTAGCCCTATCCTGTACACTTAACCCCATTCTGGCCCCACCCCAGAGCTCAGGGGGGCCCACAAAATCCTGGAAGCCTAGAGGAGTAAATCTGGCCTGACATCTTGAAGCGCAGTCTTCCCTGCCCGTCTCCCCACTATGGGGTTAGAGCACTATCGGAGTGAGGTGTTTCATTTGGGGGCCACATCAGTGAGGGCTGGGGTGTTTTGGAGGGGGGGGGGTTGTTTTTTACTTTTCACTTGTGTGGTCCCCAACTGATTTTTCTGTGGGTCAACTGCCCTCGACCCAAAAAAGGTTCCCCACCCCTGCCATAAATAAAGATAATGTTGAAACCTTTTAGGTTGGATATAATATTTTACTTTATTTTAAAATGAAGCCTGGCCAACAATCCCGCAATTTGGACCCAGCCTCCATCTGGCCATAGCATCATAACACTCCTGCACCACCTGGTACACCAACCCTGAGCCCATTATACACCTGAACCCCCTGCCCTGAGCCCATCATACCCCGTCATACCCAATCCCCTGCCATAACACTCCTGCATTCCCAAATACCTCAACATTGTGCCCTGAGTCCATCATACACTCAAATCCCCTGCCCTGAGCCTCCCATACACCCAAACCCAGACTCCTGCATCCTCATATTCCCAGCCCCCTGCCATAAGATTAACAGAAGATACCCTGAATGTGTGCATGAAGCTGGATTTGACCAGTTATGATGTAAACTTCAAAGAAATGTACGAAGAGATGCAGCAGTAGAAGTCCCATTAAATAAAATCTGGGTGTACAATGTTTCACTTATGCTATTAATAATCATTATGTCAATTATCAATATTAAGTTGCATATTTTCAGTCATGCAAATGGGCATTCTTACACATCTCTTTTCTTCACCACTTGTTCTGAATTTTGATGTAGTTTGGCTCTTTGGTTTGAAAAGGTTGCCAACCCGTTATACAGTATACTAATACAGCAATAAATTAGGTCTTTCAAGGGAAATTAATGTATCACAGCATTTAGAATAAAAAGGAAACTTACCTGGAGAGAAACCAAATGTACTCAAATTTACCTGTAGGACAGGTTTGTATTTATTACATATTAAATTATTGTCTCTGAAGTGCACATTCACAGGCCCTAGCTATAGAAGAACATTCTTGCTTGTGTACTAACGTGGCATAAAAGCTATACATTGGGGGTTGTTTGATTATAGGTTCCATCCCAGACCTTCATTACAGAAGGTAATGAAAAGTGTAAGACAAAAAAGAAGCAATTAGTCTCTACATGTAACACATGAAGCATAGTCAGCATCTTACTAAATTTCCTCTCCATTACTGCATGGCAACTCAACTTAATCAGCAATGTAACTAGCTAATACTAAGTCAATCGTAAGGAAAGAAATAACATAAGAAATAAACAAAATACTGACTTTGGGTAATCATTACAGTCTGGATCATTCCCTCTCCCCTGAAAAAACAAGAGAAGCTGTTTGGAACTTCCGGTTAATGTTTACAAAGGGACAGAAGCTCAAATAAGCAGGAGTCCTGAATTTGATCACTAGCATAATATCAGCACTTTCCCTTAATACTGAAATTGTCCAAGCAGAGTGGGGTTTAATTCCTTTTGGCTGCTTAAGCTTTCAATATGTAAGTTTAAACCCATCTATCAAGCCTTTAAAACTTTGTTTCCTCTGCAGTCAGATAACATGATTAAGTTTTAACCATAATTTATACACTTTGTCAGAGATGATATGGCTTCTGGAAGCTTAGAGCCATAGTTTCAGTATTATTTTGTACTAGCATTTCCACTTTAGTAACCTTGCTAGGATGTAATACCTGTCTCTAACTAGACAGGTCTTCCTTTTGTGAAGATCTGTGAAAAGCTCTCTAACTCCATTTCATCCACAAACCGTGATGAGTCAGTTTGAAAATGCTCAGATTACTTATTTCCTAGGCTGATGGAAGGGTCAGCAGCGAATGTTGAGGGAAGGTACATCAACTAAGGGACTTTCTTCCTATGATTTGTGTTACATGGCATCATTTTCTGATACTCTTAAGTCTTCTCTGGAGGGGAGGAAAAAAGGCAACACAATGTTCTCTGTCAAGGAGATGAAATCTATTTTTAGTGTTCCCAGCTGTAATATCTGCTGAATACTTGCTGATTCAAGTTCCCTTCTGCCTCAGATGTTCATCGCCTGCTGAGCCAGTCAGCCTTTGTGTTTAGAGTTCCCTTAACGTGAATGGCTTCTATTGACAGAAAATGATCTGCTCAATGAAAGAACTCCAATTAAATACAGTTGAAAGTGCAGCTCTTTGTTCCAACACTGTTTGTTGATGTTGGAGACAGTTGTTAAGTTTGTCTGACATCATCAGCATACTCTGATAAGTAACTAAAATGTTCTGGAGTGAGGCCATGTCTACAACAGCACTTTTGTTAGTAAAACTTCTACTGTTCAGGGGTGTGGAAAGACACACTCCTAGTCTACATAAGTTTCACTGTTAGTAGAAGATGCTCTTCTGCTAACATAACTACTGCTGCTCATTTGGTATGATTTAATTAGGCTGATGGATAGAGCTTGGGACAGAGCAGTTACACAGGAGACCGCAACTGAACAACTTTGAATTCTAGGAAGCTTGTGCTTGTGTTCATTTCGTGTTTTCCACTACTTTCTCATGTCAACAGAAAGGGTATGTCTACACTAGCCCCCTGGTTCGAACTAGGGAGGCTAATGTAGGCATTTGAACTTGCAAATGAAGCCTGGGACTTACATATCCCGGGCTTCATTTTCATGTTCCCATCCAGTCGCCATTTTTAAATGCCACTAGTCCAGACTAACTGCCCGTGGCTACACGCAGCAGTTAAATGGTAATTCGAACTAAATCCTTAGTTCGAATTACCTGTTACTCCTCCTGGAATGAGGTGTAACAGGTAATTCAAACTAAGGACTTAGTTTGAATTACTGTTTAACTGCCGAGGGCAGTTAGTCCGGACTAGTGGCATTTAAAAATGGCGACTGGACGGGAACATGCAAATAAAGCCCGGGATATTTAAATCCCGGGCTTCATTTGCAAGTTCGAATGTCTACATTAGCCTCCCTAGTTTGAACTAGGGGGCTAGTGTAGACATACCCAAAGAGAGCATTTCATTAAAGTAATTCAATGTTTTCAGTCTCTCTATGAGCTAGGTTTTTCTCCACCACTAAAACGGTATTCTTTCTCCTACTATGTTATGGATAATACAATCCTGGTGTCATTAATGGACTCAATGTGCCTAGCAGAAAATATGTGGATCTGTTCATATAAATTCTGGATCTTTAGTCAAATATTTAAACCAGACATTGTGATTCTAATTATATTTGAAAACATGATTCCATTAACCTTAAGAATATATTATGTCCCAAAACACTTCTAGTTGAAAACTGAATTGCTAGCTCTTGAAATAACCATTTTCCCCCATGATGAAATGATCACTTTCATTTGAGAGTCATTAGGCCGTCTCAGTGCAGAATGCATTGCAGTCAACATTTGAAATAATTAAAGAGATCTAGTAGCCAGTCAGGAAATCTGTCTGGGCCTAATTGTGAGCTCAACTGCGAAAAGCGAATAGAAGTGTTACAATAAACCTATAAAAATGCTGATTAGAAAAGGTACAAAAGGAAGACAAAAAACTGAATTAGTCTAAACAAAAGGCCTGTTAAGATCATATCTGGTGAATGGAGAATGGAAGTGTATCATTTATAATTGATGTGTCAGAAATCATGCCTAATTCATGGATGAAATAATAAAGGGGATGAGCTGTTCCACACACCACTTCTCTTTCTGGCTCCTCAAAGGGGATGTCGATATTTGCACTTTTGTCATTCACGGGTGCTTTAAAAATAACAGGAATGACAAAGTTTTGCTGTGGCATGTGAAATGTATAAATGCCTGCTGACAAAGCAGTATTATGTCAGCAAAAGCGCTAACAAACAGCGCTTATACAAGCTGACTTTTAGCGACAAGGCTGTGTCGACTCATCCTTGTCATTAAAGATGCGAAATGTAGACATACGCAAAGAGACTTTCAGGTAGGGAAAGAACTGGTGATTGAAAAGCTGGCCAACTAAAACACAAGAGAATGGGAAACAGCACATTCGACTATCATGACTACAAAGCCCAATCTCTCCTGGGATCCCCTGACTGTCTTCATCCTCATCCAGAGAGTTGTCCTGATCAACAGGGGTAGGGGAGAGGACACTGACACCTTCAGCAGCTCCAGCTCAATCTTAAACATAACATGAGATGTGAGACTTTGTCCCTCCCCCATTTACTTCCTCCATCTTATTTCTTCTCTTTCCTATCTCTCTCCTTTTTGTTTAATAAGAAACTGGCTTAGTCACCCAAATGCACATATGGGGCAACATTACTATAAGCCTATGACCACAAAGAGATGCCTAGAAGCAGTGCCTTAAACAGCCAGATGATATAGTATAAGTTTCCCAGGTATTGGAGTGGCTTATAGCACTCTATCTTATGTTTTCCAGCAGCTAGTCCGCAAATGTCAGTCAACACTAAAATCAAAAGCTACATTTTTTGTCTTTGCTATTTTCTTTCCCCACTGTATGTGTACACAAGTCTTGTTTTGTCTTTTATGAAATGGGATTGAACTATAAAATAGCAGTATCAAACACATCATCAGGCTATTTCAATTTATTTATTCTCTTTTCTCTCAAAAAGGACAGTTATTACCATCTGCAATAACACCTGAAAGATTGTCAGACAAGGGGTTTTTCCTTCCAAAATCTCTCTCAAGCCAAAAGGAAAAGGATACCGTTAAAATTAAAGCCATACTTAATACTTTACATTTCCAATGCTTTAATGATTTTCCCTTCTTTCTCGGCATTGTTCATAAACGCCTAAAAAGATTTAAAATACTGTATTTGCCTTGGCACTAAGCCGGAGGAGGTCTTTATATGTCAAATCCCAAACCTTGTTTAAAACTTTTTAACGTAGACCATTACCCAGATTAGCAACTTTGGGCCTACATAGTTCATATAAATTAATAAAACAGTTCTATTCCATACTCTCCTATTGAATAGATGGGGAGCACTGGACACATCACTAATAGAGCATACACTATACAAACAGCACTGTGCACAACAACCCATGTTCTAACATCTTTTTGTATTCATCTTGGAGAACAGTGTTATGGCATGCTTCTTATTCTTTTATGGCTGGGAAGATTACTTTTTGAATGTGAGCCAGTGTACTACTCCTAGTTGTTAGGAACAAGAGCTTTTACAAATGAGTAGATTGCCCCCATTCTTCACAGTGGAAATTAAACTCTGAAAATTAATTACAACAATTTAAATATATCAACGATATATATAACAGTATCAATTTAGCAAGAATGTCCACCTAGTCTGAGTGAACATTAAATAAATATCATTTCCTCAATTCCAGTCCTGTTCCAGAAAGTAGTTAGTTCATCTAGGATTAGTGAAAGAAGATCTATGATTTTCCACCTCAAATTTTCCTCTCCCCAGACTATTTTCCTACCATACCCAATTTCCAGTCCTTAAAATGTATGCTGGTTGCAAGCCTGAAACAATATCTTGCACTAATGAAAAATCTAAATTATTTTTGGCACAGAGTTAGGAGGTTTTCTATTTCCTCTGCCACGACTCACTATTTATTGCTCAGAAAGCTGTTTTGGTTGGTTAACAATTCTCCCTGACTTCAATCCCACATCACATGCTAACATGTAAAAAGATCTTATTCCTATAACTAATGATAGATTAGAAAAAAACATTTCTAATAAATAATCAAATGCAATTAAACCTTCATATTTCAGACACAGAACATCTGGAAGGCAGGTCTGGTTTGGAATTTATACTCATCAAACCCAGCTGACAATTTTAGATTGTTCCATCATACAATTAAGGAATATTTTTAGGCAGAAAAAACAAGTGGTATCATGAATACCAAAGAACTGTGGTACCAACTCAACTACTAAAAACCAGTAAAATCCAGTGAAATCCTTTACGTCAATGAAATGCATCTTTGCCCTTTTTTTTCCCCTGCATCCAATTATTCTAGCGTAAACCTCTCTCTAGGAATCCAATCACTACACTGTGCTGTTCACTGTCAGCAAATAGAAGCCAATAATAAAAGTGCTTTTTAAAAAAACATACCCTCACTAAAAAAGAAAAAAAGCATCGTTCCAGTAACATATTCAAACTGCACTCTAATTTCAGGAGATAGTAAAAAAATAGATCTCATCCTTACAAAGCTTATTCTACCCCCATCTTCCCTAAACAGAGGTGTGGTCTACACTACAAAGGCCAACATTAAATAGCTTTGCATCAACCTACTTGTGCACATCTCTATGCTCAAATGTGTCTCCAATCAACATAGGCATCCCATTACAGCAACACATTAAGACCATTTCCTCAAACAATATGCAGCCATAGTCAAACTACTGATGTCAAAATAGTGTGACTGTCAACAAGCATATGCTATGTCAATCCTAATAGTCTTTCAACAGCTGTTCCATAACACTCAATTCCCCACAACAGTGATCACTCTGATCATAACTGTAAACTCCTTTGTCCAAGGCTGAGAGATACTGGAAGGTGCCCTCTCATTCAAACTCACCATGTGTGTGAAATGCCTGTTCCTGACTGCCCACCTTACTGAGCATATCTAGTAGCTCTTCCTGGTTTTGGAGGACTGCCTCACTGACCATACCAGCTCCACTCACTAATCATGCTCCTGTCTCAAGTAGACAGATGTTAATGGATCTTTCCAGATCTTTTGGCCCTGTAGAGAGAATAGACTGCCAGCAGAACTGCAGACCAACTGTAGAAACATGGCATATCTACTAACAGACTGCACACAGGACAAAGGCAAAGGTATTTCTCATGTCTTGCTTACAACACTCCTAACACATTCTAGAATATTTTGGGATTTTTTTTTTTTGCTTGTGATCCACTATGATCCCCAGATCCCTTTCTGCAGTACTTTTTCCTACGCAGTCATTTCGTATTTTGTAGGTGTGCACCTGACTGCTCCTTCATAAGGAGTGCTTTGTATTTATCCTTATTGAATTTCATCCTATTTCTTCAGACCATTTCTCCAGATTTGTCCAGATCATTTTGAATTTTAATCATATCCTCCAAAGCATTTGTAACCCCTCTAAGCTTGGTATCATCAACAAACGTTATAAGTCTATTCTCTATGCCATTATCTAAATCACAGATGAAAATATTTAACAGAAGTAGATCCAGAACTGATCCCTGTGAGATCCAACTTGATATGCCCTTCCAGCTTGACTGTGAATCACTGATAACTGCTCTCTGAGAACCGTTTTCAAGCCAGTTGTGCACCACCATCTTATAGCAGCACCATCTAGGTTGTATTTCCCTAGTTTGTTCATGAGACAATCATGAGAAACAGTATCACATACCTTACAAAGTCAAGATATACCACATCCATATCCACTCAGCTTTTTACCAACCTGATAGCTTTCTTTGAAATGATTTGACGTGATTTGTTCTTGACACATCCATGCTTACAGTTACTTACCACACTATTATCTTCTAGGTGTTCGCAAACTGACTGCTTAATTATTTACTCCATTAGCTTTCAAAGCACTTAAATAACCATTGGCCTATACCCATGCTTAAGGAATAGGGACTGAAATTGTATAGCTTTACGCAACAGAAAAATATACTTCTCCTGTTCCATGCCCTTAATGAACATACTAACTGAAGAGCTGTGCCAGGATACTACAAAGTGGAAGTGTCAATAAGCATCTCTTGTGAAAAGTTATCATGAGAAAAATATTTTTCCCTTTCCACTGTCACTATAAATCCAATGATACACCTTTCTGTCAGAAGCTTCTGCCATGGAGGCATTACAGTGTGCCTCTCCCACATACATAGCACATCTGACACTGATGAAGACAAACTTAATAAGTTTGCAGATTATATGAAGCTAGGAGGAGCTGCAACTGCTTTAGAGGACAGGGTCATAATTCAAAATAATCTGGACAAACTGGAGAAATGGTCGGAGGTAAATAGGATGAAGTTTAATAAGGACAAATGCAAAGTACTCCACTTAGGAAGGAACAATCAGTTTCACACAAAGAACGGGAAGTGATTGTCTAGGAACAAGTACTGCAGAAAAAGATCTAGGGTCATAGTGGACCACGAGCTAAATGAGTCAACAGTGTGACACTGTTGCAAAAAAAAAATAAAAAAAATAAATAAATAAAGCAAACATCATCTGTGATGCATTAACAGGAGTGTTGTGAGCAAGACACAAGAAGTCATTCTTCTGCTCTACTCTGTACTGATTAAGCCTCAATTAGAGTATTGTGAATTAGAGTATTGTGTCCAGTTTTGAGCACCACATTTCAAGCAAGATGTGGAGAAATTGGAGAGGGTCCAGAGAAGAGCAATCAAAATGATTAAAGGTCTAGAAAACATGACTTATGAGGAGAGATTGAAAGAACTGAGTTTGTTTAGTTTGGAAAAGAGAAGACTGAGAGGGGACATGATAGCAGTTTTCAAGTACCTAAAGGACGTTACAAGGAGAAGGGAGAAAAAAAATTCTCCTTGACCTCTGATGATAGGACAAATAGTAATAGGCTTAAATTGCAGCAAGGGAAGTTTAGGTTGCACATTACAAAAACATCCTAAATGTCAGGGTGGTTAAACACTGGAATAAATTGCCTAGGGTGGTTGTGGAATCTTTGTCACTGCAAATGTTTAACATCAGGTTAGACAGACATCTGTCAGGGATGCAGTTTGGGATTACGCAGGGCTCAACACGCGACCCATGAGTGGGATCCTTTGAACATGGCCTCCATTGGGAACATGCTCCATAATGGTGAGTCAGTATAATAATGTTCTTTTGTTGATATATGTTTTAGTAGTTCAATTCCTAGACTGTCATGGCTCAGTAAAAACTGCTGTCATGTGGGTGGAAATCAAGTACAGGCAGTCCCCGGGTTACATCAATCCGACTTATGTCGGATCCCTAGTTACAAACAGGGAGCGGGGGGGGCACAGCTAGTGCGGGGTGCCTCCCCCACTGTCGTCGCCTCCAGCAGCACGGGGGGCGCTTCCCCCCAGCAGACCAGGGAGACGTGGAGCGGCTTTTCTCGCCGTGGAGGACGCAGGTCTGCTGGGGGGGACAAGACACCAGCCAAAAGGGGGCACTCCAGAGTGGAAAAATTAATTTCCTAGGGAACAGCAGGAGCAGCAGGCAGTGAGACCCACTGTGTTACAGTCCTCACCTTGGAGCAACAGCTCTTTCCCTCTTCAGCACTAGAGCTGCAAGTATCTTGTTAGCGTCACGTGAAATTAACAAGTCTCTTCCAGCCTGGCAGAGGTGAAGCTGAAAAATTACCCAGTGGTGTGGGTGGGCAAGAATGTGGAGGAGCAGAACAGAAGGGAAGAGGGGATAAGCCCCAACCCCACACCCTGGCTGGAGCAGAGCAGAGTAAGCCCTGAGGGGATGGGTCTGGTTGCAAAGTGGGTGAGTGGACAATGAGGACCCACCTGTGGCTAAACTCCTGTTCCCAACACAGAATTTTTCTTTAAAATTAATCCTGTGGATAAATTCACACACACACTTTGCAGGAAGGGATTTCCATTTTCTGCTCAGCAGAATACAACAACAGCTTTGATTGTATCAATATTTCACTGTGCTCTCCAATGACTATTGATTATACTTAATACCCATTTCACTGAACCATCTGTAGCCAATTCTATTTGGAACAGTAATATGCATTGAATAAACTTTTTTTAGCTATAAAAAACAAAGATTCTGATTATTAAATGAATAACTGGGATCTTTCAGGTACCCCAAAAGGAATATTTGGATATAGCATGAAACACTGAAACGTATGATCAATTTTTAATTAAAATATCAACCAAAAAAACCTTCATATCAAAACAGTATGTGTTTTTCTTAGAATAAGGAAGTTGTATGAGAATCAGGGTCTTTTCCACCTAACTCCAGCTCCCCATCCCCTCCCAAAATACGTACCAGTTCCGACTTACATACAAATTCAACTTAAGAACAAACCTACAGTCCCTATCTTGTACATAACCCGGGGACTGCCTGTAAATGTTGCATTTTATTAATATCAGTAGAACTGACTTAAATGGGGCCTGCGTTTTGTGTAGTCTTGCCTTAATCTTTGAATTCATGCCCGCCAGTGTGAAAGAAGCTATTTGCATATATTTACATATACATGCAACCACATTTAAGTTGCAGCCCTCGGCATGTACTGTCAGTATCATTGTGGCCCCCGGGGCTTCCAAAGCTTAGTAGCCCTGATCTAGATGATGCTTGGTCCTGGCATGAGGGTAGGGGATTGGACTTGATGATCTCTGAAGGTCCCTTTCAGTTCCCCTCCAGAGCACTACAGAGGACACATTCTGCAACTTCTGACATGCTGGTACTGCTTTGGACCACGAACAAAGAGCCTGAATCAACAATCCTTAATGAACTCCAGGGGCGTTTATAGGGCAGGGCGAGTGGGGCGGTCGCCCCGGGCCCCACGCGTGCGTCGTGTCAAAGGGGGGGGCCCCCGCAAAATTGTGCTGACCTGGGCCCTGCAAAATCGTCATCTGCCCCTGATGAACTCTATCATCACAGCTTCCTACACTTTCTAACATACCATTTGGTATCACATGACACATCTTTACCCATACCACTGCATGGTGAAACAGCAAGGACAACCAGAGGTCCACATACATTGACCTGTGACAACCCCCACAGCTATACAGGCAGGCACAAATACATTTCTGCATTGAAACAGACAAAATTTTTTACTACTGTCCCAGTTTTAAAGTTCCATTTTTTAAATTTATGTTACATGTTATTTTCCAATTTTTTTGCACTGTATTTAAAGTAATTTTTTATTTTTGGAAAATACCATTATGTTGATTTTTTTCACAACAAATACGGCAGAATGCACAGAGATACTCTAAACCTAAGCATTTCTAAAGGTACATTTTGCAGGCAGTCCCCGGGTTACGTACAAGATAGGGACTGTAGGTTTGTTCTTAAGTTGAATCTGTATGTAAGTCGGAACTGGCATCCAGATTCAGCCGCTGAATCTGGACACCAGTTCTGACTTACATACAGATTCAACTTAAGAACCCCAGGCGTCCCCAAGTCAACTGCTGCTGAAACTGATCAGCAGCTGATTCCAGGAAGCCCGGGGCAGAGCAACTCTGCCTCGAGCTTCCTGTAGTCAGCCGCTGGTCAGTTTCAGCAGCGGCTAACTTGGGGACGCCTGGGGCAGAGCAGCTCCAGTGCTGCTGGGTTGGTTCAGTAGCGCGGCCGCTCCTCGGCGCTACTGGACCAACCCAGCAGCACCCCAGCTGCTCTGCCCCAGGCGTCCTGATTCAGCCACTGCTGAAACTGATCAGCAGCGGCTGAATCAGGACTCCTGGGGCAGAGTAGCTGGGGTGCTGCCGGGTTGGTCCAGTAGCGCCAAGGAGCGGTGCTGCGGGATCAACCGGCATCGCCCCACCTGCTCTACCACAGGCCCCGGGCTTTGCTCCACATCTCCCTGGTCTGCTGAGGGGGGCACTAGCTGCGTCCCCCCCAGCAGACCAGAGAGACGCGGAGCAAAGCGGCGCAGGACCTGGGGCCGGACCCGCGGCGCTTCCAGATCAGCTGGAAGCGCCGCGGGTCCAGCCGGGTCCTGCGCGGCTTTGCTCAGCGTCTTCCTGGTCTGCAGACCAGAGAGACGCGGAGCAAAGTGGCGCAGGACCGGGGGCTGATCTGGAAGCGGCCGTGGGTCCAGCCCCGGGTCCTGCGCCGCTTTGCTCCCCGTCTCCCTGGTCTCCTGGCTCCCGCAGCAGACCAGGGAGACGGGGAGCAGCTTTTCTCGCCCCGGAGGAGGCGGGCGGCGGGACCAGGCGTCCCGCCGCTCCAGTCCTCTGGGGCGAGAAAATTCCTGTTCATATCTGCGGATCCGACACAAGTCGGATCCACGTAACTCGGGGACTGCCTGTACACAGAATTAATACGTACACAAAACTGAATAATATTTACAGATGTACAGCAAGCCCAATGCAATTCTTAGCAGTACCCAAAGGTCCAACCCTAGAAAACTCTCCATCACAGAGAGCTATGGTGGGTTGACCATTAAAGAGCATTTGCCAAGCCTCCTTCAACTGTGTAGCTCTACACTGAGCTCTTGTAACGATCCCTGTGTCTGGCTGTTCAAAAATCAGCAAACAGCAGCTTTACCCACAAACTGGTTGCAGCTTTTCCCCAGTCTCGTCACAGATAATATGCAGAAGTCGTCACTAGGATATTTTTTCTTACTGAGATCCAACCACTATCCCTTCAATCTGCAAAAAGCAATTTAACAATCATTCTACAACAGTCCAGTTGAGCCACTATTTTCACCTTTTCTTAGTACCATCAAACTAGCCAATGTGGCATTTCATTAGTCAGATGAGGGCAAGCTGGTCGCTGAAAAAAAGAGAGAATCAGTTTTACCTATTGGAAATGTAAAAAGAGTTCAACTATTTTAAGAAGCTACTGTAATTCAATAAAACAGTAAAAAAATTGTTATAAAATGCTCATCATAATTTAGTAAACACAGCTCCAAAAGTAAGTTCCATACTCTTCCATTCTTCAATTCTATCATCTGAGAATTCAATAATAATTAGAAAGCCAATCTTCAAGCACACAGTCTGCATAAGCAAAGCCAGCTTTGAATGAAATAGGTCTGCTCTCCTCATGCAAACTAACTGAATATTATAAATCGTTATGGACATTTTTCTTTTAAAAAATTACTTTTCCTTTTATAAATGAAGTGATGCTTTTTGTATTTTTATAATTTAACTGTTGCCAAAACAATTCCATTAACACGCAATGCCTGTCAAATACTGACTTTACATTTGGATTTGCTGGCTTTTTTAACCCTTCATTTTATTCTTCTCTATCATTGTTGGTTTTAGGTTTGGCAGCAGCCTGGCTCTCTGTTTAACTTAGGGGTATAAATGGTTAACTGGTAGGGCTGGAGCAGCTCCCTGCCAACCCAAGGCAAGGGGCTGCTCCAGCCTCTGTCTGTGTCAGGCCCTGCCCTGCCAGTGAACTGCAGGTTACACATTGGCTCCCGGGGAGCAAGGCCAGCATGTCAAATCTGCATAAAATCCAAGTTTATATTACTTGTCCAAAATAAAATTCTTTGCCATAATGGCATTTTTAGTTAACTTTGAACAAGTGAAAGGCCCAAAAGAAAAAAACCACTACAGAATTAATTCCTAGTTTTGTATTCTGTTGTATATTTTCAGGAATAAGAAAAACAAGAAAACAGAAGACACCATTAGACAGAAGCCCATTATTTACAACATTAATTAGTGCATAAATTTATTTTCTAGGAAAAAGATATTAAATTGTAATACACTAGCAGCTGAAAGCGTTTTGTAGGCAACATACCGTATCCCTGGAACAGGGGCTGCTGCTGCCCCACATTGACATTTAAACCGGCTCCTTGCATGTACTGGCTCTCACCTGACATTCCGTGATGCAGCATGGCATGGCAGGTGACTCCCCTGCGTGTTCTTCATTTAAAACTCAGATCGGTGTGCTGGGACGGAGCCAGCCTGCTGGTCCAAGTTTACAATGCAGAGCACATAGAAGGGAGAGGGGGTGTTGCAGTTAACAGGAACCGTTAACCTATAGGCAATCATTTATAGGGTATTAGTTACCTGCTAATATCCCTAGTTAGTTCCTCAGTATGGTCCGGAAAAATTTGTTAACATAGTTTTCTTATAAAAAATTCAACTTCTTTCAATTAAAAAATAAAAACAGAACCAGGAAGGAGTAATGGATGAGACATTACAGCTAAAATCCTGTAGTATGTTCTGTGTGATGTGCTGATAATATACAGGCAGTCCCCGAGTTACGCGGATCCGACTTATGTCGGATCCGCAGTTACGAACGGGCCCTTCCTCTCCCTGGTCTCCAGCAGACCAGGGAGAGGAAGCAAAGCGGTGGAACACGCGGGCAGTGGACAGGGCTGTCCGCTGCCCACGCGCTCCGCGGCTTGGCTCTGCTTTGCCCCCCTGTCCCCCTGGTCTGCAGACCAGGGGGACGGGGGGGCAAAGCAGAGCCAAGCCGCGGAGCACGCGGCCAGCTGACAGCCCAGACGCGTCTGGGCTGTCCGCTGCCCGCATGTTCCGCCGCTTTGCTCCCCGTCCCCCTGGTCTGCAGACCAGGGGGACGGGGAGCAAAGCAGAGCAAAGCCACGGAGCCCAAGGGCAGCAGGACAGCCACGGCACATCTGGGCTGTCCCGCTGCCCCCGTGCTCCACGGCTTTGCTCCAGACACCTGTGGTACAGCAGCTGGGGCGCTGACAGTTGGTCGCGTAGCGCCACTCTGGGCGCTACTGGACCAACCGGGCAGCACCCCAGCTGCTCTGCCCCAGGCGTCCTGATTCAGCCACTGCTGGTCAGTTTCAGCAGCGGCTGAATCAGGACGCCTGGGGCAGAGCAGCTTGGGTGCTGCTGGGTTGGTCCAGTAGCGCCGCCGCTCCTCGGCACTACTGGACCAACCCAGCAGCACCCAAGCTGCTCTGCCCCAGGCGTCCCCAAGTCAGCCGCTGCTGAAACTGACCAGTGGCTGACTACAGTGGCTGGGGTTCTTAAGTTGAATCTGTATGTAAGTCAGAACTGGCGTCCAGATTAAGCCGCTGTTGAAACTGATCAGTTTCAGCAGCGGCTGAATCTGGACGCCAGTTCCGACTTACATACAGATTCAACTTAAGAACAAATCTACAGTCCCTATCTTGTACGTAACCCGGGGACTGCCTGTATTCAGAAATACAATTTATAGAAGTAAAGATTGCATATTATGATTTCTTAAAGTTTCATTATAAATTAAAATGAGCCACCTAGAATTGACTAGATATGTTTTCTAAATCTGATGACTGCACATTCAGTATAGCCATAAAAGATTCATTTCCACTGTGGTAATGGGCTGCAGTGGGTGGGAAGGGACAGTTCTTGCTGCCTTCCTTCCCTTCCCTTCATGCAATTTAATATGAAAGCAGGCCTCCCATAGAAAATATCTAAGTTGTTCTTCAAATGCAGTAGGGAATAAGTCAAAGTCATTCATGATCCAAAGGAGAAAGTAAGCTACTTCTGGAGGTCAACTGTATTGTAAAGCATAGCAACAGGAAGATAGAACACCATGTCTAATATGCTATTTGTGCTGGACTCTGGCACTCTACTGTGCATGCTGCAAAAAGGAAAGATGCAAATACACACAGCTTAATCAGGCAGACAAAAGGCATATTTTCTTTGAAATAATTTTGCTTGGGCTAAACCAGAAGGAGATGACAAATGAAAACAAATCACAATAAACTAAAATCAATTAAGTAATACTTTGACAGCATTGCAATGATACCTACATAAAAACACTGTTTCCTATCAACAAGTAGAAGAAAAACCCGAGATGATTAGCCACTCTGACAGTTTAATGCCATGCACTCTAATGAGAACTTCGAAGTTCACAAATATTAGACTATTAGACCTCACAACCCAGGCAGGTAGAGGAGCATTATATCCACTTTACAGCTGGACACAGAAATAACCTCAGTTTATCACAGGAAACCGAACAGTTGCTACCTGTGGCAGTTATAAGAAATGCATGGCCACAGTAGGGATGTTAAAGACCAGTCGACTGTCCGATAAGCAAATGCTTATTAGCTAGTCAGTTGACTAGTTGATACCCTCGCCCCCTTGCTGCCTCTATCAGATAAAGGAAACAAAGGGTGGTAAAGGGGGTACTTGAAAGCAGCAGCACTGCACATGAAGCCCAGGGTCATCTCGGGAGTCTCCAACTGACCACGGGTTCCACACATCATTTCCCCAGAACGTGGGGTCAGCTGGGGACTCCCCAGCCGATCCCGGGTTCTGCAGAAATGCCACGCTGGAGCCCAGAACCAGCTGAGGAGTCCCCAGCTGACCCTGGGTTCCATGCATACAGTGCCACACAGCTGATCCCGGGATCAGCTGTGTGGCACTGTATGCGGAGCTCGGGGTCAGCTGGAGACTCCCCAGCTGATGCTGGGTTCCGCGGAAATGCCACGCTGGAGCCTGGGATCAGCTGGGGAGTCTCCAGCTGACCCCGGCTCCGAGTGGCATTTCAAAGCGGCAGCGCAGCATGGAGTCTGGTGTCAGTGGGGGACTCTGAGTCCACGACTGACCCTCGGCTCCATGTTGCGCTGCCACTTTGAAATACACAGGAGACCCTGCTGGGGACTCTTGTGGATTTTAAAACTGGTACCTGCGTGAAGCCCAGAGCCAGCAGGACTTCCTGCTGGCCCCAGGCTGCACACATAGTTCCACATTCCTCCTTAGAAGTGAAAGGAGGAATGTGGAAGGGTCTGAAAATTCCATCGACTACTCAATTAACCGCTAGTTAACATCCTTAGGCCACAGGTATGCTGGTGAGAATCTTATTTAACTGCCTTAATAGCTACTGCAGATTTACTTCCATATGCTTCCATTTCTACTCTGACTTTATGACATTATAGATTCTTAAAGAGATTCACTTCAATTCTTCTCCTACTTACTTCCATTTGGGAAACAGCTTTCACTTGCTCTACAAGTATCTCTACAGCATCGTGTCTAGTAAGCTTATTTGAACCTGCATGCCAGTTAACGTTCCCCTCCCCCATAATAATTCAGTATCTAATTGGATAATTTTATCTGTTCAAAATTCACTTAAATATCACAGGTTTGTAACACAAACGGTCAATGATCTCATCTAGTAGAACGTGTCTTTTATATATAATGTGCCTTCCCCCAGAGATAAAAAAAATCAGTAATACAAAGCTAATTACTTCATATAGCAGCTTATAGTCCCCTTCAGGCTCTCACTAGAACATATTAGGGATTCTTTTTATTGATAATAGGACAAAAAGTCATCCATCTGCTCATCTGGAAGACTTGGATGTTACTAAAAATACAACCAACCAGCAAGCTCTCTGAAAGACAATCATCTGAACAAGCCAAAAGGCATGACTTCCCCCATCAAAATGCCATCTCCCAACTGAAACTCTGCTACCCAGATGAAAAGATGAGGCCTAATTCCCAGAAGATCAAAATCTCCAACTATTTCACAACCAGGGCAGAAGCTTGTTCCAACATTGAGAGCCCCTCTTGGAAAATGTGCTGCCAAGGGGATTTCAATTCCACCACCTCCACTGACTGTCACTGACTGCATTTCACTAATACTACTAGAATGGCCACAGGTAGCAGTGGGAAGAATTTCCTTCTGATTTTTCTTCACTATAACCTGCTTTCCAGAAATCATGGAAGAACTGTTGCCACATTATTCATTTCACTGCCATGTTTCCTTCCAGGTTGAAGGATTCAGATGGATTCACATTTGTTAAAGATTTTCTTGCAATCTGTTCTCACAAGAGAAGTCTTTCACAACTAGATTTATATTGAGTTTATGAAGCACGTAAAGAATTCAAGAGCTAAGTTAATGGATTCTGAAGAGGATTTAAGTTTTTTAATACATATTTGCTCAAATATTTCCCCAAATCAAGTTACAGTGATGTCAATGTCTTTTTAAATGAGACAAGCAGATAAACTTTCACAAGCTTGTGTTTGCCCAAATGGCAGCTTGAAGCATTCCATTAGCTGCAGCTGGCCAATCAGATCCCCATCTCCCCACACTTATAAGAGTAGGCACTATACAAATATTTATTAACTCTTCAGTGAGAAGGTACAGGCCTTTAGACTCCAAAAAATTCCTTACTGATTTGTAGAGTAGCGTGAGGCAGCAATGTTTTTATAGAAAGGAGTATGTGTTCCTTCTACAATGCAATTAACACCCACCCCACCAAATCATAATGACTATGCAGTACACACTTGTCTCAAAGTGCAGGCATTAGCAACACAACTTCAAGTATTAAAAGGGCACAACTATGTAATCACTTTGCAGTTTCCTCTGAATTATTTAAAAACAGCAGCAAATCTCCCTGACTTCAGACAGCAGGACAAGTAGTATTTGGATGGATTTTTTAAAATATATTTGTACTTCTGAGATAGTAAGAGAGGGGAAAATGGCATTGCAGTAAAAAGAAAATTTAATAGGAACCTCACACACAAAATGTGAAATTGATCAGAATCTCTGACAACCCCCCCCCCCCCTTACTACCCAGTGGGATAGGAACAATATGCCTGTAATTATTCACCTGACAACAAAAGGCATTCCCTGTAGCATGGAAAAAATGAGAAAACTACTAAAAAGTAACTGCTGAATATTTGCAACTGTATTTTGACTGCACCAGGAAGAAAACAGATACAAAAAAATCTGATTCCTGACTTGCTAGGAAGCTACCGTTGCCAGAAAACAGAATGACAAGGAAAAGACAACAGACATTTCTTCCTGCCTAAAAGATCACACCAGATTAGCCTGCTATACAATAAAATGACAAACATTCAGCAGTCACCATTCCCGTATGTTCCCAACTCACTGCAAAAGAGCAGATTTCAATCTCACTGAACAGGACAAGTTGTGAATAAGGGACCACAGAGAGACTCATGTGGTAGAGCAGTAGGCTCTGCTTAAACTAGAATTGGCCAAACCAAAATGACTAAACTGGAAGGGTAAAGGGGAGCAGGGACAAATTACCCTTATTCGATGAGTCACTGCGATCAAACAAAGCACTAGAGAAATCCGTCAGCATTGTAGAGGCATATTCACTGCCTGAAAAGCTTTCCTCTAAGACAAGAAAAATAATTAAGGTACAATGTGGGAAATCAGAAGAAAGAAGGAACACAGAGCAAGAATAAAAGGTACAGACCAATCTAGAACGATGAAAGCAAAACATGCAGAACCCATAGAGAATTTTTTTTAATAAAGTTTAGAGAACTATAAAGGGAAGCAAGAGAAAGGGAAAGAATTAAGGGGGAAAGGGAAGTAAAGAGGAAAATGTCTATGACAACACGTTTAGGGACCTTATTCTGCATTCTACAACCTAAACTCGCAGTGACCTCAAGGGTCCTTGTAACAAGACACCAGACCTGTGGCACATGCTCATAATCCCGCACGCACCCTGTTTCAAGATTCTGGCTAACCACCTTATTCAGTTGACTCAGGGTTACATGATGTCTCAGGGGCAACCTGCTCATTCAGAGTGGAAGAAAAGTAGTAAAGTACCTTCTATAACTATTGTTCTTTGAGATATGCTTCTCATGTCCATACCAGTCTATGGTGGTGTGCATCCACGTGCACAAGCATCAGAGACTTCTTCCTTAGCCATATATATCCCTCTTGAATACTGTGCTCATGCACTGCCTACACCCTCTCAGTTCTTTTTACCACTCATTCCATTACCCACTCTCCTGCCCTATGTCAGAGTTGCTGGCAAGAACAAACAGATGATATAGGGTCAATGGTGACTGATATACCAACACCTAAACAGAGCACTCAAGTGGGCGCTGTAGCCAACTCCACAGATACCACTAAGGCAAAAGTCTCAAGGACTGCACACATGGGCAAGCATGCACCTAGAATGGCGTCAACATGAGCAAGCACTCAAAGAAAAATAATGTCAGGAAAAGCCCCCTCTATATCAGCCAGACACAAAGTCTGAAAGAGGAATCTCAAACTCGTGGCCCTCAGACTATCTATGGAGAACATATTCACAATCTGGCCCAGGAAACATGACGTGCCAGGAAAAGGAGGGCGAGTCCAAACCTGTCCCTCAAGACCTGCCTCTTCTCATCACCACCTCACCCTCTCCCTCCCCAATCCCAAGGGTCCTGTAGATAGCCCAATGCCAGGAGTTTGACACCCCTTGTGTAAAAGGAGGTACTTTCAATGAGCAGGGATGTTAGCTATCCATTAATTGAATAGTCAACTGACTGCATGAATTCTCATCAGTTAGTCAACTATGCTATAGTTCCCGTGGGCAGGAACAGCCAGTGCAATCTGGCCCTTCTCCCAGGGAGCCTCCTGCCACCCCATGCTGCTGCCTCTCTATCAGAGAGGCAGCAGAATAGTGTATCAGCTGGGAGCTAGTCTGCGAGGAGAGCCACTTTAAAAAACAGCTCCCCTTGCAGACCAAGTGCTTGCTGCCCTGTCGTTCTGCCTCTGATACAGAGACAGCAGGCATGGGGTGGCAGCAGCACCTGTCTATGGGAGTCTGAGTCCAAGCTCCCCAAGAGGCTGCTGGGGAGAGGGGGGGCTGGGACATACACACATGCCCCCCCCCCTCAGAAAGGGGCTGCTGTTGCAAAGCAGTCTCTGTCTGTGGTGGTACAGGTGCTAGCTGCGGACAGAGGCTACTCCGGCAGCAGCCCCCTTCGTCAGGAAACATGGACCCCCTGTGGACGGGCTGCTGCTGCAAAGCAGCCTTCCCCTGCCCCTCTCCTCCTTCCCCTCCCTTTGATAGAGGCAGCAGCGCGGGGGCGGGATAGGCAGAACCATGGAACCAGTGCTGGGGGGGAACTGGTTTTTAAGTCAGCTCCCCCCAGTATCAGCTCCTGTTCCCTTTCCCACTCTGATACAGCAGCAGCAAGAGAGGAGCGCCTTAATTAGGTCTGTCTTTAGGAAAAGTCAAGCAGCAGTCCTTGAGCTTCATGACGGAACTATACAGTCTTCAGAAGATTTTTTTTCAGCTGACATTATACCATTTTATTAAATTAAAAAAAGAACCACACCTAAAGAAAGGGATTGAAATTCTGCTGCTGCTGGAAGCTTTATACAACATATTGGCAGTGAAATGGCCCACCAGCTTACAGGCCCTTAAATTCAGAATGAGTGGTTTATTATTTTCTCGTATTATGATGGTGCCTATAGGCCTGAAACCAAGGTGACGTTGTGCTGAACACTGTAAAAGGCACCATAAGAGGAATTCCTGCTCTAAAGTGACTGCTAGTACCAGTATGGCAGGAATGTGAGAATTCCAGCATCTGGTTACAATTTACTTCAGATTTAAACATTTTCCAGTCAGGTTTTAGAAATACCCCTCATTAAGAACCTAAGAATGGCCATACTGGGTCAGACCATAGGTCCATCTAGCCTAGTATCCTGTCTTCCGACAGCAGCCAATGCCAGATGCCCCAGAGGGGCATTCCTTCAGTCTCCACATCCAATGAATGAGGCTGTTACCTCTTCTGAGAATTATATTAAGACAGAAAAACGTATCAGTTTTCCTGTAAGAATGCAGTGGAAATCAGATAGTTTCCAAGTTGCTGTAAATCTAAAATCTACAACTACGCTGAAAACCATCCTATTTCCAGTGCATTCTTACAAGAAACTTGATACTTCCTTCCTGCTTTACATCAAGTTGTCGTTGTAATTGCTATTTTATTATTCTCTTCAACATTTAAGATACATTAGAACACTTTGAGAGATTTATATTTCTTTGTAACCAGATGTATTACACTTGATTTAAGTTTCTGCCTGAGATAAATATAAAACATTTACACGGACAACTTCTAGAATTCACCTTGACCAGCTACCTGGAGGTAAAAAACTACAGCTTACATGGCCTATGGTAAGTTTGTACAATGTACTCTCTCCTAAAAACATATCTTAGAACACCAGTGTGAATATAAGGCAGGGCTATTTGGCCCGTGGCCCGTTTGTTTGCGGCCGGCGACGCAGTTTGGGTTTACGTGGGGCTCAATATGCAGCCTATAGGTGGGATTCTTTGAACATGGCCTCCATTGAGAATACATTCCATGACGAATCAATAGAATGGCTTTCTGTTTATATGCATTTTAGTAGTTAAATTCCTGGACTGTCATTGCTCATTAAAAGTGATGTCATATGGGTGGAAATCGGGGAAATATTGCATTTTATTAATATCAGCAGCACTGACTTATGGGACCTGCGTGTTGTATAGTCTTGCCTTAACATTTGTATTCATGCCCGTCAGTGTGAAAGAAGCGTTTTGCATCTATTTGTATATATATTTGCATGTATTTGCAACCACACTTAAGCTGTGGCCCTCAACATGTGCTGGATCATTGTGGTTCCCAGGGTTTCCATAGTTGAGGAGCCCTGCTATAAGTTATACTTCAGCAGCAGACAAAGTATATCCGTTAAGTTTCTTGTCTGCATTTCTCCACTATGTCTGCGTGGATGGTGGTGAGCAGAAGAGAATGTAGAAAGATGCACAGACTCCTTTGTAGCCCACATATTCCACAAAAGAGGGGAACCTCCATGCATTCCTATGGCATTTCTTCAGACCAAGAATCAATGGGTTAAGGCTGAAGAATCAGAGATTAAGGGGATACGGGCAAAGTTATTTTAATTTTCAGCATATAGGGAACTGTATATTTGTTTTAACTGCACAACTTGAAGAGTAAAAAAGGAAGTGCAGAAAACAGGTCATTGAGGGACCTTGCAACCTTGACTTTAGTAAGGCCCATGTTGAAATCCCTGAGAATACTACAGAGTCCAGAAAGATGGCAAAAGAAAAAACACAGAACTGAATGCAGGTTATCTGACCACTTCATATCAAGTCAACCAATCCACATAGGGTAAAGAAAGTAAAATGCAAACTAAGAGCAATAAATTTTCATCACTATGATGCCGGCAGTCTAGAAGCCAAATCCCCTAGGCCTCACTGAATATTAACAAATGTGTATTTGGAAATCAGTCTATCCCACTTATTTCTTAGCATTGTAAAAATAGCTGCTATATTTGTAAAACACTGTATAGTCTTGAAATGTTTATAGGATGTTGCATGGATTGATCTCACAATATCTGGACATAGAAAGCTTATATAACTCAGCAGTTTCTATTTTAGAACTTAAGGCTGTGAATCATTTGTGTGCATATGTTTATCTGCTTTAACCCGGTAAATGACTCTTATTTCTTCTTCTTAATAAATCCTGAGTTCATTTATTGCACGATTGGTTACAAGCACTGTCTTTAGTGTAAGGTCAAAGGTACAACTGACTGGTCCTTTGGGACTGTAAGGAACTTGCATATTGCAATTTTTGGTGTAAGAGGCAATCTGTCACAAAGGCAAGCTTACCAGGGTGGCAAGATAGACTGGAGTGACTCTATATTAAGGCTGTTATAGGGTATAAGGGGTTCACACTTGACACAGTATTTGGCTGGTGAAAGTATAGTACTCACAGCCAATGTTCCCTATAAGCCAGGGGTCTCAAACTTAATTTTCCATAAGCCCAGTGCCAGTCCTCAAATCCTGCTAGTGGTCCAGCAGGCATCTGCTCTGGCAGACATCTGGGGGAGGCTGTCTCATGTGCATGCTCCCTGCATGTGTCCATTGGCCTTGCCAGGCCGCCATTGGGTGATTTAACCCCTCCCCTCCCAGAGCGGGACTCTCACTGCCACCACTGGGAGCACAACAGGGCAAGAGAGGCTTCCAGCTGCTAGCTACACACCACTAACACCATGTCCTTGTGGCCCAAGGGAAGTCTGTGAAGAGCCATCCCATCCAGAGGATGGTTGGGCACAGCTTCCCTAGCCCCACACTTTGGAGGTCCCTGCAGCAGCCATACCAAATGTCCTGTGGACAGGATGATCACCCGTACTCAGGTTAGCCTCCAGGACCCTGGGCTGGCTGGGGCCAGTAGCAAAGGTTACCCTCCTCCCTCCCCCTGTACTCACCACAGGAAAGTGGACCTTTGCAACAGCCTGCTTTGCTCAGCCACCATCTCCCAAGCCAGCCATGCTGAGGCTGGGGCTTTCTGGCTCCCTTTGCCATGGTGAAGCAGAGCCACTAGGATATCCTGGGAGATGGCAGTGGAGTAGAAATGGGGCTACTGTGTTGTTCTGCTTCCCTGCAGCTCCCACCCATGTCATGAGTGCAGGGGGGCTGACCCCTGCTGCCACCCTGCACCAGTCCCTCATAGTAATCCCTGAAACCACACCCTGTGGGGAGTGGGGCTTGAGGGAAAGTATGTGATGGTGGGAGAAGACAGAGAAGGAATGGGAAGAGTCAGGACGGGGGCACAGCAGATGCTGGACTTGAGGGAAGAGTACAGACAAACCCCATCCCCAGCAGCTGTGCACGGCCCAGATTATGGAACTGCTTGGCCGCAGATGGCCTGCAGGCTGTGAGGCTGGAACCCCTGCTGTAAGCTGTGTGCTTGTGCAGCCACTCAGAAGAGATTTAAATGCCACCCGGCTGATTAGCTGAGTGCCCAAAGCTAGATTTTTGGTTTCTACTGGTGGTGCACATTTGCACATGCCTCACTGCACATAAAAATTATTTCACACATAGATGGAAAAAAATCTGCATATGGATGGAAGAGATTAGAGGAAATATTGCTCACAATCAGTTTGGGGTTTGTGCCCTGGTTTGTACCCTGTGCCCTGAGGTTGGCACACACACTCGTGAGGCACTCCAGACAGCTTAACAATCATGTTCTTCCAAACCAATGTCCCTCTTCCACACACTGGACAAACACACACTCTTCCTTAGTATTGAAACACTTCTTTTTCTTGCTATTTGTGTTTTAATCTAAATTCTCAAATGCTTATGAAGAAACATTTGATGTAAGCACCTCTGCTTCTGCCATCACAGGGGGACCTGAGGGGATTCAGAGTGGAAGAGACTCAACCTTCAACTGGAGGAGACTCCCTCACTATATGAAAGATTTGGAACCCTCAGGGCATAAACAGCAGCATTTCAAATCTGTACTGAAGGAGAATCCATATCTTAGGCAGACAAATACACCTCGTAATTTAAGCAAAAATGACTTATGCTGGCATAGGTTCAACCAGCTTTACACAGGACACAGTTCCTGGATGCTGAAGTAATTTTTTACCTTGGGCCTTGTCTTTACTCCACATAAAATCGATGCTGCTGTGATCGATCTTCCGGAGTTCAATTTAGTGAGTCTAGTTAAGAGGGTGCCCCTACATTTGCTCCTGTCAGTCTCCTACTGTGGGGATGCCGTAAAGCTCAGCTTAAGGTAAGCTGACTTGCATACCTTAAGCCAAGCTGCCAGGTCTAGTGTAGACCTGGCCTTAGTGTCTTTCAATGTTGTCAGACTAGGACAGAATGTAAGAGTTGAACTACAGAAAACTGGGTTGAAAAAACTAGATGAACACCATTAAATCAGCCTTGATTTTCTTCTTTTTGTTGTATTTCATCACCACTGAATCCATGTTTCACCTAAAATCAACTTGTTACAAAGAAACCATCCAAACAGTATTAGAAGCCAGACATTTATTCTGAGTTACTAAAAGTGGAAATATCTGAGGCTTAATGGACACTTAAAGGAGCATCATTACATACAGCAGAAAAAGGAAGAAATAGAACACTCAACAGGTGAAGTAATACTCTTGTTGAAAGCAAAAACTCAAGACTCAGAGCCAACAGACTTCTCATTCTACAGAATAGCAGCACTTCTGTTCTCTAGAGTTGCTCTCTTCATCTGTTAGCAAGTGGAAACTGCAACCAACAATTGGACTGGCTTTAAATGCCCATCCAGATATGAAAATTAGTCACAAGAGCATGAGATGGGTGGGTGCTCGGAGCGCGAGACAGGAGTACAAAATGAAATAATAAATTGGCATTTATCTACCATAACAAGACAAAATTCCTTATTTTATTAAGATGAATGTAGAGTTACGACTATAGTGCAGGTCATGTTGTTTTCCAAGGTATAAGGTAGACAGAAGTCATATAACCATCAGTATATCTGGAGAGGTGGAAAGTTAGAATAAGTGCAAGAAGTCCTGTTTGTTCTTTTCTGAGTCATTCTAACACACAGGTGGACAAACACCAGTCTGTGGGTCAGATCCAGTTCCCCGGGGTTAGCC
Organism: Pelodiscus sinensis; assembly: GCF_049634645.1. NCBI lineage: Eukaryota > Metazoa > Chordata > Testudines > Trionychidae > Pelodiscus > Pelodiscus sinensis. The sequence goes on along the minus strand of NC_134724.1, from coordinate 28,693,886 downwards.
AATGGCAGGCTGCTACCACTATAATTACCTGCACGTCTGCAGGTATGGGTGATTGCAGCTCCCGTTGGCCACAGATTGCCATTGTGAGGCAATGGGAGCTGCAGGAAACGGAGTCCCAATCTGCACTGCTTCGCGCAGCTCCCATTGCCTGGCAATGGCAATCTGAGGCCAACAGGAGTTGCCATCAGCTGTACCTGTGGCGGCGCAGATAAATATAGTGACGGCCCACCAGGGGCAAATCCTGGTGAACCACTGCCATTTCCTTGCCCACTTCTGCTCTAACATCTACATACATAATGCATTATCATAGAAGCCTCAAAGGCAAAACTACAAGGTTTTGTGGGTCTGATTTCTTTTTATCTGTGGCTCATACAATGCAGACACATAGTACTTAAATATTAATTCCAGTATTTTTTCAAGAACACAATGACTAAGAAGCTGGGATGTGCCATAATATCTTCACTGGATCAAGGATGGACTCATTAACAGGCAATGCTATTTTAGCCGAAGGCAAGGCCTGTATTATGTCCATTAACTTAAGTTGAATGTCCAGGACATCAACCAGTGCTATGTTGAAGGAATCAGCCACCCTCTTGTACAAGTCTTGGAAGAACTTGAAGTCATCACCCGTCGTAGGCAGTGGGAGCATTATGGATTTGTCTGAAGAGGATCAAGAAATATGGTCTGGAGGTAGTGTGTCCTCCAGGGTTTCATCCAAGTTCTTAATGTACTCCTTCTGAGGCTGCAGATGCAGGAGGGTAGAGTGCCACTTGTTGTTGTATAGGCATCACAGATGGTGGCATCTGGGCTTTGATGATGCTCCATGGGTCCCATCCCTGTCAATGCCGTGGGAGTGGAATGAGAGAGAACTACGGGAAGGGCTGCCACATTTTGGTCTTCACAATCTGTTGTGGCTGGTGGTGCTATGAAGTCGGTTTGGGCAAGGAATGACAGGGTGAGAAGGGTATGTCCTGCTCATCCGCACTGTCACTAGAAAAAGGCAGTACTGAGCTTGCAGAGGTGTCCAGTCTATTCAGCCCTGCTGGTGAAGGCATAGGGTTGGTACCAAAGGAGGTGTGCCTGGTACCAATATGAATGCTAATTCCTGTTGTGTAGTAAGCGGTCTAGGTGGAAGGAAGGCTGGCACCAAAAGCGCTAATGTCTGAGAGTGCTGCAGTACAAAGCCATCATGTGCCTTGGACATCAACGGTGTCGGGGAGGTCTCAGTATGCACAGTCTGTATCAACTTCGAGGGTGCCTTCCTAGACAGATCCAGTCACTCTTTTGCCAGTGCTTATGATAGTGGTTTGGGCATTGATTCCGTCGGTACCGAAGCCTTCAGTACCAATGGCACAGAAGTGGTATTTTTTATTTTTCAGCACCGAGACCGCAAGGCATGCATCTTTTGAGGACACTGCCCCTTGGGACTGCTCCACTGTCCTATGGAGCTCGGGAGAGATCCCGGATGATTGGAAAAAGGCAAATGTAGTGCCCATCTTCAAAAAAGGGAAGAAGGACGATCCAGGTAACTATAGGCCAGTCAGTCTTACCTCGGTCCCTGGAAAAATCATGGAAGGATTCCTTAAGGAATCCATTTTGAGGCACTTGGAAGAGGGGAAAGTGATCAAGAATAATCAGCATGGATTCACAAAGGGCAAGTCGTGCCTGACCAATCCATGAGGTAACTGGCTTTGTAGACATGGGAAAGTCAGTGGATGTGATCTACCTTGACTTTAGCAAGGCTTTTGATACGGTCTCCCACAATATTCTTGCCAGAAAGTTAAGCAAATGTGGATTGGATAAATGGATGGTAAGATGGATAGAAAGATGGCTAGAAAGTTGGGCCCAGTGGGTAGTGATCAACAGCTCTATGTCAGGATGGCAGTCAGTTTCTAGCAGAGTGCCCCAAGGTTCAGTTCTAGGACCGGTTTTGTTCAGTATCTTTATTAATGACCTGGATGAGGGGATGGATTGCATCCTCAGCAAGTTTGCAGATGACACTAAGCTAGGGGGAGAGGTAGATACACTCGAGGGCAGAGATAGGGTCCAGAGTGACTTAGACAAATTGGAGGATTGGGCCACAAGAAACTTGATGAGGTTCAACAAGGACAAGTGCAGAGTTCTGCACTTGGGACAGAAAAATCCCAAGCATTGTTACAGGCTGGGGACCAACCAGCTAAGTAGTAGTTCTGCAGAAAAGGACCTGGGGATTACAGTGGATGAGAAGCTGGATATGAGTCAACAGTGTGCCCTTGTAGCCAAGAAAGCTAATGGCATATTAGGTTGCATTAGGAGGAGCACCGCCAGCAGATCCAGAGATGTGATTATTCCCCTTTATTCGGCTCTTGTGAGGCCACATCTGGAGTACTGTGTCCAGTTCCGGGCCCCCCACTATAAAAAGGATGTGGACGCATTGGAGAGGGTCCAGCGGAGGGCAACCAAAATGATTAGGGGGCTGAAGCATATGACCTACGAGGAGAGGCTGAGGGAGTTGGGTCTGTTTAGTCTGCAGAAGCAAAGAGTGAAGGGGGATTTGACAGCAGCCTTCAACTTCCTGAAGGGAAGTTCCAAAGAGGCTAGAGAGAGGCTGTTTTCAGTAGTGACGGATGGCAGAACAAGGAGCAATGGTCTCAAGTTGCAGTGGGAGAGGTCCAGGTTGGATATTACGAAAAACTATTTCACTAGGACAGTGGTGAAGCACTGGAATGGGTTACCTAAGGAAGTAGTGGAGTCTCCATCTCTAGAGATTTTTAAGTCTCAGCTTGACAAAGCCCTGGCTGGGTTGATTTAGTTGGATTGGTCCTACCTAGGGCAGGGGGCTGGACTTTATGACATTCTGAGGTCTCTTCCAGCTCTATGGTTCTATGATTCTATGCTTGTCTGTACCAGACTTCCCTGGTACCTGCAGTTCCCCCAAAGCTTTTGCCCTGGGTGAAGAGGGTTTATGCTAAGGTGATGTCTTTGTTGTTTGTCTAACACCCAATGGCAAGGAATGCTTTCTTTTTGCCATTTTCTTTTTGGGCTTATCCCTTGATGCTGGTACCTGGTCCAAAACAGCCACTGGCCAGGTACAGGGAGGTGACATGGTAGACGCCAGTTTTGAAGTTGGTCTCTCTACCTTCTCCATGGAGAGGAGTTTGAGTTAGAGTTCCCTCACCTTGAAGGATGTGGTTGACAGTTTCTTATAATGATGGCATCTTTTGGGAGAATGATCATTGCCCGGGCACCTGATACACTGGGCATGCCCATCCAAAATGCCTATGGATATCCTGCATGTCAGACACCACTTGAACCCTGGTGAGCCTGGCATGTCTACGCTAACACTAAAATAACTAGAGAGAAAAAAACTTTTTTTTAAACTAACATTAAGGGGGGGAGGGGATAACCATGAATAAATTACTTAAACTCTACTGCTGAAAACTAACAACTAACACTACTCTACTTCAAACACAGAGTGCTGCTATGTTCTGATCAAGCTGGGAGAGGTTGAGAAGGAACAGAGGGGACAACTGATGGCGTGCATGAGTTGGCACACTTGCTGCATTGCGAGCGGTGCCACACGTGCGTGCTGGCACCTGGGACAGGAGGAATACTGTTGCTAAAAAGTTCTGATTATAAGTGCAGGGGCACCTACACACATACAGTGCAGTGCTCACAGGGACACTCCTCAAAGAAGTCTGATTTCTTTTCATCTGTGGCTTAGAATACAGACACATAACACTTAAATATTCATTCCAGTATTTTTTCAAGAATACAATAACCAAGTTAGAAACAGCTAACAATGGCTATCACTGACAGTGGATGGCTCCATGAATTTGGTAACTGAATATGGAGTCATGAGATCTAATACAGCTCAGGATCAATAGTAACAGTTGCCATTTGGACAACTGTTCAGTTGCCCATGTAAGATATGTTCAGTGTCTCAGAGCAGTTTTCAGAGGATGTGTGTCCAGGCTAGCACTAATTGGTGACAGTGCCAAAGAAGCAAATGATCAAAACAAGTCTGAAGACAATTACCATCTCACTTGAGAAATGATCCTTCAGTATCCAATGCTGTCAATACAGTATCTCTCATTAACATTTATGTTACTTAATTTTTTTAAAAAAAGGAGGTTACTAAATGTCTGTTGACAACTGTGTTGAAATTTGAACTTATCCAATTTGATACATTATTTAACATAAAACATGATACATATTTAAAAGATATGTTAAACATCTTCTTTAAGTCCCATAAATATAATGGTTAGAATAGTATATATCACAAACAGGAAAGACTACTATTCTTTAAATAATCACAAGTATCAAGTACAGGCAGTCCCCGGGTTACGTACAAGATAAGGACTGTAGGTTTGTTCTTAAGTTGAATTTGTATGTAAGTCGGAACTAGTACATACTGTAGGGGAAACTCTAGCCAAACATTTCTCCAGAGCTCAGTTTTATTCTCCCACACCTCCCTTCCCTTAGTCCTTTATTCTCAAGCTGAGGTGTCTGCTGAGAAAAGCCGCGCCACGTCTCCCTGGTCTGCTGGGGGGGAGGAAGCTAGTGCGGGGTTGCCTCACCCCGTTTGTAAGTAGAGATCCAATGTAAGTCGGATCCATGTAACCCAGGGACTGCCTGTAAAATGTTTAGCAGCAACTCTATCCTAACAACATGTTATCTGATCCTATCCTCTCATCTATTCAATTTAATGTATGAAAGGCATGAGCAAAGTGGTTCATGCACTCACTTTCTATGGATCACCTGACAAATTAAACTCAATACTACTTGATCTTATTGGAATGTGAAGTGTAACAGTACATGCAATGATCTATTAACAGAGATTGAAGACGTACACACAGAAGTTATCCATGAACTGCTCCAGCAGAAAGGGAAACACACATTAACTACTTACAGAAGCAGATCCTTACATATTATGAGAAGGAGCCTCAACATTTTCTTATAGCTCTCATAAATCCATGGAAATGGAGAACTACGTTATAAAAAGCAACAAACAATCCAACCCTCAAACATGTTCAAATGTGAAGTAGTAAACATGGTACAAGGACCTGGATTAGGTGTTGGGAGAGCTGGCAAAAACTACTCTGGACAAATGCCTTAACACTTACCTTATTAGGGTAGATAATTTTTTTTTTTAAATCAGATTTTATTTAAATCAGATTTTTCGATCAAATGTTTTGAGGAAAAAAACTACCTAAAGATAGTTTTAATTATAGCTAACAAATATCTCATTATGAAATAGGGATTATAAATTCTAATTCTGTAGTATGAGACAATATGGTCATGTAATGTTTAAGAAAAGTTTTGTAAATGAGTTCCAATAGTTCATGGATTAGGGATCCAATCTTATTGGGTTCTAAAGGCTTCTGTATAGATTACTTAGGTTAATCTTTCTATCTACCCAATAGGACTCAGTGCTCAATCTACAAGATACCATCAGAAATGCTAAATTTTGCAGTTCTCTGTGGATTTCTCTCCAGAGATAACATGCATGTTAACAGCAAAAATAAATAAATAAATAAATAAATAAATATGCAGAGGTGAGAAATAACAGATCTCAACCCTCTTGTCCTTCTGCAAATGTGTGTACACAGAGTCAATCCCTTACCTCTCTCTAAAAGTGCAGTTTCAAAAAGTTCAATAAATAGAAGATTGTTGGGGGCAGAATAAATTTGGACAAGAAAAAGTGTGGAGATAAATGTGAGAAGAAAGGGACAAGCAGTAGAAACAAAAGTGAAACTCTTCGAGCAGCATATTCCAGAAGTCTTGAGGTTTTTCTGGGCCTAGCTTTAATTGATTTGAGATCTACCATACCACTCTCTCACAAAAAGGAAAACCCTATAAGAGCAACAGCCATAAAAGAGACCCAGTTTGGGAATATTTAAATGAAGTTCCTCTACCTCTGGCTAAGGCAGTCATGTGTGCAAAATCAAGCAGTACAACAAAAAAATGCAAGGCTTGGCTGCCCGAATGAAACATTATCATGAGAAGTGTTCTCTCAGGCAGAAGCTGCATTAAGGATGATAAAAAGAACATGTCTGAACATGCAGGACCTTCAAGTTGGTAAACTTTTTTATTTGTATACTTCTTTCTTAAAGGCTGTCTTGTCTTCCTTCTGGACTATTCTTGAATTTTTCATGTTTGAGCAAAAAACGTAGGTAGTACTCTGTGATACTATCACTTTTGATGCATATGTGATAAAAAAATAAATAGCTGAAATAGGCAGATCTTCCTTTTATAGTCTCACCTTTAAAGTAGTACTGTCAGTGAATGCAATGAGAAATACTAAATAAGCAGTATAGTAATAATAATTAAAATAACTGCATTGACTTATTTTGTTTAGGAGAATCCATCCCCAACATACAGGGTTCTGAAGACTATCCACCTTCAAGATCATCATTTTCTATAGTTTCAGAGTTATCTGCCAATGATAGTATTTCAGTCGCATCATGTATGTCACATAGCCACAATATATCACGTGTAGCAAAAAGAAAAAAAATCTCCATCATCCAGAAACAATGTGATAAAAATCAGCAGATTACAAAAAGAGGTAATGGATGAAAAAACTCCTCAGTTTATTTATGAAACAAACTTTTCTTTCCGCATGATTGAGAACCCACACTTCGTTAATATGGTTCAGTCATTAAAACGAGGATACAGTCCACCCAACAGAGCAAATAATGCAGGCAAATTACAGGATAAAGTGTATGAAAGAGAGATTGAGTAGTGTGTTAAAAGTCTAGAGGTAAAATTGTGACTCTTGACGGATGGAGCAATTTCCACAATTACCCACAGAAGAAGGGAATGTCTTCCTTACAGAAACAATGATACATCAGGAAATGCACACATGCAGAATTTACTCACAAAAAGTAGCAGTAAAAGCTGTAACAAAATATGAAAACAAAATTCAAATGTTTAGTATGCAGCTTGGTCACAGACAATGCTGCAAATGTATCCAAGATAACAGGAAAGTTGGATGCGGAGTTGATGGTGTTGACAGCATCCTCTCATCGGTCTCTCCAGTCCAGGTGCTCCTGCTCGCACCGGTCTCGACTGCAGCACCGGTCATGCTCAGGTTACTGCTACAAGCATGCCAGCCCACTGATGGCCCAGACATGGTCCCCACAGTGGCAACCACTGGCCAAGTGGCCCTTTTGGACCCGTTGGGCATACCATAAGGTCCAAGGGCAGGGGGTGTCAAGGTTGGCTTTAGTAAGCACTCAAACAAGAAACTGGTCCTGTCAGATGATGCAGACTGGGAAGGAGGACAAATTTCCTACTAGGACTAATCAAAGATATTCTGAGATCTGTCCTGTCAAAAAAGTGTGACCTTACACTATTTGAAAATGCTAGTAGTCTGCAAAAGAGAAGAGTTTGGGGTCATAATAGAAAAGGCAAATACTGTATACGTGCCTCACAAATTGACCTCTGTTATCACTACTATTGAGTAGTTGTTCAGACTACTGGCCAACATAAAGGAGGCTCCAATCAACAATAAGTATCCACCAAACCTCAAACCAGGACCAGCACCTGGCACACCATCAGAATTTGTGACCTACATTTAAACTGCAATTTGGCTATTTAGTTAGCTGCCTCAAAGATAAATACTCCCAGTTCTGCATCATGTTTATCTTCAAAGCCTCTCCTCAATCTAGGTTTTAAATGGCACCACCACAGTGGCATGTGGATACCTCCCAACATGCTGAGCATTCTTTTCTTCCCTTCAGTCAGCAGGGACTGGAACTTGTGGGGTTTTTTTTAATGATTTTTTCATATGTGGTATTGTGAATAGACATTTGGTTTGTATTTCACTCTGAAGTTGCTGATTAACCTAATCACTTGTGGGAGTCTCAGGCTAAGTTTACACTGGCACTTTATAGCACTATGAGCTTCTGGCTCAGGGGTACACCATGCGCAACAAGTTACAGTGCTGTAAAGTGCTAGTGTGAACCAGACTACACGCACTGGGAGCACATTAGCTACTCCTCTTGTGGATATGGTTTACAGAGACCACTGGGAGACCCCTTTCCCAGTGTTCATGCAGTGGCTGTGCTTTCAACTTAGATAAAGCCTCAAACTAGTGGACAAGTCCTTAATAAGAGTCCTGTTGCCAAAAAAATGCTTTTTTCAAGGCAATTCCACAAGCACGAGTGGAGAAGGAACCATCTACAGAGTTACAAGCTCATGATCACTCAGGTGGGCTTATTCCCAGCAGTCAACTATTTTTCACAGCCACAGCTTCCCACATTATCAATGTGCACTTGAGCCCAGTTTAAAGGGGCAGGCAAGGCTCCAGGATTCCACATGGCATGTCAAAGCAGAAATGACAGCTCTGCATATGTGCATGAGTACTTAGGGATCAGCATAACTACTCAGTGGCAATAGTGCTTCTGGCGACTTGGAATCCAGTGACTCCAAATTGGAAATAATGCTGGCCTGTAGCCAGGTTAATAGAAATGGGAATGAGTTAAGGAGCTACCACACACAAAAAGCATAAAGGGAGGGGGAAAGAGAGGTTTCTCCCCTGGAAAATTCTGAAAAACCAGATTCAAAAGGTGATGCAGTGTAGTTTCAATGTTAGATAATCGGGACTCCCCCTGTACCTCACAAATGAATGAACTATCACTCCCTCACCAAACATTCTCTCTTTCCCCTGTGTAAAGTTTTCAATTAATAGTGGTAGGGAGTCAACAGAATATATGAGAGCATGATTGCTCGGGAGGAGGGGGAGAGGATTTCATGTTAAGGATGTGAAAATGTAATCATGTTCACAGTCAACTGCTGAGCTTGGGCTCACCGGTTAACAGGAATGGTTACATGCAACCCCTTTCTTCCTCACTCCCCTCTGTATTGGAGGCAGAAGCATAATGGGGGAAGCAGCAGGAGGGAGCCAGCCTTTAGTACTCTCCCCATGTGTACCAGCTCCTGTGGAACTGCCTGACCCCACACACTGGAGAGTGTAGTGTAGGCAGAGGCAGTAGTGTAGGAGGACAGCCGAGAGCTGCCTGATCCCCCATCCTGTGTGTAACTGTGTAACCATTGGATATTTCAGCAGTTACACATCTGAGTGAATGCATTTTAACATCCCTATGGCAGGCATAGAGTGCTGATTCCTCAGAGCAGCACAGTGCTGCCAGTGCTAAGCTAATGCCAAGTCTACAACCTGATAGGGAAAGCGGATGGGATAGAGCTGTGGAGGAGGTGCTTTCAAATGCCTCTCCAGACTGCACAAAAATCACTCTTACCACTTGCTCAAATGGTTAGCTTTCACTTTACAGCATAGTTCATATATTAAGTTATATGTATATCTAGTATGAATGTTCCTTGATACAGAACAACACTGTCCTGCTGCCAACACTATCACTGCTCAACAAATAAGTACAGAATCTAACTAACCATGTTGTGGTATACAAAGGGATTACACGTACTTGGGAGATCAACTCAGAAAGTGTTACTGTTAACACAGTACACAACCAACAATTATTATACAGGCAGTCCCCGGGTTACGTACAAGATAGGGACTGTAGGTTTGTTCTTAAGTTGAATTTGTATGTAAGTCGGAACTGGTACATATTGTAGGGGAAACTCTAGCCAAACATTTTTTTTAGTTTTGGATAGCATAGGGAAAGGTTAACTCCCCTCTAATGTTTGTTTTGCTGTCTGTTCCCCTGTTCAGAAGATTTCACATCTATTTCTGTCCCTGTGACAAACTCAGGACTAAAGGAGTAACTCATCAAATACCAAACAGCTCTGCACCATGCTTTGAGCTAATAGCTTTATTTCCACACACCACCCAGGGTTCTAGGAGGAGGGTCCTTTTTTTGCTAACACAATGAGGCCAGCACTTTGTTTGTTTTGGTGGAGTCTTTGTTTGCCCAGGGAGCCCAGCATGTATAGGGGGAGGAGGGGCGGAGAGGCTGCTTTTGTCTGCTGTTCAGCAGCCTGTTGCTCAGGGGAGGGGGCAGCCTGTTGCTGGCAGGGGGGGACGGGGGAGGCGTGCAGGATGCGAGGCCGCGGGGGGGGGGGCAGCGGGCGTGGGGAGGCACTTTTCCTCTGCCCGGCAGCTCTGCGGGATCCCTGTCCCTGTGGCCAGCTGCTGCAGGCAGAGGCCAGTTGGAGCCGGCCGAAGAGGAGGAGGAGGTGGATTCTAGGACCCAGGTGAGCGAGCCCCGGGGACGCTGCTGCGCTCCGGGAGCCCGGCATGTATAGAGGGGAGGAGGGGCAGAGAGGCTGCTTTTGTCTGTTCCGCAGTCTGTTGCTCAGGGGAGGGGGCAGCCTGTTGCTGGCAGGGGAGTGGGGGGGGCAGCGGGCATAGGGAGGCACTTTTCCTCTGCCCGGCAGCTCTGCGGGACCCCAGTCGGAGCCGGCCCGAGGAGGAGGAGGATCCTAGGACCCAGGTGAGCGAGCCCCGGGAATGCTGCTGCGCATGTGCGGGAGTTGCCTCACCCCGTTCGTATCTAGGGATCCGACGTAAGTCGGATCCACGTAAGTCGGGGACTGCCTGTACAATGAAACTGCAATTACTCAAAACTTGGAAAACGTGGCCATTTGTTCAGCTATTTCAGGTGCCAATATTTTTTGTCTGGTCAACTTCTCTGTCATTCTCTCTCAGTCCCTGCCTCAATTTCTAAAGGACAACATATAACCCTGGCTAACACAATCCTGGTTTGAGGCAAACACCGAAACTGCAATTTTCATAACTTGGTTTAATTTTGTGAAACAGATACAAAATGCAAAGTTTACAACTGACATTCATTATATATATTTCTAGCTATCTTGATTCACTATTTTTTATATAATCTGCTTTCTTACACACCTTATCTGTGATTTCACTCTTCTGTTTTCAGTAAGTTTCACCGCATGTGAACAAAGCAAATAAAACCTAACATTATGCTTCACTGAGTTTTGTTGTCTGAAATACCAGCCTCAAGATCAAGCACATCCTCCAGCTCTCAAAAATTACCCTAACATCACAATGTCACATGAAAATGCAAGAACTAACATAGTACAAAATAAAGTCTCTTAGCTTTTCTTCAACATATATAAAATAAAAAGTACTTTACAAACCTAATATGTGTTGTCTAAGCATTTTCTTTAAACAGAATGTAACTGTAATAGGTTTATAGATATAAAGATGCTTCATTTATTACATATTATTTATTTGGATGTACTATATAGTGTAGCAAAGGGATACAGACACTTTAAGAAATCAGCAGCAAATTTCCAATATATATTCTTTCATATACAACTTCTCACCCCCTATAAAGTACTATGTGCAAGACGTATTTCTTAGAAAAATATATCCCTGTGCTCATAAAGAATAGTATTACTACTGACCAGTGTTCCCTCTAACCTGCAGGGCAGTACAGCTTCACAGGCAATTAATCAGCCCCATCCAGTCAATCAGGTCGGTGCATGGAGCCCTAAGCCTCTGATGGGGTGGGGCTGATTAATCACCTATGAAGCTGTGCTGAGGTAGCTTAGATGGAACACTGGTACTGACCATCTGCAATGACACCCTCTAAATCAAACTGCTATGCATTCCTTATGTGTACACCAGGATGCTTCTCCTTTGCCACCGGTATAGTAGCTTGATACTATTCAAAGCTGAAACTCAAAATCCCCCTTCTCTTACGTCCTTTTTCTCTTCATTATTAAATAGTATTAATCACCTTCGTTCTAGTTTTAAAACAACCGTATACACTGAAATGAAAACAAGGAGAAAATTTAGTATACAATAAAGTAAGCAGCAGCATTAAGACACAAGTTTACACACAGTACTCTGGCAATGATCTTCAACTGCAATTTGCAATAGCTTTAGTACAGGATGATGTATACAAATCAGGTCTATGTGACTTATACTAGAAACTTGTTTGAAACAGAAGTTAAACCCAAAACTCCAAAGCTGAAAAGCTAATTCTCAATTCCAGTGCCCCATCTAATCTACACAAGATTTTAAAAATATATTTCAGTGGTCCATATCAGGCAAATGTTTTAAGAGAACACTGCAAGTGCATGTATCTTCCTACACTCTTAAGAAAAACTATTTAAAGTGCATGAAAGGCTGCAACTGGGTGAGCAGCCCTTCTTCAAATAGGTTATAGTCTCAACCCTAAAATTAAACTCATCTGAACTTCAGGACAAACATTTCTTTTTGGCAGCATTTGCACTCTTCATGCAGTTTAATTATAGAACAGATCCTCAACTCCTCTTTGACACTACACTACAATGATACAAGTTAAGATATCACTGCCTCTTTTCAACCTGAGCAGCTAGTCAAATTACAGGACCTTGCAGATGTTAGTTTGAAACAAATTGGTGACAGGCATTTCTTTGAAAATGTTTTATTTGTTTACAAAGAATATGCAAAGTCCTGTGTCTCTAAATGCAAATGGAACCAAAAACAAAGGGAACAGTTTCATAGTTTATGGCAGCAGGCTCAAAAGCTCTCTAGCTTTTCCTAGAGTCACACTGTGTTCACGGGCTACCATCAGGCTTTCTTCCTTCCTCCTCTCTGTTTTTATCAGCTCTCAGCTTCTGCAATCTGGTCTAGGTGCCAATGAGATAGACTTAAGTCACCCTGCTTTTTTCTATTGTGCATAGGTTTACCAGAGTTCCCTGTAAGTGGCGCGCTTGAGTGGCCACCCAGAAGATATTCAAATTCTGCCCAGCTGATTGGCAGAGCGCCCACAGCAGCAGCAGGTGCTTCTACAGACAGTGCACATCCACACATACCTTGATGCACATAATAAAATGTATTCTGCACATGGATGGGAAAAATTAGAGGGAACATTCTGTTTATGCTCAAGTTAGTCTCCAGCTAATGTAAGTAAAACCACCTCCCTGAGTAATGATCTGTGTAGTTACAGAAATGTTTGTCTCAGTTACTACCTTCAGAAACATTAGCAAAACATTCCCATAATTAAAATAAGACCATAGTCAATTTCTGGGATTATAAAAACTGTTCAGAAATATAATATGAGAGAAACTAAGAGAATGTTCATGAGACAAGCTAAGAGAATGTTGACAGCTGAAAATAAAAGTATAAAAATCTTAGTAAAGAAGTTTGGTAAAACTGTCAAATCAGTGCTGGACTCTGTGGTATTCTCAGCAATATCACCACTGCACCTGAATTGATAAAAAGGACTTTGTCAGAGCAAGGTACCATTATTAAGTGGAGAGGCTCCAGATCAAGTTTATTCCCCAGTTCATCAGCAGGAGTAGAAAGGTCCCAAACAGAAAACAGGCAAAACCAAACCAAGCTGGAAAATGTCATACAATATTACAGAACTTAAACTTCATTAGCATGAGACCCCTATCAACTAGGCAAGGGGTGGGCAATAATTTCTTGTGGGGGGCCACTTTAAACATTTTTGAAGTGGCCCCGGGCCACACTGGAAGGGGCAGGACCTCAAACGGAAGAGGCAGGGCCAGGATGCTTCTGGGCTTCCCCACCCACAGACCATAATTAGTCTGGGGGTGGAGGAGCCCCTTTGCCCCCCCTTGCCACTAAGCATCCATGCCCCTGGCAGTGGGAGGAGACTTTCCAATTCTCCATCACCCACAGGCCAATCAGGGCCTGGAGGCGGGGGAGCATGCAAAGCCTCCTCCCGCCCTGCCATAAGCACTTCTAAATACCGCACGCTCCTTGCAGGGTGGGGTACGGTGGAGGAAACTTCATGCGCTCCTGCCGATCAGGACTTGGGGGTGGGGGAGTGCGTGAAGTCTCCTTCTGCCCTGCCCGGAGTGCTCAGCACTTCAAAGCTCTACGTGCTCCTGGCAGGGCAGAGGAAACTTCATGCACTTTTCCCCGCCCCCAGGCCTTAATTGGCCTGGGAGCAGCAGAGCCTCTGCAGACCGGATCAACCCGCTTGGTGGGCTGGATCCAGCCCGCAAAAGCACTTTTGCCCACCCCTGAACTAGGCAGATAGATCAAGGCCCTCTTTGAGAGCCCTCTCAATTTTTGGCCATCACATAATCAGGGCTAACAAAGCCTGAAAAGAATGTCACTAAGGCACATACTGTGTTAAGGATCATTTTCCAATACTTCCAATCAAAATATCAAACATACCATAAAATAACATATTGTAAATAAGCCTGAAACCCTATAACTAAACTTAAATTTAATGCTGTATCCAAGTGGTAAAGTTATGTCTTGAAGCAGTTTTCTTTTCAGTTTTTTGACATTTAATTCCTTTTTTATGTGCAATTAATCATCAAGCAAGTACAAAGAACTCCACAGGGAATGAGATCTTCTCTCTGCCACGAGGGCCTTACAGTCTAATTGTAGATGTCACATAAGTCAGTGCAGCAGTAGAGGCTGAAGATGCAATGTTCACATGTTCAAAATCTTGAGTTCACTTCTAGAATACAAAATTTTGAAGTAAACTTCATCCAACATTGAGGGTTAAAAATTTAGTCTTGCTTAATGGATGCTATTTTTGTATTTGCTAATAACTGTTAACATATGCCAAAGTGTTTAGAAGGAACCCTGCTGTTTCCTTTCTGATTACGTACACAGCACTATTCTTGCAAAGACATCTATGAGTCAAGCAGGCACTTCATAAAAGTCCCTCAACAGATATGTCCAAATATGAAAAGAAAGCAAAGACATTCAAGAACATGTACAACCTTTTCCTTCTGACAAATTGAAATATAGGAAGGAGCTCCATATTTAAAGGATTGCATCTTCAAGAAATTGAAAAGAACATTAGCACAGTGTGATCCCTACCAAAATTAGGATTTATAGATAGTATCCTAATATAAATAATAGTAAGGGCAATTTTAGATGCAATTGTGCATTGATAAGTTAACTTCAGCTGTTTCAATTTAATTGTTTTCTTTTAAATGTACTTACTGTGACTATCTGGACATGTTTGAAAAAATATTTTAAAATATAAATACAGAAAAAAAACCTGATCCTTTGTGTCAATTTTTTTAGATGTTTAATTTAACTAACTATGAATTAGCACCACAAATAATACTTAGTTTAAGTATATTTAATTTTTAAAAGGTACAGTCAACTTTAAAACTAGTCAATTTAAGAAACAAAAATTATGAAATGTAGTTTATTACAATACTACTATTTTTCATACACCTTACTAGTTTATGGCTTTATAAGTACTTTTTCTTAACTCTTAAAAAATTTCCCACAGCAAAAAGGATTGCACCGAAATAAACAGGGAAACTTATAGACTGTGCCTCTGGGAAGAAATGAAACATACACAAAATGTTGCCAAATGCAAGAAAACAATAAATATTTCTCCAGTATATTTCAGACACAGAAATGCTAGGTTTGACATGTAACACTAGTAAGGAAAATGTTTCCAAGAGAAGTGTATTTTTTAGTTGACAGTATGCCTGTAAGCATGCAGAGTTGCTGACCCAAGCAGACAATAACTGAACCCCTTTAAATCATGACCAGTTGGAGACATAGACTACCCTGAATGCGCTTAGCAAAGAAAAAAATCCCATCATGCTCTAGCTGCTATCTTGGGTAGGCAGTAAGAGGGCTACAGAAAGAGACTCCTGTGTTCCAAACTGGTAAACATTTATTCAAGAGCAGAGCCTTTAACCAGCCTGGAACAGTTTTGCATACAGATAATCTTAGGTCGTTGTAGATTAAAGTAAAGATGGATATGAAAAGAGGATCAGAAAAAAAGAGAGACCACAAAAGCGAATGCAGGAGAAGGATGGGTGTCTCTCTCACTCCTTTGGACTAACTAGACTGAGGGGGAAAAGAGGAAAGGGATATTGAGGGGCAAAGGGGTAATAGGTATGAAAAAAGAATGAAAGTAAACACAATGAGAAAGTCAAAAAATGCATGAAAAAGTAAGGAAGGAGTAAAGAGAGAGAGAAGTACATGAAATAAGGAGGGAATGAATGAGGAAAAGCACAATAAGGGAACAGAAGAACCAAATGGTAACAAAAAGCTAATGCACATCATTTTACAGTACAATTATCAAATCAAATTGTCTTTGCTCCTTTTATTTTTACCTAGAGATTCTCAAGTGATCTACCTCCCACCTTCTTCTGGACCTCAGAACAAGTGTATATATTGCTGTTGGATAATTCAACCCCTCCTCCTATTAATTCTGACCGTCCTTCCTAAACAAGCTATATTCCTCGATGCCATTATTCCAGTCATGAGACTTTTCCCACCAGTAATAATTTAACTTATTTACTAATACTTTCAGTTCTACCTGTTTATTTCCCATACCCCTTGGCTGTGTCTACATTGGCGCGATCTTGCGCAAAAGCTGCCTGTCTACACTGGCCATGAGTTCTTGCACAACTACACTGGCGTTCTAATGTATGAAATCAGCGCTCCTTGCGCAAGAACTATGATGTGCCCGCTCAGGAAGAAACCCTCTTGCACAAGAGGCCAGTGTGGACAGGCAACATGAATTTCTTGCACAAGAAGGCCCTATGGTTAAAATGGCCATCAGAGCTTTCTTGCACAAGAGAGCATCTACACTGGCAAGGATGCTCTTGCGCAAAAGCACATCTCTTGCACAAAAGCACATGCCAGTGTAGATGCTCTCTTCTGAAAGAGTTTTTGCACAAGAACTCTTCCACAAAAGAGTTCTTGTGCAAGATCATGCCAATGTAGACGTAGCCCTTAAGTTTGTGTGTACACATCTAAGATATTGATCAGATGTCCCCACTGATTTCCCTCTTGTTGCTCCTTTGACTGTACTGTAATTTTCTCCCAACATCTAACCCTATAAAAAATGACCGTAACATACTTACCTATGGCTTTTGTCATTCACCCCGTCAAGACCTACTTTAAACCCTTCCTCACTAAGTTGGCAAATGGGTGTACAAAGATGCTCTTCGCCTTCTGAGTCAGACAGACCTAATCAATTCCCAACAAACCTTCCTGGAACAGCATCTCATAGTCAAGGAGTTCAAAGCCCTCCTGTCAACACAATCTGTGCAGCCACGGATTCACCTCCAGCATCCGTGTGTCCCTACCTGCTCTTACTCTTAACTGAAAGGATGGATAAGAACATAACCTGAGTCCATGAACCCTTCAACCTAGCTCCCAGATCCTTGTAGTCCTTCTGAATTGCTCAAAATGAGACCTGGCAGTATCATTAATGCTAACATGGATGAGGAGCATGGAGTAGCAATCAGAGGGATGGATGAGCCTTGGCAACCTTTCTGCAATGTCTCAGAAACAAGTTCCAGGCAATCAGCATGCGTCCTGGGACAACTTGTCATGTTAGAAGATGAAATGCTTTTGTTCCCCTCAGAACAGCATCCCCAATCATAAGCTCTGTTTCCTCAATTGTGGTGACTGTGAGCCTCCCAGACTTGTGTGTGGATGGCTTGTCTACCTCAGCCATTAGGATCTGCTCCTCACTTCTGGGTGCCAGTACAGCATACCAATTCTTCACCTTAAACAGGATAAGCTTTTGCTTATCGGTTTATCAACTATATTATTACATTCCTATTCCACGACCTGCCTTTCATTGGCAAGAATATGTAGGCAGCAATCCCTGGACATCAAGACCAGGGCCTAAATAAAAGTCTTTAGAGTTAGGATGTTTGTCTGGCATAGGTGTCCAAAGGTGCAGACAGGAAGAGCTAACAGTGGTGTTGGCAACATGGCATTTTTCTCCCTTTCCAGGTTCTTCCTTGCAGAGTATCTGCAAGCTAAAGAAACAAACCACCACCACCCCTCTCTCTCCATCTCCCAGGTACCTTCATCTCACCAGCCACATGTCTTCATCAGCCACTGGAAGTTTGTGAGCTTTTTAAAGCATGACACAATACACAATGGGAATGGGAACTCAAGCCTCACTCTATTATCACTGACTTATCCAATCACAAACTGCACTGCTCTCGCTTTAAAGGATCCCTGCTATAAAGCAGGCACCAACACATCCAAATGCAGGACAACCATTCAGTCGGTAACCAAGTCTACATTCCAAAACAGAGCAACTATCAAACTCAATGGCAAGCTCCTAGCACAACAAAGAAGAGGCTCCTCTTTTCCTCACAAAGGTAATCAACAGCAGTAAGACAATTGACCCTGATACACACCAGCTGGCTAACTCACTAGCTACATGTCTTACCAGCAAGCTCAGGCAGTCAAACTGTGCTTTATTTATTCTTCGTATTTATAGAAAAATGTTGTACCAACTAGAAGACACCTCATTCCCTGCTCTGGATGAGGTGAGTAAACTGCAGTTAATCTTAAATTACTCATTAAAGCCCTGATTCACATGAGTACTTGCTCAACTTTGACTTCAGCAGAATTTAAGCACATGTTTAAGTGCTTGGCTGAATAAGGGCCATTATCAATGATATTGCTTAATTCCATCAGGAGTAAATGTCACCCACCCACCAAGCTCTTGAAGAAAGTTTTGAGATGGATGTGACTGACAGCTAACAAGATAATATAAAATGTGAATAGATGGTAAGTTACTGATACGGTCAGAATATAAGTGGTAAGTGTTGAGGGGTGGTAAGAGAGAAGTTAATGCAGCATATTTTGATTTCCGAGAGATTGATTGTAAAGTATCAATTGCACAAATAAAATACAGTAAAGCATAAATTCACAAAAGGCAGAAAACCCAACGATTTCCAGAAAGTAATAGGTTACAAAAGGAATTAAGCGCTGATTTACTTAAAAGAGTTTTGAGTCCATAAAAGAAGATTTATTTGTAGTCAACTTACAGCTTTGTGCTGCTAAAGGTGCCTTGTAGGAACTGAACACATTACTTTTATTCTCAAATGCTAGGATTAATGAAATAGAAGAGTAATGGTTGTCCTAAAAAAAAAAAATATCTTACTTTGGATATTTTTCCAGGCAAGGGGGGGGGGGGGGGGGGGAAAGCTCAGAATTCTAGAACAATGTCTCCTGGGGGACTACAGCAGCCTATCATGGCACACATTACCTCTGCCCTCAGTTCATCCATCTGCTGCACTCTGAGGAATGCCACAGGGGGAAGCAAACATGTGGAACACAGCTAATAACAGCAATTCTGTCCATATTAGAAACTAATTATCACCCTTTCCCTATTAGGATCAGTGCTTCCAGGATTATAAGCAATTTGCCCCATTCAATGCAGTCTAGAATTTAACATTCAAAACAGTAGCTCAGATTTATTTTTGTTTCTTTTTTGGGGGGAGGGCGTTGTTAAAAAACCACTCTTGGAGCTCTTGCAAAATAAGAACAGTAAGTCCCTTTCAATCTATACAAACTGCCCTTCTGAATCTGAAGCATTTTGGTAGGCATAAAAGAATATACTTAGTTTAATCATAACCCTTGTGCCTTAACTTTCAGCACAAAATTCTACAATAACTGTGATTGAAGATTCTATAAATCTAGCAACAAAGAAAAACATGGGATTTGTATTGTATTGGCTATCTTCTGGAAATAACAGCATGGAACATCACTGTTGTTCCCTTCAAATATATTCCTTTTCATTAGATAAACAAACCATAAATAACAAAATGGAAACTGTCCTTGAGATGGAAAGCTATAAACAGTGCTTCACATATTGACTATTTGACTAGAAATTGGGATTTTTATTATTCTATTCTCCCAAATAAAATCTTATACAAATTAACTGAATTTACAGTCTAACAATTCATCTTGAACTAAGATCTCTCTTTGCTGAGTGGTTGTCATAAACACTTTTATAAGATTATAACTCATTTCTTTGAAAAAGACAAAGTAATTTTAAAAACAAAAGCAAAATTAAGACAGGAGAAGACAAGTGACCCATATGGAGCTTTCCACTCTCATATCCCATAGCTGGTCTGATACCTTTGAGGCATAATCTCATCCAGATAAATGGCAGTGTGAAGCAATATTAAGATACAAAGGCCAAAGACTCATTAAATAGCATCACGTATAGGTCAAAACTGATGTTTTATTTCCACCTAATTATTCTTCATACCTTTCCCTTATCTCACAATCCCTAGCCCCTGGTAACTGGCTATCATAAGAACCAAAGTAAGCTTTCTTCTAAACTCACTTAATTCCACCACTAGTTATCCAGCAGGTGCGTCTTTTCATCAAGACAAGGTCAATCCTCCCCCCGAGGAGTTGAGCCAACTACCTCCTGGAGCTAGTAGTCTGATTTTCGAACCCAGGTCTGCTGCTTAGGAGCACATAGGCTGCCTCAATGCCTTGAGGTAGCACTGTCAAGAACTGTTAAAGGAAAATTTATAAAAAGGTCTCAGGGATGTAAATGAAAACCATTCCAATAAAATCACAGTCAAATGTTCTTCTATTTCTAAAGAACAAAGCTTTTGGTCTTATTTTACATTAACTATTTTGATATTATTCAAAAGTGAGTTTAGGGTCAGATACTAAAAATTTCAAGTAAATACAAAACTCCATATTACTCTTTTTAGCTCATGGATAAATTTAAGATCAATAAACATTTTAAATATTGAGGAAGAGATGTAGCTGCTTTTATCTTTGTAAAATAGTCAAACTTACACTTGTGATCAAGTATACCCTTTTACATGAAGCCATACACACAGCATGAGCATAAAGCTTAAACGCCAATAACTTGGTATAATAAGATTAGAGTATATTATGAGATACTAATCAGCATTTCCTATAAATGAAATGTAAATCCTGATAACTGCATGCCACCTAGCAGGCCACCTTAAGCTTATAATCAAAGGTATTGTCGTAGCATTTCTGGTTGGTATATAAAATGTTGGTAAAGCAGGATAATTTTGATGCAACAGATCACTCATGCTGAATATCAAATTCACATATACACATTTAACTGAAATTAATTTTAGAACAGATTTATAGTATACTACCATATTCCTGGAAAACTAAAGGCTACATATTCTAAACATCTAATTAAAAATTGTAACTGTATAGTCTGCATATATTTGGCCCAACACAAATTGTTTCTAGCTGTCAACAGACCAAGAATAACAGACATTAAAAACCACCCAGGGAAAGCAGGCTGGTAACGAGAATGACAACAGCTTAAGCTCCAAAGTCTTATTACTCACTGGGTAAAACAGGAACACTTTGAACATGCCAGCTTTGCACAGATATAAAGCATTTGTAACTATGATGAATCACCAACTAAAACTGTCACTGGCTCTTTTGTCTAACAGTGCTTTATTGTAACAGATTCTGGATTAACAATGTTAAATCCTGGACCATAAAATAAATGAGTGCAATTTTGTATTCCTAACAATAAGTATGTTTTTAATGGAGTATCTTAGAATGAAGGGGGCTGTCTATTTGTTCTACTTTTTTTAAAAAAGGAAATAATTGACACTGGGATCAAGTTCCCCATTATTGCTTTAAAGCAGTGTTTCTCAAAGTGGTCCATGAAACCACTTTGAGAAATCTATTAACTGGCTGCACCGGTTTGTTTATTTACCAGCGCCATGGTTATGTAGCCTTGTGGCTCCTATTGGCTCCATTTCGCCATTTGAAGCCAAGGGGAGCTGCGGGAAATGGCAGCCCAGTCCACCCCACTCCCCACAGCTCCCCTTGGCTGCAAATGGTGAAACAGAGCCAACGGGAGCCGCGAGGCTCCATGGCTGCAGTGCCATTAAATAAACAAGCCAGCACAGCCAGGTAATAGGTTTCGTGGACCATTTTGAGAAACACTGCTTTAAAATGCTGATAATCTCAACTCTAGGGGTATGTCTAGACTACATGCCTCTGTCGCCAGAGGCATGTAGATTAGGCTACCAGACATAGTAAAATGAAGCAGCGATTTAAATAATCGCTGCTTCATTTAAATTTACATGGCTACCGCGCTGAGCCGACAAACAACTGATCAGCTGTTTGTCGGCTCAGCGCCATAGTCTGGACGCGCGGGTGGTGACATCAAAGGTATTTGTCGACAACCCAGGTAAACCTCATCCCAGGAGGCTTACCTGGGTGATAGACAAATACCTTTGATGTCGACACCCGCGCGTCCAGACTATCGCGCTGAGCCGACAAACAGCTGATCAGCTGTTTGTCGGCTCAGCGCGGCAGCCATGTAAATTTAAATGAAGCGGCGATTATTTAAATCGTCGCTTCCTTTTACTATGTCTGGTAGCCTAATCTACATGCCTCTGGCGACAGAGGCATGTAGTCTAGACGTACCCTTGGAAGGAACTTAACTTTATCTGTATCACAGGAGCAACTTAGAACCCAGAAATTGGAACATCATCTTCCTAAAACAGACCATTAGCTGCAAGAAAAATCTTTTAAAAACAATATTGCTATATTTTACTGTTCATAATTCATTACTTTTTAAATTAAATTTCCTTAAAAATCTTATTTACTTAAAAGTATCACTCCATCAATATACCTTGAATGCAATATCACATGTTCCTTACGAACTCAGCATGACAGATCCACAATCTTCAATAATGTATAAAGTCACCGGACTCAACATCTATCTTCACACCTGGGTGACTTCTCCATCTGAAATAGAATCCATGTCACGGCTTCTATTTCTCTCCACCAAAAATACACATCAAGAAGATGCAGCAATGAGAAAGACTCCAGCTAGTTTAGTGGAGTACCAGGAAGCAGGCCTGCTGACAGGCAGGCAACAAATGGGGCAACTGCCCTGGACCTAGCAATTTCAAAGGGCTCAGGACTCCTGACCACTGCTGACATTATGGCAGCTGCATCAGCTGGAGCTCCTGCCCTTTAAATTGCTGTTAGAATGCTGTGCACTCAGGATCTCAGAGCCTCCGCTTCACCTTGCCCACGGGCCCGGAAATTCTTTCGACCCCCCTGCCATCAAGACACCCTTAGTCATATTTCATTTTTAGAGGTATGGAACAAATATTTACTACCTGTTTAAGCCATTTCCCTCCCTTCTCTTCTATCTGCATCTCCACCATCAACAACCACCAAAATATCTAGGATCAGGCTTCCATGAGGACTAAGTTTTTGCTAAACATAGTTTATACAGTAAATTAAAAATGAGCACGGGAGAAACGTTTCTATGTACTATATATATGCATATATGCACTCACTGCTGACCAGTTTCTTGCTAAAATCTAGCTTCAAAAAAAAATTAAAGAAATATGCGGTATGATCAGATCCCAAGATTGCTGAAATAGGAAGGTCCCACCTGTACTGGATATCTGTTTCAGAGTTCTCATAGTAAACACAAAAGAGTTTAAGAGCTGCGGGGGAATTTCATTTATTTATTTATTTTATTTACTTTTTACTTTTTTAAAAAAATGGTAATTAAGATGTTTCCTACGATCAGAAAATTTACAACAGGACATATTGTAATACCAAAATGGAAACTACTTAATCAATACATGGAAACACCAAACCATATACAATAGGCAAGCAATCACCCATACAGTTTAGAGCTAAACTTGCATGAATGTAACAACTGAAGTCTGGATATTTTTATGTGAACAAACGTATCAAATTTCTGCAGTGCTCTTCTTTATTTCACTTCAGCTACACAGTCAACATTAAAAGGGAAAAAATTACATTAGGAGAACTGTAGGGATATACAGTAATCTCAGTGTTAGACTTATAATGCTTACCAAAATCACATGTCTATCTCCACGAACATCCACTCAGGATTATGACTGTAAATGACTCAGAAGATTTCTCAGATCCTGTCTCTGGTTAATATGCTACAAATTTCTGCTAAAGCACCTTTAAACCTTGTTCAAAACAATGCAATATAAAATCTTCCTTGAAGAAATTTTCATGGACAACTTTTAAATTTCAAAATAATGCAATACTAATGTAGTAATTATATTTCAGATGGAGCAGTAGCTTCCACTAAAGTTCAAGTTGCCCAAGTGTTTCCATTACAGGCAGTCCCCGACTTACGCGGATCCGACTTATGTCGTATCCGCTCTTATGAACCGGGCTTTTCTCGGCCCGGAGCTCACGGGCGGCGGGTCGCCACCCGTGTCCTCCGGGGCAGGAAAAGCTTCTCCCAGTCTCCCTGGTCTGCTGGGGGGGGGGGGAGGGGGTCCAGCAAAGCCATTGGACCACCCCCGCAGACCAGGGACACCCAGGCGGCAGCTTTGCTCTGGTGTCCCTGGTCTGCTGGGGGGGGTCGCAGTGCCGCTCCGGACCAACCCGGCAACACCCCAGCTGCTCTGCCCCAGGCGTCCTGATTCAGCCGCTGCTGGTCATTTTCAGCAGCGGCTGAATCAGGACACCTGGGGCAGAGCAGCTGGGGTGCTGCTGGGTTGCTCCAGTAGCGCCAAGGAGCCGCGCTACTGGAGCAACCCAGCAGCACCCCGCTGCTCTGCCGCAGGCGTCCCCAAGTCAGCCGCTGCTGAAACTGACCAGCGGCTGACTACAGGAAGCCTGAGGCAGAGTTGCTCTGCCCCAGGCTTCCTGGAATCAGCCGCTGATCAGTTTCAGCAGCAGCTGACTTGGGGACGCCTGGGTTTCTTAAGTTGAATCTGTATGTAAGTCAGAACTGGCATCCAGATTCAGCCGCGGTTGAAACTGATCAGTTTCAGCAGCGGCTGAATCTGGACGCCAGTTCCGACTTACATACAGATTTAACTTAAGAACAAACCTACAGTCCCTATGTTGTACGTAACCCGGGGACTGCCTGTATACACCATTTTCAGCCATTCAAGCAAAATAGATGATTGCTAACATCCAGCATCAGTCCATAAAATTTGTGTCCATTCCCCCACTCCAGCCCCGGGTTTTCTTTTTCAAGTCTGAGGAAAAATTATTTCAGACATTTTTCACTGACATATTCATCATTCTAAAGAAATAGCACCGAGATAGTAGAAATTTGAAATCTGGCAGGGGAATGTCAGTTGAGAAGCATTCAAGTTTTCTGGTGAAAAATGGTTCATATTTATCAATTCAGTGCTCTGAAAGCTATACTTTGTCCATTCAAAGAGTTTCTGGCATGATTGTTTTTTTCCATTAAAAGGCAGCTATGCAGGCATGTACTTGGCTCACGTAACAGCATATTCAGCAGGTGTGTATTAACTACAGCCTCTACATGAGCACTAACTTCAATAGCAACTTTACCCTATGACAGTGCAGGCCTTCAGGTATGTTGACAATGCAATTAAAAACCCAGGCTGCCCTGGGCCAGATGACTTAGGCTCATGAGGTTCAGACTAAGGGTCTGTTTAATTGCACTGTAGACATTCAGGCACAGGATGTGGTGTAGACTCTAGTACTTTGAGGCAGGAAGGTCCCAGTGCTTGGGATACAGCTCAAGCATCTGCATTGAAATGCATAACTTCTTGCCTCAAACCCACAGAGTCCAAAGCAGCTAGCATTGGAAAACTGCAAGGCTACATCTACACTACGAGTTTTCTTGGCAAAAAATATACTAATGAGGGACTCATTTGCAAAAGTTGCAATCTCATTTGCATATTTTCTGCCAATCCGTTTTTGTGCTGGAGTTTTTGCACAAAAACAAACAGTGTGGACATTTTCTTTTTGTGCAAAAACCCCTTTTTCCGCAAGATTGGTACACCTCTTTTTTGGGGGGCGGAGAGGGCTGCAAAAAAAGAAAACATCCACACTGCTTGGTTTTGCGCAAAAACGTATCAGCAGAAAATATGCAAATGGGGTCACGACTCATGCAAATGAGTCCCTCATTAACTTTTTTTGCCGAGAAAGCTCGTAGTATCGACTTCGCTCAAGTGTTTAATGAAAGTGTAGACATACCTTTAGTCAATCACCATAACAGGTTCCTTGTCCTGCAAATTAAATGACCACTCTAAATGTATCATTATTAATTTGTATTATAGTAATACCAAGGGGGTGTCTAACACAATTTAGAACGGTTTTGTGCTAGGTACAATATAGACTATACACAGACTGTGAGCTGTCCATGGCTGGAACTATGATGTCAGAGTTTAAAAAATATTTTTCAAGAACAAGCAAAGGAAGACTTTAATGGTCTCAAACCATACCATTTTTACCACAGCTCTTGAAACAAGATCACATTAGCCTCTGGAGAGACTGATTCAAAATTCACACTTAACATGTACAGGATCATGGTGGAAATGTACTTTGGGGAGACAAAAAAGACATCACCTATGGTTTGGATTCTTAGAAAAGCAGTGAAAGGAGACAGCAAGGCTTGTGGCACTCTACACAGAGCTCAAGAAATAAGTTTGTGCATTTATTTTTACCATCTACTATATAGTTTAGAAAGTGGGTCTGCTTGTCTGTTTGGTCAAGAACTCTTCCTGTTCCAAATTTGCCTCTATATAGCTTCCTCTGATAATTTTAAATCAATGTAAAGATGTAATTGTGCCAGGAAAATGGGAAATGTCTGGAATGGGATTGCTTTTCATGAAACCAAACAGAATGACCAAATCAAGTACAGTCCTCAACATTGACATAAGTGAGCAAATGCTGAAAGAGGCTGAACAAACATGAGCCAGAAAAACAGCATGAACCTGCAACAGGACTGCTTCTCAAGAAACCTTACAGAAAAGAGATAAAACAGAGAAATTTGGAGATGTGCTCTGGAAAACACAGCTAAATCAATGCTTAAGCTTTGAAAAGTTAGAAGACAATGTTACTGGAAACCAATTTTACAATAGCCCTTTTTTGTTAAAATTCAAGGACTAAGAGTTTATAAAGATGAAAAAAATACACTTGATGGAACTGCCATTAATAAAAAATAACTTTTTAAATGTAACTGTGTTAAAAAAATAACACAGCATTTTTTAAAATTATAATCATTTCAATAAAGCATGTACATTTTCCTTTTTTTTTTATTAATTCTTTTAGTTAAGGGCCTGAGAAACACTGAGTAAATCTGCCAATAGAGAGACAGTAGCATGGGGTTGGTGTCAGGTAGCTCCACAGGAGCCTGTATGCGCAGGAAGCCATTTTGAAAGCCGGGGGGCGGGGAGGGGAGGAGAAGTTGTGCGTAGAAATTAGGATTAACAAATAAACCCAGGCTTATCAGTTAATTGTGTAAAGGACTACAAAACGATTAACTTCCTTTGAAGTAAGGATGTTAAAATGCAGGTAACTGACTAGTCGACAGACACGTCCACATTCCCTGCACGGGCTCTTGTACATTTCAAAGGAGGAATGCGGAACTCCGCATACAGCCCAGGGCCAGTGGAAAGTACCACTGATTATGGACTGCATGCGGTGTGCCTGCTTTGAAACGCACAAGGGGCTCTTGTGCATTTCAAAGCCATGGAGCCCAGGATCAGCAGGGGATTCACAGCTGATCCCGGGTTCTGCGGAAATGCTGCGGGGAGCCCAGGCTCAGCTTTGAGTCCCCAGCTGACTCCAGGCTCCACGGCTGCCCTTTGGATCGCACAGAGGCAGCATTTTAAAGGGGCAGCCCACCGCACAGCTGATCCGCGTAACAGCTGTGCAGTGGCCACTTTGGGGTTTCAAAGTCACAGCGCCGCTTTGTGATGCTGCCACTTTGAAATACCTCCTCCCCCGTTTGCTGCCTCTATCTTATAGAGGCAGTAAGGGGGAGGGGGGAATATTGACTAGTCAAAAGACTATCCAATAAGCAAATGCTTATCGGATAGTAGATTAGTCTTTACTAGTCATCCCTACTTAAGCATTTAATTGGTTAACCGATTAAACATGATGTTTAACCAGTTAACTGATTAAAGGAGAGGCGGGTGGACTGGAGCAGGCCCCCCATGCCCTGCCACAGACAAAGGCTGCTCTGGCCGCCTGGCCTAAGCAGTCCCTGCTTATAGTGCACCACTCAGGCCAGGCCTGCCCATGCATGCAGTGAGCCCCGCAGGGCTGAAGCAGCCCCCTGACTGCAGCAGGCAGGGAGCTGCTCTAGCCCCTACCAGTTATCTACAACTGGTAAATCTCATCTGTTAAAGGTGAGGCCTATCGGTTAACCATTCACATCCTTCTTTTGAAGCAAATCTAGCTGAAAAGGTGGCTAGAACATGTGTGCTAAGCGTACACTCATGCACACACAATGAAGTTGTGACACAGGTGTGCTTAGGGGATGAAAGAGCAGCCAATAGGCCTAAGTATCTAGTACAGACAAAACTTAAGAGAGTGTTTAAACCCAGCGTCTTGGTCAAAGCCCTGGCTCTTGGCCAAATTCAAATGGTGACCTCTATATCCTGCATATAAATATTTATCCTGTAATTCACACAGGTGTATTATTCAAAAGTTCCTACACTTAACTTATAACATGATTACATGTATGTTGTAACATAGCTGGACTCCAGCAGAAACAGCCATTCAATTTAGCAAGCGCTTCAGGAGATAGCCGAGTTAGTCTGTTACAGAAAAAAACAGCAAGCAAATGGTCTGGTAGCACTTTATAGACTAACAAAACATGCAGATGGTATCATGAGCTTTCATGGGCACAGCCCACTTCTTCAGATGACCAGCTGTGCCCACGAAAGCTCATGATACCATCTGCATGTTTTGTTAGTTTATAAAGTGCTACCAGTTCATTTGCTTGCTGTTTTTTTCAATTTAGCAAGATACTGAAATACATGCCTAACTTTAAACATGCAGGCAGTATCACTGAAGTTAGAGACATGTATGTGCCTGCTGCATATCTTGCTTTAATGTGTTCATGGACATAAGAGAGCAAGTATTGATCTGGTCAACTATAAACCAATTAGGCATGAGAAGTGTTATTATACCAGATGCAAGGTCTAGACACTAGAAACAATACATTAAGATGTAAAAATACATGAAAATACCCTGAGGGTTTAAAGATTATTAAAAGATGAGATATTTTAAGGAAATACATAAAATAAGAAAATTAAAGTGAATTCAACTGGAAATAAAAAACCTGAACAATTAGCCATTGATTAAGTGTATAAAAAGCAAACAAAGACTGGGAGTCAGTGAGGTCATGAGTGGGAAGTTAGTGACAGATGAAGGTAACATTGCCAACAGCCTCATTAATTCTATATGTATTTACAAGAGAACCTGAAGGTCAACTCACAATGAGAGTGAAAGAGAGGTCACATCACATGTAACTGAATCCGAAAAAGAAGAGAATATTAAGAAATGTGATTACACGAAAGCCAAGAATCAAAGTAAGAAATGTTATAACTCAACAAAGCAATAAGCCTAGGCCATTTACCTCAAGGAATTCTGAAGCAGTGAAGAAAAAAGGAAGATATTTTCACTAAAATGGCTGCTATTTCAGCCATAGAAAAGGGGACAGGGCTAAAGGAAGAATTCAGAAACAACATTCGTTACAGGGAGCCTACTGGAAGCATAAAAGTTACAGAGCTATTGAACGCAAACTTACCATCTTACAGTTAGGAACAAAAATAGGTCAAAGCTTGACAATTTTGCTTTGAGGAAAACTGCAAGCTAATATTACAGAGATATTCTAACCATTCTGTCTAATTAACAAAATGTTTCACACACTTAATTATTCTCAGTTATCTTGACATCCTCGTAGATGAGATCGGGACTGACAAATTCAGGTTCCATTAGAAACCATCCAAATTCAGTGAGTTTTTAAAACTTGAATTAACAACCTACAATAGGAATGACTGAAAGTCAATTTTAAAATTATAACAGATTTTGCCTTAGAACAACCTCTAATTGATTAGATTTCATTTTTCAAAACATTTCCCCATAAATTCTCATCTCCCTCAAAGTCCTCACTCTAGATAGGAAATATAATGCTCCATGTTCAGATGGCAACATCCACTGTAAAAAGAACCACAAACATAGTAAAGTTGCACGGGCAACCTAACTTTTTAATTTTCTTTCTGAAAGTTTGATTTTACAACTTGGATTTTTTTTTAATAGTGGGGGAGTGTGTTGTTTTCTAGGTTTCTAAAAAAGCAAACCAAAAATTAAAAATAAAAAAAAATCCCATCATGTGGCATCATATCGACACTCATATGGTTCACCAGCAGAGCAGGAACCTTTAAATCCACCACACAAACCTCTTGAGCTAAAACAGCAAACGAAAGCAGGAGCAGGTTTCAAACATCTATGTAGACCAGCAAGAGTTGAAATACTTCACCACCGTCAAGTCATGTCCATGCTCTACCAATTATCTGGGGAAAGTTCTATGGCCTGTGTTATACTCAAGGTCACATTGCTCCCTTCTAGCTTAGGAATTCAGAAATCTGTGGGTGTGTTACGAAGACCATTTAAAAAAAGGAGCTGACAAAAAGCCTCCATACATTTTCAAATTTTTCTTAAAAAAACAGGCCATTTGAAGGCTCAGAATAATAGTTTTAATCTCCCCACCTCTACAGTAAACTGTATGAGCTATCATGAAGAAAACCAATAAAAATAATGCTAGTTTATTTTTCTCTAAAACAGGGGTGGAGAACTGCTGGTACGACAGCTGCATGCAGTTTGTCACGGTTAGCCACTCGTTGACTGCCCTGTCCCTAGTGCAGGAATGAATGCTGACTAGCCTCGTCTAGAGATGTAAAAAATACAGAAAAAACTTAACCATGTAATTGATCAAATTCTGTTGGTTACACAGTTAAACATTTCAGGGTATGCAGCAAAAGGGATGGAGGGGTCATCAGCTCTCACCTCAAGATCCATCCCTCCCAGCTGCCAGCAGGATCCCCCCAGCCAGTTATGCTCCCAGAGGGCTCCCAGCAACCAACGGGGTGACAAAAGCTGGCCCTGCTCCTGGTAGGCTTCTGGCTGCCAGTCCTGCTCCAGCAGCCAGCCTGCTCCTGGAGTGCTTCCACCAGGGCTCCAGGAAGTGGCTCCACCACAGGAGCAGGCTCTGGCCAAGAGCTCAATCGAGGGTTCTCAGCCATGAGTTTAACAGTTTAAGTATCTGATAAGTATCAGCTTATCGATTAATGGTTAAACTTTAACATCCCTAGCCTGATCTTCCATCCAGTGTAATTTAAGGGCACAGAGACGATGAGGGAAAATAAATGGGAGCATTTTGGGGGCAGGCTGATTTTTAACAAGACAGCAAGTTTGAAACTGCTCAGAGGTCTATAATCTTATAAGTAATCCCTAATGAGAGATAGCTTAATAAGCAAATCACATATGAGGCAGTCAAATGTGAAAGAAAGTATACCTTAGAACATGATTATCATCATCTCATACAGTTATATTTATAATGTATATGTAATTGTATGTAATGTTTTGCTGCCTAAAAGATAGAATGGATCATTCAAACACTACAAAGGCAAAACCCAGTCATGGGGAAAAGTTATGAAAACAGATTTTAATAAATTGTCTACAGCCATGTCCTTGACACGTCTTGAGATAAATAACATATATATAGAATACAAGGTTCAGGGCTGGCCTCAATTTTGTTTACATTGCATTAATAACCTGGAGGAAATGTATTGTGTCAAAAGCAGCCAACTAATAATGAAAGGCAAGGGGGTGAGCCCACGCCAATGCAACTGGCCAAAAACAATTCAGAATGAATTCGATAGGTTTACTAATGGACCAACAAATGATGCAATTGAAAGAATCCATTTAATCAGATTTCAGATCAAAACAGAATTGTATCATATATGAACTAAAAGGAAAAAACAAGAAAGAAAAACCTGAAGTACTTGAAAACAATTTGCAAAGATAATACATAAATCTCCACTATGTCCTTCTCTAGCAAAAGCTAAAAAGGCATATTAAAAGTTTTGGTGGGTAACTGGATATATAACAAAAATGGCACAGAATTCTGTCACTAGCAGATATTTAGAAATTGGTGCAATTCTGAGCCTTATATCCCAAGAAAACCACAGCAGAAAAAGTATGAAGCAATGGGAATAAAAATGAATGAAAATATTGGGAGTTAATGGGGGAGATCAGCCAATCACCAGCAGATACCAAGATAAACTTCACCTGCATTTTGTGGCATGCCATGCTAAAAATCAAAATTTACTGTACTTCTTGCTAACCAATGGCAATGTTATAAATCATTCATTATTTGTTCCAACATCATATATCAGGGATGATACAGGCCATGCTTGGTCCTGCTAGGAGGGCAAGGAACTGGACTTGATCTCTCGAGATCCCTTCCAGTTCTAGTATTCTATGATCATTAACAAACTTAATATTCTAGCTCTTTAAAATGAATGAAGTCCATCCATGAAGATTCAAAAGGAAAACATACACACTACGCAATATAGAATCATTTCATAGCACCACTGACATCTCAATAAAACAGAAAGGTTGCCTGGGTATTATGACGACAATGGTAAATTACTGTTCATATGCTTTTGGCAATTATAGTGTATTTGTGGGGGATAGAAGGGTTTGACAGGTGAGAAATGGTTTATGTAGCTGTATACGTTGTCTCTATTTCCTGCTTTTAAGTTGGGCATTACTCTTTAAGACTTTTCAAAGTTTTTATATTTGACTATTCAAGTGCTATTTTTATTTCCTAATGTTATAATACGAGCTGGTTGGTCACATTTCACTATGGTGTATTTAATTTGGACTAGCCATTCACTGCTTTGCATCCAATTTACCCATTTGTACAATGAGATTAAACGTGTGTTTAAAGCAGTAGAACAAGTGAAAGGATCAGGCAAAGGTGAACCTCTAAACATACAAAACATACAATATTTTTGCCTTAATAAACAGTGATCACCGTGAGCATTACTGCACATTAATGAACCTCTCTGAAGCTTACACACATCAAATTATAATTTAAAAGCTGCCCACTTAGCTTCACATAGTCACTAGGAATGTCAAATCCCATTGAATTCATTAACCGGCTAAACATTATGTTTAACCAGTTAACCAATTAAACTGGGAGGGTGGGGGGGGCTGCTCCTCCCTAACTGGGTTGGAGTGATCCCCCCACCCACAGCAGCTGTGATGGAGTGCCCCTCCTCCCGCCATGAGTGGAGGCTGCTCTGGCCAAGCTGGATCATCCCTGCCAACAGCATGCCATGGTGGGCCAGCCACATATGGGGGCTCCTTCGGCCAGGATAGAGTGCCCCTCACGTGCAAAGGATCTTGTGGAGCTGGAGTGCCCCCTGCCCACGATGGGCTGTTCCAGACCCTACCATAAACCGTAACCAGTAGGTAAACAATAAGGGTACATCTAGACTACAAGCTTCTTTCTAAAGAAGCCTTTTGGAAAGAATTTTTTGAAAAAGCTTATTTCAAAAGAGATCGTCTAGACAGCCACAACTGGATGCAATCTGGATGCTCTCTTTTGAAAAAGCCCTGTTTGCAGTTAAGAACACCTTTTTTCAAAAGAGCTCTTTCGAAAAACGGCATTCTTCCTCATAAAATGAGGTTTACCGCTGTCAAAAAAACCATCACATTCTTTCAATTTAATTTCAAAAGAACACAACAGCAGTCTAGACTCTGGTGGAAGTTTTTTTGAAAAAAGGCCACTTTTTTCGAAAAAATCCTGTAGTCTAGATATAGCCTAAGGGTGATACTTACCAGTTAACCATTCACATCCCTAATGATCATTTTTCCATGCTCCACAACGTCGGTGTTCCTTAAGGGTGCGTCTACACAGCAGGGCTTAACTCGAAATAAGCTACGCAAATTGAGCTACGTCAGTAGCATAGTTTATTTTGAACTAGCTTATTTCAAAATTGGGATCGTCTACACAGCACTTATTTGAAAATAGAGCACTCTTCCTCTGAATTCCCTTACTCCTATTACAATAAGGATTACAGGAGTCAGAGTAAGAAGTCCTCCATCTTGACAGTATTCCAGCATTTTGAAATAACTGCCTGCTGTGTAGAAGCGGACTAAGTTACTCAGGAAAAAATGCTAGCTACTTTAAAATAATGTTTCTGTGTAGACGAACCATCAGATTCCTCAGCTTGATTTTTGCTTCCTCCTACATCTGCCTCTCTGCAGACCTCCTGAAATTTACAAGAGCTGCTGGGAACCTGAAAGAAGTCCTGCAAGGTTGCTTAATCTATGACTGTATGAGATCAAGGTGATGTAAATGGAAAGAGAATCACAGGGTTATTTGCAAGAAATATTAGTGTATTTCTTCAATGACTGTAGAGCAGTTTTCAGTTAGAGTTGATAAGTTGCCCAACATGGGTAACAACTATTGGCTTAACTAATTGGTTTTTTTAACCCAGTTAGACTTTGAGCCCTTACACCATTCCCTGGCAACAAGTTCTACAGGATGACAGTGCTTGGTGTGAAGATGTGCTTTCTTTTGTTTTAATCCTGCTGCCAACTAATTTCACTGGATCACCCAAAGCTCACGTGTTATGTAAAGGGGTAAAGTAACACTTTCTCTACAAAATTCATGGTTTTATAAACCTCTATTATATCCTCACTTAATCATGTATTTTCTAAAATAAAAGTCCTAGATCTTTTTAATCAATCCTCATATTAAAGCTGTACCGGACCCTTAAACAGGTTTGTTGCCCTTCTATGCTCTTCTTCCAATACTAATATATCTTTTTTGAGATGGGGGTGACCAGGACTGCATGCAGTATTCAAGGCATGGCATACTACAAATGCATAATAGCATTAGGATATTTTTTCTTATCTATCCTTTTCCTAATACAGGTTGGACCTCCCTAGTCCAGCATCCTCGGAACCTGACTGGTCCTGAATAAGGTAATTTGCCGGACCAGGGGAGGCCCCCTGCTGCCAGCTTTCTAGTCTGCCGCTGGCTCTGCTTTCAGTTCTGGCTGGTCATGCTGCTAACAGCCCCAGCTGGACTGCCTACCGATGGTCCCAGATCAGTGAGCTGCTATGCAGCCCCGGCGCAGCTCCTATGCTGGGCTGCTGTTCCCACCTCCTTCCCCACTAGGCTGCCACAGCCCAGTTCCCCTGCCACAATGTCATAGTCTTGGATCTAGCTCCCCTACTGCTGCTGCAGCCCCAGCTTCAGCCCCACCTCTCCAGCGTGCATGGCTCTGACCACCTGCCAGGCTGCCATGTGGCACTGGCTTCCCAGTTCACATGGCCCCCCTGCCAAGTTGCCACATGATCCCATTTCTCCTGCCCCTGCCTGTCAATCCCAGCCCCAGCTCCCCTGCCAACTGCCCCTGCTTGCATAGCTTCCACCAGGTTCCCAAGATCTCCCAGCAGCCCTCCTGCTGTCTGACTCCTGGCCACAGGGGCTCTCTGGCCCAGGAACATCCATGGTCCAGCTGGACCTGAGAGTACCAGTTTAGGGAGGTGTAACTGGTAGTTCTCAACACTGTTTGCTTTTTTACTGCTGCTGCACATCGAGTTGACATTTTCCAAAGTCACAAAGATTTCTCTCAAATTACAACAATTTAAACTCCATTTTGTATATATAGTTGAGGTTACATTTTCCAATGTGCATTAGTTTGCATTCATCAACACTTAATTTCGCCTGCCATTTTCCTGCCCAGTCCCCAGTTTTGTAAGATCCCTTTGTAACTCTTGACTATCTTCAGTCAATTTTTCCATCTCGCCATTTACCTGTTTTCAGATCATTTATGACAATGCTGATCAGCACTGATTCAAATGCAGATACTGCGGGGGAAGGGGAAAGAAGGGGGGAGACTTACTATTTAACAATCTCCACTGTGAAAAATAGTCATTTATTCTATCTTCTGTTTCTTACCTTTTAACCAATTAGTAATCCATGAAACCTTCCTTATGCCAAGACTGCCTTCTTTGTATAAGAGCCTTTGGTGAAGGACTTGTCACTTGTCAAAGGCTTTATGAAAGACCAAGTACACTATATCCATTGCCATAGTTCACATTTTTGTTGACCCCCTTAAATTCTAACATTGGTGAGGCATGATTTCCCTTTACGAAAGCCATGTTAACTCTTCCGCAACATATATTCATCTAGGTGTCTGATAATTTGACTCAATGTCTCATACTGAAGTTAGGCTTACTGGCCTATAATTTCAATGAATACCTCTTCATCCCCTTAAAAAAAAAAAATCAGTATCACATTAGTTATCCAAACAGCCAGCTGGTACAGAGGCAGAGTTTAAATAACCACAGTTAGTTTTGCAATTTCATATTTGAGTTCCTTCAGAATTCTTGGGTGAATACTATCTGGTCCTGGCAACTTACTGTTTATCACTGTTCTAAAAATTATTTCACTGACACCTCAAAAAGTGAGACAGTTCCTCAGAATTGCCAACTAAAAAGAATGGCTCAGGTGTGGAAATCTCCCCTCACATCCTCTGCAGAGGATAAGGATACAAGGAATCCATTTAGCTTCTCCTCAATGGCCTTGTCTTGCTTGACTGTTCCATTAGCACTCTGATCACAGAGTGGCCTCATTGATCACTTGTCAGGTTTCCTTCTTTCTGATGTACTGAAAATTACTGTTGGTCTGTATCTTTTGCTAATTGATCTCCAAATATTTTTAGTCTAATTGTTCTTTTCCAATTGACTAGCCAGAGTTTAAGTTCTTTTCTAGTTGACTTGCAATTTATAAAAGATGTCTATCACCTTCTTTTACAGGCAGTCCCCGGGTTACATAGATCCGACTTACATCGGATCCCTACTTACAAACGGGGTGAGGCAACCCCGCACTAGCTGCTTCCCCCCAGCAGACCAGGGAGACGCAAAGCTAGCCCCCCCTCCTCCCCCAGCAGACCAGGGAGACACGGAGCGGCTTTTCTCAGCAGACACCTCAACTTGAGAATAAAGGACTGAGGGAAGTGAGGTGTGGGAGAATAAAACTGAGCTCTGGAGAAATGTTTGGCTAGAGTTTCCCCTACAATATGTACCAGTTCCGACTTACATACAAATTCAACTTAAGAACAAACCTACAGTCCCTATCTTGTACGTAACCCAGGGACTGCTTGTACTTTGTTTAGCCAAGGTGGAATTCCTTGATCCTTTTGCTATTCTTTTTTTTTTAATTTGAAGGTATGGCATATAGTTTTAGTTTCTATGATGATGTTTTTTAAAAAGTTTCTCTGCAGCTTGCAAGCATATCACTGTTGTGATGGTTCCTTTTAAATTTCCATTTAAATAGCCTCATTTTTGTGTAGTTCCTCTCTTTTAAAAGTTAAATGATACTGTGGTGTTTTCTCCACTCAGATAGTTGTGAGGCATTATTTGAAAGAACATTTTTAAAACTGAAAATAAGGAAAAATGGGGCACAAATAAAGACCTGTTTAATGTGTGTTTTTAATGTGTGTTTATTGTGTGCCTAATTTTTTAAAATAAATTTATAGAATGGAAATGGATTAGTATAGCAAATCTATGTGAACTTAATTTACTTTTATTGTTTAGATTTTGGGGGTTAGTTAAAAAAAAAACCAAAAAAACACAACAGCATGCATTTAAATTTCACCTAGCAAAATTAACAAAGTTAGTGAAACTCTTCAAAATAGTTAATGAAAGACGCTAAATAATTTTTGTAGTATGAAAATACTAATATACTGCAACTTCTAATAAAACCTTCAGCAGATATCAGTGTACTGCAGTCTGACAGTAATAAAGTTGTTGTAATAGCCTAACATGTGCCCCCTCCATTTTAGTTTTTCCAGTGTCCCCGTAAGATTTTCATTAAAAGAAAACTTCAGTCATTTTGTAACGCAAAACAGTTTTATTGAAGGTAACAGGAAAAGCAGGATTAAAAATTAGTACCTGTATTATACCTTTCATTTCTAAGACTATACATACACAAATATACACTATAAAGTTTTAAAGCAATTTCTACCCAAGAAAACTATAATTTCCACAGATATTTACTAAAAGTGATTTTTTTTTGTATTTTATTAATTTTGTTTATGTTTTCTTTGCAGGGTACAAAGGTTTCACACACACACACACACACACACACGAGAAAAAGAGAGGTTGTTTGGAAGGAGGTGTGATGCTCTAATGAATATTTTCATATTAAATATTTTTACCTAGAGCTACATGAGCCACAAATCAGCTGCTCATTGTTACAGCACAGTAAGATATCCCATTGTCCCCACCACACCAGAAGACAAACAATTAATAATGGATGTGGTTTAAGTAGGCTGTTACATTATTCACTTAAAATATCTGGACATGCCCACCAACATGTTATACTATGAAGGTCTCATTTCTTTGTTTCACCCTACTCTGGAGGGGTGCCATCCTTCCCAACCTCATTCCCATCAGCCTGTTGCTGGGACCTCATCATCCTCCCACATATGAGGTCAAGGGGGCTGGGGATTTTGCTCCCTATGGTACCTGACACTAGGTGCCCCAAAACCCCTTTCCCCAGCTTCCTTAAAAGATACTTCTCTAAACCCCTTCCTATTTTATCCAATAAACATAAACCCTCTGTAACAAATACATCACACCGTACATCTGCCATGTTTTTTTGGTTAATATGTTGTGACGTTTTAACTGAACTTTCCTTCCTACCAAGTCTCTGACCTGATGTGGAAAAGGCAAAAACTCACCCTGCCTTGGCCTATCTGGCAATGAGAGAGGGAAGTCCTTTCCAACTCCCAAGAAAAAAAGTAACTAGCATGATATGCAAAGCAGATCATTAAAACCCAGGCCCGCTCTGTTTCAGTGGATGACAGAGTGAGTGTTGCCACTGAGAGGGCTTCTCTGGAAGTGCCCAAATATAAATGTCACCAACCCAGTCACCTAAAAGGGCAGTGTCCCTCCTCTCCCCACTTGGTCTAGACACTTGCTGTTGCTCTTTGATCATCCAAATATTTTCCCCTTCCTCCCCCTCTACAACCAATGGCAGAGTGACCCATTATGCAGGAAACAGCCCCTTTCCATCCAGCCAACTGGACCAGGACCCACCACGTAGTGCTGCAGAGAATACAAGTATCAAAACATCTACAGTTGTTTTTAATTCTTCTCCATCTGATATGTACTCCATCAGTAATACTTAATAAGCTTTCTCTCATGTGCAAAACGTACATAAACTTCTGTATCTTCCCTGAAAATTCATATTTAATATCAAATTAAACACATACACATTATTAGTGTAGGGGAAACAAAAAGTGAAGGACTCAAAGTCAAAACCATAGCAATAAATCAATTGGCTTTATATAATTTAAAAATACCCAAGTTGTATCACATGGTAGCTTTTCCATCTTCCTTAAAACATACATTCTGTCTCGCTCCAACCCAAGGGTTATTATTAAATATTCAAAATACAGGACACAGCAGAAATACAGTTACATTAACGCAGCCTTATTTCTTGTTTCAGTCAGAGTATGTTTTGTCAAAAGAAAAACTTGATTACTAAATTTTTTAGACGACTTGTTACCATATCCATGATTATTGGATCATGTCCATAGGCTAGATGCTGGTACATCTATCCAACTGTCAAAGTGAATTTAATCTATTAACTACAAAAGATAGCTGTAAACAGGCCTACTTTCCATTTATACGTCTGAAGTCTCATTTTGGATTTAGGATTTTTTCCTCTGGAGTTAACAGATTTTATTAGCTATTGTGTTGAATTACACTTTCCAAATAGTTTTTTGATTAAACGAATTTATGGTAATACCATACATATAATAATTTGAATAAAAACACACAAAACAAGTGTCTGAAAATGTAGCATTAAGTCCCAACTTAAAATTTTGCAATTTCACATTTTCACAAGGAAATATTTTTCAACAGGCAGGCAGACAGTAGGAACTTAAATTCACAAAGTATGAGAAATTTATGTTAAGACATTTAAGCCACTGAAATCTACCAAAGCGAAAAAAAACATCTAATACCCCAGATGGACTTATTACAAACATATGTGCAAGCCAATTTATATGAATACTTAGGAGAAGATGAAGTCAGTTTTATTAGTACTTTGCAATTCTATGAGTAGGGCCTGAAAATCCAGAAATATCCGCTTTATATCCACAGGTATCCACATCAGCAGATGAGGACAGATATCCATGGCTCATTTTTGCGGCTAT
The DNA here is from genome assembly GCF_049634645.1 of Pelodiscus sinensis. Taxonomy (NCBI): domain Eukaryota; kingdom Metazoa; phylum Chordata; order Testudines; family Trionychidae; genus Pelodiscus; species Pelodiscus sinensis. The sequence continues at coordinate 28,654,175 of NC_134724.1, read as the reverse complement.
GGATGAGCATATCAATGTTGTATCTATGCAGAGCTTTGAGCAGCATCTCTTACTACATTTAAAAAGCAGAGCCACAGCTGATCCCTCTATGACTAATCGAGTAGTTGATGGCAATTCCAACAACTACTCGATTGGCTTTCTAACTGCTATTTAATATCCCTAGTGTACATTACGTTAACTGATAAACAGATGACTGGTTACTAAAGTGTAAAAATTCTTTATTATTCTGTCACAATTACGTCAATGCCAATTTTCACCTTTATAAAATATAGTTTAGCTGTATTATGAAGATGTTTGTGAACTTTCAAAACTTAGCAATTAAACCTGCAATGGCACACCACAATATTATTAAAGATTGAACACTGCTTGTGGTGAAGTACACAGTAAACATGTTTGCTACAACCACTGAGCATTTGTATTTTTACTCAAAAGGATGAGCCACTTGTGATTTACTAAACCCATGTTAACAACCATACTTGCCACAATTAAAACTGACAAAATAAAATCTGAGTTAAAAGAACACTTGATCATTGAATCGGTAGCATAGATTTCCTCCCCTAACGGTAGTCACAACTTCATGGCCAAAATCTGAACATCAAAACACGTACAGAAATGGCCCATAAGAATGAATGTGAATGGGAGGGGCAGGTATTAGGTTCCCGGGAAATGGAGAGCACACAAAGACTTATCCGGAGTTGCTTGGGTCCTTCAGGGAAGGATACTGGGGGCGAGGGAAGGTGCAGGGGTTAGAGCAGGGAGTGGTCCACTGACTGCTCGCTGGAGCAGAGCCAGCCTGAGGACAGGCGGCAGGGGCCATGCGGCCCACTCACTAGCTGCTCTCCTGGGGCCGGGTGCTTACTCTCCCCCTCTGGTCATTCTAAGTTATAAATGTCCCCTCCGCTTGCTGATAAGCAGCTGCATACCAAATTTGGTGGTCCTAGTTTTGACTATTTAGGAGGAGTTCTTGAACAAACACTCACAGATGGACAAATGCTCTCAAATATACAGTAGATACAAAACAGTACAAGTTTTAAATATTTTTAAACAAACAATATAATAATGTATTTACCAGTGATGATTTTGAAGGTTCGTTGGCTTGACTTGCTCCGCTGCTTATGCAGGGGAGTAGGATCAGGGCTTGGAGGCTTGCCTCATTCCTTTCCCCAGCATTCTTGCTAGGAAGCATGGTCAGAGGCTTGTGTGCTGCCAAGCTGGAGTACTGGGTAGGCGGAGTGGGGCAAGCCAAACAAACTTACCACCTTTTAAATGAGTATATTCTTTAATAAATCAGAAACCTAATAAAGAAACAATGTTAACTGGGATGACTAAGTGAGGCGTTATTGTAGACACACCTCACAAAAGCAATGGAGTACTCAAACTTTTCTCCACCATCAGTGGGAATACGAGGCACTTACTCATATCCTGAAATAGTATCTAGTCTAAATTTTATGTATACTCTCAGAGGTTTCTTAACCATATCCTAAAATATGTATGAAATACTTATGAAAAAAGTTTTGCAAGTTCATATTTTCAGGTATAACAAAAGTTATAATTACCCCAAAATTCTTTGTTAAAACTGAGTACCTTGTTGGTATTGTCTTATTAATTATTTGTGTTATCTCAGAATGCTCTACTATTTTGTGAGCCACAGAAATAGAGACAACTGGAATACTGCAGAGAAGTATTTTAAACAGTTTTATTCATTTAGCAAGATACCACTAGATTTGTATATATATTCAATTTGTTAACCTGTATTGTCAATTAAAAGATATGCTCCTTTTTAAATTCCATTTGTTTAAACATTCTCTGTGTATGTCCAAACCTGGATAAATTAATTTGTTATGTAATATAGTCAAAAGTGAAGGTGTATTTTAGGTTTTAAATCATGATGTTTAAGAATAGTCCAACATATGAACCTGTAATGGTTACAGTAAAATGCGAACTAGCATAAAACTAAACCTATTGGTACTTGGTAGACAGCAATCTGTGCATGCAAGTGTGTGCATTGATCTTACGATAAATTAAAGCGATAAGATGAATGCATCGTAGGATTTCTTGCACTTAGCCCTACTCATGAGTAACAGTCATCCCAAGCCAATGCCAACAGAGCATTTTTAGCAAACCCTTGTGTTTTCCTTATTTCGTGACGTTCTTGTTATTCTGACAGGTCATAGCCTACAAGACCTAATTTTAATCCTAAGTGACATCTTTACTTTAGATAAAATGAGGGATGGTTTTGTATTAATAATCCAAAGTTATACTACCCCAAAGTCACTCCCCACATTCTTGCCTGCAGTTCTCATTTAGTCAGCTCCTACTGAAGCCAGGAGCAGGTCCTCTGACATTACTTAATGATTAAATTTTTTGTAGGACAAAACAATCTGATAAATCTAAAATAGCTACCATCACAATTTAGGAGTACAGGACATTCATTTTAAGAGATTGGCAATGGACTCTAGGACCTTTCACACCTAGGCTGTTATCTCAAATGGGAGTTTTGCATAGGGCCGACTAAATAAAGTTACTATCTACATACATCTTGGCACACTCATTGGTCAACGAATGCGTAACGAGTTGGAGATCTCAAACCATTTCGGTGGAAAAGTTACTACAAATATTAATCGTAGTACCAGATCCACTTCATGGCCATATTTGCAAAGAAACCAAAGACTGACTTCATGTAAACTGAATTTTTGTCTCAGTGTACCGGACTGCCAATGCAGCATTAAACTCACTGAAAATGTAGACGAGAAAATGCTTAAAAGAGAGGAGTACAGCAATACCTTGCAGAGCCATACATTTCTTTGATCCATATTCTCACTATAATCAATGGTAACTTGCCCTTCTACCTATCAAAGTCAAGTCACTGCACCAAGGTTACTCAAGCCAATAACTTGTCTACCCAAGTTAAAAAAACAAATGCAGATTCGGGAAGTAGCAGGAGATGTCTAAATTGCTTAGTAAAGCATTTCAGTAACACTTCCTAAGGCTGAGTCAAACTAATGCTATACTTCCTTAGTACTATGAAATGTCACTGGCATGATGAATTTGCTATGTGCTGGCCATAGCAAGATGAAAACTTCCCCCACCCTCTAGTACAATAAAGACAAAGTATGTATTATGGGATTTTACCCTTCAATTCACTCTCATGTACAGAGCAACTCCTAACATTTCTTCTGTAATTCCTATTTTACATTTTTCTTCTCAAAAATGGTTCAAAAAAGCTGAAGGAAATCAAAAAAGGAGTTAAGGATAAAGGAAGAAGTGACCTCTGAAAATGCATCATTCCAAACAAACTTCTTCCTAAAGATGCTTTGGTAATTCACAAATTACAGAAAGGGAAAGTAATTATTCATATGAACTCTGTGTATTACACAGGATTTTTTGGATTTATAACTGAAAGTTTTCTTATCTACAATTAAATATTTTAGTATTGATGTCTTGAAACTGAATCATCAAAAATATTAATCAAATTTTGTATGAAAGATACAACATCCTTTCCAAGTCTCCATTCAGAAACAATCAACCAGCAAATTCCTGCAGTCTACCCCATATCACTGCATATGTGAATCAGTTACATTATTCTGAAGTACTGTCAACTTGTGAATCCCATGCTTCATCTGGGGAAAAAATGCGCACCACTTGCAAAGAAAAAGTTACCATTGCATTCCATGAGACTGACCAAAACTGATATTAGTCCTATTTCTGACCTAATAACAATGACCACTTTCTCTTAAGAAAAAAAAAAAAACACCACTTTATATGTACATGCACATAATTATGCTAGGTGAACAATGAATCCCATGTGCCATATATTCGCTAAGCATAGACCTAAATCCTTCAACATTTAGGGATGGGAGGGGGCATTTTTCCACTTTAGTCACTTTAGCCATATTTAGAACCTAAAATAAAGCTTATGTACTTGAGCTACAATACAGGAATACAACATACTAATGAAGCACTATACAAGAAACCAAATTACATATAGAGTACTCCAAAGGGGAAAGACAGAACCACAGATATATATTTTAAAAAATACAACTATTAGAAGACTGTTAAACACCATATATCTTAGTCTGTTCACAAGTGACTGCAATATCAGAGCACATGCAAGACATTTTTTTCAACTAAAAGCACTGGCATCTCAACCTGTACAGGTATTTAATTTGCTGTTGGAACAAGAGTTATTCACTTATTAATACAAATAAATGGGGCTAAAGCCAGTATCCTGAACAAAGATTCACATTACATTTAGCTTAAAAATTAAATTGTGCATCTTAAATTAAAATAGATTTTTCTTCCCACTGCAGAAGTGCAGTTATGTGCTTATGCTGACAGGATACTTTCGTATCAACACACCAAGCACTTCAGGAGACTCAACAGCTCTGCCAAGAATTCTGCCTTCAAAGGACCTTCATTGCTATGGCAACAGCATGTTCTTCAGTAACCAAGTCAGAGGAGGCCTATGACACATACATGAAAGATGTCCAAACTCTTATTCCTCCTTGCAGCACAAGACACATTCTGTCATATACGTACCAATTTTCACTCACAGGAATACAAGGTATGAAGCAGAATTTGATGATAGTTCAGAGGCACTTAGGTTATCTAAAAATAAACAGCTCCATCTAGAAGACAAAACGCTATTCAGATTATAAAGCAAACACTGGCAATTCCAAATCCAATGGAAAGGAACACTATAATTAAAGGAGAAAAGTTTTATATACCATCTGCCACATCCCAGGTCCCCACAACACCAACTCCCTCCACCACTACAAAAAAAATTAATATTTTGAGTGCAGTGAATAAGTAGATAATTGAAACAAGCACTATTTGTTCAACACCACCACCACCTTGATATTACCAGTTTTATTGAAGGAGAGGAATTTTGCCCAGTATACACAAGTCAGTACCTAGTTTTCTTAAGTCTTATAGGACTTTAAAATGCAAGACAACCACCAGGACTGACATTCAGATGCTTGGTTTTTAGCATATCTTCCAAAACAGGGCATTTCTTAATACACACCACCTTCCAGTCATCAGCCTTGAACCCTACAAGACCAGGCTTGAGATTTGATCTCCCAACCTTCTAGAAGAGCAGTAAGAGCACTATAAAGCATGTAGGTATAAAATATAGGTTCGAGCAAACATATTACACACTGGAGTGTTATCAGCACTAGACAGTTATTCAAATAATTAAACATTGCTCTCTCTCTCTCTCTCTCTCGCACTTTATATATTTTAGAGATTTGTACATCTATCTAAGTCCATCTGCATGTGTCTGTCTGCAAGTCCATTTGTTCAAGAACTCCTCCTAAACAGTAAGAGCTAGGGCCATTAAATTTGGTATGCAGCTTCCTCTTAATCTAACTTAAACCAAGGTCAGGGTTTGGTTGTTTTCCATAACATGTAAAGGTAGAGGCAGAGAGTAGAGCGACGCAATACTCAGACAGTGAGCACAGAGGCAGTGAGCACAAAGGACAGCTATCCTGCAGAGTCACCAATGGGGATAGATGCACAACCAAGGGAGTGGCCAGCTGGGGACTGGGCTCATCATCTTGCCTGCCACCGACCCAATAAGTGGTCCCCTGGCCTAAACAACCCCCTACCACCACCACCACCCAGGGTCCTTGGCCCCAGCGCTAGATGCGGGGGAAGCCCCGCCATTGCTACTGCTGTTCCCCCACCTGGAGCACCACCCTGGATCCCACCACAGAACCCACTGGTGCTCCCCAACCCCCACCAGCTTCGCCTGGCTGCGGCCAGTCTCCCTTTATTCCCCTCCTGGCCCTACCTCCCTCTTGGCCTCGGGAGCACTGGCTGTAGAGCTGTATGGGTCCCACGCTGCCCCTCGCCAGACCCAGGCAATGCCAAGTCAGTCTTCTAGTCAATGGCACAAAGAAAGCCTTGAGAGGATAAAAGTTTCCTAGTTTTCTTGATGAACTAGGTTTTAGATCTCATGAATCAAGCATACATGTCCAGCCTGTAGTTGCTCACATTAGCTACTGTTCCTCATTTAGGCTCATTTGTTCTTGAATGTCAGAAGATCATCAAGGTAATACTAAATAAAATTTGTAACAAGGATTTACACTCTCAGCACTGAAGATAACCATGAAAGTAATCACATATATTGTTAGGTGCAAGGCCCCACTAGTTTAAAAAGCTTTAAAAACTATTTCCATTATACATTACAGAGATGACATTCTGAAGAACAATATAAATTTTCTTTTAAATTATATTTAAAAGATTTGCAAGCTTCTACCACAAAGAACTGTAGGAAAGTTATTGTTCAAGGAAACTGTTTTGTTCCCCGTAAAAAAAAGTTGTCCTGCAAAGGTGGTAACAGCAGCTTTTTTCTGATCCATAAAGACCTAAATAATGATTTTTTGATTGATTGGTTTTTAGAGCAGAGGTGGAGCAAAGTGAAAAAAAGTATTTTTTCAAATAAAGGTTCTCTCTATATTTACATTAGAAGCATCAACTTGTCTAGGTTGATTATGCTGAATGACTAACTATTAAGGACTGGAAAACTAGTGGGACTGGCTCATTGGTTAACTCAGCAGTTCCCAACCTTTGGTCCGCGGACCACTGGAGCTATGTCTACACTACAGCTTTTGCTGGAAGAGACAATGCAAATGAAGTGCTGATCAGCATTTTGTCACACTTCATTTGCATAATCTATTCCGAGCTGTTTTTATGCCGGGGTTTTTGCGCAAACACAAGCAGTGTGGCTATGGCCGTTTTATGCAAAAACCCCTTTTTGCGCAAGATTCTTATGCCTCACTGATTCACAACCCTACTCATTACAGAACACGGTCATTGTGATCTGGATGTTAGTTGTTGGTCTAGAATTTGTGAAAATATACAAAAGCTTCTTATTAAACTCCCTCATCTTAAATTCACCACCTCTTCACAAAACCCTCAATTCATTTAATATTCAAAGAGTGGCTATTCTCTTATTAATTACAGTAAACTTCTGATAATCCGGCACCTTTGGGACCCACGGGGTGCCGGATTATCAAATATGCCGGACTATCGGAAGGGGAAGATATGAGGGGTCGGGGGGGGGGGTGCCACCCCAGACCCCTCATAGCCCCCCCCTTCCGATAGTCCGGCTCTGCCCCAAGCGTCCCTGATTCAGCCGCTGCTGAAACGGACCAGCAGCGGCTGAATCGGAGACGCCTGGGGCAGAGCAGCTGGAGTGCTGCCGGGTTGGCTGGGGTAACGCCGACCCTTGGCGCGGCGAGACCAACCAGGCAGCACCCCAGCTGCTCTTGGGGACGCCTGGGGCAGAGCAGCTGAGTTGCTGCTGGGTTGGTCCCACAGCGCCGCTCCTTGGCCCTACTGGATCAACCCGGCAGCACCGCAGCTGCTCTGCCTCAGGCGTCCCCAAGTCAGACGTTGCTGATACTGATCAGCAGCTGACTCCAGGAAGCCCGAAGCAGAGCTGCTCTGCCCCGGGCTTCCTGGAGTCAGCTCTTGGTCAATTTCAGCAGTGGCTGAATCGGGGATGCCTGGGGTGCTGCCGGGTTGGTCCCGCAGCCCCCAGGGGCAGCGCTAGGGGACCTACCCTGCAGCGCCCCTGCTGCTCTGCCTCCGGCTTTCCCGATTCAGCTGCTGGTCAGTTTTAGCAGCGGCTGAATAGGGGAAGCTGGAGGCAGAGCAGCTCCAATGGTCCGGCTGCGGAGCACTTCCAGGTTCCTGATGGTGCCGGACCATCAGGGGTGCCGGACCGTCAGATGCCGGACCAATGGAGTTTTACTGTACTTCTTTATTACAAAAGAATGTTTTGCACATCAAAAGCAAACATTAAAGGATTAAATAATACTGTCATTCTTGCTCTTGTTTATTTGTAATGGACAGCAAAGACAACTGAAGAAACAATGATGATTTTAAATTATGTTCTTCTGCAAGGATTATGACACAAAATTATTGTACAAGGAAACTGAAACAAGTATAATGCTGCACTGAAAATCAAAACATCACCAAAAAAATTGTCTTACAAAACAAAACTATTGGCTTTAATCATTTCTCAAAAAAGCCAAAATAGCTGTTAGGATAGCATCAAGACCACAATGTCATGTTTTCAAAGCAGTATATTCCACCTTCCTAAAGGAGATTAAAAATATTGCTAAAATTCACTTAAAGTAAATTAATTTTACTCATACATATTCTATTACCACAAATACTCCATTCTTCTCAACACCACCACATTTATGCACTGCAGTTAATGTTTTCAGAGATCCTTCTGCAAGGCAGCTATATGGTCCCATTCTACTGGTACTGTTTGCATCTATCGATCTATATGTGGGTGGATCCTAATGTAAATAGTGAGATTCAATGATTTATGAGACTTAAGTTGCAATCCTGTTCATTCAAAATGCAGACAGCATAGCTCAGTTACTTAATTTTTACTGAATTCCTTCTTTATTTTTCTTGTATATTATGCCCAGATATTCTTAGGTTCAAGTTATACCCATTAAACAGGATAATTCATCTTCAGCTAATGTTGTTAATGGCTTGTTTTCCTTCCCTTTACCTCATTATTAACTTGAGCATGAAAATCTTATTACGGCCTTTTTAAACAGACTTTCAAGCTAATGTTTTAACTGTTACACATAAGATGGCAAGATACTGGAATCACACACCTTTTCAAAGCAAAATTACAAGTGGCCACAGAAACATAAGAACTGTAAATTAATTCTCCCTAAAAGGTGGTGATGTAATGCATCCCAAATCTGATACATCGACTCTAAAGTCTGGTTACATTCAGAAATGTAACTAAAGAGAGATAGTTTTTCCAAACAATATATCTGGTTGCAATGTATACAACAGAGCCATTCTGGCTTAGGCTTTGATTCTGTTAATGAGAATAAAGAGTAGTCAATGGAGCTCTGAGTCAACAAGCTAAATACTATCCAAACACTCACATCAATGAGACTGTATTCAGGTAAAGAGTTTTTGCCGACAGTGTTACTGAAAATGATGCTTAGTATAATAAGAACCCAGGTTGACTTTTGGGTTCCAAGTTGAATTTGCAGAGCTGGTAATTAGTTATTTTTCTATTTTATAACTAGCAAAAATTTGCTCTGGAATCCAATGAGAGAACATGGAACTCCAAAATGCCATTTTTACCCAAAAACAATCACTTTTCAGAATATAATTGCCTCAGTGCATCCTACACTGAGCTGTTTTAAGTTTCCCCCTCTACTTTATCATTGGCGCATCTTCATCAATGGGAATAAGAATACTGACAATTCTAGTGTAGACAAAACACTCGAATTGGCATTTCTACCACTGGCTTATTGTCTATAGTTACTCTAAAGTCATTAGTCATAGCAACTTTTAAGCACACAATTTGACAGAAGAGTTAGACAGTCTTCCTAAAATCTCAAGGAGAATGGGGTAGGGGAAACTTCATCTATTCCTCACATTGAAGCTGATCAAGTTTTTCATGATACTAGCATGCAAGAACATAATTTTTTTGATTTGGACAATCCTGTTTTGAATGAAATCAAAACTGGATTGTCCAAATCAAAAAATTATGTTCTTGCATGCTAGTATCATGAAAAACTTGTTCTCACAACTGAATTATTAGCTTTTAAGACTTAGAACTACATGAACATTATGTATAGTATCAAAATAGCAACAAATGTTAGAGCTGCAATCCTACAACTGGATATCATTCCCACAAAATTTTACAATTCCTTTTCCATCCTCTCTCCCCCTTCAAAAAAGTATTTCTAGAGTTTTACTAACACTTCCAAACACAGCATGCCCACTCATTGTACAAATCAACAGTCTCACAAGTAACATAAGTACTTTTAGGAAATTCCCCCAAACACTTCCGTTTAAAAAAAAACCAAAAAAACCACGACATCTTAAAGTTATTCCCCAAACTAACTAATGTAGACATCCAAGATGTTCTCTAAGCAAAGTGTCAAAAATAATGTTTGCCTACTTCAACAGGCTCTCAAACTTGTCAGATTTCTTATACATAAAAAAAATAATGCAAAATCCTAAATATTGGGTACATTTAGTAGCTTGATAATCCAATGATAACAGTGCTACATTATAAATGTAACAAGAGATTCTTTTTCTCATCTTTCTTGTATTCAGTTAACATCTTCACCAAAAAAAATGTCCTTTATGTTTTAATGTTATGTTTACAAACACAGCTTTGTTTTTACAAATGCAAAAACACAAAGCCTGCATTCAAGTCATCAAATTACCAATTATCTCATCGTAGAATCATATAATTGAAACAAACCTGTCCCCCACAACCATCAATAAATAATGGATTGTGGCACTTAGAGCACCAAGACAATCCACAAATATCCAGGTCGATATATTCAGCAAAACTAGCAACTTAAGTAGTACCATATCAAAGTCAACTAGTCATCTGCCAAGTGCAGCAGTGGCACTGTTAATGGATCCCTTCATACCCCTCCAATGACCATCCAGTACTCTGAAAAATTTATGTGATTTCTCAGATCTTAACATCGTTAGTTACAAATACTAATTATAAAGGTATCCAATCCCTTTCAACCCAACTATGGTATTGTATTGTAATCTGGAATTCTAATTAAGATAGAAATGCTGCACAAAAAAGCATTTGCTTTTCATTTACCTGATTTTTCTTTCACAGAAGAGCATAAAATAGAGGCACTAATTATTATTAATATATGCTTCAAGAAGTGCTAATACAGCAGGTCTGAAATTTTGGTTTAAGGCAGCCTCTGATAATCTTAAAGAATACATTTTATTGACTAAACACACTTCTTGAAACTGAACTTTCAGGCAGTAAGAACTTATGCCCACAAAAGTCTTAAAAATGAATTGTTTATTTTGAGAAAGATTACAGATTTGAAAACCTTATCAAGTTCACCACACTGATCACATCTTCTACTTCATGTAGCCTCTTGTAGAGTTTTAAAACTCTATGAATAGTCCTTCAAACAGGATTTTTCAAAATTAAGAAAGTACCAAACACTGCACAGCAAAATCAACTACATTTTGATGCAGACCTATCAAGGTAAGTGAGGTGAGCAGAAAGGAGAGAGATTTACTTGTCTTGGAGTAACAAACTAGCTTCTGGTTTTTGCAACTGGAACACGAGCTAGTGCTCACTGTGCCAATGCTAATAAACACAACACATGGTAATACCGTCTACCTCAGAAATAATATTACAATTTATAGTCCGAGAACTATTTAAAGCTCATTTCTCCATGCAGATCTCCTAACTCTAGAATGATGTGTAATGCATTGGGGGATTTTCAAACTACCTCTGCTCTTAACTGCTATCCTCCAAATGGTATGAACCATTTCTCTACTACATCTGTAATGACAGATCTCAAAAAGGCAGAAGGAGATTTAGCAGATGTAGCTTGCAAGGTAAGTGTTCTGAGAAAGCTCTGAAGACAGATTGTAGAGACCACTGCTTCAAAATCCCTTATAGTAGAAGACTTCTCACACACACGACACTAAAGGAGCTAGGTAGCAACTCCAATTACAAAACACATCTTTCCACTTAAAAAATAAAAACCCACCAGCACTAATCTAGAGCATTATATTCTTTTAGTAGTGTGTAAGGTCTTTGGATTCATCAACTGTGTACAATTCAGTAGAATGTACAAACATACATTGTTTAAGATAAGAATGTTAAATATCGGTTAATTGAATAGTCAATTCACTTCATGCATTCTTATCAGTTAGACGACTAGTCTATAGTTTCCAAGGGTGGGGGCAGTAGCTTGTGCACTCTGGCCCCACTCCTGGAGAGCCCCCTACCACTCCACACTGCTGCCTCAGTATCAGAGGCAGCAGCATAGGGTGACAAGCGGGAGCTGATCCGTGAGGGGAGCCCATTTAAAAACCAGTTCTCCTCGCGGACTGGCTACCTGTTGCCCTGTGCTGCTGCCTCTGATAAAGAAGCAGCAGTGCAGGGTGGCAGCATCCCCTGTCTGGGGCGGGTGGGGTTCTGAGCTCTCAGACCCAGTGCAAGCTGGAATGGAGACAGGCTGCCTGCCCACCTGGCTCCTAATACATTTTAAATTCCAACTCGCAGCAGGGGTAGGTCCTGGATCCATTGGAAGCCAGGACTGAGCTGGGCTGCTGACCAGCTTGCTAAAAAATTTACTGAGGGGCGGGGGAGGAGGCGGGAATGCATGTAGTCTACAGCATTAAACAAAAGCTTATAGGTTATCAGTTAGATAACACTATTACATTCCTAATTTAAGATAGAAATATTAAAACTAACAATCCATGCTATATGGAATAGACATTTGGTAAATAATTAAAATACAATGAAATTTACTAATGTAGGAAAGAAAAACGTTCACATAATGGATACCATAGTTTAAAACAAACTTTAGTTGGCATTATATGAAGCCACGTTGTTATGTTTGTTTAGGTTACATCTGTACTTAATCATTTCTCTGTCAGTCTGAACAAAAAACAATTAACTAGGAATGTGAACGGTTAACCGGTAAGCCTTGCCCTTAACAGATGAGGCTTACCAGGCACAGGTGGGGAACTGCTCTGACTTTTTTAACCTGTTAACCAATTAAACAGGATTTTACATCTCTACAACAGACAAGAGAGAAAAGCTATTTAAGCAGATAGCCATAACATGGAACCCTTCTAACAGAATTGCAGACCAAGAAATATTGTCACAGGTCACACATGCAACTAAAGCTTTGTAATAAGTAAAAGATAGTGATAACATAAATGTACTACCGTAACAGCATGCAGAGATATATCAGAATCTCTCATATACTTTTCTTTAAAAGAGAACAACCAAGTCCTAAAGACTGGAAGTGATTTTGAGCTGCTGATTTATTCTATGTTTTACCTCAATATGATCCCTCTCCCATTTTATCCCCAGCTTCTGGTCTATTTCTTCTGAAGAAGGTACCAATACTTCTTCACAGATTACACCAGAAAAATGCCTGGGAGAACAGAACTCTCAAACTTTTCATAGACATCACATTCTTCCCTATACACCCTTGTCAATAACTTTAAAAAAAAATATCAAGAGCCACTCAACACTCTTGGAACTTTTTATCTGCAATTAAGTTACAACATACCAGAAAAAAGTTTAGAGGAGAATTCTAGCTGACATTTCAGTTCAAGTTCATCCTAACAGTGGAGCTGCAAATCCTAATGGATTCCCAGAACTTCATTCTATAAAGCATAAAGAAATGACACTGGTAAAAGGGTAAACAGTGAGGTGGCATAATTTGCAAATGATACAGAAGTACTCAATATAGTTAGGTCCAAAGCAGACTGCCAAGAGTTACAAAAGGATCTCAAAAAACTGGGTGATTAGGCAATAAAATGACAGATGAAATTCAATGTTGATAAATGCAAAGTAATTCACAGTGGAAAACAATCTGAACTATGCCTATAATCAGGGCTCGACAAATAATGTAATCTACTTGCCCGTGGCGAGTAGATTACAACCCGGAAGAGCTCGGGCAGCGAGACAAAGCCTCGGGGAAGCCGGCAGCGGGACAGCCCAGACGCCCCGCGGCTGTCCCACTGCTGGCGTCCTCAGAGGCTTTGCTCCCAGTCTCCCTGGCAGACCAGGAAGACTGGGAGCAAAGCCGCAGAGGACCCAGGTGGCGGGACCGTGGTGCGTCTCGGTCCGCCTCCCGCGTCTTCCTGGTCTGCTGGGGTGGCGGGGGGGTGCTGGGGTGGGGGGAGAGGGGGCGCAGCTAGTACCCCCCCCCCCCCAGCTGACTAGGCTTTTCTCCAGATGCCTGTGGCAGAGCAGCTGGGGCGCTGCCGGTTGGTCCCGCAGCGCCGCTCTGGGTGCTACTGGACCAACCCAGCAGCACCCCAGCTGCTCTGCCCCAGGCGTCCTGATTCAGCCGCTGCTGAAACTGACCAGCAGCGGCTGAATCAGGACGCCTGGGGCAGAGCAGCTGGGGTGCTGCTGGGTTGGTCCAGTAGCACCGAGGAGCGGCGCTACTGGAGCAACCCAGCAGCACCCCAGCTGCTCTGCCCCAGGAATCCCCAAGTCGGCTTCTGCTGAAACTGACCAGTGCTGACTACAGGAAGCAGCAGCTGAATCTGGACGCCAGTTCCGACTTACATACAGATTCAACTTAAGAACAAACCTACAGTCCCTATCTTGTACGTAACCCGGGGACTGCCTGTACTTCCTTTCACAATGCACAGTCAACCTGTGAAACTCTTTGCTAGAGGATGTTCTGAAGGCCAAAACCGTAACAGGGCCATAAAAGAACTACGTAAGTTCATGGGGCTATGAACGATCGATGGCCATTAATCAGGATGTACAGGGATGATGTCCCTAGCCTCTGCTTCCCAGAAGCTGGAAATGAATCCCTTGATAATTAGCTGTTCTGTTCATTCCCCCTCAAGCCCCTGGCATTGACCACTGTTGGAAGACAGCACACTGAGCCAGATGATCCTTTGGTCTGACCCAGTGTGATGTTCTTATGTGAAGGTCTTTCACACATTAAGTCACACAGGGGCAGTTAGGAGGACACGAAGAGGGGTCTGGATTTGTTTGCAAGACTGCTATATACCTTCCCACACTTGGTTTTATTCACTGGGAATAGGGTAAATTTATACCGGTGCCATCTGGGGGTTGCATGCGGGCCATCTAATAGAAGCTAATGTGCCTTGTTCTGACTAACAAGAGAATAATTTACAGGTCAATGCTGTGACAGTTATGGCAACTTCCTGGACAGAAGTTATTAACGTTAACCTTATTAAATTAAGTTTAAGTATTTCAGTTCATTGTATTCAAATGACAATGTGTACGTGTTATTGTGAGATTCCATTAAACTTATTTAGGAGGAAGACAGGATTAATGCAATCCTTGGGAAATATTGTAGGCTTCAAAAAACTATGTTGAACAAAGAAACAGACAAACGATTTTTTGGGTCAATATGTGTGAAATGAAATTTCAAGACAGTACTTTGGATGAGAGGATTGCCAGCTCCCACCTACAAACTCAACCTCTAAAGCCTCACCCTGAGGGGAAGACCTTCTGTCTGCTGATCTTCTATGAAAAACATTCAAACAGAAACTGTACAAAAGGATTAACTGATTTACTTACGAATGTGCTTACTCTAACTTCAAGCAGTGATGAACTTGTGACTACAAGGAAATCCCCCATTTAGGGTTTGAAGAACTACTCACCAACCAGAACACTTTCAGAGCTAGAGGGCCATCTGGGATAACATTAGTAGAATATGTAGGAGGGGTTTTTTAAAAATATGTTTTCTCTGTAATTCTTTTATCTTAAGAATAAATACGATCCCTGAGAAAGAACTATATGGTAGCTTAACTCTAGCAATTACACTTTTTATTGCTTCTGAGGAGAAAAGCAAAGCATACTTAGACAAGTGGACTTTGGGGGAGGGGAGTTCACAGTATAGGCAGGGAGCTGCGCAGTCTGGAAATACCCCAGTCGGGAAGAATGTGATGCAGTCTCCGCCCAAAAGAGGTGACAGTTTGAGAAGCCAGAAGTCTAGAATAGGTACCTTTGCCGGACTATAAAAGAAAAATACAGGCACAATTGGCTTGAACTGTGACAGATGCACTTGATAAGTTTTTTTTCAGTTTTTGCAAAGAATGTATCTAAAGTGAAGACAGTGCTATTATATTCTAAAGATACATATTCAGGAGACAAAGAAGTCATTACACACACACACACACACACACACACAACCTTCTGACACAAGGCTCAGACTTCAACACCGTGTGAGTGGAGGATGGGGGGAGCTACTTTTTCAAAAGCTAAACCACCTACAAGGAGTGAGTAGTGAAGATCTAGTTATCTGGTCAAGGAGTTACACCGTATTATGCTTTATTAGTTGGTATGGTAACCTTTATGACTTCTGAAGGGCAGTCTTAGTCATGCAAGCCTAATGAAAAGTCATTCACACATCTAAATACAGTTTCAGCATGGTTTTCATTTTCAGTGACTACTTCATGTACCAACCTATAGCAAGCTTTATAACTAGGGCTATGCTACATACCCATACAAGTTTCACCCTGCACAAGTTCCACAAACCAAAACCAGATGGCATTCCTAAAGGTTCACAAAAGCCTCAAGTACTTTATGAAACTACAAGACATTTTCGTACAAGAGAAATTCTGCTTTCATAAAAATAGATGTGCTGTTCCTTCTATTTGCCCCCACAATTGAACCCTCTGCCCCTTTTATTTCTGGAGGAATTCCGCACCAAAAATTACAAATTCTGCAAATTTGTGTGTGTCAAAATAACACAAAATAACACAATATAATCCATTTAAATTATTTTGTTAATGTATTTCAAAGTATCAGGCAGCAAATAAGTCTATAACAAGACACCCAGTCCTAGCTTAACACTGTTATCTGTCTAGCTCCTCAGTCCACACCCCAGGCTGTTCCCTCATCTAGCCACTCTGAACTTCAATGTGTGACACACACACACAGCAACTCCGTGTTCCACTCTGTCCTAACCCAGCTCCATAGGTCAGGTACAGTGAAGAATTCCTGGGGGAATTCTCTGCTATTGTGTGCCTATACAATCCTCCCCACCTCCAAACAGAAAATACATTATGATCAAGACATGATGCAGTTTTGCTTTTTGCCCATCAGAGGCCGCTATGGCACCTAAACAGCCTGCTGCAATCATGATGTTGGCTGTACTAGCACCACAGTGGCTCTGGTAGGCAAAAATTGGAACTTAAAAACAAAAAAAAACTCTAAAGGACACATGAATTCTGTATATGTACAGAATTCTTCCAGGAGTACTTCTTTACCTTAACCAGCCATATGTAACCACCCTAACCAACCCATGCCATCATTACTATCTTCTAGCAGCAGCCAGAAAATAGACCTATGCTTTGCCCCATATCTTCCAAATTCAAGAAACATCTGGGGCAACCAGTCAGTGTGCCCCTAATTCAACTCCAGTGAGTCTTCTTGATAGCTCTCCAAGCAGAGTCAGGGATGCTGGGCAGAATGAAATCCTCAAACATCAATTCTAAATTGGATGGGTGTTAGGATCCCAGGTCACACCTTCTCCATCATCTAGATCTAGGCATAGGGACACTGTATTCAGGTTGGAAAAGGTCAAGACAAAAAAAAGACCAAAAAAGACCAGAATTCCTACCACATTCATAAGAAGTTTTGTGAACCCATGTTCAGCAGGCCCAAGGTGAACCATCAGGTAATTTTTGCCTGCTTCTGGATTTAAAAACATTTTATACATTCCTGTATGTATTCCCAATCTACTATATATTTTAGAGAGTTTGTCTATGTGTGTGTTTGATCAAGAAATCCTCCTAAACAGTAAAAGCTAGCGCCACCAAATTCAGTATACAGCTTCCTCTTATCATAACTTAAAGCAATGTAAGGGTTTGATTGTGCTGAGAAAAGAGAATGTGCCTGAAATGAGATTGCTTCTCATTAAAAAACAAATGCATAGGAAAGAGACAATCACCAAATCAAGTACAATCCTCAAAAGGGGCACAACTGAACGAATGTTGAAGGAGACTGAACCAAAGTGAGCCAGAAAAATAGGAGGAACCTGGAATAGAATTGATTCTCAATAAACCTTAAAAAAAATCTGGAGTAGTGTTCTCGTTTGGCACAGCTAAATGCTAATAGTCTAAAAACTAGAAGACTATGTTCTTGGAAACCAAAATGACTATAACCTTTTTTGTTAAAACACACCAAACGATAGAAGTTTATAGGGATGAAGAAGAAGAAGAAGAAGAAGAAAACCCACACACACTTGATGGAATTCCCATTAAAAAAAAAAAGATACTATAATTAACTTCATAAAAATAACACTGTATTTTCTTCAAAAATACCATAATTTCAATCAAGCATGTACATTTTCCATTTATTTAAAAAAATAAGTTAAGGAGCTGAGCAATGCCAGTCAAATCTGCTAGATATTAAATAAGCAACACGTATATAATCTAAGGTTTTCATTCATGTGCAACCCTAGATATTGGATGTACAGAACACATTCATTCAACTTACCTGCCTTCAATCAACTCACCAAAAATACACATAATCACCAAGTATTTTGGTCAACTAAAAATATGAATATTTATCAAATTCCCAAAATATAAGATCTTAGTTCACCTCTTCATTTTATCTATAAGATAATGATTGTCATGGGCTGGCATGTTTATCATTTTAGGGTTGAATTATTGATCTACATGGGATAACCTGTCAACTCTGACAATTTAGGAAACATGGAGATTATTGCACTATATGTATATGGACAAGGAGGAAGACATGGTTACTGATTCTCCTTAAGAATTCAAGTTCTGTTCCTAAAGACTGTAGCACAAAAGGTTAAGAATAATAAATTCTTGATGTATAAATGAAATATAGCCCATTTATTTCACTCCTCAAACATACTTATTGATACTAAAAGATAGAGTTTGGCTTGCAAAAAAAAAATCATTATTTTCCTCTTCAAGATATAATATGAACTAACTAATGTACCTCCACATAGGAGATTATCTCCTGAACCTTGTATGAAGAATTGCTAAGTATCAAAGGAGATACTTGCAAGTCACCTGGAAGATACAATTCATTCCCACAGAGTTTTACTAATTGGTGGAATTGTCTATTTATTTAACTGTATCTGCAAGACCAAAATATCTACTGCATGCAATAAATTTCTATGCACATTCAATTTAAACACATAGGGTTTGATTTGAAGAACATGAAAATGTGTGGGAAGCTTTTCTTCTACTACATCAGGCTTTGGGTAAGGCTCATAGTTGGTTGGTTATGCCAAGCCACTCCCTTTAAAAACTAGTTGACTAACATGCTAAGGGGTAGTAAGGGTAAATGCTCGAGTACGTGTTTGCTGTGAGAATACAAACAGGCATTTGGACTAAAGCAGGAAAACAGTATTGGTCACAGACCTGATTTGGGCGGAAAGAGGTTTCTGTGTGCACGAACAGTGTGGACACCAATTTGGGCATATAGTTTTATGCACGTGTTTCAAAGGCCTCTAGCTACTCATCTTACTACATTCTGAAGTAATGCTTTCTGCTGTCACTGACAGAGTTAATTCATTCATAGAAACATTTTTAATTACAAAAATTAAATTCTAGTACAGAGTGTCCTCGGCAATGTAAGCAGTTTTCACCTTGGAAACTGCACAAAGAGAACTAGAAGACTTACCTAGCAGTTCTTGGGTCCTTTAGGGCAGGGGATGCAAGAGTCATGACAGGGATTTGGAGATGTGGGGGGCTCAGGGCATTAGGATTGTAGTGTGTGGGGTTGTT
Organism: Pelodiscus sinensis; assembly: GCF_049634645.1. NCBI lineage: Eukaryota > Metazoa > Chordata > Testudines > Trionychidae > Pelodiscus > Pelodiscus sinensis. Next base: position 28,634,891 of record NC_134724.1, on the reverse strand, counting down.
TGTTTTTTTGCAGAAGTCAGGGTTAGAGGGGAAGAAGGGCCCAGGGCAGAGCCACTGCTCCCTTGCTGCCACCCTGTGATCATTCTGAGGTACAACTGTTCTCTGTGCTTGTTGCCCCCCTGCAGTCATTCGTGAGTATATCCGCTATCACACCCCTCCCTTTCTGTTAGATGAAAAACAATTCCTTTCCATTCACATCCCACTGTCCTGGCACAACAAAACCCAAATCTTGCTTTAAATTAGGATAAGAGGAAGTTGCATACCAAATCTAATGGTCCTAGGCCTTACTATAAGGAGTTCTTGAACAAATGGACTCTCAGACAGATGGACACGCAGAAGCACAAACTCTCTCAAATATATTGTAGATAAGAGCAACACAGAGGAAGGAAGAGAAGCCATGGGTGAAGAAGGAAAGATGTTTTATGTTAGTAGGAGGCACCAAAAGCAAGGTATTTTTGCAATTTAAATCTATAATTCGTATTTTGTGTCAGAATACTTGTCTAATATATTGATTCCTATCATTATCAACACGTTACAGGATTCATTGTCATAAAATACCATGATGTATCAAATTCACTAATTTTACCTGTAGCTTTCATTCACAGAGGATTAAAATTTAAAAAGTAAACTCTCGCACCCTCCCAAAATAAAATAATACTCTGACCCTATAAATCCATAAATACCACATTACCACCAAGCAGTTTAATTCTTCAATTCCTAAACACCTTAAGTCCTCGTCTACTCTACAAAATTAAGTCAATTTAAGGTGGTGCACAAGGAGCGCTTACACGGACTTAAATAGAGCAGTGTATGGGGTTCACAATGCTTTCACACATCTTGGATAGACCTAACTATATCCAGCTAAATGCTATACTTTTCATGGAAGCTGAATTATTAGGTCAGTGTACTAGGTGACTTACACTGAGGGAAAAATATAGTGGTGTCAGTACTTAAGAGTTAGCACTGAGTAAGCCGATTTAGGCCCACATAACCCTGTTTTGTAGACCCAACCTTAGCGTCTCACACACTAAAGCACAATATTCATGTCTATGGTACCTTTCTCCCAAAAAAATATTTCAGTCACAATACCCTGACTGGCTTATTTTTATTATATTCATTACAGATGTAATTTTGTAATTAACAGATGACAAACACAGCTATATTAAATCAGATCATGCTTGCTGCGAAAGATCGGCAACTTGCACCTTGACATCCACATCACCTAGAGAAGCCAAAAATTGTGAAAAACAAAGAGGCACTCCTTCATTTTTAGGAATTTGTTAGTTTGCTATGTCAGTTGATTTGGTTGTTAATGGGCAAACATTTCCCCCACCCTTCTCTTTTACATTTTCTAGGACTGTAACTTGAAAGTGCCAGTAAAAGCTTTGCAGGTACATAAATAGGGATGTTTGTCTCTGATTCTAGCAGATTTTAACTGGAAATTTAAGAAATGTTTTAATAAACAAACACCACTCTTGCCTGGTTAAGACAGGACACTGGAAAAAAAGGAGATAAAGCTAATTATTTTTAAAATAGAAAAAAACTGTGAAATACCATCTTCACAAAAATAATCCACAAAAGCATAATTGCAAACACAATCATTGGAAGTCAAATAATCTCAAATTCTGTGTATTAAGTAAAAAATGAGCAAACCTTTAAAAAACAGACAAAACTACATCCTCCATGGTTAAAAAAAAAGCAGCACTGTTTTACAAATCTATGCCCAATATATTTTTTGGGACTGAATGCCTTTAAGGGGTAAACACTTTAATATTTTCTTTTCCTGTTTTTTTTTATTTGATCTCTATAGTATTTATTAAAAAAAAACAAAGTGTGCAAACATCATTTACTCTACAAGCTACAAAATATTCTTGAAATTTAATCAAACTCACAATGCAGAATTAAACCTGGGTATCAGAAATAAATACTTGTACTACTTTTACTCTGTCAATCATCTGAAAAAAGCATCTCTATTATACCTAACAGTGTCCCGGAACTGAGCTAATACAGAGTTCGTCACCTCTTACTCCTGCACAGAGTAATCCGTCTAGGTCAAGGCTAAGGTCACTGTAACAGTACAAGGAACACAGAATCTATATAAGAGATTGCCTTGAAGTGATGAACTGAGACTCTATAACCACATACTGTGTACAACCAGAAACACTGTGAATTAAAACATATCTGGTTAAGTGTTATCAAATATTATTCTTGCATCGGAATAGCCTAAGCAATAGCTTGATGTTCAAGGGAGGTGGTGGAATCTCCCTCTTTGGAGATATTTAAGAACAGGTTAGATAGACATCTGTCAGGGATGGTGTAGACGGAGCTTGGTCCTGCCTTGAGGGTGGGGGGCTGGACTCGATGACCTCTCGAGGTCCCTTCCAGTCCTATGATTCTATAATATCTCATTATCCTTCTCTTGGGGGAGTACACTTCTGTTGAGGATGAAGCTTGAGAAACAGCCATAATGCATTCTCTCATGCACAGTATCTCTGTGATGTCACATCAGAACAGATCAAGATTCCCAACAACAAAAATCCAAGCTACCAATATTATTTGGGGGAAGGGTATCTTTCTGGTTAAACCCTATTGTGTTCTCTCTTTTCTGGGGGAATCAGTATGTAGAAGCAGGCCTGGAAACAGAATCATGAAGAGCTGAATGGTATGTTTTAATATTTATATTGACCACTCAAGATTTATTGTTTGACATTGTATGTATCCTGAAAAAGCAAACTAAGGAGAAGGGGAAACAAAAAAAAAATACCTCCTTGTCCTTCCCTGGATCCCCTGTACCACTTTGCACCTCTCTTAAATTTAAAGAAGGACACACAGGAAGGACCTCAAGAGGTCTTGTAGTCCAGTCCCCTGCATTCAAGGCAAGACTAAATATTATCTAGACACCTGACCATGTAAAATTTTAATTTTACAACAAATTCTTCTTAGCTAAATTTGTAAGATGCAGATTTTTTAGAGAGATTCACCTGACAGTTTGTAAGAAAGAACTATTTCACAAACATACAGTATACCAATCCCTGTACTACTATTAAAATACTCATCCTCATTGCTTGTTACAGTAAGCTGGCCACTGAGGCTACATCTACACTGCAGCACTATTTTGGGATCCACGTTTTAACAACAAACCCATTATTTTGAAATATAACGGGCTCGCTATTCTGACGTCCCTGTAAACCTCATTCCACAAGGAGTGAAGGACATCTCGGAATAGCAGATTATTTCAAAATTTGGCGCTGTCTACACAGCACCAAATTACAAACTAAGCAATTTTGAAATAAGATATGCAATTTGTGTAATCAGAAATAAATACTTGTACTACTTTTACTCTGTCAATCATCTAAAAAAAGCATCTCTATTATACCTAACAGTGTCCCGGAACTGAGCTAATACAGAGTTCGTCACCTCTTACTCCTGCACAGAGTAATCCGTCTAGGTCAAGGCTAAGGTCACTGTAACAGTACAAGGAACACAGAATCTATATAAGAGATTGCCTTGAAGTGATGAACTGAGACTCTATAACCACATACTGTGTACAACCAGAAACACTGTGAATTAAAACATATCTGGTTAAGTGTTATCAAATATTATTCTTGCATCGGAATAGCCTAAGCAATAGCTTGATGTTCAAGGGAGGTGGTGGAATCTCCCTCTTTGGAGATATTTAAGAACAGGTTAGATAGACATCTGTCAGGGATGGTGTAGACGGAGCTTGGTCCTGCCTATTTCAACTTATGGTGCAGTGTAGATGCACCCTGACAGAAGAGAGGATACCGGGCTAGATGGAATATTGGTCTGACTATTGGAATATGGCCATTCTTACAACTAAATCAAAGTCCCATATAGATCTGGAAATTTCTGAAAATATTTTCTTCTGAGACTAGGTTATTCTGTGTTTATTTTGTTTTTAGAATTTCATTCACTCTCAAGATGTTGTGGATATATTGAGTGGTCCCCATCTTCTAGTTTAAAATCATCCAAGATAATAATAGAAAAAAAATTTAAACAAGAATTCTATTTTTCAATATTGCCATTAATATCTCTAGACTTCTCTGGCAACTCCAACAGTGTACCAAATAAGCAGTAATGTAGCCTGTATATATTTAAAGAAATATTTCATTGTTTATTTACTTGGTGTCCTTCAAAGTTACCATTCATTTGTTGAAAATAAAAAACACTAAATAAAAACATTTTAATCTTACAAGATAAACAAAATAATTAAAAACCAAAAATATCACTACTGAATTACTGAATGAGTAAATAGTATTTTTTAATTATTATTTCTGAGCACTATGCAGTATGAAAATTTTTATACAGTTGATCTTAGAGATATTACAGGTTTGTCCTCAACATTCTGAAAACTGACAACATACAGAGCAGCTACTCTCAGTAAAAAACAAAAGAGATACAGAGTAGTAAAATAAATTCCACGGTTTTTTTAAAATATTTGCTGGCTTTCATAACAGCATTGACAAAGCTTAAATGAGGGAGACTCGTATCTCCGAGGAATTCAGAGCACCAGGAAACTATAATTTCCTGTCCCAAAACATGTTCCAGAGAACTTTGTGAACGAGAAAGAAGAAGACAACAAAAAAGCACCATTTTCCCCTTCACTGTTTAAAAGTGTATAATGTTGTGATAAATATGTTGACATATGCATCCTGATTTATCTTGCCTCTTTTCTTTGTAGAAGCCAAACTAGAGGGCTTTAAAAATTAAGTATTTACAACATAGGTTTTTTTTTTTTTTTTAAATCCCATACACTGTATATTTTGGTACTAATTAGAGGAGAAAAGAGACACTTTTCCACTGGCCAGAGGCTCTGCAATATCAACATAATGCAGCTATTAGAAAAGTCAGACTTACGCACTAGAACATAACAAATACATAAACATATGTGCATAATTTTTCCACTGATTTATCAAGTTATTTCACTCTATTTTCTAAAGTATTCAATGTATCATTGACCATTTGCATAAGAATGACTATTTAAAATAAATTCACAAGTTTTTCAGGATTTATTTGACGTATTATTAAGATATCATGAGTAACATGTTAAAATAGTATGTTCCAAGACTTAGCTCAAATTTAGCAAAAGTGAAACAAAAAGCAAGAAATGGACATTCTGAACCCAACATGTATCAAATCCAACTTGAGTATCAGAACTAGAGATAGTTAACGTTCCAATGACTGAACTGAACAAACTGCATGTTAAGCTATAATGAAAGACAACTATAGGCCTTTTATAATAAAAATCAGTCAAAATAAGGCATCTTCAATTATTTTGATGTCAAATTTAACATGTGTTTAACTGCAAGATTCAAATGCATACATAAACTATGCTAAAATGCCTAAATTCAGTGACTTGAATTTTAGATTTCTCAACAGCAACTTACCTGACCCACTGAACTGACTGCTTCCTAATGTAGTTGGTCTGGTTTTCCCACTATTAACAGGTGGGGAAAACATCTGCAAAACAAAACAAAAAAAAAACCCAGATGTTTAAGTTAACAACAAAACCCATTTTATAAATCTTGTCTGTGGGCTAAAGATACGAGATCATCAATCTATTTTTCTGCCAAAAAACAGGCTTTAAGACAGATTCAGAAGTACTATAAAAGAAATAATCTAGAATGCTTTTTGCAGTTTCACTAATGCTACTAAAGTCTCTACTGTTTGTGAAAGCAAGCAATGTAAATAGCGAAACCAGAGATGATTACAGTAATTTAAAGTCTATTCTAATACATCATGTTACTGCTCAAAATATACAGCTTGTTATTTTATGCCATCTAAAGACACTGGATAAATGTAATTAGTAGCCAATTTGCAAGACACTATTTTTCTTTGTTTTTAAATATGCATTTTGAAAAAAAAAGTGTGAAAAAAATCAATCAGAAAATACTTTACAGATAATTTCCAATCCAAGATTGTATAACAAAGTATCAACTGAGAATCTTGGAGCTTTAAAGGCAAAAGCAAGTTACATTTATTTAAAGGAACAAGAAACCCCCCCACACAAACTATCAGTTGCATGCACGGGTTTAACAAAGATTAATTGTTAGATTATTCCATCCCTGGGTCCGCCCAATTTTTAACCAGTTAAACCAGAAGACCCAGCTGCTATTAGAGTATTAAATCTCGAAGTCTAGACATTACATCAAAGTTCAGGTGTCCACATTGGCTGAGTCGGACCCAACCAAGCCCTGCAGGCTGCCGCCCCTACTTCTCAGTTCGCTTTACCGTGGAGAAGGCATAAGAAGACCTCGAAGAATATCCTACCGCACTGAAGTCCAGCAGGTCACTGAGTTCCTTGTCGGTTCCTATAGCGGCCATCCGCTGCTGCTGAGGATTCATCTTCATCCACTTCAATTAAGTCCTAAGACACAGGGAGGGAAAGAGACACGCAGCACTTTAGCATTGGTATGGTGCCTACACCACTCCGTGCAGACAGATCTGTCCCTAACAAAGAAGGGGGCTCAAGCAGCGTTCGCATCCCTCACTCTGATGTGGGGGGGAGGGGAAATGCTAAGGGAAAAGCTCACTTTAACAGAGCACACACGGATGAGATCAGCAAGCAGCAGCTTCTCAAACTAGCCAACTCTCCTTAAGTTTCCTCTGCCTCCTTTCTTCTCTCCCCTCATTCAATTTCTGCTCCACCTCGGGCAACACATATACTAGTGAGTCTGAAGTGACAGGAGTTAGACCGCCCTGGGCCAGTAAAAGGCATAAACAGAGAAATACACCGAGGAAAAGCTGGACAATTAGAGAAGGATTAAGTGACTCACTGTTTTCGCAACAATAGAGCTGACAAGTTGGGCTATGGATGTGCCTCAGCAGAGCCATGTCTGCCTGAGCATTGTTATTGCTTTCCAGAGAGGGATAATGTGCTTTATCCACACACACAATTTGCTGTAACTACCTCCGGAGCCCCGAAGCTGCTGCAAACAATAAACAGTCTCTGAAATCAGTGATGTGTCCTGGCCCCGCAAACGCGCACACAAAGTGCAGCAGCGGCCAGGCGAGGTGGCGCTGGGGGCTCGCTCTTTTCCCTGCGCCGAGCAGCCTGGCGTGTGACGGGACACGGTGCCGCATTCCCGGCCCCTCCGAGTTTAACGAGTGCTCAGGGCTCCGGTCCTCTCCGAAGCGCCCGCAGCGGGGGCGCTTCCTTTCCTGGCACAGAGACCAGGGCCGTCTAGAGCACGAGCCGGAGGTCTCCTGCCCGCAGCAAGACTGAGAGAACAGACCCAGAGGAACTCCTACCCCGCACAGAGCTCCTGCTCCCGCCCCTCAGCCCCCAGCGCAGCCCCTCTAGAGTCTCCCTACCCCCAGCGGCTCCTCAGCCCCTCTGACCGCCACTACAGCCCCGCCTGTCCTCCAGCGCGGCCCCTGCCCCCACTGCCCCCCACCTCTGTCCCTGTCCCCAGTGGCCCCCTTCGCCCTCCCGCGGCCTACTGCACTCTCTCTGCCCCCCACCTCGACCCACTGCCCCTCCTCGGGCCCCTGCCCCCTAGCGCAGCCCCCACACCCCATTCTCTCTCAACTTCTCCCTCCCCGCCCAAATTTACCTCCTTCCACGCGGCGACTACCGAGCCCAGCAGGGGCGAGCGGCTGAGCCGGGCCGCTGGCTGGGAGGCAGAGCCGGCCACCCCCGCCCCCCGCTGGAAGGAACTTGTGGGCTCCCCTAGGCAGACATTTTTTTTGCTCGCGGAGCCGCAGCACCACGTTCAAGGCTCCGGCTTCATATCCCTCCGCGGCTGCTGGAACAGCCACAAGCTTAACCCTTGCTTGGCCGCGGCGCCGGCTGAGGCTGCCTGAGAGGAGGGGCCGCTGCCGGAAGGCAGGTGTCACCGGCCACGGCTGGTGGCGGCGCCAGGGCCTGAGCCGAGCTCCCTGCGCCCTGCCAGCCGTGCCGGTGTCATTGTGCGCTCGAGGCTGCCCGCGCCGCGCGGCCTCCGGAACGGCGGTAGCAGCACAGGGGGCCGCGGCCGTTCGGCAGCGCCTCAGCCGGGAGCGCCTTTGTCCGCTCCCCCGGTCCCCACGAGGAAACCTGCCACAGGCGGCACCCTGCGGCTCTAAACGGAGCGGGTACAGCCCCGGGCATGGCCACATACCGCCCACGGCCACCCCGCACCGCGACAGCCACGGCCCACAGCCACCCTGCACCGCGACAGCCACGGCCCACAGCCACCCTGCACCGCGACAGCCACAGCCCATAGCCACCCCGTACAACTTCAGGCATGGCCCATGCCGCCCACAGCCACCCTACACTGATATAAGCATGACCCATGCTACCCACAGCCACCCCACACCTCAATAGGCATAGCCCACAACCACTCCACGCTGCTATAGGCATAGCGTAGGCCATCCACAACCACCCTACGCAGCTATGGCATAGCCAACATTGACAATATAACCACCTCACACATCTACAAGCATGGCCCATGCCACCGATAACCACTCCACAGCAACAGGCATGGTCCACATAGTATAAAACCCACACACATAATACACAACACCTAGACATGACCCACATGATACACAACCCACATCACACCTACACATGGCTCACAACCACACCATACACATAGCAATACACAATCTGCACAACTTGCAGATATGACCCACCCCGGTACACATAGCAATAGGCAGCACCCAGGTGTGACCCATAACAATTCAGAACCCATACAACATTCGGATAGAGCCCACAGTAATACCCAACACACACAATATACACAGCCATACACAACAGGTCCAGACAGTGCACCTAACAATACACAACACACACATAATATGCCGCACCTAAATATGACCCAGATACTACACATAGAAAACACACACAACCGCCAGACATGAAACACACAATACATGTAATCATACACAATACCCAAACATAATCCACATGAGATACATAGATGCATACACTGGTCGATACAAAATAGCCACACAATACCAGCACAAATTCCCAAAACATTACATTTATAATATACCCAAAGAAGCACAAAGATTACCCAGAACAAATGATACACAAAACATACACAATACATATACAATTCAGAACAAACATGCACATACAATACACCGAAACAAGTACAATACCCAGACACAGTTCACAAAACTGAGCACACCACAACAGAAAATATGCCATGAACCAAGAGACTAGCATACCCACCCACCATCAAACACTTGTAATAGTATATATTCTCACACTAAGCAGAATAAAAACCTGGATATATAACTTTATATCGAGTATGAAATTTTCTGATTGCTAAAGTTACCATGTTGCAGAGCTAATACTGATCTACTTTTTCATTTAACAAACTGAAAGTTGACAAAATTTGATGACAAACTAATACACACATATATCAAACCATAGGGAACACATATGCCATACAAAAATGCATACCAGCATAGACACAAGGCACCTCTGTGTAACAGATACAGCTAAGCAAGATGAGATAGTTTTATGGCTGAGATACAGGAATGGAAGAGGCTGTTGAAGCCAAATGACTTGGGTTCTGTTCAGAACTCTGGGATAGCTTTCATGTAGAAGTCATTTAATATTTCTGAGTCTCTGTTTCCCCATTTGTAAAAAAGGGCTACTATCCTTCCTTTCAGGGGCATTTTGCGAATTAACTCATTAATTTTTGTGAGGTGCTTAGATACTTTTTTTGCAGGTATTTTTGTTGTAACAATAAAGTGAGTGTAGTCTAGGGCACATGTTTTTTTATAATAACAAAGATCTTTATCCCTTTGCATAGCCTGAATATAGAATGTATAGATCTCTCAGGCTTACAGAGACCCCAGGTGGTATGTAGGTGCCACCACGTAGACTTCAGCCCATTTTGTATAATAGATAGATAGGTGGGTTTTTTCCATCTCTAATTTTGAAAGGCTGAGTGCTCCTTTTCCACAAAATGCTCCTGGGTACACTTAAAAAAATCTGCAGACTTCTCAGAGGAGTAGTCAAATTTGTCTGTATCTGCAAAAACAATGAGTCCGGTGGCATCTTAGAAACCCTAATAAAACTCCGGTCATCTGAAGAAGTGGACTGTGCCCACGAAAGCTCATGATACCATATACATGTTTTGTTAGTCTGTAAAGTGCTACCAGGCCTTTGGTTGTCTTTTACATTTATCCTGTATAGACTAACTTGGCTACCTCCGAACCTTCCTAATAAATTTGTTAGGGCACGTCTACACTTGCACCCTAGTTCAAACTAGGGACGCAAATGTAGATGACCAAAATTGCTAATGAAGCGAGGATTTAAATATCCTGCGCTTCATTAACATAATCTCACCAGCGCGCTATTTCGATTGCCAGCTGATTCGAACAAAAAAATGAGGAGTTACTCCTCAAAAAATTGAAGAGTAACGTTAGTTCTAACCAAGGGGTTTGATTCGAACTAATGCAGCCCAGAGCCCACTTCCTGGTTCAAATCAGCTGGCGATCGGAATAGCGTGTGGGCAAGATTATGCTAATGTAGCGTGGGATATTTAAATCCTTGCTTCATTAGCAATTTCGGTCACCTACATTTGCATCCCTAGTTGGAACTAGGGTGCAAGTGTAGACGTACTCTTAGTCTCTAAGGCCTAGTCTACAAAATGCATAGCTGGATTTGGTTTACCTTAAGCCAAGCTGCCGCAGCATCTACATTGCAGGAGGCCAATGACAGTACACACTCCTGTCAGCTTCCCCTACTCCTCACAGAATGAGGAGTAAAGGACACCACTGGGGGCTGCCCTCTGCATTCGATTTGGGGGTCTACACTAGACATGCTAAAATCAAACACTAGAAGATTGACCTCCGGAGGGTCGATCTTCTCTGTAGATGTACCATAAAGGGCCACACGACTCCTCGTTTTTGTAAAGTCTGCAGTTATTGCTGCATTTTTATTTGGGAGTGAGACAAGGGGACAGCAGATAGTCTTCAAACCCATAAGAACCTGAGGATTTGTGTAGAAGAAAAGCTACAAATCTAGACACATTCTGTGGAGGGCCTAGGGATGTAATAGAATACACAGTGGTAAAGGGAATGCTGCTTCAAGCAGTGTTAATTTCTTTATGGCTCCACCGGATTTGGAGACTAGAATGCTACATAGAGCAGCTGCTGCCTGGTTCCACCCTCTCTGCTTCAGAAACTTTCATCCCCAATTCTACGATTCCAAATTGTGCTGTGTTCAGAAAAAAGGGGCAGCATGAAGCAGACAACACTTACCAACCACCATGCAAACATGCTGCTGATTTGAGGTCTTTCAAAACCCTTTTCCTCTTTTGTGCCATGTAGAGGAGAGATCATTTGGCCTTGTGAGTCCATGAATATTCATTTTTCTGTCACTTAAAAATGCAGGAAGTAATTTGTATTAAAATATCAACACAATGATTTTCATTCCCTGTGCCCTAGAGGGACATAAATATGTCCTTTTTTCTCTCTGATGTATAAATAATGTTCCACTTTAGAGGAAAGCACCCAATGAGAGATCAGGATTACGTGTTTCACTAGAATTGTACTTTAACAAATATTTTTGTAGCAAGAAAGAGCCTATATCTAACATGCAAATACATAAGAACATAAGAACATAACATAAGAACATAAGAACGGCCGTACTGGGTCAGACCAAAGGTCCATCTAGCCCAGTATCCTGTCTACCGACAGTGGCCAGCACCAGGTGCCCCAGAGAGGGTGGACCGAAGACAATGATCAAGCGATTTGTCTCCTGCCATCCCTCTCCAGCCTCTGACAAACAGAGGCCAAGGACACCATTTTATCCCCTGGCTAATAGCCTTTTATGGACCTAACCTCCATGAATTTATCCAGCTTCTCTTTAAACTCTAATATAGTCCTAGCCTTCACAGCCTCCTCTGGCAAGGAGTTCCACAGGTTGACTACACACTATGTGAAGAGGAATTTTCTTTTATTAGTTTTAAACCTGCTACCCATTAATTTCATTTGGTGTCCTCTAGTTCTTCTATTATGGGAACTAATAAATAACTTTTCTTTATCAGCCTTCTCCACACCACTCATGATTTTATAGACCTCTATCATATCCCCCCTCAGTCTCTTCTTTTCTAAACTGAAAAGTCCCAGTCACTTTAACCTCTCCTCATATGGGACCTGTTCCAAACCCCTAATCATTTTAGTTGCCCTTTTCTGAACCCTTTCCAAGGCCAAAATATCTTTTTTGAGGTGAGGAGACCACATCTGTACACAGTATTCAAGATGTGGGCGTACCATATTTTTATACAGGGGCAGTAAGATATTCTGGGTCTTATTTTCTATCCCTTTCCTAATAATTCCTAGCATCCTATTTGCCTTTTTGACCGCCGTTGCACTCTGTGTGGAAGTTTTCAGAGAACTGTCCACGATAACTCCAAGATCTCTTTCCTGATTTGTCGTAGCCAAATTAGCCCCCATCATACTGTACGTATAGTTGGGGTTATTTTTCCCGATGTGCATTTCTTTACACTTATTCACATTAAATTTCATTTGCCATTTTGTTGCCCAATCACTCAGTTTGGTGAGATCTTCTTGGAGTCCCTCACAGTCTGCTTCTGTCTTGACTATCCTAAACAGTTTGGTATCATCTGCAAACTTTACTACCTCACTGCTTACCCCTTTCTCCAGATTATTTATGAATAAGTTGAAAAGGATTGGTCCCAGGACTGACCCTTGGGGTACACCACTAGTTACCCCTCTCCAATCTGAAAATTTACCATTTATTCCTACCCTTTGTTTCCTGTCTTTTAGCCAGTTCTCAATCCAAGAAAGGACCATCCCTCTTATCCCATGGCCATGTAACTTACACAAGAGCCTTTGGTGAGGGACCTTGTCAAAGGCTTTCTGAAAATCCAAGTATACTATATCTACTGGATCCCCCTTGTCCGCATACTTGTTAACCCCTTCAAAGAACTCTAACAGATTAGTAAGACAGGATTTCCCTTTACAGAAACCATGTTGACTTTTGTCCAACAAATTATGTTCTTCTACATGATTCACAATTTTATTCTTTACTATTGTTTCGACTAATTTGCCCGGTACTGAAGTTAGACTTACCGGTCTGTAATTGCCAGGATCACCTCTACAGCCCTTTTTAAATATAGGTGTCACGTTGGCTACCTTCCAGTCATTAGGTACGGAAGCCGATTTAAAGGATAGGTTACAAACCACAGATAATAGCTCAGCAATTTCCCATTTAAGTTCTTTTAGAACCCTTGGATGAATGCCATCCGGTCCCGGAGATTTGTTAACATTAAGTTTTTCTATTTGTTCCAAAACCTCCTCTAATGACACTTCAATCCGGGACAGTTCCTCAGATTCATCACCCACAAAGGACGGTGCAGATTCAGGAATCTCCCCAACGTCCTCAGCCGTGAAGACTGAAGCAAAGAAATCATTTAGTTTCTCCGCAATGGCTTTATCGTCCTTGATTGCTCCTTTTATAGCTCGATCATCTAGGGGACCCACAGGCTTTTTAGCAGGCTTCCTGCTTCTAATGTACTTAAAAAACATTTTGTTATTTCTTTTTGAGTTTTTGGCTAGCTGTTCCTCAAAATCTTTTTCTGCTTTTCTTATTACATGTTTACACTTGATTTGACAGTGTTTATGTTCCTTTCTATTTATCTCACTAGGATTGGACTTCCACTTCTTAAAAGATACCTTTTTGTCCCTCACTGCTTCTTTTACATGGTGGTTAAGCCACGGTGACTCTTTTTTAGGTCTCTTGCTATGTTTTTTAATTTGGGGTATACATTTAAGTTGGGCCTCTATTATGGTGTCTTTAAAAAGTTTCCATGCAGCTTTCAGGGATTTGGCTATAGTCACTGTGCCTTTTAATTTCTGTTTAACAAACCTCCTCATTTTTGTGTAATTCCCCTTTTTGAAATTAAATGCCAGGGTGCTGGACTGCTGAGGTGTTCTTCCCACCACAGGAATGTTGAATGTTATTATATTATGGTCACTATTCCCAAGCGGTCCTGTAACGGTTATATCCTGGATCTGATCCTGCACTCCACTCAGGACTAAATTGAGAATTGCCTCTCCCCTTGTGGGTTCCTGCACTAGCTGCTCCAAGAAGCAGTCATTTAAGCCTTTGAGAAATTTTATCTCCGCTTCTCTTCCTGAGGTGACATGTATCCAGTCAATATGGGGGTAATTAAAATCCCCCATTATTATAGAGTTCTCTATTTTGGTAGCCTCTCTAATCTCCCTCAGCATTTCTATGTCAGTATTGCTGTCCTGGTCAGGTGGTCGGTAATATATCCCTACTGCTAATTTCTTGTTATTGGAGCATGGAATTTCTATCCATAGCGATTCTATGGAACATGTTGATTCACTTAATATTTTTATTTCATTTGATTCTACATTATCTTTCACATACAGTGCCACTCCGCCACCCACCCGGCCTGCTCTATCCTTTCTATATATTTTATATCCCGGTATGATTGTCCCCCACAGATTTTCCTCATTCCACCAGGTTTCAGTGATGCCTATTATGTCTATCTCCTCATTTAATACGAGGTACTCTAGTTCACCCATCTTATTCGTCAGACTCCTAGCATTTGTGTACAAGCACTTTAAAAATTTGCCACTGGTTATTTGTCTGTCCTTCCCTGATGCATTGGATTCCTTTCTATGCGGTTGTTTGTCTGCTCTGGCCAATGCTTTGCCCTCTCCCCTCCTCTCTTTCCGACTACAGCTTAGAGGAGAATCCATTGATAGAGATTCTCTAAGAGAAGTCTCTCTCCGATTTATGTGCATCTCCGCACCAATCGGCTTTCCCCCATCTCTTAGTTTAAAAACTGCTCTACGGCCTTATTAATGTTTAGTGCCAGCAGTCTGGTTCCACCCTGGTTTAGGTGGAGCCCATCCTTCCTGTATAGGCTCCCCCTCTCCCAAAAGTGTCCCCAGTTCCTAATAAATCTAAACCCCTCTTCCCTACACCATCGTCTCATCCACGCATTGAGACTCTGAAGCTCTGCCTGCCTATCTGGCCCTGCGCGTGGAACTGGAAGCATTTCCGAGAACGCCAGCATAGAGGTCCTGGATTTCAGTCTCTTTCCTAGCAGCCTAAATTTGGCCTCCACGACATCTCTCCTACCCTTCCCTATGTCATTGGTACCTACATGTACCACGACCACCGGCTCCTCCCCAGCACTACACATAAGTCTATCTAGATGCCTCGAGAGATCCGCAACCTTCGCACCAGGCAGGCAAGTGACCATACGGTTCTCCCGGTGATCACAAACCCAACTATCTATGTTTCTAATGATCGAATCACCCACTACTAACACCTGCCTCTTCCTAGCTGGCATTCCCTCCCTATCAGAGGTATCCTCAGTGCAAGAGGATACCGCAACATCCTCTGGGAGGAGGGTTCCAACTACGGGATGGTTTCCCTCTGCTCCCATTAAATGCTCTGTTCCCTTGAGATTTTCATCCTCCTTAAGAACACTGGGGCTCTCAGACTGGAGGTGGGACAGTACTACAGTGTCCCGGAAAGTCTCATCAACATAGCTCTCTAGCTCCCTTAGCTCCTCCAGTTCAGCCACCCTGTCCTCCAAAGCCCGAACTCGGTCTCTGAGGGTCAGGAGCTCCTTGCAACGGGTGCACACATACGCCACCCGCCCACAGGGCAGGTAATCATACATGTTACACTCGATGCAATAAACAGGATAGCCCCCACTCTGCTGCTGGGCTTCTGTCTCCATGTTTGTAATGAATAAGTTTAAGTACAAACTGGGATTCTTTTTAAACTTCTGGAGTATAGATTATTCTAAGAGTTAGGTTTTAAAGAAGGACACAAGTCACTCGTGCCCTCTAAACTCCCTCTCCAAACTCTCCTGTTACCTGTTCCTGGTCGCGCTCTCCCTGGTCGCTGAGTCACAGGCTTATATAGCTCTGGTAGCCCCTCCCCCTGACTGAGGCTCAGCCAATTAACAGAGGCTTCTAGATTTCAAACCTTTTAGAAGCTCCTTCAAACAAACAAACCAACCAACCAAACAAACCAAACAGACAAACACAAGCTCAGCACACTGCAAATAACTCCCCCACACACAAACACACACTCCAGACAGCCACTTACCACAAGGGTCCCGTTTTTACTCCTCTTTTACCTGGAGAACTCCCTCTCCAAACTCTCCTGTTACCTGTTCCTGGTCGCGCATCCTTAAATGTAAATAAGTGTTCACTTGGGGATTTGCACCATTTTAACAAAAAAAGGTTTAAAAGCCAAACTGATTTCAGCTGGCAATTATATTTAAAAATCAATTTTATGAGGTAGGCTTTGATTTTTAAAATCTTTTAAACACAAATTCCTGAATGTCATATCCATGGACATGTGCTGGTCTGGTAGCTAGAGAGAATGAGGTTCTCTGTTTCACTGACTCTTCATCCTTTCTGGTGGACAGCCCACAAAATGGCCAGAAAAATCGAATGCATTGTAAAAGGTTGAAATGTAGACAAGATTAATAATGCCAGGATGAGGGGGTCCTATTGGGTTCTAGGAAGTGGGTAGGCATAAACCCATCCATTGCTAAAGGACCCTCTCTTGGCCTGGGGGGAGGATCCATTGAGCCCAGGAATTCAAATGATTACGTGGGATAAATAAAAGAAGAAAACAGGGACAAGTGTGATGGTCAAAACAAGGGAACCTGAACAGAATATGGAGCAGAAGCCGCAGGCAGCCCCACTGTCCCTCAGAGGCACCAAGGGAGATAGTGGACACTGCCCAGGAGAACTCCCCCCATATGCATGAATGGATAAAAGAATGAAAACAGGCCCCACAATTGCACAGAGTGAGGGGGTATTGAGCAGAGACGAGGGTATAACAGAGTGTACCAAGCCCACAGGGAGCTGCTGGGCCAGACCAATCATTGTGGGCCGAGGAGGCCATGTCCCCTCTTCCCTGCTATACATCTGCAAGTGAAGAACTCAGATAAAAGGGACGAGTAGTCCTGTGGCACTTGAGACTAACAATACACATATATCGTATCCTGAGCTTTCGTGGGCAAAACCCACTTCTTTAGATGAGATCAGATAAAAGGAGGCAGCCCAGGTCAAGGGAGGGAATACACTGCAGGCTTTTGCAGCGGCACCTGCAGTGTTCCTGGTGCTAAAGCTCAGGGACCTGGGCCACCTGCCAGATGCCCCGCAACTGCCCAGACCACTATGAAAGCCAAGCCACCACCCACTGAGGAGGCTGCCTGAACTACGCCCCCCAATGCAGAGAGAAGTGAGGCCTACAGACTGATTGTTTGCTTGTTCCTGGCCAGGGTCAGATTATAGCCTGCTTGTTGCTTTGCCCAGCCAGGAGGCTGTATAGCTGCAAACTTTGATTATTTTGCCATCCAGAGGCCATGGACTATCCATTTAGGTGACCCCATCCAACAGAAATCATCCGCTGACCAGGGAACCTTATGCTCAAGTGGCAGCGTGTACTAGCCTCATACCTGATTGGTGGTGACTTGACAGTTATGGTTCACTGTTTCTAGCCAATGGGAGCTGCGAGGCTCCCTGGGTGCAGACATGTCAAGTAAACAAAGTGGCATGAGCCCACCCGGGCTTATCCTGGCAGCCCTATGACTTAAGTTTGAAAAACACTGGATGAGGGTAGCTGGTACTATGTGGGTGAGGATCTTGCTTGGGTAAGGAGTTGTGCTGGTGGGCTGCCAGGGAATCATAGACTAGAATACTAGCAGTGGAAGGGACCTCAAGAGATCATCAAGTCCAGTCCCTTTCCCTCACAGCAGGACCGAGCACAGTCTATATCATCCCTGATAGATGTCTGTCTAACCTGCTCTTAAATATCTCCAGTGATGGAGATTCCACAACCTCCCCAAGCAATTTAATCCAGTGAATGGAAGCTGGTGCTGCAACTCTTGGGGTCATATACCACTTACAAATACCTTGTTTCAGGGGCATCACTCATTTTAGTTCCAAGCCTACACACATCCTCCACAAATTTGGTGTTTCCTCCTTTTTATTGTTGAAAGTTATTTAATCAGAAACAAAGACTCATGTATCTAAGTTTATAGGAGTTATTTCCACTAAGGGAATGAATCCTACAGAATTTCAAGTTTCCAGAGTGAATAATTATTTTGTAACCCTCATTTTGGCCTTTTCCTCACATATTGCATCTCCCATGAGGGGTTTGGTGTATGAGAGAGAGGTCTGAGGCCAAGAGTGCTGCAGTTTAGAGTGAAGGTGATATGTCTTTCGCTTAAAGCTCAAGTCTTGAGCCTACTGTCAATCTAACTTACATCACGTCAGCTACGCAAATAGTGTAACTGAAGTCAGTGTTTACCATAGTGTCTTGTGTGCAGTAAAGTTGGCAGGGGCTGCTCTCCCATGGACGCTGGCTACTCTTTTTCACCCTGATGGAGAACCAGTATCAACAGGAGAGCTCTTGGAGATTGATTTAGTGTGTCTAAGCAGATGCAATAAATCAATGGATGGTGGTTTGATTGCTGCAATGTCGATCTCAGCATAGTAGAGACCAGGCTTTGCCTTTTTCTCTCACTTTTCCCTGGCCTTTATTCTTCTGTAAGATGTTGGCTTGATAGATCTGTAGGGAAATTAGGGACTGAAGCTTGGTCTCCACTCCATAGAGGGTTGCCTGCAAGTGCTGCAATGCATGCTTTTTCCTGCCAGTGTGCTTCAGCCTTATAGTGGATGGGCCAGCTTGCTGTGTGAAAGCGTAACTGCCTACCTTTATAGTCCATGTAACCAGTGACATTTCTGCTGATTGCCAGGGTGTTTTTTTCTGATTGAGGATACCTGCCCATAAGGAACATAGCTAAGCTTAACAACTAATTTCATGCAAACCTTTAATGCTGCTTAACTCCCAGATTTCATGGGAGGGGAAGTGTTCTTCCTTCATTTGACCAAAGGCAATAAAACCCAATATAAAGTAACATTTTCCCCTTTTTAAAAACTGCTCTAAAAATTGTATTTGAAGTCTCTCCACAACTGGTTGACAGCTGGCTTTTTTCCAGTCAGTTTCGGCTAGCTTTCCCTATGCATGCTTTGGGGACTCCTCCTGACCCCTGATCCTTTCATTGACTTCTGTGGGAATAGTATCAGGCCATCTGACTATGAAGTATAAGGAACCACAAGTAATAGGGAAATTAGGCAGAAGCTTGGAGAGGGAAAGCACAGCTGTGAAGACAAGAACAGGAACGCTTTACACACACACACACACACACACACATTTTAAATAGCAGTGTAGTGGTTTCATTTCTTAAATGTATAAAGTGATAGTCATTGTGGTTAGTATTGTTCTTTGCTATTGGTTTGGGGGTTTTTAAGTTTTAGGCAACAGTTTAATTGAAGCCTCTCAAGTTAGCTTTCATTTTGAAGAATGCTGCATAGTATCATTCTTAATTTAACACTGTCATATTGAACAAAGTTTCAGTCTGCAGATGTGTTCCATCCATTTTTCACCCACTACTAATTTGGTTACTAGACTCATGACGTATACAGGGCTAGTTTCAGTGCAGTGTCTCTTTAGGAATTAAAGATACAGGCAGTCCCCGGGTTACGTACAAGATAGGGACTGTAGGTTTGTTCTTAAGTTGAATCTGTATGTAAGTCGGAACTGGCGTCCAGATTCAGCCGCTGCTGAACCTGATCAGTTTCAACAGCGGCTGAATCTGGACACCAGTTCTGACTTACATACAGATTCAACTTAAGAACCCCAGGCATCCCCAAGTCAGCTGCTGCTGAAACTGATCAGCGGCTGATTCCAGGAAGCCCGGGGCAGGGGTTTCCTGTAGTCAGCCACTGGTCAGTTTCAGCAGCGGCTGACTTGGGGACGCCTGGGGCAGAGCCGCTGGGGTGCTGCTGGGTTGGTCCAGTAGCGCCGCCGCTCCTCGGCGCTACTGGACCAACCCAGCAGCACCCAAGCTGCTCTGCCCCAGGCGTCCTGATTCAGCCGCTGCTGAATCTGACCAGCAGTGGCTGAATCAGGACGCCTGGGGCAGAACAGCTGGGGTGCTGCCCGGTTGGTCCAGTAGCGCCCAGAGCGGCGCTACAGGACCAACCGGCAGCACCCCAGCTGCTGTACCACAGGTGTCCGGAGCAAAGCCATGGAGCACGGGGGCAGCGGGACAGCCCAGACGCGCCGTGGCTGTCCTGCTGCCCTCGGGCTCCATGGCTTTGCTCTGCTTTGCTCCCCGTCCCCCTGGTCTGCAGACCAGGGGGACAGGGAGCAAAGCGGCGGAACACGCGGGCAGCGGACAGCCCAGACGCGTCTGGGCTGTCACCTGGCCGGGCACTCCACGGCTTGGCTCTGCTTTGCCCCCCCCCCCCCGTCCCCCTGGTCTGCAGACCAGGGAGACGGGGGGGAGGGGCAAAGCAGAGCCAAGCCTAGCCTAGGAGCCCTGTCCGCTGCCCACGTGTTCCGCCGCTTTGCTTCCTCTCCCTGGTCTGCTGGAGACCAGGGAGAGGAACGGCCCCGTTTGTAACTGCCGTTTGTAACTCGGGGACTGCCGTTTGTAACTCGGGGACTGCCTGTACTTGTTACCTTGCTACAAATGTTTCTAATTTGTTTAACTTTTAAACCCATTTCAAATAATATAAATTTAAAAATTCAACTCTGCAACTCCCCTGTATGGAACTGCTATTGACTCAAGTGAAGTCAGTCAGGTACAGTCTGCAAAGGATTTGTGGGCTCAATCTGATCACAATATAAAGTCTCTGCTCACCAACATGTCCTTACTTAGGTAAGAAACCAGAAACCAGTTGAAGTTTTGACTGAGATCAGGTCTACACTATAAACTCAAATTGATATAACTACTTCCTGCTGGAGTGTGAAAAATCCACATCTGTGAGTGTCACAGTATTACTGACCTAGCCATCCATATGGACAGCACTATGTCAACAGGGGAACTTCTCCCATCACCATAGCTGCTGCCTTCTGCAGAGCTGGATTAACTACGTCAATTGGGGAAGCTTTCACACTGGTATAATAGCATCTTTACTCAAGTATTACTGCAGTCTTTTAAGTGTAGACTTGCCTGGCATAGTAATTGCAGGAGTTGACCCCACTTGTTCTTATTCATTTTTAGAGGTGGTTGATTACAGGGGCAGATGAGTGCCGTGGGGCCCCAGGCAGCAAAATTTCGCAGGCCCCCCCCCCTTTGACACAGCGCATGAGCCGTGGTGCCAAGGCGCATGCGCGGGGCCTCAGGAAGCGCGGGGCCCAGGGCAGCCGCCCCACTCGCCCAGCCCTAAATCTGCCGCTGGTTGATTACATGGTGTGACAGGGATTGCCCTGCACTGACCCTTTAAGGGCAAAACCCTAGCCTGAAGCAGGGGATAGGGTTTTGCCCTTAGAGGGCCAGTGCAAGACAAGCGCCCTGTCACACATGGGTTCCAGATAAATATGGTTTATTGGTTAGTTTTAGCATCTCAAATCTCGTGTTTTTCTGGAGTGGCACAGAGACAATTACAATTTCCAAGGAAACTACATGGTGTATTAAATATAGTTCCACTTTATTAGCATCTTGCCAGTATGGTGCCTTTTTTGTGACATAGGTGTCATAAGAATGGATGGTTACAATAACCCTGGATATGTGTTTGAAATAGTATCTGACACAATAAAATTTCTTCTTAGCAAAAGTCTACCTGATCAGTGTTTCTTAACTAATGGTACTTGAGAGAAGTCTGGGGAATACGTCACCACAACTGAAATTTGGAGAACTGAATTTTTGTTAAGTTTTACAGTGCTTTATTATTTTTGTACTTTTTACACCCAAAAATTTCACCGCCCACTCGGCTATAATTAAGTTGTTTAAACAAATGTGTTGCAATGGTAGAAAAAACTGTGGGGCTGTGTCTACATTGGCACCTTTTTTCCGGAAAAGGGATGCTAATGAGACAAGTCGGAATTGCAAATGCCGCGGGGGATTTAAATATCCCCTGTGGCATTTGCATGAACATGGCTGCCGCTTTTTTCCGGCTCGGGGCTTTGCCGGAGAAAAGCGCCAGTCTAGACGGGATCTTTCGGAAAATAGAGCCTTTTCCGGGAGATCCCTTATTCCTGATTTTATCTCCTGGAAAAGGCTCTATTTTCCGAAAGATCCCGTCTAGACTGGCGCTTTTCTCCGGCAAAGCCCCGAGCCGGAAAAAAGCGGCAGCCATGTTCATGCAAATGCCGCGGGGGATATTTAAATCCCCCGCGGCATTTGCAATTCCGACTTGTCTCATTAGCATCCCTTTTCCGGAAAAGGGTGCCAATGTAGACCCAGTCTGTGTGTCTAAAAATTGTAGTACTGGAGGTACTAATTTTTTTTTTTTAAAAAGGGGCTATTATATTTTTAAATGGGGTACTTTATTAAAAAAAAAGTCAAACACTGTACCAGGTTATTTTCATGTATGTGCTTATTAAAAGCATTGGACCAGATAGGCTTTAATTACAACTAAGCACTTTCCAGATGCCCTCTTCTTTGATACATCCTGTTCTAGCTTGTGATTAAAAACAGAACTTTAACTGTTTGCCCTCTAATTATAATTAGACAGAATTATTATACATGTGTGTTTTGTTTTTTTTTCCTGGTGCTAGTTAATATCATTTCTTATTGGTTTAGTGGAAAGTGCATTGAGGAGAATTGGTTTTGTACAGAAAGATCTCCTGTTGTTTTGCATGTATCCACCAAATATTACATATACATGTGCTTCTGGTTCTCCTTTGCCTTTATTTGCAGTGTGAACCAATGCAAGTCAGACATGATGATCCTATCTTAACTGTGGGTACTAAAGAGAGAATCAGCATGTCAGATGTAAACTTCTAAATGAAATCTGAACATTAATAAAGCTAAAAGAGCTGCCCAGGTAGATCTCCCTGTACCGAAGCATGGAAAGAGACACTAATAACTTGATCTAATTTGTTTCAGTAATGCTGTTCTTGATTTCGGCAAATATGTTCTAAGGCAATAGTTCCCAACTGGTACCAGGCCATGGACTGCTAGATGCTGGGCCGTGGTGGCTGTCGGAGCTGAAGCTGGCTATTTGTAGCAGCTCTCGGGGATGGGGCTCACCCTGGCCCCCTGAGTTGTCACACAGCAGCTGGCTTTAGCTCTGGCAGCTGTGATGGCTGATTTTGCCTGCCAGCAGCTCTGGGATAGAGATGGCAGAAGGAAGAGGCAGAGCAGGATGCACCTCCTTCCTTCCTCCTCACCCCAGGTAAGATGGTGACCCAGCCAGGGCTCCATGCTTCCCTCTCCCCCTCCCCCGCGCAAAACCTCTACCCATGGGGGCACAAGATGCGATTTGGGGAGGGAAGGGGAGCAAAGGAGGAGGGAGTGTTTGCACTGTCAAAAGTCGCTTCCCCTACCCATGCAGCAGTAGCAGCCATGCTCCCTAGACAGAGGAAACCCCCGCTTTGGGGAGTGCTGGACTGGGGGATGGTCAAAGGGGTGTTGGGTGAGGGTGTGGTGGGGTAACAGAGCAAGAGGGTGTTGGCATGAGCTGTAGGGGTCAGAGGTTAAGGGGCAAAGGGCAAAGGTATTAGGCACTGGGGAGCAAGTTGCTGGGTTGGGGCTAGGGATTAAGGGGGAAGGCTGGGGATGAGGAAGGGCAGGGGATAGAGGTCAAAGGGCAAAATGGAGTGGGTTGCAGTGGGTCAGTAGTTATAGAGACAGGTGCAGTGCAGCTCATGCTTCTGTCTCGGGGCAGCAGATCTGAGGGTGTCTGAGCAGGGTCGGGGGGGTCTCAGAGCTTGTGGAATAGGCAGTTGCAGGGTCATTAGGGTAGGATGAGGGTTTGACACAACAGGCAATAATAGAGTGTGTGGACCAGGGAGCATCATGGGTAGTGGGGCAGGATCAGGAAGCACTGGGGGTAGTGTGGCAGGATTAGGGAGCACTGGGAGTGGTGGGACAGGATCCAGGGAAGTGGGCAGTTGTAAATTTGAAGTCAAAGGTGGCTGGGACACAGCGTGCCAAGGTTGGTAGTGACACGGATGCAGGATAGAATCCAGGCAAAACAGGTGGTTGACACAAGCTGTCAGCAGGGGGTGTTGGGAAGCGGGAGACAGTGAACAGTGTGGTGATAGGCTTGTCAAGACAAACTTGTGAGGTAATGGGGTTAGTGGGATATAGGGGATATCAGATGTTGGGTTTGGCAGGTTTAATAACACAGACACAGAGTACTAGGGTTGGCTGGACGGGGTCACAGGCTTCTGGGGTTGGAGGTAGAGGGATGTGCAGTGACAAGACTGGGTCAGAGGGTGAGCGGGTTGGTGGACAGGTAACATTCTATGTGTATATTCATTATTTGCATAATTAATAACATTTTATTTCCATATTTGCTTATCAGGCCACTAAAAGTTTGTGAATAGGTTTTCAGGTCTGGGGGATAAAAAAGGGTTGGGAACCACTGTTCTAAGGGAGCAGCTTGTTAAAAAGTAGCAAGTCTGAGCAGGTCCCAGCTCAAAGACAAACAATTTCCAGCTGACAGTCCTTACCATCTGATTTAGAGGAAAACTGTGGCCATGTGGACTGAGGAAATCTGGGTTCTGTTCCTGATGCACTGAGAGATGTGGAGTAAGTTAGTTAGGGCTCTTTTACAATGCAATTAAAAGCATGTGGCTGTCCCAGCTAACCTGGACTCCAGGCACTCAAACAAAGGGACTGTTTAATCACCATGCAGATATTTGGATTTGGGCTGAAGCCTTGGGCTCTTAGGACCCTCCCATCTCACAGGATCCTAGAGTTTGGCCTTAGCCTGAATGTCTACATCTTAAACAGCTCATTGCCCCAGAAGCCTGAGTCAGCTGGCATGGACCAGGTATGTGTAGACAGACCCTTAGATTCCCTAAGCCATAGATTCTTCATCTGTAAAATGGAGGTAGGGTAACCAGATAACAAGTGTAAAATTAGAACATCTTTGGGGGCAGAGTATACATGTCAGGTCACCGTAAATCAAAGGTCCCCATAGATGGGGCATGCCCCCTGTGGGGGTGCAGAGAACATTCAGAGGGGAATAGTGGGGCCCAGGACAGCCTCTACAAAAGGCAGGGTGGCAGTCTCTCTCAGCCTTGCTCCGCCCCCAGGTCTGCTCCAGTCCCTGGCTGTGGTTCTGCTGCTGGCCTCAGCCCTAGCTTTGGCCCTGATCATGGCATAGCCCTAACCTAGCCTCCAGCTGTGACTTTGCTCCTTAATAGTACTAAGTGCTTATTGGATCCCTAGGAGTGCTTCCTGAGTCCCTATATTAATACATAGTACTGCTAGGTGCTTACTGCTCACTGCCATGAACGAAGTTAGTCATTCTCCAGTCCTTCTGGGTTGAAGAAAGAGGCAAGAAATACAAAAAGCCTTGAGTCAAATTTTCTACTAGTGAAACTCAAGTCAGCAAGGCATTTGGCCTCATTATGGCTGAAGAAGTATCTTGCATTTCTGCATGCTTTAATCTTAATTTAAAAGTCTCTCTAAAGTCAGAGGAACTTGAAGTACAGATGCTCTCTCCCATCCCTCACCCCCATTTTAATATTAAAAGTATATGGGGTCTTTGTACAGCCAAATATTGTACATGGGAAACTGTTACCGTGTCCCCTGAGATCACCCCGAGTTCAGGTGAGCCCATGTCCCGCTAGGAACGTATTTGTCTTGCGACTGACCGCCTGACGGCGGTCCGAGGCTTATAGCTCCGGCGCCCTCCGGACCCACACGGGCCTGAGGGGGCCAGGAAGGAGGCTCGGGTCCTCCCACACTCCAAGCCCCGACCCAGGGCCCTAAGACAGGGACGTCTGTCCCTTGATAGTGGAGGGGGTCGGGTTCCCCAAACCCTCCACTCGCGGGGTCTGCGGCCCCGCCCTGGGTCTCTTCTTCCTGGCTCAATCCCCGTGGATTCCCCAGCTGGGGGATAGACTCACCCTGAGTCCCTTCCTCTGGTGGGGGTCTGTGTGCAGGGGTTCTCTCGCACTCCGCTCTCCTGGCAGGGGTCTGGCCTCCTTCCACCTCCCAGAGTCTTCCCCTTGGCCTGGGCTCTTGCCCTTTTGAATCTCCCGCCCCACCACCTCCTGGGCGGGCCTCCCCCCGGCGTTTGGGGCCCTGCCCTTCTGTGCGTCCCGCTCGGCGCTTTCTGTGACATCATCCAGCCGCGCCGGACTATCCCCTCGGCTGTTAGCCGTCCCTACTCTTACTCCGGCTTCCAGGTTCCCCGCGGCCGGACCTCTCCCATCCGCCCGCCTTCCCGGGGGCCCGCTCTCTGCCCTGGTGTCAGGCCCCGTCACAGAAACCTTAAAAAAAAAACCTCCTAGAAAACACACCTATAATTAGAGCACCCATTAGTAACATTAGGAGCTTGTAATAAATAGGAAACAGCAATAAATACATTTCACATAGTTTAATTTCACAGCTTAAGATTAAACAAAAGCAGTGCAGAGTAAACTATCTTTGCAAAACTGTCAGAAAAAACTCAAGTATTTATAAACTTTACAAAAAACAACTCTCTTATCTTGATTCTGCTGGCACTGATGATGGGGGCATGTCAGAATTGACCCCAACTAAAGCAGACCCACTCAAAGCATGAGGTACATATCGTGCCATTTGTAAGGTTTTCAGCACTTGTCCCTCATGAGCTCTTCAGAATCCTTCATACTGCACATAAAAATTCCTCAAGTCATGTGAAAAACTTTGTGAAACTGTTATTTCAAAGTTGAGGTTTTTTCTTTTTAACATTGTTTTGAGCTGTCTTTTTTCTAACTTGTGCACACAAAATTTGAAATGAATTCTATAGCCAAGGCAAATCCAAAGGTTAAATTAATTGTTGATAGTGTTTGATATGGTTCTTAGTGATCTGAGCAGCTGTTTTGTCATTGACGTCCTGGCTCTGAACAGTAAATCAAGGTGATGCCAAGTCAGAAGATGGAGTTCGCAACATGCCTTTTCCCCTCAGGGAGATGAGTGCTCAGGTATAGGTTGGAAAATGCCTTGTGTGTCATGGCAGGTTCATTTTCAGTAGTTCTGCCTACTGGCCATTCAAGTTCATTGGTGGTCACTTTTGCTTTGAGTTTTGTCCCTCCCTTCCAGTCTCTCCCTCTACGCTGTTTCCATTCCAGGGAACTTTGTAACAAGTGTTTAACGTCTGTCTTGTCAGACTTCTTGCTTCTTTCTTGGACTACTTCCTATGTTAGCTCATCTTCTCCTCTGGGGGCTTGGATTCTCAACAGGGTTTTCCCTGGGGTCAAGGCAAAGCCCCTAGTTCCAGTTCTTAAGATAACAAAGGAATTGAATCTAAACAGAAATAAAGAGCAGCACTGACTCCTCTGTCCCACCAGGATCTTTCATTCTAGCATTGCCACCTGGGAGGTACAAAAATCCAGGAGGTAGAGGCAGGCAGTCTGGAATGCTTGGGGCAGGTTGGGACTCAGGGCCACTCCCTCCTTCTGCACCCCACACATTGTTTAAAATGGTGAGACACTGAGGAGTACAATGGAAGAGTGGTGGGTCATCACTGGGCCTTGTACCCCTAGTCTCTCCACCTTTGACTCGGAAAATGCCCAGGTGGAGTCAGTGCCACTTGTCCTCCACAGATACTGCAAGGCAGCTCTGCTTTCCTGGGCCAGACCCAGCAGAGGACCCCAAAAAAGGCAGCCTTTTGTATGAAGGGAAAACCAAGAGGGAAAGGCAGGCGGGATACTTTGGGGCTATGGCTACTCAAGAAGTATTCCCACTGCATAGCTTAATGATGCAGCTATGCTGCTATAATGCAGCACTATAGACACTTGCTGCAGCAATGGAAGGGATTTTTCCATTACTGTAGTAAATCCACATCCTTGAGAGGCAGTAGCTAAGCTGATAGAATAATTTGTCTATTGACTTAGCAGTGTCTACATTGGGGTGTGGGTCTGCTTAACTATGTCTCTGAGAGGAATGAGTTTTTCACAGCCTAGCTACATAGCTCTGGGATGATTTAAGTTTTAAGTCTAGACCAGGCCATAAGGTCCTGGGAAGACATAGATTACCCGGGACAGCTACCTCCAAAAAGGGACAATTCTCAGTCTCAAAAGAAGGCAGACATTTGGCCTATAGCTCTGTTCACCTGCTACCTAAGAGTATGTCTACACAGCAAAGTTATTTCAAAATAACAGCCATTATTTCAAAATAACTTTACCAGTGATTACACAGCCAAACTGCTATTTCAAAATTAAATCAAAATAGTGGAGAGCTTATTTTGAAATTGGTAAACTTAATTCCACGAGGAATAGCGTCAATTTCAAAATTGCTATTTCAAAATAAGTGCTGTATAGATGCTTATTTCGAAATAGGGGGCCTCCAGCCCTTCCCAGGGTGACCTCGTGGACACTCTGGGCACAACCAAGAAAACTCCTCTCCCTCACCTGCTCCCGGAGCCCTTAAAGGGATAGACTCTGGCCACAGTCCCTGTGCCAGCTCCAAGCCTGCCAGCCCTGATCCAGCAGTTGCTGCACCTCACCCAGTGGCCCCAGCGTGAGCCAGGCAGCCAGTGCCAGCCAGCCCTCCACCACTCCCCAGGACCAGTCTGCCAGCTCCCAGGAGCTTGCCAGGGGCTAGAAAAGGTGGGCGCCTGTCTGGTCCAGTGCAGAGATCAGGACCTAATTCAGGTTTGTGGGATACCTCCAATGTCCATGATCTCCGCACTAAATGGAGGAACGCAACCGTCTACAGGTGGATGGCTGCCAGCCTGGCCACCAAAGACCACATGCGAACCCAGGAGCAGGTTTGCCTGAAAATAAAGGAGCTGCGGCAGGCGTGTGCCAGGGCCACAGGGGGCAGCTCCCAACTAGGGGCAGACCCAGACCCCTGCCTCTATTTTGATGCAATGGACCTCTTCCTGGGGGGGCAGAACAGTCTGTGCCCCCCGGGTGGTCATCGATCCTGGGGAACAGCTTGCTGCCTCCTGCTGCTCCAGCTCCTGCTGCCTCTGCAGCTACCGCTTCTCCCCCTCTCGCTTCTTCCTCCCAACACCTCCAAGGATGCTGAGGCCCCCACACCCACAGTGCTGGGAGACAGTTGGGCCAGCGAGACCTGCAGCCCTGAGCTTCTCCTCTCCCTTCCTCCCTTGCCTCCCCCTGCCAGCATCCTCCTCCCAGGTTTTCCCCTCTCTCCTCCCCTCTCCCTCCTTCTTTCCCCAGTCTCACCTCAGTTTCATTCCCCCTCAACCCCAGTTTTGTTCAATAAAGAGGCTTTGTTGTAATGAACACATGTCTTTTATTGTACAGCAAAAAGGGGAGTTAGGGAGGGGTAAGTGGAAGGATATGAGGGAGGAATGAGGCACAAGCCCCCAGTGGGGCGCACCAGGGAGACTGTTACTGCCTGCAGAAGGTGCTGCCAGGCTCGCAGCAACACGTCCAGGAGAAGCACCAGAGTGCCCAGGAGTGGCTCCAGCTCCATGCTGCAGAGAGCTGTGGTGTCCTGAGTGAGGGCAACAAGAGCATGCAGAGAAAAAAATGCTTTGTTGTCCCTCAGCGAGGTAGGCAAGCAAGCAGGGAAACCTTAGAACTGGCTGGCCGGGGGGTGTGGGGGGGGAGAGGGCGATCCCTTTAAGCACGCGTCTCAGATACCTTGTGTGGCTGCTGCCTGAGGCTAACTCCTGGTCTGATGCCCTGCCAGAACCTGTTCTGGCCGGCCTTAAATGCGATTCAGCATCCTATCAGTATGGATGTGCTATTTCGAAATGCATTTTGTGTCTAGATGCATTATTTCGAAATAAGATATTTTGAAATAATGCTGTAGTGTAGACATACCCTAAGAAACTTTGTTCATTCCTTTTCAAGGATCTGAGGATGAGCTGAAGGCTGAGCCCTTCTGAAAGGGGTTTCTCCTTTCTTAAGGCTCCTCCTCCAGGACTAGCATACCTCTCAGATGCCACAGGATAGGAGTGCCTGAGCTCACAGGTGCTCTTTAACCATTCTTCCCTGTGGTAGGGTTTGTACACTCCATCATAGAACATGAGGCACAATTAAACAATCTTTCAAGATTCTCTGATGGAAGTTGTTAGACAAGTTCTAAGTAATACAAAATGTATAGGACTATGAGCATGTTGTACTATATGTACTACATTTCATTTATGTATTACAGGATAATCACATATCTAAGGCAAACATGTCATAGCAGAGATAGAAGTTGACAGGTAGGGACTTATTTTATTTATCTTTAAAGCTGGTAACTCTATAGAGTTACTATTTTAACTTCATAAGGGAGGGTTTTAAAGAGTGCATGCCTTATGATTTCTTTACATACTGCTTCAAACTATATGAAAAATATATAACAGTCTTTTCTGTAAACCATTTAATTATGACCTAAATTTTAATAGGTATGCAATATCCAAACATTTCAATAATACAGCATATTTTAATTGTAAAAACAAGAATTGTCCAATTTCATTAACATCTGCATCCAGTTATCATAAATTAAACTTATTTTTTCTGGCAAACTCTCATCCACAAACTTTTGTAACAGCTCATGATTAAGAATATCAATTAGTTTTAATAAGGTGGTTATCCTTGTGGATAGTTCAGTGGTTTGAGCATTAGCCTGATAAAGCCAGGGTTGTGAGTTCAATCCTTAAGGGAGCCCTTTAGGGATCTGGGGTAAAATCTGTCAGGGCTACTACTTGGTCCTGCTGTGAAGGCAGGGGACTGGACTTGATGGCATTTCAAGGTCCCTTCCAGCTCTATGAGAAAGGTACATCTCCATGTTATAATCCAATCAAAGTGTTAAGTTTCATGTTGAACACCTGCAAATTCTAGGTGTGCAAGCACAATTAGCAAAACTACCCTATCTTGGGAGACTGTTTTGATTACAGCAATCTTGGGGCAGACTGAGATGAAGAAGGGTGACTCATGCAGCCCACTCATAAGCCTAAGCTGCCCATCATTGGACTAATGTATATTTTTTAAAAGTCTGTTGGCTGTTTTTAATGTTGGTGTTAAAAAGCTATATTCGGTGTTGCCTTGTAACTGCTTTGCATAAGCAGACGAATGCAAAAGAGCCATGGGGCAAGTGTACAGCACTCTCTCCCTTACATGGCTGAGCCTCTGAAGGAACCACAGGTGCAGAGGGGCAATCTGAGATGTGGCTGGATCGATGTCCCCAGCTATTCTGCACTCCTGCAGTGGACCACAGCCAAGAGGACCTCAATTTAGGAGCATTTTCAGGAAAGCTCTAATCTGAACCAAGGGTTTTGAGGAGTAAGGGTTATTTCGAGGGAAGGGTTTTATCTCGAAATAGTCCCATTTTCTCTCTCAAAATAGCGCTATTGCAAAATAGCGCCATAATGTGATTATGCAAATGAAGTGTAGGATATTTAAATCCCATCTTCATTTGTAATTTCAGGTGTCTGCATTTGCATTCCTCTTAAGAGAGAAGAATGAAATGTAGACATACCCTCAGACCAGATAGCAGAGGTCAGTAAGAGCTAAGTGTCAGAACTGGGTTATCTGGCGTGAGATAAGGCAGGGGCAGGAGATATTACATGCATAGGCAGGGGAGCCAACAGGTCAGAACCCTGGGCATGATGGAGGGGACCCTGCTCCATGATCCTGAAAGGAGCAGGGCCTCAGGTAGCAAAGGTGGAGCTGGGGAAGCATGCTCTACTCCTCCTCCCCCCTCAGAGCACAGTGTGGCACTCAAGCAGTGATTTAAAAGGCCTGAGGCTCTGGCCATTGCCCAACTGCTGGGCCCCACAGGCAACTGTCCTGTTTATCCCCTGCAGCCCCTATCATCAGGCCTGTGCATAAGTGAACACTTTGATCTATCATTGAGTTGCTGGTGGTTTAAGAGCTGGTTTGTTGAGTCTTCCAACCAATCCAGAAGTGTTGACACTCAGGAAGCCTATTACAAGTCAGTTATGCTTGTGGTTGCCTGGCAACTGATTCTGCTTGCAGGCTCTGATTCCTGATGGAAATGATCATGAAGTGTACCAGAAAAAGCATTGTACTATTAAACAGGAAATCATTATTCCAAAACACTGTTCTTTGCAGTTAATGATTCATTAAATCAAAATATTATTTATTTGTATTTTCAGCAGAATTTATAGGTCAATTTGCCTTAAAATGTTTCCATAATAAATTCACTCACAACTGTGCATTCCCTCCTCCACTTTAGGGCTTATGAATTGTGGCTGGTCTTTCCCCATGTAGCTGGTCTTTCCATGGCTAGCCAAGAGAATGTTTCCAGCCAGATAGTGATTCCAAGAAGATGGAAGATTGCTTCCTAAGAGAAGCAATATACCTGCTTTGGAATCACCTGGGATGATTTCTTACCTGCAGCTAGGCCCCCTGCCATTCAAAAAGGGTTCAGTCACAGGATATGCTGGTAATTGCCTTTTGACTCATCACATTTTGACTCAGGGATGACTCATCAGTTTAGGTATGTTGAGACTCAGGTGTAACTCATTAAACCCAGGCCTAGTCCCTCACTGTGCTGAAGCACAAGGAGCCCTGGTTGGAAGTCTGTTCCTTTGCACTTAGCAGGTGTGATGCCTCTTTAGAAGCTCCAAATATATTCCTTCTATGTTATCATCCTTGTACGGAGAATTGATGTTAGTTCCCTTGTTTCCAGGACCCCCAGAACAGACGAAGTGGGGAGGGCATAATTTGCCACACACTAACAACTTCCTTGTTTTTAGAATTAATAATCAGTAGATTTACTGTGGCTTTTTAAAGTCACTGGCTATTTTCAAAATGTTACTTTGGTGCAGGACTAATGGAGGCTACAATATATATATATATTGCCTAGCACAGGTGAGTAAAATAAACATATAGGGAACTTAAATATGAGAGCAGATTATGTAACTGAACAGAAAATATCTGTTCACATACGGCATAGCATTTTTCTTGATCCTGGTCTCTATGGCAATTGTGTTAGGTTAAGAAGTTCAGATGTGAACTCGAGTCCCTGATCTATTGCAGGTAATGTACTCAGTGTCAGGAAGGTTAGTGTCTCACAAAATACACATGTGTGCACACAAACTTATTGAATAAATTACTGAGAAACTAGGGTCATGCAGTAATGTTTATTGTCAGAAGGGGGTTGTGGTGCAATGAAGTTTGGGAACTCCTGCTGTTAGCTCCTCCTGCAATAAATGAAGCCAGCTTATTTCATATCTGGTTGACTGATACCACGTTCTCGGACAGGGAAAAAAATGCACACCATCAATTCAAAAGTCTGCTCTCATGCTGGGGAGGAAACCCACTCCAGCAGACCAGGGTATGAATTATGGCTGATCCCTGAAAACCCCTATGCTATAGCAGCTTATGCACTGCTGGACAAGAATGGTAGTGGACAAGAATGGTACCATGCACAATCATCGCTGTCAGGAAGCTGAAATCTGTTAAAGAGTAGAAAGCTAGGTCAGAGAGAGTCTAATACACTATGGGCTCGTCTACACTGGCCCCTTTTCCGGAAGGGGCATGTTAATTTCACCTATCGTAGTAGGGAAATCCGCGGGGGATTTAAATATCCCCCGCGGCATTTAAATAAAAATGTCCGCCGCTTTTTTCCGGCTTTTAAAAAAGCCGGAAAAGAGCGTCTACACTGGCCCCGATCCTCTGGAAAAAGCACCCTTTTCCGGAGGCTCTTATTCCTACTTCAAAGTAGGAATAAGAGTAGGAATACTTCAAAGTAGGAATAAGAGCCTCCGGAAAAGGGCGCTTTTTCCGGAGGATCGGGGCCAGTGTAGACGCTCTTTTCCGGCTTTTTTAAAAGTCGGAAAAAAGCGGCGGACATTTTTATTTAAATGCCGCGGGGGATATTTAAATCCCCCGCGGATTTCCCTACTACGATAGGTGAAATTAACATGCCCCTTCCGGAAAAGGGGCCAGTGTAGACGTAGCCCATGACTCCAGGAATTTGTCATTGCACTTGCTTTCTTGTCTACTTGATGTGCTCCTCAACCAGCCTCAAGAGGTTATTTTCAGCCTACTTCAACATTGTGGCCTTATCTCATAGACTCATAGACTTTAAGGTCAGAAGGGACCATTATGATCATCTAGTCTGACCCCCTGCACAGTGCAGGCCACAGAATCTCGCCCACCCCTCTTAGAATAATCCTCTCACCTATGTCTCAGATATTGAAGCCTTCCAATACTTTGAAGGCCCCAACATGCAGAGAGTCCTTCAGCTGTGATCTGTGCCCAATGCTACAGAGGAAGGCGAAAAACCTCCAGGGCCTCTGCCAATCTACCCTGGAGGAAAATTCCTTCCTGACCCCAAATATGGCGATCAGCTAAACCCTGAGCATGTGGGCAAGACTCACCAGCCAGACACCCAGAAAGTTCCCTATAGCAACTCCTATCATCCCTCCATTGACCTATTTCCAACTGGAAATGAATGGTCAATTAGTTACCAAGATCATGTTATTTCATCCAACCATCCCCTTATCATAGAATCAGAACTGGAAGAGACCTCAGAAGGTCGTCAAGTCCAGCCCTCCGCTCTAGGCAGGACCAATCCCATCTAAATCAACCCGGCCCAGGGCTTTGTCAAGCCGAGACTTAAACACCTCTAGGGATGGAGACTCCACTACTTCCCTAGGTAACCCATTCCAATGCTTCACTACCCTCCTAGTAAAATAGTTTTTCCTAATATCCAATCTGGACCTCTCCCACCACAACTTGAGACCATTGCTCCTTGTTCTGCCATCTGTCACTACTGAGAACAGCCTCTCTCCATCCTCTTTGGAACCTCCCTTCAGGAAGTTGAAGGCTGCTATCAAGTCCCCCCTCACTCTTCGCTTCTGCAGACTAAACAGACCCAAGTCCCTCAGCCTCTCCTCGTAGGTCATATGCTCCAGACCCCTAATCATTTTGGTTGCCCTCCGCTGGACCCTCTCCAATGCGTCCGCATCCTTTTTGTAGTGGGGGGCCCAGAACTGGACACAGTACTCCAGATGTGGCCTCACCAAAGCCGAATAAAGGGGGATAATGACATCTCTGGATCTGCTGGCAATGCTCCTCTTAATGCATCCTAATATGCCATTAGCCTTCTTGGCTACAAGGGCACACTGTTGACTCATATCTAGCTTCTCATCCACTGTAACCCCCAGGTCCTTTTCTGCAGAACTACTACTTAACTGGTTGGTCCCCAGCCTGTAACTATGCTTGGGATTCTTCCGTCCCAAGTGCAGGACTCTACACTTGTCTTTGTTGAATCTCATGAGATTTCTAGTGGCCCAATCCTCCAATTTGTCTAAGTCACTCTGGACCCTATCTCTGCCCTTAAGCGTATCTACCTCTCCCACTAGCTTAGTGTCATCTGCAAACTTGCTGAGGGTGCAATCTATCCCCTCATCCAGGTCATTAATAAAGATATTGAACAAAACCGGTCCTAGAACAGAACCTTGGGGCACTCCACTAGAAACCGACCGCCATCCTGACATCGAACTGTTGATCACTACCCGCTGGGCCCGGCCTTCTAGCCATCTTTCTATCCATCTTACCGTCCATTTATCCAATCCGCATTCCCTTAACTTGCTGGCAAGAATATCGTGGGAGACCGTATCAAAAGCCTTGCTAAAGTCAAGGTACACAACATCCACTGACTTTCCCATGTCCACTGAGCCAGTTACCTCATCATAGAAGCTAATCAGATTGGTCAAGCACGACTTGCCCTTTGTGAATCCATGCTGACTATTCCTGATCACTTTCCTCTCATTCAAGTGTCTCAAAATGGATTCCTTTAGGATCCCTTCCATGATTTTTCCAGGAACCGAGGTAAGACTGACCGGCCTATAGTTCCCTGGATCGTCCTTCTTCCCTTTTTTGAAGATGGGCACTACATTTGCCCTTTTCCAATCATCCGGGATTTCGCCCGATCTCCACGACTTTTCAAAGATAATGGCCAAAGGCTCCTCAATGACATTTGCCAACTCCTTCAGTACCCTTGGGTGCATTAAGTCTGGACCCATGGATTTGTGTACGTTTAGTTTTTCTAAATAGTTCCTAACCTGTTCTTTACCCACCAAGGGCTGTCCATCTTCCTCCCATCTTGCGTCGCTTAGCACAGAAGTCCAGGAGCCGACCTTGTCCGTGAATACAGAGGCAAAGAAAGCATTGAGTACTTCAGCTTTCCCTACATCCTCTGTCACTAGGTTACCTCCTTCATCCATTAGGGACTGCACACCCTCTCTGATCACCTTCTTTTTGTTGACATGCCTGTAGAAACCTTTCTTGTTATCCTTCACATCCTTAGCCAGTCGCAACTCCATTTGCGCTTTCGCCTTCCTGATAACCCCCCGGCATTCTCAAACTATACATTTAAGCTCCTCCCTAGTCATTTGTCCAAGTTTCCACTTTCTGTAAGCTTCCTTTTTGTGCTTAAGTACACCAAGGATTTCCCCTGTAAGCCAATCCGGTCTCCTACCAGGTTTGCCTCTCTTGCTACGTGTCGGGATGGTTTCTTTCTGTGCCTTCAATAAGGCTTCTTTAAAATACTGCCAGCTGTCCTGGACTCCTTTCCCCTTCATGTTAACATCCCAGGGGATTCTTTCCATCAGATCTCTGAGGGAGTCAAAATCTGCTTTTTTGAAGTCCAAGGTGTGTATTTTACTACTCTCTTTCCTTCCTTTGGTCAGGATCCTGAAATCTACCATCTCATGATCACTGCTTCCCAGGTTGTCACCCACCTCTACGTCCCCTATTAGTTCCTCCCTGTTTGTGAGGAGAAGGTCAAGCTGTGCACGGCCCCTGGTCGGATCCTTCAGCACTTGTACCAAGAAGTTATCCCCAACATTCTCCAAAAACTTCCTGGATTGCCTGTGTACTGCTGTATTGGTTTCCCAACAGATGTCAGGGTGATTAAAGTCCCCCATGAGAACCAGGGCCTGCGATCTGGAAGCTTCGCTCAGTTGTTCGAAGAAAGCCTCATCTACCTCATCCACCTGGTTCGGTGGCCTGTAGCAGACACCAACCACAACATCACTGCTGTTTGCTCCTTTAAACCTGACCCATAGACTTTCAACAAGTTTTTCTCCCTCTTTATACTGGAGTTCAGAGCAATCATAGTGCTCTCTTACATATAGTGCAAGTCCTCCTCCTTTTCTCCCCTGCCTATTCTTCCTGAACAATCTATACCCTTCCATGACAGCGCTCCAGTCATGCGAGTCATCCCACCAAGTCTCTGTTATCCCAATTAAATCATATTTCTTGGCCTGGGCCAGGGCCTCCAGCTCTTCCTGCTTGTTGCCCAGGCTTCTCGCATTAGTGTACAAACACTTCAGGTAACCAGTTGATTGCACTATCTTCTCCATTCGAAACTGGGGTCCTCCTTTCTCGCTCCTTGCTCTATGCATTTCTTCCCGGTATCTGACTTTCCCACTCCCCTCAGGGTTTTGGTCACCGTCCCCCGATGAACCTAGTTTAAAGCCCTCCTCACTAGGTTCGCAAGCCTGCCCGCGAAGATGCTCCTTCCTCTCTTGGTTAGGTGGATCCCATCTCTTCCTAACAATCCTTCCGCCCGGAACAGAGTCCCATGGTCGAAGAAACCAAAGCCCTCTCTGCGACACCACCTGCGCAACCACGCATTTACGTCCTCAATTCGACGATCCCTGCCCAGTCCTTTCCCTTCAACAGGGAGGATGGACGAGAACACCACTTGCGCTCCAAAGTCTTGGATCCTTCTTCCCAGTGCTACATAATCCGCAGCAACCCGCTCAAGGTCATTCTTGGCCGTATCATTCGTTCCTACATGGAGAAGCAGGAAGGGGTAGCGATCCGAAGGTTTGATCAGCTTGCTAAGCCTCTCAGTGACATCCCGAATGCGAGCTCCCGGTAAGCAGCACACCTCTCGAGATTCCAGGTCCGGACGGCAGAGGGATGGCTCAGTCCCTCTTAGGAGGGAGTCCCCGACCACCACCACCCGTCGTTTCCTTTTGGGGGTGGTGGCCGTGGAACCCCCATCCCTAGGACTACGCATCCCATGCCTTTCAGTAGATGGTGTTCCCTTCTGGTTTCTACCTTGTGAGGTCCCTTCCAGAGCATTCAGCACTGCAGAGCCTGTGGAGAGAGCTTGAAAGCGATTGCTTACCTCTATAGCATCGGGGGAATCCCGTGCTGGCCTTTTTCCCCTTCTAGAAGTTACATGCTGCCAGTTCTCCTCTTGGTCGCGTACTGCCCTCACTGGCTCCTCTGCCTGCCGTGCTTGAAGGATCAATTGCTGCCTTCTATCGAGGAAGTCTTCATCCTCTCTGATCAAGCGTAAGGTCGACACTTGGGCCTCCAGTCCTCTAATTTTTTCTTCCAAAATCTCGAAGAAAAATCTGATTATAATATAACTGTAAAAACCATTGTGTTATATAACCACTGTGTTATAACAAACCTTGTGCCAGGCAGGACAAGTGGCCAGAAAGGGTTAAACAATCCCAGGCTGAATGACCCACAGTCAACCTGTAGAGGCATGTGAGATAAGTATGTAAATGGTAATTAAGGCACTTCAATGATAGTTAGGCTGGAGCTTTGAAATGCAAACCTGCATTATTAGAAATTAGAGGTAATACTTCTTAGATGTTAAAATGAGCAGTCTTGTAGTACCTTAGACTAACAAAAATAATACATGTAGATGGTATCACAAGCTTTCGCAAGAACAACCCACTTCTTCAGATGAATGGAGTTATTAAAGGTTCAGTTTCTTCCCCTATTTATTTAGAAACTGGACCTCTAATAACTCCATTCATCTGAAGAAGTGGGTTGTGCCCACGAAAGTTCATGATACCATCTACACATTTTATTAGTCTTTAAGGTGCTTGTGACGGGGCGGACAGGCCCTGCACTGATGGACAGGGGGTGGCCCAGCTGGCAGAGAAAGCCCCGCCTCTCCAACCCTGCTGGGCATGCTCCCAACAGAGGCTGGGTATAAAAGCAGAGGGAGCCCTGCAGTCTCTTTGACTGCAGTGAGGGAGGAGACCAGGCTGGGCCAGTGTTTCTGCAGCTGCTGGGACCAGAGTTGCTGTCTGTGCTGGACCCTGACACCGAGGAAGCAGCCACCGACCCCGGGAGGCCGGAGCGTGCCCACAACCCCAGCAGGTACTGCCTCAGAGGCGAAGGGGCCCCAGGGGAACCGGGGTGTGGTAGGAAGCAGCCCAGGGCAAAGGAGTACCTGGAATACTGTGTCCAGTTCTGGGCGCCACATTTCAAGAAAGATGTGGAGAAATTGGAAAGGGTACAGAGAAGAGTGACAAGAATGATTAAAGGTTTAGAGAACATGACCTATGAAGCCAGGCTTCATGAACTGGGCTTTTTTTAGTTTGGAAAAAAGAAGATTAAGGGGGGGGACATGATAGTGGTTTTCAAATATCTAAAAGGGTGTCACAAGGAGGAAGGAGAAAATTTGTTTCTCTTGGTTACTGAGGACAGGACAAGGAGTAATGGGCTTAAAGTGCAGCAGGGGAGGTTTAGATTGGACATTAGGAAAAAATTCCTAACTGTCAGGGTGGTCAAATATTGGAATAAATTGCCAAGGGAGGTGGTGGAATATCCCTTTCTGGAGATATTTAAGAACAGGTTAGATAGACATCTGTCAGGAATGGTGTAGACGGAGCTTGGTCCTGCCTTGAGGGCGGGGGGCTG
Source organism: Pelodiscus sinensis (assembly GCF_049634645.1). Classification (NCBI taxonomy): domain Eukaryota; kingdom Metazoa; phylum Chordata; order Testudines; family Trionychidae; genus Pelodiscus; species Pelodiscus sinensis. The sequence goes on along the minus strand of NC_134724.1, from coordinate 28,595,338 downwards.
GACTCGATGACCTCTCGAGGTCCCTTCCAGTCCTATTATTCTATGATACAAAGTTTGGCTCTGTGTGTATCAGCCAGATTCCCTGCCGAGCCGGTAGGAGCCACAGACCCTGCCTAAAGGGCCCTGGGCCGGGACCTGGTGGAGAGGGAGGGCCCAGGTCCCCCTACCACCCAGGCGCTGCCCCCCCCCAGCCCTGGATAATCAAACCCCGGGCCAGGAGAGGCTTCTCGAAGGGACTAGGCCTCTAATACTGTATATCCCCTGATAGAGGGGCCTGGACTTTGTGTTGGGACTTTGGATACTGTATAGGCCCAGACCGAGACATGGGCCAGTAGAAGGGGGCAGCAGACCCTGTCAGGGGCGTACCCCCTGACAATGCTGCAAGACTATTCGTCGTTGTTTAAGTTTTTTCCAGTTACAGGCTAACTTGGGTCCCCCTCTGAAGCTTTTGAAAAATAATATATAGTATCATGAGCTTTCATGGGCAAAACCTACTTCGAAGACACTATTTTCAGCCCAGTTCAACATTTCCTTCCTCCCCTCTGCTCCGAGTCTTAGCTATTCAGGCATAGATGAGGAACTAGAAAGGGGAAGGCAGATTGTGTGTGTGTGAGAGGCCCAGCCGCTAGTAGCATGAGGCACCTTCCATACACTGAACTGAAGCAGGACAGGTTACTTCACTACAGTAACTGCATTTTTTTTTTGTTAGTCTCTAAGGTGCCCCAGGACTACTTGTTGTTTTTAAAGTTACCACACTAACACAGGTACCCCTCTGAGACTTCTTAGATGTTTACTCATATCTTATAGATGCTAACCCTGTTCCTGTCTATCTCTATAACTGTTGATTCAGAGATCAAAAGGGAATATTGACATTTAGATGAATCTTGGATAAAATAATGTCATTGTCAAGATGTATCTTCAAAGTTTGATTTAACTGCTGAATGAATAAATTACCTTATGTTAATTACCATGTGAGACAGAAGGGTACATCAAAAGGCTTTTGTTTACTCAGGGCAGTGTAGAAGTCCCTTGGGTCTTGACCCTATTGGTGTCAGATCTGCTGGAGGTTTCATACAAGGGAAACCTAAGCTATAAAGATTGAAATCCCAGTCATTGGCTGAAATCACCCCAGATACAGATTTTGAACTAAAACCATAGATTAAATTCTAAACTTCTTGCAATTACAAGATCACCAGATCTCTATTATGTATCTGAACCTCAAGAATTAACTCATGTCTGTATGTATATTGAAGTTTTCACCAATATTCTCTTCCTTTTAAAATTTTAGTTTAATAAGAATGTCTATAAGTGTGTATTTGGGATAAGGTCTGAAATATTTATTGACATGGAAGGTAATGTGTCCGATCTTTGGGTAGAACTTCATCTGACTTGGTTGTTTGGGTGGAAGCTTGAGTCTGGGTACTTCAAGGGAACGGTATTGCTTCGTCTTCTGATTAACCAATAAGGTAATACAGATGCTGTTTTATGCTGGCTTGGTAAATATAAATATTGGAATAACAAACAGTGTTGGGTATTGGCTGTCCCATTTCTTGTAGTGCTCCCTAACTGAGTGATCTCAGCTGGCTCCCCTGGTGCCCCAGTTATTACAAACCTCTGAAGGTCAGTGCCTCACCTCCCTTGATACAGGCTATCCGGAAGTTATTTATCTTGTGCAGTAACAACTGTTCAACAACTGTTCTTCATGACTTGTCCCCCCATGGGTGCTCCACTTGTCCCCCCATGGGTGCTCCACTGTTGGTGACGGGTCATCCTGGAGCTGCAGTTTGGAGCTTTTTTAGCAGTTGTCAGGCGGGCCGTGCATGCATGGAAGGCACCTCATGCCATTAGCGGTTTGGTGCCTCTCTCACACAGCCCCCCTCTCCCTTCAGTTCCTTGTCTATGCCTGAGTAGCTAAGACTCCAAGCAGAGGGGAGCAAGTGAGGGTCATGGAGCACCCACGGGGGAACACCTCGAAGAACAGTTGTTATTGCACAAAAGGAGTAACTTCCTTTTCTTCTTCAGGTCATGTCCCTGTGTGTGCTCCATTGTTGGTGACTACAAAGCAGTATTCAATCTGGATGGTGGTACTGAGTCACTGCTTGGTGGCAAAAGAGAGAACTGTTGTAGCCACCACTGTATCCGCTGCTAGCTGAGGCATAAGAACATAATGCCTGGTGAAAGTATGGTTGGATGACCAAGTGGCTGCCTGGTAAATGTCTTAATAGGTACATTGTTTAAGAATGCGACAGAGGTTGCAGTAGCACGGGTGGAGTATGCTTTTGGTGGCGCTGTCAATGGCTTATTGTGAAGAGAGTGGCATGGTAATATACAGGAAGATATCCATTTGGAAATACATTGGGCTAAAACTGGTGTGCCTTTCAAGTGACCTGTGATGGATATAAAAAGGCATGGAGACTTGCAGAATGCCTGTGTCCTGTCTATATAAAAGGATAGAGCCCACTGAATGTTCAGGGTATGAAGCACAGTGTCTGTAGGGGATGCATGAGGTAGGAAAAATGTAGGTAGGACTATGGGCTCCTTAATATGAAAAAAAGTTCTGACTTTGGGTAAACATGTTGGCTGTGTCTACACTGGCCACTTATTCCAGAAAAGCAGCCGCTTTTCCGGAATAACTTGCCAGCTATCTACACTGGCCGCTTGCTTTTCCGGAAAAGCAATGACGATCTAATGTAAAATCTTCATTGTTTTTCCAGAAAAACAATATGCTGCTCCCGTTCGGGCAAAAGTCCTTTTCTGGAAAAACTGTTCCGGAAAAGGGCCAGTGTAGACAGTCCAGTAGTCTTTTCCGCAAAAAAGCCCCGATTGTGAAAATGACGATTGGGGCTTTTTTGGCGGAAAAGTACGTCTACATTGGCCACGGATGCTTTTCCGGAAAAAGTGCTTTTCCGGAAAAGCATCCTGCCAATGTAGATGCTCTTTTTCCAGAAATACTTATAATGGAAAACTGTTCTGTTTTAAGAATTTCTGGAAAAGGGTGCCAGTGTAGACGTAAAAGCGACGAGGAGTCCTGTGGCACCTTATAGACTAACTGAAGTGTAGGAGCATAAGCTTTCGTGGGCAAAGACCCACTTCGTCAGATGCATTCGTCTGAGTGTAGACGTAGCCATTGAGTGTTGTTGTAATATTACTTTGTCTTTGGTAAAGATTGTATAAGGCGGACCAACCATCAAGGCCCTCTCTCACAAACTATTAAAAACAGCACCTTCATTGTAAGGAACGCGAGCAGGAAGGTGGCTAGAGGTTTGAAAGGGGGTCTCATAAGGCAATCTAAAACCAAGTTGGAACACTGTGAGGAGGGTAGAGGTTCTGAAGGCCCATGAGGAATCTCCTGGTGATGGGATGTGCAAAGACAGATGATCCATTGACCTGTTCCTGGAAGGCCATAAGTGGTTCTGGTGGAATGGTCTCCTGATACGGAGAATGGTTCTTACTTGCTCAGAACACAGAGATTTGGCACCCTGGGACCAGACAGGAGCCAGGCATGGAGGTGAAGAGTATGGAGTTAAGGGGGAAGTAATTTGCCCAAATTCTAGGAGAAGAGGTTGTGTTTGGTATGCAATGGTTTGTTCCAGTGGATTAGGAATACATCATCCATTAACCCTCCCCTGCCTCCCATTGCCCAGTCTCTCCTGGGAGCAGAAACGAAGACACTTGGCATTGTTCCAGGTTGCAAAGAGGTCTATTGATGGGTAGATCCACAGGACGAAAACAGAGGCAGTCATCGTTGGGTGCAGTTCCCACTCATGGTCTATGGAAAAGTTGCGGCTCAGAGTATCTGCCATGTGTTGTTGACACCTAGTAGGTATGATGCTTTTAGGATGACCCCATGATGAATGCACCAGTTCCAAAGGTGGATGGCTTTTGTACAAAGGGATCAAGGAGCCCCACCCTGCCTGTTTTATATAAACATGGATGTCATATTTTCTGTGAGCATGAGAATGGTGTGATTGATAATGGTAGGAACAAAATGCCTGCACTCATTCTTGACAGATCTGAGCTCGAGAAGGTTGACGTATAAAACGTTTTTGTGTGGTAATCATTTGCTCCGAGCAGTATGGTGATGCAGATGTGCACCTTATCCTATTAGTGAGGTATCCATCCATAATCTGCATTGATGGTTAGGATTGGTGGAAGGGTACTCCTGCGAGGAGATTGCGGGGGGGGGGGGGGGCGGAGGGGGAGTCCACCTTTAAGATTCCAGCACATGTTTGGGGAAGGTGACATTGCTTCTGAAGTGGATGACGAAATGGTGTGCACACCAAAGCTAGCCAGTTCTGCATGGCGAGGAAGTGGAGGTGCGCATACTGGACAACATATGTGGTAGAGGCCATATGGCCCATCAGTTGGAAACTGGCATGTATGGTAATGGAAGGACTCATGGATAGTGTAGTTACTAGGCCCCGTAGCACAATGAAACGTTGATGTAGGAGATAAACCCGTTCCGACATAGTCGCAATGAGCTCCAATGAACTCCGTCCTGAACAGAGTCAGGAGTTGACTTGTATTCATTTATAAGAAGTCCTAGACGTCTGAACAGATCTTTGGTCTTTGAAACTACTCTGGTTGTTTCTACTTGGGATCTGCCTTTTATGAGGCAGTCATCCAGGTATGGAAAAATCACAACTCTGTCGAAGGTGGGCTGCATCTACTGCAAGGACCTTTGAGAAGACTCGAGGAGCAGAGGATAGGCTGAAGGGTAGGACCCTGTACTGAAAATGGTTCTCGTCCATGGTGAAGCATCTGTGGGATACATGTATGGCAATGTGGAAGTACGCATCCTGTAGATCAAGGGCTACAGTCCCCTTTGTCCAGTGCAGGGATAATTGAAGCCAGCGTGACCATCCTGAATTGCTATTTCTGTACAAACTTGTTCAGATTGCAGAGATCCAAAATTGGTGTCCAGCTTCCTGTGTTTCTGGGTTCGTAAATATGTTGAATAAAACCCTCTCCCTGAGTATAGATCAGGAATCCTCTCTATTGCTTTTAGGTAAAGGAGCCAATAGTTTGCTTGCCTAAGAGGGACCACGTGAGAGGGGTCCCTGAAGAGGGATGTGGTGGGGGGAGGGTAGGAGGAAGTGAAGTAAAAGGAATGGTGTACCCTATACAGATGACTTCTAGCACCCACTGGTCTGATGTTATGGAGTCTATGTTATGGTTTCTGCTGAGGAAGCTATCTTTTTTTCTGTTGTATGGAATGTAGCATTTACACCAGTATGGTTGCATGTACATGCCAAGGATCCGGAGAGTGGTCTGACTGCCGGATGCTCTGTCAAAAAAAGAAGGCATCTGGAAGTGCTTCTGGCAGGGCATGGGGGCAGCCTTTATTTCCAGGTGCTGCTGCATGCCCTTTGCAGAGACGCTTGCTTAAAGGGATCCCCCTGGACAGCTGTTGCTCTGCTCCTGCTTCTGGTTTGCCTACCTCCTAGAGGGAAAGCAAAGCTGCTGCAGTGTTTGCTATGGTTGCCCTGCTTCCTTGGACACCACAGCAGTTTATTTTCTGGGTTTATTTTTCCTGATTTTTCACTATTTTTGGCCATGGAGCCTGAGCTGCCTCTAGGCAGGTGATGGCCCCATGCTGCCATACTGCAGCTTCTGCTGGATCTGCATGACTCTGAAGCTCCTGCCCCATATGGACCCAGACTGGACCAAGGAGACCCTCCTCCCAGGATGCAGGAGCTCTGTCCTTGCCCCCAAACTTTTTTAGGGACTGGCAGATTTGGAGGCATGAGACTAGTTCAGACTGGTGGGACCGACTCGTCATACAGCTCTGGGACAATGAACACTGGCTCTGCAACTTCCAGATGCAGAAGGCCACATTCCTGGAGCTGTGTGCCTGACTCGCCCCTGCTCAGGAACACCAGGACACCCACCTGCAGCCCATCATCCTCCAGCAGAGTGGGTTGCAATCCCCCTGTGGAAGCGGGCCACCCCCGACAGATACCACTCCGTGGGACACCAATTTGGCATGGGAAGTCTATCATCGGGGCCGCCTTGATGAAGGGGGACAGGCCCTGCCACCCATGGCTTCCTGAACTACCGAGGAGCCCTCGGTGGGACACACATTGCAATCCGTGTGCTGCCCCATCGAGCAGCCCAGTTTATAAACAGGAAGGGCAACTATTCCATGGTGCTGCAGGCCCTGGTCGACCACCGGGGACATTTTATGGACATTTGTGTCAGGTGGTCAAGGTGGGCACATGATGCCCGCATATTCTGCAACTCCTATCTGTACTGCAGGTTGCAGGCAGGAACACTTTTTTTTCCCCCCAGATGCACCTCACACTTGGGGACGTGCAGATGCTGGTGTGCATAGTGGCTGACGTGGCCTACCCCCTTATGCCATGGCTCATGAAGCCCTACACGGGCTACCTGGCTGCAAGCAAGGGGCTTTTCAATACGCATCTTAGCCAGGCTCACATCCAGGTGGAATGTGCCTTTGGCCGGCTGAAAGGGAGGTTCTGTTGCCTCCTTCCATGCCTGGAGATGGGCGAATGCAACATCCCAGAGGTGGTGGCCACATGTTGCGCCCTCCATAATCTGGTGGAGAGGAAAGGGGAGACTTTCCTCCCGGGGTGGAGGACAGGTCCTGATGGTGAGGAGAGGCAATTTCAGCAGCTCTGGAAGGCTGCTATTCACTAGGCTGGTGTCCAAATCCCAGAGGCCCCGAGGGAGAGATTCTCAGAAGGAGCCCACTGATTCTCCTCAGGGCCTCCCCCATTGGGGGGTTGGCCTGGCCCACCCCTACCTTTCCCTCCACAACCCTCACTCTCTTCCCATTAAGGTGACATATAAGTCTTGGTTTTCTTTGTAAACAGAAATTTGTTTTATTAGAAACGCTAGCAGCAAAGAAAATGTATGATCTGTTGAACCAAACTTTCTCTTTTTACTGTTCAACTGTTTGTAAGCAAAGTAAATCTGTCAGTCAAAAATAAAGATTTTGTATCGTAACTGAAATGTCCTTTAACTGGGGTGGCAGGGCACTGAAAACCTGGAGGCGGGGAGGGAGCTCAAGTAGGCCGCTGCTTCCCTGATCACAGGGTCCTGCCACCTTCCTGCAGCCTGGCATCACCACGGCCTTGGGATCGGGTGGAGCGAGAGCCAGTCCTGGCCTGGGCAGGAGGAGGGGGCAGCTGTTGATCCTGTGAGGGTTTGGGGGGAGGATCCCTTGTTGGGTAGAGGGTCTGGCTGTGGAGGAAAAGAGGAGATAACTGTCTGTGTGCACCTCTGCTGTCCCCAAGGGCATGCTGTGGCTGTCAGGGGCTCTTCTTTGGACAGGAGACTCAGGGGTGTTACATGTCACACCGGAGGGAGTAGGGCAGCAGCCTGAAAGCCTCGCAGGGGCCCCACAGTGGCAATGGGACTAGATGGCCCCCTGCACTGCCAATCCGCCCCTGTGTGGTGACCCCTCAAAGCACTCACCAAATGTTCCCTCCCTGATGTCCTCGCAAGGGAGGCTCTTTCCTTAGAGTGATTTTGAGGTTGGGTCAGGTCGCATGCATAAGGTGCCTTCCCCGTATGTGCGGCCCTACTGACAAGTGCTGAAAAAGCTCCGAACTGTGGCTCCAGGCTGACTCATCACCAACAGAGTTATAAAACCTGGACAATGAGCTCTGATCTCTGCGTATTAAAGGAGAAACATCATTTGAAGTGTTATAGCTCATTTACTTTCTTCTTTCCTCCAAGACAGTACAAAGATAAGACTTTGGCACCATCATAGGCAAAGCAGGGCAAAAAGGATAAAGGACTGGCTATTGCCTAAAAGAAATGTTTTTAAAGTTATTTAGAGAATGGGATATTGTGTAGGAGTACAAGAGATGCAATGAAAATAAGATTTCTACATTGAACTGCTGGCCACATGAAGTCTGATTAGATTTCTAGCTGTAAAATCTACACAGAGCAAGGACTTAAACATATTTGTATTGAGACCACAGCTATGCTGGCATGGAAGAGTGCATTTGTTGAGCTAGGAATTATAGGTGCAGGAAGCAGGGGTACAGTGCCTAGCATCCCAGCCTTGCACCCCTGACTCCCAGGGTCCTGCCCAGTTGCTGGTCCAAGGGGCTTCACACAGCCGCCAACCCCACATGCAGTGGTCCTGGCTGCCAGACCTAGGTCTAGGGGATAGTGAAGGCCACAGTCAGGGGTAAGGGGATGGTGCAACTCAGCACCCCACTCCAAAAATTGTTCCAGTACCAATGCAAGGAATCTGCAAACAAAATATTTTGATAAAAAATGCAGATGTTGAAAGTTATGTAGACACTGATGTTATACTGTATTTCCAAATGTGAAGTCTTTCATGGTGCTTCTCTATACCCTTGAAGCATATTGTTTCCATTCCTCTCAACAATTAATTCTTATTTAATAGGCCTCTGACTCTCAATTTTGAGTAGCTACAATGTGGTCTAGAAATCAATGGTGTGTAGTAACCCTTCCTGGACTGTTACAGCCTAAAGAAAAAACAAATACTTAGCCCTAACTCTAGACAAATATGTAATAACTTAGGACATTGATCTATCAGTACCTCCTCCTCAAATCTTCTCCCCATCCAGCTGTGATAGGCTATCTGAAAGATTGGACTCTGTTATCACATTAGAACAAGCACCCTAATATTAGTATGCAGGTGATATGTTCCCTCCTCGTGGGCCTGGGCTATGAACATTAGTCAGCTTTCCATTCACTTCTATAGGTTTTGGATCATGACCCATAATCCTCTGACAGCTAGCCAAAGCCTTTCCATACCAAGCTATGTGTGTTTAAAATTACACGTAAGATGATATAAATATGTATTGCACAGGACTGGAAAAACTAGGATTGATTCTATTTATACATTATCCTTGATACACCGTGTAAAACCATCTGCTGAAGGAATCTAGGTCTTCTGATAGAAATGTAGCCGTGTTAGTCTGGTGTAGCTGAAACAAAACACAGGACTATGTAGCACTTTAAAGACTAACACAACGGTTTATTAGATGATGAGCTTTAGTGGGCCAGACCCACTTCCTCAGATCAAATAGTGGAAGAAAATAGTCACAGCCATATATACCAAAGGATACAATTAAAAAAATGAACACACATGAAAAGGACAAGTCACATTTCAGAACAGAAGGGGGATGCAGGGGGGAGGAGGAAGGAAGGTGAATGCCTGTGAGTTAATGATATTAGAGGTGGGGAAGGGGAGATGTCTGTGAGTTAATAGTATTAGAGGTGATAATTGGGGAAGCTATCTTTGTAATGGGTAAGATAGCTGGAGTCTTTGTTCAGCCCCCCGCGGAAAGTGTCGTGTTAGTCTTTAAAGTGCTACATAGTCCTGTATTTTGTTTTAGGTCTTCTGAGTGTGTCTACCAGCCAGGCAGTACACAACTACACAGCAGAGAGGAGGGGGGCGGGACCAGGGTGGGATGGAATCCTTGGGGCCAGACTCGCCCATGTGCTCTGCCGGGACCGTGCATGGGACAGGCAGCACCTCGGGATCTGTGTGCGCCCAGGCTAGCCCCACTTCCCATTGGCTGGTATGCTCCACCCCCCCAGCCAACCCCGCTCCCCCTGACCCTCTCCCAACCAGCCCCACTCCCCACCAGCCAGTTCCCCCCCGGCCAGCCCTGCTTCCCACTGGTTGGTTCCCCTCGCCTTCCACCCAGATCTCCCCCGGCCAGCTCTGCTCCTCCTGCTCCCCTCCTGGCCAGTTCCCCCTTCTTCCTCCCCCGCATCTGAGATCAAGTGTGTCCAGTATTTTTTGAAACCGTCTGGTAACCCTAATAGTGAATGCTAGTGGAAATGAGAAAACTTAAAAAAAAAAAGTCTAGTAGCACTGTAAAGACTAACAAAACATGTAGTCTTTGTTAGTCTTTAAGGTGCCACTAGACTTTGTTGTTTTTTTTTAAAGTTTTTCCTGTTACAGACTAACTTAGCTACCCCTCTGAAGTGGAAATGAGGTAGGTTTAGAAGTTAAAATAGGAAAAGAACAAGTTAAAACTTACTTAGAGAAATTAGATGTCTTCAAGTCACCAAGGCATGATGAAATGCATCCTAGAATCCTCAAGGTGCTGAGAGAGGAAGTATCTGAGCCATTAGCTGTCATTTCTGAAAAGTCATGGAAGCTGGGAGAGATTCCTGAAGACTAGAAAATGACAAATATAGTGCTCAACTATAAAAAGGGAAAGAACAACAACCCAGGAAACTACAGATGAATCAGCTTAGCTTCCATGTGAGGAAAGATAATGGAGCAAATAACTTAGGAATTCATCTATAAACATCTGAAAGATAATAAGGTGATAGGTAACAGCCAGAATGAATCTTTAAAGAACAAATCATGTCAAACCAATCTGATAGCTTTATTTGATAGGATAACGAGTCTTGGCATTTGATAGTCTCGCATGATCTTATCAATAAATTAGGCAAATACAGCTTAGATCAGTGTTTCCCAATTAGAGCTCCGCAGAACCCTCCACGAAGTAAAACGAGGGGTTCCGCGAGGAGCCAGCGCTCTCCCACCCTCTCTGAAAAATAGAGAGAGAGATGGCTAGCCAGCAGAGGCATGGGTGGCAAGTTGTGTGGGCTTGTGGTGCCCACGCTCCAGCCGGAGCTGGAGCCGAAGCGTCTCTTCCCCGTCCCTGCCATGCGCAACCTTCCCTGAGCTCCCCCTGGCTGGCTGCTGCTGCCCTGCGCAGCACGCTCAAACCAGTGGGTGGGGAGACACCCGGACGTGATGTAACATCACGGCCCGGGATTTTAAATTTGCTGGGCGCTGTGATGCACCGCATGGCTGAGTTGCGGGTTCGGAGTCCGGGGACAGAGCACAGACTCCGGCCCCACAAAGTGGAATGCAGAAGATACGGTAGAGGGAGGGAAGGGAAGGGGCTTGTGCAGTGGGAAAGGGGAAGGGCTAGGAGAGGAAGGTGCTTCTGCAGAGGCGGAGGGGAAGGCACCAAAGGGACGGGGGTGGAGGAGAGACAAATGGCAGGGGGCTAAACGCAGACAATGAGGAAAAGGGCAGGAGGGGAGAGGTGTCAGTGGGAGGGGGACAGGGTGATGCTGGGAGGGGAGAAGGTAAGGGCATTGGGGGCTAGAGGGGTGAGGGGAGGTGCTGGGAGAAGGCTTGAAAGAAGGGGTGGGCATGAGGAAGGCTGGGATGGAGCAAGTCGTGTGAGAGGACACAGGGGCATGAGGAGAATGGGGGCAGAGGGTGGTGAGGGGTGGGCATCAGGGAAAAATGGAGCAAAGGGGGCAGGGGAAGTGAGGGAAGGGGGAGGCACCAGGAGGGTGCAGGGGTAAGAGAAGATGCAGGTGCCAGGGGATTCTGGGGGTGAAGCAGAAGGGCAGACAGCTGCATTGGAGGGACCACTATCAGAGGAGAGACACAGGGCAAGTTTGTAGAGAGAGGTGTTAGAAGAGGGGATCAGGAGGGGTAGCTCACATGATCAGAGTGGGGCTACTGGAGAAGTGGGCACAGGGGGGAGAGAAGGGCTGGTGGAGGGGGGCAGGTTGCAGGAGGGCTGAGGACAGTGAGAAGAGCAGGAGTCAGGACAGCAGAGGAGGGTGAGGAGTCGGGGAGTAGCAGGCACCAGGGGAGATGACATGGCAGCAGAGGAAAAAGGTAGAGGTTTAAAAATATTTATTAATAACTTGGGTGGCACATCCAAACAAGCCACATGAACTCAATACTGGTGCATAACACAAAATTCATTTTGCTCATGTGAGGAAACTCTTAGGCTATGTCTACACTGGTTGTTTCTTGCGCAAGAATATCTTGCCCAAGTGTTCTTGTGCAGGAACACATCCACACTGTCATGTGCAAGTTGTGCTTTTGCACAAGAGCATCTGTGGCAGTGTGGACACTCTCTTGCCCAAGAAAGTGCCGATGGCCATTTTAGCCATGGGGTTTTCTTGCTCAAGAAATTCATGTGCCTATCTACACTGGCCTCTTGCACAAGAATAGTTGCTGAAAAGGGCTTATTCCTGAGTGGGAGCATCGTAGTTCTTGCAGAAGAAGCCCTGATTTCATACATGAGAACGTTAGTGTACTTGTGCAAGAACACACAGCCAGTGTAGACAGGCAGCAAATTTTTGTGGAAGAGTGGCCGCTTTGGCGCAAGATTGTGCCAGTGTAGACACAGCCAAGGGGAGGGAGGAAGACAGGGGCAGGGAATCAGCACTGGCTCAGCATGTCTACATGGTTTGGGGGAAGATGCAGGGAAATTGAGCTCAGCTGGGTTGCAGAGTGGGGAGGTCCAGGGGGCTGGGCTGGACTGTGGGGTTGTGTGTGTGTGTGTGTGTGTGTGTGTGTGTGTGTGTGTGTGTGGCTCAGAGCTCAGTTTGACTGCAGGAGGAGGGAGGTGCAGGGAAATGGGGCTAAACTCAAGGGGAGGGAGGGACAGGGAATCGGCACTTGGCTCAGCAGTTTTGTGGGGCTTGGAGGAGGTGCACGGAAACAGGGCTCAGCTGTGCTGTGGGGGTGGCATGCAGGGAACCAGTGCAGGGCTCAGCTGGGCTGAGGTGGATGAGGGAGGGCATACAGAACAGACGGGCAGCTCAGTTGGGCTGTGAGGGGCTGCAGGGAACTGGTGCTGCACTCCCTTGGATTGTGAAGGCTGGTTTTGGGGGAAGTGCAGGGAACCAGCAGAGGTGGGCAGCTTAGTTCAGTTGCAGGGGATAGATGTGCAAAGAAGCCTAGTGGGGAAAGGGGGGGAACCAGGAGCCCTGAAATGACCTCCCCTGGTCCAAAAATTCCTCATCTGGGACCAGTCCGGTCTAGAGGGTGCCAGATCAGGGAAGTCCAACTCCTACCCAAGTCCCCTCCTCGCACCCTCCCTCGTAGCCAGACACCCTACAACCAGCCTGCTTCTGCACCCTACCTACCACCCAGACCTTGTCCCCTTCCGCCCCCCAGCTCCCTCCCAGATCCTGCACCCCATCCCTATCCTGCTCCTTGGCAGCCCTGCCATCCACCCTAGCACCGCCCTGGCCCCAGCACCTTGCTTCACACCCCAGGACTCGGCACCGTCCTGGCACTGGCCCTGGCCCCAGCACCCTGCCATCCACGCTAGCACTCAGCAGCACCCTGTTCCTTGTCCCAGCACCCTGCCAGTCACCCTAGTGCCCAGCAGGACCATGTCCCTGACCCCAGCACCCTGCCACCTGCCTGTCCCAGCACCTTGCCCCAGCACCCTGCCACCTGAGCCAGCATCCTTCCACCCAGCAGCACCCTCTCCCCAGCCCCAGCAGCACCCTCTCCCCAGCCCCCGCACCCACTAGAACACTGTTCCCTACCCCCAGCAGCACATTTGGGACCACGTTAGTGGTTCCTCGGCCAAATAAAATTGGGAAACACTGGCTTAGATGAAGCTACTATAAGGTGGGTGCATAACTGGCTGGATAACCATTCTCAGAGTAATTCTTAATGGTTCACAATGATGCTGGAAAGGTATAACAAGTGAAGTTTTACAGGGGTCATTTCTGGGACCAGTTCTGTTCAATATCTTCATCAGTGATTTAGATATTGGCACAAAGAGTACACTTAAGTGTGCAGATGATACCAAGTGGGGAGGAGCTGCAAGTGCTTTGGAGCATGGGATCATAGTTCAAAATCATCTGGTCAAACTGGAGAAATGGTTTCAGAGGGGTAGCGAGTTAGTTCAGAACTGGAAAAACTTAAACAACAAATAGTCTTACAGCACTTTAAAGACTAAAAAACATGTGGATGATATCAAGATCTTTCGGGAACACAACCCACTTCTTCAGATAAATGGAGTTATTAATGGTCGAGTTTTGAAATAAGGGGTGGTGGAGAGAGAAGGGAAAAAAGGGAAAGAAATAGTCATTTAGAGTGTGGCTACACTGCACACTTATTTCAAACTAAGCTATTTTGGTATAACTATTCCAAAATAGCTTATTTCAAAATAGCACTTATACGCTACACAGAAGCTTCAAAATTAGTCTGAGGCAGGCTTCCCTAATGTAGATGTGCTATATTGATTTAGAGCCCCAGGAGGCACTGGGGAGGAATAACTTAGAATGGCCCTGGTGAGTGGCTATTTTGAAATAGCAGAAAAGGAGCATCAACACATGCCTTATTCTGAAATAGCTATTTTGGAATAGGCATTATCCCTCGTAGAATGAGTTTTACAGATTTCAGAATAAGCCATCCATTATTTCAAAATAATGGAATGGCTGTGTAGACGTTCACATTGTTATCTTGAAATAACAGTGCAGTGTAGACACACTCTTAGGGTATATCTACACTACAGTATTATTTCAAAATATCTAATTTCAAAATAGTTATTTTGAAATAAGATATTTTGAAATAATGCATCTACACGCAAAATGCATTTTAAAATAGCATTTGACTATTTTGAAATAGCACATCCACACTGATTGGACACTGAATCATATTTAAGGCTGGCCAGAACCAGTTTTGGCAGGGCATCAGGTCAGTAGTTGCTTTTTGTGGCTGCTGCTTGAGGCTATCTGAGGTCTGTGCTTAAAGGGACCCACCCTGGGCAAAGGGTTCTCAGCTTGCTTGCCTATCTCGATGAGGGACAGCAAAGCATTTTTTTCTCTGCATGCTCTGGTTGCCCTCACTTGGGACACCACATGGAGGTGTCACCACTCTGCAACATGGAGCCAGAGGTGCCCCTGGGCACTATGGTGCTTCTCGTGGACGTGTTGCTGCGAGCCTGGCTGCACTTTCTGCAGGCTGCTATCCGGGAGGACCATTGGGGGGCTAGCAGTATCCGGGAGACCCTGCGAGAGAGCTTCCACCCTGAGGAGCACTAACAGTGTCCCTGGTCTGCCCCACTCAGGGCTTGTGCCTCATTCCTCCCTCATGTCCTTCCACTTACCCCTTCCTAACTCTCCTTCCTGATGTCAAATAAAATGCATGTATTTTCTGGAACACAAACTCTATTTAACAAACTGGGGGTGGGGGGGGGATGAAACTCTAGTGAGACTGGGGAAAGGAGGCGGGAGAAGGAGGGGGAAACCTGGGAGGAAGGAGCTGGAAGGGGGAAGCAAGGGGAACAAGGGGGAGGGGAAGCTCAGGAGTGGGGGTCTCGCCGGGCCAACTGTCTCCCAGCACCGTGGGTGCAGGGGCCTCGGCGTCCCTGGGGGGATGGGGAGCGGGTGGAGGGAGAAGCGGGATGGGGAAGGAGAGAAGGAGTGGGAGGAGGCATGGTAGCTGGGGAGGCAGCAGGCACTGGAGCGGCAGGAGGCAGCATGCTCTGCACCAGGGTCTGCAGGTGCTGGCAGATGGCATGGCCCTGGGCAAGCTGCTCCTGCCAGAGCTGCAGGTCTTCTTGTACCCAGTGCTGGAGGGTGCGCTGCAGGGCTCACAGTGCCCCCAGGTGCTGCTGTTGGTACCCCTCCACTGCATCGGTCGTCCTGTGGAGCCCTGGGGTGCGGGAGCATGTCCTGGGTGGGGTGGTGCACCCTGTACGTGCAGCTCGTGCAGCTGTGGAGAAACAAGAGAAGTGGTCAGTTATCCCTGTGGACACAGTGAGTGAAGCCCAGCCCACCTCTGCAAGGTGAGGATGACCACTTCCTGCACCATCAGAGCCAATGTGCTTGCACAGAGGCCATGTTTGGAATATCCTGCTATCCCTGGGAGTGGGAGCTGCCCCAAGATCACAGCCCCTGTGCTGTAAAAAGTGTGTATGTGGAGGGCGGGGGGGAGATGTCCCCTGCCTCTGTGTAAAGTGGCCTTGTGGAGGGAGGGCGTCCTTCTGTGTCCCACCCTGGAGTCAGGAGAATGTCATGCCTCTTCACACACACGTTTGGGTAACAGAATAAGGCCCTTGTGTGGCAGCCAGCTGGGGCCACATGCCCAGGGGTGGCATAGCACATGCTCGCACATGCACAGGTTGCTGTGTAATCCGTGGACAGCAAGGCCCACTCACACCGTCCCTGGTTTCTGTCCATCCCTCCCTTCAGATAAGGAACAGTGATGGCACTCACCTGTTGTTGCCTCCCTTGCCTCAGATGACACCAGTGACAGGTCTGCTGGGGTGGCTCAGGGGTCCTAGCTGCTCCGCATGCTCTGTCTGGTCTGCTGCAGCTCCTGGCTCTCCTCCTCCTCCTCCTCGATGCCCTGGTCAGGGCCCTCTGCCCCAGGGTTGACAACCACCTGGAGGGCACGGACCGTCTTGTCTCCCCAGGATGCGGTCCAGAGTGTTGAAATAGGGGCAGCTTGGTGTGTGTGTGTGCCCCTGGTTGGGAGCTGCCTCCTGTGGCCCTGGCATATGCCTGCAGAAGCTCTTTTATTTTCATCCGCACCTGCTCCTGGGTGCGGCTGTGGCCTTTGCTATCCTGCCATACACAGCCACATACCTCTGTCTAGTATGGAGATTATGGACATTGGAGAATTCCCCCCAAACCTCAATGAGGTCCATGAACTCCACGCTGGACCAGGAAGGCGCCGGCCTTTTCCGGCCCCTGGCAGGCTCCTGGAAACTGGCAGACTGCTCCTGGGGAGCAGTGGAGGGCTGGCTGCTGGTGGATTGCTGGCTCATATTGAGGCCAGTGGGTCAAGGGCAGGACAGATTGTTTGTTGGGCTGGCAGGCTTGGAGCTGGCACAGGTACTGTAGCCAGACTCTACCCCTTTAAGGGCTACCGGGAGGGGAGGAGGAAGAGTAGTTTTCTTGCTTATGTCCAGAGTGGCCAGCAGGGCACCCTGGGAAGGGCTGGAGGCCCTCTATTTTGAAATAAGCATCTACACAGCACTTATTTTGAAATAGCAGTTTTGAATTTGGTGTTATTCCTTGTGGAATGAGATTTACCAATTTCAAAATAAGCCCTCCGCTATTTCGAATTAATTTCAAAATAACTTTGCTGTGTAGACATACCCTTAGAGACTCCATACTACATGAAGCTGATAGAGAAGTTATAAATTGTTCTTAAGTACCATTTTGGAGAAATGGTCTGAGGCAAATAGGATGAAGTTTAATAAGGACAAATGCAAAATACTCCACTTGGCAGGAACAATCAGTTTAACATATGCAGAATGTAAAGTGACTGTATGTAAACTCTTCTGGCCCTGGGCCTTGCAGGGAGGGAGGAAGGGCTAGCTCTACCAGCAACACCAGAGCCAGTGTGGGAAAAGGCAGCTTCTCTGGTTGGGTAAGAGGAGCAGGGACAGAAAGTGCCCTTTCAGAACTGGTCAGGTTTTTATTCCTGTGCACACTTTGGGGAGTAATGGTTTAAACTTCAAAAAGTTTCACTTACTAAGAAAAAACTTGGTAATGAGGCTGATCTGACAGTGGAACAGAAATCTTAAAAGAAAGGTGTGTGGTTTTAGTTAATGGGAATTACGTACAACCCTTTTTTACTGGAGCAGGGGTAAAGGCTATAATAATCACATAACATTTGGGCCCAGGTCACAGAGACTCATGGTTGTGATTTTTTTTTTAAATACAGCAAAGGCAGGCCAGGAAGGAGATGCTCAGGATTGGTTAGCCATCTGGCCTGCGTTCAGTAGCTGCAGCTGTGTCAGCTAGTCTAGGGGAGGAGCTGCAGCTGTGTACCGGATGAGCACAGTGGAAGAGTGGCGTGACTTTGAGAGTGGGGAACGAAACAGATATCTGGCAGGGGGATGGGCAGATTCAGGAAATCCTTTCAAATTCTATCTGAGACTCTATCTATACTATATATATATTCTTATGAGTTTAGCTTGTCTTAAACATGAGTTGGTTACTTTTGTAATATTGTCTTAAGCATGTGTAAATTTATTGCTGATTATCATACAGTTATCCAAGTTCAATTGGCCTATACATGCACAAACAGAATAAACTTCTGTCAAACTTACAGACTGGTCAGCATTCTTGCTATTTAAAAGTTTAAAATCTAATGATCGGGGCTTTTTCTTATAAATCACAACTTTTAATAATCAATTCAGAATTATTTTGGCACTATTCACAGGTCCAGCTACTCAGACTGGATGTGGCGAAAGTGTGGCAATATCTGTGGATCTGATCAACAACTTAATTCAACATGCCAAGCTCTTCCCAGGTATAATTGCTTTGAAGTCAATATTTTTACACTAGGTATTAATTTATTTCTTAGTAATAGAGTAATAGAAATTAGGTGACTCATCACCCATTCCACTTACATAACTAGATGTCATATATAAACGTTCCATATTCTGTTTCTGAAACAGAGATGGACAGTATACATATAATGATAATATATGTATAATATGACTATGTCCTTTTACCATAGTTTTCTCTGGAGACCATTATTTAGCAGTCTCTGAGCTGCTTGCAATGGCTCACTTACTTGCTCAGAAAATATTAATCTGTCCACCTGTTACAGATAGACAAAAACAACTAAGAAGCATGCGTTCCTGCTGTAATTGGTGGTTCCCACTGTAATTGGTGGTTTCAACATAAAGACTTTGAAGGCTGCCATAACTAAAAAAACCATTGAAATAGATTCTTTCACCACCACATTGCCCAGGGGTGAAATTAACTTACATTTCTTATCATAGAATCATAGAATACTAGAACTTGAAGGGACATCAAGAGGTCATCAAGTCCATTCCCTTGCCTTCATGGCAGGACCAAGCACTGTCTATATCATTTCTGACAGATGTCTATCCAACCTGCTCTCAAATATCTTCAGTGATGGAGATTCTACAACCTCCCTAGGCCATTTATTCCAGTGTTTAACCATCCTGACAGGAAGTTTTTCTAATGTCCAGCCTAAACCTCCTTTGCAGCAATTTAAGCCCACTGCTTCTTGTCCTATCCTCAGAGGCCAAGGAGAACTATTTTTCTCCCTCCTCCTTGTAACACCCTTTTAGAGAATTGAAAACTGCTATCATGTCCCCTCTCAGTCTTCTCTTTTTCTAAACTAAACAAGACCAATTCTTTCAGGCTTCTCTCATAGCTCATGTTTTCTAGACCTTTAATCATTTTTATTGCTCTTCTCTGGACCTTCTCCAATTTCTCCACATCGTTCTAAAATGTGATGCCCAAAACTGGACACAATACTCCAACTGAGGCCTAATCATCACAGAGTAGAGCGAAAGAATTACTTCTTATGTCTTGCTCGCAATATTCCTATTAATGCATCCCAGAATCTCTTTTTTTTTTTTTTTTTTTTGCAATAGAGTCACACTGAAACATGTTTAACTTGTGGTCCACTGTGACCCCTAGATCCCTTTTTGCAATCCTCCTTCCTAGGGTATGTCTACACTACCACCCTAGTTCGAACTAGGGTGGTAATGTGGGCAACCGGAGTTGCAAATGAAGCCCGGGATTTGAATTTCCCGGGCTTCATTTGCATAAAGCCGGGCGCCGCCATTTTTAAATGCCCGCTAGTGCGGACTCCGTGCCGTGTGGCTACACGCGGCACGGACTAGGTAGTTCGGACTAGGCTTCCTAGTCCGAACTACCGTTACTCCTCATGGTGTATTAGGCGAGGTATTTCCAGTAGGGATAAGGAGCTGTTAGTGCCATTATACAAGGCATTGGTGAGACCCCATTTGGAATACTGTGTGCAGTTCTGGTCTCCCATGTTTAAGAAGGATGAATTCAAACTGGAACAGGTACAAAGAAGGTCCACTAGGATGATCCGAGGAATGGAAAACCTGTCTTATGAAAGGAGTCTCAAGGAGCTTGGCTTGTTTACTTTAACCAAAAGAAGGCTGAGAGGGGACATGATTGCACTTTTTAAATATATTAGAGGGTTAAATACCAGGGAGGGAGAGGAATTATTTAAGCTTAATACCAACGTGGACACAAGAACAAATGGATATAAGCTGGCTAGTAGGAAGTTTAGACTTGAGATTAGACAAAGGTTTCTAACCATTAGAGGAGTGAAGTTCTGGAACGGCCTTCCAAGGGAAGTAGTGGGGGCAAAAGATCTATCTGGTTTCAAGATTAAACTAGATGGCTGTGTCTACACTGGCCGCCTATTACGAAATAGGCATGCTAATGTAGAACTTTGGAAGAGGCAAATGCGCGGGGGATTTAAACATGCCCCGCGGCATTTTCATTTTCATGGCCACCACTTTTTTCCAGCTTGGAGATGAGCCGGAGAAAAGCGTCCAGACTGGCGCAATCCTCCGGAATAAAGCCCTATTCCGGAGAATCTCTTATTCCTACTTGCAAGTAGGAATAAGAGATCCTCCAGAATAGGGCTTTATTCCAGAGGATCGCGCCACTCTGGACGCTTTTCTCCGGCTTATCTCCAAGCCGGAAAAAAGCTGAGGCCATGAAAATGCAAATGCCGCGGGGGATATTCAAATCCCCCGCGCATTTGCCTCTTCCAAAGTTCTACATTAGCATGCCTATTTCGTAATAGGCGGCCAGTGTAGACGTATCCAATGGGTTTATGAAGGGGATGGTTTGATGAGATAACATGATCTTGGTAACTAATTGTCCATTCATTAGCAGTGGGAATAGGTCAATGGAGGGATGATAGGAGTTACTATAGAGAACTTTCTGGGTGTCTGGCTGATGAGTCTTGCCCACATGCTCAGGGTTTAGCTGATCGCCATATTTGGGGTCGGGAAGGAATTTTCCTCCAAGGTAGATTGGCAGAGGCCCTGGAGGTTTTTCGCCTTTCTCTGTAGCATGAGGTACAGATCACAGCTAGAGGTTTCTCTGCATCTTGGGGTCTTCAGAGTATTTGAAGGCTTCAATATCTGAGATATAAGTGAGAGGATTATTCTGGGAGGGGTGGGTGAGATTCTGTGGCCTGCACTGTGCAGGGGGTCAGACTAGATGATCATAATGGTCCCTTCTGACCTTAAAGTCTATGAGTCTATGAGGAGGTGTGTGTGGAACCTGGGGTGTGAGAGTGACCACCTCGCTGCCTGGTCACCAGATCTCTGGGGCTGGCTTGGGGTCACAGGGCTCCAGCTACAGGCTAAAAATAGCAGTGTACATGTTCTCTCTTGGGCTAGAACTAGACTGAGATCTTCACCTTGCCAGTTTTCAGAGCCTGGACTCCAGTCCAAGCAGGAGTGTCTACACTGCTATTTTTAGCCCTGCTGCCAGAGCTCCACCAGTATGAATCAATTGACATGGGCTCTGGGACTTAGTGCTCTGGGTTTTTCTTTGCAGTGGAGACATACACCATGCTGCTCTGGGAGCTCATGTTGAGCTGATTGTCCATAATGACTCCCCAGTCTTTTTCAGAGTGTAGTGGGGGATGGGAGCTGCACCACTCCAGCCAGGAGGGGTTAAAGCAGGCTGGAGGGAGCCTGCACAGAGCCCCAGCCTATTAGAAAGAGGCTTATAAGGAGCCAATGAGAAAACGGAGTGTGGGAGTGGCCCTGCTATCTAAAGCTGCTCAGTAGAGCAGAAGGCAGTTGGGTCCTAGCTAATGAGGGTGTAGGATCAGCTCCTAGTGAAGTAGAAACATCTTCTGGGCAGGCTCAGAGGAGCTAGAGAGGGAAGCTCTGGCCTGATATCTCTCAGGCTGTGGCCTAGATATAAGGACCAAGAGGTCACGGGGAAGTGGCCTAGAGAACAAGAGTCAGTAGAGGGGAGAGGACAGGACAAGGCTGTGGCCGGAGAGTCCCTGGGTTGGGACCCAGAGTAGTGGTTGGGCCTGGGTCCCCCCCCCCCCTTACCTCTTGCACTGCACCTACTCACACTGCAGAGTACCCTTTCTAGACTGTGGCTTGCCCCTGAAGTGAGGGGCTAGACTGGGGCTGCAGTTAGACATGGTATCATAGGGTGAGACTGAAGACTACTGAAACCCCCAGAAGGGGGGTGAGCGATTGGAATGGTAGGCTCTGCTTGAGGACAGGGTAGTGAAGGGGGTGCCAGGGTCGCAGAAGTAACGTGGGTTCAGAGCCAGAGGGTGGAGAATGCATGTGACGGGGCTAGCCTGCCCCGCACTGAGCAGGAGGGAGGGGAGCCCATTTATTGGGTCGAATACGCCCCTCCCCCACAGCCCTACCGGGCATTCTCGAAGTGCAGCCTCACTATAAAAGGCTGCTGGGCTGCTCAGTTGGGGCAGACTGCCGGGGAGGAAGGAGCCTCGGCCCCAGCCGCAGGGCCACAGCCGGACCTGCTGCCCGAACCAGAGCCGGAGGTACCACCACCGCCGCCGCTGCTGCTGCTACCATCCCTGGGCCAAGCACGCCCCCAATGCCGACTCCGGGAGACCACCCTCCCCGCTGCAGTGGACAACCCTTGCACTGCTGCTCCAGAGACGGGACCGGCTGACGTTGCCGCTGCCGCCAACCCCGCATCGCCAGGTGGGACCACTGTCGGCCACGAGGCTGGGGTAGAAAGCAACCCAGGGCAAAGGGCAAGGAAACCCCCAGTGGGCTCGGTGCATTTCGGGGAGGACCCCCCGCTGAGCCAGTGGTGGGAACCACCCACCACTACTAGGGCCCTGGGTTGGGGTCCAGTGGAGAGGGAGGGCCCGGACCCTCCTACCCCAACCCACAGGGCACGGTCTAGGCCTCAGGGCCTGTTGTGGCTGCTGGACTAGGCCTCAGGGCCTACTTTAACCCCACCCCCCAGACCAGACCTTAGGGTCTACGAGGGGGCGGAACTGCTTTAATCTCGGGGAGGAGAGAACGGGGCGGGGAGGACCCCGCCACAGTGCAGAGCAACGACAGCTGGAAAAGGGTGACCTGTGGAGAGTCAGATCTAATTCCCAGTGTGACAGCAGGAGATGCCATGGTGGTGAGTTACACACAATCTCTATTTCCCAGGATGGAGTCCTCCATCTTTTAGTATAGCCTATGCACTTTGTTTTGATTTATGCATTTTGATTTAGCCACATTAAAACACACATGTGCTTCTGCCCAGTATATTAAGCAAGGCAGATTGCACTGTAGAAGTGACCTGTGATATAAATTATTCATCACTTTCCTACTTTTTTGTGTTCTTTATTAGTGATTTTATGTTTTCTTCAAGGTCATTAATAAAAAAAAAGTAGAGCATAGGGCCAAGAATCAGTCTCTATAGGACCCCACTAGCAATACTCCTGCTTGATGATTTTTACATTTACATTTATAGTCTGAGACGTGTGGGTTAGCTACTTTTTAACCCATTTAATGTGTGCCATGACAATATCATATCATACTTGGGTTTTTTATTAAAATTCCATGTGGTACTTTATCAAATGTCTTACAGAAATCTGAGCATTACATCAACATTACAACCTTTATCAATGTAACTTATAAATCAAACATTTAATCAAAAATATATTAAACTAGATTTACCCAGTGTTGCTCGGGTCCTTAACTCAATGTTTGTTTTTTTGGAAATAAAATGAAAATGTACATGCTTCATGTAAATCATTGCTCTAGGGTGGGGCTAGAGATGAGGGGTTCAGTACGCAGGTTTCCTTGGGGAGAGATGACAACCCCAGCCGTCTCTAACCACTGCAGCTTGGGGCCAATGAGAAGTACCTATCCATGGCCACTGCAGCTCCAGAGGGCATAGCTGGGGGAGAGGTGCATGTTCCCCAGTTCGTCTACCCCTTACACTCCCCAGGCAGAGGCTACATCTAAACTTCGCTTTTTATCAGAAAAAGGTACGCAAATGTGCTCTGCAATTAGTGTACATTTTTCCAATAGTTTTTTCGGAAAAGCCTCTTCCGAAATTTGGCCCATCTACACTGAGCCAAATTTCGGAAAAACCTTCTCTTTTGGATGAGCCCTTCTTCCTCATGAAATGAAGAAGACAGGGCTTCTGAAAGAGCACGTCTGCTCTTCTGCAAAAAATGTCAGAAGATCAGAAGTGTTTTCTGGACGTGGAGGAGTTTTTCGAAAAACTCCATAGTCTAGATATGCCAGAGTGAAGAATAAATAAAACTGTACACATTTCCCTTGCTCCAAGGAGATGAAAATTACCAGCAAGAACACCTGAGGGGGTGGGAGTGGAAGGCCACTTTCATCTGCCTGGTGATTCTGTCTCTTTTCTGTAGGGTTGCCAGATGGTTTCAACAAAAATACTGGACACACTTGACATTACATAACAATCTACATTACATCTTATTTAGAAAATACCGGACATTTATATTTTCTCATTTATATTTTCTCAATTTGTTTCCCAAACAGAAAGCTCAAATACTGGACTGTCCGGTTCAAAACCGGACACCTGGCAACCTTACTTTTCTGTATGGTTTTCTCAGAAGCAATCCCATTCCAAGCACGTACCATTTTCCTGGCACAACCAAACCCTTACCTTGCTTTAAGTTATGATAATAGGAAGCTTTATACCGGATTTGGTGGTCCCAGCTCTTACTATTTAGGAGGAGTTCTTAGATAAACTCTCTCAAATATATAGCAGATTAAACAGGACTTGTTTTCTATAAACCTGTGTTAATTGGCGTTAATTATATTACTTTCCTTAAGTTGTTTATTAATTGAGTCTGGTATCAGCCCCTCCATTATCTTTCCTGCATTCTGTGTCAGACCACTATTAGCCATTTTGACTAAGGGTACAGCTACACTGCACAGCTATTTTGGGATATGGAGGTATCCCGAAATAGCTACCCTGTGTCTACACAAGCCTCCCATTATTTTGAAAAATAGTGGTGTGCTATTTTGCCATCCCAGTAAATCTCATTGCACGAGGGTTAAGGGATTGCTCAAAATAGTGCATTATTTCAAAATTTAGTGCTGTGTAGATGCACCAAATTTCAAAATAAGCTGTTTTGAAATAAAATACGCTATTGGCATAGCACAAATTACAAACCTTATTTCAAGTTTAGGGTGCTGTGTAGATGCACCCCCAGTTTCTTCTAACCTTCTTTGTTTGCAGCATCATTGTTCTGACTCTTTGCTAGTCATTTTTCTCCATTGTCTTGCAATTTTATTTTATGATCTAGTATATTTTCAGGTTTCAATCCTTGTTTGTAAAAAATATACAGAATGCTTAAAGAATAAAAGTCAGTGATTTAGAGCTCACATCATGTTTCTTCACCACTTACACAGGCAGAAGCTTGAAGAATAATTAGTCATTTAATGACACCTTTGAGGAACACTAGCATATTGTGTATGAGGGTGATTTGTAGAGCTTTTGTCAATTAAAAAACAAAAGTTGGGTAGAAATATTGTGCTCCTCCCTCCATGCAGCAATCCACCTGGCCACCAAATCAGCATGCAATAGCAATTTTTATTATCTGATTTGAATAATGGGATATCCTTTAAAACAAGGGTATAAAAAAATCTGCTCAGCAAAGAATTTAATTAAGTTGCCTGAAGTTTAAGGGCTGTAACTAATTTGCATAAAATGGAGCAGAGAGTACCCAACTTCATCTTTAATATGTCAGTGTATCACATGGAGTCTTAAGTGCCAGCATGATATGTTCTGTTCTGATATGAACAGCCCTGTGCACCTTAAAGCAATAGATATTAGACACTACAATCTCCACCAACTGAAGCTTGATATTTTAGGAAAAGGAAGATGCAGGATTAATTATAGATACACAGCTGTGGGCCACTTTTTTGAACATGCCCATTTTAAACATACTGATGAATATCTATTTAGCTAATCTTGATTTTTTTTTTTTTAACTAGGAGATGATCCCTTGGCCATACACTAAGGTGTATTCAGTAGATGGCAGACTTTCTAATGGGCTGGAGGCTAGCCTTGTTCAGCAGAAAGTCTACTTCCTATCTAGGCATGCACTAGTAATGCTCCCTGTCCCACCTGCTACGAGGTCAAACTTGTTGCTATTCATGTTATAAAATCAAATAATGGTTTTGCTTCGTAGTCACTGTTATGTATTGACCTTGGACTCTCACACTCTCTCTAGTCAGGAGTCTACATGCTGTCGAGGTGACTCAGATTTATGATATTCCTCAGATAATCTTCCAATAGGTAGTTAAAAGTGACATTACAGCCTAAGGAGATTCTTGGCTTTCTTAGCTTACAGTCAAGGGGATTTAGGCCCCTATAATCAAACATTAAGCACAGAAGTAATTCCAAATCACTCAAGCATATGCTTAATATGTTTCATCGGGGCTTTAATGTGGAAAATGTAAATTCCCCATAGCCAGCACCATATATATTGCTCCAGGATTGAAAGAAATGCTACTAGCCCTTCATGAATCAGTGTAATTCATGGAACATCCTGCACCCACATCAAATAAATCACTGTTATCATGAATAAAATTATGTCCTATGCTGTACCTTAGGTATTATTTTAGAACTCTATTGGCAATAGTTAGAGATACAGTACTTCTAATGAATGCTGTCATTTCAGACCCAGGAAGATATAACTCTGAAAGGGGAAATTACAGGTGTGAATATGACAGAAATGATTTGAACAGGTTGGACAGTAGGCAGAAGAATACCTTTTATTATTAGGTATCTAAAAGATATGTCTACATTGCAGTTATACATCTGTGGTTGGCCTGTGCCAGCTGGCTCAAGCTAAGGGGCTATTTAATTGTAGTGTAAATGTTTGGGATTCTACTATAGCACCACTCAGGCTCATGGGCGGCAGGTTTGTATAATTTTTGGTGGTGCCCCATTAGCCACACCCCCTGACCTCCGTCAGCCACGCCTCCTCCCCCCCGTTAGCCATGCCCCTGCCACCCCCCGTTAGCCACGCCTCTGGAGGTAACACGCTTGAGGCACGATGGACACATGACCAGAAGTAAATAGTGTCATGTCACTCCTCTCAAAGGGCTTTTCCCACCATCCTTCTACCAACAGGGATTAGTTTGGCCCCCACCAAACCTCCCTCGTGCAACTATCCTGCAGTTGCATTAACCCAACATGTGTGACATTAACTCGGGGGCACAGAGGCTGGGGGAAGTGTTCCCTCTAAGGCTATGTCTACACTCGCGGCTTCTTACGCAAGTACAGCCGTGCTTGTGCAAGAACCCACAGAGCATCCACACAGCCCGCCTGCTCTTGCACAAGGAATTTTACAGTACGGCGTGGTAAGAGGGCATCCTGTGCAAGAGCTACACTCTTTTCTAACAGGTGTAAGCTCTTTTGCGCAAGAGAGCAGTATGGATGCTCAGCAGGGATTTCTTGCGCAAGAAACCCCTGTGGCTAAAATGGCCATCGGCGCTTTCTTGGGCAAGAGAGCATCCACACTGCCATAGATGCTCTTGTGCAAAAGCACAGCTTGCACATGGCAGTGTGGACGTGTTCTTGCACAAGACTTCTTGCACAAGAAAACTTGCACAAGAAACTGCCAGTGTAGACATAGGCTAAGGGTTTCCCCCATGAGCAAAATGAACTCACACCAGTACTGAGTTCATGTGGCTTGTTTGGATGTGCCACTGTGGCACCCAAGTTATTAATACATATTTTTAAACCTTTACCTTTTCTCTCTGCTGCCATATCTCCTTTCCTTGTTCCATCAGCTCCCCTGGTGCCTGCTGTCCCCCCCCCCCCAACTCCTCACCCTCCTCTGTTGTCCTTACTTCTGCCCTTCGCACTGCCCTCAGCCCTCCTGCGACCTGTCCCCCTCCACCAGACCTTCGCTCTCCTCCATGCCCACTCATCCCGTATCCCCACTCTGATCATGTGAGCTACCGCTCCTCATCCCCTCTTCTAACACCTCCCTCTACAAACCTGCCCGGCCTCTCTCCTCTAGTGGTGGTCCCTCCTCTGCAGGTGTCTTCCCTTCTGCTTCACTCCCAGAATCCCCTGACACCTGCACCTTCCCTTACCCCTGCACCCTCCTGGTGCCTCCCCCTTCCCTCACTGCCCCCTTTGCCCTCTTTTTCCCTGATGCCCACCCCTTCGCCATCCTCTGCCCCCATTTCCCTCATGCCCCTGTGCCCTAACACATGATTTGCTCCATCCCAGCCTTTCTCATGCCCACCCCTTCTTTCAAGCCTTCTCCCAGCACCTCCTCCTCCAGCCCCCAACGCCTTTCCCCTTTTCCCTCCCAGCATCACCCTGTCCCTCTCCCACTGACACTTCCCCTCCTGCCTTTTTCCTCATTGTCTGCAATTGGCCCCCTGGCATTTGTCTCTCCTTTACCCTGTCCCTTTGGTGCCTTTCCCTTTCTTTCCCCTTTCCCCTCCCCCTGCGCATAAGCCCCTTCCTCTCCCAGCCCTTGCCCCCCCCCCCACCTTCTGCCTTCCAATTTGCAGGTCCAGAGCCTGCGCTCTGTCCCCGAACTCTGAACCCTCAATTCAGCCGCATGGTGCAACGCAG
Source organism: Pelodiscus sinensis (assembly GCF_049634645.1). Taxonomy (NCBI): domain Eukaryota; kingdom Metazoa; phylum Chordata; order Testudines; family Trionychidae; genus Pelodiscus; species Pelodiscus sinensis. Next base: position 28,567,222 of record NC_134724.1, on the reverse strand, counting down.
CACCCAGCAATTTTAAAATCCTGAGCCATGACGTTATGTCATGCCCGGGTGTCTCCCCGCCCACCGGTTTGAGCTAGCTGCACATGGCAGCAGCAGCTGGCAAGGGGGATGTGACCGCGCACGTCTAGGTCAGCCCGGTGCCCCGGGTCCCAGCTTTCTAGTTCGCCGTCCTTTGCCCACAGATCAGTCTCTCTGTTGCTGGCTTCTTCAGTTGGCTCTGGCCGGAGTCTTCCTCCGTCACTCCTCGACATGAGTGAGAGAGGGGGCCCCGGCCCGCCCTCATTCACGGGCCCCAGCCCAGGGCCCTAAAGAATCGGAACATGTTGTGGTCTGAGTCCGGCTGGCAGGGCTGCTCAACTAAACTCACCAGCCCACGGGCCTTAATCACAGCCCTGCCCTGGGCTACTTCCTCTTTCCTCCCCCTCCGTCACCTCGGTCGGGGTTCATGTCCTGCTTGCCTCTGCGGGGCCTGTTCCTCCAGCCGCTCAAGTTATTTCACAGGGGAGGGACGACAGCCCGGATCCCGCTTGCCCCAACTGGGGCCCCACACGCCATTCGGGGGAACCTTCTCGAGCTCCCTCCCGCTTTAGCATTCCGCGTCCTCCCTTTCCCTTGGCCGGGCAGCATTTAAATCTCCCGCCGCTTCCGGCACTGGGTGGAGCGCTGCCCGGACGTCACCGTTGTAGGTCCGTTCCTCCTGCCTCCGTAGCGTGGGGCCATCTCCTCTGCGCCCCTCCCAGCTGCTGCGCCGGAGGCCGCCAGCTGAGCCGCAGCCCCAGAGCAGGGTGCTTCCCAAGGGGGATCCAGTGCGGGGTTGCGGGCCCCTGTCACAGGGGAGCTCAATGGAGGTTGCGCATGGAAGGGACGGGGAGGTGACGCTCTGGGGCCGGGATGGGAGAACAAGCCCGAGGGGGCGGGGCCCACTCCAGCTCCAAATATTGGTGGAGCCTGGGCACCACGAGCCCATACAACTCGCCACCCTATGAGTGGCTACATATACACTGCACAGTCATTTCAGAATAAGCTATTCTGGAATAGTTATTTCAAAATAACATGTCTACCCTGCAGGGAAGGCCCAACATTAGTCTGAGGCAGGTTTCCCTAATGTAGACATGCTATCTTGATTTGGAACCTCAGGAGGAATAATTTAGAATGGCTCTGGTGAGGGGCTATTTCTAAATAGCTGAAGTGGAGCGCCTACACGTGCCTTAAGAAATAGCTATTTCGGAATAGGCATTATTGTTTGTAAAATGAGGTTTACAGAAGTCAGAATAAGCCATCCATTATTTCAAAATAATGGAATTGCTGTGTAGATGCTCGCATAGTTATTTCGGAATAATGGCCGTTATTCCAAAATAATTTTGCTGCGTAGACACAGTCTCAGGGTCCTAGAAGCCAGGCTCTAGCCCAAGCCCTGTACTCCTCATTTTTTCAGGAGTATGGGATCTTTCGAAAAAGTGTTTTTTTTTTTTTTTTTTTTTTTAAAGAACCACGTTTAGACTGCGGTTTCACTTTCGAAATACCCTTTTTCAAAACAGTGATCGGATGTAAATATGCAAATGAAGCGTGGGATATTTAAAGCCATGCTTCATTTGCACTTTCGATTGCGCTCATTTACATCCCTCTTTTGAAAGAGGGATGTAGTCTCGATGAGCCTGTAGTGCAGTTTAGAGGCTGCTCCAAGCTGTGGAAGGGCTAGAACTAATGCAAAGAAACATGAAATAAAGCCACCGATCCTTCCCTCTCATTTTTGAAGAGCACTACTCTGGCATATTAGCAAGTCTAGCCCTTAATCCTCAAAGCACGTTGTTAATCAATTAATCCTGACATCACCCTTATAGGAATACATATTCATACGACAGTTTTACAGATGGGAGCACAAGCAGAAAGTAGCCTTTAGGAGATAATGTGATTCCAGTAGACTTCCAGGGAAAGTAGTGTGAATTTTCCACAGAGAGTATAGCTTAGTTTTTTTAAATTCTCCTCCAACAATGGGTTTGATTCAACTACATTTTTATCTTTGACTCCAAAGGGAATAGCAGCTAGCCCCAAATTATATAACTGCAGGAAGTAAGGGTATGTCTAAACTACAAAGTTAATTCGAACTAACAGCCGTTAGTTCAAATTAACTTTCATAGCATCTGTACATGCAAACTGCAGTTCGAACTTAATTCAAACTAGTGGAGCGCTTAATTTGAACTAGATAAACGTCATTCTACGAGGACTAATGCCTAGTTCGAATTAAGTAGTTTGAATTAAGGGCTGTGTAGCCACTTAATTCAAACTACTTGGAGGCTAGCCCTTCCCAGGTTGCCCTGGTGGCCACTCTGGGCACAACCAGGGAAACTCTTCTGCCCCACTCCTGGCCCCGGAGCCCTTAAAGGGGCACGGTCTGGCTACGGTACTCGTGCCAGTTGCAAGCCTGCCAGCACCCATCCAGCAGACCCTGCACCTAACACAGGATGAACCAGCCACCCGCTGCCACCCAGACCTCCGCCTCTTCCCAGGACCAGGCTGGCGGCTCACAGGGACCTGCCCGGGTCCGCAAGAGGCGGGCGCCCTCCTGGTCTAGTGCGGAGATCGTGGATCTCATTGAGGTTTGGGGGGAGTACTCCAATGTCCACGATCTCCGCACTAGCCACAGGAATGTGGCCGTCTACAGCTGTATGGCTGACAACCTGGCCACCAGAGGCCACATGCAGGGAGCAGGTCCGCTGCAAAATTAAGGACCTGCGGCAGGCCTACGCCAGGGCCTCCCAGCCAGGGGCCGACCAAGAGGCATGCCCCCATTATGAGGCCCTGGGCCGCATTCTGGGGGCTAACACAGTGCATGCCCCCCGGGTGGTGATCGACCCCGGGGCAGAGGGACCCGTCCTGGACACGGAGGAGGCCGTCGAGAGCCAGGAGCCTTCAGGGAGCCTGCCCAGGACCCAGAATCTCCGAGACACCTCACAGAGCACATCGGCTGTGTCGTCTGAGGCCGGGGAGGGCTCCACATGTGAGTGCCATCATGCTCCCCTTATGTGTATGGGGGGCGTGGGGAGAGAGGGAACCCAGGGACCGTGCGCCTAGGCCTTGCCCACCATGGAGCAGCAGCTGGGTGTCATGCAGGGGCCCTGGCCTGTTCCTCACACGCCGACCTCGCCTTGCAGAGGGGGGCTGGGTTTCACCCACCGTGTCCCCAGGGAGAACTGACCACTGCTCTTGTGTCACCACAGCTGCAGCACCTGGGACTACAGGGTGCACCACCCCGCCTAACACCTGGGCCAGCAGGCACACCAGGAACCTGGAGGACTACCACCGGCGGCACCTGCGGCTACTGGAGCACCAGATCCGCATTCAGGAGCACTTGGTCTGGGAGGACCTGCGGCTGCGGCAGTGGAGTTTGGAGGTGCTGGATGAGCAGAGCTGTGCCCTAAGAGGTCACTTCCAGACCTTGGTGGACAGGTTCCTGCCTCCTCCTGCTCCAGCCTCTGCGGCCACCCCAGCTCTAACTCCTCCTTCCACACCTGCTCCCTCTCCCGCTTCCTCCGCACCCCCCGTCCTCCCCACACCCACAGTGCTGCGAGACGGGAGAGCCAGCAGGACCCCCAACCCTGAGCTTTCCCTTCCCTTCCCTTCCACCCCCTTCCAGCTCCCTCCTCCCAGGTTTCCCCCTCCCCTCTCCCAACCTCACTCCTCCCTCTCCCACCCCAGTTATGTACAATAAAGAGAGATTTTTGTTGGCAAAACAGGTGTGTTTATTTTACATTAGGAAGGGGGGTTAGGGAGGGAAAAGGGGAAGGAGAGGAGGGTGGAAGAAGACCCCAGTGGGGCATGCAGGGAGAGTTCAGTCCTCCTCCTCCACCTGGAAGCTCTCCTGCAGGGCTTCCTGGATCCGGACGGCCCCCCACTGGGCCTCCCGGATGGCGGCGGTGTGGGGCTGTGCGAACTGGCCAGCCATGTGGTCAGCCTCAGCCATCCAGGCTGGCAGGAAAGTCTCCCCGTTCCGTTCCCACAAACTGTGCAGCACACAACATGCTGCTACCACGGGAGGAATATTGTGCTCAGCGAGGTCGAGGCGGGTGAGGAGGCACCTAAATCGGGCTCTGTCGGCCAAAGGCCCCCTCGACCATGATGCGGGCCCTGGTGAGCCTGGCATTTAAGGCCTGCTGGGAGGGGTTGAGGTGCCCCATGTACGGCTTCATCAGCCAGGGCTGTATGGGGTAGGCCGCATCCCCCACCAGGCAGATGGGCATGTCCATGTCCCCGACCCTGATGTGGCAGTCGGGGAAGAAGGTTCCGGCGTGCAGCCTCTGGCACATGGAGGAGTTCCGGAACACCCTGGCGTCGTGTGCCTTACCGGACCAGCCCACATTATTGTCCGTGAACTGGCCCCTGTGGTCACACACGGCCTGCAGGAGGACGGAGAAGTACCCCTTGCGGTTGATGTACTGGGAGGCCTGGTGTTCCGGGGCACGGATGGGGATGTGCATCCTGTCGATGGCCCCCCCCCCGCAGTTGGGGAAGCTGAGGGCTCCAAACCCCCGGATCCGGGTCAGCAAGGCGGACCACCCTGCGGAACAGCACCCAGTTGATGGCCTTGACCACCTGCAGAGAGACACAGCAAACCACGAATCACTGGGCGCCTGGGTAGCTGGGAGTGTTCATTCCCTGGCACTGCCCCACGCCCCACTCCTGGAAGCAACCCCCACGGGTGGCATGTAGTACGGCCAGGACAGACCGAAACCTCCGGTGTGGGGCACTTTCGCCTCCTTCCCCCCCCTCTCCCCTGAGGCAGCCCATCCCCTCCTTGCAGCCCCCCGGCCCAGTGGCCGGTGGGTGCCCTACCTGCACGAGCACTGCTCCGACAGTGGATCTTCACACGCCAAACTGGTTCCGGACGGATCGGTAGCTGTCCGGTGTGGAGAGCTTCCATAGGGCGATGGCCACACGTTTCTGGAGGGGATGGCAGGCCTCATGGGGTGAGCCACTCGCAGAGCTCCTGGAAGGTGTCCTTCTTCATCCTGAAGTTCTGGATCCACTGTTAGTCTCCCCAGTGCTCCAGGATGATGCGGTCCTACCAGTCGCTGCTGGTGTCCAGACGTCAGATGTGGCGGGGCACGCTGGTGTCTGGGCACTGCTGCTGCTCCTCCACGACCCCCGGGGAGGCCAGGGGGAGAGGGAGGGGGCTGACATGCACCAGATAGTGCAAGGCAGCCTCTACCCATTGCTGGCAGGCTTGCCGCAGCAAGTCTAAAAGCTGGAGCAGCATGCCCAGGGTGAGCTCTGGCTCCATGGTGCCAACTGTGGCGGTGTCCCCAATGGGAAGCACTGACTCAGGCAGGCAGAGAGAGAAACGCTTTGCTGTCCCTTGGCAAGGTAGGCAAGCAAGCGGAAAAGCTGAGAACTGGCTGTCCAGGGGGGTCCCTTTAAGCAGGAGCCTCAGACAGCAGCCACACAAAGCAACTACTGACCTGATGCCCTGCAGGAACCTGTTTCAGCTGCCCTTAAATGCGACCCAGCATCCAATCAGTGTGGACACGCTATTTCGAATTAGCAAAACGCTAATTCAAATTAGTTTTTGGGTCTAGATGTGGTAATTCAAATTAGCTTAGTTTGAATTAACTGTGCTGTAGTGTAGATATACCCAGAGGCTGTGTCTAGACTGGCCACTGTCTACACTGGCCGCTTCAATTTCCGGAAAAGCACTGACGAACTATGCTGCTCCCGTTCGGGCAAAAGTCTTTTTCCAAAAGACTTTTGCACAAAAGGGCCAGTGTAGACAGCACAGTACTGTTTTCTGCAAAAAAAAAAGCCCTGATCGCGAAAATGGCGATCAGGACTTTTTCCAGAAAAGCGCATCTAGATTGGCCACGGACGCTTTTCCGTTAAAAGCATTTCCGGAAAATCATGCCAGTGTAGATGTAGCCTAACAGTGTGAACATGGCTGCTATCATGAAATTGTTTTCAATTAGCAGATCAAGTAGAAAACTCCTTGTAGAAAGTACAGTAGAAGCTGTATCACCACTTTTCCAAATAAGTACTTTCTGCTGAGCTAAAAAGGCACCTCCTGTAGCTCAAGTCACTAGAGCCTGTTATAATTAATTTCAGTGCATTTCCTATATGGTTTGTGAAGCAACAACTCTATAAATCAACATCTTTTTTTGTGGATACCAATAATATTTAGACAAATGAAGGATTTAATTGTACTCTACATAATATATTTTAATAAAAGAAACTTGGTTGGTTGAATTTCCACAATAGATTTTTACGTAACTTTTTTTCAGAAAAAGTTTAATTTAAAATTTAATTTCAGCTCTGTAGGTAACATGTTGAGTTTTGTAGTATGTGAAAGTCTTTCATAGAGTAATAATTCTCAATTGAAAGCCGCTTCTAAATATTACTACTCCAAATATGCCACTGTTTTCTGACATTTCAACCTTATCTTTTCCTGAAAAGTAAAATATTAGCCTGTCTTCAACCTTCAAAGAAATGAGCTGTTTTTCACAGACTTGTACATAGTCTTTTAAAAAACTAATTTTAGGGATTGGCAGATATGGTGAGTAATGCTGGCTGGTCATAAAGTGTGTGAATAGGTTTCACATGAACTTGGAAAATATGAATATATATAATATTTAAAAATGCTGTCAAACTTAGATAGGCATCTGTATATTGCAGAAGTTTAATATCTGCACTCAACCTGTCTCAATAAAAACAAGATCAGTTGACTGATTCAGTGCTACTGTTTCTCAGTGAAATCAAATACTAAAAGTGAGTTGCTAAAGGAATCTGACTAGTTTGACACATTTACATTTACAACAATAAAATTAACTGCAAAACACAAATTTCCTCAGGATTTCATTTTTCTCACAGCTAAGTGACTTATAAAAGGAATAATATGTTAAATATATGCACATTTTTGATAAAACTGTGTTACAACAATCTAAAGACTAATACATCTGTTTATGTGATTTTCCTGAATTATCAAAACTATCATTAGTATTAAATATTACATTGTGGACATCAGCCACATGTTTATCACAGCTTTAATTTTCTTTATCCAGATAAGGAGGTTTCTTGTGCTAACCAGGTTGGTTTAACTGTTGCCTTTACCGCTCATACTGATCCAACTCCCAAAGCTTTACGAAGGAGACCAGTGGTATTATCCATTCCTGCACCAGCATGCTTCATTCACATTTGAAAAAAATAGCAAAAAATATCTGAGTCTTCAGTGTTAGCTATACTTACGATGCCATCACAGCAAGCAGAGCACCCGGGTCCATATTACACCCAAAGACTGGCTGTAGGGGGGATAGTTCAGTGGTTTGAGGATTGGCCTATTAAACCCAGGGTTGTGCATTTAATCCTTGAGGGGGCCATTTAGGGATCTGGGGCAAATCTGTCAGAGATGATACTTGGTCCTACAATGAGGGTAGGGGACTGGACTCAATGATCTCTCCCTGCCAGCTCTCTATGAGATAGGTATATCTCCATATATTATTTAAGGTATTCAATTCCAGCTGCATAAAAAACATAACTGGAGTTGACATACCTTAAGCTGAGCTTCGGCACTGTCCTCACAGCAAGAGGTCAGTGGGAGAAAGGCTCCTATTGGCTTCCCTTTCTCCTCAATAGAAGTAAGAGTTCCAGCACTGAAGGGGGTACCTTCAGCATTTGATTTACTGGGTCTTTACTAGACCCATTAAACAGAACTCTGGAAATTGACCACCACAGCATTGATATTCTGGGAAGTAAAAATTTGGGCTTAGTTTATACCAATAGACAAATGATTTAAAGGCTAGGGTCATGGGGTATGTCTACACTAGCCCCCTAGTTCAAACTAGGGAGGCTAATGTAGGCATTCAAAGTTGCAAATCAAGCCTGGGATTTAAATATTTATTCCTCCTGGAATGAGGTTTAACAGGTAGTTCGAACTAGGGCTTTATTTCAAACTACTGGGACCCTGCCACGTGTAGATGTGGGCAGTTAGTCCGGACTTGTAAATTTCAAAAAATGGCAACTGGCTGGGAAGATGCAAATCAAGCGCGGGATATTTAAAGCCTGGGCTTGATTTGCAACTTCAAATGCTTACATTAGCCTTCTTAGTTCGAACTAGGGAGCTAGTATAGACATACCCATGAATAGTCAGCTCAAGTCACTATCTGTTTTCCTTAGCAAATCAAACAATATGCATCAGTTTCATTAACAAATGATTACATGTAATATTGCAGTTTTAGGGTCCTGCACAATGTTCCTTAAGCAGATGTGTGGTGACCATTACCATAAGTACTGTGGTGGCCTTTGTCCATGTCTTAGTCCATATGACAAAACCATCACTAATGTGATTACCACTAGGAGGAGTATGGCCTGAGCACAGAACTAGGAAAGGAATTTCAGTTCTAAGCCTGGCTTTGACATTAATTCACTGTGGCCTAGGGTAGATCCCTTCACTCTTGGTTTAGTTGCCCACCTGTGAAATAGGGACAATATCAACTCATTTATCTTGCAAGGTTTAATATTCACACAGCATTTGGATGTTTTCATAGGGATTTTCCTCTTCAGTCAATACCTTGTTTAGTAGTCTCACCAGACAGGCTATGTGTTTAAAGAGCCGTGGTTCTTTCAAAAGAGGTAGCTGGACCAAAAATTGTACTAAACCTATGGGTATGCAATAGATCTCAAAAAGATTTGGAGCTAGGTATGTGAGGACATATGATGTCCCATGATGGAGTGCTAAAGGGAAGCTTGCACTGCTTCTGTCTCAGTCTACATTGTGGTTATTCTCCACATGAGAATAAATAACTTCAGTTAACAGGTATGTTCCTCTCACTAACAGATTTGATAGTAAATTCACTATCAAAGTTAAAGTACTTGGGGCCGGGGGGACCGTCCTTATACAGTTCCTCTTATTGAAACAACAAAGTAAAAGTCAACAGAATCTTAAGGAAATAGTCAACAGAATCTTAAGCAAGCAGCACTGAAACTTAGGTTACATAGTAGTAGGCCATTCTGATGAACAGCAAAGGAGCACTGGTGGCATGTGACTTTTCCATTTGGCCCAGACCAGAGGCAAACACCCACTCAGCTTACTCCCCTGCAAGTCCTGCCCAAACTTCACCCCCAACCCCACTTGGGCCCCATCACTCATCACTCACACTTGGTCATTCCCTCCTTTAGGCTGTGCCCACTCACCATTCATGCTTCATCAAAGATTTAGATATTGGTATAGAAAGTACGCTTATTAAGTTTGCAGATGATACCAAGCTGGGAGGGATTGTGACTAATCTGGAGGATAGGGTCATAATTCAAAATGACCTGGACAAATTGGAGAAATGGTCTGAGATAAATAGGATGAAGTTTAATAAAGACAAATGCAAAGTGCTCCACTTAGGAAGGAACAATCAGTTTCACACATACAGAATGGGAAGTGACGGTCTAGGAAGGAGTACTGCAGAAAGGGATCTAGGGGTTTTAGTGGACCACAAGTTAGATATGAGTCAGCAGTGTGATGCTGTTGCAAAGAAAGCAAACATGATTCTGGGATGTATTAACAGGTGTGTGGTGAGCAAGACACGAGAAGTCATTCTTCCGCTCTACTCTGCGCTGGTTAGGCCTCAATTGGGCTGTGTCTACACTGCACCCCTTTTCCGGAAAAGGGATGCAGATTAGACACTTCGGAATTGCAAATCCACGGGGGATTTAAATATCCCCCGCGGCATTTGCATTTACATGGCTGCCGCTTTTTTCCGGCTTGGGGATAAGCCGGAGAAAAGCGCCAGTCTAGATGCGATTCTCCGGAAAATAAGCCCTTTTCTGGAGGATTTCTTATTCCTACTTGAAAGGACAAGCAGGACGCCGGATTCAGGGGAAAGAGTGAGCAGGGCCACAGGTGGGGCTCCCACCCTTTTGGCAGCAGTGCACCCCAAAGGCTGCAGGCAGGTTATTTGGGGAGGCTTAGCCTCCCCCGGTCTTTTATATCAGCTACCTACACACAAGAACAGTGAATTTAAAGAAAATGGAAAAAGCAAAGAACCAGCCAGAAGCAGAGGCGCAAAGTACCAGGACTGTGTCTTTGTTTTTTTGTTTTGTATAGTTTAAAAAAATATCAAAACCAAAGCCACTTATTCCAATTTGAGATTAGAGAAACACCATTGTTTGTTACAATGAGAATCTTTGTATGGTGCATGTGACCGTGCCCCTGTGGGTGAAACCGATGTCCCAAGTCTGGCACCGTCCTCTTAAGTCCGGCCGACCAGTTCTTCCTCAGCTGGTGGCGTAACTCGCTTGAGACGGAGGAGAGAGGGGGGCCTGGGCCCGCCCTTACTCGCGGGCCCCAGCCCAGGGCCCTAAGGACTTGGATCACGCTGTGGTCCCAGTCCGGTTAATGGGGTCGTAACCCTAAACGCATCAGACCTCGGGCTTGGTTCACTGCCCTGCCCTGAACTACTTCCTCTCTCCTCCTTGTCGTCCTTCCCCTGCCCTTCACCCCTCCGCCAGGGTGATCCCACCAGACTTGACATTCGCATCCTGCTGGGTCTCTCCGGGCGCCTTCTGCTCTTCTCCCGGGTCTGCTTCCCCCGTGCTCAGCCCCCCCCCCCCTTCTACTCTGTCTGGGCGGCTTTTAAATCTCCCGCCACCCCGGACGTTAGGTCTGACATCGCCCTGATGTCATCGGCTTACCCCTGACCCCATGCCATCTTGCTGCAGGGTCGGCTACTCCCCCTCTCTGCAGCCGCACTGGTGCTCTTCCAGCAATGCCACGGCACGGGAGCACCTAGCGCACGGCCGATAAGCACTCCCCATCAGCACCAACAGGTCGCTTACCTCCCGGGGTCCAGTGCGGGGCCTCGGCGCCCTGTCACAGTGCATAATAACTATGAAGTTATGAAGATCCACATGATACGGCAATCATAGCTGCTGCCATCATTTTATTAGCATGGATAAGTTAAGGTGGGAAACCTGAAACAGTATGAATGCACAAATAGATACTAAATGAACATCTGCAAAACAAACATTGTTCAACACATGTGGTGTACATAAGCATTCCACAAGGTGTATGCCTGTAAAACTGATTGCATTCAGTCTTCCGACTAACTAAAATAACTATCCTGGCCCTCCAAGTAAGAAGAAAAAAAAGAGAGAGGCGCTGCTGTGGGGCCAGATTCCCACCCCTAATCTATATAGTAATATTCTAGGATTGTCACCGTGTGTCTCTCTGAAGCCTAGAATGTCAATATGAAGTGATGGAAACTGCTATAATCATGGTTGCAAACACTGAATTTATTCTGAAGTAAGTGGCACTGGATATAGTCTTAGTAGTCCTTGTAAAACTATTGATATCCGTGTAAGAAATGTTGGAGTAGAAGCTTTATTTTTAGAATTATGGTAGATACATTTGGTTTTTATTTATCCTTTTCAGTTATGTAAACAGGGGCTGAACTGCTGCTTGCTATCAGCCAGCTAAAAGAAGGGGTAGGTGTGCCCACTACAATTGTTTAGCTCTGCAAGGTAATTAACTGTTAACTGTTGATATGTAAGTACAGCTCAGGAGAGAATACGAGGTTTGGCTATGTAAATCCCATTCGGCCAGGGCTGATGGAGGGTCAGTGTTGGAATGGAATGTGGAGAATTGTAAATAATTTGGGACTGTTGTGGGGATCACTAAGCATGCTACCCCTAAATGTGGGAACTGTAAAACATGCCACCAGTGCTTGCAGGAGAGACACCACTATCATGGTAAGACGTCTTGGAGGAACAAGCCTCCCCCCTTCCAGACTTGAGTCAACTGAGCTGGGGGGAAGGGTTAAAGGACTTGAGTCAGTCTGTTTCACACCTACCAGGTGTGAGCTGTGAGACTGGCCCAACCTGCCCCTTTCCCCCTGGCTGTGTCTAGACTGGCCAGTTTTTCCAGAAAACCAGCCACTTTTCCGGAAATACTTGCCAGCTGTCTACACTGGCTGTTGAATTTCCACAAAAGCACTGACGATCTCATGTAAGACTGTGAGTGTTTTTGCGGAAATACTATGCTGCTCCCGTTCGGGCAAAAGTCCTTTTGCGCAAAACTTTTGTGCAAAAGGGTCAGTGTAGACAGCCCAGATTGGTTTTCCGCAAAAAAGCCCCGATCGCGAAAATGGCGATCGGGGCTTTTTTGCGGAAAAGCGCGTCTAGATTAGCACGGACGCTTTTCTGCAAAAAGTGCTCTTGCGGAGAAGCATCTGTGACAATCAAGAAGCTCTTTTCCAAAAATGTTTTTAACGGAAAACTTTTCCGTTAAAAGCATTTCCGGAAAATCATGCCAGTCTAGACGTAGCCCCTTTGTTTTAAGGACGGACCTAAAGCAGACTCCCTGAGGAGTCTTTTCTTTTGCTAGTCCAGTGGAAGCTGGATTCCTTGGCCAGTCCAGCTAGTGGCTAGAGAGCTGAAATCACTAGTTTAGCTGCGAGCCAGACCTATTGCAGCCAGTGAAGTGGCGGCGACCAGCGGCGTGGTGTGGAGCAGCGGCAAGCGATGAGTGGCAACAGGTGGCATGGCATGGAGCGGTGGCAGGCGAGGAGCGGCGACCGGCAGCGTGGCATGGAGTGGCAGCAGGCAAAGAGTGGCGACCGGTGGCGGCATGGCGTGGAGTGGCGGCAGGTGAGGAGCAGCCACCAGCGGCGGCAGAAGATGAGGAGCAGCGGCAGGTGCCCAGCACAGCGTCCACTGGCGTAGGACGAGACAGCTGGTGGAGCATGGCGGAGTTTCATATAAGGTGCCCCCTGTCTATACCCTCACCCCCATTTCTGCCCAGGTTGGGAGGTGAAACCCTGCAGGTGAACTTTGGGACTCTGGGTGGCACGGACCAGGGACAGAGACTTTTGGGGTGTTGGACTCTTTGGACTTCGGGCGATTCTTGGCTGGGGGGGAGGGCTTAGCTCATGTTTGGGTTATGAACTCTGTTTGTGGTGTTTTCCCCAAGTTAATGCCGTATGACTTCTCTCTCTGTTTCATTAAATGTTTCTTTCCTACACTCAGTGCTTGCGAGTGGGGAAGCATTGCCTCTCAGAGGCACCCAGGGGTGTGTGAATTTCCCAGATTACTGGGTGGGGGCTCGAGCCGGTTCTATGTGAGATGGACCCCAAGATATTGAACCCAGCCCTGGTTACTGCTAGGCCTACCTGGCAGAAGGATTACAGTTATAAAAGGATCAAAGATCTATTTCCTACTAGACTAAGATTAGTTTAGCATACCTGTATTAATCAAATTACAACAGAAAAAACAAGGAGATTTAAACGGTGCTTTATTTTTCTTAAAGGCAGAAAGACTAATGTAGTAATAAATGGTTCTGTTTTCATCTTGATTATTTTCATCTAATTAGAACATTTCCTATAACTTCAGTCATTTTGGAATCTGTTCTGTCCCTGGTGAATGAGAGTAACTTCCATTAATGTTAATGAGAGTTGTACATGCGCGTTGCAGGGAGAATTAGGTGCCTGTATGGGCTAATAACCTTTTATTGTCCTGCATGCTGATTTGTTGGAAGCAGTTTAAAGAATAATTTAAAATGTATTTTAAAAAGTCTGGCATGCAGGAGGCTCATTTTCAACATTTAGAAGGTTGGAGGTGGAAAATGTGCTCTGAAATACTGTATATTGGTCTTTGCACATGTGCTCAGAAAAGGGGAAAATATAAACAAGTTAAATATACCTATCAGACATTATGGAATCATTTTATAAACAGAATAGATCACTCTGAAGTGTTTATACTTAGGCTGAATTCCTCAAGGTATGATGTTATAAGTAACAACCAGCCTCTGGAGACTGAATGCAATCATTTTTAGAGATACAGGCAGTCCCCGGGTTACATACAAGATAGGGACTGTAGGTTTGTTCTTAAGTTGAATCTGTATGTAAGTCGGAACTGGCATCCAGATTCAGCCGCTGCTGAAACTGATCAGTGTCAACAGCGGCTGAATCTGGACGCCAGTTCTGACTTACATACAGATTCAACTTAAGAACCCCAGGCATCCCCAAGTCAGCTGCTGCTGAAACTGATCAGCGGCTGATTCCAGGAAGCCCGGGGCAGGGGCTTCCTGTAGTCAGCCACTGGTCAGTTTCAGCAGCGGCTGACTTGGGGACACCTGGGGCAGAGCAGCTGGGGTGCTGCTGGGTTGGTCCAGTAGCGCCGCCGCTCCTCGGTGCTACTGGACCAACCCAGCAGCACCCGAGCTGCTCTGCCCCAGGCGTCCTGATTCAGCTGCTGCTGAAACTGACCAGCAGTGGCTGAATCAGGACGCCTGGGGCAGAGCAGCTGGGGTGCTGCCGGGTTGGTCCAGTAGCGCCCAAAGCGGCGCTACGGGGCCAACCAGCAGCGCCCCAGCTGCTGTACCACAGGCTTCCGGAGCAAAGCCGCGGAGCACGGGGGCAGCGGGACAGCCCAGACGTGCCGTGGCTGTCCTGCTGCCCTCGGGCGCCGCGGCTTTGCTCTGCTTTGCTCCCCTTCTCCCTGGCCTGCAGAGCAAAGCCGCGGAGCACGCGGGCAGCGGACAGCGGACAGCCCAGACGCGTCTGGGCTGTCCGCTGCCCACATGCTCCGCCGCTTTGCTTCCTCTCCCTGGTCTGCTGGAGACCAGGGAGATGGGCCCCGTTTGTAATTCGGGGACTGCCTGTATACACCTTGTAGAGAGCTTAAGTACACCACATGTGTTGAACAATGTTTGTTTTGCAGATGTTCATTTAGTATCTATTTGTGCATTCATACTGTTTCAGGTTTCCCACCTTAACTTATCCATGCTAATAAAATTTTGGCAGCAGCTATGATTGCCATATCATGTGCATATTTGCTTGCTAAGTATAAGTGTCTAATGTCTGCAAGCATAAAAAAATTAAACAAACCTGTGACTTTAATAGCATTTAATAGGAGTACCTGATTTTGACATGTCTTTCTAGCTGATGTACCAAGAAATGTTCTTGTGAGCAGATGCTGTTCCTAAATTGTTCTCAGATATAGTCTACATTTTTGTAAAATCCAAACTCATCCCCTTTTTAGGGTTTGACTTATTAACAGCTATGCAACAATATGTTCAGTTTAAACATCTCTCAAGGGTTTGGCATTAATTCTTCTTTGAATGATGTCCCTTTTGATGCTCCTAGATATGAGTGGCAGCACCACCTCAAATTCTTTAGTTGTCAATGTGGAACACAAAAAAGGATGCCATTACCAACTTCTATCCACCCCGACTGAGATTGGAAATAATTAAATTTATTTGGATGCAAAGTCTATTCATCCAGTATGCTCTAATTTCACATATCCAATTATGAGGCGCTCGTGGTGTACAACAACCTTAACTATTCTAAAAGGGTGTGTCTAAACTATAGGGTTTTGTCGACAAAAATGGACTTGTTGACAAAACTATACCTGCGTCTACACTACTGCCGAGTTCTGTTGACATAATGTCAACAGAACTCGGCAGTTTTGTCGACAGCGGTAAACCTCATTCTACGAGGAATAATGTCTTCTGTTGACAGAGTTCTGTTGACAGAAGGTGTTATTGCATCTACACTGTCCTTTGCATCTACACTCTCATGTGGACAAAGCGGCTTACTTTGTTGACAGAACTGGATGTAGTCTAGACACTCTTTGTCGACAGAGGCTTTGTCAAGAGTACCCCACATTATTTACTGTATGTATGGTTTGCAAATGAGTTGCTAAAAGGGAAAACAAGAGCTGGGCAAATACTGCAAAGAATTTTCCATGGGTATTCACTCGAATTTAAGAGAGACTTTGCTTCAACTGGATTTAACTCCTTTGTGCTTATTTCCATAAACATAAGTCATACCTAAAATGTTGTATTAGAGATTTATTTTTATAAATATTACATATAAAGTGGTTGGATTCAGTCTTTAAATTTATTTTAGAGTATGGCTGTGTCTAGACTACATTCCTTTTCTGTAAAAGGGATGCAAATTAGACATACCGCAATTGCAAATGAAGCGGGGATTTAAATCCCCCCCGCTTCATTAGCATAAAAATGGCTGCCGCTTTTTTCCGGCTCGGAGCTTTGCTTTCGCTCATTTTAAGATGAGGGATAAGGGATCTTTCGGAAAAGGCTTTATTTTCCGAAAGATCCGCGTCTAGACTGGCGCTTTTTTCCGGCAAAGCTCTTGCCAATGTAGACGTAGTCTAGTTGGAGACAGGAATCAGAGATCAAAAAAGAGACAGTGACTTCAGGACCCTTTTCAGGAGGAACCAATCAAATGGGAAGTTAGCAAGACATAATGTAAAGTGTTTAATGAGACTGTTATTAAGGGGGCTCTAGGGAAAAGGATGAAACAAACAGAATGAGGCAGAGAATAAAAGGAGAGAACCAAGAGAAATGAACTCAGAAATCAAGCCTATGGAGGTAAGTGCTTCTTCTGGCGCTGAGAGTACAAATGAATTAACTGATGTCTGAAGCCTGAAACTTGAATTTAGTTCAAATATTCTCCTGTCTACCTGCACCCCAAATGAATTACTCTGTGGCCCTGATTCTCTTCTCACTTAAAGATATATCTATAGTCATAGAACACAGACACTGTGTGCCCACCTGGCATGGTAAAAATAGCAGTGTTGATGGTGAGGCAAGGAATTGACGCTGAGTATATCAGGTTGAATAATACTGGTAAAGTAATTTAGCTAATAAATGTTACCATATGTTTAGAATTATACTATCTGACAAATCTCTTAAAATTAGCCCATTTTAGAAAGATGAGAAAATTCACAAATACATCATGTTTTGTTTTTAAAAACCTATTTTGCTATCGTTAGCCTAGTCCAAAAGTGTTTTTTGGGGGGGAGAGGGGGAATTCTGTCTCTCCAGAGTACACAGACAGTTCAAAGGAACAGAGAGAGCTTTGAGGGTAGGAGTTATCTGGGGACCTGCCTCACCTCTTGCTGCTGCCGCAGCCACTCCAAACAATAGATACCAGCAGCCATAGCATGGGAACTAGGATGTGGAGAGTGGTGGTGTTGAACATACCAAAAAAGTTTGGAAGAGCTGGAGAAGAATTGGAGAGCATCCCGTTCACTAGGAGCCTCAGCTCCCCTAATTTCAAATCAGTGCCTGCATAATTAGAGCAAGAAAAATAGCTTCACCATATGGGACCCAAGCATGCGGCAATGCAAGGTGTTAGTGTCTTGTTCTGTCTACCACTTATTTCTTCTGCTAACAGGACTGGCTCCTGGGAGTCGCTCAGGAACATTTTTAAAAGTGGGGGTGCTGAGGCTGGGAATAAAGCCCTGACATATAGAGCTGTCAGCTGGGTCCCCAACATGGGGCTGGCAACAGAGGTCTATGGGGCTTAAACCAGAACCCCAGCATGAGTGGGCCAGCAGTAGGGCCCCCAAACTCTTGAAGTCAGAGCCAGGACTCTAAACACAGGGCTGGCAGCAGAGGCCCCTGAGGTGTGGGGCTCGAATCAGAAGTCCGGCATTTGGGGCCAGCAGCAGAGCCCACAGCAAATGGAGCCGGCAGCTGGGACCCTGGGAACTAGGCAGAAAACCCGTGGGGTGCTGTAGCACCCCCCATACATCTAGCTGTTGACTCTCACACACAGAATTAACCCTGTCTCAAAGGGTTAGCGACATCCTAATTAATTCCAGGAGACCCATTACGAGATTAATTTACCTGCAGAAGTGGGCTAGATTTGCATCCCAGAATTTGGCTTGAGCACAGGATCCACACAAGGCGGGATT
The DNA here is from genome assembly GCF_049634645.1 of Pelodiscus sinensis. Classification (NCBI taxonomy): domain Eukaryota; kingdom Metazoa; phylum Chordata; order Testudines; family Trionychidae; genus Pelodiscus; species Pelodiscus sinensis. Next base: position 28,549,531 of record NC_134724.1, on the reverse strand, counting down.
ATCAGACGTACTAGAATATATCCTTCACCTGCAGGACATAGAACTATCAATGCAGTTTCCTATAGCTGAATATGAACATAGTCTTGCTGATAATGATATGACTCTGATTTACACAGCAGAGGTGGCTCCATTTTGAGGCAAGATGAAATGATCATTGCATATATTTATTCTAAAATTCAACGCTTTGAGATTTGCAAAAATCATAATCAACTGTTACAGCCATACTAAAAAATGAATCTAGACTTACATTCTCTTGAAAATTAGTATTAAGTTTAAACTTAACCTCTGAATTTCCAATACTCGGGTGTTTTGTCTTAATATGGAAATATAAATATCAATCTATTCAAACTATTTGAATATATAGTAATAAAAATTGATTAAATCTGCCTTTCAGCAATTTAGGAGATAGTTGAAATTAAGGATTAGTGGCATCTCCTAATTAAGATTAATTATATTACAGTGGAAAGTAATTCATTAAGCTTTTGACTACACTGGGGAAGAGGTGTTGTTTCTACATATACCAAGTGAAATATGGTGAATTAGGAAACTTTTTACTTCTCCTACACTTTTTTCCCCTATATAGAGGGAAAATATAGTGGAATGGTGAGAACTGTTGTCTCTGGCCTTCTCTACATTTGACAGGGCAGATAGTTGATCTATTACAAATGTAACCTTTCTGCCAGGTAGCACCAGCAGCATCCAGGGCCAGGTTCAATATCTAGGGATTCCTTCCCATCCATCCAACACAGAACTGGCTTGAGCTCCAACCCAGAAACCTGGGAAAATCACACAGCACCCCTGGGTACCTCTGAGGGGCAATACTTCCACACTTGCAAGCACAGAGTCTGAGGGTACATCTACACAGCAGGGGAAAAGTCAAATTAAGGTATGCAACCTCAGCTACGTCAGTTGCATAGCTGAAGTCAAAATAGCTTAATTCGGCTTTTGGCACTATCTACACAGCAGGAAGTTGAAGGAAGAACACTCTTCCTTTGACTTCCCTTACCTCTCGTGAAATGAGGGTTACAGAAGGCCACCATCTTGAAGTTATTTCAAAATACTGGCTTGCTGTATAGACACAGATTTTGTTATTTTGAATTAATGTCAGTTATTCCAAAATAACGCCGCTGTGTAGGCATACCCTGAGTGTAGAAAGAAACCTGTAATAAAAGGGGAGGGAAATAATGTGGCATTAATTTGGGAAAACACCACAGAGTTCATAACCAAAATCATGAGTAACAGTCCCACTCCAAGAAGGTTGAGCAATGTCCTTTTTCTCTCAGGTTCTTAAGTCCAGCAATGTAAATGTCCCTGTGATGGGGCGAAGAAGCCCCGCCCTGAAGTTGCAGGGCCTAGCCAGGGTTACCTGGCTGCAGAGGCCCTTCCCCTGCAACTCTGCTGGGCATGCCCAACTGCAGTTCAGCTATAAAAGCCTAGGGAAGGGCTCAGTCTGGGCTGGCAGTTGGAGGAGAAGGGCGTACAATGGGAGCTCCAGATCAACGGCAACTGGAGACCCCGAGTGAAGCCAGGGGGGACACCAAGGCAAGGGAAGGCACCGCCGAGATTGCCCGCCGTGGAGACGCCACCCCAGAGAAGGCAGTCGGACAGACAAGCACCAAAGAAGTGTCCCCAGAGGGCCAGGTAGGAAGTGGCCCACGGCAGGAGTGGGAGCTGCCTCTCCCGTCCCATGAACCTCGGTGCATTTCGGCAGGATTTCCCCTCTGAGTAGGGTGGGCCTGGGTCTCCCTACCAGGGGTGTAGCCCCACTATAACCCTGACCTGCCAGTACAGGCCTAGCCTTAAAGGGCCATACTGAACTGTGCACAGTGACATGGGCCAGAGGGCCTGGCCTTATAGGACTATATTGAACTGTGCACGTTGAGTCTGTACTCATCGAGACAGGGTGTCCCGCTGTCCACCAGAGGGAGCAGGAGAGAGCACCCCACCACAGTCCCCTTTATATGCCCAACCATTCTGTGCATCTTACTCACAGCTGTTGCCCTTGGTCAGGGCAGACCCAGAGTTTAGAGGTTCATCTGCAGAGTTCAACTCCCATCCTGAGTCAGAGGGAGATAAGGAGGCATCTTACTCACTGCACTGGTCACTTGCCATCCTGCTGCTCTCTGCCGCCGACTTGCTGGCCATTTGTCTCACCTCGCTGCTGCTGCTCTGCTGGCCACTCATTGCACCTCTCCATCTCTGCCCTCTCATTACGCCTCTCCGTCGCCTCTCTGCTAGCTGCTCATCATGTTGCTTCTGCTCTGCTGGCCCCTCATCACATTTCCTGCTGGCTTGTGGTGGATTTGGCTCTGGGACAAACCTTGTGATTTCAGCTCTCAGTGATTTCAGCTCTTGGCCGAAACCGCAGTCCAGCTACAAGAAATTCCAGCATCTACTGGAGTACATTTAAAATAATCAAGAGACTCCTTATGTAGTCTGTTCTAGTTATATCGTTAGAACAGGGGGAGAAACAGGTTGAACCAGTCTTACAACTCATGCTTAGAAGGCATGCAGCCTGCTGATTCTGAGTTCTGCCCTCCCCCTCTCACTTCAAAGAGCTTTGTTGGGGGAAGCCTTGTCCATCTGAGGTTCTTTACACTGACAGTCTCTCTCCTTTGAACTTAATTAAACACTGTCTGATTGTCTGCATTCCCACGATAACTGCAAGAATTAGTGATCATATCTCACAATTCCTGCATTTAATGTTAACACCGTTTGTGACCCCACATTAGCCAATTGGTTACGATGGGCAAAACACCATCATAACAGTTGAATATCTAGTAGGCCTAAGCAAACTGAGTGAATTGTATTTACATGCACATGCCCAGAATCTCGTTCTTTAAACTGAGAATGTTTCCCTCCTTTGTGTCAAGTTAAGCACAGACTTTTTTTCATTTGCATTGCCCTGTAGTAAGGCTGCTTGGCCTCCCTCTGACCCGGAAGGGGTAAGATTCCCTAAAACCCTTTGGTAGTTGGGCCAGAGAAACCTAGCACCACCCACAGGAAACAGAAAGGCAGGGCCAGAAGTAGAAAAGCGGGAACTAAGATCTCCGTTGGGTCCCAGCCACAGAGCAAGCCAGACACTTTACCCAAGCTCCCAAGGAGGAAGGCTCAATCGCACCATCCTAGAGAGGGGAACTGGCCTGGGCTTCCAGGGCCATTGCTGGGCCCAGAAGACTGGCCAGGGCCACCAGGGCCACTGCTGCACCCAGAAGACTGTCTGGGCCATCTGGACTGGTACTTGACCCCGAGCAACACTCTGCCAGCATTGTCAACCCTGGTGGACCCCAAGGAGCAGAGACTAAACTGGGTAGGCACCAGGGGGAATTGGTAAGTAGCCCGGGGTAGCCGAACCAGTACTGGCTGAGGAAATAGGGGTCAACTGGGCAGTGCGCTGCTATCAGGATCCCCACTGACCTGTGACCTGGTTGGTGTGTTGCAGCCAGGATCCCTGCTGACTCCATGTCAGCCTGTACAGCCACTGTTAGGGCCCTGGGCTGGATCACAGTGGAGCAGGTGGGCCTGTATCTCTGCTGCCACCCCACCCCTTAGGCAGCAGGCTCCCCTTGTTATGGGAAACCCCTGTGCTTGTTGGCTCTCTGCCAAAGCAAGGAGACCCGACCTCTCCTCAGCCTGAAGACAGACCCTGAGCACCTAAACCATGAGCCCTTAAACTGTTTGCAGCCTTGCCCTGACTAAAGGCCTGGACATATAAACTTCTGCTCAGTCAGCAGCCAAGCCTGAGCCCTTAAACTGTTTGCATCTCTGCCTTGAGCCAGAGCCAGCTTTTGTGCAAGGTGGCCCAAAATTTGGGCATACAGTTGGAGCAGGTTACCAAGGATGCAGATCTGGTCGTGATTAATCTCATGATCTGTAGGACCTTCCTGTATTGCCCTCCCCATTATAAAGACAATTTTGGGGGTCTACCAGATTGCTCTGGCAGACCCCTGCTTTTTTGCTGCCTACAACAAAGAGAAATGAAAGGTGCTATTTTGTGCCATCTAAGGGGTATGAACATTTGTACACCCATCCACCCTGACACATTAGCAATGGATACTGCTAACCAGAAAGAGTGTCAGAGGTTTCAGGGTCCTTCCCCAAAGAACAAAGAGACCAAAAAGATGTACTTGTTTGAGAGGAAAGTTTACACCATGGGGGGCCGGCAACTTAGAATATTTAACCAGCGGGCCATTATCAGCCATTATGTCCATAATACCTGCTCTGCCCTGTCTAAGTTTACAGAGCTGCTACCACAGGACTCTTATTAGGAGTTTACTTCCATGCTGGAAGAAGGTAAACTTGGTACAAGGGCATCTTTACAAGGAACCCTCAATGAGGTGGACATGGTGGCTTACACTTTAGCCACAGAAATGGCCATAAGAAGGAATTCCTGGTTCCAAGTTTCAGGCCTAACTCACCATAGTGGATCCAGACTGATGGCACTTAATGTTAAAAAGGTCTGTGATGGGTTTACTGGGTACGAGTGCCCCCTCTCGTGAGCACAGGGGGGTTCAGCGGACCCACCGTCTAGGTCTAGGGTTTGGGTCTCGGGGTCCGTTCCCTCATGAAGGGGTTTGTGGGTGTGATCACCCATTGCCAGCACGGCAAAGGGGTTCGGCGGACCCACCGTTACATCCCCGTTAAGGGTCTGAGGGTCCTATCCCTGATAGGAGTCTGGGGTCCTACCCCTGACACAGGTCCTGGGGTCCTATCCCCTAAGGCCCATCCTGTATGGGCAACAGTCGCTCGGACTGTGTTTGAGGCTGCTCAACTCCCGGGAATCCCAGGTGACGTGATGGTTCAGCTCGGTTGAGACTATGGGGAAGGGCAGTGGGGGACCCAGGCCCTCCCTCTCCACCAGGTCCCAGGTCCCAGCCCAGGGCCCTAAGTGGAGAGATTAGTACGTTCCCTCCACGACAGGCGAGGTGGATCCCCGAAACTCGCCTGTCCACGGACGCCAAAGGCGTACTGCCCCGGGCTCCTTCCACTCACTGTCTTGCACCGGCCCACCTGTGGACCCGACCGGGGCACTCACCACATCCGAGTCTTCGGCCCCATCTGGCCGGTGTCCTAGCGGCCACCGCGTTGCTCCTCCTTTCCTCCAGCGAGGCGGGATGTTTACCCTCCCGAGGGGGGGTCAGCAGCTCCTCCCTGAGCCCCCCTTAGCCTGCTCACCCAGCCGCTTTTCAAGCGGCCCGGGAAGAGACACCGTACGGGCCAGCCCCGTCCCCCCCAACATCGTCACGCATCAGCACAAACCGTCCGGGATCAGAGGATCCGCCCCCTGCTCCTCCCGCCCCTGTGCAGCCGGAACGTCTCTCGGGCGCCCTGCCTCCCTCACCACGGGACTGTGCGCGTTCCCTCGCGCTGGGTTTCAGCCCGGTCGGGGCTACTCCCGCCCCCCGCACTGCCAGCCTGCCCTCCTGGTCCCGGGAGGAGGGCGGTCCCCCTCCCCAGATCAGTGCAGACCCCGCTGGGTCTGTCACAAGGTCACACAGCAGTTTTTAAACTAAGAGATGGGGAAAAGCCGATTGGTGCAGAGGAGCACATGAATAGGACAGAGAGGTCTCTGAGGGTATTTCTACACTACAAAGTTAATTCGAACTAACAGCCGTTAGTTCGAATTAACTTTAATAGGGGCTACACGTACAAACCGCTAGTCCTTATATTATGGGAACTAATGAAGAACTTGTCTTTATTCACCCTCTCCACACCACTCATGATTTTATATACCTCTATCATATCCCCCCTCAGTCTCCTCTTTTCTAAGCTGAAAAGTCCCAGTCTCTTTAGCCTTTCTTCATATGGGACCTGTTCCAAACCCCTAATCATTTTAGTTGCCCTTTTCTGAACCCTTTCCAAGGCCAAAGTATCTTTTTTGAGGTGAGGAGACCACATCTGTACACAGTACTGAAGATATGGCGTACCATAGTTTTATACTTCCCCTCCTCCTTCTTCCCCTGGCTTCCCCCTTCCAGCTCCCTCCTCCCAGGTTTCCCCCTCCCCTCTCCCACCCTCTCTCTTCCTCTCTTCCACCTCCTTTTCCCAGTCTCCCCAGAGGTTAATCCCCCCCGCCAGTTTTGTTAAATAAAGAGAGTTTCTATTTTTGAATACATGTGTCTTTTATTTTTTACATCAGGAAGGGGGGCTAGGGAGGGGTAAGTGGAAGGAGGTGAGGGAGAAATGGGGCACAAGCCCCCGATGGGGAGGACTGGGGTGGCTCTGCGGGCTCCTCGGGGTGGAAGCTCTCCTGCAGGGCCTTCTGGATCCTGACAGCCCCCGATTGACCTCCCCGGATGGCAGCCTGCGGCAAGTGCAGCTGGGCTGATGGCCGAGTACTGTGATGTGCCGAGTGTGGGCACTCAGGGCACTCCAAGACAGGACTGCTTTGCTGTCCCTCATCGAGTTAGACAAGCAAGCGGGGAACCCTGAGAACTGTCTGTCAGGGGTGGGGGTCAGGTCCCTTTAAGCACAGCCCTCAGCTAGCCTGAGGCAGCAGCTCCACACCCTAAGTCCTAACCTGATGCCCTTCCGGCACTGGTTCCGGCCAGCCTTAACTTCGATTCAGGGTCCACTCAATGTGGACATGTTATTTTGAATTAGCAAAATGCTAATTTGAATTAGTTTTTAGGTCTAGATGCACTAATTCAAATTAGCTTATTTCGAATTAACTAATTCGAATTAAGTTAGTTTGAATTAGTGCTGTAGTGTAGACATACCCTTAGAGGAGAGTCTATTGATAGAGATTCTCTAGGTTTTAGTCAGGAGGAGAGGATGGAAGAGGATAAAGTATGGGCCAGATCAGATGAAAAACATTCACATAAAAAAGAATCTGACATCAGAAAAGGGCAGACAAATAAACAGACATATTTTTAAAGTGCTTGTACACAAATGCTAGAAGTCTAAAAAATAAGATGGGTAAACTAGAGTGCCCAATACTATGGCATTTAATTTCAAAAAGGGAACTATTCAAAAATGAGGAGGTTAGTTAAACAGAAATTAAAAGGTACAGTAATTAAAGTAAAATCCCTGCAAGCTTCACGGACCTTTTTCAAAGACACCATAATAGAGGCCCAACTTAAATGTATACCCCAAATTAAAAAACATAGTAAAAGACCTAAAACAGGGTCATTGTGGCTTAACAACCATGTAAAAGAAGCAGTAATAGATAAAAAGATATCTTTTAAAAAGTGGAAGTCAAATCCTAGTGAGGTGGCACATCCAATCAAGCCACATGAACTCAGTACAGGTGCACAACACAAAATCCATTCTGCTCATGCGAGGAAACTCTTAGGCTATGTCTACACTGGCGGCTTCTTGCGCAAGAACACATCCACACTGCCATGTGTGAGCTGTGCTGTTGCACAAAAGCATCCATGGCAGTGTGGACACTCTCTTGCGCAAGAAATCTCCAATGGCCATTTTAGCCACAGGGGTTTCTTGCGCAAGCATCCATACTGCCCTCTTGTGCAAGAGAGTTTACACCTGTTAGAAAAGAGCGTAGCTCTTGCGCAAGACACCCTCTCTTACCACACCATACTGTACATTTCCTTGCGCAAGAGCAGGGAGGTAGTGTGGCTCCTTTGTGGATTCTTGCTCAAGAACGGCTGTACTTGCGCAAGAAGCCATGAGTGTAGACATAGCCTTAGAGGGAACACTTCCCCCAGCCTCTCTGCATCCAAGTTAATGTCACACACAGGATTGCAGGATAGTTGCATGAGGGGGGTTTGGTGGGGGCCAAACTAATCCCTGTTGGTAGGAGGATGGTGGGAAAAGTCCTTCAAAAGGGGTGACATGACACCTTTTACTTCTGGTCATGTGTCCATCTTGCCCCGAGCGTGTAACCTCCAGAGGCCTGGTTAACGGGGGTCAAGGGTGTGGCTAATGGGGGTTGGGACGTGGTTAACGGGGGCGGGGGTGGGGCTAATGGGGGTGAGGGTGTGATTAACAGAGGTCAGGGATGTGGCTAATGGGGCACCACCAAAAATTATACAAATATGCCGCTTCTGCCAGGTGCACTGCGGGAGGGGGCATTGGCCCCGGAAGAGGAGTGTGTTGGTGTGAGTTTAGTGCAGGGTTTTCCTGTGCTGCAGGAGGGTGTGTGTGTGTCTGTGTGTGTTGGTGGGGGATTTTTTTGTGTGCCGGGGTTTTTTTTTTTTGTTCAATCAAAAATTACGGGGGCCCCCCGGTTAAACTTGTGTGCCTTTTTTTGTTCAACCAAAATTGCTGCTGGGCCCCGTTGAAATTGTTTGAATTGGGCTGCTCACTTCCAAAAGCCGGCCTTGCTATTAGGGTGTGTCTAGACTACAAGGGTTTTGTCGACAAAACTGGACTTTTGTCGACAAAACTATACCTGCGTCTACATAACATCGACAGAACTCAGCAGTTTTGTCGACGGCTGTAAACCTCATTCTACGAGGAATAACGCCTTTTGTCACCAGAGTTCTGTTGACAGAAGGCATTATTGCATCTACATTGTCCTTTGCGTCTACGCTGTCATGTCAACAAAGTGGCTTGCTTTGTTGACAGAACTGGATGTAGTCTAGATACTCTTTGTTGACAGAAGCTTTGTCTACAGTATCTGTCGACAAAACTTCTGTCGACAAAAGCCTGTAGTCTAGACGTACCCCTAGATTTCTTGGAAGTGGTCAACAAACATGCGGACAAGGGGGATCCAAAAGATATAGTGTACTTAGATTTCCAGAAAGCCTTTGACAAGATCCGTCACCAAAAGCTCTTACGTAAATTAAGTTGTCATGGGATAAGAAGGAAGATCCTTTCATGGACTGAGAACTGGTTAAAAGACAGGAAACAAAGGGTAGGAATAAATGGTGAAGTTTCAGAATGGAGAGGGGTGACTAGTGGTGTTCCCCAAGGGTCGGTCCTAGGACCAATCCTATTCAACATTCATCCCGAGTGGAGGAACGACCAGGAGAGACGCCAGTTAAAAGCAACTGACGCCTCCAGCCAGCAAGGACCTGGCCAGCCGGAGCTAACCTCCTCATTTTTGCGTAATTCCCCTTTTTGAAATTAAATGCCAGAGTATTGGACTGCTGAGATGTTCTTCCCACCACAGGAATGTTAAATGTTATTATACTGTGGTCACTATTCCCGTTTGGGATTGACAGCATTGGTACATGTTCCTCCTGGACTTGTCCATGGATGTACTGATCCTGCTTTTTCTCTATCCAGACCTTCTGACACAAGACTAAGCCTGTCTCTATCATCCCAACTGTAAATCCTTGTGTCTTAAGGTCGGGAAGCTCCATGGCTAGATCCCAGAGAGCTTCTCTGTTCCAATTAGGTTTGACAGGTTCTCCTGAGTAGTAGAAACCCCTCCACAAGAGCCGCTTATCTGACCAAGTGGAAGAAGTTATTGATTTGGGTATCTCAGCTTGGTTTGTTCCTTATGTCAGCTCCGATCCAAATTACCACGAATTACCTCCTCAACCTGAAACAGCAGGGCCTTTTGGCTTCATCCATGAGGATTTACCTGGCCACCATCTTGGCTTTCCACCCTGACGTACGAGGCTGTATGGTATTCTCAGACAGAATGGTAAGTCATTTCCTAAAAGGTTTGGATAGGCTATACTCATAGGCTATACTCATAGGCTATACCTTCATGGGACCTCAGTTTAGTCCAATCAAGGCTGACAGGTCCCCCATTTGAGTCACTGGCCACATGTTCTTTGCTTTACCTCTCATATAAGGTAGCCTTTGTCATGGCGATAACCAGAGCTTGACAAATCTGCTGATCTATTCGCCCGTGGCGAGTAGATTTCAGCTGGTCACCCTGTTCACCCAGTGGTTTGCGCATGTGCAGTGCGGGTCTTGCGCATGCACAGTGCGGGGCTGGCGAGTGGTTTGCTCTGCGATCGTCGAGCCCTGGCAATAACCTCTGCCAGGAGGGTGTCCAGACTTAGGGCCCTGACCTTGGAATCCCCTACCCTGTGTTAAGGACAAGATGCAGTTAAGACTTTTCCCTGTGTTGATGAAAGGCCACCCAATGTCATCCCAGTGAATCTTCTCCTGGATAGTCTCCTGTATCAGTGAATGCTATAACCTTGATCTGATCCCAACATTGGCTATTACAGCCCATTCTACCAGGCACAGGATTCATCCATAGCTTTTCTTGTTCACGTCCCAACTCATGAGATATGCAAGATAGCGGCATGATCATCCATCTACACATGTGCTGTACATTATGCAATCACCCAGCAGGCTAGGGATGACATGGCTTTCAGTAGGGCAGTGCTCCAGTCAGCTCTTGACTCCAACACCACTTCCTAAAGTTTAGGCTTGTGAGCCACTTGATTTGAATGCATATGAACAATCACTCAAAGAAGAAAAAAACAGCCAGTCATCTTTTGTGACTGTTGTTCTTTGAGATGTGGTGTTCATGTCCATTCCAATACCCACCCTCTTTCTCCTCTGTTGGAGTAGCCGTCAGAAGAAACTGGGGAGTTGATGGGTCAGCAAGGCTATATATCAAACACCATATTGGTGGTACTAGAGAGGGCTGTTAGGCTGACCTGACAGTTGCTGCTTCCAACTTCCATGCACACATACATGTGCATACCTGATTGGAATGGACACGAACAAGTCATCTTGAATAACAACAGTTATAAAAGATGAGTAACCATTTTTTTTCTTCTGAAAAATATCTAGAGTGTTTCAAAACCTTACATAACAGTATGAGACAAACAGGACACTTTCTAGTTTAAATAGTTTTGTCTACCCTGATCTCTTCCTCTTTTCTATATCGTAGGTCAATAATTCTTTTCTTCTGGAAAATACCCATGTGGGAGAAGCAACCTGTGTTATGAGTGGCATTTGAATGCCTTTCTGTCCTGCATATTTCAAATTTTCTGGGGGAAAAAAGTTTTTTACACCTGAATTAGGAATAACAAGTTGGAAACAAATTTCTTAATTTCCAGGGTAGAAAATAGTTGTAGTTAGTGTTGTTGTAGAATAGAAAATAGGGCATAGAGTGGAAGTCTAGACACAAGTTTAATCACAGAGCTCTAATTACCTCCATAATATTGGGATGGACCAGCCTTGTCCTATGGGGAAGGAATAGCAATAGACAGCAAGAAAGGCACGTGAAAGCTTGAATGTCTTCAAGTCGGTCTTTTTCATTCTGACTCAGAAAATTTTCTGAGTATTAACTAAACTTAATAAAATGCTGATTTCCATCATATTAAAAAGAGATGGGGAAAAAGATGTTGAAAGTGCCACCAGTCTCTGTAGATGTTTTTTTTTTCATCAGTGTGTACAACCTGATACTGCAGGTCATGAGTAGTGCCACTAAAATAAATAAGATTACTGTACCTAGTTGAATAAAGGTTTGCAAGACCTAACCCTCATATCCTGATCCTGATATTTAATATATGTGGACAAACCCTTATGTCCATGTGAAGTCCTGTCAGCTACAGTGGAACTCTGTGTGGCTGTTGGAATCAAACTGCTGGACCAGGATCTTAGATTGTAAATTCTCCTGATTACTTCTGGGTTTTTGTGTAGAGCCACACATAGTAGAGCTAAACAAGTTACATAAACCATAACAAATGTGTACAAATATTCACATGTGAATATTAATGTCAGATTTAAATTTTTTTCTCATTTTCATTAGTTTTATAGCTGTTAATGGAAATGTGTATACAGCTATCATACAAAGAACATGTAGTGTTAAAGTTTCAAATTTTGCTTTCCCTTAGTTCACTATACTTGACAAATTGTTGTACTTTTTTACTGTGGGTACTTCTTTCCCTGGAGTAATATTCTGATCCTAGATCTCTGAGACAGGAAATTACTGGTGATTGTGGCTGGTTATTATGTGTGGAAGATAATATCCTAGTGTGGGCTTTTTCAATAACCTGTCTGTGTCAGGTGCTATAGACACCATTTTCTGGGCTGTGAACCTGGCTTCCTCTGTGGCACGCATCTTATGTCTACAGACCAGGCACACAGTACAGTGTAGGCTTGCTGGTGCAGGGCACTGATCACTTTCTGTGCCTTGGGCTTCCTGTGGGATTGGCCTCAGCCCCTTGATGATGGGAAGGCAGTTCACGCCAGAGTATGTGTCCCATGGGTGGTGGTTTTACCAGTGGTCCATGGTTGTTGGGAGGACAGAGTATGTAGGGAGGGCTGGCCCTGCCCCATGTGGGAGGCAGAGGATACTGTGTGCAGCAGAGTCCCCCAGCAAAGGAAAGCTCCGAGGTGCGGCCTACAGGCCAGGCCTGCTCTGCAGGGTGTGAGGCCAGGCACATGGCCCTGCGTTGTGTGCGCCTCCCCCGCGCTGCCCCGCCCCCTCCCTGGTGGCTGCCGGAAAGAAGGCGCCTCTCTGTGGGGCTGACCTGCACTTTACCCATCAGCCAGCGCGCCGGGTTCAGCGAATTCCCCCCAGTAGCGGCGGCTGCAGTGGCAGGAGACTGAGGTTGGGCGCCGCGGCTGGGCGATGTGAGGATCTTCCGCCGGAGCCGCCCCCTCCCATCCCCCCCGTCAGTCAGGGAGCGAGCGAGCCTGCCGCGGCCTCTTCACACGCGCAGCACGGTAAGCCGGCCCGCTCCGCTGTCCCCTCCCCGCAGGGACGGCCTGCTCAGGGCCTTCCAGTGCGGAGGGAGCTACCGCTGCTTAGCGCAGGGTGGGCCACCGGGGGGATTGTTGCCTACGAGACCGACGCCATCTTGGCTCGGAGCGTGGCCTTGTAGCCCCCCCCCCCCTCCCCGACCGGCGAGCTCTGGGACTCTCAGCCTTTCTAGCGACCTTGTTAGTCTCCCCTTGACGCGGGAGCCGGAGCTTCGCGGGCTCGCCCTCCCCTCCCTCCTTTGTTGGTGTCTCCCGAATAGCTGTGAGTGGGTGTTGAGGATCTTCCCCGTTCTAATAGCGGTGCAAGCGGGTTTCCGATCCCCATCCGACCCCTCCTGCCTGAGGCCAAACCAGCCCTTGCCTCAGACACCGGGGGTCACGGAGCGTGTCAGAGGGAAATGATGAAGCCGCGTGAAAGAGAACGGTTCCAGAGGGAGCTGCCCTGTTGTCCCGGCGTCCTTGCACCCTGCCTCGGCCTCACCTCACACCCATGTAGCTTGTGAGAACTTGTAATTTGCGTACAAAAGATAACGCTGCCCTTCTGTAGGAGGCTCTTACCATCTCATGACAGTGAGGCAGGAAGGTGTTTTCGAGGGACGTTTCCCCACTGGGCTAGGTGCTTAATCGTTTTTTTACATTTGCATCAAAGGTAAATGACATTTAGTTTCTTTTAAGTCTGTTCACATCCCTAACGCAGTGTTTGACAGCTTCTAAAACAAACCAAGACCTGCAGACTATGACGTTGCTATAGTACAGGGGTGGGCAAAATACCTCTCGGGGGCCAGATTCAGCCCACTAAGCCCCCATATCAGGCCCGTGGACCACCTTGCCAAGACTCTGTCACGCAGCAGCTGCTGTTTTAAGCACAGGGCTGCTCTGTGTGACTGTTTTCCAGGGCGGGAGAAACTTGTGACCTCCCCACACCCAGCCCAATCCTCAGCTCCTATTGGCCAGAAACAACCAGCTAATAGGAGCTGAGAGATTGGTCATGGGGATGTGAGCAGTGCAAGCCTCTTCCCCCTCCCTGAACTGAGCCCCATGGGCTATGTCTACACTAGTGGCTTCTTGCACAAGAACAACTCTTCTTGTGCAAAAACTTGTCGGGTGTCTACACTGTGCACACATTCTTGCGCAAGTAAATTTACAGTACAGCGTTGGAAAACAGGGCTTCTTCTGGAAGAGTTATTCCTCTCCCCACAAGGAATAAGCCCTCTTGTGCAAGAGCTCTTCCACAAGAAAGCAGGTTAGACAGGCAATATGATTTTCCTGCACAAGAAACCCCTATCGCTAAAATGGCCATCAGAGCTTTCTTTCACAAGAGAGCGTCCACACTGCCATGGATGCTCTTGTGCAAAAGCACATCTCTTGTGCAAAAGTACATGCCAGTGTAGACGCGCTCTTGTGGAAGACTTTTTGCGCAAGAACTCTTCTGCAGAACAGTTCTTGCGCAAGAGGGTACCAGTGTAGACGTAGCCATGGAGAGAACAGCTTGCAGTATTAAGTCCTCTGGGACTGCAGCAGGCAGGGAGCCCAGCCTTCCTTGGGGGTGCTGCAGGGCTGCTGGCTGGGAGACGCTTAGGTAAGTGCCTCCCAGCCAAAGCCTGTCTTTGGCACTTCTGCCCCTCCTGAGTCCCACCTCCTTCCCCCAGGTCACTATCCTGCACCCCCCAGCTGCAGGTTACGACTCCTTCCCAGACCCTTCACCCATTCCAAACTCCTTCTCCAGGCTAGAATCCTCTCCTGCACCCCAGTCTCTTATCCTGTGTTCCCTTCTGCACCCATCCCCATATCTGCTCCACAGAAAAGAGCTTGCATTGACCACTTTCCAAAGTCTTGGTGTGGCCCCCTCACCAAAAATTGCCTGCCCCTGCTATAGTAGATTGCCCACATGACATTAAATTATGCTAACTGAAGTAGTATGGACCGAAAGGTGGTGGATGCTTTAGGTTGAGCTTTGGGTTTATGTACAATGCAACTTTGCTTCTTAAAACAACTCTTAAAGGGCAACTATTAGGCTACGTCTACACTGCAGGCTTTTTGTGCAAGAACAGCTGTTCTTGCACAAAAACTTGTCATGTGTCTACACTGCACGTGCATTCTTGCGCAAATAAATTCACAGTACAGCGTCGGAAAACAGGGCTTCTTCCAGAAGAGTTATTCCTCTCCCCACGAGGAATAAGCCCTTTTGCGCAAGAGCTCTTCCACAAGAAGGCAGTGTAGACAGGCAACATGATTTTCTTGCACAAGAAACCCCTATGGCTAAAATGGCCATCAGAGCTTTCTTGCGCAAGAGCGCATCCACACTGCCATGGACGCTCTTGTGCAAAAGCACATCTCTTGTGCAAAAACACATGGCAGTGTGGACATGCTCTTGTGGAAGACGTTATGCACAAGAACTCTTGCGCAAAACAGTTCTTGCACAAGAAGGCTGCAGTGTAGACATAGCCGTAAAGTTTAACAGTCATAGAATCATAGGATACTAGAAGGTACCTTGAGAGGTCATTGAGTCTAGTCCCCTGCCTTCATGGCAGTATCAAGCACTGTCTAGATCAGAGATGGCCAACCTGTTACAGACGAAAAGCCAAAATAGTGGTGGATACAGTGCAAAGAGCTGAGGGGAAAAAGTTGAGTCGCCTCTCCCCCTACCCCAAAAGAGGTGCAGCTGCCGCCCTTTTAAGAACAGAGCAGGCATTGCCCTTTTAAGGAGGCCATTTTGAACTCTGCATGAGACACCCTGACTCTAGCTTTATCTCTTTCAGACACAAACACCCCTTTCAGAGCGTGGGTGTGGGAGCTGCAGTCTTTTCTTTGAAGAGCTGCATGTCCAACCTAAACCTCACTTGCTGCAATTTAAACCTATTGCTTCTTGTCCTATTGTCAGAGGCCAAGGAGAACAATTTTTCTCCCTCCTCCTTGTAACACTCTTTAAATACTTGAGAACTGCTATCATGTCCCCTCTCAGTCTTCCCTTTTCTAAGCTAAACAAGCCCAGTTCTTTCAGTCTTCCCTCATAGGTCATGTTTTCTAAGCTAAACAAGCCCAATTCTTTCAGTCTTCCCTCATAGGTCAAGAGCATTTTTGTTGCTCTACTCTGGACCTTCTCCAGTTTTTCCATATCTTTCTTGAAATGTGGTGCCCAAAACTGGATATAATACTGAATTGAGGTCTAATCAGCACAGAGGAGAATGGAAGAATGACTTCTTGTGTCTTGCTCAGAACATTCCTCTTAATGTATCCCAGAATCATGTTTGCTTTTTTTAGCAATAGTGTCACACTGTTGACTCATGTTTAACTTGTGGTCCACTATGACACCTAGATTCCTTTCTGCAATACTCCTTCCTTGACAGTAACTTCCCATTCTGTATGGGGTACATCTACACTGGACAATTATTTCGAAATAACACTCCTACATTACAGTGAAGCCTCAAAATTAGTCTGAGGCAGGCTTCTCTAACGTGGACATGCTACCTCAATTTAGAGCCCCAGGAGACACTAGGGAGTAATTAGTTTGAATGGCCCTGGGGAGGAGCTATTTTGAAAGAGTAGCAGTGGAGCATCCACACTACTGCTATTCTAAAATAGCTATTTCAGAATAGGTGTTATTCCTTGTGGAATGAGATTTACAGAAGTAGGAATAAACTGTCTGTTATTTCAAATTTATTTCGAAGTAACGGAATTGCTGTGTAGACACTTGCTTTGTTATTTTGGAATAACTGCCTTTATTCTGAAATAACGCTGCTGTGTAGATGCATCCTAACTGTGAAATTAATTGCTCCTTCCTAAGCAGAGTATTTTGCATTTGTCCTTATTAAACTTCATCCTACTTATCTCAGACCATTTCTCTAGTTTGTCCAGATCATTTTGAATTTTGACTTATCCTCCAAAGCACTTTATTATGTCACTATCATTACATTATACAGATAATTTAACTATTGTCCTGAGAAATTGATAGACAAGCAACACCAATCTGAAAAGTTTTACTATCTTGAAGTAGATGCCTGTATTCTCTTCTCTGGAAGGATGACTTGTTCCGTATTTTGTACAACTGAATGAGAGAAAGGTACTAGGATTTATAGGCCCATGGAAACTATTCATGTTGGAATTTTTTCAGAACACTGAGGAGGTGTTATTGTAGCTGCTATAAATTGCTGAAGGATTTCAGTAACTTCTTAAATTTTTGAATCTTGTCATGTCAAAAACAAAGACAACATTTTATGGCTTTAGTTTACACATGATGTTTTGCAAACGCTCTTCCCCCTTCTGCCTTTGTATTCTTGCCCACTACTTAGTTCATATTTCTCAAACACATTGTAATTTTTTATTTAACTATGTAAACACTCAAACTTATTATAAGACTCTATAGGTCAATAAGGTCAGAGATGTATATTTAGTAAGCGTATTACATTTATGCTAAGTGCACACCTATGGTATTAAAATGGAGTTATAACAGCTATGCAGAGAAACAAAAGCTCTTAAGAACATAAGAATGGCCATACTGGATCAGACGAAAGGTCCATCCACCTCAGTATCCTGTCTTCCCGACAGTGGCAAATGCCAGAGGCCGGAGAGGGATTGAACAGAACAGGTAATCATCAAGTGATCCCTCTTCTGTCATCCATTCCCAGCCTCTACCAAACAGAAGCTAGGGACACCATTCCTATCCATCCTGGATAATAGCCATTGATGGACCAAACTTCCATGAATTTATCTCATTCTGTTTTGAACCCTGTTAAATTCATGCTCTTCACAACATCCTCTGGCCAGGAGTTCCAAAGGTTAACTGTGCACCGCATGAAGATAATCTTCTTTTGTTTGTTTTAAACCTGCTACCTATTCATTTCATTTGATGATCTCTAGTTCTTATGGGAACAAGTAAATAACTTTTCCCTATTCACTTTTTCCACACCAGTCATGATTTTATAGACCTCTATCATATCCCTCTTTACTCTCCTTTTTTCTAAACTGAAAAGTCCCAGTCTTTCTAATCTCTCTTTATATGGGACGCATTCCAAGCCCCCTGATCATTCCTTTTCTGAATCTTTTCCAATGCCAATATATCTTTTTTGAGATGAGGCAACTACATCTGTACAGAGTATTTAATATGTGGGCGTGACATGGTTTTATATAGAGGCAATAAGCTTACTCCATCATAAACTTAGTTTTCACTTGATTTTGCTCAATAAGATATGGAATTTTTTTTTACTTGCATCAGTCTCAAGCAGTCTGACTACAGTTGAGTACAGTAATTTCTCATTTAACACATGCCCACTTAACATGTTTTCGCGATAGCGCGATTTTTTTTTTTTTAAAGGAAGGTTTTTTTGATTACATGACCGTCCCCAGAATAACACGATTTCCCTAGCCGGCCCGTTGCCGGTGGCTGTGCAGGGCTTCCCCCGCCTCCTTGCAAAGCGGCGGAGGGTTCGCCGCTTGCCACGCCGTTACCAGCTGACTCCCCCTCACTGGATGCGGTGCGGGTCCTGGCAGACCTGTCACAGGAGCATAATCCCAACCCAACCCAATCCTCCTCCCTTCTCCTCCTCTTCCCTTCCCCAGAGCCAAACACCTCCCCTCCCTGCTGTAACCCAGTCCCCTTTCTTCCCCAACCTTATGTCCCCGTCCCAACAGACACCACCGCTTGAAACGCAACCAACACCTTTTCCATTATTTTCAATGGGAAAATTGACCCCGCATAACACATTTTCACTTAACACGATCATTTTCTGAACCATATCTATAGTGTTAAATGAGGAGTTATTGTAACAGGACTCCTTGCCGCTTTTTGTAGTAATATCCTAAAAGTTGATGCAGTTATGGCTGCTGTAATTAACTAGTGCTAGTTTTTATTGTTTAGAAATGCAGTGGTATTGGTCACAGAATCTTCTTTAACTGAAAGGAGAAAGTTTTTCTTTATTTTTTTTGAACTACTCATACTTATCTTTAATTTTTTTTCAGCAGTCCTCTATTTCAAGAAGTTTTATTCCATGAAGAAAACTTGAAACTTAATTTAAAATGTATAACTTTGAACACTTTCATGTTTCTAAGCCCCAGAAGACCTGCCACAGCCAGAGGAGAGGTGCCCCTCCTCCATCCTCAACCTAACCCATGGTTTCCCATCCTGTGGGTTGGGACCCAGGTATGGGTCGCCATTACATTTCAAAGGGGTCACCAGGTGCCTCCCCATGTGGCTCTGCCCTCCCTTCTCCCCCTGTTTTTGAATTGCCTTGGGTCACCAAGTCTTCCCAAGTTGTCAATATCGGTCCCCATCTGGAAAAGGTTGGGAACCACTGACTAGCCCAACCCCAGACCTATCAAGGGGAAGGCACACATCCCACCACTCAAACCCAGGGCCAGCCTAGACCTGCCACGCTGGGGGACAGGTGCCCGGACCCAACTAAGCTCAGTTCCCATCTCTCCCATGACCCCAGTCCTGGTGCTTCTGTGGGGGAAAGAGGCACCTCACCCCCATCTCATTCTAGGTGCTGCTGCAGGCAGAGACCTCAGAGGAGCCATCTCATGCATCCCCCATAGCATGGGGCAGCCTGCACTTCAAACCCCTTATCCTGGGCCCCACCCCAGAACCCACATGCGCAGCCAGACCCTAACATCCTCCAGGCCAATCTTCTGCCTCATGCCTGAGTCTTCTCCCACTCCATACTCCTCAACTCCACCCCATGAATTTTGTTATGTGCACCATCACCTCTAGATTCATGCACATAAAAAATAATTCCTCGTGAGGTGGGGAAAAATTAGAGGGAACATTGCTGATAAGGTTGTATGAAGTTTGTTGATATTTTTGGTTCTAAATGTGCATATGGTTCATATACCATAAATAATTAAAAACAATAATCTGGTAGCAGTGGAATGTTGGGTGCCATGTTACAATCTTATTCAATGTTGCAGAAACTATACACAGTTGTGGTATGTGTTAAAAGTTAAAAATGAGTCAACACTGTTAAAAGTTGAAGTTTCCACAGCAAAATCGCAATCCACTATTTTCTCACAGCCTGACTGACAAGTCCTCAACACAGCAGTCTATGGTATTGTCATCTTTCGATGACAAATAAATCATGTATCTTGCTGCATATGTACCTAACATTTATTTTGTCATAGCTCATTCAGAACACAAATAGTCTTGTAAAGTTTATACTTTTTAAATAGGTGAAAGCGGATAACACATTTAATGAACCTACTGCTTTCTCCCAATAGGAACAGAACTGTTACGCTTGATCCTAGGAATAGAGATTCTAAATTATTTTCAACTGACAATATATTTAAAACCAAGCAGTGGAGACGATAGATTTTCAAGGGGTTGATTGTGATAATGTGTGAGAGAGGTTCATAAGCATGCTAGACTTTCCACATTGCCAAATGGGAAGTGGGATCCTCACATGGCAAATGTTGAGAACTAAAAGCATCACCTATAATTAAATCCTATACATCAGGGGTTCCCAAACTTTTTGACATGGGGACCAGTAAATCCATTCATGAGCTTCTGGAGGACCTGTAACATTCATTTGCATATTCATTAAGCAAATGATGAATATTCAAATACGTCGTTTCTGGTCCTCCCAAAGCCCCCAGTGCCAGCAAAGCTTTTGATACAGTCACCCACAATATTCTTGCCAGAAAGTTAAGGGAATGTGGATTTGATAAATGGATTATAAGATGGATAGAAAGCTGGCTAGACCAGGGTTTTCCAAACTTTTTACTTTAGTTGGAACCTGGTTTTTTTTCAGTACATTTTTCAGCCCAAAATATAAACACATATTAACAAAAAAAAAGAATTTAAAATGAATAAATTTTCAATGTTTCACCTGGCTGCATCCTCCGCCCAGCCTGGGCCAGGGCTTGGGGGACCCGGCGCCGCACAGACACTTCAGGAGGCGGGAGCAGGAGCAGATTGGGGATAGGGTATCTGGCTAGGAAGGAGGGTGCAAGGAGAGGGGTAGGGTTGCCAGGTGTCCGGTTTTGTACCGGACAGTCCGGTATTTGAGGGTTCTGTCCAGGAAACAAATTGAGAAAATACTGGACATATAAAATGGCTGATATTTTCTAATTAGATAAGTTTTATTATTATTAGGTGTATCTGTCTGTAGCTGCTAACTGCATGGCTGGTAGATGGGCTCATGCTGCTTTGCTTCCGGTTGCTGTTTCTTCTCTGTCCCCCACTGATGTCCCCCGACCAGCCCCGCTCCCCCTGACCCCCTCCCAGCTGGCCGATTCTCCCCTGCTTCTTCTCCTGATCTCCCCTGGCGAGCCCTGCTGCCCCCGTCCAGCTCTGCTTCCAGTGGCTGGTTCTCCCATCCTCCTTCTCCCGATCTCCCCCAGCTAGCCCGCCCCCTCCCCCCCCGGCCAGCCCTGCTACCACTGGCAGCCCCCGCCCCAGTGCCCCCAACCCTGCTTTCCAGTGGCCAGTCCCCCCGCCCCGCCCACCTCCTCCCAGCCCGCCCCGCCCTGCTCCCCTCCTGGCAGCCATGCTGAGGCCCGGTAGATTTTTTTTTAACTTAATACCAACTTTTCCCTCTAGCATTGACCCCCAAAGACATATTGTGGGAACTTGCCTTTGACAAAGGTATTAGAAGGGCGCAATTCAATGTTCAAAAAGAAGCGCTCAGAGTTAGGAAGTACTATCTTTACAGTTGCTCATGCAATTTTAATCTTGCTTATTCCAAGCTTCTGACAAACAGCATCTAGGGTCGCCAGTCCTGGCTAATCGCCATTGATGGACCTATCCTCCATGAATTTATCTAGTTCTTTTTTGAACCCTGTTAAAGTCCTGATGTGCCCCACTGTCCTCTGGAAAGGAATTCTACAGGCTGACTGTGCGTTACGTGAAGAAATACTTACTTTTGTTTGTTTTATACCTGCTACCTATTAGTTTCATTTGGTGACCATTAGTTCTCATGTTATGGGAATTAGTAAATAACTTTTCCTTATTTACTTTTTCTACCAGTCTTGATTTTGTATAACTTTGTCATTTTCCCCCTTAGTCTCCTCTTTTCTAAGCTGAAATATCCCATTTTACTAATCTTTCTTCATATGGCAGCCGTTCCAAACCCCTTATCATTTTTGTTGCATTTTTTTGAACTTTTTCTAGTGCCAAGATACCTTTTTTGAAATGAGATGATGATATCTGCATAGGTTTTTCAAGATGTGGGCATACCATGCTCTCATATGGAGGCAATAAGATATTCTCTATCCCTTTTTTAATTTTCCTAGCGTTTGCTTTTTTGACTGCTGCTGCACATTGAGTGGATGTTTTTAGAGAATTATCCACAGTGACTCTAATGTCTCTTGGATGGTAATAGCTCATTTAGTCCCCATCATTTTGTACGTATAGTTGAGATTGTTTTTTCCAATATGTATTACTTTGCATTTATCAACATTAAAATTCATTTGCCATTTTTGTTGCCCGGTTACATGGTTTTGTGAGATCCCTTTTGAAGTTCTTTACAGTCTGCTTTGGACTTAACTATCTTGAGCAGTTTGGTATCCTCTGCAGATTTTGCCGCCTCATTGTTTAACCCTCTCTCCAGATAGCTTTAAATATATTGAATAGGATTGGTCCCAGTATGGACCGCTGGGGACACCACTAATTTCTTTACTATAGTTTCAACTAATTTGTCTGGTACTGAATTTAGTCATGCTAGCCTGTATTTGCCGGGATCATCTCTAGAGCCTTTTTTAAAAATTAGGGTCACATTAGCTATCCTCCAGTCATTTGGTACAGAGGATGTTTTAAAGGCTAGGTTACATATCACGAGGGCGTGACAAATTATACAATCTACTCGTGACGAGTAGATTGTAACCCGGAAGAGCCGGGTTTGGGCGATCTGCGCACGCGCAGATCGCCGGACAGCGTGGCTGGCGAGCAGGGCTCACCACGGTTCGGCAAGCCCTGCATATCACAGTTAGTAGTTCCGCAGTTTCACGTTTGAGTTCTTTCAGAACTCTTGGGTTAATGCCATCTGGTCCTGGTGACTTGTTACTGTTTAGTTTATGAATTTGTTTAAAAACCACCTCTAATGAGACCTCAAGGTGGGACAGTTTGTCAGATTTGTCATCTAAAAAGCATGGCTCAGGTTTGGGAATTTTTCTCTCATCCTCAGCAGTGACGAGCGAAGGAAAGGATTCATTTAAATTCTCTGTAATGACTTTATTGTCCTTGAGTGTACCATTAACATCTTGGTTTTCTAGTGGCTCCACTGGTTGTTTAGCAGGCTTCCTGCTTCTGATAGATTTAAAAGAGTTTTGCTATTACTTTTTGAATTTTTGGCTAGCTGTTCTTCAAATTCCTTTTTGGCCTTCCTAATTATATTTTTACACTTTATTTGACAGAGTTTATATTCCTTTCTATCTTCTTCACGAGGGCTACGTCTAGACTGCAGGCTTCTTTCAGAAGAAACTTTTCTGGAAGAGATCTTCTGAAAAAACTTCTTTCAAAAGAGTGTCTACACAGCAAAAGCGCATTAAAAAAGCGATCTGCTTTTTCAAAAGATAGCATTCACACTGAATGGACACTATCTCAGATTTAAGCTGTGATTTTTATGGATGAAGTGGCCACCAGGGCGCCTGTGCTTTTTCCTTTTTCCTCTTCTTTCGAAAGTACTCCCTCTTCCCCATCTACAGACACCTTTTTCTGAAAGAGTTCTTTTGGAAGAAGTCTTCTTTCTCATAGAAAGAGGTTTACCAATGTTGGAAAAAACCCTTTTTTCTTTTAATTTTTTTTTGAAGAACGTGATTGCAGTGTGGACATAATTGAATTTTTTTCAGAAAAATGGCCATTTTTCCGAAAAAAAAAAAAAAAACCAACCCAAAAAACTCTGTAGTGTAGACATATCTTAGGATTTAACTTCCACTTTTTAAACTGTCATTTTATCTCTCATGGTTTCTTTTACTTGATTGTTAAGCCACAATGGCCCTTTTTTGTTTTCTCACTGTGTTTTTCAATTTGTGGTATACATTTAAGTTGACTCTCTATTATGGTGTCTTTGAAAAGTTTCCATGAAGCTTGCAGGGATTTTACTTTTGTCACTGTACTTTTTAATTTCTGTTTAACTAGCCTTCTCATTTTTTAATTTTCCCCTTTCTGAAATTAAATGCCACCGTGTTGAGCTGCTGTGGTGTTTTTCTTGCCCCAGGGATGTTAAATTTATTTATATTCTGGTCACTATTTCTAAGCAGTCTAGCTATCTTCACCCCTTCAACCAGATCCTATGCTCCACTTAGGACTAAATCAAGAATTTCTTGTCCTGTTGTGTGTTCTAGAACCAACTTATCCAACAAGAAGCCATTTAAGGTGTCCAGAAACTTTTTATCTCATTTTCTCATCCTGAGGTGATGTGTACGCAGTCAATATAGGGATTATCCCCTACTATTATTGAGGTTTTTTTTTAAAAATTTTGATTGCCTCTGAAATGTCCCTTAGCATTTCACAATCACTATCACTGTCCTGGTCAGGTGGTGGGTAATATATCCCTACTACTATATTAATATTATTAGAGCATGGAATTATAATTCATAAAGGGTCTATGAAATAGGAATGTCAACTGGTAAGCATAATCCTGAACAGGTGTAATGATTATCAGTTCTGGGAAACCAGTAGGGACTGGAGCAGCTTCCCACCTGCTGCAGGCAGGGGGCTGCTCCAGTTCTGCTGGGGGCCCTCTACAGTCAGAGGCTGTTCTTATCCAGAGAAGCCCGTTTGCAGCAAGCCTGCGCTCCCCGCAGGTGGGGGTAGCATTTGCAGCAGGGGTGGGAATGGGCAACCAGTCCCAGGGCAGGGGGTGGGAACTCTGCAGGCCAAAACAATCCCCAGCTCAGATCTTGCTTAGTCAGTTAACTGGTTAAATGTTAGGTCATCTGGTTACTGATCAAGCCTTTAACCACTTTACTGATTACCTGGGATTTTACATCCCTACTATGGAACAGTTTGGTTCATTTACAATTTTACTTCATTTGCGTGTATGCTTTCCTTCACGTATATTGACACTCCCTCACCAGCATGACTTGTTCTTCCCTTCTCATCTATTTTGTACCCTGGTATTAATGTGTCCCATTGATTATCCTTATTCCACCAAGTTTCTGTGATGCATAATTCAGTATGGGGCACTTTAGTTCATCCATCTTATAATATAGATTTCCAGCATTTGTATGTAAGCACTTTAAAAACTTGTTTGCCATTACCTGATGTAATTGAATGGGACTCTTTTTTATCAGATCTTACCCATATTTTATCTTCCATCCCTTCCTCTTTACTAGGCCATAGAGAATCTCTATTAATAGACCCTCCCCTAAGGGATGTGTCTGTCGGACCCATGTGATCCTCCACACCTGTCAGCTTTCCCCCAGTCCTTAGTTTAAAAACTACTCTACAACCTTTTTAATATTAAATGTCAACAATCTGGTTCCTTTTTTGGTTTAGATGGAGCCTATCCTTCCTGTATTGGCTCTCCCTTTCCTGAATGTTTCTCCAGTTCCTTATAAAGCTAAACCCTTCCTCCCTACACCATTTTTTCCGACACGTATTGAGACCCCACAGTTCTGCCTATCTACCTGGTCCTGTGCATGGACTTGGAAGCATTTCGGACATTATCATTTGAGGTCCTGGATTTTAAACACTTTCATGGTAGCCTCAGATCGTTAAAAAGTTGGTAGATCTGATGTCATATCCTGTATAGTTAATATCTTTTAATCATTGGGGTTTCTTGAACAAATGTTAAATGCACTATCTGTCACAAAATCAAGGATAGCTGATGTGAAGTCTGAGTTTGATATTTGCATATGATTAAACATGTGTCCATTTATTTGTGTGCTTTTGCCCAAACAGTATCACCTAAGATTGTAGAAGCATTTTGGGATTCATGAGCACATGAAACAGAAAACCTTTTGAATAAAGAGCGCATTTACTCCCTCAGTAATAGAAATAATAGCCGTTCCAGATGTATTCTCCAGATACTTCTCCCACTCACCTCTTCAAAGTTTCTAACCTAACTACCCACTTACTTAGATTAAGGTTTGAGCAGCTCTTTTATTCCAGTTTAAATCTTGGCCAAATTCTGGAAAAGCAATGAATCTGATAGAAATAAGGCAGTTAATTTGCAGTAAAATAGCTATTGTCATATGTGTAGCAGTGGCACTCCAGCCGATGTGCACTTCTTCCTTCTCCACTTTCTGAACAAAGGGTTCAAAAGAGTTGTCTTGCATTTGCTAAAATTAGTATCCAAAGTCATCCTCTGTGAGATGTTATTCAGAAACATGCCTCCTGCTCTTTTCATAATCTGTGTTCACGAACACACGTTTGATTTTAATAAAGACCGATTTTTTTTAAAAAAAGTGGCTTTACTTGCCTGGTCATTATTTGTTTCTAGGAGAGTATTAACTAATGAAACCAGGTCTGTTGCTGTTACAGCTAACGGTAAAGGAAATGAATAGACTTTAAGGCTGTGTCTAGACTGGCAAGTTTTTCTGGAAAATCAGCCGCTTTTCCGGAAAAACTTGCCAGCTGTCTACACTGACCGCTTGAATTTCCGGAAAAGCACTGACGATCTCATGTAAGATTGTCAGTGCTTTTCCGGAAATACTATGCTGCTCCCGTTTGGGCAAAAGTCTTTTTCTGAAAGACGTTTGCGCAAAAGGGCCAGTGTAGACAGCACAGTACTGTTTTCCGCAAAAAAGCCCCGATCGCGAAAATGGTGATCGGGGCTTTTTTGCGGAAAAACGCGTCTAGACTGGCCACGGATGCTTTTCCGCAAAATGAAGAAAGTTCATTTGGACACTTGGTCATATATGCTCACATACCACTTTTCTATATGCAAGAACAAGAAATCATCATCCTTTATGTTTGGGCTCAGGTTTAAAATTTTCCTTATAGAGAACTCAGTATTAAAATTAAGTCCTTTAATCATCATCATTAGACCCCCAAAATGCCTTCACATTTGATTGATTTGTGTCATGATGTGCCCACATCTTGAATACTGCATACAGATGTGGTTGTCTCAGCTCAAAAAAGATGTATTGGTATTGGAAAAGATGGGCAACAAAAATGATTAGGGGTTTGGAATGGGTTCCATTTGAAGATAGATTAAAAAGACTGTTCAGTTTAGAAAAGAGGAGAGTAAGGAGGTATATGACAGAGGTCTATAAAATCATGATTGGTGTGGAAAAGTGAATAAGGAAAAGTTATTTACTTGTTCCCATAATATAAGAAGGAGGGGTCACCAAATGAAATTAATAGATAGCAGGTTTAAAACAAAAGATTTTCTTCATGCAACACACAGTCAATCTGTGGAACTTCTTGCCAGAGAATGTTGTGAAGACCAGGAATTTAACAGGGTTCAAAAAAGAACTAGATAAATTCATGGAGGTTAGATCCATTAATGGTTATTAGCCAGGATATTTAGGAATGGCATCCTTAGCTTCTGTTTGTCAGAGGCTGGAAATAGATGACAGGAGAGGGATCACTTGATGATTATCTGTTCTGTTCATAACCTCTGGGGCATCTGGCATTAGCCACTGTTTGAAGACAGGCTACTAGGCTAGATGGACCTTTGGTCTGACCCAGTAAAGTCACAGCAGGGGTAGGTCCCGGACCCATTGCAAGCCAGGACTGATCTGTGCTGCTGGCCAGCCTGCTAAAAAATGTATTTGGAGGGGAGGAAGAGGCATGTAGTCTCTAGCATTAACCTATAAGCTTTTGTTTATTGGTTAATCGACTACACTATTACATGCCTAATTCTCGGTCACCAAAATCTGACCAGTGGAATGCATGGAGATAGTTTGTTATCATGAGATCATAAGCTAATCCAAAACCGTTTCTGGAGCAAATATGGATACTGAAGTCACCCTAATACTGCAGCAGGAAAAAATGATAAACTTGTGGAAATTTCTCAGTGCATCTTTGTTCTGATATTACCTCCATTATTTCATACTTAGCAGGATCTTTATTGGAGCAGTGGAATACTTTGCTGGAGATGCTGTACTTAAACTAACTGCTTACGCAATTCAAGGAACTCTTGTGCTGCCTATATGCGACAATCCTAGTGGTGAAGCTGTTCAGTTAGTTTTCTTTAACTAGTTGACAAACTGACACAGATTGTAGCTTCAGATAAAGCAACAACTTAGGGTATGTCTACACTAGCCCTCTAGTTGGAACTAGGGAGGCTGATGAGGGCAACCGAAATTGCAAATGAAGCGCGGGATTTAAATATCCCGTGCTTCATTAGCATGTTCCCAGGCGGTCGCCATTTTGCAAATTGACTAGCCCGGAAGAACTCCCCGCATCTACACGCGGCAGAGAAGGGCGATTCCGAAATAAACCCCTTACTTGGAATTACCACTGAGGTTTAACCAGTGAGTTTTAGCAGTTCTTCTGGGCTAGTCAATTTCCAAAATGGCAACTGCCTGGGAACATGCTAATGAAGCGTGGGATATTTAAATCCCATGCTTCATTTGCAATTTCGGTCGTCCCCATCAGCCTCCCTAGTTTGAACTAGGGGGCTAGTGTAGACATACCCTTACTGTTTTAATGATCTTGGCTGTGGATGTTTCTGAACCAACAGAATAGTTTCATAGAGGTCCTAGTCTTTAGCAAAGTAACTGTTATTGGTTGAGGATCTTCTGACACAATGCAAACACCATTTGCCTAACCATATCTATTCTTTATCTACCATATGAAACATCAATAGATAGCAGGAATGATTTTGATGGGATATGTTGAGGAGCAGTTTTATGTGTTTTCCTGTACTCTTTAGACTATCCTACACATACTATATTGGAGAATGAAAATAGCAAACATAAACTTTTCTCCATTGTATTTCATAATGCATAAAAATCAGTTATGAAGAATGATTATTTGTTTTGGTAATTTAAAAAAATTAATAACCCCAGGGAGATCCAAACTCTCACGGTGAACTCAAAATAGAAGGATCCAGAAATACACGAGGCTCAGAAAGTAAACTCTTTCACTAGCCAATTTTTAATAAACTAGTTTTATTGAAAGTTCTCAGAAGATTTAAGCTTTATTCAGATTATATGATGAAAGCCTGACAGCAGGTACACTGTGCTTTTCAAATAAAACACTTACATTTCATCACAGTATCATTCATTATACTTTGTTCATTTATTAACATCTCCTACCCATCCCAATTTAAGTTACTATGATATAATACGCTTACTGCGTGGGAAAGGACTGTATGCTAAGTGCAAGATCTTTGGTCCTTTTGTGCATCCCACAGCACAATTGGGAGGATTGTAAAATTGGTATAACTGCCATGTTGAGGATTCCTGTTGTGGGGGAATAATTCAGCTCTGAGATATCGATTACTCCCCCAACCAAAGAAAGCATGGCTAAAGAAGGTAATACTGTGTGCTGACAATCGCATGCTGTCGTAAAGTTCCCTATGGGAAATACTACTAGCTGTTGTAGCTTAGTGTAGACTATGCCTTAGCTGGCATATAATAAGCCTCTGGATCAGAAAGCCATAAGCACCTATTTTGTGACTACCTTTTATTGCTGCACATAGTGATTTATGCAGCTAAGGTTTGCATTTAACAAGTCAAATTAGTTTGGATTTTTTTCTTTTTTCCTACTCTGATGCTGCTGAATAGTTGACTCAGCATGTGAAATGCTATTTCTAGGATAGTTTTGAATTCTTAATACAAAACTTATTTAAAATTCAGTAAATATCAAGAATTTTTAAAATAAGCAAGTTCTTTCTCTGTTTTGATAAATTTAGACCTGTACTATCATGGAGCTCTGGTGATGAAAGAATAAGATACAGGCACAATTCAGATTTCAAATGTATGGCAATAAAAGCTTGTTTTAACTTGTTCAGTTGAATGGTTATTTAATCTTTCTCAATGTTTTCATGCATTGAAGACTGTATTCCTGTCTTACAATATTTCATAATTCTTTTAAGTGGTAAAGGGTAGGCCAGGGCTGAACAAATTGTAAGTCCACATGGCACGTTACAGAAATTTAAAAAGTGACCCCTTCCCTAAAGAGTTGACAGTCTCTAATTTAGACAGATCATGAGGCTAGAGAAAAGAAATGGATAAGAAAATGATAGAAAAGGGTTAAAACAAATAGTGCCAGACAGAATACACTGGGAAATCATATACACTCTCATATTCTAGTAGAGACTGTGCTAGGGGAAATGGGCAACATGGCTGTGTTTGCACTGAGTTTTTACTTAATTTCCAATTGGTGCACTGCACTGGGAAATCTCCACAAGCAGATAAAGCAAGATGTTGTGGTGGAAACAATGATGCCTTTTTCAGAGCAAGTCTAACTGAAGGTGACTAAAATGCCAGTGGCATCTTGTCAAGCAATAGTCAGAGTTCTAGTGTAGATTAGGCCCTGTTACTGGGTGTCAGTAGTAGGAAACAAGACAGAAGTTGGTTTTGAGGAGGGATTTGAAGGACCTTGAGGACTTCGTTTAGATAGAAATAGAGAATTATAGATGCTGCAAAATGAGAATAAAATGATTGCAAGAGTGGAGGAAGATGCAAAAGGAATGATAAAGCAAGGAGAATAAGCAGAGGCGGGTTTCAATAAGTCTTCCATGAAGAATTTAAGTTGTCTGTCTGGCACCCAATACTATAGACTCTGCTGATATCAATGGAAGCAGGATCAAACTCACAATTTGCAGAAATGTTAACAATAAGTAAGAATTTGAATTCAGCGTATTTGGGAACTAAATCTGAATGAAGGATACAACTCAGTGTTCAGTGGTTGTGTTTGCATCAACACAGTAATTTTATTATTGAAAGGTGTGGGTTATTTGAGCAACCCTCCCTCCCTTACTTCCCAGGACAAACTTGTATGATTATTTTTTAATATTTAGTATCAAAATGGCAGAGCTGTTTATGGAATGTGAGGAGGAGGAGCTAGAACCATGGCAAAAGAGAGTGAAAGAAGTTGAGGAGGATGATGATGATGATGAACCAATCTTCGTTGGCGAGATTTCGAGTTCCAAGCCAGCCAGTACATGTAAGATCACATTTTCTACGTTATAAAACAAACCTTTTAAAGATATATTCTTGATGTGATGAAGAATGGAAACAGTAATTAAAAATTACTTTCTTTTGAAAAGACGACTGCATTTTGTATTGTTAGCAAAGATATGATCTAATAAATTATGTGCATTAAATTCTTTTCATTCCTGATTATCTATCATACTCTAAGGGTGCATCTACACTGCACCCCTATCTCGAAACAAGCTATGCAATTTGAGTTACGCAAATTGCATTGCTTATTTTGAGTTAATTTAGAAATAGCTTATTTCTAATTTGATGCTGTCCACATAGCACCACTTTTTCAAATAAACTGCTATTCCGAAATGTTCCTTAATCCTCGTGGAATGAGGCTTATTGGGACGTCAGAATAGCTCACCCATTTTTCGAAAGATATTTTGAAATAACAGGTATGCTGTCAAGACGTGGAGTAGCTATTTCAGGATAGTGGAAGTACAGGCAGTCCCCGGGTTACATGGATCCGACTTACATCGGATCCCTACTTACAAACAGGGTGAGGCAGCCCCACACTAGCTGCTTTCCCCCAGCAGACCACGGATACGTGAAGCTAGCGCACCCCCCAGCAGACCAGGGAGACGCGGAGCGGCTTTTCTCAGCAGACACCTCAGCTTGAGAATAAAGGACTGAGGGAAGTGAGGTGTGGGAGAATAAAACTGAGCTCTGGAGAAATGTTTGGCTAGAGTTTCCCCTACAATATGTACCAGTTCCGACTTACATACAAATTCAACTTAAGAACAAACCTACAGTCCCTATCTTGTACGTAACCCAGGGACTGCCTGTATCTCGAAATAGCACTGAAATGTAGACATACACTTTTAGGGTAACTCTCTTCTGGGACTCAAGTACAACATGGTTGCCTGCCCTTTGTTCCTCAGATTTAGTATACTTTAGGAGCTTGGTAAACATACCATTTACATGACTGAATGAAGTAATATTGTAACTGAAGTCTTGAACATGGTTGTCTTTGCAGTGAAGATTGGTGCCTGCCTGTACATACATAAGGTACATCCATTTAATTCATTCTTTTTAAAGAACTAATTAAAAAGCAAGATTTACAGTGGTAGAGAGACTATTTAAATGGTTGTACACTTCTGATAAAGGCAATTTCTCTGTCTGCAAAACACATAATCAGGGAAGGGGAGAGTACTATGATAGAAAGAAACATTTGAAGGCACCTGTGTCAAATAAGATGTTGCTATTAATAATCTGATATTGATTTACTTGAAGTAAGAGTTTGTTCATTAAGTTCTATAGTTTTCTCCTAGTGCAGGGAATGAGTTAGTTGATTGTGATATCATCAGCTGTGTCAGAATTCCATGTTAGTCCTGTACTTGGGCTTTGGCAGGTAAGTAAAGGAGAAAATGATTTTCTTTACTTAGATTGTAAAATATAAATGTGTTGGTAATCTTTTAATATCTCTGTATACTGACACGTATGTATCTATCACTTTCTGTTACTTGTTTGGGATAGCAAGTAGTATTTTAAATGCTGCTTTTGGGTGTTTTCAAAGTCCTCGCTGTTCACGTCTTAAAAATTAAAGAAGATTGATAGTACATTACTGCTGATGTTAAGATAGTAGCCTCTTTTAAAATACATACTTTTAATGGATTTATCCTGCTGAGAGTTTAAAATTATATTGGTTGAGAATCTGGTATATCAGATTATCTTCAATAACTTTGGGGGTGCTAAAGCTTGAACTGGAAAGGATATTTTTTTTAGAAGATGTTGATTGTAATTTTAAGTGAAGTTCCACATGCTGTGTCTTTGAAGCAATCCTTAAAAATAAATCTTGACCAAATTCATGTCATAATAATGTTAAGTTGTAGACTAAAGTAGAATTTTCAAAAGACCATTTAAAATAAATCGTTGAATGGCATACTAGACAGTGCTGAAGTTAATTTTCAAAAAATATTCTGTGCCGTGCTGTGTATTTTAGAGAAGATTTTATTAGTCTTTGCACTTTGTAATATAGAATAGGCTTCCTAGTTGTGCAAATCTATAATGTGGGACAACATTTCAATAGTAATATTGTGTATTTTATATATAGATGGTATTAATATTGAATATATCAATTTTGACATACAATGGTATATTGAATTTGACATACAATGGTAGTAGTATATAGGACTGGAAAAAATAATTGTGAGCTAAATTATTTTTAGTGCTTTGCATTTTCAGTTTTTATTTTAAAAAGATCTTGGAATTTTTCAGTGTTTATTTTCCAGACATTAAAATTGGAATGAAATAGTGTTTAAAAATAATAAAAACCAGGGGTTAAAAAAAAGAAAAACACAAAAATGTTTGTAATATACACATTTTACCTCTAATTGAAACTTTTTTTAATGTACAAAGGTATATTTTTATATCTTTCAGTCTCTTCTAGTTTTTCCAGAATCCTGGTTTGTGTATACATGTATAATTTTTCTTCAAAAAATCCTCACTCATGTTGAGTCTCTTGCTGTCTTGGAAGTTGTCCAGCTTTAAAAATATGTGCTTTGAAACAAAGGATGTGGGGGAAAGAAGAGGTGCACTCAAAGCTCCATTTGACTGCAGCCGGGAAGGATGCCTTAATGGCTTTCAAAAAAGCCAGCACATCCACTTTTGCATTGTCAGGGTTAGGCAAACTCACATAATTATTAAATTTCCAATTAAGATTTGAAATGTCATCTTTAGTGGAAATATTTGAAACACTGTGCCATAATGGTCATAGTCTGCTGCAAAATTCATCTTGAGCAAGGGATGCAACATCTGGAGACTTTTCAAAAAGAATCATTGGCACTAAATTCTTCAGGATTCAGATTTATGGACCCGGTTTGTCGCCCATTTCTCACAAAGTGTTTTGTGGAAAGGTTTGAATGCTTTTTGGCTGTCTTGTGTTCTGGAGTAGGAAAGATTTCCAGAAACAGCTTCCTCCCCCTCTCTCCCTGTAAGTTTCTTCTCCAATTTTTATGCTTAGTTCAGCTGAGACCTTGTCAGGGTCTGGTAAAAGTTTGTATTGGCAAATGTGTGGGCTGTAGTTTGAGAACTCCAGTGTTTCCTGTGTCATGCAGTGATTCAGTTTTCAGCAATGTGGTATGCAGAATCTGGTGGCATTTTTATTTGCCAGTCTCTTCAGAGTTTCTCCTTTTAGAACCAACAAACTGAGGATGAACTAGGAGATGCATCAGCACAGTCTGTATGTTATTTACATGACAGGCAGCAAAATACAAGTTCGTCCACCCATGTGGCACAACAGGAGTAGCTTATCGGCAGGTAGCTCTGCACTCATCTTGCACTGTAAGTTTTTAACTTGTTTTCATACATGAAAATAACACTGAATCCACTGATGCAAGATTGCATGTCTTTCATTTCATTTCATTTTTAACAGGAGCTGCTGACAGTGCAGCTTTAATCAGATGAGTGGGAGAAGTAATATGTAGTAGCTCCTGTTTGTGATTGAGTTTAGTTTTCTGTGCAAACTTTGCCATCTAGGAAGCAGAATATATGTTATTTGTGGTTATATTTTCCCAAGTTAGTTGGTGCATCTCAAACGTGTCAGTTTTCATTGCCTTGACAGAATAGCTATCAGCAGAGGAGATGAATGTCATGTCAACACAAAACAATGTGGATTTATTTGCTTTGAAATTAAAAAAACGAAAGCAAAAGATCAAAAATCAGATCTCCAAAGCATCAAGAGACTTGTAAGAAATCAAACTAGACACCACATTTCCATCAATTAATTCCATAAGATTAAATACCAAAGCATCACTATTTTCCTACAGATATTTACGGGTGATGTTGTCTGCATTAGAAAAGGGTTTTCTGCTGGACAGTAAGGTTGCACAAAATCACCAGTGGGCTCCTTTGTTATGAACAGTGGTTGTCTGTTGGAATAAAGAACACACACAAATTCATTGACACAATTATGCTCTGTACAGGCAGTCCCCGGGTTACGTACAAGATAGGGACTGTAGGTTTGTTCTTAAGTTGAATTTGTATGTAAATCGGAACGGGTACATATTGTAGGGGAAACTCTAGCCAAACATTTCTTCAGAGCTCAGTTTCATTCTCCCACACCTCACTTCCCTCAGTCCTTTATTCTCAAGCTGAGGCGTCTGTTGAGAAAAGCCGCTCCGCGTCTCCCTGGTCTGCTGGAGGGGGGGAGGGGGGCGCTAGCTTCGCGTCTCCCTGGTCTGCTGGGGGGAAGCAGCTAGTGCGGGGTTGCCTCACCCCATTTGTAAGTAGGGATCTGATGTAAGTCAGATCCATGTAACCCGGGGACTGCCTGTACACAGTTCCCTCTAAGCTGGCAGCTGCACAGCTGCCTAATAAGCCCCATGCAGAGGCTTTGGGCTGCTGCACATGGAGCTGCTGTGGCCCTTGGCCGTGGTAGCTCCCTGCTGTGGCTGGAGGAACATTCCTCTCTCCCAGCCACAACAGGGCTAGCAGGGAGCTCCCAAGGTCAGGAGAGAGTCATGCCCCTCCAACCTCAGCAGCGGTGCTAGATTAAGAAAGGGGTTATAGGGGCTGAAGACCAGTGTCCCAGGATAAGGGGGAGCCCCCCTGGGCTACAGCCCATAAAGTCCCTGTGTTCTGGGCCAGTTCTTGGTGAGGGGAGGAGACAGCTGTGCATGCTGCCACTCCACACCCACCCCCTGCCACAGCTGGAGCTGTTTTGCCTTGAGTGCTGGGCATTTCTTTCCTTACCTGGAGGGTTTGTCCCCCAGCTCACGTTGGCTGGTGGTCATGGTGGTGCTGGCAGGTCAGCATGCGCCATGTGGAACTATTTGTCCCTCTCCCCTCCACATACATATCCAAGTAGGAGCTGCTCAGGTATGTGCCCTGTTCTCTAATCTTGTGGCCCATGCCCCAGCCCAGAGTCCCAAACCTGAGCCTACTTTACCACCTTAGCTCCCCATACCCCAACCCTGAGTCTCCTCCTGCACCCTCTCAGCCAGACTCTGCAGCCTTACCCCAACCTCCTGCCCCGAGTCCACTCCCACACTACAAATCCTTCACTCCAGCCTGGAACCTCCTCATCCCCAACCCCACCCTAAAGCCTGTACCCCCAGCCAGAGCCCTCATCCTCGTCAGCCCTGTGCATCCTCCCACATGCCAAGCCACTTGGCACAAACCCCTCCATATCATCCATGTGCAGAATGAATTTTGTTATGAGCACCCATATGGAGGTGAGGTGTCACACATCATCTCCATATAAGTTCACATAAAATTCGTTCTGTGCATGGATATAAAAAATTAGGAGGAACACTGGCTGTGTCCTCTTTTCACTAAATCCTTGGTGAAAGCTCCTAGTCTAGAGCCAGCCACAGAAAGAGTGGGACTGGCCATGTGAGGCTCCAGAAGAACCTAGGCCAGTCCATTCAAATCTATAAGGAAATTGACACTACAGGAGGTAAATGGATAGATGGGGGTGTTACTTATTTTTTGACGGGTGGATTGTTTAAATCAGTGCTGTGCTAAATGGACACAGAAATAGGCAGGCACCATCTCCTTGCATGATATTAACACTGATTTTTCTGACCTCCACTGTGTTTATGTGCGCATGTATTCTGTGAAACTGCTTCAATCTCAGAGCTACAGGTTACACCAGTCATGTAAAGCTTTGTGGTTAACAAAAATAAGCACTCCAAAAATACTGAGTGGATTGATAAAGGTGTATAAATCAGTAAAAACTGAACTTTTTTAATAAAAGAACTGGTAATTTATTAGTGAAAATTGATAAAAACTGAAAATGTAGAATACTACTGGTTTTATAACTTGGGGGGGGGGGGGTCCTAACCCGTCCTTCCCCTGAAGTCCATGGAAACACTCATTTCAGTTTCCATTCACTTCACCAAGCTTGGGATCAAGCCCTAGATGACCACAGTCTTATCTGACAATATTGAAAAAATTACCATACAAGTCTAGGGAAACAAAATGAATATTAGGACGGCAACATTATTCCAAGTTTGAGACAGTGGCATTCCTTAACAAGTGTTTGGGCTTTCTTTAAATGGAGAGTTTTTATTTATAACTTGGAAAAATCATTTTCATTGACAATTTCACTGTGGCCTCTACATTTCTTTTAAACATAAAAATATTAAGAAATGTGCATGTTTTATGTACAATATAAGCACTAACCAATCGACTGTCAGCTCTGTGAAGTAGGTAAACATTGATTTCCAGTTCACAGAAAGGGAAAGTGGGAGACTGAATTAGTTAAGTGATTTACCCAAACTTACAGTTTTTAAAAAAAAAAGTGGCACAGCAAATAAGGCATAGACTATGTAACTATTGACTTAACACTAGAATGTAACATTTAACTTTTAACATTTCATGTTCACTATTTTAACATCCAGTAACCGCTGGCCAAGCAACTACTAGATGGGTAACAGAAGATCTCATTCAGACCACAGGCATCCAACTTTATTTACAAGTGAAACCTGTTCGTTCTTTGATAGTAGATAGAAAACTACATTTACAGGGATTTAAGAAAAAAGAAGTGAAACAGCAGTGGGGTCAGAGAACCAAAGAACATTAGAACTGGAAGGTCATCAAGTCCAGTCCCCTGCCCTCATGGCAGGATCCAGTACCGTCTAGACCAGTGGTTCCCAAACTTTTTGGCATCACGCCCCCTTTTTGATTTTTGAGAAACCCTCATGCCTCCCTACACAAAAAAAAAAAAAAAAAAAAAAGCAGCAAAACTTGAGGGGAAAAAAACCCCCACCACGGTGGATCCCCGAGCCAGGAAAACAAATGTCCAGTATTTTCTGAATTTTTTAACGGGATGGATCAGGCTCTTTCTTGGGAGGGGGGAGATTGATAGGGAGGGCTGGGTCGCCTCATGCCCCCTAGTTTGGGAACCTATGGTCTAGACCATCCCTGATAGATGTCTATCTAACTTGCTCTTAAATAGCTCCAGAGATGGAGATTATGGAATCTCCCTAGGCTACTTATTCCAGTGTTTGACCACCCTGACAGGAAGTTTTTCCTAATGTCCAACCTAAACTTCCCTTTCTGAAATTTAAGCCCATTGCTTCTTGTCCTATCCTCAGAGGCTAAGGAGAACAATTTTTCTCCCACCTCCTTTGTGACACCCTTTTAGATATCTGAAAACCGCTATCATGTCCCCTCTGTCTTCTCCTTTCCAAACTAAATAAGCCCAATTATTTCAGTCTTCCTTCATAGATCATGTTCTCTGGACCGTCTCCAATTTCTTCACCTCTTTCTTGAAATGTGGTGCCCAGAACTGGACATAATACTCCAACTGAGGCCTGATCAGCGCAGAGTACAGCGGAAGAATGACTTTTCATGTCTTGCTCACAACACACCAGTTAATGTACCCCAGAATCATATTTGCTTTTTTTGCAACAGTGTCACACTGTTGACTCATATTACCTTGTGGTTCACTATGACCCCTAGATCTTTCTGCAGTTGTCCACTCTAGACAGTTGCTTCCTATTATTTATGTGTGAGACTGATTGTTCCTTCCTACGTGGAGTATGTTGCATTTGTCCTTATTAAACTTCATCGTATTTATCTCAGACCATTTCTCCAATTTGTCCAGATCATTTTGAATTATGACCTCCAAAGCAGTTGCAACACCTCCCAGCTTCGTATCATCTGCAAATTTAATAAGCGTACTCTCTGTGCCAATATCAAAATTATTGATGAAGACATTGAACAGAACTGGTCCCAAAACAGACCTTTGCGGAACCCCACTTTTTATGCCTTTCTAGCAGGATTGTGACCCATTAATAACTACTGGGAATGGTTATCCAGCCAGTTAGGTACCCACGTTATAGTAGCCCCATCTAAGTTGTATTTGCCTAGTTTATTGATAAGAATATCAGGCGAGACCATATCAAATGCCTTACTAAAGTTTAGGCATGCCATGTCCACCACTTCTCCTTTAGCCACAAGACTCGTTATCCTATGAAGGAAAGCTATCAGATTGGTTTGACATGATTTGTTCTTTACAAATCCATGCTGGCTGTTACCGGTCACCTTATTATCTTCCAGGTGTTTGCAGATGAGTTCCTTAATTACTTGCTCCATTATCTTTCCTTGCACAGAAGTTAAACTGACTGGTCTGTAGTTTCCTGGGTTGTCCTTATTTCCCGTTTTTATAGATGGGTCTTTCTGGTCTGTCAGAAAAATGGAAGCGCTGTTCACTTTATGTCTAATGCTGTGTGATGCAGGAGAGAGACCACTGCCTCTGAGGTGAAAGCTGCCCTTTGATGACAGCTATGGAAGCCTGTTGGTCAAGGTGACTGGTAGCTGCTGGCTGAGTTGCTATGTCAGCTATTGTCAGGGCAACCTCAGGGTTCTATTGCTGCTGCTGTTTCTCTGTTAGCTTCTTTTTCACAGGAGTCTTGCAGTTTCTCCTCTCCATCAGACCTCAAACCCACTAGAAATTCAGCCTGTTGGCCTTATATACTGGTTGCTCTTCAAGTTAGTAAATCAGCTTCTAGTTTTTCAGCACTATCCCTGTGACATCACATTGTCAAGTGTTCTCACATGTAGGTACATATGACATACATCCATGTGACTTTTTTCTTATGACATCTAATTGAATTTTCCGCTACATCACACTGTTTCTTTCAGGGATGGAATCTTTGATTACATTCACCATTTTGGTCAGCTAGGGTGGATTTTCTAAATTTAAACTAACATTAATTTCTATTTCCAGTCTTTATCTTAAAAATAATTATTGATGTATGAAAACTAAAGGGTCCAGATACATGCTACCATTGGACAAACTGGACTATCTCTGTGCAACAGAATAAATGGACATAAAATCAGATCTCAAGAATGGTAAAATACAAAAACCAGTGGGAGACCATTTTAATTTCCCTGGACACACAATTACAAACTTGAAAGTTACCACCCTCAAGCAAAAAAACTTCAAAACCGGGCTGCAACGTGAAACTGCTAAGCTGGAATTCATATGCAAATTTGATACCATCTGAATGGGTCTGAAGAGGAACTGGGAAAGGTTCTTATTACAATAAGTAATTTTCCACTGTAGGTATTCTCACCTTATCTACATCCATGCTGATTGAATTGGCTCTGATATAACAATCCCATCTCTGTATCCCTACGTCTGTTTCTTTTTCTTTCACTTCATGCAACTGATGAAGTGAGTTGCAACTCACAAAAGCTTATGCCTTAATAAAATTGTTAGTCTTTAACGTGCCACTGGACCCATTGTTTTCATTCTTTTATGTCCAATTAAGAGAAATATAATTTTACAATATTTAAATTCTAGGTTTTTCTGCAAATTCCTTTGAGTTCTGTTTAGTATCCTAGAACATTTAAAGTAAAAAAGTTCTGTCTACACATTCGAAATACAGTGGTTAATACATCTAATGTACAAAGTGGGATTGAAGTCAGAGTAGAAGAGGAGCTTTGCTTCCAGAAATAGCACCTCCCACAGAAAATTCTTCCCATTTGCAATACAACAGCATTAGTTCAGCTTTGTCTGGAAAGGTAGAATGCTGTTTCTTGTTACCTATACAGTTTCCTACAGCCCATCTAACTACTGTCTAGTCCTGTGCTCAGAGAGACTGACAGAATTGCTGGGCATCTGGGCAAGGTGAGGGGGGCACAGCTCTGCACTCTTGGGTGTAAGGAATGGGGCTCAGGGCTCACTTCCCCTCCACCAGTCCTTCGGTGCCACCTGTTGCTCCAGTAGTGATTTTAAGTGCCTGGAGCTCTGGCTGCCACTGCAATAGGGGCGGCACTTGGGAGCCCTAGCCCCAGTGTAGTTTCTCCCACTGCACCACCCCCGTTAGCAGGTCTGCCCATGCTGCTTAATTTGGTATGACACACAATAACAGCCTTGTATGGTATGATTGTAGGCTGCTGTTGTTGGATAAAAACAATATTTTTCTTGTTATATTTCTTAAATAAAATGTAATTTATTAAACTTGCTTACTACCATATTGTGTAAATAAAATTTTGATGGTGATTAGTTGTAGTAAAAAACAAATTAAGAGTCCACGTTGAAATAACAAGCTGTGGATTGATGAGGTGGATGAAATCATCGGCCTACAAGGAATTTGTTTTCCTTTCTTAAAATATTCATTGTAAATACATTGTTTTTTGTGATATATATCTTAAGCACAAGCCATTAAATGTTTCAGACATACAGAATATGAATTAAATGTTTATACTAAAATGCCTGAAGGTGAAAATATGCTTTGTGAACTATAGCTGCCAGAATGCATTCTTTTAGTGTTCCATTAAATGGATTGAGCAAGTTCTTAGTTTGAATTCAAGAGCGGAATTAATATTGATGTTCAGATAACAAGATTTGCCAACAGATCTGCTTGAGCACATATGTTTGCAAACATAAAGCCTGGTTCTGTAACCCTTGTTCCTAAAAACAGTGTTTATTCTAAGTGAGGACCCATTTTGACAATTCAGGAAGACCTAGTGACCGAAGGCAATTCAAAAATGGAGGGAGGAGGGGAGGTCCGAGCCACCTGGGGAGACACTTGGTGACCCTTTTGAAATGTAATGGTGACCCATATTTGGGTCCCAGATCAGGGTTTCCCAATCTGTAGGTCAAGTGCTTCTGTGCTGACTAAGTGTCAGTTGAGC
This sequence comes from Pelodiscus sinensis, assembly GCF_049634645.1. NCBI lineage: Eukaryota > Metazoa > Chordata > Testudines > Trionychidae > Pelodiscus > Pelodiscus sinensis. The sequence continues at coordinate 28,508,317 of NC_134724.1, read as the reverse complement.
TTGGCATAGGCAATTAGTCCAGACCTGGAGGAAATGATGTTGGGGGAGATTAACGAATCATCTACGCAGGAAACCTTTGGGCTGGCTTGAAACCTGATTGAGCTGACATCATCCCCAGGCTCATCACCACCTTCTGGACTCTGTATGGAGACTTGAGTAGTGCCATCCTCAGCAACGGCCAATGACATGGCACCGAGAGACAAATTACGTTTAGCCAGATTCATCAGTGCTGGCAGTGTACTCAGCACCGTGTTCTTCAGCAACTCCAAATGCACCTACTCAAATCCTGGCACCAGTGACAACACATTCAGTTCACTTGCCTCCTCCCCTGTTGGTCAGACGCTGAGGCTCTCATTCTCTGCACAGGTCCTGGCACGGTAGTGGAACTTTACACCAAACATGGCCACTCCAGTGGCATCCTCTGTGTACAGTGGCTGTTTTGGGACCCCTTGGGTCTACGATCAGGCACAGGGCCTGATCCCGTTCACTCCAGACCAGGGTCTCTGTACTCCTTTCCACAGGGCACCCCTTTTGCAACACTCCTCCTGCTTCAGAGACTAGGCCTAACCTTCAGAAGGAGACCCCTAGACCACTGTTGGAGGGTCAGCTTTGCAGACCACTGCCTCTGCCCAGCCACCTTCTCCACAAAACAGAACTTCAGTAGGGCTTGGAACACCTAGTGCTGCATGAATATGTGTCTTCTCCTGGTGAGGCATTAGCAGACTCATTGCCCTCCAGGTCATCTATGGATGCCAGAGTCCATCAGGAGCTTTTGAGAAGGCGTGCCCAGAACCTAGGGGTCTAACGGAGGAGTTAGAAGATTTTGATCCTATGATGCACATTCTGACAGCTGAGGGTCCATCTAGAATGGCTTTGCCACTTAAGACCATGGTCGAGATCACAAAGATCTTCTGGCAGATCCTGGCTCCTGTCCCCTCCCACACGAGGGTGTTGAAAGGAGGTATTATGTCCCTCAACTTGGGCATGAGCACATTTTTACCCACCCTCCCCTAGTACATTGGTCATATGGAGAGACAGGGTTAGCTGGGTCCCATTACGAAGAGCAAAGAGATGAAAAAGCTTGATTTCCTAGGCAGCAAAGCTTACGCTGTTGGTTACTTACAGATTAGGATTGCCAACCAGCAGGCAATGCAGAGCAGATATGCCTACAACTCCTGGTTGGTGACGGGGACGTTTAAGGAACTTCCATTATACCTTTTCTCAATCTAGGGGAATAGTATGCTGTCCTTGATTTAAAGGATAAATATTTCCATATTTCCATTAGCCCATGCTACAGACAGTTCCTTCACTTCAGCATTGGACAGGACCATTTATCTGTTCATGGTGCTCCCATTTGGCCTTTCTACAGCCCTTAGAGTGTTCATAAAGTACATGGCAGTAGTGGCAGCCTGTCTCAGGAAATGCATCTGGACAACTGGCCGATGAAAGTTCTCTCTCCCACACCCAGGTCCAAGAACACGTAGAACTAGTGAGGGTCTCTGTCTGGGACTTATGCTCAATGAGGCCAAGTCCACCCTTGTCCCTACACAGAAGATAGAGTTTGTGGGAGCTCTCTTGGACACCACAACAGCTACGGCTTCCCTCCCCAGAGCTCCCTTCCTTGATGTTAGTGATATCCTTCTATGCCTCACTCATTACAAGTCATAAATTGCATAAGACTGCTGGGCCACATGGCAGCGAGCACATACGTTGTGTAACATGCCAGACTGCGACTTTGTCCTCTGCAGACGTGGCATGCCTAAATACACAACCCAGCTCAGCTCCCTCTGGACATGGTGGTCACTGTTCCCCCAAGTGTCATGATTACCCTGACTTATTGGCTACAGGAGGAGGTTGTCTGTGCCAGGGTTCCATTCGCCAGACTGAACCCATCTGTTCCAGCTGCTGATGGATGCTTCAGCTATAGGATGGAGAGTACATGCCGGAGATCTCAGGACTCAAGGAATGTGGTCTGAGTCAGAATTATCACTGCACATAAATGTCAGGGGACTGAGCAGTATGCCTCACATGTTGAACATTCCTGCCCCACCTACGAAACAAGTGTTTTTCAGTCTTGACAGACAATATTACACCCCCAGGGGCTCCAGGATGCAGGGGGAAGGAGAGGAAATTCAGGGGCAGCCACACACACAACCTCCAGGACCGTTGGAGGCAAAAGACTCCTCCTTACATTTCTTATCTCCCCTGCCCCCTCGGGTGCCATCACAAAGGGAATGTTGTGTTTGTTTAAGTCAAATCAAGTTAGTAGACACCTTATCCTTCCCTTCAAATGCCTGAAGGCACTTTCGACCATCATTCTGCACTTGTTCAGCCTGTAGTTGAACTGCTCCTTATTGTGGTCTAGGCTGCCTGTGTGCGGCTTCACAGGAACAAGAGATAGGCTGGGTTACCAAGAATCACTATCAGCATTTCTGATTCTGTTTTTCCATCCTGGGGGAAAAAAAGTTGCAGTGTGAATCTTTCTGAACTACCCACTGCAGAGTTTTGGTCCTAGCATGCACTGGGAACATAACCCAAAATGCAAAGTGGTGCAGGCACTGTTTGATAGATTCCCATAGTGCTTTCTTCTCCAAGTCAACTGTTGTCTCCCTAATGGACTATCTTAAATTCTTGCACACAGTGGGGATGTGGACCTTTGATATTACAAAATCAAGTGACAGATCGATCTTTATCAATTTGACCTTATCTCTGTGGACATGGCCTGAGTCATTGTCAGATGAGGTACAGCTGGTGGAGAACTGTCGGATGAAGTACAGCCAGTGGGTCACTAGAGATGGAACTTGCATGTCTTCTGCCTACCCACCAATTAGGGACACTAGCAGAGCAGGACACCAAACTGTAGTTGAAGTGCAAAGCATGTACAGACCATGTTCCAGAAACATGACATCTGTATGGATGAGGGAAGACCACAGGGAACTCGTGCAGATACCCACTCAGTCATGCAAATAATCAAGCTGGAGCTCTTAAGCTTGAATGCTGGTCCCACTTTGGGGTCAAATCTACTTTCTGGGAAAAAGAAGCTCATGGGGATGAGTACAATAATTAGCTACTCTTGTGATCTATAGGCGCATATAAAGAAGAGTGTTCATTGATGGAATGCAAGTATGGCCAAGGTTGAATGGCAGAAGTGAGGGCCTGTAGAAGGGCTTTCCTAAAATTGATAGTTCTGGTAGGGGTCCAAGGGAAAGGGGTACCCAGACATGTAGACTGGGGAACTTTACCATTATCCGAATTTAAATTGATGACCTGCTGCCAGGGACTTTTTGAGATCTTGGTATATGATGAGATTAAGATATCTGGCATAAGAAAGATGAAGATTTACCTTGTACATTTTCTCAAGCCATGAAAGTCCTCGGATACTCTTGAAACACCCTTGGCAAGCCAGACTTGAGCTAGGCTTTGAGGTATTTGCTTGCCTGAAACTTGTACAGGCCCTTTCACCAGATCAGATCTAGTTGATGCAAATAGTGAGAGATTTTGCTCAGATATTCTCCACAAGTTTGCAAAGAACAAACATGATGCAACATCATCTGGAAAAAGTGCAATGGCAACTCCATTAGGAAGAATTTCCTTTCCAAAATGGATGAGAGTCACACGAGAAGAGTTGCAGGCAGTGCTGAAAATGGAGGTCATTGGGGGGAGATCTGTTGACAGAATGCTGGTGTAAGTGGATGGTGGGAGTGAACATTCTGTACCACTTTTGGAAGGAGGTATTGGCCTCTCAATGATCTATAATGAACCAAAATTGGTGTGTCAGATATTAGGCTTAAAACTGGGGAACAAAATAATGAGGTGATGTGCTGTTCCACTTTCTACTGCCTTTTGGGATCCTTAAGAGACTTTGGGAGAAAAAATTGGCTACATGACTGAGCTTCCCTGTCATAGCTGCCACCTTCTCCTGGGATCCTTGGACCTTCTTATCCTTATTCTGAGAGAGGTCCTGACCAGGACAGAGAGAGCTACTAGCTCTGAGTGAATTCCAGTTGCCATCTGGAATGAGACACTCTTTTTCCACTATTTACCATCTGTGCCCTTTTCCTTCTTTACCTCATTTCTTTTACTTTACTATCTCCTTTTTTCTTCTAAAAGTCTGGCTTAGGGTGCATCTGCACTGCACCCGTAGCTCGAAATAAGCTACGCAATTTGAGCTGCTAACTTTTTCACCTTTCTTCAAAAAGGACAGTTATGATCATCCTAAATACCATCTTAAAGTAGGGGCTTACCAAATTCATGGCCATGAAAACCATGTCATGTACTCTGAAATCTGGTGTCTTGTCAGGAACTCTGGTCTTCTATGTACTTCTACTCTATACTATACTGATTTCACATGAGAGTCCAGCATTTCTCAAATTGGGGGTCCTGATCCAAAAAGGATTTGCAAGGTGGTCACAAGGTTATTATAGGGGTATTGCCACCCTTACTTCTGCACTGCCTTTAGAACTGGATGGCTGGAGAGTGGCAAACTGTTGGCCAGGTTCCTAGCTCTGATTACAGCACCCTGCCATCAGCAGCACAGAAATAAGGGCGGTGATACCATACCATGCCACCCTTATTTCTATGCTGCTGCCTTCAGAGATGGGCAGCCAGAGAGTGGATGCAGCACAGAAGTATGGGTTGGCAGTGTTATACCACGTCTTCTTCAGAGGTATGCCTTTGATCAGCAGCTGCTGCTTTCCAGCCACCTGTTGGCAGTGCCACTGCCACCAAAAGTGCAGAAATAAGAGTAGCAGTACTTCACCCTCTCGATAACCTTGTGCCCACTCTCACAGCTTTTAGGTCAGGACCCCTACAATTATAAAACCATGACATTTCAGATTTAAATATTTGAAATCATGATATTTCTGATTTTGAAAATCTTGTGATTGTGAAATTCACCAAAATCAACTGTGAATTTGTTAGGGCCCTATCTAGGAGAACGTAGAACAAGGGATTTTTTTTCTTCTATAGGATTGTCCACCTAAATAAAATAAGGAATGTTATTAAAATGAAAGCCTTATTTATTACAGTGAATTTCAAATGCTTTAAATTATTTTGTTGTTTTCTGTGCCTTAAATATATCTAACCTTGTATTAAATAGTTTATTTGCCATGGTGTTAAGCAGGCTTAGGTCACTATATCAAATCCTGAACCTTTGTGAACAGTTTCATTTTGCATAATTTGTCATTTTAACACTTTTGTGTCTTTTTGCCTCTCTTGTTCCATTGAATTTAATATACCATCACCTATGACCTACAGTCTTTTCACCTCATAAGGATTCCTGATGAGAGACTGTCATAGTTTTTCCAGGTTTCAGTTATCTGCATGCTGCAAAGGAAATTCACCAGACTGTTTTGCTAAATATTGTTGGGAGCCACTTACATTGACAGCCCATGTAGCTACTGATGCACCCAAAGATCCAGTTGTATTTCAGGAGGACTGACTAACTCTGGTTAACTTGTCCTTCCCAGAAAACTCAATGGCCTCGGATCCCTGCTCCCCTGTTTCACAGGATTTTGAATCTTAACAGGAACTATTGAAGAGGAATAATGCAGTATTGAACATACAAACTGAGCTTATCCAAGAGAACACTCCCAGGCTTTTGGACATTCTTCAGGCAGCAGCCACTGGAAAGAGAGCCCTCCTCCTTACTGGGTTGCTTTTGGAGACAGAAAGAATCTTACAGCATGTACCAGCCTCCTTAACACCCACAGACAAACATACAGACAAATGATGTGTCCCGATGCAAGGCTTTGGGTGCTTTTTGTTCCCACCCTTCCTCTAACTCCTTCATGGTGGGTGGTTACATCAAGAGAGATTCAAGGCAACTACCAAGAGAGAAAATCCAAGAGATTTGACTTAGGCAGGAGAAAAAAATTTTCCTCTTCTTTCCAGAGAATACTTACAAGATATTGATGCACAATTTAAACATTGGTGGGAGCGCTTTGGTGAAATTAATGAACAGATCCTCACAAAAATGTAAACTCAACTTCATCTGAAAGAGAGCCTATCAGAAAACAGGAAGGTGACAGTTGAGGAAGTGATATGTATAGTCCAACATTGACCAAATGATGCAGCCACTGGTCTTGACAATATTTCATCAGAACTCCTAAAGAGTTGTAGTGGCTGGATTTAAGTTACTAGCTTAATAGAGCTGTCTTAAAAAGTTTGGGAAACCAATAATTTTCAAGAAAATTAGAAGAGGGGATGTCTTACCCTTCAAAAAGGAGAGTCATCAGCTTGCTCAAACTATGAGAGAATAATATTGCTCTCCATCCCAGAAAAGATGTTTATGATTATGCTATTGTACCATCTGAAATGTATCAGCCAAAAAATGACACCAAGCCAGCGTGGATTCTACACTGGCAGATCTAAAATCTGTCCTATATGTGCTGTGCAGAATGTTAATGAAAAATGATAACAGAAACAAAGGAAGTTTAATACTGCATTGATAGACGTTGCAGTTCTTTTAGCTTGGTGCAGAGGAATCAGCACTGTGGATACTGTTATGAGTTTGGAATCATAGAACACTGGAACTGGAAGGGACCTCAGGAGGTCATCGAGTCCAGTCCCCTGTACTCATAGCAGGACCCAGTACCATTTAGACCATCTCTGATAGATGTCTATCTTACCTGCTCTTAAATATCTCTAGAGATGGAGTTTTCACAACCTACCTAAGTAGCTTATTCCTAAGGAGTTGAGCTTGCTGGAGTGCCTAAGTACTTAGTGTGCTTGGTGGACGAACTATATTACAATTTGTTTAGCTTTGGGAGGGTCAATAGTTGTATTTTAAATTGGCTTTCAGTAGAATCAGGGATGCATTTTCTCACCTATGTTATTTATAGCAGTAGTTCTCTACTTTTCCATACTACTGCATCCTTTTCAGGAGTCTAATTTGTCTTGTGTACCCCAAGTTTCACCTCACTTAAAAACTACTTGCTTACAAAATCAGATACAACAATACAAAGTGTCACAGCACATTATTACTGACAAATTGCTTAATTTCTCATTTTGTCTGTATGAAATTTTAGTTTGTACTGACTTTGCTACTCCTTTTTATATAGCCTATTGTAATACTACGCAAATGTCTAGATGAACTGATGTACCTCTCTGGAAGTCTACTTTGTATCCCTTGGGGTACATGTGCCACTGGTTTATAATTCTAATAGATGATCTTGTGACAAAGCTGATTGAGACCAAAATAGGTGGAGTGAAATTTAAAGATGAAGTATGTAGATGATACTACCTTTCTTGCGGAGACCGTTCTTCTTAACATATGCGAAACATGCCTCTGATGGCATGTGATCAGGATTCATCACCAAATTTGGTTAGTTGATTGATTGGATCGTTAACTTCTCTTCCTTAGACTGTGTACTGATGAGTGCAAGGTGAATGTTGATCCATACTCCCTGAGAGACCATTGACAAACCACAACTAATGTCAGAAGAACTGCAAAAAACTGCAGAAGCTATGGGACTTAATGTCAGTAATGAGAACCAAAGACGTGTACCCATCTTATAAAACCGATACAAAAGACCTCCTGACACTGAATTGGTACAGTTTTGTCGGTCTTGATAATTGATTTATAGCAAGAGGGTTTGTTTATGACTGAAAAAATTACACGTAGATTCAGTCTTGTGTCTGTCATTTCAACATCTTCAAAAACCTCTTTAACTGGCAGAATGCCTGTGTAACAACTAAGATACATGTGTTCAACGTGGTAGTTCTGTTGTATGGAACAGAAACATGGCTATTAAACACCCGTGGAAAGGAAACAACAGTTCTGAATGTCAAAAATTATGATGTTTCAAAATCTGTTTAACTTTTGTTACAAAGGAAGAAATACTTACTTAGATAATCCTGGCAAGTTGTAGTTTTGCTCCTCTTGAGAACCAGGCGGGTGCAATGGGATGAAGTAATGTTCACAACAAGTACACTTTTACAGAAGGTTTATAGAGCTGAGTTGGCAAGAAGTAAAGCACAAACCTGACCAAGAATGTGGATGGAAGATGCAATTTTGAGGGATTTAAGACGGCTAAACCTTTCCAAATGGAATTGTTAGGAAAACGTGATTTTAAACTGGGATGCAATGTCATGTCTGAAGATGTAAAGGAGTTATGGGCTTTCTTGACAGAAGGCTGCTTGGTGGTCAAGACATCAGCACAGTTGTTTCTCAATGTGTTAGATGCTTTTTACAGAGGATTGGCCATTAAAATGTAGCGATGCTTGTAGTTTTCCAAATGGACTACATCTATGAATCAGGTCTCAAAGAACAATTACACTGCAAGAAAATTACCATTTTTTCCCCTCCTGGACCTTTTTCCAAACAGTGCTTAGATAGTGAGTTCTGCTGGTTTTGTGGTCAAGGTAAATATATATACCCTATCATAGTGAGCAGTTTGCCTCTTTATTTTTGGTTTTCCTTATGTAATGTCATCCAGATGAGTACTGGTATGATAAACTTCTGCTCACTATACTGGATAAGACCAGTGGTCCAACTAGCCTGCTCTTTTATCTCTAACAGTAGCCAGTGCCAGTTTTTTTTCCAGAGGAAGAAACTCTTCAATAAGCACCTGAAGCATCATTTTCACCCAGGAAAAGCTTCTTTTAGCTACCAGGTAGGCTTTTGCCCAGAAATTAAAAATTAAATATTTGTTGTTACCCTTTTATATTCTTGTTAGTTATATAAATATCTAATCTTTTTATAAATCCAGCTAAATTCTTGGCCTTAATCATATTTTGAGGGTTAAACTGACTTTCGCTGCTTGTGTCTTTTGTGTAAGTGTTCTTTTCTTGTTTTGAATTTGCTACCCTTCTGTGTCCCTTTTATAAGTGAGATTGACTAGATGTTCCTGAACTACCGTCTCTATACCATTTATTAATTTTATATTTCTATGATTTTTCCCTTTTATTCATCTGCTCTCTAAGGTAAAAGATTCCAGTCTTTCCAATGTCTTCATAATATGTTTCCGTGTTCATAATGTTTGACTGTTTTTGTATCTCCTCTATTTCCTATCTTAACTTTGAGTTGTAGTGACTAAAACTGAACAATATACAAGGTGAGAGAATGCTGTTTATTTATATAGTGGTATTTTATATTTTGGTAGTACCTCTCTGTCTTGTTCCTTGAACAGCCTAATATATTATTTGGCTTTTCACCTGTGTTGGAGATTGAGCTTTCTGCAATGATATCACATCCTTTTTGTAAGTTGATACTGTTTAGAATAAGTGGTTCAAATTATTCCTCCTGATGGGTCTTAAAAAATTGTCAAATGCAAAGTAATCAGTAATTAATTGGGGGAAGGAGCAAGGAGTTTGCTTCCCCTTTTTGGATTTTTTTTTTCAGAATTAAACTTTTTCTAAGATAATTTAGGAATGTATTCACTTCTAATTTGTTTCGATTGTCTTCATTAAATTTTGGTACAACACAGCTAAATATTTACGGATTAGTGTATGAAAGTTTTGCTTTCTTAGATACATTTCTAGAGAACTAAAGTTTGACATGATTTGGTGAATTAACTGTCTCAAGAGGAAAAATTAGGATCAAGAGCTTTCCACAAATAGGCTGATAAAGCAGTTTGATGTACTGGATATTTATTTTAGAAATGGCATTCAAGTTTGTATTTGAAAAAAATCTGTTGGCTTATGGTACCTCACAAATGTGAATGCTGATTTTAATTTTTGTTCTTATTTTAACTTCACTTCAGTTTTTAGTAATTTGTCACTGGAATTAAGACATAAATGTAACTTTTAACAGATATATTGAACAGAGTCAACCTCAGCTCATCACGAACGGGGATACAGAATGGTGCACCTAGTAGAGGTACTACATTGTCCTAATATGGTAATTTAAAAAAAAACAACCTTAATGAAACATCTAATTGTAATACTATGTATTGATTATTCTGGAATTCTGTGTAACAGGTACAGTTACTACATTCAAGCCTGCAAGTCAACACTATATGTCTCCTGCATCCACTCCTGGTGCTGTCGCTGTTTCACCAGTCTTTCAGTCTGTGTCCAGACCGGTGACTATTTCAGGAACTTCGCCAACTCCACAGAGACCTGTTGCTGGATGTTTATCAGTGCAGCAGATACCTGGGTCAGATTCTGAAATACAGCCTGTTAGCAGTCCTGTAACCGTTCCTGTCATGATACAGCCAGTATCAAGAAATATTACAGTTCCTGAAATGGCTCCACCCATATTGAGGCCAGTAGCTACAGTAACAGCACAACCTGTAATATTAAATGAGGTAATTTTTTTTGTGGCTTATAAAATTCAAGAATCAATTACAACTAAATTAACGAAGTACAAAAAAGTGGTAATTGCTTATTGTATGTTCACTTAATTTCAGTGTGAAGAAGCTTGTCGTTTTTGTAGAAGTTTACTAAGCATATCATGACACATAAGTAGGGATGTTAGCGTGTAGTTGTTCACATGATTAATTGAAAAGCCTGGGCTTATCAGTTAAAGCTAATGACTACATGCAATGCCCTTGCTGCCTTGTCTCTATCAGGAGCCAGCTTTGAAACCAGCTCCCGCCCAGCCGACCACTCCCCTCCCACCTTTGATACAGAGACAGTGGTGAGGGTGGGGTGTGGGGGTGGGGGAATGGGAACTGGTACTTGCGGGGAGCCAGCTTTGAAGTTGGGTCCCTGCAACCAGTGGCTCCCACCTCCCGCCCACATGTAAATGACTATTGGCTGAAAATTTCAGCAGATACACGTTTATACAAATAAACGCATTTTATTATCCCTACACACAAGTTCCTTTTCAGGAATTTTAGTATTAAATGGGCTTTTTACTACACTGTGTTTTAAAGTTGTTTTTCAGAGACTTTGGCAGCTGATTAACTGTACACAGGAGTAATTACATTGTCTTCAGGACAATGTATTTTTGTGTATAAAGTTCTGTATGTGCAGTTTGCAGGATCTGGGCTTTAGTATAACTTTGATCTGTATGTTGTAATTGAAAAAATAATTAATTATTCATATTTTAATTTTTTGCAATGTTTCCCATTGTTTTCTTACAAGGTTGAGATTTGAAATATTAATATAAACTGAGTGAACAAATTGATAGTCCAATCGCCTGATTGTAAGGCGTTGACTTCAGTATGTATTCTAGAGTTTGCAGTGCCATTATTTTATCTCAAGTTTAAAAAGTTGCAAATAAGGTATTACCTAGGTTGTGTGTAGGTTATAAAACTACATTGACCTAAGTTATGTCACTTTACTGCAGTGATTCTTAAAGTGTGATCCACGGACCACTAGTGGTCCGCAGCCACCTTACAGGTGAGGTGGTGCGCGGCTTGAGCTCAGCCCCTCCCCCCCCCCATGCAGTGGGGAGCCCTCTTTGGCTTCCCTCAGCAGGCGGGTGAAGGGGAGGAGGTGCAAAGGGGAGGGGGAGATTTCCCCTGTTCTAGAAATGGTGGGGGAGGAAGGAGCTCAAACAGGGAGAGGCTGCAAGTAGGGGGGGTTTCTAAGAAGGATTTCTCTGAACTACTCTGTGCGTTTCAGACTGGTGGTGCTGGGCTTGGCACAGATCCTTCCCATCAGCTCATTAAAGGGAAATGGCATGGGTTGGGGGAGGAAATACAAAGGGGCTACAGTGCTGGCTGGGCTATGCAGGAGGCAAAAGTTGGGGGCGGGAGCACTGCGTTTGCTCCATGCAACCTGTAAGCTCTGGGCAGGCTCTCACCGCCCATTCGCTTTTCTCCTGCAAGCATGGTGAGTAGGCTGCAGTCCTAGGTTTGCAAACAGCATTCAGCAGGGGTCTGGAAAGTGTCAACTCCCTTTGCTTTGCAATTTGGATTTCTTTGCAGTGCTGGCTGGTGGGTCTAAACCGGGGGCGGGGAGGGGGAGCCTCCTTCTTACAAAAAGGCAGCGAGGGATGGTAGTTTGGAGGAGAGGGGGTGGTGCACCGGGTTATGTGCAAAATCTGGTACATTTGGTAGGAGCAGGTCCCAAGGTCCCAACATAGCACGCTTCTTTGGGGTCAGGGAGTTGTAACGATTCAAGGGAGTGGGCCTCGGAGATGGGGAAGGTGGGAAGGAACATACTGCTGCACTGTGGATTGGCCTGCGCTGGTGGAGCCACGAGCCCTGGGCTTTCCCCAGCTGGCTTACTGTGGGGACAGCAACACGCCCCCATCTCTGCACCCTGGGCTCGCCTTTCAGCCAGGTGAGCACAGCAAAGTGCCAGAACTGTGGCTAACCCTAAGGAAAGATTCCCCTCTAGCCACTCTGAGGCTACAATGCCCAAAGGAAGAAGTGAGATGCCTGATTTTCTTGAGGTTGGTTCTGCTTGGAGCCAGGGGATGGAGCCAGAAGGCCTCCTGGGGTCTCTTCCAACCCTCCTCTTCTATGGTTCTATGTCCCCTTTCTATGTCTGCAAAGGCTCCCTGCTGCGTGGGGAAGAGGGCTTGAGCTCCTCCTCCATACTGGGAATAGAAGCGTAGTGACGCGCTGTCAGGAGGTAATGAGAGAGGTGGGAGTGCAAAGCCAGGTAAGCCCCCCCCTTCATACCCAGCCCCCCGTGCCAAGACCCCACACACCCAGCTTGCTCCTACACATGCCCTCCTGGCCAGACACCCTACTCCCAGTGTGCTTCTGCATCCTGCCTCCCATCTAGACCTCCGACCCTCACCCCCTGCTGTACCCCCATCCCTATCCCACTCATTGGCAGCTCTGTCTTGTACACTGAACCCCTTATTTTTGTCCCCACCCCAGAGCCTAAAGGCACAAAATCCACCAACTCTGGAACCCCAGAAAAATAAATGTGGCCTATGGGAAGCCCTGAACCTCAGTGCTCCCTGTCCCTCCCCTTGCCCTGTGGGTGAGTGAGGTGTGTCAGTTGGGGACCACATCAGTGTGGGCTGGGGGGTTTTGGAAGAGGTTTTCTTGCTTCTCATTTGTATGGTCCCGGACTGATTTTTTTGTTTCTGTGGGTCAGTGGCCCTGACCCAAAAAGGTTCCCCACCACTGCTATTAATACAGAAAACACTGAAACCTTTTGTATTGGGCATAAGTTAATATATTACTTTATTTAAAATTGAGTTAGATAAACTAATATGAGAAAGTTAAAACACTTAATCTGTTTATCTATTTAAATTAAACCATTCTCCCTAGCTGCAACACTAGCAAAATGGCTTGAGCATAATTATGTAATTAATGGTGAGTTTCCGTTAGCATGTGGTGGTCCGTGGAAAAGTTTATATTGAGCCAGGTGGTCCACAGGCCAAAAAGTTTGAGAACCACTGCTATACAGCCATGGCAGTAATTAAATTGCTTTTGCATGTCCATGTCTAGTTTACTTAATGACATTAACCCCAACTCTTTGAGAGATCAAGGATTCATGGCTATACTGAACCAAACTCCTAAGGATTGTTATGAGGATAATAATCTTAAAAGACATGCCAGCAATAGAATACTAGTTTTGGGAGACTTCTTGTGTCAGCGGTCAAGTTTTGAGATGGAGGTTTGTTTCCAGTAAGGCCTTTGATTTCTTGGGCATGTCAGAGAACAGACTCAGTGAGGAGACAGAGGCATATTCTGATTCAGTGTGTCCTGTTTCTTCACCGAGTAGAAATTGTCTTACTTTAAGAAGTTGTATCCAGGGATCCTTGCTGAAATCAGGTGCTCGAGATGGCAAACATATTATAAGTGTACATCAATGTGTATTCAACACTGATGGTGGTGGTTCTTGGGATTGTGGTGGAGCTTTTGTCATACCTCTGGGTCCTGTGCTTCCTGGCGGATTTTTAGTATGCCTCAGAGGTTTGCGGAGACCCTCCTGCTGCCTCTTGTCTGTCCAAGGTGAGGTCCCTGCTTAACAAGCCATTCTCATCGCAGGCAATTCCCTAGCATGGGGGGAAAATCCTTCCATGGTCCTAGGCCCCCCCTTTCCCCTCAGGGACAGCCCACCAGGCATGGGGAGGATTGAGGAGAACCTAGTCTTGCTACTTACTCTGGGTTCTGGCCCAGGACCCTAGGTAGCAGCCACTAGTGGGGCTCTTGCCCTTATCTCCATAGAATAGTAGCCCCTTCTTGTGCCATGTCCACAACCACACCTATGATACCGTCTCTCAAGTGAATCCTTTCCCACTTGTAACTTTTAGTTCTCCTCTACACTGCACTTCCTCCTCTCCACTCGGTTACTCTTCTCCTTTCCCCCATCCCTTACCTGAGGGGAAGCCTTTTATAGTAGGCCAGCAGGCCTTAACTGGCTGCATGTGTCTAATTAGCCTGCTGCTGCTGGCTGGCTCTTAATGAGTCTCAGGTGCCTGCCTGTGTCTTGGTTACTGAGCAGCAGTCTCTCACAGCCTATGCAGGGAACAGGAACCCACTCATCCAATTACAGATGTACCTGTCCTCCACCAAACTCCTGCAGCCCCCTGCCTTTGGTCTATCACAGGATTTGCAGATAGGGGGACTCATATCAATGTTGCACTTGACCTTTTAATGAGATTGTAAAATTGGTGTTTCAAGTATGCTTTGAAATATTTACCCAATAGAGATTGTTACTTCCAAGGCAGTGAAAGATATTGATTTATTCTACATATGAAATGATTGAACCAGTTTGTGCAAAAACAGACATGAAAATGAAGTTTTCATGGGTTCTCGTTTTACCATAAAGTTCAGAGGATATCATGGTCTCTATGGTAGAAATGTAGCCGTGTTAGTCTGGTGTAGCTGAAACAAAATACAGGTCTATGTAGCACTTTAAAGACTAACAAGATGGTTTATTAGATGATGAGCTTTCGTGGGCCAGACCCACTTCCTCAGATCAAATAATGGAAGAAAATAGTCACAACCATATATACCAAAGGATACAATTTAAAAAAAATGAACACACGTGAAAAGGACAAATCACATTACAGAACAGAAGGGAGATGTGGGGGGGGGGGAAAGGAGGTGAATGCCAGTGAGTTAATGATATTAGAGGTGGGGAAGGGGAGATGTCTGTGAGTTAATAGAATTAGAGGTGATAATGGGGGAAGCTATCTTTGTAATGGGTAAGATAGCTGGGGTCTTTGTTAAGTCCCCTGCGGAGAGTGTCGAATTTTAGCATGAATGCCAGTTCAGAGGATTCCCTTTCAAGTGCAGATTTGAATGTCTTCTGAAGTAGGATGCAGGTTAGCAGGTCATTGAGACAGTGTCCTTTCTGTTTGAAATGACAAGCAACTGTTTTTTCTTTGTGATCCTGTCTAATGTCTGTTTTGTGGGCATTGATTCTTTGGCGAAGTGTCTGAGATGTTTGTCCAATGTACATAGCAGACGGACACTTTCGGCACATGATAGCATAGATTATATTTCTGGAGGCACAGGAATATGTATTCTTGATCTTATAACTCACTTGGTTAGGCCCAATAATGGTGTCAGCAGAGTGAATATGTGGACAAAGCTGGCAGCGGGGTTTGTTGCAAGGGAAAGTACCAGGGTTGGTATTAGTGTGGTATGTCCTGTGGTTGTTGGTAAGAATCATCTTGAGGTTAGGTGGTTGTCTATAGGAGACTATGGGTCTGTCTCCCAGAGCTTCTTGGAGTTTAGTGTCCTGTTCCAGTATAGGCTGTAATCTATTGATAATGTGTTGGACAGGTTTAAGTTGGGAGCTGTAGGTGATGACAAGTGGTGTTCTATTGTTGGTTTTCTTGGGTCTGTCTTGTAGTAGATGGTTTCTAGGTATTCGTTTGGCTCTTTCAATTTGCTTTTTTATTTCTCCGGGTGGGTAGTTGAGATTTATAAATGCTTGGTAGAGATCCTGAAGTTTCTGGTCTCTGTCTGTGGGATTAGAGCAGATGCGGTTGTATCGAAGGGCTTGGCTATAGATGATGGATCGTATGGTGTGTTCTGGATGGGAGCTGGAAGCATGTAGGTAACTGTATGAGTCAGTGGGTTTTCTGTAGAGGGTGGTGTCTAATTTTCCATTGTTGATTTGTACTGTGGTGTCCAGGAAATGGATCTCTCGTGTGGAATGGTCCAGGCTGAGGTTAATGGTGGGGTGTCGGTTGTTGAAATCTCTGTGGAATGTCTCCAGTGTTTCTTGGCCATGCGTCCAGATCATAAAGATGTCATCGATGTAGCGTAAGTAGAGAAGGGGTAAAAGGGGACGGGAGTTGAGGAAACGTTGTTCTAGGTCAGCCATAAAGATGTTAGCATACTGTGAGGCCATGCGTGTACCCATGGCTGTGCCGCTGATCTGGAGGTATAAGTTGTTCTCAAACTGGAAATAATTGTGGGTGAGAACGAAGTTACATAGGTCTGCTACCAGGTTGGCAGTGGTGTCCTCTGGGATAGTGTTTCTAATAGCTTGTAATCCGTCTTCATGTGGGATGTTGGTGTATAGTGCTTCTACATCCATGGTGGCAAGGATGGTGTTATTGGGGAGGTTATCTATGTTTTGTAGTTTCCTTAGGAAGTCAGTAGTGTCTCGGAGATAGCTGGGGGTGTTGGTTGCGTAGGGTTTGAGGAGAGAGTCTACATAGCTGGATAGACCAGTAGTGAGTGTCCCAATACCAGAGATGATGGGGCGTCCGGGGTGACCAGGTTTATGGATCTTGGGAAGCAGATAGAAAAATCCTGGTCGGGGGTCAGAAGGTGTTTCTGTGTGGATTTGTTCCCGAGTAGCTGTAGGGAGGCTTTTAAGGAGACAGTGTAATTTCTTTTGGTATTCCTAGGTAGGATCAGAGGAGAGAGGTTTGTAAAATGTGGTGTTGGAGAGTTGTCTGGTTGCCTCTTGGTTATAGTTGGCCTTATTCATAATGACCACAGCACCACCTTTGTCAGCTGGTTTGATTATAATGTCCAGGTTGTTTTTGAGACTCTGGACGGCATGTTGTTCAGCGTGGCTGAGATTGTGTGTCGCTTGTTGTTGTTTGCGAATAATGTCAGTCTGTGCGTTGTTGCGGAAGCTTTGTATATAGAAATCTAGATTGTAATTCCGACAGTCAGGGGGAGTCCATATAGAATTATTCTTCCTTTTGTGTTGATAGGGGGGATCTGGTAGGTTAGATTGGTGTTCATTGGTGGCTTGGAAATATTCTCAGAGGCGGAGGCGGCGAAAAAAAGCTTCAAGGTCACCACAAAATTATATCCAGTTTGTGGGGGACGTGGGGCAGAAAGAGAGACCCCTGGATAAGACAGACTCTTCTGCTGGATTGAGTTTGTAGCTGGAGAGGTTAACAATATTATCCGGTGGGTTGAGGTTGTTGCTGTTGTAGCTTGTGGTGTGGAGCAGTTTGGAAAATTTATTGTCTTTTCTTGGTTGTTCTATTAACTCACAGACATCTCCCCTTCCCCACCTCTAATATCATTAACTCACTGGCATTCACCTCCTTCCCCCCCCCCCCCCCCCCACATCCCCCTTCTGTTCTGTAATGTGATTTGTCCTTTTCATGTGTGTTCATTTTTTTTAAATTGTATCCTTTGGTATATATGGTTGTGACTATTTTCTTCCATTATTTGATCTGAGGAAGTGGGTCTGGCCCATGAAAGCTCATCATCTAATAAACCATCTTGTTAGTCTTTAAAGTGCTACATAGTCCTGTACATGGTCTCTATGAATATCCATCTCACTTCTTTCTACATTTTCCCCGTCTATCATCTGGTTGTTCTTAATTGATTATGCTTCTTCTGGAAATTGCATGTATTCTGTATAATTTTGTGTGTGAGAAATGGCAATTTGAATGAATTGGCTTTTGTGATGTGCAAGTGCCATGTGAACATTTTAAGATCCGTTTACTTCATATATGCTTTTGGTATATAACAAAGAAGACATTTAAAATTTCAGTGGTTATTAGTGGGTTATTTCTGAAACCAATGAGGTGATGAGTTAAAGTAGTGGTTCCCAACTTCTGGTCCATGGACTGGTGCTAGCCCACAAGGCACTAGCTGCTGGGCCGTGGTGGCTGCTGGAGCTGAAGCTGGCTGTTCACAGCGGCTCTTGGGGCTGGGTCGTGGGTACACCTTGGCCCCCTGAGCCACTGCACAGCAACTGGGTTCAGCTCTGGCAGCCGCCATGTGGTGGGAAGCTGACACAGCTGAAGCTTGCTGTTCCTGGAGGCTCCTTGGTGGACTGACCACATTTCATTTGCATATTCATTATTTCCACAATGAATATGCAAATAAAATGCTACCAGCCTGCCAAATGTTTGTGAATGCATTTTCCAGTCCATGGTATAAAAAAGGCTGGGAACCATTGAGTGTCAAGGTTTTTGTGACTAAATATTCATTAACATAAACACTATATATTGGCTTCTATTTTGAAGGTTATATTTGGTACTAGGAGGACATATTCTTTAAATGAGAACTTCAGTTCTAGAAAATAGAGTAAAAACTGCAAGACCCTCAAATTGTGTGTCGAGTTGTCTTCACCTGAACATGTTCATGATTTTTATTAATAATTGGCTCTTTTCTGGAATGCTCTCATCTGACTTCACTACGGCATAGCTCATATTAATATATCATATTAATTATATTGATCCTTCTTTTATGATCACAAAAGAATTTCCTAATGTAAATATTGATTATGGCTTCTGAATCTTGACATAAATTGATGCTTTAATAGGTGACACTTAAAAAAACCAAAATAACTGATCTTGCTCCTCTTGTATTAAAAAGTTTCTATTTACTATGGCTGTGTCTAGACTACATCCCTTTTCTCGAAAAAGGGATGTAAATTAGACACTTCAAAATTGCAAATGAAGCCGGGATTTAAATTTCCCGTGCTTCATTTGCATAACGGCAGTCACGGGTTTTTTCAAAACAGGGCTTTTCTATAGAAAAACTGCAGTTTAGATGGGGATGTAGTCTAGACACAGCCTTCGAGTTTACATTGCATTTTAAAGGACAGAAATCAGGACTCTGTTAACTAGCTATAGAAATAAGTAAATTCTCTGAATTTAAATTGAAAGGAAGAAAGTGGACAAATGCTTAGAGAAACAAATTTTAATTAGAAACATTAGCAGATTTAGGGTAAATTGGTTAGACAGTTTATATTCAAATAAGTAAATCAATAGACTGCATACTTTCCCTAAAATCGCCGGGTGGAGAATGCAGCCCTTGAGACTTGGGGCTCCACCAGTAAGTCTACAAGGTTGGGCCTCTTAGGCTCTGATATGCAAGGGGAATATAGGGAGCATCTTTCTGCTTCTAAGTCAGGGGACACGTCAGCGAAGATTTGTTTGGTGGTGGTTTTTTTCTTCTCCCTTGTGTGTGGTTCCTGGACTGATTTTTCTGTGGGTCATTGGCCCCTGACACAAAAAAGGTTCCCCATCTTGAGGAAAATAAACAAATCTTGCCATTCCGGCTGGCATGCACACAGGATAAATCAACTATAAATTAATCAGGTCAGGTTTTAATTGTTTAACAGAATTTATATTGTTATTTTGGCATATGGTAATTATAAGTTCAGTATTTACAGAATCAGTGTTTAAATTACCTGAATCCAATTGTAGTTATAAAAAAGAGGCATATGATACTGCAACTTGTATTTGTATATTGATTTTTTCGTATGCAAATTTCAAAGTGCTTTATGAAAGTTAAGTGCTAATTTTTCTTCCCTCCTCACTCCTTGCCTCTTGAAAATGGCTTATCAGAGTTATATTGCAAGTTCTTCACAAGCTGTACCAAATAATACTTCAGGCATACTGTTCGGATTGAGACAGAAGTCAGGAGTTCCTCATTACCAGAGTGGACCAGCAATGAATATGCCAGGTGAGTGTGAGTTTCTCAGTAAAAGCTTTTTTATTTCTTTTAAAAGTAGAAGTACAGAGTGTTTGATATTCAGACAAATATTTGGGTTATAATTTTAATAGAGGTTTCAGAACATAGGATAGTTTCCGTGTTTGCAAAACAACAGTACCAGTGTCCAAGTAACAAAAAAGATTTTGAGCATTGGACTTAAAATATAATTTCCAATTAAGTCTTGCTTTTGTGAGCTTTCATGTGTTATACATTGACCTCAATCAATATGTGCTTGTGATTTTTGTCTGTCTATATTAAAAGTTACTGCCAGACTCACTGAAATGACTTTTTTGGCAGGCAAAGGCTCATTTGCAGCATATGCAGTTCTCTCTGAGTGACGTCAATAAAAGTGTCTGTCAGTCAGCCAGCAAGAGCCCATGGAACAGTGCCAAAGGAACTTCCTGAGTCTGTTCAGTGGATTCCCTAGATGTCATGCTTTGTTTCCTGATTGCTATATATAGCAATTGGAGTAGGCAGATCAAAGGGATCTGCTCTGAGAAACTAGGGAGGAGAAAGAATGTTTGTTATGAACCTCTAAAGTATTTTTTAAAATGTTATTTTAATTGCAGAAACTGTCTGAAGAAAATTGTATTTATTTAAAATACTGATTAGAACATTTAAAATTAAATTAGATTTCAGAATAAGTATATGCTGTTTTAAACTTCAAGTGTCCGTTATGAAGAATTGTATTTTTGTGCTAATTGAATGGCAGAATTAATTGTTGGTCAGCTTGTAATTCAATCTATAATGAAATATAATTGACAATTTTTCTGATCCTTCTACAAGATGAGAGATTAAAACACAAGTTCTATGTGAAGCAGAATGAATGAGATGAAAATCTAACCAATTCTTGGGGAAGGGGGAGGTGGTGGTCGGATAAAAGTAAATGGAGTGCTCTGTTCCCAGATAAGCGACAGGTGTTTTTTTTCCCCCAGTAGTTATCCATGCACACTTCTTGGTATAGTCATCTTCACTCCTACTGCAGCCTTTTCCTGCAATGTACTCTGCAGGGGAAAAGGTGGGGAAAGTAGCTCTAGGCAGTATCAAGCACATATGTAGGACTGAGTTGGGTTGACTAAATTGAGAACATTGTGTGCAGTAGTAAGGACTGACATACGTAGATGGTCAGTTTCATATCATATGAGCTCCTGAAGACCAAAATCTTCAGTGCAAATGAGGGAAATGAGGTCTTTATCATTTAAGCCCATCTGCTTGCCAAGACTTTTGCAATGACTCTCATGTTTTCACAAAACACAGTTAAAATCAAGTATACTTGAGGACTTGATTTTTTAGAAACATCGAGTTTTCAGAAGACTATTGATGATTCAGATTTCACAAGCCTTTTAGTAAGTACTTCTGACTACTTAACTTTGAGCACAGACTTCAGTGGGACTTATATTCTTAAGGGGGCTCCTAAAGCTGGGCTTAACTTTACTATCATGAATAAGGCTAAGTCACTGGTATTTTTAATAAAAGCAATACACAGTAAACAAGAACTCACCACCTTTCCTCAACTCTTAGCTCATCATGCTGCCCCTTCCCCAAGTGCAATTCAGCAGCTCCCATTGGTCAGGAACTATGACCAGTTGGACCTGAGGTGTCATGCTAGGTGACAGGTAACACAT
Organism: Pelodiscus sinensis; assembly: GCF_049634645.1. NCBI lineage: Eukaryota > Metazoa > Chordata > Testudines > Trionychidae > Pelodiscus > Pelodiscus sinensis. The sequence continues at coordinate 28,486,953 of NC_134724.1, read as the reverse complement.
GAAGCTGGAAGCTGAGGGAGGGACACGTTGCTGTTTCTGAAGAGCCCCCAGAGCTAAGCACTACACAGAACTTCCCATGTCCCAGCCCTGAGACTCCTTCCCACACTCAAACTCCTGCTGCTGCTAGGGAATGGAGAAACAGTGGCCCAAGACAGCACCAGCCAGTGCAGCTGGCCCACAGGCTCCCTGGGCCAGCCACATTAGCCTCTGCAGAAATCACGGAGGTCACAGAATCCTTCCCTTATGTGACAGATTTGCAGCCTTAACCATGAGTAGTCTAACTGAAATAAAGGTAAGCATGTGTATTTGTGTTTGCAAAGTTAAGACCATGTAAATTAGAGATTGCCTTATAATAATCCTTAGTTCTCAGATTGGCAACTTGTTTTAATGTTACACAGTGCTTAGAATTTCTTTGTTTAAAGTAGTATTTTTCACAGTATAAGTGCAGCTGTTCTTTAGTGTGCATTTGAATTCTGTTCTTATTTATTGTCAACAAAATCTGCTACTCTTTAGGTGGTTATTCTAAAAGATGCAACTTAATAGAGTTAACTTGACTCTTGTAATGTAGAACCAAAGAAAACATTCCAATATGGGTAGGAAATGTTAAAAATTATATTAAAATTTGATTTTCTTCTGGCACAAATATGACTGAAAAAATTGGTATTTTATAAGAGGATTCACTCAGTTGGTTCAACCTCCATAGCCATTTATAAAAATCCATCTAATAGTTACATCTACAAGAACTGTATCCGCTGTTGTTTACAGGCCCATTGTACAAATACATTCAATGGTACAGAAGAATACAAATTTGTTACCAGTTGCACAACAGCCATTGCTAGTCAATACACACAAACTCGAGCAAACAGCTCATACATACTTAGCAGTGAACATATAAGTGAACAAAAACACTAGAGAAAGATAACATCCAATGTACAACTTAGATCTGATTCAGCAATTTTTAATCACCTAGAAGAAAAGTTGTACAAACTGGATTGGAAATGTATGTTTAACAGGTTCACTTATAACATTTCAGGAAATGACTGGATTTGAATAATTAGAAAGTATGACTGCAAAACAGCTTTTTAATCTGATAAAATATAAAAGCCTTCACTGAAAATTAATTACATTCTCATTTGTATGGAGCATAATGTAGGCAGTTTCCACAGGCATTAGAATCTTTGTATTGGAGAGACAGGGTGGGTGAGATAACATCTTATATTGGTCCATCTTCTGTTGATGAGGGAGACAATTTTCAGGCTGTACAAGAGCTCTGTGTAAGATCAAGTTTATATCTCTCACCAAAAAAGTAGGTTTGGTAGAAGATATTATCTTACCCACCAAGTCTCTAAAATAGCCTGGGGCTGACACTGCTCCAGCACTGCATACAATTTTTGTACTTGCACCCCCACAACATCCACAATATCTTTAACAAAACTATTGACTACAACAGAATATCTCTTCTTGTACAAGCTTAAACTGAATGGTCCTGTAGCAACTTAGAGACTAACAAAAATGTAGATGGTATCATGAGCTTTTGTGAGCACAACCCATTTCTTCAGATGAATGGAGTAAAGAGGTCCATGTTGCAAATAAATACCAGAGAAAGAGAGGAGATGGAGAGGGAAAGAGAAGGGGAGAAATGGAGGGAAAAACGTTGTCCATTAAAGTATGTCTAGACTGTCGCCAGAGGCATGCAAATTAGACTACCTGACATAATCAATGAAGCCGGGATTTAAATATCCCCGGCTTCATTAAAATAAAAATAGCCGCCATGCTGTGCCGGCTCAAGCAGATGGTCGGCACAGCGTGTGAGTCAAGACGCGTATCGGTCGACAAGGGAAGCCTTTGTCGACAGCTCCCTTTTGCCTTGTGAAACGAGATTTACAGGAACAGTTGACAAAGGCTTCCCTTGTCGACCGATCCACGTCTTGACTCTCTCACTGTGCTGACGATCAGCTGAGCCGGCACAGCGCGGCGGCCATTTTTATTTTAATGAAGCCGGGGATATTTAAATCCTGGCTTCATTGACTATGTTGGGTAGTCTAATTTACATGCCTCTGGTGACAGAGGCATATAGTCTAAACATACCCTTAGACAAGTGTCCATGCTTAATGATGCCAGTAGAGTGGCTAATAGAGTACAATCACTTCTTGTACAAGTGGTGATTAATGTGAATCACAGTTACAGTTTAGGAGGGTGTCACCATTTGAAGTCCTAGTTTAATTGTTTGTGAAATAATGAGATGATTAACAATTCTATGTGAGATTAGCTTTCCTTTTATTGTTTGTAAGGAAAGATTAAAGCCAGGATGGCCAGCCAGGAATGGTAGGTAGGTGGCATGAGTGATCCTCCTTCACTTCAGTGTGCTGCAGCAGTCTGTGTCCCCTAGGGTCCTCCCTCTGTTCCCTCTCCTCCTCTCGCACTGAGGCACAGGAGTCCTGCACTCCCTTGCAATGCTCTTCTCCCTCCCTTGCAATGCTGTTGGAGCACATGAATCTGCTGATTTGTGCTCTGTTCCTGTCCCTGCACCTCGCCTTCCCTCCCAGAGCTGGAACGCTGCAAATCAGCTGTTCATGGCTGTTCAAGATCTGGGAGGGAGAGAAAGAAGCAGGGATGGAGCACAAATCAGGTGATTTGCATGCTCCGAAAGTGCTGAGAGGTAGGGACTTTAGATAACGATTACTTGAATAATCTTGTAACCACATCAAATTTTAGAGATTACACAACTATTCCATAGTCCCCGAGGGGCGGGTCAGGTACCCAGTGCACTCTCCGGCCCACTCCCAGGAAGCCCCCAGTCACCCTGCACAGTGCAGCAACAGCCCTATGTTTGCGGTGGGTTTTGAGTTCTGCACGGACAGAGGCTGCTCCATGATAGCCTTCCTTAACCTCCCTCCCACCTCCCTGTTGTCCCTCAGAGGCAGCAGCGGGGGAGGGAGACAGCTAGCTTAAAAGCTGGCTCCCCCACACTTATCTGCTCCTGCCTACCCTTTCCCCTCACACTTGTGCCTCTGATAGAGAGGCAACAGCACAGGGGGACAAGCAGCTCCATGGGAACTGATACACACGGGCAGCTGGCTTGAAAGCTGACTTCTCACGTGTACCAGCTCCTACCTGCCCCCCTCACCCTCTGCCCTGCTGTCTCTTTATCAGAGGCAGCAGTGTGGGAGTGGGGGAGATGGCTCTGTGGGATCTGTTGCACATGGGGAGGTGGCTTAAAAGCTGGCTTCCCATGGGCACCTGTTTCCGCCTCCTCTCCTCTCCTGCTGCTTCTGATACAGAGGCAGCAAAACGGAAAGAAGTGTGTATAGTCAATGGTATTAACAGATAAGACCAGGCTTATCAGTTAATCATTTAGTCAACTTCAGTGTGACATCCCTACTGGGAGGAGGGGAAGGAGCAAGAACTGCGGAGCACCAGTGTGCAAGAAGTGCGTAGAGGAGAGGGACAGCCAGGGGGTCTACGAGCTACGGGTGGAACCCCAGAGAGCTGCATGTGGCAGACAGGCCACAGGTTGCTTACCACTGGATTAAAGGGTAGATTCTCGATTCTACCGAAGATGTGCTAAATGCAGCTGGTGAATTGAGAAAGAAAGCACAGGACTTATATTTTTATTCTCACCCTGCGTGCCCGGGGTGGTTTTATTCTTGTCCAATCCCCAGTATAGATTATAGCAGTCTGAAATTTGTGTCTAATTTATTGTAGTTTCCAGTGGTCCTCAGGGACTGTACTGACATCCTGGAAAAGCTATTGGCATGTAGAGATTTCCCAGCCATACCTTATATTTCCTGTTTTCACCATTACATTGAGTCAATGATATTGGGTGGTTTTCCTGAGCAGGGGTTAATCTTCCAGTGCCAGACTTTCTGACTTTAGGGAAGCTTGGCACTGGAAAAAAGACATACAGCTTTTCTAATGGATCTAATCAGGCCTTTTAACTACATGTATTTGAAAGTTACTTTCAATATTTAGCATTTTTATAGGCCGCTAGCAAACAATTACTTTTAACAGACTTCCAATCTTTTGGAAGCAATTTTTTTCCTTCAAAGGACAATTAAGAATTTCTTTCCAGAAAGAGTACCATTATCTGGATAGTTGGCAATTATAAAAGTTGTGTTCTATTTATAAGATCTTGTATACAAACTGGAAATCATACATTTTGCAGAGGTAACATACATACATAAACTAAAACTGAATGCTAAGTAAAAGAGAGGCAAGGGAGGATAAGATGAGAGGAGAGAGAGATTCTGATGAAAAAAAGAATAAGGTGCCTCCAAATGATATGCATTGCAGTGACTAATGCTATAGGCATTTGTGGCTAGACACACAAAGTAAGCCTGTGCTATATGAAGAGCTATCAGAAAGACTAGTCCCCAAAGAAATGAGGGGGCTGCAGTCTGTTGCCCATTCTCTCCCACTCTTGCCCATTCACACCGCATTGATTTCAAAGTATTGATGCTGACTCAACCAAACATAATTTTCCTAACTTATAAATTACTTTATTGTGTAGAGGAGTTTTTAATAACTATTATTTGTTTAGATTTGTGTATCCATTAAAAAGTTCTTGTCAGTAAGAGATTGATAATATACTATGAAGAAACTGAGGTTCTTTAATTGAAACTGCTATAGGTCTGAATGAGAGTGGTTTTGTGTCTAAACGTCCAGCTGCTTCTGAAGCCAGCAGTGTTACTCCAAAAAAGCCGAAGCCTAATGAGGTTGGTGCTGGAAGCAATTCAGCTGTGTCACCATCAGTTAAATCTCCAACAGTAACAACATCACAAAATGTTTCTTCAAAAGGTAGGGTAGATTAAATGGTCTAGCTGTTAAATCCATGTATCTGTTCCATGGAAAAAAGCTAGCATTAATGCAGTGTTGAATAATTAAGATTCAGAAATTAAGGCAGTGTTAACTCAACAGGTCTGCCTTCCCCTTGTGCATATGCCTTAAAAGATGTTTTCTTTTTCTAATACAGGTTGAACTTCTCTAGTCTAGCGCCCTTGGGACTTGATGGGTGCTAAACCAGAGAATTTGCCAAACCACAGGAAGTCAATATTGTAATGAATAGGTCTCTATTTTTATTTTTTCTAGGTGAATAAATGGAACAATGCTTGCAATGCTGCTTAATAATGTATGACTGTACTGAGACACTTTATATAAGTCTATGCCTAGACCAGGCTTATCAGCTCTCTTCATAATAAAGTGTTAGTGTTAAAATTTTGTACTGTATTGGCACAAGTATACTAGTAGATAAAGCATAAAAAACATGCTTATGCTTAGCAGCTTTACCAACATTTCCACTGCTTGCTGGGCTCTGAGAAGACATTTAAGAGTAAATTAGAACTAAATTACAGCATAGACTATTAAGAGCCAGGGCTGGCAGATGCAAACATTATGGGAACATCAAGAAACGTGGCCACACCCACAATAAGCAGATTACATTAAGGGAAACTAAAATAATGCTGGATCATAGATATTGCTGTATCAGAGGGTGCTGGATCAGAGAAGTTCAACCTGTACTCTATTTAATATGCATTGGAGTCTTACAAATGTTACAGTATATTTAGTTTTTAGACTTGGCTTGTTTAGGGTCTGATCTCTATAAAGCAAGCCCAGAATAAAATAATCTGGTTCAATAGTTGTGAAAATATGAATATTTATAATGTAGTGGTCTATAGTTAATCACATTACTTTAGAATCTAATTTATTAAAAAACAGAATAGCAGATTAGTACCTTTTTTGAAGATTAATAACCAAGACTGCAAGGATTCTCAGAATGAGGAATTTTCAATTTGGACTTGCTACTGCAGAAATCCGCTCCCACAAGCAAAAATTCCTTCCTTTTATAGCAATTTTGTTGTTTTTCATTTGAAATAGCCTTAAATTTCAATATTTATTTAAACAAATTGGCAAGACTTACATGAATTTATGAAATGTTTTTGTTGACCAATTATTCATTTTTTGCCTCCTCCCGCCAAAAATATTTTAATTGAAAAATGTTGCCTGGTTCTTAAAAGGTGGTGTGTTCACTGATGTAACCTTTGCTCATAGTCTAGATTACAGTTGACCTCAAATAGCTTGTATGTATTCTTCTTAAAAAAAAAAAAAAAAAACACCTCTCCTGTGTTTATTCCTCCTTTTGTTCAGATAGAACTGTGTGCAGGAGGTCACCTGTAGAGGTAGCTGGCTTTGATTTTGTCAGGTGCAAGATAACTTTAAGCCCAGATATAAGCAATATTCATAAAGATAAGCTATTCCAACATTTAAAGGCAAACTAATTAGCAGGAGGCAATTTTTTATTTTAAAGAGAAAAGACTGTTCTCTCATGAATGGGAATCTAGGTGCCTGACATATATCTATTTATTCTCCATGAACCTTAAAGATATCTTATGTCAGCATGGATTATGTAAATTCCAACTACACTGGTCTGGCACCTTCAGGACTTGACTGGTCCCAGATGATGGATTTTGCCGGACCAGGGGAGGTCGTTTTTGGACCCCTGCCACTGGCTCCTGTGGCCCAACTGCTGGCCTCCCAGACAGCTCCCCACCTCCTCCTTGGCCCTGTTGCCCTGCCTATCCACCAGGCAGCCTGGTGCTGGGGCTCCAGGCAGCTGCGCACACCATGCACCAAGGATTCCTGAGCAGCTGCGTGAGCCACGCCACGTCTCCGTGAGCAGTGCTGCACATCACATGCTGGGGCTCCGTGGGCAGCCACTCTCCGGGTCTCCTAGCCCTGCTGCCATACACTGACTGGCTCTGCCATCAGCTCCCTGTGAGCCATGCACTGCCCTGCTGGGATTCTTACTGCTGGCCTTCCATTGGGACTCTCTGATCCTGCAACATCAATATGCTGGTTAAGAGAGTTTCAACCTGGACCAGGCAGGGAGAACAGTATTCTCTCATCACTAACCAACCAAAGCATGGAACTCCTTTCCAGAAGTGATCAGACTAAACACTGTCAGTTGATGGTGAGATCATGGTGTAAAATATAAACATTCCTCTATGAATTGATGCTCTTGGGATCAAAACACACATTCTAAATGCTTTCCTATACCCAGAATAATGGAGAGGAAAATATGAACATTATTAACTTAAGGGCTTTTATGCTCTTACAATGTAGTACTGCTGTATAAGAATCTTAGGAAAATCAACTATCTCTTGTTATCTCTTCCACTCTTAGAGTATTTTGGACATACAGTAATATTGTATGCAAGTTGTCACCAAAAAGAAAGGATAGTTATAATAACGGAATTCAGTCTTTAATTACAACCACCACTACCACCTGAGCTGTAAGAGATTTCATTTTAAACAGTGTATTTTGCTGGATTTCTAAGAAGCTTTGTTGCAATTACTCTTGTGATGGACTGTGAATTTGGAGTCCTAATGTACACTTCACATTTTACAGGTATTAATACAACATCAAGCAATGTTAAAAATGGCGCACCTTTTCCACGAGCTTGTCCAAAATGCAATATTCATTTCAATCTTATGGATCCTTTAAAAAATCATATGAAGGTAAAATATTTTTGTATTTGTAAAAAGTAATTAAAACAAAGTTTTAAAACGGGACCACATTTTTATTGTCTGCACTCTGCATGTTTTCACCGTGGGCCTAATTTTCTGAGGTGCTGAATGTTTTTCACACCCATGAGCAAAGAAGAATGTAAAAGAAATGAGCAAAATGAGATTCATTTTCACTCGTTTTTCATTGTTCCTTGTCCTTTTTAGAGGTTACATGCTTGCTTAGTCATGTGTAAATAAAAATCTTATAGGCATGTGTAACTCAGTTCTTCGAGTGCTTGCTCATGTCCATTCAAGTAGGTGTGTATGCTCACCACATGTACTGATTCTGGAAATTTTTCACTCAGCAGTCTCTGTAAGGGACTGTGTCCAGCACCCCTTGCACATGTCACACCAAATAGGAGTTTCTGGCAAGAAGGAACTGCGGGATGGATGGGCCCGGTGGATCCCTGTGTGCGGTGGCATGTGCATATCACTCCAAGAGTGCTGAAGCTGGTCCCCTACTGATATTGCTGAGGGAAAATTTTCTGGCACCAGTGAATGTGGTGAGCACATATACCTGCTTGAATAGACATGAGCAACACATCTCGAAGAACACCAGTTACGGATATGGTCATTGTCTTCTCTGTGAGGGTTTTAGCACCTTATGTATAGTGTTAATGATCCTGAACTCGTATGCAACAGGAGTTCAGACTCTGAAAGAATTGAATCCAAAATTATTACAAATTACTGACCCGTAGAGGAGTTCGTATTTTGCCTGTACTAATGCGTAAACCAGAAAAACGCTGTTCACAAAAAAGAAAAGTACTTTCTTCCTTTCCTCCTGTTAGTGAAAAATCAAAACATAACCCTGTTCCAGCCATGGCAACTAAGCCAATGGAATCTTCTTCTGCTGAAGTTGAAGGATGATGAACCCTGCTGCTGGCCTGATCACCAGAACCATCAGAAGATATCAGTGTGCTCTTGATGCCTGAGGCTTTTCAAGCAGCCCAAGAGCACAGTTCATCTACAGCAGGTCCCTCCTCAGTGGGAGTAGACAGTCTATGGTCACTGTGACTTGCACCATTACATGACACCTTGGCTAACCCAGTGGCAGTCCCTCACACAGTTGCCCTTTTGGACTCAACTGGGTTTTAATCAAAGCCAAGTTCGGCACCAAGGACCCTACTCCAAAGCATCATCAGTCATATTGGCCACATTTGTTGTCCCATTGGCACCATCAGCTTTGGTGCCAGTCCCCAACAACACCATCAGCTTTGGCGCTGTACCATTGCAGCCAGCCACCACCCTACTACTTTTGGCATTGCCCTGTGCATCTGTGTTCTCTTTGGCACTGGTGCTGACACAGGTGCCTGCTTCTGTGCCAGCACTGCCTTCAGCTATGGCACCATCAGGGTCTCTGGCACTGGCACCATTAGTCTTCCAGCACCAGTTCCAGTTCCCTCCTTCAGCGCTAAAAGTGCCTGTGATCAGCAGAGCAAAGGGAGTCCTTGATGTGAGGACTATGCAAGACTCATAGGTGATGGATGAGGATGAGCGTCTGCCCCTGCTGGGCACTTCCTTATCTTCCTGGAATGAAGCGTTGATGCGTATGGCTCCTGCCCTGGCTCTGAAAGATAACAGGGTTCTACAGCAATTTCTTAGGCAGGTGGTCCAGTGCCTTCGTATTTAGGCAGAGGAGGAGGTAGAGGATGCAGATATTTTCACTTCCTGCACCCTGGTTTGTGTTGCTCTGTCTCTTATCAGAACAATCACGGATGCCACCAAGATGTGGGAGACCCCTGACTCTTTGCCACTCTCAGCCAAGCACAACGAGAGATGTTATTTTGTGCCATCAAGAGGATATGAACATCTCTATACACATCCTCCCCCTGATCCGTTAGTAGTCGATTTAGTCTACCAGAATGAGTGGTACAGGTTCCAGGGTCTGTCCCCTAAGAAACAAGGCAAAATGATGAATGGTAGAAAGATGTATTCAACTGGTGAATTACAGCTGCACATTTCTAATCAGCAGGCCATTATTGGCAGATACTTCCACTCTTGCAGTGCAATGACTAAATTTATGGGCCTGCTTCCCCAGGACTCCCACACTAAATTTTCAGCCCTTGTAGAGAAAGGGAGGCTTATATCAAGAGCAGCCCTAAAGCTGCTTTGAATGCTGCTCACCCAACCATCAGAGTTACGGCCATCAGTGTAGCCATGGACAGCGAGGCTTGGCATCAAGTTTCAAGCCTAGTTTATGAGATCCAACAGACTATTCAAGACCTCCCATTTGAGGGTATGGCTCTCTTTTCTCAGAAAAGACCATAGCCTTAAAGACTCTAGAGCAACCCTCAGGTCACTATGCTGCCAGACCCCTGCCACAGGCACTTTTTACCTCATACCTATTCTCACCTGTGCCAAGCTCAGGGCTGCCAAGATGGGCCTTGGAGGAACAGGAGTGGCAGAAGATGCAGCCTCCATGATCAGACCAAGGCTCAGGCCAACCCAAGTCTTCAACAGGCCATAAGCAGACCTTCTGAAGGCATGGTCAAGGATGATTGTGCCAGTCACCTTTCTGGATCCACTCCACCTTACCTTTTTGTCTCGACTTTTTTCTGCTGTGCCTGCTACCAAATTACTTCCAGTCAGCTGGTGCTTTGCACAGTAGAGAGGGGATACTCCTTCCAGTTCTCTTCCATCCCACCCTCCTGCTCCCAGTCCTGGTTGCTCTTCAGGGACCCTTCTCATGAGCAGCTTCTAATTCAGGAGTGCAGTACCTCCTAATGAGAGAAGCAGTATAAGGGACTCCTCAGGAACACAGTTTTACTTCCATTACATCCTAGTACCAAAAGCCAAGGGTGCGGGAACTCAACAAATCTGTACAGAAGTTCAAGTTATGCATGCTTTCTCTGGCATCCGTAATTCCTTCCCTAGATCTGAAGGGCTGGTGCGCCATCCTTGACTTGAGGGATGAGACGTCCATATCTTGATCACAGGAACTATTTAAGACTCATAATAAACGACATGCACTATCAATTCACAGTGCTCCATTTTGAGCTATCTTCTGCTCCTCAAGTGTTCACAAAATGCATGGCAGTCATTGCTGCTTTCCTCCTCAGGCACCAGGTGCACGTGTTTCCATATCTAGACAACTGACCAATCAAGGGCCAATGCAGGAGTCAAGTAGAGGCCCACATGAACCTTATCAGAACTATCATCAACAATCTAGGTCTCCTCAGTGAAACAAAAGCTACTTTTTCCTTGGCCCAAAGGATACATTTCATTTTGTCCTCCTTTCCCCCCGCACCCGGAAATTGAGCTGGCTCTGCCATTAGGAAGGCAGCATAAGGGTCACCCTGATCCCTCCCCCCCACTTGGGAGCAGCACACTGGCTGCCCTGGAAATGGGGCTGACTCCGGAATTAAGGCAGGCAACCCAAGCAAAGGTTTATCTTCCAGTAGAGAGGTTTCAAGCAATATCAGCAATTATTCAGGGCCTCCGACAACTTCCCCACTATGGCCAGGACTTGCCTGAAGCTGCTGGGTCACGTGGCCTCATGCACGTGTGTGGTACAGTATACAAAACTAAGGCTCAAACTTCTTCAGTAATGGTTGGAGTCAGCATATCACCCATCCTGACACAGTATGAACAGGCTGGTAACATTACCCCATTGGTACTAGACTTCCTCCTGTGGTGGCTGGACCAGCAGCAAATGTGCTCTGGAGTCCTCACAGGCATCGTGGACCCTAGTGACTGACGTCAGACGTGGGATGGAGAGCTTTCTTAGGAGACCTCAGAATTCAAGTCTTTTGGTCCCCAGCAGATCTGGACCTTAGAACGGTGCGCCTGGGATGCCAAGCCTTTCTTTATCCACCTGACAGATCATTGTGTATTGTCTTGATGGACAATACAACAGTAACGTTCTATATCAATATACCAGAATGCATGCTTCTGTTCCCTGGGTCAGGAAGCCCTGATTTCTGTGTAGAACACTCAAAACACCTGCAGGCTTCATATCTCCTGGGAGTACAAAACAAGCTGGCAGATGGTCACAGTCACTCTTTTCATATGTACTAATTATCTCTTCACCTGGATGTCGCACAGTCAATCTTCTAGACTTGGGGACTGCCCCATGTAGATCTTTTTGTAACACGGCATGACAAAAAGTGCCAGCAGTTCTCCAGAACCTCAGTCCAAGCTCCTGCATGGATGAATTCCTCTTCAGCTGAGGAGAACGTGTCCTTTATGCTTTTCCACCCATACCACCCATTCATAAGGTACTTTTCAAGATCGGACAAGACTGAGCCCAAGCCCAGGTCATTCTCATGGCCCCAGCCTCTGACTGGGTGAGGCTGATTAATCACCTGTGAAACTGTGCTGCTCTGCAGTTTAGAGGGAGCACTGCCCTGGGCTTATCAACATTGGGCACACCTCCCTGCTTGACATGTCAGTTGAGATCCTCATCCCATTTCTGCTCTTCCCAGGCCTCTCTCACACAGAACCATAGCTGTCTACACCACCCAAACCTCAAGTCTTTGCACCTCATTGCATGGAAGATACATGGCTGAACCCCTTGGAACTCTCCTGCTCAGACCAGGTTAGATAAGTCCTCCTTGGCAGTAGGAAATCCTGCACTAGAGCCACCTACCTTGCCATGTTGAAGGGATTTTCAGTTTGATCTATACAGCATGGTTTGAGCCCAGTGCAGGTCTCAGTACCCTTGAATCTAGACTCTCTCTTCATTTCTGGATGCAGCTTGGTGTGGGGGGTGTCAATGGCATGGGGGTCTGGATATGAGGGCTCAGAAGAAGGGGGCTAATCAGGATGGGGTGTTGAGTTGGAGGTGGTTTGAGTGCAGGGGTGGTGGTCCAGAGGTAGTGGGTCTGAGTGCAGGGGGGCTCCAGATGCAGGGGTTGAGATTCAGTGGTGTTGGGTTCTGATACGGAGGATTGGGGGTTCTGGATGTACCGGGAGAGTCTTGGTATGAGAGGTATGAATACATGGGGGTTCGGGTCTGGGGAAGCACCTCCCAATGCAGTGACCCTCTTCCCTGCAGCTGAGGAGTGATGGGGCAGGAAGCAGGGGAGGATGCTGAGCTTCATGCAGCTGGTGGAGGTTTCTATGTGTGGTCTGACACAGCCCCGCCACTCCCTGCAGGGGAAGAAGTGCAGTCCTTTTCTTCCTCCATCCCAGCTGGGATTAGCAGCTGATCCAAACTCTACTGATGTAGCAAAGTAGGAGTCACTAGCTGGAGTGTATCCAGCCCTAAAGTGGTTTACTCCTCTGCCAGTTATCCTTTGGATAACTGAAACAATGTACCTGACCTGCAAGGGAGTGGTGCATGATTTCCCTTTTCTTTCCTGTCCGATAGACATTTTTCTATAGGGAAGCAAAGAATTTTGCAGGGGATGTGAATTTTGTACATGCCCAGTGGCGCAGAATTCCACCTGGTTAAAATACTTTGTTTTGCAATACAGTAATTCCTCATTTAACACTATAGATATGTTTCAGAAAATGAGTGTATTAAGTGAAAACGTATTATGCGGAGTCAATTTTCCCATTGAAAATAATGGAAAAAGGGGGGGTTGCATTTCAAGCGGTGGTGTCTGTTGGTACCAGGACATAAGGTTGGGGGAGAAAGGGGACTGGGTTACAGCAGGGAGTAGAGTGTTTGGCTCTGGGGGAGGAGAAGAGGATTGGGTTGGAAGTATGCCCCTATGACAGGTCTGCCAGGACCCGCACTGCGTCCAGCGAGGGGGGGGTCGCCGGGGAATGGCGCGGCGAACTCTCCGCCACTTTGCAGGGAAGCAGGGGAAGCCCCGTGTAGCTGCCGGCGATGGGTCGGCTGGGGAAACCCAGCCGCCAACCTGCAATCGGGCGGAGGAGAGGGGGCAAGGTGTCTGGCGAGGGGGAGTCAGCGGGGAACGGCGCGGCGAATGGCAAACCTTCCGCCACTTTTGCAGGAAGGTGGGGGAAGCCCCATGCAGCCCCCAGCAATGGGCCGGCTGGAGAAATCGTGTTATTCCGGGGACGGTCGTGTAATTAAAAAAATGTTCCCTAAAAAAAATCGTGCTACCGTGAAAACGTGTTAAGCGGGCACATGTTAAATGAGGAATTAGTGTATTTCTGTTAGATGTGTAGATGTTACCTCCATCTAGTAGAGTCTAGATGACTTTACATATTCTGAATTCATTCATGGAACTGGGAAAGAACTCTGATATCTTTACTATCAATTATCTTCTCTAATCAATTGGTTTATATATATACAGATATTTTTGAGACAATCAGAATTTAAAAAAAATAGTTTTCTTCATAGTTGTCAACAAAGATGTTCACAGATATTTTGTTTACAAAGCAACTGTTTTAATCAGCATAAATTTAACATTAGGAGGGAGAATAATTTTCTAATTAATAAAATGAAGATTGGAGAAATTTGAATTGTGCTGTACATTTCAGAATATTTTTGTACATTTCAGAATATTTTTAATCAACATATAAAACAAGGTATTCATTCTGTCTTATGATTTTTGGTAGTCTTATATAAACAGTAAAGAAAAATCCCTTTGTCTGTATTTTAAAATGCTAGTCTTTAATTGTCTAAATCGTATCCTTATGTCTGTATGTATTCTCAACAATGCAAGAGCAGATACCATCCAGAATAGATAAAGGGGCAAGAGCAAAGTCAGGGCATGTCCCAAAGTAATGGGAAGAGAAATGCAGCAGGTATACCTTTTCTCTGTGGATTTTAAAAGGGATTTTATAATTTTTAGTCAATTTAGTAACTTATACTTGTGTCTCTTTTTCAGTACTGTTGTCCAGATATGGTAAATAACGTCTTTCTGGGAATGGCCAAAACAGAATGTTCAAGTACACCAAGTAAGACTGCTGAAACTGAGAAAGGAAAATTGATCATGTTAGTTAATGATTTTTATTATGGAAAGCATGAAGGTGATGTCCATCGGGTACAACAGGAACAGAAGACTCATACCACTTTTAAGTGCTTCAGCTGTTTGAAAGTTCTTAAGAATAACATAAGGTATCTAAACATTCACTTCTGTACCTGCTAGATACTATATGCTAGTAATAAAAATAAAAATCATGCCATCACAGTTGTATCTGGATTGTAAAGATGCATTTCATGTTTTTGACTTAACTTGAAAATTAATGCTATAAAGTTACTACACCAGGGTTTGGCAATAATTTTTGATGGGGGGCCCACTTGAAGAATTTGGTAAGTGGCCAATGGCCACACATTTCTATGATATTAATGCAGGGGGTACTTGGTCTGAGATAGAAGTTGCATATAGGAGGGAGCTCTGGGTAGATGACTGACGTGCAGGACAGAGTCTGGGAGGGAGCTTGGGTGAAGAAGGAGAGTTGTGACCTGGGGCAAGGGGCTGGGGTGCAGGATCCGAGAGGCATTTTGGGTACAGGAGAGAATTCTGACTTGAGGGAGGGGCATAGGAGGAGGTGCAGAGGATTTGGGTTGTGACCAGGGGGCAGGGAGTTGGGGTGTGGGAGAGAGTGAAGGATCTGAGAGCAGGAGGGATTATGGCATGGGTTGGGGTGGGAGGTGGGTTCCAGATGCAAGCTCTGGCTGGGAGGTGCTTCCCGTAGGTGGCTCTAGGCCAGTAGCCCAGTGGGAGCCTCGTGCAGGCTCCGTGCCTGCCAAACCACCATATGCCACTCAAAGTGGCTGGCTGCTGCAGCCAGCATGAGTGTCACTGCATGGCTTCTTGGGGGGAAGGTGCAGTGGTCTCTGAGTGCAATATGCATTTCAAGCAGCTCCCGTAGGACGGTGCTGTGGGGGCAGTGTGTGGAGACTTCCTCAAGGAATGCACATCGTGCAGAGACACAAGTGCTGGCCTCAGCAGCTAGGTTCTTTGAGCGTTGTGTGTGGGGGTGCAGCAGGCAAGAAACCTGCCTGTGAGTCCCACTGGGCTGCAGGACATTGGTGGCCCAAAATATTGTGGTGAACTGTATCTGAATGTTTTGGAGGCTGTGTCTAGCTCGTGAGTCATATTTTGCCTGCCACTATACTACAGAGTAAAGTTAAACTTTTATTTTTCACTACATGTGTATGTTTATAACTTAAAATTTTATACAAATTAGCAGGGCTCGACAAACTGCCGCAAGAGCTACTCGCCAGCCCCGCGCCACGCATGTGCCAGACCAGCACTGCGCATGTGCACAGCACCGGTGAATGGGGCGCACAGAATGACCGGCTGAAATCTACTCACCCGTGCTGAGTAGAAACAGCGGTTTGCCAAGCCCTGCAAATTAGAATGGCTAATATTAATACCTAAAAGATACAGAGCATTGTGTGTTTTAATGAGTCTGGATGTAGTAGTATGGAAGTATAAGAGGTAACACGTTACTTGTTTACAATTTGCCATCCAGATTGATGACATTAACAGTACATTTCAGTATAATTCCCTTTAGGGGTCTGCGATGAGTAATTGGTGGTGGTGTAACCAGTGGAAAAACTGTTATTTGATGGAATAACTTTACTTTCAAATACAACAAAAAGCTTTCATAAGCTGTTTCAATAGGTAGGCCAGTTTGTATCACAATTGCTTTGGCAGTTAAGGTTGTGGTTCTTTTTCATAAAATGCTTGTAAGGGAAGCTGATGTAGCAGAATGTAAAACTGAAAAATGGACTGGGCCTTCAAAGGGCACAGTCTGCAAGTTTAAAATGAACAGCTTGTGATAACATTAAACCTATATCGTTAAATAAAACAAATGGTTCTTATAATTGCAGGCATTAAAATTGCTATTATACACACTTAAAAACTAAGTCACAAATAAAATGACTAAGTAATTTATCTTTTAAGCAGCTGGAAAATATTATATGCTGTCAGACCTTCAAAGGATTTGCTATCATGATTTGATAGTTGCTGTTGGCTATGGCATTTCCTCCCTTTCATTTATCTTTAAAAACTGTAAACAGTATTTGATGTAGATTGAAGAAAGTTGTTTTGCCTTTTTCTGTGCATAATAGTTTTACTATAAAAATTAGAGCCTCCTATTTAGCTCATCTTGGAAATAGTCTATAATCAGTAATATTCCATATACTAATGTAAATTAACAATTTTTTTTAAATGAAAACAATATTTAATGATACTTTGTTTAGTTGACTTACAGATTCTGATTTTCTAATTAACTTGTGACAAAATATTTTAGATTGAACCTCTCTACTCCGGCATGACAACATCTGTGGTTCAGTATGATTTTAGTTAGTTGGATGTCCACTTTTCATGGGTGTGACCAAGTTTCCTGTGGTTCCAGTTTATTTACAGCTACCAATTCTGACTCTCAGTGTTCTGTGCTGTTATTTAACTCTAATTTACCCCAAAATGTCTCCTAAGAACCCAGGAAGCAGTGGAAGTGTTGGTAATGCTGCTAGGCCATGGGTTCCTAAACTGGGGTGCATGTAGAACTTCCGGGGGAGGGCATGAGGCGACCCAGCCACACACACACACACCCGTCAATCCCACCCCAAGTTTTGCTGCTATTTTTTGGAGAGGGGGTGTGTGAGGGTTTCTCAAAAATCAAAAAGGGGGCGTGATGCCGAAAAGTTTGGGAACCACTGTGCTAGTCAATATTGACCTCCCATGGTCTAGCAAATTCTCTGCTGGACTGGAGATGTTCAACCTGTGGTAGTTTATTTTCTTTTAAGTGAACATTGATACAGTCTCGCATGATATTCTTATCAATAAACTAGACAAATACAACTTAGATGGGGCTGCTGTAAGGTGGGTGCATAACTGGCTGGATAACCGTTCCCAGGGAGTAGTTATTAATGGTTCACAATCCTGCTGGAAAGGTATAACAAATGGTGTTCCACAGGGGTCTGTTTTGGGACCAGTTCTGTTTAGTATCTTCATCAACTATTTAGATATCGGCATAGAGAGTACACTTATTAAGTTTGCAGATGATACCAAGTTGGGAGGGATTGCAACTTCTTTGGAGGATAGGATCATAATTCAAAATGATCTGGATAAATTGGAGAAATGGTCAGGTAAACGGGATGCAGTTTAATAAGGACAAATGCAAAGTACTCCACTTAGGAAGGAACAATCAGTTTCACCCATACAGAATTGGAAGCGACTGTCTAGGAAGGAGTACGGCAGAAAGGGATCTAGGGGTTATAGTGGATCACAAGTTAAATATGAGTCAACAGTATGACGCTGTTGCAAAAAAAGCAAACATGATTTTAGGATACATTAACAGGTATGTTGTGAGCAAGACACAAGAAGTCATTCTTCTGCTCTACTCTGTACTGATTAGGCTTTAGTTGGAGTATTGTGTCCAGTTCTGGGCACCACATTTCAAGAAAGATGTGGAGAAATTGGAGAAGGTCCAGAGAAGAGCAACAAGAATGATTAAAGGTCTAGCGAACATAACCTATGAAGGAAGACTGAAAGAATTGGGCTTGTTGAGTTTGAAAAAGAGAAGATTAAGAGGGGACATGATAGTGGTTTTCAGGAATCTAAAAGGGTGTCACAATGAGGAGGGAGAAAACTTGTTCTTCCTGGCCTCTGAGGCTTAAACTGCAGTGGGCTTAAACTGCAGCAAGGGAAGTTTAGGTTGGACACTAGGAAAAACTTCCTAACTGTCAAGGTGGTTAAACACTGGATTAAATTACCTAAGGAGGTTGTAGAATCTCCATCTCTGGAGATATTTAAGAGTAGGTTAGATAAATGTCTATCAGGGATAGTCTAGACAGTACTGTGTCCTGCCATGAGGGCAGGGGACTGGACTCAATGACCTCTTGAGGTCCCTTCCAGTCCTAGTATTCTGTGATTTTGAGTCTCTTCCAAAGATAGAGTAAACAATGTTTTCTTCTTCCTGGGATTTGTCCTTCTTGCATGAAATAATCTGGGATTCCCTTGGCTCTCAAAGTTACTTGATCTGCAGAGGTGCTGGCAGCTGTGCCCTCCAGTCACCAGTATTCAGGTCTTTCTAGAATCTTCCTAGTTGTCATTCCAAGCAAGCAAGTATCCTGTCACTGGTAACTGCTGCTCTCATTATTATTTCCCAATCGATGTTAAAATCGGGAGTTGCCAATATTTTTTTGTTGACTGTCCTGTAACTCTTCATTATTTCTTATTACATTTTCTGTTTTTAATAACTGGTCTGATTTATATTACCTTTGGGGCTAAACCACCATCAAGCCTTCTTGCTATTTGTAATTTTATTGCCCAGGTCTAAAGATCCATAAAGTACTGCCTTGACATTGACTCCCTAGCTCAAGGGTGGGCAAAAGGGCCTCCATGAGCTGGATCCGGCCTGCCAAGTGAGTGGATCTGGCTCGCAGAGGCCCTTCTGCTCCCCTGCCCCCAGGCCAGTTAGGGTCTGGGGGCGGGGGAGCGCCCGAAGCCTCCTCCTGCTCTGGCAGGAGCACATGGCGCTTTGAAGTGCCACATGCTGTTTGAAGGGCGAAGGGGAGAACAGAGGAGGCTTTGAGCCCTCCCCCGCCCTAAGCCAGTGAGAGCTGAGGGTGGGTGAGCTGTGTGAAGCTTCCTTCACCCTGCCCCGGCCCTGTGAGGAGCCCCTGGCACTTAAGAGTGCCATGTGCTCCTCTCAGGGTGGTAGGAAGCTTCATGCACCCCTCTGGCCCTGATTAGCCTGGGGGTGGGGGAGTGTTCCAAGTCTCTCCCAGGGCATGGGTGCCTAGTGGGAAGTGGGGAGCAAAGGGTCTCCCCCACCCCCAGACCACCCCTTCCTGTTTAGGCCCCACCCCTTCCGGGGTGGCCCAGGGCTACTTCAAAATTTTTTGAAGTGGCCTCTGGTCAAAAATTATTATGTTTCAGACCATGCTGGTGCCATCATCAAATCCACAGGCTGTTTTTTTCAATGGTTAAATATTCTTGCTGTAAAAATTTGCACTTTATAAATCTGATCAGAATATTTTTGCCTTGAGTTTCCAGCCGTGCAATGTTGTTGTTATGCCTTTATCTGCTAGATTGAAGGGCAATCAGTGTCAGAAATCTTTTCCCGCATGTATGTTGTTTTATACTATAATCAAGTAATCTCAAACTTTTTATGGATAAACTATATAATTAAGCTTTGTTCATCTCTTGTTGTAACATGGGTTTTCCAGACCTTGAATCATTCTTGTAGCTCATTTTTGAGCCATTTCCATCTAGACAACACTCATTTTCAAGCATGGAACATAGCTGGATGTAGTTTTTCAGTAATAGCCTCATGGAAGTATCCAGTAATAATATTATCTCTCTCTTTCTACCCAATATTCCCATGCTTACACATCCAATGATCTTGTTAGTAGTCTTATCAGCCACGTTACATTGAGAGTTCATATTCAGTTAGTTATATCATGATACTCTTTCAGGGTACAGCAGGGCTAAATTCAAAATAAGTTACGCAATTTGAGCTATGCTAATTGCGTAGCTTAAGTCAAAATAGCTTATTTTGAATGTGGGCGTGTGTACACAGCACTTATTTCAAAATAGAGCATTCTTCCTCTGTCTTCTCTTACTCTTCATACAATGAGGTTTACAGAAGTTTGAGTAATAAGTCCATTATTTCGAAATAATGGCCATGCTGCGTAGACAGACAGTACGTTATTTAGGAATAACTGACGTTATTCTGAAATAACGCTGCTGTGTAGATGTACTCTCAGAGACAGGCTTTCCAAAATTCAGTCCCCCTACCTGTATATATGGTTGTGACTATTTTCTTCCACTATTTGATCTGAGGAAGTGGGTCTGGCCCACGAAAGCTCATCATCTAATAAACCATCTTGTTAGTCTTTAAAGTGCTACATTGTCCTGCATTTTGCTTCAGGTACCCCAGACTAACACGGCTACATTTCTATCACTATCCTACCTGTAAGTGTGACCTACAGTTTTTTGTTTGTAGATGTGATCTTGCATTTGGCTCTATTTAAATACTGGTTGTTCAAGTGAGACCACCTCACAAAGTAATCTAGATCACTCTGTAGAACTCAACTGTTCTTGTCATTATTTACCACTCTCCTTGATTGTATATCATCTGCACACTTCATTGCCCAGTGATTAGCTGGTTTCCTCAGCATGCGTCTTGTAGTAAGTTTCCTATGGTAGAGTTTTCTGAAGGCCCATGAATAGGGCCGTACCAAGTTCATGGATCATTATGGCCAATTTCATAACCATAGGATTTGAAAACTGGTACATTTCACTGTTTCAGCTGTTTAAACCTAAAATTTCACTGTGTTGTAACCGTGGGGTCCTGACCCCAAAGAAGATTGTGTTTGTGTGAATGTGTGGTCGCAAAACTGTTATAGGGAGGTCATGGGATTGCCACTGTCACTTGTGTGCTGCCTTCAGAGCTGGCAGAACCATGGATGTTCCAGGACCAGAGAGTCACAGTGGAGGGCTGCAGTCTGGCAGGGCAGCGGGCTGCTAGCGGGGCCAGAAGGGTCTTGGTGGTAGGAGGGGAGGTGGCTGGGAGGCTGGCAGCCAAGCTATGAGTGGGGGGCCAGGTTGTGACGGAGGGAGGAAGGAGAGGGACTAGAAATTACCTTCCTTGATCCAGCAAAATCCCTCATCTGGGACTGGTCAGGACCTGAGGGTGCTGGACCAGGGAGGTCTAACCTGCAGCTTATGTTCAATGCAGTACAGGTTGGCACCTCTGATATCCAGGATTCTCTGCTCTGGCAACATCTATGACATGACCATGTATGTTCCAGAATCAGAGAGTCTTGGGGTACGTCTAGACTACATGCCTCATCCCAGGAAGCTTACCTGGGTGGTCGACAAATACCTTTGATGTCGACACCCACGCGTCCAGATTATCGCGCTGAGCCGACAAACGGCTGATCAGCTGTTTGTCAGCTCAGTGCGGCAGCCATGTAAATTTTAAATGAAGCGGCGATTATTTAAATCGCCGCTTCATTTTACTATGTCTGGTAGCCTAATCTACATGCCTCTGGCGACAGAGGCATGTAGTCTAGACGTACCCTTGGTGTGCTGCAGCAATATGGGATCCTGGGAGCAAGTGTGAGGCTCAAGTGGGCGGGGTGGGGGAGAGTGTGGGAGGCAAAGCTGGCAGAGAAGCCTTAAATGACCTCCCCTGATACAGAAAAATCCCTCCTCTGGGACCCGTCCGGTCCTGAGGATGCCAGGCCAGCGAGGTCCAACCTGTACTGTAATTCTTTATTTGCTTGTTTGGTCTCAGCTGCTGCCTGATTGTGTATTTCCAGTTCCAAAAGAGGTGCGTGGTTGACTGATCTGTTCATAGAGCTCATGTTCATTAACTCTGAGATTCTACTGTACAAACAGTATAACATGCCACCCCTCCTCCCTGTACAGGCAGTCCCCGTGTTACGTACAAGATAGGGACTGTAGGTTTGTTCTTAAGTTGAATCTGTATGTAAGTCGGAACTGGCGTCCAGATTCAGCCGCTGCTGAAACTGACCGCCAGTTCTGACTTACATACAGCTTCAACTTAAGAACCCCAAGCGTCCCCAAGTCAGCTGCTGCTGAAACTGACCAGCAGCGGCTGAATCAGGACCAGAGCAGCTGGGGTGCTGCTGGGTTGGACCAGTAGCGCCCAGAGCAGCGCTGCGGGACCAACTGGCAGCACCCCAGTTGCTCTGCCACAGTCGTCCGGAGAAAAGCCTAGTCTGCTGGGGGGGGGGGGGGCGTACTAGCTGTGCCCCCCACCCCCACCCCAGCAGACCAGGAAGACACGGGCGGCGGACCGAGACGCACCGCGGTCCCGCCGCCTGGGTCCTCCGCGGCTTTGCTCCCAGTCTCCCTGGTCTCCTGGAGACCAGCAGACCAGGGAGACGGGGAGCAAAGCCTCTGAGGATGCCAGCAGTGGGACAGCCGCGGGGCGTCTGGGCTGTCCCGCTGCCGGCTTCCCCCGCGGCTTTGCAAAGCCTCGGGGAAGCCGGCAGCAGAGCAGCCCAGGTGTGCCTGGGGTGCCCCGCTGCCTGAGCCCCCCCACCGCTTTGCAAAGCCTCGGGGAAGCCAGCAGCGCAGCAGCCCAGTTGCGCCTGGGGTGCCCCGCTGCCCGAGCCCCCCCCGTGGCTTTTGAAAGCCTCGGGGAAGCTGGCAGCGGAGCAGTCCAGGCGCGCCTGGGCTTCCTCGCTGCCCGAGTCCGTCCCGCCCCCCCCCCCCCCCCCCCCCGCGGCTTTGCAAAGCCGCGGGGGGGGGGGGGGGGGGGGGCTCGAGCAGCGAGGCAGCCCAGGCGCGCCTGGACTGCTCCGCTGCCGGCTTCCCCGCGGCTTTGCAAAGCCACGTGTGGGGGGGGGGGGGGCGGCGGCTCGGGTAGCAGGGCTGCCCCGCTGCCCAAGCCCCTCCGCGGATTTGCTCTGCGTCTTCCTGGTCTGCAGACCAGGGAGACGCAGAGAAAGACCCAGAGTACACGGGCGGCAGGACCGCGAGGTCCCGCAGTCCGTGTACTCTGGGGCAGCCCCGTTCGTAACTGCGGATCCGACGTAAGTTGGATCCGCGTAAGTCGGGGACTGCCTGTACTTCAAAACTGATCTCTAAATAAGGTTCCTGAAAGTAGAGAGGAATTCAGGGGGATGGAATTTGTTCTGTTGAGTGACTTAACTTTTCAGTTGGAATGTGGGGCTTACAGGGCAGGCACATGCTGCCCCCCCCCCTTTACTCAGGGATACAACTCCTTCAATATGTCTGTGGGGAGGGAATCTCTTATACAAGGTATAGCCTCACTGTACTTCACTGTAAGGTTGGTGTACTGTTGGTGTTTGTCACTTTTGAAAACCACTTCTGCTGTGCTGCTTAGAGTGAATTGTGTTAACTTGTCTGTAGATTATTTATTTTGTTTCATTTGTTTCTCTTCATTAGATTATAAGATCTTTGTAGTAGGGACTGTTCCTTCTTGAAATATGGAAAGCATTTGACATATTGTGATATGGAGTGTTTTCGTTGCGTTGGTACCAGGATGTTAGAGAGAGAAGGCGGGTGAGGTAGTATCTTTTATTTGGCCACCTTTCGGTGGTGAGAGTTAGCACAGAGCTCCTTTATCAGGTCACCATTAGGTAATCTGAAGAAGAATTCTGAGTAATTTGAAAGCATGTTTCTTTCACCAATAAAAGTTGGTCCAATAAAATATCTTACCTACCTTGTCTTTCTGACATATGACTATGAACCAATATGACAATACTATAGATTTTCTATATTGAAGAATATATTTGATACAGTAGTGTGCTTTTAATTTAAACCAAAAGATATCCTGAATGTTAATCTGTTGAAAGATTTTTTTGTATCATCTATTTATGAAATTTTTGATAATTTAGAAATCATAAGAACAATAAGTTTCTTTACAGGTCACTTGGAAAGTTCTCATATTCAACAGTGTTTTCAAGGCTTCACTTTACATACTTCATATCAAATTTGTTAAGTTATGTTTTTTGTTTAAGCTTAGTTTGTGCACCTGTTCACTATTTTTAATAGGTTTATGAACCACATGAAACACCATTTAGAACTTGAGAAGCAGAGCAGTGAAAGTTGGGAAAGCCACACCACCTGCCAGCATTGTTATCGTCAGTTTCCCACACCCTTCCAGCTGCAGTGCCACATTGAAAGTACACACACTCCTTATGAGTCATCTAGTAAGTTTGTTCACTTTGTGTTTTAATCATTGTGATCCTAAAATTTTTAGCTATTGGCTGATTTGTAATTTGCAAATATAGTGGCAGGATAAAAAAAATTTTAAGGGGAAAATAAATACAGAAGTTAGAGCAAGCAGGCAAAATTTGGCCCACAGGCTGAATCCGACCTGCCAAACATTCGGATCCGGCCCACCATGATCCTCTGGGTCACCAGTGTCCCATGGCCTAGTAGGACGCTCAGGCAGGCTCAGGCCAGCATGTGGGAAGGGGTCTCTGTCACTGTCCCTACCCCCAGCACAATCCTCACAGCTCCCATTGGTCAGAAACAGGCCAATGGGAGCTGCCTGGGCTGTGCATGATAGGACTGGGCTCTCCGTTGCCAGATTTCTTGTATTTTAAAAGACAGTGCATCACACCAGGAAATCCTGACTCAAGAGTACCGACAGCCTCCATTGGCCCAAGAGCAAGGTGTGGGGGGAGGGTGGCTCGGTGCTCCTGAAAGGGACAAGGCCTTGGAAGGCAGGGCTTCAGCAGCCAGCCTTCTGTGCTACCCAGAGTGCACCACGTCATACCCTCCCAGCGCCTGCCTTTAGAGCCACACAGAGTGCTTCAATGGCAATTTAAAGGGCCCAGGGTTCAGGCCATTGCTGCAGTGCAACTGCCCCCTTTGTCCCTTCCGTCCCCACCTCAATCAGCAGATGTCATGTCTGCAGACTATTAAAGTAAGTTTCTAAAGCAAACTAAATCTTCAGTTTGTCATCTCTTTATTTAATACTTTTACACGTGTAATTTCTTTGTATATATGTACATAGCAGTTTATACTTGCATTTCTTTCCCCAAAATCCAAGGTATACATTTAGACTATGTGTTTGTTCTTTTCCAGCTATTTGTAAAATCTGTGAATTATCCTTTGAAACAGAGCAAATTCTTTTGCAACATATGAAAGACAATCATAAGCCAGGTGAAATGCCATACGTTTGCCAGGTACCTCAGAGTTTTCAGTACTATATTTAAAACACCTATTTTTTTTAAATAAAATTTTTAAAAAGCAAGTCAGCTGATCTCAGGAGGTTAAACTGCACTTTTATTTCTAGGTGTGCAGTTACAGATCTTCAGCTTTTTCAGATGTAGAAACGCATTTTAGAACTGTACATGAAAACACAAAACATTTACTTTGTCCATTTTGCCTCAAAGTTATTAAAATTGGAGCACCATACATGCACCATTACATGAGGCATCAGGTAAGTAGCTGTTACTTTTTGTCTCTTCATGATCAAAAAGCAAATATTAACTTAGTAATATGCTAATTTACATCTTCTCCCATAAAAATAGCTTAATTGATTGTGTGACCAATGAGAAGGAGAGAAGTTATGTTTTAAAATACTGGAGATACGTTATTAATATACTAGCAAGGAAAATATTTACTGTATAAAGCTTTGGGCCATTTCTTTTGTATTCTTTTAAGTAAATTATTATATTTCACTGGTAGATTTTCCAGTATATTGAGGTGTGAGGAATTCTTTGTATAACTTGCATTAGCAGTGATGGTGGGCACCTATTGAAAAACCTCTGTACATTATATGAAAGAATATATATAAGTTGTCATCTATTTACTTAGGGTGTGTCTAGACTACAGGGTTTTGTCGACAAAAGGGAACTTTGGTCGACAAAACTAAACCTGCGTCTACACTACCGCTGAGTTCTGTCGACATAACTTCGACAGAACTCAGCAGTTTTGTCAACGCTGGTAAACCTCATTTTATGAGGAATAATGCCTTTTGTCGACAGAAGGCGTTATTGCATCTAAACTGTCCTTTGCGTCTACACTGCCATGTCGACAAAGCAGCTTGCTTTGTCGAAAGAACTGAATGTAGTCTAGACGTGCTTTGTCGACAGTATCTGTCGACAGAAGCTTTGTCAACAAAAGCCTGTAGTCTAGACGTACCCTTAGATATGTTATGCTGACCAGCCTTACTCCTTTTGAAATCATTGACAAAACACCCGCTGATTCTTGTGGAACCAGATGCAGAATTATCAAGTAGTTATCTTTTATTTGTAATATAATTGAATTGGTAACCTGGATGTTACTGGTACATAGTGCTTATGTATTATAAAGCAGTGTACAATTGTTCACTTTCTGGTTTGGTATACAGTATTATTAAAATAAGACCCAGGTCCATTATTATTTGAGATGTGATAGGATGGCAGCTTAAGTTCATCAGAAGATTCCTGCTTACTGGACATTTTCTTCTATTTTTAAAAGAAAAAGGGAATATACCGTTGTACTAAGTGCAGATTGCAATTTTTGACATGCAAAGAAAAAATGGATCACAAGACACAACACCATCGGACATTCAGGAAACCCAAGCAACTAGAGGGATTGCCTCCTGGAACTAAAGTAAGTTAACTTAATATAAGAGAAAAGACGAAAAAGTTACCTGGGTGGAGAAATGGAGAGCCTATTTAGAAAGGAAGTGGTGGGAGATACTTCACATTCGGGAAAGGACAGACTCTTCCCTGCTCAAAGGGATCAATTTTACACTATCCCTCAAAGCAGATTATTTAATTCTGTCCCCCAGCTCCATAATTTATAAAGGATTGTATTTCCCTCACACATGTCTATGCACTTCAACACACACAACTAATAATAGATCCACTACCACTTTTTAGTCCTGCTGCTTTCCTGAGCTGAGGGTCCTGTTTTGCCCTTCTCTTCCCCTCTTACTTTCTTGGAAGAAAGTGTGGGCTTCAGTCTATTGGCTATAGAGAGGGTGTTATCAGTGGTTGGAAATATTTGACACTTTCTCAATTTATGAGGCAGTATTGGGGAAGAGCAGCAGCCAGAAAGGGAGCAAAACTTGCTGTAAGAGTTCTCCAGACCCATGTTTGAAGGGAGATGAAGAGACCTCTTGCTATATTTGCGGAGAGAATCTTATTGTTCAGCAGCATGTGGAATATTTCACCTGATTGCCCTTCCTGAAGAAAAAGTAGAATGAGTGACAAGAAGCCAATCCAGCACAGGATTGCTCTGTAAACTAGGGCTATGTCTACACTGCCTCCTCCAAGGAACGTGTCTGCTTTTTCGGGACAGTTTCCGAAAAACCGGATGCCTTCTCTCAGCATCCCTGTATTCCTCATTGTATGAGGAATAAGGGATGTTCCAAAAGAGGAGGTTTTACCCGAAATTTGGCCCCGTGTAGATGGGCTAAATTTTGGAAAAGCCTCTTCTGAAAAAAAGCGGAAAAGATATGCAAATTGCAGTTTGCAATTTGCGTATCTTTTCCGATATAACTCTGCAGTCTAGACATAGCCTCAGGGTTTCTTTTCCTAAAGATGTCTGAAGCATGTTGTGATTCACCACTACAGCACCTCCTGCTGTCCAGTTTGGGAATTATCTCCTCTTTGGCCTCACCGTACTCTGCTGGCCTTTTCCTGTCTGCTACCTACCTCCTGTAAATGTCTCCACCGCCCATCAGGCACTGTCCCTCCTGGTCCATGGTGCCTGTTTCCTTGCAGTACTGCCACAAGGCAGTGCCCCCACACTCTGGAGTCCTCCCCTTCCAGGAAATCCCAACCCCTACACCAGCTTTGCCTCAGTGACCCAGTACCAGTCATCATCTAGCCCCTGCCTCTGGGATAAACTGCAGTTCGAAATGCCATTCATCATTGACAAGGAGAGTGTGAACCTGCTGCCTTCTCTTGCTCTGGCTGCCTCCCTTTAGCCCTAGTACCTCTCAGGCCTTGAAAACAAGGCCTCAGCCTTTCCAGCACTGCTCTGTCTCAGTTACCCACTCCAGTTTCCCAGGCAGCCAGGTCCTTTCTGTACCATAGCTGGAAGCAATACTGAGCTCCTCCTCTACAGGGCCTAGCCAAACTCTGGCTCTGTCTAGCCCTTTTCTGATTGGGTCTCAGCCCCAGCCTTTTCCCAGGGCTGCTTTTGGACCTGTAACAACTTCCCCGTAACAACATCTAAGAAGGTTTGAGATGCATAGTCTTATGAGGAAAACCTATGGACTTGACAGGTCTGTGAAATAGATGCGCTTGGAAATTGACCGGTATGACCACACTATCATTTCATTCCCTGTAAGAGAGCTCATAATTGTGGTAGCTGCTTCACAAATTATAAAGTACTTTTTTAAAATAAACTTTCAAAGATTTCATTGGTTTAAGACTCAGCAATGGATATTCTGCTTGCTTACCTATTGGTAGAGCTTTACCAAAGTCACGGTTCATAGTTTTGTAATTGTAGGGGTCCTGACCCAAAAAGGAGCTGTGTGAGGATCGCAAGGTTATTGTAGAGGAGGTTCCGGCACTTCTGCCTTTACTTCTGCACTGCTGTTAATGGCGGCTCTGACTCTGGACAGCTGAAGGCAGAGCTACCACCAGCAACAGCACAGAAGTAAGGATGGCATGGTATGGTATGGCCTTCTTTACTTATTCATCGCTGCCTGCAGGGCTGGACCCTCAGTCAGTATTTGCCACTCTCTAGGTGTCTGGTACTTCTAGGAGCAGTATGGAAGTAAGGGCAACATGGCAGTATGGAAGTAAGGGCCACCCTTACTCATGCACTGCTACTGCTGTTGGAGTGCTGCCTTCAGAGCTGGGCATACAGACATCATTACAATCACTGCTCTCCAGTTGTCCATCTCTGAAGACAGCTCAGTAGTGTGGGTGTTAATAGGGTGATCCCCCTGCTACTCCCTTTTGGGTCAGCACTCCAAATTTGAGAAACACTGTTCTTGCCCATGAAATCCATATGCAATAGGTAAAAGCACCTAAAAGGCCAAATTTCACAAGAGGACACCAGATTCCATGGTCTGTAACACATTTTGCTTAGCTGTGAATTTGGTAGGGGCACCTATTAGATGCCCCCCATTTTTATGATAATCAGGTGATATGAGGTACAGCATCTGTTCTGTGTCATTTGTAACTTATATTTTTCAACATATCCTCTTGAAAAGGTGTAATTAATTTTAGCGTCTTATAAATAAAGTGCCTATATTATTTCATGTTTCTAGGTTACTATTCGAGCTTCTGTTGGACCTCTCCAATCTGGAACATCTGACACATCTTTTAGCACAAGCAGCTCCACATTTCAGTTATCTCCCCAAACTACAAATACAAACACTAGAAATCAGAACAAATCTAATGCAAATAAATCAAAACTAAAATCATCAACTATACAGAAGAAGCAAAACACATTTATGAACAGTAGCAGCAGCAAAAAAAAGAGAAAAGTTGCCAATACAGCATTGCATAATCTAAGGTAAAATCTTTCATTTCTAAAGTATATTTTGAAAATCATAAAATGTAGTTGAAGATCATTTCACGAAGATAAAACTTATTGGAAGACACAAGCAATTTGTGACATGATTGAGTTTTGCAGGAAGGGCAGGTTCATAAGAAACCCAGTATTATCCACAAAACAGATATCAGACAAGATCACAAAGAGAAAACAGTTTCTTGCCACTTTAACCAGAAAGGACACTCTCTAAATGACTTAGCCACCTGCATTCTGCTACAAAGACCTTTTACATCTGCACTTGAAAGGGAATCCTCTGAACTGTCATTCATGTTAAAATTCGACACTTGCCAACAAGGACTTAACAAGTCTTTGAACTTTCTCACCCATTACCAAGACAGTTTCCCCAATTATCACCTGTAATACCATTAACTCACAAACATCCCACTCTCCCTACCTTTAATATCAGCAATTCACAGACACTTACCTTCCTTCCTCCCCCTTCCCACCCCCCCGCATCCCCCTTCTGTTCTGCAATGTGATTTGTCCTTTTCATATTTGTTCATTTTTTTTAATTGTATCCTTTGGTATATATGGTTGTGACTACTTTCTTCCACTATTTGATCTGAGGAAGTGGGTCTGGCCCACGAAAGCTCATCATCTAATAAACCATCTTGTTAGTCTTTAAAGTGCTACATTGTCCTGCATTTTGCTTCAACTACCCCAGACTAACACGGCTACATTTCTATCAGTATTATCCTGAAATTTAAATACCCCTATTTTGATATTATTATCTTTATTCTTCCCCATATGATTTGTTGTTTTGTTAGCAACAGTCTTCCTGGCAATGGGTAGAACAGATGATGTGGAAACTACTAATTTTCTACAAAATTTAGATTTTTCACTGGGTCACTGTACAAAATCACATTTTGCTACTATTAGGTCTAGAGCCAGAGTCTATTAATGATAACCTGCAAAGGAAAATACAGTTCTGTGTTTGAGTTCCTTTTAGCTTTTTTTATGACGTTACAAAGAAGTAATTTTGTTTGTAGGGTTTTTAAGGTTTTGTTTTTTCTTTGTTTTTCTTGTTTATTTTTAAAATTAGAAATTCAGGTCTTGTCTGTCCTAGAAGGCACTATGTGACTGGAGATATAATGAAATTGTTCCAGAAGAGTCACGAGATTGAAAGCTAAGCTATTGAAAAGAAAGAACATCTTTAGTTTTTTTAAATAGCTATTTAACTTCTGTGAATAGCAATTTGGATACAGAATGCCTTTGTTAAAGATTATAAATCCCACTTCTTCAATTGAGATACTAAACCTCAGAATAAATATCAGGACATCCAACTGGGCCTCCAACAAATTTAGAGAGGACCAGACTTGGCTTTTTTCATTTAATTTTTCTGAAAAGTTTGTGGGGAATTTTGGAGGTGGTGGATGGTTTGTGAACGCATCTGGGAAGAAATCCCAGTCCTTTTCTTTGAGCAGCAAAAATTGTGCAAGTAACTTTTTAAATTCTTTAGCAGATAATCTTTGAATAAGTTTTAAGATCAAAATGACACTGTGTACTGAAAGGGAAAAATGTGTTCTTGGGAGCTTTTTTTAAAGTATGAGCTAATATGAATTTAAACTGTGCTTAGTATATTGGCTCTACCATGGCCAGCTAACATTTTTAAAATGTGTTAAACTGTCTACACTTAGTACTAAGTGATGTTTAAAATCATGTTAATCAACACATTTGTTAAAAAGGCTCTTTTTTCCCCCTCCTCATACCAGTGCTGTTGTGGCTTTAAAATAAGACAGTTTAAAGTATATTAAGGATGTCCTATTAATGTATTAACACTAACAGTATTTCATTCATTTGTATTACCATTAGGTATTGTTTGGGAATTCATAAATGCATTGAATGTTACTCAGAAATAAAAGATTTTGCAAGTCACTTTCCAGCATATGTCAGTTGCAGCTTATGCAGATACAATACTAGCTGTAGCAAAGCCTATGTGAATCATATGATGAGGTGAGAACTTCTAAAATTTTTATCATTAAAGTAATTATTATAAAATATAAGTTTAAAAATAAAAAATGTGCCTCAGTTTTGCATTAGTAAAATATTACTGTCTTATCTCATAGGGATGATATGAAGATAATTCTTTGATGTTTGTGAAGTATTCAGATAACACAGTGATAATCATAATAGAAAAGCCCATGATAAAACTAATAATTCTGTATTTAGTGCAGTGTTTGAATAGTGGTGCAGTAATATGGTATGGGGACCTCACACACGAGGGTTAATAAAAATATTTAATAGCTGCTGTTTAAATGAGCACTGTTGATTCTGTGCACTCAATGAGGCATGGGTCCTGTAGAAAAAAATACGTGATCATATAGTTAAAGACTGCACTGCATATGCACAATGGGAATGAGTTAAGCATGCCTAAGCAGCCTTAATTCTAGCATTTTGTAACTGAGTGCGTGACTTGGCAATCATAATGGTTTAGTATAGTGTGTATGTGGACATGCATGTGTTTGCATACACACATAAACAAGTAGTGCTGTCAGTGTCCATTTGAGTTTTTGGATGAAGTGATATGTCATGTTATAAACTCATTGGCTGTGTCTAGACTGGCAAGTTTTTCTGCAAAATCAGCTGCTTTTGCGGAAAAACTTGCCAGCTGTCTACACTGGCCGCTTGAATTTCCGCAAGAACACTTGACTTCCTACTGTAAGAAATCAGTGCTTCTTGCGGAAATACTATGCTGCTCCCATTCAGGCAAAAGCCCTCTTGCGCAAATCATTTGCGCAACAGGGCCAGTGTAGACAGCACAATACTGTTTTGCACAAAAAGCCCCGATGGCTAAAATGGCGATCGGGGCTTTTTTGCACAAAAGCGCATCTAGATTGGCACGGACTCTTTTCCGCAAAAAGTGCTTTTGCGGAAAAGCGTCTGTGCCAATCTAGATGTTCTTTTCCGCAAATGCTTTTAACGGAAAAGTTTTCCGTTAAAAGCATTTGCGGAAAATCATGCCAGTCTAGACGTAGCCATTGATTTCTAGTTAGTTAATAGGAGAACCTTCTATGATAACAATCAGCAGCTATATAGCTATATTGTAGTTTTATTTTGTCTTGTATATTAAGAGCGATTTCATTTAATATATGCACATTTATTAAGATGTTGTTTAAGCCTATTGAGTATAGTCCATCAATGAGGCCTTTTTCCTAACTATGTGGAGCGAGAGCATACTGGAATAGTGATATTGAGAACACGTATTTAGCTTATTGTAATTATTGTAAAACATTAAAATAATCTGCAAAACTTTGGAAGTTGAGAATGCATTCTTAGGCTGTATTGTCAGTTTTCTTAAATGATTTATTACTTGTTCATGTGCAAACTCAAAACTTCGGATTCCTTGTTAAAAGACAATGTTATGGTATTACCATATTATCAGAGTAAGTGATTGTATCCTGAAAAATTAAACTTTGTAGTAGGATGCGAGTGTGTAGTTGATCAAACGATTAACTGATAAGCCTGCACTTATTGGTTAATCATATTGACTACACGCAATACCTCCCCTTGCTGCCTCTGTATCAGAGGCAACGAGGGGGAAGGGAGCCGGTGCCTGCAAGGAGCTGGCACTTAAACCGGTTCCCCA
The DNA here is from genome assembly GCF_049634645.1 of Pelodiscus sinensis. Classification (NCBI taxonomy): domain Eukaryota; kingdom Metazoa; phylum Chordata; order Testudines; family Trionychidae; genus Pelodiscus; species Pelodiscus sinensis. The sequence goes on along the minus strand of NC_134724.1, from coordinate 28,453,969 downwards.
CACATGCCAGCTCCTGCAGAGCCACTCGCTGCCTCCCACAGAGGCAGCAGTGGGGAAAGGGGGGAGGCAGGAGCCAACATGCATGGGGAGCCGGCTCCACAGAGCCACCTGTCCCCCCAATTGCTGACTCCCACAGGGGCAGAAGCTCCCGGGGAAGTGCTCTCACCTGTATCCCTTGCACTGCTGCCTCTGTGGGAGTTGGGGTGGAGGGGTGCAGGCAGCTCCACGGAAGTTGGCATGCACGGAGAGCTGGCTTAAAAGCTGGCTCCCCATGCATGTTGGCTCCTGCAGAGCTGCCTGCCCCCTGTGTTGCTGCCTTTTTATCAGAGGCACTGGAGGTTGGGGGCAGGTGGGATATGGTGCTCACAGGGAGCCGTCTTAAAAGCTAGCTCTCCCCGAGCACTGGCTCCTGCCTGCTCCTCCTGCATGTAAACATGTAACTGCTAGAATTTCCAGCGGTTACACATTTACACAAATAAATGATAGTTAACATAAGAACGGCCGTACTGGGTCAGACCAAAGGTCCATCTAGCCCAGTATCCTGTCTACCGACAGTGGCCAGCACCAGGTACCCCAGAGAGGGTTGACCGAAGACAATGATCAAGCGATTTGTCTCCTGCCATCCCTCTCCAGCCTCTGACAAACAGAGGCCAAGGACACCATTTTATCCCCTGGCTAATAGCCTTTTATGGACCTAACCTCCATGAATTTATCCAGCTTCTCTTTAAACTCTATTATAGTCCTAGCCTTCACCGCCTCCACTGGCAAGGAGTTCCACAGGTTGACAACACGCTGTGTGAAGAAAAACTTCCTTTTATTAGTTTTAAACCTGCTACCCATTAATTTCATTTGGTGTCCTCTAGTTCTTCTATTATGGGAACTAATAAATAACTTTTCTTTATCAGCCCTCTCCACACCACTCATGATTTTATAGACCTCTATCATATCCCCCCTCAGTCTCCTCTTTTCTAAACTGAAAAGTCCCAGTCTCTTTAGCCTCTCCTCATATGGGACCCGTTCCAAACCCCTAATCATTTTAGTTGCCCTTTTCTGAACCCTTTCCAAGGCCAAAATATCTTTTTTTAGGTGAGGAGACCACATCTGTACACAGTATTCAAGATGTGGGCGTACCATAGTTTTATACAGGGGCAGTAAGATGTTCTGGGTCTTATTTTCTATCCCTTTCCTAATAATTCCTAGCATCCTATTGGCCTTTTTGACCGCCGCTGCACACTGTGTGGAAGTTTTCAGAGAACTGTCCACGATAACTCCAAGATCTCTTTCCTGATTTGTCGTAGCCAAATTAGCCCCCATCATACTGTACGTATAGTTGGGGTTATTTTTCCCGATGTGCATTACTTTACACTTATCCACATTAAATTTCATTTGCCATTTTGTTGCCCAATCACTCAGTTTGGTGAGATCTTCTTGGAGTCCCTCACAGTCTGCTTCTGTCTTGACTATCCTAAACAGTTTGGTATCATCTGCAATCTTTACTACCTCACTGCTTACCCCTTTCTCCAGATCATTTATGAATAAGTTGAAAAGGATTGGTCCCAGGACTGACCCTTGGGGTACACCACTAGTTACCCCTCTCCAATCTGAAAATTTACCATTTATTCCTACCCTTTGTTTCCTGTCTTTTAGCCAGTTCTCAATCCAAGAAAGGACCATCCCTCTTATCCCATGGCCATGTAATTTATACAAGAGCCTTTGGTGAGGGACCTTGTCAAAGGCTTTCTGAAAATCCAAGTATACTATATCTACTGGATCCCCCTTGTCCGCATGTTTGTTAACCCCTTCAAAGAACTCTAATAGATTAGTAAGACAGGATTTCCCTTTACAGAAACCATGTTGACTTTTGTCCAACAAATTATGTTCTTCTACATGCTTCACAATTTTATTCTTTACTATTGTTTCGACTAATTTGCCCGGTACTGAAGTTAGACTTACCGGTCTGTAATTGCCAGGATCGCCTCTAGAGCCCTTTTTAGATATAGGTGTCACGTTGGCTACCTTCCAGTCATTAGGTACGGAAGCCGATTTAAAGGGTAGGTTACAAACCACAGATAATAGCTCAGCAATTTCCCATTTAAGTTCTTTTAGAGCCCTTGGATGAATGCCATCCGGTCCCGGAGATTTGTTAACATTAAGTTTTTCTATTTGTTCCAAAACCTCCTCTAATGACACTTCAATCCGGGACAGTTCCTCAGATTCATCACCCACAAAGGACGGTGCAGATTCAGGAATCTCCCCAACGTCCTCAGCCGTGAAGACTGAAGCAAAGAAATCATTTAGTTTCTCCGCAATGGCTTTATCGTCCTTGATTGCTCCTTTTATAGCTCGATCATCTAGGGGACCCACAGGCTTTTTAGCAGGTTTCCTGCTTCTAATGTACTTAAAAAACATTTTGTTATTTCTTTTTGAGTTTTTGGCTAGCTGTTCCTCAAAATCTTTTTTTGCTTTTCTTATTACATGTTTACACTTGATTTGACAGTGTTTATGTTCCTTTCTATTTATCTCACTAGGATTGGACTTCCACTTCTTAAAAGATACCTTTTTGTCCCTCTTTGCTTCTTTTACATGGTGGTTAAGCCACGGTGACTCTTTTTTAGATCTCTTGCTATGTTTTTTAATTTGGGGTATACATTTAAGTTGGGCCTCTATTATGGTGTCTTTAAAAAGTTTCCATGCAGCTTTCAGGGATTTGGCTCTAGTCACTGTGCCTTTTAATTTCTGTTTAACTAACCTCCTCATTTTTGTGTAATTTCCCTTTTTGAAATTAAATGCCAGGGTGCTGGACTGCTGAGGTGTTCTTCCCACCACAGGAATGTTAAATGTTATTATATTATGGTCACTATTCCCAAGCGGTCCTGTAACGGTTATATCCTGGATCTGATCCTGCACTCCACTCAGGACTAAATCGAGAATTGCCTCTCCCCTTGTGGGTTCCTGCACTAGCTGCTCCAAGAAGCAGTCATTTAAGCCTTTGAGAAATTTTATCTCCGCTTCTCTTCCTGAGGTGACATGTATCCAGTCAATATGGGGGTAATTAAAATCCCCCATTATTATAGAGTTCTCTATTTTGGTAGCCTCTCTAATCTCCCTCAGCATTTCTATGTCAGTATTGCTGTCCTGGTCAGGTGGTCGGTAATATATCCCTACTGCTAATTTCTTGTTATTGGAGCATGGAATTTCTATCCATAGCGATTCTATGGAACATGTTGATTCACTTAATATTTTTATTTCATTTGATTCTACATTATCTTTCACATACATTGCCACTCCGCCACCCACCCGGCCTGCTCTGTCCTTTCTATATATTTTATATCCCGGTATGATTGTGTCCCACAGATTTTCCTCATTCCACCAGATTTCAGTGATGCCTAGTATGTCTATCTCCTCATTTAATACGAGGTACTCTAGTTCACCCATCTTATTAGTCAGACTCCTAGCATTTGTGTACAAGCACTTTAAAAATTTGCCACTGGTTATTTGTCTGCCCTTCCCTGATGCATTGGATTCCTTTCTATGCGGTTGTTTGTCAGCTCTGGCCAATGTTTTGCCCTCTCCCCTCCTCTCTTTCCGACTACAGCTTAGAGAATCTCTATCAACGGATTCTCCTCTAACATCCCTACTTCGTAGTACTTTCTAGCTAATCATGAATGAAATGTTTTTGTCCAAAAATCAAATTCTTCAGAAGGAAGTGTTTACTAAGTAGGAAAAGAATAAAGACATATCCTTTAACTCAGAGGTGGTCAAAAGCCGGATCTGGCCTGTGAAGGCCCAGCTGCTCCCCACCCCCAGGCCAATTAAGGCCTCATGAAACTTCCTCCCGCCCTGGCAGAACCATGCAGCACTTTGAAGTGCCAGGCGCTCCTCGCAGGGTGGGAGGAGATGTCATGCACTCTCCCACCCCCAAGGCCTGTTTGGCCTGGAGGCGGGAGGAGTGTGTGAAGTTTCCTCCACTCCACCTCCACCACCACCTTGCGAGGAGCTCGAGGCACTTCGAAGTGCTGTACACTTGAGCAGGGCAGGGGCAGGGCAAAGGAAACTTCGCACAGCTCCCTCTCCCCCAGACCCTAATTGGACTGGGGCCGGAGGAGGGCGCAAAGCCTCCTCGCAGGGCAGGAGAAAGCTTCGCGCACTCCCCCCACCCCCAGGCCAATTAGGGCCTGGGGGCAGGGGAGCTGCGTGAAGCTTCCTTAGCCCTGCCCCAGCCCTGCGAGGAGTTCGCGGCACTTCCAAGTTCCATGTGCTCCTGGCAGGGTGGGAGGATGCTTTGTGCGCCCCCCTATCCCCAGGCCCTGATTGGCCTGGGGGTTAGAGAGCATGCAAAGCTTCTTCCCACCCTGCCAGGGGCATGGGTGCCTAGTGGGAAAGGGGGAGCAAAGGCTCCCTCACCTCCAGACTAATCATGGTCTGTGGGTGGGGTAGCCCAGAAGCATCCTGGCCCTGCCCCTTCTGGTTTGGGTCCCGCCCCTTCCGGGGTGGCCCAGGGCCACTTCAGAAAAATTTGTAAATGGCCCCTGAGCAAAAATTATTGCCCACCCCTGCTTTAACTAGTGGTCTAATGCTGAAAATGTATAACAAGTAGTGATGGCTTACTGAAATACTATACCAGTATCTTTATTTTGAGCAGGAAATGAGATTCATGAACCTGTAAATTCTTAGTGTACCATATTTACTACTTTATATCAGTACATGGACAGAAAATAAAAATCCTTTACCATTTATAATGTAATTATGCGGAACGCTACACTCAAAAATACTTGCCTTCTATGTAGAAAAATAGTTTAAATTGTATTTTCTTCTTTATAGTTTCCATAGTGCTCGTCCAAGTAAAAGATTTTGGATCTATAAGACACATTCAGAAGAACTGAGGTAATTCATATTTTCAGTTGTAAATTATTCTTTGTTTCATTCTTTTATTTAATATGCACTGTCAATGAAGCAACTGAATTGATTTGATATCGGATATAAACCTGTATTTGAGGTTCAGATTTCAGAACTCTTCTTCTTCTTCTTCTTCTTCGAGTGATGTCACCATGAGTGCTCCACCGCTGGTGTTGGGCTCATCCTGGTGCCACAGATCGGAGACTTTCAAGCAGTGATCAGGCGGGCTGCGCATGCGCGAGCAGAGAGCTGCGTTCCTGCCTTTGAAGTAGCACGTGCGGCCCGCTTTTCCCTCAGTTCCTTCTTCGCCGCCCTCAGCCATGGATGGAACTCAACCCTCTCCTCCTCTGCATATCAAAGAGAAGCAATTGAGGTGCTGGGAGCCTATGCCAGCCTCTGATGCCCACAGCGAATGCATACATGTGGGGGACACACATGTACCGCAAAAATGTGTCCACTGCCACAGCCCGACAGCGAGAGCTCACAAGGAAAGAGAGCTCACTACCCGCACGCTGTCTTGACAAAGCCCTTGACCCCCATAGCTATAAAGGGGCAATAAGGGCTCAAGCACACAATCCCTTTAGGGATTAGAAATCAGACCCTCACAAGCCCGCTTTCTCCCCTCAAGAATCAATAGTGGGAATGAACCGGGCACCTTGGGCATGGGAAAATCTCGAGCCTCCTAAATGACAGGCTCAAGGGCGCGCTCTAAACAATGGTCAAACCAGCTACCCAGACATCAAAAAGGATACCTACCAAGGGCCCTGATGTAACAGAATCACCAATGGCATCAAGGACACCTGGGGTGCCTCGAGTACATTCAGTATCCCCAGCACAGCGTGAACCCTCTGGGCAGTCTTTACCACAGGCGCCAAGAGGTGACAGGGCTAGTCCCAGCTGCCTTTAGTACCTCACTCTGACCCTACATCCCCCAGGGTTGCGACTGCTCCCATGCCACCCCCTCATGCACTGAGGGGTTCAGCAGTGGCTCACAGGGCATCACCCCACAGCTGTTCCCCAATGCGCAAAACACACGCACCACTGATACTGGACAGGAGGGCCAGAATTGGGCTCCCCACTCGGCTTTTGATACGGCACCGCTCTTATTCCCCATTACCGATAAGGGGCTCACCATGTTCACCCACCTTGTCTCAAATCACTGCCTACGAAGGGGATACAAGGAGTAGGTTCTTCTCTCAACACTCCTCCCCAGATAGAGAATATGCATCTTACGGGGCATACGGCTTACCTAATTATTAATATCCTCCCTGGCACCCTGAATGGCACTGTTATGACAGACACCATAGCCTACTATGAGAAGAGTTGGTAGTTTTTCAAAGGGATATTAAGGGCCCAAAAGCAAGCTGTTCCGATGTGTCGGAAAGATAGAAAATATGGCAAAAGCCCGCCTTGGCTTAACCACGAGATCTTGCATGATCTAAAAATAAAAAAGGAGTCATATAAAAAATGCAGTCCATATGAAGGAAACCTATGACAACATGAAACAACTTTTGAGGTGCATAAACGGTGACCAACATCAGTGGCAGCTTTGTGGCGATTTGAAGGTTGTTGCTCTCTTGCTTGGTCTGCAGACTGGATACACAAAGTACTGCTGTTTTCTCTGCGAATGGGATAGTTGTGCAAGAGAGTCCCACTATATGAAGATAGATTGGCCACTCCGACAGTCATTGGAGCCTGGGAGGAAAAGTGTTCAGCATCCACCACTTGTTGAATCAAGGAAGATTTTGTTACCACCCTTACACATCAAGCTGGGTCTGATGAAGAACTTTGTCAAGGCCATGGACAAAACACAAGCAGCTTTCAAGTACCTCCGTGGAAAATTTCCAAGGTTAAGTGAAGCTATGATAAAGGAAGGTGTCTTTGTTGGTCCTCAGATTCGTGAACTTCTTTGAGATGAAGAATTTGACCATGCACTGCGTGGCAAGGAAAAGACGGCATGGAAAGCCTTCCAGTTAGTGACAATAAATTTTCTCGGAAACAACAAGGCAGACAACTACAGGTTGTTGGTGGAAAACCTCCTCAAGGCATACAAAAGCCTTGGTTGCGACATGTCACTAAAGATACATTTTTTGGACTCTCATCTAGATTTTTTTCCACTGAACTGCGGAGCCGTGAGTGACGAGCGCGGCAAGCGATTTCACCAGGACATTGCAACAATGGAGAAATGCTATCAGGGCAAATGGAGCCCATCAATGCTTGCAGACTATTGCTGGACAGTGACAAGAGATGCTCCATTTAATGAATACAAGAGACAAGCCAGGAAGCGCCGACTAGACACTGAATAGGACTAAAATATGTACATAATAGTTTCTTGCCTTTTGTTTCATAATAAATTTTATTTATGTAACCCTTTTGCTGATTTTTAAAGTGTTACGTAAACAGGACAGGTAAAATATTATCATGTAAAGCAACCATAAACACATGAAAAGACCTAGGTTTACAATTCATGATTAAAACTCTACTATCTACACAATATACATAGACGTAAAATTTAAAAACTTAAATATCTTGGAAACAGTAGCCAATCAGTTGTTTTAATTAGCATATTTGAATTTAGCACATCAAAATATATAATAAATAGCACATTTTATCTCTGAAGCAGATGACTTCTAAAAAATTGTAGACCAGTGTAATCACTTTCGCCACTCTAATTCTGGCCCTGGACAGAGGGGACTGTTTCACAGTTCTCAACCTTCAGGATTCATATTTTCACGTCACAATACATCCCTGTAGTGAGCAGGATTGGCCGTTCACTGACCCCGAAAAGGAAGAATCCCTTTCTGAGCCCGGGTGGGCTGAGACGGAGCCTGCTCCTTTAAGTCCACAGAGGCCTAGGGGTGGGGCAGCAAATATAAAAGCTGAGCCCAGGAGCTCAGTAAGGGCCCAGCCGCCAGAGGGAGCAGAGGCCTACCCTAAACTCTCACTCCGGGAGGACCCTGAGGATCCTTCTGAGGCCGACAACAGGCCCGGGCACCAGGCCCAAGCATTGAAGAGGAGACCCTTTTCTCCCTACCCCCAAAAGTGGACTATGCAGACTGTATGAACCTGCAGCTGCCTGGGAGCCAGGTACAGACTATGGGGAGTCCGTAAGTGGCTCAGGGGAAGCAGAGGATGGTCAGGTTGACCTGATAGCCTTTTTATGTGTGTCAGCATGTTTTGGAGCGAATTCCTTGCTGTCCCCAGTGGCTGCCAAGGCCAGTGCAAATTCCTTGCTGTCCCCAGTGGCTTCCAGGGCCCTGGGCTGGGACACAGTGAAGAAGGGAGGATCCACATCCTCCCTGCCACTTCCACATACTGGGTGGCAGTCTCCCTTTCCCCACTTGTGCTGGGAAAACCATTTGTTTGCCTGCCCTGGTCTGAAACTGGGCCTGGGCCACCACTGACTTGAGAACTGTGTGTTTGCCTGCCCTGCCCTGAACCAGGGCTTGGGCTAAACCTGACTATGGGAACTGGTTGCTTGCCTTCCCCGCCCTGAACCAGGGTCGGAGTTGTGTTGATATTTAGGCTGGTGCGGGCATTGAGGTCTGCCCCACCATCAGGCCTCACCATCTTAAAGGGGCTGCCAGACTAGTAAATATAGGCCTGAGCAGCAGTCAGGGGCCCAGGATTGAGTGAGACCATTTACAGTCCCCCACACAGACATTTCCTATGATTCATGGTAGCTTCACATCACTTTCAGTATGAAGTCCTCCCATTCAGACTCTCCTCTTCCCCCAGAGTCTTTTCCAAGACCCTTGCGGTGGCCCCAGCATATCTCAGACGCAACAGCATTACAATATTCCCCTATCTGGACAACTGCCTTATCAAGGGCCCCTCACAACACGCCACGAAAGGCATGATCGGGTTTACAAAGGCCTTTCTTTAGTCGCTAGGCTTCATTATCAATGAGCAGAAATCCACACTATGTCCTATGCAATCCCTGGAGTTCATAGGCACTCGCATAGATTCCATAGTCTCAGGAGCCTATCTCCCCAATCACAGTTTTGACAACATAAAAAGCCGCATCATTATCGTTACCACCAGCCCAACCTAACTTGCCTCAAGATTATGGGACACCTGACAGCCACCACATACGTAGTCCAGCGCACCAGGCTGCACTTTTGATGTTTCCAGCACTGGATTTCTTCAGTGTACATGCCAGCCAGCCGACACCTCCACCGGCACGTCTCGCCTCCTCAGTGGGTACTTACCTCTCTGTGATGATGGACCCAGGCACAGAACCTATACAAAGGGGTGCCTTTTCATCAGAAGCAGCCGTCCAAACAGATTACTACGGATGCCTCACTGATGGGCTGGGGTGCACACTTCCAGGAACAAGTTGCGCAAGGGAAGTGGTTCAAAGACAAGTCCAGACACCACATAAACCTGCTCAAGCTTCAAGCAGTTCACAACTTGTGCAAGCACATCCTTCCACACATCCAGGGATCTTTGTTGCATATCCTCATCAACAACATGAATACTATGTTCTACATCAATCACCAGGGGGATGCAAGATCCCAGTCGTTATGCGCAGAGGTAGTCAAGCTGTGGAAATGGTGTATCCACCACAACATAACCATTATGGCAGCATACTTACTGGAGACAAGAATATTATGGCAGACACCATCAGCCGCAACTTCTTCACAGAGCATGAGTGAGAGCTACATGATCAGATCACCTATGAGCTGTTCCAACTCTGAGGTGCACAGCAGATAGACCTCTTTGCAAGCAGACAGAACAACAAATGCCCCCAGTACTGTTCAAGAGCGGGCATAGGATACAGCTCCCTGGGAGATGCAGTGCTCCTTTCTTGGGGGACCCATTTACTATATGACTTTCCTCCTATCCCCCTCATTCTCAGAGTCCTCCGAAAGAAACAGGAAGACGGGGCCCAATAATAACCCCAGTGTGGCCTCGACAGACATGGTTCCCATGTCTTTATCAACTATCTCTATGACCACCCAGCCCACTTCCGAACCCCCCGGACCTTCTCTCCCAGAACAAGGCCTGAATACTTCATCCCCAACTGCGAATGCTACACTTGACAGCATGGTACTTATCTGGTTCTCGGAAGCAGAACAACAGTGCTTTCAACGAGTGAGAAACATACTATTGCATAGCGGGAGGCAAATGACATTCAAAACTTACCTGTACACATGATGTCGCTTTATGCAGGGGTGCACACCAAGGGGAGTCTAACCCTCTAGGGCACTGCTCCACCTAATACTAGAATACATTATGTATCTGAAACAACAAAATTTATTGCTCTCATCACTCCGTGTGCGCATGGCAGCCATTATGGCCTTCCATCCCCCCATTGATGGGTTCTCCATGTTTTCCCATCCCATATCTAAGAGATTCTGGAAGGGCCTACAAATCCTTCACCCACCGTGTACACCCATAGGATTGGTCCTCCACTCACTCACAAAACCACATTTCACCCAATGGCAACTTACTTACCTTCCTCACCATGAAGACGCTGTTCCTCCTTACAATCACGTCTACAAGGCAGGTTAGTGCACTTGCAGTGCTCCTGGCTTTGCCTACATACACAACCTTTCACAAGCATAAGATTATTCTGTGGCCTCATCCATCCTCCTTGCCCAAAGTGGTGTCGGAATGCCATCCAAAACCACATTGCTCCAGAGAAGAACCCATATTACACGCTCTGGACGTTAGAAGTGCAGTTGCTTTCTATCTTGATAGGACTCAATCCTTTCGGTTATCCCAGAGATTCTGATAATATCATGCGTACTTGCTCCAGAACAGGTCATTATCAATGACTCCAAGGGCCTATTGCACCAGGGCGATGGTGACATCAGCTGCTTTCCTCAAGGGGGACTCACTCCAGGAAATAGCAGAGCAGCGATATGGTTGTCCAATCACAGCATTACGCTATTCCACCATAATCCACAACAGATACCGCAGTAGCCACTGTGATTTTCTCCATAATCTGTAGCAATTAATTGAAGCCCACCATCCATCTCAATGAGCACTGCTACACAGTCACCAACAGTGGAATACCCATGGGGACATCACTCGAAGAAAGAGAAGTTACTCGTTTTGTGCAGTAACAATTATTCTTCGAGATATGTGTCCCTGTAGGTGCTCCACGACCCATCCTCCTCCCACTTCTTCGGGCAATAATAGCAGCCCATGAGGGTGTGAAAGAAGAAACAGAGGGAAAAGCAGGCTGTGTATGCTACTTCAAAGGTGGGAATGCTGCTTTCCACTCGCGCATGCACAGCCCGCCTGATGACTGCTAGAAAGTCTCCTGTCTGTGGCACCAGGACAAGCCCAACACCAACAGTGGAACACCCACGGGGACACACATTTTGAAGAACAATTGTGACTGGGTGAAATGAGTAACTTCTCTATCTTATAGGTTGTCGCAAGTTGGAAGCAACATAGAAGTGAAATTGTTTATGCAGGGAAAGTGAAGTTGCTAAAGGGGAGAGCTAATTTAACTGCAAATAAATAAAGGAATTGTCTTACTGCCTCTTCCACCTTATTCCCCATTTTCACATGTATGATGTCTATAATGTTCGGAATGCTGTAATAAAAATGCTAGTAATGGCTAATACTGCTGGCTCTTTTTTTTGTTATGTTTGTACAGTGCTTAGCATAGTTGGATCCTGGTATGTGACTAGGACTCCTATGTGCTACCTCAATGCAAATAATAAATATTTCAGTGTACAGAAAGATTATGGTTTACATAAACATTATATAAATGTATGTTGTGTTTTCATTGAGACTATGTACAGATCTAAACTTTACATGCCAAAAGTAGAAGAAAACTTTGTACTACTCACTCTTTTTTACTTTTTTCCCCTTTCTTTTTAGGGGTGTTACTGTAGTGTGTCTTAATTGTGATTTCCTAACTGATGTTTCTGGCTTAGATAAGATGGCCACACATTTGAGTGAAAGACATACTCATACTTGTCAAGTTATTACAGAAAATGGTAAGTATATGTAGTATATTTTATTTTTATATATTGAATCTTAATAATATAGTATTTTAATCTACCATATTGTTTAGGGTTACCATATTTAACTTTCAAAAAAGAGGACACTCCTGAAGGTTGGAAGATACTGATACAGATACACTCTCTCTAAGGAGTGTCCTCTTTTTTGAAAGTTCAAATATGGTAACCTTAATATTGTTGGTGGTTCTTGTGCAGTTACATCCCAAAATGTATGCTGATCTTTCATGATAATTTTTATGAAGTGATATCTTTCATTGGACCAACTTTTGTTGGTGACAGAGACAAGCTTTCAAGTTTACACAACTCTTCTTCGGGTCTTTAAAATGTGTTGAGAATGTCACAGATAAATACAAAGTGGAACAGATTGTTTAGCATAAGAAGTTCCTTGAAATATGTGTTGTTCAAGGTGAGATGCTCCATTAACATATTTCCAATAATGAAGGGGAAATGGGTGGAGTTAGTGGGTTATAGGTTCTTGTAATAATCCAAAAAAACAGTACCTTTCTTCAATCCATGATTTTTAGGATTTAGCCAAGTTCTTTGAGCTGTGTTACTGTGGGTGCTCCACCTTAGGTGTCTGGGGTGCCGTTGCGTCTCTAGTTGGAGAATTTAAGTAGCAGTGCCCTCAGTAGGCTGTGCACATGGAGCAGCCAGCATGCACCCGTACAACTACTCTGCATGCACAGCTAACTGTCCCTTCAATTCCTTCTCTGCCGCTGCCAGCTTCAGTTGAACTGATAGCTGCCCTCCTGATACTTTTCAAATTTGTTAGATTTGAGTTGGATAGTGTTGTTGTTGTTATAGTTGTTAGTGAGATTGTGATACCATTCGAGTTAATTATTTAAAAAAAAAATCTTGGTTAGTTTTGGGCCTTTTTCCCTTTGGCTGTTTTTCTTCCTGGGATGCCTCGTTTCCCAGGTTTCAAATGCTGCCTGTCCTGCAGGCTATTTATATAGTTTCAGATCGCCACTTGCAGTGCGTCCGGTGCCTGGGACAGGCACACTCCATGAGGCAGCGTGAGCACTGTAAGAAGCTTGCTAGAAAGGCCAGGGAGCACCAGCTGGAGTTGCTCCTACTGGAAAATACTGTGTGGCCAGCCTCAGATTCCAAGCATTCCACAACCATCCAGACAGCCATGCCTAATGGTGGTGTAGGACAAGGTGGGTCCTTTGTGGTCGAGTACCAGGGACTCAGCGTTGGACCACCAGCCCAAAAAGTGAGCCCATTCAGCTTCCAGAGGTGACTCTCCCTCAAATTAGCAGGCACCACCTGAGAAAACACCCTCGGCACCAGCAGAACTCAAGGCACTAGAGAGATTGGCACCAGGACTGTCAGGCACTGACCCATCCCAAGGGGCTAAGAATCTTACTAGGGTCAGCTCTAAGGTACCAGGCAAGGCAAAATCCAAGTTGGCACCACCAGTACCTTTGGAATCCTCGTTGGAACCAAAAAAGCCACATTCCAGCTCGGCACTGAGTGCTTTCAAGCTGTCCCTGGCACCGAAAAAGCACAAACACTCTGCACGGTTGGCACCACAAGCCCCACTGTCGCTGGACGGTTGGCACCACAACTCTTCACTACCAGCAAGGAACTATAGGTCACCTTGATGCCAGGCATGCCATTATTCAGCACTAATGGTACCTGATCATGACCAGGTTCAGCCTTTCTATTCCTGCAAGGTTGGCACTGCCACTGTCAGGGATGAGAAATCTTCAGTGGGTACCCACACACCAAGACATTGTTCCCTGAAGCAGTCGCAGCCACGTCCTCAATGGCAACCACTACAATAGTTGCCCGTGCCAGTGCCCTCTTGGGCCCCACTGGGACCTGTGTGCATTGTATAGGGCGCAATAGCCTCTGCCTCAGTCTGTGCCCTCCTATTCACCACAGCCTCCATTGATAGAATCTTTGGACAGGTTTATTGTGGAGGAAGAGGATGACCCAGATGTTACTGAAGAAGACATATCTGCCAGCTCTCCCTCTCCCACTCACATTTCATCTTTGTTGCCTGAAAACACTACTGTGCTCCCTCCCCCTGTGTCAGGGGACAACTTAAAGTCATTTCAAGAGCTGTGTAAGAGGGTGGCAGATGTATCTGAGGTCTCCCTAGTGAACCTACTGGAGATCCAGCCCAAACTAACATACATACTCCATGCCTCTCCATTGGCTAAACCTTCAGTACCAATGAATCCAGCCATTATGGACCCAGGCAAATCCCGCTACCATTCTAGCAGTCTGTAAAAGATCAGACAAAATCCCACGTAATGCCACAAGGGACTGATTTTCTGTTTTCTCACCCTTCCTCGAATTCCCTGGTGGTGGAAGCAGTGAACTAGAGCAGGGAAGCAAAGTACTGCCCGGACCACTCCCAGTGACAGTACTTAGACTCTTTGGCAGAAAAGCTTACTCATCTGCCTCATTGCAGTTGTGCATTGCCAGTTACACTGCCCTTTAGCCAAATACACCTATCATGTTTTTGAGCAGATGTCCCACTTTATTGAAAGTTTTCCAGATAATAAAAGGGAGCAGTTTAGGGCAAACATAAATGAGGGTGCCCTCATCTCTTGCACTGCATTACAAGAGGCCTTGGACTCCTCTGATACGGTGGCCCAGTTGATTGCCATAGCTGTGGTTGAGATGTGCCTCTTAGCTCCATCTGTCCAGCTTTCCACAAGAGGTGCAGTCAGTTGTGGAGGACCTGCCCTTTGAGGACTTGAAGTTGATCACGGAGTCCATAGACGCTTTGCTGCACACCCTCAAAGAATCCCGCTCAACTTTAAAGACTCTGGGCATCCATATCTCTGCAACTAAAAGAAATCGGTAAATATTTTACACAGAGATACAAGTCTACCCCATTCAACCAACTGCAGAGGGAGTATGAGGCCAGGCAAAGACAATGGCAGACCAGGCGTGGGCAGAGTGCAGACCAGCCTTCAACATCCAGGCAAATGTTTTGAAGGTCTGGTCAAGGGTACACTAACCCAGACATCTCTAAGGCACCTGGACAGTGTGGTGACATTCAGCAATCATCTAGCACCCTTCTAACTGGTTTGGAGATCCAACACCACTGACAGATGAGTGTTGGAAATTGTCAAGATTGGCTATTGTCTCCCATTCTCGTTATCCCTCCAATCTACCCTCCCTCCTGCTTCCTTTTCCGGGGACTCTTCTTACAAGCTCATCCTCACCTAGGAGCTCAACCATCTTCTCTGAGAGCAGTAGACTAAGGCAGTCTACAAACCGCATCTCCATAGCATCAACAAAAGCATCCTAATACTGTCCTAAGTAAAGCAGTCACTATCATGGTGGACAAATCCCCTAAATAAGTGCAAGTGGGTTCCTTTCCACCCAGAACCACCATCTATAACCCTTACAACAGATGCATTTCTTATGGGATGGGGCGCACATACCAGCTAACAGCTAGTACACGGTTGATGGTCTCCAGAGGAGTCCAAGTTGTATATAAACATATTGGAACTCAGAGCAGTAAGCAATTCGTGTCACCATTTCTTACATCTAATTCTCAACAGGACAATATGAATTTTTACGGACAGTCCGACAACTGTGTACTACATAAATCATCAGGGCAGAGCCAGCTCTTACCACCTTTGCATTGAAGTGATTCTGTTATGGAAATGGTTTATCCACACAATATATACCTCCATTCCGCCTACTTGCCAGGCAAGGACAATACTTTGGCAGACAACCTCAGCAGACATTTCACTTTGAATCACGAATGGGAGATCGATATCAATCTCTTCTCACAATTGTTCAATTATTGGGGATTCCCAATGGTGGACTTGTTTGCAGCCACTACCAATGCAAAGTGTCTACTGTATTGTTCTCGTGTAGGCATTGAAACACGCTCTCTGGGGGATGCATTCTCAGTTCCATGGAGTATGCCACTCTCATTTGCATTTCCCCCAATTCCACTTCACCACTGAGTAATCCACAAAATAAAACCAAGTAGGGCCATAGTAATGTTAATCACACCTTGCTGGCCCAGACGGATGTGGTATCCTTACCTGCTGCATGTGTCAGCAAAAACTCCATGGCGTTTCTCGGTGATTCCACATCTTCTGACTGAGGAGAATGGTCAGATACAACATCCCTGTGTCCAGACACTTTATCTGCAAGCATGGTATCTGGCTCACCTCAATAGAAGCAGCCGATTCTGGACCCGTGCACGAAATTCTCTTGAATCGTCACTGGCCAATTACTAGAAAATCATACTTACACAAAAGATACAGGTTTTTTCTGTGGTACTGCAAGAAACAAACAGCTCTCATATCTGCCTTGCTTCTTCTCATACTGGAATACCTATTTGTTCTGGAGAGCTCAAGGCTCTTAGTCCCCTAAAGGTTCACCTGGCTGTAATAACTACTTTTCACCTCCCAATAGAAGTCGGTTTTCACTCATCCTGCCACCAAACATTTTTTGAGGGGCATTCAAAATACCCATCCACAAAGAACCCAGAACCCAGTCCCAGCCCTGGGACCTCAACCAAGTGTAAGGCACTAATTCACAAGGCCTTTGAACCCCTAGCTATCTGCTCTATGCTGTCTATGAAGGTGGCCTTCTTGATTGCGACCTCTGTGGGGAAAATAGGGGAATTAGGTGCTCTCATGGCAGATCCGCACTTCACTTTATTTCACAAGGACAAAGTCCTTCTTTGTCCACATCCCAAATTCCTCCCTAAGGTCCCAACTCCCTTCCATTGTAACAAACCCATTTACTTACCTGTCTTTTTCCTGAAACCCCACGCAGATAAGCAGGGAGGCTGCATTGAATACACTGGACATCCGCAGGGCAGTCGGGTTTTATTTAGACAGCACTAGACAGATACACAAATCACCAAGATGATTTGTATCAATCATTGAAAGACCCAGGGGCATGATAATTTTCCAAATAGAGTGTCCAGATGGATCCCAGAGGCTCTGTCTACACTGCACCCCTTTTCCGGAAAAGGGATGCAGATTAGACAAGTCGGAATTGCAAATCCGCGGGGGATTTAAATATCCCCCGCGGCATTTGCATTTACATGGCTGCCGCTTTTTTCCGGCTTGGGGATAAGCCGGAGAAAAGCGCCAGTCTAGACGAGATTCTCCGGAAAATAAGCCCTCTTCCGGAGAATTTCCGGAGAAAGTAGGAATAAGAAATTTCCGGAAAAGGGGTGCAGTGTAGACACAGCCAGACTGTATAAGACTGGCTTACTGTACCTTTGGACAGGATCCCTCTGCAACAGCTGCATGTTCATTCCACATACGTCTACAGCATACCTACACAACATACCTCTGATGGACATATGCAGAGCTGCCATCTGGTCCCCCACATATACGTTTACCAAACATTATGCACTTGAAACCTACTTGTCACAGGATAGTGATAGAAATGTAGATGTGTTAGTCTGGTGTAGCTGAAACAACATACAGGACTATGTAGCACTTTAAAGACTAACAAGATGGTTTATTAGATGATGAGCTTTTGTGGGCCAGACCCACTTCCTCAGATAAAATGATCTGAGGAAGTGGGTCTGACCTACGAAAGCTCATCATCTAATAAACCGTCTTGTTAGTCTTTAAAGTGCTACATAGTCCTGTATGTTGTCACAGGATACACACTTCAGACAAATAATGCTAGCTGCCATGCATAATAGCTGTGAGCTAAAGCTCCCTCCTCCTAGCATGAGTACTGCTTTAAAGTCACCTAAAGTGGAGCACCTACAGGAACACTCTTTGAAGAAGGAGAGGGTTATTCACTTTGTGAAGTAACTGAGGTTTTTCGAGATGGCTGTCCCTTTAGATGCTCCATCACCTGCCCTTCTTCCCCTTTGCTTTGGAACTACTAATTTCTGGGGCAGAGAAGGAACTGAAGGGATGATTGGCTGTGCATGTAGAGTAGCTGCACTGGCATGTGCGAGCTGCTCCATGTGCGCAGCCTACTGAGGGCACTGCTACCCAAATTCTCTGACTAGAGCCCCAGGCACCTAACGTGGAGCATCCACAGGGACAGCCATCTTGAAGAACCTCAGTTACTGTACAAAGTGAGTTAACCATCTCTTATGAACTTAAGTTCTAAGACTCCTCTTTTTGAAGATTGTGCAGCTTTCCTTTTTGGATGAGGACTTGAGGTCAGCTGTAGAGAGATCATTTTGTGAAGATTAACTCACAAGTGATATGGTGGTTTTGTCTGATCATTCGTTTTGTGAGTTCACCGGAATATAGAGATTGTTTGTTTCCCCTTCGAGAAGTCCCCGTGGGTGCACCACTCTGGGTGCTGGTGCGTCCTCGCGCCAGCGACTAGAGATCTTTCTAGCTATTTCCATCGCAGCACTCATGTGCCAGAGCGCCCTCCTGTGTCGTTGGAATCTGTTAGGCATGCACGCGGCGTGGGTCCTCAGTTCCTTCTTTACCGTCCTCGGCAATAGACAGAGCTTCTTCTCCTCTTCATCTTTGATTTAAAAAATAAATTGAAACCCTGGTTAATTCCCATAGTTACCTCATATTCCAAGTTTTGCTAACCCTAACCTACCCTAGGCTATAGTTAGAAGAAAAAAAAAATCTCTTCTTGCCGCTTGCCGCTTGTTTCCTGCACCTCATGCCAGGATCTCCCGGCTTTAAAAGGTGCCAGACATGCCGGGATGTCATGCCCGTGTCTGATGGACATGCCAAATGCATTAAGTGCCTTGGCGAATCTCAGCAGACTCAGAAGTGCCAGCACTGCTCGAAATTAATCTCCAGAGCACGGAGGGACCGGGCTAATAGGCTGAAAACAATTCTCTACGAGAAGTCTCTCTGACCTCCATCAGACAACCCACCAGTGGCTCCAGAAATGGCCTCTCTGACCAAGGGTACGGACAAGTCATGTTCCTTGTCTCGTTTACCCCGGTTGCATCAAGAATGACTCGTTCCCCGACCCGCTCGCTGCCCTCAGCGTCCTCAGCCTTACGGGTTAGCACCGCAGACAAGCCGGGCACATCTGGTATGGCTTCGGCCAAAACGCCGGCACCACACAAGCAAGCGCTCTCTGAGCCGAGACAGAAAGCATCGGCACCACCAGCGTCAGCGCCACCGACCTCCTCCTCAGCACCGGCCGCACCGGCGGGTCATAAGGATAGTTCGGTACCGAAACAACCACGGCACCGGGCGCCGGCACCGACTGTGGAGAAACCCCGCACTGACATGCCGTTCTCGTGCCACTCGGCACCACCATCGACACCGAGCAAGTTCCGCGCCTCGGCACCGAGCCACCATGATGAGCGCTATCATTCCCTGGTACGGAGCCGTTCATCCCTGGCACCGACTTCACCAACTTCTTTGGTGCAATCAGTTCACTCAGGCAGATCGTCCTACATCTCACGGTCTCCAAGCAATGCAGGCACGGAACCCAGGAGTAGATTCTCCTCCCAACGTTCTAGTCCTGTCCACAGACCTCCTTCTTGGCAGCCTCCGGTCACACAATACGCATACCCACCTTTGCCACCACCATGGTATGCTCAACAATATACCTCCCCACCACCGCCATATGCTATTCAATGGCAGCCATGTGAGCCAAGACCAAAGTGAAGTCATCATCATCCTCCTTCAACAACTTCCAGGACACTGGCTTCGCCACCTCTTACTGCGTTCATGACACAGCCAAATTCCCCAAGCCACTCTGAGACACAGGATTCTCTCTGAGGGCGAAGACAGATCCCCTCTACATAACTCCTCATCCTCTCCTGATGAAGCTGTCACACCGGAAGCTCCACCATCTGGTGATGACTCTAGGAAATTTCATGATCTTTTTAAAAGAGTGGCGCTAGCACAGGAACGGACTTACAGGAGGTACATGTTAAACCATATAAACTCCTACGTACACTGGAACCATCTACTACTTCTCGACTGGCAGTCCCTATGGATGAGGCCATTATGGACCCAGCCGAGAATATTTGGCAGACTCTCGTGTCTTTTCCCCCCACCAACAAGAAGGCTGACCATAAGTACTTTATTGCACCAAAGGACGCGGATTTCCTTTTCACCCATCCACCACCTAATTCCCTAGTGGTAGATTCGGTTTGTCACAAAGGAAGACAACCTAACCTAAAGACGTCACCACAGGATAGAGATCACAAGAGAATAGACGTTATGGGCCGTAAGGTCTATTCCTCGGCTACCTTGCTCCTTCGAGCAGCAAATTACATGGCAATGCTTGCGGATTATGATCATGGAAATTATTCTAAACTTCAGGACTTGGCACAACACTTACCTGAACATAAACGATCAACACTCTTCAATATAATGCATGATGGTCACGCAGTCTCACGTACTGCCTTGCAATCCACAGTGGATATAGCAGATACCGCAGCCCGTGTTACCGCATCAGCTATTGTATTACGCAGAATATCATGGCTACAGGCTTCTGGAGTCCCCAGAGATTTACAGTAAAAGGTTGAAGACTTGCCTTTTGATAAAAATAACCTTTGCCACCAAGACAGACGAGGTCTTACATTTTATGAAAGACTCACGGACCACACTCAGAACATTGGGGATGTACACTCACACCCCCCACGAAGAGAACAAGATTTGCGACTTACCAGAGACCTAGGGAGCCTTTCTATCAGCAACCTCAGTACGATTTTAGGCAAAGACAGAGACCACAACGTCGTAGACCGCAACGACAGCAAGAGCAACGCTCAGCAACGACCCACCCACTTGCAACGAAACAACAAATTTGAAAGATATGTCAAGAGCCGGATACCCACTCCAGTAACACACATGCCCGAGCCTCTTCAATTTCATCACCCGCTTCGGGGGTTTTTACCATCAATGGACTCAAATAACATCGGATAGATGGGTCCTACAACTGATCCAACAGGGTTATGCAATCCCTTTTACTTCTATGCCCTTCACCCATCCCCCTACCTTGTCCCTTTTCAGGGACCCATCTCATGAAAACCTCCTCCATCAGGAGGTTTCACACCTCCTACAACAACTGATCCAACAGGGTTATGCAATCCCTTTTACTTCTATGCCCTTCACCCATCCCCCTACCCTGTCCCTTTTCAGGGACCCATCTCATGAAAACCTCCTCCATCAGGAGGTTTCACACCTCCTACAACTGGGGGCTGTTGAGCAAGTTCCAACGGAATTCCATGGTCGGGGTTTCTATTCAACTTACTTCTTAATGCAGAAGAAGAATGGGGGGTGGCGTCCCATGTTAGACTTGAGGAGACTCAACAAGTACGTCGCTTACCACCATTTCAAAATGGTTACTTTAGCATCCATCATCCCTGCTCTAGATCAAGGAGATTGGCTTTTGGCTCTCTACCTTCAAGACGCCTACTTTCATATCACCATCCATCCGGCGCACAGACGTTTTCTACGATTCAAAGTGGGCACCCGACATTACCAGTACAGAGTGCTCCCGTTTGGCCTTTCAACCGCCACCAGAGTTTTTTCCAAAACCTTGGCAGTCGTAATGGCCTCGCTACGTTGTCAAGGAGTCATCAGTTTTCCATACCTGGATGACTGCCTGGACATGACCCAGGACATGATCAATATTACCATAACCTCCCTCACCAGTCTCTGCTTCTGCATAAATCTCTCAAAGTCCACATTACATCCAACACAGAAGTTGGAGTTCATAGGTGCACTCATCGATACTATAGCAGCAAGAGCCGCTCTACCCGTTCACAGATTCAGCACAATGCGCAATCTTATCAGGAGTGCACAATTATCTCCTACCATGATGGTTACGCGACTGTCTCAAGATTCTAGGGCATATGGCTTCCACGACATGTGGTCAAGCTCGCCAGACTTCATATGAGAGACCTTCAGTCATCGTTAGCCACGACTTACAGGCCCTCCAGAGATCCTCTCTCCAAACGACTAACTATACCACCTCGCATTCTAAACTCGCTGCAATGGTGGACAAACCCCCAAAATATGTTAGAAGGCGTACCGTTCCATCAACCTTCTCCCATACTCACTATTGTGACAGATGCGTCACTCATGGGTTGGGGAGCTCACCTAGGCACCATCATAGTTCAAGGCAAATGGTCCTTTATGGAAGAAACCTTACATATCAACCTTCTCGAGTTGCGAGCGGTCAGGTATGCCTGCCAACATTTCTAATCCTACATAACTCACAAGTCCATTTCCATAATGACAAACAATACCACCTGCATGTACTATATCAACCGACAGGGAGGGGCGCAATCCCACTCCCTTTGCATGGAAGCCATCAGATTCTGAAATTGGTGTCTTACACACCATGTTACCCCCATAGCTTCATACCTACCTGGAGTGCTCAATGTCATGGCAGATGCCCTAAGCCGCACGTTCCACGATCAACATGAGTGGGAGGTGAACAGGAACGCACTTGCACTAGTTTTTCGTCGGGGGGGGGGCAACCGGATATAGATCTCTTTGCCACAAAAGGCAACAGAAAGTGCCACCTCTACTGTTCAAGAGCGTCTCTAGGGAAGCACTCCCTTGGCGATGCCTTTTCGATTACATGGCATGGTCTCCTCCTCTCTGCCTTTCTGCCCTTTCCTCTTCTTCAAAAGGTGCTCAACAAGATCAGAATAGATCGTGCTCGAGCCATACTTGTGGCACCAACGTGGCCCAGACAGACGTGGTATCCTTACCTCTGCAAGATGACGCTAGCAGATCCGTATACCTTTCCACTTCTCCGAGACCTCCTATCGCAGAACTACGGAACTCCACAAGCTACATCTTCATGCTTGGCTCTTTCATGGCTCCAGGTTGCCGAAAATGCCTGTTCATAACCAGTGAAACATATCCTGATCAATAGTAGGAGACAGTCCACTAGGAGAACGTATCTCTACAAATGGAACAGATTTGTGCATTAGTTCAAGAGTTCCCACGTATCATCCGCTGGGCACGCCCCTCTCCCCACCCTATTGGACTGCTTGTAACACTTGAAACAGTCAGGCCTAGCTCTTATTACTATCAAAGTACATGCAGCCGCCATTGCAGCATTTCATCGTACAGGTCAGGGGGTCTCATTTCTCGCTGTCCCAATGACAAAAAGATTCCTTAAGGAGCTACAGAATACCTTCCTACCAGACCGACCACCACTTCCTATCTGGGACCTCAACCACATTCTCAAGAGTCTGACACAGCCACCTTTTGAACCACTGGCAACCTGCTCCTGGTCTCATTTATCAATGCAAGTCTCATTCCTCGTGGCGATAACCTCCAGTAGAATGGTGAGTGAACTCACCTCACTGATGGCTGATCCCCCTTATACAGTATTCACTAAGGATAGGGTGATAATTCAACCACACCCTAAATTCCTCCCCATAGTCCTTTCGCCCTTTCATGTCAATGAACTTATACACTTATCTGCATTTTTTCCTAAGCCTCATGCCAATCCAGTTCAAGCAGTTTGGCACACTCTAGATGTCCTTAGGGCGCTTGCTTTTTATCTGGACCACACCAAACCATGGCGACATTCCCCGAGAGTTTTTTGTCCTATGCAGAACGGTCCAAAGGACAGGCGGTCTCGTCACAGAGGATTTCTAAATGGATTTCTTCGTGCATCCGAACATGTTATGTACTTTACGACAAAGACTTACCTGAAACGATTACAGCACATTCCACCAGGGCGATGTCCTCCACTACTGCCTTCCTCAGCAATGTCCCTCTACAGGATATCTGTAACGCTGCAACCTGGTCCTCGGACCATACTTTTGCACAACATTATGCTCTCTCTTCCTCATTATGCTCTCTCTTCCTGTGTTAGTCACTGTGGACAGTACTGCCTGTCCTACTGCCATGGCTGGGTCTGTGAAGTTTGAGGTGGCAATCTGGATTTTTGTTTTTTTTAATAAATTGTTGATTGGGTTCCAATGTTGAAGCTGGTCATGATGTCCAAGAAGTTGATGCTAGTGTGGAAATGTCCTAAAGAGAATTTAATGGATGGGTGGTAGCTATTCAAGTTGTGGTGGAAATCAGTAAGGGAGTTTGGGTCATCTGTGTAGGGGATGAAAATATCATTGATATATCTCAAGTATATTACTGTTTTTGTCCATTTATCCAAAAATTCTTCTTCTGGATGGCCTATTAAGAGGTTGAAATATTGGGAAGCTGCCCTAGTATCCATGGCTTGGACAAAGTGTTGTTGAATATAAAATTCCTATGGGTAAGGATAAAATGGATTATCTTTGATTATTATATTTCAAAGGGCATTTTTAATATAAAATTAATGCTTTATTTTTAATTCCAGTTTCTGCAGATTGGCCAGGTGCTGAACACATTTCTAAGTAAGTTTTTGCTTTTGTTAACATCTAAAATGTAGTTGGCTAAATTTGTATTAAGTAGTTATGATTAAAAGTTGTACTATGAATATGAGCTCCTTTGAATTTCATGGTATTTGAGATGTGTGGATATGTATTCCTAGGTCTCTGTCTGCAGAGTTTTATTTCTGGGTTGTATCCTAACTGGAAAAGACCTAGAAGGATTGAGGTATAGTTTGGCTTTTGGCAAAATCTCACACTGCTTCAACCCATCTCTAATACTTGTAAGAATTGTTAGATTATTGGGGAGATTTTGGCACTGAATGGAAACCTAACTAAGCTGAACACTGCTTTAACACATCTTTAATATTAACACTGTCTAAAGATTCTTTAGTGTTGTTGGATTACAGTGAAGATTCTGATTTTATCTGAACAAAATAAATCAGGATTTAGTTATGACATTTAGAATGAAGATTAGGTAATTAATATGATAATGATGTGTGGTTTTTGTCACTGATTTTCTTAGATGGTGTTCACGGAAAATATTTTTTTTTCAAGAAGCACATATAATTTTGTGGGTGTTTTTGCTTTTTAATGTTATTAATATCAGATTATATCATCTCTGTGATTTTGTTGGAAGAGTTGTTAAAGGACACAATAATGTAGTACATGAGCTTTCTCAGGCCTTAACAGAAGGGAGATATTTACAGACAAATATTGTCTCCCAGGTACAGCTCATGACACAAGAATAAGGGGAATATTCAATTTAATTGAAATGCAGCTAATTTAAAATTAATAAAAGGAAATGGACAATATCTGGAACCTAAAACATCATAGAATACTAGGACTGGAAGGGACCTCGAGAGGTCGAGTCCAGTCCTCTGCCCTCATGAGAGGACCAAATACTGTCTAGACCATCCCTGATAGACATTTATCTAACCTACTCTTAAATATCTCCAGAGATGGAGATTCCACAACCTCCCTGGGCAATTTATTCCAGTGTTTGACTACCCTGACAGGAACTTTTTCCGAATGTCCAACCTAAACCTCCCTTGCTGCAGTTTAAGCCCATTGCTTCTTGTTCTATCCTCAGAGGCCAAGATGAACAAGTTTTCTCCCTCCTCCTTATGACACCCTTTTAGATACCTGAAAACTGCTATCATGTCCCCCCTCAATCTTCTCTTTTCTAAACTAAACAAACCCAATTTTTTTCAGCCTTCCTTCATAGGTCATGTTCTCTAGACTTTTAATCATTCTTGTTGCTCTTCTCTGGACCCTCTCCAGTTTATCCACATCCTTCTTGAAATGCGGTGCCCAGAACTGAACACAATACTCCAACTGAGGCCTAATCAGCGCACAGTAGAGCGGAAGAATGACTTCTTGTGTCTTGCTCACAACACACCTGTTAATGCATACCAGAATCATGTTTGCTTTTTTTGCAACAGCATCACACTGCTGACTCATATTCAGCTTGTGGTCCACTATAACCCCTAGATCCCTTTCTGCCATACTCTTTCCTAGACAGTCGCTTCCCATTCTGTATGTGTGAAACTGATTGTTCCTTCCTAAGTGGAGCACTTTGCATTTGTCTTTGTTAAACTTCATCCTATTTACCTCAGACCATTTCTCCAATTTGTCCAGATCATTTTGAATTATGACCCTATCCTCCAAAGCAGTCGCAACCCTTCCCAGCTTGGTATCATCTGCAAACTTAATAAGCGTACTTTCTATGCCAATATCTAAATCGTTGATGAAGATATTGAACAGAGCTGGTCCCAAAACAGACCCCTGCGGAACCCCACTTGTTATACCTTTCCAGCGGGATTGTGAACTGTTAAATCTGGGAACAGTTATTCAGCCAGTTATGCACCCACCTTATAGTATCCCCATCTAAGTTGTATTTGCCTAGTGTATTGATAAGAATCTCATGCGAGACCGTATCATACGCCTTACTAAAGTCTAGGTATACCACATCCACCACTTTTCCCTTATCCACAAGACTCGTTATGCTATCAAAGAAAGCTGTCAGATTGGTTTGACATGATTTGTTCTTTACAAACGACTTGTAAGATAGTAAAACAAATTTGAACAGTTAAAAATTTAAGGGTTTTTTTCAGAGGAGAGATGAATCATGATACCTTCAGGTGTAGGATTACTACTGCTTGATGTGTGTTAAAAGGAAATGCTTTTAAGCCGGCTCCCCCCAGCACCGGCTTCTGCTCCCCGAGGTAGCTCTTTTTTAAAAAGCAAAAGGAAATATTTCCTCGCTGTGACTGGCCCTAATGGCTCGTAACTGCTTGTGGGGTGGTGACCCCCGCGCGTAAGCCGAAGGGGAAGGGGAAGTTTAAGTTACCCCAGCTTATTCTAGCTCTGTTTCTGTGGGTCGGGCTGCCCCATTCCCAACAACGAGGCTTAGCACCAATGCTTGGTGGGAGGATCCCAGCCTACAGGGCCTTCCAGCTCACTGTGGAGATTCTGCTCTCCTTGGTTATAAGTCACCACCAGCGGTGGGTTTAAAGTTCCTAGTCCGAAGTTTGACGGGGTCAGGCCGGGTTAGTTGAGGTCTGGGTCTTGGATATAGAGGTGTTGGCAGGATAGGGGGGCCCGGGCCCTCCTTCTCCTCTGGGCCCCAGCCCAAAGCCCTTAGGATTTAGAGTCGTCCTTCTGGTGGGGAGCCCAAGGAGCAGATCCTAACTCACTCCTGGACTCTTCCTCGTTCCCTTCTGCCCTGGGCCACTTCCTACCCCATCACACACTGCGTCTCCTCCTCTCCCCCTGACCAAGGTTCAGGCGCCTTACCGCTGCATCGTCCCTGCGGTTTCCAAGCTGAGACCGAGTCTCTGCCTTCGCGTTGCTTGTCACCGGGTTGCCCCCTCCTGGGGAATTACTCTTAGTTGTGGTGGCTGCGAGTCCTTGGACTGACGATCCACCTGCTCTGATCCCTAGTTCTGACACCTGCCACTCTCCAGGACCACCGCGTCTCTTCCTGCTTCTGAGGCCACCTCGGCCGCCCCCTCCAGCTTGACTTCACCTGCCTCAGCCGCCTCCAGGTGTCCCTCTTCTTCCCCGGCTGCTGACTCCTCCTCTGCTTCCCCGGACTCCCATGTCCTCTCTACCTCCCAGGATGCCCCACCTGTGCATGCCGGCACTCCCTTTGAATGGCCCACTGGGCCGTTGGCGCATGCAGCCGGCACTGAGAGGGGTTGGGGCGAATGCGCCCCGTCACACTCTCACAATGCATAGTCAACCTGAAGAACTCTTGCCAGAGCATGTTATGAAGACCAAGTTTTTAATAGGGTTCAAAAAAGAGCTAGATAAATGCCTGTAGGATATGTCAATCAGTGGCTATTAGCCAGGATGAGTAGGAATCGTGTCCCAAGCTTCTATTTGTCAGAGGCTGGGAATGGATGGATCACTTGATGGCTACCTGTTCTGTTCCTTCCCTCTGGGGTACCTTTTAGTAGCCACTGTCAGAAGAAAGGATACTGGGCAGTTTGTCGGTTATGTCCTTGTCCTTGGATCTGGGGGATTGGTGCGCTGCCCTCGACGTAAAAGGATGCCTACTTTGGTATTGCAATTAGCCTTTGCACAGACAGTATCTCCAGTCTCTTGTGGGGCAGTCACACTTCCAGTTCACAGCCCTTCCTTTTGGGCTCTCTATGGTGCCCCGGCTGTTTACCAAATATATGGCAGTGGTGACAGCCTTTCTCAGGCATCAGAGTCCAGGTTTTCTCCTGCCTGGATGACTGGCTCCTGGATGGCCATTCCTATCAACAGGTGGAGGTACATGTCACCTTTAGCTGGGTGACTGTTGAAAGGCTATGCCTGTTGCTCAAACCCAGAAAATCTACCCTCGTTTCTGTAGAAAGGATCTAATTCATCTGGGCAGTGCTCGATGCCACCGAGGCCAGAACATTCATTTCCGAACAATGCTTCACATCATTGACCCAGATCCTGAAGTCTTTATCAGACTTTCCAATCACCTTAGCCAAAACATGCTTCAAACTCCTAGGCCACAAGTTGGTATGCACGTACGTAGTCTCATTCCCCAGGGTCCACCTATAGGCCCTGCAGTCCTATCTGTTGATGACAAGCCATCTTGAGGGACAGCATTGAGAATGGTGGTCACAGTGCCACGCCACTTCATTCATTCCCTTTGTTGGTGGCTAGATCCCCAGTCAGTGATGGTCGACGTTCCCTTTTATGCCTCAAGCCCATAGTGTCTTTTGTCACAGAAGTATCTGCTTTGGGCTGTGGAGCCTCACCTGTGAAACCTCACATCTCAAGCGATGTAAATGGTGGTGGAGTTGTCCCTCCACATCACTGTACACAAGGTCTGAGCAGTCCATCTCATTTTTCTGTTGCTTTCCTACCTCACATTCAGGGGTGTTGTGTGGCAGACATTATGGACAATATGACCACCATGCACTATATCAACGAACAGAGTGGAGCTCCATCATTCTTCCTGCCCCCTCCACTTCAAAGCCCTTCATCTGCGGGACTTATGCATAACCACTCTATTCACCTGGAAGTGTCATGCCCTTCCAAGGGGTCCAGAATTAGCTGGTGGATCTCCTCAGCTGCCATTTCTTCACTCATATGAGTGGTCAGTACAACATGACTTTTTCCATGCCATTATCTGGAAGGGAGTGTTTCCCCAGCTAGACCTCTTTGCTGCCCGGGACAATCAGAGGTGTCCATGATTCTACTTCTGCTAGGCTCATGTATCTGGCTAAGTGGAAATGCTTCTTGTGTTGGTGTCTCCAACATAATCTGGCACCCATGCTGGCTCCTATCCCGCAGGTGCTGGATACTGGGTATCCCAGAAGCAACAGGGCCTAGCAACTTTTTCATGGCTCCTTCCCCACTTTGGCATGATAAATGCAGAAGTGCGGGCCAGCGAGTGTACCCCAAAGCCTTATCTACCAGGCTTTGGTACAAAACTTCCCCCCAAAATCTTAAAACCTAGATCTTGGGAATAAAACTTCCGCTGACACCACCTAAATGTTGATAAAGAAATCAAAGGAAAGATCATTTGAGAAATCTCACCCCTAAAATAAAAATCAGGGCACACAATTAACCACTGCCAGATTAATAAAAAGAAAAGAAAACTTTTATTATTACAACAATATTCCTGTTGTAAGCAGAATGACTAAATGAGAAGGTAACAAAATACACTCATGGAGAAACTCCATGGGCCTAGAACTTAGTTACAAAGAAAAGCCAAAACATCTTTTAAACAGTGCCAGATCTCAGATTCCATACCCAACCCTTAAAACAATAAAGCCTAACGAAACTACCTAAACTTTACCCTACTTACAGAAAATGAAGAATGGTGTCTTGGAGAGAGAGAGAGACATGCTTGTCCCTCTCTGTAGCTGCCAAGAACACACCCAGAGAGACAAAAGGCGAAAGGAAAAAAAAAACCAAATTCCTTTGTCCCAGTTTGAAAGTCCCACCTACATTCCTACTGGTTACTCCACCTGGCTAGGTGTAGTTAACCCTTAATCCCCAGGCTGCTGGCTAACCCTCATAATCATGACAAACCCAGGGGAAGCCAGTTTTTTTTTTTTCCCGCAAGCCCCTTGGTTGGGTATTTCCTCAAGGGCATGACTAGACTCCACCCATTGGTCCAGGGCCCCATGCCTGCTTTATACAGTGCATCTCCTCCTGGATTACAGTGTCCATCGCATACATGTTGTAATCTTGCCACAGTTTCACCATCACCTCTCATGGCACATTCTACATGGGCACAGGCCTCTTTCCTGGCTCATGTTCCTCTTCAGGAAATATGTAGGGCTGTGATGTGGTCTTCAGTGAATACATTACATCATTGTGTAACTGTCTAGATGCAATGTAGCCTTCGGTGCTGTGGTACTCTAGTTGGCTATACATTGACTTCAACTCCTCCTCCTGAATAAAGCTTGTGAATCACCAATTTAGAATAGATATAAATTACTAGAAGAAAAAACAATTACTCACTTTTGTAACCATTGTTCTTATGGATGTGTTGCTCATATCTATTCCATACCCATCTTTCTTCCCCACTGTCAGAGTAGCTGGCAAGAAGGATCTAAGGGGTGGTTGGGTCAGTATGGTCATATAGTGTTCACTGCTCCGGTGCTATTCCAAGGAGCTCCACAGCCAACCCAGCAGGTAGCATCTAAGGGTAAAACTTTCCAGCTGCTATGCATGTGGCATGTGAACACCTATTTAGAATAGATATGAGCAGCACATCTTGAAGAACAAGTTACAAAGTGGAGATGTGAAAGGTTAACCAGTAAGCATCACTCTTAACCCTAAATCCAACCAGAACTTATGAGAACAAATGCTGCATTTCTTGATGTCAAGTGAGCTCTCGCCTTCTACATTGACAGAACTAAGCCCTTTTGCAAAATTCACAGCTGTTTGTGGTGGTGATGGTAAACGGTTAACCAGTGGGGGCTGGAGCAGTTCCCCACCTGCCTCAGGCAGGAGCTGCTCCCGAGCCCAGGTTCCCTACAGACAGGGGACACTCCAGCCTGGCCTCAGCAGGGCTGGAGTGCCCTCCCCTCCCCCGCCCCTTTTACTTGGTTAATCAGTTAAACAAAATATTTAACTAGTTAACCAAT
Source organism: Pelodiscus sinensis (assembly GCF_049634645.1). Lineage (NCBI taxonomy): Eukaryota > Metazoa > Chordata > Testudines > Trionychidae > Pelodiscus > Pelodiscus sinensis. Next base: position 28,423,232 of record NC_134724.1, on the reverse strand, counting down.
TAAATGGGATTTTACATCCCTGTTACTAAGATGAGTAACCATTTTTTTTTCTCCCAACATGTTAATGTACAGAAATGCACAATCCACTGAAGTGCATGCGAGTTTGATCTAGCAGAGTGAAAGATACTGTAAACAAATACTGAAATTAGTGGCAGAACCCCTACTGACTCCAGTCAGAACAGGATCAACAACTATATTTTTGTGGCATTTAAATTGGTCTGGCCTTTTCACCACATTTCTCTAACTAGTGTCTGTGCTTTAGATAAATCATTATTAAAAACAAATTTATTATATTCTCTTCACAGAAATCATTAAAGCAATGAAGCTGAGCCAAATAGTAGAGAGAAGCCGCTTCATTTTTATTGGTGTTCTTACTCATGATTAAATACTTCAGAGTATTCTAAATCCCTGAATGAAAAGAGTGGTTTGAGTGTGTCATTTATTGTATACAAACTTAACACTTGATTTACTCTGGTTTTCTCATTGTTAATTAGTTTTACATTAATATAATGCTAAGTGCTACAATAAAAGCAATATGATCTTTGCTCTCCTTGAAAAAAAAAATCTATATTATAAATCAGGATGTAATAAATAATCATATATGGGTTTACATGGTACTACCAAAGTCTTCATTAATACATACCAATATGTTTATTAATAAACATAAGCTTTATGATGTGTCCATAGGGAATGTTTAAAAATTATTGAAATGGTGTTTAACACTGTTCTTTTTCTTGGATTAGTGAATAATAGAATAGCAATTAGGATAGATGATATCAGTCATAGTGTTATCTGTTTTTGATACAATTTAAATTACTAACTGTTTCTTATGCAAGGTATATTGAACGTTGTAGAAGCAGTCATTAAGCTTCACCGAGGTCATGAATAATTTAATTCATGATTAATAACATTACTACTCAGGTCTGATGAAAAGAGTACCATACGTCAGCCGATTAAAATTGACTTGAATGCAGCATCAACAAAGAAGATACAACCATAAGCAATTTCTAAAACAAAAAGCCTTTGAAAGGTTAGATTTGATATTAAAACTGATGAGTTAACAAGGTTTTATAGGACACATGTACTTCTTACTATCTCTGCAGTAGCATTTTCTCATATAAACACAGAAAATCAATCAGGGTGATGTTGTGATAAGCTGTTTAATTAATGTGGTTTTTAGAAGTCAATACATTTAAATAATTTATAGCTATCTAAATGTATGGATTGTGCTTGTGAAGATATTTTGGGGGAAGAATATCCTCTAAGTGATACATGAAGGTCAATTTCAACATTTTACAACATTCTAAAAAGCTTCTTTATTCTGAGCAATTGGTTGCAATAAATTGCACAATTTAAGAAAGATATATGCAACAGTTTTGTTGTAAGAATTTTTCTGTTTAATATAATTGTATAGCTGTATAAGACAAAGCAAGTTTCATATATAAATCTTAGGAACTTATGTGCTTAAAACATGGATTCGGTCATAGTTTGAGAGGTTGACTGTGGGCAAGATGCATCATCTACCATCAAATAGATTTACAGTATTAGCAGAACAATATTTCTTGAAGTTTTGTGAGTGTATTGCTTTCCCTTTTTCCATCAATGAAACAAATGGGAAAGGGTCACTTGAAACCCGATTGTGTGCAATTTATTACATGTATACAGTAAATGTTTTGAGATGATGAAATGTTCTTTGGAAGGACTATATAGATTATAAGCCAACTTGGTTCCATTTTTAACAATAAAAATACATTTCAAGTTGCCATGTTATTTTTCTTAACATATAATATTCTATTTTCACCTATTTTAATTAATTAAATTTAATTTACTTTAATATTAATAGTACAGTATGAAAACACTGAATCTTAATTCATTACTCACTAGGTTTAAGACAACGTCTCTCTCTCTGATGGCACTTTCGAAGTCTGAGGTAATACAGTCTAAAGAAGTTATTTTTGAATGTAATGGTTAACCAAATAGGAAGATACTACTTAAATACATAGTGATGTACTGCTGTATAATAAAGTTGGCATGTCCAGAAGACGCATTTGTTTTGAAGAATCCACCTTTGTCCTGCATTGTCATCTTTATTTCAAGGACATATCTAAAATGTTCCTTCACTCAATGTTCTTTAAATTTGTTATATCTAGCAACTTCCAATTGGTATTCAAATACTGATTGGATTGGAATGCCAACCTAATGAAGCCATTGCTAATTGTATGTATACTGCATAGATCTTAATGGAAGTGATGAAGTGACTTTTAAAAAAACCTTGCACTCTTTGGCATAGTTAAAACAAACAAAATACTTTAGTCATTCCTTTGCTAGTCTAGATTAGGGATGTTAAAAATTGGTTAATTGAATAGTCGATTAACCTCATGAATTCTTATCAGTTAGTCGACTATTCTATAGTCCCTGGGCAGCCCCTGTCCGGGGGAGGAAGGGGTCTGAGTTCCCAGACCTGGCACGAGCCAGAACTGAGCCAGGCTGCCTGCCTGCCTGGCTCTAATACACTTTAAATGCAGAGCCATAGCAGAGTAGGTCCAGGACCCAGTGCAAGCTAGGACTGAGCTGGGCTTCTGGCCACCCTGCTAAAAAATGTACTGGCAAAGGGTGAGGGTAGGGGGGAAAATGTGTGTAGTCTATAGCATTAACCCATACGCTTTTGCTTATTGGTTAATCGGCTATACTATTACATCCCTAGTCTTGTCTGCTTTGCTAAGATCTTCTCATAGCTCCCTGCTGCTCTGTGTGGAAGGGAGTAGTTGCAGTCTATCACAGTATATATTCCTGTACTAACTAGAGATGTAATTAGTTAACTGAAGGTTTAACTGGTTAACCAATTAAGTGGGCTCCCACTCCTGGCCCTCCCAACCCTCTCAAGGTGTGTCTGCCACTGCTGGGCCTAGCAGTTGCACAAGCGGGGAGCTGTCTTCTGATTCTGGCACCCCTGCACATGAGCAAGGCTCCTGGCTCCTGCTGCCAGTTCCCCCTCAGAGGGCGGGGGGGTGACAGCAGGAGTCAGTAGTCATGAGCGCAGGGGGCTGGCTTCTGCTCCCTTCCCCCTACACCCAAGGTTAATCGACTACCTGTTCACATCCCCAATACCAATCACTGCCATTCCCTTGACATCCTACAGAATGTTCTCCTGTGGATGGGGATTTGCAGAGTGGTGGATGTACTTGGTGGAATAATGGATATTGTTCAACTGCTTTCCTGTTGAGAAGCTTCAGAAAATCTCACTCTTCCAGTGGGCGAAGGGGAAGGCCAAGAACCTGACACACAACCTCTTTGTAATTAGCACTCATTTCTTGCAGAAGTGTTAGATCTTCTGGATTTGGGGGCAGAAATGTGCCTCTTTTATGGTTCTCCAGCTTTTTCTTTCCACATTTTTATTAAGTATTGCTGATACAAAAGATTAACAATGTATTATACTGATATATAATGGGACCTCATGTTTTCCAGGATTCAGCAGCATAGAATTCGCTGTGGAATTTACCCATTGCTATGCAGAATTGTGCTCTAGAACCTCTGTTTTTGTTTAAAAACAAAGATTAAATTTAGTTCTTAAGATTCTTTTTCGTAGATGCCAAAGCTTGAATGGACCACTGTGATCATCTAATCTGACCTCTAACGTAGTACGGGCTGTAGAACTTCACCAAATTAATTTCCAGAGCATATCTTTTTTGATGGAAAATCCACCATGGTCCCTGGAAAATTATTCCTGTGGCTACCTTCACTGTTAAACATTTATACCTTATTTCAGTCTGACTTTGTCTAGCTTCAGCTTTCAGGCAAATATTGCAGAAGAAGCATTACACTGAAGTGACCAAAGTGCAGACCATTTTATTGTTGGCTTTGAGTTTGCAGGGAGTCTTGAAACCAGCCCTCAGAAACATGACCTGAACCTACAGTTTTCATCAAGGCGCCATGGGTTTTTGATTCTACAACTGTGGAATTGGTTAATTTTTCTACAATGGCATGGAATGTTTTAAATTTTGCTGCAGCTAGAAGCTTGACATTTTGTTTATTCTGCTTGCTCTCCTGGATCTGACTATAGCAGATCAGGTACAAGAAACAAAATTTTGTTCTCCAGTTTTTCCTTGTGAGGAGAAGATTACTGCGTTATAATGCATGCTTTCTACTCTGCTTGATAATATTTGATAATGGGGAGCAGAGACCAGAGCTGGAGTCTAATTTACAGCCTGGATCTGGGGGAACAAAAAGCATGGGCTGGCTAGATAAATTGCCTTGAGAACAGCACAGGAAAATAAGTTGCCCTATAAGTTCACCTCTTCTTAGGTAGACGTAGGTGGGGGAAAGAGATTCTGAAGCAGACAACTTGACATCATCAGGAGATCCAAGGCATGAAGAGTGGAGCAAAGTCATCTGAAGGACATAGTGAAAAATCCATAGTTGAAGATAATCTTTGTTGGAAATAATTTTATTTGCGTTGGGGTTTTTTTGTTTGTTTGTTTTTTGTTTTATATCAGTGAAGGGATCAGAATGAAGGCTATTTACAACCGATTAACATTGTCATGAAGTTTAAGAGTGTTTGCTGTAGAATTTGGTCTCCTTATAGCAGCGTAAACAGATCCCCATATATTTTATGTATTGTATGTTACACTACAAAGTATACATATAGTACAATACAAAAACAAAATAGAAAAAACATTTTGACCTAAAAAGCCCTCAATACAAATAATAGAAATTTAAAATACTTTGCTCAGCATTACACAGTTTATCATTTTAAATCCAAAATCCATTTATAGTTTTGACAGTGACCATTATGAATTAAATTTTCTAATGTTGTCATTTTTGTCTCTAAGCCTTCATTGACTTTAGTGGGGTTTTGCATGGACCTAAGGGTCTATAATATGGTAGTTGCTTTTATTAGATTGCACACGAAAGAATTAGCTCATTTTTATTATGCCTTAAAGTGCTGAAAATTGCTTACATTGTTAAGTTATGATAGTGGACAATTTGTTCTCCTATATAGATATCACACTAAGCACTTACAACCTAAGGATGTAAGGAGGCAGTCAAGAAGTTGACTACTCACATTTTCCCTGTATCAGAGACAGCAGAGTTGGGAGGGGAAGCAGGAGCCAGTGCTGGTGGTGTGGGGAGTTGGCTTAAAAGCTGGTTCCTCTCAGCACCATCTCCATGGTGCTTCCCAGCAGCAGCACAGGGAGAGAGTGCTGGGGAGGTAGTCACAAAGCATCCTCTGACTGCAGTGGGCCCAGGTTTACCACGAGCAGAGACTGCTCCACATCCTGCAGAGCAGCCCCAGTCCACAGGAAGTCCAGCTGGAGCAGCCCCAGCCGCTGCAGACAGGCTGCTGCCATAGCTGGGACCCACCGTGGTAGGGGCTGCTGGACCTGGCATGAACTAGGACTGAGCAAGCCTGGCTAATCCCAGCGCGTGCTGGGTTGGGCACCTCCCCCCTCTGTGGCAGTGCAGTTTAAATTTAGTAGGAGCTGTGCCCAGCTCCTACTACATTTAAACAGCAGATACGCAGAATGGGTAGCTCCTCGACCTCGCATGAACTGGGACTGAGCCACCTTCCTTCATTGTATCAACTACATTATTAGCCAGTTATATGCCTCTTAACATTGTAGGGTATGTCTAGACTACATGCCTCTGCTGACAGAGGCATGTAAACGAGGCTACCCGACATAGTCAATGAAGCCGGGATTTAAATATCCCCGGCTTCATTAAAATAAGAATGGCCGCTGCGCTGTGCCGGCTCAACTGATCGTTGGCATAGCACAGCAGTTAAGACACAGATCGGTCGACAAGGGAAGCCTTTGTCAACTGCTCCTGTAAACCTCGTTTCATGAGGCATAATGGAGCGGTCGACAAAGGCTTCCCATGTTGACCGATCCGCATCTTGACTGCTGCACTGTGCCGACGATCAGCTGAGCCAGCACAGCGCGGTGGCCATTTTTATTTTAATGAAGCCGGGGATATTTAAATCCCGGCTTCATTGACTGTGTCAGGTAGCCTAGTTTACATGCCTCTGTCAGCAGAGGCATGTATTCTAGACATCCCTTATTACAATAAGAGCTTTACAGTTTTTATATGAGACATACTTGTATGTCACTCTTCCTTATCTAATACATTACCAGTACTGTGTAGGAAGTCTTCTGCAATACTTTAAATTGCATTAACTTCACTTTCTTCCACTTACGGTCAACAAATCTATAATTCAGTCTTAACATTCTTCAAATGAACAACTGTGGGGACTCAGTTCCGCAGACTCTGCTCAAGTAAGATGTGAGTGGGTGCACTTATATGAATAAGAGCTCCAGGAATTTATGGTAAAATGTGATCCACTTTTTCTTAATTTGAAGACTGGTTGCAAGTGGCTGTACTTAGCTGTCCATTGGATTCCTACAAACTTTCAGATCTGGGGAAATAACAGTATAAAATTCTTTCTGCTGCATCACTGTATAATCAGTTGATCATGGATGTAAAATAAAAATATATCATTAATTATTACAGAAAAATTCAAGACCTAGTTTGCCTGAAGGAAAAATGGAAACATCAACTTTTGAAAGGTAAATATAAGGAACAGTTGCATCTCTTGAAATTCAAGTACATAAAATAACACGTGTGCTGTGTTATTTCTCAGGTAATTAGGAAAAAATATTTTAACTAGTATTTGCATACTGTTAATATTTTATGATAGAAAGCAATTTTTTAATAGCAGCTATAGTATATTTACTCAATAATATGTGGAAGTTGGGCTGTCAGGCTTCAGATTTTGTGTATTTGCTACAAATTTTAAAGCGTTAATATTTGTAAACATACAGTCAAAATTTAAAAATAATTTCCCCCAAGGGACATGTATAAAATACTGAATAGAAGGATTGTTTATTGTATTAATGAATGCGAATTTTAAGGGCATTTTCAGGGGGAAATAGAAGTCTAAAATAAACATGCACTCTAATTAAGTAATTTTTTAAAACATCAGTATTGTAGATTATTTTTTGCTTCATAAAAACCTATTTTCACACTTCTGAAAAGATACTCTTCAAAATGTGAAGCTATATATGGGAACTTGTGGGATGATGGTAACATTACAGCAATATGCACAATATTGTTGAAGAAATGCTTTTTTAGGGGGAGGGATATAAATGAAAATATACATGCTTTATTTCAGTGATGGGGATCTCGGGGGGGGTGCATTAGTCAAGGCAGGTGGCAGGTGTGGTGCTCTGGAGGTGGGGGTGCTTACTGGGGCTGCCCATGGTGGCAAGGGTGGTGCTGTTCTGGTGGCAACTCTTCTTAAGGAGCCAGAGCAGCGCTCCCCTGCCAGCAGGCCCCTCCAGTTGACTCTTTTCTCACCCCTCCTTCCCCCCATGGCCTGCAGGCTATCTGGGTGGGGGGAGGCTCTGGAGGCTGCTGCTAGCCTCCAGTGCCTCCCTCAGCCTGGCAGTCTGTTGAGGTGGGGGGGAGGCTCTGGGGAGCGATCCCCTCCTGCTGCACCCCTCTTGGTAGCCTTCAAGTTGTTTGAGGGAGGCAAGGCTCCAAGGGCTGCCTGGGGTCTTAAGCTACCCCCTTGTGGCCTGCAGGCTATCTGTGGGGGGACCAGGCTCCAGTAGCTCCCCTGCCTGCTCCTCCATTGCCTCCCTCCCCCCCCCCCCCAGCTTTCAGACTCTCCATGGTGGGGAGGCTCCGGGTGTAGAAGAGGGGGCTACTTACCTGGTTTGGAGGCTGGCGAGATGGCAGAACTCCAGCCCTGCTGACCACTCTCTTGGTGCTGCAGCTGCTCCCAGAGTCCATTCTCAGTATCTCATCCCTCCTCTTTGTGTCCATCCTTTTCACATTCCTCCTTTCTCTGCCTCCTCCCTTTCCATGTTATGGAAAGCAGTCCCATTCCCGGCACTTCCCATTTTCCAGGCACAAGCAAGCCCTGATCTTGATTTAAGTTAGGTTAAGAGGAAGCTGCATATCAAACTGGTGGTCCCAGTTCTTCGTTTAGGACAGGAGTGGGTAATAATTTTTGATGGGAGGCCACTCCAAGATCAAGGATACCACACTCTTTCATGATATTAAGGGAGGATGTGCAGGGTCTGGGATGGAGGTTGGTTGCAGAAGGGAGTTCAGGGTAAATGATTGGGGTGCAGGAGGGGTAGTGGGGTCTGGAAGGGAGTAGGAAGTTGTGACCTAGGGCACGGGACTGGGGTGCAGGGGTTTGAGTTGTAACCTAGGGTAGAAAGGGATTGTGATCTGGGGTAGGAGATTGGGGTGCCACACCTGGGAGAGAGGTATGGGTTCAGGAAGGGGACAGAGGGTTTGGGTGAGTGAGGAGGCAGAGAATTGGGGAAGAGAGGGACTGGGGTTCCAGAGTCAGGCTCTGGCCAGGAGACTTCCCAGTCTGCTTGCTTGCAGAGCTAAATGCTTGTAGAGCTTTAAAAGTTTCTCAGCCAGCCTCCCTGCCTGCCTCATGCCTTCACAGCCCTGTGCTTGTGCGAATAACGGAGAGGGAGGAGGGGCGTGGTGCTTCACGTGCTGCCTGTTGTTCAAACAGGCAGCTCCCATTGGTCAGTTCTGGCCAGAAGCTGACCAATGGGATTGTGCTTGGGGCAGGAATTGTGCCTGAAGCCTTCCCCCCTGCCCTCCCTGCTCAGTTTTTAAAGCTGCTTTTCTGAGCAGTGTGCGGGGCAAGCAGGGAAGCCTGCCATGGGCTCTCTGCTGCCTCTGTGGGCTGGATTTTTCCCAAGTCTGATTTAGGAGGAGTTCTTGAACAAATGAACTCAAATGAAGTAGTCCTTAAAAGTTGTTTGCCACAAATTTCTAACTTAATTATATTAAATTAGATTCATACACATTTGAAATATGTTACAGTATACACGGTCTTTAAAAAGTAAGCTTTAACACAATATCCTGACAGTTAATTTTCTACCCATAAATTGTTCTCCTTTGCTTTTCCCTCCTTTGGTCATAGCTATGGCCTGAGGTATGTTTGATGCTCTAAAATTTTACTTTCACTTAAACTGCTTGTTTAATAATGGGAACTGGATGGCTCAGGTGCCTCTCTTTTGCTACATCACTGGTTCCAATTAGGGATGTAATAGTATAGTCAATTAACCAATAAACAAATATGTATAGGTTAATACTATACACCACATCCTTTTTTGCACCCCTCAACCCCCACCCTCCACCCCTCTTGCCAGTAAATTTTTTAGCAGGCTGGCCAGCAGCCTGTTTCAGTCCTGGCTTGAAACAGATCGGGGACCTACCCCTGCTGCAGCACTGCATTTAAAGTGTATTAGGAGCCAGGCAGGCAGGCAGACTGGCTCAGTTCTAGCTCACACCAGGTCCGGGAGTTTAGACCCAGCCTAGACAGGGGTTGGTGTCACCCCATGCTGCTGCCTCTTCATCAGAGGCAGCAGCACAGGGTGACAGGTAGCTGGTCCACTAGGGGAGCTGTTTTTTAAACTGGCTCCCACCCCAGACCAGCTCCCGCCTGGCACCTTGCACTGCTGCCTCTGATACAGAGGCAGCAAAGCGGAGTGGCAGGGGGCTCCCCAGAAGTGAAGCTGGAGTACACTAGCTGCTGGTCCCACCCCCAGGGACTATAGAATAGTCGACTAAATGATAAGAATACTCGACTATTCAGTTAACTGATATTTAACATCCCTAGTTCCAATCCATCCCAGGGCTGTAGTAAATCATTGTAATCTTGCATGGTAAGCAGTTGTGTATCATATTTACTAACTTCTCTCTGCCTCCCCATCTATATTTCTTGCAGCTTTTTGCTCTTTAATGACACTTTTATTCAAGTTTAAAAATAGTCCAGTGGCCTAGAGGAAATGAGTTGGTTGTCTAAGGCTAGTTCAGAAGAGGAAATAAGCAGCCTACTGAGAGCTGTGGAAAGTGGTGCACACCAGGCCACCGCTTACCATAGTTCCTGTTGGCTGGCAATTGTGAACTGTGGTCAATGGGAGCTGCGAGCATCCATACCTGAGGATGCACAGGTGAATAAAGTGTCTGATGGCCTGCCAGAGGCTAACCCTGGCAGATCACCTCTGCCTGTATGCCAGTTATTGCCCACTCCTGGTCTAGTTTGTAGTGCACAGATTTCAATATGATGGAAAACCTACCTCTTTATATTTTTTTAATACAGAAAATTAAAGTAAGGCATCTCCTGTTATCAGTCATTTTTTAATCCTCCAAATTTCATTGATCTCTTTGATTTTAAGCCACAATATAACAAAGCACTGACTAGTTGTGTTTGTTGGTGATATCCTCCTGGCAATCGGCAGTGGATAAGTATCCATATTGACCCTAGTTTCTTCAGCAGCCCTTGATACCATTGCTCGAGTCACCTTTCTCTCCAAGATTAGTCAGTGGTCTATTCTTCTTCCAAATTTCACTTTTCAGCCAAAGCTTCAACATGACTCCATGATCTAGCTCAACGGTTCCCACCCACTGATCTGTGGCCTGGTGCCAGTGGCTCAGGGGCCGGGGCTAGGGTACACCACCCAGTGCCTCGCCTCTCAGCCAACCAATGCCGGGGAGGAGGGGGGGTCTCTGCCTGGACACAGAAGGTCTTGCGGAGCATGGCCTGGCAGCCTTAGAGTAGCCACGACCTGGGAGGAACGCAGAGTTAGGTATGGGGATGGGGTAGGCACTGGGAGCTTGTGGGGCTCTACAGGCAGGGAACACTAAGAGGTGAGGGGCTGGCACGGAGGGGCTCTGGGGACAGGAGGCTGCAGGGGACTCTGGGGGGCAGTAGCTGGTGCTGGAGGGTAATGTAGGGGTGGGATGCTCTAGGGGTTACGGGTGGCACTGGGGGACTCTGGGGCCAGGGTGAACCCCAGCCCCCCAGAGCCACCATGAACAACCAGCTTCAGCAGCAAGCAGCTGCCTGCTGCATAGCAATTGCTGGAGCTGAAGCCATTAATGAGTCCCATTTTGCGCAAGGGGATTGGGATTGGTTCTACGTTGGGCAGGGGGTTGGACTTGATGAACTCCTGAGGTCTCTTCCAGCTCTATGATTCTATGATTCTAGAGGCTTTTGCACAAGAAGGAGCAGCCTACACTGCTCCTTCTTGTGCAAAAACCCCCTCTTGAGCAAGAGCTGTTCTGCCTGAAAATAAGTGGCAGAATAGCTTTTGTACAAGAGGGGGTTTTTGCACAAGAGAGTGTAATGTAGGTGTAGCCTTACGGTCAAGGCTGGCTATTTTAGGGCCACATGTCAACTTGCTCATTACCATAGTACATTCTTGGTATTCTCGTCTTGACATGAAAGGTTAGGCAACCATACAAGTCTCAAAATGAATACTTGTTTTCATTGTACAGAAGCCAAATGACTAGCTGTATTTATTCAAAGCCTTCATTCTCTCTGGAAAATTATAGTTTTTCCTATTTTTTCCCCTCACATCTACAGTTAGTTGTTTCTTTACATGCATGTTTGTCAAAATAGTTAGCATACAGGAATATATCACAGGAGTGTTGATGTTTCATTCCTTTAAGTATCAGATTTTTTTCAGTTACAACCTTACCAATAAAATGGCTATTTTTCATATGCATTTCTCAACATCAAACAGTATTTTTGACTCAGTGTCTTAATTTGTCACAAATCACTAAGTCAGTGGTCCCCAACCTGTGGAGGTTGCCGGGCGCCAGAGGGCGTGGCCGTTCGCCGGCCGGGCGCCAGGGGACGGGGGCGGGACCCCCCCCCCCATAGCCGCGCCCCCCCAGAGCGGCGCCCGGGTCCGGCGCCCCCCGCCCCTCCTCCAAGTGCCCGGGGCCACCTCCAAGCGCCGTGCGCCCGGGGCCGGCGCCCCCCCTCCAAGCACCGTGCGCCCAGGGCTGGCGCCCCCGGCCCCACCAAGCTCCGTGCGCCCGGGGCCGGCGCCCCCCCCTCCTCCAAGCGCTGGGGGCCGGGGCCGGCGCCCCCTCCTCCTCCAAGCACCTGGGGCCGGGGCCGGCGCCCCCCCCCTCCTCCAAGCGCCGGGGGCCGGGGTCGGCGCCCCCTCGCCCCCAAGCGCCGCGCACCCCCCCCCCCCCCCCCCCCAAGCGCCCGAGGCCGGCACTCACCATGCGCCTGGAGCCGGCTCCGGCACTGTGCATGCGCCACGTGCCCAGGGCCAGGCACGAATGTTGGGGACCACGGCACCAAGTTTTACTGACTCATCTGTAATCCTCAGTCAGGAGTAGATGGTATTGCTTTAGAGGCATTATATGTGTTTTTATCTGAGAGGCCAGCACTTGTTTTGAGTACGTAAATTCCTTTGCTGCAACCGGTCTTTTTGAGTGAATTTTCAAAATTGTTTTTAATCTTACAGCCTTCAGTTCAACATGTATAAATAAATTAGTAGTAGGGTATAAAAATTTGTTGGTGTGCTGATATCACACAATTCCATCTATTTCTTTGCAAGTATCAAATGATGCATAAGCTGCTTTCCAGTTCCTGGCCAAAACTGAGCTTGAATATGAACAAATTCATAGAGGGTCAGTCTGAAAAAAGATGGAGAATTTGATGCTTGAGATTTTGAGGGTTTGGGATAATGATTCTTGCCCATTGATTGAGGGTATATTCCCATTCTAAGAGATTCTGACTTTGAACATGTTCTTATACACCTGTCTGTTCTTGGAATTCCATGTGGATCAGTATGGATAGAACTCTGCAAATTTGTGGATATCTGCTTTATATCTGCAGGTATCCGCATCCTCGGATGTGTATATCCGCAGCTCATTTTGTGGATACAGATACAGATAAAAATTTTGTATCTGCTCAGAGCTTTCAGTAGGGAACATCTTTTTTGTCACCTTGTAGCTACACTTGATTCAAAATAGGGATGTTAACAGTAAGCATCATGCTTCTGGCCCCATGCAGGGCTGATGGCTCTTCTGGCCCAGAGCAGCCCCTGCCCACGGCAGGGGATGTCACTCTGGCCCAGCCCTCCTAATTACCCCATTTAATGAGTAAACCAGTTAAATTTAACTAGTTAACCAATTAAATGGGATTTTATATCTGTAGTCCAAAATGAAGGTGCTAGCTTTTCAGGCAAGTATTAGCTATCGCAACCATATTACACCATTTCTCCAGGAACTGTCATAGTTGTCATTTAGTTTATTAATACAATTGTAGGCATTGACTTCATTCTGTACATGGCTTAAATCTTTGTTATCTGAGAGAGAATTTCTCTTTCCTTATTCCAGCAGCGTGATCAAAGTCAGCAGGAATAATCATGCTAAGAAACCCTAGATTTTAAACATCAAGACACTTATGACATGGTATTCTGAGTAGAGTCCTTAGCTCTAGAACATGTTGCACCCAATAGCTCATGCAAGGCTCTATTTCAAGTCTTTCATGGAAGTTATTGTGAGGTAGGAATTTTATTTGTTTTTGCTTTTTTTGAATGTGTTTTAAACAAGAAGCAAAAAAGTGTTATCTTTATGTAGAGATTTAAACAGATTACAGTACATTTTATAAATAAAAATGAAATATAAATTTAACCTTTGTTAGCAATCTTTTTGGAGGAGGGGTTTTAATGGGTAGCTTCTTAACCCTTGAATGAATCCTTTCAGGGTATGAACAAAACATATTGCTCTGGCAGTGCTTACATTAGAGCTGTCTCTACTGTTTCTAGTGTATAGATAATGGTGGTTGCTGAATTCTTGTCAGATTTACATCCTTCACAAGAAAGTTCACTTCTTTTTTTGTTTTGTTTTTGTTTTTTTTTTTGTTTTTTTTTTAAATCTTGGTTAATCTTCTTAAGTGAAAGTAAAACTTGAAAGCAGAGCAGCTACTCAATTTTGTAAAGTAAAATCTTGGCTAGAATAATACTGAATCCTTTTATTTTAGAGTTCCAGTAATCTGCAAAATGTAATTTATCACAAGTGGCTCATTTAAACTGTTGATATATCCAGATAAGTACAGCAGTACATGTAGATTTAAAATCTGTGTGCGTAGAATAAAAAGAAAATAACAGAAAATTAGTTGGTTTTGGTTTGGTTTTTGTTTTTCCACGAGAATCACAGCTCCCATAAACTCTTTGTCTAGACAAATACAAATCCATTTGGCACTGATCTGCATTTAAAGTGCTTCCTAAAGTGAAAACTACATTATTTTTAAAAAGTTTTAATTAGGTTTAGGCAACCAGCCTATATTCTGGCCTGTATTAAGGATTTTGGAACAGTCTACGTTTTCTTCTTAACCAGTGCTGTAAATGACTTTAGCCAGAACTAGTTTCAAACCACTTTTAAAACTGCTTGCAAAAATTAAACTTTAAATGCTTTTTCATCAATTACCTCCTCACCGCCATCCAAACCCCTCACCTCTTTTTCTCTCTCACACATTTCTTGGCTGTCCAGGATTGTTTTAAATTCTAGTTTTAGATTTTGAAAGCTAAATTTGAAATATTGTTAAGCTAAATTTGGAGTAATGTTGAGCCCCTGGTTTAGCCTTTTTAATGTTACTATATGTTTTAGAAATGTGCATGTCTATTTGTCCATCTGCCTTTGAATCCATTTGTTCAAGAACTACTCGTAAACAGTAAGAGCTAGGACCACCAAATTTGGTATGCAGCTTCCAAGATGGAGAAACGGACAGATATCTACTATATATTGCAGAGTATCTGTCTGTCCCCCAGCTAGGGGATATGCACCCCTTCCCCAAGCTGTGCCCACTGCAGGAGCCATACACAGGCACGTCTCACCTCGCCCCAAGGTGCTGCAGTGAGAGCGCTCTGAAGCTGTCTTCTTTCCCTGGGGTAGCCTGCATACTGAACCCTTCGTACCAGCTCCACCCTCGAACAATGATTTAAATGAACAAAACCAAAACTTATTTGGGTTAAGGACCTGAGCATCAGCAGATAAATCTTCTAGAGTACAAATTAAGTTTGAAAATATTCTAATTGTAGTTCTTTCCTCTCCCTTTTTAATCTGTCATCCTATTCATAGTTTCTGCTAGTCTGAGCTTTTTCAGATTCTAGGGCTTCTTGTGGGTGCTAGGAATTAAATGTAACTATTCCATCAAACTAAAATTCTGAATGGAGACCAGAGTTCCCTCAGTACAAGTAAATGATAGAAGTCGGTGTTTCTATAACAAAACAATATTCAGAACTGTGTCCTACTTGGATCACCAACTATTAGAACCAAAAATATGAGCAGATAAATGTGGGGACTGGACTAAAAAATATTCAGATTTTCTATGTATATTTGAGAGGTTTATATGTATGAATTGAGTTCTCTGCAGTTTTTATGTGGGGCATATTGATTTCCTTGGGTATTTTAGAGCAGTGCATTTAAAAACAATATAGCAATAAAAGGTGCAGTTAAATCTACTTTATATAGAAACCTTATCTATGTTAGTCTTGGATTTATTTATAGCCATAAAGTTTTTAAGGCCGGAAGGAACAATTATGTCATCTACTGTAGCTTTCAATATATCACAGAGGAGCTGTATTAGATCCCAAATCTTATGTATAGCGATCAGTTAGACTCTGAGCACAAGTAAGAATCAGCCATCGAAACACCAGACAAAGATAATGCTTAGTGCCACTTGAGAGGTTGGGACTACATCACCAAAGTTCCATTTCCAGCTGCAATCATTCCTGATGCTTCATAGGAAGGAGATAAACAAGAAAAAAGTGCTCAGAATACTGTAGGATATACCTTCATGACCCCTGCAGGTAGCTAGCTGAAACCCTGAAGCACGAGCCTTTAGAATCATAGAATACTAGGACTGGAAGGGACCTCGAGAGGTCATCCAGTCCAGTCCCCTGCCTTCATGGCAGGACCAAATACTGTCTAGACCATCCCTGATTGACATTTATCTAACCTACTCTTAAATATCTCCACAGATGGAGATTCCACAACCTCCCTGGGCAATTTATTCCAGTGTTTGACTACCCTGACAGTTAGGAACTTTTTCCTAATGTCCAACCTAAACCTCCCTTGCTGCATTTTTTTTAACTAGACCAGCTATACTATTTATTACAAAATATTCTAACATTCATGTTTAACACAATTACAACACTCACTCAGTTTTTGCAAACATCTTTTGAAAAGCAAGACTGACTTTTAAAATGTCTACAATTACTCATACCTGATTAGATTTCTGGACACATTTCTGAATGCACTAAGACAGACAACGTAAAAATATATGTATGAAAGTAAATTATAGCATAAAAACAAGTTAAAATACTTTTTACAAGAAGTAGAGTGATACTCCAGTGTTTGGGTTTCTTGATGAAGCACACTACACTTGGAGTCAACAAAAGGAAATATCCAGCAAACTGCATCACAAATCTCTAGGATTTCTCAGTATCAGTCTGCATTTGATACCCCAGATCTCTTGGTTCTTTTTGCTGCCAACAGTTGGCCGTGCAGTGGTTGAAAAATGCGAACAATTGATTTTTATGTGGGGAAGTGTTTCCTTTAGGAGCTGTAGGGAACTGTCAGTCACTATTCAAAAAGCTTGAAGAGTCCTTAGTGTGGGAATTTCACCAAGTTCAAGTAAATCAGCAGGAGATATCTGATAACATCTGCTAAGAGACAGATGCTGTAGGCAGATAAGCTGACGAAAAAATTGAAAACATTCAGGCTTCAACATTGCATTGTCTCTTAAATCTAAGTGGATGAGATATGGGCATCTTGTAACCAATGATTTAATATCTGATATCTGCAGATTTTGTCGATATCCACTAAAACATAGTTGGATTATATTTGTAGAAATGTGACTGACTGCTGCTTTAATATGATCAGCTGTGAAGTCACACCAGGATAAGTTCAATTCTTCCAATCCAGAACAGCTGATCAACATCATCTCTAGTGCTTCTGCAGAAAATCTAGAACATCCAGAGATATTTAATCGTACCAACCTGGAGTTCTGAGCAATACACCTAATGATATCATCAGAAAGCACCAGTCCTTCCAAGCTGAGATTCTGTAGTCGATCACAACAACAAAGAATATTATGGAGATCTACAACATTTACTGTGCAGTTGGACAGATCCATATGTTGCACTCTAAGAGGTTGGTTGCTTTTAAACAATGGTTTCCAATACCATTGTTTAGGAACATAACACATAAACTAGAAGTGAACCCTGCAGCTGTTGAGTCCTGCTCCCCTCATCCCATCACAAGCAATCCTATTACTCAATAGAACTCATATATTTTTCCAGTTCTCTTAAAACTAAGCTTGCTTGCTTCAACTTTCCTATCTGAGACTGCTTCTAATTTCCATCTTATATTTGTCTGTGACCAGTTTATATCTATTTGTTGTTCCAATATTGTCCCTTTAGCATAAATAACTAAATGGACTTCTATGGAAAGGCTTTCCTTGACTTGGCTTAGATAATTCAGTACCTTTTTTAATTAAAAAGAACAATTAAAATACAGTTTTACTGTGAAAAGTTATGTGAAAATGCCACCTTTTATGCTCAGCCAAACCTGTTCCCTGTGTGAATTCAGGGAGCAGCTCGCTTTAATGAAGGGGGGGGAACATGTTTGTACTGCTTTGTATTCCTGTTAGTACTACAGAGCCAATTAGGTTAAGATGCAGTGACCTAGATTCTGGGGTGGGGGTCGTTGGTTGGTTTTTTTCTTCTGCAAGCTTTTATAAGGGTTTTTTTGTTTGTCTAAAATGGAATAAATATCACTAATTAGAATTAAGTAATTCAGATGATGCAAAAACAATGTGATGATAGAGCAGGTGTCACTGAGAGAATAATTTGAAAAAGCATTGTGTTGCACAGGTACAGATAAGGGTCTCATTTGGCCTGAAAGATCTTTATTTATTGACAGCAGGAAGGAAAGAACTCTGCTGTTAGATGCAAGGCTGAGTTTGCAGGGCTAGCAGTTGTGGGAGCACTTTCTGCTTGATATGAAGGTCAGTAAGTGATGACAAGTATAGACATTTTTAGTCTTGCAGAGTAGACCCATATGTTAAAATAATTTGTATGATGCGTGAGAAATAAGTAGATTTTTTTTTCCAGCAAACAAGCAACTGACTCTTCAGAGGATACAAAAAAAGAATGCTATGGAAATCTAGCTAACAATGGCTCATCAGTTGAAAAGATTGAAGAAAGTGCATCATCAGATATGAAAAAAGACTCCAATCTAGTACTCCAGGAAAACTATTCAAGAAACTCATCTTGTGAGATAGCAGTATGTTGTGATTCAGATAATGATCAACTCATAGAGGAAAAACAAAAAAAACATATTTGTAATGAAACTGAATTGAAAATTTGTCAAAGTTCAGAGAATACTATCTTGAATGACCAAACTAAAGAAGATAGCTTGGGTGGAATTAGGCTTTCAGCTTTGAACACTAAGGACTTAAAACTGACATTGGGTGAAGATGTTAGTTTTGAACAGTTTTTAAGAAAAAGAGACGAACCTGAATCTGCTAGTTCTGACATTAGCGAGCAAGGCAGCATTCATTTGGAGCCTTTGACTCCATCAGAGGTACTAGAACATGAAGCTACAGAGATCCTTCAGAAAGGCAATGTTGCACCTTCATCAAAGAAAGCTGAACTAGTTTCTGAACAAACAGATGACATTCCTAAAGAAAGCAGTCCTAGCAGAATGGAGACAACTGAAAACCAGACAGATGAGAATGAAGCAAGCTGAAATTCAAGTAACTTTGTTCAGTATAAAGTAGTATGCTATATAAATTATGGTAAGAACACCATGGACCATTCCTGATGGGTATGCTTATTGTTTCCGATTCAGAGTATTAAGATAGATAAATAAGAGGATAGATGTTGTATATGAAGAAAGCAATTTAGTAACAAAATGACAAAGAATAGCACATTAGTTTATATCTCCAAGAGATGGAAAGAGAATATGTCTTACTAGTCTGGCACTTGAAAATGAAAAAAAAAATCATCATGATGTTGCCAATAATAAAGTGGTTTGTTACTCAAGCAGAAATGATTGTTGATTGTGAAAATAGTGTCCATGTGGAAATCTTAGCATCACAAGGTTTAAGTAAATCTACTGCTGAAATAGAGCATGTTCAAAACAATGGTGCATTGGCTTACTGACAGTTTGGATAAATAGAAACCTACTTTGGATTTGATGTCACATTCCTGTCTGTCAAAGCATGTAAACACAATTAAATGAGTCTATGCACCTTTGTATAGGTGTAAACTTGCCAGGTTGTAAGCTTACCTTAAACTTTCAGTGAAAGTGGAAATTGCAATATAAATACAAATGTGTGAGACTTCTCAGTGTGCAAGCTGTGCAGATTTACCTGATGTACTAGTTGTATAAAGTAGGGCAATACTGCTCGAAGTACTGTAGCTGTTAGGCCATTACAGTTGTTTTAATGATTTTTTTATTAGTGATAGACCCATATGAATGGTCTTTAAGTCAAACCAAAGTACGGTTTAATACAGAAACTTTTACAAAAAGAACTGGAAACAGACTGGCATGTATTCTGCCATTTTGCAGCTGCTACCTGCTGTTACAAAAAGACTCAAGGGCATATAAAGCAGAGATGTACAATTCCATTTCAATACTTTTTATAGTATAACTTATACACAAGAAAATGGCTGCTGAAATAATTTTGGGATTTTATTTTATTTTATTTTTGCTGTGTAGTTAGCAGCTAAGTATAGGAATGCATAATATGATTAACAGTAGCTTGCTTTAACAAAACTTCATTAAAATGATCCATTTGAATCTTTTACAATGTGCATTTGACTCCTTCAATTTTGTTTTTAAAGAATGTTAAATGTTTTGAATAGCTATTAAAACTCTGCTGTAAATATTACATTTTTGAGTAAATATTTGCAACAATATTTGTCTTTGTGAATAATTTTACTTTTCATGTAATTAATTTGTACATAGTCTTTCTGTTTCTTTAAACATTTCATTGCAGGTTCCAAAAGTTATCTATTTCATTTTTATTTCTTCTTAAAATTAGTGGATTGAGAAATATTTGAATTGTTTTGAAATGTAATGAGCCTATACACGCATGTTATTCCTATTTTAATATGTTGGGACAGGATATTAATACTACTTTGGAGTTCTGGGAGGAACTCTGCTGTGCCAACAGCATCCGAAGTGTTCCCTGTGAGGAAATTCCACTGCCACTACAACATAAGCCAGGAGTGGCAAGGGTTTAAATAGAACATTGGGTCAGTAGCTTAGGTCTTGTTAATTTTTAAGTTAGGAACAGTGGTCTTCCTGTGACTGAGGAAGCTCAAGACTAGCTAGCTCACAAGTAAGGATGCTAGATTGAGTTCTCTTGGTGCTACTTAAATATAAACAGTATTGCCAATCTCCGGTATTCCAGAATCATGCACCAGACTCCAAAAAACATGAGATTGAATAATGATTTTGAAAAATAATAAAAGAAGGGGTTTTCTTTCTTGTCATCCTTTTCTTGAATATTTGGATGTTTTTCAAGTTTTTCTCTTCAACCATGAGTACTAGAACATTTTGTTTTTATAATTGTTGAGATCCTCACTTCATTGAATGATTCTGAGATCTGAAAGTTAAAGAAATTTATCCAGCTTCCCTTTAAACTCTATTATAGTCCTAGCCTTCACAGCCTCCTCTGGCAAGGAGTTCCACAGGTTGATAACACGCTGTGTGAAGAAGAACTTCCTTTTATTAGTTTTAAACCTGCTACCCATGAATTTCATTTGGTGTCCTCTAGTTCTTCTATTATGGGAACTAATAAATAACTTTTCTTTATCAGCCCTCACCACACAATTCATGACTTTATAGACCTCTATCATATCCCCCCTCAGTCTCCTCTTTTCTAAACTGAAAAGTCCCAGTCTCTTTAGCCTCTCCTCATATGGGACCCGTTCCAAACCCCTAATCATTTTAGTTGCCCTTTTCTGAAACCTTTCCAAGGCCAAAATATCTTTTTTGAGGTGAGGAGACCACATCTGTACACAGTATTCAAGATGTGGGCGTACCATAGTTTTATACAGGGGCAGTAAGATATTCTGGGTCTTATTTTCTATCCCTTTCCTAATAATTCCTAATAATTCCTAGCATCCTATTTGCCTTTTTGACCGCCGCTGCACTCTGTGTGGAAGTTTTCAGAGAACTGTCCACGATAACTCCAAGATTTCTCTCCTGATTTGTCGTAGCCAAATTAGCCCCCATCATACTGTACGTATAGTTGGGGTTATTTTTCCCGATGTGCATTACTTTACACTTATCCACATTAAATTTCATTTGCCATTTTGTTGCCCAATCACTCAGTTTGGTGAGATCTTCTTGGAGTCCCTCACAGTCTGCTTCTGTCTTGACTATCCTAAACAGTTTGGTATCATCTGCAATCTTTACTACCTCACTGCTTACCCCTTTCTCCAGATCATTTATGAATAAGTTGAAAAGGATTGGTCCCAGGACTGACCCTTGGGGTACACGACTAGTTACCCCTCTCCAATCTGAAAATTTACCATTTATTCCTACCCTTTGTTTCCTTTCTTTTAACCAGTTCTCAATCCAAGAAAGGACCTTCCCTCTTATCCCATGGCCATGTAATTTACACAAGAGCCTTTGGTGAGGGACCTTGTCAAAGGCTTTCTGAAAATCCAAGTATACTATATCTACTGGATCCCCCTTGTCCTCATGTTTGTTAACCCCTTCAAAGAACTCTAATAGATTAGTAAGACAGGATTTCCCTTTACAGAAACCATGTTGACTTTTGTCCAACAAATTATGTTCTTCTACATGCTTCACAATTTTATTCTTTACTATTGTTTCGACTAATTTGCCCGGTACTGAAGTTAGACTTACCGGTCTGTAATTGCCAGGATCGCCTCTAGAGCCCTTTTTAAATATAGGTGTCACATTGGCTACCTTCCAGTCATTAGGTACGGAAGCCGATTTAAAGGATAGGTTACAAACCACAGATAATAGCTCAGCAATTTCCCATTTAAGTTCTTTTAGAACCCTTGGATGAATGCCATCCGGTCCCGGAGATTTGTTAACATTAAGTTTTTCTATTTGTTCCAAAACCTCCTCTAATGACACTTCAATCCGGGACAGTTCCTCAGATTCATCACCCACAAAGGATGGTGCAGATTCAGGAATCTCCCCAACGTCCTCAGCCGTGAAGACTGAAGCAAAGAAATCATTTAGTTTCTCCGCAATGGCTTTATCGTCCTTGATTGCTCCTTTTATAGCTCGATCATCTAGGGGACCCACAGGCTTTTTAGCAGGTTTCCTGCTTCTAATGTACTTAAAAAACATTTTGTTATTTCTTTTTGAGTTTTTGGCTAGCTGGTCCTCAAAATCTTTTTTTGCTTTTCTTATTACAAGTTTACACTTGATTTGACAGTGTTTATGTTCCTTTCTATTTATCTCACTAGGATTGGACTTCCACTTCTTAAAAGATACCTTTTTGTCCCTCGCTGCTTCTTTTACGTGGTGGTTAAGCCACGGTGACTCTTTTTTAGGTCTCTTGCTATGTTTTTTAATTTGGTGTATACATTTAAGTTGGGCCTCTATTATGGTGTCTTTAAAAAGTTTCCATGCAGCTTTCAGGGATTTGGCTCTAGTCACTGTGCCTTTTAATTTCTGTTTAACTAACCTCCTCATTTTTGCGTAATTCCCCTTTTTGAAATTAAATGCCAGGAACCTAGGCACAAGCCCTTGATACTTGCTCCAATATTGGCACCAACGGTGCCGTTACCTGATGCTGCACTTAAGACCACACCAAAATCAGCACCAGATGTCATCAAAGCCATCAGCACCAGATGTCATCAAAGCCACCCCATGCTGATATGCCACTTCCCAGGGCTCTGACATTGAGCTCTCTGGCACCGTCATTGGCATCTACCAAGATGGCACCACAAAAGGATGTACCAAGATGCACCGTGGCACCAACTCAGCATACTCAGACTGATGTCTGATCGGCACTGCATTCACCGGTGTCATCAGCCCACTCAGTATATTGCCCCAGATCTCTGTCACCATCAGTATCACTGAGTGAGCCAGATATGAGACCACAAAGCTGGTTTTTGTCTCAATATTCCTCACCAACACAGAGACACCCTCCCTGGTAGTCATGCTCACTTAGATCCACCCATGTACCAACCACCCTCTCTGCATTGGTATGGTCATCATTGGCCATACCCACCCACCACTGATATATCCAGGACAATGGCCACCATGGGATGTAAGGTCAGCCTATAGGAGTCACCACATCTTCAGCTCCTGCAAAAAGACCTGATATATCCCCACCATGCCAGACTCACAGCACAGCACCCAACTCTCTTAAACAACAGCAGACAGAGGAGGAAGAGCCTTTGTCAGAGGAGGAAGATAGATCCCCCCCTGATAACTCATCTTCATCCCCTGATGAAGCAATAATTCATACGACCCCAACTCCTACGGACAGCCGAAAACAGTTTCAGGAGTTGTTCAAACAAGTGGCCAATGCACAGGAGCTAGCTCTCCAAAGAAGTGCAAAAGAAGCAACATAGGTTTTCTCCATAACCAGCAGCCTTCCACATCTTCCAAAATAGCTCTCCCTATGGACGAAGCCATTCTTGACCTGGCCGACACCATTTGGCAGACACTCACCTCAATCATGCCCACAAGCAAGAGGGCAAATAGGAAATATTTTGTCCCTACCAAGAGGATGGACTTTCTCTCTTCTTCTTCTTCGAGTGATGTCCCCGTGGGTGCTCCACTACAGGTGTCGGGCTCGTCCCAGCGCCGCAAACCGGAAAGTTTTCGCCAGCAGTAGCCACCTCCGGAGGACCGCGCATGCGCAGAGCGTCCCGCAGCGTTCGCGCCTTTTCTGCGTCGCGCGGTCCGACTCGCCAGTTCCTCCTAACCGTCCACGGCCGCAGACGGACTTGGAACACGCTCCTCTCCTGAGGAGAAATCATATCGTTTATTCGTTTGTTCTTTCCCAGTTAGCCCCTTCCTACATAGTGTTAGTTATTATCTTAGTTAAATTAGTAGTTAATAGTTTAAAAAAAAATTTCTCTTGCCATTTTAACCTCTGAGGGCCGCTCCGACCAGCTCCTCAAGTTCTTTCTTCCCCCAGAGACCGCCGCACTAAACATGCCCGGCTCTCCCGGCTTTAAGAAATGCGCTTCGTGCGGTGACGCCATGCTGGTCTCCGATGGCCACTCCCGCTGTATTCGCTGCCTGGGAGAGGGCCACATCCCCCAGAAATGCGGTCACTGTTCCAAGTTGACCGCGCGGGCGAGGCGGGACAGAGAAATGCGCCTGAAGATGCCACTCTTCAATAAGGCGCTTCAGCTCCCGCCAGTAGAAGAACGGGAAGCTTCAGCCCCGCATAAGTCCAGGGACGGAAAAAGCTCCGCTCCGTCCAGGAGCCTAAGTGCAGGAGAGACACGAGGCCCATCGGGCTACCCTCCCAAACAGGGAGTGGACAAGTTACCCAAAGCCCGTAGTACATCGGCACAGAGCCCCGTGCTCTTGGTCCCACCAGGTCGTCTGGAATCGGCACCATCATCTGCGGCACCGAGTCTCCGAGCGGCACCGCAGCCATGTATGGTGCGGTCCTCGGCACCGTTGCCTCATGAAGACTCTCAGATTAACTCAGCATCAAGAGTCGACTTGGCACCGAAGCCTAAGCAGGCATCGAAGACTAAGCCACAACCAGTGCAGACACTGGAGACGGCACCAAGAAAGCACTTGGCACCCAGGTCAACCCTCCCCCATTCAAGACCTGGGGATGCGGCTACGCCACACGTACTGGGTACGCCTGCACCTGCCTGCACAGACCACCCATTGTGTGCGGCTGAACCAGCACCGTCCGTCGTTTTGGCGCCGGGCCCTATGGGCCCACAACCCCACTCGGGGGACGATACGGCACCACCATCCCCATCCTCCGCACTTCGGTCACCACGCCTCCCAGAGGAAGTTTCTGACTTTGCCTCGGTCGTCTCCATTCCGGGTAGTCCAATCCCCAGGGCTCCCCCATCCATGGGGGTACCGACTAAGGCGCAAAGGAAGACTCACCATCCCCGTACACCTTCCCCCAGTCCCGACAGGGCGGCGTTTTCCCCTGAGCCATCGCTCTCACCTTGCCAAAGACGGCGGGACCACCATTACGGTTATTCTCCTATGCACTGTTACTACAGATCTCCGAGGCGATCTATTACACCGCTGCGTTACCACCGTACATACTACTCGAGATCTCCATATCACCATTCACACCGCTCACGATCCCCGTGATCTCCTCCTCGCTCCCGTTACTATCGCCACAGGAGCATCGATTCTTACTCTCCGCAATATTCACACCGTGACTCTCGTTATCGTATGTACACCTCGCCCCATCGTGATCGTTCACGTTCAGTTACAAGACGCTCACCCTCGTCTCCAGAGTGGCAGCAATTATACTCACCACGACCAATGACTCAGGACTCTATCCCACTGGCTCAACGCCCACCAACGCCTACTGGTGATGCGTCAACAGCCTCTGCCCCACATGACGATATCACTCAGTCACCTGTAACAGAGCAACAGCCCACGGCTTCTCCAACAGATGTCTCTTCCTCTTCCCCGGACGACGCGGTGTTCAATGACGAACCCTCTCTGGTGGATGATTACAAACAATTCCATGAGCTTTTTAAACGGGTAGCATATTCACAAAACCTACGTACCTCCGAGGTGCCACAGAAGCAGCATGCCCTCCTCAGAAACTTACAACAATCCAACAAATCGAAACTAGCTCTCCCTTTCGATGCCGCTACCCTTGAAGTAGCTAATGACATCTGGCAAACCCCGGCATCCGTGCCCCCTACCAATAAATGCACAGACAGGAAATACTTTATTGACACCAAAGACACAGAATTTCTTTTTACTCACCCCGCCCCTAATTCCATCGTCGTCGACGCAGCCCAGCAAAAGGTGAAGTCCACGCAATCGAGAAACTCTGCTGCGGACAAGGAAGCTAAGCATCTGGATTTGCTCGGCAGGAAGGTATATTCGTCGACAACAGCCACACTGAGAATGGCCAATTACTCCGCCGACCTTGCTAACCACGACTTCGATAATTACTCGAAGTTGGTGCCTTTGATACAACAAACTCCAAAAGGGATGTACTGCCAGACTCCAAAAGGGATGTACTGAAATCCATTGTGCAGGAGGGTTATACAGCAGCCCGTAATGCACTCCAGATATCTCTGGATATTGCCGACTCGTCTTCCCGCACTACGGCGACATTGGTCGTAATGCGACGTGCCTCTTGGCTCCACCTTGCTTCTGTGCCAAAAGATCTACAGCCCAAGGTGGAGGACCTTCCATTTGATCGAGCGTCCTTGTTTGCCCAGAACACGAATCGAGTGTTCCATTCCGGAAAAGACTCCCGAACTACGTTAAGAACCCTCGGGATGTACACTCCGCCTTTCAGGCGCAGGAGAGCATGGCTGTATAACAGACAAAGGCCTTCTTATTATTATTCCACCCAATGCTTCAGGCCCTATGACCAATATAAACAAAGGCAGTGCCCTCAATGTCGCCGCCAGCAGCCTAATAAGCATCAGAATCAACAAAAACCGCGGCAGCAAGTTTGACGTCCTTGTCGAGGGTCTGCATACCATCCCCCTATTGGAGTCTCCATCACAAGTAACCAAGCTTTTCCACCGCCGCCTGAACCCTTATTGCCGCCGTTGGTTCGCCATCACCACGGACCGTTGGGTCAGGGAGATCGTACCCTCTGGACTCACCATTCCCTTCTCCACTCTACCTCCCACCAACCCCCCATCCCCGTCCCTTTTCAGGGACCCCTTTCACAAATTTGTTGTGTCAGGAGGTCATGCACCTACTTACTATAGGTGCGGTAGAAGTAGTTCCTTCCGAGTTCCGAGGCAGAGGCTTCTATTCCCGGTACTTCCTCACCGAGAAGAAGTCTGGCGGATGGAGACCGATCCTGGATCTTCGCGGCCTCAACTGCCACCTGCGAAGACAGAAATTCAAAACGGTTATTTTGGGCTCCATCATCCCAGCACTACACAAAGGGGATTGGTTCGCATCCCTCGATCTACAGGACGCATACTTCCATACTGCCGTCCATCCAGCTCACAGGAGATTTCTACGCTTTACCGTGGGCAGCGATCATTACCAATACGCGGTGCTCCCCTTTGGCCTATCCACAGCCCCAAGAGTGTTTTCGAAGACCCTGGCAGTCGTAGCTGCGTACCTTCGTCGAGCCGGCATCACCATCTTTCCCTATCTCAACGACTGCCTCCTCACGGCCCCCTCTATGCAAGAGGCCGAGACCGCAGTTACCGCTACAAGAGGTATCTTTGAGACTCTTGGACTAATCATCAATCTACCAAATTCTTCTCTGGTCCCGGCCCAATCTATCGAATTCATTGGAGCCAGACTAGATTCTACAACCGCTATGGCGTACCTACCCATAGACAGAGCCCACGCCATCCGAGACCTATCGAGCGTCCTGCTTACTGCCCGAGCAGTCTCATACATCACCTGCCTGAAACTGTTAGGCCACAGGGCCTCCACTACGTATGTCATAGCCCACGCTCGCCTTCGCATGCGGTGCCTGCAACATTGGCTTCTCGCAACCTACAGACCTGGTATTACCAATATCAACAGGCTCACGCCTGTTCCTGCCTGCGTCAGGGACTCGCTCGTATGGTGGCTCCACCCTGCCAATACTCTTGCTGGTGTCCCCTTCCAGGCTCAACCCCCGTCAATCCAGCTTACCACGGATGCGTCCCTTGTAGGCTGGGGAGCACATATACTACAACATTGGGTTCAAGGCTTGTGGTCCCACCAGGAATCCCTACTTCATATAAACTTCCTGGAGCTCAGAGCAGTTTTCAACACTTGCCGCCACTTCGTCCACCAGATCCAGGGAACCACACTACAGGTCCTTACGGACAACATATGCACTGTATACTACATCAATCGACAGGGCGGAGCCAGATCCAGGACCTTGTGTGTGGAATCAGTGCGCCTTTGGAACTGGGCTATTCGCCAGTGTCACACTCACAGCCTCCTATCTCCCCGGCAAGGTCAATACAATTGCAAATGCACTCAGCAGATCCTTCCAATCCCAACACGAATGGGAACTCGACTACATAGCCCGCGATCTGTTTCAGTTATGGGGCTACCCAGAAATCGACCTCTTTGCCACTCGCGACAACAAGAAATGTCGCGCTTACTACTCAAGAGCGGGCATAGGCGGCCAATCGATGGGAGATACTTTCCTGCTCAATTGGGGAACATATCATCTCCTATACGCCTTTCCCCCGTTTCCGCTGATACCCCGAGTAATAGGGAAAATATTATCTGATGCAGCGACAGTAATCCTGGTGGCTCCCTTCTGGCCTCGCCAGACATGGCTGACGCAACTCATGCAGATGTCGCTATCCAGACCTCAACGACTTCCACAGCTGAGCAACATGATCTCGCAGCAACGCAGCAATCTTCTCCATCCGAACATCGACCGTTTGCATCTGACAGCTTGGCTCCTAACTGACTCCAAGGCCTAGAGCTAACCTGCTCCCAAGCAGTCAGATACGTACTGGTACAAAGCAGATATCACAGCACTCCGAGATCTTACCTCTACAAGTGGCGTCGCTTCTATACTTGGGGCCAATCACAAACCATCGATCCTCTCAAAGCACATATCCGATGCATCCTAGACTATATACTCCATTTATATTCGCAAGGCTTGGCAGTTGCTTCCCTAAGAGTACATTTGGAGGCGATTTTGGCCTTCCACGCTCCGATAGAGGGTTTTTCCGTCTTCTCTCATCCACTTACGAAGTGGTTCTTTAAGGGTATTTCCAATCTCTACCCACCGCATAGGCCTATCTCAGAACCATGGGACCTTACCCTCGTACTGGACACTCTTACCCGTCCACCATTTGAACCACTCGCAACTTGTGATTTACAGACTCTCACTATTAAAGTTGCCTTTCTCCTTGCGATCACTTCAGCCCGACGAGTCTCCGAGCTCGCGGCACTCTCCGCCGATCCTCCCTATACAGTATTCACTCAACAGGGCGTCTCACTGAGATTTCACCCAGCCTTTGTGCCGAAGGTTAATTCGTCATTCCACGTCAATGAGCCTGTGGTCTTTCCTACCTTCTACTCCAAGCCACATGCTACACCTGAGGAAGCCCGCTGGCATACATTAGAAGTCAGAAGGTCGTTGGCATTCTATTTGGACAGAATGCGTCCCTTCCAGAAGTCTCCATGATTACTATTATCAGTGGCAACCCGCTCTAAAGGTCATCAACTGTTGTCACAACGTATATCGTCGCATATCGTTAACTGCATCACTCGTTGTTCCCCCATCAGGGGCAGGCCCCTACCCTGTCCACCAACAGCACACTCAACCAGGAGCATGGCTGCCTCCACAGCATTCCTAAAGAACGTCCTGCTACGTGACACATGCCGTGCAGCAACATGGTCGTCCTCATCCACGTTTGCTCGACATTATGCCCTTGACCGTCTCAAAGCTGCAGACATTGCAGTCGCTCAGGCAGTTCTTTCTTCTGTGCACAGATAATTCCGAAGCATGACCAGCTGTTTGGGTGACTGCTTCATACTCACCTGTAGTAGAGCACCCACGGGGACATCACTCGAAGAAGAAGAAATTGTTACTCACCTTGTGCAGTAACATCTGTTCTTCGAGATGTGTGTCCCCGTGGGTGCTCCACAACCCACCCTCCTCCCTGCTTCGGAGCTCTGTCTTTCTCTGTTTCAGATGTTCCAGCTAGGAGGAACTGGCGAGTCGGACCGCACGACGCGGAAAAGGCGCGAACGCCGCGGGATGCTCTGCGCATGCGAGGTCCTCCGGAGGGGGCTACTGCTGGCGAAAACTTTCCGGTTTGCGGCGCCGGGACGAGCCCGACACCTGTAGTGGAGCACCCACGGGAACACACATCTCGAAGAACAGATGTTACTGCACAAGGTGAGTAACAATTTCTTCACATATGTCTCTAAACTCCTTGGACTCCATCCATCATAAAGCCAAATATCCCCAATTCTGGTCCATCCCCAGGACAAGGATCATAAACAACTCAATATACTGGGCAGAAAGGTTTATTCCTCTGCCACTTTACGATTGTGTGTAGCCAATTATTTGGCTCTCCTCCCTGATTACAACCACACAAACCACACATACTAGATCTCAGAAAATTCAGCTAATACATAACATATTAAAGGTTCAAGATGGACACATTAGCAATCATCATATTAGTGTTAGACAGTTGAGATTTGTTCTCAGCCCTTGACCTCTAAGACGCCTACTTTCATATAACTATTCATCCAGCACACAGACAGGTTATGTCTACACTACAAAGTTAATTCGAACTAACAGCCGTTAGTTCGAATTAACTTTGATCGGCGCTACACATGCAAACCGCTAATTCGAACTTAATTCGAACTAGTGGAGCGCTTAATTCGAACTAGGTAAACCTCATTCTACGAGAACTAACGCCTAGTTCGAATTAAGTAGTTCCAATTAGGGGCTGTGTAGCCACTTAATTCCAACTAGTGGGAGGCTAGCCCTCCCCAGGTTTCTCTGGTGGCCACTCTGGGCACCACCAGGGAAACTCTTCTGCCCCCCTTCCGGCCCCGGAACCCTTAAAGGGCCACGGTCTGGCTACGGTGCCCATGCCAGGTGCAAGCCTGCCAGCACCCAGCCAGCAGACCCTGCACCTGGCACGGCACGAACCAGCTACCCGCTGCCACCCAGCCCTCCGCCTGTTCCCAGGACCAGGCTGGCGGCTCCCGGGAGCCTGCCCAGGGCCACAAGAGGCGGGCGTCCGCCTGGTCTAGTGCCTAGATTGTGGACCTCATCCATGACCTCCGCACTAGGCATAGGAAAGTGGCTGTCTAGGGCAGGATAGCTGCCAGCCTGGCCACCCAGGAGCAGGTTTGCATGAAAATCAAGGTGGTCCAGTGAGACCCCTGACCCTGAGCTTAGAATGGCCGTACTGGGTCAGACCAAAGGTCCATCTAGCCCAGTAGCCTCTCTGCCGACAGCGGCCAACACCAGCTACCCCGGAGGGGATGGACCGAAGACAATGACCAAGCCATTTGTCTTGTGCCATCCATCTCCAGCCTTCCAAAACAGAGGCCAGGGACACCATTTCTATCCCCTGGCTAATACCACTCTATGAACCCAGCCTCCATGAATGTATCTAACTTCTCTTTAAACTCTGTTATAGTTCTACCCTTCACAGCCTCCTGCAGCAAGGAGTTCCACAGGTTGACTATTTGCTTTGTGAAGAAGAACTTTCTGTTATTAGTTTGAAGCCTGCTACCCATTCATTTCATTTGGTGTTCTCTAGTCCTTCTATTATGGGAACTAATGAAGAACTTTTCTTTATGCACCCTCTCCACACCACTCGTGCTTTTATAGACCTCTATCATATCCCCCTCAGTCTTCTCTTTTTTCTAAGCTGAGAAGTCCCAGTCTCTTTAGCCTCTCTTCATATGGGATCTGTTCCAAACCCCTGATCATTTTAGTTGCCCTCCCCTCTCCCACCCTCTCTCTTCCCCTCTCCCACCTCCTTTTCCCAGTCTCCCCGAGTTTTGTTCAATAAAGAGTTTCTATTTTTGTACACACGTGTCCTTTAATTTGTACATCAGGAAGGGGGGCTAGGGAGGGGTAAGTGGAAGGAGGTGAGGGAGGAATGGGGTTGCTCTGCGGGCTCCTCGGGGTGGAAGCTCTCCTGTAGCCCCCCGATTGACCCCCCCCCCCCCCGGATGGCAGCCTGCGGCAAGTGCAGCCAGGCTGATGGCTGAGTGCTGTGATGTGCCGAGTGTGGGCATTCAGGGTACTCCAAGACAGGACTGTTTTGCTGTCCCTCATCGAGTTAGACAAGCAAGCGGGGCACCCCTGAGAACTGTCTGTCCGGGGTGGGGGTCGGGTTCCTTTAAGCACACCCCTCGGCTAGCCTGAGGTAGCAGCTCCACACTCTAAGTCCTAATCTGATGCCCTGCCGGCACTGCTTCCGGCCATCCTTAACCTCGGTTCAGGGTCCACTCAATGTGGACATGCTAGTTCGAATTAGCAAAATGTTAATTCAAACAAGTTTTTAGGTCTAGATGCACTAGTTTGAATTAGCTTAGTTCGAATTAACTAATTCAAATTAAGTTAGTTTGAATTAGTGCTGTAGTGTAGACATACCCACATTTCCTACATTTTTGCAGTAGGAATCGACCACTACCAATACTGAGTCCTTCCATTCAGCCTGTCAATGACAACAAGAGTCTTCTCAAAGACCCTGGCTGTAGTAGTTGCATACCTCTGCCAGATAGATGTGATGATCTTTGCCTATTTGAATGACTGCCTTATCAAAGGCACATCATATCCAGATAGCCAGGACATAGTCAACAAGTCTATCGCTCTACTACTCAGCCTTGAATTCCATATTAAGTATCAGAAATCCACATTGCAGACCACACAGGCTCTCGAGTTTGTAGGAGCTCAACTAGACTCCATCACAGCCAGAGCGACGCTAGCCAAACACAGGCTCGAGTCACTCATTACCCTTATAAACAAAGTGCAGGCTTTGCCAGTACAACAGTACACAGCTGTCTCCAAATACTTGGTCACATGACAGCCACAACATAGGTGGTGAGACTAGCCAGATTCCATCTGAGATGCCTTCAGACATGGTTGGCCACAGTTTATGTCCCTTCCAGGGACTCCCAACACAAAAAAAGTCAACATTCCAAGCCACATCATGTCCTAGCTCGCTACACTGGTGGATACGGCATGCTAATAGGCGTTCCATTTCAACAACCTTCCCCAACAATTACCATAACTGGATACCTTCCCTTATGGGCTGGGGAGCACACCTGGACTCCCATACAGTGCAGGGCAAATGGTCCTATCTTGAATAAACACCCCCACATCAACCTTTTGGAGTTAAGAGCAGTACGATACACATGTCTCCATTTCCTTCCACACCTCAAAAACAAGACTATCCTCATCCTAACAGACAACACATCAAACACCAGGGAGGGACACAGTCCAGCTCCCTTTGTACTCCCTTTGCAATGAAATTTTGAAACTGGTGAATACAGCTCCAGACAACTCCTACAGCAACCTGCCTATTGGGGGCTCTCAATGTTACAGCGAAAAACTTCAGCTGCCTGTTCTCAGACCAACATGAATGGTAACTGGACACAACAGCCCTTCAGGAAGTGTTCTCCATATGGGGTCAACACGACAGACTCTTTTGTGACTTGATCCAACTGCAAATGTCACCAGTTTTGCTCCAGGGCAGCCCTGGGAAAGGGATCTCTAGGGGATGCATTTCTCCTCTAATGGGAATTACCATTTCTGTACACATTCCCACTATTACCTTTTTATATGAATTGTGAAAATCAGACAAAACAGAGCACATGTCATATTAGTAGTACCATTGTGTTCCAGGCAGGCCTGGTTTCTATACTTGCAGTGATTGGCCATCTTCATTCCCCGTGTGTTCCCACCATATCATAATCTTCCATCCCAGAATCATGGCAAGATCCTCCATCCAGATCCAGTCATTCTTCACCTCAAGGCCTGGCTGCGTTCATGACTCCATGATGCTGAAATGTCCTGCTCTGACAGGGTAAAATAAATACTAATCAATAGTCGACAAGATTCTACCAGGAAAACGTATACATATAAATGGAAGGGATTCTCTGCGTGAATATGAAATTCTCTCTCAGATAACAAAAATTTAAGCCATGTACAGATTGAAGTCAATGCCTACAATCGTATTCATAAATTAAATGAAAGCTATGACAGTTCCTGGAGAAATGGTGTAAGATGCTTGCTATAGCTAATACTGCCTGACAAGCTAGCTACTTGAACTGCAAGAGTCAGGTCTCTCTTTTAGTTCAATAAATCCACACAGCAGCAATTGCAGAGTTTCACAAACAAATGGATAGGATCTCGCTCTTTTCACATCCCATGACTAAACGTTTCTTAACAGGCCTGCAAAACACATTCCCTGCAATAAGACCACCTACTCCCATCCTCAACCAAGTCCTTAAGGGTATGTCTACACTACCCTCCTAGTTCGAACTAGGAGGGTAATGTAGGCATACCGCACTTGCAAATGAAGCCCGGGATTTGAATTTCCCGGGCTTCATTTGCATAAGCGGGGAGCCGCCATTTTTAAATCCCCGCTTGTTCGAACCCCGTGTAGCGCGGCTACACGGGGCTCGAACTAGGTAGTTCGGACTAGGATTCCTATTCCGAACTACCTAGTTCGAGCCCCGTGTAGCCACACTACACGGGGTTCGAACAAGTGGGGATTTAAAAATGGCGGCTCCCCGCTTATGCAAATGAAGCCCAGGAAATTCAAATCCCGGGCTTCATTTGCAAGTGCGGTATGCCTACATTACCCCGCTAGTTCGAACTAGCGGGGTAGTGTAGACATACCCTAAGAGTCTAACAAAACTGCCCTTTGAACCACTCACCACATGTTTGTGGCTACATTTCTCAATGAAAGTAGTCGTTCTTACAGCCATCACTTCCAGCAGACATGTAGGTGAAATAGCAGCTTTGATGGCAGATCCCCTTACACAAATTTCAGCAAGGACAAAGTCACACTCATACCTTACCCAAAATTCCCCCCAAAAGTTCTCACTTCCATATTAATGAACCAATCCACTTACCTGCATTCTGTCCAAAGCCATAAAATGACACAATCCAGGTAGGGTTATACACCCTTGGTCCTGTCGAGAAAAAAGCGATCACTTGTCGGACAAATCCTAGAGAAAATCCGCAAGACTTTTTATTTCTTTTGCCGAAGGCTCGAAAGGACAAGCTGTCGCCTCACAACAAATATCAAAATGGATCTCCTCGTCCATCCATACTTGTTAAACTATCCATAACAAACAACCACCACCTGTTATCACGTCACACTCTACCAGAGAAGTGGCTTCGACCACAGCCTTTCTCAATAATGTCCCACTTGAGGACATCTACAGAGCAGCAACCTGGTCTTCTGAACATATATTTGCCAGACACTGCGCTCTGGCATTTGGCCTAATCCCAACAACATCAGTGGGTCACACTGTTCTCTCCTTGTCTCTGGGACAAGGCTCCAAAACCACCTCCTCGAGATGGACACTGCTCTTCAGACACCCTTAGTGGAGTACCCATGCGGGGACACATCTTGAAGAACTCCTATTACTGCAGAAGGTGAGTAACTCTTCTCTCGTGGACTGATAATTGATTAAAAGATAGGAAACAAAAGGTAGAAACGAATGATCAGTTTTCAGAATGCAGAGAGGTAATTAGTGGTGTCCTGCAGGCATCCATACTGGGACCAGTCCTATTCAATATATTCATAAATGATCTGAAGAAAGGGGTAAATAATGAGGTGGCAAAATTTGCAGACAATACTAAACTACTGAATATTGTGAAGTCCAAAGTAGAGAGCTTCAAAAGGATCTCACAGAACTGGCTGACATGGCAACAAAATATCTGATTAATGTTGATAAATGCAAAGTAATGTATGTTGGAAAACATAATTCCAGCTACACGTACTACTTGAGAGAGATCTTGGAATCATTGTGGATAGTTCTCTGAAAACATCCTCTCCACTGTGCAGCATCAGTCAAAAAAGTAAACCAAATGTTAGATATTTAAAAAGTGATGGATAATAAGTCAGAGACTATCTTTTTGCCTTCATATAAATCCATAGTACACCTACATTTTGAATATTGCAAGCAGATATCGTTGAGTCATGTCAAAAAATATATCTTGGAATTAGAAAAAGTTCAGAAAAGGATGACAAAAATTATTAGGAGATGATTTGAAATAGCTGCCATATGAGGACAGAGTAACAAGACTGGGACTTTTCTGCTTGGAAAAGAGAAGACCCAGGGGGGATATTATAGAGCTCTATAAAATCATGACTGGTGTGGAAAAGTAAATAAGAAAAAGTTATTTACATATTCCCAAACACAAGAACTAGGGGAGACCACATGAAATTAATAGGTATCAGGTTTAAAACCAAAAAAAAGGTGAGTATTTCTTCCCACAATGCACAGTTAATCTGTGGAACTCCTTGCTAGAGTATGTTGTGATGGCCAAAACTATCACAGGGTTCAAAAAACAATTAGATAAATTCATGGAGGATAGGTCCATAAATGGTTATTAGCTAGGATGGGCAAGAATGGTGCTCCTGGCCTCTTTGTCAGAAGTTGGGACTGGGCAGCAAGGGATGGATCACTTGATGATTACCTGTTCTTCTCATTCCCTCTGAGGTATCTGGCATTGGCCACTGTCAGAAGACAGGATACTGAGCTAGATGGACCTGTAGTCTGACCCAGTATGGTTACTCTTATGTTTTTATGGTAAGTGGTGATGATGGTGATTGTTTTTCAAATCGCCTAAAATAAACAGAGCATCCCAAAAAAAAGGGGTATTGGGAAAGTCAATCAACCAAATGACTTGATATGTTTCTTACTGATGGGGAGCCTGAGCTACTCACAGTATAGAAAACAACAATCATACAATCCAAACAAAATTTAATAGTTCTCACTTTTGCCTGCTTATGCAAATAGTATGACTTAAGTTGAAACCCTAATAAACATTGTTGCTGGAGAAGTTTATTTTTGTTATATTGTGATGCCACTATGTGTAATTAGCTAGTCATTGTGCTTCTTTTTTATTATTGCACTTAAGTTTATTTTAAATTATACGAATTTGGAAAAATACGTGTTTGAAGTCTTGGAGCCACCTACTATGTGAAGGTGAGGCCATAAAATTATCATATTGAAAAGACCTGAATTATTTGGAGAAAATATGTATGTATTCAAAGATATTAATCATGAAAGTATTTTTATATACATAAAAGTGCTCTGATTGTTTTGCAAGGACATGCAAATTTCTCTATCCTTCCTCCAGTCTCTGTTGGTTACAGTTCTGTTAAATGTTTGTTTTTTCTTAGATGAGTATTACCTTGTGTAAATAACAGGATTCTCCACAGAATGAATCCCGTTATTAACACAAGGTAATACTCATCTATGAAAAAACAAATATTTAACAACAGTAACCATTAGAGGTTGGTGGGAGGATAGAGAAATTTCCATGTCCTTGCTAAACAATCAGCATTTTTTGCGAATGGACAACTGAGGTATATCCTGATCTTCATGAGAAAGGCATGTACTGTACTGTAGTACTTCTATCAGGAGAAAAAGAGTGACATAGAATTTAACTTTCTCCAGCAGCAATAGCATGTGCTGATTTTTCAAACACTGAAAAATATTGACCTGGGGAGATGAAATTTCATAATATATTTGGGATTTTTCTTTGGGGGCAGTTAATTTGTTATATGGCTAAGAGCACTTCAGAAAATGAAAAATGCAATATTTGATTAATGCTTTTCTCTTAGGAAGAAAAATTTAAACTTTTCTACATTTATAAATATCTAAGTTAAATAGTAGTTTTTTGAGTGACAGTCCCATATATACCCTATACATGTATATGCATGTGCACTATGTGCCCAAGCTCAGAATTTGTTCAAAGCAGTGTCCATTAACCCTCCTTGTCCAACAGTGTTAGAAGTAGTATCACATGGGTTGATGCCTCTCCAGTGCCGCCTTACTGCCACATGCCTGAGTCAGAATAATATCCTCCTTCACTCTGTAAAGTTAAAAATATTTATAAATAGCTTTATATCTTCACTTCTCATAGACTCATAGACTCATAGACTTTAAGGTCAGAAGGGACCATTATGATCATCTAGTCTGACCCCCTGCACCATGCAGGCCACAGAATCTCGCCCACCCCTCTTAGAATAATCCTCTCACCTATGTCTCAGATATTGAAGCCTTCCAATACTTTGAAGGCCCCAACATGCAGAGAGTCCTTCAGCTGTGATCTGTGCCCAATGCTACAGAGGAAGGCGAAAAACCTCCAGGGCCTCTGCCAATCTACCCTGGAGGAAAATTCCTTCCTGACCCCAAATATGGCGATCAGCTAAACCCTGAGCATGTGGGCAAGACTCACCAGCCAGACACCCAGAAAGTTCCCTATAGCAACTCCTATCATCCCTCCATTGACCTATTTCCAACTGGAAATGAATGGTCAATTAGTTACCAAGATCATGTTATTTCATCCAACCATCCCCTTATCAAACCTTCAGTAGTTTGTGGTTTTATAGATAGTAAAGCGTATTATTCCTGGTTCCAGGACAAAGCCCAAAGTTCTGGAATTTAAGGATGAGTTTCCTGTCCTTACTCTTTCTCCATTAGTGATGAGCATCGGTAGTGTCTGTGCTGTCTGAGTGAGGCACATAAATCTCTGCAAAGTACAGTATGTTAGTTTTGAACAGAGCAAATTCATGATGGAGGGAGCTCTGCTAGGAAGAAAATACATCAGGACAGGATGAGGGGGGCGGAAAAACACTGTTGCTCCTATTTGGGAAAAACAGCAGTGGTATATGGACTTGCTCCAGCTGTCAGGTGGAATTCTTCATCCATCTTCATCTGTTCTGTCACAACAAGAAGTTAGGTCCATTCATCCAGATCCCGTCTATTAATTTGATATCCTGGGCTATCACTGATCTTGAACAGTCCTATTCCTCATTGATGCTCCTGTGCCTGTTCATTTTTAGTGTCTTTGTTAGATATGTGGGATTCTTTTTTGCAGGGTAGATGTATCCTCAGATGCCTATGAAGGGTGTGGTATAAGAACTTCAAAAACTTTCATGTTTATAAAAGAGGTCTAAAATCTTTGGATGGTAAGTGCTACTGGATGAAGTAGTAATATTTTTATTTGATAATGTTTCCAGCTATAAAATAAACTCTCAAGTACCACTGTCAGGTCATAGAATTTACTAGCTTTCTCTTAACAGGCAAAGTTTGTGATGTCTGACTGAAAGATATCTATCTCTGACATTGGAGTTCTATTGTTGAAGCCTAGTCTACACAACAGCCCCCTCTTGATCTAAGCTACACAACTAGAGTAGCTGATGTCAACATACTTACTGCGGTGTCTTCTGTGTGGTAAGATCAGTAGAGGCTGCTCACCTATCAACTCCAGGTACTCTTCTCATCCTGTTGGTGTACCAGAGTCAATGGGACAGCACTCAGAGTTTGATTTATCACATTTGCTTAGACACTATAAATCGACTGATCATGCATTGATCACTACAATCTCAATCCACTGTGTAGTAAAGATAAGTAAAATTACTTTATCTTTTACACTCAGGACTTAAGTGGTCTTATGCCTGTGTATTTGTGGTTGGGCTTGTTCTTATGTCTTTAGCTGTTCTTGTTTATGAGCTGTTCTGGTTTATGCCATTTAACCTCAGAATGTACACTTGATATTCAGTAGTCTACCAGAGAAGATAGGTTAATACTTTATGATTACTGGGTATCCTGAGAGACTATTGTTAGATCAGAAGCAGAATGGGTGAATATCTATTAATTAAAGTTAAGTTCCAATGAGCTGCTCCAATTGGAGTTTCAGATACAACTGTGAGTGAAATTTTTCCCTTAATTTCCTCCAGAGCTGAATTAAAGTTGGTCGTCATATTGCAAGAGGTTGTATGTGGCATTGTTCTTGCTATTGAATTCCAACATCAATTCTGAAACTCTAAATTTGAAAATGTATTCATAGTTTGTATTGATTAACCACATTAAATTGATGTTTACTGTATACATCAGATGAAAGCAAAAGGGTGGAAAACTTTTTATTGTGAAACATTTCATCTTCTAGAAGTTTTATCTGATGTTCTTGCAAACTAACATAAAGCTAATGCATCTACTTACATCAAATAGTTCACTGTTAGGTGTATTTACTATTCTAATGGCTGTTGGAGAGGTTAAACTTTAAATGACTACCACATGGATAACTGGTAAGTAATATGTTTACTTTTCACGTTAGCCAAGTTTAATTCCATATCCACCAAGAGAACTAGTGTGCATGTTACATAGATATTAGCTATATTACACAATTTAAAATCAGACTGGTTCCATGGGCAAAACTTGTCAACATGGATTTGTGAAATAAAATCCAATCCTTCATTCTTTTAAGCACTTTTTAGTAGTAATGATAGTTACAAGTGGAAGATTAATAATTTCCGGTGTGCAGGGTGGGACGGCGTAACTCTCTCAAGCCTGGGCTGTCTCTCTCAGTGCCTTGCTTAGTGACTAGCAGCAACCTCTCCAGGTGCTGTTATCACTTAGCACAACCATATATAGAGACCCCCACACCCAGCTAGATTGCATGAAAGCTCCCAGAGCTACTCATGAATCACATATAGAGAGGTACCAGAACCATATCTGCCCAGCCCCCAGCACTGTGTCTCAGGAATATACTGTCCAATTTATTTATTGGTTTCCCACTTCAACAAGGAAATGGATATACAACAGCCTTTGTAAAACGCCTGAGCACATTTACCAAACACTTCGGGCAAGCTCACTGGGTAAGATAAACAGTAAGATTGTTGATCACACAGATAGAAATTAAGTGACTTATAAGTGTTAGGCAAAAAGTCAGAGTGGTTACCAAAAGAAAATATAAACACACAATCTAAACTCTCAGCCCTGTTAGACTGGGCAACAACTAAGACTATTGGAGTCTTCAGAATGTCCTTATTGCTTGCAGCATGGTGGGTGAAGGAGAGAGGCTAAGCACATGGCCACCAGTGTTCCCTCTAAGGTGCACCCCTGTGTAGCTGCGCACATAAAATTTGAAACCTGCCCACCTCCTTTGCAGAGCTGCACAGCAACACTCAACTTCTTGTTGGACCTGGAAAGTGAATGGCA
Organism: Pelodiscus sinensis; assembly: GCF_049634645.1. Classification (NCBI taxonomy): domain Eukaryota; kingdom Metazoa; phylum Chordata; order Testudines; family Trionychidae; genus Pelodiscus; species Pelodiscus sinensis. The sequence continues at coordinate 28,382,531 of NC_134724.1, read as the reverse complement.
TCGCTGCTCCCACAGCAAAGGCCACATGGCGGGCGAGATTGGGGATGGGGGCTGCCTTGAGGGGCAGCTGTTTCAGCTGCTACAGAGGCCATAGAGGGGTAGCAGCTCTGGCTACCACCGAGGCCGTGTTGGGAATAAGAACGTTAAAATGCAGTTAATTGACTAGTCGATAGGTACTTCCTCATTCCTCCTTTGAAATGTATAAGGGACCCTGCCCTTGTAGGAACTCCACGTTCAGCCTGGGGCTAGTGGGAAGTCCTGTTAACTCCGGGCTGCACACGGCATGCCTGCTTTGAAATGCACAAGAGTCTCCAATGGGGGTAATGCCGCGGTGAGCCGGGGGTCAGCTGTGAGACATCAGTGACCAAGAATATCTATCTGCCTTTGTTTTGCTGTTAACTGAGATTTAATTTTCTCATTATTTCATTGTATTTCCCAGGCAGACTCCCTATTCTTTCCCCTTCAGAAATTGCTCTGCTAAAGTCAGCAGTGAGAGGCATCAGACTATTCTAAATAAACTGAAGTGTAGCTGGGCTTTTACTGCTTATGGCTTCCAATTGTTTCCTCACTTTAAAATTCCACCCACTGTAGTGCAGCATTAAAAAGTATTGCCTGTATATTCCGTGCTTTCTCCCACCATTCCACCTACCTATTCCCTACACACCAGGGAACTTTTGGCGTGAGTGCAGGGTGGAGGTTGGGGGCACAGCTGGGAGGAGCATGCAGGGGTTGAAATGAAGGGGTCACTGTGCAGATGTTAGGGGCAAAGGGTGCACTGCACAGGATGGGGGTGCAGGGGTGAGGAACGGTGGGAGCAAGGCTGGGTGGCAGTGAGACTGGGTGCCAAGCTAGGTGATTTTCAGGGTGAGTGGGTGCAGGATCATGAACCTTGTTATCTACCCATTGTTTTAGTATTTTTCTTCCATAGCCATGTAAGTGTGGGGGGGGGAGGTCGACGGGGAGCAGCAACCCCGTACTTTAAGCTCCCCAGTGCCAGCTATGTACAGGACGCAGAGAGAGTATGCGCGTCCATGGGCCACGCCTGACGGGGCGTAGCAGCCCTGCACTTTAAACCCCCCAGTGCCAGCCAGGCGGGGGGTGTGGCGGAGCATGAACGGAGCATGCATGGTGTGTTTGTGGGCCGTGAAACAGCTGGGAGGGGAGGCGCCCGGGCGTGATGAGACGCCAGGGTTTAAAAGGTGCTGGCGCCCACTTTAGAAGTGGGGGAGGAACGGCAAGGGAGAGTAGGCGTAGCTGGGTCACCCGCCATGGGGAACCCCGAGCCACAATGGACGAGGCCCTAAAGGGGCACAGGGTAATATGGGAAAGACTTGGCGCGGGTCGGACTCTTGTACTCACCAGGGGAGTAAGTGGTGGGACATGAATAAAAGCACAGGTTGACTAGCCTCGGCGTGCACTGGTACAGGGGGTAAGTTAGTAACTGGTGGGTGCCATAGTAAGGCACTTCCAAACAAACTCATGTGACATCAGTATTGGTGCACAAGACAAAACTCACTCCACTCACAGATGGAAAAATCTTAGAGGGAACACTGGTGGCCACTATGTTCTATTTTATACTCTGTCCCATGTGCTTGGTGAGTACAAGTCCAGGCATGTCTGGGAGCATTGCTGAATTTCCAGGGAAAGTTGAGCATGAGGCCCTGATGTGTCCTCATATAGGTGGGTCTTTTATTGTGGCTTCCTTTCTAGACAATGGCCATTGATACCCTATCTGGGCATTGGTTACTCTCCTCGTTGCCTCTGTAGCGTTAGCATTTGGCCAAATCCCCAACTTACAGTATATTTTAGACACTGACAACCATTCAACATGATTCTCATAACTTCATATGTGTTATTGATGTACAGTACATATACGGATAAAGACATTACTTTCAGTAAATCATAACGTTTTCCCTGATACCTCAGACAGCATGCTTTATATGCAATATCATAGACAGATGAGGAGTATGGGGACTACAGGTTGTTTCCCCAAGGTATAGAAGGTCACAGAGTCATTTTAATTTTTTTAATCCACTTAGTTTTTATGATGTTGGGCATTTAATTTAGAAGGGGTTGCAGAAATACTCTTCTTTGAGGTTGTTTCTATATTATTGGTGCAAAATTATATAGATGTGATACAAGTTATGGGCACAGTCTGAAGCTACAAAACAAAAACAGTGCACCTAGCAATCAGAAAGTGCCATGTGACATTGAAACCTCACATTGATTTGTGTATTATTGTTTAGAAAATGGTTATTTTTAGAAAAACAGAAAAAATAGAGTACTTAAATACTAATCTTATTTTTCAAGTTACTCTAGCAAAATTGAAGGTGGAAAACATAGTGGCTATGATTTACGTAAATGTTTGCTTTAGGGAAACTTCAAGGAAATATACTGACTTACAATTCAGTGGAGAAAATAGGAAAGCTGTCACAGCGAGGTAGTAGCCATGTTAGTTGATATATGCAAAAAAAAGGAGTTTTGTTAGAAATTAACAGATTTATTAGGACATAAGCTTTATTAGGACTAGGGATGTAAATGGCTAGTTGCCTAGTCGACTTTCTGATAAGCAAATGCTTTTCGGATAGTTGACACACAAGTTGACTAGTCGTTCTTCCTGTCCTTGCTGCGTCTATGAGAAAGAGGCAGCAAGCAGGGCAAGGGGGAGAGGAAGGATGCTTCAAAGTGGCAGTGCCGCATGGAGCCTGGGGTCTGCCACTTTGAAATGCCACATGGAGCCTGAGGTTAGCTGGGGACCCCCCGCTGATCCTGGGCTCCATGCAGCACTGCCACTTTGAAGTGTTGCATGGAGCCTGACACTGGGCTCCCTGAAATGTTTCAAAGTGGCAGCGTTTCATGGAGCCGGGGATCAGCTCTGGGCCTTATTCCTTCCTCGGCTGTGTCTAGACTGTAGGGTTTTTTCGAAAAAGTAGCCTTTTTTCGAAAAAACTTCACCTGCATCTAGACTACAGGCTTCTCTTTCGATGGCGGTAATCCTCATTTCACAAGGAATAATGCCTTTTTTTGAAAGTGTTCTTTCGAAAAAAGGCATTCTTGAATGCAAACGGCTTTTTTGAAACAGAGCATCCAGACTGCCTGGGTGCTCTCTTTCGAAAAAGCGGCTCACTTTTTCGAAATAAGAGATTGCAGTCTAGATGTAGCCCTCCTCAGCAGCCAGCCCAGACTGAGCCTCTCTCAAGCCTTTATACCTGGGCTGCAGTCTGAGCATCCCAACAGGATCACAGGGGTGAGACTTCTTCAACCAGGTGAGTCTGGTTAGTCCTCGCTTCCCCAGTGCAGGGCTGGTACACCCCGTCACAAGGACATAAAACTTACTTCATCAGATGAATTGGAGTGGAAGTTACAGAAGCAGGAAGAAGTTGCTTGTTTTAATGAAGCTAATCAAGTTAGGGTAAAAGTGGGTCATTCATGGTATTTGGTCTGGAGATGTTAATATTCAAAGAGGGAAATTGCCTTTATAATGTGTAAGCCAGTTGGAAGTCCTTATTCAATCCTAAACTGAGTGTTGAATTTGCAAATGAATTCCAGTTCAAGATATCTCCCTTTGTAACTGGTTTTTTAAAGTCTTTTGTAGAAGGATGGCTATTCTAAAATCCATTACTGAATGTCCAGGGAGGTGAAAGTGTTTAATCTGGACACTCAGGCTACCTCCAGACTGCATCCCTCTGCTGACAGATGCAAATCAAGCACTTTGAAAGTGCAAATGAGCCTGGGATTTAAATATCCCAGGCTTCATTTGCATACTCACTTTTGGGTGCTGTGCCGATCAAGCGCCCTTTCAAAAGTGAAAGTAAAGTCTCAAAAATGAGGAGTACCGGATCTGCCAAAAAAGCTCCCCGCTGTCGGCAGAGCCGTGGCTAGACTTTACTTCACTTTTGAAAGGGCGCTTGATCGGCACAGCACCCAAACGTGAGTATGCAAATGAAGCCCGGGATATTTAAATCCCGGGCTTATTTGCACTTTCGAAGTGCTTGATTTGCATCCCTCTGTCGGCAGAGGGATGCAGTCTGGAGGTAGCCTCAGTAATGTGTTTATTAGGTTGCTTTGGGAAGAAAGCAAGTAAGTCAATGAATTGATGTGAAACTGGGAAATGATCTTTGGCAAAAATTTGGGATGCAAGCATAGTGAGACTTTCTATAGAAAGTCATGAAAGGAGGGTCAGCCACCATGACCCCAGATTCACCATCCCGTCAAGTGATAGTAACAAGGAAGACAACCTTAATGGAAAGGAGAGACATTGAACCACTGGCATTATGCTCTAAGGGTAGTTTTGTCAGTACAGATAGAACCACACTGAGGTCCCACTGAGGAGCAATCGGTTGTATAGGTGGGAAGTGTAATGGTTTGGGGCCTATAAGATGCCAACTAAGGTGCTTAAGATATGGGTGATCCCATCTTCTCTGCCAACTTGCCCCTCTCCTCCCCCTTTAACCAGGCTCTCAAGACAGTTCCAATAAAGTACACAGGCAGGGCCACGACTAGCTGCAGATACAGACACTGAGATCCTCTCTGGAAGGACTCAGCTGAGGGAATTTACTACTGCACCCAGATATGCAGTCCCCTTTGAGGTACAAACCCAAAATTATATGAAGTTTCCTCTTTCCTCATTTGTGAAGGAAGGTATGCACAACCTCTCTGCTACTCCACCCATTAGAAATTACATTAACTGGGTTATATTATAAACCAGAAATAAGTTTAACTATGGAAAGTTGTATTTAAATGGTCAAAGAAGTAGCAAAGAGAACAAAGCAGATTACTAAGAAAATAATAGAGTCTGCAATCTACACTATATTGACTAATAAATTGGTTACAAATAATAATTTCTCACCCTAGTTATTGTTTCAGGCTAGAATGCTTCACAGTCTTGGTACCTATTAGTCTGGTCCAGTAGTTTTTCTCTCCTTCAGTTATTATCCTTTGTTTCGAGGTGTTTTCAAATATCTCTTTGGAGTGAGGAGGTAAAGGTAAAGCAAGCTGGAGACAATCCTTGTTTTCTTCTCTTGCCTTATATAGAATTCCCACAAGGCAGGAAACCTTTCTTTGGTTCCTCCCACCCCCTGTGAAGCAGTCCAAGATGCAGGTTAGGATCAGGTGACCAACACCTCTGACTCCATCGTTCATGAGTCAGTAGCATTATGAAACATCCACAGGAAGGCCAAGCCTATGCACAGTCCATTGTCCTAGCTAGTGACCCCTCAGCCATGTGTGGCTTTTTCACTGTAGTCACTGAAGTGTCAGCAGTGGGAGTGACCCAAAGCAACAGATACGATACACAGGTCAATATTTCTAACTTCAGATATGAAAATGATACGTGCACACACAGACTACAGGAGAGTTGGAAGGCGTGAGAAAAAAGAAACTCAAATCCCTTAACAGAGATAACTCTTCTCTGCCCCTTTGGCATTAGGAGTTACATGTTGCCCATGTATGCCAAATTATGGCCAGACATTGATGGGCAACAAAACTATCCCCACTGTTGATGAATGAATAATGTCTAGGACAAGGGTGGGCAAAAAATGTTAATGGGGGTCCACTCCAAGATATTGGTAAGTGATCAAGGGCCACACTTATATGGTGTGGGAATAGAGATTGGGTGCAGAAGTGAGGTTGGGGTAGGCGATTGGGGTGCAGCAGAGGGAATGTGGTCTGAGAGAGAATTTGGGTAAAGGAAGAGACTGTTATTTGGGGCAGGCGATTGGGGAGCAGGGTCTGAGGGGTGGTATGGATGCAGGAGAGGATTCTGGCCTTGGAACGTGTGTAGGCAGGGGTGCAGGGTCTGGGAGGAAGTTTTGACTTGGGCAAAGGGTGGTGACCTGGGGCAGGGAGTTGGGGTGCAGGACGGGGTGGAGTGCCAGAGGCAGGCTCTGTCCAGGAGGCGCTTACCTAGGTGGCTTCTAGACGGCAGCCCAGGCAGGTTCTTTGCCTTCCGCATTCCTAGGCTGCCCAAAATGGCTGGCTGCTCCCTCCATGTGCCTCTCTGTTCCATGTACGGGGTAGGAAGCAGGGGGAGACTTTGCGTGCTGCCCCTGCCCCAGCCCAATCATTGCAGCTCCCATTGGCCAGTCTTCAGCCAATGGGGGCTGTGATTGGGTTGGGGCAGGAGCAGTGCTAGAAGTCTCCCACTCAGTCTACAAGGGATGCATGGTACCTAGAGAGAGCAGCATGAGGCTGCAGCAGGCAGAGCCTGTCTTGAGATGGGGCAGGTTTTGAGAGTCTGTCTTGAGGTGGGGCAGCTGTGGGCTGGATCAAAAGGTTTGGTGGGCTGGAGCCTGGATTTGGCACAAACCACCTGTGGTTTTTTATTTGGCCTGTAGGCTAGTCTGGCTAGTCTTCAGGCTCAACTAAAGGTGACCAGTCCTGACACTAGACAGCATCGCATTTGAAGTGTGCACATCATTTGCCCCTTGGGTCATCGTATATCTGGTAAGCTGCCAAAGCTGTAGGAAAGTTTGTAATGTACCATTATATTGAGAGCAGTGCACAAGTGGAGGACTACGTCTATCACTCCCTAACTCCAGATTTAGGGGGACATTTGTACAGTGTAAAGCCAAGAAGAGCACTCAATATAGTAACATTTAAAATCTGCTTTTCACTAGCCCATCAGAAAAGTGAAATGTGGATCTTCTATCATCAAGAATCTGTTGGGCGTTTCTCTTTCATTTGCAATCCACATATACAGCATAGGTTCTCCCATTGTTTGATATTACAGAAAACTATTCAAGGGTGGATTGTGCAGCAGAAGCCAGCTACCGTATGATTGAATCCTGAGCTCCTGTTACTAAACCCTTGTCTTGCATGTACAGTTCTCCCGAGTGAGTTCAGTTATAAGGCTATAAAGTGCTCTCACTAGCATAGACTGTTTCTCTTCCCTTGTGGGTATAAGCTATACCATTATGTGTATTTTTATACTGGTACTAGACTTACCCGGCATTGTCTGCATCCAGGGGCAGCTAGAGCTGCGATGCCTACGCACTGGCTTCTCCCCAGGGGCAGTCTGGGGTGGGAGGACCAAGCAGCGGCCAGTGGCTGCTCCCTAAGTCAAGCAAGGGTGGCGGGGGCTGTGCTGCTGGCCAACGGCCACTCTCCAGGGCTGGGGTGCTTGCTGCTGCCTGTGGTCATTCATGAGTATATCTGTCCTTGCTCTGACACCTCTCCCTTTCTGTTTTATGAGAAACAATTGCATTGCATACTCTTCCCATTGTCCTGCACAACCAAAACCCTGACCTTGCTTTAAGTTAAAGTTATGATAAGGGGAAGCTGCATATCAAATATGGTGGTCCTGGATCTTTATGTTTAGGAGGAGCTCTTAAACAAATGGACTTGTGGATGGATAGACACACAGACACGCACACTCTAAAATAGATAGTAGAGAACTGTCCTTATGGGTTCCCTGGATATAATTGTTTTGGTAAAAAATCTCATCTGTAATGACATAGTGATATTGATACAAAGTCTGTGTATAGACACATCCCTATTCATTAGGCTCCTCTAAATAGTTGTCTGGGGAGCAACTTCCCAACCTGCTTCAGTTGCACCTCATTGACTGTGACTGGGTAACATTTGTAAAGACAGCAGTGAATCTCACAGGCTATGTTCAGAGAAACCTGTAAGGAATCCCATAGTGCAGAACAGCAAAATCTCTAGCTTTGCAGCTGACTTCTGAAGAACTGACAGACTTGTTTTTATTCTTCTGCACTGTTGTGAAAAAACATGCCCCCAAGAACAGGTGCAAGTTCAGATGGTGCTAGCCAACATATACTTAATCACAAAACAACCCCTGCGTACGTAGTAACCTTCATGCTGATTTTTACTGTTGTGAAGAAGAAAAAAAGAAACATGAACTCCCTTTGGCCTTAAGTTTTTCCTCTTTCTCTGTGTTTTCAACTCTGTTGTTTATGTACCCAGATATTATACAATGGGATTTGGTATTCTAGATGCTTCGTATTTGTACAACCTGCATTATCTACATTATATGGCATTCATCTAATGTGCTTTTTTTAAAATCCACTAATATCGTAAAATAGCCTGAGACACAAGTTTTATTGCACCAACTTTTGTTTGTGAGAGTTTACACAGAGCTCTTCATGTAGTCAGTGCTCTCAAAAGCTAGTGGTTCTCACCAACAGAAGTTGGTCTAATAAGAAATATTACCTCACCTGCCTTGTCTCTGTAATATCTTGGGATGAACAAGGCAACAACACTGCATAAAACAGCCTGAAGTATCACGAGTATCACCACTTTAAAAACTGAGACTTTAAAAAAAGAGAGAGAGACCAGAATAGCACACAGCCTCAATTTACTAATACAACTAAATTAAGCTAAAATAAGCTTTGCAACCTCACTAAATTGTTACTCTAAATCCCTTCCTCCTTGCTCAGGATTAGTATATTTAATATGACACTACTTTAAACAGATAAAGATGCAGATTCGCAGATCCTCTCATTATTTAAACTGGGCTGAAAACAGTGGACCAAATGCATATCTGGTAACTCCACTGAATTAAAATGGATTTTAACCAAGAATGAATTTGACCCATTCTGTTGGCTTTCATAAAACAAAGAATATAGATGTTTACTTAAGAATCAGTGTGAACTATAAACAGTACAAGTAGATAAATTGTACATAGGCCACTTTTTAGACCTGAGTCTGCTGTACACATAAGCTTATTAATATCACTATTTGTATGTCTACAAGAACAATGAGAAGTCCTGTGGCACCTTATAGACTAACAGATTTATTGGAGCATAAGCTTTCGTGGGCAAAGACCCATTTCATCAGATGCACACAAAAGCTTATGCTCCAATAAATCTGTTAGTCTATAAGGTGCCACAGGACTTCTCGTTCTTACAGATTCAGACTAACACGGCTACATAAGAACATAACATAAGAATGGCCGTACTGGGTCAGATCAAAGGTCCATCTAGCCCAGTAGCCTGTCTACTGACAGTGGCCAGCACCAGGTGCCCCAGAGAGGGTGGACCGAAGACAATGATCAAGCGATTTGTCTCCTGCCATCCCTCTCCAGCCTCTGACAAACAGAGGCTAAGGACACTATTTTATCCCCTGGCTAATAGCCTTTTATGGACCTAACCTCCATGAAATTATCTAGCTTCTCTTTAAACTCTATTATAGTCCTAGCCTTCACAGCCTCCTCTGGCAAGGAGTTCCACAGGTTGACTACACGCTGTGTGAAGAAGAACTTTCTTTTATTAGTTTTAAACCTGCTACCCATTAATTAAGGCGACCCCTCTGATGTATGTCTACAGTATCTTTGATTCAAAGGCATTTCATAATCATTAATGAGCTCATGTTCGTGACATCCCTGACTCAGATTAGTGGTTTACAGAAGGGGGAACTGAGACACACACAGAGACTGAGGATTTCAGGTCAAGGTCACACAAGAAGTCTTTGTCAAAGCCAGGTATAGAACACTGACATTTGCCACTCTGGTGTGTTAGCCATAGAATACTTTCCAAAACTTGTGTTCTCTTTATTCCTTGTTCTTTTGGTTTGGTATGAGTAGAGGTATTTATCTTCTAACAGGGAAACCTGTTCAGAAGAAAGACAACAGTATCACACTGTTCTTATTTCTCCCCACCCCCCTTCCCACGACCACCCTACCTCCAGTGAGCTTCTCTCTGTTTGTCAGCTATAGCAGTATTTTTAAAAGATGATAAAAGATTAAACTTTTCTGGATCCTGGCTTTTTTCTCCTTCTGTGGCTAGCACTTTCCTGGCATATCAGAGACAGTCTGGACTCATGCTTCAGGGTTTTATTATATCCTTTCTCATGCTCCTCTGATGAGCACTTCCAAAGTTGTATAGATACTAAAATTCTACAAGAAGCTCTCAGTGAATCCCTAGGAAACTGTTCCTTGTGTTATCCAGGCTCCTTGCACTAGCCAAAGTGCCAATATCTTATATGTTTCTATCCAATTTGGGTTTGTTTAGATGGGAGGTCAGCAATGTTCCTTCTAATCTTTTTCATCTATGTATGGATTTTTTCCATACATGCATGGAGTAAAATTTTGTTTTGTGCACCGAAGCATGTTCCATTAGAAATAAAAAACTGATCTGTGGGCACTCTACTAATCAGTAGGGTGGCATTGGAATATCTCCTGAGTGGCTGCACAAACACACCGCATACAGGGAACACTGGGGTCAGTCCCAGAAAGGAAGTTATCAGCTAAGAAATGTTCTATTTCTGTCTGCGGTAGTATGGTTGAATTTGTGACTTCTGTGCCAAAACACAAAATATCCTTTAGTCTGCTTAAGGTAGGCATAGGAAGAAGAGGTGTGGGGGTGCTGCAGCACCTCCAGGTTTTGCACCCAGCATCCTGGCCCTGTGCTTCAGTTACCCATGGTCCCAGTCCAGGGTCATACTTAGCCATCAACCTCAACCCCCGGGGCTCTGCTGCTGGCCTGGGGTCCCACTTGACCACTGGGCCCACACCTGGGGGTTCTGCTGCTGACCCCAGGGTCCTTGCTGCCATCCTGGAGTCCCACCAGGCCTGGTGGCCCCATCTCTAGGGGGCAGTGAGAGCTGCAGACAGGGGTGAGGAGTGTAGCTCAGCACCCCAACTCCAAAAACTGTTCCAGTGCCACTTCTACTTGCCCTGGATGTTCTCCACCTTCACAGGCTGAAGGAATAAAAATTAGCCCAGAATTGGGCAGTGCATGTAGAAACAGCAGCAGCAATTCATCCCTCCCTCTCCTCCCCCGCCATTGGAAGCTGCTCCTTAGGATGGATAAAAAGTTGAGATTGTGGAGACTGTGGTGAGGTGCTGGAGTGGGCAGGAGATTGAACCTGGGAGGAGCCATGATAGGTAGGATGGTCACACAGCAAACTGTCTGTCCAGCATTGACTCCTTCTCAAAGTCACTAACTTCTTCTGGAGAAAACTGGAAAACGTAAGTGCAGATGGGGGAGCCAATGATGACTCACCTGGCATTGTGCAGGCAGGAGGATGAGAATGGCCATGGGGCACATGGTAAGACATTTCTTCCACATCTCTGGACAGTAATTCTATATCTTGGAAAGGATATTGGGAAATTAACATTGTGGACAATTTCATAGTTTTCAATTGGGTGTTATTTTCCTTTTCCTGCTGAAGGACGCACTCTAAGCCCTACAAAGGAGTTTTCATTATCCTTCCCCATCTTCTCCCTGCACACACTCACTCCTCCAACACCATGTAATTATCTTTCACTCATGTAATATTTAGCTTGGATCATGGCCTCCTCAGACCAGAATTGCTGCCATTTTATGTGTTTTGTAAGTAGTGGTGTTCATCAAGGACAGGCACAGTGACTTAGTATCTTTACTTGTGCTGAATAGTAACTTAACTCTAAAAATTGCCTCCCTGAAATCAACATGAGTTTGGCAGGATATGAGCCATACTGATCATCAGTGCCTTTCTGGTAACCTGATGTGTTATTTTGACTTACACATTCACACTATAAACAATACAAGGAGTGTAAAATACTATATAGGTGTAATATGCATTTGAAATTCAGCAGTTAGTGTTTCTCTTAAACAAGAACAAATCATTTTCTTAAAAATAAGAACATACAGTATTCTTCTTTGACCAAAAAGCTCTCCCAGTCCACTGTATTTCAGTAGAGTTAAATGACGAATCCCTATTTTTTCCCTCCCCGAGTTCCACTTTGTTGCTTTCAAATATTCACAAGTAGAGAATGCAGTAAATACACTAGCCCCAGTGTTGCTCCTTTGTTGCCTGTGATAGTAATATACTTACAATTCATTTCTATCCACTCAATACCACAGCCTGACTTTACAGGTAAGTGTAATTTACTTTTCCAAGAGAGTTGAAAGTTAATTTTCTTGGCAACATTTCTGGTCATCACAATTGAAAACTACAACCTCCAGAATGATCTGTAGGAAGTTCTACCCTTTAATGGGGAAAGTGATTGTATAAAGGGATAGTGCTCAATGAATTTTCTGTTGCCAAAGGGCTACAATGAATGAAATTACGTTGGGTTAATTCCTTGATGGACTCTCACCAATTGTGGTTGAATCGGATATTATAGTATCGCACACAAACTTTAACCAGCTGCTTCTTTTACTGTTTAAAGAATAAAACAAAAAATCCTTCAAGAAGAACCTCTACATTCTTCAGTCTGACATGTTTTAAAGGAACCTATATTATACAGTGAAGACCAAAGTGTAAGTGCATGTGTGGTTCAAGCATGTAAGTGCCACTGTCCACAATACAAACTGAATGATGTAGTTACAAAAAAAAGGCACTTTATGCATTCTGCAAAATCAAATGCTATTGCCTAGGACATGGGCAAATGCAAAAATAAAAAGGCTGGTGCCAGGAGGAAGGTTTTCACCGGTTTTTTTCAGTGCTTGGAATCTTCCAGACAAATAACCTGCTACAGAATGTTAGAATGACTCGCCACAAGACAATGAACAAGCAACAAAGCATCAACCTAAAAAAAGGGGAAAAAAAATCTTTAAAAATTGAGCTTGATTTGAAAAATCTTAGACAATTGAGCTGATTCTAACTGTAAACCACAATGGCTGATTTTGGGTGACCATTATTTTGCATGTGTATATAATACAGCCATATAGTGTGTGTTAATATAATAAAAATGTAAAACATGATGGATGGTACTTTTTCCCTTCCCCCCGCTTTTCTCCTGGTGAACAAAATAGTAGAGAGCAAGGAAGCTCTGCTGTTGTGAGAAAGGAGAAAGGTTCAGCAGCAACCCTTGTGCTTCCCTGAATGCAGAGGCTCCATAACAGAATTTTTATAGGGTTGCCCAGACATTAAAGCATTTCACTAAACAAAGGCCCCTTCTGGTTAGCAGCACTATCCACCCCAAAGTGTGTAGGGAGAAACAAGAAGGTGCCAGGGCTCCATCCCTATAGCCTGCAGGCTTGGAGAGCATGTGCTCCAGCCTCTGTGTGTGGCAAAGATTCTGTGCTCCCTGGGAGACTTTACTGGCCACAATGCATCCGAGAATTCCACATGGGGCAGTGCATTCCCCCAATGGTGAGCTGGGTCTTCATGGTACAGCTGATCCCATAAAGTTATGTAGAGCAAATCCTTACGTAGAAAGGATGAGTCATAATGAAAACAAAATAGGCTATATGAAAATAAGAGTCTGATCATGTTTCTGACTACAGGTGACCAAAGCTGATGAGTCAATTAGCTGCACTAACAGAATTGCTGTTCAGTAATGTTACCCTGGAAGCATTCAGTAAGGTATGGTTTCTTTATTGTTGTTTGTATTGAAAATGATACAATAGCTCAATCACAATAGAAGCATTGTCTTCCAACATAATATAATTGCATAATTTTATTTAATCTGTATCCTACACATGCATTGCTCTTTAAACACAAATAAAAGGCACGATCCCTGCTGTAGGGAGCTTACAGTCTGAACACACCATCGAGGTTTTCTTGATCACATGTTTCCTTTCATTTTTTATTTTGGTACATATAAATGACCCTCCAAAATTAATTTATAAATGGAAGATCTAAAAAAAATTTCTTCAAAAATTTGAAACTCCTGCTTCTCGCTATTAAAAAATAAAGACGCTGCATGTTCACTGTACATTTAGATCACACACATTAACAGCCATACACTATTTCTCTAAAATGGTGGGACTTCTGCCTCAGGGGAAAATACAGCGAGACAAAGAACTCTAGATGTGTCATTGGATGTCAAGATGCCTCATTGCAATAAAAGATCAATACCAAGCTACAACAAGAGGTTTACTGTGAGTGGAATACAGAACCAGTACAGTGAAATGCTGCTGCTTTTTAGTTTATTTTTGCTGTCTGGGACTGGAATTCTCCTATTACAAGCATTAGGTCCTACACAATATCTACCCATCCTGGCTGTTATCAGCACTCCAGCAATGGAAGCTGCAGGTGATATTTGACCTGACAGAAGATTGCCAAGACCTGCTCAGAGCTAAGCTACAGCAGTGGGTAAAGATTACTCTTAAAATCTAGTTTACAAAGCCTCCTCTAGCTAGATTGAGCTCAGGAAACTCCCTGATGCCATATAAATATTTCATTACTGCCACTTGCTGGCCAAGGAGGATGAAATGCCTGGGTGTTGGAGTGCACTGTATGTTTCTCCCATATTCTCCACTGGTGTGGTTTTCCTTTCAATTAATCTGTTAGCAGAGGGTGTGCATGCAACAGGAACTTGCATTCTTACCACAGCATGTGTAGGTTCTTCAGGGCTAGGACTGGGCCCTTTTCTGCAGACAGAGAAATGCGGTAGAGCTGAGTTGTAAGTCTTCTTTTATTGAGCCAGTTACATCAAGTTCTATTCTGACCGCTTATATCTAAGAAAATACAGGGGTGTTTTCCTAACCTGCTGACTTTTTTCTCTTTAGGCTTCACTCACTTTACCATGCAAAATTAGAACCTACTATGGGTATGTCGGTAATTTAAAAGCTGCTGTGCAGATGATTAGGCGAGTACTTGAAACCTTTTGCTAGGCTGGTTGGGAGAATATAGCACCCACGATACAGAACCCACAACACACAAAGTGCTGTACAAACAAAAGCAGATTGTGGCACCTACATGCTTGCATCACACATGCAGTTGCACTTTGCCTTCTGTTAAAAGACATATGTTTAAAAGAAATCTGTATTATACAGTAAGGACCATAGTCCCTGCCCTGAAGAGCCTGTGCGCTGTGGGAAGGATGCAAACCCTCATTTCGTGCACACAAATCAGTTGAAAGGCAGTGTACTTGTGGACAAAATAGGTGAGGCATATAGTGCACTCCCCGTTCAGACCTTTCACCCTCCCAGACCTGGGCATGGCAGCAATCAAAAATAAATCTGACACGAGGGTCAGCAGAGTGTCCTGAATATGGGCAGAGTAAGCTTTGCCAACTATTTTTTTTAAAATTGTCTTTACCCGCTGTAGTAGATTAGCTCTGAGCAGGTCTTCATTTATCTTTTTGCCTGTGTTAGTTCTCTAAAACAGAGCCCAATTGGTACTATAGACCAGGGTGGGCAAATACCAGCCCTTGGGCTGGATCTGGTCCTCCACAGTTAACCCCTGGTGGGCCCCCACCACTATATTTACTTGTGCCTCCACAGGGACAAGCGATCCCAGTCCCCATTGGCTGCAGATCACCATTCCTAGCCAATGGGAGCTGTGGGAAGCTATGTCCTGGTTCATGCCACTTCCTGCTGCTCCCATTGGCAGGAATCATTGGCAATCTGTGGCAAAAGGGAGCTGGACCACTGGTACCTGTGGAGGTGCAGGGAAATACAGAGGTGGGGGCAGCCCATCAGGATGGGCTACCCCTGGCAAATCACCATTTTATTGCCCACCGTAGCTATAGGCAGAGATCTTCCTATCCCTGCTGCACCAAATAGGCACTGCTGAGGAGAGATGATCAAGGCAAGCAGTAGAGTTGGAGTTTAAGGTTGGTGAGTTACCTTTGATGTTGCGGTGCTGCTGCTCAGAACTCTTTGTTTGCAACATTTTTTTTGGGGGGGTGGTTATATGAAATGGATAAAACTATGAAGAAAAAGAGAAGTGGCGTAGAAATCTTTCCAATTAAATACAGGTTTAGTGGCAGTATCCTATAAAATTCCTGTAAGTTCAGGGATAGAGTGTATGTTCCTGCCCCTTGTACCATCAGCTTGACTAGTTCACCTAAGCAACAAAATTGTGAGGCCCTCTAGTTCAGGGGTGGGCAATAAAATGGCAGTGGTTCACCAGGGTTAGCCCCTAGTCAGCCGTCGCCGCTATATTTACCTGCACCTCTGCAGGTACCAGCAATCACAGCTACTGTTGGCCGTAGATTGCCGTTCCCACCCAATGGGAGTGCTTAGAAGTGGCATGAACTGGGACACTGTTTCCCACAGCTCCCATTGGCTGGGAATGGTGATCTGCAGCCAACAGGAGCTGTGATCGCCTGCACCTGTGGAGGCGCAGGTAAATATAGCAGTGGGGGCCTGCTGGGCTAGCCCTGGTAAACCAGATCCGGCCCCGGGCCAGTATTTACCCACTACTGCTTTAGTTTGTAGGTCACTGAAAGAAGACTAAGGGTAAAGATAGTCAAAGATTAAAATAAACCTTTTTTGTTAACACAATTGTGCTGATGGATTTACTTGACTAATAATTAGAAATACATATGTATATTTATTAGTATTCTTTAACTATATATCTAAGGCAGGATTGCAAGTCTGCAACTAGAAGGAAGTACTGAGCTGCTCTGCTACTGATTGCAGTAAACTCTTGTCTCTAAAGCATGCTGTGGAGGTGAAACAGACAAACCATTTCTGTATAGCAAGATAAATACAGAAGACATCTAAGAAACCTTGATTAGCTAATGCTTGCATGTTTTATGAACTATTTGGAGTGTGGTGGGGTGAATATGTTGCAGCATCGTATTGCCGCAATTACCAGCAGGAGATACTTTTAACAAAATACAATTAAGGCACCAGTAGTGCAATGAGTTGCACTATTGGCAACTCGGGCGATAATTCCAAATATTAGTTCAGAGGTATATGAACGGCATGAGAGTTGTTCTTTTTAATGAATATGGTGTAATTTTCAAAGTGTAAGATGATATCTGAACTGGGCTATTTAAGGTCCATCTAATTAAAATGAGCTAAGACGGCTTGGTAAACCATAGCTATACTGCATATACAGTCTGAGACTGCAACTATTCCAGCAAAATATTTTGCAACTGAAAATAGGAGAGATATAATTGGGCCACGTTCAGATTTCATAAAGCTTTCTGCCAAATCAGCAATAAATGAGTTAAACCCATGGTTGTTTAAAATATTCTGGTCTCTCTAAAATTAAATTCAAGAGTCTTATTGTCAGAGAAACATGATAGGTTTATTAAATACTCTATAGAATACTGTACGAGAAGTGTCGGTTTTATCTGATGCAATTTTTCTCCTTAATCTGAGCTGTATGTATGCTGCTGCAGCTTCAAAACATCTGGGCACAGCAATTTTTTTCTTTCCTGCACCTGCAAGTGTAAGTACACACATAAACAAAAATGAAATTAAATCTTTCACAGAGCCAGGGGAAGGGGGGGAACCCAACCAGGCATGAAGCTCAAGGGAGCAGTATGACAAGCGCTGAGCTGTAAACAAGCTTGAGAGGGATTTAATTCTTATGACAAGCGCCAGTGGTAGCGTCTCGCATGGACTCAGCATATGCCCACATTTCAGTGGAGGAATCGCAGAGGACTTAATGCAAATATAAAAAAGCTCAGAGCACATGAGGCTCTTCTCTTCTAAAAATATCCCCACAAATCAGGATGAGCTAGTGTTGTAATTATCTTGATTTTGAGAATGTTACCACTTGTGATAGATTTTTTTTTTTAATTACAGGCTATAATTTATAGAGTGCAAACTCTTTGGGGCAAGGATTGGGTCACTGTGTATGATGGTACAACACCAAGCACAATGGATGTCCTGTTCCTGATGGGGTTCGATGGGGGATTTTGCAGGATGAGGATTGAATACTAATAGCTGCTGCATCACATTCTACCATAGGTTTAATCCATGTCTTGGTCAGCAGGAGAGCTGTTTTAAGGAACGAGAATTAAGATGTTTTCCTGGTTAATCTGCTTTGTAATTTGGTATCCAAATTACCTCCACTGCACATTCATTTCCTAATTAGAGCCATGTCCTTTCTCTTTTACATATGATTGCAAGGATCCTCGTTCCAACAGCAACCTTCTAAAATAGATACTGTGAACCAGACTCTTCAGGCAAAGGCAAATCTGCAGACTTTAGTAAAAGTTGTCCATGAGTTAAGGCTGCAGGGTTTAGCCAAGCTTTAGAAAAACCTTCCTAGACAAGGGTTGCCGGGGAAGAGCTTCCAAGTTTTACCCACAGAACAGACTCGATTTGCTTAAGATGCAAAACAAAACTCCATTCACATTAGATCTTCATTATATGATCAGCCTCCTTTTTGACTTGACTAATGGGCTTCTCTTTTCCTCCTCCACGGCAACTGTTAACTTGCAACACCCATTATTTTATTAAAGTTGCATTTATTTTAAATGTGTATTTTAATACAATTTTATGATTAGAGTTTTCAGGATACCAGTTTTCAAATATGGCATCTCAAATATCATAGCATACATAGTCTACTAATGATTGTTACCCCAGTCAAGGTGACCAAAAGTTACACAGAATGTTGTGCAGTGAAGTTCCCAGATCTGGCTGACTCATGCAAATCCACAAGTCTCTGGGGCAATCCTGCAGGCAGGGTCAGGACATACACCCCTTCATGGGTTGACAGAGAGTTGAGAATGTGGCAACCCATCCTGGCAACATGGCTAAAGTGTGTGCAGTCCCACTTTTGAATAAAATCAGTAACTGAAGCAAGGCCAAACCACTTTATGTTCAGAATTTGGTGCTGACAGCACATATGGAAAGTCTCTAGCCTCTCCAAGTTCCTCTGAAGAAGGTCCAGCTTTCTGACCCATGTAGCTGAACAGATACTACACAGACTTAGATCCTGAATTTCATTTCATATCAAAGATGTTTTTGCCTGGATAAGCAAGGCATGGGCTCCATGCAGGACGTGAGACCTATTCATCAAAGAATGTCCGGTTTGCTTCAACTGTTTGAATTCTGCTAGCAGCTTACACAGATGAACTCCTCAATGCTTGACATGGTACTCTACCCCACTGGGAGCTCCGGTGATTCACCTCTGAGTTCTAGAATGAGTTGTTCTGCTATGAGATGTTCAACCTCATACTGGAGGCCGCATCTTGGAGGCACAGGGAGGATAAGGCTGCAATTCTATGACTTCTCCACCAACAAGGTAACGTTGGTATAGTCCAGCGATGGGCAATCAAGCCTAGTAAGTAGGCTCCGTGAGTGGTCTTCCTTCTTCTCACTGGGCTGTATGATTCCAGTGGTGGGTTCCACCTATGGCTTGTCCACCCCGTCTCTGCCTCGCCTCTGGCACTCTGGGGCATTGAAGCCCTGCACTTCCTACTCTCCCTCCCTCCTAGTACTTTTAGAGCGCCATGAATCCTCTGATTCACACTCCATGCCTGCTCTTCTCCCCTCCCTCCCCGAGCTTGAACAGCCAGAAATTAGCTGATTGACAGCACTCCAAAAGTCCTGAGAGAGTGCCGGAGGAGTAGGAAGTACAGGGCTCCAATTCCCCAGTGTGTGAAAGTTGCCCTAGTGTGGTGCCGGTGGCACTCCCTGGACCTGGCCCAAGGTGGGGAAGGAATGGAGAGCCACACAGACTGGGGGGGGAGGGGCAGGCTGTGGCTCCGGTGGTGGCTCCCAGGTGGAGCTGAGGAGGCTTTTCCCCCCACCTGTTCAGTGCTGCAGACAAGGGGGGATGGATATGTGGCAGCGGGACCACTTACCTGGGCCAGTGACAGGCAAGATGGTGATTCCAATCCCCAGCTGGCCACTCCCTTGGTGGTATGACAATCCCCAGTGGTCACTCTGCAATATATAGCTCTCTCCTGTGCTTGCTGCCCCCCGTGGTGACTGTGAGTATAGGATCCCTTCACTCAGCCCCCACCATTTCCATGTGATGGAAAACCATTGAATTCCAGGCATATCCTGTTTTCCTGACACAACCAATCTCTGACCTTGCATTAAGTTAGGATAAAAAGAAGCTGGGTACCAAATTTGGTGGTCCTATCTCTTATCACTTAGGACAGGGTGGGTAAGATATGACCAATGGTTCGGATCCATCCTGCCAAGTCTTTTAATCTGAACCATGGCCCACCCCTGTAGCATGGAGCAGCACCACTCTCAGTGGCTGGCTGCTCTGTGGGCTACAGGGGAGGGGCAACTTCACCTGCTGCCCCACCCCCAGAAAATCTCTTAACTCTTATAGGTTGGAAACTGGCCAATGGGAGCTAAGAGATTTTACTGGAGGTGGGGGCAGTGCGTGAAGCCACATGGAGCAGCCAGCCACTTAGAGCAGTCTGGGGCTGCTGGCAGGCAGAGAAGCCTGCCTGAAAGTACTGCTGGCAGGGAGCTGCTTAGGCAAGCACCTCCTGGCCAGAACCTGCCTCTGGTACCACACCCCGTCCTGCACCTCAGCTCCATTCCTAGCTCTAGACCCGCTCCTGCAGCCCGGCCCCAGGCCAGAATCTTCTTCTGCATCCATACCAGCTCTGGGACTCTGCATCCCAATCCCATGCCCTGTGTCACAATCCCCTCCTTCACCCAAACTCCCTCTCAGACCCCAAAGCCTCTCCTGCACCTCGGTCCCTATCTGAACTCCATTCTGCACCCAACTTCCATCCCAGACCCCACACCCAAAGGTCCATAGAAAAATGCAACCTTTGACCACTGACCAAGATCTTGGAGTGTCCCTTCATCAAAAATTATTGCCCACCCCTGCTTTAGAAGGGGTTCTTGAACAAATGGACTTGCAGACAGGCACACAGACACACAAATCTCTAAAATATATATCCAATGTATACCAACCCAGGTGATCTCTGCTTCATGCAAGAAAGGTATCAAGGTTATGTGTATGATTCTCAGAAACCTATATGTATTTCATGACTTCTGCAGAATCCTTGATTAGATACTGGCCATTTGTACTGTTGGTGGAGGTCTGGCTTGTGAAGAGTAAGAAAATGCAATTAGAGCTAACAACAAATATTCAGAGTTTGATGGTTCTTCCACACTATCGGAGACTACTTGAAATTACACTATGAAGGGATTTCTGATGATGCCCAAATTGGGTGTCTAAGTTACAATTTAGGTACACACTGCAAATGTCTATTGTATTGACCGAAGTAGTTTCCAAATATGGGATTTGAACATCCCATTATGGTGTGTCTCTTTGCCTTCTATCTTAGGTAAATAATTAGAACTTACTTTAATCTTTCTATAAGAGAACTTAACAAAAAAATCATTCCGTTTTTTTATTTCTATCTATTTTTATTTAAGGGAAAATGAATGTGAAGATTCTCCTTTAGATTTCAATGCTAATACTCCAACGCTATGTCTACACTACATGTTTTGTCAGAAGAGGCAATGAAAATGAAGCGCTGATTAGCATTTTCTTATGCTTCATTTGCATGATCTATTCCAATCCATTTTTGTGCAAGAGGTTTTTGTGCAAAAACATTCAATGTTATCCAAGGCATAAGGATCTTGCACAAAAAGGGGGTTTTGCACAAAATGGACATGTCCACACTGCATGTTTTTGCGCAAAAACCTCTTGCTCAAAAACTGATTGGAATAGATTATGCAAATGAAACGTGAGAAAATGCTAATCCGTGCTTCATTTGCATTGCTTCTTCCTACAAAACACATAGGGAAGACATAGCCCAAAGGTCAGTAAAGTAAAGCACTCTGATGTGATTGTCCGGGAAAAGGTTGTTTTTAATGCTGTTTTATCCCTTATAATCAGAGATGAGACCAAATCAAACCCCCTGATCTGAACATTCACAGCATTTGCAGGAGATAGGAATTCAAATCCAGATCTGGATCCCAATGTTACAGGTGGCTCTGTTGCAGAGTGTGAGGGAGTCACCAGGCCCTGCACCCCCATCCACAACCAGATGTGAGACTCAGACAGCAAGTAGATCAGAAGGCTTATTGGTTCACAGGGATACAGCGTAGCACAGACTCATTGTTACAGGAACCAGGAGCATTCAGTACAACCCATCTTGGGGATGGGGGGGCCTCCAAGCCAGCTAGACTCCCTTCTCCCTACACCTGCTGAAAAACTAACTCTCACACTGGTCCTAGCCCTCCAGGAAGCCCAGCCTACTTCTTTGTTCAGATTCCAGGGCAAGGGGTCACATGGTTGCTTCCCCCACCTCGCCTCAGGTTCCAAAAGAGGCTGAGCTACTGTTGTATATGTGCTAAGATGAGGCAATTTCTCCTCAGTGAGAGCCACACCCAACATTCCCATCCTCAGCCAGGCATCGGTGCAGTGCCCATGGAAGCTGAGGCACACACACAGGGTAACAATGGAACAGTACAGGATAGTAGGAATCACATACAACATAACAAAGCGAACAGAGTGAACACAATCTCCACTACGTCACAGACTCCCCTACCACAGGCTGAACGAAACTTCTCATCTTAATAACCTGAAACTTTAGAAGTCTGGAAATTCAGATCTCACTGTAGCAGTTGAGGTCCTGCACTTCTTGTATTCCCCTAAACTGTACAATGCAACACAGCTCACCCTACATAGTGGCACGTAGGTGACACTTGTCTGTCGCACCATTTCTTTTGGTGTTCTCTGCCTATGTCAAATGAAAATGAGCCATACGGAACTGCAGTTGTGAAGAATCCTGTGATGAAAGGTGTCAAGTATTGTTCCCTCCAGAGTAATCAATTATTCAGATCAAGAACTAATGTGCTGTGGGCCCAGTTCACTAAATTAAACATGCTACGTTTTTTTCAGTTCGTACATGTAATAATCAAGGCATTGGTGTCCTTTGAGAGATACATGGTACCTCTGCAGTTACTTAGCTAAAAAAGGCTGCTGCTAAAATTGGTAACTAAATTCTACAGATATCTTGGGACACAGTTTTTATTTATTACTTATACAGTAAACACATTGTACTACATGGACAAAGCTCTAGCTCAAGAAGTATAAAATTAAAGGGCCTGATCCTATAGATCATTTCTTCAGCAAGTGGCATTTCGTCATGTGAGTAGTTCCATTATATTAATATATGCCAAATGGAGTTTACATTCAAAGCTATGTGAATGATTTTTAAAAAGTTGGCAGCTTCTCTTTACTTGTTACTATAGCCAGTGTCCCTGATTTTTCTACCGAAGCTTTCTGAAGAAGGGGGGGAGGGGGTTATAAAAGATGTTGTTTTGTCACCATAAGGAATGGCTGAGCTATTTCAGTGCATGCTTTAAGGTTCCTCTCTTCAAAAATGTCATTAACAATCTCCATTAGAAGAAGACACATCACTTACCAACCTGGAAGGGCCAGTGGTAACTTAGATTCCTTTTAGTGCTATATGTGGCTACTGTTGCATGAATGGGCTGAAGACAGGGAAAGGACAAGGGATGTTTCCAGCCCAGATTGTCTAGAGGCAGAACATGTGGGTCAGCACGATGCCCAGTGTCCTCTAACTGGGTCTGTGTGATACAGGCAAAAAGGGGAGTGTTTCATCATTTGTAAGGCTGTTAATAATGAATGAATAGCTTCTTGACCGCTGATGTGGCAGGGATCAGCATCATTCTGAGAACTGGCTATGCAGCTGTTCTCATCACGGGTTTGTCCATGGTGGGTATGTGAGGAATACACTGGATTAGTAGTAAATATCTGGTTTGTTTAATTTCATTTGTTTGCAGGACTTCTCTTTCTTCTGCAAACTGGTTTGTGGAAGAGGAATGATAGTGTCTTGGGGCGAGGATGGAGGTTGTGTGGAGGATGCAGTGAATATAGAGGGAGCATTGGAACGTCTCGACCTTATGGACTGAGTAGTAAGGATAATGGAAATGAGCTTGCAACTATTTAATGGCATATGGAAGGTTTCTGGATGTGGTGAATTTTTTTTTTAACTTCTCATGAGTCTTCACCCAAGCAGTGATGCCAGGCTGTGCTCTTTGTTGGCTTCCAGTTGTCAGAGGCAGAAAGTGAAAGAAAGGTCCCTGCTCACCTGAGGCCTTTAAAGACTGCCTGACCCTGGAACAACTTACATGAGTAAAAGTGTGTGAATCAGGCTAGGAGAAGATAACATAAAATGGGATAGGCTGAGGAGGGCAGATGTGATTGTCCCACACTGGGCTCTCAGGGATTAGTAGAGCCCTAGGGAGGCTGCACAGAAGACAGCCAATCACAGAAGGGTTTGTAGGAGCAGCAGCAAATCAGGGTAGGGATGGGCAATATAAAAATGGTTGCAGAGCAGGTTCAGTCACTTTCTAGAGCTTGAGGAGGGAGGGGGACTGGCTGCCTTGCAGGCAGAAGGCAGCAAGCACCTGCGATAGAGCAGTGCTGCAGACAGAGATCCAGGGATCTAAAGGCAGCTGCTGGTGGGCTGCAGGGATCTGCATGCTGAGATAAGGGCAAAGAGGAAGTTGGGGCCATGGGGAAGTGGTTCAGGGAGATCTACAGAGAAGTTGAAGGGGACACAGTAAGGATGTTAAATAGTGAGTAATTTACTAGTCGAGTAGTCATTGGAATTTCCATAGACTTCCGCATTCCTCTTTTGAAATGTACAAGAGCCCCCCACAGTGGGAAATTCTGCTGACTCCGGGCTGCATGCAGGTACCAGCTTTGAAATGCACAAGAGTCCCCAGCAGGGGCTCTTGTGCATTTCAAAGTGGAAGCGCCCTCATGGAGCCTGGGCTCAGCAGGGGACTTAAGAGTCCCCCGATGACCTGGGCTCCATGCTGTGCTGCAATGGATTCATTTCAAATGGACTTTGAAATGCCACATGGAGCCCAGGGTTAACTGAGGACTCCCCAGCTGACCCCAGGCTCCATGCAAACACTGCAGCAGCGTTTCAAAGGGGCAGCGCCTCACAGCTGATCCTGGGCTCAGCTGTGCCGCGCTGCCTCCTTGAAATGCCACCACGGTATTTCAAAGGGGCAGTACTGCATGGAGCCTGGGGTCAGCTCCTTGCTGTGCTGCTTTGAAATGTCGAGGCAGCATTTCAAAGGGGCAGCGCCACACAGAGCCTGGGTATGGGCTCCGTGCGGCACTGCCACTTTGAAGTACCCTCTCTTCCCCTCCCACTTTGCTGCCTCTGTCTGATAGAGGCAGCAAGGGGGGTGGAATCAACTAGTTGACTCTACTATCCAATGAGCATTTGCTTATCAGATAGTTGACTAGTTCTTAACATCCTTAGGACATAGCAAGTGGCATCATTTACAGGGCCCCTAGACTGAGACCTAGAGTAGTAGGTTCCCCCATCTCCATTCACAACTGAGGAAGTGGCTGGACTGAGAGACTGCAGTACTGTACCCCAGAAGAGGGCAATACAGCATGGCACAACTGGAGGGCTCTGTCATATAGAGGACACCACAATCTTGGGCGCGATAAGGATCTCTGGAGCACAAGTGATGGTGGCCAGACATCACTGGAAGACAATGCACTGGCATACAAAGCTAATCTCCAAAACAGCCAGGAGAAGGCACTGCAGTGGAGAGTCGAACCCTGTCACAAGGTCAGATTACTTTTTATAGCATCCCTATATTACTAGTATTGCTAATTTTTCAGCTTTACTGACTTGCTGCAGCTGTGGGAGTTGCTATTGGAGAGGAACTTGAAAGCAGAGAGTTTGGAGACAAAATCCTGAAGGAGGATCATTATAGTAGTTAACATTTTATCTTACTCCACACTTCTAAATTCCTGCTTGCTGTGCAGTAGGCATAAGACTCAGGCACGGCTGCCACCCATCACTTCTAGAGTGGCTTGATTTGCCTGTGTTTAAAGCATAAAGAGGTTATGCTGTGAGCTGACTGTGCTGTTAGTGCCATTGTCCCATTTCTGGTGAGTCCAGAGGAAAGTCTGCCATCTTCACAGCTTGCAAAGAAGGGTTTTGTGGATAAGCCAATGGTCTGGATTACTCTTTTGGGGAGGGTTTTTCTTTCACATTTTTTGGGAGGGGGCGTGTGTTTGTAAAGTAAATAAGCCCCACAGTGTTTGTCAATGGGCCTTGCTCCCGTGCAGATACTATACTTAATGACAAGTAAAGAACACAGCAGTTTATATAAATTATTCAAAAAGTTTTGAATGTAAATCCCATGTATGCTACATGGAACAGTGTGAAGCTGTACTTGCATCCTTGCATTCACATACGATGTTTTCAATATTCTTGAAAAACAATTCATGGTTAAAAACAACACATCTTACCCTTTCTCTAAGAAAAGAGTTTTGTATAGGTATTGTTAAAAGTAAAAAACAAAAACTGTCAGATTAGGAAAACAGTTGCCAGAAGACAAAATTAGCCTAAACATGTTAGATGAATTTAAGCCTCGCTCCATTAATTTCAGTTCTCTGTGGAATCACAGGCCGAACATCAGTAACCTGCAAGATTTGTTAAAGGCTTTAGTCTTCTAATTCCCACTTGGGTATTTTAATGTTGACAGATGTTGAAATTCTCAGACTGGAGCTTTGCATCCATATTCCCTTCCTCACAGACACCTGTAATTTGATTCATCTGTTTTCTTTGTTATTCCCTCTGCTCACGTAAATATAATGTGCATTTCTCACCATACCACTAGTTTAACTTTATATTATCTCCTATAAAAACACATGCACATACCAAAAGAGCAGAATGCACTTTTAACTGTGAGTCTGGAAAAACGGCATGCCAAAACTGCCATTGGTTATATTGCCATCTAACACTTAAAATATATTAATACTGTTCCTTTAAAACAAATGCCTGCTTGTGTTTGTGTGCAGACCCTTCCTACCTCTCCTTTGTCCTCCAGCTTCCCTGCCTATATAAATGAATGAAAAATATGTCTGAGTAGTGAGGAGGCTCACCCAACCCCTAACTCTAATCAGTGGCAATCTGTTATTCCACAGGAACTTGAGCAGGAGTGCAAAATGTAAAATATTGCATCAAAAGATAAGTTGGACTCATTCCTTGGCATGGTCTAGTAAATC
Organism: Pelodiscus sinensis; assembly: GCF_049634645.1. Lineage (NCBI taxonomy): Eukaryota > Metazoa > Chordata > Testudines > Trionychidae > Pelodiscus > Pelodiscus sinensis. The sequence continues at coordinate 28,355,945 of NC_134724.1, read as the reverse complement.
CTGTGAACTGTTTCCTAAAAAGGTTGAGAAAACATTCTGTTCCTTTATAACTGCGAACTGGTGAACAGAAAATAACATATTGTCTCTTCTGCCATGTATGATGTTCCTTTGTGGAAAAGAAGAAGCTTTTAGTCATTTTTAAGGTTTCTTTTTCCCTCTTTGTTTTTTACATTAGAAGAGTTAAGACATGACTTTTTTGGTGACTGTTTCTTCAAAGGACTTGTGTACGGCATCCCCTGTGGTCACTGCTGTCCGTGAGTTCTGTGAATTTGTCTGCCTGATAAATAACAAATTTGGAGATTTGAAGAGTCCCATTACAGTAAATTGACCGTGGGACACACAGAGCTGGGCAGGGACCCCACTGTCAAATCAAATTATACGTTGTGGATAAAAAATAATAATTTATTTTGTTCCTTATCCCTGCCTTTGAGTACTAAGAAGGGAATTAAATAAAAGCCAGGCAGACCCATGGATTAACATAGCCACAACACATGTAAATGTGTAAAGAAAACCAGCCACGCTATAACAAGACTACACTAAAGAGCGTTCAATTAACCATCACCCTGTTTCCAGCAAAATAACATGTAAATCTGGGAAATAGGAGGGGAACTATTAAATTTTTGATGCTTGCCTGTAGGTCCTAACCAGGTAAAATGGTCCACCACCAGAGACTTGTGCAGACTAGGATTTAGCATGTGAGGTTAGCAAACACATACTAACTAGAAGTCTAATCTAGGAAAAATACACATGCAGAGTTGCCACCTTTCTAATTGCTGGTAACTGGACCCCATCTTCCCCTTCCCCTTAATGCCTCACCCCGCCCTCCCCCCCCCTTATCTCCCTCTTCCTCCAAGGCTCCACCCCCATCACTCACTTCTCTGCACCCTTTCTCCCCTGTCACTCACTGGATAGTTTTAGTGATGCAAGTAGGAGGTGACCCCCAACTAGGTAGGGTATGGTGTGGGTTAATGATGCAATGCCTCCCCCTGCTCCACAGTGACCAGACTTTTGATTTGAGTACCATTTAGGGTTGCCAGGTCTCCTTTCTAAAACTGTGCACCTGGGCATAGAAGTAAAACACTGGACTGCACTTGGGTAAAACCCAAATGGGTGACAACTCTGTACATGCGCTTTGAAAACATATTGTGCTGGTCAAGTTAAAGTCTAGTGGAGAGCAACGAATTGCATTATTTTATTTCCTCTCATAGGGTATGTCTACACTAGCCCCCTAGTTCGAACTAGGGAGGCTAATGTAGGCATTCGAAGTTGCAAATGAAGCCCGGGATTTAAATATCCTAGCCCTGCCTCTTCCACCCAAGGCCCCACCCCTTCGGGGAGCATGGAGTCACCCCCCACCTTGCCCAGGGTCCCATCAAGTCTGGTGGGCCCCCTACCTAGTGCTGTAAACTTGCCTTAAATGAAAAACTAGGTGCCTAATGTTCCCATCCAATATTTTTGGTTTATGGCAGGCTCACCCTTCACTCCAGTATCAATAGGGAAGCTAGTAAGCAGGGCCATGGCTACCTCATCTATGATGACCTGTGGGTCAGGACAATCAATGGTTCTTATCCTCTCCTGTAGAGCTGTGCTTGCTGCTGCTGTCCCCAGGAGACCGAGGCTAGAGAACACCACATAAGACTTTGGGAACATCCTAGAAGAATGGGGAAAAAGGGAGGAAAAAATATATTGCAGAAGATGACACAAAATGCAGCTACTCTGCCTAAGCAAATGGTTTGGGTGGTTGGTTGTTAAATCCCTTTTTGTCACTTTGAATACTCACTCTCAACCAATTAGAGGATCAGAAGAAATAGCATGTGACCTCAACCATTTGCTTCCCACCATTATTGTTAGTTGTTTCTACTACAGCAGCATCGACAGGTCCTGACACAGACCTGTGCTGGGTATCTTCTGTGCACAGGAGACAGTTCTAAATATGAGAAACAGGAAAAGGGTGGAAGAAAGAAGAATTTATTACAGATAATACTCTACTATCTTTTTTTTCTATTTTTGTATACCTATCATAAAAGTGACCTGGTTCATGATGTGGGCTCTGTCGTGAGAACCACAGGTCCGATGATGCATACCCGGGGGAGGAGGAGGACAGAACCAGGTAGACCGTTTTAGTAAATAAAAGGTATTTATTTATGACAGTGATGAATGTATAGTATTTATTCTAAGATTTTTAATAGACCGTGTTAATAATGAATTTACAGTATTTATTATATTTATTCTACGATTTCTAGTTAAATGTGTCAGAAATATAAGTAAGGGAATGGCAAGGGGAATAGTCTCTATTCTAAAGATATCCAGCTACACTAATTAAATAACAGTGATAACTACAAACTCTATGTACTGCCAAAAACAACTACAACACTAAGCTTATACAACAAAGAAAATCAAATCATACATACTTACACAGCACACACACCATTTCAAAGATATCGGTTTGGTTGCGAAGGCCTTGGTTACGCCCGAGAGTCGAGGGAGGTGGCTGGTCAATTGATCAGGCCGGCAGCACTTTGAAGTATATGGGAGGGTACACGCACAGTGGTATGTGTGTTGTGAAGACCTCCTCGAGCGAACTGTGCGATGGGTATTTATCCCCAAGTCTGCACATCATTTTCCCACGCTTGCATATTACCATATACGGCCCAACAGTCACCAAGTGGGGGTCTGTGTCCCAGGGGTTGGGCCGAAACTCTGCAGGTTTCATGCGACCAGATAAGCCCTGCAGTTCTCACGCCAAGGTGACGGGTGGGAGAGTCTAAGGCTATTTTCCCCTTTTCACACCTTCTCTTTTTCTAAAGGCAATGGTATGCAGGAAGGGTGCGGCCGGTTTCTCCCAAGGAGTACTACAGCCCATTATAGCAAGAGCGGCCTGGCCAAATATTTTTACTGGGTGGGCAGTTTTTCTTCTAACAGACTCCACGTAGTACTGCAATACAAATAATGTAATAAGGCACAAAAATCCATAGTAGAATAGGGAACTGAGCCCCTTTCCCAAGTCCTAATCTAGCACCTTCTCTGCTCCTGCCATGTCACCAATCTCAGTTCAAAACTCAAAAGACACAAAGAAAAGCTGTCTCAGCATTTCCATGAAAATCCGAATAGAGCAAAACACTTGCTGAATTTCAACACCAGTTTCATTGATGTGACAAGATCGTATAATGTACTGAATGTGAAAACCTGCAGAACTGCAGATAAATTTTGAATGTGTTTTAATTTTGCATTGATTATTATATACAGGCCTGAAATTCTGTAAGCTTATCAAATGGGCATTTTGTTATGAGAAAAATTGCATGTGACTTTTTCAAAGCCTTTTTCTGCTATACCTTAAAAGCAATAACAGTGAATGTACAGTATCTAACAGTCAAAGACTTTGCTGTCTTCCAGCTACATACTTGTATAAAGAAGTTACTTGGACACCAAACATAAAAAATATGCTGTCTTGTTCAGATGCTTCAAAACATTTTTAAATAAAAAAGTATGTAAAAATGTAAAAAGCAAAGTAAAACAGTAGTTAATACCTTCATTACTATCTGTCAGTGAGTCATATAAAGAAGTAAAGAAGCCCAAGTGAATGAGTGGACAGCTTATACAAATTACTTATACAGTGATAGAAATGTAGCCGTGTTAGTCTGGTGTAGCTGAAGCAAAATACAGGACTATTAAATTTTAAAGACTAACAAGATGGTTTATTAGATGATGAGCTTTTGTGGGCCAGACCCACTTCCTCAGATCAAATAGTGGAAGAAAATAGTCACAACCATATATACCGATATATACAAATTTGATTTGTCCTTTTCATATGTTTTCTTTTTTATTTTTAATTGTATCCTTTGGTATATATGGTTGTGACTATTTTCTTCCACTATTTGATCTGAGGAAGTGGGTCTGGCCCACGAAAGCTCATCATCTAATAAACTGTCTTTAAAGTGCTACATAGTCCTGTATTTTGCTTACTTATACAGTGATTTCCAAACAGGTAAGATATAGCTTAAGCCTTCATATTCCAGCTAGAACTTCTTGGCAATGGCTCCATTGGTATTTTAGGCATTGCAAAATCTTTTAGCCTTTATATTCTCTTGTTAATGTGTTAGTTTGATTGCATTTGATTCTGGGAATGTACTGACCACAATGATACTGACTGAGAACTGTTAGCCAATATCATTATTCTGGCCTATAGAATTCAGCTTTATCTGTGTGCTTTTTTTTTTTAACAGCGTTTGTTTTCTAGGAACTTCAAAAATGAATGGACTTCTTTTTCCTGCCCCAGGCATATCATAGTTTAAAACCAAAACCAAAATGCTGAGCCAGCCTCTGGTTCCAAGACATAATCCGGGGACCTCAGCATAATATTTTCCAGGCTCGTCCCCATAATAAATTACAATTGTAATGATAGTTCTAGTAATACATAGTGACTGAAAAACAGTTTTTTCAGTTTAAGCAATATGGTTTTCATTAACAGTTCACAATATTTCACAATATTTTAGGCCTTATACAGTTTTTAATTGTCTAAATATTTGATACGGTTACTGTTGAATTATATGAAATATCCTCCTTCTTCCTACTTTAAGCTATAAATCTGCATTAGAAATACTATTGCTAGTGAGGGTATTATTTCTTACATGAAATGTCCTATATATAAATTAAAGAAACAGCAACACCATTGTATTTGAGAAGCCATAAGATCCCAAATACATTCTGACTGTTAAAATTCAGGAATATTTACTTACCAGTTCCTATGCTAGCCAATTGTCTTGTGTTTAACCCAAAGAAATGAACAAAAATAAAGCAAGAAGGATCCTTATTAGGTCTAACTGGGGGAATATTATTTTTAAAAGTGTTGTTAGCTGGCATTGCATTTATTCAAGAATACGGTTAATGAATAGTTGCTAGGATCTCAGCCTTGCCATGTTCTGTCTGCAGCCCAGACCCTGCAATGAGTTCCATGTGAGAGGACCCTTGCTCTCTGCACACAGTCCTGACAAGACTGGGGCCTTAATGGCAACAACTGATAGCATGCTGACTCAGTGGTGCAAAATGTAAATCTGTATCTAAAGCAGCTATCAAAATGAGTCTTAAATCAAGGGTCTGTCATTTTGTGGCACACACTTTGAATTAATAAGTAATTGTTTTAATATAATTTGGGCCTAAGACATAGAAAAATTAGGTGATGGTTTCTTTAACAAAGAACATGCTGACCTTTACCTAATGTATTTTGTACAGAATTAAACAGAATAAATCTTAGTACATCTGCTTGTATGTGCTCAAGCACTGTCTCTGTTATCACAAGGTATGCATAGGAAATTGGAAGTATTTGCTCTCAGATTGAATTCTGGTGCCATCCACTGCTGAGAATGCAGAATTGCAACACAAGCCCCTGGTTTTCAGACTTGAACATGAAAAAGATTCCACTCTTTATTGATGATTCCTGCCTGCTAATTCCTCCCCCCTCGCCCCCTCGCCATAGTTTCTGTGAGCACCAGTTATACATTAAGGCCACATTGTGCCTAGACGCTGTGCAAAGACAGCTCCTACCTCAAAGAACTTGCAATATAAATACAAGACAAGAGACAACGTACATAGATAAAGAAAGACCAGTGGAAAAACAAGGCAACAATAATACAGTATTGGTCAGCATGACAGACTAGTGCATCCCAATAGCCCAACTGTTAAGTTTTTTCTTGTTCAGGGCTTTATCTGGTTCATTGGTTGGCATCAAGGTACAGGAGAGTTTTAGGGTTTGTTTAAACGGGGATAATGCGTTAGTTTATGGATATTTACAGGAGTAACCCCAAATGCAAGAAGCTGTCTGGGAGAAAGCACAAAGGAGCTTGTTTGAAAATATAAGTGAGTGATAGAGGCTGGCATTGTGGCCTAATCATAGGCAGAAGTTGACGTCTGGGCAGCATAGAAGAGATATGGCTAGGCTGTGAAGAAAAGTAACTTCTATTTGATGTACTAGAGAAGAGGGGCCCAGTGGAGGGATCCAAAGAAAGGAGTGACAAGGTCAAAATGACAGGCTAGGAAAATGACCTTTGCTGCTGCTTTCTAAATGGGTCTGGGCAGAGCAAGATTGCATTTGCCAAGGCTAGAGAACAGGATATTGTATTCAAGGCATGAGATAATGAGAGTGTAGATGTGAGTTTTAGCTGTGTGGATGGAGAAAAGGCCATATGTTAGAGATGTTATTCAGACAAATCTTCAAACTTAGATATAGCCTCGATGTGAGGATCTAGAGAAGCTGGCCTTCAGGTTACTGGCCTCTGACATAGGCAAGAATGTGGTGGTGTCCAAAATGTTTGAGAAACAAGAAAGCAAGGAGCAAAGATATGTCGCTTTATTCTAGCTATAGTGGTCTTGAGATCAATGACTAACTATCTGTGAGGAGCAGTCCAAGAGCCAAGGTGAGCTTTTAATTTGGCAGGAGGAGACTCGTCTGGAGTAGATAAGTAGGTTTGTGAATCACCAGAATGGATATTGTAGTTCAATATGTGTTTGTGAATGATATTATCCAAAGGTCAGATGCAGAGAGAGAAAGGAAAAGAACCAAAAACAGAGTCCTGAGGAATCCTCCCAGAAAGCTGGAAGAGGGATGAGGAGGATCCTCCAAAGGTCACTCTGAAGAAGTGATTACAGAGGCAGGAGAGGACAGAGTCACAGAAGCAAAGAGAGGATAAGATTTCAAGAACATGGTCAGTGCAGTCAAAGAAGACTTGAGGGGTCAAGGAGGATTAGGATAAAATACTGGCTCAGACTAGGTCTACACTACAGAGCTTTTGCCATTTTTGTGCAAAAACTCATAGAGCATCCACAAGCGCATTTTTGCACAAGTAAAACGAAAGAACGGAGGGGTTTTTCCGGTGTAGGTATTCCTCTGGACAGAGAACAGGGGTTTTTTGCTCAAAAAGAGGCAATCGAAAAAAGTACAGGGTGCCCTAGTAGCCATCCTGTAAATAACAATCAGAGTTTCCTTTCCAGAGAGTGTCCATGCAGTCTGGATGCTCTCTTGTGCAAAAGTGCGTCATTTTTTCCATGCGCTTTTGTAGTGTGGATGCACTCTTGTGCAAGAAGTTTTTGCAGAAGATCTCTTCCATAAAAAACTTCTTGCACAAGAAGCCTGCAGTGTAGACATAGCCTCAGAGATTTGGCAAAGAAAAGGTTGTTAGAGACTTTGATGAGAGTTGTTTCAATTGCATAAGAAGAATAGAAGTCAGTGAGGAGAGGATTTAGGATAAACCTGGAACAGAGCAACTCCAGAAAGCAATTGTAGGCAGAGAATGAACTGACTTTAGAGATGGAGGGTAAATAATTAGAGAGGCAAGTGGGGCCAAGAACGTTTTGTGCTTTTTTTAAAGATGGGAGAGACTAAAACATGTTTGTTTTTGAGGGGAAAGCCAGAGAGGAGTGAGAGTTAAGGAAAACAGTAAAAGAGGGGTTGATAGAAGAGACCAGGGAGATCAGGAGATGGGATGAAGTCATTTGGGCAAGTGGAAGGGATAGAAGAGAAGAGCAGATTAAAAATTGACATGTATTATGAGGGAGAAAGAGAGGTGACCAGAGGTGCTAGACAAGGTGTCAAAGTATTTTGTCAGTTCTCTCTGGGAAGAAATTTACAAGATCCTGTGCTAAGAGAGAAACAAGGCAGAAGAGAAAGAGTTTAAGGAGTGAGTCAAAGGAGCTGGAATTGCAGGCGGGAGTTTAAAAGTTTGAAGAAATACAGTTGTTTAGGTAGAAAGATGGCAGAAGCGGAGGAAGAAAGAACAAATGTGTAATAGAGAAATCCTGGTCATACGATTTCTGCCAAAGCCCCTCTAGCATGAGATGAGGGACCAAGAAAGCAAATATTGGGGATGAGTTGGGGCTAGGAGTAGGCAGGACAGACCTTGTTATGGGGCAAAGGAGCAAAAAAGTCAAGGGGAGAGGAGAATGAAACATGTTGAGCATCAATAACCATGTTTGTGGAAGAAAGCAATGATAGGGACAGAAAGGACAGGACAGAGAAGAAGAAAGATAACAAATGTTGATGGCTGGAAGATATGGATAGGTCAAGTGACTGGGCATGAGATGGGGGGGCTAATAGGCAATGCTGAAGGAGGCCAAATAATAATCAAAGAAGTGGGAATGCTCTCGGAGATGAGAGATCAGTTGTTGGTAACGATCAAGTCAAGTGAACAACCCTTGCGGTGAGTGGGAAAGTGGAACAAGGGCTGCTAGTCAAATGAAGAGGTGAGGGCCAGGAAACAGGGAGCTAAGAGGTTGGATTTGTCATCAACATGGAAGAAGTCACTGATAGTGATTGTGGGAGACAAAGTGAGCAGGAGTTGAAATCAGAGAGGAAGGCTGATGGGGAGGAATTTGGTGGATGGTAGATGACTTCAGTGCTGAGGAGGAGGGGAGAGGTGAGACGAGAAGAGTTGGAAGTAGTTCTTTATAAATAAGAGATGGGAAGGATTAGAGAGGAGACCTTGGAATTGGCAGGAATGAGAGAGGCAATGCTTGACTCCACCACTGTTGTTTGAATCACAGCGGGGAATATAAGAGAAAGGCTTCTCTTGGAGAGGGCAGCTGCTGAGGCAGTATAAGAAGAATGATGAGGGACGAGCTGGATGGAGTGAGATGAAGAGGTCATGGACGACAGATATTTTTAAAGATAAAATGGGGGTTTCAGAGACAGCTGAAGAAGGGGAAAAGGGAAGGAAGGTGATGGAAATGAGGTTATGAATAGTGGCATGAGAAAGGTGAAGGTGGTGGCGTGAATGGTTGTGGGAAGTGGAGAGGGTGAGGATGGAGAGAGGGTCAAGGTTGTATCAAAAGTTAACAAGGGAGAAGAAAAAGGAAGGAATAGATGTGGGACATGGACAGATGTTAAAATGCGGAAGGGGAAGGGTATGGTAGATGGCCAAAAGAAGTGGCTGGCGGGGTGTGTTGGAGCTCATTGCTTCACTTCTCTAAGTATTCTCTGCTATAGATTAAAAAAATGTTATTTTACTATGGGTTAACATGCATTAGGTATTGTGCTACAAAGTTCTAGTGGAGACAAGGCACAGTAGTTTTACAATATCAACCACAGGCAGGGAAGACCCAGGCCAAGCTTCATAGCTAACTTTGTCTAGATAGTTACTGTGATGTTTCATTATTTTAGAGGAATGAGTGGGAAACAACTTCTTACTGAATGTAAAGACTTTTCCTGAAAAATCCACAAACGTCATCTTCACAAAATGAATTACTTGGATGAAAAATATTTGTATTGCTGGGATTAAAACAATGTACAGAGTGACAATCATGTGGCCATTCAAGTGTGCAAATAATGGAGGAAGTTTTCTCTTCTAATGTTTATTTATATGGTAGGTGATTATTAACAACAAAACAGGCACACGGCATTTATAATCCAAAGATAGATCTACACCACATAGTGAGACACCCATTTCCTACAGTGAGGTCAACCCAAAACTTGTCACTGATTTTTGCACCCTCTTAATCTTCCTGTTTATTCTGTGCTTCATTAAAGTCAATCTCTTCTGGACAGACTGTCACTCAGGCTTGGCTTGTCCTGCTGACTGCTCTCTCCAGAGAGCACCCTTCATCCTGATAAATGGTCTATTAGCAGACCCACATGACTGAAAGAGGCATGCTCCTGAAGCTAAATAGATTACAAGCCTGTTTGCTCCAAACTGTCTCAATAGAAGGTAATAAGCATGATCATTAAAGTGGGTTTTAGTACTAGAGGAGGCTTTTTCCTAATGACAGGATTAAAACATACTGTTAATTTATAATGTGCAACAGAGTACTACAGATTAGTATTAATAAATGCATGAAGGAAATACATTCAGAGTTAATTAGTATAGTGGCACTTAGCATCCATTGTATTACTTACAAGATAGGTCAGGTCAGGTTAGGGGCCCTCACATTTTTTCATAGTGTGAACTATATGTTAAAACAGAAATTACCTTGTACACAGTTAAGATACCTTGGTATCCTGGAGCAACTACAGCAATTGTAGGCATGGAAAAGAGGTGGTTGAAAAATATAGAATTTATTTGTAATGTACTTTTACAGCTGCAGAGGAGGCGTTGGATGGAGCCAGTGTGATATGACTGACAAATCCACGCTGGCCACCTGCAGCTGTAGTATGGGTCACAATTTGGGAACACCCTAATTTAGCTGGAACTCCAGTGGTGTCATTTGTGGCATTTAAAGGGTATTAAGTTAAAAAGAAAAGTAATATTTAGTAATTAATCAAATATGTGTTCACTCTGCCATGCACTGTGGTAACTAAATACAAGTGTTTGATTCAGTCCTGTTACTCTAGAGAGGAGAATTGGGGCTCTGCCTCCTACCACTTTACCCAGAGCAGTTCTGATGTGAGCCAGGAGTGCTGTGAGCAGCTGCTGTCTCTTCCCTGCTGCAGCTGTTCCTCAGTCACTGTGCTAGCTTCGTGCTGCACTACAGAGGAGGGATGAGAGTAGCTCTTGCTGCTTCATTGCCTCCTTCCCTGCCAGGATGTGGAAGCCCAGAAAAAACAAGACAGGCACTGACCTGGCTCTGCTTGACTTTAGGGGAACTTCTAACAAGTGATATTGGTCTCCTCCCAAACTGTCCCAAGAGATGATGGAAAAAAGGATAAGCTGGGAACCAACAACCAGGTACAGCTCCCCAATATTCTACTCCAGTTCCAGAGCTGTTTAGAGCAACTTAGGTGCTGCGTAGGGTTGCCAGGTATCCGGTACTGACCTGGACAGTCCAGTACTTTCACCTCCTGTCTAGTAAAAAAAAAAAAATCAGAAAATACCGGACACCTGAAATGCTTGATATTTTCTGATTTTTTTTTCCCTGCCAGGAGGCGAAAATAACGGACTGTCTGGGTCTATACCAGACACCTAGGGTTGCCAGGTGTCCGGTATTCTACTGGACCGTCCAGTATTTGCGTTCTTTGTCCGGTAAAAAAAAAATCAGAGAATACCGGACATGTGCAATGTCCAGTATTCTGATTTTTCCGGCTGCACACCGGACGGAAGCCTAGCGTGGGATGGGGGAGTGGCTGGAAGGCAGGGCCATGATCGGCACTAGGAGCCTGTGATTGCGCAGAAACCTGGCGGGGGCAGAGGGAATCCCAGTTGGGAGGCGGGGCTGAGATCGCTGCTCTGGGCACTTCAGAAGCCTAGCCGGGAGTCCCAGCCACCACCCCCACCCCCCCGTCCCTGCGAGGCTTCTGAAGTGCCCAGAGCGCTACCAGGTGGGGAGTCCCAGCTGGGAGGCGGGGCCACGATTACTGTTCTGGGCACTTCAGAAGCCTTGCAGGGAGGGGGGGGAGTGGCTGGGACAGCTGGGCTAGTTGCAGCTGGGCAGGGGGTGCAGGAGGATTGCCCTTTCTCTTTTCCTATAAGGAGCATCCAGAGCCAAGTCAGACCCACTCCCAGAAAACTCCTTCTGTTGCCGAAGCTCCATTCTCTGCCCCATTGCTCCTCAGCTGTGGGGAGAGGGGTCACTGTATGGGGAGCTGTTCCCCTGTCTGCTCAACTCCCATACATTTGGGCCCTCCCATACCCAGTTCCCAAGCCAAATCCAATCCCGTCTACTTGAATCCACCTATACTCAGACCCCATTGAGCCCCACCTCGTGCTCCCCGATTTCCCCACAGAATCCCAACCCCCTGCATCTAGGACATTCCCCACATTCAAACCCCCAAGCAAATAATATCCACCCCTTTCACCTGTGCAAATCTCATGAACCCCTTGCACCTAGAACTCCATACCACTAAGCCCCACCCGGCTACATTCCAACCCCATCAAGCCCCATTTCCTCAGCTCCCAGAGCCTCCCCCTAGTGTGCCGCAACCACCTTCACCTGGACCCTCCTGTATGGTCCCAAGTGCCTCTGCACCTGGACTTCCACGAGCCACCTGCACCCAGATTTGCCCCCTCCCCCACACACACAGAATCTTCTCGCCATCTACTTGGATCACCCTACAGGAAGCCCCTCCACACTTGTCTCTTACTGGGCTAAGCCTGCATGCCCACACGGGGCGGCTAGGCCCTAGCACAGTGGTAGGCAACCTGTGGCCCGAGGGCCACATGTGGTCTAGTGGGGTTCTATATGTGTGGCCTGTGAGACATTTTGTTTACCGTAGCCCATGTGCAGGGTTGCCAAATTACTCTGTTTTTTGCCCGCAGAGGTTTTTTTTCCTACCAGATTACTAAAGTGACATGCACATAAAGCAAAGGCATGTGAAGTGAGATGCGTGCTGATTGCACACAACACTGGCTGCGATAGCGCAGTGCTCCCTCTGCATCCAGTCAGAACGCTGCTATGGTTCAGTTGTCACATCCCACAAATTCTAGGTAAGTGCAGTTAAAACTACCCTATCCCAGAAAATGTCTTGGTTATGACAATCTTGAGGGCCACTCATGCAGTTCACTTACTATCTTAGGTTGCCCATCGCTGCCCTAGGATGTTTCTGGGGCAAGCCAAGTCAATATGCTCTATCAAGGTGAGGAGCAGCCTCATTGCGAAGTCTGTGTCCAAGGGGAGGGCTGCAGGGTGGTCTCCCACCCTGTAAATAGCCTGCAGTCCCCACTGACATGCTGGAGCTTCCACATTTATTTATCTTACTATAGATTTTAGAAATGTTCATCTGTCTGTCAGACCATCTGTGAGTCCATTTGTTTAAGAACTCCTCCTAAACAGTAAGAGGAAGGACACCAAATTTGGTAGGCAGCTTCCTCTTATCCAAAATTAAAGCAAGATCAGGGGTTGATTGTGCCAGAAAAAATTTGATTGTTTTTCATAAAATGGAAAAGGAGGGGGCTGGCTGTTGTACTACAGAATGACTGAAAGAGGCCAGAGATGGGGCCTGGAATAGCTATAATCCTATTGTGCAAGCAGGGGGCACGGGTGGAGAAAGGGAAAGCCATCTACTATATATTTCAGAGAGTTTGTCTATTCGTGTTGTCTGTCTGTCTCTCAGCTGGGGGACATGCACCCCTCCCCAAGCTGTGTCTGCTGCAGTGGCCAAGGACAGGCGCTTTTCACATGGTCCCAAGATGCTGTGGTGAGAGAGGGCTGCAGTTGTTCTCTCTCTTGGGGGCAGCCTGCATGCAGAGAGCAGCAGCGGTGCAGGATCCAGCTAACAGAGCTGTAAACAGCGGAGTTTGAGGGGGAGTTTGTAAGGAGAGTTTGGATTGTGGGACTCGTTTAGGGTTGGGTTTTTTTGCCATAGGGAGGTATTTTGGTTTGTTTTTCTTTTGGCCGGACTAGCAGGATTTAGGTGAGAAGGCTGTTTAACACAGAGATAGCAGTGGCCATAACCCAAGCAGTGGAGGACACAATGAGACTGAGTGGATATGGCAGCTGTGATATGTATATGATTCTGGAGGGGGTACCTGAAAGGAGTTTTGTTTGTATGAAGTGTTGCCTAACAGAACTGATGGAAGAAAAGATCCGAGGATTAGAAATGCAGGTGGAAACTCTGGTCAAGTTTAGAAGGGGATTCGAGCAGATGATGGAGCAAAGGCATGTGGTGGCTGAAGGGAAAAGTTTAGACATGCAGACTGAAGCAGGATCAAAGGCCTCTGAGGGGGGACTGCTGAGCGAAGAAAATGGACAGTGGAAGCATGTGACTATGAGAACCAGGCAGAGGAAAAGATGGGCCAGTGAAGGAGAAATAGAGCTCAAGAACAGGCATGCGGAGTTGGAGAATGGAGAAGGGATACAGCAGGTGGCCACTGAAGGTGGAAAGGCAAGGAAGAAGAGAAGAGTGGCGAGTCCCATACATAAAGGGGAAGAGTCGATGGAGACAACACCAATAATGAGCACCAGGAGGATACAGGACGGGTTGAAGAAGATTACAAGGGAAGATAGGAATGGAAAGAACTTGCAGCCAGAGGAAACAAGGGATAGACCAGAGAATCGCACTGTCACCAGGAAAAGGCAGGTCTATGTGATTTGGGACTCCTTATTGAGAAGAATAGACAGGCCTGTAACCAGAGCTGATCCAGAGAACAGAAGGGTGTGCTGTCTGCCAGGTGCTAAGATACGGGATGTGGAACTAAAGTTGAAGAGGATCCTAAAGGGAGCGGGAAAGAATCCATTGATCATCCTTCATGTAGGAACAAATGATACGGCTAGATTCTCGCTGGAACGAATCAAGGGAGACTATGCCAGGTTGGGGAGGACGCTTAAGGAAATGGAGGCTCAGGTGATTTTCAGTGGTATTCTGCCTGTTCCTAGAGAAGGGCAACAAAGGTGTAATAGGATTATGATGCTCAATAGTTGGCTCAGGCAGAGGTGCTATAAGGAGGGCTTTGGGATGTATGGCCACTGAGAGGCATTCACGGACAGAGGACTGTTCTCTCGGGATGGACTTCACCTAAGTAGGGAAGGAAACACACTTCTAGGATGGAGGCTGGCACAACTGATTAAGAGAGCTTTAAACCAGGAATCTGGGGGAGATGGTTGGGAGATGTCCAGGTAATCTCTACACTGGATTTTAGCATTGAGAGGGAGGAAAAGGAAGTAAGAAAGGATATAGCCGGGGGTAGGAGAATAGACATAACAAGGAAGGGAAGAGTGGATACTAGTCTAGTAGGTTATATTGGAGGTACAATGTCCATGCCAAATGGGGTAAAGAATGTGAGTGAGGTGAAACAGCAAAAATTAAGATGTTTGTACACCAATGCGAGGAGCCTAGGTAACAAAATGGAGGAACTAGAGCTACTGGTCCAGGAAGTGAAACCAGATATTATAGGAATAACAGAAACATGGTGGAATACTAGGTATGACTGGAGTACAGGTATTGAAGGGTATGTGTTGTTTAGGAAAGACAGAAATAAAGGTAAAGATGGTGGAGTCGCATTGTATATCAATGATGAGGTAGATTGCAAAGAATTAAAAAGTGAAGAAATGGAGAAGACAGTCTGTCTGAGCAAAAATTACATTTGGGAAGAAAACTATTAGATCCTCCCCTGGGATAGTGCTTGGGGTGTGCTATAGACCACCAGGATCTAATTTAGATATGGATAGAGACCTCTTTAATGTTTTTAAAGAAGTAAATACTAACGGAAACTGTGTAATCATTGGAGAATTCAACTTTCCAGATATAGACTGGAAACAAATACTGGTAATAATAATAGGGCTCAGATTTTCCTAGATGTGATTGCTGATGAATTCCTTCATCAAGTAGCTGTTGAACCAACAAGGGGGGAAGCCATTTTAGATTTGGTTTTGGTGAGTAGCAAGGACCTCATAGAAGAAATGTTGTAGGGGACAACCTTGGCTCGAGTGATCATGAGCTAATTCAGTTCAAACTAAATAGAAGGATAAACAAAAATAAATCTGAGACTAGGATTTTTTATTTCAAAAGAGCTAATTTTAATAAATTAAGGAAATTAGTTAGGGAAGTGAATTGGACTAAAGAATTTATGGACCTAAAAGTGGAGGAGGCCTGGGATTATTTTAAGTTAAGTTGCAGAAGCTATCAGAAGCCTGTATCCCAAGAAAGAGGAAAAAATGTATAGGTAGGTGTTTTAGACCAAGTTGGATGAGCAAGCATCTCAGGGAGGTGATTAAGAAAAAGCAGAAAGCATATAAGGAGTGGAAGATGGGAGGGATCAGCAAAGAAAGCTCCCTGATTGGCCTGGCGGCAGGAGGAGTGCACAGTTTCCTCCGCCCTACCCCTGCCCCGTGAGGAGTGCGTGGCACTTAGAAGCAGTGCGCTCCTGGCAGGGCAGGAGGCTTCACATGCTCCACCGCCATCAGGCCCTGATTGGCCTGGGGGTGGAGGAGCACAGGAAGTCTCCTCCCACTACCAGGAGCCTGGGTACTTAGTGGGATGGGGGGGGCAAAGAGGCTCCTCCACCCCCAGACCAATCATGGTCTGGGGGTGCAGAAGCCACCTAGCTCCGCCCCTTTCATTTGAGGCGCCACCTCTTCTAGTGTGGCCCCGGACTACTTCAAAAATTTTTGAAGCGACCCCTGGTAAAAAATTGCCTATCCCTGCAGTAGATTGACATTGTGTACATTAAGGGTAACCAAGTTAGCCAGCATAATTTCACACTCCTGATAAAGCATGGCAATATTATTATATTCAAACAGACTGAGTGGTAAATGGAGTCCCCCACTGACCTCTGGCTTTTTCATATTGTATTTTTATTATCAATTTTCCCTAGTTTTTGCTCTTAGTCTTGAAGGGGATAAGATTCATGTTTCATCCAAAGAATTATAAATTTGTTGTTTTATTGTATTACATTTATTCAGTATACATGACCAATGTAACATTTATACTCAGATTATACACATTTGAAAATACCATATTAGAAAACTCCATACTGTATAGATACTTACTGAAAATGTCATTAATTGCATGTTATTCCATTTCTAAATGTTTAAGCATCCCAACTACTGCAGTCATTTACAGTTAGGTTACCTTCAAAATCAAAAGTCTATAAACTTTCTTTTTCTAATAAAAGCTTAAATTTTGCAGCACTTTGAAAACACCTCTGTGATGCTTGCTGGACATGTGACTAGAGCTGTTGAAAAAATGTAAATAATCTGCTGCGATCTGTGTTGAAATTAATTAAAATTTAAACCTTCTCGGTATCACTCCAGGCTGAGAACCAGAGCCTTACAATGTGACATAAGAATTAGTTTGCCAGTGGGTGTCACTGTTTCATCTTTTTTATGGCTATATTATAAATTCCTAAAAATATTATTTATGAAAGAAATGTTAACACGTTTCTGTTTGATCTATTTTTATTTTAAAGTTAAATATTTAAGTTTTTAGCCAAAACACAATCTGATATATTCTGTATATTGCATTTAAAGTCACTCTGTCCTAACACATGGCTGCTCTGGCTATGAAATTCAGAAATACAATTTTTTTAGACTTTTCAGAAGACTGGTGCAGGACAAAGCAGCTGTTTTGTCAGGTGTTAGGGAATAAACTTTTCTTCTAAATCATTCCTTACAGAGCAGCTGAAGTATTAAAAAGAAAAAGAAGAATCTTGCAGTCTAGAAAGTGGTAATTTGTTTTTTGTAACTGGCAATGTACAGTCATGGTGTCAAATGAAAATAATATAAAAATTAAAGTGTGTGAATTCATTAGAAAAGTTACGGATAAAAGGATTTGGATATTAAAAACAGCCACAATTCACTCTGTAAATTATAAGCCACCAATATTAATTTTTAGCCAATACATAACTAATTTAATGATTTATGTGCATTTTTTTAAAAAGAACACGAACTATCAATGAATATTTTCTTATCAAAATAATATGCAAATAATATATCAACTGTTGTTAAGCTAACATCACAACATCTAACTTGAGCGTGAAAGGTCAATGCAAGAGCAACACAGAATGAAAATTTCTGCATTGTAAAAGTGTATAGCATTTGCCAGATGGTGTGATTGGAAGTCCACATACAGAATGAATAAAAATGGATTGCATGTCTAGGAAACAAGCAGTTTCTAGAACAGAGGCAGACAAAATACGGCCCACCAGTATCTCATGGCCCCTCAGGAGCTTCGGGCAAGCTCCCTGCCTGCTACTCCCTCCCAAGCTGCTCAAAACAGCCATCTACGAGGGCCATGTGTGCTCTGTGTGCCCTGGGCAGGAAGGGGAGCTTTGCGTGCTGCCCCCACTCCCAGCACAATCCAGCCAATGAGAGCTACCTGGGCCATGCTTGCAGCACAGACAGTGTGCAGAGGGCTCCCCTAGGTGCGCACAGAGTGCCGACACGCACAGGGACCCCACAGATGGCTGCTTTGACTGGCTTGCGGGTGTATAGCAGGGAGGGAGCCTAACAAAAACTCCCACGGGGCTGCTGGCTGGAAACCACCTAGGGTGTAAGTGCCTCCTATCTAAAGCCTGCACCTGGCACTCTACTCTTTCCCACACCCCAACTCTCTGCTCTAGATCACTAAGCAAACCCTCTGTACCCCCACTCCTCCCAGATATTGCATCTCCTCCTGCATCCCAATCCCCTGTCCCAGATCACAACCCAAACCCCTTCACCCCCTCCTGCACCCCTGCCCCAGGTCGCAACCCCTTCCCAGGCTCTACATCCTCACCTACAGTCCTTCTCCAGATCAGAATCCTCTCCTGCGCCCCAATACGTGTCCCAGATCACAACTCCCTCCTTTACCCAAACTCCCTCCCAGACCCCACACACTTTACTGCACCGCAGTCCCCTACCCTGAGCTCCCCTCTGCACCAACCTCCATCCCCAACCCCGCACTTCCTCCATTAATATCATGGAAGATGGCAGACACTTAACGTTTAATATAGAACAATTTACATACTCATTTAATATAGAGCAATTTATATATTAATTGACTAATCTGTGCAATACTCCTGTGAGGTAGAGATGGCAAGTATTACTATCCCTACTAAACAAAGCAGTGAGCTGAAATGACTTGCTGAAGGCTACACACACAGTTAGTGGCAGAGTCCAAATTAGAATTGAGGAGTTCTTGACTCTTAAACCTTTTGTTATCCCTTTAGTTGTACAACACATTGTACACAATGTAATTATATTTCTGAAAGCATTCACCGATTAGTTGCTTGGAGATTTATTGAAAGTAGAGTCCTGTAAATCTGCGAAGCATGTCTGTGGATTGGATGCGGATACCAATTTTGTATTTGCACAGGGCTCTCATTGAACGAATCCAACAGCAGGGCTTTAAAGTTCCAGTGTGTGAAAGTAAAGATGATAAGTTATATCATTCTCAGCCCATAGAATTTAAATATCAGAGGGGTAGCCGTGTTAGTCTGAATCTGCAAAAGCAAAAGTGGCGAGGAGTCCTGTGGCACCTTATAGACTAACTGAAGTGTTGAATCATAAGCTTTCGTGGGCAAAGACCCACTTCGTCAGATGTAATTTCCACTACCATGCATCTGACGAAGTGGGTCTTTGCCCATGAAAGCTTATGCTCCAACACTTCAGTTAGTCTATAAGGTGCCACAGGACTCCTCGCCGCTTTTGCTTTTGCAGAATTTAAATGACTCCCAATCTTGTAAGCACTCCATGTATAGAATCCCCAGGGACTTCAGGATTAGATACTTCTTTCATCTGGGAAGTAGGAGTGTGGAGGGCGCTGCAAGAACCCCCAGGCTCTCAACCTAGCATCTAGGGTCCCAGCTACTGGCCTCTCACGACGGGTTACCAGCTGCTGCCTTGTCCACCAGGGGCTTTGCTGTCAGTGCTGCTTGCAGGGTTTCCAGTTAGAGCCCTGCACACCAGGGGACTTTGCTGTCAGCCTCATGCCCAGGGTCCCAGCTGCCAACTCTGAGTGCCAGGGCTTTGCTCCCAGCCCCAGCTGGGGTGAGGGTAGATAGGGGTAAGGGGGCTTAGTGCTCTCACTTTTTTAAATATTCCCATGCCACTGAGACCCATTTTTAAAGGAAAAATTACATATTTGCGATGATTCCTGAGAACATTCAATTTTGCAGAAAAAAATTCCAGAAATCAAATTAATTCCATACCATTATCAGAAAAATACATCTCAGCGGCCAGGCTGTTCGTATTAGGATGCAGACAATGCTAGCTTCTTGTGTTGTAGCCACTTTCCTGGGATTGGCTTCTAAGGAAAACTTTTAATGTCATGATGGTTTAGCAAAATTTCATGGTGCAGCATGATCAATGTGTATCTAAACATCCTCAGGCCATGTCTGAGTCAAACCACCATTCCACTGTGGATACAGCATTACAAAGTGATAGTGTTTCATTAGAGGTTGTTGAAATATGGAAAGATATTTCCAGAGAAAATTATTTTTCTTCAATTTTGAGCTTTTGAAAAGTATCTGACCAGCTCTTAAAAATTGGGACAACTGATAAGTACCAGGATGGATGAAAATAGAGTCAAGTTAGTGGTCATTTTAACAAACTGTTTAATTCCTGAAAGGATTTCAGAGTTAATGAAGAGAGGAATTCTGCCCTCCATATCTGACAGAGGCAACTATTTATTATATGAGAGAACCACATTTATTCATGTAATAGAAACTCCCTTGGCTACCTATGTCCAGATCTTAACCAACAGCTTAAGCATCTTAAGCATGGGCATACGTACTTAGCTGAATTTGGACAGACTTAAGCACGTGTTTAATTCCCATCTCTCTCCTGCTCTACTCTGGTTAAACATGCATGACCTCAAAGTTTATTTTGTCACTAAACTTAGATATAAAATACAGGACAATGCAGCACTTTAAAGACTAACAAGATGGTTTATTAGATGATGAGCTTTCGTGAGCCAGACCTACTTCCTCAGATCAAATTGTGGTCTTTTGTTTCAGCAAGACCAGACTAACACAGCTACATCTCTATTACTAAACTTAGATATGTTTCTTCTCAACCTCTGCTCTGCCCCACAGAAATTGGCCATGTCATATCTGTACTACCCTGGGGACCAAAGGTACTGTACTAATTTTGGAGTCTTACTACCCACAACATGAAGCCATCAGCTATACAAAATTTTCTGAGTAATCCTGGTTAGAATTTTTCAAGTTTAATAGAGTGATCTCATTTGCCAGTATATCAGAAAGGAGTGGAAACTGACCAGGTCCACCTTCACGGAAAGTGGAAACGAGGTCAAATTACAAAGGAAGAATATAAGCAAACAACACAAGAGTGCAGGAGCAAGATTAGAAAAGTGAAGGCAGAAAACAAGCTCAGTCTAGCTACAGACATAAAGAGTAACAAGAAGACATTCTACAAATATATTAGAAGCAACAAGAAGACCAAGGACAGGGTAGGCCCAATGCTCAGTGGAGAGAGAGAAACAATAACAGGAAACTTGGAAATGGCAGAAGTGCTTAATGACATCTTTGTTTTGGTCTTCATCAAGAAGCTTGATGATGAAGGGATGCCTAACATAATAAATGCTAGTGGAAATGGGGTAGGTTTAGAAGTTAAAATAAAAAAAAAACAAGTTAAGAACTATTTAGGAAAGTTGGATGTCTTCAAGTCACCAGAGCCTGATGAAATGCATCCCAGAATACTCCAGGAGCTGACAGAGGAGAGATCTGAGCCTTTGAAAAATCATGGAAGTTGGGAGAGATTCCAGGAGACTAGAAAAGGGCAAATACAGTGTCCTTCTATAAAAAGGGAAATAAGAACAACCCAGGAAACTACAGAAGTCAGTTTAATTTCTGTGCCAGAGAAGATAATGGAACAAATAATTAGAGACTTCATCTGCAAACATCTGGAAGATAATAGATTGATAGGTAGGAGCCTGGATTTGTAAAGAACAAGTCATGTCAAATGAATCTGATAGCTTACTTTGATAGGATAACAAGTCTTGTGGATAAGGGAGAAGCGGTGGATGTGCTATACCTAGACTTTAGTAAGGCATTTGATACAGTCTCGCATGACCTTCTTATCAATAAACTAGGGAAATACAAACTAGATGGGGCTACCATAAGGTGGGTGCATAACAGGCTGGATAACCATTCTCAGAGAGTAGTTATTAACGGTTCACAGTCACGGTGGAAGGGATTCTACAGGGGTCTGTTTTGGGACCAGTTCTGTTCAATATCTTCATCAACGATTTAGATAGATGATGGCATAGAGAGTACGCTTATTAAGTTTGCATGTGATACGAAGCTGGGAGAGGTTGCAAGTGCAACCAATTACCCCTCCCAATGATCTGGACAAACTAGACACATGATCTGAGGTAAATAGGATGAAGTTTAATAAGGACAAATGCAAAATACTCCACTTAGGAAGGAATAATCCACTTTACACAAAATGGGAAGTAACTCTCTATGAAGGAATACTGCAGAAAGGGATGTAGGGGTCATAGTGGACCACAAGCTGAGTCAACAGTGTAACACTGTTGCAAAAAAAAATCAAACTTGATTCTGGGATGCATTCTCAGAAGTGTTGTGAGCAAGACACAAGAAGTCATTCTTCCGCTCTACTCTGCACTGATTAGGCCTCAACTGGAGCGTTGTCCAGCTCTGGGCACCACATTTCAAGAAAGAGGTGGAGAAATTGGAGAAGGTCCGGAGAAGAGCAATAAAAATGATTAAAGGTCTAGAAAACATGAGCTGTGAGGGAAAACTGAAAGAATTGGGCTTGTTCAGTTTAGAAAAGAGAAGACTGAGAGAGAGAGGACATGATAGCAGTTTTCAAGTATCTAAAAGGGTGTTACAAGGAGGAGGGAGAAAAATTGTTCTCCTTGGCCTCTGATGATAGGACAAGAAGCAATGGGCTTAAACTGCAGCAAGGGAGATTTAGGTTGGACATTAGGAAAAACTTGCTAACTGTCAGGGTGGTTTAAACACTGGAATAAATTGCCTAGCGAAGTTGTGGAATCTCCTTCACTGGAGATATTTAAGAGCAGGTTAGATAAATGTCTATCCAGGATGATCTAGAACAGGCGTGTCCAACATGTGGCTCGTGAGCCGTATGCGGCTCTTCCTCCCCATTAATGCGACTCGTGAAGCCACCGCTGAGGCTCACAAAGCCGCCACCTGAACATGGTCCATGCCTCCCAGCTCCCCGGGGCAGGGGAGCTGTCCAGATCAAAATGGTGGATCCAATATGACGGGAGCTCCTTTTTTTGTTGTTGTTTTTGGGGGTTTTTTGCTCTACAACTTTTTGGGGGCTCCATTTTTTTTTCTCTCTGCAACCTTTTGCCCCAGTTCTTCGAACTGGATCCAGCTAGATCTTGGCTCTTCATCCAGAATGGGTTGTCCACCCCGATCTAGATGGTGCTTGGTCCTGCCTTGAGAGCAGGGGACTAGTCTTGATGATCTCTTGAGATCCCTTCCAGTTCTTACTAGATCTATTATTCATATAAATGTTAAAAATCCCAGGACCACCAAGCTACACATATTTTACTTTGGCAAGAGCACCAAAAGTTCATCTAATCAGATGGCTTGGAACACCATTGTTGACAGCAGTGCACCTGTTCACCCAGAAAAAGAGTAAAGAAAAGTATGCTTCAGGTCACTAATTTCTTACCTAGATCATACATGGGCAATTAGGTCATTGTTGATAGCTCTCAGAATCTCAGCAACACAAATGGAAAGCTTTAAAATATAAAATTTGACTTTTTGTTTTAGCCATCGGGGATACAAGGAGGGAAATAAAAGGAATACAAAGACTAAAGAAAAGTTATATACAAAGAAACCACTCCGTGCATATTTGCCATAAGGCATAATGCCTGAACATTATGAACTGCAGAAACTCCATGAACACATATTTTAAACACTTAATCTGTTTAACAAACTATGTACATTCTTCTGCTAAATAAGATGAATTGGAATTCAAGAAACAGCACATCCTGACAAATCTCCTCCTAAAGGCATTCATTAATATAAATCAACAGTAGCAATTTTGTTTGATCATTTATTTGCAAGAATCATTAAGGTTTATTAGCATAATTATTCCCTGTGGGACTTCATGTCACATAAATGAAAAATGGCATTATCAATATTTAAAAGATAAGTGTGTAATGTTCAAAGTACTTAAACAGTACTCTGCAGGTGGTGTCCAGCTGTAGCAAATTAGATTAGGTTTGGTTTAATATCTAAATTGGAGAAATATCTTTTCAGTGTAATTATTTATTTTACAAATTGTTAACATTTTACTTCTTGTACAGGCAATAAGCACACATTGTACAGTTACCCATAAATACAAGTATGTGGCTTTTCCGAGTTCATATAAGCAACATGTCTTAAAACATCAGCCAGCTGGGAAACAAATGATTTCTAACAAGAGAAAGACATTTTATTGCTCTACAATCTTTCCCTTTTACTTTTTAAAGTTCTGCATGCTAACATGCTATCTACAGTGAAACATAAAATGGGATTTCTGATCATTCCTAGACAAGAAGTAGTCCATAATACAACATTTCCTTCTCCCCTCACCACCTCTGCACACACAAATTAGTCACTGTTCATAATGGCATGGCCTTGAGTCTGGTTATAGGAACAAATTCAGCTGGATATAGGTTCAGTTTTGTAATGGAGTTGTACCAGCTTCTACAAGGTGTGAATTTGGCTCATATTCTGGAAGTTGAGTGGCATTTAGAGGAAAAAGGCAGGTCAGGTGAAGAGTTCCATAAGACCCAGCTATGGGCTTGATCCAATCAACATTGGTCTGAGCAGTTGCAGAGGCAATTCACAGTGCTTCAAGTTCAAGTTAAATATACTTAGCAGCCATGAAATCATTAAACTTTCTGCATTGTTGCCAGAGGCTTTTGCCTAAAACATCAAGGCTACCTACACACCAGCGTTATTTCAGAATAACTGACATTATTCCGAAATAACATAGTCCACATCTACACACAAGCAGTTATTTTGACATAATGTCGAGCTGGACGGCTTCTTACTCCAACTCCTATAACCTTCATTGTACGAGGAGTAAGGGAAATTGGAGGAAGAGTGCTCTCTCAGGCTTTCTGCTGTGTAGAAAGAGCCAAAAGCCAAAATAAGCTATTTAGACTTAAGCTACGTAATTTACATAGCTCAAGTTGCGTAGCTTATCTCAGCTTTAGTCCTGATGTGTACATATGACCCAAGAGATTATACCAGGGGTCAGCAACCTTTCAGAAGTGGTATGCCAAGATATAACTTTCCCCATCCCCTCAGTGTAAGCCCTGCCCTCTCCCATCCTACCCCTGCATCCTCCTTCACCCCCCTCCTGCTCTCACATCCCTGTGCTCCCAGTGCACACACCAGCAGGGCAGCACAACTGGGACTTGCAGCCCCCCGGGAGCAGTGCTGGGGCAAGGAGCGGCCGGGGAGGGCAGAGACACTTCCCTGCCCAGCCTAGCCCTTTGCTCTGGCTCACCTCTCATCTGCAGGCTGCAGCTCCAAGGCTGGGGGAGGCTGCCCAGGGCTGTCTCCAATCCCTCACCAGGTGCAGCGGGGTGCTGGGGAAGGGTCTCCCCACCTGCGGGGAGCAGCCATGGCTTAGCCTGGGCCCGGGCGCCCCACCAAAGCAGCAGCAGCATGTGACTGGCTGCACCACCCTGATTTGCAGAGCAGCCTCATCCCTGCCCCCTCCTGGAGCAGGCGGCACAGTCTGTAGTGGGGGGGGGGGGGAAGGGGAGGGATGTTAACCCCTTAACTCCTGGGATCTACATGCCCCAGAGACATGGAGCCCAGCGCAGGGTCATGCCACCCGCTCCTCTTGCTGGGCTGACTAGCCCCCTACGTCCTGCTGCGTGTGCCACAAAAAATCATCATGCATGTGCCACTTACGATATATGTGCTGTACGTTGTTGACCCCTGGCCTATACTATACTAAGCCTCCTCAAGGAGTTCTCCAGAGGTCCTAATGCTGAGCTGGGTAGCATGTCATTTACCAGACCAGGATTTTGCTGCTGAGCTGTTCCATGGCTGATTGGAAGGCCTGTGCTGAGATCTGTAAAAAGGAAGGATCTAACAGGCAGCTTTACTTCCATGTCACTCAGCCACTGGTAGGAATGAGAGATTCATATGCTTTTTTAATATAGCCTTTGAATTACCTCTTTCTTCAGTTTAGAGGGGAAACCTGCTTTGTAAGTTGCAGATACAATTACAGATTTGTTTTTAAACATCCTGTCTCAAATTTTATAGGTTTTTCTTCCACTCATTTCTAAACAATTTTTCTTGCTCATAACTTGTGCACTTCAATTAAAGTTTCAAGATCTACACATTCTACACTTGACTCTGGTAGGCTACTATTACCCATGGTTTTCCATGTTATGGTTATTAAACAGCTGTAATGTGCCCTTTTCCGCCAACTCATGGACAAAATAGAAAAAAAAGCAGACAGGAAACATCTGCACATGACATACTTAGATTTAAGACTGAAGTAAATTCTACAAGCACAAATTAAACATAGCAGGCAACCAGACACCTGAAAATTAAAGTTTTTGTAATAGCACATACTCTGCATAGAGTCCCATGACTCAAAGTGCTATGATTGCTGTGTTGTAGAGCAGGAATTAATATAGGAATCTGAGATGGGGCAGTTTTCCTGACTTCACGTAATATCCAATTCATTTGATATTAAAAATAGCTATTTGTAGGTGGAAGGGACAGAAAAAAACCTGCTTTTGCAATAGGAAAAGCTTGTGGCAATTTAATGTTAAGGTTTTGGGGTTGTGTCATGCAACTGCAGCATTGGTTTATGGAGAGAATACTGCACATCATGGCTCTCTCAACTTGATTATTATATTTAGATAATATTCTGGTGAATACTAAAACTTCTGACTGAGAATGAAAACATTTAAAAAGGGTCTGCGATGAGATGAAGGTTGTCAATAGCCCAAAGTCTGAGTTGTTCTAAAATAATAATTGAGGCAGAGCAAAACTGGGCAGCTTTTAGACACTCATGAAACTTCAGTTTTTATAGGACTCTTCTCCTACTATAGGTTTATTCATGGGTTTGTCAATATTGCAAAAGCATTGCATTGGTAGGGTGATAAAGGTAAGTCTTTTCAATGGTCAACCGAGTGTGATTTTATATTTTCAGAATTATAAAAGTCTCTTGGGATTGCTGCTGTCTTGGTCTACCTGTGTTTCAAAACCCCATTCATATTGGACCCTGATGCTAGTGCTTATTATCTGAGAGCAGTACTGACACAAGAACACAAAGGATTT
The DNA here is from genome assembly GCF_049634645.1 of Pelodiscus sinensis. Taxonomy (NCBI): domain Eukaryota; kingdom Metazoa; phylum Chordata; order Testudines; family Trionychidae; genus Pelodiscus; species Pelodiscus sinensis. The sequence continues at coordinate 28,329,348 of NC_134724.1, read as the reverse complement.
GAGAGTGTGGCAGCTTATTACACAGAAGTCTAAATTTTCTGGAGAAAAATGACTGCACTTCCTGAAAGGATCTCCTTTCCATGGTTAAATCTATGGAACATTTTCACTGCTATTTGTATATGAGAAAGTTTGTAATCAGATAGACTATGTATCCCTGCAATGAGCTTTAGTTTCAGACCTCCTGAGGGGGTATTTGGAGATTTTTAAAAAGAAAGTGATGCAGAATTACTCCTGCTTTCTTTTGATAGTGATACAGCTGATTACACTGATAATCTCTTTGAGATAGATTTTCATGTTTTACTGATTTTATGGATATCAGAAAGCTTTACTGGAAACCTACAAAGTCCATCTAAGATATACAAGTAAATTCTCTGATCTTCCCTTATGCCTTCCATTCTTTCAGGGTATGTCTACACTACAAAGTTAGTTCGAACTAACAGACGTTAGTTCGAACTAACGTTGATAGGCGCTACACTAGCTCTCTGTTAATTCGAACTTAATTCGAACTAACGGAGCGCTTAGTTCGAATTAGGTAAACCTCATTTTACGAGGATTAAGCCTAGTTCGAACTAGCTAGTTCGAATTAAGGGCTGTGTAGACCCTTAATTCGAAGTAGTGGGAGGCTAAGGCTTCCCAGGTTTCCCTGGTGGCCACTCTGGCCAACACCAGGGAAACTCTATTGCCCCCCTCCCGGCCCCAGAGCCCTTAAAGGGCCACGGGCTGGCTACACAGTTTGTGCCAGTTGCAAGGCTGCCAGCACCCGTGCCAGCAGACCCTGCACCTGCCACACTATTAGCCAGCCACGTGAGGACACCCAGCTCTCCACTGCTCCCCAGGACCAGCCTGGCGGCTCCCAGGAGCCAGCATGGGGGCGCAAAAGGCGGGCGCCCGCTTGGTCAAGTGCGGAGATCGTGGACCTCATCGAGGTTTGGGGGGAAGCCTCCAATGTCCACGATCTCCGCACTAGCCACAGGAACGCGGCCGTCTACGGCTGCATGGCTGCCAACCTGGCCGCCAGGGGCCACCAGCGCAGCCAGGAGCAGGTGCGCCGCAAGATTAAAGATCTGCGGCACTCCTACTCCCGGGCCTGCCTGCCAGGGGCCGACCCGGAGGCCTGTCCCCACTTCCATGCCCTGGACCGCCTCCTGGGGGCTCATGCCGTCCCTGCCCCCCCGGGACGTGATAGACCCCGGGGAGGAGGGCCCGCTACAGGAGACAGAGGACGAGGAGGAGGGCTCTGAGAGCCAGGAGCCTGCCGCCAGCCTGCCCGGGACCCGGGACCCCCGAGGCACCCCACAGAGCCGCTCGCCTGTGTCGTCCGAGGCCGGGGAGGCGTCCACATATGAGTACCATCGTGTTCCCCTTATGTGTACGGGGGGCTGGGGCGAGAGGGAGCCCCGGGACCGTGTGCCTGGGCCTTGCCCACCAAGGAGCAGCAGCTGGGGATCCTGCAGGGGCCCTGGCCTTGCAGAGGGGAGCTGGGTTTCACACACCTGGGCCCCTGGGGTAATTGACCGCTGGTCTTGTTGCACCACAGCTGCAGCACCTGGGCCTGCAGGGCGCACCACACCGCCTACAGCAGCTGCCCGTGCCTGGGCAAGCAGAAGAGCCAGGAATGAGGAGGAGTACCAAAGGCGGCACCTCCGGTTCATGGATCACCAGCTCCGCACCCAGGACCACTGGGTCCAGGAGGACCTGAGGCTGCGCCGGAGGAGTCTGGAGGCCCTGGAGGAGCAGGGCCGTGCCCTGCGAGGCCACCTCCAGAGCCTGCTCGACCGCTTCCCATTTCCTCCTCCTGCTGCTCCTCCTGCTCCCGCTCCTGCTTCCTCCACACCCCCTGTCCCTCCTGCCCCCCCCCCCACAACCATTTCCCACCGACGCCCCCGGACCCGCAGTGTGGCGAGATGGGAGAGGCAGCCGGACTCCCACCCCTGAGCTTTCCTTTCCCTTCCTCCCTTCCCTCCCCTTCCAGCTCCCTCGTCCCAGGTTTCCCCCTCCCCTCTCCCACCCTCATTCCTCCCTTCCCCCACCCCAGTTATGTGAAATAAACAGACGTTTTTGTTTGAAAAACAGGTGTCTTTATTTTACAGTAGGTAGGGAGGGGAAAGGGGAAGGGGGGTAGGGTGGAAGAAGGCCCCAGTGGGGCATGCAGGGAGAGGTCAGTCCTCCTCCTCCACCAGGAATCTCTTCCGCAGGGCTTCCCGGATCCGGACGGCCCCCCGCTGGGCTTCCCGGATGGCAGCGGTGCGGGGCTGACCGTAGTGTCCAGCCATGCGGTCAGCCTCAGCCATCCAGGCTGGCAGGAAAGCCTCCCCCTTCCACTCACACAAATTGTGGAGCACACAACATGCTGCCGCCACGGGAGGGATGTTGTGCTTGGCCAGGTCGAGACGGGTGAGGAGGCATCGAAAGCGGGCTTTCAGTCGCCCGAAGGCCCCCTCCACCACGATGCGGGCCCTGGTCAGCCTGGCATTGAAGGCCTGGCGGGAGGGATTGAGGTGCCCCGTGTACGGCTTCATCAGCCAAGGCTGCAGTGGGTAGGCGACATCCCCCACCAGGCACACGGGCATGTCCACATCCCCGACCCTGATGTGGCGGTCGGGGAAGAAGGTCCCGGCCTGCAGCTGCTGGCACACGGAGGAGTTGCGGTACACCCGGGCGTCGTGTGCTTTGCCTGACCAGCCCACATTAATGTCCGTGAACTGGCCCCGGTGGTCACACACGGCCTCAGGATCACGGAGAAGTACCCCTTGCGGTTGACGTACTGGGACGCCTGGTGTTCCGGGGCATGGATGGGGATGTGCGTCCCGTCGATGGCCCCCCTGCAGTTGGGGAAGCCGAGGGCACCGAAGCCCCGGATGACGGCGTCCGGGTCAGCGAGGCGGACCACCCGGTTGATGGCCTTGACCACCTGCGGAGAGAGACACAGCAAAGCGCCAATCAGTGGGGCGCCCGGGTGGCTGGGAGCGTTCGTGTCCTGGCAGTGCCCCACGCCCCACTCCCGGTAGCAACCCCCCTGGCGGCGTGTAGTACGGCCGGGACAGACCGTCCCCTCCGGTGCGAAGTGCTTTCGCCTCCTCCCGCCCCCCCTTTGTCCCTGGGGCGGCCCATCCCCTCCTTGCAGCCCCCCCTCTCTCCCGGCTCGGTGGCCGACGAGAGCCGTACCTGCATGAGCACCGCTCCGATGGTGGATCTCCCCACGCCGAACTGGTTCCCAACGGATTGGTAGCTGTCCGGCGTGGAGAGCTTCCATAGGGCGATGGCCACCCGCTTCTGGGGGGGGATGGCGGGCCTCATGCGAGTGTCCCTTCTGCGCAGGGCAGGGGCGAGCCACTCGCAGAGCTCCAGGAAGGTGTCCTTCCTCATCCTGAAGTTCTGGGTCCACTGTCGGTCCTCCCAGCGCTCCAGGATGATGCGGTCCCATCAGTCGCTGCTGGTGTCCAGACGCCAGACGCGGCGGGGCACGCCGGTGCCGGGGTGCCGCCGCGGCTCCTCCACGGCCCCCAGGGGGGCCAGGCGGAGAGGCAGGGGGCTGACGTGCACCAGGAGGTGCCAGGTAGCCTCGAGCCATTGGTGGCAGGCTTGCAGCAGCAAGTCCAGAAAGTGCACCAGAAGGTGCAGGGCAAGCTGTGGCTCCATGTTGCCACCTGCGGCGGCCCCCCCGAAGGGAAGCACCGACACAGACGGGCACAGAGACCAACGCTTTGCTGTCCCTCGGCGAGGTTGGCAAGGAAGCAGGAAAAGCTGAGAACCGGCTGTCCAGGGTGGGTCCCTTTAAGCACAAGCCTCAGATAGCCTCAGACAGCAGCCACACAAAGCAACTACTGACCTGATGCCCTGCCAGAACCTGTTTCAGCTGCCCTTAAATGCCCCCCTGCGTCCAATCAGTGTGGACGCGCTAGTTCGAATTAGCAAAACGCTAATTCGAACTAGTTTTTAGTTCTAGATGCGCTAGTTCGAATTAGCTTAGTTTGAATTAACTAATTCGAACTAAGTTAGTTCGAATTAGCGCTGTAGTGTAGACGTACCCTCAGTTTTCCATATCTAGTGAGACTGCTTTTTAAGATGTGGGGTTAAATTGAGCAGAAATATTCACATAACCAATTTATGATAATTTTAATGTCTGCCGTTGTTAAAAACATGTAATTTTGCCTATTCCATTTTATTTGTTCCCTGCACTGTTTCTGTAAAGTATGGGGGGAAAGCTGGCTTGTAGACAAATTGAAATGATTACTGCAACATCACAAGGGAGATGGAAAACTCAGTAGTATCACTAGGTATTTATTAAAACCACATTTTCTCGTCACAAACAGCTGCATTTTGTAGAACACATTTGAAATATTAGGCATTTCTGTTCCTTATGATATGTTTGCCTACAGCCTGTGACTTCCTAAGTAAAAAGTCATTTCTATATATTGCTAACATGGGACATTATTTCCCCATTTCTACAGAATAATTAAAGGGTTTTTTTATTCTGCCTTAGTTCTAAGGATTCTTTTTGACAGTGATGATCCCTTAGCTACTAACTCTGCTGCCGCATCCATCATAGATGCCTACCAAAACAAGCATTAGTTTCTCTATGACTTATCTAGGTCTTTAGCAGATCAATAACCCTGTTCAGATGTTTCAGATTCTTCCTTGTTAATTCACATTTATCTGTTCATCTAAAGAAGGTAAATTGCCTCACGGAGAAGCCATGTTATCCCCAATAGGGGTTCACATTGTTGCAAACTCAGCGTGACCCACATATTTTAGCTGGAATACATTTGTCACTGTCCTGCATTATGATCCTCTTTTAAAATAGTCTGGAAAAACAGCAAGACTGCAACACTGTGTTAGTCCTTCCATTTGATTTCTTTTGTGTACCCAGTTTCCATTGTCTTTAACTCCTAGGGTTGAGTGGATGCTGTTTCCTTTTTCACACTTGTTTCATCATATTTTTTCTTTTGAAAAAATCTTAATTTGCCCGGTAGTAATCATCATTTGCTAGGTAACATATTATACTGGTGTGAACTCATCAATAGTGGTGTGGAAAATGAAAAGTGAATAGTCTAATATGTTAATTTATCTCTGAGAAAGGACTGCTGGGATTTACCTTATTTATAGTTACAGATGTCTCTGCAATTAGCTGTTTGTTAGAAAACATTGCCATAGTTACATGTTTATTGTTTTCATGCTCTGGACATTATTGATGCTATCTTAGGAAAAAGGAATGAAAAGTAGGTCAGTGACCATAATCAGACAGGCTGCTCTGGGATTTGATGTTAAAAGAAGCCAGAGGTTGCATCTGGTTGTTGTTATGTATTTAGGGTTCTTCTTTTAAAATCTATAATAAAATAGATTCTGCTGTTTCGTTGATATTTCTTTAGCAAGATTTCAAACAAAAAGTCCATCTAAAGAATAGAATTAGGTCCATTTTCAGTTTATGGGGGTTGTACTCAAATAAGAATCCTAAACCTTTGCATTATATGTTTAAAAATTGTTTTAAGTAAAATTTAAAACGTTATTGAAAACATGGAAAATATACTAAGGTAATTAGTGTAAGTTGATTTTTTTATAAAATCTACATTTAGGGACAATTTTTACCTGATAGTGTCTTTTCCGGACTACTTGATCTTTCCATCTTTACCAGCAAATTGCATAACTTACTGATTTTATTAACATTTTATATGTAGTGTTATTGCTAGTAGAAAAACAGGTGTTGATTACTATTTTGGATGGATTATGGGCACAATTCTGCAAATATGAATTATGCAGTGGAACTATTAAGTATTTTTCAGTGTATTTTCTACAGCTATGGGGGATATTGGCAACCCAAAATGGCTCTCAGTCAAAGTACTATAAGCACTGGCATCTTAACTATTTGTTCTGTCCATCTATTTTAAGCATGTCAAAGGTAGCCTTCATTCAGGCAGAAGGGAGCAACCTTAACACACCAACCTTGAATGACAATTTTTAGGAAAATGTTCCTTTTCTGGGGATATTCTCGAACATAAACAGTGTTGGAGAAATAATTGTTGGGGGGGTTGAACTATTAAGCAATATTTACTACCCATTAATTAGGAGACAAAAAAGAAGAAACATTAAGTATATTGTTCTAAATGGGTTGCAGAGAAAATATAGAGGAAATATTTAAAATTTGTTTAAAACATAGGTCATCAGAACAACAAAACCATATATATTTTTCTAAAAACTAAGTGAAGTAAGTACCCATTAAAGATGCGACTGACAGCCCTGGAGACTGATGTCTGTTTATGGGGCACGGGTGGGGAGAGGAGTGTAGCATGGCTTCCTCAGACTGCCCAGCCAATGTTATCTTGACCTGAAAGAACCATCTTTGGGTTGAAATAGTAGCTCAAACTCCAAGCCTATTATGGACCAAGTTCTGCCATTCCATTGACTGTTAATGGGAAAGTTTCTAAACATGTAGTGCCAAAAGATGTGGAGATAAAAGAAATGGCTCACTGCCAAATATAAAATAAAGTATTTTGTAACTTATCTTACTATATATTTTAGAAATATGCATCTGTCTGTCCATTCCTATGTGAGTCCATTCATTCAAGAACTCTTCCTAAATGGTAAAAGCTAGAGCCACCAAATTTGGTATGCAGCCTCCTCTTATCCTAACTTAAAACAAGGTCAGGGTTTGGTTGTGCCAGGATAGTGGGATGTGCGTGGAATGTGATTGTCTCCCATGAAATAAAGATGAGAGAGATGATAGTAGGTACCGTTATACTCATTATTGATGACAGGGGGTCAGCAAGCACTCCAGCAAGCAGCTTCTGGCAGGCAGCAGAGCCCTGGAAAGCTGCTGCCAGGCACTATGCAGTCCAAGCCAGCGGGCAGCATGCATGATCATCACCAAACCGCGGGAGAAGCCGGCCAGCGGGCAGGTATGCACAGCCCCCACTGGCTCTAGGAAGAAGCCTGTGGGTGGCCTGCATGGCCTCCTACTCTGACCCCAGGGAAAACCTGGTGGGCAGCCTGTGCAGATTCCCTTCCCCTGGCTCTGGGCCAACCCCAGGGAGAAGCTAGTGGAGAAGCCCTGGCTGCCCTCCACTCCTGCCCTTAAGCCCCCCCAATTTGTCCTGAGTCATCCACCCCCTGCTCTGACTCCTGCACCTCCACCCTGCCCCTCTTCATCCCCCAATCCTGACTCCTGTACCCCCCCTCCAGCCCCTTGACTTGAGCCCCTCCTCACCCCAAACCCTGACTCCTGGACCCCTCATGTCCCCAAGCTCCCGCCCTGAGGAACCCAAAAAATGTCCTGCACCCCTCTCCCCCATGCTCCCAACCCTCTAGCCTGAAGGACCTCAGCAATGCTGGGTAAGTCTTTGAGTTGCATTATAAACACACTGTTGCAAGTTTGAAATGTATGGAAAGTGGAAAAATGACACCAAGGATTGGCAGCCTTGAAAATACTTTCCTTTGTAGATTGCTATTCGATATTTCTCTGATGTGCTGCCCCTCTCAGGAGACTGAGACAACAGAGATGTACTGTTATTCTGCTCAAATGCAGTTTATTATAAAATATTATAAGAACATAAAAATGGCCATACTGGTTCAGACCAAAGGTCCATCTAGCCCAGTATCCTATCTTTGGACAGTGGCCAATGCCAGATGCCCCAGAGGGAGTGAACAGAACAGGGAATCTTCAAGCATTCCTTCTCCAGTCACCCATTCCCAGCATCTGACAAGAAATTAGGGACACCATTCTGACCCATCCTCGATAATAGCCTTTGATGGACCTAACCTCCATGAATTTATCTAGTTCTTTCTGAACCCTGTTAAAGTCCTGGTCTTCACAACATCCTGTGGCAATGCGTTCCACAGACCGACTGTGCAGTGTTAAGAAAAACTTCCTTTTGTTTGTTTTAAACCTATTACAGGTTGAACCTCTGAAATCCGGAACTCTCTAGTCCAGCAACATCTATGGTCCAGCAGGACCACACATGGTGCTGGATCAGAGAGCCCAGGAGCCCGGAAATGTGAACCGGCTGGGAGCCCCAGCCAGTGGGGCAACAGCGGCACCGATGAGCCCTGTCCTTGGGAGCCCTGGCTGGGAGGGACGGCGGTGGGGCAGCCAGCAAGCCCCATCCTAGGGATACCCAGCAGAGCGTAGCAGAAGTGGGACGGCTGGCAAGCCCCGTCCCCAGGGATTCCTGATCGGGCAGAGGAGAAGTGGGGCCATGGTGGCTGGAAAGCTCCATTCCTGGGGACCCCCAGTGGGACGGAGTCCAAGTCCAAGCCCTGCAGGCTGGAGCCCAAATGGCAGTGGAGCCATAGTGGAGCTAGCTGCAGGGAGGGGGAGCAACCTGGGAGGCTGGTGGAAGAGGATCTCCCCATATCCGGCAAATTCCCTCAGTCAGGATGGATCAGGTCCCAAGTGTGCCGAATAAGGGAGGTCCAATCTGTAATTTCATTTGATGACCCCTAGTTCTATATAATGGGACAAGAACATAACTTTTCCTTATTCACTTTTTCCACAGTCACGATTTTATAGACTTCTATCATATCCCTCTTTAGTCTCCTCTCTTCTAAGCTGAAAAGTCCCAGTCTTTTTAATCTCTCATTAAACATAAGACCTGTTCCAAACCCCTAATCATTGTTGTTGCCCTTTTCTGAACCTTTTCTACTGCCAATGTATCTTTCTTTAGATGAGGCAACCACATATGTATGAGCATACCATGGTTTTATATAGAGGCAATAAGATGTTCTCTGTCTTATTCTCTATCCCTTTTTTTAAATGATTCCTAACATTGTTTGCTTTTTTGACTGCTGCAGCACATTGAGTGGATGTTTTCAGAGAACTATCCACAATGACTCCAAGATCTCTCTCTTGAGTAGTTGTAGCCAAATTAGTCCCCATTGTATTGTATATATACTTTGGATTATTTTTTTTCAATGTGCATTACTTTACATTTACCAACATTAAATTTCATTTGCCATTTTGTTGCACAATCGCTTATTTTAATAAGATCTTTTTGAAGCTCTTCACAGTCTGCTCTGGTCTTAACTATCTTGAGCAGTTTATTATCATCTGCAAATTTTGCCACCTCACTGTTTACCCCTTTCTCCAGATCACTTATAAATAAGTTGAATAGGATTCATCCCAGTACAGACCCTTAGGGGACAACACTCCATTCTGAAAACTAGCCATTTATTCCTACCCTTTGTTTCCTGTCCTTTAACCAGTTATCAGTCCATGGGTAATCTTTTACATGGTTGTTAAGCCACAATGGCACTTTTTTGGTTCTTGCTGCGTTTTTTTTTAATTTGGGGTATACATTTAAGTTGATGTATTATGGTGTCTTTGAAAAGTTTCCATATAGCTTGCAGGGATTTTAC